>NW_022681462.1:64202779-73837779 GCF_009764315.1 Trachypithecus francoisi
AAACTGTTTTAAAAAAGAAAAATACATGTTGAATTTTGTGTTTTTATATTAGGTAGCAGGGATAGAAAATATCTGACCAGCCATCATGAATGTTAGTAGCAATAAGTACCTTTGTTTTATAAGCATTAATCTCAGTTGTGATGTTATGTTCATTTGTGATTATTTTTTTGTCTGCTTAACCCCCACAAGACTGTAAGTGCCGGAGAAGTAGAAAAACTGTTTTTGCTCTTTAATGTATATCCAGTATCTAGCAAAAATCATAAGTCAAACCACCGTAAATCAGGAACTGTTTATACATCTCAACTTCTTTCAAAAAATTGAACCTACAAGGTCTAACAACTGATTAGAAGGGGGATTAGAAGGGAGGTTTTGTGTCTGCGTTATCGGGAAATGATGGTGCCATTTACAAAAGCAGGGAAGCAAGGAGAGGGAACAAGAAGAGTGAGATCTGGCTTGGAGGTACTGAGAACAACTTGAGGGGAGAGTGAAATGTCCAGGGGACAGCCAGCAGAAAATCAGTCAGGCTGAGTCCGGGAGAACGGTTTGAATTTGGGTGTATATTTCAAGGTACACTTCTGCATAGTGGGAGATTACTGAAAATCATGGAATGTTGCTGGCCACATGGCCACTTGGCACATTGGGAGCAAGGACAGAGGGGTTGAAGGGAAAAGAGATACGGAGCTGGATAAATATCAGGGAATAAGTGTCTGATCCTTTAATCCACCACACACAAAAGCCAAAAAGAAACAAGGAGGGGACACTAACTCCGCTAGAATAAGACTGTGGTTTCTGGCATGGAGAAAGTATAAATCCCAGCACCCGGGAAAAAATATCAAAGACAAGGGGAAGAAGATTGGGAAAAATGAATAGAGCTAGCAGGAACAACTCTCTCTAGCTGAGTAGGGCACAGGTCTGGGCACTCCAGGCTGTTTACCTGCGACCCAGGAGACCAGCAATGCCTTGGCATGAAGGAGGCCCTGCAAACAAGGAAATAGACAAGCCTCCTGGCCCTCCCAGTGGGGGTGGACCAGGAAAACAGTTTACTTGATATGTCCCCAGTGTCCAGGGCAGACTGGCTTGCTCAGTCCTTTGGATCTGCAACGAAGGCAGGATTTGCTTCAATCTCACCTCCCCAGGTGAGCTGGGCCCCCACTATCACCAATTGGTGTGGGTAGCATAGGTGGTGCCAGGCCAGGGCCAGAACTGGTAAAGGTGAGCAGTTGGCATTGCTAAGGTCACGAAAGGAAAACAAGTATGTACAGAGGTGTAACAAAAGCACTGAGGTGGGTACTTTGAGCATCACTTATTTTAAGACAACTGAAAAGAGGAAAAGAATTGTTGAATCTGACTGAGGGAGAACCAGTAATAGTTTGATCAGGACCTATGAAGTTTAAAAAAAAAAAAAAGACACTAGACATTAAAATCACACAAGAAAGCTGGGTACGGTGGCTCACACCTGTAATCCCAGCACTTTGGGAGCCCGAGGTTAGCGGATCATGAGGTCAAGAGTTCGAGACCAGCCTGGCCAGCATGGTGAAACCCTATCTCTACTAAAAATAGAAAAAAAATTAGCCAGGCATGGTGGCATGCACTTGTAACCCTAGCTACTCAGGAGGCTGAGGAAGGGAGAATTTCTTGAACCTGGGAGGTGAAGGTTGCGGTGAGTTGAGATCTCACCATTGCACTCCAGCCTGGGCGATAGAGCAAGACTCTGTCTCAAAAAAAAAAAAAAGAAAAAGAAAAAGAAAATCACACAAGAAAACGTGATCCAGACAGTATAAAAGTGTTAAATGTGAACACATGATTTTTCTTGCTTGGGGTTAGTACCTACTAGGCAAAGGCAGCCATTCTGGTACAGAATCTTATTACGGCTGACAACTAATAGTCTTCCTTTGCTCTTTATATATGCATAGAGACAGCTTATGCCAGAATTAAGGGAACAAAAAGCACAGCAAAACTGACCACAATATCCCCTGAACTAACCGTTAGAGAAAAGACACACTATAAGAACATTATTATGTGCTGTGTAATAATCGTAAAATGAAACTGCATCTTCAAAAGACTCCAGAGAAAGCTGAGGTCAACAGGATGGTAACAAGTACAGAATGCTCAATGGGGAGGCAGGACTCGAACTTGTTAATCAGAAGGATCAGGTTACTGCATTGTTAGGGTCAGGGTGAGGCAAGCCAACTGAGCCAAGACCACAACAAGAGGCACTAGCCTGTGAACACAAGTGAATGGATGAATGAATGAATGAATGATTAATGGTGGTATCCATGAGGGAGATTGAGCCGTCTTGCCCAGCTGGAAGGGAAAGAAGTTTGGCATCAGCTGATATCCGGTTCTAACAGATGACATCGAAGTATTGGGAAGCAGGTCCAAAACAACATAATCAGAAGTGACAGTAACAGTTTCTTCTATTATATCATTGTCTGTGGAATATACTATGGAGATTTCAGAACTTGGCAGAATGGTTGAAGAGATACAAGTTGAGCATCTCTAAATGCAAAATTCAAAATCCTAAATGCTCCAAAATCTGAAACTTTTTGAGTGCCAGCATGACATCAGAAGTGGAAAATTCCACAACTGACCTCATGTTACAAGTCTCAGACAAAATGCAGGTGTACAACACAGTTTAGTTAGCATCCCCAAGGGAAAACGACCCTCCCAGCCCTCTTCAGGTATGATATAACTTTTCTGTGCACACACAGATTCCCCCATGCAAACATACCCACAAAGGGTAATTAAATGGCACATGTTCAGGTTGAACATGCCAATAGCAGGTTTCCTACAATGCCTCACATGGAGCCATGTTTCTTTTCACCTAAAAAATAATAAAATACAGTGTGCACTAACCTTTTAATCAAACACAGCATAGCAGGTGGAGGCTGAAAGCCCACCATCGTTTGTTGTTGCTGTTGTTTCACAGCTGACCCAGGTATTCTGGTAGGGCTACTGTATTGCTTAGTTACCCTGAACACATCATGTTTTTCAATGTATTAGTGACATGGCATTTTTTTCTGTCAAATACGTACGTGAAAATAAATATAAGAAAGTGATTGCTTGTCTGTAGCATATAAATTCAGAGTCAGGAACGATAGTGATACCAAACAACCACAGATTGTCCATACAGGTAACTGAGATTGAGCAACCTTTGCTTTCTGATAGTCCAATGTAAACCAACTTTGTTTTATGAATTTGAAATATTATATAAGTTATTTTAACTATCTTATAAAATTAATTAAAATATTATATAAAATTGACCTTCAGGCTATGTATACAAGGTATATGTGAAACATAAGTGAATTTCACATTTAGGCTTGGGTCCCATCCCCAAGATATTTAATTATGTGTATGCATATATTCCAAAATCCAAAAAATTCCCAAACCTGCAACACTTCTGGTCCCTCCCAAGCACTTTAGATAAAGAATACTCAACCTGTATTTGATTGTACTATACTGAACGAAGTACAATACTAGTGTATTTGGTGGCTATTAGAAACTTGCATAAAGCATTTATTTGAAAACTAGCAGATACACAGCAGGATGATCCCAAGAGTTAAGGTTAGGAGGAGTAGGCAGTTGAAGCCAGGGAAATGAAAAAATGCAAGAGGGCAATGTGTAGGAACCAGTCAAGGACATGCTGAACTCGGGAGGTTGGGTTCCCTCTGAGCTTAGCTGAAATAAAGTGAGATAACTTGGCAGCAACATTTTGAACAAACAATCAAAATGAAAAAGTAATTACTTGCATCCTTGTTTTCAATGTCTTTTCCTTTACTTAACCAAATTCATATGGTGGCCTTGTACTTTGAACTTTAGTGCTATGTTACTCTAGTATATACTCAAATCAATATAAAAACCTTTTTCTTAAGAGTCCTATAGCCATATTTGGTTCACAATATTTTGTTTCCCGATTCTACAGCAGTATAAACTCATTTTAACTGGAAAATATAAAAAGATAGAAAGAACAAAGAAAACCTGAACTATCCACAAGCAATCTTCATAAACACTTTAACATTTTGTTGTCTTTCAGTCTTTTTTCTATACATACACTTATGTCCCTTAAAATACGGTATTATGCTGAATTCTTACTTTTATCAGGCTTTTATAGTTAACATGTCATTGTGAGCATTTTCCTTGTCATTAAGTATTATTTGAAAATGTTTTTCATGATTGGTTAATAGTCCATCCTAAGATTTTATCCTAATGTATTTAAGCATTTATTATTGTACAGTTAGATCATTTTACATTTTTAACTAGTGTAAAAATGTCGTAAACTTTTTCCAAACTTTCATGTTTTCCTAATAGTCTTTTGGAAGACTTCTTAATAGTAGCTTTAATGAGCTATCACTCACATACTACACAATTCATCTCTTTAAAGTGTATAATTTAATAGTTTTTAGTATATTAACAGAATTTAATAGTTTTTAGTATATTAACAGTGTGCAACCACTATCATAATCAATCTTAGAACATTTTCATCAACCTAAAAAGAAATCTTGTATACTTCAACCATCACCTCTCAATCCTCCCATTCCCCTCAACCCTAGGCAACCACGAATCCACTTCCTGCTGCTATCGGTTTGCTTATTCTGGGCATTTCATACAAATTGAACCATATAATATGTTGTCTTTTGTGACTGGATTTTTCACTTAGCATACTGTTTTTAAGGTTTATCCATGTTGTAGAATTTATCAGTAACACATTCCTTTTTATGGCTAAATAATATTCCATTATATGGATAGATTACCTTTTGTTTATCCATTCAGCAGTTAATGGGCACTTATTTGGGTTCTTTTTACTCTTTAGCTATATAATTAATGTTGCTATAAACATCTGTGTACAAATTTTTATGTGGACATACGTTTTCATTGCTTTGGGTATATCCTAGGAGTGGAATTCCTAGGTCATATGAACTTTATGTTTAACCTTTTGAGGAACTTCCAGACTGTTTTTCAAAGTGGCTACACCATTTTATAATCCCCCTAGCGGTGAGTGAGGATTTCACTTGCACCACATCTTCACCAATATTTGTTATTATCTGTCTTTTTTTGTTATGGTCATCCTAATGGTTGTGAAGTAGTATGTCACTGTCTTTTTTATTTGCATTTCCCTAATGACTAACAATGTTAAACACCTTTTCATGTACTTATTGTCCATTTGTATATCTTCTTTGGAGAAAGTCTATCCAAGTCATTTGCTAATTTTTCATTTGAGGTTTTTTAATTTTTTTTTTTTGCGACGGAGTTTCACTCTTGTCCCCCAGGCTGGAGTGCAGTAGTGTGATCTCAGCTCACTGCAACCTCTGCCTTCTGGGTTCAAGTGATCCTCCTGCCTCAGCCTCCCAAGTAGCTGGGATTACAGGGACCTGCCACCATGCCCAGCTAATTTTTGTGTTTTTAGTAGCAACAGGGTTTCACTATTTTGGCCAGGCTGGTCTTGAACTCCTGACCTCAAGTGATCTGCCCACCTTGGCCTCCCAAAGTGTTGGGATTACAGGCGTGAGCCGCTGCACCCGGCTGGAGTTATCTGTCTTTTTATTATCAAGTTGTAAGAGCTCTTTATGTATCCTAGAAACAATTCCCTTATCAGATACAGGATTTGTAAATATTTTCTCCTGTTCTGTGGGTTGCCTTTTTACCTTCTTTCTTTTTCTTTTCTTTTCTTTTTTTTTTTTGACAGAGTCTTGCTCTGTTGCCCAGGCTAGAGTGCAGTGGCACAATTCTGCCTCACTACAGCCTTGACCTGTTGCCTTCTGAGCTCAAGTGATCTGCCTGGCTAATTTTTTAATTTTTGGTAGAGACAGGATTTTGTCATGTTGTGCAGGTTGGTCTCGAACACCTGGGCTCAGGTGATGTACCCACCTCAACGGCTCAAAGCGCTGGGATTACAGGTGTGAGCCACTGCACCCGGCCTTTACTTTCTTGATGGTGTCCTTTGAAGGACAATATTTTTAAATTTTGACAAAGTCCCATTTATCAGCTTTTTCTTTTGTCATTTGTGCTCCAGGTTGTCATATCTAAGAAACAGTTGCCTAATGCAAGGTCATGAAGACTTATGCCTATTTTCTTCTAATAGTTTTAGAGCTCTTACTCTTATATTTAGGTATTTGATTCCTTTCCCCCATTATTTTTAATATATGGAATGAGATAAAGGTTCAAATTCATTCCTTTGTATATGGATATCCAGTTGTTCCAGCATCATTTGTTGAAAAGACTATTTTTTCTCCATTAAAAGTTCTTAGTATCCTGTTGAAGATCAACTAACTGTCAATATAAGGTTTTATTTCTGCACTCTCATTTCTATTCCGTGGATATTTATGTCTATCTTTAAGTCAGTACCACATTGTCTTGATAACTAACTTTGTAGTAAGCTTTGAAATTGCAAAGAGTCTTCCAAATGATGGCTTTTAATACATAAAATTAATTGCAGAAAACAATAATGTCTATTTATATGAGCCTTACAACTTTCAAAATTTTTCAGAAATATGATGTTCTTAAATTCTCACAATTGGTCGGTGATGTGAGTAAGGCAAGTATTTTAGGTTCCTTTTACAGATAAATACTTATACCCAAGGCCTTAGCATCAACTGAAAACACACCCCAGACTAGAACCTAAGCCTCTGATTTAATACTCTCTTCTCTTTTCTATTCCTTTTTTTGGGGTAGGGGGGGACAGAGTCTCGCTCTGTTACCCAGGCTGGAGTGCAGTGGCGTGATCTCAGCTCACTGCAAGCTCCGCCTCCCGGGTTCATGCCATTCTCCTGCCTCAGCCTCCCGAGTGGCTGGGACTACAGGCGCCCGCCACCACGCCTGGCTAATTTTTTCTATTTTTTGGTTGAGATGGGGTTTCACCGAGTTAGCCAGGATGGTCTCGATCTCCTGACCTCATGATCCACCCACCTTGGCCTCCCAAAGTGCTGGGATCACAAGCATGAGCCACTGTGCCCGGCCACCCTTTTCTATTCTTTCTATTTTCTATCTTCTTGGATGTTGGTATTAAGTCCATAGGACATTTTATCCTGTAATTTATATTAATAAAACATTTTATAGAAACAACAATTTAAAAATACAATTGCTCAGGCTTTCCAAAATTATAAGTGTAATGTGGTTGAAATTACTTTCTTTGATAAATAACCAGTCTAAGAACAATGTCTTTTAGTTCAGTTTCCCACCAGTGATTCTCAGAGACAAGGATTTGAGTGTAAGCAGTCTATCTGAGAAATGGTTACAGGAGGGAGTGGGGAAGTGAAAAAGGGATGGAAGGAAAGTCAGTAAGTGCACACTAAGTAATGAAGGGTAATTAATTAATTACTCCCTGGACAACTGGGGCTCTTCTAACTGAGAGAGTCTCACCTCTGAACTGCCTTTATGCGAATGTCCTTCATTTTGGGTTCTAAGTCTAACTGGATTTAACACTCTAGGAGGAAAGAATCTTTTTTTTTTTTTTGAGACGGAGTCTCGCTCTGTCGCCCAGGCTGGAGTGCAGTGGCCGGATCTCAGCTCACTGCAAGCTCCGCCTCCCGGGTTCACGCCATTCTCCTGCCTCAGCCTCCGAGTAGCTGGGACTACAGGCGCCCGCCCCCTCGCCCGGCTAGTTTTTCATATTTTTTGGTGGAGATGGGGTTTCACCGTGTTAGCCAGGACTGTCTCGATCTCCTGACCTTGTGATCCGCCCATCTCGGCCTCCCAAAGTGCTGGGATTACAGGCTTGAGTCGAAAGAATCCTATATGAACTTCAAACCATTAAAATCCAATGGTCAATTCTCAGTTCTAACCTTAGTTGATGGAACAGAAGCATTTGACATGGTTGATTGTTCCCAATTGAAAGAGAGAAAAGCAGCCCTTAAAATCTGAGAACTAGCCTGGCACTACAGCTCATTTTCAGGGTTGTAAGGAGCTAGCATTTGGTGTCACAGCTAGGCCACAGCGTTCTATTGGACATTAACAATTTCACAGACTATCAGTATCAGACAGGGTCACGCTGTTACCATGATGAGATTAAAAACAAAACAAAACACCTCACTACTGCACAATTTTGACTAAGCATAGACAAAAGCAAGTTTCACAATGCAAATGTCCGAAAACCCCTGTCCTGGCTAATATGAGTGACCACTGCCTCTTTATCAATGATAGTTTTAGCCTCACTGTAGTCTTGCCTCCTTTCAGATAAGAGTCATTACAGGCTGGGTGTGGTGGCTCACACCTGTAATACCAACACTTTTGGGAAGCCAAGGTGGGCAGATCACGAGGTCAGGAGTTAGAGACCAGCCTGACCAACATGGTGAAGCCCTGTCTCTACTAAAAATACAAAAAATTAGCCGGGTGTGGTGGTGGGTGCCTATAATCCCAGCTACTCAGGAGGCTGAAGCAGGAGAATCGCTTGAACCCTGGAGGTGGAGGTTGCAGTGAGCTGCGACTATGCTGCACTCTAGTCTGGACAACAGAGTGAGACTCTGTCTCCAAAAAAAAAAAAAAAGAGTCATTACAATGCCCAATCATAGAATTATCTATTATCTTCACTTCTTAACAGCATATGATCCAGAGCAGAACTTCACTTCTTCCTTGAATTCCCCTTTATCCCCCTAATATCTGGTTAAGTTAACTTTCAGTGTATGTATAAGTTCAACTGCAAGTCTGGTGGTTTTGTCTGGAGGAAACGGACACAAATAGAAGTTCCAATGAGATTCAGCTGAAGCCTTCACCACTTTGGAGCAGGACCCTCAACTCAGTCATGTGCACATCTAAGACCCTTTGTGTTACTTGCACACGTTAAATTGGACTCTAATATTTCACTGAAACCCTTCATTGAAGCCCAGTGTTGGATTTACTTTCATAGGAATAACATCCCCTGGGGTTTAAAGAAACAAATCTAAGCAGATTTGTGTTGTTCCTTGGCAAAATTATTTTCTATCCCTCTAACAACACCTGCTGCTAGTTGACTAGCATTTTGCATGTTATCTGCGAAAAGAAAATTCTGCAGGGAGAGGATGCCACAAGTCTAAGAAGTTCATCTTTGAGTCAGCCTCAAGGGCTGTGTTCGAAAGTCTCCACAGACTAGTTTGAAAAGTTTCAATAAACTTTTCCTTGGGTCACCTTTACAAACCTCAGGCTTTGTCTTTGTTTTCCTGAGAACTTCTCTGTTTAATTTCATCTGCACTAACTCGGGAGATTTTGTCCAGCTGTGGATTAGCAGCAATTGGCCTCTGACCAAGCTCCAGAGACACAAAATTAGTCACTCACCATCCTTATAGAGCACTCAGCTCTCAGGCACTTTCTCAATATAACACGGTACCTCTTCCAAGCTAACAGCTGCCTCCTTCATATCCTAACATCCCCTCATAGGATAACTTGTACACTTACTTTTCTAACTGGCACAATTTTATCAGGGAAAGTTTGGAATTGCAATAGCCAAATTTGGGGAAATTATGACACGAACAAGGTTGTTCATTTGAGTAGTATCTCAAGACAAAAGAATGAAGAAACCCTTACAAGGCGATGTCTTGTTTGTCTAAAAGAGAGAAGATTTTGCTTAACCCAGGAAACATCCCCTTATTGGTTTTTGTACTTTGGGGATTAATAAGACCTGACATTTTAATTGTATGTCTCCATAAAATTATCAAGGACTCAAGTTATGTCAAAACCAATTGTATGTCATTCTCTTTTGTGTGCATATATGTGGAATTTATTTTTCTACATCAAAACTTCCTTCCCTTTTCTTACAGAGGGAGCATAATTAGCTTTTTACAAAAAATAATTTCACATTTGTCTGAAGCTGGCTTCCTTACTTTTTTTCCTATTCTTTTTCCTCTCATTTTTCTTCTCTTGGGATACTTTAAAGATTAATTAATTGTTAAAAAGCATTCAGTTATGTACTTACTCTAAGATTATAGTCTAGATAAGCAGTCAAAACTATCTAAAAGAAATAAAAAGTTATTAAATTGTGTTTCTTATTTTTGACCCTAATAAAGGTATATTTACATAATAGCCTACATAACAGCAAGGAGATAAAAATAAAAAGTTTTAATTCTAAAATAAAAGAAGATATTTTCTCATGATTGAGAGTCTATAAAAATTAATTTACCATATTAAAATAATGTCTGCATAATAGTTTGTTTGTTCAAGACCAGAATCAAATTTCTTATAATACAAACTTCTTAAATTTCCTATACTGGTTTTATAAATTAGATCAATTACTACTTGCTTCAAGTAAAAAGGTATATGTGTAAAACTATATTCAACCAAAGGGAATGATAATGAATGTCTGGTCAAAGGATTTAATTTTATAAAATTCTTCAATGTTTGAAATCATAAGAACTTGTGTGTTAGCTAAATTATAATCTCCAGATCTTTAGCCAACTTTAAAACCTTAGACAAACAATTAATACTTAAATACGTTTGTGTGCATTTATAAGCAGACAGTTTACAAAAGAGAAACAAATATGAAACGTTGGTCACTAAACACAATTTTAAGTTATATTTATTGCTTAAATTGACAATCGATTAACAAAATATGAAAATATATTTGAATAACATTATCTATATCTATATTTTTAGTTAGTTATTTTTGCCTCCTCAAACTTTTTAGAATAATATTAAATAAGTGTCAGGGAGAAGAAAATAACTAAGTAAATTTTGGCTTTCAATTCTCTAATTTTCTTTCATGTCTGGAGGAAAGAAAAGTTGGTTACTTCTGTTAAATTTAACATTTAATATAAATATTTTATGATACTAAATACAATACTGTAATGTTTTATAATACAAACATACAATACAATGGGTATGATTTTCTGTTTGTTAGGAAAGGTATAGTATTGTCAGATGGTAAACTTAGTATGATATATCCAATGTTTTATTTACTATACTGATGTTAGTTATATTTTAAAATTATAAATCCTTTAAATTAATATCTTCGTATATTTGTATATCTTTATATAGATGATGAAATGCATACCTATGAAGGTATATCAATACATTCTTAACTGCAAATTGTAATGTAATACTATGCCAAAGGAGAGTAAAATCAGAATTTGGATAGAGTCCTTACTTTTGAAAAAAAAAGTTCTTAATAACTGTTGTTGTTTATTCCCCCGTGTTTTTACAGTTTTGTGGCAGTTTCATCTTTAGATATTTGCAACTTATCCCTTGTCTTCTTTAACCGTTCCTAATGTTGCCTTTCCTAAATTAAGCTTCAAATTCAGAAGAAAAAACTGTTACGATGTTTTTTTATACCTAAAGTATAGTTCAGTTTCTTAAAGTGACCATTAAATAACACAAAGGGCTGCTCCATCACACTATAAAAGAAAGGAAAATATAAATAAATTAGGTTTGTTTAAAACTCTTCAAATTTTAATTCAATATTTGCATGCGCAGTCTTTTGTTCACCAAACACCTGACACTAAAAAAAAACACCTGACACTAAAAAAAGACCTTATCTTCTTAGGCAAATTATATTTACATACTATGTTAATACCAATATATTGTGGCCTGTCTTAAGATAATGAGTTATCTCAATTGATTATTCACAGTTACAGATGAAACTCCTTGTTTTACTTTCCCCACTTCTCACTATTGCACTTGACTAGTCTTGAAGAAATAGTCTTTCCAGCCGGGCGCAGTGGCTCACACCTGTAATCCCTACACTTTGGGAGGCCGAGGTGGGTGGGTCACCTAAGGTCAGGAGTTTGAGACCAGCCTAGACAATATGGTGAAAACCCATCTCTACTAAAAATACAAAAATCAGCTGGGTGTGGTGGCACACATCTGTAATCCCAGCTACTGAGTAGGCTGAGGCAAGAGAATCTGCTTGAACCCAGGAGGCGGAGGTTGCAGTGGGCTAATATTGTGCCACTGCACTCCAGCCCAGGTGACAAAGCAAGACTCTGTCTCAAGAAAAAAAAAAAAAAAAAAAGTCTCTCTAGTCTCTCTATGACTGTTTGCTCTGAAGTTTATATTTTAAAAAGGCATGCTCATGTATAAACTGGTAATATTAACTGTCTACTAAGAAACTTTTTTCAGGATTCTACATTCACAATCTGTGTTTCTCTCTTTGTTCATAAGAAGTCTGAATAACTGTTAGTGGTAATAATTCAAATACATGGTAATCCTTAGAGGCCTATTGCTTGAATTTCAGAATTTCATTGAATAAGCAAGACATAGCCATCTTGTCTGTGTGGCAGCAACAATAAAATGTGTAAAAACTTCAATTATTGGCCGGGCGTGGTGGCTTACGCCTGTAATCCCAGCACTTTGGGAAGCCAAGGCGGGCGGATCAGGAGGTCAGGAGATGAGACCATCCTAGCTAACATGGTGAAATCCCCGTCTCTACTAAAAACACAAAAACATTAGCCGGGCGTGGTGGCGGGCGCCTCTAGTCCCAGCTGCTGGGGAGGCTGAGGCAGGAGAATGGCGTGAACTTGGGAGGCGGAGCTTGCAGGGAGCCTAGATTGCAGCACTGCACTCAAGCCTAGGTGACAGAGCAAGACTCTGTCTCAAAGAAAAAAACAAAACCTTCAATTGTTTTGTTTTAACGTCTCTAAACTTAATGGTTCCCACACCATATAGGCTTTTCTATCACTTTTCAGCTAGTCAGCTAAGCTTTATAAAATATCATTGGCCAGGTAGGGTGGCTCCTCCCTGTAATGTCGGCACTTTGGGAGGCTGAGGCGGGCAGATTGCTTGAGCCCAAGAATTCAGGTTCAGTCTGGACAACATAGCAAGACCCTGTCTCTACAAAAAATTTGTTAGGTGTGGTGTCACATGTCTGCAGTCCCAGCTACTTGGGAAGCTGAAGAGGGAGGATAGCTTGAGCCCAGGAGATTGAGGCCGCAGTGAGCCATGATCTCACCACTGCACTCCAACCTGGCCAACAGAGTGAGACCCTATCTCAAAAAAATAAAAATAATTAAATAAATACAATGTTATTGTTTGCCTTTCCCATATTACTGCAGCACTAACCAACCACCTTCCCTTCCTTCACCTGAAAAAAGAATTCCATGATTACTTAACCTCTATCAGGGAACTCTCCATTCCTTTATGGACCTACTAGAGACTCCCTTGGGCATGGCTGATTTAATTTTGTGATTGTTCCTACTTAAAAAGAAAAACTAAAGCTTGCCAGGGAGCCTAGGCCATCACAAGCTTGAATTTACCCTTGAAATAAAAGCTTCTCACAGAAATTAAATCAGTCCACATGGGTTGGGTACTATGGCTCCAGCCTGTAATCCCAGCACTTTGGGAGGCCGAGGTGGGCGGATCACCTGAGGTCAGGAGGTCTAGACCAGGCTGCCCAACATGATGAAACCCTGCTCAACACGGTGAAAGCCCGTCTCTACTAAAAATACAAAAATTAGCCCAGCGTGGTGGTGTGTGCCTGTAATCCCAGCTACTTGGGAGGCTGAGGCAGGAGAATCGCTTGAACTCCAGAGGCGGAGGTTGCAGTGAGCCAAGATGCCACTGCTGCACTCCAGCCTGGGAGACAGAGTGAGACTTCATAAAAAAAAAAAAAAAAAAATCAGTCCAGTTGGCCATATTAATTGCTCTTGCCCAGACCTGCCAACTACAGACAGATAAAATATTTGTACTGATAGTAGGCATTATTTGGGTTAGTCCATGACTTCAAAATGCTTTAGAAACAAAAGAATTTCCTAACCATTACAGGAACCCTTATAAAATGGATAGAGAATTAAAGAAACTTGAAATGTTTTGGTAGTATCTAAAGAGATAGCCAAAATAAAAGTCAGAGTTTAACAAAATCCTCATGATATTACCTACAATAGCAGAGAGAAATTAGCCACAATATGGAACCACAATTGGTGGGGCAATTTTAAGAAGTATTGCTGATGTTTCCAATGTATCCCCTATGTGCCAAATATTTATATCTCATTCTCTCAATTCCTCTAGGTCTTTGCTCAAATATGACCTTATGAATGACATCTTCCCTGACCACCCTACATGAAATAATAATCTTCTTCTCTCCCACACTGCTTTGTACTTTACAGCAATTTGCCTATCCTCTGTCTCTCCTCACTAGCATGTAAGCTCCATGAAGCTTTTTGTTCTGTTCATTCCTGTTACCTTCAGTATTTAGAAAGGTCTACCACATAATAGTACGGAATAAATGTTCATTAAATAAATAAAATGTACTTTCCTAACTCCACTGCGCTTGGCAGCATTCATTTATTCATTCAACAAACACTACCTTTTCTTTTTCAATCACTTGTGTTAACATCTGCTGATCAACAGTGACTAATGCCTGCTTTCAACGAAGTTATGGTTTAGCCAGAGGGAAACATCAACAAGTAAACAGGCAATTTAAAGCATGGCGTGATAGTGCTGTGACAGGTACTGTGGAACTGTATAGCAGACTTATCTAGCTCGGTCTTGAGGGAATCAGGGTAATTCCTGGAGGAAGCAATGTCCTAGCAAAGGCATGAAAGACAAGGAATTAATCCAGGTGAAACATTAGGAGAGAGTCCAAAGTGTTTCATGCCAGGCATAGTAGCTCAACTTGTAATCCCAGCACTTTGGGAGGCCAAGGTGGGTGGACCACTTGAGGACAGGAATTCCAGACCAGCCTGGGCAACGAGTAAGACCCCGCCTAAAAAAAAAAAAGGTTTCATGCAAAGAGAACAGTCTGCAGAAAGGCCGAGCAGTGAGGGGATGTTGCTAGACCTAGACGCTTACCCCTCCCACTCTCCAAGGTGGAGATTTGTTTCCTGTATTGAGTCTTTGCATATGTTGTTCCCTCCGCTGGGAATGGATGGAATGCCACCCTGTTTACCACTTCATTACCTCTACATCCTGAAAAATCCTTTACTATGTGGCTTTTTTTTTTCTCTTTCTCTCTTTTAAAATAAATTTTTACAGAAATGGGGTCTCGCTATGTTGGCCAGGTTGTCTTGAACTGGCCTCAAGCGATCCTCTCACCTCAACCTCCCAAAGTGCTGGGATTACAGGCATGAGCCACCATGCCCAGCCTCTTTCTCTCCCTCTTTTTATAGATATGATCTCACCCTGTCATCCAGGTGCCAAGTGCAGTGGTGCAATCATAGCTCACCACAGCCTTGAACCCCTGGGCTGAAGGGATTATCCTGCCTCAGCCTCCTCAGTACGTGGATTACAGGTGTGTGCCACTGTGCCCTACTTGGCTCTTCTTGTCTCACATAAGACAAAATAATCACTTCCTTCTCATCCCTTTACTATAGTGTTTTCCTCCATTATATCCCTTAGCAATGTTTTTCTTCAACATTACATGAAATTCCTTAGAGAACAGAAAATATGTCTTACATATTTTGTATCTTTAGACACTAGGAACCCAAAGGAGCTGGCATAGACACTCACTAAATATTTGTTTAATGAATGAGTGGATTATTTATTCTGCTTCTGCTTCACTTGGACAAGACTGGAGAAATCCCAGGACTTTTCTGCATCAAGAAAAGAGCAGTGCCATATGTCTGCAGAGTCAACATCTCAATTTATATCTATGTTACTAATATAAATGTACATTTATATTATAGATATAAACCGAGATGGGTGTAGCTATAGATACAGGTGATATCTATTATATCTATCCATATTCTAGTTATTGCCTGATTAGTAAAGAAGGTAAAGAACCACAGATGAACTTTATTCCATAAACGTGTTGATATTTGTCTCCTGCTAGTTCTGTGGAAGCAGAAGCTGAGATTGGCTTGGCATGTAAGATACTTAGTGACCACCTCCTGTGAAGGGAAGGAGAGGATGTGGGATTTTAAGAAAACTGTAACGTAGACTCCTCAAAGCCTCAGCCAATGTCCTGAGGAGTCCTAGGCACATACGATCTCATTCAGAATTGTCCCACAATGACCTAAAATAGCCAGGCCTTCATGCCCAGGGTGCCATTAGTACATCAGCATGTGAATGTAAGCCTCCCAGGAAGGGCACGTGCTTGGGTGTGACAACAGTTTAGGGAAACCTCAATGGGAGTGAAAGCTGGAAGCTGTCTGATGACCATATTCCCAGCAGCCAGGGCAACAAACCCTTCCTTGAAGTAGGATCCCTGTATCTACTGAAGCCTTACTCCAAAAACATACAGTCATAATTTCAAAGGAGGTAGGTTATGTTCAAATTTCTCTAACAAGAATGTACATATTTTAAATGGTTTGAAAAACATCAAAGATGTATGATAGACATCAGTATATTGGAAATATACTAAAAATAAATTTTTCTCAGAGATACTGTTGGCATTTGAAGCTATTGCCATGTAGCTCCCTTTAAGTTATTGATGGGCAATACTTTTATGCCAGAATTTTGGTTTACTTTATCCCACAAAACATCTAACCTTTTCCATGGCAGATTGCAGATCACTCTCTCCTATGAATTTCATTTTTCCCATCCGTTTTCCATGACACCAGGAGCCAACTATCCAAACAAATCATACTTAAACTGATTCATATGGTAGCCCTACCCTTAGAATATTTTATATTATAAAATAATTCGGCTGGGCACGGTGGCTCACACCTATCCCAGCACTTTGGGAGGCTGAGGCAGGAGGATTGCTTGAGCTCAGCGGTTCCAGACCAGCTTAGGCAAGATGGTGAAACCCCATCTCTACAAAAGATTCAACTATTAGCCAGGTCTGGTGGCACACACCTGTGGTCCCAGTGACTTGGGTGACTGAGGCAGGAGGATCACTTGAATCTGGGAGGTTGAGGCTGCAGTGAGCCAAGACTGCACCACTGCACTGCCACCTGGACAACAGAGTGAGACTCTGTCTCCAAAAATAAATAAATAAATAAATAAATATTTGAACTTTTTTTCTTTTTTTTTTTCTTTTCTTTTTTTTTTGAGACAGAGTCTCACTCTGTCACCCAGGCTGGAATGCAGTGGCACGATCTTGGCTCACTGCAACCTCTGTCGCCCTGGTTCAAGTGATTCTCCTGCCTCAGCCTCCTGAGTAGCTAGGATTACAAGTGCCTGCTACCGCACCCAGCTAATTTTTATAATTTCAGTAGAGACGGGGCTTCACCATATTGGTCAGGCTGGTCTGGAACTCCTGACCTCGTGATCCACCTGCCTCAGCCTCCCAGAGTGCTGGAATTACAGGCGTGAGCCACTGCGCCCAGCCTCCTTGAACTTATTTTAAAGCAACAAAACCAACTGATTTCTTGAAATTTGTTTAATATAACAGATATTATTGAAGAATTTTACTTACAAGTCTTTTTTGTTTCCTTACTTAAGGGAAAAAAAATTACCTTTTATTTGAAAAAAATCACTTTTCCTCTGCATCTAATGATTTTTTTCCTCTTGGTCTCCTTTTTTCTTACCTGTGTCACCCTACATCATCCTATTCTTTGCTATTAAAATTAACGGCAAATCCACAATTACTTTCGCACCAACCTAATATTGTTGTTCTTTCTTCAGGACCACATTTCTTATCTGCTCTAGCCAATGCTTCAAGATTTCTTTCTTAGCTCTTTTCTTTCACACCTTACATGGATATTGCTACCAATAGGATCCAGAGGTCACGCAGAACATACTAAGGGCTAATTCTGCATCAAAAAGAATTAAACTTTTTTTTTTTTAAGAGACAGGGTCTTGCTCAGGCTGAAGTGCAGTGGTGTGATTTCGGCTCACTGCAACCTCGACCTCCTGGGTTCAAGCAATCCTCCTGCCTCAGCCTCCCGAGTAGCTGGGACCACAGACATGCACCACCATTCCTGGCTAATTTTTTGTATTATTTTTTGTAGAGATAGCATCCCCCTATGTTGCCCAGGTTTGTCTCAAACTCCTGGCCTCAAGTGAGCCACCTGCCTCAGCTTCCCAAAGTGCTAGGGTTACAGTCGTGAGCCACCATGCCTGGCCAAGAATTACACTCTTATAGACAATTGAAAAATAGTCTGCCAGGCCCTCAAACCTCAAGGGTCTTGAGGTATCAGCTGTATCATCTGTTACCCCTATGCACTTACATCTCTAACTCTCACTCAAGCTGGTATTCTTTCTCTCTGCCTTTTTATGAGACTACAGAATGGCATTCAGGTCCATTCAGGTCAGTTCATAAAATGCTACTGGGGCACTTGTTTGCCAGACACTATAACAGGAACTAGAGGAATAAAGATAGTACTGGCCCTCCAGGATCCTGCCATCTGACGGGGTAGACATTCATACAAACAAATCATTCCATACTAAGTTGTAAATGTTAACAGAGAGGTATATACAGTGTGCTATCAGAGGACAATAACAGGCACTTAGCACAATTTAGGGGTTAAGAAAGGTTTCTAGAGGCAATAACAGCTGATATTACCAGAGTATTATGTGCAGGTCACGAGGGGAGGTTGGAAAGGTAGCCCATGGGGGTAATGTGTGCCACCAAGAAGTGGCTACTGTATTCTATAGGCCACAGGGACCCGCTGAAGAGTTTTAAGCAGAGAAGTCCCTTGGATTTTGGAAAAACATTTGCACTGGCATGACATGAAGGATGACTCTAAAGCAGTGGTTCTCCATGTGCCTGGACCAGCAGCTTTAGCATCTCCTGGAACTTGTTAGAAATGCAAATTTTCGAGCCCCATCCCAGACCTATTGAATCAGAAACTCTGGAAGCGGGGCCCAGCTGTCAGTGTTTTAACAAGACCTGCAGGTGATTCTGATATAGATCAACGTTTGGGGACTACTACTCTAAATCAGCAGGAAACACTTGACAATGTCTGGAACAGGGCTTAGATTAGGGTCAAGACAGCAAGGTGCAAAATTTAAAAAGCTCCAAAATCCTCAGTAATCAGAAGAAGTAGCATTTTAATACAATATATTTTAAAATCAAAATTAATACAAAAAATCCATGATAAACCATCAAAATTCTAGTTTAATTAATTACTTTTTGGGGGGGACTCCATGTCTAAAAAAAAGGCAATTAAGACTTTTAGATTCCATCTCTAACAAAAAGGAATTAATTAAACTTATTTTTTGTAGCGCAATCATAGCTCACTGCAGCCTTGAACTCCCACGCTTAAGTGATCCTCCCACCTCAGCATCCCAAGTAACCACAAGTAGCTGGGACTACTGGTGCACACCACCACACCTGACTAATTTAAAAAAATTGTTCTTTTTGTAGAGATGGTATCTTGGTCTGTTGACCAGGCCCTTCTCTTTTTTTTGAGATGGAATTAAGTTCTTGTTGCCCGGGAGTACAATGGTGCAATCTCAGCTCACTGCAACCTCCACCTCCCACATACAAGTGATTCTCCTGTCTCAGCCTCCAAAGTAGCTCAGATTACAGGCATGCGCCACCACGCATGGCAATATTTTTTTTTTTTTGTATTTAGTAGAGATGGAGTTTCACCATGTTAGTCAGGCTGTTCGCGAACTCCTGACCTCAGGTGATCCACCCGCCTCGGCCTCCCAAAGTTCTGGGATTACTGGCATGCACTACCGTGCCCGGCCTAGACCAGGCTTTTCTCAAATTCCTAGCCTCAAGCAGTCCTCCCACCTTGGCCTCCCAAAGTGCTGGGATTACAGACACCACTGCACCTAACCCAAAATTCTAAATAAAGGCAGGCTGTTTGTTTTTAGGTCCTGTGTTATTGCGCAATGGGGACAGATGCTTTCAGTCAGCTTGGGGTTCCCAGAGTTCACATGGCTGTCACATTCCCTATCAGGCAGATTTATGGGGATTGACAAAGGCGAGTGGACAGATTGGGTAACATGGGTCAGGGCCAGCTGTTGAGAGCCATGCAGCACAGCACCCTCCATACTTAGAAGGGCTGTATGCTTGGTTTAATGCTCTGCTTTCACTGTTTTGAAATTCTAAATAAGTTTTGAAGAAGAGGACCTGCATTTTCGTTTTGCACTGGGCCCTCAAAGTTTCCGTGAAATTGTTTTTGGGGGGGCATCTTTTTTTCCTCCCTTCAAATTTTATACCAGCATAGTGTAAATTCAGTCTTTTTATTGTTGTTGTAGAACTTTTATTAACTTACCAGGTGACATTTTAAGTGTACATAGGGCACACATCTTTTTTCTTTTGCCACAGGCTCCAGTGTGACTTAGCATTGTGTGATCATCACAACTTGGTGGTGCTACTGGCATCTGTGGGGAGTGGTCAGGGATGCTGCTAAACACCCTACAATGCACAGGACAGTCCCCCACAACAAGGAGTTATGCCATCCAAAATGTTAACAGTGCTGAGATTGATAAACTCTGATCTCTAGGGAAAGGAGGTTGTTAACAGTGTCTTGAAATGGGGCAGTAATAGCAAATATGGAACTATCTAGAACTCAACGATTAATCAGCTAGGAGGAAGTGGAGTTTGAGAGAAAAAGACTTTCAGAATTTTTGCTTGTTTAGGGCATAAGTTAGTATAGCAAATTCAGGAGGAAGAAAGAGGCAGAAAGAAGTGAGGCAAGGCCAGGCGCAGTGGCTGATGCCTATAATCCCAGCACTTTGGGAGGCTGAGGCGGGCGGATCTCATGAGGTCAAGAGATTGAGACCAGCCTGGCCAACATGGTGAAACCCCATCTCTACCAAAAATACAAAAATTAGCTGGGCATGGTGGCGCGGGCCTGTAGTCCCAGCTACTTGGGAGGCTGAGGCAGGAGAATCTGCTTGAACCCGGGAGGTGGAGGTTGCAGGGAGCTGAGATCGTGCCACTGTACTCCAGCTTGGCAACAGAGCGAGTATCCGGAAAGAAAGAAAGAAAGAAAGAAAGAAAGAAAGAAAGAAAGAAAGAAAGAAAGAAAGAAAGAAAGAAAGAAAGAAAGAGAAAGAAAGGAAAGCAAGCAAGCAAGCAAGCAGGCAAAAAAAGATAGGAGTTTGAGTGAGACTGGACATCAAATGGAGGGGTTTGTTTCAGGGCAAGCATCTGAAGTTCTGAAGAGAGTTTAGAACTGTCAACAGGTACCTCTATTATAGACCTCTGCCCTGCCCAACACCTCTGGGCAATTCTATTCCCTCTGCCTTAGAAAATGGTTGCCACAGCAAAACCAGAAGACAAGAAAGGCAATTTTAGGTTTTTTAAGTACCCAAATGATTTTTCTGAAACTCATGGTGGAGAAATAGTTTTGAACGTTTCAAATATTTAAGCCTAACGAGCTCTTAGGTTAGAGTTCAATGTCATGCTCTAAGTAACAGGCTAAGGACAAGAGGCAAGGATCCAAGTACTTTTTCCTTTTCCCTGCGAGGAAATAAAGATTCTACAGGTGTGGGAAGAAGAAAAACACAAAGGATGTAGAGAAAGAAATGTCTGGGACAACGGAATTGGGTTGGGGTGCATCATGTGGCCACAGGCAGAATCAGCATCAAAATCTCTCTGAGCTCCACCTAAGCAGGTACCAAGGAGCTGTCTTTCCTGATTTTTCCAAGGTGCTGTATCTGGGGAGATCAATACAAGATCAGCAGCCAGAATATTCCCCAGGAATGACACCTACCTATGGGCAGCCCTCCTTCCCAATAGCTCAGAACAGGTGTAGGCGCCAGGATACAGGGAAAGCCCCATCACCTATTCTTAGGTAGCACTGAAGGGTGCCACATTCCATTGCGGATGAATGACAAGGTAATCTCCCACTGCTTTGGTTAAGTTTCATAGGTGTTTCTCTAGAATTGTTTCTAGATGACTTTTTCTTCTTTTTCAGTTTTTATATCAGCAGAGGGTAAATTCAGTTTTCATACCAAATGTTTTAAGCTTTCTTTATTGCCATTAATAAAAGACAAAGGCCAGACACAGTGGCTCACGCCTGCAATCCTAGCACTTTGGAAGACTGAGGTGGGCAGATTGCTTGACCCCAGGAGTGTGAGATCAGCCTGAGCAAAATGGCAAAACCTCATCTCTATAAAGAATACAAAAATTAGCCAGGCATGGTGGGGTGTGCCTGTAGTCCCAGCTACTTGGGAGGCTGAGGTAGGAGGATCACCTAAGCCTAGGGAGGTCAAGGCTGTAGTGAGCCATGATCACACCACTGCACTCCAGCCTGGATGATAGAGTGAGACCCTGTCTCAAAAAATAATAATAATAAAATAAAAGGAAAGGATCCAGGCACTGTGTAATCCCAGGACGTTGGGAGGCTGAGATGGGAGGAATGCTTGAGCCCAGGAGTTTGAAACAAGTCTGGGCAACAGAGGGAGAGCCTGTCTCAAACATAAAAAGAAAAGGCAAGATTTTGTTTGTTTTAGAGACAGGATCTAACTCTCTCACCCAGGCCAGAGTACAGTGGTGCAATCATAGCTTACTGCAACCTCAAACTCCTGGGCCCAAGTGATTCTCTAGCCTCCATCTCCCAAGTATCTAGGACTGTGGGCATGCCACCATGCCCAGCTAATTTTTTTTGTAGAGACAGGGTCTTCCCTTGTTGTCCAGGCTGGTCTTGAACTCCTGGCCTCAAGCAATCCTCCTGCCTTGCCCTCTCAAAGTGTTGGGATTACGGGTGTGAGCCAACATTTCTGGCAAGAATTTTCTTTGTTGTTTACTCTTATGAGATAGATTGTCTAGCTCTAAGACAATTGCTTTGTATTTCCTGGGTTTTTTTAACCCCCTTTTATTTATTTATTCCTTTATTCATTTGCCCACATATTTATTTTCTATAACACTGCACCCCTGGGTGCCTTTGAAGGCAGAGATATTATCTTGTTCAACATTGTATCACCTGACCTTGGCACAGTACCAGAACACAGTAGGTGTCTCTAGTGGAGGCTGTAGGGCACTGCCCAGATCCCCCCTTTTAGGACCAAGGCACTCATCCCGCTAGGTGCAGCTCTGTTACAGCTCACAACGATTCCAATAACTGGTGGATAAAGAAGTACAGAGGCTCAGTCCCCTTGCCAAGCCAACACCAGAGCTCCCAGTAAGATTGGCTGAGGCCACTATTGCAAATTCATTCCAGTTCAACTCTTTCTGACCAGTTCTGTTTCCCTCAAGCCCTTACAAGGGTGATCCTCAAGAATGCTCCCCAGTAACCCTCCTTAAGCAAATATCTACCTAGAATCCATTTCCTAGGAAGCCAACCTCAGACAGTGCTTAATAAATATTTGTTGAATCAATGGATGAATGGGCTCTTCCACTGTAAACGATGCAGTTCCTCACCCTGGGCAGACATCTAGTGGAAGACTTCTGACCTTTATTTGTGTATTCAACATCTTATTTTCTCATCTCAGGCCCTAAAAGTCAGAGCCCAGCCTCAAATAATTCACCCGACCCTGGGGTCATGCATGACTTTCATATGATGATAGTATCCATACTGAATTGTTGCAGTTATGTTGTCATTTGACCACCAGATGGCAGAGGTGACACTTGGAAAGCCTCTCTTTCTGGCCCTGGGTTGCCTATTCCAGGATTTAACATTAAACCCAAATTACCCATTTAGTGCCATTAATTCCCAAGCCCTTGTAATTACGGCATTGTTTCATTTTGCAGGAAAGTGTCACTGCCACAATTGGCTCATTTGCATATAAAAAGGAGGGTTTGGAATATAATGGAAAGAGCCCAGGACTGAGCATCAGAATCACTGCACACCAGTCACTTTCTCCATTTGAACATGTTTCTTCATCAGTTAAAGAAAAAAAAAAAAAAAAAAGACAGAGAATTCCAGCCCTGCGTGCTTCACAGGTCTTTTGTGAGGAATAAATGAAAATTACCGGGGTTGGAGGAAAGGGCCTGATTGAAGTTCTCCCTAGTCCAGGAGAGCTCCGAGTATGGGAAGTGGGATCAAGTCTGTGTAGGTGGAGGGGCCCTACCTGGGTTCCTAGGCTCTCTTGAGGCTCAGACCTTGGGGTAAAGGAAAGATAAGATAGCAGCTCCTGGAATGCTGCGATGCAGAATTTAGAAAAAAAAATACTCCATTGTCTTGTAGGCAAGGTGGGAAGCACAGTAGAACGAGGGTGAATTTTATAGGTCACCTAACTAAATTGAGTGTTAGTACTAGTGACATCAGGTCAGGACTAGGACATATCTTTATCTACTTGTTTCTTATACAAAGCTATATGATTTTTTTAAAAAGCCAGAACATCCCAGAGTTCACACATTCAATTGAAACTAGTCCCCTTTAGAAAAATCACCTTAGGGGCCATATATTTGTTTCTTCAAAAATTAGTATAGTTTCTGATATTTTTGGAAATCCTTTTGGATGTTGCTTTTTAAACATTCTCTTCAGCTTCCTCAATGGCATGGACATCTTTATTCTTTGGAACTGTATTTCATTTTTAGAAACCACCAGCAGTAATTTTAAGACTTGGCAGGTGTGATTAAGAGGGCGTGGTGGTGATCAATTCATCAAATAGACAAACGCAAGACTAGGCCATAAATAGTACGGCTGATTTTCTTATGTCATCAAAATACACAAAACAAGCCAAAAAAAGAGCTTGTTTGTTTGTTTGTTCGTTTGTTTTTAAGATGGAGTCTCACTCTGTCACCCAGACTAGAGTGCAGTGGTGTGATCTCGGCTCACTGCAACCTCCGCCTCCTGGGTTCAAGCGATTCTCCTGCCTCAGCCTCCCAAGTAGCTGGGATTACAGGCATGTGCCACCATGCCTGGCTAATTTTCTTTGTATTTTTAGTAGAGACAGGGTTTCACCATATTGGTCAGGCTGGTCTTGAACTCCTAACCTCGTGATCTGCCCGCCTCAGCCTCCCAAAGTGCTGGGATTACAGACATGAGCCACCGAGCCTGGCCAGAAAAAAAAAAGAGTTTTATATATTCAAAGTAATTACAAGAAAATTAAAAGAAGTGTGAAAGGTCACACTAATTTGGACATGCAAATTTGGGGGCATAGTTTTAACCAATCAGGCAGCAAATAATTTTATGTTTCTGCAAGTTAGGGCTTTCTAGGCAAATTTTACCAGGGACCTGGACAGTAATTTATGGATCAGATAGTGAGAGAAACCTGAAACATGCACAAGAGAAATTTACTAGACATAGACAGGAGACCTTTAAAACACACACACCTCCACTGGAGATTACCTTCTGGAGAGAGATTTACCTCTTGCTGAACCTGGAGGTATGAGTTTACTTTTCGAGGGGTGTGAGTGATACGGTTGGGATGTTTTGTCCCTTCCAAATCTCATGTTAAAACGTAATCCCAAAGTTGGAGGTGAGGCCTGGTGGAGGTATTTGGGTCATGGGGACGGATTAATCATGAATGGCTTATTGCCCTCTGCATGGTAATGCATGAGTTCTTGCTCAGTCAGTTTATGCAAAAGTCCGACACCTCCCACCTCACTCTCTCTTGATCCCTGTCTTGCTATGTGACATGCTGGCTCCCCCTTCACCTCCCACCGTGATTGTGTTTCCCGGGGCCTCACCAGAAGCAGATGCCAGCACAATACTGCTTATACAGCCTGCAGAACCGTGAGCGCAGATGAACCTCTCTTCTTTATAAATTGCCCAGCCCTGGGTACTCCTTTATAGCAACACAAAGGGACTAACACCAGGGGATGAGACCTGGATTGTGGAGACATCCCAGGGTGGTAAAGTGGTGACACTGGGCTTACCTTTCCCCAGAAGAAATTATTTATATTCCAAGGGTTAAAGCAAAAACTCAGGAATCTTCCCATTGTGTTTTCAAAGAAACTCTCGGAAGAAGGGAGAAGTACAGCTGCCTCTCCCGTCTACATCAACACCTAGATTAAATCTGGGGAGGGGAGGTTCCTCACTTATAACACATATTACTTACATGTAGAGTTTTGTTCAACCACCTCTCATTGTATCATTAAAGGATAAGAATTTGGGTATGGGGGATTCATGGGGTTGTTTTTTGCTATAAGTAAATAACAGTAATCTGCTCTGCTCCAGAAACCTTATGTGTGCACGCAGGATAATATTAGTTAATATGGATAGTAAAGACTTTACACAATGCCCAAGGGTGGTGGCTCACTTCTATAATCCCAGCCCTTTGGGAGGCCAAGGCCAGCGGATTACCTGAGCTCAGGAGTTTGAGACCAGCCTGGGCAAGATGGTGAAACTCCATCTCTACATATTAAAAAATATATATATAGCTGGGTATGGTGGTGCCTGCTTGTAGTCCCAGTTACTTGGGAGGCTGAGGTGAGAGGATCACTTGAGCTCAGTAAGGTCGAGGTTGCAGTGAGTCATGGTCATAACCACTGCTCTCCAGCCTGAGTGACAGAGTGCCTGGGTTTGGAAAAGTAGTTTGTCAGGTGAGTAAGATTGTGAGTTTCCTGTCTCAACAAAAGCAACAACAACAAACCCCAACACAATATTTACCTTTTTCAAAAGATTGGAACTGTGTTTTATACACTGTCTTCTCCCTTTGCAGAACCCTGGTAGAACCCTACTGTCAAAAGTGGACATCAAACTTTTCCATCTCTTCCTGTCCCAGGGATTCCTTCTTTAGATGTCCCCCAAAAACCACAGTAGTGAGCTACTAGTCCTGTCTCCTATGGAGAGGGCTAAGAATTGGGATTGCCATATGGACAGATATTTTTGAGTGGGGGAATAATGTGGGGATACTAGAATGCTTTGTGCAACAAGAATGAAAAAAACCTTTCTTTTCAAAAGCATTTTAATCAAACAAAGATGGTGCTATGCATTTTAAATTTTTATATGATTAAAAGAAAAACTTCAGACAAATTAAATTTAACAGAGTTTGAGTAATAAACGATTCTCAAATTGGGCAGGTTCAGGGTGACCCCAGGGCTTTGGCATGGTTGGGTAACATTTATGGACAGAAAAAGTGACCTGGAAAAATGATGTACAGAAACAACTGGATTGGTTACAGCTGGGCATTTGCTTTATTTGAACCTGGTTTGAACAGCTGGCTGCTTGTGATTGGCTGAGACTCTGCTACTTAAGAGATCAGCTTACAGTCTGTTTAACATCAAGTTAGGTTGCAACCAACTAAGTATGGAGAAAACAGTAAGCCAAACTTAAAATATGTAGGGAGGCCAAACTCAATTTAACAATACGGTTTTCTATCTGTGCCCAACACAACCACCAGCTTTCTTTAAGATGACAGTAATATGATCCAAATGGTAAAAAATGGCAGGTTTGTGGTAATTTGGGCATGTTCCAGTTAGTAACTCTACAACCTATAAAAATAGGCCTTAAAGGTTTATTAAGCCCATGTTAGAACAGTAAAGAAAATTTAAGAAAGAAAAACTCACTTACAATCTTACTGGCCTGACAAACTGCTTTTCCAAACCCATTCTTTTCCAAACCTTGTTCATAGTACCCATTATTTTATAAAGCTGAAAATACAATGTATATACAATTTTCTGTTCTAATATTTTTAGGTCATATTATTTTACAATGATTTTTACTTATTACTAAATTTTCTTTTAAACTTTAAATATTTGTTTATTTGATATAAAAAGTGCGAGCAACAACACGGATAAATTTGAAAACAGTATTGTGCAATGTTATGAACAAAGTAATTTTCTATTTGATAGTTGTATTTCATAATAAATTCAGTATATTATTTCAACTGAGCTGGCAAATTATCCTAACATACTTTTGCATCTCTGTGTAAATATTTGTTCTGTGTACTTTTCTGTATCAATGCTGTATATCACATTAAAAATATGCTATTATTAAAACAATCCAGAAATAAACAGCATGGACAATGAGGGTCCCCTGTAATTCCACTCCCAGAAGAAACATTGTTTATAGTTTATGAATACTCTTCTCAGCTCTACTCCTTATTAAAAGCTGGAAATACTTTTGTAGTTTGCTGCCACACAGTGGTAAAGTAAGCACCACTGCACACTGCCACTGCAGAGGACTTGCTGGCCTGGTTATCCTAACTCAACAATTTGCAGAGCTATTCATGTCGGGCACTGTGCTGGGCACTAGGAATCTAGAGATGGTGCCCAATGTGGAAAAGTTTATAAATCAGTAGGAAGACCGACAAGCATAAGAATAATTACCATGGACTAACAAACTGATAATGCTGTCACTGAGACAGAAATCTAAGTACGATGGAGAATAGGAATTTCTTGTCAGATTTCATTGAGGAGGTAAAATTTGAGATGGAACCTCAAGTGTGAGGAAGTTTCTCAGGTGGGAGTAAGAATGACTTCCCAGCAGAGAGCATGGTCGATGAAAGGACAATGCTTTCAGGGAACATGAGGTCACTCAAGTGGAAACTTTGTGTATGGGGAAGGAAGAGAGTGGTGTCACACAGACAACAGCCACAGCGTATTCTTATATGGGAAGGAGTTGTGTTTTTGTTTTTTGTTTTGTTTGTTTTTTTGAGTTGGAGTCTAGCTCTGTCATCCAGGCTGGAGTGTGGTGGCACGATCTCAGCTCACTGCAACCTCTGCCTCCTGGGTTCAAGCAATTCCCCTGCCTCAGCCTCCTGAGTAGCTGGGATTACAGGCTCCTGCCACCACGCCAGGCTAATTTTTGTATTTTTAGTACAGATGGGGTTTCACCATGTTGGCCAGGCTGGTCTCTAACTCCTGACCTCAAGTAATCGGCCCTCCTCGGCCTCCCAAAGTGTTGGGATTACAAGTGTGAGCCACAGCACCCAGCCCCTCAGGAAGGGATTGTTTAGGAAGAGAAAGTTTGAAGAACATCTAAAATGTTTCTTAAAATTAATCTAGTTTTATGTTTAAATTCTGTGCTGATTTACATGAAAATGTATGTCATTAAAGGTAAATAACTTTGTAAGAAAACATGAAAATTATTGTTTCCTTAAGATACTCTCTGGAAATTATATTCAATTAAATCATAAGTAAGTCATTCCTTAGGTATGATCCCCTAGTGCATTTTAGGCAGCAAAGGAACTCTGCAAAGGTGTTATTGTTACTATGTAAAATGGTTTGGATCAGTGTCACCACCAAGTCGTATGTTGAAATGTAATCCCCTATGTTGGAGGTGGGGCCTGGTAGGAGGTGTCTGGCTCATGGGGGCATATCCCTCATGAATGGCTTAGCCCATCCCTTTGGTGATAAGTGAGTCGATTCTCATAAGATCTGGTTTTGCAAAAGTGTGGGTCACCTACCTCCCCACTCCACTCTCCCTCTTGCTTCTGCTTTCACCATGTGATGTGGTTGTTCCCTCTGCCTTCTGTCATGATTGTAAACTTGCTGAGGTCTCCCTACAAGCAGATGCTGTGCAATGCTTTCTGGACAACCTGCAGAACTATGAGCCAATTAAACTTTTTTTTTTCTAAATTGCCCAGTCTTTTTTTCTTTTTTCCTAAAGTGTCCAGCCTCAGGTATTTCTTTTGTTTGTTTGTTTGTTTTGAGACGGAGTCTTGCTCTGTCGCCCAGGCTGGAGTGCAGTGGCGCAATCTCGGCTCACTGCAAGCTCCACCTCCCAGGTTCACGTCATTCTCCTGCCTCAGCCTCTCAAGTAGCTGGGACTACAGGCGCCTGCCACCACACCCAGCTAATTTTTTGTATTTTTAGTAGAGACGGGGTTTCACCGTGTCAGCCAGGATGGTCTCGATCTCCTGACCTCGTGATCTGCCCGCTTCAGCCTCCCAAAGTGTTGGGATTATAGGCGTGAGCCACCACAGCCGGCTCTTGTTTTTTTTTTTTTTTTTTTTTTTTAGATGGAGTCTTGCTCTGGTCGCCTAGTCTGGAGCCCAGTGGTGCAATTTTGGCTCACTGTAACCTCTGTCTCCTGGGTTCAAGTGATTCTCCTGCATCAGCCTCCTGAGTAGCTGGGACTACAGGCACGTGCCACCATGCTCAGCTAATTTTTGTATTTGTAGTAGAGATGGGGTTTCACCATCTTGTCCAGGCTGGTCTCGAACTCCTGACCTCAGGTGATCTACCTGCCTCGGCCTCCCAAAGTGCTGGGATTACAGGCATGAGCCACTGTGCCCGGCCTCAGGTATTTCTTCATAGCAATGCAAGAATGGCCTAATACACTATGGTTGGCAGCCTCTAAAATGGCCCTCCAGTGATACTGGCTTCCTGGTATGTACACCTTTGTGTAGAGCCTCCCTCACTGAATAGAGCTGACCTTTGTAACCGTTAGGATACTGTCAAAATGATGCTGTGTTGCTTTGTGGCTCGGCCATTAAAGTCACTGAATCTTCTACCTTGTACTCTCTTGCTTATTTTTGGGAAGGTCAGCAGCCATGTTGTAAGATGGCCCAAGCAGCTGGGAAAAGGTCCATGTAGAGAGGAGCTGGAGGCTTGTGTCAGCAACCAGCACCAAGAAGTCAGTCAATCATCTTGGGAGCTGATTCTCTAGCCTCAGCCAAGCCATCAGGTGACCACAGCCCCGGCCAACATCTTCACTGAAACCTCATGAGAGACTCCTAGTCAGACACATTCAGCCAAATAGAATTTCTAACCCACATAAACTAAGAGACATTGTTTTAAGACAGATAAGTAGATACATAAGTAATAGTACAGTACTTTGCTTTCTTTCACTGACTTGGGGCCAAACATATTAAATACAAAATATTCATATTCATAGGTCTAGTATATACTTTTGGGCTTCATTTTAGATAAAAAACTATTCAGGTCGGGCGCGGTGGCTCACGCCTGTAATCCCAGCATTTTTGGAGGCTGAGGTGGGTGTATCCCCTGAGGTTGGGAGTTCAAGACCAGCGTGAACAACATGAAGAAACCCCATCTCTACTAAAAATACAAAATTAGCCGAGCGTGGTGGTGCATGCCTGTAATCCCAGCTACTCAGGAGGCTGAGGCAGGAGAATCACTTGAACCCGGGAGGCAGAGGTTGCGGTGAGCTGAGATTGCGCTACTGCACTCCAGCCTGGGCAACAAGAACGAAACTCCATCTAAAAAAAAAAAAAACCAAACAATTCAATAAGGCTTTTTAATGGGGGCTTGCTGAATTACATGTGGCACCATGCATTGTTTGCAGAGTACCATACGTGATAATTTGGGGAGATGTAAAAGTGACTATGAAACTGTGAGACACTATCACTTTTTTCCGTATAGAAAATAATACTTGCGAGAGAACCTTACTTTTGCCTGGTCAGTCACACTGCTTCTGAAGTTTTGGCTGTTGCAGACCTTCATGAACAGGGAGTAATTATGTAGGCAATTAAAGCCTTTTCTTTGTGGCCTTAAAAGTTCAAATTTTACTTATTCAAATGTCCATTCAAATGTAAAAGAATCTTAATAATCCCATATAAAATCATATCATTAAATAATAATAATTTTTTTGTAGAGACAGGGTCTCTCTCTGTTGCCCAGACTCGAGTGCAGTGGCTAGGTGTGATCATAGCATGCTGCAGCCTTGAACTCCTGGGCTCAAACAATCCTCTTGCCTCAGCCTCCCAAGTAGCTGGGATTACAGTCAGAAGTCACTGTGCCCAGCTCTAAATAATTATTTTTAGTTCCCTTTTCTAATTGAGTGGAAAATATTATTTTTACAGGTACATATTTGCAATGCTAAACTACATTGAAGAAAATGTCGACACAAGGATTACTTTTTATGATTTTATCTAGTCCACTGTTAGTATGTCAAGTATTTTTTTTTCCTTTTCCTTCTTCTTTTTCTTTTTTTTTTTGAGATGGAATCTCCCTTTGTCACCCAGGCTGAAGTGCAGTGGTGTGATCTGGCTCACTGCAACCTCCACCTCCTGGGGTTCAAGCGATTCTCCTGCCTCAGCCTCCTGAATAGTTGGGATGACAGGTGCCCACCACCACGCCCAGCTAATTTTTGTATTTTTAGTAGAGACAGGGTTTTACCATATTGGCCAGACTGGCCTCAAACTCCTGACCTCAAGTGATCCACCTGCCTTGGCCTCCCAAAGTGTTGGGATTATCAGGCATGAGCCGCCGCACCAGGGCTTGTCAAGTGTTTTCATTTACACTTTTATATACTAAGGATCCTTTAAAAATTTCCTTGGAACACATTTTCACAAATAAAATACATAGTTACTTTATGAAAGTTTGTAGTTCAAATTAATGCTGTTGTGTCCTGAAAAACTTCAAGCAGAGAATTTAAAGTGGTCTCAAGTTGGTAATGCCACCAGATGTCTACCAAAAAAGAGGGTATCTTCTTCAAAGATGTCGCTATTTCAACCTTTAAAACCAAACCTTTGCTACCTGGAAATAATTGGGGTTTGTCTGTCCGGAAAGTAACAGATGATTCTCTATGAGAACGTAGGGTTTTTTTGTTGTTGGTGGTGGTGGTTTTGTGTGTGTGTGTGTGTGTGTGTGGTGGGCGGGAGGAATTTTATTTATTGATTGATTTACTTTATTTTTTATTTTTTCCCATAAGTTATTGGGGTACAGGTGGTATTTGGTTGCATGAGTAAGTTCTTTAGTGGTGGTCTGTGCGATGTGAGATTTTGGTGCACCCATCACCTGAGCAGCATACACTGCACCATATTTGTCATTTTTTATCCCTCGCTCCCCTCCCACTCTTCCCCGCAAGTCCCCAAAGTCTATCGCATCATTCCTATGCCTTTCTGTCCTCATAGCTTAGCTCCCAGTGGTCAGTGAGAACACATGATGTTTGATTTTCAATTCCTGAGTTACTTCACTTAGAATAATAGTCTCCAAACTCATCCAGGTCACTGCAAATGCTGTTAATTCATTCCTTTTTATGGCCGAGCAGTATTCCATTGTATATATACCACAGTTTATTTACTTACTCGTTGATTGATGGGCATTTGGATTGGTTCCAAGATTTTGCAACTGTGAATTGTGCGGCTATAAACATGCGTGTGCAAGTGTCTTTTTCGTATAATAACCTTTCCTCTGGGTAGATATCCAGTAGTGGGATTGCTGGATCAAATGGTAGTTCTACTTTCAGTTTTTTTAAGGAATCTCTACACTGTTTTCCATAGTGGTTGTACTAGTTCACATTCCCACCAGCTGTGTAGAAGTGTTCCCTGATCACCACATTCATGCCAACCTCTACTGTTCTTTGACTTTTTTGATTATGGCTGTTCTTGCAGGAGTAAGGTGGTATTGCATCATGGTTTTGATTTGCATTTTCCTGATCATTAGTGATGTTGAGCATTTTTTCATACGTTCGTTGGCCATTTGTGTATCTTCTTCTTATTATTTGTTTTTTTACTTTTTAATTTCTTTTGACGGAGTTTCACTCTTGTTGCCCAGGCTGGAGTGTAATGGTGAGATCTCGGCTCACTGCAACCTACACCTCCTGGGTTCAAGTGAGTCTCAGCCTCCCGAGTAGCTGGGATTACAGACATGCGCCACCATGCCTGGCTAATTTTGTATTTTTTAGTAGAGACAGGGTTTCTCCATGTTGGTCAGGCTGGTCTCGAACTCCTGACTTCAGGTGAACTGCCCGCGTCAGCCCCCAAAGTGCTGGGATTACAGGTGTGAGCCACCGCGCCTGGCCCTTCTTTTGAGCATTATCTATTCATATCTTTAGCCCAACTTTTGATGGAAGTGTTTGTTTTTTTCTTACTGATTTGTTTCAGTTTGTTGTAGATTCCAGATATTAGTCCTTTGTCAGATGTATAGATTGTGAAGACATTCTCCCACTCTGTGGGTTGTTTACTTTGCTGACTGTTCTTTACCGTGCAAAAGCTCTTTAGTTTAATTAAGTCCCAACTATTTATCTTTGCTTTTAGTGTATTTGTTTTGGGGTTCTTGGTCATTAAATCCTTGCCTAAGCCAAGGTCAGGAAGGGTTTTTCCAAAGTTATCTTCTAGAGTTTTTAGAGTGTCAGGTCTTAGATTTAAATTCTTAATCCATCTTGAGTTGATTTTTGTATAAGGCGAGAGATGAGGATTCAGTTTCGTTCTCCTACATGTGACTAGCCAATTATCCCAGCATCTTTTGTTGAAAAGGGTGTCCTTTCCCGACTTTATCTTTTTGTTTGCTTTGTCGAAGTTCAGTTGGTCACATGTATTTGGGTTTATTTCTGGGTTCTCTATTCTGTTCCATTGGTCTATGTGCCTATGTACTATGCTGTTTTGGTGACTGTGGCCTTGTAGTATAGTTTGAAATCAGGTAGTGTGATGTCTCCAGATTTGTTGCTTTTGCTTAGTCTTGCTTTGGCTATGCGGGCTCTTTTTTGGTGCCATATGAATTTTAGAATTGTTTTTTCTAATTCTGTGAGGAATAATGGTGGTATTTCAATGGAGATTGCATTGGATTTGTAGATTGCTTTTGGCAGTATACTTCCTCCAGGTGTTACCTTCCATTTATCTGCCCCTTGTATATTAGAAGGACTAGAAGGAGTTGCCTCTGTTTGATCTTGCCGATTCCTCTCTTCCCAGTCTCTTTTAAACCCATTCAAATCTGCTCCAAGTAAACTTTGGCAACTTCATCCTTCCGGGTGCTCAGGCCAGAAACTTTGGACTCATCTTTGACTCTTCATTTCTTCATACCCATATTCTATCCTTCAGAAAAAATCCTGTTAGCTCTACTTTCAGATTATATCCAAAATCTGTCCACCTCCCATTCTCCACTGCTACCACCCTGGCCAGTGCCACCAGCATCCTGCCTGCCTAGTTTACCACAACAGCCTCACTGGGCTTCCTGTAGGCTCTGCAGTCTCTTATTTTTTTCTGTTTTGAGACGGAGCCTTACTCTGCAGCTCAAGCTGGAGTGCAGTAGCACAATCTTAGCTCACTGCAACCTCTGCCTCCGGAGCTCAAGCAATTCTCGAGCCTCAGTCTCCCAAGTAGCTGGGACTACAGGCCCACACCAGCATGCTCAGCTAATTTTTTTGTATTTTTGTAGAGACAAGGTTTCACTATGTTGCCCGTGGTGGTCTTGAACTTCTGAGCTCAGGTGATCCGCCCTCCTCAGCCTCCCAAAGTGTTGGGATTACAGGCATAAGCCACCACGTCCGACCTACAGTCTTTTCTTAACAAAGTAGTTCCAGTGATTATTTTGAAATGTACATTAAATCTTATTATTCTTTTGCTCAAAATCACTCCTCATTTCACTGATGAGTGAAAGAATCCATAAAATAACGTGAAAGCCTTACATAATCCAAAGCCCCTTGTCTCACTCCTTACTAACCTTGCTTGGCTCCGGCCACTCTTACCTCCTTGCTATTCTCCGAACAGGCAAGCCCTGCCCTGGAAACTTTGTACTGGCTGTTCCCTCTGTATGGAAGGTTTCCCCTTCCCCAAGTGTCTATGTCTCTTGCAAATCTTGACTCAATTAGGCCTACTCTGACTACCCCATTTAATGTTGCAACGTATCTCCCCTATACTCTCACTTTCCATTCCCCTATTTTTTCCATGGCGGTGTTAAATTGAACTAAATATGGCCTGAGAAAGCCTCTGTACTTCCATATTTGAGTCCTTATGGATGAACCAGAACTTAACTTAGTAGGTAGACAAGGCTGAAAGCCTAATTTAGGAGTGTACTTCTGTAACAATAGCTGAGTCTCAGCCAATCCCAGCAGCCATACTTCAACTATTCATACAGTGCTGACTGTTCAAACTGTGCTCAGGTAAAGCAAACGCCAAGCTGTATATAATACATCCAGCTGCTTCCGTACCTCACTTGTTTTTTGTACATTACTTTCCTTTCTTTGTCTATAAACGTGCTCTGACCACGAGGCATCCCTGGAGTCTGAGTCTCTCTGAATCTGCTATGATTCTGGAGGCTGCCCGATTTGAGAATCATTTTTCCCCTTGCTCAGTTAAACCCTATTAAGTTTAATTTGTCTTAAGTTTTAACAGTAGTTTCACCTTTCAACTTGTTTATTATGTTTGCCTCCTAGCCCACCTCTCACTGTGTAGGGTGAAGAGTTGCATTGTCTGCCCCTTTAAAATGGTTTGGTCAGAACAAAAAAAGGGTTCGGACCCACTGAGTTATATGATTAGTAGGTCTGAAACAATATGCATATTTTAAAAAGCATAAAACTTAAAAATAGTTAAAATGATAAATTTTGTTGTGTATTTTACCATAATTTACCAAATAAAGGAAATAAAATCTCACAGCTCCTGTAAAGTAGCATTTCAAGAAATGTTTACTTATGTGTGAATACTTACATGTCCACAGTTTCAAAGTCTATAATGTACTTCTTACTATCAGTCCGGGTCAAAAATATGACAAAAAATTATGGTAGAGAACTGTCTGCACACACTCACCAGCTGATATGCCCAACATATTTACCGTCTGCTCACACTCACCAGTTGACATGCACAACATAGTTCACAGCAGCAATGTTAGAGCAAAAACTGGAAATAATCCACGTTGAGGCAGCAGGATGGATACATAATGAAGTATATTAAACAACGGAAAATTACTGGTCGGGCGCCGTGGCTCACGCCTGTAATCCCAGCACCTTGGGAGGCTGAGGCGGGCGGATCACGAGGTCAGGAGTTCAAGACCAGCATGAGCAACATGGTGAAACCCTGTCTCTACTAAAAAAATACAAAAATTAGCCGAGTGTGGTGGCGTGCGCCTGTAATCCCAGCTACTCAGGAGGCTGAGGCAGGACAATCGAACCTGGGAGGCGGAGGGTGCAGTGAGCCAAGATAGCACCACTGCACTCCAGCCTGGGCAAAGAGCACCACAGCCGCCTGCTTTTATGTAGGTGAATACGAAAAGCAATGCTGAAAGAAGCAAATTGCTGCAGAATACATACACAATTCCAAAAAGTTCAAAATTGAACAAAATAAGATAGTGATACATACATATGTGGTAAAGCTACAAAGAAAACCAAGGCAAGGTGATAATAAAAAATTCGGAAAATAATTATTAAAAACTTGTCATTAACGTTTAGGGAACTGAAATGTTTCTATTTTCCAAATTAATACTCCTGATGATAGTATCAGGTCTATTTCCTGATCTTGGCTCCTTTCGCAGCTCCCAGTGACATCAAGTTATTGTATTTTTCAAGGACTGAACCATCTGACAATTTGTATGTGCTGCGTAATATATGTATCCTCAGTAGGGGATAACTTTCAAGGCTAGCGCCTGGAGACGCTCTGACAGTAGAGCTTGTCATCCATTGAATGAATAAATGCGCTTTGGCACACGCTGGTACAGCACTTCTCATTTTAGTCCGAATTCTTCTCATGGCTTCCGTTCAGTCGCCGCCCAATCCCCTGCTCCATCTCGCAGACTCTAAACTCCACGTAGTTTTCTCCTAGACTCTGCACTGGGCCAACAGAGTGGGAGAAAGGTGGAAGGTCTGGACTGGGACAAAGGCGCTTCCCAGGCGCCCAAGCATGTGAAGAGAATGACTTGCGCGCAAAAGGGCCGGTCAGCCCCACCACCACGAGGAACGCGCGCCACTGACAGTAAAACAGCAGATTAAGCAGACCCGATAGCTACCGCCCACCCCGGTGACGTCACGACCTCTTCGAACTCCTGATTGGGGGAGCTGCGTTTGGTCAATTCTCGCGATGACTCCCCCAGGTTACCCCTCCCTCCCTCTCTTCGCCCTGACCCGGTAGTCGACCGCGGACCGCGTTGCGAGTCTCGGAGACGCCGTAGAAGGAGACCTGCTTCCGGGACTTGACCAGGGGCCTTCGACTCTTCTCAGACGCCGACGGGCACGAGGTTTGGCTCCCAGGTGTCTTGCCTGCCAGACCCGCGGTAGCGCGTGACTTTGCGCTCGGCCCGGCCAGTTTTGCTAGGGCCGTCTGGCAAGCCACACCAATTCCCAATTTTTGGTATCGCCAGGATGCGGCGGCTGTGAAACTGATTTCCGGTCGCTAAGGTCTCCATGGAGACAGCACTTTAACCCCTTTCTGCCAGTGTCATTTCTCAACTCCACGTGGTTCAGAAATCGCCCAGAGAATGTTTGTGGGAGTCAGCCAGGAAGGTGTAGAGTGAAGCAGCGTTCTAAAGGGAAGCAGTAAGTGGGACTTAGGAGGAGTGTAATTTACTGGGCACCTTCTGGCCTTGCGGTAGACACGGGATTTACCCCCTTGGGGACCCCGGTTCTTCAGGACACACGTTTAGGCAGGCATAATTACCGAATCTGCTTTTGTATAGCCCTCAGAATGGCAAGAGCAAATCCTCCTGCAAACTTGCTTACCTTTCACCAGAGAATAGTCTCCCTAGTTACGTTCCCCAATCTCTTCTGGCTTTGTACAGTGGTTACTTTCTTAGGAAGCGTGCCTCAATTCCGCTAGATCTGACTGTCCCTTTACAAATTACTCTGTTGTCGACACCTTCCTAGCTGCGTCCATTTTTGGTTAAGTGGTTGCTCACCTGCCATTACTGTATTGATTTCTTACTTCCCAAACAGACCATAGGTTCTTAAGATGTAGAATGTCACTTAGATGTAGAATGGATTTTAGATACCAGGTAGTCCACCTTCCTGCCCTTAAAGACATATATCTCTTCTAGAACATCTCTGACAAATATTTGTTAATTTGTTTTTTCGTCAAGTGTTTGTTAAACACCTATGTGCCAGGCACTGGTTTAGGAATTGAGGCCTGAAACATGAACAAAACAGATTAAAGTTGCTGCCTTCATTCAATTTGCTACTAGGGGAGACAGACAATATACAAATGTACACGTTAGGGTAATTTCTGGTACTAGTAAGTGCTATGAAGAAAATTAACAGAAATGGTGTCTACATGTGTTGGATTGGTGAGATTTTAGATAGAGTGGTCATGGAAGGCTTTTAGAAGGTAATATTGCAGCAGAAACATGAATGGTGAGAAGGAGTCAGTCTTGCAAGAACATTAAGGGGCAGAGATACTGGGAAGTGTAAAGCCTCTTAGGTGGGAATAAAAGCATCAGGAAGTACAAAGCTCTTGAGATGGTGAAGAGGAGATTGGTTTGAGATGAAGAGTGGAGGAAGGCAGGGCCAAATTATTTAGGGCCTTGAAGGGCAAAATCTCAAGTTTTTATTATTTATTTATTTATTTATTTTTTGAGATGGAGTTTTGCTCTTGTCGCCAGGCTGGAGTGCAGTGGCACTATCTCGGCTCACTGCAACTTTTGCCTCAGGGGTTCAAGCGATTCTCCTGCCTCAGCCTCCGGAGTAGCTGGGGTTATAGGCGCCCACCACCACACCTGGCTAATTTTTGTATTTTTTTTTTGGTGCAGACGGGGTTTCACCATGTTGGCCAGGCTGGTCTTGAACTCCTGACTTTAGGAGATCTACCCTCCTCGGCCTCCCAAAGTGCTGGGATTACAGGCACAAGACCCCATGCCCAGCCTCAAGTTTGAATTTTATTCTAAGTGTATTTAGAAACCCTTGGAAAGTTTTAAGGAAGAGAGTAAGTAATTCAATTTGATGAGAGTTTTTTTTTTTTTTAAAGAGATTGCTTTGATGACTGTAAACAGAATGGGCTCTTTGGAGGTAAGTGTATAAGTTAGGAGACCAGTTAGGGGGGCTGTTTCAGGAGTCCAAGACAAAATATTCAGTCATCTTCTCTTCGAATATTCCTGGTGTTGGGAAATTCTTTGTTTAAAAGGTAGCCCAGTCCTTAGTGGGACCATAGAGCTTTTCCTTTGTATTGAACTGGAATCTGTCTCCCTGTAGCTTGTACTAACTTTTACTAATAGCAAGATAGTAAGTCTATAGTAGACAAATAAATCTACTCCCTTTTTCTCCAAAACAGTCTAGTAGCTGTTTTAAGGCTCTTGTCCTGTTGACTTTTCTCCAGGCCAAACACCTTTGGTTAACTGAGCTGTTCTCTGAAGGTGGTGCTCTCTAGGTCCTTCAGAAATCAGCTACATTGTTTGTTATGGCTCCTTAAAGTATGGCCGCCAGCGCTGCACCTAATGCTCTATACATGTCACCTGACCTGTTTGGATAAAATCATGCGCTCTGATAGGCTGACTTCTGTGGTTTTTGGCTATCATCTTGTGCTGTTGAGCTGTTTCAAACTACTTTTTGCCTCCTCAGCCTCTATTTCTTTTTCCCCTAAACTAAATGCAGCCCTTTACATTTATTTCTATTTCATCTTGGTAAATTTTGTGTTGCTCATTATTCCAGTTTGTTGACCTGTTTTTATTCCTGATTGCATCATTCAACGTGTCCTTCCAGATTAGTTTATTTTATACATGTAGTACATTATATCCTCTAATATTTTCATCATAAATACTGCTAAAAATGCTAACTGCATCAAGAAAAGAGCCCTATGACATTTCGCTACCAACTTCTTTCCAGATGGCATGGTACTATTAGTGTGTAGTCGTGTAGTCTTTGAGTTGAGTTGTTTAGCCTGTTATGAACCCGTTGATTTGTTAAGTATCAATAAAAGCAAACTCAAGAGAATAGTATTTAAAAAAAATTTTTTTGTTTCATTTTTGCAGAAATCAGTACATGGTGGTACCTCCTGTTAGTCTAACAAGTCACTGAGGTTAGTTTGAAGTACTTTATTTTTGGGAAAAGTATGCTAGGTTTTTTTGGTGTGTGTGTTCACTAAAAGAAAAGTTTGCTGTATTTTAAAATACAAAGACTGAATCATAGTAGGTAAAATAACTTTAGTCAGTAATAAACTTGAGCTTAAAACATTTTTCTTCTTCACATCAGAAATTCTTAGACAGTGATTCTTATTCTGGGGCACTTTTGCCCCCCAGGGGACACTTGGCAATGTTTGGAGACATATTTTGGTTGTCACAACTTGGGAGGGAGGAGGGTGCCACTGGCATCTAACGGGTAGAGATGGGGATGCATGAAACATAATGCATAGGATGATACTGTTCACAAAGAATGAACCCAAAGCACAAAAATTGATAGTGCTGAGGTTGAGAAACATTACATTAATGCCTTAAAGTCTTCTTTCTTGCAGTGACTACTGTTAATTCTATTTAAAATGGGTGTAAAGAAGAAGAAAGAAATCCAAGTTGCTGTGTTGACCATTTGCTGTCAGGACCTTGAAACTTTGAAATGTAGGTGACTTCTGGTTTCCCTTATATAATAATTTTTTTCTAGTTTGCAAGCAGAATATTTTAATCACTGGGACCCCTAGCATATAATATTCAAATTCTTTATATTTTTCCTTATGTTTTGGATGTAAAAATTTTCTTAAAATTCTGTCTTCAGACTATGTTCCACCTATTGCTTTGGTTTATAATTAAAAAATTTTGTAGAATGCACAACAAAGGCAAAGTTTTATTTAACTTATTGTTAAATCATTGAAAACAATTTTTTTGTATATGTTATATAGCTTTTGCTGATGTGGAAGGGAAAAATCTAGCTTCTTTGCTGTTACGTTGTGTACAACTCACGGATGGAGTGTCACAAATCCATTATGTTAAACAGGTAAGTCTGAATTGATATTCATGAATGCATTTTTAAGAGTATCATGCTATTAAGAATTTTAAAAAAATCACTGACAGTTTTTGGCCCCTAATTATTGCATATCAGTTTATCATTAACAAATAGGTATTTTTTTTTCTTTTCTGTTTATTGTATAATATCCTCGTATTCAAAGCAGCAATAGAAGCCATATTCAGGCTTCTATCGTAATTGAGCTGTAAATAGATAAGGTAGAAGATAATTGTGCATACCTCTTTTGTGGAGATAAGTTTTAAAATATATGAATCTTCAAAACTTTTTAGCAGGCACATTTAAAAGTTAATTTAAAATATAAATATTATACTTATTAGTATTTCAGTATTAGGATTTACCATTTGAGCACACATAGTTTTTTTTTTTGGAAAGTAAGTAAATTTGTTACTGGTTTTTATATCGTGCTACAGCTGTTCTTTACCGTAAGCCATTAACAGGTCTGTAATTCTCTGTGGAGGTGGGTCTGGAGGGTAAAGAGAGAGTTGGGGACATGAGTTTAAAAAGTTAATAAATAGTGAAATAGGTGTTTAAGTCAATATCCTTGACAGTGGAGTATGGAAAACATTTCACATTATAATTGACACTTTATTTATTTTTTTGAGACAGGGTTTATTTATTTTTTTGAGACAGGGTCTCTCTCTCTTACCCAGGCGGGAGTGCACTGGTGCAATCTTGGCTCAACCACAGCCTCAACCTCCTGGGCTCAAGCGATCCTCCTGCCTCAGCCCCCTGAGTAGCTGAGTAGCTGGGACTACAGGCATGCACCACCATGCCTGGCCAATTTTCATATTTTTTTTTGTAGAGACAGGGTTTCTCCGTGTTGCCCAAGCTGGTCTCGAACTCTCCTGGGCTCAAGTGATCTGTCCACCTCAGCCTCTGAAAGTGTTAGGATTACAGGGGTGAGCCACTATGCCCAGCAATTGAGACTTTAAAGAGTATCTGGAACCATATTACTTTGCTATACTTGATATGAGAAAAATTACTTCAATGTTTTGTATTATAGATTGTGCCTCTGCTGGAGAAAGTAGATAAAAATGGCGTGTGTGATCCCACTATTCAAAGTTGTTTGGATATTTTAGCAGGCATTTATCTTTCATTGAGTCTAAAGAATCCCTTGAAGAAAGTATTGGCAAGGTAAGAAAAAAAGGAAGGGAAATCGGGTGTTAAAAAGTGTTGAATTTGACCGAAAGTAACTAAAGTTCCTTCCTTGGTTTGATAAAACTGAACTGATACAGATCACAAAAAGTTCATTCATACGGTTTCTTCTCTGTTTTCACTGATTAATTACAACTTTTTAAAAATATAAAAAGCCTTCTTAGGTCACAGACTTAATAAACAGGCTGTGGGCTGTAGTGTTCTAACTCCTCCCTCAATCCATTTACATTTATTGATTATGTTTAAATGTCATCTTGCTGTTTTTTCCTCTTTTTGTCCTGTCTGTTCTTGGTTTAAATATATATTTACACAGATAACATAGGAATATAGGCTTGGTGTAAAAATTTCAAACTATATAGAAGTATACGAAACAAAAGGTAAGGCTTCCATTTCATTGTTTAGGACTTATCTTTTCTTAGTAAAGATTGTCACTTACCATTTTGGTATTTATCTTTCTAGACCTTTTCTTTGAGGTCTGCGTATGTGTGTTAACATTCTACTTTTTAATGTATCTGTAAACGAGATTATATTCTACATAATGTTCTGTAGCTTGTTTTTTCACTAAGGAATGTCTTAGAGATATTTCCATGTCATATAATCCTTTTAAAAAAAAAATTGTAGTAAAAGACATGTAACGTAAAACCTCAGTCTTAACCTTTTTTTTTTAAATGAATTCTTTTTTTAAAATTTTAATTTTTATTTCCATAGGTTTTTGGGGAACAGGTGGTATTTGGTTACATGAGTAAGTGGTGATTTCTGAGATTTTGGTGCACACATCACCTGAGCGGTGTATACTGTACCCAATAATTTGTAGTCTTTTTATTTCTCACCCCCTTCCCACCCTTTCCCCTGAGTCCCCAGAGTCCATTGTATCATTCTTATGGCTTTGCATCCTCATAGATTAGCTCCCACTTATGAGTGAGAACATACGATGTTTGAGTCTTAATGATTTTTAATTGTATATAGTTCACTATTGTTAAGTATATTCACATTGCGGTGCAGTGATCTCTAGAACCTTGTCGTCTGCAAAGCTCTGAAACTCTGTACTCATTAAGTAACAACTCCCCATTTCCTGCCCAGGCTTTGGCAGCCACTTTCCATTCAGGAATTTGATTACTTTAGATACCTCATATTAGTGTAATATTTGTATTTGTATTTTTGTGACTGACTTATTTCACTTAACGTAATGTCCTTAAGGTTCATCCCTCCTATAGCATATGACAGGATTTTCTTCTCTTAAAAGACTTAATATTCTGTTGTATGTATATACTGCGTTTTGTTCATCCATTCATCTTTCAGTGGACCTTTGGGTTGCTTCCACTGCTTGGCTGTTGTGAATAGTGCTGTTGTGAACATGGGTGTGCAAATATTTCTTTGAGATCCTGCTTTCAGTTCTTTGGATATATACCCAGAAGTGGGATTGCTGGATCATGTGGTCATACTATTTTTAATTTTTTGAGCAACTGTCATACTGTTTTCAATATGCAGCATTTTACATTCCCGCCAACAGTCCTTACTTTTTCAGCTATAAATATTCTGTAATATGAATATGCCAAAATTTAAATGTACCATATATATGACATATACGTATCTATGTATGGTACATATTACATGATTTATATTACATGTTTTAAAGTAATCACTTCCCCATTGCAGTGATACTCTTATGTATATAATTATATATGTGTATTTCTCTGAGATAAATTCCAAGAAGTGGAATTTCTGGACCAAAAATTAGGCCTGTTGAAATTCTTGTTAAATTGTACTCCCCCAGACTACCAATTGAGTTAGAATACTTATTTCTTCTTCATATATTTCCAACATTGGATAATATGAATCTTTAAATCTTTTAAAATCTAATGAGTGAAAATGCTATCATTATAATTTATGTATCCCAGATTACTAGTGTGATTGAACATTTTTTAATGTGTGGAGTTTGAGTGACTTTTTTTTATTACATATCCTTTGTACATTTTCTTGTTAGAATGTTTTCTTGATTTATAAGACTTCTGTATAGATGATATGCCAAATACATTCCTTTGTTACTTGTCTTTAAACTCTCTCATGGTGTCTTGTCTTTACAAAAGTTAAAATTTTATTTTGGTTATCAACTCAGCTAATTTTTGTGTGTGTAGATTTCTGAGTTTTATACCTTACTATATATGCTTTCTGTAATACAAGATTATTTACAATATTATTTGCAGGCCTTATACTATTTTTTTTTTTTTGCTCAACGTTTACGTCCATCTGGAATTAAGGTTTGAATGTAGTGTGAGGTAGGGATCCAATTTAGTTTTCTTTTTTATATGGGGAACCACTTATCCAAACTGTTGAAAAGTCCATCTTTGCCCACATATTTGGAACGCCACCTTATTGTGTTATATGTTCACGTATATACATGGGTTTAATTTCTGATTTGGGTCCATTTGTTCATACACCAACACCACACTTTTATTTACTCTAATTTGATAATGTGTTTTAATTATGTATCAATGTTAAGTCATCCCTCTAGTGACTTTTCTTATTCTGAATATTCCCATTTTTGAATTCTTTTCTTCCAGAAAATCTTTGAACTGTCCAGTTATATTTAGAACAAAGCCTATCAGTTTTGATTTATATTAATTGAGGCAAAATTGATATGTTTAATTTATTCATTTGATAAATTTTTATTGGCTGCCTACTGTGTTTCAGCACTCCTCTAGGAATTGGGGGTAGAATGAATGAAACCGTCCAGAATGGAGGTTACATTCTAAGGGGAAGATAGAAAATAGGCAAAGTAAATAAGTAACATTTATAGGCTATTAGATGGCATGAGTGCTGTCTAAAAGCGGGGAGGGAGGAAAGGGGACATAAAGGATGGGGTGAGGGTTACAATTTAAAATATTATGGTCACTTCATATAGCTTTGCTCAGACGTGATAAGATAATTGAGATTGACCTGAAAGGGATGAGGCAATGATTGTTGAGTATATTTGAAAGAAGAGTATTTTGGATGGAAGAAACAGCAGGAGCAAAGACTGGTATGTCAGAACAGAGCAAGGCCATGTGGCTAAAGCTAAGTGAACAAGGATCAAGATGAGGTCAGGATTGTGATGGATGCCATTTTAAAAATCAAGAAAAGAAAAGAAAAAAAAAAGATGAGGTCAGGAGCTTATGGTAGTGCCAGATTGTGTAGGGAGGACCTTGTAGGTCACTGCAAACACTTCGTCTAGTACTTGAACCGAGAAGGATATTGTTGGAGGCTTTGGTAAGAGAAGTGACATGATGTTTTAACAGTGTCACTCTGGCTACTTTGTTGAGAATAATCTGGGATATGGGAGAGAAGCAAGATGGAAGCAGGGAGACCAGATGAGCTGATAGGTCAGGGAATTCCAGTGATGGTAGTGTGGAGTTGTAATTTTCTGGCTGTATTTTGAAGGTTTAGTTCAGTATTCCCACATTTGTGTGATTCTCTTCCCTCCCCACATATTCTGGGGCTATTAGATTGTCAGATTTTTAATATTTGTTTCTTTTTCTAGCTCACTAAATAGCCTACCTGAATTTTTTCTACCTGAGGCTGTACACCGTTTTACTTCTCGTCTTCAGGAAGAATTGAATACTACTGACTTATACTCTTATAGGAAAGTAATTGACAATATATCTTCCTGTATGGAGAACTTTAACTTGGGTAAGGCAGCACTTTGCTAGTCCTTTTTCTGGCTAACGCCTCTCATCACATCATAGGTTTTAAATGATACTAATTTTTTTCATGAAACGCCTTACCAGTGTTCATTTTTTCCTCTACAGGTAGAGCAGGTGTTAATAATCTGCTTAAAAATGGTAAGTCCTATTATTTTATTTTGTTCCATGAGTTGATGGCTTCTATGAGTCATTTTGGAACTGGCTCTTTTAAGTTTCTTGGCAATAGGTAAAACATTGTAGAGAATTCAGGTACATCATGCCCCTTCTTTTTAAATTTTTGTTTCTATATCATGGTATCATTTTATATAAGTGATATAAAATATTTTATTTTATCAAAGTTGAAGTTCACAGTTTTAAATTCTGGTTTGTCATATTCTTTTGTTTCAGTGCTTCATTTTCTGCAGAAGAGTTTAATTGAAATCCTGGAAGAAAATAGGCAAGTGCTATATGTTGGCATTTGTGTGTACACACTTGTAGTTGTACATTGTCTTTGTACACAGAAAAATCTGAAAGTCTCAGAATGTGATCTTTTCATCCCTCTTCATTAATATTATTACTATTACATTTTTTTGAGACGGGGTCTTGCTGTGTCACCCAGGCTGGAGTGCAGTGGTGTGATCATAGCTCACTGCAGCCTCAACCTCCTGGGCTCAAGTGTTTCTATCACCCAGGCATGCACCACAACACCCAGCTAATTTTTGTATTTTTTTGGAGACAGAGTCTCACTATGTTGCCCAGGCTCGTCTTAAACTACTGGACTGAAGTAATCTACCACCTTTGACCTCCCAAAGTGTTGAGATTACAGGCGTTAGCCACTATGCCCAGCCCCTTTCTCCATTAATATTAGACCCAATTATTTAAATTTATTTTTTAGAGGTTTGCTATTTAATCTTAATAAATACAAAATTTTAATATTTAAACTATATTAAAATATTTAAATTAAAAATTAAAAATTTAATAAATTGTTATGAGAATAAGTGAAAGAACTCTTTTCCTCACCTGAGTGTGTTCCTTTTTCATAGCATCCTGTTTTTATTTCGTGAGTGAAATATCCTCTGTTATTTCTCTGAGGATGTATTCATGATAGTTTTTTGTTTTTTATCATCTTTACATAGTCTCTGTTTCTTCCAAGTTGCTTGTTTCTGTTTGCTGGTTTTGTTCAGTATATTTCTTATTAGAAGCTTTCCTCAGAAGTCTGGTGATCCTTGGCTGGGCAATTACGTATTTCTTTCTATCTGCCTATCTATCTATCTATCTATCTATCTATAAATTTTTTTGTGTGTGTGACAGGGTCTCGTTCTGTTGCCCAGGCTTGAGTGCAATGGCACGATCTTGGCTCACTGCACCTCTTGCCTCCCCGAGTTCAAGTTATACTCCCACCTCAGTCTCCCAAGTAGCTGAGACTACAGGTGTCTGCCACAATGCTTGGCTAATTTTTTTTTTTATTTTTAATTTTTTGTAGGAATGAGATCTCACTATAATGCCCAGGCTAGTCTTGAACTCATTGGCTCAAGTGATCCTCCCTCCTTGGCTCCCAAAGTGCTAGGATTATAGGTGTGAGCCACCATGCCCGGCTAGGGTAGTCATATTTAATAATGGGACACCGAGGATTGATTTGAATATCTGTGCCTATGGGTGGAGTTGACTGCGGATTTTATTGTAGGCTAGTCTAGCTGGGCTGTTTCTTGGGGGAACTCTTCCTTGGGGAAACCTAAAGATGTCAGTATGTTTAAATCTTTTTGCTTAGATACTGAATTTGCCATGGAAGAATCTTCCAAACCATTGTCTTAATAGTCTGGTTCCTGAGTGAGGGAAGAAGGCAGAGGTCTCAATATTTGACCTGCGTTGTGCATATATTTACCTAATTATCCTTTTTGTAATATGTTGTTGCCTTATCTGTGTGTGCTATCTTCCTTGCCAGACACCTGTTTTACCTTTTCTAAAGATAAACAGGTTGTTTGCTGGCTCGGAGGTGTTTAGTCTTCCTGTTTTCAATCCTATATTTACCTCCACATCAAGGAGTACATAGTGCCAACAGTTTCTGAGCCATTTGGTACTACAAATCAAATGGCTTCTGGGCTTGTTCCCTGGCTGAGCGTCCACTTTTCTTGATTCTGCTGTCAGTTATCACTCATCCATCTGCTTTGCAGCTTCTGAAATATTATTGTTATTGTCTTGTTGCATATTGGTTACCTTTAGAATTTATCTTTTTACGTTTTAAATCCTGTGGCTGTTGGTTTGAGGAGGTTCTGGGAGAGAGGAGAAATAATACCTGTACATCATCATCTTTCACTCAAGGTAGCCTTTTGCCATAGCAGGAACTCTTTGTCTCTTCTCCTTTTTGGCTCTTCTTTTTATGCTCATCGTGTAAAGGTGGGTTCTGTCCTTTTTATTTTGTTTGTTTGAACTGCTTAATAACGTCCACTTTGGTGTCAGCCACCACCTATATACTCAGGATTCCCGAATTTATTACTCCAAGTTAGCTCTCTTTCCTGAGTGGTAGACTGATGAATATCAGTTGACAGTTGACTTGTGGACATCTCAGCTTGGATGTTCTACAGGTACCTCAAATTCAGTGTGTCCAAAAGAAAGGAAATTTTATTATTTTAAAAAAAGTCATTTCCTGTAGCCCCAGGTAACCTCTATTCTACTTTCTGTCTTTTTGAATTTGCGTATTCTAGGTGATTCTTATGAATCATATAATATTTGTCATTTTGTGTCAGGCTTATTTCATTTATGTTTCCTTTTTTTTTTTTTTATTGAGACAAGTTCTGGCTCTGTCACCCAAGCTGGAGGGCAGGATCGTGGCTCACTGCAACTTCTGCCCCCCAAGCTCAAGCAATCCTTCCACCTCAGCCTCTGGAGTAGCTGGGACCACAGACGTCCACCACTATGCCCTGTTTTTATATTTTTGGTAGAAATAGGGTTTCACCATGTTGCCCTGGCTGGTTTCAAACTCCTAAGCTCAAGCAGTGCCCCTGCCCCAACCCCCCAGAGTGCTGGGATTACAGGTGTGTTTTCAAGGGTCATCCACGTTTGTAGCATGTATCAGAATTTCATTCCTTTTTGTGGCCAAATAATATCCCATTGTATGAGTAGACCACATGTTAATCCATCTGTCGATGGACATTTGGTCTGTTTCTACCTTTAGGCTATTGTGAATAATTTTGCTATAAACATTGATGTACAAGTATATCTTTGAGTCTCTGCTTTTAGCTCTTTTGGGTATATACATAAGAGTGGAATCATAAGATAATTCTATGTTTAAGTTTTTGAGAAACTACCAAGTTGTTTTTCCTAACTTTTGCCTTAATAGGATTATTCTGTGTTTTGCTGTGTTGAGAACTGACTGAGAGGGAAGGACAGAAGCTGCAAGAGACCAGTTAGGAGGCTATGGCAGTAACCCAAGGAGAGATGAGAGTGGCTCAGGCCAAGATATAGCAGTGGAGTTGGTCTGATTCTAGATGTATTTTGAAGGTAGAACCAACAGGAATTTCCTATAGATGAAGTGGAGATGAGGGGTGGCAAGGATGATTACAGTGTTTTTGTAGGATAAAGATGCAGCAGGTACAGCAGATTTGGAGTTGAAGATAAGTTCACTTATTTAGAGATGTCTGTTAGACATCCAAGTAAAAATATCAGTAAGTTAGATATACCAGAAAGGAATTAGACAGAGAGGTCTGGGTTGGAGATAAACATTTGGGAATTATCAGCACGTAGATTATAATTTAAAGCTGATGAACTAAAAGAGATCAGCAAGGGAGAGAATTAGATGGAGAAAAGAAGAGGAATAAAGACTGAGTCCTGGACTTTCCTAACATAAAAAGATCAGGGAGAAGAGGATGAATTAGTGAAGGTATCTGAGAAGGAGTGCTGGTGAAGTAGGGGAAATTCTGCCAGAGAGCCTGGCATTTTGGAAGTCAGGGAGGGGCCGGACACGGTTTCTCACACCTGTAATCTCAGCACTTTGGAAGGCCGAGGCAGGCGGATCACTTGAGTTCAGGAGCTCGAGACCAGCCTGGCCAACATGGCGAAACCCCTGTCTCCTAAAAATATAAAAATTAGCCGGGCATGATGGCTTGCTTGTAATCCCAGCTACTTGGGAGGATGAGGCAGTAGAATTGCTTGAACCCGGGAAGCGGAGGATGCAGTGAGCCCAGATTGCACCACTGCACTCCAGCCTGGGCGACAGAGTGAGACTGTGTCTCAAAAAAGAAAAAAAAAGCCAGGGAGGGAAAATATATCAACGTTGAGAGAGTGTTCAGGTTTGTAAGTTATGTCATTCTTTTTTTTTTTTTTTTTAAGATGGTGTCTTGCTTTGTCACCCAGCTGCAGTGCAATGGTGCCATCTCGGCTCACTGCAACCTCTGCCTCTGGGGTTCAAGTGATTCTCCTGCCTCAGCCCCCTGAGTAGCTGGGATTACAGGCATGTACCACCACACCTGGCTAATTTTTGTATTTTTAGTAGAGACATGGTTTCGCCATGTTGGCCAAGCTGGTCCCAAACTCCAGACCTCAAATGATCTGCCTGCCTCGGCCTCCCAAAGTGCTGGGATTACAGGTGTGAGCCACTTCGCCCAGCCCAAGTTCTGTCATTCATTCTTGATTTCTTTGCCCTAAAAGAAGTGAAGTTAGTTGTTGGCTGAGAAAAAGGGATATGTTGATAAGTAAAGAGTGTTGAAAGTTTGCAATTAATATCAACGTAATTGGAATGTTTGTACAAATGGAAGAGAGAGGAATACATTATCATAATTTAAAATTGATTTTGGGCCTTTGAGGAATGTATTTATTTTGCTGGGAGTTAGAAATGTTCACATTTTTGTTTGAATTTCCTTTTGTAATAATGTCTTTTCTTCTTTATAGAAAACGTGCTGGAAATCATATTATTCAAACACAGTTGATGAATGACTTATTGGTAGGCATTAGAGTTTCAATGATGTTAGTACAGAAAGTACAAGATTTCCAGGGAGATCTTTGGAAGGCTTCCAGTTCTCCCATATGGCAACATATGTGTGGATTGCTGAGTATTTTTACCAAGTTTTTAAGCGATGGTAAGTGTAACAAATTATATACAAATGATATATAATTGACAGTTAAAATTGAGTGCCAATCAGCTTTTCCTACTAACAGTATGAAAAGTGATACTTAACTGAGATGTGGAATGTATCCTTACTCAGCCTCCAAAAATGGAGGGAGGCCCTGGATTACATGGTTTTATTTTATTTTATTTTATTTTTTTTGAGACCGAATCTCACTCTGCTGCCCAGACTGGAGTGTAGTGGTGTGATGTTGGTTCACTGCAACCTCCGCATCTTGGGTTTCACCTCCCACATTCAAGTGATTCCCGTGCCTCAGCTTCTGAGTAGCTGGGATTACAGGAGGGTGCCGCCACAGCTGACAAATTTTTTGTATTTTTAGTAGAGACAGGGTTTTGCCGTGTTGGCCAGGCTGTTCTCAAACTCCTTGCCTCAAGTGATCTGCTCACCTTGGCCTCCCACAGTGCTGGGATTATATGTGTGAGAGCCACTGTGCCCAACCTGAGTGGCTGAGTTCTATTTCTTGCCTTGGAAGATAGGTTCAGGGGTGATCACTTTTAAATAATTTATTAAGCTATAAATTTGTTTTCTGTCACTTTTTTTGGAATCTGTGATTTATTATTATAATAAGATTAACAAAAAAGTGATCCCTAACACAAGTATTTATATAAAAAGTTGAATTATCCTCTTCACTTCCCATTCTATATGGTAATATATGTATGAATGTAACTTAATTAAAAACATGCTAATGGATCTCTTTAGAGCTCTTGTTAGTAAAAAACAATAACTGACTCTGGTTTTGCTAGGCTGATTGGAAAACAATAGCATCTCATTGTTTGTGGGTTTTTTTTTTTTTTTTTTGTCTGCGATGGGGAGTCTGTCGCTGTTGCCCACACTGGAGTGCAGTGGCGTGATCTTGGCTCACTGCAACCTCTGCCTCCCAGATTCAAGTGATTCTCCTGCCTCAGCCTCCCGAGTAGCTGGGATTACAGGTGTGCACCACCATGCCTGGCTAATTTTTTTTTGTTTTGTATTTTTAGTACAGACGGGGTTTCACCATGTTGGCCAGGCTGGTCTGGAACTCTTGACCTCAGGTGATCTGCCTGCCTTGGCCTCCCAAAGTGCTGGGATTACAGACGTGAGCCACCGTGCCCAGCCTCATTGTGTTTTTTACGCTGGTAATGAAACTCTTACCCAATTTTGTCCAATTAGTATTTCCATTTTTCTTTTTGCCTGGGTTCTCAGGTATTGAAAGGAAAGTAGTTGAAGTTACTTTTATTAAGACGTAACTTACAGAAAACTTTTCAGAGGTTATTAACTTTTTAAAAGAGGACTGTGTTAGTCTAAAAAAGATTCTCTAACTAATGAAATGTAGAGAATACATGATTTTAATATGCTTCAGCCTTGCGTGGTGGCTCCTGCCTGTAATCCCAGCACTTTGGGAGGCCAAGGCGGGCTGATCATGAGGTCGGGAGATTGAGACCATTTTGGCCAACGTGGTGAAATCCCGTCTCCACTAAAATACAAAAAAAAAAACATTAGCCGGGTGTGATGGCATGCACCTGTAGTCCCAGCTACTCGGGAGGCTGAGGCAGGAGAATCACTTGAACCCGGGAGGCGGAGGTTGCCGTGAGCCAAGATCATGCCACTGCACTGCAGCCTGGTGACAGAGCAAGACTCTGTCTCAAAAAAAAAAAAGAAGTAGCTTCTTTTCTGAAAAGTTGATGGCACCTAATCAGTACTATTCTTTTCCAGCATTTTAAAGTTCATAATCAGTAAAGTGTTTAGCTGCAAGTAACTGAAAACCAAACCTCTTTTCCCACATAACAAGTTCAGAGGCAGTTGATCCAGAACTGGTATAGGCAGTGTATGACCTACACATTTTCTGCTTTTCTGCTGTGCCATCTTCAGCAGGTTGGCTTTCACCCACGTTTGTTGCCTTGTGATTGCCATATGACTGCTGTAGCTCCAGATGTGTCTTTATTCAAGGCAGGAAGAAGGAAGGCCAGTTGCATCTTTACTTTTAATCAGGATACTCAAGTGACTGGCTTACATCCAGTTGGCCTAAACCCTCTTATATACCTACCTTTAATTGCAAAGAAGATTGAAGAAGCAGGTATCCTGCTTTTGGCTGGGCATGTGGCTTCCCCAATCAAAGTCACAGTTTTGTTATCAGGGTTGAAGGGCAGAATGGATATTTAATACGTAGTTTATGATGTCATACTTCTTTCCCCAGGTTGAACAATTCACCATGTTATTAGAGGCTAATAGAGATAAAACAAAAGGAAGATAACAAGTCGAAACTGGTTGCTATGGGTACAGTGTCAGTGCTAGCAAAGTTTGTAGTTAGCACTTATGTACATTCTTTATACAAGCCCTGAAATCTCTTTTTGAAAAAGTCTATGTCTATGGTGATTGGGATACAGAGGCTTTGGTGGAGAGGAAGGGACAGGTGGTGTTGCTGTTAGGGAAGCAGTAGTTGGAGAGGAAGAAAGTGTATGTTAGAGGAGAGACAAAGGAATCACATTTATTGAGTATCTATATGCTGGGCTTAAAAGCCTTTATATTCATCCAGGCACGGTGGCTCACGCCTGTAATCCCAACACTTTGGAGGCCGAGGCGGGTGGATCACAAGGTCAAGAGATCGAGACCATCATGGCCAACATGGTGAAACCCTGTCTCTACTAAAAATGCAAAAGTTAGCTGGGTGTGGTGGCGCGCATCTGTAATTCTAGCTATTCAGGAGGCTGAGGCAGGGGAAGCGCTTGAACCCGGGAGGTAGAGGTTGCCGTGAGCCAAGATCATGCCACTGCACTCCGACCTGGCAACAGAGTGAGACTGCTTCTAAAAAGCCTTTATATTCATTGTTCATCTAAACCTGACACTGTGTCAGTTAAGAGTTATCCCATTTTACAGAAGAGAAAACAGAGTCTGTGGGATTTTAAATAATTTATGTAAGACCTGTTCACCCAGGAAGTGGTCAGACTAGAAATTGTAGCCAGGCCTATCTGGCTGCTCAGCATCTGCTCTTTCCACTGTATCAGAATATTCATTATTTAACATAAGCTGTCTTCTTTTTTGCCAAATAGATGATCTATTACAGACTGTACAGAGCACGTCTGGATTAGCTATTATTCTTTTTATTAAGACTATATTTCACCCATCTGAAAAGATTCCTCATTTGGTAAGTGCATCTCCTTTTTAGAATTGTACTTTATTGAGAGTTAGAGTATGTTTAAAAAATATTTTTGGCTTGGTGTAGTGGCTCACACTTATAATCCCAACACTTTGGGAGGCCAAGGCAGGAGGGTCACTTGAGGCCAGGAGTTTGAGATTAACCTGGAGAGTTTAGCTAGACCTTGTCTCTACAAAAAATAGAAAACTTCACTGGATATGGTGGTGCACACCTGTAGTCCCAGCTCTTGAGAGGTTGAGGTGGGAGGATCACTTGAGTCCAGGAGTTTAAGGCTGCAGTGAGATAAGATTGCACCAGCCTGGGCAGCAGAGTGAGACCTTGTCTCTTAAAAAAGAAAATTAGGCCGGGCGCGGTGGCTCAAGCCTGTAATCCCAGCACTTTGGGAGGCCGAGACGGGCGGATCACGAGGTCAGGAGATCGAGACCATCCTGGCTAACATGGTGAAACCCCGTCTCTACTAAAAAAATACAAAAAAAAAAAATAGCTGGGCGAGGTGGTGGGCGCCTGTAGTCCCAGCTACTCAGGAGGCTGAGGCAGGAGAATGGCGTAAACCCGGGAGGCGGAGCTTGCAGTGAGCTGAGATCCGGCCACTGCACTCCAGCCTGGGCGACAGGGCGAGACTCCGTCTCAAAAAAAAAAAAAAAAAGAAAATTAAAAATATTTTTAAAGAAGTGAATTAAAAGAATTTTTTTTTTGCATTGTCTGGTTCCTTCTGATGACCCTTTTCTGTTATAATAAGAGACAATTCCGAAATTTCAGATAAAGCAACAATAACAAAAAGACTAACAGTCACCTGTAAGCCCATCTCACAAAGATAATCACTATAAACATTTTTGATGTATATTCTTTTAGTTTTTTCTAGTGCTGTTTGTTCAGTGTCATCTCTCATTAGTATGTTACAAGATATTTTAATGTTAAAATTATGCATATTAATGTATAGATACATACACAGTAATAACCTTTCTGATAAATGTGTTTTTTTTATTAAGAATAACCCAAATCATGTACTTTAGACAGGAAGCATGCTAGATAAAGTCAATTTTTCAGTAAATTTTCTTCTTATAGAAAGTATAATTTGATAATTTAGGCCACAATCCTTGTATTTTTTACTAGTAGGTTTCTTTTTTTGCTTGCTATATTATATGGAAACTTATTTTATCTTTTTACCTTACCTTAGAAAAATATATGTGCATTATTTTATGAGATCACACAAAGTAATTATCTTTGGATAAGTTGAAGATGTTTATTTCTCAAATCACCTCTGAAAGCATTTGTTTAAAAAAAAACAAAACCAAAAAAAGAGTTGTTAAGCTTATCCACCTGCAGGTGGCGATATGTTGTGCTCTGCCAGTACATTCCAACCAGCAAAATCATTCACGTACTTGATGTAATTTTTTTCCTTTAATACTAATACAATAATAATGACATTTGTGGGTATTTTATCTTTGGGTTTAGTCATTTTTCCTAGGATTTTTCAGGGGAAAGAGATGTTTGGGTTTGTATTTTGAAATATCTCTGAAAAGTTTTAAAAGCTTTACGTGTATTAGCTCTGCTATATTTTTCCAGATTAGCAGTGTGCTTCTTCGTTCAGTGGACTGCACCAGCGTCCCCGAGTGGTTTATGAGCAGCTGCAGAAGCCTCTGTTGTGGTAACGTCTCTGGGTCAGCTGTCTTATTCCTATGTCAGGGGACACTTGCCATGTTGGACTGGCAGAATGGGAGCATGGGTCCGAGTGGGGAGGCCCTTCTCTTGGATACTGCACATGTTTTGTTCACCTTGAGTTCACAGTGAGTTTTGATGCTATCGTCTCATATTTTGTTTCACTTGTAAGACATTTAAAAGATGTAGTCCAAAAGCTAGAGTGGCTTGTGCCTGTAATCCCAGCTACCCTCCTGGTAGGCTGAGGTAAGAGGATCACTTAAGGCCAGGAGTTCAAAACCAGCCTGGGTGACATAGTGAGACCCTCTCTGTACACAACTTTTAAAACTTAGCCGGGTGTGGTGGCATGCACATGTAGTCTCAGCTACTTGGGAGGCTGAGGTGGGAAGATTGCCTGAGCCCAGGAGGCCAAGGATGCAGTGAGATATGATTGTGCCACTGCACTCAAGCCTGGGTGACAGAGTGAGATCCTATCTCAAAAAAATAAATAAATGAAATTATTGCTGCAGGTTAGCCTGTGAAGAACATTTCTAAAATTAATTTTTAACATTTTCAATGTTATAATTTTTTAAAACTATAAAAGTTTTATATGTATAGTACTTTAGAATTTATAAAGAACTTCAACATAGGTAATCTAATGTGATCCTCATATGTCTACTATATAGGATAAGAAATCTAATTTGTTAGGGCCGGGCGTGGTGGCTCAAGCCTATAATCCCAGCACTTTGGGAGGCCGAGACGAGTGGATCACGAGGTCAGGAGATCGAGACCATCCTCGCTAACACGGTGAAACCCCGTCTCTACTAAAAATACAAAAACTAGCCGGGCGAGGTGGCGGGTGCCTGTAGTCCCAGCTACTTGGGAGGCTGAGGCAGGAGAATGACGTAAACCCAGGAGGCGGAGCTTGCAGTGAGCTGAGATCCGGCCACTGTACTCCACTCCGGGCGACAGAGCAAGACTCCGCCTCAAAAAAAAAAAAAAAAAAGAAATCTAATTTGTTGAATGGGCAAAGGGAGGCTTAGAAAAGTAAATGCTTACCTAAGAGCATATTGCTAATAAGAACCTGAGACAGCAATATTAGAAGGTCTTCTGACTTCATGGGGCTGTATATTGTATTTATGTGGTGTTTTTGCCATAATGGCTGAAAGTGATCACATATATGAAATGTCAAAACATACATACAGCTTGATAATAATGAACATATGAATAAAGGAAAATTAAAATAACTTTTTACATACTGGAGCTATAATTAATATATTATGCAATTCATAAATTTAAAGTGTACAATTCACTTTATTAGTTTATTCACAGAGTTGTACAACCACCAGCATTTCAAAAATTAATTTTTAGTATTCTTCATGCTATCTTTTTTCTTTAAAACATTTTTTTCCTCAAATTTGTTTTTACCATCGTTTTTTAAAACTATAAAAATTTCTACATGTGTAGTGCTTTAGAATTTATGAAGAACATTAACATAGGTAATCTAAAGTGATCCTCACAAGTCTGATAAACTATCAACATTTCTAAAATTAATTTTTAACATCTCAAAAGTCAATTCAAACAACTTTAGAATATTTTTATCATAAAGAAGCCCCATTCCCCCAGCCATCTCCAACCCTTGGCTTTCCTTATGTTTTAAATTACATGTATAGGCCAGGCATGGTGGCTCACGCCTGTAATTCCAGGTGTGCAGATCTCAGGCAGGTGGATCATTTGAGGTCAGGAGTTCAACACCAACCTGGTCAACATGGTGAAACCCCGTCTCTACTAAAAATACAAAAAATTAGCCAGGTGTGGTGGCATGTGCCTGTCATCTCAGCTACTGGGAGGCTGAGGCAGGAGAATCGCTTGAACCTGGGAGGCAGGGGTTGCAGTGAGCCGAGATTGCGCCCCTGCACTCCAGCGTGGGTGACAGAGCAAGACCCCGTCTCAAAAAAATAAAAATAAAAAAATAAATAAATTACACATGTAATCATCATCACAATCAAGAGAGTGAATATTTCCATCATCCCCCAAATTTCCCTATGTCCCTTCCTGGACTATTATCATTATTTTTGAGACAAAGTCTGTTACCCAGGCTAGACTGTAGTGGTGTGAGCACAGCTCACTGCAGTCTCACTCGTGAGCTCAAGCAATCCTCCCACCTCAGCCTCCCCAAGTAGCTGGGATTGCAGGTGCGTGTCACCACACCCAGCTAATTTTTTAAATTTTTATAGAGATGGGGTTTCACTGTATTGCCTAGGCTGGTCTTGAACTCCTTTCTGGATTACTTTTTACAAGGTAAAAAGATTCATACACAAATTTGAGATCGGTTTTGTCTTTACTTGTAGTTTTTTGTTCTTGTAAATTTAATAATTGAAATTTGTGCTCATTCTTTGTATTTAATATTTTTAAAGTCTAAATTGTTCTAAAATGAAATTTCTTTTACTAATCAGTTTACAATAATGGATCATGGCTCGTTTTTCTTCAGGATTAAAGAGCCAACGCTGGAAATGTTTCTGTCTAGAATCATGGCATCCTGGACTAATTCAGCCATACAAGTCCTTGAATCAAGTTCCCCCAGCCTAAGGGACAGCCTGAATGGGAATTCAAGTATAGTTGGGAGACTTTTGGAATATGTCTATACCCATTGGGAACATCCATTGGATGCTCTGAGACACCAAACCAAAATCATGTTCAAAAACCTTCTCCAAATGCACCGGCTCACTGTGGAAGGTGCAGTTTTGGTCCCTGATCCTTTCTTTGTGAAACTGACTGAGAGTCTTCTGCGATTGGAATGGCATATTAAAGGAAAGTACATGTGCCTTGGTTGTTTGGTAGAGTGCATAGGAATTGAACATATTCTGGCTATAGATAAAAGTATTCCATCTCAAATCTTAGAGGTGATGGGGGACCAGTCATTGGTACCTTATGCAAGTGACCTCTTGGAAACCATGTTTAAAAATCATAAGAGTCATTTGAAATCCCAGACTGCTGAGAGTTCTTGGATTGACCAGTGGCATGAGACTTGGGTTTCTCCTCTCCTTTTTATACTGTGTGAAGGAAACTTGGATCAAAAATCTTACGTGATTGATTATTACTTGCCAAAATTACTAAGTTACAGCCCTGAAAGCTTACAGTACATGGTAAAGATTCTTCAGACTTCTATTGATGCTAAAACTGGTAAGAAAAATGCATTTTTGTTTTAGTAATTTCTAATTATGATGCTTAAATATAGGTAGCTATGCAGATGCTAATATTTAAATTTAAATATCACTTCTATAAATAGTAAAGGAGGAGATTAATGATAGATGTTTCGGTTTGAAACGAATGTTCCTGTATAAAGCTGAATGGAGTTTTTTGGCTGAAGTCATTTCTACAAGCTAAAGAATAATTCCACTTACAATGATAAACTTTCCTTTATTACAAGGTTTTAATTCATTTTTTCAAGTTCTGAATTTATTTTGTTGTATTACTGGAATAAAAGTTTGTGTGTCTTATATAATGTGCTTATTCAAGTGATTGAGACAATAATTAAAAATTGTGTTAGGCAAGGTTAAAGACAGGTAACTTGGCAGTAGCAAGTTATTTTCTCTGAGGAAGTGACAAAATTCAGAGGCATGATCTCAAGAAATAGCCATCTATAGTTACTTAGAATAGGGGTAGACATCCCATTAAAACTCACAAACCCTACAGGAATCACTGCAAATTCAAGCATAATTCAGGATGTGTAAAGTGATGATCATGACACATCGTATAAATCTTAAAATTATTATATTGTTTAACAAAGCAAAAATGTAGTATTGTATAGTGTAATTTTAAGAAATATTTTCAACTAAAATTGTTAAAAACTTTCAGTACGTCAAAGAGTAACCATGAGGTAGCAGGAAAATTTGATTCCTGTATGTGAAAATAAGCCATTTTTTGTAATTTTTGACAACAGTTGTTCTTGACTTTTTGAAAAGCCATCTGAAATTCAGGATTCAAGAATCTGTTCTGAAGTAAGGTTGTCTTTATTTTTATATCAAGCTGCCCTGTCTTCCTGGTAATGGCTGATGTCCTAGCCTCTGAAACCAGCAGGCTCTTTGTGTTCCTTTTTAAATCTTCTTTACTAGTGAAAAATAGTCACTGTAAAATATGCAGAGAGGTTCAGTGTTTACTTTTAGAGCAATAGTAAGTCTGTAGTCACCGATGTGTTTATTTCTCCACCTGATTTTTTTTCCTGATTTACTTCCTGATTCATTTTCTAAGTGTTAGGGAAAAAGTAAAAATGTTAGCAGGTAAATAATGATTTGTTTACGTTAACGATAAGAGAATTATGCTTACCTGAAACGATTGACAAAAGGACAAATCATTTTAAATAATGATTTATTTTAGAATAGGAACTTTAATTTGTGTTAGAAATGAGTTTAAAATGTGATTTTTATTTATTGAAATAAAATGTTAATTGGAAACATGAAAATTAGCAGTTGATAATTATAGTAGTCATTGCATAATATGGTAATTGTCTTTGTTACTGTGCTTTCAGGACAAGAGCAATCTTTCCCATCCTTAGGGTCTTGTAATAGCAGGGGGGCTCTGGGAGCTTTGATGGCATGTCTGCGAATAGCTAGAGCTCATGGACATCTTCAGTCTGCTGCTGATACCTGGGAGAACCTCGTGTCTGGTGCAAGAATAAAGCAAGGCTTAATTCATCAGCATTGTCAAGTAAGTAAAGAAAATTACCTGGATTTGTACATGCAGTAGATCCCTTTCATGTAGCAGTTCAATATAGAGGCCCCTACATTGTGTCCTGCACTGTTTTAGGGAGTTCATAAAGAGAATGAGTAGAAACCCTAGTCTCCCAACTAAACTTTCAGTAGACCGTTTCTTCAAGCTACTGCAAGTTTAGTTGAGGATGTAAGAAAACTTACATAAAACAACTGGAAACTCTTAGAACTGACAGTACAGATACAAGTGTGCCATCAATACATAAGGACTCCCTTGGGAGGCTCAGAAGAGACTGATCAGAGCAGGTGGTGCTTGATTAGGGAAGTGATAGATATGATTAGAAAAGAGGAAGCCTTGGAGCAGCATACAAAATGGAGGGACCCAAATGAGCAGGGTCTGGAGGATGATTAAGAACATTGCTTATCAGGCGTTGGAGTGTTTTGGACATTTTTTGGAAAGGTCTAATGTTAGGCTAAAGAATTCATTGATTCCCAGGCACCAGCTGGTTTTATTAAGCTAAACCAAAGCCACTCTGTTTTCAGCAAGGAATTACATTAGTGGAAACATGAATTTCCAGCGTGGGAACAGAAAGAAACCGGGAAACCAGTTAGAAGTGCCTATCAGTAATTTAAGAGTGAGGTGATGGGGTAAAGGGAGTCACTGGAAAAAAAGAGAAAAAGGAATGAAGCTGAGCATTACCATGGAATAAAAATCTTTGTTGCATTTTATAAATCCCTAGTTTACACATTTAATAAAAGAATTGTATAGGAAATAACACTAGGATCTTTGAGGTTAAGAAACCTTTCTAAGGTACCTATTGGTGAACTGAAGTTTATTTTTTTCCTTTTGTAGCCTATGTAAGTAATTAAACAATTCAAGTGATTTAGGTTTTGCTTATTTCTTGGAAAATTAACCTTTTATTGCTTGATGTTTTTTAGGTAAGGATAGATACATTAGGCTTGCTTTGTGAAAGTAATCGAAGCACAGAAATTGTTACCATGGAAGAAATGCAGTGGATTCAGTTCTTTATTACATACAATCTTAACAGCCAGTCTCCAGGAGTGCGGCAACAGATCTGTTCACTTCTTAAAAAGGTAGAATTTCCCATCAGAAGGCATAGGGAAGTGGTGAACTTTGTTTGGGAAATGGTTTTTAAAAAGAGCCTAGATTTTGGGAGCGTGTGGGAATGGTCATGGAATTGGGCTACCGCATCTGTTCATGATGGCCCTTCTGTGACCTGTTCTCTGATTCCATAAAGCTTACATTTGGGATTAAAATCCAGAGTGGAAAGCACACACCCTTCCCCCCACCATTTTTTTTCAGGAGTTGAGGATCAGCCTGGGCAACAGTGAAACCCTATCACTACTAAAATACAAAAAAATTAGCCAGACGTGGCAGTGTGCATCTGTAGTCCTAGCTACTTGGGAGGCTGAGGCAGGAGAATTGCTTGAACCTAGGAGCGGAGGTTGCAGTGAGCCGAGACTGTACTGTACCATTCCAGCCTGGGCGACAGAGTGAGATTCAGTCTCCAAAAAGAAAAAAAAAAAAAGGGTCTTGCTCTGTCACCCAGGTTGGAGTGCAGTAGTGTGATCATGGCTCACTGTACCCTCCACCTCCTGGGCAATTCTTTCTCCCCAGCCTCTCAAGTAGCTGGGACGACAGGGGCATACCACCATGCCTGTCTAATGTTTAATTTTTTTTTTTTTTAGAGATAGGGTCTCACTCTGTTGCCCAGGCTGGTCTTAAACTCCTGGGCTCTAGTGGTCCTCCTACCTCAGCCTCCCAAAGTGTTGTGGTTACAGGCATGAGCCACCACACATGGCCAAAAGGCCTTTCATTTTGGTATAGTAAATCAACCTTGGGTTCTTTTTTGTAAAGAAAAAATCTAATGCTGGAGTTAAGGTAGTTTTAAGAAAAATTGGTAACAGGAGAAAGAATGCCATTGCATTTTTATAGTTTTAAGCGCCTCATAAAGTGATCATTATCAAATAATCCAACTTGAATTAATTGTGCAACACATTTATGGGGTGAAGAATTGGTAAAGTAGGGAAATGACTATATCATTTTCAGGTTTGTGCCAACTTGAAATAGAACTGTGGTTTAATGATAGTATTCTGCTTTGCAATAATAACTTTGTTTTTGGTATAAAAATTATTTTCCGTCAAAAAGAAACGTTATAAAATATTAAGAGATTAAAAATCAGTGCTCTCCTTGCCTGACGTTTTATTCTAAAGAATTTGCCTCTCAGGCTGACATTTAAATTTAATGTGTGGGTCACCTCTGCTTCATTTCCTTTGTCTCAAAAGTTGTTTTGTAGGATACAGGAAAGTTCTCAGGTACTTTATAAATTGGAGCAGAATAAATCCAAACATGAACCAGAGAAGAAGTTAACCAAACAGCACCCTTCTGTTTCTTTACAGCAGTATAAGGTAGGTGATATATTTCTAAACATAGACTTTTTAAAAAAATTAAAAAGTATAATGAATAAGCATAAAAGGGAAATAAATGGAAGTCTTTCGGTGAATTGTGTTTCTTGCTTTTTTTCCTTCAAGCTGAGTATTACCTATTTCTTCTGCTGCTTTGGTGCAGCTACTTGATGTAGCCTGGGTTATGGAACCAGTGTTGTACTGGAGGACTGTTACAGAATGACGTTAGTGGGCTAACCCCAGTCACTTTCAGCTTATGTGGGCCAGGTGAAGTTAGTACTTTAACAGAAGAGTAATTGATGGTACTGAACACCGTCCTTCTCCAGGGCAGAAGACTGCTGTTGCTGGGCCTCTTTTCTCGTTAGATTGACATGACTTGCAGAGGCTTGGTATTAATGACTCTTGGCCCGTGGTCCAGCTGTGGAGGGAGCTTGCTGTCTGTCTCACATTGGAGTGAGCTTGAAGAGTAGGGCTGGATTTTAGGGCATTGTGTTAATGAAATGGATGGAAACCCAGGTACAGCAGCTCCAGTCTGGGCCAGGGCTTAGCTTGACAATCTTGAATTTCTTTTCAGCAGAACAGATTGAGCTTTTCACTGTTCTTCCCCCAAATCTAGCCTTTGAGAAGCAGACCCTTTTTTTCTCCTCAGGCCCAGATAGAAGACAGAACTTACCTATTTATTTTGAGAAAGAGGTAGATGAATAGATTAATGATACGTTTGAACTATGACATGCTCACTACTTACTCTAAACATTATTATGGATGCCTTTGGTTTTCAGTTTTGTATTTAAAAGATAAAAAGCCATCAAACAAAGAATATTTCTATTCAAAGGCTAAAATCAGCTTGACTTCTTAAAATCTCAATGACGAAGATTGGGAAGTCACAACCTGAATTTTAAAGACATAGGTTTACTCCTGATTCTGCCACTTATTAGTTGACTGACTTGAGTCTCATCAGCTATAAGCAGAATTAGTAACCTTTCTCAAAAGATTGATTTGAGGATTAAATGAAAAAGCTCTTTGTAGACTGTGTATTTCTCCACTTGATCTTAGCCAAAAGGCCGAGAAGTGATGTAAACTATATATCTCTCTACAAAGCCTTGCTGAGAGTCATTAAAAGCGACTAGCGCTGGCTCATGCCTGTAATCTCAGCACTTTGGGAGATTGAGGCAGGAGGATCACTTGAGCCCAGGACTTCAAGACTAGCCTGGGCAACATAGCAAGACCCCATCTCTATTTAAAAAAAAACCAAAAAACAAAAAAAACCTTGAGACGGCCTTGGTGGTGTGCACCTGTGGTCCCAGATACTCAGGAGGCTGAGGCTTGAAGGTTGCTGGAGTACAGGAGGTCAGGGCTGTGGTGAACCTTAATTATACCACTGCACTCCATCCTGGGCAACAGAGCAGTGAGACCCTGCTTCAAAGAATTAATAAATAAAAATTTAAAAAGTGACTAGAATATATATTGAAGCCCCCAGTGTGCGTGTGGGACAGTTAAAAAAATTTCTTTTAAATTAATTAATTTTTTTGTAGATGTGGGTTCTTGCTGTGTTACCCAGGCTGGTTTCAAAATCCTGACCTCAAGTGATTCCCCTGCCTCCACCTCCCAAAGTGGTGGGATTACAGGCATGACATACTACCTACTCTCAACATTATTATGGATTATTTTGGATATTATGCCCAGCCTAGTTATTTTGCAGTTTCTCTTAGATCATTGGTAGATTTAACAATGCATATCTCGTTTGCTTTCTTTTTGTAAGGGGTAAAATGATGATTTGTGAAAACTCAATTAAGTACTTGGAAATACAAAAGCTGTTTTTTGGATTGAGATTCTGAATTTTCATGTATGCGTGGTTTCTTGGTCTGTGCTTACAAGTATGCATGTTTTGAAAATTAGTGCTTAGAGTCTTAATCTGAGTCAGTCTCGTGGTTGTGGTACTTTTTCCCTACTGGCACACCTGTGGCTTTTGGAGGTTGTGACCTTGGCACTGTATTGTCATGACTGTCACATCGTCAGAACAGTGGGTGCCGTGCACAGTGTGTGGTGTGCTCAGTGCCAATCAATAGACTTTAAGTGCTGGGGGAGAAGAGGAGGCTATTAGTTGAAAAAGACGTCTTCTAGTCTAGTGGAGATTATTTTATACCTAAATAACTGATAGTAACTAGAGTCCTTTTAAATTTATAAAATGTTAGATGTCCATGTTCTCATTTAACCTTTAATAAAAAGGCTGTAAGATAACATTCTTATCCCCACTTAACAAGTGAGAAAGCTGAAGCTCAGTGAAGTGCAATAACCTGTGTAAGGTTCCTCAGCTAGTAAGTGGTAGAGTCAGAACTCCAGTCCAGACCTGCTCTTGACTCCAGAATCTCAGTATTTTCTCCCCGCAACCCCCAGTACTAGCTTAATGAAGGCTTGGAGATGAGAAAGTACAGGGAGAACTTGGGGAATGGTGAATTCAGTGGTGTGAATGACGTAAAATACCTTAGGGAATGGAGGACTTGAGTAATGGGAAGTGAATCCAAAGAATCCAGTTGAAAATGGATAGCTTTCAGTGATAGGCCAAGGAAGATTTGGAAGCTTCACTGGGAACCATTAAAAGTGATTAGAGCATATACTGAGCGTTACTATGTGTGTAGGATAGTGTGCTCAGCACTAGGGATCCAAACATAGAAATGTGGTCCCTACCTTCATCGTGGCTACAGTCTGATTGTGGGAAAGAAGAACTATATTTAAGCATATAAATGACAATACAGTTTGAATGATACCTCCTAGTGGATGATCTTGTGTTTTTTAGATGGAGTTTTGCTCTTTCATCCAGGCTGGACTGCAGTGGTGTGATCTTGACTCACTGCAACCTCCGCTTCCTGGGTTCAAGCAATTCTCCTGCCTCAACCTCTTGAGTAGCTGGGACTACAGGTGCCTGGCACCACACCGGGCTAATTTTTGTATTTTTAGTAGAGACGGGGTTTCATCATGTTGGCCAGGCTGGTCTCAAACTCCTGACCTCAGGTGATCCGCCCGCCTCAGCCTCCCAAATTGCTGGGATTACAGACGTGAGCCACTATGCCTGGCCCTTGTTGTGTTTTAATGTGAATCCTGTTTCACTTATAATTAAAAGTAGTTTAACTAGGATATTTTTCAGTAATGGCCCTATTCCTTTGAAACCTAATAGAATTAATAACCTAATAAACTCTTAGGGCTTGTGGGGACCTAAATGATAAATCCCCAAGATTGCATGTTCTTCACCCTAGAAATGAATGCAGGGATCTTCGGTAGAGTCAGTGAAGACTAGGGCTGTTGAACCCAGTGAGACTCTGTCTTAAAAAACAAAAAGTGTACATATCTGTCTGGGCTACAATAGAAATTGTACTTCTTGTTGACTCTGCAAATATAGGGTTTATTAAAGTCATGATATAGCTTATGGTCAAGGGTACTAACCTGAATTATTAAGCAAAGTGAACAACCAGTATTGTTTTTGAAATTTTTTATTTTTACATTAAAAACAAAAACACCCACTCTAAAAGGGTGTTTAATACGGTGAACATAACCTATTGTGACGTAATTATACTTACTGTAATTTTTTTTTTTTTTTAAGAATTTCATGTCATCCATTTGTAACAGTCTTTTTGAAGCATTGTTTCCTGGATCTTCCTACTCAACTAGATTTTCAGCTTTAACCATTTTAGGCTCAATAGCTGAAGTTTTTCATGTCCCAGAAGGTAAGTGTTTAATAATGTTAGGGGAAGTAATTTTTTTTCTTTCAAAACATACTTATTCTACATTTTGCTTTATTTGAAGTTTCAGTTTTGTTGCCTTTCTTTGAGGTTTTATTCTTACCATATAATTCTTGCTTGTACATAATGAAATTTGCCAGTAAAGGACAGAAGAGAAACTATCTCCCTTTTCATTGATCATTATTTGCCAACCCCAAAGTGTAATTTTCATGAATTATGCTTATTATGGAAAGAGTTCCAGCTCTTACCTCCCTAATTTGTTTGTTGCTGTTTTAAGATAGTATCCAATCTGTTCTTTAAGTTTTAAAATTTGAAATAATAATAGCTTCTATTATATTTAATATTTCTCAGTGAGCTCTGTGGTTAGAATGTGGTTTCCCTTACATACCGTCTGTTTCATATGCCTCAATCTGGTTTCGGAAAGACAATATGAGGCTGTAATTTCCAAGTGTTCTGGTTTAATGATACCCTTTGTTTTTCCTGCTGTGTGGTTCTCAAGAGGGTGAAATTTCAGTTCCCTCTTCAAATCTTTTTTTTTTTTTCCTTTTTGACAAGAAATTGTCCTTTTTTTTTCTTTTGAGACAGAGTCTAGCTCTGTCACCCAGGCTGGAGTGCGGTGGCATGATCTCGGCTCACTGCAACCTCCGCCTCCTGGGTTCAAGTGATTCTCCTGCCTCAGCCTCCCGAGTAGCTGGGACTTCAGGCATGTGCCACCACGCCTGGCTAATTTTTTGTGTTTTTAGTAGAGATGGGGTTTCACCGTGTTAGCCAGGATGGTCTTGATCTCCTGACCTCTTGATCTGTCTGCCTCGGTCCCCGAAAGTGCTGAGATTACAGGCGTGAGCCACCGTGCCCTGCCAAAATGATTCTTTTTTCCGTGTACATGTGTGTATATATGTTATAATGCGGGATTTCTTGCTTGTGCTCAGTCTTCCTTGACTGTGGTCAGACAGGAAAATATCCTGCTCAGCTACTCTTTCACAGGGAATGGCTGAAGTACGAGGGAGCTTTACACTATCATTGCATTCCTTTTAATTTTAAAGTATTGGTCAAAGTGTAATTTTTTGACAGGACAGTTAGCTAATGTAATAGAGGCTTGCTTCATTTGGGGAAAATCAGTTTTTAAAAGTTTTTATTTTGAAAAAAATCAACAGCAAAGTTTCAAGACTAGTTCAATGAATAGCCATGTACGCTCTACCTAGATTCATCGTTTTTTTTTGTTTTTGTTTTTGTTTTTTTGAGACGGAGTCTCGCTCTGTTGCCCAGGCTGGAGTGCAGTGGCGTGATCACTGCAGTCTCTGCCTCCCAGGTTCAAGCAGTTCTCCTGCCTCAGCCTCCTGAGTAGCTGGGATTACAGGTACCTGCCACCACGCCTGGCTAATTTTTGTATTTTTAGTAGAGACAGGGTTTCACCATATTGGTCAGGCTGGTCTCGAACTCCTGACCTCAGGTTTTCCACCCTCCTCAGTCTCCCAAAGTGCTGAGATTACAGGCGTGAGCCACCGCACCCGGCCGATTCATCAGTTATTAATATTTTGCAATATTTGCTATATCTGTGTCTTTTATTAATTTTATAACCATAACACAATGATCAAATTCAGGAAATTGAATGTTGATACAATGCTTTAATCGAATATACAGTCCATATTTAAATTTTGCCAATTGTCCCAACAAATGGCCTTTTATATTATAGAACAAAAAACTAACTTCTTACAATCTGGGAAGCAGTCCTAGATCACGCATTGCGTTTTGTTGTTATGCCTCTTTTTAGCTTCCTTTAATCTGGAAAGTTTCTTGTTTTATGATATTAACATTTTGGAAGAATATGTCTCAATTGGAGTTTGTCTCATTGTTTCCTGATGACTTGATTCATGCTGTACATTTTTGCAGGAATGTTGCATGGATGATATGGTGTTCTTCACAGGGCATCCTATTAGAGTATTGATGATATTGGCTTGTTACAGTATTTATGTAAGAAATATGATCACCTTATTCAAGTGGGGATGGCAGGCTGAAAAATGGTCTCCAAAACACATCCACATCAAATCCTTAAGAAGCTGTGAATGCAAACTTTACATGGAAAAAGGGTCTTTGCAGATGTTCTTAAGTTTAGGATCTTGAGGTGAGATATCTAGATTGACTTGATGGACCAAAAATGTCATCACAAGTATCCTTACAAGACAGCGGCAGAGAGAGATTTGACAAACGAAAGAGGAGGCAGTGTGACAGCGTAGGTAGAGATTGGCGTGATATGGCTCCAGGCCATGGAATGCCTGCAGCTGCTGGAAGCTGGAAGAGGCAAGGAACAGATTTTAGAGCCTCTGGAGTGCATGGCCCTACTGACACCTTGATTTTTTTTTTTTTTTTGAGACGGAGTCTCACTCTGTCGCCGGGGCTGAAGTGCAGTGGCCGGATCTCAGCTCACTGCAAGCTCCGCCTCCCGGGTTCACGCCATTCTCCTGCCTCAGCCTCCCGAGTAGCTGGGACTACAGGCGCCCGCCACCTCATCCGGCTAGTTTTTTGTATTTTTTAGTAGAGACGGGGTTTCACCGTGTTAGCCAGGATGGTCTCGATCTCCTGACCTCGTGATCCGCCCGTCTTGGCCTCCCAAAGTGCTGGGATTACAGGCTTGAGCCACCGCGCCCGGCCGACACCTTGATTTTGAACTTCTGGCTTCCAGAACTATGAGATAATAGATTTCTGTGGTTTTAAGCCACCAAGTATGTGGTAATTTGTTACAGCATTCAATGAATGCAGGAGTCTCCCGTCAGTTCATAAAATTTCAGTAGTACTTCAACTTAATTTAGAAAATAAGTTTTTACCTCAGAGTGATTTATTACTTCAATCTTATAACAAAAAGTTTCCTGCGCATTTGATGTAGTTGTAGCTGCACCTAAGTGTGTGGGAATTAAAACTAGGCTGAAGCGTACCTATAATTTTTCAGTCAAGAGAGTAATTTAATACATTTAAATGTACTTTAAAAATGAAAACCCTGAGTCATCTTCCTAATGTATGAGTTTCATGTAATTGGGCAGTGACTTATGCCATTGTAATTATGTTAGACAACTGGGAGGTAATGTAAATGGAGCAAGCTATACTGTAGCCATTACTTTTAAAGGAGACTTAAGAACCTTGACTGTGAAGTACAAGATAGGAGATGTAAATTCATCCTTCATTATTATCTCAAGAACTTCAGTGATAGGACTCTGATTTGAGATTAATCAAATGGTTTCTGCCTTTCCTAGACCAAGAAGAATAAGTTGCATGCATCTTTCTTATGTGGAATCAAATGCCACAATATTGATGGTAATACAATTCTACAATTAGATTAAAAGGATTTGTTCAGCAAATATTAATTTAGTGCTTATTATATGTCAAGCAGCCAAGGATATTCACTGTCCCAAACAAGGTACTTCTTCCTTTGGAGCTTATGTTTCAGTGAAGGGAGACAGGAATGAACAAGTAATACGTAGAATTTGTATATATTATTACATTATGTAGATGCAAGATTATGTAGATTATGTATGTACAAGATGTAGATAAGTTCTATGAAAAATATTTCAAGAAGATAAGGGGGATATATAGAAAACCTAGGAGGCTGGAGAGCGTTAGTGGCTTCATACAGTGGTGTCATAAAGGGCTTCAAATTTGAAAAAAGCTCTTAAACAACTGATGGATGAAAGAATAAATAATGAAGGAAGTTAGAAAATATTTTGAGATGAGTGTAAGCAAAAATACAACATACCAAAACTTACGCAGTGCTGCAAAAGCAGTGCTTATAGGGAAAGTTATAGCTGTAAATGCCTACGGCAAAAGATCTTGAATTAATAACCAAGTTAACTTTCTACCTCAAGCAATTAGAAGAGAAGAACAAACTTAAAAGGAAGGAAACAAAAAGATTAGAACAAAGATAAACGAAATAGAGAATAGAAAAACAGCACAAATAACGAAACCAGAAGTTGTGTTTTTTAAAGATCAACAAAATAGACAAAGTTTGCTAAACTGGCTAAGATAAAAGAAAGACAGTACAAACAACTAAAATCAGAAATGAAAGTAGGAACATTTCTATTAAGTTTGCAGAAATAACAATGATTATAAGACAATACAGTGAACAGTTGTAACACCAAGTTAGATAATCTACATGAAATGGACAAGCTTCTAGAAACATGACAATTACTGACTTGAGAAGAAATAGAAAATGTGAGCAGACCTTTAAGAAGAGATTGAATCAGTATTCAGAAGGCTCACAGAAGGAGAGAAGAGAAAGTCTAGGGCGAGTGACTTCTCTGGTGAAATCTACAAAACGTTGAAAGAAGAATTACACCAGTCCTTCTCAGACTCTTTCAAAAAATTGAAGAGAAGGGAACACCTCCTACCTCATTTTATAAGGCCATCATTACCCTGATACCAAAACCAAAGTCACTTAAAAGAAAACCGGCCGGGTGTGGTGGCTCATGCCTGTAATCTCACCACTTTGGGAGGCTGAGTCTGGTGGATCACCTGAGGTCAGGAGTTTAAGACCAGACTGGCCAACATGGTGAAACCCCATCTCTACTAAAAATACAAAAAATTAGCCGGATGTGGTGGCGGGTACCTGTAATCCCAGCTACTCAGGAGGCTGAGGCAGAGGAATCGCCTGAACCCGGGAGTCTGAGGTTGCAGTGAGCCGAGATCGCACCATTGCACTCCAGCCTGTGTGACAAGAGCAAGACTTCATCTCAAAAAAAAAAAAAAAAGAAGAAAAGAAAAAGAAGATAAAAGACCAATATCCCTTATGTATATAGCGGCAAAAACCCTCAATAGAATACTAGCAAACCAAATCCAACAGCATATTAAAAGTGTTATATACCATGAGTAAGGAGTTTATCCCAGGAATGTAAGGGTGGGTCAACTTAAGAATAATAGTCAATGTCATCACATTAAAATGAAGGTGGAAATACCATGTGATCATCTTAATTTATGCAGAAAAAGCATTTGACAAAATTCAGTACCCTTTTATGATTAAAAAAATGAACACAGCAAAACTAGGAATAGGAAGGACAAGATGATGAAGGACATTTGTAACACAACCACAGGTAACATCACACTCAGTGGTGAGCAACTGAAAGCTTTTGCCCTAAGATCAGGAAGAAGACACAGATGCCCACTGTCACCACTGCTGTTCACTGTTGTACTGAAAGTTCTAGCCAGAGCAATTATACAAGAAAAAAAAAAGCAGTCAGATTGGAGAACAAGAAGCAAATCTGAGCAAAGTTGTTAAGGAAGTAACAAAAACCTCAGGTGTCAGCTCTAGGAATTTCATAGGGTTGTGCTAACTTGTAAATTATGATTAAATGAGAAATTTGTATCCCAATTTATATTCCTCAAATTAAGTAAGCATAAGAATGTTTCCGTTTTCCTTAGGAGTTCAGTTGTGAAATGTTTTTAAGTGTTCTTCACATTTTGCCTTGAAACCCTGTTTTTCCACAGTTCTTGAGTCTTCATCCTAGAGTTAAGTGGAGTCAGTGATTGCCCCTAGAGTTAAGTGAAGTCAGTGATTGCCATCATTCTTTAGGATAATTTTTCTTTTCATCCCTTGGTTGGCTGAAATTCCTTTTTCTCTGGAAGTTTCTGGAGATAAGTAGTTCTTAATTTCTTGCATATTATAAAATGTTTCTATTGTTCTTGCACTTGAATAAGAGTTTGATAGGCAAAGTTCTTCACACCTTCATTCCCTGAGGATTTTGTGAGCATTGCTCCATTATCTTTTAGCACTACATGTTGTTATAGGGACGAGTGCAGCCAGTCTAGTTTTTTCCATTTTGTAGATGAATTGAGCTCTTCCCTGAATGGCCAGTAGATTCCTTCTTTATCCTTGATTCCCAGTAAGTCTGTCAGGATATGTCATCATACTGATCATTCTGTGTCAGTTCATTCTAAGATACAGTAGGACTTTTCTTCTTTTTTTTTTTTCTTTTTTTTTTTTTTTGAGACCAAGTCTCTGTTGCCCAGGCTGGAGTGCACTGATGTGATCTTGGCTCACTGCAACCTCCACCTCCCGGCCTCAAGTGATTCTGCTGCGTCAGCCTCCCAAGTAGCTGGGATTACAGCCATGTGCCACCATGCCCGGCTAATTTTTGTATTTTTAGTAGAGACGGGGTTTTACTCCATTGGCCAGGCTGGTCTCAAACTCTTGACCTCAGGTGATCCACCCGCCTCGGCCTCCCAAAGCGCTGGGATTCCAGGCGTGAGCCACTGAGCCCGGCCAGGACTTTGTATTCTAGGTCAAGAAGTTTTATTAAGATTTTTAAGAAGATGTGTTTCTAAATTTACTTGTTTTTGTTTATTTTTAACAATAACTTAGGAATCTTTTACATAATATCTTTTGAAAGATAATGGAATGGTTTAAAATCTTTTTTAATTTGGAGAACTGTGGTACTTATTTTGTCATTTTAAGAAATAAATTAATGGAAAAGTTACCCTTTTATGCTGTCATGGGTAAAGTATGAAGTGTGGTTTTTTGGTACTAATTTTCTATAAATTTGGTCAAATAACTTCAGAAGATTGATTTCCTTTTGTTCACTTTTAAATCTTTTTGTTTTTAAAATATTTTTAGGTAGAATTTATACAGTGTATCAGCTGAATCATGATATTGATGTTGGTCGTTTCCAAGCACTAATGGAATGTTTTACCAGCACTTTTGAAGATGTGAAAATTTTAGCATTTGATCTTCTGATGAAGTTATCAAAAACAGCTGTACATTTTCAGGTATCAGGACTTTTCTAGTATAAATGTGGTATATGCATGGAAACTTTCTATCAGCAGATAAAGCAATCTGAGGATTTTTCATGCACTTTGCGTCTGCCATCTCATGTTTTTGGACTGTTTCTTTCAATTATCATTAACACCTCTCTACTATTTTGGGGTTGGTGGGAAAGGAGGAAATATCAAAAAGTAAATAAGGCCCAAATCAGTGAGCTTGGCTGTTTTTATTGCTTTGATAAAAAGGGAGGTGTAGGAGGTGGTAGGTTTTATTGTTTACCAGATTATTGGTAGATTTTAGTTAACTGTGGTTTCCCCTGTTTCCTTGGACATGTAATATTCGATCAGAACGCATCGCTTACAGTAACTTGCATTTTTTGAGATAATCTCCCTTTTTCATACACTTGAGAAACTGAGTGTAAATGAGGTAGAGAGGATGTTTCTGGTTTTTCAACCAGCAATAGCTAAACTGAGACTGAAACTTACCAAGTACTTGAGGTTAACAACAGTCCCTGGGTGCTCTACCTCATCCCCAGCCCCTCCATTCTTCCTGACACATTGCTCTTCCCACTTTGGGGTAGGAATTAAAGATGGGGTTGGAAGTGAACACATTGCGTGGGGATGAGTCTGCAGGGGACTTCCAGACCCAGGCTCTTAGCTCTGCCCTTGAGGCTTCTCCTGGGGCTCTTGGGTCACCAGCAGAGTACAGTTTCTGGAGCTTAGCTATGGCTTTCTATTAGAGCTCTGTAAAGGCCGAGGGTGCCTGCTGCAACTGAGCCATGGTCTAGGCTGTGGTTGTTCAGCTGTGTTTAGGGCATGGTAGCTTGTAGATGCAGTGGAATTCTGTAGGATCACATGCCAGAGAGGGTAGTATCTGTTTCTGTGGCTTCTAGATGGCTATGTAGAACATCTATCTATCTATCTCTCAGAACAGCTCTTTTTTGACTTGGGTCCATATTGGAAGTTGCTGTACAGCATCTACCGATGCCTATGATTTTTCAGGTGCCCTTGTGAGCAGAAACTTCCCTGGTGCTCAGGCTGCTAACTTTCGTTACCATTTTAAAGAGGAGATTTTCTCTTCCTCTGTCTGCCGCTCCTCACCTTATCATTCGTCACGTCACCTCATATTTTGTCAATAGCGATGTCTCATTCTTGGCAAATATTTTGAGAGTACCTGGATGGAGAAGGCATATTATGGCATAAATGTGAAAGACTTGGCCCTTACATCACTAAGGGGCTTAAGGGACCTCTGCATCTCTACATTTGATAAACCTGTGCTTGGTATAGTGACACTAGCCATAGAATTCAAGAAATTTAGTACCACATGTGGTTTGCTGTAGGATTTTGCTTATACTCTCTGTCTGGCTTCCAGATTAGTAAACTAGTTAAAGGAATAGGCATTCAAGATTTAAAAATATTAATTATATATTTGTATGAGGGTTTTCTAGAGGGACAGAACTAATAGGATAGATGTATATCTAAAGGAGAGTTTATTAAGGAGTATTGACTCACACGATCACAAGGTGAGGTCCCACAATAGCCTTCTGCAAGCTGAGGAGCAAGGAAGCCAAAGCTGAAGAACTTAGGAGAGTTTGATGTTCTAGGGCAGGAAGCATCCAGCATGGGAGAGGTAGGCCAGAAGACTAAACCAGTCTACTCTTTCCATGTTCTTCTTCCTGCTTTTATTCTGGCTGCGCTGGCACCTGAATAGATTGTGTTTACCCAGATGGAGGATGACTTTCCCAGTCCACTGATTCAAGTATTAATCTCCTTTGGCACCCTCACAGACATAACCCAGGAACAATACTTTGCATCCTTCAATGCAATCAAGTTGACACTCAGTATTAACCATCACAATATTATATTTCCAAAGTCTTTCTTTGGGTGTCCCTTATATAATATGTAATTAATTTTTTAATATAGTTAAGATTACAGCAGTTTTTGAATGCTAACCTGATCTCTCTAAGAACCTGTACGTACGTATTGTTGACGGCATTTTTTTCTCATAAGTCGCTTGAGAAACCCTGTTCACCTAGTTTACTCCCCTTCTTTCTGTGGAGCTGCATAGCCTAGATCTTTTGTCATATTATACTTCGATTTACCTAAGATGATGCAACAAAGACATTTTAGACTTTAAAGGCTATTATTATCTTTCTTACTAATGGTTAATAAAACAGTTCTGGGACTTAATTGTCAGTTAAAAAATGGCTTAGATGCTTAGTTGGTTCTAATACTTAAACTGGAACTTTGGCCACTACTTTTAAGTTTTTTGTTTAGGTCATAGAAAATAAACAATCAACTGGTAAAGAATTTAAATTGGAATAAACAGATATTTAAATCAGCACATTTGATATCTACTGTTGTGAAATTATAAAACATCATCAAATATTTGTAGACCTGTAATCTACTTCAAAATTGAGTGTATAATTATTTTCTCCTGACATAAGATAGGACATAATCCTGGTAGAATCAGAATATTATTGAGCAGCCAAATCCTGACTTCCAGACTGGTGAACACACAGCTTGCCAGTTGTTGAAGTTGGGACTAGGACTCCTGTCTTCTGTTGTCAACCCAGTGCCTTTCCGTGACTACAACAGCACACTGTCCTTTGTTCTATCTTCTTTAGGACAGGCGATGTGAGTGGATGTTTCTATGAGATATAGGTGTGGGAGCGCTGATGCATAATTTCTGAGGCTGAATTGATCACTTTGTTTTCTACACACACGAAGTTTTGCCAGGTACAGCCTCCCAGGGGATTTGCAGTTTTCTCCAATGAACTACCTGTATAGGAAGGAGGAAGGGAGAAGGGCAGCCATATGATGCCCAGGTGAAACATCAGCCCAGAGAGACTATGAACTGCCCTGTCTAGAAATAATGAAGATAGTCTGGCTGTAATCATAGCAAAATTCTACAGGACAAAGTACACTTTTGCTGAAGAAAGAAGCAGTTTTTAAAAAAGGTTTTATCAGTGTTGAATTTCCCAATTGAAATTATTTCCAACCGATTAGTAATCATTAATTACTGTAATAAAAAACTTACCTATATTCAGGGAGAAAGGAAATTAATATTTATATTGAGTTACAGTTGTATGTCAGGCTGTGTTTTTTTTTTTTTTTTGGTCACAGAGGCAGAGTCTCGCTCTACTGCCTAGGCTGGAGCGCAGTGGTGCAGTCATAGCTCACTGTAGCCATGAACTCCTGAGCTCAAGTGATCCTCCCCTCTCAGCCTGACTTGCTGGGACTACAGGTGTGCACCACTACATGCAGCTAATTTTTAAGTTTTTTTGTAGAGTAAGTTTTTTGTCTCACCGTGTTACCCAGGCTGGTCTCAAGACTCCTAACCTCAAGTGATCCTCCCATCTTGGCCTTCCAAAGTGATGGGGTCACAGAGATGAGCCACTGCACCCAGCCTGTGTTGTTTTGTTTTTTTGAGATGGGGTCTCACTGTGTTGTCTTGGCTGATCTTGAGCTCCTGGCCTCAGGTAATCCTCCTCTATCAGCCTCTTGAGTAGCTGGGACTCCAGGCTTGAGCCACTGTACCCAGCTCCAGGCTGTGTTTTAAATAATTTACTATTTTTTTAAATTAAAGAAATCTTTAATTTGACAGTTACTGATTCTGTGCTTTATTCTAGGATTCAGAGAAACTGCAAGGCTTATTTCAGGCAGCATTGGCGCTCAGCACAAGCACCAAACCATACGACTGTGTGACAGCTTCCTACCTGCTGAACTTCTTAATATGGCAGGATGCTCTACCGTTATCCTTGTCTGCCTACTTAACTCAGCAAGTTGCATGTGGTGATGGAGATAGGCCAGCTGCTGTGGTGGAAAGGAACACATTAATGGGTTTGTATTGATGTTTGCTCTTATCAAAACCGGTATCTTACTCTCTCAGTATTCATTTGGCTAGAATATTTAATGGTTAAACATAGCCTTCGTGACTTTTTATTTAAAAGTTTATCAGCATATAAGAGCACCATGGGTTCTTATTATGCAAATGAACAGTTTACTCAGCTATAATACTTTCTTCTAAACCGAAGATTTATGTTGAATAAGCACATATACAAATATTTATTAATAAAGTTCTTTTTAAATGAGAATTACCTCTTTCTCTACCAAAAGTTTGCTTTTTTCCCTGCATAAATTATACTGTGACTAGAGACAGACCATCTTTATTGTTTCTATATAGGCAGAGTTCCTTTGTCTGTCAGGGTTTATGTTTTAATTAGCTGTCATACCCCTGTCTTTCTCGTTTCCCAGATAGCCAGTTCCAAAACCTATGTTCTGAGATTGTTCAGATCTAGTGATTTTCCACAAATATTTATTGGGGATTCATGTACTTAATTTTATGCTAGTCAATCTTCATTTTGGAATTGTACTAGAAATAAGGACAGATAAGGAATTTTTTTTTAATAGGAAAAGGGAGATCAGATATAGAGAGTTAAAAATTATTATTTCCAAGATGGTAGAGACAGCCACAAAAAAGAGAACTAGTAATGGGAGGAAAAGAGGAGGCCATGGTTAGTTCTGATGGGATTGTTGCCAGATATCTGGAGATAGAGAGATGACAGTACCATGGAGGATGATACTTGCCTATTTGAATTGCTTCATCGCTGGATTTAAAAGGAGACCCTATTTAGACAGTGGGAAGAGGACTGCAATTGAGATGAATAGGGAGTGCATGCCTCACATAAAGACTTTCAATTCAAGACATTTTAGGACTTTATGAGATATTTCAAACATACAAAGAATATTTAAATATAGAAGACTTAAGTATATATACATGTAATATATATAAATAATATGTAAAAAGTTCACAAGTTTTGTTCACAAGCTAGATGGTCACACTTACTGTAGCCATACAATAACACCCATATCTTTGAAGCCTTTCCTTTATCCTAGCCGTATTTTATATTTTTATCTTTTTTTTTATAATATTGCCTCTGGCATATATATGTATTATATATTATTCAGTTTTATGTGATACTGAATTTTTTCAGTAGTACTTACTGTATATATTATACAGATTTACCACAATTTATGAATCTGTTCTCCTGTTGATAGACTTTTTTCCTAAATAAGTAATGCCAATGTAAACATTCTCATATAGATCTTTTACATATAGGTTGAGCATCCCTAATCCAACATCTGAAGTAGTCCAAAATCCGAAGTTTTTTGAGTACCAACATGACACTCAAAGGAAATGCACATTGGAGCATTTTGAATTTCGGATTTTCACATTTGGGATATTCAAAGTATGGTGCAGATATTCCAAAATCTGAAAAAATATAAAATCTGAACTCTTCTTGTCCCAAACATTTCAGATAAGGGGTACTCAGCCTATATATTAATATATCTTCTAATGCACATATCTAAGAGTTTGTGGTAAACAAATGGAATAATTTGGTCACAAAGTATGTGCATCTTGAGCTTTATGAGATGATGCCAAGTAGGCTTTTAAATTACACTTTCACCAGCAAATTCTGAGACTTGTATTGCATCACATCATCACCATAATTTGCTATTGTCAGATTTTAAAATTTTGTGTAATATAAAATAATATTTAATTGTGGTTTCATCTTACATTTTTCTGATTACTAATGTAATTACTTTTTCCCATCTTTACAAGCCATTTGCTTTTCCCCCTCAATGCAATGCCTTTTTGATGTCCTTTGTCCAGTTTTTCTGTAGGGTTGTCTTTTTCTTATTGATTTTTAGGAGTTTTTAATACATTGTGAATGAAAATGATTTGCTGTTTTTACACAAATCTAATATTTGGAATATAACCTTCTCCTTCCAAGGCATGAGGGGAGACATCTGTTATACTGGTATAACTGGACACGTACATGCAAGAGAATGAAATTAGATTCACTACCTTACGCCATATACAAAAATTAACTCACAAGAAATCAAAGATCTAATATAAGAGCTAAAACTATAAAACTCTTAGAGGAACACATGAATGTCAATCATTGTAATCTTGGATTAACCAGTGGTTAGTCATGACTTCCAAAGTATAAGCCACAAAAGGAAACAAAAAATAACTTGGACTTCATCAAAATTTAAAACTTGTATGTGAAAGGATGCCATTAAGACATTGAAAAAGCCTGAAAAATGGGATATTTGCAAATCCTACGTCTGATAAGGGACTTTTGTCTAGTATATATAAAGAACTTTTACAACTCACTAATAAAAGGACTTAACCAAATTTTAAAAATGGGCAAAGAATCTGAATAGACATGTTTCCAAAGAAGGTACTGTTACTTACATGAACAGTAAGCACATGAAAAAGTGCTCAGCATCAAAAGCCTTTGTAGAAATGCAAGTCAAAATCACAGCGAGGAAGCACTTCACAGCCCATAATTATGACTATAATTTAAAAAATAGATGATGACAAGTGTTGATGAGGATGTGGAGAAAGTGGAACCCACATAGACTGTTGGTGGGATTTTAAAATGCTGTATCTGCTTTGGAAAATAGTCTGACAGTTCCTCAAAAGGCTAAACGTAGAGTTACCATGTGACCCTGCAGTTCTACTCTTAGCTTGAGCTGCTATAACAAAATACCATTGACTAAGTGGCTTAAACACAGACCATTATTCTCATAATTTTAGAGGCAGAGAATTCCAAGATCAAGTTTCCAGTTCCTGATAAGGGGCCTCTTTTTAACTCTCAGATGGCCACATTGCTGTGTGCTCACATGGCAGGAAGAGAGAGCAAGCTCTGGTCTTTGTTCTTTTTTTTTTTTTTTTTGAGGCGGAGTCTCGCTCTGTCGCCGGGACTGGAGTGCAGTGGCCAGATCTCAGCTCACTGCAAGCTCCGCCTCCCGGGTTTCCGCCATTCTCCTGCCTCAGCCTCCCGAGTAGCTGGGACTACAGGCGCCCGCCACCTCGCCCGGCTAGTTTTTGTATTTTTAGTAGAGACGGGGTTTCACCGTGTTAGCCAGGATGGTCTCGATCTCCTGACCTCGTGATCCACCCGTCTCGGCCTCCCAAAGTGCTGGGATTACAGGCTTGAGCCACCGCGCCCGGCCTGGTCTTTGTTCTTATAAGGACACTAATCCCATTATGAGGGTCCTAATCTCATGACTTAATCTAAACCTAATTACCTTCCAAGGTCTCCATCTGCGATTATCACGTCGGGGATTGGGGCTTCAGCATACCAATATTGGGGTGGGGGAGGGAGCACAAACACGTAGTCCATGACAAGCATATACCTAAGAGAAATGAAAACATACATATAAACAAAAACTTGTACAAGAATGTTTATAGCAGCATTATTCATGGTAGCCAAAAAGTGGGAACAATCCATGTGTATCAAAAGATAATTGGATAAATAAAACGTGGTATGTCCATGTGGTATGGCTATACAGTGAACTATTACTCATCTAAAGGAGGGAATGAAGTATTGATACATGCTGCAGCATGGATGAACTTTGCAAACATGCTAAGTGAAAGAAGCCAGTCCTCTAGGGCTGGAGAAGGGTAGAGGTGCAAGGAGAGCAGTGACTGCTAACCGGTAAGTTTTCTTTTTTTTTGGTTTGGTGGCAGGAGGGCAGTGAAAATGTTCTAAAATTAATTATGGTGATGGTTGTACATATGTGACTAGTAAAAACTATTGTATACTTCAAATGTATGAATTTTGTGGTATATGAATTACTTTTCCAAAAAACTGTTCTTTTTTTTTCTTTTTTAATTTGAAAGCCATCTGCTGTCCAATGAGCAGATGCCTCATCAGCCTGGGGTTTGATATCCTAGTGAGAGGATGTTTAGGAGGAAGGACTAAGAGTGAATGTTGTAATGGATACAGGCAGTTTAGGGAAAGACACTCAGTTCTGCCTTAACTAGAAATGAGCAACCCTGTTGGATAACCTTGAAAGATCTCTTTTTGATTAAAAAAACTCTAGTGTAAAGTTCATTTGAGTTGGGCATATTAATGGGAACTGTTCTGCTGTTCGTACATTTACAAATGTTTTAAAATTGACATTACTTTGATTTTGTTTGCTTTTTCTAGTTATCAAATGCTTGATGGAAAATCTTGAGGAAGAAGTATATCAGGCTGAAAATTCTCTGCTTCAGGCAGCAGCATCATTTCCAATGTATGGGCGAGTCCACTGTATAACAGGAGCTTTGCAGAAGTTATCTCTAAAGTAAGGATTTCTATAGCTACCTTCCTGTCTCAGAAATCCATTCATTTCTGAGCTTTAACCTCTTGTTGGAATGTGTCCTGGGAAAGGCATGCAGTCTATTGCTTTGAATAAAATTGAAAATCAGATTTAAAAACATACATATCTTGGTGTATTTTTATGTCTCACATATTTTATATATTGAACAGTTTTGAAACACAAATTCAACTCCTTTTATCTAATTTTCATTTTTAAAATGTGATTTTTGCTTTTAGTATAAATTTCCCTAATGTTCTTGTTGCAGCAGCCTGCAGTTGGTGAGCGAGTGGAGACCTGTGGTAGAGAAGCTCCTTTTGATATCCTACAGGCTTTCCACTGTGGTGTCTCCAGTCATTCAGAGCTCATCCCCTGAAGGCCTTATACCAATGGACACTGATTCAGGTTAGCAAATGAAGAAGGCAGGCTAGAGTGCTGTGGTTTGATTATTATGTCTTTACCTCTTTTTTCCTGAGTATTTCTTTGGGGAGATATAAAGCTAAATTGAGGAGAAAAGAATTATTATTATTTGTGGCATTTCTGCCTTTTAGCAATAGTTTTAACTATTAAAAAGTAGCAAAAAAAAAAAAAAAAAAAAAATCCCAAACCAGGGGATGAGCAAGGTACCTCCTACCCCAGGGTAATTGAGTTATATAATACTATATAAGTTGAGCATCCCAAATCTGAAAATTGGAGATATAAAATGCTCCAGAATTTGAAACTTTTTGAACACCAATAGGATGCTCAAAAGAAATGCTTATTGGAGCATCTGGATTTTGGATTTTCAGATTAGGGCTGCTCAGCTATTAAGTACAATGCATATATTCCAATATTCAAAAAAATAAATTCGGAACGTTTTTGGTGCTAAGCATTTCAGATAAGGGATACTTAACCTGCACTAAAATGGAGTGTTCCTTTTAATACACAGAAAAATCATGAAATATAATTATATTTTGTGTTGAAATAAAGTTTGTAAATGTATTTTAGAGTAGAAATGAGAGGCTTGTATTAGAAAACCCGAGTGTGTCATAAACACGCACTGTATCATACACTGAAATACCTTGGGCTGGTAATTAAGGTAATGTGGAGTTAACGTGTTTTGCATAGAGAATATTAGGCTTTGTTCTTTCCTGAAAATGAGTTAGAAGATTGGTGATGGTTCATGATAGTAAGACATATTTATTTAGCTTGATGTTAGTCTAAATACCACATTATTTTATTTATTTAATTATTATCATTTTTTTTTGGTAGAGATGGGATCTTCCCGTGTTGTGCAGGCTGCTCTTGAACTCCTGACCTCAAGCAATCCTTCTGCCTTGGCCTCTCAAAGCATTGGGATTACAGGACTGAGCCACTGTGCCGACCTTAAATACCAAATTTTGACGCTTTAAATTTTCTACTTGAACAGTGCATAAGAATAAGGAACATGGAGTCTTATAGCTAATGTTTGGGTCAGCAAAGTACCCATCATATATTCTGGATGAGAAATCTTGAATATTTTTGTTACCTACTGTGGGTAGATCCTACAGAGGATGCTAACATTATCTTTATTAGTGAAGAGTTTTAAGATATCAGTTGGTCTCAAAAATTGTCTTTGCCCCACAGACTTTTCCTTCATTCTACCTGCCTTTTTACCTCTGCTTGTCTTCATTTTTGCTTCTTCTTCCCTGTGTTATCTGCCATACATTCTGAATTTCTTGAGAAAAGTCTCCCCTGAAAGCTGTAAAATTGAATGGATAGGATTCTTACAAATTTATTCTCATCTTTTCTTGGTCTTTGGGGGGTTTCTTTGGGGTCATTGTTAGTTTTTCATGGCTGTTGCAGGAAGGAACATAAGATGTTGATTGAATCATCATGATAGTAATTTGAGTGTTTGTATTTCCCATAGTACCTAAATAATAGATGTAAATATAATAGATGTACAATAAATACTGGTTCTTTGATTTGTTAATTGATTTCAGATGATTACCCATGGCTAGTTTTGAAAATCTGAGCCTAACTCCTTACTACCTAGCCATCCATTCATTCCTTCAACTCATGTTCCTGAACCTCTGCCATGAGCCAGTTTCTGTTATAGGCACTAGTCACTCAGTAATGAACAAAGTGTTGCATTCATGGAGCTTACATTTCCTAATCCAGTGAGTGCTTAGGGAATAAAAATAAAACTTAATGTAATATGAAGACTGTAAATCATAATTAAATCATATTACATAATGTGTTTCAAAGTTGTGGAGTCTTTATGATATTCCTGTCCTATAAAAGATTGTTTTTGTTGTTGATGGGTTTTTAAAAATGTCTTTGTACCTTTCTATCTTTAAACTTTGATACCTTGTATTATAGATAGGGAGATAACCTCTTCTATTTTTTGTTATTTATTTATATTTTAAATCAAATATTGATTTTGTTCTACTTTTCTGTTGCCTGCTTCATTTTTCCTTCATAGAGAAATAGCATCTTAAAACTAAATTTGTTGAAGTTTATTGCACTTCTTTGACATGATTAGCACCATATTTGAGATATTTAGACAACACTAAGAAAAGCAGTGTAGATGACATGGCAGCCTTTGTCCTGTGGACAGTTTCAGTTAGTTTTTTTTGTTGTTACATTTCAGTCTAAATTGCCATATTTTAAAAGTACACTCAAGCATCATGAAAACTCTATAAATAATTTTCATATTATCCACCCTGTGAGTCCCTTCTAATACAACTGATTATTAAGTATTGAAAATTATAGATTTTTTGAGGTTGAGTATCCCCAAGGGAAATCTGACATGTGCTGTGTTACTGGGGTTTCATGTACACTAATTTCTTTCCCTCAGAGTCAGCAAACCGCTTACAGATGATTCTCAATGAGATTCAGCCTCGAGATACTAATGATTATTTTAACCAAGCCAAAATATTGAAAGAACATGATAGCTTTGATATGAAGGACTTGAATGCCAGTGTGGTGAATATTGATATTTCTACAGAAATCAAAGGTAACTTGTATGAAGTGGATACTGTAATTCATGTTTAACAAGTAAAATGTACAGAATGCCCTTTTAATATAGTAAATTAGAGGTTGCAAATCTGTGCAGAACATTTCTAGAAAATAGTTTTTAAAAGATTTGGTTTTGGGAAAGATTTGGGTTAAGGAATGCATTTATAAGACTTTTACCAGACTATTAGGTGCTGTTGTGCAGTGTACAAGCTGTTAGAACAAAAAGCCTTGGAGTGGTGAAACCTGCCTTGACAGCCCAGGTGATGTAAGAGCAGCGCTATGATGAACCTGGGTTTGGGTAGCAGTCAACTTCTCCCAGCAATGTGGTTCGTTGTCTGCTGTGGGAGTTCTTCAAGTCAAGCAGGCTTTTAAAGGAAACAAACCTTATTAGTAAAATGGGAGCTGCTTTGTTGTATCAAGCCTCCAGAATTCGAGTTCTTACATCTTGTTTGATCATTAGTTGTTACTAAATTTCCTGTAGTGCTGTAAAACGGCATCAGAAGCAGCAATTTCTTAGTGATGTATTACATATTCTACATTCTCCACTAGGTGGGGATATTGTCTTGCAAAAAATTATCTCCACACTTAAATTTTTAAATTACACAACATATAAATGTAATTATAGCCTATTGTGATAGTTTCAAACAACAGAGGTAAATATTTATTAAAAACAAATTAAATTCCTCCTAGGTTTCCTCTCCAATTCCATGTCTTCCCTCTTTAGTGCAATATATAATTTTATACTTATTTTATATATTTATGTGTATGTACACTTACCCATTTAATGCATTGGGCTTTTTAAATAAAAACACAAATGAGATTACCCTATAAGTACCTTTTTGTCAGTGCGCTCTTTTACTTAATATAATAGTTCATCTTGGATTTTAAAAAAATGTCAGTACCAAAATACTCCTAAAACTAGAATAAGAGAGTAAGTAAGGGTAATTATAGCTTATTGGCCACGGGAATTAAATATATTTTGAAAGATAATTTGTATTTTCCTTTGATTTTAAAAGTTATACTCTACTCCTTTACTAATGCAACAGACATCCTCACCAAAATAAATAAGGAGTATATTTATTATAGACATCCATATCATACTTTATGACAGAGAGGCAGAGTTTGTTTAATCTTTGGAAATTAAAGATTAAACTTAAGTTTTGGAACAATATTGTGTTTTATTTTAAAATTTAATTTGAAAATAAGAAATTAAAATACTGGACCTGGCATGGTGGCTCATGTCTATAATCCTAGCACTTTGGGAGGCCCAGGCGAGAGAATCGCTTTAGTCCAGGAGGTGATGTGGTGAAACCCTGCCTTTACAAAAAAATGCTAAAGTTAACTGGGTGTGGTGGCGCATACCTGTATGCGGGAGGCTGAAGTGGAAGGATTGCTTGAGTCTGGGAGGTCATGGCTGCAGTGAGCCGTGAGCATGCTACTGCACCCCAGCCTGGGTGACAGAGCGAGATCCTGTCTCCAAAAAAGAAAAAAAAAACTTAGCATGATTTCTTCTCATAACACATGCTTGACAAATGTTAGCTTTTTTCCTTCTGAATAAATATAACATGACAAATTGGGTTTGTTCAACCAGATTATTCGCGGGGAAATTATGAATAAGCTTGTTTTTAGAAACCTGGGATGTGAGTAATCAAGGTTGCAATAGTTGTGTTTTTTTTTTGTTTAAGGTAAAGAAGTAAAAACATGTGATGTAACCGCGCAGATGGTGCTGGTATGTTGTTGGAGAAGTATGAAGGAAGTTGCTTTACTTTTAGGCACGTTGTGCCAGCTTCTGCCCATGCAGCCTGTGCCAGAATCTTCTGATGGATTATTGACAGTGGAGCAGGTAAGGCAGATGTTTATTCCATCATGTATAATTTCTGGTCAACCCATAAATCACACACTTTTTTTATAACCCAACTTTAAAAAAGGTTTAAAAATTTTCTTGAATAAAATCATACAGATGTCAACTGAAGAAAGTTCATGGTAATTTAGAATGTTAGACTTTATAATACATTTCAAAACTGTGGCATTTTTAGAAATATTTTTCTAAGGTGTATAAATAACTGTAGATTTTACCTCACTTTTAACTGTAGTATTATCTCTAATTTTTATTTCTCCATTTTACATACACAGACTTAAACTTTAGCTTAAAATTGTCTGTTTAGTAAAACTCTGCAAATCTCTTTAAATTTTGGAAAGAAAAAAAAGTAACATGTTGGTTGATTATGGATCTCATGTTTTCCACTGCATTGATAGTAAAGTTGTAGTCTTGGTTTTTTTGGCTGACTTTTGTTTTAAGACCACAAAGTTACTTCACCATCTGGGACTGTTAAAGTGACTTGAGTTCTGTGTTTACAAGAAATTAGCTTACCTCAAGCATTTCATTTGGAAATATTTTAGATTTATTAGATTTCTGTTTTTAATTGATTCCCTCTTCCTTTCCATATGGTTTTGACAAATCCATTTCCCACCATTTTTCAGCAAAGATATATAACATGTACTTTCATTTTTAACTTTTTAAAAATAAAGACAACTTTGTCCGTAGGGTGTTACAATTCAAGAACAAAACAAATGTTGTAGTATGCTAATGCTGATTATTTCTATAATAACCACATGACTAGTTCCATGGAAATAATGCTAATGCTTTTTTTTCTCACACTCTGTGGCTTATGTTGCATGCATCTGGTTAACAGCTGGGCTTGTGATGTTGCAAGGCCCTGAGATGAAGAAAGGCAAAGGCTCACAAGACACTTCAGGCATCGTTATGTTCCTTATTCTTTTCCAAATCAAATAGGCGTTAGTGTCCTAGAGTTACTTGCAGTCATTGCTGGTGACTGGCTATAGTGCCAATGCCAACATCTTTGCTGAGGAATCCAGCTATGATTAATGATTACTTCACTGATGTTCACCGTCTTGCTAAGAAGTAAACATGTGCTAGAGGCCTTTGATTTCCCAACTTCTCTTTCCAAGGACAAGTTAAAACATTTAGTTTTTTGAGATTGTTGGGTAGTGTTTAAAAAACAAATTAAGGGAAATGTATTTTGCTTTTACTGTAACTGAGAAAGACCGGAAAGCTTCCTATGAACGTTATTTTGCCTTGACACCTTTTACATAGCACCCAAATCTTATGTATTTAATTTATGTGTGACAACCATGATAAAATTGGGAATTAATGTAAAAGAGATATTTGTAAAAAAAAAAAAACTGAAACAATAATTATCACAAAAAGACAGGTTCTTATAAACCAAAGAATTCTTCCAGTGACTGCTTGAATAAAAAATAAGGTCCTGACTGTTTTTCTGTAAAACATTAGTTTCCATTCTAATGAGGTCCAGTCATTTTTCCATGTTGCCATTCACATGGTAACTTCACATACATAGGTGTGAGAAGAAACTGATGAGTGAATGAGCGATGAAATTTCTATGTAGTAGCAGTATTCTAACAGTGAAACCCCGCCCTCTGTGAAAAACTTGATTCTTCATATTGCTGACTTTAACTAAAGAAATGTCTCAGTTTAGGAGTCAATAAAAATCCAAAGTCATCAAGAAATTAGTGTTATGGCCGGGCGCGGTGGCTCAAGCCTGTAATCCCAGCACTTTGGGAGGCCGAGACGGGCGGATCACGAGGTCAGGAGTTCGAGACCATCCTGGCTAACACAGTGAAACCCCGTCTCTACTAAAAATACAAAAAAACTAGCCGGGCGAGGTGGCGGGCGCCTGTAGTCCAGCTACTAGGGAGGCTGAGGCAGGAGAATGGCGTGAACCGGGAGGCGGAGCTTGCAGTGAGCTGAGATCCGGCCACTGCACTCCAGTCTGGGCGACAGAGCAAGACTCCGTCTCAAAAAAAAAAAAAAAAAAAAAAAAAAAAAAGAAATTAGTGTTATTTACATTACTGGAGGATTTCTGCTTTTAAACACAACATTTTGCCCCATAAACTTCCTTTAAATTAATAATAAATATACTTACATGTGTTTAAAACCTTTAAGAGTTAAAAATACAAATGACAGAGAAGAACGTCATTTACATTGGAATGGCTGCGCCACACCTGAGGTATACCCTTCCAAGGGCATAGTTGCCCTGGCAAAGCTAGATATGCTGTGCCTAGTGGCAAAACTATGAGTTTAAGAGTCGGATCTTAGGTGAATGTGACTGCCACAGACCTGAATACACGGAGGCAGTGAAGTGACTTGCAGGCAGAATGCAACCCTAGTTACAGGGGAGAATGTGGAACTTACATTTCTTATTCTTCAAAGTAATAACTGTGATCTACTTTTCTCTCAATGGATGAAGAAAGCCATTCCGTACAGTCTAAAATACAATTCTATTCTATTTTGAAATTTGATGACTTGAATGTAGATGACAGTCCCTTTAAGATCATCCTCTTTTTATAGCTCCTTGTTTAAACGGGTGGCCTCTTAAATCCCCCATACAGGAATATAGTTTATAACAGGTAGGGAGATTACAATTTGGGGTTTTTTGTTGCTGTGTGGGGAGAAGAAATGGGGCTTGTTTATAATTCTGAGTTTTCAGTGTCGTATGCACAAACCATTAGAGCTGGAAAGATCGTAGAGATGATATTATCCAGCTTTCTTGGACAAGAGGAAGCTGAACCCTGGATGTCACCTGGTTTGCCCAAGATTGCAAAGCTAGTTTGTGGCAGCTCTGGGACAGGAACCCAGTTCTTCTCCTTGCCAGCCTGTGTTCTGACATGGCACACTGCTGTCTTTGTTTTGAGCTGCTCATTTAATTTTTCTTTAAATTTAATTTTCTGTATTTCCCATATCCAGGTAAATTTTCATAAGCATCAGGACAGTAAGATGACTTGCTACTGAACTTTTTCTCAAATGATTGATTCCCTAGAGCACTTCATGTGAAGCAGTGTGCTCTCACCAGTTTCTCCAGGAGGAAAATGTGTTCACTCAGAGGCATGTCTGACTTTCCTCCTTCGCTGTGATCACATAATGAAAGGTTCTTTCATAGTGTCCCTGTACAAGAGGCAGAGATAAAACCAACTTTGAGGGATGTAAGTGGAGACCCTTCAAGAGTAAGCAGTACACACAACCTTGTCTCACAACTTCCTGACTGGTTGATGTGTGTGGAGTTTTCAAACTTGATGTTTTGCTGATGTAGAGCTTTTGCTTGTTACATTTTGTTGGTTCTCTTTTCATGGGCTATCTGATACCCAGTGCCTACTGATTTTTTAAAACAGCTTCCTCCACCTGGAGTACTATATGAACTTAAGTTTGTATGTATTTCCCTAATATTCCTAAAAAGAAACTACCGGGTAGATTTTTCATTCATGCTTTCCCCCTCCAGTAATTATTGCCACAGAAATCATGAGTAAGATTGCTGTTAGAAATTGCTAATTATAGAAATTGCCATTTTAAAACATTCTTTTTTACTTTTTTTTTTTGAAGCAGGGTTCCATTCTGTGCCCAGGCTGGAGTGCAGTGGTTCCATTTCGACTCACTGCAAACTCAACCTCCTGGGCTTAAGCCTCCCAAATATTTGGGACTATAGGTATGTGCTACCACTTCTGGCTAATTTTTATATTTTTTGTAGAGGTGGGATCTGACCATGTTGCCAGGCTGGTTTTGAATTCCTGGACTAAAGCGATCCTCCCACCTTAGCCTCCCAAAGGGCTAAGATTACAGGCATGAGCTACCATGCCCGGCCTAAAAATTCTATGTTAGATTCTGTTGTAACTTTTATGATGCCCAGAGCTAACTACATTGATATATTCCCTCAGTAGTGTCTTTTGTTATTATTTTAGATTTTCTGTAGTGAACTACAAATGGGATATATGTTTATTCACAAGTCTTAAAGAATTGCCTTTTGTATTTTCTTTTGCCAAAGTTTATTTTTTAGAAATTATAAATAATTTCATTGAATTGCACTCAATGCAAGTTCTCCATTTTTAAGCTTTGAAATGAAGTTGTGCATGTAACCACATCCTATTTATTGACTGCCTTACTACGAGGATGTCGTGGGAAAATAAAGATGTACTTAATATGTGGTTCTGTGACCTCAAAGGACTTAGAAATACAATGGGGATACCAGACAGAAATTCATTAAAAAAAGTCAGACTACAGGGCAACAGTTAACATAGCTCATGGTTAAGAATTTGCTAGAAAGCAAAGAATAAACATTCTGGTAAGATGATATCTGAGTGGTAGAAAATTATTACCTTTGTTGTTATGTAGGGGAACAGTATTTGAGCTTTGAAGAAATCCCAAAAGTTAGTAAGAAATCATTGTAGGAGAGAAGGTACAGTTTAAAACATTAACTGTTTTCCTGGAGTGTAAACTTTTGTAAAACATCCCATTTAACCAAAGTGAAATTAGAAGTGGCTGTGTCTTAGAGTCAGAATTCAAATTAAGGCTTAGGGATTAAGTCTCACTACTTTATAGTATAAAATAAAAATAAAATGGGCATTTATTGTTTGCTACTCTTTGCCAGGTACTCTGAAAAACACTTAAATGCATAATCTTATTTATTTCTTGCAGTAATCCTGTGAAGTAGGTTCTAATGTTAGCTCCCTTTCACAAATAAGAGAACTATATTTAATTACTTTGCATTCGTAGTACATTTCAAAATTTACCTTCTCTAGATAAAGGGTAGATTTAAAATATATTTATATTTGTTTTTTATGGATTTTATGCTTTAGATGAGCATTTAGATCCCCTAATTAGTCTGTTGGTGAATTATAGGTGCCTGGAAACATGGCATGTAGCTTTTTCCCCTGTGGAAATTTATACCTTGTAAGTCCATAAAGCATGTTAATTTTCCCTATAGATATACTTTTTATGAAAAGTTAGGAGCAGGATATGCTAATTTTAAAAAGATAAATGATTAGAATTTAAATTTCTGTTCTTTAAATTTTAAGAACAGAAATCACTGTATTGTTCTTGCATTTTGATCTTAATTTCCTTTATAAAAATCCTGAGATGTATGTTATTAAAAATTATTTTGTTGGAGGTAACTCACTACCAGACTTCAAAATATACTACAAACCTGTAGCAACAAAAAAGTGTGGTACTGGCAGAAAAACAGACACATAGACCAGTGGAACAGAATAGAGAACCCAGAAATTAATGTATCTACAGCCAACTGATTTTCGATAAAGGCTCCAAGAACACTCATTGGGTAAAGGACTGACTCTTCAATAAATGTGCTGGGAAAACTGGGTATGCTTTCTTTATATGCAGAAGGATGAAACTAGACCCACCTCTCACTCTATATAAAAATCAACTCATAATGGGCGCAGTGGGTCGTGCCTGTAATCCCAGAACTTTGGGAGGCTGAGGTGGGTGGATCACGAGGTCAAGAGACCGAGACCATCCTAGCCAACATGGTGAAACCCCGTCTCTATTAACAATACAAAAATTAGCTGGGCATGTGGTGTGCACTTGTAGTCCCAGCCACTCGGGAGGCTGAGGCAGGAGAATCGCTTGAACCCAGGAGGCAGAGGTTGCAGTGAGCCGAGATTGCGCCACTGCACTCCAGCCTGGTGACAGACCGAGACTTGGTCTCAAAAAAACAAAAACAAAAACAAAACCAGAAATCAACTCAAAATAGATAAAAGACCTAAATGTAAGACTCAAAACAATAAATGGTAAAGACTACTATAAAACTACTTGAATAGTGGTATTTATTCAGGACACTGATCTGGGAAAAGATTTTTTTCTTTTCCTTTTTTGTTTTTTTGAGTCTCGCTTTGTCACCCAAGCTGGAGTGCAGTGTCGCTGTCTCGGGTTCAAATGAACCTCTGCCTCCCGGCTTCAAATGATTCTCCTGCCTTAGCCTCCCGAGTAGCTGGGATTACAAACAAGTATGTGCCACCCTGCCTGGCTAATTTTTGTATTTTTTTAGTAGAGATGAAGTTTCACCATGTTGGCCAGGCTGTTCTCAAACTCCTGACCTCAGGTGATCTGCTCGCTGTGGACTCTCAAAATGCTGGGACTGAAGGTGTGAGCCACCGCCTGGCCTGGGAAAACATTTTTATAAATAAGACCTTAACAGCATAGACAACAAAAAATAAATGGAATTATATCAAACTAAAACCCTTCTGCACAGCAAAGGAAACAGCAGAGCCAAAGACAAACTCCAGAACAGGAAAAAAATTTGTAAACTATTGATCTGACAGGATTAATGTCCAAAATGTATAGGGACCTCAAACATCTCAACAGCAAAAAAAAAAAAAAAAAAAAAAAGGACAAATGATCTGAACAGACATTTCTTAGAAACATAGAAATGATGAACAAATATATGAAAAAATGTTCAACATCACAAATCAGGGAAATGCAAATCAAAACCACAGTGAGATATAATTTCATTCCAATTAGGATGGCTGTTACCAAAAAGACAACAAATGATGGCAAGAATGTGTAGAAAAGGGAACTCTTACACATTATTGATGGGAATGGAAACTAGTATAGCTACTATGGAGAACAGTATGGAGGTTCCTCTAAAAACTACACATAGAAATACCATATGATCCAGCAATCCCACTACTGGGCATTTATCCAAAGAAAAGGAAATCAGTATATTGAAGAGATAGAGTGCTGCAACCCCATGATTGAACAGTGTTGCAATCCCATGTTTATTGCAGCACTATTCAAAATAGACAAGATACGTAATCAACCTGGGTGTCCAACAACAGATGAATGGATAAAGAAATGTGGTATATATACAAAGTGGAATACTATTCAGCCATAATAAAGAATGAAATAACTGTCATTCGCAGCTGCATGGATGGAAGTGGAGGACATCATGTTAAGTGAAATAAGCCAGGAACAGAAAATTAACCACTGCATATTCTCACACATGTGGAAGTTAAAGAAGTCGATCTCAAAGAAATAAAAAGTAGAACAGAGGATACTAGAGGCTGGGAAGAGTAGTTGAGAGGGTGGAGATAAGTAGAGTTGTGAAAGGATACAAAATTACAGCTAGATAGGAAGAATAAGCTCTAGCGTTCTTCACCACAGTAGGATGACTATAGTTAGCAATAATATATATATTAATAATTCCAAATAGCTAGAAGCAGGATGTTGAATGTTCCCAACACAAAGAAATGATAAATGTTTGAAATGATGGATAAGCCAATTACTCTGATCTGATCACTGTTTATTATATGTATTGAAACATTACTGTGTACCCCATAAATATGGATAATTATTTGTCAATGAAAAAGAATTTTTAAAAATGCATAAAAAAAATCTCTCTCCATAAAAGGGTTTACATGTCTTTGTTTAATTATTTCAAGGTACATTTTAATTTTTGATGTTACTGTAAATGCATCTTTATAAAAATTACGTTTTTGAACTTTAACTTGCTGGGCTATAAAAATACAACTGCTTTTAAAATATTTGTCTTATATTCATCCATATTATTAAACTCTATTATTTTAATCATTTGTGGATTATTTGTAGATTATATGTCCATAATGTCACCTTCAAACAATGAGAGTTTTTTGTTTTAAAGTTTTATTTTACTTTAAGTTCTGGGATACATGTGCTGAACTTGCAGGTTTGTTACATAGGTATAAATGTGCCATGGTGGTTTGCTGTATCTATCAACCTGTCATCTAGGTTTTAAGCCCCGCATGCATTAGATATTTGTCCAAATGCTCTCCCTCCCCTTGCCCTCCACCCCCCCGACAGGCCCTGGTGTGTGATGTTCCCCTCCCTGTCTCCCTGTGTTCTCATTGTTCAGCTCCCACTTATGAGTGAAAACACGTAGTGTTTGATTTTCTGTTCCTGTGTTAGTTTGCTGAGGATGATGGCTTCCAGCTTCATCCAAGTCCCTGCAAAGGACATGAACTCATTCTTTTTTTATGGCTGCATAGTATTCCATGGTGTATATGTGCCACATTTTCTTTATCCAGTCTATCATTGATGGGTATTTGGGTTGGTTCCAAGTCTTTGCTATTGTAAATAGTGCTGCAGTAAGCATATGTGTGCATGTGTCTTTATAGTAGAATGATTTATAATCCTTTGGGTATATACCCAGTAGTGGGATTGCTGGGTCAAATACTATTTCTGGTTCTAGATCCTGGAGGAAATCGCCACACTGTCTGCCACAATTGTTGAACTAATTTACCCTCCCACCAACAGTGTAAAAGCGTTTCTATTTCTCCACATCCTCTCCAGCATCTATTGTTTCCAGACTTTTTAATGATTACCATTCTAACTGGCGTGAGATGGTATCTCATTGTGGTTTTGATTCGCATTTCTCTAATGACTGGTAATGATGAGCTTTTTTTCATATATTTGTTGGCTGCATAAATATCTTCTTTTGAGAAGTGTCTGTTTATATCCTTTGCCCACTTTTTGATCGGGTGGTTTGTTTTTGTAAATTTTTTTAAGTTCCTTGTAGATTCTGGATATTAGACCTTTGTCAGATGGATAGATTGGAAAAATTTTCTCCCCTTTCAGAGGTTGCCTGTTCACTCTGATGATAGTTTCTTTTGCTGAGCAGAAGCTCTTTAATTAGATCCTATTTGTCAATTTTGGCTTTTGTTGCAATTGCTTTTGGTGTTTTAGTCATGAAGTCTTTGCCCATGCCTATGTCCTGAATGGTATTGCCTAGGTTTTCGTCTAGGGTTTTTATGGTTTTATTTCTTTCTCTTGCCTGATTGCTCTGGCCAGAACTTCCAATACTATGTTGAACAGGAGTGGTGAGAGAGGGCATCCTTGTCTTGTGCCGGTTTTCAAAGGGAATGCTTTCAGCTTTTGCCCATTCAGTATGATATTGGCTATGGGTTTGTCATAAATAGCTCTTATTATTTTGAGATATGTTCCATCAATACCTAGTTTATTGAGACTTTTTAGCGTGAGGGGGTGTTGAATTTTATCGAAGGCCTTTTCTACATCTATTGAGATAATCATGGGGTTTTTGTCATTGGTTCTGTTTATGTGATGGATTACGTTTATTGATTTGTGTTGAGGTGGAGTCTCGCTCTGTTGCCCAGGCTGAAGTGCAGTAGCACAATCTTGGCTCACTGCAACCTCTGCCTCCCGGATTCAAGCAGTTCTCCTGCCTCAGCCTCCCGAGTAGCTGGGACTACAGGCGCACGCTTCCACTCCTGGCTAGTATTTTGTATTTTAGTAGAGACGGGGGTTTTACTGTGTTGCCCAAGCTGGTCTCAAACTCCTGAACTCAGGCAGTTCACCAGCCTCAGCCTCCCAAAGTGCAGGGATTATAGGTGTGAGCCACCGCACCCAGCCTCTTTCATATTTTTTACACTTTTCTTCTTCTTTTAGTGTGCTGGATAGGGGCTCCAGAACAGAATTCAGTAGACGTTGTGACAGTAGGAATCCTTATCTTGTCCTGATTTTAAAGAGGATTAAAAACAAAACAAAACAAAACAAAAAAACCTGTACTATTGCCTATGATATTTGCCTGTTGGGTTTTTGTAGGTATTCTTTATGATATTAAGGAAGTTTTTGTCTCTTCCAAGTTTGCTAAGAGATTTTTTTTTTTAATTGTGAGTCGAAAAAAAGAAAAAGACTAGAAAGAAATGCAATAAAAATTAATAGTTACCTCTAAAAAATTATTTTGTACATACATTATCCATTTTGTGAACTTTAAATAGAAACCCAGTGTTATCTAATAGGTCATTGAGTTGGAGTTTTCAGAGGTTTTCATTTTAAAATGAAAATTCAGAGGTTTTCATTTTAAAATGAAAATTCAGAGGTTTTCATTTTAAAAATCAAATTTTGAAATTGTTTCTGATTTTATTGTTATTAACTTTGTAAGTGGTTTGAGTTAAACCTGTTTCATGTAGTCGGATTATCCACTGGGAGGCTGTCAGCCTGGCCTTTCTTCTCTGTTCAGTGGCTCATAGACCACACTGCCAAGCCCACTAGTCATTTGTAATTGGATTCATCTCTTCCTTGTAGCGTTGTCCTTACTGTTTTCTAGCATGAAACTTCTAGGTCATTCAGCCAGGTTTACTTACCCGTGTCTGTGTATGCTCATTCATTGATATAAAAAGACCTAGCAAAGTATCTGGCAGATAGCTAGCATGCACTTATTTAATGTTGGTGTATTCATTCTAGTCTCCCAGCCTCTTCTCATGTTAATTACCCTCTTTCATTTTGGTCCACCCGAGTACTGTAATAGCCTGTTCAAGTTCTGGATGTGAAGTCTTTTCTCATTATTCCAGTGCAGAAGGATCTTTCATTTTTTGGAACTTATGCTTGTAATGGGCACCAGACAGCATAGCATGTTGGTTTTCTTTGCCAAAGTGAACTAAAAGCCTGCTGAGGACAGGCATCTTGTTTTCATCTTTTCTGTCTACCACAGCATTAAGCTGCGAGGCATTTTACATGGTGCTAAAGAAAGACTGTTGTCTAACAGGAATTTTATATTGTCTTCAAAAGGAAAAAAGAGAATAAGCCTAGGTATTAGCTATGTGGGTTTATTCGGAAATTATTAAGTGCAAAATGAAACAAGGAAATACTGCCTACATCTCAGTTTTGTCCTTAGAACGTCATGTTTTCTCTGCCAGGAATACCTAGGGTTTAGGTCCATCCTTGAGAAGACCACCCACTGGTCATACTTCTGAGGTCTTTGATTTTTATTATATGCTTTTTGTTTTAGACTCCTTCGAAGGGAGTTTGAATAAAGGAAGCAATGAAAATCTTATCTTTGCCTAAGGAGTAGATTATGAACTGTTGTAAATCCACAGAAAAGCACTTTGTCAGTAATGATGAAGTTTATGTTTTCCTGAAGTATGTTTTAATATCTGCAGCATTTGGGGAAAAAAATTAAGGAAGTTTGAGAAACCTCACCTCATTGACTTTCTGTTTTTATTTTCTATATCTTTAAGTACCTTCTTAGAAATCTCTTGTTTCTCTAATAATTGAAATAATGGTCATTACAAATAAGCTAACTGGTATTTCTTCTAGTCCTTTTTTTGTATTAGTATTTTTTTTTAAGCTGGCTATCATGAGCTACTTATTTTATGGGATTATTGGGCTTCATTCCTATATTAGGGGTTTAATTCGGATTTAAGCCTTGATAATTCTGTTCAAACTGTGCTCTGAAATTACCATATTGAAGATGAAATAAGGCTTACCTGACTGTGGCTCTTGACAACTAGTAGTATGTGGTCTTTAAAAGATACTATGAAGAGTATCATCAGATCTTTACAGGAAAACTAACTGAAGAACATGACCTATCACTCTTTGGGCTACTAAAGAGTTAGATTTTTTTTTTTTAAAAATGTATTATATACTGCTTTATTTGTATATATAATGGTTCTTTGTTGTTAGTCTCCTGATTCTTGTTTTCCATGTGCATCACTTATTATGTCTTTGTAATCAGATGTACTTTGATGTGGATTACGTCCTTGGTTTTCCTCTATTTAGAACCCTAGTCAGAACTCATATTGAACTGAATTGGATTATAGGTTATAGGCCTGTTCTGAGCTTTTCAATTTATTACTTATTTTAATACAACAACCTATGTCCTAAATACTGGTATTATCCCTAGTTTATGGATGAGGAAACTGAGATACTTGCCCATGATGACATGTTTAACTACTTATTCTACTGTTTATTGTTTCTAGTGTGTGCAGAATACTAATTTAGTCCCTATGCTGAGGTAGGAGGTGTTTCTAGGTAAGCATATCTGAGCTATCTTGGGACAACTTGTCTTTTACCATCCTTTGATCTGCTGGGGAGACCTGGATCAAGAGATAGCTGATTATAGCTTTGGTCCTGAGTTTTATACAAAATCTTGATTTTTAAAAGACAGTAGTCACCAAATCTAATGGTATAAAAGCCTAATTGGCTTAAAAGTTAATTCTTTTCAAAACCTTAGTCAACAACAAATTGTCAGTTTTGTTCTCTTTAAAATAAATAGTCTGGCCGGCCACAGTGGTGCATGCCTGTAGTTACAGCTACTCGGGAGGCTGATGCAGAAGGACTCCTTGAGCCCAAGAGTTGGAGGCTGTAGTGCACAATGATCACACCTGTGAATAGCCACTGTACTTAAGCCTAGGCAACATAGTAAGACCCTGTCTGTACAAAAAATGAAAAAATTAGGTAGACGTGGTGACATAACACTTAACAGTCCTAGCTGCTCAGGAGGCTGAGGTGGGAGGATCACTGTAACCTCAAACTCTTAGGCTCAAGGAGTTTGAGGTTACAGTGAGCTATGATTGTGCCACTGCACTCCAGCCTGGGTTATAAAGCAAGACCAGACCCTATCTCAAAAAAAATTAAAAGTCATATTTATTATTGGTCTAATCTTGTGTGGAGAAAGACACCATGTAGGAAAGCCACTGGGTGACATTCTGGCAAATTCCATGGTTCTGTCTTGAAGTGAAGCCTAGTAATTTTTCAGGAGGTCCTTTGCACCACATCTTGCATTGTCATTAACAATTTTATGTCTCTAAAAGGTAATATGGGTTATTTTTTAATGGGTATGGAGTTTTCATTTGGGAAGATGAAAAGTTCTGTAAATGCGTGATGGTGATGGTTGTACAAAAGTGTGAATGTACTTATGCCACTTAATTGTACACTTAAAAAGGGTTACAATGATAATTATATATATTTTATCATAATATAAAAGAAAAAAAATGTTTAAAAGAAGGAAAAAAGGTAATTATTTCACCTAGACCTGTGTGTGTGAGTGTTGTCGTTTTGTGTGATTTTTTTCTGTTGGAGTTGAATGGTGTGAGCTCTAACAAGACACACTGAGGTTTGTGAAGATGATATAGGAAGGCAGTTCTAGTGTAAAAGTTAAAGATGGTCACCTCTGGAGCCAGACTGCCTGGCTTCATGTTCTGGTTCCACTGCTTTCTTGCTGTATGATGTTGGATAAGTTTCTTAGCCTTTCTGGGCCTCAGTTTTTCAGTTGTGAAGTAGAGATAATGATAGTACTTATTTCATGGAATTATTGTGAGAATTAGATGAACTATTGTTAAAAAAAAAAAAAAAATGCTTAAAGTGGCCAGGAACAGTGACTCACGCATGTGATCCCAGTACTTTGGGAGACTGAGGGGTGGATCACCTGAGGTGAGGAGTTAGAGACGAGCCTAGTCAACATGTTGAAACCCATCTCTACTAAAAATACAAAAAGTAGCTGGATGTGGTGGCAGGTGCCTGTAATTCCAGCTACTTGGGAGGTTGAGGCAGGAGAATTGCTTGAACCCAGGAGGTGGAGGTTGCAGTGAGCTGAGACTGCGCCACCGCACTCCAGCCTATACAAGAGAGCAAAAATCCATCTCAGGAAAAAAAAAAAAAAATGCTTAAAACGTTCTGTCACGTGGTGAGTGCTAAATGAATGGACCCCTAGACCTGGGTTCTAGACACTGTTACTAATATAAATACACTTGCGAATATAAACATAAATCAGACATTTGTTTTTGCTTTTTTTGTTAAAGGTAAAAGAAATAGGAGATTACTTTAAACAACACCTTTTACAGTCCAGGCACAGAGGAGCATTTGAACTGGCTTATACTGGTTTTGTGAAACTCACTGAAGTACTAAACAGGTAAAACAAATACCCTTTTGTGTACTTTTTAAAAAGACTAAATATACAAAGCATGTGCTTGGAGTAGAATTTAGTTGTGTCTTTTGATGTTTAAAAGAATAAGACCTGGTTGACTACAAAACTCTTGGAAGAAATTGTTTTCTTAGGTTCCATTGTGTGATTTACTGCAGATGATTGATTGAAATGTCCAGACTGAGTTATTATTCTCTCATTGAAAGGTGATTTGAAGCAAACTCAAAGATTTTGCTAAAAATAGCTTTGAAATTACTATTTTTTTTTTTTCTTTGAATGAAATAAATGTTTTTTCTGTTTGAAAATTACTTGGTGTTTGGAATAAAATAGACCTTGCAATTTTTGGGGTTTGTATTAGAGAAGCACTTAAAGATTTTGTTTTTTTTTCTTCATAAATTTATCTTATAGAAAAGTTTAAAAGAACAGTAAGTAGACTGAAAAGTAGAAAAGATTTTTTTTCCTTTTACCTGGAAAACTAATACTTAGATAGATTTCATATATTTAACCAAATGTATTTCTTGACATTATAGTTACAGATAATTTCATTCATTCATATAATATATTTCCTCCAAAGAGCTTGTGAGGAAACCTTAAATTACTTAATGACTAAGTGTTCATGGCAAGTGTTCTCTAAATAAAAGGTAGTATTTTCCAGGAAAACATTTCCATTGCCTGGAAACTTTTTGAAATGAAGCAGAGTTCTGCCAGCCTTGTAGCCTCAGCAAACATTTTATTTTGGACTGTTAAGGCATCTATTCCTTGAATATTTTTGGAACTTTTTTTTTCACATGCCTGGTAAAAACATTTATAAAACATTCTGGCAGTTATGAGCTGCACAGAATGTCTTTAAATGATACTTTTTTAAAAGTCCCTGACATTAAACTGCTGATCTTGAAAATATTTTATCTTTTCAACTTTTTGTTTCCAGTGCAGACATGACTTATGAACATTTTTTTTTTCCTCAAAACACACTCCACTCCCATCAAATCAATTAACAAGAATGTATGAATACCAGCAGTGTGCTTAGTACTGTGCTTGGTTTGGATGATATTATGGTTTTTTATAAGATGAAGTTCCTGTTATTAAAGAGCTTATGGTTTAGTTTGAGAAATAAGTAGAGATGAAATTCAAAATATTTAACAAAAGGTATGTTGTGAGCACTGACTGGTCAGAACCAACACTGGGTATATGCAGCACCCACCATCTCTCTATGTATGGATGTGTGTGGACTGAATACCAGCCTGGAAGTAAGACCAACACACTTGAAAAAGATAAAACTGCGCAATTTTGGGTGAAATTTATAAATCATATTTATATATAAATCATATAGCAGAGAGAGAAAGCAATGGGGATAGTCTGGTAGGGCTTCATGGAGGAGGTGGAATTTGTGCTAATGCACAAGTTGAAAGAAGGAAACATTGTGAGTAAATGTTCAGAGGCTAGAATCGGCAAGGTGAATAAATAAGCCAACCTTTCTGTAGAGGTGGAGTTAGTAGGAAATAACCAGGCAAGTTGATAGATTGAGGCCAAATTATTGTGTCTTGGAAATAGATTTACTGTAGCAGGGATGGAGAGAAGCATCATTTTTGCTCTGAAATAGATCATAGGAGGCATCATAGAATGGAGGAATAGCAGTAAATCTGTGACTCAGGCTCTTAATTCTGTGTATATTCATTCCATTTACTGGCAATGAGATTGTACAAAAATTAACCTCCCTAACCTTTGATCTCTTCATCTTTAAGGAAAAGGGTATTTGCCCTATTGACAGATCTCTCTGGCTTTTGTTGTATGAATCAAATAAAATAGATATTTATGAAGACCTATTTGCATTATAGAATTTCCTACAAATGTAAAACATTATGAGATTGATGTTGGTTGTGGGGTTGGCATGCAGAAGTAGTTTTCTGGTTGGAAATGTTAGGTTAGATAGATTGTAATGACAGATTATAGTAAGGAGAGCCTGGAATCAGTTATAACAAAGTAGATCTGAGGTGATGAGGGCTTCCTCTTGGGTGATGGCTCTGGGAGTAGAGACAAACTTGGGGTTTTAGTTAACTTTTGGCCCCACATAGATAGTAACAACTCACATGATGTATTGAGTGCTTAGAAGGAAAGCTGTGGACACATTTTATTACATTCATGATTTTGTATCTCAAGAATTTGGGCAGGGCTCAGCTGGGTGATTCTTCCTTAGGGTATTTACTAAGTTCAATTGGTGGCATTCAGCTGGCAGACAAACTGGTCACAAGGGACCTAAGACAGCTTCACTCACATTTATGGCACCTTGGTGAGACTATCCAGAAGACTGAGCCTAATTGGAACTACATGTGGCCTCTCACCCCAGCATGGCAGTCTTGGGGTTGAAATTCTTATATGGCAGCATGCTTCCACCAGAGAGAATATTCAAAGAGAACCAGCCAGAAGCTGTATGATCTTTTCTGACCTAGCCTTGGAAGTCTCATTGCATTGTTTTAGTCACATTCCTTTGATTTTAAGTGCATCTTAGGGTCAGCCTGGATTCAATCCACCTTTTGACGGCAAAGTGGCAAGATCATGTTGTAGAAGTATATGTAGATAGGAGATGTTGTGGTAGCCATCTTTGAAAAATGCCATCTGTCACATGAACCAACTGAATGTGAGTAGTGGAGGTTACCAGGGAGTTCATGGTTCCTTCTGTGATTCTAAGTCTTGGTCACCAGACAAATGGGGTTGATGTTAACAACACCAAGGAAGTTGAAAGAGGGAATGGTTTGATAAAGATGAGTAAGATTTTTGGTTTTTTATGTGTTAAGTATGAGATAATGATGGCATACCCTGATGGAAATATTTAAGTCAGCTGTTAGAGATAGAGGATTAGTTTGGGTGATATAACAGAGATGTAGATTTGTGAGTTTTCTCCAAAAATATCATAGTAAGATTGCAGTCTTTGATGGAGACCATGAAAGGAGAAAGAACAGAGGACCAAGGACAGAGGCTTTTGAATAACTGTGGTTGAATGGTACAGTTGAAGGCATTCCAAATAAATGGAGTGGGGAGACTAGGGAAGGCCCAATGCCTGGTATCTTAGCCACTCCTAATCTACTTTAAAGATGTTCTCATGGCTGTTACTGTTGACTTTTAGCCAACCTGTTAGGAGTTCTCAATTGTTGCTTTCAAACCAAGTAGTTCTTGATCCTTTAGAGACATTTCAAATCTGCTGAACAGAATGTTTTGCAGGGAACATCTTTACCGTGTGTGTGGCTTCCTTTTGTTTGGTTTTTATTTTTAAAAGAAAATGTTTCTTTTGGAGTCCTTTTGAAAGTGTTTTATAAGCTCTTAAGTTATGAAAAAGTTGTTTAGGCACACAACATTTAAAAAGTTTGCAAAGAGAAATCTGGGCATTCATGAAAATCCACAGAAATGGAGGCCAACTGCTGGCCACCTCTTGAGCTACAGCTGTGTTAAGGAAGGAAGCACTTAAAGAGATTAATGGATAAATAACTGAAGAGTTAAACATGACCCACATTGTTTGAATTGGTTTTTAATAGGATTATGCAAAATGTCTTCAAATGTAAACTGACTTCACTATTAAACAATCATCTAAGAATAAATAGGGATGGAGACATTGTTATTTTTTCTGGGAATATATTGAAAGCAACACTTGTAACACACATAACACACCAATAGTGTGTTGAGTTAATTTTCTGTAATCTGATTTTCTCATGTAGTGCTTTCTATTTAGAAGTCAGTGAAATATTCCTGTTCTCCTTGAAAAACAGAATTGCCTGCCTGTGTGTAATTACTTGTCTAAGCATTTGATTGGAGTGCTTAAGTTTGTTAATGTCATAAAACTCTAAATTCAACTTTTTGATGACATTCATATTTGCTTGTTTACTTTCTATGATTTTATTATTTGAAGTCGTTCTTCTGATGAAAATGAACAGACTTCTGGGATGTTAAGTTGGGAATCTAACTTTCGTTTGTCCAACCATAAGATACAAACTGAACTATAAGGGGACAAAATCATTGCTTATGATTCTAAATCTAGAAGGGAGATTTGTTAGTGCTTCGTGTTGTCTTACTCTTCAAATATTTGAATTGCTTTACTTGTTGAAAGGTAGCTTAATCTTCAGATATTTATTGTAGTAATTATAATCATTTTCACATTATTGCCCTGAAAAAATTAAATTGTGACATTTAGCAGTTTTTGTCGTAAAATACTAGTACTTATTCATGGACATCAACAATTCTGTGGACAGAAATCATTTAAATATGTATTTAAACTTTCATCAGTTAATTATAGCTACAATGATTCAAATTCAACAGAAAACTTTTAATGAGCAATTTAAATATAATAGTGAAAAAATAATTTCTTCTACCTTTCTGGAGAATGAAATACTAAGTCTCTAAAGAATATGCAGTTGAGAAAGAAAGAAATGCAAAATGTAATGTATAAGATTTTGGGGAAAAGTCATTCAACTTTGAATGAAAGAATATACAATCTTATGTAAACTTTATTTTTAATTTAATTCATTTATTTGAGACAGAGTCTCTCTGTTGCTGAGGCAGGAGTGCAGTGGCATGATCTTGGCTCATTGCAACTTCTGCCTCCTGGCTCAAGTGATCTTTCTGTCTCAGCCTCCCAAGTAGCTAGGACTTACAGCTGCCTGCCACCATGCCCGGCTAATTTTTGATTTTTTTGTAGAGACGGGGTTTCGCCATGTTGCTCAGGCTGGTCTCAAACTCCTGGGCTCAAGCAATATCCCCACCTCAGCCTCCCAAAGTGCTGGGTTACAGCCATGAGCCACCGCACCCAGCCAAAACTTTTATTTACATTTCATATGGCAAATGTGTCTAAATAAGACACTTATTTCTCACTGAGTGTCCTATTAATTTTATTTGAAATATGAATACTTAAATAAAGAATAAGAGATGAGCCACCCTGGGGAGCCATATTCTTTATATAGAGAAAAATCCTTTTAATTTTCCATTTCTATTGTGGATTTAAAGACTGGAGAAAACTCGAATGTCTTGATGTATAAATTCTAAGTCTTTGTTAGTGACTCCTGCATTTTTATTTTCATTTTTAAGCCTACTATAATAGTTGAGTCAGATATTACTGTTTTTTTCTCAATATTTGAACACTCATTTAAAAAGTTTTCATAATAATACTTGTCATTTAGATACAAAAGCAGAGGGACCTTGTTCTCAGTGAGTAACCTCTATGCCAGCTTTTTAAGTAAAGTTTTAGAATTTTTTTTAATATTAATTTTTTCTCTTCGATCTTAGGGAATGATTATATTAAATCATTGAGAGAACCAACTATCTGGTACATCTTCCAACCACTTCTTTTAATCCACTGTATCTTGCCCTTCTCCCCATGGCCCTCTGATTGGTAATTCAATTTAGATTTGGTCATTGTATTATTGCCTGTGCCTGCAGCTAAGTCTTCAAAATAGCCCCCTAATGTTTTAGCCTGCAGTAAGCCTCAATAATGTATGACAGTGGTGAGGGAGGTTAAGATGGCTTCTCTTGATATGTAGCTTTCTAACAGGATTTCATTTGGGCAAATCATTTTTCAGACTTAAAGTTTCCTGGTGCTTCAGGGTTATGTTCCCTTTTTAAAATGTACATGCACACAACCTTCCTGCACACATCTGTTAGTATTTAGTTTCATTGAAATAATAAACATGAACCTTGAAATAATGAATATAATACTTGACCACAAGATTGAATGGAGTAGGGGAATTTAGCTTATGAAATTATTAGAGATTGGGAAAATCTCAAAGTTAGAAAAAAAAATCTTACTGAAAGAGTTTGAGGAAATGAAGGTGACATTTCTCAGTTAGCAATAGTAATATAAGTTAAAAATAGCTCCATGCTACTACTACATGTAATTGGATGGATGAAGCCATTGAAAAGCCACTTTATAGTCAGGGAATCGGATTTATTGGTACAAAATAATTGTCTAATGACCAATTAGTTGGTTATACAGCTTATGTAATTTGATTTTAGTCTGCGGGTTTTATTCTTATCTTAGAATACTTATCCAGTGGGAGTGAGGTAGCTCTGTGGATAGAAGTTGGAGTAATCTGTTTATGGAACAATAATTTGCTTCAGTTATCTACTCAAGATAATACAAAGGCCTGAATACCAGCTATAGCCTGGCCTGTTCATTTCTGTTACTTTTAGCAGGGGCTTAGGCCATAACAGTTAGCATAGGAAAACAACAACAACAAACCCCCTACCTTTTTTTTTTGGAGATGGAGTCTTGCTCTGTCTCCCAGGCTGGAGTGCAGTGGTGCAATCTCGGCTCACTGCAACCTCTGTCTCCCAGGTTCAAGTGAATCACCCACCTTAGCCTCCTGAGTAGCTAGGATTACAAGAGTACACCAATATGCCCAGCTAATTTTTTTGTATTTTGTAGAGACTGAGTTTCACCAGTTGGCCGGGCGAGTCTTGAACTCCTGACCTCAGGTGATCCACCGGCCTTGGCCTCCCAAAGTGCTGGGATTACAGGAGTGAGCCACCACGCCCGGCCCTCCCTACCTCTTTTTTGTGCATCTGCCTGCCTGCCTTCCTGCCTGCCTTCCTGCCTGCCTTCTTGCCTGACTTCTTGCCTGCCTTCTTGCCTGCCTGCCTGCCTGCCCTCCTGCCCTCTTTCCTTCCCTCTTTCCTTCCTTCTCCCCTCCCCGCTCCCCTGCCATCCCATCCCCTCCCCTCCCCTCCCTTCCTCCCTTCCTTCCTTCCTTCCTCCCTCCCTTCCTCCCTCCCTCCCTCCCTTGCTTTCTTTTTTCTTCCCTCCCTTCCTCCCTCTTTAAGAATTTCTACTCTTCATACAGTGCCGCTTTCTAGTTTCTGATTGGGAAAGTCAGAATTTCAGATATAAAAGACCGAGAGAAGCTGGATACATTTTTAGTAAGCTTCCTTGAGAACTGGTAAACCATTTGTTGTTGTTGTTGCTGATATATATATGTATATGTGTGTATAAATATTTGAGATAGGGTCTTGCTCTTTTGCCTAGGCTGGAGCACAGTGGTGTGATATTGGCTCATTGTAGCCTCAACCTCCTGGGCTCAAGCAGTCCTCTTACCTCAGCTTCCTGAGTAGCTGGGACTACAGGTGTGCACCACCACACCTGGCTAATTTTTTTGTGTTTTTTATAGCGATGGGCTTGTGCCATGTTGCCCAGGCTGGTCTCCAACTCCCGAGATCAAGAGATCCTCCTGCTTTGGCTTCCCAAAGTTTTGGGATTACAAGCATGAGCCACTGCGCCTGGCCATATTTTGTAGATTAATAACATTTTGTGTTACTGAGTTGTTTATGATGAACCTTGAACCCCTTTTAAGAAGGTTGAAATTTTACAATGTACTCAGAGGCTAAAGACACTGATTATTTTGTATTAATTTGACAAGATAACCAAATAAAAACAAAATGCCTTCAGACAAGAGGCTGTCTGCTTATTTAGTGGAAAGGCATTCACTAACAAAAGCAGGATTTTGGAATTCCCCATGGCTGTGGTTGGTGCCTACGCAGATATGGCTCAAAGAACCAAGGACTGTTTCACTCAAGAACCTTTCTTTTTATATCCTTGCTAGGCCCTGGATTGTGTGATGAAGAACCAAAACAAACAACTAGGGTTTGTTGTATTGTTCTTGGGAACCTTGCATGGTTTCATTTTTACTTCTCAATTCCTTCATTATCATAAACAGCAGCAACACTGAAGTTTTGAAATCACTTCCTTATAAAGAAATCTTTCCTTGCTGGGGAGCAGACAGAAGGTTCATTGAATAGTCAGAACTCTATTCTGCTTTTTATAGGCACAGTGACCTCACCATTGAGAAGACTTAGAGTTCCAGCTTCCCTGCTTTTTATACTTGGTTTGTCAATTTTATGCCTACCTGCAGGCACAGCTAATGTGCGCCAGCTGGCACCAGCACTAGTTGCTCCTTATTTAATTATTCAACAAAAGATTTCTTAAACATCTGCTGTGTGCCAGATGCTGTGTTTGATTGAGCTCTCTTTGACCATTGAGAATATGATATGGTAGGCCACAGTTATTGTGAACCTAGAAATAATTACCAGAGTCTAAATAGGAAACATATAACTCTGTGGAACTAAGAGAGGGATGTGAGGACTTGAACAAGGGACTAAGGATTGTATGGGACCATGATGAGGAGTTTTGGGGACATTCTCATCAGGAACTTTGGTGCTTATGTATTTTAGAGTCATTATCTTCTCTATATAGCCCAGAGAATGTTCATTGAATTTTCAAAGCATTTTTATTTTATTTGCATTCTAAAGCACTGAGAAATCAAGTGATTCATCTGTAGCTACACATGTAGTTGGTGATTGAGCCAGCACTAGAATGTAAATGTTTTTCTGGAATTTCATAGTGTTTCTGAGGTTAGCAGTTTAACAAAAGTTTATTGATATTGCTTCCTATAAGGAATTGTGATAGGTAGGATGAAAATATTGGTAAAACATGGCCTTGTTCTTAGAGGAACTTTCAACCTAGCATTTTAATCTTTGGGATTAGATAAGTAAGTCGCATAATTTACAAGACAGACGTTAAAGACCAAGACAAAGATCCACTCACTGAGCTGTCTATCCTAGGTGATAGGAATAATAATTAATGCCAATAATGGAAAAAAAAAAAAACAAGGCAAGAAGAAGGGCACGATGGGAGAGAGAACAATGCTTTAAACATGCTGAGTTAAAGGTGGTGTTGGGAGGCTGCCTAGTGGGATAGCAGACAGTTGGAAATACAGGTCAGGAGATTGACACAGGGGTTCATGTTGGAGATAGCATGACCTGGGACTCCCCCAATATTATAGCAGTGAATGTCCAGCATTCTGGGAAATCCCTTAGTCCCAGCCAAATAGGGACAGTTGTTCACTCCAGCTGGAGGTATATATTTGAAAGTCAGCCGAACGGAGGAAATAGATGAAGCTATGGGCCTAGAGGAGATCTCCTAAAGAGCCTTAAGAAAGAAAGGAAAAGTTATCTTCTTGAGTTAAATTTTATAACTATTGTTAAAACTCAGAGACATTGCTGATATGAAATGTAGTTTCTACTCTGTGTTCACAAGTGTACAAACCTCGGTTAAATAACACTTTTATGTGAACCTGAACTGTACTTGCTTTTGAACTCCATACTTGGTTTTGTTCTTGGGTCTTGGAGAAAAAATGATCTCTTGGGGTAGCAGTTAGATTAATAGAGTTGATTTTGGTAGGCTGTTTGGGGATTTCAGTAGGAAATATTCTTGTATGAATACTATAACCCTGATATGTGGAGATTTGCTGAATGTGTTTGTACCTGTTACAGGAAGCTAAGCAGCCGCATCAATTGCTGGCTCTAACAGTGGCACTTCTCGTTGGAAAACATTTTTGTTTATACTTTCTTTTCTAGTTTTTGTACCCTCTTTCTTTGTCAGCCTGGTTTGTTAGACTACCATACTCAATGGAGTTAGTAAATTATGTGTCATTCATTTATTCAACAAATATTTATTGAGCTCCCTATAGGGTGCCAGGCCCTGCTGTAGGTGCTGGGAATAGAGAAATAACAAGAAGGAATGTGTCCTTGATACATGGAGATGTAGAAAATAATAAACTATCTGCCAGCAGTCTGTATTTTTATGTGATAAAGTTTGGTGGTAAGGAAGATTCTTTCCAACTAAAGTAATATTTCAGCCAAGGCCTGAATGGCAAGAAGCAGCACCTTTTCTGGAGAAGAGCTTTCCAAGCAATGAGATCCACTAGTGCCAGAGTCCATGGTGTATTAAAGAACAGAATGGTATAAGATGAAGTTTAATGAGATTGTCCAGATACGTAGGGCTTTGTGAGCCAGGATGAGGAGTTTGGATTTTGTTCTCCCTGGGAAATCTTTGTGTTTTCTGAGAGTCTCCAACCACATGGATATAAAAATAGAAGATATCTTGGAAATTGTACACACATTAATATTTATGGACCCTAGTAGGTAACTTTAAGATTATGAATAAATGAAGTACACGTGTGTGATAGAGTTGCATGGAAGTGGGGAGGGGACTGGATGAAAAAATGAGGAACTTCATGAATGTGTAAAATAAATGAACATAAAGTTTCTATTCCCAGAAAGTGTACGATTCCTTTCTAAGCTGCCACTTGTTCTTAAACCTAACAAGGTGGAAGTCTGTGTTTATGGGAAAGGGAAAGGCTTTTCTTCCTTCTTGTGCTTGGTAGGTAAAGTATTGTTTGGTAAATAAAGATATTGGCAAGAGGTTTACCTTACTCAGTGGAGTTTATACATAACTACCTTCCTGGCAGCTTGAGTCTTTTCTGGGAATTTTACTTCAATATGTTGGCTTTAAATGTACTTCATATTTGAATGTGAAATGAATTGCTTTGTATTTGCAGGTGAAGTCATTTCTTTAGGCTACCATGAATCATTCAGTTAATATAAGAAAACAGTTTATCAGTAGTAATAAACTTCCCCAGTTCCCTAAGGGAGTGGGGGTACCTCGAAAACAAATGAGACACAATTCAATTCAAGTCAGTCCCAAAGAGGTTATCCACTGAGTGGCTTTTCTGTAGAGTATTTTAATTTTCTAGCTAGCTCTCCATTCATGTCACCCAGTTCATTTAGAACTATTAATACTTTAACCCCCACCCCAATGGTAGATGTTCAGGGAATGAAATAAAAGTAACCTGAATAAAACATGATCAGGAAGATAATATCTTAAAAATAGTATTCTCTGGTAATACATTCCAAAGCCACATGAAAACATTTTGTAAATTATGTGCCCTTTGGAATTTTTATTCTATGGTTCTGTTTTTAGGACATAGCAGAGTACAAAGCAACCACTAGGTACCTGATCTCTTTAAAAAATAAAATAGTGAAATTCACTAAAACAAATAGTAGAGAGTTGATAGCATCTTCATCATGAGCCAGATCTGAGCATTTAGGGCAGGCACACTGAAATAATGCCTTTTTATTAGGCAAGGGCTTTGGTGTCAATATACATTTTAATTCTCTCTCTGCCATGTAAATGTTATGTAACCTTGAGCAAATTATTTAGCTTCCCTCTCGTCTACCCCTTATTTTACCCAATTTTTAAACATTAGTGTGAGATATTTGCATGTACTGGAAGGTATAGTGAATACAAAAATTAGCAGTTATACAACCACAATGTAAATACCTCGAGGAAGAGCATTCACGGCAGAGAGAATGTCAGGTGAAAAAGTCCTGAGAGGCTTGGGCTTGGGGTAGGTATTTAAGGAGCATCAGGTAAACCGTTTATGACTGGAGTAGTGTAAGCATGGGAAAGAGTTGTAGATGAGATCAGAGAAGTTACAAGGACTAGACAGCCTAAGACATTATGTATTTGGCTTTTACTCTGATAAAAGGGGGAGCCATTGGCGTGTTTGTGAACAGAGGAGTGACATGATCTGGTCTTTTAAAAGGATTACTCTTACTGCTGTGTTGATAATAGACTATAATCAGTATACAGAATGAAAAAAACCATAAAGTGTGTGTGTGTGTACACATACAATAGTTCCACACCGGGACATAGCATAGCAAAATTGTCATTAATAAAAAAAGTTTTTTTATTAATCAGAAAGACCGATTAGTTACAATATTGCTATACTACAGAAAACAGAAAGACCGATTAGTTACAATATTGCTATACTACAGAAAAGAGATAGTGATGACTTGGAAAGTGGTGGAGGAAGTAAAATGTGATCTGAATCTGGATGTAACGTGAAGATAGAGCAGGCAAGGTCTGTTGATAGATTAGATTTGCTATTTGAGAGAGAGAGCATAACTACAAAGTTTTTGGCTTGAGCCCCTGAAGAGATCGATTTGTTATTAGGATGGGCAAGACTGTGGGTAGAGTAGGTTTTTGAAGGAAGATCAGGAGTTTAGTTTGGGGCAAGTTTGGCAAATCTAGTAGACACCCCATTGAAACTACTGTGGGTGTACTTTGTTGAAGTACATCCTTTAGAATTTCTTTTGGGGAGAGTCTCCGGAAGGCAGACTTACTCTTTGTGTATTTTAGACTGTCTTTTTCTTACCTATGCTTTTGAGTATACTTTAATGGGGCATACAGTTCTGGTGGACAGTTATTTTCCTTCAGTGCTTTTGTTATTGCCAGTGAGAAACTTGTGTTTGGTATAATTGATGTTCCTTTGTAGATCTCCAATTTTTTTTTCTTTAAATCTCCTGTGGCTTTTACATTTTTTTATTAATCACAATTTTGCTATGCTATGTCCCGGTGTGGAACTATTGTATGTGTACACACACACACACTTTATGGTTTTTTTCATTCTGTATACTGTTTTGGGTAAATTTCCCAGAAAACTGTCTTCTAAGTCACTAATTCTTTAGAATTCATCTCATCTGTTTTATATGTGTGTGTGTGTATGTATGTGTGTGTGTGTATGTATGGGTATATATATGTATATTAAAAAATAGATATATGTTTTTAAGACAGGGTCTCTCACTCTGTCACCTAGGCTGGAGTGCCTTGGCATGATCTCAGCTCACTGTAACCTCTGCCTCTTAGGCTCAAGCCATCCTCCCACTTCAGCCTCCCAAGTAGCTGGGACTACAGGCAAGTGCCACCATGCCCAGCTAATTTTTGTATTTTTTTGTAGAGACAGGGTTTCACCATGTTGCCCAGGCTGGTCTCAAACTCCTGAGCTCAAGTGATCTGCCTGCCTCATCCTTCCAAAGTGCTGGGATTACAGGTGTGAGCCACGATGCTTGGCTGAAAGTATACTTTTATTTCTGATATTTCTAATCTTTTTTATTTTTATACATGCCTGTTCTTATTTCAGTACGGCTTGCTTTTCATGATTTCTTGCTCTTTATTTATTTATTTTTTTTAAGGGACAGAGTCTCACTGTGTCATCCACACTGGAGTCTAGTGGTGCCATCATAACTCACTGTAGCCTTGAATTCCTGGGCTCAAGTGATCTTCCCGTCTCAGCCTCCTGAGTTGCTGAGACTACAGATGTGAGCCAACATGCCCAGTTCACACTTCTTAAATAGAAATTATTCTCTTATTTATCACTTCAGTATCCTAAATATAGTTATTTTAAGGTCTTTGTCAGACTGCTCCATAAAATTAGTTTCATATGGAGTGAAACTGTGTTCTTATTACTGATTTTTTTTGATTGTCTTTCTTAATATAAAATTTATTTCTATATTTTGAATTTTGGCTTGCTGGCTATGATGGGAGCCTTTTGTTTTCTTTATTGATCTCTTTCTAGGTTCTTTCCTCTCTTATCAGAGGAACTAGATTAGGTAGTGGCATTTTGGGTCTCCCACCTCACAGTGAAATTGGGGATACCATAGATCTAGTCACTGAGTTAGTAGTCAGCCTGATTCAGAGGCTCCCTGTGCCCATGGCTTTTCCTACTGCTACAGCCTCAGGCAGCTCTGGCAGTAGCTAGCTCTTTTTCAGATTCTTTTCAAAAGAGATGAGGCTGCTGAAATTCTTTGGCTGCCACTACTGGTTCTAAATCTGTAACCCTGTGGGTCTCTGGTATCAGCATACTCACTGCTTTGCATTTCTCTTCATTTTTTACCCAGATGATTATCTTGTTTTTGGACTCAGCTTGTTTTGGGGTTTCTATTTGTATATTTTACATATTGTTAATATTAACTTGCATTGTAGGGGGATGTCCTGTCAAAATGGAAACTCAGCTATTTCATCTCTATTATTTCAATTGAAACTCTTTTAATACTTGCTTTTCTCATAATAACAGATGATTTTAGAAAATGGCCATTAATAACTTATTAGACATAAGAACAAACTCAATCCTTCCAAAAACCTTCATTTTATAAAACAGCAAAGTGAGAAAATGGAGAAATTTAGTAAATTGCCTTGGATCGTACAGTTACTAGGTAGCAGAGAAAGGATTCTAAACCAGATAACGTGGATCCATAATCTGTGTTCCTAACCACTGTGATATATTCCTTCTCATCTATTAGTTGGGAAAAATAACTTTCTCATATTTTGTTCTAAGAATGAAGTAAGAGCAGCTGCGAAAAACCTGATGCTGTGCCAGACATGTAATAGACATTCAACAAATACTTGTTTTTCTTTCCTTTGTGGCAGGGAAGTATATTTCCAATATGATAGTTTAAATAAAACTTGTGGCCGGGTGTGGTGGCTAACACCTGTAATCCCAGCACTTCGGGAGGCCGAGGTGGGCGGATCACCTGAGGTTGGGAGTTCGAGATCAGCCTGACCAACATGGAGAAACCCCATCTCTACTAAAAATACAAAATTAGCTGGCCGTGGTGGCGCATGCCTGTAACTCCTGCTACTCGGGAAGCTGAGGCAGGGGAATCACTTGAACTCAGGAGGCGGAGGTTGCTGTGAGGCAAGATCGCGCCATTGCACTCTAGCCTGGGCAAAAAGAGTGAAACTTTGTCTCAAAAACAAAGCAAAACAAAAACAAAAAACTTGTAAGTAGATTTTGTCTAAAATGTAGTATGTTTCATTTTAGTAAAAAGGGAGTGTGGGAGTTCCATTATTGGACCAAATTCCCTTGTATGGCTTTGAAGGCAGTACTTGCCTGGGAGAGGTGCAGAGCTAAGAAGCAAGGGAATCAGAGGAATAGGATCCAGTGGCAAAGTTCACATTGGAAACCAGACAAGTAAAGAATTCTGCAGAAAAGCTGGTTTGATGCTGGGGAATTCCAGAGCAGAATAAGAAGGTTCGGACTAGATGGTAGGAGCTGGTGCCTTGAGCGTTTCCCAGAGCTCCTGAGGTTCCTGGGTCAGGAGCTAATATTGAACTAGTATTTAGTGTATTTATATTTCAACACACTTAGGAAATGGTGCAGTGGGCAAGGAGGGCTCTGTCGATGGCAGTTTGCCAGCCTTGACCTTGTAGAGCATTTTTCTGGCCTCTGTTTTCAAGTTCTGCAAATTAACAAGAAGCATTTGGTTCTTAGTATGTAATACTCAAGGGAATAAATAGGCCCAGTGAACTGTTTACAGTTATACTAGCCAAGTATCTAAATTAGGGAGTTGCCTCTGGGACCTTGACCTAGCTCTTTCCCCAGTCATCTCATCTTTTACTTCCTCAGCTCTCGTATATGGGCCTTCCACCATTCGACCTACACATCCTTCAAAGTCTAGTTCAGATTCCAGCCCTTCCATGACACTGTACTGATCCCATGTATGCCTAATACCTAGTAGTTGCTTCAAGTTAATTAGAAGTTTAGAGAAAGGAAAAGTCCTCGTGAGAGCAGTATTTGGAGGAAGTTTCATCATTTGGATGAATAGGGATATGTGTGGAGACCATAAACAAATGCTTAGTTGGGAGTATGAGGTGTGTGTGTTTGTGGTGTGTGTGTGTGTGTTGTATGTTAGTATGAGAACCAGCAAAAAACAATCTTACTAGACCAGAGGAGTTTGTGTAGCAACTTGGAAAAGTTAAGGTTAGATTTAAGTAGGAGGGTTGGGTCCAGGTCATAGGCAACCTTTCAAGCTGGGAGAGTTTGATCAAGTTAGAAGAGGAGTTAAATGATTTGGTTAATAGTCAAGAGCCATTGAAAGTTCATGCAAGGAAGGGTGATGCATAGTGAGGGGTTCCACTCTCATTCCAGACCTGCCTGCCTTCTTGGAGTGGTTGGTTTTGCCAGAGACACTGTGGGCTCATGCAGGGAGGCCCAGGGGAGGCCTACTGACAGTTGAGGAGCATTATTGAACTAGTATTTAGTGTATTTATATTTCAACACACTTAGGAAATTAAGGAAATAGGAAAGTACCTCTCATGTCCTACAGTTCCTTCTTCCCCTTAGTTTTTCCTACATATCGAATCCCCTACAGGAGACTTGACCTTAGGCTGTAGTATTATCTATCAGCTGGTTTTAACTTGCCCATGGTTCTAGGAAGAAAATACAAGTATAAATTAAACCCACAGATATTAGATCAAGTACTCTTTACCTTATTCACCTCTATAATTCCAGCTGCTTCTTGGGTAGCTAAATCACCAAAAAAAAAGGTTTTTGCTTTAATTTTTTTTTTTTTTTGAGATGGAGTCTTGTTCTGTCACCGAGGCTAGAGTGCAGTGGCACCATCTTGGCTCCCTGCAGTCTCCGCCTTCCCAGTTCAAGCGATTCTCCTGCCTCAGCCTCCTGCGTAGCTGGGATTACAGGCGCCTAGTACCATGCGTGGCTAATTTTTATATTTTTAGTAGAAATAGAGTTTTATCATGTTGGCCAAGGTGGTCTTGAACTCCTGACCTCATGTGATCCTCCTGCCTCAGCCTCCCAAAGTACTGGGATTACCGATGTGAGCCACCACACCTGGCCCATTTTTTTCTTTTTTTTACAGTGAAGAAGGAACAAAAGCAAGCAGTAATCTATATCATTAGCACTTAAGTAATTACTCTTAGAAATTTGAATTTCAGTTTTTGGGCAACTGTGTGAGGATTATATCAAGCTGGCAATATTACTAATAAAGTAGGTAAATAATTTCACAAAACACAAGACATTTATCTTAGTTTAAAAAGATATAAAATCCAGTGATTGGGAAGTAACCTCAATCCTTAAAAATACAAAAGTGTGGGGCAATTATTTTTATTATGAAAAATTCCAAATGTATGTATTTGTGTGTATGTATATCACATATATTTAAAAGTAGAGAGAATAATAAACCGCCTTTACCCGTCATCCAAATTCAATAGTGATCAAAGTTGAGTCACAACTGCTTCATCTATTCCTTTTTATTATTGTTTGCTGAAGTATTCTAAAACACATCCCCGATTTGTGATTTTTATTCCTATGTACTCAGTATGCATCTCTAAAAATATGAACCCTTTGTTCCATGTTCACAGTTCAATGGCACATTTTATAAAGAATTTCTTGGTGTTATCTAATATCTAGTATGTATATAAATTTCCTCTGTTACTTGACAGTGTCTGTTTTACATTTCATTTGCTCAAATCAGGATCTAAACAATTTCACACACTGTATTTTGTTGTTATGTCTCTGAATCTCTTTAATCTAGGTTGGGAGTTTTGATAGCTGGTTTTGGTGGCTAAGGGCAGGAGTGTTGAAGAAGCAAGGGTGAGGTGATGGATTTTAAGATATGCTAAAAGGAAATCTTTAGAATCACAGAGCCTGCTAGGAGTAGGGAGATGTAATTGTAACATTTATGGCTGAAATAATATTTTTTAGGTCCATGTCAAACTTTAAAAAATGCCTCCTTTAAAGTAGTAATATTTATATATTTTGTTCTATGTGAAACATACAGCTGAATCTGAGTTGCTATTTAGAATGTTTAGTCAGTAACTGAAATTATCTATTTTACGCCAAACTAGAATAAAGAAAAAAAAAAATCCCAAATGTGTTCCTAAGAGATTCACTATCAATTAGAAATCAGTTATCTTTCTGCAACTTTTCTTTCTCAACTTAAAAACGTGTTTTTCCTTTGGACTTTATCTGCAAATTTTCATATATTAATTTCAGTTAAAACCAGGTACTATCTTGCTAAGATAATTTTGTCTACCTACCACTGAGTATGTTATTCCTTGGGCAGTGTTATACAGTCTAGTAGGGTATACATTGAAAAATTTTATAAAAATTAAATGTTCTTGAGCACTCTAAGATAATGCTTAATGTGATAATGCAGAAGCTCACTGATGTAATGTTCAAATCGCCTCAAAATGTTTATGCCTCTTCCCAGATACATTGCTTTAATTCTCCAGAGGATCTGGTTAAAACTTTTATTTGTGGTAGGCCTCATTTTGAGAGCGATGAAAATGATTGCTAAAATGCAGTTTAAAGTGTGTTTTCTTTGAATATGTGTAATCCCTATAAACAGAACATAAATTATAGTAAACGATAAACTTATATTCTCTTTGTTGGAAATCTTGAGTTGTATAGTATGAAATATCTGTGAGACCATGATCAACCTTTTCCTGAATATTTTGAGTGTGGATGCAAGCCCACATATTAAAACTTATTTTACAGACAAGACATATGCTTTAAACACTGCAGTTGTTAGAAATGAAATCTTTAGATCTTAAGACCCATAATAAAGAGGAAAGTAGGCGAAAAATATGAGACATTTTTTTAGTTTCATCCCCTCTCAATATAAGGATGTTTATTATTTTCTTAACAGTGTAAATGTACATCAATAGTTTGTACTTTCAACTTTGATACCTAATTCTGAATGTTTGATTATAAATGCCTTTTAGGTGCCCAAATGTGAGTCTGCAAAAGCTACCGGAGCAGTGGCTATGGAGTGTTTTAGAGGAAATTAAATGCAGTGATCCTTCATCTAAACTCTGTGCTACAAGGCGCAGTGCTGGAATTCCTTTCTATATACAGGTACTTGTCTGTAGGACCCTAGCTGTTTGTTTATATTTGTCTTTGATGATAGTGTATACTAACCTGTTTGACATGTGAGTGAGCATATTACATAAAGAACATTTCTGTCTTTTCAGCACCATAGCATTTGTGGCTTTGTTTTAATGTGGGGACGGTGTGTTCCTGTGACAAGATCTGTTCTTGGAACAAACCCTCTAAAAGGTCAATCTTGTAGTATCAACAGAGGGTGGTATACGTTTCTGTCTGTGTATTAAGTAGGCAGACATCACTGTGGCACAGTCATTGCTCACTTCCAGGAAGTGTACATGTTGCCCCACCACCCCACTGTATTAAAAAAAAAAAAAAAGAGTCTTCCTTTCATCTCAAGACCTTCAGTACTCTCTGTAGGCAACCAGTGTTAACATTTTCTTTTCAATTCTCCTGTAAAACATCCATCCATAAAATAATCATAATCATAATAGTAGCTGACATTTATCAGTGGTTATTTAATATACATTACCTCATTAACTCCTTCCCTGTACCCTATTATCATCTATATATTCTAGATGAAGAAACTGGGGTTTAGGTATGTTAAGTGACTTGCCAAAGTCCACAGAGACAGTAAGAACTGAGTTAAGACTTGAGCCCAGGCAGCCTGACTCCTGAACCTCTCTGCATATGAGAATATGTGTGTATGAGTCCGTTTTCCCTTTAAACACATATGAAAATGTGTACACTGCTTGCTCTTTGATTTCACTAGTATTATACCTTAAAGATTGCTTCATATCAGCACATTTAGATATGGCTATTGATGGGAAAATATTTTATTTAGAAATTAAGACTGTTACCTTCATGAACCCAAAGAATAAAAACCAGTGTCTTCACAATACTAAATCAGACCCCATCTCGAAAGGCCTTTGTTTAATGCATAGTAAGATTAAATCCGGGAATGTGGTGGTATAATAAAAGCCCTGAAAATAAATGGAATGAAGTCTCTGGTTTTTTTTGTGCCCCTACATTTTTTCCTTCTCTTTCTTATTCCTCCCTCAAATTCCTAAAATCCCTTTATGATTTTTTTGGTGACAGTGGGCATCAGTTGCAGAGGTTGTTGACAGAGATCATTGATGTAGTTCTCCTGTACGGATTTTGGTGACCTTCAGAAATCAACTTTTCTTTGATCTGACCCATTCTGGATCAGTGTGTTTCATTCTCCTGCCTGTAATTCACTCTGACCTTGTGTTTTTACATGTCATTTGTCTGTCTGAGGTCCAATGTTAAGACAGGATCAAGGTCGTCTCACTGCATATTTGTGCAGTGTGCTTCTTTCAGCTCTGGTGCCCAACTTGTACTAAGTATTGGTCATAATGAGTAATCAGAAGGTGTACTTTCTTACCTTAGCCTTGGCAAGAATGCCAAAACTTTACCCAGCTCTTTGGGAGAAAAAAGCCATGGTTCCCTGAAGACATTTTAGTAATTGAATGTAGCTTTCCACTTTATTTTAGTTGAATAAAGTCTAAATTAAAAAAAAAAACTGCTTAAGTCTTCATTTCTCTTAGCATGACTTGCTAATAAAGTTATATTCCTATTTTGGTGGAAATCTGCATAGTGTTAGCTACGGAAAAAAACTGCCTACTTAGTTTGTGAGTTTACCTTTTGCGTAGACAGATTAAAAATTATTTTCAATATAGACAAAGTTTTTTTGAACAGTCATTTAAAAAATATGTTATCTGAGCATAAATAAACTATGAGAAATGTCTTCTAAACCAAACTTTTTTTTGTATGTCTTTATTTTCCTCTTCTGTAAATTTGAAATGCTTCAGAAGAAGCTGACGAACTTGAACTTTCACTTTTGAGAGCCAGTAGCTACAAACATGAAAAGTAGACATGGAGGAAGGGAGTCTGAGAATGTGACTAAAGTGATTTTTTTAAACAGCTTTATTGAGTTGTAATTCACATACTATATATTCACCCTTTTAAAGTGTACCATTCAGTGGTTTTCAGTATATTCACAGAGCTGTACAACCATTATTTAGTTTTAGAACATCAACCCATGAAACTTCCCATACTCATTAGCAGTTACTTCCCGTTTCTCTCTACCCCTGCCACTCAGCCCTAGGCAATCACTAATCTACCTTCCAGCTCTATACATTTGCCCATCCTGGATATTTCATATATATGGAATCATACAGTGTATGATTTTTTGTGTGTGGCTTCTTTCACTTCTTTCACTTAGCATGATGTTTTCAGAGTTCATCCATGTTGTAATATATGTTAGTACCTCGTTCCTTTTTATTGCCTCACGTGACTTAATACCCTATTTTTACCCTATTTTTATATTTATTGGACATCGGCAAAGTGTTAGATACGAAGTAAGTAAGCTACTGAACATTTTAAATATAGGACCTCTTTGATGTTTGCAGTATTTCTTTTTGTTCCATGGAGTTTCAGATACTTTGATTAGTCCTCCAAGTAATGATTCTTTGGTGAAGAATTAACTAACTGCTTCATCTCCAGGGAGCCTTAACATTCTTACAAGAAATTTAATCCAGAGATTTTTTGTTTTTTAAGTGAAGAGAATTTTCTTATTAGATAAATTTGTTACTAAAACTGATTTGTTTATTGTGTCTGAGAACTGCCACCTACTTGGGGTTCTTAAGGAGTTGTCAGTAAGTTTTAGCCTTTTAGAATTGTAAAATTTAATGAGCAAACTGGAAGTGACCTTAGAGATGACATGATTTCACCTTCACCTAAATTTACAGATGAAGAATCTGTAGGTTAAACTGTGAGGCTAAACCGCCTGTCCAGGGCGACATGGCTTAATTAACTTTCTTTGATAACCACATATTTTTATTAAGGGGATTTTTCATTTTGGAATTGATCCAGGGAAGCAGCAAAAAGTGTATGTAAACTAAGAACCCTGTTAATTTTTACATTCTTTTTTCATAGGCACTGTTGGCATCTGAACCAAAGAAAGGCAAAATGGATTTGTTGAAAATAACAATGAAAGAGTTAATCTCTTTGACTGGGCCTACAGATGACTTACAGAGCACAGTCCCCCAGGTAATCATGGAAATACACAAACCCTCCAGTGTTGTTTTTTTCGTTTTGTTTTTCTCTTTTTTCGAGATGGAGTTTTGCTCTTGGCACCCAGGCTGGAGTGCAGTGGCGTGATCTCAGCTCACTACAACCTCTGCCTTCTGGGTTCAAGCAGTTATCCTGTCTCAGCCTCCTGCAGTGGTTTTAAATCTTTGCTTTATTTTTTAACAAAAATTATTTGTTGGAGATGAACTCTTGAACGTTGGACAGACATTTGAAGCTTGTTTGAATAGTTTTTATTTTTTATTTTTTGTCTTTACCATCCACAAAATAAACCATTGCTGTAGTTGAATATATTAATCAAACGAAACAATTTTTAAACTCTGGTGAAAACATCGAGCTTATATAAGCTATTTTATAATACTATTGCATCCACAAATTTGAAAGTGTATATGCTAGCACTTTAGAATTTCATGTGTGCTTCTTTGAGTTGATGTACATTTTGTAACTCGGCCGTTGAAAAGTTCCTTTAAATATGGTATCTAACTTTTGGGATGTTCACATTTAGTTCCTTTTAGTCACTACCTGTATGTATGAAGTTAAAGCGCTCCTCATAGCTTCGCTTCACCACTAGGGAGTCAGTATTAATACCTGTCAAGTACTGCTTGTACATTATAGTCTGGGCTTCCTCAGTTAATGCTTTATAGTAGGACACTCCTTTTTTCGTTTGTGTTTTGAGACAGTCTCACTCTGTTGCCCAGGCTGGAGTGCAGTGGTGCGATCTTGGCTCACTGCAACCTCTGCCTCCTGGGTTCAAGCAATTCCCATGCCTCAGCCTCCCCAGTATCTGGGATTACAGGCGTGGGCCACCACACCTGGCAAATCACCTGAGGTTGGGAGTTCAAGACCAGGCCCAATCACCTGTTGGCCAGGTTGGTCTCGAACTTCCGACCTCAGGGATCTGCCTGCCTTGGACTTCCAAAGTGCTAGGATTACAGGTATGAGACACCGTGCCCAGCCTATAGTAGGACACTCCTACCTAACTATAAAGAGCCATGCTAGGTCAGGGAACAGATTGAGAGCTGAAGTTTACAATCAAGTACAATAAGTACATAGGATTTTATTTTAGAGCCTGTGGGAGGTGTTAAAGGGAGCCCACAGGCCAGAATGTGGACTGTGGAAAAGAATGAGGATTCTTTTCCACAATCATATGGAACATAGTCATATGGCACATAGTGGCCAGTGCCCATAGGTATGAAATGTCGGCCGGGCGCGGTGGCTCAAGCCTGTAATCCCAGCACTTTGGGAGGCCGAGACGGGCAGATCACGAGGTCAGGAGATCGAGACCATCCTGGCTAACACGGTGAAACCCCGTCTCTACTAAAAATACAAAAACTAGCCGGGCGAGGTGGCGGGCGCCTGTAGTCCCAGCTACTCGGGAGGCTGAGGCAGGAGAATGGCGTAAACCCGGGAGGCGGAGCTTGCAGTGAGCTGAGATCCGGCCACTGCACTCCAGCCTGGGTGACAGAGCGAGACTCCGCCTCAAAAAAAAAAAAAAAAAAAAAAAGAAATGTCTTCATTTCTTTAAAAAATTGACTAAAATGTTGTTAATCACCGTTCAAAAATGATAATTTCAAGACATTTTTCAGTGAAATGTGAAAAAGATATAATTGGTTCTGTTTTCCTAAACTATCACTTTAAAAAAGTAGATGCTGTGTATCCGTTATCTGAAATGCTGGGAACCAGAAGGGTTTCGGATTTCAGATTTTTTTTTCTTCTTTTTTTTGGTATTTTTGCATTATACTGAATGGGTCAACATCTCTAATCTGAAAATCTAAAATGCTCCAATGAGCATTTCCTTAGAATGTCATGTCGGTGCTCAAAAAAATTTTGGATTTTGGAGCTTTTTTGATTTCAGATTTTTGGATTTGGGATGCTGAACCTGTGCTGTTTTTATAAGAACATCTAAAAATAGTGGGGGTTGATTTTAACGAGTGCTGGATAATTATTGCCCTACTGTACTTCAAAGTGATGGCATTTTAGTGATCATTTTTATGAAATTGGTGAGATTTAAAAATTTTGTCTGTGACCAGTCTTCTAAGCTTTTTTAGTTGATAATTTGCTTTCCTTCTCCCCTCCCATGGTTCATTTCTTTATTATTTTTATTATGTATCTTTTGAAATATTTCAGCATACAGAAATATATAGTGAATAATGAACATATTTGAAACCAATTCCAGTTTAAGAAATTAAACATTACGGAGATTGTTAGTTATGCTGTGGATTCTTCCACATCTCGTTCCCCTTTATTCCTCCTCAGCTGTAACCACTAACCCGAATTAGTGACTATCATTCCCAAGCATTTTCATCATACTTTTATCTCCTTTTATATGAATGTTGTTATTCACACTTTTTATACTTTGGTTTTGTCAATCAACATTATATTTTAAGGTTAGTGAGCTCCTGTTCAGCCCCTGTTCACTTTCATTTCTGAACAGTATTTTATTCTATTTCATTTCATCCCTTCTTCTGTGAATGGACATTTGCTTTGTTTCCAGTTTTCTTGTATAAGAAACAATGTTGAAACAAACATTCTTGTGTGTCTCCTTACACATGTGAGTGTTTCTCCAGGTTATATACCTAGAAGAATTGCAGTGTTGTAGGGTACACACATATTGAATTCAGTACTATTGTGTTGTCTCCAAAGTGGTGGAACTAATATTCCTGTCAGCAGAGTATAAGACTTTCCATTGCTTATCAACACCTTTGTATTATCAGACTTTTACAGTTTTTGACATTCTGCTTAGTGTGAAATGCTGTTTTCTAGTTTCATTTTGCATTTCTCTTATTACTAGTTAGCTTTAACATCTTTTCATATGTTTATTAGCCTTTTGGTTTACTTCTGAGAGTTGTCTGTTGAAAGACTTTGCTTACTTTGATATTGGTTATTTGTCCCTTCATTTTTGTTTTGTAGGAGCTGAATTTTTGTTGTTGTTTCAGAAATATTTTCTTGATATTGATTTCTTTTTGATTATTTGAATTACATATATATTCTCCCAACCTATGGTTTCTCTTTTTACTTCGTGGTCTCTATTATTCTATAGATAATTTTTAATTTTAATAAAATAGAATAGGTTAGCTTTCTCCTTTACGGGTTGTACATTTGGATCTTATTTCAGAAATTCACCCCAAGATCAGAAAGATATTTTATATTTTCTTTTTTCTTTTTTTTTTTTTTCCCAAAACGAGGTCTTACTCCGTGGCCTAGGCTGGAGGGCAGTGATACGATCTCGGCTCACTGCAGCCTCCGCCTCCCAGGTTCAAGCGATTCTCCTGCCTCAGCCTCCTGAGTAACTGGAATTATAGACTTCCGCCACCATGCCCTGCTAATTTTCATATTTTTAGTAGAGACGGGGTTTTGCCATGTTGGCCGGGCTAATCTTGAACTCCTTACCTCAGGTGATTCTCCTGCCTTGGCCTCCCAAAGTGCTGGGATTACAGGCGTTAGCCACCGCGCCCGACTGAGAAAGATATTTTATATTTGCTTTTAAAAGTTTTGAAGTTTTACTTGTCACAATTGTCATAATTTTATGTAAAGGAAACCATATTATTATTTTTTTACAGATAGGATCTTGCTCTGTCACCCAGGCTGGAGTGCGTGCAAGTCTATGTTACCTGTAATTTGTCTTTGTTAGTGTAAAATAAAATAAAATAATTTAATGTTTGCCATTTGGATGACTGATACAGAGACATTTCTGATATAATACATCCTTTTCTTCTTGATTTGTACTGCCTCTATTATGTGTTTCCATAGATAGGTGGTTCTGTTTCTGTGCTGCCTTTCTTTGGTCTATTAATCCATCCCTGGAGCAAAACCACTATTTTATTTATTTATTTATTTATTTTTTGAGATGGAGTCTTGCTCTGTCACCCAGGCTGGAGTGCAGTGGTGTGATCTCAGCTCACTGCAACCTTCACCTCCTGGGTTCAAGCTGTTCTCCCCCCTCAGCCTCCTAAGTAGCTGGGATTACAGGCCTGTGCCACCACGCCCGGCTAATTTTTGTATTTTTAGTAGAGATGGGGTTTCACCATGTTGGTCACGCTGGTCTTGAACTCCTGACCTCAAGTGATCTGCCCGCCTGGGCCTCCCAAAGTGCTGGGATTACAGGCGTGAGCCACCACACCTAGCCTAAAACCACTATTTTAATTATTGTGTCTTTATAAAAAGTTATAATATCTGGCAAGTTGAATCTTTTTTTGTTTTCTCTTCAGAATGACCTTGGCTATGTTTGGCCTATTGCTCTTCTATAAAACATTTAGAATTAGCTTGTTAAACTCAATAAAAAGCCCTTTTGGAATTTTGGTTAGAATTTAAACGTATTGATTTATTTGGGAGTTTTGCTCTTGTTGCCTAGGCTGGAGTGCAATGGCACGATCTCGGCTTACTGCAACCTCCGCCTCCTGGGTTCAATCAACCCTCTTGCCTCAGCCTCCTGAGTAGCTGGGATTACAGGTGTGCACCACCACACCTGGCTAACTTTTTTATTTTTAGTGGAGACAGGGTTTTGTCATGTTGGCCAGGCTGGTTTTGAACTCCTGACCTTAGGTGATCCACCTGCTTCAGCTTCCCAGAGTGCTGGGATCACAGGCGTGAGCCACCATGCCCAGCCCATAAAAGTATTACAGATTATTTTTGAGATTTATTTCTAATGTCTTATTTTTTTGCAATTATGAATGGTATTTTTAAAATATTATATTATCTGTTGCTGTTTGAGAAGATTGCAGTTAATTTTTGGATTATTATCGTGCTTGTATTCAGCAGCCTATCAGAATTGCTGTAATACAGCAAATGACTTATCTATAAATTCTTTTGAATTTGTTTTATGTCTTTGACAAATAATGCTAAGTTTGTTTTAACTTTCTAATTTTTAGTTTTTTAAAAACAGTTTTTATTGTACTTTGCTGCTTGAACCTGTAGTACAGTTTGGTATAGAAAGAGAGATAACAGGCATCCTTAGGTTGTTTCTGATCAATTTGCTGCAATTTTTAATCTACCCATTATCTTATTAAGGAAATTGAATTTTATTGAATATTTTTGCATCTTTTGAGATAAATATATTTTCTTCTAGAATTTGCAGATGTCATGAATTGTATTGATTTTTTCAATTTAATATTATCTTTGCATTCTTGCATCTCTCACTGGTTTTGTGAGTGAGACTGGCCTGTGGTTTTCCTTTTCATGCTGTTTCTGTCCTATTTTTTTAAATATGCGTCTTTTGATGGAATTATAGTACATATACAGACAAGTGTACAAATCATATGTGTACCTCAGTACAGTTTCACAAAGTGAACACATTTGTACAGTCATCAAGAAACAGAACATTTCTAGCGACTGAAAGCCCCCCTCTTGCTCTCTTCCAGTCCACACCCTTCTCTCCAAGAGTAGCCACTAGCCTAACTTCCAACCCTCTAGTTTTATTTTTTTCTGTTTTTTGAGTTTTACATAAATGAGACCATACATTATTATTATTTTTTTATTTTAGAGACAGGATCTTGTACTGTCAGTCAGGCTGGAGTGGAGTGGTGCTATCATAGCTCACTGTAGCTTCAAATTCCTTCATAATATTTTTTATTTATTTGTGCCTTCTTTCTCTCCTCTGTTCTTAGTCTTGTCAGAGGTTTATTTCTGTTTCAGAGAATCAGCTTTGGGGTTTGTTAATGCTCTTAGTTGTATCTTTGCTATTTTAAAAGTTTCTGCCCTAAATTTTTATTTTCTTTCTGTGTTTCAAGTTTATTGTTCTCTTTCTGTTGACTTAATTGGTCACTTACCACAATCATTCTAGTCATTTAAAAAAATAGAAGCATTTGAGATATACATTTTTTTTTTTTTTAAATTTCACTTAAACTGCATCCTACAAGTATTGGTATGTAGGTAGCATCTTCAAAATATTAAAAAAAAATTTTGACCAGTGTTTAATGTGTTTGAAAATGTGCCAATTTTAAAAGCATTTTTTAGGCCAGGTGCGGTGGCTCACGCCTATAATCCCAGCATTTTGGGAGGCCAATGCAGGTGGATCACCTGAGGTCAGCAGTTCAAGACCAGCCTGGCCAACATGTTGAAACTCTGTCTCTACTAATTGTACAAAAATTAGCCGGGCATGATGGCACACACCTGTAATCCCAGCTACTGGGGAGGCTGAGGCAGGAGAATCGCTTGAACCTGGGAGGTGGAGGTAGCAGTGAGCCGAGACCACATCATTGTACTCCAGCCTGGGCGACAAGAGTGAAACTCCATCTAAAAAAATAAAATAAAATAAAAGATAAAGGTTTTTTTTTTTAAGTTTCTTAATTCCATGGTGATCAGAGCGTAATCTATAAGTTATTAATTACTTGGTATTTGTTGAGACTTTATTTGTGGCTAAGTTTGAGGGATTTTAGAAAATAAATGTTTCGTGTGTGTGAAAGTAACATGTTGTCTCTGTATTTAGGTGCAGGCTTCTACATATGTGCATTGGATCAAGCTTTTTTATAGCATTGTTTGAGTCTTACTAATTTTTTGTAAAATGGTTTATCAGTTACTGGATGTGTTTTATTACATCTGCTGTTTCATTTGTGAATTATCCATTGCTTGTAATTCAGTAAATTCTTTGTTTTGAGGCTGTGCTATTGTATATGTGTAGATTTAGAATTGCCACGGTTTTCAACTTACAACTAATTTTGAACTTCTTGTTTTAGGTTCATGCTTTAAATATCCTTAGAGCGTTGTTCAGAGATACACGCCTGGGAGAAAATATTATTCCTTATGTTGCTGATGGAGCTAAGGCTGCAATTCTGGGTTTTACATCACCGGTCTGGGCAGTAAGTGCTGTTACTATTCATTTTCATTGATTTAATTATGCTTCTGAGTAGGTTTTAATAAACTAATCTTTCACTGGATGATAAAAAATATTTCCTGCCCTTTACCGTGAAGTTTCTTAGAAATCTTTGGATCAAGCTACATTTTTTATTTTTGATATTTCATGGTTCCATTTTCACTCATTTGTTGGCTGATTAACCATCTTTCTTTGTTTTTTTTAATTTTTTTTACTTTAGTGATAGCTTTAGGGTTTACAGTATGTATCTTTAACTTATCACAGTCTACCCTCAAGTGATCTTACACTATGTCACTTAAAGTATAAGAACTTAATAATAGTGCACTTCTGTTTCCTCTCAGTTTATGTGCTGTTGTTACACATTTTACTTTCATGTATGTTGTAAACTCACACTACATTGTTATTTTTCTTTAAACAGCCAGTTATATTCTTTCTAATTTACCACTTTAGCTGTTTTTAAGAATACACAATGCAGTGGCATTATGTGCATTCACAACAACGTTTATCAGCACTGTGCTTTTCTGGAACATTTTCATCATCCCAAGCAGAAGCTCTGTACTCATTAAACACTAACTCCCATCTCTCATCTCCCTCACCCCTAGTAACCTCTGTTCTTTCTGTCTCTATGGATTTGCCTGGTCTCATACCTCATGTAAATGGAATTGTACAATATTTGTCCTTATGTTATTGGCTTCTTTCATGTAGTATGTGAAAGGTTGATCCATACTGTGCGGTGGGGGTAGGGTGTGTGTGTGTGTTGGTTTATCAGTATACATGGTATACACACATCCCACATTTCCTTTTTTTAATTTTTATTTTACTTTAAGCTCCAGGATACATGTGTAGAATGTGCAGGTTTGTTACATAGATACAAGCGTGCCATGGTGGTTTGCTGCACCTACCAACCTGTCATCTAGGTTTTTTGTTTGTTTGTTTGTTTTTAATTGAGATGGAGTCTCACTCTGTCACCCAGGCTGGAGTACAGTGGTGTGATCCCAGCTCACTGCAACCTCTGCTTCCCGGGTTCAAGTGATTCTCCTGCCTCAGCCCCCCAAGTGGCTGGGACTATAGGCACGTGCCACCACACCCAGCTAATTATTGTATTTTTGATAGAGAGAGGGTTTCACTATGTTAGGTAGGCTGGTCTCGAACTCCTGACCTCGTGATCTGCACGCCTTGGCCTCCCAAAGTGTTGGAATTACAGACGTGAGCCATCATGCTCAGCGTGTCATCTAGGTTTTAAGCCCCACACGCATTAGCTATTTGTTCTGATGTTCTCCCTCCCTTCCTGCCTCCAACAGGTCCTGGTGTGTGTTGTTCCCCTTCCTGTGTCTGTGTGTTCTCACTGTTCAATTCCCAATTATGAGTGAGAACATGCAGTGTTTGGTTTTCTGTTCCTGTGTTAGTTTGCTGAGGATGCTGGCTTCCAGCCTCTTCCATGTTCCTGCAAAGGACATGATCTCATTCGTTTTTATGGCTGTGTAGTATTCCATGGTGTATATGTACTACATTTTCTTTATCCAGTTTATCATTGATGGGCATTTGGTTTGGGTCCATGTCTTTGCTATTGTAAATAGTGCTGCAATAAACATATGTTGCATGTATCTTTATAGTTGAATGATTTTTATTCCTTTGGGTATATATCCAGTAATGGCATTGTTGGGTCAAATGGTATTTCTGGTTCTGGATCCGTGAGGAATCACCACATTGTCTTCCACAATGGTTGAACTAGTTTACATTCCCACCAACAGTGTAAAAGTGCTCTTATTTCTCCACAGCCTTACCAGCATCTATTGTTTCTTGACTTTTTAGTAATCGCCGTTCTGACTGGTGTGAGATGGTATCTCATTGTGGTTTTGATTTGCGTTTCTCTTATCATCAGTGATGTTGAGCTACCACATTTTCTTTATCCAAATTCATCTGTTGATGGACATTTAGGTTGTTTCCACTTTTTGGCTATGATGAATAATGCTGCAGTGAATATTAATGTACAAATTATCTGAGTCATTTTAGTTCTTTTGGGTATATCATTATGGTAATTCCATGTTTAACTTTTTGGGGAATGAACAAACTTCTTCCCCAGCAGCAGCACCATTTTATACTCCCATCAGCCATGCACAAGTTCCAGTGTCTTTACATCTTTACCAATACTTGTTATCTTTTTTTTTTGGTAATAGCCATCCTAATGGATGTGAAGTGGCATCTCATTCTGATTTTGATTTGCATTTCCCTCATGATTAATTATGTTGATCTGGAAACAAAACAACACTGAGTATTTAAATGTGTCTGTATTTTGGATGCTGTGGACTCTAGTATTAGTGTGTTGAGTTAGTGCTACAAATAAACTCCATCAAAAGTTGAAAAAACAGACACTCGCAAAACATTGAAATGGAAGAGGTTAAATAGTGAGTCGCATTTTCTTTTGTAATATGGTCACTGTCCAGAAGCATCTTGATTCAAAATCTTAAAGATAGTGGACAATACCCAGTACAATTGTTTCATGTGTTTTCTTATGATTTCTAGGAGAAACATTATAGTTTGTTTTCCTATATCATTGTGTCTTCTAGAATAAGGAGAATAACCTCTGGTTTATAGATGCTTGAAATATGGCTTAAAGTAAAAAGTCTGGCAAAGGGAGAGGAGAAAAGAAGCTAGATCTTAATACATTGCCTGCAGAGTGGAGTATTTACTAGAAAGTCAGGCTTTCCAGTTAGTAAGCTGCACAAACCATTTCTTACCTGTATGATAAGCCTCTAATTGAGAGTAAGTATTTTGCAGTGGAAGCCAAAGGCACAGACTCCCACTGTGAAGAGGAATCCTTTGAGGTTGCCAACTCTTGCCTAGAAAATTGTGCATCTTCCTGTAAGAGATACACACTTCTGGAATTCTGTCTAAGAGCATTGCATAACTACTCTTGAGGTCACAGAGTTTACCTTTTACACTTACAGGAAGTAAAGCAATGCCTTTATGATGTCAGTAGAGTCAGAGAGGTAGGAATGTGGCTTGACCATCAGGAATACTGGAGATCATAAAAGTGATTATCAGAAATACCAATATTGCTTTCTTCAAGCCATTAGTTCCAGATGGACCAAGAAATATTTTCTATGAAAGGACTTTCAGAGAGTGAAGCCTGGTGATTTGTCCAACTTTTTAGTAAAATTGAAACTATCAGAAATGAGTGATTAATTTTTTTTTTGAAAAGACTGTTTTTTGAGACCCTAAACAGTAATACATGTCCACTGCAGAAATTTTGAAAATAAAGAAAAGCAGGCCGGGCGCGGTGGCTTAAGCCTGTAATCCCAGCACTTTGGGAGGCCGAGGCGGGTGGATCATGAGGTCAGGAGATTGAGACCATCCTGGCTAACATGGTGAAACCCCGTTTGTACTAAAAATACAAAAAAAAAAACTAGCCGGGCGTGGTGGCGGGTGCCTGTAGTCCCAGCTACTCGGAGGCTGAGGCGGGAGAATGGCGTGAACCCGGGAGGCGGAGCTTTCAGTGAGCCAAGATCGCGCCCCTGCACTCCAGCCTGGGTGACACAGCGAGACTCCGTCTCAAAAAAAAAAAAATAAAATAAAGAAAATAAAGGAAAGCATAATAAAAATGGTAAAAGTCACCTATTAAATTACCATACAGATGTAAGCATTCTGATTCTTTTTCTTTCTCTTTTTTTATGCGTGGGCTTTACATGTGCATAGTACATGTATGCATACATATCCACAAAAGGCTACATAAATATATATAAGTGCTTTTATTTTCTTTCTGATTTCATAATACTAATAATTTCATTTCTTGGGATCTTCCTTTTTAACACTTTATGAAGGAAACATTTCTATTTAGTTTGCTTTGCTAGAGGAAATAAATAATCATAGCTATAATCAACACTGTTACTTAATATTATCAATGGTTATATTTTCTGCTGTATAAAAGTCTAATCTAAGATAAAATTTATAAGTCAGCCTACTTAATGGATGTGGAGAAGTATTCACTTACAAAAGCAATTTACGAAAACATTCTCTGTTGAAGTGATTTTAAGTGTAATTTTTTCCTTAGTGCATGCGAAATATGGTTTGATTTGCAGAACTTTGATTTGTACACATCCTCTTAGGAATATAACTGTGCTTAAAGCTGGCTACATCTGTACTTTTGACTTAATTGTTTTTCCTGATAAGTTAGGGAAAACACACATGTAAAATGAACTTAATTTTAACTTGCAGTAAAGAAACATTTTTGAGAAAGCATTCATGTATATATTTAATTTGTTTTTACAGATTCCTTAGTCTTTTGTATTGAAACCATACAGATCTCTCAAACTTTGCTACCTAGTAAGCATTTTTAAAATACAGAGAAATGTATTATGTAAACATTTTTGGCATTAGACATATTTACTTAATATATTGTAGATTTTTTTAAGCACTAGAAATACAAGAATAGATTACACATAATCATAATAATGGCTGTCTTATTGAGTATTTCTCATGTACCTGGCATAATTTACATTGCATTGATTATCTTAGTAGGTTCTGTTATCCAGGTAGGTTCTGTTATAATCCTCATTTTACAGATGTATTTTTAGTAGAGATGGAGTTTCACCCTGTTGGCCAGGCTGGTCTCGAACTCCTGACCTCAAGTGATCCATCTTCCTTGGCCTCCCAAAGTGCTGAGATTATAGGCATGAGCCACTGTACCCAGCCTCTTCTGTATCTTAAACAAGTCTACATGAAAGCTTTTTCATGCAAGAAAGGAAAGAAAAAGTTATACACTCTGTGAATAGAAGAGAAAAATTTTGATAAGAGTTGTTTGCAGTCGAATTCCAGGTTCCTATCAACCATATATTCAGGGCTTGATGGAGAAGGAGGTCAGGAGCAGGAAGTGTTTCCCTTGTGAGAAGGATGGATTTTAGCTGGGATTAAAATCATGCATGACTTAATGACAGGAATTCATTCTGAGAAATCTGTTGTTTGGGGATTTCATTGTCATGTGAACATCATATCCTATACATGTGCAAACCTGGATGTATAGCCTACTCCACCCCTAGGCTGTATGATATAGCCTATTATTCCTAGGCTACAAACTGTACAGCATGCTCCTATATTGAGTATGCTACCATGCTGAGTATGTGGGCAGTTGTAACACAGTAATAATTATTTGGATATCTAAACATAGAAAAAGTACAGTAAAAATACGGTATTATAATCATATGAGATGATCATTAAATATGTGGTCCATTGTTGACCACAGCATCATTTCGTGGTTCATTACAACTATTATCATTTCTCCATTTTTAACTTTACTACTACTTACCTTTTCTGTCTTTGCTCTCCTTTTTACTTATTAATGGCAATAACTGCGGTTACTTTTGCATCAACCTAATGTTTTCCATCCATCCTTCCAAAAAGGGACATGTTTTTATTGCCATTACTACTATGAATTTTTCAAAATACATTAGCCCTGTTAAAGACCTTTTGTATTACTCATATTAAGATTGCTATCGGCCGGGCGCGGTGGCTCAAGCCTGTAATCCTAGCACTTTGGGAGGCCGAGACGGGCGGATCACGAGGTCAGAAGATCAAGACCATCCTGGCTAGCACGGTAAAACCCTGTCTCTACTAAAAATACAAAAAAACTAGCCTGGCGAGGTGGCGGGCGCCTGCAGTCCTAGCTGCTCGGGAGGCTGAGGCAGGAGAATGGCGGGAACCCGGGAGGCGGAGCTTGCAGTGAGCTGAGATCCAGCCACTGCACTCCAGCCTGGGTGGCAGAGCGAGACTCCGTCTCAAAAAAAAAAAAAAAAAAAAAAAGATTGCTATCAATGATTCATATTAGCATTTATTGTCAGTGAATTAGGAGTCGATAATGCAGTTTGTTAGTCACAACCTCTTTCTCATTTCTTTGTCTACTTCAGTCTTCTCGTTAACTTTATTTATAGTGGATGGAACAGAAAATATGGATGAAATACTAAAACATAAAAAGCAATACCTGAAACAGATATCCTTGAACCATTCATACTATCACACAGAAATCTAAGGGACACTCTTCTGTCTTAAGTAGGAAGTAGGCTTTCATGCTAGTTATTTTGCTCTATATTTACAATAAGTCTTTTAAATGTTCTTCTGTATGACTTACACAGTTCTAAAACAGAATATGTATTTTTCAACCTACAAAAATCAATTATAGTAGTCCCCTCCTCAAATTTGAGGAGGATGTATTCCAAGACCCCCAGTGGATGCCTGAAACCAGGTGGTTAGTACTAAACTCTATAGATTATGCTTTTCCCTATACATACATACCTGTGATAAAGTTTAATTTATAAATTAGATATCATAAGAGATAACAATTATAACAATAGACCATAATAAAAGTTAAGTGAATGTGATCTCTCTCAAAATACCTTAGTGTACTATACCACAGGTAACTGAAACCACAGAAAGCAAAACTGCAGACGAGAAGGACCGTTGTAATGTAGTATACCATGTGAATAGACTAAAGAACAAAAACCACGTGATTAAGCAGATACAGAAGAGGCATTTGACAAAATCCAGTGCTGTTTTATGTGAAAAGAAACTAAGAATGGAAGGGAAAGTTCTCAACCTCAATGGAAAATCCATAGCCAACAGTATACTTGATGGTAAAAGACTGAAAACTTTCTCTCTAAACAGGAACAAGACAAGGAAATCCACTCTCGTCACTCATATTCAACACTGTACTGGAGGTTCTAGTAGGCCAACTAGAAAAGAATAAAAAATAAAAGTTACCCAGTTTGTAAAGGAAGATGCAAAACTAACCCCTATTTTCTGATAACATGATCTTAAATATAGAAAATCCTAAGGAATCCACACACACGCAAATTAAAGCTTGTCTATTAGCAAGGTTTCAGGGCACAAGGTCATCATACAGAAATTGTACACTAGCAATGAAAAATCTAAAAATGAAATTAAGAAGACAGTTTCATTTATAATAGCATCAAAAAGAATAAAATACTTAGGAATAAATTTAGCAAAGGAACTGCAAGAGTTGTTCACTGAAAATTTTCAAACATTTTTTGAGGAAATTATAGGCCTAAATAAATGGAAAGATCTCCTGTATTCATCACTGGAAGACTCACTGTTGTTAACATGACATATTCCCCAAATTAATCTATTGATTCAGCACAACCTCTGTTAAATCCCTTCTGGCTTTTTTTTTTTTTTTTTTTGCAGATCAAGGATAGGCATATAAATCAGCAGATTAGGATTGATTGTACAGAAATAAACCTCCACATTTAATAAACAAAGGTGCCAAGACAATTCAGTGGAGAAAGAATAACCTTCAACAAATGGTACCGGGCAACTGGATATCCACATGCAAAAGAATGAATGTGATCCCCATCTCATACCATATTCAGATGACTCGAAATGTATTAAAAACCTAAATGTAAAAGCTAAAACTATAAAACTTTTACAAGAGGACCTGTATAAATTTTTGTGCCTTGGATTAGGTAACATTTAGTTAGATATGACACCTAAGGTACAAGCAATGAAAAAAATTGATCAATTGGACTTGAACAAAATCAGATGGCTGGGCATAGTGGCATGCAGCTGTAGTCCCAGCTACTCAGAAGGCTGAGGCTGGAGGATTGTTTGACCCCAGGAATTCAAGGCTGCAGTGAGCTATGATTACACCACTGCACTCCATCCTGGGCAACAGAGCATGAAGCTGTCGCTAAGTTTAAAAAAAAAAAAAAAAATTGTTTTTTTAAATAAAACTTAACCAGCATCAAGAAAAAAAAAATATTTTTCAAAGGACACAATCAAGAAAGTATAAAGACAACCCACAGAATGGGAGAAAATATTTGCAAATTATATATCTGATAAGAGTGGAGTGTCCAGAACTCAATAATAAACGACAACTCAATTTTAAAATGGACAAATAATATGTATCTCCAAAAAAGTTAGGCAGATGGCCAGTAAGCACACAAGAAGATGCTTAACATCATTAGTCATTAGGGAAATGCTACAATGAGTTACCATTCCATGCCCACTAAAATAAAATTCATGGAAAACAACTAGTATTGGGGAGGATGTGGAGAAATTGGAGAACTGGTGAAATCAGAACCCTTATACATTGCTAGTGAGACTATGAAATGGTGCAACCACTTTGGCAGTTCTTTTGCAGGTTAAACATAGAGTTACTATATGACCAATCTATACCACTTCTAGGTATATAGCCATGAGAAATGAAAACATGTTCACACAAAAACTTGTACATGAATATTCTTAGCAAAATTATTCATAATATTCCAAATTGGAAATAGCCCAAATGTCCATCAAATGAAGAACAGATTTTTAAAATATGGTATATGTATACAGTGGGATGTTACTCAGCCGTAAAAAGGAGTAACGTACTGATACATGCTATAGCATGGGGGAACCTTGAGAACATTATGCTAAGTGAAAGAAACCAAACATAAAAGGCCACATATCATGTGATCCCATGTATATGAAGTATCCAGAAAAGGCAAGTTTATAGAGGCAGAAAGTAGATTGTGCTTTCCTACTGCAGGAGAATAGGGAGTGACGACTTAACGGCTACCAAGTTTCATTTTGAGGTAATGAAAATATTGTGGAATTTAGTTGTGATAGCTTCACATTTTGTGAATATGGTAAAAAACCATTGACTAGCATCCTTTAAAATAGTAAATTTTATGATGCATGAATTATACCTCAATTTTAAAAAGTAATTTAAAAATGATTTTAAAACAAAATCAGTCATGTTTGGAGGTTGGTGTGGCATGAACTAATTATTCTTAAAACAGTCAATATATGGAAATAATTATTTACTGACTTATGAACAGGGTAACCAAATAGCAGATGAGGAAAAGCTTTTAAAAAAAAGTTTTTCTGAGGATGTAAATGATTAATGCAGAAGGCCTATAGAATATCGTGATTTTGCTACACCTAGTGGAAAAGATAATGATCATCACTGATTGCTAATGAGGACACTTTATAAGGGATATCTTAGTCCCTTTGGGCTGTTATAACAAAATACCACAAATTTATGTCTCACAGTTTGGAGGCTGGAAAGTCCAAGATCAGGATGCTGGCAGATTCAGTGTCTGGTGAAGGCCTACTTTCTGATCATAGAGGGCACCTTTTAGCCGTGTCCTCACATGGTGGAAGAAGTGAGGCAGCTCACTGGGGTCTCTTTTATAAGGGCACTAATCCCATTCATGAGAGCTCTACCCCTATGACTTAATTATTTCCCAAAGGCCTCCACCACCTAACGCCTTGGAGGTTAGAATTTCAACATAGGAATTTTGGGGGAACACAAACATTCAGACCATATCAGGATGGGTCAGGCAGATAGGATTGGAACCATCTGGTCCATCTTAATATTACTAAAAAGACATTATGTGTCTCCTGCCATCAGTCTGTTGAATCAGAGGAGTTTTGTTTCTGAGGGTGCCCATTCACTTTGTAAAATGGTCCTCTACAGTTTTGTTTAAGGTGTGCATTTCTCAACATCTCCAGGCACTCCTGTTTTAATTTTACTACATCTGGCAGCCTTTGTCAGAAAGTATGGCTTAGGGCAAGATGGAGTGTGTGTTTCTGTTTTCCTTTTCTTTTTGTGTTTTTGTGTGATTTCTAAGAGGAGAGAAGGTCCCAGATGTCTTTACCAAGTCATCTTAGACCTAAAAGTCTTTGGAAACTACCTCACTAGATCAGGTAGAAGATAATCCAGACCTGAACGAGGGCAGAGATTATATTGATAAAGTAACAGCATGGATTGATTTGTTGTTTGGGGATTAAATTAGGCAGGGCACATAGTAGGGCCTCCATGGATGTTTGATGACTCTTGAATGAACATAAGTGGATCTTTTCAGTTTTAGGGTTTTATTGAAGCTTTGGTATGAATTATGCCAGTGTATCTGTAAAGTTTACTTCTATGGTTACCATGCATGACTTGAGTCAGTTCTTGGCTTCTAGAGGAGAGATTACAGACTGGTGGCCAGTAGGACAAACTAGCCCACCACTGTTTTATTTGGCTTTCATGGTGAGTTTTGTGGGTTTTTTTTTCCTTTAATTTCCTGCCAGCATTTCAAAATAGATTTCACATAAAAACCGGGGTTTCTGGCTTCTCTTGAAAAAGCAGAAGATCTGGCAAAACTGAACTTATATTTCCTCATGGCAGCAACTCAGCTGACACTGACTGCATTAGACAAAGTACATTGCTGCCTCTGTTGCTCACTGTTCCTGTGGGCATTTGAGCTTGTGACTCTAAGGGCAGCGCTTTCAGGAAGCTGTTTTCTAAATCTTAACATTGTTACTTTTAGTGATCTTTCTACTTATATTGCTATTTAGCACACCATATGGTTATGTCACTTACTTAGAGTATAAGGTCTGTAATATCAGTAAGTATGTGTTTTCTGTTTCTGGATCTTATCCATGGTGCTGGTATAGGGCCTTACACACTGTAGCAAAGTGAGTATGTATACATCTCTACACTGATTTGACAGAGTAATTGAGGAGCCTGTAGTGCCGAAAGTCAAGACCCTTTTATGATCTTCCAAAGCATCTTGACACATTGGTTGGAAAAAGATAGGGAAAAGATTATTGTCATCTTGGAGAAATAATTTGTGTTTATTCATGATAATTCCTGCCTCTTATCTTTACTAAGTTATCAGATAATTTCAGTATTGAAATTACTTGATAAGTTACTTGCATTGTGAAGCTGATAAGCAACATTTTGGATGTTAACTATTTTCTTGGCCATATTAATTACCTGGATTCTTTGAAGTTAGGATTTTTGGATTTTGTTTTTGTTTTTTTAAAGACAGGTTCTCACTCTTTTGCCCAGGCTGGAGCACAGTGGCACAGTCATAGCTTTCTGCAGCCTTAAACTCCTAGGCTTAAGCAATCCTCCTGCCTCAGCCTCCTGACTACGTGGGATTACAGGCATGTGCCATGGCTCTAAAAAAAAAAAAAAAAAAACTCTAAAAAAATGTATATATATATATTTTTTGAGGTGGGGTCTCACTATATTGCCCAAAGGTCTCAAACTCCTGGCCTCAAGCACTCCTTCCACTTTAGCCTCCCAAGTAGCTGGGATTATAGGTGTAAGTCACTGTGCCTGGTTCTTTGAAATTAGGTTTTATAAGTATTTTCTCATAGGTAAAAGGATTTCAGAAAATAAGTGGAAAGAGCTGAGGTTTTACTGGGATTTTCATTGTCAGGAAGAATATGGAAAAATGAATTTTTAAAAAAGAAGTGTTATTTGATGCTCCAAGTGCAGAGATATAATGAAAACTGTTGATGATAATATTGGAAATATGGGGAAAGGCTATGTTTGTGCATGTGATTGGGTTGTAGAGCTCAATTTAAGTCATTGAATAGATTACATTAAGTAAAGTTTTTAAAAAAATTATTTTATGAACACAGACATATCTTTTTAGCCTCATACTAGCCAGTTAGGTAATGATTTTGAATCATCTAGTTTGAATATTGTAAATGTTGGTTTCATGCCAAGAATATTTAACCCTTATTGTGTTTTCATTTGTACATTAGGTGCGAAATTCATCCACACTTCTCTTTAGTGCCTTGATCACAAGAATTTTTGGAGTTAAAAGGGCAAAGGATGAACTTTCCAAAACAAATAGGTAAGCTCCATTTAAGGCTGACTTTACTTTTTTTAAAAATACAATATTGTCCTGGCCAAAAACAATTTTTGAAATTGTGCCTACTATTACAGATTCATCTAGATCATAAGACTATAAAAATACTATAATGAATTAGCCTATGCTGCCAAGTTATAAACCCTTGGGCAAAAAATATCAGTAAGTGGACCTTTCAAAGCAACAAAAATTTAGCAAGGTAGCAAGGGGTGAAATGTAGAGCCTGTTTCTCTGTGCAAAGCTAGTTTGTTTTTTGTTTTTGTTTTTAAATTGCATCTTCTTTAAGTGTTCCTGAAATGTCCTAACTTTACTTGTATGTATTATCCTAGCTTGTATAATATCTTTAATTTTATAGGTGGAAGTTTAAATGTTTATGATCCTCTTATTAGAACATCTCTCAGATTACCTTTGCATTAAACTCTGGTACTAAGAGGAACACCTATAGGTGTTAACTGCAAGTAATAAACAGTGCTTTTTACTTTTGGTCTTTAGTTTTATGTTTACCCTCTAATTTGTTTTTGTCTTAACAAAACAGCTTTTTTGTTATGCCTGGAAAGAAACCTGTGGAACCATTTTGATTTTGGGTAGTTTTTAGATAAAAATGCACAAGATCTGTCTGTTTTTAAAGAAGAAAAGCTTTGAATAGTTGTTCTTTAGCACTTAAGAGGATTTAATAGTAATCTAATTGGCTTGCAATTGCTAACACTAGATGTCACTGTTGCTGCACGTTTAATTACTTCCTTAATTTTATTTAGGATCCAGTTTGGCCCAGTGGTCTTTCTCTTGAAGATCTAGAGTTATATTCAAAGCCTTATTCCCTTCTTAACTAAAAAAGTCATTATGCTTCATATTTAAGTTTGAAGCTAATGTTTATTGAAATGCATTTTTGTGTGATGGAACTAAATCTTAGGAATTAAAAAAATAGGAAATCATTTTGTGATGTACTGGTGATAATTCTAATGAAACCTACTGTGGTATTTCCGAATTATCATTTAAATTACTTCTTGTCACCCTGTAACATTCACCAGATATTTAAAAGGAAGGTAACTGGCTGTAAGTATAAATCCCTTGAGCATGTTCAGGTGATACCAGAGAGCTTTTCAATTTTTTTTTAACTGAGTAATATTTTTTAAATAAATAAAACATTACTCTTTTGGAAGGATGATTATAATTTTTATTTTTTAGCCTGTTCTTAAAGATATTCTTCCTGTCACTAACTTGAAATCACTAATATTTGTTTCTCCTTAGCTTTGTCTATTTTGTTAATAATTCTCCAGTGTGCCATAGTTTAAAACAGTTGGGTCATGTTATAAGGCCTTGATAAACACAGTATAAATAAAATATGATATGAAGTGATCAGACAAGTAAAATTAATGTTTAAAACTGAACTTGAAGAATTTTTTTTTGTTTTTTATGAAGTGATTATTGAATGTATGTATAAATACATATAAATTTTACTATGTGTAGGAGAAAATGATCAGAAAATGAGAAAACCTCATTTAGGTTGTATCTGAGAGTAGAAGAATATGGCAGTAACACCATACAATTTTAATTTTTTATATAAGGTTTCTAGAAAAAAGGAAATAGGAATGAGACAGTTAAGTTTTTAAGTGTGAAGAATGTTTTTGGTGAGAGCTTTTAATTTTAGTAGTCTGAAGATCGGTATGGACCGTTATGCGTACAAGGCTTCTGTTCCCTGTTTAACCCATGAAGATATATTTCTTGGCAGCTCCCATTAGGTTTGCTTTGCAAAACCTTTAGTGTCTTAAATTTGCAGTTGCTTGTAATGGTTCTTTTAGTTGTAGTTTGTTTAATTATGTCACTTTTTGTTGAAATGTTTATATGCCTGTTCCTTACAATATTAACTTCCTAAAGGAAGGACCTTTTTCGTCTGTTCTGTGTACGTAATGGGCACTTAAAAAAGGCTGGTAATAATGATGTCTTGGTTGGTTACTTACCGATTGGATAACTAACCTCAACTGGTGACACACCTCACAAGTCAGTTGTTTCCTTTCACAACCATAGATTGTCCTGCTCGCAATTTGGAAATGTGTGTTCTTGGTCAGAGGGAACTGAACATAAAAAGAACATCTGCTTTTTCCATCTAATGGGAAATAAAGGTCTAACTTGAAGTAAACAAACCTGGTTTCTAGGCATTTTACTGCCACTGGAGATGAACTTAATAGGCCCCCTTATCCGCTTTGCACTTCAGTTTCTCCATCTGTGTACCAGGAATAATAAGATGTGTGCTGTGTACTGCTAGGGCTATTGTGAGGATAAAACAAACTATTAGAAGTTCATTTTCTTTAAAATATTAGAAATCCTAGGCGATTAGAGATATAGTTTGGTTTTTCTTTCTGTTACCACTTCTATGATTGTACTCATCTGATTGTCTTGCTCTTAAGACCATGCTTTTTGAGGAGAAGGTCATGTCTTAACCATTCTTGGGTTCTCAGAGCCTAGCATAGTATCTGGCATATAGAAGGCATATAGAAATAATTGCCTAATGAATAAGTAAATTTTGTTACTAGAGGAGAAATAAGAAATCTGGTTTCTACTCCTACGTTTGTTACAATATAACCAATATAATCAACTGAGACAAGATAGCCAACCTCTCTGGGCTTTGGTTTTCTTCTCTGTAAAATATCCCTGAGGTCTTTTCTGTCTTTAAAATACTAAAGTAAAGCTTTACATAATGTTACTGGCATTGTAAGTTTGGTAAAATAATATATTCCCAGTGCCATAGAACAGTCCCTGCTGCATAGTAGAGACAAGAAGCAGAGGAGCAGAGGATCCTTTTTAAGTGTGTAGAGTGTACTTGTAATGACTGAATTTTTACACCCATTAGTCTTATTTTAGATTTTTTTTGCATTTTAAAGAATGAGAAAACACAAGTTTCACTTGTGCTTTTTTTTTTTTTTTTTTTTTTTTTGAGGCGGAGTCTTGCTCTGTCGCCCGGACTGGAGTGCAGTGGCCGGATCTCAGCTCACTGCAAGCTCCGCCTCCCGGGTTTACACCATTCTCCTGCCTCAGCCTCCTGAGTAGCTGGGACTACAGGCGCCCGCCACCTCGCCCGGCTCGTTTTTGTATTTTTAGTAGAGATGGGGTTTCACCGTGTTAGCCAGGATGGTCTCGATCTCCTGACCTCGTGATCCGCCCATCTCAGCCTCCCAAAGTGCTGGGATTACAGGCTTGAGCCACCGCGCCCGGCTCACTTGTGCTTTTAAAATAATGTTATTACATTTTAATTTTTAAAACTCTTTTCCTTTCTGTTTATTGCTGCCTGACTTGTCTTGACAGAATGAAGAACTGATTCTATGTAAAATCAGAACCAGCAAAGCTCTGCAACCTGTGCAATATGCATGCTTTCTTAGTCTCCATCTCCATGTGAGTGGGCTCACCTTCATAGCTCCTCATTTCTTATAGGACAGGAGCTAAACTAATATGGCGCTTAGCTCTAGGTCTTTCCCTTCAGCACCTCTGTGTATTAACTTTCACCTGTGAGTCCTAGCTTAATGACACATGTCAATATGTAGCAATCAGAAAAGGTTTATTTTTGACTTCTTGGAGTGCCTGCTTTGCCAAAGCTTCATACAGGTGCTTAATGTACAGCGTCATCTAGCTTTTGCACGATCTCTCCACCTTAAATCAGCCAATGAGAACTTGAAAGCACTTATGAACTCAGTATTAACATAATAGGGGAGTACATGAGGAATATAAAACTTGAATCTTACTCAAGGAGTTTACAGTTCAGTTAGGAAGACAAAACTTGTTACATGTGAGTCAGATACAAATAAGAGACACCATCTAAAAATCATCTGTACGATGTGGTATGAGTAATGAACACATTAGAAATTTATAAACAGGAGAATTGAGTGGAGTATATGTTGGGGGGAAGTAGTATTTTTTACAAGGCTTTGGGAAATGAGTAGATTTGGGGTACATGGAAACAGGCAGATTGAAAGAGGAATAAAATAATAGTCTTGTTTCCTTTGTTAAGTACAATCTCTGTTCTATCTTATTAAAGAGAGCTCATATTCAAATTAATAGCTTAGGATAATTTAGTACAATTTAAGAAGAAAATGTGTTTCTAAAATCATGGGAAGATCCAAGTAAAGTTATTTCTAGTGACTATGTTGGGAGATGTTAAATTGTATTTGTTTTATTTTCCAGGGTATAAGTGATAGATAATTATTTTAGATATTTTTCTTAACATTTTAGTGGTGTGTAGGTCTGGAAGGATCCTTCAAGGGGCATCTAATCCAGTCCAGCATCCTGCTTATAGAGAGATTTTGAAGCAGTTTCCAGACAGACTGGCTTCTCTCCTGCTCTTCATGTTTTCTAGGAAAAGAGATTCCACAAGTTTCTGTGGTTACCCACTCTATTGTTTGGGAAAGAATTGAATTCTCAAAACTAAAATTGAAAGCTGCAGGGCAATTGGGTTTTCATATTTTAGAGAATGTAATTATTAGAATTCAGAATAGCTTATTTGCTTTGAACTACATAGTAGCTTGTAGCAAGCCCTATTTGGCCAAATTGAAAAACAGAATTTTCTGTTGACTGTGGCCAGGGTAATTTTTTTTTTTTTTTTCTTATCCCGAGATGGAGTCTCGCACTGTTGCCTGGGCTGGACTGCAGTGGCAGGATCTCAACTCACTACAACCTCCACCTCCCGGGTTCACGTGATTCTCCTACCTCAGCCTCCTGAGTAGCTGGGATTACAGGCACACTCTACCACACCTGGCTAATTTTTTGCAATTTTTTTTTTTTTTAGTAGAGATGGGGTTTTCACTATGTTGGCCAGACTAGTCTTGAACTCCTGACCTTTTGATCCGCCTGCCTTGGCCTCCCAAAGTGCTGGGATTACAGGCATGTGCAGCCAAGGTAATATTAACATCCTCAAACCCAAACAGTTCTAATTTTCTCCACTGAACAAGCATTTATTGTGTTTTTACTCTGGGCCAGGCCTTCTGCTAGTTACTGGGATCCAAAGATAAATCAGAAATACTCTCTGCCCTAGGGGACTCCAAGTCTGATGAAGAATATGGCAGTTATCTGTGGTAGTGGAGTCTCTGTTCAGTTGTATAGAAAGACAGGAGAAGTTGTGAAGGAAGGTAACATTTCTTTAGTGCGTGGGCCATGCCAGACCATTTGTACGTGTCTAACTTAGCCGGGATTGCAGCTCTGTGAGGTAGGTGGTGTCATTCTCGTTTCACAGAAGAGGAACCTAAGGCTCATGAGGTTTAGCTACTTGCCTATGGCCATACAGCCAGAAAGTGGCAGAACTAGAACACAAAGTGAGTTCATCTGCAAAGCACATCCTGTTACACACCAAACAACGGATTCCCACATGGGCAGGGTGTCACCTTTTTGGAGTTGGCTTTAGATTTTATTTTGTCAGACTCTGGGAAATTAGCCACTTCACCCAAAGTCTGAATGTTGCCCAATAATCTCAAATCTCCCACATGGTAGGTTGATTTTAGCAGGAAAGGTAGGAGCAGACCAGAGGGGAATTTTGTTTTGAGTTGACTTTAAGATTCTTTATCTGGATGATGAAAGACAATAAGGATTGTGTTCTTTCTGGTGCGTGAATGTTATTTACCTCAATGAACCCCTCACTGTTCTCATGTAGACAGAGGTGAGGGAGGAGCAAGGCTCAAGGTTTCTAATATTAACCAGGAATGTCGTAAAACTACGAAGGTAGAAATCCTAGTTTTCTGGTTAGAAAGTAGAGAATGAATGAAATTACCCCAGTAAGGATATCAATGTTGCTAGCAAGAGTTAACTTTTTTTTTTTTAACATTTGTCTCTATAAAACTCTTATATTTGATAATAGTTTCGTGCTATTGATAGAGGATTTTGAGGTTTATGACAATTCTTGCTTATGATGTGATTTCTCTAGACTTAACCTAAACTTGTTTAGAGTCTGTGCTTGTATCTTTCATTGATATCTTCAATTAAAATGATAGTAATAACCATTATTATTATTTGTTTTTATCTTTAAGAGGACCTAGGAAGTCATCCAGTCTCATTCTCATTTTGCAGATCTGAAAATTGAGGTGCAGAAAAGTTAAGCATTTTGTGCAAGGCCACAGAGCTAGTGCTGGTGATAGAATTTAATGGTTATTTTTAGTTCACAATAAGCTCAGCTAGAACATTTAAAAAAATCAGCCGATTATTTAGAAATGAAGTTTCTGTTAGCAACAATAATACTAGTTTGGATTCAGATGATTCTAGTTTAAAATATGAAGTTGATTTTCTTAAAGAGGTACTTTAATTATCATAGGATTATAAATATGAATGATTTGAAAGTAAAGAGCTCCAGTGTTTTGATATAGTCTGGAGTGTCATTCATGCATTTTCCAGAGTTGTTTGTAGAATGAACATTCAATCATTTATCTACTCTTTAGGCAGAGTAGATAAATGAGTATTTTTGGAGACTGAGAGGTAAAGTACAAGTTTTGTGTAACCCTGGTTGAGATGTTCCTAAAGTCAGAATTAAGTCTATACTGACACTTTGGCCTACTAGAGAGTTTCATGTTTCAAGTTTTTGTTCTTTCTTAGGTTCATAGATTACAGGTAGGAAAACCACAAATAAAGTTTTTAACTGAAAAGAAGTTCTTAAAAAGAAATGTTTTCATGAACTTGAAGTGGGAATTAGTCATTGTGTTCTTAAATGTTGACTCTTACGAGGACCAAGTAATCTTTATTTCTAAGTACTGCTTCAGGCCATTGCCTTCTTTTATAACTAAGACATTGTTGCTTTAGTTTGAGCATGTTCTATGGAATTTTGGCAATGCATGCATCCTCTTTCTGCATCTTAGTAAAAGCATGAGTAAATATTTTTTCTTAGCTTTGGTATTTTTGTAGCTTACATTTTATATGAGCCAGACTAATATAATGTAATACCAGGATTACATAATTTAAGACGTCAGGATTGCTTCTAGGACTATGAGATAAAGTCTTCATTTATCAGGGGGTTTACAAACAGTATTTCTTGCTCATTCAGTACCTGTAGAGAAACACCACAGAACTATTTTCCAAATGAGAAAATGGAGTCAAAGAGGTTAAAGCCAGAGGGAACACTTTCTTTAGAACTTGGATAATATTTCTTTATTCAGAACCTAGTCCTTGTAACTATTGATTTTAGTAACGTACAGTTTGGAAATTTCAGGAATTTCCAGCTATTGTTATACATTGAACTTTTAAATAAAATATACTCTTAATTTTTCCATTGAATATTCCTTATGTACCTTGGCATCCTAGTTGTACAAAAGTAGTTTATAACATGTCTGAGATTTCAAGGAGTTTGCCATTTACTGAGACATAAGACCAACATGGAAACTAGTTTAGGAAATGTGAGTATCAAACTCTCTGGTACTGACTGTCAGGGGATAAGAGATCAGAGGAGGATGAGGCCAGTCTTCATGTAGCAGTCTGGGTTGAATCTGGACTTGAAAGGATGGTCAGTATTTGAATAGGTAGAGAAGAGGGTGTTGCATATGGGATCATGTAACATAAACAGAGATGTAGAAGTTGGAACACACACTGTACATGTCTCAGAATTAAAAGATGAATCAGATGAGGAAAGAGAGGACATGATGGAAGTGTTCATTCAGTCATTCATTCCTAGAGCAAGGATTCACGGTCACTTAGTCTGCATAGGCACTGTACTAGGTTCTGAGACTATCAGTGAGTGAGGGAAACAGACATGTTGTGAGACGAGTTTGAATTTTACAGAACATTAGGATTCCTTTAGAAGTCTTTGTATCAGAGTATTCTGTGATAAAATCATTGCTTTGGGAATTATTTGAAAGGTGATTGCATTCTGTACCACTGGCTGGTGGGCATGGAGAATGTGATGCAAGGCCTTGGAAGGGAGTTGTTCATGAATAAGTAGCTCTCTGTGTAGATTTTAAAACATGGTTACAGCTTGGTGTGATTATTTCTGCGTTTAGTTTTTGTGTGCCACTTCTACATTGAGTGGCAGTTATAGTAGTGGGGAATATATGTCCTATGTTTTAAGGAATACTAGTTTTTTCAAGAAATTAAGAGATATTGGCCGGGCGTGGTGGCTCAAGCCTGTAATCCCAGCACTTTGGGAGGCCGAGACGGGCGAATCACAAGGTCAGGAGATCGAGACCATCCTGGCTAACACGGTGAAACCCCATCTCTACTAAAGAATACAAAAAACTAGCCGGACGAGGTGGCGGGCGCCTGTAGTCCCAGCTACTCGGGAGGCTGAGGCAGGAGAATGGCGTAAACCCAGGAGGCGGAGCTTGCAGTGAGCTGAGATCCGGCCATTGCACTCCAGCCCTGGCGACAGAGCGAGACTCTGTCTCAAAAAAAAAAAAAAAAAAAAGAAATTAAGAGATATTTAGTGAAAAATTGATTTTTCTATTATTCACTGACTAGAAATGCTGAATTAAATAATGACAGGTTTCTCAGACCATGTAATGTGCTATATAATGTGTTTTGAGAATCTTCAAGAGTGGGATATAGCATGCAGTATGAACATTTCCCTAAATTATTTGACCATGGAGATTCTCTCTCTTCTCTTCTGTCTCTCTCTCTCTCGAACATATATTGCCATTTTGTTTTCCATCCAATAGTTTGGGGAATACTGCTGTAGGGATACTGATTAAGGCAGGTGAAAGGCATGTTTCTGATTATTAGGAGCAGTAGATATATCTACTTTGAGAAAGATATATATTTGAGATATATCTTGGCAGCAACAGAAAGGCTTAGTTTTAGTTACAGCTAAATATACTGTAAATTATCCCAAGTTGTCAGATAAAAATGTAAAATAGTGTCCTACATGTACTAGGAGTCAATACATTTGAATCTAGGAAAATTTCCTAATTATAGACCTTTAAAAAGTCTATAATAATTAAAATGCCTCTTTGAGAGAATGAACTTTATATTCTATGTTAGAATCTTCTACCATTTTGTCAGAAGAAATTTCCATTTTCCCAACAACTTGACCATTAGTATGGGGAAGATAGTGCCTATAACACAGTTGATGAACTGATCAGCAAGATTATACCTACCTTGTAGTACTGTGATATATGTATCTGTTTGTGGGGTGGGTGAAGAGTGTGGACAGGGAGAAGGACATAACATAGTAACCAGCTTTGAAATACAGTCTTGTTAGTAAATTAAGTAGCCTACTCTGTTGTTGTCATTCCTAATCCCCACAGTAATAGCACCATCTGTTAACATTTACTCAGAGGCTTGAAGTAATTCAGACTTATGCAGCTAGAATGCTTTTGGCTGCAAGTAACAGTAAACCCAAATCAAAATTTAAATATAGACAACTTACTATCCCATGTATAACCAGGAAGTTTTAAAGAGGATTGATTCTTTTGAAGTTGAAAACATCATCAGAGACTCGGATTTCCCCTCATGTTTCTGCTGTGCCATCCTTGATGTGATGCCCTGAGCCCCAGGCAGGCTTCCTTCATGGTTGCAAGATGGCATCAGTTCCAGCCATCATATCCAGACACTGCACTGTCTAGGCACAAAACCCAGTGGTCTTGTGCATTTCTGTTTCTTTTTAAGAGCAACAACATTTCCTCTTCTTTGTGTTCCCGTGTTCCCACCTCCACACACTCTACACATTTTTCTTCATATCTTTTTGGCCAGAATTAACACCTTAGCATGCCCCAGCTTATCCCTGGTGAGGGAAATAGATCCACTGTGATTAGACTAATCGGGATTCATCAGTTAGGTCTGGAGTTGGTGCTGGTCCTCCCCAAAGCACGTGACTACTCAGAAGGGTGAATACCCAACCAAAATCAACTCTGTTAAAAGGAAGGATGAGCTAGACAAATAAATATTAATTAGGCAACTAATGATGTGTGCTGCTGCATTCTTCTAGGCTATCTGAAAAGCTTTGAAAATGTTTGTGTTAAGAACAGTGACTTAAATAAGACTATATGTGTAGTATTTTAGCTTAATAGGAAAATATATTTTTCCTTTATGTAATTATTAAAAGATGTGAAGTAGTGCAAGTGTCTGGATATATGATTCCATAAAATTCATTCCTGTAAACAGCTTGCATTATAAAAATTTCACCCAGGAACAAAGCCCGTGTCTTTACACATGACTTTACAAAGTTTTGTAGAATGTTAAAATAGAGATTCTGAATAGAATGTAATCAGTTCCTAACCAAGAAAATGCTGTTCTACAATATGAAATGTGTCCCTGGTTCATTAACAAGCTAACAGAATGTTAACATTATTTTCTAATATAAACTCTAATTCACTTTGGAATTTCACCTCTGTATTATAACATTGATTTTCTTCTTGTAAGGCCAAATAATGTGAAGTTGAATAGTCTTTCTAGGTTTTTTGATTTTTTTTGTTTTTTTGTTTTGTTTTTGAGACAGGGCCTGGCTCTGTCACCCAGGCTGGAGTGCAGTGGCACAACCTTGGCTCACTGCAACCTCTGCCTCCTGGGCTCCAGCCGTCTTCCTGCCACCTCGGCCTCTCAAGTAGCTGGGGCTACACGTGCGTGCCACCGTGCCTGGCTAATTTTTGTATTTTTTGTAGAGACAGGGTTTCGCCATTTGCCCAGGCTGATCTCAAATTCCTAAGCTCAAGTGATCCACCCGCCTCAGCCTCCCAAAGTGATGGGATTACAGGTGTGAGCCACCATGCCCAGCCGTCTTTCTAAATTTGTTGGAATTATTACTTAATTATTTTTATTTATGAACCAAAGTATTTTGATGTAACTTTTTGGTCTCTGAACTCAACTTAGGCCAGTTGTCCTGAACATTCTTTGTTTCTCTGTCTGCTAGGTTTCTTTCTTTTCTGTCCTCTAAACTCTAAATGTTTTTTTTCAGCACATACTGCCTCCACAGAAGTGGTCCACGAGGCGGTCTGGGTCAGGTCAGACCACTCAGGCTCAATAGAAGATGGGGTCAGACTAACTTCTCTTGAGAAAGAAACAGGTTACTAAATCTTGGAGGGTTAGCATTTTCCACTCTATAAGTACAATTCTAGAGGCATCTAATGCTTTTCAGACATCTTCATCTTTCTTTTTTTATCTCTATGATCACTCAAATCTGAATACCTAAAGTTGATTTAGATACATATAAATGGTCAATTGCATACTTTCCTCCTTTAATTCACTTGATTCCCTCTTTTGCCCCCTATAAGCAAAGCCTTCCTATGCCACTGGTTCCATTTTCTATGATTAGTTTCCTGCTTAGGTGATTCAACACTTTTTTTCTTCATCATTCATTCAGCACAGACATTTGCTAGGTTCAAGGATCTGAGCACTGAGGGGAGTACCAACATTTGTAAAATATGGTCGAAATCTTTGGAGAACGGTGGAGGAGGAGAGATAACACTTGAACTCAACTGTAAACATAACTGTAAAACAAAGTGGAAAGCTGTCAGTACTCTGTGAACTCCTTTCCTCTCTCTCAGGGGAAGAGCCTGCATGTTCCACTCCTCCCATTTCCTCGCTTCAGCTCCACTGTGTAATTGTACCTGGAACACAGCTCACTCTCACACTCTTAAAACACACATCCTCTTTAAACCCCTTACTCATTCCCATCTCTTTAATTCTTCTTCCATTAAGGTGAGAAAATGTCACCTATTTCTGTATCTTTCTTCCTTCTTTTGCTCTATCCGTATGACAGTAAGTGATTCAGGTCATGGTTGACAAACACAGAGCAGTATTGATGATATGCCTCTCTACCTCTACAGTCATGCTCCACATAGCATTTCAGTCAATGACAGATCACATATATGACGATGGTTCCATAAGATTGTAGTGGAGCTGAAAAATTCCTATCCCCTATGATGTCTCAGCACAACATGTTAGTCACATGTTTGTGGTGATGCTGGTGTAAACAAACCTACCTCTGCTGTGCTGTCAGTTGTATAAAAGTCAAGCATGGTCCAGGCGTGGTGGCCCACGCCTGTAATCCCAGCACTCTGGGAGGCTGAGGTGGGTGGATCACCTGAGGTCAGAAGTCTGAGACCATTCTGGCCAACATGGTGAAACCTCGTCTCTACTAAAAATACAAAAATTAGCTGGGTATGGTGGCAGGCGCCTGGAATCCCAGCTACTCGGGAGGCTGAGGCAGGAGAATCGCTTGAGCCCGGGAGGCAGAGGTTACGGTGAGCCAAGATCGCGCCACTGCACTCCAGCCTGGGTGAGAGGGAGACTCCGTCTCAAAAAATACAATTATGTACCATAATGTGATACTTGATAAAAAACAATGATGTTACTGGTTTATGTATTTACTATAATATATCTTTTATTGGTATTTTAGAGTGTACTCCTACTTATTAAAAAAAAAATGTTAATCGTAAAACAGGCTCAGGCAGGTCCTTTGGGGGTAGCCAGAAGAAGGCGTCGTTCTCATAGGAGACAACAGCTCCATGCTTGTTATTGCTCCTGATGACTTTTCAGCGCAACAGAACATGGAGGTGGGATATTGATGATCTTGACCTGTGTAGGCCTAGGCTAATGTTCCTGTTTTCTTTTTAACAAACAAGTTTAAAAAGTAAAATAATTTTAAAAATAGGAAAAGCTTATAGAATAAGTATATAAAGAAAGGAAATGTTTTTGTACAGCTGAATAATGTGTTGTGTTTTAACCTTTGTTATTACAAAAGATCAAAAGTTAAAAATTTTAAGTTTATAAAAAGTAAAAGTTACAGTAAGCTAAGATTAATTTACTATTGAAGAAGGAAAAATTTTTTTAAATAAATTTAGTGTAGCCTTAGGGTACAGTGTTTATAAAGTCTCCAGTAGTGTACAGTAGTGTTGTAGGCCTTCATGTTCACTCACCACTCACTGACTCACCCCAGAACAACTTCTAGTCCTGCAGGTTCCATTCGTGGTAACTGCCCTAGACAAGTGTGCTGTTTTTTAAATCTTTTATAGCATATTTTATTCTTTTTCTGTGCTTAGTATGTTTAGATACACATATACTTACTGTGTTAGCGTTGCCTACAGTATGTAGTATAATAACATGTTGTGCAGGTTTGTAGCATAGGGCTAATAGGCTATACCATATAGCCTAGGTATGTAATGGGTTATACCATGTAGGGTTGTATAAGTATACTCTGTGATGTTCACACTACAATGCAGTTGTCTAATGACACATTTCTGAGAACATATCCCTGTTGTTAAGTAACAGGTGGCTGTATTTGGAAATAAAGTTATATGTACTGACAGCACATTGTCACTGGCCTTTAAGAGTGGCAAGTGCCCAGCTTTCCGCAGAAACCTAGCACCAGGTCATCATCTCCATCTCTTTCATGCTTTAATTAAGCCAACTTTTCGTTTAGCTTCAGCAAACATTTCAAGGAAATAAAAGAGGTTCTTTCAATGATGTCTTGATTAGTTATCAATATTATAGTAGCATAGGTTTCAATTTTTCCTTGTTGTAAAATTATAGTGTTTCAATGGTGAAGTAAGTAATTTCTGTGGGCTATCTGCAGTGCCACCATTTATAGCATTTATGTCTTTGGAAAAATGTATTTCAATTGCCATGTGACTATAAGTTGTGGCCTTTCCACACCTGGACATATCATTCTTAAATACTTGCCTGTTTTTATCGTTTCTGTTTTCAGCCCTGGCTACCTTCAAAATTGTGCCGTCATACACTGCCAGACGGGTTGGCTTTCCCATGAAAATCAAATTCCATGAGATCCATGGCATTTTCTGTCGAGGTTTCTTTCTCTGGAAACTTTTCTTCCCCCAATCCCTGTTAAATCGAAGTTTAACGATTTTTCAGGGCCTTGTGTATAATATCACACTTTGTAGAATTTCTTTAATCAAAACAGCATAAGGAAACATGTTATTTTGTAGAGATAGAGTCTCACTACGTTGCCCAGGCTGGTCTCAAAGTCCTGGGCTCAAATGATCCTCCTGCCTCAGTCTCCCAAAGTGCTAGGATTATAGGTGTGAGCCACAATGCCCAGCCAGATGTGTATTCTGTATAATCAGAGATACTCTGTGATATAATTGTCAATATTTTAATTTTGGGGGTGACGGTAAATGAATATTGAGCAATATTCTCTATTCTCTATTCCCCTGAAATTTGTAATTTTTGATATATTTACTTAGGAGAACCATAGGCATTTAGAGACCTGAGTCCAAATGTGAATTGAAGAAAAACACCTGTATGTTTTCAGTAAGCCTATAGACTCCAACTCTTGTCCTACATTTATTTTTTCTTACTATGGTCAGTCTTTTGTCCCTCAGGTCCTCCCCATAAACAGTACCCATCCCATAGATGAGCTCTATTTCCTTATATTCAAAATGAATATTCTTCAACTGAGATTATCTTTTCCTTGCTACCAGTTCACTGCTGATTTTTTAGGTTAGCTAAGTCTAGTGAAACTGCAGAGTCTTCCAGAGCCAGGTGGATGAATGGATTATGCTGTGGTCTAGGCTAGGTCTTGTCTCTACCCATTTCACTTTTGTTCCCTCCTTTTATGTTGAAAAGTAATATATGCTTATTTAAAATAATGGAGACTATGAAAAAGTTAGAGTCATATTCTTGTCACCCAAATACAATTTTTGTTAGCATTTTGATGTATTTTCCTGCCATTTTCCCATTCGTGAGTGTTCAGGTTTTATAAGGTATATTGTTAATTATTATATACACATAGTTTTGTATGCTCCCTTTTTCGCTTGTAGGAGGCATTTTTCATGTAGTTATATAATCATTCATCTTCTGAGAGGTGCTTAAGTAACATTCCTTATAATGGACAAATCATAGTTTACTTGATAATTCTACTACTATTAAATATTTCGTTTCCCCGCTAGTTTTTAATATTATTAGTAATGGTATGGTGAGCATCTTTATGTATAAAATATTTTAATGTGTAGGGTTATTTCCTACAGGTAGATTATCCTAGGTGTAATTTATGTGTCAAAGGGTATAACTGGCCTCAGACTCTATTTACATATTGTCAGATTTCTTTCTTTTTTTTGAGACAAGGTCTCACCGTGTCACCCAGAATGGAGTGCAGTGGGGCGATCTCAGGTCACTGCTGCCTCGACCTTCTGGGTTCAAGCAATCCTCTTGCCTCAGCCCCCAAGTTGCTGGGACTACAGGCATGCCACCCCGCCTGGCTAATTTTTGTGTTATTTTTAGAGATGGGGTTTTGCCATGTTGCCCATGCTGGCCTCGAACTCCTGAGCTCAAGTGACCTGCCTGCCTCGGCATCCCATAGTGCTAAGTTTACAGGCGTGATCCGTACCTGGCCATTGTCAGATTTCTTGAAAAACATTTTTTCCCATGTCACCTTCCTACTCAGGAATTTTTGTTAGCTTTGTGTTGCCTACAGTCTAAAGTTGTACCCATCTAATTGGCCCTTTTCATTTTTAAAACACTTTCTAAGAAACTTTTTTTGTTTTAACCGCCTGCTTATCATTGAGCATTACATTCCATCTAATTTTCCACATTATAAAAAGTGATGCAGGGAATATTCTCTTATGCAGAGAGAGGCGTGCTTTTTTGGATTTTTGGGGGGCATAAATTATCAGCAACGAAAATGCTGGATTAAAGAATATAAACATTCAATGAAACTAATAACCAAGCTTTTTTTAAAAAATAAGATTATATCAGTTTACAAATTTACCAGTTATGTATAGTCTTCCTAGTAGTGAGAATAATTATTTTTTTTTATGCACATTTAAGGGAATGTGAGGAGGAAATTTCCATGTTTTTTCAATTTATATTGTTTTTATTACTAGTGAGATTGCAGGTTTGTCTACATTATTTGTTGGTTAATTGTGTTTTCTTCAGCTTAGCTTTCAAGGCCCTCTGTTAGTTGGACCTGCCCTTTTCACCTTATCTGCTATTATTCAAATGCACAAATATTTATTAAGCTCCTGCTGGCTAACTTCTCCCACCCCAACAAATAAACACACTCTAATCAAGCCAGCCTCCCTATTGTTCCCTTGAACTTGTCAGGCTTTTCCTTTTGATGCTTTTGTTCATGCTTTTTCTACTCCTACAATGCCTATCCCTCCTCTTTTGCTTACAGTATGCTGATTTCCCCCATCCTTTGGGTTCAACCTAAAGCTTTTTTCCTCTTGGAAATCTTCCCCGACCTGACTGGCTTGCTTGAGGGCAGGGTCTGGGGCTCATGCTCTCTTGTATCCCAGTGCCTTATTTAGGATCTGCCTAATGTAGTAGGTAGGCAACGATGATGTTGCTTTAAAAATGCATGCTGAGATAGGCAGACCTAGACTTAACTTTTGGCTCTGACTTTGGGCAAATTATTTTAGTCCGCCAGGCCTCAGTTTCTTCATCTCAGGGTCAGTCATAAAATGGGGATGATAATAGTACCTGCTTCTAGAGTTGTGAGCAATAAACGCGGTAATGGTCGTCCCAGCACTTGGTCTTCCTTTCCTTAGGAATCTTTCTGGTGTGCCCCAGATTCTGTATGCCATCTCTTTCTTGCGTTGATATTGTTTCTTGTGAATTGTTGTATGCTCTCAGATACCAAGTTCTTAAGGTGGTGGGGGATTGTATGTTAAATTTTTTGCCCATCCTAAAGTGCTATGTAAATACTGATTGAGTATAATTGAGTAGGTTTGGTAGCAGTGAAAACGAGGGCAATGCAGTGAGGAGGACCTCATTTTCAGTCTTTCACTAAAAGCTTTACTGACCCGTTATTGGAGAACTTTCTCTTAGGGCCTTTAAAAAATATTTAATTTTGTTGCTTGTTCAGCCAAATGGAGTTAGTTATTCAGTAGAAAATGGTAAAAAGATCCAAATAACACCACTGGATTTCACTTTTCCATATAGTGTTTCAGAGTGTTGTATTCATTAATATTTGTGCAAAAATCTATGGTTAATACCACAAGAAGTCATAAACTAAACCAGATTTTTCCCCTTTTTAACTGTCACATGACTTGGATTAACAACAGCGTTACTCCCTAATTTACACCAAGCATTCTCGAAAAGCTGAAACAATGATTCATGTTTAGTCACCATGTGACTGGCTATTTTCATTTATTTAAAATATAAACAACAAAAAATATCCTGGATAAAGATCTCCACATATTTTAACTAGTGACAGATGCTATGATCAGTATTTTTACTTAAGTCAGGCATTTTTTACATACACCTCAAGCCTTGCAATTAAGCTTTATGCCTTTCCAAGCATAACAGTTAACCAATAAACCAAAATATCAGCCTGGTCTGGCTTAGCTCAGCGGTCTTTTGATTTCTTCCAGTCTGTTTGATGTGGAGGCTTATTGAGATTTATCTACTGAGCTGTTCATAGTTTGTAGGGCTGAGAGCACTGGCTATATTATATAAGATTCCATTAGTGACAGAAGAGTGTAGACAGTCTCTACAGTGTAGATAGTTTAGTCAGTTGTGGCAGTCATAATTTTGTTGAGATTTTTAAGACTGTTGTCAAGCTTTTTAAAATAATAGTCAATGATTTTTCTTATTTCCCAGTTTATACTGTGAGCCTCAAAACAGATGTAGTTTGATTGGTTCAATTTAGTGGAAATTTTCTCAACTTTCAGGAGAAATCTCTGCAGATTTGAAAACTTTTCCAATTATTTGGAGCAGTTTACCCACAGGGAAATAAAAATAGAAATACCTAGTAATCAGTCCTAAATATTTGCTCTGTGGGTAGGTAAACACTATTCCATTGTACTGTGCATGATGGTAATAGCATCAGCATACCAACCTTAAGTGCTACAAAGGGCTTTTACACACTGTGTCCTCTATTCCTGGTAGGAATACTCAGTAAGTATTATTGTCCCTTTTCTAAATGGCACACTTGGAATTTGGATTATTTTTTTGCTACGTGGTCTCATATCTAGTGGGAAGCAGAGCTGGTGTTCAAATTCAGATATAACTTCTAGCTCAGTTATTTTTGCACTACCTGAAAGTTTTTTCTTGTTAAATAATATACAGTATTTCTTAAAGTAACAAAGTTCTGCCAAGCAGCATTGCCATGGTGTTTAATCACATCCTGTTTCCTTAGAAGTAGAATAAAATTTCTCACATTTACCCTGCTGCAGATGAGAAAATAAGGTCATATTGGAGGAATAATGAAACATATTTATCCTTTCTGCCTCAGTTGCCTTGTGTCTCGAATGGGGAAAATATCTCTTAGGGTTTTTGTGCAATTGAGTGAGTTCATACATGCCTGGAGATTAGGAGAGTACTTGGCACAGAGTAAATGCACAATACAATTAGCTCTTGTAAGCATTCATTTACTCAGTAGGGTATATTGACCTGCTATGTGCCAGGTAGTGCGCTGGACATTAGGAGATAAATAAGTTAAAGTCTTTGCCCACAAAGGTCTCAGCATCAAGTAGAGTAGACATACCCCAAACAGTGTGCTAGCAGCATGAATATTCTCATACAGAGGTGTGCAAGGAGGTGTAGACACAGAGTAGGGATGAGTGGGGACTGTTAGGGAAAACTTCCTGTAAGAGTCAGGGCCTGAGCTTGAAGGATGAGTAGAAGTTAACCAAGTGAAGAAAACTGCAGGGGCAAAGGGAACCAGGAGGACAGATGATGGTAGTGAAAGATTGGTGTGAACATGTTTTTTCAATTCAGAATTTCTTGAAGACGTTAATATACTGCTATGCATTATGACTCTCCAGTCATAGCATTGACTACTCATTTAAAATATTGAATCATGGAATCCTTTTAATAGAATATCCATTGAAGAGCTGTGTTTTATAGGACATACTTTGGGAAATTCTGGATGGACCAAGTGGTTAGAAGAGAGGAGCATGAGTTCAGGTTGGAAATGAGGCAGACAAGGAGGAAGGAGAGACAGATACTGATTAGAGATACTAAGACAGTAGATTTGATAGGACTTGATGAAAAACAAGGGGGCCAGGGAAGAGGAAACAGTGGCATGGCAGCAGATTTGTGGCTTAGACAGATTCTGGGGCTAATGGTGCCAATGGTGCCATTTACAGCGGCGAGAATTTAGGAGGAGGAACAGACTGATGGGGGAAGATACCAAGTTCAGTTTTGCCCTTGTGTTTTCAGATGCTTGGGGGACATCCAATGGCATATCCAAAATGACATCTATTTGGCAGTTAGATACGTAGGGTCTGGAGCATTGGAGTGAGGTATAGGCCAGATGAAGGAGTCATCCGTAGGTGGTATTTTATGCCAGGAAAGTGAATAAGATCACCCAGAGGGGTTAGGGTAGACTTGGGGAAGCATCAGTATTTAAATGATGTATGAAGGAAGAGGATCCCTCAGCAGACGTTGAGTATTTCAGTAATCTGATATTCTTTGGGACAGGCTTGTTCTTTTCAAGATCTGTGAGTATTTTGTTGTGTTGTGTTTTTCTGGAAAGTGTCTGAATCCACCCATGCAGAAAATCTACTTTGTGAGCTCTTCCTCCCAAGAATCTGGGTAGTTGTAGAAGGAGGCACTTCACCCACACCCTGAGCTCTCCAAGGAGAGCTGTGTGAGACCCCGCCCAGCCCTTCTGAACTCAGTCAGAGAAGGTGGAGCCATCTTGCATTGTTAAGTTTTGGAGTGTTAAGTCCTTAAATGTAACTTGAGAAATAATGAAAGGGAAGTATTCCACTGGATTAAACAAGTTCAATGGATTTTAATTTTCCTGATAAACTATTATTAAGAAATTGTTTTGGAGATTTACTCTTTGAGTAGGATTAGCTAACCTACATTTTTCATTTGGATAAATAGTTCTTTAATTAGAAACCAAGATTAGAGAATAGTTCTATTGCTTCACATAGTGTAGAGAAGGTATGTGAAACTGCCAAATCAAGGTTTTCCTCATGATAGTGAGAAGCAGGGAAAACAAGAGGAAATTATAATATGTTAAGGGAAATGATTCTTTTCATCCAAATATACCTGCTTTTATCTTCAATTCTGAAAGTCTTTGCCGGCAGGGTTTTTTCCCCTTATTCTTGTCATGCCAACAGTTGCATATTTCTGGCAAAATATTCATTACTGACTAGGGGTGCACAAGAAATCTTTTGCCAGAGAATTAAGCAAGCAGAAGTCTGTCAAAACAAATATTCTAGTTTGAAAATATAGTCCTGCGGGGGAAGCGGGAGGAGTGGATAGTGGAGGAGGCCAGGGCATGTTCTAAGGCTGAGTATTTATTTCATAAGAATTCTGTGTTCTGAAAGACTGTTGTTTGTAGGAATGCTGGAGGAAGCGGGATTGTGGTACATTAAATGTACTGATGAACAAGATTTTTCTGGGGAATTTTGGTTTGTTCTTGTGCTTGTTATGTAGCTCATGTGATGACAGCCTTTGCTGAGAGTGATACATTTTGCTAACAAATAACCTTCTTAACTTAATTCAAGAGGCATTTAACAAAACTTACTAGTTTACATGGAAAAAAACCGAGGCCCGAGGATACTAAACACACATAAACAAAGATTCACGTAAATACCAGTCCACTTCATAAGCATTTATTTGGCTAGGAATGCCAACATTTTACAATTCCAGTCTTGAAAGTATTCATTGATTGATTGAAAAAAAGAAAACTTGTTTTTCTCCTACTTCTTTTTTGTTACTTTTTAAAGTTACTCGTTTTATAGATGAGTAAGAGTATTGATGGATGAAGCAAAAGTTTTAGATTCCTTTGTTATATAGTTGCTCAAAGCTACTATTACAGAAGTTGCTCTTCAAGTTGGAGGAACATAGACTGACATTTTTGTTTTTACCCACTGGGATGGGAGTGGGTGCTAACCATATTAAGCCTCAGGGATGAAAACTGTTGCATGCAAAAGTGGATTTTAGTTCTTCTGCAGAATTTTCTATCAACATATAACTGAGATTTTCTGAGATAACTTTAAAAATAAATTATATTACCTTATAATATTGTTGTAAATGATCTTACATAGTAGAATATATTAGTAATAAAGAAAAGCTCTCAAAATAACTAATAAAATAGAGATCAGTTTATTCTTAGCTTCTGGCAAATTTCAGACTTGCTACTATAAGCAGTTCAAGGAGCACATGCCTGTGTCTGGAGCACTGAGAGGAAACCATCTTGTTCTTTCCTTCCCTAATTTCATATACTTTAGTTACTGGGAAAAAGATTAATTAATGTAAAATTTCTTTACTTTTAGTAATTCAAAAGAATAAACATTTTTTGAGGGCTTGAAAAGATCATGGTGCACCATTGGAATTTGCCTTTAGTAAATGTAACATTTGTTTTCTAAAGAATTATAACAACATACTTAAATTCCAGAACAGTAAGCAAAATAGCTTAAGTTCACTGACTTGAAAAAACATTCTTTTATACTGCACGGTTCTAAAATAAATACTTAAAAGAAACAGAGAGCAAGCCATTCTATCTTGGATTTCATTTTCCTTCAGATAGAACAGCTAGAACAAACATTCTTGCTAGTTAACATTGCCTGTGTTTTTATGAAGTTAATAACTGACCTGTCAATCACGCCCTATATAAATACGATAGTTGAATGCTTTCTGCTTTAGAAGCACTTTTATTTACAAGAGCTGCCAGCCAAGATTTCCAAAGGACTCCACGGGCTGTTTGCTTTGATCTGTTTTGAGGGCTGGTCTCTTTATACCTGTTGGTTTGCTCTTTGTGATACCTTTGTGTAATCAGGTATGGGGACAGCAGATGTGCAGAATAAACACATCTTAAGGAAACCAAGACTCAAGAGAAATCATGTAATTATGAATGAACTGCTCTAAAAAAGAGGGAGAGAATATTTTTTTAAATCAACTTAGTTGCTGTTATGACCAGAGAACAGACATTGTGGTATTCACCCCAGAGAAGCAAGAGATTTTCCCTTAAATCAGCTTATAATGAATGGAGGTGGTATGTGTATCCCTCACCCTCAAACTGTTGCTCTCCTTTAAATTTGTAAATTGCTGAGATGTTGCAGCTCTTCTCAGTTGACTTTTGCCTTTGACCTTTTCTCATTTGCTTCTTCCCTAGGAAATGTTAACCACATGTCTCTACCCAAATAATTGAGTCTCTGTGAGAGTGTTTACCTTTATATTTTGAACTGGAAATGCCTTTTAGTATTTAAGACAGTTTTCCAGAAAAGATGGCTTTTTGTTTTGTGATTTTGATTTGGGGTTCCCCTTCAACACTGAGGAAGAGCTGAAAGGCAAATTCATCTTTGTATCCCCTCAAATGCCAGCCATGGGGCTCAGTGTATGAGAGAAGGATAGAAATGAAGAGAAACCAAAATTCTTTGGTCTTCCTTCCAAAATGGCCTATTCTGAGTTTAGTTTCTTTCACTTTTCAATTAAATGTTGCCCTAATCATTTCCATATATTACATTTAAATATCACTTTTCTCTAGGAATCTGAATGTTTGAACATATTAGAGGTTGTTACCTTCTATTTTAGTTTGAAATTAAAACATCAAACCAAAAGGTAGCCTCCCCTATCTTTTTTAAACTAGAAATGTTTACCCTGACTTTGCAGTGTTTTAGGAGAGCCTGATTTAGAGATTTTCAGGCACTTGAAGTTCACCTTACTATTTCGGGAAATTCTCTTTATACTTTTCAAACGGCTTTTATGGACATTTTTTGGTCAGCGCCTTCCCCTTTTGTGACATTGGCAGGAATCTTAGAGTTTCTGGGGAAAGATGCCAGAACGTTGCCCATGGTTTGGAAAGCAGGTGTTTTATTAACCAGAGTTTCTCTTTTGTTGCTCAGAACATTTTCAGAATCTAATATCTTAAAATGTTATTTGGTTCCTTATTTATGGTTTTTAAATTCTGACATCTCTATAATAATCAGAGTGTAAAACGCAGCCCGAAATCCCCTTGATTCAACAGCCTTCCGCAGATACCCACTTGCCAGAGTGAAATCATTTGGTAAATGTTAAGGTAGATTAAAGCTTGGGCTTGAACTCTGTTCTCTCTAGGCACCTTTTGGGGGTCAGAGGTGGTAAAGCTGTGGTATTGCCTGGAGCCAGCGCAGACTAACACAGTTGTGTTGCCTGTGTGAAGGCAGAAACCTCTGAGGGATGTGAAACAGCCAAAATTACATTTGAGCATTTTCAGGCCCTTGATTGCAGAACCTTTGCTGAAAGCAGTAGTGCAGGATAGCCAGAAATCAAGCCAGAGAAGCAAGAAGGCGTAAACTAGGATCGGCCATGCCACAGATAGTGGGGGAGAAACTGCTTCTCCAAATGATGTGCAAGGGACAACTCTGAAGATCCATAAGACTGCTGAGTTGGCAGATTAGCCGAGTCCCCTCCAGTATTTTCATTTTGCATTCATCCAAGGCTCAAACCTATAATTAAATTTTCTGAACAAAGACTCTATTAACCCACACCATCCAGATTGATGACTAACAGCTCTTCCTTCCAGGTACATAAGGAAATCTGTAATGCTTAAAGCAAAATAAAGACCCTAGTCAGGTTTGGGGGAGGGCGAAGTCAGGGAGTGGATGTAGTTAGGACTGGGTTTACCTTTCAGAAATCATTTTTTAGTGCTTAAAATGGACCTTTCAGTGGTTCCTGCACTTAAGTATATATGATTTACTAAATGATCTAAAACTTAGTCACAGTGAGTTTAATTTAGATATCTATGAAAATGTGTTGGTTTTTAAACTTTTGGCACATTGTTTAAAAATTCTGTCTTTAATATTTTGTGTGGGCAGTGTAGACTTAGGTGAAACTTTTCAGCACAGACCCAGACACAGTTCATTATGTTACTCCTATGCCAAAACTTCAAGTAGCTTTCTAGTATTTGAGAAATAAGGTTCAAATTCATTAGCTTGGCATTTGAGGCCTTCCACAGTCCAGCCTACTTTCTACTAGAGCTTTTTGCTCTAGCCTTCACTGTTGTCCCCAGCAAGCCTTACATACCTCTGCCTCAGCAGTGTCCTTGTGCCATCTCCTTCTCCACCCGCTTTTCTCCTCCTCCTACAGCCTCCCCGCACTGCTGGGACAGGTGAATCCTAACTGTTCTGCAAGGCCAAGCTTCACCTAGAATACTTTAGGATCTCTGCTTTTCCAAATCTGTCAACATCCTGGTTAATCCCACCTCTTACGAAACTGGCTTTCCTGGAGCATTCCTCTGCGGGCTCTCCCCCACCAGTTTGACCTCCAGAGCAATGTTATACCACATCTATGACTCTTATCACACCAACCCTTCATTTGTGGTTGGTTTTTGTGTTTTTGTTTTCCCATTCATTTCTGTCTTGTTTTGTAAACTTGATAAAGTTCCTTGAGGCTTAGAATTGTATCTTTTATGTATGAGTGTCCTCCAGAGCACTTAGCATAATGCTTAATATGTATCTGTCAGTTGTTTGATTGATTGGTGCTTGTCTCAGGCCCAGGGCTTGATGTCTTTGCAATCTCTAAAGACAGCAAGCTGTTTTCAGAACCACTGAGTACCTTTGTACCAGGTTTATTTTTTGGCTTTTCAACTTGGTAGTGGAGATGTTAGGCCCAGTTCTGTCCAGAAAATGTATTTTCCAAATCTTTACATGAATAGAATGGTGTTACAGTCACAATCTGGAGCAGTTTCACTTGGGTACTGCCAACTCTTTCTTATGCTGACTGGCTGACCCATGCTGAAGTGTTCCTCAGATCTCATTTCAACTTTCTGGCTTACCCTTTTTTTTTTTTTTTTTTAATTAAGAGAAAACTTATTTCTGAGATCCTTTTTGGAGCAAAGGCAAGTGAATGTTTGTTAAATGTTTACTTTCTTGACTTTAATTCCCTTCAGCAGATGATAACTCAGGTGGGATTATGCCTTGACAGTGATCTGACAAGGTCCTTGTTCAGGGTAGTTATTGACTTTTCCAGTATTAACCTTCTAAATATAGCATGAAACCAGCGTCCTTGTGTCTGAACTATATAAGGAACTGACTTTCTTTTAATTTTATGTGTTTTTGAGTTTGAGGAAGATGCATATTTTACCAAGTTGTGACTTTCAAGACTTCAGTGCTGAACTCATTTGGTCTGGAAACTACTGATAAAATTTCTACTTTTGCAAACTTTTTTTTTTTTTTTTTTTTTTAAATAGGCAAACTTGGTTTTTTAAAAACCACGTCTACAGTAGTGAATGCCCTGTCTAACTGACACAGCATGCTTTGACTTCTGGAAGCTTGGGCCAGACTCTGAGAGATTTTGACAGCCAATATGAACCGATGTACACGGTAGTGAGTCCCTCACATTCACACAGTGTATGACACATGTGTATTTATTCATTCAACAAATATTTTTTGAGAACCACCTAGGACCCAGGCATTGTACTAGGTTCATGAGATACAGTGATGAGTAATCAGTGGATATTTTACTGCCTTATTATTATTTTGACTTTTAGTTTCTAGTCTGTTTTCTCTTAATAGAGTATCAGCTCTTTGGAGGGTGGGTATTTGCCTCATTCAGTGTTGTGTCTTCAACACCTAGAGAGGTGCCTGACACATAGCAGAAGCTCAGTAAATATTAGTCAAATGTATGAAAGAAGGTCTACAACAAGGGATGTAAACACTTACAAAAGCACATGGGAAATGCGTATAAAATGGGATTGAGGGAGTCAAGGAAGATACCCCAGAGCAAGAAAGATAATGGGTGAGAGGAAGGATATGTAATATTTAGTTGGGAAAGAGGAGTGGAGGTGAGGGTGACTGCTCCCATGCAGAAGTCCAGATGAAAATGCACAGGGTATAGAGAGGACAGCCTGAAGTGAGTTGGGGACCTTGTCAGCCAACTCAAGGACATGGGAGCAAAGAAAGTATCTGAAACACAAGTAGAACAGGATTTGCTTTAGTATAATCATTTTGCCTTGATGTGGCTGGATTGAAAAGTAGTGCTCAAGACTGGGAGATCAGTTTGTTTGAATAATTTGTTTGCTAGAATAATGTAGACAAGTGGTACCTAGACTTTTCTATTTTGTGAACCAGCAACATTTTTTTTTATTTTGAGGATCAACAAAATACAGTTATCAACCCTTTAATTTTGTTAAATAAGTACATTAAAGAGCATATTACATGTCAGAATCATTTCATAAATTAAAGGACATTTTCACATACATAACCACATATATACATCCCCCCTTAGGAATCTCAAATTAATATTAGATATTTAAATAGAATACCTTTAGCTTTATGCAGAATTTACTATGTTGCACTGTGGGTTTTTTTTTGTTGTTGTTGTTGTTTTCATTTTCTTCATGAATGGACACTGGTGTGTGATCTGATATTTGTAAACCAGAGATGTAGGCTAGGATGAAAATGTTGGTGGTCAGAATTAGGATAGTGACAGTAGGGATTGAAAAAAGTGAATAGAATTGAGAGATAGGTGATCAAATCAGCAGAACCTGGTGATTTCAAAGTACTTGCAGATCTCTTATCTCATTTGATCCTAATGGTAACCATGTGAGGAAGTTAATTTGGTTAGGTATAGTTGTCTGCATTTAATAGATGAGGAAACTGAAGCTCAGAAGGTAGGTAACTTACCCAAGTTACATATCTGATGAATAGCGCAATTGAAACCATCATGCAGGTGGCGTTGGACTCTTGGTATGTGGCACCTTCACCCCTTTTTGCTTTTGCTCACATTTCAGGGAAGACAGGAAAAGGAATCCTGGGCTCCCTGTGAGTCATATCTTTTAGGTCAAAACATACAATGCAGTCTGCCCTTAGAATGAAATAATATTTTAGTGATGACTCTTTGATTTATCTTGTCTTGCAACATCATCCATTACCAATCCATGAACTTGAGTAACCCTATTTAAATTAGGCCAGAGGAGATTAAGGCTTCTTTAGCTGTATTTTCATATTATCCTGTGCTACCCTTTTTCCTTTCTATAAATAAGCCTTGGCCACTCTATTTATGGTTTTTTTGTTTTGTTTTGTTTTGTTTTGTTTTTGTCGAGAGGTGGAGGACGGTGAGACTTTGTGTGTACGTAAGGATATCCTCTATCACCTGGGATTTTTTTTTTTCCTTTCTCTTCCTTAGTGTATGTGCAGATTAATTTGGTGCTATGTAGATTCCAGAAAGAATGGAATAGACTTTATAATGGAGTATTCCTTGTTGAAGGGCAAAGACAGGAAGTGGAAGTGAATAAAAAGAATGAAATTGGACTTAAAGGAGAAAAAAGTGAAGCAAAAACAATTTGAATTGGACAAAAGAAAAAAGTTAGAAAATATTTGTGGGCGGTTCCTTGTAACTGACTTTTAAACAACATTTTTGGTGTATAGTCATAAAATCCTCTGACCTATGAAACACTAGTTTAATGGAATTAATTAAAAATAAGATGGAATGCCAGAATTTACATATGAAAACTATCAGTAACTGTTCCTTCAATTCGTTGTTATGTAGTCTTTGTATCAGTCATTTTTGTAGGCTCCTAGTTTCCTGGCAAATTTGAAGATGTTTTTGGAAAACTGTTAAGAGTGACTTTAAATTATTTTAGTAGAGACTCAACTACTAGCAAGTCTGTTGTAATTACAAATAATTATGAGAAATATGGTTTCCTTTTCCAAGAAGCAAATAAACTTGTTATTGAAGCATCTGCACCTCAAGGGTCTACTTTTACTACTAGAATGGGCACATCAAAACCAAATATTGTTCTCTTACTATGTGTGAGTAGGAAAGTGAGAGTAGCATTGTGTATACCGCCATTTTCATCTCCTTTAATCACCTCACTAACTGTGTGTGTGCGTGCGTGCGTGTGTGTGTGGGAGGGGGTGTGTAGATATCCTAAATATGTTTTTTCTACCGATGTGAAATGTTCTATCCCACTTCCTACCTGTCTTCCTGGCCTTTGACACATGTGCGTGCACACACATGTATATAAAATTTAGTGTTTGATTCCTTCAAAGTATAGGTGTTAACGTATTCAGAATACTGTGTAAAATTTTTTATACCAGACCTAAATTTTAATCATGTTTTCAATGCCTGTACTTTGTGTATTTTTAAAAGCTATTTGCATTGTAAGTTTGAAAGTGAGTTATGTTCTCTGGTGTACTCTTAGTGTCTCAAGTGTGTTGAACTTAATAGTAATTTATACTAATTTCCTCTGTATTCCTTTCATCTCATCTTTAAAGTGCTGAGGGAAAGAAAGAGGACTGGGTGGCAAGAGCCAAGACAAAAGAACAATGTGTGTGTAATTTGTTTTGTTCAGAAGGTATAAAGTTAGATTTGCGATTTGTTGATGCATTATCTCATTTCTCACAGTAATTCCATTAAGTAGGCACTATTATTCCCATTTTATAGAAACTAAAATGTAAAATTATTTAGCAGGGTTGAACGAATCACCCAAGGTTACACTGCCACAGTGTGGTATTCCTCTGATCAGGCTGGTTCTAGACCTTTGCTCTTTCTCTACTTTGCATTTCCTCATTCCCACCCCACCACAGAATAAATAATCTGTGGAACATGGTTTCACATTCTATTCCATGATGTAGTAGCAGCCTTTTCTAAAATGAAATGCTGTGCATATTATTATTTTTTAATTGCCATTGGAAATAGGCTGAATGTAGGCAGATAAATAGTATTTGAACTGCTTTAGTTTATGTGGAATATTACCCTTGTCTGAATGCATGACATTTTTTAAACTTTTAATGTGATTATATAATCTAGATGGGTATTTGCCTTAACAGTGATGAGTTTTGCAGATTTTTTTTTTTTTTTTTTTTTTTTTTTTTTTTTTGAGACGGAGTCTCGCTCTGTCGCCCAGGCTGGAGTGCAGTGGCCGGATCTCAGCTCACTGCAAGCTCCGCCTCCCGGGTTTACGCCATTCTCTCGCCTCAGCCTCCCGAGTAGCTGGGACTACAGGCGCCCGCCATCTCGCCCGGCTAATTTTTTGTATTTTTTTAGTAGAGACGGGGTTTCACCATGTTAGCCAGGATGGTCTCGATCTCCTGACCTCGTGATCCGCCCGTCTCGGCCTCCGGAGTTTTGCAGATTTTTAAGACTACTTGGAGGTATTTATATACTTCAAATATTTACTAGGAAGTATCTTTGCAAGGTTAGGTAAAACAGTTTACCAAATGAGTTTCAATGAGTCTCTGTTGGGAAAGGTTAAATAGCACTGTAGAGTAGTCTTCTGGCAATCAAGCAGTTCCTCTGCACAAATAACAGTGAATATAATTGATGGTCTTAGTAATAAGGTCATAAAGTCAAAAAGAGCTACTACAGTGTGGTCAGCGTTTTGACCATAAGGAACAGAATGTAAAAGTTGGTTAGCTGGAAGGATTTCCTGCCTCCTTAGTAACTATTGTGTCTCTGTTTCCTTAGTCATAGCTGAATTGGGAAAAAGAGAAACATCTTTTAATTCTGCATTTAGAATTGATGTTTTTCAGATTTACATAGTGCAAAGTGTGTTTGGATGAGTATAAGCCAGAATCTAACCTATCCTTTGCATAAATGCCTTTCTGCAATACTGCTTATTCAGGATAGGCTTCTTTTGTTTCTTCTTCTTGTTAGCCTGCTCTCTCACTCTTGTTTCACACATTATAGCATTTAATATGTTCCTGTTTTCAACTGACAGAATTACTCTTTGCATTGTAGTGTGTGTGTGAGGGAGAAAGAGCGAGAGCGGGTGCGCATGCAAGAGAGAAAGTGTGTATGATGGAGAGAAGTACTGCAAGCATAGCAAGAAACAGCTGCCTCCTAAAATTTATAATCAACAGTAGAAAGAAAAATAGAGGTTTTTTTAAAAAAGGGAATTCCGTAGAAGCAGGTATACTGTAATATAGGGAACAGATGGAAAAAAAGTAAGTGACACTCTCAGGGAGGTGAGATGAAATTAAGAGCAATCTGTGAATAAGAAGGAGCTTTAGAAAATTAAAAAATACGATAGCCCAAGTAAAAATTTCAGTACATGGTAGGGAAGACAGTAAAAGGACACTGCCAGAGATTGACCTAGAGAGAGGGAGATGGAACATGGGAAAGAAAAAATAAGATTAGAAGATTATCAGGCAGTTCAACATTCAACTTACAGAAGTTCAGAAAGGAGAACAAAGTGAGGGCAGTAAGTTATCAAGTAGCATAAGAAAATAGGAAAATATAGAACTAAAGAACATGAGTCCTAGTACAGTCAGTGAAAAATGATTCACACCAAGAGTCGTCATTTCCAAAATTTTGTGAAGAGGAAAAAAAAAAAACAGCTCACTTACAGAGAATTAAGAATCAAAATGACAATGGACTTAGAAGTTAATGGAGCATTGCCTTCAAAATTCTGAGGGCATATGATTTGCTTCTTATTCTGTATTTAACTAAACTGTTAATAACACTTGGAGCTAAAATAGAATGTACTTTTATTTATTTTAAAAGTTTCCTTTTAAATTAAAGTCAAGGAAAACGTCTTTCTCTTTCTTTCCTGGACATACATAAATACAGCATCTTTCCCAGACATACATTAATACAGCACCTAAGTATTTTTTAAAAGTTAGTTGCCAAACAATATTGTTTGACATAACCATGTATGTGTAATTTTGTGTGTGTGAGTGTGTGTGTGTTTAGACAGGGTCTCCTCCTGTCACTCAAGCTGGAGTGCAGTGGTGTGATCTTGGCTCACTGGAGCCTCAGCCTCTTGGGCTCAAAAGATGTTCCCACCTCAGCCACTCAAGTAGCTGGGACAACAGGCTCACGTCACTACACCTGGCTGATTTTTATATTTTTTGTAGAGATGGGTTTTCACCATGTTGCCCAGGCTGGTCTTGAATTCCTGGACTCAAGCAATTCTTCTGCCTCGGCCTCCCAAAGTGTTGGGATTACAGGCATGAGCCACTGAACCTGGCTAATTTAATGTTTTTATATGTGCGTATAAAAGGTCTAGAATGGGCAAAGTGGAGTTTCTCCTTCTACTTACTTATTTGTATATTGCCTGTTTTTTTTTTAAATAAATGAGTGCATATTAATTGCAATTAATAGAATATAGCTAAAGAGAAGGGAAGAAAATAGACCTAATTTATTTCTTTATTTATTTAAAAGAAAAAAGTTGGCACGCCAGGGCAGGAGGATTATTTGAGGCCAGGAATTTGAGACCATTCTGGGCAATATAGTGAGACCCTGTCTGTATAATAAAGAATTAGCCAGGCATAGTAGTGCATGCCTGTAGTCCTGGCTACTTGGAAGATTGAGGCAGAAGGATCACTTGAGCCCAGTGAGCCATGATTGCCCTACTGCACTCCAACCTGGGTGACAGAGCGAGATACTGTCTCTTAAAAACAAAATTGTAGAAAGTGCATGCTATATTGTTCTCCTCTGCTAGGTGCTATAAGAAATATAGCTGAAGTAGCAAACACAGCTTCAAACTTTGAACGATTTGGGGTCTGGCTGTTAAGGGGAAACACACATGTAAGGGAATGACTCTCAGCCATGTTGAAAGTCTGACTCTGTGTGATTTCAATGTACAGGCAGCTCTTGGGGCCAAGAAAATTCCTTTCCAGGGTCTGCAGGAGGTGGCAATCTACTAACTTCAGAGTGTTTTAAAAAACCACCATTTGTGAGAAAATCAAACACAGGACTCTCATCTTGAAATATCTAATTTAATAAATTTCATTTGCATGTATACAGAAACCAACCTACTTACTGTTGCCAGTCCCAGGAGCCAGAGGTTAGAGTTTCTAATAATAATAGCAATAATGAGTTATACTTACTCCAGATTAGTTTTCTAGCTCTCCAAAAAACAAATGGCTAAGATGTCCAAAATGTTCTTTTCACAACTCTGCCAAATGCTGGCTTTCCCTCTCTGTCTGGAAATCCAGCCAATCTCTTGAAAATTATCCTGTTCTTTGAGTACTTCCAGGCAGTTCTTCAGAAGGAAGACTAATTCCTGCAGTCTGAGATGGACGTCCACTACATAAGGGACTCTTTTCCATACTTCTGCAGCTGAGGAAAATCACACCTTGTATTCTGAGTCTTATTTCTTCTAATTGTGAATTTGGGAAAATATATGTATACCAGACATCACATCATACCTATAGTCAGCATTGTGTCTTAATTGGGAGTGTAACATTTGCCTGGTGACTACTTGGGTTTTTTTTGTTTGTTTATTTTTCTTGTAAATAAGTCTTGGCCTGAGTGTTCTCAGACTTACAAAAAACATGGGTTCACTGGGGAAAAGTGAAGCGTTTAGCCTGAATAAGAACAAATACACACAGTCTTTTCTAGTTTGATTTGCATGGGAGTTAGATGTTTTTTGGGGGTGGGTGGAGGGTAGTAAGGGATATTCTAGTATATTAGTAAGAGTTTCTTAATTTGAATACAGGAGAGACAGGAGACTTATTGGACCAAATGGAATTATCTGTGGTCCAGTGATCTCCAAAAATGCTTTGTAACAGCAGATGATTAGATTTTAAAAGATTAGTTTAGCTGGCAGTTTGCCTGCTCATCTACCCCCATAAATTCAGTGGGTGGGCCTGGCTCAGTGTGTGGGAGTAGAGGCTCAGGTAAGGACCCTTAATCTAACCTGACCAGGCTGGAGAGACTGCCATACAACCAAACCACGGGGACACATGAATTCCTTTGAAAACTGGCCTGTCTGGGTCACAGTGTGTCCTCTGCTTGTTGAGAAGATGCCTAACACAGAAGTAGTTGGATTACCTGTAAAATAGAAACCTGGGAATGTCTAATGACTAGATTGGTAAATAAGAGTTGTGTATTTACCTCCAAGCTGTATTTTGATGTTGGGAGACTCACTTCATTTCCTTGGGTATCAGTTTTCTCATCTGTAAAAGGAAATGAGTAGAGTCGTAGATCTTTGAAAATACTTCTACTTTTATTATGTTCCTTGAAATATGGGACTGTTGGCACCACCCCCTCACTTGAACAATGTGAGTTGGCGTATTAATATTAATCTTAGTTAAAAGAGTTAACTGAACAAAATGTTAGAATAGAAACAAAAAAAAATTATTTGAGAATATTGGACCTTATGCTAAATTAGGCTATTCATTTTTAATGAATAGAAGAGAGGAATTGTTGGGCGATTTCTTTTTTCTTTCTTTCTTTTTGAGATGGAGTCTCGCTCTGTCACCAAGGCTGGAGTGCAGTGGTACTATCTCAGCTCACTGCAACCTCCACCTCCTGGGTGCGAGTGGCTCTCCTGCCTCAGCCGCCCAAGTAGCTGGGACTACAGGTATGCACCATCACACCCGGCTAATTTTTGTATTTTTAGTAGAGACAGGGTTTCACCATGTTGGCCAGGCTAGTCTTGAACCCCTGACCTCAGGTGATTAACCTGCCTCAGCCTCCCAAAGTGCTGAGATTACAGACGTGAGCCACCATGCCCAGCCTATGATTTCTTGATAGCATAGTAGATGAGACAAATGTAGTACTGTTTGAACTGTTTGCATGTTTAGTACACATTCCTGACTAAGGTTATGTGATGCTTTTTAGAATTAACAAAGAAGAATTTCTGTAATCTTGCACATATCTTTAGAGTCAGGTTGATTAACATGGGACACCTATGGCTGAAAAGAAGGAGCAGGATTTGTGGGAAGTTCTAAAAAATAGCAAGAAGATAGCAAATATTTACTAATGCCTCCTATGTAGTAGACACCATTCTGGGTGCTGGGATCACAGCAGAAATTAAATAGTCTTTAGTCTTAGGGAGCTAACATTCCTAGTGAGAGGAGATGGACTTTAAACATGTTTCAGTAAAACAACAGTAACCGTTAATGTTACAAAAAAGTAAAATTGGTATTGTAGGGAATAATGGACAGTGGTGGATGGAATGTGCTTCTGTAGGTTGGAAAGATAGGGATAATAGGAAATGAGGAAATCAGGAGTGTAGATAACTGTTCAGAGTTTCACTTTAGAGCTTCTAAAGCCATCAAACTCTAAACTTTGCCTCTGTAGCTCATGGTGGCAGTTCAGAGTCTGTGCTTGCCTAAGGATAAGAGGGAGGCCAAACTGTTGATCACTTGCCTCAATCCTGCTTCAACCAGAACAGCTCTGGTTTCTTTGTTTATTTTAATTTAATAGCATATTTTTTATTGTGGTAAAATACACATAACATAAAATTTACCATCTTAACCATTTTTAAGCATATAGTTCAATGATATTATATTTAGATTCTTGTGTAACCATCACCACCATTTATGTTCAGAATTCCTTTTATTTTGCAAAACTGAAACTCAATACTCCTTAATAACTCTTCATTCCCCTTTTCCTTCAATGCCCCAGTAACCACCATTCTACTTTCTGTCTCTATGAATTTAACTATTCTAGCCACCTCATAGAAGTGAAATCATACAGTGTTTGTCTTTTTGTGACTGGCTGATTTATAGCCACCCCTGCTCCCTTCCATTACTATTTATATGGAATATATTTTCCCATGATTTTACTTTTAATCTATTTGTGTCCCTAGATCTAAAGCAAGTCTCTTGTAAATAGCATATAGTTGGGCCATTTTTTTTTTTTTTTGTCCATTCTGCCAATCTTTTGTCTTGTGGTTGGTGAGTTTAATCCTTTATGTTTAAAGTAGTTACTAATGAGGAACTTACTTGTGTAATTTGGCTGTTTGTTTTCTATATGCCGTATAGCTTTTTTTTTTTTTTTTCCCTTGTTTCCTGCAGTGCTGGGTTCTTTTTATGTTTAGTTTATTTTTTGCTGTGAAATGTTTTAAGTTCCTCATCATTTCCTTTGTGTGTATGTGTATATTCTATAACTATTTTCTTTGTGGCTACCATGGATTTAAATGTAATATTCTAAGGTTGTAACATTCTGATTTGAATTTGTGCTACCTTAACTTCAATAGTATACAAAAACTCTGCTCCTATATGGCTTCGTCTCTACCCCCTTTCAGTTACTGATGTCACAGATTTATATCTTTATACAGGTGTGTCCAAAACATTAATAGTTGTTTTATTTTTGTGCGTAAATCAATTTATGTAGAAAACAAAGTATGAAGTTATAATAATACTGGTTTTTAATCTAATAATAGTTTTAAAAAATATGCTAGTCTCTTAAATTTTTGTAGATTACAAAAAGTGGAGTTGTAAACCAGAGTTACAATGATACTAGCTTTTATAACACCCCATGTATTTACCTTTACTGAGATCTTTATTTTTCTTTTTTTTTTTTGAGACGGAGTCTCGCGCTGTCACCCAGGCTGGAGTGCTGTGGCCGGATCTCAGCTCACTGCAAGCTCCGCCTCCCGGGTTCACGCCATTCTCCTGCCTCAGCCTCCCGAGTAGCTGGGACTACAGGCGCCGCCACCTCGCCCGGCTAGTTTTTTGTAGTTTTTAGTAGAGACGGGGTTTCACCGTGTTAGTCAGGATGGTCTCGATCTCCTGACCTCGTGATCCGCCCGTCTCGGCCTCCCAAAGTGCTAGGATTACAGGCTTGAGCCACCGCGCCCGGCCGAGATCTTTATTTTTCATATGACTTCAAGTTCTTGTCCAGTGTCCTTTTATTTCAGCTTGCAGGACTCTTTTTATATTTCTTGCAGGGCAGATCTAGTGGTAATGAACTTACTTAGTTTTTATTTATCTGGGAATATCTTATTTTCTCCCTTACAGTTGAAGGACAGTTTGCCAGGTATCGGATTCTTGGTTAACGGGTTTTTTTGTTTGTTTCTTTCAGCACTTTGAATATATCAGCCCACTGCCTTCTAGCCTCTGAAGTTTGTAAGAAATTGGCTGATAATCTTATTCAGGACCCTTTGCATGTAACAAGTCACTTTTTCTTTAAGACGGGGTCTTGCCCTGTCACCAGGATTGGAGTGCAGTGGTACAATCACAGCTCACTGCAGCTTTGACCTCCTGGGTTCAAGTGATTCTCCTACCTCAGCTTCCCAAGTAGCTGGGACCACAGGAGCACACCACCATGACTGGCTAATTTTTAAAATTTTTTGTAGAGACGATGTCTCACCATGTTGCCTGGGCTTCTCTTTCTGCTTTCAAGCTTATCTCTTTGTCTTTGTCTTTTGACAGTTTGATTTTAATGTGTGTAGGTCTTTTTCAGTTCATCCTATCTGGAGTTATTGAGCTTCTTGGATGTTTATATTCGTGTCTTTCATCAAACTTGGGAAGTGTTGGTCGTTATTTCTTCAGATAATCTCTTTACCTCTTTCTCTCTCTCTTCTCCTTCTAGAACTCCCATAATGTTTGTTCACCTGATGGTGTTCCACAGGTCCCTTGGACTTATTCACGTTTCTTTAATCTCTTTTTTGTTCCTCAGACTCAATAATTTCCATTGTCCTATCTTCAGGTTCATTGATTATTTCCTCTACATACTCAAATCTGCCTTTGAATCCGTCTAATGAATTTTTTACTTCAGTTCTTGTACATTTTAGCTGTAGGTATTTATATATGTTTTTTAGGTTTCTATCTCTTTATTAATATTTTCATTTTGTTCATGTATCATTTTCTTGACTTTCTCCATGTCTTCTTTTAGTTTTTTGAGCAGCTTCAAGAAACTTGTTTTAAAGCCTTTGTCTAGCAAGCCTACCATCGAGTCTTTCTCAGGGACAGTTCCTATTGGGTACCCCACCCCCACCCCACCGCCTTTGAATTGGCCATCTTTCCCTGTTTCTTTGTATGCCTAGTAGGGTTTTGTTTGTTTGTTTGTTTTGTTGTTGTTGTTGGAAACAGGATGCTTGAATCTAATAGTGTAGTAACTCTGGAAATCAGATTCTCCTTCTTTCTCAGGGTTTGCTGATTTCTGTTTTTATTTCTGTTGTTTGATTGTGGTAGGCTCTATCTGTGTCAGGGGTCTGCCTGATGTGTAGGCTTAAGTTTTTCTCAGGTCTTTTTTGAGCCTGCACCTTTCACTGGGTGTGTGTGATAACCTTCTACATTCTCCTGATATGTGGTTACTTTTGAATGTCCTAGACTTTAAATATCTGACTTCTAAAAGTGGGAAAAGAGAAAAATGAAGAAGAAAATAAAAGCAAAAAAAAAAAAAAAGAAAGAAAGGAAGAAAGAAAAAAGTGAATTGCCCTTTAAATTCCTTGGAAGTTGCTTCAGCCTCAGGGAAGGGGTTTGTAACTGTGCTAAGAGGGTTGCAACAATGGCTGCCTGCCTGTGTGTTTGTCTCTCCAAGATCAGAACAACAACCATTGATCAAAGCACAGATCCCCAAATTTTTGGAGGACAGGATCCTTATCCTACAAGCTTTGCGTAAGCTGATCTTGGAGCATGTGCATTGTTGCCTGGCATGAGGCCACGGATTGGTTAGTTACAGTGCTAGGAACTGAAACTGACCAAAATTTACTGCAGTTTACTGTCCAATCCTTCAGACAGACTGCAGAATTTCAAAATGATTACATTAGACCCATTCTGACAGTGCAGTTGTTGCCTTCGTGAGAACACAGGTTCCTGGTGCTTCCTACTTAGTCATCTTTCCAGAATCCTTTCTCTGGTTTTGTTTTGTTTTGATGCTTTATTAATAAAAATTGGTATTATATTTGAAATAAGTAATCCATTGCTTTAAAGATTTGGAAAAACAATTGCCTTGGAAAAAACTAGTTATGTTTATTCTTTCCCCCTTAGTGCTGTCAAAAATCAGATAACATAGAGACAAATCTCTAAGCAGAAAGTTTTATTTAGGAATATATATATAACAGAATTGTAAATTGGGGACATACGCAAAGACCGGAGTGGTTTTTGGTATGTCCAAAGACCAAAGGAAAAGGTGGGGATTTTATTGGGAAAGGGAAATGTTACATAAAATGTTTTGAAACAAAGTTCATTGGTGCTAGAAAGCTCTGATTGGTGAGTCATGGTGGTAGGTAAAATGACAGTCGTTTCGGCAGCTACTAGGTAAGACTAGTCTTAAGGCTATGGGAAGTTATTTCAGCAGCTGGGCTTGTGAGACAGTTCCTGAAGCTGGCACTTTGTGTCCTGAGTGCTTTTTCCCTGGGTTCCTTGACTCTGATTTACCTGAATATGACAGGAATAACTCCAATTCCTATAATCAGTTTTTGCAGTGCCTTAACTCTTGTGTTTTAGCATTTGCGACAGGCAGATTAATGGCCCTTCAAAGATCTCAGATCCTAATTCCTGGAATCCGTAAATGCTACCTTGTAAGGAAAGGGGGATCTTTGTGGATGTGATTAAGAATCTTGAGTTGGGGTGATGATTATTTCGGCTTAGCTGGGTGGGCCCTAGTGAAATTGCCTATACAAAGGAGGCAGAGGAAGATTTGGGAGACAGAAGAAAATACTATGACCACAGTGACAGAGATTGGAGTAATATAGATATGGTTTGATATGGTTTGGCTGTGACCCCATCCAAATCTCATCTTGAATTTTAGTTCCCTTAATCCCCATGCATCTTGGGAGGGAACCGGTGGAAGGTAATTGAATCATGGGGGTGATGGTTTTATAAGGGGCTTTTTCCCCTTTGCTTGGCTCTCATTCTCTCTCCTGCTGTCCTGTGAAGAGGTGTCTTCCACCATGATTGTAAATTTCCCGAGGCCTCCCCAGCCATGCAGAACTGTGAGTCAATTAAACCTCTTTTCTTTACAAATTACTCGGTCTCGGATATTTCTTCATAGCAGCGTGAAAACAGACTAATACGCAGCTATAAGCCAAGAAATACTGACAGCCACCAGCAGGTGGAAGAGTTCAAGATGGGTTCTCCTGTAGTCTCTAGAGGTACCTTGCTGACACTTTGATTTTGATACCCTTGATACTGATTTCAGACTTCTGACCTCTAGAACTGTGAGAGAATCAATATAGTGAAGGTAAATTGTGTGCTCCTTGTTATCAGCATCTCTTTTATTTAGTGTTACCTTTTCCATAGAGTCTCAGTGCCTTCAGTATCATAACTGTGTTTCAATTGCGTATTGCTGCATAACAAGCAACCCCAAAATTTAATGACTTAAAATAACAATTTATCATTTCTCACAATTCTGTGTGTCAGCCGTGTTTAGATGGGCAGTCCTTCTTCACCTTGTGTTGTCATCTGGGATCACTTAGGTGGCTGCTTTCATCTGGGACCTCAGTGGGGCTGATACAACCAACATGGCTTCACACTCACGTTTTTGGGGCTGGCGGTAGAAGCATAAATGACTGGGGGCTGAAGTGGCCTCTCTCTAGCAGGGTAGTCAGGACTTGCAAGAGGGTGAACCCAGAAGCTGCCATGCTTTGTAAAACTTAAGCCAGAACTAGCACAGTGGCACTTCCACTGCCTTCTGCTGATCAAAGCAAGTCATAAGGCATCCTACAGTCAAGGGAAGGGGAAGTAGACCCACCTCTTCAAAGGAAGGAGGCATTTACTTATAAGGAACATTAGAAGTTTGTTGACCATCTTTGGAAAAAGTCAATCACAAACTGTTTAGTAAATGATTATTGAATTAAACTATAAGAGATTATTTGATTCTGAGATTTTAGAAATGATTTTTAGAAACATTTTCTAAAAAATAATTCCTAGTTAAAAAATATCCATGTGAGCTGCCCAAATGGGACCTTGCACACATGAGAAATTCAAGAGATTGATATTTACTCACCAACTCACTGTGTAAAGGAGTAGAAATGGGTTTCCTGGCCCACCTTTGGGCCAGTGACTTCACAGGGGGCATGGCAGGGCTCTTCTAGAACCAACACCTTTCACTTCCCTCTCTCAGGATGGTATTGTAATAGGCAGTTTAGTGATTTGGGAATTCTCCACCTTGAAAGCAACTTCTGAAAGGGAAGAATTAGAAAAGCAACACGTCACATTAGCCAGGCATGGCAGCATGCGCCTGTAGTCTCAGCTACTTGGGAGGCTGAGGCAAGAGGATCACTTGAGCCCAGGAGTTTGAGGCTGCAGTGAGCTCTGATTGTGCTACCACACTCTTAGCCTGGGTGACAGAGCAAGACTCTGTCTCAATAAAACAAAAAACAAAAGTCCATAAATCCCATGGCTGCGTGCAGAGGATTGGCAGGGAAACAAGGATACTGGTAGGAGCCCTCATCAGTGTGCTCAAAACAGAGGCCCTGAGGAGGATGCTTTCCTTCAAACATGGTTTGCCTGAAAGGGCTTCCTGGTAGATCCATCACTGTGATTACACAGACTTGCTGAGTGTGAGATTCTGACCACGGGACTCCTGACATCTCTTTCTAATCACTCATTCTTTTGTTAACTACTCTAGGGAGAAAAGCTAGTATCAGTCCAGTCTTAGGTAGGGAGGAGATTCCATGAACAGAATCAGAGATGGACTTCCTGATGGGATTTCAAACTGAGATTTCTTTTTATTAGCTGTTTCTCTTTTATTAGTTTGCATTTGATCATATCCTTTGAAATGCATATGCATGCTTTGTCTTCTTTGTAGGTTTGTTTCCTTTGCGGGGGTGGGGGGGTGGGGTATTATTTTTCTTAAGATGAGCTTGCTGTTTTTATCAGCAATCACTGTGGTGAGGAGACACAGACCTTTAGATGATTTGTCTCCTGTGGGGTGGTTTTATAGGCCAGAATCTAGGGAATAGCTCCGTTTTAATAGTTTATTGGGTTCCCAATTGAAATACCAACTGAAAACCCCCAGGCTTTTGCCTTCAGCATTTGTTATCATCCAGTGACCAGATTTATGGTGTTTGCTCCATGGCCTGTGAATAAGTCCTGTTTTAAAAAACTGGTCACAACCCACACCTTTACTGCTGTTTCCTATGCAGTTCCTTATTCCTACATGGTGGCTTTGCTTGTCTTTGTTAGCTTTTCTTTTTATATCTCTGTGCATTACTCTGTTGATCCCTATTCCTGAGATGATCGAGAATGATATGGGATGTGTGTGTGAGAAATGGGTGTGTGTGGATACCTTCCCCGCTTTTTAACGCATTTCACCAAATGCCTTTTTTCACTACACAGTAGTTTTCATTGGTATACTTTTTGTTCAGAAGCATGTGCTTCTGGCGTTGCAACTTTTCATATGTGTGGCAGATCTTGAAGGCAGGGTTTCTATCAGAAATTGGAGCTTGGTTCAAATTTTTTCTAGGCTGTTAGATGTCAGGTTGGATTAAAAGCCTACCAAAATGGCCAAAGCCCAGATGCTCTAAAAACTCAAGAACTAGACACTCGGCATTACCAAGGTTAGATGTGGAATGTGCAGACAAATTGACATAGCTGGAGTAGCAGCATTCCACATATGGCTTAACCCAAATGGAAGTAAGTTGTTCTTGGTGTCAAGGTTAGTGCCCCGGAAGAATGTATGGCCAGACAAATGTTCACACACAGGAGAGGCACAGAGAGTGTAACACACAGAGACTACTGTGTTAAAATGGCTTCACATTGAAATGGAACCACTCTTGATATGCTAGTAAGTGCAGTAAGCCGATTATAGAACAATATATGAGAGAGGTATAGATGGACGTACATCAAAACATTAAACTGGTGGCTAAATTTTGTTGGTAAGTTTGTGGTGATTTTTAGATTTCTCTTTGCAGTATTCTTTTTTGTCTATTTTTTCCTCAATAAAAATATAGTGCTAGAATAATTTTTATAAAGCTTTTAAAATAAAACACAATGGTGCCTGGCAGGTGTTTTGATTGATTCAGTAAACCTCCGTTGCTGACCTGTTTTGTCCAGGCCCTGACTGGGCTCTGTGGAGTCTAGCAATGAATGGATCATGCCAAGGGTTGCCTTATTGGTGGAGGTTACCGCCACTCTTGCTCTCTGCACCTTATGCTTGGTGCTAGGCAAATAGAGATCTGCAAGTAGCTTCTGTGTTTCCCCAAGGGCCTCTCATCCGTTGTGCCTGCATATCCTTACCTGGTGGGAGAGGGAATAACTCAGCTTTTGCATAGTCTGACAGTTCTGAATTTAAAGCTGCTTGATTCTCATTCTTTATCCTGATTTGTTTGTTTTCACTAATGTCTGTTTTATCCCATTCACAATTTTTGGTGATCTCCTTTTTTCTTCCTAGGAGCTTGAACTTACAGAGCTTCAGTTTTTCCTTTTTGGTTATCACTTTTATTGTTTTCCAGGCTAGTTTTTTTTTTTTTTTTTTTTTTGAGACGGAGTCTCGCTCTATTGCCCGGGCTGGAGTGCAGTGGCCGGATCTCAGCTCACTGCAAGCTCCGCCTCCCGGGTTCACGCCATTCTCCTGCCTGAGCCTCCCGAGTAGCTGGGACTACAGGCGCCTACCACCGCGCCCGGCTAGTTTTTTGTATTTTTAGTAGAGACGGGGTTTCACTGTGTTAGCCAGGATGGTCTCGATCTCCTGACCTTGTGATCCGCCCGTCTCGGCCTCCCAAAGTGCTGGGATTACAGGCTTGAGCCACTGCGCCCAGCCTCCAGGCTAGTTTTTGATCACATAGATAAACGTTTGAAATGCCTGTCACTGAAGAATTTACCCGCAGGGCTCGCTATATCTGCAGTGGTAACTTGTTAGCCTGTTTGCTTGTTTGGGTGAACTAGAATTGAACTGTTTGTAAACCAGTGAGATAAGCTTTATTTATTTGTGTTTAAGAACATTTCAAGCTCTGGCAGGATACTCAGTTTATTAATTCAAATGATGATTCTGAATGGCACTACATTTATAGCTGATGATGCATTTTGTGAAATTATTAGTGTGTTACTATCTTGGTCATAATTCCTTTCCTCCTTGCCTGTCTTAAGGACTCTGTCCTTGCGTTTTGCTTCACTCACTCGGCAACTGTTTATTGGGCACCAGCTGTAAACTGGGCATTATACTCAGTATCTTAAATATTGTGGAGAAAAAGAAGTTAGCTATGGTTTCTTCCTGTGCAGAGTGTATAATCTAGTGGGCGAAATAAGCAAGAAAACAGAAAGTTTCATGTATGACATGCTACCTGTGTTAGGGAAAGCACAGGGTGTAGTGTACAGCTGAGGACAGGTACCTAAGCTAGACTTGAGATATCAGGGAATGTGTCCTGGAAGAAGTCTACCTAATCCCAAAATTGAAAGATTATGTGGAGTTAGTCCGATAAGAGGGGTGCAGTGGGCAGCAGAGACAGTGGAGGTGTTCCTGGAAGAAGGTACAATGTTTGCCACAATCTAGACGGTAGAGAGAGCATGGAATGTTGATGGAACTGAAAGACATGGTCCTTAACCTACAGAAATCTGTGCTCTAGTTGAAGTGATAAGGGACACATTTAGTGAAGGTGCTTGGGGTCACCATGTTTCTACTCTCTAGCCTAGTCCATCTGCTCTTGTATCTCTCCTGTTCAGAAACTGTCAAAGCCCATAAGACAGCAAAGCTGTTAGTTTGGCATTCAAATTTCTAAAATAAAATTATGCCAGAAAAAAAATTGTTCTATCTTCTTTTGTCGTGAAGTCCTCTTGTCTTTCAGTCAACTTAACTACTTTTCCCTTCTATGCTGTCTTATCTCCTTTTTAACCCAGTCTTACTAATTTTTCAAGACCCATTTCGGTTTCCATTTTCTTTTTTCTGTTTTTGAGACCCCGAGTCTCCCTCTGTCGCTTACCCAGGCTGGGTTGCAGTGGTGCAATCTTGGCTCATGCAGCCTCCGCCTCCCAGGTTCAAGCAATTCTCCTGCCTCAGTTTCTGGAGTAGCTGGGATTACAGGTACGTACCACCACGCCCAGCTAAATTTATCGTATTTTTAGTAGAGACGGGGTTTCACCGTGTTGACCAGGCTGGTCTCGAACTCCTGACCTCAAGGGATCCGCCTACCTCAGCCTCCCCAAGTGCTGGGATTACAGGTTTGAGCCACTGCACCCTGCCTTGTTTTCCATTTTCCCCACAAAACTATCCATAATGTCTCCAACCCAAATGATATATTTTCCAACTCCAAACTCTTATTGTAAACATCATTCACTTGACTCTTATAATGGTTTGCCTTATGCTATTGATTATATCGTATGTGAATACTTGTCTTCTTAACCAGGTTTTAAGCTCCAAGAGCACTGACTGTCTTTTACTCTTAGTATCTCCCATAGGATTGAGCCCAACATGAAGCATGTAGGTACTTTAAAAAAAATATTTGCTACTTTTGTGAAAAAAATACAATCACATTACAGTTTTGATTAAGTGGCAAGTGAGAGAGAAGACTCACATATTCTAGGATTCAGAGCAGGGAGATTCAAATATGACCTAAAATGGTCCTATGATCTTGGCCTTTTAAAGTAAGGCTAGATTACAGACCTTACATGGGCAGTCCAAAACCTATGAAATTCTTTCATATAGAGGCACTATTACAAATGGTGATTCTTCACTCAGTACAACCATGAAAACTAATATGGTCACGGTTAGTTGAAGGCTGGTGTTGATATCAGCCTAATTTCTGGATTCAAGATGCTGTGGAGTCTACAGTAGACCATTTGGTGTAATTGAGAATCAGGTTAAGTCCCTTAGATAATTCTGATTCTCCTACCCTCTACCTCTTGAGAGTCTGTTTTATAATACACAAGAATTGTTAATGTTGCGTATCCTTCAGACATACTATGTAAATATTTAACCAAGTCTTTACTAGCTTTTGGCTAATGCAGAGTTGAGATGATGCTCCCTGGCGAGTACATGGAGCTCAGCTCTTTTGTCTTTGTAGTAAATTAGAACTCTGGCCTTTTAGCTGAGCTAAACCAGAAATAGGATTGACATTTCTGTGTTGAGGAACCTAAGAATGTTAGAAGGATACATCCTGTATGCTCAGTGCTTGAACAAGGTTGAAATTATCTGTAGAAAATAATTTTGGTGTTTTTAAACCCTGTAGATGCATAGTTGGTACTTCCAAGTCCGCACCATCAAGCATGGCCACAATAATTTTAACAGTATTCTTTTGAAAAGATGTAGTCAAAAACCTACTTTGCTCCTAAAAACAAAACAATTAGTTAAAATAGTCACTGAAGTTTAATTTTCAGTAAGTACCTTCTTTATATACCTTCCAAGATAGACTAGTTGGTAAATATTTGCTAAGGTACCTGCATGACATAACTTCCTGTTTGGGACAATTAGCTTAATTCAATTAAAATAATGACTTTAATCCTAGAATAGGAACTCCACTGCCCTTTTCTCAGTGATGGTATGGTCAGCAGAGCCAGTTATCTATCAGGCAGTTTCTAGATCATAGTGATAGAATCATGTGGTGTGCATAAGTGAGAATATGTGTGTTTCTTACTCAACCAAGAGATAGCAGGCCACTTATTTCTCTGGAAATTAATAACTAATTCCTCAGGAAGACATATCCGTTGCCTTTCTGTTTGTATAGTGAGAGATTCTGAATGAGCAAATATACTCAGGAATCCCAATGCTAAACCCAAAGATTTACCTTTAAGTGACGACTCTTCACAGAATCAAAAGCCAAGGAAAGGACATTAACAGTGGAAATTGATGTTCTTGACCAGTTTTGCTCTGAGGTGGTCAAGAATATAACAATGGTCTGTAGCAGAGTGATTTTGCTTTCTCCCTGTGTAAAACAGTGATCCTGTAAAACTCAAGTTTGTAATTTATTAACAAGGAAATGTACATATAATCATTTGTAGCTGCAGGAGACTAGCAGTAACCGAAAGGCCTGTCATTAGGGATTAAGTAAATTACAGTCAATCATACAATAGATTACTCTGTAGCCATTAAATAGAAGAGAATAGATCAGTGTGCGTGACATGGAATAATTTTGCAGATTAGGTGAAAAAAACTCAAGGTGCAGAAAAGTGTATATAATATGATTATTTGTAAGGAAAAAACTACAAACTAAAAGTATGTACCTGTATGCGTTGAATTTTTTTAAATAGGAAAGCTGTAATACTATTACACAGTTCTCTATGAGGAAGGGTACTGTGGGGAGTCTAGTGTGTTTTTTAACATTTGCATTTTTACTTTTTCCATTAAAATATCTAATAAATAAAAAAGGAAAGGAACATATTTCGGATGAAATGTTCAATAAATATTTAATGGGTCTGTAATTTGTAAAGGGAGTAAGAATTTCTTCTTTTAAAAGACTTTTTATTTTATGAAATAGGTAACAGATTATATATAAAATATGTATACGGTTTAAAGAATAATAATGCAATAAACACCTTGGATCTAACACCTAGTTTAAGAAATAGAACATTACAGTAGTCTCCCCTTATCTGTGGGGGATACTTTTCAAGACCCCCAGTGGATGCCTTGAACCATGGATAGTGCTGAACCATATATACACTATATTTTTTCCTGTGCACACATAGCTGTGATGAAGTTTATCTATTAGATGCAATTAGAGATTAACAACAATAACTAATAATAAAATAGAACAACTATAACAATATGCCAGCATCACTACTCTTGTGCTTTGGGGCCATTATTAAGTAAAATAAAAGTTCCTTGAATACAAGCCCTGTGACACCAGGACAGTTGATCTGATAAGAGTTGGCTACTAAATGACTAATATACAGGAAAAAACATAGTATACATACGGTTCAGTGCTGTCCACGGTTTCAGGCATCCACTAGGGGTACGGAAATGTATCCCCTCAGAGAAGGGGGGACTACTGTAGTGTTCCACTTCTCTAGCTAGGTGGTAGATCCAAAGTGTTTATTGTTTTATTCTTTAAAGCTCACACACAGTGGGGACTGCTATACTGCAGTTTACTCATGTTTTGTTGATGAACATGTGACTGCTATGCATATGCTTGTACAAGCCTTCTGATGCCGGTGTTCAAGAGTTTATCTAGGCCATTTACCTTGGAGTAGCATTCTTGAGTCACTGGGTAAACACATCTCTGACTTTCAAGAAAATCCCAAATTACTTTTCAGAATTGTAGTAATTTGCATTTCCATCAACAGTGTCTGAAAGATTCAATACGTGGTATTACCAGACTTATTAGGCTTTGCCAATAGTCTTTGGTATAGTTTTTTTTTTTTTTTTTTTTTTTTGAGAGGAAGTTGCTCTGTCGCCCAGGCTGGAATGCAGTGGCGTGATCTCGGCTCATGGCAAGCTCCACCTCCTGGGTTCACGCCACTCTCCTGCCTCAGCCTCCCGAGTAGCTGGGACTACAGGCACCCGCCATCATGCCCGGTTAATTTTTTTGTGTTTTTAGTAGAGACAGAGTTTCACCATGTTAGCAGGATGGTCTCGATCTCCTGACCGCGTGATCCGCCCGCCTCAGCCTCCCAAAGTGCTGGGATTAGAGGCGTGAGCCACTGTGCCTGGCCATCCCTTGGTATAGTTGAGCATCCTTTCTACTGTTTCTTGACCACCCATGTTTATCTTCTGTGAATTGCATTTTGATAGGTGTGTCTATTTTTATATTATTTGTCTTTTATTCAGTGATCACTTGAGTTCTTTGTATATTCTGGATACTGATTATGTAATTCTTAGATATATGCATACAAATGTTCTCCCCATTTGTGGCCTATATTTTTATTTTAAATTTAAGAATTTTGTTATCCAGAGGGAGACACTATATCTTCCAATGCTGTTCATTATATAAACATACTTGAATAGAGTCCAGAAAGTCCAGAACAAAGGGCAGTCAGTGCTTCACTTTGCAATAGTGACACAGTGGCAGTAACTCATCTTGTCTCTCAACAGCATCTGTCTCCCATTTCTGGTGAAAATTCGGGTGAATTTTCCCATGAATACATCACACTGTTGGCTCCTTCAATTAATCTAAGTGATAAGTTGGCACCAAATCCATTCAGTTTGTCTCATACAACATTTAATTAAGGTTACTACCAATAGGACACCAAGCAGCAGGATGAGCTCAGCTTTCAGTATTGACATCAACTATGCCTCCCAGCACCTCAGATCCAATCACTTGTACAAATCCAACAAATCAACAGGGTCTATGGTAGAAACTCAAATGGCTGTCTTTTGAAGTTTTTGTATTGACCTTTCCATTTAGCCCAAGCCATTAAGCCAGGTACAGCAGAATGTGTTAGTGATTGTACAGACTTTATCTTAACCTGTAGATTAGAAGTCTAAGAAAATTTTTCATTTATATTGTTATGACTTGCCCTGTAAATTGAAGCAAATCTGAATGGCTTTATGAGCTGAAGTGCTATCAGTGATGACCTTAGTTAAAATCAGTTGATACATTTTGTACCATGTTTTTAATTGAATGACTCTTATAGCAGAACTAACCAACCACAGGGTGTGCAAAAATAATGAGTTGCTTATACCTCTGGGAAGCTTCTGTGAATAGCCAAGCCTAACCCCATTTTGGACAGATCTTCATAGTCATCTGAGAGCTATATGACCTACTGGTGGTATTTTCTTAAACATTTGAAATTTGCTTACAACCACCCCTAAGGTGCAACTCACCACGTTTGGTTGGGGGGAGAGTTAATGCCTGCTTTCACACACCTAGTACCCCTGTAAAGAAAGCATTTGTTTACAGTTTGGGGAGTTCCCTACATCAGCCGAGGAGCATATGTTAACAGTGCCTTCATCGTGGTCTAACAATCTGCTGGTAAATCTTAAAGTTTCTAGTTTAGTCCAAAGAATGTATTCTAGTCCTTGCTTTTGGAGGGACTGCTTAAGTGCAGTCATTCCAGCCTATCCTGTTTTGCCCACACCAACAGCTGAGTGGCATTCAGCTGTCCCTTGCAATGATTGAGCTATGGCTATAGAAAAGGGAATGGCATTCAGAGATACTGATGGGTGTTTTGCAAGGAAGGGTCAGGTGCTTGGAGCCAAGGCCATAACATAGAGTTTCTGATAGACTTCTCAGTAAGGTTAAGGGGAAAGCAATCAAATTGTGCTTCAAGCCATCTGAGGTAGGCTTACAGACCCAGCAGTTGGTTAAATTCAATGTGTTCATGACAGTTTGGGGGAAGAGCAGAGCATTTTCCTTGGTGAGGAAGGCTCTAGGGGCAATTTAAAAAAACAGACACCATTAACGTTCTTCCTTCCATTGTACCTCCCGGGATCTGAGATAGTCTCTTCCCAGGAGTCAAGGTTATTCTCTCTGCTTCCTCAAAATCAGTTGTCCCATTTCAGTATTTATAACTTTGTCTTTTTTCCAGTTGCTCCCTACTTGCCACCAGACATTTTGTCTAGAATAGTCAGATGCAAGAGGGACAAGGCGTTTTTATAAATCTTACAGAGACCCTTTATATACTCATGGGCCACCTTAGGAAGACTCAGCAAGCTGTGTACTCAAGCAAGTAGTCATTATCTTATGATTTAGGACCAGGTTAATCCTTTTAAGAGAATCCAGGTGGCTAAATAGAATTAAGTTAGAATTTCCTAGGGCCCTTTTGCCCAGGTTGCCACATGGAAGGTGTACTAACTAGGCTGCCTGGATTTGTCATTGGGGAAAGAAAGAAGCATCATGCCAGGAATGCTCAGGGCAGAATCCCAAATTTTCAAAATAGGTTAAAAAAAGCCCTTCATGCATTTCTTTTTCATTGTCGTTGTCTTCTTTTTTTTTTTTTTTTTGGTGGCAGGGTCTCGCTCTATAGCCTTGGCTAGAGTGCAGTGGCACGATCTCAGCTCACTGCAACCTCTGCCTCCCAGGTACAAGCAATTCTCTTGCATCAGCCTACTAAGTAGCTGGGATTACAGGCACATGCTACCTCAACTGGCTAATTTTTATATCTTTAGTACAGACAGGATTTCACCATGTTGGCCAGGCTGGTCTCGAACTCCTCAATTCAAGTAATCTGCTGTCCTCAGCCTCCCAAAGTGCTGGGATTGCAAGCGTGAGCCACCCCGCCTGGCTATTTCTTTTCTCTTTTTTTTTTTTTTTTTTTTGAGACGGAGTCTCTTGTTGCCCAGGCTGGAGTACAGTGGCATGATCTTGGCTCACTATAACCTCTGCCTGCCAGGTCCAAGTGATTCTCCTTCCTCAGCTTCCTGAGTAACTGGGATTACAGGCGTGCACCACTAGGCCCAGCTAATTTTGTATTTTTTTTTTTTTTTTTTAGTAGAGATGGGCGTTTCTCCATGTTGGTCAGGCTGGTCTTGAACTCCCGACCTCAGATGATCTGCTCACCTCGGCCTCCCAAAGTGTTGGGATTACAGTTGTGAGCCACTGCACCCGGCCCCGGCTATTTCTTTATGCTGTTTTAAAGCCTTGAAGTCAATGGAATTTAGTTTTTATACATAGTAGTGAAACAGGAAAGGTTCCCTTACCCCCCTCACAGGGTGTGTGATGGGATCGTAGCTCGATTCTTCAGTGCCCGCTGCTCAAACCTATAGGGGATCATACAGACAGGCAGGCTATGGGGCTCCTACTCCACAGCAGTGTCTAGGGGTGAATGTTTATGGCTGAAGCCCCAGTGGGTTTGTGTTACAGGGTGTTCTTTCAGTTTAACTGTCCATAGGCAGCTTGTGTTACTCAGCTCAATGAGACCCCCTTGCCTTATCACAAGCACAGAGGGCATTCTGTATCCCAAGATTTTTGCCTGGGTATACTGGAAGAATTTGATCACATGTCGGCTTAGAGAATTAGTGCAGGGTTTTATTGAGTCAAAGTAGCTCTCAGCAGATGCGGGAACCAGAAGGAAGATGGTTTTCCCCTGGATTTGGGCCACTCGGCGGCCTGTCTCTTCTTTGACTGCCCTGGCCAAACTCCGCATTATTTCGCCAGGTGATGGCCTGCTGGCATGCCGGCCTGCTGGTGCCTGTTGGTATACTCTTGACATCCAGCTGCTTGTGTGTTCCTCCGCCCATGTGCTCCTCTTGACGTCCAGCCACTTGTGTGCCTGCGTGCTAGGGTTTCGGGGGATTTTATAGGCACAGGATAGAGGCATGGGAGGCCAGGGTGGTTGGGAAATGCAACATTTGGGCGTGAAGGCAGGAGTGCCTGTCTTCACCTAGGTCCATGGGCATAGGCCAGGGGCGGAGCCTTCACCAGGAACCTCCCCTCTTCCTCCCAGCACTTCCCTGCCTGCTTTCCATATCAGTGGGAGGTTGGGATCCAATTGTAATTTTGTCTGTGTGTATAATCAGTTACCACACTGCGTTTCTCTGTGATCTGCAGTATTAACTCTTTCACAAATCAAGATTTTATACATGTATTAATGTATGTCTGCTCCTTTGCTTTCTATCCTATTTTATTGGCTTACTCGTACCCAGAGTCCTTGAGTTTTATGTTATGTTTAGCTATCTGGGTGAGTCCTCCAACCTTATTCTTCTTTAAGATTATCTTTGCTACTCTTACTCTTGGTCCTTGATGTGTCTATATACATTTTAAAATCTACTTCTCAGGGCCGAGCGAAGTAGCTCATGCCTGTAATCCCAGCACTGTGGGAGGCTGAGGTGGGCCAATCACCTGAGGTCAGGAGTTGGAGACCAGCCTGGCCAACATAGTGAAACCCTGTCTCTACTAAAAATATGAAAAATTAGCCGGATGTGGTGGCGTACACCTGTAATCCCAGCTACTCGGGAGGCTGAGGCACGAGAATTGCTTGAACCCAGGAGGCGGAGGTTGCAGTGAGCCGAAATTGCAGCACTGCACTCCAGCCTGGGCAACAGAGCAAGACTGTCTAAAAATAAATAAATAAATAAATAAAATGAAGTAAAATCAACTTCTCAGGTCACTTGCAGACACACACACACACACACACACACACACACACACACAATTACTGTGTTTATTGGAATTGCGTTGCATTTATAATCAGTTTGGGGAGAATGTCATCTTTATAATATGGAATCCTCTAATCTATGAGCATAGCACATCTCCTTTGTTTGTTTGTTTGTTTGAGACGGATTCTCACTCTGTCACCCAGGCTGGAGTGCAATGACACAATCTTGGCTTACTGCAACCTCTGCCTCCCAGGTTCAAGTGATTCTTCTGCCTCAGCCTCCAGAGTAGCTGGGATTACAGGCATGCACCACCACACCTGGCTAATTTTATATATTTTTAGTAGAGACGGGGTTTCTCCATGTTGGTCAGGCTGGTCTTGAACTCCCAACCTCAGGTGATCCGCCCAGCTCGGCCTCCTAAAGTGCTGGGATTACAGGTATGAGCCACTGCACCCAGCACCACATCTCCTTTTTAAGGCATATCTTTTTTTTTAAACAACATCTCCCTATTAAAAATATGAAATACCAATGTAGAAAAAAAAGAACCTTGATCTCTATCTCACATTATACACAAAAATTAATTTGAAATGGATCATAGACCTCAGTGTAAAAGCTAAAACCATAAAGCTTCTAGAAGAAGACATACGGTATGTTTCTTAGGTAGAGATTTCTTAGGCCATAGAAAGCATGAATCATAAAAGAAAAAAATTGATTAAATAGTGGACTTTGTCAAAAATTTTTAAATTCTGCTCATCAAAAGACATTATTAAGTAAGTTGGCAAGCCACAAACTAGAAGAATGTATATGCCATGCATGTATATGACCAAGGAAAAGCAACCTATTAAAAATGAGCAAAAATCTTGAAGAGAGACTTCACAAAGGGTCATACCAATGACCAAAGCACATGAAAAGTGTTCAACATCATTTGTCGTCAAGGAAATGCAAATCAAATTCATGGGAGATACACCATTGCATACCCACAAGGAGGGCTACAAAGGAAGGAAAAACAAAACAACAGCAAATGTTGAAAGGAATATAGAAATCTCCATCAGAAATCTACCTTATTTTTGGGAGTGTAAAATGATGTAATTATTTTGGGAAACTGTCAGTTTCCTAAATGATTAGACATGTGTTATACAGTTTTATTCTCAGATATTAATTCAGGAGAAATGAAAACATGTTCTTAAAACGTCTTATATAAGAATTTTATAGCAGCTTTATTCATAATAGTAAAGAAAAAAGAAAACAAAAAGGTAAAGAACCCATGCCTGTCAAGAGGAAATTAATAAACAAACATACAGATTCATGTAGTGGAATACTACTCAACAGAAAAAGAACCAGATTGATATGTTGAATAACATGGATAAATTTCATAAACTCTGTGCTGAGCGAAAAAAGCAAGACAAAAAAATGTATTATTACATTTATATGAAATTCTAGAATAGACAAAACCAAACTGTGATGATAGATTTTTTGGCTAGTTTTTTGTATTTTTTAGTAGAGACGGGAGTTTCACCGTATTAGCCAGGATGGTCTCGATCTCCTGACCTCGTGATCCGCCCGTCTCGGCCTCCCAAAGTGCTGGGATTACAGGCTTGAGCCACCGCGCCCGGCCTCAAACTGTGATGATAGAAAGCAGATCAGAGGTTCCTTTGTGGGGCAGGAGTTGGCTGGGAAAGAGCCTGGAGGATCTTTGTGGGATGATGGAAATTTTCTGAGTCTTCATAGGGGTGTGGAGTACGAGTGCATGTTTTTGTGGGTTGAATGGTACACTTGATCAGAGCATTTTGCTGTGTGTAAAAACGTTTCAATTTTTTAAAAGTGTGATACTCTGGATTTCAGTTAATAGGAACATAACACGTAGAGTTGATAAAAATGGGTAGGTTAGGGAATATTTATGTCACCCCTTCAGAGTAATTCTTTAATAGTTACGGAGACCGTATGATCCTAAATGCCATATTTAGCTTGAGCTTTTTGGTCAGTGGTGCAGTCTAAGGAGCTATTTTACTTTCATAGTTCAAGAGAAGTTTTTATAAAATTGAAAAAGATAATTCTTACAAGTTCAGCAAGGATTGGATTTCCAGAACTTCACATACCAAGACTGTGCTTCTCATAACCGTACTCCAAACCAGTGGTTCTCAATCAGGGGCCATTTTGTCCCACAGGGTATGTTTGGCAATGTCTAAAGACATTTTCATTGTCACGATTGTTGCGGGGGAGGGGCGGGTGTTGTGCTGCTAGCATCTAGTGAGTAGAAGCCACGGAGGCTGCTAAACATCCCACAATGTGTAGGATGGCCCCCTGAAATAAAGAGTTATTTGGTCCAAACTGTCATTGGTGCCAGGGTTGGGAAAGCTTGTTCTAGACCTGCCCTTATAACTGAAGTTGAGTCAGTCTCAGTCAATCAGGTGTTGACTCTATTTATCGTCCAAATCAGTTGTGGAAACTTGGCATTTGCACAGATTACATATTTCTTCCCCAATAGAATTTCGTATCAAATATTTGTAAACACGCATAAATTTTGAGATAAAAGTTCATGGATTGAGAACACTTCAAAAATCAAAATTATCATTTATGTTGATAGTTAAATTCTTAAGATGCTGCAGATTCTGTTTTTAACTGTATTTAATTAAATAGCCAAACAAATAACTGTACTTATCTTCCTTTTTTTAAAAAAGGCTTTATTATCAGATGAAAGGGAATAAATGGTAATAACTTTTTTCCTCCTTCTTTCCCAGAATGACCGGGAGAGAGTTTTTCTCTCGTTTCCCAGAACTCTATCCTTTTCTTCTCAAACAGTTGGAAACTGTAGCCAATGCAGTGGACAGGTAAGAAGAGAATTGGGTGGAGCAAAATGAACTCAAGGATGTGATTTACCTTAGTGAGATTTTTCCCTCTAGGCAACTGTTTTTAATACAGTTCTTCCCTTTTTAAAATTTGTTTAAATGTTTTCCTTGAGACAGGGTCTTTCCCTGTCGCCCAAGCTGGAGTACAGTGGTGGCCACCACTCCCTGCCCATTTTTGTATTTTTTGTAGAGATAGGGTTTCGCCATGTTTCCAGGCTGGTCTCAAACTCCTGAGCTCAAGCAATCTGCCCACCTGGGCCTCTCAAAGTGCAGGGATTACAGGCTTGAGCCACTGTGCATGGTCAGACTGCTTCCTTGTAATAAAATTGACTTTTTTATTAAAGTACTTTTTTATAATTATATCATATTACTTGGTTCTCTATAGTAAATTTGTACCTGAAAAGTTGTGTAAAATCCTGTCTTTATATTTTAAAAATCCTATTTTATGTTAAATTTTATCAAACTTAATTCCATTTTCAGTGGTATAGAAACTAGGAATCACATGGTGATTTCTTCTATTATGAATTATTTTCTTCCTATTTTTAAAAAAAATCTGTATTTACATATTGAGTTTGCTTTATGCATACCTGTCGTTTTATATTACTGGCTTGTTGCAACTTACCATTGTGAAACTATAGCAATTAGCTGACTAATATGATCACTTGTATTCAGAAATGGTTCTGGTCTACCTGAGCGAAACTGGCCAGTGTCCTTGGAAACACAGAGCAAGGCCATTACGAGGGCTTCCAGTCTTATAGTTCACCATTGTCTTAAAAATCACATTCTAGCGGGCACAGTGGTTCACACCTGTAATCCCAGCACTTTGGGAGGCCGAGGCAGGTGGATCACCTAAGGTCAGGAGTTCGAGACCAGCTTGGCCAACATGGCAAAACCCCATCTTTATCAAAAATACAAATATTAGCCAGACGTGGTGGTGTGCACCTGTAATCCCAGCTACTTGGGAGGCTGAGGCAGGAGAATCACTTGAACCCAGGAGGCAGAGGTTGCCGTGAGCTGAGATCTTGCCACTGTACTCCAGCCTGAGCGACAGAAAGAGACTTTGTCTCAAAAAAACAAACACACACACACACACACACACACACACACACACACACATTCTAAAGCTGGTAGTGGAATTTTTAGTATGGACTTCATAAAGCATGTGTTTTGTATTTTTCCTATAATTTTGCACTTGGTATGAATGTACACTAATTGTCTATAATTAGAAAATAAAAGTAATGAATTTTACTTCTGTTTATGATGTATTTGCTCACAGTAGTTTATGCAAATGTGCTTTTCTGACATTTAGTGACTGTTCATGCTTTCTTAAATACATTTGGATGTTGAAAGTTTCACATTTCATACCCTGGAACAGGCACCTCTCTACTATAGGAACAATTCTAATTAAAGTAGCATACTCTAATTATGCAAATGATTAGCTTTGAGAAGAGGATCCTGTACAAAAGCCCAATTCCCTGTTTTGCTAGCAGTTTTTTCTTATGATGTACATTTGGGAGATAAGAAGTGAACGTGGAAGAAAAAAAAGAAAAGAAAAATAGAAAACTATCCCCTTGATTGTGGAGTCTCACTTTATATACATAATTTTTTTTTTTTTGAGATGTAGTCTGACTCTGTCACCCAGGCTGGAGTGCAGTGGCACAATCTTGGCTCACTGCAGCCTCCGCCTCCTGGGTTCAAGTGATTCTCCCACCTCAGCCTCCTGAGTAGCTGGAATTGCAGGTGTGCACCACCACGCCCAGCTAATTTTTTGTATTAGTAGAGATGAGGTTTTACCATATTGGCCAGGCTGGTCTTGAACTTCTGACCTCAGGTGATCCACCCGCCTTGGCCTCCCAAAGTGCTGGGATTACAGGCAGAAGCCACCGTACCTGGCCATATACATAATTATTTCATGAGAGAAATGTTTGAAGGAGGAGTGCTTCACTACCTAAATGTGAAATCTTTTATGTGTAATAATTGTTTTTTCAGTGATATGGGAGAACCAAATCGTCATCCAAGCATGTTTCTCTTACTTTTGGTGTTGGAGAGACTCTACCCTTCTCCGATGGATGGTACTTCTTCTGCTCTCAGCATGGGACCTTTTGTTCCCTTCATTATGAGGTAGTGTCATGGTGTGTGGAAATGGTCAAGGTGGGCGTAGAAGTTTTATGGGAATATTTTATCTTGTTCTTATTTTAGAAGCTATCATATATATGTGTGTGTGTATATATAACTGTCATATATATTTTATATATATATATATATATATTTTTTGAGATGGAGTCCCGGTCTGTCACCCAGGCTGGAGTGCAGTGGTGCATCTCAGCTCACTGCAAGCTCCGCCTCCCAGGTTCACGCCATTTTCCTGCCTCAGCCTCCCAAGTAGCTGGGGCTACAGGCGCCTGCCACCATTCCTGGCTAATTTTTTGTATTTTTAGTAGAGATGGGGTTTCACCATGTTAGCCAGGATGGTGTCAATCTCCTGACCTTGTGATCCACCCACCTCGGCCTCCCAAAGTGGTGGAATTACAGGCATGAGCCACCACGCCTGGCCATATTTTATTTATATATATATATATATATAAACCTATTGTATATATTATATATAAAATTTTTGTATTTAAGTATTTTTTATATATACATATATATATAGAAAACTGTTTTATACACACACACACACACACACCACACACACACACACACACACACAATACTTTGGGAGGGGTCTTGTGAAAGCAGAGGCTTGAGTTTTCTTGCCATAGCCCCCAGTATTTCAGAGGAAGGTGCTTATATCATGGGTACAGGATCTCATTAGTACCTGTGTAAGTAATGTTTTCCTTGAGCCCTGTCTGCTCCAAGGCAGGTGGGTGGATGGTGTTGATAGAAGATACTCCTTTTGAAAAACATAACCCCGTGTTTGCGTTATTCCTGTGTTGAGCCTGGCCAGCACGGGGCAGGCTTGGTTCTTATATATATCTTCTGTCCGTGGGTTCAAGAGGACATCAGGACAACTGACTCTTCACTCTGGAGGAGTCTGCGAGGCGGTGCAATGGGTGGCATGTAAATGGTAATGCCATGTGGCGTGAATTCCCACTCATCTCTTTCAAGCTTGTAGTACCTGAAAAAAGCTATGAATATAGAGTATTCATGGAATAATATAACAGGATTCTCTTCTTTTAGAGCCTTTTACCACTTCTTGTGTTACATCTTTTCAGGCATTTGCCATCTTCTGATTACTTTGTTCATTTTGGATCAAAGGCCTAAATATGTAGGCCTCCAAGAAGTATTAAAATTTTCTCATGAAAGCTTTCAGAAACCTGTCATATTAATTAGCTCTTACCTTTCTGCTTACCTCTTGACAAAACAGTACCTTCATTTTTGTGTTTCTACCAAAAATTGAAATGGCTTTGGAGCAGAAGGGTAAGAAACCAAACTCAAGAGAGTGTTTCTTATGTATGTGGTGTCCTGGGTTCCACTTCCTTGTTTCACAGAGCTGACTTATGCATTTTAATGTGAGAAAACCATTAAACATGAGATTCTGGCATGTGCTTGCTGGAGCTATTTGTTTGCCCCAAGCCCCGGCTGTGGCTGTGTTATCTTTGATCACAGAGGTGACTCACGCAGACTGGTTTTTGTTTCCTGATATACAAAGTTACCAATCTCCTTCATCTAGCATTTGGTGATTCATTTTGGGAATTTGGGTGGTAAATTTTACTTTCAGGGGCCTTAAAAATTGTTCTTTCATGAATAACTGGAAGGAACTAAGAAATGTTTTCAGAAAGTTGATGCAAGGAGGAAAGGCATGTGCACAGCATTGCAGTTTACATTAGAAACAGAGATTTGCTTTAGAACCTGTCCTCTGTCTTAAGAATGTTGAATTTGTGGAAGCTTTTTACTACTCAATCTGTCGTTTATTGCATCCTAAAAATAATAAATTACTACATTGAAAGTACCTTTCCAAAATGTTGCTTAGTTTACATATAACCATAATGCTGATACTACTCATTATGTTCAAAGTATCTGTTATATAAAACAAAGATTGCATTAATATAGAAGATTTAAATATTGCTTTGAAGCCAGTGTACTTAGGGCATCATTTGTTAACCTCTAAAAATACAAAGTAAGAAGTTTGCAATCAGTCTGTTCTTCCAATGAAAATGCTGTGGTTTGTAGGTGCTTTCTTCCAGTAAGTAAGGCGCTCTATGAAGTAGATTCATAGAACATCACCAACAGCAGAAGTGCCACCAACCAAAATACAAAGCTATTTTTGTGTAACCGAAAGAGCACATCTGTCACTCCTGACAAGCCCTGCACTCTTGGGTTCAAACTCTAGCTCTGTAACTGCCTTGCTCTCTGAACCTCAATTTCCACAATGGGCAAATGAGGGTGATAACACCTCTTCTCAGAGTCACTGTAACCAAAATGCCCCGTGACAGAAGTACCACCATTGATTCCTTAAGTACAGAGTCTAGGCTCTGACTTATTGAGTGTCCATGTGTGTTATAGAACCGTGTTTCTAAAACTTTAAGATGTAAACATATCACTTGGCGATCATATAAATTCTGATTTCAGTAAATCTGTGGTGAGGCCTGAGAGTCTGACTTTCAAATGGTCTTCCAGGTAACGCCAGTGCTGCTGGTCTGTAGATCACATTTTGAATATCAAAATTAAACTTGGGATATTAAATTTATTTTATTTTATTTTATTTTTGAGACGGAGTCTCGCTCTGTCACCCGAGCTGGAGTGCACTGGCCAGATCTCAGCTCACTGCAAGCTCCGCCTCCCGGGTTCACGCCATTCTCCTGCCTCAGACTCCGGAGTAGCTGGGACTACAGGCGCCCGCCACCTCGCCCGGCTAGTTTTTTTGTATTTTTTAGTAGAGACGGGGTATCACCGTATTAGCCAGGAGGTCTCGATCTCCTGACCTTGTGATCCGCCCGCCTCGGCCTCCCAAAGTGCTGGGATTACAGGCTTGAGCCACCACGCCCGGCCGAGATATTAAATTTAATACCATCACACACACACATACAATTTCAACAAGCTAGACAGTAGTAGCTTATTAAAATTGGTTAGGCAATTTAAGGGGTTTATTAAGAAGTAGATTTTGATCCAGGAATGCAGAAAACAAAGTGTTCTGAGTAGAGAAGTCAGTAGGAAGTAGACCAACCTTTGTTGAGCCCCATCTTTCTGCCAAGTAGTGAATTGGGCATTTTGCTTACAGTGACTCTGAGGTGTTATCACCTTCATTTGCCCATTGAGGAAACTGAGGTTCACAGAGCAAGGCAGTTACAGAGCTAGAATTTGAACCTTGGTCAAGGGTTTTAGATGTACTCTTTCTGTTACACCAAAATAACCTTGTGTTTTGGTTGCCTTTTGAGTAGCCAGTAACTTAGCTACACTGAATGACCTATAGGGTCTGAAATGTATGCAACTGGGAGAGATGAGGAGCCTATATCCACAGTTAGTGCATCTGAGTACAGGCTGTCTTCTGGATATAAATGTAATGTCTCTACCAGTGGTGGGATCTGTTCCTTATTTTGCTTTTCCTGTAGGAAAAGTGGCTGATTGGATTGGTTAACCACGTGTGGCACATGGTGGCAGTCGCCTGTGGCTTTAGGATTGGTTTGTGGCCAGATACAGAGGAAGCCTGGCTCTTCTTTCTTGGCCACCTTCTGTGGTGAAGTGGAAGGCCCTAGATTTAGTTAGTTTGGGGTTTCATCAACCTACCACAGGGATAACTCCTGCTACCCCAAAATGTTCACTGGTGAGGTGAACAGATTTTTTTAAAAAGAGCGAATGTGATAAAACTGTATGCATTTGATTTAGATGACCTCTGAGAAAATTATTCATGAAGATAGTGAAAGGTTGATCATAAAAGCTGTCATTCCAGGCAGTGCTTGTGGTTCTGATTGTGATGAAGAGTGGGCTGTTTTGACTTGGGGTAATAGCTAAAAAGATGGATGGGTGTATGTACAGTGGATCAACAGTGTTTTATTTTTGTACCATTGTTAAGGGTAATTTATGTACTTGGAAGAGTTCTCGTCGGACTCATGGATACTATGAGTTTGGCTAAAGAAAAAAGTTTCAGTTTGTGGGAGTAGTGCAAAGGTTGCCTGACTGCTAAAAGTGAATTGCACAATGAGAAGAAGATTAAAAGCGCCAATGACAGCTTTTTGTTTCCCTTTGATCCTTGTCTACTTACCTGCTATTTCCTTCCTTTCTGTAAGGTATTTGTAGGTATTATATGTAGTTTTACTCCTTTATCGCATGTTTAAGAGTATGTCTAAGCTTATTTCTCTGTTGATTTTCTTCATTGATTTAAGTCGTAGAAGTTACTGATATGGATTTTCCAAAGTTATACATGTATGGCATTATGATTGTTGCATCCTCTTGGGACAGAATTTATAATGTCAATCCCAACATCTTGTATACAACTTTTTAAAAATCCAGTGTATTTTATGTTCTGATGTTATGCTGCATCCAGATATACAGCCCTTTACCATGTGAATGTGATGGCTTCAATTTAAGACCATTAATTCATTCTTCATCTTCAGTTCAGATACCCACAAAGCAGAGTGATTCGTGCTTTACAAACAACCTTGACTGGCTCTCTGAATGCAGCTCACCGGGGCCTGCTTCTCTGGGCTTTCTAGAGTCTAGAAAGTCTTTTCAGAGGCCAAAAAGTCCCTGGGCATGCATTTCTGAGTTCCCTTTCACAAGCAAGTTTCAAGTTCCAGTCGAACAGCTCTAAGTAACCACATATGCCTCAAACCTAGGACCATTGAGTCCTAAATAAAGACCCAGGAGAACTTAGACGAATCAGGTCTCTGAGTCCTGAGCCTTTGTTCAGGACTCTATCATCCTAGGTTTGAGGCATATGTGGTTACCTAGAGCGCTTCGATTGGAACTTGAAACTTGCTTGTGAAAGGGAACTCAGAGATGCATGCCCGGGGACTTTTTGGCCTCTGAAAATACTTTCTAGTCACTAACTGTGACACTTGGACTAGGCTCTTTACCCTCTCTACACCAATGTGGTTACTTGTATGTATGAGAGTTTCAGTTAAGACGGAAAGTGCCTTCTATTACAGATAACTGAGATCTGATTAATACCTGCAGGAGAAATCCCTTCACTGCCCCCTTTGAGGCACTTTTTAAATGATCTCTCCTACTTGCAGCCCCCTTTCCCCATCCCTGCCCACCTTTTTTTTGGTTGTTGTTTATTTTCACTGCAGATGACTTTAGTACATTTGTTATACCCCAATCCATTTAGTCGTTGTTCTCTTTAGACAAGTTTGCAGTGAAATCTCCTTTCCTTTTCCCTTCTCCTTTTCTTTCTTGCTTTTTTAGAGAGCTAGGATCCCACTATGTTGCCCAGATGGACCTTGAATTCCTGAGCTCAAGTGATCCTCCTGCTTCAGCCTCCCGAGTAGCTGGGACTACAGGTGCACACTATTGTGCCTGGCTTGCTTTTCTTTTCTCTGACCTTTTTTTTTTTTTTTTTTGAGATGGAGTCTCACTCTGTTGCCCAGGCTGGAGTGCGGTGGCACGATCTTGGCTCACTGCAACCTCCGCCTCCTGGGTTCAAGTGATTCTTGTGCGTCAGCCTCCTGAGTAGCTGGGACCACAGGTACATGCCACCACAGGTGCATGCCACCATGCCCAGTTAATGGCAGAAACAACAATTCCTTTTGTGCCAACCTAAATAAGTTTTGTATTTTTACTAGAGATGGGGTTTCATCATATTGGTCAGGCTAGCCTGGAACTCCCAGCCTTAAGCAGTCTGCCCACCTCAGCCTTTCAAAGTGCTAGACTTGCAGGCGTGAGCCACTGATATTGAATACAAATAGCAATACAATTTTTTTTTTATTTTTTTTATACAGAACCTTGCTCTGTCGCCCAGGCTGGAATGCAGTGGCATGATCTCAGCTCACTGCAACCTCTGCCTCCTGGGTTCTAGCAATTCTCCTGTCTCAGCCTCCTGAGTAGCTGGGACTACAGGCACCCACCACCACACTCGGCTAATTTTTATATTTTTTTTAGTAGAGATGGGGTTTCACCATATTGGTCAGGCTGGTCTCGAACTCCCGACCTCAGGTGATCCACCCGCCTCGGCCTCCCAAAGTGCTGGGATTACAGGTGTGAGCCACCACACCTGGCCAGCATGCTATACAATCTTTTTTTTTTTTTTTAATTTTTTTTTTATTATACTTTAAGTTCTAGGGTACATGTGCATAACATGTAGGTTTGTTACATATGTATACTTGTGCCATGTTGGTGTGCTGCACCCATCAACTCGTCAGCACCCATCAATTCATCATTTATATCAGGTATAACTCCCAATGCAATCCCTCCCCCCTCCCCCTCCCATGATAGGCCCCAGTGTGTGATGTTCCCCTTCCCGAGTCCAAGTGATCTCATTGTTCAGTTCCCACCTATGAGTGAGAACATGCGGTGTTTGGTTTTCTGTTCTTGTGATAATTTGCTAAGAATGATGGTTTCCAGCTGCATCCATGTCCCTACAAAGGACACAAACTCATCCTTTTTTATGGCTGCATAATATTCCATGGTGTATATGTGCCACATTTTCTTAATCCAGTCTGTCACAGATGGACATTTGGGTTGATTCCAAGTCTTTGCTATTGTGAATATTGCCGCGATAAACATACGTGTGCATGTGTCTTTATAGTAGCATGATTTATAATCCTTTGGGTATATACCCAGTAGTGGGATGGCTGGGTCATATGGTACATCTAGTTCTAGATCCTTGAGGAATTGCCATACTGTTTTCCATAATGGTTGAACTAGTTTGCAATCCCACCAACAGTGTAAAAGTGTTCCTATTTCTCCACATCCTCTCCAACACCTGTTATTTCCTGACTTTTTAATGATTGCCATTCTAACTGGTGTGAGATGGTATCTCGTTGTGGTTTTGATTTGCATTTCTTTGATGGCGAGTGCCAGCAATACAATCTTAACTAAACATGTGGCAGTAGAAATCATCCAGAGGAACCTATTCAATGGAAACTGTTTTGGTTGAAATATGGAACTCTAGCCAGTAATCACATCATTGGAAAATACGTTTTATGTATTTTTAAAATATTTAATGGAATCTTTTGATTTTTACCAGCCTTAAGAAAGAGGGAGTTGAGGGTGCAAAAACTTAAGAGTTTGTTGATCCTTTTAAGCCTATGGCATTGGGAAATGACATTGACTCCTTTCCTTTTCCTTGAAAGTTACAAAAATTGAGGGATTATCACTTTGCTTCTTACTGAAATTATGAAGTTGAAAGACCTTATTTTCTGTGGCATAGAGTTGGGATTTTTGCAGTAGACAATAGTTGGCTTCTACTTTCATTTGTGATTATAATACTGGAAACTGTTCTTCAAGGCTTCACATTACGTTTCTATCTGCTCTGTTTTCCCAGAATCCTTGTGATGAATAGAGAACAAGTTTGCTTCATAGAGAGATAAATGAGGCAAACAGTGATTAAAATATTGCTGAGAAGTAATGCCCTCATCACTTTCTCTCTACCTCAGCTCCTAATCACCTCTCCCTTTGAATGTCTGTAATGTTTGTTAATCTCCTTATCTTGCCGTTCACCATTACTATGCCATTCTGTAATACTCAATGCTTATTCCTGCAAAATAAATCTTACTTTCCTTCCATGCAGAAGCAGCTGTGGGGTTCTTTCATTTGTTTATTTTTTGTTACCTTCCTCTACCTCGCCCCAGTTTGGGCACAGAGTTAAATTGAGTAACAGAAAAATGAAATTAATTTGAAAGTGAGACTTTTTGTGTTGGATAAGTCTGTGTATCTATGAAGTACTCAAGGGACCTCTTGTCCTACAATATTGGAGCCACATTTTGTATCCTACCAGTTACTATTTTTATAGAAAAGAGGCTCGGCTGGGTTCTGTGTTTTACCTGGACTTTGAGGAGTCTTGGGTTTGAATATGAGCTCTGACGTTTGCTTTTATTGTGACTTCACCTCTCTGACCCTCCATTTCCTTTTCTATCACATTAAGGTATTGAACTGGATGTTACCTGGATTCTCTCTGGCCTCAGGAACCTCTGGCTGCCTTCCTGCACTGTGAACTTGCCTCCTCTGACTGCCTTCCAGTGAGCCACTGTAGAGGCCCACCTTGCAGCTACCCTGTTGCAGGCTTTAGAACCAAATGAGAGGACCCTGGATTGATAAGAATAGAAGTAGAGGGGAGGTGCCATTTTTCTGTTCAAGGTTATGGAATTACAGACAAGCCAAAACATGTTGGGGAAAGCCTCCCAGGTTAACGTAGCATGAATGGAGGAGCCATGTAGGAGAGCAGCCTCTGTGTGTTTCAGGCCGTAGAGCTATATAATGGGGATAATTCTGTTTACAAGATAGAAAATAAAAGCTTCCTGGTTTGCTTATTAAGAAAAATGCTAGCGAGAGGAAGGGGTTGATAGACAGTATAATGGTGATAGAGAGATAAACTTTTTCAAGCCATGCTTTGTCTCTGTCAGTAAGCCCAAAGGAAAGACCCTGAAGTCAGATGTAGTTGAGGCAATAGAAAAAGAGCATTGTGTCCTGTGAGGGAGGACACATCCCTGCACCCAGATGAATGACAGCCTTGGAGGCAAATGAGCCCAGTACCATGTCAGTAATTTTTGGGAAAGGAGGGTTGGGAATGTTGTGCCAGGAGCCTACAGAAGGATTTTTCAGAAGAGAGGGGTAAAGGCATATTTTATTAGTGACCAGAGAGTTGTGTTGATATTAATTGCTTTTTACTGAATTATTAAATACATCACTTGGGAGTTATTTGCACTTTATTCGCTGTGCACTAATAAGGATTCCCTAAACATGTCAGAAAATAAGTAGAGATGCTTTCCTAAAGAGTGGTTATAACAGATAACTTTTTATTGTCCCAATTTCCCAAAGTATCTTGAACAGAGTTGCCTGGAGAGAGAGTACAGGAGTCTCCAAGCCTTGCTCATTACAAGTGGAAACACCTGAGAAATAGGGCTTTGCCAGTACTGTTAACATAGAACTTCCTCCCCTGGCCAGCACTCCGCCTGGTCTGTGGTTACTGCTAAATTCCATGAGGTTCAGAGAGGGGAATTATAGGAAAGGAGTATGCTCCCACCCTTCCCCCACTGCCCAGCCATCCTAATCTGCTAACGGTTGTTGGGTGAAAAAAGGGATCTGCTACCCCATCACTCTGTGGAAACCCTGGCCCCTTGGTTTCACTAGTGTGACGTCTGATACCAGGTCAGGCTTGGGACCAGATTGTTGAGGCACAGGTGTTCAGTGCTGCTCAGTTTTCTTCTTTGTTTATAGGCCAAAATTGTAAAACATGTAAATGCCTCCAGTGTTACCACAGGGTATTTGTATATTACAGATACATACATTTTGAAATAAAGCAGTAAAACTCTAATGGTGGCATTTTAGGCCTTGTATAGGGAGGATATAGAAGCAGAGATTGGGAAGTTGTTCCTTAATGCTGGGGAAATCACATTGTTTGGGCAGCTACATACTCTGCCTCCTTTTTACTGTGCCTAGCCCTTTATTTGGAGGGCTGTACTCAGGGTCCTCTGAATTTCTGAATTCTAACCAGGGTAGCTGAGGTTTAGCATGTAGCATGAAATTATGTTTTGTATTATGTGTCTTTTTTTTGCAGATAGTTCTGGCATAAAAAGATACCTTATCATCTGTCACCAGTTTTTATCTGTTAGTTCCTAGATAGGGACCTGGCCAACTTCATTTCTGGTGCCAGATCTCTTTAAGACCATTTTCTAAATATGTTTTTGAGCAGAAGGAATGAGGAGTTCACCTCCTATGGAATGCATTGACAAAGCAAACTAGAAAAACAGAACTTGTAGGGACCAGCTTTTCTTCAGTGTTATGTGTTATGCCAATAGGCCAGCTCAGGTCATGTTAGAACAAGTGATCAGCACACAGTCCCATTCTTAGATGAAATTTCTGACGATGATAATCTGGCCTATTGCTGCCGTTCATACTAGAAGTTAGAAGCTCATCAGTTAATTGATTAACCAAGTATTTGTTAAACGTTCATTGTATACCTAGCTAGTATTAGGTCTTGGGTAAGATGCAAAGTAAAGAAAAAGGTCTTTATCCTTAAAGAACTTACCTTCTAGCTAATAAGGTAAAATACATGCTTGTGAACCTGATGTCGTGTATATTAACCTCTTAATTATATGACATGTACACTAAGGACTGAGGCCTGCAAAGAAGGGGAAGAGCATCAGTGGGTTGGAGAAGTCCAGGAGGCTTTCCCAAATAGCAAGGCAGGAAGAAATGTGGGAGTTCAGTCTGCCATCTCAGGGACTTTTAGAAATCACCCTTGGTGATTAACAAGTCATGTGAGAGGAGTGAAAAGTCAGGGGGAATCCAACAAGGGGAAGATTGTGATGGAGAGTTTTATGATTCATAACTTGGAAGGCATCGTAAAGAGCTCTGCTTCCACTTGAACCAAGGGCGACCCAGGAAATTCACAAAATAAATGGTTTGCTGTTTAACAGGAGAAACCATTGATGGTGCATCTTTGGTAACTTTAATAAAAAACAGTATTTGTCCTGAGTGTTGCTTTTAAGTCTTGTGGAAGTAATGAATTGTAGTGGGAAAAAAAATTTACATTTAGTAACACTTAACATTTTAAAATATCTTAACAGTGTTTTTCCATACAGAACTTTTATTTCCTTGTTCTTAAATTGTTTCTCAAAAATTGTAGCAAAGATGTTCCACAGGCATTTTTAATGCTGAATTAAAGGATTTCACATTACCAAGCCCCAAATGCTGACTGATATAGGCAGTCATCCTACACAGTAGGGAGCATTTTAGATCAAAAATGTATTTTTTTCTTCCACAAGAAAATATGAATTGGGAAATAGAATAAGAAGGTAAAGATAAATTATAGAAGGCTTCAAATGAGGACAAGGAAAAATAATGATATAGCATGTTTCGGTTAGCTTTCTCTGGCTGGAATAGGTTTTCCCTTTCCCTCTGGGCCTTGGTCCTCACCCTTCTGTTTCTTTCTAGTCTTCTAGTAAAAACAAGCTACATGCGTTGCATCAGCTGCTCGGGATACCTTCACCCTCACGTCCTTTTACTTTTTCCTTCCTCACTCACTTTGAACATTGTGACTTCTGACAGCTCGTCTTGCCTCCCTTCTAACCAGTTACAGACATTCTCTTCTTCACCATTTATTCTTCTCTGTCACTTTGTATTGTGATCACTCTTCATCACCACTTCATCCTTACATTAAGTGTATTTACTGAGGGCATACTTTGTGCCCTTGCCCAATCCAACACCCGTACTCTCATCACCTCTCATTTGCAAGAGAAGATGTGGAAGCCATCAGGTGTGAGCTGTCTCCATAGAGGTACCCACTCTGCCCATGCACAGCCCTCTCCTTTGTTTTATAACCAGGCTCTTGGAAAAGGGGGTCTGGGTTTAGTCTCCACTTTTCCCCTCCTTTAACCCACTGCAGCCTGGCCGCTTCTTCCACCACCTCACTAAACTGCACAAACAAAGGTAAAATAGGAATGACCTTCTTGTTAAAAAAGCCACTGGGTGCTTTTCATTCCTTCTCATTTCTGCTTTTTCTGTGGAGTTTGATGCTATTGCAGACTCCCTTCTCCTTGAGTTCTTTCTTCTGTGACTTCTCTGGCCATTATTTCTTTCTCTCCTTGGAGGGCTCCCTTCCTCCTGCTGCCTCTCAAACATTGGTGCACCTGTTTGTCCTGCCCTCAAACCTTTTCTTTTTCACTTTGCATGCTCTTTCTGGGGTTACTACTCACTTACACTTACCTAGTCCTAGATCTAGAACTCATGTAGAATCACGAGTTCAACTTTCGATTGGACAGCTCCTTCTGCGCGTCCCACACACATCCGAAAGTTGAGAATTTCAGTTATCTCTGCACACTGACGTTTGAGCAGCCTTCTTTTAGGGCCTAGTACAATGTCTGATACCTTGCTCTACCTGGCTAGCTGCAGTCAGGGGACTTCTTTAAGGGAAGCATATCAGAATCAGGACTCAGGGTGTCACAGAGGCTCCTCCCATTGTCAGTGACTGTGTTCATGCATGCCCAGTAACAAAGGAGCATTGGTTTAAAAAATCCGTGACTTGGCGCAGTGGCTCAAGCCTGTAATCCCAGCACTTTGGGAGGCCGAGATGGGTGGATCACGAGGTCAGGAGATCGAGACCATCCTGGCTAACACGGTGAAACCCCGTCTCTACTAAAAAAAAAAAAAAAAAAAAAAACTAGCTGGGCGAGGTGGCAGGTGCCTGTAGTCCCAGCTACTCGGGAGGCTGAGGCAGGAGAATGGCGTGAACCGGGAGGCGGAGCTTGCAGTGAGCTGAGATCCGGCCACTGCGCTCCAGCCTGGGCGACAGAGCCAGACTCCGTCTCAAAAAAAAAAAAAAAAAAAATCCGTGACTTCCAAAAGCCCTCTAGTAGGTTTGAAATGATTTGCTTTACTTCTTACATTGATTATCATCTGTTTGAGGTAGCAAGTAGCAGGTGCTGGTACCTTTCTTTGGAGGCGAAAAGCCAAGGCCCAGAGAGAGTAGACATAATATGCCCACAGTCAAAAAGTGACTCCCTAAGGAGTCAGCGCAAATTCATTTATTCGTTCACTCAACAGATATTTATTGAAAACAATTATGTTTCAGGCACTAGAAATACAGTGGTGAATCAGACAGATACGGTTTTTGGCATAATGAGGTATCCTTTTTGATGATGCTTCTTATCTCTATCTTTTTTGCTCCTATTTTTTTCATCCTGATTAGTGATAAATGATAATAATTAGCAAATGTTTACTGTGAGCCAGGCAATATTTTAGGACTTTACACATATTAACTCATTTAATCATGATGACAACACTATCAGGTCATTGTCCTTATTATCACATTCCACAGAGTGGGGGAATGTTGGGTAGTAAGAACTTTCGAAATGTGTCCTACCTAGCTCATACTGCTAGTTAGTGACAAGTCGTGGATTTGAACCCAAACAATCTGGCTCTAGAACCTAGTTGTAGAGTTCTCAGCTGTAGTAGTTCTCAGCATGCCAAAATTAACCTGCAGCTTTACCTAACAAACATTTGGACTTTCTTTGCTTTTTTGAGATATTTCCCCCCTTGGGCATTTCGTTGGCGGTAGTCTCATTTTCTAATCTGAAATCAGGAGAAAAGGAAGAAAAACTTGCAATAAAGCTTAAGTGGTTGTGACAGGTTGCTAAATAAAACTGGCTCAACTGAAGTTTTGAGATTCTTGAGAAACACTGAGAATTTCTTACAAAAGAAATTTTCCTTATTGTAGAAAATCATGGGTCATTGCACAGTTATAAGTGTCTTAGTAAAGAGGGAATGTGGCTTGAGGCTAAGAAGCATAAAATCTTAATGAGACTATCTGTGGGCTGCTATTTATGCATAATTTTTAAACTCTTAGAAAATATGTTTTCTATCTGTCTTTAGTATGTCATCTTAGTTTCCACTGCTTTACATAATTTTGAAAATCTTTAGGGTTGCTAGAAAAAAAAATAGCAAATGTTTACATAAGAATTTAAGTTTAGAGTGTACTTTCACATGTAGTAACTTGATGGTTTCTCTTTTTACTCTCTTATAAACAAAACAGTAATGAGGATATCAATTCATGTTGAAAAATTTTTAAATTGCCAGTGTTTTCTTATGTAGTAATTGTAAACTGATTTGGAAAAAAAGGAAATATAAATCTATGAAGTGTTTACATTACTGAATAGTATGAAAGGAAGGTTTTGTTACTTCAGATTGCATATAATAACTTTAGGAAACTGCTTCAATGGGTAAATAACAATAGTATCTGGTTAAGGTGTTAGTTGATTATCTGTACTTCAAGGCTTCTGAAGTGGGTTCACACCCACCTTTGTTTGCCAGTTTTATATCTTTTATGTACATAGTCCTATTTCCCACTTTCCATTATTATCCAAAGGTTACCAGCCAAAACCTGTATGGACGGTACATGGAGGATGAGATGTGTCCCTTGGGGTTTTTTGCGTTAGGGAAAATCCCTGATCTGAGACATTTGTGCCCTGATCACCAGCCCCCAAGAGATGCCACATTTCTGTCTACTTTAGATGAAAACTCTCAGTCCTACGGTAGGCTGTAGTAGACCTCAGTCTGAATAATCACAAAACCAAAATTAGGTGTGCCCACATTAATGAGATTTTTCTGTTCAGTCTCTATAGTATCCAGAGCATTCACAAAATATATATGTGTATGAAATCTACAGGCTACTGTATAAATAAGCCTGCTCCCTTTTGGTTATTATAATCATACAGGAAAGAAGCATCTGTTTTAGCAGAAACTGTGGAAAAATATATCTAGGTAGCCCAGGAAAAGTTGAATTGTTACTGAAGGATGTGTCACCACTGACAAGAAAAGAATTTACAAAGCGGTGGGCAGAAAATATTTTCAGACACTAATCTGTCTTTTTGGGTGATGTGTGAGTAGCATTGGTTTGTTTCTTGCTTGAATGTTTATTCATTTTTTTCCCCAGGAGAATCCCTTTTACTCAACTTCTTTCTGGTTTGGATAAAATGAAAAGTAAAATTGACTTAATACTAGTTATAACCTGCATAAGTCTACTGAAGATAAACTTAAGAAATATAATTATTTTTTCTAGTTAAGCTTCAGGGTCATATAGTTATTATAATTCAATCATTTATTATCCCCCCCACCCTTTTTTTCCTGCATGATTTAAGACATCAGAATTTAATTTGTAGCCAGAATGAAAACTGGACTTAGGAAAAACTTGAGAAGACTAGAGAGAGATTTGCATTCTGCTGCGTGGTTGAACATGTCTCTAAAGTAGCAGCTTTAGAATGCCATGTCCTGATAGAATTCCCCGTTGAAAACTAGCCAGCAGAGCAGCTTCCTTGTGTCCTCCTCCTTGCCTGACCCACTGTGAAGTGTCACGAGGGCCCTAAATGTGAACCTCGGGGGCTCCACAGCCTGACAGAAGAGAACTAGTGTCACTGGGCAATCCATGATCTGGCACAGAAGCCCCAGGCTGTAGATTTTGTAAGTGGCCACCCACCCTGGCCCAACCTAGGATAAATATTTCTGAGTTCTAAGTAGAATGAGGAATTTAAATCCCTGTTCTTTCCTGAGTTCTTCCATAACCAATCCATGACATTGTTATGAGATCTGAGTGGAGTGCCCATGTTTGGAGAGGGAATAAAGGGAGCACATTCTGCTGCTACTAATGAATACATACTCCCGTCAACAGTCCCTTTTTCCCTAGTGATGCCACTGGAAGGGCCAGATCTGACTCCACTGTAGCCACTGACCCAGACCAGCTTTACCCCTAGGGTAATTGAAACCTATATTAAATGATTTGACAGGTCATAAGCAGTGCCCTCTATCCACTTAATTTTCTCAGATGCGTCCTCCATTGTGAGCTAAACCTTGGAGATTTTCGTTCTTTTAGTGTATGGTTTTGATCCCTTCTAAAATGAACATCTCAGTGGGACACAAATTACTTAAAGTTATTAGTAGTCATTTATGCCATAGTATGAATTAGTTTATTTTTCTTTGGTTTTGACAGGAAGATAAATAGAATACGTTGGGGAGAAGATGTAGAACTCAAAACAAAGGGAGAAAGCAAGTTACCACCTTTGGAAGATTGCAATGATTTCTTTCCCATTAGAATTTGCTCTCGTGTTTTCAGTGAAACAGGGCATCGTGTTTTCCATTTACCTCTACTTTCTGGCAGGGAAAGACTTGGAGTTCTTTTTACGGGTTTGACTCTTTCTTACCCCTTCTAGATGTAGTTCCATTTCCTTTCTAAGATGAAAGCTTGTCTTTGTCCCCTCCCGGAATGGTTCCAAGCAGCAGAACACAGTGAATCCTTCCAGATAAAAGACCCTGCTGATAAAATGCCAGATTGTTATCAGAGAAGCAGTGAGGGGAGTCAAATCCGTACCATTAATTACCTAGTTACAGTTTTGTTTATATCCTGTTCATTTGGGGCATGTTTTCCTTGGATGGTTTCTAGTCTATGTTCTGAACTGCAGTCTGAAGTTTGTAAAAATCCCAAAGGTCAAGGAATAGTAGGTTCCTTATTTTCTGAAAGGTTTAATGGCAAGGAAGAGAAGATCAAAGTTTCTATCTTTCATCTGGAAGGAAATAGACAAATGCTTCATTTTGGTGGTTCATTCCTCACCTCAAGCATACAAACCATAGTATGTTGGATGAAATCTGACTTCGAATACCTAGCCAAGAAGTTACCTGGAAATAGAATGACATGTATCTCTGTGAAGCCGTGAGTATCAACCAATGAATGACTAGATATCCACGCATCAAGGCCAGAGTCCAGTTGAATCTAAAATAAAACTTCCTGGTAAATATACTTGATGCCACTGAACTGTACACTTAAAAATGGTTAAAATGGTAAATTTTAGGTTATGTAGGTTTTACCACAACAAAAATAAATATTACTTGCTTCCTGACAGCTCCAGTACTTCAGTCACAATTGGAAATACAGTTGGACCTCATCCAGTCATTTATGGATTCAGCCAACTGTAGATCAAAAACATTTGGAGAAAAAGTAAACACAACAATAAAACATAATGCAAATGTAAAAACAATACTACGTAACAACTTACGTAACATTTACATTGTATTAGGTATTATAAGTATTCTAGAGATTATTTAAGGTGTACCAGAGGATATACATAGGTTATATGCAAATACTGTGCATACTCTACATAAGGGACTTGAGCATCTCACGGATCCTAGAACCAATCCTCTGAGGATTCTGAGGACCAGCTGTACAACATGGGTGGGTTGCATGGCTTGCATTATTTTGAATGGGATGGCTGTTGCATATGAAGCATTATGTATCCATTTAAGAACCATGGGACTGTGAGTACCGAATACCTTAATGAACGGAAGAAGATGAAAAGACCATTTTGTCACCATCATATGAACATACTAGGAAGTTTGGGATTGGAAAAGAGCCCTTTCTGTCTTAAAAATGATTGACTCTGAACCATGATAGCCGCCCTCTTTCTACAAATGAACTGAAGTGGCAATGGGTCTCTTGATGCCTGAAATAGTAGTGCCTAAGGCTTCGATTATCAAATAGTGGTATTGAAATGTTCCACGAATAGAAATGTAGTGTTAGGTAAGATAACCTCATCTGTGGTATCTGGCAGCCATTAAGTAGCCAAGCATATATTTCTTGACCATATTAAATTTATATCTCACCTTATGCTGCTGTATTACATTCTGTCCAAAACCCAACCCATCTTTGCTAATAAGACTGCTGACTTAGGATTCTTAGGATTCAGCCAGCCCTCTCAGCCTCACTGGTAATGGGGTGGGAGTGGTGGTGGGGTTTTAGGACTAGACTGTTGTGTTTTTCTCATCAAGCCAAGAAACTTCTCAGACCCTGCAAACGTGTTACCTGGTAACATAGCTACAGTATAAATTTTAGGATAGAAAAGAAATGAGGGAGGAGAGAGAAAATAAAGAAAATAGCCCTATGACATAGCTACAGTATGAATTTTTAGGATAGAAAGGAGAGAAGAGGGGAGAGAGGGAAATAAAGAAAATAACCCTATTTCAAATCATGAAGCTTTTTTTTTTATCATTAACCCCAAATGCCCTTAACTCTGACTAAAGATGTCTCTTTTTTCCCTGTAAGTGTGTATTAAACTCATGCACTCATTCCTAGTATCATTTGAAGGTAGTTATGAGACATTCATTATGACTTAAATACGTTTCACATATTTAAATTTAGTATTTTCTTTAGAAAAGGCTAGAAAATATAGGGACTTAGGAAGAAGTTAAGGTAAACTTAAAATATATAAAAGCTCACTTTGAGTGAAAACGAGTAAAAACAAGCCCTGACCTTCTCAGAGGTAAGAAAAGTTGAAAGTAAATGTATTCTTTAGGAAATAAAGACTTTGCCAAGAATAGCATGGTTAGTTAAAGCAGTCTGGTGTGGAAAGTGTGTCTTAAAAAATAAGATTTCTTTATTTTCTTCTTGACTGATAGTTTTGTCAGAAGAATCATTTGAATAATAAATGAAATGCTTTGAAGTATATAGGGGAATGGAGAACTTTTCTGTGACTTGTACGAACTGGTGATACAGATTATAAACTAAGTGATGCCAAATTCCACCAGTTTACCCAGGATCTGAACACTAGCAAATGTAGTCAAAGATATAGAAATCTCCTGATGAAATCATGAAAATGGACAGAAGTGATCCAGATTGTTTAATTTCTTTTGAAATGTTATATTTATTAGATTTTAGCACCCAAAAGTTAAACAGTATTGAATTTCACACATAGCACTTTATTTTTAATCGTGGGTTGAAGGTTATGCACTTGGCATGACTGAAGAGTGACTCATACATTTTGCACTGACTTTATTAGTGGTAGTATTATTTTGATAGGCAAGGAGGAAAGCCGGGGAGTAAGATGATACTGAATTGAGGCTAAATTTGTTAATTGATCGAACTCAAACCAAAATAATGAATATCACTTAATTTTCTTCTTTTTATATTCATGTGTATATCCCCTGCGAAGACTTTGAATGCTACTCATGTTTAAAATCCAACATAAAATATCATCTGATCATCAAAATTGGCAGTGGGAATTAGCAGTATTTTCTTCTAGTTACTGTCTCAAACTCTGCCATAGCTAAAATCTCATCACCTGGACACTTTGAAAGATGTGACCAGTATTCTTTATTGACATGTTTCCTATCTTAAAACACAATCACCATGAAATTCATATACTAAGTCTTGGTCACAATCCAGGGAAAGACTTGAAGGTAATGTGACTCTTCTCATAATTAGTAACCTAATTAAATGCTAGAGGGCTTCAGCTATATAGTAATGTACCCTGCTTCTGAACAAAGATACCACCACCATGGAAATTGTATACTTGTAACACTAGTATATTTTTAATTAGTGGCAGGGTATAGGTGTGTGTAATCAGTTTTGTTTCATCTTCTAACTTTGCACAGCAGTCTCCATTGTGCATTCATTTGGAATATATTGAAGAATAATCCACTGATTTAGCTTCTGTTTGTCAGAATTTAGGGTGACTAAAACTGGTATGAGTTGAAAATTAACACGATGGAATAAGCAAACTAAAAGGCTGTTCAAAATATTAGAAAGCAGGTTTAATCTAATCAAGATGGGGGGAGGGGAATCTTTTACCCTAACTGCTACAAAATCATACCGCTCAATACAGCAGGTGAGTTTATTAAAGCTGGCCCAACAAATTTGGCATCACTTAGTTGAATAATTGGAGCTGTCAAGCGTCCTTAAAAATAATAAAATCGCATTTCTTTTAATATGTGCTATTGTTGTTCAGTTCTGTGGTGGTAAAAATATCAGAGATGGGGAACACTTGTTTTTGCAACTAGCACAGGCTCTGCAGTGAGACAGACTTGACTTTGAATTCCAGCTTATACCTTCATTCCCTTTGTGAACTTGGGCAAGTCAGTTAACTTCTCTGAGCCTGTCTAGAACATGTGAAAGATTCAGAACATTGTCCTAAAAAATACATATTTTTTAAAATTCTTGTGTGATTGTTAGGATTTAAGTGTTTATTGATTTGATTTTTAAAAACAGAACAAGGAAACATTAATTCTGGTTGTAAAAGTTTAAAGGAAATAGCTGGGCTTGTTTAATTTGAGGAAGAGAAGACTTGAGATGTTTTGGAGATGGAGCTGGAGGCTAAGAAAGCACAACAGGATGTGTAAGTTAACTTTTCTAATGTATATGAAAGGTTATTCTTTTAAAAACAACTTTATTGGGGGTATAATTGATGTAAAATAAGCTGCACATGTTTAAAGTATACAATTTGATATTTTTATGTACCCATAAAACCATCATCACTGTCGTGGTAAGGAACATAGCCATAGCCCTTTGTAATCCTTACTCAACCTCCCCTTCCCCACCTCCCTGGCAATGATTGTTTTATGTTCTGTTGCTATAAATTAACTTGCATTTCCTAGAATTTTAAGTAAATGGAATTATACAGGATGCATTCTATTTTGTCTGGCTTTTTCACTCAGTATAATTATTTTGAGATTCAGCCATGTTGTTAGGTGTATCTGTAGCTTTCTTTTTATTGCCAAACGGTATTCGATTGTATGGATATACTGCAATTTGTTTGTATACTCAGCTGTTGAACGACATTTGTGTTGTATTCCTCAACTAGTAACAAATAACTTGCTAGGAACAATCATGCATGAGTCTCTTTGTGGACTTAGGCTTTCATTTCTCTAGTGTAGATACGCAGGAATTAAACAGGTGAGCTAAATGGTGAGTGTATATTTAACTTAAGAAACTGCCAAATTGTTTTCCAGAGTGATTGTACATTTGCACTAGTAGAGTATGAGAATTCTAATTGTTGCATATCCTAGCCAACACTTGGTATGCTCAGTCTTTTTAACATTAGCCTTTCTAGTGAGTATGTAGTAGTATGTCACTGGGGTTTTAATTTAAACTTCACTAATGTCTAAGGGTATTGGGCATCTTTACATGTATTTGGCATTCGTATATCTTCTTTGCTGAAGTGTCTGTTTGAAACTTTGACCCAGTTTTTCTGTTAGATTGTTTGCTTTCTTTTCTCCTCTCTCTCTCTCTCTCTCTTTTTTTCTTAAGAGATGAGATCTTGGAAAAAAAAAAGAGAGAGAGAGATGAGATCTTGATCTGACAACCTAGCTGGAGTGCAGTGGCACCGTCACAGCTCACTGTAGCCTCAGCCTCCTAGGCTCAAGCAATCCTCCTACCTCAGCCTCCTGAGTAGCTACGACTACAAGCACATGCCCTCATGCCTGGCTTTTTTTTTTATTTTTTGTAGAGACAGGGTCTCATTTTGCCCAGGCTGGTCTCGAACTCCTGGCCCCAAGCAATCCTGCTGCCTCAGGCTCCCAAAGTGCTGGGATTACAAGTGTGAGCCATCATGCCTGGTTTTGTTTTCTTACTATTCTGAATATATTTTGGATGCAAGTCTTTTAGGCATAGATTTATTTCTTTCCCTGGCATGTAGAACCAGAAAAACAAAATTAAATTGCAGCAAGTATAATTATACTGTATAAGGAATTTTGACTGGCAGTGTAAACATGGGCACAGGGATAACCAAAGGAGGATGTCAGACTTTCTCAGGGGATATTTAAAAACTGACTGGCAATAGTCTATTTGGGATACTGTAGGCATGCTGAAATATGACTCAACTTACCTAATTGCAGTTTTCATTTGAGAAAAGGTACCTTGAATGAATCTATTGCTAGTATCCCAATATCTGTTGCTCTTTTGTGTCATTTTTCCAGGCCAAAAAAAAGCAATTTTTTGGGATTTTTGAAAACTTTCCTTGTACTTTATTATTTTTAAAAATTCATTCTTTCTGGTTTTAGCTTGAAGTGTTTCTGTGAAACATGAGGAGGGTCATTCAGGGGCATTAATTAGCTTTAGCAAAAACAAATTGCAGTCTCTGCAAAGCAATCAAATTAAAAGAAATACTCAAATTTCTCTCATATAATAGTAGCACCAATCGTTTTAGCTGATGGCATTGGGAAGATTCATTTAACCCTCTGTAGATGCAAAATAATTAATGAGATTCTAGAGAAGAGGTTCTACATGATGAAAGGGGTTGGAGTGATTGTAGCCCTCAGAAGAGTAAAGGGTGCTTTCATGACGGGATTCCAATAGAGTTAATGAAGGGTTTTCCTGTGTATAGAAAACACTGGTCATTTGTTCTCCAACTCCACAGAGGCTCAAACTAGAGAAAATTGGCTCCAACTGTAGAAAGATTGAGTATGGTTAATGTTAGATAGAAAACTTTTATTATTAGCATCAATATTATGAGATTAAGCAATGGAACAAGAGAGGTCATAATGATATTTTAAAATAAAAAAGATAGCTATCTGCCTGGAATGTTTAAATGTCCATGATTGAATTTTGTTATTGAAGGGGACTTCGGAGATCATTTATTCTAATAGCGTTTACAGATGAGGATGTGAAAGGACATTACGTAACTTGCTGTGGCCACATTGTTAGATACTCATATTTTAATCTGAGGATGTCTTAAAAGTAGCCTTGTGTAAGAGACACGAAGGAAACTGTGTAAGTGCTTCTGCTTCACAGCAGGTTTCACTTCACCAAAAAAGTCACTTAAAGCTAATGACTGTGTATTTCTTCTAAGCCCAAGAAGATTCTGCCAATGTGCTGACATGTATGTGTCTTTTCTTGTCGTTACTATGGTTCAAGATTTTTATTCTTGGGCAATTCAAACTTATCTTTAAATAAATACCATACTTTGCTCAGGGGCCAACCTAATCTTCTCGGTATGGTTCCAATTTTAGTGTATGTGCTGCCGAGGCAAGCACAAAATTAATACTGTACTTTGAATGACTGTAAGTGATTTGACCTGAGGTGATCAGTACTGAGAGAGGGCATCAGGGGACACTGCCACAGCATTTGTGGAACCTGTAGCATTCTGACGTAGGGTTCTTCATAAACTGTTGGTTGATGGCTGCAACTTGGTGGATGACTTACTTCAAAGTCCTGGTGACTAATTTGCCTTCGTTAAAGATAATATTGAATAAAGCTTTAGGCTTTGTTTTGTTTAACACTAGTTAGAGCAGTAGGAAACATATTTAGACAGTTCCTTATGTATGAGACCTGCAAATATGCATTCCAGCCATTGAAATTCGTGGGATAAATTGCCTCTAAAGGTTTCCTCATTCATTATCACAACAAAAAAATTGGCACAAGGCATTTTAGTTGGTTGTGGTTACATTGTATTTGGGAATTCATCATTCTTTTTATGTTCCCACTAGACTATCTAGAGTGAAAACCCACATACATTTATATAATATTATGTACTTTATTTTAAAGGGTTTATCTGAGTCCTAAAAATGAGAGAAAATATTTTCAAGTACCTAGCACATTGCCTGGCATCTAGCAGGCACTCAGTAAATATTCCTGCCTTCACTTCCTTTTTTCCTTCCTTCCTTTTAGTATGGATATCAGAATCTTTTAGAAATGTAACAGGTTATTGTCAAAAAGGGAAGTTAATAGAATTGGTCTATGTTGAGCATTCCCTTGACTCACAGGATGTTTAGATGGTCTAAGAGTTTAATATCATTTCAGAGATAATCACCTGAAAAGTTAAATTGGTCAAAGAAAAATTTACTCGGCACCTATGATTTGTCCAGTCAGTCTTGGACTAGAATTAGAGTACTTTGAATACCAGAATAAAAATATGTATTTAATGTGACAGTAGAGAGCTATCATTGATTCTAGAAAATTTGAAAGCTAAAAAAAAGTTTTTTAATGGCAATAAAAACATTCCTTTCTAAACCTTCTATCTATATATAGTAGGGTTATATATAATAGGATTTAAAAAATAAGATGGTAAATTCTCTCTATTCCTTTGTATAGTATCTTAAAATGACTACCCATTCCTGTGTTTGTGAACTGAAAAATCAATCACTGTAAATATGGAATCTTTTGCGCTAAAGGATAATGTTGTGAGTTTCAACTGTATTAAATCACTTTGAGAACTTGGCCTTTGAGCAGTCAACACCAAAAGAAAGCCAGCCTGTTACTGATTTCTCAGACCCATCCATCCACTGCCTGCAAGGAAAGGAGGAGACACGCTGAGAGGTCAAGTGTTATTGTGTTCAGCCCCCTTTAAAGAGTCAGTGGCTGCCTGAATATGCTCATTTCTTGGTTGTTTGTGGAGGCTAAGCAGAAACATTGTGAAGGGTTTCGCGATTGGGAGGAATGTGCAGTTCTTTCATTCAGTCTGCATATGCAGCAGCCCAGCTCCTGCCTTACATGCAGCTCATCCCAGCCCAAGAAACCCGAGGGTAGATCCAGAATGCTGTTCCAGCTGTTGCATGAAGAGAACAGTAGACCAGAGTGTGTCTCATTGGTACAGGGGCAGAGAGAAACCCCTCAGATAGACTGGGAGGGAAGATTATGCCAAATTTTCAAACTAAGTCTAGCAGTTATTTTTATTTGCTTAGGAAAGATGATTCCTTTTTATTTTCTAGGGCTCCCAATGTCTTTGTATGTACTTTGCTATAAAGTCTTTTCCATGTTTTTCCCAGAGTCGAGAAAGAATTATTCCTAAGGTATAGCACATTTCAGTGCCCCTGAGAAGAATCTCCTTCCCAGCTGTCTAAAACATTTGGTTGGGATCTGAAAAATTTAGTTTCAAATTGTATTTGTTGTCGTCTCAAAAAACGATGAAACATTTAAATGAAATTTCAGATGAAATGTAATTTTCATACTTTTATCTCTACATTTTGATCAGCAAGTAACCAGAAATTAGCATTCAGAAATCATGCATCTTTTCATTTATTTAAGAATATTTATAATTGTGAACAATTAAAGCACATTGTTTAGAGAGCTTTTAAAGTAACAACCAAATTGTATACCTTCACCCCTCCGTGCTGGAAAATTTCCTTGCCTTATTTCCTAGCACTGAAAGGGATGGTATGAATCAAGTAGCCATAGCCATTGCACCTGGGACTGTGTTTCTGCCACGTTAGGTTGCTGAGTGCCGTGCCTGTTTCTTGCAGGGGCAAGTGGAGGGATGTCCAGATGATGGAGGCTGCTTTCTAGCTCCCAGCAGCTGACATTTCAGTGTGGAGTTATCAGCCTGTGGCCTGTCAGCCTGGGTCACTGGGAGGCAGTGTGAAGGTGACCTCAAAAGCATGCTTCTCTGAGGCTTAGATTCTGTGGCTGGGCTTGTCTCAAGTGGTCATACAGTACAGTTTTCAGATGTTCTGTTGTGGCTTATTGTTGGCATTTCTTCATAATTTTTTTTAAGGGTTTAATGTGTTGCTTAGAATTAATTTGCAAAGAGCTTTGAGCTGCCCGATAGATAACGTATTTAAACATTCTACCTGAAGTTACTTTGTGTGTCTGGAAATGTGCAGTTTTTAGCTTAGCTACTGTCTATGGCTCTTGTGTTCTCCTTACTACCCAAACCAAGGATTTTTAAAAAATAAAACTTTAAAAGCCCCGAACTCATTACCCTTCCAGGAAATATGTTTGAATAAAGAAATCCCTGAGCTATGCAGAGGGCAAGATTACAGTCAATGCAATTTTTGTATGCTAGTGGTTTGAGTTGTAAGAAAAGGAGCAGCTAGTTTGGGTGGTGGTGGAGGAACAGCTAGTTCTGATGAGCAGTTAGTTCTGATGAGTGGAATATTGGCATAGGAAGAACAAGTAGAGAATCTGGCAACCTTGGCCGTCACTGAACTCACCTGAGAATGTGGAAAAGGGCTTCAGCAATGCCACATTTATAACAAAGACATATTTAATAGTTACAGGACATGCACAAATATCTGCTTTTTCCAATTCACTGGATACAAACTGTGTGTGTGTGTGTGTGGTTTCTCTCTTTTATGCATGCACACATACATGTTTTCCTGAAGGCAAGATTTAAAACTATGAACCACACACAACAAAAAGGAAAAAGAAACCTTGGTATAATAGCAGTAGATAGACAGAAAATAGACTTGGGCCCTGGACCTGGAGAATAAAGCTAATGGGCTTCACATAAACAAGTGAATAGGCCCTAGAGAAACTCAAGCCTCCTCTCCTTTCCAGCTCATTTAGAGGGGAAGGAGGAGGGCAGGCCTTTGTGAGCACTTGGGAGCCTGTTTGGTACAGGCCAGGCTCTGTTTCCTCAGCCAGTTGTTGAGACAAAGAGCACTAGAGAAAAACAATTTGTAAAGTGTATAAAGGTTTTATTTTCAAGTTATTCTACCTGCTTGTCTTCTAGACATTTTATTTTCATGCATTATTTCATTTAAACTTCACAACAGCCCTATGAAATTAGCACTATTCCTTTTCCCCATTTATAGAAGGTATACAAACTTAGGTTTACTGACTTATCTAAAGTTACACACTAGTTAAGTGTCAGAACTCAGATGTAAACTTAGGTCTGCTGGATTCCAGAGCATGTTCTTGAGTCCCTGTCATATGTGCTCTGTGATAAAGAACTATGAAGACCCTGTTTCTGTTCTCAAAGTCATTTCAGTCTAGCAGACGTGATGATGCCTGAGAGTTACTGTGGGGAAGGTAAGTGAGATGCACTGGCTGCTATGGCAGAGCTAAATATGCAATTGCAGTAGGCAGTGGGAAGGAAGTGATTGATTCGGATCACAGGAAGTACAGTAAAGTTTCACAAAAAAAGGTAATACCTTAGCAGAGGCCAGGCATGGTGGCTCATGCTTATAATCCCAGCACTCTGGGAGGCCAGAGTGGGAGGAGCACTTGAGGCCAGGTGTATGAGACCCTGTCTCTACTTAAAAAAAAAAGAAAGAAAAAGAAAATCAGCTAGGCCTGGTGGCATACGACTGTCATCCCAGCTACTCAGGAGGCTGAGGTGGGAGGATCACTGGAGCGTAGGAATTCAAGGCTGCAGTGAGCTATGATCTCGCCACTGAACTCCAGCCTGAGTGACAGAGTGAGACCCTGTCTCTAAACAAAAATGTAGTACCTTAGCATAGTTAGAAGATGAAGAGGAATTCCCCTCTTCATTACAGGAGTACAGGAGTAAAAGTACAAGAGTAAAAGGACATTACTCTAGTGAGAATGAACTGGAATGTGCAAACACTAGTTGGCTTGCCAAAACGTATATAGAAAGAAAGATTTTTTGAAAGTAGTATAATCCAGAGCCTCAGCCTGCTGTGTCTCACCCAGCCTTTAGAGATGGCCTGTTAAATAGGGTTGTCTCAACTTTGGGTTGTCAGTAGAAGACCATTTCCCAAGAGCTGACAGCTGTGCTGTAGGACAAACAGACCATAGTGGTATGGCTGGCATTCTTGAGTAACTTTAGTGAGAGGTTTTAGGGGGTGTGTTGGCAGGGTGGAATCAGGGTCAGACATAGCTTTTTTGAACTCATCCCAGCTTGGAAGATGCTAACCGCTTGGTTAAGTAGGGCCATCTAGAGCAAGTGGATGGCCCTTTTCATCACTGACAGAAGTTTGGGGGCCTCTGTTTTGTACATGATATAGCCTCATCTGAAAAATAAGAATCAGGACTGGAGGTGGGCCAGGAAATGGGGAGGAACTGGGGGAATGTTAATTATGTTAATGAGGTAGGATGGAAGGGGATATTGGCTGGATCCTGAAGCCATTTGGAGACTTTGAAGCCTCTGGTTCCTGTGACATACGGGGACTCACCCAATGCTACTGAGACTTAAAGTTCCCTCAGTTCAAAAATACCTCCCCCATGTTGCCCACAAAGTTTCTCTCAGCCACTCTGGCTTGTCAGATTTAAATGAGGTACCACATACAAAGCCTGGTCTTTAATAAATGCTCAGGAAATGTTAGCTATTATCAGCATCATCTTTGTTGTTCTGCTTCGAGGTCTGCAAATTAGAGACTGGTTGGTTCTCTAAGTTGTTCATACCTTAGTGTGATTAGGTTGAATGTTTAGAAACATTCAGTTTTTCCAAGGCTCTGGGGATTTTGAGGCAACTACATTGTAAAGTCTTACAAAGACTGAATTTTGTAGGTAGACAGACCCTAATTAAAATGCGGACTTTATGCCAGCTTTATGACCCAAAGTATGCTGGGAAACCTCACTCTGTTCATCTTAAAGTAGGGATAATGACACTGACCTTGGGATGCAGATTAATGAAATAATTAAAATAGTGTATCTAAAGCACATAGCCAGTCCTGGCACATACTAGTGACTTAATCTCAGTTCCTTTCCTTTTGTCTGGATGCCCTGGGGGCAGTTTGGGTTCACGTAGGGAAAGGCACAGGTCTGGGGAAGGACTTCTTTCTTTTTTTTTTTTTTTTTTTTATTATACTTTAAGTTCTAGGGTACATGTGCATGACGTTTATATCATGTATAACTCCCCAAAGCAATCCCTCCCTCCTCCCCCCTCCCCATGATAGGCCCCAGTGTGTGATGTTCCCCTTCCCGAGTCCAAGTGATCTCATTGTTCAGTTCCCACCTATGAGTGAGAACATGCGGTGTTTGGTTTTCTCTTCTTGTGATAGTTTGCTAAGAATGATGGTTTCCAGCTGCATCCATGTCCCTACAAAGGACGCAAACTCATCCTTTTTTATGGCTGCATAGTATTCCATGGTGTATATGTGCCACATTTTCTTAATCCAGTCTGTCACAGATGGACATTTGGGTTGATTCCAAGTCTTTGCTATTGTGAATAGTGCCGCAATAAACATACGTGTGCATGTGTCTTTGTAGTAGAGTAATTTATAATCCTTTGGGTATATACCCAGAAGTGGGATGGCTGGGTCATATGGTACATCTAGTTCTAGATCCTTGAGGAATTGCCATACTGTTTTCCATAATGGTTGAACTAGTTTACAATCCCACCAACAGTGTAAAAGTGTTCCTATTTCTCCACATCCTCTCCAACACCTGTTGTTTCCTGACTTCTTAATGATTGCCATTCTAACTGGTGTGAGATGGTATCTCATTGTGGTTTTGATTTGCATTTCTCTGATGGCAAGTGATGATGAGCATTTTTTCATGTGTCTGTTGGCTGTATGGATGTCTTCTTTTGAGAAATGTCTGTTCATATCCTTTCCCCACTTTTTGATGGGGTTGTTTTTTTCTTGTATATTTGTTTGAGTTCTTTGTAGATTCTGGATATTAGCCCTTTGTCAGATGAGTAGGTTGCAAAAATTTTCTCCCATTCTGTAGGTTGTCTGTTCACTCTGATGGTAGTTTCTTTAGCTGTGCAAAAGCTCTTTAGTTTAATTAGATCCCATTTGTCAATTTTTGCTTTTGCTGCCGTTGCTTTTGGTGTTTTAGACATGAAGTCCTTGCCCATGCCTATGTCCTGAATGGTACTACCTAGATTTTCTTCTAGGGTTTTTATGGTATTAGGTCTAACATTTAAGTCTCTAATCCATCTTGAATTAATTTTCGTATAAGGGGTAAGGAAAGGATCCAGTTTCAGCTTTCTACTTATGGCTAGCCAATTTTCCCAGCACCATTTATTAAATAGGGAATCCTTTCCCCATTTCTTGTTTTTGTCAGGTTTGTCAAAGATCAGATGGCTGTAGATATGTGGTATTATTTCTGAGGACTCTGTTCTGTTCCATTGGTCTATATCTCTGTTGTGGTACCAGTACCATGCTGTTTTGGTTACTGTAGCCTTGTAGTATAGTTTGAAGTCAGGTAGCATGACGCCTCCAGCTTTGTCCTTTTGACTTAGGATTGTCTTGGCAATGCGGGCTCCTTTTTGGTTCCATATGAACTTTAAAGCCGTTTTTTCCAATTCTGTGAAGAAAGTCATTGGTAGCTTGATGGGGATGGCATAGAGACACAAAAAACCCTCCAAAAAATCAATGAATCCAGGAGTTGGTTTTTTGAAAAGATCAACAAAATTGACAGACCGCTAGCTAGACTAATAAAGAAGAAAAGAGAGAGGAATCAAATAGACGCAATAAAAAATGATAAAGGGGATATCACCACTGACCCCACAGAAATGCAAACAACCATCAGAGAATACTATAAATGCCTCTACGCAAATCAACTAGATAATCTAGAAGAAATGGATAATTTCCTGGACACTTACACTCTCCCAAGACTAAACCAGGAAGAAGTTGAATCCCTGAATAGACCAATAGCAGGCTCTGAAATTGAGGCAACAATTAATAGCCTACCCACCAAAAAAAGTCCAGGACCAGATGGATTCACAGCTGAATTCTACCAGAGGTACAAGGAGGAGCTGGTACCATTCCTTCTGAAACTATTCCAATCAATAGAAAAAGAGGGAATCCTCCCTAACTCATTTTATGAGGCCAACATCATCCTGATACCAAAGCCTGGCAGAGACACAACAAAAAAAGAGAATTTTAGGCCAATATCCCTGATGAACATCGATGCAAAAATCCTCAATAAAATACTGGCAAACCGGATTCAGCAGCACATCAAAAAGCTTATCCACCATGATCAAGTGGGCTTCATCCCTGGGATGCAAGGCTGGTTCAACATTCGCAAATCAATAAACGTAATCCAGCATGTAAACAGAACCAAAGACAAGAACCACATGATTATCTCAATAGATGCAGAAAAGGCTTTTGACAAAATTCAACAGCCCTTTATGCTAAAAACGCTCAATAAATTCGGTATTGATGGAACGTATCTCAAAATAATAAGAGCTATTTACGACAAACCCACAGCTAATATCATACTGAATGGGCAAAAACTGGAAAAATTCCCTTTGAAAACTGGCACAAGACAGGGATGCCCTCTCTCACCACTCCTATTCAACATAGTGTTGGAAGTTCTGGCTAGGGCAATCAGGCAAGAGAAAGAAATCAAGGGTATCCAGTTAGGAAAAGAAGAAGTCAAATTGTCCCTGTTTGCAGATGACACGATTGTATATTTAGAAAACCCCATTGTCTCAGCCCAAAATCTCCTTAAGCTGATAAGCAACTTCAGCAAAGTCTCAGGATACAAAATTAATGTGCAAAAATCACAAGCATTCTTATACACCAGTAACAGACAAGCAGAGAGCCAAATCAGGAATGAACTTCCATTCACAATTGCTTCAAAGAGAATAAAATACCTAGGAATCCAGCTTACAAGGATGTAAAGGACCTCTTCAAGGAGAACTACAAACCACTGCTCAGTGAAATCAAAGAGGACACAAACAAATGGAAGAACATACCATGCTCATGGATAGGAAGAATCAATATCATGAAAATGGCCATACTGCCCAAGGTTATTTATAGATTCAAGGACTTCTTTCTTGCCAAACCCAAGCGCTCTCTGCCTCTCCCCACCTCTCCCCACTTAGGCAGAGCTGGGCATGATCACCTAGACTAGTACTCCCACATACAGGTGTCACACTTACACAGCAGCAGCAGCTTGTGTTTACTTCTTATGGCCTGAGAATCATTGGCTGGTTCTTCTGTCTTCCACACTAGATGGTAAGTTCCTTGTGGCCTAGGCGGTGGTTTTCTCTCCGATTCTCTGGTACCTGACCAAGTGTGTGCTTGTGCTAGGTACTCAGTAGATGTCCCTACAGATGTGGGTGGGCAGAGACAGTTTTGGTGATGTATAGCCACTTTCCTTTGAAATCTTTCAGAAAAAAAGAACACATTGTGATGGTAGATATGAGACAAGAACACTTAGAAAAAGCTTAGCCCTCACTCTGTAAAAGGTGGTGAGGGCAGCATGGTCTCAGCTCAATGGTCCTTTTTTTTCCTGAGAATACTGCATTCTGAACTCTTCTGGGTTCCTCAAGTGTTAAGCTCAAGTGTGTATTTCACCCTCATTTGAAGGTCCTTTATCTGTTCCAGAAAGTTGTTTCAGCTCTGCCTCCCACTTGACTTTTCTGTGCCACTCTACAGCTGTGTATGTCTGCATGGGTACACTGATTTGTGATGAGCAGGCTGTATGTCACCTCTAAGCTGGTGGTTCCCTGTGAGCAGTGTTCTTCTCCACTGCTATGTCACATGCAGCAGAGCACACACCTGACAGCCACATTGTGTTGTCATTGATGTATGCAACGGAGCAGCAGGAGGTTCTCCACCTGGGTCTGGGAAACTCCCCCCTCAAGGGTTTTGGATGTGTGTCACGAACCTGAAACTATATGGGAAATTGTGTGTATATGTTCATAAATATATTCCTCTTGTGAGAGAGTTCATAGTTTACATTAGTTTCTGAAATATTTTCGTTATCCTTAGAATGTTTAAAAAAAAAAACCACTCATTTAGAAATTTTCCACATATGTGTAAACTACAGTTTGTGTTTTTGTTAGCTAGGAGATATTTTTATGTTCCCTTGATTTCCAGGTGTGAGCTACAGGTTGAATAGCCAGAGAGCTCTGGGTGGCAGTCTGGCCTGAGCGCTACTTACACATCCTGGACTTAGCCCTCAGAGTTTTCACTGAGCCCTTCTGAGCTTCATTTTATTTTTCATCTGTTAATTTAGGTTCATAATGCCCTTTTGTCCTACAGGGAAGTTGCATAGTAAAGAGATCACAAGTGTGTAGGTGTTTTATCAACTGTCAAGTGCTGTACAATTGTGGGATGCAAGTATTCTTATTAAAAATGTATCATGTCTCGGTCAGGAACGCGGTTGCTCACACCTGTAATCCTAGCACTTTGGGAGGCCGAGGTGAGCAGATCACGAGGTCGGGAGATCGAGACCACCCGTCTCTACTAAAAATATGAAAAATTAGCCGGGCGTGGTGGCGGGCGCCTGTAGTCCCAGCTACTCGGAAGGCTGCGGCAGGAGAATGGCATGAACCCGGGAGGAGGAGCTTGCAGTGAGCCAAGATTGCACCACTGCACTGCAGCCTGGGTGACAGAGCGAGACTGTGTTTCAAAAAAAATAAAAGTGTCATGTGTCATGTCACACAGTGTCGAGGACATGGTAGGCAGTCAATAAATATGTGATTTAAATGAACATGGAAAGGGTTTATTGAAGTGAGAGGGCTAGAGGTTTTAAGACACTGGTGTCTGTACCTTGCAGATTCTGTGGAGGACCTAGTATTCAGGCCTAGAACACAGCTTAGGGCTATTAGGGGGACTGATTTTCAAGGAATGTTAAAAGTAGAAATGACCTTTGAGACCTTAAGTGTATTTTTTTTTATTTTATGGAAGAAACTGAGACTTAGAGAGACAGGGACTATCCCACTTATTTCAGAAGGGCTTGAGACTCTTCCTCACCACTTTTAATGGTGGCCAAGAAAAGACCTTCTTTGCCTTCATATTATCAACATGTTGTCTTACCTGTTTAAAGCAGCATAGAATTCACCACAAGTTCTTAATTCTCTTCCTGGGGCCACTTACAGGCCTGCAATTATTGAATATACTGATGATATTACTAGACACAGGTGCAGTACACTGTAAAAACTTGGAATTTCTGAAGTCCTTCCTTCTTGGAGTGTTCTCTTAGACATCACATCAGACCACTGGGTCGAAAACATTGCCACCATTCTCAACTCTACTGATACTCAGAGAGGTTTCTATGACTTTTCCAGGTCACAGAACTCAGTGTCCAACGCAGAATGAAAATCCAGGTGTTCTAATTTTCTATTCTTATAGCTACTAGATTCTAAATGTGCTCCTCAGACCCCCTCCGTGCCCCCAGTAGGTGACAAAACAGAAACCTAGAAATTTTTTTCTTAGTGTTTACATATATATGTATAAATTTGTCTATGATCTAATCTTTCCATCTAAAGAATTTGTGATAGAATATTTAACCATTGCATTATAATGAATGTTACTTAATTAAATATTACTTCAAGAATTGGCTCCTTTTTTGGTAATTGTGTTACTTTTTTGAGGAGAAGTTTTGTTTTGCTTTTTAACCTTGTTGTGTGCATTTGGAAACTACCCTAACACAGGGTATCCAAAAGCAGAAAATACTGGCACTTTTCCCACTTTCCATTCTTCCTCTTGCATGGATGCCAGAATCCTTTGGGAAATCATCATTTACAAAAGTCAGGAGCAAAAGGAGGGGCATTCTTTAGTGTACAGTCACTGCTAATTGGAAACTAAACATCTGTAACCATGTCAGAGTTATTTGTATTTGAAAAGAAACATTTGTATACAAGAGCCCTTTTGGTAACATAAAACACACTGCAACACAAAGTGTGTGCATTGGAGAGGTGGGTGACAGACGGAAGGGGAAGCTTCCAACAAATGACTGTGCCATACTAAGTGAGGTGATTTGCTAATTAAATCTCAAAACATTTTCAGAGTTTTTTTTTTTAATCAAATGAAGTTTCTCCCTGACCCCACCCTCATCATTTCCTATAGACCAAAGCAAACGTTTTTCTGCATTTGCCAGTTACAGATGAAACATTTAATCATTTAAAAAGAATAAGTGAGAAAATGGATGAGTTGTGGGAACTGTCACAACTACTGTAACCATAGCTCTCTGTTTTCCCACAGATAATATGGGGTGACCTCTTCTCCATCCTGAAACTGTCCTGCAGGACCTACCTGACAGACCTAACTGTCTTAGGGGGAAAAATAGCATTTTTTTTTTTTTTTTTTAAACCCACCCCATACTTCTTTCTCCTCTTCCCCTACCTCCCCCAACACCATGATGAAATTCTGCTCCGACTATTCTATTTGTACAGAAATTATATCTGTATTTCTTTTGGCATATTAGAATAAACATTGGCAATAATAATAATAACCTCTAAGGTATTAGAAACATTGCTATTGTAGGGCCCTGTCCCTCTACTTACTGAGCCAACATGGCCATGTAGCCCTAATGGCCTAATTCTTACCAAGTAATTCCTTCATGAACACAGATTAATTTTGAAGAAAGTCAAGAGGCCATCTCTTTTCCCCTGCAGAGTCTACCATCTTCTGACCTTCCCTATTCTTGTAATCTAAGACATTTCTGTAAGTTGAGTTACTTTTTAATTGGATGAAAAATCATGAAGTCTTGAGCGTTCTAGTCAAGAACTTACTTAAGCTGGTACTTAGCATATTGGACTTTCCTGTCAATCTCATATCTGTGAAGACTTTTACTTTGCTCTTAATCAATCAATCTCATATCTGTGGAGGCTTTAAAGTGCACAGTTTCAACAAAATAGTTATGGCCTTTCAGGTTCTGAGTGTTTATGAAGTTGAAAGGCTTGTAGATGACCTGCCTTTACAATGACTTTCTAGAATCTCAAAATAACACTTGTCCAGGACTTTCACTATTTAAGAACTGGCTTTTATTCCAGCTCTTTGGGTATGAGTCAGCCCAGAGGCAAGGATTTGGTGATTTGAAGGTCCATCTCTTGTTCTCTTAACAATTAGTTCAGACCATGTACTATGCTATTTGTGGTACTCCCCAGTATGGCCTGACCCACTTCTCAACCTTAACTTTTACTGTTATTCATGAACCTCTGCATTATTCAAACACATCTACCTACACCTTGAGTATTTCTAGTCTTGCTTTATACCACTTTGCCCTTGGTTGAAATGACTTCAGATCTTTCTTGGCCTACTTGAATCATGCTTGCTTTCCTGAGTTCCATCCTTCTTCTGATTTTCTATAGTCATAATGTCAAGGTCACTTGCTTCTCACTTTTCTTATACTGTCTCGTACTTTTGGTCATTTTTTCAAATATACTTTTCCTCTGGCCAACCAGAGTATGGGCTCTTCAAAGACAATGGTGACTCTCTTACTTTTTATGGCACTTATGGTGCTTTTGCTTATCATAAATACCCAATAAATAGTTAACAAGTAAGTTGTTTTTCACTACTACCTGTTTATTGTGTTATTCTCAAGCCTGCCTCTGTTTAATCTCCATGATAAAGAATTATAGATGCTAACGATGTTTTTAACCAAAGCGAAGTCACCTGTAGAACTAATGCAGATCCAAAACATCATTTGGAATAAGGAGCAACTCCTCTCTCCCCCTAGCCCCTGAATGTTCCAGCCCATGCTAGATAGAATGTAAGTATATACAAAGACAGATGTAGAGATGACTGTTGAATGGTCTTGTGTTTTTATTTCTCCCCAGGTGTGGTCACTCACCTGTCTATCACTCCCGTGAAATGGCAGCTCGTGCCTTGGTCCCATTTGTTATGATAGATCACATTCCTAATACCATTCGAACTCTATTGGCCACACTCCCCAGCTGCACTGACCAGTGTTTCCGGCAAAACCATATTCATGGGACACTTCTCCAGGTAAGTAAAGTTGCTTTGTGTGACTTCTGTCAAACAGCATAAGATGAACTCTGGTTTCTCATGTACTGTTAGCTGGTGAAGATTTGATACACAGCCTCTTAACTTTATTTGTAGAACTTTTTTTCTACTTCTGAAAGATCAGGTATCTCCTAGTTACGCTTTTTTCATCCCAAATATCACTACAGTGTTACACTGTGATTCTCTCAGGTTATCTTTTGCAATAAATCCCGTGTTTTCTACAGCATACTTTCTCCCACTTGGCCTTACCTCTGTAAGCCAAATAAAACTTTGTCTTTTCCATCAAGTATGCCTGCAAAACATTCTGGGCTACTACCTATTCAGAGTAAAACTGAAAGCATACCTTGAGAGAGGTTAGCCTAAGAGGCACAGGAAGAGTTATACACATCAGGGAGACTTTGCCCTGTGGCACAGCACCTTAGTACATGGAAGTATTGAACCTTTCCTGTTTTCTCTGTGCTACCAAAAAACCTTATTATTTTGAACAAATGTACAAGTTTATTGTTTTTAACCTAACATTTATTCTAGAAAAGAGTAACATACAAAGAGACTTTTTACTGAAACTGCCCTATTTCAACCCTAACTTGAAGACAGGTAGTATTGGTGAGGTCTTGTGTTCAAATGGCTGGTAGAGTTGCTCACACAGGCATAGGGTTAGGGGTGGAATATAAATGTCAGGTCATGTTCCCGGTTTATGAACAGAGTTGAGAGATGGCCTTGAGATCTCAATACATGTTATAAGCCTGAGATCGACACTGCTGATGTGGCAGGCAGTGTGTGGAGTGATTAACAAGATGAAACTCTGGAGCCAGACAGCCTGGGTGTGAATCTCAGATCTACCCCTCATTACTTATACATCCATGTCTTCGTTTTTGAAATAAGGATAATAGTAGCCTATACCTCATAGGGACTCTGTGAACACTAAGGGAGTTAATACATACAACATGCTTAGAATAGTGCCTGGTACACCACAAGATATATAGATAGTCATTATTATTATTAATTTTAATAAACCTGTACTATAATGAAAACTAGTTATTTCATAACTCATTCTCCCTAGGTAATAAGAATGCAAGATAGAACTATCTTTTTCTTTTTCTTTTTTTTGTTTTTTTTGAGACAGGGTCTTACTCTGTTGCCCAGGCAGGAGTGCAGTGGTGCAGTCTCGGCTCACTGCAAACTCTGCCTCCTGGGTTCAAGCCATTCTTGTGCCTCAGCCTTCTGAGACGTTGGAATTATGAGCTTTCTGCACCCCCACTGTTCCCACAGTCACCAGTTTTTGTATTTTTAGTAGAGATTGGGTTTCACCATGTTGACCAGGCTGGTCTCGAACTCCTGACCTCAAATGATCTGCCCACCTTGGCCTCCCAAAGTGCCGGGATTATGGACATGAGCCACTGTGCCTGGCCGTTCCTTGATTGTTTTCTATATTCAACAAATATTTACTGAATGCCTACTGCATACCACTGTGTCACAGTCATAATAGCAAGTAAGTCAGTTTTTGCCTTGAAGGAGCCAAGGACAAAAAAGTACCAGAAAATAGGCAATCACAATGTAGTGCACTAAGTGCTGGGTAAACACATAGCAGGGCCACCAGGCTCCTCTGGGAAATCGAGGAAAATGTCCCAGAGGAAGCAACATCTAAGCAGAGACTGAAGAAGTTAGCCAAGTAAAGAAAGGGAAGGAGTCTCCCATGCAAAGAGAGCAGCATAAAGGCTCCCAGTGGGTGAGAAGGTAGCCCCCGAGTGGGAACTGCTGGTTTGGGTGGGACTGAAGTTCTAGGTTGGCAGTTTTCAAATTTGTCTCAGAACCTCTTTAGACTGTTAAAAGCTATTACGGGTCCCAGAGAGTTTTGTCTATCAATAATTCAATTAGAAAGTAAACTTGAGACAGGCCGGGGTGGTGGCTCCTGCCTATAATCCCAGCACTTTGGGAGGCTGAGCTGAACAGATCAGTTGAGGCCAGGAATTCAGGACGAGCCTGGCCAACATGGCGAAACCCCATCTCCACTAAAAATACATAAATTAACTGTGTGGTGGTACATGCCTATAGTCCCAGCTACTCAACTTGGAAGGATGAGGCACGAGAATTGCTTGAACCCCAGAGGCAGAGGTTGCAGTGTGCCGAGATCATGCCACTGCCCTCCAGCCTGGGCGGCAGAGTGAGACTCTATCTCAAAAAAAAAAAAAGTAAACTTGAGAAAATATTTAAACACAAGGACTCACAAGTACATATTGCATTAGTCATCAAAATAATGACATTCTCACACACCTTGTAGCCTCTAGCAAACTCCAATGTACACTCATGAGAGAATGAGAGTAAAAGAGGAAACTATTTTCTAGGCATCACTTGAAAATAATTTGTCTTGGGGACCTCTTGAAAAGATTGCACTGCCCCAGACTGCAGTTTGAGATCATCTAGTCTATGTTACATACATTATGGGTCTTAGGTCGCTTCTTTAATATCAGCTCTTGAGCACTCATCTCCCTTGAGTTCTCACTACATCCCTGTGATGAAGAGAGGGGCAGGGGTTATTGTCTTGGTCTTAAAGATGGACCATTGTAACCCAAAAATTATTTGCTCTGCCTCAAAATTTATATCTCTTGATTGTGTCAGACTCTGCTGATTCTTCGAAAGAGCAGGGCTGGAATAATGAGGAATATAGAACAGCCTTTCCAAAGTGTAAACTATATCTGAGTTAGAAGGAAGGCCTAGCTTGTCAAATGGATAAGCCATCAGATTTTCTTTACTGAAGATCCACTCTTGGCTGAACTTTGTCCAAATAGTTTGGTTGGAGTTGCTTCTTGGGCTCTCTCATCAGTTGTGCAAATGAGCCTCCCAGCCTTGTTTCCCATACACACTACTGACAGTTCTGGCTGGGTTTCACCAGTCTGCCCAGCAACAAAACATGGTCTTTTGCTCTGCCTCTGGGCTGCTTTTGATAGTCTCAAGTTTACTTCTTCTGCTAGATAAAATGTGAAATCCTGTGGAAAGGGTAAAACCCTAGAACTCTGGGTTTGCTGTGGCTGTTGCTCTTGTTCCTAAGGGTTGGTGAGATGAAGGGCTTGTTGAATAAAAGCCAGCAAATGTGGGTGTTGGGTATCGTATTCATGTTTGTCAGGCAGATTCCTACCTTTATCAAGGTTAATTTACCCTGGTTCAGAAAAAGAAGTCAAAGGGACGCGGAAAGTCTTTCTGGCATGTCCATTTGAGTGTCACACCTGTGTTGTCCTAGTTCTGTCCATCCTGCGGTTCTTTATGGGGAAAGCATAAGGGGTTAAGTTGGGAAGGGCTCTTTTTCTTTTTCCTTTCTACATCTTATAGATTCCTCTCCACATAAAGCTACCTTTGAAATCATTAAAAAGCCTGCACCTGGAAAAGAGGTGTTAGGGATTGAAAGGAATGATCATCTCCATGGGATCTCCAGAGCCAGCTAAGTAAATATAAAGTTGTTATTTTTTTCAAAAGCAGGAAATCATTTTGTAGTCAGAAAACAAATTCTTTCACAGAACATTTTCTTGAATTATACATTTTGACCGCTTTGAAAATGTTTACATAAATATATAAAATCTCAGAGTATTTCTATAGTATACCTTGAAAACAAGAAATAAGCTGATCTCTGAATTTTCTGGGACTATGGAATAAAGACTCAAATAACACTTGCAAAAAAAGAACATGTGGGATTCATTTCTTAATCGTTTTAAAAACCAGAGGTTCATAATTGCTGTTTGAGATGGTTAGAAGTAACACACATTAGAAAAGGTGAGGTTATGCAGCAGATTCATGAGAGCCAGGGGTAAATGACATTAAATCTCAATAAAGGCTAGATAAGAGCCGTGGACATTACCTCATTTGGGAACATCACTAGCAGGGCTGCTGTGTCTTTTAAGTAGAATTAACCTTCTGTTTTTGTTGCCGAAACTCTTCATGTTGGGGACTTAACATTATTACTAGGTTGCTTGTCACTCTCGAGATCATATTGGAGTTCAGAAAATTCTTATATTGAGGAGGAGCGTGGCCAACAATCATGAGGAAGGGTTTATTCTGATTCTTGGGTACTTAACTCACATTTTGGGTGATTCATAAGAAAATGTCTACCATTTGAAATAAGAGTTTGAATTTTCAGTTTTTTCATTTCTTGTCTATTTTGGGTTTTTGTTGTTGTTGTTGTTGTTATGTACAAATAAAAGGTGATCTATTGCTCTTTAATTTAGCTCTTTTTTTTTTTTTTTTCTTTTGAGACAGAGTCTCACTCTGTCGCCCAGGCTGGAGTGCAGTGGCGCCATCTCAGCTCACTGCAACCTCTGCCTCCTGGGTTTAAGCAATTCTCCTGCCTTAGCCTCCCGAGTAGCTTGGATTACAAGCGCCCGCCACCACGCCCGGCCAATTTTTGTGTTTTTAGTAGAGACTGGGTTTCACCATGTTGGCCAGGCTGGTATGGAACTCCTGACCTCAAGCAATCCCCCTACCTCAGCCTCCCAAAGTGTTGGGATTACAGGTGTGAGCCACCGCGCCCGGCTGAGATAACATATTAAACTCCAAAGCCTGTGTTCCTATTTTCTTTAGAATGTGCTGCCTCTGATGTGAATAACAACTTTTTATGGCTAAGGAGAAGAAACCAAGAATCCATCTAAAGATAAACTTTATCACTCAGTTGCTCTCCTTAAATCTAATTTAGTATGTTATGATACAGTGGAAACAAAGTAAATCTATTTGTGTTATTGAGACAGAAGAAGTCAGTGAAACCCAGGGAAGCTGTGACCCGTAAAAGGTATATTGTACCCTCCCCTCTCTTCTCATCTCTCTGTCATCATTTCTCTTTGGTCTTCCATTTAATGCTACTAAATCTGTATCTGGAAATACAGATCCTCCCTTGGGACCTAGGCTATAGCCAAGTCTATAGTTGCCATACCTTCTATCATCCTTAAGGGTCTGACAAAACCTCTCAAACTTGGGTAACCATAGGAGTTACGGATCCTAGATCTAGGAACTGATAGGACCATGAGAAGGTGGTCAGGACTGAATTTAATTCAGCAGACACTGTAGCTTGCTTACCCTGTTCTAGGCACTGGTAAAAACATAAGGCGTTTGCCTTTGAGGCAAACTTAAAGAGAGCTGTGGATTAGAAGCCAAGTGAGCCCTCAGGGACCAGGGATCATATGAGTAACAGAAATGAAGAGGAGACAGAAGATACAATGCCAGACAGGGCATCAGGCATAAAAGGAGACTGAAACTGAGGCCATTTCTGCTTGAGTCTGGAACATCCCGATATACTCTGTGTTTGCTATAGGGTCAGAATCTTTACATGATGGGAACAGTAGTGTTGGGCTGGATGGGACAGATGAAGACCGAAATTGGAGTAGACCTTGGCATTACCTTTACGGGAAGAAAACCAGAAAACAAAGAAAGAAGTAAAGGTAGGCTAATTCGGCCAGCTAGTTGTATGAAGGAATCACTGTGCAAGAAGCAGGGATGGTACCAATCACCCTTCAGTCTATGCTACAGACGAGAGCAGTGGAAGCAAGTAGAAAATCAGTGACAGAGGTAGCCTTAAGTGTCAACTCTACTGGAGTTTCTTAAATAAGGAAGCAAATGAACATTTATAGAAAAGATATGTATATATATTTCTATTAATATTGCTGTGACATCAAAACTTGTGATTAAATATAAAAGAATTATCATTTCCATCTTTTAAAAATGTAATCATATGAGACAATGTCTTAGTGCTTTAAGAATTTTAATATCATTTATATTTCTTAAAAGTACAAAATTGTGAAACATAAAATGGTCCAGCTGTCCAGAAATGGAACATTTCTTGATAGATTCCATTTGGCGACCTAAGATGTTTACCATCTCCATTGTTGTTTGTTTTATGCCTCGAAAATATTATTTCAGAATGGAAAATCAAAAAGAAAAGCGTGAAACTATGCTGATGTTGTAAGTTATAGGTGGATTTCTGGTCTGTGTGCTTTTTTTCTGGAATGAGTCATCATTTGAAGAAAATGCTCACTCTTGTCAGGTGGCCAGATTTATTCTTTCTTTTTGAGAACTTGTGTTAGTGTGAAAGAAGAAAAATCTAAGTTGCTAGGCCCCCAGTCCAAAAAGTGTTAAGGCAGAGTTTCTCCAGTGGTGTGGCTATGGATGTGCCAAGGCATTTATCGATTCCTTCAGCTCTCAGGGAGTCTGAGTGTGACCTGGCAGGGCTGGAGCCTCTAGGCAGTCACCTGCAGCTGGGAGCAGCATCGTCGGTTTTATCCCAGAGTGCCAAAGAAAGATTACTTTCTATGTGTGCCTTGATGTGAAAAGGATTGGGAAGTACTGGGCTCTTAAAAAAGAAAAAAAAAAAACCTAAAGAAAGAACTAAACCTTGTTAAATCTTACCTTTTGGCAATATATTCCTTTCTGGATATAAGCCCAGAAAAGTCATTTTTAATTAAAATGCTACTTTTGAAGATGAATTAATCCCTTCCTTATAAACATCCAAATGCTTTTATTTAGTGTCTGTTACTTAGGGAGCTTTTGCTGGGTGTTGGAGACATCTCTGAGCTGCCAGGTTCTGGAGCATTGACTGTACTGCACTGTCATTATTCCCCAGGCAATGTACTGCTGTTTTGAAGTGCTCAGAACTCAGAGAATCAGTCAGGGGCATGTGGAACTTAGAGATTTGTCAGTTGATTAGAGTAGGGGAATTAATAGCAAAAAGAGGAAATATATATATTTAGTGCGAGAGTGTGTGTGTGTGTGTGATGTACCAGTCACTGAGTTCCTCCAGAGCCTCTTCTGGAGGATAGGTGTTATTCCCATCCTACTGGTGAGAAAACTGAGAACAGGAGGGGTTGTGAGATTTCACTAAAGTTATGCAAGATTAAAACTGGGATTCAAGCTTAGGGTTGTTTGAAGCTTTTGAGCTTATGTAGTTAACCACTGTACTATACTGCTTCTCTGTATAAGAAACTCTGTATACTGCTTCTCTGTACACTGCTTCTCTGGATGAAGACAAGGAATATTGTCAGGGGAGAAGGATTCTCTCTGGGGCCTTCGGGGTTGTGGGCAAAATGGGACTTGATATCATCTGTTTATTCATTCATTTGACAACTGCTAATTGAGCACGTGCCAAGCACTGTTTTGGGTGCTTGGACTACATCAGAAAACAGAAGAGACACATCCTTGCCCTCCAAGATTACTGCTCTCAGTGCACTTATATTCCAGCAGCAAGGAGACAGTAAAAAATGTTCAAGAAATAAACATTCAGTAAAATATATCAGAACTTATTATAGTAAATATAATAAGTAAATTAGATAGTTTGTTAGAAAGTAATTGTTGTTGCAGACAAAAGAACGAGTAGGCTGAGGGGAATCAGGAATAAATAGGAGAGGAGGGCAGTTGGCATGTCAGAATAGTCATCATTGGAAACAACGTTTGAGCAAATTATATCACATCACAGGACATGGGAAAAGTTTCTTATTTTTTGAATAAAGGTAAAGGGTGGACATCTTTTCGTCTGAAACTGCTGGCTGCAGACATCTGTAAGCAGGTATACCAAGTGCATGTTTGAGACTATCTTTACCCATAGGAAAGTACCAATAGAGTGGGCAGTAGTGGATAAACAAGGCCAGGAAGGATGCCATTACTTTAGAAATTTAAGAGCTCCCTAAAGTGAGCTCATCATACTATAGATGCCAGAATTGCTGGGGACTCTGAGGTCCTTTTCATCTGGAATCATAGTGAATAAGGTCAGTCTGTCATGGTTCTGATGAGCTTAGGCAAAGAGCAAAGTATCCATCATATTACTTTCTCTGCTTTCTAGTATGACATTTACCTTAACCCTCTGGATCTGGGCCTTAGAGATGTAGAGTAAATGTGGAGAATGTTTACTCTTCTGTTTAGCAAATATTTATTGAGAAGTTAAGTACATCATACTATGTCAGGTACTATGGAGGATACAAAGAAAATTTATAGCATATTCCCTGCTCTCAAGAAGCTTATGAGCTACCTGGAAAATAAACGATTGACACTGCAGACAGTTACCCAGAAATACATGGCTACATGTTATGTGCACCAAGCATGTGGCCGAGATCACACATCTGAGAGGCAAGACCAGGATGGACTGGAGAGATCAGAGGTTTCAGGGGAACATTGGGCCTTGGGATAAACCTTGAAACTAGCTTTCTGTTTTTGAGGCAAGGGACATGGTATGAGCCCAGGCATGGAGGAGGGCGTCAGAAAGTGTTTGCAGGAGGCAATGAGCAAACCAGCCTGTTGTGTCAAGGAGAGAGGATGTGTGAATGGCAGGGTGGGTGCAGGTCAACATGTGAGAGACCACAAATGCTGGGCCAAGCAGTTTGGGCTCTGTAGGCATGTAGCCTTCAAAGTGGGGTTTGCAAGACAATAACGTATGTGGAAGAATACGTTAGTGTGTTATTTATTTTATCGCATCCTTTTTTATTATTATTATGGTTATTGTTAGAGACTGGGGTATCACTGTGGTGCATAGGCTGGCCTTGAACTCTCAGGCTCAGTGGTCCCCTGCCTCAGCCTCCAGAGTAGCTGAGACTACAGGTGTACCTGGCTTTTAGTTATTATTTTACATTTGATATGTAATGTACATAATGTATTAATAGAATAGTATATAATTTCTAAGTTAGTAAGTACACAAAAGCTGGGAGCATGTGCTCAGAGAGGTCCTTTCAGGTAGTAGGTAAGAGCGGACTCTGGAGCCAGACTCTAGATCCTAGCTCTGCTGCTTACATTCTGTGCTATTTTGGGTGAGTTACTTAATTTCTGTGCCTCCACTTCTTCTGTAAATGGGAAAATAAAATGACCTCATAGGGTGGCTGTGAAGATTAAGTGAGTTAATATGTGGAAAGTGGGTAGCAAGGTCTCTGGTATATAGTAAATGCTCAGTAAATGTTAGTTGCTATTATTAATACTTGCTGCTACTGCCACCACCACTGCTACGGGTGGGGGGTGGAGGGAGTTATGATTAAAAATGTAAGAATCTCTGATGTAGATGGTGAGTAAAAGACCTTGAGCTAAAGAAAACTGTGTTTAAAAAAATTAATGTTGTACATTGAAATAATATTGTAAAACGTGAGGATTCCTATTGATATGTGAGTGCATAAGAGAAGTAAGTCCATTTTCAGCAATTTTGATTTTACGTTGTTATCATATTTCACAGAGAGGCTCCTCCGGTCAGTCACTGTGTTCTTTGCCTTCCTGTAGATCATGTTAAAGATTATAAGAGCTGAGGTTAGCTCAGATTTTTAAGAGCAGAGTTCCTGCCTATCAGGTTGTTATTCCTTGCACCTGTTTTGTTTTGAATTACATCCTCTCCCTCAGACCCCACCGGAAACTTGAGGAATCAGTGTCTCACACTGTCTGAGACAAAGGACTCTTTTTATCATGGGAAGGGAGAAATTTGAAGTTCATAAAGTGAAAGGAGATATAGGATCCTCCTAGATAGATTAATCTAGCACATTCCAAGTTTTTTTTTTTTTTTTCATCTTGGAAGACACGCTTTCCATCCCCTCCAAGCCATTCCACTCTTATTGTCTGAGACTTCATATGACTGAAGATAATTCTGAATATACTTTAAAAATTTTGCAACACAAGGAAACATCTCACAGTGGGCACACTGTCAGACTTTTGTCATTTCCTAGAATCCCTGTAAAATATCTGATGGTATGTGGTCCCATAATGTGAAGGGATTTGTTTGGTGGTTCTCATCCAATAAAAATAGTATTATTTGTTTTTACTTGTTTTTAGCATAAGCAGATGGAATAGGCAAAAAGTAATACCTTTGTTTTTATTAGGGTAGCATATTTGAGATTGCACAGTTTATGTACTTGTGCTATAGTTCTTAGATATATTTATGGCACCCAATATATTTGAGTTACTAAGGACACAGCTGACCATTTAAAAGCACTGTGGTTGAGTATAGCCAATTTGGCAGCCCCCCGAGGCCCGAAGTAAAATCAACACACAGGCCTAAAGGAAAGTTTAAATAAGTAATACAACTCTTTTCCTATTTTAGACCATATTATTGTTCATGACATTCTTGCATTTCTCTGTATTGCTACCCACTTTCACCCTTTGCTTCCGTAGCAGGGTTTCTCAGCCTCGGCACTCTTGACATTCTTTGTTGTGGGTGGCTGCCTTGTGCAATGTGGTGTGTTTGGTAGCACCCCTCCTTCATTTGTGACAACAACAACCAAAAATGTCTCTAGACATTTCCGTATGTCCTCTGGGGAGGCAGGGGGCGGAGGCAGGGACAACCTGTTGAGAACCTTTGTTCCATGGTCCCTATGGATTTTCCCCATCATCCTGTGGGATAAGGCATGATACAGCTCTTTTAAATACCAGCAACCACAAAAGAAATCATTCCTGACCCAGGCAGAAGTTGTGGCTCAGCATTCTACAGTGAGCCGTGCATAGGCATAAATGAAAAGGTAGGGGGATACAAAACTCAGACTGGAATCACTAAGGAGGCGCTTTCCTTCCTCTCTTTCTCTCTTTCTGCTGGAAAAGTGTTGTGAACATATAAGCCAGCTCACTTTTAAAATCGTAGCTTCTTATAACGTGCTTCATGTCCTTGTTCCAACCTGTTTCTGATCCACTTTCATGATGTATAACTGAAACTGAATTCTGCCCTCCCCAGAGTCAGAAAGCATAATAAAATTCTAGTTTCTATTTACCTAAGGAAGCTTCGGAAAATAACACATAATTAAAATTTTATCACTTCTTTACTTGAAGCACTGATGAATTGCTAGGTACAGTTGCTCTCTGTTTCATTGATCCCCTCTTGGGTTGGGGACAAGAGGCTGTGTGAATGAATCTTCTCTAAGAACAGAGGTTCTGCTGAAAACTTAACCCAGAACATAAAATTTTTTTCTTTGAGTTGAGCATAAAACTTTATCCATATTCCCAGATTCAGACCTCAGAAAGGAAACTGGTGGATAAATCTAATGGGTACTGAAAATACATGGTGGAGATAGTAATTATGCTTTTTTTTTTTTTTTTTGAGAGGAAGTCTCACTCTGTAGCCCAGCCTAGAGTGCAGTGGCGTGATCTTGGCTTACTGCAACCTCCACCTCAGCCTCCTGAGTAGCTGGAATTATAGTTGTGTGCCACTGCATCTGGCTAATTTTTTGCATTTTTTAGTAGAGACGGGGTTTCACCATGTTGGCCAGGCTGGTCTTGAACTCCCATCCTCAGGTAGTCCATCCACCTCAGCCTCCTAAAGTGCTAGGATTATAGGCGTGAGCCACCGCACCCAGCCTGTAATTATGTTAAGATTTTTTAAAGGACCTTAAATATTATATAGATGTCATATATGTAAACGTCAAAGTCAGTAGCAAATCTGTTGCTTGACTCTGAAAGTAGTATGATGCATACAAGTAAGACTTTTAAAAGCATATCCTTATTATTGCTTTTAGAAATTGTCAAATCAGGCCGGGCGCGGTGGCTCAAGCCTGTAATCCCAGCACTTTGGGAGGCCGAGACGGGCGGATCACGAGGTCAGGAGATCGAGACCATCCTGGCTAATACGGTGAAACCCCGTCTCTACTAAAAAATACAAAAAACTAGCCGGGCGACGAGGCGGGCGCCTGTAGTCCCAGCTACTCGGGAGGCTGAGACAGGAGAATGGCGTGAACCCGGGAGGCGGAGCTTGCAGTGAGCTGAGAGGTGGCCACGGCACTCCAGCCTGGGCGGCAGAGCCAGACTCCATCTCAAAAAAAAAAAAAAAAAAAAAAAAGAAATTGTCAAATCATTCTTGCACGTGTTTTTCTTTGTCTATTTGGGGGAAAAAAAGGAAAACTACATCTATTATATTAAATATAATTATATTGTTTTTCTGTTTTGGACAAAGGCATATGTTTGAAAAAAACATAAGTTAAATCTTACTTGAATTTCTCTTGTTACTGTCAATAACATGCATATTTTGTGCCTTCTCTACATCAAGTGAATGGGATTATTGAGGTATAAATTTGTACTTGCAAATGTTCACCTTTTCTGCCAAATGTTGTCTTCCTGCTTCGTCCTCCACTTTTTTTTCCTTATTAATTAGTGGATTGTGTGTTATAGTCTTGAACTGGTAGGTCTCTGAAGCAGTTGTTGAGGTGTGTATAGGCATCAGATATCAGATGTTTTACTGATGGACCCACGTTCATATGGAATAGGTATTTAGAATCTTGCTCATTTTTCTATTTGGGATGCCTTTTTAATCTTTACAAAGTAAAATTTCTGGTGAGAGGGACATTTTTCATTAGCTTCCTGAGAATCATATTTCTAAAAAGGGGTCTAAGATTGTTTGTTTGGAGTTTTTTTTTTTTAATATCAAATGGATTTAAGAGGTTTTTTTAAAGTTGTGACTTTGAAGAGTTTACAAGTGCCAGAAAATTCCATCACCTTTGTTAATCTTCAAAGAGATCAGTATAATTAACATTTTACATGTGCTGTTTGACACTTTTTTTTTCTTATTCACTTCTTAAGCCTTTAAAAAAAATTTAGATAGTAAGATGACTTTTACATGTAAATTTTAGTCCATTTATAGCAGAAAGACTTTATGCTTGCCCTTTCTTCTTAGATTACAGGATATATAGTCATTTTTATATCTAACATGTTTCTGAAATGCAGTTTCAGTTTCCTGCTTTCTAATTGATTTTTTCAAATATGTGAGACATTTACTTGTCCAATTACCAAATTGTTTTTTGGGTTTTTTTTTGTAGGGTTTTTTGTTTTTGTTTTTCGTGTTTTTTGAGACAGAGTCTCACTTTGTCACCCAGGCTGGAGAGCAGTAGTGAGATGTTGGCTCACTGCAAACTCTGCCTGCCAAATAGCAGGGACTACAGGTATGCACCACCACACGTGGCTAGTTTTTGTATTCTTAGTAGAGATGGCGTTTCACCATGTTAGCCAGGCTTATCTAGAACTCCTGACCTCAGGTGATCTGCCTGTCTTGGGCCTCCAAAGTGCTGGAATTACAGGCGTGAGCCACTGCACCTGGCCTCCAAACTGTTTTTTAATTTTGTTTATTTATTTATTTTAATTTAATTTTTTGTAGAGATGGAGTCACACTGTGTTGCCTAGGCTGATCTTGAACTGTTGGGCTGAAGCAATTCTCCCTCCTCAGCCTCCCAAAGTGCTGGGATTACAGACGTGTTCCACTGCATCCAGCCGCAAATTTTTCTTATACTGAAAAGAAGTATGCATTGATCAGTTTGAGAGAAAATTGAAATAGTCATCAGGTCTGTTTTTTAGATGTGCATATAGAGAACAGAGATACAAGGCAGTAATTTATTAAAATTCATGATTGAACATATGGATATGTGTGTTCAATATGTACATTTAGGAAAAAGATGCTAGAAATTTGAGTTGATGTTCTTCAAAGGAAACTGTTAGAGTAAATTAGAAATGTAATTACAATCCACACCCACCAACTCAAAGGGGTACCGAGTTGGGTAGGTTTCTGAAGAAAATCAATAACAGTGTCCCCTGGCCTGTAATCCCTAAGCTGTGGTAGGCTCTTACTCATGCCCTTGCCCCCCAAGAGCTCAACGGCCTCATTAGAGAGAAGGACTATATTGTTCAGTAAATGTGTCTTGAAGATCATCATTTCATCTATTCTGGAAAAATGTATGATTTACTTTGTTACTCTCCCCTTGTCCTAGCTTTTCCTCCTTTGTTGTTTCTCTAAATTTTTACTTCTCCCTCCCGAATGAGAGCATGAGTAGAGATGCATAATTTTCAGTTGTCTATCCATTTCAGAAGTTAACTCTTACTATCACTGCATTGATCAGAGTAAGTTTGGTCATTTTAAAAATCATATAGAGAAACTGAGATGGGGGGGTAACCTGTATGTGTGTGTTAGAAGTTAGACCAGGAGTGATGGTAGAGGCCTAAAAACATCTAAAATTTCAGTTAAAAAAAGAAGCAAAATAACTCCAAAAAGTCTGCCAAAGAATTTATGTTCAAGTGAATATTTTTGGTATTTTTGTATATATTTAAGAATTGACGACATCTTTCACTTTTTAAAAAAAAAAATGATTGACCTTTCACAGGTGCAATAGGTTGCTGTGGAGTGTTAGTAAGCACTCATTTCCTGAGGTCAGGCACAGTTTAGAGAACCTTGTCACTCAAAATGTGGTGCTGGACCACAGAATCGGCATTGCTTAGAACTGGTTAGAAATGCAGAATCTTAGGCCACCTCAACCCTCTTGAATTAGAATCTGCATTTTCACAAGATCCCCAGTTAAACTCCTATGTTCATTAATGTTTTTTTTTTTTTTTTGAGACGGAGTCTTGCTCTGTCGCCCGAACTGGAGTGCAGTGGCCGGATCTCAGCTCACTGCAAGCTCCGCCCCCCGGGTTCTCGCCATTCTCCTGCCTCAGCCTCCCGAGTAGCTGGGACTACAGGCGCCCGCCACCTCGCCCGGCTAGTTTTTTTGTACTTTTTTAGTAGAGACGGGGTTTCACCATGTTAGCCAGGATGGTCTCGATCTCCTGACCTCGTGATCCGCCCGTCTCGGCCTCCCAAAGTGCTGGGATTACAGGCTTGAGCCACCGCGCCCGGCCTCATTAATGTTTAAGTACTAATTCAGATGAGCCTTTTTCAGGATGCCTGTACTGGGGCTCCCAGCTAGTAGCTAGATGGTTGGACCAACTGAACCTAACATTCAGTGATTGGTTATGCCTTTGTTTCCATGACCAACAGGGAGATTGGTGTGATGCTAATTATCTGGTATATTAGCTTAAAATGCTGACGATAACCCTCAATACTGTAAGTGATATATAGCTTTGTGTTCTAGCTGTCACCTGATTCTTTGTTTCCAAGAAGATGGTGAACTCATGGAGGGCGGGGATTGTGCCTTACTTATGCTCTGTCTCCAAAACACCTATTACTAAGCATATAGTGAGCCCCAGGTTGATCGGTTTGATTCGCTTTTCCAAGAACCAATTTTGATTTTGTCAGTCATCTCTGTGTGGTTAGATGCATCTTTTATTATTTATTCTCTTTCAATATGTATATTTAGAGCCATAAATGTTCATTTAATGCCGTTTTAGTCCCATCCCATAAGAGTTCATACATGGTGCTTTCATTGTTGTCCACTTTTAAATATTTGAGAATTTTCATATTTTATTTTTAACCCATTGATTATTTTTTGAAATTTAAACATTGATGTTGAGGTCTTATTGTTAAATTTTGTTATAATGTTATTTTGTGGCCAGAGACATAATCTGCAATTATATTCCTTCTTTGAGAATTTTTTGAAGCCATTTTTGTGGTATGGTAGTATGGTAGTTTGTGAATTGCGTGCTTGGAAGACTGTTGTGTTACTTATATCTTCTATACTCTTACTGATTTTTAAAACCTGCTTAATCTGTCATTTTATAAGCAGTGTGTCAAAAGCTCCTATACGTGAATTTATCTTATTTCTTCTTTAATTCTATACATTTTGGTGCAGCAGTTAGAAGCATATCCATGAAGTGGCTAGAATCTTTATGATTGTAATGCTTTTTAAGGAGAATTGTTCCTTTTATCATTAAGTATTTTCCTCTTTGATAGCTGTTAATGCCTTTTGGCTTAAATTCTAGTTTTTTCTGGTATTGATACGGTGATTTGCTTGGTATTTCTTGAAAATATTTTTTATCTTTTATGTTCATTCTTTCTGTCTCTCTAAGTTTTAGTTGTCTCTCGTAAAGAACATATATCTGATTTTGTTTCAGTGTGCAATCTGATAGTCACTGTCTCATTTTAAATAAACTTCTTACTTAAGAATAGTTTTATATATATTGAAAAGTTACTAAGATAATACAGAAAGTTTCTGTGCACCCCTCACCTAGTTTCTCCCATTGTTACTGTCTTATGTTAGTATGCAACATTTGTCATGGCTAAGGAAGTAATTGGTACATTACTGTTAACACCACACACTTTATTCAGATTCCACGAGTTTTCACCTACTGTCTTTTTTCTGTTCCAGGATCCCATCCAGGTTACCACATTACATTTAGATGTCATATCTCCTTAGACTCTTCTGGTCTGTGACAGTTTCTCATGTTTTTGATGGTATTAACAGTTTTGAGGACTACTGGTCAGATATTTTGTAGAAAGTTCCTCAATTTGGGCTTATCTGTTTGTTTTTTTAATGGTTAGACTAGGAGTATGGGTTTTTGGGAGAAAGATCACTGAGGTGGTTTGCCATTATCTTCATGTCATATCCAGGATACATGCTGTCAATATGACTTATCACTGGCTAGGCGCAGTGGCTCACGTCATAATCCCAGCACTTTGGGAGGCCAAGGTGGGCAGATCACTTGAGGTCAGGAGTTTGAGACCAGCATAGCCAACATGGTCAGACCTTGTCTCCACTAAAAATACAAAAATTAGCCAAGCATGGTGGCGCACACCTGTAATCTCAGCCACTCAGGAGGCTGAGACAGAAGAATCACTTGAATCCAGGAGGTGGAGGTTCATGCCACTGATGGCCAAGATCATGCCACTGCAGCCTGCGGGACAGAGTAAGACTCCATCCAAAAAAAAAAAAAGACTTATCACTGTTGATGTTAACGTTAATCACATGGCTTAGAAGTTGTATTTGCCAGATTTCTCCACTGTGGAGCTACTTTCCTCTCCTGTCTTTTCCATACTCTACTCTTTGGAATCAAATCACTAAGTGCAGCCCACACTCAGGGGGTTGGGAGAAGGAAGTTGAGCTTCACCTCCTGAAGCTGGGTAGGGGGCGTATTGACATTACTTATTTTGAATTCTTCTCTGTGGAAAATTTGTCTCTTCTCTCCCATTTATTTATTTGTTCAATCATTTATTTCAATCAGTATGGACTCACAGATATTTATTTTGTACTTTGGGTTGTAATCCAGTATTACATTATTTATTTTGTTGCTCCAGTTATTTAAGCTTCAGTTTTAGCTATTGGGAGCTCTTTCAGGTTGGCTCCTGGGTGCCTTTGACATGCCTTCATCCTTTCAGTTTGTTTTTCTTCATTTTTTTTTTTTTTTTGACAGTCTCGCTCTGTCTCGCCCAGCCTGGAGTGCAGTGGCGCGATCTCAGCTCACTGCAGTCTCTGCCTCCCAGGTTCAAGTAATTCTCCTGTCTCAGCCTCCCAAGTCGCTGGGACTAGAGGCGTGCACCACCATACCCAGCTAATTTTGTATTTTTCGTAGAGACAGGGTTTCGCCGTGTTGGCCGGGCTGGTCTCGAGCTCCTGACCTCAGGTGATCCACCAGCCTCAGTCTCCCAAAGTGCTGGGATTACAGGCGTGAGCCACCACACCCCGCCATTTTTCTTCCTTTCTGGCACAAGATGTTCTAGTTTCACCTTGTATATTCCCTTTTCTACATATAGAATTAGTCATTTCTCCAAGGAGACCTGGTTTCTTTTATTGGAGAATGATATTCGAAACCAAGATTGGGGCACTGAGTATGCTCATGGCTACTGGGGTGTTATCTTTTCTAGGCCCTCTCAGTGGACAGAGCTAGGAAATACATATATGTATACTAACCCATTTATGCACACATGTCTATTTCTGTTTCTGTCCTTCTGCAACTGTATTTAAACTAAACAAGAGTTCGTACTGATGTCTTTGACTCTACTCCAGTACTGCGTGGTTCATTTTAGCTTTCTGACTTATATATCTGTAACCTTTGTCCAACAGTGAGAAACCTAGCTCCTGTCATCTACTACTCATTTATTTCCTCGAGTCCCAGTATAGTTGCACAGATGTTTCAGAATTTTTAACCCATACTAATGGGAGAAAAAAACCTTACCTACTAGAATACTGTATATACATTTCTTTTGTCTTTAGTCTTACAGCTTCTAGTTAGAACATAATTTTTCAAAGTTATTTGTAGAATACAGTTAGATTCTTTCACCACAATTGGGTTCTTTTGTCCTGATCTCCTGGTTGATTTTTTTTAAATTTGCATACATTAAACTTTAGTCCTTGTACTATAAAGTTCTGTGCATTTTAACCAGTATATAGGATCCTGTACCCACCACTGCAATATCATATAGGTTAGTTCCACACCCTAAAAAATTTCCTGTAGTTCGCCTAAGCATTCCTATTTCCACAAACCTCTGGCAACCACTGATTTTTCCATCCAGTGGTTTTGCCCTTTCTAGAATGTCATATGAGTGAAATCATAAAATATGTATAACCTTTTCATTCTGGCTTCTTTCAGTTAGCAAAATACATTTAATATTCATCCATATTGAAGCCACAGCTTCTTTGTATTGCTGAATACTGTTTCATTTTATGGATATACCAAGTTTGTTTACCCCGTTCACCTATTGAGGGACATCTTGGTTGCTCCCACTTTGGTGCGGTTATGAACAAAGGTACTATACATATTTGTAAGTTGGTTTTTATGTGAACATAAGTTTTTAAATCAGTTGGGTAAGTACCTAGCAGATTGCTGGGTCATGTGGTGAGTCTGTGTTTAACTTTATAAGAATCTGACTATCTTCCAAAATGACTGTACCATTTTGCATTCCCACTAGCAGTGAATGAGAGTTCCTGTTGCTCTCAGTCCTTGTTAGCACTTGGTGTCACCAGCTTGTTGGGTTTTAGCTGTTCTAGTAAGTGTGTAGAATTATAATAGCTCATTGTGGTTTTATAGTTCTTGTCTTTTAGTAGGCTATTTTAATCCATTTACATTAATTATGATTCCTGATATTGAACTTTTTTGGTTCTATTATTTCACATTTTCTCTTTAACACATTTTTCTTTGCTTCTTGTTTTCTTTCCTTTTACAATTGTATTAAATAGTTGTGTGTTTTTTTAACTCTCTCTTCATTTTTTTCCTTATTCTTTTGGAAGTTATAGACTCCATCTCTATCTTTTTAAGAGGTTGTCCATAAAATCTTAAAGATATTATCTTTATTTTCTCTTCTCCAGAAGATATGGACGTTAGAATACTGTAACTGAATTTGCTTTTCCTGTCTTCTACATTATTATTGTCTACTGGGCCTACCTTGGTTTTAATCAGTCATTATTTTTAGTATTTTACACTCAGTATTTATGCTTGCTAACATATTTAACCAATTTCTCTGTTCATTATTTTTTCTTGCGTCCCACTCCTTTCTTCTGATTTCCGTTTCTGTCTTACCCTGTTTCTGTCTTATCCTGTAGTTGAGGTTGTCCAGGTTGACACTTTTTTCCTTCAACACTTTGAAGATATTATTAGGCTGGTGCGATGGCTCACGTCTGTAATCCCAGCACTTTGGGAGGCGAAAGCAGGCGGATCACCTGAGGTCAGGAGTTTGAGACCAGCCTGGCCAGCATGCAGAAACCCCATCTCTAATAAAAATACAAAAATTAGCCGGGCTTGGTGATGGGTGCCTGTAATTCCAGCTATTCAGGGGGCTGAGGCAGGAGAATCACTGGAACCCTGGAAGCAGAGGTTGCAGTGAGCCCAGATCATGCCACTGCGCTCCGGCCTGGGCAACAAAGGGAGACTCCATCTCAAAAAGAAAAAAGAAGATACTATTGTATTGTCTGTGACGTCTGTTATTATAATGAGACAGCTATCATCAGTTTGATTGTCATTCCTTTGTAGATTATCTACTTTTTGTGGCATTTAAGATTTTTCTGTTATTGATGGCTTACAGTTTTATTGTGATGTTCCTAGGTGATCATTGGTTATATTTATTATACTCAAGACTTGGTGAAGTTCCTTAATATGAACTAATACCTTTATTAAACTCCAGAATATTCTTTATCTCCGTCTCTTTGAATATTGTCATTTCACAGTTCTCTCCAATTTTTATCTCTGGACTTTATTCTTGATTAGTTCTTCAGATATTAGTTCTAGTTCACTGATGCCATTTTCAGTTGCCTATAGTGACACAGGTGAAATACGTATTTCATTCTGTCATGGAATTTTCTACTTCAATGAAGGTGTCTCTTCCCCATCCCACCCTGAGATCTGCCTCTTATTTTCTCATGGTAATTCTGTTTATTTCTTTTAGTCTTTTCATTATCTCTTTGACTGTTTTCTATTAATTTCTTCTTAAATGCCCAACATCACCTCTGCAATATTTTCTCTAAAACCTATGACCTCTATCTAATTATGTGAAAATACTATACAAACCCAAATTGAGGGACATTCTACAAGGTATCTGTTTACCTTAGTCTTTTTCAAGTTACTGGTTTTCTGTAGTTCCTGGAATGTGAATTCTGCCTTTGCTGTGTCTGGTGCCTTTCCCAAGGGTTGTAATTGTTTTTTAGCTCATCTTCAGGAACAGTTTTTCCTGGCAGTCACCTGTGCACTGGATGGTAGAGGCAGTTGTCTCTGGTAGTTTTACGTTTAACCTTTTAGGGTCCTTCCTATACATATCATAGGTCAAGACCCAGCATTATGTAAAGTTCTTGTTCCTATACTCCATATGCCTCTCTCAAACCTGAAATTGTGATTGCTTATAAGGAACAAATTTTTCACCTCTGGCCCCAAGGTAACAGATTCTTTGCCATATCCCCAATCAGATGATGGAGCTTTCTAGTGAATGAAACAGTTTTTCATCACTGTAAGCTTTGTGCAGTGTTCTCAGCGCAGCATCTAATTCCCCTGTGGGTCACTGCACCTCATCGGTCACTATGGCTCTAAGTTCCTTCTTTATATCTGGCATTTAGAGATTCCCTTTCTTGCCGTTGAGCTTTGTGTATTTAACACATTTTTTCCTTAAAAAAACAAAATCTGTGTCTAAAGAGGAGGGGGAAACGTCATGTGTCACCTCAGTCAAGCATTGACTGAATTTTCAAATCCCTTGTTGTGAATGAATTATCAGGTTGATCCCTCTTCCAGGCCTGTGGTAATGGCACATATAAGAGCATATTAAATATTCAAGTAGGAAAGGACCATTATCTAAACTCTAAACAATTCTAAACAATTTATAATTTTGCCAAAGGCATTTGCAGACTCTTCCACAGGTAGCTCAGAGGAGATGCTATTGTTTATCCCAACTCCCCACTGCTGCCTTCTCTTCCCGCGATATTGTGCCACTCCCAGGGCTATGTTCTGCCCAAGAATAGGTTGTGTTGAGTCATAGAATTTTAAACCTGTAGATGGCCTTTGAGCTGTGTACTCCATGAATGGGAAAACAGACCTGAGGAGGTGACCTGAATTTTTTGAGACTGAGGACCGTGCCTCACTCACCACTTAAACTCCCAGTGTCTGACACTGGCTCTGGCACATAGTAGGGGCTCCTGAAATGTTGGCTGCATGTGAAGTCACACAGTCATTTAGGAGCCAGAACCCATGAATCTTAATTCCCTGGACAAACTCATTCTAGGCCACCCTCCTTTCTAGTCATCTCACATAAAAAAACAGATTTTGTTTGCCTCAGAGTAGTGATGGATAGAGATAAGTGAGCTGCATGTATCTAGGTTGCCAGAGCCTCTGCGAAGCCCATCTGAATGTCAGTCATAACTGACATTTGACTTAATTCAAGTGTGGTATTTGGGGCTCAGAAACCTAGTAAGAGTCTTCGCTGTTGATTCCAAGCAGGTGTTAAGTGTTTTGCTTCTAAGTGAGACAGAAATAGACTTCATTCGTTTAACATGTGGCCTTCAGTAACCGAGACGGAATGTTTAGAATATGGATCTTTATCATTGTCTGAGGGCATCCTAGTAAATCTCTAACACCACATGTAGTTTGGGAAAGAGACATTGCTTCTGTGTATTTTCAGCTATAGAATTAAAGAAAATTTTGAAAATGACTTGAGCCAAATGGAGGCCATTTTTGAAGAGCAGATGGTTCTCTGTTTTAAAAATGTTGGCTCAATTGTCTCAGGTGTTTGTAGAAAACAAATCATCATAATGAGGGTATTATTTCAGGAGTGCATACAGCAGGGTGTCCTTGTGTCTTGACCATCTGAATGTAGTAAGACAAGGAAAGCCGTGTGCATTCTAAACTGTATCTTTATATACACTGAATAAAATAGAAGAGTGTTACTAGTTATGTGTAGAATCCTTGGAGAGGCCGGAGAGGAGAGATGTTCTGTTTTCTACAGGTACAACTTTAACCGTGTTGTAAATATTGGCTCTGAGGGTTTCACAATGTTGATCTGGCTTCAGGGGCCCCTTTTAGTCTGAAATGGCTTGCAGTTGGGTGGTGTTTCTTGTGTTGGGTTGTGAACACTGACACTGATTTCACAAAATTATCTTGCAAAATGCTTTTGCATGTTTGTGCTTTGTTTTATTCCTTTTCTTGGAGACCTTCCTAGTACAGGCCCCGGGCCAATTTTCCTTTGCTGTCTTAACACTGTCAGCAGTTCTGTAACAAGATTAAAGGGATACCTCAGTTTTCAAAAATAGAAGTGCAAGAGGTTTACTGCCCAGCAGAGGAAAGTCAGAATAACCAGCATTGTATTCTTTTGGCCTACAGATTTTTCAGTTTCCTAAAATTGTGACCTTGTATTTAGAAAAAGAAAACAGTTACAAAATTTTCCTCTGTGTAAAATTATTTTGAAGTGCATGCTAGCTTCACTTTAATGCTCCTCTTTTGGAAAGAATTTTGTGTAAGGTGCATTCATCTTAGATGTCATCCAGTAATTGAAAAGCTAAGAAGCTACAATGATAAAGTATAAATCACACAGGGACCCCAAGTGTACTTATCATTTTAAAATTAAGAAGAATAGAGAGAAAATATTGTGTTTTATTATACTTACTTCATTCGTACTTGGTATACACAGTTTGTAATCTTGCAGTGTTTATTGCTCCATTGATAGTTTCATTGACAAACTGGATTATATGGTGGCTAGAGGATGATACAATGGAAAGAAGTTTTGGATCCAGGCAGACCTGAACTTGATATTCTCTTTCCCCATTTTCTAGATACTTGGTCTAGGGCAAGTCACTTAAACTCTGAACTGAAGCTTACCCCTCTGCAAAATAACAACACATAATTGGCAAGGATGCTATAAGGAATAGAGATGTTACATGTACAAATTCGCAGTATAGTGGCTGGCATGGTATAGTTTCTTAATAAATGGTAACTATCATTTGCATGGTTTTTCTGTTTCTTTTTTCTTTTTGGTCCACGACCATTTATTAGAAAATAAATCTTACTCCCCAGACTGAAAGCCGTCTTGTCATATACTGAGTTCAGTATGTAGTTGCTGTTATTTTCCAGATTTTTAGTCTTTTCCTTTGAACAATTTATTCATACACCAGTTGCTCACAGTAGCTTTATAATATGTGTTTTACAATTTGGTGGAGACTAATTCCCCTTCAGTATTATTTTTTCAATATTTTATGAACTTTAAGTCAATTTGTATAGTCCCCTACCTTTTATTGTCATTTTTAAAATTAGGATCACATTAATTGTTAACTTACTAACTGTATATAACATGTTTAATTATGTGTTATTTAATGGTTTATGCCTTTCCATTTGTTTGTATCCTTATATGTCAACAGCATTACATTTTCAAGGTTTCTTCGTATAGAATGCATTTTAAAAATATTTCTTATTGCTGTTATCAGTGGGTACTTTTATTGGTTGTATCTTTTGATTGTGCTGTTTTACTTTTGAAAATGATTGACTTCTGTATATTTGCTTTGTAATAATACTATTAGTCATCACTTTTATTGCACTAACTCTGGGTCAAACACTTAGATGCACTTACATATATTTGCTGATTGAATTCTCATAACGGTTCTAGAAAGTGAATACTGTTTTACAGTGAGGAAAATGAGGCTCATATAGCTAGAAAGTGGCAGATCCAAAGTTCAGAGCCTATATTCCTAACTTCAGTACCATACTGTACCTTGTCACCTAACTCTCATTTGCAATATCATTTGTAAAGATCTTTTGTGCACTGATGTGTTTTCCATTGATTCTCTTGGGCTTTCCTCAAGAATATTACATGTTTTTGATCAGACTAAGTATTATAAAGATGTCAGTTTTCTCTAAACATAGGCTGAATGCATGTCCAACAGAAATTTTAACTTTTTAAACTTTCACTTGATAGTGTAATTCCAAAATTTGAAAATTGATGTGCAGCAATAAATAGTAAGGATAGATGAAATTTTTTTGATTGAGATTGTGTTGCATCTGTAGAGCAATTAGGGGAAAATTGACATTGTTAAAGTATAATTTCCTAAAGTTAAAATTACTCTCAGGCAAATATAAAATAAACATGCATATAAGATTTTATTTAACTCATTAATAAGGGAACTAGAAAGATGTTATGATCAATACAAAGAACATCTGTTGGTAATATTAGAAATAAGCTTTCCTGGTGTATTCCAATAGAGAGTTTAAATACTTACTAGACTTGGCCACGCTCAGTGGCTCATGCCTGTAATCCCAGCACTTTGGGAGGCTGAGGTGGACAGATCACATGAGGCCAAGGAGTTCGAGACCAGCCTGGCCAACATGGTGAAACCCTGTCTCTACTAAAAATACAAAACTTAGCCGGGCCTGATGGTGTGCACCTGTAATCCTAGCTACTTGGGTGGCTGAGATAGGAGAATCGCTTGAATCCAGGAGGTGGGGGTTGCAGTGAGCCAAAATCGTGCCACTGTACTCCGAGCCTGGGAGACAGAGTAAGACCCTGTAGATAAATAAATAAATAAATAAAAGTTAACAACTGAGATTTATTACAAGCTGTTAATTTTTTTCCTTAAGAGAACCTAGTCATGTACTAACACAAATTATTTTAGAGAGAAAATAGAAATAATTGGATGCCAATAATAACTTGCATCAAGAGAATAAACAGTTCTAGTAGTCTTTTAAAGTTGAGTTTTCACAGGGATAGTGAAAATGTTGGGCTTTTTGTTTTAATTCTTGAACATCATTTATGATTTAAACTGTGTGTTATATATTGTACTTTAAATAACCGTGTAAACTTGTTATTATTCTGTACACTCCCATAACATTTAACCTTAAACACCCAATACATGTTTGTTAAATGAATGAATGAATGTTGTTTTTGAGTAATTCAAAGGGTGTGATAGGGATAGTGTTTTCTTTTCTTTTTTTTCCTCTTTCTTTTCCTATTGACAGCATTAGAAATAAGTTTTTTGGGTGGGTATTCCAATGGAGAGTTTAAATGCTTACTAGACTTGGCTGGGCATAGTGGCTCATGCCTGTAATCCCAGCACTTTGGGCAGACCACTTGAGGCCAGGAGTCCAAGAGTAGCCTGGCTAACATAGTAAAACCCCGTCTCTACTAAAGATACAAAAAATTAGCGAAGGTGTGGTGGCGCACACCTGTAACCCCAGCTACTGTGGAGGAGATTGAGATTGCACCATTGCACTGTAGCCTAGGCGACAGTGAGAATCTGTCTCAAAAAAAATAATAAATACTTATTAGACTAATGCTCTACATTTGTCACATTGGAGGTCAAGCCACTTTGAAATGCAGTTTATATGGCCTGTTTCCTTTTTGGTGACATGAACAGGAATGCTGCATAGCAGAACAAGAAAACTCATGTTGTAGAAACCCCCTTCTGTTGGCTATGTTGAGTGGGTGGGGATTTGAGGACCTTCATGCCCTGCAATACAAAGTTCCCGGAGGAGTTAGAAACTCCTGACTCTAGAACTCCAAGTTTAATGACCACTTCACCTATCACTTCATCATTAAAAAAGAGTGAGATTTTTCTAGAATAAAGAAGAAATCTCATTAATTTGTTTTGTTTTATTTGTGTAATTCTGACACATGGACTACAAAATGTACCTTCCTCCATGATGTTTATTATTAATGAATCTTCTGAATGTATCAGGTTCAGAACAGAAACAGTACTTGACAATTGTGTGTTTTAGTTCACATTACTCATCATATTTAAGTAATAAAAGAAGCAGCTCTTTAAAACTTATTTTTTTGTTTAAATAGATTTGTCATGCATTCAGATTAGTCTTTTACCAGTTAGTTTGTTGTATGCACATTCTTAGACATTTGCCACTGATGTTTAAAAATTGTTTAGCTGACCACATAGTCTTTGGAGACTACTAAGAAAGAAGTTTATATTGTGAGGGAGTGACAACTGGTAGCCCAAAGATGGGAGAATACATTTGGATTAATGATGACAAAAACTTAACGAGTTATCCCAACCATCAGAAATCCAGCATGAGGTGAATATCCTGGGGCCTGGGTTTTATAATCCATCACTGACTTGGGGAGTAGATATTTAAACAGTGGGGAAAGTTAGCACATGAACCTAGCTGCTAAAATGGCAAGTGATTTTTTTTAGTGCACCAGGAAAGGGAAATAGCGGACCCTCTTAGCAATAAAGTGGCCAAATTGCTTGTGGAGGTTTGACAAACAGACCAAAGTAATTCAGTCCATGGACAGCAAAATAGTTTTTAGTTGAAGAAACTATGAAGGTTTAATTTATTTTATTTGCCGAGGAGCTGATGCATTCAGGGGTGAGTTCACAAAAGAATCAAAGAGTTTGAAAATCAAGTCAGTGATCCCTCCCCTTTGTGACAAAGAAAAGAATGCATATTTTGTTTTTTTCTTTGTCTTTATTTTTATAAGAGCACTTTCTTACTGAATATTCTTTAACATAAAGAGACAATTTACTTGTGAAAGTTTATTCCCCTCTCAACAAAAACTGAGCATTGCTCTTTCTTATATTATGAAAAGTCAGTATCTACTATTAACATTCTAATCAGTGTGGGAATTCTACCATTTAACCACCATTGCAAAAGAATGTTATAATATATAATTAGACTTATGTAAAAACTCATCAAGCTATACATTTCAGATTTGGAATTTCAAGTTGTATTGATACTTTTAAAAAATTGCATTAGGAGTGGTGGTCAGCGTTTAAGAATTATATTTGATAATTTAAGGAATTATATACTTTATTGTACTATGAAGAGGATATTCTTTATCTAAAAAGGTTCCCCAAGGACTGAAGCTTTATGGTTAATGAAAAATAGAATAAATATTATAAAAATCTACCCTCAAGTTACTATGTTAATTATTTGGCACAATTCAAACTCCAGAGGCTGAAAAAGAAAATGTTGTGGGCATGTTTTTCAGTGTTCACTTCAAAGCAGAAATGTAATATTCATTAATCTTGTTCTTTGATTGTGATGTTAGCTCTTTTGTTACTGCGGAGTTTACCTTGGCCTGAGTGCTGGCAATTAAATAGCACAGCGAAGATTACTGGAAAACATTAACTTGTTATTGTTAGTTGACATCTTGCTGAGGTTGATGGGAAGTAGAGTCTATAAATAGCCTTGCCCCTGTGCATTGATTTTGAAATCTACTGAGTTTCAGGGATGAATCTCATTATTCAGACCATTCATTACTTACATTTGACGCTTTTTATTTCACAGAGAGTAGTTTCATTCTTTAGAAAAATGTAATGTTGAACATAGCTGTGATACACCCTTATTGAAACTTTTGTGTTCAGTATTAACTTCTTGAGTAAATTAGCTTCCTATTGTTTGCTTAACTTTATTTTTTTGGATATTATATAAGTGATGATCTTTCACTGTTTTAAAAAGGGGCCTATATTCCATTTTGTTTGATATATTTTAATCTAGAATGATCTTCATGTTTCGAATGTTTTCAGATAAGCATCCTTGAACATTTGCAGTGTTCAACATGAAGCTTCTGTTTGTTTGTGAGAAGGGTGTTGCTGTATGTCCTTTCCCAAAAGCAGCCTGCCACTTGAATTTTTATGGTACACTGTCAGATGCAAATCATTAACTCTGAGGTCTCTCCAGCATGATGGTGGAAAGAACACAGGGTCAAAGCAGTAATACATGAGGGATGAAAGGAAGTTGACTCTATTATGAGAAATCCAGGCAGTCAGACAAGGTATAACAAAACTTTCTAGAAATCTGGCCAAATCGCCAAATAATTACTTTCCTCTTTCAGGCCAAGAGGCAAACCCTAAGTTTGCATTCTGAATCTCCTCATTAACTGATGATATGGGAAGGATTCAGTGCTATTCAGGTAGGCTTTAAGACATGGAGTTTTTTTTAACTGAGTGGTGGCTTTACTGATTAATCAGTAAGGTTTTAATTGAGTTTCAATTAAATGCTCAGTACTGTGCTAATTAAGCACTGAATGGATATAAAGCACTATAAATTCTTCACTGGGATCTTACAGCATGGTTGGGGAGACACAACCAACAAACCTGAAATAGGAACATTGGAGTACAAGAATCACATAGTGTTAATTTTAAGTCCAAATTAATTTTCAGTCCATACTCACAGCATGACTGGAGGATATAGAAATTTCATGACTGAATTCTGAAGAGTTACATCATTTGCCTTTATGTCTTCAGATCTCTGGTTGTTAGGACACTGACAAAAACAGGAAGATTTTATAGGCTGTCAGTGTTTCCCAGCTTTACCTGACATGAGAATTATTTGGGGCACTGATGAGGGTATGGATTCCCAAGTGCCTGTCCTGGAGGTTTTGGTCATGAAGGCCTGAGGTAGGACCCCAGAATCTGCCTTCTTAATGAGCAACCTAGCTGATTCTTGTGATCAGACAAATTTGAACAATACTGGTTTAAGTGTGCAAGAGAGGGACGTAATGTACAAAACCTAGTTAATATAAGAGATAAGTTATTGTTTTCAGATCTAAAGGATAAAAAGGTGTATCCCCCAAGTGATAGATATTGTATGTGACAAAGTAATCTGCTTTTGAGATTAAAGGACCATGACGAGCCCTAAGACGACCCTGAAATTTCTAAGCTCAAATATTTAATGGACAAAAAGTGTTCTGGATTTCATTTTATCACTTGTTCCACTCTAGGAAGGGTGCTCCTGGTCATTCATGTGGAGAAGTGGGCAGGGAGACATGAGTAAGGAGGACACGTTTGAAATAGCTTATGGTATTAGCTTGGCAGACACAACAGGAGACTCTTCCAAGTATAAAGGGCAGCTGGCGAGACTGCTCAAAGGCAGGAGTGAAGGAAGCAGGAGACTGAGCAATTTAGTAACACAATGTTTTGTGGTCAAGATCAAGGGGCATGAAGTAAGAGTTGTGGGAAATGGGGGCAGAGACAACAATAATAATTGTAATTGCACATGATACATCTTATGAAGATCAAGTAGGTCATCAGTACGTGTCAACTCTTGGGCCTCATGACATTCTCATCCTAAAAGCTAGGGGCAGGGTGGTGGTACTACTTCAGTTTTACAGCTGGAAAGCTACTGTTAAGACAAGTGTCATTGCTATAGACAGTGAACTAGAGAAAAAGGTCAGAGAATTTGAGCCAATAGGTTTTCTGACTTGTGATGTTAGGTTGGATAGATGTTGGGGGACTGGAGAAGAGAAAAAAAGAACTATGTTGAGTTGAGATGGTGAGTCTAATTGTTAAATTTTAAGTGGGTTTCAGTATAGGTAAATTAAAAGGAAGTTATCAACAGATTTAAAAAGTGGTGTGGGCCGAGCACAGTGACTCATGCCTTTAACGCCGGCAGCACTTTGGGAGCCTGAGACAAGAGGATCACTTGAGGCCAGGAGTTCCAGACCAACCTGGGAAACATAGACCCTGTCTCTACAAAAAAAAAAAAAAAAAAAAAATTAGCCAGGTATGGTGGCAAACACCTGCAATTCCAGCTACTGGGGAGGCTGAGGTGGGAGGATCACTTGAATCCAGAAGGTCAAGGCTGCAGTGAGCTATGATCACACCACTGCACTACAGCCTGGGCAACAGAGCAAGACCCTCTTTCAAAAAAAAAAAAGTGGTATGGAGTGGAGCTGATGAAGATAAGGGGCTAAAGATGTTGAGAGGGCTTTTAGCTTTGAGCAAAGAGAAACTAGATTTGTATGGCAAGTAAAGTTGATGGTTCAGCACAAGTATATGATATAAAATGAACTTTTGTACCTCCTTAAGATGACTGATAGGTGACACACTGATAATTATTATCTACATCTTAACCATATCTTTAATGATAAGCCTACTCTTTAAAGAGTCTGCAATGGAGAAGATTTTTTAAAATTAAACTTTGCCTAGGATTTTGGTCTATAGGCTTTTTTCTCTTCAACATAGTAGTAGAGAGACTGGAAAAGAAGTGAACTTTAGAAAAGCGGGAAAGTAGGTCTTTACCATCCCAGTGTTGCAGCGTCACTCGATAATTGTTCCTCTCCCCACAGTTACTGCAGTCTTGTAGCTTGCCTCTAATGATAGGCTTTGCTATTTCAAACCAGCACCTGTTGCTAGATTTTTGTTTTTTGTTTTGGTAAAGGATTAAAAGAAGTCAAAATGGATTTTTCAGAACATTTAATTAATGCAAACTCACAATACCAGTTGGTAATGTTAGGTAAATGTGTAGTTCACCCACAAGGCTTTTTAACTACAGGAAGAATCCTGTAGTCAGAAAATTCAAAACATGCCCCCAAAATATTATTGAATATAGTATACAATGTTGAATAATACTGACTTCAATGTAGGGAATTTTTAATTAAAATTTTTAAAATTGTGATAAAAGACACATATAAAATTTACTATCTTAACCATTTTTAAGTGCACAGTTTAGTAATGTTGTGTGGTCACATTGTTGTGCAGCCAGTCTCCAGAACTTTTTCATCTTGCAGAAATGAAACTCTATACCCACTAAACAACACTGCCCTATTTCTCCTTTCCCTCAACCCCTAGCAACTACCATTCTATTCTCTTGTGTCTATAAGTTTGACTACTTTTGATACCTCATGTAAGGAAAATCATACAGTATTTATCTTTTTGTGACTGGCTTCACTTTGCATTATGTCTCAAGGTTCATCTGTGTTGTGGCATGTGTCAGAATTTTTAATGCTGAATAATATTCCTTTGCATGATATACCACATTTTGTTTATTCATCTGTCAATGAACTTTTGGTTTACTTCCACCTTTGGCTATTGTGAATAATGCTGCTGTGAACATGGCTGTACAAATATCTCTTTGAGACCCTACTTTCAATTCTTTGGGATATATCCCTATATGTAGTATGGCAAGGTTACTTGGTAATCTATTTTTAATGTTTTGATGAATGTTTAAGGAGCTATATATATTTCTCATAAAAATGTAGGGAATCTTGATTTCTTTTTTTTTTTTTTTAACAGTAATCTTAATGTATTTAGCTGACATTAATAACAAGTATGTGTAGTAAAGAATTTGGCCTAATGTATCATTTAAAATTTTTTTTTTTTAATTATACTTTAAGTTCTAGGGTACATGTGCACAACGTGCAGGTTTGTTACATATGTATACTTATGCCATGTTGGTGTGCTGCACCCATCAACTCGTCAGCACCCATCAATTCATCATTATATCATGTATAACTCCCCAATGCAATCCCTCCCTCCTCCCCCTCCCCATGATAGGCCCCAGTATGTGATGTTCCCCTTCCCGAGTCCAAGTGATCTCATTGTTCAGTTCCCACCTATGAGTGAGAACATGCGGTGTTTGGTTTCTCTTCTTGTGATAGTTTGCTAAGAATGATGGTTTCCAGCTGCATCCATGTCCCTACAAAGGACGCAAACTCATCCTTTTTTATGGCTGCATAGTATTCCGTGGTGTATATGTGCCACATTTTCTTAATCCAGTCTGTCACAGATGGACATTTGGGTTGATTCCAAGTCTTTGCTATTGTGAATAGTGCCGCAATAAACATACGTGTGCATGTGTCTTTGTAGTAGAATAATTTTAGTCCTTGGGTATATACCCAGTAGTGGGATGGCTGGGTCATATGGTACATCTAGTTCTAGATCCTTGAGGAATTGCACATACTGTTTTCCATAATGGTTGAACTAGTTTACAATCCCACCAACAGTGTAAAAGTGTTCCTATTTCTCCACATCCTCTCCACACCTTGTTTCCTATTCTTTTTTTTTTTTTTTTTTTTTTTTTTTTTTGAGGCGGAGTCCTCGCTCTGTCGCCCGGACTGGAGTGCAGTGCCAGATCTCAGCTCACTGCAAGCTCCCTCCCGGGTTTACGCCATTCTCTGCCTCAGCCTCCCGTTAGCTGGACTTTGCCATCTAACTGGTGTGAGATGGTATCTCATTGTGGTTTTGATTTGCATTTCTCTGATGGCGAGTGATGATGAGCATTTTTTCATGTGTCTGTTGGCTGTATGAATGTCTTCTTTTGAGAAATGTCTGTTCATATCCTTTCCCCACTTTTTGATGGGATTGTTTGTTTTTTTCTTGTATATTTGTTTGAGTTCTTTGTAGATTCTGGATATTAGCCCTTTGTCAGTTGAGTAGGTTGCAAAAATTTTCTCCCATTCTGTAGGTATCCTGTTCACTCTGATGGTAGTTTCTTTTGCTGTGCAAAAGCTCTTTAGTTTAATTAGATCCCATTTGTCAATTTTGGCTTTTGCTGCTGTTGCTTTTGGTGTTTTAGACATGAAGTCCTTGCCCATGCCTATGTCCTGAATGGTACTACCTAGGTTTTCTTCTAGCGTTTTTATGGTATTAGGTCTAACATTTAAGTCTCTAATCCATCTTGAATTAATCTTCGTATAAGGGGTAAGGAAAGGATCCAGTTTCAGCTTTCTACTTATGGCTAGCCAATTTTCCCAGCACCATTTATTGAATAGGAATCCTTTCCCCATTTCTTGTTTCTCTCAGGTTTGTCAAAGATCAGATGGCTGTAGATGTGTGGTATTATTTCTGAGGACTCTGTTCTGTTCCATTGGTCTATATTTCTGTTTTGGTACCAGTACCATGCTGTTTTGGTTACTGTAGCCTTGTAGTATAGTTTGAAGTCAGCTAGCGTGACGCCTCCAGCTTTGTCCTTTTGACTTAGGATTGTCTTGGCAATGCGGCCTCTTTTTGGTTCCATATGAACTTTAAAGCCGTTTTTTCCAATTCTGTGAAGAAAGTCATTGGTAGCTTGATGGGGATGACATTGAATCTATAAATAACTTGGGCAGTATGGCCATTTTCACGATATTGATTCTTCCTATCCATGAGCATGGTATGTTCTTCCATTTGTTGTGTCCTCTTTGATTTCACTGAGCAGTGGTTGTAGTTCTCCTTGAAGAGGTCCTTGACATCCTTGTAAGTTGGATTCCTAGGTATTTTTATCTCTTTGAAGCAATTGTGAATGGAATTCATTCCTGATTTGGCTCTCTGCTTGTCTGTTACTGGTGTATAAGAATGCTTGTGATTTTTGCACATTAATTTTGTATCCTGAACTTTGCTGAAGTTGCTTATCAGCTTAAGGAGATTTTGGGCTGAGACGATGGGGTTTTCTAAATATACAATCGTGTCATCTGCAAACAGGGACAATTTGACTTCTTCTTTTCCTAACTGGATACCCTTGATTTCTTTCTCTTGCCTGATTGCCCTAGCCAGAACTTCCAACACTATGTTGAATAGGAGTGGTGAGAGAGGGCATCCCTGTCTTGTGCCAGTTTTCAAAGGGAATTTTTCCAGTTTTTGCCCATTCAGTATGATATTAGCTGTGGGTTGTCATAAATAGCTCTTATTATTTTGAGGTACGTTCCATCAATACCGAATTTATTGAGCGTTTTTAGCATGAAGGGCTGTTGAATTTGTCAAAAGCCTTTTCTGCATCTATTGAGATAATCATGTGGTTCTTGTCTTTGGTTCTGTTTATATGCTGGATTCCGTTTATTGATTTGCGAATGTTGAACCAGCCTTGCATCCCAGGGATGAAGCCCACTTGATCATGGTGGATAAGCTTTTTGATGTGCTGCTGAATCCGGTTTGCCAGTATTTTATTGAGAATTTTGCATCGATGTTCATCAGGGATATTGGTCTAAAATTCTCTTTTTTTGTTGTGTCTCTGCCAGGCTTTGGTATCAGGATGATGTTGGCCTCATAAAATGAGTTAGGGAGGATTCCCTCTTTTTCTATTGATTGGAATAGTTTCAGAAGGAGTGGCACCAGCTCCTCCTTGTACCTCTGGTAGAATTCAGCTGTGAATCCATCTGGTCCTGGACTTTTTTTGGTGGGTAGGCTATTAATTGTTGCCTCAATTTCAGAGCCTGCTATTGGTCTATTCAGGGATTCAACTTCTCCTGGTTTAGTCTTGGGAGAGTGTAAGTGTCCAGGAAATTATCCATTTCTTCTAGATTTTCTAGTTGATTTGCGTAGAGGCGTTTATAGTATTCTCTGATGGTGTTGTATTTCTGTGGGGTCGGTGGTGATATCCCCTTTATCATTTTTTATTGCGTCTATTTGATTCCTCTCTCTTTTCTTCTTTATTAGTCTTGCTAGCGGTCTGTCAATTTTGTTGATCTTTTCAAAAAACCAACTCCTGGATTCATTGATTTTTTTAGAGGTTTTTTGTGTCTCTATCTCCTTCAGTTCTGCTCTGATCTTAGTTATTTCTTGCCTTCTGCTAGCTTTTGAATGTGTTTGCTCTTGCCTCTCTAGTTCTTTTAATTGTGATGTTAGAGTGTCAATTTTAGATCTTTCCTGCTTTCTCTTGTGGGCATTTAGTGCTATAAATTTCCCTCTACACACTGCTTTAAATGTGTCCCAGAGATTCTGGTATGTTGTATCTTTGTTCTCATTGGTTTCAAAGAACATCTTTATTTCTGCTTCATTTCGTTATGTACCCAGTAGTCATTCAGGAGCAGGTTGTTCCGTTTCCATGTAGTTGAGCGGTTTTGATTGAGTTCTTAGTCCTGAGTTCTAGTTTGATTGCACTGTGGTCTGAGAGACAGTTTGTTATAATTTCTGTTCTTTTACATTTGCTGAGGAGTGCTTTACTTCCAATTATGTGGTCAATTTTGGAATAAGTGCGATGTGGTGCTGAGAAGATTGTATATTCTGTTGATTTGGGGTGGAGAGTTCTATAGATGTCTATTAGGTCCGCTTGGTGCAGAGATGAGTTCAATTCCTGGATATCCTTGTTAACTTTCTGTCTCGTTGATCTGTCTAATGTTGACAGTGGAGTGTTGAAGTCTCCCATTATTATTGTATGGGAGTCTAAGTCTCTTTGTAAGTCTCTAAGGACTTGCTTTATTAACCTGGGTGCTCCTGTATTGGGTGCATATATATTTAGGATAGTTAGCTCTTCCTGTTGAATTGATCCCTTTACCATTATGTAATGGCCTTCTTTGTCTCTTTTGATCTTTGATGGTTTAAAGTCTGTTTTATCAGAGACTAGGATTGCAACCCCTGCTTTTTTTTGTTCTCCATTTGCTTGGTAGATCTTCCTCCATCCCTTTATTTTGAGCCTATGTATGTCTCTGCATGTGAGATGGGTCTCCTGAATACAGCAGACTGATGGGTCTTGACTCTTTATCCAGTTTGCCAGTCTGTGTCTTTTAATTGGAGCATTTAGTCCATTGACATTTAAGGTTAATTGTTATGTGTGAACTTGATCCTGTCATTATGATATTAACTGGTTATTTTGCTCGTTAGTTGATGCAGTTTCTTCCTAGCCTCGATCGTCTTTACATTTTGGCATGTTTTTGCAATGGCTGGTACCGGTTGTTCCTTTCCATGTTTAGGGCTTCCTTCAGGGTCTCTTGTAAGGCAGGCCTGGTGGTGACAAAATCTCTAAGCATTTGCTTATCTGTAAAGGATTTTATTTCTCCTTCACTGATGAAACTTAGTTTGGGGGATATGAAATTCTGGGTTTAAAATTCTTTTCTTTAAGAACGTTGAATATTGGCCCCCACTCTCTTCTGGCTTGTAGAGTTTTTGCCGAGAGATCTGCTGTTAGTCTGATGGGCTTCCTTTGTGGGTAACCCGACCTTTCTCTCTGGCTGCCCTTAAGATTTTTTCCTTCATGTCAACTTTGGTGAATCTGGCAATTATGTGTCTTGGAGTTGCTCTTCTGGAGGAGTATCTTTGTGGCGTTCTCTGTATTTCCTGAATTTGAATGTTGGCCTGCCCTACTAGGTTGGGGGAGTTCTCCTGGATGATATCCTGAAGAGTGTTTTCCAACTTGGTTCCATTTTCCGCCTCACTTTCAGGCACCCCAATCAGACGTAGATTTGGTCTTTTTACATAATCCCATACTTCTTGCAGGCTTTGTTCATTTCTTTTTCTTCTTTTTTCTTTTGGTTTCTCTTCTCGCTTCATTTCATTCATTTGATCCTCAATAGCTGATACTCTTTCTTCCAGTTGATCGAGCCAGTTACTGAAGCTTGTGCATTTGTCACGTATTTCTCGTGTCATGGTTTTCATCTCTGTCATTTCGTTTATGACCTTCTCTGCATTAATTAGTCTAGCTGTCAATTCTTCCACTCTTTTTTCAAGATTTTTAGTTTCTTTGCGCTGGGTACGTAATTCCTCCTTTAGCGCTGAGAAGTTTGACGGACTGAAGCCTTCTTCTCTCATCTCGTCAAAGTCATCCTCTGACCAGCTTCGATCTGTTGCTGGCGATGGGCTGCGCTCCTTTGCAGGGGGAGAGGCGCTCTTATTTTTTGAATTTCCAGCTTTTCTGCCCTGCTTTTTCCCATCTTTGTGGTTTTATCTGTCTCTGGTCTTTGATGATGGTGACGTACTGATGGGGTTGGTATAGGTGTCCTTCCTGTTTGATAGTTTTCCTTCTGACAGTCAGGACCTCAGCTATAGGTCTGTTGGAGATTGCTTGAGGTCCACTCCCGACCCTGTTTGCCTGGGTATCAGCAGCAGAGGTTGCAGAAGATAGAATATTGCTGAACAGTGAGTGTACCTGTCTGATTCTTCCTTTGGAAGCTTCCTCTCAGGGGTGTACTCCACCCTGTGAGGTGTGGGGTGTCAGACTGCCCCTAGTGGGGGATGTCTCCCAGCTAGGCTACTCAGGGGTCAGGGACCCACCTGAGCAGGCAGACTGTCCGTTCTCAGATCTCAACCTCCACGTTGGGAGATCCACGGCTCTCCCCAAAGCTGTCAGACAGAGTCGTTTGCGTCTGCACAGGCCCCCGCTGCTTCCCCTGTTGGTCTTCAGCTGTGGGCTGTCCCCAGAGGTGGAGTCTACAGAGACAGGCAGGCTTCCTTGAGCTGTGAGCTCCACCCAGTTCGAGCTTCCAGCGGCTTTGTTTACCTACTTAAGCCTCAGCAATGGCGGCGCCCTCCCCCAGCCTCGCTGCTGCCTTGCGGATAGATCACCGCAGACTGTTGTGTTAGCAATGAGGGAGGCTCCGTGGGCGTGGGACCCTCCCGGCCAGGTGTGGGATATATTCTCCTGGTGTGCCTGTTTCCTTAAAGCGCAGTATTGGGGTGGGAGTTACCCGATTTTCCAGGTGTTGTGTGTCTCAGTTCCCCTGGCTAGGAAAAGGGATTCCCTTCCCCCTTGCGCTTCCAGGTGAGGCAATGCCTTGCCCTGCTTCAGCTCTCGCTGGTCAGGCTGCAGCAGCTGACCAGCATCGATTTTCCGGCACTCCCTAGTGAGATGACCCCAGTACCTCGTTTGAAAATGCAGAAATCACTGGTCTTCTGTGTCGCTCGCGCTGGGAGTTGGAGACTGGAGCTGTTCCTATTCGGCCATCTTGCTCCGCCTCCTGATTTCTTGTTTCACTTAGATGGCAACTTCATTGGGAACCTTGCTGGTTTGCTTCTTGGCCTCAGTTTCCTCCGATATTAAGAAATATTGTACATAAACTTTTGCTTTCCTATTTATATTCCTCCACTGTGTTTTGGCTACCTCCTCCTCTCTTCCCCATCTTCATATGTCGATCCTTTTGAAGCAGTTAAATCTTCTACTTTTTTCACTGAATTGTTTTTAAGATCTGAGAAATTGGAGATTGGAGATCCAGGTGATCATAGATCACTCTGACCTCTTAATCTGTGACCTCTTCCTGTGAAAACTCCACATTCTTCAGACAGCTTTTTCTTCTTCACTCCACCTTACTTAGCTCTTTCATTGGCTGAATCCCTATGCATCTGTGTGCAGTTTATTAGACAGTAATTTTTATTGGTCAGTATTTTACTTTTTAAGTGAAATTAATTTCATTTCATTGCACATAGAACCCATTTAACTTGCTAAATACGTGCCAAGTTAAGAAATGAAAGAGAGAGAAACTATTAGCAATTCAAATGTTGACTTTTTCTCAATAAGGACACGCCTTGCAGTGAACGGTGAAATGGTGTCCCACTGTTTAGTGGTGACACAAAGATACTATCTCTTTAGTATCTCTGTGCTGAACGTAATTCAAGGGTCATTTTTTACTTTACACAATATTCACCTTAGTCACTTGCTTTAGACCCGGCTCCCACATATTATACTTATATGTTATTGCCTCAAATCATAAGCTTCTAGGAAGTCGAGATTATCTCCCTTGCACCCCTCATTAGATTAGGAGACAGTGTCTTCCCATCTGAGCAATTGTAAACTCTTAATTTTACCCCCTGGCCTATCCACAGTCCTGGCCTTTCCATCTTCAGCAAATGAGACTACCATTCACCCAGTTTCTCAAGAGGAACCTTGGGATCAAGGAACCCACCTTTTTTTTTTTTGTATTTTTTTTTAGTAGAGACAGGGTTTCACCATGTTAGCCAGGATGGTCTCGATCTCCTGACCTCGTGATCCGCCCGTCTCGGCCTCCCAAAGTGCTGGGATTACAGGCTTGAGCCACCGCGCCCGGCCCTTTTTTTTTTTTAACTTGCTTTCTAATCTACTGGTATCATCTACTTCTGTACCCTTATTCTCTACACTGCCATCCTTATGCAGGCCAGCCTCATCTTTTGCTTGGACAACTGTATTTGCCTCATATCTGGCCTGTCTGCTTATGTTGTGTGTGTGTGTGTGTGTGTGTGTGTGTGTGTGTGTGTCAGGGTCTTGCTCTGTCGCCCGGGCTGGAGTGCAGTGGCGCGATCTCAGCTCGCTGCAGCCTCCACCTCCCAGATTCAACCAGTTCTCCCGCCTCAGCCTCCCAAGTAGCTGAGACTACAGCGCCTGCCACCACACCTTACTGATTTTTGCATTTTTAGTAGAGACAGGGTTTCACTGTGTTGGCCGCGCTGGTCTCAAACTCCTGGCCTCAAGTGATCTGCCTGCCTCAGCCTCCCAAAGTGCAGGGATTATAGGTGTGAGCCACCAAGTCTACATATATTCTTGCTCCCTTCAATCTATACTCTATATAGGGAGAAGGACCTTTTAGAAACACAGATGAGGCCAGGCGCAGTGGCTCACGCCTGTAATCCCAACACTGTGGGAGGCTGAGGCAGGTGGATCACCTGAGGTCAGGAGTTCAAAACCAGCTTGGCCAACATGGTGAAACCCTGACTCTACTAAAAATACAAAATTAGCCAGGCACAGTGGTGCATGCCTATAATCCCGGCTACTCAGGAGGCGGAGGTTACAGTGAGCCAAGATCGCGCCACTGCACTCCAGCCTGGGCAACAAGAGTGAAACTCCATCTCAAAAAAAAACAGATGAGATTCACTTAATTCCCTACTTAAAACCCAGTAGTCATTTACCATCACAATTAAAATAATCTAAATCTCTAACAGTTGCTTATAAGCACCAAAATGACCTGACCCAGCCTACCTCTCCAAACTCATCTCATGCTGCTTTCCTCCTTTCATTCATCCCTAACTCCATGGACCTTCCTCTAATAACCAGACCTTGTCCTGCCCCAGGGCCTTGATATGTGCTGTTCATTCTGCTTGGAAGGCACATAAGCAGATGTCAACAAGTATTTGCTAAATGAATAAACAAGTCAGGCGCGTCATAAGGACGTAGACTATACTAAGTGTCATCTCCCAGAAGTAAATAGAGTACATGATGTCAGTATATATAATAGAACGCCTAGTGCAATCATCCTCCATTGTGAGCCATTTTTCCCCACGAGGGCATTGGCAGTGTCTGAAAATACTATTGGTTGTCACTACTAGTGGTGTGCTGTTAGCATAAGATGGATAGCGGCTAAGGGCTAGGAAACATCCTGTAGCATGCAGGACAGCCCCCACAACAAAGAATTATCTGACAACAAAGAGATAACATTTGGGGAATGTTAGTAGTGCTGGGGTTGAAAAATCGTTTTAGAGTAATATATTTGAGTTAGGAGAAGTCAATTTTAATAGCACTGCTGGCCCTTCAAGTCTATCATATTACATAAACAGCTTTTTAATTTTTTTTATTTTCTTTTATTTTTCAGACAAGGTCTGGTCCTGTTGCCCAGGCTGGAGTGCAGTAGCAGATCTTGGCTCACTGCATCCTTTGCCTCCCCAGCTCAAGCCATCCTGCCTCCTCAGCCTCCCTAGTACCTGGAACTACAGGTGCACACCATCACACCCATATAATTTTTTGTAATTTTGATAGATAACAGGGTTTCACCATGTTGCCCAGGCTGGTCTCGAACTTGTGAACTCAAGCAATCTGCCCTCCTTGGCCTCTCAAAGTCCTGGGATGACAGGTGTGAGCCACCACACCTGGCCTAATTGTTTTATTTTTATAGGGAGAAGATCTTGCTCTGTCTACCAGGCTTGAGTGCAGTGGTGCCATCATGGCTCACTACAGCTTTGAACTCCTGGGCATAAGCAATCCTCCCACCTCAGCCTCCTGAGTGGCTGGCTTATTTAAATACTAGAACAAATCCTCGTGTTTAGAGACTACTTTCTCATCCTCAGGAACTGTGTGTTATTTCCATAAGGGTGAATGCCCCTGCTCCACAGACTTATGAACTAAACTTCTCCTATTGGTGGGTATCTTGCTCACTTCCTCATAATGCTAAGTCGAACTCAGTCTTTCCATTTGTTTTTCCAATAATAAAAATGACCAGTGATAACCAAAGTTGAAGACATCCCTCTGGATCAGATGAGAAATCTCCCTCTTTCTCTTCTGCTACTTCAAAGGCTTTTGAATAAACAGTTTTCATGATAGCCAGGAAACCGCCTGTTATGGAGATATGATTCATTCTACATAGAGTTCACCATTAATTTCAAGAAGATTGGGATAAACTACAGTCATGTATCACATAACAGTGTTTCAGTCAACCACAGACTGCACATGTGACAGTGGTCCCGTAAAATTATAATGGAGTTAAAAAATTTTTATTGCCTGTAGCACAATGCATTACTCATGTGTTTGTGGTGATGCTGGTGCAAACAACCTGCTCCACTGCCAGTCAAATAAAAGTATAGCACATATAATTATATACAACACATAATACTCGATAATGGCAATGAATGACTATGTTACTGGTTTATGTATTTACTGTGCTTTTTATTGTTAATTTAGAGTATATTCCTGCTTTAGGCATTATTATCATAGGAGGTGACTAGCTAAAAAATCGTTAACTGTAAAACAGTCTCAGGCATTGTGACTATATACGGTGACTGCTCCATGTGTGTTACTGCCTCTGAAGACTTTCCAGTGAACCAAGATGTGGAAGTGGAAGATGGTGATTTTGATGATCCTGACCCTGTGTAGGCCTGGGCTAATGTGTGTGTTTGTGTCTTAGTTTTTAGCAAAAAAAGTTAAAAAAAAGTAAAAACATGAAATTTAAAATAGAAAAGATAGGAAAAAGCTTATAAAATAAGGATATAAAGAAATTATTTTTTATAGCTATGCAAGTGTTTGCGTTTTAAGCTGTGTTATTACAAAACAAACAGTTTTTAAAAATTTAAAGTTGATAAAGTAAAAATGTTACAGCAAACTAAGGTTAATGTATTATTGAAGAAAATGTTTAAAATCCATTTAGGGCAGCCTACGTATACAGTATTTGTAAAATCTACGGTGGTATACAGTGATGTCCTAGGCCTTCACATTCACTCACCACTCACTCACTCACTGACTCACCCAGAGCAACTTCTAGTCCTGAAAGCTCCACTCATGATGAGTGCTCCAAACAGGTGCACCATTTGAAATATTTTATATTAATAGCGTATTTTTACCATACCTTTTCTCTGTTTACACAAATACTTACCATTGTGTTACAGTTGTCTACAGTATTCAGTACAGTAATGTGATGAAATCACCTCACAACACATTTCTCAGAATGTATGCCCGTCGTTAAATAATATGTGACTGTGTTATATTGCCTTTTCTTGTAAATCAAAAATTATGGAATTTTAAACACATACACACATAATTCATAGCCTTTGAAGTAGGACTGCAAATGTAAGATCATAATGTTTCATTATATAAACATCCAGATATCTATTTTGTGAGACTAATACACACAGGAAAAACACTTTGCTTCCTTTGAATAAGGTAAAAGCAAACTGGCCAGATTCACCCAGGAAATGACCTACGTTGGGAGCTAAAGTATTTGTTCAAGTGTTACCTGATTTGGATCATTTAGGAAGTACTAAAGAAAATAAGAATGTGCTTTCTTAGCGTATTTTAAAGAGTTTTCCTCTCTCAGAGCAGTCCAAAGGGGCTAGAAATTATACCTCTGGATATGTGAATTTATGGAACAGTCTCAGTTGGAAAGAATATCAAGAATAAACCTCTTGAGGGTCATAACTAATAGAGTTAATACCTTGAAGGGTCAGCAGATTATTTTTTTCTAAGATACTGAGTGGTACAACTTATTCTTAGATGTACATCACAAATGCAGAAAATTTAACGCATGATAAAAATGGCAACCTTGATAACAAATACTGTATTTCTTAAAGCACCTGAGGGATAATCATTATTTATCCTTGCCATATATTTGTCATTGTGATGAGCTGTAGTAAGATGATCCATCAGAAAGCACAGATTCTGGGACAATCATCACAGACCACTAAGAAAAATGCTGCTAAGAAACAACACTGCCAAAGGCAGAAGTCCAGTGGTCTAAGAGTGACTAATTTTTTAAAGAGAAATTACAAAGCACTTTGTATATCAGTTATCTTTTAGACTTCATGGCAACCTCATGAGATGTGAGAGGAGTTGTATTATTAGCTTTATTTTATAGATGAGGAACTTAGGGCTCAAAGAGATTAAATAATTTTCTTTTTTTTTTTTTTTTTTTTGAGACGGAGTCTCGCTCTGTCGCCCAGGCTGGAGTGCAGTGGCCGGATCTCAGCTCACTGCAAGCTCCGCCTCCCGGGTTTTTTACGCCATTCTCTCGCCTCAGCCTCCCGAGTAGCTGGGACTACAGGCGCCCGCCATCTCGCCCGGCTAATTTTTTGTATATTTTTAGTAGAGACGGGGTTTCACCGTGTTAGCCAGGATGGTCTCGATCTCCTGACCTCGTGATCCGCCCGTCTCGGCCTCCCAAAGTGCTGGGATTACAGGCTTGAGCCACCGCGCCCGGCCTATTAAATAATTTTCTAAGGCTATCAGCTACGTCTTGACTACAAAGCCTGTAATATGATAGTAGGCCAGGGTTTCTCAGCCTTAGCATAACTGACATTTTGGGCTGGATTCTTGGTTTTAAGAAGTAGTCCTGTGCCTTGTAGGATGTTTAGCAGCATCCCTGGCCTCTGTCTACTGGTAGCACTCCCTTTCAGTTGTGGTAGATGCTGGTAGTACCCCCTTTCAGTTGTGACAACTGAAAATGTTCTAGATACTGTCAGGTGTCTTCTGGGGATGAACTCATTCCACATGTAGAACTCCTAGCCTGAGGACTAAAGTATCAGTCTAGTATCAATACGAGTCTAGTGGGCACCAAGAGAAATATCCTATTGTCCCATTGTCCTCAGTCCCAATAATTGACTGAAAGGGCTTGTTTATATGGAAAATCCGTAACAACTTCTCTCTGAACTTTCCCAAACAATCCTCATAGCCTTCCAGCAACATAGTGAAAGGGAACGGCCAAAATGGTTTATGGACAGATGAGTGGGTGACTGGTTGCTTAGAGAGAGTAATTGTTTCATTCAGCTATGGACTCAACAGATAAACTTAACAGTTCCTGGGAATGGTTTCATAGTGGCATCAGTGTTTGAGCTGAAGTAGGTTTAGAAGGAAGATTATTAGTTTCCTCAAGGTGAGCTTGGGGAAAGATTAATTCATGTAAATAACCTGACATGTCAGTAGGCTAGGACTTAAAAGGCTGGTAGCCCATGACACAAACATATTCCAGTCTTGAGGACTTACAGTCATTGGTCATCTTGCTTTGCATGCCAAACTATTTGTAAGCAGTCTTGCTGTTTACTTTCACTGTTGAGTTAACTATTGCCTTACAAGTACTGTTTATCTCAGCCCACATGGTAATTGCCTTAAATTTAAAATCAAATCAACAAACGTTTGCACTCCAGCAAGGCTCTGTAGGAGATAAAACGACATGGTTTACATAAAAAGATAAATAGCAATTAAGATAACATATCCTAGGTGCCAAATGAGTGGTTCAGATAAGTGCTATGGCATGAGAGAATGGAACGATTGCCGTGACCTGGAATTGTCAGGGAGAACTTTGCAAAGGTAATTGGTGAGCTGAGCCTAAATGGATGAGTAGCAATAATATGAAATCTTTGTAATAGACTGAGAATTGAACTTTGATTAATTTGCCCAGCACACCGTGTTAGAAGGTACCTTTTAGGTTGATTATTTTAATACCACCTACATCTCATTATCTTGAAGTATATCTAATAATAGGAAAAAAAAAATGCCTGTTAGAGCTGGGGACAGTAGCATATGCCTGTAGTCCCAACTACTTGGGAAGCTGAGGAAGAAGGATCCCTTGAGCCTAGGAGTTTGAGTCCAGCCTGGGCAACAAAGGGAGATGCCATCTGTTAAAAAGAAAAAAAAAAAAAAATCCAGTTAGCAGCTTATCCATGACGATTGTCCAGAGTTTATTGTCAGATCAACCCAGAAAATGCCTAAGAGTAAAGGGGTTTTTTGTTTGTTGGTTGGTTTTTGGTGTTTGAGACTCACTCTGTCACATAGGCTGGACTGCAGTGGCGTAATCTCGGCTTACTGCAACCTCCACCTCCCAGGTTCAAGCAATTCTTCTTCCTCGGCCTCTCAGATAGCTGGGATTACAGGCGCCCGCCACCACGCCTGGCTAATTTTTGTATTTTTAGTAGAGACGGAGTTTCGCCATGTTGACCAGGCTGGTCTCAAACTCCTGACCTCAAATGATCCACCTACCTTAGCCTCCCAAAGTCCTGACATTACAGGTGTGAGCCACTGCACCAAGCCATAAAAAGGTTTTTTGATGACTCTCAGGGATCCAAAGAGGCTCATAAGGACTGATATCACGGGCCCCTTGGCTCAGTTAGATCTCACAGAATCACCATTCTCTGAACAAAGGTGCCATCTTAGGAAACAGGGCTTAAGATTTGGAGAGGCCTTACTGAATCCTTTCTCTATGATTTTGGATATTACACATAATTGCAGGAGTGTGGGAGGCATAGTTATCAATAAAGGCTACAGAGGCTTTTGCTTAAGGCACTGCCTGGTTTATTCCACAAACCCCAGCTGTCTAGTAGACTTTAATAATTATGCATAAAATGGATGCAACAGATGTTCCTGGACCTCACTGCTGGAGGTTTTGAGTGGCAAATGAACAAACAAACTAGATGGAGGGGGAAGGGCAACCACCCAAATCTCCATTCCTAGGGGCTTAGAGGAATCATTTTTTCCCTTCCTCCATGTGAAATTATAAACAGCCACTTTGTAAACAGTTGTCACTTTTTGACTTTTAAAGATTCACAGTCTTCCTTTTGTTTACTTTGATGACCTTTGAAATAAGCTGCAACCAAAAGAGGGAAAAAAAAATTCCATCTTTATTTTTCTGAAAGAGGAGTCTGTCTGTTCCCACAGTGCACTGGAAGCCAGCAAACTCCTGAGGCTGGCTCCAGCCCAGGCTCAGGTTTGTGGGGCCTTTAGGTACAGTTAAGTCCAGTTGCCTCAAACCCCTTCACTGGGCAGCTCAGAGTAACGTGCATTACCAGAAGCTGGATGCCAAGCAGTTTTCTGTAAGCCAATCTCTTTTTACAAGGCAAATTTTATAGCCACTCTAAAATCTGGAAAATGCAAATTAATATAACTTTACATTTCCTTTGGCCTCGTTTGCTGAAGAGGCAACATTGGAGATACAATTGGGGCTCTTAAGAAGGCTGCCAACTATCTCCCCCATGAACAGCCTTCTCTGCCCTCAGTGGGTTTCTCCTGTGACCTGCTTTTCCAGCCATACTGGGCACAGAGCTGAAAAGTCAAAGGAGGAGACCAGAGAGGAGGAGCCTTGGGAATGTCAAAGTTTCTTTTCTTTGATTTCTCTCTCAGTGAAAATACCACACAGCCACCTGTCCCAATAATTAGTATGTGAATTTTCTTATTGAATAGGGAGTTAGAGAATATATGACAAAAAAAGAATATATTTTAGCTTTTATTGTTTCTGACTCTAAAAGTAATGTACTTTGTGGTGATAGGACAGTCATGTATCTTGATTTTGGTAGTGGTTATTCAAATTCATACATGGGATAAAATGGCACCCTCCTCCCCCACCAAATGGATGCATGGAGAAAATGGTGACAGCTGAATCAGGTATGCAGTCTGGCTAATAATAATGTACCTATGTCAGTTTTCTGATTCTGATCTAGAACTATAGTTACATAAGGTATCACCATTGGGGGAAACTGAGTAAAAGGTACACTGACTCTGCTGTCTTTGCAATTTGCTATGAGTCTACAATTTCAAAACTTGAAAAAAATTGAAAAGTAATGCATTTCTACTGTAAAGCTTTCTAAATTACAGAAGTATACAACATTGAATGTAAAAACCCCATTCCCCCATTGTTAACAACTTGGCATTAATAAAAATGGGATCATAGTATTTTTGTAGCTTCCTTTTTCACTTTACAGTATGACTTGGAGAAATTTCCAGTTGCGTCTATATAAACCTACAACTTCTTTGTAATGGCTGTACGGTTTGGCTGTACATGACAGGATATATGTAGGACTATCCCTTACTCTTTTCAACTGGTCCTGTATTGGTTGTTTCTAAATTTTCCTATTCCATACAACCAGTGCTGCTGAAGATGATCCTGAACATCTATAGCTTTGCCCATATCTGTTTGTCTGTAAAATAAACTCCTAGAAGTGGGCATTGCAAAATTAAAGAAAGCACATGTCTTCCATTTTGATAGCAAATGCTGGACTTTCAAGTTGTGGCTTTGCCCAACTCCATTGGGTACCATTTGCATAGAATATGTTATGTATACAACATGACTCTGCTGGTTACCCTCCAAAAAGGTTTGACAATTTATACTTCCACCAGTGATGACTGAGAGTGTCTTATTTTCTTGTCCATCTATCAATTGAGTCTTACTCTTTTTTTAAAAAAAAATTGTGTGCCAAATACATAGGTTAAAAAAAACCCTCATTGTTTTATTACACTTCTTTAAACACTAATGAAATTAAACATTTTCTGATACATTTATTGGCTAGTTGTATTTCATCTGTGAATTGTTTGTTTATGTTCTTTGCTAAATATTTGCAGTTCCCAAAGTATGTGGCAAGGCATGGGATATCTTCAATTTTAGGGAGAAGCACAGTGACACTTGCCATCTGTCAGACATTATGTGGAATTACTAGCACAAAGTAATTTATAGTTTTTAACATTAGCTCATACTACATTGCTTTTGATGATGCTGTATCTTTGCAAAGGTGAGCATTTGGTAGTTGCTGTGATAAAAAAGCAAGTGCTCTGAGAAAATCAATGTGGAACAGGAGTGAGTGGTGGAGTCCAAGTCTGGGGAAGCCATACAGTATCCAATAGGCACATGCATCCCGTTAGTGAGTAATTGTGGCTTTTTAAGTATGAAAGGAAAATATTTTTTCTTTCAACTTATGTTTATTTTTTCACACAGCCACGAAGTTATTAAGGCATAAATACTTATTGGATTGTTTGGACCTAACTACTTAATAAATGGAACTCCTAGCTATTTCCTTTGGCCTTAGGGTACCCTGAAAAAATTAGTGAGGTACTAAAGGTGCTTTGAATTGAGAAAGTTTGAGAATCCCTGCCATATTTCATTCAGTTACTTTCATTTTTGTTATTGATTTGCAAATTTTGTTCCTTAGGGGAATTAGCAGATGTTTTACCCCTAGTTTCCCTTTACTTTTGAATCTTCATATTAGTTTTTGCTATATGAAAGTTTTCAGTTTTTATGTTGACATATTTATACATCTTATTTTCCCCTATTCATGGCTTTTTATTATTTTAAAAACATTTTGACCGGATGATTATAAAACATGATATAGAACATATTTCATTCCCTTCTAGCATTTTTATGGTTTCTTTTTTACATTTGATTCTTTTCTCCATCTGGAATTTATCTTAGTTTAAGGCTTTAGATAGGAATCCAACTGTATCATTTCCCAAAGGACTGGTTGAATGTCTTAATACTATTTATTGAATGAATTAATCTTTTCACTACTGCTTAAATGTACTTTTATAATCCACTTACTTTCCATGTGCAGAATTTCTAATGAGTTTGTTTCTAGGCCTTCTGTATTTCTCTTATAGCACTTAACTGTTTTCTACCTTAAATTTCAGTATGTACATCTAAGTTTCTGCACTACATCATAAGCTCTTCCTATATTGGTTATTTTTGTGTCCTGTACACTAAGCTATTTTATCTTTCCCTTCTTCCCTCCCTCACTAAATCTTTTTCACATTTTTATATTATAGAAATTTTTAGATATACACAAATAATATAATGGATCCCCATGTATCCATCACTCAGCTTCAAACAGTTATCAATCAATGACTAATTTTGTTTCATTTATGCCACTATCAGTTCCTCTTCTCCTGTATTGCCTTAAAATTAACTGTGTCTGCAATGGTGAAGGGATAGTTTTTTCAGTAAATGGTGCTGGGAAAACTGGATTTCCACATGCAAAACAATGACATTGGACCCTTATACCATACACAAAAGTCAACTCAAAATAGATAAAAGATATCAACATAAGACCTAAGACATAAAACTCTAAGAAAACACAGGGGAAACCTTGACATCGGCCTTGGCAATGATTTCTTGACTGTCACACCAGAAGGTCGAGCTACAAAAGCAAATATGGATAAAAGGACAATATCAAACTAAAAAGCTTCTGCAAGCAAAGGAAACAATAAACAAGATGAAAAGGCAGCCTATAATTATCTTACCTCAGTTAAAATGATTTTTAACCAAGAGACAGGCAATAATGAATGCTGGCAAAGATATGGAGAAAGGGGAACCTTTGTACACTGTTGGTGGGAATGTAAATTAGTACAATCACTGTGGAGAACAGTTTGGAGGTTCCTCAAAAAGCAAAACTAGAATACCATATGATCCAGCAATCCCACTATTAGGTTTGTACTCAAAATAAAGGAAATCAGTATATCAAAGAGATGTCTGCACTGTCTTGTTTTTTACAGCACTGTTCATAATAGCCAAGATTTAGAATCAACCCAAGGCCTAAGTGTCCATCAGCAGATGAATGGTGTATTAGTTTGTTCTCATGCTGCTAATAAAGACATGCCCGTGACTGGGTAATTTTAAAGGAAAGAGGTTTGATTGACTCACAGTTCAGCATGGCTGAGGAGACCTCAGGAAACTTAACAATCATGGCGGAAAAGGAAGCAAACGCGTCCTTCTTTACCCATGGTAGCAGCAAGGAGAAGTGCCGAGCAAAAGGGGAAAAAAACCCTTGTAAAGCCATCAGATCTAATGAGAACTCATTCTCTATCATGAGAACAGCATGAGGATAACCACCCCCATGATCCAATTACCTCCCTCTGGGTCCCTCCCTCAATACATGGGTTTATGGGAACTACAAGTTGAGATTTGGGTAGGGACACAACCAAACTATATCAAATGGTAAAGAAAACATAGTGCATATACACAGTGCAGTACTGTTCAGCCATAGAAAAGAATGAGATCCTGTCATTTGCAAAAATATAGGTAGAACTAGAGGTTCCATGCTAAGTGAAATAAACCAGGCACAGAAAGACAAATTTCACGTTTTCACTATTTGTAGGAGCCAAAAATTAAAGCAATTGAACTCATGGAGAGAGAGGGTAAAATGATGTTTACCAGAGGCTGGGGAGGAAAGGAATGGGGCATAGTTAATGGGTACAAAAATACAGTTAGATAGAATGAATAATATCTAGTATTTGATAACACAATAGGATAACTACAGTCAACAATAATTTATTGTACATTTAAAAATAAAAGAATATAATTGGAATGTTCGTAACACAAAGAAATGATAAATGGTTAGTACACATCGTATGCCTGTATCAAAATATCTTATGTACCCTGTAAATATATACACCTACCATATACCCATAAAAAATTAAAAAATAAAATGTGGCCAAGCGTGGTGGCTCATGCCTGTAATCCTAGCACTTTAAGAGGCTGAGGCTGATGGATCACTTGAGGTCAGGAGTTCAAGACCAGCCTGGTCAACATGACAAAACCCCATCTCTACTAAAAATATAAAAATTGGCCGGGCTCACTCACGCCTGTAATCCCAGCACTTTGGGAGGCCGAGGTGGGCAGATCACAAGGTCAGGAGATTGAGACCAGCCTGGCTAATACGGTGAAACCCCATCTCTACTAAAAATACAAAAAATTAGGCGGGCATGGTGGCAGGCGCCTGCAGTCCCAGCTACACAGGAGGCTGAGGCAGAATGGCATGAACCTGGGAGGCGGAGCTTGCAGTCAGCCAAGAGTGCACCACTGCACTTCAGCCTGGGCGACAGAGCAAGACTCTGTCTCAAAAAAAAAAAAAATTAGCCAGGCTTGGTGGCCCATGCCTGTAGTCCCAGCTACTTGGGAGGCTGAGGCAGGAGAATCGCTTGAACCTGGGAGGCAGAGGTTGCAGTGAGCCAAGATTGTGCCACCACACTCCAGCATGGGCGACAGACCAAGACTCCATCTCAATAAATAAATAAACAAATAAATAAAATGTGAAAAAAGGCAACCTACAGATTGGGGAAAAGTATTTGCAAGCCATATATCAGATAAGGGGTTATTATCTAAGATTTATGAGTAATTCATAAACTCATTTGCAAGAAAATATATAACCCAATTTAAAAATGGGCAACAAACTTGAATGCCCATCTCTTTTATATCTCAAAAAAGATGACATGAAAATGGCCAACAGGTATATAAAATAGTGCTCAACATCACTAATCATTTGATTTGCATTCAAGTGAAATCAAAACCATTATGTGATGCCACCTCACTCCTCTTAGGATAGCTGTTATCCAAAAACAAGAGATAAGTGTTGGTAAGAGTGTGCAGAAAAGGGAACTGTTGTACCCTGTTAGTGGGCATGCAGATTGATGCCTCCATAATGGAAAACAGTATGAAGATTCCTAAAGAAATTACAAATAGAACCACCATAAGACCCAGCAATCCTTCTTCTGGGTATGTATCCAGAGGAAGTGAAATAACCTGGGTATCCATAAATGGATGAATGAATAAGGAAACTGAGAGAGATAGATTATGTGCAGTGGAATATTATTCAGCCTTTAAAAAGGAGGAGATCTTGCCATTTGCTACACCATGAATGGACCAGGAAGACACTTTGCTGAGAGAAACAAGCCAGACACAGAGAAGTATTGCATGATCTTAATTATATGTGGAATCTTTAACAAAATAATAAAAGTCAAATATATAGAACTGGAGAATAAACTAATCGTTAGTGGTTACCAGGGTTGGAGTAGGTCAGATGTAGCTCAAAGGATACAAAGTAGCAATTACATAGGATGAACAAGTTGAAAGATCTAACTACAGTATTAGGACTGTAGTTAATAACCCACTCTTGCCCTGGAAAGTGGTGGTAGGGATGCTGGTTACTGTGTGAAATGATGAGTATGCTAATCTGTTTCACTATAGTCAGTCTCTCTCTCTCTCTCTCTCCCTCTCCCCCCTCCTTTCCCCCTGTCTCTCTCCCTCTCCCTCACCCTTCCTCCCTCCCTCTCCCTCTCTTCTCATAACATGTTCTATACCTTAAATATACACAATAAAATTTATTTTGAAAAAGTAACTTTGTCTTGACTGAACAAATTATCTGTATTATTATTTTATTTTTTGAGACGGAGTCTTACTCTGTCACCCAGGTTGGAATGCAGTGGCGCGATCGCTGCTCACCACAACCTCCACCTCCCAGATTCAAGTGATTCTCCTGCCTCAGTCTCCCAAGTAGCTGGGATTACAGGCACAAATCACCACGCTTGGCTAATTTTTGTATTTTTAGTAGAGATGAGGTTTCACCATGTTGGCCAAGCTGGTCTCAAACTCCTGACCTCAGGTGATCCGCCTGCCTCGGCCTCCCAAAGTGCTGGAATTACAGGCATGAGCCACTGTGCCATGTATTATTTTTCATTAGTAAGTTTTACTACATTAAGAGTTTCTTATTGATCTCGATACTCTCTCAGAAAACTCAGTAGTTGAAGATCCAAATATATAAGCAAGATAAATTATCAGATATAATACAGCTCTTCCTAAAAGGATTTAAACAGATTTATTTTACAAATAATTTTATAGCTAGATTTTCAGAAATGTATCTGTGTTCTAAAATTAGGAACTTTTTAGTTAGAGCAGATATTATGTTAGTGTTTAGTTAATTTTAAATTCTTCATATGCCGGCCTTCATTTGTATGTTGGATTAAAGTTGACTATCTGATGTCACTGTCCAAACCTAGCCCTTAACCAATAGCTTGGGGGCCCTTGTTGGGGACCCTTGACGAGTCTCCCGTGTGAAGGAGCTCGTAGTTACTTTGTAGAATTTAGAACAACAGGTGAGAGATGATCCAAGACAAATGTATACTTTCTCTCTTGTCAGTACTATTTCCCCCAACACCTTGGTGTGACCAGAGTTTACAGAGGTGGCTTTTAGCACCCCAGCTGCTGCTGCAAATGCAGCTTCTGTTCTGCCACCCCTAACAAGACCATGGTAGAATTCTGAATCAATGAATCCCCTGTTTTGAGTCCCTCTCCCTGCCAGATAAAGAGCTCCATACTCTAGAAAAGGATAGTATAGATTGATAACCATGACGATGGGATTAAACAGTTTTTTAAAATCATCAAATTAAAGGAGATGTTGGGGCACTGAAGAGAAAAACAGTGAGTCTTAGGGTGGGAGTGGGGGTAGTTGAGGAAAGCTGTGGAGGGTTTTATGGGGAAGGTGACATTTAAGCTGGGCATTACTGTATGGAATTTCAGTAGGTGGAGTTGGAGAAGGTGGGGAGACAAATGATGGAACGTCCTGGCCAGGAAAGCATTTGTAAGTTGTTAGGAATGGGAAATTGTTCTTTATGGCCACAGAATAAGTTCATAAAGTGGAAGAAATAGGAATTAAATCTAGAAAGGTAGATTGAGCCTTTAGTGCCCAGCACTTTCTTTAGGAAGTTGAAAGTCATTGACGGATTTTGAACTTGAGAGTGATGTCCTCAGAGCTTGGCTTTAGGAATATTTCTTTGCTGGCCATGTGTAAAATAAGTGCTGGAGGCAGAGACTAGGCAGTTAAGTTGTTTTTATCATCTAGATGCAGGGTCTTCTTGCTCCTGAACTAGAATAGTGGGAGTGTTAATAGAAAGGAGGAGATGGATTTGAGGCCCAAAGTGAATTTCCAGTCCCCAACAGGCTTTGTGTTGTTGTACATTGTAGTCCTTAAAGATATTCACGGCCTGTTTCCTATGATTCTCTTCCCAAACCAGAATCAACTAGGAAGTAATTACACTTTGTAATTAGCATCCTTTTCCTGGCAGCAACACACAACACAGTAAGGTGTCATGTTTTGGGAACTTAGCAAGACCATCCTAAGGATGTATTCTTACCCAATAAACAGGTTGAAGTTTAGGCGAGCAACCACATGAAATGCTTCCTGACTGGCCCTCTAGCAGATTGATGGGTTAAGGTGGACAGCACGTGCCCACCAAGCCCTTTCTTCTGGGGAATGACTAGGTCGAGGAGTTCAGGTATCCCAAGGTTCTGGCTCTAGCCCAGTTGGGCTGTGAATAAAAAACAACATGTTGAGCTCTGTACAGATGATTAGGTACTTACACCCAATAAGCATGACACCCTGCGTTGTGGAAGTCAGAGGCAAGAGGGGTGCTCCTGAGAAGCCTACGGTCTAGTTAGGGTTCCAGTTAATATGCCTGAAATGGAAAACAAATCCTAGGCCACATTGGAATGACTACAAATGACATACTGTATTGTTAGAGATCTTTCTCTCTCTTGCCTTCCCACCCTGTCCTCCACTCACATACAAACACAATCTGCATTTTGAATGATTTTTGCTGTATATGTTTCCCAGCAGTGATGTGATTGGGCTTGTTTCTGTGAATTAGAAAGTTTCGATTCCTCCCTCAGTCATCTCTTTTACCCTTTTACCCCCCTTTCAGTCTGACTTACAGCCATAAAATACTTCTGCCTGCCTGCCTGCAGTTCTGTTTGTATGAATTAAGTCGACAGGATAAATATTCACATTCCCAGCTACAGGCTGAAACAATGTTTGCCTGTTCTGCCCAGTGAGTCGAGAAAAAAGGGGGCCTGACATCACCCTATACTGTACGTTCCCGGCATAGATCATTTATTTAAGTCCCTGAAAAAATACAGATGTTTTACCAGTTGAAATAAAATCCTGTGTAAACAGTAAGCTTGGAAAAACGTGGCACTGGCTTAGCTTTGGGGGTTGGAGCAATGCAGGGAGAAAACTAGGCAAAATGGCAGATACAGAAATTTTATACTTGGCTGAAGGTGATAGGGTCAAAAATATTCACCTGTAGTCTGCATGCAGCAAGGGAAAAACAGAATTTGCTTTAAAGAAACCACAGTTGCAAAAGTAGACAGGTTTTTTGATCTTCAGAATTTGAGGTTTATAATAATTATGATACGTTTACCCCATTTATATCTGACCTTTGAAATGAGCATCTCTTTTCTTATTGGAGTTGTCTTTTTTCATAGCCTGTCTAACCTTGTCCTGTTATTGCTGGATTCTGCTGGTTTCTGGAGCTCAGCTGCTGTTGATTTTATAAGGGGGAAAATTGCCTGGAAGCCATGCTTGGTGAAGAGGAAAACCCATCTCAGCGTTGCATTCCCAAACAACCATATATCATCTTGATCTTGTCTAACACAAGTTGCTATTTTAGTACAGCAGCATAAACTAGACATATTTTACTGGTGCAGTGCAAGTTTTTTCAGGGAACTGCCTCATGACTCTTTTTAGGCCCATGGCATTTATTCAAAGAGCATTTCAAAGCTGCCAAAATGGACCCCATGCTTTGCACAGATGCTTGGGGCTCCCCTGAGTCTCTCTGTGTTTAGAGTGGAGGGGTGGGGGACAGAGGGTAACTGCTTCCAGGTTCTCCAGACTTCTCAGTTCCCCTCAAACTTTCATTAAGGCTTGCATCTCAGGGACAAGAAATCAGCCTACTCACTGACACCCTCCTGCAATGTGTTCCCTGCTTCTCCCAGCTGCTTCCATGACCACCCCTCAGGGCAGGGCTGACAGTCCCATCTCTTGGCAACTCCATGCCTGTGATAGTCATGGGTGATGCTGTTGGCTTGTACTTGTTTGTTTCATAATGTGCTTTCAGTCGTTTTCTGATTGGGTCGTAACTATCTTAAGGCAACAAAGCTTTCTCCTGTTTCTTTTGCTGATGACCTCTGTGTCCACCTCTAACCCTTCTCCAAGAGACCTATTACAGCTAGGGGTAAGCATCTGTCCTCTGTTTTCCACAGTGTGATTATTAATAGAGCTCCCTTTTGTCCCTGAAGAATTCTTTTCTGTGAGATAAATTACCCTAAGTAAAGCAGTCATCACACGGATATTCCCAACCAAACTCATTAATTCCGCTCCCTCATTCCCAAGTCTGCTATAGATTCTCTTATGATCTCCATCTTGAAAGATGCCCCTTGTTCACCAGCTGCCCAAGTTAAGAGGCTCTTTCCTGTGGCTTAACTCCATGTCTAAAGCAGTTGCCAATACCTGCCTCTGAGCCCGCAGAAGCTCTCTCAAATGTATCCTTTCCTCTCCTTCCACTGCTGCTGTGGTTTAGATTGGGGTGGGGTGGAGATGTCACAGAATCAGAATCCTACCTGTGCCAGGCGGGTAAGTGAACCAAAGGGGGATGAGTATAAACACAGGGGCTCTCTGCCCATTCTTTGTTTTCAAACTTTTAATAGAGATTTGAGTTCAGTAAGTATTTTTTTTTCTTGATTCTCCAAAAGTTTAAAACAAAAAAAAAGCCTAAGAGCTTTGATAAATGTCATTGATCCTCCATCTTAGTGACTAGAGTAGCAGGCAGTAGTAATAGTGGTGACAGTGGTAGACTAGAGAGTGCAGTTCTCATCTCCAAGGCCAGGTCCTACTGCTCAGCTCCAGCCAGGTGACTGTTAGCCCTGCAGGAAAGTGAGCCGCTATAGCCAGATCTAATTTTTCAAAATGGAAATCAGGATGACTTTAATGTGAAATCTCCCAATTCGTAAGGGTTGATTTAAAAGTACTGCGTGGGCTCAACAAAACATCTGCACCACTTTAGGCCCACAGGCTATTGGTTTTGAGCTGCTGGTTTCAACCCTCACCTCCTCTTGTCTAGACTACTGCAGTAGTCTTGGGCATTCCACCCCTTCTGCTGTGACCTCCACACTGCCCCTGGCTTTCCTCTCCAAATTACAGATCTCATCACCCAAGAGCATTCTCTGAAGAAATCTTTGCCATCCGCAGAATAAAGTACACATTCCTTAATGTTGTCTTTAAGGTCTTTCTCCAACCAGACCCGACTCCTTTCTCCAGCTGTGTCTCCCACCACCCTGTGCACACCCTGGCTGTGCTCTGCTCACACAGGACCACTTGCTCTCCCCTGAATAGTACCAATATTTTAAAAAATTAATTGACTAATTTTTAGAACCATTAGATTTACGGAAAAATTGAACTGGTAATACAGAAGGTTTCTCCTCCCCACCTGCTTCCCCCAATTTTCTCCTACTATGAATATCTTGTATTTGTGTGGTACATTTGTTACAATTAATGAAGCAGTATTTACACATTATTATTAACTAAAGTCCATAGTTTAAGGTTCACTCTTTTGTTGGCGTTACCAATATTTTAATACCCTTAAAATGTGTTTTCATTGTTTTCACTGCTTGCATACCCTTCCCTCGATTCTGGCAAGACTGTTTTCAAGGCCACATATGCATATCACTCTTTCTGCAAAGTCTTCTCTGACTGTTTATTTTTGGAATGGGGCTGCAAGGGAGGGAGCAGACAGAACACGGAAAAGAATCAATGTTGTTATCACATCCCTAGTGCATCCTAGTAGTATATATTCTCTTCTAAATCTCTCTACAGTCCTACAAGTTAGATATTATTATAGGCCATTTACCATGGAGAAACAGAGGTTAAGTTGCCCAAAGCCCCAAAACTGATAATTGGTTTACACCTGTCTCTGCTCGTCTCCAGAATCAGTGCTCTTCGACTTTTCTATGAGGCCAGATTCTTAGTGCTAATCTAGCCTTCTTGCCTCCACCATCAGATGAGGCATCTACTGGAATGAGGAGCACAGCGTGATTCAGCTCTCTGTTCCACTCCAGACACGGAAGTCGGCACCTACGATAGCTCACCAGACCCAAGGGAATGTGTCCTAAAGGAGTGAATATAGGAAGAAGCACCAAATACTGACATCGTTTTTATTTGGCAAATGCTTGTTGAATTCCTACAGTGCATCCAGACTTATTGGAGGGGGAGGTCAAGCATAAAAAGGAAAGTGATGACAATGGTGCCATGCAGGTTGTAAATTATGACCAGGCAGAGTCAGGAAAGCTAATGATTTTTCATGTCTCTATGACTAGAATGTAAGCTACAGGAAAGCAAGGAACTATCAGGTCTCTGCTGCAGCCCCTAGGACAGTGCCTGGTAATAAGAGTTGTTTAATAAATACTTGTTGACAGTGTTGGGATTCAGTTGCCAATTTAGGACACCTAAAATGACACTGAACTTCTGAGTTCTCATGTGTGTTCAGTTAATCATCCTCCTTGGATCTGGTAGCTTTGGTTTCTCTGTGCTTGGTTCAGTACAGGCCTGGGCCTGACTACTTTCTTAGCCTCAGAATTCTTTGGGACCAGAACTTTAGGAAAGTGGGGAAGAAAGAGTTGCCTTGCTCTTGCCATCCTTTAAGAGCTGATGGACAAACTGCCCGTCTTGGGAGCTGCCTGGAGCTCCTCAGTCTGACCTTGATCAAATCCTAGTTTCAGAGGGCCTGGCCTTGTACCTGGACCTCATGCCAAAGGATGGTCTCATTTTTCTTGAACCCAACACACTAAATGTCTTATGAGGGTAGTTGTGTATTCAAATTTTTAAATTAATTTTCTTAAAGAAAACTATCTCAAAAACATTAACCTGTTTCATACATTTGCTTATAAAACTTTCTTTCCTTTCTCCTTCCCCTGTCTTCTCTTCTCTGTCTCCTTGCCTGCCCCATGTTTTCCTTGACTGCTCTGACCCTGGCCCTTCCACATGCTTATTTCCACCACGGTTCTTTTCAGCATACCTGTCTCTCCATTTGTCCTGTGTAAATAGATCGCTCTCCATTCCTGGTGAATAACCAGGATCACAATTGTCTGGTTTGTATCCAGTGTGACAGAATTGTAGGCTGATTTTCATAAACCAGAGCTACCAAGCGTTTCAAAAACAGTTACTGTTTTTGCCAAGTAAGGTGAGCAAATACAGGACTAAGTTTAAACATCCACCAGGAGTTATTTTTGAAGTGATTGCTTCTAAATGAGAAGCATTTGAAAATCTCACAGGTTTCTTTACAAGTAAATTCCGAAGTCATGTATTTTGCTGGTGTCTGCTGATTAATTGCAATCCTGTGACACCGTGAAAAGCCCTGGTGGTTGGTTTTGTGCAGCTGTAGAGAAAAGTAAAGCAAAGCCCAGTGACTTTGCCAGCTCTTTCAGGACAGTGGGGATTCAGGCTGAGGGAGGTATTTTTTCCCTCTGGCAGTCACCACATAAGAACAGAAGCTCCAGCCAGACCCATTGCTCCAGACTCCACGACGGGCGGTTTGGATCCCTGCGGGGGTGTGGTGAAGGCACGACATATGATCTGTTGCTTCTGAAATAACAGATCCATTATTAGAGAAAGCATTTTCAGTCTCCACATTGGGACTTGTGTTCTCTCTCCTGTACAGTTACTTCTGTTCAGAAGAAATTTATTTTGATTCTCTAAACAGAAGGTACTTGGCATGTATTTGTTGTTGGTGATTGCAGACGTCTGACCCAGTAAAACCTGCCAGCTTACCCATTTAGGGTCTGATGGCTCTGGATTGATTTTATCTGGCCTTTTCTGTTTCTCATTACCCCCTTCCATATCTAACTCTCAATTGTTTCACTATTGTTAGCCCCTTGTTGATAGGAGAGAACGAGAGGAAAACGTTGAATCTGGTTACACAGAAAGAATCATTCACAGCTCTAGAGAAGGGTATAATAGGGAAAGAAAACAGATGTTATTAAAGTAGACTTTCAGAGTTCTTAGTGTGTTTAGCTGTGCTTACTTTGCTGTACCCACCTCTTCTTCTTGATTTAGATAAGGAGGCTGGAGACTGAAGGATTTCTCTTGACATGCATTTTTCTCCTTGGCACTAGCCAAGGTCAAAAGATCTCATGTATGCCCTTGTCCTTATTCTTTGTCTGCTATAGATTTGTACTCCTCACAGAGGCTTGCGGATGTCCAGTACATGCTGAATCCAGTACATGCATACATGCATACGTGCATACACATGATTATCCTTGTATAATTGGGGCATGTCTGCATTGCTGCATTCACTCCTGACATCGAAGGGAAGATCTGCTAAAAAAAAAAAAAAAAAAAAAAAACCTAAATAGTTACAAACATCACTGCCCAGTATTTGCTAAGGCAAGAATTAGTTTGGCCTACTTCTTTAGCCAAGACTGTTCTAATGAACCCAGACATGTAAACCAGTTTAGACTCTCAAACAATTTATCTTTCTTTAAATTTAAGACTTTGACTTTAAAAGGCACATTTTGTTTTCCTGTGAGACAGCTAACATAGAGATGTTTGCATTGCTCTGCTGAAATCAATGTGTAGGTTGTTTGTAACTAATCAGCTCTTGTTGCTGATGATTGTGGGGCCACAGTCATCGGTTTTGGGGATTGTGTGAGAAACCCGTAGCACGGGTATGGATTAAGGACTTGGGTTTCTCACCACTGCTACATCCTCCAAAACCAACATGCTTTTCTGCAAAGAGACTAGAGCTGCATTCTGCAGGTGTCTGTTTTCTTTGAGGGGAATATTTTAAGGAAACGTAAAAGGGAGGAACTGAGCATTTAGGAAAAATGTATTTTCATAGCAGGAATTTTTTTTTCTTTTTTGGTTTAGGTTTTTCATCTGTTGCAAGCCTACTCAGACTCCAAACACAGAACGAATTCAGACTTCCAGCACGAGCTGACTGACATCACTGTTTGTACCAAAGCCAAACTCTGGCTGGCCAAGAGGTATGTTAAAATCCCACACGAGCAAGGAGTTATCAGGGGTTAGGAATGCATTTGAGAATTGCCGTTTCTAGTTGTGGGGAGTTTTAAAAGTCATTGGCATGAGTTTTCTAAACTTACTGGAGTATTTATCCTTTTAGAACTTCGGGTTGTGGTAAAGAAAGAAAAATATTTTCTTGACAATTTTTCTAAAACTGCTAAGTGACTGAGGGGCATGTAACATGGCTTTTTATCTGCCCACCAATCAGCTTGTTTTTATTGAAACCTGCTATGTGCCCAGTCCTGTGTTAGATATTATAACAATGAAAGGCAGTAATTGACTAAATCATGTGGTACAAACTCTTAGGTGCCATGGCAACTCAGAGATGAGAGATTGCTGTAGACTTGAGCAGGCACTGAGGGACAGCTAGGGTGTGAATAGCAAGAGGGGGTGGAAGTTGCCATTCTTAGGTGGGAAGTAGGGTAGCTTGAATAAGCAAGGCAAAAAAGAGTAGAAACATATTTTTCATCCTTGCCACTGTTAGTTTATCCTGGAACTTAGAACATTTATTGTGTGAAAGATGAAGGAGTAAAAAGAATTTCTCATTTAATATACAGGGAGTACTCTCCGTAACGCCGTGTTCAAAATCTGTGTTGCAGGGCTCTGGTGGTGGTAGGATAGTGTTAGCTGCAAAGGCTCCTGTAGGTCCTCTCTAAGTTCCACCAGAGTAGCTCCAGAAGAGGCGCATGTGTTAGTGTTACCACCTTTCCTGCCATGGTGCACGCATTTGATTAAGAGTCAGTATATTGGCCAGGTGTATTGGTTCGTGTCTGTAATCCCAACGCTTTGGGAGGCTGAGGCAGGAGGATTGCTTGAGCCCAGGAATTCAAGAACAGCCTGGATAACATAATAAGACCCCATCTCTACAAAACAACAACAACAAAAATTAGCTAGGTATGGTGATGCATGCCTGTAGTCCCAACTACTTGGAAGGCTAAGGCAGGAGGATGGTTTGGGCCCAGGAGTTGAAGGCTCTAGTGAGCTATGATTGCACCACTGCACTCGAGCCTGGGTGACAGAGCGAGACCTTGTTTCAAAAATAAATAAATTTCTGATGCTTAGAGTTTGAGAAGCAAACAAGTTAAAAATATATATAGATATATGTATTGGCTGTCTAAGGTAGAAGCCTCTCTTTTTTATTTTTCAGAAAGTATGCTTTTGGTCACCTTTGTTGGGCTCTCTACCTTCTATGGCAAGTCAAGTAATGGGCTGTGTGAGGCTCTCAAATCAGTTTAATTCGACAAAGCATTGTTGAGCACAGGCTATCTGCCAGCCTTTGTGTTAGGAGATATAGGGATACAAAAATAGAAAAGAACTAGTCCTGGCTTCAGGGACTTCCAGAAAGTGAGAAAGATGTGTAAATACATAATTTTCCTCTGGTATATTAAGTGTTATAACAAATGTCTGTAGTAGGTACAGCAGTACCCCAGAAGAGGGGTGAGGGAGGGCTGACATCAAACTGGCCATCAAGAGTGAGCCAGAATTTTGCCAACTGACCAACACAGGTAGGGGAATTCCAGGCTTAGGTAATTGCATAGGCAGAGACACAGCAATATGAAATGGCACTGTAGGCTTGCAGAACCATAAGGAAGTTCGCCCTCTGGAACCTAAAGTGTAAGGTACAAGTGACAGAGAATGGGGCTGAGGAAATATGCCCAGGCCACACAGTGAAAGCTTCTGAAAGAAACCTTTTGGTGAAGGAGCCAGTGGTGGATTTCCCAATGTGTGGATGTGTGTGTCTCAATTATTGTCTCAACATTAATAGCTTTGGACAGGGATATTGATGGAGAAATTATCTTGTGTCTGAAATGCCAGTAAAGTTATTGGGAGCCGCTCATTTTTAGTCTGTTAGTCTGTTTTTTCTCCCTTTTTATAGATAGCGTCATGCTCTGTCACTCAGGTTGGAGTGTAGTGGCGCTACCACGGCTCACTGTGGCCTTGACCTCCTGGGGGCTCAGGTGATCCTTCCGCCTCAGTCCCCTGAGCAGCTGGGACTGCAGGCACACGCCATTATGCCCAGCTAATTTTTGTGGGTTTTTTTGGTGGAGAGGGAGTTTCAACAGGTTACCCAGGCTGGTCTCAAACTCCTGGGCTCAGGTGATCCACCTGCCTCGCCCTCCCAAAGTGTTGGGATTACAGGCGTGTGAGCCACTGCACCCAACCTGTTTTCTCCATTTTATTTAGAGAGTAGGAGTTGCTTACCCATAAAATGTTTACCCAAGCCTAGTACCATTTGCCTTCTGTGTGGCTCTTAGCATCCCGAAGATACATATCACATCAGTACTCTTCAGCTGTTTGCCAGGTAATAGGCCACTTCTTCCTACCTGTTATTTCTGGAGATCAAGAAGTCAGGGCTGTCCAGAAATTATCCTCTGAAACCCTGCTTCTAGCCAGGACTGTCCCAAGTATCCTAACACTCCAGTTCTTAAAGTGCTGTGAGGAAGGAATTTCTGCCCCCTTATCTTGCTACTCCTTCGTGCATCTCATAGAAAGTCATTATCCACTGGCTTCCTGAGTCCATTACCTCTTGTTGAATGGGATGGAGGAGATGGAGCGGCAGGCCAGCCATTAAGTGGACCTTCATGTTGTGCGGTGCCTGAAGATGGCTGACAAAGCTGCCATCAGCTTCCTCTGCAGCTAAGAGGAAGAGAAGTCCTCCAGGCCTTTTTAAACCTGTCCTGTGGTCCCTATTGCTATTTGCTAATTGGGCTTTCCATTCTCCTTCCCTCTACTCCCCACCCTACTTCTGATTTTTCTCCATGATTTTCCAGCTCTAGAAGACAAAGGCATGAATCACTGCAATTTACTGGGTTTCCACCTTCCTTGCCCAGAATCTAGGAAAACCACTTTTCTGTTTCCAGTACAGTCAACTCTCTATTATCCAAGTGTGAACTTTCCGCTTTGTGGGTGGTCTGTAAATGGTTCCTAACACCAGGCTTCCTTTTGCTCCCCAGCACACTTTTACAAGTGTTAATCAGGATGTGTTCAGAGCCTGGAATAGAGTTTGGAAGGAAAACATACTGCCAAACAGCACAATGCATTCCAAAGCAATGTATCAGTTTTTCTATATTATCCACGTCATTGACAGGATAACTCTGAGGTTCCTAAATAGCAAATTATAGAACTGGGTATAAGTGATGAAGCCTCAGTGTCACATGCCTGCCCTGTCCCTGAGGTCCTCTTGTTCCGAGAGTTGTCTGTCTATACTAGTTAACTCCATGCTCAGAAGAACCCCCTCTGGTCCTAGCGGTCCCTTCTCAGAACAGACTCCTGTCTTTACTTTCTCACCTGCCTTTTACATGAATATATTACAGTGCAGAGTATTCCAAATTCAGCTACTGAAGAGGCTTTTTTATGTCCCTGGTAATTTACACATGAAAGAAGAATAAATATTCCTTTGAGCCTACTAAGGATTTTCTGTATCTTTTGAATGTAAACTATGAAAAATTAATGTTTTTGCAAAGAAAAAAATGTTGGCTGAAATTTTAACACTGACACCCTTTTCCTTCCGTAATTTATTTGATCATTAGTCTGAGTTTGTTCAGTCTCATAAGTACAAAAATGCTAGTGGATATGTGTTTGTCCTTTTGTTCTCAAAGAAGGTTTTTAAAAAAATTCATTGGTGCTATTGGATAACCAATTCAGTTTTTAAATTTTGACTCTGAAATTGAGGGCACATAAAATGAAGACTTCTGTCATATATTTGTGTTTTGACTTTGCAAGATTCATAGGGATTTATATGAGGTGATTAAGCAATAGCCATGGAGTTGTTGGGGAATTTTTGGTGATGAATGGTTAGCTGGCAACATGGCTTCAGGAAAGGACTGGGCTTCTGCTCTTACAGGCTGCTTTTCATTCCAAGATGTCAAAGCCTTAATGAAAATCAGCTCATTAATCCTTCAAGTCCTTTCCTTCCCCTTTTCCTCCACCCCTCCCTTCTTGATCCAGTTTACTGTCTCTCTCATGGGTCTAAGGCAGTTTACTAACTACTGAAAGAAAACTAAACTGACCTAGACCAGAAACGAAATGAGAATAGCCATCTAGTAGGGGTCTGCTGCTGGCCTGGAAAGGATGGCAGTGGCATCATGAGAGAAGAATCACCCAGTCTGACACTCATGCTAATTACAAAAACTTTTTTTTTTTTTAAGTTCGTTCTTTCTTTCTTTCTTTCTTTCTTTTTCTTCTTTCTTTCTTCTTTCTTTCTTTCTTTCTTTCTTTCTTTCCTTTCTTTCCTTTCTTTCTTTCTTTCTGTCTGTCTTTCTTTCTTTCTTTCTTTCTTTCTTTCTTTCTTTCTTTGTCTTTCTTTCTTTCCGTCTTTCCGTCTTTCTTCCCTCCCTCCCTCCCTTCCTTCCTTCCTTCATTCCTTGTGATGAGGTCTCGCTGTGTTGCCTGTGCTGGACTTGAACTCCTGGGCTCAAGCAGTCCTCCCACCAGAGTCTTCTAAGTGAGCTGGGATTACAGACGTGAGCCCCATGCCCTGCCACCCTTGCTATTTGCAGATTCCAGCTCGGCTGTCCCAGCTAGATCACTTATTTACTTTGGCTGAGAGTTGTAATTAGCATTATATTAGGCTTAAATTTTTCAGAAGTGAATTTGGTTGTCTAGTTTCTCCTTTGGTTATAAAAGGAAAAAAAATAAGTATATATGTGTATGTTTGTATATTGCATGAATGTTTCTTTTAGTAAACTTAGTGAACTAAATGGACTAGTCAGGGCTGGGTGCGGTGGCTCATGCCTGTAATGCCAGCACTTTGGGAGGCCAAGGTGAGTGGATCACATGAGGCCAGAAGTTTGAGACCAGCCTGGCCAACATGGTGAAACCCAGTCTCTACTAAAAATACAAAAAATTAGCTGAGTGGTGGCACATGCCTGTAGTCCCAACTACTCGGGAGGCTGAGGCATAGGAATTGCTTGAACCTGGGAGGCGGAGGGTTCAGTGAACTGAGATCACACCACTGCATTCCAGCCTGCGCGACAGAAAAAGACTCTGTCTCAAGAAAACGAATGAATGAATGCATGCATGTAGTGGATGTGATAACCAGAAATAAATATGTGCCCTACTAAAATTTTTTCACTGTTTTTCTCTTCATTGTTGTGTGCTATATGCTTATCATAGAAAATTAGTCAAGTACAAAATTTGGAAGAGAGTAAAAGTCTATTCTTACCACAATCCATAAATCACAATTATTGGTTAAGAGTTGTATGTAATTCCTTCGTCTTTTTTCGTATGCTTTTTTTAATCTTGTCAAGGTTATACTGTACATGTAAGTTATAGCTTCCTTTTTTCAGTCGACAGTATCATGAGAGCATCTGTTATTATTTCAAACTCTTTATGACACAGCTGCTGTGGAAAACAGTATGATATTTCCTCAAAAAATTGAAAATAGAATTACTGTGTAATCCAACAATTCCACTTCTGAGTATATACCCAACAGACTTGAGAGCGGAGTCTCAAAGAGGTATCCATAGCAGCATTATGCACAATAGCTAAAACGTGGAAACAGCTCGGGTGTCCATTGATGAATGATGAATGGATGAACAAAATGTGGTATATACGTACACCAGAATATTACTTAGCCTGAAAAAGGAAGGAAATTCCAACATACGCCACAACATAGATGAACCTTGGAGAAATTATGCCAAGCGAAATAAGCCAGTAGCAAAAAGATAAATACTATATAATTCTGCTAATACAGAGTGCATAGAGTAGTCAAGACCTAGAGATAAAAAGTAGAATAGTGGTTGCCAGGGGCTGCGGAGAGAAGGGAATGGGGCATTGTTTAATGGGTAAAGTGTTTTAATTTTACAGGATGAAAAGGGTTCTGGAGGCTGGGTACAGTAGCTTAGAGCTGTAATCGCAGCACTTTGGAAGGCCGAGGTGAGCAGATCACTTGAGGCCAGGAGTTCAAGACCAGACTGGCCAACATGGTGAAACACGTCTCTACTAAAAATACAAAAAATTAGCCAGGTGTGGTTGCACATACCTGTAGTCCCAGCTACTTGTGAGGCTGAAGCAGGAGAATCGCTTGAACCCGTGAGACGGAAATTACAGTGAGCCTAGATCATGCCACTGCACTCCAGCCTAGGCAACAGAAGGAGACTCTGTCTCAAAAAAAAAAAAAAAGAAAAGTTCTGGTGATTGGTTATGCAACAGTATGGATGTGCTTAACACTACCGAACTGTACACTCAAAAATGGTTAAGATGGTAAAGCTTATATTGTGTATATTTCACCACAATTTAAAACATTGTAATGGAAAATATTTAAAAGAAAATATATACGCCATCACTCATCTGAGGTTATCGTTGTCTTGACTTTTTATGATAATTATTTATTTGCTTTTCTTCCTAGTATTACCACCTGTGCATCTCTAAAAATATTTTTGCCTATTTATGAATTAAGAAAAAAAAACTTTGAAAACATCATTTTTGAAGGTAGCATATTTTTGTCATCTGAATAATTAGTCATTAAGTTTACCTAACCATTGCTGGCATTCAGTTTGTTTCCCATTTTTTTAGTGTCATAGATGATGTTTCAGAAAAATCTTTGTGCATGAGTGTGTGTGTGTGTGTTTGTATGTGTGTGTATGAGTGTATGTGATTGTGGGTTATTGCCTTAGGTTTGATTTCCAGAAGTGGAATAAATTTGTCAAGGAGAAATGGAAAAAGTCTTGGTATACACTGCCAGATTGTTTTTTAAAAAAGTCCATCTGCCTACCAGCGGTGCATGAGAGACCTCCACCAAAATTTTAAAATATAAAAAATTCATTTGAGGAAACTTTTACATTTTGAATGCTTACTCTCTGTGCCAAGCTTCGTATGAGGAGATTTGTAAATATTATTTCATTAACTCTTCTCAAAACTGCCTTAATATTAAAAAAATCTTTTCTACAGTGAAAACAACTGGGGAGCCACACCACATGTCTGACAGCCATTTTAGTTAATATTTCAGCTTGGCATGATGAGTTAACAGATAAGTCAAACAGGTATAGGTTGTTCTTCAGTTTTTACTTTCTATATTACCACACTGAAATGGCCCTGCTTTAGCATTTTGTTTTATCTTCTTTAGAAGGAGTCTTCCCCTGGGCCCTCACTGGGGTGCTGTTCAGGCCCAGGCCTGCTGGGCACTCTCAGCCAGAGGGCTCAAACTGACAGTGCATTCAGGTTGGATTGGCCATAGTTGTGTTTTGTTTGACTTGTGCAGGATTTACATTTCTTTTTTTTAAAATAATTTGCTGGCATTTTAAACTGAGGAAATTTCATAGTAAATCAAGATCTACAGCTTCTTTTGAAAACCTGGAAGATCTGGCACCACCAGGCTCAAATTCCCACGTGGCCACAATGGGCCAGAGCTAAGTCCCAGCCATCCTCCCTTGATGGGTATACTCTGTGCTTCTCCACGCCCCACGCCCAGCCGTGTCTCTCATTAGGTTACCTGCGCTCCCATGGAAACAGGAGTTTCTGTCCCTTGCTATTGGCATTTATTAAGTAGCAGATTGGCTGATGCTAGTTCTTAATGTTCATGGCTGCGTTTTTAGAATCATCTGGAGAGATTTTTTGAGTTATCTCACTGGCCCTCAGAAGTACCATTTAAACCTGATACTGTGATGTGGTTAATGGTTGATTGTTGTGGAGGCTTATGGCCTCCATAAAAAAATAAAATTGGGGGCCGGGCGCAGTGGCTCACGCTTGTTACCCCAGCACTTGGGAGGCTGAGGTCAGGAGTTCAAGACCATCCTGGCCAACATGGTAAAACCCCATCTCTACTAAAAACACAAAAATTAGCCAGGCGTGGTGGCATGCACCTGTAGTCCCAGCTACTCGGGAGGCTGAGGCAGGAGAATCGCTTGAACCTGGGAAGCGGAGGTTGCAGTGAGCCAAGATCACGCCACTGCACTCTAGCCTGAACAACAGAGTAAGACTCTGTCTCCAAAGAAAAAAGAAATTTTTTTTTTTTGAGAGACAGGGTTTCATTCTATCACCCAGCCTGGAATGCAGTGGCATGGTCATGGCTCACTGCAGCCTTGAACTCCTGAGCTCAAGTGATCCTCTCACCTCAGCTCCCAAGTAGTTGAGACTATAGGCATGTGCCACTGCACCTGGCTAACTTTTTTTTTTTCCTTTTTTTTTTTTTTGAGACAGAGTCTCACTCTGTCGCCCAGGCTGGAGTGCAGTGATGCGATCTCTGCTCACTGCAAGCTCCGCCTCCCGTGTTCTTGCCATTCTCCTGCCTCAGCTTCCCAAGTAGCGGAGACTACAGGTGCCCGCCACCATGCCCAGCTAATGTTTTGTATTTTTAGTAAGACGGGGTTTCACTGCGTTAGCCAGGATGGTCTGGATCTGACCTCGTGATCCGCCCGCCTCGGCCTCCCAAAGTGCTGGGATGACAGGCGTGAGCCACCGCACCTGGCCCTTTTTTAAAAAAAAGTAGAGACGGGGCTTGCTTTGTTGTCCAGGCTGGTTTAGAACTCCTGGCCTTGAGTGATCCTCCTCCCTTGGCCTCCCAAAGTGCTGGCATTACAGACATGAGCCACCACACTCAGCCCAGTTCTATTAAGTTGAAGCTTAAATAGAATAACTATCCCTGTATTACTTCATTCAACAAATACCTATTGAGCCCTGCTGTATGCCAGGCCGTATCAAATACTACAACTGTATATTAAAACCACTACTTCAGTGTAAAGAGAGCAACAGAACAGAGTCTTATCATTGACCTAGAATTTTAGAACTGGAAGGAATCATGAAGTTTATTGTATTAAGAGTCTACTCTCATCCCTGTGCACGTGGAGTACTACAGCCCACAGAGGATTGTAGGAGGTTGGAGGATTTATCCGTTTTCTCACAGTTCACCAGAATTAACGTCCTACCTGACAACTACTAACATTTGTTGAGGGCTTAGCTCCCGGCACCTTATTGGACTCTTTGTACTTGACCACACTGCCTCCATCTGTCCAGACAGTGTTTTTATGTGAGGGTTTTGAATGGCAGTAATTTAAGCCTTCTCTAGAACAGTGATTCTCAGAAAGAAAATGTGCACGTGAATCACCTGGGAATCTTATTAAAATGAAGACTCTTATTCACTAGGTCTGGGTGGAGCCTGAGATCCTCCATTTTGACCAGCTCCCAGGGGACAGAGTACATACTTTGAAGAGCCAGGGTCAGAGTGCCAGGCTCTGTGATCATCCAAGTTCCCCGTTCGAAATACTCCCATCCCCAGCCAGACGCAGTGGCTCACTCCTGTAATCCCAGCACTTTGGGAGGCCGAGGCGGGCAGAGCATGACGTCAGGAGATCGAGACCATCCTGGCCAACGCGGTGAAACTGTCTTACTAAAAATACAAAACATTAGCCAGGCATGGTGGCAGGCGCCTGTAGTCACAGCTATGGGAGGCTGAGGCAGGAGAATGGCGTGAACCCAGGAGGCGGAGCTTACAGTGAGCTGAGATCGCACCACTGCACTCCAGCCTGGGTGACAGAGCAAGACTCCATCTCAAAAAAAAAGAAATACTCCCATCCCCATTCCCTTTCTCAAGGGCTTATGACTGAGCTTGGAGCTACAGGAGAGGGCTGAGGCTACTGAAGGGATGAGCCCAAGATTCTCTCCGTACCCAGTTGGGATGACCTGTGCCGAGGGGTTTTATGGCCCCAGGGCTCTCTATGGGAAGTCCATACTCCGTTGTCTGGGCAGCCATCCCAGTGGCCTCAGTGCCCTGTGTGGGACCAGTGCTTTGTTGGCATGCAGTGTGTTTATCATTTTGAAAAATAACAGTCTGATATTCTGGTGAGAAAAACAGGCTCTCAGAAATATAAGACCAGGTTCCAAGGTTACAAGGAAAGCAACCTTGGGAATAAATTTTTTGCATAAAACAATGCTGATGAGGGGAAGAGATGATAGAGGGAGCTACTGTTTGTTGAAAGCCTTCTCGGTGTACCAGACCTAATGACTTGCCTACCCCAAGTTAATTCTAGTAATCCATCCACTTCCCTGTCCAGCTTCCCTGTAAGTGCCCCTCACGCACCCATGCAGTCCTCCATGTGCCCTTTCATGTGCGCCTCGTCTGCTTCTCCATCCCCCTCATCCATACTCCAGTCACTTTCCTGTCTCCTTCCCTGTCACCCCCTATCCATACTCCCATCTATTCTCCTTTTTCTGTCTTACTTACTGGACCCCACTGAGCTGAGTGATGTGCTCCTGGAGGGCCTGTGGATTTAAATGTGTGAGGAAAATATGCTTATAGAGACAAAGCTGAGGCTTTTGTGTGGCAATCCCAGTTCTTCCCTAGGGGGTCTGTGGCCAGCTGCAGAAGTTCTGGTTTGGGATTCTGTTTTGCTTTACAACAGCTGAAAAAAGCATTTATTTTCTAACCACCAAATTTATTCACACAAGAGACTATACTTCCCAGGCAGAAATACTGGGTTTTAGGTCTGCTTCCATTTTCCCACTGTCCTTTAGCTCCTTCCCAAATCCCTCATGGGTTGGTCCTCTCCCGAAGAAAGAGATCCTGCTTTCACAATGACTTGAAATAAAAAGAGGCCACAGCCCTTTGCCACAGCTGCAAGTTGCTATTTCACTTCCATGTTGGTGAAATGAATCCAGTCCAGGATGATTGTTAAAATATTCAGATGATCATGTGGCATTTTAAGGCTATCATTTGTGGTCCATGCCAAAACTTTAAGGGAAGCAAGTCTTAACAGGGATCGCTAGCCACACAGCAAGTTTCCAGGCATTGCTAGGGGTTATATTTTGCCTTTTGGTTTGTTTCTTTCTCTCATTTTTTCTTCTTTATTTGTTTCCTTTTTCTCCTTCACAAAAAAAGTATCCTCCTTTTTTTAATTTTAGAAAAAGTCTTTTTTTAAGGGAAAAAATGGAAAAGGTAGTAACTGCTTTTCAATTCCTAGATTTTATTGGAAGAGACAGCTTCTTATTAGGACCCCTCTTTAATCTTCCAGCACAGCCTGTGCGAAGTCACCTGAGCCTCATGCAGATTTGAATGACGAGAGAAATGAAGCTGGTGTATTTTAAACCCAAGCATGCTGACATATGTTCGCCTCCCTTTCAGATGTCTCAGGGATGTCTAAGGTCATGATATCTCTTGGATGAGATCCTGTTTGTGTTTTTTAAATACAAAAGGAAACATTATCACATTTCAACCCAAGCCAATGGGACAAGGTGCAAAACATTTTATTCATTAAATATCCCTTTTGCAAATACAGCCTCAAGTTTTAAAGGAATAAGCTGTTTGAGGAAAAGTGAAGTTTGAAAATATATGAAGTAGTTCTTGTTGACAGACTGAGCTTATGGAAACTCGTCTGGGTAAAAGCAGTCAGAAGTGATCAATATATTACACTGGGCCTTTGAGCAAGTCGCCCAAGATCAAAGCTTCTTCATACTGCAGTGAGAAATAAAAATAGTCCTTTTACGCAACTGCACACACACCAAGAATTCAACCCCCAACTGCTGATGCTTTCTACTTTTTAAATATAGAAATCTGCAAACCTAACGTGGAGATGGCAGTTAGTTCAATAGAGGGCTCAGAAATCTCTGTCTTGTTCCATTTGTAGCTATTGGCGTATTGGGGTGTTGCTGTTGGAAGATTTGGGCAATGTTGTCATTGCTCAGCTTGCAAGGGAGTGCAGGCGTTAAGTGTCTTCAGCACATTCTCATAATATTATGTAAAGCCCTAATGTAGTGGGTTATTTTTTTTTCCTTGACCATGTAACATCTTCTATCTTTTGGATAAATTAACATCTTTGTTACCTTCATTTGAGCCATTCCCAGTGAATTAAAGCCCATTCGGAGTCACAAATATTACAAGACAATGGTAGTAGGCACGGTGGGAAATATATGAATGAATGAATGATAATTGTCTCTGTTTCAGAAACCCCACAAGTAAGACAAGTATGGATTTAGATAACTATAAACAAGATTGTGTCAATGCTAGAATGAGTCAAAATGTGTTGCAGAAGCAGAGAAGGGAGAAATAAATGCCAGCTTGTCAGGGTAGGGGTGTCAAGGAAGTCTTCAGGAGGAGGGAGAAGTCTTTAAAGGATAGGTGAGTTTAATTATTAGATAAGGTTTATTTTTTAGCGTGGTGGCATGGTCCTGTAATACCAGCTTCTTGGGAGGCTGAGGCACAAGAATTGTTTGAACTGGGTGACAAAGCAAGATTCTGTCTCAAAAAAAAAAAAGATAAGATTAATTGTCTCAGATTGGAGACAGTAAAGTTGTACTTGTGTAGTACCTTTGTTGCCAAGTAAATTGTGATGGTCTCATAGCCCAAGTACACAAAAGGAATCTTAGTATAGCACCCAGCATTGTGGGAAACGTGTGTGTGTGTGTGTGTGTGTGTGTGTGTGTGTGTATTAGATATATATAATGGAGTCACTGTTGTCAGAGTTTAGTTATGGTTGAATCTAAATGAAAATTTAGACAGCGAAGCACATAGAAGTACATACAGTAAGTACAAGAGTTCAGAAAAGAATGTGGACTGAGATAGTCAAGGAGGGCCTTCTCAGAGGACTTAGATATTTGAGATAGGTGGTAGAGCAGGGTGTGATTTGGAAACACCAAAAAGTGATAGGAAAAGAGCGTGTCAAGATGGTGGACAAAATGTGCAGTGGGATACTGGAAGGAGTGCATGTGATATAGCATGGGCCAGTGAGGAGATGGGGCTGAAGGAGAAGTGCTATGCTTTAGAGAGCAGTGTAAGATTTGATAAGAGACCAGTTGTGGAAGCCCTCAGTCAGCCAGAGAAATATGGACTGATCCAGGAGTTAAGAGGAAGTTAGTGAGCTCTGGCTGACACTGGTAAGTAGGCTGCTATCTATATGCACATGAAATACACTACATGCTTTACATCTTTCCAGCCTCTCTCAGTGGTCATCAGAGTTTCTAGTCTCTCTTAAGGATTAACAGAAATCTCTCTAGTAGCAGTCTTTGTCACCTGGAAGCCTCTGTTGCCTGCCTGGGCAGCTAGTAATGGGACTAGAGGTATTTGTATGCACTTGAGGCCACATGGCTTTTGTCTTTCCAACATTGTTAAGACTACCATTGAACCACAGAATTTATAACAGTAAAGGGAATTTAGAGATTGTCTAATCCAATGGAATTCTTTCTTCAAACAAGCTTATGTGGAAATTCAAGATATTGAAGATAGTAGAGATGGTTTCAATATGGTCTAAACTGGGGTGGGGGCCCGGAGACCCACCTGCATGGCTTCCCTCCTGTTGGTAGCCCCAGAAGGGACTGAGAGAAGCACCCTGACTCTCTATTTCAAAACAGTGATCTAATCTAAGCCAATATTTGTAGAAGAGGTGATAGACACAGAGGCAGGCGGCTTCTTCTTACTTGAAAGATGTGGCTGTCTCAAGATGGCTCAAGTTAGGGATGTAAATAGCAAGTTTGTTTTTGCCTCTTGACCTGCTTTCTTCCTCTCCTGGGGCCTGATCATCCTTGTGGAAAATTCTGCAACTCCATGTCCTTGGGCTGCCAGGGCCCTCTCTTAGGAGCTGCCTTCCATGGATAGGGCTTCATGCTCCAGACCTTCTTGCCATCAAAACTTCTTGCCATCAAAACTATTCTATATCCCTTTTCCTCAGAAATCCACTCTCAGCTGGCTGGCTGTCCCTAACTTTTAATGCGTAAATAAGTTTGTTCTCCTGGGGCACACAGCTGTTTTCTAGTAGTGACCTGGTAGAGACAGCACCTCTAACTGAAGTCAGTAACTGGCGCAGGCTTGATGGCAGTGCTCTGGCCTGGTGGGAGCACGTCTGCCCTCATATTAAGCTGCTCAGCCCTGATATGTTTGTCCCGTGTGGCCAGGCTTTCCGCCACCTCCAGGAGGGCCGTGGGCAACATGAGCTGGTCTTACATGAATGGGCCAAGGGAGCATCTTGGAGAGAGGCCCTCCAAAGTCTCGCTATCTATCCTTTGCTTCCCCTCAGCTGCCAGTGATGACCAGGCTTCCTCAGCAATTAGACTGGCCCCGGGGCCTCTGAGAATAACACCTTCCCATGCAAGTTCAGGGGCTCCCTCTAGAACTCCCTAAGTCAGAGAGGCCCTCACCAGTCCACAGGCTCTGCGTTCCTGGGTAGCCATAAGGAGAGTCATGTCTAGAGGCACTTGGTGAATGGAAAGCCTCCAGCCGGAAAACACGGTGCGCTGCTGTTGAGGAGAGGCAGAGAATACTCAGGGTTAGCAGGTCAAGGGTCTGGCCCCTGCTGTACTACTGGCTAACAAGGTGTGGCCTGTAATTTCCTTAGGCCTGAGTTTTCATCTGTGAAGTGGGAAGCTCTAAAATGAAGATGTGAAATAGAAGAGAGCAGGGGAGGGCATAGTGAGTAATGGAAGTGTAAACATAAAAGTGCTAAGAAGATACCGGAACTATCTATTGTCAAGTAAGGAAGTCTCTATCAACATAGTTGCCACGTTGAAAATGTGCCTTTATACTGGTCCTCACAGAAATAGCTGCACTTGGAGCCTTGCTTTTCACCAGACTGGCTACCAGGATGTAACACCAGTCTACTGGTTTCTCATTGCTTGGCCCAGTGTCTCACTTTTCACCTGATGGTGTGTTTGAAACACATAGATTCAATTTGTTGTCTAGAAAACCTTGATTCTATTCTTGGTTTCTGCCCTTATCTTGGCTAGGTCACTTGCGCTACTTTGTTGATTTGTAAAAATGGGAATAATAATTTCTATTTTTCTTCCTTAAGAATTTTACAAAGATAAAATAAGAATATTTTTTAAAGAGAAAACTTTTAATGTAATAAGATATTGATATTGTTATTATCATTACTGCTATTTTTGCCAGGGCTAATTTCCAAGTGTGTGCCTTGCCAAATTCACATGACCACCGTCTTGTTGACAGTGCTGTTAGAAATTCTCACCTTGTGATTTACATAGCTCAGGCAGCATCCGGAAGATTTCATCCACGTCACCGATTTATTCTTTTTTATGCTTTTAGGGAGAAAGTAAGGTTTGAAAAGAAAGGGAACTTCCATTAGCATTCTATATAAGAATTGAAGCTATATATCTTCCAAGCCCCAAACTGTACAATAAAAGTTTTCTTGGATACTACTTTTCTCCCATAATTCCTAGCACATAGCTTATTAAGTTATTAACCAGCAATTACTCTGGCAGCATATTAAACTTTACTTTTAAACAAGTCACAGAGGGAGGGAAACACGCATCTCTCATAAAAGGAATAAAAAACACACACCCTCTAAAACAGTTTCCCCAGGCTTTGAACAAATCCCAAGCCCCACACCAAGGTCTCTTTTTCATCATTCTCTGCACATAGCTTGAACGTTAGTACAGTAATGAGAACAAGATGCCTAATAGAAAGATGGAAAAATATGAGGATTCTGGAGGCTCCCTGGGGCCTCTCTGAAAAGGCAGGTGATTAATATTAGGAGGGAAATGCAAAGCCATGGCATTGAAGCTGTGGACTTCCTCGAGCAGCAGCACTCCTGAGGGAAACAGAGGAGGCTGTGGCTTTGGCCCTAACCTAAAAAGGGGACCCCAGTACCTTCTGCAGACTGCTGGAGACTTGCTGAATGCCTACCCAGAACCCTGGTGGAGTGGGTAAGGCCCTCTGCTTTCACAGATTACATTCCCCAGGATCAAAACCTGCTCTTCCAGAGAACGCGCACTATGCTCGCAATGCATAGCTGAACCTTCAGTCACTTTCTGGACAGACTCACAGCTCACGGTCTCTCACTTTGTGCATGGTGGCTCAGTAAGAATTCCCTAAAAGTTGGTCCACCACCAGAGCAGGGCATGGAGGATGACTTCACTTTAAAAGGAAAATCCAAGTAGGAGGGCTGTGGGGCAGCGTCTACATATGGCTGTGAGTATAAACACTCGCAAAGCTCTAGACCAAGAAAGGCAGGATGGATGTTGGGGCATACCATAAAAAATGTAGCTCTGCCGTCACACCTCCCCAAGGGAGGGCAAGGTAAACGAGCAGTCCTGGTAGCCAGCCAGGCCCTGCAAGCTGCTGCCAGCTGGCCCTGCATGCACAGCTAAACTCTCCATGTTACAGTAGGGGAAATAACTTGTTTAAATATATATATTCTGTAGTTCATCACCATTTTGCATTTTGATTTAAACAAATCCCCTATTGTTTCTCTAAGAGTGCCATATGATGGTTACTTGACTGGGGGCCATGGTAAAAAATGGAAATCAGAATGGCAGAGATGGGTTCTTTTTATTTAATTTATACTTCCACATTTACATGGTTTAATGTGGCCTCCATCAAAGAAGTACCTCCTAACTCCTATCCACAGGATATAACCAAATATAAGGAGAGGCAGTGTCTGGTCCATGGACAACTGTTACAATGATGTAAAGTGCTCAAGACTACAGAGATGACCAGTGGGATCTCTGGGAGAAGGGGAAGCTCAATGAATATCCTGAGTCGAGACAGTCATTCAGCGTATCCTTAGAGGTAGTTTTCTGGGTAATTTGGAAGGTAATCCTCTAGAAAGAGGAGGGACTTTGAAGTGAGTTGGGTTTTAGGGGGTTTGTTGTTGTTATTGCTGTTTGAGATAGGATCTTACTATGTTGCTCAGGCTGGTCTTGAACTCCTGATCTCAAGTAATCCTTCCTGTCAGCCACCAGAGAGCTGGAATTATAGGCACCTGTGCCACCTGTACCCAGCTTGAAGTGAATTTTAAATAAAGGGCATGAGGTGGGTGGACATGTGTCAAGTGGAGGGATCATAACGGGATGTGGAAACATGTTGTAAACTAATTTCCCCTTTCCCTCTTCTACCATTTTCCCCGTCCCATTCTTCTAACCTCCCTCCCTCTTTCCTTCTCCCCCTACTCCCCTTCTCACCTGCCTTCTCTCTCTTTGCCCTTTACCTGCTTTTCCTCTCAACCTGGTTTCCTTCTTTCCAGCCGGTTATGGGCCTGCTGGTGGTCCCTAGGATATTGCTTCATTAACTCCAGTGCTGGCTCCATAGCAAGAAGCTTCTAGTACTTCTCGTTTATTGTGGTTGAGAACAGAAGTGATCTGAGCGCTTATATAGGAGCTAAGATAAGAGAACTACCCCAGATGGGCTGGGATGAGCTTGCCAGCTGCACCTGTTTGATTTTTTGGAATTCCTTCTCTTTCGCCAGCTCAAACCCCTCCAGTGCCTCTAGAGCCTTCCTCCATGACTATCATGACAATCAAATCAATCCTCTGATTGTTTTTATGTGTATTTTTTTTCCACATATACCCCTCCCCCAACAAGATCATAAGCTCTGCAAAGCCAAAACCTTTTCCTCTCCCTCCCCTTCCCATCCCATGTGGGATATCCCCCATACTGCTCAGTAAATGTTTCTGTATTAATAAAGTTAAGCCATGTGTCTTAGAGACCTCAACAGACACTAGCAACCTAAAGCCAGAACAGCAGTTTCCAGCCCTCTGAAGATGGCAGTGAATTCTGGTAGAGCTTGGTAAGTCCAAAGTGAATTCCCTCTCTCTTCCAGGGAGCCCACCAAGGCTTCACAATATTAAGTGGGGACCCCAGCTGTCCATTGTGACTTGAGCTGATGGGGTCCCACTGCGGTCTTCACTCTTTGGAACTTTTAGAGCTCTGAAAGACCACTTCTGTTTCGGGCCCCTGTTGACTCATTCCATATCATTTCCTGCTAATCCCACTGGCCATCTTTGTAGTCTTAGCAGTTCACATCATTGTAACAGCTGTCCATGGACCAGACACTGCCTCTCCTTATATTTGGTTATATCCTGTGGATAGGAGTTAGGAGGTACTTCTTTGATGGAGGCCACATTAAACCATGTAAATGTGGAAGTATAAATTAAATAAAAAGAACCCACCTCTGCCATTCTGATTCCCACCCCCCATACCATTGTCCCTTTAGCACTTGTTATTCTCTAAACATGTCATGTCCCCAAGTCTTTGGACATGCTACTTCCTCTGTTGGGATCACTTTGCCCATGGTCTACCTCCTCCCCATTCTCCAGCTCTCTGCCAAGGCCCTTCCTGACTCACCCAGACAAACAGTTACTCTGTTAATCTCTCTTTTTGGGGCACCCATCATACTCTAGTATGACTGGTTGTGTGTTTTCCCAACTACACTAGTGGTTTTCAAGTGTTTTGTTTTTGTTTGTTTTTTTTTTGACACTGACAACAAGAAATAACTTTTACGTATGACCTAATGCGTATCTTTGTGTGTATATACTGTGCGAACAAACATTAAATCATGCACAGTCTGAAATTTTAATAACTGTGTAAGATATAAATTGTCTGCCAGAAATGGAACAGAGAGGGAATATGCTCAAGACAGAGCATATTTAATTTCAGGAATGTTTGCTTTCAACATATCCAGTGTCATTTTGGAGACAAAGCATAACCCTATTGATGCCATTCAGTATAATGTAGGGTAGCTTATTACCTGGAAAAGAAAAAGAAAAAAGCTAGGCCAATCAATTATTTTACTTAAACTTGTTGCATTTTAATGGTCATTTACATCTTAAAGATAACTTATTTTAAAAATCATTCTTAGCAAGGACTTAATGGAAAGCTGATATATAACAAAAACCTTAATGAAACCATGCGTTAGGAAATCTGTGAACTTTAAATCTCCTGCCTTCTCTCCTTACTATACTACTTTGATACACTCTGATTATATTTTCTTGCTTTCTCCCTCTGTCTTCCTCCTAGCTCCTTCTCTCCCTTCCTCCTCTGCCCCCATCTCTCTCCTCTTCCCTTCCTCCCTCCTTCCCTTCCTTCCTTTCTTCCTTCCTTCTTTCTTTCCTTCCTTTATTGCTGGTCACCACCCACTAGTTGACTTTATAACCAACTAAATGAATCATAACCTGCATTTTGGAAAACACTATTCAGGACTCTAAGTTCCTTGAGGGCAGTGACTGTGTCACTGAATCACTCATCTTCTTATTTCCAAACCCACCACTATTCCTGGCTCTCAGGAGCCTCTTAACAAATGTTTTCTGAATGAATAGACCTCGATTTAAAAAAAAAAAAAAAAAAAAAAAACTACAGCCACTGGGATTCCGGAAGGGACAGGAAAAGTGAATAATTTATCACAGAGTTCCCAAGATTCCTGCTGTCCTCTAGACACTGGGGCCTTTGTGGACGTGTCTGGGAAGCCCGAATCTCTGCCTGCCTTCGGCTTCTCCCAACTTCCAGGAGAGAGGCAGGAGATTTAAAGAAGTTCGGAGATTTCCTAAGGCAAAAACATATTAATCAGGTTCTGAAGTGGATATTCATAAAGGACAAATGTAAAAAAAGAGTGGAAGAAAACAAGATTCTTAACAGGGCCTTCATTTCGTCTACTGTATGTCAACTTCGTCCGCATAGTGCTTCTCCTCCTTCGAAAGCCACTATTAATGCTGCTTTTCAGTGCATCTGCTAGACGCTGATCACTTCTGATTTTTTTCAAGCACTATAAATCTTCATTATGCTGTGCTCCATGCCAGGATTTTTCCATTTGGGGGTAGAAAAAATCCCCAAGCCCACCAAAACCCTGTGGCTTAGTTTCCTGTCCAGCTGGCGTGCTGCTCTTCGGGATTTTGTTCCCATCATCAAAGTGGTTTGACAGACTGAGAACAAACCTCTGGCTCACCCTAAACTTACAGTGCACCATTTCCAAGTCAGAACAAACTTATTTTCCCGACTTAGAAGCCAGTTCAGAGTGAAGCCCAACTCTGTGACTCCAGACAGGGATGTTATGAGGCCTTGGCTGTCCTCAAGGGTGGAGTCAGGAATAGTGGGCTCCAGGCCGGAATTTCTCTCAGAGTCATCTCAAGGGAGAAGCCATGGATGGACTCCTTTGTGGCCCCAAATCTTCTGTTTCCTGGAATCCAAAGCAGCAGCATTTGAGGGAGCCTCCCATGATCTCGTTGACTACATCACACTTGGCCCCAAGCCTCACAGTTGTGGGAGCAGTGAGTGATTCCTCAAGTGTCCCAGGAGGCCAGTAAGGTCACCAGCCTGTACCAGGTCTAGGGAAGATGCAGAACACTTCAGCCTGGCAGAAGGCTCTAAAGATCGTCAACCTTTCTTCTATTCATTTAGAAATTTTTAAAAATATGCTAACTTAACTGAAAATTTCATGGAAACCAGGCTCCTCATCAGACTTGAAAGTCAAACCGGTTTCTCAACAACTTCTCTTTATGGCTCTGTATGGCTCCACAGAAAACCAGAAAAACATTTGGGGCAAAAAGCTATGACTCTGTGAGGCCACATGGGAGCAGGCAGTCAATTATTACACTAAGGAACACCCAGTTAGCATGAAGTATCCCATCAATTGAAAGCCTGACCTGCCTTCCTCTTGTTTCCACCTTCTCAACGCATTCTCTAATCTTCGCAAGCTGCCTCTCCTCGGGACTGGAGAAGCCAAATGAATTCCCTTGTCACATCTCTTACCCTCTTTCCAGATGCCCTTCTTTATCAACTTTGTCTCTAAATTCTTGCCATCTTACATGGCCCAGTTGGAAGTATAACTTCATTTCCCCAGTCCACCCTGGTGGGTTTGTTTGTTTGTTTGTTTGTTGGCTTAACTCCTTACATCCTGTTTTAAAGTTTGTCTTTGTTTTTGTCTCCAAAATTAGACAAAATTCTCAGGCCAGAAGCCATCTCCTGTGCATGTCTTCCCTGCACCTAGCTCAAGGCTGGATGCACAGGAGACATCCTGTCTGCTTTCTCAGCCATTGACTTTCCTCCCTGAGTGGCTCTTGCTTTAGCAGGGGGCAGTCCCCACTGTTAAACAGTAGAAATCTTACCATTGGGAATGATACCACTGAAGTTTTCATAGACTGTGGGCTTTCCATAGTGGATGGAAGAGTAACAGCAAGAAGTTAAGATTGAGAGTCCCAGGGTAAACTAGAGACAAAAGATAGGGGCAGGGTTAAAAAGAACCCCAGGCTGGACAATATAGCAAGACTCCATCTCTACAAAAATAATTTTAAAAATTAGCTGGATATGGTGGCATGCACCTGTAGTCCCAAGTATTTGGGAGGCTGAGGTGGGAGGATTACTTGAGCCCAGGAGGTTCAGGCTACAGTGAGCCATGATCATGCCACTGCACTTCAGCCTGGGCAACAGAGCAAGACCCTATCTCAAAACAAAACAAAACAAAAAAGAAAAGAAAATTAAGCAAATCTCTATGTTCTTAATAGAATGGTATCCTGAAATATATTAGTGAAAAGGAGTGATGATCAGAACCTAGTATATAGTAAGCCACCGTTTATATAAACAGGTGGGTAGCAGATAGATGCTTAGAATAGAATGTGCTTGGAAGGATATGCTAGAAAGTAGTAGTAGTGGTTGCCTCAGGGGAACAGTATATGGGCAGGGGGTAGGGTTGTGGAAAAGGGGCTTCATTTTCATTGCATGTCCTTTTGTACTTTTTCAATTATTTTTGCATAAATAACCTATTTATTTATTTATTTTTGAGACAGAGTCTTGCTCTGTTGCCCAGGCTGGAGCATGGTGGCACGATCTCAGCTCACTGCAACCTCTGCCTCACAGGTTCAAGTGATTCTCCTGCCTCAGCTTCCCAAGTAGCTGGGACTACAGGTGTCCGCCACCATGCCCAGCTAATTTTTGTATTTTTAGTAGAGACGGGTTTCACCATGTTGGCTAGGCTGGTCTCAAACTCCTGATCTCAGGTGATGCACCCGCCTTGGCCTCCCAAAGTACTGGGATTACAAGCGTGAGCCACCGTGCCTGGACCACCAGCATACTCTTAACCAGCCTCTGTTTTTCAGTCTTACCCCTTATAATCCCAGCTACTTGGGAGGTTGAGGCAGGATAATCACTTGAACCCAGGAGGCGGAGGTTGCAGTAAGCCGAGATCACACCACTGCACTCCAGCCTAGGTGACAGAGTGAGACTCTATCTCAAAAAAAAAAAAGTATATGATACCTATTTTTCATGTTAGACATACACCAGCTCCAGATATAGACATTCAGGATAGAAGTGTGAATAAACTTTAGGGAAATTTTTAAACTGTTAATTTATAGGAAATGAGAAGGATGGATTTCAGGATTAAGACACATGGAAACTCACTAGCTAGAACACTTGTGCCAATTTGAATGCCATCCCCTAATCCTGTTTTGGAAGTAGAGAAGGGCAGGGAATGAACTGTTCTGGAACATCTGCCATGGCCAAGCAGTGAGGTGGGCATTTTAAGTTTACTGTGCCACACTGAACACTCACAGTGACTCACAGTAAGGCTGTCTTAGTCCATTTTCTGTTGCTATAACAATACCACAGACTAAATAATTTGTTAAAAAGTCTATTCAGCTCATGGTTCTGGAGCCAGGGAAGTCCAAGAGCATGGCTCTGGCATCTGGTGATGGTCATCCCATGGTTGAAGGATGAAGGCAGAAGAGAGCACGCAAGACAGAGAGGAAATCAGGCCAAACTTGTCTTTATAGCAAACGCAGTCTCCAAATGACTAGCCCAATCCCGAGATAACAGCATGAATTCATTCATGAGGACAGTACCCTCATCACCCAACCACCTCTTAAAGGCTCTGCCTTGTAACAGTGTTGCAATAGCGTTACGTTAGAACGTGAATTTTAGCAGGGGCAGTCAGACCATAGCAGACGTGAGAATATAGTTCCCATTTTACAGGTCAGGAATCTGATTCAGGTCACAGAGATTCTAAGTGGGAAAGCCAGGACTCAAATGTAGGTCTGCCCTACTGTCTCTGCTACTCACAGTGTATCGTTAGTACACCAAAGATGTTTTCGGCCTTTTCATGGACAAAGACACTCAAGAGTCAAGGCCCTTCAGTGCTGTTCTTAAAAACAAAGTCTTTCTTCTTCCTTTTGTATATAGATCCCCAAATCTGAGCCCACTTACTATTTCTACTATGTGGTTCAAAGAGCTGCTCCATATATTGAATGAAGAAAAAATCCGTTTATTGGGGAAAATGTCATCTCCAGTGTTTGTTAATCTTGCCCGTGTGTCTATTGTTCAGCTGGTTATTTCAAGTCCACAGATACAGTTTTTAATATGTGAGTGTCATTTTCCTTCTCCAAAATACTAAATCTGATTTTCATGACTGATTATTTTTTTCCCCAAATTTCTACACTTAAGAGTGTAAAATAATAGAATACCATCTCCCTACCCCTTCTGTCCCATCTTATTTTCAACTAACTAGGATAGGATCTTGGTGTTTGTTTTCATTTTATTTTATTTGAAGCCAGAGCATGGAGTTTTTATCTATTTTGTCTACACATAGTCTTGGCCTCCACCATATGGTCAAGGATTTCATTTTCTCACATTAGTTGCTTATTTTCTTGCCATCAATGATTGTACACCGTTTCTTACCATTTGCTGTAGCTGCTTAAGCCCCATCCTATACCATAGAAAATACCCATGTTCTCCTTCCTGACACCCAGACCTAAGGGAGAGAAAATCTCAATTTATATTCTGTTCTTTACCTTTCTAGGCAAAATCCATGTTTGGTGACCAGAGCTGTATATATTGATATTCTCTTCCTGTTGACTTGCTGCCTCAACAGATCTGCAAAGGACATCCAGCCAGGTATGATTCATAGTTATACTATATTTTGGAATGGTTACACATCTTTGAAATGTAGATGGAGTTTTGAGTGGCTGTGCCACACACTGCTCCACCTTCTACTTTTGTAAGACTAACCACACATCAAAATTAAACAGTGTTACATAGTTCCCTCATGGAAGTTTCTTGGGAAAACTTGTTCTTGTTTATTTGGAAGTTTGCCGTTTATTTTCTAGTTGGTCATTCAGGGAAGAGTGAACTCTACTCAGATACCCTCTGTGCTTCTACAACCCTGGCTTTTTTCTATTTTACGTATTTTCTTTGAAAGGTCATTATTTTGAATAGCTGCGAGTTCATTCTGTTCCATTCTGTGGAGATAACCGAGCTGGACTCATTTGATGCTGAGTATTTGAGACTCTCTTCTCAAATCGACCGCTACACCAATGCACTTATGAGTTGCTGCCTCAGGGTCTGACTTTCCACAGGTTTCTTGGTTCTGTATGTTTCTGGGGATGGACCCCAGATCCACATACAGTTGTTCTATTTTAATCATGATTTGCAAAGTGGTTTTTCTTTTTTAAGGGAAAACGGCAACTCCAAATAAAATTTTTTTTGATGTGTTTATATAAGAGGCTGCAGGAAGTGCTGTACATGAATTCCAGGCCACGGACTGAAACTGATTTTCATCAACACAAACTGGAATGCAGGATAATGAGCCTGCAACTGGTTAAAATCAGCCTCTTCTAATTGATTAGGCCTGTCTAAAGGAGGCTACAATTACAAAGTCAGATTCTGAGTGCAAGCAGACCAGGCCTTTCCTCTGTTACATTTAGTCTGTCAATGATTTGTTGTCTTCAGTAAATACATTCAGGCTGTCAATGTCCAGTTCTGTTCATATGGAACCCTGTTCCCAAATTCAAACCAATTTAAAATGCTTTGCAGGAGGGAGGTGGGGGAGGTGGGAGCATGCAAAACCGTCTCATCCGGATCAATGTATATTAGCCCACAAAACCCCTGTGGCCATGCAGAGATAATAAGAACATGCTAGACTCTCATCAACTCCACATCCCTGGATGGGGGTAGCTGTTGTATCCTCTTTGTAGTGTAAAATCATATGGTTTTATAGCTATAAAGGAATCCCAGTTTATGCCTCTTATCCCAGCATAATTATTAATAGTGCCCCCTTTTACTCTTGAAAGTGATGAGGTTTGCATAATAAATTACTGGTCGCCCTGGCTGTAAGGGACCCCAGAGTTGCATCTACTTTAGCTAACCCTTGATTTAACTGGAGTCCAAAGTTTGTAAAGAGACTATGAATTCAGTGTTACCAAGCAAATTGCTTTAGATTTCCACCATTTCTGTATTTCAGTTCCAAATTCCATATAGCTTTATAGTACCTCCCTGCCATGTATCTAAAGGGCTTTGGCCATAACAGATTTATTCATTGCTTACAAATCTACTCACTGGGATTCTGACAGTTTATGGTTGACTGTAATCATTCGTTTTTTTGAACTGAGTTTTTCTTGGCTCATTTAGTGTCATTATTCTTTGTCTAGAATGGTTAACCCTTATATGTTGTAAAATACCTTCTTTCTTCCCCAACTACCCATCCTTTACTGATGAGCTGAGTTCCTTGAAGATGACTTTAACTTTTTTGAGCCATCCATTTCTCCAAGCTGTTAACATTATTTAGAGTTTATACCCTAATTAAACAGATCACAGCTTGTTTTCACAAGCTGTGTTTAATAACTTAACAGTATTTCACTTGCATCTATATATTACTCTTAAAGATGTTACTCTGCAGAGTAAGATGTGAGGACAGGATGTTTTTATTCTCGTATGACAACCATAGCTCTAAATATTTTGTCCTGCACTATCCGGTACTACAGCCACTAGTCACATGTGGATCTTGAGCACTGAAGATAGGGTTGGTCCAAAAGGAGATGTTGTGTTAGTGTAAAATACATACTAGATTTCAAAGACTTAGTGTGAGTTAAAAATAAAATTTCTCAATAATTTTGTATTTATTATGTATGTGTTGGAATGTTTTGACATATTGGATTAAATTTAAAATGTATTATCAAAATTAATTTTACCTGTTTCTTTTACTTTTTAAAATGTGGCAACTAAGGTCAGATGTGGTGCTCAAGCCTATAATTCCAGCACTTTGGGAGGTTGAGGCGGGAGGATTGCTTGAGGCCAGAAGTTTGAGACTGGCCTGGCAGCGTAGTGAGGCCTCATCTCTAAAAAAAAAAATTTTAATTAGCCACATGTGGTAGCATTCATCTGTAGGCCTAGGTACTTGGGAGGTTGAGGCTGGAGGATCACTTCAACCCAGGGGTTCAAGGCTGCAGTGAACTATGATCATGCCATTGCATTCCAGCCTAGGCGACAGAGCGATAACCTGTCTCAACAAAAAAAAAAAAAAAAAAAAAAAGAAGAAGGAAAAATAAAATGTGGCAACTAGAATGGGAAAAATAACAAAGAAAAAATAAAACTGTCATTGAAATATATGTATTTAACTTTGTCAAATGGAGAGATAGGAAGAATTGTAAATGACATCATAAGAACTCAAAAGGTACATTAAGTAACATTATTAATGATGGAAAATGTGGCCATTTACATTTTAAATTACGTATATATGACTCATTTTTATCAGACAGCACAAATTATATTCAGTCCTCAGGGAATTACCCTCATAAAATCACTGTATATGTGTGTATTTATATATATGTATGAATATGCATGTTCATATAATACATCCACACAAACAGTGGGAGCGTATTTTCTTTCTTTGAGGATGGAATAGATTTTTGGAAATAACCAAATACCAAATAAAATGGCAATTGAGATGGAAAGCACCGTTTGGGATAAAAATAAACTGTGTTTAATGTAGTGAAATGTATTATTGTGTGTTTTATAAATTGTTCCCCAAAACAGGTTGAGCAATAGATAAATATATCACCAAATAAGTCGATCACTTATTTGGATGTGTAGATTTCAATATGCTTTCAAAATAATGTGATGATACTATAGTTTTAGCATATAAGCTCCTTGAAAGAATGGACCATGTCTTAGATTATTTGTCGTCTAAGCACATAGTAGGCCCTCATTAAATGAATTTATTAACTATTTGATTGAAATTCAGTTTTCCTCAGTTTTTAAAATAGTAACAGGTGTTATGAAAATACAGATTTTATTTAAACTCATGTATCAAATAGATGTGAATTCATTTTCTGAATTCAAGCACGATGTTTATGTGTGTATGTAAATATATATCTGCCTCCCTTATTAGCTCACAAAGCCCAGAGTAGGAAGTATACCACATAGACTGAAGCCAAACCTCTGGGTTTGAATCCTAGATCTGCCATTTACTAAGTTTGTGACCTTAGACAAGTTATTTAGCTGCTTTGAGACACGTTGTTTCCATTGTAAAAGGGAACAGTAACATCTATATCTTAGAGTGGTTATCAGCTTATACATGTAAAGCTCTATGTGAAGAATGTGCTTTGCGTGGAACAGAATAAATGCTCAATAAATATTAACTTATTAATATGATTGTCTTTTTTTTTTTTTTTTTTGAGATGGAGTTTTACTCCTGTTGCCCAGGCTGGAGTGCAACGGCACAATCTCGGCCCACCACAACCTCCGCCTCCCAGGTTCAAGCAATTCTCTTGCTTCAGCCTCCCAAGTAGCTGGGATTACAGGCATGCACCACCACGCCCAGCTAATTTTGTATTTTTAGTGGAGATGGGGTTTCTCCTTGTTGGTCAGGCTGGCCTCGAACTCCCAACCTCAGGTGTGTACCCACCTCGGCCTCCCAAAGTGCTGGGATTACAGGTGTGAGCCACCGCGCCCGGCCTATTGTCATTATTATTCGCTGGAAGCTATGCATCTAATCCAGTCTCCTGTAGCCAGGCAGCATTGTGTTCACCTCCTCACCTTCACTGTTCTCGTATTTTTAAACATCTTCAGGAAAGAAGAAATACCTGCTTTCCTAGGAAAGCACTGGGAAATACCTGGCTTAGAATGTCAGGAGTCCACTCAATTAGGGTTGCCCCTGTCCCTCTGATCCAGAAAAAGATCTTTTTTTTTTCTTTTTTATTTATTTTTTCATTCATCAGACCTGCTAGCCTCAGGGATACATTGCACACTTATATCTGGAGATAGAGATGAATATGCCTTGGGCTTATAAGTAGGTACAATGAAGGATTTTTCAGATGCTATATTAAAGGAAGTATGTATGGGACACATTTGAGGCACTAAAGAAAGTTAGATCATTTCTACTTGAGAGGACAGGAAAGACTTCCTTGAAGAGGAGATGGTTGAACAGAGTTTTGACAGTGGGTAGAGATTCACCAGGATGGGCAAGGTGGAGGTGGGTATTACAGACAGAGGTAGGAGCATGGCCAAAGCTGTAAGGGTACAAATCAGCACAGCCTTCAAAGCACTAGGGACATGGCGACTGGAGGGTTGGGTTCAAGGCCAGGCAGGTGTGACTGATGAGGCGGGGGAGGCAGAAACTCAGTCATGGAAGGCCTCATTCATAGGCCAAAGTCCAAGGAGCCTGAATTTGACCCTGCAGACAAAGGAGTTCATTGGACAATATAAGACAGAGAGTAGGACTGTGTGGTTTTTAAGACAATGTGACATTTCTTTCTCTGCCCTCATCCTTACCAGATTTTTAGGACCCTCATGGAACCAAGTTCCTAGTGTCACTCCAAAATAATGTAACTGGCTGGATGCAATGTCTCACGCCTATAATCCCAGCACTTTGGGAGGCCAACGCAGGAGGATTGCTTGAGCCAGGAGTTCAAGATAAGCCTGGGCAACATAGCAAGACTCCATCTCTACAGAATTTTTTTTTAATTAGCTGGACATGGTATTATGTGCCTGTAGAATCCCAGCTACTCAGGATGCTGAGGTAGGAGGATCCCTTCAACCCAGGAGTTCAAGGCTGCCTTGAGCTGTGATCACACCATTGCTCTCCAACCTGGGTGACAAAGCAAGATCCTGTCTCTAAAAAAAAAAAGAATGTAACTGGAAATTCATTCACTTTGCCTTTGCCCAGCCATTTTGATAATCAGTATTAGAGATTTGCGAGGTAGAGAGTGGGGAATGGAGGACCAGGACCAGACTAGAATTAAAGGCAGTGCTATGGTAAAAGTAATTATTTTAGAATGGTGGGATTACAGGGGAGATTCCTTCTCTTATTTTCTATTTTACTAATTTTATGAAACATTTAATTCTGTTTCATTCATATATGTGTATATACATATGTTTAAATTAAATGTATTTAAATATGAATCTTGAAAGGGATTGATTATTCCAAAGGAAATGTAGTAATAACAATTTCAGGGAAACTTTTTTGGATGGAGGAGCATCTGCTCATCCCCTCTCCAATCTTATTCTGTAAATGACCTTGGAAGGCTTTTCCTACCTCTAACGTGTCTTAGAACCACATTGAAGGGCTAGGGGCATAAACAAGGAGAAAAACAGTGAAGGAGAAAGGCAGAGAAGATGATTAGAAAAGCTTAAGATAATGATGTGTTTTGTGTAATTCAAACTTTAATCTTAGTGCTTCCCAATCATTTGAGGTTTCCTCAGCCATTAACTAGGTTTTAAAATGTTCAAATCTGGGGGTTTTGTTTTGAGTTTTAAACCCACAAGGACTCTCTGTCCCCTGTATTCTTTTTCCTCTTCTGAATCCAGCTGTCATCATTAGTATATATCAGTTTCCTGCTGGAATGGAAAGAAAATTATAGTGTCCAGTTGTAGTTGAGGGAACAAGGAAGAAAAAGCCGAACTGCCACAAGGATTCAGAGGGCTCGGTTTCAGGCTGGGCAACGACATGGAGACAAGAACTTTAATTCTTATTTTAAACCCATCTTAAATTATTTGCTCTCAGGTTGGAAATTTTCCATTGAAATTTCTGTTGACAGAAATACCATCTAAGACTTGACTAAATATTTACCCCTTTTACACTGAGATGGACTTTCTGTTTCTCTTATGCCCACACCCCTTGAAATTGTGTCTGTCACAACTATTGAATTGAACATTTTCTTTTACCAAGTATTTAAATAAATACCTACCTGCACTTTCAGACTTTCATTTTAATCTCTCTTGGTGGGTTTATGAGTGGGTGTTTCCTTTCCTAGTCTCCATTTTATAAATTTTATGCAACTTGGTTCTTTTATAATTACGTGTATGTATAATATATTGAAATATGACTCTTGAGGATTAATTAATCCTAAAGAAATGACATTAGCAATCATAGGTAGAAATGTTTTAGGTTGATAAGGATTTGTCCATCCATACCCTTCATGTAAGTGACCTCAGAAGGTAGTTTTCCTACCCCTGAAATGTGGATAGAATGCCCATTATACTCTCATTTTTAGGAAACATTGTTTTTATTTTTATTTTTTTTTATTTTATTTTATTTTATTTTTTTTGAGACGGAGTCTTGCTCTGCCACCCAGGCTGGAGTGCAGTGGCCGGCTCTCAGCTCACTGCAAGCTCCGCCTCCGGGTTCACGCCATTCTCCTGCCTCAGCCTCCCGAGTAGCTGGGACTACAGGCGCCGCCTCGTCGCCCGGCTAGTTTTTTGTATTTTTTTAGTAGAGACAGGGTTCACCGTATTAGCCAGGATAGTCTCGATCTCCTGACCTCATGATCCGCCCGTCTCGGCCTCCCAAAGTGCTGGGATTACAGGCTTGAGCCACCGCGCCCGGCCATGGAAACATTGTTTTTAATCTCATCCTCCTTGTATGGGGTTATAATAATAATAGCCAACATTTATTGAGCATCTGTCTCTATGCCAAGCACTGCCAAGCATTTTATGTGCATTAATGAAGAAAGTACCAATGTTCATCATAGACACACAGAAACTGAGGCATAGCAAGACGTGCCCAGTGTTCCATGTGTGCTAAGGTGGCGGATCCTGAGTTCTCCAGCTGCCCGCACTGTGGCCCCACAGCACAACCAGGGCCACAGTCAGGAAACACCAGTCACTCACTTAGGGAAGGGAGTCTGAGAACCCTCTTTGTGGACTCAACTTTCCAGGCTTCTGTCCCTGCTGCAGAACCCTGAGGCCTCAGAGAGGGATCCCCCTTTCAGGAGTTTCCACATCACAGGCTTTTATGGGGCCTTTCTTGCTTGTGTTTCTGTTTCCCATCCTGAGGGTGTGTGGAATGATACGAGAGCCCACCCAGGACTGCAGCGTGGTATTAGAAAGAGCACGCTTGACTGCTCCCGGGCAGCCACCTGCCCTTTTTCCCTTGGAAAGTGGACCTATGGCCACTGCACAAAACACCTCCTAATACCAGGCTGCTGGTGACTACATTTTGTGGTTTGTTAGTTGGAATTTATAGCTCAGATCTCATCACTCTGCCAAGTGCAATAAACTTTTGTTTTAACTGGAATATAACTTTTATTGTTATTATTTCTCTTTTAAATGTCTTAAAAGTGACCAACGTGTGCAAGTGGAGTCAGAAACCCTAAATAGTCTAAATGCCAAGTCAGTGTGCTCTGTAGATCAGTGTACGATTAGAACACAGGCTCTCAATTATTACTGCTTGTGTTTCTATAATGGAAGTTAGGTCACATAAGCCCCCCTGCAGGCCAGCTTAGATGTTGATGATGCTTAAATGGTAAAATCTGTGAGAAATGTTCAGCAATGCCCTGTATTTGTACTGCCAAAAACATGAATAATACATGTGTGACATGAATAAATAGGTCAGTGATTTTTATGACATATTAATTTCCTTTACCTAAGTTCCTGGGAAATATAGCTGAACAATTACAGAGAATGAAAACAAACTGGCATCTTAAAACACCTGCTTTGATTATTTGGTCTAATTAGGTTACATTTAACTATTTCCATTTGAACAAATTGAAAACAATTCTTATCTGTTCCTCGGTCATGCACTTTATCAGTGTTGGATGCAGATGTGTTTAATATGACATAGTTGGCGCTATTCTCTCAGCTCTGGGTGGGAAATAAAAAGGAATTGAGAACATATTTTGAGAGTCTTCTGGGGACTTTGTATTTCTGGGCCTATAGCTATGAAATTTTAAGGAGGAAAAAAAAGGCTTTGTTGTCAATAAATTAGTTGGTTTTCTCCAAAACACTGCAACTGTCATCTGACCTGCTGCTTATGCCAAAATTATCTTTCCCAGGGAACAGTGAGCTTCTAAAATAAGCAGATGATTCCTAACTGTCTTTCAGAAGTCAGAATAATATAGGGTGTGTTATTAGATTGCTAGGTTAACGTGGTATTTACTCTGTTAATTCCAAACCTCGTGCTGGGTACAGAGACCCACAATTCTTTAGAAATTTAGTTTAGAGATCATAGCAATTTAAGTGACTTACCCAAAGTTACACAGCTGGTTAGTGAAAAGGTTGAGCTTTCCTGACTCCTTATTCACTGTCCATTTCTGTGACCAAAGTTAAAGCCCTCATATAATGTGAGAGTTGTATCTGTGGCAGAACCGTGTCATGAAACCTTCTACCCACATTTTCATCCCAAGAGTGAAATACTGTTCTAGTCAACAACTAGGGTCTCAGAACATCTGTGATTTCTTATTTTTTATTTCATTTTTGTTTGGTTTTTTGCAGCTTTGTCACCCAGGTTGGAGCGCAGTGGCACAGTCATGGCTTACTGCCGCCTCAACCCCATGGGCCCAAGCGATCCTCCTGCCTCAGCCTCCCGAGTAGCTAGGACCGCAAGGCACATGCCACCATGCCCACCTAGTGGTTTTTTTGTTTTTGTTTTTGATTTTGATTTTTGATTTTGTAGAGAGAGATCTCCCTTTGTTGCCTAGGCTGGTCTCAAACTCCTGGGCTTAAGCACCCCTCCCGCCTTGGCCTCCCAAAATGCTGGGATTACAGGCATGAGCCACCATGTCCAGCCACATCTGTGGTTTCAATATTCTCTGTTCCTGCCTTTCCCAACTCCAGCCGCTCATCACAGATAATCTGAAAGTAGTTGCCCATGTCAGTTAAATTTTTATGCAAGTAGTTTTTGAAAGCTTACTTAAGATATTTCATATAAACAGAATCATACCTTTGTGGCCTTTCATGTGTAGATTCTTTCACTTAACATGTTTTCAAGGTTCATCCATGTTGTTCGTTGTATTCTTTTTTATGGCTGAATAATATTCCAGTGTAAGATATCACATTTTGTTTATCCATTCATCAGTTTGATGACATTTGGGTTGTTTTCACTTTGGAGCTGTTATGAATAATGCTGCTATGAGTGTTCATGGGCAAGTTTTTGCTGGGACCTGTGTTTTCAATTCTCTTGGGTATTTACCTAGAAGTGGAATGTCTCGGCCATATGCCAACTCTAAGTTTAACTTTTTGAAGAATTGCTAAATTGTTTCCAAAGAGTCTGCAAGCATCTTACATTTTTACCAGCAGTGTATGAAGTTTCCAGTTACTCCATATCCTTACCAACTCTTATTGTCCATCTGTTTTATTAATAGCCATCCTAGTGCTGGGATCTCTTTGTGCTTTTGATTTGCATTTCCCTGATGACTAATGAGCTTGAGCATCTTTTCTAATGCTAGTTGGCCATTTGTATATCTTCAAAGAAAGGTCTCTTCAGATCCTTTGTGCATTTTTAAGTGAGTTATTTGTCTTTTTTTTTTTTGAAACAGAATTTCACTCTTGTTGCCCAGGTTGGAGTGCAATGGCATGATCTCGGCTCACTGCAACCTCTGCCTCCCAGGTTCAAGCAATTCTCCTGCCTCAACCTCCCAAGTTGCTGGGATTACAGGCATGCACCAGCACGCCCGGCTAATTTTGTATTTTTAGTAGAGAAAGGGTTTCACCATGTTGACCAGACTGGTCTCGAACTCCCTACCTCAGGTGATCTGCCCGCCTCAGCCTCCCAAAGTGCTGGGATTACAGGCATGAGCCACCGCGCCCGGCCGAGTTATTTGTCTTTTTATTCTCAAGTTGTAAGGGTTCTTTTTATGTTCAAGATATTAATCCCTTATAAGGTACACAGTTTGCAAATATTTTCTCCCTTCCTGTGGATTTTTACTTTCTTGATAATGTCCTTTGATGGACAAAAGTTTTTAGTTTTGAAGTCCATTGTATCTATTTTTTCTTTTGTTGCTTGTGCATTTGATTTCATGTCTAAAATCATTGCCTAGCCGGGCGCGGTGGCTCAAGCCTGTAATCCCAGCACTGTGGGAGGCCGAGACGGGCAGATCACGAGGTCAGGAGATCGAGACCATCCTGGCTAACACGGTGAAACCCCGTCTCTACTAAAAAATACAAAAAACTAGCCGGGCGAGGTGGCGGGCGCCTGTAGTCCCAGCTACTCGGGAGGCTGAGGCAGGAGAATGGCGTGAACCCGGGAGGCGGAGCTTGCAGTGAGCTGAGATCTGGCCACTGCACTCCAGCCTGGGCAACAGAGTGAGACTCCGTCTCAAAAAAAAAAAAAAAAATCATTGCCTAATCCAAAATCACAAAGATTTACACCCATATTTTCCTCTAGAAGTTTTATAGTTTTAGTTCATAAGTTTATGATCCATGTTGAGTTAATCTTTATATCTGGTATGAGGTACAGATTCAGCCTCATTCCTTTGGCATATGTGACTATCCATTTGTCCCAGCACTGTATTTCAAGACTATCCTTTCTCCATTGAATTGTCTTGACACCCTTGTCAAAAAGTCAGTTGACCGTAAATTAGGGATTTGTTTCTGGATTCTTAATTATATTCCATTGATCTATATATCTCTCCTTATGCTAGGAGCACACTGTCTTGATTGCCATTACTTCATAGTAACTTGAAATCAGGATGTGTGAGTCCTCTTTCTTCATTTTTCAACATTGCTTTGCCTATTTTGAGTTCCTTGCATTTTCATATGAATTTTAGGATCAGCTTGTTTTGAAAAAAAAAAAGGAGGGGGAAGGAGGGAGGGAGGGAGGAAAGAAAAAGCCAGCTAGAATCTTGATAGGGATTAAATCTGTAGATGAATTTGAAGAGTACTGCCATCATAACAATATGATGTCTTTAAATCCACGAACACTGAATGTCTTTCCATTGATTTAGTTCTCTTTAATTTATTTCAGTGGGTGTTTTATAGTTTTCATGGCACATATATGTCATGCACATCTTTCGTTAAATAATTTAATTTGTTCCTATTTTGATGCTGTTAGAATTATTTTCCTAATTTCATTTTTGGAGTGTTCATTGTTACTGCATAGAACTACAATTGATAATTTGTATGTTGATCTTTTATCCTGCAACATTGCTGAACTTACTTATTAGCTCTAATAGGTTCTATTGTGTACTCCGTTGAATTTGTGGCTGTGAATCTGTGACTTGCCTTTTCATTTTCTTAACAGTGTCTTTTGAAGAGCAGACATTTTTAATTTTGATAAGGTCAACTTTATCCTTTTTTGTGTGTGTGTTTTATACTTTTTATGCCCTAGTTAAGAAGTTCTTGCCTATTCCAAGGTCACAAAGATGTTCCCTCCTTTTTCTTCTAAAGTTTTGTAGTTTTGCATTTAACATTTAGATCTGTAATCTATCTCAAGTTAATTTTCATGTGTATCATGAGATATGGTTGGCATTCTTTTTTTTATTTTTTTCTTATGGATATCCAGTTTTTCAGCATCATTTTTTGTTTGTTTGTTCATTTCTAGAGGCAGGGTCTTGCACTGTCTTCCATGCTGGAGTGCAGTGGCACGATCATGGCTTAGTGCAGCCTCAAACTCCTGGGCTTAGGAAATCCTCCAACCCCAACCTCCCGAGTAAGTGGGACTACAGGCACATGCCACCATGTCCTAATTTTTAAATTTCTTGTAAAGACAAGGTCTTGCTATGTTGCCCAGGTTGGTTGAACTCCAGGGTTCAAGCACTCCTCCTACCTTGGCCTCCCAAAGTTTGGGATTACAGACGTGAGCCGCCGTGCCCAGCCCCCAACACCATTATTGCTTTAAATATTTCCTCCATCTCTTCCTGTTTTTCCTTTCTTTCTGTGATTCCATTCAAATGTAACTTAAGTCCCTTGAAGTTGTCCCATATATCGCTGATGCTCATTCTTTTTTTTTTTAATCTGTTTTACTTTTGATAGCTTCAACTTTTGTGACTCTAAATTCACAAACTTTTTCTTTTGCAGTGTATAACCTGCTACTATTTTCTTTTAAGAAAAATGATGTAGGGTCTCACTATGTTGCCCAAATGGTCTTGAACTCCTAGGCTTAAGCAGTCCTCCTCCCTTGGCCTCCCAAAGTGCTAGAATTACAGATGTGAGCCACCATCCCCAGCCTCTACTGTTATTTTCATCTAGTGAATTTTTTTTAATTTTAGATATTGTATTGTTCTGTCCTTTTTATATCTTCTATATCTCCCTTTATCATGTTCAGTCTTCCTCTAGATTCTTGACCATATGTAGCAGGCGTACATAACTGTTTTCATGTTCTTGTTTCTAATTTCATTATTGCTGTCATTTTAGGATATTTTTAAATTATTTTTTCTCCTGGTTATGGGTTATACTTTGCCACTTCTTTGCATGCTTAAAATTTTTTATCAGATACCAATGTTAATTTTTATGTCATTGGGTGTTGGATTTGTTTTATTCTTTAAAGTGTTGGACTTTGTTTTAGCACACAGTTGAGTTACTTAGGATTGGTTGGATTACAGATCTCCAGAGCTCTCTCACTATACAGATTTGTTCTCTCCGGTATTGTACCCCACAAATTCCAGCTGCCTGAGTCTTCCCAAACTCTGATCTCTCATCTTTTCAACTGAGCAAGACCTCTGGGCTCTGAGTTCCTCCTCTCTGTACTAGGGCTTAGAAATTCCCTCTTGGCAGTAAGCTCAGGCAGTTGTAAAGCTTGCCTTATTGTTGTCTTCTTGTTGAGTCTTGCATTGCTTGTATCCAATGATTAAAAACAATAATTTCATACATTTTGTTCAGTTTTCTCATTGTTTATGGTAGAAGGACAATTCCTGTAATGGTTAATCTTTCATAGGCAGAAGCAAAAATCACTTCTGTCACCTTGTCTTGAAACCTTTTGGTCCTTCAACTGTAAAGTGGGTGTCATACACTCAGAAGATTGGGGTAAATGTCATAAAAATTAGGAAAAGTCACATTATAAGAAAAAGCCACCATTGGGAGAACAGCAGCTTATCAAGAGATAAAACTGATAGCAAGAACAAAGAAATGAATGGCCATGATATCCAGGGTGGAAGCAGCTGGATCCTGACTCCCAGATTCATTTCCATTGATTACCTGGCAGAATTAACCTAAGTCCTCTCTCCATGTTGGGGCTGGACTTCACATTAAAATAGGGACACTCCTAGTACAACCAGATTTTGTTGGATTTTGCTAGCAGCTGTATACTACACCTTGCAACATCACTGATGATTTGGTCTACAATTCACTGGTGCCAGGAACCTCTTCAGTCTTAGATTCTACAGACCCTCAACCCCAGGGGCATTCCCAGAACTAAATTGTAGCACTAGCAAGGGACTGAGATGGGTGATCCTAGTGTCTCTTATTACAGGTGAGGCAACAGAAGTAAGCCCATTATGTAAAGGAATCCTCCCAGTTAGCAATTGACTCCCAAGTTGGTTTTGCGGTATCCCATGGACTAAGTGTGGAAGAGAAGCCCCAGGTCCTTTGTGAGTTAGAGCTTAAATTAAACAGGGTCATGGTGGGCGAATTTCTGATTCCCAATCCTGTTCTTAGGACCAGTTCACCAAAAGAACCAGGAGGCCGGGCGCAGTGCCTCACACCTGTAGTACCAGCACTTTGGGAGGCCAAGGCAGGTGAATTGCTTGAGCCCAGGAGTTCAAGACCAGCCTGGGCAACATGGCAAAACCCCATCTCTACAGAAAATACAAAAAATTAGCCAGGCATGGGGGCTTGTGCCTGTAGTCCCAGTTCCCTGGACTGAGGCTGAGTTAGGAGAATCACCTCCCAGGCTCATTTCCATTGCTTCCTGAGCCCGGGATGGCTGCAGTGAGCTGCATGCAGTCATACCACTGCACTCCAGCCTGGTAACAAGAGTAAGACCCTATCTCAAAAAAAGAAAGATTGAGAGAGAGAGAGACAGAGAGAGAGAGAAGGGAAGGAGGGACGGGAAAGGAAAGGAAAGGAAAGGGGAAAGGAGAAAGGAGAAAGAAAAGAGGAAAGGAAACCAGAAGTAGTGTATGCTTAGAATTAACTATGTTTGTGTCTTTGAGTTGTCATGTGTTTATCCACAGTAGTTCTGGACTTCCTCCCTGTGTTGGGCAAAGGCTGAGATGGGATGGTGGGTGGAGGCAATAGTAAAAGCTGTGGGTCCCACCCAGGGCCTGGTGAGCTCATCTTTAGCCTACCCAGATCCTTTGAGCTCTTCTGGCTCTGCTGTCTCCCAAGCCAGAGAGGATATGTTTTGATTTTATGGGCTACCAGGATAGTCTTCAGAGTATCCTCGGAAGCACATCCTCCTTCCTCAGCAGCCGATTGGGAATCCTACACTTGAAAAATACATGCCTTTGAGAATATGCCGGGACAAGGGAAAGTAGGGATGTTTTCCAAGGAGTGTGTGTGATGGGGGCTGCACCTGTGTAAGCAGAGATGATGGGGTTCAGAGAACCAGAAACAAACCTAGGCAAGAAATAAACAACCAGTACTAGTTCAGGGTGAGACAAAGTTAGTTTCCAAATCGCTCCACCAGGTCATTCAACATGTTTGTAACTGAAAGAGCCCCTGGGGTCAGGATTACAGTTTACTGGGCGGGTCAAGGATTAAATGGAATAATGGAATTTCCCTTTGATAAGGAGAAGCCAAGATTTATTAAGTCATTTTATTTTGTTGTTGTTGTTGTTCCTATGGTTTCCTTTTCTCTAAAAATATAATTTTTTTAACTGAGAAATTGCATGACAGGACATCAACGTTAAGAGTGTACAAATTATCATGTGTGATTATTTTTAGAACCAGTTTATCCACCATTTCAGATAAAAACTTTTGTTGGATCTGATTACAGAGCTCTGACCAACGCTACAATTCTTTGAAATAGAAAAAGCAGGCTGTTTCCCTATGCACTGAAAGTGAAGTCTGGGCCAGGCACAATGGCTAATGCCTGTAATTCCAGCACTTTGGGAGGCTGAGGTGGGCGGATCACTTGAGGTCAGGAGTTCGAGACCAGGCTGGCCAAAATGGTGAAACCCTGTCTCTACTAAAAATACAGTAATTAGCCAGGCTTGATGGCTGGCGCCTGTAATCCCGACTACTCGGGAGGCTGAAGCAGGAGACTCACTTGAACCCAAAAGGTGGAGGTTGCAGTGAGCCAAGATTGTGCCACTGTACTCCAGCCTGGGCAACAGAGTGAGACTCTATCTCAAAAAAAAAAAAAAAAAAATGAAGCCTGCTCTGTATTTTTTCATCTGCTACTTTTTTAAGGAGGTTGGAGATACTGGGAGAGAAAGGAGAAGATAGAGAAAAGTTTATAACAATTATGTCTGCAAAGGAGAAATTCACTCGTTTGTTCATTCATACATTCCTTTGAGGCAGAGGAAACAACATGTGCAAGTTCAGACAGAATGAGGAATCTTCTTCTGAGACTTAGTGGCAAATGACCTTCCATGGTAGCACAACCAGTATCACTGTCATTTGCACAGTATCCTTATAAGTGACACTTTGTAGTGGTGAAACCATTTTTTTGTTGTTGGGTTGGTCTTTTCAGTCCTGAGGAGGATCTTTCTGCCTTCACGGATACTGACTGCTGCTTCTAAATAGAACAAGTTGTGTATGATTACTGGGACTTTGCCTCCCCCATAGCCATCTTTGCTGGGACCAAGGAAATGTTGTCATTCTGGGCCTTACATTTTTTCTTTCTTGCCCTTTTTATTTTGACACAAGACGATCAGAAGGCCAGGGACTGTATAATATGCAGGAGCTCTTTGGTTGAATACTAGATGAAGGGGTTGACTTATGATGAAGGGCTATGGTGTACAAAAACAAATACCATTAAACACTAGAATGACACACATTCAGCATGGCAAGATGTTTGCACTATGGAAAGCACAGATGATCTCAGATGGTCTGAGGTGGAGGCCCTAAAAGTGCGGTCCCTGCACCAGCAGCATCAGCATTACCTGGGAATTTAATTAGGAAATGTAACTTTTGGGGGACCCTGCCCCAGACTTACTGAATTAGAAACTCGGGGTGAGCAGCTAAAGTTTGAGAACCGCTGGTCTAACAGTACAGCAACCCTACATGGGACATTGATCACTGATTGGAATGCCAGGGGAAACTGCCCTCTCTAATTATTATTCCTCCCCCACCCCTGGCCACACCTAAAGTTAAATTCACCTAAATTAAATGCTGTTATGGTGTAACTTCACTGTATCCATAATTAGGTGGTAATATTATCCACTTTTTTTTTTCAGAATGCCCTTGTTAAAGCTATTTAGATTAACATGCATCTTTTAAAAATTATATTGATTTTTTAAAAATTTAACAAACCTGTATGAATAGCTCAGAAGAGCAAAGGTGAATGGCCCACAGGCCTTCCCTTTGGGGTTATGCTTCTCCTCTAGGGAGGAGACAGACTGCCCTAAATAATAGAACAGAACATGCTAAGTATGATGCCATCCCTGCTCAAGGTCTGTGCTACTGTTAAATCTTCTTTCAGCAGCCTGTTGAAATTAGCACTCTCCCTTGGTTAGTTAGGGAGTGGCAGTTTTGATATCTAAAGTTAACTTTCACAGTGACTGTTAGGTTGCAGACATTACACTGGAATCTCCAACCTAACAAAGAACCAAAAACTACTAAGATAACACATGTGATACTACCAAAGGAACTATGTGTGTGAATGGGCCACCATACTCCTTCATGCAAGACACTCCTTAGTGCCATGAAGGACTCTGCAGAGTTCCTTCAGTTTCTTCCTGAGAACAGAGGTTCCTAATAGTTATGCCATCCAAACAGACTAGCCTCAAGAAGCTTTTATCAACTTCTTCAAAGCTGTAATTCACTAATGCTGCTTCCTGGTGATTTCACCAGCCCATGGCACAAGGAAACTATAGCAAAATGATACTATAGCAAATTTGTCTTTTTTTTTTTTTTTCCTTAGTTTTTAGTTTTTAGAGATGGGGTCTCACTACGTTACCCAGGCTGAAGTGCAATGGCTATTCACAGGTGTGCTGATAGCACATTGTAGCTTCAAACTCCTGGGCTCAAGCAATCCTCCTCCCTCAGCCTCCCAGCTAGCTGGAACTACAGGTGCATGCCACGATACCTGGCTACATCTTTTTCTTAAAAACAAATTTCTTTAAATTATCTTTTATGATGACACTATGATTTTTTCCCTTTCGGAGCATAAGAGACTTTCTTTCATGAAATGATAATAGTAGGTTTTTAACATCCTTTGCAAAATATAAGCTGGCAACTTATACCAGTCTGCCACATTGTGACATTTCTTTAGGAATTACTTCTCCAGGGAACCAGGACATGGCACAGTAGGAGGTATTGTCCTTCCATGTGAATCCAGCCATTCAGCCATTCCCTTGAAGGCCAGAAATATACTTGCTCCGAAGAGTGGAGAAAAAAAAAAAAGTTAATTCCAAAAATGAAATCAAATTGGATGCAAGAATCAGTCACACATACTTGAGTGGCTGAGATGACTGCACTGGTGGGAAAGTGCAAAGACTTTCCAAACAAGGAGGGCTGAAAAAAGCTCCAGCCAGGAAGAGTTAGAAAAAAATCACTCTAACTTAGGAAAAATGTGATGGGGCCATTAAAACAGGAACTTCATTCTTTCACTCAAACATTTGGACTTTCCAACAGAGAAGAAACTCAAATCAATCAAAGTTGAGGTTGTAAGTAGAAAAGGTAAGATTTCAGATGGGTGTGGTGGCATGCACCTGTAGTCCCAGGTACTCAGGAGACAGATGTGGGAGGCTCACTTGAGCCTAGGAGTTCGAGACCAGCTTGTAATAAGCTGTCTCTTTTCTTTTCTTTTCTTTTTTTTAAATAAAAAGGCAAAGAAGGTTGAAAAATTACAATCTGCTAAAGAAGAAGGCTGCTAAACTTCAGACTGGATCTAACTTCAGTTATTTGTGTCCTACAATGAAGGGCACTCATAGAAATGAAAATAAGTACCACATGTTCATCTAGACTCTTTATGGCAGGACACAAACATTGTTGCACCAGGGAAAAGTCTTGGTTGTGAAAATCCTTTGATGAACTCTCCCTGCAGTGGGAAACAGACTTTACCACTGAAACAGTAGCCGTCAATCCCTGCTGTACCTAGGTCACTTTAAAATTAGACTGCCAGATCTCACCCCAGAGATGTGGTCAAGTGTCCCCTGACATAAGTATTTTCTAAAGCTCTCAGATGAATGTAGTGTGCTTCCTGGGCCGAGAACCACTGTGCAAGAGAAAAGCAGCATTTCTTTATTAGTTACTGCAGTAGCTTATGCTGAAGTATTAGACATTCCTGCCTCCAACCTTCTGTTCCACCTTGAGACCCTCTCACTCTGGGTACTGAGATGGAATAGAGGAATGTGGTTCCTGTGGTCTCCACCCAGTTGGAGCTCCATGAGAGCAAAGCTGGGTCTAATTCACTTCTACATCTAAACCTAGAGCAGAACCTGCACATAGCGAGCCAGTGTTTACATTGCTGAAGGCCTGGCCAGGTGGCCGGCCTGCCTGCCAGGAACATTTATAGTGCGGATTCATTCTTTCGAATTCTTGGTTATTTTCTCTCCTTTGGTGTTTTTATTTGAAAGAGAAATTGGGGCATGGTGAATTTTCTAGTTCTTCACTACTGTGAAGTCCTGCGCTGGAATCAGCCATGCTCTGCTTGGAACTCCAGCGCCCTACCCACCCATAAACCCTGCCAACCGCGCGAAAGTTGGCCCTGAGGAGTGTGGTTCTCAGCTGGGGTGCAGAGCGGAATTACCTGCCAGTTTTTAAGATTACAGCTGTCTGCGCCCAATTTGAAACCAACTGAATCAGAATCTACAAGAGTGGGATTCAGGCATGTGTGGTTTTAATATCCTTAGTCATTACCTTCACTTGAGGACAGTGGTGTTTAAAATACCTGGATCAGCAGCAGCAGCTTCACCTGTGAGCTTGTTGAAAATGCAAATCATCAGCCCCATCCCAGGACCTCCAGAATCAGAAACTCTGGGGTGAGGTCGAGGTAGCAGTTTGTGGTTTCACAAGCCCTTCAGGGCATCTCCTTGAGTCAGAGTTGCTGCACAAACAGAATATTTTTTCCAAGCAGCAGTTTGGAGAAAATGCCTAAATGAGTATCACTTGATAATTGTCTCCCTTTGGGCTCTAGATCTAGCCTCTCCTGCTGCTCCTCTGTTGACACATTAATTCAGCAAACTTATTTAAAGGTCTCTCTATGCCTGTTCTCTCCTAACTCTCCCTGGCACGTTTGCGCTTTCCTCTCCTCTCCCAGTGAGGCACCTGTGCAGCCTCAGGGCCCACCTTAAATTGTGTTCCCTCTTGAAAGCCCTTTTTCCATTTCTTCCAGCAGAATATCAGTGCCATCACATTCATTTTGGTCTTTCGTATGGTTTTAGTGTGTTTTCTCTTTACCTGCCTTTTTCTTAGTGACCTTGAGCGAGTGACTTAACCTGTTTCCTCATCTGTAAAATGGGAATGATAATAATAATAATAGAGCCTACCTCATTAATGAGTTAATACCTGTCTAGGTGCTCCGAATAATATCAACAAGTATAAATTCTAAAAGTAATTTTTGGCCGGGCACAGTGGCTCACGCCTGTAATCCCAACACTTTGGGAGGCTGAGACAGGAGAATTGCTTGAACCTGGGAGGCAGACGTTGCAGTGAACTGCTCTGCACTCCAGCCTGGGTGACAGAGACTCTGTCTCAAAAAAATAAATAAAATAGAAGTAATTTTTATTCATAGCATTAAATCATGGATATGTAATATGTTATAATTACGTAATAGTACATGGCACGTAAATACTCAACAAATGTCAGCATTTTTTTTTCTTTTTTTTTTCTTTTTTTTTTTTTTTGAGACGGAGTCTCGCTCTGTCGCCCAGGCTGGAGTGCAGTGGCCAGATCTCAGCTCACTGCAAGCTCCGCCTCCCGGGTTTAGGCCATTCTCCTGCCTCAGCCTCCTGAGTAGCTGGGACTACAGGCGCCCGCCACCTCGCCCGGCTAGTTTCTTGTATTTTTTAGTAGAGACGGGGTTTCACCGTATTAGCCAGGATGGTCTCGATCTCCTGACCTCGTGATCCGCCCGTCTCGGCCTCCCAAAGTGCTGGGATTACAGGCTTGAGCCACCGTGCCCGGCCATTTTTTTTTTCTTGAGACAGTTTTGCCCTTGTTGTATGGGCTCTAGTACAGTAGCACAATCTCAGCTTACTGCTACCTCCGTCTCACAGGTTCAAGCAATTCTCCTGCCTCAGCCTCCCGAGTAGCTGGGATTACAGGCATGCACCACCACGCCTGGCTAATTGTTGTATTTTTAGTAGAGATGGGGTTTCGCCATGTTGGTCAGGCTGGTCTCAAGCTCCTGACCTTGGGTGATCTGCCCACCTTGGCCTCCCAAAGTGCTGGGATTATAGGCGTAAGCCACCGCGTCCAGCCCAAATTTCAGCTCTTATTAGTAACAATTTTAGGACAGTAAACATTTTGTGATTTTTATAGGTTTTTGTTGGTGGTGGTGTTTTTGAGACAGAGTCTCTTCTATTGCTCAGGCTGGAGTGCAGTGGCCCTATCTTGGCTCACTGCAAACTCCACCTTTTGGGTTCAAGCGATTCTCCTGCCTCAGCCTCTTGAGTAGCTGGGATTATAGGCGCCTGCCATCACGCCCAGCTAATTTTTGTATTTTTTTTTTAGTAGAGACGGGGTTTTACCATGTTGGTCAGGTTGGTCTCAAACTCCTGACCTCAGGTGATCTGCCCGCCTCAGGCTCCCAAAGTGCTGGGATTACAGGCGTGAGGCACTGCGCCGAGCCAGATTTTTATAGTTATTATTGTGTACTTGTTCTTTGTCCTTCCATTGGTCTTAAAGCTCTTTGAAGCAGATCTTTTTCTTTCTCAGCTCTGCATCTCTGTATCTCCCAAGTACCTAATACAGTTAAGCATGCTTTATCCAAAATGCTTGGGACCTGACATGTTTCAGATTTCAGGTTTGGGTTTCTTTTTTTTTAATATTTGCATATATAATGAGATATCTTGGGGACAGAACCCAAATCTAAACACAGAATTCATTTATGTTTCATACATACCTTATACATATAACTGGAAGGTGATTTTATTTTTCCCTTGGGGTCACTGAATAAACTGCATCTGTGTGTTGACTGCATTAGGTCAGATGCGGAATTTTCCACTTGTGGCACCATTTCAACACGTAAAAAGTTTCTGATCTTAGAGCATTTTAGATTTCAGATTTTCAGATTAGAGATGTTCAACCTGTATATGCTTAGGAAATACTTACAAAGTTAATACTGAAGTCACAGGCAATGTAGGTCAAGAAGTCCCTAAGGAATGTCTCCGTTCATTCACCTCATCAGCATGCTTGCTCCCCATCTCCTCCTTCTTTTGGGTAGTGCCTTCATTCCCTGGCTTCCTGGTGATATCATCCCTTCTTAAGGCCCCAGACCAGGCAAGTGGGTCTGGGTGTCCAGCTCTTAAGTCTAGCAGACTACACTTACACTCAGCCTGGTCTATATCCAGAACAACCCAGATAGTTCTTCCTATTGTTAATTACAGTTTTAAGAGCAGATTTCTGAACCGTATTTCTGACTGTGCCAAACAAATGAAATTCCTTTTGAATATAATGTTGTCCTCTAGCAGCAGTGGATAGGAAGGATAGGGAAATGGTACCTGGAGACGATAGTACTGTGCTCTTATTATTATTAAATTATTATGAGATTCGGTTTTTAGACACTGAAACAGAGATGACACAGAGGTTGAAGATCCCAACTGCCCAGGGTTTCCCTCACTGCTTTATAAAGATGCCTGCCTGGCTGGGCTCAGTGGCTCACACCTGTAATCCCAGCACTTTGGGAGGCCAAGGTGGGTGGATTATTTGAGGTCAGGAGTTTGAGACCAGCCTGGACAACATGGTTAAACCTTGTCTCTACTAAAAATACAAAAATTAGCCGGGTATGGTGGTGCGTGCCTGTACTTCCAGCTACTCTGGAGGCTGAGGCAAGAGAATCACTTGAACCGGGGAGGCGAAGGTTGCAGTGAGCCAAGGTTGTGCCACTGCGCTCCAGCATGGGTGACAGAGGGAGATTCTGTCTCAAAAAAATTTAAAAATAAAAAGATGCCTCCTTGTGAGCTGGGAATTCTGCAATGTCTGAGTTAAGAGTAGAGGTGTGGCCAGGCATGGTGGCTCACGCCTGTAATCCCAGCATTTTGGGAGGCTGAGGCAAACGGATCACGAGGTCAGGAGTTCGAGACCAGCCTGTCCAGCATGGCGAAACCCTGTCTCTACTAAAAATACAAAAATTAGCCAGGCGTGGTGGCACGTGCCTGCAATCCCAGCTACTCAGGAGGCTGAGGCAGGAGAATCGCTTGAACCCTGGAGGTGGAGGTTGCAGTGACCCAAGATTGCACCACTGTACTCCTGCCTGGAAGACAGAGTGAGACTCTGTCTCAAAAAAAAAAAAAATATGATGGCCTCCCTGGGATCCCATCATATTGGAGCCCAAGTCCAATATGGGCTCGTTTTGGCCCCTGTGGCAGACTTTGAAACAATTTGATGTGTTACATAAATATTGTATATTTTTAAATCTCAAATTATTGCAAGTCTATGCAAATTTTCGATTTCAAACAAATTTTTCTGTTACCTTAATGTTTTACATTTGCATTATGTTTATGTTAGTTTTCTAGAAGTCGGCAGAGTTCTCTGAGTTATATTGAGATGATAAATATAAACAGTGTTTTATTAGCTGTAAATGCATATCACTTAAATGCTGTCTGGTAAGCCAATCCAGGATAAACTTGTTAACATTATGGGTACAGTTGTCAGGGTTTATCAGAGAATGCTATGAATATAATATCTAAATTTTGGCAAGGCATTTGGTGAAGTCTGTCCTAAGTTCTTGTAGATAAAACTTCATGGACAGAATGGTACAATTAAAAGGATTCATAACTGGGGTATGACGCAAACCAAAGAGGGCTAGTTAATGAATTGGTGAGAGCCTTGAAGAGCGTTTGAAGCAAGGGCCAGCAGGGAGCCTGCTCACCGAAGGCCTCTGCCCTCCACCTTACCCACATAAATTTTAGTAATTATTTGATTGTGGGCATTTAGGCATTCCTGTGTATTTGTATGCGTTTTTGAGATAGGGTCTTACTTTGTTGCCCAGGCTGGAGTGCAGTGTCAGCATCATGGCTCACTGCATCCTCGACCTCCTGGGCTCAAGTGATCTCCCACCCAGCTAACTTTTTATTTTTTGTAGAAATAGATTCTCACAATGTTGTCCAGCCTGGTCTCAAACTCCTGGGCTCAAGCAGTCCTCCCACCTTGGGCTCCCAAAACGTTGGGATTACAGGCGTGAGCCACCAGGCCCAGCTGGTTTACCCAACTTCTATTAGATGATGAACATGTGTGAAGAACTGGGTGCTGGGAGGTACCCAAGACTCCTCCCCTAGTCCGCACCCTCATTCCCTAGTCCTGCCAGTTTTATCCCTTCCGTAGTTTTTTTTCTTTCTTTTCTACCTTTTTAAATGATCACCTTGGCTTCAGACCTTCAGTGTTTCTTAAACCCACCTTCTCCCGATTCCTTCTGAACTTTAGGCCCTCATCATTTATTTCTCTCCTGGACTACAGTGCAGTAGTGTTGTAACTGGTCTCCCTGCCTCTAATATTGCCCCCTCAACAATAAGAGCACTTCAGTGAAAATGGGCCCCTGACCTTATTGCTTAAACTAACCCCTCAGTGGCATTCCCTTGCATACAGAACTAGCTGCTTCACATTGTCTAGAAGGCTTTCTGTACTCTAGCCACATTTCTTCCCTGGCCTCATCTCCTGCCCTTTCCCACCTCTAATTTTATGCTTCAGTGTTATGGGATGGCCTGTAGTTCCCCACATGGTCCATTCTGTTTCACGCCTTCGTTGAGCCTTTGCTCAGCTGGTTCCCCTGCCTTTGATGGTCCTAACACATTGTCACCTCTCTTCTTCTTTGAGACTTGGGTTATCATTTATACCAGTATATTGGAATTATGTGTTCATGCATTTCTCTTTCTCAAACTAGACTGACTATAAACTCCTTAAGGGCAGTGATCTTATTTAGCTCCTACCACATAGTTAGCAGGCAATAAGTTTTTGGGTTTTTTTATTTTTTTAATCAGAACTGAGAATATGAAAAGATCTCGGCAAATGAAAGGCAGACCATAAAACTTAACAGGAAGATAAAATTTAACAGGGATATACTTGGGCTTAAAATAAACAAACAGAGAAAACACATCTTGGCCTAAGTACTGAGTACAAAGTGGGAGAAAGATGACTCACCACCATCAGTAGACCATGTCAAAAAAGAAGCGCTGTGGTTTCAGTTGACTTTGTGCTCCATATGAGTCAACAGTGTGATGCAACTCCAGTTCAGAACAGGGAAAGTAATAGTCCTGTGGGTCAAACCGTGCAGGAGATTTGTGATCCAGCCTATGGGCCATCCTTTAAGAGAGGGTGAGGCATGTCCACAGGAAAGCAGCTAGAATAATGAGAGATGGTGACCCCATCATTTGGGGAAGGAATTAGGAATGTTTCATCTGGAGAAGACAGAGGGGACACAATAATTGTAATCAAATGCCTAAGGAGCTGTCATTGGGAGCCTCAAAATGTGGCATTAGGCTAATGAGTAAAAACACAAAAACAACTTTTTGACAATGGAATAAACTGTCTCATGAGCTCCAGAGTACTATAGGGTTCAACCAAGAGCTTCTGGGAAGGGGTGTTACAGAGGGAAGCTTAGCCCCTGAAGGAAGTTTATACTAGACGTCCTCTTCTCTTGGTCAGCTTTGAGGCTCAGTGATAAGAGGTCACTGAGTTCATATTTATTGAATGTTGAGGAGGGGTGCCAGGAACGCATCTTCTAATAGTAATTCCTTTGTACCCCTGTTGGAAAAATTATACATTACCTAAATGGAAATGGTTGCGGACTAGAAGTCTGAACCTTTGAGGGCCACTCACTTATGACAGTGTTTGAAATCTGCTTATGGGAGACATCTGATGGCCTCACGCAGTAGATTCAGTCTTCATTCTGTCATGTCCTTTTGTGGAAAATTAAAGTGATTATCTCTTTCCCTTTGCTTTTTTTGCTTCTTAGTTCTGGAGAGTCTTGGCTTCTGGGAGGAAGTCAGAGGGATTATCTCAGGATCAGAGCTGATAACAGGATTCCCTTGTGCCTTCAAGGCGCCAGGCCTGCCCCAGTACCTCCAGAGCCTCACCAGACTAACCATTGCTGCAGTGTGGGCTGCAGCAGCCCAGAGTGGAGAGCGGGAGAGGGATGTCCCCATCTCTTTCTCTCAGCTGTTAGAATCTGCCTTCCCTGAAGTGCGCTCACTGACACTGGAAGCCCTCTTGGAAAAGTTCTTGTCAGCAGCCTCTGGACTTGGAGAGAAGGGTCTGCCACCCTTGCTGTGCAACATGGGAGAGAAGTTCTTATTGTTGGCCATGAAGGAAAATCACCCAGAATGCTTCTGCAAGGTAAAGTCTCCAATGTACTGACTGGCCCTTTCCACTCCCCACATTCTTTTGTGAGCCACTGGAATGGCAGGATCATGAAGGCAAGATTGGGTTTGGGCTCTACGGGGGCAATAGGAAGTAGATTCAGCATCCAGTGGATAAAGACTCTCTTTGTATGGTGGTTGGCATGGCGTCATACCTAGAAGGGCACCAAGAAAAGCTTTTGATGATAGGGGTATTGATGGCAGAGATTAACCAAAAACAGAGCAAACCACTTTGGGATGTTTAGGAAACAGGTCATTAAAAATTCACTGTAGAGTGTGTTAGAGGTAGTCTTTGCTGACATGGCTATTTGAGGGCAGATGGCCACCTGGGAAGCATAATCAAAAGGAAAGGGCACTGGCCTAGAAATCAAGGTATCTGGCTCCCATCCCAAGTCACTAGAGGCCCTCTGGTTAGTCATTGCATCACCCTGCCTCAGTCTCCCAAATGTATTATGGGGGAAATAAGAAGTTAGTGGGAGCCTTTTGAAAGGTAGACCTCTTGTTGATACAGTTGATTATCATGTAACCTCTAGAGACGTTTCCCTGAGTATTTATTTATCTTTTTTGTGTGTGGATTTGGCTTACACAGATACTGAAAATTCTCCACAGTATGGACCCTGGTGAGTGGCTTCCCCAGACGGAGCACTGTGTCCATCTGACCCCAAAGGAGTTCTTGATCTGGACGATGGATGTTGCTTCCAATGAAAGGTTTGCCCCCAATACCTCCTGTGCAACCTTGGTAAGATGTATGGTCCCATCAGTCATTATGTAATGAACTTGCACACAGTCCTGGCCTCAGGTCTCAAGTGCTGTGTTTCATTCTAAGCCTCAGCCTAAGAGTTCTAAACTCAAGCAATAGAATGATGTCAGCGATTCGCGTTAATAACAACAAGGTGATTGCTTCCGGAGGCATTTTTGTAACCAGGAGGTAGACATTTTCATTGTTCACCTCTGCATGGATTACAGACTATCTGCAAAAGCCAGTGTATGAAATATGTCTGATTGTAATTTTGTGTTTTTTTGTTTGTTTATTTTTCTAGATCTGAAATTCAGAGTGTAGCTCTGAGACTTGCTTCCAAAGTCATTTCTCACCACATGCAGACATGTGTGGAGGTAAGGCTAGTCCTCATCTTGTTCTGGGACCTAGGGTTTTGTGTTCTCATTTTACTCAGAAGGTGTTAGTAAAAGTGAACAGTCTCAGCAGGCAGAACCCCTGTGACATGTGTATGTAACATATACAAAAATATTGTTCATGCTGGTTTTTCAGTTTGAGTATAACTTGAGAAGACTTCTTTGGATGCCACCTTTCTTTTCTCTTGTTTCTTTTGAAGATGGAGTTTTGCTCTTATTGCCCAGGCTGGAGTGCAGTGACACAGTCTCAGCTCACTGAGACCTTTGCCTCCTGGATTCAAGTGATTCTTCTCCTGCCTCAGCCTTCTGAGTAGCCATGATTACAGGCATGTGCCAGCACGCCCGGATAATTATTTGTATTTTTAGTGGAGGCAGGGTTTCACCATGTTGGCCAGGCTGGTCTCGAACTCCTGACCTCAGGTGATCCACCCGCCTCAGCCTCCCAAAGTGCTGGGATTACAGATGTGGGCCACTGCGCCCAGCCTGTTTTAGGCATTTTTAAAATTAGAGTTCATGGGGGTAACAGAACCTTCCCCCCAAAACACATATGCCCAAACCCCTTATGTTTCCCCCCATTTCTCTAGCTGGACTCTTTATTTAAAGATGAATAAGCATGTCAATTCCAAAAATATTTAGGATTACAACCTAGTGAACTAAGTATGAAAATACATCGCTAAGGCTTAAATATTCCCCCTAGAACATGACCCAACTGGCTCTGGATGGAGGCCCAGATACGCCCCACCTGTTTTACATGTCCTTTGTTAGTGAAGTAGAACTAAAGTAAGAAAAACAGCTTCCTGGGAAGATGTCTTAAGACAAATACATGCTACTTAGGTGCATACAAGAAACATAGCACCGTCACAGAATCACAAGTAGAAGGCAACCAAATACCACAGGAAAATTACCTGAAGATCCGGATTCCACACAGCCACACTGATGGTGGTGGCATAACATTGTGGACCCTGAGCCCTTACAATAAACCTAGCACTGATGTGTAGGTACTGCAGAAACAAAGATGAACAGAGACTAGAGGTATAGTCTAATGAGAGAACGAGAACATTAGATAATTACGTTACATGCTCTAGTAGGAAGGTGTGCCAGGGCCATGGAAACCCAGAGGAAGGAGCGAGAGTTCAGAGGCTGAAGAAGACTTCATAGAGGAGATCATGAAGTTCAGAGAGCATAGGGCTGGGCAGAGATAAAACTGAGGGTAAGAATTAACAAGCAGGTCCAATTTCCTTAGATCTGTCATTCAAAGGCAAGCCAGGGAGATAAAAAAAAAAAGCCCCCAAAAAAGTCAGGTGGGGTGGAGGGAGTATAGGAATGGAGATGATTTGCTAAAAACTATAGCCCAGGGGAAAAAAAGAAAAACAGCCAGACATGGTGACTCACACCTGTAATCCTAGCACTTTGGGAGGCCAAGACAGGCAGATCACCTAAGGTCAGGAATTCGAGACTAGCCTGACCGACAGTGAAACTCCATCTCCACCAAGAAATACAAAAATTAGATGGGCGTGGTGGTGGGCGCCTGTAATCCCGGCTACTCGGGAGGCTGAGGCAGAATTGCTTGACCCTGGGAGGCGGAGATTGCAGTGATCTGAGATCATGCCACTGCACTCCAGCCTGAGCAACAGAGCAAGACCCTGTCTCAAAAATAAACAAAACAAACAAACAAAAAACACCAGATCCCGGCACAGTGGCTCACACCTGTAATCCCAGCATTTTGGGAGGCTGAGGTGGGCAGATCACCTTGAGGTCAGTAGTTTGAGACCAGCCTGGCCAACATGGCAAAACCCCGTCTCTACCAAAAATTACAAAAATTAGCCAGGTGTAGTGGCATGCACCTGAATCCCAGCTGCTCAGGAAGCTGAGGCAGGAAGATCGCTTGAACTCAGGAGGTGGAGGTTACAGTTAGCCAAGATCATCTCACTGCACTCCAGCCTGGGCAACAGAGCAAGACTCCATCTCAAAAAAAAGAAAAAAGAAAAAAAAAACACCAAGTTCTAAGACAGAAGTCACCAGGCAGCCTAGCAAGACTACCAAGGCATTATTCTTATCCAAAGCTGTTTTTAACCAGTTATTATGTCCAGTACGTGAATAAAGTGATATTTAATGAAAATTGGGAATTTTCCAGGGAGAAAAAAATGAACAGAACTGTAGAGAAATAGATAAAAGAAGCTCCTGGGGAAATGTGAGTTTCTTGGTGCATTGGGAATTAGCACCTTCCTCAAAAATACACATCATATTAGTTGCATAGATGCCCATAGATGATCAAAGGAATCATTAGTTACATTTTGAACATTTAAAGAGGTTCAGTTGATAGGAGAAGTAAAGTACATGTGGAACAACAGTCCCAGTTAGAAAATGAAAGAACAGAGTTTAAATGATGAAAACAATCCAGATGTTTATCAACTGATGAATGAGTAAGCAAAATGTAGTATATTCATACAGTGGAATGTTATTTGGCCATATTATCTGATTCCATTTATAGGAAATGTCCTGAATTGGCAAATTGATAGAGACAGAAAGTAGATCAGTACTTACTCAGGGCTGGGGAGATGGGAGGATAGGGAAGTGATAGCTAAAGGGTGCAGAGTTTCTCTTTGTGGTGATGAAAATGTTCTGAGATTGACTGTGGTGTGATTGCACATATCTGTAAATATACCAGAGTTCACCGCATTGGCCAATTTAAATGAGTAAATTCTACAGTATGTAAACTGTATCTCAGTAAAACTGTTACTATTACAAACAACAAGGAGCTGAAGGTTGAGTTGATCACCAGTGGCCAATGATTTAATCAATCATGCTGTTGCAATGAAGCTTCCTTAAAAACCCTGAAGAATGAAAAGTTCAGAGAGCTTCTGGGTAGTGAACAGGATGCACCCAAGTGCCAGGAGGGTGGCACACCCCAAAGCTCCATAGGGAAAGGACGTCCTGTGCTTGGGATCCTTCTGGACCTCTCCCTGTGGATCTTTCTCTTAATCTTGCTGTTCATTTGTATCTTTTAGCCTTTGTAATAAACTGATAATCTAGTTTTCTAAAAAATAAAAACAACACTGCTTTGTTTAAACAATAGTGTTAGATGCTGCTTTATTTATTTATTTAGCGATGGAGTCTCATTCTGTCTCCCAGGCTGGGGTGCAGTGGTGTGATCTTGGTTTACTGCAACCTCCACCTCCTGGCTTTAAGCAATTCCCCTGCCTCAGCCTCCTGAGTAGCTGGGATTACAGGCGTGCGCCACCATGTCCAGCTAATTTTTGTGTATTAGTGGAGACAGGGTTTCACCATGTTGGCCTGGCTGGTCCTGAACGCCTGACCTCAGGTGATCCACCTGCCTCGGCTGGGATTACAGCCATGAGCTACTGCGCCCGGCCTGTGATTCTGCTTTAAATGTTTTAACAGAAACTCATAAATACTGTGGCTTAAATCAGATAGAAGCAGTCCAAAGCAAATGTAGCTTGACAGTGTTGAGTCACCAGGTTCTCATACTTTGTTGTTCTGCTGTCCTAAACACATAGTAAACACATAGTTTCTATCTTAAGGCCCCACCTGGTTGCTCCAGCTTCCACCATCTTGTCCTTGTTTTTTTTTTGTTTTGTTTTTTTTTTTTGAGACGGAGTCTCGCTCTGTCGCCCAGGCTGGAGTGCAGTGGTGGGATCTCAGCTCACTGCAAGCTCCGCCTCCCGGGTTTACCGCCATTCTCCTGCCTCAGCTTCCCGAGTAGCTGGGACTACAGGCGCCTGCCACCTCGCCCGGCTAGTTTTTTGTATTTTTTAGTAGAGACGGGGTTTCACCGTGTTAGCCAGGATGGTCTCGATCTCCTGACCTCGTGATCCGCCCGTCTCGGCCTCCCAAAGTGCTGGGATTACAGGCTTGAGCCACCGCGCCCGGCCTCTTGTCCTTGTTTAGCTAGCAGGAAGGGGAAACCCAGGAAATAAAGATCATGGGCATTTATTAAGGTATGACTTGAAAGTGCACAGATACTACTTCTAGTGTCATCCCAGTCTTCAGAACTTAATCACCTGTTACTCCCAAACGCAAGAGAGACTGGGACATGTAGTCTCTAGCTGGGTGCCCATGGGCCCAGCCAAAAATCTGGGGTTCTGTTACTATAGAAGGGGCATCTGGTTATTGGTGACAAGAAGTTATTATTTGCTGGACAATCTTTCCCCACAAATTTGGTCTTTATGAGACCAAATGTATGCCAGTGTTCTCATAACTTGATTTGCATCCAGAAAGACTAAAGGAAGGCCAGGAGCAGTGGCTCATGCCTGTAATCCCAGCACTTTGGGAGGCCAAGGTAGGCGGATCACTTGAGGCCAGGAGTTTGAGACCAGCCTGACCAACATGGCGAAACCCTGTCTCATTTTAACCCTGTCTAACAAAAATTAGCCAGGTGTGGTGGCGCATACCTGTACTCTCGGCTACTTAGAAGGCTGAGACAGGAGAATCACTTTAACCCAGGAGGCGGAGGTTGCAGTGAACCAAGATCGCACCACTGTACTCCAGCCTGGGCAACAGAGCAAGATCTTGTCTCAAAAAAAAAAAAAAAAAAAAAGACTAAAACAACTTGCTGTCTAGTCATAGTGACTCCATCTTACCGAAAGACAAGTCAGGTTTTCTTCCTTGGGCATATTTCTCTCTAGTTGGAATAGAAAAGCAACTAAAAAACAACTTTCTTCCCACTGAGCTAAGAGCTAATCTGCAGGCCCAGTCTGGTGTAGGTCACCCCTAATTCCATGTCAGCCCTTGTTGCATCTTCTGAACTGATAGGTATATTTTGTGCTTTTAGAACAGGGAATTGATAGCTGCTGAACTGAAGCAGTGGGTTCAGCTGGTCATCTTGTCCTGTGAAGACCATCTTCCTACAGAGTCGAGGCTGGCCGTCGTTGAAGTCCTCACCAGTACTGCACCACTTTTCCTCACCAACCCCCATCCTATTCTTGGTAAGTGTGCTGAGACGGAAGTCTGTTCACTTAAAATATGGATAGATACTCTTGCCTAAAAAAAGGGAAGGTGAAAGATGGCAACATGAAACCTGCCTTTATGTCTTTCAGATATATTCCTGCCATCTTAGTTCATGCTCTAATCATTTTCACGAACACACTCTTTTTTTTTGAGATGGAGTTTCACTCTTGTCACCCAGGCTGGAGTGCAATGGTATAATCTTGGCTCACTGCAATCTCCACCTCCTGGGTTCAAGCAATTCTCCTGCTTTGGTCTTCCGAGTAGCTGGGATTATAGGCGTCCGTCACCACGCCCAGCTAATTTTTGCGTTTTCAGTAGAGACAGGTTTTCACCATGTTGGCCAGACTGGTCTCGAACTCCTGACCTCAGATGATCCACCCGCCTCAGCCTCCCAAAGTGCTGAGATTACAGGCGTGGGCCACTGCTCCCAGACCACCAACACACAAAAACCAGCCTCTTGTTTTTCAGCCTTACCCTAAACTTTTTTCTACAAAGATCTTTCTGAAATGCAAGTCTGATAATTTCAGTCCACTGTTTAAAACCTTTGAGTGGGTTCCCACTGCTTTCAGTATAAAGCCTAAACACCCTTTAGCACGGCTCACAAGGCCCTTCCTGTTCTGTCCCCTAACCCACTCCTCCTGCCTTATCCGCCACTCCCTAACACAGGCCCTATGTGTCATCAGTAGGGAACAGTTCTCTAAATTAAACAAACCACTGCTTGACTGACTTCTATTTGTCTTTCAAGACTCAGCCTAACTGTCCTCTCTTCCGGGAGGCCTATTGCAGTAATCTAGGTGAGAAATGAATGGGTGAGTGTGAAGCTGTGACAGCAAGGAAGAGAGAACAGGCTCAAAAGATTTAGGAAGTAGAATCAACAGGACTTGGTGGTATTGAGGTTGATATAAAAGGAAAATCCAAGAATGACTTCTAGGCATCTGGCTAAAGTAACTGGATAGGCTGCTGGTTGCATTCAATAATTTTTGTTTTAAGTTGAAGGTATCTGTATTAGTCTGTTCTCACACTGCTATAAAGAACTACCTGAGCCAGGCACAGTGGCTAACACCTGTAATCCCAACACATTGGGAGGCCAAGGCAGGTGGATCACCTGAGGTTGGGAGTTTGAGAACAGCCTGACCAACATAGAGAAACCTCGTCTCTACTAAAAATACAAAAATTAGCCGGACATGGTGGCACGTGCATGTAATCCCAGCTACTCGGGAGACTGAGGCAGGAGAATCACTTGAACCCAGGAGGCGGAGGTTGCGGTGAGCCAGGACCGTGCCATTGCACTCCAGTCCGGACAACGAGCAAAACTCCATCTCAAAAAAAAAAAAAAACCAAAAAACCTACCTGAGACGGAGTAATTTATGAAGAAAAGAGGTTTAATTGACTCACAGTTCCATAGTCTTAACAGGAAGCATGGCTGCGAGGCCTCAGGAAACTTACAATTATGGCAGAAGGTAAAAGGGAAGCAAATACCTTCTTCACATGGTGGCAGGAGAAAGAGAGAGAGAGCAGGAATAAGTGCCACACACTTTAAAACCATCAGATCTCATAAGAACTCACTCACTGTCATGAGAACAGCAAGGGGGAAATCTGCCTACGTGATCCAATCACCTCCTACCAGGCCCCGCCTCCAATTCGATATGAGATTTGGGCAATCCAGACCATATCATTTCACCCCAGGCCCCTCCTGAATCTCTTGTCCTTCTCACATTGCAAAATACAATTACCCTTTTCAAGAGTCCTCCAGTCTCAACTCATTTCAGCATCAACTCAAAAGTACACAGTCTAAAGACTCATCTGAGACAGGGTAAGTCCCCTCTACTCATGAGCCTGTAAAATCAAAAACAAGTTAGTTACTTCCAAGTTACAATGAGGGTACAGGTGGTGGGTAAATGCTCCCATTCCAAATGGGAGAGATTGGCCAAAACACAGGGGCTGCATGCCCCATGCAAGTTCAAAATCCAGCAGGGCAGTCATTAAATCTTAAAGCTTTAAGATAAATTCCTTTGACTCCATGTCTTACATCCAGGGCATGCTGATGCAAGGGGTGGGCTCCCAAAGGCCTTGTGCAGCTCTGCCCATGTGGCTCTACGGGGTACAGCCCCTGCATCTGCTTTCACAGGATGATGTTGAGTGCCTGCAGCTTTTCTAGGCACACAGTGCAAGCTGTCAGTGGACCTACCATTCTGGGGTCTGGAGGACGGTGGTCCTCTTCTCATAGCTCCACTAGGTGGTGCCCCAGTGGGGACTCTGTGTGGGGGCTCTGACCCCACATTTCCGCCTCTATATTGCCCTAATAGAGGTTCTCCATGAGGGCTCTGCTCCTGCAGCAGACTTCTGCCTGGAAATCCAAGTGTTTTCATCATCCCTCTGAAGTTTAGGCAGAGGTTCCCAAACCTCAGCTGTTGCCTTTTGCACACCCACAGGCCCAACACCACATGGAAGCCACCAAGGCTTGGGATTTGCACCCTCTGAAGCAATGGCCCGAGCTGTACCTTGGCTCCTTTTAACCACAGCTGGAGCTAGAGCTGCTGGGACTCAGGGTGCTGTGTCCCGAGGCTGCACAGAGCAGCTGGGCCCTGGGCCTGACCTAAGAAACCATTTTTTCCTCCTAGGCCTCCTGGCCTTTGATGGTAGGAGCTGCTATGAGGGTCTCTGAAATGCCCTGGAGACATTTTGCATGTCATCTTGGCTGTTAACATTCGGCTCCTCCTTTTTTTTTTTTTTTTTTTTCTTTTGAGATGGAGTTTCACTCTTGTTGCTCAGGCTACAGTGTAGTGGCACGATCTTGGCTCACTGTAACCTCCACTTCCTGGGTTTGAGCGATTCTCCTGCCTCAGCCTCCTCAGTAGCTGAGATTACAGGTGCCCACCACCATGCCTGGCTAATTTTTGTATTTTTAGTAGAAACAGGGTTTCACCATGTTGGCCAGGCTGGTCTTGAACTCCTCACCTCAGGCAGTCCACCCATTTTGGCCTCCCAAGGTGCTGGGATTATAGGCATGAGCCACTGCACCCGGCCTTCGCTCCTCTTTACTTATGCAAATTTCTGCAGCAGGCTTGAATTTCTTCCCAGAAAATGGGTTTTTCTTTTGTACCACATGGCCAGGCTGCAAATTTTTCAGCCTTTTATGCTCTGATTCCCTTTTAAATGTAAGTTCCAGTTTCAGATGATCTCTTTGTTCATGCATATGAGTATACACTTTTAGAAACAGCAAGGTCACATCTTGAATGCTTTGCTGCTTACAGTTTTTTTCTGTCAGATACCCTCAATGATCTCTCTCAAGTTCAAAGTTCCACAGATCTCTAGGGCAGGGGCAAACTACCACTAGTCTCTTTGCTAAAGCATAGCAATAGTGACCTTTACTTCGGTCCCCAATAAGTTTCTCATCTCCATCTGAGAGCACCTCAGCCTGCTTCACTGCACATATCACTGTCAGCATTTTGGTCAAAACCATTCAACAAGTCTCTAGGAAGTTCCAAACTTTCCCACATCTTCCTGTCTTTTTCTGAGCCCTCCAAACTGTGTCAACCTCTGCCTGTTACCCAGTTCCAAAGTTGCTTCCACATTTTCAGGTGGAAATGTCTTTATAGCAGTGCTCCGTTTCCAGTACCAATTTTCTGTATTAGTCCATTCTCACACTCCTATATAGAACTACCTGAGACTGGGTAATTCATCAAGAAAAGAGGTTTAATTGGCTCACAGTTCCACGGGCTTAACAGGAAGCATGACTGGTAGACCTCAGGAAACTTACAATCATGGCAGAAGGCAAAGGGGAAGCAAGGCACAGCTTCCCATGGCAGAGCAGGAGAGTCAGAGAGCAGAGAGAAGTGCCACACACTTTTAAACCGTCAGATCTTGTGAGAATTCACTCACTCTCATGAGAACAGCAAGGGGGAAATCTGCCTTCATGATTCATTCACCTCCCACCATCCACTCCAATTCGACATGAGATTTGTGAATCCAAACCATATTAGGATCTTTGGGACGTAAAGGTGGAGATATTTTGAAATTAAATGGATATACAGATCTTAGCTGGTTTCCAGCATGTTGTACACCTCCATGTCTCTCCTGACTGCTACTCTGTGTGTCAAGAGTAATAGGAAAGGGCAGCATGTCAATGATGTGTAAGAACCAAGCTTGAGAAAATCCTAAGGAATTGAAAAGCATAGTTCTTTTTTTAAAAATGTTTAAATGGTGTTATTTTGTGTTTTTGTTTTGTTTTTAAGCATAGAGTTTAATAAAAGAAAAACCCAGGTTCTAAAGCCATCTTCAACCCCAGCCCTGCCCTCTCCTGCCGCGTTTAATCCCTTATTAACATGCTCTGATTCCCTTCTCACGTATTAGTAGAGTTATATTTTTGTGTACCTCTTCCATGCCCAGCCCTCAAGAATCAGACATGGTCAATTCCTCCAAGGAGCTTTCAGTATAGTTGTGGAGAAAGGATTTACAGAGTAAAGGAGGGAATTGTTTTTTAGATAGTGAGATTCAAATTTTAAATGTTGTAGGAGTTCGGACCAATAAAGGGTCTCATGTCCCTGTATCTCTCTGGGATACAATGTTTTCTTCAATATGGTTTTAACTTTTTTCTTCTTAGTGACTTCAGGCATTTTTCTTACAGCCAGAGAGATATTGAGAAGGGACCTTCTGTGATTGTGATTTAATCATTAGACCCAGAGGAATAAGAGCAAAGGATGACAAACCTTAGTAAAGCTTCTCCAGTAAAGTTAATACCATTTTGCAGCACATTTTCTGGGTGACTTTAACTACTCAAACCCTAGCTCCTAACAGGTAAAATGTGTATAGAATAACCTGGAATTCCTTTGTGAAATTGGGTCCTGTGCCTACAAGAACATGAAAAATAGGCGCAGTGACTCATGCCTATAAACCTAGCACTTTGGGAGGATGAGGCAGGAAGATCACTTGAACCCAGGAATTCGAGACCAGCTTGGGCAACATAGCAAGATCCTCTCTCTACAAATAATTAAAAAATTAGCCAGATGTGGTGGCGCACACCTATAGTTCCAGCTACTCAGAAGGCTGAGGCAGGAGAATTCCTTGAACCCCAGGAGGTTGAGTCTGCAGTGTGAGCCCTTGTGCCACTGCACTCCAGCCTGGGCAACATAGTGAGACCCCATCTCAATGAAAAAAGGTACTGAATAGGTAGAAGCAAAGGACGTAAAAGTGCATGAGAGGCCAGGCACAGTGGCTCATGCCTGTAATCCCAGCACTTTGGGAAGCTGAGGAGGGTGGGTCTACCTGAGGTCAGGAGTTTGAGCCTGACCAACATGGTGTGAAACCCTGTCTCTACTAAAAATACAAAATTAGCCAGGTGTGGTGGTGCATACCTGTAATCCCAGCTACTCGGGAGGCTCAGGCAGGAGAATCACTTGAACCCGGGAGGTGGAGGTTGCAGTGAGCCGGGATTGCACTATTGCACTCCAGCCTTTTAAATTATTGTAAAGGTAGAAATTTAATAAACTCTTAGGTCTTTTGCTAGTTACATTGTCATCGGTTTTAAATAAGCCCAAGTCTCTATTATCTGGGCAACAAGAGTGAAACTTCATCTCAAAAAAAAGAAGTAAATGAGAAAAGTCAAGGGCACAGCAAAGTCATTTAAGGAAAAAGAAAAATTGAAATGGACTGAAGAGGGAAGGATTTGAAGGATATAAATGATGACCATGTTAAAAGGGGAAAATATTAAGAAAGGAAGGTATTGAACCCTTACAGAACAGCTAGAAAGGATGGAGACTGAAAGGCTGAGTAAAATTTAAAGTCAGACCTGTAATGGAAAGAAGAGAACAAAACCCCAAATGGAGCCACTGTTTTATTGGTATGACTAAAGCATCAGTGACTCTGAAACCACGTTCTCCATGTACAGATGAGGGAGAGGATAGACAAAGGGGAATTCTTAGGGCAGGGTAGTTTCTCCATTGAAAGGATGGTGATGCTGCGTGGTGGTCTTCCATGGCTCTCCAGTGATAACCTTCCACAAACAAGCCCAGGCCCACCCCACCTGGACCAGAGGTACCCTTTCTGGGAGGCCATGCTCACCTCTCACTTTCATCTTGAATTCTATGTCAGTTACAGCAGTCCACTTTCATTTTTCCTCTTGTGAGTCACAGCCACGTAGTTTTGTTCTTGACAACTCATTGCTTTGTGTTTTTGACTTTATATTCCTTTTGATTGCTCAGGACAAGATACTATCTTTTATTGTTCATTGTCCACAGCAGCACCTAGCACAGGCTGAATAGACAGATTAGTGTCCAGGAGTAATAATGGCATTCAGATAGTGGACCCCCTACATACATGGGACACAAGCTGCTGCCTTTATCATGGGTCTTTCTCTTTTTTTTTTTTTTTTTTTTTTGGTTGGGGGTGAGGATGAAGTCTCTCTCTGTCACCAGGCTGGAGTGCAGTGGCACGATCTCAGTTCACTGCAACCTCTGCCTCCCGGGTTCAAACGATTCTCCCATCTCAGCCTCCCAAGGAGCTGGGACTACAGGCGCCCGCCACGATGCCCAGCTAATTTTTGTATTTTTAGTAGAGATGGGGTTTCACCATATTGGCCAGGATGGTCTCAATCTCTTGACCTCGTGATCCACTCACCTTAGCCTCCCAAAGTGCTGGGATTACAGGTGTGAGCCACTGTACCCAGCCTCTTTTTATTCATGCCCCTAGAGCATAATCTTGATTGATGCTTTACTTTCAGAATTTATAGGCTCAGACACTTGAATCAACACTGGGCCAGTTTCTCCAAAGCAGTCTTATGCATAAAGTTTTCTTCTAAAGAATCAGGACTCAACTAGAAGAGCAGGGCACCGGGTCTTTGTCAGCTGGGCAGCATCTTCTGGAGGCCTTGCCTAGGGCTGGTTGCCTCCAGAAAGCCTACCTCCTCACCCCCAAAAAAGACATTTCCATATCTGCTCCCTTAGAAGTCTCTCTTTGCCAATGTTTGTCTAACACTCTTTCTGTCTTAACAATACCCAGAAAAAAAAGGAATAGCTGCAACTCATTCAGTGCTCCTCTCTTCCACCAGGGATTTGAAGCAGTATCTGCACCTGCCTTTTAATTGCATTCTAGGTAATTCAGATTCCTTTTGGTCTTCTCAGAGTTGCAGGATACACTTGCTCTCTGGAAGTGTGTCCTTACCCTTCTGCAGAGTGAGGAGCAAGCTGTTAGAGATGCAGCCACGGAAACTGTGACAACTGCCATGTCACAAGAAAATACCTGCCAGTCAACAGGTACCTCGTTCTTATCCTTTCGCATTGCCTTATTGCTGTAGGATAGGGGTTGGCACACCTTTCTATAATGAGCCAGATAGTATCTTAGGCGTTGTTGGTCATTTGGTCTCTGTCTTAACTCTGCCATTTCAGTGAGAAAGCCACAAACAGTAGGTAAACAAATGGGCATGACTGTGTTCCAATAAAACTTTGCTTACAAAAATAGGCAGCTTCTCAGATTTGATCTACTAGCCATAGTTTGCTGACCCCTGCTCTAGGACATCCTAGAGAAAAATTATTTTTAAAGGTAGAAATTTAATAAACTGTTAGGTCTTTTGCTAGTTACATTGTCATCGGTTTTAAATAAGGCCAAGTCTCTATTATCTGTGTGGTTCCATAACTCGGGAATCACAAAACTATCATTTTGTTCCTGTGTGAGTTTTTGTATGTGACAGAAAGCGACAAATGATTATGTGTACATTAAGTTTCTCTACTTTGTGTCCTAGCTGCTCATTTGATAATGACGTGAACCCAGGAGGGAAGAGGGCAGTGGAAAGAAGAGCACCCTAGCTGGGTAGTCCTGAGGTCACAGCCATAGTATAAGCAGTTACAGCCCCGGGCCCATCTGGGAGGATGCCTGCTTTAGTGGACTTGGATTCTCTTGGGGCTGGGTGTCAGGAAAGGTCTCTGGATCAACTGTCCCAATGAGAAGCAAGAACACTGTTTTGAGGCAAGGGATCAAAGCTGAGCAAAGAAGTTCACCTTAATAGACAACAGAATGAGAGAAGAGGAAGCCAGATAGCCTTTGTAATTGATGCAAGGTCCCACATCAGTTACTCTGGCTGGGGCTCCTTGCCAAGGCAGAACACAGGACTGTGTTCCCTGGAAGCCTCCCGAGATGTGTGAACCTTCCAGGATCGGAATCCGCAGTCTAAATGGTCTGTGCATGCTTCTCTGCCTATGTGGAAGAAGCTAGTTTTGGAATAATCTCTCAGTGATACTGCACTGGGGCAGGTTTCACCTGGATGAACTTTTCCTCTCAGCAGGATAGCATTTGGAACAGAGCCACAAGTGATATGCAAGCAGGCTCCCCTCAGCCCCCAACCTGCCAGACTTCCCCAAAAGCTAAAATTCTGCCATTGGCAATTTATTCATTTTTCCAATTGCAGCATTTGCTTAGGACACACAGAAAGCCCAGTGAGTGCTCAGTAAACATTTGTTGGAATATAATACACAGTAGATTCCGTACCCAGCCCAACTTGATTTTCTTAAGCATAATATGGGTCTTTTTCTTTAGACTGAAAAGTAGCTGGGGACTGAGAATTTTTTCAGGACCCTGATTTTTTTCTTTAATCAGAAGTTAGGCAACTGATTCATCAGAACAATATTGTCTTGTTTTAGGCCAGGCGCAGTGGCTCACGCCTGTAATCCCAGCACTTTAGGAGGCTGAGATGTGTGGATCACTTGCGGTCAGGAGTTCAAGACCAGCCTGGCCAATATGGTGAAACCCCATCTCTACTAAATATACAAAAATTAACTGGTGTGGTGGTGGGCACCTGTAATCCCAGCTGCTCGGGGGGCTGAGGCAGAAGAATCTCTTGAACCCGGGATGCATAGGTTGCAGTGAGCTGAGATAGTGCCACTGTACTCCAGCCTGGGTGACAGAGCAAGACTTGGTCTCAGAAAAAAAAAAAAAAAAGAACAATATTGTCTTGTTTTACCATCTCTCAAGGATATCAGGTGCTGGTGGTAACTTCACATTCATTCAGCATATAAGGATTTTGTAGAATCACTGCTGATGTTTTCCTCTTTGGTGTTCCAAGTTAATTACCATTGAGTCTTAATTAACTACCTTAAAAGTACATGTTGTTTCTTTTGTCCCCAAATCAGTGGTTGGCTAAGTGCCACAGTAAAATAACATTATTAAGTTGTGTTAATATTTAACGTCTTCTTTGAGAAGTTAAAATTACAATGAAAAAATTAAAGTTAGTTCTCAGTTTTCCTCCAAGAAAGAAATACAACACAAGAGCTCCACACCTCTGAGATCTCCCACTGTCAGTGAGAGATGGATGCAGATGGAGCTCTGCTCTCAGACCGTCTTCTAGCAGCCTGCTGGAGGAGCTTGGGGAAGTAGGAGGTGCATTCTGTGGGGTCTCTCTGGAAAGGGTCTGGAGAGTGGAGTGGGCCCAAAGGAAGGGAGAGATGTGACACAAATGAGAGCAGAACAGTCAATGCAGAAAGAGAAGTTGGAGCCAAAGCCTGGAGTTGGGGAGAACCTGGGAGCTGATTGGGCAGCAGTGAGTGAACTTCTGTGGTCAGAACACAGGCTCAGGCCAGGCAAGGAAGAGGAGCAGGAAATGAACTGAGCAAGGCAGGGGCACCCGCTTGTGGGCTGGCTCAGTGCCAAGCCCCGATCTCCTTCTGCAGGTCAGGGGAAGCTGGAGAGGGTTTAAAGCAGGAATGAGGTGGGAAGGCACTCAGAGGAGACTGGTGTTACAGAAAACATACTTGTGGAATCTCTGGCAGCAGTGTGTGAGATGGGCCAGGGCAGGGGATGAGTGAGGGGATTTACCAGGCAGGGAAATCAGCTGGGGGCTGGCAGCGACAGTCCTCTCCAGCTGCTCTCAGTAGGGATGGGATGGAGAGGAGAGGACTGATGCGTGAGAGTACTGGTTGGGGTTTGGGTAATCTCGACATGGGGAGTGCTGCTGTGGGAGGTGGGAGAGAAGGGAAAGCATGAGGTGACTTCAGAGTTTCAAACCTATGAGGTGTCCAGGGAAAAATACCGAGGCATGCCTCTGGCACTGATGTAGAAGTCAGACCATGGCATTCCAGGAAGTGAAACTACCAGGAAATCGGGAAAGGCAGTCAGACACCACAAGTCACTGTGATCCAGGACAAAGTATTCCTTAGGTCTTGGAGAGCTCGACAATGGAAATGGAGAGGGCAAAGGGAGACCTTCGTCTACTGTGGAAACAGAATAGACTGCGCTCTGTCCTGCCTTCCTCAGAACGCAGCACAGCTATCCTGGGATCTCCAGTGCTCCTTAACAGATCTAGTTATCGGTCCCCACGGGCACTTTCTGGAACCTGTAGAAGAGGCAAACGTTAAATGCAGTCATTCAGACTTCCTCACCCTAAGATATCGTTTTGAATAATTGGCTTTATGTCTAGATTTGAATTAGTTAATGATTCTAGAAGGCCTGGGGAAAATAATGCCATGATTAGCCGGCCCTCCTAAGAATGCATTTCTTATTCACCTTTTTGCCTGCTGGAATGTCCTGCACATGCTTCACCCCGCATAGGGAAGCATGAAACTCACAGCCTGTCAACAGCTTTCTCCCTGCAATGTCCGAAGCACCCTCAGCCCTTGGAAGTATTGACATCAGGGAGCCCCAGCTGCAGGACCCTCTCTGCCCCTCCCTCCCCACTCTGTAACAATCATGGAACCTGCAGAAGGGAATGGAAGAAATGACATTTCCAGGACTTAAGAGTAAAGGATTGAAATTCGCAGCTAGGAGAAAAAAAATGTGTGGGCCAGACTCCAGGCAAGGCTCCGCCTTCCTCCTTTCCCTGCTCTGACTTCAGGCCTTGAAACGCTCAGGAAGGCCGGGCGCGGTGGCTCAAGCCTGTAATCCCAGCACTTTGGGAGGCCGAGACGGGCGGATCACGAGGTCAGGAAATCGAGACCATCCTGGCTAACATGGTGAAACCCCGTCTCTACTAAAAATACAAAAAAAATTAGCCGGGCGAGGTGGCGGGCGCCTGTAGTCCCAGCTACTCGGGAGGCTGAGGCAGGAGAATGGCGTGAACCCGGGAGGCGGAGCTTGCAGTGAGCTGAGGTCCGGCCACTGCACTCCAGCCTGGGTGACAGAGCGAGACTCCGCCTCAGAAAAAAAAAAAAAAAAAAAAAAAAAGAAACGCTCAGGAAAGAGCTCTAATGCAAGAGCAGGAGATGCTCAAGGCTATCTCTGCAGCTCCCCACCCTCTTCCACCAAGCGGCCACTTGGATCTGTTTTATATACCACATCGGGGATTTAATGTCAGATTTCATTTGAACAAAGGCCTCTGTGTGGGAAAAACAACCTGGACAATATTTAACTTTAAATCCCGGCATTTGTATGATTCTTAAGTTAGGCAGAGTTCTGGGTGAGAGCAGCAGGGGAGGAACCCATGAAGGTACAAATTTGTGAAGCTGACTTCAGAGGAAGAGAAGATAAGAAAGGTATCTTAGAAGGTGAGAAGGGCTAAAAGAAAGAATCCAGTGATTGGGGTTCTTCCATAGCCTTTCCTACAAGCCAGGGGTACCTGAGCCTTTTCTTTTTGTAGAGCTCTTTCACTCTGATGCAAGTTATCTGGTGTGGCTTAGCTGGAAATACTGCAGAGAGTTAGACCGAAGGACTCCAGGATGGACTTAAGGATGGCTAGATCAGGAGGTCCCCAGGCAGAACCCCATGTTCCACTTAGCGGAGGCAGGGTGCTTCTGGGAGCTGAATGGGCCATGGGGACAGGGCAGGCAGGGGGATGGCTTTCTGGACTTCCCTCAGGCTTCTTGCTTTTCCTGGCACTGGATCTCTCTCTCTTGCTCTTTCAGCTTCAGCCACTATTGGCCACCTAATTTAGATGGCCTGCTCCCATTCCCGTCTCCATTTGTAAGGCTCAGAAAACAGTTTCTGGCCAGGTGTGGTGGCTCATATGTGTAATCCCAGCACTTTGGGAAGCTGAGGTGGGCAGATCACCTGAGGCCAGGAGTTCAAGACCAGCCTGGCCAACATGGTGAAACCCCATCTCTAATAAAAATATAAAAATTAGCTGGGCATGGTGGTGTACATCTGTAGTCCCAGTTACTCAGGAGACTGAGGCAGGAGAATTGCTTGAACCCCGGTGGTGGAGTTTTCACAGTGATGCAGTGAGCTGAGATCATACTACTGCATTCCAGCCTGGGCAACAGAGCGTGACTCCATCTCAAAAAAAAAAAAAGGGAAAACAGTTTCTGCTTAAGTTGATACAGGATAAGAGAAGGCACTGAGCAAGGAATTTTAAGGGGTACCAGATTTCATGCCTGTTGTTAGTGTTTTGGTTCAAGAAGGATGACTTCTTGGTAGAAACTTTATTATGGAAAAATGTATATATAAGACCTTTAAAGGGAGTAGTGGGTAGGCAAGCAGGCAGATCAGCTGTGGCTCTTTTTGTTGGAATACTGTCTCCAGTTAATTCTGGTCCCTCTCTCCAGCAGGCCCCTTGCTCACAAAAAGTCGTGTAAAACTTCTGCTTGTCCTGCCAAATATGGACATTTAGTGGGAATGCATTAAATCCCATCTTCTCGACAGCACCCCTGCCCTCCAGGATCTCCCGATTCCCTGAACCGCTGCAGCATTTGGTTATTGTATCATCATAGAGCCTTTGCTGTTCTACGCTTTTATCATTTTCCCTTTCCTGTGCTTTAGTTCTCTCTTCCCAACTAGCCCTCATGAACTTAGAGATTGTTTTCTATTAGGTACACAGTGGGTGCTCAATTTGTGTTAATGGATTGACTTTTCACCACAATCAGGTGGCAAAAGAAGCATGAGAGTACGCTTTAAAATAAGGAAACTCCAGAACAAGCAGGCAGACCCTCTCTGCTGGGACCAGCTCAAGGGGCAGCGTTTTTCACTGATTCATAGCAACTAGGGTGGCAATCTTGCTGACTCGCGCACTGTCCGGGTCTGGTAGGCTGAGTTTGCAGCCTGTAGTGTTGGGTCCCTCCTCACTCCTACCTCTGAAGTCTGGGTCTTGGATTACAGGACCAGAGAGCCAGCCTGGGGCTGCAGGGACCATGGCCCTGGGTTACCTGGGAGACACCGAAGGAGCCTCCTGTGCTTGGCATGGTGACCTGTAGAGACTGGAATAACAATGGTGTTTAGCAGGGAGGTGGAAGAAGGGAAGTAGGAGTGAGATGTAGAAAAATGAGACTCAGAGGTTAGAGAATGGAGCAGTAGGCAAGTGGCATTGTGAGGTTGAGTCCAAGCAGCCATGTAGCCAGGGCAAGGCAAAGAAGGAAAAAACCAACATCTGCACATACATATACATGTGTGCATCATCGTCACCCACAGAGAGCCGGTGAGCCAGCATGAAAGGATGAACACTTCTCATATGCCCCGACCCTTGAGCAAACAGGGAGGGAAGCCTGGGAGGAGAGAGAGAGGGAGGCCTGGGTCACTGTGACATTTTCCAGTGGCCCCATGGAGTGAGACAGCTCAGTCAGCAAAGCCCCAGGCCTGTGGGACTTCACACTGAGTCACAGATGCTTCCACCCCTGGAACCTCTAAGGCTGCCCACCAGTCTCAGACCTGCAGCAGGCCCTGTGCTTTTTTCAGTTCCTGCCAGATCACAGGGTCAGGCACTAGAAGGGCTCTGCAAGTACTGACTGCCTCCCTCCTTCTCCTGCCTTCCGTAGGCTCTTTCCTAATCACCTCAGGTATATCGTCTTCAAAGTGCCCTTTCTGCTCTGTGGTGCCAGAGCCTGGCCCCAGACTCAATATTATAGATGTACCAAGTACCTTTTTCTGAAGAAGAATGACCCAAAAAAGTTAAGAATCACTTTACTAGAATATATCCTCCTGCCTATCTCCAAGCCTGGCCTAAATTCCTCTTCAGATGAGTTACACTTATTTGCCTCCATCATTTATTTTTCTTTTTATTTATTTTTTTGAGACGGAGTTTTACTCTTGGCGCCCAGGTGAGAGTGCAGTGGTGTAATCTCGGCTCACTGCAACCTCCGCCTCCCGTGTTCAAGCAGTTCTCCTGCCTCAGCCTCCCGAGCAGCTGAGATTACAGGCACACACCACCATGGCTGGCTAATTTTGGTATTTTAATAAAGATAGGGCTACTACATGTTGCCCAGGCTAGTCTTGAACTCCTGACCTCAAGTGATCTGCCTGCCTTGGCCTCCCAAAATGCTGGGATTACAGGAGTGAGCCACCGTGCCTGGCCATTCATCATTTATATGTGTCTACTTTAAAATTCTAAGTTGGGGCTAGGCACAGTGGCACATACCTGTAATCCCAGCACTCTCGGAGGCCGGGGCAGCCAGATCACTTGAGCCCAGGAGTTCAAAACCAGCCTGGGCAACATGGGGAGATCCTATCTCTACAAAAAATTTTTAAAATTAACCAAGTGTAGTGGTGCATGCCTGTGGTTCCAGCTACTGAGGAGGCTGAGGTGGGAGGATCACTTGAGCCCAGAACGTCAAGGCTACAATGAGCCGTGATCATGCCACTGCACTCCAGCCTAGGCAACAGAGTGAGACCCTGTCTCAGAAAAACAAAACAAAACCAAAACTCTAAATTGTTTTCTGACCCCTTCTCTTACTCCTACTTAAGATAGTCTAGAGATTTTTCTTTTTTTTTTTTTGAGGCGGAGTCTCGCTCTGTCACCCGGACTGGGAGTGCAGTGGCCGGATCTCAGCTCACTGCAAGCTCCGCCTCCTGGATTTACACCATTCTCCTGCCTCAGCCTCCCGAGTAGCTGGGACTAACAGGCGCCCGCCACCTCGCCCGGCTAGTTTTTGTATTTTTAGTAGAGACGAGGTTTCACCGTGTTAGCCGGGATGGTCTCTATCTCCTGACCTCGTGATCCGCCCGTCTCGGCCTCCCAAAGTGCTGGGATTACAGGCTTGAGCCACCGCGCCCGGCCAAGATTTTTCTTACTATTTAAGTATGAGATGAGAAGTGGTCAGATACAGGTATTCAATCATTCATTTGTTCATTCATTCAACAAATACTTACACAATGCCTGTCCACCAGGCTTGTTTCATGTGCTAGTCCAAGCCAACACCATCTCTCTCCAGACTTCTGCAGCCTGGTCTTCCTGCCTCTATTTTTGTTCGCTGCAATTCGGGCTCGCTTCTTCAGGAGTAAAACAGATGATACTGCTCTCCTGCTCAGAACTCTGTCTTGGCTTCCCATCTTAATCTGGGTAAAACCTAAACTCCTAAGGTAACATATAAAATCCTAATCAGTCCAGCCCCTGCCACTCCTCCCCTGGCCACTCCAGCCTTCTTTGAGGTTTTCCCACTCCCAAGCCCGTTCCAACCTCAGGGCCTCTGCAATAGCTATTCCCTCTGCTTGGAATATTCTTCCCTCGTCCCGCATGGCTGACTCCCTCGTATAATTCCAATCTCAGCTTCAGTGTCATCTGCACAGGGGTCCTGCCTTGACCTCTCAGGCTACAGTAACCACCCAGTTATTTGCTGTCATTCATCCCACTGGCTTAATTCTCTGCATAATTTTATTTATTTGTTATTTGTTTCTCTCCACCGGAATAAAAGTTCCAAGAGGCCAGGCGCAGTAGCTCACGCCTGTAATCCTAGCACTCTGGGAGGCCATGGCGAGTGGATCACCTGAGGTCAGGAGTTCGAGACCAGCGTGACCAACATGGTGAAACCCCCTCTCTACTAAAAATACAAAAATTAGCTGGGCGTGGTGGTGCATACCTGTAATCCCAGCTACTCAGGAGGCTGAGGCAGGAGAATCGCTTGAACCCAGGGGGCAGAGGTTGCAGTGAGCTGAGATTGTGCCACTTCACTCAAGCCTGGGCGAAAGAATGAAACTCCGTCTTAAAAAAAAAAAAAAGTTCCAAGAAAGTAGGATTTTTGTCTTGTTTGTTTGCCGCTATATTCTCAGAACCTGGCACATAATAGATGTTCAATAAGAATCACTGTTTCGGCCGGGCGCGGTGGCTCAAGCCTGTAATCCCAGCACTTTGGGAGGCCGAGACGGGCGGATCACGAGGTCAGGAGATCAAGACCATCCTGGCTAACACGGTGAAACCCCGTTTCTACTAAAAAAAAATACAAAAAACTAGCCGGGCGAGGTGGCGGGCGCCTGTAGTCCCAGCTAATGTAGTCTCAGCTACTCGGGAGGCTGAGGCAGGAGAATGGCGTAAACCCGGGAGGTGGAGCTTGCAGTGAGCTGAGAACCGGCCACTGCACTCCAGCCTAGGCGACAGAGCCAGACTCCGTCTCACAAAAAAAAAAGAATCACTGTTTCATGATCAATTGAATGAATGAATCGAGGAATGCATCTACCAAAGTAGTTAAACCTAGTAAGAAGCTTAGTGTTTTTCAGATCTGTCTGGTGGGGGAACTGTTTGGATTCTGTGTTGTGAAATTGCCCTGAGGTCACAGCATTTTCTTGTTATGGCAGATTAAATCGCCTTAGTCCTCACCTCTTCCTAGAGACATGAATTCAACAGCTGATGAGGAACTGATGGAGCATCTACTAAGACTGGCCACTGTAGAAAATCCTGGACTGGGCCGGGCGCGGTGGCTCAAGCCTGTAATCCCAGCACTTTGGGAGGCCGAGACGGGCGGATCACGAGGTCAGGAGATCGAGACCATCCTGGCTAACACGGTGAAACCCCGTCTCTACTAAAAAAAATACAAAAAAACTAGCCGGGCGAGATGGCGGGCGCCTGTAGTCCCAGCTACTCGGGAGGCTGAGGCAGGAGAATGGCGTAAACCCGGGAGGCGGAGCTTGCAGTGAGCTGAGATCCGGCCACTGCACTCCAGTCCGGGCAACAGAGCGAGACTCCGCCTCAAAAAAAAAAAAAAAAAGAAAATCCTGGACTAACTCCTTCTCTCCCTTGTCATTGCATACTGGGTCATGCAGGATGAAATTTCTTGAGCAAGAGTTTCATCCATAGGGGCCCACATGCCTAGCACCAGACTGGCCCTGGGAAGTGCCCAGCAGGGGCATACTTGTCAGTTGCTCATCAGGTCCCAGATGAGGGACCAGAGCCAAGGCTGCATGAATTGATCTGGAAGGCCTAGGGGAGGTGGCCCCTTCCTCCCAGAGCCCCGTCTGCTCTTTCCCACTCTGAGCAGGCTAGTGGGGGAACAGGGGAAGGAGAACCTCATCACCTCCCTCTTGATGCTCCTGTTTCTTTTTATCCCCTTTGATCCTCACAACACTGTGAGATACTTTATTATCTCCTCCATTTTATTTATATTTTTACGTTTTTAAAGGTGGGTTCTCACTGCATCACTCTGGCTGGAATACTGGTGGCTGTTCACAGGTACGCTTGTAGCTCACTGCAGTCTTGAACTCCTGGGCTCAAGGGATCCTCCCACCTCAGCATCCTGAGTAGCTGGGATTATAAGGACCTACTATACTTCCTCCATTATAGATGTGAATATGCAGAAGTTCAGAGAGTTGAAGGAATGGGTCCAAAGTCCCAAGGCAGATAAGTGTCATAGCCAGAGCTGGAGCTCTGGTGACAGAGGCCCTGCACTCTCCGAGCCTCTCTGAGTCAGGGAAAGGAGGCCAAACCTGGCATCTAGTTTAGAACCCAGGAGTTAAGAGAAAGGGATGCACTGAATGTCTTCTAAACTCACTGTTGTGTTTGAAAGAAGACACTGGAGTCACAGCGTAAGAAAATGGGTTGGGGACCAGAGCTGAGATACCAGAGTGTGCCCTGGGGAAAGGGAATAGAGGGCAGATGCAGCAAGAGGCGGTAGGTTGTCCTCTGTCAAGGCTGCTGCTGTTCCTGTTCTCCAGTGCCCCTCCTGGAGGGAGGGAATCCCATGACTTGAGGGTTTTAGAGCCTCTAACTTAGAGATGTGGAAATTGAAGCCCAGGAAAGGTAAATGATTTCCACAGTGTCACATAGTGAGTAGAAAAACGAGGTCTACGACACCATCTCCTGAGGCCCAGGACAGTACCTCTACTGTCCCCCAAGCCTTGATTTATACAGAGGAAGTGACAGAAATGTAGGGATACCCACCTGAGAATAATCCAGACTCGGGGTAGAGAGGAGCTGGCAGGGGTGACATGGGGTGGTGTAGGGTAAGGGCAGAGAAGATGGAACACTGCCTTGAGAAGAGGGCTTGGAGGAACTCCAGCAACACTGGGGTGGGAAGAACTAAGTGTTCTGTGAAACCAGCCATCTCAGCGGTCAGCAGTCAAACCACACCCTGAGTCAGCCCAGGATTCCACTGCCTTGGTCTCTCTGGGCCTCTCTCCATGGCTGACTGGGTCTTCCTCTTATTGTCAGTGGGGCTGCAGGGGAGGAAACAGAAGAGGCTAGGAATTGCGGTCCTAACCCGCTGTGAACCAGTGGAGGGTGAGGGGAAATGGCTTTTGAAGGAAGATAGTTATGTGGGAGCCAGTTATCTGTTTTCTCATTTATTCCTTCAAAAGAAAGAGACTTGACCAAGGTAGGCCATCGTCCGCATCTCCACCCCCATTCCTGCCAGCTGCAGTGGGCGGGCACAGCGGAGCTCCAGTTGCCGCATTCCAAGTTGCATGTGCTGTCAGTTGCTGTTCCAGAGAGCCTGGGCCCCTGACGTTCACTTGCGTCTCAGCGAGTGCGTCACTGGCAGCGGCTCCCATGATGTGCAAAAGCAGGTGCAAACATCTTCCATCTGCTGGCCAGTTACGAGTGCCAGTGAGTACCCTGGCTGGGCCTGGTTGCTGGGGTGATGGGATTGTTACCATGGCCTCCCAGTGACTAATCCCCAGAGAGACAACAACAGGCTCCTTTCGAGGAAATGAGGGTCATTTTTGCATCATTTTGCCCCGACTCTTGCTGCTTCTGAAAGCCGAGCTCTCTGGCCAAGGCGACTGACCCCTGTGGGTGATGATAAGCCCTTGGTCTGAGGCTTAGGCCATCTGGTGCTGACGCAGCTGCAGGGTGTTGTCTTCCCTGTTAGGGCAAGCCTGGTGCCTGGTGATCTTCCTTCTCCAGCTCTTGGCCTCGGCTCTCCTCTTCTCTGCTTTCCTTTTCCTCAGGAACTTTCGCTTTCCTCAGCAAGGCCATATCACAATGCAGGATTTCTCTTTTCACTGTGGCGAGCAGGCTTCCTTTTTGAACCTAAGCCAGTTTCAGGTGTTAGGGTCACTGCTCTGTCAGGGGTGGCAAGATGGTCCCCCCCCACTGCTTTCTCGTTCGTCCCTGGTTCAATGAGGATGACTCCTCCAGCCCCAGCTTCAGGCCCAACTCTGTCGGGAGCACCCCTCCTGAGCATCCCAGCCAGCGCTGGCACCTGCCCTTTGCCCTCCTCAGTTCACTCAGCCACAGACTTTTTCCATCCCAACAGCCAGATGAAGGTCAGACCCAGGCTGTCATGACAGTGCTGCCCGAGAAGTTCTGCAGGGCAAGGGTGGGGCCCGGGAGAGGCCTCCTCACTGGCCAAGCTGGGGGCCCCTCCTTCCTCACCATCCTGCTGTTATCCAAGGAGGCGTAAAGGGTGACACCAGAGACCTGGGAAGCCCTCATCCTACCCACCAAACTCTCCAGTTCTGTTCTCAGATCTCCCAGAAGATGCTTGGTGGATTGTGAAAGCCTGGGCTTCCTTGTTTTTGCTGCTCTCTTTTGACTACAGCAGTCCCCATGGCAAGACCTCTCATGGACAGAAGAGCAGAATGGAGAGTGGCTCTGGTGATGGTGGGTCAGTACAGGGAGGGTGTTTCTTTGCACACATGGGGCAGGGTGTGTACTTTGAGATAGAAAGGTGTGTTGGGAATCTGTGCACCTTTCAGAGTGTCTACTTGTAAGGAGTATACAGCCCCAGTTTGGATGTGAATGTCTGTATGAGCATCAGGAGGAGAATGGGATGCGAGAGATGTGCTCTGACCTGTTCACTGATGCATTGTGATGAGCTAAAAGTAAGAAATCCCTCCCTGAATGTCAAAATGGCCAGGAAATCCTTGCTGTACTTCAGTCACTGCGTTTGTCAGAAGTGAATTTCTTGTGAGGCTGATCTACAGGAGCAGAGGCAGAGAACAGCAGGTGGGAATCAAAAACAAAGAATTGGCCTTGACAGCAGCTTGTCTTCTCCCTCTCTTCCTCCTTCCCCTCCCCCCTTTCCCCTCTCCTGCCTCCCCACCTCCAGCTGAAGTACTGAAGTTACTGGAGTACAACCAGGGCTGTCAGCTTGGGGCGTATCTTGAAATGGACTTACTGAAGTATTTTCTGGGGTTTCAAGCATGAAACAGCTGGTGTTTTAGTCAGGGTATAGATTTGGCATCTGTGAGAGAAGTTAGCAGTGGCTTAAACAAGTCAGTAGCTTATTTCTTCCTGACATAGAGCACTCAGTAGACTGGTGTGATGGTCCATATGGTAAGGGGCCCACACCTTCTTTCTTGGTGCTCTGACATTTTCAGGACACACCATCCCTCACATGGCCCCAGATGGCAGTGCCAGCTCCCACTTCCATGTCCACAATCTGGTGAGCAGGAAGGCAGGAGGGAGGGGCCAACCTGGAAGTCACATGCACCACTTCCGTGGATCTCATCGGCCAGGCCCTCGTCATCTGCCACAGGTCTCAGCCGAAGAGGCTCAGAAATCGTGTGTTGAGCTAAATGGATGCACGCTCAGCTAAAAAGCCCATTTCTGTGTAAGTGGGGAGGACTGGGTTTTGGGAGATAGGAACTTCATTTCTCGCAATCTGCCATCTTCTTATTTTTACCAGGTCCTAATCACTGAGATTCTGGAAAGTGCCAGCTATATGGGCACTAACAGCTGGGGACACAGGGATGAATTAGATAAGAGCGTCTGCTCCTAAACTGTTGGGAGTCCACCCTCTCAGGTGGTATGCCACCTAAAATCAACAGACCTTCCTTTACATACATATATCCAAATCATGTTTTCTGTTAGCAATTTACATGGCTAATTTTATAAGGAAGTAACCATTAATAATAATAATTTTGTTCAAAACATTCTCACCAACTCGGTAAGTTTAGTTGCTGATCCCTGTTCCATCTCTTAGGACCACACACATCACCCAAAATGCAGACACTTCCTTAGGAAACAAGCCCACAAGCTTTGCAGTTGCATTACCCATAGCAAGACTTTACTAGAAAGATAACTTTTTAATTGAGGGGGACTGGGGAGGAAGAATACACTTAGTAGAGACCAAAAAAATGGAGCAATGGCAGGAGGGAGGGAGCCACACTCAGAAGGGAGCAGGAATGGGGAAGTGGAGAGGGGAGGCCGCAGTTCGGCACCCTACCTGTTCCACCACTGTGCTTACGCATGGCAGGTCCTCCCTGAGCTGGTCAACCTGGTTAAGTGTCGCGATTCTACCCAGCCCTGTGCCCTCCTTTCCCACAAAGCCTTTCCAGTCTTTGTGTCTCTACTTAAGTCACACCCACACAGTTTAGCTCTTACATTGCTCCTTCTTTATGAGTCTCCTCCTCTCACCCACACTAAGCTTTTTAAGGGCTGAGGCCTCCATCACAGCAGAGTGGAGCATGTTACATTCTAGAGTGGCTCACGACAGGCAGACCTATTGTTTCTGTAGCACAGCCTGGTTTTGGAGTTGAATGTGGACATAGGGTTTGAGATGGGCAGCTTCCTTCGGTCAGTCCCCTGCTCAGCCTCCTGGCAAGCCCAAGGGCCCCAGTAATGAACCTGTGGGGTCAGGTTACACTGGGACGAGTTGGTAAGGGCTCCCCAAGCAACCCAGTCCCATCACACCAGAAAATGAAATTCCCCTCTTTTAAAAGCCACTCATAGAACATAGTGGTGGTTCTGCTTCGGACCCTCAAGTGTGTGTGTGTGTGTATGTGTGTGTGGGTGTGTTTTCAAAAGTAAAAAAAAAATCAGGTTATCGTCCTTGCCCCCTTAATCTGTTCCAAATGAGAACACTTAGAAAACTCCCAAGAACCCACTCTGTTAAGAAAATTGGTTTCTGCTGTGGAGTGGGTCGGGGTGGGGAATGGAGTTAGGAAAATATATGGAACCTGACAGAAGACATTGGGTTTGTGTTTGGAAAAGGATTTGGGTTGTTTTCAAGTTTTGAGTGACAGCCTGGGCGTGTTTGAAGAAGTGGGATCGTACAGCACAGCCCCTGTGGGCTTCTCATTCAGCTCCTCCTGCCTGCCCAACCCCTGTTAGAGATGCCTTGCTTGACAGGCTAGCTGGGAAACCTTCTTCATAAATAACTCCCCGGAGGAGAGAGGAGCGATAACAGACGTTTTAAGTGGAAGCCGAGCTGCTTTAAGCACTTAGGGAAGGGCCCTGCACGAGTCTGGCCCCAGGATTCTCCTTGCCAAGCAAGGGAACGCTCTTAAAGCTTTCAGTTTGGTTCCTCTCATTTTATTATTTCTCTAACCTCTCTAACCAGCAGAGTGATTGAGGCTCTGATTGTGAGTCCTGTTTTTATTTTTCACACTATTTTTATACTTTTGAAGCTGTGGTTTTAAAATATACACTCAAAAATGTTGGCTCAGCACCCGCGAGGCCCAGGAGGTGGTCCAGATGCACGGGGTCTGGGGCTGCTCCCAGCAGCCTTTCAGTGCCCCCACCACCACCGCTGGCCTTTGGGGACGGATGGAATGGGCAGGAGTTGCTGTAAGAGATTGGTCCAACCACAATCTAGCTTCTGGCCAAATATTTCAGATTCGACTCAGAAACTAGCAGGAATCTTGTTCTGGTGGCTTCCCAGGCACACAGTGAGGGGTCAGAACCTGTAGAGGCAGAATTCCCAGTTTCAGATAAAATGTTCATTCATCTCCAATATGCAGTGCTGGTCCCCATCGCCCTTCCATCCATGCTGAAAGTGTGTGTGTGCAGCATGGCACTTAGGGAAAAACAGTGCCAGCAAAGTGAGTTCATTTGTTTCTGTCACCACCATTTGTTGGAAATGATTGTCATGTTCACGCTACTTTAGAACTCAGAGATGGGCACAAGAAATCTTCCAAAGCGCTGACCTCCCTGTGTTCTTCTCCAGCCAGTTCTAACTCCACCCTGTATCCTCTTGCTCTCTTCCCCCCATCCCCTGCCCCACCCTCAACTCCTCCCTTCCTTCCTTTCTCCCAATCCACAATAGATCTAGGAATCTGAAATTTCCACCTTGGCTACAAACAGCACTGAGTCTCTTTGAACAGCCCTGTCCATAAATCTTAGATTGTTTTTCATCTTTGAAAAAGTTACTTCTGGCCCAGCGTGGTGGCTCACACCTATAATCCCAACACTTTGGGAGGCTGAGGTGGGCGGATCACTTGAGGTCGGGAGTTCAAGACCAGCCTGACCAACATGGAGAAACCCCATCTCTACTAAAAATACAAAATCAGTCAGGCGTGGTGGCACATGCCTGTAATCCCAGCTACTCGGGAGGCTGAGGCAGGAGAATCACTTGAACCCGAGAGGCGGAGGTTTTAGTAAACCAAGATCGCACCATTGCCCTTCAGCCCGGGCAACAAGAGCGAAACTCCGTCTCAAAAAAAAGAAAGAGAAAAAGCTACTTCTATCAGCAAGTCATTATTCACATGTAGGGGCAGGGAAAAGTTCACTACATTCAGACTTCAGTTTCTTTTCACTCTATTTCATAACATCCACTCCCCTGAAACCACAGACTTTAAAAAAAAAAGATCAGTCCTCAATAGGCAAGGTGCCCCATGACATAGCCAGCTAGAACCAGGGAAGAAGGTGAGAGGAAGGGTAGGTTTGCCTAGATGGGGGCTAGCTGGCTCAGCCCATGGGGGAAAATAATTTCAGCCTCAGGGAACTAAAAACCCACTGTTCTTATTTTAGAGTGGTGGATTTGGTGGGGGAGGGGGGGAGATTTAGGGAGACAGGGTGATATTTATAATGAAAAGCTTAGCTGTATTGTTGAGGGGTGGGGTGCGGGGAGGGAGAGCATGAGGAAAATAGCTAATGCATGCTGCCTTAATATCTAGGCAATGGATTGATAGGTGCAGCACACCACCATGGCACACATTTACCTTTGTTAGAAACGTGCACATCCTGCACTTGTACCCTGGAACTTAAAAATAAATATATAAATAAATATTATAGTGTAATATAGCTAACAGGCTAGAACATACCTCAGTTCCATGTTACATCAACTAAAGGAGAGATGAAAGGAGGGTGAATTTGGAGCAAATTAAAGAGAAAGGAATGGGGGGAGAGAGAAACAGACTGTCACTTGAGGACCTGGCTTGGTCTTTCTGCTTCTCATCCTTAGCATGTTGGCTCTTTGACCCCACGCTTGTCCTCATGGTTACAGGATAGCTTGTGTACCTCAGATACACCCCAACATTTTAGGTAGGAAAGAAGGGTTAAGAACATACATTTTTCTTCTCACGGGGTTCTTTTTATCCAGGTATTTTAAATGCCCCCCTTACCGCAGCATGTATTTCTATATGCATCCTTGGCCAGCTCAGGTACATGGCCATCCCAGATACAAGGGTAGGCTGAAGGGGAAAGTATCATGCAATGGAGAATGAGACGTGTCTAGACATATCACTTGGAACTAGAACCATCACCTCCCAGAACAAAATTGACCTTCTATTAATTAGCAAGGAAGAAGTGGGATAACTGTTGGGTGGGATACTGGGGAGGGATTAGTGTATACCCAGGAAGTGCCGTGACACATTTAGGGAACTGACATATTTAGTCCAGCATGAGGAGTGGAGAGTTGGGGTAGGGTGGGAGAAGGACAAACACTAAAGCTAGAGGTACATGGGGACCAGATTTTCAAAGGCCAGGGATGCCTTGCTGCTGACTTGGCTCTCTATGGAAGCCATCACAGGCATAAGGAGGAAAGTGGGAGATGATTGCACATTACACAAATATGGGGAGGGGACGCCAGTCTCAAGAGCAGTGGTTTTCACACTGCAATATGTACACAGGTCACCTGAGGATCTTGTCAAAATGAGATTCTAGGTGAGGCGTGAGATTCTACATTTCTTAAAAACTCCCCAGTGATGCTGACACAGCTGATCAGGGGATCATCCTTGGAGTAGCAAGGTCCTAATGCTCTTCGAAAATAAATGTGCAAATATGTTTGTTAGGCATTTTATAGTAACTACTAACATAAATGAAATAGAAATTAACGCTCTCAAATAACTAAGGGGAAAAAAGACAAACTTAGATTGAGTTTTCTTTTTAAAGAAAGGCAAAATCTGGCATGTCTTTTGGTAATCCTGATGTTTACATGTAACAGAAAAGCCAAACAGAGGTTTAAACACAATGGAAGTTTTTCTGTCTCTCAAGTGACTGTAGTCCATTCCATATGAGGGAGTCCAGGCTAATTGGCAGGCCCCAGGCCCCATGTTTCTTCTGTCTTTCTGCTTCACTCTTCTGGCATGTGGCTTCCATCCTCAAGGTCACCTCTTTATCCATGATGGTTGCCAAAAGCATTAGCTAGCTCATCCTCATAACAGATGAAAAGAAGGGAAGAAAGAACAATAAATAATGTGCATCCTCTTCTTTCCAAGAGTGCCCCCAAAGTCCCATAAAATACTTCTCTTTACCTCTCATTGGCTATAACCTAGTAATATGTCCATATTTTGCTGCAAGATGTGCAAAGAAACACGATCTTTTGGGCTAAGCACATTACTAGAGTTCTTTTACTGAGGAAGAAGGAAACACATCCAGCTATATGTCACTTTGATAAAGAGATAAGCCTAAATTTACAAGGAATGGTTGAAAATAAAGAAATACACACCCAGCACTTTGAGAGGCCGAGGCGGGTGGATCACCTGAGGTCAGGAGTTTGAGACCAGCCTGGCCAACATGGCAAAGTCCCATCTCTACTAAAAATACAAAAAATTGCCAGGTGCAGTGGCTCATGCCAGTAATCCTAGCACTTTGGGAGGCTGAGGCGGGTGGATCACCTGAAGTCAACAGTTCGGGACCAGCCTGGCCAACATGGCAAAGTCCCATCTCTACTAAAAATACAAAAAAATTGCCAGGTGCAGTGGCTCATGCCAGTAATCCTAGCACTTTGGGAGGCTGAGGCGGGTGGATCACCTGAAGTCAACAGTTCGGGACCAGCCTGGCCAACATGTTGAAACCCTGTCTCTACTAAAAATACAAAAATGAGCCAGGTGTGGTGGCATGCACCTGTAATCCCACCTACTCGGGAGGCTGAGGCAGGAGAATCGCTTGAACATGGGGGAGTGGAGGTTGCAGTGAGCCGAGATCATGCCACTTCACTCCAGCCTGGGCAAAAGAGCAAACCTCCATCTCAAAAAAAAAAAAAAAATAGCCAGGCATTAGTGGCACGCACCTATAATCCCAGCTACTTGGGAGGCTGAGGCAGGAGAATTGCTTGAACCGGGGAGGCAGAGGTTGCAGTGAGCTGAGATCATGCCATTGCAGTCCAGCCTGGGCGACAGAGCGAAACTGTCTCAAAAAAAAAAAGCACAAACCAGGCAACATGGTGAAACCCTATCTTTACCAAAAATACAAAAATTAACTGGGCATGATGGTGCATGCCTGTAGTCCCAGCTACTGAGGAGGCTGAGATAAGAGAATTGCTTGAGCCCAGGAGGTGGAGGTTGCAGTGAGCCGAGATTGGACCACAGCAAGACCCCTTCTCAAAAAAAAGAAGAAGGAAAATGCACAAATTTGTTTCAGGCAAATGGTAACAGAAAGAAAGTAGGGGTGGTAATAATAATATTAGGCAAACAAATTTAAGACAAAAAGTATGAAGATGGAGAGGAAGAGAAACACTGGATAATGATAAAAGTTATCCACAAAATAACAGGCATGCACCTTTACGTATCGGGCAAAATAGCATCCAGATTTACCAAAAAAGACTACAAAATATTAGATAAAAGTTATTAAAATACAGCCATAGTAGGATACCTTTCCTTTCTCAGAATGTAAAAGGTCAAGCCAGCCAAAGATGAGTGAGGCCTTAAAGGATTTAAATACCGGACTTAAAAGTTTGTATAGGTATAAACCTTGTACCCTGACAGAAAATAAACATCCATTTCAAACAGCTACATAACATTTACAAAAATTGATCATATTTCATGTTACCAAAAAAATTTCCATTTCATAAAGAAATCTTCCTAGGCCACATTCTGACCAAACTGCAAGCACACCAGAAATGTAAAATAAAAATATAACAACAAAATGCCACTTAGATATTTAAGCACACTCTTCTAAATCCGTTATGCCAATGACAACACAAAAATTAAAGACTCCTTATAGGCCCATACAGAGGAAAACACACTCACGATTTCAGTAGATGAGCCTCTCCTCAGAGGAAGTACTTGAATTGTACCTTCTGGACTCAAGTGATCCTCCTACCTCAGCCTCCCAAGTACCTGGGACTTCAGGCAATATATTAGGCAATTAAATTTTTATGAATAATGTACGAGGAAGTCTTTAAAGTCAGTAAATGAAGATAATAGAAAAAGAGGCAAAAGATAAAAACCAAGCACTCTGTAAAAGAAAAAAGATGTGAGCAGTACACGCATGAAAAAAATGCTCGTCCTCACTAATAAAAAAGAAATACCAGTTAGAACATCAGCACCCTGTCATTTCCCTGTATCTTATGGGCACAGAATAAAAAGATTACTCTTGGCCAGGTGTGGTGGCTCACACTTGTAATCCCACACTTTGAGAGGCTGAGGCTGGAGGATCACTTGAGTTCAGGAGTTTGAGACCAGCTGGGCGTGGTGGTGGGTACTTGTAACCCCAGCTACTTGGGAGGCTGAGGCAGGAGAATTGCTTGAACCTGGGAGGCATAGGCTGCAATGAGCTGAGATCATTCCACTGTACTCCAGCCTGGACGACAGAGTGAGACTCCCTCTCAAAAAATAATAATAATAATTGCTGTCACTAGGGTGAGAGCTGTGAAGAAACAGGCATGATCTTACCAGGTGGAACTATAAATTGGTATATTTTTAGAGAGAGTTTAATGGTATTTATAGAAATTTAAATGTTTATGCCAATTAAGCCAGCAATTCCCTTTTAGGAAATTTATCCTATAGGAATATTTGCACAAGGGCACAAAGATATATGTATAAGGTATTCCTTTCAATGATGTTTATAACAGGAAAAGGAATAACCTAAATATTCATCAAAGGATTAGTTAAGTAAATGTTAATACCTCCACATACTATGCAGCAGTTAAAAATGGAGTAAATCAGTATGAACCCACGTGCAAAGGCATCCATGATATATTGTTAACTGAAAAAAGCAAGTCAGAACAGAACATCTGGAATGATTCCACTGTCAGCTATAATAAGTTATTATTCTCTATAACTCTAATTGTTTTAAGTCTAGAAAGCTCCATATTATAAATTACTGCCTATAGGGCCTCTGCTGCCTACAGGGGCCTGGCAAGGAGCATAAATGCATGAACTGGCAGGACGTGTAGTCAGAGTAGGAGGGACTGGCAGGGAGCAGACAATCATGTACTGTCTCAGTTGTAGCCAGTGGTTGTGATTCCTGACTTTGCCAGGTTTCCCTGGCCAGCTTTCATGGATCGGGACTCAGGAGCAGTAGTTCTTTGTTTCAGCCCCAAGACAGCCTTTCCTGGCCTCCTAGCAAAGGCAGTAGTAGTGACCCCTATCAACATCACTTTGGGTCCTCTTCAGCAAGTGCTGGGTGAACCTGGGGCTTTTAGTTGATGGCAGCTTCACTGCCCCTCTCCCCTTGACATGGTGAAATGGGCTCCATGTCACCCTGAAACTGACAGCAGTTGACATTAAGATTTTTTTTAACGCCATAGAACTTACGGACTGTGTTTCATTTTGGCTTTGTTGGTTCCTTAGTGCTCCAGGAGGTTCACTGTCCACCACAGAACCTCCAGAATCTTCAGGAGGCCTCACACAGGCCAGGTTACCCATAGTCCCAGTGTGAGCCCTGTGTAGTTACTCTTTTTAGTCCTAACATTTTTGGCAGGGGGAGGGGGCAAAAACAGCCTCAGCTGTACTGGAGGAGAACAGCTGGAAATAGCCAATGGATGAGAAAACTTGAGGGTCGATATCCTCCAGTTGCCAAGTTCTATCCTGCTTAGCAAAGTCTCTGTGCTGTTTCACTCTTCATTTCTGAAAGTGACCTTCAACTTGATTTCCCCCGGCCCTCGGTGTAAATATTGGCCTGGTCATTGAGGTCATCCAAAGAATGATTTGGTCTCCTGTGAAGGGTTGCCAGATTTAGCAAGTAAAAACACAGTACACCCAGTTATATGAATTTCAGATAAATAACAAATAAATTTTATTTATTTATTTTTGTTGTTGTTGCCGAGGCTGCAGTGCAATGGCACGATCTCAGCTCACCACAACCTCCGCCTCCCAGGCTCAAGTGTTTCTCCCACCTCAGCCTCCCGAGTAGCTGGGATTACAGGCATGTGCCACCACACCTGGCTAATTTTGTATTTTTAGTAGAGATGGGGTTTCTCTATGTTGGTCAGGATGGTCTTGAACTCCCAACCTCTGGTGATCCGCCCACCTCAGCCTCCCAAAGTGCTGGGATTACAGGCGTGAGCCACTGCACCCGGCCAACAAATAATATTTTTTTTAGTATAAGTATGCCCCATGCAATATTTGGGAATACTTATACTAAAAGGTTATTTATTGTTTACCTGAAATTCAGACCTACTCAGTGTCTCGTATTTAATCCTGCAAGCCTGCTCCATGGGCCACTGGGGCTCTCCCTTTCTAAGAGAGGCACCTGAAAGTGTGAGGATCAAGACCAGTAGGAGGTGTCAGTAATAACCCCTAATAAGCACTGTCCAAGGCATGACATATCACCTCAGCCCCAGAGCCTGCTAAACCCCCAACTGCTTTTCTATACCTCCCCCTCCTCCCACTGGCTTCTCTACTGCTGAGCTGCCTGCCTCTGGACTTTCTCTCTTTCAGTCTGTGGCTTTCCCCCACCCTCACCTCTCCTCTTTTTTCCTCATTTTGCTCTCACTGATCCATAACATGTAATTAAAGTTTACATATTTGAGTGTTGGTTGTAATTACTAAATAAGGTTTTATGTTCCTTGCTGTAATTTAAATAGCAGGGGAATTTAACTTTTTGTGTGCGTTTCATTTTGCTTTTATTGATAGGTGGCCTTAAGTTCATTTTTAGCCATGTGAATCACTGACCTTCACCTTGAGCCAGGAGAAAGGCCTTCCATATCTGGAATGAACTCATGCACATCTTCCTAGAATACATGCCAATGGAGGAGGTGGGGAGTGGGATAGATTGAGGTGGTGGAGTGAAGGGAGATGTCACTAGGTTGACCCAGTCAAGAGAGAAGGAGACTCAGAAGCCTCCTGTGCTACCCCGAAGCCCAGCCTTTTGGAATTGGGCCCCGCTGGCCCTGGAGAAGCCCCTTCTCTCTCCTTTATGATTGATCGCCTGACTCCTTTCCAGTGAGAAGCAGCCTCTCATAGGGATACACTGGATTTGGGGTTAGAGACAAGCGCCCCAGGGGCCTTGTGCCTTCCCTCTCTGCCTCTCCTAGTGGGAGCAGACACTTGAAGGAAACCACTCTGGCCCCTCCCGAAACAGGTAGTCTGGACAACTTTCTGACATCCCCCTGTGTTAGAAGCTTCTGGTTTCTAGTTGCTGCCTTCAGGGACTCTCATGTCTGTTTTCTTTCCCATTCTCTCTGTCTGCCTTTGTTTTGCCATCCCCCCTCTCCACCCACCAGCAGAGGGACCTCTACCCATAACCAGGGAGGCATTTTCCCATCTGGGAAGAAAACTCTGAGGGACAGCTGCCGTCTTGGAGAGAGAATACTGATCTGGGAATCAGGGAGTCCTCACCTGAACTATTTGGCTTCAGTTTCTCTATCAAATGAAGGTGATTTTGTCTGTATTAAAATATGAATAAAAACAAATGTTGGCCAGGTGTGGTGGCTCGCACCTATAATCCCAGCAGTTTGGGAGGCTGAGGTAGAAGGATTACTTGAGCCCAGGAGGTCACGACCAGCCTAGGCAATGTAGTGAGATTTAATCTGTACAAAAAATAAGAAAATTAGCTGGGCTTGATGGTACATGCCTGTGGTTCCAGCTACTCAAGAGACTGAGGGAGGAGGATCACTTGAGCCCGGGAGGTTGAGACCAGTCTGGGCAACATGACATACTCTGTCTTTATGGGGAGAAAAAAAAAAAATTTTTTTTTTTTTTTTTAATTAGCCAGGAATGGTAGCGTGTGCCTGTGGTTCCAGCTGCTTCGAAGGCTGAGGTAAGAGGATCACTTGAGCCCACTAGGAGGCTGAAGCTGCAGTGAGCCATGATCATGCTCCTGCACTTCAGCCTGGAAGACAGACTCAAAAAAATAAATAAATACAATGTCAAAAAGTGAGCACGGTTCTATCCCCAATCCAAATGCTAACTGGTTTAAGAAAAAAAAAAATGTAGAAGAGAGACAAGGTCTCGCTGTGCTGCTCAGGCTGGTCTCAAACTCCTGTGCTCAAGTGATAACTCCCACCTTGGCCTCCCAAAGTGCTGGGATCACAGGCATGAGCCACCGCACCCAGACATAAGCGGGGTTTTTTTTAATGCTGGAAAACCAGAAACTTGCTGTTTGTTAAAGAAGCCTTTTCATTCACCAAGTTAAGAGGACCTTCCCACTTCATTTTAGGAGGAGTGTTTTTATTCCTTCTATCTTGGATTCATGAACATCTGGGTGTTCTTTCTTACCTCTTCTTACAGGCAGGGGAGAATTTAAAAGAGCCTGAAAGAACAGTTATGTGCCCCTTGACATTTCAGCAAATGTTTCAGTAGAAAGCAGATTGGCTCTCTCAAAAGTTCACCTAATGATCTTTGACTGAGCTGAGGTGTCTTCTTGACCCTGTAAAGGAGGCAGCTACATGAGTTTGAGGGCTACACGTGTCGAATGGCTGTAGTTGCCCAAGGAATTTTGGATCAGATCTCTCACCTTTGATGGGAATGAAATAACAAAGCCTCACCCACCCGAGGCCTGTTGCCTTTTGCTAAGCAAAGTCCTGTCAGCCATTTAGTACAGACAGAGGCTTCACCCCAGCTGGAAACTCAATAATGAGTGAGGCCTAAGAATCTGAGCTTCCCAGAGTGTGTGGGAAACCAAACATTGGAGGCCACAGCATTCCCCGACTCCAATACTTGGATGAAGCTTGTGCATTCCCTTGGTTACAGCCATTTGGGGCTCCAAAAGGCAGAGAGGTTTAGCCAGAGCCTCCTCTCAGCAGTTCTGGGGGGCCCAATCCCTTGTCACCTTGAAGTCCTGTTTAATCCTTCCCCTTCACAGCAGCACCACAGCAGTGAAAAACAATGAAAGTCAGCCACACCCGTGGAAATTAATGTCAGGGAAAGAAGGCAGGAACAGGATCAAAGCCTCTTGTAACCCAAGAATTCCTCAGCAGCTCCAGTCCCTTAATAATTATGGTTTGGAGATTTGCCAGAAAGCAAAACCATTTAGCATGCCGTATTTAACAATGAACAGTTTTCTGTGTTCATAATAGTCAGTGTGCAGAGCAAATAGGCACCTTGAACAAAGGGTAGGATATTTATGTGTGTATATAAAATAACCTGCACCTACCTTAAACCTAAATGTGTTTTCACAGAAGAATGTGGCAAGTCCCTCTGCTCTGGTACCTGCTTTATGAGTAATGAGTAAGTTGGAGAAAAGCTACATACTCTGCCCCCATCCCCACCTCCCCAGGTTTTTAAAATAGAAATATTTGTTTAACCCAGAATTTCCCGAACTTACTAAATAGTTACACTCTTTACTTTCCAGCTGGGGTAAAGCTGCTTTGGTTGGTTTTGAAGTTTGGAGTGTTTTGTGTTGTTTTAAATATCTGCTAAGGTTCCAAAAAGCCAGTGTCCCCAGAAAAACTTTTTGGGAAGTGATGACCAAAGAGTGCAGGAAACAAGGAGGTGGACCAGTGAGAAACAAGTCCCAAGCCCTGAGGGGAGATGAACGAGTTTGCCAGAGGCCCAGGTCTCTGCATCAGGTTTGAGGAACCTTGGATCCAGGTTCTCCATGTCAGTGTGTGTTCAGTTAGACTTTATCCAACAAACATTTGTCATTGGGGGAAATTAGAGAAGAATGGCTGCTTGGAAGAAAGTTCATTACAGCCAAACCTTAAAGGATGGGCAGAATTTCAAGAGGAAAAGATGAGAAAGATGGAGAACATTCCAGAAAGACATGGGTGACAGAGCGTGAGGCCTGTTCAAGAAAGGAATGTTAGTGTGGTACAAGCGTCAAGTGTGTGAGTAGGGTGGGGTGAGATGAAGCGGGATGACACAAAAAAAGACCTTTGGATCAAATAGATTCTTTCAGATGCAAGTGACAGAATGTCCGATGCAGCCCACTTCAGCATAGGGGAGGCATATTGGATCATGTAACTGAGAATTCCAAGGCTAAGACTGGCTTAAGACATGACATAATTCAAGGACTCAAACAGTGTCCCAAGGACCTGGTTTCTTGCCATTTCTCCCTTCTTCTCCTAGGTTGGTTCTGTTTTCGATCAGCTCACACTTTTCTTGGGGTTTAAGATGGCTACAGCAGCTCTAGGCTTTACATCTTCATTTATTCAAGTCCTATGTCAGTACAATCCCATTGCATTTTATTGGCTGTAGTTGGGGTCCAAGCCTATTCCTGATCTAATCTCAGGGGCCAGATGCCAATGATGGCATCATATTCCTGGCCTCTGAGATTAGTTCAGGGATAGGCCTGGAACCTATCTGGAGCAGGTACCATGCCTGGAGTTGAGGTGTGGAAGGGCTGGGTCTCCGGAGGGAGACTGGGGGACAGCTATCCAAAGGAGGGTGAATGGAAGGTGGGCAGCAAAAACAACAGACGTCTGCTAAAACCTGGAATGCCAGGCCAGAGAATCTGGATATCATTTACATCAGAGAACCAGTAAAGATTTTTGAACAAATAAGCAACATGATCAGAGCTACACATTAACATTAATTCAGCTACAGTTTAATAGCTGCCATGTGCTTAGCACATGGTAGGTACTTAATATAATTACATATTGAATGAGTGAATGCAAAAAGAGAGATAGATGGGTAGCTTGGAAGAGGGGAGAGAAATTAAAGGTGGGCAGCATTTTTAGGCCATCGTAGCAGTTTGGAAGGGGAGCTAGCAAAGGGAATAACAAAGACCCATCAAGAAAACCAAGAGGTTCCATTGTCATGAAACCCACATAAGGAAAAACTATCAAGAGGGCAGGTTTGGTCATCCATGCCAAACACTGTTGAAAGGTCAAGTTAAGGATGATGAGGATTGAGAAAATGTCATGAGTGAGAGTTGAGAGAGAAGGTTCAATAGTGGGAGGTTAGAGCCACCTTTAAGGAATTTAGAAGTAAGTAGGAGGTAGGCAAAGGGCCCAAGTGTTGACCACTCTGCTACATCATCTGTCTTCTCATACTGCCCAGTTCAAACTCAGCAAAAAAGGTGCTCCTTCCCCTGCACACATCCTTCACACACCACCTTATGCCTCCCCCGTGACCTCTATCCAGCCACGATTCCCTTTCCTCCCAGGCATCTTCGGGCTCTTCTTCTCTACCTCCAACGGCTCCTTCTCATATAAATATTTACATCACTCCCCTGCCCTAAAACCACATCTCCTAGACCCTGATCTGTCTTCAAGGCAGTGTTTCAAAAGAGTCATTAGAGAAGCTTTGACTTTGAAGGGGACGGAAATTTGACCTTATGCTGAATGTCCTTGTAGAAGTCAAGATTATCAAGAATGTCAAGTCAAGAAGTCAAGAATGAGTGGTTAGGGAGTAAGGTGTAGGGACAGGGAAAAGATTGGAACAGTTTATATAGACAATCAGGAGTCACCAGAATAGGAAGGAAAGAATTACCAGGGGACATGGAGAGTCCAGCTGAGATTAAACAGTGTGAATTTATAGACAGCTTCATCAGCAGACTGCTGAATTGGTGGCTCAAAGTAGAACAGTAGATTGCGTTTGGGGAGAGGTGGCTAGGGAGCATTGTTGAGCTTCGTGTCAGATCAGATTGACAAGGGCACTGGGGACTAGGAAGATCATCACAGGCGTGGGGAGTCCTCGATAATGTAGAACAGTAGCCTGGGAGAGAGGGCAAGGTCAAGGATGTGGTCAGGATTGGGGGGCGTGGGTAGTTTCAGTGGAAAAGGTAGAAGGTTAAACAGTCGTGTTAGGAATATTAAAGAGGCCATATGATGTGGGAGCCATAGTGTATAGACTATGTGGCTTAATCCCAAATCCTACACTGTGTCTCTCTGTTATACCCCATTATAAAATGGGGCTCATGAAACCTACTTTAAAACATCATTATAATTAATATATATGAAGTATGTATGATAGTGCCTTGTACATAAGTACCCACTAAACGTTCGCAATGATACTGATGTTCATTTCAAAGTGATGATAAAACTTAGAATTGGAGATCTTGAGTTGAAACAGTTCTAAATAATGACAAGTTCTCAGGTGTCATTGGGAGTAGAGTAATTGGTTCATTGGGAGTTAATTAATTGGGAGTAGAGTAAAATCAGAGATGGGGAGTATTTGAATTGAAGAGGTTGAAGAATGGTGAAAGCAAATACTGGGAGGGACATCTTTATGGATGTGGAAGTCCCAGATGGGGTGGCCATGACGCAGTCACTGAAGAAGACCAGGTCTCTAGCCAACAAGAATGGGGAGGTGGTTAGTATGGACTTCAAAAGAGAGATTGTGGGGTTGGCAGGGGGACTATCTAGGAGTGGCAGAAGGAGTGTGCTGTTCCATCCAAGTCAGAGACTCAGGGACAGCAGGAACAGCCCTGACTGGAAAGTCAGGAGAATGGTAGCTTCTGCCAGGAGGAGGAAGAAACACGGAAAAGATAACACATATGGAGAATTTGCTCACAATACAACAAATTTTAATTGAGGGTAACTATGTTTTCATAAGAACTTTTGAGAAAAACTATTCCCTGAACCTGGGGACACATCTAAAAAAGGCATGAGGATAGGGAAGGAGGCAGAAAGGATGTTTTGGAGTAGATTTCTGAGAAAGCCAACAGAGGGAGGCCCTGTTTCCTCACCATGATTGTAAGGTGTGTGACATGAGACAAGCCGGCTCAGGCCTGTGGGCTGGTGCTAGGCATGCCCCAGCTGGACACAGCTCCCTGTGGCCCTGCCACATCTCCCACTCAGGAGTACACAGTCCCACAGTACCTTAGATTGCTATATTTCCCAGACCGGTGTTCCGCACGCTGACAGAGAGAGGAACCAGACCAGGTGAGCTGGGATTGGGGGCTTCTGCTTTTAGAGAGCAGAGAGCAACAAATGGGTTTAAAGGAGAGGAAACAGGACACCAGCAGACTTCAAGGCTGCCTTCTCTTCCAAGAGTGCTGCTCTGTAATGTAATTGTATTTAGACATTTTTTCCACATGATGTCAGAGTATAGCCTCCCTTAAAAGCCTTCATGAAAAAGCACAACTATAAAACAGACTCAGGCAGTGAAATGGAAACCAGACGAGTGAGTCTGTGTAATTTGGGTAAAGAGATTTCTCTTTGCAGCTTTGTGATCTGATCTGATCTCTGCTCTCTGCATAAAACTGTTTCACAGGATCCACTTACATTTGAGTCTTACCATGCAGGTGATTTTGGATGTGAAATGTCTTGCTTTATTACCAGAAAGCAAGGGTTCCCTTCTCAGTGGCTGTGCAGACCACCCCTCTCAGGCTGCAACCTTTCTAGTCTTCTTGTCCTTGTGTGAGCCCAGGCCCCAGCAAACAGGGAAGGAGGCCTGACCCCTTTTCATTCTCGTTTTAACCCCTCTGTTCACCTTCATCTGTCTACCCCTCACCTCCCTTCTTAGGGTTAGTCTTTGGAGAATGCATCCTGGGGAGAAATATTCATTGAAGAGGCCCAATCCCTTTAAAGCAAATGGGCCCATTTTCCTGCCCATTCCATTTGCTTTAACGCCTCAGGGGCACAGAATTGAATTACCCATTGTCCTCTGTTCTTGACACACTATCCTGCTCCATCCCCATGAGGGTCCTTTTATTTTATTTTACTGTATTTTACTGTATTTTATTTTATTTTTATGGAGAAAGTGTCTAACTCTGTTGCCCAGGCTGGTCTCTAACTCCTGGGCTTAAGGATCCTCCGACCTTGGCCTCCCAAAGTGCTGGGATTACAGGTGTGAGCCACCATGCCCAGCCCCTTTCTTTTTTCATGTTTATATTTTATTGAGATGAAATAAACCTAAAATAAAATTAACCATTTTAAAGTATACAGTTGCAGTAACGTTAGTACTTTTACAATAGTGTGCAGTCATTACCACTATCTAGTTCCAGAACAGTTTCATCACTCCCCTAAAAACCCTGTACCCATTAAGTAGTACCCCCAGCCCCTGGCCCCTGGCAACTACCAGTCTGCTTTCTATCTCTGTGACTTTTCCTATTATCGTTGTTTCATATAAATGGATTTATATATGACCGTTTTTGCTTGGCTTTTTTCATTAGACATACTGTTTACAAGGTTCATCCATGCTGTAGCATGAATCAGCACTTTTAATTCTTTTTATGGCTCAGTAATATTCCATTGTATGGATCTACCACATTTTATTTATCCATTCATCCATTAATGGATGGACATTTGTGTTGTTTCCACCTCTTGGCTATTGTGAATAGTGCTGCTATGAACATTGATGTATAAGCTTTTGTTTGGGTACCTGCTTTCAGTTCTCTTGGGTATGTACCTAGGAGTGGAATTGTGGGTCACATGGTAATTCTTTGACTTACTGAGGAACTGGAGGTCCTTTCGTGATGGACATCCTCCCCAGGTCGGCTCTGACAAGGAATAGCAGGCATGTTCCAACCTATCCCCACCTCCCAAGACAGTGAGAATTGGCACAATGTCATCATTCTGTTAGATCTGGAAATAAACGTAAGAAAAAAGAGTATGGTCACCACAGAGATGCTGGTAATCAGAAGAAAGACAGCTTGGATGGGGGTGGGAAGGGGATGGGGTACTGAGAAGATTCAGGGTCACTTGAAAAGATTTGACTAAGGCCCAGGAAGAACTTAAGAAAAAGGGACTCAGCCACCCAGAATGAAGGAAATTTCAAGCCTAAAATACCCATGGCTGGTACAGCCAATCCACTAATGATGAGGGAGGGATATAAGAGAGCTGTGAACTTATTTTTTCCTGCAACAAGGGCCAGGGAAGCCATGTAGAAAGAGTCTTGAATGTTAAGGATGTAGGACATTTGGGCCTTGTGGGAGCACTGAAGGCTTTCAGACTGAGACATAATCAGGTCAGAGTTGTCTTAGACAGATCACCCTGATCACAGGGAAGGGGAAAGCTTGGAGTCAAGACAAGACTGGAAGCAAGGAGCCTGCTTAGAAGGCTACCGTCGTTGGCCAGCCACAACGATTCACACCTGTAACCCGACAGTTCGGGAGGCCAAGGTGGGAGGAATGCTTGAGCCCAGGAGTTCAAGACCAGCCTGGACAACATGGCGAAAACCCTGTCTCTACAAAAAATGCAAAATTAGCTGGGTGTAGTGGTGTGTGCCTGCAGTCCCAGTTACTCAGGAGGCTGAGGTGGGAGGATCACTTGAGCCCAGGAGGTTGAGGCTGCAGTGAGCCATGATTGCACCACTGCACTCTGCCCAGCCTGGGCAACATAGACCCCATCTCAAAAAAAAAAAAAAAGAAGGCTGCCATTGTTCTGAGAGGAAGGGTGGTGAGGATAGACCAAGGAAGTGGCAGTGGGGATGGGGAGGAGACAAGTTTGAGAGGTGTTTAAAAGGGGGCACAGTTGTCAGGGCGGGTAGCTGTGGATACAGAGGTGAAGGTGGAGCATGAGATGCCACAAAAAAGAGGGTAAACCAGGAAGCAGCAGAGGAGGAAGCCTCAGCTCCAGAGAGCTCCAGAGCACTGCACACACTGCTGAGAGAGCCCAGTCAGACTGGCAGTGAGGCCGAGAGTGTGGGGACAGGAAGGCTGTGGAGGTGGCCCAGGCCATCCCTTCTGAGTGAGGGCTAAATATGGAGGAGACTTGCCTCCTTTTTCTTCCTTCAGGTACAAAACTTTCAAAACAGATTCCGTGTGTTTTGATTTCAGCATTTTTACCTGGAGGACACTGTGACTCTATGTAAATGCAAATTTCTAATCTGAATTATATGAACATTGATTCATTTCATCAAGAAATCATGTTCCATTGTAACTCCTACAGTCCAGTTTAATTCCTTTTAATCAATTTTCTATACTGAGTGAGCATGGTGACTTACGCCTGTAATCCCAGCACTTTGGGAGGCTAAGGCGGGCTGATCACCTGAGGTCAGGAGTTCAAGACCAGCCTGGCCAACATGGCAAAATCCCGTCTGTACTAAAAATACAAAAAAATTAGCCATGCATGGTGGTGCATGCCTGTAATCCCAGCTACTCTGGAGGCTGAAGTGGGAGAATCACTTGAACCCGGGAGGCAGAGGTTGCACTGAACCAAGATCACACCTCTGCACTCCAGCCTGGGTGACAGAGCGAGATTCCATCTCAAAATATATATATTTCTGTACAGAGCAGTGAAGGCATTTCCTAAAGTTCTCCCTTATTTTCTTAAATATCAACTCTTTTTTTGTTTTGTTTTAAGATAGGGTTTTGCTCTGACGCCCAGACTGGAGTACAGCAGTGTGATCACAGCTTACTGCAGCCTTGAACTCTGAGGCTCCGGTGATCCTTCTGCCTCAGCTTCCCAAGTGGCAGGGACCACAGGCATATACCACTACATTCAGCTAATTTTTAAATTTTTTGTAGACACAGGTTCTCACTATGTTGCCCAGGCTGGTCTTGAACTCCTGGGCTCAAGTGATCCTCCTAGATCAGCGTCCCCAAAACGTTGGGATTACAGGCATGAGCCACTATGCCCAGCCTTTTGTTTGTTTTTGATTTTTTGTTGTTGTTTGTTTTGTTTTGTTTTTTGAGATGGAGTCTCGCTCTGTCGCCCGGGCTGGAATGCGGTGGCTGGATCTCGGCTCACTGCAAGCTCCACCTCTCGGGTTTACGCCATTCTCCTGCCTCAGCCTCCTAAGTAGCTGGGACTACAGGTGCCCGCCACCTCGCCCGGCTAGTTTTTTTGTATTTTTTTAGTAGAGACGGGGTTTCACTGTGTTAGCCAGGATGGTCTCGATCTCCTGACCTCGTGATCCACCCGTCTCGGCCTCCCAAAGTGCTGGGATTACAGGCTTGAGCCACCGCGCCCGGCCATTTTTTTTTTTCTTGAGACAGTTTTGCTCTTGTTGTATGGGCTGTAGTACAGTGGCACAATCTCAGCATCAGCCTAAGGCCATGTCAGTGGTGGTTTCCCATGCCTTTGGGAAGTGTAGTCACTCCAGAAGACTGCTGGGGAGTGTTGGCCACAGGGGACAGATAGGAAAGACCTTGAGAGGACTGGGAGTAAACTCCATTTCAAGATATAAAATTCCCAGAAACTTTGAAACCGCAGGCATTTTCATTTTGAACACTGTTTATAAATCTTAAAATCATGTTGTGAGTTTAAAAGTCATTTATACCTGGATTTGGTCATTGCATTACCATAAACTGTGTTTGTTCTATTTAGAGCCGTAAAAGCCTAGGGGGTGAGGTAGGCTGCCTAGTCAGGGAACTTTCTGGATTCTGGGTTTTTTGTTTTGTTTTGTTTTTGTTTTTTTGAAATGGAGTCTCGCTTTGTCACCCAGGCTGGAGTGCAGTGGCGCAATCTCAGTTCACTGCAACCTCCACCTCTCAGGTTCAAGCAGTTCTTCCGCCTCAGCCTCCCAAGTAGCTGGGATTACAGGCACCCATCGCCGTGCCCGGCTAATTTTTATATTTTTAGTAGAAACAGGGTTTCACCATGTTGGCCAGCTGGTCTCGAACTCCTGACCTCAAGTGATCGGCCTGCCTCAGCCTCCCAAAGTACTGGGATTACAGGCATGAGTCACCGCGTCCAGCCTCTGGATTCCATATAAGACTGGGAGGCAGGTGCCTAGTACGGGAACTTTCTGGATTCTGCATAAAGCTGGGAGGCAGTAATATTAAAGTCCTCAGGAAAGAAACATTATCTTCTTGAGTTTTTCTGACTTTCAAATTCTAGTCTTCAGTTACCCCTCAGGACCATCTGCACCACTACCACCCATATCCCACCAATGTGTTTTGGGAGCCAGGCAGTCCTCCATCTTGAGCTCTGTGCTGTGTTTACAGTACCTCGACTGGGCATGTTTTCAAGACTAGTACAGTGCCTTTTGCTCATGACAGCTCTGTTGAAGAACTCAGAAGGAGCCGGTCAGTCTTAGGAGCTCAGGCTGAGAAGAAATTTCTTAGAAAAGAAAGAAGTTGCCAGGTGTGGTGGCTCACGCCTGTAATCCCAGCACTTTGAGAGGCCAAGGCGGGTGGATCACCTGAGGTCAGGAGTTCAAGACCAGCCTGACCAATATGGTGAAACCCTGTCTCTGCTAAAATTACAAAAATTAGCCGGACATGGTGGCATGTGTCTGTAGTCCCAGCTACTAGGGAGGCTGAGGCAGGAGAATCGCTTGAACCCAAGAGGCGGAGGTTGCAGTGAGCCAAGATCATACCACTGCACTCCAGCCTGGGCGACAGAGTGAGACTCCATCTCAAAAAAAAAAAAAAAAGAAGAAGAAGAAGAAGAAAGAAAGAAGTTCCAGTAGTGAAATAAGCTAAAGAAAACTGAAGTGACTTCAAGGAAAAGAAAAAGAGAAGTTTCAAGATCCAGGCTGGTCAGTGAGGAATGTGGAATGTGTCCTCAGAGCTGGTGAACTCTGCCCAGGCAGAGGAAGAGGAGACTGATGGAAGGCAGACCTCAAGTTGCCCAGCACTTACCAGTCTGTGGAAGCCTCCCTCATTGGCTCATGACACAGGGGTAGGGAGGAAAGAAGAGCAGGGGTGGGGAGGAAAGAAGAGCAGGGGTAGGGAGGAAAGAAGAGCAGGGGTGGGGAGGAAAGAAGAGCAGGGGTGGGGAGGAAAGAAGAGCAGGGGTAGGGAGGAAAGAAGAGCAGGGGTGGGGAGGAAAGAAGAGGGCTGGGTGCTGCCATGTCTAGGAGGAGTGCTCTGGGGTGAGTGGCCACGCAGATAGGAATGAAGTGCAAGGCACTTACCACCTGGGCAGAGTTGGAGGCAATCGAACCCTCTGGGAGGCTCTGAAGAGTGAAACCATCAAGGAGCAGGCAGAGGGAGGGACTCACTGCTGTGGAGGGACTGGCTTTACACTTTTCACAGGAAGGGGCTGACACAGTTCAGGCCCCAAAGGAATCGCCACCAAATGCAAGAATGCCAAATGCAGGCCAAAATGGCTGGACAGGGCCCATTGCTTGCTCTGCTGTCCCTTCACACACCAGGGCCCCAAGGACTGGCCTTTATTACCTGCCACAGAACAGCCACGAAGCCCACATGCACAGCCCATGGGTGCCGTACCCTTTCCTGCTGAGCTCCGGAGATAGCCACAGGAAACAGGAGTGGAGTGCACACAAAACTGGGTATAATGGAAGCACCCTGGAGGGCTGGAGGCTGGTGGGACAGGTCCAGGCTGTAAGCCCCCTGGAGAACCAGGTCTTTTTCACAGATGGTATTTTCTCAGAGCAATATTTGTTTGAATCCATTCCTTATTTGTTGGTGTGGTTTGAAGTGAACAAATGCAAGTATTTTTCTAGGGTTCGAGCTGAGTGTACTGTTAACTGGCTATAATTTATCAGTCCCTTTTTGGTGAAGTGTGTCCCTACTGAATAAGAAGTGCACACTTTTAACTTACCGAAATGCTTATTTTCATTCATATTGGCTGTATCCATTTTTTAAATTAGGGGAAAATTTGTATTTACCCAGTGATTTGAGGTCGGCCCACATTTTTAAAATCATAGTTATTTTAACTTCAAAAATAAAGATTTTTTTGGAATGTATTGTTGATTAAAAATAATAATAAAGACTTTGAAATTATCTTTAAAATGAAAACAAAGGATTTGCTAGGGTATTTCTGGTTTCATAAAAGGTCACCAGGAAACATGTTTACATCAGGGAGTCACAGGTTTTAAGCATATAACACTTCTGTGGAGTTTGTATTCTTTGGGAGCTGGACCTGCAGGTATTCTGGGGAACCCAGGCCGTTTGTTCCATTTGAAAATAGCTAAAACATGAAGAAAAGACAAATTCTTAACATTGTAAAGGGTTTTCTCTCAAGTAGTTTTAAAATTTCAAATGATGGTGTTTGATCCCTTCCCTTCAGACCTGGAATCACATTTTCCCCGCAGGACAGAAAGGGCTCTGCGGCCAGCTGTGCCTGGGAAGGAGCTGCTTCTCGCCGTGGCCCCCTCTCTGCCCAGGAGCTGGTGAGGAGGGGTGAACTAGGAGATGCCTTTCAGAAAAAAGGATGTGAGGAGATGAGCCCCTCCGCATCTGCCCCAAATAGAGACCGGCGTAATAGACTGAGCACTTGCAGAGACGTTCACAAAGGGACTGTTTGCGGTTGTGAGATTGGAGGCAGGCCTACAGCAGGGCTTCTCATCCTTGGCACTGTGGACATTGATTGGGGTGGTAGGGCTGTCATGAACACTGTAGGATGTTGAATAGCATCTCTAGCCCCTACCTACTACATGCCAGTAGCACCACCAACTCTGACTGTCACAACCAAAAATGTATCCAGACACTGGCAGATGTACCCTGGGAGCAATGTGCCCTCTGGCTGAGAACCATGGGTGAAGGGAAGCAGTCATGATGTTGAGGCACCTACAGACAAGAGCAGTAGGAAGCGCTCCCCACCTGTCTGACTGAAAGGGAGACCCCAGGGATAGCGGAAGTCAGGGAGGAGGGGCTGCCTGGCAGGTGCCCTAGCCATGGGGGATGCAGTCACTGCTAGAATCTTCGCAACTTTCTGGGGAGGGTCCAAGAAAGAAATACCACCAACTCTTCTCTATTCTACCGTCCAGTATAGCAGTGCTCCCTTCGCATTAGGAGAAGCCAGCTAGAAGCCCAGTGGTAAAGGACACCTGGGTAAGGCAGTCTATAGAGATCAGCATCCTGGGGCACTGAGCAGGGTGCAGGAGAAGGGCAGGGAATGGAAAATGGAAAATAATCAGTCTGTTCATCCATCCATCCATTTATTCAGTACTTATGAGCAGCTTAGCAAAGTGGTCAAGAATGTAGGTGCTGGGCCGGGCACAGTGGCTCACACCTATAGTCCCAGCACTTTGGGAGGCCAAGGTAGGTGGATCGCTTGACCTCACGAGTTCAAGACCAGCCTAGGCAATACAGTGAAAACCTGTCTCTACCAAAGATACAAAAATTAGCCAAGCATGATGGTGTGCCTATAGTCCTAGCTACTTGGGAGGCTAAGATGGGAAGATGGCTTGACCTGGGAGACAGAGGTTGTAGTGAACTGAGGCCACACCACTGCACTCCAGCCTGGGTGGCAGAGCCAGACCCTGTCTCCAAAGGAAAAAAAAAAGAAAAAAGAATATAGGTGCTGGAGTGCTGAAGTCAGATAAGCCTGGATTTGTATCTGGCCCTACCACTTGCAACCTATATCCTATATGATCTTGAACAAGTTGTTTATCTAAATCTCAGTCACCTTGAGTATAAAATGGCAACAATAATTCTGTCTACCTAGACCTTATTCTTGCAATCTTGGATTTTTCCCCAATGTGAAAATGCAAGTCACAAGTAAATTGCATAGTATAAGACCACAATCAAGTGCTAAGCGGGTCGTATCTGGGCAGTACCCAGTGTTGTTTTTATAGACAATCCTGGGAAAGGAAAGACACGGGGTTCAGCATGGAGTGCCCTCCTCAGCATCTGTGAACACCTTGAGCACTGTGCAGATACAGCAGAGAAAGAGGCCCCAGTGGGCTGAGCAACACCTCAGGATCTGCGTTGTGTCCTGAGGGACAGGCCGGCAGGCTAGGTGAAAAGGAGGAAGAAGGGATCCCAGAGCAGGGAATGCTGAGTGAATCAAAGCCAACAGAGTTGGAGGGAGGGGAAGGCCCAGATAGCAGTGTGGGGAGATAGCCGTGTGGGGAGACCACTGAGAAGAGGTTTGGTTGAGGGACTCAGTGTTCTCTTCTGTAAAAGTAAGGGGAGGGCCTGGGGCCAGCTGCCTTCTTCAGTACCGTTACATAGGGGTCACCAGCTCACATGTCCACAGAGACCACGCAAGTGAGCACGCCTGTGAAAGGGGCGCAGTGGGAGGCAGTAGGGCAGTCCCAGGCTGGAAGCAGCCGCCTTCTGTCGGCGTAGCCACCGCTCTGTTCCAGCAGCCGCTGCCATTTTCTAACGCGGGCCTAGAGACAGCAGAGTCTGATTTTCCGAATTTTCAAAAGACAATAGAAATTTGGATCTTTATGAGAATTGTCCTGATTTTTTTTAAATCCATGTGAGCTGTACTAACCAGTCCCTTTGCACCCCTGTCCAGACACTGCTAATGGGTCCAGGCGGGTGTAAAGGGACTGTTGAGTACAGTTTAGCTGAGACAACTCAGCTTAGAACCCGAGCTGTGTGTGTTTGGATTCTGCCTCTGCATATAACTTTAAACAGTAGGCACTAAGACTTAAAACAAAAAGGATGCCAGGCAAAGTAGCTCACACCAGTAATCCTAGCACCTTGGGAGGTCTAGGTGGGTGGATCACTTGAGCCCAGGAGTTCAAGACCAACCTGGGCCACATGGCAAAACCCCGTCTCTACAAAAAATACAAAAAGTAGCGGGACATGGTAGTTTGTGCCTGTAGTCTCAGCCACCTGGGAGGCTGAGGTGGGAGGACCACTTGAGCCTGGGAGGTTGCTGCAGTGAGCTGTGATGGGGCCACTGTGCCCTGGCCTGGGCGACAGAGTGAGACCCTGTCTCAAAAAAATAAACATTAAAAAAAAGGAGGAGGAGGAAGAGGGGTCCACCTGGACCCAGTGAAGTCTGAGTTCCTCCCAGACTTAATACCATGGCCAGGTAGGGTGTTGGGGGAAGGGACGGCTGTGGACGAGGGCACAGGGCAGAGAGAGGGTGGGCCATAGTCTGGGGTTACACACAGCCCTGGCACTTGGCCCAGTGCATGCTGGGACTAGGGCTGCCCTTGAGAGCTCTGGCAAGCACATTTGGTTCTTCTTTGATGAAATTTTTTAAATTTTCAGATAAAGGACAGAGACTATTAACCACAAACACCCATGTTCTCCAACCCAGACTTCCTACTGGGTTCTTTGAAGCTGGGGGGAACGACCCCCCTCCATTTCCTAGAACACTGACCTTCCTCTGGGCCATTTGTCTCCAGTAGGGGTCAGCTGGGAGCTCTTGATTGGTGGTAAAGGTTGAAATGATGGCATTTGATAGCATGGCCCTGAATGTACTCACAGAGTGCCCTGCCTGGAATCCTAGCTCTGAGCCTGGGCTCTGATGGCCCTGGTGGGTGGAGAGCCCTGGCTAGTCTCGGAGTAGAGGGTAAGGGGAGGCAGGGGACAGAGAGGCTTCTGGCAGCCCCAGGAAATGTTGAGTGGCAGAGTCAGCTGAACTGAGCTTGTTTTTCATGACTAATTAAAGTTCAGGCTCTTCCCCTGCTAAATGGAAATGAAGAAGACCATGGAGAAGACTAGAAATAATGAGGTTATCTGGAAACAGCCTCATGAAACCTGAACGTATTTTTGCTCAGAAAAAAGAAAGTGCAGTAACACTCACTCCGTCAGATGCTGCCTTTGCTGCCCAGGCCATCCCAGCCTGTCTGGCCTCACCTTCAGTCCTCCCTTCAGCACGCAGCTTGTCTCCCTGCAGCCCAAGCTCGGGCTCCTCTCCCTCCTGGTTATGTGTGTCCTCACACCCACCCTGCTTGGCCCCTCTGTGAAGCCTCCACCCCCTTCCACATTTGTTTTTCCTTTCTGTCCTCTGATTACCCCCACTCATGATATAATTGGTCTGTGTCACACACCATCTTCAACTGTTTCCTCACACTTTGTGTGGGTCAGCTTGCCTCTGACAACTCTTCACTCTCTAAGAGAAGGGACTGGGTGGTTTTCTTCATGTTTCACACAGTGTTCTCCACACACAGGTGATCAATAAATACTTGTGGATAGATAAAATACCAGATTGATGGGTGAATGGGTGAGTGGGTGGATGGATGGTGAATTGGTTGGATGGCAGGGCCACCCAACACCTTGGCCAGTCCCCTAAAGCTGAGGAATTTTTCAAATGCCTGAAGGAGGATTCTCCAGAGCTACGGGCAGGGAGAATTCAACCTGTCGCCATTTGCACGGCACTTACTATGCTGATTGCCCTCTCTTGAGAAGGACTAGAAGGCAGACTTGACCAATGGCCTTACTCTAGAAGGCATCTTCCCCATAATACTTTAAAATCAGACCATGGGCTTTTTAATCCGTGGTCTGAAATAGTTTTCAGGGTTGGCACCTGGAAAACATCCACTTTGACATCTTTCTTTCAATCAGTAGTTGAAAGCAACTTCAAAGCCTGTGACTTACGAGTCTACCTGCCTAGAAATTAATAATCAGTTCAATTACATCACCTAGTGGGAGGGAATCGGAGGCTGAGATTTGTAGTGGAGCCAGCACACTGTGCGAGGCCTGAGTCTTCACCTCTAGCCCTGCTGGACGGTGGGGGATGCAGGGTCGGCGCTCTTCATGGAGGCAGAGAAGCAGCACCAGGGAGTATCGGCACATAACAGGGTTTCTGATAGCTAGGCATCTGCGTTGGATGGGGAGCCCTGATGAGGCTGGGGCAGTAGCAAGATGAAGGCTATACTGCAGCAGCCCTGAAGCCTCTGGTTTGCTTCCCTCCTCTGCAATCCCAGTGAGTTATCCCTTCACAGGGATGGAAGGCACCAGATTAACCAATTCTAAGTGCTGATCCAGTGCATTTCCAACATGATTCCAAATGACCGCATGTTAATCCCACTTGTGTAGGCCTACCACAGACATGAATGTGTACCAGCAAACCTCACCCATTTGAAGCATTCCAGGAAGATTCTAGGGCATATTTCATCCTGCCCTAGCAGTGTAGCTGGTCGGAGGAAGAACCTCAGCGATTATTTATTCCCCACATTGACATCTTCCTCCCACCAACCCCCAGCTCCCACAGCTCTTGGCATGTGGACCACACCACTGAGCACCTGGTGTCCCTGCTATTGCCTGGGTGTTTGTCTACCTTCCCACCTAGACCTCCTGCTTCTTCGTTCCCTTTTGTAGCTGATTACTATTCCATTGTATGAATTTATAACCACATTTTATTTATCCATTTATTAGCTGATGGACATTTGGGTTACTTCCACATCTTGGCTCTTATGAACAAGGCTGCTATGAACGTTTATGTACAAGTTTTTGTGTGGATGTGTCTTTTTCTCTGTCTTAGGTACATTCCTAGGAGTGCAGTTGTTGGGTCATAGGGTTCATCTTTTGAGGAGAACTGCAAGACTGTTTTCCAAGGTGGCTACACCATTTTACGCGCCCACTAAAAATGTATGAGGGTTCCAGTTTCTCCACATCTTTGCCAAAACTTAACTTTTTTTTTTTATTATAGTCATCCCAGTGGGTGTGAAGTGGAATATGACTGGGATTTTGATTTGCATTTTCCTGATGGTTAATGATGCTAAGCATCTTTTCATGTGTTTATTATTACTGAGTGTTGAGTTCTTTATGTAGTTTAGATATAGTCCCTTATCAGAGATAGGATTTGTTCATATTTTCTCCCTTTCTGTGAATTATCCTTTCACTTTCTTTTTGGTGTTACTTTGAGGCACAAAAGTTTTTCATTTTGACAAAGCCCAGTCTTCTTTCCCTCCCTCCCTTGTTTTTTTTTTTTTTTTTTTTTTGAGATAGAATCTTGCTTTGTCACTCAGGCTGGAGTGCAGTGGCGTGATCTCGGCTCACTGCAACCTCCACCTCCCGGGTTCAAGCAACTCTCCTGCCTCCGCCTCCCGAGTAGCTGGGACTACAGGTGTCCACCACCATGCCTGGCTAGTTTTTTTATTTTTAGTAGAGACGGGGTTTCACCCTATTTGGTCAGACTGGTCTTGAACTCCTGACCTCAAGTGATCCACCCACCTCAGCCTCCCAAAGTGCTGGGATTACAGGCATAAGCCACAGCGCCCAGTCTGACAAAGCCAGTTTTTCTAATGTTGCTTGTGTTTTTGATGTCATATCTAAGAAATAGTTGCCTAATTCAAGGTCGTACAGATTTACTTCTATGTCTTCTATGAGTTTTCTAAGGCCGGGCACAGTAGCTCAAGGCCAGGTGTGGTGGCTCACACCTGTAATCCTAGCACTTTGGGAGGCCAAGACAGGTGGATTATGAGGTCAGGAGTTCAAGACCAGCCTGGCCAAGATGGTGAAACCCTGTCTCTACTAAAAATATAAAAAATTTAGCCAGGCACAGTGGCAGGCACCTGTAATCCCAGCTACTCGGGGAGGCTGAGGCAGGAGAATTGCTTGAACCTGGGCAGCAGAGGTTGCAGTGAGCTGAGATCTGCACTCCAGCCTGGGTGACAGACAGACTCCATCTCAAAAAAAAAAAAAAATGAAATGAGTTTTCTAGTTTTAGCTCTTACATTTAGATCTTTGGTACATTTTAATTTTTATATGTTGTGTGAGGTAAGGGTCCAACTTCATTCTTTCGCAGGTGTATATCCAGTTGTCCCAGGATTACTGGTTGAAAAGACTTTTTTTCCCCGTTACTTTGGTACCCTTGTCAAAAATCATTTGACCATACATGTGAGGGTGTGTTTGTAGATTCTCACTCTGTTGATTTGTGTAATCTGCCCTTGCTATTCTGTTGATCTGTATGTCTATTCTTATGCCAGTAGCACACTGTCTTTATTCCTATAGCTTGTAGTAAGTTTTGAAATCAGGAAGTGTGAGTCCTCTAATTTTGTTTTCTTTTTCAAGATTGTTTTGGATACACAGCAGATTCCTTTTTTTTTTTTTTTTTCTTTTGGTAGCAACAGGGTCTTGTCTCAAGTGATCCTTCCACCTCAGCCTCCCAAAATTTGGGGATTACAGGTGTGAGCCACTGAGCCCAGCCTCTCAGCAGATTCTTAAAACACACTTGTTGATTGGCTGCTTGTTTTCGTTTCCTTGATGGACTGGCCAGACTGTGAGCGCCTAGCTGGCCTGCACGCTTAAGTGACAAATTCCTCTCCCTACTCCAGCCTCCCTTCATAAGGCATTTGGCCAGTAGAGATCTAGGCAGTTCTGCCTGAGCTGCCTTAGTCCAGGGCAAGGTAGTAAAAGAGAATTTGGCAGGTTGCAGCTGGCTCCCCAAGCAGGAGATCTAAATCCAACTCATCCTTCCCCTACCCTCCCCAAAACATCTCAGCATTCCTTCCTCTTCTGTCCTTGCCTTGCAGGCTTGGAGCTTGGGTAGTTAGAGCTCTATCTAGACTCACTTCTGGCCACATCACACCAGCTCTTCCCATGTGCCTGTCATCCCACCACTCTCCTGCCCCTTCCTAACCATGATTCATGGCAAAATGGTGCAGGATAGAAGCTATCTGTCCTGTTAGATGGGGCTAGTGCAGCAGCCTGGCCTTCTTTGGTGGCATCTTTGGTCACCCCCATAGGTTCTTTATGGACTCAACAGGAATGTCACGTGAGTTGCAGGTACTGATTTTGCTGATGGATGATGAAATTTTTTTCTTCCCTGTTGGGCTTTCAGTCCTTGCCTTAAGGAGACCATAAAAGAAGTGGTGGGAGGCCAGGTGCAGTGGTTCACGCATGTAATCCCAGCACTTTGGGAGGCCAAGGGGGGCAGATCACTTGAGGTCAGGAATTCGAGACCAGCCTGACCAACATGGAGAAACCCCGTCTCTAGTAAAAATACAAAATTAGCAAGGTGTGGTGGCAGGTGCCTGTAATCCCAGCTACTCCAGAGGCTGAGGCAGGAGAATCTCTTAAACCCAGGAAGCAGAGGTTGAGGTGAGCTGAGATCACACCACTGCACTCCAGCCTGGGCAGCAAGAGCGAAACTCTGTCTCAAAACAGAACAACAATAAAAAAAGTGATAGGCCGGGGCACAGTGGCTCATGCCTGTAATCCCAGCACTTGGGGAGGCTGAGGCAGGTGAATCACTTGTGGTCAGGACTTTGAGACCAGCCTGGCCAACATGGTAAAACCCCGTCTCTACTAAAAATACAAAATTAGCCGGCCGTGGTGGCAGGTACCTGTAATCTCAGCTACTCATGAGGTTGAGGCAGGAGAATCGCTTAAACCCAGGAGGCAGAGGTTGCAGTGAGCTGAGATCATGCCACTGCATTGTAGCCTGGGCAACAGAGCAAGACTCAGTCTCAAAAAATAAAAAGAGTGATAAACCCACTGGGTGTGGTGACTCATGCCTGTAATCTCAGCACTTTGGTAGGCTGAGGTGGGCAGATCACTTGATCTCCAGGAGTTCAAGACCAGCCTGGACAACGTGGTAAAACCCTGTCTCTACAAAAAAAAAAAAAAAAAAAAAAACACAAAAATTAGCCTGGTATAGTGGCACATGCTTATAGTCACAGATACTCGGGAGGCTGAGATGGGAGGATCACCTGAGCCCAGGAAGGTCAAGGCTGCAGTAAGCTGTGATTGTGCCACTGTACTCCAGCCTGGGTGACAAAGTGAGACCTTGTCTCAAAAAAAAAAAATGATAAAACCAAGTCTGACTTCTTCATCTCCATTGCCTTCCTGCAGGGTAGGGGGCAGTCTGTGCACTGGAGATACTTAGCCCAGCACCACAGCTATCTGCAAACTTGGACCAGTTATCTAACCTTCATTAACGCAGTCTCCTTGTTGGCTAAATAGGGATACTTCCCTTATAGAATGGCAGAATGCCAGGAGCAATTAAGGATTCAGTAGGAGCGGCCAGGCGTGGTGGCTCAAGCCTGTAATCCCAGCACTTTGGGAGGCCGAGACGGGCGGATCACGAGGTCAGGAGATCGAGACCATCCTGGCTAACCTGGTGAAACCCCGTCTCTACTAAAAAATACAAAAAGCTAGCCGGGCGAGGTGGCGGGCGCCTGTACTCCCAGCTACTCGGGAGGCTGAGGCAGGAGAATGGCCTGAACCCGGGAGGCAGAGCTTGCAGTGAGCTGAGATCCGGCCACTGCACTCCAGCCTGGGTGGCAGAGCGAGACTCCGTCTCAAAAAAAAAAGAATTCAGTAGGAGCAAAATGTTCATTATCATTGGTAACACTAGTTACCATTTACTGAATGTTTTCTTTGTGCCATTCTCTATGTTGGTGTTCAGATTAAGTCAGATGGAATAAAGGAGGAGATCTCATGATCTCCAGCCATAAACAAGCATGTGCTGAGCATCTGCTCTGTATTGAATCCTATGCTGGTCCTCATGTGTGTTTTTGTTTGGGGGGTTTGAAAAAGGCCACCTGTGTGGGGCGCAGGGGAGCATCAGGAAGAGCAGCTAATGGATGCTGGGCTTAATAACTAGGTTGGGTTGATCTGTGCAGCAAACTACCATGGTACATGTTTATCTATGTAACAAACCTGCACGTCCTACACATGTATCCTAGAACTCTAAAAGTTGAAGGGGCCAGGTGCGGTGGCTCACACCTGTAATCCCAGCACTTTGGAAGGCTGAGGTGGGTAGATTACTTGAGGTCAGGAGTTTTAGACCAGCTGGGCCAACATGGTGAAACCCTGTCTCTACAAAAAATACAACAATTAGCTGGGCAAAAACAGAAAAAATTATCTGGGTGTGGTGGCACACACCTGTAGTCCCAGCTGCTTGGGGGCTGAGGCAGAATTGCTTGAACCCGGGAGGTGGAGGTTGCAGTGAGCAAATATCACGCCACTCTACTCCAGCCTGGGCGATAGACTCGTCTCAATCAATCAATAAAAGTTGAAGGGAAAAAAGAAAGAAAAAGGCCATTTAATTATCCCCTCTCTATACAGATTCTCAGCCAACTGAGAACTGCACAAAGGAGTTAGGTAGAGGTAAAAATAGAGATTGTATTATAGGTAGAGGTCCAGCCAACACATGGCTCAGGCCCACAGCCAGAGTGCACCTTCGCCCCCTCCCCTTTTCTGTTTCCTGGTTTAAATCTGGGTTCCAGGCTGCAGAGCAAGCAGCATGGGGAATGGGGACACTAAAGGGCAAGTGTCCTGGGGGACTTATCTGGAGCTGTCAAGATGGTAAGATCAGTCCTTTTGCCTGTTTACATGCAACTAGGTGCTGCTGTGTGACCTCTGGATAGTCCTGGCCCTACTGTAGGAGGGCCCCAGGTGTACACCCTGCTGACCCCACCATCAAAACCTCTGGAATGTTGATGCTAGTTCTCCAAATCTGTGCTTTCCATGTACCATGAAACTTGTTGCCAACTATAATTTCTTGATGTGTGCAAGTGGGTTATGTAATACCCAACCCATAGGATGCTAGAAGGACTGGGGAGAAAGCACTTGATCAAGGCCTGGCACTCACTAGGCCCTCAGTGGGGCCATCCCGGTAAGCCTGGTTCAACACCCAGGGGAACTAAGCCTGCTGTTGCAGATTATCAACCGTCTGCCTGTGTGCCGAGAAGTCTCTTCAGGGGCTAAATGGTCAGGGTAAGTCTGTGTGCTGAAGTTGGAGATGTGGATTTGGGAGTGATCAGGGCTCAACAGAAATGCATCATTGAAAGACAGGCGTTGGTGCAGGATGGGCCTACAGAGGTCCATTGTCTGTGCAGTGGGCTTTCAGTCCCATGTTTCAGACGTCCTCCAGGTTTGGGATGGGAGGGGCAGAGTTGTTAGGGGAAGGGACAACACCCCTGAACCTCCTTCCAAACCCATATTTAGGATTGTCTAAGGCCAAATGGTGAAATAAGGCCATTGGTTTCCCCAAGGCCCCCTGCTTCCTCTTTCTGCACCCTTCTACTCTTTCAGTGCCCTTCCTCCAAACACCGGGGAAAACAAGGGTCCAAAAACAAAAAACTCCAAGACAGAGGGCAGCAAAATAGGAGCCAAATGCAGCCCACCACCTGCTTTTTATAGCCCGTGAGCTATCAGTGGTTTTTACATTTTTAATTGGTTGAAAAAAAATAATATTTTGTGACACATGAAATTCAAATTTCAGTGTCCACAAAGTTTTGTTGGAACACAGCCACAACCATTTGTTTACAAATTGTCTATGGCTGCTTTCAGCTGAGTTGAGATGGTATAGGCCTGCAAAGTCTAAAATACTGACTCTCTGGCCCTTTAAGGAAAAGCTTGACAATGCCCTGTTTTAGGATGTGTCTTGCACCCAGGAGATCTGCTTTCCAAGGAAAGGGCAAACCAGTTAAATCCAGGCAGATGTGCAGAGGAGACACTGGACGGGGAAGCCTTCGTGATCCTTCCGGTGACACTGGAGGAGCTGAGGGGAGATAACTCTCTAATCCTACAGATGGGACTGCTTCTGTCCACACTGAGTTAGGGGGCATGGAAACAGTGGGTTCAGGCCTATGACTCATTCTAACAGTATAGATAGCAGGATTCAGAAGGTGATTAATAGTCTCCAGTGAGCCCACCACACCAGCTTCCCTGCCAGGCTGGTGGCAGCGATTTTACCTGAGGCCTTTCGTGTTCCCAGGGTCCTGCAGGCTGCCCTGGGCCGGCCCTGAGCAGTGTATTCATTGCTTACCTTTCTCCTGTCTCTGCAGAGTTTGCCTTCTGCCAGGTGGACGCCTCCATCGCTCTGGCCCTGGCCCTGGCCGTCCTGTGTGATCTGCTCCAGCAGTGGGACCAGCTGGCCCCTGGACTGCCCATCCTGCTGGGATGGCTGTTGGGAGACAGTGACGACCTCGTGGTCTGTGTGGAGAGCATGCATCAGGTGATCCCGGGGTGTCAGGGGAGTGGGAGGCAGGGTTGGAGTGTCCTAAACCCGCTGGATGCAGCACCTACAGCCTCAGCTGGGCTTGTTCATGCTTACACACAGAGCAGTAACCACTAGGAAAGCCACCCACTGGGTGCTGCCGAGGGCACAGGGACACTCTCAGGCTGACTTCTGGGGTGCTGATGGTCAGCCTCCAGATTAGCCAGGGGAGAGAACTCGCAAAGAAGCCCCTGGATGTGGAGAGTTTAATTATGGAGACTGCTTGTTAGTCAGTATTGGAGTTAGCCTGGAGCTTCCCAAAGTTAGGTCTGAGGGTGAAGCATTTTCAGAGAATTAGGATTTCTGCTAGGAATTTCCTGCTTGAAGAAAACTATTACTAGACCCCTCCAGGGTGGGTGCAGTCACAGATAGGGAAACTGAGGACGAAGACAAGCAGCAAAAGCCTCCTGAGAACTGAAATTGATCGCCACCAGTATCTGACTCAGCTGACCTTCTTGGCATCCCCAGCAGGCCAAGGGTTCAAAAAGCATTGTCCCTGTTTATGAGAAATTTGGAGACATGGTAAGTGTCTGATAAAATGACCTTGAGAATCATGGTGTTATAGAAATAGGACGCAGCCTAGTGTCCTCTGTTTGGAGATTCCTTCTCTGGCCTGCTGCAGAGATGACCTTTCCTCCCTCGTCTCCAATTTCCAGCTGCACCTTAAGCTCCCTTGTTGAAGTCCCCTTTTCACCATCCATCCCCTAGAATATCTTGACTTTGCACCACAAACACATCTTTATCAAGGTCATGTTAAGTCTGGGGAAAAAATTCCTCTGCTGGAGAAATACAGTGAGTAAAAATAGAAGGTGACCTTCAAGGCTGCAAGTGGTGTGTGTACATAGGTGTTGACAGGCGAGAGTGCGCCCTCTGTCCGGTGGGGGAGGGGACATGACACCCTTCTTGTACCTGGCAGGGTACTGCTCGATCTGGACTGGGGCTTGTCACCATTCCCTGTAAGACTGACTTTTGGCTTTTTCATCTGATTTAGGTGGAAGAAGACTACCTGTTTGAAAAAGCAGAAGTCAACTTTTGGGCCGAGACCCTGATCTTTGTGAAATACCTCTGCAAGCACCTCTTCTGTCTCCTCTCCAAGTCTGGCTGGCGTCTTCCAAGCCCTGAGATGCTCTGTCACCTTCAAAGGATGGTGTCAGAGCAGTGCCGCCTCCTGTCTCAGCTCTTCAGAGAGCTTCCACCAGCTGCAGAATTTGTGAAGACAGTGGAGTTCACAAGACTACGCATTCAGGAGGAAAGGACTTTGGCTTACTTGAAGCTGCTGGCCTTTTTGGAAGGAAAGGAAGGGGAAGACACCCTAGTTCTCAATGTTTGGGACTCTTCTGCAGAAGCGAGGCAATTCACTCTTCCAAGAACAGAAGCAGCATGTTGAAGAAAATTTGGGGGATTGGAATGGGGCTATGTGTGGATTTTTCCTCACAAATCTGCAGGAAACATGTTGAACATAAATTCAAAAATGTTATCCCATTCATGCCTCCCCTAGTTTTGTGAGTCTAGTCGTCTGTCACTTCTCACAGAGAAACTTTTCTTCAGTTCACTCATTCAGGGCAGCCTACTTTATTGCTGCTACTGTAGGAAGTGAGGCGACTCCGTTGCAGATTTACTCTGTCCCCAGGTGCAGGCCACCTGCAGGCCTGAATGAGCCTTTTTCATCCCCCAGGGCCTCTAATGCCCTGCCATAGCCTCCCTACATTCTCTGTGAAGGGACTACACAGAGTTGGATTTTAGCACACACACATGATCCCTCCCCCCTCCCCTTTTCTGGCTTTATGTAGGGGCTGGATGAGTTGGCAAACAGCCCATTTGGTCAGATTTATAAATTTTGTTCCATTTTAGCAAAGCAGAAATATGTTCCAAATGTTGGATCCTAGGAGAATTCAGGATCAACCTTGCACAAATAATTTATTTTTATTGTCTGCATGTGTAATTCCTGCAGTGACCTACACATTCCATCTTAATTATTCAAAGAGCCATTGAGCACTCCCCCTACCCCCAAAAAAGTATGCTAATGCTAGGAAACCTGATTTTGCCACCCAGTGAAAGTATATCCATGCTCTTAGCTGTGAGGAGGAACCTGGGGAAAGGAGAGGCAGAGAAAATGACTTATTCTATGCCTACATTGTTTACCTATCACTTGCTTGGTGGCAGTAACAAGATTCTCACTTAAAAGATGCCATTGGCCGGGCGCGGTGGCTCAAGCCTGTAATCCCAGCACTTTGGGAGGCCGAGACGGGCGGATCACGAGGTCAGGAGATCGAGACCATCCTGGCTAACACGGTGAAACCCCGTCTCTACTAAAAAAATATAAAAAATTAGCCGGGCGAGGTGGCGGGCGCCTGTAGTCCCAGCTACTCCGGAGGCTGAGGCAGGAGAATGGCGTGAACCCGGGAGGCGGAGCTTGCAGTGAGCTGAGATCCGGCCACAGCACTCTAGCCTGGGCGACAGAGCGAGACTCCGTCTCAAAAAAAAAAAAAAAAAAAAGATGCCATTAAACACATTTATCAGCCGGGCGCGGTGGCTCACGCTTGTAATCCCAGTGCTTTGTGAGGCTGAGGCAGGCAGATCATGAGGTCAGGAGTTCAAGACCAGCCTGACCAACATAGTGAAACCCCATCTCTACCAAAAATACAAAAATTAGCCAGGAGTGGTGGTGCGCACCTGTAATCCCAGCCACTCAGAAGGCTGAGGCAGGAGAAACGCTTGAACCCAGGAGATGGAGGTTGCAGTGAACCGAGATCACGTCACTGCACTCCAGCCTGCGCAACAGAGCGAGACGCCGTCACACACACACACACATACTGCACTTCAGCCTGGGCGACAGAGTGAGACTCCGTCACACACACACACTCCAGCCTGGGCGACAGAGCGAGACTCTGACACACACACACCCTTTGCAGTGATTTTAATCTAGAAACCTTAATGATTTTCTGCCTTTTCAAGCCCAGCCTAGCCCTCTTCCTCACATACCCAGCAGGTGGCGTTCTTGCATACGTTTTGCTGCTGGTCCAGTTTTTCATTGGCTCACCATTTTTATTTATAATTTCAGAGTAAGTGTTACCCACTAACAGTTATCTTGAGAATCATAGCTTTGGATGGGTCGTAGCCTCATCCGCATCCATTTTTCATCCTACTGATCTGAAAAAACCATTTCAATCATAGTATATAAAGTTGCTCCAGATTTTAAGGTCTGTAAAAAAAAAAAAAAACCTAAATACTCAGGTGAATAATCACTTAATTTCATTGATGTTTCAGAGTCTGAAGGGGCGGGTTAGAGGAGAGTGAGTTTACAATCATTTTCTACTGCAGAAAAGCTCATATTTCAAATGTAATTCATCTCTCTTTGAGATACATTTAACACTAAAAATGCAGCTCAAAGCCAGGCATGGTGGTGCACACTTGTATCCCAGCTACTCAGGAGGCTGAGGTGGGAGGATCGCCCAGGAGTTCATGCCTGTGAAAGGCCACTGCACTCCAGCCTGAGTAACACAGCAAGACCCCATCACTGAAAGAAAGGAATTTAAGAACAAAAAAGCAGCCATACTGGAAGTATAGGAAAGGGGCTTTGTAAGAGGCAGGAAAGAAGTTAACTCAGTGTCCAAAGTTTTGTCCTAAAGAGAACAGGAAATTCCCTGGGTGGTTTTCCAACCACTCGGCCCCAAATGTGGTTTCTGTGATCCTGAATTAATTACCTAGTTAGGCATCTGTGTAGCCCACACCTGAGGGAAAGTTGCCAACCTAACACTTTTTGTTCTAAGACCTAGCTGGTGAGACGTGAGGGACTTGGTAACATAAATGTGGTGATAACCACAGAAAAATAATTATGAAACTGGCCCAACAAAGCCCAGCTCAATGGAAATGGCCAGCACTTCTTTTTTCCTCCATTTAAAATGGAATAAAAGCAGCTACATGATACATTTTATACTAGCAGGTACTCTGTACACAGCATGTCCCATAATATGTCCACATGTTATCTCCAGAATCCTAATCTGCAAAGTGGGTGTTCTCACAGCTGTTGACTGGGACTCACCCCAGATCTGTTGATTCAAACAGATGTTTCCATTGGTTCTGTATCTGAAATCTTGTTACTAACCTAATAGAAGTGCCTAGGGAAGTGGCTGTTTCACACTGTTTGATGAGATGTTTGGGGTCATCTCACCAAAGAACAAACCAGACTACAGTTGCCCAGGTATATCAAGGGGTCAGTGTAGGGTAGGTGCTAAAAGTGAAACTGGTCCCTCTGAGGTCACCTACTCTTGGCTCTGAGTCCTAGGGTCCAGGACTTGGGTACCCCCACAGCTCTGCACTCATGAGTCTATGGCTCTCTGTCCATCTGGCCATAGTTGAGAAGCCTGGCTTTCTCCACCCTTATGCTTTGTCAATTTGGTTTAATACATAAAGATGGTTTAGTTCTTGTCTTTTAAACGCCTTCACAGATATCATTTGCACCTTGACAAAGGTGAGAGATGAATAAAGCAGGAATATTATCTTCGTTTTACAAGGAAACCCAAGTACCAAAGAGATGATGTGATTTGCCTAAGACCACATGATTTCTACGGGGCAGGGCCTGAACTCCAGCCCAGCATTCCTGATCCTTACCCTGGACTCTGGCTCCCTGGGCTGTGAGGGGAGTACAGTAGTGGGAAATGCAGGCTACACTCCAGGGACTCGAATCCCTGAGTGGCAGGCCTAGTTCTTTCCCCAGCAGGTCCTGGACCTTCCAGCTTCAGGTCCAAGCTTTTTGGCAACCTGTATGAGCGCGGAGGGAGAAGTGCCCTAGACCGGACTCCAGATCGTTCCTAGTGGGGCTGTCAGCGGCTTTAGCCTCACTGGGCGCTAGGTGGGGGTGTCTGCTCCGTACCCGGACGAAGGCGGGGCGCCCGCTGGCAAAGCGCATTTTCCAGCGCAAGCTGTTGGGGTGTGGGGCTGGCGGGAGAGGGAAAACAGAGGGGGGCGCGCCCACCATCAGCTTCTGTGCAGCCCCACCTGGGCCGCGGGTTGGTCTCAGCCGGATCCTGCAGCCCTCACGGAGCTAAGGCTGGGCGAGGTGCCCCCACGGCCGGGGAGGGAAGAGGCTGGGAGGACGCAACAGGCCCAGGCTGTGCCGGGCGGGGAGCCTCGACGGGCAGCTGCGCCCCCAGCCCGAGGGCTGGGGGAGGCCGGGCCGACCAGCAGACGGAAAGGGTGGCGCTAAGTCGCCTTCAAGCCCGCACGGCTCTCCCGGCCTTTCCTCCTGTCCTCGGAGTCAGCTCCCCCGCCCGGGACGTCCCGCGCCACTCCGCGCCTTTGGCCCTGGCTCAAGGTCTTGTGATGTGATTAGCAAAGCCAGCGCCTTGTCCTCAGACACTCAGCCCTGCCCGGCAGGCCCCGACGCTCAAGCCCTGTTTACTGAGCCTGGGCGGGGAGGGGGCGGAGAAATGAGCCCGGGCTCCACCGGCAAGACTGCCGCGGCGGCCGCCCGCGTGGCCACCCCCACCCCCACCGCGACTCCACGTGCAGTCGGGCTGGAGCCCCCGCCTCCTGGCCGAAGCACCCTTTGCAAACCCGCCGGGCCGCGCGAATGGTTGCGATATTCTGGCATTTTGCAATTCCCGCGCCCAGCACAAAACCAAAGGTGGGAGCTAAAAGCTCCACAGGTCCGCCTCGGAGAACAGGGCAGGGAAAGACACGTCCAGGGCTGCAGAATCCCGGCCACGCTAAATGTACCGGGGCTCTCCGACCGCGCAGCCACAGAGAAGGAAAGCCGTGCCTTCCCGCCGTCACCCGGCGGCACCCACTGGGGCCGAACGCCGCACCGGCCGCCCGGGTCGCTGGCCCCGCCCCGAGGCCTCCCGCCCCCTTCCCCGGAGGAAAAAAATTGGCGGCGGCCAATGGGAGGCCGAGAAGGCGCCTGACGTTCGCGAGCTGGCGGGCGGCGTTGCCTGGAGACTCCGGCGGGGGCCCAGTTCTGTCCCCTCCCCCGGCGCGCCCGCCCCGCCGCAGCCGCACTCCCAGCTCTATATAGGGCGCGCGCTCGCGGGCTGCAGAGTTCCAGCAGTCCGCGAGCTGCCGTCGGCTCCGCGGGGGGGCGGGCCGGGCACCCCGGGGCGCGGAGGAGCGCTCCTCGCTTCTCTCCTTCCCCCCTGCCGCACTCCGCCGGACCCTCCCGCCGGCCCGCGCCGCTGCCCTCGCCCTCTCCTCTCGCCCCCCGGCAAACTTTCGGCCCCTCCCCGCCCCTCGCCCGTTATTCGTCGTGGCTCAAGCCCGGCCACGCCACCCCAAGGGCTCCTCCCGACCTCCCGGCCTGCCGCTCCGGCCACTGCGGGATCCAGAAACATGTCGACCACACTTTTGTCCGCGTTCTACGATGTCGACTTCTTGTGCAAGGTACGCCGGGGAGCGGGCTGGGCCGGCAGCAGCCGTTCCAGTTCTTGGACTTTGCCTCTGTCCCCTGGTCCTGGGGGACGCCCCTTCCGCCCTGCCTTTCGGGTCGGGAAAGTCCCGGGGTTTGCAAAAATGTGTGCGAGCGCCCTGGAGGAGGAGGGGGCGGCAGGGAGGGCGCTGGTGTCGCGGCTGAGTTTCTCCACTGCCGACCGCGGCCACGCTGCCCGGGGCTTCCCGGACGGGATTCGCGCCGCCCACCTCGGCGGCCGGGGCGAAGGATCACGTGTCGAAACTCAGCGCGGCCCGCGGTGGGCGTCCTCCCCTCTCCCGCTCCCTCCAGGAAGATCTTGCTGCTTTTGCGTGTGTATGGGTGGAGGGTGGAGGCCGAGTCGAGATCCGCCAAGAGTGGGGGAAAAAGAGGAAAAGAATCAGGCTGGGAGTTCCTCTGTGGCTCGCCCCGAGTCTGTCTTCCCCTTCCGTTTTTCATCCCTTCCCCGCTCCCCTTCCTTTGGCAGACAGAGAAATCCCTGGCCAACCTCAACTTGAACAACATGCTGGACAAGAAGGCTGTGGGGACGCCCGTGGCCGCCGCCCCCAGCTCCGGCTTCGCGCCAGGCTTCCTCCGACGGCACTCGGCCAGCAACCTGCACGCACTCGCCCACCCCGCGCCCAGCCCCGGCAGCTGCTCGCCCAAGTTTCCGGGCGCCGCTAACGGCGGCAGCGCGGCGGCCGGCGGCCCGACCTCCTACGGCACCCTTAAGGAGCCGTCGGGGGGCGGCGGCACAGCCCTGCTCAACAAGGAGAACAAATTCCGGGACCGCTCGTTCAGCGAGAACGGCGACCGCAGCCAGCACCTCCTGCACCTGCAGCAGCAGCAGAAGGGGGGCGGCGGCTCCCAGATCAACTCCACGCGCTACAAGACCGAGCTGTGCCGGCCCTTCGAGGAGAGCGGCACGTGCAAGTACGGCGAGAAGTGCCAGTTCGCGCATGGCTTCCACGAGCTGCGCAGCCTGACTCGCCACCCGAAGTACAAGACCGAGTTGTGCCGCACCTTCCACACCATCGGCTTCTGCCCCTACGGGCCGCGCTGCCACTTCATCCACAACGCGGACGAGCGGCGGCCCGCGCCGTCGGGGGGCGCCTCCGGGGACCTGCGTGCCTTTGGCACGCGCGACGCGCTGCACCTGGGCTTCCCGCGGGAGCCGCGGCCCAAGCTGCACCACAGCCTCAGCTTCTCGGGCTTCCCGTCGGGCCACCATCAGCCCCCGGGCGCCCTCGAGTCGCCGCTGCTGCTCGACAGCCCCACGTCGCGCACGCCGCCGCCGCCTTCCTGTTCCTCGGCCTCGTCCTGCTCCTCCTCCGCCTCCTCCTGTTCCTCGGCCTCCACGCCTTCGGCCCCGGCATGCTGCGCCTCCGCGGCGGCCGCGGCTGCGGCCGCTCTGCTCTACGGCAGCGGGGGCGCCGAGGACCTGCTGGCACCTGGGGCCCCGTGCGCGGCCTGCTCGTCGGCCTCGTGCGCCAACAACGCTTTCGCCTTCGGCCCGGAGCTCAGCAGCCTCATCACGCCGCTCGCCATCCAGACCCACAACTTTGCAGCCGTGGCCGCCGCCGCCTACTACCGCAGTCAGCAGCAGCAGCAGCAGCAGCAGGCCTGGCGCCCCCTGCGCAGCCCCCGGCACCGCCCAGCGCACCCCTCCCCGCCGGGGCCGCCGCGCCTCCCTCGCCGCCCTTCAGCTTCCAGCTGCCGCGCCGCCTGTCCGACTCGCCCGTGTTCGACGCGCCCCCCAGCCCCCCGGACTCGCTGTCGGACCGCGACAGCTACCTGAGCGGCTCCTTGAGCTCCGGAAGCCTCAGCGGCTCCGAGTCCCCCAGCCTAGACCCCGGCCGCCGCCTGCCAATCTTCAGCCGCCTCTCCATCTCCGACGACTGAGGCAAGAGGGCGCCAGTGAGGAGGAAGGGAAGGCGGTTCAGAGATGTTGGAGGACACCCCTCGCCATCTCGCCCCTGCTGGGGGCCCGGGAGTAGGGGGGTGACATGGGTCCCTGGCAGACTGCAAGCCCGACCGAGCACTTGGACTCGAACTCTGCCGGGAGGGGCCCCCACCTCTCTTTTTTCGGTTTCCTCTTGTTTTTTGTTTTTTTTTTTTATTACGAAGTTTCATTCTTTTTGAGCAAAAAAGTCGAGGAACTTTTTCTATTGAACAAAATATTCACAACAGGGCAGTTGTGATACGAATAGAACAAAAAAAAAACACTTAAACTTTTTTAGGACTCCAATGAGTTTGGGACTTCAGGAAAAATCAACCCAGCACCAGCAGCTATCAACCACCATTCCATCTCTTCACTTGAACAGCATTAGTTAAGTCCAGATGTGGGAACCCTTAAGAAGTTCCTGTTTGTCTCAGACCGGTGTTATACCAGCCAGCCACCACCTTGCTAAACCTATAAGCTTTTTAGAATCCAATATTCTGCCAAGAATATGCCTTGATAGCCCTCAGCCCATAGGTGTTTTTTGTTTTTTAACAATTATGTATGTCTGGGGGTGAAAAACAAACCCTTGCATTCCAAAGGTCCATACTGGTTACTGGTTTCATCGCCACCACTTAGTGGATGTTTAGTTTAGAACCATTTTCTCTGCTCCCTCTGGAAGCCTTGGGCAGAGCTTACTTTGTAATTGTTGGAGAATAACTGCTGAATTTTTAGCTGTTTTGAGTTGATTCGCACCACTGCACCACAACTCAATATGAAAAAACTATTTAACTTATTTATTATCTTGTGAAAAGTATACAATGAAAATGTTGTTCATACTGTATTTATCAAGTATGATGGAAAGCAATAGATATATATTCTTTTATTATGTTAAATTATGATTGCCATTATTAATCGGCAAAATGTGGAGTATGTTCTTTTCACAGTAATATATGCCTTTTGTAACTTCACTTGGTTATTTTATTGTAAATGAGTACAAAATTCTTAATTTAAGAGATTGTATGTAATATTTATTTCATTAATTTCTTTCCTTGTTTACGTAAATTTTGAAAGATTGCATGATTTCTTGACAGAAATCTATCTTGATGCTGTGGAAGTAGTTTGAGGAACATCCTATGAGTTTTCTTAGAATGTATAAAGGTTGTAGCCCATCCAACTTTAAAGAAAAAAATGACCACATACTTTGCAATCAGGTTGAAATGTGGCATGCTTTTCTAATTCCAACTTTATAAACTAGCAAAAAAGTGTTTGCTTATTCCACCAGTTCTGCTGTTGACATACTGGAGTATCTTAAGACATGTAGCAATAACGGGGAGTGGGGGGGAGTCTCACAGTGCCTTTGGAAGGGCCCGAACTTGCCTTAAATCTTCCTCAACCAAATAAGTATTTTATTAGTGCTTGAGAGAATCTGAATGTAGGATGGGTTCAACTGCACAAAAGGAAAAGATTTTTACCACTTTTTTTATATAAAGTGAAGCGACCGCCTCTTAGTGCTGAAATATGTAGTACACGAATATGCCTTGTTTAATTACAGAAAATTCCAAAACTTGTACTATTTTTTTTTTTCCGTGTAGAAAGGCAGGAATGTTTCCTAAGCTTTCCTGGACAGCAGATGAATGAGCGGTAGCTTTAGTTTGTACGTAGGTACAGTTGGAGCACTATATGTACTCTGGACTACTTTGACAGAAGTAGGTTTTTGAATGTAACAAGATAAGTCAACTTGAGTTGTAATATATTTTGGGGAATCAGTTCACTACAAATTGTGACTGTAAACATTGTACTGTAAATGTTTTGTAGTTTTCCCCCAATAAAATTTTTGGGAAAAAAAAAGGTATTACCATGTAAGAGCTTTCTTTTTAAACAGGAATGTCTAGCTTTCTAGCTTCCCAGCTAACCATGTCTGCCATTCCCCAGGTCTTGGCACGGTCAGGAAGGACTTGGAGCTGGCAGAGCCAAGAGTTCAGAAGAGCCTGCGTCCTCTCGGCCCGTATATATTTTATAAGCAAGTTCTTCTAACTGAAAGAAAGTAATTATTTGGACTGTCAAGGGCATTAGCTGTTCCCTTTGGTAATAAGATGCATCCCAGAGGTGGCTGGCTGGCTGGCTGGTGGCAGGGCCTGGCCAGGAGGCCTGAAGGGGTGTGGCCTGCCTGTGAGTCACCGGGTGGATCATGTGGCTGCGGTAGCAGCTGAGGGTCTGATTTTTTGCTGGGAAACAGAACTGCTTGGGTGGGGAAGGGGAGGAGGATCTTTCTGCAGCCGGTGGCCTGCCAGGCCTGAGTGCTGAGCTGGAGGTGGAGAGTGAGGCCAGGCTTTTTCTGGGTCGGAGAACTGGAGTTGTGCCTGGATTTTGGAAAGCCTGGTATGTCCTTGTTCAGGGTGGAGGGGAAGATAAAACAAGTTAAACTTATATCTGAGTGATGTTTGCTTATGTGAACAACTTCCTCTGGGAATGAACACATTCAAGTTATTTATGCAAAAAGATTTCATGTCTGTGCTTTAGAGGACTGTAAGTGACCAGAAAGCAAATTCAACCCAGGTCTCTAGAAAAAGGAAGGGAAAAAAAGACATTGATTTGCCTGCTGATTTCGCAAACAGTTGAACAAAATCTTACTGTAGTGACTGGCTGTTTCTAACTTTAAAACAATCATTTTAAGAACTTAAACCGGGTTCATAAGTCAATTCATGTTTTTTCTCCTCCACCGCTGCCCCCATACACACAGTTCAGACACTTTTTCCAAAGTAGGTAAAAGATTTAGCAATAGTTTGCTTTCTCATATACAACAGCTGGGCTCCATCAACAATCCTCGCATCCCCGCTCCCTCCGGGGCCCTGCCTTAGTCAGGGTCTCTGGTGACTCACAGCTGAGCATGGAGGGGAGGGGGCAGTCTGATGGATACACCAGGCCTGGGGCAGCTGTTTCACGTTAACGATGATTGCACTGGTGTTAACTGGAGCGTTTTGGTGCTTGTTGCGTGCTGCCAAAGGGGATGGGAAACAGTTTCAAGGTTCTCCCAGATGCCAGCCCCTGACTGATGGCCTCAGCAGCAGGGGAGGGGAAGCCCGAGGCCAAGGAGGACTTAGGAGGGGCGAAGACTCTGCAGGCTCCCCAGCCCCTGCACCATAAAGAATGTGCAGTGGGGAGGAAAAGTCTAAAATGTGGTGCTATTTAGGTTAAGCTGCATTTCAAAGGCCTTGTTTCCACTTCATTCTTAAACTTATTTTTCTAAACAAGTACTTTTGATCAGCTGGAATGTTGGGGTAAGCCACATTCATTTTTAAAAACTGGTTTGTTTCAAAAGCCCAACTGTTAGGATCTGAAGTTTTGTATCGCAAACCCAGTGGAGCGTGGAAAGCTAGGGGGGATCATTCAGAAATTTCCTCTTGCCGCAGATCAATGGAGGGTACTTAGGTCACTGTTTTCCTGCAGGGCCTGGAAATTAACAGAAAAAAAAAACCTCTACCCTTGCTTGATCACCCTTAAAAAGTTTTCTTGTAAATTAAGGAAACAGAAGACTGCAAGTAATGACAAACCAAAATTCCCATCCCGGACTGGTGACTCTGAGTTACACTTAGAAACTGGGAGAAAATTTCTCCGTAGTCAGTTGTGAAAAGGAGCCCAGAATGTGATGGTGTTTAGAATGTCTTCATCGTGGCATTTCCACTGGATGTCTGAAGACTAAGGTATTTTTTAAGCAGCTCAATTAGTGTGTGCCACCTTCTAATTCTATTTCAGAGAAAGGATGTGTGCACGTACACATTTTCCACCCCTCATGCTGTCTGAATCTACTGCTGGGTGTGTAAAAAGAAAAAGAAAAAAATACACACACACACAAACTATTCAGAAGGCCAAAGCTCTGCACCAGCCCCAGGGAATAGATGGAGGATTGTGAGCCCTGCAGTGGCTCAGGACCCCGGATGACAGAGCCAGGCCTGGTGGGCCTGACGCAGGAAAAACAAGGAGGCCTAGCTCTTGGCCGCCAGCCTGGCCCGGCACTAGAATGCTCGGTGCTAAAACTCGCCTGGGGGGGGTCTCAGAAAAACCCCACGGTGGCCACGTGCAGGGAGGAAGCCAGCTAGAGAGCATTGAGCCTCGGAAGGGAAGCGTCCCCAGACACCCGCTCTCCTTCAATCTTGCTTGTGGTGACAAGTGAGGGCGGATGTGACTCTCACCAAGTTTTCTTGAGACCGGAAGTTGGGTCTCGGCACCGTCCTCGGCCATGGAAGTTCGTGGGAGCCGGCACAGCCCTTAGAGGCTAGCCGGGCTTACCTTCCATCAGGGACCCATTGTCGTGAACTCTAATTGTGTTTATTTTTTCTTGTCCACACTCCTGGAGGATGTGCAACTCTGTGGCCGTCCTGGGCAGTTCCAGTTCTGTGCTGCTGCTGGCAGGGCTGAGGGAGGGAGGAGGAGAGCGGGGGCTGGGGCGGGGCGGGGCGGGGCCTGGCGGTTGGACAGGCCGAGCCCTGCAAGGAGGAGGCGGGAGGGAGCGGGGCAGCAGGAAGCCACAGCACCTCCAGGGCCCAACCTCTCCTGATGGGTTTTACTAGACCTTGAAAGTGTGTGTGTGTGCGCGCGCGGGCGCATGCATGCCGTGCACGTGTGTGGAGGTCTGAGGGGTGCGCCTGCATGGGAAGTGTATTAGTACGTGTTTCTGTGTCCTTTTCTGTCTATGGGTGTGCAGAGGTTTGTGGGTGTTGCTCCGTGTGCAGGTGTTCAGGGGTCTGCAAGTGTGATGTCGCCCTAGGGGAGTACTGGTGTGTGGATCTGTGTGCTTCTGCATGTGGAGGTTATGTGGGGGGAGGGTCTGTGGGTATGGCTGTGTTTGGATGTGGGTGTGCCTGTGTGTAAGTGTGTGTGTGTATTTATGTGAGTGCTGGTGTGGGTTTGGGTGTATCTGTTGCTATGTAGGTATGTGGGTCTTTGGGGTGTGCCTGTGTGTGGATGTGTCTGTTGTGATGTGGGGGTTGGTGTGTATGCAGGGGTGTGTGTGCTGGTGTACATGGGTGTGTCTGTGTGTAAGTGTGTGGATGTGTGTGAGTGCTGGTGTGGGTTTGAGTATGTCTGTTGCTGTGTGGGTAGGTATGTGGGTCTTTGGGGTATGTCTGGGTCTGGGGGTGGGTGTGTGTGTGATCTATGGGAGTGGATTTGGGTGTGCCTGTGTGTAGCTGCTGCTGTGCGTGGGTAGGTGTGTGGCTCTGTGGGGGGTGAGCAGCTGTAGGTGTTACTGTGTATTTGGGTCTGGATGTGTCTGCTGCGGTGTGCATGTGGGTGTGTCTGTATGTGGGTGTGGGTGTTACCAACACCTACGGAGGAAAAGCAGACCTTTTTAGCATGGCTCTTTCAAGTTTAAAAACTGCTTTCAAAACCCGGAAATGACCGCCAAGCTGGCATCCGCTTCCTGCAGGGCAGCAGGCTGGACAGGGCTGGGTGGGAGGGTGGCCAATGGGCCCCCGCCTTGCAGGGACCCCAGACTCACCTCCATAGCTGTGCACACCTGCCAAGGACAGGCCTCAGTGCCGCTGGCTGTCTGCAGGGACATTTTTAGAAAGAATTCACTCTGGGGGAAGGGGGAGGGGCCCTTTTATTTTCATCTGGGCAGAAATAGCTCCTGTCAGATAGCAGCTCTTGTGCCCTCTGGGGCAAGAGGCAGCTCTGAAATAGAAGGAAAGATATTAAGGACTCGAGACAGACAAGAAAACTCCTGAGCTCGCTGAAACCAAGTTTAAAATATTTCTCTAAAAATAAGCTTTGTTTTTCTTGTGGATTCCTCCAGCCCTCGTGTCAGGGTGCTTAGCTGGTTTGGGACGCCAGGCGGAATTTTTAAAAAACCAAGTGTTTCCCAGCTGTGGCCTTGGAAAGTTCTCTGTTTTCCATTTATTAAACTCCTAGTTTCCGGCTAATTAAAATTATTTTCAAATAAAACTCCATGGCCCAGCAATATTTGATGAAACACAGAATTCCCGGTGACCCCTCTGCAGGGGGCCAGGCCCAGCTGTGGGGCCGCCGGTGTCCCCTCCACTGGGCTCAGTGTTGGTTTTATGGGGAGAGGGAACCTGGGCCTTTGAAATGTAAGGCCTTGTCTTACTAAATCCCACCTCCGCCCCCGTGGTGAGTGCTTGCCAGCGTGGTGACTGCTTGCAGGCAGGCAGTCTCCGAGTCCTGCACCACTTGAGAAGGGGCTGCGGGGTAATTGGAAACCTGCTGTTTGTTTCCCCTGCACCACTAATAACCTGAGCGGGGCGGGGGGTGGAGGGTGCATGTCAGGGGAAAGGAACTTGGCTGAGGCATGTGGCCACGTGATCTTCTGCTACCTGGTGGTTTCTCCCTGGCCTGGCAGCTGTGGAGGCTTCAGCTCCCACCAGGTCAATGTGCCAGGACTTTATTGAGCACCTATAAGAAGCCCAGACCGACATCTAGTCCCGGAGTTGAGTGGGACTTGACTGACATCCAGGGCCACATGTTATGCAGATGGAAGTCAGTGAGGCTGCAGGGTGGAGGCAGATTTTGCTGAGGGCCAGAGCTGGTGGGATTCAGATTTGCAGGCAGATCCCCCTCCATGGTCCCCCGCATTCAGCCCACACAGCAGTGGGGCAGGACGGTCTGTTGGCCCAGCCCTTCCCTTTCATTCATCCCACAGAAAGTTCTCCATTGTCTGGTAAATGCCTGCACTGGGCTAAGAGAGGAGAGCTGACAGGTGTTATTCCTGCCATCAGGGAGTCTGCATAATGATTTCAAGGTTCATTCATGTTGTAGCAGAAATCAACTTCATTCCTTTTTTGTGACTGAATAATATTCCAGTGGATGGGACTTTGGGTTGTTTCCACCTTTTAGCTACTGTTGAATGTTGAATAATCCTGCTATGCACAAGTATACACGTCCATGTGTGAATATAAACTTTTTTTTTTTTTTTGGAGATGGAATCTCACTCTGTCACCCAGGCTGGAGTGCAGTGGTGCAATCTCGGCTCACTGCAAACTCTACCTCCCAAGTTCAAGTGTGGTGTTACCACACTTGTCCAAACTGAACAAGATTCTCCTGCTTCAGCCTCCCGAGTAGCTGGGATTACAGGTGAGTGCCACCACGCCCAACTAATTTTTGTATTTTTAGTAGAGACAGGGTTTCTCCATGTTGGCCAGGCTGGTCTCGAACTCCTGACCTCAGGTGATCCACCCACCTTGGCCTCCCAAAGTGCTGGGATTATAGACGTGAACCACCGCTCCTGGCCCATCTTAGTTTTTTCAAAAAGTACAATCACAAGCTGAAGTCCAGGCTATAAAGGGGAAGAACAAGGTACTAAGGGAGCATCTGTCAGGAAAATTGACCACACATAGGGCCCAGAAAGCACCTGAAGAAGCAAGAAAGGGCCGCTTATGGTGGCTCACACCTGTAATCCCAGCACTTTGGGAGGCCCAGGCAGGAGGATCCACCCAGAAGGTAGAGGCCAGCCTGGGGGACATGGTGAAACCCCTTCTCTACAAAATACTATTTTTTTTGAGACAGAGTCTTGCTCTGTTATCCAGGCTGGAGTGCAATAGTGCAGTCTTGGCTCACTGCAACCTCCGCCTCCCAGGTTCACGATTCTCCTGCCTTAGCCTCCCAAGTAGCTGGGTACGACAGGTGCGTGCCACCACATCCGGCTAATTTCTGTATTTTTAGTAGAGACAGGGTTTTACTATGTTGGCCAGGCTTGTCTTGAACTCCTGACCTCGTGATCCATCCACCTTGGCCTCCCAATGTGCTGGGATTACAGGCATGAGCCACCATGCCCGGCTCTTTACAAATTAGCTGGGAGTGATAGTGCACCACTGCACTCCAGCCTGGGGAACAGAGCAAGACTCTGTGTCACAAAAAAGAAAAAAAAAAGGTGTGGTTTTTTTTTTTTTTTCCACCCCAGAGCGCAGAGGGTTATCACACGGGGAAAGAGCTGGGACTCTGGAGTCAGATGGGGGCAATGGATCCTCAGGTGCTGCGAATTACTCGCTGGGTGACCTTGAGCACAGTTCACAGCCTCTTTGAGACTCAGTTTCTTCATTTGAAAAATGGGTTAATCCATAGTTGCTGTTATAAAGATTAAGTGAGACAATACATGTAAAGTGCCTTGCCCAGGGCCTGGAGGCGGTATGTTGAGGAGCAAGGGCTGGCTGCTATTATTAGTAGTAGAACGCCTCATCCCCTTCTGCTGCCCTTCCTCCCCCAGCCCAAGCTCACAGTTCTCCAGGTCAGAATGTCTTAACAATTCTAATAGCTACTATTTATGGAGTTCCTATTACATACTAAAGCTTTACATATGTTAATGAAGTCCTTATAACAACCCAACACCGAAGTCCTATTGCTATTCCCATTTCAAAGATGAGGAAATTGAGCTCAGAAGAGCTGTTACATGCCTGCGGCCATGGGCCATGGGGTAGGAAACGTCAAGGCAGAATCTAAAGGAATCTAAACTTTTGCTCTTTCAAATACCACAGGCTGCTTTCCTGACCCCTTTCTTCCTGCTTTACTCCCACCTGTCTATAAAGCCCTGATCCTTTAAGTAACCCTCCAGGATTTCATTCCAGGGTAGACTGTGTCCTGCCTCATCTGTGCGTTTTCTTGTTTTGTTTTGTTGTTTTAATAGAGACAGGGTTTCGCCATGTTGCCCAGTCTGGTCTCAAACTCCTGGACTCAAGTGATCCGCCCACCTTAGCCTCCCAAAGTGCTGAGATTATAGGCAGGAGCCACCACACCCGGCCTCATCTGTGTTTTTTAAAACACGGCTGGGCGCAGTGGCTCCTGCCTGTAATCCCAGCACTTTGGGAAGCTGAGGTGGACGAATCACTTGAGTCCAGGAGTTTGAGACCAGACTGGGCAACATGGTGAAACCCTGTTTCTACAAACAATACAAAAACTAGCTGGGTGTGATGGCACTCACCTGTAGTCCCAGCTCCTCAGGAGACTGAGATGGGAGAATCACCTGAGCCCAGGAATTTGAGGCTGCAGTGAACTATGATCATGTCACTGCACTCCAGCCCGAGTAATAGAGTGAGACCTTGTCTCTAAAAATGATAAGAATGAAAATAATAATAATTTTAATGCTAAAAAAGGTTTAAAAACCACTGACCACCGGGTGTAGTGGCTCACACCTGTAATCCCAGCACTGTGGGAGGCCGAGGTGGGCAGATCACCTGAGGTCAGGAGTTCGAGACCAGCCTGGCCATCATGGCAAAGCCCCGTCTCTACTAAAAATACAAAAATTAGCCAGGCGTGCGTGGTGGTGAACACCTGTAATCTCAGCTACTTGGGAGGCTGAGGCACAAGAATCGCTTGAACATGGAAGCGGAGGTTGCAGTGAGCTGAGATCATACCATTGCACTCCAGACTGAGCGACAGAGCGAGACTCCATTTAAAAAAAAAAAAAAAAACCATTGACTTCGTGTAGCCCTCTCATTCCATAGATGAGAAAACTAAGGTTGAGAGGGGGTAGCCGCACCCCTCTGGAGACTTGCCAGTTTCTGGGTCTCTACCTAGCACTTGGAAAAGAAAGAACCCAGGACACCTCTCTGAGCATGTGCTGCGCCAATAGGGCGGTTGGTATCGATTCTCACCAAAGCAGACCCAAATCCTTCTTGGCCAAGAGGCTCAGCGTGGCTGGTCCCTGGATGTTCCCATCCAGCGGGCTTCTCAGAGACGGCCCAGAGAGTCTGTGGGGCTGACAGGCAGGAGCTTGCCTACAATAGCCCTGTGGGTCCAGAGCCGCTGCAGGGGCTGGGACCGGAGGGGGCTTGGGCAGGCATCACCTCCATGGCTGTGGAAGGGCCTGGTTATGAGGGTTTACAAGCGGGGCTCCCATAGGCCTGCATTCAAATCTCAGCCCAGTGCTGCCTCCTACCTGCATGACCTCGAGCAAATCTGAACTTCAGTTTTCTTTTTTCTTTTTCCTTTTTTTTTTTTTTTTTTGAGACAGAGTCTTGCTCTGTCACCCAGGCTGGAGTGCAGTGGCGCGATCTCAGCTCACTGTAACCTCCACCTCCCAGGTTCAAGTGATTATCCTGCCTCAGCCTCGAGAGTAGCTGGGATTAGAGGCGCGTGCCACCATGCCCAGCTAATTTTTTGTATTTTAGTAGAGACGGGGTTTCACCATGTTGGCCAGAACCTCTCTCAAAAAAAAAAAAAAAAAGACCAGCCTGACCAACACGGAGAAACTCCATCTCTACTAAATATACAAAAATAGCTGGGCGTGGTGGCGCATGCCTGTAATCCCAGCTACTCGGGGGCTGAGGCAGAATAATCGCTTGAATTCGAGAGGTGGAGGTTGCGGTGAGCCGAGATCGCACCATTGCACTCCAGCCTGGGCGACAAGAGTGAAACTCCGTCTCGGGAAAAAAAAAGTGCAATATTTATGGTTTGTTTGTTATTACCATTTTGGGGTATTTTTCCACTTCTAATCAGGAGGCATTCGATATGAGGGGCATCAGGAAGGCCCCATGGTTTGCCCCCACCAAACTCCCAGGGTTTGTAGTTGTGCATTCAGATTTAAATTAATTAAAATTAAGCAAAATGTAAAGCTCAGCTCCTCAGCCACACTAGCTAGCTACATTTTAAGTATTCAATTGCCACAGAGAGCTAGGGGCTACTGCATTAAACAGCACAGAACATTTCTGTCATCACAAAAGTTCTGTTGGACAGCACTGTGAGTCTAGAATGTTCTATTAAAATGCCAATAGCTGAAGGAAAGACGCTTCCAGCAGCAGGTCCTAGGATGCCCCCATGATGCCCTTGCTGGTTCTCCTTCCTTCCAAAAGCCAAGAGACTCCAGAATATTCCCAAACTACTGCTCTACCTGGCAGACTGAAAGTGCCACTGGAGAAGGGAAGGGACTGAGCTCTGCCTAACTGTCCACACGTGGTAGCACCTCTCAGCCCCACCCAGCAGTCTGAGACCCGCCTCCTCCCAGATGCACCTCACACCAACCCTTCCAGTTGCCCCTGTCCCCAAGCAAGTGACACAAGTGACACCACATCTCTCAAGGAACCCATGCCAGAACCTGGCATGCTTCCCCAGTCTTTTCTCTCACTTCCCTCATAGGTTGCCCAAACATCATAACTCTGCTTTCTAACCAGGCCTTGACTTTACCCCCTTTGTCTCTAGCTCCTCTGCAACTCAGGCCTCCCCCACGCTCGCCCGGACACCTGATCAACCAGGAGCCCTGGCTCGTCCTCCTCCAGGCCACCACTCGTCTAAGGCCACCACTCGTCTAGAGCAAGCTTCTAAAGCACTTGGGTGATCATACTCCTCTCTGCCCCAGGACGCTACACAGGGTCCCACTACCCCGCTGTTCAAGTCCGAGGAGGCTCTGGGATCCGGAGAAACCTCCCCCTCTGCCTATGCTCCTTGCTTCTCAGCTGCTTGGGAGTGCCAAGGATTCCTAAAGATGCTGTTCACACTCTGGCCCTTAACTTCCCTTCCACTCCTGCCTGGGACATCCCCTTGTGACCCCCTGCTTCCTCGCCTCTTCCCTCAGCAGTCAGCCCAGGCTGAATCTCAACCTCAGATCTAGCCTCTCCACGCCACCCTGGCCCACCCGGGGCCCCATCCAGGCCTTTATCAGAGCACATATCACAGCATCCCACAACGGCTGGTTATGTCTGTCTTCCTCTCTACCCTGTCAGTTCCTTCAAAGCAAGAGCATTGTGTTCCTCCTTGCAGCCCCCAAGCCTGGCTCCTCGAAGGGCTTCAATAACTGTTTGTACAACGAAACCAACCTGCCCTGTGAGACTGGCCCTGTTCACTCCCGTTGGACAGATGAGGAAAATGGAGCTCAGAGAATGAAAGATGCTTGCCTGAGGTCTCCCAGTGCATAAGTGGCAGCACCATGATGCCGCCCCAGGCCCCCACAGAGAGGGCGGAGTGTCCTAGCCATTCAGAAGAGGGAAAGATGCACTATTCCTTGGTACAAGGAAGCTCGTATTGATTTTTTCCTCTTTTTTATCTTTTTTTTTTTTTTTTTTTGAGACAGAGTCTCACTCTGTTGCCAGGCTGGAGTGGAATGGCACTATGTCAGCTCACTGCAACTTCCGCCTCCCGGGTTCAAGCGATTCTCCTGCCTCAGCCTCCCGAGTAGCTGGGATTATAGGCACCTACCATCATGCCCAGCTAATTGTTTGCATTTTTGTAGAGACGGGGTTTCACCATGTTGGCCAGGCTGGTCTTGAACTTCTGACCTCAGGTGATCCGCCCGCCTTGGCCTCCCAAAGTGCTGGGATTACAGGTGTGAGCCACTGCTCCTGGACGATTTTTTTCCTCTTATTCGGAACTCATGCCTGCTTGTTATTAATATTCCAACAGCTGCAGTGAATCCCAATACGTGCAAGTGGAAAAGTCCCCCTTAACCTTTCTCCTCAGGCCTACTCAGCAAAGGTGACCACTTGGTAGCCACTTTGTGTGAGGCATTCCAGAGATCTGGTGAGGCAGCTATCTACAAATATGTATACACACACATTCATATATGGTTTCAGTCACAAAATGGGGTCATTCTCTCCCCTGGCCTATCATTTAGGGCACTGGAACACGATTGCTTGTGGCTCCGTTTTTGAGGGTCCAGGGGATGGACAGGGAGGCTCTGCATTATTTTGCTTTTACCAACATTGCAGCATGAACTTTTTTTTACTCAGGGCCTTGGGTTCCTGAGAAGTAGTATGCATGGGTCACAGTGTGGCTCACGTGTTTCTTGGGAGGGTCGCATGCATTTTTCCTCATTTATATTATTATTTTATTTTTTGGTAGACAGGGGGTCTCGCTATGTTGTCCAGGCTGGTGTTGAACTCCTGAGCTCAAGCCATCCTCCAGCCTGCCAAAGTGCTGGGATTATAGGCATGAGCCACCGCGCCTGGCCCATCATGCAATTAAATGCTTGAAGCCTGCCCTCATAGTAACATGTTGCACTAAATATAATACCTCGGAGGCTGCGTCCCTCCCTGTCTGTCCCTCCCCCCTGCCTGTTCTGAGTTTCTGGAGTCCACGTCTAAGGGACTCCAGCCTGGACTCATCTTTCTCCAACTCCCTGCCCTGTTCTCAAGTCTCCCTGTTGTCGTCCACTGCCTAGGCTGGCACCATGGTCTGAGGCTGTCACCTGGGAGACCCAGGAGAGGCCTGGAGCAGTCCCAGTGGGCTTAGGGCTCCTGGGGCCTGAGGAACCAGAGGCACTGAAGCCATGGCAGGGAGGCCCCGCCTGTGTGATGGGTGGTGGGAGCAAAAGAAATCCTTTCTGAAATGACAGTATTGGGATGAGAGCGTGTGTGGGAAGGGATGTGTGTGACAGAGTGCGTGAGGCTTCGGTGTGGCTCTGTGAGTGGGGGTGAGCCGGCATGACAGCATGTGCAGTGGTGTGTGGGAGACGCTATGCGTGAGTTTTGGGGCGGTTGTGTCAGGCGTTATGTAAGGGAGGCACTCCCTGGGGCCAACAAACCGCAGTGGTGTAACCGCCAGGCCAGCAGGGAAGAAGGGAAAATGTAAACACCATTCTGTGCCTTTCCCTGCCCTGCCACAGGCCCTTGCGGTCCTGCCTTCCCGCCACCTGAGGCCCCATGGGCTGGCTGGAGGGTGATGATGGGAGTGTGCAGGCTGAGGCTAAGGGTCCCAAGGGCTCCATAGGTGTGCACATCTGCCGCTCTTGATCCTGGCCCAAGGGATAGCACCAAAGGAGAGCCCGGCCAGGGCCTAACTGGGCTTCTCCTAGTCAGTTGCAGGTCATGCATTCCCCACGAGTGAGGCGTGCAGCCTTCTCCACCCCACAGCACTCCTCTCTTTAAAGCCTTCAGAGTCTCCTGTGTCCCAGAGGCCTCTGCCTGGCATAGGAGCCCCTTGCCCTGCCATGAACCAGCTTGGGGCTCACGGCTCACCTGTTCACACCTGTACAGTGGCCTCGGGGCCAGCTGTCTCTGTCTCTCACATACACTCAAAGGCGCACCTCCTCCCTGCCCCGCTCCACATCCTGGTCCAGACACCTTCCTTCCCACCAACTCCCAGTTTCCAGCCTTTCAGCTGGCACCTGAGGCTCCCTCTTCTAGCAGCCCTGTCTGCTCCAGGCCAGAGGCCTTGCTCCCCACTCTGAAAACTCTGGAGGCTCCTGTGGACACGTAACTGGACATCTGGCCAAGCTCAACAATCCCCTGTTCTCCAGTTGCTCATTTTAATAATAATGGACATGACCAGGTGCAGTGGCTCACACCTGGAATCCCAGCGCTTTGGGAGGCTGAGATGGGAGGATCACCTGAGTCAGAAGTTAAAGACCAGCCTGGCCAACATGGCAAAACCCTGTCTCTACTAAAAATACAAAAACTAGCTGGGTGTGGTGGCTTGCGCCTAATAATCCCAGCTACTCGGGAGGCTGAGACAGAAGAATCACTGGAACCTGGGAGCCGGAGCTTGCAGTGAGCTGAGACTGCACCACTGCACTCCAGCCTGGGTGACAGACCGAGACTCCATCTCAATAATAATAATAATAACAATAATAGTGGCCATAATTTATGGAGTATACTCTGTGAAATCCCCTCCCTCAAGGTGTTCTTATTATGCCATGCCGTCCTTGAAACAATCCTAGAAGGCGGCGTTCTAACCATTATGGGAGCCAGAACCCCAGCAGAGAGAGTTTAAGTGAATCATCCACAGTTATGCAGCCACACCTAGAAGTGGCTGGTGGCAGAACCTGTATTCACAATCTCCTGTGGCTGAGCCCCATTTCCCCACACCTCCAGGCTCTTGGGGAGCAGCAACTCTCCTGCCTCCCGCCCTCCACCTTCCCCAACATAGTGCCAGCTGGGTGGCCACAAGATACTCAAATCAAGGCTGTGGCTTACTCAGTGACTGCATGCAGTTGGTGCCATCTAAATGCTAGTTGATTGAGTAACTGAACAGGATTGAACGCAATCTTTTACTTGGAACAATAGAGTGAAATGTTGAGAGGAGGCGCTCTGGAGTCACTCAGCTGCATGACTTTAGGGAACTGACAGACCCCGCTGAGCCTCAGTTTCCTCATCTGCAAGATGGGAATCGCCATTGTGTCTTCCACACAAGGTTACTGAGAGAATTCCTGCGACGCTGGGTGCGATGGGCTTGGCTCCGTGCCTGGCACACATTTTGCAGTCACAAATGTCAACTGCTGCTGCTCTATTTTCGGGGTAGAGCTGGGGCAAGCATTTCCCCCGATTTTAACGGTGAGGAAAACTGAGGCCCAGAGAAACCCTTTTTCCAAGTTCCTGCAGGACTTGGACTGCACCTGCAAATGGCTGATTCCCAGCCTGGAACCATTAACAACAGGCCAGCATTTTTTATCCAGGTCAGTGTGGACAGAGGCAGTGGAATCAGTGGAGGAAAATATTTTTCTAGACCTTACAAACATTTCTGATCAGCAAGAGGGCAGTGTCCTCTTGGAAAGATAGTACTCTCATTTTTCTACCCCTGTGACGGAGGGATTAACCAAGGAGGGCTTCCAGGAAGAGGTGAGCATCAGAGTAACCCTGTCTCCTTAAAGAAGGAAGACACTGTGGCACAGGCTCCAAATGCTTGGAGGTGAATTTGGCCTGGGCATCTATGCTCCCTCCATGCTGGGTTTCCTTCAGGCATCAGACATGGAGCCACAGGGATGGGCCCTCCCTCCTGCCCTGTCTCAGACAGGCTCCAGGCCCTTCAAGGGAGGCTGAGCCTGTCTCTTCAGGGTGACCTGCCCTATCAGCCCTCCAACCCTAGAGGACCTCCAGCCTGGCCTGGCCTGGGGTCCACAGGCTGTACCTGAGCACTGTACCTCTATCCCCCTGTTTTCCCCCATCCCTTCCCAACGTAGGGCTTTGGGAGAACCTCCCCCAAAGTCCACTTTTTTTTTTTTTTTTTTTTTGAGAAAGAGTCTTGCTCTGTCTCCCAGGCTGGAGTGCAGTGGTGTGATCTTGGCTCACTGCAACCTCCGCCTCCTGAGTTCAAATGATTCTCCTGCCTCAGCCTCCCGAGTAGTTGGGAATTACAGGTGCCCGCCACTGTGCCCGGCTAATTTTTGCATTTTCAGTAGAGACGGGGTTTCACCATGCTGGCCAGGCCGGTCTCAAACTCCCGACTTCAGGCGATCCACCTTCCTTGGCCTCCCAAACTGCTGGGATTACAGGCATGATCCACCGTGCCTGGCCCCCAAAGCCCACTTCTATCATCTCACTCCTGTCTGCTCTTATGCTCAAGTCCTAGCTTCTGCACCTGGCATCCCAGTCTAGGCCCCTGCACCTGGCCCTGCACTCCTGCAGCCGCTGCTGACCCGTAGCTAACATTGCAGCAGCTGCCCCGCCCTCCACTCCTCCCCTCTTTTGCTGTTTCTCCACAGCCTCCTCACCAGTCAGCACACTATAGAGTTTACAGATTTGTCTTCATTGTCTGTCTCCCACTAAAATGTCAGCTACAGGAATTTGGGGAGGGGGAGAGGAGGGGTCTTTTTTCACTGTGCTCAACAAATACTTGAAGGGGTGACTGCATGATCTCCAGCCTCCTGCCATCGCACACTCATGCCAGGCACCTTTACCCTGACGCTGTTATGCCCTTGCCCCAGTGTCCTCCCGATGCCTTTGGCTGAATCATGCTACCTCTTGCAGAAAGGTTTCCGGGATTATACCTGCCCACAGCCCAGCCTCCCCTCTCTGACCTCATTACAGTGCAGAGGGTTGTTCTCCCCTTCCCCAAGCTCAGGTGGATTTCAGAGGAAGAAGGTGGACAGGGCAGGTCAGCTGCCTAGGACAGTGCAGGGGCCAGGTGTGCATAGTCCCAGGCTTGGGAGGCCAGGGCTCCTGTAACCTACCAACTTTGTCCAAGGGTGGGAGATGAGTCCTATACTTTCTCCTGTTTTGACCCTAAGAGCCTTTCGCTCCAAGTTCAACTTCAGCTAAACCTGTGGCAGGGGAGCCCACAATTGAAGTAGGAGGTGTCTTGTAACCCAGGTGGGCTGCTCAGCTCTAGGAAGGCCAGGCTCTGACCCAGAGACCCTGCAGCCAAGGCTCTGCCTTGGTGGCTTCTCATGAGCTGGAGGTTCAGGACCCCCTTGACCTTGGAATCCTTCCCTGAGCACACACAAAACAGTCTTGCTCTCTTGTCCAGGCTGGTGTGCACTGGCACCATCTTGGCTCACTGCAACCTCCGCCTCCCGGGCTCGAGCCATCCTCCTGCCTCGGCCTCCTGAGTAGCTGGGATTACAGGCACACACCACTATGCCCGGCTAATTTTTTGTGTGTTTTTAGTAGAGACGGGGTTTCACCATGTTGGCCAGGCTGGTCTCGAACTCCTGGCCTCAAGTGATCCTTCCGCCTCGGTCTCCCAAAGTGTTGGAATTACAGGCGTGAGCCACCACGCCTGGCCATCCCTGAGCATTCTTGAGAGAAGCTGTCACCAGGCAGGCTGTGCTTCCCTGGGAGCGCACAGATGGGAGGGAGATAGAAAATTTTCTTCTCAAAGAAACCCAAGCCAGGGAGCCAGGTGAGCGAAAACCAGAGAGATAGAAGGTGAGATGACTCAGGAGTTACTGTGGTCCTGGCCCAAGCACAGGGCAGCAGGGGAGCTGGGAGTCCAGGGGAGAGGTGGCCTGAGGCTGGATCTGGGGCCATGGGCCCTTGGGTGGAGAACGTCCTCCTCAGAGCAAGCCGGGGCCACTGGCCTCAGAGGTCTTTCAGGGCCTAGGATGGTGGCGTCTTCTTCCCTCTGGCTCCCCTTCACTGGGCCCATGCAGTCCCCACCTTCATGCATCCTGGGGAATGGGAACTGGAATGAGTCCCATTAACTGGAATGGCCAGCCTCCCTCAGCAGTAAAATAGTCTCTTGTGCAAGGATTAAATGGCATACAATACATAAAATACACCTTGCCTGGCACACAGTGGCACTAAGTCATGTCAGGGCCTTGCCCCACACCCCTGGTGGGCACCATCCCTGGAGATTTTCCCATGGTCACTTCTTCTAGTGAAGCTGGAGTCCACAGAGAGCCTCTCTGCATAGGGCTGCATGGAGGAAGAGGGATGCAGAGGACTTGAGGCCCCTTGCGCCGCCCAGGATGGGTGGGTGAGCTCTTGCACCTGTACCTTACCCAGTTTGGGAGGTCCCTTCACTTCCCTTGGCCCCTATTCACCCCGAGCTCCTTCTCAGCCAGCCTCCTCCGGCCCAACCCTCCTGTCCCTGGAAACTCCTTCAGGCTCCTGCCCTCCCACAGCAATGGCGCCCCCCACCATGTCCCAGAGCACAGTCTCTGGGCCGCTCCCTTCCATCCTGGAGGTCCTGCATGGTGTGTTCTTGGGCCAGGTCCTCAATCACTACACCTTGTTTCCTCATCTCTTCTTCCCTTACCTTTACTCTTCCCTGGAGATACAGGAGGGGAAATGTTGTGCTCATCAAATAGTCACCGAGTTCCAGAGGGGTATAGGAAGCCCTGTATTAGGCCACACTGTCTTTTTAAAATTTCTACCTCCAGCCGGGTACAGTGGCTCACGCCTATAATCCCAGCACTTTCGGAGTCTGAGGTGGGAAAATCGCTTGAGCCCAGGAGTTTGAGACCAGCCTGGGCAACAGGGAGAAACCCCATCTCTACAAAAAATAGAAAAATTAGCTGGGCATGGTGGTGCGTGCCTTTAGTCCCAGCTACTTGGGAGGCTGAGATGGGAGGATCACCTGAGTCGGGATGTGGAGGTTGCAGTGAGCTGAGACTGCACCACACCACTTCAATCCAGCCTGAGCCACACAGTGAAACTCTGTCTAAAGTAAAATAAAATAAATAAAATTCCCTAACAAGAGCCTGATCACAGGTGGCCTGTTTGCAGAAGACCAGCCCGATGACAGCATGTCTGTGAAATGGTAGCTTCTGTGTGGTCAGAAGGATGTTTAAGCTGTCAGGTAAAGTTTTTTTTTTTTTTTTTTTTTTTTTTTTTGAGACGGAGTCTCACTCTGTCGCCCGGGCTGGAGTGCAGTGGCTGGATCTCAGCTCACTGCAAGCTCCGCGTCCCAGGTTCATGCCATTCTCCTGTCTCAGCCTCCCGAGTAGCTGGGACTACAGGCACCCGCCACCTCACCCGGCTAGTTTTTTGTATTTTTTAGTAGAGACGGGGTTTCACCATGTTAGCCAGGATAGTCTCGATCTCCTGACCTCGTGATCCGCCCGTCTCGGCCTCCCAAAGTGCTGGGATTACAGGCTTGAGCCACCGTGCCCGGTGCTGTCAGGTAAAGTTAAAAGAGCTTGAAAGACTGAGCAAGGTAGCTCATGCCTGTAATCCCAGCATTTTGGGAGGCTGAGGCAGGAGGATTATTGAGGCCAGGAGTTCGAGACCAGCCTGAGAAACATAGGCAAAACCCAGTCTCAAAAAAAAACCAAAAGGCCAGGCGCGGTGGCTCACACCTGTAATCCCAGCACTATGGGAGGCTGAGTCGGGTGGGTCACTTGAGGCCAAGAGTTCAAGACCAGTCTGGCCAAAGAACTTTGGCAGAGATGGGGTTCTGTAGAGATGGAAATCCATCTCTACCAAAAATACAAAAAGTAGCCAAGCATGGTGGCACACACCTGTAGTCCCAGCTACTTGGGAGGCTGAAGTGGGCGAATTGCTTGAACCCAGGAGGCGGAGGTTGCAGTGAGCAGAGATTGTACCACTGCACTCCAGCCTGGGGGACAGAACGAGATCCTGTCCAAAAAAAAAAAAAAGGCCAGGTGCAGTGGCTCACGCCTGTAATCCTAGCACTTTGGGAGGCCAAGGCAGCAGGATCACTTGAGCCCAGGAGTTCAGCCTGGACAGCATGGTGGGACCCCATCTCCATGCCTGTAGTCTCAGCTACTCAGGAGGCTAAGGTGGGAGGATCACTTGTGCCTGGGAGGTGGAGGCTACAGTAAACCTTGATCACACCACTGCACTCTAGCCTGGATGACAGAACAAGACCCTGTCTCAAAAAAAAAAAAAAAAAGAGCAAGGAAAGAACCACGTGTTACAGCACCTCCTCTTTGGCTGAACATTCTCTTTAACAGACACACATGGATACACATACACTAGTGTGGGCATGACATTTTTTTCTGGCAGGCTACATGAGAAACTATTAAGCAGGCACCTTCAATGAAAGGCTGGGAAAAGAGGGGAGAGTTTTATCTTCATTTTATACTTTTTGTTTGACTTTCCTACCATGTGCATATATTGTTACTATTTTTTATTAGATTTTATTTTTGGGACAGAGTCTCACTCTGTCACCTAGGCTAGAGTGCAGTGGCGCAATCTCGGCTCACTGCAACCTCTGCCTCCCGGATTCAGGCAATTATCGTGCCTCGGGTAGCTGGGATTATAGGCACGCGCCACTACGCCCGGCTAATTTTTTGTATTTTTGTAGAGACAGGCTTTTGTCATGTTGGTCAGGCTGGTCTCAAACTCCTGACCTCGTGATCCGCCCACCTCGGCCTCCCAAAGTGCTGGGATTACAGGCGTGAGCCACCGCACCCAGCCTTTTATTATTTTTTTAAATGTCCAACAGATGTTATCTGAGTACTTGGATGAGGGGCCTTTCTGTTCTTTTTCTGTGGTGTCAAAGAAGAAAACGGTAATGGAAGTTGGCATGAAACAGCTGTGGGTTTGTTGGGTCTTGCTGTAGGGGGCAGAGCCGGCTGGGGACAAGAGGCTGAAAGGCCCAAGGACCCCGGAAGGGGATGGAGGAGTCACTGCATGGGGGTCCTGCCCATCCGCCTCCGGGCTGGGCGGCCTCTAAGGGGCCTGGGTAGGGCGTCAGGCTTTGGAGCGCTCTCTCCCCATTGAGCTAAGCCTCCCAAAGCACCACCTCCTTTACTCAGGGGGCACGAAGCAAGACCTCTGTCTGTGTGCCTGAAGTTTGCCCCCAGTTTGCATGTCCCCTCACTGCCTGTCCTCTTCCTGAGCCTCTGGCCATGGCCTGTGGCAGATGGAAGGCAGAGGTGAAAGAGATCTCGGGCCAGGAGCTCTCTGATGAGTCCTGCCGTGTCTGCTCACAGCTGCCTCCCTCCATCCCTGTGGCAGATGACCAGGCAGGAGCCACACCTTGCTGGCTACTCCTGGAGGGCCTGGGGATACCTGGGGCTGCACGGGTGCAAAAATGACACCCCACTTCTCCCCGTGGTCTGGCCAGATGGGCTCCCTAGGTTGCCATCGCTGCTGGCCCAGCCCCAGATGGGGCAGGCTATAGTTTCTGGTGTCAATCACCCCTGCACTGACCACCATGCCAAGCCATGCCCCTCATCCCTAGTGGACAGGGACCTCCCCATACATCCCTCAGGTGGAAAAAGTGCTGTGAGCTCCATTTCACAGGCTGAGAAACTGAGGGCCAGGTTGGTAAAGTGACTTGCCAAGGACATGGTGAGCTGGTGACAGCACAGAACCTGAGAGCCAGGTGTCTCTCCATCCTGGTGCTCACCCCTCAAGGGCGGGCTGATAAGAAATGAAGTTAATATGGCCAGGCGCGGTGGCTCAAGCCTGTAATCCCAGCACTTTGGGAGGCCGAGACGGGCGGATCACAAGGTCAGGAGATAGAGACCATCCTGGCTAACCCGGTGAAACCCCGTCTCTACTAAAAAATACAAAAAATTAGCTGGGCGTGGTGGCGGGCACCTGTAGTCCCAGCTACTCAGGAGGCTGAGGCAGGAGAATGGCATGAACCCAAGAGGCAGAGCTTGCAGTGAGCTGAGATCCAGCCACCGCATTCCAGCCCGGGCGACAGAGCGAGACTCCATCTCAAAAAAAAAAAAAAAAAATGAGGTTAATAGGATCTCAGGATTATGTGAGGAAAAGCCTGCCCTAAAAGTGACCCACAGCCAGGAGCAGTGGCTCATGCCTGTAATCCCAGCACTTGGGGAGGCCGAGGTGGGCAGATTGCTTGAGCTCAGGAGTTTGAAACTAACCTGAATAGCATGGTGAAGCCCTGTCTCCACAAAAAAATATACAAAAATTATCCAGGTGTGGTGGCACGCGCCTGCAGTCCCAGCTACTCAGGAGATAGAGGTGGGAGGATCACTGGAGCCCAGGAGGTAGAAGCTGCAGTGAGCCAAGATTGTGCCACTGCACTCCAGCTGGGGAAGACAGAGTGAAACCCTGTCTCAAAAAAAAAAGAAGAAAGAAGGAAGGAAAAGAAGAAAGAAAGAAAGAAAGAAGGAAGGAAGGAAGGAAGGAAGGAAGGAAGGGAGGGAAAAGAAAAGAAAGAGAGAGAGAGAAAGAAAGAAAGAAAGAAAAGAGAGAAAGAGAGAGAGAGAAAGAGAAAGAGAGAGGGAGGGAGGAAGGAAGGGAGAGAAAGGAGGGAGGGAGGGAAGGAAGGAAGGAAGGAGAAAGAGAGAAAGAAAGAAAGGGAAAGAAAACTTATGTCTGCTGCACAAAAAACTGCAGACAGATACTTACAGTAGCTTTATTCATAATTGCCAAAACATGAGCACAATCAAGATGTCCTTCAGTAGGGAATGGAGAAATAAATTGTAGGACATCCGGACAATGAAATATTATTAAGTGCTAAAAAATATTATTAAGAGCTATTGACCGGGCGTGGTGGCTCACGCCTGTAATCCCAGCACTTTGGGAGGCCAAAGCAGGAGGATCACCTGAGGTCAGGAGTTTGTGACCAGCCTGGCCAACATGGCAAAACCCCATCTCTAATAAAAATACAAAAATTAGCCAGGTGTAGTGGTAGGCGCCTGTAATTCCAGCTACTCAGGAGGCTGAGGCAGGAGAATCATTTGAACCCAGGAGGCAGAGGTTGCAGTGAGCTGAGATCACGCCACTGCACTCCAGCCTGGGCAACAGAGTGACACTCCCATCTCAAAAAAAAAAAAAAAGAAATGAGCTATCAAGTCATGAAAAGACATGGAGGAAAAACTTCAGTGCATATCACAAAGTGAAAAAAGGCAATCTGAAAAGTTATGCATGCTGTATGATTTCAACTATATGACATTTGGGAAAATGCAAAACTATGGAGACAGTAAACAGATGATCAGTAAGAAGGTGGTCATCTGGGGTTGAGAAGAGGGAGCAATGGGTGGATGGAGCACAGAGGATTTTATTTTATTTTATATTTTTTATTTTTATTTATTTATTTATTTATTTTTGAGACGGAGTCTTGCTCTGCCGCCCAGGCTGGAGTGCAGTGGCCAGCTCTCAGCTCACTGCAAGCTCCGTCTCCCAGGTTCACGCCATTCTCCTGTCTCAGCCTCCCGAGTAGCTGGGACTACAGGCGCCCGCCTCGTCACCCGGCTAGTTTTTTGTACTTTTTAGTAGAGACGGGGTTTCACCGTATTAGCCAGGATGGTCTCGATCTCCTGACCTCGTGATCCGCCCATCTCGGCCTCCCAAAGTGCTGGGATTACAGGCTTGAGCCACCGCGCCCGGCCAACACAGAGGATTTTAGAGCAGTGAAACAACAGTGTATGATGTCATTATACATTTGTCCAAACCCATAGAATATACAAGACCAAGAGTGAGCCTGAATGTAAACTATGGACTTTGGGTGATGCTATGTGTAAATGTAAGTTCGTTGATTACAGCAAATGAACCACTCTGGTGGGAGATACGGATAATGGGGGAGGAAGGAGGTATATGAGCATTCTATAGTTTCTGCACAATTTTGCTGAGAACTCCAAACTCTAAAAAAAGAAAGCCTTTTTTTTTTTTTTTTTTGAGATAGGGTCTTGCTCTGTCACCCAGGCTGGAGTGCAATGGCATGATCACGGCTCACTGCAGCCTCAACCTGTCAGACTCCAGTGATCCTCCCACCTCAGCCTCCCAAGTAGCTGGGACTACAAGTATGCACCACCACACTGGGCTAATTTTTGTATATTTTGTAGAGATGAGGTTTCCCAGGCTGGTCTTGAATTCCTGGGATCAAGTGATCTGTCCGCCTTGGCGTCCCAAATTGCTGGGAGTACAGACATGAGCTACCACACCTGGCAGAAAGTCTATTTTTTAAAAAGTGACCCAGGAGCAAGGGTTCCAAAGAGCCCCTCTTGACACTCTCCCCAAGGCCCTTTCTGGTCCCTGCCAGTGGGGAGGTGGGTTGAGGGATATGCAGCTCCTTCCCAGCATGAGGAAGTGAGACAGGCTTTGGTGGGCTCCCACTGTTGGGGGCTGCAAGAGAGCAGGCCCATCTTCAACCCCTCTCATCTCCCCTCACACTTCCTGGAGGAGCCTCAAAGATCCTCGGCCGTTGGCTCCCTTCTCCCCGGCTTCCTGTTTGGGTTCCAGAGAGACGTTTGGCCGTTTCTGCAGCTGAACTGGGAGCCAGTTGAACTGGTGGGAGGGAGGATACTTGCTGAGGAGTGGGTTGAGGGGCTGCCAGCCCGGGGGGCAGCAGCTGGGGGTCAGTTGGAGCCTCAGCTAAAGTCATTTGGAGGCTTAAATCCTCAGGCTTGGAGCCTTTGAGACCTCAGTTAGTTCAGCCCCTACCTGGATGCAGTATATATTGGGGTTGGGCTGCTGAGCCATGGACATCACCTTAGCCTGCTACAGCCGTGCAGGCACCTTCTTACTGGTGTGACTTGAGCAGGCCACTTTGTCCAGCCGAGCCCTAGGTTCACCATCCGTGAATTCCCACTCCATAGGCACACAGGCTGGTAATCAGCACTTACTCTTACGGTAGATGGAGCCCATACTTTGGACATGTCAGAAGACAGGGAAACCCAGCCTGTCCCCTACTCCTTCCTACCTGCCCCTCACCCTCTGCCCCTCGTGGCCCCTCACACCGCAAACTTGATGCTAGCTCCAGACCTGCCAGGGGTCTTGGGGAGTAGATGACAGGCCCACCCTCAGAAAACCCAGAGTGGTTCAGGCTAGAGACAGACACACTTTGCTAAGTACTCACTCAAGGTAGCAGCATGGGAAGGCTGAGTTTCAGGGAAAGATTCTCAGGGAAAGAGAGTTTCAGCCAGGCATGGTGGCTCACGCTGGTAATTCCAACACTTTGGGAGGCCAAGGTGGGAGGATCACTTGAGCCTAGGAGTTTGAGACCAGCCTGGACAACATAGTGAGGCCCTGTCTGTACAAAATGTTTGAAAATTAGCCAGGTGATGTGCACCTGTAGTCCCAGCTGCTGGAGAAGCTGAGGTGGGAGAGGTGAGAGGATCACCTGAGCCCAACAGGAGGTTGAGGGAGCCATGATGGCACCGCTGCACTCCAGCCTGGGCAACAGAGGAGAGCTTGCCTAAAAAAAAAAAAAGAAAGAAAGAAAAGAAAAGAAAAAAAGGAAGAAAAGGAAGAAGAAGAGAGTCCCAAGTCAGTTGTTTCAGAGTGAGTGGAGATAGCCTGGCACAGAAAGCTGGGCAAGTGGGCCGGGCGCGATGGCTCATGCCTGTAATCCCAGCATTTTGGGAGGCCAAGGCAGGTGGATTACCTGAGGTCAGGAGTTCAAGACCAGCCTGGCCAACATGACAAAACCCTGTCTCTATTAAAATAGAAAAATTAGCTGGGCGTGGTGGCGAGCGCCTGTAATCCCAGCTACTCCGGAGGCTGAGGCAGGAGAGTCACTTGAACCCAGGAGACAGAGGTTGCAGTGAGCCGAGACTGCGCCACTGCACTCTAGCCTGGGTGACAGGGCGAGACTCCATCTCAAAATAAAGAAAAAAAGAAAGCTGGGAAAAGGGATCCCATTAGCAGATACGCAGAGGCAAGGCGGGTACCTGATGTGGACAGGCTCCCACTCATCCTGCCACCTCTACTCTACTCCCTGGGTTCCAAGACTGACCAAAGGCCTCAGGTACCCTGAGGTGTCAACAGGATCACAGTCCCTGCAGGTCTGGCTCTGTCTGCCCCCACAGAGAAGCAGGCTCACCAGGTGAGCAGAGGCTGAGGTCACTGTAGTGTTCCTGGCTACAGGGATGGGGTGGGGCCTGACTCACAGGGCCCACAGGACACAGCCCTCCAGCTGCGGCTGGGAAAGGACAGCCCTGCCCCCGGGGAGGCCACACCACACACCCTGGAGCCAGGGAGGGAGGACGGCACTGCAGGGGCTGCTGCCAGAGGGGCTTGCCCCTGTGGGCCCCACCTCAGCAAGGCTATTTACAAACAGGAAAGGCAATGCCTTCCTTCAGTGGAGTGTGTCGCGGAGAAGCTTCTCTTTGTGGGTGCACAAAGGGATGTTTGGGAGTCAGAGCTCTGCAGGGTTGGGGTTAGGAGTAGAGGGGTACCCAGCTCCTGCTTCTCCAGCCCCAGCACAGCCACATCCTCCTGCCGCTGGTCCCAGCAAGGGTCCCAGGAAAGGAGAGTGTGAGCCCAAAGTGTGAGCTGGCCCCTGGCCCCACGGTGCCCTGGCAAAGAACTGCCTCCTTCAGGAGATGAGGGCCTTCCGGGGCCAGCTGCTTGGCCTCCCCCTTTAGAATGGGGCCTCTTGGGGGTGGAAGCTGAGTCTCCTTCCAAGACAGAACCAGGGGCCCTCCTTCTTTCTGTTCTCCATGTCCCCTGGCAGTTCTGTGCCCATTTTCTCTGGTGACATATGGCCTGGGCCTGTGATGTCAAAGGGTCTCTGCTTCTTCCCCTTGGACTGTAGGGCTGGCCATCCCACGCCAGAACTTCTCCCTGGTCCATGAAGGTTTGGAGGGGAGGTAGGGCTGAGGAGGGGTTGATGGGAGGAGAAGAAGGCAGGGCTGATGCATAATTTGTGGAGCCCAGTCTAAAATGGAAAGTCAGGGCCCTGTGGTGGCTCACGCCTGTAATCCCAGCACTTTGGGAGGCCAAAGCAGGCGGATCACTTGAGGTCAGGAGTTCGAGACCAGCCTGGCCAACAGGGTGAAAACCCATCTCTACCCAAAATACAAAAATTAGCCAGGTGGGCCGGGCGCGGTGGCTCAAGCCTGTAATCCCAGCACTTTGGGAGGCCGAGACGGGCGGATCACGAGGTCAGGAGATCGAGACCATCCTGGCTAACACGGTGAAACCCCGTCTCTATTAAAAATACAAAAAACTAGCCGGGCGAGGTGGCGGGCGCCTGTAGTCCCAGCTACTCCGGAGGCTGAGGCAGGAGAATGGCGTAAAACCCGGGAGGCGGAGCTTGCAGTGAGCTGAGATCCGGCCACTGCACTCCAGCCGGGCGAAAGAGCAAGACTCCGTCTCAAAAAAAAAAAAAAAAAAAAAAAAAAAAAAAATAGCCAGGTGTGGTGGCATACACCTATAGTCTCAGCTACTTGGGAAGCTGGGGCATGAGAATTGCTTGAACCCGGGAGGCTGAGGTTGCAGTGAGCTGAGATCGCGCCACTGTACTCCAGCCTGGGCAACAGATCGAGACTCTGTCTCCAAAAAAAAAAAAAAAAAAAAGGCCGGGCATGGTGACTCATGCCTGTAATCCCAGCACTTTGGGAGGCCAAGGCAGGCGGATCACGAGGTCAGGAGATTGAGACCATCCTGGTTAACACGGTGAAACCCCGTCTCTACAAATACAAAAAAAAAATTTTTTACAAATACAAAAATACAAAAAATTAGCCAGGCGTGGTAGCAGGTGACAGAGCGAGACTCCATCTCAAAAAATAAATAAATAAATAAATAAAAATAAAAAACAAAAAAAGAAAAAAAGGAAGTCCGGGCCCCTTGTTCAAAATTTTACATTCCAGGATGACATTAACAGAGCGTTAAACCAACCATGGGGCTGTATAGGTCACTGTTCATGAAACCAGGCCTGCAGGAGGGGTTAGGTGTTCTAGAAGCAGGACCCTTGGTGGGGAAACGAAAGGAGGCTGGAGCAAGGACTCACGAGACAGGGAGGAACTGTCCCTGCTGGACTCCCAGAAAACAAGGGAAGTGAGGCTGATGAGGCTGGATGGCACCAGATGCAGAGGGTCCTGAACACTCAAACTTGACCCTGATCCTAGAGGTAGACACTGAAGATTCCTGAGCCACAGGGAAGTGGGCCAAGGAGGCTGGGTCAGGTCAGCAGAGACATTAGACCTGGGAGGGCCCTTGAAACTCAGCTGCTCGCCCTTTCCTGAAGAGGAGACTGAGGCCCAGAGAGGGACCAAGACCCACCCAAGGTCCCAGCAAAGGGTGCACAGCCGGGCCAGAGCCCTGGCTGCCTAGAATCTGTCTCAGGTTGTGCGGCAAATTAAGTTGAGAGCCGATGTGCAGGGTAGGAGGGCGGCTGGTGCGGGCCTCTGGTGTCTGTGTTCACCCAAGGAGTAGGACCCACTCTCCCAGCACCTCTGAGCCGGGACCTTCCTCTCCTGGGTGCTCTTCTCCTCTGGCCCTGTCTCAGGGTCTCCTGTGTCCCCCTCACTTGGGATCCATCCTCTTGCTTCTCTGCTGCCTTCCGTACCTGGCCCAGGAGCGGAGCCTCACCAGGCATCTGGATTTTTGGAAAATTCCTGCCCCACCCCCTACCCCACTGCCAGCCTGGCCTTTAGGGGCACTGAGTGGGGGACCCTGTGACCATGTGACAAGAAGGCAGCCAAGGGCCGGACGTGGTGGCTCCTGCTTGTAATCCCAGCACTTTGGGAGGCTGAGGTGGGTGGATCACCTGAGGTCAGGAGTTTGAGACCAGACTGACCAGTCAAGGATGTACTGGGGGTTCAGCTCTGAGTCTGAGACAAGGGGCTGGGGCCCCAGATGATACCTCTGAGCCCCTGAGGTATGGGCCTGGAAGCCCCATCGGTGCCAGTCAGAGGCCATCCGCTTCTTTAGTGTTGCTACTGCCCTGAGGAACTCGTGTGGGAGCCACCGGGCCAGTGAGGCTCTTGACTTTCGGGGGCCTTGCTTTCCTCTTAAGGAAACCCTGTCTCTACTAAAAATACAAAAAATTAGCTGGGCGTGGTGGCGGGCACCTGTAATCTCAGCTACTCGGGAGGCTGAAGCAGGAGAATCACTTGAACCCAGGAGGTGGAGGTTGCAGTGAGCTGAGATCATGCTATTGCACTCCAGCATGGGCAACAAGAATGAAACTCCATCTCAAAAAAAAAAAAAAGAAGGCAGCCAAGGCCCAGGAGGTTCCTCCAGGCCTCAGCTCCCCTATTTCCTCTAGCCTGCCCCCACAATTTAACCAGATGTCCTGTCTCTTCTCTATTCTGCCTACATTCCAGGGCCCACCTAACACATCTGGAGGCCTCACGGAGGCTTGGGGGCCCCTGAGGACCACAAATCCGTTACTTCTTAGTGCCCTTTGGGACATGGAGAATGGTCCAAAACAGCCCATGCAAATACATGCAAAAGAGGTGCAAATAGAAATGTGAGCCATTTAAAGCCAATCTGGGCTTTAAGTGTTGCTTCCCTCCTCTCTGCTTTGCCTGATTCAAGATTTGTGAGTTTGTGTGAATGAGTGAGTGTGTGTGTGAGAGAGACAGAAACACAGGGCAAAAGACAGCGAGGCAGGCCGGGCGGGAAACCTGGCTCAAAGTGTGTGAGCTGTGCTGGGATATGGGAACACTGCTTATGGCTGAGAAGCACGTGTATGTTTCCCGGGCTCCCCAGTACCCTCTGACAAACGCTGGGCTCACTGTCAAGGATGGGGGAGCTGGACTGTGGGGAGCAGTGGTCCAGGAAGGGGTGAGGCGCAAAGGGGAGCAGGTTGAGGCTGTCAAGGATGTACTGGGGGTTCAGCTCTGAGTCTGAGACAAGGGGCTGGGGCCCCAGATGATACCTCTGAACCCCTGAGGTATGGGCCTGGAAGCCCCATCGGTGCCAGTCAGAGGCCATCTGCTTCTTTAGTGTTGCTACGGCCCTGAGGAACTCGTGTGGGAGCCACCGGGCCAGTGAGGCTCTTGACTTTCGGGGGCCTTGCTTTCCTCATCTGTTAACACAAGAGCTGGTGTGAGGAAACCGCAGTGCAATGCTGATTCTACGCCATCCTGCCCTGGTAAGATGATTTGTAACATGCAGGAAGAATGAAAATGGCAGGTCCTTCTAGACGTCTCTGCAAAAAACTTAGTAAAACATCTTAAAGGAATGAGCCCCATTTTAGGAGGCAGAGAGAAATCCCCATCCAGAGCCAGTGGGTCTCCATATGGAGCCTCCTTGGGTCCCATCCTCAGTTCTGAGGAGATCAGGGGCACCCTTACTTGGAAGAGCTAAAGTCATCTCTCCCACATAATGGAGGCCATAAGGGGTTAAGTGTTCAGGTATCAATACAGGTGAAAGAAAGTCAAAGGGAGAAAGCGGCCAGGCGCAGTGGCACTCGCCTGTAATCCCAGCACTTTGGGAGGCTGAGGAGGGAGGATTGCTTGAGCCCAAGGGTTTGAGACCAGCCTGGTCAATATAATGAGACCCCCATCTCTACAAAAAAATTTTTTTTTTTTTTGAGATGGAGTCACACTCTGTCGCCCAGGCTGGAGTGCAGTGACGCGACCTCGGCTCACTGCAAGCTCTGCCTACCGGGTTCCCGCCATTCTCCTGCCTCAGCCTCCTGAGTAGCTGGGACTACAGGCGCCCGCCACCATGCCCAGCTAATTTTTTGTATTTCTAGTAGAGACGGGGTTTCACTATGTTAGCCAGGATGGTCTCAATCTCCTGACCTCGTGATCCGCCCACCTTGGCCTCCCAAAGTGCTGGGATTAAAATTTTTTTTTTTTTAATTAGTCAGGTATGGTGGTGCACACCTGTGGTCCCAGCTATTTGGGAGACTGAGGCAGGAAGACCACTTGAGCCCAGGAGGTCAAGGCCGCAGTGAGCTATGATCACACCACTGCACTCCAGCCTGGGTGACAGAGCAAAACCATGTCTCAAAAAACAAACAAACAAAAAGGCCGGGCGTGGTGGCTCACACCTATAATCCCAGCACTTTGGAAGGCTGAGGAGGGTGAATCACTTGAGTGAGGTCAGGAGTTTGAGACCAGCCTGGCCAACATGGTGAAACCCCATCTCTACTAAAAATACAAAAATTAGCTGGGAGTGGTGGTGTGTGCCTGTAATCCCAGCTACACAGGAGGCTAAGGCAGGAGAATGGCTTGAACCCAGGAGGAGAATGGCTTGAACCTGAGAGGCAGAGGGCGACAGAGCGAGACTCTGTCTCAAAAAAAAACAAAAAACAAAAAGCAAAAAAACAAAAAAAAAAAGAAAGAAAGAAACACAGGGTTGGGAATTGTGGCTGGAAAAAAGCTGAGCTTGGGGCCTAGACAGCTGTGGCAAGAATGGTGTTAGGTCTTTTTCAGTTTTGTATGGCTTTTGCATCAGGCAGGCCAGCTTCTGCCACTTCCTGTCTGTTTGAGCATGGCCAAGTCCTTTAATGTCACCCAGCCTCAGTTTCCCCATCTGTAAAATGGGGATGACAATGCCTATCACTAGGCCTGCAGTGTCAATGCAGTTCACTGAGACATGCAGAGAGAGCAGTGCAGGCCCAGGCTACGGTGGGGCTTACCCACCATAGTAGCCTACCCGCACAGTCACCTGGGGCTTCCCCATGAGCAGGAATGAGGGCATATCAATCGAGGTGTTACTTGAATAAATAATTCCATTTTTCTGTATTTATAGAAAAAGACACAGGTGAACCCTGTGTCATACTGTCTGTGGTTCCTGCTGTGGGGAGGCTGACCACGGCCTTCTCACCCAGGGCCAGGCCCCAGGCTTAGGTGCGATAGAGCAGTCCCCGCCCCAGCCCTCGGAGGCTGTGCACTTAAACTTCAAAGCGCCTTCCAACAGACGCAGCTGGTTTCCTGCAGCCTCGCAGCAGCCAATGCCAGCCTGAATCACCCTGGCCTAAGGGAAGCTGGGGAGCAGAGGCCCATAGAGAGCTTAGGGCAGGTTAATATGAGAGGCTTCCTGGAGGCAGAACACACCCAGATTCTGACTGCTAGAAGAAAGAAAAGAATGGCTGTTGGGGAGCCGCTGTGGCCCAGGGTGTTGGGGCCTGGGAGGTGTAGATTCAGAGGGGTCTTTAGGAGGAACCGCTTGGGAGATAAGAGCACTGATACATGAGGTCACAGGTAGGAATGTAACCTGCGGACTCGCCAAGCCCCAGGAGCAGCTGGGTTCAGGCAGACCCTCTTCTCCAGAAAGCCCACCAGCAGTGCCTCCAGTGGTATGGCTTGCAGCTTCCAAGCTACAGGACGAGTCCTGGGGTCTGTGCTGCGGGTATGAGAGAGTGAGATGGGGTGGACATGGGCCAGGGCCAGGGCAGGATGGGGGCATGGGGAAGTGGTATCTCTAAGCAAGGGGCTTAGAGGCCCTGCGTGGGACTGGCCTGTGGCAGGTGGGAGGGATTTTTAGGTAGGCTCAGGTGCAGATGGAGACATTACGCCATGACCCGACAGGTGGTTAATATTTAATCCCCTCCTTAATCATTAACTCCCTGGCTGACTGGGCAGGAACAGGGCTGTTGTCAAATCAGTAACCACAGGCCCAAGAACAATGTCCACAGATCTCACGGCCTCTCCCATTGCTGGCCGGGTGGGGTAACCCCTGACCCTGAGGGCCCTGGTGCATCTCCCTCCCACAGTGACCTTGGGCCATGGAGAGGAGAGGGCTTGGAGAGGCCAATCCCCTCCAAGCCCCGGATCGCCCTCTACCCTCTGCCCTCTATTTACTGGTGGGGAGTGGTGGGAGGTGGTGTCCATTCAGGCGTGAGGGTTCTAGTCCCTGCCCCCTCCTTCCAGGCCGTGTGACCTTGGGCAACTCACATAGCCTCCCTGAACCTCAGTTTCCTCATCTGTGCGATGAGGATAATTATTCGTATCTTGGAGGATTGTCATGAGATATTCAAATCTCTCATTCAAGAGAGGAGGGTATACAAGGAAGTACTTTCTAAGCGGACGACTGAGTTAGCAAACAAGTTAGAGAAAGTACAGATGGGAAGAGACAGAGAGCAAAGGGTAAAGAGGAAAGAAAACAGCTTGCGAGCTCTTGTTTCCATCCACCCAAATGCAGTTCCTTGGAGTTTAATTCATTCAACGACTGTTGATTGATAAGGCTGTGTCTCCCTAAGCGGGGCTTTAGGGGTAATTGAAAAAGGAGTCAACCTCACCCTCAGGAGGCAAGGGTGACCAGGCTCGTTCCAGGGCTGAACCCGGCAGTGTCTGGGATGAAGGTCAGCAGGTCAGTAGGATGGGCTGGAGGGTCAGAGCAGGCCTTAAGGCTGAGGCAGGGTGGGGAGAGGATCCTGAGGGATGAGTAGGGGTTGAGTGTGGAGGTGTAGGGAGGACTGTGAGTGCAAGCTTGCACCCAGGGATGTTTGTGTACTCGAGTTCAAGCATATAAGCAGACTATCTGAATACAGCCTGTCACAAGGGTACACATGAATCACACACACGGAGTAGTCAGCCACCCACCCACAAACACACACAGATACACATGGTCACCCCAGGCGTGTGTGGACACACCAGCACCTTGGGATGGCATGCTCCTCCTCTTCCAGCCCCAGCCCTGAGGCCCTCTGGACAACTCAGCATGTGTGTCCCCCAGTTTGTGTGCTTTCTGGGCCTGGCTGACACCCATCACAGGACTGAACACTTCTGGAGTTCCAAAGTCTTCAGGTGCATCAAGAAGCCATGGTATCCTCTCAAAGCCACCAAGTATCCAGCTGGAACCCAGTGTGGATGTCAGGGAGCTGCAGGCAGAGGGCTTGGAGCTGGTATTGAGCCCTGGACACATCCCTGCCTGGGACAGGAGACAGGCAGGACGGGGCGGTGGGAGCAGGTGGAGGCTGGCCCGGGGGCAGCAGCTGGGGCTTCTTGGAGGAGGTAGGCATAGAGTTGGCCTTTAGAATGGAGGGATTTGAGGGGTAGAGACAGGTTGCAGGGAGCTATTGGAGCCCCCAGGAACCAAGCCCCCAGCCTTCCTCTGGGTGGTCCACTCACATCCCACCCACACTTAGGCTGGGCCCAGGCTGCCAGAACCAAAAAGAAGCCAGGCAGTGACTTTTTTTTTTTTTTTTTTTTGAGACAGAGTCTCACTCTGTTGCCCAGGCTGGAGTGCAGTGGCTCGATCTCAGGTTACTGCAACCTCTGCCTCTCAGGTTCACGTGAGGGAGGGAGAAACCCAGGCAGAAGGCTGTCGGGAGACAGGAGCCCTGCAGGAGGGAGGCACGAGGGCTCTGGGCTCAGGTGGTGCTGGGAGGCCGGCCGGAGACTGTGGAAGGGGCAGTGCATAGGCCTCATCTTCAGGCTGTCCTCTCCAGCTGGACTTACTCAAAAAAACATCCTCCATGAAGCCCCATCAGAGAGCCCTGGGACATGCTGAGGCCCCATCCAGCCCCGACTTCCTATGGGCCTGGCCCGCTCACCTTGGGCAGGTCACTTCCCCAAGCCTCCATTTTTTCATCTGCCAAGTGGGCACAGGAATTCCCGCCCACCGTCCTTGCCCATGGGGTTGGAGAGGTGGTCTGATCTTGGGATGCAGAAGTCCCAAGAGGAGGCTCCGCGGGCTTTCCAGCCAAGGGCCAGGCAGGGAGGTTCAGGAGGTTCAGGGCTGGGGAAGAGCCAGGCCACAGCTTTGCCTGTCTCCTCCTGGGCTGGCCCCTCAGCTTATCTGGGTCAGGGCAGAGCTGGGGTGGGCGTGGAGGAGATACTCCTTTGCGGCCTGATAGTGTGAGGGGATGATAAAGGGCTCAGGCCCAGCAGCCGGCTTAGGGAGAGGTGCGACCAGTGAGGCTGGGCTAGGGGGTGGCATTGCTCCAGGCTGGCACTGCCCTGCCCCTCATCCAGCCCCACTGCATCCCTGAAGGGCAGCTGGGTACTGCCCAGCCTTATGCCACCCCATGGGCAGGAGGAGGGAGAGGCCTCTGAAGGTTGGTGGTGGCTTTTGGACACTGTTTCAGGGAACTGATGGGGGCAGAGGCCAGTCTCTGGGGTAACAGAAGGGTGACAAACTTGCCCTGGCTTTCCTGGGGCTTTCCCAGTTTCAGAGTAGAAAGCCTGTCCCGGGAAACCTCTCAGTCCTGAGCAAATCAGAATGGTTTGCTGGGGCCAGCCATTCAGTTTTTGCTTGTTTGTTTTTTGTTTTTTTCTTGAGACAGAGTCTTGCACCCAGGCTGGAGTGCAGTGGCACGATCTCAGCTCACTGCAACCTCCACCTCCCAGGTTCACACGATTCTCCTGCCTCAGCCTCCCTAGTAGCTCCTATTACAGGTACCTGCCTCCAAGCCTGGCTACGTTTTATATTTTTAGTAAAGATGGGGTTTCACTATGTTGGCCATGCTGGTCTTGAACTCCTGACCTCAAGTGATGCACCCGCCTCGGCCTCTCAAAGTGCTCCCACAGGCGTGAGCCACCGCACCTGGTTGCCTGTTTCTTAACTACAACAAGTAGGTGATAGTAGAGTAAACTTGCTGCTTGTAGTTGCTGTGAGGGTTAGATGAGACCCAGGGCTCAGCACGGTGCCTAGCACATAGCAAGTGCTACAGCCATTTGAAAGATAACCGTAGTTTGTTTGTTTTTAAATTTTTATTTATCTATTTATTTATTTATTTTGAGATGGAGTCTTGCCCTGTCACCCAGGATGGAGTGCAGTGGTGAGATCTCAGCTCACTGCAACCTCCGTCTCCTGGGTTCCAGTGATTCTCCTGCCTCAGCCTCCCAAGTAGCTAGGACTACAGGTGGGCGCCACCACATCTGCCTCTTTTTTTTTTTTTTGAGATGGAGTCTCGCTCTGTCGCCTGGGCTGGAATGCGGTGGCTGGATCTCAGCTCACTGCAAGCTCTGCCTCTTGGGTTCATGCCATTCTCCTGCCTCAGCCTCCTGAGTAGCTGGGACTACAGGCGCCCGCCACCACGCCCAGCTAATTTTTTGTATTTTTTAGTAGAGACGGGGTTTCACCGTGTTAGCCAGGATAGTCTCGATCTCCTGACCTCGTGATCCACCCGTCTCGGCCTCCCAAAGTGCTGGGATTACAGGCTTGAGCCACTGCGCCCGGCCTCTTTTTTTTTTTTTTGAGATGGAGTCTCTCTGTCACAGGCTGGAGTGCAATGGCGAGATACCGGCTCACTGCAACCTCCGCCTCCCAGGTTCAAGCAATTCTCCTGCCTCAGCCTCCTAAGTAGCCCACTACACACGCCCACCACCATATCCAGCTAATTTTTGTATTTTTAGTAGATACAGGGTTTCACCATGTTGGCCAGGCTGGTCTCAAAATCCTGACCTCAGGTGATCCACCTACATTGGCCTCCCAAAGTGTTGTGATTACAGGTGTGAGCCACCGCACCCAGCTGAGAATGTGTTTTGACTGGCATGTTTAGGGAAGCTTCCTGGAGGAGGAGACATATAAACAGACCCCTGAAGGACCAGCAGGGTCCTCAGAGATCCAGAGGGAGGGAAGGTACCACTTCCCTGCAGAGGGGCTGGGGCAAGTGCGGGCAGGAAGGAAAACAGCATGGTTGGGGTCACCAGGAGCCTGTGAGGCCATAGCCCCTGCTTGGAGGATGGAAGTGAGGGTGATGATTGGGATGGGAGTGGTCAGGGAGGGTTTGCAATGTTCAGCTGCTCTGGAGCGAGCGGGTAGCACTTGGAGGATCGTGAGGGGAGCCCCAGCATTGCTCAGGCTGAGCTTGGCAGCAAAGAGCAGGCCCTGTTGGAGGAGAAGCCCAAGCAGAAGGCTGTCAGGAAACAGGAGCCTTGCGTGAGGGAGTCACCGCGGCTGGGGGCTCAGTGCTTGACGACAGGTTCAGAACAGGCTGCTGGGACTGGACAGGAAAGCTGTCAGGAGGGCAGAGGGATACCTGGGGACACCTCCCCACAGGGCACTCAGAAGGGAGACTCTCTGCGGCCTATTCTTCTGGCCTAAGCCCCCCTACCCCCTGGTTTAGGCTTGCTTTCCTCCTGCACTCACCGTGTAAAAATCATGGCCTTGGCCCGGCGCAATAGCTCACACCTGTAATTGCAGAACTTTGGGAGGCCGAGGCAGGCGGTTCACAAGGTCAGGAGCTCAAGACCAGCCTGGTCAACATGGCGAAACCCTGTCTCTACTAAAAATACAAAAATTATCCCGGCGTGGTGGCGCATGCCTGCAATCCCAGCTACTCGGGAGGCTGAGGCAGGAGAATTGCTTGAACCCAGGAGGCAGGAGGTTACGGTGAGCCAAGATCGTGCCATTGCACTCCAGCCTGGGCGACAAGAGCAAGACTCCATCTCAAAAACACCAAAACAAAACAAAAAAAGGGCTTTCCTTACCTTGGTGCTGACACAGGAGGTGAAAATCCCAAAGACCCTAGGCCCTGGCACCCCATCTAGGTTGGGCACGGACGAGGAGATGAGAGCAAGATTCATGCAGGGAACAGAGCACCCCAGGGGAGAAGGCTCTGAATTTTGCTTGTGTGATGGGCCTGAGGGGATGAGACAGGCAAGTTGCATCCAAAGCAGCCCCTAAGACACTTCCCTATAGGTCCAGCCAAAAGAATACATTAACATCTCAGAGACGTGGTGGGCTCTGGGGAAATGTATGAATCAGATGCTAGCTGGGTGCAGTGGCTAACACCTGCAATCCCGGTACTTTGGGTGGATCGCTTGAGCCCAGGAGTTTGAGACCAGCCTGGGCAACATGGTGAAACCCTGTCACTACACACACCCACAAAAAAACAAAAATTAGCCAGGTGTGGCACTTGCCTGTAGTCCCAGCTACTCAGGAGGCTGAGGAAGACTAATGGCTTGAGCCCAGGAAGTGGAGGCTGCGATGAGCCATGTTTGCAGCACTGCACTTCAGCCGGGGTGACACAGCAAGACCCTGCCTCAAGGAAAAAAAGAAGAATTAGATGCCCCCAGAGTGGCTATTCTAGACTGGATGGGCTGTCTACCCCACCTCGCTCCCAGGAGCCTGGAGACGGTGGTGTGGACAGTCTGTTAGTAAAGCTGGATGTGGTCCTGTTGTTAACATCAGGGTTGGCAAATGGGCCTAATTAAGCTGGTAACATTCTAACTGTAGGCGCTGTTGCTTCCAGAAAGTCCTTCCTGGCCCCCTGTGACCCACCCCCACCACAGCTCCTTCCACCTCAAATCACACCCCATCGCTTTCACCTACTTACACCTCCACTATCCCTTCCTCCCTGGAGGTGTCCCTGTCTGGTCACCTCTGAATCTCCAGCACCTTCCAGGTAGTGTGCTCAGAAGATTGCACATTTCCAGGCATCTGCCACCACACACGCCTGAAGATTCACGCGTGGTGGGAGATGGGGCCCCCAGCACTGACCAAGAAGTTCCAGACAGGCAGGGGTCCTGGGGAAGGGCTGGTGACCCAGAGCTCAAGGAGGGGCCCAAAGGCCAGTCGAGGTGTCCTGTGGAGAGAGAGTGCTGCAAGGGGTCCCCAGTTTCTGAGGCTGTTTGTGTCTCTAATCCAGCCTTCCCACCCTCTTGCACCAGACTCAGCCAAGAGAACAAACTGTGTGAGCAGATGGTGCTGCTGTCCAGGCTGAGACAGAATCCCCACAGGCAGGCTGGCCAAAGGGTCCGGCCCTGGACCTCCTAGGTGTGGCTGAGGCTGGGGAGGGGAGAGGCTGAGGGCTGGGCCACCACTTCGGGAGAGGCTGGGGGGAGAGGTGCTGAGGGCAGGGGAGCCAGGCCTGGCTGGCCTTTGAAGGGCAGGCCTTCCTGGGGAGGACACTTTAATCGCCCCCAATTAAACCATCGCCGGAAGCTTTTAACAGCCCCATAAGGCCTTTTAAGGACCGCCCTTTTGTTAGGCAGCCAAGCTGTTATGCAAAAAGAGAGCGGGCCAGGGCCTCTTACCACTTTCCCCAGGCCCTAAGACCAGCGGGCCCCAAACTCCAGTCTGAGTCCAAGGAGGCTGCTTGTTGGGGAATCAAAGGCTGGGGAAGCTGCTTTGATCTGGGGAAACCCAGCCCTTCCCAGCCTCCCCAGCTCCAGACCTCCTCCCACCCCCGCCCAAGGGCTTGAGTCCTTGAGGTCTTCACTCCCAGAGTTTCCAGTGTGGAGCCTGTCTGCAGATCCCCGGGGTCCTGGGAGGCTGCCCCTGCGCCTTACTTCAAGAGGCAGGCCTGCTAGAGGGTAGGAGCTTCTAGGGCTCCCACTGCCCCTCAGGGCAAGGACACCCTGGCCTCACCTCTTCAGCCTGCGCTGAGGTCTTCTCGCTCCCATGAGACTCCAGTGTCAGATGGGCATCACCTGGGACTCTGTTAGAAGCGAGGACTCTCAGGCCCCACTCCAGACCTTCTGAACCAGAACCTGCTTTTTAACAATTTCCTCGGGGAAACCTGAAACATTTGAGAAGGAATGCTCAAGTGTCTTCCCTCCCTGGTCCCCAAAGCAAGATAGAGTGTAGGAATGATGGTAGCCGTGGTAGATTGTGAGCAACATACCCCTCTGTTTTCCACATTTTCTTCCCCATATCTCTTTTTAAAAATGACAACAAGCCCTTTCTGTAAATAGCAGCTTCTGGAGGACCCCACGTGGAAGGCTTCCATTTGGTCATTTGGTAGACATCAAAACCCTCCACCCTGGTGTCCACATTTGCTCCATCATTGCATACCCAGAACTGCCGGAGGGAGACAGAACAGGCCTTCCCATTATACAGAAGAAGAAACAAGCCCAGGAAGGCTGGTGGACTGGCTTGAGTGAGGAGCAGAGTTAGAGGGAAACTCAGGAAACCCAACCCGGTTCAGGATCTACCTACTCTCAGATCAAGCCAGGGTGCCACAGACAGCTGTGAAGTGGGAGCGCTACACAAGGGTGTCTGGCCTGGGGGGTGGGCGCGGGGTGGGGCTGAACTACAGCTCCCTCTCCACTCACCAACGGTGTCCTTGTTGGGCAGGGCCACGTTTGCTGGAGGAAGGGGAGCCTTTTTCTTTCTTTTTTTTTTTTTGAGATGTAGTCTCGCTCTGTCGCCCAAGCTGGAGTGCAGTGGCGCGATCTCCGCTCATTGCAACCTCCACCTCCTGGGTTCAAGCAATTCTCTGCTTCAGCCTCCTGAATAGCTGGGATTACAGGCACCCGCCACCACACCCGACTAATTTTTTTGTATTTTTAGTAGAGGTGGGGTTTCACCATCTTGGCCAGCTAGTCTTGAATTCCTGACCTCATGATCCACCCTCCTCGGCCTCCCAAAGTGCTGGGATTACAGGTGTGAGCCACCACACTCAGCTGCCTTTTTCTTTTTTTCTTTCTTTCTTTTTTTTTTTTTGAGATGTAGTCTCGCTCTGTCGCCCAAGCTGGAGTGCAGTGGCGCGATCTCCGCTCATTGCAACCTCCACCTCCTGGGTTCAAGCAATTCTCTGCTTCAGCCTCCTGAATAGCTGGGATTACAGGCACCCGCCACCACACCCGACTAATTTTTTTGTATTTTAGTAGAGGTGGGGTTTCACCATCTTGGCCAGCTAGTCTTGAATTCCTGACCTCATGATCCACCCTCCTCGGCCTCCCAAAGTGCTGGGATTACAGGTGTGAGCCACCACACTCAGCTGCCTTTTTCTTTTTTTCTTTCTTTCTTTTTTTTTTTTTGAGATGGAGTTTTGCTCTTGTCGCCCAGGCTGGAGTGCAATGGTGCAATCTCGGCTCACTGCAACCTCTGCCTCGTGGGTTCAAGTGATTCTCCTGCCTCAGCCTCCCCAGTTACTGGAATTAGAGGCGCCTGCCACCACACCTGGCTAAGTTTTTGTACCTTTAGTAGAGACGGGTTTTCACCATGTTGGTCAGGCTGGTCTTGAACTCCTGACCTCAGGTGATCCAGCCGCCTCTGCCTCCCAAAGTATTGGAATTACAGGCATGAGCCACCACGCCTGGCCCCGGCCACCTTTTTCTAATTTACACAAAAGTCCCCACACAGATTTCCAGAATTCCCTATTTCCCTCCTCCTCCCGCTAAGAGTTGCAGGTCATCAGCACCTGTCACTTGCTATCCTTTCAGGCTTTAGTACTTTCTTTCTGGGCCCCATGTAGTCCCCATAACAACTCTCTGACTCATTCTTCCCATGAAGGCTTCTTCCTTCTGCTGTTTTCCTGGAAGTTGGTTCTTTGAAAACCAAACAAGACCCAAAGAGCACTCCACCAGATGAGTCAGATCTTATAGGGACCAAGGTCTCCCACAGCAGACCCTGGGACAGATAGTCTGGCTCGGTGGGGAACACCAGCAGGGGTTGGTTTAGAAACATTTCAAGGGCTGAAATCCACCTTACTTTCCCTCCAGGGTCTTCCAGCAACCCCTAGATGCAGGCAGTGTATCTAGGGCCCCTGGGGCTGTGGGAGAACCCTTTAGCGCAGGGCCTAGCAAATGCTTTCTGTAAAGGGCCAGATGTAAAAATAATAAGGCTTTGGGGTCTTTTGTCTCTGTCACAACTACCCAACTTGGCCATACCTGACTGGGCACAACTGTGCTTCAATAACATTTTTTAATGGGCACTGACATTTTAATTTCATATGATTTTCACATGTGCCAGAGTGTTATGATGCTTTTGATTTTCTCCCTGCAACTGTGTAAAAAATCATTCTAGCTCTCAGGCTGCACAAAAGTAGACAGTGGGTAAAACTGGACCCACAGGCCAACTGTAGCCTCAGCTACTGGGGAGCTCAAACCATAGTTTGCCGACCCATGAGACAGAGCTAAGTTTTACAGGTCAGTCAACAAGTCAGCCTTGGATTCAAGTCCTCGTTATTTAATCAGCCATTGGTGTGAGTCATGGCACATTGCTGAGCCTCTCTGAACCTGTTTCTTCTCGGTCACCTGGGGATGGCGGTGTCTGTTGTTCCGGGATTGAGAGAGATGAAGCACATAAAGCACGTACCTCAGTGACTGGCGTGCACAGTCACTCCCTGTGGGGGAACCGTGAACTTGTAGCAGCCCATTCGGAGGTCAGCGGGAGGGGTGCGAACCTAATGAGGTCAGGGGTCCTTTCCTGGAGGAAGTCGGGGGTGAGCTGGACTGATACGAGACCAGCAGTGATGGAAGGAGAGAGAAACTTTGGAGAGGTCAGGCCAAGAAAACTCAATCCTGGGGTCTGGCCATTGAAGGCTCTGAGAAGGGGCCCCCTTCAAAGTAGGGCCATGGAGAGGTTCATCTACAGATGCTGCCTGGGGGCCGGGGAACTGTGGTGGGGGGACGGTAGGGGAGGACACCACAGACTAGAGATATGTGAGGAGGTTGCTGGTGAATCCATGTGATTGGGAGTTGGGGTGGTGGAGTGGGGGTTACCGGAAGTGCCAGGATCTATAGATGGAAACAGCCCCAGGGAATGTGCCTGCAGGCACTAAATGCAGTTTTGACTGCAAGCACATTTCCCCATTAACGTGAAGGGGCTGCCTATTGTTTTGCTGACAAAATAGCTGTCCTTTGCCTCCTCCTACCTTCCATGGCACCGTCATGTCACGGTCCACGGCAGTCCCTTTGCTCCTCCACACTGACTGGTGCAGGGGTAGCATCTGAGCAAAGCTCTGCCACTCAGGGTCCTTCCCTAAGAGTCTTGTTCACATGGGATCAGAGAGAGTGACAGTCCCTCTCTGTGAGCAGGAACATCAAGGTGTGAACCTCAGGTCCGGCCAGCAGCTGTGTTCCCTACCACAGGGAAGTCAGATAATTCAGAAGAGAATGAGGTTGATCCCACCAGGAAGGGATTCAGTGAGAGTCAGGAGAGGCCTGCGTTCCTGCCCTTCCACGGTGTGTGGCTTGGCGACAGTTCTTCCTCTGATGTAGGACCTACCCAAAATCTTTGAATAAACGTCCCCCCCACCCTTTTTTTGAGACCGAGTCTAGCTCTGTTGCCCAGGCTGGAGTTCAGTGGAGTGATCTCGGCTCACTGTAAGCTCTGCCTCCCGGGTTCACGCCCTCCCGGGCGCCCTCCACCACCACGCCCCCGGCTGATTTTTTGTATTTTTTAGTAGAGATGGGGTTTCACCGTGTTAACCAGTATGGTTTCGATCTCCTGACCTTGTGATCTGCTGCTTCAGCCTCCCAAAGTGCTGGGATTACAGGCGTGAGCCACCGCGCCTGGCCTTTTTTTTTTTTTAGATGGAGTTTTGCTCTTGTTGCCCAGGCTGGAGTGTAATGGTACGATCTCGGCTCACCGCAACCTCCGCCTCCCGGATTCAAGCAATTCTCCTGCCTCAGCTTCCCAAGTAGCTGGGATTACAGGTGTGCGTCACCACACCTGGCTAATTTTGTATTCTTAGTAGAGATGGGGTTTCATTATGTTGGTCAGGCTAGTCTTAAACTCCCGACCTCAGGTGATCTGCCTGCCTCAGCCTCCCAAAGTGCTGGGATTACAGTTGTGAGCCACTGCACCTGGCAGATGCCTCTTTTTCTAAAGCGAGTTTGAGTTTCTATCACTTGCAATTAAAGAAAGTTGCTGACCAAATGCATCATCACAGCATCCCTCCCCATCATTTATTGCTCATTTGCTGTGTACCAGGCACCTGATAAGTGCCTTACATCCATTACTTAATAGAATCCTCAGTTATGCTGTGAGCTGCGGGTGCTCCTACCTGCATTTTACATTTAATTAAACTGAGGCTCCGACTTCACCGGACACTTAAGTGGGGTGGTCTTCAGGCCCTGGGCTGAGTTCTCTTTGGCTGATTACTTGAGAGCCGTGATTACTCTCTCCCCGACAATCTTCCCATTCCCGTCTTTTTAATTCCACCTCTATGATTTCCAATTTTCAATCTGGAAGTTTTCTTTCTTTTATTTATTTGAGATGGGGTTTCACTCTGTCGCCCAGGCTTGAGTGCAGTGGCACAATCTCCGCTTACTGCAACCTCCGCTTCCCAGGCTCAGGTGATACTCCCACCTTAGCCTCCGAAGCTCCTGAGTACCTGGCACTACAAGCGTGCACCACCATGCTTGACTAATTGTTTATACTTTTTTGTAAAGATGAGGTTTTGCCATGTTGCCTAGGCTGGTCTCAAACTCCTGGGTTCAAGTGATCTGCCCTCCTCGGCCTCCCAAAGTGTTGGGATTACAGGTGTGAGCCACTGCACCCAGCTGATGTTTCTTTTATTTTTAATTAATTAATTAATTTTGAGACACTGTTTCACTCCTGTTGCCCAGGTTGGAATACAATGGCGCCATCTCGGCTCACTGCAACATCTACCTCCCGGGTTCAAGTGATTCTCCTGCCTTAGCCTCCTGAGTAGCTAGGATTACAGGCGTGCGCCACCACCCCCAGCTAATTTTGTGTTTTTAGTAGAGATGGGGTTTCACCATGTTGGCCAGGCTGGTCTCAAACTCCTGACCTCAGGTGATCCGCCCACCTCAGCCTCCCAAAGTGCTGGGATTATAGGCATGAGCCACCACACCAGCATTTTTTTTTCCGAGACTTTTTTTTTTTTGAGATGGAGTCTCGCTCTGTTGCCCAGACTGGAGTGCAGTGGCCTGAACTCAGCTCACTGCAACCTCCTGGGTTCAAGTGATTCTCGTGCCTCAGCCTCCCAAGTAGCTGGGATTACAGGTGTGTGCCACCATGCTGACTAATTTTTCTATTTTTAGTAGAAGCAGGGTTTCGCCATGTTGGCCAGGCTGATCTCAAACTCCTGACTTCAAGTGATCCACCTGCCTCGGCCTCCCAAAGTGCTCGGATTACAGGTGTGAGCCACAGTGCCCAGCCTCTTTCTTTTAAAATCAAGACTGTAATCCCAGCACTTTTCAAGGCCGAGGTGGGCAGATTGCTTGAGGCCAGGAGTTCAAGACCAGTCTGGCCAACATGGTGAGAATCCTTCTTCTTCTTCTTTTTTTTTTTTTTTAAAAAGACTAATATATCCAGCTGCTTATTTGCTAGAGATATCTCGAAAATAGATCTCCAAAACTAAACTCCTGCTCTCCCTTCTCCCAACAAATCCTCCCCTCCTCTGGGGTTTCCCACCTCAGTAACTGGCCCCACCCAGGTTCCCCAGTCAGAAACCTGAGCGGCATATTTGATATCTTTTCGTTTGACCTCCATAACTGCCCTATCACCGGATCCTATTGTACCCACTCCCTGTGCACATCTTGGCTCTGCCTCTTCTCTCCGGCTCCACTATGCCCCCCAGTCCAACCACTCTTCCCCTGGAAGATAGCCTCCTCCGTGGTCTCCTGAAACCCGCTCTAAGCCATTACCCTTCAGCTACTGGAGTACAGCAAGAGCTGCAATCATGTCCCCCACCACTTAAAACCACTCACTCGTTCTAGTCCAGAGTCCTTTCCAAGGCCTGTGTGTTCTCACCAGATTCAGCCCTGTCTACTTCCCAACCTCATCTTGAGTCTCTGTTTTGCTCCTTCACTGTGGCCTCGTTTCAGTACGAGGAGTACCCAGCTCTTCTGACCTCAGGGCCTTTGTACATGCTATTTCTGCTGTCTGTCCAGTGCTCTCCCCGTCTCTACTCCCCCGGTTCCTATCATTCCTGGATATCCTTCAGTTGTTGGTGTAAGCTTTATGGATACCCTCTCTTGGGCCCGCTGGGAAATCTGATGCCATTGCACCCTTGACTCTCTGCAGTACTCACTATGCGTTGGGTGTGTATTGAATATTTGTCTCCCTTGCTAGATGATTCACTCTCCCAGGGTAGGGATTGGGTCTGTGTCATTCACCATTGTAACTGCGGCACCCAGCACAGTGTCAGGCACAGAGCAGATGCTCAGAAACATGTGCTGAATAAATGAGTGAGTGACAGAGGCTTGGGGAGGACTCATGGCTTGTGCCAGGGTCACGCTGCCAGTGAATGGAGGAGCCTAGATGTCACCCCAATCTCTTGGGCTCTCAAGTACATGCTTAGCTTTGTGCAATATTGGCACCCTTGGGAGAACCAGGAAGGGAGAGGCTGAGGAGCCAGGCCCCAGGTCTCACCAGAGAGGATGCTGGAGGTAGAGTGGGGTGGGGGCGACCAAATGGAGTCAGATTAGGGGTAAGGAGATTCTCAGGCACTCAGCACAAAAGCTGAGACAGGAGCTATTCAAGGCCACAGTGTGGCTTAGGGATGGAGCTGGGGGTGGAGACAAGGGTGGGGAGGGGGAGAGGGAGAGGACACCACAAATGGAACCCTGGCCTCACATCCAGGCCCCACATGAAGAGCTTGGCCTGTGCTGCCTCATCTACTACCCTGCCCACCTTGCAAGGCAGGGATTAATATGTCCTGTTACAAACAAGGAAATGGAGCTTGAGAGAAAAAAGTGGCTCGCTCAAAGTCGCCCAGCTAGTTAAGTGTCAGGACCAGATTGGAATCTGGAGCTGGAGCCTGAGAAATCAGCTATTTGGGAAAAATTAGTCCAGACAAGAAAATGGTAGGACAGAGCCCACTGTGGGTGGGAGGTGGTGACATGGCCACCCTCCCTCCATCATTTCACCCCTGCAGGCCCATCGTCTGTGGGGACATCTTTTTGAAATTCCAAAAGCTCTGGATGCAAACCCCAAAGCCTCTCTGAGTAAGCCCTCAGGTGGCCAGATCCTCCCAGGCTGGCGCCTACCTCCCTGGAGGATTTCCCCTGCACGGCTTCCATTTGAAAAGGAGCTTAGGGCCTGGGTACCGACCCCGCTGGGCCCGTCGATGCCCTGGCTCAGGGATGCAGAGTGGAGGAGCCTGGCCTGCTGGGGAGGGGGCGGGGGTGGGAGCAGGTGTGGGGTGGAGGAGGGGGCACTGGAAAATCCCTCTGAGCCTGGCCTTGGGTGTTGAGTTTATTTTATTTAATGTTACCTGTAGCCGCCCCACCTTTTTCCCCATTTAACATCCCTTGTACGTAGCTCTTTTAAAAACTCACATCAGGGCCGGGCGCGGTGGCTCAAGCCTGTAATCCCAGCACTTTGGGAGGCCGAGACGGGCGGATCACGAGGTCAGGAGATCGAGACCATCCTGGCTAACACGGTGAAACCCCGTCTCTACTAAAAATACAAAAAACTAGCCGGGCGAGGTGGCGGGCGCCTGTAGTCCCAGCTACTCCGGAGGCTGAGACAGGAGAATGGCGTAAACCCGGGAGGCGGAGCTTGCAGTGAGCTGAGATCCGGCCACTGCACTCCAGCCTGGGTGGCAGAGCAAGACTCCGTCTCAAAAAAAAAAAAAAAAAAACAAAACTCAAATCAGGCCGGGTGCAGTGGCTCACGCCTGTAATCCCAGCACTTTGGGAGGCTGAGGTGGGTGGATCACCAGAGATCAGGAGTTCGCGGCCACCCTGGCCAACATGGGGAAACCTGTCTCTACTAAAAATACAAAAATTAGCCGGGCGTGGTGGTGTGTGAGGTGTGTGACTGTAGTCCCAGCTACTCAGGAGTCTGAGGCAGAAGAATCGCTTGAACCCAGGAGGCAGAGGTTGCAGTGAGCCGAGATTGCTCCACTGCACTCCAGCCTGGGCAACAGAGTGAGACTTGTTCTCAAACAAAAACAAACAACTCACATCATTTATGTAGCCTTTTATAAATATGAACTCATCAATCCTCAGAACAACTTTATGATATACGTATTATTGTGCCCAAATTTTACAGGTAAAAAAGTTGACGCAGAAGAAAGTCAGGGACTTGCCCAAGGTCATTAGCAATCAGTGGCAGAGGTGGAGCTTGAACCCAGGCAGCTGGCCTCTGGACGCCATGCTCCGAAATCCCTCCTCTCTTTGGAGGCAGAGACCTCTGATAGTCCTGCTCCCCAGCCAGGCCACTGAGGGCCTCAGAGATAACCATTCCTTTCTTTTCACACAGGCCCAGAGTTTGTTTACCTGGAGTGAGCAAGTAGCGGCCCCAAACAAAGGGGATGTGGGTGGAGATAACCCAATCGTTCAGGGCCTGGCCAGGCAGTTGGGAGGGCCAGGATTGAGCCCAGCCAGCTTGGGGGCCAGGCTTGAGAAACTGCTGGGACCTGGCTGCCGGCTGTTTGTTGCAAAACAATGAGTCAGCCCCGGAGGAAGGGGTGCGGGGGTGCTGGGGAATCGGGTGGAGAGGCCTCTCCGGCCCCAGCCCTGACTCCAGCTTTTCCCATGGTGGGTTGTGCCCACCCCCACCCTCCTAGCCCTTGGTCTTCAGAAGGCTCGACCAATTTCCTTTTTGGTTGTTTGGCTGTGATAGGAAAAGTATTGAAAAACAGAAAGTGCCCTAGACAGGAAAACACTCTGAAAGCTGAAATGTGAAACCTGGCAGCCTGGGCCAACGCCCCAGCGGGAGGTGGCCAGCGAACCAGGATTCTATCCCTGGGCTCCCTCCCAGGTAGGCTCCAGCCCATGAAGGCACTGCAGCCCCGTCAATAGAGATGAGAACTTGGAGATCCAGGAATGAGTGGTGACCGATTCAAGGTCACACGGCTGGTGCTATGGCCCGGGAGGGTGGGCAGGTCTCAGGGACCAGGTCCCTAGATAGGAAGAGGCTGGAAACACAGACTTCCTTTAAAAACAAAACGTTAGCCTTGCCAACGGGCCATGCACTTCTACTCCCACATGGCACCAGAGCTCCTTGCCAGAGGCACACCAGGGTATGTGACAATTCTGTACCCTGGCCCTCCCCAATGAGTCAAAGTAGCCACTCCTAACAGATCCCATCTGCCCACAGTGGGTGTCACAAGCCACTCTGTTCCTACCCTGACCCTGCCCCCTCCACCTCCAGGCCCCTTCCTCTCACTTATCTAGTAAAGATAGTGCCTTCCCGTTGTTGAGAATAGGACAGAGGGAATTTGCTCATGATCACAGAGCAAATTTATTAATTCATTCATCAAAACTGTGTTGGGCTGCTACACAGCCTGACTCCAGAGAAGAGTGAGAAGGGAGGGCACCGTCTCTTGGGGAGTCAGCTGCACACACAGATAACTGCTCCATCACAGCACATCGATCAAGACTTATCTGCCACGTGTGCAGTGGGACGCTGAGGAGCCTGACCCAGCCTGAGGGACAGAGAAGTCTTTCTGGAGGAGTCAGAAAGAGCTGGGTCTTAAGACTGAGTATGAGTGCAGCAGGGCCAGGGGGTGATGATATCCACAATCTCCCAGTCCCCCTGTCTTGGCTCTGCCTGCTGTTGGGTCTGTAGAACCACTCAGTCAGTAGTATTGAGCTCCCACAATGGCCCAGTGGTCCACAATGGGGGTGGCGTGGGTATGGACACAAGGCAACTCTCACATGGTACCTGCCCTCAAGAAGCTTCCTGGGCCACTGGGGAAGACAAAACTATCATCCTTGCAATGTTGAGGAAAGTCAACAAGTGTTGGGGGCTCCTCTGTGAACAGTCGTCTCTCCTTCTGTATCCTCGGGGGTACTGTGATGGGGGGATTGGTTCCAAGACTCCCATGGATACCAAAATCCACAGATGGTCAAGTCCCTGATATAAAATGGCATAGTATTTACATATAACCTATGCATAGCTTCTTGCATATTTTATTTTTGGCTAAGCAGGCATGAATGACTCACGTATACTTTAAATTATCTCTAGATTACTTATAATATCTAATACAATGTAAATGCTATTTTGTTTCGTTTTGTTTTCCTGTAGAGACAGGGTCTTGCTTTGTGGCCCCTGGCTGGAGTGCAGTGACTCGATCATGGCTCACTGCAGTCTTGACCTCCCAGATTTAAATGATCCTCCTACCTCAGCCTCTGGATTAGCTGAGACTACAGGGACACACCACCACGCCCAGCTAATTTAAAAACATTTTTGTAGAGTTGGGATCTCTCTATGTTGCCCAGGCTGGTCTTGAACTTCTGCGCTTAAGCATTCCTTCTGCTTCAGCCTCCCAAAGTACGGGGATTACAGGCCTGAGCCACAGGCCTGGGTGCTATGTAAATATTTATTATACTGTATTTTAAAATGTTGCATTATTTTTTATTGTGTTGTTACTTTTATCATGTTTTTAATATACTTTCCATTCGTGTTTGGTTGAATCTGTTGATGTGGAACCTGAGGATAGGGAGGGCCTACCGTATCTCTATGCAGAGCTTACCAGGCATAGTGGCTCATGCCTGTAATTCCAGCAATTTGGGAGGCTGAGGCAGTCAGATTGCTTGAGCCTAGAAGTGCAAGACCAGCCTGGGCAACATGGCCAAAAACAGTCTCTACAAAAAATACAAAAATTAGCTGGATGTCGTGGTTCATGCCTGTAGTCCCAGCTACTCCAGAAGCTGAGGTGGGAGGATCACCTGGGCCTGAGAGGCTCCAGTGAGCTGAGATTGAGCCACTGCACTCTAGTCTGGGTGACTGAGCAAGACCCTGTCTCAAAAAACAAACAAACGAACAAAAAACATACCTTATTTAATCCTCACAGGTGGACATTCTTATTATTTCCATTTTGTAAACAGGAAACAGAGGCTCAGAAAGTATCAGTAACTTGTCCTAAGTTATACCTGGTAGGGAGTAGAGCCAGAATCTTAATGTAATCCCAGCTATTTGGGAGGCTGAGGCGGGAGAATTGCTTGAACCCAGAAGGTGGAGGTTGCAGTGAGCTAAGATCGCACACTGTACTCCAGCCTGGTGACAGAGCTAGACTCCATCTCAAAAAAAAAAAAAAGCACAATGCAGAGGAGGATAACTATCTTGCTGTTCAGTTGAGAAAGGATGAAGGCTGAGTGGGGCATTGGGGGTGTGAGGAAAAGGGATTGCTCAGAGAGGTAGAAGATCTGGCGTCAGCCCTGGACTGGTCTCTTCTTCAGGAGAATAATCATTGCTTGACCTCCTCTGACCATCTGCTGCCAGTGAAGCCAGACAATGGCCATTCACCCAACAGATGCCAATTGAGCCCCTCTTAAGTGCAGGATCTATCAGCCCTGAGACCCAACAGGGGCAAGACATTCCCTGACCTCAGGGAGCTCAGGTCATTGTAGTCCATAATCTTCAAACAATTAGCAATGTCACACATGCTGCTTTCTCCCCTCCAACCCTCCAACAGCTCTTAGAGGTGTTTTCATATGGACTTTTTTCTGTTCGTTTAGGCAGAAACCTCTCCCTGCCACCATCCCTCTCTTGTCCCTGAGAGGCTTTGAGACTCATCTGTCTTCATCTGTACATTTCCCACAGGACCAAGTACAGTACTGAGTCCATTGCTAAGTAGTCATTTAGTATTTGCTGAGGCTAATTAGTAATAATGGAGAAAAACTATTTTCCCACTGACCTTGAATCCAGACCACAGACAAATTCCTTAATTTATCCAGACAGTTTTCAAAAGGTGCTATTGGCCCTAGAGTCCCTGTCAAAGAATGAGGCTGACCAAGTGGGCCCATTCTGTGAGACCACGGGACTGTTATTATAGGCTCAGAAATGATGACCTTGCTGAGCCTTTAAGGCCACAACCCTGTGTACTGTGGACAGAGTGATCTCTGAAGACTGCCAGTCACTCCAAGTGAGCCAATCAGCACAAGCTATCTGGAGTTAAAAGTTGTATTAAATTATGAATGAGAGGGCTCCTGTGAGGATGGGATCTGGTGTCCTGTATTACCATAAGCCCAACACTGCTCTAGACTTTGACTGTTGAGGCAACTGAGATACAGGCAAGCCCAAATCTAGAGCTTGGAAGGGACCCTGTGAGGCTATTCTAGTCCTTTGGGGGCCTCAGTGCAGGTAGTTCTGGAGTGAGAAATGGGGTAGGACCTGGGAGCCTCAAGTGGGAAGTGACTATGGGAGGTCAAACATGCTGGAATGCATTTTGGGGGCTGTTTTTGTTTCCTGGACTTGTATGTTTTTATTTCCTCTTTGCCCCTCCTTAGGATTTACTAAAGCTCTTTGGGAAGTTTCAGTTGTTTCAGCTGTGTGTGTGTGTGTGTGTGTATGTGTGTGTGTGTGATCTTGAGTGTGAGGGGATGGACAGAGAAGGAGAGTGGGGGATTTGCTGGGGGTGAGGTTGAGCTTGGGTCAGTATCAGGAAGCAAAAACTCTGGGTTTTATGGTGGGGAGGGTCTTTCTTTTCCCCTCCCAGACCCTGTTCCAGCAGTGGGGCGGCCCAGGTCATGACTGGGACTATTTCTTCCTTTTATTTCTGGCAAAAGCTACAGGAGGGGAGTTCCCCTTCTCTGTTTGTTTTGATTCTGTTGTTTTCTTAAAGAGAGGAAGGAAAACCATCATCACTTTTTCGGTTTTGTGAACAATAAAGGCAGGCTGAGAGGATGTTCGCCTGGGCTGGGGCTGTGGGGGCTGGGCCAACACCTCCTCCTCTTTCCCTCTGGCAACCCTTCTCCTGGCAGCTCAGGGCCTGGGGAGACCCCCAGAACAGAGATCAGGCCACATTGTGGGGTCAAGTTTAAGTGCTGGCTCTGCTTTTTAACTGCTTTTCACTGGTCTGAGGTGTATCTGTATAAATGGGAGTCATAGGGTTGTTGAGATTAAAAACAAAAATACTCGCTCGTAAAAACACAGTGCTGGGCCTATACTAAATGCCCCAGAAATGTCTTTCCTTTGCTTCTTTCCACTGGCGGTTCTATACCATGAGCCCAGTGGTATGGTATACCCAGGGCCACCCTCCTGTCTTCCTGCTTGTACACACAGAGCTGGCTTCTTCCATGGCGAGACCTGCAAATGCTGGGCTCACAGAAGGCTCTGAGAAGTAAATAACAGGTGAGGCTGGGGGTGCCTTCTAATTTCTTGGGGTTGTCCCCAGTCTGTTAAGAGACAGTCTAACTTTCCTTTGAATTTCTTTTTCTTTCTTTTTTTTTTGTGAGATGGAGTTTCCCTCTTGTTGCCCAGACTGGAGTGCAATGGTACGATCTCAGCTCACTGCAACCTCTGCCTCCCAGGATCAAGTGATTCTCCTGCCTCAGTCTCCCAAGTAGCTGGGATTACAGGCACCCGCCACCACGCCCAGCTATTTTTTTGTACTTTTAGTAGAGACAGGGTTTCACCATGTTGGCCAGGCTGGTGTCGAACTCCTGACTTCAGGTGATCCACCTGCCTCGATCTCCCAAAATGCTGGGATTACAGGTGTGAGCCACTGTGCCAGCCCTTGAATTTCTCCTAGCCCTTCAGTTCCTCCAGCTTCATGCCTCCCAAGGTTGCACCCCCCAGGGCCTGCCCTACGGTCCTGGGACAAGGGCCCTTCTCTGAGGGGATGAAGGGGGCACTTCCCTGAACAGAGAGAGAGGGAGACCCGCACCACTTGGATTAAACTCCCTGGGCCCCAGTTGACTCTACAACTTGGCCAAGAAACCCTATCTCCTAGGGCCTCAGTGTCTTAGTCTGTAAAATGGTTCTTGAACCTTTAAAATACACTCTTTTGTAGAGTCGAAACACTTTGCAGACCTGCACTCTGTGACAGTAGTCGAACTTTAAAAATCCTTTGATTAAAAAGAAGACAAATGGTCATCTGCAAGGATACTGTCATCAATGCTTTAATTTTTAAAAAATTTTATTTATTTATTTTTGAGACAGAGTTTTGCTCTTGTTGCCCAGGTTGGAGTACAAGGATGTGATCTCGGCTCCCCACAACCTCCGCTTCCCGGGTTCAAGCAATTCTCCTGCCTCAGCCTCCTGAGTATTTGGGATTACAGGCATGTACCACCGCGCCCTGCTAACTTTTTGCATTTTAGTAGTTTTTCCATGTTGGTCAGGCTGGTCTCAAACTCCTGACCTCAGGTGATCTGCCCACCTTGACCACCCAAAGTGCTGGGATTACAAGCATGAGACACTGCACCCGGCCTGCAATGCTTTTAGGTGAGTGTATATTTTATTCAACAGCCCTAAATACATTTGAAAATGTGTCCCCTTGGCTGGGTGTGGTGCAACAGAGTGAGACTCTGACTCCAAAAAAAAAAAAAAGAAAACAGAAAATGTGTTCCCTATGTGGGAGGCATCAGCCTGTGGATGAAGATTCCTAAGGGGATTGAGGCTCCCAGCGCGCATGAATTTGTGTCTTTAGGGGACAGATAGCCCTGGAATTAGTTGTTTCTCCTTGGCCCTCCCGGGGCAGACCCAGGGACTCAGGGACACCAAATGGATAGTCCCTGACTCAAATTCAAAAGTTCAACAGTGACTAACCAGAATGTACCGTATAGTGGCTTCTCTTTAACATGTGGATCCTGCCTTGGATGCCTGCCAGGGCTTCCATCCTTGCCCTGCCACTAACCAGCTCTCCTGCCAAGGTCTGCTACTTTATCTCGTGGGCCCCAGCATTGTCACCTATAAAATGGGGTTGACAGTACTTGTGAGTTTTTATGAAAATTAGTGAGAAAATGAACTTATGAGACTTACTTAGCACACGGCACAGTTATTGCTTAACAAATATTTTTTTTTTTTTCTTTTTTTTGAGACAGAGTTTCATTTTTGCTGCCCAGGTTAGAGTGCAATGGTGCAATCTCAGCTCACTGCAACCTCCACCTCCTGGGTTCAAATGGTTCTCTTGCCTCAGCCTCCCAAGTAGCTGGGATTACAGGCATGCGCCATCACGCCTGGCTAATTTTGTACTTTTTTTTAGTAGAGACAGGGTTTCTCCATGTTGGTCAGGGTGGTCTCGAACTCCTGACCTCAGGTGATCCACCTCCCAAAGTGCTAGGATTACAGGCGTGAGCCACCGCACCCGGCCCAAATATTATATTTAAAAGCAAAAATAAAAACAAACCCATGAGTGCCCAAGCTTCTCTTCTTGCAGTTGCTGCTCACCATCCTGTGGGCTGGTGCTGTCTGCTTTTGCAACAGTCTCCTCTGACCCCTCCATCCTTCAAGCTCAGCCTTCTTCAGGAAGCCCTCTTGGCTCCTGCAGGCTGTCCCTGCAGACCCCTTCCCTTGCCTGTGCCCCTTTGGCACGCGGCACTGGCCGTACCAACTATGCCCTCCTACATGGTTCCCTGATGGGCCCTGTCTCCCTGAGAGCAGGATTCCAGTCCCCCTGCGCTGTTGCTTGGGGAGCCCTGCAGGTCCAGGCCCCATTCCCAGCCCCACACAGCTCTGGGGACCAGAGATTGGTTCCCAACCACATGAAGGAAGGCACACGGAAAAACCATAAACCCGAAGGCTGAGCGGGATGTTTGTCAAAGCAGGACAGATCTTCGGCCAGGGACGTGGAGGGAGTGCGCTGGCCCTGAGCAGAAGCAAGCATTTCAGGGAGCTGGGATGAGCACCGAGGAGCTGGCACGGGCAAGGCACAGCAGGAAGGAGGCCCATTAACACTTCTGCCCCAACCACACTTCCTCCGGCACCTCGGCCAGGGTGCACACAGGCGCGTTTGTCCCACTTTCACTGCGGCACTGTGTTTGCAGCAGTCCTGGCTCCCCCAGCCCCAGGTGGGTGGGTGTTGCCTGGGCACAAATGCCCTTTATGGATGGGCAGTGCTGGAGGGAGGCAGGTCCTCCTGGGACTGGAACCACCCCACAGAATTCAGAATTGACCTTGGAACTGCCTCCCTGCCAGCGATGCAGCCACTTAGGAGGCCTGGTCGCATGGAGGCCATGGCATTGCCCCCAGGGACCCAAAAGCATGGGGGTAATCCCAGGAGAAAGCAGCCACCTTTGAAAGGCGAGAGTGCCCCAAGTAAGCCCTCCCTCCAGGGCCCATCACCCTGCCTGCTGCCACCTCCTGGCACGGACTGTGGATTCTCATCTCCTTGAGGGGCCTGAGGCGGCAGGCCTGCTTTGGTGAGGCATGCAAAGGAGAGGGAAAGAAGGAGACCCCAATGATGCCTCATTGCCCTCCTTCCACTATCCCAGAAGGAGTGGGGCCTCAACCAAGCATCCAGGGACTACCTTCCCTTCCATCCCTTCCGTGAAGCCCAGCCCACGTTAGCCTGAGAGTTGATTCTCAGAAGGGCCTTTGGTGCTCTTCCTTAGGCCAGTGGGTGACACAAGTCTCTATGCCACAGACAGACCCTCTAGTCAGGCCCCACTGAGCTTCCATCCCCATTCACACTTAGCCTCAAGCCCCTCTCCCCTACCCCAAGGCCTGCCCAGGTTTTTTTTCAGCTGTCTTTTGCTCATTTAATCTAGGGACAGGTGCAGGCATGTGCTGGCTGCCTGTCAGCGCCCCCAAGAGATGGCCCAAGGACCCGCACCCACCCCCAAGGAGGCCTCAACTGAACGTTTTCTTTGGAGGCTGGGAGGTGAAGGAAGGGAGCCTCCGTTCTCTGCCAGCCACGACACCAAGCTCACCTCGGTGCAGTTAGCTACTCTCTGTAGGGATCATTGTCCTCCTTTGACATCTGGGGAGACTGAGGCTGGGAGAAGAAAGAAAAGTCAAGCCCTACCTCCTGGGGTTCTCAGTCTAGCTGTGGCAACGTCAGGTGTGAGGGGCTTGTGAGTGGGAACCGAGCATGTCCTCCCTGGGTGCCCTGCCTGCAGGGTCACAGGCCCTGTGCTCCTGGTGCCCCTTCTCTCCGGCTGGGCTTGGCGTGGCAGGTGGGCCACCTTGAGGAGGGCAGGAGGGGCTGCCAGGCCCTCAGGAAGTCAGATGAGCTTCCCTATCTCCTGGAGCCCCCCAGGAATGGCACACCACCCTGACCACAGCCATCAACGCTTGCTCACTTGGGTTTATCTCCAACCCTCTGATCCAACTGGAGGGTGTGACACTGGCCTCAGTCACAAATCGTTTCACATCCTGCAGAACCAAAGGTTGGCTGGCCAGGCACAGCCTCTCCGCCGCCCCCCGCCGCCCCCACAACACACACACAGACAGAAACACTTCCTCCATGCCCAGCACCCCCACCTCCCACACTCACCACACGGATATCCCTGCCGACACACCTCGGGCACAAATACGTGCTCCACCCACGCCCTGTCCCCTTGGGGGCATAGACAGCACACACGCCTGTGCCTGCCCCACAGCTCCCGAAAACTCCCTCCCACCACAACCCCACAGACACAAAGATGCCTCCACTCCCTTCCCAGACACTGCCCTGGCATCAGCAAGGTCACACATTGAGACGCCACTTTGTCCGAGACTGCACGCTTGTGCCCTCACGCACTCAGGCACCCACTCTGCAGGTATCCACACGCCCAGGAATCTGAGCCAAGCCCCTCACCACCCCAGCCTGAATCAAGTCATTTATGTTGATAAACCACTTATTTATAGTTCACAGGTTCTGAAAGGTGAGTGTGTGTGTGTGTTTGTGTGTGTGTGAGAGAGAGAGAGAGAGAGAGAGAGAGAATGAGCAGGGTGTGGGGCAAGCAGAACAGAGAGGAAGAGAGGGAAGAAAAAGTTCTGTGACTCACTTGCAGCTTAACAATGCCACATCTCAGCTCCCCAGGCCAGGGGGAAGGGTCCATTTGTCAACACAGCCAGGCCTGGCTGGGGGCCAGTCAAGTGAGGTCCTGTCTCCTAGGCCGATGAGATAGGGAGGTGAGAATCCCCCCCAGAGACAATTGCTGTTCCCCTGTCTGCGCTCTAGGGGGTATGCACTCTGGGCGGCCCCAGAGCCTTTCTGTTCATCCTTACCATAACTCCCCAGCTGAGGCGGCCCCACCACTCACAGCCTGGCCCCTGCTCCTATCTCTAGGACCCCGGGTTCCCCACCCAGCTGCTCCCCATTCAACCCTCCAGGCCTTTCTTCCTGCTGTGCCTCCTGCCTGCAGTGCCCTCCATCCCCTCCACTCTTGGTCCTCTCCATCCTTCAGGCTCCAGCGCCTTCCTGTGCTCTGCCTCCTGCCTCTGAACGCTTCCTGCTCTCTCCATACCACAGTCTCGTTCCCATGTTTTCTGGATAGTGAGCCACTACTCTCTTCCCAGTTAGACTATGAGCTTGCCAAGGGCAGGCCCTGGAATTGCTTCCTCTGCACCCAGAAAGTCCCACCCGGGACCCCAGCAGGGCCGTGGAGCGATAAGTGCCAGGATGTTCTTGAAAGACAGAACAGTAAGGGACTGAGAGGGACTGAAAAGGCCAGGTGAGCCCTTCTGCAGCCTCTGCCTGGCAGGTAGCTGGTTCCCTTGGAACTTGATTCTCCTGGACAAACCCCTCCCCATTCCACAGCTTAGGCAGGCTAGGGCAGCAAGGATTTCTCACCAGGCCCTGTCTGACACCAGGGTCTGGGGGACAGCAGCTGGGGGCCCAGAGAGCAGCATGTAACTTCACCTGCCTGGTGTCAAGCTCATGCTAGTTTTCCTCAGGAGCGCACCCACCCCTACAATAGCCCTGTGGCCTGGGTGATTCCACTAGCTCAGGAAACTGAGGCTTAGGGAGGCCTGGGGATTGCCCAGGTCACCTAACTGGTAAGCAGCAGAGCCCCAGATCCACGCTCTTTCCTCCATTCCCCACTGCCCCTGCCCCCAGCAGCCCTGCCTCTGAATCTCACTGGTCTCAGACCTCAAACTTTTGCTCTGTTTCATCTCCTGAAACTTTGCTCATTTCTTCCCATCGCTTTCCTGAGCCTCCACCCCTTTGCCTAACTGCACCTCCTTTGACTCGCCCCTGGAGCAGAGGAAGGAAGAAGGCCCGCTGCTGCGGGCATTTCTATGCACTGTTTCTCAGAGGCTTAGCACACACTTCTGGATGTGGAAACCTTTTCTTTTTTTTATTTAAAAATATAATTTAAAAAAATATAATAGGGGCTGAGCATGGTGGCTCATGCCTGTAATCCCAGCACTTTGGGAGGCCGAGGAGGGCGAATTACCTGAGGTCAGGAGTTCTGGACCAGTCTGACCAACATGGTGAAACCCCATCTCTACTAAAAGTACAAAAATTAGCCGGGTGTGGTGGTGCACGCCTGTAATCCCAGCTACTTGGGAGGCTGAGGCAGGAGAATCACTTGAACCTGGGAGGCAGAAGTTGCAATGAGCTGAGATCGTACCATTGCATTCCAGCCTGGGTGATGGAGCAAGACTCTGTCTCAAAAGAATAATAATAATAATAATAATAATAATAATAATAGGGACAGGTAGGCCAGATGCAGTGGTTTTCTTTTTTTTTTTTTTTTTTTTTTTTTGAGACGGAGTCTTGCTCTGCCACCCAGGCTGGAGTGCAGTGGCCGGATCTCAGCTCACTGCAAGCTCCGCCTCCTGGGTTTACGCCATTCTCCTGCCTCAGCCTCCCGAGTAGCTGGGACTACAGGCGCCCGCCTCGTCGCCCGGCTAGTTTTTTGTATTTTTAAGTAGAGACAGGGTTTCACCGTATTAGCCAGGATGGTCTCGATCTCCTGACCTCGTGATCCGCCCGTCTCGGCCTCCCAAAGTGCTGGGATTACAGGCTTGAGCCACCGCGCCCGGCCTTCTTTTTTTTTTTTAAAGAAATAGAGACAGGGTTTCACCATGTAACCCAGGCTGTTCTCAAATTCCTGGGCTCAAGTGATCCATTTACCTACAAAGTACTGAGATTACAGATGTGAGCATGAGCCGCTACAAGTCTTTTCTTTCTTTCTTTCTTTCTCTCTCTCTCTCTCTCTTTCTTTCTTTCTTTCTTTTTTCTTTTTGAGACAGAATCTCACTGTGTTGTCCAGGCTGGACTGCAGTGGCATGATCTCGGCTCACTGCAACCTCCACCTTCTGGGTTCAAGCAATTCTCCTGCCTTAGCCGCCCGAGTAGCTGGGATTACAAGCATGCACCACCACGCCCAGCTAAGTTTTGTATTTTTTTAGTAGAGACGGGATTTCGCCATTGTTGGCCAGGCTGGTCTCGAATTCCTGACCTCAGGTGATCCATCCGCCTCGGCCTCCCAAAGTGTGCAAGGCTTTTCTGAAACCTGGACTCAGAAGCTAGACACAAACCTGTCCTTCCCTCTCCGGGGACCAGCAGGGGCTGTGTTCCCAGAGGCTTTCCTTGTGGGTTTGCACCTCTCTGGTTGACTGTCCCTTGCACGCACACGTACCATAGCTGACTTGCCTTCAGAGACAACAGAATCTCCCTTGCAAACAATGATGGGAAAAACAGGTAAAGGGTTCCGGGAAATGCATGCGGCAGACTCTCTTCGAGGCACAGCCTGAAGCGTGTGATCCCAGCCTGCACATAGCATGTAATTATTTGATAAAAAAGCGCATTCCAACCCCAGGCCAGCTGTCCTTGGTTTTTTTCCACTCCCCCTTGCTGGTTGCCAAACCCACAGTGTCTGCGAAATACGGTTGTGATTTTCATGCCCAACCAAAGTCAAGGCTGGATTCCTTGATGAGTTCAGTTTTGCTGGAAGATAAGGACTGACCCAGATTCTTGTGTGTTGATACTATGGGGGGAGTATTCCAGGGAAATGAGATGGACAGCCTTTGGAGGGGTGGGGTCCACTCTTTGCCACAAGGAGGCTTTGGATGGCACAGTTGGGAGTGGCTGCTGGCACACCTGGGGATGGTGGCCTTCATGACACAGAGTTGGGGTTGCAGGCCTGGCAACGTCACTACCTGGTAACTTCACTCGCCTGGTAACTTCACTACCCCCTTGAAATAATTGTGGCCATGTGAGTTGCTTTGGCCAAAGAAATGTGAGTAGAATGGACACATCTCTCCTCCAGGTAGCAGCAATAAGAGCAAATGTGTGAATCCCCATAGCCCCTTCTTGCCACCACGTCATCCGCAATGCCGTTGATACGAAGCTTCCTTAAGCCCGGGTCTCCGGGCTAGCACAGCACAGCTCAGGGTCCTCCAAGTCATCTACAATGCCCATTTGCCCTGACAGTAATAAATCTTTGCTGTTTTAAGCCACCAAAATATTGGAATGGGCCAGGCCCTTGGCTCATGCCTGTAATCCCAGCACTTTGGGAGGCGTAGGCAGGTGGGTTACTTGAGCCCAGGGGTTTGAGAGCAGCCTAGGATTTGTGTGTTCCAGGCCACATAGGAAAACCCTGTCTCTACAAAAAATAAAAAAAAATTAGACTGGTGTGGTGGCGCAAGCCTGTGGTCCCAGCTGCTCGAGAGGCAGGAGAATTATTCGAGGCCAGGAGTTCCAGACTGCAGCCTGGATGACCAAGCGAGACCCTGTCTCTGAAACAAAACGAAACCAAACCCCCAAAACACTGGGATGTTTGTTACTGCAGCATAAACTAGCCTCTCCTGCCTGATACACTTACCTTATAGGGTTGAAGAGATTATCTAGTGATGAGATTATTCACTAAATAACACAAGTGAAGAGCAAAGTGCCTGGAAATACGCTGTTGCTTCTTTCTCCTTTTTCCCTTTCTCTTCTAACGTTATTTCTCTTTTTCTGCCATTTTGAACCAGGCCACAGGAAGTTTTCCAGGCCCACTAAGTATGTATAACAGTATAGGAGTACAGCAGTGGTGGGTGGTTGGGGGGACAGACATGTATGCAAGTAACCATCGTGTGATGTGCTCAGTGCTATATTACCACTATGAGTCCAGAGCTAGGCAAGCCCAGGGGAGGGGATAAGATGTTTACTGAAGTCCTCAAAAGTGAAGTCTGAACTAGAGATACTAGATATCGAAGGGTGAGTTCGGTTTCTTCAGGCAGAGCAGGGAGAATGGAGCGTTCTAATAATGAGAGCACCTGCCATGTACTGGGCCCCTGCTATGTGCCAGATACTGAATCAGGCCGTTCTCCAATTCTCCCCTCCTGTCAGATCTACAATATCTATGATGTGTGTATTACTGGTTTTTGTTGTTGCTGTTGTTTGCATCAAATTCTTTTTTTCCCAAGAGAGTGTCTCTCTCTTTTGCCCAGGCTGGAGTACAGTCACGTGATTTCTTCTCACTACAGCCTCAGCCTCCTAGGCTCAAGTCATCCTCCCACCTCAGCTTCCCCAGTAGCTGGGACTACAGGCATATGCCAGCACACCCGGCTAATTTTTTACTTTTTTGTAGTAATGGGGTCTCACTATATTGCCCAGGCTGATCTCAAACTCCTGGGCCCAAGTGATCCTCCTGTCTCAGCCTCCTAAAGTGCCAGGATTACAGGTGTGAGCCACCGTGTCCAGCCCAGTCCATTTCCTGCTTTTTTAGTTTTGCTTAAGTTGTTCCTTGTGTTCGGAATGCCCTTTCCTAAATATATTCGCCTTCCTGAGGCCTACTTTTCCTCCTAAGCTCAGCGCAATTCCCCCCTTGTCTCTTTGTTGAGATGGCCCGGCTGGAAAGGAGACTTGGGGAGTGTGTTCTGTTTGAATGACCTGGTTTGAATGATGGGATGAGAATAGGAGTGCAGATATTTGCTAATATTTAATACACAGATTTCAGTCACACATCTATATGATTTGTGGAAGCATAATTATCCTGAAGGTGTGTGCCAAGAGTTGTTTCTTCCTGATAGCAGAACATAATCAAACAGGTCTGGAAACACTGCTGTGCAGATCACACGAGTTGTTGAAGTTGGTTGTTTACCGGCTGTGTGACTTGGGCAAGTCACTCAGCCTCTCTGAGCTCAAGTTTTCCTGCCTGTAAAACGGGAATTATCTTGGTGCCTACCTCATGAGGTTATGGGGCCTGGGTGAGATAAAGCTTGGATAAAACTCAGACACATCGGTGCCTCTCAGATGTGTCTGAGTTCCAGCCTGGGCAGAGCCTTGTTTGGTGCATCCAAGCTGCTGGAGGGTCCTGACAGGAGAGGCAGAGGAGGGAGGGGAAGAGGAGCTGCACCAGGTGACAGGGACTCTGTGACTTAGGCAGGCTGGGCTGAGACATCCCAGTGGTGCTTGATAAAAGGCAGGGGCTCTTCTCTGGTCAAGTAAATATTAGAAGAAAAGGCTGTCTCCGGGGAACGACCCCCTCCCACTCCCCCTTGAGGGCCAAAGTCCCCAGGGGCCAGTCTGGAGGCTCCTTTTATGTGACTGTAAAGTAATCTAGGGCCTGGCAGGGTCGAGCCTGGGCGGGCACTGACGTGCAGGGCGGCATTGATGTGGTCAATGATTACCTTTTATGCCTGGCCATAAAGGCAACCGCCCAGCCCTCCCGACAATGTCCCCTGTAGACAATGCCTTGGGAGGGTGGGCGTACACACACACACACACACACACACACACACACACACACAACTGCCAGGCAGGGACTGTCCCGATTGGGGTCTCTGAAGACACCCTTGCAAGACATCTCCCTCTCCCTTGGAGTTCCTGAAGACTTGGCCCAGGAGCTAAGGGGTTTAGGTGGCCATAAGTGAGGTCAGTGAAGTGTCAAACACAAACGAGTGACATCCAGGGGCCTGGATCCTATTCGAGGTGTATCTATGCAGATGGGATGGGGTTGCCACCCAGACTCAGGTACCACGTCTCCAGGGAAGGAGGGTATTCTGGGACAGATCAAAGTCTACTCCCATTTTACAGGAGATGCAGTTGAGGTCTGTGCATGCAGTGGCTTGCCTGGGGTACCAAGGATGGAGATGATGGCCGAGCTGGGAGTAGGACCCAGGTCTGCTTGGACAGTGACAAACCCTCTGGCCACTGCCCCCAAGGGGGTCCAGGTAGGAATATCAGGGTCAGGAAGGGTTTGTGTCACTTCTCAGACAAGCTATCTCCCCTGGGGCTCAGAGGGAAGCTGGTGAGAACCTAAAGACCTGGCTCCGAGGCTGATGTCGAGAAAAGACCTAGGGTGAGCCCCTCCAGCGGCCACAAAGGCTACATGCAGGGCCCTGCCCTCACAGGGGCCCCTTACATAGCCCCACCTCATTCTGTCCCGATGCACAGATACTCCCACCACCTGGGTGATGGCGGCTTGGCTATGCGGGTCAGGGCTGGGGCATAGATGGCCAGATTAATATTCTACCTCCTTGGTTGATAAGGCCCGGGAACCTTGGTCCCAGCGAGCAAGGCTGGAGAAGCAAGGACCATGGCCCTGGTAGGGAGGTCTCACTTTGTCAGGTTCCAGAGCTTGGGGCATTGCTGCTGGGTGCTGAGGACAGGGCTCAGGAGACCTGGGTCCCGGGCCAGCTCACCCTGGGGCTGGGCATCGCTTTTCTCCCCGGCCAATGGGAGAAGGACTCTGTGCTGTCTTCCTGGTGAGTATGGTGAGGATCACACCAAGGACTCTGCAGGGAAGGTCTTGAACGGATCAGGCTGCTATCTTGAGGAAAGAGGGTTATTATTCACAGTAGTCATAAATGCCCTGTGAAATTGGAGTGGAGTTGCTTTGAGCTCTGGCCAGAATGCCCCAATCAACCTTTGGCTCTGATAAAGATAAGCAGGCCCAAGGTGATAACACATCAACCAGAAACTGTCAACAGGAGCTAATTAGGGCACTGGGTGCCGGGCGAGCCACGCCCCCTACACCTGATGGGGGAGAAATCTCAGGTGGGGGAGGATGTGGGCTCATTGCCTAGACCTTAGCCTACTGCTTTTTTGTTTTTTTTTTTCGTCTTCTGGCCACTTTTCCACCTCCAACCACTGCCTCCCACCCTCTGCCTGCATTATATAACATAACATGAAGCAAGATGGAATAAAACAGAATCCAATGTGATGGGCACCATATAACGCAGTGGAAAGAATCCTGACTTGGGGCCAGGTGTGGTGGCTCATGCCTGTAATCCCAGCACTTTGGGAGGTCAAGGCAGGCGGATCTCCAGAGGTCGGGAGTTTGAGACCAGCCTGACCAACACGGAGAAACCGTGTCTCTACTAAAAATACAAAAATTAGCCAGGTGTGGTGGTGGGAACCTGTAGTCCCAGCTACTCGGGAGGCTGAGGCAGGAGAATCACTTGAACCCGAAAGGTGGAGGTTGCAGTGAGCCAACACTGCGCCATTGCACTGCAGCCTGGGCGACAGAGCGAGACTCCATCTCAAAAAAAAAAAAAAAAGAGTTGGGAGCCAAGGGATCTGAGTCCAGCCTGGTTCTGCATGCCCTTGAGCTGGTCATTTGTGTCCCTCTCTGTAAAATGGAGGCCAGAGTGGGGCAGGTGTGCAGTCATCCCTTGCTGGGATCCCATCTAGGTTTATTTATTTATTTATTTATTTTTGAGACGGAGTCTTGCTCTGCCGCCCAGGCTGGAGTGCAGTGGCCAGATCTCAGCTCACTGCAAGCTCCACCTCCCAGGTTTACACCATTCTCCTGCCTCAGCCTCCGGAGTAGCTGGGACTACAGGCGCCCGCCACCTCGCCCAGCTAGTTTTTTGTATATTTTTTAGTAGAGACGGGGTTTCACCGTGTTAGCCAGGATGGTCTCGATCTCCTGACCTCGTGATCCGCCCGTCTCGGCCTCCCAAAGTGCTGGGATTACAGGCTTGAGCCACCACGCCCGGCCCATCTAGGTTTAAAGTCCATGCTCTTCTGCGACACAACACTGCAATCTGCGAAGTGCACAAAACATTGCCCTGGTGCCACCCAGCAACACAGGGGTGTGTGTGACACTCGACAGAATCACAGATCCACCCCGCAGGGAGAGGGAGGTCATGTGGAGGCCCTGAGGCACAGCTAGCTCCCAGGGGTCCTGGAATCCCTCTCCCTTTCTGCACCTCTCTAGGGGCACTCAGGGTCTATTTTTAACTGGGTGACCAGTAAATATATGTGGTGTTGGGGCTGGGGCTCAGTGGCCCATTTCCCCTCCCTCATCAATATACACCTCCCCCGTCCTGCCCACCACACACACACATACACACACACACACACACACACACACACACACATACACACACACGTTGAAATGGCCGCCCATAGGTAACCCCTAGTGCTGAGCCAGGGGTCCTGGCGATGTGGTCCAGGCTGGGCCTCCTTCGAGCTGGGGGAGTTGCTGGAGGCATCAGTCCCGCTCCTGTCCTAGTTTTAGCCCAGATTCTGCTTCCCATCAGCAAAGTCCAAGTCACTTTTCCTGAGAAGTGGCAGGAAGGGTATAGACAGGGTTGGGCAGAGAGAGAAGTAGACATGAAAAGACAAGGAGGGGCCGGGAGCAGTGGCTCAACCATGTAATCCCAGCACTTTGGGAGGCCGAGGCAGGTGGATCACGAGGTCAGGAGATCGAGACCATCCTGCCTAATATGGTGAAATCCCTTCTCTACTAAAAATACAAAAATTTAGCTGGGCATGGTGGCACATGCCTGTAGTCCCAGCTACTCGGGAGGCTGAGGCAGGAGAATCTCTTGAACCCGGGAGGTGGAGGTTGCAGTGAGCTGAGATTGTGCCACTGCACTCCAGCCTGGGCGACAGAGTGAGACTCCATCTCAAAAAAAAAAAAAAAAAAAAAGACAAGACAGGGAGGAAAGTGGCCAGGAGATGGATGAGTAGGAGGGAGGAGAAAAGGGAGGAGGGCCTGACCATCCTTCCTGCCGCCCACTTCTCTGGGCAGCAGGGTCACCTGCACCTAAGCTTGCCTGGTTTAGGGCTGGGCAGGCAAGGCCAGGCAGTGACTCAGCCCCAGGGCCCACTCTCACAGGCCCCGAGACCGAGGGAGGAGAGCACAAATCAGGACCTGGGGGCTGAGGTCTCAGCCTCAAACAGAAGTCACTACAAGGGGCAGTGGCTCTAAGCTGGGAGCAGTTTCTCCTGCCTGGGACGGGGCAGGCATAGTAAGGAGGGAAGAGTCTGAGGAAGGTGGTGCCCAAAGTGAATCTTGAAAGGTGGGTAGAAATGCATCTTCCTTGACCTCTGTCAGCTCAGCTTCCTCCTCTGAACAATGGTATCATTTCTCTTTTTTTTCTTTTTTTTTTTGAGACAGGGTCCCTCAGTTGCTCAGGCTGGAGTGCAGGGGCATGATCTCAGCTCACAGCAACCTCCACCTCCAGGGCTCCAGCGATCCTCCCACCTCAGCCTCCCAAGTAGCTGGGACTACAGGTGCACACCACCACACCCAGCTAATTTTTGCATTGTTTGTAGAGATGGGGTTCGCCATGTCGCCCAGGCTGGTCTTGAACTCCTGAACTCAAGCGATCCTCCTGCCTTGGCCTCCCAAAGTGCTGGGATTACAGGTGAGAGCCATCATGCCCGGCCAACAGTGGGTATAATTAATGGGACTTTTTTCATTGGACACAGCCTCACTGGTGCTAAGTGCTAGGTGCTGACTTGTGGTCCACTGATGCAATGGGCAGGAGGGTTAGTGGGGAGGGCATTTCAGGCACAGTGAACAGCACAGACATGAAGGCAAAAAATGAAAGAAAATGAAATGCCACAGCCCTGAGCCATCCGGGGTGCTGGGAGCAGTGCAGAGCCACTGCCAACCTCTGTGTGTTGCAGGCAAGAGCAGGCGTGGTGAAGCTGCGGGGTGGACGCCAGAGCGATCAGAAGTCTAGCCAAAGGGGCGTGGACCCAAGAGGGCCAACCCTGGTAGGGGGAAGTCCCCAAGACTGGGCCACAAGGGCCTGATCTCAACTCCTAGGTGCTGAGAGAGCCCGAGGCTGTGTAGGGCTTTGATGCTCCTCCTGTGGGGTGAGGGTGGGTGAGAAATTTTGAGGAGTTGCAGGACAGGAATCTAGAGGGGTATGTGTAAGAGAGAGAGAGAGAGAAAGAAAGGGAGAGAACTAGAAGGTCGGAGGCCAGTACCAAGGGGCAGCCAGAATTCATGCCGGTTCTGGGGAGGGAGCAAGCAGTGCAGGTCTGTTTCCCAGGCTGGGCTGCATTGCCCTCCAGTACTAGGAGGTGCAGGGGCCTCTGTGGGAGAGCAGGAGGCTGCCCAGCACATGCCCTGTTTTTGCTCAGTCTAATTCTCCTCCCTGGCCTGCCTCAACCCTGCATCCGAACTGTTTCATCAGGTCATAGAGCGGCTGGGTGTGAGTGTGTGGGTGTTTGTGTGTGTGTGCACACGCATGCGTGTACATGTGGCATTTCTAGATCAGAGAATGCTCAGAGGACCTGCTAAAGGTCAGGTCAGTAAGGAGTGAGGGCATGGCCAGCCCCTCAGGCCCTGGCATCCAGATAGCTCCTTCCCACCCAAGGGGCAGTGGCAGCTGATAGGCCTCTGAGTCAGGATGGGCGAGGAGGAGGAGCTGGAAGGGCCAGCCAAGGAGGAGCAGGTCATCACCTGCTGAGTGGCGGGTCATGCATTAAGCCCAGTGGTGGGGAGCACTGCTGCAGGGGGCACGGGGTCGGAGGGGAGGGCAATTTCTGCTATTGAAACAATAGGCACCCTAGGTCTGTGTTACTGGGGCTGGTGAAGCTGTTGTCTTCCCTGGAGCCTGGCCTGGGGATGTGCAGGGGTGGGAGGTCTGGAGTGGGAGTAGTTGGTTCTTAAGGCTCCTGAGGGTGACTGTGAGGATAGAGGTCCAGTAGCCCTCTTTCCCTGCCTCTCCAGCCCCCATCCACCCCCACTCCAAATGTCCATTCCTTCATCCACCCATTTCTGCCTTTCCATTTGTCTGTCCGTCCTCCTCTGCCTTTCAGCCTGTCTGTTAGTCTATCCATTTGTCCATCTGTCCTCCTCCGCCTTTTGGTCTGTCTGGTAGTCTATTCGTTTGTCCATCAGTCCTCCTCTGCCTTTCAGTCTGTTAGTCTATTCATTTGTCCATCTGTCCTCATCCATCTTTCAGTTCACCTGTTAGTCTGTCCATTTGTCTGTCCATCTATCCATTTGTCTATCTGTCCTCCTCTGCCTTTCTGTCCATCTGTTAGTCTATCTGTGTGTCCATCCATCCTCCTCCATCTTTCAGTCCATCTGTTAGTCTATCTATTTGGTCTCCCATTGGCCACCTGTCTGTCTCTGGTCCTCTCCGTCACCTGCCTGTTCCCCCAGGCACCTCATTCTCGAGTCATCCAATGCAGGCTATGATCAGGGCCTTCACTCTGGCCCCTCAATAGCCCCTGTGGCTGCAGCTTGGGCCTGCCCAATCCCTAGTGAGTGAGCCTGCCCAGCGAGCCTCCGCCTCACTCCAGAGGGTGTCATGAACTCCTAAAACAGATCCGATGCGGCCTTGCCAGTCCTGGAATAATCACACCAACAGCTTCAGTTTCCCCTTCCAGCCCTGTTCCCAGATGGTCCTCTTGTCTCTCACCTGGACAAGGTTCCTCTCCTCCAGGGAGGACTCCCTGACCACCCATCCATGGACTCTGCGGCCACCACATGCTCTATTCATATGTCTCAATCTGTCACAGCCGGGTTCAGCCTGTGGGAAACCCGGGCTTTCTCCCAAAAGAGATTACCCATGACATGGACCCAGCTAGACCTTTTCCCACTCAGAATTCCAGCATGTTGCTGTGGCCCCCGCGGGAGGTCCTTCCTCTAGAAAACCAGGATCCCCACTCACCTTCCAAGCATGGGTTCAAAGCTTCTGCTTCCTTGGGCCACCTCCCACCCTCCCTTGCCTGGACAATGGGTGCAAGGGGCTGACCTGGTCAGAGAGGGACAGACCACCAGGTGCCGCTCCCTCCAGGGCCTCAGAGAACTCAGAGCACCAGGGTGGGGAGGGGTGAGGGTGGTGCAATTAATCATGGCATGTGTGTCTCTGTGTGTGTGTGCAAGTGTGTGTGGTATTCATTTACAGAACAAACATTTCCTGAGCACTGGCATGTGCCAGACACTGTTACAGGCACTGGAGAGATAGCAGTGAAAAAAACCAATGGCCCCTGCCCCCAGGAGGCAGACGTCCCAGCCAGGGAGACTTAGGAGGCTGCAGGGCCTGTGAGTGTCAGAGAGTGTGAGTGTGAGGGGGTGAGACCCTGTGGAGAAGGGGCCCGTACATGAATAGGGCCGGGTCTAAGTCAGGACATGGGTATACAGACTCAAGTGTCTGTCTTTGGTGGATAAGAGTGTCCCCTGGGGTCTGTGCCAAGGAGTTTATGTGTCTGTGCAGGCCCAGAATCGAAATGTGCCTATCAGTCAGTTTGGGAGGCTGTGTGGCAATCACACCTGGCTGACTCCCAGGCTGCGGGGCTCTATTTTAAGAAGTGACAACCTGCAAATCCCCGCCCCCCACCATCCCTACCCCACACCTGCTCAGGTGCCTAGCCTCTCGGGAGGGCCCGGCTGGCCTATCTGCACAGAGAGTCCACACGTCAAATGGAGCAGCCTCTGGCCCCCAGGGAACGAGGGTGGGGTGTGCCTGGGGCCCTGCTGATCGATGGGGAATCCCAGCTCCCTTGCCTCACATCTGCAGCCCTACCTCCTGCCTCCCAGCATAGCCCCTGTGTGTGAGGCACAGCTCTGGAACCCTCCAGGGCTCCGCTGGCCCATGGTGCCCCGCCTGATAACCCTGGGAAGTGGGCCAGGCAGGGCTGGAGGTGAGAGGGGAGGAGGGAAGTAGATCAAGGATGACCTCTCATCTTATCAAACATCTGAGCCCCTCTATCACCCCCTCCTTCCATGGAGTCTTCTTCCCTGGCTGCAAGTGGATAGTCCGGGTAGGTAGAAGCTGGGGCTGCCTGGGTGTCATCCTCCCCTGCCTCTGACACTCCCTCACTCTTTCTACTGTGTGTCCCATTTACCTTATCTTCTCTCGCCCTTGTCACTACTCTGAGTTAATAACAGTCGTGCATTGATCTGTTAGCAGGCATGATGCTAAGTGATTTGCGTATATGCTCTCCTTTAATCCTCACAACGACCCTGTGAAGTCAGCAATTGTTATTCCACTAGAAGGGAGAAAGCCACAGCTCAGAGGCATCCACATCACCCAGTGAGGAGGGCAGAGAGTACGGCTTCCTGCCCAGGTTCTGGAGAGCACTTAGCTGTACTGCGGCCTTGGGATCATGCTCTGCTGCTCTCCTCCCAGCCGTGGTCCCTTGGTGGGAGCTGAGCTGTGTCCTTGAAGGTTGTGGACTGTGAACATTGTTCACAGGAATCAGAGACATCACTCTTTGGGATTCTACCAGCAACACCTGAATGGGCTCGACATTCGTGGAGGTGATGTTTCCCTGGATTACTGACTTTTGTTTCATAATAATTAAAATCTTTATTTGGTCTTATGTAATATAGTTTAGAAGCTATCCAATCTGTTTTTTGGAGAGGCAAACTTCTTTTGAAAATATAAGTTTTGGCTGGGCGAGGTGCCACACACCTGTAATTCCAGCACTTTGGGAGGCCGGGGAGGGTGGATCACCTGAGGTCAGGAGTTTGAGATCAGCCTGACCAATATGGTGAAACCTCGTCTCTACTAAAACTACAAAAATCAGCAGGGCGTGGTGGCGGGCGCCTGTAATCCCAGCTACTAGGGAGGCTGTGGCAGGAGAATTGCTTGAACCCCGGGAGGCAGAGGTTGCAGTGAGCCAAGATCTTGCCACTGCACCCAGCCTGGATGACAGAGTGAGACTCTGTATCAAAAAAAAAAAAAAGAAAGAAAGAAAGAAAGAAAATGTAAGTTTTGCTTTTAATTAAAAATAAAGTCGGGGCCAGGTGCGGTGGCTCAAGCCTGTAATCCCAGCACTTTGGGAGGCCGAGACGGGCGGATCACGAGGTCAGGAGATCGAGACCATCCTGGCTAACCTGGTGAAACCCCGTCTCTACTAAAAAATACAAAAAACTAGCCGGGCGAGGTGGCAGGTGCCTGTAGTCCCAGCTACTTGGGAGGCTGAGGCAGGAGAATGGTGTGAACCCGGGAGGCGGAGCTTGCAGTGAGCCGAGATTGCGCCACTGCACTCCGGCCTGGGCGACAGAGCAAGACTCCGTCTCAAAAATAAAATAAAATAAAATAAAAATAAAAAAATAAAAATAAAGTCTTGGTTCAGAAAACTTAGGACACACAAAACTATTCAGACTGTTACTTTAGCATTTTCCCATTACTGCATCAGTAATATTCGCCACACTTTGCTAGATGTTCATTGATTAGAGTGTTGAAATCAAATTCTGCTCTAAATGTGTGTGAATACATTGGAGAGGTTTTGTTTTTTTCACTGTGAAATGCAATTGTGTCTTTTTTTTTTTTTTTTTTTTTTTTTGAGACGGAGTCTCGCTCTGTCGCCCAGGCTGGAGTGCTGTGGCCGGATCTCAGCTCACTGCAAGCTCCGCCTCCCGGGTTTAGGCCAGTCTCCTGCCTCAGCCTCCAGAGTAGCTAGGACTATAGGCCCATGCCACCACACCCAGCTAATTTTTTGTATTTTTAGTAGAGACGGGGTTTCACCGTGTTAGCCAGGATGGTCTCGATCTCCTGACCTCGTGATCCGCCCGTCTCGGCCTCCCAAAGTGCTGGGATTACAGGCTTGAGCCACCGCGCCCGGCCTTTTTTTTTTTTTTAAGACAGTCTTGCTGTGTCGCCCAGGTTGGAGAGCAGTGGTGCAATCTCAGCTCACTGCAACCTCCGCTTCCTGGGTTCCAGTGATTCTTCTGCCTCAGCCTCCAGAGTAGCTAGGACTATAGGCCCATGCCACCACACCCAGCTAATTTTTGTATTTTTAGTAGAGACAAGGTTTCGCCAAGTTGGCCAGGCTGGTCTCAAACTCCTGACCTCAAGTGATCTACCTGCCTCAGCCTCCCAAAGTGCTGGGATTACAGGTGTGAGCCACTGAGCCCAGCCACAACTGTGTCTTGAATAAGAAGGTACCTAGAGGCCGGGCGCGGTGGCTCAAGCCTGTAATCCCAGCACTTTGGGAGGCCGAGACAGGCGGATCACAAGGTCAGGAGATCGAGACCATCCTGGCTAATACGGTGAAACCCCGTCTCTACTAAAGAATACAAAAAACTAGCTGGGTGACGAGGCGGGCGCCTGTAGTCCCAGCTACTTGGGAGGCAGAGGCAGGAGAATGGCGTAAACCTGGGAGGCGGAGCTTGCAGTGAGCTGAGATCCGGCCACCGCACTGCAGCCTGGGAGACAGAGCCAGACTCCGTCTCAAAAAAAAAAAAAAACACACAACAACAAAAAAAGAAGGTACCTAGAAGCCAAATTAAAGTAATAATAGTGACTTATTTTTTAAAATGTGTTTTATTGGTTCCTCTTCCTTCTGTGCACTCCCTGGACTGAGGTAGGGGTGCACAGAGGGAGCAGGGAGCAATAAGTACATGTGGGGTCCAGGCTATAGCCATGGAAGGTGGTAGCAACCAGGGGATGCCAGCCACCTCCCATCCTCTGGTCCCTCCCCTGCTATAGATCCTACAATGGCTTCCTACAGATGCTTCCCAGGGCAGCTCCAAGTCCTCTGTCCAGCAGGCAGCCTTGCCTGCACTGCCTCCCTTCTCCTCCTCCCCACAAGCACCCTCTCACCCAGGCAGACAATACTCCTGCTCTGCCCGTGGCCCGTGGCCTCTGCTCTCGCTGCCCTCCTGCCCCAAGTTGAGGCACCTTACCCACTTCATTTCATTCAGTCTGCAGAATGTCCCCACAGGCTAGGTTTTTGTATGCATTTTTGTTTGTTTGTTTTTTAGAAACAAAGAAACTGAGCTCAGAAGAGGGCAGCAACTTGCCCCAGGTCACACAGCTAGTAAAGAGCACAAGTGGGATTCCAAAGCAGGCTCACCTGACTCCAGTGTGCCATGCAGTTCAGCTGCATTTCATAGATCTTTTCTGAATGTAACCCAGTACCAAGCCCTGTGCTAAGGATTGGGGATACAGACTTTAGGGGAGAGGGATAATGCATATGCACATGCATGCATGCGCACGCGTGCCCCCCCACATATACACATACACACACAGACACACACACGGACACACATAGACACACGCATACACACGCATACACAGATGCACACACAGACACAGACATACTGAGACACACAGACACAGACACACACACACATAGACACACAGATACACACATAGACATACACACACACCGACACACATACACAGACACACACACAGACACACGGAAACACACACATACACACACACACGTGTGGTTCTGATACCATTTCCCGCTGGCAGGTGGTGGGATAACCTTTGGTCCTCTCTGCCCTTTGCCTTCTGAGTTTCAGATGGGAGGGAAAGCAGACAGGGAGGAGGTGGTAGGTGCTGAATTAGTCACCTCCCAGTCTTAAAACCTTCACACTTGTGACTTAGACCCCCAGATGGTCCCTTTCAAGAAATGAGCTCTATTTCCCTTTAAAAGAGGGAGAGGGTATGAAAGAGAAAAACGTTTTGTTCTGCAGTTTCAAGTTGTCATTTGGGGGCAATTTGTTCCTTTTCCTCCCTATCTCTATCTCCCTCCTCCCTCACCTTCAACCCAGACTGGTCCTAAGACCACAGAGAGCATCATGTGCACCCATCCTTCCCTGCACTAGCTTTCCCCAAATCCTGGTGTCCAGTGCTGAGCCACTAGGCTGGGCCTGGGAGGTGACGTGCAAAAGGGTTTCTTCTCTGTGACACTTGGGGGTTGGGAGGGAAGTCAGGGGTCCTTGGCTAGCACAAGACTTAGATCTGATCTCCTTCACTGTCTCCTACTTTTGTTGAAAGGTTGGCTTGTTTGTGGACAGAAACCTCTCTGGACCAGGCATGGTGGCTCACACCTGTAATCCCAGCACTTTGGGAGGCCAAGGCAGGCGGATCACCTGAGGTCAGGAGTTTGAGACCAGCCTGACCAACATGGAAAAACCCTGTCTCTACTAACAATACAAAAAATTAACTGGGTGTGGTGGCTCACACCTGTAATTCCAGCTACTTGGGAGGCTGAGGCAAGAGAATCACTTGAACCCGGGAGGCAGAGGTTGCAGTGAGCTGAGATTGTGCCATTGCACTCCAGCCTGGGCAACAAGAGCAAAACTCCATCTCAAAAAAAAAAAAAAAGATTATAATTTCTTAAAAAGCATCATGCATACTTGAGACTTCTTTGAAATGAGAACATCTAAACCAACCAACAGCTTTAAAATGTAATGAAATGTTCATGATTTCTAGGCTTTCCAATTAATGAAGGTGTCACATGATTGTGGTTTATAGACATTAAATGACATAATTTTCATTTTCATTTTCTGGTTTTTAAAAAGTATTTTGGGCCAGGTGCGGTGGTCACGTCTGTAATCTCAGCATTTTAGGAGGCTGAGGTGAGTGGATCTCTTGAGGTCAGGAGTTCGAGACCAGCCTGGCCAACATGAAAACCCATCTCTACTAAAAATACAAAAATTAGCCAGGTGTGGTGGTGTGCACCTGTAATCCCAGCTACTCAGGAGGCTGAGGCAGGAGAATCACTTGAACCTGGGAGGTGGAGTTGGCAGTGAGCAGAGATAATACCACTGCACTCCAGCCTGGGCAACAGAGTGAGACTCTGTCTCAAAAAAAAAAAAAAAAAAAAAAAAATCGAAGTCAATACATCCTCCCCCACCCTCCAAATCTCAAACCTTTTTGCAGGTCCATAAACTTTTCATAGGTCCCAGACACTGCCTATGCGACTTAAAGAACGAACAGCCTGGCCCAGAGTGGCTCCTTGAATATTGTTGAAGAGAAGTAAGAGAGGGAGAGAGAAATACAAATAATTTGGAAACATGAAAAAAAAAAAAAAAACCTGACATCTCTCATCATAAATAATGCAAATTAAAATGAGATACTGTTTTTTTCATATCTCAGATTGGTAGAGATCAAATAGTGATTTTTTGTACAATTGAATGCAACTTTTTGGAGGACTATTGGATGATATCTATCAAAATGCAAATTGCTCATTCCTTTGCACCATCAATTACACTTCAAGGAAGCTGGGCTCCAGATACACTCACAGATGTACAAAGATGCACCTAGAAAGATTTTCATTGCTGTGAAAAACTGGAAACAGACTAGATATTATCTGACAGACGACTGACACAGATGGCAAGACATCATGCTCTGGAAGAGTCCACAACCATGAAAGAAGGTATGCACGTGCTGATATGGAACAAATACCTCAATACAGAATTAAGTGGAAACAATTCAAGGTGCAGAACTATGTGTAACGTATGGTTTCTTTTGTGAAAAAAGGAAAACAGTACACACCACACACATATGTTTATGTTTCTTTATAGTTATATACTAGGAACTGCCTAGAAATATTTGGAAGGAGACTCAGACATTGAGAAGAATAGTTGTTTCTGAGAGGGAAACTGTTTGCTTGCTTTGTTTACTTTAATTTTTTAATTTTTTAATTTTTTTGAGATGGAGTCTTGCTCTGTCACCCAGTCTGGAATACAGTGGCGTGATCTCGGCTCACTGTAACCTCTGCCTCCTGGGTTCAAGTGATTCTCCTGCCTCAGCCTCCTGAGTAGTTGGGATTATAGATGTGTGCCACCATGCCCAGCTAGTTTTTGTATTTTTAGTAGAGACGGGATTTCACCACATTGGCCAGGCTGATATCGAACTCCTGACCTCAGGTAATCTGCCAGCCTCCACCTCCCAAAGTGCTGGGATTACAGGCATGAGCCACTGCGCCTAGCCTAATTTTATTTTTAATTATAAGTGCATATCTCTTTTTTATTTAAAAAATCTAGTTAGCAAACAAATAGACAAATGCCTGTGGAATACAAGAAGTAAAATGAACAATGAATGAATGAATGACTAAATGAGTGAATGAATGAATTTTAGGTGCTTGGTTGGGGAAGGAACTCCACTGCAGGCCATGTGTGGTGGCTCATGCCTGCAATCCCAGTAATTTGGGAAGCTGAGGCAGGAGGATCGCTCAAGACCAGAAGTTCGAGACCAGCTTGGGCAACATAGCAAGACCCCCATCTCTACAAAAAATAATTAGTCAGGTATGGTGTCACATACCTGTAGTCCCAGCTACTCAGGAGGCTGACAGGAGGATTGCTTAAGCCTAGAAGTTTGAGGCTGCAGTGAACCATGATCACGCCATTGTACTCCAGCATGGGTGACAGACCTTAAGACCCTGTCCTTAAAAAAAAAAAATAAGGCCAGGTGCAGTGGCTCACGCCTGTAATCCCAGCACTTTGGGAGGCCAAGGCGGGCAGATCACCTGAGATCAGGAGTTCAAGGCCAACCTGGCCAATAGGGCAAAACCCCATCTCTACTAAAAGTACAAAAATTAGCCAGGTGTGGTGGTGGGCACCTGTAATCCTAGCTACTTGGGAGGCTGAGGCAGGAGAATTGCTTGAACCCAGGAGGCACTGTACTCCAACCTGGGAGACAGAGCAAGACTTTGTCTCAAATAATAATAATAATGATAATATAAATAAAACAATAATAATAAGAAGAACTGCACTGCATCCTGGAACCCAAGAAGCTCCCACCACTTGGTGGAGGAGACACAGAAAGGGCAGAGAACCTGATGTTCTATGCAACTGTGGGAGGAGGGGCCTGGAGGAGTCAGGAGGGCTTTTCCTAGGAGGCCTGAAGCATGGAGAAGGCTGAGCCGAGGGGAAGGAGGAATGGTAGGGGTTGGTTTGTGGGTTTTTGTTCTGGGAGGCCTTCCTTTCTCCCCTGTCCCTATCTGCAGCTCCTCCCTTCAGTGTATGTCAAGCCTGGGAAGTCCCAGCCCTTAGAGTGGTGCCTGGCATACTATCTATGGCAGTAAATAGTGGTTGATCAAACTGATGGAATCAGTCACTGGTTAATTTAGGTGACAGTGAATTAATTACTCCCCTTTCCTACCTAAACATCCCCCCACAAACAACAACAGATGACTTTCTCAGAGCTGCCATGGATAGTTGTACAGACTGTCCACTGCACAACTCCAGGAGGCACTATTTTCCTAGACTGTCATGGGAGCGATGCCTCCTGAAGCAGTGGGACATGGTGCACCTGCAAAACACTGTTTCTTCCTCTTCTAAACTCAAGCGAACTTAATCCACATGAAGAGTGAAAGGGCTCAGGGAACGGAGATCTCCCAACTCTGACATTGCAGGTTTTCCCCTCCCTTTTCCCTCCTGTTCGTACGGCCCTTTCCTTTGTTCCTTTGTAACTTGGACTTGAGGCAACTTAGCCAGATCTGGCCAATTACGCTATCCTTCGACTTTACAGCCTGGAATTTGCTTACAGTACGATCTCAGGAAAGTCCCATAAACTCTCAGGGCCTCAGTTTCCCCATATGAGAAATAGGTAAACATGTATGGAGCAATTCTTGATCATCCTCCTTGGCTTGAAGGGAATGTATCGGGGTAAAATGTCAAAGAAATACATCCCTATGCGACCTGGCATTCTCAAGGGGCCAAGTCCCAACATCCTGTCCAGTCCTGCCTGGCCCTCCTTACCCTTGAGACCCACACTCTGCTTCATGGGCAGCATCCCAGCATGGAAAGAATTGTGCTGGGAGCAGCCCTGGCCAACTCCTCACTGACGTAACTCACTGTGTGCCATTGAGCAAGCCGCAAGCCCTGCCTGGGCCTCAGTTTCCTTTTCTGTAGAATGGGAACTTAGGCCAGATCAGCAAGTGTCGAATGCTAGACTGGGCGGGCGCGGGGGCTCACGCCTGTAATCCCAGCACTTTGGGAGGCCGAGACGGGCGGATCACCTGAGGTCAGGAGTTCGAGACCAGCCTGGCCAACATAGTGAAACCCCATCTCTACTAAAAATACAAAAATTAGCCAGATGTGGTGGCAGGTGCCTTTGAAGTGGGAGAATCACTTGAACCCGGGTGGCAGAGGTTGCAGTGAGCCGAGACCATGCCATTGCACTCCAGCCTGGGCAACAGAGTGAGACTACGTCTCAAAAAAAAAAAAAAAAAAAAGCTAGATTGAGTCTTTCATGGCCTTTTCTTTTTCGCTTTAATTTTTGTAATTTTTGTCTTTCTTCTTTGTAACTACAAACATCATACATCATACATGCTCATAAAAATTCAAACACTTCCAAAATAGGTAATGTACCAAGGGAAAACCAACCCTGAGACTCATCGTTAACTCGCTGCTAACTTTTTTTTGGGTAACTTAATTCTGACATAATTTCAAATTTACCAAAAAGTTGCAACAATACTACAAAGACTCTACTATAACTTTTTTGCAGATATCTAATTGTTTTCATTTTACCCCTTCTACTTTATTTTTCTTTATATATGTTTATGTGTGTGAATGTGTAATTTTTTCCCGAAATTTCCCAATTAAGAGTAAGTTGCAGACAGGTGCCCTTTTACCTCTAAATACTTCAGGGGGTATTTCCTAAGAATAAGGATGCTCTTTTACAAGTCAAGACTTACGTAACTCCTGCACGGTAGACACCGGGAAACTCAGCATTGATACAACACTATTATCTAATCCACAGCCCATATTCAAGTTCAGCTGTGTCATGATCTTTTCACAGGTTTCTAGCAAAAGTCCTGAAAAGTCCTGGAAATTCAGAGCAATATAATGAGTTTTTCTTAAAGCTAACATGTATCTAGCTTAAAGGATGATGCTTTATTCTAAAACCTGCTGTCCTCTCCTTTTATTTTTATTGGTGTTTAAGATATCTCTTGTCTCTTTTTTGATGAAATGATGGTGCCAGGAGAAAGTGATTTGTTAGCCTAGGCTCACACCTGCAGTCCCAGCAATTTGGCAGGCTGAGGGAGGAGGATCACTTGAGGCCAGGAATTCGAGACTAGCCTGGGCAGCAAAAAAATAAATAAATAAATTAGCCAGGCATGGTGTCATGCACCTATAGTCCCTGCTACTTGGGAGGCTGAGGTGGGAGGATTGCTTGAGCCTTAAGAGGCGGAGGTTGCAGTGAGCTGAGATTGCACCACTGCACTCCAGCCTGGGTAATGGAGTGAGATCCTGTCCCAAAAAAGAAAAAAAAAAATGGTTTATTATTTCTCTGATATTCTTACTTGACAAAATAAAAACTGTGTGGAGATGCCCCCACGTGGCCCCTCCAGCTCCCATGGTCTCTAATTCTGGGTGGGACCCTTCACCTCAGGAGGTTTCCTGTGCCCTGTTGAGAGCGCAGCCACTCCTAATGCTGGGGTGGGGGCTGGGAGAGGCAGACACAGGCCCTGCCCCAGGAGCAAATGGTTTCTCACCCAGCAGAGGGTACCTTTATCTTTTTTTTTTTGGAGGGAGTCTCATTCTTTGGCCCAGGCTGGAGTGCAGTGGCACGATCTTGGCCCACTGCAACTTCTGTCTCCTGGGTTCAAGTCATTCTCCTGCCTCAGCCTCCTGAGTAGCTGGGACTACAGGTGCACACCACCATGCCCAGCTATTTTTTGCATTTTTAGTAGAGACAGTGTTTCACCATGTTGGCCAGGCTGATCTCGAACTCCTGACCTCAGGTGATACTCTCGCCTCGGCCTCCCAAAGTGCTGGGATTACAGGCATGAGCCACTGCACCTGGCCCACCTTTATGTTTTCCAGATTCTCTGGCCTCTGTCTGGAACCTTCCTGGCCTTGTGAGTCTCCCCAGGAGGCAGACTGTAGGCACTAGGCCTCACTTTCCCAGCCTCCCTTGCAGCTGCTGCAGGCTTGTGACCTGGCTCAGCCAATCAGACACACACATTCGGCAACCCTGACTCTTAAGCAGAAGACACAAAGAAGCAGAGGTGGAGTGCATTTGCCATAAGTGGAGGCAGCAGCAGCAGCAGGAGGGAGGTGTCAGGCGCAGTGGGGCCACAGGGCCGGTCCTCAGGTTGGTTACTCAGTTGTCCTCCCTGGTTTGGCCTCAAGGTGTGATTTGGGCTGGGGAATCTGGCTGCCGTCCAGCCCTCCCTGGTTGCTGTGAGCCTGGCTCTCCAGCCAGCCCGAGAAGTCCATGAGTTAGTTCTCTGTTGCTTGCAACCAAGAACCCTGACCAGGAAGTACAAAGAAGTCAGTATTCATGGGGATGGCAAGGAAGTGGGGCCTGGAGTGTGGACACATCTGGACTTGATGAGCAGTGATTCTGAGGCATGGGCAGCCGTGGAGGAATCTCATTGCCTTGTCTGAAATGTGGAGGGGACACCCTGTCTAGGTGCTAGGTGGGGAAGCCCAGACAAGGAGTGCTGTGGGTAAGGGGTAGGAGGGATCTAAGAGGGGAGAGCCTAGAGCTGGGGACTGAAGATCGAACTGGGAGGAGAGAGATGGACTCAGGAAGAAGAGGAGGGTGGCACTGCAGGAGGAGATAGCCAGGTTGGGTCACATGGTTCCACAAGCTTAAAATATTTTTTCACCCTTTTCTTTTCTCTCTTTTTTTAAATTAAAAAAAATGTTTTTGAGAGGGAGTCTTGCTCTGTTACCAGGCTAGGGTGCAGTTGCACCATCTTGGCTCACTGCAACCTCCGCCTCCCAGGTTCAAATGATTCTCCTGCCTCAGCCTCCTGAGTAGCTGGTATTACAAGCATGCACCACCACACCTAGCTAATTTTTTTGTAGTTTTAGTAGAGATGGGATTTCATCATGTTGGCCAGGCTGGTCTTGAAATCCTGACCTCAGGTGATCCACCTGCCTTCGCCTCCCGAAGTGCTGGGATTATATATGTAAGCCACCGCGCCTGGCCTTTTCACCCTTTTCTATATTCCAGGCAATGTATTGGTTAATAAAACAGTCCAGGGATGGGTATTATCCTCATTTTGCCTACAAAGAAATTGTGTTACAGAAGAATTAAACAACCTGAATAAGATCAGAAAACCAGAAAGGGACAGGGTCAGAATTCAGACCTGAGTCTGCCTAACCCTGACATTAATGCCCTTAACAACCTCAATAGGTGCTCAGATTAGGAAGGAAAATCTCTGCCTCAATCCCTGAGTTTTTATATAGTTGGCCCTCAATGTCTGTGGGTTCCTCGTCTGTGGATTCAACCAACCGCTATCAAAAACATTTGAGGGCTGGGTGCAGTGGCTCATGCCTGTAATTCCAGCACTGTGGGAAGCTGAGGCAGGCAGATTGCTTGAGGCCAGGAGTTCAAGACCAGCCTGATCAACATGGTGAAACCTCATCTCTACTAAAACTACAAAAATTATCTGGGTGTGATGGTGCACGCCTGTAATTCCAGCTACTTGGGAGGCTGAGGCAGGAGAATCGCTTGGACCCAGGAGGCAGAGGTTGCAGTGAGCTGACATTGTGCTATTGCACTCCAGCCTGGATAACAGAGTGAGACTGTCTAAAAAAAAAAAAAAAAATTGAAAAAATATGAGGAGGCCGAGGCAGGCAGATCACTTGAGCCCAGGAGTTCAAGATCAGCCTGGGCAACATGGTGAAACCCCATCTCTACTAAAAATACAAAAATAAATTAGCTGGGTGTGGTGGCACACACCTGTAGTAGGCTGAGATGGAAGGATTACTTGAGTCAGGGAGGCAGAGGCTGCAGTGGGCCAAGATCACGCCACTGCACTCCACCCTGAGAGACAGAAGGAGACCCTGTTAAAAAAAAAAAAAGTTTTTGAAAAAAAGTTGTGTCTGTACGGAATACATAGACTTTTTTCTTGTCATTATTCCCTGAACAATATAGTATGTACACTTATATACTGTAACACCTACGTACATACCGTTTATATTATATTAGGTATTTAAAGTAATCTAAAGATGATATAAAATATAGAGGAAAGGCTGGGCGTGGTGGCTCACACCTGTAATCCCAGCACTTTGGGATGCCAAGGCGGGTGGATCACCTGAGGTCAGGAGTTCAAGACCAGCCTGGCCAACATGGTGAAATCCCATCACTACTGAAAATACACAAATTAGCTGGGCGCCTGTAGTCCCAGCTACTTGGGAGGTTGAGGCAGGAGAATGGCGTGAAGCCGGGAGGCGGAGGTTTGCAGTGAGCTGAGATCCTGCCACTGCACTCCAGCCTGGGAGACAGAGTGAGACTCCATCTCAAAAAGAAATTTTATCACTGTGAGATAACACACTTTTCTTCTTGTCTAAGTCAATTGAATAGAAGTTCTGTTTCTTGTCGCTAAAACATCCTTACTAATTTGGTATGCTAATAGCTGCAGCAGGAACAACAGCCATCAGTTAAAGGGGGAAAACCTGATTCTTTGACCAAGCAGGGGCCTGAGGATTCCTTTCCCTGCTGGTTCAGTGGGGAAGAGGGAGAGCGTATGCAGAAGTGCAGGCGGACCGAGGCCCTTGCACTCTGAATCTTGTGGCAGGCAGAGAGAGCTCCCATCAGAGGAGGCGCCGCTCCCGGCCAGCCAGATTTCCAACTCCCATTTCCTGTAGGGTCAGCAGAGGTGGAGGATGGGGTAGGCAGAGGAAAGCAGCTTTATTTTCTGAATCATGATGGAAAACAGATGTCCCAGTACCCCACTGGTCCCAGATTCACCCTGGACAGAGGCTGGGCCTGTTCTCAGCCCTGACCCGTCCACCAACCTCCTGTCCCCACATCAAGTCCAGATGTGGCTTCTTCCAAGTTCTAATAATAATTTTGATTTGTTGCAGCAAAACAACCATCACCTGCTAGCTCAATCCTAAACTTATCAACTCACCATGGCGTAGAGAAGGAGTAACACTATGAAAGCTTTGTAAGGAAACCTGCGTGGGGTAGAGAGGAGTGTGAACTTGAGATTCAGACCAATGTAGGTTCAACCACAACCGGGTCTTTTACTAGCTTTGTGATCTCAACCATTACATCAGTCATCAACTTCTGTGTAACAAGCCACCACAAAACCTAGTGGCTCAAAATAACAACTGTTTATTTCTCACGGTTCTAAAATTTGGGCAGGGCTTGGCAGGACAGCTCACTTTTTCTCTACATAGTGTTGCAGGGAATTGTGTGTGTGTGTATTTGTGTGTGTGTGTGTGTGTTTTGAGACATGGTCTCACTTTGTCACACAGGCTGGCGTACAGTAGTGTGATCATAACTCATGGCAGCCTCAAACTGTCGGGCTCAAGGGATCCTCCTGCCTCAGTCTGCCATGTAGTTAGGACTATGGGTGCACATAACCATGCCTGGCTAATTTTTAAATTTTCTGTAGAGTCAGGGTCTTGCTATGCTGCCCAAGCTGGTCTCGAACTCCTGGGCTCAAACAATCCTCCCTCTTCAGCCTCTCAAAGTGCTGGGATTCCAAGCACAAGCCATAGTGCCCTGCCCATGGTGTTGTGTTTTGTAAGTTAAGACAATGGTGCATGTGCACGAGCAGAGGAAGGCCATGCAAAATGCATGTCCACTCTGTTCCTTGCCTCCCATCTCTGTATAGATCGTTCCTTTTCCTTTCATCTGTCCTTACTCATCAGTAAACCAAAGGAAGAGAGTGTTGGTAGAATATATGCACAGCAAGAAGAGAAATTAAAAGATGTTAGTTTTGACCAGGCATGGTGGCTCATGCCTGTAATCCCAGCACTTTGGGGGCCGAGGTAGGTGGATCACCTGAGGTCAGGATTTTGACACCAGCCTGGCTAATATGGTGAAACCCTGTCTCTACTAAAAATACAAAAGATTAGTAAGGTGTGGTGGTGCGCACCTGTAATCCCAGCTACTCAGGAGGCTGAGGCAGGAGAATTGTTTGAACCCGGGAAGTGGAGGTTGCAGTGAGCTGAGATCATGCCACTGCACCCCAGCCTGGGTGACAAGAATGAAACTCTGTCTAAAAAATAAAAAATAAAAAAATAAAAGTTGTTAGTTTTGTGTGTACTCTTCTGGTAGGAATGAAATATATATGCATATATGACCTATAAATATGAATTGCATAATTCTGATGATTGTACATACAAGTTAAATGCTCTTATTTGCATTTAAAACTGGCTTTGCCCCATATAAAGTTGAATAGCAAAATTCACACTAACAGTTACAAATTTTAACTTTTTAATTAGGGTAGCATTAAATAGCAAGTTAAAAACACTGTGGTGAGTTAAGGGAGAGATACTATCAAAGGCAAGAGAAAGCTTTATATTTTAGTGCCTCTAACGATGTTTTTCTTGCTTTTTGAATAAGGGGCTCCACTTTTTCATTTTGCTTTGGATTCCAAAAATTGTATAACTGGCCCAGAGGCCAGGCCTCTTAAAGCCTATGCTAGAACTGACACAGCATCACTTTTGCCACATTCTACTGGTCAGAGCAAGTCACAGGGGCAGCCCAGAGCCAAGGCAGAGGTGGGGGTATGCAGGTGTGTGTGTGTGGTGGGGAACTGGCTCCACGTTTTGAAGGGAAGAACAGCATTCTAATACAGAGAGGAGAGGAATTGTCGGTGACCATCTTTGCAGATGATATACAACGACCATAGGCCATCCCCTTTCTGATCTCATCTTCTCATCTGTAAAATCGGAATGATTCCCCAGAGTTGATGGAGAATAAGGGAATATTGTGTTTGCAATTCCTGGAACATGGTGATGCCTCACTCAGGGTTGGTCCCTCCCCTTCTATTTTTTTGGGAGGGTGGGGAATGGAGGCTCGCTCTGTCGCCCAGGCTGGAGTGCAGTGGCACGATCTGGTCTCACTGCAACCTCCACACCCCAGGTTCAAACGATTCTCCTGCTTCAGCCTCCTGAGTAGCTGGGACTACAGGCGTGCGCCACCACGCCCTACTAATTTTGTATTTTTAGTAGAGACAAGGTTTCACCATGTTGGCCAGGCTGGTCTCAAACTCCTGACCTCAGGTGATCCACCCACCTCGGCCTCCCAAAGTGCAGGGATTACAGGCGTCAGCCACCGTGCCCAGCCCCGCTTCTATTTCTTAATCGTGCTTTATAAATGCTTACTGATTTGCTGTCTCATTTCAGTCATTCATTCACTTAATCTTTATTGAGTCCTATGAGTCAGGCACTGTTCTGGGAGCCAGGGATCACAGCTGAGAATGAAACAGACAAAAGCCCTTGCCCCTGTGGAGTTCATTTTGACAAGAGAGACAGACAATAAGTGAGGCAAACAAATACCATATGGATTGTGTTGGGAAGTAAAGAGAGCAAGGAGAAGGGAAAAATGCTAAGGTGCTAGAGAGCTCCGTGGTGAGGGCCCAGTGTTCGCTAGGGTGACCTGGGAAGGCCTCACTGAGAGGAAGTCATCTGAGTAAATCCTAAAGGAGGAGCCCTGGGGATGTTCCAGGCAGAGAAACGGCCAGTGCAAGGGCGCCGAGGGGGGAGCACATCTCAGGTGAATGAGGGGCAGCGAGGGGTCCCAGGTGGCTGGAGGAGGGAAGAAGGGGAGAGAGAAGGGAACTAGGGAGGGCAGATCAGGAAGCACCCTACTCCACCCCGGCAAAGGACTTTGTCTTTTACTAAGAATAAGATGAAATCACAGAGGCTGGCGTGGAGGAGGAGAGCAGTGGCTGCAGGGTAGGCCAAAGACTATAGTGGGAGCAAGAAGAGGCAGGGAGACTGGTGGGAGGGTGGCCTGGTCAGGGGCATCCCTCTGGAGGTGGGAGAAGTGGCTGAATTCTGAACAGTGCTTTGGAGTTAGACAGGACTTTCCTGTCAAATCACAGGAAATCAATTTGGCATGACAAGCAGGTGTTATCAAATCCTCATGTTATAGAAGACAGCATCAAACCTTGGTGAGGCTAGATGACGTGCATCGTGTCACGTAGTTACTAAGCGGTGTCTTTCCGAAGGCAGGAAGGTTGCGGGGTCTGTCTGAAGCTGACAGTAACGGATGTGTGGTCTGCATGTGGGTGTGTTTGTAGGTCTTGCCTTTCTCTAGGTCTCCATATCTGTTGTCGCCCCATCTCCGCCCCCCACTGCCACCTGTCAGCTTCTGCTCTTCTTATACATTGCAGACACATCTTCGTCTTCTCCCAAGCCCATTTCTAAGGGGTCTGTATGTTTCTGGTGCCCAGAGTGTATGTGGGCGACCCTTGTAGCATTGGCATGCCTCATAGCAGTGTGAATGCCCCGGCGCGTGTGTTTCTGAGTGTGTGCGCATTACTTTGGCTGTGTGTGAGGTGTATGTGCATACTGCTGGCTGTGAGCACCTATGGATGGGGGGGCTTAAGGGACTGGGTGTGTGCATGAGTGTAAATGTGTGTGTAAATGTGTGAGCACATGGAGGTATCCTCTCTCCTCTCTACTCCTTCAAATTTACTCCCATCCTGAAAGGCCCAGGTCAAGCCCACTTCTCCAAGAAGCCCCCTCACTTTTCTAGGCCATAAGAAGCTCCCCCTGCTGAATCCCACCCCCCCTTCCATCAGAATCACATACTCCACAGCTTTGACTGTGTTCCAGCAGGTCTGCCTCCTAGAATGCCAGCTGTCCACATGTGGCAGGGCAAGGTGGGCATGCAGCCACACATCCCTGCCCCTGTTCAGCCATCAGGCTAGACCTCCTGGGGTCACCTCCCCCAGCCCCCCACGTGAGTTGTTTAATGGTGCTTTGGAGAAGGAGGGGCAGCAGCCTCAGTAGGGTCTAGTAAGCAGGACTGGCGGCCTCCAGCAGGCAGAGGCAGGTGCGCAGAGGTGGCTGCGTCCTGGGCTCCCTTCCTCCCTGTGGGGAGCAGCTGAGTCTCCAGGCAGCAGGATGGAACTCTACACTGGAGTCTCTCAGGGAGCTCCCAGCGTGGGCTCGTGGGGGTCCTGGGAACACAGAGACTTGGCCCCCTAGAGAGACCTGTGGGCCTCAGGGTAGCCGGTCCCATCCTTTGCTCCCTCCCCTGCACCCTCTAGGGGCCCCCAGGCTGGGCCCCAAAGCACGGTTCCTTCTGATGTAAACCCCTCTCCTTCTCTTTCCCCTTCTTCCTCCCGGAGCACCGATTCCTCTGTGAACCCTGTGGCCTCTCCTGCAGGTACTACTGGGTCCTTTCTCTTTAATCTACTGGAAATCAGGCCTTTGCCGTTAGCCTGAGTTTCCTGACAGACTAGAGCATCATTTCAGCCATGAGCCAAGCCATTCTCACATGGACCGCACTGGAAATCCTGGAGGCACATGGCCAGTTTAGTCTGCCCCCCCACCGCCTGCCCTTCCCTCAGTCCTGGCCAGGCTCCTGCCTCAGGGCTTTTGTTCTAGCTGTTTCCTCTGTCTGAAATGTTCTCCCTCAGACTCTGCTTGGCTCTTCCTTCTCCAAGCTCCTGTTGAAATATTGGCCTCTTCATGGGGCCTCGCTGGATCACCCAGCTTACTACGGTGACCTGAGTGAGGGCACACCCCTGCACCCACCGGCACTCCTCATCTCCCAGCCCTGTCTGCTTCCCCTCTTTCTTTCCATAGAACCCACTGCCTACATAAGGATTATAGAATGTGAGGCTGGGCGCCGTGGCTCACACCTGTAATCCCAGCACTTTGGGAAGATGAGGCAGGAGGATCCCTTGAGGCCAGCCTAGGCAACATAGCGAGACCCGTCCTTACAAAAAAGAAATAGAAAATTAGCCAGGCTTGGTGGCACACACCTGTAGTCCCAGCTACTCAGGAGGTTGAGGTAGGGGGTTCACTTGAGCCCAAGAGTTTGAGGCTGCAGTGAGCTGTAATCCCGCCACTGCACTCTAGCCTGGGTCACAGAGGGATACCCTATCTCAAAAAAAAAAAAAAAAAAGAGAAAGGAATGTATTTATTCTGTCTATTATGCCTCCCCAACAAAATGTGGGCCCCACAAGGGCAGGAATCTTTTTTTTTTTTTTTTGAGACGGAGTCTTGCTCTGTCACCCAGGCTGGAGTGCAGTGGCGCGATCTCGGCTCCCCACAAGCTCCGCCTCCGGGGTTCAAGGGATTCTTCTGCTGCAGCGTCCTGAGTAGCTGGGATTACAGGCAGATGCCATGACGCCCAGCTAATTTTTGTATTTTTAGTAGAGACGGGGTTTCACCATGTTGGCCAGGCTGGTCTCGAACTCCTGACCTCAGGTGATCTGGCTGCCTCGGTCTCCCAAAGTTCTGGGATTACAGGCGTGAGCCACCCGCCCAGCGGAAGGCAAGAATCTTTACTTTTCTCACTGATGTCTCCCAACTGCCCAGAGCTTGCCAGGCCATTTTAGGTGCTCTATAGACATTTACTTAGGTTGTCGCTGGCACTGGAGCTGACAGCAGAGAGAAGCTTGAGGGAAGAAGGGGGGTCCTCAAAGCCATGGCTGCTCCTCAGAGGGGAGGTGGGGGCAGGGGAAGGAGAGGGGCCAGGCGGCCACTGGATCTCTAGACCACTCACCCCACTTGCCCTCCTCCCGGGGGTGGGGGGTCATGTCCGCCCTGCACACGCATGTTGGCGCACACCTGCGTTCGATGCATACGTGGCCCCACCTCCCACCTAGTCCATCTGCACGCGCAGCTGACGTGGCTGTGGTTTTGAGGCCCCAGAGGTAGAGATTAGAGTCAGGGTGTCTGTCCTCTTCGGCTGCAGCAGCAGGCTGGGGTGAGGACGGGCACCCCCTGCAAGCAAGCACACAGAGGCCTTTTCTCCCTGACCGTCTTGCACACACATGTGAACAGACAGGTGGTCCTCCAGGGGGCTGTCCTTAGACCTCAGGCCCAGGAGTTGTGCACCTATCTGTACTAGGCCTCGCTGCAGGGGAACGGGGTGGGGGCGCAGAGGAAGTGGCTGCGGGCGCCCTTCCTAGTGTCTGAACTTCCACCTTTAGTATTTGTGCCCGACGCATGGGCGCCCAGCTTTGTCAGTCCTTCCCTTTGAGGGAAGCGTTATTTCTTTTGTCTTCTCATGTCAAAACCACATCCCTGCGGGACGGATTCCACATTCAGCCCTTAGTGGTGTCGAGCTTGTCTGCCCAGGGCTCCCTCATGCACACACCATGTGGCCAGTCTTGGGGAGCATGCTGGTTCCCTGCTCAGAAACCTGCTGCTGCCAGGTGCAGCCCCGCACTCAGACCCAGTGCTCGAGACCCTGCCCTGCGGCCTTCTCCACCCCAGGCATCCTGCTTTGTGAGGAGATGAGTGTGGCCTTGAGCCAGATGTCCAGGTTCAATGCCAGCTCTGTAGGACTGGTAAGTCACTTAGCCTCTGTGCCCAGGTTGTCTCCCTTGCAGAACTGTTGTGACAGTTAAGTAGGTTCATACATGCAAAGTGCTTAGCACAACACCTACTGTGCAGGAAAGGTGTCAACTAATATTAGCTGCCATGATGATCATTTCCTGCCTCAAAGTCAGGAGGGCTGAGAAATGGCCTTGTCAGGGTTTTGCAGCCCAGCTCTGGCCTCCCAGACTGAGCCAGCTGCTTCCAGGTCACCTGGGAGCTTGTTGGAGACTCAGAGTCCTAAGCCACTCTAGGGGTTGTGACACAGCAGCTGAGGGCTGGGCTGGGGTGGTGGGGGCTAGGGGCCCCACACTGGGGCCTGCAGGCATCTGTGGGACAGGAATTCCCTGCAAAGCCCTTCCCCAGTTTCAGGCTGGTCCGCCCACCCAAGTCTTTCCACTTTTGCTTCTCCAGATCCCCTGTGCCTTGCAAGGCTCCTCTCCTGCAGGAAGTAGGCTCACGAACCCTGCCGCCAACACCCCACAACCCCTACTTCCTGGAGCTGAAAGGGGATAAAAAACACCCACATCTCAGGATTGACATCAAGCGAGGTCTTAGATGGAAAGTGCCTGGCCCATGGCAGCCAAGAAGGCTAGTTATTATTACTGCTGTTGGTATTATTGCCCGCACCCTGCACCTGCTGAGCACCTGCATGTTCCTCTGGGTTCCTGGCAGGGTCTAAGTGCCTAAACTCACATCATGTGTCGGGAAAGACGTGTTGACCAGGAGGGACTCTGATTGACCTTCCACCCCCTTGCCTTGGGCTCTTGGAGCTGAGAGGGAGCACCATGGCTGGAGTCTGAGGGTGGCTGGCCCTCACTACAAATAGCCTGAGTGAAGGAGGAAGGAAGAGGTGTTGAACTGAGTGGCTTGGGCCCCAAAGGAAGTTGAAAGCTAGGCCGCGGAGTGACAGTTCTTGGGGGCCCCACTGCAGCTCCCTGCCTGCCCCACCAGCTGCTGTCAGTGGGGAGTGCACAGGCCCGGGGTGGGTAGAGGTAGGGTCCCAGCCTGGGCCAGCTGCCTGGGCCCTGCCACTGCGGACCTGGACAGCCGACAGAGCTTTGCGTCTTGGGGTCAGCATTGCCTTCTCCAGGCTCCTTCAGTGGACGCCATTTACCAGCACCTTCTCACTGCACACCCAGGCCCCACCTCGCCCCACCTTGCCCAGGCACAGCCCTAGAAAATATCCATGAAGCACTCACTGTGTGTCCGGTGGTTTCAGTTCCTCAACCTCATTTAATCCTCCACAATTCCTTGACATTTTATAGGAAAGAAAACTGGCTCAGAGAGGCTGAGTAACCTGCTCAAGATGACACAGCTTGTGGGTGGCTGAGTTGGCCTTCCAACCCAGATTCCTGTCATGTTCCTCAAGCCGACAGGTGGGTGAATTTGTGCTGGAAGAGACTGTGCAACTAGGCCTCTTGTTTGTCAGGGAGGAAATAGACACCCCGCACTGGGAATTGAGTGCCCCAGGCCATGCCACAGGCTCCTGGCAGAACCAGGATGGGTTATAGAAACTTCTTTTGGCATTGGGTGCCAATGGGAGGGGCTCTGCCGGGAAGGCTTCCTCCTTTGCTGCCTGCAGGTCTCCACTCAGAGGCCACCTCCCCAGAGAGAAGCCTTTCTGGCAGTCCTAACTGAAGTAGGGCACTGTTACCCTCTACTCCTGGGCTGGCTTTAGTTTTCTTGGTGGCACTTATTGTCACTTGCAGTTTTATGTATTCAATTATTTATTTCTTGTTTCTCCCCCATGCTAGAATGTGAACTCCATGAGCTCCAGGAGGGTCTGTCTTCTTCTCTTGCCTAGAATAGTACCTTGCACAAGCTCAACAATTTTTTTGTGGAATGAATAAATGAGAGTGTCAGGCGATAAAGCAGCAAGATGCATGGGGGAAAGTTTGGTGTGATAATTCTGTGGGAGGAGGGAACTGAGAAGTCATTTACAAAAGGGAAGGGGCAGGGCCACTGTGGACAGCCATAGCATCTGGCACGAAGACTGCGAAGTGAACGGTGCCCCCTGCCGTTGTTGGACAGTTCTCAACTTGGACAACAGTCTATGGTGCCCCTACGGGTGGGAAAGGACCATCCCCTCAGCAGGGACTGAGGGAGAAGGGAGCCAGGAATGGGGCAGGTCTGCAGGTGCCTGTAGCGGGAGGAACAGGCTGTTCCCTCTGTAAGGACGCCACGTGGTTGCGGTTAGCAGTTTGCCATCCGGTGTTGTCTCCACAGACAGTTGTCCAACCAGGGAGGGGGCGATTGCTTTGCTGTGAGCAGTCGCTGGTACCTGGAGCACCCAGCGGGCTGCGGGCAGGAAAATCACCCGACACACCCCACAAACACACACCAAACACTGGGGACAAAGATCATCGCAACAGGCAGAGGGGGGCTGTTTCCTGAGCCAGTCCTGGGCTCAGAGGTGGAGGACACTGTGTACTGAGGTCTCTCCCCTGAGCAGGGGCCTCAGTGAGGAACTTGTCACAGCTCTGTGGGCCCGGCCCCCTTCCTCCTCCCCAGCCCCACAGGCCGGGCACAGCACCAATCACCCAGCAATCACGGGCCGTCTTCAGTGAGTCACCCTGCCCACAGCGAGCCTGGCGGGACGATGTTATCAGCTCCCCTGCTTACTTAATTCCTTGGGTGACATCACCACCACCTCCGTCTTCTCCTTCTCGGCACTGTAGCCTGCAGCCTGGCATATCCTGGAAGGGAAGGCGGTGGAGGTCTCTTGCCAGAAACTACCAGGGCAGGTAAATTGGAACCTTCCGTTCCTTGACCTTTAGCCCCAAGAGGCTTGCCCTAGTTTCTTGCTGTGCACACAGGGGCCTCAGTTTACCTCCCAGGAGATGCTGTCTGCAGTGAAGCCCTGGGAAATGCATGGCGCCCCTACTCTGTGCTCATGCCTTCTCTCCTTGCGGAGAGGGAGTTTCCTGTTGGACAGAGGCCAAGCTGCTTGCCCTTCAATGCGTCCAAGTTTATCCTGGGGTTGCACCCCCAAGTCCAGCCTGAGTTCTGTCTCGCGTGGACACAGCTGCCTCCTAGCCTCTGTGATGGGCCTTTGGGTTCCCAGGCTCTCCCAGGCTCAGATGGGGCAGCCTGCTGGCCTTCTATCCACCTCTGTGTCCGGCCACCATGCCCTGGGACTTAGCCCCTCACCTCCTGGGAGCCCAGGCCAGCCCTTCCCTGCCACAGCCTGTCATTCCCTTTTGCATCCCCTCACCTTCACCATTCCCAGTACGGACCTGCAGGCCCAGTGGCACATGGGAAGTGCCATAGGATCAGTATAGCAGTGACAGAAGTGACCGGAGATGTATATGGTTCCCTTTCAGCCTGGCCTCCTCCTCTGCATCCCAGTGGGATGAGAGAGGGGATTAGTTCCTCTCCCTGAATTGTCCTACTCTACGTCCTCCCCACCATTTGAGCTGGACAGCAGAGTGGGGCGGCTGAGAGGCCCCAGGGAGGGGCTGAGTGCAGGCCTCCCCAGCTGGACCTCAGAATGTGATGGGAAGCTGCCCAAGCCTGGCATGCGAGGGAGGCAGTCAGGGGAAGCGGGCGGGGCTGGGCAGGGACAAGAGGCAACCCTCTGAGCTGCCAGCTTCCTCTATGACCCTCAGGGGACAGTTCCTCCAATGGCACTGCCAGAGGCTGGGGAAAGAGATGTCTGAACACCAGTCACTTTTGCTCTAGTTGTTTGACCAAAATGAATTGTTCCTTAGAAGGAAAAAGAAAAAAACAAAACCACAAAACCCCAAAAACCTCACCATTGAGGTCATGCTGATCACCCCGTAGGCTGATAAACAAGTCTGGGAGCAGACAGCATCCCTGGGCAGGGTGAGCACCTGCCACCGCACCCTTCCCATGGGCATCGGAGGTCGGCCTCGACACTGCACACAAACACTGCGGCCCCTCCATATCCTGGAATGCTGCAGAATGCTGTTCCAACCTTCTGGAGTCGGGGCACCCAGAGAGAGGTCAAAGCAAGCCTGGGCTCCTCCCGACACATGCCACTCTCACTATACTGCTGTTTCCTCACCTGTTGAGTGGAGGAGCGATTGAGGTATTAAGTGTGAAGGGACTTGGAAGCGTTCACTGGCCAGCCAAGAGGCTGGGGCCCTGAAGAGAGGGGAAAGGGGAGAGGGAACATTTCAGAGAAGAGATCCCACCATAATCATCTAAGGTCAGTTGATGACATCTGGCCTCAGATCTGATAGGCTCCCTTTAAGCCCTGAGCTGAGTTCTTGTGAATGCTCCTAGGGAAGTGCACACCTCGAGAGTGATTGGCACCATTGCTGAACTTGGCTTGTGGTCTTCTCAGACCCTTGGCTCCTTCTCCAAGTTCTAGAATACAACCTAACCAGATTTAATGGGTGTTCTTACTGTTGTACTTCCTTCGTTGGTTGCAGACTAAGCTCAAATTCTAGTCCACCCTGATTGCTTCCCTCAGTTGAAGAGTATAGCCTGACTTTAGCTCTAGTTTGAGCCCTTATTTCTCTCTTTTTTTCTTTTCTTTTTTTTTTTTTGAGATGGAGTCTCAGTCTGTCATCTAGGCTTGAGTGCAGTGGCATGATCTCAGCTCCCTGCAACCTCCGCCTCCTGGGTTCAAGCGATTCTCCTGCCTCAGCCTCCTGAGTAACTGGGATTACAGGTGTGCACCAACGTGCCTGGCTAATTTTTGTATTTTTAGTAGAGATGGTGTTTCACTATATTGGCCAGGCTAGTCTTGAACTCCAGCCCTAAGGTGATCCTCCTGCCTCGGCTTCACAAAGAACTACCACTCCTGTCCTGACCCCTTATCCCTCTTTAACTCTGAGCTCAAAGCTTCCGTCCACTTCCAGAGCCCCTTACATGCCTTACACTCATTTGTCCGAAACCAAAGTTATCTTTCTTTTACCAGTGCATTCCTCCACTTGAATGCTACATCTTAGCTCACAGTCACACTCCCCATCATCCACACCAGAGGGTGAGCCACCCCTGACCACCACCTTCTGTCCAGTGCATCTTATTGACCCTCTCATCTGGTGGGTTCTAACGCTTTGGTGTCTTAAGGCTTCATCCCCTCTTCCTCATTCCTTTCCACCCCTCAGTTTCTATAGTAATTTAGATCCTCATCTCTTTCCTTAAGAACAACCAGTGGAACCAATCAGAACTCCGAGGCCATCCTCACACAGCTGCCAGGGGCTTTTTTCTGATGCATGGTGCCCTCCTCTCTTGGTAGCTCCCTGCCTGCCCCTCTAGCTTCATGCTCTGACCCTGCTGGGCACAGACTGTGCATCTGGAAACAGCTGGGCCTAACTGCTTCATTACCTGTGCTCAGGCTGCTGGCAAGGCCCTCCCCTCCTCCGTGTCCCCCTCCACTGCCTCCTCCAGGAGGCTTCCCTGGCTGAAGACACATGGCTAGTGCTCCTTTCTCTGTGCCCCTACCCTGTCCACTTCCTGCTGAGCATGCTCCTCCCTCGGGTGCCTTCCCAGTTACAGACTCAGTCCCTACCCTGGCCACAGACAGGGCCTTCTTCTCTCTACCTAGACTGCAGCCCCACCAACCCTATGTGGTGGCTGTGTGCCAGGCAGACCTGGAGTGGGTATCCCATTTTACCCACTTCCCACTGGGGACCTCAGACAAGTGACTTTCTCTCTCTAGGTCTTCCTTTCCTCATCTGTCAAATGGGAGGATAACATAACCTGCATCCCAGGATGGGTGGTTGGGCCTGGCACACTGTGAGGGACAGCACAGGGCATCCGTGTGGCACCCGCTGTTGTGATGAATTGCTAGGACCTGGGAGAAAGGGCAGAGGGACCAGGGCTCTCCAGCACAGTCCTCCTGTTCTTCCCCTTTCTGGCTGTCTGCTTTCTCCACCCAGAAGAGGGCTTGGGCGAGGCCACCTCTTCCCCTCTGCAGCACTTCCTCCCCAGGACCCAGTGCTGTCCACACCGGCGGCAGGGTCCAGTGTCAGACTCGTTCTCCTCAGCCGGGGACTGTGTGGGCTGCCACACTCCTCTCCCTGGCTGCAACTGCAGTGCTTTGCTCAATAAGGCCCCAAGGGTTGCTGCAACCACACAGGGACTGAGCCGCTGAGGTGACACACAGTACGCCAGGGGCTTCTAGCTCCAAAGTCCAGATGCTATGCACTCTGCCCTGCTGCTGCGCCTTCTGCCTTTCTTTTGGCATCTGAATGACCTTAGTCTCCTTATCTGCAAAATGGGCATAATAATTGCTTCTCCTGCTTCCTCAGCCAGAGGACAGGGAGAACAATGGGGCTGGGCTGGGAAGTTGTGAGAAGGTGGAGACCTCGCTGTGTGCAAGGCAGGCGAGCCTGGCTGGGGCGGGGGATATGACAGGAGGAACTGCAGGGAGACCTCACCACCCATCCAGCCACCTTCCATCGTTGGCCAGGGCCGCGTGTCTGAGTCCACAGCGCCCCCTGCTGGCTAGTCGGCCCAGAAGCTCCCTGTGGGCAGCACCAGTCCCACATAGCGTTTCCCCGCAGGGACCACGGGGAAGGAGCGGCCCCTGCCCTCAGGGAGCCCCATTGGAGGAAGGACGTGCACCCAGGCCTCAGGGAGCCCAGACGCGGCGTGGGGAGCCAGGGCTTTTGTCTGAGAAGGGAGCTCCCGAGGCCAAGGAGCGTACCATTCTGCTCTGAGGAACCTGCTGAAATCCTTCTGCGGAAGGTCTACTGCCCGCCAGGGAGCCAGTGGTCAGCTCCAAGTCCAGCAGCCATACCTTGATTAGGGCTGCCCCCCACCCCTCTCCCATCCCACATGTACTGTGAAGGGGGGACATCGGGCAAGGACAGACCCTGAGAAGTCAGGCTGGGGCTGGTGAGGTCCCTGGCTCGCCCTCAGGCTGGGCCCCCGTTGGCATCAGTGGCTGTGCTCCCAGCCCTCCGGAGCCCAGGCGCCTTCCTCCCCCGTCGGACCTTTTCTCCAACTCAGTGGCTTCATCATCTCAGCTTTTCCTTAGCCTGGTTCTGTGCTGGGTGCTGGGGATTCTGGGAGAAGCCCCTAACTGGCCCTCTGGGATCTCAGACATGCCCTTATCCCCTACCCTACCATCCCCCTTCCCTCCTTCCTCTTCAGTGTCTTCCCTGCTCCCTGGGCTCCAGGACCTGCTCTGGGAGGAAGGCAGCTGGGGCAAACAGACGCCCCCAGGATTAAAATCCAGCCAGCGGTGGCCATCCTTCCAGGATGCTCTCATAGTCATCCCACATCCTGGGCTCTTGCTTACCGTCTTTGAGACTTTCCCCTCAAAATCCCTTCTCCCCCAACTGCCTACATAAGTCCCCAGTGGAATTTCACCTCCTCCAGGAAGCCTCCCTGGCTGGATCTCAACCTCTGTGGTTTTTCCCAGCTTTAGACTTTTTCAGGATCTTTTGGCACACACTGCTTTATCCTATCTGCCCATAGTAGATGCTCCACGCCTTAGGAAGGAAGATCTATGGCACCTCCCTCCTTGCACCCCTGGGAAGACCCAGGAGACAGTCTCTACATGCTCACTTAAGCTCATTTAAGTCAGTGGTTTTCAACTGGGCACAGTTTTGTCCCCAGGGGACATTTATCAATGTCTAGAGATAATTTTGATTGTCACAACTTGGGGAGGGGGTGGTGCTACTGGCATCTAGTGGGTGGAGGTCAGGGATGCTGTAACACCCCACAATGCACAGGCAAGCCCCCACCCCAACAAAGAACTGCCTAGCCCAATATGTCAGCAGTGCCCAGGTTAGAAATCCTGATCGAAATAAATTCATAGATTGAGGTATAAATATAGCGTCCAAGAAGAGGCAATGGCTCAGTCAGGAGAAAATCATCCCTCTGAAGGAGACAGAGAAGGAGCCTCCCCTCCATGTGACCATCACAGTCCCAGGTCCCTCCCATGCCCTTTCCTGGGCTGGTAGTGTCTAAGTCGAGGCCCACCTGAGCTAGAGGAGGAGGAGCCAGGATCTGTCTAGAGAGTCTGTAGGGGAAGTGGGCTCTGTGTGAGCAGGTCTTTGGGAACAGGCTTGGCCTCAGTTTAGTCATCTGTAAAATGGGAATAGGTGGCCCCTTCCAGTTCTAATGGTTTAGGGTTCTAAACTGAGTCTCAGATGTGCACAGTGCATTTTTCCCTGTGCTGATGGGCAGGACCCTCCAGCAGAGCTGAGGGTAGAGTCGAGTCTCTGGACCCTTCACCAGATGTGTGGGGTTATTGTGGCTATAATTGCCCTTCAGGAAACAGCTGTGAGAACAAGAATGCTTTGATAGGTCCCATCAAAGCTTCCTTCGGGTCTCCTGGGGACTGACTGGGTGGGGGCGCATGAAGAACTTCCAGCTGGGAGCAGCTGTTAGCCAGGCCCTGTGCAGAGGTGGGGGCTTCACCAGGTGGCCCCACTGTGGTTGGGGTTAAGAATGTCCCAGAGGCTAGTTACCCTGAGACAGGCCTCTCTGAGGGCTCTTCAGGGGCCGTCTCTGTGCCCTCCTGGGGTAGGCTTGGGTGATGCAGGGTGCTTGGCTACAGAGCAGAGGTGGCACTCTCCTGGTATGAAAACCTCTTGTGCCACGAGGGGCCTAGCGCTGGCTCCCTGGGGCAGGGGTCCACACAGAGGGCAGGGGAAAGTGAGCCCACAGAGCCCCTCTCAGCCCTCTCAGAGATAACCTGGTCTCTGGTTATCAAGGGGACCTGGAGCACCTCCCTGTCCAGATCTCACAGACCTGTCTTATGGGGGCGAGCTCTATCTGGGGTCCACACTTGACCAGGAAATGATTGGCCTTGGAGGAGAATAAGCAGAAGCCTCTCTGCCAGTCAAGGCCTTTTTAGCACTTTCCACAAGGAAATTGTTGCCTAAGCAGCCGCTTCTGCAAGTGGGGTGTGTGTATGGGCATGTGCCTGTGCACACTGGCTGCACTGCGGCTGGCCTGGAACATCCCTGGGCTGGAACATGCGCCTCTGCAGTTAAGGCTGTATTTTGGAGTTGGCCCTGGGCCAGGTGCTGGAATCTCCACAGAGACATTGAACTCCTCCGAGCCTCAGCTTTCTCATCTATGTATGGGCACAGTAATAGTTCCTACCTTATAGATGGTTGTGAGGGTCAAATGAGGGAATGTATGTTAAGCATTTAGTGTGGTCACTGGGGCATAGATTGTGCTCAGTGAGTGCTGGCAAGGGCTTTTGCTGCTGCTGTCATCATCATCATCATCACCATTCGAATTAACATCTTGATTTCCAGAATCCAACTTTTAGGTGATCTATTGCTTTAGCCTGATGTGAAAAGCAAAGCACTGTCTCACTTTCCCCACCACCCCACTGCCCTCCAAGCATCTTGCAGAGGCAGGTGGGAGAAGCTTTAGCCCAGGAACACCTTGGACATTTTGGGGTACAGGATGAGGACCACAGATGTGGGGTGGCTGGGGATGGAACTGAGATTGGCTGTGTTCCTGTGGCCTTCGGGGAGTGTGTGTGAAGAATATGTGTGGTGAGTGTGTGAGGGTGCATGAGTGTGGTCTGCACCCTGTCTGTGTGTGTCTGTGTGGGGCATGCATGCATGCTCTGGGTGAGGGGCATGTGTGCCGGGTGTGCACCATGTAGGAATGCTTCTCAGTCCGTGTGTGTCAGGGCTTCTCTGCATTGACCCCCTCTGGGTTTCTCTGCCCCACTGCTCCCTAACTGAGTGCATCTGTGCTTCTGCTGCTGTGTGTGGGTACCTGGCCCTTGAGTCCTTTCTAACAGTGGCCTGGTGGGCTGATTTGTGGGAGCTTCTGCTCCATGAGAGGGCTCCAGGGCTGAGGTGAATGGAGGCAGCACAGACCTGCTGCTTCAGGAGGACTGAGTGCGGAGGCCTTCTGGGTCTGGAAACATCCTTCTCATGCTAGTGGAAGTTAAAGATTCTTCTTTCCTGGAGTAAAGACTCTTGGGTTACTAATTCTGAGGCATGATGGAGTTTAGAGTTCCACCCTGGACTAGTTCTCTCATTTTATGGCTGGGGATCTGAGACCTAACCAGGGATGGGGCATGGCTTGAGGTGTGGGCCGTGGGGGCTATGGGCTGCTGTTGGGAACCTCGCTGGCCCTACTCCCTACCCTAAATAGTGTCTCTCCGGGACCAGACCCTGTGCAGAGGTAGAAGTCTCAGCAGAGAATCTGGGTTCTCTCTCACCAGAGAATCTGGCACAGATTCTTCTGGGCATGGCAGGGACTTCTCTGGGAACAGGCTCCTAGAGCGTAGCATTCCTGATAAACAATGAATAACTTTTTAGTATAGTATGTTGTAAATATTGCATGGAACATATTTATACTAAAAATTATTCATTATTTGTTTGAAATTCAAATTTAACCTAGCATTCTTATTTTTATTTGCAAAGTCTGGCAACTTAGCGCTAAATGGGCTAAGAGGCTGGGGGAGAAGTAGGGAGACCCAGCCAGCCATGTTCCACTCTGGCCAGCAAATTCAGGGCAGCTGCAATCAGCTCATGCCTGTTGAATGATTCCTGGGGCTCAGCCTTGTGCCGGGAGCATGGGGCTTACTCAGTCTGAGGCCCAAGGCCTCTGCCTACTAGATCCACGTGGTCTAACTCAGTGGGCCTAAATGGTGGGGCCAGGGAACCAGATTGTTTTAGGAGAGCTTTCCTACCGGTGTGGCTGCTGTGCTTCAAATGTTAGGAGATACTATTGTCATGAATAAAATGCACATTTGTTCCAAGGCAAGCATTGCATAAGGGCTGTTGCTATTAAAACTTTTTCTCAGCCGGGCACGGTGGCTCATGCCTATAATCCCAGCATTTTGGGAGGCTGAGGTGGGCAGATCACGAGTTCAGGAGATCAAGACCATCCTGGCTAACACGGTGAAACCCCGTCTCTACTAAAAATACAAAAAATTAGCCGGGCCCGGTGGCGGGCGCCTGTAGTCCCAGCTACTTGGGAGGCTGAGGCCAGAGAATGGCATGAACCCGGGAGGTGGAGCTTGCAGTGAGCCATGATCAAGCCACTGCACTCCAGCCCGGGAGATGGAGTGAGACTCCATCTCAAAAAAACAAACAAACAAAAAAACAAAAACCTTTTCCTCAATCCAGTGGAGAGGGACACATTTAGGGGTGTGATTTTCTACTGAAGAGTGTGAGAATTCTAGGACTTGACCTTTCATGTACCATAAACCCCGTGGGCATGTGGTGAAGCCTATGGATGGACCCCTTCTTAGAATAATGTTATCAAATGTGTAAAATGAAATTCACAGGGCTGCAGAAGAAACCAATGCTACTAAAATACTCTTACCAAAGCATTAAGAAAACAGCTCTGATATGGTAATATGCGTGCTTCTTTATTGACACCTTAATGGTGATCATTTTAAAGTGGCGATGAATATAAATGATATTTGAAAAGACCTGCAACAACTCTGATGTGATTTAAAAATGCCTGTGATTTCGACTGGACTGGTGACAAAGCTTCAGGTTCTGCAAATACAACTGGAGATTTTTCCTACATCCATATTGAAAGGAAAGGCTACCTTTCAGCTGGAGCCTAGTGAAAACAAAGATACATTTTTTTACCATCTGAACTTATGAATGGCAGCATCATAGGAAAGGTAGAAAAGAGAAAAAAGGAATAAAATAACCCCCACATTCATGGGCCCCTGAATTCTATTCCCAGACCGCTGGGTGAGAAGGGGCATCTGTGAACCCCAGGTTAACAGCATGTGCTCTCAAGGAAAACCCACAAGAGGATTAGAAAAGACTTCAGGCAAGAGTTGCTCATGCGCAGAAGTGGGGTGAAATCAGACAGGAACATGATGGGCAATCTGCAGGCATGGGCCAGTGTGTAGGGGGCTCCGTGGCTGCCCACAGGACCCAGGAAAGACACTAAGTATGCTCCTACCTGCACTGCCTGACCCAGTGCTGCAGACCTTGGGTTAAGCATTGCTCTCCAAGGTCCTTGCTGTGTGGGCAGACCCCGTCCTTCCTGAGCAACCAGCCACAGGTTGACACTGGGGGATCTGGGCTGTTCTGGGGAGAAGGTCCTGGAGGGAAGGACTCAGGCAGAGCTGCTGACCAGGTGAGACCAGAGACCCTGGTTCAGAGAGGTGCTGTGGGCAGCTTTGGAATGAGGGGGAGGGAGGCAGGAAGGGTGGGAGGCATATTCAAGCCAGAGCTAGGTTTTGTCTTCATGGGTAGGAGTGCCCAGGATGAGATGCACGTGAGAGGAAACCATGAGGAAGATTCTGAAAATCTATGCCTTTTGCCTCCTTCCTGAACTTCCTCTCTCTCTCCCCTCCTCCCACCTGGAATCAGGATCCAATTTCCTCTTTTTTCAAAATACAACTCAAAACAGATTTAATCTCAGAGGATTGTTCTGTGAGGACCTGTGGAAGCAAGTTGTTGCTGAGGTTGTAAGATAAAAATAAAAAGCTCTGAAAAATAAAAAGCTCATTCGGCACGTGAAGTAACTTGAATCCCTGGCTGCTGGTCACCTGTGTCCTGCCTGGACATCAGCTAGGGCCACATCTCAGGGTTGGTTTCCCTCCCCTACCCCTTCCTGTCCTAAAGTGGTCCCAGTCCATGGGGACCTTTCAGAAATTACCACCTAGAAACCCTAAATTTGGAAAGGGCCTAGCACTCTGTGACCTGTGATAATCCTCACGGCAGAGGCTAAGCATGAAAATTCCCAGGCCCCTTCCAACCGAATGAACTGGAATCTCCTAGCAGCTTCTGGGGATTCTGCTGCAGCTGGTGCATGAAGTCCATCCCGGGCAGGCCTTGTCCCTGGCTGGTAGCTTGCTCAGTGAGCTCCTGGAGGTGGTCCGTGTTGGGGGCCTTTCTTTATGCAGTGCGTCAGAGAGGGGGCTTCAGGACAGAACTTTTAAGCTCTTGAAAACTGTCTCTTGATAGCCACAATCATTTTGAAGTGCAGTGAGATGGGGTGGGGTAGAGTGGGGTGGATGTTGCCCAGTGTGTGAGATGTGGGGTTCTTTGGTGCCAGGTGACAGAGGGTCAGCGCTGATGCAGTAGAATGTGTTGGAGTCGGGTTGTCTGAGACACTTCTCAGGTGGCGTAGCAATGATACTCCTGACCTCCCATCACTCAAGGCCAAGGGACACAAAGGACACAAGGGACACAGGCAGTCCCACGGAAAGGAGGGCTTTCCATTCCTCTGGAACAAACTGTGATCCACTGTGGGCAACCTGCATTTATGGTCCTAGACACCCAAAGCCCTTCTCTTTAAGCTTTCAATTCCTACCAGGCCAGTATGTCCACAACTTTTTGAGCAACATTACCAAACCATGGAATGTAAGAAGTCTCCTCCCACAAATACACAAAACTAGTAATTTATTTTTCTTTTTGAGACAGGGTCTTGCTCTGTCTCCCAGGCTGGAGTGCAGTGGCCCAGTCATGGTTCACTGCAACCTTGACCTCCCAGGCTCAAGTGATCCTCCCACCTCATCCTCCTGAGTAGTTAGGACTGCAGGTGCATGCCACCATGCCTGGCTAACTTTTATATTTTTTTGTAGAGACGGGGTCTCACTATGTTGCCCAGGCTGGTCTCTAACTCCTGAGCTAAAAGTGATCCTACTGTCTTGGCCTCCCAAAGTGCTGAGATTACAGGTGTGAGTCGCTGTGCTTGGCCAAAAACGGTAACATTTTTAGTTTAAAATTTATGTTGAGGCCGGGCGCAGGGGCTTACACCTGTAATCCCAGCACTTTGGGAGGCTGAGGTGGGCGGATCACAAGGTCAGGAGATCAAGACTATCCTGGCTAACACAGTGAAACCCCGTCTCTACTAAAAATACAAAAAAATTAACCAAGCGTGGTGGTGGTGGTTGCCTGTAGTCCCAGCTACTCCAGAGGCTGAGGCAGGAGAATGGCATGAACCTGGGAGGCAGAGCTTGCAGTGAGCTGAGATTGTGCCACTGCACTCCAGCCTGGGCAACAGAGTGAGACTCCGTTTCAAAAAAAATTTTATGTTGAGGCCGGGCGCAGGGGCTTACACCTGTAATCCCAGCACTTTGGGAGGCTGAGGTGGGCGGATCACAAGGTCAGGAGATCAAGACTATCCTGGCTAACACGGTGAAACCCCGTCTCTACTAAAAATACAAAAAAATTAACCAAGCGTGGTGGTGGTGGTTGCCTGTAGTCCCAGCTACTCCGGAGGCTGAGGCAGGAGAATGGCATGAACCTGGGAGGCAGAGCTTGCAGTGAGCTGAGATTGTGCCACTGCACTCCAGCCTGGGCAACAGAGTGAGACTCCGTTTCAAAAAAAAATTTTATGTTGAGAAATGCATTAATATATGTATGAAAATTATAAATATGTGACTACACTTATCATATGATCATCTGCCTTTACAAAATGGAACACTATCAGATGTCAGGAATTCATATTAGGGCTTGCTCAATGTATAAATGATGTTGAGAATTCTGTGATCTCTAATACATTTCAGAAGTGCTATACTGGTCTGTGAGATACTTGAGGACAAGAGTCAGGACTAGTGTCCCCTCATATCTTAGGATGAGCTGTTATATTGGTAGCCCCCAGTGAATAATACCTTTTGACATTCATGCCCTTGTATCATTGTTTTCCCCTCATGGGCTTGAACATGTAAGTTGCTTTGGACAATGTAACATTGATAAGCATGATGCAAGTATAGATCTAATAAGCACTTGCTTCATGTCTTGCAGCTTGTCCTATTGAAATGCTCTCGAGGAATCTAGCCACCTAGCTGAAAAGAAGCATGGGTAGATTCATGAATGATGAGACAGCACATGGAGACTGGAGGAGCTAAGGCACCAGATATTTTAGTGCAGCCATTTTGGACTTTCTAGGCTAACTCAGTTGAATGAGCAGCACTAAGATGCCAGCTGGAGCAGAAGAACCAACCAGCTGAGCCCTACCCGAATTCCTGACCCACAAAATCATGAGAAATATTGCTGTTTTAAGCCACTAAATTTTGGAGTGATTTGTTATACAGCAATAGATAATTGAGATACTTGTAATAGGTGTGTAATAAATGTGTATGAAATGACTGAATGGCAAATCACAATTCTAGCCCTGGTGCTAATCTCTTACATCGGTCTTGGATACTCATTAAGCCTTGACCACATCTATTTTCTGGTATGATTCCTATGATGGTTAATCTTATGTGTGAACTTGACTGGTTCACAAAGTGTCCAGATATTTGGTCAAACAATATTCTGGGTGTTTTATGAGGGTGTTTTTTAATGGGATTAATAATTAAATCTGTAGACTAAGTAAAGCAGATTGCCCTCCATAATGCAGGTGGGCCTCATCTAATCAGTTGAAAGTTTAAGTAGAACAAAAGGTTGACCCTGCCCTGAATAAAAGAGAATTCTGCCTGATAAACCTAAAATTGGAACATTGGCTCTTCCTGATTCTGCAGTAGCCTGCTAGCCTTCAGATGGAAACTGAGACATTGGTTCTGCTGATTTTGAACTTGCCACCCTCCATAATTGCTTGAACCAATACCTGATACTCTCTCTCTCTCTCTCTCTCTCACACACACACACACACGTTCCTTGACTTATAATGGGGATATATCTCAGTAAACCCATCATAAGTTGAAAATATTGTAAGTCAAAAATGCACTGAATACACCTAACCTATCAAACAGCACAGCTTGACCTGGGCTAATTTAAATGTGCTTGGAACACTTACATTAGCCTACAGTTGGGCAAAAATCATCTGGCAATATAGTAAACTGTAGAATATAAGTTGTTTACCCTCATAATTGTATGACTGATTGGGAGCTGCAGCTCACTGCTGCTGCCCAGCATCATGAAAGAGTATCATACCACATATTGCTAGCCCAGGAAAAGATCCAAATTGAAAATTTGAAGTATGGTTTCTACTGAATGTATATTGCTTTTGCACCATCATAAAGTGAAAAACATCATAATTCTGAACCATCATAAGTTGGGGACCATCTATGTATACATAGGAGACATATGTATACATATCTCCTATAGGTTCTGTTTCTCTAGAGAACCCTGACTAATATAGATTTTGCTACCAAGAGTGGATGCTACTATAACAAATACCTAAAAATGTGGAAGTGGCTTTGGAATGAGATAATGGGCAAAGACTGAAGAGTTTTGAGGTGCATGTTAGAGAAAGCCTAGATTGCCTTGAAGAGACTGTTGGTGGAAATACAAACTTTAAAGGCAATTCTGGGGAAGGCTCAGAAAGAAAAGAGTTGTAGAGAAAGTTTCTATCATCTAAGAGAATACATATATCATCATAAACAGAATGTTGGTAGAAATATGAACATTAAATGTGCTTATGGTAAGGTCTCAGAAATGAGGAGCATAATGTTGGAGACTGGTGAAAAGGCAATCCTTGTTATAAACTAGTAAAGAACTTGCTGAATTGTGTTCAGCCAAGGTAAAACTTGGGAGTGATGACCTTGGATATTTAGCACAGGAGATTTCTAAGCAGAGTGGTGAAAGTGTAGCCTGGTTTCTCCTTACTGCTCATAGTAAAATGCAAGAGGAAAGAGACAAGTTGAAGGCATTGTTGTGCAAAAAGGAACCAGAATTTAAAGATTTGAAAATGCTGAACCTGTCCATATTTCAACAAAAGAGAAAACACATTTCTTTGCTTGGTGCGAACACCAAAGGCCTGTCTGGACAATCACTCCATGGAGATTCCCACGAACTTAACCATCTCAGCTTCAACCAGCTCAGCTGAAGCCAGGAATAAAGATGGGATTATACTAGCAGAAACACTTCCAGCTGGGACTAAAGAAAACAGAGAAAATGGAACAGAATGAAAGAAGGCTGTTGGACTTCTGGGATTCTATAGGACAGGACAATAGAGTTATCCAGCTTTGAACATGTGTTATCCTTCAAGAAAAGGGAAGAATGACCCCTGAAGACAATTTGGAGATTATCAGGGCTGCCACTCACACCCCAGGCCCAGGGACATGGTTGTTTTTTCCTATTTTCAGAGAGCATGGCCACCTTCTTGGTTTCAGTGGGCCAAAATGTTGCTCAGTGCCTCAGGGGCAAGGCGATTAGCAGAGCTGCAGAATGGGGTCTACCACCTAGGGTGGTGGGGGTAATGCAGCTGCCCAGTGGGCAGAGCATTCAGCCAAAAAGGATTATTCATTCTTTTTTGTTTTTTGGAGACAGGGTCTCCTGTCACCCAGGCTAGGGTGCAGTGGTGTGATCATGGCTAACTGCAACCTTGACCTTCTGGGCTCAAACGATCCTCCTGCCTTAGCACCCCTACCCCTGAGTAGCTGGGACTACAGGTGTGCACCACCACACCTAGCTAATTTTTGTATTTTTTATAGAGACAGAGTTTCACCATGTTGCCCAGGATGGTCTTGGACTCCTGAGCTCAAGTAATCCTTCTGCTTTGGCCTCCCAAAGTGCTGGGACTACAGCCTAATGGACTGCAGATCTAATGGAATTTTCCTTGCTAGGTTTTGGATTTGTTTGGGATCCATTGCCCCTTTCTTCTTTCCAATTTCTCTCTTTTGGAATAGGGATGCTTATTCTATGCCTGTCCCACCATTGCATTTTGGAAGCGCACAAACTTGTCTGGTTTCATAGGTTCACAGCTGGAGAGAATTTTGCCTTAAGATGAATCATATCTCAAGTCTCATCCATACCTGGTTTAGATATTCAGTGAGACTTTGGACTTGGAATTGATGTTGGAATGGGTTAAAGCGTTTGGGGGTGCTGGGATGGGGTGAATGGATTTTGCATGAGAGAAGAACATTAATTTTAGGGGGCCAGAGGATGGAATGTTTTGGAGTGAATTGTATCTCTCCACCAGATCACATGTGAAAGCTCTGACTCCCAATGTGACCCTATTTGGTGATAAGATCTTTGAGGAAGTAATTAAGGTTAAATGAAACTGAGCATGGTGGCTCATGCCTGTAATCCCAGCACTTTGGGAGGAGGTGGGCAGATCACTTGATGTCAAGGGTTCGAGACCAGCCTGGCCAACATGGCAAAACCCTGTCTCTACTAAAAATACAAAAGTTAGCCGGGTGTGGTGGGGCTTGCCCATGGTCCTAGCTACTCAAGAGACTGAGTTAGGAGAATCTCTTGAGCCTGGGAGGCAAAGTTTGCAGTGAGCTGAGATGGCACCACTGCACTCTAGCCTGGGTAACAGAGTGAGACTTCATCTCAAAAACAAACAAAACAAACAAAAAAGGTTCAATGAGGTTCTAAGTGTGGGGTCCTAATCTGATAAATTGGTGTCCTTATAGAGGAAGGGGAAGCGCCACAGCTCTCCTCTCGGCATGCATGCACCGAGAGAAGAGACTGTGAGAGGGCACAGAGAGAAGGAGCAATTCAAGGAGAGAGGCCTTATCAGAAACCAATCCTGCTGGCATTTTCTTTCTTTCTTTCTCTTTCTTTCTTTCTTCCTCCTTTCCTTTCCTTTCCTTCCATTCCTTTCCTTCCTTTCCTTCTTTCTTCCTTTCCTTCTTTTTTTTTTTGACAGAGTCTCACTCTGTCGCTGGGTTTGGAGTGCAGTGGCATGAACTCGGCTCACTGCAACCTCTGCCTCCTGGGTTCAAGTGATTCTCCTTCATCAGCCTCCCGAGTAGCTGGAATTACAGGCGCCCACCACACCTGGCTAACTTTTTTCGTGTTTTTTGGTAGAGATGGGGGTTTCACCTGTTGCCCAGGCTGGTCTTGAATTCCTGACCTCAAGTGATCCACCTGCCTCAGTCTCCCAAAGTGCTGTGATTATAGGCATAAGCCACCATATGCAGCCCCATGCTGGCATTTTGGTCTTGGACTTCCAGTATCCAGAAGTGTGAGAAAGTACATTCTTGTTTAAGCCACCCAATCTGTGGTATTTTGTTATGGCAGCCCAAGCAGACAAATACAACTCCCCACAGCAATTTGCAGAGGAGTCATGAAGATTTAGATCTCAATTCTAGCTTTCATTGATTCATTCATTCAGCCAATATTCAAGTTCTGCTATGTGCTGGACACTGTCTACTGATTTCTACACCCATTGGGTTTCAATGGTGAGCAAAATGGACATGGTTCTCGTCCTCAAGGAGCTTAAATTCATGTGAGGGAGACATATTCATCAAATAATTACTCAAAGAGACATAAAATAATAACAGCAATGAGTGCTGTAGGAGGATGTCACCTAGTCAAGGAGGTCAGGGAAGTTTTTGAAAGTGACACCAGACCTGAGATACAAAAAGGGTGATTAGGAGTCAACCAGGTGAAGACAGGGAGGAAGGGTTTTCCATGCAAAAGAAACAGCATGTGCAAAGAATGATTCTACCAAGGAGGAGGCTGGTGGGTGTTCAGGGGACTGGAAGAAGGCTGCCGTGACTGAAATGGAGAGAGGAGGAGCAGAGTGGGCGGGGCTCGAGAAGAGGCTGGATGGCACAGGCCAGGCAGACCATGCCCAGCAAGTCTTTGTCATAAGACCAGTGGGAAGCCATTGAGCTGGCTTAACCTGGGAGTTGGCATGGCTAGATCTGCGTTTCCAAAAAGGCGCTAGAGGCTGCCTTGGGGGTGAGCATGGTGGAGTGGAAGAAGACTTGTATGGGGACTGACAAGGATGCTCCTGCAGGAGTCAGGAGAGGCATGCTGGGGCCTTGGACCAGGGTGGTGGCAAGGGCAAGATTGGAGAATGATTTATTAAGGCAAAAAAATAGGACTTTGGTGCCCAATTGTCTATAGTAGGTGAGGACAAGAGAGGAGCAGGGATGATCTGAGGTTTCTGGGTTGAGTACCGAGGTAGGTGGTGGTGCCATCTGATTAGAGAGAGAAGATGGGGAAGACCAAGTTAGGGCTGGGGGCAGCTACTTACCAATTGCATGAACTTGGGCAGGTTACTTTTAAGCCCCTGTATGCTTCAGTTTCCCCATCTGAGATGAGTGATGTGAGATGATATTTGTAGAGGATCTGCTCGGAGCAGCTGCTCCTGCATATCAAGCTTTCTGATCTTTTCCTCTGTGAAGTAGCCTGGGCAGTTGCTATTGTTCCATTTTCAAGGATGAGGAAGCTGAGTCTGCAAGACTGGAGTCTTGCCCAAATTCACATACTTTGAAACCAGGCTTACAGGCAGGTGGTGGGAGGAGCCTTCCCTCCCTGCCGGTCTGCTTTCAACATCAGCTCGCAAAGCCTAAGAGCAGAAATTATTGATCCGTAAGTTACTCAGCCTTCACTGGAGGTCTGGTATGGGTGGGGAGGAGGGAACATAGTACAGGTGAGAAATGCAATTAGGGGAGGGGACAGAGCAGAGTTGGAGTGAGCAGGGTGAAATTTAATTTTAAGCACCAAATTCATATCATAGCCAATTTCCCAAATGTGGGCTGCTCACAAAGTTTCTTTTTTCACTCACATAAAGGCTCAGATGCTGTGACTGGCTGGCAGCCTTCCTCTGAGTGGAGATTCAGGCACCCAGGCTCCTTCCACCTTATGGCTCTGCTGTCTCTAGGCCATGAGGTCAGGCAGTGGGGGAAAGAGAGGTGGATGAGGCACATCGGCCTAACATCTTCAGCCCAGAAACGAGACACATTGCTTTTGCTCACACTCCACTGGCCACCCTGGATGGCAAGGGAGCTGGAACTGTAGTCCAGATGGGCACCTGGGGGAAGGGAAAGCGAGTTTTGGTGATAAGCTTCTCAGTCCTGCTGTAACAGGTCAGAGCTGGTTTCTACATCCTAAATATTATACTCTGGAGCCTGGTAAAGAGAGATATATCTTACTGGACAGGAACCTGAACTGCTCCAGGCCAGGCTCCCAGGGTCCATCTGGGGATAAGCCTCTTGGTCAAGGTGGAGGAGAGGGGACAGAAAGACTGTCCAGGCTCTACTGGGATTTCTCCAGGAGGGGAGAGGACCAGCCTTGGGGTAAGCAAGCCGAAGGAACCAAGCTCGATCCCATGCACTGGCTGAATGGGTGGCAGGAAGGCTGCTTCTGGGTACACTTTTGTGTGCCACAGAAATAGCCTCTGGCCAAGGCCAATGGGGAATTTGTCCCAAGTTTCTGAAGAGAGTGGGCTGTGCGGAGCCAGTGAGCAAAGCCTCTTGTATTGCACATAATTAAATGTTTGTGGACTGCCAGAGAGAGGGGCATTGTTGTGAACTTTACTTGGGTGGCCTCATTGAGAAGGGATATTTGAGCAAAGACATGAAGATGCTGAAACATGAGGATACTTCAGGCAGGGCAGAGGGAACAACAAGTGCCAAAGCCTTGTAGTAGAAGCAGGGGTGCTGTGTTCTGGACCCTTTGCCTTCATCTAGGCCAGAGATGACGGTGGTAACAGTGGGTAAGAGAGAAGGAGAAGTGGTTAGATTTTGCATCTATTTGGTAGGTACCTCCCTCCTTCCTCCTCTTCCTTTCTTGATTTTCTAGGGGTGACTTGTGAAGACACACGAAGGTGTTTCTACCTCTGTGCCCTTTTATAGACTGTAAGCCCCATGAGGACAGGGAATGGGCCTTTCCCTTACAGCAGGCTCAGGCACAGCTTATCCCTAGCACCTGGTTAAACATGTCTGTGTCCTGAGTCATCAGATTTCCTGGGGCTGAGCCTGGGCATATTGCTTATGATGAGAAAAGCTTTCCTGTGGCTCGGACACTCCTGTCCCTCTTCTAAAGGAACTGTCCTGTGTATCCAATCAAAGGAGATGGAGCTTCAGTGTCTTTTTTTTTTTTTTAGATGTCTTTCTTTTTTTTCTCTCTCTCTCTCTGTCACCCAGGCTGGAGTGCAGTGGTGTGATCTTGGCTCACTGCAACCTCTGCCTCCTGGGTTCAAGCAATTCCCCTGCCTCAGCCTCCCAAGTAGCTGGGACTACAGGCACACACCACCACATCCGGCTAATTTTTGTATTTTTAGTAGAGACAGGGTTTCACCATGTTGGCCAGGCTGATCTCGAACTCCTCACCCCAAGTGATCCACCCATCTCAGTCTCCCAAAGTGCTGGGATTACAGGCATGAGCCACTGTGCCTGGCCAGGCTTCAGTGTCTTGAGTACCAGAGAGTCACAGTCCATCCATTCTTCCCGGCCCCGATGTGAAGTGCTCAGGAGCTCAACAGTAGACAAGTTCCTGGGTTCTGTTTTGTCTCTGATAACGCCTGCCTGCTGGTTTCCTGGGGAAGTGACGGGGGCACATATGGCTGTGTCCAGCAGGTATCCCTGGCCCAAATCAGCTTGGCCCAAGCTCAAGCAGGGCATGCTGGGCTCTGCATTGCTCACTCATCAATATCAGCAGCGACCCACAGGAGCTTCTGGGAAACATCTTGAGCTTGGCTGTGCAGTGTCCATCACCCACAACCTGCAGCCTTTGTTTAACCTGGGCCCTTCCCTGCAGCACCTCTTGCTCTCTGACTTTTGCAGATATTTACAATCCAGCAGGCTCTCGATGTTTGGGAGAGCTCTGTCCACAGGCCTTCCAAAAGCCCCACAGTCTTGAATGCAAAATATTGGTATGGGCTTCCGGCTTTCTTGCGAATGTTGTTTTCTTGAGAATTATGTGTTTCCTGTGCTCTCATGCCACAAATTAACTGCCTTTTCACTTTTCCCACAGGTTTTATCTCTCTTTCTGTGTGGCAGGGTCTCACCGTGTAGTTGTTAAAAGTGTGTGAACTGACCAGGCATGTAATCTCAGCACTTTGAGAGGCCGTGGTGGGCAGGTCTCCAGAGGTCAGGAGTTCGAGACCAGCCTGGCCAACATGGCAAACCCCCATCTCTACTAAAAGTACAAAAATTAGCCAGGTGTGGTGGTGATCACCTGTAATCTCAGCTACTTGGGAGGCTGAGGCAGGAGAATTCCTTGAACCCAGGAGGCGGCGTTGCAGTGAGCTGAGATTGCGCCACTGCACTCCAGCCTGGGAGACACAGCAAGACTCCATCCCAAGAAAAAAAAGAAGTGTGTGAACTTTGGAATTGGACAGATTTGAGTAGGCATTGCAGCTTCTGCTCTTACTGGCTGTGTCGTGTCTGGCAAAGTCCTCCGAGTCTCAGTTTACTCATCCGTAAAACGAAGACAATCGCACTGTCTACCTAGTACTTGGTTGTGACGCTTCATTGAGGTAGTAACATAATGTCTGGACCCCCAATAAATAAGAACTATTATTAATCTTAATGAAAACCCCGCCAGGTGCAGGGGCTCATGCCTATAATCCCAGCACTTTGGGAGGCTGAGGAGGGCAGATGACTTGAGGCCAGGAGTTCGAGACCAGCCTGGGCAACATGCTGAAACTCTATCTCCACAAAAAAATACAAAAATTAGCTGGGTGTGGCGGTATACACTTGTAGTCCCAGCTACTTGGGAGGCTGAGGTGGGAGGATTGCTTAAGCCTAGGAGGCAGAGGTTGTAGTGAATGGAGATTGCCCCACTGTACTCCAGCCTGGGCGACAGAGTGAGACCCTGTCTCAAAAAAAAAAAAAAAAAAAAGGAAGAAAGAAAAGAAAAGAACTCCCCCCCCCCAAAAAAGAAAAAGAAAACCCAAAACTGCTTGTGGGGACTTTCAGTGCTGGGCGCAGGCCAATGTCCCCAGTCAGCTCTGAGGCTTGTTCCTACTTCCACTAGCCTCTCAGCCCAGTCCACTTCAGGCCAGGGCAAAATACTAAAGCCTTGCTTGTTCTAGGTCTTCGGGGGAGTCTGTGAATAGCTGAATCCATGAATGATGCCTCTGCAGGTGCCAGGGACCCACGGCTCCACCCTCACCCAGTGCGAGTGCTGCCTGCCAGACCCTTGTCAGCGGTTACAACTTCCAACTGCCTCCTGCTGCCGGAGTTTTATCAAAAGCTCAGTTGAGAGAAATAAAGTTCATGGGGGTTATTTAAAGGTCATGCATTCCATGCATTCTTCCAGATGGGACTTATCCCTGAACCAAGTCGGACTCTCACGAAGCTGAGTCATTCTTGGAGCAAAGTATTTAGTCTCCACAGAATCTTTACTGCATCCCTCCCTTATGATGGAGACTTTAAGGAAAATGGTTGAAGGAGTCTGGCCATTATGTTTATTTTGGGATGTTACTGCTTCAGCTAGTATTCTCTGTAAGTCCTATGAGTGGAATGAATATATTTTAGGCTCCAGTTTCCAGCAAAATTCTGCATCCTCAGAGGAATTAGGGGGCTTCTGACTTATGGGCAATGTGACTCATGAAACTAATCCCAGTTCCCACTTTACTTGGGTTGCTGGGAAGCTCAGAGCCAAATTTGGCACTCATCCTTAGGAATCTTAGAGGCTCTCTTGGGCTCTTCTTAAAGGAGATGATTACTTTCCAGGTGCTGGTTTCTAATAGACGGGATTATAATTATTATTTTGTATGTATCTTGTCAATTGCTTCAGGGCTTTAGTGGGACCAGAGTGGGAGTAAGTAAATAAAATAATCCTCACCCTGAAAACAAAAGAGGAATGGAGAATTGGCCTGGGTGAGTGAGAGAAGGAGGCAGCCAGGGGGAGAGATGGTGTGGGGCCGGTGGTGACAGGACAAATGTCCCTTTCTAGGCCACTGTGGTGATGCTGAAGGATCTGGCTTCACTGACCCAGGGGGCGTGAAAAGAGGATTTTCCATGAATTTGAAAAAAGAACCGCAGTCATTGCTCAATTTGCACTTCTCCCCATGGCCCCCAGGCTTTGGGGGGTATTTTTGTAATGTTGTGAAACATTGAAACTTGCAGTGTCTCCTTTCTCTTCCTCTTCTCTCCCAACCCAGTCACTCCTACCCATTTTTTTTTTTTTTAAACCATGTTTTGCTCCTTCCCTTCATGTGGCCACTGGTGCAGGGGTGTGAGCTGGGCTGCCCACTGTGACTGCTCCTCCATCTCTGGGCAAGACAGGAGTCCCTCTGGCCCGAGGCCCACAATTTGCTGCTGGAACAAACAGAAGAGGGTCAAGCAGTTCAGATCCTCAACGAAACAGTAGCAGTAGAGCAGCAAATACTACTTGAAAACTCAACTGTGTGCCACTTAGGAACCATTATTATTGCCATTTAATTTTACTTATTTAGGTTTGCCCTATGGCTTAGCTATGGTACATGTTCATTATTTGTTTGTGCAAGGCCCCTGCATCTATTTGTTTGTTTGTTTGAGACAGGGTCCTGCTCTGTCACCCAGGCTGGAGTGCAGTGGTGTGAACATGGCTCACTGCAGCCTTGAACTCCTGGGCTCAAGCGATCCTCCTACCTCAGCCTCCCAAGTAGCTGGGACCACAGGAGCATGCCACCATGCCTGGCTAAATTTTAAATATTTTTGTAGAGATGGGGTCTCACTCCAGCCTGACCAATATGGTGAAACCCTGTCTCTACTAAAAATACAAAAATTAGCCGGCATGGTGCCTCGTGCCTGTAGTCCCAGCTGCTCAGGAGGCTGAGGCAGAGGAGTCATTTGAACCCGGAAGGTGGAAATTGCGGTGAGCCGAGATTGTGCTATTGTCCTCCAGACTAGGTGACAGAGCAAGACTCCATCTGAAAAAACAAACAAACAAAAAGAGATGGGGTCTCACTATGTTACCCAGGCTGGTCTCTAACTCCTGAGCTCCAGCAGTCCTCCTTCCTCAGTCTCCCAAAGTGCTGGGATGACAGGCGTGAGCCACCACGTCTGGCTCATTTGCCTGTTTATCCATCTATCTTGTCCAGGGTTTCTCATTGGCCACACTTTTGACATGTCAGGTCAGATCATTCCTTTTATGCAGGCTGTCCTGTACATTGTAGGATGTTTGGCAGCATCCTTGGCCTCTACTACATGCCACTATTACCCACCCCCACACCTCCACTGTGACAACCAAAAATGTCTCTAGACATTGCCAAGTGACCCCTGGGGAAAGGGAGCAGAATCATCTGAGGCTGAGAACCACTATCCCCTTGTCCCCTTCCTCACTCCCCTCCCCTCCTGACAGAAGCTTCTCTGATGCATCTGCCGTGTGTCCTCTTGTTTGCACACATCCGTGCAGCTCTGTTCGCTGCCCCATTCGTATCCTTTGTCCACCTTTCTGTTGGAGTTGCCATCTTCTTTGGATCTGCAAAGGGCAGTCCTTGTGTTTTCTGTTTTCTTTCTTTTCTTTTCTTTTCTTTTTTTTTTTTGAGATGGAGTTTCACTCTGTTGCCCAGGCTGGAGTGCAGTGGTATGATCTCGGCTCACTGCAACCTCTACCTGCTGGGTTCAGGTGATTCTCATGCCTCAGCCTCCCGAGTAGCTGGGATTACAGGCTCCCACCACCGTGCCTGGCTAATTTTTATATTTTCAGTAGAGATGGGGTTTCTCCATGTTAGTCAGTCTGGTCTCAAACTCTTGACTTCGGGTGATCCACCTGCCTCGGCCTCCCAAAGTGCTTGGATTACAAGGGCGTCAGCCACCATGCCTGGCCAGTCCTTGTGTTTTCTAAATATGAGTCCCATGTTGGTGTGGCCTGTGTTTTCTTCTCCTGTTCTGTCATCAGTCTGCTAACCCTTGCCTTACAGATGAGGAAGCAGAAGTGCACAGCCATAGCTGCCAATGCTCACACTGTTAGTAAGTGGTGAGCCAGGTCCAGGCCTCTGTCTCCAGAGCCCATGCTCTTGACTCCTGGGCTACAGCAGTGTCCCTTCTATTCAAATATGACTTCGCAGGCAGGCAGGCAAGGTCAGGCCCTGAGGCCCGGGCAGGGAAGGGAGGTGACTCACTCCAGGTCGTGCAGCTCGACAGCAGCATCGCCCAGGCCACCCTGATGTGATGCCAAATGTCTTGAGAATTGGATTCAACTTTTTTTTTTTGGTTGAGGAATGACCAAGTGATTTCGCTTAAATGTCCAGCAGGAGGCTGTGGCTCTGGTGAGAAGAAGAGGTGGGGAGCTGAGGGTGTCTGTGCGAGGAGGCCCCTTTGCTGGCTCTGCATGGTGCTCACAGACTCATGGTTGGGCAGATTTCTGGATTTGGATTTTCTGGCCTGGATCTCTGTGCCCTGGACCCTGGCAGAAGATGTTTCTCTCCAGGCCCAGGGGATGATGGATGGCGGGGAGCCAGGTTTTGTTCTCTAAATGCCATTCACATGACTTGCTGACCTCAGGGTCCTTCCCCTTTCTCTTGTCTCTTTCTCCTTCACTGCATTCTGCCCTGCTTTGGTTTCCCTTCTCTATTTTCCTTTTTTCAATCTGCACAAAGCCCTTGGAGGGCTGGGGCTGACCTGAGGCCTCTTGGCTCTGGCTGAGGTTGGTTTCCAGTTCCTGGACTGTAGCCCTGGGGCTGTCTGCCTTCGAGGGCCATAGTGAGACTTAGGAGGTGGGAGGTTTGGGAGGAAGCAAGCCGGCCAGTGAGCCAGTGCCTGGAGGCTGGTCCTCTCCTGCATCTTCAGGGCAGGGCCTCTGAACCACCAAAACTGATGACAAATACCTAGTTCAGGCCACAGCCACTCCCTACCCATCCCTTACAGACATGCCTAGTTCATCCCAGATCTCTTCCTACCAGCCTCTAGATCCTTCTCAGCAGAGAATGTGGAACCGAAATGTATCACCTCTGGCTTATAGCTTCATCTTTACTTCCTGGAAGACTTTTCCACCGTGGTTCTCAACCCTGAACGCTCAGCAGAATCACCTGGGTAACTTTCCAAACAAGCTGATTTCCAGGCCCCAACCTGAGATTCAGATTTCATGGGTCTGGAGTGTGTCTGGGGATTGAGATGTTGTAAAATCTCCCTGGGTGATTCTGCTATGTGGCCAGGACTGAGAGCTACTCCAAAGTGTTGCAGAAAGAGCACAGAAGGGCAGGTGGGGGACTGAGTTTGCGTCTGGACAACCCTCAGGTGGCAGCATGTCTCTCAACAAAGCCCCTTCCAGGCCGGCGCGGTGGCTCAAGCCTGTAATCCCAGCACTTTGGGAGGCCGAGACGGGCGGATCACGAGGTCAGGAGATCGAGACCATCCTGGCTAGCATGGTGAAACCCCGTCTCTACTAAAAATACAAAAAAACTAGCCGGGCGAGGTGGCGGGCGCCTGTAGTCCCAGCTACTTGGGAGGCTGAGGCAGGAGAATGGCGTAACCCGGGAGGTGGAGCTTGCAGTGAGCTGAGATCCGCCACTGCACTCCAGTCCGGGCGACAAAGCGAGACTCCGCCTCAAAAAAAAAAAAAAAAAAAAAAAAAAAAAAAACAGCCCCTTCCCTCACCAGGCACTGCGCAGGCGCACCCTAAGGAGAAATAACCGATTTACAGAGTTTTAGACTCAGAAAGGACCAGGAAACCAACCAAGCTATCCCCTCATCCTGCAAAACAGAAGACTGTGTCTGGAGGGGGTGGAGTAGCCAGGGTCCCACAGGGCACTGGCAGGGTTGGGGGTGTGGGAAGCCAGGCTAGGCTTTGGGCTGCCGCCTCCCCCTGGCTGGGCCCCTCGGTGAGTCCTCTTTAGATTAGAATGTTGGGAACATGATGTCTCCCCACTGTTTACTCGAAAAGGAGCCTGTTCTCTCAGTGCCTGGGAGTGGGGGAGCAATGGCTAGAGTTAGAGGGTGTTGGTCTCAGCCAAACTTGGCAAGCGGACTTTCGCAGTGCCGCTGACCGTCTGCAGCTGTTTTATAGGCCCTGTGGCTCAAAAGGGGAAGTGTGGCTGCATTTAGAAAGTTGTCCACAAGGAGGAATGGTGGGGGTGGGAGTGGGGGTGGGGTTGACAAGGGTGGCCAGGCTGGGGAGCTTGGGGATGAGGAGGGACGCAGGCAGGACCTGTGGACAGGAGTTTGATTTGGGGCCCACGTGTTGTCACTTTGGAAACTCTTGGGTTTGAGGGGATGGAGATAGGGGAGAGTGAAGGGGAGGCAGACAGAGAAGAAAGGGGGAGGTTGGGAGGGAGAAAGAGCTCCCTGCTGGGAAGCCTGGCTTTTCTTAGGTTGGAAGCAAACATGAAGTGTGCTGGGAGCATGCCCAGCCATGCCCATGCCCCAAAGGCCCAGGAAGGGGTTTCCTCTAAAGGGGAGCAGAGAGATGGTGAGAGGTGCTGGAAAGGGGAGGTTTTCTCACCATAGTCCAGCCCACAGTAGGGGATGTGAGAGGAGGAACTCTTCCTTCCCCCAGGCTATACAGAAATATCTCTGATATCTGAGTCCATTCAGGCTATGATAACAAAGTATCATGGACTGGATGGCTTATAAACAGCAGACATTTAATATCATTGACTGGATGGCTTGTAAACAGCAGACATTTGTTTCTCACAGTTCTGGAGGCTGGAAGTCCAAGATCAGGGTGCTGGCAGATTCAGCGTCTGGTGAGGGCGATCTCCTCATAACCTCACGTGGCAGAAGGGGTGAGGGGTCTGTCTCAGGGCATAATATAAGGGCACTAATCCTATTCATGAAGGCTCAACCCCCAGGACCTAATCACCTCCTACCTCCATCACTTTGGGGGTGAGGATTTCCACATATGAATTTGGGGGGGACATAAACATCTGGACAGCCTGAATGAAACGTACCATCCATATGGCCAGGAAGGCATCCAACCCTTCCCAGGGCTGAGCTGGGGCTCAGGTCTCCATGATAGCAACAGGAAGATTGCTACACAAGGCTCCTAGCCCAGGGCTTGGAGGCTGGAAGACCTCAGAGAGCCTGATTGAAGATCCCCAGGCCTCAGGTTCCTGTTCCTGTTAGTGACAGGGAGATGCACCTCCCCTGCCCTATCACAAGTGCCCTGCCTCAAGCATCAGGGAGAAACATGGAGCTCCTGCTGGTCATGGGCCACACTCCCCCTGCTTCCCTCAGGCCTACTGCTCTCCCTCAGTCACTGGCACCTGCAGGGTGCTGCTCTCTGCTGTCCCCCATGCCCTAGCCTTGTTCCTACTGTGTATGTGGGGATAGAGTGATGGGGTGGTGGAGGTCGGGGGTGATGGTACCATAACTTCAATCCAGAGCTTTCCTACAGAAGATCCTGCCTTCACCAGAAAAGTGCTTTAGCAAAGCTCCTCTTCCTGAAGTAGTCCCACCCAAAAGGACCATGAGAAGAGGACCTTATCCTAACTTTGATCATATTACACTGGCCATAGAGAGCTCCACCATCTTTGGTGATAGAATCAGCAGCCAGAGAGATCTGCTCTGGGAGTGGCAGTTAAAGCAGAGAGGGGAGGCTTGCATTGGTTCTGAGTCTGTGGTTGAGCATCTGATGTCAGAAGCATGACTCCCAAAGAACCTGCTCAATGTACGCTGGGGAAGAAGGCAACTCAACTCAACCCAATCCAACTCAACCCAATTCAACTCCATCCAACCCAACTCAACCCCACTCAACCCAACTCAACTAAACTCAATTAAACTCAACAAAACTCCCATTCATTCACTCCATGATTTAACGAGTATGTACTAGTAACCAACAATGTGTCAACCACTGTGCTAAGTGCTGGGGCTGCTGAAGAGAGCAAATAAGACACAGCCCTGCCCTCATGGAGCTTCGAGTCTGGTAGAGGCATTTAAGGGCACATCACAGGTCTGTGTCTCTATTAAGCTCATAGAATGGCCATGGGAGGGTAGGGAGAGGAAAGGCCGTTACCCCTATGGTCTCAGTGGAGGGACAATATTCATATACACAAAACACTCAGAGAATAAGGCAATGTTTAGTAAGTCCATTGTTGACTCTGGTAACCACCAGCTGTGCTTAACCACTAACTAACCTTGAAAAAAAAACTTTTGGCTGCGCGTGGCTGCTCACCTTTGTAATCCCAGCACTTTGGGAGGCCAAGGCAGGCAGATCACTTGAGGTCAGGAGTTCAAGACTAGCCTGCCCAACATGGTGAAACCACGTCTCTACTAAAAATACAAAAAATTAGCCAGGCGTGGTGGTGTGCGTCTGTAACCCCAGTTACTTGAGAGGCTGAGGCAGGAGAATAGCTTGAACCCAGGATGCAGAGGTTGCAGTGAGCCAAGATTGTGCCACTGCACTCCAGCCTGGGTGACAGAGTGAGACTCTGTCTAAAAAAAAAAAAAAACCAAACAAAACAAAAAAATTAGTTCTGACATGAGGGTACTGGACTGGAAAATCCATGTGGACTCTGCCATCGTTCTTGGTTTCTTCCATTTGGCTACCTACCCCCTTCTCTTCCTCCTTCCACCTCACTTAGAGCTAGAAACCTTACATGGCAAATGGTTGGATTCTAGGTTTGGTTAAATGCCTACCATTTACAAAGTACATTGCTAGCTGCAGTAAGATTCAGAGGTAAACAACACTGGCCTTCCCCTTAAGAACGCTGAGCCTGACTTGGGTTCACAAATTGCTATGACAGAAGACAGTGAAAGATGCATGCATCTTTGGACTGCGTTTTTACCAGTTCAAATATTTTATTTTTAATAATATATAATAAAATATAAGGTATAACAGGGAAAGGAAATGCACAGATCTTAGGTGTGCATTTCCAAGCATTCTGAGTGTGAGTGTGACTGTGTGTTGCAGAGGGAAGGTAACCGGAGAGCTGAGACCCTTCCCTGGGTATGGGATTTGGAATATCGGTGCTATGATGTTGCAGTGTGTCTGCTGCCTACTGTTTTGGTTTTTAAATTTCAAACTTCAGAAAGGTTATAAGACTATATAAGGAATTCCTGTGTACCCTTCCCCAGATTCACCAATTATTTACATTTATGAAATCATTTGAGAAAAATTTGGAGACATCTTGCCCCTTTACCCTTAAATATTTCAGTTTATATTTCAAGGACATTCTTTTACATAGTCTAGCTTCCTCTTAGCTGAGCCTTGGTCATCTCATTTTCAGACAGTATTGGGTCATTCTATATCTTAAGTAAAGCTGATTTAATGGGGGAGAGAGGCTGGATTGGTTTTCTGCTTGATGCTGTGCTGGTGGCCTGGCTGCTGGGGGCTGCCTAGGTCACAGGGTCCCCCTGGGAAAATCTGTTGACTTCCGCGGCTGTACTTGAGTCTGCTTGTTACTGGACAGCTGGTCTGTCCCCTTAGAGGCTTGGCTGAACTCTGTGCTCTCCTTCCCTCTACTTTGTTCTCGAGTTTTCTGCACATTCTTCCACCCACAGATGTGAATGTCGTGTGATGTTGGCTTTCCAGTGTCTTGCATGGTGTGGTAGCAGCAGAAATGAGCTTGGCTGGGCACCCTCTCTGGGCCTTGGAGGACAGCCTGGGCCCTTCTGAAAATACAGGCAGCTTCCTTTCCCTGACTCGCCTGGAGGAGCAAGGCCCTGTGGTGCGGTCTGGCTCTGAGGCCTGTGGTCCTGCTTGGGACTGGCAGTCTTAGGCTGAGAGAACATTTTCCAGAGTATAGCCGAGGGACAGAATGTCTCAGTAAGACGGGCTTGGAGGGGCAGGGTTTTGGAAAGGCCTCTGCTTGTTCTGGGAGGCGTTCAGGATGCTGAGGTTTTGGAAATTCATGGCGGCTCTTCACAACTGCTCCCAGCTTTGGGAGGAGGAATAGACGGGTGCTCGTTTCCTTGGGTTCAGTGGCAAAGGTGAAGCCCAGCACTGCCGACCTGGGACCTGGGCCTCTCCATGGCCTGGGGAGGACACTGGACTTTGAAGAGGAGTGCAGCCTAGAAAGCCTGGACCCTGGAGTCATGAGATGCTGCTCCCATCCAGTAAGCCCTGGCTGGAGCTCTGCTGGGCACTGACCCTGGCATAAAACCAGTGGGGCCTCTGGGCCTGCATTCAACTGTGCCTCTGATGGAGCAGGTAGGAGAACCCCCCGCAAATCCACGAGGCAGAACAGAACACGCTGGAGGCATTTAACCAGGCAGACAGGTCTCCTGCAAGGAGAGATCAGGGAAGGGAGAGCACAGACGCCCCGAGCTGCCAGGGAATGCTTAGGGGAGGAAGTGAGGCCTGAGACCCCCTTTCTAGCACCTCTCCCTTCTTCTGTTCTGCTTTTGTATACAACCAACATGCCCACGGTCCACTTCCAGCTCTGTTCTGTGATCTTGGACAAGTCTGTTTATCTCCTTGGGCCCATTTCCCTCCTGTGAAATGGGACGTGGAGCACTGGAGCCACCTTCCTGGGACAGTGCTGAGTGGTAACCAAATGTTGGCGGGCTTCAGAGGAGCTTGGAGAGCTTAGGAAAATGCAGATGCCTGGGAAGTTGGGAGCCTGAATCCCCGGTGGTGAGGCCCAGGCATGTGGAGGCAATGCTTTCAACCAGCTTTCCTGGTGGTCCTTGGAGCGGAGCTGGGTTACTGTGGAGGCACCACATCCCCCGCCCCTAACTTAACTGCAGGCTCCTCGGACCCAGACTCAGGCCTTTATTCCTGGATGCATTTTTCCCGGTGTCCGGGAGGGCCTGGTACAGGTGGGGGCACCCGGGCCTGGCCACTGGGCCGTCCACCGGCCCCTCCCACCCGGGAGCCGTGCCATGGCCCGGGCAGCCTGGACGCAACCCCCCTCCTTCCCTATGAGCCAGCTTCAATGCCCCGCATTACCATTTCCATGGCGCCCTCCTCCAGGGCCCCATGGAAATCACGAGGCTTTCTGAGGAGTCGTGCAGACTTCAGAAAAGACCCCGGGCCCCCTGCCCACCCCAGCTCCCTGGCCGCTCTAATCCCGCGCGGGGCGCGAGAGACAGAGCTCCCAGTCTCCTCGCAGCCCGGCCGGGCGCTCATTCTCCCACAGAGCTGACGTTTCTCTGCGGCCCAGCTGGCTGCAGTTTTTAGAAATAACAATATCCCCGGGGGGAGGAGCGGCGGGGTGAATGGGCGCCTTTGTCCCGGGCCCTGTGAAGCCCGATTAATTATGCGCGGCGGAGCGCGGGGAGCGCGGCCGCCGGGGCCCCCCCGGGCGGCTGAAAGGCCGGGCCTTGGGAGCGCGGCCGCCGGCTCCGCGCCGCCGCACAAAGGGCCGCGAATTAGAGAAGCGGCAATTACCCCGCATTTTGTATGTGCCCTTGTCTCGCTGACACTGTGGACGGCCCCTCCCCGGGCGGCTGCACTTTGAGGATTTTCAAGCCCTTTCTTGGTTACCAGGGGCGACTGGGCAGAGGGGCTGGGGGCTTGGGGAGAGGGGGAAGAGCCAAGGGCCGAGTGGGATCGTGTGCAGTTGGGGGCGTCCCGGGGTGGGGGGCAGGGAGCGGCGTGTGGGTATCGCCCCTGGGGACCTGGGCCTCAAGTCTAATGCTCTCTCCAAAGCTGGAGCCCGTTCAGCATGCAGATTCCAGGGCCTCACCAGAGAGGACTCCCTAACTCAGTGAGTCTGGGGCGCCCAGGAAACTGCATTTTACCAGTCTAAATATTTTACTTTTAATAATATGTAACAAAATATAAGATATAGCAGGGAAATGAAATACACAGATTTTAAGTGTGCAATTCCATGTCACCCACATCTCATCAAGATATAAACAATTCCATCACTCCGGAAAGTACCATGGGTCCTCTTTCTAGTTTCTCCACCCCACTGCTCATCCTCCCAGGTAACTACTGCTCTGATTTCTAGCACGATTCCTAAAGTTTCATCTATTTTTGGACTTCATGATAAATGGAGCCGTACAGTATACATTTGTTTTGTTACTGACTATTCTCATTTGGAATCATGTTTTTGAAATCCATTCACGTTGTGTGTGTTAATAGTTGAGTTTCTTTCTTTTGATTAAACAGTTTTTTTGATCCATTCACCTGTTGATGGACAGACACCTGGACTGTTTCTAATTTTTGGTTGTTATAAATAAAGCTGCTATGATCGTTTTGTATGAGTCTTTTTTTATGTGAACACGTGTCTTTTGGGTAAATGTCTAGGAGTGAAATTGCTGGGTCCTAGGAAAGGTATTTAGCTTTAGTAGATTCTGAAGTGGCTGTATGATTTTGCATCTGCACCAGCAATATATGAGGGTTCCAGTTGTTCTGCCTTTTCATCAGCACTTGATATTGTCAGTCTTTGTGATTTTAACATTCTAGTGAGTGTGAGGTGGTATCTCACTGTAGTTTTCTGGGTGGGTGATTTTAATGCATGAGTTCCAAGGATTACACTTGGAGAAAACTCCTGTCTAGTGCAATCCTTGCATTTGCCTGCAAGGTCCAGCAGAGGAAATGTCCTCCCCAAGGCCCACAGCTGGTTGAGCAGAGGCAGGATGAGGACACAGGACTCCCGTCCCAAGCTAAAGCTCTCTTCTTGGTATCATGCTATCCCTTTGGTCTATACCTCCTGAGCTTGTGTGTATGAAGCATTAATGGTGCTCTGCCTAGGGCCATTCAAAGTGGACCTGGCAGGACACTTCTGAAGAGTCTCCACCTGCCACCCAAGCAGCAGCATCCATGGGACTCAGGTTGAGAGACTGGGCTTGGCCAGGTACGTGTGGTGTGCACGTGAACATAGGAACAGGGGTAGGAAGCTGCTGGTTAGCTACCCTTGACTCTAACTCCCAGGACACAGGTGGCTTTACTGCTGTCCACCACCTTGCCATACATTTGAAGAGCCAACTTACGTGAAAGCCTAAACCCTAAAAGTTCCTCTGCTTCAGATACTCATGGGGGGCTTTGCATATTTTCTGATCAAACACAGAGGAGATGCTTGGTGGATGGGAAAAAGAGAGCAGGAGTCCTGGGGCTTCCAAAGTCTTCCTTTATCTGTAAGCATTGTCCTACGTGTGCTTTTTTTTTTTTTTTGAGATGGAGTCTCACCCTGTCACCCAGGCTGGAGTGCAATGGCGCGATCTCAGCTCACTGCAACTTCCGCCTCCTGGGTTTAAGCAATTCTCCTACCTCAGCCTCCCAAGTAGCTGGGATCATAGGCACGCACCACCATGCCCAGCTAATTTTTTGTGTTTTTAGTAGAAAAGGGGTTTCACCATGTTGGCCAGGCTGGTCTGGAACTCCTGACCTTGTGATCAGCCCGCCTCAGCCTCCAAAGTGCTGGGATTACAGGCCTGAGTCACCGCACCCAACCTCTACGTGTGCTTTTTAAGACCCTCCAGAGCCTGGCCTGACCTGGCAGGAAGACCTTGCCTTGTTTCTTCCTGCCTTCACCTCACACGTGCTACTCCAGCAATAGTGGGCACTGGTCTATTGTTGTTCCCCACCCCCTCCCATCCCCATCAACACAGGTGGTGGGGATTGTGTTTTCCAAAGATGACTGCACCACAATATATCTTACAACCCACATGCTCTTGCAATGTGACTGACACTCCTCCCACTGAGAGGAAGGGGGTCTCTGTTTTCTTAATCAAATTGGGATAGGGGCTTGAGACCGCTCTAACCAACAGACTATGGCAAAAGGGATGATTTTTGATGCTAAGTCATATAAAAGCTAAAACTTCCACCTAGCTCTCTCTCTATTCTTTGGAATGTGTACTGTAGGAATCTAAACACTGTGCTATGGAAATGCCCAAACTGGCCCACATGGAGAGACCCATGTGGAGGAGATCTGAGGCCTCCAACCTGCAACCAGGTTCAACCACTAGATTTGTGAGTGAATGAGCTTTTAGATGATTCCAAACCCCAGCCTTCAGTGCTTCCAGTGGAGGCCCCAGTCAACAGAGAGCAGAGACAAGCTCCTCCTGCTGTGCCCTGTCCGGATTCCTGACCCTAACTTGATACCAAACATAATTAAGGGTTGTTTTATGCCAATATTATGATAATTTGTTACACAGCCATAATGACTGGAACACACACAAGATTTCTTGCTTCCTCCCCGTGTTAATTCATATTCCCCTTGTTCCAAGCCCAGCTCTAAGCTTAACTCTTCTCTTTCAGGTTCAGCTTGGTTGTGACCTCTGCTGGGAGCCCTCCCTGGCCCCCCTGTGCACTGAGCTGGCGGTTCCTCCTCTGTGCCCCAGGTACATGCTCAGATCTGTGTACCCTCCACCTTGTCCTCCAGCTTTGTGTTTGGATGTTCGCATCCCCCATGAAAAAGGCCCCCTGAGAGCTGGCACAGTGCACGTTTCCTCTCCAGACTTCTACGAACCTGGCACATAATTGTTTGCTGAAAGATGGCATGTTCCTAAAACAGAGGAAGTGGAACCTGAATAAAGCAAAATCCAACTTCCCACTCCCTGCTCTCACTTCCTCTGGGACAGGCCTTGAGCAAGAGAGACAGAAAGAACAAGAGATGATCTTTCCCTTTAATGGGATTTCAGTCTGATCAGGGAGATAGTAACAGAAAGACTAGATTAGACTAGTGTGTGATTAAATGAGATTTGCCATCCCCAGAAGAGGGAGAGATCTGCATGGAACAGGGTGGTCAAGGCAGGCTTCCTGGAGGAGGCAAGGACTTGGATTTCATAGTACCAGAGCTCCAGGATAGATCCTCCTCTGATTGCACTCCCCGTTTCTTTCCCACACCCCAACCTTCCCACGTTCCCAGCTGAAGGTGTGTGTGTGTGTGTGTGTGTGCACATATGCATGCACACATGTACACATGTGGTTGGAAAGGGGACATTAGTATCCCTCTCCTAGGATGGAGTCTCAAGGACAGGCCCGTCATCACCTCAGTTTGCCTCTCTCTCTCCCACTTCACCTGGGGAATGGAATAAGAATGGGATAAGTATAATACAATGGGGGGAATGCAGAACCAACTAGATGTACACCCAAAAATGTGGATGGACCTTGAAACAGTGCTGCCTGAAGAAGGCAAGAAACAGAATGAAATCTGCAGCACATCATTTGTATAAACTAAAAATACATGTGCACAGAAAGGCAACTTTTTTTTTTTTTTAATTTTGAGACAAAGTTTCGACTTGTTGCTCAGGCTAGAGCGCAATGGCACAATCTCGGCTCACTGCAACGTCCACCTCCTGGGTTCAAGCGATTGTCCTGCCTCAGCCTCTAGAGTAGCTGGGATTACAGGAGCCTGCCACCACGGCCGGCTAGTTTTTGTATTTTTAGTAGAGACAGAGTTTCACCATGTTGCCCAGGCTGGTCTTGAACTCCTGACCTCAGGTGATCCACCTGCCTCGGACTCCCAAAGTGCTGAGATTACAGGCATGAGCCACTGCACCCAGTTGGCAACATATGTTTTATAGAGACACAGACAAAGATGTGATGTCAAACACACTAATGTGGTTGCCTCATTCATAGATGGGCGACTGGGCTGGTGAATAAGGATTAAAGAAAGAAATAAATAAAACAAGAGAGGGCCTCTGTACAGAATGGTGATGAGCGTGCCATCGAGGAGAATGATGAACTCAAGCTTTTGCACCTGAGGGCCAAACAAAAGGTCAAAACCAAAATCACTCTTGGAAATGACGTCACCAACTTTAGGATGGCACTCATATCTGTGTGAGTGGGAGAGAGAAGGGATATGGGGCAGGGATTTGACTGTAGCTGTAATGTTTTATTCCTTTAAAAAATATAAGGTAATCTGAAGCAAAATGTTAGTATCTGTTGAATCTGGGGAGAGGCTATGAGGGTTTCTGTCAAACCATTTTGTGTACATTTTAAATACAGTCATGCATGGGTTAATTATGGGGAATAAGTTCTTACAGATACATTGTTAAGCAATTTTGCTATTGTGTGAACATTATCGAGTGAACTTACACAAACTCAGAATGGAATAGCTGAATACACACTTAGACTATATGGCCTAGCCTATTGCTCGAAGGCTGCAAACCCTTACTCTATGTTACTGTACTGAATAATGAAGGCAAGTGTAACACAATGGCAAGTATTTGTGTATCTAAACATAGAAAAAGGGCCAGGCACGGTGGCTCAAGCCTGTAATCCCAGCACTTTGGGAGGCCGAGACGGGTGGATCACGAGGTCAGGAGATCGAGACCATCCTGGCTAACATGTTGAAACCCCGTCTCTACTAAAAAATACAAAAAACTAGCCGGGTGAGGTGGCGGGCGCCTGTAGTCCCAGCTACTCAGGAGGCTGAGGCAGGAGAATGGCGTGAACCCGGGAGGCGGAGCTTGCAATGAGCTGAGATCCGGCCACTGCACTCCAGCCTGGGCGACAGAGCAAGACTCCGTCTCAAAAAATAAATAAATAAATAAAATAAACATAGAAAAAGTACAGTAGAATTGTGGTATCACAGTCTTATGAGACTACTATTGTATATGCCATGCTTTGTTGACTGAAACATCATTATGTGGTTCACGACTGTATATCATAATTTAAAAAAATATTTTAAGAGATTGCCAATCAAGACACTACAAACTAATTTTGTGGCTTTTGTCAAAATTCATTTCCTTCTTTCTTTTTTTTTGAGACAGGGATCATTCAAGCAATCCTTCTGCCTCAGCCTCCCAAGTTGGTGGGACTACAGTCATGCAGGCCACCATGCTCAGCTATTTTTTTTTTTTTTTAATTATTGAATAGAGATGGGGTCTTGCGATGTTGCCCAGGCTCATCTCAAACTTCTGGACTCAAGTGATCCTCCTGCCTTGGCCTCCCAAAGTGGGATTACAGATGTGAGCCACCGTGCCTGGCCCTGGCTTAATTTTTTACTATTTTTGTAGTGACAGGGTTTTGCTATGTTGCCCAGGCTATCTTGAACTCCTGGCCTCATGGAATCCTCCTGCCTTGGCCTCCCAAAGTAGAATTCATTTCTGATGTTAGGTTGGCCTCTGAACAGTTTTACAGAGCTGAATGCTCTAGTCTTCTGTGACACTGTCTTTTTTTTTTTTTTTTTTTTTTTTTTTTTTTGAGACAGAGCCTCGCTCTGTCACCCAGGATGGAGTACAGTGGTGCAATCTCTGCTCACTGCAACCTCCAGCTCCTGGGTTTAAGCAATTCTCCTGCCTCAGCCTCCTGAGTAGCTGAGACTACAGGCCTGTGCCACCATGCCAGGCTAATTTTTGTAGTTTTAGTAGAGATGGGGTTTCATCAAGTGGCCAAGCTGGTCTCGAACTCCTGACCTCAAGTGATCCACTCACCTCAGTCTCCCAAAGTGCTTGGGATTACAGGCATGAGCCACCACACCCAATGACGCAGTCTTAATAAGGAGAAGAATATGAAGAATTTGACTTTTTATTGATGCTAAAAGCATTAATAAACAAGATCTTTGGAAAAATGTGAAAAATGGAAAATGTCACTGCCTGCTGTTTGTAGGGTGAAATCAAATGGCTAAACAGCTATAGGAACATTTTGTTCCCACTGGTTGGGTCAGATCAACTTCCCAGGACTTTGTGGGAAGCTCACAAATCCTAGACAATCGTACTGCACTGCTGTAGGAATTCTTGGAGGGCTGGAAGGCTCACAATTAGGGCCTTTTCTCTGGGTACCAACCTGACACCCACGGCAAGGGGGCTGAGCAGTTGTCTATGGCATAGATGCTACATTCTGTGACTCCTCCTGGCCCTAGCCATGGCTGATTGGTATAGAGGGTCAAAGCTAGGCCAGTCAGATTATCTCTCTCAAGTTTCTGGAATTCTGAACTGGGGCGGAGATGGGGAGCTGTGAGAATGCGGTTGCTTTAATGGGAATGTTCTGGTGAGGAGATGCATTGACTCCAGATGCTTACATCCTTTGCTGAGGCTCAATTGTTCAACCTTTTCTTGAAATTTAATAAATCCATTATTGTGATTTGTCAGGGTTGATTTCTATGACTTGTCCTATGGAGTAGGTTACTATATTTTTGTCTTCTCACCTTCCCCTGGTACTGCTGTTAATACATATGGTATCTTTATTGAGTTAGAAAAAGATGCCTGGCTGTGGGTGGACAAGCAAGAAAAAGTTTTTCTTTCCTCCAGGCAGACACAGTCCCTCACCAGGGTGGAAGGTGTGGCTGGTGGAGTGCAGGCTGGGTTTCAGGCCATACCCTGCTCACTTCCTTGGCCCAGCTCTTTTGTGCATCACACAGATGACATCGCCATTTATGGCGGTCTTACACCTGTCCACCATGTGCTTTCAGGATGATCTATCTTCTGCACCTAAGTGTCATTCAGAATATGAAGGGCTATTCCAGACAAGATTCACGGGACATGGTCTATCATGCAAGTCCTATTCTGGACTTTAAGGCTCATGACAAAGATGTTCAAAGTCAAACCTGCTCAAAGTCAAGACTTAAAGGAAACGTAGGAAAACTCTCTGGCCTGATAAAGTCCACAGAAGCCTCATCTTCTTCTGGTGAATGATCTTCAGGCTTGAAAGGATGCCTTCCTCCAAACAGGCTGGCAGACATTCTTGAAATGTCAAAGGATAGGCCAGGGGTGGTGGCTCACACCTGTAATCCTAGCACTTTGGGAGGCCAAGGTGGGCAGATTGCCTGAGCTCAGGAGTTCAAGACCAGCCTGGACGATGTGGTGGAACCCCATCTCTGCTAAAATACAAAAAATTAGCCGGGCATGGTGGTGCATGCCTATAGTTCCAGCTACTCGGGAGGCTGAGGCGGAAGAATCACTTGAGCCCGGGAGGCGGAGGTTGCTGTGAGCCGAGATTGCACCTCTGCACTCCAGCCTAGGTGACAGAGTGAGACTCTGTTTCAAAAAAAAAAAGAGAAAGAAAGAAAGAAGGAAAGAAAGAAAGAAATGCCAAAGGATACTCCTCCATCCCCCTGTGAAAAAAACTAGTGGTGAGAAGGTAAGACCAAGATCACAGGAACAGATGACAAGGAGGTGTCTGAAGGCCACAGTGAGAGTGACATGGAAACCAGCCAAGGCACTGATGGCCATGGGAAGAAAATGATCTCAAGGAAGAGATAATTCCCTGAAAGGAGGCTGCTCCAGCTCCGATTTGTTCATTCATTTTACAGTCAGGAAGCCACTCCCCCCGCAAAGAAGGTAATGTGAGTCCTACTACCTTTCTGAAAGGAAGCTGGGTAAGAAAAGCAAGACGGTAACTTTCCCAAGTCAGGGAACCCCTGTCTCCCCAACTTCTGCATCATGTAGACCATTTGTGTCTACAACTTACAGGAGGCAGTGTAGACTAGCAGTTGAGAATGTGAGTCTAGAATCAGAAGGCCTGGGTTCAAACCTCAACTCTGTCACTTTCCAGCTATTTGGCCTTGGACATATTACTTAAACTCGTGTGTTTTAAAACATGTACACAATCCTTTGACTCTCTTTCCATCAAGAAGTGGAGCCTATGTTGCTTCCCTTTGCACCTGGGTGGAAATGTGGCAGTGCCTAGACAAATAGAATGTGGCAAAAGTGGCACTGTGTAATTTCCAAGGTTAGGTTAGAAAAGACCCTGCAGCTTCTGATGATTCCTTTAGGGACACTTGTGTGGGGAGGCTTCAGCTGCTGTGAAAGAAACTCAGCTGCCCTGAGGCTGTCTTGTAGAGGGACTGTATTTAAAGTAAGAGATTCCTGAGAAGCCCCAGTCATCCAGCCCCAAGCAGTGTGAACCTTCTAGTCTAGACCCCAGCATTTGAGCTGACCTCAGCCCCAGCCACCAATTGACTGCAAACTCATGAGACACCCTGAGTAGGAACTGCCTAGCTTAGTCCCCGTCAACCCTCACATTTAATGAACAAAATAAATGATTGTTGTTGTCTTAAGACCACCGTTTGGGGATGGTTTCTTATCATGCAATAGATAGTTGATGCAGACTTTTCTATAACCTGGAAATGGAATGCTGCCATCACAGAACCTAAGTCATGTGGCTTTAGGACTGGGAGATGGGCAGAGATTGGAAGGACTTTGAGGATATTGTCGATGGAAGTCTGATAGTTCTCAAGGAAGTAGCTGATGAGGGCTTAAAGGAAAGTAAGAAAATGTTATTGGAAGCAGAAGGAAAGGGGACAAACCCTTATTATGTAGTGGAAGAAAGTTAGCAACATTGTCACTTGAAGCTATGTGAGCAATAGAAAATGTGCCTAATGAAGGCCGGGCATGGTGGCTCACACCTGTAATCCCAGCACTTTGGGAGGCTGAGATGGACAGATCACATGAGGTCAGGAGTTTGAGACCAGCCTGGCCAACACGGTGAAATCCCTTCTTTACTAAAAATACAAAAATTAGCTGGACTTGGTGGCTCATGCCTGTAATCCCAACTACTTGGGAGGCTACGGCTGCAGAATTGCTTGAGCCCAGGGGGCAGAGGTTGCAGTGGGCTGAGACTGTGCCACTGCCCTCCAGCCTGGGTGACAGAGTGAGACTCTGTCTCAAAAAAAAAAGAAAAAAGAAGAAGAAAATATGCCTAATGGACTAATGGTTTGGGCTAAAACAATTTTTAAGCAGACTGTTGAAAATGCTAGTTGGATTAGAAAATGCTAGTTGGGCTGGGCGTGGTGGCTCACACCTGTAATCCCAGCACTTTGGGAGGCAGAGGCAGGTAGATCACCTGAGGTCAGAAGTTCAAGACCAGCCTGGTCAATATGGTGAAACCCCATCTCTACTAAATATACAAAAATTAGCTGGGTGTGGTGGCGGGCACCTATAATCTCAGCTACTCAGGAGGCTGAGTCAGGAGAATCACTTGAACCCGGGAGGCAGAGGTTGCAGTGAGCCAAGATCGTGCCATTGCGCTCTAGCCTGGGCAATAAGAGCAAAACTTCATTCTGAAAAAAAAGAAGAAGAAAAGACAATGCTAGTTGGATTATTTTAGCTGTATATGATAAAGACAGAGAAAGATGAGTTAAAAGGAAGCTTTAACTTTCAAGCAAAATTTATAAAACATATAAAAGAGTCAGGGGCTTGCTGGGTTTGAAAACCCAAATGGCAAAAGATTCTCAAAGTATGAAAGGGCTTCAGGACAAAGATAAAATCCAAAGTGGGACTACAAGAACCTTTGTTAAAATCTCAGAAATATCTAAGGCTTCATAAAATATTTTGAATAGACAAAGGCCCTCTAAGTATTTCAAGAGTGTGCCCCAGTGCTCGCTTCAGCAGCACATATACTAAAATTGGAACAATACAGAAAAGATTAGCATGGCCCCTGTGCAAGGATGACATGCAAATTCATGAAGCATTTCATGTTAAAATAAAAACAAATTAAAAATAAAATAAAAAAGAGTGTGCCTCACAGATCCTCTTCATTAAACAACAGGGCTGCTAAGTATCCTAAGTAAATTGTTTTACATCAGCCTCACAAGAAGAATGTAGAGAATGTTTTCTTGATGAAGTGTGTGGTTATAGCTTTTGACTAATAGGGTGAGCCCCAGTAAGATTCATGGGAAACCCACACAGTTTTTAATATAATTATTTTGTCAGAAGCACCACCATCTTGGGCAAAAAGGGTCAGAATAGTATGAAATGAAAAAAGGCTTTTGGACCCCCAAAATTCTATAGGAAGGAAACAGGCTGAAAACTACTCAGTTGGAAACACCAGATGTATTAGTCTGTTTTTACACTGCTGATAAAGACATACCTGAGACTGGGCAATTTACATAAGAAAGAGGTTTAATTGGACTTACAGTTCCACATGGCTGGGGAAGCCTCCCAATCATGGCAGAAGGCAACGAGGAGCAAGTCACATCTTACATGGATGGTGGCAGGCAAAGAGACGATCAGCTTGTGCAGGGAAACTTCTCTTTTTAAAACCATCAGATCTCATGAGTCTTATTCACTATCACAAGAACAGCATGGGAAAGACTTGCCCCCAAGATTCAGTTACCTCCCACCAGGTCCCTTCCACAACATGTGGGAATTCAAGATGAGATTTGGGTGGGGACACAACCAAACCATATCACCAGCCATTTTTTATAGAGAAAGAAGGATGATTCAGAAGGTGGAACTAAGAATCTAGAGAACAGAGCCAAAAGCCACAAAGAATCATTCCCAGGCAGTAGGACTGAACCCTAATCAAGAAATTGGCAATACAATATGAGCCTGAATGGATTTCAGAATTGCTATGGACCAGTCATGGCTGTGTGCCTCCTTTCCCCTCTCTTGAATAAGAGTGTTTATAGTGGCTACACTATGCCTATCGCATCATTGGATGTTCAGTGTGTAAATAGCAGATAACTTTTTTTTTTTTGACACAGCATTTCACTCTTGGAGTGGAATGGTGTGATCTTGGCTCGCTGCAACCTCCACTTCTTGGGTTCAAGTGATTCTTCTCCTGCTGAGTAGCTGGGATTACAGGTGCCTGCCACCATGCCCAGCTAATTTTTATATTTTTAGTAGAGACAGAGTTTCACCATGTTGTCTAGGCTGGTCTTGAACTCCTGACCTCAGGTGATCCAACTGCCTTGGCCTCCCAAAGTGCTGGGATTACAGATGTGAGCCACTGCACCTGGTCCAGTAGCAGACAACTTGTCTCTTTAGTTCACAAGTCTCTGAATAAAGAGGAATAGTACTTAAGGAAATGAGCCTGAGAAATTGCATCTGAGGAACTTCCTCCATACCTGGATGGTTTATATAATGGGACCCTAGACCTCTCTAGCCTAAATCTGATGCCATAATAGATGAGACTTTGGGGGATCTTTGGAAAAGAATGAGTATATTTTGTATGTGAAAGGAATGTAAATAACTTATGTCCAGGGGATAGACTATGGTGGTTTTAAATATGGCTCAGATTGTTGACAGATTTCCTATCAAGAAATGGAACTGTTTTTCCCTCCTGCTGTACCTGCGGAGGCCTTTTTGTTGTTGTTGTTGTTGTTGCACTGAGTTTTTGTTTTTTTGTTTTTTTGTTTTTTTTAGATACTTTAAGTTCTAGGGTACATGTGCACAAGGTGCAGGTTTGTTACATATGTATACATGTGCCGTGTTGGTGTGCTGCACCCATTAACTCGTCCATTAGGTATATCTCCTACTGCTATCCCTCCCCCATCCCCCCACCCCACAACAGGCCCCGGTGTGTGATGTTCCCCACTCTGTGTCCGAGTGTTCTCATTGTTCAGTTCCCACCTATGAATGAGAACATGTGGTGTTTGGTTTTCTGTCCTTGTGACAGTTTGCTCAGAATGATGGTTTCCAGCTTCATCCATGTCCCTACAAAGGACATGAACTCACCCTTTTTTATGGCTGCATAGTATTCCATGGTGTATGTGTGCCACATTTTCTTAATCCAGTCTATCACTGATGGACATTTGGGTTGGTTCCAAGTCTTTGCTATTGTGAATAGTGTTGGGCAGGCCTTTTCAACTGCCTTAACAAATAAAATGAGGTAGAAATGACACTACATGGCTTCCAAGTTCTGGATTAGGAAAAGTGATGCAGTTTCTGTCTCTCTGGATATGTGCCTTTGGATCACTGAGTGACCATGTAAAAAACTCCAGCAATAGCTGGGCAAGGTGGCTTACGCCTGTAATTTCAGGACTTTGGGAGGCCAAGGTGGGTGGATCACCTGAGGTCAGGAGTTCGGGACCAGCCTGGCCAACATGGAGAAACCCTATCTCTACTAAAAATACAAAAAAAAATCAGCCAGGCATGGTGGTGGGCGCCTATAATCCCAGCTACTCAGGAGGTTGAGGCAGGAGAATTGCTTGAACCCAGGAGGCAGAGGTTGCAGTGAGCCGAGATTGCATCACTGCATTCCAGCCTGGGCAACAAGAGCGAAACTCCGTTTCAAAAAAAAAAAGGTCCAGCTATTTTGGGGCTACCATGTTGGAGAGCTCATGTGGAGAGGCCACATAGATAGAGAGATGCCTGGAAGACCCTGGCTTTCGCAGCCTCCACTTGTTTGTGTCCTCCCAGCCCAGGCACCAGACCTGTGAGTGAAGAAGCCTTGAAAGTGACCCCATCCTCAGTCACAGTCTGACTACGACTTCATGAGACCCCAAGCCAGAACTTCCCAGCTGATCCAAATAAACCACAAATGATGATAGATGATTATTGTTGTTTTAAACCACTAAGTTTGGGGGTGGTTTGTTATTCAGCAATAGATAAACTATTTTCTAAGTGATCTAGAAAATAGGACAAACAATAATACCTACTTCAAAGGAGGGAAAATGAATAAGGAGTAAATGAGTTAGATGTCATAAAGCACTGAGCTCAGGGTCTGGTATGCAGTAAACTCTCAATGAATGTTATTTACCCTTTACAGAGCTTCTCAGTGGCTGGTATCCTGAATGACAGTGAGTCCAACAAAAGTGGTGTTTACTTTAACTATACTCTATTTAAGAAGTGACTATGTGCCTGACAGTGAGTGAGTGTTGAATAAATGAAAAAAGAAAATGATTTTCTGTTTTGCGGGGTGGTAGCTACTCTCCAAAGATGGCTCTGGAGGATATTCAGTACCTTGTAGAGTTCCCTCCCATGCTGAATCTGGTCCAGGCTTATAACTCACCTTAAGCAGAAAAATATGGCCAAAGTGGTGCCATGCCATTGCCAGGCCTAAGCTTTAATAAGACTTGTTGACTTCCACTTTATTACTTCTAGGAGCTGTGATGGAAGAAGTCTGGATACCCTCTTGGAGAAATCCACACGGAGAGGAGATGTGGAAAAGCCACATGGAGAAGGAGGGGCCCATAGAGGACAGAAAGAGAGAAGGAACCCCAGCAATGCACTAGTCCCAGCCGAGCCCAGCCCTCCGGGTCCTTTCCAGGGTGCTCGACATATAAGGCCATCATCTTGACTCAGCCAGCCCAGTCTAGCTCCCAGATGACTTCAGTTCCAGCTGCCATCTGGCTGCAGCAGCATAAAAGTCCCTCAGTGAGATCAGTGGAAGAACTGCTCAGCCAACTTATAAAGTTGTGAGAGATAATAAATGTTTGTTGTCCATTTTTAGCCACTGCATTTTAGAGTGGTTTGATACATATAGGTAGATAACCAAAAAGTAAGTGCCTAGGACAGCGCCTGCCATACAGTGCATTCAATAAATATTGACTGACTAAATGAATGAACCTCTTCGTTCTCTTGCTGTCAAACCTTTTCTGCCTGGGTCTGGGCCTCCCGAGACACCCTCCTTACCTGCTGCTCACCCCTCCTCTTCTGCCTTGCCCATGTTCCCCATGGAATAGGGGACTAAAGTAAAATGGGTGCTCCTGTTGGGGTCCCAAGCGCACAAAACCCTGAAACAGGTCTCCCTTGTGAGGAAATTGCAGGATGTAGATCTCTAGGTATAATGGAGGCAGGTCCCTTTAAGTTTGTTTAGAGAAAAGAGAAGAGAGAATCTGTTCTGGCTCTCTCTGGGGTTTGAATTCCAGCCACTCTAAGTCCTGACTGTGTGGCAATGAACTGCTGATTCAACCAACTTCCTTATCCGGAAAATGGGTTCGATGTCAAGGCCTTAGTGTAAAAAAGTAATCATGACGTCCTTGGTACAGCACCTGGAGTGTGGGAGGTGCCATGGGGCCATTAGTGTGTCTGCAACGTGGATGAATCTCATAGACAGGATGAACTAGGTAAGCTGGTCGTGAAAGCACATACTGTTGGTGATTCCATTTCAATGAGGTTCAAAAAGAGGCAAAATTAATTGATGGTGAGAGAAGTTCAAAATCATGGTCACCTCTGAGGGGGATGAATATTGACTGGGAAGTGGATCCAGGGAATGTTCTGGGCTATTTGCAATGTTCTACATTTCATCCAGGTGTGTGTATATATGAAAGTTCATCAGGTCACACCATTAAGACGAGTGTGTTTTATTGAGTGTGTTATATCTCCCTAAAGAAGTTGAAAAAATGTTTGCTGTCTTCCCTTCATGCAGGAGTAATCTTCAGGAATTCTCCAATTCTAGGGCCTCTTGCTCCTCGTGGGCTGCCTGTCCTGCCCCCTCACCACAAGTTTGCCCTAGAGCAGCTTCGGCAATGATATCTTCTTGCATTGCATCAATTGGCTGGCCCTGCCCAGCCTGGCCTGGGGATCATGTTGAGGGATGCATTAACCTGCTCCTGAGAGGGCAGAGTAGCTGGGCTGGGGGTCCTCGATGCCTCTGGGGGCTGATGAGTGGGAAGGAGGTCTCATCTCTATACACGGGGGTGTCTGGCTGTGTTGGGGGCCAGGGGTGTTTGGAATAAGCAAACAACAGCGGCACATCCTTGGCATGACGGGCCTGGTTCCTGGAAGGAGAGCAGGGAGGGGTGCTGCTGAGGGTGTCCAGGCTGGGCTGAAATGAAGAGCTCGTCCTGCTCACAACCCTGCTATTTGGAACCTGGAGCCATGACGTCCCTCAGAGTTTCCATTCTCTGTGCTGCAGCTGTTGGTTACGTGTTTCATTCAAAATGCTTTGCAGGAAGCAGCAGGTTTTACATTCCAGGGTTTGTAGTCATTTTTTCTCTCAGAGCTCTCGGGCTGGGATTAGAATGTTCTTCAAACCACACTGTCCTTGGCTGGACTCCCAAGAGGAAGTGGGTGGGGCTCTGGGGAAAGAGAACATAGGCCTAAATTCAGGGACGGAATGAAAAAAGATTGGCCAGGCGCAGTGGCTCACGCCTGTAATCCCAGCACTTTGGGAGACTGAGGCGGGCGGATCACCGGAGGTCAGGAGTTCGAGATCAGACTGGCCAACATGGTGAAACCCTGTCTCTGCTAAAAATGCAAAATTAGCTGGATGTGGTGGTGGGCACCTGTAATCTCAGCTGCTTGAGAGGCTGAGGCAGGAGAATCGCTTGAACCTGGGAGGAGGAGATTGCAGTGAGCTGAGATTGCACCACTGTATTCCAGACAAAGCAAGACTCCATTTCAAAAAGAAAAAAAAAAAAGATTAAGGCCAGCACAAGTAACTCCTAGAGGGTTCAGCTGAGTTGAGGCCCAGGTATGGTGAGGGGTAGAAAGGTGGTGGGTGGTGGCTCTTGCCCTCCCCAGCCTTAGGCCAAGGAGAACGCAGAGCCTCTGGTGTATGCGTGCACGTATGTGTGTGTGGTGGGGCGGGTGGGGAGGGCGTGAGACAGAACAGCGTCAGTGCTGGCCTTTTATCCTGATGGACACACTCATGCAGCCTCTCTCTGTGGTCACTGCCCTTGGGCTAAGGGAGAGAGTGACATAGGTGTCACTTGCTGAGGGGACAGTGGGTGACTTATGCTCAGGTTTGGGGCAGGCAGGGGAGTACATTAGCACATGGACCACATAGATACATGGATCCAGACAAACAATGATGAATGTTTGCTAGAGTGTCTGCTATGCTCCTAGCACCAGGCTGGGTGTTGGGAATAATACCACAGGTGCAAGATAGACTCCATGGCTGCCGTCACAGGAAAGCCTGGCAGAGATGGCCTGGAAGGTGTCCACTGGGATAAGGGAGGGAGAACAGATTAAAGCAGTGGGGGTTGGTAGGGGCCAGACTCCAGTGGACAGAGATGGGGGCAGGTGAGTGTAGACAGCTATCGTAGATCCCGGTAAGGGGTGGTACCCAGAGAGTGTAAAGGAAGGGCAGAGCCCAGGAATGAACTTGCAGCGGGTGTGGAGTGGCTGAAGATCTGGAAGGGGAAGGCGATGGACAGGATTAAGTCTTGGGGTCCTGAGACAGGGCTCCCTCTCTAAGTCATGAAAAGCCCAGAGGTAGGCTCAAGAGGAGGAGGAGGAGAAGGGGCAGGGGCCACAGGCAGCCATCTCTAATCCAGTGCCACCCTTTCCTTTGCAGTCCTGGGGCAGAGGGAAGGGAATCCTCCCTAAGGGTTATATCCTCATTAGACTCTAATGAGAGCCTAAGTCTGGCACTTTAGAGGTGACAAAGCACTTTTGCTTCCCATGTAGGCAGAATTCTAAATATGGCCCCCAAGATTTCCATCCAAATCCCTGAACATGATGAGACATCAAGTCCCCAATCCTGTGAAATTATATGGCAAAGGGATTTCAAAAACATCCTTAAGGATAGAAATCGGTTGACTCTAAGTCCAAGAAAAGAAAGCTGAGCTGGTAGGGGCCTAATCTAATCACACGAGCCCTTTAGAAGCAGAGGGTTTTCTCTGGCTGGGGGCAGGAGAGGAGGTCACAGATGTGAAGTGTGAGGGAGGGTTCGATGCATCTTTGATGACTTGAAGAAGGTGGGGACCATGTGGAAAGGACCCGAGAGAGAGCAGCTTCGAGGAGCTGATAGGGATCCCTGGCTGACCGCCACCTCAGTCCTGCAACTGCAGGAGTGGAATTCCGTCACAACCCGAATGAGCTTGCAAGGAGATGCTCTCCCAGAGCTTCTGGAAAAGAGTTTCTAATAGGAGCCAGCCAGCTCACACTTTGATTTTTAGCTTTTGAGATCCTAAGCAGAGACTATAGCTGAGCCCACCTGGACTTCTGACCTGAAGTGTGAAATAAGAAATGGGTAGTGTTTAAGCTGCTAACTTTGTAATAATTTGTGGTTCAGCAATAGAAAATGAATATACTCCACTTTCTCATTTCACCCTAAGAAGGTCTTTGGGAAGCATCTGATGACTCTCCCTTTGCAGATGGGACAGGCTGAGTAAGGCCCTTAGTTTACAGGTACCTGGCTGGGGCTCAGGGCTGAGCGTAGCTGATTTTTTGGCATCACAAACACTTTTCCCACCTGAACGGCCATAAAGGAACCACAGGCACTCAGCCTTGGCCAGGAGCACCAGAGGTGGGGGACCCACTTCTCACACTCCCCTTTCTAAGACGCACCCTAACAGATGTGATCCTGCTGGAGCCTGCAGGGTGCAAAGCCATCCCAGCCCCGCCACCTCCCTGGAGAAGAGCAGAGCTCTTGGCAGAAACCAGAGAAGGGCGGTGACCTCAGCCTCCCCCTTCCTCTCAGATGACAAGTCTGGGCTCTGTTAAGGCAAGAGACAGGAACTGAGATCCAAGGAGCCATGAGGTTCGGCTTCCCCTCCTCCACATCCAGTAACTTGTTGGGATGGGGATTTTTTAAATTTTATACTTGCTTTCTGAATCATTTGTTGGGCACAGTCGGGCATCTCCTGGGAGTCCAGAAATGTTGCAGGGAGGGAGGTTTTGTTCCTGCTTTATTGATTAAAAAGCCCTAATAAAGGTTTTCTCATTCCTGCAGAGGCCTTTTCTAAAACCTCCTTAATTCTTCCCAGATGGTGTCCAGTTCTTCCTCCCCAGCAGGGTGGGGCCTCAGAAAGTAGGAGGGCTTTGTGTCTGGCCGACTGGGGATCTCAGCTCTGTCACTTAGTCCCTGAGGGGTGCGTGGGGGCAGGCAACCTCCCCAAGCCTCAGTTTCTTCAGAAGGAGTTTCTAAGATGCAATAAGTCAACGGATATGCACAAGGTACCTGGCAGGCAAGAAGGAGGCACTCACTATTGCTTCCTTACCCGTGTCACTGACCACAACACAAGAACTACCTTGGACATATTTTTTCGACAAAAGAAAACAATTTTGATTCTCACGACAGGCAGGCCTGGTCGGCCAGCAGCAAGAATCTTCTGTCAGCAAAGTTTGCCTTTGTGCTCCACCTTCCCGAAGCTACTTCCTCTATCTGTGTAGCATTTCCTTCTTTCCAGCCCTCCCTGGTGGGATCCTAGGCCCTGGGAGCGGGGACGCACTGGAAACCTCGGCAAGACTCTTTCAGTTCAGTATTGCAGAGGGAGGGCAGGGTTGAATGGTGGAATCTCAGACCCCGGGGCAGATGTGCCAGTGTGGGAATATTTTCGGGCAGGGGAGGAAGATATTGCCAAGGTCCCTCCAGGTGTCTGTCGGGTGGGGGCCAAAAGCAGTGGTTGTGGAAGCTCTCTCTTGCTTGGGTTTCTCCTGACTGTGTATTTGCAGGTTTGGAGGTTTGAGCTGAATCCTCTTAGATGCGGCTTTTGCTGTCTTTGACATATGAGAAAAATCTGCTTGACTTCAGCTTTTCAAAGTTTCCATGGTGAAGCCTGGGCTGAGCAGGTCCTGGGGGCAGAGTTTGGGAATGTGGGAGTGGTCATGTGTTTGTCGGGGTGAGGGGTGAGAGGAGCTTCAGGGTCTGGGCCCCAGAATAGTTGGCCCCATGACAAGAAGATCAGAGGGTTGGTGAGGCTGTTTTCTCTGCTGTTCCCCATGGCTTCTGGGGTATTCTGGGACGGATGGTATTTGAGGGCCAGTGTAAGTCCCTGAGATTTGAGAGTAAAGCTAGTGCCTCTTGGGGAAACCTTCCAGGGCAGAGGCTGAAGGAGGTACTGGCATATGAGGGGGGTGCCCATGCACTGGGGCCCTATGCTCGGACTGGGATTTTGAGGCCAGAGCCCAGCACTGCCTTCAGCTGCCTCCACCCTCCTCCCCTGAGCTGTGGGCTTAGAGCTGAGCCAAGCATAAAACAGACAGCCTCTCTCTGCTTCTCCGTCCCCACCCCCGCCCTGACGGAGTCTGGTTTTCATCACTCATTAATCACTGCAGCTTCCCACAGCCTATGTCTGTCTGTCCACACTCACCAGCCCCCTGGGCCCTGGGGGGATGGATAGACAGACAGGCAGATGGTCTTTAACTTGGGGAAATTTCGGGTCACATTGTGGGCTGCTCCCTCCCCCAGGGCAGGGGAGAGGCATGCTTCCTGGGTTGTTAGAGGTCACCCCTACCCCCAGCCCGGCCTGAAGCTGCCAGCCCGACCCACCTCACCCTGGCAGCAGGCGACAGGGGCCATTAGTTGTCCTGTTCACCAGGAAGGAAATGGGTTGGAGGGCTGAGGAATTCTAATTAAGCTTCCCCAGCTGGCAGGCCGGCTGGCGGGTGAGAGCTGGCACCTCCACCCCACTAGAGTCGGTGCCAGCCCTGTCCGTCCTGGCCCGCTTGGTGACCACCTGCCGCTGTGGGAACCCCGGCCTTGGGCTGCCTCGCAAAGCCCCTGAAGATTCCCAGGCACTGGGGTTCTCGGCCCCTGCCAGCCCCCCCGCTCCCCTCACATCACCTCTCTGCTCTTGTCCTCCCTCCCCTTCCCCTTGACCTCACCACTTTGACTTATCTGAAAGAGATGTGGTCTCCTGGGTTGCATTGCCACGCGTGACCCCACCCACCAGCCTCTCATTGCACCCCCGCAACCAACTCTGGACTCCTGAGTTCTGATCTGGGTCTGCTCTGACCCCACTATCAAGTTGGAGCTACTCACAGCCTCTCTAGGCCTCAGTTTCCTGGACTCTAAAGTGAGGTGAAAATTGCAGTTCTGCTACATCTCTTAGGGTTACCCTCCTGCTATGACTAGTTAGAATGCCATTGGTGGAGGGTCTGCTGAGTGTGGAATATGATGTGCAACTGGTGGGAAAGAGTATCAGGTGCCCCAGGTAGGGTGCCCAGGGTCACCCTTACTGTTATCCTCATCCCAGGGCCATAACATCACTGAATTTGACCATAGAATTTGCCTTCTGGGCCCTCCTGGCTTTTGTATACACTTCTCTAGGACCTCCCTGCTGACCTCGGCCTCGGCCTCTCCTGCCTTCCAAGAGGATTTGCCTTTTAAAATAGGAGACTAAAGAAAGCAGCGCTTGTCCCACAGAAAAAGCATTCTCTAAAAAAAGCGTGAGGTTGGCCGGGCGCGGTGGCTCAAGCCTGTAATCCCAGCACTTTGGGAGGCCGAGGCGGGCGGATCACGAGGTCAGGAGATCGAGACCATCCTGGCTAACACGGTGAAACCCCGTCTCTACTAAAAAAAAAATACAAAAAACTAGCCGGGCGAGGTGGCAGCGCCTGTAGTCCCAGCTACTCGGGAGGCTGAGGCAGGAGAATGGCGTAAACCCAGGAGGCGGAGCTTGCAGTGAGCTGAGATCCCGCCACTGCACTCCAGTCCGGGCCACAGAGCGAGACTCCGCCTCAAAAAAAAAAAAAAAAAAAGCGCGCGGTTTTACCGGTGGGACTCCAGGGGCTGCTGTAGCTGAGTGGAGGACATTCTAGGTGAGTGGGGACATTCTAGCTGAGTGGGGACATTCTAGGTGAGTGGGGACATTCTAGCTGAGTGGGGACATTGTAGGTGAGTGGGGACATTCTAGCTGAGTGGGGGACATTCTAGGTGAGTGGGGACATTCTAGCTGAGTGGGGGACATTCTAGCTAAGTGGGGACATTCTAGCTGAGTGGGGATATTCTAGGTGAGTGGGGACATTCTAGCTGAGTGGGGACATTCTAGGTGAGGCAGGGGGTGTGCAGGGAGTGTGTGTCTCAGTGAGGTGGCTGCCAGCTTACCTTACCTTGCATGGGGTGGGGAACCCCAACCACTACACTGGAACGTTCCCCCTCTCAACCCTGGACTTGTCCCCCTCCCCAAATGTCCCTTATGGGAACTGGGTACACAGTGGCCATTGTGGTGTGGGAGAGGAGGCAGGCAGTGGCAGTTAAGAGGGCCACTTTTGTAATCTAACAATTTTGGGTTTGAATCCCAGCTCGACCATTTGCAGGTTGGATGACTTTGGCCTCTGTTTCTTCATCCATAAAATGAGGATCATAACAGTACAGCCTACCTGGTGGGGCTGTCAAGGATTAAGTGATATAATATGGTTAAAGTCACGGTGCCTGGCCAGAGAGGGTGCTCCATACATGGTTGACAGTGCTGGGAAGCCCTTAGATCTCCCACGTACCATGGCCTGCCTGCCATGCAGGGCACTGACTAAGGGCTGGTGGGCAGCACAGCCTAGGGCTGGGAGTGGTGGTGGGGAGTGGCAGGCAGCCATGGGCTCCCCAGTGGTGGCCACAGCAGAGAGCTGGAAATGAGACCAAGTGTGGTCTTTCCTCCCCGGTCCCACGCTCTGTGGTCCCCCAGAGCTGTGTCCCTGGAACCCAGGAGCCTCCAGCTCTGGCTACACACCAGCCTTTCCTCATTCAGGCCTCTGTCTTTACAGCCTCCTGTTGGCTCATCTGCCCTGGTGGGTGGGAACAGCTTCACAGAGGATCAGAAGATGACATGGATCCCCAAATGGTTTCCACTGGCGCCAGAATGCTGCATAGCAGCCAGCTCGTAGCATTGCCATGAGAGATGGCAAGATCCCCAGCAGGGGCAGAGCCCCTCAGAGAGCAAAGCCCGCCAGAACCAGGATTCTGAAGTCACAGGACTCCTTCCCACAGATCCAGGATACACATCTGCATATCATTGCACAGTGGTTTGCATACATTTGCATCCAAGTCCACATCCACTCCCTCCATACTGTTCCTTTTTCCACCTCTAGTAAGAATGAATATTTAACGTGCCACTTCAGAGTTATAGTAACTAAGCCCCCAAAACCAATTCCATCCATTTCAAGTGTGTTTTGAGGGCCTGATGTCTGGACCAGGCTTTATCAGAGATGGAGGATGAGGAAACTAGAGTCCTTGCTTTTAGGGTACTCACAGCCTAACTGGGGAAATCCACAGATGAGATCCAGGAAAAAGAATTAGGGTGCATTCCAGGATGCAGTAGTTATAGATGAATAGGGTGCTGGGATTGGGGGCAGGAGCTCCAGATGGGTTGGAGGAGCATGAGTAGTAAGCTCCAGGGTCCCTGGCACAGGGCTGCACGTGTGCTGGCCACTGCGTTGAGGAGGAGTCTGTGAGTTTTTAACTCAACCCCTGTCCCATGGCTCTCTCTGGTACAGGAACTACATGTGGTCGCCTTGCATTGTACCACAGGCCTGCACTCCACCGCAACAGACTGGACCCAGTGTGGGCCAAGGACAAAGGCGGCCTTCGGTGAGGTAGTCGGACTTGGGAGCTCTGAGTGGGTGGGAGTGTCTGTCCCACCTTCTCCCATCCATGCGCCTTCAAGTGATACAGAGGAGGGAACCGAGGCACAGAGGGCTGGGTAATGCACTCAAACATCCACACAGGAAGAGGAACTGGAAGAGGAACCGGAAGAGGAACCCAGGCAGCTCGGCTCTTTGGCCGGTGCCTTTGGCCACCATACTCCATGGTGTTCCACCAAAGGACATGCTGGGCAGGAGTTAACAGACCATCAGGGGTTGGTGGGGCCGGCTCTGGAGTCCCACTGCCAGGTTTTGGCTGGCTTCTTGATTGCATCCTGTTTGATCAGCTGGGTCTTTCCAATCCTGGTTCCACTGATTGTCAGTGGTGTGACTTCAGGGAAGCTGCTCGATTTCTCCACCAAGGTTTCCTCACCTGTGGAGCGAGTGCAGCGAGGGCACCTATTCATGGGAACCTGATTCACCTGGCACCGTGGTGAATGTGCAATACATGTCTGCTGCTGGGTGGGGACTGATGGGGAAGGTCTGACAATGGCTCGTTGAGGGCATGTAAGGAAAATGGGCTGGCTGGAGCACAGGCCACCCAGGGGAGGAGAGCCGGACAAGGCTGGGCCTGGGGAAGGGAGCCCCAGTACCCTCCATCATTCCAGAGAGGCAGATGTGGTCGATGTGGCCAGAGCTGCCTGTGGCTTGGCAGCTTCTCCTCACTGGCCTCATCTGGTCCCTCATAGAGATGCTGAGACTGCCCATCCTTAGGAGCTTCAGGGCTGGGGGTAGGTGTTGTGCCCTTAAGATTGCCCTCAGAATGCCACCAGTTGTTCACAGTCCGCCTGCAACACCCATAGCATGGTGAAATTCTAAGTTGCCGACATGGCACTTGAAAGCAAGACTAAAGGTTAAATTTTGCCTTCCCTGGGTTCCTTTAAAAAAGTCTGAGATGGGTGGGGGCTTGGCCTCTCCACATCATTGGGAAAAGGTCATCAGACTCCACTATCAAGGCAGGAGGGTCGGGGCAGCAGGAAGACCAGGGGTATCCAGGGAGGAGGGGCAGGGGGTGCTAAACAGAGGCAAGAGAGCAGAGTGAGGAGGGGCTGGGGGATGCGACTGTAACTCTAAGGACCCCATTATAGGGAAACATAATACTCACAGGCAGGCACACACCTGGACATGCATTCTTGCACTCATGGGCCCACAGACCATCATCAAGAGGCTCAGAGAGTGGTGAGCCAGCCTGCAGGTTTCTAGAATATTCTCTTATGAGAGTCTCTATCCAGGAGTCTAGGATGGAGAGGATAGTGAGGATATCCACTCTAGGATAGTGAGGATAAAGCAAGGCCCTCTCCTTTACACTTTTTATTTAAGCACATTTGGGCAGACTGAGTTTGCCTATTAACTAGAGGTAAAAGGGACTTGGGGCTCAGCCTCTTCTTTGTCCTACGGCTGTGGGCAGCGAAGAAGGAATGAGGGGTAGATAGTACACAACTGAGGTCTGCTTCCATCTTGGGTTCCAGTCTCGAGGCACCAGTTCTGTGTAGGAAACCCACTGAAGGGCAGCCTGACCTGATCTGGCATGTGTGGAGTCTGCTGGAGGTCCAGTCCCTGCTCCGTCCTTCCCCACAGCCCCTCCTTAGGTGGGTGCTCAGCCTCTCTGGGGAGAATGCTCTAAGCTTTCTCTTCCACTATTAGCTCCACTCTATTCTTGTTCCCTGGCCCTTCTGCCCCAAACCCTGCAACCTCCTTTTAGATATCCTCTTTTCTGCCTTTCTGCATGGATTAGATCCTTTCTGACTTGGTCCCTCTCCATTGTAACTTACATACAGTGGCATTAACAGAGCATAAATGTACAGCTTGATGGATGGCCACATGTGTGTCTAGACCTATGGAACCACCAGATCAATATTTGAAACATTTCCAGCTCCAAAGTTGGTTCCCTTGTGCCCTTTCCCAATCAATACCATGCCTAGGGGTGACCGCTAGTCCGATTTCTGTCAGCCTAGATTCATTTCACCTGTTCTTGACTTTCATAAAAATGGTATCAAACATTCTCTTGATGTCCAGCTTATTTTACTCAATATAATGCATGGCAGATTCACCTGTGCAGTTGTGTGTAGCAGATGCTTTGTGCTGTTGTGTTCTAATCACTCTGTAGTGTTCCATTATATGAGTATGCCATGATTTGTTTAGCGGCCCTGTTGATGGATATTTGGGTGTTCTAGTTTGAGATACTATGAATAAAGGACTCAGGTGCATACCTAGTCATTGACACGTGCATTTGTTTCTCTTGGGTGGACAACTGGGAGTGGAATTCCTGGGAGACTTGAGTTTTTTTTTTTAACTTAAAAAAATTGTTTTTGAGACGGAATCTCTCTCTGTCTCCCTGGCTGGAGTGCAATGGCATGATCTCAGCTCACTGCAACCTCTGCCTCCAAAGTTCAAGCCATTCTCCTGGCTCAGCCTCCCGAGTAGCTGGGACTACAAGCATACAGCACCACACCTGGCTAATTTTTGTATTTTCAGTAGAGACAGGGTTTCACCATGTTGGCCAGGCTGGTCTCAAACTCCTGACCTCAGGTGATCTGCCCACCTCGGCCTCCCAAAGTGCTGGGATTACAGGCGTGAGCCACCATGCCTGGCCAGGAGACTTGGAGTTTTAAGAGGTCAAGTCCTTCCTTCTCACTGGCTAGGCTTTGGGACACAATCGTGTTAATGAAATAGTTGTCCCCACCTCCCAGTGCCCTCCCCTTTCCAGGTGCAGCTTCTTGGGAAGGTCAGGCACTCTTTCATACTATCGGCTATGAGGAATGGAAGACCCATCCTAGAGGGCTCATGCCTTTAAAGAGCCACTTGAGACTGAGCATGGCAGCTCACGCCTATAATCCCAGCACTTTGAGAGGCCAAGGCAGGCAGATTGCTTGAGTCCAAGAGTTCAAGACCAGCTTGGGAAACATGGTGAAATCCCATCTCTACAAAAAATACAGAAATTAGCAGGGTGTAGTGGCATGTGGCTGTAGTCCTAGCTACTCAGGAGGCTGAGGTGGGAGGATTACTTAAAGCCCGGAGGTGGAGGCTGCAGTAAGCCATGTTCACACCATTGCACTCAAGCCTGAGTGACAGAGTGAGACCCTGTCTCAAAACAGACAAACAAACAAAGAAACATAAAGAGCCACTTGAAGAGGCCTGAAATGCTATGGAGGGAGTCGCAGGCTCTTCTTCAAGGCCTGGTAGGAAGGTCAGGGGAGCCTGGGGCCTAGGGCAGCAAGGCAGGAAGTATGCAATTGCACAAGATGCTGGAGGCAACTGAAGCTCCAGGTTAGTGACCTGTCCAAAGCCACATGACCAGTATGTGGCCAGCAGGGATGTCAACTCAGGTGAGTTTTCCTCTAGCCCAGAGCTCTTCTGACCACATGAAGACTGCCCTCTCTGTGGGGAGGAATGTAGAGATAGTCAGGGCTCAGCATTATGGACCCACCCGGTGCTCTGCCCTGCGATCAGCCTCCAGGCAGTTCTTTCTTGGGATCTTCACCCCTGCCTGGCCACCAGCCATGCCTCTGGCCCAGTCCCCTCCCAGGGAGATATTTGCAGGCCTTGAATAGCCTGAGTCATGGCTGTGAGCTGGAGAAGAGAGAGACAGAGCCTGGGGGCTGGTATTATCCGAGACCCCATGCCAGGACCTGCCAGTGAGCCAGCCATGGATGAGTGGGGGCAGCACGCAGAGAACATTCCTGGAAAACAATTTGCCCTTAGTAACCCTCTCGGGCTTTCTTGGCCATACCAACACATTTGGTCTCAGGTTGGCAAGGCCTGGGATGGCTGTGAGCATCTGGTGAGGGCTTAGTGGGTCAGCGGGAATGCTGTTTTGGCCTCATGGGAACTGCCAACAGGCATCTCCACTGGAAGGTCCTGGATGGTACCTTCATGATGAAGTTCATGGTGTGAAGACTTTAGGCCGCAGAATTAGAGATTCACTGACTTTGTTCCAGAGGGGGAGAGAGCCCAGATATATATGTATGCATGTAAGTGTGTATGTCTGAGTAATAATGTGTGTGAGGGTGCATGCATCTATGACTTAGCCATTCATTCATTCATTCTGCAAATATTTACTGTTGCCTATTATGTGCCACTAGAGATTCCACAGTAAATAAAAGAGACAATGTCCCTGTCCTCAAAGGTGTTATTAGACCCAGAGCACACATCTTCATGTGGTACGTGTGTATCTAAAGGAACATGTGGCTGCCTGTGTGTGTGTGTGTGTGTGCGTCTGAAGAGAGGTCTGAATATCTGAGTTTCTGAGTATGTGTGTGTGTCTAAACATATGAGTCTGAGCATGTGTATGTGAAGGGGAGAGAATTACTCATCCACTTAGAAAGGCCTCTCCCAGAGCAGTTATATTTTCATAAATAAAAATAATCAGATAATGAGTTCATTTCCGATCTCAGGTTTGATGCCAACATTCCAGTGAAACAAGACCCGCTGGCGGGCTGGCTGCACTCTGTGTGCCTTGGATTAGCTGGGGAAAGTGCAGAGGCCAGACCTGCCACTTGCAGACTGTAGGGAGTGGAGGAAGAGAGGGTGGCCTACAACCAAAGGAATGGCAGCATACCTTCACCCTTACACAGGTATCAGCAGACAACACTCAGGCGAAAGTTCAGGCCTTATACCCCCAACAGCCTGTGTAAGGCCTGAACTTCCTCCATTCACACCTTGGAACCAGTGACGGACAGAGTCTGTGCTGCTTTGTAAATGCAGATGGACCCAGAAGAGATGACCCACTGAGCTGCTATGCATCATGGAAGGCTCAATGAATGACCCTTTCCCTGGGCACCCAGGCCAGAGCTCAGGGTTGCCTGCGGGGAGAACAGTAGCAGGGTACAGAGAGAGGTTGTGACTAGATCCCCTAGGGGAGAGGGATAGAGGCCACAGGCAGACTACAGCCCCTGCTGTCTCCTTGGTGTTCAAGGAGTTAAGTTAATGCCTCAGCTTGGCATTCATGGTCTTGCACAATGGCTTTCCCAAACGGATCTGGGCTCTCCTGGTCCACCTCCTCTCGCCTACGCTCCTGCCAGACACAACCATCTTCTACTTGGCCCTTTCTGCCTTTGCTTAGGCTGTTCCTTCTTGGAATGCTTTTCCCCAACTCTGTATGCCCAAATGGATCAGGTCTTGAAGATTCAAATGTCACCCCCTTCACGCAGTCTTCCCTAATTCTGCCAGCTAGGAATGCTTTCTCATATTCAGTAGTGACCGCCTTGTAACAGTGTCCTCCTTTTCCTCCTGGACTCCCAGTTCCAAGAGGGCAGGATCTGTGCCTCCCTCAGCTGATTTTCCTCCACAAGTCCTAGCCAGCCTGGAGATGGGGCTGCGCCTGCAAGCTGGCAGAAAGGTGAACAGAGCTGGAGTGAGTAGCAACTGTAGGTGGACCTGGGGGGAACCAGCCAAGGTTGTGACTTGAGATATGCCCCTGCTCTGAATTTGAGACCTAATGCCAGACAGGAGTGCCCTGGATTTGGGTAGGGGCTTGGAAAAGGGCACTAAGGGGAGATGGATTGGGAAAGGAGAGGGGTTTTTCTTAGGAGGTATGACTTGGACCCCAAAGCGAGACATCTGTGAGATGTCAGGGTACTACACTGGGGGCTGGGGTGGAGGACTATGGGGATAATCAAGTCAGAGGCACAGGCTGATTGTCTGCAAGTAAGAAAGAGGAATCCACAGAAGTTTTCTATCCATCCATCTGTCCATTCTTCCATCTGTCCATTTCACTATGTACTTATCTGTTCACGCATTCAACAAGCAACATTGAGCATCTACTGTATGCCAAAGCCCCGTGGAGCTTTACATACATTATTTAATCTACTCACAACAGCTATGTGAGGAATGTATCTCAGAGGAGGAGAGTGAGCCTCAGAGAAGTTGAAGGCAATGTTCAGGGTCACAGTCCAATGTCCAGGCTGCTTCTCCAAAGCCTGAGCTCTTCCCACGCCAGTGAAGAACAAATGGCTTATTTCTCAGCCTCTCCCTGGCTTCAGGCTGAGCTAGATCATGGCCCTTGGGCAGTATGATGAAGCCTTTTTCTTGTCTGGGAAGTTCAGCCTGTGTCTCCACCCAGGGGCCCCAACCACAATTTGGCCATCAGCCAGCTGTCTTTATCCTCTAACATCTTTGCTAACAAGACCATTTGTAGGGGCAAGCTCCTAACCCAAGGAGCAAAGGTTCACCAGTGGAATTTCTAGCAGAGAGGGAAGCTTTTTTGGGCAGGCACCCTCTTACTTTGCCAAGAGGGAGGACAATCCTGGCAAGAGGGCCCAGCATGACAGAAAGAGCTGCAAATGTTCTCAAAAATCACTTGGGAGGTTGCTGTAAATGCATATTCTGGGGCCCCATCCCTACAGAGTTCAGTTAAATAATCTGGGATGGGCACAGAAGTCTGAATTTTTAACAAGCCCCAAAGGCTGTTGATGTGGGTTGTCAGAGGACTAACAAGAAATTGACACGAAACAAGACTTCTGTTAATGCACCTGAAGATCACACCAGTATCTTGTGCGGACTCATTTCACAGTTGATTGGCACTCATCTGAATACCGACAATCTTTCAGTCTTTTTTTTTTTCTTTTAACGCTGTGGATTTCTTGGATTCCACAAGCAGATCCTTACACTGAACCCCCTTCAGACTCATCTCTTTAAATGTGGCCTATCCACCCAGTCTGACCAAACCTTTTTGGATCCCAATTTTATTATTCAGCACATTTCTCAGCTTGGATGGTCTGCAAATTCTACCAACCACATATCCACTCAAGTTCCTGATAAACATGTCGAAGGGGCCAGGACCAAAGCTATGTAAGAAGCTCTCGCCACACCACCACAGGTAGGCCTCGAGGCCTAGCCCCTGAGGAGTCACAAAGCTTTCAACCTGAACTGCTCCACCCTCCAGGCCTGCATGGCAGAGGACGCTATGAAAGGCTTGCTGGAATCCAGCCACCGGAGCCTGGCCATTCTAGTGTCCTCCCTCAGCCCATCAGCAGGACACGGAGGCTACCTGGATCAGATGCTGAACTCCTTCATGGCTTACTGCATTTTGCACGGACAAACCCATCCTTTCTCAGTGCATGTCCAGAACTGTGATATCAAGTTCACAGATGGGTAGAGCAGGTTTCTCTCCATACCCCTTCCTGAGACTCAGGCCTCCTTGGTGACTATACTGCAGTTTGGCAATCTCTAGGCCAGGAGACCTATGTATGTATATACCTGTGACCCAGAAGATAGGGTGGAGGTAGGCAAGGAGTAGGCAAGGAGTGGAGAGTTGGGGAGAGGTGAGACACTTGTGGGAATTTGGTTTTCCTTAAGGCTGGAGTTTTGAATAAGTGGTCAGTGTAATTGGCCGTAAGCCTTGGAATGAAACTCCTCCTTTCCCACTGGCAGAAAGGGCTGAGCCGCTGCCTAGCACATCCCAGGCTGGAACTTGAGCCCCGCAGCTGGCTGTGTGCGAAGTGGGGAAAGAGGGGAAGAGGGGACTCTAACCGAAATGTTCTGGGCCTGGCTGGGAATGCTGGGCTCAGAAATTTGATCCGGGACTGAAACAACTCCAAATGTTTCCCACATTTCTTGGAAATGGAGGCGTTCTCACCAGAACCTGGGTTTCCTTTGAATAACACTTGCCCCTAAATCTGTCCCCCACCCTGACAGGGTGGGAGTTGGGGCAGAAAGCAAGCATTGACCACACCATCAGCAATCCTGGGCTGTTTGTCTCTGAAATTACCATCAACCACTAGAAGGGAAAAGTGAGGAGGCTTTGCAGAAGAGGTGCAAGAACCACCCAGCATCCCCAGCTCACTCTGCTGCCCAGCAGACGTCCAGGGATTTATGTTCCTCTCTCTGCCCTGGTTCTAAAGCTCCTCCTCTGAGTTCAAGCTGAGTGGAACTGCCTCCTGCCCTCCGAGGGCAGCTGTCCTGCAGCTCGCCCCTCCCCTGGCTGTCCACCCCTTTGGCCTCTGCTCCCTGACTCCTGCTCTTTCAGGCGCCATGGGAGAGAGAGGCCTGACCCCTGGATTTTCACTGCCACCTCTTAGTCATTAGCCTGGCGCCTGAGGCCCTCCTCACACCCCAGGCCATGCCTGGGGCTGGGAGCCCTTTGCTGTCCACATCTGCCCCTCTCAGGAGCTGGAAGAAGCCGCTGCTATGATAGAAGTTTCCATCGGAAAAAGGAGAGAACGTGAAGGTTGCAGAAGGAGGAGAAAACAAAGCCTGTGTCCATCTTTGCCCATGTCCAGATCTGCAGCCAGACAATCGCCCCTCAGGGGTTCAGCTTTGAGTCACAGCTGTGTCTGCCTTGGGGAAGGAAGAGCGGCCTCCCCCAACGCCTGGTTTTCCATGAGGTAGAAATGGGGCACCTAAGGAGAGGCGTGCTCAGTAGCAGACCCCCCTTCATACATATTATGCCCCCCAAGAAAGCGGGGGGCCTGGGTTCAGGTCCACTTTGTCACGAGCTGACTCCGGGGGATAGGCTCCCACCTAGGCTTCTCTCTCTTGTGGATGTGGATTGTGTGGGTGCACAGGGTCGTGCCAGGGGTTCCAGATGCTGTAGGACAAGCGTGGCTCATCCTCGAGAGCACCAAGTTTACCAGACTATAGGAAGAGAACCACTGTCATTTTTATATGGAAGTAGCCATGTGTATATTATGAAGGAGGATGCAAAACACATGTCAATTTTTAAGAAAGCACCACTTTTCCAACAAATCTCACTGTTGGAGCCCCTTGAAGCTACTCCCTCAGATGCTCACTCTCCACTCCCTTCAAATACACCAGCCCTCTGTGCCTCAGTTTCTTCAGCTGAGAAGTGAGACAGTGTTAACTCCACACATGAGGAGAGGCTGGTGGGGCTGGGTGGAGGTAGGGTGGGATGGAGCCAGGCAGAAGCAGACCTTTCCTGCTCCTGGGCCTGCAGCTTGCAAACCCCAGTGCGGTGTCCCCAGAGGAAACCTTCATTGAATGGGTCACTGGGCTTCCCCCAGCTGAGCGGGGTGTGATGATCTCCAGCTCTTGGCCATGTGCCCAGTCACCCAGATCCCAGCAGCCTGGAGACTTCCTGCCTGAGCCTCTTCGGACTGAGGCTCCCAGGGCAGGTACAGCATCTCCATCAGGGGACAGCCCTGAGGCAGGGCACAGGTATGTGGGCAGGGACTGGGCATCCTCAAGCACCCATCCTACCTGCTCCTTTCATTCACTGGCCCTGGAGAAGCTGGGGGAAGAGGGTTTGAGGGGAGGGAACAGGGCATTCCTTCTTCTGGAGGCTCAGAGCATCAGGAAGAAGGTTGTGAGCTGCCAACATGCTGCTGAAGCTGGCCGGTACTGAGATTAGCCTAGCCCACATCAGACTTCGCAACATGGAAATCCCACCCAAAAGGGTGGATTTCTTTTCTTTATTTTTGACGGAATCTGACTCTATCCCCCAGGCTGGAGTGCAGTGGTGCAATCTTGGCTCACAGCAACCTCCACCTCCCAGGTTCAAGCAAGTCTCCTGCCTCAGCCTCCTGAGTAGCTGGGATTACAGGCATGTACCACCGTGCCCAGCTAATTTTTGTATTTTTAGTAGAGACGGGGTTTTGCCATGTTGGCCAGGTTGGTCTTGTACTCCTGACCTCGAGTGATCTGCCCACTTCGGCCTCCCAAAGTGCTGGCGTTAGAAGGGTGATCCACCGTGCCTGGTCTGGAACTGGTATTTCTCTTTAAAAATTCAGGCCTGACCAGCTTGGCTCATATGGCACTCATGAGCCACAGTGTGCAGTGACTGTCCTGTTGACAGCAGGCTTTACCATAGGCCCCACAGCCCCTAATGCCCCATGCGAGGCCCCCCTGTCCACTTCTCCCATTCCCATCACCTGCTGGCAATGGTGGGCTGGAGTGTGTGGTCTCTGATGTCATCTCCCGTGAGGAGAGATGTTTGGTCAGCTGGGGCATGACACCCACAGCCCAGAGAATGCTCTTTGAAAGTCAGAGCCTTTCTGACCCTCAGGCATGGCTGGTGAGAGGTGGGTGGTGGGGGAAGGCCCCAGAGCCTCCTCTTCCCACTCCCATGGGGCACCATCAGCCTTTCACGTTGCCCTGGGCTTTGGAGGCACCTGCGGCTGCAGGCAGAGAGCCCTGAGGGAGCTACAGTTCTGCTGGGGCTGCTGGAAAGAAACATGTCCCATCCCTTCAGCCCGTGACCCTGGTGACTGGCATCCCCCACACTGCCCCACGCGGGTGAGCTGTCAGCACGGACACCCGCCTCTGCAGATCTCCCAGGCAGCTTCCCTGAAGGCCAGGAGCTCCCACTTCCCAAACATCTCCAGGCTGTGGGTGACCAGGGGGTGAGGCCAGGGGCTCTTTGTGTCTCTGCCTTTTCCAGACACTGACACTGCCAACCTTGTCATTCATTCATCACATAATTGTTAGGTGCTTACTGTGTGCCATCTAAGATGTGAGGCACCCCTTCTGACTGTGTGACCTCAGGCAAACCACAATCCTTGCACCTTACCTCTCTTATCTGTAAAACTTGTTTATGACAGTATCTGATTTAGGAGGTTGTTACGATGATTACATGAGATGATATATGTCTCCCAGGCTGGGCGTGGAGCCGGTACACAGCAAGCACTCAATAAATGTTGCCCATGTCACAGATACTATTACTAATAAGAACGGGTCAGCTTCCTGCCCCCTTGGTGTCTCCCGGTCTCTGGCCTCCATTCTCGGCTTCTGTCCCTCTTCTTCCTCCCTGCTCTCTGCAAGCGCCCCCGAGTCTGCACCCTGAAGCCGGGCTGCGGCCTCCCTGGGGTCCCAGGCCCGCAGGCGGCCCCCACCAGCCTCCTCCAGGTGCACAGAGACCCCATTCTCCGGGGGTGCGTCCCTTCACTCGCTCCTGGAGGGACCCTGCCTGGTGACCTCGCGACCCCGCCGTTTGCGCGGGCAAAGGAGGGGCCTTTTGTTCCCCGGCCGGGCCCGCCAGGCCCGCGCGGCTCCCGCCCTAATCCGGCTAATTACCGTCCACACGGCGGCCGGGGCGCGCGCTCGCCCACCACTTTCCCACGGCCGCGAAGAAAGCCCCTCAGTGCGCCCCGGGAACAGAGCAGCGATTCAGCTGCGCCCTGTGGCCGGCTGCCGCCGCGGCCAATCTTCACTGCATCTTCTGCCGTTCCCTTGTCCTCTGCCTCTGTCTGTCGGTCTCCGGGCCTTCCACCCACCGGCTGTTTCTCTTTTGGTCTCCCTCTCTGTGTCTCCCCATCTTTCTCCCTCTGTTTTTATCTTTGTCTCTCCCAGGCGTTCTGTTCTGTGTCCCATTCTCTCTGCCCCTCTGCTCCGAGGCCTTCTGCCTCTGTGTCTCTGTCCCCTGGGCCTCTCCCATGGCCGAGGTTCAGCCTGCCCCTCACTGGCTCCACGTGGGGTCCCAGCTTAAGCTGAGCATCAGCTTCCCTAGCCCAGTAGCCGCAGGTCTCTGTTCTCTCCCTCCTGGTGACCCCAGGGTCCTGGCCCCTTCTAAGGAAACCAAGGAAGCTCTGGAGCTGGCATGCCTCCTAAACAATTTTTGGGGAAGCTTCAAAACAGAGAAGTGCCTCAAGATGTCCAGTGCTGGCCCAGTTGTTGGGGGAGGGGGCGGGGAGGGCTCCTGCAGCAGCTCCTGATGGTGTGCTGTGGCCAGGTCAGAAAGGGGAGCCACTCTGAAGTAATCTCAGCCTTGGGGACAGCCAAGGAGAGAGTCTGGTTTGTGCTTAACTAGTTCCAGACCGGCCACCATAGAGTCCAGACAGCTGCTTTTCCAGAATTCACTGTGAGTATGTGTCTAAAGGGTGCTGGACAGGCCACAGAATGGGTTTTTTTGGCAGAAGAAATTCACTCATTCATTCATTTTAGGGCCCAAGAAATACATTCATTCATTCATTCATTCATTCACTCAGCAAGTATTTGTAGAATGTTTACTATGTGCCAGAGCTTGTTCTAAGCAGCAAGGAGAAAACCATGAACAAAATGAAGATCCCTGTGCTACATTCTAGCAGAGAAGGCACATGGGTGAAAGGTAGGAGAAGCAGATTGACAGATGGTGGGAAGGGCTAAGGAAAAATGCAAAACCGAGAGGAGGCTGGCCGTTGTGGTGGCTCACACCTGTAATTCTAGCACTTTGGGAGGCCGAGACAGGTGGATCACCTGAGGTCAGGAGTTTGAGACTGGCCTGGCCAACATGGTGAAACCCCATCTCTACTAAAAATACAAAAATTAGCTGGCCATGGTGTCGCACGCTTGTAATCCCAGCTACTTGGGAGGCTGAGGCAGGAGGATGACTTGAACCCAGGAGGCGGAGTTTGCAGTGAGCCAAGATTGTGCCACCACACTCTAGCCTGGGCAACAGAGCAAGACTCTATCTCAAAAAAAAAGAGAAATAAATAAATAAATAGATAAATAAATAAATAAATAAAAAGGAGGTGTCAGGAGCTAGGAGGAAGGGGGTCAGAGGTGGCCTATCTGGGTCAGTGACACTGGAGCAAGACCTGAAGTAATGTCAGGGTGTCCTCCCTCCAGGGCAGTGGCTGGGCTTGCAGGCAAGTTCCCACCAAAGCTGCCAGGTGGCTCTGCCCAGTGCCCTCAAGTCCCAGTTGCTGGGAGACGCCTAGACCCACTGAGGCCCGGTGGTGGCCCCCAGCTCACCGAGGAGCAATGGCTGGGAAGAGGTTGGCTGAAAGACTTGTGCTGCAGGAAAACTCCTCCTGTCCCTCATTTTGCTTTTGCCTTTTCCTCACCACTGTCAGGGGGGTTCTGACAATGATAACCTTTGAATGAATAGGCCACAAATAAACCCCACAGCCCCATGGGAGAGGTCCTGACCAGGGCCTGGTGGTCTGTGTCCCAGGGAGAAGTAGAGCCCTCCTGTCTGCAGAGAAAGCGAGGACTTCTTTACATCAAGGTAATCAAGGGAGAAGGATTAGTGAGTTTTGTGAGCTCATAAATCACAAAACAGCCCAGTGGTGTTGTGGGTGTCCAAATCAGGGGGGCAAGAAAGATAGAAAAGGGCAAAAAACAAGCAAACAAACAAACAAACAAAAACACTCTGGTGGGGTCATGTTGGCCTCGGACAAAGCAAGAGAACCTGGGGCATAGCCAAGGCGGGACTAATGGAAACACCGTAGGACCCACAGGTACTGGGGCTGAGATTTAGGGCACGGAGGGAGTTTGACAGCCAGCCAGGGGGCGCCATCATGAGTGTGTTGGCTACATGTGGTTTGTGTGTGGCATATGGGAGGATGGAGTAGACCCATGTGACCTTCCTCAACCTCTCCCAGTAGCTCGCTCCCCTGCCCTCATTGCCCCATCTGGCAGAGCCTGGTACTGGCTGAACTACCACTGAGCCTATGTGAGCCCTCATCCTGCCAAGCCAAGGTGGGGCTGGTCAGGTTTAGGGGCCCAGACACCTTCAAAACTGGACCTTTTTCCCATGGGTTGTGCTACTTGGGACTTTGAGAGGCAGACAAGTGCCACAATTCTGTGTGGGGCTAAATGAAGGAATCCCCAGCTGGGTCTGGGAGCCAGTGTGTTCCTTCATGGCCGTGACCCTCACTAATTGGGAGCCATAAGTGCACCATTCGCCCTCTCTGGGCCCCACTTTCCGCACTTGGAGAAAAGGAATGATACTAATAATCATCCCTCTTCACAGAGTTACAGTAAGAATAAATGAGACTGGGATGGAAAAGGCATTCTGTCCGCCAGTGACCTCATCTTGTTTGACCAATACATGTAAAATTTTGACCTATTAGTCACACATATAATCGAAACAAAAGTTTATACTTGTCTGTCGTATTCTGTTGAATGCACTGATCTGGTCTATCCTGTTCTGTTTCTTTCTATTTTTAAAAAGAATCACAGATCATAATGCATTGGGTCTTGAACTACAGTTTGAAAAACACTGTCATAAACTGTGGAATGGGATATAAAAGCATTTATGGTTTCACCACCAAGAGAGCTTGCTGGAAGTGCTGCCTGGAGTAGCCTTGGGGGCTGCCACCCTAGGCACATCAACAGTGACCCCAGTGACCCTCATCACTGGCGTTATGTGGGCCTGCTTCTCTGTGGTGGACTTGAACCTAACTGCTCCAGCCATCTCCCCTGCCTGCCTGCCAAGCCTCCCTGTTGACTGTAGTCAGCTTCATGCCAAAGGCCAGACATGGCCTGCCAGACTTGGATGGGACCTTAAGGGTCACCTCATCTCTCACTTTATATAGGAGAAAACTGAGGCCCAGCCAAGGAAAGTGATTTATTCAGTGAATGGGTGGCAGAACCAGAATTAGAGTTCCGATGTCCCTCTGTCAGCCCAAGGCTTGTTTTCATTACGGAATTGTTATCTGCCTGATTGCAAACCCAGTCCCTCCTTCTCTCTACCTCTTGGGTTTGGGAACCACTCCTGGCCTGAGTAGAGCAGGAATAAAGCAGCAGGGCCAGTCTAAAGTCTGTACATACTAACCACGTGGCCAAAGGCAGGCCTGTTAATACTTCTAAGCCTCAGTCTCCTTCTCTATAGAGTAGGAATGATGTTTTCTGCTCTTCGTAACACTCAGGGTTGCTTTGTAAATTAAATGAGATAATGTGCATCAAATAGGGTTTGAAAAACCTTTTAAATATGCTTAAAATGGAAGGGTTCTTGAGAGTTGGGGTATGGTTGAATAGCTGAAGCATAGGAGTTTTCTTAGGTGGGTGAAATTATTCTGTATGATATTGCAGGTGGATAACTGACACTATGCACTTGTCAAGACCTGTAGAAATGTATAGCATGAAGAGTACATTTTTACACAAAATAAAATAATCATTGAGGAGATCAGAGGATCCTAAGATGGAATGTAAAATGTGACAAAACTATTTAACTGGATTAAAAACATGTAAAACAACTTCACTGAAGTCGGGGAGGGGTAGGAGTTTCTGATCTAAGTAGCTTTGGAAATGAGTGGAGTGTATAAGACTAAAGACTAAAGAAATTGTGCCTAAGCACTGTACTCTAGTTGATAAAGTTGCTTCTCATGGAGTGTGGTTAATAATTCCATTACCACTATACATGTGTATTGGAATTGAATGAGTAAGTGAATGGATAGTGGATGGTAACAGACAGGTGTCTCACTGTGGGAGTGGAAGGTTACAGACAGGCAAGGGGAGAAGGCTAGAATGATCCTTGTGATAATTTATTAGAATTGTAATATTAGTATGAAATCAAGTTTAATATAGATACAGATAGTGACATATAGAAATATTTATATGTTTGTGTATATCTTTTGTGATATACATACAGGTTAGTAGACACACATGTATTTCTATGCTCTGTCAGCTAAGAGGGCCTAGAAGCAATGACAGCCCCGTAGCAATGAGCACACTTAGTGCTCAGATTTCGGTTTCTAATATCATTCTCCAATTTAAAAAAAAAAACCCACAAAAACCAGGGCTTCTTGTAGAAATGGCTGATTCTAGGATTGGAACAGGAAATGTACAAGATATACGTGGAACATCTTGTAGTGCCAGAAGGTAAGGAAGATCCGAGGAAGAAATAATGGGAGTATGTCAAAGGGACACAGGAGACAACTGGTAGAGCTCCAGTGGCTACAGCTGGAACAAATTGAGCAATAAAATAAATACAGTAGTATTGGATTATTACTCAAAATATGGGAGAAATATCCTGGCTCTCACCTGTAATCCCAGCACTTTGGAAGGCCGAGGTGGGCAGATCACAAGGTCAGGAGATCAAGACCATCCTGGCTAACACAGTGAAACCCATCTCTACTAAAAATACAAAAAATTAGCCGGGTGTGGTGGCAGGTGCCCGTAGTCCCAGCTACTCAGGAGGCTGAGGCAGGATAATCCCTTGAACCCAGGAGGCAAAGTTTGCAGTGAGCCGAGATCATGTCACCGCGCTCCAGCCTGGGTGACAGAGCAAGATTCCATCTCAAAAAAAAAAAAAAAAAAAGAGAAATATCCATGAGTTCAAACTTATATAAATAAATGACTATATAGAGAAAAGGGGGAGAAGATACAAAAATCCAGAATTGCAGATGATATTCACTGCATATCACGGATGAGCATAGCTCCCTGCTCCTTAAATGTAGGCTCCACATAGCCACTTACTTCCAAACAGTATACACGGGAAGGGGAAGAAAGAATAACTTCACAGTGGAGTAACTTGACAAACACTACTTCTGTTAACTGTGAACACAGTTAACATCGACAATGACAGGTCATGGTGGTGGTGTATACCCTTTATAGGATGTAATGAAAGTTGCACTTCACCTCTGAGGTCTTCCTCCCTCAAACCCCTAACCTAAAACATCAGACAAATCCCAGCTGAGGAACATTCTACAAAATACCTGACCAATACCCCTCAAAATCGTCAAGATTATCAAAAACAAGAAAAGTCTGAGAAACTGTCAGACTTGTCACAGCCAAGGGAGGCCTAAGAAGACATGATGGCTAAATGTAATGCTGCATCCTAGAACAGAAAAAGGATATTAGGTTAAAAAAGAAACAAACAAACAAAAAAACAAGGAAATCTGAATAAAATATGAACTTATCCTTTAATAATAATGTTAATCTTGTAGGGCTGATATCAATAGTGGTTTATTAATTGTGGTAAAGGTACCATACTAATGTAAGATGATGATAATGGGGAAATTGGGTGTGGAGAATATGGGAACACTCTATATTATCTTTGCCATTTTTCTTTAAATCTAAAACTTTTCTAAAATAAAAATTTTATATCAAAAATGGAAAGCCTTACATTGGTAATTATTCACAACTTATGGCTAAGACAGGTGGAATTAGGAGAATGCCCTGGGAAGGTTTCAAGGAAGTACAAGGGAGGATTTAGGGAATTGCTTAGGGGTAAGAAATACAGCTTGGGAGGCAGGACCGTGGGGAAGCTGGGTGCATGTCTCAGACTGAGGAGGTGTCAGAGGGAAAGGATCCTTGGGACAGGGTGTCTTGGGACCCTTCCCTGACCTGGGAGGGCTTCTGGAGGAGGAGGTGAGTGGGTGGGGAGTGACGGCCTGGCTCTTTGCTCTCCTACCTTATCCTGACCCACCCTGCCACACCTCTGGGGCCAGCCCTGCTCCTCATCTGGAGGCAACCCATCAGAGGAGTTAAAGGGTCAACTCTGGAATTGGAAAAGCTGGCCACTCACCAGTGTGTGACCTTGGATAAGGCTCACACCCTCTCTCAGCCTCAGACTACTCAGCTACAAAAAGTGGTGAAAAATCTGTGTCAGAGGGTTGTTGCAAAGGTAAGTTGAAATAATGCCCACGACGGCCAACACCTGAGACACACGGGGGACTTGGTGAGTGTTACAGTCAATGTATCTTCCCTTTAGTCTACGTTGTTTGAGCAAGATCAAACAGTCAGCCACTTCGCCCTCATACCTGGAATCCAGCCCTTCCTCTGGATCCCAGGCCCAATGTGGCAGTTTTAAAACCTGGCCCCCAAGTTCCAACACTCTTTGCATCTAGAGGTCAGCTTTTTTGAGACGGAATTTCGCTCTTGTTGCCCAGGTCGGAGTGCAGTGGCACGATCTCTGCTCACCGCAACCTCCACCTCCCGGGTTCAAGCGATTCTCCTGCCTCAGCCTCCCAAATACCTGGGATTACAGGCATGCACCACCACACCGGGCTAATTTTTGTATTTTTAGTGAGATGGGGTTTCTCCATGTTGGTCAGGCTGGTCTTGAACTCCCAACCTCAGGTGATCTGCCCGACTCAGCCTTCCAGAGTGCTGGGATTACAGGCATGAGCCACTGCGTCCGACCTAGAGGTCAACTTTATATCCCCTCCTGTTGAATCTGGAATATGTAACTGCTTCACATAATAGAATATGGCAAAAGTGATGCTGCTGTCAGCTCTGGGCCTAGGCTTTCAGAAACTGTCGTCTTCTACTCCCTGTCTCTTGGGGTTTTCACTCTTGGAATCCAGCCGCCGTACTGAGAGGGAGGCTGAGCAGCCTGTGGAAAGGCCCATATGGAGAGGAACGGAGGCCCCAGCTCTTAGCCCTGGCTGAGCTCCCAGCCAGCAGCCAGTTCTCGCTGACTGCCTGAATCATCTTACAAGTGAGCCCTCGAGTCCCCAGATGAGCTGCCCCTGCTACCGCCCGGCAGAGAAGAAACGAACCTTCCTACCATGCCCTGCCCGAACTGCAGATTCATGAGCGAAATTAATCATTGATGATATTTTAAGCCATTAAGTTTTGGAGTTACGAAGCCATAGTAACCTGAACATCTGCTAACTGGGTCCAGGACTGTTACTATTCCTCCACCTCCTCCTCCTCCTCCTCTCCGCCATGTGCTTGAGTTGTGACGTGGGTTGTGGTGTGGTGGTTTAGTAGGTGGGCACCAAGCCACACTACCTGGGCTCAAATCCTGACTCTCACGTATCAATCGTATGACTCTAAGCAAGCAACGTAGTCTCTCTGTGCCTCAGTTACCGTGTCTGTAAAATGGGGGTGACAGTAGATAGTACAGAATTGTTGGGAAGATTAAATGAACTAAGCAACATAAAGCACATAGAAAAGCACCTGGCATGTGCACAATTATTCTGCCAGGCCAAGGCCCCAGCTCTCCTGGGTTCTGGGGTGCTGACTCACTGGGGCCTCCGTCATTTGAGATGATCCCTACCTGGCCACTTGAGGCCCCAGACTTCCCAGGTGCCACCAGCCTCTGCCTCCTCAGACTATCACTCTTCCTGCTGGTGCCAGGCTCTGGCCATGAGGCCAGCCTTACTCACTCCCATGACACTTCCGGCTCTGCCCCCTGGTTCCTCCCTGCACTGCTGTAATTCTGACTTCCTTTTGGCTGGGCTGTTGGAGAAAAAGAGAGAGTGGTGAGGTGGAGGTAGAGACCCCCACCATAGAGGGTGGTGCACTGATGGGTGTGTTGTGGGGGGGCTAGTGAGAAACACACGCACAATATGAGCAAGGCCTGCCGTGGAAAGCCAGAGAATTTTCACTAAACCTTTCTTAGGAATTGCATAATGGCACATGGCAGATTCCCGAGGAAGCTAGGGTTGTGTCTTAATTAGGCTTTGCCAGAGAAAAATGAACGTGCTCTAAGACACTTTCCCACATACGTGTTCGTGCAGTTTGTGAGAACTCAGAAATGCTTTGCATCCAGGCTGTGCCCAGGACTCAGATTTCACTAGCTCCAGGGGTTCTCTGTTGCAGCAGGAACACAGCAGCCTCCTCATTAGAGCTTTTCAAACCAAGGTGGACGCTGAGGATGGGATTGAAAGTCCCCTGGGGCAGAGGGATCTTTGAAAGGGGGAGCCACAAGGAGCAGAGAACGGTGACCTGGGGGGCGTCTGTGGGGACAGCCTAAGTTCCGGAGCTTGCTGGTCCTGCAGCGCTACTTAAAGATCACCGCACCATCTCCAGTGAGTCCCTGAGCCTGCCCTGCTGCTTCCAATTCCCCCAGTGGGCCTGGAAGAATGACCCACTTCATGCTGGGAAAGCCACGCTGATGCTGTTGACTTGCAGGAATAGAATTTGGAACCGTATCCCTCCCTCCATCCCCTCACAGGAGACAGAAAGCAGGGAGGATTGAGAGGATCTGGGCACATGGGGGCTGCTCAGGAAGCAGGAGGGGGCTGATTGCAGGGAGAGAGAGGCAGGAGTTCACCTGGGAGAGGAGATGTGTGGAGCAGGCTTGCCACAGCGCCACCTGGCCACATGATCCCAGGTGGAGTCTCAGGAATCCCATTTCTGGAGGTATTCAGGCCACGTTGAGTGTGTGGGGAGTGTGAGGCGGAGAGAGCCCTGAGTCAGAATCCACACCATGCCACTCACCATGATGACGACAGCAGGCACATTCCGACAGGGACAATATTGATTAGTTCAGTAGTTCCTGACCTATCTGGATGCAGAGTTGAATCTCCTGGAGCCTTAAAAAGAAAACAAAAAACGATGCTGGACCCCACTGCAGGCTAATGGAATCCAGTGGGGGCCTGACGCTATCCGGGTGACTGATGGCCAGGCAGGACTGAGGACTGCGGGATTGCACTCGTTAGAGGGCCCCCTCCCCTAGTGCCTTCCACCGTCCCCACAGCCGTGCTGAGGTGAGCAACCAGGCTGCTGGGTGGAAGGAAGGAGGTCCTCAGTCCCCTTGGGGCAGGATGGAGGCGGATGCCTCTCCAGCTGCTGCTGGCCCCTGGCAGGGCTCAGAGGATGCCCCTGCATTGAGTGAGGACTCGTGCTTTCTGTCTCCCAGGACCCTCACGTCCTTCAGCCTCTGGTGCCTTTGGGGCACCTCTGTGGCCAGGGTGGCTGGGTGGCCTCCGTGTGCTCCCCAGCCCTGATTCCACCAGCCCTGTCAGCCTGGCACGGCCTGGGTCTCCTCCCAGGTCTGGTGTGCAGCTGGCATGAGGCCTAGAATCTGTCAGCGGCTTCATTGAGATGCTGCCCCAGCTCTGCCCTAGTTCAGGGTTTCAGAGCCTTAAGGCACGCATCCCAGTCTTTTCCTGCTCCCTCTGTCACCCTGGAAACAGGTCTCAGTTTCTGGGGGCCCAGGGTGGATGGTGGGGTTGTCCCCATAGGTCAGGGTAGGGCATGAGTGGAGGGCAGTGCTGGCTGGGTGAGTCGGGACAGACCTAGCGGAACCAAGGCTTGGCAGGGTGTGGGGGCTGGGGAGGGCCAGGGCAGGCCCACGCTGAAGAAAGGGCCCTTTCCGAAGTTCACCGGCATAAAGGGAATTTTTGGTTGTTGGTTCGTCTTCCCTGGTGAGGGTGCCTTCTTCGAATTTACACAAAAGTGTCGTATGTGTCCACGGTGGCCAGGTGTGTGGAACCTGTCTCGGGTTCCCTGGGCATTTCCTGAGCCCAGAATCTCTGTCACACCCACCTGGTCAGTGATTTATCTGTGGGAAAAACCTGGCAGCTTGTGGGGTTCTGGCAGCTTGTGGGGTTCGGCCCTTGAATCTCCTGTGTTGGGTGACTCTGGATGTGCCCAGCCCCACCTCCAAGATAAGGAGAGACAGGCCCTTCTCCTCCCAGACTCCCAGCCAGCCACACTCCCCTTACCAAGCCCCAGAGGGGAGAACGGTGCACGGCTGTGTGGAAGCTGTCTGGCATTCCCTGGGCTTTCCCAAGCCCAGAATCCCTGTCACGGCCACCTGGTCAGTGATTTGTCCATGGGAAAAACTGGGTAAGCACTAGAAACCCTGCTTCATTCTTCTTGCCCCGACTCTCCTGGACTTTCTCCCCGCAAAATCTCCACTTACACACTTCCCACAGCTTCATGAGGTTTCAGGGGAGGTTGAAGACCCTGCTCTGGATGTGAGGTCATTCGGCCTGGGCTCTGGTCCCAGGTCAGCTGCTCCTGCATTCCCGCAGTTCCCAGGGCCCCCATTTGCCCATCTGGAGACAGGGCCTTGCCCTTCCCCGCCAGGGCTGCAGGTGAGCGTGTGGACTGGCACCTGGCTGGCCCACTGGGGTCCCCTCAACTCTGAGTGAGGTACATCAGTGGCTGCTGTGGGTGCTTGCCGAGGTCTCTTCACAAGCCCATGATGCAGATCCCAGCTGCTATGGGAGAGTTGGCTACTGAGGCTCACTGCTGCCTGCCTCTCTGAAGAACTGTCCTGTCTGTCCAGCTGGGAGATTATCCCCTCCCAGATGCCCATCCCCCAACTTCATCCCCATCCCCAAAAACCAATGTCTGACCCAAGGTAGCAGAGGCCAGCCCCTTTGCCCTCAGGTGGGACGGACCAATCGCACAGTGCTCCCAAGCTCCTTGGGATCCAGCTGAAGCTAGAGGCCACATCTTTGCCTCGGTTTCTCCCTGGCCCCGTCCCGCTTCCCTCACTGCCCTGTTCCTGAGAACACTCCTCAATAAACCACATTCACTGGGTCCCCTCCCAGGCTCTGCTTCTAGGATGGCAGGCATGGCCTATAAGAACTCTAGGGCCCTGTGGCTCCAGGAGCACCTGGCCCTGGTCCAGAGATGAAGCAGGTCAAGGCACTAGCTGTCCTTGGCTGCCAGAGCTCAGAGTGGGTGAGGAAAGGATGGCAGCTCAGGAGCCTGAGCTAGGGGCATCGATCTGTGCAGGGAAGGCAGGCTGGAGGAGCAGCTATCCAGCCTCACTCACCGTTTCCCCAGCCCCCACCCTGAGCCTGGCCCCTGGGAGCCACATTTATTTGTCCTGTCTTACAGAGGTGGCCGCCGAGACCAGATAGTCACTAAGTCTCTAAACCGTAGGGGACCCAGTAAATTGAGTGCCTCTGCTGGATTCCAGTGCCTGTGTCTCGCTCACTGCCCCAGGTAGTTGCACAGTGTCTGCCCTGGAGGCATTGGCAGAAGCCAGGGCCTTGGCAGGAAGGAACTGGGGGAAAACTGAGTACCGGGTCTCCCCTGGTGTGGGGAAAGGAGCTGACCGAATTAGAATGGCTGGAGCAGCTGGCCCGACCCATCTGGCGGGCAGGCGGATTGGGAAGCTGGGGAGCAAGCTTCCTGCAGAACTTCCTTCCCTTTTCTTGCCAGGAGGAAGGGGTCTTACAACTTCCCATCCTCATGCTGACTCTACCCCTCCCTGCATGTGCATGGCTGGGTGGCTCAGTGTTGAACACAAAGGCAGGGGTACAATGGGGACATTTCAGGCACCATCATTGTTGAAATTATAGACACTCTCAGGATATAAGACTTCTTGAGGCTCTCTTCATATCACCAAGTCATGTACACCGTGCCCTGATCTCAAAGAGCAGGGAAGGCCTTTGACACTTGGATCATTCCAACCTCCTCCTTCCACACCCCTGCACACACCACAGCCTGCCTGAACATTGGGACACTCCCTGGGCATCTGGGGAATGGGAGTCTGGAAGAGCCTCAGGGGAGAGGCCAGGTGCCCTAGCAGAGAGGGCTGAGGCCAAGGAGGAGGAGGAAGTGCTGCATGCTTTAATGACCCGTTCATATTCCCATTCATGTTGGCTGGGCTTGCATTGACACTCCTGGGCCAGAGCAGCTGGTCACTTATGTGCTGCAGTCACTGCTTCCTGTGCTCAGCTGGTGGTGAGGCTGCAAAGGCTGGGGTCGCCAGCACCAGCGGACACCCTGGCCCCAGCAGCTGCTCTGATAAGCTCAGGCTTGGCCAGCGGAAGGAGGGTGGTGGCCCCTGGCTCAGCAGCCTGGCCCAGAGAGCTGTGGCCATTGTGCTATCTTGCGTGTTTACTCCACACCTTCCTTCTGCTCACTGCCAGGAAAGCTATGGTTCTCTGGACTCCAGGGAGGGGGCAGGGCATGTTTAAATGAGTGGCTTTGGGGTTTGTGAAAGCCTCCAGTGCGAGGGCACACATGAATGCCGAGGGGGGAGCTGATGCAAGTCTTCTGGGGGCAGCTTAGCAACGTGGATCTCAAACCCTAAAGATGTGCATGCACACGCAGGGAGGGGTAGAGTCAGCAATCTACCAGGAATTGATCCTAAGGAAATAATATTAAGTTCATACAAGGTGTGAGTGTAAGGACACTTATCCCAGCCTTGTTTACAACTAATACCAGTCAATGGCAGATTGCACATTCACATAGTTGAGCATGTGGCAGCCATTTACACAGTGATGGAGTTATCAATAAAGCTGCCATGAACATTCTGGTACATGTCTTTTGGTGGGCATACGCACACCTTTCACTTGGGTACATACCTAGGATGGGTTCATAGGATTATGTGTGTTCCATTTGAGTTGATGCTGCAAAGCAGTTTATGAGACTCCCACCACCAGTTTATGAGAGCTTCAACTGTCCTGACAAAGATGTCAACGCGTGGTATTGTCAGCCTGTATCACTTTGGCTCTTCTAGTGAATGCATAAAAGTGTTGCATTGTGGTTTAAATCTGCATTTCTAAATATATGCAAACAGAAAAATGGATAAACAAATTGGAAATCTACATGGCAATTAAAAAGAATGAACTATGGATTCATGCAACTACATGAATAAACCTCAAAAATCAATTATACTAAAATGTGTACACAAAAGAGCACATACTGTACGGTTCCATTTACACGAACTGCCAAAACAGGCGAAAGTAAGGTGATAGAGGTCAGAACCATTGCCTGCTCTGGGATGGGGAGGTATGGACTAGGATGAGGGAAGAGGATAAGGGAACTTTCTTGAGTATTGGAAATGTTTGAAACCTTGTTCTAGGTAGTGGTTTAAAAGTGTATATACATGTACAATTTTATCAAACTTATCTTTGCATTTTGTTGTATATAATGTATACTTACATAGAAAAAATTTAAATGTATACTAAAAGGGGGAAAATAATGTAGATCTATATTGATTAATCTGGAATTATGTTCAAAATAAAGTAAATGTAAAAAGCAGCTTGCAAAATTCTATGGACATCTAGGGCTTCCCTCATGAGCTCTTTTTTGGTGAAAGTCCAAAAATAACATAAAATGTGGGGTTTTAACCTAACATAAAATGTAGGAATTACCCTGAATGATGTGCTAAAGATTCAAAGTGCATAGGAACCGTTGAATAGAGATAAGAAATAACTCAATGGGACATTGATAAGGAAATCAAATACTACAGCTCTCAGCACCACATTTTGAAGGACTGTATGTGATAAGGCAGGAAAATCTGTTAATTATATGGATTCTGAATATTGAAATGAAGATGGTTAAAGAAATTTGGAATGTTTAACCTGGAAAAGAGACAACTTAGAAGCAAATATATTTAGGGATTTGATGGCTTACCATACGAATAAGGTCTCAAACTTATTCTGCATCATTAGAAAGAGAAGCAAAAGGAAACAAGATGGATCTCATCAGAGAAAGAAAGTCTATTGATGGGATATTGAATGAGTGGTCAGCAAGGTTCCTTCCAACTCGGACTCAAAAAGTCAGATGATAAGCCTCATGATATATCCAGACTCCAGAATCTTAATCCTATACTCTAGCAGTGAAATTCTATAAGCAAGTTTGTGGAGAGGAACAAAAAAGGGATGTGTAGACTTAGCAAAAATAGCAGCAATACTCCATCCCATCCCCGCAAGAACACCTCTTCCCAATGTGACTTTTTAGCACCTCCCATCAAGAAGTGAAGTCTATTTTTCTGCCCTTTGAACCTGAGTTTGGCCCTGTGACTTGCTTTGGCCAATGGGTCATTAGTAAATGTGAAGAAACCAAAGGCTGGAAAAGAACTTGCACACTGGACTTGCCCTCCTTTCCTGCTGTTATGATTGCCAACATGTGAATAAGCCTAGGCAGGCTAGCCTGCTGCAGACATGTCCCAGTCATTCCCATTACTGCAGCAGATAACCAAACAATAGCAGTTCCAAACCCCAGATGCAAGTGAGATCATCCTAACCAAACAGTCCCCAGCTGACTCACCAGCTGACTATAGCTACCTGAGTGAGCCCAGGTGAGGCCAGCCAAAGAACCAGCCTGCTGAGCCCAGCTCCAATTGCCAACCCTCAGAATTATGAGCTACTAAGTGCTTAAATCACTAAGTTTTGGGATGAGATGTTAGGTAGTAAAAGCTAACTTACACAAAAGGCTGGCATATTTTTGAATAAAAAGGTCCTAAAAATCCCATATTTCAGAGATTCTGGAGGCAAGAAGTACCTTAATTAGTTATGATGTATTTTTGTTTTTATTTTTTGTTTATCTTTAGTGAGACAGTATCTTGCTGTGTCACCCAGGTTGGAGTGCAGTGGCACAATCACGGTTCCTTGCAGCCTTGATCTCCTGGGCTCAAGTGATCCTCCCACTTCAGCCTCCCAAGTGGCTGAGGCTACCAGTGTACACCACCGGGCCCAGCTAGTTTTTAAGTTTTTTTGTAGAGACTGGTTCTCCCTATGTTGCCCAGGCTCGTCTTGAACTCTGGCTCAAGTGATCTTCCCACCTTGGCCCTCCAAAGTGTTGGGATTACAGAAGCAAGCCACTGCCCCTAGCCATATGTATTTTTTAAATGAGGATAGTCTCTGCCTTGGATGGAGGCAGACAAGTTCCTGGAAATACAAACAAGAGACACAGAATAATAGGTATGAGGACAACAACAACAAAGATTGCTAACATTACTGTGCCAGGTGCACGCCTCAGCCCTTATCACATATTATTTCACTGAATCATCGTAACAAGCCTAGGAGTCTGTTCTAAGACATGGACATGCCCACGGACAGTACTGATGGTGACTCACCCAGCTGGGGCTTGTGAGGGGTAGAGCCAGGAAGTGATCTTTCAGAGCAACCTTGCAGGGAGGGTGTGTTTTATGAGGGCCCGCTGCCTGCTCCTCCCTCCCCAGGTGGGAGGTTGTGGCCCTGATTTACCTCCCATCCCATAGCCTCCTTTCCTCCATCATCCTCACCTGTCCTCTCTGTAGAAAATCTTCAAGGACCTTTCATGATGTGTTCAGTGATTTACAGACTTCCCAGTCTGAGGATCTCCCTTTCTAAGCTCTCATCCCCCACGGGCGCCTCTTCCTACCCTACCCCACTGCCCTTTTACATAACTTCAAGGCTGAAAGGGTTTTGGAGCTGCCCTTTGCACAGAGACCAGGAAGCAGAGAAGTCAAGGGACTGGCCAAGGTCACCCAGCTGGTCCTGCCGTCCCGCCTGGGCCTGGAGGACTCAGACTTCTTGGGTCCCGATCCAACTTTTTTTTCATCACATGATGCACATCACCTGTGGGCGCATCAAGGCGCTGCTCGTGAGGCTGACGGGACTGAGCTCTGCACTTGGGCCCTGGGATCCAAAGAATTTAAAGACAATCCTTAAAGTCTCTGCGGTTGAGCTGAGATGGAAACAGCAGGATCTGCAGCTTCTCCCACTGAGCAAGGCACAGTGTCTCCTGCTCTGCCTTGCTTGCTGCATTTTCTTCCTTTATTGTCTGAAACAATTTCAGCCTCTCCCAGTGTTGGATTTGCCCAAACTCCTGGTGGAGGTGGGTGTGAGGGGTGCCATCGTGTGATGTGTAACTGGGTAGGGGTACTAGTGTGGGCACACACATGGCATGTCTGTGCCAGCAAGCATCTGTCGGTCTGGGTGTGATGTGACTCAAATGCTGAGGCTCACATTTCCTCCTCAACCCCTGCCCCCCACACCCCTTCCCGTCCCTCCCCTCCCCTCCCCTCTCATAGCAGCTGTATTCCCCCCTCTCCTCCCAGGGAAGGAATGTTCCTGGCAGCCTCAATGCCCACCCCAGGCTGAAAGCAGCACAGGTGGGACATGGGTCCAGCTGGCCCCAAGACAGGGCCGCCCAGGAGAGTCTCCCCCAGTGCCCCCCATCAGTGCTGCCTGCAGCAGCTGTTGCCTTGAGGGACAGGATTGCCCCAAGAGGAAGTGCCTGGAGGCCAGGCAGCCTGTCTCTGGGAGCCCATCCTGGGTTCTGCCTCAGGTCCAGTCCAGGGGAGTGGGGTTGGCTGGGAACCCTTGGGGGCCAGAGCTCCATTCCCTGTGCATCCCTTGGTACCCCATCAACAGATACATCCTCAGCACCTACAACGTGGCAGGAGCTGGGGCCTGGCCTAGGAGCTTTCAGTGCAGGCAGGCAGAAGTTCCCACATAAAACTCAAGTTGTCCGGGGGTTGCCAGGTGGGCGGTGGCAGGGGCCCCTCTTGGAAAACGGTCCTGTGGTTCTGAGAAGTGCGAAACCCACTACACTAGGGGTAAAAACTAGACACTATGAACTCACGTGACAACAGCAGGTAGGACATGCCCAGGGCTGTGAGAAAAGCCCCGAAATGGTTTTAGTGGTTTAGAGCGAGGCACATCTGTCCTTTGGGAGTAAGAGTGGGGAGGTAGGCTGATGCCTGCAATGGGCATTAAAGGATGGGTGGGAAGCAAAGGAGAACATGGAGAAGTGTGATCCTGGCAGAGGCACAGCACAGGCAAAGGTGTGTGCCCCTAAAGCACATCTGGTTCCATTGTGGGACCAAGGCTTGTGCCCAGCCAAGAGGCCAGTAAATGCCAGCATATGGACAAATATCTGTGTTTGAAGTGTTGTAATTATGAGGAGAGGCACCTGGTGAGACCTAGTGGGGTTGGGAAGGCTTTGGAGAGGAGGGGAGGTCTGAGACAGGGGAGAGAAAGGAAGAACACAGAAGGGCCCCTCACTCCCAGCCTTGATCCTAAAGGCCAGAGGCCCAGGGACTGTGGTCCAGGGCTGCTGTATCTGGGACAGCAGGGACCCTCAGCTTGTCCCAGCAAGGATAGCTAGGGCTTAGACCAGAGCAATAGGGACTCAGTGTGTCTTGGGAGACTTAAGTCTGGTGAGCCTCCCTCTGGTCCCTCTTCTTCAGCTCCCAGGAGGCCCTTGCTCTCACACAGGCCACATCTGTGGAGCATAGAGTTGAGCAGGGGACTCTGTGAGGGTCGTCTCATTATGGCTAAGCAGCTTGAGTTGTGCTGTGTGATCTCACACAAATCACTCACCCTCTTTGAAACTCAGTTTTCTTGCCCATAGTACAAGGGGGTTGGGCTTCGTGGGATCCCAAATAATTCCTACCTCACTTGCCAGTCCTGATTAACTGGTAAGGCTGTATGGAGGATTGTGAAGCCAAGTCCAGGATCAGAGGGATGGATGCTGTGATGGATTAGTAATGTCTGCTGTAGCCTCCCAAGGTGGGTGGGTGGCACCTGTGCTTCACCTCTCCTGTCTTCCTCACACCCTTTGTGACATCCTGTGCTCTAACAGTGGGCAGAGGACCAACCCTCCATGAGAAGTGGTTAAACTTGTGACAAATCTGTGTGTTCCCCCAGGGTCAAACATCTGGATGGAAGGCATGTGTCTCCAAGCAGCTGACACTTGGTCTCATGTAGACAGAAGCACAGCCGCAGTTTCATAAGGAAGTAGAGGAAGGGTGGATGGGTGCAGTGACTCACGCCTATAATCCCAGCACTTTGGGAGGCCGAGGCGGGTGGATCACCTGAGGTCAGGAGTTCAAGACCAACCTGGCCAACATGGCAGAAACCCACCTGTACTAAAAATACAAAAATTAGCTGGGCATGGTGGTGGGCACCTGTAATCCCAGCTACTCAGGAGGCTGAAACAGGAGAATTGATTGAACCCAGGAGGCAGAGGTTGCAGTGAGCTGAGACTGGGCCATTGCACTCCAGCCTGGTTGACAAGAGCAAAACTCCATCGAAACAAGAGGTAGAGAAAGGGTAAATACCCACAAATCAGAGTTCTTGGTCCATTTACATTTCTGGCATACGGAGAAATTGGTACCCAGCTGCATTTATTTATAGCTAATAAGAAGGAAAATTTGGGCCGGGTGTGGTGGCTCACACCTGTAATCCCAACACTTTGGGAGGCTGAGGCGAGCAGATCACTTGAGGTCAGGAGTTTGAGACCAGCTTGGCTAACATGGTGAAACCCCGTCTCTACTAAAAATACAAAAATTAGCCAAGTGTGGTGGTGCGTGCCTGTAATCCCAGCTACTCAGGAGGCTGAGGCAGGTGAATTGCTTGAACCTGGGAGGTGGAGGTTGAAGTGAGTCAAGATTGCGCCACTGCACTGCAGCCTGGGCAAAAGAGCAAAACTTCATCTCAAAAAAAAAAAAAGAAAAGAAAAGAAAATTTGTTGTGTTTTGCTGAAACAGAAAAAAATTGGCAAGAAACAAAAGAACAGATTAAGAGAAATTGATGAATTATACAATTGGGTTTAAGTGAGCCTAAAATCTTGAGAGGAACTTTAATCAGAAAATAAGAATAGTTTTGTGAAATGTGTGTATTTTGTTGCGTGTCTGTTGAAGAGTTTGTAAATGTAGCATATGTGCGTAGACTGTTGATACACAAGGCATAGGTTGATGTATACATGATGTGAATGTGTATTTGGTGTATGTGTGGTATGCAGTAGGTATGTTTACATGTGTTTGGTATGGGTACATGCAGTATGCCTATTGTATGCAACAAACAGAAAAGGTAGGTATGGTGTGAATGTGTGCAGGATATGTGTGCATCCTGTGTGTGCATGTAACCCATGACGTGTATTTCGGGCTAGTATATGGTGTCCTTGCTCTGTGACGCACTGGCCTTGAGCAGGGCCCAGCAATGACGTGAAGTAACATCAGAGTCTGAAACAGCTCCTGGTGGAGCTGCGTCGAGAAATGAAAGAGAAGAGGCCTGTGACTTTCCCAGGGCTTGCCCCTCCAGGAGGTAGTGAGGAATTTTAGGGGTCTGCTTCCCACACCCTGTGAAATCCAGACATGCAGAAAGCGACTGGGGTCCTGTGGAAACCTTGCTGCCAGCTCACGGCGCCTGATGAAAAAGCTTGCAGCTTGAGGCATACAGAGTGGTAGGACGGACCCTGGAGACTCGGAAGTGGGAGGGGTGGAAGGCGGGAAGGGTGGAAGGTGGGAGGGGTGGAAGGTGTGGGGTGAAAAACTGTATATTGGGTACAACGTACACTACTCGGGTGACGGGTGCACTAAAATCTCAGACTTCACCACTGTACAACTCATCCACGTAACCGAAAACCACTTGTACCTCAAAAGCTATTGTAATAAAAAAATTCCTTTAAAAAAAGCTTGCAGTTTCCAGTGTCCAAGAAAAATTGCTCATCAACCTTTCCAGACCTTTTCACCCCTTCAGCAAAGATGGGAAAAGTTCCCAATGGGTTTTCACTGGGAAGCTGAGCAATTTCCATGATAGATTTAGAGCGCTTCACTGGTGATAGCAAAGGCTTAAGAAAAGTAATAATTAACTGACAGACAACTGGAGTTTCCAGAACGACTGTTCTCAGTGAAGGTTGCTTTGCCCAGCACATTAGCACATTGAAGATCACAAAATGAGAGAGAGAGAGAGAGAGAGAGAGAGAGAGAGAGAGAGAGAGAGAGAGAGAGAGAGAGAGACAGACAGACAAAACAATCTCTTAACTGCAGGCAAGATGTCCAGAGGATTTTATTCCCCTACAGAAGGCCCCAGGCTGGGGGTGGGGTGGAGAGAGCAGGAGTGCATGCTGCTCTCCATGTGCCCGGCAGAAGTCATGGTGGCTTGCTGAGCCTCAGCTTCTGATGTGTCCGGGGGGACTGTTGACCTCAGCCCTTCCTGCCACACAGGACGGCAGGGCCAGTGCAGAGGCAGCAGCCGTGAATGTTTTTGCAGAGTAGAAGGGACAGTCCCCAAGGGCAAGGTTGTTCCTGGCACAGGGCCTGCTACCAAGTAGGTGTCCAGTAAATAGCTGTTGAATGAATGAGTGGCCCAGCAGGGACCATCCAAGAGAAACAAGCCGATTTCCACCAACCTCGGAGCGGGGCTTCCAGGGCAGGGCTGGGGGCAACATGTCTGCCGGTCCAGCTGCCCCGTTTCCGCCTCCTCTTTTCCGGCCCTCTCCCCATAACCTTGGGTGGTTCCCACACCCCAGCTCGGAGCCTTCTACTGCCATTGTTTGGCTTTTATCTGGGCCCAGGCCTCTGCCAGCCCAGACCTTTCATTGGATCAGGAAAAGGAGAAGGAGAAGGCAGATTGTTGGGGAATGAAAGCTTCAGGGATTGATGAGGAAAAGAACCGGACATCAGATGCATCTGAGGGGTACAGCCTCAGGTGAGGAAACCAAGGTTTAGAGAGGAACAGGGATGTTTCCACGGTCACACTGAAAAGTGACAGAAAAATGATCACAATGATTTTGGGAGGGACACCAACATGCACACCATAGCAACTCTCAGACTTAGCAGTAGAGCCCTTTCATAAAATAAAAGTGTATTGTGGAAAACTGAAAGCAGAATAAAGGACCTGCTGGTTGAGTTGGGGTGGGTGAGGCTGGGATGAAGGCACTGAGCCCAGCTGATTAATTTCCCCATTTTTCTTTATGCCCCCTGAGGCACCTTGGCTGGAGCAAAGATAGAAAACCACCCATCAAAAGCTTGATTGTAGCTTTCCCCAAAATGTATTTCTAGAAAATCTGTTTTATCACTATGTGTCCCACCAAAAAAGGGTTCTGGCTGGGCCTGGTGGCTCACACCAGTAATCCCAGCACTTTGGGAGGCTGAGGTAGGTGGATCACTTAATGTCAGGAGTTCGAGACCAGCCTGGCCAACGTGGCAAAACCCCATCCCTCCAAAAAAAAAAAAAAGAGCCAAGTGTGATGGCACATGCTTGTAATCCCAGCCACTTAGGAGGCTGAGTTTGGAGAATCACTGGAGCCTGGGAGGCAGATTTTACAATGAGCTGAGATTTTGCCACTGCACTCCAGCCTGGGCAACAGAGTGAGACCCTGTCTCAAAGGAAAAAGAAAGTTGTTGGGGTGGGTTCTGTGGTCAAATAAGTTTGAGAAACACTGGATTAACCAAAGTGAGTTGGGTCTCTTCAGGATTTCTTAGAGATTTGAATATTTACATTGTGTACTGGGAGCCTTAAGAGGGTGGCTGGTGTGTAGGGTCCTGTGAACCTATCTGTTCTATTGAGGGCCATCCCTGTAGGATGGTGCTAGGCAGAACACACTAGGGAAATGATTTTACTGGAGTATAGTAATAATAATTTTCGGGAGGCCAAGGCAGGAGGATTGCTTGAAGCCAGGAGTTCCAGACCAGCCTGGGCAATAAAGCAATACTTCACCTCTACAAATTTTTTTTTTTTAATTAGTCAGGTGTGGTGGTGTGTGCCTCTAGTTCCAGCTACTCAAGGAGGCTGAGGCAAGAGGATCACCTGAGCCTGGGAGTTGGAGGCTGCAGTGAGCCATGATCCTACCACTGCATTCCAGCCTGGGTGACAGAACAAAACCCTGTCTCAAAAAAAAAAAAAGGAAAAAGAAAAAAAAATTACCCTCTGTCATTCCCTCAAGACCTAGGAGAGGGCTAAACACTAAAATGAGGGTAGAGGGGAGGCAGTATATACTCTGGAATGAATACAAGCTTTAGTCTTCCCTGATGCTAGAGTTAAATAAGTCCTGTGGGAAGCCCAGGCATTTCCAGGCCTCTTTCTTCCTTTCTCTGTCCTGCAAACAGAAACACGGCCTGGCCCAGCATGGATAAGGTGAGTCCTAGGTCCACCAGCCAGTTATTCCTGACATATCCCCATCCCAGGGCTGAGCTGGCCCTTTGGCCCAGACAGGAGGCCCCAAGCTTGGGCTGGGCCGTGAGAGCTCCGGGAAACCTGGTTCCCACTTGGCCTGTGAGGCTGCCCTGGCCTCTCTTTCCTCTTCTTACTGGTGGGAAGAATTTCTGGAAATGCTCTGGTTCAGTGACAATGAGGCAGGATGCCCTCCCCGCTCCCCTCCCCGCTCCCCAGACCAGCCTGGCTGCAAGATCCACTACCCCTCAGGGGCTGGGGCCCACAGAGGTAACCTGGCTAACCCCCTCCTGCCCTGTCACAAGGGGGAGGGCGGGCCAGCCCCTGCTCAGGCTGCCAGAGCAGGTTGGGGAGGAGGGCAAGCCCCTGGGCCATTTCCCAGAGGCCACATCCATGCTGGGCCTGTCTGGCCTCCCGTGGCCCAGTCTTTCCCTCTTTCTTTTTTGCACTTGGACAGACAGTGGGGCAGGGGGAAGGGCCCCCCACCCCCCCACACACACCAGGTGCTGGGATGCATCAGTGACCAAGGCAGCTCTGTCTCTGGGGCTCAGGGTGAGGTCGGGGGGTCCCACACGTAACCCGGGAATGTTGATACAATGTTTTGAGGGCTTTGACAGACACCTGAGCCTCAAAAGCTCCAGCCTGGGAATGAGGAGGCCTTCCTGGAGACACCCGTTTATGAAGAAACTTCCCTCGCTTCTGGGCCTAGAATCCATGAGGAAACCTTACTTTCAAGGAGTTTCTGTTCCGTGTCACTCCTCCTCTCCACCTCTTTCTCTGCTTTCCTTTTGTCTGACTGGCTGCGCCCCTACCTTTCTCTCTGAATCCATCACACCCCTCCCTGACTCCTGCCAGGCCACGGCGGAATTGCTGTTCCCAGGAAGGATGGGGAAACGCTAGAGAGACGCAGCAGACCCTTCCCCATAGCACCCTGGCTTGGTGTCCACCCCTCCACCATGGATGGCAGGAGGGACAGCCCCCCTACCCTGGCCGCACCTTTGCTCAGCTAGCTTCCCTTCTCGGTGACTCCATTGCTGAGGCCACAGCCAATCACCCAGCCATCCTTCCTGGGGGAGATTGGGCAGGAATTTTTGTACATTAAGAAGTTTGTATTGTCTGAGTGGAAGCAGCCAAAAAAGAAAAGTGCTTTATCAGAGAATTGGACTTGAGTTTCCCTCAAAAACAAATGGGGTTTCTGAGGAATGGATTTTAGGGGGCACTAAGGCCTGGGGGCCAGGAAGGGCCTGGGAGTTCTGTGTCTCCCTTTAACTGGGGGCTCCCTGAGGAAGGGGCTGTGTTCCCACCTCAGAATGGGGGCTCCCTGAGGCCACAGCCATGTCCCTCAGTCTGTGCTGCTTGAGGGTCAGAACCCTGCCTCCTCCCTGACTGGCATGTGACGATCAGACGCCCTGCCCCACCCCTCAGGTCGAAGCAGGCACTGGGATCCTAAGGTGGTTCAAGGATGTTGCAGGGACCAGTGTTCCTTGGCCAAGGTTCTTTCAGTCCAAGATTCATCTCCCCGCCACCAAACGCTCTCCTTTGCTCCCAGGTCTCCCAGAGTCTCTTGGGCCTTTACTTTGGAGACTTCCTGCAAATTCCACAGCCTGGCCCTGGCCCTGGCCCTGGCCCTGGCCCTCTGGCCTGATCAGCTCAGTTTCTCTGGTCCGGCAACTCCTATAGGCCTGCTTATTCTGTTTTTGGGTTTTTGTTTTTGTTTTTTGAGACAGAGGCTTGCTCCGTCACCCAGGCTGGAGTGCAGTGGCACAATCTCGGCTCACTGCAACCTCTGCCTCCCGAGTTCAAGCAATTCTCCTGCCTCAGCTTCCCAAGTAGCTGGGATTACAGGTGTGTGCCACCATGCCCGGCTAATTTTTGTATTTTGAAAAGAGACAGTGTTTCGCATGTAGGCCAGGCTGGTCTCGAACTCCTGACCTCAGGTGATCCACCCACCTCAGTCTCCCAAAGTGCTGGGATTACAGGCATGAGCCACCACGACTGGCCTAGCCCTGCTTATTCTCATATTTCCTCCCCATCCCCCTACACACCGGCTGGTTTCTACCTCTGGCCTTTTCTCATGCCATCCCCTGGGCCTGAAGCACGCTTTCCATCTCTGCACTTAGCAGTTTTTATCATCTTTTCTGGCCCAAAACGAAGTCCTCCACCTCCCAGCAGCCTGCCCTGACTGCCCTACCCCATGCTGGCCTCACCTCTCTCCTCCCTCCCCTGAGTTCCCCTCAGAACCATGCACCCATCACTTTATGGAGTCTGACACCTCCATGCTCAGTCCCATGCACCACACAAGCTGCTGGAGGAGGGGCAGGGGCAGAATGATGGATGAAGCTGCAGTGGCTTTGCTCCCTGCGGGGGCTGTGGTTAGATCTCCCCTCCAAGAAGCCTGATATTTTCCAGGAATTTCCTGAGGGGAGGGGGCCAAGCACTCTGGAATGAGAGCCAGCTGTGGGGTTGAGGCCTGAGGGTGGGGAAGGGGGCTCTGGGCTTCCTGGCTGAGTCAGCAGACCATTCCTAGGTAATTTATGGGCTGAGTCAGAGCTGTGGCAGTGGGGCACGGGGTGGGGTTGGAAGAGCTCCCTGGTCTCTAGGCAGTCTGTGGAGGGGAGGGCAAGAGGACTGGCTAGAAGTAAGTCTGGCTGAGTCCAGCACAGACCCCCCTCTCCCCTTTGGCCTCCCCGCTGCTTGGAGCCTGTAAAAGCAGCAGCGAAGAGATGGAACCATGGGGGATGGATGCAAGCTGGCAAAAGGGGAGAAGCCTCTGGCAGGCACTGGGGGTTCCTGAAGACAGAGGGGCACACTGGCAGGGAGGGGCTTGGGCCAGCCTTAGGGCTAATTTGGGGGTAAAGAGAACTGCTAATTCCAGCACCTCAGCCTGGGTGCCCCCTCTCACCCTTTTGTAGCAGGCCTAGGCTGGGCTGAAAAGCAGATCTGGGTTCGAATCTCCCTTCTGCGTGGACCTGCAGGTGACACAGGCTTGGCCTTCTCTCTGAACTTCGAGTCCTTACTTGGACAAGATGGCCTGGCTCCTCCCCGCCCTGGATTTGGAGATGCTCCGATGCTGCCTGGAAGCCCAGTGTGATCGTGTGGCCTGGAAGTCAAGGCTAAGCAAAGCAAGCCTGAAAGAGCTGCCCTCTAAGCACCGCAGCAGGACTTGCCCCTGAATGGAGATGGGGCTGGGGCAGGAGGGTGGCGGGGAGGGGCTGGGCCCTGTGACTGTCACCTCCAGGTTGGAGGAGCTGGGGGGAGGGAAAGGCAGGGCAGGGTGCATTATCACACACACACTCACCCACATACACTCAAACACACACTACAGAGTCCAGTGAAAACCTGTTTCTGTCCCAGCACTGAGCCAGGGATCCCACACAAAGAAGGGTCCTGGGCGAGAGCATTGGTTCATGCCTGTAGTTCCAGCACTTTGGGAGGCTGAGGTGGGAGGACCACTTGGGGTCAGGAGTTCGAGACCAGCCTGGCCAACATAGTGAAACCCTGTCTTGACTAAAAATACAAAAATTAGCCAGGCATGGCAGTGCATGCCTGTAATCCCAGCTACTCGGAAGGCTGAGGCAAGAGAATCGCTTGAACCCAGGAGGCGGAGGTTGCAGTGAACTGAGACTGAGCCACTGCACTCCAGCCTGGGTGACAGAGCGAGACTCCATCTCAAAAACAAAAAGAAAAGAAAAGAAAGAAAGAAAAAGAGAAAGAATGGGTCCTGATGAAGTTCCTAGGAGGCTCCCTCCTGCTGACAGAGCACGGCAGGAGTGTCCCCCGGGCGATGGGGCCCAGCTTTCCCATATCACTCACGGATATCTGTTGCATCATGATATCTGTTGCAGAATCATCCCATAGTGGCTTCCAAGCAGGGCGTTGCAGCTGAGACTGGCCCTGGTCTCAGCATCTTCGGAGAGGCCCCAGATTGATAAATGTCTTGCTCTGAGTCATGGCTCAAAGTCCCCATGGCAGACAAGAGTCCCTATCAGCATGGTAGATTTCATAAACCCCAAATTAGGGCAAGAGACCTGAAAAAGAATCTGGGGGATGTGTGATAACATGTGAGGGCATACAAATAAGGACTCTTACTTACTCAGGACTAACAAACTGCATGTCTTGAAAAGAGTAGCCAAAATGAAATCAAATGTGGGCAGCAGGGTCCTGAATACACATGGCATCACTGGTATGGCTGGCCCTGGGCTACCCTCCTCCCCCTCACCACCCAACTCCACCAGAGCCTTCTAGAGGAAGCATTCTCCCCACTGGCTGCGTGGTGGGGTCGGGGCCTAGACAGGGGCTGTTGTAATCATCCAGGTGGGAAATGGCAGAGAGGTGGTGAGAGGCAGGTGGGCTCTGGAAGAAGTTGGAATCCTTCTGAGAAGATGCTCTAGTGGATTGGACGTGGGGCTGAAAAACTCCAGGACGGCTCTCCAAGGTTTCGGCCTGAGTGGATGAAGGGATGGGGTTGCCACTCACGAAGGAAGAGAATGTATTCTATTGTATATTTAATTAATTACTTTGATGGGAAAAGTCCAAATAACAACTATGTCTGGAGCTGAGCAGAGCATCTGTGGGACCACTGCCCACAGGCACCCAGGGCTTATGGAACCACCCACCCCCATCCTAGGAGGCCCCAGAGGCGCCGGTGGAGAAAGAGGGAGGCTCACCTTCTTGCCATGGTGTGTGTGTTGGGGGGGCAGTGTGAAAAGGTTTGGCCCACCTGAGTCCCCTGGGCTGGCAGGAGAACTGGGGGTGGTGTTGGAACAGGAGGGGTGGTGTGTGAGCCTCTGTCGGCACAGACCCACCGTGGCCCACAGAGGCTCTTTCTTCCCAGCCTGGGTGTGCTGTTACTAGAGCCTTCTAGAGGAAGTGTTCTCCGAGCTAAGGGCGGCTCTTTGATTCTCCAGGCCACAAACCCCTGCAGGCCCAGCCTGGCCAGAGGCGTGCCTGTGCATCCCGGCAAGTGAGTGCCTGGGGACTCTCGGCCAGGGAGGCTGTGAGGGTGGCTTTGTGAGGATGGCTTTGTGTGGCTGCACATTGCCCTTGGCCAAACCCCGCTGCCAGGAGAGGCAGCTCGGCTGCCAAACCTCCTGAACCCAAGTTACCTGAGCAAACAGCCCTATCCCCTAGCCTGCTTCTCACTGCCTCGCCTGCCTTGGGCCTGCCTGACCCAGGGGGTCACCTGCCTTGTTCCCCATCAGTGGAGACCAGGGACAAGAAGACAGCTCTGTGGGAAGAGCCAGGAGGACCATTTGGGAAAGTACAGGTTCCAGGTGTCTCTCCAGACCTCGAGAGTGGGTGTCCTGGGGAGAAGCCCTGATGAGATTTGGGGAGATTCAGATCTGATGAGATTTGGGGAGCCCTGGCCTCTCCATACTTGAGGAGATGGGACACACAGGACAAGCTGCAGGCAGGTGAGGAGGTGTGTTCTGCTTCACTGAGGACAAGAGAACCCTGAATCCTTGAGAGCTCTCAAGGGGCATTTGCAGGGTCTGAGCCAAAATCAAGGCATCGGGTCCCACAGAGGGGGAGGGTGCATGTACTCAGACAACCAGGGGTCCCGCAGAGGCCACCAGAGCCCCCAAGGGGGGATCAGAGAGAGTCTACTTCCCGCCGGAGGTGCGATGTGGCCTCGTCCTTCTTTCTGCCAGCCTCAGCCATATGATGAGGACCCAATGCCTAAAGCTTCCCGAGCTGGAGAGGGGAGGCAGGACTGGGGAGACTGGAGCTGGAGTGGAGTGGGCCTGAGCTGGGGAGAGTGGGATTCCTGTAGCCCCCGAAGGGTGAATGCCTGAGCTGGTTGCTCTGGATATGTGACCTGCTCCTCCCTCCTGTAAACTCTTCACCCCGATCTGGAGAAGGTGATCCCCAAGGGCTAGGACCCACCCGCCCAGAAATACACTAAATAAGTAAATGTACTCTGTCCAGATTTTATCTAATCAGGATTCCAGAGCACAAGACAAATGGCCTCACGTCCCTCGGCTGGGAGGTGTAATTCATTCTCCTGGGTGAGTCCAAAGCCTGGGGCAGAGTGGGGAAAGGAGGGGTGGGGCGGTTTAGGGTAGTGGAACATGCCCTAAGTGTCTGGGAGGCCCCAAAGCTTGGAGTGCAGGGCGCAGCGCCAAGACCTCCAGAACAACCCAGCCTTCCCCAGGATCTGCCCAGGGATGGAAACGAACCGTAGTGTCCTTTCTTTCAGGGAGTCTGTTTCTGGGACTTATTCTAGGGAATATACATAGGTGGTCATTCAAAGATTTAGCTACAAAGTTGTCCTTCACTGTGACGTTTAAGCCTGAAAAACCGGAAGCAACCTAAACATCCAAAAATGGGCATGGGTTAAATACATTGTGAAACATCCAGAATTGAGCCTTTAAAAATGATGTTGTAGAAGAACATCTAATGACATAGAAATAAGTTGATAGCATAATGAACAGAATAACACAGAGCTGAGATGTATGTAAAATAATCTGATTTTTAAAGCATTGATTGGGCTGGGCGCGGTGGCTCAGGCCTGTGTTCCCAGTACTTTGGGAGGCCGAGGCAGGCAGATCACCTGGACAGGCAGATCATCTAAGGTCAAGAGTTTGAGATCAGCCTGACCAACATGGAGAAACCCCATCTCTACTAAAAAGTACAAAATTAGCCTGGCATGGTGGCGCATGCCTGTAATCCCAGCTACTCGGGAGGCTAAGGCAGGAGAATTGCTTGAACCCGGGAGGCGGAGGTTGCAGTGAGCAGAGATTACACCATTGCACTCCAGCCTGGGCAACAAGAGCGAAACTCCATCTCAAAATAAATAAATAAATAAATAATAAAGTATTGATTTATGAAAAACATTGGAAGGATATACAACAAAACATTGACCAGTGGTGAGCTAAGGGGTAATTTTAGTTTGCTTCTTTTTCTTTGTTTTTATTTTGGTTTTGCTTATTTGAATTTTTAATTTTTTGTAGCATAATCATGCACTTACACAATAGACAAATATAAGGAGAGCTATTATTTTACAAACCAGAATCACCAAGATTTAGCTCAGGAAGAATTCCTGGGTAGGAGAGACAGCTGGCTCAACCAGCCCTCACTCCACCTCCCTTTGTGTGCTCTCCTCTGTGCGTCACTTTTGTTCACTCCCATGACTTCTTTCTGGCTGGCCCCCCAGGACGCCACCACCTTTTCAATGCTGTGGACCAGACATAACTAGAAACCCAGCCTTGCTTGTTGTTTCAGACCGAGTCCCGCTCTGTCACCCAGGCTGGAGTACAGTGGCGTGACCTCAGCTCACTGCAATCTCTACCCGCCGGGTTCAAGCAATTCTCATGCCTCAGCCTCCTGAGTAGCTGGGACTACAGGTATGTGCCACCACACCAGGCTAATTTTTTGTATTTTTACTGGGTTGGCCAGGCTGGTCTTGAACTCCTGGCCTCAAGTGACCTGCCCACCTCGGCTTCCCAAAGTGCTGGAATTACAGGCATGAGCCACCACACCCAGCTGAAACTCAGTCTTTCGCTTCTTTTAACAAGCACAGCTAAGAAATCTGGGAAGATCAGACCAGATGGCACTAATAAACCTGAATGGAAGGCAACAGGACGTAAACATGGTGCCCAGAAGAACTGTAAACCCAATCCAGCTTCCCGAGGCAGGGGTGTCCAGTCCTACCTTAACCAGTTACCCTCTGGAGGCTCCCAGCTCCTGTCCCATCCTATGTGGAGGTTTATGAGGGGACAGAGACCCCACCAAGTCCTTTGTCCCATTGTAACCTTTATCGCCTTCTTTTCAGGTTCACTTTCCACTTTGAAGACCCGTTTCTTCCTCAGGTGACCTGATCTTGAAAATGACCTCCTCTTTCAGGTAGGCCCCACCATGCCATATGGAGAGTGCTCTAGCCCTTGGTCCAGGCTCCTGATGAAAATATCCCAGCACACCCCCAAGCCACAGCGCTCATTTCAGAGGACTGGCGCCTCACACACAAAAACGGCCTTCAGGACCCAAGAAGTGCCCAGGCTCCAAGAGCAGATGCACTGGCTTGGCGGCTCCAAGCTGTTCTTCACACCACTCCACCTGCCCAGGTGAAAAACAGACGAGTAATCAATGAATTACTTCCCCATTAAAACAAACCAATAGCATTAAAAATTGTAATCTAAATATAGGCTTAATGTAAAAAAACATGGAAAATCTGGAAAAGTATAAGACATAAAATGAAAATACTCCAAAATAATCACACTAAATGTAGATAACCATTATTAGTCTACACATACACATTTAAATGAAACTGGGCTAATACCATGTGCATACACACATACTTATATATAAAGTCCTGATCTTTCTTCCATATAAATTACATTATAAGAATTTTCTTGGGTCATTAAAATATTCTTTGAAAATATGATGTAAAATGGCTGCATAGTATCCTATTATATGGCACACTAGATACTAAGCCAATTTCCTAGTGTTAGGCATGTGAACTGTTTCCAAATTGTTCACTATTTTACATAATAATAAACATTCTTACACATACATCTTTGCATACATCTCTATTTCTTTCTCTCTCTCTCTCTTCTCTTTTTTTTTTTTTTTTTTTTTTTTTGAGACAGAGTTTCACTCTTGTTGCCCAGGCTGGAGTACAATGGCATGATCTTGGCTCACCACAACCTCTGCCTTCCGAGTTCAAGTGATTCTCGTGCCTTAGCCTCCTGAGTAGCTGAGATTACAGGCATGTGCCATCACACCTGGCTAATTTTGTATTTTTGGTAGAGATGGGGTTTCTCCATGTTGGTCAGGCTGGTCTCGAACTCCTGACCTCAGGTCATCCGCCCGCCTCAGCCTCCCAAAGTGCCGTGATTACAGGCGTGAGCCACCGCTCCCACCTTCTGATTATTTCTTTAGGATAAAGTCCTAGACGTGGGATTATGAAGTAAAAGGATGTGAATCCCTGCAAAGTTCTTGCTGTCTGGGAGCAATGTGTTTTTGATAAACTGTGGTACTGTAGTCCCCTCTTATCTTTGGGGGACATGGCCCAAGCCCCCCAGTGGGTGTTTGAAATTGTAGTTAGTATTGAACCCTATATACGCTGTTTTTTCCTATACGTACATACCTATGATAAACTTTAATTTCTAAATTAGGCACAGTAAGAGATTAACAACAATAATAAAATAGGTCAATGATAACAATATGCTGCAAGAAAAGTTATGTGAGTATGGTCTTTTTCCATGTGTCTCAGAATGTTATATTGTAGATCCTAGCTACCTGAGCTAAGATCTGAGATCTAAAATCTTGATTTTTTTCCATATAAATTATGTCATAAGAATTTTCCTGGGTCATTAAAATAGTCTTTGAAAATACAATTTTATTTGATTTATTTATATATATTTTTTGAGACAGGGTCTCTCACTTTGTCACCCAGGCTGGAGTGCAGCAGTGCAATCATGGTTTACTGCAACCTTCACCTCCCAGAGTCAAGTGATCCTCCAGCCTCAGCCCCACAAGTAGCTGGGACCACAGGTGTGCACCGCCATGCCTGGCTAATTTTTGTGCTTTCTGTAGAGACGGGGGTTTCTCCATGTAGCCCATGCTGGTCTTGAACTCCTGAGTTTAAGCAATCTGCCCACCTCGACCTCCCAAATAGCTGGGATTGCAGGCGTGAGCCACAGCACCCGGCCTGAAAATACAATTTTTAATGGCTGCATAGTATCTCATTGTCTGGCACAATATACGCTTTTTTCTTTCCTTATTAAGTCAAGAACTTCCACCTTTTCACTTAAAGGAAGCACTTCACGGCTTCTCTTTGGCATATCCAAATTGCCAGCATTGCTGCTTTTGTGCTTTGGGGCCATTACAAGGTAAAATAAGGGCTACTTGAACACAAGCACCATGATACCTTGACAGATGGCCCCTAAGGGACATGTAGGCAGGTGGCAGCCACAGCATGGATACACTGGAGAGAGGAATGATTCATGTCCCAGGTGGGACAGCAGGGGATGGCCTATTGGAGTAGGAGTGAGGAGGCCGGTGTGGCCGGAATGGAAACTTGACATCTATTCTCATGACTCTTTAAGGGAAGGGAACCCCACTGTGACAGCCGAGCCTAGGCCAGAAGGCAGGAGAATGGCAGAGGGCAGCTTTCACAGCTCCAACATCTGCTGAGGTGTTTATGGCAGTGAGGAGGGAGAGCATGTCCCAGAGCTGGGTCCCACTGTGCCAGGTGCTGAGAGTCCAGGGCTGACTAGGTCATGACTCTGTGTCTAAGTTTATTGTGTAAATTAGGCACAGTAAGAGATGAACAACAATAATAAAATAGATCAATTATAACAATATGCTGCAATGAAAGTTATGTGAGTATAGTTTTTCTCTCTATGTCTCAAAATATTGTAGATCCTAGCTTCTAAGTTCAACTTATAAATTAGGCACACAATCCCATGGGGCCAACAGATGGCTACTGTTAACAAGCATATGACATGACAGACAGGGGAGGCTTCCTGGAGGAGGTGACATTAGAGTGGGGCATTGAGGGATGAACAGGTGAACTAGATTTCAACAGGCGGGGAAGATATTAATACCTGTTTGCTGAGGAGCGCATATTAGGGTGTGGACCCATGGCTTTGATTTGCGATTATCACTGGGAAGTAGACAGAGAGTGAGAAGCGAAGAGGTTTCAGAAGAGGACCCTGGGCCACATGGCCATGTTGAAGGTGGGGTGAGAGGTGGGGCTAGAAAGTGCTGGAAGAGGGCTGAGGAGGAGTATCAAGGCACGAGGAACACCAGTGGAGTGGGCTGTCACAAGATTTAAGAATGAGCAGTGGAGAATATATCACATATTGATGGAAGGCCAAGAGAGACAGGCTCCGAGGAGGGCCCAGGGCTGGCAAGCATTTGGTCCCAGGAGACCCTGGCAGGGGCCGGGCTGGTAAAGTGGGCAGGATAGAGGTGGGGGGCATTTGGTTCCTGTGGCTGTCATGGTAACGAACCACTACAAACTGAGGGGCTTAAACAACACACATTTATTCTCTTATAATTCTGGAGGCCAGAAGCCCAAAATCAGTCTCACTGGGCTAATGTCAAGGTGTCAGTCGGGCCGGTTCCTTCTGGAGGCTCCAGGGGAGAGCCGTTTTCTTGTCTTTTCTGGCTCAATTTCTCAGCTTGTGGCTCCTTCCTCCATCTTCAAAGAGCATCACTGCAATCTGCTCCTCCATCAGGTCACCTTCTGCCTGACTCTTGCATTCCTTTCAGAAAGACCCTTGTGATTCCATGAGGTTCACCCACATCACCCAGGATAATGTCCCTGTCTCAAGAGGCTTAATCTAATCACAGGTGAAAGCCCTATACGAGGTGGCACGGACAGATTCTAGGCCTAAAGACATGAACATCTGTGGGGGCATCATTCAGACTTCCACGGGTGACAAGGGCCCCATGGTGGGAGGGGAGAAGAGGAGGAAACAGGAGAGTGAGGATTCACCGGGAGACTTGCCCGAGAAAGGAGAGAGGGATTGGACAGGCTCAGCCAGCGGAAGACCGTCCTCCCTGGAGGGAAGTGGCTTTTAGGAGTTTTCTCCTGAGCCTGTTGTGTCTCCTTCCCTCCTTTCTCCCCAAAATCCAATTAGAAAACTAGAAACATAATCTGTTGTGTTGACTCCATAGGTCTTCCTTCCCCTCACCCCAGACACCCACTCGCCCAAGGGTCTTCCAAGCTGGCTGAGTTGGAACCTGCATTTTTTAACCACAAGGAAAAGAAGCCCAGAGCTACCAAGAATAATATTTTATTGACTTGGAAGGAGTTTTGGAATCTGTAATTTTAACAAGCTGCCCAGGTGATTTTGATGATCAGACAGTTTGAGGTGGTTTTCTTTTCTTTTTTGTTTCCTTTCCTCTTTCTCTTCCCTTCAGTAAACTGTTTTTCAACTTTGTTTTTCAGTGAAAACCGTTTCCTCCTTGCCGTGGCGCAGGTCCAGAGGCTGCGCCCATCTCTCCCACGTCAACAGTCCTGTGTCCTTGGCGAAGGACGGTTCTCATTCCGTGCCCTTCCTCTCTTCCTGGGCCAAATCCCTGCTCTGTGTCTCCCTGCAGCTCATAAAAAGCTGAATTACCTGAGGTAGGGAAAGCCCCACCCGCTGTCATTCTCAGGGAGGAGTGGAGTCTGCAGAGGCCGCAATGCACAGCTTCCCTTTCCTCCTCCACCCGCATTTTCCCAGAGCAGCTCTTTTCCAGGCCTGGGGGTGTCCCTGGGCCGAGGTGGAATCCAGCCCTGACCACCTCCCAAAGCCAACAGCCCTGAATGAGAGTGCAGAGAAGCAAGAGCTGTTCCTGATGCAGAGCAAAGACATCTCCCAGTCATGGGGGATGAACTGATTTGGGACAAAAGGGAGTTGTTGGCTGAGGAAGGCAGGATCTGGGGGAGTCCTGTGCTGAGTGGAGGTGGGTGGGTGTATTTCCTTGGCTCGCAGAGGCCTCTTGTCTGCTGGGATCAGCTCCTCCAGCCAGCTGCCACCTGGTCCAGCTTTGGGAGATATGGAGAATGACTTTCACAGTGATTTCCACTGGGCCATGGCATTGCAACAGCTGCAGGAGGGGACACAGCTGGTGCCACCCCCACTCCACCCATTAGAGCTGCTGTGAAGGAATGCCATCTCCCCATGGGGAGTGAGGGGGCCCTACTTGCTGTGGTTGGTTCCAGGGACCATGGAAAGAGGCGAACCCCTATTTTCGAGGGCACAAATTGGCTTTTATTAAAACAAAATTTTATCATCACTTATTCCAGTGACTTCCAAACTTGGCTAAACATCAGGATCACCCAGGATGTTTGTTAAAAAATAAAGATTACAGCCAGGTGCAGTGGCTCATGCCTGTAATCCCAGCACTTTGGGAGGCCCAGGCGGGCAGATCACTTGAGGTCAGGAATTCGAGACCAGCCTGGCCAATATGGCGAAACTCTGTCTCTACTAAAAATAAAAAATTAGCTGAGTATGGTGGTACACACCTGTAATCCCAGCTACTCGGGAGGCAGAGGAAGAAGAATTGCTTGAACCCGGGAGGCAGAGGTTGCAGTGAGTCGAGATAGCGCCACTGCACTGCACTCCAGCCTGGGTGACAGCGTAAGATTCTTGTCTCAGTAAAAAAAAAAAAAAGAAAAAAGAGAAGAAAAAAGAAAGAAAAAGAAAAAGAGTAATAAAAATAAAGAGTTTTAGAACTCATCCTAGACCAAATCAATCAGAATCTCTTTGGGTAGGCTTGGGCTGGAATCAATGTGAATCCATCTAATCAGATTTCTTTCCTGATTCCAGAAGGTTGAGCCCATAGAACAGGAGTGAGAAGATGGAAGGGTGAGGGGGCTGGGATGATGAAAACTTGCGCTTGCATCCACCATTCATTAGAGAGTGCCGGGGGCCAGCTGCAGAACTGTAGACTCCTCATACATCATCGTGTTGAGTTTTCAAAACAAACCTATGAAGTGTGCCCAGTTGTTTCCATTTTGCCGGTGAGAAAATGGGAGCTCAAAGTGGCCACACACACAGCTAATAAGAGGCAGAGCCAGGACTCAGGCCCAGATCTTTCTCTTGACTCCTCTGCCGTGGAAGGGATCATGAGAAAGCCTGGCCCTAGCTCCGGAGTCAGGCCATCTCATGACCCAACTGTCATGCCAGCACAGGCTGCCTTCTGGACACTTCTCTGGTGGGTTCTCTCTGTCTCAGGGCTTCAGCTGCCCCCTGCTCACTCCCCTCACATCAGTCACTGTGTAGCTGGGGACACAGAGGTGGTTGAGACATGGCCATCATCAAGGCAGGGGGTTCATGGAAAGGGCACGAGCTATAACCAGGAGAGAGGGATTCTGGTTCCAGTGCCTCCACCCAGAGTTCTGAAAGGGGCCCCAGCACGCTTTCAGAGGGACTAGACTGGGTGGTCTCTGGGGGTCCATCCACTCTTAAAAGGCAGAGTCTGATCACCTGACCACCCTGGCGCCCCTACTCCAGCATGTGGCCCTTGCTGACACATCTGCCCTGCAAGGCTGATGGGCTGTGGCTTCTTGCCTCTTTGGCTCCTTCCAGCACCGAGGAGTTTCTGGTACATAGTAGGCATTCAGTGGGGCAACTCTTCATGGATAATCAGCAATTATGTATTAGGCACTATTGATAGCCTCAGGCACTGGACTAAAATACTGGGAATTCAGAGAGGGCCCTACCTCCATGCAGTTTATAGCCTTGTAGGGGAGAAAGACAGAAAACACCAAGAATCGACTACAATTGTGGTCAGTGCTAGGAAGAAAAATAATAGGATAGTTTAAGAATGTGACTGGGGGGAGTTCTAATTTAGATGGAAGCATTAGAAATATTTAACCTGAGACCAGAAGGATGAATAAGAGCCATATGGAAACTGGAGGTAAGGTGGGAGTGGGGACAGTGTTTTGGGTGAAGGGAGCAGCAGGTGCAAAGGCCCTGAGGTAGGGAGGATGGACATTAGGGAACCCACTGAGGGCCAGTGTGGCTGCAGGGAGTGAGCTGGCCAGAGGGGCTCAGGGGCGGCAACTGACATTGAAGATGGCCAAAGTCAGACCATCAGGGTCTTGGTGTTTTTTTTTTTCTGTCCCCCAGGCTGAAGTGCAGTGGCGTGATCTCGGCTCACTGCAACTTCCATCTCCTGGGTTCAAGTGATTCTCCTGCCTCAGCCTCCCGAGTAGCTGGGATTACAGGCACCCGCCACCACGCCTGGCTAATTTTTATATTTTTAGTAGAGGCGGGATTTCTCCATGTTGCCCAGGTTGGTCTCGAACTCCTGACTTCAAGTGATCCACCCACCTCAGCCTCCCAAAGTGCTGGGATTAGAGGTGTGAGCCACCGCGCCTGGCCGGCCATCAGAGTTTTATAGCAAGAATTTTGACCTTTGTCCTTAGTGCAGTAGGAAATCTTTGAAATACTATTGTCTTGCTCTGCAAGGAAAGGTTATTTTGGTGTGAAATGGATAGAGGAAATGCAGAGGGAGCCACTAAAGGGGGTTCTGGTAAGATCTGGAGCCCTGCTGGGATAATCTGACCAGAGAAAGCGAGGATTCCAGAGAGCTAGACACACTTGCCCTACCTCCAGCTGCACACAGCTAGTTCTAGCTTTGTCCTGACCTTCGGTCTGGCATACAAGGTAGACCCACTGGTAGCTGGTACCTCACTCTGGGGGTGAGGCGGCCACCCACCTAGGTCTGGGCCCTGTAGCAGTTTGGCAGCAACATCTGAGTGGTAAGAGAAGGCAGTCTGACCTACTCCCAGGGACAAGAAGCTTTGATTCTTCAAGATCATAAAGTCTTCCCTCCTGTCCTTGGGTCCTCCTGTTGCTGGAGAGGTGAGGTGGGGTGGGGTCCTCCGGGAGGCCCGGCTTAGCAGAGCCCAGCACCATCTCAGCGGACACTGCCCTTCTCCTACTCTCAGTGCCTCCAAGGCAGTGAGTGGCTTTCTCTTGTCTAGAGGACATAATCTGTTCCTCACGTGGACACAATGAACCTGTCTGTGGGGTTTGAGGAGCATCAAGGAGGGAATTTAGTTTCCGCAGACTTCAGAGAAGACTTCCTGGAGGAGGTGATGCCTGAGAGCTATCGAAAAGAGAAGAGTGGAAAAATGTTAAGCAGTGGAAAAGCATGAACCAAACTATGGCTGCATCTTCCTATAGGTATGTGCAGGTAGACTCAGCATTTTACTGTTTCTGGGCATAAAGGATAGTACCATCTGTCCTAGGAAGCCCTTCTGCCATAGTAAATAACCTCACATGGCTTCCAAAGGGCCCTTGGGCACTTCAGGGATCAGTGCCCAGCACACTGCTGGGGAGGCCAGGCCATGCCTGGGTGGCCTGAGCTCTGGGAGCTTAAGCCAACATGGATTATTGTCAGGAGTGAGTTTCATAGCCTTGCCTCTCCCATTCAGAGGTCTCCACTCCCTACCCAGCAGCCTTGAGTAGGGTCTAGGATTCTTCTCCCCATGTCACAGGTGGGCAGAAGAGGACCCTGCCTTAGGGAAGGTTGAAATGAAGATCGTAAACTAAGTTGGGCTGCGGTTAACTTCACAGATAGAGGATGCTCCTTCAGCATGGACTGAGGGCTGAGGGCCCAGATCAGGTCATCAGACACCTGGGGTTGCTTGCAGGGTAGAGAGGGCCTCCCTTCTGATGAGTCCCAGGACTCAGCACTGAGTAAAGGGGGGAGGGGCCACGCCCATTTGACCAGACATCCCATAAGGCAAGAGACTCCTGTTTTAGCATCAGAGCTGGAAGAGGCCCAGGGAGACTGTCCCTTGAAGCTTGAGACCCTGAGAGGGACACTGGTTATGGGAGGATGAACAATGGCCCCAAACATGGTCACATCCTTATCCCCAGAGCCTGTGAATATGTTCCCTTAACATGGCAACAGGGACTTAGTGCGTGCAATCAAGGATCTCCAGATGGGGATAACTCAGGTGTGCCCAACCTAATCTCAGTGTCCTTGGAAGAGGGATGCAGAAGGAGTCAGAATCAGAGAAGAAGGTAACAGGATGAAGGAAGCCAAAATTAGAGTGATGTTCTTTGAAGATGGAAGAAGGGGCCACAAGCCGAGAAATAGAGGTGGCCAGTGGACACTGAAAAAGGCAAGGAAATAGACTCTCCCCTGGAGCCTTCAGAAGGAACCAGCTCTTCCGACACTTTGACATTAGCCCAGTGAGACTGATTTTGGGCTGCTGCCCTCCAGAATTGTAAGAGAATAAATGCGTGTTGTTTAAAGCCCTTGGTTAGTAGCAGCCCTTGGTTAGTAAAGCCCTTGTTACAGCAGCTAGAGGATAGAGGCGGAGGTGAGGCCCCGAGGAGGCCCACAGACCTGGGCCTCCAGGAAATGTGCGTGAGTGTGCACGGGTGCGTGTGTGAGAAGGGGAGGAACTTGTCTTCTTCGTGCATCGGGGATTTTCTAGGCAGACAATCCTCCAAAGTCATGTCAACATTTTTCTCTCCAGGAAAAAATAACTCAAGTCTCTATCAGAAACGTCAGAGTTTCACACGCACACCCGTAGACAGACTTGTAGGTGCCAGCGAGAAATGAGCTGCACCCTGGCCCCAGGCACCTTTCATCTTCACCGGGCGGGGAGTTAGGCAGAGGGGGCGGGGGGGAACCAACACAGCCACTGTGGACACATTGTGCCATCTGGACTTCCCAGAGCTCAGGGAGTCCTGTTGCGGAAGTGCCCCCACCCCCACCACGCAGTGCTTCCCACTTACACCAAATCTCCGGGAAGATTCAACACATTTCTTAGCAGCCAAGAGCCATTGGAATTTCCAGCCTAATCCCAGATGTGGGGCTGACTGTGACGGGAGTTTGGCCTCGTAAGGCATCTGGGGGTGCTGGCAGTGCTCTCGGGCCCCCCAGCACTGGCCCAGCTGGGCTAACCTACATGGGCCTCCTCACTCTGGGTCCTGCCACTTGGCTTTCCATGGCAAGCCAGAGAGAGCCCATGCCCGTGTGGAGCTCTTCACACGTGTGGAGAGCGCTGGGGGGCCTGAAGCCAGCAGGCTGGAGCCCCACAGTCAGGAACAGGCAGACGGCCTCTGGGGCCAGGAGTGGGGGGCCCTGACAGGACAGGAATCCAGAGGGGAAAGGGGACTGAGGGAAAGCCAGAGAGGAGCGTTCAGGGACAGTGGACACAAGCCTGAGGTCTGGCGGGGACTGGATGTGGAGCCGGGTGGGTGGGGATGAGGGAGGCTCAGGGGCTCAAGGGTTTGGTGTGACCTGGGGTCATAGCTGGTGCCTGGCCACGGGCTGCTGGGAGGGTAGGAAGCGGGGACGATGACCCTTTACCAAGCCGGTGAGCCCTAGTTCCTGATGCCAAGAGCTGCTCACTCCAAGGCCAGTATTGTGGTGGGCAGGTAGAGAGCTGCAGCGGGGGAAATGCATGCCCATGACTGGCTCACCCATGGGTGGAGAAAGGCAGTGGCCATGAGGGAAAGTGCAGAGGAAGGCCTGCCAGGGCCAGCGGGCTCCTCAGCAGGAACGTGAGTCCCCACTGGGTGAAAACACGGGGGGAATAGGAATGTCACCCCCTTTGGCCAGTCTGTGATTGGTCACCCCCTTTTGCCAGTCTGTCTGTGATTGTCCTCTTTGTTAGAATAATGGCTCCCTGAAGATGTCCACATCCTAATCCCTAGAACCTGTGAATGTCACCTCAAAGGCAAAGGGGCCTCATAGATGTGGTTCTGTTGAGGGTCTTGAGATGGGGAGATTATCATGGATTATCTGGGAAGGCCCAACATCATCACAAGGGTCCACATAAGAGGGAAGCAAGAAGGTCAAAGGCAGTAGAAAAGGCATGTGTGAGCAGACAGAAGGAAGACTTGAAGATACCACGTGCAGCTGACTTCATTTGTTTGATTTTGTTTAGAAACAGGGTCTCACACTGTTGCCAAGGCTGGAGTGCAGTGGTCTGATCTCGGCTCACTGCAAGCTCTGCCTCCTGGGCTCAAGTGATCCTCCCACTTTAGCTTCCTGAGTAGCTGGAACTACAGGCATGTACCACCACACCAGCTAATTTTTAAATTTTTTGTAGAGATGGGGTCTCACTATATAGATCAGCTGACTTTGAAGATGGAGGCAGGGGCCCCAAGCCAAGGAATGCAGGTGGCCTCTAGAAGTGGGAAAGGCAAGGAAATAGGTTCTCCCCCATATCCTCCAGAAGGAGAGCAGTCCTGCCAACACCTTGTTTTTAGCCCAAAGATGCTGATTTTGGCCTTGTGGCCTCCAGAGCTGTATAATAGTAAATTTGTGTTGTTTTAAGCCGCTAAGTTGGTGGCGATTTGTTACAGCAGCAATGGGAAATAAACACACTTTCTCATCGTGTGGTAGGCTCCAGACGCTGCCTTACGCTCTGCGGCAAGGATTTTCAGCATGACATGGGTAGGGGGCCTCCCTTCTGTCTGCCCCCTAGCACTGGCTGAGCTCCAGTGCAGGGCCTCAGGCCAGGAGCAGAGCTAGGCCTTGCCCAGGGCTTTCCCCTGCACTTGCCCTCAGGGCCACTGCCTTTGTTCACCCATGGGTGAGCCAGCCATGGGCATGTGGTTCCTCCACTGCAGCTCTCTAACTGCCTCCCACCATACTCTGTGGCTCCACTGCCCCCCTGCAACAATGAGAATAATGTTTACCAGAGAGAGAGAGAGAGACAGCGAGCGCTCTGGAAGGTCTTGCTTCCTGGGAACTGGTTGTCAGCAACACCTGCTGTAAATGAGGTTTTAACAAACAAATTCAGGGGTTGTGCTGGGGGGGGGGAGGAGGTGGCCAGGCTGGGTCAGTGTGTGTGGACGTGGGACAGTACAGACGACCCCACATCCCTGCCTCCTAGAATGTTGAGATGTCAGACTATCCCCTTCCCCAGGTCACGTATTTTTCTCTTCTCTCCTTACAAGCCCAAGCACAGACAACTGTGCACAAATCATGCAGGACTCACGTGCACACAGATAAACGCAGGGCCACAAGCAGTGCCAACATGTGCAAAGAGGGAATGGGGAAACGCACCCAGAGACACCACCCAGCACACTTACAAACATGCATGCATCCACAGACACCTACATGCCCACAAACGCAGATATGCCCACTTCCCACACTAACATACCCCCACACGGATGCACACAAATACAGACACACCTAGGCATGGGTCCAGATCACCTATGCATGTGGAGCCCCGGACATCTGTGAGCAGGGCGGGAGGCACATTCCTTCCTCCACCCCAAGCCCTCTGCTCCCTGCTCTGGAGACCTCTGCTGGTGAGGCCAGGAATGGACGGCCAGCCCCTCCTTGGCTCTGGAGCTGAGCCTCGCCGGACTGGAGTTTGGAAGGAGGGGAGATGGGCAAAGAGGGACCAACCAGGGCCAGCTTCCAGTCTTTCGGCACTGCTGCCTCCATCTGGCCCACAGGACTTTATTCACTGTCCATTTACAGCACTGAAGGAGAGATTTCTCCTGCAAAGATCTCTCTTGGGCTTTTTGCTGACCCAGGCCCACCCTGTTCTATCAGTGGACACTTTTAGTGTGTCTGCTGCAGAGGAGGGATCTCCCTCGACAGAACAAGGCTCCTTCACTTTCCCATGCTGGCTCCCCACACCCCCCTCACCCTACCAGAGCTGTTTTGTGGCGGTCCTGGGCAGGCAGTCTTCCTCCCTGACGCCCACTGGAGATCTGACTGGGCTGTTTGAACTTCCACCCCCTATGGCCCCTCATAGGTCCTACCCTCCTGCTCTCAAGGGCTTTTTCTTTCCATTTTGTCCTGCGGGAAGGGGAGGAAGTGAAGATCTTCACACTAAGATGGATGAAGCTGAATTCAGATCTCAGCTCCAAGGTGGGACTGGCAGCTCTCAGTAGCTCTTAACCTCTTGGGCAGCTCCCCTGACTGCCCTCAGCCTCAGTGGCACCAGGTGGAATGGAGCTCCTGATAGTGCCCTGGCAGGGAGATGAAATGAGATGACATGCTTAGTGCTCAGCACCCAGCAGCTTCCCAGAGTGCTGTCTTTTGGAGGCACTCCAACATCACTGGAAATAAAAGGAGACCAAGAGAACCATATCTGCAACTCCTCTAATGGACAGTTGCATGTTCTGTTTTAATGAGTGGTTTGCAATAGAGTGGTTAGGGATACCCCCAAAAGAGCAGGTTAGTACAATAGCAGTCAGTCTCTAAGGAAGGTGGGGAGGGTCTCTGCAGAGTTTTTGTTTGTCTCATTGGAGCGAGAGCTGAACCGCTCAGAGGAGATGGAGTGTTGCTAACAGGGACCCTTTTCTCTGCCTACGTGGTAATGGGGACCCTCTTCTCTGTCTACTCCCTCATTCCTCCAAGCAGAGATCAGTTTCTGCTACACTAAATTCAAACATAGTGAAAGAATATGGCTTTGATGGGATATGAAATTATTTACCTGCCTGGAGTCTCCATGTGTTTCCACTGGGCCCTTCTTGTCAGGTAGAAGTCAGTAGGGTCTCTCTCCAGTCTTGGCTCTAAAACTCTCTCCAGACCCTCCAGTCAACCCAGCCTCCTCATATCCTCTCTGCCTAGTCTCTGTGCTCACATTGCCACTTAACTTATCACTCCACACCTCCTTCCCCCAACGTTAGGCCACTGGCATAACCCATTTTGGAAGCCTCAAGACTTCTTCAAGGATTAGGATTTCCATTTTGGGGAAATCAGATAGTTCTCATATACTAGCCTGTTTGGAATGGCAACAGGAACAAGAACAAGTAGCCACCATCCTGCCCAGAAAGCATCTCATGACCTTTCCTTTAAATATCTTCGTCAGGCTGTCCCGACTTTCCAATGGGTTAGATTTCAAAATGTTTCTATGAAGTGGTTTGGCATTTCACACAATGAGCCAATAGAAAGTTGAGAACTCAGGGCTATGAATGGGGCTCAGTTTTCCAGGTTGGGGCATAATAAATGCCCATTAAACCCATCTCAAAGCTGGGCTGCCACTCAGCTACACAGGAAGGACAGAAAACCCTACTGTTGCAAGACCTGTAGTAGAAATGGAAAAATCATAATGTGGATCTAAAAAAGTCAACCTATTTTCTCTTGAAAACTGGTGGTTGAAGGAAAGCAGGGTTCTTAACAGGAGGATGGGCAGATGGGTGTGGCATTCTGAAGGAAACTTCTAAGTGCTTTTCAAGGGCTTTTGAAGTTGAAAGCCTCTATTCTTCATCATTCTAGTTATCTCTCTGACTTTCAATCTGTCTTTTTCTTGACTTGGGGGTAGGCCTGCCCTGTCTCAGTCAGCACGTTGACTGGGTACACGGAACCTACCATGGGAAAAGGACCTCTTGAGGTAAACGGGGTAGGGTCGGAAGAAGGGGAGATGATGGAAGTAGGCTCTGGGATTTGGAATTTGTGTTTTAAAGGTGGCCTGAGGAAGAATGAGCAGAACTGAACCCATTACAGTTTAAAACAGAAACAAAAAACAGGGAAGAAAAGAGAGATTATGGAACATGTGTGATCCCCCCACCACCTCCCAGACAAGTTCCAGGACTGGCCACCAGGTGACACCACAGGCCCAGGACAGCTTGGTTGCTGTCTGCAGTCAGTGGGGGGCCTCGAGTAAGTTGGGGAGCCAGCCAGCAGTTCTGATCTGCCTTCATTCTGACTGCCCTGGAGGCAAAGCCAGCCAATGCCCGTCTCCTGCTTTCCCGGGTCACCACCTGGGCTCCCCTGAAGGGATTCCGCTGATAACCAAGGTGAGGTGGGGCATGGTGTGCAGAGGGCCAGGGGCCAGGGAGAAGAGGCTGAATGAGGAGCAGAGGAATGGGCTTGGGAAGGCAGTCACAGAACCCGATAGCAGAGGGAATGGAAAACAATGAACCTTTATTGAGAGTCCGCCCCCACTCGCAGGTTCTGGCCAAGAGAGACCCAGAGGGGAAAGCAAGCGGCCCCACCCACAGGGCTGCCCACAGATGCAGGTGATTCAGAGTTTAGGCTGGGCCGATAACAACCCCCGCCAGCTGAGAATGGGGCCTTTGTGCAGCGCCCTCCTCGGGCTCCCTCACAGCTGGGCCAGCTGCAGCAAGGCTGGGAGGAGGGCTGGAAGGCAGGCAGTGGGGCTGGCTGGGAAAATGGAGAGAAATCCAGTAGCTTCCACAGTGACGGGCTGGGTGGGAACTTTGAGGTGCCACAGGGCACATGTGCGAGGGAGCGAGAGGCGTGGTTGGAGCACATGCACTTTCCTTACAGATTTTCCATCTCAGCTGTGTCCCCCAGCCATTCACTCATTTCCCCAGGGACAAAAAAATTGCCACTTGCAGTACTAAGGGTTGCAAATGGCTCAAACTCGACTTGGAATCAGCTTGGTGAGAGGAGGATGTTGACTATTGGCTCAAACAGGGCAAAGACAGAGCAGGCCCTGGAGAGGCCAGAATGAGGCCTACTCACCCACCAGACTATCTCCTGCTGTCTCTTCTCCCTGCATCTCTCAGAGATGAGCAACACCCTTTCTTCCGCAAGTGGGCTTTGTGCACCCTCCTTCCCCTGCAGAAATAATGCCTGTGGTCGGTTCAGCATTACATCCTCACCGTCTCATGACCAGAAAGGAAATTGTACTGTCTGCTACCAGGCTTGCTTAGAAAAAGTCATGAGGGGAGTTTGAGACCGTCCTGGGCAACATAGTGAGACCCCGTCTCTATGAATTTTTTTTTTTAAGTTAGCCGGGTGTAGTGGTGCATGCCTGTAGTCCCATCTACTCCAGAGGCTGAGGTGGGAAGATTGCTTGAGCCCAGTATTTCAAGGTTGCAGTGAGCCACAATCATGCCACTGCACTCTAGCCTGGGCGACAGAGCAAGACCCTGTCTCAACCTTTTTTTTTTTTTTTTTTTTGAGATGGAATGTTGCTCTGTCGTCCAGGCTGGAGTGCAGTGGTACAATCTCAATCTTGGCTCACTGCAACCTCCGGCTCCCGAGTTCCAGCGATTCTCCCACCTCAGCCTCCTGAGTAGCTGGGATTATAGGTGTGCCACCGCACCCAGCTGAGTTTTGTATTTTTAATAGAGACGAGGTTTTGCCACATTGGCCAGGCTGGTCTCAAACTCCTGACCTCAGGTGATCCATCGTCTTGGCCTCCCAAAGTTCTGGGATCACAGGTGTGAACCACCATGCCCAGACTTCAACTTTTTTGGAAAAAAGGAAAGAAAAGCAAAAGACCTGAGAAAGAACCCTGATTGGATCCACTTGAATCATGTGCCCAGTTCTGGGCAATTGCGGTGGTCAGAGGTCATTTTCCCAGATTGAGTCCCTTGCCTGCCCCTGTGGCCAGGGGGAGTGGAGCACACGGCAGACAAATCCAAGAACCTCCTTGCTGTGCACTTGGGGTCTCATGTGGCAGAACTGCTAGTTGTCCCCCAAAACAATTTTCCCTTTTCTCTCATAGACCAAAAGGTGTTTACTGAAAGAAAAACTACATTTTCCAGGCTCCCTTGCAGCTAAGGATAGCTATGTGTCTAACAGTTCTGGCCAATGGGATGTAAGCAAAAGCATTGTCTGCAACTTCCAGATGGTGTCCTTAAAAGGAGGGAACCTGCCTCCAGGGCCCTCTCTCCCCAACTTCGTGCAGGCTGGAAGCCTATGTGATGAAGTGTCATCTTGGATCCTATGGGTGAGGGCAGGACCAGAGGGATGGTACATCAGTAAGTGAGTTAGAGAAGAACAAGTGCCTGATACTATTTTGATCCCAAACTGTCTATGCCTGGACTGTTACACAAGAGGAAACAGCGATCTTGTTTGAGCCACTCTTATTTTGGATCTCTGTTATATCAGCCAGGTCTATATCCTAATTAATACATCTTGGGACCTTCTGTTGGTACATGTTGCTGTGGGCTGAAACTCTATCTCCTGTGTGAGGACTAATTTTGTTCCCTCCATCCAAATCCAGAAAAATTCTACCTGTAACCAGTCTCCCCTCTGCTGAGAGTGTGGCAAGACACACCACAGGGCCAGATCTGCTCACCCTAACCTGAGAAGTTAATTTCATTTTTCCCCCTCTATCCTGACTCCATGTCACTGGTACATTCAAAGCATTTTGCATGTGGGTTAGAGCAGCATTTGCTTCAGTTCAGGAGCTGCTATGGAGTGGAGGTCATGGCCCTGTCATCCGCTGGGGGTCCTGAGTGCTGGAGCCATGGAGAAATGTAAAGGTATCGCTCCCTGCTCCACTGAGTATGGGAGTGGTGCTCCTCTCGTTAACGTAAAGACTAGCACAGCAAACAGCCCATCTCCCCGTGAGACGGGGAACTAGAGGCCCAGTTACTGAGAGCTGAGTAATGGAACATTCAAGAAGAACTGCTCTTCTCCTGGTACCTGGGAATGTACCAGCGCTAGGATCCCACCCAGATCCTCTATGGCCTAAGGGGGGAAAAAGAAAGGGCCAGAGGGCTGGGTGTGGTGGCTCATGCCCGTAAATCCTAGCACTTTGGAAGGCCCAGTCAGGAGGATCCCTTGAGCCCAGGAGTTCAAGACGAGCCTGGGCAACATAGGGAGACCCTGTCTCTATTATTTTTAAAACAGTTTTTAAAATATATAATACAAAAAAGAAAGGGCCAGAGGGCATAAGAACACTAGTGCGATAGGTCCTGGGCTCCTGGGATTGGGGAGAAGCAGTGTCTGATGTGCTATAGGCCGGTGTAAGAGGCGGGGCACAGAAAGTCATCGAATGGTTCTGTGTCTAACAATGCCCCACCCTCATTCCAAGCTTTCGTAATTAAAGAAGCATAATTGAGTGGAGACCAATTGGGAAAATCCAGAAGGAAACGTTGCCTCGGACCACAAAAACCGGCGGAGGCTGGGCTGGGTTCTTCCTTTCTGTGCTGATTGTGTTGAAGAACGATGGCAAGCAGGCCCACGTTTCTCTTAGAGCCTTCCTTGGCTCCCAAGTGGCTGGCTTTACCCCTTCTTCTTTCCTTCAAGCCTCCTCCCTTAGATGGGGGCTCCCTGAGAGCCAAAATGGTGCATTTATCCTCAGACTGGAGTCAGAAGTCCCAGGGAGTTCCAGGGCCACGGGAGCCCGCAAGCCCCACCTGAGCCGGCAGGAAGACAGTATTCGGTTTCCAGGCTAGTCCTCTGTCCCCGCCTCTAACCAAGACAGTTCTCCACACTGGTTTCCCCTGACACCAGCACTGTAGCCAAGGAAGGAGCAGTGACTTTTTGATCCTCCCTCCAGTGAGGTACATTAAGCCCGAGGGACAAATGGGGCTGGTGACATAGTAGCATGGGGGCGAGATGCTGACAGTTGACCCTTCCACACCCATGCCATTACGAGACACATGCAGCCACTTGTAGCTTGTGAGGTGTAGCCAAGACTGACCATCCATGAGACCCGGGGTCGCCTTCCCTCCCAGGACAGCCCGACTGACTTTCTTCTCTGCTGAAGCTGAGTCCTGATGTGCAGCTTACCCCATCGGCTCTGCCCCTCCCCTCTGCTCTTGCACAACGCATGCTGGAGCTTTTGCACCACAGTCAGCACACTCCCCTGTATCTTCAAGCTCTTTATGGAATGCTGCCTCCTCCTCCAGGCCTTGAACCACCACCACCTCCAAGCAGAGGCTATTTAATATCACATTCTCTGCACCTCAGGGCTAAAAGATTGGAGTTTTGGCCTTATTATTCCTCATTGTCATTTCCAGCACATTACTCCCAACCTCTTATACAACCCTGCACCACCGACACTCCTGTCTCCTGCTATGCTGCCCTCTGTCCTCTCCCTGTCAGCTCCCAGCCCCCATGCACTGGAAACTCCAGCTCCAGCCTCCTCTTCTCCACTCCACCTCCTGCCAGTATCCTAGACAACTGGAGGGACCTATGTCCATACTCTGACCTCTGGCTTCTTTCACCCTCATCTCAAAGAATTCTGGCCTTAGCTATTCATTTATCCCTTTAAACTTTATGGTCACCAGAAAGCCTCACTCCTTCTGAAATCAGAAATTCTCTCCTTCGACTATATGTCACCTCCAAGCCTGTCTGCTTCCTGGCCTGGGTGCCCTGCCACAGCTCTCTGTTCTCATGGAGATCTCCAGTTCATTGGTACCCTCACTCCTTCTCCATCTGTCAACCCCTCCTACCTTCACTTCTCTCCTTTCCCACTAAGATTCCATGGCTCATGAATGAATCAACTGGCAATATTCATGCAACAGAATATGCTAAGCAGGCTAAACACATGAGCCACAGCAACTAAAACAATGTGGATGAATCTTAGCAAGATACAATTAAGCCAAACACTTAAGTCCCATAAGGTTATGTAGAGAATGATACCCTTTTAATGAAGGTAAAGACAGCTAATATAAAAAGATGTCTATAATTTTTGAAAATATAGAGAGATGCAATAAAAAGGAAAGCAGGGTTGCACCTTGTACACAGAATTCAGGATGATGACCACTTTGAGTGGAAAGAGGCAAAGGGATGGGATGTGGAAGGGGAACAATATGGTAAAACGGGGGTCACTGTCAGAACTTTTGTTTGGGTGGTGGTTTTGCAGGTGCCTATTACATCTTTAAAAATTACCAATTAGGTTGGATGTGGTGGCTCACGCCTGCAATTCCATCACTTTGGGAGGCCCAGGCAGGAGGATTGCTTAAGGCCAGGAGTTTGTGACCAGCCTGGGCAACATAGCAAGACCCTATCTGTGTTTGTCCCTTTTGTATTGCTGTAAAGGAATACCTGAGACCGGGTGATTTATAAAGAAAAGAGGCTTATTTGGCTCACAGCTCTACAGTCTTTACAAGAATGGCACCAGCATCTGCTCCGCTTCTGCCAAGGCCTCAGGAAGCTTTTACTCGTGGAGGAAGTCAAACTGGGGAGCAGGTGTGTCACATGGCAAGAAGGAAAGCTAGAGAGAAGGGAGAAGGTGCCAGGTTCTTCTTAAAAACCAGATCTCGCCGGGCGCGGTGGCTCAAGCCTGTAATCCCAGCACTTTGGGAGGCCGAGACGGGCGGATCACGAGGTCAGGAGATCGAGACCATCCTGGCTAACATGGTGAAACCCCGTCTCTACTAAAAAAATACAAAAAAACTAGCCGGGCGAGGTGGCGGGCACCTGTAGTCCCAGCTACTCGGGAGGCTGAGGCAGGAGAATGGCGTGAACCTGGGAGGCAGAGCTTGCAGTGAGCTGAGATCCGGCCACTGCACTCCAGCCTGGGCGACAGAGCAAGACTCTGTCTCAAAAAAAAAAAAAAAAAAAAAAAAAAACAGATCTCACGTGAACATTACCACTCATTACACTCAAAGCCATTCATGTGGGATCTGCACCCTTGACCCAAACACCTCCCATTAGGTCCCACCTCCAGCATTGGGGATCACATGTCAACGTGCAGTTTGGAGGGTATAAACATCCAAGCTATATCAGAAAAGTATATATATATATTTTGAGACAGAGTCTTGCTCTGTTGCCCAGGCTGGGGTGCAGTGGCACGATCTTGGCTCATTACAACTTCTGCCTCCTGGGATCAAGCAATTCTCATGCTTCAGCCTCCCAGAAGCTGGCATGTGTCACCATGCCCAGGTAATTTTTTTTGTATTTTTAGTAGAGGGGTTTTCCCATGTTGGCCAGGCTGGTCTGAAACTCCTGACCTCAAGTGATCCACCCACCTTGGCCTTCCAATTGGAAATCTGGCTTGATTGCATCTTGCTAGATTCATCCACATTGTTTCGTATTGCTGTGGCTCATGTGTTTAGCCTGCTTAGGATATTCTGTTGTGTGAATATTGCCAGTTGATTCATTCATGAGCCACAGAATCTTAGTGGGAAAGGAGAGAAGTAAAGGCAGGAGGGATTGACAGATGGAGAAGGAGTGAAGGTACCAATGGACTGGAGAGCTCCATGAGGACAGAGAGCAATGGCAGGGCACCCACGCCAGGAAGCAGATGGGCTTGGAGGTGCTGGGATTACAGGCGTGAGCCACCGCGCCCAGCCCCCGCCCCCAATTTTTAAATTTTTAATTAGCTAGGCATGGTGGTACTTGTCTGTACTCCTAGCTATTCTGGAGGCTGAGGCAGGAGGATCGCCTAAGCCCAGGAGTTCTAGGCTACAGTGAGCCATAGTCACACCACTGCCCTTCAGCCTGGGCAACAGAGCAAGACCCTGTCTCTAAAAATAAAAAGAAACAAATTAATAGCTAATTAAATAAAAGTAAACCATGCATGGGTCAATGACGAGTGTATCAGGGAAGCAATGCTGTGGGTAGATGTAGGGAGTCCAATAAAATAAAGATTCCTTAGGTTATTATTACATTACTCTCTTGCAAATATACTGATCCTTCCTCATTGTCTTGCCACAGAATCCACAATCTCCCTGTGTCTGCACCGATCTTTTCTCATTCTTTCATTCACAATGGAAGAAGCATCCTAGTTTCTTCCGTCAAAGAAAAATTCCATGTCTTATTTCCTGAGTCCCATCTTTTCTCGTCTTCTCAAGGACTTTGTTCCTTTGGTTATCCCCTCACTCTCTCTCCTCATCAATCTCTCCCTCTCTCATGGATTATTTCCATCAGCACACAAACATGCTCCAGTCGCTCTCATCTGAGGAACAAATTTTTATTAGGACAAAAGTTAGGCTGCAGGCCAGGCACGGTGGCTCACACTCGTAATCCCAGCACTTTGGAAGGCTAAGGCGGGTGGATCACCTGAGGCTTGGAGTTTGAGACCAGCCTGGCAACATGGCAAAACCCCATTTCTACTAAAAACACAAAAATTAGCCAGGCATGGTGGTGCGTGCCTGTAATCCCAGGTACTTGGCATGTTGAGACAGGAGAATCACTTGAGTGGTGGAGGTGAAGGTTGCAGTGAACTGACATTGCACCGCTGTACGTCAGCCTGGGCAACAGAGGGAGACTCTGTCTCAAATAAATAAATTAATTAACAAAAGTTAGGCTGCTGTAACAAAGAGACCCCAAAAGATAGTGTTGCAAACAGGCAGAAGGTTAACTCCTGCAGGAGTCTGGGAAGGCAGAACCAGGGTGATACAAGAGCTGCTTCTTTCTGTTGCTCTCCCACCCTTAACTTGAGGTTTCCCTCCAAGGTGGATGCTCCAGCCGCTGACAGCACTTCCACCTTCCAGCCAGATGGAAAGGGATGAAGAGGAAGAAGATATACCTTCTTCCTTTGAAGAGCATGGCCTGGAAGTTGCATACATCCTGTCTGCTCACATTCCATTGCCTCAGACTTGGTCACGAGACATACCTAATTGTAAGGGAAGTTAGGAAATAGAGTCTCTAGCTGGCTGTTAAATGTGTTCAGTTGAGTATTCCACCACTATTGAAGAAGAGGAGAATAGATATTGATGAAAAGCTAGCAATCTCCACTATACTCTGCACCTTTGGTTACCCAAATAAATGCACATTCTCTTCCCAAACATGGAACATGATAATCCCCTACCCAAGTGTAAAGCCCACAGGTCCTATCCATTACTGCAACTGTCTCAAGGTCCAGGCTTTCTTGGTAGTTGTCTGATCTTTATATGAAGTTCAGATATTGGTCCAGTGATGTATAAACTAAAAGATAAGTCATCTATTTGTCCCTCTCCACCAGCCAACAACACGTACGCAATATACAAGAGACATGGGAACAAGATAACCACAATTAAAACTGCCATTTGGAAAGGGACGAATAGAGAACCCATAGCAGGCACAAAGCAATTAGTAAATCCCACTGGGCAAGAATTCCAAAGGTTCCCTGCCTCCCAGGGGACTAAGTTCCTTAGTACTGATTCCTGGGAAACATTTCCTTTATCCATTATTCCCTGCGGCTCCTGGCTCTGCCTTTTGAGAGGCCCTTCCTTGTTTGTTGTCCTTCAAGGCCACATCTGAAGAGGCCACTGGAGAACATGCTGTGCTCCGGTGGCGAGAGTACGGGTTTTATAGCCCATTTCCTGCTGGTGCAGGTTTGAAAGCTCAGGGCTTGCTTTAGGAGGCTTGCAGACTTTCATTAATTAATCTCCCTCAAACACTTAGTGTAACAATACATAAATTAAATTTAAAAGAACGATTTTATTTATGATCATATTGAAAAACACAAAATCCTTAGGAAAAATTTAACAAAAGAAGTTCAAGACTTGTACATTGGAAACTACAAAACATCAAACACCATTAAAATAAATTAAAGAAGACTTAGGTAAATGGAAAGACACCCTGTGTTCATGGATTGGAAGACCTAATATTGTTAAAATGGCCATATTCCTGGAAATGATCTACAGGGTCTATGCAATCCCTATTAAAATCTAGCTGTCTTTTTTGCAGAAACTGAAAGCTGATCCCAAAATTCATATAGAATTGCAAGGAACCTAGAATAGCAAAAACAATCCTGAAAAGAAAGAACAAAGTAGGGGGACTCACACTTCTCTCTTTCAAAACTTATTACAAAGCTATAGTAATCAAGACAGTGTGGTACTGGTATAAGGATATACCTGCACATATAGATCAGTGGAACAGAACTGAGCTCTAGAAATAAACCCTTACATATATGGTTAACTGATGTTCAGCAAGGGTGTCAATACAATTCAATGGAGGAAAGAATAGTGCTGGGACAACTGAATATTCACATTCAAAAAGTATAATTGAATCCTTACCTCACATCATATAAAAATTAACTCAAAATGGCTCATAAGAGGAAAAAGTGCCATAACATAGTTATTAAATATATTTCTCCCAAAAGTAAAAAGAAAATGGATCCTAGAACTAAATGCAAGAGCTAAAATCAGAATACTTCATGACCTAAGATGAAACATTGGTTTCTTTGATATGACACCAAAAACACTTAAAAAAGAAAAAATAGATACATTGGATTTCATCAGGGTAAAAAACCTTTGTGCTTCAAGGAACAGCAGCAAGAAAGTAAGAAGTATGACCCACAGAATGGGAGAAAATGTTTGCAAATCCTGTGTCCGATAGGGAACTTGTATCCAGAATATATAAAGAACTCTTATAATTCAATAATAAGAAGACAAAAAACCCAATTTTTAAAATATGCAAAGGGACCAGGTGTGGTGGCTCACATCTATAATCCCAGCACTTTGGGAGGCCGAGGCTGGCAAATTGCTTGAGTCCAGGAGTTCGAGACCAGTCTGGGAAACATGGCAAACCCCATCTCTACCAAAAAAAAAAAAAAAAAGATTAGCCAGATGTGGTGGCACATGCCTGTAGTCCCAGCTACTAGGAAGGCTAAGGTGGGAGGATCACTTGAGCCTGGGAGGCTGAGGCCGCAGTAAACCATGAGTGCTACTGCACTCCAGCCTGGGTAACAGAACAAGACCCTGTCTCAATAAAATAAAATGTGCAAAGGATTTGAAAAGACATTTCACCAAAGAAGATAAACAAATGGCCAATAAATACATGAAAAGATGCTCAACATCATTAGCCATCAGGGAAATGCAAATTAAAATCATAATGAGAAAGCACCCCACACCCAGTAGGATGGCAATAATAAAAAAGACAAATCATTACAAGTGTTGAAGACAGTGAGGAAAAACTGGAACCTTCACACAGCGCTGGTAGTAATGTCAAATGGTGCAGCCATTCTGGAAAACAGTTTGGCAGTTCCTCAAGGGGATAAACATAAAATTACCTTATAACTCTGTACTTTCACTCCTAGGTGTATATATATCCAAAAGAAGTGAAGACACATATCCACACAAAAACTTACATATGAATGTTTATAGCAACATTATTTATAGTAGCCAAGAGTGGAAACAACCCAAATGTTCATCAGCTGATGATCAGATAAACAAGTTGTGGTCTATCCATACAACGGAATATTATTCAGCTGTAAAAAGGAATGAAATACTGATGCATGCTACAACATGGATGAATTTTGAAAACGTTGTGCTAAGTGAAAGAAACCAGACACAAAAGGCCATGTTATTTAATTCCATTTATATGAACTGTCCATATTAGGCAGAGCCAAAAAGACTGAAAGTAGAGTAGTGGTTGTCAGGGGCTGGAGGAGTGGAGGGAGGGGAATTGGGACTGACTGCTAAAAGATACAGGATTTCTTCCTGTGGCGATGAAACTGTTCTGCAACTATGTAGCAGTGATGGTTGCACAACTGTGAATGTACTAAAAACACCTAAATTGTATACTTTAAGAGAGTGTAAAATAAAGTGTGAGCTTTATTGTATGTGAACTAGCTGTCACTAGAGTTACTTAAAAATTAAAAAAAACCTAGTACAGTATACTTCTACCCTATTGGTTTCCAATCTGTTCCATGAGCAAGTAACTCAGGCAAAAAGCTGGTAGACACAGTTCTGAAGTCTGCAGACACGTATATGCATATTATTTACTGGTTTGGCCATCTCTATACTCTGCAATCTGTCCATTTCACCCTGCTGGACCTAATGATAGTTCCTGCGGTTATCTGTCACAGTAGGTCTGAGTGAAAAAGCAACACTCTTAATCTGATCTTGACTGCTGGATTAACTCCTATTGTCTGTCAGGGAATTCTTAACTGAGCTGACTGGGGAAGGCTTAGGGCCATAGTCTTATTTCCTGGTACAGCTGCCTCTTTGGAGCCACTTGAGACCACTGCTTCAGTTCAGAGCACAAAAGCAGTTGGCTTTCTAAACATGTGGAAGCTCAAAAACACTGGACGACAGCTTAGATGATTGGCCACAGGCAGGAAGATCTCCATCAGCAAGGCTGCGTTCACTTTCATCTCTGCTTGCAAACTCCTGGCTCTATTCTGAGTTTCTTTGTCTTACAGGGCCCTGCACCAAGTGGAAAGAAGCCAATACCCACCAAACATTGGATCTTTTCTAGCTACCTCGCCCAGAACTGGAAGCTCAGTAGGCATGTGAACTGCCTTCCAAGATATCATAAGAGATAGTGTTACCAAATGCTTTGCATAATATGAGTCACCAGCCTTCCAACCTGAAATATCTGCCCACTGTTTGACAATATCCCTCATGCCTCGTATTTAGAATTTTGCCACACCAACACTCTACTTCTAGATATACGATTCAATGTTAGTTAGAATATAGTTTAGACTGCTGTCACAAAAAGACCTCAAACCACATTGGCTTAAACAAAGTAGAAGTTTGTTTTTCTACTATGTAAGTTGATGGTCTAGGGCTGATACACCATGGCTTAGTGGTTTTGGAGGACTCAGGCTTTTCATATTGTATTACTTCATGATTCTCAATATGCTACTTCCATCGCAGAGTCTAAGAAAGACAGCGTGTCTGCCATAGGTTGGATTACTCAGGGAACTGCCTCTGAGACAGATTTGCAGACAGGGGTTTTATTGGGAGATCTGTTGGGGTCATCCCTCATGGAATGACGGACAGACATGAGAGAAATAGGGCTGGGCACAGGCAAGAGTTGAGCTGTGACACAGTCACAACACAGGCCTTGGCCACCCACAGAAGCTCTGCATCTGGGGTGGTCTTGAAAGTTGTCTCAATGAAAGCAAGGTGCTGGGCTTATTACCCCACCACTCATTGTATTCAGGCTCCATACGGTACCTCCAGGAAGGAGGCCTAAATTTGGGAGACAAGTTTCTGCGGAAAGACTCAGCTGAGCTATGAGCTGACAATACTCTTAGCAGTTGGGGGAAGGAGTACTTATTTTGAATGGGGTATTGGGGAACACACCACACGGTCCTCCAGAGCTGCTGTGATTCCTACCATGAGGTTTATCCATCCGGTGGGAGGTGGAAAGCCCCCCACAGCACTTCCACTCACGTCTCATTGGCCAGAGTTAGCCACACTGTCACAATGACCTGAAAGAGCCATGTGCTCAGCTAAAGGCTCAAGAACAAAAGCAAAAGTGAAGATTGGGGTCATTGGGTCATCGCCCATGTTCTTTGCTTCCATATCCATGTCCAGCCATTGCTCCGGTTGTCCATTCCTCCTCAGAACCTGGCGGGGGCAGAGAGCGTGCTTTCAGGCTCATTCAAGTGCATTACACTTACAGTGCACTTTATTTCTATTATGATTACATTGTAATATATAATGAAATAATTATACAACTCACCATAATATAGAATCAGTGGGAGCGCTGCACTTGTTTTCCTGCAACTAGATGGTCCAATATGATGGTGATGTGGGACAGTGACAGAATATGAGGCATTAGATTCTCATAATGAGTGCACAACCGAGATCCCCTGTATGTGCATTTCACAACAGGGTTCATGCTCCCATGAGAATCTGATGCCTTTGCTGATCCGACAGGAGGCAGAGCTCAGGCGGTAATGCGAGCAGTGGAGAGCAGCTGCAAATACAGATGTAGCTTCGCTCACTTACCCACCACTCACCTCCTGCTGTGAGTTCCTAACAAGCTACAGCCCAGTTCCTAACAGGCCACGGACCAGAACCAGTCCATGGCCTGGGGTTTGGGAACTCCTGCTTTAGGTAATGAAAGTGGAAGATCATTGCATAGTTTCCATGGGTCCTGATACAAAGCCAGAGCTGCTGCGGTTTAGTTCTGGTTCTTCCCTAACTGCACAATGGGGATATGGCAGCACTGGATGTCAAGATGCTGAGATGGGGTCATGTCCCAAATGATCCAGGAGCAGGATGGGGTGACATCATGGGACCACAGGAGCCAAGGTCCCCCCAGTCCCCAGCTTCCCCACTGGGACAACAACATGGCTCCCATATTCAGCTCACCTGTCATATCCAACACTCCATGGTTGGGGCAACCGACTCAACCTGGTAGATAGCTCTTTCTACTCTCTCCTCTTCCCTACAGCACCCCTACTCTGTGTCCAAGCTTCTGCCTTCCCCCAGAGAGTAAGGAGGTAAGCTGCCCTTTGAATCTGCAGTGTATGACCCAAAGATACAGACTGTCAGGGGCCTCAACACATTTTGCATTCATTTCTATTCTTACTAATAAAACCTAGCACATAGCAGTCATTCAATAACTACTTGGAGAATGAACAAGTGCATGAATGAATGAATGAATGAATGGGCAGATGGATGCAATCACTGCTCAACTTTGCTCTCCATGACCCCCAGCTCCACTCTTTGGGAGACAACTCTTTCCTCTGGGATCCTTGCAAAGAGGCCATCATGCCTGAGGATCACCTTCCTCTCCCTCTAACTGAAACCCACAATGATGGGGCTCTGCCCACAGTTTGGCCCACTGCCCAGCTGGTAACGATGCCCCATGTCCCCATCAAATGTAATTCTACATAATTAGTTCCAAATCTGTCGCTGGCCAGTGGTGGGGCTGGCAGGCATAGGCAGTGACACCCAGGGCCATGTGAGAAGCTCTCAGAGCCACGTCTGTGTACTGTTCAGGGTGGCAGATGCCTACCTCCATGTCCTCCTGCCCCCCAGCACCCTCAGTTTGCCATCTCTCAGAACTGAAGTTGTGTTTCCTTTCATTTCTCTTCAACATCTTTCCCTGATATGATTGGTGTCTGCTGGTATTCATGCCCCTGTATAGTTCCCTCCCACATTGAATAGGGTTGCCCTGTTGAAACATTGGGATATTCTGGAAATGACCATGTGTGACTTCCAAGGCAAGGTCATAATAAAAAACATTGCAGCTCCTACCTTGTTGCTCAGATCACTAGTTTGGGGAAAACCAGCTGCCACGTCATAAGGATGCTCAAGCAGTCCTACAGAAAGTCCAAGTGGCCAGCGGCAGAGGCCTCCTGCCAGCAACCAGCACTAGCGAAAGGCATGTGAGTGCACCATCTTGCAAGCAGCTCTTCCAGCCCCAGTTGAGCCTTCAGATGACTGCAGCCCCAGCTGACATCTTGACTACAACTTCATGACGGACCCTGAGCAGAACCTCCAGCTAAGCTGGTCCCAAATTTCTGACCCCCAGAAACAGTGCAAGATGATACATATTTATTGTTGTTTTAAGCTGCTAAGTTTTGAGGAAATTTGTTGCCCAGCAAGAGATACTCAATACACTGAGTCATTCCCCTAACCCATAGCACAGGCTGAGTCCCCAAACCTGCAATAGAGGCAACAAAGAGGGAGAAGCCATTTTAATGGAGCTAACTGTGCATTTGGGGAGAAAGATTCATCCTGAGTCCATCTGGGGCCCATGAGGGTAGGTGTGGGATCTGGTGGGGGTGGTCTAGGACCTAGACCAACTAGCCCTGGTATAGGACACCAGGAAAACAACTCAGGGCAGGATACAGAGGGTCCTTGGGCAGGCTCCTAGAGCTCCTGGGGAGCTTGGAAAGACCAGGGTGATGAGAAGAGAAAGCACTGCAGGTTAAGGAAGCAACACAATTGTCTGTGAGCCCTCTCAGTAATATAACCACAACACAACTCTGTTACTGATACTACTGACCATAATGACAACCAGAAGAGCTGCCTGCCCTCTGAAGCATGATGAACAGGTACTTCCACATTGTCTCTTGCACTCTTATATAAAACCCAGTGTACATGTGCTTTTATTATACCCATTTTACAGATGAGAAAATTGAGACTCTGGGATGTTAAGAAAGTGGCTTGCCAAAACCCACCCAGCTAATAAGTGCAGGGCCAGGATTTGAACCTGAATAGTCTGACTCCACAGGCTCCATACAAGTGGCCTAAAAAACAGCATGGGTCCTCCATAGGGCCTCCTGTTGTGCACCACAGAAGCTCTGGCTCTGAGGCTGACTTTGTCCCAACCGTGGAGTTAGCTGAGTGGCTGGAGCCATGGCTGTCCACAGGCCTAAGGCTGCCTCCTGGCCTGCTTCCCTCCTCCCTGGTTCCCTGGCCCCTGCACCTGCTGGATATTCTCCTTTTCCTAGCTCTGGGGGCCTCTCAGGCTCACTGCAGGTGCTGCAAGGCAAGGCCCCTTCTGTATGCCGCTGGGCCTATCCTGCTGTCTGTGGCCCTTAACCTATAGCACAAAAGGTCTGCGTTGGCCTGGAAGCAGGGCATCAGCTGAGGGAGCTGCGTGCATGGTCAGCCCAACCTGGCCTTGTAGTGAGGAGTTTCAAAGCTTGAAGCCTTCTTCTTTGGGAGATTCTGCAAAGGTGCCAACCCTTTGCAAAGGAGCCCTGGCATCAGAACCCTCCCCAGGGGTGTCTCACAGAGTGGGGGTGCCCTGGGCCCTGCAGCCCATACTCCTTGAGGGAAGCAGGCTATGGGGTACCCTGGGCATAGCTTTGGGAGGCCTGCAAAGGATTTCTGTGCTGGCGGCAGGAGATACCCCATGGCTTGGCAGAGGATCCGCAAAGTCCCCACCCATGACAAGGTCTTCTAGGTTGAGAGCGGGCTGGGGAATGGGTTGGGCAGCCAGGGTGCCAATGCAAAGAGGCCCCATCGAGGCATGAGACACAAGTATCCCGGGCATGTCCTGCCGTACTCCCTATGAGACCTGGGGAACAGCGCCATGCCTCCCTGTGCACAAGGTGGCAGGAGGAAGAACCAACCATCTGACCCTAGTGAGAGGGGAGGAGGGCAAGGCCAGCACCTCGCCCCACACAAGCACAGGAAGAGGGGTGGCCCCGCCAGCCCAGGCTGAGATGACCCCCACCCTGTCAGAGGAGGCACTGGTCTTAAAGGCACCTGCTTCCTCCACCCCACCTTCCATTTTCCAGAGAGGCCAGAGTCAGAGGGGTGCAGAAGAGAGAGCAGAGCCCCCTTCCCTGGGCACATCTGGGCTCACTGCATGGGAAAGGGCCCTGGGAGAAAGGACGATGGGAAGAGACAGGCCAGGCCTAAGGAGGGGGAGGGCCTGAGATCAAAGATAGGAGAGAGGAAGACAAGAAAGAGAAGCAGAATGAGAAGGTTGGAGAAATCCAAAGAAAGAGGCAGCTAGGGAGAGTAGTAGGTAGGCGGAGGGCAGGCAGGATAAAAAAAAATGATTCCTTTTGAACAGGCCCGGGGCTCCTCCAGCACACTGACTCAAAGATGTGAGCAGCTGAGCCTGCCTGCTTTGTGCTGTGGCTTTCTCAGTCAGTCCAGGACCACTGGGAGGAGAGTGGTGGACACCCGGCCAGCGCCTCCCCCAGCAGGAGCACCCACAGTCTGTGATGACTGCCCCCAACACCCTAAGTCAATGTTTAACCGTGGCCCGAGCCCAGGAATGCTCTATCTGGGACAAGCAATTACAGGGGGTTGGGTTACAGTCCCACCACTGGCAAGGGCTTGGTGGCAGGAGATAAGAAGGTGGCACCAGGAAGGGTTGTGTGTGTGCTCAACCGTGGGCTCCCAGCACACCCCCGGGGCTGGCTCACAAGGCTCCATTGTTGGGGTCTGGCTCCCAGCCCATCACCAGCCAGATAGGAGCTGCTGTTTTGAGAAGGCAAGAAAAGCACACCCCAAGTTCGTACAGATCCCGTACCCCATTCTTATCAGGTGGAAGGTAGGGAGCTAGCAAAGCTAATGTTGATTTAGAGAAAAAAAGGAAGAAATATTAGCAATCATGGGAAAAGTCAGTTCCAGCAGCTGAAGGCAGGGGTGGGAGTGTCAAGGGCTGGGGAAGAGGCCCCAGAGTTCTGTGCTGAGTGCTATGGTGCGGGAGTGGAAACCAGGCATGGCCATTCTGCTTCCTAGGACTTGGAGTCTAGTTAGGAAAATAATAGTTCATTTCTTTACCTAAATATACAGGCTCTGTTGTAGGTGCTGGGGGGATTCAAGTTGCTGACCTTCTAGTGGAATGTGCTTAAAAATAGAGAGCTGTGAACATCTGCACTTAGCTGGGGGGACAGGGTGGGTGAGACAGAGGGAAGGCGGGGGTCACTCCAGGGTAGACAGTCAGGCAAGGCCCTGAGGGCTGAAGGAGAAATGCAGATTATTACCAGGAGGCTGGGTGTGAATCTCAGATCCTTCTCCACCAGTGGATTCTAGGAGAGGAATTTTGTGTCAATGAGCCATAAACTATAAAATGAGGAAGACAGGAGAAACTACCCAAGGTAGTTAAATAGAGGATTGGAGGAGAGAAGGTATGCAGGCGCTGAGCACGAGGTGGCCCCTCTGGAAATCAGTATCACAAATGGGCAAATCACAGGCAGCTGGTCATCCAACGTGGGAGCTAAAGTGTGGAAAATGTGCGCAAGACCCCAAGCTGGTGCTGTAGCCTAGGATTGGGATAGTTGGCAAGGAGCGGGGAAGGCAGCTCTGGGGGAGAAAGGAGCCCAGCCTGCCGTGAGGGTAGGGTCACATCCCCTTTTTCCCCACCACGAGGGGCCGACACACCACAGACATAGAGGGCAACTGCCATCACCACTCAAAAACTCTGCGATGCCAGTTTAAAGTGTGTTCTAAAATGCAGATTTGGAAGAAATGAGCTGAGTGGATCACTTTAAGGATGAAAAATCCCTAGAAAATGTCAGTTTGGGCCAGATGCGGTAGCTCACACCTATATTTCCAGCACTTTGGGAGGCCAAGGTGAGTGGATCACCTGAGGTCAGGAATTCAAGACCAGCCTGGCCAACATGGCAAAACCCTGTCTCTACTAAAAATACAAAAATTAGCCGGGCGTGGTGGCAGGTGCCTGTAATCCCAACTACTCAGGAGGCTGAGACAGGAAAATTGCTTGAACTCAGGAGGCAGAAGTTGCTGTGAGCCAAGATCACACCACTGCACACCAGCCTGGATGACAGAGTGAGATTCAGTCAAAAAAAAGGAAGGAAGGAAGGAAGGAAGGAAGGAAGGGTGTCAGTTAGTAGAATCTGCTGCCCCAAAAGCAATGAGTAAAGAAGCCCCTTCACTGAGACTGGACACTGATGAAGAGGCAAGGGAATGGATGTTGCAGAAGGTTGGTTGCTGGGGACCTACTGATGAGAAAGAGCCACAGGGTGACCTCCTGTCTTGTGCATGCAAGTCATGCACTGCTGTGGGTGTGCAACAAAGCTGCCCTGGGCAGACAAGGCATGGGAGAAAGAAAGGGATTGTGTTAGTCTGCTTAGGCTGCTGTAACAAAATACCAGACTGGGTGGCTTCGACAACAAACATTTATTTCTCACAGTTCTGGGGGCTGGGAAGTCCAAGATCAAGGCGCTGCCAATTTGGTTACTGGTGAGCACTCTTGTCCTGGCTTGCAGATGGCTGCCTTCTAGCTGTGTCCTCATATGGCCTTTCCTCTATGTAGCAGAAGAGAGATTTCTTGTCTGGGCGTGGTGGCTCATGCCTGTAATCCCAGCACTTTGGAAGGCTGAGGCAGGCGGAACATGAGGTCAGGAGATCGAGACCATCCTAGCTAACATGATGAAAACCCATCTCTACTAAAAATACAAAAAATTAGCTGGGCGTCGTGGCACGTGCCTGTAGTCCCAGCTTCTCAGGAGGCTGAGGCAGGAGAATCGCTTAAACCTGGGAGGCAGAGGTTGCAGTGAGCTGAGATCGCGCTATTGTACTCCAGCCTGGGCAATGGAGCAAGACTCCGTCTCAAAAAAAAAAAAAAAAAAAGAAGAGAGATTTCTCATGTCTCTTCCTCTTGTTATAAGGATACCAGTCCTATGGGAGTAGGGCCCAACTCTTCTGGTTGCATTTCACCTTAATTACTTCTTTAGAAGCCCCATTTCCAAATACAGCCACACTAGGGGGTTAGGGCTTTGACACGAATTTTGGAGGGGCACAAACATTCAGTCCATAACAGAGGCCTTCTTTGGTGTGCAGAGACAAGAGAACATAGTGTGCAAGGAGTTAAGGCCTTTCCTGGGATTAGAACAGACTCACAGATACTATCTTCCTCCCGAGGCAGTTATGGCTGACAGCACAAGAGGAGCTACAAGGGGCCCATTGCTCCCTAGAGCCCTGAGAACAGTTGCTGGAGAAATTCTTAAATCAGTAAGAAACAGAGTTAGCTTCTGCAGTTATTAATTTCTACTAAGTAGAAACTTAGTAATGGTAATAACCGACCATGCCTAAGAGTTTGCGTTTCTTTAAATCTTAACCATTGGTGGATAGCAAGTCTTTATGCTTCTTAGTTTAAGGGAAAAAAGCAATTACATAAAAAGCATGCTAGGGTAGACAAAGAATACTATTTTCCATCTCCTAATTATGAATACCTTAGAAAATCTTAACTGGTTGGTTCACATTATAATGTTATTCATTACATATTGTTATATATATTATGTATATACAACATATGCATAGTATATTGTTCACTTTATATATTGTTATTCATGTGGTGATGGCTGAGTGAATAGCAGGCAGTGTTTAAGGGGGAAGAAAAATAAACTTTTAGGCAGCCTACGTGCCTATTATTTTATATACATCATCTCATTTAATCTTAATAACAGCCATGAAAAAATTAGCATTAGTCCTATTTATTTATTTGTTGGCTCATTAGGGAAAGGTTAGATGAAATTTCCTCCATTTTTACAAAAAGGGAAACTAAGGCTCAGAGAGGTGACATGATTCTGAAAGTTCTCCAGCTAATAAGTGATAGAGTCACGATTCATACTCTGGGGTTTCTAATGCTGATGCCCATGTTCATTACATTCGTTGCTACCCTAATTTTGCACACCAAGACCATTGAGGCCATAACAAATGCTGTGCACACAAGCACCCAGTCCCTTTGCACGGCCCTGTATGCTCACACGTACCTCATGTGCCGTGCTCACACATGTGTACACACAGGTCTGTGCCTGCCATATCCCCCTTGCTCACATGCAGCCACAGGTTGGCTATCCAGGTCCCAGCTGGAGAATGTCCACGTGATCCTGGCACAAGGTCAGTATGACATCTGCTGCTTCTCCTTCTGAACACCAAGCCCTCAGCCTCCAATTGTGAATTCTTCTTTGCCTCATCCTTTTATAGAAAGTAGAGGCTACACACAGTTTCTGGGTCCTTTGTCTCTGTCTGCCCAGTCTTGCAAGCTGGCCTTGACAGTGGCTCCTCTATACACCTTCAGTCCTGTGCCAGTTGACCCCACCCAGCAGGCAGCCATTTCACTGTGGGGCTTCCTGCATCAATGCACCAAATTGCACCCTGTCGCCCCCATTCCAGTGTTCAGTGTGCCTGACTCTCTACTTAATTTTTAAGACTTAAGTAAGTTAACTTCTTCAGGAAGCCTTCTCATCTCCCACTCAAGGCCAGGTTGGGTGCCCCTTCCCTGAGCGCCCATGGTACCCTAAATCCCCTTGTAAGAGCCCCCACCCTTCCTTGAGGTACGGATCTCTTTTCTTGTCTATAGTAGGACCTCTCCTACTAGACTGGGAGCTCTCTGAGGGCAGGCACTGGCTCTGCTGTCCTTGTATCTGCGGAGGACAGCTCATAGTAGGTGCTCAATGAGGGCTACCAAATTTAACAAAAATACAAGATGCCTAGTTAATTCTGAACTTCAGATAAACAATGAATAGTAATAACAACATAATAACAATTAATAAAAATATTGCAATATTTTATCTGTCAACCCAATGCCCAATAAATGTGGATTGCATTAATTCATAGGTGAATGAGCAAACAGCACAGAAAAAGAAAAAGCAGTATATGTGGAAGAAAGCAAGAAGAATCAGCTGGCCAGGAACCTAAGACTTGTCCAATGATGTCACAAAGAGTAAAATGAGGAAAGTCCAGTAACCAATGCCCAGAGCAGTTCCTTGTACCCAGTGAATACTCCATCAATAGTGACTGAGAGACTGAATGAATATTTCGCAGGTGGGAGGTGGTGTTGAATGCTAGAAAAAGTAGAAAGGATGTCAAAACAGAAATGGAGGGTATGGTGGCGACTGTGGCTTTGGTCATGGGACATTTGAGGGAGTCAAGTGAACAGCAGGCTGCAGCCTCCAAATCCCCAAAACTCGGATTCACAGACTGGCTATGTCCTTATAAGAAATCAAGACTCTCCTCCCCGGCATTGTAGGGGTCTGTGCCCGCCTCGGCATGGGGCGGTTCAGCAGTGGTCGGGGCAGCCAGCCTGGGCTGCAGAGGCCAGGCCCGCAGGCACAGCCGCCCCCTCCAGCGAGACCTCCACTGTCAACCTTGGCCTAACTGGATGCTGGAGGATCAAGGATCGTGATAAGTGCAAACCCCAATTCTCCCCTCCCCACTCACAGAGCAGAGGGAGCCACAGTTCCCCTGGGGCCCCTGGAGGGCAGGAGTCACAGCTCCCCCATCAGACTGGGCTTCCCCTGGAGCTCTGCATGCAGAACTCGGCCTTGGGGGAGTTTCCCGAACCCTCTGAACCCTCTGAAACATGCGGCTGGGCTCCCAGGCCCCAGACTGCCAGGCGGTGTTGTGGGGAGAGGGATGGTGTTGAGCTCCGGGGAGGAAACAGACCCCCATTGTCCCCCTGGGCCTGGCAGCACAAAGGGAGCCTGTGTCATGGCAGCAGCTGTATGTGGCTGACTGTGGTGGACACTGGCCTAGGAGAAGCATACAGCCTGGGGGACCTCCGTCTGCTTCACATCCCTCCTAGTGGGACCTGTGGGCTGGTTCTGTGTGCCTGAGGGAAGGCACGTATGTGGGGGCCACTGGCTGTCTCCCACGGTGCACACCGTGTGTTCACACCAGGAGGTCTGACTGAATGCAGGCAAGTGTATGCTTGCGTGTCTGCGTGTGGCGATACATGTGTGCCTGGGTGAGTCTGCAAGTACATACACATGTGGGTCTATGAGCATGCGCATCGCATGGAGGGCAGGTGACACTTCTGCACATGTGGGAGCCCGAGTGCCCAAACAGGCTGCCTTCCCCAAGAGCCTGGCCAGAGACGGCAGAACTGGCTGCCGAGCTTTCTTGGGAAAAAAAGCACCAAGACTGGGACCAAGGCTCTGTCCAAGGGAAACTCAGGCTGTGCACGCACGCGCGCACACACACACACACACACACACACACAGTGGAGGTGCTGCATTCTGCCTGGTACAATGTTAGAGGGCAGGGCGGGGTGGAGGGGTGGGTTCTCCTGTGGGTGAGGGCTGCCCAGATGCTCCTGGCGCTTTGGGTGTGGCTGCCTCCTTCACTCAGCCTCTCCTTGTCTCTGGCCTTGCCTTCCTTTCTGCTTCCTGGCATCCTGGACAATCAGGAAGCTCTTCCGGGTTGGGGACCCTCACACAAGGAGTGGCAGGGTAGAAAGGCAGGAATGGCTGAAGCTCTTCCAGCTTCAGGACATGTCCCTAGAGCTGAGCTGCCCAGTATGGCCTTGCATCCCTCCCACCCCAACCCCCAATTAATTGGATCCCACCCACTCAGCCTGCACTTCCAACCTTACCAGAATCAGGAAATGAGATTTCAACTCCATTCAACTAAATCCAACAAATATTTACAGAGGATCTTCTAAGCACTAGGTTCTGTAAAGCTGGGAGGGGCAGAGAGAGGCCCTTTTCTGGGCCCTCCCTCCTGGGATGACTCCAAGTTCAGGACAACAAGGCCTTCCTTTCGGCTTTGCTCCCTACTGACACCCACAGCTGCTGCCTGCACCCAGCACTCACGTCTCTGCCCACTAGCCATGATTAGAGGCCCTGCCCATGAGGGATGCGTGGAGGAGCCTCTCAGGGATAATGTCTACTGCACTGGTTCCCCTCTCGCCCCTCCAAGGGTTGCTGTATCCCCTGCCCCCTTTAGGAGATGGTGCAAGGAGCTGACAAACTCAGAAGCTTGGGTTTCCTTCTGATTCGAAGGAAACGCTGGGCCAGGCGTGGTGGCTCACGCCTGTAATTCCAGCACTTTGGGAGGCTGAGGCAGGCAGATCACGAGGTCAGGAGATCGAGACCATCCTGGCTAACACGGTGAAACCCCGTCTCTACCAAAAATACAAAAAATTAGCTGAGCATGGTAGTGGGCGCCTGTAGTCCCAGCTACTCGGGAGGCTGAGGCAGAAGAATGGCATGAACCCGGGAGGCGGAGCTTGCAGTGAGCTGAGATTGCGCCACGGCACTCCAGCCTGGGCGACAGAGCGAGACTCCGTCTCAAAAAAAAAAAGAAGAAGGAAAAGCTATTACTCTCCACAAAGAGGGCTCCTCTGCCTTCAGAGTCCCACCTGCTGGGCTTTTGAAAATGGACAGGCATCTCCCAGCTTATCCCATGGGAAAAGATGGAAGCTCCCTCCCTCTATCTTGGTCTCCAAGGGCAATATGCATTATGACCTTTTGGGTTAGGGGTAAAAATATTGTGAGTCAGTTATTTTTTTCCATCTAGAAATTTAAGAATGATTTGCCAAATATTTAATAAATGGATTGACGCAATGCCCTCTCTCAGTCTGTCCTGAGTCTGTCAGTCTGTCCTCAGACTGTCCTGAGTCCCCAAAAGGTTCTATAGGAATCCCGGGATGAAGGTGAGTTCCTCAATGTGGGATGTGTCGGGGGACACCTTCCCACTCCGACTCCCTTTCAGTGAACGGTTTTGTTATAACTGTGTAATCGTCCCAGCACCTCACCAGTGTGGCTGATTTTATAGAAATGGTGCCTAAAAAAGAATATTTCCATACTTCATGAATGGGAGAGGTAAAACAGAAAGCTCTTCCTTTGGCAATAGGTTCTCTGAACAAATCTGAGGACAATGTGTGCAGTTTTCTTTGACAGAAAGGTGAGTAGGTTCTAGATCACTGACCTTTCCTACAAGTGGCTGTGAGCAGTGTGTGACCTCAGTGGGTATTTCAGACAAAAACAGTCTGTCCTACCATATTATAGTGGACATTTTAACAATAAGAGAGAGAAACAGCTTTCAAATAAAAAATATGCTAGGGAGAGAGCATTTTGTTTTGTTTTGTTTTGTTTTGAGACGGAGTCTTGCTCTGTCGCCCGGGCTGGAGTGCAGTGGCCGGATCTCAGCTCACTGCAAGCTCCGCCTGCCGGGTTCACGCCATTCTCCTGCCTCAGCCTCCGGAGTAGCTGGGACTACAGGCGCCCGCCACCTCGCCCGGCTAGTTTTTTGTATTTTTAGTAGAGACGGGGTTTCACCGTGTTAGCCAGGATGGTCTCGATCTCCTGACCTCGTGATCCGCCCATCTCGGCCTCCCAAAGTGCTGGGATTACAGGCTTGAGCCACCGCGCCCGGCCTGGAGAGAGCATTTTGAAAATGGTTATTTGGAAATGTTTCCATCATAAGGTGATCTTAGTGCTGAAAATGATGTAAATATGTCAGTTATTAAAAACTCTATCTACACAATTAAAAAAATAAGCTTGGGGCTGGGTGTGGTGGCTCACGCCTGTAATTCCAGCACTTTGGGAGACTGAGGCGGGCAGATCAAGACCATCCTGGCTCACACGGTGAAACCCCATCTCTACTAAAAAAAAAAAAAATACAAAAAAATTAGCCAGGCGTGGTGGCAGGCGCCTGCAGTCCCAGCCACTTTGGAGGCTGAGGCAGGAGAATGGCGTGTACCCGGGAGGCGGAGCTTGCAGTGAGCCGAGATCATGCCACTGTACTCCAGCCGGGCGACAGAGTGAGACTCCATCTCAAAATTAAAAAAAAAAAAAAAAAATATATATATATATATAAATTAGCTGGTTATGCTGGTGCATGCCTGTAGTCCCAGCTACTTGGAAGGCTGAGGTGGGAGGATCACTTGAGCCTGGGAGGACAAGGCTGCAGTGAGCCATGTTAGTGCTACTGCACTCCAGCCTCCAGCCTGAGTGACAAAGCAGGACACTGGCTCAAAAACAAAACAAAACAAAAATGATAGTCTTTTTCAATAAATGGTACTGGAACATATCCAAAAGCAGAACAGTAAACTACACTTTGCACCATATATAAAATATAACTTCAAGTGGACTCTAGACCTAAATGTAAAATCTAAAACTGCAAAACATCTAGAAGAAAGCCTTTTTGACCATGGAGTAGGTAAAAATTTCTTAGCTATAACACCAAAAGTATGATCCATAATAAAACAAATTGGTAGATTGACCAACACAGTGAAACCCCATCTCTACTAAAAATACAAAATTAGCCGGACATGGTGGCGCACACCTGAATCCCAGCTACTTGGGAGGCTGAAGCACAAGAATCACTTGAATCTGGGAGGCAGAGGCTGCAGTGAGCCGAGATCATGCCATTGCACTCCAGCCAGGGCAACAAGAGCAGAACTCTGTCTCAAAAAAAAAAAAAAAATTTTTTTTTTAATAATGCCAGGTGCAGTAGCTCACACTTGCAATCCCAGAACTTTCTAAGGCCAAGGCAGGGTGATCCTTTGAAGCCAGAAGTTTGAGACCAGCCTGGGCAACATAGCAAGACCCCATCTCTACAAAAAATTAAAAAGTAAATTAAAAATTAGCCAGGCATAGCAGTATGCACCTGTAGTCCCAGCTAATTGGGAGGCTGAGATGGGAGGATCATTTAAGTCCAGGAGGTCAAGACCAACTTGGGCAACATACCAAGACCTCTTCTCTACAAAAATTTTTAAAAAATTAACTGAGTGTGGTGGTGCATGCTGGTAGCCCTAGCTGCTAGGGAGGATGAGGCAGGGGGATCGCTTCAGCCCAGGAGTTTGAGACTGCAGTGGGCCATGATCTTGCCACTACATTCCAGCATAGGTGACAGAAAGAGACCCTGTCTCTAAAAAAATGTTTTTAATTTAATAAGAAGAAAGCAGCCTAAAAAATGGATAAAAGATCTCTCATTCCACTAACTATTAGAATAGCTAAAATAAAAAAGACTACACCAAGTGTTGGCAAGAATGTGGAGGATCTGGAATTCTTATACACAGCTGATGAGAACTTAAATGGTACAACCGCCAAACACTTAGGAAAACATTTGGACAATTTCTTAAAAAGTTAAACATACGGGCGGGTGCGGTGGCTCAAGCCTGTAATCTCAGCACTTTGGGAGGCCGAGACGGGCAGATCACAAGGTCAGGAGATCGAGACCATCCTGGCTAACATGGTGAAACCCCGTCTCTACTAAAAAAATACAAAAAACTAGCCGGGCGAGGTGGTGGGTGCCTGTAGTCCCAGCTACTCGGGAGGCTGAGGCAGGAGAATGGCGTGAACCCAGAGACAGAGATTGCAGTGAGCAGAGATCGCGCCACTGCACTCCAGCCTGGGTGACAGAGAGAGACTCCATCTCAAGAAAAAAAAAAAAAAACTTAAACATATACATACTGTGGCTGGGTGCGGTGCCTCACGCCTGTAATCCCAATACTCTGGGAGGCTGAGGCAGGTGGATCACCTGAGGTCAGGAGTTTGAGACCAGCTGAACAACATGGAGAAACTCTGTCTCTACTAAAAATACAAAATTAGCCGGGCGTGGTGGCGTATGCCTGTAATCCAGCTACTCAGGAAGCTGAGACAGAAGAATTGCTTGAATCCAGGAGGAGGTTGCGGTGAGCTGAGATCGCGCCATTGCACTCCAGCCTGGGCAACAAAAGCGAAACTCCATCTCAAGAAAAAAAAAAAAAAACTTAAACATATACATGCTGTGGCTGGGTGCGGTGCCTCACGCCTGTAATCCCAATACTCTGGGAGGCTGAGGCAGGTGGATCACCTGAGGTCAGGAGTTTGAGACCAGCTGAACAACATGGAGAAACTCTGTCTCTACTAAAAATACAAAATTAGCCGGGCGTGGTGGCGTATGCCTGTAATCCAGCTACTCAGGAAGCTGAGACAGAAGAATTGCTTGAATCCAGGAGGAGGTTGCGGTGAGCTGAGATCGCGCCATTGCACTCCAGCCTGGGCAACAAAAGCGAAACTCCATCTCAAAAAGAAAAAAAAAATGTTAAACATACACATACTGTGCAATCCAGCCATTCCACTCCTAGGTATTTGTCCAGAGCAATAAAAGTGTCCATACAAAGACTTATTCATCAATGCTCATACCAGCTTTATTTGTAATAGCCTAAAACTGGAAACAACCAAAAGGTCCATTAACAGATGAATGGGTAAACAAACTGTGTTATATCTATACAGTGGAATATTACTCAGCATTGTAAAGGAATGAAGTATTGATACACGCTGCAACAGGGATGATTCTCAAAATAACTGTTGAAAGAAAGAAGCTAGGCAAAAAAAAAAAAAAAATGAGTCCATTTATATAAAACTCTAAAACATTCAAACTATAGTGACAAAAAGCAGATCAGTGATTTCCTGGGGATGGGGGGAATGGGAAAGAGGTAGAAGGAAGGATTACATAGGAGGAAACTTTTAGGGTGACGAAAAATTCATTTTCTTGATTGTGGTGATGGTTTCAAGGGTATATAAATATGTCAAAACTTACCACATGGGGTACACTGGAAATATGTGCAGTTTATCATAAGTCAATTATACCTCAATAAAGCTGTTAAAAAATAACTGATTGCTTTTGCAAGGCAGAAATATGAGAATAAGGATATTATATTATATAATACATTTTAATATTTCATTACTGTGTGGCCCTACTTAATTATTCATACACTAGTTAGAAAATTTTGTGATGTACAGATTATGGGTGTACCCTTATAGTTGCCTGAGTTTGATTTTGTGGTCAGTTCTATGAAATTTTGTGTATCAGTCCCATGGCCAGGAACATAATCCTTTATTAATATACTGTCTGTGGGAAAATCAGAATTGGCTTATGTGACATTTACATAGTTCCCTCCATCTGCCCTGGGCTTCCTCTTCTTAAATCCATCTTACACACTGTTGCCAGACCTACCTTTTTTAAATAAATCAGACCAAGTGGTGTGGCTCACACCTGTAATCCCAGCATTTTGGGAGGCCAAGGTGGGAGGATCACTTGAGACCAGGAGTTCAAGAGCAGCCTGGGCAACATAGCAAGTCCTATCTCTACAAACATTTTTAAAATTAGCTGAGCATGGTAGTGTATGCCTATAGTCCCAGCTATTTGAGAGGCTAAGGTGGGAGGATCACTTGAGGCCAGGAGGTCGAGGCTGCAGTGAGCTATGATCGGGGCCCTCACTCCAGCCTGGGTGACAAGAGTGAGACTCCATCTCAAAAAAAGAAAAGAAATCAGATAGCATTCCTTCCTCGTCAAGCCCCTGAGTGATTCCAAATGGTAAAGTCTAAATTCTGTAACAGGACATTCAGGCTCCCTCACAACCACCCCATCTCCCTCACAGTCCTGTCTCCCAGGACCCTGCCCCCTCCTTATGAATCTGGACCTTTCGCCAGGTGCTTTCATCACTTCAAGCTTTTGCTCATACTGCCCAACTGTCAAGTACATCCTCCCCTTTCACATTCCTTGTGCATCTGGATAATTCTCCTACCCTTCAAGACTCAGTTCAAATATCACCCCCTATTGGAAGACTTCCCAGATTTCTCCCAGAGTTAATTAATCACCATTTTCACTGCACTCCCATGGTGCCTTGCACATGCCCATACTAGTGCGCTTATTCCATTGTATTGTAGTAATTAAAGTGCAACTACATTAGGTTTAATGCTCAGCTGCTATAACAAGAAAATCCCCAAATACCAGTGGTTTAACCAAGTTCATTTCTCTCTCGCATCCAAGTCCTAACTGGCATGCTTGTTCAACTCTGCAACGTTGTTGAGAGGCAAGCTCCTTCCACGGTCAAGCATGCCTCTCCAACAGTCCACCTTCCAGCCATCAGGACAGGGGAAGGGGACAGTGTCTCCTGCCTTTTTATGGTATGATCTAGACTTGTACCAGCACTGGATTCACATCCCATTGGCTAGAACTTAGTTACAGCCACATATGACTGCAAAGGAGACGGGAGAATGCATTTTATCCGGGGGTCCGTGAGTTTCACTAAAAGTCAGGTGCTGGACTATTACGAGAGGCAAGGGAAAAGTGGATCTTGGGGTACATTATCAGTCTCTGCCACAGTTTACCAATTTAGCCACCCAACTATCACTTTTCTTTTCACACACAAAAGACAAACACTACCTTTGGAGGAAAACCGTCTCAAGTCCCACACTGTCCTGTGCTGTACACCTCAGTCAGGCCCGGATGTGGCTACTTGTGGCCTGGAGACCAGCACATTGAAACACACGTCATTTGCCCCCACCCTCCCCTAACACATAATGATGGAATATCGTGGGATGGAATGATGGAACAGGAACCACATACCACAATTAAAAAACATCTCTTTTGGAAAATCAAACAATGGGAACTGCACAGATGGCCCCAGTCTATAGCAATTACCAAATAATACCAGTTAGAAATTATAAAGACTCTTTGCTCTTCCATTTTCTGGAAGTCACTACCTTGTCCAGTGTTTTCTTTGGCCCCTGGTTTTTCCCTCTGGGGGCTCTCATTAGGTTATCATCCTACATCTGAAGTGGGCATTGGAGAACATACTTCTTTCAGGCTTCCAAACTATTTGCTTCTAGTCAGTTCCATGTGCAGGTAACTCCAGCCAAAGGTCTTGTCTTGACAGAGTTTGCCAGCCTGAAAACTCTGGTTCTATTTTTACTGGCGTCTGTGCTCTCCCCAGACCCCTCTCTCAGCTGAATGGCAGTTATCTTCAGGCCATCTGAGACAATAGGGTTGGGTGGAAAGGGAACACCCTTAATCTGATCTTGGCTGCTGGCTGGCTCCCATTGTCTGGTAGAGAATTCTTAACTGGTAGAGCCTGAGAATGGCTCAGGGCCATCATCTTACCTCCCACTACAGCTGTCTCTGCAGCACCAACTTAGGTCACTGCTTCCGTTTGGGATCTAGAAGGCGCTTGGGTCTTCTATCTCTTCAAAGCTCCAAATTCCGAGACTCCCAGTCAACTTACATTTCAGGCAGCAGGCAGTGGGTTCTCTTGGCCGAACTATATTTCCTTCCCTCTCTTCTTGCAGACTGGCCAGGTTTAACTCCATTGCATTCACCTCTCTTTTCCAGGAATTTGCTGAAAGCGGCAAGTAGTCGATACTCGCTGATTCTCAAGTTGTCCTAGAGTTACAGGCTCAGAGATCATGTGGTCTCCCTGCCAGAGGACCACAGATGACAGTTTTACTGAGTCTATTGCCAGAGCACAATGAGGGTCACCCACTTGCCAGTCTGCAATATCGATGTCTTCTCCACCTGACTTTTGTAAACCAAAAATACCTGAGACAGGTCTCAATCCATTTGAAAGGTTTATTTTGCCAAAGTTAAGGATGCATCCATCACGCAGCCTCAGGAGTGCCTGACAACATGTGCCCAAGGTGGTCAGGGCACAGCTTGCTTTTACATATTTTAGGGAGACATGAGACATCCATCAAGATATGTAGTGTGTACATTGGTTTGGTCTGGAAAGGCAGGACAACTTGAGGTGGAGGGGCTTCTAGGTCATAGGTAGATTTAAAGATTTTCTGATTGGTAATTGGTTGAAAGAGTTATTATCAATAGAAAGGAATGTCTGGGTTTCAGTAAGTGGTTGTGGAGACCAAGGTTTTACCAAGCAAATGAAGCCTCCGTGCAGCAGGCTTCAGAGAGAATAGATTGTAAATGTTTCTTATCAAACTTGAAGAGTCTGTTCTAGCAGTAATTCCAAAAGAGAGGAGGCTAATGAGACATGCCTGGCTTCTCCTTCCCCTCATGGTCTGAACTAGTTTTTCAGGTTAGCTTTGGAATACCCTTGGCTGAGAGGAGGGGTCCATTCCGCTGGTTGAGGGGCCTTACAATTTTATTTTTCCTGTACACTGTGAAGCCAGTGTCATGTCTATGAGACTCTTTTATGACAGCACTCTACTTTCAGATATACTGAATTAGTTATGGAATAGATTTTGGCAGCTATAACTAGAAGACCACACATGATAGCAGCTTAAACAAGAGAGAATTTTATTTCTCTGCCATGAGAGAGCTGAGCTGGTGTGATGGTTCTGCTGTACGAAGTCATCAGGGCTCTGAGCTTCTTTTGTCTTGAACCTCCATCATCCAGAATGTTGTCCTCAGCCACAGGATCTAACATGATTCACCCCCAAATTCTCATTCCAGTGAACAGGAAGGGCAGAAGATGCAGGGCAACGTGCAATTTACAAGTTGTATACTTTCCTTCTGTTCACTTCTGCCGTGGTCTGAATGTGTCCCCCAAAATTAATATGTTGAAACTTAATTGCCAGTGTGATTGTATTAAAAAGTGAAGCCTTTGGGAGGTGATTAAGTCATAAGGGCAGAGCCCTCATGAATAGGATTAGTGACTGACATGGTTTGGATATTTTGTTTCCTCCAAATCTCACGTTGAAATGAGACCTCCAATGTCGGGGGTGGGCCTAATAAGAGGTGTTTGAGTCATGGGGGCCAGTCCCTCATGAGTGGCTTGATACCCTCACTGTGGTAATGAGTAAGTTCTTGCTCCATTAAGTTCATGTGAGAGCTGACTGTTTAAAGAAGCCTAGCACCTCCTCCTCTCTCTCTCTTGCTCCCTGTCTTGTCATGGGACACACTGGCTCCCCCTTTTCCTTCCTGTAAGCTTTCTGACTGTAAGCTATCTGAGGCTTCACCAGAAGCTGAATAGATGCTGGTGTGATGCCTGTACAGCCTGCAGAACTGTGAGGCAAATAAACCTCTTTTCTTTATAAATTACACAGCCTCAGGTATTCCTTTATAGCAACACAAATGGACTAATACAGTAACCTTACAAAAGAGGTTGAAGGGAACACCCTAGTCCCTTTCTTTTGCCCTTCCACTGTCTGAGGACACAGCAAGAAGGTGCCATCTTAAGAGCCGAGAGTGGCTGGGCATGGTGGCTCATGCCTGTAATCCCAGCGTTCTGGGAGGCCAAGGCAGGTGGATCACCTGAGGTCAGGAGTTGGAGAGCAGCCTAGCCAACGTGGTGAAACCCCGTCTCTACTAAAAATACAAAAATTAGCTGAGCATGGTGGTGAGTGCCTGTAATCCAGCTACTTGGGAGGCTGAGGTAGGAGAATAAGTTGAACCTGGGAGGTAGAGGTTGCAGTGAGCCAAGATCGCGCCACTGCACTCCAGCCTAGGCGACAAAGCGAGACTCCGTCTTAAAAAAGAAAAAGGAGCAGAAAGCAGCCTTTACCAGACACTGCATCTGCCAGTGGGACTTCCCAGCTTCCAGAACTGTGAGAAATTACATTTCTATTGTTTATAAATTACCCAGACTTAGGTGTTTCGTTATAGCAGCTGGAACAGACTAAGACAACCTCCTTTGGCTAAAACTTGGTCATAGGGCTACTCTTAATTGCAAGGGAGACCATGAAATGTAGTCCTTATTCTGGGCTGCCACGTGCCCAGCTAAAAACATGGGGGTTCCAGCAAATGAGAAGTAGGGAGAGGAAGGGATGTAGGGAGACAATCAGTCATGCCTGCTACAGTCTGTCTCCTCTTGAAAGAACTCTTTGAGGGGCAAGGACCACATCTTACCATCTTTATAGGCTCAGCCAAGTGCCCATAAGGGTAGGTGACCACATATGTTCAACTTCCATTTTCTCAGACCATAACTCAATTCCATCATAATGGGCATGTATAGTACAACTTGTATCTAAAGCACCCTTTATCTATTTAACTAAGGTGTCTCTAGCCTTCATGTCTTCAAGTTCTCTGGTTTTGTGGGATCACCTTCCATTTCCCAACATCCCTGAGGGTTCTTTGGAGTGAGTGCTTCAATTCAATGGGCTCTCCAAGGTCACTTTGCTCCTTGTTGTGGCTCTTAGCCTGTGCCTGCTGTCCCCTCTCTGAAGTGCCTCTCTCTAAGCTGATGCCCATCTCTCTTTCACCCTCCCAATGAACTACACACCCAAGGCTCTTCTTGCGTGTGGCCGATGTTTGGTCAAGTTCAGGAGGAATGGAGGGTGATTATAGCACAAGGTTGAAAACAACTTCAAGAACACATATCACGTCTTCAAAATGTGTCGGTCATTCCCCACCACAGAGAATCTCACTGGCAGCGCTTCTTGGCCAGTCCTTACTCTACCCCACACCACATTCTTTAGGTCTCCCTCTCTCTCCTGATGCCGGCTATCTCTCTGTTCTCATCCATTTCTTGCGCTTTGACCACACCCCTGAGCGGCCCTCATAGCTTCAGCGTTCCTTTCGCTTTATCACGCAGAGCCGTTCAGCTCTTGCTTCGTCTCAGCCTTACATATTCAGGAGCCCTCAGTTTTCTAAACCCTCGACCCATCACTGTGTTTCTGTAGGCAGAAGGCTATCAAGCCCTGAGACGAACAATGCTCTTCCCAAGGAAGGTAGAGGAGGCGACAGTCCATTTGAATTTTACATAGTGTCTTTATGTTCTCCCCTCTGCAAGTACCGGATCTCATTTGATTCTCAAAACCACCCTAGAGGAGATGGGAGGCACCTGAGGCCGAGAGACGTGAAGCAAGCTGTCCGAGGCCATACAGCATGTTAGAGGCAGGGTGGGGCCCCATGCTGTGCTCCAGCGCCCCTGCTCTGAAGAGGAGCAACCCATATTATCTCGGGTCAACTCTGAGTGCTCTGTGACACGAGACTTCCTTTCTCTCTCTCCCACTCCTAACCAGGCTGGGCCCATGACAGCCGCATGCAGGGCCCACCTGCCCTGCCAACACTGCGCTTGGGGCAAATGCGGCTCTAGGGACACTCTCCTTGGACGCATCCTACTTAACAGTCCCCTGAACACACCCACAAGGACTCCAGCCTCAGACTCCCACATGTCCTACCTCCACCCACTTGCAGGGCCAGGTCAGTCCCCACTAGAGGATGAGAGGGGAGGTGGTAGTGGGAAGGAGGGAAGGGGAGAGGCTGGGTGAAGGGCTGGAATTGAATAGCTGCTTTCTTCTCAGAGGCTTCCCCCACCTCCAAGTGGTCACTGATTAACCCTCCAGACCAGATAAACCCTCCATGGGAGGAAAAAAATGTGTGTTTACCCTGGGCCATAAAACATCAATATTGACTTCTCACAGGTAAAGCCCCAGGGGAAGAGGAGGTGGGGGCTGTGGGAACAGGCCGGCCTGAGACACACTTGCCTGACACCCAGAGGCCAGCGCACACATTCTCCTTCCCTATGGAGAAGCCGGATTCCCACCCCGCCTCCACCTCAAAGGCATGCCCTGAGCCAGAGGCCTGGGTTCGCTGGGCCTCTTCCCTGCAACCTTCCTGCACTGTCCCTCTGCCCTGCTCCCTGCAGGTAACAGAGTTATACCAGACCCAGGTCAGGAATCAGATTGCCTCTGCTCTGCTGTTTCCCAGCTCCAGGACTTGGACAAGTGGCACAATTTATGCCTCAGTTTCCTCATTTATGAAATGGCCATAGTAATAGCACCCTGCTCTCATCACCATTTAGGATGATCAAACAAGATCACGTACGCATATAACAAGCACCAGAGCTGGTCCTGCTCTAAACAGCATCACTCAGTCTCCCCTCCTCCCCTACCTCCTGCCTCTTGATACACATCGCTTTGTGGACCTTCCTCCTTGCTCTTGGCTGAGGCCTCCCTGATGGGGTGGACAAGGCCATATTCACACAGCGCCAGAAACCAGAGGTGGTCCCGCCAGGGCTGGGGGGGTCTCTCATCCCTCTTCCCTCTGGCCCAGAATGATTCAGCTCTCCTAACACCCTCTTGGGCTGGCATTTTCCATCAGAGGGCCTGAGGAGGGTGTCTGTGGCCATGTGCTGCTCCGGGTGGGGCCTCCAGGTCTAAGCATGCAGTTCCACACAGCTCAGAGACCCTCACACCTCCATTCTGGGGTCTTCTCTGTCCGTCGTCTCCTTCCTTTTCAGGGTAAAGGTGTTTCTTCCCCTCTTCCCTGTACTTCTGAGGGTAAGAATGAGGATGTTCTCCACCCAGAATCTCCAGCCACCCTGGCCTGGGCACTTTCTACCACATTTAATCCTGGGCTTGGGGAGCAGTGGGGGAGGCATTTGGGGCTCCTCGATCCTTACCCAAGGCCGGCGCCCTCCACTCCCCTGGCCCCAGGTGAGCCCCACCCGATGCCCTGGGAGGCCCAGGCCCCAGCCCCACGTGCCCTCCATCCAGCTGGACAGCGGGGCCCTGTCCCTGGGTACCTGGTCAATAATTAACACTGAGCAAACTCGGGCCATGGCCAGGCCTCCCAGGAGGGTCAAGATGAGACAAAAGCCCTCCTGTCTGGCTATGCTGCCATCTTGGTGGAGGGTTACTGGCCCCTCAGTCACCCCAGAGTGACACACAGCCCCATCTCCATCAGGGAACTGGAGCAGCTGCTACCCAGCAAGGCACTGGTGACACCAGGCCTTGGAGGAGGATAAACAAGGGTGGGCGGGCAGTCTCATGCCTGTTTCTTAGCCCCCGCTTCATGTTTGTGAGTAAGCCTAAGACGGAGGCTGGTGAGCTGAGGGTCCACTGTGGGGCTCCTCAAGCTAGGGTGCTTTCGTAACTTGGCTCATGGAGGTTGGTCACACCAGAGACCTGCCCCCATCCCTATGAGAGCAACTCTCAGCTCCCTCTTCCTTCCTCCCACTCTCCTACCCTTCCTTCCTTACTTTGAGTGTCTTCTGTATGCCAAGCTCTTAGTGTCCTCACATCTCTCCCCATCCCCCCAACTTTCCACTCCTTCTTGGTGCTTTTGCTTACAATGTTCTCATAATCTTGGAAACCTATCCTTTTTCTCCATCTGAGAATCTCCTTCCTCCTCCAAGAAGTCTGCCTTGAGCCCATCCTGATCCCGTTCTCTTGGCATTTCCCACATGGACGCTCCTCTACAGCTTCACATCTCATTGAGCACTCGCGCTGCCTCCCCAGCTGCATGGGAAGCTCTCTGTGGGCTGGGAGCCTCAACTCCCAATACTACCATGCTCAAGGGGCCATGTTAGTAGGTTTATTGGCAATGCCACCCTCAGCCACAAATTAGGCAAGAAGTTATAGAATACATTCTTGCAGAACAGCAACTCAGGAGACAACTTCTACACTGGTCAGAAAATTCCAAATACAAAACAGTTCCCAAAGTCAGCCTTGCCAGCCCAGCTTCCCTCCAACTGGCTGCCCAAGACATCTGAGAACTCATCATCATCCCTCCTCTCCCCTCACCGCGCCCCCTCCCCGCCCCCCAAGCATGCCCCCAGGTTTTGGAGTAGATAAGGACGTTTCTGACTGCCTCCTGATCCAGCCTTAAGTGCATTCCCCACAGCCTCCCAGCCCTTCCTCCCTGTGGCAGCCCCACACTCACTGCCAGAGGGCCCTGGGCATTCTTTCCCCAGCAGTGACAGAGCGGCTGCCAGTGACGGCCTCTTCTTTCCTGGCTGCTCTGGTCCTCCCTTCTCAGACACATGTTCATCTCTTCCCTTGGCTCACACTTCCTCCCTCTCAGCCTTCTCGGCATCAACCCACCTGTTCCTGCCCAGGTGTGCTTTGAAACAAGAGTTCACAGTCAACATAAACTCACTACTGTCTATGCTACACTGACCACCTAAAAGTTCAAGCAGAACCAGAAGCTCGTCCCAGGGAAGGCATCCCATCCCTAGGAAGACTAAGGGTAACAAGTTGGCTTTTTATTTCAGGCTGAAATCGAACCGAGATGTAGGGACCCACAACACCTCCCACCCACCCCAGCTGAGGGGAGGGAATGAGTGACAACTTGGGGGCAGGTAGTATCGGAGTTCAGGTGTCCCAGGGGAACAGACACCGCTGTGCTATCAGATAGCCCTTCTCTAAAATATTCTGCCCTGTTGTCTCATAAATATCTTCATTCTTATCAAAGCCATGATACCAGGTTAGAGTCTACAAATGATGGCAGCTGTCCTTAGGGAGTGCAGGACCCGGGGAGAAGGGCAGGCTGGGAGCCACGGGTCCTGGGCTGGGCGACAGCCTCTCTGGATCAGCCACCACTCACACCAGCCAGACCCTTTCCTTCCCTCTGCCCCAAGACTCCACCCTAGAAACTATGGAAGTTTCCCTCCTGAGCCCTCCAGCCCTCACCTGCTCCTTCAGAGAGGGTCCTGCGGTGGGCATCCTCTGTTTCCATGCCCCACTACCCCCACCAGTCACCCCCAACTCAGTGCCCTACCTAGGCCAGCTCTGCCATCACCAGCCCACACAGATCTGTCCACTGGCAAGGGGGACACTCCCCTCCTTTGTGACCAGTGTGGAACCTAGCCCCAAGAACAAGAAAGGAAGTGGGGGAATCAGCAGGGCCGGGAGGCCCAGTAGGAGTCCCCTGAGCCCTTCAGGTTTTCCTTCTTGACGCAAGATGAGAGACTGAGAGGTGCTAGGCATGTTCCCCAAGAGCTGTTGTAAGTTATTTTGTCATTCATTAGTAAGCCCCCTTGCCATAGCAAAGATTCCTAGGAGCTGGGCTCATGGCTTATGCCCGTAATCCTAACACTTTGAGAGTCTGAGGCAAGAGGATCGTTTGAGCCTAGGTGTTCGAGACCAGCCTGGGTAACATGGTAAGACCCCGTTTCTTTCCTTCCTTCCTTCCTTTCCTCTTTTCCTTTCTTCCCTTCATTCCCTCTCTCCTTCCTTCCTTCTTTCCTTCCCTCCTTCCTTTTTTTTTTTTTTTCCTGCCAGGCCTTCCAAAGACTCCTGGAACTTGTTCACCTCTTCCTGTCCCTACTCAACCCAAGCATAGCCTGGGTTACTGCTTTTTTTTTTGTCTTTTTGAGACAAGGTCTCACTCCGTCACCCAGGCTGGAGTGCAACGGTGCAATCTCGGCTCACTGCAACCTCCACCTCCTGGGTGCAAGTGATCCTTCCACCTCAGTCCGGAGTAGCTGGGACTACAGGCATGTGCCACCACGGCCAGCTAATTTTTGTGGGGTTTTTTTTTTTTTTGTATGTTTTGTGATTTTGTATTTTTTGTAGAGACAGGGTGAGAAAATAACTTGGGCATGGGAGGTGAAGGCTGCAGTGAGCCGTGATCACGCCACTACACTCTAGCCTGGGTGACAAGACAGAGTGAGACACTTTCTCATACATATGTTCCTAGGAACCCCTCCACCCCAAGCCCCAGCTCGGGGCACTGAGCACCTCCTGAGGGCATAGGATGTAGGCAAACCCTGGGAGTGGGGGCTGCTTAGAGAGGCCCCCCACGGTGCCGAGCCATGGCCAAACGCCCTCTGGGCTGGGCTTGGAGTTCCCTTATCCGGTGGGGATGCCTCGGAGTGAACCAGCTCACCAGACCCTCTCCGGGACCCCAGCAGAAAGCAGGAACGGAGGGCTGGAGGAGAACAGGAAGGGGAACAGGGACTGAGTGGAGAAGCAGGAGAGCTGGGGACAGGCCGGCAGGCTGGCGGGACCGGAGGAGGGAGGCCCCGTGAGGGTCCCAGGCGCAGGACAGATGCCCCCCAGCCGCTCCAGTTGCGTCCCTCTCCACAGAGCGCTTCCCAGCCAGGCCCGCACAGGCCCCGAGTCCAATCCCAGCAAGATGGCGCCACCTGCTGCGGGGAGTGGGCAGCGCAGCTCACTCCTGTCTGGGGTTTGAGAATTGGGGGAGGGGGTAACTCCCACTCCAGGAATCACCGCCTGTTGTCCTCCCCATCACATCTCTGTGATGTGCGGCTGTGCCGCGCGGCTGCGGCCGGTTGCTTCCTTCCTCCTCACTTTCTAGGTCCCCACAGGGCTCCTCAGGCCCGCCCCACAGGGCTGGAACCCTGCCCGGCTCCCTGCCGGCTCACTCCCGCAGGCCCCTGCCTCCTCTCCTCCAGCTACCCAGTGGCCACAGCGCCCTGGGGAGCCTCCCCACGCCTGCCAGTTCCGCCCAGGGCTTCCACCCTCAGGGCTTTCCCCCCTCACAGGCCCCACCATCCCCCAGAGAAAGGCCAAGGTCCAGTAGGCTGAGCATCCCTCTGGGATGAGGGCGGCAGATTGGGGTTGGGATTCGCGGGGCCAGTCCCGAGCTGGACTACTGGGGTCAAGAGATTTTTCAAAGCAGAGGCCTGGGCTCCGTGTAGGACTTGAATTAGATGTTTTATCTGAGATGAGCTGGGCTGTGCTCAGTCTGTAGGCATGACTGGGGGCTGCCAGGCCTTCGAAAGACTTCTGGAACTTGTTCACCTCTCCCTATCCCTATTTCTCTGCATGCATAGCCTGGGTTACTGCTGTCTCCTCCTGGACTCACCCTTTCCAAACCATTCTCTCTACTGCCCAGCTAGTATTTCTAAACCGTGGAGCTGATCCCTCCACACTGCTGCTTAAATTCCTGCATAATCTCTCTGCTGTCTTCTGGAAGAAATCCAAACCACCCCACCCAACTAGCAGAGCCACACCTCTTCTGGCCCTTCCAGCTCCATCTCTCAGCACTCTCCCACGTGTGCCTGCTGATACCTCGTACCAGGGATACCTCGTGCCTGTCACACCTCTGCGAGAAGCAGCCCAGGCCTCCCCTTCTGACCAGCCCAGCCCTCTCCCAGCAATGTATGCTCCCCATGCACCCGTCACACTTCACAGATGTCACCCCTCTACTGTGTATCATCCCTTACTCAACTGTGACCTCTGAGGACAGGGACCTGACCTTTGTCTCTGTCACCCCAGCACCTGACAGGCATACAGGAATTAATGAATGAATGAATCTGTGGTCAGGGATGACAGCCCAGAAAAATGGTATGCTGACCAAGTAGAAGACTGGTCCAGCCCTCAATTTCTTGCCTTCTCTCTCCCTTTCTGAGCCCTGTCTCTCCCTTCCTTGCCTCACTTCTAAGTCCCTCCAGGGCTCTACCCTGCCTTCCCTCTGGGAGCTCCCTACAACCTCTCTGTACCCACGCCACACTCCCCTGTCACCCAGCAGACAGAAACCAGCCCCCTCACTTGACCAGGCCCCCAAAGGCTTCCCCATCTGACCAGTTTACAGGTAGTAAGCCTCCTTCTCCAGGGAAGAGCCACTCAGGGCAGGATAGGGAGGCGGGGGCTCTTCTACCCATTCTCGGAAGCCTCCCTGGCTGTCTGACTGGGGTGGCTCACTCTGTCCTCAGAAAGCCCACATCACTTTGCTTGGACCTCAGACGTCTTGTTTTGCAGTAGGGACTTTACATCTACCCTGCAATACCATAAGCTTTTGGAGAGCCTGGACCACATAGGGAGGTGTGGCCTTTTTTTTTTTTTTTTTTTTTGAGATGGAGTCTCTCTGTCACCCAGGCCGGAGTACAGTGGCACAATCTCAGCTCACTGCAACCTGCATCTCCTGAGGTCAAGTGATTCTCTTGCCTCAGCCTCCCAAGTAGTTGGGACTGTAGGTTTGCACCACCATGCCCAGCTAAATTTTTTTTTTTTTTGAGGAGTTTTTCACTCTTGCCACCCAAGCTGGGGTGCAGTGATGCAATCTCAGCTCACTGCAACCTCCACCTCCTGGGTTCAAGCAATTCTCCTACCTCAGCCTCCTGAGTAGCTGTGATTACAGGCATGTGCCACCACGCCCAGCTAATTTCTGTATTTTTAGTAGAGGTGGGGTTTCACCATGTTGGCCAGGCTGGTCTAGGACTCTTGACCTCAGGTGATCCACCCACCTCAGCCTTCCAAAGTGCTGGGATTACAGATGTGAGGCACTGCACCCGGTCAATTTTTGTATTTTCAGTAGAGATGGGGTTTCCCCATGCTGGCCAGGCTGGTTTCAAACTCCTGACCTCAGGTGATCTGCCTGCCTCGGCCTCCCTAAGTGCTGGGATTACAGGTGTGAGCCACTACACCTTGCCCTGAGGTGTGGCTTTCGAGGTTAGGTTGTCATAAAAGACACTGAGGCTTCTGCCTTGCTCTTTCAGATGACTTCTTCTGGAGGAAGGCACCTGCCATGCCATGAGGACATTCAAGCAATCCTGTGGAGAGATTCATGTGGTGAGAAACAGGGGCCTCTTGCCAACAGGAAGAACAACCTGGCAGGCCTGTCTTGGATTCAGAGCCTCCAGCCCCAGTTGAGCCTTCAGATAATTGCAGCCTTGGCTGTCATCTCAACTGCAATCTCATGACAGACCCTGAGCTGGAACTACTCTGTTTACCAATGCCTGACCCACAGAAAGACTATGAGATAAAATGAGTATATTGTTTTTAGAAGATATGTTTTGGAGTAATGTATTATGTTGCAATAGATAATTAATACAGAATTTGGTGATTTTATGATTCTCAACTCCTGGCCAAAGCAAAGCACACAGCGAGTCTCAAAGAAAAGTCTCACCACTGGAATTGAAAGTAAAAAGCTGGCCAGACAAGCTTGTGCAGACACATATGTGGTGGAGTTGAAAATCACATACTACGACTCATACAAGATGAGTAAAACCTGCGTCTTCCTTAATTTTTCTTGTACTCTTCTCATCTAGATCTAATGAGATACTTCCTGCTGTTGACAGGCAATAAATGAATGAATACCAAAAACAAAACAAAAAGAAAGAAAAGAAACAAAACAAAAGAGAAACAAAACAAAAAGAAAGAAAAGAAATCTTTAACGTGCCCACTATAAGTGTCTCCATTTCTGCATGCTCAACCAAGCCTCCTTTCAGTAAAATACTCGGCGTTTTCTCCCTATTCCCTCTTCTGCTAGCCAAATGTCTCCAAATGTCTTCCTGGTGCAGAGAGACATTTACAGACCTCATGGTGGTGGGGAGAGGAGTTCAAGGTCGGTGTGGAGTTCTTTGCATTCTTCCCACACACCTTCCCCATACGTGATGGGACAGGGCTGGTTGGGCCTGGTCCCTGGGATCCCTGGTGGTATTGGTGGTGGTTGGGGATGGAGAGGGGTATTGATGAAGTGAGTGGTCCCTGCACAAGGCTGGTGGTGCAGATCCTACCTCTGTGTTGATTTCTCTCTCTCTCTCTCTCTTTTTTTTTTTTTTTGTTTTGAGACAGAGTTTTGCTCTTTTTGCCCAAGCTGAAATACAATGGTGTGATCTCGGCTCATCGCAACCTCCGCCTCCCAGGTTCAAGTGATTCTTCTGCCTCATCCTCCCAAGTAGCTGAGATTACAGGCATGAGCCACCACACCCGGCTAATTTTGTATTTTTTTTAGAGACGGAGTTTCTCCATGTTGGTCAGGCTGGTCTCGAACTCCTGACCTCAGGTGATCCACCCACCTCAGCCTCCCAAAATGCTGGGATTACAGATGTGAGCCACCACACCTGGCCTGTGGCCCTGATTTCTACCCTTTCCCTGGGGCCTAGGACCGCCTGGCTGCATTCTACCCTCCAGAAGAGGCAGAGTTCCGAGAGCCACTTCCTAGACTGCTTCCTTAGACATTTCTAAACTACCTCCTGGGCAGCGCCATATTGTATTATACCTTCCTCAATGACTGCTTTCCTAAAGGAGTTCACTGAAATTCCCCACAGCTGTAATCTGAGAGTCAAATTCCACCTACCCTGTGTAGTGAAATTTACCCGCAAATGTGGCTGGGGTGTTTCCCACACAGCCCTCTGAGTCTCCACTGGGGTAAGGGACAGAGCTGACTCTTTGCTTCTCACTTTCTCTCTTCCTTGAGTCCTGCTGTTTAGTAGCTGCATCTCTCCATCCCATCCTGCCTCATCTGTCCTGGATGACTTGCTTCGATTCCACCCTACACTTACTGTCAGGCCTCTGAGCCCAAGCCAAGCCATCGCATCCCCTGTGACTTGCAGATATACGCCCAGATGGCCTGAAGTAACTGAAGAATCACAAAAGAAGTGCAAATGCCCTGCCTCGCCTTAGCCTTAACCGATGACATTCCACCACAAAAGAAGTGAAAATGGCCGGTCCTTGCCTTAAGCGATGATATTATCTTGTGAAATTCCTTTTCCTGGCTCATCCTGGCTCAAAAAGCTCCCCCACTGAGCACCCTGTGACTCCCACTCCTGCCTGCCAGAGAACAACCCCCCTTTGACTGTAATTTTCCTATACCTACCCAAATCCTATAAAACCGCCCCTTCGCTGCCTCTCTTTTATCTCCCTTCACTGACTGTCTTTTCGGACTCAGCCTGCCTGCACCCAGGTGAAATAAACAGCCATGTTGCTCATACATAGCCTGTTTGGTGGTCTCTTCACACAGATGCGCATGACATTTTGGTGCCGTGACTCGGATCAGGGGACTTCCCTTGGGAGATCAATCCCCTGTCCTCCTGCTCTTTGTTCCGTGAGAAAGATCCACCTATGACCTCTGGTCCTCAGACCAACCAGCCCAAGGAACATCTCACCAATTTTAAATCAGGTAAGCGGCCCCATTTTTACTCTCTTCTCCAACCTCTCTCACTATCCCTCAATCTCTTTCTCCTTTCAACCTTGGCGCCACCTTTCAATCTCTCCCTTCTCTTAATTTCAATTCCTTTCATTTTCTGGTAGAGACAAAGGAGACACGTTTTATCCGTGACCCAAAACGCCAGCGCCAGTCACGAACTGGTGAAGGCAGCCTTCCCTTGGTGTTTAATCATTGCAGGGACGCCTCTCTGATTACTCCCCCAGGTTTCAGAGGTGTCTGACCACGCTGCAGGGATGCCTGCCTTGGTCCTTCACCCTAAGCAGCAAGTCCCGCTTTTCTGGGGGAGGGGCAAGCACCCCAACCCCTACCCTCCCTGTCTCTACCCCTTCTCTGCTTTTCTGGGGGAGGGGCAAGTACCCCAACCTCTTATTTTTGTGCCCTGACCTCTTATTTTTGTGCCCCCTCTTATTTTTGTGCCCCGGTCTCTTATTTTTGCACCCCAATACCTTAGTTCCATGCCCCAACCCCTTTCCCACTTTTCTGGAGGGCAAGAACCCCCAAACTCCTTCTCTCCGTATCTCTACTCTTTTCTCTGGGCTTGCCTCCTTCACTATGGGCAACTTTCCACCCTCCATTCCTCTTTCTTCTCCCTTAGCCTGTGTTCTCAAGAACTTAAAACCTCTTCAACTCACACCTGATCTAAAACCTAAATGCCTTATTTTCTTCTACAATGCTGCTTAACTCCAATACAAACTTCACAGTAGTTCCAAATAGCCAGAAAACGGCACTTCAGATTTTTTCATCCTACAAGATCTAAATAATTCTTGTCGTAAAATGGGCAAACGGTCTGAGGTGCCTGACGTCCAGGCATTCTTTTACACATCGGTCCCTCCCTAGTCTCTGTTCCCAATGCAACTCGTCCCAAATCTTCCTTCTTTCCTTCCCGCCTGTCCCCTCAGCCCCAACACCAAGCGTCGCTGAGTCTTTCTAATCTTCCTTTCTACAGACCCATCTGACCTCTCCCATCCTCGCCAGGCCAAGCTAGGTCCCAACTTTTCCTCAGTCTCTGCTCCCCCACCCTATAGTCCTTTTATCACCTCCCCTCCTCACACCCTGTCTGGCTTACAGTTTCGTTGGGAACTAGCCCTCCCCCACCTGCCCAGAAATTTCCTCTTAAAAAAGTGGATAGAGCTAAAGGCATAGTCAAGATTAATGTTCCTTTTCCTTTATCCAACTCTCCCAAATCAGTTAGCATTTAGGCTCTTTTTCATCAAATATGAAAAATTTAGCCCAGTTCATGGCCTGTTTAGCAGCAACCCTGAGACGCTTTTCAGCCCTAGACCCTAAAACATCAAAATGCCATCTCATTCTCAATATACATTTTATTACTCAGTCTGCTCCTGACATTAAATAAAGCTCCAAAAATTAAACTCCGGCCCTCAACCCCACAACAGGACTTAATGAACCTCGCCTTCAAGGTGTACAATAATAGAGTAGAGGCAGCCAAGTAGCAACTTATTTCTGAGTTGCAATTCCTTACCTCCTCTGTGAGACAAACCCCAGCCACATCTCCAGCACACAACTCCAAACACCTGAACCGCAGCTGCTACAGGTTCCTCCAGAACCTCATCCCCTAGGAGCTTGCTACAAGTGCCGGAAAGCCGGCCACTGGGCCACAGAATGCCCACAGCCCGGGATTCCTCCTAAGCCGTGTCCCATCTGAGCGGGACCCCACTGGAAATCGGACTGTCCAACTTGCCAGACAGCCACTCCCAGAGCCCCTGGAGCTCTGGCCCAAGGCTCTCTGACTGACTCCTTCCCAGATCGTCTTGGCTTAGCGGCTAAAGACTGACCCTGCCCCATCACCTCGAAAGCCTCCTAGACTATCACAGACGCTTTGGGTAACTCTTACAGTGGAGGGTAAGTCCGTCCCCTTCTTAATCAATACGGAGGCTACCCACTCCACATTACCTTCTTTTCAAGGGCCTGTTTCCCTTGCGTCCATATCTGTTGTGGGTATTGACAGCCAGGCTGCTAAACCTCTTAAAACTCCCCACTCTGGTGCCAACTTGGACAACATTCTTTTATACACTCCTTTTTAGTTATCCCCACCTACCCAGCTCCCTTATTAGATCAAGACATTTTAAATTATCTGCTTCCCTGACTATTCCTGGGCTACAGCCACACCTCATTGCTGCCTTTTCCCCTAGTTCAAAGCCTCCTTCACATCCTCCCCTCGTATCCCCCCACCTTAACCCACAAGTATAGGACATCTCTACTCCTTCCCTGGCAACCAATCACATGCCCATTACTATCCCATTAAAACCTAATCACCCTTACCCAGCTCAAAACCAATATCCCATCCCACAGCACGCTTTAAAGGGATTAAAGCCTGTTATCACTCGCCTGCTACAGCATCACCTTTTATTTATTTTTTTTTTTTTTGAGACGGAGTCTCGCTCTGTCGCCCAAGCTGGAGTGCAGTGGCCGGATCTCAGCTCACTGCAAGCTCCACCTCCCGGGTTCACGCCATTCTCCTGCCTCAGCCTCCCGAGTAGCTGGGACTACAGGCGCCCGCCACCTCGCCCGGCTAGTTTTTTGTACTTTTTAGTAGAGACGGGGTTTCACCGTGTTAGCCAGGATGGTCTCAATCTCCTGACCTTGTGATCCGCCCGCCTTGGCCTCCCAAAGTGCTGAGATTACAGGCTTGAGCCACCGCGCCCGGCCAGCATCACCTTTTAAAGCCTGTAAACTCCCCTTACAATTCCCCCATTTTGCCTGTCCTAAAACCAGACAAGGCTTACAGGTTAGTTCAGCATCTACACCTTATCGACCAAATTGTCTTGCCTGTCCACCCTGTAGTGCCAAACCCATATACTCTCCTATCCTCAATACCTCCCTCCACAACCCATTATTCTGTTCTGGATCTCAAACATACTTTCTTTACTCTTCCTTTATGCCCTTCATCCCAGCCTCTCTTTTGCTTTCACTTAGACTGACCCTGACACCCATCAGGCTCAGCAAATGACCTAGGCTGTACTGCCACAAGGCTTCACAGACAGCCCCCATTACTTCAGTCAAGCCCAAATTTCTTCCTCATCGGTAACCTATCTTGGCATAATTCTCATAAATACACACTTACTCTCTCTGCTGATCGTGTCCAGCTAATCTCCCAAACCCCAACCCCTTCTACAAAACAACAACTCCTTTCCTTCCTAGGCATGGTTAGTGCAGTCAGAATTCTTACACAAGAGCCAGGACCACGTCCTGTAGCCTTTCTGTCCAAACAACTTGACCTTACTGTTTTAGCCTAGCCCTCATGTCTGTGTGCAGTGGCTGCCACTGCTTTAATACTGTTAGAGGCCCTAAAAATCACAAACTTTATCAGTTCTCCAGGTCCAAGTTGACTCTTTAGCTGCAGTTGTCCTCCAAAACCGCCGAGGCCTTGACTTACTCACTGCTGAAAAAGGAGGACTCGCCGGGCGTGGTGGCTCAAGCCTGTAATCCCAGCACTTTGGGAGGCCGAGATGGGCGGATCACGAGGTCAGGAGATTGAGACCATCCTGGCTAACACTGTGAAACCCCGTCTCTACTAAAAAATACAAAAAACTAGCCGGGCGAGGTGGTGGGCGCCTGTAGTCCCAGCTACTTGGGAGGCTGAGGCAGGAGAATGGCGTGACCCCGGGAGGCGGAGCTTGCAGTGAGCTGAGATCCGGCCACTGCACTCCAGTCTGGGCGACAGAGTGAGACTCCGTCTCAAAAAAAAAAAAAAAAAAAGAAAAGAAAAAGTAGGACTCTGTATATTCTTAAATGAAGAGTGTTGTTTTTACCTAATCAATCTGGCCTGGTATATGACAACATAAAAAAACTCAAGGATAGAGCCCAAAAACTTGCCAACCAAGCAAGTAATTACGCTGAACCCCCTTGGGCACTCTCTAATTGGACGTCCTGGGCCCTCCCAATTCTTAGTCCTTTAATACCCATTTTTCTCCTTGTTTTATTCGGACCTTGTATCTTCCATTTAGTTTCTCAATTCATCCAAAACCATATCCAGGCCATCACCAATCATTCAATACAACAAATGTTTCTTCTAACAACCCCACAGTATCACCCCTTACCACAAAATCTTCCTTCAGCTTAATCTCTCCCACTCTAGGTTCCCACGCTGCCGCTAATCCCGCTTGAAGCAGCCCTGAGAAACATCACACATTCTCTCTCCATACCACCCCCCAAAAAATTCTCGCCGCCCCAACACTTCACACTATTTTGTTTTATTTTTCTTATTAATATAAGAAGGCAGGAATGTCAGGCCTCTGAGCCCAAGCCAAGCCATCGCATCCCCTGTGACTTGCAGATATACGCCCAGATGGCCTGAAGTAACTGAAGAATCACAAAAGAAGTGCAAATGCCCTGCCTCGCCTTAGCCTTAACCGATGACATTCCACCACAAAAGAAGTGAAAATGGCCGGTCCTTGCCTTAAGCGATGATATTATCTTGTGAAAGTCCTTTTCCTGGCTCATCCTGGCTCAAAAACCTCCCCCACTGAGCACCTTGTGATCCCCACTCCTGTCTGCCAGAGAACAACCCCCCTTTGACTGTAATTTTCCTTTACCTACCTAAATCCTATAAAACGGCCCCACCCTTATCTCCCTTCACTGACTGTCTTTTCGGACTCAGCCCGCCCGCACCCAGGTGAAATAAACAGCCATGTTGCTCACACAAAGCCTGTTTGATGGTCTCTTCACAGGGACGGACGCGCATGACACTTGCTTCCCCGGGCAATGAACCTCACCTTAGCCTTCACCCTGAAGGGCCACAGGAGAAAGAGAATTATGTGCTATTTCTACAACACACGCATACCCGAAGCACACACACTTGCACACAGAGACCCAGAGACAAGCTGATTCCAAGACCCCAGACACACTAGAGACACATCACACACACCCTAGGGCTGAACTGGAGCCTGCTCAGGGAACCCTTGCCTGTGACTTCTCAGTATTATCCAAGGGGACTCACTCGCTCCTGGAGCCTCCAGGGGGATCCCTTGTTTACTCTCAAGATGATTGTTCTCACCCCTTCTCTCAAAGGCCTTGGAGTGAGGCAAAGAGGATGGAGCGCTACCTCTAATCAGATCTTCCTCGGATAAAAAAAAAATCAGCAACTGGAGATGCCCCTGGCTGGTGGACTTTTTTTTTTTTTTTTTTTTTTGAGATAGAGTCTCTCTGTTGCACAAGCTGGAGTGCAGTGGCACGATCTCAGCTGACTACAACCTCCACCTCCCCGGTTCAAGTGATTCTCCTGCCTCAGCCTCCTGAGTACCTGGGACTACAGGTATATGCCACCACACCTGGCTAATTTTTGTATTTTTAGTAGAGACAGGGTTTCACCGTGTTAACCAGAATGGTCTTAAACTCCTGACCTTGTGATCCGCCCGCCTTGGCCTTCCTAAGTGCTGGGATTACAGGCGTGAGCCACTGCGCCCAGCCAGACTTCTACAGCTTCTACTGCCTTCTGTCCCTGCAGACTCTTAGATGGGTATCTGGGCTCTGTCTCCTTTGGTGAGCTCCAAACACCTTGGTCAGCCGCTCCAGGACTCTGTCTGATTTCCCAAAGGCATCTCCAATGCAGTCATCCCAAACTAACTCGGCATCTTCCCCAGGACAGAGACAGTCCTCTCTCCATCAATCCCTCATCTAACTACCACTGCCTCTCTCTAGCACTGCAACAGGCAGGGGCTCATCTTCTTCTTCCCACCTGGTTCTCCTGTCTCCACCTGCCTCCAATCCCCTCATGGTAACAGAGGGACTTGTCTTGACTGGAAAGTGGGTCTTGTGGATTTGCAGCCTCAGGTTGAAAAACCCGTCACCAACTCCCCAGTGCCCACAGGATTACACCCTTGGGCAGAGCAGTAAGCTCCATTCTTCCCTGGCCTGGCCCAAGTGCCCTGCACCCCGCTGCAGCTGAGGTGAGCATTGCAGGGTTCCCCTCCTGGGCCTGGCGCCCTCTGGCTTCAGCCCCTGTCACACACAGGGTTGGAATGCTCTAGCTCCTTGCAGTCCTGCTGAACTCACTTTTCAAGATCCTGCTTGGGGCCGGGCGCGGTGGCTCAAGCCTGTAATCCCAGCACTTTGGGAGGCCGAGACGGGCGGATCACGAGGTCAGGAGATCGAGACCATCCTGGCTAACACAGTGAAACCCCGTCTCTACTAAAAAATACAAAAAACTAGCCGGGCATGGTGGCGGGCGCCTGTAGTCCCAGCTACTCGGGAGGCTAAGGCAGGAGAATGGCGTAAACCCGGGAGGCGGAGCTTGCAGTGAACTGAGGTCCGGCCACTGCACTCCCCCTGGGCGACACAGCGAGACTCCGTCTCAAAAAAAAAAAAAAAAAAAAAAAAAAAAGATCCTGCTTGAGTCACCTCCCTAGGGAAAGCGTCCTTAGTCAGAGTTCATCATTCCCTTCTCCAAGTTACTCTGGGACCACATTCAAGTTTCTCCCAAGGCAATTCTCCCATCCTCTGCCTGACTGCAGCACCCTCACCTCTGGCCTGGACTGTTGAAGTCGCCTCCCGACTGCCCCTTGCCCTTGCCCCTTCCAGTCTGCTGTGGACCCAACAGTCCAAATGGTCCTTTGAAAATGCCAGTCAAGGCCGGGCGCGGTGGCTCAAGCCTGTAATCCCAGCACTTGGGAGGCGAGACGGGCGGATCACGAGGTCAGGATCGAGACCATCCTGGCTAATACGGTGAAACCCCGTTTCTACTAAAAAATACAAAAAACTAGCCGGGCGACGAGGCGGGCGCCTGTAGTCCCAGCTACTCGGGATGCTGACAGGAGATGGCGTGACCCGGGAGGCGGAGCTTGCAGTGAGCTGAGAGCCGCCACTGCACTCCAGCCTGGGCGGCAGAGCAAGACTCCGTCTCAAAAAAAAAAAAAAAAAAAAGAAAATGCCAGTCAATACACATCCGTCTGCTCACAACCCTCCAGCACCTCCCATCTCACTCATGGTCAAAGCTAAAACTGCATAGTGGCCTCTGAGTCCTCCCTCTGTCCCACCTTCCCTTTGGACCTTCACTCCTACCCTCCATTCTCTCTCCACCCCAGCTTGCACCAACCTCCTTGAAACCATGAACACTGTAGGCCCCTCCTCTCTCTGGGCCTTGGCATGTCCCCAGACACCATCCTCATCTCCCTCGCCAGCTTCGTGTCTTCGCTGCAGTCTTGACTTCTCAGGGAAGCCCACCATCCCTGCCCTGGGTACCACTGCAGCCAGCTCCAACTTCCTGGCCATCCTCCCCCGACCCGCTTTTCTTTCTTTCCATAGCATGCATCACCTTCTAATCACATTATTTAACCAATTTCTAATTTTTATTTTTTATACTCTATCTCCCTTGCAAAAAGTGTCAACTTCACTAGAGCAGGGTCTTTACCTATTTTGTTCACTGGTGGCTCCTATGAGCCTAGCAGGGTGCTGGTATACGGTGTACACTCAATGTTCAAGCAATCAATCCATCCATTAAAACTGTTCACTGGTTTTTGTGGGGACTCCCTTGGCAGTTGGGGAGGTCCTGGAGACTGAGTTCATGCTTAGTCACCTCTGGATCCTCGGGCTTAGCCACTGCCTTGGCCACAGTGGGTATGCAAGAACCATCTATTGAAAAAATAAATGAATGGGGCCCTGCTCCATTGGTCAAGGGAGAGACTTAAGGGCTGAGCAGATCAGAGGTCCCTCTGCCAAGTGACACTATTGCCAGATTGTTCCTGGACTCCTCACCTGTGCCAGAACCTCACTGTCTCCGCAATCCTGCCCCACCCCTTTCCCCTTGGGTCCAGTCCCCATGCCAGTTTGGAAGTGGTTGATATTCATCTCCACTCCAGAGAGGCTGCCTGAATACTGCATAAGACTTGATGGTTTCCAAGAGAAGCATGATCCTGTGAGCAGGATCAATCCCTTACCCCAAAGATTTGAAGCAAAGTGGTGCAACCTAAGACTGCAAAAGGTGTTCTGGTGGCCTGGGCATAGGCATCAAGCCAGCCCTGGGCGGGGAGGCTGCTGGCAATCCCAATAAAAGGTGTCTTGCCCTTCCTAGGTATCTTTCTAAAGACAGGGACTTGGTGCAGGGGCTCAAACAACCCTACACACAGAGCTGGAGCAAGAAGCCACAGTGGCCCGGGGCCTCGCTCACCCCATCGCCTTCCATTTCACCCTCTCCTCGAGGCTCTCAGGGGCTATCAGGAGGCGATCTGGGTGGGACTCAGCTCCCCAGGCCCAGGCTGGATCCCATTGTAGGCTTTGGGGGTTTCAGGCTGTTTTTGGAACCTTGGTCACGTGTCCTCCCATGTAACCTGAGCCCCCTGACACGGCATGAGTCTGCACTCCAGCTCTGAGCCACATCTGCTTCTCATTTCCGCCCCAGGAAAACGGCCCAATTTCCAGGAGCCGCTGGCCTAAGCCAAGCCTCCAGCCTTTCAGCAGCCAACTCCACCCAGCCCGGCTCCATTACCGAGGTGGGCGTTAGGGGCTGGGGGCTGAGACAGCCTTAGTGGCAATGGGGTGTATAGTGGAGCTGGACTGGGGCCAGGAGGTCTGAGTTCTTGGGCTGGCTCTGTCAGTACCTTGCTTTGTGTCCATGGGGGAGTCTCTTAACCTCTCTGAGCCTTGACTTTCTCATCCCTGAAATGTGCTACTCTACTCATGGAGGTACTATCAGGATTTGGGGACCAAGGTGGTTCAAGGTGGTTCCTTGGGGATAAAAACAACAGAATTTCCCAAAAACAGAACTTAGAGGAGTGTAGCTGCTGGAGCTGGCCTATGTCAGGAAGAGGCCAGAGCCCAGAGCCACTTTCCCACCAGAGCAATGGGTCAGGCCCACCCCGGGGTAGTTTGGTAAAGCTTGGGCCTAAGTCTTTGGGGTAGAAAAGTCTAACCCCAATTCTAAGCCCTTCACCTACCGGCATTTATTCAGCCCCTAGTATGCGTCAGGCCCCGGGCAGGGGTGTGGAGACCAAAGTGATAAACACAACTTAAGCTCCTTAGGGTGGAGAGGAGCCCACAGGTAAATATATAAACATAGCCCAGCCCAGTTTTGGGAGGTCATGTGGACGAGGTGAGGCCAGGGGGCAGAAGTAACACATTCTATTTATATTCTTTTCGTGGAGACCCTTAATTTTTAAGACATTCTTTTTCTTTTTTTTAAGAGATGGGGTCTTGCTATATTGCCCAGGCTGGTCTCAAGCTGTTAGCCTTGAGCAATTCTCCCACCTCTCCCTCCTCACACCTGGGATTACAGGTGTGAGTCCACTGTGCCTGGCCAAGACATTCTTAAGGTGATATTTTTTTCTAACAAAGTTTACAGCAAACTTCATACTCCTTCTAAGAAAGACAAGGTCTTTAGCACACTCCCTCCAGGTGCCTTCTCCTATTCACCTTTCTTTTTTTGAGACGAAGTCTCGCTCTGTCACCCAGGCTAGAGTGCAGTGGCACAATCTTGGCTCACTGCAACCTCCGCCTCCCAGGTTCAAGCGATTCTCGTGCCTCAGCCTCCTGAGTAGCTGGGACTACAGGTATACACCATCATGCCCAGCCAATTTTTGTATTTTTAGTAGAGACGGGGCTTCCCATGTTGACCAGGCTGGTCTCGAATTTCTGACCTCACGTGATCCACCCACCTCGGCCTCCCAAAGTGATGGGATTACAGGTGTGAGCCACAGTGCCCAGCCCCATTCTCCACATTTCTAAATCCCGAATCAGTTCCTCCAACAGAAGCTCATCAGTGAGCCCCCCATAGCAGGACCCCAAACCTTGTATGCCACCCCTGCTGCCCTGGGTCCTGCAGCAGACATGACCTACTACGTCACCTGCTTCCTCGTAATAGGGCAGGGACCTGGGTTGAAGGACCTGCGGGGACTGATAAGGGTGAAGAAGAGGGTGCCCACATGGGAGGCTGCCCCTTAGCTTTGCTGCCAGCCTACAGGGTGAACAGCAGGACATAAGCAGCACCCTGTACAGCTCCCCAGGGTCCTCCCCCTTCCAACATGTCCCTCACAGCACTAAACCATGACCCTGTAACACAGGTACTATCTTTGTTGCCATTTTACAGATAAGAAACCCAAGGCTTAGAGAGGCCCTGTAATTTGCTCAAGAACAAGAAGCCACTACGTCTGAAATCTTATCCTTCTGACCCCTCCATCCGGGTCTTTGCACAGGCATGGCACCACTCCTGGGTACCTAAGTTAAAATTCCACCTCTATCCCTTAGGAATTTGACCTTGGTCAAGTTCTCAAAGACTGTGTGCCTTACTTTAAAAAATACATTTCTTTAATAAATGCACTTTATTGAGGGATAATTTACACACAATCAATGCATAGATTTTAAGTGCCCAGCTTGATGTATTTTGACAAATGTATACCCCCATGTAATAACCACACAGTCAAGACGTGGAACATTGTTCTTACCCCAGAAAGCCCTTCCTTCTGTGCAAACAAAAGGAAGCAAACAAAACTATCTGCGTCAGAGTGTTAGGAAAATCGAAGGAGATAATACAGGTGAGATCCTTAGCAAGGCACCTGGCATGCAGGAAGCGCTGGATAAATGCATTGCTGTCATTCCCTGGCTGTCCCCCTCCTTGACTGGGGCAGGGATCAGGGCATGCACTGAACCATCTCCCTTCCCCAGCCTAAGGGCATTTAGTCTGACTAGTAGAAGACTCGGGGTTGGAATATGTGTCTTGGAGGAGACTTGGAACCATTTCCATAGGTCTCCAGAAGCCCTGATGGGGCTGGGGGTGGAGGAATTGGCCAGCTTTTGCCTATATCTGGCCCAAAGATAGGGTTTTGCAATCACAGCTCACTGAAACCTCGAACTCCTGGGCTCCAGCTGTCCTGTCTCAGCCTCTTGAGTAGCTGGGACTACAGGTATATGCCACCATGCCAGGCTAGTTTTTAAATTTTTTGTAGAGATGGAGTCTTGCTATGCTTCCCAGGCTGGCCTCAAACTCCTGGCCTCAAGTGATCCTCCCGCCTTAGCCTCCCAAAGTAAGCCTGGCCATCCTCTGTTCTTTCAGGACTCAAAGGATGAAGGCACTCGTGGCAGGGCCAGCTTCACAGGTTGGTAACCAAGGCAGCTGCATAGGGCCTTGCTGTCTGAAAGTCCCCACACATGGATTAATGCTCCCATGTTATGTGAAATCCTTAATGATTTTTGAACAAGGGACCTTGCATTTTCATTTTGCACCGGGCCCTGTAAATTACGTAGCTGATGGTGATGGTGGGAAGGGTGGAGCAAGCTGGCTAGTTTCCTCCCTAGAAAAGCCAGTGCTATTGCCCTCCCCACTTCCACTCACTGACTACACACAGCCACACATGCTAATTCACCTCCACGTTTCCCTCTCTGTCCCTCTCTACGATAGGGCATCTAGGAGAATCTGGGTCACTCAGGGCTCTCTGCTGCCAGAAGACACCAACAGAACCTGGAAGCCTGCTTGGCCTGGAAACCCCCTTGGGAACAGCTCCTGCTCACAGGGCCTGCTGGGCAGGCCACCCGAATTCCCATCCTCTGACAGTCCTCTCCAGCTGCCTCCACCCAGCTCTGCAGCTCAAGTGCAAAACCACAGCTGGGCACCAGCCAAGGGGTCTTGGGTTTCATCACACTCAACTTCCCACACCTCGGCCAGAGGCCAGGGTCCAATGGGGCTGCTGGCCAGAGGCCTGGGCTGGAAGGCAGAGGAGGGGGTGGGGTCCAGTACTACCCTCGCTTCTTATCCATGGCAGAGTACCCCCGCTCTTAGGCCTAGGTTTCCCCACTATGTAATGGGACAGGACTCCATAGGGCTGGAGCAGATGCCGAGGATGCAGGGAATGAAGGCGTCAGAGGCCAAGGCTTCGAAGGAGCTCCTAGAACTTCACTGTCCAATATGGTAGCCTCAAGTCTCTCATAGTCATTTAAATGTAAAGGAATTTAAAGGAAAGAAAATTCATATTTCAGTTCCTCAGTCACTCCAGCCACATTTATTTTTTATTTTTATTTTTTTTTAGATGGAGTTTTGCTCTGTCACCCAGGCTGGAGTGCAGTGGCACAATCTCAGCTCATTGCAGCCTCTGCCTTCTGGGTTCAAGAGATTCTCCCACCTCAGTCTCCTGAGTAGCTGGGATTACAGGCATGTGTTGCCACATCTGGCTAATTTTTTTTGGTATTTTTAGTAGAGACTGGGTTTCACCATGTTGGCCAGGCTGGTCTTGAACTCTTGACCTCAAGTGATCCACTCCCCTTGGCCTCCCAAAGTGCTGGGATTACATGCGTGAGTCACTGAGCCTGGCCTCTTGTCACATTTCAAGTACTCAGTAGGTAGCGACAGGTGGCTCATGGCCACTGTATTGAATAGCACAGATACAGAACATCTCCGTCAATACAGACAGTTCTACTGAGACGCATGCCCTGGCTAGGAAAGACCAGGTGCCGGGGACACTAGTAGCTTTACTGTCCTGGGGTAGGGAGCTGGGGCTGGGGCTGTGATTGAGAAACATTGGAGACATCCTGTCACTCCTCTCCCTATCTCACCACTGACAAGGTGGACCCACCACGAAAGGAGCCAGGAGTCTGTCACCCAGTAGGGGTGTGGACACCCCAGAGGCAGCTTCCATCCTGACTCCTGGAGTGGAAAGCAGACTTCCTGGGTCCCTGGGAAGAGGCACTGGGGGAAGCTTCAGAGAGGGAGGAAGTGGCCAGAAGCTGGTGCTCTTCCCAGCAATAGCGCTCCCTAGGAGCCACTTCCAAACGGAAAACATCAGCCCTCCCCCGGCCTCACCTCTGGATGAATTCACTGAAGGCTTCAGGAGCATTTGCATGTTCCAGTACAATGGTCCTCAAACTTCAGCTTGCAGGGGAATCCCTGGAAGCTTGCTAAGGCACAGCCAACTAAGTACAAACTTGAAACACGCACACCTCCACTGTGTATGCGACAGGCTGAAATAGGGATATCTGGGTTCTGTTCACCATAGGGTTCATTATTGTGTGGGCCTCTCTGGGTGAGATCATTGAAAGATATTAGGTTGGTTTAATCTGGGCATCTTAGGGATGGAGCAGAGACGGTGATATGGCAGACCTCAGGAGAGACTGGTTGGGGGAGAAGAAAGGGGTGGAAGTGAGGGGTGGAGGAGAGTGAGGGAAGTGAGAAGAGGGGAGTGGAAAGGGAGCCCACTCATGTATCTCCTGCTGACCTTGTTCTTCCTACCCATCTTCTCTGCTCCTTCTCACAACCACCTACAAGTTGGCAAATGTGTGGCTCCAAGAGGTTACACAACCTAGCAGCAGATACATGGTCCCTAGGGAGTCAGGCTGGCCTCTGTTTCCTCTTCCTTTTCTCCCTCCAACTCTGAATATTTTCAAACGAAATAAGCCTGGAAGTGGGGAAGGCTCAGAGCTGTGAATACATTTTTTTGTTTTCTGGGCTCATTCTGCTTTGACAGGAAGCTTGGCTAAGTGCGGGCAGGCGTCTGAGCCCTCCCTCAATGGTGCTTTTTAGGCATGCCTTTATACAGAATGTAAAGAGTCGCAGTTATAAATATCAGCGGGCCTCGGTGGCCCACTCCATCCCTCAGCCCACACCCCTGGGATGTCCTGGGACTTCCCGCTTGCCCTCCTCCCCCAAACCCTCCAGCCAGTACCACCCTCAGTGCATCTGGGAAGGGTGGGAACCGTGATGTGCCTTGGCCTGGGAAACCAAGGGGGAGTGAAACCCAAAAGTGAATTTCTCCTTTTTCAGGAGAAAGGTTGTTATCAGTGTCAGGAGACCCATAATCCTACAGCCAGCTGTGAAGATTCCAGAATGCCTTTCACTTTACAGGTGAGGAACTAGAGGGCCCCCCTGGAAAGCTTATGAACACCCTGACCCCAGAGCTCACCCTCCTGCACTGGGAAGGAAAGTTCCTCTTTTCACTTTGTCACTCCCACGCACCTCCCAAGGCACCCACAGCGTGGTCACTCTTTGATGACTGTTTGTATTGTAAGTGGCTGCTCCAACTCTGTTCCACAGTCCCTCCATGGATGCCCTGGAGGAGGCAGGCGAGACAGGTCCCATTTTACAGATGGCCAAAGGGATGAGTGACTACACAGCTCATCCCAGGAGAGCCATCAGGCCCCACTTCCTGATAGCCAGCCTGTGCCCCCAGGCCTTCCCCCACCCCACAGGCCCCTGCCCCCTCCCTGTATGCACCTCCTGTCCCCTCACTGAGGCCCAGGAGCACAGTTGATTTAGAATTTCCTGCCCTTCTGACAATCTGTGTGCACAAAACGGGCTTTCTTTAAACCGCTTCGGAGGGCATCTCCTCCAGCCCCTTCCCCTGCCTTCATTAAACGCCTCATCTGAAGCAGGATAAATCTTCAGTGATTAGAAACATGCTCCTTGTTCCTGTCCCTGCCCCGATGGGAAGCGCATTTCTCAAAGGGTTAATTAACAGCCTTCACACAGGCCGCATTTAGCAATGAACACAAAGCCACACACATAAATAACGTCTGGGGCGGAAGAAGAGGGTGCAGATGGTTTGTGACTTTGCAGTCCAGAGTTTTCTAAACCGGTGTGAACCACGTCCTGTCGGGACCAGGACCATGAGTCAGGGTCAGGCTTCAAGGTGGGCCAGGCCAGAGAAGCTAGTGGCCAACTTGGTGCTCTTTGAAAGCAAGCCCTAAAGGAAAACAGAGAATGGAGCCAAGATGTGGGGAGACAGGGAGGGGCGGGGTGGGGAGGAGGGCCTGCTGGCTGACCTGAAGAGAAGAGAGCCAAAGAGAGCCAGAGACGTGAACGAGGAAGAACCAAGCAGGAGGCGAGAGGCGTTGAGTCCCAACTCCCTGCAAAGTAGTGCTGAATTTACCAGGGGAGGCTCCACCCTGAAATTCAGACCCTGGGGCATAGGGTCCCACTCTGGTCCTGTAGTGAGAGTGATGGCAAGACATCCCCAGCCTAAGAGGAGTTGTGTGGGGCTGAGAAAAGGGTTCAGGAAGGATAGCCCTGAGGAACCTTGGAAAGTTCTGGAAGTGGCACAGTGACATTCACAGTATTCCGCGTCATCCATGCATAGGGTCTGTTCCTCTATGCAGTCTTCAGCTCCCTGGGGGCTCACATGCCCCTTCCCAAAGCTAAGGGAACACATCTGAAGTCTCATAATGCATGGCAACGGGAACACAGGATTCATTTTACAGAGATCAGCACTCTTGCAAGGGATGCCTGAAGCCAAAACAGACGAAAACGAGAGCCAAGAAGCAGAGGGAGCAATGCAGATGCGCACTGGACATCCACAAAGTGTGCAACAGGAATGGGGAGAGGAGAGAAGCGATTGGAAAGCGAGCTTTGGTGTTCGGCTTGCTGCCATTCTCTTCACCTTTGTGGTTCCTCCAATTTGCCCTCCTCAGCCCTAAGGGGTCCTCCCCTACTGGGAGAGGCCGTCACCATGCTCACTCAGACCCTCTCCTCCTAGGAGCTAGGAGGTGGGATGTGGGGAGGGGGACAGTGAGTCCTGAATGGATTTCTGCCCTGGAGGTGAGGGCTCCCCTGGTGGCAGGGAGAGGCCCTGCCACAGCACATCCTGGGCTGCCCTTCCTGACCCAGGGATGAACCAGTCTGGGCACTCAGGCCACAGCTGTCTCCCTGTGCCAGGCTCAGTGCCCTGGGGACGAGGGTGCAAAGAAAGAGACGGGGCCGACATCACAGGCCTAACAGCAGGCCCTGTGTCTTGGAGCGGCGGTTTCTCCCCAAGTAATTTTCCACAGTTTGGCTTTTCCTCCACACACAGACTCGCTCACAGAGTTCAGATGGTGGCTAGTCCTCCAGAGGGTTACGCTGGGTCACTCACCTGCTCGGTGACCCCACCTGCATTGATTTCTGCCCTCACCATTCAGCCCTCTCCAGCTTGCTTCTCAAAGCCCAGTGCCCATCTCAAGGATATGGCTCCTTTAGCCCCCAGAGCTCACTTCACCCCCTCAGGGCCTGGATCTTGGGTAGTTATGGGAACCCCCAAATGCACCATCATCGCTGGGCCAGGGCCAACATTTCTGTTTTCTCAGAAGGATCAAGCCCCTTTCCTAGCCCTGCCAGGAGGAAGCAGTTTCGACTCGTGCAAATATCTGCAGCCCATTTGGGATTTTACTTTGGTGAGAAATAAATACACAGCCATCTGCAAATGATGGAAATATGACTTAAGTAACTTTTTGGTCGAGGATCCTGGGCCAGAGCCCAGATGGAAATAAGACCTTGTATCTCAGTCTCCCTTGCACACTTTCAGAAAAAAGAAAAGGCTGGGGGAAAAAGTCGGTGGAAACTGAAGTTCAAAATGGAGTGTGCTAAATGTCTTGGCCTGGGAAAGGAAAAATAAACATCAAACAGCTACTCCATTCAAGTGTGCGTTATCTTGCTCATCCTCGCCAAGAACTCGCCCTCCTCCCTTCTTTGACCGGGAATTGCTGTGCCCACGAACAGCCCCCACGCCCACCCCTAACCCAGGGCAGGCAAACAATGGGCCAGAAAACCCCGCTCAGCCAAGGCCTCTCCCTGCAGCCCCCAGAGGCCATAAGATTGGGAAACACAGGCTATTTTTAATGTGTTATTTGTCTACCAACTCTGGCTCCAGGAGCCTGAGCAACAGTATCATCTGTGGGAGGTACCATTGATTTTTTTGTTTTAACTTGCTCAGACAAAGCCACATTTTCGCAACTTTCAGAAAAGCCAAAAAAGCAACACTCTGCAAGGCTGACCTCTTCTCTGGCTTGCCCTTCTGCCCTCCAGGGAGTTCTTTCTGGGTGTGTCTGGGTCTCGGTTGCTCTCTGATGGCCAACACCAAGCACACAGCCCCAGACCCAGGGGGCCCAAAGGACAGCCAGTGAAACAAGGAAGGGTGAGGAGGGCAGAGAGAGGATCCGAGGAGAGGGGGTAGTGTCTCCAACTGGTGAGGGAAGCACAAACCCTGCCCTGGGGGTCCCAGTGTGTTGGGGGCAATGAGGCATCCCTAATAGAAGAGTGTGAGAAGTCACACACAGAGAAAATGGCTGCTTGATAGCCATCCATCTCCCAGGTCCATGGGCTGGGGTGCTCTGTGCAGCGGGTGCACCCAGAGGCAGATAGAGGGCTGAGAGGGTGCAGGCCAGGTGTGACTGCCTAGGCTGGGGCTGAAAGAATCCAGCTGGCAGTGGTGGTGCACGCCTGTAATCCCAGCACTATGGGAGGCCGAGGCACGAGTCCAGGAGTTTGAGACCAGCCTGGGCAACATAGTGAGACCCCCGTCTATACAAAAAATTTTAAAAATTAGCTGGGTACAGTGCTGTGCACCTATGGTCCCAGCTACTTGGGAGGCTGAGGTGGGAGGATCGCTTGAGCCCAGGAGGTCGAGGCTGCAGTGAGCCTGTTTGTGCCACTGCACTCCAGCTTGGGTAACAGAGCAAGACCCTGGAGGTGGGGATGGGGGAGACAGAGAGGAGACACACAGAGAGAGAAATGCAGATGAAAGAAACATGAAGTAAGAAGGGAGAAAGGAAAAGATGTAGAGAGTGGGCAGAAATGAAAAGACATAAAGGAAGAAGAAGAGGGAGGAAGCTCTTTTCTGTTGACCCCATTCCCAGCCACAATTCCCAGCCATGACCATCAGGACAGATGGAAGAATGACTGCTCAAGAGGACCAGAATAAGGGACACCCCTTATATAAAAGAGTGAGCCATTTCCTTTCTCCATCAACACCATGCCCACATCCTTGGGGGTGAGAAGGTAGAGGTCCTCCAGGACCAGCCTGGCCGGAGCTACACAGACTTCCCTACACTCTTCACTTCTCAGTTTTCTAATCTGTAAAATGGAGATAATGGTAATAATACCTTCCTCACTTGGGTATTGTAAGGATTGACTGACATTGTGTGTGTGTGTGTGTGTGTGTGTGTGTGTGTGTGTGTGTAAAATACTTGGCAAATGCCTGGCACACCATGAGGGCAGTACAGATGGCAGCTTTAATGTGTATGGTGTGGAGTCAGGCATTCTGCAGGGAGAGGCAGGGTTGTGAATGCTGGAAAGGAGAGCAGAGCGGGCAGGCAGAGGAGTCCGAGAGAAGGAATCCATATGCCCCTAAGCTGGATGGCCTTGAGACCACCCTGGCCCACTTGTGGCACCCCCAGTGCTGACTGTATCCAGGACCCCTGAAGGACATGAGGCCACCCCTCCTGCTAGATTTCCCTGGCTCCAGGGCTCCCCACTCTGAGAGCTGAGGTCAGTCTTCTGCCAAGCCCTAAGCCTTCCTACCCATGCCATGCTTTTCCTTTGATGGGATGGTCAAGCCGAGCCCAGAGGAACGCAGTGGCTGCCAGATGAGCCAGCGGCTGGGGCTTAGGGCCCACCCGGAGCCCTTAACACACGTCCAGGGCAAGCAGGTAACCAGGGAGAGGCCACGATGCTGGCTGCCCCCGAGGGCCAGCCCCCAGGATCACCACAAGGGCTCGGGGCCCTTCTGTCGCAGGAGGCCCAAGTCGGGGAGGAAGTGACAGCACTTCACCCCTTTTTCACCAGCCTTCAATGGCACCTCCTCCCACCCACCTGGGTTGACCCGGTGCCTGCCCTGCCTCACTGTGGCTGTCTGGGGAGCCAGGCCCACCCCACTACCTTCCCCCAGAGAGGGGCCATGGCAGCCAAACCCCTTCCCCATCTCAGCGGCCAAGGTAGGAGAAGGAAGCCAACTGTGGGGGCCACTGAGAGGCAGTCCCAAGACCCAAGCTGCAATCCTGGCTTAAATTTGCTGAGCCTCGTTTTCCTCATCCGGGAAACAAGGATAATCATTTTTACACGTTGGGAATCTGGTGAAACTGTGATACATATCTGTAACCACTTAGATAGCATTCTGACCTGTTCCTTTTGTGAGTGGTGAAATGGTGCAATTGGTGTGTTAATCAACAATCTAAGGTCACTGGTTCAACTGTGGCTTTCAGCTGAACCCAATAAGCGTTTGCATTCAAAACACCCAGTGATGGTTGGAAAAAAATCAAGAGGCTAGAGCCGGGCATGGTGGCTCACACCTGTAATCCCAGTACTCTGGGAGGCTGAGGTGGGCAAATCATCTGAGGTCAGGAGTTTGAGACCAGCCTGGTCAATATAGTGAAACCCCGTCTCTACTAAAAATACAAAAATTAACCAGGCATGGTGGTGTACGCCTGTAGTCCCAGCTACTCAGGAGCCTGAGGCAGGGAGAAGCTTGAATCCAGGAGGCAGAGGTTGCAATGAGCCAAGATCGCACCACTGCACTCCAGCCTGGGTGACAGGGTGAGACTCCGTCTCAAAAAAAAAAAAAAAATCAAGAGGCTGGCCCTTCCAGAACCTCATGGCAGCGAGGAGGATGAGAGCACTGTTTCTGGAATCTGATGGCATGTGACCTGGACTATGCATATTCTCCAACCCTCAGTTTTCTTATCTGTAAAGGGGGATGGTTCTAGCATACTCTGCATTTAGGTTTGTGTGATGATTAAATAAGGTAACCCATGTAGATCTCTTAGCACGATGCCCGACCGCCATGCTCAATGCAGGTCGTCAGTGCTCACAAAACAAAGGAAGGCACCCTCTAGGGCCTGATGGGGAGAGATTCTGTGGGGAAAAGCACGGCACAACAGCATGTATAGCACGCTCCCATCTGGGTGGGAAGCAGAGAGATCAGACCACATGGTCATTTTTGTTTGGATTTTACATAAGGACATTCTGGGGAGATGTAGAAGAAACCAGTAAACGAAGTTACCTCGTGGGAGGTGCGGGAGTGGAAGGGGACGGTGTGGGAGCAGGACTTGGAACTGCACACTTCTTTAACAATTCATCATGTGAGGGTTTTGGATTTACCTATCCCAAAAATGTTTACATTAATGTAAAAGGTGTGCTTTCAGCATTATTATTCCTTCTGGGTGTCAGTTTCTTTCCTAATGAGGAAGGTGGTTATGCGCCACTGCCTAACTAGACTTTTGTGGAATTCAGAAAGAAAGTGAATATGCAAGTGCCCAGACAAGCAGGACAAGGCTGAAGATGAGGAGGATGAGGCTGGGATGAGAGGGATGAGGCTGGGATGAGGAGGATGAGGCTGAAGATGAGGAGGACAAGGCTGGAATGAGGGGAATGAGGCTAGGATGAGGAGGATGAGGCTGAAGATGAGGAGGACGAGGCTGGGATGAGGGGGATGAGGCTGAAGAAGAGGGGATGAGGCTGAAGATGAGGAGGACGAAGCTGGGAGGAGGATGAAGATGAGGATGCAGATGTAGACAGAGATGAAGGTGGGCAGGGGAGGTGGGTGGGGCAGCTCTCCCGGCTGCTCTCATTCGAAGGGCCATGGTGGGACTCACCAAGCCACCATCCCAGGAGCTGAGCCTCAGTAGAGTTAGATACGCCATCTAAGCAATTTGCTCTGGCCTGAGTCCCTGGCCCAAAGAAGGTTCCTCAGTCAGCCAAGCATGCTAGGAGAGGTATCTGCAGGTGAGTGGGGTCAGGGGTAGGGCCCCTGGGGACCTGCCTGTGACCCTTGACACCTGGCTGAAGCTCTTGGGAGCAGGAAGGAGTCCCAGGAATATGAAGTTGTGGGATGGATGAGGGATTGAGAAGGAAAAGGAGAGCTTTGGCCCAGCGTGGTGGCTCATGCCTGTAATTCCAGCACTTTGGGAGGCTGAGGCGGGCAGATCACATGGTCAGGAGTTCGAGACCAGCCTGACCAATATGGTGAAACCCTGTCTCTACTAAAAATACAAAAATTAGCTGGATGTGGTGGCAGGCACCTGTAGTCCCAGCTACTTGGGAGGCTGAGATGGGAGAATTGCTTGGACTTGGGAGGCGGAGGTTGCAGTGAGCTGAGATCATGCCACTGCACTCCAGCCTGGGCAACAAGTGAGACTCCATCTCAAAAAAAAAAAAAAAAAAAACAATGGTGGGGAGAGATTTGGCTCAGCTGAAGGCAGGGAGTGGCTGGACCACACCAAGGTGAGGCAGGTCCAGCCTAGTCCTGGGCTCAGAGACAGGTAATGGGAGAGTTATCTCATTTATTCCCACCAGCAACTCTACGGCATAGATTCTATTATCATTCAGACAAGGAAGTGGAGGCTTAGAGTGTCTCAGGTCACGGTATGGCCAACTAGCGGGTAGCTAAGATTCAGATTCAGGTGATGTAGTTCCCTCAAACCACTACCCCATCCCACCTCCTCGCCCCAGATCAGGACTGGTCACTTTCTGGTGGACTCAGTTTATAGCAGCAGGATAGAAACAACCATAGCTTATCTCAGAAATCCTGGCAGTGGCAGCAGCATATGTGGTGAAGAGTTCCTCCTCCAGAAGGTGTCCACACTGAGATGCCCAGAGGCCAAGGGCAAAGGCTGGGAGGGGGCAGGCTTGGGGATCCCCCAGGACTCCATGCCCCTGAAACTTCAGGGGCACAAGGCTGCAAGAATGAAAGCACTTTTCATGGAATTCCAACAGGAAACCCACGAGAACATTCCTGCTTGAAGGATTCCAACAGGAAAACCACGAGAACATTCCTGCTCGTGGGATTCCAACAGGAAAACCAAAAGAACATTTCTGCTCGTGGGTTCCAGCTGGGAGCTGGAGTCCATATTCCCTGCTAAGGAGGACGCTCAGTGGGTAGAGGGGTCACAGAAGAGGGCTTGCCTCACCTTCATGAACTGTCCCCAGCCCCCTAGATGAATTCAAAGATCCTTTTGACTCTGACCCCTCAGTGGAGCTCCAGCTCCCAGGGTGGGGTGGTCAGCTGGACAGGCCAGCTCCCAGTCTTGCTGCCTTTGCTTAAAGTGGCTGGCCTGGCCTGGCGCAGTGGCACATGCCTGCAGTCCTAGCACTTTGGGAGGCCAAGGTGGGAGGATCATTTGAGCTCAGGAGCTCCAGATCAGCCTGGGCAACATAGTGAGACCTCATCTGTACCAATAAAAAGGAGGGGGGCAGACGTGGTGGCTCACACCTACAGTCTCAGCACTTTGGGAGGCTGAAGTGGGAGGACTGCTTCAGCCCAGGAGTTCGAGGCCAGCCGGGCAATATGGTGAAACCCTGTCTCCACAAAAAATACAAAAATTAGCCAGGCCTGATGGCACACACCTGTAGTTCCAGCTTCTTAAGAACCTGAGGTGGGAGAACTGCTTGAGCCTGGGAGGTTGAGGCTACAGTAAGTCAAGATCACGCCACTGCACTCCAGCCTGGGCAGCAGAGTAAGACCTTGTCTCAAATAAAAATAAAAAAACAAAGTGGCTGTCCTGACATCTGGCTTCTCAGACAGCACAAAGCCCCTTCAAATGTCTTTTTTTTTTTTTTTTTTTTGAGATGGAGTCTTGCTCTGTTGCTCAGGCTGGAGTGCAGTGGCATGATCTTGGTCAGCTCACTGCAACCTCCTCCTCTTAGGTTCAAGCAATTCTCCTGCCTCAGTCTCCCGAGTAGCTGGCATTACAGAAGCATGCCACCACACCTGACTAATTTTTTATATTTGGTAGAGACAGGGTTTCACCATGTTGGCCAGGCTGGTCTCGAACTCCTCACCTCAAGTGATCTGCCTGCCTCGGCCTCCCAAAGTGCTGGGATTACTGTGGTGAGCCACTATGCCCGGCCCAAATGTTTGTCTTTTAATGATTGCCCTTCTCCGCCCCTCCAAGGGGCATAACATCATAATCAGATAGGGTGAGGAGTTGTGAGCAGGTGAAAAGCCTCTCTTAAATTTAATTGCTTCTTGAGACTAATCAGTCAACCGCCGAGTGTGCCTGGAGAAACAGGGCGCACCCCTGACCCTGCCCAGCTTCTCTGCGCCTAGCAGCAGGGCCTGCCTGAAGCTACATGTGGGGAGCGGCCCTGAGGAACGGGACAGGGTCCTGGCCTTGAGAAACTTCCACTCAAGTAGACGGGCTAGGAGGCACTCCCACAGGAAGTGCTTTTAGCATGCTAAAAGAGAGATGACCACTCACCACAGGAGCCCTCAAGGCCGCTTGTGTTTTCTGTGAGGCACCTACCATGGGCAAAACACGGTGTTGAGTTCCAAGGCAGACTGACATAGCTCCTCCTCCTGCAAAACCATGGCCTGATGGGAGAGACCAGCGAGTCAATGGCTGTTTCTCAGTAGGAGGGGAGTCACAATCAAGGTTTGCACAGGATTCACCGGTAGGATACTCAGCTCCGAGAGAAGAGGGGAGAAGGTCAGGGAGGGCTTCCTGGAGGAAATGATACTTGAGCATGCTGAGGAGTCGGGCTGGAAGTCCCAGCGGGACTTTAGGGTGGGATTGGGAGGTAGTGGGGCTGACCTAAGCCCTGATAGTAGTGGTTAGAATTTGGATTGTGGGATAGCAATAAGACCTTAATCAAGGCAGAGAGAGGAGACTGAGTAGGTTTGGAGCACAGGACAACAGACCCCAGACGGACGGATCTGGAGGGGAGGGTTAGGACAGACAGAGGGTCTCTGAGAGCTGGAGGAGCTGGAGGTCAGCTTGGGGCATTGGGACATCTCTCTCAGTGAAGGAAAGAGAATAAATGAATCAAGGTAGAGGAGAGGGTGGCAATTAAGAAGGCAAGAGGAGGCCGGGTGCGGTGGCTCAAGCCTGTAATCCCAGCACTTTGGGAGGCCGAGACGGGCGGATCACGAGGTCAGGAGATCGAGACCATCCTGGCTAACATGGTGAAACCTCGTCTCTACTAAAAAATACAAAAAACTAGCCGGGCAAGGTGGCGGGCGCCTGTAGTCCCAGCTACTCGGGAGGCTGAGGCAGGAGAATGGCGTGAACCCGGGAGGTGGAGCTTGCAGTGAGCTGAGATCCGGCCACTGCACTCCAGCCTGGGCGACAGAGCCAGACTCCGTCTCAAAAAAAAAAAAAGAAGGCAAGAGGGAGGGAAGCCAGTCTTTAAGGGGGTCTCAGAGCTTGTGCAGGAAGAGTGGGGCATTCAAAAAATGAAAGAAATTCAGAAGGAGCTTGTAGTAGTCCATTTTCATGCTGCTTACAAAGACATACCCAGGACTGGGAAATTTACAAAAGAAAGTTTATTGGACTTAACAGTTCTGCTTGTCTGGGGAGGCCTCACAATCGTGGCAGAAGGTTAAAAGCACATCTTACATGGCAGCAGAGAGGAGAAGAGAGCTTGTGCAGGGAAACTCCCATTTTTAAAACCATCAGATCTTGTGAGGCTTATTCACTGTCATGAGAATAGCACGGGAAAGACCCGCCCCCATGATTCAATTACCTCCCACCGGGTCCCTCCCACAATGCATGGAAATTCAATTTGAGATTTGGGTGGGGACACAGCCAAACCATGTCAGAGCTCCCAGGACCTTTGCATCTGCAGCCATATGGACATCCCATTCCCAAGTCATGGAGCAGCATCTTAGTCCCAATAGTGAAGCACTGGAGCCCTTCCAGGGAGGTGGGCAATAGCCAGAGGCAGCCATGGCTGAGGTGGGAGGGAGTGGGTCTCACATCAAGCCACCCAGCAGGGCACTAAGAGGGACCAGAGGGAGGAATTTAGGAGTCAGGACTCAGGGGAGCAGAGGCAGCAAACCAGGGACACATGATGGCTTCAGGTTATGGGGCCAAGAGCTAAAACACTAAGCCAGGGTCAGGGCAGGAGAGAGACAGGCCTGTGGGCCTTAACCAAGACATTGGATGTGAGAACAGGGCAGGGGGCCAGGACACTGGATGCGAGAATGTGGCTGGCAGGGCCTAATGTGTGCTGGAGCAAATTCATACCAGCTCCAAGAGCCATTATTAAATGCCAGCAATTTTTCAAGAAAGTTGTTTAAATGTTGACAAAATCAGCCACATGGGGAGTATTTACACCATGGAAATCAGCAAGTGCTACAAATCAAGGCCACGTTTTCCCCGCCAGAAAGCCGGCACTGCAGCTGGTCCAGAGAGATGGCTGAGAGAGACCTCATGGGACTGGGGCTCGTGGGAGCAGGTTCTCGCCCTTACTCCATCACATGACTTTGTGCCATTGTTGGTGTTCTCACCCTTGCCTTCCACAAAGAACTATTCAGGGCTCAAATGAGAAACTGTGGCTGAATGTGCCTGCACAGGACAAAGCATTGCATGGAGTGAAAGACCATCGTTAGCGGGCTTCCTGGTGTCTTCCTGGATGTCTGATCTAAATTTAGGTCCTTGTAGTCACAGTTGAATCCCAGCCACTGCCTTTCCTTCCTTCCTGCAGGCTCTCTGTAGCACAGCCACCGGAAGTCACTGCTGGAAGGGGCCTGCCTTTGTTGTTTCACCTGCAAGTCTGCATGCGTGCTTCTGGTCAAAGTCCCACCAAACCTTCCCTGTACCTTCTCCAAATCCAGGCCTGCAGGCTTCCTCTTGGTGAGACACTTGCTGGGCTCAATGCTCCTCTCCTGGTATCCCAGACTGTCCCACCCTGCCCCAGGGGTTCCCCTGTCCTAACCACCTACCCTTCGCTCAGTCACCCTCTGGGAGAGCACATTCTTCCACATTGGGACACCTCAGGCAAGTCCTTGCCCTCTCTAGGTCCCATCTGTACTCTAAGGATGATGCCAGCCCACCAACCCTCAAAGGGCCTCTAACAGAGCCTATGTGTCTTTCTGGAAGTAACAGAAACTTCAGCTAACAGGGACTTAAACCATAGAAAAGTGACTGGTTGCCTGCTAAGTCTAGAGGCAGGCTAGTCCCAGCTACTCAGGAGGCTGAGGCAGGAGAATGGCACGAACCCGGGAGGCAGAGCTTGCAGTGAGCCGAGATTGCACCACTGCAACTTCAGCCTGGGCTACAGAGCAAGACTCAGTCTCAAAAAAAAAAAAAAAAAAGAAGTCTAGAGGCAGACAATTCTCAAGCTGGCTTTGCAACTCCAAGATGCCACTGTCTCTAAATTCTCTCCCTTATCCCCATATGGTCTCAAGACAGCTGCCACAGCTCCAGGTATCACATCTTTTTAAATCTCCTTCCAAAGTCAGGATGTAGGGTGATGGTCAATGTGACAAGAGCTCTTTTTATGTGCTTTTCTTATTTGATCAGAGATGAAAAGTCTTTCTCAGAATCTTTTCCATCCCCACTCCCCACAACCCAGTCTCAGCTTGTGAAGAGATAACTTTGGTAAGGTTGTCCATCATAAGTTTGGAGGAGTCAATGAACCTATTTCCACATCGGTTGTTCATCTGTAAAATGAGGGCTAATGATAGCTAATGATAGCAACCAGCTACCCAGGAGGTGGTTGTGGGGACTGAATAAGGTGATCTAGGCTGGCCATACCAAGTACCACAATTCTCTTGGCTTGGTTGATTCAGAAGGGACATGTGACCTGATGATACCAACCAGAGTCTTGCTTTAGATTTGGTCTGTGGATGCTGGAGGGGGTCTGTCTTCCTCTGGGATGCTGAACAATGAGGCTCAAGAGAGCCTAAAGCGGTTGCACATAATTAAGTGATTGTTACCATTTGTCTTGGTAAAAAACAAATTTCAGGAACTAAACTCCATTTCACTGAAGCCTAAACTGCATCCTAGGAGGTTTTCTAGAGCTAGTCCCTCTGAGCAAAAAATATTTATGCCCCTGAATTGATCACATCCTCCTGTTATATGGATTCATGGAGCCCAGTCATTTCCCCTCACAGTTTGCAACAGTTTTTAATTAAATATATTACAAATGATATCATGCTACAAAATTTAGGATTCAAGAAATGTTACATTTCTTAAACGTTCCACATTAAGTTGCATCTGGCTAAAACCCTCCTTTGTCAAGGTTATAGAAAGTTGATGCAGAAGGTTATATAGAAAGACCCCTGAGTTTGCCCCACCCATAAAAACATGTGTTTTTAACATAGTAGTAACTTAATTGTCAACCATGGTTGTCCCTGGTGCTGTCCACGAGACAGCAGAGGGATTAGGGTGACTTCAAGGCAGGCTTGACCTAGGGACCTTGCTCAAAGTTCCTGAGCCTGGGCATCTGGGGCCCAGTTCTCCAAGGCACAGGGCAGCCCCCACCACCATCCAGGGCCCTGCCACCACAGCACTTGATGGGAGCAGATCTCTGGTGCCCCTGCAATACCCCTAACACCTCTTGCCTTCAGTCCAAAGAGCCTCACAAGCCCTGAAGGCCATGGCCTTCCCCTGGTCAACTCTGACTGACACCTTGTTTACCACCTCCTAAGGGGTGTAGGCCTTTCAAATCACAGGGGGCAGCCCACCTGGCCTGGCAACTTCTCCATTCAGCCGGAAACACAGACCAGAGACTGTTACTTTCCTCCTCGTGATAAGGAAATCTCAAACCTCAAGAACTCAAAGGCCAGGGGCTCCAGAAGGGTAAAGGAAAAAGCAAATATTTCTTCCTTTATCTTGATAAGCCAGCAACCTAGAAAGTGGAAAAATGAGACCCAACTTCTCAACAACTTCTCACTGGCATCAAACCCACCTGTCACATATATTTGTATATGGTGGGCAGGGGATCCTAGAGGCTGGTGTCTAATTTGGTCATGATTTTATCCCAGTTTTTTGGCTCGCAGTAGGGCTTAGTAAATATTAGTTCAATAATTATTTATTAATCAGAATTCTTTGTGCTGTAAGTGACAGCAATTGAAACTGAATCAAAATTTTAAAAAAGATAATTAACTGGCCCTTGTAACTGGGACAATTGAAGGAAGACCTGACTTCAGGCAAGATTGGAACAATATGGTGGAGTATGATTTTCTCTCTGGCCACCTTTACATGTTAATTTCATTCCCCCAACAGCTTCTTCCTCATATCCTTGGGCAATGGCTCCAGCAGCTTCCAACTCTCTTGGTCATCACTCAGCATCTCAGAGGAAGACAGATCCTCTTTCCAGCATCCATAGCTTGAATCTTAAGCAAAACTCTGATTGCACGATGTATCTGTCCCCGAACCAGTCACTTGGCCGGGAGGATTGTGTGCTCAGAATGACCACCTGGGTGATGTGCCCAACTCTGGGTAATGGTGGGGAGGCACCATAAGAAAGAACTTCACCAAGAACTGGTTTGGCTCCTGGAATATAAAGGAGCTATGACCAGCTATATTTGCTTTGGTTTCCTCATCTGTGAGGTAATGGCATTGGATTAGATAGGCTTCAGACCAGGCAGAGAGAGAAAGGGTCAACAGAAGCATCAGATGTCCTCCACATAGTGTTGGGAGCTGAGGCTGGGTGGGCTTTGCATTCAGTTCAGTTCAGTGATGGTGGGTGTATTAGTTAGGGTAAGAAAGCTGCTGTAACAAACAACCCCCACATCCCAATGGCTCAACATACCAGACTCAGTCACACCACAGTCCAAAGCACGGTGATAGGGTATTCATCTCCATGCAGTCATAGGGGGCCCCCTTCTTTAGCAACGTCCTCATCCCCTAGAGCTCTGGAGTCTTGTGCTTGTAGTTGCATTGATGGAGAAGGGGTGGGAAGTGGTACATGGAAGATGATACAGGAACTGTTAGGGGCCAGGCTTGGAATAGGTGTACATTACTCCTGCCCAATAGCTATTGGCCAGAACTCGGTAACTACACATGGTAACAGCAAAGGTAGGCTAGAAAATGTATCCAGAGAAAAGAAAAGCAAACAGAGTTTGGTGAGTTCCTAGTCCTGCTTCATTGAGGGAGGATTGAGGTAGGTTTAGGAGGTAGCGGGGACAGCGGGGTAGGATATGGTGGATCTGGAACTCTAGGCTGCCTGCCTCCAGATTTTTCACTTGGACAGGTCATTTCACTTGAGGCAGTTTTCACCTGAGACTGAACGCTCTGGGTCCCAGTCTCCCCATCTGTCAAATATAACAAAGCCCCCTCTAAAGCCCCTTCCCATGCAAACATTCTCTGCTTTGCCCACTGCCTAGAGCCTCCATTGCTCTGCTCAGCTCTGTTTCCCTGATCTTATTACCTCTGGCCTCCCCTTTAACTTCACAATGCCCCCATTCCAGCCCTTCTTTCATCCCTATCTGCTTTGTTCTTTTTCTCCATAGGACCTATCATCTGACACACCGAATATTTTTCTCATCTATTCATTGTCTTCCTGCATTAGAATGAAGCTCCCAGAAGGCACAGATTTTTGTGTTTAGTTCACTGCCCTATCCCAAGTACCTAGAAAAGTGCTTGGCACATTGAAAACACTCAGTAAATACTTGTGGAATGAATGAATGAATGACTTAAAACTTTTTAAGTCATTCGTAACAGAGCAACGCTGCCATCTGGTGCCAGACACTTGAATTGCAAGCACAAACTGGAGCACAGGTGGGAAACTGGAGCACAGGAGGGAAACTGGAGCACAGGAGGGAAACTGTGCCCAGGGACAAGCCTTGCCAAATTAACCCTATTTCATTGCTTCAAACACCACGGTCTGACTCTGGGGGGCTCAACAAGCCCATGGGGTCTGATTTTCTGTCCCATGTGTGTTCCCTTCCAGATCTCCACGTGACACCTGAGCCATTCATTAGGTTCTCGGAGGCATCAGGCACTCCGCGCTTGCTCTGTTGCTGCTCAAGTGGGTAACATCTGGGGACTGCTGTGTCTTAGAAGATGGGTTATGAGGGGAAAGACTCCAGCCCCGAGAGAGGATGAAAGGGAGAACATATGAGGGGGTGCCAGTAGGGAGGACCAAGGGGAGGGCGGGGAAGAAGGAAAGGCCTCTGTGGAGGAGACCAGGCCCACCTCCAGCTGGACTCCACGTTTGCTTTGGTCTCCTTATCTGCGAGGTGACAGCCTTGGACTAGGTGAGCGTCAGACCATAACTCAGCCTAGCCCTAAAATCCCACGATTCTTTTTTTTTTTTTTAAGACGGAGTCTTGCTCTGTTGCCCAGGCTGGAGTGCAGTGTCGCCATCTCGGCTCACTGCAAGCTCCGCCTCCCGGGTTCACGCCATTCTCCTGCCTCAGCCTCCCGAGTAGCTGGGACTACAGGCGCCCACCACCACGCCAGGCTCATTTCTTGTATTTTTAGTAGAGACGAGGTTTCACCGTGTTAGCCAGGATGGTCTCGATCTCCTGACCTCGTGATCCGCCCGCCTAGGCCTCCCAAAGTGCTAGGATTACAGGCGTGAGCCACCGCACCTGGCCAAAATCCCATGATTCTTAAGAAAGAGCAGAAGGCTCATGGTATGTCTGACTTCTGGATTAATGCCTAGAAGATGGATTTTAGCCACTGGTCAGAGGCTGGCGTCCTCATTCAGGGGTCTCCTCATTAATAGACAGGTGTTCTAATTCAGTGGGGGTCTCTCCAAGAGGACACTCTAGCTTCCCTCTTGAGCCTCGCCCCTGCTGGGTCTGGGCACCAGCAGTGTGGCCCAATGCTCTTAGTGCCTTGCAGCCAGGAGCACCACCATCTCCTCCCTGCTCACGCCCCCCACACCTGTGTGTGTTTGTGCTGCTCCTTTCAAAAGCCTGAGAACTGGTTCCAGCTGATCTCTGATGTCCCTTGGGTCTCTGAGGTCTGTTGGGTTGAGCTAGGTTGGCTGTTCAGGGCATGAGGGAAGGGGCCCCGGATGGACTTCTCCCCCTTCTTTCAGACCTTTGGTTGTCGGTGACAAGAGCAGCTTCGGTGGCTCTGCTGATGCCTGCAAACCTTTCTTCCTGGCCTCCACCCCAGCTCCCTTCAGCATAGATGTGTAGGGCACCTTCCAAGATGCTGTGGGATTTAGAAGATAGTTTGGGCCTCTGACCCCAAAGGACTCCTTGTGCGTGGGGGCATGCCCCGTGCAGCACAGCAAATGAGCTGTGCCCATGCATGTGGGAACAAGCGTCAAAGTCAGGAGTCCAGGCTGATGGGAGAGTCACTTGGGAAGTCTTCTGGAGGGGTGGGGTCCTTATGGCTTCTGAGTCCACCCACACTGAAGCACTGAAGCAGAGTATCTGAGGCCTTGGGGGCAACCACCTTGCTCTAGCCCTCCTAGCACCCCGAGTCGGGGGAGTGTCACCTGTGAGCCTCACCCCACCCCAATGTGGGGGTCACCGAAAAGCAGGCCTGGCCGCCTCATGACACTGGAGCACCTGTATGTCCAGAATGCGTTAGGCACTCCTCCCTCCATGCCCTTCCATCTCTGCTTCTCCTACCCCCACCAGAGGCTCCTTTCCCCTCTGCCCCTGAGAGTCAGCTCACTCAGGGTCCCCTGCTGTGCCCACTGCCCTCCCTCCCTGTGTAACCCTGCTGCTCCCCACATCTGGCAACTGACTCCTGCGCACTTCTAGGAGCACTCACCCAATGGAATAATGGGCCAGATTGTCTGTGGTCAACTCATCACCACCATCTCTCTCCAAGGTCTTCTCTGCGGCTCTGAGAGAAGCTGGGAACTACAATTCCCAGAATGCTCTGCTTGTGGGACTACATCTTGTTCTGGCTTGGTATTGGGCAGGTGGAAGAGAAGGAGAGGTCATTATTAAATCTAAATCAGATGAAGAGCTTTCTATAAAATGCACACCAGACTTCGAAGACTTTGTACAAGAAAGTGTAAAATATCTAATTAATAATTTTTATATTGGTCCCATATTGGAATGATAACCTTTTCTGATATATTGGGTTAAATAAAATATATTAAAATTCATTTTGTCTTTTTTTTGGTACTTTTAAATGTGACTGCTGAAAAATTCTAAAGCACCTAAGTAGTTCACATTAGAAGTCTACTGAACAGAGCTGGTTTAAAGTGTGCTTGGGGGCTGGGCGCAGTGGCTCACGCCTGTAATCCCAGCACTTTGGGAGGCCAAGGCCGGTGGACCACTTGAGGTCAGGAGTTCAAGATCAGCCCGGCCAACATGGTGAAACCCAATCTCTACTAATAATACAAAATTTAGCCAGGCATGGTGGCGGGTGCCTGTAATCCCAGCTACTCGGGAGGCTGAGGCACGGGAATCTCTTGAACCTGGTAGGCAGAGGTTTCAGTGAGCCAAGATCCTACCATTGAACTCCAGCCTGGGTGACAGATTGAAACTGTGTCTCAAAAAAATAATGATACTAAATAAAAATATAAAGTGTGCTTGGGGATAGAAGAGGCAAATACAAAGCCCTTCATAGCAGCCTGAAATGATAAACAATGTTGCATGTTGAATGGGGATTACTGCCACATGAGAGTGGTGCAGACATTGAAAGTTAAGAGCTCAAGGGATAAAAGGAGGTCCCTGAGGGTTCCAGGGTAGGGAAGGAAGAAGGTGAAGGTAGGCTGGAGCCCACCTTGGAGAATGGGGGGATGTGGACGGGGAGGATGTGGATGGTGCAAAGGTGTGGAGGCCATGCCAGGCAATGGATTCCATGGGCTAAGAGAGGAATAACTCATGCCTGGCAAGATACAAAGGCCACATAGTCTCAAGCAGATGTGAAGAAATGGTTATTGAGTCCCCTGTGTCTATAGTCACAACTCTATTCATTCTACCCATTGGCACAAAGTGTTGGGAGACAGACAGAAAAGTGAGGGAGGCAGACAGAAAAGTCCCATCTGAGCGCTGAGAACATGGGTGCCATCTCCTAGGGTGCCTTGGTCACAATGCAAACTTAAACCCAAGCCCCATCAACTTCTCCAGCTCTGTCTAGAACGTGGTTCCTTGAGGAGCCATGTTTTCTAGGGGTGCTGGGGCCAAGGATCTAGGCTTCATGGGGCAGGGTGCTCTGCTCTAGTCCCAACCCCACGGGCCCTGCCTCCTTGCCCCAGCCTTGTCCCAAGCAGTTTCCTGGTGGTTGTAGACTTGAGTCAGGGGAGAAGTCACCAGAGGAAAAATATATTCCTGTCTGAGACGAACTCACTCCATCTGGACGTTATGGAGTATGGTGGACGAGGCTGTGGGAACTGTGAAGCCACTGCTTGAGAGTGCTTGTGCTTGCAATTTGCAGAATTTCTGGCATGGCTGCCCCTGGTCAGCAGTGAATCTGAGAAAAGCTGGGGCCTCTGTGGCCCTGACCTGGTCCTGTGGGACGGGCCTCCTGGAGCCAAGGGGAACTGGAATTGAGTCCACGTTGAAAGTCGAGTCATTTTAGGAAGCACCAGGTGTGGTTTCCAGGCTGCCCAGATACTGACCAAGAGGAGCCCAGGGCCAGCCAGGCCAGAGCAGGTGCCAAAGCAGGTTGTCCTGTGGCCCAGAAAAAATTCTGATTCTAAAACCCTGAAGGTGCTTTGCCTCCAAGGGGCCTGCATGTTGAGGGACTTTTGAAAACAGGAGAGCTTTTCCACCATTGTCTCAGGGGCCTGCGCCCTTTCTTACAGAAAGAGTTAGACAGCAGCTCAATACATCCTTCCTAAGCACCTCTCTTCTACCCAACTCAGAAGCAGGCACGATGGGGAGAACGAGGGGAAGAGCCGAGAAGCTTTAAGGCTCAGGGTGGAAAGAACCTTCAGAGGCCACGGAGACCAACACACCTTTCAAAGTAAAAATTCTTGCAACTACATCCCTGGCCATTAGGTGCGGTCTTTGTCCTCTCAGAACAAACAGTTGATAAAACCAAAGACGTAAGCAGTGTTCAGGGGACTGGCAGTATGCACGTGGAGGCAGGGGGTTATGCGTGAGCCCAGGGTGACAGGGTGACCCGCGTGAGTGGGACCATGCAGGGCTGGAAGTGGCCATCCAGACTAATAGATGGGGGTGTGAAGTGGTTAAATAATAATCATAAAAAGCCACCAGGATGAGGAAGAGGAAGGGGAGGGAGAGGGGAAGGGGAAGGGAGAGGGGAAGGGGAGGGAGAGGGGAAGGGGAGGGAGAGGGGAAGGGGAGGGAGAGGGGAAGGGGAGGGAGAGGGGAAGGGGAGGGAGAGGGGAAGGGGAAGGGGAGGAACGAAACGATTAGAGAGACAGTAAGTTCCTCAACCCCCAAATCTCTGCTGCCTGAAATCCCACCATTAAATTTTCATTTTGGGGAATTAAGTTTTGTGTTCTCTATTTTCATCTTTCAAAATGAAGCTTTCCTTGCTGAGAGAACATGTGAGGGCCCAAACAGGACATAAGAGATAAAAATCAAAGAACAGGCAGATAGGGGAAGAGACAAACACCACCAATGTCATAATTCTGTCGGAGATTAGCCAGTAGGGCCAGCTGCCAGCCACGCCAACAGACAGGCTATGGAAGTACAGAGAAGACAAGGGAGGTCAGTGTAGACCAGGGGGTCAGGGAAGGCTTCGTAATCCATTTGGGACTTTACCCCCATTGACCTCAGGAAAACCCTGACATTTCCCTTTGTTTCCCTGAAGTTCAGCCCTCCAAACAAATCTCCAAAATCGAGAGAGAAGCAAGGTCACTGTGACGTGCTGTGTTCTTATTGGCTTGTGCAGCCTCTCCTTTCCAAAGAGCCCACCAGAGAAAAGCCCTTGAGAAGGTTTCACAGCGAAACGGTGAAGGTACTGGGCTCTGGAGCCAGGCTCCACTGGCTGCATCTATGACCTTGATCTCCATCTCGCTGAAGCCCAGTCCCCTTATTTGTAAAATGGAACTGATGAGAGTACAGTCATTCCTTGGTGTCCGTGGGGGATTGGTTCTAGGACCCTCACTCCCCTGAGGGTACCAAAATGTGACAGTACCAAGTCCCTGATATAAAATGGTGTAGTATTTTCATATAACTACACACATCCTCCCTATATATATATAATATATTTTTTTTTTTTTTTTTTTTTTTTTTGAGGCGGAGTCTCGCTCTGTCGCCCGGACTGGAGTGCAGTGGCCGGATCTCAGCTCACTGCAAGCTCCGCCTCCGGGTTTACGCCATTCTCCTGCCTCAGCCTCCCCAGTAGCTGGGACTACAGGCGCCCGCCATCTCACCCGGCTAGTTTTTTTGTATTTTTAGTAGAGACGGGGTTCACCGTGTTAGCCAGGATGGTCTCGATCTCCTGACCTCGTGATCCGCCCGTCTCGGCCTCCAAAGTGCTGGGATTACAGGCTTGAGCCACCGCGCCGGCCCCTCCCTATATTTTAAATCATCTCTAGATCACTTATGCTTCCTGCAATGTGAATGCTATATACATAGTTGTTATACTGTATTGTTTAGGGGATAATGACGAGGAAAAAAAAGTCTGTTCATGTTCATCACAGATGCGACCATCTTTTTTTTTTTCCCCCTCAAATAGGGTATTATCAATCCATGGTTGGTTGAATCCACAGATGCATAGCCCACAGGTGTAGAGGGCCAATGTACTTATTTCACAGGATTGTCATGAGAGCTAAACTATAAAATACACTTGAAGTACTTGGAATGCCAGGGACTGGGCATGGTGACTCACACCTGTCAACCCAACACTTTGGAAGGCAGAGGCAGGAGGATCAATTGAGTCCAGAAGTTCAAGACCAGGCTGGGCAACATAGTAAGACCTCATTCCTATAAAAATAATTTAAAAATTAGCTGGGTGTGCTGGTGCACAGGAGGCTGAGATGGGAGGATTATTTGAGGCAGGAAGTCAAGGGTGCAGTGAGACGTGATCACACCACTGCCCTCCAGCTTGGGCAACAGAGAAAGACCCTGACTTGAGGGAAAAAAAAAAAAGCACCCCAGCCATTATGTTTGATAAATCTTGTTATTACTATCACTGATTTTCTGCAACTAGCCAAAGAATCCCTTGTCTACCTAACCAGGATGATTTTCACATTGTTCTTTCATTAATTTGATACTTACTTTCTGGGCACCTGTTGTGAGTGGGAAGCTTTTCCGTTCTCAAGGAATGTACAACCCAAGTAGGAACAGTGAGACATTATCTTAAAGAACGACAACATGGTGCAGGGGCAGGGATGTGTGTTGAACCTACAATGTTCCTGTATCAGTTAGGATTAGATCTGGCTACAAACAAACTGAAAAGCCAACAGGATGGTGTTTTAAACAGGGTGAGAGTTTATTTTCTTCTCCTGTAAACAAACTCAAGAGGTAAACAGTCACAGGCTGGTATCGTGGCTCAACCCTCGTTAAGGGTCCAGACTGTCCTCAACACGTGGCTTCTGCTCCAGGACACAGTGTGGCACTTGAGCTCCAGCCTTGCCATCCTCATCTTCATCCTCATCATCGTCTTCATTCCAGTCACACTTGTAGAGCTTGTGCCAGGAACCCTTCTGCTCACTCTTCAAATATGAATTCATGTAATCCTCACAGAATATCTACTATTATGTAGATTTTCTTTTTATTCACATTTTACTGCAAAGAAAACTGGCACAAAAGGGTTAGGTAACTTGTTCAAAGTCACTCAACTCATAGGTGGCAGGACTAGGATTTGAACTCTGCCAGCCTGGCTCCAGAGTCCAGCTAGCCAGAGGAAGCAAAGAAGGGCATTCTCCTCCCTTAATGTCGCTTTGGCCAGAACCTAATCACATGCCCCTGCCAATCGCCAGGAAGGCTGGGAAATGCAATCTTTATTTAGGACAGCAAAAACCCGGGAGTTCTATTACTGAGAAAGACGGGGAAATAGATCCTGGGGACCAATTTGTAGTCTCTGGCATAGACTCCTCTTAGTAAACCCTTTCACCCAAAGAGAGACACCCTCAGCAATCGTTCTGTATAACATGACTCCTCCCTTTGCCCCTGCCCCTAGAGAGGCTGGTCAGGGCTGAACTGGGATGAAGGAGGACATTCCATCTGTCCGTGTCACACTGTGGCATGTACCCTTGACTACCACAAACAGCGGATTCCAGCCAAGTGTGCAAGGCCACAGACTACGGAGAGAATGATTAAATGAATGTTCAGAGAGAGAACCCTACCCAAGCAGTATTTCCAGATGCCAGTGCCAGGGTTTCCTGAGGTGCTGTGCATTCCTGCCCCTAGGCGCTGTAAGGCCCACTGTATGCTGATGATAAGAATCCCCTTGTTTGGGCTGGGCATGGTGGCTCATGCCTCTAATCCCAGCACTTTGGGAAGCCAAGGTGGGAGGATCGCTTGAGACCAGCCTAGGCAAGATAGACCCTGTCTCTAAAAGAAAAAAAAAAAAAAAAAAAAATCCCTTTGTTTGATCCAACGGGTTTTGGACAATTGTCCAATTGCCATCAAAGAATCTTAACTTCACAACCAGGCAGATATGGTACAGATTGCTACTGGTGTCAAGGAAAATGCTTGAGGTATGGAGGAAAGAGAGAGATTGATGTGGCCCAGAGGAAACTTTAGAAGGATCAGCAGAGGCTTCACAGTCTGGGGTATTATAGCTGACATACAGTGCTGACCACAAGCTGGATGCTGTGTCAAGTGCTTTACACGTAGCCTCACTTAATCTTCACAATATCCAGTGAAGCAGGTGCTACTACTATTGTCTTCCTTTTACAGATGAGTAAACCTAGGCACAGAAAGGTTACAAAACTTTCTCAAAAGGTCAAACTCTAGAGGAAATAGAGCTGGGTCTTGTACCTGGTCAATCTGGTTGTAGATTCCATGCTCTTAACCACCATCTGGGTTTGAGCATTTGGTGTCTGGGTCTTGAACGAAGGGTAGGAATGTGATGGGCAGAGACAGGACTGTCCATGCCAAGCAGGAGGCGTGAGAAAGCCACACCATGTAGTTAGTAAGCACAAGGCTGACTTTGCGGGGCTGGGGATGGCATGGAATCTGGAACAGCTGCAACACAGGTTCACAGGAGCAAGAGGGGGTCACCATGCTGGAAAGCAAGGTTGGGAGCTGATTCAAGAAGGGGACTGTGAATCTGTATAACAAGTTTGGGCCTTACTTTGGAGGCAATGGGGAGCCCTCAAGGGTTTTGGGGTTTTTTGTTGTTGTTGTTGTTTTGTTTGTTTATTGATACAGTCTCGCTCTGTCACCCAGGCTGGAGTGCAGTGGTGCAATCTTGGCTCACTGCAACCTCTGCCTCCCGGGTTCAAGCTATTCTCCTGCCTCAGCCTCCCAAGTAGCTGGGATTACAGGCGCCCACCACCACACTTGGCTATTTTTTAATATTTTTAGTAGAGACAGGGTTTCACCATGTTTGCCAGGCTGGTCTCGAACTCCTGACCTCAGCTGATCCACCCACCTCGGCCTCCCACAGTGCTGGGATTACAGGCGGGAGCCACCACGCCCAGCCAAGGGTTTTAAGTTGGGAAGAAACACACTCTGGGCCTGGCTTTGGATGATCGCTCAGGACGTTGGGTTACACTTCAGGAAGGGACAGACAATCAGGAGGCTCTTGCAATAAATGATTCCAGACTTGGGATTTCAAGGAGGATGGAGATGGGGCCTCTAGGGGTAGAGACGCAGGACTCGGGGCTTACTAGGAGACTAGGGAGAAGGAGGAGCTGAAGGCAATTCCAGAGAGGTTCTGGACCTGCTGGTGGGGTGGGAGTGGGGGCATCAGGAGGAGATGAGTTTTGGTTGGACGGCAAGATTTTGAGGTGCCTGTGAGACACCTTGGTGAAGAATCTTAGAAATATGGGAAAGAAGTCAGGACTTAAGAGACAGACGCAGCTCTGAAGTCACAGACATAGTGTGACCCTTGAGGCTGCGGCCACAAATGACACCCGCAGGAGAGGGACCCTTGACCAGATGTGGTGGGAGCAACAGAACCAGCAGCCAGAAGACAGGAAACAGCCTGCTTGGTGGTCCAAGGATCATCAAGAGCATGCATGGCTTGGAAGACCAGAGCAGGCTTTCAACGAGGAAGGCAGGACCCTCGGTGCCAAGCATGGTGGGGGAGGAGGGCGGGAGGTGGGCCAGGACTGTGACCTCTGTTGGGGGCCAGGCCCTGTTAGAGCTCCCATAACCTTCCTGTTGCCCTGGTCAAGGCTACAGTGCTGGGGATCTGCAGATTCGAATAGTTGAGATTTATGGTGGAAAATGGCCCCAGGGACGGGGGCAATTTGCTGCTCACAAACAGATTCCAACTTGTCCATTAAAGTGCCTCATTCCAGTCCCAACACCAGGCTCGTTCACACCTCGGGTGAGGAGTCAGGCCTGCCCTGATGATTAGCACATGGGCCCCACTCTGTGGGGAGTGGCCTTCCCTCCTCAAGGAAGCCACTGCAGCCTTCAGAGGCAGGGTCACGCTGTCCGCAATGCCTCCAGAGACAGGCAAGGCTCGGCGACAGTCTGTCTGCCCCAGCCTGCCCTGGACTCCATGAGGCAGGCGCCATCCCCCCTGGAGCGAGTCATGCGGAGCTGGGTAATAGAGGGCAAGAAGGCTTTGCTGTCCAGCCCCAGCCCTGCCACTTAAGAACCGCGTGACCTTAAGCAAGCCCCTTGGCCTGAAATTGTTTCCTCTTCTGTAGAGGGGGACAATAATTCTCACCTGGGGAGAGTGTTATGACAATTACATGAAACACGTGTGTGAAGCATTAAGCTCTGTTCCTGGGGTGTGGCACTCACTCAATAAACCAGAGTGATGGTTGTTACTGACTGTCCCTGAAGTCTGGCCTCTTCTCCAAAGCCTGAGGGGCCCACGGGATTCTGCTGAGGGGCGGGTCACAGGACAAGACTTCCGAAAGAGCCAGTTGCCTCTCTCCTCTTCTAGCCTCTCTTTACCCTTCCCTCCTCTTTCTTGGAGAGGGATGGGCCCAGAGAGTCCTCAGCTCTCTGTCCCTCCTTCCCCTTCTCCCAGCCAAGCCGCAGCAGGAGAGTCCCCCTCATTCCTTTAGGACCCCAGCCAGGAACTTGGAAAACCTTCCCAAGGTCTCCGGGAAATGGGGCAGGGTGAGGACCCATCCTGGGGAAAAGCTCCTGCTCCACTCAGAACCTCCAGGCTGCCCCAGGCATGGGTAGGGTGGGACAAGTAGACCAGGGAGGGAAAGGCAGAGGAGGACAGGGATGTGCTGTCACCTCCCTGAGCCACTAGCCTAGGGGCTGATGGGCAACCCACAGGATCCTCCCAGGTGTTTGTTGTGTAATCCTTTTTCTGATCCCCTCTCCCTCACCATGTCATATTTAGGCGTCTGTATAAATGTGGAAGCAATTGACTAATTTTGAAGCAATGCAGAATTCTTCACACTCTTGCTTAATTTTCACCTCCCTGGGCTGCTGACCCCCAACGCCCTCAGCTCAGCCCCAGGCTGCCCTCCTCATCTAACAGCGCTAACAGCACTGCAGTGATTTTATTTGCTGCTGCTTCTTCCTTTTAAAATTGGGTCTGGAGCCAGGAGGGAGAAACAGAGTGGGGATCTGACTGTGCCCCTTGGGGCTCCCTCCCTCTGCCTTCTTTGCTGGAATCTGCAGGAGAGTGTGCACGGAGCAGCTGGGGAAGGCAAATCCCAGTGGAAGACATCACCCTCTTGCCTCCCAGGCCCTCAGCCCTGTCCCCAGTGTGAGGGGGGCACCGGGGGTGGAAGATGTGCCCCAAGGTAGCAGCTGAGGCAGATAGAGTACAGATGTGTTCCAGTGCCCCCATCTTCTGCAGTCTCCTGCAGTTACACACACACACACACACACACACACACACACACACACGCTCTGTGACAAGCGTCATTAGCCTAGATAGTGACTGCCAAAATCACTCATCAGCCACAACTGAGATCCAGGTGGGGCATGAGAGGAGGGGTGTGATGGGTGGAGCTTGTGACTGGCAGCAGACTCAGTTCCTGCCTACGAAGGTGTCTTGTTTTTGTTTTGAGATAGGGTGTCGCTCTGTCGCCAAGGCTGGAGTGCAGTGGTGTGATCTCGCTCACTGCAGCCTCCATCTCCTGGGTTCAAGCAATTCTTGTGCCTTAAGCTCCCATATAGCTGGGACTACAGGTGTGCGCCACCACACCCAGCTAATTTTGTATTTTTAGTAGACACAGGGTTTCACCATGTTGACCAGGCTAGTCTTGAACTCCTGACCTCACGTGATATGCCTGCCTCAACCTCCCAAAGTGTTGGGATTACAGGTGTGAACCACCATGTTCAGCCTAAGAAGTTTTTATAGTGTGCAACTAGGGAGACAAGATTGGCAGATGAGAGTCATTTAGAAACAGAATAGGATGTAGGATTTTAAAATCTGAGGTTCTGAACAGACACTGGGGTTTACTTGAGGGTGGAGGGTAGGAGGCGGGAGAGGAGCAGAAAAGATAAATATTGGGTACTGGCTTAATACCTGGGTGATGAAATAATCTGTACAACAAACCCCCGTGACACGAGTTCACCTACGTAAAAACCTTCACATGTACCCCCAAACCTAAAATAAAAGTTGTAAAAAAACAAACCTAGGCCGGGCGCGGTGGCTCAAGCCTGTAATCCCAGCACTTTGGGAGGCCGAGACGGGTGGATCACGAGGTAGGAGATCGAGACCATACTGGCTAACACGGTGAAACCCGTCTCTACTAAAAATACAAAAAACTAGCGGGCGAGGTGGCGGGCGCCTGTAGTCCCAGCTACTCAGGAGGCTGAGGCAGGAGAATGGCGTGAACCCGGGAGGTGGAGCTTGCAGTGAGCTGAGATCCGGCCACTGCACTCCAGCCCGGGCGACAGAGCGAGACTCCGTCTCAAAAAAAAAAAAAAAAAAAAAAAAAAAAAAAAAAAAAAAAAAAAACAAACCTGAGGTTCTGCAAACAAGTCCTGTTGATGTTCACAGGGACACAGGCGGGAGCTCCGAAAGGTCTGAGAGCCGGGTAGGCCTGTTTCCTGTCTGTGGGGGGCAGGGAGCACAGCCCAAACAGGGAGGCAGAGTGGCCGTTCCCCAAGTGGCAGTCATGAGACTATGTCTCAACACAGTGGCTAAGTGTGACCAGCTGTGGCCCGAGTGGGCCAGCTCCTTTCAGCGCTACTTGGGGGTTGGTGTTGGGGGAGGCTGTGGTTTGGGTTTTGTTTTTCCTGTGAGCACCGCTGGCCACCAAGAACGAAGCTGAAGCAGCCCCACCCTCGTCTGACCCCACAGCTCTTTATCTGCCTCTCCAGCTCCAGTTTCTTCTCTAGTTATTTCTAAGCTTGTCCTTTTCTCTCACCAGGCAGGAGCCCCTCTCTGAGTCCACTATGGCCCTCATGTTGCTGAAGTGACTGAGCCAATGTATACCGTATAGCAAATTCTCAGAATGGATCTTTGCAACTCCTGGTGTTTGTTCTGATTGCTTTGATTGGGAGTTCTGGAGAGTGGAGTGGCACCAAGCTGTTGGCTTTTGTTCTCTGGCCTCGACCATAATCCTCAGTGGGGATCCTAGGCCCTGGGGCCTCAAGCCCCATTCCTAGTATGGGAGAAGCTTAAACTTCAAGGAGGGTTGTAAGCAAACATCTCACTTGTCTACCCTCAAACCTCTCATGGAGGTAGAGGCCCAGAACCCTAGAGGGATGGGGGCTGAAAAGGGATGGGGACAGAAAGGAGATGGTGCCAGAACCAAGGACCCCCCTGGGGTGCTGGAATGGGGAGTAGGTGATGTGAACTCACCCATTTCTTGGCTGGAGGGAGGAGGGTAGATCATTGGAGACAAGATCTGCAATAGGGGAAGGTGGTCTGGCAGATACTGAATGTTATGGTCAATTGCAGAAGAAGCCTCACCTCAAGGGACCCCAGAGGCCTTAGGGGTTTAAAGAGCTTGGGGACCCCCAACGCCCCCCTTTCCATCTGCATCATCAACACAAACAGCAACCAAAGGCTTGCTCCTGACACACTTAACCGACCTCTCCAGGGTGGAGGCCAGAGCCACTGGAACCATTCCCAGACCCACCCTGGCCAGTGTGGCCCCACACCACAAGCCTGCCAGGGCATGGGAGGAAACCAAGAACGTGCCACCCAAGATAAAGGTTTCCGTCTGATTTTGTGGTTCAGCTGAAGCCATGTTCTTAATTGTCCAAATAAACAGTTTTCAGCCTGGAGGCCAGGACACGCCAAAACATGCCACTTCCTTTTCCAGCACCAACTCGGTGCTACCAGTACTAACTCGTCTTCTAAGCACTAAGGAGTGCCCAGTGGGCCATGGCAGCCTATAAGAAGGGCTGACTACCAGCTGTGTGACCCTGGGCTTAAGGCCATGAGGCAGGGCTGGGCAGTGATTCTTCACTAACCTGGGGGTGGGAGGCCTTTACTGTCGCTGCACCACTCACCCGCCAGTGACCTTGCTCGAGCTGCGTCTTCCCTAGGCCGTGGTTTCCACATCTGTAAAATCGGAGAAATGCACTAGGACAGTGGTTTTTAAGGTGTGGCCCCTTTAGCATCGGCATCATTTGAGAACTTGTTAGAGGTACAAATTCTAGGCTGGGGGTGGTGGTTCATAGCTATCATCCCTACAATTTGGAAGGTCCAAGCAGGAGGAGCACTTGAGGCCAGGAGTTTGGGACCAGCCTGGGCAACAGAGCGAGACCTCATCTGTACAAGAAAAAGAAAAAAGTTTTTAAAACTTAGCTGGGTGTCGTGGTGCATACCTGTGGTGGTCCCATCCACTTGGGAGGCTGAGGTGGGAGGATCACTTGAACCCAAGAGTTCAAGGCTGCAGTGAGCTATGACTGTGCCACTGCACTCCAGCCTGGGTGACAGAGTGAAATCCCCATCTCTAAAATAAAATGAAAGGAAATACAAATTCTTAGCTTCTCCTATTTAATCAGAACCTCTCAGGCAGGGCCCAGAAATGGGTGTTTTTACAGGCCTTGATGCAAGCCAAAGTTAGGAAATCTATACATTTCTGTCCAGCAATGACTCATGAGAACTATTTAGTTCACAGGTGATATTGTACCCTTAAAAGAAGTATCAGCCCTTCCTTGAGAAAGTTTGACAGCTCAGCCCTGTCTTTGATTGCAGTCAGCTCTGACGTTAGCCTCAAGAGAGCTCTGGCCTTGGGCCTACTGTGCTCTGAAATCTGCCCTGAGCTCAGGACTCTGGTTTCTGGCCATGGCCTGGGATATAACAGCCTAGAGGAGCCAGTCCAGGCAGCCCCCTGTGGCTATCACATGGTGGCAGAACGTGGCCTCCAGACAGATCGCCAGGAGGGCCCCACCATATTCCTGAGGAGCCAAAGAGCTGAAAGGAGGACTACATTGATTCCAAGGATTATAGGGGCTATTAAAAGAACCAAAGTATATTTTCTTTTGCCAGCTTTCTCTAAAGAAAAAGAAAAATGCTCCAAGGAGAACATCCCCTGTATAGGATACCAGCGGTGAGTATAGGATTCTCTGCAAGGAACTTTGAAATCCAAGCAAGACTGCTGGTCCCATGCAGAGAATTATGAGACATCCTCCCTCGCTTAGATCCAAATCTTGGATCTATCCACAGTGACATCCTCAGACATCTGAGTGTCCCAGCACGGTGGCTTGCCCTCAGCAACTGGTCATCAGTCCCTTGGTTTCTGGCAAACACCAGCTCGGAATTGGCACAGGCCAGCTCACGCACTGCAGACTCTGAGATTGCAGGGCAGGCCCAGCTCAGTGAGGCCGAGGCACCCAAGGACCCAGTGGGGACAGAGGGACGATGGGAATCTGGGGCAGGAGCAGACAGGCCTGGAACCATCATGGCTTATTGGGCTCTGCCCGGTCCCTCCAGCACAGGGTAGATTCAGCAGGGCTGCTCTTTGGTAGGGATGGGGAGGGGTTGGTAAAGCCAGCCCCTTGGTCCAAGCAGTGCCACCCTCCTCCCAGGGCCTGGACGCTTGAATCCTAGGGCTCATTTCCACTGAAACCCATTTCCCCCCAATTCCTGGGGCCTGAGTGAGGGAGTATGGGAGTTCCGAGCACTCAGGAAGAGGCGAGACTCGAGGAGTGAGACAAGGGGAGGGCCCAGCAAACACATCTGTCACCAGGAAAGAAGGGCTCACACCAAAACTCATTTCCACCTAAGATCCTGTGGGTCTGTTTTGGGAGAGCTGACTAATCCTGTAATCCTGCCCACCAGGCAATTTTTCTGCCTGGCTTCCAAGTGGTAGTGGGAGAGAGCCTGGGGCCACTATCCTGCTGAGGAATGTATTCTCTTAAAGGGGAAAAACCACCTTCATTAGGTGTAGGCTTGTTCCACAGAGCCCTGGTTTAGAAGTTGTCAGCTGTTGTCCCTTGAGGGCGGTACCTGTGCCTGGCAGCGGCCACCCCCAGTGCAGGGGACAGGGAAGGGGCAGCGGCAGAGGCAGCCCTCCCTTCTCAGTGGGCAAAAGGACCACCATGCCACCTCTCTCCTGCCTCACTGCACAGATCATAAGTTGGAAAGCAGCTGCTCAGCTCCCCACCAGGAAGCAGGTTACAAATGTAGAATCTCAGCCTCTGCTGACCTACTGCAAAGGAACCTGAATCTTCACAGGATCCCCAGGAAGCCCTGGCCTGGATGCTGTCTGTCCCTGGGCTGGGCCCTGTGGCTGCTCTGCCAGTTGAGCAATAGGAATGAGCACAGCCCCACTCTCCGGAAGATAGATGCCAGTCTTTTCATTCAGACCACTCAGATGAGAAGTGAGGGGCATCCTCAGCTTGTCCACATGCTCAGCACAGTGGAGAACCCTGTCCCAGGCAGAGACCCTCAAGGCAGCTGCCTGGCACCGGTACAGACGCATGCTCACACATGCACACTCAAGAGCACGCACACACTTCCCCTGCCCCCCAGTGACTTCCACTCACCAAGCCAGCAACACACACACAATGACAAATTAAGAGCAGAGTTCTTCCAAGGCACAAAGTCACCAAGTTCCAGGAAAGTGATGTGTAAGCTAGATCTATCCCTCTCCTCACATTGCCTCTGTTTGATATGGTCACTTCAGAGATGTGTTCACCCAGTGGGGCGGAGGGGGAGGAGGCTGACATGAAAATATGTTTTTAAAATTACACTTAAGAAGAGAGGAATCCTGGCTGGGTATGGTGGCTCACACCTGTAATCCTAGCATTTTGGGAGGCCGAGGAGGGTGGATCACCTGAGGTCAGGAGTTCAAGACCAGCCTGGTCAACATGGTGAAACCTTGTCTCTACTAAAAATACAAAAAAATTAGCCGGGTGTGGTGGTGGGTGCCTGTAATCCCAGCTACTCAGGAGACTGAGGCAGGAGAATCGCTTGAACCTGGGAGGTGGAGGTTGTAGTGAGCCAAGATCGCGCCACTGCACTCCAGCCTGGATGAGTGAGACTCCATCTAAAAAAAAAAAAAAAAAAAAGGAATCCTTTTCAGGTCATGTAGACAAAAGCAGACAATAGTCTCAACAATACCACTCAGGGAGCCTGGCTACGGGGAAACCCCACTGGTTCCCTCCCGTTCTGTATTTTCGGGTGAGAGTGGGAAAGGAGAAGGGTCTCTTAGGGTAATTTTCTTGGTGCACTGTTCTAGGCCAGCTTTTTCCTGTGAGTCTCTTGAGTGATCTTTAACACCTCACAGCCCATCTGCCCCCAGATCTCATGCAGCCCCTGAGCAGGACTGGACATCCAGATGGCAACAAACACATACTGTCTCTTTATGGCCTGAGAGTTTGTTTACCGGGTTTGTTTGGTTCTCAGTGGGAGGAAAGGAAGAAGATACAAGCGGTTAGGACCCTAGAAAGAAAAAAGAAAAGCCAGAATGCAGAGAAAGCAAGATGAGAAAAGCAAGTCCAGAGGGAGAATTTATTTTTGCAGCGAGGATTCCAGTACCCTGGGGACTGTTTCCACAGAGCAAGCTAACCACCAAATGCGTAGGTCAGGTCAGACACAATTCCCTGAGTGGGTCCAACAGCAGCTGCCCTGGGCTGTGCTGAAAGTTCCCTACAGAATTCAGGCAGAGCCAGCATTGGGTGGAGGCGGCTGGCACTGGAGGCTTCCTCCTGTCTTCCCCACAAGGAGGAGTTGGACTGATGTTGGAAGGAAGACAAGGTGAGGAGCAGCCTATCAGAGCCCAGTGACAAATCTGGCATATAGGGACTGTGGGACAAAAGCTCTCAGCCTGGGCTCAGAGTAGGGGCTTCAGGGCACCCAGGAATCCTGCAATTGTTTGCTCTTTCATGGGGTGGGCCCTTGTGCACACAGATGAGGAGGATTCCTGGGAGGGAATCCACAGCTCTCACAGTTTCGCAAAGGGTGTCTGGGACCAGCAGGAAGAGTCCGGTTGAGGCCGGGCCTGAATCAAGCCCCCTGAGTGTGAGGTGGGCCACTGGAACCCTGTGTTTTAGGTGTGCTGATGAATCTCTTTCTCCAAAAGCTGGGAGCCATTGTGGGTGATCAGGCAGAGAAGTAACACAAGGAGAGCTGTCACTCCAGAGGCCGTGACTCGAGAGGCAAGGCCAGGAAAGAGAGAGGTTTGGGGGTGGCTTTGCACAGTCCAGAGCCCAAAGCGGGTGCTGTTGACACTGGGTGAGCTTGCAGTACAGAGAGCCCCAAAGGCTTTTCCCTAAGCTCCGATGAGGTTGTTCTTGATACCAAGCAAGCTCATCCACAAACAGGCCAGACACAGTGCACACATGTGCTCACAACCATCCGTATACATGCGTGTACACACACCGCATTCCTTTTCCCTGCTCAGCCCACCCTGGAGAGCAGGGTCCACTGCAGAACTGGACCTGCCCATACTGGCTCTTTGAGGCTGTACCTCTGCCGGGAGGAGAGTTGAGGGCAGCAGGTCATGCTGAGGACACTGTCTAGCTTGACCTGGGGCAGGCAGAGGCAAACCAGGCCCTTCTCAGGTGACAGCTGGGCCCCAGTGTTTTTGGAACTGGTTCCCGGGATATTCTTTTATGTCATATTCTGAGGATCTGAGGAACAGCCTGCAAAGGGGATTAGCCTATCCATGCTGCTCCAAGCTCCAGCAGCACAGGCTCCAGAGCATCCCCTATAGGTGGGATGAAGGAGGAGAGCAGCATGGGACAGTGATCAGGACTCCCCAGATTGCTGGACTGGGTATTAACACCTGTGTTGGCCTTCACACCTCCCACTCCTCTGGAGTAAGGTACCTCTGTCCCTACCATCACATATCACCAGAGGGGCTCCCTACTTAGGGAAAAATTGCAATCTGTGAGATCAAACCCCATGCACCAGGAAACTGGCTGATTATACTTGCCTCAAAAAGTCAAAGTGAATTACAGCAGCCTGTATGCAAGTTAGCTTTCTCCTGGGGGAGCCAAGGACAGTTGTTAGACTTTGCACTTCTTGGGGCCTGGGCCACACACCCCGAGAGCGCCCCCTTTGGCACTGAGCAAGTACTTATATGTCAAGCACACAGGCTTGTGCAAAACAGCAATGTAATATATGGTTGTTATGGTTGTTACGGACTGCATCCACGACTGACCGGTTCTTCCTTTTTGAGGTCTCCATCCCAGCCAGGTCAGAGGGTAGAGTGGAGCTATCAGAAGCAGACAGGTGGGAAACCACCCAAAGGAGAAAGAGAGGAAGAAGGAACAACAATAAAACATTGATTGGTCAAATCAAAATCCCAACGGTCCCAGAAACCTCTCAACAGGGCCTAGCAGGGATTGAACCGAAGTGTCCATTTGCTTAAAACTGCCCGAGGCTCCCAGCTTTCAGGGTGCCCCTGTCAAGCCTCCGCTTGCTAAATAAGCCAGCCTTTGTGTGTGTGTGTCCAGGACGAGCAGAATGTGCTGGGGGAGGGGAGGAGGATCCGTTTGTCAAAATAGACCTCCTGAATGCTTTTAAGGGCCTGCAGTTGGATGAGTAAATATTTTCCCTTTCAGATGAAAGGTGCAATCATCGCCGTTTTTTAATTACTTTAATTAGAAAAGATTGCCTTAATCTTTTACTTATCTGTACTATTGTGGGAACTGCCAGAAAATGAAGTGCAGGGAAAACAGGTGGAGTTTGACCTTTGCTCTAAGCATCTTGAATTTCTTCTAGGCTGGTAATTAAGAAGAATCAGGGGAAGTTCCTTGCAGATTCTAAGAAACGCAAACACACACGGAATCATAGCTACAAGGGGACTCTCCCTTGTACTCCTGCTCTCACATGCACACACACACACACACGCACACTCTCATGCACACGTGTGCACGTGAGCACTCTCCCTTGTACTCCTGCTCTCGCATGCACACACACACGCGCGCACGCACACTCTCATGCACACGTGTGCACGTGAGGACTCTCCCTTGTACTCCTGCTCTCGCATGCACACACACACGCGCGCACGCACACTCTCATGCACACGTGTGCACGTGAGGACTCTCCCTTGTACTCCTGCTCTCGCATGCACACACACACGCGCGCACGCACACTCTCATGCACACGTGTGCACGTGAGGACTCTCCCTTGTACTCCTGCTCTCGCATGCACACACACGCGCGCACGCACACTCTCATGCACACGTGTGCACGTGAGGACTCTCCCTTGTACTCCTGCTCTCGCATGCACACACACACGCGCGCACGCACACTCTCATGCACACGTGTGCACGTGAGGACTCTCCCTTGTACTCCTGCTCTCGCATGCACACACACACACGCGCGCACGCACACTCTCATGCACACGTGTGCACGTGAGGACTCTCCCTTGTACTCCTGCTCTCGCATGCACACACACACACACATGCACACTCTCATGCACACGTGTGCACGTGAGTACTCTCCCTTGTACTCCTGCTCTCGCATGCACACACACACACACGCACACTCTCATGCACATGTGTGCACATGAGTGGAAGGAAAACTGGACCCTGATATGGCAAACCAAAAAGTTCCAACTTTGAGGGCTGTGTTCCTGCTTCCAGCCCTGAGAGGTGGCTTAATGAGTTTCCCAGGGTGGCCTAAAATGATTAATTAAGCAGACAGCTCCCCACCCCCTCCCCAAACAACGGAAACCAAGTAACGGTCTGTTTAGGGAGGGAGCAGCAGGCCCCCCTCAACACACACACACACTCCAGGGGCGGTTGGGGACATGGTGTAAGAGCCAGGAGCCCCAGATAAGGGACGATAGCAACGGCCTGTAACGGCCATCAAGGCTCTCCCTGATTGGCAGGGCTGGGCCTAGGGAACGGCCTCCCTCTGCTCCTGGCCTCTGGCCTCCCTGTGTCTGGGCAGTGCCCACACTCAAGGGGACCCTTGGCAAAATGGTGAAGCAGGCATCATTGTCTCTGGCCTCCGTACCTCTCCAGGCACCCTACTTGTTCCCATTTCTACTATAGGCTCATTGTTGAGCACTGGGAGGGATTCTGGAGGCTGCTTGGGTGTCCAGGCCCACAGACATGGGCCACAAACATCAGGGAAAGAGGAAAAGAGAGTAGAGAGGGACCCTCTGGGGCTTCCAAAATCACCCATGTCGGGGCACCTGCTCTGTCTTTCCAGCTGTCAGGGCTCCCAGAGCCCAGCAGTGAACAGTCACTGTTAAACAAACAGGTTCTGAGCTGAGGCTTCCAGTGCTGAGGCTGCAGTGGTGAGCCGTGCTATAAAACCAGCACACAGACCCCCGCCTGGGGATCCAGATTGGCTCTGAGGGAGTCCTGGCGTCCGGGCAATTCTTGCGCACAAGCAGGGCTGGTGCTTTGGGAGCTTCCTCCCAGGGTGTCTGTTTTTCAGGGACACCTCTGTTTTCTGCATCTGTAACCTGGACCAGCTGCTCCCCAGAACAGCCATAGATGTTTCCCTCAAAAGGTGCCCCGAGGATTCCACTGGGTGCTGAACCTGGGTCCTCTTCCACAGACAAGGGCATGCCTTCCTTCCAAGTCAGTCATGTCCGCTGGAGACAGACAAGGACAGGGACATAGATGGGATTTTGGCAGCTGTCCTGGGCCTTGTAAACAGGCCTGGTGAAGGGCACAGGGGCTCCGAAGCAGGCCCAGGCCCAGCCAGCCTGGAGGGGTGGGAGGAGGTGAAGGTGGGAGCAGGCGGGCGGGGCCGCCAACAGTGTTTGCCGTTCTAAAGCGCCCCAGGTGCTTGGGCTGGATTTCCAGCCTGGTGTTTACAGCCTCCGCAGCCACGCCACCGTCACGTCCTCCGCCTGTACACGTGCCTCTCTCGACAGGTGCCCGTGTGCGCGTGTTCTGCCTGTGTGTCTGATCACACCTGTGGGTGTGGATCTCTCCCTGTCGTGCCTGGCCCTCTGAGAAAAATGACTCCGGCCTCCACTTTGTGTGAGCCTTTCCACCTCAAAACATTTGCTAAAATAAACCTGCTGAAAAAGCTTTAACAACGACTTTTCTTTCTGTCCCTGGCATGGACACTAACACCAGCAGGTCTCCATGGTCAATTTAGGAAGCTTGGGAAAACATTGCTTGTAATTAAAAGTCTAGAAGGGCCTCAATTAAGGCAGTGTTTGCCCTGCCGGGCCCGTTCCCAAATCCCACTCGGCAGCATTCCTCTCTTGGCTGGAAGAGGTCTTTGATTTGAACCAAATGTTCAGCAGCCACACTGGACCGGGCCTTGGCACTGCTGCACGGCTAGCTGCTCAGGGCGCAGGCTGGCCGCTGCCCCAAGGCCTGCAACGGGAGACTTTGGGCTTGGTCCCCACCTCCTGACTTCCCAGCCTCTCTGTGATCCTGAGCTCTGACTTCTGGAGGGGCAGACCTCCCTGAGAGATGTGCGCGCTGAGGCCAGCCCAGCACCCCTCACCGCTCAGGGTGGTAGAGCTCACACTAAGAATTAAAGGCCATAGGTCAGGTCTCACCAAGCATGAGGCAGCAGCAGTCAGTGCTGCAAGAAGGTGGGATTCAGGGTGCAGCAAGGACACACCAGTACCCCTTCTTACTCCACAGAGGCCACCTCCATCTGAGCAGAGGCCTGGCCTTAGCTACAGGAGTTTCAGAGAGCTCCAGACAGGACCTGGCAGGGAGGGGTCGGGAAATAGCATGAGCCTCTGACCTCTTTAATCCCTAGAGATTAAAGATACACAGCTCAGCTAACTGGGACCGGGCCCAGGGTGCCACGTTTGCCCCCTCCTGCTGGTGAGGGCGAGGCAGCCAATGACACAAACAAGGGGGCAGAGGGCATTGCCTGCTCCCTGGAGCAAAGGCTCAGGCGCTCAACTGGGTGGGCAGGAAAGAGAAGTGCTGAGTCAGCTCGGGTGCACATGGCTTTTTCTTCCCAGGACAGGCACACACACACTCACGCCACCTGCTTGCACACACACTGGATTCACAACCATGCTTGCTGGCTTTCACAGATGTGTACCCATGTTCACAGGGTCCCCCCCGCGCCCCCCCCCCCACACACACACACTCTCTCTCTCTGAGTCCTTAGTACCCCAGGTCACAGTCACCCACACAAACTCACATTCCTCCACCAGCTTGCACTGACACCCATTCCCAGTCACAGCCCTGGCTACAACCGGACACGTAAACTCCATAACAAGGATTTGCAGGCCCCAGGCAGGACTCTGCAGTCTCCAGCAGCCCTGGCCCCTCTCAGTGAGGAAAGAGTCATCACGAAGGCAGGGACCAGACCCTGAACCCTGGGGGAGTGGGGTGGAGAGTGCGGGGACATCTCAGGAGGGCAGCCGAGGTGTCCATCCCCACGGGCCTCACCCCTGCAGCAGGGGAATGGCAGGGGAAGGGTTACAGGCTAACTAGAAAAAACAATTACTAACGGGAAAGGCAGCACATTCCAGCCCTGCTTAGCAGAGCCGCCAGGGCCGTGGGTGGTTCTTGGATTATGCATTTCCTTGAAAACAAAAAGGAGAGTTCAGGGCAGTTCAGCTGTGCCCTGAATCTCACTCCCGGGCCTTTGTCCCCAGCCCCCTCACAGCCCGCGTGCCTACACACACGCACACACAGCCCGCCTGGCCCGGCCACATGTCCACTGGGAAACCGAGAGCATGAATACCCCCCAAAGCCTGCAAGAAACGCGGGGGCAGACGACAGAAGAATTGAAGAAGGACGGGGAGAGGGGAAGGGAGTTGGGATCTCGGAACCCTTGTTGCCTGGAAGTCTCCCTTCTGCTGGTGAGGCTGTGGGAACGTTGGCTCATCCTGTCATCCGTGCTGCATGGAACCCCTACTCTGTGCCAGACATTGTACCAGGTCTGGGGTTCCCCTTGAAGGGCTCACTGCTGGGAAAACCCGGTCCGCACATTTCCTCTGGGTGCACATTTCCTCTGGGTGGTGTCATCTATCCATCTGTCTCAGATCCCCACAGTCTGCCTTTCCTCAAAAATCTGGTCTCCTGATAGAGTCTGATTATCATATTCATACAGAGGAGCGGGAGACTGATAAGGCTTAAAGGGAGACCCTCCCAGGCTGCTTTACTTTTTTTTTTTTTTTTCCTTTTTTACTCATGACACAGCCTCAGGAAGTTTTGACCACGTGTGCCCCTGATTTACTTTTTAACCAGGACATAGATGGTGGTGCCTCCCTGTGGAGAACAGGAAGGGGCAGCCATCTTGCCATAAACACAGGAACAGAATCTCATGGCCTCTGAGTCCAAACAACTATGTCCTATTTGTTAGCATGGGCTCCTTTAAACCCTGCCAAGGCCCTGTGGGGAGGCAAGGGAAGCATTATGGTCCCCACCACAAATGGGGAAACTGAGGTTCAGAAAGAGATAAAAATCGCTCGAGTCATTGTACAGGCTGCCTCTCGCTTAGGGCTCTCTCCCTCTCTTCAGCCCCCTGAATGGCTGGCTCATCCCCGTCTTTCAGGTCTCAGCTTTAAACACTGACCCTCCAAGAAGCTCTGTGGCAACCTCTCTGAAACAGTTGGCCCCTTCTAGCCTCCCTGTTGTTTCTCCTCCAGTTCATGTGGATTTTGGGGGAAGGGGGATGAGGTCTTGCTCTGTCACCCAGGCTGGAGTGCAGTGGCGTGATCATGGCTCACTGCATCCTTGGCCTCACGGGCTCAGGTGATCCTCCCACCTCAGCCTCATGAATAGCTGGAAGTACATGTATGTGCCACCACCCCAGCTAATTTTTTGTTGTTATTTGTAGAGATGGGGGGTCTTTCTTTGTTGCCCAGGCTGGTCTTGAACTCCTGGCCTCAAGCGATCCTCCCACCTCGGCCTCCTAAACTGCTGGTATTACAGGCGGGAGCACACAGTAGGCACTCAATAAATATTTATGGACGCTATAAAGAACTGAATGGCTCTGTAGCTGGGGTAGGTGGAGCAGGCCCGGAATCCTTGAAGCCTTGGCCCCCACTCAGATGTGTAGCTGCCTTTGTCTGTCAAACTCCCTCCAAGACAGAGGAAAGGGGATGCTCAGAGCCTTTCTTCATGCCAGCCCTGTGCTGTACCCCAAACAGTCTAAACTTAAAAAATAATCAGATTCCACAGTTGGGCGGCATGTGGATTATGCAAGGACCAGATGCCTGGTAGACAGGGTGTGCCAGAGGCTTATACCCAATGAGACCTCAAAAGAGGGCCAACCAATGCATGCCATTTAGACATATTCACTCACTCTTATTCTGTGGACATTTTCCCAGGCACTGAGCTTGGTTCTTAGATGCAGTGCCTGCCTCAGAGCGTGCCTAGACTTTTTAGGAGAGAGTCAGAGAAGCAATGCTGGTGATTCATGCTCAGACCCAGCACAGGATGAGATGATCTGGGAACTGGAATGTCAGGAACGGCTTCAGTAAGTGATCAGAGGTGGTCTGAGAGAGGGGGTGACCCGAATAAGTCTGCCAGGCACAGGGAACAGCATGTGCAAAGGAATAAGGGAGAGCCTAGTAGGCCTGGGACATGCTAGCAGTTCACTAGGCCTGGATAGAAAGTTTGAGCATGGGGAGAGGCCAGAGAAGGGGCTGGAGAAGGGATGGGCCCAGGTCACAGGGAGCAAAGTCCGCTGGCCCAAGAAGCCAGGGCTTCATAGGGTCAGCAGTAGGGAGCCTGCCAGGGCTTTAAAGAGAGGAAAGACATGAGCAGCTTAGCATTTTAGAAAATTCTCTTGACTGAAAATGTGCAGAAAGCACAAACTAAAGCACAAAGACAAAACAAGTTCAGAGGATGTGGCTGTCACCCAGGTGAGCAGTGATAGCTTGGACTTGGGGCCGGGGGGATGGAGATGACGGGACAGATGTAAGAAATATTTAGGAGGGAGTGAGAGAGGCTTGTGATGAACCGGCATGGGGGGAAAAGGACCAGGCTGTTGTTAAGGATGAATCCCAGGAATGTGGACAGCTCAGCTGAGTGGAGGGTGGCGGCAGGAATCCAGGGAAAGGCTGGCGTATTGGCCTTGGCCATGTACCTGGCTGGCTGTTAGGGACGTGGGTCTGGAGATGGAGGTGCTGGCCTGGAGCTCTGAAGTAGTTTGAACCCAGATAGTGCTGCCTGGGGAAAGGATGAGGCGGGGAGATGGAGTGGAGTAAGCAGAGTGGACAGTGCCCTTCCCTCTCTACTAAGCCAAACCTTAGCATGCTTCAAGAACCACTCACCCCTTCCCAACCCACACCTATGTGGGACAGCATTCAGCAAAGACTGTCGGGAAGAGGGGAACTTGCGTCAAGGAGGGCAGTAGATTAGGATGGTGTATGGGCTTGGATGTGGGGAGCAAAGGTGCAGAGGCAGGATTGCGGGTGGGAGACACATTTAAGAACTTAAGGGGCCTCCCTACTCTGGGCCCAGTGTCAGCTCAGTGGCCCACTGGGAGTCCTGGGAGCAAGAACTAGATGCTTGAAATGACCCTTCCTTCTGGGGACGAACTCCAGCCTACTCCAGCACAGTGACCAGATGCTACAGGGCACTCCCGACCCCCACAGGAGCTGTTATCCCAGGCACTGCCCAGTCCAACCCAGGAAGCCGGTATCTCCAGTCTCTTGTTTCTTTCCACGGTGGGACCTCCAGGGCTGAGTGCTCAGGTGGCAGGAGTAGGACAAGTCCAGAACCAGGAACCCCGAGCTGGGCGTTGTTTCCCACTCCCTTTCGTTTCCTTGGTGTTGAAGAACGAATTTCACCTCCCTTCTCATTTTTGTCTTTGCATTTTGTAGGACACACACCACCTTATCCAGTCACGGTGGCCACAGTCCTCAGGTATCTGTCACCAGCTCTCAGCCCTTCTTTCTGAGGCACTCAAGAGTGGTCAGAAGTCCTTGGGACCTCCCTTTGCATCCAAGACCCCAGTGCATTCCCAGCTTTTTCTCAGTCTCCACACTCCAGCCCAAGCCTCTGTCCTGTCCCCAGAACTCCCTGAAGAAGGTCCAGGGAGAGGGCTGTGAACTCTCTATAAGACCAGCAGACGCTGCTGGTTGATTGCCCTTGACTCTGCTGGTGGCGGGGACATTGCTGGTGGCCAGCTGCTGGTGTTCCACTCTGTCCCATGGGCTTGTGCCCAGCCAGCCTCAGATACCAGCAGATGGCCCCATCCCCTCTGGGATGCCCTGCCCCATTCACCTGGCCCCCATTTCTGTTCTGATATTCTGTCCCCTTATATCCCTCCTCAGACTGGACAGCCCCTGTGTACCTGGGATGCGGAGACTGGCCCAAGCCTCACTCCTGGCCAATGAGACTGCCCATCAAGGTGGAAATCATCACCTTAATTACCAAGGCTCCCTGGCCGCTGGAGAAGAAACACAACACACAGCCTGCCTAATGTGCCAGCAGCCGAGTTGGGGAGGCCCCTGGGGAAAAGGCCTATGCTCCCCCAGCCATTCTCGGGGCCTAGAATATTCTTTGGCATGGGAGAAGTGAAGGCTCAGGGGTCCAGTGGGGAGGGCTGGGTACCAGCTCAGAAGTGGGTCTAGCCAGGAGGTGGAGTGCCCAAGGGGCACTTAGGGGCCTGCCGAGTCACAATCATCCCTTAGGGCACGAATCTCTCGCCCGATCCGTGCACACAGCTCACCCAGGACTCACCCTCTGCCGGCAGGGTGAGGGGCCTTTGAAAGGCCTAAACCAGAGAGGTGGAGGGGCTGAAGGTGGGAGCCAGCTGGCCCCAATCCTGTTCTCTCTGGAGCTCCTCGGGCCTTAGCCCAGCCCCCAGGTGTGGCTTGTCGCCTTCTTAGAGGCTCCCATGGCCAGAGCTCCCCACTCCCACCTTACCACCTTGTCCCAGAGATGGGAGAGAACATGGGAGGGGCCCCTCACAGCCAGAGTACCTTCAAGACCATGTGGCACCACCAGACTGAAACCCAGGTCTGGTGGGCTCTGCCACTCCCCGTGCCACGCAGCGGGAAGGAGGGAGTGGGAGGACAGAAGAAAGAGCGGGCGGGTTGGGTCTGGTGGTCTGGATTGAGATGAGTTGGACTTAGTATGTGACAACTTTTCCTCTGGCCCCAACCTTATACCTTTGGTTTTCCTGCTCTGGGCCACTGTAAAATGAGGATTGGGGATGAGATGTGTGGTTTTCAAATGCTCCTCCCGGAGCCCTGGCACTCTGTGGTGGAGAATCGAAGCCATAGCAGCTCTGGTCTTAGCGTTGTACACCGACCTTCAGCTCTAGGGTTTCATTTGCAGAACCAGCCCGCAGTCGAGGAACCTTTGCTCACCTCTGGGCAACGTGATACCTGTGTCCTTCCTGGCCTGAACTTAGAAATGGACAGTGCCATATGTGCCGCTGGGGGAGAGGGGACAGACCCAGAAGGAGGAGCCAAAGGAACTTACTTTTTTTTTTTTTTTTGAGACAAAGTTTTGCTCTTATTGCCAAGGCTGGAGTACAATGGCGCGATCTCAGCTCACTGCAAACTCCGCCTCCCAGGTTCAAGTGATTCTCCTGCCTCAGCCTCCCGAGTAGCTGGGATTACAGGCATGCACCACCATGCTGGGCTAATTTTGTATTTTTAGTAGAGACAGGGTTTCTCCATGTTGGTCAGGCTCGTCTCGAACTCCCAACCTCAGGTGATCCACAGGCGTTGGCCTCCCAAAGTGCTGGGATTACAGGCATGAGTCACTGCACCTGGCAGGAACTTACTTTTTAAAACTTAAATTGAGTCCAAATACATATGTCCAGGACATGGAGGGATGAGAGCCATGGGACATGGGCTTAGAATGAAGAGACCCAGAGGAAAATGTGCACCCATGTTCACTGCTACATGCCTATGTGCACACACATGTACACCTGCACACATGCACACACACCCACATGCACACCCACATAGCTGCCCCTCACAGCCCTGCCTACATGGAAGGCACCAGCTAGAGGCATTTCCATGCTTCTCCCTCTGAGCCCCACCCCACTCCCACTTACCTCCTCTCTGGACTCCTCAAGTTGACCTAGCAGAACTCTGTCAGGAGATGAGGAAAACGTCTCTATCTGTTTTTCAAATATTTGGGTCTTGTTAAAGACCAACACATTTTTTTAAGTGTGTATAATTTGAGGGCAATTTGATCCATATGTTTCTGATTCTCTTGCACTTAAATCATCAAAATATTGATTTTTAAGAGCCATTTGATGTCGAAGGAACCTTTTTAATAAGCTTTTAAAGCTCTTTAAACCCAGAGCCTGGAGCCAGGGCCAGAGCTCAGGCTGTCCGCTGGCCAGTCGCACCCTCCCCTCCCCCTGGGTCAGGATGACTTGGAGCTGAGTCTCACTTCCCCTCTTCCTGGCCTCCCTGCCTCCCCTAGAACTACCCAGGGGTGCTGACAGAGGGGCCCAACCCCTTCTGTTCACAGACTTCTCTCACGCTGCCTCAAAGCATGCCTAAGACACAAACCAAGAGGAGCAGTCACGATCTTTACTTTTTAAAGGCTGCATAAAATTTAGTTGCATAAATGTGCCATAATGTATTTAACCAACCCCTACTGAAGGACGTTTAGTTCATTTCCCATGGTACACCTTTATGCACATTTCTGATTGTTTCCTTTGGATCCATTTCCAAAAGTAAAAATACTGCGTCAAAAAGTAGGCACAACTTATGTCTCTCCACTCACAAGTTGCCACGTTATTTTCTAAAAGAGTGCACCAATTCATACTTCCACAGTCTCCTGCCCACCTCCCCGCTCCTGCCCCATATTCTTGAATGGAATTCTCATTATTCCTACTCGAATGCTGCCATTCCATCTGCACATGTGGAAGCTCTCTAGCACAGCAATTAAGAGGAGGCTCTGGAACAGAGAGCTTGGGTTTGAATTCCAGTTCTGCTATTTCCTAATTGGGAAAGTTGCTTATTCTGTCCGTGCCTCTGTTTTCTCATCTATAATTTGGGGGATAATAATGGCACCTACCACATAAGTTTATTGTGAGGATTAAATGAGATCATCGATATAAACTTAAACTACTTGGAAAAGCGCTTGATATACAGTTTGTGTTCAATAAATGAGAACTAGTATTGTTATCCTTTATGCTTTTTTTTCCAACTCAGGACACTCTTTGTCTTTCCTTCCCTTCTGTCTGACCAACTGCCGCTCACACATCAGGTGTCTGTTCAGATGGCCCGCCCTTGTTAGCATTCCCACAACACCCACCCCTTCGATACACTGGCGACATGTGCCATTACTCATCTTTACACTTAGTGTCTATCTTTCCTGCCATACTGTCAGCTCCAAGAGGGCAGATTTGGGGTTTATCGAATTCCCAGAGCCTACTACAGTGCCTCGCGTGCTGCAGACACCCCATAATTATGTGTTGAATTAAGCAGAACCGAATCGAATGACCTGTGTCAGCTAGGGGTCACTTTTGAACCATAATTTCCAAAAATTCTATTCACCCACAAAGGACAGAGATTTGCATCTTGAGGATAATCAAAAAAATGTGTTGAGGTTCAAAAGGTGAGTCCCCAAGATGAGTCCACAAATGTTTAAGGAGATGGCAGCGTCACTGGTGGTACCTCTGTGGCCAGTGTGGGTGGATGACACTGTTCTGGGGGGGAAGTCCTGCTGCCACCAACCATGAGCAAGGCCAGTCCCAGGAGCCAAAGCACACCTCATTATTCATCTTTGATTTGTTCTTTCACTTTCAGGTGCTTTTTCCTTGTCTTTCCAACAGAGAAAGGACTGTGCCTCTTCCTTTTGTGGCCCTGTGCTAGACACCATGCTGGGTGTTTGCCAAAGGAGGCATGAACAGTGCTCCTCCTTCTCGTGACGTGGAAGTCTTGGAGAACAGCCACAATTCTGCAGATGACTAGAAAGTGCCTTCTTGTCACATCCACTGCTCCACACTGGAGAAGCTCATCACTGCACACCCCGCCTCACAGGGCAGTCTGGAGATTGGTGCTGTTGTTATTCATGGCTCTTGGGTTCCCCAGAAGCTCACTAGAACTTGGACATCCCAGAGCAAGGCCTCAGGCTCCAGACAGGGTCTGAGTTCCAGGAGACCAGGCAGAGAGAGCCCCTCATTTCTCTCCTCTAGCCCCCAGTGACTCCGTCCTATACTCACAGGGGAGCCCAGTTCTGCCCAAAAAGTCCCATTTCCATTCAAATCAATTCAACTCAATCTCAACAATACTAGCATTGTGCAAGCCAGAGCTGGGGAGCTGGACAGACAGACACATGAAATAGGCTGTTATCAAGGTATAGGGTAAGAAGTGCTCTTAGGGAATTACAGTGACCCCTACCCCAGCAAACACCAATTTCTCGTGCTTTGATCTCCTATGCCACCTTCCGTCCATATGGTTCATTATGGAAGAGACTATGTACTGCTCACTGTCACAAGTTCATTGTTCATGGGGGTGAGTGTGCATGTGTGTTTCTGTGTGTGTTTGCATGTGTGCATACAGGCATGTGTGCATACAGGCATGTGTGTGTATGTGTTTAGGATTTAAGTTCCTAGAGGGCAAAGATCATATGGTGAGTTTCCCTAGCTCTTCCACAGATCTTACACAAGGCTAGGCATAAAGCTACTATTCAATAAACACATCAATTAATGAATGAACAAACACCGAACCCTAAACTCCCCCACTCAGACAGAGATCTGGAAAGAGGGTTAGCCTGGGCGTCAGGGGTGGTGCATTTGTAATGTGGTGGGTCCTAGGGTTCATGAGCAGGTCTTGCTCTCTCTCTCTGGTCCTCAGTGTCAATCACTGTGCAGCAAAGGAGTCGAATTAGATGATCTCTAGGGTTCGCTCAGGCTCTGGAAACAGTCTGTCTCCCTCCCGCAACTTGGTCTGTTCCTAATTGCCCTCCCTACTCAGCCCCTCCAGATGCAGGGCTCCTGAGACTCACAAAGGCCCCCAATCTATCTGGGGGAGGACCTTTTGTTCCCCTGCCTCGTGGGGCTCAGGGCTATTTTGTCAAAATTCTCCAGGAAAAGAGAAAAAGCGCTGAGGCTTTCGCTAAAGCCCAGTGGGCAGGTCTCTCTGAGGACAGGGATTAAGTTTGTCTCTGTTGATCTCCCCTCCAGTCAACGCTCCTGTCTGGGAACCAGCTTCGGATTTTCTAGGGTTTATCCTCCCTCATATGTTTCCATTACCTTTGCATTACCCTTACGCCATTTTTAGCATTCCCTTTGGAGTACCTTTGCAAAGCAGAATAGATCTCAAAAGAACAAAGCAAATTTTGGTCCAGGCTCGTTCTAAATGAATTCCTTCTTCCTTCAACAATCCCATCTTAGGAAAGAATAGAGACCCTCCTGACTCCCAGGCCTGAGCATTTCTGCCAGACCCTCCCACCAGACCTAAAAGACCACCGCTACTGGAGAGGAGGGCGGGACAGTCTTGAAGGGCCCCAGCTTCCCTTCATCACAGCCCAGGACAATTTCAGGCTCTGATGGAGCTGATGGTGATGGGTTTATGAATTGACCTTTTAGAGGATTATCTGGATTTGGAAGGGTCACTTAAGGGTCAGTAAGTCTGGGAGGACCAAGCCTAATTCCACAGAGAAGAGGTGGGCAGAAGGGTCTCTGTCTCCAAGTGACCCTTTCTTTCTTGGAACTGTTTGTCTACCCAGGGAAAGAGGTCTGATGCCTCAAAAGTTTCTTACTCCGCACCTCAAGCAATCTGCTTTGGGCTATGAGTTGTCATTTCTACTGAACACCACAGTAATGGGAATGTGAGGTTTTTGTAGAGAGTAGATGATGCTTTTGAGTAATTTGTGTGGTTTTTTAAATGTAGGTTTTTAAAATCCTAATGTTCTGAAATGGGAGAAACACTGATGAGTTAAAAATAACTCTTTGGAGTTCATTACCAATTGGAGGTTTTAGGTTGTTGATTGATTAGGGGAATGTTGATAACAAGATTGGCCTATTGTGTGAATCTCTTACAGTATTTGGCTATATCTGCTTCTAACAGGGCAGAGTGTAGGATCAGAGATGATGTTCCTAGATATTTGCGTAGGTGTGTTACAACTCATAAGGAGAGAGCTGATGAATTCCCAAAGGTGTTGATTTTACTGTCACCAAGATTGAGGGCAGGACTTTGGACCCAGGAAATTCGAGTGCTTAAGAAAGTTTGGCTAGCTTTAACTTGAGAATTCTATTTATCCTTTCTGTTTTTGTCTGAAGATGGGGAGGCGGTATAGACAGAAGAAATTTTGAGTAAACATGAATGTCTTGCAGAGCTCTTTAATGACTGTCTCAGTAAAATAAGGACACTTATCCCTGGATCAGTAGATTAGGACTTCCCTAGTAGGAAACACAAAGTTTAATGGCTTTTTTTTTTTTTTATGCTCTTCAACAAAGAAAGGCTTCAACACATTTGAAAACAAACATGCAAACAAAAACAAAAACTAGAGAACGTGTTCATATTTCATCACAGAGGATAACTGTATAAAATTCATTTGGAGGTTTCCAAATGGGCCTTGAGGTCTTGATTCTCATCCATGCCCCACCTTTACTATTTTGCCAGAATTATATTGCTTGCGGGTGAGGTGCCCTAGACAGGGCTCAGAAAACTATAGGCCACAGGCCAATTCTGAGCCGTAGTGTTTTTTTGTAAATAAAGTTTTGTTGGAACGCAGCCATGCCCATCTGTTTATGTACCATCTATTGCTCTTTTATACCATAATGGCAGAGTTCAATAGTTTGCTACAGAGATTATATGGCCCCAAACACCTAAAGTATTGACTAAACTCACCCTTTATAGAAAAGGTTTATCAACCTCTGGTCCAAGATATCTCTAAGATGGAAAATTCTGGTCATATTACAAGTTCCTTAATGTGGTCACTGTAATTCCAGACTATTCTCAATGGAGTTGTGCTGTTTTGTGGGATATGCTAGAGAATTTGTGTTACAATGAGACTCATTCAAAGAGTGGGCATCCAGACTGTGGAGGGGTGGACTTGGACTGAGATGACCCCATGTCAGTTGGCAATAGTCAGCCAAATGTGTTTCTTCTGTACCTCCTGTCTTGGGCTCCCAACAAGAGGTTGGCTACCTCCACCTGCTGTTCCCAGCAAAATGAGTTTTTGAGATTCTGTCTCCCAAATTAACTCTCAGGAAAACAAAGTCAGAATGGAGGGAAAACAGAGTTTGTAACATTTTCAGATGGTGACCCAAGGTAAAGCTCATCTTCTGAAGGCCACCAGTCTAGCAAGACCTGAAACTTGTCATCCTTGGGGCTGGTTTGGGCCATGGACTTATTGATACTCATCTGTTGACAATTCTGTGATAATTTCCCACCCCGTAGACAAATGAAGTTCATGACAAAACAGAAGATATAAGTGAGGTTAGATGAATAACACATAAATTGTGGAAAGCCCTTGCTCAAAGAAAGCTGTTAGGATAAAAGTAAAACTGACTTTTACTTATTTACTATAGCAAGGGAGAACACTAAACCGATGATTCTTCAATAGTATCTTCTTAGGAGAAATTAGTGCATTTCATTTTATTTCTATGTGTTGGGTTCAGAAGTTTTTAGGGCAGGATATCAGAAGCAGGGAAAGAACTTAGACTGGTTGATTTCTTAAGGCAAGGGTCGATATATGAGGGGCAAGTTTCTAAGCAAAAAAAGGAAGTTTGATGTGAGTCACAACATTTTGCCATGATGCAAAACTGATAAGGCACTTGTTCTGGTTCTCACTCCCCAGTCCTTCTACAGGAATAACAACTGTCACTTGTTGGGCCAGGCACTGTGGATGATATACCTCTGTGTACCTCTGTGCCAGACAGTGTTCACACTCCCTATTTAAATCTCACAATGACCCTGTACGTTGGCATTATTTTTGTTTTCCCTTTGACAGAAGTGGAAACTGAGGCATTTTCCCAAAATGTGGCAGCTAATAAGTGCCAGAGCCAAAGACAGCTCTTCCCTCTCATTAGTATCTCGTTGGCGCTCCTGCGGTGGGGCCCACAACACTGCCACCCTCATTCCCTCATTCCCATTGTCTGCTTCTGTGTGGTTTTCAAGTAGCAGAGGTGTGCCCTCCAAATGTACCTAGTGGTCACACATTTTCATTCTCAGAAGGCCTCTTCTCATTTCTCTCCTTCTGTGTAGGTCAGTATTAAGAGATAAAGCCATGTAAATGACCAACAATCATTAAATAATCAGTAAATGTGCTCAATTTCATTAGTAATACAAATGAAAACCAAACCATAATGAAACACCATTACACACCCACTGGATAGAATAGACAAAATTAAAAACACTGATAATATCAAGTGTTGGCAAGAATTTGGAACAACCGGAACTCTTACATATTGGTGAGAGTGTAAATTAATAGAACCACTTTGGAAACTGCTTGCCAGTTTCTACTAAAACTAAATATACACCTTCCCTGTTATCCAGTATTTCACTCCCAAATATATATCCAACAAAATGATGTCCATATTTAAAATGCTTATGGTAGCACTATTTATAATAGCTACAAACTGAAAATTTTCCAAAATTCCCATCAACAGTAAAATAGATAAATTACAGTACTTTCATAAAATGGAATACTATACATCGATGAGAATGAGTGAACCACAACTCACACAACAACATGGATGAATCTCACAAACATAATTTTGTTTCTTGTGTGTTTGCTTGTTTGTTTTTGAGATGGAGTCTCACTCTGTTGCCCAGGCTGGAGTGCAGTGGTGTGATCTCGGCTCACTGCAACCTCTGCCTCCCGGGTTCAAGCGATTCTCCTGCCTCAGTCTCCCGAGTAGCTGGGACTACAGGCATGTGCCACCATGATCGGCTAATTTTCATATTTTTAATAGAGACAGGGTTTCACCATGTTGGCCAGGCTGGTCTCGAACTCCTGACCTCAAGTGATCTGCATACTTTGGCCTCCCAAAGTGCTGGGATTATAGGCGTAAGCCACCATGCTCAGCCCATAATTTTGAGCAAAGAATTCACACACAAGAATATATGCTGTATGGTTCCGTTTATATAAAGTACCAAAACAGCCAAAATTGTTTTAATCAGGATAAGGGTTACTCCCAGCTAGGGGAATAGAAGGACTAGGAGTCAAGAAAGGGGCTTCTAGGGTACTGGTAATATTCTGTTTCTCAAGCTGGGTGCTGAACACAAGTGTGTTCCTATTATGAAAGTTAATTGAGCTGTACTCTTATAATTTGTGTACTGTTTCTAAATGCATATTATACTTTATTAATACAAGTTTTACCAAGATAAAGGCAGATAGTCTCTCCTTTCCGTCCTATTACATTCCTACCCAATAAAATCCATTTTCAAGAGAAAGGAGTTATAGATCCAGAGGGCGTGTGTCTGAAATGCCATGCTCATCTGTCCCTATGATGGAGGTTCCTGGTGTCTGAACTGCTCCATCCAGCCCCGTATATGCTCTGCAGTGCGCCCCTTCGTCCTGCACTGATTATTTGGGCTCTGGCTGGGTTGAATTTTAGCCTCTTGTTTTTGGGGTTTGGCAAGGGTATATTCTTCTAGGTTAATAATGTCAGAGATGGGGGAGGAGGGGGGTTGTGGATTTTTACTATAGGAAGCTTCTGAAGGGAAATGATTGCATTTGTCTATTGATTAGTTACTATGTCCTTCAAGCATGGATTAATTAACACCTTAGGGTAGTTATGTTAAGCTAGAATATTAAATGTAGACCATATATGCTTTGCAGTGCGCCCATTTGTCCTGCACCATGAAGGTAATAGAAAGGAAGTAACAGGGTTTATAATCAGACAGACCCCAGCTCTGCCACTGACCTACTGTAGGACATTGAGCAGACCACTCAATCTCTCCAAGCCCCTATTCCCTGTCCTCAAACAAAACGATGGCATATGCTGTTTGTTGCCTGCCCAAATACCCTTCCTTCCCTGCTCTTCACTTCCCACCAGGGCTGAGCACGCCAGCTGTGTGACTTCCTAGCCTCCGCTGTCGCTATAGCATGTGCATGTGGCCCTTCAAAACAAAACATTGGAGATGGGAGCACAAAAGCATGGGAGGGCACTTGTGGTCTTGGTGACATTGTGTGTCAGGCCTGGACCCCGACCTCTGGACAAATACAGTTGGGGAGAGGCCTTGGGTGACTTCTCTTAAGGGTCTTAGGGGTTTGGCTTCTCAATTCCTCCCACCAGGATAGAGGAGAGCTCTTTCCAAGCTGCAAGCCAAGTCTTGGGGGAAGATTAGAAATCAGGCATATTGGATCCAACTATTAGTGGTTCAGAAGTACCTTCTTATGTCAGATTCAACAAGTATTTGTTCAGTGCCTATGAGTGCCAGCTACCACGCTATGTGCTGGGAACACAGCAGTAGATGAGGGAGATAGGATCCTTGCCTATCTATTAATAACAGTCACAGCAGATTAAGCAAACTTGAACATTGCCAGTTTTTCAAATCACTGCAAGCATATTCTCAAGTCTGTATTTTGAAACCCAACAAATTCCAAGGACAGTTCTAGGGCCTTTGGCTTGAGGTTGCCAGAGAACTGTTTTGAGTGAAAAGGTATTTATTGAGCCTCTACATGTAAGATGTGAGTATAGAAACAGAGCGGGTGGGTTTTTGCCCTTCAAAAAACTTAAATCCTGAAGTGGTTGCTATATGACAAATAGTTGATCTGAGTAGCATAAGGTATGTTCCAGAAACCACAGGGAGGTCTAGAGCAGTCGTGTCAGCTTTGGGGAGGAGGTGACTCTAAAGGTGGTAGGTAGGATTCTCTCAGACAGGAAGGACAGGAGATGGCCCCTGAAACCAAGCGAAGGCACTGCCTAAGTGGTGCAGAACACAAGCTGAGGATGGGGCTAGGAGGTGAATTGGGCCAGAGAGGTAGTTTGCAGCCTGATCCGGAAGAACCTCAACTACCAGGCCAAGGAAGCAGGACCACATCCTACAAGCAAAGGAAGATTCCAGGTAAAGAAGCACTATGACAGAGTGGGTCCTGTGGGCAGATGAGTCTGACATCTGTGGAAGAGATGATTTAGAGAAGAAGACACTGGCAGCACAAGCTGGAAGCCTGAGCAGCTTCAGAGCTTTCAGAGAGGGCATATTACCCTCTGCTTTTACTCCTGGCTCGGTTGCCCTGCCGAGTGTCTGTTGCAGTGTTGTGTGGAAGAACACTGATTGCCCCCCAATATCCATTTAACCCTTTCTTCTTTCTCACAAAATCCTGAATTTGTTTGGGGCAGCAAGCTTCTCTGTTAAAAATATTCACCTTTCAAGTTGAATTATGAAATTTAAAAAAATATTCGCAGCCCCCAAATCTAGCTAGGATGTCCATGTAACCCATTTCTGGCCAATGAGGTATATAAAGAATTTTACAGTGGGGCTTCTGGAAAGGTCTTGTTTTCTTGGTAAAAAGACAGAATGGGCTGGCCCAGACTTCTTTCCTCACCTTCTTCCTCCAGCCTGGAACTCAGATGTGATACCTGAAAGTGATGCAGCCATTTGTAACCATGAGAACAAAAGCTTAAGTCAAGAATGGCAGAACAGGGAGGCAGCAAGAGTCTTGATTTTATTTTTTATTTATTTTTATTTTTTTATTTTTGAGATGGAGTTTCACTCTTGTTGCCCAGGCTGGAGTGCAGTGGCAAAATCTCGGCCCACAGCAACCTCCGCCCCCTGGGTTCCAGCGATTCTCATGCCTCAGCCTCCCAAGTAGCTGGGATTACAGGCACACGCCACCACGCCCAGCTTATTGTGCATTTTTAGTAGAGACAGGGTTTCACCATATTGGTCAGGCTGGTCTCGAACTCCCGACCTCAGGTGATCCGCCTGCCTCGGCCTCCCAAAGTGCTGGGATTACAGGCATGAGCCACTGCGTCCGGCCAAGTCTTGATTCTTAATGAGCAACTGCACCCAACTGGACTGCCTATACCCAGGCTTCCAACTATGGGACAAAAATAACCCCCTACTTAAAGTTTCTCTTAAGTAGCCAAATGTAACTCCTAACTGATTTACATGGAAACCTTGAATGCCTCAGTTTTCTTCTTTCCATGAGCCCACAACTGGTGCAGGAACGGGTGATGCATCTGCTGTGTGCTTTTCAGAAGCTGCCTACAAGAACAGCAGAAGAGGCCCTCAGTCTGTTCTTCCCACCTTGGTCCCAACTCCCTCAGCCTTGCAGGGCCTCCTTGGCTTGTCTGGATCCTCCTGGGACCAGAGGACAATGCTAGCTGAGACAACCTAGCATACAAGATCCCAGGCTGTGAATCTAAGAGAAGGGTGCTAGGCCAGCAGTCAGGAATCCTGGGATCCCAACCCATCTCTGCCATGAATCATGGCATGACCTCAACCCAGTCATTCTCCATCCCCCTAGGTTTCAGTCACCCCATCTTTGAAAAGAGGAGATTCAGCTAGGTCTGTAGTTTTCAAACTATATAAATTAGTTTGCATTCAGCTAAAGATAGCAAAAGCAAGCGGGCAGATTTGCATTCAGCTAAAAATAGCAAAAGCAAGCGGGCAGACAAAATTAAACAACCAAAACCATAAAAGGACACACAGAGAGAAACAAAAACCAAAAATAGCATAACAGTTTAAACAACAAAGAAATTTATCATTGGAGGTAACAAGAAGTCCAGAGACACTTCGGAAATGGTTTGGGTAGCTGCTTCCCAAGGTCATCAGGCACTCTGCAGTTCTCCATGGATTCTGGCTTCCTTCTTGGGCACAGGCTGGCTCCCACAGCACCAGGCACAATAGCAGTCAAGGAAGAAGAGAATCCATCTTTTTGTGTTCCTTTTTTTAGAAACAGGGTCTCACTCTGTTGCCCGAGCCAGAGTGCATGGTATGAACACAGCTCATTGCAGCCTCAACCTCCTGGGCTCAAGTGATTCTCTTACCTCAGCTGCCTGAGTAGCTGGGACCACAGCTCCTCAAGGGTGCACCACCACACCTGGCTAATTTTTAAGATTTTTGTGGAGACAAGGTCTTACCATGTTGCCCAGGCTGGTCTTGAACTCCTCAAGGGTGCACCACCACACCTGGCTAATTTTTAAGATTTTTGTGGAGACAAGGTCTTACCATGTTGCCCAGGCTGGTCTTGAACTCCTGGGCTCAAGCCATCCTACCACCTTGGCCTCCCAAAGTGCCGGGATTACAAGTGTAAGCCACCAAGCCTGACCTGTGTTCCATTTTTAAGAGCAAGAAACCTTTCCCATGAGCCCCTAGCAGACTTCTCTTTACCTCCACTGGCCAGAAGTGCCTATTCCTAAACCAATCACTGAACAGGAAAGTGAGATCACTGTCTGGTGTGAACATGTTTTGGAGAGCCAACAGCAAAGGAGGCTTCCTTTCTAAAGAAATACCATACACCCCCATGACAGAAAGCAGAGAAAAGCAAAACCCTTTGGACTGAAGATGGGGAGGAGACTGGAGCCCACCCCTGGATTCCTCAAGGTCCCAGTCACAGAAGTTCCAAAACTGCTGGACTTGATCTCTGAGACACCTCCCTGCTCTACTACCCTATGCTTCTAAGATTAATGGCTCTGGCAGAACAGGGTCAATATGAAAAGGAAAACTAACCACATCTACTGAGGTCGCCCCGAAAACGGGGCCAGTCAATAGGCCTGCTATAGATACGGGAACTACATGGATTGTCTGTACTCTGCTCATAATAACAACATGCACACACACACGTTTTCTGCTTTCCAGGATCTCGGACACATACAATCTCATCCAGTCTAAGAAGAAGTCCTATAAATAGCGTGAGGCCCATATGTCTACATTTTAGAGATGGGGAAACCAAGGCACAAGACAAAGAGGTATTTGCTCCAGAAAACTAGGGCCTGGTAGAGCCTAGTCTGGACTATCAGCTGCCAATTTGGCCTAAGGACAAGCGACACTCCTGGGAAACTGAGGGTGCCTTTATCCTAGCTGTGACGGGGAAGCCCCTGGTCAGGGTTTATGGAGCCACGGGTTGCTAGCTGGGTGACTTGAGCTTCTCAATTTCTCTTAGCCTCACTCCCCTCCTCTGTAGTGAGGTTACTCAGAGGACATCCCTCTCGGGGCCACTGGGAGGACTAGGGAACCCTTTGAAGGCCCCTGGGTTGTTTAAAAGACTGTGAGGTCATCTTGGCTGAGGGTCCAGACAGCTTAGGGAGGGCAAACTCTGTTCCTTTACCTCCAGACTGTACCCGAAGGAAGACTGAGCCCAAAACATGGGCCTGCTACCCTGTGCCTGGCCACCGCCTCCACCCTGGGGCAGCCGAGGCTGTAGCCTGACCAGGCACCTCCCCCACTCCCTCGAGGCAGGCGGCTGCTAATGGCTCTCCCCACAAGCTGGTTCATTAAAGATTTGTTCTGTGGAGTTGTAATCAAAATAAACAGACGGGACTGAAAGCCAGGGAACTAGAAACCAATTAAGAGGGAATGGAGATGGAAGGAGGGAGTGGTGGGGGCAGGAGGAGAAAAGAGGCCAGGGCTTTCCAAAGACTCAGTTCCCATGGCAGCCAGCTTCCAAAATAGTCTGGGAATGAAAAATAATGAAAACCACCTCGGAGAGAAAAGCGATCCTGGCAGGAGAGTCCCGACCCTGGGATTGGCTAAATCCCCTTGCTCACAGTTCCCAGAGGGCACCTGGGTGGGTCAGGGCACTGATGACCAGTCATTCCCCGGCTCCATCCAAGGGGGTGACCCCAGTCATTCCCCGGTTCCATCCAAGGTAGTGAACGGGTAGCCCTTCTGCAGAACCTCTGCTTGGGCTTTGAGCCACATTCCAGCCCCGCCCCACAGGCCCAGGAAGACCAGGGAAATGTGATGGGGGTGAGGGCAGGGGACTAAGAGATGGGGTGGGGATGAGGCTGAAAGGGAATGTTCAGGACACCCAGAGGCTTACATGGGGTCCAAGGTAGGATCCCCAGTCCAGTCGCAGAGGTCTTCCTGGAGGAAGTGACATTCAAACTGAGATTTGAAGAATGAGTAGGAGCTGATCAGGAAATGAACAGAAGCAATGGGGCTTCAGGACGAGAGCACAGACATTGCAAAGGCCCAGGGAGCAAGAGAGCAGGAGAGAGAGAAGCCAGAAGTTCAGCAGGGCCGGCAGTTATTGAGCTGGACATACTCTGTGCCAAGCTCAGTGCTCTCTTAGGTACTGAATCCTGAGAGGCAGAAACCCCTGGCAGGCTAAGGCTCAAATATCTCAAGCTCGGGGAGCCGGGATCCCAGCATGAATCTGTGGACCCTGCACCCACCTTCTTTCCCCTCTGCCCGGAGCTGAACTTTCTGGGGCACCCCAGTTCCCTGACCCTTCCCTTGTCCTGGTGACCCAGGAGCCCAGCACGGCCGAATTTCTAGCAGTCATTTCTGGTGCTATCTCGGAGGAGGCCCTGCTGCCCACCAGGAGGCATCGCCGGTTAACCATCTCCAGACCCCCTTGTGGTCTGGTTTCTGTTTCATTGGTGAGGCAACAGGAAAACTGAGAGCCTATTAAGTTGACTCGCAGATGCCGAAATGGAATCACAGCCAAAATTACGTTAACCCTTTCATACCCCCTCCTCCACCCGCCTTCCAGGGCCACAGAAATCAGAGCATTGAAACACATGACCACTTGGGAGAAGCGACGACCTCGGCCCCAGGGTATGGGCTCCTAGATCCAGAGCAGCACCTGGCCTCCCCAGGCAGGGCTGACGGGTCAGGCATCCATCCTGCGCAGGTGCAAGTCACGGTGCTGGTGACCGAGGAGCGCCCACCCAGCAGCCCCGCTAAATGGAAGGGCTCATAGCTGGGAAGCAGGACTGCAAACCAGAGCCGGCTCTTCCAAACAGGGAAGAGGTCATGTGAAAGCTGCAGGGCTGAGCTGCCCAGTGGGGGTTCTCAGGGCACTGATCTTTCACTCTCATTCCAGGAAGTCAAGCCATCGCCAAGTGGGAGCCCACTGGAAATGGGGTGGCCTTGAGAAGGCAAAAAACACAGCCATTGTCTCTTAACTTAGTGTCCCCTGAAGGCCCTGCACAGAAAAGGATAATATGGACCAAGGAAAGAGCACTGGACTCGGAGTCCATCCAGAAGGGAGTAGGGCATTTGTCCCGTCCTCGTGGCAGGGCAGAATGAGCACAGGCTTTGTAGTTAGATTCCCTTGAGCATCAACCTTATTTCCCCATCTGGGAGCTGTGTGACCCTGGGTCATTACTCCTCCCCGAGCCTCAGTTGCCTCAGCAATAAATGGATATAATATAGACTGCCTCACAGGATCTATATCAGGATGAAATAAGGTGCCAGAGTGCCCAGAGCAAGTTGGGCACATAAAAGGAACTCCCTTGCCTCCAGGCCACAGCTTCAACTGTAAAATGGGCTGACGACCATCCTGAGTTAAGTGTGTCTAGCACTTGAGAGACTGCAGAGGGCTGCAGATACGTTCAAGGGGTCTCTGGCTGGGGAAGACACTGAGACGTTATTCCCTTTCCAGCCTTCTTTGCCCTTGGCCTTCCTCTCACCTGCCATCAGACAGAGGCCTCCCTCACTCTGCATAGCCTCCTGGGTGGCTGTGAGGGCTCCGTGGCCACAGAGATAAAAGAACATTTCTTGTGCACTTACTCAAGGCAATTATCAGAAACTGGAATTATTATACCCCCTGCCCAACCAGCTTACAGTTGAAGGAAATGCAGTTCAGGCACAGAAGGTGACTCACCTGGAGTCACATGGTTTCTAAGCGCTTGGATTTAGAATCCCAGGCCTGTCTGACTCCAAGGCCCATGTTCCTGCCTCTGCCCCACTCCACATCCCCAGTTCACCAGCAGCATAACAGCCCGGGGAACCTGAGACCTGAAGTGCCCAAATGCTGGGACTATCCTGGGGTGGCCTCCCCTCCTGTGGGTGCTGAGACAGTGGCCACCACTCCACCATCGGGAGAGACGGACACTCCAAACTACCACCAGCTCTCTCACTGGCCAAGGACCACCAGGAATGAGTGGATGGGATGGGAAACAGGCAGGAGGAGGTGATGCTCAGGCCTGGGTGTGAATCTGGGCTCAGCTGTGTTGACTTGCACACGTTTCCTCACCCCCTCTGGCTCTCTCTGACCTCGTCTGTAGATCCTGGAGAGGAAGAACACTGTCCTATCTCGCACGCTGTTGGGAGATTTAAATGAGATGACTGATGGGTGTTGAAATGATCAAGCCTTGTTGTCACTGGTAATTAGCACACTCGTTGTTTGTGTTTCTAAGCAGCAGATTCGCTAAGTGGGTTAAACCGCTTCTCAGTCCCAGCTGCTCAAGTGTCCTGTTGACACTGGTCCTGCTTTGTTCACAGACAGCAAAGGTGAATCCATGCCCTGCACAGTTGGAACAGCCCATACCCCAGGGGACCCGCATGGGGCTCAGACTGTTCACCTATTGCGCTGGTTTTGTTGGCCCTAAGGCCAACCAATCAATGGGAGGCAAGTACAGCAGGCATTCTTCCTCCCCTGGGTTCTCAGCAATGCATAAACCGACAGGAGACCCACAGCCACCCTGGCGTATCTGCGGGTGGCTTACTATGTGCCAGGCACTTTGCTCCTCTACAGATAGAACACTGGGAGCTTCTCACGGCAGCCCTGCGATCGGGGTGGCTCCTCCCCCCTCCCCTCCACTCCCTTCCTTCCTTCCCTCTCTGCCTCCTTCCTTCCTTCTCCCAGCTTTCCACCTTTGATTCCAAAAGTCAGTCCCAGGGCAGTGGCAGGGGCAGCAGGATTGCTGGCCCTCAGGGTACCTCTCTAGGGTAGGAGGGAAGGGCCCTGGGAAGTTAGGATCATGGCCGGCTAAGAGGACCCTGGGGACCTGACTTAGGCAGAGTAGTAAAAGTCCCAAATTTGACACCTCCAAAAATTAATGCCAGAGGCTCCCTCAGCAAAGCCTGGGGCACAGTAAGAGCACCATCAAGGAGCATCAAATCAAACTGATTAGGAACTCGAGGAACATCGCTTCCTCCAACGCCTGAGAAAACAGGAGGCGAAGCCAGGCCAGGTCTTAAGGAAGGATTGAGAGAACCCGGGAGCCCAGAACAGCCAAGAGAAGGACTCTGGCCCTGAAGGAGCTGGGTTCAGGGGCTGAAAAGAAGCCCTCAGTGCTGGGAGGTGGGGCTCTACTGAAGTAGTATCTCCTGAGCTCTTTTCCGTGGCGCCTCGGAGGCGTTCAGCTGCTTCAAGATGAAGCTGAACATCTTCCCAGCTACTGGCTGCCAGAAACTCATTGAAGTGGACGATGAACGCAAACTTCGTACTTTTTATGAGAAGCGTATGGCCACAGAAGTTGCTGCTGACGCTCTGGGTGAAGAATGGAAGGGTTATGTGGTCCGAATCAGTGGTGGGAACGACAAGCAAGGTTTCCCCATGAAGCAGGGTGTCTTGACCCATGGCCGTGTCCGCCTGCTGCTGAGTAAGGGGCATTCCTGTTACCGACCAAGGAGAACGGGAGAAAGAAAATCAGTTCGTGGTTGCATTGTGGATGCCAATCTGAGCATTCTCAACTTGGTTATTGTAAAAAAAAGGAGAGAAGGATATTCCTGGACTGACTGATACTACAGTGCCTCGCCGCCTGGGCCCCAAAAGAGCTAGCAGAATCCGCAAACTTTTCAATCTCTCTAAAGAAGATGACCTCCGCCAGTATGTTGTGAGAAAGCCCTTAAACAAAGAAGGTAAGAAACCTAGGACCAAAGCACCCAAGATTCAGCGTCTTGTTACTCCACGTGTCTTGCAGCACAAACAGCGGCGTATTGCTCTGAAGAAGCAGCGTACTAAGAAAAACAAGGAAGAGGCTGCAGAATATGCTACACTTTTGGTCAAAAGAGTGAAGGAGGCTAAGGAGAAGCGCCAGGAACAAATTGCGAAGAGACGCAGACTTTCCTCTCTGCGAGCTTCTACTTCTAAGTCTGAATCCAGTCAGAAATAACTTTTTGAGTAACAAATAAATAAGATCAGACTCGGAAAAAAAAAACAAAAAAACTAGCCAGGCAATGTGGTGGGCGCCTGTAGTCCCAGCTACTCGGGAGGCTGAGGCAGGAGAATGGCATAAGCCCGGGAGGCGGAGCTTTCAGTGAGCTGAGATCCGGCCACTGCACTCCAGCCTGGGCAACAGAGCCAGATTCCGTCTCAAAAAAAAAAAAAAAAAAAAGAACCTGAAGGGTTTTTGTTGTTGTTGCTGTTGTTAATAGAGACAGGGTCTCCCTCTGTCACCCAGGCTGGAGTGCAGTGCTACAATCATAGCTTACTGAAGCCTCAAACTCCTGGACTCAAGCAATCCTCCAGCCTCAGCCTCCTGAGTAGCTGGGACTACAGGTAGTTCCTATCACACCCAGCTAATTTTTTTTTTTTTTTTTTTTTAGGATTTATTTATTTTTGAGATGGAGTTTCGTTCTTGTTGCCCAGGCTGGAGTGCAGTGGCACTATCTCGGCTCACTGCAACCTCTGCCTCCTGCATTCAAGCAATTCTGCTTCAGCCTCCAAGTAGCTGGGATTACAGGCATGTGCCACCATGCCCAGCTAATTTTGTATTTTTAGTAGAGATGGGGTTTCTCCATGTTGGTCAGGCTGGTCTTGAACTCCCGACCGCAGGTGATCCACCTGCCTCGGCCTCTGAAAGTGCTGGGATTACAGGTGTGAGCTACCGCACACAGCCCACACCCAGCTGATTGTTTAAAAAAATTTTTGTAGAGATGGGTTCTCACTATGTTGTCCAGGCTTAGGAACCTGAAGTTTAGAGATGAGTACCAAATCCATCTCATGGTACTCACCTCTAGACTTGCTCAAAAATACTTGAGGAATAACCAGCTCTGGGTCACATAGTGTCCTTGTCAGGGCCATAAGGCTGCAAAGAACCTATGTGCTTATTTTTAACAGGACAAAAATTGTTAACCAGAGATTACCCCAAGCCTTTCTGTCCCTTCCTGCTGCGGGAGCTCTGACTGGTGCACACCTTCCCTTCACTCTTCGCCCTTGAAGAGTGCCTGTCTTGCAACGTGGTTCTTTGGAACAGAAATGCAAACTTGGAAGCAAAAGGGAAAGGGGAGGAAGATCAGAGAGGTGCTGGGCTAGTGCTGGGGATGGCTCTGAGGTGGGAGGAGAAAGAATTGTGCCAGGGAGGCACAGAGGCTGATAGAGAAATGGGGGGGGGTGAACTAAGAGGTCTCCATGTGGTCCGCTATCCCCCTTTGGGACTGCAAAACACAAGGAAAGAACTGAAGTTATAATGACATAAGATTTGGTTTCTCAGCTCTGTTCTTTTGAAGCAACACCACTGAGAGAAGGGACCACGTGAGTCACAGCTTTCTAGGCATTCCATTTGTAAGGATGTGTGTGGCAAGAAATGGAAACTGGAACTGAGGCAAAGCAGAGACCAGCCTCTTCCTCACAGCATCTTTGCCTTGCTTTGTGTGCTTGATCTTGGACTTGCAGCCTCCAGAACTGTGAGAAGTACGTGTCTGTTTTTTCTAAGCCACTCCATCTACGATATTCTGTTCCGGCAGTCCAAACTAAGACAGGAGCCCCAGCCTTGCCCAGAGTGAGAGAGGTACTCTCCCCTTCCTTCTGCCAACTGTCAGATCCCACAGGGGTGAACTGGAAATTCCATCCTTCTATTTTGTAAGTACCTTCAAACTATAAAAAGCATTTTGCAAGCACCTTCAAAAGGTTTTAAAAACTTTCCAAAAAGAAATTTAAATGTGGTCAAATGATTTTTTTGATCCAGGAAACATGCACAATGGGACTTTTAAGAAAGGGTCTCTTGGTGTCCCCTTCTTTGATTTTAAGGAAGAGAAAGTGCTCTTTCCCCCCTGCCCATTGGAAGGGAAGACATGGTTTTCCTCTGTATGAGAGCTGCACACTCCCCCAAACACCACCAACTTTTAGCTCTCTCCATCTTCTTATATTGACCAGAAAGGCAGAACTTCCATCCAGAGGCCCTGGCAACAGTGAACAGTGCCACGTGTACCCAAGGTGAACATCTTGCATGCGGGGGATGGTGCCTGAGACAGGGCTGCCAACCGAGTGTGCAGGGCAGATGTATCTGCCCAAGGAGGTATGCACTGAACTCTGCTGGCATTTTAAGCTGGTAGGCCAATGGTTTCTTCCTGTCTGGACAGAATGTGCCTTCATGAAGGGCTGTGGATAACTGTGATCACATGAAACTGTCAGACGAGCTGATCTGGACAACCTAGGGGCAGATCAGAGTGAATTATTGTGCTTTACAGTACTTTTGAAGAAAGGCAGTTTTACGACTTTCAAGTAGATACAGTAAATGGGAACCAGGTGTGACCAGCAGAGGCCCTTGGGGAACTGCTTCGAGGACCAGCTAAGAATCAGCTATAACCAGCAAAGCAGTTGTTTATCTGTGAATAAGCGAGCTTCACATGTGTTTTAAAATGTCTTGTTTGAATGTCTCTCCCGACACCATTTTCTCACTACCTTTTTTGTACTTCCACGAAGAAAGGGTTGGCTCAACAAAGGCTAACATCCCCCCGGCCATATCCAAATTATTACAAACCTCAAACACCCACTTCCCCACAATCAAAGATGTTTGCCTGAGTTGGCAACTCATGAGGAAGCCTGCATTTTACAGCAGGAAGAAGGGGTTAGCCAAACTTTCCACATGGAGACAACCTTGATCCCAGCCCAAACCCATCTCATGGTACTCATCTCCAGACTTGCTCAAAATTAGTTGAGGAACTTAACTGAGTTTAAATACTCAAGGGAGAAAGAAGGAAAGTTGAAGCCTCCCTGGTGAACTTGGACCTGGTATAGTGATACCAGTGATAAATAGTGATGCTTATCCAGTGACTACCGTGTACCTGCCCCCATGGGGGATGCTCTGATGAAAAAGCCATGGTACATGTCCTCCAAGAAAATTGAATCTTGTGGATTTCAAATGGTGAGAGGGGACAAACAATGCATACAAACAATGGCACAAGGCAAAGTGAAGGTAATGCAATGAGGTAGAAATAAACAGCACTCCACAGTGGGGCAAGAGAATATTATTACTTCCAGCCAGAGAACCACAGGAGACTCTATGAGGGAGATCACCTGCGGTTGTAGATGTGCATCCTACCACCCAGCAATTCCACTTCTAGATCTATATGGTAGAAACTCCTGCAGGCAAACTCAAGGAAATATACACAAAGACAATGCAGCTTTCGAGGTAATGTCAAAAAATTAGAAATAATCCAAATATCTACTAATAGATAAAAGGATGAATAAATTGAGATATTTTCATAAAATGAAATACTATACCTAGGTTGAAGTGAACATACTAGAGCTCGATGTACCTACATGGAAAAACCTAGATAATCATTTTGGTCAACAATAAAAAAAATGCAGAAGAATATTTACAAAGATGGCATTATGTAAATTTTAAACTTATGAATTGACATACTCCTTATGTGAAAAATGCATCGGTACATGGGGAAAAAGATACCCACTCACTTCAGAATATTGATCACCTTTGGGGACAGAAGGAGGGGTATGAGATAAGGAAGGAGCATAAAGGGGACCTCAATTATACCATTATTTCCTTTAAAAATTTTAAATTAAATGTGATTAAATATAAACATTCTTAAAGCTAGGAAGTAGGCAGATGGGCTTTTGTTATATGATTATTTCTCTGTATGTTTGAAATACAGTCATTCATTAAGAAAATGAAGTCTTTCATTCTTCTAGAGATACGGAGTAAAATATTACATCTTTTTAAATGCACAGCTGGATTTCAAGAAAGTAAAGAGAATTCTTCTGGAGCCAAAAACAAAGAAGTAACTAAAAACCAAAATTTTAACTGTGGTGAGTGATGTTGTAGAGACTGGTGGAGGCAGGGAGTTACTGGCCCTGATAACCAAAGAGCAAAGAGCTAAAGATATTCACGTAAAGGCAGCGCTATACTCCAGGGGGACGGCAGGGTCAGGGCTTGGGGATACCTACGTCTGGTACATGGACAACCTGTAAGCTTACTGGTCTTATAGTCCAGGCACTGAGGAAAAAAAATCCTATCTTCAGGGTATTTGTAGAAAACAATAAGCAACAACTGTTCCGCATCACAGCTGCCTGAAATAGTGGCAACAGATGTGGCAAACGAGACTGGTGAAAAGCTTATAAGGATGATGATCCAGGAAGTAAGATAGCCACAGGGAAACCCTTGACAAAGAGTGGAAGACTTGGCGGGGTGCAGTGGCTCCCACCTGTAATCCTAGCACTTTGGGAGGTTGAGGTGGGCAGATCTTTTGAGCCCAGGAGCTCGAGACCAGCCTGGCCAATATTGGCAAAACCCCATCTCTACAAAAAATAGACAAACTAGCCAGGCATGGTGACATGCACCTATAGTCCCAGCTACTCAGGAAGCTGAGGTGGGAGGATCACTTAAGCCTGGGATGTGGATGTTGCAGTAAGCCGGTATTTTGCCATTGCACTACAGTTTGGGCAACAGAGTAAGACCCTGTATCAAAGAGAGAGAAAGAGAGCAAGAGACTTACTGGTTCAAAACATTTAAGAAATGAGAAAATATTTAGAACTAAGCAGTAATGAAAATAGCAACATTTCTAAATTTCTTGATGCAGTTTCAGAGATGTTAGAGGGAAAATTGCAGTCTTCATTTATAGCACACATAAGAAAACGAGTAGAGGGTTAAGTGTCCAGCTCAAGAATTTAGGGAGGAGGGAGCAACAAAGCGAACCTAAATAAAGTTGGATAAAAGAAATAATAAAGATGAGGACAGAGATCAACAAAATAGAAAATGGGCATAGCAAGCACCAACAAAACCAAAACATGGCTCTTGAAAAGACTGATAAAATAGACAAATTGCTGGCAATGCTGATTGATCTAGAAAGAGTAAAGGTACAAATGAGCATTCTGTAGAGTTGAGTTACTGCACCAGCCCCAACCCCACTACCTCTAGAACTGTAATGTGGGAAAGGAATAGCCTTCTCTCGTGTTTAAGCCACTGTCAAACTTCTTGCAGTCAAACCTAATCCTAACCCACACAGAGGGCTAGGCCAGGCCTGGGCTGGGTCCAGGCACCCTAACTAGGCCAAGCAGGATGGAGGAGGGTGTCTGCACCATGGGTGATCAGGCAAGTGTGGCTTGAGAAGCAGAGGTGACAGATCAGGCCACAGTCAGGCTGGCAGAGCAGGCAGCTGTCCATGGACTGCCCTGATGAGCAGTGGCCGTCAGGACAAGTGGTGGCTGTTGCACCTGCTTTCAACAGTCTCCTGACTTCCCAGGTGAGCACACTCCAGGGCTACCTCTTGGGGGCCAGACCTACTGGGCAGGTGTGGTTCCTCCGGGACAGGGGCTATAGTCTCTGATTCGTGTGCTGGTCTTTCACTTGCAAGTTTCAAAAGCCCAACTCAGCCCGGCTCAAACAATCAAAGCAATGTATTCACTCATCTAGTTTAGCTCAATCCACCTGCCCAAACTATGTTTCCAAAGATTCACAATGTTGGCCTCACGTGGTCCCATGCTACCCCTTCCTGCAACAGCCCAGATTCTTCTCCAGTGAAAGAAAAAACGGCTTCAGCAGCTCCAAACCTACCCTCCTCACACCACACCATCCAGGAAGACGTAGTTCCTTTTCCAATATCTCCCTTACAGGACTTGTGATTTGTTCTCCCTCACTGGCCAAAATTAGGCCATCTGCCTGTCTCTAAGCCAATCAACCTGCTTATTGACTTCAGCCAGTTAGGACCCAGCCTGGACACTGCTGCTAAATTGAGTGATTCATGAATGACTGAGCCTCCCTCTCCTGGTGTATTAGAGCAGGTTTTCATAATACCTAACTGGTAATGTTTTCAGGCAGTATAAATAAAATCAGTACTTAGCACAACGCCTGATACACTCTGCATTTGATCAATGGTAACCATTTAATAGCTATTAGCATGAATGCTAAAAACTGGGGCCCTGCCCAGGCATGGTGGCTCATGCCTATAATCCCAGTACTTTGGGAGGCCAAGGTAGGTGAATCACTTAAGGCCAGGAGTTCAAGAGCAGCCTGGCCAACATGGCAAAACCCCATCTCTAATAAAAATACAAAAATTAGCCAGGCATGGTGGTGCACACCTGTAGTCCCAGCTATTTGGGAGGCTGAAGCTGGAGAATCTCTTGAACCCAGGAGGTGGAGGCTACAGTGAGCCAAGATTGCAGTGAGTTGAGATTGCGCCACCACACTCCAACCTGGGTGACAGTGTGAGGCTCTGTCTCCAAAAATAATTTAAAATAAATAAATAAATAAAACTGGGGCTCTATTCTTACCCATGGGTTGAGAAAGTCAGGCTGGTGTGCCAATGGTTTGAAATGAGTGTCAGTTTGGGGCTAGCTCCTGAGAAAGTGGTATCAACATTAAACTTGATCCCCAGCCCTATGGGGTAAACTGAGGCATGTGTCCATGATACAACTGAAAGCAAAGAGCCTCAGGGAAGTCCACAGTTCCCTCTAATCACCCAGCAGCCCCAAGAATAAAGAGGCAGATGTGACTCTGCCAAAACACTACTTCCCTAGGAGATCCCCTCCCCTCTTTGTGGTCTCTCCAGGGATCATGCCTAGGTTGCTGGTGTAGGGCTGTCCCATTAAAAGGACACATTCAAAGTAAGAGGAACAGAAAGGCTGCAGAGTCCCCTCAGCTCAGCTCATGGAGAGTGATGGGGTCATACGCCCTGACAGGCCTTTACACAGGGAGAAAAATCTTTCTAATAGCCCAGAAGAATGCCCTAATCTGACATCTCATTTAGCAGATTATTGGGTCTGGCTTTGATCTCTACTGGGCATAATGAGTGAACCTCTTGGGCCAATCAGCAGTCATTAATTAGTAGAACGGCCAGCAGGTGGGCCTGCCTAGGAATGGGGCCCTTTGCTTGCGAATTGGGAGTTGAGAGTGGAGCTGTTTATGACCGAGTCAGACCCAGAGTGAAACTATGGGATATATCAGGGTCACCAGGACCAGCCCTGGGGTCTCTCTGGGAAAGTGCTCTAAGCTAGGCCTTCACATGACACATGTGACACACAATGCCACCCAGGGACTGGGCAGTGAAAGAAGGTTCCCCACTCCCTGCAACACATAACCCAATAGTGAGAATACAGCACCAACTCAACACATAGCAAACAGTGTGGGACACCATGAATCACAGTACCGCGATGTGACGACAAGCAGCAGAAATCACCCAAATTCTGTAACTGGCAATTGGCTCTTGGCTTCCAATTACCCTTCTTCTTGGGGTCCTGCATCCCTCCCTCCCCCATGTGGCCCTTTGGGTTCCTGGGAGCTAATGAGTGAGAGAGGGAATATTGGGTTCTATGGTTTCATCATCCCTCAGAGCAGTGGAACCCAGCCTTGTGGTCCTGCATTAGGTTTCAACAGGGATGCAGCCAGGGAGACAGATAAGGATAAACCACGCTGGTGTCCCTGAGTCAGAAGGGCCAGGGGCAGTGTGGGTGGGGACACATCCTGTAGACTTAGCATAGAAGGAGCTGAATTCATACACCATCCTCTGCCACTCACTAAATAACCATGTGGCCGGGCGTGTTGGCTCAACGCCTATAATCCTAGCACTTTGGGGGGCTGAGATGGGAGGATCACTTGAATCCTGGAGTTTTAGACCAGCCTAGGCAACATAATGAGACCCCATCTCTAAAAATAAATAAATAAATAAATAAATAAATGTGATCTTGGGGTAAATCCCCTTAACTTATCTAAGCATAGCTTTGTCCTCTGTGTAAGGAGGGGGTTATTTTTTACATAGCCCTTGCAACATGGGCTGTACTTAGTTGTTGTATAACATCCAAACACAGAGTTAATACAGGTATTTTCCTTAATTTTATAACCAGCAGCTTCTGAACCAGAATAGGCTCTGAGAGGCTCCTTGTATTTTAAGTGTTCAGAATTATTATTATTTTTTTTTTTTTTTTGAGGCGGAGTCTCGCTCTGTCGCCCAGGCTGGAGTGCAGTGGCCGGATCTCAGCTCACTGCAAGCTCCGCCTCCCGGGTTTACGCCATTCTCCTGCCTCAGCCTCCCGAGTAGCTGGGACTACAGGCGCCCGCCACCTCGCCCGGCTAGTTTTTGTATTTTTTAGTAGAGACGGGGTTTCACTGTATTAGCCAGGAGGGTCTCGATCTCCTGACCTCATGATCCGCCCGTCTCGGCCTCCCAAAGTGCTGGGATTACAGGCTTGAGCCACCGCGCCCGGCCCAGAATTATTAATACAACTTTAAATCAGTGAAACTAAACATTTAACTTCAAAAGTTAATGAACCCATTATAAAACATTATGTAAAATATACATTCATAGAAATATAAACATTAAACATATCGTATCAGAACAAATCATTAAGAGACAAAATTAAAAAAATAAATCATCATTCAAAAGATAAGAATGTGTAATTGTGAAAATAAAAAATCAAATATTACTTCTTTTTTAGTACAATCCTAAAAAAAGAAAAAAAAGTAAAGGCATCATTGTTAAATGAAGCACATTTTGTGTGCAAATTTTCCCCACTGCCGTAACAGCGGTCTCAGGAGAACAGCAAAGAGAAAGTTACAAACTGACAACAGATACTAACACCATGATTGTGGCGGAGGGGGGGTGACCTATCTCATTTAATAACTTTGAGAAAATATTTTTGAATTTTTTTCTGGCAGGAGTGGGTAGAGACTGAGATATTTTTCCTGATAGTCAGTGTGTATTTAGGGTTTTGTTTTTGTTTTAAGCCTTCTGTACTCTCATCGGGGGTAGAGATATAGAGGGAGATAGATGTCCACACCATCGTGGTCTTATGTTCTTTGAACTAGAACTAGAGCTTCAGGAACAGTTTTGCTATTTTGCTACTCTGATTAGCATTTTTTTTTCCTCTTGAGAATTACGGAAATGTAAAAAATAAAAATTATTTTTAAAGCTTTCTAAATGGTATCTCTTTAGAGTTTTAATGTAGCATATAACCCTCTTGGTAGTTTTAAGACAAATTACTCTGATTTTAGGTTTATAAAAATACAAACTAATAGTATTGCAACTGGTATGTGATCATTTAAAATACACATAGAAAGACTAATGAATACTGGTTTTGTAATGTCTTATTCTAGGTCAGTAGTTTCCAAATCTTTTCTTTCGTGGGGAACAAGACGTCTTTTGTTTTTGTTTTTGTTTTTGTTTTTAGACAGGGTTTCGCTCTGTCACCCATGCTGGAGTGCAGTGGTGCAATCATGGCTCACTGCAGCCTCGACCTCCTGAGTTCAAGTGATCCTCCCACCTGAGCCTCCCTAGTAGCTGGTACCACAGGCACATGTCACCACACCTACTTATTATTTTTTCTTTTTTTACATTTTGTAGAGATAGGGTTTCACTATGTTGCGCAGGCTGGTCTCAAACTCCAGGGCTCAAGCAATCCTTGGCCTCTCAAAGTGCTAGGATTACAGACAAGAGCCACTGAGCCTGGCTTCTATGGTCCACATCCTCTGTTGAGGGAACCAAAAGGTCAAAACACAGCAAAAGCAGGAGAACGTTGAACCAAGTAAGTGACAGGGCTCAGAGCCCTGCTTCCCTCCTTCCTTAACCCCCTCCCTGCAAATACTTACACACAGTTTGCACACATGAACCTGTGGGGAGGTAGTGATGCCTGTGTTTATTCAATTCATTTTGGGGGAGTGAGGGTTAACTAAGCACTACTCTGTGCCAGCCTGTGAGCTAGATTCTGGGGAGACAATGGAGCTCACATTCTAGCAGGGGCGAAGGACATTCAGGAAATAATCACTGATAGAAATACTTGATGACACTGGTGGTAAGAGCATCGCCCCTCTCTCTGTGGCCCTCCTCCCCTGATCACAGACACACACATAAAGAGATCTAAGGGCCTACAGGAGACCAGCTCCTACCTTCAGGAAGTTCTGACAGCCCACGGGAGCCTTGCAAAGGAGCCCAGTGGTCCCAGTAGGTCCTCCCGGGCCACTCAGAGGCTCCAGGGAACACAAGGACAGCAGGCAAGTCCCCTGGGCTGCTCCCTAGCTATGCCTCCCTGATGCAGGGCATCCTTGGGTAAGTTTCAAGGCACCTGCCTCTCCCTCACCCATCCCAACAAACAAATGTCAGCAGCACCAAGGTGGATCCAAGTTTTGTAAAGCCTGGAACTCATATAACTTAGGGAACTCTCTTTAGGAAACAGAACGCAAAATTATTAATACAAAACTAGGTTAAAAAGTGAATATTTCGCCAGGCACATTGGCTCATGCCTGTAATCCCAGCACTTTGGGAGGCTGAGGTGGGCAGATCGCCTGAGGTCAGGAGTTCGAGACCAGCCTGGCCAACGTGGTGAAACCCTGTCTCTACTAAAAACTACAAAAATTAGCCAGGCATGGTGGCGGGTGCCTGTAATCCCAGCTACTAGGGAGGCTGAGGCAGGAAAATCACTTGAACCCGGAAGGCAGAGATTGCTGTGAGCCAAGATCACACCATCTTTAAAATGCCTCTCATTCTTTCCTAGAAATCACATCAACCAACACATTTTTCAAAGCTGAGATATACACAAAAACCAGAAATACAATATTTTAATAAATCGACTTGCTGACACACCTTTATAATACTCTTTTCTCTCTCTTTTTGGCTTTGTGTTCTCTTTGATCACCTCGCTATATGTCAATGATTTCATACTATATTTTTCTACAGAGAGATAGAATGGTACTTCCTCTAACATCCTTGTTAAAAATATATACTTTGTTACTGAGAGTTTAGAGAAGTTTATTTGGGCTTCACAATGAATGTGTGAATTTTCAGGATAAGTGTTGTCTTAGTCAATACTCTGCAGAGAAACAGAACCAATGCAATATATAGATCAGTCTGAGCCTGAAGGCCTGAGAATGAGGGTGCAAGAATGATGTTTAAGGGCAGAGGATATATGCGCCAGTTCAAACAGAGACATCAGAGGTGTTTGAACCAGAGCAACTCCATCTTGAATAAGGGCTGGATAAAATGAGGCTGAGACCTACTGGGCTGCATTCCCAGATGGTTAGACATTCTAAGTCACAGGATAAGATAGGAGGTGGGCACAAGATACAGGTCACAAAGACTTTGCTGATAAAACAGGCTGCAATAAGGAAGCTGGCTAAAACCCACCAAAACCAAGATGGCAACGAGAGTGACCTCTGGTCGTCCTCACTGCTATACTCCCACCAGCACCACATTTTACAAATGCCATGGCAACTTTAGGAAGTTACCCTATATAGTCTTAAAAGGGAGGCATGAATAGTCCACCCCTCGTTTAGCATATAATCAAGAAATAACCATAAATATGGGCAACCAGCAGCCCTCGGGGCTGCTCTGTCTCTGGAGTAGCCTTTCTTTATTCCTTACTTTCCTAATAAACTTGCTTTCACTTTACAGACTTATCCTGAATTCTTTCTTGTGAGAGATCCAAGAACCTTATCAGGGCCTCTTTCCAGAGAGAGTGAATTCATGCTTCCTTCACGATCTCAGCTCACTGCAAGCTCCGCCTCCCGGGTTCATGCCATTCTCCTGCCTCAGCCTCCAGAGTAGCTGGGACTACAGGCGCCCACCACGACACCCGGCTAATTTTTTGTATTTTTAGTAGAGGCGGGGTTTCACCGTGTTAACCAGGATGATCTCGACCTCCTGACCTCAAGATCTGCCTGCCTTGGCCTCCCAAAGTGCTGGGATTACAGGCGTAAGCCACTGCGCCCGGCCTCACCTTTTCCTTCTATTCTCAACAAACTGGATGGTCCCTACCCCAGTGGACGGGGATCTTCTTTACTCCATCTACCCATTGAAATGCTAATCTCTTTTGGAAACATCCTCACAGACATGCCTGGAAATAATGTTTTATCAGCCATCTGGGTGTCCCTTAGCTCTGTCATATTAACACATCAAATTAACTATCCCAAGTCCACTCCTTGGCAACTTGGCACCCATACACATCTTCTTATACCACACTCTATCACCAAATAAAGACAATAATGTAACCACCCAAGGGGTCCACCTTGCCCGCTTGCCTAGACAGAGCCAATTCATCAAGACAGGGAAATTGTAATAGAGAAAGAGTAATTCACACACAGCTGGTTGTGCAGGAGGCCAGAGTTTTATTATTACTCAAATCAGTCTCCCCGAGCATTCAAGCATTCTGGGAGCAAAGATTTTAAGGACAACTTGGTGGGTGGAGGGAAGCCCGTGAGCCAGGAGGCTGATTGGTCAAAGATGAAATCATAAGGAGTTGAAGCTATCTTCTTGTGCTGAGTCAGTTCCTGGGTGGGGACCATAATATCAGATGAGCCAGTTTATTGATCTAGGTGATGCCAGCTGATCTATCAAGTTCAGGGTCTGCAAAATACCCCAAGCACTGATCTTAGGAGCAGTTTAGGAAGGGTCAGAATCTTGTAGAATCCAGTTGCATGACTCCTAAACCATAATTTCTAATCTTGTGGCTAACGGTAGCCCTACAAAGGCAATCTGGTCCCCAGGCAAGAGGGATGTCTGATTTGGGAAAGGGCTGTTATGGTCTTTTGTTTTAAACTATACACTAGGCCGGGCGCGGTGGCTCAAGCCTGTAATCCCAGCACTTTGGGAGGCCGAGACGGGCGGATCACGAGGTCAGGAGATCGAGACCATCCTGGCTAATCCGGTGAAACCCTGTCTCTACTTAAAAATACAAAAAACTAGCCGGGCGACGAGGCGGGCGCCTGTAGTCCCAGCTACTCGGGAGGCTGAGGCAGGAGAATGGCATAAACCCGGGAGGCGGAGCTTGCAGTGAGCTGAGATCCGGCCACTGCACTCCAGCCTGGGTGGCAGAGCAAGACTCCGTCTCAAAAAAAAAAAAAAAAAAAAAAATAAACTATACACTATAAACTGAGTTTCTCCTACAGTTAGTTCAGCCTACGCCCAGGAATGAACAAGGACAGCTTGGAGGTTAGAAGCAAGATGGAGTTGGTTAAGTTCAACCTCTCTCACCGTCTCAGTCATAATTTTGCAAAGATAGTTTCAATAACAAGGTTATAATGAAACTGCCTTTGCAAAAAAAAAAAAATTGTAACTATAAGAAAATTATGACAGTGACAGAGAACTGATCTAACTACCCCACATCCACATTTTGCCTTTAACCTCCACACTGCCCTCAGGCATTCCTGGGTTTGGGCCAAACTAACTTTGGGAGAAATTTAGTTTACAGTTTAAATGATAGCAGCTCTTTAATCCGCCTTTGTAAAGCTAATGAAAGACCAGCAGGTTAGGAGGACTGAATTTGTGCTAAGGTGTACACATAAATGATTACCAGTCATTACTCTGGAGGTCACAAGATTTGCAAATTCCCCAATTACTCCTGCAAATAACATCATAATTTAGAGCCTATTATTGGCATTTTGAGACATCTTTTCAGATTTTTGCATTTCTGACAATTGATGACTCCACCTAGCCCCATACCTCCACCCAGAAGCAGACTCAGCACATTTTCTCAGGACCATTTTTCACACCCCTGTGTTTGCATCCACAACCAATCAGCAGCACTCATTCCTTGGCCTGACAAACTATCCTTGAAAAATCCCAGGCTCCTGATTTTCAGAGATTGAATTGAATAATAACTCTGTCTTTCACGTGGTATGGCTAGCTTTGCGTCAATTAAACTCTTTATTGCAATGCCATGGTCTCAGTGAATCGGTTTTTTCTTGAAGTGGGAAGGAAGAAACTATCGGGGGATTACAGTAATTCTGCCTAATATGATACAACTATCCCCCATACAACTGAAAATGCAATAATTCCTTCCCTAGGAGGTAAAGTCCTTAAGTGATGTCTACTCTTCTGATACCCCACAACTTAAATACTATGATATAAAATTAACAGCGCTAAATACTAATAAGGTGTTAATAAGGTGGATACCTTATTAATGACATGTCAATGACATAAGGGCAATACCTCATGTTACATAAGGAAAGAAAGATATTTGCTTAATGTATGTATATGTTCACACAAACATATTCACAACAAAATAAGCATAAAATACTCATGACAATTAAAATTTTCATTTCTGTAACTGGTCACATTGTCAGAGGCACTGGAACCAGAAAAACTCCATTGAGACCAACTGTGCTGCATTCCCAGGAGGTTAGGCATTCTTAGTCACAGGATGAGATAGGAGGTCAACACAAGATACAGGTCACAAAGATTCCACTGATAAAACAGGATGCAGTAAAGAAGCCAGCCAAAATCTGCCAAATTCAAGATGGTGATGAAGGCGACCTCTGGTCCTCCTCACTGCTCATTTTACATTAATTATAATGCATTAACATGCTAAAAGACACTTCTACCAGTGCCATGACAGTTTACAAATGCCATGGCAACATCTGGAAGTTACCTTATTTGGTCTAAAAAAAAAAAAAAAGAGGAATCCTCAGTTCCAGGAATTCTTCACCTCTTTCCCAGAAAACTCATGAATAATCCACCCCTTGTTTAGCATATGATCAAGAAATAACCATAAAAATAGCCAACCAGCAGCCCTCAGGGCTGCTCTGTCTACAGAATAGCCATTCTTTTGTTTCTGTACCTCGTTAATAAACCTGCTTTCACTTTATTCTGTGGCCTTGCCCCAGATTCTTTCTTGTGGGAAAACCTTCTCTTGGGGTCTGGATCGGGACCCCTTCCCGGTAACAATGTGGTCATAGCTGTTATTTGCAACTACCTCCTCTACTACACATTATTCCATTATTCCGAGGTTGAGCAGGCACCTCAACTTCAGATGGCTGTGGTTCTTTGCTTGGCTGGGTAACCCAAACCTTTATTACTGAAGTGTCTGGGCCATTAGTATTCAGGCCCAGATCGGGTGTTATTGTTTTCCATTAATCTTTTTTTTTTTTTTTTGAGGGAGTCTAGCTCTATCACCCAGGCTGGAGTACAGCGTGGCTCACTGCAACCTCCACCTCCCGGGTTCAAAGCAGTTTTTCTGCCTCAGCCTCCCGAGCAGCTGGGATAACAGGTGCCTACCACCATGCCCAGCTAATTTTTATATTTTTAGTAGAGATGGGATTTCACCATATTAGCCAGGCTGTTCTTGAGCTCCTGGACTCAAGTGATCCTCCCACTTCAGCCTCCCAAAGATTACAGACGTGATTACACCATGCCTGGCTATTTTCCATTAATCTTAGTCACTGGGCATGGTAATACTAAGAGACACCCTAAAGGATCTCCTGTATCCTAGATATACTCCTTCTTACCTCTATTGTGGAGTAGTAATCCAATTTCCCCAATGACAGTCAGGTAAATCACCCCAGCCTATACAGTAACTCCCTTTTTACCTGTTTACTCAGAGTCATGAGGCACCCAAAGTGGCTGAGTGGTAGTTTTAACCTCCAGTTCAATGGAATCGTTGTTTCTCCTTGTGGAAGCATTTCTTTCTCTGGAACTAAGACCTTCAGAACAGTAGAGCATAAAATTGTGGGAAGAGGAAGCAAAAGTTTGCTAGTAGATGAGTAGGGGTGATGATGAGTGGTTCTGCTCCCCTTTTCACCCCTTGATTCCTGAACCCATGAATCCTGGCTCTGGAAGAAACAGCACCATATACAAGATGCTAATTCAGAACATATACAGCCTTCTGGAGAACCCTGTCTCAGCCCTGCAAAATATTCCCACCACATCGGTGCTGTGGGTCTTTGAAAGGCCATTTTACTGTTCTATCAAGCCAACTTCTTCAGGATGGTAAGACCAGTGAATTCCATGAATATGGGTCACTTTTGTTATGAAGTGAGTCTGTGTGGAATATCATTATGGTGAATAAGGCATTCTGTAAATCACCATGTAGTAGTTTTGGCAGAAGTATCATGTGCAAAGAAGATAATCATATCCAGGGTGTCTATTCCAGCAAGGGTAAAACACTGCCCCTTCCACAGTGGAAGTGGTCCAGTCTAATCAACCTGCCACTAAGCAGCTGGCAGATCACCTTGGGGAATGGTGTCATATCGGGGCTCAGCGTTGGTCTCTGCTTTTGGCAGATTGAGCACTCCATGGAGGCTGTAGCCAGGTCAGCCTTGGTGAATGGAAACCCACGTTGCTGAGCCCCGGCATAACCTCCATCTCTGCCCCCATGGCCACTTTGCTCATGAGCCCATTGGTCAATGACAGGAGTGGCTAGGGAAAGAGCTTGACTGGCTGGTATCCAAAGAATGAGTCACCCTAACCACTTGATGATGATTATGATTATTATTTTTAAGACAGAGTTTCACTCTTGTCACCCTGACTAGAGTGCAATTGCGTGATCTGGGCTCACTGCAACCTCCGCCTCCCGGGTTCAAGTGAGTCTCCTGCCTCAGTTTCCCGAGTAGCTGGGATTACAGGCACCTGCCACCGCACCCAGCTAAATTTTGTATTTTTAGGAGACAGGGTTTCACCACATTGGCCAGGCTGGTCTTGAACTCCTGACCTCAGGTGATCCGCCCACCTCGGCCTCCCAAAGTGCTGGGATTACAGTCATGAGCCACCACACCGGGCCACCACTTGACTATTACAATTGTCTTCTGCTGAGGTTATTCTTTGATGAACAATCACTGGGGCACAAATATCTTCACATTTTTTACCCATTCAGAAAGGTTTATCAACATATTTCTTCCCCAAATTTCTTTGTCACTAATTTTCCAATTGTGTTCCTTCCAAGTCCCTGACCATCCAGCCAAACCATAGGCTACAGCCTATGAGTCAGGATATAATTGTATATCTGGCCATTTCTCCTTCTAAGCAAAGTACACAACTAGGTGCACTACCTGAAGTTCTGCCCACTGGGAAGATTTCCCTTCACCACTGTCCTTCAGGGATGTCTCAGAGAGAGGCTGTAGTGCCCCAGCTGTCCAGCTTCAGGTGATGCCTGGATATCATGCAGAACCATCTATAAACCAGGCTCAAGTCTTCTCTTCCCCTGTCAACTGATGGTAGGGGGTTCCCCATGAAGCCATAGGTGCAGCCTGAGGAAGAGAAAGTACTGTAGCAGGAGTCAAGACTATGGGTATTTGGGCCACTTCTTCATGCCCACTCAAGCCTGATCACATATATACACTTCCATTGATAATGGAGTGTTAGTGAACACTTTCAAATTTATGGCTAGGTGGGTCAGATAATACCCAGTTCATGATGGGCAGCTCAGGTCTCATGGTAACTTGGTGTTCCATGGTCAAGTGTTTAGTTTCTGCTAAGGCCCAGTAACAGTCCAAGAGTTGTCTCTCAAAAGGAGAGTAATTATCTGAAGATTATGTCAGGGCCTTCCTCCAAAATCCTAAAGCTCTGCCCTGCCATTCACCAATAGGGGCTTGCTGCAGGCTCCAAGCAGCATCCTATCTGCCACTGCCACTTTAAGCACCACTGGATCTGCTGTATCACATGACCCTAGTGGCAGGACAGCTTGCACAGCAACCTGGACCTACTGCAGAGCCTTCTCCTGTTCTGAACCCCACTCAAAACTAGCAGCTTTTCAGGTCTTTCAGTAAACGAGCCACAGTAGCATACCCAAAGGAGGTATGTGTTGCTTCCAAAATCTAAAGAGATGTACCAGGCATTAGTCTCTTTCTGGATTGTAGGACAGGCTAGATGCAACAATTTATCCTTCACCTTATAAAAAGAGATATCTCAACATGCCCCATACAACTGGACCTCTAGAAATTTCACTGAGGTCCCTGTATTTTTGTCAGATTTATTTCCCACCCTCTGACACACAAATGTCTTATCAATAAGTCTAGAGTAATTGCTGTTTCTTGCTCAGTAGGTCCAATCAGCATGATGTCATCAATGAAATGAATGAATGAGGTATTTTGTGAAAGCAAAGGTGATCAAGAGCTCTGCAAACTAAATCATGACAGGCTGTAGAGTTGGATTTTTTCTTTTCTTTCTTTATTTTTTTCTTTTTTAGACAGGGTCTCACTCTGTTACCCAGGCTGGAGTGCAGTGGTACAATCATGGCTCACTGCAGCCTTGGCCTCATGGGCTCAGGTGATCCTCCCATCTCAGCCTTCCAAGTAGCTGGGACTACAGGTGCACACCACCATGCCCAGGTAATTTTTTGTAGAGACAGCATTTCACTACATTGCCCAGGCTTATCTTAAACTCCTGGGCTCAAGGAATCCTCTTGCCTTGGCCTCCCAAAGTGCTGGGATTACAGGCATGAGCCACGGTGCCCAGCCAGGCTAAAAAGTTAATATGCCCTCACAGTAGAACAGTGAAGATATACTGCTGGTCTTGACAGCTGAAGGCAAACTGCTTCTGGTGGGCCTTATGGATAGAGGTAGAGAAAAAGGCATTTGCCAGATCAACAGCTGCATACCAGGTACCATGGCACATGTTAATTTGTGCAAGCAATGAAACCACATCTGGAGTCATCACCTGGTTAAGCTTACGATAATTCACCATCATTTTCCAAGATTCACCTGTCTTCTGCCCAGATCAAATAGGAGGATTGAATGGGGATGTGATGGGAATCACCACCCCTGCATCTTCCAAGTCCTTAGTGGTGGCATTAATCTCCGCAGTCTCTCTAGGAATGCAGTATTGCTTTTGATTTGCTATTTTCCTGGGTAGAGGCAGCTCCACTGGCTTCCACTTGGCCTTTCCCACCATAATAGCCCTCATTCCATAGGTGGAGATTCTTCCAGCTGCTAAGTATGTCAATTCCAACAACACATTCTGGAATGGGAGGAATAACCCTGGGTGGGTTTGGGAACCCACAAGACCCATAGTGAGATGGACCTGAGCTAAAACTCCGTTGATCACCTGACCTTTATAAGCTCCTGCTCTGACTAGAGGGCCACAGTGACATTCTGGTTCTCCTGGAATTAGTGTCAGTTTAGCCCCAGTGTCCAGTAGTCCCTGAAAATTTGATTATTTCCTTCTCCCTCATGCATAGTTACCCTGGTGAAGGCTGAAGGTCCCTTTGTAGAAGGCTGGGAGAAAGACTAATAGCATAAATTTTGGGTATTGCATGGGGTTCTTCCTTGAAGAGACTCAGCTTCCCCTCCATTCAAGGGATTCTGGGTCTATAAATTGGTCAAGTCTGAAAACTAATCGAGGAGCTGTGACGCTGTTTTGGTGATTTGGGTTACACTTTTGTTCTTTTGACTTAAAACATTTCTGCTTAGAAAAATCAACAAAGAACTTAGTAAGCTTCTTATCTGTTTCACTCCTAGGTACACCATGATTAACTAGCCAATGCCAAACTAGTCTGCACGAGCCGGACTATTCTGATCAGTGTTTTGCCTCTGCTGTGCATTAAGGTAACTATACCCACCTTGCCTTTGATGGCTGGGTGCCACCACTTGGCCCTGTCACCTTGGAATCCAATTACCCCCACTGCATGTAGGTTTCTTCCAGTTGAGTGGCTACGGTTTCCAATGTGAAGTCTGGCCTATAGAAAAGAGTAATCACAGAGCTCTCCAAGGATGCTGGGCCTCCACTCACAAATCTATTCCTCAAAATACTGGGAAAGGGCATGTCTTCTGGACCCTCTCAGTGTGGGTGAAGGGGTCTTAAATGACAGATTCACTTGGACATTCCAATCTCCTAAGCCTGTGAACCCCTTCCTCTACGTTAAACCAAGGGAGGTCGGGCATTTCCAATTCACTCTTGGTGGCCTACCTTTTGATCCATATTTCAGCCAAACAAACTGTTAGAATCCTTTGTAACTCCCCCAAGCTGCAAAATTAAATGCAGAATTTCTGCTTAGTGGGCCCATAGCAATAAATTCAGCCTGATTCACCTTTATGTTCCTTCTACCATTACCCTACACTCTTAATATCCACTCCCATGCATGTTCCCCGGATTTCTGTTTGTATAAAGGAATTATTTTGGGGTGCAGTACACCTCCTCATGGGTCACACTATGTACCTCACCTTTAGGGGGCTTCTAGGACTCAAGTCTAGATATAGGTCTAGAAGCAAAGAGTGGTGATGAGGTGGGCCCAGGGGTGAATCTGCCGTCTTATACAGCAACTGCTTCAGGGGAGGCCATTACCGGTTCATCAGGCGATGAGGATTTATCCCCACCACTGTGGGTGAGGGAGCCACTTTTGCTAGGAGTGGGTAGGCAACTTCACTGGGGGTAGGGATGCCACTTTCACTGGGCGTAGGCCAACCTCTTCCATGGTAAAGAAGACTTATCAGAACTAAGAGGCTCAAGGTCTCCAGCTTCATCAAGGTCTTCCCATAGGTCACCAGCCCAACTCACAGGATATCATTCTTTCCCAGTCAGTGCCCTCACTGTAACAGTAGAGACCACGTGAGGCTGGGAAGTTGTCATTCAGTCAATCACAGGATTTGTTTTGCATGTGATTTTCAGCAGTTTCAGTCCTGAAATAAGGTCATCCTTCAGGGCACAACTAGAATATCCTTTATGCATTGTTTGAGGTAGGAATTTGAATCCATGATCTCATCCTTTTCTTTTACAACTATGTCCAATGACACTAGGAACAAGTAACCAAGTAACCAATGTCATTATATTCCTCAGTTTTCCAAAAATGTTTGAAATATCTTAAATGAACTCACTTAGCTCCTTGCTTCTTGTAAGTGGTTGATTAGAAGTATCCAATGCAGATATTTTGCATATCTCTATAAACAGCTAACACCATGAACAATCACATTAGAGCGCCATTCTCATAAACCTCAGAACCAATTCAGGAAACTCAACCTTAAAATTCTGTTCTCCTGGAACCACTATTGATATTAAAATCTGCATTAGTAAAAGTTCTCCTGAGAAAGAGAACCAATAGGATACACACACATGCACACACACACACACACACACAGATTGATTATAGGAATTGGCTCATGTGATTACGGAGGCTCAGAGGTCCCTCAATGTGCCATCTGCAAGCTAGAGAACCAGGAAAGCTGATGGTATAATTCAGTCTAAGTCCAAAGCCCAACAACCAGGAGCACTACTGTCTGAGGGCAGAAGAAGATGGATGTCTCAGTTCAAACAGAGACAGAGAACAAGTTTGTCTTCCTATGCCTTTTTGTGTTATTTGGGCCCTCAACAGATTGGATAATCGCCACCCACACTGGTGAGGGCAGTCTTCTTAATCTACTAATTCAAATATGAATCTCTTCTGGAAGCAGTCTCACAGACACATCCCAAAATAATGGTCTATCCACTATCTGGGCATCCCTTAGTCCAGTCCAGGTGACACACAGAATTAACCACCACAGTTGTCAATTAGAAGCAAATCTCTAACATGAGCTGTAAGACTACAGGAACTTTTCCACAGACCAGCTTCTGGCTCCATGCATTTCCATCTTGTTTCATTTCTACTTCCTCCACGCTTCCTAAACTAAGAGCCACAGGACATTCACGCTGCGTCACCCCAGGTGAGTCAACACCATGGGTGGTAGGAGTATTCCCAGAAACAAATCCTCCCCAATAATTGTCATGATCCATGGAAGTGACAAAGAGCCACATTCATGAAATATATACATATATTGCATCCCACATAAATACATCCCATTTGTCCACATTAAATGCATCCCTCAATTCAAGCTTCCCTAAGCTGGATCCCCAAAATGCCCAGTTATTCTGATACCCCCTGGCAGAAGGGAAATGTGACAGAAGGGAAGTCAGGGTGAAAAGAAACAGCAGCCTTAAATGATTGTGGTTGATACAATATACCTTTGCAAATTTTACAAAAACGTGAAAGCATTGCCAGGGCCCCTCCCGGAGCCTTGGAAGGAGCAAGTGGGGGCCCAGCATAGCTTTGCATAAAGGCACAGCCCTTAGAGATGAAAGAGATCAAAAGAAGGGTAATTACTGAGGCGGGGGCCTCAGGGCTGCATCCTCTGGCACAATTATGTTAACAAGGTAAATTAGCCCCAGATAAACCTGTACCTAATAAACCTGGGCGGCTTGTGCCTGGAGCCCTCACTAGGAAGGGGGACTTCAAAGTCCATAGCCCAGTCTTCAGAGTTGGTTGTCTCCCGCTGTGGACTCCAGGCCTGTCCATGGGCTTCAGGCCAAGGAAGGGCCTGAATGTCGCCTCTCACAAAGTCCCAGGACGACATGGATCACATATGAGCACCCGCACTGTCTCACATACACAGACACACCTTCCACCACTCCAGAGCTCATCCATAGCCACTGCCTCGCCTTACAGAAAACACCACACACACACACACACACACCCCTAACAGCAATTCCTAAACACAGAACCAGGCTCTCCAACAGGCCTGAACATGGGAAGATTTCTCTTTGTAGGGAGAGATGAGGCTGCTAAGGAAATGGAGAAAATTGTTTCCTCTTAATCCCCACCAACAGGATAAGGAGTCACAAGGAGCAGGCACCGCTAGCCTCTTTCTAGCTCACAGAGGCGCTGGGCTCTGTGGCTCTGCAGACCTGGGCTGATCGCTCGCTCTGCCTCCACTTTCACGCAACATCTCTCTTCCTCCAAGATGCAGGGAAAACCCTGGACCAGACAGTGGGGAAAGATGTTGCATTCACATCCAAACACTCTGTGCTTCAGAGCCGCTATGGACAGAGCTCAGACTGTGCCAAGCCCGCAGAATGTCAGCTGGAAAGCTGGGACGATGTTGGCCACTGACCGTCTGTCCCCTGCCTCTATCCCAGGACAATAGGAAACAACATGGGAACAGGGGTGGGGAGGTATAAGGACTCTCTATCTCCAGCAGCTGTACGGTTGGCCAAAGTTCTTGTCCCACAGCGCTGACTTTTCAGTTCCAAACTGGCACAAACTCCAGGTTTGGCCAAGGATCAGCAAAGAGTATTTTGAGAATACCAAGCTGGGAGTCCAGGTCCTGGGTTCAAGACAGTCTGGGGAGAGCGAGGGGAGATAATGGTCACGAGTGTCCTTGGAAGGCCGGGTGGGTGGGTGAGGGGCCCACCGCCCTAAGGAACAAGAGCCCTGAGAGGCTGACGGGAGAGCTCTCTGGGCCTGGGCCAGGTCTTTGAGGCTCTTCCGCTCAGGAAAACCCGTTCTCCTTCCTGAGCCAGAGGGAGCAGGAAAACAGGAAACACATGTTATTTGTGGGAGGCTGAGCACCCAACCCTGAGAAGCCCCCGGGAGGACCTGCTCCCTGCATGAGAGTTTCCTGCCCCACCCGGGGACCTGCCCTCACCAGCCTTGAGGGAGAAACGTGCTTATCAAGCTCCTACAAAGAGCCCAGAACTGGTAGGCCAGATGTCTGCATTCCTACTTGCAATATTCCTGTGCAACCTTGGGCAAGGAGCTCCACCTTTCTGGACCTCTGTCTCTTCCCCTGTCCAGTGAAGGTGACTGACCCTGCCTTCCTCTCTGCCCCGCCTGCCTCACTAGCTTTGCAACCACGAAGTCCCACGCACAGGGAAACACTGCTGGGAATCCCAAGGAGATTCTTCCCCTCCCCGTCCTTTAAAACTCAGCCTCCAGGAAGCCTTCCCCGATTGCCCCAAAGTGAAGATAGACTCACTTATGAGTGCCCCTCTGGCATTCACCACTTCCGCTCTTTGAGGGGCATGACACAGTCTCTGCGTCAGACAGAAGTCCTTGATATCTGGTCATCCTGTCCACAAAATCATGAGCAACCTGAGGTTCACTGGGTCTGGTTATTCTTTGCGCCCCTCCCCAGCTGCCAGCAGGTGTGGAAGAAGCACTGGCTAAAAGCACCAAGCCTGTGTTGGATAATGAGACCTGCCCTCGACCCCACCCACGCCTCTCCTCCTTGATCCAGTCCTGGCCAGTAAGGACTCGGGATTTTGCGAATGCAAGAACCAGGGCACACCGGGAAAGTGGCTCAGCAGACCAGGAGGTCCCTCTGAGATCTCTCCAAGCTGCCTGTGGCCAGGACAGGGTAGCTCTAGGAAGACTTTACTGGTCCCGTGTCCACCTGCCTACATCCTCCTCAGAACAGCATTGCAGGCTTGGCTTGGCTCACTGAGCTCAATATCTCTCAAGGCCAGTGCCTGGGTGTGGTTTGAAGGCTCTGAGAAGGAGGAGGCCTTTGGAACCGCTCGAGGATGCCTGAAGTGCTGAGACTACGGTGTGTGTGCTGTCTCTTTCAGTGTGCTTATCGTGTCATTATTCCCTTAGAAGTGTTCATGATTTTTTCCCTCTTTCCCTTCAGAAGCCTGGCCTGGGCATGATGACTGGCAAGTGCCTTAGGGAAGTTAGGGGACTGGTGAGAGGGAGGCCAGGCTGCTAGGTTAGCTGTCCCTACAGAGTGGGAGCTGGCAGAGATGCCCACCAGAAATGAGTCTCTCTATTCTATTGTGTAGAGCCGGCTGTTCCCAGCCACTCTTGCATCTAGGCGGAACCATGAGACTACTTGTCACAGATTGAACATCAAGTTAATGTCAGATGTTACATTCAGGCCAAGGTGGTTAGAAAAGGTTGTGTCTTCTCCACCCACTCTTTCCTGTCTGCTCTCTAGATGCAGAGGACTCAGGCCTAAGGGAGGGCAGAGTCATTAGGTGCAAAGAGCTTGGATCCTTGAATCACCACGTGGAAGGCCTCCTACCAACCAGGAGCACCCACAGTGGACTGTTATGTGAGTGAAAAGTAGCCTCTATTATGTTCAGCCACTGAAATTTTGGGATTTATTTGTTTCATCAACCCGTATTACCCTAATGCAGTTGCCTTACAGGGATAAGACTGTAAGGAGGAAATGGGTCCAACACTCCAGATCTGCCTACCTAGGCCCATTGTAGGACTTGGAATGTGACTGGATGTAGGACTTGGAATGTGACTGGGCCTACTTCCTCAGCCTTGGCTGTTGGTTTGGCCCCAGTGAGGGGATGCTCTGAGTTCAGGTGACTAAGAGCAGAACTGTCTATTTCTCACTCATTTTTTAGCTTCCCAGAATCAATCCTAGCCCCACTCTAGACCCTCCTACACTGGGCCTTCCAATTTGACATTGTGATTGGGAACCTTTCCGAATCCTAACTTTTGACATTACATCCTGCCTAGGATGGTCTTTCCAATCTGTCTTAAGAGTCTCTCTGGGATCATGGTTCCCTCCCTTCCTCAGAGTCTGTTGAGCCCTTTGCAAGTCCAGGGGCCAGATCAGGCCCGTGGCTGCCTATAGCAGGATGACTCCATGCCAAGGATGTTCTGTGCCTCATCTCATTCAATCCTCACAACAAGCCCATGAAGTAGGCACCTGGGTCACCATCTTGATTCTGACCTTTGGATGTCATAATTCCCATTTTGCAGATGAGAAGACCAAGGCATGAAAAAGGCACACTTGTTCAAGGACATACAGCTCATTTGGTAGGGACAGGTCTAGAATCCAAGTCATGTGGTCTCTGGAGCCTGCACTCTGAACTCACTATGTCATAGTCCCTTGCAAATATAGGTGTTCAATAAATAGGTGTTAGATTAATCCTTTTTAATTTTAAAAGGCAAGGCAGACAGATTACCATTGGCCAAATAAAAGCCTCTAGGTTGGTAGTATTAGGTGGCCCTGGGATCTTCTGAGGAATGTTCCTAGAGAGGGTGGCACTTGGGGTCAAGCCACATGATCTCACTGTCTGTGGTTTTCTTTCCAAGATCCTGCCAGTAGCTCAGGAGCATGTGTTTGTGTGGTGTGTCTGTGTGTGTGTATGTGTATGTGTGTATGTGTGTGTGTGTGTATGTGTGTACATGTAAATACAACAAGGAGAGGCTTTAAAGCAGAGCTATCCAATAGAAATAAGATGCAAGCCATAGGCCGGGTGCGGTGGCTCACGCCTGTAATCCCAGCACTTTGGGAGGCCAAAGCGGGCAGATCACTTGAGGTCAAGAGTTCAAGACCAGCCTGGGCAACGTGGCGAAACCCCATCTCTACAAAAATTACAAAAATTAGCCAAGTGTGGTGGTACATGCCTGTAGTCCCAGCTACTCAGGAAGCTGAGAGAGGATCTCTTGAGCCCAGAAGGTGGAGGTTATAGTGAGCCATGATCATGCCACTGCACTCTGGCCTAGGCAACAGAGCCAGATCCTGTCTCAAAAAAAAAAAAAAAAAAAAAGGCAAACCATACATATGATTTTACATTTTCTAGTAGCTGCATTTTAAAAAAGGAAAAAGAAACATGTAAAACTAACTTTAGTAATGCATTTTGTTTAATTCATTATGTAAGAAATATTATTTCAACATGTAATGAATGTGAAAAATTAATGAGAGCTGGGTGCAGTGGCTCATGCCTATAATCCCAACACTTTGGGAGGCCAAAAGGGAGTGGATCACCTGAAGTCAGGAGTTCAAGACCAGCCTGGCCAACATGGTCAAACCCTGTCTCTACTAAAAAAAAATACAAAAAAATCAGCCTGGCATGGTGGTGCGCACATGTAGTCCCAGCTACTCAGAAGGCTGAGGCAGGAGAATCACTTAAACCCAGGAGGCAGAGGTTGCAGTGAGCCGAGATCTCACTACTGCACTCCAGCTTGGACAACAGAGTAAGACTCTATCCCTGCCCGCCTCCCCACAAAAAATTAATGAGATCCTTTACATTCCTTTTTTTGTACTAAGCCTTCAAAGTTCAGTATGTACTCTACATGAACATGTCTCAACTCAGACCAGCCACATTTCAAGTTCTCAAGAGACATAAGTGGCCAGCGGCCACACTGCATTGCACAGCACAGCTCTGGAGAGGCTCTGGCCTTGTGGGGTCAGGCTGACCCTGGAAATGAGGCTTTAGAACTCTCCACATGGTGTGCCTCCAAGACTCTGGAGAGCCCAAATACTAAGGCCTCACCTAGCAGAGAACTATGAAAGTCCCTAAGTAGCATGCAAGCTAATAAATGCTGAATAAACACAAACTACTATGTGTTACGATCCAGGGAACGCAGGAGATGGTTTTAATCTGCTGCAAAATGGGCATGTGTTTGTACTTTCCTATTTACAGTAGGCCTATGAGGAGCCTTGTAAAGAGCTCGAGGAGCGCCAAGTAGCCCAGCACTCAACGCAGCTGTTCTGTGTTCCCAATTACTCCAGACCCCCAGGTTACAAGCAAGCGCAGATGAAACGCAGAATGTTTTCACAATTGGGAAGCACTGTCTCTAAACTGTGAGGGGAGAGAAATCGAGTGAAGAGCCAGGTTGGGAAATTGTTGCCAGTTGTGGTATATGGGAGCCAAGGATGGGGATGGGACCCCAGGAGGAAGCCCTGAATCCTCCAGGGTCTGTGTCTAGGCCTGCAGGTGCCCCATGAGACAGAAGCTGCAGAAACTCAGGCCTGGCCAGCAGAATGAGAGTGGTCCGCTGGAGGCTGGGCCAGCTTGCAGGCATGCGACCTGGGCAGTCACACAAGGCCCCGCACTTAAAAGGGGCTACGCTCAGAAAGATCCTGCACTTGGATTAATGCCCTGGTGTCGCCATCTTGAAATTCATAGTACTTTTTGAAGCACGGGCTCACGTTTTCATTTTGACAGGGCCCCACAAATTACGGAGCAGGACCTGAGTAGAGGGCACTGTAAGCAACAACAAGCCCTTTCTGCCTGAGGTCCCTGCTAGGGAAGGGCTGAGCAGCCCAAGGTTGGCCTTCCTGGGACCAGTACAGTCGTCTGTCTCCTTCAACAGTGCAAGGAGAGACTATCCAGAGGAATGACCAGAGCCGGCCCAACATGGAACTCCGGAGCTGGCCGTGGAGAACGGCACCAGGATGTTGTGTGTTTTCCAAAGTTGCAATCACAATGGTCTCTTTTCATTTAAAGGAAAATACTGCAACCATTTCCTAGCAAAGGTTAAGTCCTTACACTTATAAAAAAAAAAAAGTTTTTTATCCTGCCAAGGAATGTGCTTTTTCGAGCTGGCTTCCAGTCCTTCCTGCGGCCAAAGTTCCCTCCCTCTGCTCACAGGGAGAGCCCTGGGGTCCTAGGAGAGTAGTGGGTGGCCCAGCAGCCACTGCTCACAAAGCGGAGCCAGGAGGAGGGAGCTGGCACCTGGTGGCTGTCCACTGATTTACCCCTAACCAGGCAACCAGGACAGGGGCTCCCTGATGGCAGAAATCCACCCCCTCCGCCTCCACGCCCTCCAAAAAGCCCACTTCAGGCAAGGGCCTCCACCTCCTCCCCAGCCATGCGTGCTTTGCCCAAAGGCCACAGACCTGACCATGAGCTCCCACCTGACAGTTCCTGTCTACCTTTCAGGAAGCAGAGAATCCATTTAATCCCTGGCCTAGACTGGGAATGAGAATATGAACACGGCACCCGGTGCTCATGGGAGAGGGCCTGAGCAACTAGAAAAGGAGGCGCCTGAGTAAGCCCCCACTCCACACCTGCCTTCCTGTCTGCTCTGCCCGGCACCTGGGGGCCCTGTCTCTGAGACCTGCCCTTCACTCTTGCACTACAGCCTAGGCCTTCATTCCTCATGAATATCACTCCAGCAGTTCTTGCCCCTCCCTCTGGCATCACTTCTCCCCTCTTTATTGTATTATTCTCATCGGCAACAAGCATATCCTCCCATCCTTAAAAAAAGTAATAATTGAAAAAAAAAATGCTCCTGATCATTCCTCCCTCCCTTCCCCATGAGAGCACACTTTCCGGAAAGAGTTGTCTCTATTTGCTGTTTCCAGTCACCCTTCTGTGAGTTCTCTACTTTTTTTCAATGTACTCTTAATGAATTTCACAAAGTGGCTGCACCGTGTGACCAACACTCAGCTGAAGAAATGAAGCATGAGCAGTATCAGAACCCTTAGGATGCCGTTTGCTGTCACCACCCCTTCCTCCTTCCCAGATGTAACCTCCACCCTGACCTTTAACACTATATTAGTTTTGTCTGTTTTTGAACATTATATAAATGGAATCATATAGTATGTACTTTTTGGGTTTAGTTTCTTCTCTCAATATTGTTTGTGAGTTTCATCCGTGTTATTTGGTGTGGCCATATTTATTAATTATCATTGCTGAATAGTAGACTATGATATTGTCAGAGGTGTTTGAACCAGAGCAACTCCATCTTGAATAGCTCAGTAAAATTAGGCTGAGACCTACTGGGCTGCGTTCCCAGATAGTTAGGTATTCTAAGTCACGGGATGAAACAGGAGGTTGGCACAAGATACAGGTCATAAAGACCTTGCTGATAAAACAGGTTGCAGTAAAGAAGCTGGAACCCACCAAAATGAAGATAGCCACAAGAGTGACCTCTGGTCATCCGTCCTCACTGCTACACTCCCACCAGTGCCATGACAGTTTACAAATGCCATGGCAACTTCAGGAAGTTACCCTATACGGCCTAAAAAGGGGAGGCATGAATAATCCACCCCTCATTTAGCATATAATCAAGAAGTAATTATAAAAATGGGCAATCAGCAGCCTTCGGGGCTGCTCTGTCTCTGGAGTAGCCATTCTTTTATTCCTTTCCTAATAAACTCGCTCTCACCTTATGGACTCGCCCTGAATTCTTTCTTGCATGAGATCCAAGAACCCTCTCTTGGGGTCTGGATTGAGACCCCTTTTGGGTAACAGTATGAGTATACCAATATTTGTTTATCTGGCCTATCAATGATGGATATTGGGTTGTTTCTGGTTTCAGTAACTATATAATACTCCTAAGTACTTTCTCATACATGACTTTCAGCATCAAATAAATGCATTTTAGGAGGTATATACCTGGAAGTGGAATTTCTGGGTCATAAGGTTTGCATGTGTTCAAATAGTTTTCAACTTACACCATCAAGATATAAGAGTTCTAATAGTTACATCACATCCTTACCAATTCTTAGCATTATCACACACATCAGCTTTTCCCTGGGACCCCAGTCTGCCACCCTACCCTGCAGATCTGGAACTTGCCATCCTCCACAATCACATGAGCCAACATACATACATACATATGTAAATATTATTCATACACACATACATACATACTAGCCATCCATTCTCCTGGTTCTATTTATCTGGAGAACCCTAATACAATTCTCTTTATCAGATTAAGAAAATTCTTTTCTATTCCCATTTTATTAAAAGTTTTTTCAAATTGTATGTTAAATTCAAAAGCATACATTTTTCAAAATAAATTTTATCAAGTAATGTTTCTATACCAATTAGGATGGTCTTGTGCTTTTTTCCTTTATTTCATAAAAGTGATTGACTAAACTGTGTGGGGTTTTTTGTTTTGTTTATTTAATAGGACAACATGAACATAATTGAGTCATTGAAGCTAAACCAAACTTGCATTTCTGTAATAAACCCAATTTGTTCATGATTTAATATTTTTTGGATAGCTCTGTATTTAGTTTGCTAATATTTTATTCATCCAAGAAATATTCATTAGAGAAATTGGCGTGTGATTTTTTTTCATTGTAATGTCCTTGTCAGGTATCAAGGCTTTTTCAGCCTGATAAAGCATATTGAGAAATGCTTCCTCTTTTCCTATTCTCTGGAAAAGATTGTGTAATATTGCTCTTACTACTTCCTGTAATGGTTGGTGAAATTCACAATTGAAGACATCTGGGCCTAGAGTGTTCTTTGTAGGAAGAATATTAAGAAAGGATTCCATTTCTTTAAAAGTTATGAGCACAGTTGGCCTTCCAGATCTATGGATCCCACATGAGTTCCAGATTCAACCAATTGTGTATCAAAAATATTCGGGAAAAAAAGCCACAAGAAATAATACAACTATACAAAATAATACAATTTAAAAATACAATATAACAATGATTTACATAGAATTTACATTACATTAGGTATTACAAGTAACTGAGAGATGATTTAAAGTATGTGGGAAATTAAACAATAGTTTTCTAAATAACTTATGGTCAAAGAAGAAATCACAATGGAAATTAGAAAAGACTTTAAACTGAATGATAATAAAATACCACATTGTGAAACATGTAGGATGCAATTAAAGCCAGATTCAAAAGGAAATTCATGGACTTAAATGCTTATGTTGGAAATGAGAAAAGGCTTATCAACAATTTAGGCCAGGTACAGTGGCTCATGCCTATATTCCCAGCACTTTCGGAGGCCGAGGTGGGCAGATCACTTGAGGTCAGGAGTTGAAGACCAGCCTGGCCAATATGGCAAAACCCTGTCTCTACTAAAAACACAAAAATTAGCTGGGCGTGGTGGTACTTGCCTGTAATCCTAGCTACTTGGGAGACTGAGGCAAGAAAATCACTTGAACCTGAGAGGCGAAGGTTGCAGTGAGCCAAGATTATGCCACTGTGCTCCAGCCTGGGTGACAGAGGGAGACTCTGAAAAAAAAAAAAAAATATATATATATATATATATACACACACACACACACACATACACATACACACACACACCTCAAAGAGTTAGAAAAATAATAGCAAATGAAAGTAGAATGACAGATGATGATAGATACAATGAAGTTGTGAGCATAAATTAATGAAACAGAAAACAATGGAAAAGGTCCACAAATCTGGTACTATGAAAAGAGTAAAATTAGCAAGACTTGGTGAAAGTAACCAGGAAAAAGCAGAGAAAGAGAGAGAGAGAGAGAGAAAGGGAAGGCAGACATAACCAATATCAGCAAGAAAAAAGGGGACTTTAATACAGATTCTGCAAACATTAAAAAGTCTCCCTGGAAGTCAGTCTCCCTGGAAGGAGTGAGAAAAAATATGGGAGATGGGTAGGTAGGTATCTTCTATGACCTCAGATCCAAAGGTCTCTCCTTTATCAAGGCCAGAGAAGCCCTGAGAGATGGTCACTATATACCTGGGAGCCCTAGAGTGATGGCCATCAGAACTTGAGATCTTTCTTAAGAAGAGTCTTGGATCTGACCACTGAGAAACATGATAATAACTCCAGGGTTGTGTCAAGGAAAATGGAAAGAAGGAGGGAGTGAAGGGAAGATCCTACCTGAGCCATTTGCAACCAAGCACAATGATGAGGCTAAGATCTTCAAACCTAAACTAGGTTTCATAGTCAAACAAATGGAGCCACAACATAGCACTGGGAATTCAGCCCCATGAGGGCAGTAACTTTTGTCTGTTTTCTTCACCGTGGTATCCCCAGCCCCTAGAAGAGTGCTTGCCATGTAGCAAGTACTCAATAAATATGTATCTAATTAATTGAATGAATGGATGAATCCAGTATGTATCTAATTAATTGAATGAATGAATCCTGGGTTCTGCCTCAGTGGGTTTCTCCCTGTACCCAACCAGGTAATTGATGTGTTTGCCAGCCAGCCACTCTTCTCCCTCTCCTAATGATATGGTTTGGATATTCGTTCCCTCCAAATCTGATGTTGAAATGTAATCCCCAGTGTTGGACGCAGGCCCTGTGGATTGGATCATGGCCGTGGTCCCTCGTGAATGGTTTAGTACCATCCCTTGGTGATAACTGAGCTCTCACTAAGTGAGTTCACACGAGATCTGGTTGTTTAAAAGTCTGGGATGTACCCTCACTAGCTCTCTTGCTCCCTCTCTGGCCATGTGATACATCAGCGTCCCCCTTCACCTTCTGCCATGATCAAAAGCTCCCTGAGGCCTCACCAGAAGCTGAGCAGATGCTGGTGCCATGCTTGTACAGCCTGCAGAACCATGAGTCAAGGAAACCTCTTTTCTTTATAAATTACTCAGCCTTGGATATTTATAGCAACACAAAAACAGCCCAATACACCTAATGAATTCCCAGCCCTCCATGAAGATTCTCTAACTACATGATCAGCTTTCCCGGATCCTCCCTGGTGGCGCTCTACCCAGCCCTTATAACACAGACTAAGAGAGGCGTCTGCAGCCTCTAGTTTTATCTCCTACCTGGTCTTTGCATGAGCATGTTACAGTAACACACATGGGCCCATATACAGGTAGTGAGTAGCCACACACAGTAATTAGTTCAGAAAATGGTCTTACTGTAAAATAGAGGGAAAATTCTTTGATGTAATATTCATCTCAGAAGTCATGCCTTTCCTATCAAAATCTAAAGCTGCCAGCACAACTGTACCTACCACAGCGGTGGCAGAAAGAAGGCTCTTGGCACTGCAGACCAATTTGGCAGAACGTACACTGGCTGAAAGCCCCACCCTCTGTGTTTTCAGTCTTCAGACAAGCCTGCGGTGTAGCAAAAGGCAAAGAAATGGAGCTGTGAAAACATGCCTGTGAACCCTGTATTCAAGTTTCACCTTGGGAAATTGCAACATAATAACCAAGAATTCTTGGGCCAAGTGCCCTAAGAAGAAAGGGTGCAGCTGGCATGGAACCACAGTGGACCCAAATGGTTTGGAACAAGAGGAAGCTCGGAAGAAAAGCAGAACCTGGCCACTGCCAGAGACCTAGGCTAGCACATGGACTGGAGCATCGCTTCCTCAGTCCCCTCGGGAGGAGGGATTATGACCACCAGACTCATATCAGACACTGTCTGAGATTGCTGTGGATATGCTTGTGCCTGTTTAGGAAACTGTATACAGTCTGTTCTGTGATATAGGTTAGGTTCCTCTCAATGAATCCTTTTTGCCACTGTTGCCAAATTCTGAGTATAAAGATGCCCCTCTCAGATACTGTTGAGCAGGCACAGATGAACAGTGAGCCCCCTAACCATCTCAAGTGAAGATCACTGAGTCCAGAGTGGAACCAGAACCCTCCTATTCCCATCCAGGGTCTCTCTGGTGTGCCACACAACAGATGCACTGTGGGTTTTGTTTCTCCTGTGAAACTGGTCTCTCTCTGTTCCTAGACAAAGATAAACACACCCTGAAAACTTATCTGCAAATCATTAGAAGGGAAAAAACAGACTCACAGGATTCTGAACTCTATTTTACAAATGGCCAGAAAAGTGTCAGTGGAAATGAATAATTATTTCTGGCGAAGAGGACAGGATGGATTTCTCTGGGCATGTCCAGAGCGGTTCCTTGGTGTTCTTGTGCGATGATGGCCTGGCCTGACAAAGCAGGGATCCTCTCCTCCCTGCCCCATCTCTGGAGGAAGATCGGGGTCCCACAATTCAGAGGATTAACACTGTGGCCTCTGCCCTTTGTGGCCAGCTGAACAGATGACAAACATCATCCAGGCCTCCTCTGGCAGCCCTTGCAGGGCAGCAAGGACTCTGGACGGCCCCACCTGAACCCAGGCCTCCACAACATCCTCCCCTCCTGGCCCCAGAGAGCAGAGAGGGCGCCAAAGGGAAGCAGAAGCAGGCTTTGGTTTTTCTGCACTAGCTTTGCCTTTTTGTTTGTCAAGAAGAAAATATTCAGCCCTGCTCCCAGCGGGGGGAAACAGGGACGACAGGACTGAAGGCTATTTGTGAGACGCTGCTTCCCCCAAAGGAAGGGTGGGAATGGTGTGAAGAGAGACCTGCCCTCATTTCCTGGAATAGAGCATGTGGGTCAATAGTTTGCAGTTTGCAACTATTTTTCAATCACGTTATCTCATTTTTGGTCCTCACAATAACCCGGTTAGGTGAGGATGGAAAGGGGTTTGTCTTAGTCAGTTCTGGCTGTTATAACAAAAATACCACAACCCGAGTGGCTTCAACAACAAACATTTATTTCTCCTGGTGCTGGAGGCCAGAGGTCCGGGATCAGGGTGCCAGCATGATGGCGCTCGTGAGAGCTCTCTTCCGGGTTGCAGGCCGCCGTCTTCTCCTTGTATCCTCCTGTGGCAGGAACTCTCTTGTGTCTGTGTCTTTTTATATGGCACTAATGCCATTCACGAGGACTCCACCCTCAGCATGTGATTACCTCCTAAGGACTACACTTCCTAATATCATCACATTGGGGTTAGAATTTCAACCTAGGAATGTGGGGCAGACACAGACTTTCAGCCCATAGAGGATTATTATCCCGATTTTACTAATGAGGAAACTGAGGCTCAGTGGCAATAACTAATGAGGAGAATGTGCTAAGGAGAGTGTCCTAAGGCACGCCCTCTAATTCCACGTCTCCTGCCTCATCTGCCACCTCCTAGGCCTTTTCTGGGCTTTGCTCTCTCTGCATGCCCCTGCCTAGGCTGAGTCTCCAGTCCCTGTCCCAACTCTGCCAACAGCTGGCTGCATGGCCTTAGCCACATCCCGTGTTCTCTCTGGGCCTCAGTTTCTTCATTTGCAAGGGGTGATATTAGGTTGATACAAAAGTAATTGTGGTTTTTGCCCATTAAAGTAGTGGCAAAACCTGCAATTACTTTTGCATCAACCTATATATCTATATAGGTGCCTCTATCAACTGATGGAAGAATCAAATGGCTTTGCAGATTCTGATATGCTCTACCGATTACGGGACCGCCCAGTATTACCTTCACAATGGGAGGGAGCAGAAAGGCTTCCTGCCTCAATTTATCTCCTTCTCCTCCCTGCCATTGGCAATTCAGCTTTCGGTGAGTCTTTTATCTTTACTAAAGGGCAGATCCTATTGGGCGATGTGGCTCATGCTTGTAATCCCAGCACTTTGCGAGGCAAGGCAGAAGGATTGCTTGAGGCCAGGAATTTGAGACCAGCCTGGGCAACATGGGGAGATCCCTGTCTCTACAGATAATTTTAAAATTAGCTGAGTATGGTGGTGTGCACCTGTGATTCCAGCTACTTGGGAGGCTGAGGCGGGAGGATGGCTTGAGCCTGGGAGGTTGAGGCTGCAGTAAACCAAGATTATGCCACTGCACTCCAGCCTGGGCAACAGAGCAAGACCTATCTCAAAAAAATAATAAATAAATAAATAAAGGGCAGAGCCCCCTGGGCTAGGACACATGTCTAAACATTATCAGTTATGAGCTCCTCTTAGTAAATGAGTTTATCAGCCATCCAGGGCTCAGGAACGGGTGAGGGAACGTTACAGCAGAAGGTGTCCAAGAGCCTGCCCTGATGTATCACACAAGACATGATCAAAAATGGTGTCTCCAGGCTCTGCGAGCTTTCCTTTCAGTTCTGTGCTCCGAGGGTCCTGAGAATGGGGCAGACTGAGAAATGAAAAGAGCTGGGACTCATTCACCCCTAGGTCTTCATGGCTTTACTTGGGACCTTCCTGGGAGGAGCCTGGACACATCTTCAAGACTCAAAAGGCATAGAGTCCTCATGGTGGAATTTTAGGCACCTTGAAAGAAGGGTGGTGTGACATCGTGGGGCTGATAAGAAAAAGGTCTTCCCAGTCTCCTTTGATGGCCACCTGCACCTGCTGTAAAATCGGCCCAGTCCCATAGCCCCAGGACCAGGGAACTCTGAAAGCCAGATAGCCTAGAAAGTAACAAAATGTAGATGGGTGAGAATGGGCTTGCAGGGCTGGGGGAGGGTGAGCCCAGCTCCTTGTGGGAGTGGGGCCCGGGCACCTGGTCAGATGGCCCCCTCCTGATGCACCCACCAAGGCCCTAACCAAGCCCGAACCCACCTGAATGGGGAAGAAATAAAAGGTGGCGAGTGTGAAGAAATCATTTTATAGTTCTTTAATAACTGTTTTTGATAGGTTCTGTTTATTCCTTTCAAAGTAGGTTATTTAAAATGTTCTACAATTAAAGAGAAAGGAAACAGGATAGTCTTTTTAAAAACAGGTTTGAGATAAGGAAAAAATTGATTCTATCAGCTCGGGGAAAACACCTCCTGCAGCACAAAAAGTCCACGAATGTCTGTGTGTGCCTTGACTGGGAATGAGGAGAGGGAGCTGGAGGGCAGCAAGGCCGGGCAGCGAGGGAGGCAGAGCCCCTCTGTTGGCGAGGGGTGGAGGCAGTCCTTTATCCTGTGCCTTCGGTGCTGTGGCTGGGAACCCAAGGTACTCATGCCGCCCTCCAAGGTGAAGAGAAGACCCACCTGCTTTTCTCTGCCATCACCAGATCCTCCCAGGCACTCTCCCCACAGTCGGTCCAGCCAGGCACACTCAGCCTGATCTGGTGATTCAAGCTGTCTTTCTGGGGACTCGGCCTCTGCAGGTAAGTCCTTAGTCTTCCAGCCTCTACCCCACTTCTCAAGGTGTCTGGGGACTCAAGGAGAGCAGAAGGGGCTGATGTGAGCCCACACTGGAGGAGGGCAGCCTAGCCCTCTGGTAGGTTCCATTCTTATTCTCACCGACTCTCTCGCCTTTCCTGAAAGTGGGTCATGCATCCCCACTCTAGCCATGGGACCTCCAATGACATCTGTGGAAGGCGCATCCTTCCCCACTCCACTGAACTGGCCACGTGCCCAGCCTTGGCCAGTGGCAGGTGAGAGCACAGGATGTAGGCCGTGTCCCAGCAGATGCGCTAAAACCCAAGGTTGGCCCCTGCCCACTCTCCTACTCTTTTCCTCTGCCCTGGGAAGGGCAGGACCCAGATGGGAATTGCTCCTTCAGTCATGGGGAGCAGAGCCCCTGCCCACTACAGCCACCAACATGTAAGATGAGCGAGAAATCAACTGCTATGTTTTAGGACATAGCGATACAGGGCCATTTGTGACTACAGCCTCACCTAGCAAAAGCTGCGTGATGTGGGACTTTGTTCTCCTCCTAATCCTCCATCTCCAAAGCAGTGTCTCTTGTCCACTTGCCTGTGGTCCACGGCCAGAGGACCCTGTCCTGGTTTCTGTGTCTTGTGCAGAGGCCTCATCTCACACACAGGGGCCTTCAGGTCTGGCTGTGCCTCGCATGTGATGCTCAGTGCAGGTAGGTGGTCAGTCCTGGGATGCTTAGGTATGGGGTATGCTACCCTGCTGCCACAGCCCCCAGAGGAAGCTTCTCCGCCCAACTCTCAGTCAATTCCCAGCCTCCCAGGGCTCACATAGACATTCCAGAGCCCAGGGCATCTGGAGAACGCAAACCTCAGGCCCCCCTGGGCCCAGCCCCACTAAGCCTGCACTCTGGGTTGGCCACCGACAGTGGATGGTGGAGGGCTGACCTCAGGGTGACTTCTTCCAGGCCCCCTGTGAGATAGAACAAGTCCCCCCTGCCTTGGTGGCCCCTCAACCAGACCAACACACCTCCTTCCCACCTGGGTTGTGGTGAACTCTGTTCTCTAAGTGACCAGGCCTGACCCTCAAGATGTTAAAGGAAGATCTCCGTTAGCAAATCCCCTGCTCTTTCCACAAAGCCTGAGTTTCCCTACCAGTATCTCAATAATGAGGTCAAGGAAGTCAGCTTTGAGCCCAAAGATGGCTACCTTCCTTTCCTTTCTTGTGGCAGTCAGTCTCATGGCTCATCCTCTGAGGTGGAAGGCTGCAAAGAAACAGGATTTAAAGGGTGATATTACAAAGAAATCCATTCAAATGATTTAGATAAGCCAGGTGCAATGGCTCATGCCTGTAATCCCAGCACTTTGGGAGGCTGAGGTGGGAGGATTACTTGAGCCCAGGAGTTTAAGACCAGCCTAGGCAACATAGCGAGACTTCATCTCTACCAAAAAAAAAAAAAAAAAAAAAAAATTAGCTGAGCATGGTGATGCATGCCTGTAGTACCAGCTACTCGGGAGGCTGAGGTGGGAGGATCACTTGAACCTGGGAAGTGGAGGCTGCAGTGAGCCGTGATCATACCATTGCACTCCAGCCTGGGTGACAGAGCAAGACTCTGTCTTAAAAAAAAAAAAGGTTAAAATGATATATTTTACTGATGATAAATATTACTATGTGTTTTTTCACCACAAGGGATTTTTTGCTTTTGTTCTTGTTGCTGTTGTTTTGTGTGGGGCGGGGTGGGGATGGGAGACGGGGTATGAGAAAGAGCTTGTTCAAGTAATTAAATACAAGGATTAGGCCAGGCAGGTGGGGGGTGGGGACATGACCCACAGAAAGCACAAGTCCCTTGGGACCCTCCTCCTCTACTCGCATTTCAGAGGCTACAGCCACATCTGGAACCAGGTCCCAGTGACCACCAGCTCCTGTGGGGAGTAGCGGGCATAGGTTTCTCCGGGACCGTGGAGACTAGAGAGGACACAGGGACATAGAGGAGTTCTCGAACTCACAGCCCTACCTGCCCTGTCTGCAGACAGGCACCAACCAGGGCTGGGGTCAATCAAGAGAAATCTAGAGGAAGACACAAAGGAAAACTAAAAAAGACACAGCAGAATAGAACAAGGTCTCTCACTAACACTGCCAGAGGGAGAAGAGTTCGAGGACACAGATGAGGAAGACAGGGGCAGCCCTGCACGGACACCCCAAGAGGCCAAGGGTAGGAGGCTGGACAGGGACTCTCCAAGCCCAGCTCCAAAAGAGTGTCCCCTGCCTCCCCCACCCAGGACCCCAGGCACCCATCCCTGGATTCTGCAAGGCCAAGGCTGGGTCCAGGTGCATGCTGCCAACCATAAGGTTTTTAAAGTATTTTAATTTAAAATTTTTTAGATTTTAAATTTTAATTTTTTAGTCAAATTTTTTGAAAAAAATAGAAAATTCAAATCAATGTATGTTGCCAATTAACTTTCCCCTTACATCACCTTCTACAGAAGGGCTATGAAGTAGGGTGGGCTGGCACCACTCCGTGCCTACAACCCACTTCTCCTAATGTTGTTCCTTGTGATATTTCTGTTTTCTCCTTCTTTGGGATTCTTAGATCAATTGCTGTCCTTGTCCTCCTAAGGAAGGAAGGATGCTTCACCACCACCCAACCTGCTGGAATGGGGCTTAAGAGTGCCCCATCCTTCTCATGTGACCTTCTGGCCCCAGATCCCAATAAAATTGGGGTCACATTCTCCCTGCCATAGGTACACAGAACTCAAGAGCATTGATATATGCATGATACGTTCAATGGCATTCAGGAATTGGAATGATTGCATAGAACAGAAAACCCAGATCACAGAGGCATAAACAAAATAGGAACTCATTTTTCTGTCACATGATGAAAAGATCAAAGGCTGGAAATTCAGGGCAGCCCAGCATCTCCACGATGTTGCCCAGATCCTGGGCTCATCCTGGCCTTTTCTTCTGCTACTATAAGGTATGACTTTTGAACTCATGCTCACACAATGGTTACTGAAGTTACCACCATCACATCCAGGCAAGAGGGAAGAAGGTTAATGGCTCTGGTGTGTGCACTAGCTGAAGGTCCACCTTTTAAGAAACTTTGCTGGAAGCTCAACCCAACCACTCCTGCTTCATCTCATTATCCAGAACTGCATTATGTGGCTACCCTTAGCTTCAAGATGAGACTAGAAAATGAAGTATTTTAGCTGGGCCAATTGCCAACCCTAACAAATTGAGATTCTATATAACAGAGGAGAGTTGAGAGTTGGTCAGGAATTGGCAGCCCTGTCACATATGCCTAATTCCAATGCTGTTATTGGAAGTACCAAGGCTGGCAGCTTCCACACTGGGTCTTCAGTCACTCATGTCATCTGTCTGCTTTCATTCCCCCACTCAGATGGCAAGCCTCTTTGTAAACAGAGAAAACATGTTCATCATTTTCATTACTCCCTCTTCCCAACCCCAACCTTCCAATCCTACTGTCCCAGCTCAATAAATGCTTACGTTAGAAAGAAAAAGCAGTAACACTCACTATTAACCATATATACCTTGGGACAAACTTTCCATTTCTTATTTGAATCACTGTTTTTATCATGTACTGCATTGTCATTTTCCATTTCATGAGCTTAAGTAGCAACTCCTCGAGTCAGCTGTAAACTCCTAACAGTCTAGAAGTGCCCAATCCAGTGATTTTCACACGGTGAATGCTTTCATGAATTGTTGAGTTTATTTGGCCTGAGTTCTAGTCATTATCAGTAACCACAACAATAGTAATTTCATATCTTTATGATGCTTCAAAGTTTACACAACTTCCTTTATACACATTCTCTCACTTGGTCTTTTAAGTAACTCTTTTAAGTAAAGCTGCTGTAATTATCCCTTTTTCACAGACGATGAAGCGGAGGCTAAGAGAAGGTATATTGCTTGCCCAGAGGCATGAAGTGAGTGTTTGAACTGGAACTTAAATACAGGTCTTTGACTTCAACTCCAGCACTTTTCCATCAAACTTTAGGCTTCGATTCTCTCACTTTCAAAAATGAAGAAATTAATTTAGATTATTTCAATGCAGCGCTGTCCATTAGAAATAGAATATGAGACACATATAATTTAAACTTTTCTAGTAGTCACATTTAAAAAGGAAAAAGAGACAGATGAAATGAATTTTAATAATAAACTTTTATTTAACTCAACTCGAAATATTCCAACATGCAATCCTGACATTAGTAAGAGACTTTACTTTTTTTTTCTTTTGAAAGCTAATGTGCTTTTTTAACTTATGTCTTTCAGTCATAGGAACTTCTAAAGAATGAAAGCCAATATGTTTATGACACTTTCAGCACATTACAATTTAACCACTTTTTAGGTGCTCAAAAGCCACACGTGGCTAGTGGCCACCATATTGGAAAGATCAGCTGTAATGTTTGAAAGGTAAATTTAGCTTTAAAAGGAAGCTCCTATATCTAAGATTTCATGATCAAATTATTTGGAAATTATCTAAAAGAGTTATTTTCGGTACATTCTTGCAATAAAGGAGAACTGCCTGTTCAACAACTATCCCCCAGTAGAAAACTGGCTTTACCTAGATCCATCACAAAGCACCACTGCCATCTGGTGGTAGACTCTTGAATTGCAAGCAAATTCCCAAAGAGGAAATAATCAGGCTCTCGGAATTAGTTTATCAAAGCAGATTCTACTGACTCCATACAATCCAGGAGAGCTTGTTGAAGAATGCACAATACTGGGCCCTGCTGAATCAAAATCTCCAGGACAAATCCCAAACCCCCGGATTTTCAATAAATGTCTCCAGTGATCATGCACACTGAAACTTGAGAATGGTTGATCTAAAGGACATGCCTATGTAATACAACCATAGAAAATTCAGTGACAGTAAATGTCAGAAGACTACTCATTCTTTCCTGATACTGTTCTGATATTTGTAAGACTGCTACTCTCTCAGTTTCTATGTAGAAAAAAAAAAAAAAAACCCACCCCCCCCAACACACGCGCACACACATACACACACAGTTGAAATGAATCCATAATCCCACCACTTTTTTCAAAATTTAAAGGAAGAAAGAAGCATCCATGGCCACTCCACCTCCCACTCCCCTACCCCCAACACACACACACACCCCTCAGACACAACTCTGTAACAGTTACATACAGCTCAAGCCCTCACAGCTGTGTCCCCACTCCCAGCCTCTGCTCTCACCCTCCACACCCAAGATCCAGCCAGGCCAGTGCCTTCACAGCTCTCCTCCTTCACCTCACTCCCCTTCTGAGACTTTGCAGAGCTGTCCCCTCCATCTGGAACAGCAGTCACCATCCTACCTCCCAGCCCCCATGACTTGTCCCTCATAATGCAGCTCAGGCATCAGCTACTTAGGAAGCCCCTTGGGGGAGCCCTCTAGATTGTGCTGGGTGCCCCTCCTTCCCCTGGAAGTGCCCCCTGTGGTAGCTGTATTGTCTGACTTCTCCACACAACTGTAAGCTCCTTATGGGGCAGGGCTGTGTCTCTTGTCTCTGTATCTGTGCCACCTAGAAAAAACTCTGCCACAAAGCAGGCATTGTTAAGAATTTGCTGAGTGTAGGGACATGGATGCAGCTGGAAACCATCATTCTTAGCAAACTATCACAAGAAGAGAAAACCAAACACCGCATGTTCTCACTCATAGGTGGGAACTGAACAATGAGATCACTTGGACTCGGGAAGGGGAACATCACACACTGGGGCCTATCATGGGGAGGGGGGAGGAGGGAGGGATTGCATTGGGGAGTTATACATGATATAAACGTCATGCACATGTACCCTAGAACTTAAAGTATAATAAAAAAATAAAAAAATAAAAAAATAAAAAATAAAAAAAAAAAAGAATTTGCTGAGTGAATAAATGTTTTCTTTTCCTTTCCTTTCTTTTCTTTTCTTCTTTTTTGAGACAGGGTCTTGCTCTGTCTCCCAGGCTGGAGTGCAGTGGCATGATCATGGCTCACTGCAGTCCCGAACTCCTGGGCTCAAGCGATCCTCACATCTCAGCCTCCTGATTAGCTGGGATTAGCATGCATCACCACACTCAGCTATTTTTTTAATTTTTCTTTATTAATTTTGTTTTATTTTATAGAGATGGGGTTCGCTGTGTTGTCCAGGCTGGTTTCAAACGTCTGGGCTCAAGCCATCCTCCTGCGTCTGCCTCCCAAACCGCTGGTATTGCAGGTGTGAGCCACCACGCCCAGCCATAAATAAATGTTTTCAAAAGCATCAAGTAGTCTATCTGATTTAAATGATAATGCTAGTGCTGATGAGTCTGGAAGACACTAAGCAGTGCGGGCCTTTACTGGAGGCTCAGTAACGTCAGCTTCCAGCTCTGAGGACAGAGCTGCAGACGTTATGACCGCTGACCAGAAGGGTTTGTGTCGGGGACTAGGGAGGGCAGTGATTTGGGCACCATGAACACAGTGAGACAGGGACGGGTGCAGGAAGAGGGCAGTAACAGAGTAACCCGGGAATGCCATCCCCACCTCCCAGGAAGGGATCCATTTCCCCAGAGGACAGAGGCCTGCCGCATCTCGCCCAGCTAATCTGACAGAAGCCAGCTGCAGTGCTAGGCCTGCCCCCGGGAAGGCATGCTGAGGCTGGGAACCACATGCCACTGTTTGCCCCTGGGGGACAGGGGCACAGGGAGAGGGTAATTGACTTGTCTCTCAAGTTTATTTATTAATTCCTAGCTGCACCATTTGATGTGGTTTCCAGGAGGCACGCCGTTGAAATCTGCCCCCCTTCCCCCTTGTGGCTGCCGTGGCCCCAGGGAGGTGGGTGAAGCTCAGAGCCAGCCTGCAAGTCAGACCAGGTGCAGGCAGGGGACTAGGAAGGGTGCCCACCATGCAGGGAGGCTCGCCGGCCCCAGCTCAGGCAGCAGACCATGGCATGGGGTGGGGTGCAAGGCAACAGTGGACAGTGTGCTGGGGAGCCTGAGACGCGCCTCGGGACAAGTGGCCGCAGCTCTCTGCTTCAGCTTCCCCAGCTGTGAAAAGGAGAAATGAGAGGCAGCAGCTGCCGCTTCATAGAGCTGAGTGAGGATACCAATGTAATGAGGGTAGGAAGCGCTGCTACAAGTCAGGGGCACCCTGCAACTGTCGAATGTTCCAGACCAGCAAGTGTGTATCTCTAAGTGCCGGGTCTAGGCCTAACTTTGCTCCTAATTTTATGTTTTCCAAATTTCCTATGCCTCCTACAATTAGCATGAATAAGCTGTATAACCAGGGAAACATCAGACTAAAGAGAATGGGAAGCGTGTGGCCTAGAAATGGAGCCACGTCTCAACAAGCAGGGTGGTTACAGGGTGGAGGGAGCAAGGGGGTGATCCCTCCACCCCGGCTCCAGCGAGGAAGGACACCTCAGATGCAGGGAGAGAGTGGAGCCTGAAGGGTAAAGGGAGGGGGTGATGACTTGAATGAAGGTAGCCACAGACTCCAACCAGAGGAAACGGGAGCCAGGCCCCAAGATTCTCTATCCAAGGCAGTGGCTCTCCTGGCTTTCAGCCTTTGAAGGGTCAGCACAAGTGACCTTCATTTAGCTGGTGTGCTCCCCACTGTGCGGCTCCAATCCCCTGGACTCTCTGTAGAGACTCTACCTACTTCTTCCACAGCAGAGCATGACCACCCAGGAGGAGAGAGGTGAGTGCAGAGGTCAGGGGTCCTCCACACTCACCCATACCCACCGTCCCTGGGCCCCACAACTGTGTCTGTGGGTGCAGACCCTGGTCCCAAGGAAGTGGCCATGGCTTCTTCCAAGAGGCACATGCCTGCCCAGGCTCCAGGCCAGGGTCCCGGTCCCCTCACCCCTCACCCTGTGGCTCCCCTGCTCATTCCCATCAATACTCTAGAGAAGACGCTACTGACAAAGAAAATGTTGAAAGAATTCACAAAGTTAGCAGCAAATCAAAGTCCTGGGAGCCCTGAAACTGACATAGTAGAGATGTAGGGCCCCTGGCCCTTTGCGATTCTGGGAGCATTGGCTGCATTCCGATCACTTACACACTTTTCCGACATGTCTTTGCCGCTGAGCACTAGTTCCTACTGCATTTGTTCAGTGGGCAGAAAGTGTCCCTGCCCCATGTTCACAGCCTAGAATCTACCCCTTTCCTTCACTCCTCTGCCATGAGACCACTCACACAAGGCCGGTGTGTGGCCAGGCCAGAGGGCTTTGCCACAGGCCTAACCAGTGTCTACCCACTGAGGAAGGCCAGGCAGCCCTCCCCAGTGGATGCAGGCCTTTGTGAGGACAGTTTCCGTGGGCTGGGCTGCCAATCTGGGGGGCCTTGAGCTGTGTCCACGTTCACATTTCTTCACTCAACTATCATAGGCCCCACTCTGTGCCAGGCTCTGGGCCCAGCCAGGCCAGGCTATGTGCACACACACATCACACTGTCACACACTCAGGCTGAACAGGGTCCCCCACTCTCTTGCAAGAACTGGACAGAACTCACACTTGTGTTCACACCCAGCTGGGCTGCACTGGCATTCACACGCATCCCTGTACTGGCTAAGTTCCTGCACAAGGGGTTTCTGCCTCTGCCCACAGGATGATCCCCACACCAGGGACAGATGCCACTTTGTGTGTCAGGGAATAAGATACCCCGAGGCCCACTGGAGAGGCGGGGGCCACTCTGGGTAGGGTGTGAATGGGGGCTGGGACCCAGGCTAGCGTAGGGCCTGGCTTCTGTCCCCCAGGTCCCTCTGGGCCAGTTGGCCTGTGGGCAGGGAGCTATCTTAGGCTGACACAGTGCTCTGAGGTCAGGGGAATCCAAACACAGAAAGGAGGACTCAAGAATGTCCCAAATGAGAAATGGATTCAGTTCTGCCTGCTTTACTCCCCAGGCCTCAGCCATTTCCCCACTCAAAGCCTCTCCCAGCCAACACCCCTCCTCCAGCCTCTTCCGCTCTCATGGCCTCTGTCCCACCTGCCATGATCCCACCGGATCATGTGGCCAGCCTCTCATCCTAAAACGCCTACTTCATCAGGTAACTCCCCTTTCAAGAACCTTCAAGAGCTCCCTCCACCCCCGCCCCAGCGCCCATTGCCTAAGGAGGACCTCTGGCTGGCACTCAAACCCCTCAGGACGAACTGGAGCTGACTTTCCTGCCTTAGCCGCCTCTTTTCCCTTCCCAGGCTCCCTCTGGACCTGGGTCCACACCATCATTCCATAGAGGCATTGCTCTTTTCCAGCTCTGCATCTTTAGCAAAACTTTCCTGAACCTCCTCTCCTCTTCCTTCTCCCGGAATGTCCTCTTTTCCTCCAGATCTTCCCCACCTGGCAGGGCCCAGCTAAACCTCCACCTCTTCCAAGAAGCCTTCCCTGATGACACAGCCCCCATGGAACGCTCCTCGCTGCCTCCTCTCTGTACTCTGCTTTTCCTCCCATGACACCTCATCTCCTGCCGGGGACTTTGCTCTCCGCTGCCTGGGCCATCTCCTCTTCCCTGCTTGTCCTCTCCTGAGCGCAGAGCTGGACACACAGGCCCCAGCTCCCGGAGGAAGGTGCAGTGGGCCTCCCTCGCCCCTAGCCTACTCCAGCCACACAGTTTGTGTGATTGTCTCTCCCTGCATGCTGTAGGTCCCCAGCCGGCCCAGCTCCCACCCCCACGCCGCCCTGCTGCAGAGGCAGCTGCTGCCCCGGGAGTGCTGAGGCTCCCAGTCAGGCTGGGGCCTGCTCCGCTGGGCGGGAACCGCGCACATTCCTTCAGAATTAAACAAGGGCCCGCTCGTTCCAGGCTCCCCAGGATGAGGATCATCCGGTTTGCTTTTTCCCTCTCCAGGCAGCAAGGCCCACTTGGTTCCAAAGGAAAGTTCTCCGGGCAATGACCTCAACAGCCGCAGGGAAGGGTGAAGGGTCACATCTGCGGCCATTTGGAAACCCGGGTCAAGGCCTGAGACTCTGCCCTCGGCCCCCTCATGCCTGGTGTTCATTCTGCCATCCATCTCCCATACTCACACACACGTGCATAGGCACAACACACACACACGCAGACACACAAACACACGTAAACACACATGCACAAATATAAGTGTGTACCCACACAGACGTGTGTATACACCCAACATACACATGTAAACACACAAAGACATGCACACAAGTGTAAATACAGACACACGCAGACACACATGCAAAGCACACACATACATACACAAGCACACTTGCAAACACACGCATGCACACACATACCCCCCTGCTGCCCTTGACTGACCCTGAGGTGGGCTGGGTGGCCTGGCCACAATGACAGGGCTGAGTGTCTGGCAAGAAGCCCACCCCTCCTTTCCCCAGAGCAGTTCGGGAAGAGGGCAGAGCTGTGATTTGAAGCATGGCAGATCATTTTTCACAGTTCACCTTCAAACAACCTCGGCCCAAGAGACAGAGTACTTTTTAGCAAAGACAAAAAAAAAGATTTCCCATCACACTGCCCCCAGCCCATGGCTGTGTGTAGTAAGAGAAACAGCCAAGTGGAGTGGGAGGGAGGGTGCAAGGTCAGGTTGAGCTGCCACATACCCCTGGGCTTCTGGAATAGGCCACAGCGGCCATGTCTGCTGGGTGGATAGCTATGTGGGAGGGCTTCAAAGTGTCTCCCCAAAAAATGTGCTCAACGCTTGGCTCCAGTGGCACGCCCTAAACCTCTCCTTGCTCTGCGGATCCCTCTCCCTCTGCCTCCACTTCTCCTAACCTCCCTTGCAGTAGCTGGCCCATGAGTTTGAGGATATCAGGGACCCAGGCGGTCCCGTGCACAGGGCAATGAGACAGGCAATGAGATAGCGCTCTCCAGCAGACATAGATGGGGCCTCGTGGGACAGTCTCAGGTGGTCACACCATCTCTAGAGGTCCACAGGGCTCCCAGTTCCTGGATGGTGGGAACAGAGATGGTTTAAGACCACTCCCATATTTCCTCCAGAGACTGGGCAGGCTTTGAGAGTAGATTCTAGCAATGCTTGAAGAAACAAGAGAAGCCATAGTCCCATGCTCCAGCCCAGTCTACGAGGTTGTTGCAGTCACCTTCCTAAGACTTGGTCCATGAAACTAAGTCACATGATCCTGGTCAGATTCACTGAGCGTGGCAAAATGTATCACATGGCCTGCTCCACACCAGCCCACGCCCTGGACAGTCACGTGGCCTGGCCACTGCCAGTCCAATAACATGGCGCAGAAAAAGATGCTGCCTTTCCAAGGTACTTTATTTCCATTGGTCGGGAAGTTATAATATACTGACAGTGTTAGAATAAGCACTTCACTGATACCTGCAGCAAAAATATGACACAAGAGATACAGAAATTGCCCACCTTTGGAGACAATGAAATTATGTTAAAAAAAATGAAGATTTCCAAATAATAAAGCGTCCATGATCCAAGCAGTGCCCTCTCGCCGCGCCCTTGTGCTGTCTGCAGCAGTCTTGCATGAGGCCTCGGTCATCCCTGCTCTGGACTGAACCATGTCTCCCTAAGAGCCATATTGTTGAAGTCCTAATCCCAGCACATCAGAATGAAACTGTATTTGGAAATAGGGCCATAAAAAGGTATTAAGTTAAAATGGGGTTGTTAGGGGCTGGGCGCAGTAACTCACACCTGTAATCCCAGCACTCTGGGAGGCCAAAGTAGGATGATCACTTGAGCCCAGGAGTTCACGACCAGCCTGAGCAACATAGCAAGACCCCTGTCTCTACAAAAATAAATAAATAGCCAGGTGTGGTGATGCACACACACCTGTGGTCCCAGCTACTCGGGAAACTAACATGAAGGGATCACTTGAACCCAGGAGTTCAAGGCTGCAGTGAGCCATGCTTGTGCCACTGTACTCCAGCCTGGGCAACAGAGTGAGACCCTGTCTCAAAAAAAAAAAAGGTGGGGGGCTTGTTAGGGTGGACCCTAATCCAGTCTGCTTGGTGTCCTTATAAGGGGAGCAGCTCAGGACACACAGAGAGACAACAGGGGCATGCCTGCACAAGCTGTGAAGAGGCAATGAGAGGGTGGCGATCCCCAAGCCAAGGAGAGATGCCTCTGAGAAAACAGACCCTGCTGGCACCTTGATCTTGGATGTCCAGCCTCCAGGACTGTGAGAAAATAAATGTGTGTTGCATAAGCCTTTCAGTCTGCAGTACTTGCTCTGGCAGACCAAGCTGGCTAGCACAGCCCTTCCCCAGCCAGCTACTGTACTGGTCCCATGCCCCCATACCCAGGACAGGCCTTTGCCTCCCTCAAAATAAAACTCAGTGTCAGCTGGGCGCGGTGGCTCACGCCTGTAATCCTAGCACTTTGGGAGGGTGAGGCAGGCAGACAATCTGAGGTCAGGAGTTTGAGACCAGCCTGGCCAACATGGTGAAACCCTGTCTCTAACAAAAATACAAAAAAACTAGCTGGGTGTGGTGGCATGCACCTGTAGTCCCAGCTATTCAGGAGGCTGAGGAAGGAGAATCCCTTGAATTTGGGACATGGAAGTTGCAGTGAGCCAAGATCACACCAGTGTACTCCAGCCTGGGTGACAGAGTGAGGCTTCATCTAGGAAAAAAAAAAAAAAAAAAAACCTATAACAAACACAAAACAAAACTCCGTGCAATGGGGACTGCCAGATGGCCTTGAAAATGCAGACCAATGGTTCCTGCCCTATACACATGAATGTCACCTCTTCAATTCAGGTGAACACTAGGGCAGGGTTCAGCACCCCCAGGCCACAGTCCCCCAACACCCCTGACCCAGGTCCCTCCTGGGCAATGCTGCACCCCCTACCCAACACCAGACAAAGCCCCATGAAGGAGCTGTTCTGTGGCTCACAGATGGGCCGTGTGGAGCAGCACTGGCTGCCCTCTGCCTCCACCAGGCAGGCGGTGCACACCAAGCCCTCTGCATGAACCATCCAAGCCCCCACGACAGGTAGAAGGAGAGCCCTGGAGAGGCTAGGGCTGAGGAAAGCCATGTCCTCCCTCCTCTCCATTCAAACAGGGAAGACATCCCAGAGCAGAGAGGGGTCAGAGTTTCCATAAAGGGAGGGTGTTAGGGGCTTGGCAGGCAGTGTCAGGGCTGACTTCTCCACTGGCCCAGCAGGCACAGCACCCAAGTCCATGAGTCTGTCAGGGGCCCATGACAATATTTTCATTTTCAAAAAAATCAGAAGAAAAAAAGAATATTATAATGATGAATATATAAAAAAGAATCCAGCCTGGCTTATACCCACCTTTATGCCAACACAGTCGTGAAGTATGATTTTTCATATTTTTCATGGATGGGGGATGGGGGCAGAAGCGCTTGGCGCCAGGAAAGTCACAGTGTGCCCTGGGAGCTGTGGGTGTTGTGGGTATCGAGGGCTGCGCTGGCCTGGTGTGGGGGCTCACTGCCTCTCTCTTTCTCAGGGTTCTAAAACCAAAGCCTCTCGGGATGGCCGCCAGCAAGTCCCAGAACCTCATTCTTCCCTTCTCAAAGCTGCTACAACAACCACCTTACATCCATGTGACAAACTCGTCCTGGAGGCCACTGGATGAAACAAGGGCTCAGAGCAGAGAGGAAGAGGGACCCTTGAGCCCGGATCAGTGCAGGGGCTGGGCCAGGGGCTGGAGCTGGGCAGAGCGTCCCTGCTTTGTGCTAGAGATGAGCTGAGCAGTGCCTCTTCCTCAGAGACCTGTGTCCATTCCCAGCTCACAAAGCCTTCCACCCAGGCCAGGTTCAAATTAGCCTGCCTGTCCTCACTCAGCTGGTTGTAATTGCAGTCCCTTGTGCTAGGGTTTCACTTTCAATGTTGATTTATGGGAAACACAAGGTTGCCTGAAATCCACTTGAATTCCTCCTCAGTGAAGCAATGGTCCTGGGAGGGTGGGAAGGGCCCTTGCATCCCAAAGGGGATGGGGAAGGAGGAGCAGGGCTCATCCACACAACTGGAGCTGTCTCCGCAGAAGGGAATGCGCCCAGTGACCTGAGCCACTCTCTGGTGGGCTACGAGGAGCTCTCCTTGGAGAAAGGTTATGTTCACCCAGTGGAATTCTATGCAACCTTGAAAATAAGTGAGCCAGACTTACACGCGTCCACACACATGGATCTCGCCAACATGTTGAAAGAAAAAAAAGTTAATTGCAGAAGAATACATACTAGAATGCCACTATTTATACAGTTTCAAAGCATAGAAAACAGCCCTGTAAATACTTCAAGAAAACTTGCATATGTGGTTAAAAAAAAATTAAAGAAATTCATAAGAAATACCAAATATAGGATAGTGGTTCCTTCTTTGGGGTGCAGGGTGCACAGTGGAAGGGAGGTGTATTAGGGAGCTGCACCCAGAGGTTCCACCTGGATTTGTTGGTTTTGTTTCTGAAACTAATTTGTGGTTTCATGGGTGTTCATTAGATCACTATGTGTTTTGGCATGTCTGCTTTTTATTTATTTTGTTTTTAATTATTTTGGTTTTGTCTTGTTTGGTTGGTTGTTTTTTTGATTTTTGTTTTGGTCGCATGTTAATCAGGGGCAGAGCTGGAACTCTGAGCTCCTTCCATGCCACTGGGAGCCCCAGTGACCCTGGGACCTATGTGACTGTCCCTGTGTGACCTGGGCCTGGTGATCACTGCCAGGTTGGCCTTGCAGAGCTAGACCGAGCCTTAGAACACCTTCTGGGGCACAGCTGGGGGAGTAGGCCCTGCACCCCCCTCCACCTAGAAGCTACACGTTGGAGAGAAGCTGAAGCCACAGTCACAGTGCTGAGTCTCAGGCCAAAGGCTGCGCTCCCCCTCCACCCAGCCTGGGAAAATGAGGCAAAACTGGAGACTTCAAGATCACCCCCCACCAAACCCAATGACTTTGCAGTATTCCCTCTCACTGGCAGAGGCACCCCAGCCCTCCACTGGTTCATACCAGAACCCCTAAAGCCACCCTTGACACTCTCTCTCCCTCATCCACACATTCAATCCCATCACCCACCTGAGAGAAAGCACCTGGCTGGGATGCCCACTGCCTCCTTTTCCTGTCCCTACATCCCAGAGGCCAGGCTCGCAAGGGCCTTGATAGGACACGCCCAGTGAAAACACTGGGGTCTGTGTCCCTCCCTGGAGAAAAAGCAGGACAGCTGAGGCTAGACATCTGGCTCCTAGGAAATGAAAACGTTTTTCAACCTTTCACCATAGGGTGTGAGTCCTCACAGCACCTGATACATGGATTCCAAAGTCAGTTCAGGGCTGAGGGCCGGAAGTCATAATGCACATCTCCAAATATCAAGTATAACAGCTCGACCAGCAGTGGTGGCTCACGCCTATCATCCCAACGCTTTGGGAGTCCAAGGCGGGAGGATTGCTTGAGCCAGAAGTTAGAGACCAGCCTGCGCAACATGGTGAAACCCTGTCTCTACAAAAAATAAAATAATTAGCCAGACGTGGTGGTGTGCGCCTGTAGCCCCAGCTACTCAAGGAGGCTGAGTAGGGAGGATCACATGAGCCCAGGAGGTTGAGCCTATAATGGCATCACTACACTCCAGGCTGGGTGACAGAACAGGACCATCTCTCAAAAAAAAAAAAAAAAAAAAAAGGAAAGAATGACAGCTGTATCACCGCTCCCAGCAGCAGAGGGACAAGGTAGCCACAGCTAGCCAACAGGCATGTTTTGCTTGGCCCATGCCGTGCTTGAAATTGGAATTTGCTGCCAACATGTAACATTAGGAGGGTTCACATAAAAATCCAGATTTGAAAACAGACAAACTGACTTCACCAGCCGGCGTTCTCCCACTGCACCTCCCTTCCAGCAACAAAAGGAGACCCTCCCCAAGACTCCCCGCCCTGTCACTCAACGCCATTTGGTGTCTTTCCTCAGTCCTGCCTCTCTTACTACACTGTCACCCTGGTCCCTGTAGGCACTGAAGTTTGTGAGTCCTCATTTTATTTACTTATTTAGGGACAGGGTCTCAGTCTGTCCCCCAGGCTGGAGTACAGTGGTACGATCACAGCTCACTGCAGCTTTGAACTCCCAGGCTCAAATGATCCTCCTGCCTCAGTCTCCCAAATAACTGAGACTACAAGCTCATACCACCATGCCCAGCTACATTTTTTACTTTTGAAGAGACAGGGTCTCGCCATGTTGCCCAGGCTAGTCTCAAACTCCTGGACTGAAGTTATCTTCCTGCTTCGGCCTCCCAAAATGATGGGATTATAGGCGTGAGCCACTGTGCCTGGTGCGAATCCTCATTTTGGAACCTGAGGAACAGTTTTGCTAGTGGGAAATAGGGTTCCATGCTCTGTGTGTTCAGCAGGACCACGCTTTCCCAGCCTACAGTAGACAAGGTGGGAGATAAGGGCCCAAGAATTAGGAAAGAGGGCTTGAGTGTGGCAGCAAACCAAGGCTGTGGCAGGAGCAGATGGCCATGTGCTGGGACTTACTGTCAAGTGGGTAGGAGAGGCCGAGTCAGAATCGCCCTAGAGTGCTCGCTTCGGCAGCACATATACTAAACAGAATCGCCCTAGAGCTGTGCTGGTGAAGATGTGGAGGTGATAGCTGAGCCCAGTGAGGGCTGTGGGTGGGATTCAATCCTTGCAGTGTGAGGGCTCAGCTTGTTTCTCTTTAGATTCTAAAGTAAGATACTTCTCAGAGCACATGGTCAACCCCCTCGGTCCTTCTTCCCCCACCCACAGACACTGAGCTTTCCAAATGTCTGGGCCTTCCGACCCACACCAGGGGTCTAAGCCTGCCCCAGAGATTTCCAACACAGAAGTGGCTGCGAGGCTCACTCACTGCAGGGAAGGCCACCGGCCTGGAGACTTCATTTGCAAGGAAGAGTTTAAAATCCCAGGGTGCCAGGAAAGAAGGAAGAAACTGGAAGAAGATGGAAGGGAGGGTTCTGGAGGTAGGGGCCAAGGAAACACAAACCCCTGGGGCCCTGAAGGCAGGGGCAGGAAGGCCTGTCTTACGGACCAGGCAGTCCAAGTTGATGATCAAAAAGACAAATCCTGACTTTTCAGAGGCCTCCTGCCACTGCCCAGCTTGAATGTCCTTATCTGGAAACTAGAGCACAGAACTGATTGACATCCTTCAGCTCCCCCGGCCCCATATACACACAGCCAAGTCAGCAAATCAACAAGCCCTTAAGTCCAATTCACTTAGTCGCAGGGAGACAGGAAGTTAACCATGAATGTCACCTGGCCAGAGAAACCATGAGCCAGATGGACGGCTCCCCTCAGCCTCTCAGCATCATAGCCAGACTATGGATGTCAGACAACATCACTGTCACAACAGCCCAGGTCCATGAAAAAGACCTTTCAGATAAAACACAATTGTCTGTTTCTGTATGTGTTCACAAATATCGACAGACTTATCATTTGGCAGTCACCAAAGATGTAATGAAATCTTACTGGAGAAAAACTCAAGACTGAGAAAGCTTAACATTTTCCTGCAAACTGGGACAAGGCAGCCATGATTTGGTCTGAGCTCTGAGATGACGCCACGTCTCAGTGAATAAGTGCCAAGTTCCCTCAGGCATGTGGCTGGGAACCACTGTCCTAAGATGCCATTACTCCTGCTGGGTCATTTAGGTGTGACAAGAAAGACATCTGCCATCAGGGCTGGCACCTCCACATCAGTTGGACTCCGGCATGCAGGAGCTGCTGTTCCTACAGTGGGAGGGGTCTGCAGGGAGCCTCTGACCCTCCTGCCCAGCCCAGGTTGGGTCAGTGACTGGTCAGGGTCACAGTGACAATCTATGGGAAGAGGTGGAGGCCCTTCCCCAACCTAAGTGGGTGCCATCTTTTCCTTCTGGCTGACCCCCAAGCATCCAGACTGACTCCTGATCCCCCCCACATGGCCGCCATCTCCCCACCTCACCCCACTTCTCGGTTCCTTTTCCCTGAAACCCAGGTGTGCAGCAGGAGATGACCTCTATAGCTGCCTCCTTTCTCACTGCCCAAACAAGCCACAGTCCATCCTGTGCACAACAAAGATCCACTGCCAATACTGGAAAACGAAAACAGAGTGAGAAGGAGAAAATTCACCAGTGCAGGGAGGGCCTGGGTTGTAGACAATCTGCCTCCAGTTTTATAGTTTTTGTCCTTGACCACAAGAGCTGATGCTCCTTTGGCCCTGAAGCCAAGTATCCTTCCTTTTCACCTTTACACTCACCCTCCTCCTCCCTTCATCCCTCCTCCAGACTCTTTCCTGCCAACAACCCCCTCTCCCAACTTTGATTTATCTCAACCAGCGGGAGTGCAAAGTTAGATCTAGCCCAGCTCTCAACACCCTCTTAAAATATGAGCTACACACACCCTCATAGATTCTTACATTCAGAGGCAAACACTCAAAACCACACAGTCCGGGACAGACTGATGGACACGCAAAGACACACATTCACATACTCAGAGACAACAGCAGACATGCTGCCAGACACCTCAACACATGCTCCCACACTCAGGACAAAGGGCCCCACGCCAGAAGCACGGGCAGGCACACATCCCAAAAGCCTGCCTGCTGCATGAGCTGTTTGGAGCTTCTTTTGAGGAAAAACACCCTGCCCTAAAGAGAAGGTCCCTGACAGGGCTGGGTTTTTTTTTTTTTTCTTCAGTGCACTGGATAAATTGCTTTTGTGCAAAAATAAACACAAGTGAACTGCATTAGCTGAGCGAGTGACACATTAGTTACAGATGCAGGGCCTGTCAGAACATTGAGGAAACAGCTTTTATTGGGGAAGGGCTGAGAGACTCATAAATAACCGGTTGGCAATCTCACATAAACATTTGTGCATTCACATAAACACCGCCTACCACAGATGCTGGCCTGACCGCCAGCACGGACTAGAAGAGCCCTTCCTGCCTGTCCTCAGAGAATAACAAGGCAGGCAGGCAGGCCCCAGGGTCACAAGCCCCTTTTCTCCCAGAGTTCCCAACTCCTTGGACTCACGCTCTATGCTCGGTGGGGTGGAGGGAGAGATCCAAGTTCTAAATCCTAAACACCTGCCAGAGAAAGAGGGTTGATGCCAAGCCTCGATGGGACAACTGGTCTGTTTTCCTCCCACTACAGAGAACTCACATTTACCCGACCCAGAAAGAACAGGAAATGTCACCGCACTGGGGGCTGGGCTCTCAAATAAAGCCAAGAAAAGATTTGCAAAGAACTTGGAAATGCCTCCTTGATGCAGCTCCAGGGGTTCCCATCAGAACCATAGGAAAGTGGGGTGAGCACAGCATCACCCTCAGCACCCAGGACAAAGGCCATGGAAGGTGGTTCCAGCCCTGTCCACCCATTCAGGCACAGGGGGCCTGGGCTTCCTCCCATCAGCTCCTGAAGATGCCTTTGCCCTGAGTCCTGGAGTTCTCTCCTCTGAGTTGAACACTTCAGAGCCACGTCCTGCTGATCTCTCAACGAAGGGCAAAGCAGGCCGGGTGCAGTGGCTCACTCCTATAATCCCAGCACTTTCAGAGGCCGAGGTGGGAGGATCGCTTGAGCCCAGGAGGTGGAGGCTGCAGTGAGCCACGTTTGCACCACTGCATTCCAGCCTGGGTGACAGAGTGAGACCCTATCTCTAAAAAAAAGTGGGGCATGCCCACAATTGTGTCCTTGCTACATTTTTTTCCTGGGGTGCCTGCCAACCCAACAAGCGCCTTGGCACCCTCACACTCCACCTTTCCCAAGCAAAGCCCACCCTTCAGAAAAGTTCCGATGCACTTGCGTGCCCTGAGGTCTGAGTGATAGAGAAACGACCACACGTGTTTCATTCTTCTCCCATGCCCTCCTCTATTACAAATGCATCATCCCAAAGGACAAGGTATGACATGGTAGGATTTAAAGCAAATGGCTAACACTCAAGGGTTTTGTGGGATTTTTGAATCAATCTTTTTAGGGAAGGGAGTGTAGAAAGGGGAATGTTCCCTGGCCCCAAGAGCCCACTACAATGATTAACTCCTAAACCAGCTCTGTCCGCTTTCAGCTCAGTAACTGTCAGCTGATCCTCCCCGTTCCCCCATAAAAGACCCAAATCCCTAGACTAAATGGCTCTTCCTTTTACTCATCACATTCCCTGAGCCCGTCCCACCCATCCTCCAGCCTGATTTCCCTCACTGCTCCTCATGTATCTGAGGGTGACCCATGTGTTACAGTTTCATGCTTTCCCTTAAGCAATCCCTTTTCTGAGAAGACCTTTTCCTCCTGCAGGTCCAGATCCAAGCCATCCTTCCAAGTTCCATTCAAAAGCCACTTTCTCCAGCAAGACTCATCTCTCCCTCTTTTGAACTTGGGGAGAACTTTTCAGTACCTAACTGATGACTTTCCTTCTTGTTCTAAGTTATCCGTATTTATTTGTTTATCTGGCCTATATCCCCTTTGAGATTCCAAACCCTCAGATCTGTGGTCCTATGACTCTTTCAGGTTTCTCTTCCTCCCAAACGTTTCTTCAAGGCCTGGGCGATGGTAGGTACATGGAATAAGTGGAGGATGTTGGTGGTGGCGTCTGGATCCATGCCTGTGATCGTGGTGGGATGTGGTGGTGGGGTTGAATTGCAAGGAGGAAGATGGCGGTAGTAATGGAAACTGGCCAACAAGTCTTCCCCTAGACAATCTCCCTTTGGCTACACTTTGCAGTTGAACAACTCTGCTTTGGAAAAGAAATTAAGATGCCAGGCATGGACAGCCAGCCAAGCACCACAGCTCTATTGGATCAACCTCAGCCGTCTAGGCCCTTTCTTCCCATCCACAAATGGAATGCTTTCTGAGGAAACACACAGCACAGTGCTAGATAGAAATATTGAAGGCTCTTTTGCCAGGGCGCCCCTCTGGAAAGAACACAGTGTAGCCATAATTTATTGTGTTCACTATTTTCACTTCTAATCTTACTTTTATGGATGTTATTTCATGGGCTGCAGCTTAAACGCAGATGGAAAAGATTCTGGCTTTGTAACAAGAGATGGTTTCTGGTGGGCCAGCCCACGACTGTTTGTGTGAGCAAACACACATCATCATGTCCTTAGGTGGGGCTGGGAGATGCCTTTATTATGTGTTGGGACTTTGATCCAACAATTCTGGCTTCATCTTTCCCCAAAGCTAGGGCCTCAGATACTCCCAGGGGAGGAAGTGACAAACGCCATAGTGGGCGAGGGGGAGGAGGGACAGGCCAGCCTTTGAAATGTATTTCTGCTTTGGGCTGGATCTGCCATTCTTGAGACTTCAGAGGGCTTTGACCCAGGGACTTGGGCCTAGACCCCAAAGGGCAAAATTGAAAGGAAGAAGATACTATTATACATGTGAGATATATATATATATACACACACACATATATATATACGTATATATATGTGTGTGTGTGTGTGTATAGTTAATGACTCTGTGTTGTATGATTTGCATTGTCTTTTTTGGGGAGCAGGGGCAAGAGCTAGTTAGAAAACTGAGCTCACCCTGTCTCTAATGCCTTGTGAGCTGCTCTCCTCTCTCTACAACATATCACAGGTAGTTTCATGTCAACAAACATTCTTAAGAACATGATTGAGGCCAGGTGCGGTGGCTTGCATCTACAATCCTAGCACTTTGGGAGGCCGAGGTGTGAGGATCACTTGAGGCCAGGAGTTCAAGACCCTCATCGCTACAAAAAAGTAAAAAATTAGCCAGGTATGGTGGTGTGCACCTGTAGTCCCAGCTACTTAGGAGGTCAAGGCTGGAGGATTGCTTGAACCCGCAAGTTCAAGGCTGCAGTGAGCTACGATCACACCACTGCACTCCAGCCTGGGTGACAGAGCAAGATCCTATCTCGAAAAAAAAAAAGGGAACATGATCAGACTTATGGTGTTCAGAGTCTGGTGTGTCAAGGTTTGTCTAACGGACCTCATTTAGGCTGGGGAGAAAGAGAGCACAGGAGGGAGAGAAGGGGAAAGAGATGTGGAGGGAAAGGGAGAGAGGGAGAGACAGAGGAGGTTGAGCCTTATAGGAAAGGCCCCAGCCCACCAGGTATCTCTTGGCCCCAGGTGTGACCCACACACATCCCTAGGCTCCAAGGACCCTGGGCCAAGGCCAGCCTCATGCCGACAGCCAGCCAGGCCTCCAGGAGCTGCAGCCAGCAGCCTTCCCAGCCCCTCCTCCCTTTCCTCCCAGGGTTGGTTTCCAGCTGACTCTAAGAAGCCTTAGGAGGGTAGATCAGGAAATATGGGGGGACTCTGGGCTGCAAGGAACAGCGGCCATCTTCAGCTTGGAGGGTCTGTGGAAAGTGAGTGGGGGGAGGGGAGCACCAGGAGGGGACTCTGTGGGGACTTGCGGAGAGTAATCTGTCCTGCATGTCCAGCTTCCAGGGATTCCACGTGGACGAGCGGCTGTGTGAAGTGAAATGTCTATGAGAGGCTGGCCTCAGGGGTCTCCGCCACTGTGAGGCTGGCAGCAGAGCTCCGTGGGAGAAAGATTACCCTCCCGGTTGTTTGGCAGAGGTGGTTTCTTTGGTTTTTATTGTACAGGCTTTTTTATTTTGCACCGTTGCAGTGGTAAGATTCCAGGGGAGCCATCCTTGGGGGGTCCTTGAGAATTTCAATAGACCCAAAGAAGCGGCCTTCTATCCCCAGAAAGCCTTCTGCCCTTACCAGGCTCTACTGGTGAGATGTGGCACTCAACACTGGGGGCGGAGAGAGGGATTGAGAGCTTTGAAACATGAGTGGGGGCAGGGGGGATCTGCTCCAGGCTGCAGACGCTTCAGGAAGATTGTGCCCAGCACCTGAGCTGCTTGAGAAATCTGGCACAGGCACTCAGCGCAATAGACTCAGGACCTACATTTCAGAAAAGGTGATAACCAGGCCTGGAGGACACACTCTTGTCTGGCTGTCTCCAGTCCTTGAAGGGATCACACACATACACAACCCCCTGCCCCCCTGCAGGAGTCCTGGTGGGGCCATCTGTCAACCCCAGGGCTCCCCAGCTCCCACCCCTGAAAACAAGTTTGAGCCCTGGATCTCTGCCCTAGGACCTCACAGCTGTGGAAGCCAATATAGTCCCTTTTTGTGCAAGCCTGTTTGATTTGGTCTTCTGTCACTTGCAGCTGAAAATGTCCCATCTAATATACCAGGCTAATGACTATGAAATAGGCTCCAAACCAAGGAACAAAGTCAGAGTGAAAATGTGTTTTCCAAGGGTCAGAATTCCATAGTTCTCTGAAAGAGAAACTTAAAAGACCTCTGCCAGATCTGGACAGGCCGGCTAGAAGCAGTACTGCCCTTAGACATAGGCAGGAGAGGCCTCTGCGCGCGCACACACACACACACACACACACACACACACATATTAAAGAACACATGGAAATCTCTGTCCTTGTCCCTCAAGATCCAGCACTCAGCACTAGTGCAGTGTGATCTCTAACCCCAAACCATCCACTCTCATGAGCAACACCATTCAGGCCCCAGGGAAATGCCTTACATCTTTTGTGTTATGTCCTTGATCAAAAAAGACTGTGTCTACATGCTGCGAAAATGTGTGGGATATGCTGCTGTTCACGCCAGAGACAGACACTGCCCTGGCTCTGGAGTACAGTGAGGAGTGGATGGTGCGCGCACTAAGGTAAGAGAAAAGGCATTGACCAAACCCTTCCTCTCACACAGCAAGACTGCAAGAGAAGTGGCAGATCCCAGTGGTGGCAAGCATGCACTTTCTTGCTTTTCTTTGTGGTTGCAGAGGTACTCACACGTTAGCACAGTATTTGCTATAGTTGCACATGGCAGCTGAGGAGCATTTTCCAATATGAATAATTCATAATTTGCCTACATTTGCACATATGTAGGTCAAGATATAACATGCATGAAGCATGACACTGATGCTTTACATTGGCAACTAGACAGACATGGAACAATGCTACAATTGTAAATGAGTTTATTTTTATTAAAATGTTTAGTAAGACTTCATTACATTTTCTTTCTTTTTTTTTTTGAGACAGAGTCTCGCTCTGTCGCCCAGGCTGGAGTGCAGTGGCCGGATCTCAGCTCACTGCAAGCTCCGCCTCCCGGGTTTACGCCATTCTCCTGCCACAGCCTCCCGAGTAGCTGGGACTACAGGCGCCCGCCACCTCGCCCGGCTAGTTTTTTGTATTTTTTAGTGGAGACGGGGTTTCACCGTGTTAGCCAGGATGGTCTTGATCTCCTGACCTCGTGATCCGCCCGTCTCGGCCTCCCAAAGTGCTGGGATTACAGGCTTGAGCCACCGCGCCCGGCTTGGACTTCATTACATTTTCAAGACTTACATTTAAAGTTTAGCTTTACTTAAACTTCTCATTTAAATGTTGTATGTATTAAAGTTGATCAGTTATACTATTAATTATGTTTGCCTTTTAATTTTAATAGATAATTTTGAAGATTTTAAGAAAAAATAATTTTTAAAACTTAGAAGTAATTTTAAGCTTTGATCTTTTACAACTTAATTTACATTTTTATTAAAATAAGTGCAATTTTGTACTATTTTGGTTATCTATTGTTGTGTAACAAACCCCAAAACTCAGTGCTTTAAAATCAGTTGGCCAGGCATGGTGGCTCACTCCTATAATCCCAGCACTTTGGGAGGCCAAGGCAGGAGGATCACTTGAGGCCAGGAGTTCAAGACCAGCCTGGGCAACATAGAGAGACTCCCATCTCCACACAAAAGAAGCTTTTAATTAAAAACAATTATTTTTAATAAAATAAAATATTTTTAGCCCTCAGGGTTACCTGGACTTAGTGGTCATTTATGGGAACAGGTCTCTCATGTGGTCACAGTCAAATGGCAACAGGGTCTAGAGCAAGCTTGTCCAACCTGCGTCCTGTGGGCTGCATGAGACCGTGGACGGCTTGGAATGCAGGCCAACACAAATTCATAAACTTGCTTTTTTTTTTTTTTGAGATGGAGCTTCACTCTTGTTGCCCAGGCTGGAATGCAATGGCACGATCTCGGCTCGCCGCAACCTCTGCCTCCCGGGTTCAAGTGATTCTCCTGTCTAAGCCTCCCAAGTAGCTGGGATTACAGGTACCTGCCACCACGCCCAGCTAATTTTTGTATTTGTAGTAGAGACAGGGTTTCACCATGTTGGCCAAGTTGGTCTCGAACTCCTGACCTCGGGTGATCCACCCGCCTCAGCCTCCCACAATGCTGGGGTTACAGGAATGAGCCACCATGCCAGGCCTGTAAACTTTCTAAAAACATTATGAGATTGTGTGTGTGTGTGATTCTTGCTTTTAGCTCATTGGCTATTGTTAGTGTATTTTATGTGTGGCCCAAGACAGTCCTTCTTCTTCCAATGTGGCCCAGGGAAGCCAAAAGATTGGACACCCTTGGTCTAGAGTCAAACGTTGGCTCAACTGGACTGCACATCCAAGAGGGCAGCATCTTCTTTCACCTATCTCACGCCTCAGCTGGGATGGCTGGAATGAGTGGAATCTGGCTGAATCTATTGCTTACTGCATGCAGCCTTTCCGTGTGGCTATCTTGGCTTCCTTATAGTATGATAGTCTCAGAGGAATCGGATTTCTAAGATGATAGCTGGCTTACCCCAGAGCAAGCTTTCTAAGAGACCCGGCTAAAAGTCAAAAAGCTTCCCATGACCTATCCTCAAAAGTCATGCAGCCTCACTGTCACTGCTTTCTGTTGGTCAAAATCGAGTCACAGAGACAACCCGGATTTAAGAGAGGGGACTACACAAGGTTGGGCATACCAGGGGGGTGAACACGGTGGGGCTATCTTGGAAGGCTAGCTGCCACAATGTCTGCCGTCTGAATGAATCACATACCTCCCATGTGCAAAATACACTCACCTTCCAAGACCATTAAGGTATCAGCCATGAAGCCTTTAGGTTCAGGCTCCAAATCCAGGACCTCAACCTCTAACTTCGGTCCAGGTGCAAATAAGGCCCTCAGATGTGGTTCTTTAGAGAGGGTTCCTTTTGCCCTGAAGATCTGTGAGCTAAAGAGACAAGTTACCTTCCCCCATAGCCAACATACAGCAACAAGGTGGGCATCGGATAATGGCAACAGACACTCCCATTCAAAAAGGAGTAGAAATTTGCACAGTGCAATTCCGAAATCAAGTCAAGCACATGTCACCAGTGTCTTCATTAGACCTGGTGCTGCTCTCAGGGAGGGGCTGTCCCTAGCTGTTGGCTTCACACTCAATTATCTTTCCTTCTCCATAAGAAATGACCAGGGCAGCTGGGCACAGTGGCTCATGCCTGTGATCCCAGCACTTTGGGAAGCTGAGGTGGGTGGATCACTTGAGGTCAGGAGTTGGAGACCAGCCTGGCCAACATGGTGAAACCCCGTCTCACCATGTAAATTTGTAAATTTGTAAAAATAAAAAATTAGCCAGGTGTGACTGCATACATATGTAATCCCAGCTACTCAGGAGGTTGAGGCAGGAGAATCACTTGAACCCAGGAGGTGGAGGTTGCAGTGAGCCAAAATTATGAGACTCCGTCTCAAAAAAACAACAACAAAAAAGAAAGAAATGACCAGGGTCTGCTGCATTTTGAACTGTCTCTGACCCTTTCCACCCAACTTGATACAATTCTTTCAAAAACTTGTGGGTTTCTTAAATATCAAATGATAATTTACTCCTTTAGACAATAGCCACACCCCCATTTCTCCCCCAGGAGGCCTTTCTCTACTTTAAGCCACTTGTGAGGTTACTGTGGGATTCTTAGAAGCCCTGTTGTCTAGCAAAGAGGATCTAAGATGTATACCCTGAAGATTCTTTGCTGGGTGTGGCGGTGTGTACTTGTGGTCCGAGCTGTTCAAGAGGGCTCTTTGTACCTGAGAGTTGGAGGCCAGCCTGAACAACATTGCAACACCCTGTCTCAAGAGGGAAAAAAATATTCTCAGAAGCCCTATTGTCTATCCAAAGGGTCTACAAAAATAATGCCCTTAAATTTTTCTGAGGTTTTAGTAAAGGGTTTTACAGCCACACCCTTGATTTCACATTTACCCAAGGCCACAATTTACGGGTAGTATCCTAAATTTTATCTTTGCTCTGAGACCATTTCTTATTTTGAAAGCTTTTTACTGGCTGGAACAACAGTCCTGGGCTCCTTGTATTTCCAAAATTAAGCTCGAAACCTAAATAGTTCCTTATTTAATTCATCTCTATCTCTTCCTACTTTATTTACTTATTTATTTATTTTGAGACAGAGCCTCCCTCTGTCACCCAGGCTGGAGTGCAGTGGTGCGATCTCAGCTCACTGCAACCTCCACCTCCCAGGTTCAAGTGATTTTCCTGCCTCAGTCTCCTGAGTAGCTGGGATTATAGGCGCGTGCCACCACACCCAGCTAATTTTTTATATTTTTGCTAGGGATGGGGTTTCACCATGTTGGCCAGGCTGGTCTCCAACTCCTGACCTCAAGTGATCTGCCCACCTCAGCCTCCCAAAGTGCTGGGATTACAGGCATGAGCCACAACACCCAGCCTCTTCCTAGTTTATCAGAGTCAGGTGAAAGAAGCTAATTATTAAATATCACTTTCAAAAGCTCCACCTGGAAATCGCCCTAGCCAGCTCCCCAAGTTCATTGGGTGCCCTTTTCTACGTCCACATCACTGCAGGTGAGGGACTCACTTAACCCTCTGCCAGTGCCTCTCCCAGGCCTTTTGTTCTCCAGCCTCCAATACATTTCCTCACTCTGTCTCAAGATTTCAGTACACCACAGGTTTTAGGTTTTTCTTACAACACACCACTTCCAGCACTGTGGTCCTAGCCTTCCAAAGAAGGCCCCAGTGAACAAGACCTCCTGGTATTTATGCCTTGTGTGGTCCTCCCAGAGCAAATCTGGGCTGGCCTGTGACTCATCTAACAAATACAATGCAGTAGTAGTTGCATAACTTTTGGATGGACCCTTTAGGAGGGCCGGCAGCTTCCTCTTCCTCCCTTTTAAATTACTCATTTCTGGGAGTCCTGAGCACCAGCCATGTAAGAAGTCCAGCTACCCCCTTGGAGTGACCAGAAACTCTACTGGAGAGAGAAGGCCAGAAATTACATACAGAGGGAGAAAGGAGCAGATGTCCCTGCCTCTCAGCTGAGCCTCCTAATGATCCAGGCCTCATCCACCACTCAACCACAGCCGCATGAGAATTCCCAAGCACGGGCAGCAGAAAAGCTGCTCAGCTAAACCCAGCCAAGCCACAGAAACACGCGATAATCAAATGTGGGTGGTTCTCATCCCCTAAGTTTTGGGGCAGTTTGTTATGTAGCACAGATGACTGACACAACTCTGACACCAGCTCATTTTCTCTTTCATCCTGTAGGTCAGCACTGTCACTGGAACACAAATGATGAGTTTGCTATTATAAAAACATGATTACTAATTTTGCTGAAGTTAAGGCAAAGAAATGAATTCTAGAGAGTAAATATACACTAACTTAGGAACTGTAATAAATGTCTATTCCTCGCCTAAACATCACTGGCTTATCCACAGAATTTAAGAGAGGGGATCACACAAGGTTGGGCGTACTAGGGGTGTGAACACGGGGGGTCTATCTTGAAAGACTGGCTGCCACAATGTCTGCCTTCTGCCTCCCGTGAATCACATACCTCCCATATGCAAAATCTCCCACATGCAAAATACACTCACCGTCCAAGACCATTAAAGTATCAGCCGTGAAGCCTTCAGGCTCAGAATCCAAATCTAAGACCTCAACCTCTAACTTAGGTCCAGGTGCAAATAAGGCCCCTCAGGTGTGGTTCTTTAGAGAGGGTTCCTTTTGCCCTGAAGATCTGTGAGCTAAAGAGACAAGTTATCTTCCCCCATAGCCAACATGCAACAAGGCAGGCACAGGATAACAACAGACACTCCCATTCTGTTGGGAATCCCCTGAGGGGCTTCATTATAACTAAATTCAGTTGTCTTCAATATTGTGCAGACTTGCAGTCATATAAAAATTATAATTAGGCCAGGCGCAGTGGCTCACACCCATAATCCCAACACTTTGGGAGGCCAAGGCGGGCAGATCACGAGGTCAAGAGGTCGAGACCATCCTGGCCAACATGGTGAAACCCCATTTCTACTAAAAATACAAAAATTAGCTGGGTGTGGAGGTGCACGTCTGTAATCCCAGCTACTCAGGAGGCTGAGGCAGGAGAATCGCTTGAACTTGGGAGGCGGAGGTTGCAGTGCGCCATGATGGCACCACTGCACTCCAGCCTGGGCAACAAAGCAAGACTCCATCTCAAAAAAAAAAAAATTATAACTCATGTTTATGTGTATTTTCAATGTTCTCATTTTGAAGGTGAGTTTGTCGAGGTTGAAGGATAGAACATATTTTATTTAAGTTTGTCAGCTTGATTTATAACTTTAACTCTCCATATATACAGCCTGTGGGCCTCCATTTAGACTCCTCTTTAGGGGTGGATGTCAGTAGAATGAGTGTCTGACCAAGACAAGGGCTGGAAGAACTGCAGCAGCCAGAAGAGAAGATGAGCACTTATCAGGACCAGAAGGAACACCTGGGTAAGCACATCAGCGACGCGCAGAGGAGCAGGGCTGGGGCGGGGTACTGAGAGTCCCGCCCATCATCTGTGGGGCAGCTCACTCTAGCTTCTCCCAGTGCTCCCCTAAGCCTGGCCTCAGGTCAAAGCCCACATGCAGCCCAGTGTCCACTCAGCCAGAGGCCATCGTAAGCCATCAAGGTGACCCCCCAGGCTGCAAGCTTAGGCTGCACCTCCTTGCCCTCCCCTTTGTGCACAGACCTGTCCCCCAGGCCCCAGGAAGCCCAGAGGACTTTCCAGTTGGGCCCACCTCAAAGCCTCCAGCTAGGGACACCTGGCCCTGAGATTAAGGTGAGGAACAACAACTAGAATTGGGAAAGCACAAAGAAATTAAGATGAACCATCCACAGGCACTGGCACCGTGGCTCACACCAGTAACATCAGTACTTTAGGGAGCCGAGATAAGGCGATTACTTGAGCCTAGGCGTTCAAGACCAGCCTGGGCAACATAGTGAGACTCCCCATCTCTATTTAAAAAAAAATTTTTTTTTTTAGAGAGTCTCACTCTGTCACCCAGGCTGGAGTGCAGTGGCACAATCTCTGCTCCCTGCAACCTCTGCCTCCGGGTTCAAGCGATTCTCCTGCCTCAGCCTCCTAAATAGCTGGTATTACAGGCACGCACCATCATACCTGGCTAATTTTTGTATTTTTATTTTTATTTTTATTTATTTATTTATTTATTTTGAGACGGAGTCTTGCTCTGTCGCCCAGGCTGGAGTGCAGTGGCCGGATCTCAGCTCACGGCAAGCTCCGCCTCCCGGGTTCCCGCCATTCTCCTGCCTCAGCCTCCCAAGTAGCTGGGACTACAGGCGTCCGCGACCTCGCCCGGCTAGATTTTTGTATTTTTTTTTTAGTAGAGACGGGGTTTCACCGTGTTAGCCAGGATGGTCTCGATCTCCTGACCTCGTGATCCGCCCGTCTCGGCCTCCCAAAGTGCTGGGATTACAGGCTTGAGCCACCGCGCCCGGCCAATTTTTGTATTTTTAGTAGACAGGGAGTTTCACCATGTTGGTCAGGCTGGTCTCAAACTCCTGACCTTGTGATCCACCCGCCTCAGCCTCCCAAAGTGCTGGGGTTACAGGTGTGAGCCTCCACGCCCCACCAAAAAAAATTTTTTAAGCCAGTTGAGGTGGTGCACATCTGTGGTTCCAGCTACTTGGGAGGTTGAAGCAGGAGGATGGCTTCAGCCCAGAAGATCCAGGCTACAGTGACCAGTGATTATGCCACTGTAGTCCAGCCTGGGCGACAGAGCAAGACCTTTTCTCACAAAAAAATAAAAATAATAAAAATAAAAATAAATCCACCCACAGGCAATATCCAGCACTCACAGAGGACAAGCAGGTGGGGAAATGACGGGGGGTCCTGAAACCCTCAGACAAGGCCAAAACTTGATTTAGCCATTAGAGGTAAAGACAGAGCTGGCCTCCTCCCCAAGTCCCTCAAAAGAGTGGGGGCTATTAACCTGACACCTGGACAAGTACAGAATCAGAGCTGTTTGGAAGCCCACTCACCAAGAAAAAACACTATCACATTCGACCAGTTCATCTGAACGCTAGGAGTTTCTGCAGGGCTCAGACAGAGCCTCCGGCTCTGCATGGGTGTGCAGGGATCCCATGTCAGTCTTGTGACCATGGAAGTGCATCTACTCGTAGGTGGGAGATTTTTTTTTTTTTTTTTTGAGACGGAGTCTAGCTCTGTCGCCCAGGCTGGAGTGCAGTGGCGCGATCTCGGCTCACTGCAAGCTCCGCCTCCCGGGTTTACGCCATTCTCCTGCCTCAGCCTCCCAAGTAGCTGGGACTACAGGCGCCCGCCACCTCGCCCAGCTAGTTTTTTGTATTTTATAGTAGAGACGGGGTTTCACCGTGTAGACCAGGATGGTCTCGATCTCCTGACCTCGTGATCCACCCGTCTCGGCCTCCCAAAGTGCTAGGATTACAGGCTTGAGCCACCGCGCCCGGCCAGGTGGGAGATTTCTTTATGCCTGGGTGAAGGTCTGTGACTGAGCCTGTGTGGAAGGCAGTGGGTGTCTGTGAGCAGAATCGCCGCTGGTTGCATGTGCAGGCTCCCAGGCCAGACTGCCTGGCCTTGAATCCCAAGTCTACCAATCACTAGCTTTGTGACCTTGAGTTGACCTCTATGTGACTCAATTGACCTCTATGTGGTGGTAAATAACCATACCTGTCTCATGCAGTTGTTGCAAGGATGAAATTACATAATCCTTTCTATAGTGTTAGAACAATGCCCATGATATAGTAAATTTCCGATAGGTATTAGCTATAATTATGATGTGTGACTGTGTATAGCCACATCTGCAAGTGTAAATTCAAGTGTATCTAGTAAAGGTATAGGGGTGTCTTTTTGTCTTTGTTTATGAAGATACACTCATCTAGGTGTCTGTGTCTATGTTTCTGTGTGTCCAGTGATAAGAACAACGGGCATCTATTGAGTGCCTTCTATGTCAGGCAGCAAGTTCTACAGGTATTCACATGGAAACATACACATACGTGGATATAAATGGCAAGCACACATCCAGCCTGATTTACTATAGCATAGGCATTGTTCTAACGCTATAAGTAGGATTAAGTTTGGGAGGCCGAGGTGGACATGTTACCGGGGGGTCCTTGCTCCCAGAGCTCTCAAGATGGTGGTGGGCTGCTTCCAAAATGTCTGCGGGCTGCTTCCAAGATGGTGGCAAGCCTCATGTTCTCTGACCTGGGGTTCTTGGCCTCACGGATTCCAAGGAATGGAATCTTGGGCCATGCAGTGAGCGTTATAGCTCTGTTAGAAGCCATGGGTTACAGAAGAGAACTGTGGAACCCAGTGACGAGTGTTCAGCTCGATTAGGACGAACCCAGGCACAGCCATGCAGGAACAAGGGCAAGCCTTTAGCCCAATCGGGAGCGGCAATGGGCGCCTCGCTGGATCAGGAGCACAGAGGACACCCTGCTGGCTCTGGAGGGATGGAAGTCAGTGGCGGGTCTGCCACAGTGCAAACAGCAGTGGTGGACGGTGAGCAAAAGCTCAGCTTGTGCATAACAAACACTGACCAGAAGAGAGTGCAGTTGCAAGATTTAATAAAGTGAAAACAGAGCTCCTGTACAAAGGGAGGGGACCCAAAGAGGATAGCCTGCTGCCTGCTCCAATGCCTGGGTTATATCCTGATCACTGTCCCTCTCGCTGTGCTCTCAGACGATAGATGATTGACTATTTCTTTATCTCCTGGTTTTGCCTAATTAGCATTTTAGTGAGCTCTCTTTACTACCTGATTGGTCAGTGTGAGCTAAGTTGCAAGCCCTGAGTGTAAAAGGTGGATGCGGTCACCTTCCCAGCTGGGCTTAGGGATTCTTAGTCGGCCTAGGAAATCCAGCTAGTCCTGTCTCTCAGACAGATCACCTGAGGTCAGGGGTTCGAGACCAGCCTGGCCAAAATGGCGAAACCCTGTCTCTACTAAAAATACAAAAATTAGCTGGGCATGGTGGCAGGCATCTATAATCCCAGCTACTTGGGAAGCTGAGGCAGGCGAATTACTTGAATCAGGGAGACGGAAGTTGCAGTGAGCTGAGATCCTGACACTGCATTCCAGCCTGGGTGACAGAGCCTAACTTCGTCTCAAAAAAAATGATTAAGTAATCCCAGCATTTTGGGAGGCCGAGACGGGCGGATCATGAGGTCAGGAGATGGAGACCATCCTGGCTAACACGGTGAAACCCCGTCTCTACTAAAAAATACAAAAAACTAGCCGGGCGAGGTGGCGGGCGCCTGTAGTCCCAGCTACTTGGGAGGCTGAGGCAGGAGAATGGCATGAACCCGGGAAGCGGAGCTTGCAGTGAGCTGAGATCCGGCCACTGCACCCCAGCCTGGGCGACAGAGCAAGACTTCGTCTCAAAAAAAAAAAAAAAAAAAAGATTAAGTAATTTCATCCTTGCAACAACTACATGAGGTGGGTATGGTTATTTACCCCACCCCACCCCCATATCCAGACGCGTGTGCCAGTGAGTACCTGTAAGTCTGGTCATTTGCCTCAGCCCTGCCCAGTAAGACTCCCTTCCTGAGAGAGTAACGTGAGGGAAAGCAGTGAATGAAGCCCACCACCAGCCCCTTGCCCAGGTTCCCTATTGGCTTGAATTGCCCATGTTACATTTCCTCTAGTAGGAAAGAACAAATGAGGAACCTGGACAAAAGCCCACCAATTACAGCCTTCCTTTCATCCTATGAATTGGTCTTGCCTTGGCTGGGGCTAAAAGCCTCCTTTTGAGAGTCCTTGAGCTCTGCAGGGGTTCCTACTAGGCCAGGCCATTACATAGGGGTGTTATTTTCTTTTCTTTTCTTTTCTTTTTTTTGCTGAGTGGCATCTACTTCTGACTCATGGTGTATCCTCCCTGGGAAGGACAGAGCCTAACACCAGCAAGATAGTGAGTTCTCCTTGTGGATGAACCCCCCATGTTTTATGTGTTATGTCTCCTCTGGTTGCATTAGCCAATGTTGGTAACATTTGAAGCTTAAAAGGATGATATTTGAAAAATTTTGGGCCAGGCACGATGACTTACACCTGTAATCCCGGCACTTTGGGAAGCTGAGGCAAGGGGATTGCCTGAGGAGTTCAAGACCAGCCTGGGCAGCACAGCAAGACCCCATCTATAAAAAAAATTAGAAAAGTTAGCCAGGTGTGGTGGTGCACACCTGTAGTCCCAGCTACTCAGAGGCTGAGGTAGGAGAAGTACTTGAGTCCACGCATTCAAGGTTACAGTGAGCTATGATCACACCCCTGTACTCCAGCCTGGGCAATAGAATGATACCGTGTCTCTTAAAAAATAATAATAATTCTGTTGCCTGGCTGGAGTGCAGTGCTTTTCTCTTTTGCCTTGATGGGAACATGATCTTCATCTTCACTGGCCTGAGGCATGCATCTCTGCTTAAAGAGAAACCAGGATTAATGTTTGATATAGACAGAATGCACAGAAGAAAAAATGTGGTGATGTTTGGCATTTGACATGCAAAATAAGATTATGCTGCAGATCAAAAGTCTTCTAAAGCAGGCTCTTCTCTTGAGAGCGTGTTTCCTGGATTCCCTCATCCCTCTCCTTGGGTGTGGCCCTGGAGTTTTATGTAATGGATGACTGAGCAAGAAGAGGAAGAGTGTTGGTCCCCTCCTTCCTGCCCAGGGGATGGTACGAAGGGGATTAGAAGGATAACAAACAAGCGGAGCCAAGCACTGGCCCACTCACCCCTCCCCGAGAGAAAGAAGCCCTTGTCCCCAACTCACATTGGAACTCTGGGAAGAAGTGGCATCCCAGGCAGCTGCAAACCAACCCAGCCTCTGCCTCCAGCACCAGGGCTCCCCGGTAAGGGAGAGGCACCACTGAAGGTCAGCTTTCAAAGCCAACTTCCATTCCTGTGAGCCCGCAGCCCTGCAGGGGCCACGGTGGCACGGCTAGGAGGAGGGGCCCAGGTGCTGGAGGGCGGGCCAGCCAGGGGCGCCACAGGGGCTCTAGTCAGATCAGGAGGGACTGAACCATGAGTTTCATAAACTCAGCTTCTAGTATGATCAGTGTCCCCAGAAGGGACAGGGCACCTTGCTGGGTCCAGAGGACACCACAGCCCAGGATCCCAACTCATGCCTCCTACCAGATGCCAGACAAGCTGCCCTTGTCTGTCTACAACACCCCAACAGCACCACACTGGGAGAAGCTGGGGAAAGCAGTCTGAGAACTAAGCATTTTATCTGAGAGAAATTAATAAGATCACTTAACAAGACCGGCTAAACTCTCTGGCCCCAGGATGTTTAAATCAAGTTGAAAATTTCATTGTTTTTCTCACTTATCATCAGGCAGGGGTTGGAAGAAAGGCCAGATTCATTATAGACTCATAAATAAGGAAATTACCTTTTTTCTGCACAAATAAATTACAGAGTGAATTAAGTTTTCAACCCTGTTGCACACACAAAACCAGAGGAGCTCCTGCTGCCCCACTGCAACGCCGACTGACTTTTCCAACCAAAGACAAGGACCCAAGCCTTCCGGATCCCCAGTTCCCTCCTCTAGGTGATGGGGAACACAGCTGTGGCAGAGAGAGGCAAGGTCCCCCTTGAGCCTGAGTGGTCACATTAGCCCTCTTGGGCTCATGCACCAGGTCCTGCCCTCCTGGCTTACCTGTGTGTGTGGTTTTTTTTTTTTTTTTGAGGGGAGGAATGAGGTTTTCATTCTCTTTCCAGGCCCTTCCCATTCAGGGCATTTCAGATCCCTCCTTCTCCTGACCCCTGAATTGAATTGGGTGAAGAATGGTCCCATGCCCTACACGCCGCCTGTCTGGGAGAGGCCAGAGGTGGAGCCGGCACATGCAAAGGCAATGCTGCCACCTGCTGGCGCCACGAAGAGACACAGCCCAGGTGGGCAACCAAACCCCATTAGCCCTGGGGGAACTGCACCAGGATGTCTTGCAGCTGAATGGTTCCTTTTTCCAACGCAGCTTCTCACCTATTCCCTCATTTAGTCATCCAGTATGCTAGCTGGAACAAGAACATCATCCCATTTTATGGACGAGACAACTGACACCCACGAAAGGGCAGAATGCTGATGAGCTCACATGTGTGGGGATGGCTTGAAGGCAATACTCAGTCTCCCGCCTCCCAGCCAACAGCTGTGTCCCCTCCTCAGTGCTCAGATGAGGTGTCCCAGAAATCGAGGGACCCCTATGAACAAGGTTTACAGGGCCATCCCCAACATCCAGGGAGGCAGAGGGAGGAGGGCACCAGGCAGTAATGCCCACTCTGCAGCTGGCTCAAGGCCTGATGCACGTGTACAACGACTCCGTTTCCCAAGGGTTCACATACCTTCCACACAGATTTTGTATTTTTTGTAGAGAAGTGGGTTTGTCCTGTTGCCCAGGCTGGTCTCGAACCCCTGGGCACAAGTGTGATGCTGCTTTTCAATAAGGATCTGAAAGAGCTGAGTCCTGGCCGAGGCCCGTAAATGAGTCCTAACCTACAAAACAGACGGTGAAAGAGGCAAGAATCATTTTCCCAAATGGCAGCTGCAGGCGGAGTATGTGGGGGGACCTCGCAGAGATGTTGTGTGGTCAGCAGGTGTGTGATGACTGGGACGCATCCTCTCCCGCTGGGTGCTCAGCACCCAACTCTGTCCTTTGCTCCTGGCTCTTCCAGCCCAGGCCTTCACTTGGCAGAAACAGCCTGGAGGACAGAAAAAGTGTCTCTTCTCTGCCCGAGAACCCTCCCACCCGCACACACCATGGGGGAGCAGCTCTTCCCTTTTCCCGGCGTAGGAGATGACTGGGCCGGTGGGAAATCCCATTATTCCTCCGCAGTGGTCCATGTCCCTCCTGACAGCGGTCAGTGGGCACCCTCACTATCAGGACTCTGCATTGTCCCAAGCCTCCTCCTCTCCAGACCTCCTTCGCACCTCTCCCCTCTCTTCTTGTCCTGGTAGGGTCCAGGAAAGGCTGAAAGCTACGGATAGGCCTCACGTTGCCCCGCAGGCTGCGGATGAAATCGCAGTCGTAGGCTGGTCCTGTGGCCGGCCCTGCCTGACTCCTGGACCAAGGTGAGACTTCTATGGCAGAGCCGCAGCGCCACCATGTGGTAGAAATCCGTCTGCACGGCCAGAAACGGCGGCTCAGAGCGGGCCCACAGAAATCCCTATAATAAATAGTTCACTGTCGAGGCCGGTGCCAGCGACACGGGAGTGGTAAATGCACCCTCTTGACGTTCCCGGTGTTTGGGTCTTGCCTGTGACGGTGGGAAAAGAAAATGGCCTTGCTGTGCTACAACCGGGGCTGCGGTCAGCGCTTCGATCCTGAGACCAATTCCGATGACGCTTGCACTTCCACCCAGGTGTTCCAATCTTTCACGATGCATTAAAGGGTTGGTCTTGATGTAAGACAAGAACAACTGATTTGTCTGATTTCTTAAGCATTGAAGGCTGTGCAAAAGGTAGACATAATAGTGAGAAGCCGCCTGAGCCAGTCAAACCTGAAGTCAAGACTACTGAAAAGAAAGAACTACCTGAATTGAAACCCAAATTTCAGGAACACATCATTCAAGCCCCGAAGCCAGTAGAAGCAATAAAAAGGCCAAGCCCAGATGAACCAATGACAAATTTGGAACTAAAAATATCTGCCTCCCCAAAACAAGCACCTGATAAACTTAAACTGTCATCAGGAAATGAAGAAGATAAGAAAAGGCTGGGCGCGGTGGCTCATGCCTGTAATCCCAGCACTTTGGGAGGCCGAGGAGGGCAGATCACAAGGTCAACAGATCGAGACCATTCTGGCCAACATGGTGAAACCCCGTCTCTACTAAAAGTACAAAAATTAGCTGGGCGTGGTGGCGGGCGCCTGTAGTCCCAGCTACTCAAGAGGTTGAGGCAGGAGAATTGCTGGAACCCAGGAGGCGGAGGTTGCAATGAGCCGAGATGGCGCCACTGCACTCCAGCCTGGCGACAGAGCCAGACTCCGTCTAAAAAGGAAGAAAGAAGGAGAAGGAGAAGCGGCCGGGTGCGGTGGCTCACGCTTGTAATCCCAGCATAATCCCAGCTCTTTCGGAGGCGGAGGCGGAGGCGGAGGCGGAGGCGGAGGCGGGCAGATCAGGAGGTCAGGAGATCCAGACTCTCCTGGCCAACATGGTGAAACCCCATCTCTATTAAAAATACAAAATATTAGCCGGGCATGGTGGTGCACACCTGTAGTCCCAGCTACTCCGGAGGCTGAATCAAGGGAATTGCTTGAATCTGGGAGGCAGAGGTTGCAGTGAGCCAAGATTGCACCACTGTACTCCAGCCTAGCCACAGAGTAAGACTCCGTCAAAAAAAAAAAAGAAAAGAAAAAAAAGAAAGAAAGAAAAGAAAGAAGAAGACTGATGAAATTAAGATTGGGATTTCATGTAAGAATGGAGGGTGTTCAAAGACATATTGGGGTCTAGAGAGTCTAGAAGAAGTCTGTGTGTATCATTCTGGAGTACCTATTTTCCACGAGGGGATGAAATACTGGAGCTGTTGTAGAAGAAAAACTTCTGATTTTAATACATTCTTAGCCCAAGAGGGCTGTACAACAGGGAAACACATGTGGGCTAAAAAGGATGCTGGGGAAAATGTTGTTCCATGTAGACATGACTGGCATCAGACTGAAGGTGAAGTTACCATTTCAGTATATGCTAAAAATTCACTTCCAGAACTTAGTCGAGTAGAAGTACATAGCACGTTGTTAAATGTGCACATTGGATTTGAAGGAGAGAAGGGATTTCATCAAAATGTGAAATTATGGGATGTGACTGATGTAAAGCGAATTTATGTAACTATGACTGCAACAAAGATTGAGATCACTATAAGAAAAGCTGAACCGATGCAGTGGGCAAGCCTTGAACTGCCTGCAGCCAAAAAGCAGCAAAAACAAAAAGACAACACAACAGATTGAGCGGGACATGGGAGGAAGGCTATTACGTATTTCAGAATTCTTAATACTGTGTGAAGTGCTGGCTTGCTGCTGTCATCTTTTGTTTTGTTGTTGTGTTACTCAATCTGGCATTTCAGGGTTAACATTAAGTTCTTAAAAATGCCAAAGTCAGTTTATCTTTTTGAACCTCTCATCTTTTGTGTTGTGTAAGATTGATTCTTCCTTTCTCCTTCCTGGTAGGAACCATAGTTATGTCCTGTACTTGAAGAAGCTAGAAAATAGCCCATAACCATAACTGCAGTATTTCTTCGTATTTCTCTGTTAAGCAGAGAAATATTAAGGAACATGATTTTTATGTCTTTCTATTATTCCATAATTAGTAAAGGAAGATGAAATGTCAATTTTTAATCAGTTTTTCATGGATTTGTGTTCTTACATTATTTGAAAATATTTAAGAAAGAGATGAAGTTCTGCAGTTTTTTCTATGTGGGATGATTACTTTTTTAAGGAGGATTAATTCTGAGGCAGTGTCGTTAGTAAAGGGGAATATATAAATTGTTTAACAAATTCGAATTTGTTTACAATAATTGAATTTTTAAATTACATCAAAACTTACATTACTTGCCAAGCAGTATGATGTAAGAGTATAGGAAATATACTCGAACCTGATTAAACATTAAATTAATTAATGTTGAAAAAAAAAAAAAAAAGAGTATAGGAATATAAATAAGAATACAGAGGTATCAATTTGGTTAAAATTCACCATTTTATAAGACTAAGCAATAATCTTAAAAATCTCTTTCCTGAATATTTAAATGTGTTTGTATGGTGTTATGACTAAATTGTTACTGATTTAGAGATTAAACCCTCTTAAAAACCTTTAATTAGTTACATATAGAAAGAAATTATAGGCCAGGCATAGTGGCTCATGCCTATAATCCCAGCACTTTGCGAGGGCAAGGTGGGTGGATCACAAGGTCAGGAGTTCGAGACCATCCTGACCAACATGGTGAAACCCCATCTCTACTAAAAATACCAAACTTAGCCAGGCGTGGTGGCATATGCATGTAGTCCCAGCTACTCGAGAGGCTGAGGCAGGAGAATTGCTTGAAGAGGTTGCACTGAGCCGAGATCGCACCACTGCATTCCAGCCTGGGTGACAGATCGAGACTCCATCTCAAAAAAAAAAAAAAAAGAAAGAAATTACATATATCTTGCCTCCTTGATGAAAAACTATATAAAATTGTAGACTTAAAAGATTTGTGGAAATACATTAGGATATCAGAAAACTAAATGCATGGACTTGCTTTATGACTATCTATGACATGTTAAATAAAATAGTTTAATTTTTTTTTTTTTTTTTTTGAGACGGAGTCTGGCTCTGTCGCCCAGGCTGGAGTGCAGTGGCCGGATCTCGGCTCACTGCAAGCTCCGCCTCCCAGGTTCACACCATTCTCCTGCCTCAGTCTCCCGAATAGCTGGGACTACAGGTGTCCGCCACCTCGCCTGGCTAGTTTTCTGTATTTTTTAGTAGAGACAGGGTTTCACCGTGTTAACCAGGATGGTCTCGATCTCCTGACCTCATGATCTGCCCATCTCGGCCTCCCAAAGTGCTGGGATTACAGGCTTGAGCCACTGCACCCGGCCAGTTTAATTCTTTTTTTAAAAAAGGTAGTTCACTGTCTAGTCACTGGGGTCTTCCCTAGATCCCAAGAGAGCCCCATCCCCCTGGACCCCCATCTGTCAAGATAAGGTCCCAGCCACATCTCTGCCCCTCATCCCCCGCCTCAGCAAAACACCTAGAAAGGGCCGGGTTTCTGAGTCAGGTGGATTTTGTTGCTCCCTTCTCCTCCGTTTTGCAGATGTCTGAGCTTGGGCAATTACAGAACCATTATCAAGCCTCAGTGGCTTGTCTCTAAAATGGGAGTCAAAAAAGGCTTCTGAGGAATAAATTAGGTAATAAAAAATGTAGAGCAGCAGACAGTTCATTGCAGGTGTCTAAGAAACAATGGTTTCCTTACCCTTCTGTCTGGGCTTAGAGCCTGAGAAACCTAGACTGGCTCAAAGGCAAGGCCAAGAAGGCAGCCAAAAACCAATGCCTAGGATGAGAAACCCCCTCAGCTCCTGCAAAAAACCATTCTTCACTACTTCACCAGCTACTCCTTGCCTCTCTGAACACCTTCCATTAGAGCAACAAACCAACCTGGTTTGCCAGGCACTAAGGAATGTTCTGGAAGTTGAGGCCTTCAGGGCTAAAACTGGACAAAATGGTCACCCAGTCCTTGTGTTGCCTCACAGTCTAGCTCCAGGACTTCATCAGTAGAGTTGATAGAATCTCTAGGGCCATAACCCAGGAATGTGCTTGTAACAAGCTCCGCAGATGATTCTTATAAACACCAATGTCTGCGAGCCACGGCTCCAATACTCTCAGGCTGTGGTTTCTCATTGGCATGTAGTGCGAGCATTACTCTTCAGCCCATCAGGACGCCACCTGAGGCAGGGCACGCACGTACTTGGGGATGAGACCTTGGAAAGACTGAAAAGAACTTTCTAAACACCAGGCTTCAGCCCTGAATCTGCAAAGCACACCCAAAGCACCTGGACACATGCCCTCTTCTCAGCTTTAGAGTATGTGCCCATGTGCTGCTTCTCCACTTTCTGCCATTCATTCATTAAATATTTGTTGAGTACCTAGTAGCCTGGCCCAGTAGGAACTGATATCCTAATGATGCAAGATAAGCAATTAACACTTGTATAAAAGTGTAATAAATTTAGATCATAGTAAATACAATGAGAAAGAGACAAACAGAATAATTTGGTGGGGAGAGACTATGTTCAAAGGCATCTCTAAGAAGGTGATATTTGACTGAGCCCTTATGGTTGAGCAGCTAGCCATCCTAAGATGCGGGGGAAACTGTTCCTGGGGAAGGAATGGCCATTGCCGAAGCCCCGAGGCAGAAACAAGAACTAGGAAGACAAGAGCAGCTGGAGCATAGCAAGCTGGGACAGAGTGCGGGGAGCTAAAGCTGACGAGGTGGGCAGCAGCCAGTGCAGACACGTGGGGCCATCTGGACCACTGTAGGCCTTTGTATTTTATTCTGCATGCAGTGGAAAGCCATAGATGGAATGGAAAGCCATACGTGGCATTAAGCAAGGAAATGCCAGAGTCTGACTTGTATCATTAAAGGTTAATTTGGGCTTCTGTATGGAGAAAGGATTGAAGAGGGACAAGAAGTGGAAGTTGGAAACCAGTTAAGAGGCTCCTGCAATCATCTAAGTGGGACATAACAGAAACTGCAGATGGGGAGAAGGGCAAGGATTCAGGAAACAGATTGGAGGACGACACAGGGCTTGCTGATGGATTAGATGTAGGAGGAGTTAGAAGGGTACAATCAAAGCTGTCTCCCAAGTTTTTCAGTTAGAATTGGGTGAATGGATGAAAGGATCATTTTGTGGAATGGGAAGGACTAGGGGAAGTGCATGTTTGGAAGAGGAAAAAAGCCAAAGTTGTGTTTTGAATATGTTAACTTGGAGCTGCCTATGAGTCCTCCAAGTAGAAATGGCAGGTGTGCTGATGGAGGGGCCAGGCTTTGTACAAAAGCACAAGGAAGGACACGCTGACTTTATCCCTGGGCCAGTTTAACAGATTGAAAGATTACAATAATTTTTGGTTTAGCCTCTTCCTTCTAAAGAAAATTCTCATCAAGAAATTTGAAAATTACCACAAAAAATAAGAAGCAAGAAACTCAATCATATCACCAGAGAAAATCACTTCACTAGAGGAAGATATGAATGAAAGAAAGAAGAAAGGGAAGACCACAAAACAACCAGAAAACAAATAACAAAATGGCAGAGGTAGGTCCTTACTTATGAAGAATAACATTGAATGTAAATAAACTCAACTCTCCAGTCAAGAGACACAGACTGGCTGAATGGGTTAAAAAAACAAGACCCATTGATCTGTTGCCTGCAAGAAACATACTTCACCTGTAAAGACATATGGAGACTGAAAATAAAGGGATGGATAAAGGTATTTCATGCCAATGGAAACAAAAAAAGAGCAGGAGTCACTATAGTTATATCAGACGAAATAGATTTCAAGACAAAAACTGTGAGAAGAGGCAAAGAAGGTCATTATATAATGAGAAAGGGGTCAATTCAGCAAAATGATATAGCAATTTTAAACATAGATGTACCCAACACTGGGGCACCCAGATATATAAAGGAAATATTATTAGAGCTAAAGAGAGAGATAGGACCCAATACAGTAATAGTTGGAGACTTCAACACACAACTTTTAGCATTAAACAGATCTTCCAAACAAAACCTCAACAAAGAAACATCAAACTTTATCTGTACTATAGACCTAATGGCTGTAATAGATATTTACAGTACATTTCATCCAAGAGCCACAGAATACACATTATTTTCCTTGGCACATGAATCATTGTCAAGGATAGACTATCTGCTAAGTCACAAAAGAAGTCTTAAAACATTCAAAAAATTGAAATAACATCAAGCATCTTCTCTGACCACAATAGAATAAAACTAGAAATTTATAATAAGAGAAATTTTGGAAACTATACAAATACATGGAAATTAAACAATATGCTCCTGAATGACCAGTGGGTCAATGAAGAAATTAAAAAGAAAATTGAAAAATTTCTTGAAACAAATGATAATGTAAACACAGTATATCAAAACCTATGGGATACAGCAAAAGCAGTACTAGCAGGGAAGTTTATAGCTGTAAGTGCCCACCACAAAAAAGAGGAAAAAATTCAAATCAACAATCTAACAATGCATCTTAAAGAACTAAGAAAGCAAGAGTAAACAAACCAAAAATTATCATATAGAAAGAAATAATCAAGATTAGAGCAGAAATAAATTAAATTGAAATTTTAAAAATACAAAAGATCAATGAAACAGAAAGTTTGTTTTTTGAAAAGTTAAACAAAATTGACAAACCTTTAGCCAGACTAAGAAAAGAGAGACGATCCAAATAAATAAAATCAGAAATTAAAAAGAGACATTACTACTGATACCACAAAAATTCAAAGGGTCATTAGTGGCTACTATGAGCAACTATATGCCAATAAATTGGAAAATTTAGAAGAAATAGACAAATTCCTAGATGCATACAACCTACCAAGACTGAACCAGGAAGAAATCCAAAACCTGAACAGACCAGTAACAACTAATGAGATTGAAGCCATAATAAAAAGTCTCCCAGAAAAGAAAAGCACAGGACTTGATGGCTTCACTGCTGAATTCTAACAAACATTTAAAAGACTAATACCAATCCTACTCAAACTATTCCAAAAAACAGAGGAGGAGGGAATACTTCCACACTCATTCTATGAGGCAAGAATTACCCTGATACCAAACCCAGACAAAGACACATCAAAAAGAGAAAACTACAGGGCAGTACCTCTGATGAATATTGATGCAAAAATCCTCAACAAAATACTAGCAAACCAAATTCAACAATACATTAGAAAGATAATTCATCACGACCAGTGGGATTTATCCCTGGGAAGCAAGGATGGTTCAACATAAAAAATCAATCAATGTGATACATCATATCAACAGAAGGAAAGATAAAAACCATATGATTATTTCAACTGATGCTGAAAAAGCATTGGATAAAATTCAACATCCCTTCATAATAAAAACCCTCAAAAAAACTGGGGATAGAATGAACACACCTCAACATAATAAAAGCCATATATGATAGACACACGGCTAGTACCATACGGAATGTGGGAAAACTGAAAGTCTTTTCTCTAAGATCTGGAACACGACAAGGATGCGCACTGTTACCACTGTTATTCAACATATTACTGGAGGTCCTAGCTAGAGAAATCAGGCAAGAGAAAGAAATAAAGGGCATCCAAAATGGAAAGGAAGAAGTCAAATTATCCTTTTTTGCAGATGATATAACATTAGATTTGGGAAAACCTAAAGATTCCAAAAGAAAACTATTATAACTGATAAAAAAAAAATTTAGTACAGTTGCAGAATACAAAATCAACATACAAAATTCAGTAGCACTTCTGTATGTCAACAGTGAACAATGTGAAAAGAAATTGTTAAAGTAATCCCATTTACAATGGCCACACATAAAATTAAATACCTAGGAATTAACCAAAGGAGTGAAAGATCTCTATAATGAAAACTATAAAACACGAATGAAAGAAATTGAAGAGGACACCAGAAATGGGAAAATATTCCATGTTCACGGATTGGAAGGATTAATATTGTTAAATGTCCATACTACCCAAAGCAACCTCCCAGCCAATGCAAGACTCTCTTCTCCCAGCTTGTGCTCTATCACTTTTTTCTTGATAGAGATGGGGTCTCACTATGTTGCCCAGGCTGGTCTTGAGCTGGTCTTGAGCTCCTGGGCTGAAGCGACCCTCCAACTTCAGCCTCCCAAAGTGCTGGTACCACAGGCATGAGCCTCAATCACTTTTAAATCTGGGAAATGCACTCCATCAGTCAACCCATCCCATTTCTCAACAGTGCTAATCACTTTAAAAATAAGTTTGCCTCCTTGTGGTCATCACCCACAGGCTCTAGTTCTAAGCTCATAGTCTTTTCTCTTGTCTTTTTTTTTTTTTTTTTTTTTTTTTGAGACTGAGTCTCACTCTGTTGCCCAGGCTGGAGTGCAATGGTACGATCTCAGTTCACTGCAACCTCCACCTCCCAGGTTCAAGCAATTCTCCTGCCTCAGCCTCCCAAGTAGCTGGGATTACAGGTGCGCACTACCACACCTGGCTAATTTTTGTATTTTTAGCAGAGACGGGGTTTCACCATGTTAGCCAGGCTGGTCTCAAACTCCTGACCTACTGATCCACCTGCCTCGGCCTCCTAAAGTGCTAGGATTACAGGCATGAGCCACTGCGCCTGGCCTCATGTTCTTTTCTCTAGGGCAACACTATCTGTGACTATTTCTTCTTTCACAAATATTTGAAAGCAGCTCAGAAATCCATCCTCAGTCCTCTCTTTTCCAGGATCCATGTTCCTTGGAGTTTCAACCACAGTCACCATGGATGACCTATTGTTAGAAGAAAAGGAGGGGCATCTAGTCCCCTAGATCACTAAGGTCAGAAGTTGTCGTGCCAAAGATTTAGTGGGGAAAGACCAAGAACCAAAATAAGGAAGCAAAGCTCCTTATCCCGCCAGGCTTTCCCAGAGCTTAGACTCTACCCCAACCGCCTGCCTGTACCCCCAGGGGGGCACTCAACCAGCAGGGAGAATCCAGGCAATTAAAGGTAATTCAGTTTTACAGTTCAAGTTAAAAAGAAGAAGAAAATAGATAAGATAAAAATAAATGTAGAGAAAAAAAGAAGATTAAAAGGAAATGAGTGAAAAGATCTTAGTCCTAGACAGAGGAATAGGCAGAATGAAACTTTCAAAGGGAAAGAATATACTCATTAACATAAGAGTTTTTATCAGCACCATAGGAAAGGTAAAACTAAAATCTCAAAAAAATAAAAATGAAAAAGTTGTAAAAAGAGGTTTTTGGTTTTTGTTTGTTTGTTTGTTTGTTTTAAGAGTCTCACTCTGTCACCCAGGCTGGAGTCCAGTGGTGCACCTCCCAAGTGGCTGGGATTACAGGCACCCACCCACCAGCTAATTTTTTTGTATTTTTAGTAGAGATGGGGTTTCACCATGTTGGCCAGGCTGGTCTCAAACTCTTGACCTCAAGTGATCCATCCCCCTCGGCCTCCCAAACTGGCATGAGCCACCATGCCCTGCCAAAAGCTAATTCTTTGAGAAGATAAATGAAAGTAAAAAATACCTAACCAAACTGATTTTTTTAAAAAGAGAGAGCAAGAGAGAAAAGACACAAATTACCTATATCAGGAATTAGAGAAAGAACATCACTACAGATCTTACAGATAATTTAGAAAGATAAGGAGAGGGACTATTGTGAAAATTTTATGCCAATAAATATAAGAAATCAAATGAAGTAGACTTTTTGAAAGACACAAAGTACTTAAGTATACTCAAGAATTAATAGATAACCTCAATAGCTTTACACATATTAAACTCTTAAACCTATAGGATTTTAAAAACAAAAAACCTTCTCACAAGGAAAACTGCAGGCCCACAGAACTTCACCATGAATTCACAAAATATTTAATAAAGAAATAGGGCCAGGCCTTGTGGCTCACACTTGTAATCCCAGCACTTCGGGAGGCCAACGAGGGAGGATCATTTGAGCCCAGGAGTTTGAGAACAGCCTGGGCAACATGGCAAAACCCTGCCTCTGCAAAAATTACAAAAAAATAACCAGGTGTGGTGGCACAGGCCTGTAGTCCCAGCTACTTGGAAGGCTGACATGGGAGGATCACTTGAGCCCAGGAGGTTGAGGCTGCAGTGAGCCATAATTGCACCACTGCACTACAGCCTGGACAACAGAGTGAGACCCTATCTCAAAAAAAAAAAAAAAAACTACAAAACATTGCTTAAAGAAATTGAAGGCCTAAATAAATTGAGAGGTATGCTGTGTTTATGGAATCAGAAGACACACTTTTAAAAAGGTAATTCTGGCCGGGCACGGTGGCTCAAGCCTGTAATCCCAGCACTTTGGGAGGCCGAGACGGGCAGATCACGAGGTCAGGAGATTGATACCATCCTGGCTAACACGGTGAAACCCCATCTCTACTAAAATACAAAAAAAACTAGCCGGGCGAGGTGGCAGACGCCTATAGTCCCAGCTACTCGGGAGGCTGAGGCAGGAGAATGGCGTGAACCCGGGAGGCGGAGCTTGCAGTGAGCTGAGATCCGGCCACTGCACTCCAGTCTGGGCGACAGAGAGAGACTCCATCTCAAAAAAAAAAAAAAAAAAAAAAAAGGTAATTCTGAAATCGTTGAATGTATCAATCAATACATTGAACACATACATTTACATTTTTTGAGACCTGTCTCAAAAAAAAAAAAAAAACTATGAAACATTGCTTAAAGAAATGGAAGGCCTAAATAAATGGAGAGATATACTGTGTTTATGGAATCAGAAGACTTTTTTTTTTTGGAGACAGAGTCTCACTCTATCCCCCAGGCTGGAGTGCAGTGGTGTGATTTCAGCTCATTGCAACCTCTGCTGCCTCCCAGATTCAAGCAATTCTCATGCTTCAGCCTCCCAAGTAGCTGGGATTACAAGCATCCATCACCACACCCAGCTAATTTTTGTATTTTTAGTGGAAATGGGGTTTCACCATGTTGGCCAGGCTGGTCTCGAACTCCTGACCTCAGGTGATCTGCAGAAGACATATTTTGAAGAAGATAATTCTCCTCTAATTGTTGAATGTATTTGATCAATACATTTAACAGAATTTCTATCAAAATCCAAGCAGATTTTTTCATAGAAATTGGTAAACTGAATCTAAAATTCATATGAAAATGTAAAGGACCTGTAATGGCCAAAACCATTTTGAAAGAGAAGAACAAAACTAGAGAATTTATAGGCCAGGCACAGTGGCTCACGCCTGTAATCCCAGCACTTTGGGAGGCTGAGGCGGGAGGATCATGAGGTCAGGAGATCAAGACCATCCTGGCTAACATGGTGAAACCCCGTCTCTATTAAAATACAAAAAATTGCCGGGCGCGGTGGCTCACGCCTGTAATCCCAGCACTTTGGGAGGCCGAGGCGGGCGGATCACAAGGTCAGGAGATCGAGACCACAGTGAAACCCCGTCTCTACTAAAAATACAAAAATTAGCCGGGCGCGGTGGCGGGCGCCTATAGTCCCAGCTACTCAGGAGGCTGAGGCAGGAGAATGGCGTGAACCCAGGAGGCGGAGCTTGCAGTGAGCTGAGATCCGGCCACTGTACTCCAGCCTGGGCGGCAGAGCGAGACTCCGTCTCAAAAAAAAAAAAAAAAAAAAAAAAAAAAAATACAAAAATTAGCCGGTTGTGGTGGTGGGCACAGTCCCAGCTACTTGGGAGGCTGAGGCAGGAGAATGACGTGAACCCAGGAGGCGGAGCTTGCAGTGAGCCAAGATTGCACCACTGCACTCCAGCATAGGTGACAGAGCAAGGCTCTGTCTCAAAAAAAAAAAAAAAAAAAAAAATTGGAGAATTTATAATACCTAGTTTCCAAACTTACTCTAAATCTACAGTAATCAGCACAGTGTAGTGTTGGCATAACACTATACTGACAAGTCAATAGAATAGAATGAAAGTACAGCAATAGAGCAACACATTTATGGACAGCTTATTTTTGATAAGATGCCAAGGCAATTCAATCAGGAAAGAATAAGCTTTTCAACAAATTGTGCCATAATTTAGATACCCACATACCCCGCCCCCTCTCAAAATAAGACCCTTACCTCACACCATACACAAAAATTAAGTCAACTCAAAATGGAGCATAAACCTAAATATAAGAACTAAGTCATGGGCTAAAATCTTGGTGACCTTGAGTTAGACAAAGGTTACTTAGATATAGCACCAAAAGTACAATCAATAATGGGTAAAGAAATCAATGAATTGAACTTCATCAAAATGTTAAGATTTTGCTCTTTAATAGACATTAGAAAATGAAGACCCAAGCCACAAACTGGAAGAAATTACAAATTATATATCCACAGGCCAAGCACAGTGGCTCACACCTGAAATCCCAGCACTTTGGGAGGCCGAGGTGGATGGATCACCTGAGGTCAGGAGTTGAAGACCAGTCTGGCCAACATGATGAACCTTGTCTCTACTAAAAATACAAAAATTAGCTGGGCATGATGGTGTGCACCTGTAGTCTCAGCTACTCAGGGGGCTGAGGCAGGAGAATCAGTTGAATCTGGGAGGCAGAGATTACAGTGAGCTGAGATTGCACCACTGCACTCCAGCCTGGGTGACAGAGCAAGACTCTGTCTCAAAAAATATACATATTATATATCCAACAAGGGAACTATATCTAGATTATACAGAAAATCTCTACAACCCAATAATGAAAAGAGAAGCAACTCAATAAAAAGCAGACAGAAACCTGGAGTGGTGGCTCGCACCTGTGGTCCCAGCTACTGGGGAGGCTGTGGCAGGAGGATTGCTTGAATCCAGGAGTTTGAAGCTGTGATATCACACCACCGCACTCTAGGCTAGGGGACAGAACAAGACCCCATCTTAAACACAAAACAAAACAAAAACAAAAAAACACTTCACCAAGGATATATTAATGTCTAATAAGCATATGAAAAGCTATTCAACATTATTAATGCAGTTCATTGTACATAAACTATAACTCAAAAAAGCTTTAAAATGTAAAACTTATTGGTTATCTTTAGAAATTATTAGGGAATCAAAAAAAGAAAGAATCAAGCAATTGTCTAGTCTTTCTTATGTGAATTGTGCTTCCATAGTCATAAATGCAGAAGGAATAATAGAATTAGAAAAGCACCATTGGGGAATCCTCAATAAAAATAATAGGTTTAGACCAAGATAATCAATGGCTGCTAAAACATTAGGTTAGAGGCTGGTGAAGGATTTTTTAATGGATGGATTCAGCCAACCATGCTGATGAAGGACTAGAGGCTGATGAAGGATTTTATAATGGATGGATTTGGCTGACCATGCTGAAATCATCAATCAAAAGTAATATTTCTAAATGTGGGACAACCAGACATTATGTACTTTCTTTTGTAATGCAATAGCACACAGTACCATCTAGAATATATTTTAGGGGGAAAATAATCTGAATATTATAAAGCTTCTAGATATAATTGCCATGAGGGATTGAAGAACATGGGGCTGAAGAAAACCTTGAGCACATAATTAGCCAAAATCTGTGGGAAATTCTAAAGGTCAACAAAGAAATGTCATAAAGAGGGGTGGAAAGAGAGGGAGTTGGAATAGATTAAAAGAGACTTAAAGGATACACCAATCAAATGCCAAGTACAGCCCATGTTTGGATCTTGATTCAAACAAACCAACTGTAAAAATATTTTTCAGAGATATAGGTAGCAATTTGAATGCAGATGACATATGAGATCAAGCTAAGTAATTATGATTACTCTTGTTGGGTGTAATAATGATACTGTGGTTATGCTTTTTTAAAAAAGTGATTAGCTGTTGAGTATATACGCTGAAGTGTTGACAGGTTAAATTAAACCATATCTAGGATTTCCTTTAAAATATTCCAGGGGTAAGGGGTGAATGTTGTGGGAAGGATATAGAAGAAACAATGTTGACCATTCTTTAAAGTGGAAACACGGGGGTTAACTATACTGTTCTCTCTACTTTTGTGTATGTTTGAAATTTTCCATAATAAAGAATTGGGCTTTGGTTTTGTTTTGTTGAATTTTAAATGAGCTTGTTTCTACAGATCACAGCCCTCTGGCTGTGTTCTGACCTACTGAGAGTTCAACAGGACTCCCTCCCTTCACCCATATGGAGGCCACACACTCAATATCTGTAGGGTACAAATGACTGAAATGAGTCTGGGATAAAGAAAACAGCAAAGCAAGCCAGTGAATCATGGCAGCTGGCACCTACCTCTGTGTTGGAGACTAATGGAGAGTGACAGGGACCGTGGCAAACCAAAAACCACATACACATCCAAGTTGGGCAGTCAGTCTTGCCATGTAGGAATAAGGGCCCCAGATGGCCCAGTTTCTGACTTGTTTTTTTTTTTTTTTTTTTTTTGAGACAAGGTCTCACTCTGTCTCCCAGGCTGGAATACAGTGGTGTGATCTCGGCTCACTGCAACCTCTGCCTCCCAGGTTCAAGAGATTCTCCTGCCTCAGCTCCCCTGAGTAGCTGGGACTACAGGCATGGCTAATTTTTGTATTTTTAGTAGAGATGGGGTTTCGCCATGTTGGCCAGGCTGGTCTTGAACTCCTGACCTCAGGTGATCCACCCACCTCGGCCTCCCAAAGTGCTGGGATTACAGGCGTGAGGCACCGCACCCAGCTGGGACTTTTCATTAGAAACTGAAAATCTCGGCGTTTCTGTGAAATCCCCGAATATGTAGGCAAATGATTTTTTTTTTTAACGTCAGCACTTTGCAAGTTAGTGCTGGAAGGCCAGACAAAATCTGTCTGCAGGGTAGATTTGTTCCACAGATGGCTGTTTTGTGATCCCTGACACCACACCATGTAATGCATTATATAGTAATGCATTAATAATCGGTTGACATTCTTAGCAGTTGGGTCACACTGCTGCCACAACCAAGGTTGCACACATCTGAAATCTCCAGATCTTTCACATGCAAACAGCTGTCAAGCCAGGCATCCTCACGCATGGCACTTTGAACTGAACATAGACTTACAATTATCTCTATGAAAATTGCATCTTGTCATTTGTCAGAAACATTTGTCTCTGGACTGGCTCCACTCTTCTTCCAAATTCTACTGAATCTGCACTCCTTTCAGGCTGTGTCACCCCCAGCTCTGATGAGCCCGTCTTCATCCAAGCATTCTACAAAGCCAAGGTCAGCCTGGGTTACATCAGGTTTCTCTCCTGCTGGGGCCTGGGGCTGTTCAGTTGTCACTTCAAGCTTCCTTCCCAGTTTGGTCACTTCGTACTTACCCACTTCCTTCTTGAAGCCACTACACAGTATAGTCAGGCCTAAGCCAGTGGTCTGATGCTAATAAAAATGTCATAATACTTTGTGGTTTTTAAAGCATTTTCCTGTATTCTGACCTGATTTTTTTTTAATTTTTTTAAATTGAGACAGAGTCACTCAGGCTGGAGTGCAGTGGTGTAATCTCAGCTCACTGCAGCCTCGACCTCTTGGGCTCAGGTGAGCCTCCAACCTCAGCCTCCCAAGTAGCTGAGACTACAGGTGTGCCTCACCACGCTGGGTTAATTTATGTATTTTTCGTAGAGACAGGGTTCCCCATGTTGCCCAGGCTGGTCTTGAACTCCTGGGCTCAAGCAATCCTTCTGCCTCAGCCTCCCAAAGTGTTAGAATTACGGTGTGAGCCACCATGCCCTGCTGACTTGATTTTTATCACCCACTACAACCTTACAAAATTCTATCAACATCACTTTAAGACATTGGACCACAAATAGGTTCATAGTATGTTTGTTGTTTATGGCCTAATCAATTTCTTAGTTGAAGATTTCTAAATTAAGGAAAGAACAACTAGTTTAGCTTCCTTCCAACCCTACCATCTTAACAGAGAAACAGTTGACAAAGCCACTGCCATTCCAGCAGTAACCAGCAGGGACAGAAACAATATTGAAGAATGTTCTAACCATAAGAGTTGTTGGAAAATGGAATAGGCTGCCTTGAGAGGAACTGAAATTCTGATGCTTGCAGTTTTCAAATAGGAGCCGGGGTTTTGTGGAAGGAATTTCTCTGTGATAGGAGGTTGACAGAATGATCTCTCATTCATTTATTGTTGTCTGTTTGGGATCTTGCTTTGAGCTGAGCTCTGAGAAGTACCTAAGAGACTCCTGGTGGTCAGTGAGTTACCTGTGAAGGTTAGAAACCTGCACTTACCGAGTCTGATCACTTTTCTGCTTTGTGCATTTTAAAATTAATCACCTCTTACAAAGCAGTTTTTGGCAAATTTCCTTTTGAAAATGCCAACCCTTTCTCCATTATTAAAAAATGGAAAGAATCGATACGATGGACTATTAGTCATAAAAAGACATGAAGCAGTGATATATGGTACAATATGGATGAATCTTGAAAACATTATAAAGTGAAAAAGCCAATTACAAAAGACCACATGCTGTATAATTCCATTCGTAGGAAAGTCCAGGCTAGGGAAATCTACAGAGACAAAAAGTGGCTTTGTGATTGCTTAGGGCTGGTGGGGGAACAGGATGGAAGATGGGAGGGTGAGAACTAGCCTTGAGGTGATGAAAGTGTTTGAAAATTGACTGTGGTGATGATTGTACTTACCTGTTAACATACTAAACTCCATTGAACTGTACACTCTAAAATGGGCGAGTTGTATGGTATAGGAATTATATCCCACTAAAGCTGTTGGGTTGTTTTTTGTTTTTGTTTTTGTTTTTTTAAGAAAGGAAGCAATTTTTTTTTTTTTTTGATACGGAGTCTCGCTCTGTCGCCCAGACTGGAGTGCAGTGGCACGATCTCGGCTCACAGAAACCTCCACCTCCCGGGTTCAAGCAATTCTCCTGCCTGAGCCTCCCAAGTAGCTGGGATTACAGGCACACGCCACCACGCCTGGCTAATTTTTTGTATTTTTAGTAGAGGCAGGGTTTCACAGTGTTAGCCAGGATGGTCTCCTGACCTCGTGATCCGCCTACCTTGGCCTCCCAGAGTGCTGGGATTACAGACATGAGCCACCGCGCTAGACCGCAAGGTTTTTGTTTTTGTTTTTGTTTTTAGACAGGTCTGGCCCAGGCTGGAGTGCAGTGGTGCCATCTCAGCTCACCACAACCTCCGTCTCTCGAATTCAAGAGATCCTCCCACCTCAGCCTCCCGAGTAGCTGGGATTACAGGTATGTGCCACCATACCCGGCTAATTTTTGTATTTTTAGTAGATACGGGGTTTCACCCTGATGGCCAGGCTGGTCTTAAACTCCTGGGTCATAACAACAACAACAAAAAAATCCACCCACATTGGCCCCCCAAAGAGCCAGGATTACAGGCGTGAGCCACCGCACCTATATTATTATTATTATTATCATTATTATTATTAAATAGATAGAGATTTTATTTGTTTCCAAGCCTGGGCTGCATTTCCACAGGGCACCCACCCCATGCCTCTGAGGATGTCTGTGAGCCAGAGGCGACCTCCCCGGGGTTGGCGAGGAACCCGGCGCCGGGACGAGGGGAAGTGGGCGGCCCTTCCCACATTCCAGTTGGCACAAGGTTCCTGTTCTGCATCTGGGGGCTGGGTGGGTGAGAGCAACCGAAGTCTGGGCTAGCGGAGGAGATAGACAAGAGCTCCGCCCTCCATCCACTTCTCTGAACGTTTTAGGTCTTGCTTTTTACCACTCGCGGGGTAATATTTGCACCCAAAATCTAGCAACGATCCCATCCATGAAAACAGCTGAAAATCTCCCCTTTGAAAGAACACGTCCGGGAGTCTTTCCATCCCTTAACTACGCTTGTGCCCGCTTTGCCCACCCCCCTGGGGATGTGGAGCAGGGCGCATCCGCCCACAACTTGGCCTGATTTCCCGGCCCCCGGGAGGAATTCTGAACCAGGATTTGTGACGTGCCACTAGGAGAAGGGGCACAGGATGGGGAGGGGAACTCTCCGAGCACATTCCCCAAACTGCAAAACTGCCCAGGGACGGCTGGGCGCCTGGGTTGAGAAGGGCCCGCAGTCTATTGGTCTCTGCAGACAGAAGCTAGAGGGAAGAACTCATCACGAGTTACAAGGGCGGAAAACAGCCGCCCCACATCTCTCCACAGCTCCCCGGACGCCCCGCGCTGGGCCTCGGGCCCTAACGCCTGGGAGTGGTCGGCGGTGCTTGGGCGCCGCCAGGGGGCGAGACGCAGAGGCCCGGCCCTGGGCCTCATCTCGGCACCGGGAGCTCCGGTTCACACTGTAGAGTGAAGTGCCCAAAATATTCGATCCCCACGGCCAGCTAGGGACCCCGCCACAATGGAGCGTCTCGCCACCTCCATCCGCCCTCCCGTGGTCCGAGACTAAGTGCAGTTGCACGACCCGCCTAAGAAGAGCACTAGAAGGACGCAGTGGGTGGATGTCCGGGTTCGAGCGTCTGGATGTCGCGCGGTGGCAACAAGTAGCTCGGAAAACGGGCACTGAGAGTCCACTGCGAGCTGCTTCCTGCTTGCGGCCAATGGGGACGTGCGACACAGCAATTAGAGACAAGAGCGAAGTCTAAAGAGAGACTAACTCCTTCCTTCTGGCAAGGAGATTCACAAAAGGGGTTGCAGACATCCAAAAGGGTCGTGCTCCAGGTGAGGCTCGAACTCACAACCTCGGCATTGCTCTGCATGTACTGCTGTATAAGTACCGCGCGCTAACCGATTGCGCCACTGGAGCTCCGCTGAATGCGCCTCGCGATGGCTCTATCAGGGCGCACTGGCGCCCGCGGCGGGCCTCGGCGGAGCATGCGCGTTCGCGGCGCGAGCCAAGGCCCGCGCCTACTGCGACTTCGCGCCGAGCTCTCGGCTGTTTCCCGGCGGAGCAAGCAGGGGAAGCCTGCGAGTGTCGCCCTCGGGAATGGAGGGGCCGCCTAGCCTGGCCGTGACGGGAGGGCCACGGGGGCCCTGCAAAGAGCGCAGCGCGCAGCCCCGGGCCTCGCCGTAGGAGGAGCGGCCCCAGCGCCTGCGGCCGGAAAACCCCCTCTATGGGCTTCGCGTCCCGGAGCTGGCCCGCGAGGGGCAGGGCCCAGGCCCGGGGAGCGGCAGGCGGTCCTCGCCGCGGTGGTGACGCGGGCCGGGGGTGGGGCTGGGGATGAGCCGGGCGGCCTTGCTCCCGCGCCCCGGGGAGGCCCGACCCGACTCCCCGCGGGGCCCCCGGAAGGAGCGCGTCCGGAGCCCCCCAGTGGCGGCTGTCAGGCGGCGCCCCGGCTGGGCGAGGCCAGCGCCGGGGACGGCACGCGGCTGTGGCTTGGCGCCTGGTTTGACTCGCCAGGTTCCCGCGGCTCTTGGGCCCTCCAGGCAGGAGGCGGGGCCCCGAAACCTGGCCAGGCCACCCCAAGCAAGGGACGCGGACATAGCTCGGGCTTTGGAGAAGTTGCAGCCCAAACCCTGCGTGTTTTGTTGGGCCACAAAATGTTTGGTGTTAAAACTAATTTCCAGTATTTAAAGTCAGGAGATCTCACACAAATATCTAGATATCCATTTAAAAACAAAACAAAATCTAAACACTTCACCCAAGGCTGAGTTATGACTGTTCTGGGCCGTAGGCACTTTTGTCTTCGTAGGCTCCTGTCCTCCATTTAAAAAAAAAAGTTTTGAAAAATTATATTTTACCACTGTGATGATATAAAAATGAATGTAATTCAAACTGAATTTATTGCTATATTAATTATTACTATTTTTTCATTTGTTATTACTATATTTGTTTTCTTCTCATTTCAAAAGAAATCAACATTTAAATGTTTTTTTCTGGTCTAGGCACTGTGCCTGTTGAACCTAATTGATAAGCCTGCCAGGAACCTGGTCCTCCAGGGAAGGTAGCAGGCACCTCCCGAGTGCCCGCAACCTCCCGAGTGCCCACCACCCCGTCTCTTCCTTCAGGCTTGTCTCACTCATCTTCATGGTCTCTGAGCACCTGTTGGCATGTTGGTCACCTGTTTGGTGACTTCCGTTCTCCTAGGAGAGCGCCGAGCAAACAACAGAATGATTATAGCAATAATGGGGGAAACTGCATGAGCAAGCAATGGACAGAATGAAGGTCATTTGTGTAGTCACCTTGAGGGTGACTTGGCCACAGTAACAGGTTGTGTTAGGGCGACAAATGTCAGGCAGTGGGATGGTACTGGACTGTAGAAGGCCTTGAAACTCGAGCAGAAGAGTTAAAGTGATCAGGTAGACCAGGAGGAGGTAGCAAAAGATTCTGTGTAAGGCAGGGGGCCTCCCGAAGGAGTTTTTAGGAAGGTCTCCCTAGAAAGAAGCCAGGGGAGGCTGTTTCCAGATGGTGGTGTAAGCTGAGAGACACACATGGAGACTCAGGAACTCAGAACAGGGATGTTCAACTCCGCAAGATCCCATCCCGCACCAGGCAGGTGGTGGCATGCAGGGCTCTACAGCATGCCAGGATTGGGCTCCTTGGAGCCTTTGTGGGTGAGGCCAGGGTAAATCAAGGGCAACAGAGAGTGATGTGTTAAATAAGTTCTTCCTGGCAGCTGGAACAGGATGAAAAGGTAAATGCATGGTTTGTGCAGGGTGGGGATGATTTTTTCCCCTCTAAATTGAAAGGGGTTAATTCTTGGTAAACAAGTAAATTGTGGACCCATACACAGCGTCTTCTCAAATCCCATAGCATTTGCAGAATCTGCCCTTCCTCCGGAGTCTCTCAGGCAGAGCCCACCTGGTGAACCACGAGCAGCACAGTTGACTCTCGGTAGTCCAGCGTCCCTTCCCACTAGTCCCATTCATGTATCTACTCCTTTCCTGGTTCCGCAGATACTGATACAGTAAGGGGAAAGCAGCACCTCATAAAGGGAACCTAAATTGCTTAGCCCCCAAGAATATTGGTTTTCTAATGAGGAGCCTAGTGTGGGTAAGGCTGCACCTGGTGAAGGGAGCGGGGTCAGAAACTCCGCTGCTAGAGATCTTTTCCAGCAAGGAAAAGTCTCCTGGGACCTGAAAAGCACTTAACCTGACCCAGACTGCCTCTAAAGAACAATGAACTAGGAGTCTTCGCTGTGGTCCTCTTAAGTTTGTAAGAGACTGTAATAAGTCTCTTACTCTCTCCGGGCCTCAATTTCCTCATCTATAAATTGAAGAATCTAGACTAGATAAGAGCTCTCCAGCCTGGCTTGACTGGTGGAGGACCCCTTTTACCATGTATACTCTTGCCAACACCTTGAAATTATTTTATCATGCAATGATTTGTGTATGATGTGTAATAGAGAAGGGATTGTTAAATAAAACTTATTTTAGATACATGTATAACTTTAAAACAGTAATATCGGCTGGGCGCTTTGGCTCACGCCTGTAATACCAGCCCTTTGGGAGGCCGAGGCAGGTGAATCACTTGAGGCCAGGAATTTGAGACCAGCCTGGCCAACATGGCGAAACTTCGTGTGGGTTGCAGTGAGCTGAGATCACACCACTGCACTTCAGCCTGGGCGACAGAGAGAGACCCTGTCTCAGTAAATAAATAAATACAGCAGTAATATCTATGTTATTAACAGATGAGTTTCAACCTTTTCACATTTTCCAAGTAATGCAGAATGTTTAAAGTAATTATGTAAGGGGAAAGCATGCTTTGTTAACAAATATCTTTTAAAATAACATATATCTGGTATTGGGACAAATGTATATTAAAATGTATGAAACTTAATGACTCATTGTAGCATCAAAAATAGACAAAAACTGCTTTCCTAAATGAATGTTTGAAATTTATGCCTTTTGCATTTTTTTAAAAAACTGGTTTATTTTTATTTCATTTTTTGTGTCTAAATGATGTGATAAAACAGACGGGTTCAGAGTGCTGTATGCAAGTGACATTCTGCAAATAGCATGATGTGGGTATGGCTGGTCTTTACTTCTAATAATGAGAGGCCAAATCAGATCTAATGGTCACTGTATTTTCTCTTTATGACTTTGGGCTCAGATATACAGGAGACACTGTGAGGAGCCATATAAACAGTTTGATGAGCTGAATGCAATGTGTAGGTCTAGTGAATGAAAATCGTCTTGGTTCAAAATTGTAGAATTCTCATTTGATGGTCCTCATTTACTTTATTCCAGCAAACGTTTTATAAATTTTCTATTTTTAGCCAGCATTTCATTATGGATATATATTAAGCAGCATATGACTTTCAAAAATATTGCTGTAGTCAAAGCCCACATGAGAAGCCACCCAAGCAGCTGTCATATGAATGCATAGCTGGTGTTCAAGGAATGAATGCTTCATGTACCAGTGAGCACGCACTCGGAGGCTTCCAAAGTGATTCCATTTTAATGGGTAGCAGGGGATCTTAAAGGATTATTTTATTTTATTTTATTTTATTTATTTATTATTATTTTTTTTTGAGACGGAGTCTTGCTCTGTCGCCCAGGCTGGAGTGCAGTGGCCGGATCTCAGCTCACTGCAAGCTCCGCCTTCCGGGTTCAGGCCATTCTCCTGCCTCAGCCTCCCGAGTAGCTGGGACCACAGGCGCCCGCCACCTCGCCCGGCTAATTTTTTGTATTTTTAGTAGAGACGGGGTTTCACCGTGTTAGCCAGGATGGTCTCGATCTCCTGACCTCGTGATCCGCCTGTCTCGGCCTCCCAAAGTGCTGGGATTACAGGCTTGAGCCACCGCGCCCGGCCTTAAAGGATTATTTTAATTGTTATTTTTCCAAATGGAAAAGTAAAAGACGCCACTGCCACGTGCAACACTGTGGACCTTCCTGAATGCCTTTCAGAACCCCCTCCATTTGTCAGTGTCTGAGGTTCCTTCCTGTCCTGATAGTCCATGATGCTCAACAGCACCCCGTGGGAAAATGACCCCTTATTTTCCCTTAGGAGGAGAAAGAGGTGTAGGTCTCAAGGCCCACACTCTAGGGAAGTATGATGCAGATTTGAACCAATTACACATAGAGTGGAACATATGATAATTTGAGAGATCCCATCAAATTACCCGGATTGATACCAAAATGAAGTGGTGACAGCCTGTCAGATGAGAAAAATTTTAAAGATTGGTAATGCCCAGTGTTGATGAGAGTGTGGGGAAAGTGATACTCTATAGTTGGTTTTGTTTTTAAGATAGTTCATCAGAATCTGTCAGTGTTTTAAATGGATGTATCTTTTGACCCAGCAGTTTCTATAGGATTCTCTCTTACAGATACACCCATACTTGTGAACAAATATACCATATTTCATCAAATCTAAAACACCCTAAATTGTAAAATGTGCTATTATTTTATGTACCATTAAGAAAACAAAACCTACCATTTTCACTATGACACAGTCCTTTCATATCACTTAGAATTGCATTTTATACTCATTAAGATCACTCCTAGCCGGGTGCGGTGGCTCACGCACATAATTCCAGCACTTTGGGAGGCCGAGGCAGGCAGATCACAAGGTCAGGAGATCGAGACCATCCTGCCTAACATGGTGAAACCCCGTCTCTACTAAAAATACAAAAAATTAGCTGGACGTGGTGGCAGGTGCCTATAATCCCAGCTACTCGGGAGGCTGAGGCAGGAGAATGGTGTGAGCCTGGGAGGCGGAGGTTGCAGTGAGCCAAGATCGTGCCACTGCACTCCAGCCTGGGAGACAGAGAGAGACTCCATCTCAAAAAAAAAAAAAAAAAAAAAAAAATTCTCTCCTATGACTCAATGTATTTTCAATCATATTTTCCTCTGGAGAGCCATTGCTTTCTGCCCACCTTTTCAGCCTCATAGTTTCTGTCACTGACAAACACTTCAAGGAGGACAGCAGCTCAGGGTGCTGAGCTCACCTGAATGCACTTCTCTTCTCCACGAAATTTTGGCCCCTTAGCCCTTAGACTGCTGCCTTGGTGGCTCATTGCTGCATTCAGACAGATTGGGGGTAGGGTAGGGTATTTACAGAATTTCTAGCTACTAGCAGTGGGAAGGTTAGTTTGATGGAAGCTGATGCATCTGTAGATAATGTGACCACATAATTTATCCTCCAAACAGGGACATTTCTGAGAGTCAAAAGGAGCACTATTAATAATACTGGACCAACAAGTATGAATTGTGCTGTCCCGGACAATCTGGAACATATGGTCACCCTAATCCTAGCTCCCTTTTGTATTACTATAAATATGTAAACCATAATTAGGGAAAACTCCTTGCTAAATGTCTCTATAAGAACACGGATGGGGTGTGTACCAGTCTATTTCATACTGCTCTGCTCCAAATTCGCCCTTCTTGGCCCTGCCTTGTGATCCTGGAGCTGGACCCTGAAAGTATTTGTCTTGTCAGCTGGTGCCACTGTTGGGTCTTGTCAGTAGAAAGTGCTAGAGGAACACTAGAAGGGACTTCTCTTCCTAGCTCAGTGCTTTTCTTCTGGCTCCTACAGCACAGCTGTCAGTGGGCGGCTTCCCGGTGAGATTTTGCCAACACCCAACAGAGTCTCCTGCTTGCCATCCTCAGCCTGCAGCACCTCAGCAAACTCCTCCACCATTCACAGGCCCCGTCGCCACCCTAACCAGTGAGCTCTGAATCTCAGCCTTGGATGGGAAGGAGAGTTTGTCGCTGCCTTGGGTTCCTTATGTCAGCCCTAGAGGTAGTGACTGCTCCCTTTGTTAGTCCTGAATTAACTAGAGTTCCATTTACCCTTTTTAGTAATTAATCCTCCTTTACTAGTTAATAATTTTTTACATTAAAATGTCCCTATTCAAACTACTGGTGTGTCTGAATCCTGACTGATACAGGATGCATTAATTATTTCTTTTCACTTGTTGGAGAACAACAGCCTTCAAAGAACATGGAGAACATGGTGGTTGGTGGGTAAAAATAATACACTTACATAGTGCTTATCATATGCTAGGCACCACTCCAAGAACTTGACACCCTATGAAGCAATTTCATCTTCACAGCAACCCTATGATGCAAGTAGCATTCTCGTTTCCTTTCACTGATGAGGAACGTGCAGCACAGTGAGGCTGCGCAATTTACCAAAATAAGTGGTAAAGCTAAGATTCAAATACAGATTGTGCAACTGAAGAGTCCATGCCCTCAAACTGTATGGAGTAGATGGCTCATTTTGCCACCTGGAGAACAGTGAGTGTGCCTGGCCTTGACAACTCTGTGCCTCTCGGGGTCACCCTCAAGAGAGGCTCTTGTCAGGCTCACAGAAGCCTGCGTGATGGTGGCCAAAGCATTCCAACTTGAAATATGGGAGAGACGAGTTAGAACTCTGACCCCTAGAGAGGTGAAAACCACGACCCAGGCATGCTGGGCGCTGCTGTGCCTAGATTCCCCACTGCTGAGGAATGGGGAGGGTTCCTCTGTCAATCCTGGCAAGGGATGGACCCAAACCTATTGGACCAGATAGAGGTCTTGGAGGCCACAGCACAGATTATGATGGGGACTTTCCTGTGAGAGGAGAAAGGAAGAGTTTCAACAGAGCCCGCCGGGGAGCTCTGAGGTTTCAGTAACACTCAACGTGTTCCTTAGGTCAAAATTTTTGGGCGAGTAGGAAAGCCCACCTTGTGGGGAAGAGGAAAGACAAGAAACTGGAGTAAAACAACCTAAGTCCATGTTTCTGCTCAACCAACTAGTTGAGTGACTTCAATAGTTGTCCATTGATCATATATACCACAGTTGACTGAGCCATTCTCCTATTGATGGACATCCTAGGCTCTTTCCTGTGTGGGACTTTTACAAGCTTCTAGGAGCATATGTGTACAAGTATTTTTATTTTTATTTCTCTTGGATAAATACAGAAATGGAATTGCTGGGTCATAATGTATGTTTATGTATAGTTTCTTTGTTTTTAGCATTTTTATTGTGGTAAATTACACATAACATAAAATTTACCATTTTAACTAATTTTACATTGTACAATCCAGTGGCATTTAGTACATTACCACGCCCGGCTAATTTTTGTATATCTCCTGACCTCAAGTGATGATTCACCCGCTTCAGCCTCCTAAAGTGCTGGGATTACAGGCATAAGCCACCGCGCCTGGCTTTTTTTTTTTTTTGTGGTAAAATATACAGAACATAAAATTTACCATTTTAACCCTTTTTAAGTGTGTGATTCAGTGGCATTAAATACATTTACATTGTTGTACAACCATCTCCATGATTCATCTCTGCAACTTTTTTCTCATCTCAACCAAAACCCCATACCGGTTGAACAATAACTCTCCATTCCCTCCTCCCTCAAGCCCAATGACCACTATTTTACCTTCTAGCTCTACAAATCTGACTATTCTAAATATTCATAAAAGTGGAATCATACAATGTTTGTCCTTTTGTGTATGGTTTATTTCACTTAGCATAATATTTTTAAGGTTTATTTATGTTGTAACATCTATCAAAACATTTCTTCTTCAGGCTGAATAATATTTCTTTTTTTCTTTTTTTCTTTTTTTTGAGACGGAGTCTCGCTCTGTCGCCCAGGCTGGAGTGCAGTGGCCAGATCTCAGCTCACTGCAAGCTCCGCCTCCCGGGTTTACGCCATTCTCCTGCCTCAGCCTCCCGAGTAGCTGGGACTACAGGCGCCCGCCATCTCGCCCGGCTAGTTTTTTGTATTTTTTAGTAGAGACGGGGTCTCACCGTGTTAGCCAGGATGGTCTCGATCTCCTGACCTCGTGATCCGCCCGTCTCGGCCTCCCAAAGTGCTGGGATTACAGGCTTGAGCCACCGCACCCGGCTAATATTTCATTATATGCGATACTACGTTTGGTTTATACATTCATCTGTCAATAGACGCTGGGTTGTTTTCATCTTTTAGTTATTGTGAATAATGTTGCTACATCAGTGTACAAATATCTGTTTGAGTCCCTGCTTTCAGTTCTCTTGGGTGTAGATCTAAAAGTGGAATTCCTGGAAGATATAGTTAATTCTATGTTCAATTTTTTGATAAGCCACCGTACTGTTTTCCACAGCAGCTGTGCCATTTTTACATTCTCACTAACAATACACAAGAGTTCCACATCTTCATCACCACTTGCCATTTTATGTTTTGGTTTGTTGTTGTTGCTGCTGTTTTTATAATAGCCATCCTAATGAAATGAAGCACTCTGTCACTGTAGTTTTGATTTGCGCTTCCCTAATCATTAGTGATGTGAGCATCTTTTTATGGGTTTATCAGCCATTTATATATCTCCCTTGGAGGAATGTCTATCAAGTTCTTTGCCTATTTTTTAAATCCTGTTGCTTGTTTTTTTGTTGTTGAGTTTGGGGAGTTGTTTTATAGTCTGGATATTAACCCATTATCAGATACATGGTTTGTAAATATTTTCTCCCATTTTGTAGCTTGCCTTTTCACTCTCTTGATGGTGTCCTTTGATGCACAAATGTTTTTAATTTTGATAAAGGTCCTATGTTTGGTGGTTGTTTGGGGCTATGTTTTTGAGACAGGGTCTATCTCTGTTGCCCAGATTGGAGTGCAATGATGCGATCATAGCTCACTGCAACCTCAGGCTCCGGGGCTCATGCAATCCTCCTGTCTCAGCCTCCCCAGTAGATGGGACTATAGGCACATGCCACCACTGTCAGCTAATTTTTTTTTTTTTTTTTTTTAGTTAGAAATGAGGTCTTGCCATGTTTCACAGGCTTGTCATGAATTACTGACCTCAAGGGATCTTCCCACCTCAGCCTCCCAAAACACCGGGATTACAGACATGCGCCCCAGAACCCGGCCCCTATGTTTAGTTTTATAAGAAACTTTGGAACTGTTTTTCCAAATTAGTTGTACCACTTTACATTCCCACCAGTAATGTTGAGAATTCCAGTTGCTTTACATCCTCACCAATGCTTCATATTGTCAGTCTTTAATTTTAGCCATTCTACCGGGTGTGTAATAGTATCTCATTGTGTATTTAATTTGCATGTTAATTTGCATTGTATTTTTAATTTGAGCATGTCATTAATTGCCAAACTAATGATGTTAAGCAATGTTTTGTGTGTGCTTATTGGTCATCTGTGTATCTTTATAAAATGGTTGTTCAAACCTTTTGCCCATTGTTTTGCTGTTTTTTGTTTGTCTTCTTTTTTGTTTTTGAGTTTTGGTCTTTTTTTAAATTAGGTAGTAGGAGTGGCTAAAGGCCTTTGGTAAGTCATTGATTTTCTGTTTCTTTATCTGTAGGTAGCAAGTATGAATTCTTCCATGACATCTGGGCTACAAGAAATGCCAAGCTTGGCCACTGCTCACAGTACCTGGGACTGGTAAGAATCCATGCATGCCTTCTCCCATCTGAGACATGCAGGATCCATGCCAGGAAGGATGAGGTACATGCCAGAGGATATGGGGGCTGGGAGGAGGGCACTAACACAAAGTGATTTGAAATGAGGTAGCATTCAATGGCCCCTGGCAAAAAGGAGAAAGAAGACAAGGGAGCTGAAAAATGTCTTCATGGAGAAAGGAGGGAAGACAGGGAGGGAAGGGTGGTCCAACTAGCCCTGGAGCAGGGGAAAATGGAAATCCAGCAGATCTATAAACTAAACTGAAATCTCAGCACAGAGCTGGTCTATGAATTTCTCCCAGAGGGACCTTCTGCCTGTGGGGTAAAAGGGAGCATAAACTTCCAGTTCTGTTTGCAGAGAGCCCTGAGGAACTGACATTGAGCACAGCCAGATGAGAGGCCTTCTCCTCAGCTGCCAAATTCTGCCCAGTGCTGCCTAGCAGGGTCTTAGCTAGGGTAGCTGGCTCCATCCCAGAGCCAACAGCCAATTTCGATTACATTAAGGAGGTAGCATATTGGAGGACCAACAAGTTTTCTTATTTGATACCCTGATCTTAGAACCTAACCCTCCCAGAGATGCAAATCACAACCATGAACAAACGTATTATGATAGAGAATTAAGCTTATAAAGATATATCAGTCAGGGGACAGAAACTATACCAATTATTTAACAGAGACAATGTAATACAGAGAACTGTTAACTAGGTTTACGGTTATTAACTAGATAACTGAAAAGTCAAAAAAAAAATCTGCCGAATCACGTAAGTTAGCAACTGCAAGAAGCAGCTACCCACTGTTGGGCTGAGAGAACAAAGGAAGAAGTTGAACCACTAAAGCTTAGAAGTTGGAGGAAGAGCCTTCTGCATAATTGAAACTCAGACTTCTGAGGAAGGGCTCCAGCATCTGCACTGGCATCTCTGCTGTGGTCACTTTAAAGCTGGTTCTGCAGGTATTGGGAAAACTGCAGGGCGGATTTGGAAACTGCTAAGGAAGGCAGGGCTCAGTGGCTCGCGCCTGTAATCCCAACACTCTGAGAGGCCAAGGTAGGAAGATCGCTTGAGCCTAGGATTTTGAGACCTGCTTGGGCAGCATATTGAGGCCCTATCTCTACAAAAAATTTAAAAATGAGTCCAGTGTGGTGGTGTGCACCTGTAGTCCCAGCTGCTTGGGAGGCTGAGGCAGGAGGATCGCTTGAGCTCAGGAGTTCAAGGTTGCAGTGAGCTGTCATCACACCACTGCACTCCAGCCTGGAGCAACAGAGTGAGACAGCTCCAGAGTGAGATCCCCATCCCTACTAATACTACTACTGCTACTATTACTACTACTACTAATAATAATAATAGTGCCAAGCTTGTGAAACCTGGTCCAAATGGAAAGTGATAGATACTCAACTCTATCCCTCAGTGGGTGTGAATAAGGACACTTCAAGCCTCATCCCTTGGCCACTCAAGGAACCAGCCTCGGGATGAAGCTGATGCTGTGGGTAACAGATGGGAGGGATGGAAAGAACCAGGGTCCATGATGGTGCTGCTGAGTCATGGACTCACTCTCCTCTGGGTTTCCAATTGTGTAAGCCTTCTGTCTTTCTGTTGATTACAGCATTGTTTAACTAAGGCCTCTGCTACTTTGCAGCCAAGAGCATCTTGATAGATTAGGAAAGCGAAAAAGAGGATAAAAAAAGAAACCAGGAAAAGGGATGTGTGGTAGATTAAATAATCCTTCTTGGTTCTTTCCAAAAATCTCCTGTCCTAATTCCTGGAATCTGTGAGTATGTCACCTTACAAAACAAAAGGGGATGTTGCAGATGTGATTAAGTAGTTCGATGAAAAGATTATCCTGGATTATCTGGGTGGGCCCAATGTAATCACAAGGATTAGTTACAGAGGAAATGTGACAACAAAAACAGAGGATGAAATGATGTGTCTTAATGAAGAAGGAAGGCACCCTGTGAGCCAAGAAATGCAGGTGGCTTCTAGAAGGTGGAAAAGGTAAGAGAACAGATTTTCTTCTAGAGTTCTCAGAAATAATGCAGCTCCGACAACACCTTGATTTAGCCCATAAGACCCATTCAGACTTCTGACCTTCAAAACTATAAGACAATACATTTGTGTTGTTTTAAGGCACTAAGTTTGTGATTTTTTCAATTTATTTTATTTATTTATTTATTTTGTAGAGACAGCATCTGGCTATATAGCCCAGGCTGGTCTCAAACTCCAGGCCTCAAGCCATCCTTCCTCCCTGGCCTCCCGAATTCTGGGATTACAGGTTCGAGCCACCATGCTGGGCCTGTGGTAATTTATTATAGCAGCTACAGGAAACTAACACAGCATGGTAATTAGAAAACCCAAAAGAAGATGCCAAGAATAAGTACAAATGTAGCAATAATTAAATAGATATGAAAGAGTTGAATCCAGGCCGGGCGCGGTGGCTCAAGCCTGTAATCCCAGCACTTTGGGAGGCCGAGACGGGCGGATCACGAGGTCAGGAGATCGAGGCCATCCTGGCGAACACAGTGAAACCCCGTCTCTACTAAAAATACAAAAAACTAGCCGGGCGAGGTGGCGGGCGCCTGTAGTCCCAGCTACTCGGGAGGCTGAGGCAGGAGAATGGCGTAAACCCGGGAGGCGGAGCTTGCAGTGAGCTGAGATCCGGCCACTGCACTCCAGCCTGGGCGACAGAGCAAGACTCCGTCTCAACAAAAAAAAAAAAAAAAAAAAAAAAAAAAAAGAAAGAGTTGAATCCAATGACTACTAAACATGTAACATACAGATTAGATTTTTCTAAACTCCAGGTAGGTGCCCTTCATGAAAGGTATATCTAAAACAAAATGATGCAGGGAAACTATACACCTGTTGTCTCAGTTATCTATTGCAGTGTAGCAAACCACCCTCAAAACAATGACTTAGGGCCAGCCACAGTGGCTCATGCCTATAATCCCAGCATTTTGGGAGGCCAAGGCGGGTGGATCATTTGAGGTCAGGCGTTCGAGACCAGCCTGGCTAACATGGTGACATCCTGTCTCTACTAAAAATACAAAATTAGCCGGGCGTGGTGTCATGCGCCTGTAATCCCAGTTACTCGGGAGGCTGAGGCAGGAGAATCACTTGAACCCGGGAGGTGGAGGTTGCAGTGAGCCAAGATTGTGCCCACTGCACTTCAGCCTGGGTGACAGAGTGAGTCTGTCTCAAAAAACAAAACCTTAATGACTTAGGAAGGTGGCTTTAGTGGCCGCATGAACTGCCAGCATGAACCTGACTGCCAAGGAACAAGAGTGCAAAGCTAAGAAACTGAGGCGTTTTGAAGAGTTTGAAGACACTTGTCTTCCTTATCTGACCCCCAAAGACGATGAATTCTATCAGCAGTGGCAGATGAAATATCTTAAACTAGGCTGGGCGCGGTGGCTGACGCCTGTAATCCCAGCACTTTGGGAGGCCGAAGCAGGTGGATCACCTGAGGTCAGGTGTTTGAGATCAGCTTGGCCAACATGGTGAAACCCCGTCTCTACTAAAAATGCAGAAATTAGCCGGGTGTAGTGGTAGGCACCTGTAATCCCAGCTAATTGGGAGGCTGAGGCAGGAGAATTGCTTGAACCTGGGAGGCGGAGGTTGCAATGAGCCGAGATAGCACCACTGCACTCCAGCCGGGGTGACGGAGCAAGACTCCGTATCAAAAAAAAAGAAAAAGAAATATCCTAAACTAATTCTCCAAGAAGCTGGCAGTGTATCTGGGGAGCTCCATAAAGAGGCTCAAGAGGCCAGCCATGGTGGCTCACTCCTGTAATCCCAGCACTTTGGGAAGCCAAGGCGGGCGGATCACGAGGTCAGGAGATCAAGACCATCCTGGCTAACACAGTGAAACCCTGTCTCTACTAAAAATATTTTTCAAAAAAATAGCCAGGCGTGGTGGCGGGCACCTGTAGTCCCAGCTACTCGGGAGGCTGAGGCTGGAGAATAGCATGAACCTGGGAGGCAGAGCTTGCAGTGAGCTGAGATCGTGCCACTGCACTCCAGCCTGGGCGACAGAGCAAGACTCGGTCTCAAAAAAAAAAAAAAAAAAAAGAGGCTCAAGAAGCTTTTCTCACCCTGCACAAGCATGGCTGCTTATTTTGCGACCTGGTTAGGATCCAAGGCAAAGATTTGCTCACTCCAGTATCTGCCATCCTCATTGGTAATCCAGGCTGCACCTACAAGTACCTGAACACTAGGTTCTTTATGGTACCATGGCCAGTGAAAGGGTCTAATATAAAATATACCGAGGGTCGGGTGCAGTAACTCATGCCCTGTAATCCCAGCACTTTGGGAGGCCGAGGTGGGCAGATCACTTGAGGCCAGGAGTTCCAGATCAGCCTGGCCAACATGGTGAAACCCTGTCTCCACTAAAAAAAATATATATATATACACACACACATACAAAAATTAGAAATTAGCGTGATGGCATGCACCTGCAGTCCCAGCTACTCGGGAGGCTGAGGCAGGAGGATCGCTTGAACCCAGAAGGCAGAGGCTGCAGTGAGCCAAGATCATGCCACTGAACTCCAGCCTGGGCAACAAAGTGAGACTGTCTCAAAAAATAAAATAAAATAAAATACACTGAGGCTGAAATAGCTGCTGCTTGTCAGACCTTCCTCAGGGTCAATGACTACCCACAGAAAGAAATAATCTAGGCTTTGGAAGGACTTGCTGCCAAAGAGAAGGCTAATGAGGATGCTGTGCCAGTGTGTTTGGCTGCAGATTTCCCCAGTGGTGGCGTGGGGTCATCCCTTGATGGACAAGATGAAGTGGACATAAAGAGCAGAGCAGCATACAATGTAACTTTGCTGAATTGATGGATCCTCTGAAAATCCCACACCTGAAAGAGAAACCTTATTCTGGCATGCGGAAAATGGCAGTGAGCTGGCATCATGCTGAAAATCTGGTGGGCAGGCCCCGAAGAGGAAAGTGAGGACGACTCTCATCTTGAAGGCAGAGATCCTGATATTTAGCATGTTGGTGTTAAGCTCTCATGGGATATAGAGACACCTGGTTTGGCAACACCCCAAGGAGATTGCTACTTCATGCTTGGTAATCTTTGGAGAACCAAAATTATATTGCTACTCTAGTGTCTACATTTAGATTACTGGGTATATATTTTGAATATGTCTTATGAACTAAACTTTTGGAGCATTTTATATTAATAGTGAAACTTCTTTATGAGAACATGTAACTAGGTTTTTCTTTTTTGAGATACTGCTAAATTTTAAAATGTTGCTTTTCTTTTTATTCTAAGTAGTTGTGGAGTTCCTCAAATATGTTAAACACTTTTCAGAATTCTTCATGAAAGCTATTAAAGCATCCAAGTCAACTTATTAGTATAACTTGAAAAAATGCTTCCCTGTCTATATACATTTTTAGTAGTGAGAGAGTTTTGTCTAGTTTTGAATTTAGTTTCTTCTCGAGCACAGCTGGCCTGACAATGGGACCTGTCTCTCAACTTGTCATTTAGTTCTTTCCGAAGCAGTACGTCGGCTGTGGTTAGGCTAACTTAAGCTGTAGAGTTTGGGGGGCTTTGTTCTTTTCTTCTTGCTGTAAGTTTTTATTTTGTTTTTGGACTTTCTACTTGTTTTCCAATATGCAATGTGCAAATGGTATCCTTTTTTACTCAAAGCTTCTCGGGGTTTATTCTTTACTTAGCTCTAGTTCCTGATTCTTTGGGGTTTACTTCACTCCTATCTACCTGGAGAAATCTACTCATATGTTAGTTTTGGAGCCCGGAAGAACCAGGGCTGACGCCCAGTGTTTGTAGTAAGAGTTAATTCCCAATTTGGTATTTGTAGAGAGTCCACTGTGTTCCAGGTACTGTGTAAGGTTCCAGGGGAGATATCAGAGGTGGGTAAATATTGGTCCTTGCCTTTGGGAAATTCAGAGTACCGAATAGCTCTTTAGGCCATTCTCTCAGTAAGCATTTTCCAAATTTTAGCTCATTGCACGTCAGCTTCAAGGTTTTGGTCAAATCCACGTACTACTTGTATAATTATTTACATACTATTTCTTTTTTTTTCTTTTTTTCTTTTTTTTTTTGAGATGGAGTCTCGCTCTGTCACCCAGGCTGGAGTGCAGTGGCCGGATCTCAGCTCACTGCAAGCTCCGCCTCCCGGGTTCACGCCATTTTCCTGCCTCAGCCTCCCAAGTAGCTGGGACTACAGGCGCCGCCACCTAGCCCGGCTAGTTTTTTGTATTTTTAGTAGAGACGGGGTTTCACCGTGTTAGCCAGGATGGTCTCGGTCTCCTGACCTCATGATCCGCCCGTCTCGGCCTCCCAAAGTGCTGGGATTACAGGCTTGAGCCACCGTGCCCGGTCATTTACATACTATTTCTGCCTAGATAAACTAACTTTTTTATCTTAGAAAAAACTGAATGGCTTAAAGTAACAAGTAAGACAGCTGGACACGTCTCTGCATGTCTCCCCTGGGGTCACTCATGCAGCTATAGTCATCTCAGATGGTCTTACATGGCTGGTGCAGGCTGTTGGTCAACCTTGCCCTCCACATGGTCTCTCATCCTCCAGGACACTAACCCAGGCTTCTGCACATGGTGGGAGCAGCGTTCCAGGTGATGAGATCAGCAGCTGGGAGACCTGGTGAGGACTAGACTCAGATGTCCCATAGCATTAGTTCTGCTGCCTTCTGTATTCACAAGTCACAATGCCAACCATGATTCAACATCTGAGGAAGTGGAATTCACATCTTATTAGAACAGTGGCAAAGTCACATGGCAAGGGGTATGGATTCAGGAAGGGAAGGAGTTATTGTGTGATCTTTTTGATCAACCTACCATATCTGGAAAATACTAACACAAAGTGGGTATAGGAATATTAATATCAAAGTTGAAGTCAAGGTGAAAAGAAACTATGAGGAAATATTTCTTAGAGGTAAAAGAAACACTACAACAAGAAGATAAAATACTCATGAGCATGTTTTCATCTAATGACATACATTCAGAATATGTAAAGCAAAAGTTGTTAAAGAATAAGGAGAGGCTAGGCACAGTGGCTCGCAACTGTGATCCCAGCATTTTGTGATTACAGGGAGGATTGCTTGAGCCCAGGAGTTCGAGACCAGCCTGGGCAACACGGTGAAACCCCATCTCTACCAAAAAAAAAAAAAAAGTAGCCAGGTGTGGTGATGTGAGCCTGTAGTCCCAGCTACAGTGAGGACAGGCAGGAGGATCACATGAGCCCAGAGAGGTTGAGGCTAAGATTGCACCACTGCACTTCAGCCTAGGCACAGAGTGAGACCCAGTCTCAAAAAAAAAAAAGGAGAGGCCGGGCACGGTGGCTCAAGCCTGTAATCCCAGCACTTTGGGAGGCCGAGATGGGCGGATCACGAGGTCAGGAGATCGAGACCATCCTGGCTAACACGGTGAAACCCCGTCTCTACTAAAAATACAAAAAAAACTAGCTGGGCGAGGTGGCGGACGCCTGTAGTCCCAGCTACTCGGGAGGCTGAGGCAGGAGAATGGCGGGAACCCGGGAGGCAGAGCTTGCAGTGAGCTGAGATCTAGCCACTGCACTCCAGTCCGGGCGACAGAGCGAGACTCCACCTCAAAAAAAAAAAAAAAAAAAAAAAAAAGGAGAAATTAACCCAAAAAAATCATAGCGTTACACTTTAACGTATCTCTCTTGGAAACTAAAATATTAAGCACTTTAAAAAATAAAGATCAAGACTATTTGAGTAAATAAAGATCAGTAAATTTGAGTAAATAAAAAATAAAGATCAACACAATAGCTTGACCTAATAGAAATATTCAGAACTACATCCTAAGCTGAGTATTCACAAAAATTGACCATAAGCTAAGCTGCAAAGGAAATCTTAACACATCTCCCCACCCAAAAATAATACAACACAGACCATCTTCTCTTACCACAATGCAATACAATTAGAAATGAAAAACAAAAGCCGGGCACGGTGGCTCACGTCTGTAATCCCAGCACTTTGTGGGAGGCCGAGGCAGGTGGATCACGAGGTCAGGAGATCGAGACCATCCTGGCTAACACAGTGAAACCCCGTCTCTACTAAAAATAAAAAATTAGCCGGGTGTGGTGGTGGGTACCTGTAGTCCCAGCTACTCAAGAGGTTGAGACAGGAGAATGGCCTGAACCTGGGAGGCGGAGCTTGCAGTGAGCCGAGTTTGCACCACTGCACTCCAGCCTGGACCACAGAGCGAGACTCGGTCTAAAAAAAAAAAAAAAAAAAAGGCAAACAAAAAACAAACCAGTCTAGAAACTTTTAAACAGACTTGTAAATAACTCAAGTTGAAGGGGTAGCAGGACCAGAACCTAGATTTCCAAATAACTAGTGCAGTTCATGATCTAGCCCTTTTGTTCATATAAAGCTATTTGTTTTAAAATAGTTGCTGAGGCTGGGCGCGGTGGCTCAAGCCTGTAATCCCAGCACTTAGGGAGGCCGAGACGGGCGGATCACAAGGTCAGGAGATCGAGACCATCCTGGCGAACACGGTGAAACCCAGTCTCTACTAAAAAATACAAAAAGTAGCCGAGCGAGGTGGCGGGCGCCTGTAGTCCCAGCTACACGGGAGGCTGAGGCAGGAGAATGGCGTAAACCCGGGAGGTGGAGCTTGCAGTGAGCTGAGATCCGGCCACTGCACTCCAGCCTGGGCGACAGAGCAAGACTCCGTCTCAAAAAAATAAAAAAATAAAAAAAAAATAAAATAGTTGCTGAATTCTATGAAAGGGTGAGAAAGTGGGAGAGACAGAAAGGCAGAAATAAAACAAGGTGGGCCAGGAAAGGGATTCACTGGAGCAACTAGTTCAGTGTATGGAAGAATTGAAGGGTCAGATAGTTATTACCAGCCAGGTTCAGCAAAGCCTAGAAGGATCTGCTGGTCTCAGTGACCTGGGCAGGCAAACACCACCCAGGGGAGGCCAGGGCAAGACACCAGCAAGCAGGCCAGATCCTTTGAGCTTGGATCCTAGGGTAGATTCTATTTGCTTCTGATCCTTTAGTGCAGATGAGCTCCTGTGTGCAGAGGAGAGAGGTGGATCCTAGACGCGGGTAAATTCCAGAAACTACAAGGGGCCCAACAGTCAGTAAACAGAAAGATTCCAGACGGTTCCAACTCAACAATGCCAGAATACTCACAACATGGCAACTGTCCATTTTCTGAACATTGGAGTCCAATGGTGCCTGAGCCAGGAGGCCTGCCAATTCAGTAGACTGGCCATGGTATTTGCTCTACACAGCACAAATCAGAGGGCATATTTGATAGGGACAACATAGCAGTCATTTAGCTTGTGTAGAGGGTTACTCGGGATATTTCAGCCCCCAAAATTCTACTTGTGGCATTAATTATTCACATTATTTGATCACATCAGTTAAAATACAGAGTACCTATCATTCTTTCCTTTGCACTATGGTAACAGAACATCTGTTGGGCTGAAATCAATTTTTCTCCTTTTTATGTGAATTCGTTGATGCCTTCATCCACCCACTCACCCATCCCTCCATTTAACTAACACTCAAAGCAAAACACATCTCAGATCCTCAGTGCTTCATGTGTCATTGTTTACGTCTCCTCTGATTATTTATAGGTGAGGAAAATAAAGAAGGTGGTGTGAGTTATTTGGGTGCAAAACGATATTCTAGAAGGAAGTGCTCAGCTAAAACTGTGCTAGACAAATAACTTAAAAAAGGAGAGAGAAAAATGAAAGAAAAAATAAAAAGAGCGGCAGAGAGGAAATGGGAAGGTCTCAGGGGGGAATTCGGCTTCCTATCTGTCTGGGTTTTGATTTTGAGTTGCACCAGAGGAGTCTTTATGTCTGGGATGCTGAGAAAACCAGCCCATGCCAGGCGGGCTGTGAGGGCAGGATTTGGAGGCGTTTCGTTTCTTAAACTCTATAGTCTGGATTCTGGTGTCAGGGGCCTGAGCCATTTTCCTCCTCCTCTACCTCCCAGCTCCTCCCCCTGCCCTTGCTTCCTCTCCCTCCTCCATCTGCGCCCTCACCTTGCAGCTCCGAGTTCCTGGACTCAAAAGCCTGCAGAAGAGCGGCTTCAATCTCTTGGTTCTTGGGGGAAAATGGAGACAGGCTGTTCCGGTTCCACCACAGCAGTCTGTTCCTCTTTCTGGTGACTGTGGTCTTGACTTCTGAAGAAGGCTGAGCTGGGTCTGAGGCTGTGGGAGATGAGACGACTTCCTACTTCCTCCAATCTTCCTAAGAATTCTGAGTCCTGCAGAAAGGCAGGCTTCTCCATCCTCCACACCCGAGGCGCAGGTTTCTCTTTCCTCACACCTGCACGTCCACGCCCAGCGCCCCAGCCCCTCACACCCAGGATAACTGTTAGAGTCTCTCATACAGGGACATCATTAACACCTCCAGATTCCCAAGGGCTAGGACACTGAGGCCAGTGTCCACATCTGCCAAATTCCTCCCATAGCTGCGTGCGAGCTGAGTATGTTCCTAAGACGCCTAAGGAATTCAGCACGGGGCTCGGGGTCCACTGCGACGCTGAGCGGAGGACAGCGGCCGCTCTGCTGGGTCTCGGGTGGGGAGGGGTCGCCGTCCTGCCCTGAGCCCGGACTCCACAGCTCAGCGCCTGCACCGCTCCCCTCGCCGAGCCCGCGGCGGAGTCTGCAGGCCCCACGCAGCAGGTCTGGGGCTCACCCTGAATCGGGGCCTGTGGGGACCACTGTGCGGCTTCCCGCTGGGTGCGCGCCGCAACCCTGAGTGGCGCGGCAGTCATTCCCCTTTTCCAGACGGGAAAGCCAAATCTTGAGCCCAGAGCCAGCACCGTGTTCTCAGGCGCTGGGACTTCCAACCCGCGATCTCCCCACTGTAGTATTTCTTGGGACCTTCCCTGGGGTTCCCCCCGGGGCGTAGAGGGAAGGAACGTCTGGGGACAAGCGCCCCGGAAGGATCTGGATTCTGTGTCCTCCGCCGGGAGCAGGCCCCACAGCAGGCGGGAGTGTGTGGGGCGCCCCCGGGACGGTGGCGGGGACCGAACCCCTGCCCCGCGGAGAAGCAGGGGGCACTGGCAGCGGTTCCCCCTGCGCTGCGGCCGCCGCGCTCGCCAGGGTCCGGGGTGGCGCGGAGGGCGGCGGGCTCACACCACCAGGGGCCAAAGTCCACCAGGGGCCAAAGTCTGCCGGCCCCAAGCTCCCACCGCGGGGTCGCGGGGGTTTGCTCCGCCTCGTGAGCTTGGGATTCTGGTTAAAAATGCGACTGGGCGGAGCCAGGGGCCTCCGACGGCGGGAGGACAGCGCTGCGAGGAGGCGCCCGGGACAGTCATGGAGCACCGCGTGGGAGTGAGGGCCTGGGTGGAGGAGAACCGGGGCTCCTTCCAGCCCCCCGTCTGCAACAAGCTCATGTGAGTCCGACACCCCCGTGGCCTCCCCCTGCCCTTGCTTCCTCTCCTTCCTCCATCTGCGCCCTCACCTTGCAGCTCCGAGTTCCTGGACCCAAAAGCCTGCAGAAGGGCGGCTTCAATCTCTTGGTTCTTGGGGGAAAATGGAGACAGGCTGTTCCGGTTCCACCACAGCAGTCTGTTTCTCTTTCTGGTGACTGTGGTCTTGACTTCTGAAGAAGGCTGAGCTGGGTCTGAGGCTGTGGGAGATGAGATGACAAGGTGCACCCCTCCTTCCGGGGCTGAGAAACAATACTCCAACCCAAGTAACACTGTACATTTTGGGAAAACTCAAAAGTGTGGGGTGGGTGGTTTTCAAGGCCCCAGAAGTGCACTAGAATGTAGGCCTGGGGGCAGCCAAATCATACACCCCAACCCTGTGCCAGAAGCCACAGACAAAGGGGAAGGCAGAGAATCCGCTCCTTTGGGAAGATCTTGATTTCTTGCTCTTTCCAGGGCCCCTCTTTGCAGGTGTGCACGAATACACACACACACACACCACTAGACCCTCCCTAGGCTACCTCTGCCAGTAGCCTCTGCCTGCAGCACCCAACAGGGTTGGCCGTCCAGCTGCCATCTTTTTCAGGCAGACCTCTCAGGCCCTCCCCTGTGGCATGGTCACCTCCCTCACCGCCCCCAGTTCCATGGCAGGGCCTCACATGCCGGCTAGATCAAAGTTCACATTCCCCATTTGTGCTGTGTCCACAGGACATGGTCAGTAGGGTGGCACCTCAAACCAAACAGCAGGCCCAGGACTATGCCAAGTGTTTTTACGTCATCTCATCTCATTCTCCTAGTAGCGCCATGAGGGAGGATTTTTGTAAGTAACTTTTCTAGTGTCACAGAGCGCCTGTGGGATAGGCTCCAGACTCAACCCATGGAGCAGTTCGACTCCAGAGTCCACGCTCACTCTTGGTTACCATGCAATACCACATGGCCAACAGTCAATAGCTCCCCAAAGATCTCTTCGACCACTGTTGTTGCCCACCCCAATCAAAGATGTAGCATCGTCTTTGCCTCCTTACACCACTTCATCCCCATCTGCGGTCACTCCCTCTCAGTCCTCCCATCGCTCCCTGAGGTCTCACGTCCATCTGCCCAGGCCTCTCGCTAGCATTCGGTGGTTTGATGGCATCATTGGTATTCTTGCTTCTGCTGCACCATGCCCACCTCCATCTTCGTCTTCACAAGGCGATCTCCTCGTGTGTGTGTCTGTGTCCAAATTTCTGTCTTTTAAAAGAACACCAGACATATTGGATCGGGGCTCACCCTACTCCAGGATGACCTCATCCTAACCTAACCACATCTCAAGGACCCTATTTCCAAATAAGGTCACATTCTGCAGTACTGGGTGTTAGGACTTCAACATATAAATTTGACAGGAGGGGTTGCTATTCAGCCCATAATAGCCCCAAGCAAGGTGAGAAGCTGCTTGAGGGTTCTGGGCAGAGGAGGGGCAGGTCTGGTTTATGCATCCTGACTGATGGGCTGAAAGAGTTCTTGAGTGGAGTTGTTTAAGAATTGTCTGTGTGTACCTAAATTACACCTCAGTGAAGTTGATTTTAAAAAACAACTTTCCAGGTTCCCCGGCACCCCTTAGACCAAGACCAGACTCCACGGCTTGTCCACCCTCCTGGTCCAGCCTTCTCAACATCGTTTCCCAAGGTCACCCCAGTGCTTCTAGTCTCAGAGCCTCTGCACCCAGCTCTCCCACACATACCCTTCCCCAGTCAAGTTCCTTGCAGCTTCTCTCCCCTCCTTGAAGCTCTATGCAGCTTTAAGTTCTTTAAGCATGGACTGTTCATGACAGCCTCCTCCTGCCCTGCGACCTCATCCACCTTTTCAAACATCAGGTCGACACGTGTGTTTCTGGCTTATTGGGCCCAGCCTCCCAAAAGGGAAGGAAAAGGAAAGAGACTGGCTCTTCCGTCTTGTCTCCATGCCTCCCAGCTGGGCTGGAAAGCAGCCCACAGGAAAGGACACTCAGAAAGGACCTGCCAGTCTAGTTTGGGGGCTCAGACCTCCCCCATAGCTCCTCCCCTGCCATCCACACCATGATCATCCATGCAGGCAGCCTCTAGAATGCTGTGCCCTGTGTGTGCAAATGGTCCCAGACCCGGCACCTCCCCTTCCAGAGGAAAGCCCTCACCCCTGCCCTCTGTGGCAGGGCCACCTGAGAAGACCCTGAAGCCCCACCCAGACACATTCTGCTGCTGATTCACCCCAGTGTCTGCACCCTGAAAGGGGACCCTGCTGTGCGGGTGGGGCGGGCTGTTCTCAGGAGGTGCTGAGGTATTTTTCCCATAAAAAGGTAACACCACACCAACAGCAGAAAGACTGAGGAGTTTGGGCACCCTTTTGTTCCAAAACAGCTGCCCCACAGACCCAGTGCCAGCGTGGGAGTCAAGGAGCCTGGGACCTGGCACAGGTTCAGTCATTTCCTGGCTATGTGACCTTCTCTTGGCTGGCTAAATTGGCTGTAAAATGAGAGGGCTGTATTGAGTTTATTTATTTATTTAAGACAGAGTCTCCCTCTGTTACCCAGGTTGGAGTGCAGTAGCGCGATCTCAGCTCACTGCAACCTCCACCTCTCAGGTTCAAGCGATTCTCGTGCCTCAGCCTCCCAGGTAGCTGGGATTAAAGGTGCCTACCACCAGCCCTGGCTAATTTTTGTATTTGTAGTAGAGACAGGGTTTCGCCATGTTGGCCAGGCTAGTGGCCTCAAGCAATCCACCCACCTCTGCCTCTCAAAGTGCTGGGATTACAGGCATGAGCCACCACGCCCGACCGGGTTTATTTATTTTATCAAATACTTAAATAGTGCTTACTACATGCTAAGCACCATTCTGAGAGCTTCCAAATATTAATTCATGTATTCTGTTTAAACTCTGTGAGGTAAGAACTGTTCCTCTATTTTACAGATAAGGTTAGTAACATGCCCCAGGGCCTATACTTGTAAACACATGCCACACTGACTTGATGCTGCCTGAGGCCCCTGCTAGATGTTACAGTCTCCTGCACCCACGAAGCCATGCCTCCAGCCAGGGCAGAGTGCAGGATCCCATAGTCAGACAGCACGGGTGAGTGGCAGGTCAAGGTCCTTTTGCCCCCACACTGCCTCATCCTGGGAAGGGGCCTCCAATTTGCTACTCTCCTGTAGTTTGAGATCTTGATCACAGCCCGGGATCCTGGTTGATGAAGCCATAGATTCACCACCACGTCATTCCCCTTGTTGGGTCAGAGGATGTGGGGGACACACAAACAGGGACAGTTACACAGACACGATCCCAGACACATAGACACTTCGATGCACGCAGGCATGAACTGGGGATGAGAGTTGGGGGACAGGGACAGTGAGGCCAAAACAGTTCTGCTCCTTCTCCCAGGGGCCCTCAGGCTCCCTCCTGGCCCCCACAGGACCCCTGCTCTCTTCACTCGTAGGAGATGGTTTAGAACGTCTCCCCTACTTTGCACGCATTGCAGGCACCAGGAACAGCTCAAAGTCATGTTCGTTGGAGGCCCCAATACCAGGAAGGACTATCACATCGAAGAGGGTGAAGAGGTAGGTTTGACTGGTCTCCCTAGATCTAGGCCTGTGGGCAAGGAGCCTGGCCCTGGGCGGGGGTCGCTTCCCACTCGAGGCCCAGAGATGATGGACTGGAGAGGGGTGGACATGTGGCTGATAAGTGGAGAGGGGTGGACATGTGGCTGATAAGTGGAGAGGGGTGGACATGTGGCTGATGAGTGGAGGGGGCACAGCTGAAATCATAGGGCATGACTGCTGCCTCCAAGGTGGTGGGCAGGCAGTGACACCTCCACAGCCAGCACCTCTGCTGGGGGAGCCCCGGGAAACAGCCCACACCCTGTGGGTGACAGAGGCTTTAGCTGTGGGGCATCCTCCCCTTGGATATAGGGGCTGGCCATGTTCGGGGGGATGTCCCGGTCCCCTCCCCACAAACTTGACAGATTCAGTTGGTCTCCAAAATGAGATCCTCCCCTGCAGACAGGGGCAAAGTGCAAAAATAGCATGGGTGAGGCCTGGGCTGAGTGGGTGGCGGAGGGAGCGGGAGGGGCTGAGGGAGGAGGAGCTAGTGGCTAAGGGGTAGGCATGGTAGGGGGTGCCTGGAGCTGAAGGAGGAGTTGGGGCTGGGTGGCCCTCCCTTAACTAGAGGCTGCAAAACCCATTCGTGGCTTGTGGCTGGGGCAGGTGGGAGGGGGAATTTGCCTTGAATCACCTTTTGCACCTTGAAGTTTGGACTGTGTTTCTCTACTACCTACCCCAAAATAAATAAACAAAAGCAAAACTTAAAGAGAAAGGTGTGTCCCCTTAAGGAGAGACACAGAATCTCCTCTGGTGGAAAAGGATCAGTAGAGGGGCTCCCCATCTTCTCAGGAAGCCTGATTCTGGGGGTTCAAGATCCAGAGTCCAGCTTGATCAACAGCCTCTGTCCCCACTGAGGGCATCCAGGCCACAGCCAGGGACTGTAGTGAGCATGGGAGACTCACTTGTTCAACAAATATTTGTTGAGCACCTCATATGTGCACTGGGACACGCAAGGCTGTGCGGAGGAACGATGGGCTCCGGGCCAGAACTAGCCAACCCCTCACCTCTCATGCTCCAGGGGCCCTGCACCTCTCCTGGCCACCCCCTTCTCACAAACACACCTCACTGGAGACCATTTCCTTGGTGGAAAAAGTCAATAGGAAAATCTAAAACTATACTGAGGAGGTGGGTAGACCTGGCGTGGCTATGGTATGGGAGGCGCAGCTGACTGCGGAGTCTTCCAGAGACTGCGGCCTTCTCCGTCAGCCCTGTTCTCAGCACCCACCTCTCCTGTTTCCCTCTGTCTTTGCTTCCCTTCTCGCCCCCTGCTGTCTCTGCCCCATGCCCATCCCATGGTTTCTCCAAGCTCAGGTGGCTGAGTGTCCCCTGAGGGGCCCGGCCAGCAGCCCATTCCCTGACTCAGATGGTAGCTGAGCGATGAGGAGGGCTGGCCAGCACAGGTGTCCTCACTCTGAAGGGACACCCAGTTGTCTGGGAGGAATCTGGCTGGAGGTGGGCTTGTGACAGGACTTGGTCCCACCCTGCTGAGGTTTTGGTGGCAGGGTGGTGCAGCAGTTGCGCAGCCTCAGGGCTAAGGGTCAGCCTCCTCTCTGTCCCTGCCTATCCTCACCCAGCTGGAGCCTGGGAAAACTCCAGGCTGTGCTATGGAAGCAGTGTAACTCAGGGTCCGGGCTCCTCCCTAATAGTGAGAAAAGGGGAGTCGCTCAGACCTGGGTTCAAATCACACCTCTTACCCAACCACATTTTCCTCCTTGCTGAGCTCTGCCTCTGCAATAGCAGTCAGGGTACCTCCAGGTCCCTGGCCCAGCTCCCCACTCCCCAGCGTCACCTACCACCTATACTCCACCTACCTCACTCCTTTCTTGGAGCGTGCAGGTGCAGGGGGGCCAGAGGCAGATGAACTTGCACTGGGGGAATTCTCTGCCGCTTACTAACCCCGGGATCTTGGACAGGGCACATCACATCACCTCTCCAAGCCTGTTTCCATAAGCATATGGGGACAACGGCCCCTGTCTGGTGGAAGAATTCAATGTGCATAGAGTATGTGCAGAGCCTGGTGCGGAGTTGGTGCTTGATATGCATTGTTCCTCTACACCTCTCGCCCTTTCCGCCTGGCCTGCCTGAAAGGCCTTTCCAGGTCAGAAAGCCAGATTCTATTCATTAGCTGCCTGAGCCAGTACAGTTAATCTTCTAGCCTGCCCCAGGCCTCCAGACATCATTTACTTCCAAACCGAGCATAATTCCTTTAGGACTGCCCACAGCTGTTCGGGATTTTCTGCTGTTCAGTGATCTGTACCTCCGCTCCAGGCCAGGCCTGCCCCTCATCACAGGGAAGGCCTCTGAGCCGGGGACAAGAGCGAGAAAATAGAGAAAATACCGTGTAGCCTGCCTTGTAAGGGTTTACATCTGGCCCAGAGGGTCACTCCACACGCCCCTCTCCCAACTTTTCCTGCCAACTTTTCCTTTGCCCCTCCTCCCCTCCCTCACTGTGAAAGGACCCTAGACACACACACACACACACACACTCACACACTCTCACACAGGCTTCCTCCCAGCTTGGAGAGTGAGGGAGGAGAGCATACTGAAATGCTCCCTAGAAGAGAACCTGGTAGGTTTCTTATTATTTGTATGAAATAATGTTTATGGAATTTTTGTTTGTTCATGTTTGTTTTTGTTTTTTAGAGATGGGGGTCTCACTCTGTCACCCAGGCTGGAGTACAGTGGTGCAATCATAGCTCACTGCAGCCACGACTTCTGGGGCTCAAGCAATCCTCCCACCTCAGCCTCCCAAGTCGCTGGGACTACAGGCAGACATCACCATACTTAGCTAGTTTTTGTAGACATGGGGTCTCACCATGTTGCCCAGAATGGTCTCCATTCCTGGCCTCAAGTGATCCTCCCATCTCCCAAAGTGCTAGGATTACAGGCATAAGCCACCACATCCGGCCTATGGGTTGTTTTTAATAAGGAAAGTAAATATTGTTCCTTGTAGAAAATATGAGAAATATAGACAGAAAAATCCTTACCTCATTCGTAATCCCACCACGCAGAGGGCCGCTGTGGACAGGCTGCCTCTGTTATATTTGTGTTGCTACAAACTAAAACCCTGCCGGGGATAGTTTTGAATCTTTAACATAACTTTAGCATGTTCCATTTTCCCCTTTTATTAACAGCTATTCAAAAACATAGTTTTTAATGGCTGCATAATGTTCCATATTTTGAATCTACCATCAAATATTTACATTTCCCCACAATTATATTAGCATTACTTTTGTCATTCTTACCATCATCAATACTAATAGCTAGAGGCTCATTGAGCACTTACTATGTGCTGGGCACATATGTGTAAAGCATCCCTGGCATCTTCTCAGCTACATTTTGAGTAGATAACTGTCATTTTGTAGATGAGGAAACCAAGGTACAGAAAGGCTAACTGAATTGATCAAGGGCACATCGCACCCTGGCAGAGCTGAGGGCTTTTAACTATGCACTGCATTAAAAACAGCCTTGAATGTACACCACTAGGCAGGTATGTCTCTGATGAACTGAGGTCTCATTCCTGAGGTGGAATTACTGAGGTCAAGGTTGTACGGTGACCAGCTATCTGGATTCACCCAGAACTTTCCCAGTTTTAGCACTGAGGGTCCTGCATCCCAAGAAACCCCACAGTCCCTCCAGGGGTGTGAACTGCCAAGGTACTTCATGCCCATGGCCAAGTTGCCCTTCAGAAGGGTGATGACTATTTGTGCCTAGTGGCAGACTGCAGAGCCACATCTCTCTAGGTCCCTCGAGGTCAGCTTGGTTTCTCTGAGTAGATGCTGTTGATAACATTCCTTCAACTATTTGGCTGGGGCTTTTAATACCTAGGCAGTGCGTGACGGGTGGAGAGAAAACTGGTCTGCCTCCTCCTCTTCCTCCCAGTTCCATGGGGTGATCTCAGTAAATTAGGGACTTAGGATGAAATCGGAAAAATGCAGTAGGAGCCCCGCCCCCCGGCCTGGGAGCGCACAAGAGGCACGTACTCCCATCCCCCACAGCACCTAACTCATCCCAGGCTGCCAACAACCTCCACAGCCCCACCTGCTGCCAAGGCCTCACCCTGGCCAGAGGCTCCAGAGCCACATACAGCCTTGGGTCCAAGCTGCGGCTCCGGCTGGAGAGTAACCAGCTATGTGACCTTAGGCCAGCTGCTTTACCCTCTGAGCCTTGGTTTTCTTTCTTTGTTTTCTGCTGAATGGGGTTAATGATACCTTTGGAGGCTTTGCTGTGAGGTTTCTGGTGGAAAAGTGCCTGGCACAGCCCCTGGTACACAGTAAATGGGTGGGTCCCCTACCTGACTGCTGGCTCATTCACTTCCCCAGTGAGCATTTCATCCAGCTCCTGCCTGCCAGCCAGGTAACCACCATTGCATCCTGGGTACTCTGGTCATCACTTGCATGTCCAAGACATGATCCCGTGTGTCCCCAGCACTCCATGGTATGCACCGGGGAGACAGGCCTCGGGACAGAAGTGATAGAGCTGCCCATCAACTCCAAGGCCTTCAGAAAGTTCTCAGGTTTCCCGGTCAGAATTCAGGGCCTGGGCAGTGGCCATGGACCTGGAAGAGAAAGTGGGGAGGGTCCAAGCCTCTCTCCTGTCCCACAGGTATTTTACCAGCTGGAGGGAGACATGGTTCTCCGAGTCCTGGAGCAAGGGAAACACCGGGATGTGGTCATTCGGCAGGGAGAGGTGAGGCCAGATCCCAGCAGGGTGGGGAAGAGAAAGGCAGCCACAGCTGGGATCCTGGCCCTGGCTGAGGTCTTATCCTCCCTACCTTTTCCTGCTCTCCCACACCCCACCTGCCAACCTGCCTCTTCCCCATCCTCCCTCTTCCAGGCCGCCCCATCCTCCCTCTTCCAGGCTGCTCCATTCTCAGCACAGTCCAACATTCCCTGTGGTTCCCCGGTGTAGAGGCTGGGCAGAGAAGAGGGCCCAGGGTGGACAAGCAGTACCGCTGTGCTGCCCAGGAGTCAGCTGGGCATGCCCAGGATGTTGGGGGCGCTAAGTTCTTCATGAGGGATAGTGGCCTCACTGTGCACCTTATCTCTACCACTGCAGATATTCCTCCTGCCTGCCAGGGTGCCCCACTCACCACAGAGGTTTGCCAACACCGTGGGGCTGGTGGTTGAGCGAAGGCGGCTGGAGACCGAGCTAGATGGACTTAGGTAAATTCTGTCTGGAGGGCTGGGCCAGAGAAAGGGCAAACAGCAAAGGAGCACAGCTCCAAACTGCAGCTGAAAGGATCCTAGATAGACTCAAGAAAGCATGTCCTGGCCACTGAGTGGGCAGGAGGGCTTCACAGCAGAGGCAGTGGAGATCCTATCTTTGTTGGCTGATGGTGGAGGAGTAGGGAGGGGTGGATTCTGTTCTCTGTGACCCCCTGGAAGCCCACTCAGCCTGATGACCTTTGGCTGGAATCAGAATCTGTGCTTTCTGCATGAGGTTGTGAACCCTGAAAATTCGAGACAGGTCTCAGTTAATTTAAAAGTTTATTTTGCCAAGGTTGAGGACATGTGCCCGTGACACAGCCTCAGGCAGTCCTGACAACATGTGCCCAAAGTGGTCAGAGCACAGCTCGGTTTTATACATTTTAGGGAGACATGAGACACCAATCAACATATGTAAGATAAACATTGGTTCCATCTGGAAAGGTGAGACAACTGGAAGCAAAGGTGAGAAGACTCAAAGTGGGAAGGGGGCTTCCAGGTCACAGGTAGATAAGAGACAAATGGTTACATTATTTTGAGTTTCTGATTAGCCTCTTCAAAGAAGGCAATCAGATATGCATTTGTGAGCAGAGGGGTGACTTTGTGTAGAATGGGGGGCAGGTTTGCCCTAAGCAGTTCCTACCTTGACATTTCCCTTTACCTAGTGATTTTGGGGGCCCAAGATATTTTCCTTTCACATTTCCCCCTTTTCTTTTTAAAAATCTTTTGGAGAAAGCATTTTAGAAGAAATTGAGTCTCTGGTCCCGTGATCTCTCATGGCTAGGATGGTTTATTCCTAGACGGGTAGATCCCAAGTTATTAGGGAAGTTCAGTTTTAGAAAGTTGTGAAGTCTCATGTCTTACAAAGAGAAAATATGGGGAGGAAGGGAGAAAAACAACAACCAACGAAAGAGCAATCCTGGAAAATCGATATAGGCCACATTACTCTGAAGTTCACACATCAGTAGGCAGGTATGAGAGTGGTTTAGGTATGTAAATAGGTTGCTGATATTTTCTTCTGAAGTTTAAGTTGTCTGGCTTCAGTTTTCAGAGCTTTAAGAAAGCACAGCTCAGCTTTCAGTGACTCCAAGTTAGGAAAAACAAACAAAAAAAAGAGTAAAAAAATTGAAAATATTATTTTGAAAACTTGTAGTCAAGAAAAATTAGAATTCAGTCCAAATCATAGAAAAATAATAAAAATTGAGAAACATTAGGCAAGACTAGAATCTAACAACAGGTGTACTATAGTTTTCAAAACATAGTTTTTCTCTCTCCAGTTTCCCATTTTAAAGACAAATCATGGTAGGACTGCTTTGCTTTATTATACTTGGCCTAATTATTTGTATACAGTGCAGCAAGAATAATTTTTTTTTTTGAGACAGAGTTTCACTCTTGTTGCCCAGGTTGGAGTGCAATGGCACGATCTCAGCTCACTGCAACCCCCACCCCCTGGGTTCAAGTGATTCTCCTGCCTTAGCCTCCTGAGTAATCCTGGGATTACAGGCACCCACCACCACACCTGGCTAATTTTTTGTATTTTTAGTAGAGATGGGGTTTCACCATGTTGGCCAAGCTGGTCTTGAACTCCTGACCTCAGGTGACCCATCTGCCTCAGCCTCCCAAAGTGCTAGGATTACAGGCTTGAGCCACCACACCTGGCCAAGAATAATTATTTTTTATATAGGCTTTTAAATTGACTTTGATGGAACTTTTTTCCATAGAAGGAATCTCAGATAAGAGCTTTTTTTTAAAGCCAAGCCTAGCCATGGATATGTGCTATTAAATACCTATGAGTTGGGTGATCTTCTTGAGGTTCTAAGGTAAACTTGGGGCTTTTGGGCCTGTCACCAGAGACAGGGCCTTTACTTATCAGAGGTCAGGAACCCTATATAGGGAAGGTATGAGGCCAGTTTCCCTAAGGGGTCTTTACTGGCTCCATAAACCAAGCTTCATTCCTTAAAGGAAAGCACACCATTCCAGTCAAAGCCTTAATAACCAGTTTCTCCAATTACGTCCTGTTGCAAAATGAAAACAGATTCTTACTGCACTTAAGCACATAACTGGATTGCCATAAGTTAAGAATACTCACAAATAGCTTCCAAATTCTACAGAAATCAGGTAGAGAGAAAAAAAATATACTCCAAATTTTGTTCACGGGAGTATACTAAATTGTTAAAAGCTGTCAATAGCTCAAAAAAAAAAAAAAAAAGTTTCCTTGACACTGAAAAAACAAAACAAAGGATCAGCAACATTTAAAGCAAAAGTAAAAAAGATTACTTTAGTCTTCTATGCGTTCAGTTTACATAGTTTACTCCTGTTATGCTTGATATTCATGAACATTTCAGCCCTCCATGAGAGTCCTGAAAGTTTTTCTTCTCTATTCTAATGTCACTATCTCCAAAGTTATCAGAAACCTGCATTTAAGAACATCTATGTTCTCTGGACACAGGGGCTCACGCCTGTAATCCCAGCACTTTGGGAGGCTGAGGCAGGTGGATCACAAGGTCAAGAGATCAAGACCATTCTTGCCAACATGTTGAAAACCCGTCTGTACTAAAAGTACAAAAATTAGCTGGGTGTGGTGGTGCGCACCTGTACTCCCAGCTACTCGGAAGGCTGAGGCAGGAGAATTGCTTGAACCCGGGAGGCGGAGATTGCAGTGAGCCGAGATTGCACCACTGCACTCCAGCCTGGCAACAGAGTGAGACTCCATCAAAAAACAAAAACAAAAACAAAAACAAAAAAATGAGTACCTGAGTTCTAGAGCTGATTTTAAAGCCACCTCCTAAGGAGAACCAAAACAGGACAACTGTCTGTGAATGACAAAAAGTTTTAAGGCAGCCATAGTCAAAGACACAGTTGGCAAGGAAATTTGTTACTTCTGTGGCACACAATAATTTAATACAATTATGATTATTACTGATTATGTGCACTAAGTTTTATCAGGATTATAGGAGTTTCCCATAATTTTGGAATGCATACCAATAATATATTTATACAAATACAGCCCAAAGAAAACCAAACACCATTTCATATTTGACAATGCTTCCTGTATAATTTTTATACCAAATAACTATGTCATTTTTGGACATTAGGGAACCCAATATCTTAACAGATTAATTAGGTCAGAAAAAGATATAATTTATCATTTGATTTTGGAAAGTTTGTCAAATATCAAAGGTTTAAAACTCTTGATATCACAATATAGGATCATTCATTTAACCAAAGTAATAACTCAAGGATTTCAAAGAAGTGAAAACCTTCATTCTTTGAGAAGAGACTTAATGTTCCAAACAATAAGCTCTAATAAAAATAGCATGAAGCCAGGCATGGTGGCTCATACTTGTAATCCCAGCACTTTGGGAGGCTGAGGCAGGGGGATCACAAGGTCAGGAGTTTGAGACCAGCCTGACCAACATGGTGAAATCCTGTCTCTACCAAAAATACAAAAATTAGCTGGGCGTGGTGGTGTGCACCTGTAATCCCAGCTATTCAGGAGGCTGAGGCAGGAGAACTACTTGAACCCAGGAGGCGGAGTTTGCAGTGAGCCAAGGTCACGCCACTGCACTCCAGCCTGGGCGACAGTGAGACTCTGTCTCAAAAAAAAAAAAAAAAGCATGAACCCAATTAACTATAGTTTTAAAAATTATATCTTGATGATAAGATATAATTTCCATAAACCTTTCATAACCTTTACTTAGGAGTCAGTTAATGCTTCAAGAAAACTTTTTAAATCTGACACAGGGGCCCATATGCTGGTCTTGCATCAGTGTACCTTTGACATTAATGACTAATTTATAGATAAACTGAACTTATTTATTTATTTATTTATTTATTTGAGATGGAATTTGCTATTGTTGCCCAGGCTAGAGTGCAATGGTGTGATCTCGGCTAAATGCAACCTCCACCTCCTGGGTTAAAGTGATTCTCCTGCCTCAGTCTCCCAAGTAGCTGGGATTACAGACATGTGCCACCATGCCTGGCTAGTTTTGTATTTTTAGTAGAGACGAGCTGTCACCATGTTGGTCAAGCTGGTCTCAAACTCCTGACCTCACATGATCCACCCACCCTGGCCTCCCAAAGTGCTGGAATTACAGGCATGAGCCACTACCACACCCGGCGAGAAACTGAACTTATTTTATCTCTCAAAATTGGTCCTTACAATCTCCCGCCCACCTCTTCCATGATAGTCCCTGGGCCTTAAGGAGTTGAATGGCTTTAATTTCTGTCCCTGTGTTTCAGGAATGCAATTTATTTTGATTGGCATCTTCTACTGGGCCTGAAGATGGGGCTTTAATTGATGTCAGTGTCTAAAATTTAGCAGGACTTGGTCGGGCACAGTGACTCACGCTTGTAATCCCAGCACTTTGGGAGGCCGAGGTGGGCGAATCATGAGGTCAGGAGTTTGAGACCAGCCTGGCCAACATGGCGAAACGCCTTCTCTACTAAAACTACAAAAAATTAGCTGGGCATGGTGACAGGCACCTGTAATCCCAGCTACTCGGGAGGCTGAGGCAGAAGAATTGCTTGAACCTGGGAGGTGGAGGGTTGCAGTAAGCCAAGATCACGCCACTGTACTCTAGCCTGGGCAACAGTGCGAGACTCTGGTCAAAAAAAAAAAAATTTAGCAGGACCTGGTGTCCTTTTTAGACCCAGGAGTCAAAGCCCTGTAACTTAATGTCACAAGGACGTTAAAAGCACATACAGAGCGATACACAGATGTAATAACCTTAACTTTTGAAAAAATTTAATCTCATTTTTTTTTCCTAAGCAACCCAAACTTAATAATAATGTGACAACTTGATCATATAAAAGTTTTTGGGTTTTCTTTTAAAATAAATCCTCTTATAGTGACTTACACAGACCATTCATGCTATGCTTGGACTTTCTGGTTTGTCCTGAACATCCCTCCTTCTTCAACAACCAGTCATTTTACTCTACAACTAAATTTACCGTACAAGAGTCTTTCTCATATGAAATTATTTCTCTTTAAGCTTTCTTACCACAAAAAAACTTCTTTGTTTTTATAACTTTCTTTACATCTCTTTTATTTCCTGGTTCCTTTTATCTTGTTTTTTGAGACGGAGTCTCGCTCTGTCGCCTGGGCTGGAGTGCAGTGGCCGGATCTCAGCTCACTGCAAGCTCCGCCTCCTGGCTTTATGCCATTCTCCTGCCTCAGCCTCCCGAGAAGCTGGGACTACAGGTGCCAGCCACCTCGCCTGGCTAGCTTTTTGTATTTTTTTTTTTTTTTAGTAGAGACGGGGTTTCACCGTGTTAGCCAGGATGGTCTCGAACTCCTGACCTCGTGATCCGCCCGTCTCGGCCTCCCAAAGTGCTGGGATTACAGGCTTGAGCCACCGCGCCCGGCCCCTTTTATCTTGTTTTATACATGACCTTTAAATAAGCCTTAAATTAGACAAAATGGTTCACTTTTTTTAAAAGGACGCACATTTTTTTAGAAAGAATGTTTTCCTACAAATATATTTTTATTGGAAAGTACCCAAATAATGAAATATCTACTATTTAATTTAACTTTAGATTCTAAATTATGACAAGGTTGTCTATAAGTATTTATCCTATTGCATTTACATAATTATTTTATTTTAATCATTTACTTTGATTATTTGTAAAAATTGTGATTGTCATTATTTAAAGTTATGGAACCACCATTGCAAAATTAGAACTGAGACAGTGAAAATGATTTGACCTAAGTGATTCCATCTTGCTTCTAACTTCCAAGCTCTCCTTGTTCATTTCTGGGTATAGGCCGAACTAACTTTGAGAGGAATTTAGTTTAGTTAATTAGAGCCCCTTTTTATATTTTCAGCAGTGAAACATTGTGTATACAACACATACATAGATGTCTTAGGCATGCTAATAGAAGTACATCTTATAGATTCATAACAACTTTTTTTTCTATCTTAGACTTTCAGATTCTTTTATCTTTTTCTTTTTTCTTTTTTTTTTTTTTTTTTGTGATAGAGACTTGCGCTGTCACCCAAGCTGGAGTGCAGTGGCACAATCTTGGCTCACCACGATCTCTGCCTCTCAGGTTCAAGTGATTCTCCTGCTTCAGCCTCCCAAGTAGCTGGGATTACAGGTGCCCACAACCACGCCCAGCTAATTTTTTTGTATTTTTAGTAGAGACAGGATTTCACCATGTTGGCCAGGCTGGTATCAAACTCCTGACCTTAGGTGATCGACCCACCTCAGCCTCCCAAAGTGCTGGGATTAAGGTGTGAGCCACCATGCCCAGCCAGACTTTCAGATTCTTGATAACCTGTTTTACAACCACAGGCAGTTGTCAGCTAAATAGCCTTAAAATTGCATATTAAAGGAAACAACTCACCGGACGCGGTGGCTCATGCCTGTAATCCCAGCACTTTGGGAGGCTGAGGCAGGTGGATCACAAGGTCCGGAGTTCAATACCAACCTGGCCAAGATGGTGAAACCCCATCTCTACTAAAAATACAAAAAAATTATCCAGGCCTGGTGGAGGACGCCTGCAATCCCAGTTATTCAGGAGGCTGAGGCAGAGAATTGCTTGAACCCAAGAGGCTGAGGCTGCAGTGAGCCAAGATCACACCACTGCACGCCAGCCTGGGTGACAGAGTGAGAATCCGTCTCAATAAAAAAAAAAAAAAAGGAAACAACTCAGGTGAAAAATCAAATAGCAAAATTTACATCATAAAGTACAGAGAGAATAAGTCTGATGGTGTTAGAGGGAGATTAAAGATGGATGCTGGCTGGGCATGGTGGTTCATGCCTATAACCCCAGCACTTTGGGAGGCAGAGGCAGGCGGATCATCTGAGGTCGGGAGTTTGAGACCAGCCTGACCAACATGGAGAAACCCCATCTCTACTAAAAATACAAAATTAGCTAGGTGTGGTAGCACATACCTGTAATCCCAGCTACTAGGGAAGCTGAGCAGGAGAATCGCTTGAACCCGGGAGGCAGAGGTTGCAGTGAGCTGAGATCATGCCATTGCATTCCAGCCTGGGCAACAAGAGCAAAACTCTGTCTCAAAAAAAAAAAAAAAAAAAAAAAAAAGATGGATGCCAAGTCAAACATAAAATTATAGAAATCTATCATAGGATTGTATAAGGAGACCAATTTTACTTAGATAGGGACTACCTATCTTTTAACTGGATCTCTGAGCTCTGGGCAAAGCCTACACTGAATCCTGGGTCTCCAGAGCAAGACTCCGTCTCAAAAAAAAAAAAAAAAAAAAAAAACTCAAGAGTAAGAGTAACCTCAGTTACAATAACTATTTTAGTTAAAAAAAAAAAAAATCCAGATAACACAATATAAAAGTAAGCAGTTTAAGAGTTGAGACCAATATATCTTTTTACATTCTTGGGGTTCCATAAGGAAAATAGGTTTCTCCCCCAAAAGGAGTCTAGTGCCTTCTTCATTTTCTTTTTTTTTTTTTTTTTTTGAGACGGAGTCTCACTCTGTCACCCAGGCTGGAGTGCAGTGGCCGGATCTCAGCTCACTGCAAGCTCCGCCTCCCGGGTTCACGCCATTCTCCTGCCTCAGCCTCCCGAGTGGCTGGGACTACAAGCGCCCACCACCTCGCCCGGCTACTTTTTTGTATTTTTTAGTAGAGACGGGGGTTTCACCGTGTTCGCCAGGATGGTCTCGATCTCCTGACCTCGTCATCCGCCCGTCTCAGCCTCCCAAAGAAACCGCAGGCCACTATAAACTATTTTAGGTCCCTCATGCAGCAGAGGGTGCAAGAGAAAGGAGAGACAGCAGAAGTAAATGAAGAAAACAGAATTCAGTCAACTGAGAAGAAAAAATCTTTTGCTCAAAAAAAAAGACAAGGTCCTAGGAGAAAAACAAAAACAAAAACATGAAGGTTAAATACACACATACACACACACACATACACACCCCTTGGATGTTAGCTTTTAAGTAAGCTGACTTTTAACCATTGAGCTCTTTTAAAAAAATCTTTTTAAATCTCATTACTGTATTTCAGCAGGAAAACAAATGCTGCTGTTTCAGAAGTACAGCCATTGCTCTTTCAGTTTTGCCTGGTTAGCAAAAGGTGGCCTTGTTATGTAAATCAAGCCCCTTAGCAGTCAAAATAAAAAATCTTTCCTCTTTTTTTTCTCCTTTTGCTGGCCTTTTTTCTCCTCCCAACCAGACCAGCTTTTTTTTTTTTTTCCATGACACAGTCTTGCTCTATCACCCAGGCTGAAGTGCAGTGGTGCAATCTCGGCTCACTGCAACCTCCACCTCCCAGGTTCAAGCAGTTCTCCTACCTCAGCCTCCTGAATAGCTGGGATTACAGGTGCGCGCCACCGTGCCTGGCTAATTTTTGTATTATTAGTAAAGACAGGGTTTCACCATGTTGGCCAGGCTGGTCTGGAATTCCTGACTTCATGATCTGCCCGCCTCTGCCTCCCAAAGTGCTGGGATTACAGGTGTGAGCCACTGTGCCCGGCCCTTTGTGTGTGTGTGTTGGGGGTGGAGGGGCGGGGAATTTAGCCACTCCAGAGGCCTTGTTTCCCATAATTTGGAACTTCTTTAGGATTTGATCAAGTCAGGTAGAGCTGATCAAACCCAATGGGAAAAAGACTGAAACAACAAAACAGAAACAAACAACAACAACAAACAGCTAAGCAAAACAAACGATCGCACAGCTTCCATGATCACTGAGCACTCTAATGGTCAGCAGAAATTAAGAGCAGCTGATCGTTAACTTTGGCCAAGACAAACCCTCAATTCAGCTACTTACCTAGGGATGGGTCTCAGGCTCAAGACAGCTCTCTACCATCCTACAAGCAGGAAAAAAACCTCCTTTTTCCTATTGGAAGCGAGCTCAAACTTCATAAAGGAGTTACCTGCCTTCCGTTGTCATGGAAACAGGAAAACTTGCCTTCCTTGTTAGAAACAAGTAAAACTCAAAAAAAAAAAAAAAAGAGGGAGTTGTACAGCGAAATAAACTTTAAATCTCAACCAAATTTGGGGAGATCAGGGATTCTCTAGAGGGGGTGCTCCCAGACCTCAGCAAATTGTCCTATTGGTTTGAGCCACAAAGTTAGCTCACGCCAGTACCAAGCACCCTTAGGAGATTTGTCAAAGGTCAGGGGCACCTCCACTCAGAATCCCTCAGGTTATCAAAATGTCAACTCCAAAAATTTGAGACAGGTCTCAGTTAATTTAGCAAGTTTATTTTGCCAGGGTTGAGGACGCATGCTCGTGACACGGCCTCAGGAGGTCCTGTTGACATGTGCCCAAGAGAGTCAGAGCACAGCTTGGTTTTATACATTTCAGGGGGACATGAGACATCAAATTAACATATGTAAGATGGACATTGGTTCGGTCCGGAAAGGCCGGACAACTCAAAGCAAAAAGCAGGATGACTCAAAGCAGGGAAGGCCTTCCAGGTCATAGGTAGAAAAGAAACAAAGGGTTGCATTCTTTTGAGTTTCCGATTAGTCTCTCCAGACGAGGCAATCAGATACGCATTTATCTCAGTGAGCAGAGGGGCACTTTGAATAGAATGGGGGACAGGTAACCGGGCGTCGTGGCTCACTCCTGTAATCCCAGCACTTTGGGAGGCCAAGGCGGGTGGATCACAAGGTCAGGAGATCGAGACCATCCTGGCTAACACTGTGAAACCCCATCTCTACCACAAATATAAAAAATTAGCCGGGTGTGGTGGTGGGCGCCTGTAGTCCCAGCTACTCGGGAGGCTGGGGCAGGAGAATGACGTGAACCCGGGAGGCGGAGCTTGCAGTGAGCCAAGATCATGCCACTGCACTCCAGCCTGAGCGACAGAGCAAGACTCTGTCTCAAAAAAAATAAATAAATAAAAATATGGGGGGCAGGTTTGCCCTAAGCAGTTCTCAGCTTGACATTTCCCTTTAGTTTAGTGATTTCAGGGGCTCAAGATATTTTCCTTTCACAAGGTCTTCTGGGAGGGGTGGGATGTGGAAAGCAGGCCAGAGGGGTTCCAGTCACACCCACCTCCCCCAGTGCAGCCAGAACTGCTGCTTCCCCCCAGAGTTTAGAGTCACGGCCAGTGCCTCCCTCAGCTTGTTTCTCTACCCCAGCTCATTCCACAACACGCACTGACATCTGGATGGCACTTGCTATGTGCCAGATGCCTGGCTAAGGATTTTGCATGCATTTATTCATTGAGTCTTCCCAACGATCCTATGGGGGAGGTGCTGTTATCATTACAAAGAAGTTAAAGTTGCTAACGCGTTACTTGCTAGATCTGGCATTATAGAGAAACACGGAAGTTAGGGCCAGGCCAGTATAAAGAGGAGTGGGAGTCAGCACCAAAGACGGGAAGAGCACAGGCCCTGCTGTCGACATGCTGATTCATAGCCCGGGTTCTCATTTGGTTCTGACCAGTCATCCAATTCTTTTCCCCTGAAAGGAGGAAGTAACCTATTGCTCAGGGAAATAGAGATTTTCCAAAAGCTCAACAGTGTTTTGTTTGGTTGGTTTTGTTTCTCTTTCTTTTTTTTTTTTGATAAGGGGACTCACTCTGTCACCCACGCTGGAATGCAGTGGCGTTATCATTGTTTGTTGTATTTTTTAACTAAAAAAAATTTCAAGTTTCCCGTCAGGTTACCAGGATCAGGATACTATGGCCCACATGTCTTGTATAATAGGCATTTTAAAAATACTTGTTGTTTTTCTGATTATCAAAGTCATACACATTCATTCTCAAAATCTGGAAAAGTACAGGAATGTGAAGTGAACAAAATTAAAATTACTTGTTACTAAAAGGATAAATTTGATGGTATGTGAATTATATCTCAAGAAAACAAAATAATAAAAAAGGAAAACAAAAAAATTGTCATGTCACCAATGAAACCAATGAAACCTAAACTTCCGTCTTGTCTTATTTCTATGCATAGCTGTATCTTTTTTTACCTAAAAGAAACTCATGAGTATTTCTTTTTTCTTTTTTTTGGAAATGGAGACTCACTCTGTCGCCAGACTGGAGTGCAGTGGCACAATCTCAGCTCATTGCAACCTCCGCCTCCCGGGTTCAAGCAATTCTCCTGCCTCAGCCTCCTGAGTAGCTGGGATTACAAACATGCACCACCATGTGTGGCTAATTTTTGTAGTTTTAGTAGAGACGAGGTTTCACCATGTTGGCCAGGCTGGTCTCAAACTGCCAACCTCAGGTGATCCACCCACCTCGGCCTCCCAAAGTGCTGGGATTACAGTTGTGAGCCACCACATTCAGTCGAGTATTTCTTACACTATTAAATCTTTACAAAAAACACAATGGCTACATAATCATTCACTGTGTAACAGTCTGTTGTAGAGACAGACACATGATCTTATCTTCTAGAAAAAATGTGTCCCAAGGGACTTTAATATAGGGAGTCTGATGGAGAGGATGGTGTCCTCAATATCATTTTATAGCAAATTCAATAACACATTTCATTTGGCTGCTTTTGACCTTTAATAAAAGCCAGGGACTCAACATTAAAATGCCACTCCAAAGGCAGTTCCCGAAGGGCACTACCATCCAGTTATGAAGCTTTCCGGGCCAGCTCCATCCCAGGGTAGGATTTAGGCTGCCAGGTGGGTGGATGCACTGTGTGTCTGTAAAGCATCTCCCATCAGCAGGACCACATCCCTTTTAAGAGCAGACAGAGCTGGCCTGGGCCCAGGAGCTGGGTTTGGACATTAGGCCCAGGAGCTGGGTTTGGACATTCAGTCAACAGGCGTTCCTGGCACCCACCATGTGCAGCACACACAGGGACCTGGGTCCCATCCCAGCCTGCCAGGCGCTCCTCAGGCCAGGGGAGGAGCTCACTGAGCCAGGCTGGGGGCTGGGGTGGGCTTTAGGGGTCTACTGAAGGCTATATGTACATGTACGTGGGCCTTACCCCAGAAAAGAGTTCAAAGCTTTGCTCCAACTCTCAAAGGCAATCAGGACCCTGACAGGAGAAGAACCCCTTAACTGGGGGACATCGTCTGCGTGTTGGCTTTTTTTTTTTTTTTTTTTTTTTTTTACTTATTTATTTACTTTTGAGACAGTCTTGTTCTGTCACCCAGGCTGGAATGCAGCAGTGCAATTTCGGTTCACTGCAACCTCCGCTTCCTGGTTCAAGTAATTCTCCTGCCTCAGGCTCCCAAGTAGCTGGGATTACAGGCCCCTGCCACCATGCCTGGCTATTTTTTGTATTTATTTATTTATTTTAAAGTAGAGACAGGGTTTCACCATGTTGGCCAGGCTAGTCTTGAACTCCTGACCTCAAGTGATCTACCCATCTCAGCCTCCCAAAGTGCTGGGATTACAGGCATGAGCCACTGCGCTCAGCCATGTTGGTTTCTTAAGTGTCCGTGCACTCTGGCCTACAGTACTGCAGGCCAGCAGAACGTCCAGCCACTGGCCCTGGTTTCAGGCTCAGCCTTAGCTTCCTCTTTGGGAAAAACGAAAGCACTGCGATTAGAAGCTGTCTAAGTTTCTGAGATTGTCTTGAGACTGGCCTGCTTCCACCACTTACAGGCTGTGTAATCCTTGCCAGATTGCTCAGCTTCTCTGAGCCTCAGACTTCTATCTGCTTTGTCTAGTTTCGGGAACTAGTTTGGGTCTAGTTTTGGGAACTGGAGAGAATTTGTGAATTCTAGGGTAGTACCCCTCGCAGGGGGCACACGTGTGCTTCTGAAGAGCAAGGTGTTAAGTGACCAGTGACCACTAGGGTGTGCTAACACGGGTGGAGCAGACAGCAGCAGAGCCAGGCCTGAGTGGGGCTGCCCTGAAGCCACCCAGATGGGGACAGCAGGGTGCCTGTCCTCTGCTCTGGCAGGTACTATGTGGGCGACACCATGGACGTTCTGTTTGAGAAGTGGTTCTACTGCAAGGACCTCGGCACGCAGTTGGCCCCCATCATCCAAGAGTGAGCCCCCAGCCCAGCCCCTGCCTCTTGCTTTCCTGGGGCTCTGCATCAGCACCTGATGGCCTGGGAGAAAGTCTCCCCTCCCAGGGTGGGGAGCCTGGCCCAGAGAGCCCAGTGCCGCTGGAGGGAGGGAGGAGCAGCAGCACGGGGCTGGGAGGGAAAGGATGGCAAACACACAGCTGTGTGGGGGCTCTATGAGTGTGTGTGGGCTCCTGCACCTGACCGTGAGTATGGTGTATGTGTGTGTCGCTGGTCACTCCAATGGGAGTGCTCGCCACTGCTGCTCCTCCCTGTTCGTCCCTGCAGGTTCTTCAGCTCTGAGCAGTACAGAACGGGAAAGCCCATCCCTGGTGAGGCCGCTAGGAACTGCCCTTCTCCTTCCCTCCCTCCTCTTCCAAAATAGGATGGGTTTTGGTCCAGGGGACCGGGGAGTCTCTTTGTGAATATTCTGCCCAGTTCTCAAGGTACTGAGAAGATGGCAGCCAATGGTACCCCCTACATGGCTGCTTGATCACTGAGCCGGATCCAGAGCCTGTTCTGGCAATTGAGACCTGGGGCCCCTGGGAACTCAGCCCACTGGGGCTGGGTGGGCTGGGTCCTGGGTCCTGAGGACACTGACTATAGTCATGCTGTGGGTGCAGACCAGATTCTCAAGGAGCCACCATTCCCTCTGAGCACACGATCCATCATGGAGCCCATGTCCCTGGAGGCCTGGCTGGACAGCCACCGCAGGGAGCTGCAGGCAGGCACAGCACTCAGCCTGTTTGGGGATACCTATGAGACCCAGGTAATGCAGTCCTGGGACATCCAGGGCATCCTCCCAGCAGCCCTGGAAAATGGGAACCAGTCTCTCTCTCACTGCCTCTCTGTTTCACACACACACACACACACACACACACACACACACACACGCCACATTTCAGAGGTTGTAGACATGAGCATAGGCCTTTGTGCTCCCTCCCTGACACAGAGGGCGAGGGCTTTGCTGCGAGCGAAGTCTGTGGAGGCTATATGGTCCCAAGCAATTTTAAGAACTGAATTCACTTTCAGAGTTGGAGGCTCCCCTACTCACTGGCAGCTTCCTGAGGGTCTGCAGTTTTCCCCTCGCCAGGAATTCCTGAGACTTCAGCCAGTCACAGCCTTGGAAGCTAAAAGGGAGAGAGTTGTTTGGGAGTGAGGGCTGGGTGGAGAGAGGGATTCAAACAAGGCTGACTTTCTTTCATCCCACATTTATTAAATGCCTGTTATGTTTCAGGCTTTAGTGGGAGAGTAGGATAGAGTTGCTACCTTAAAGAATGTATAGTTTGTGGCCGGGCGCAGTGGCTCATGCCTGTAATCCCAGCACTTTGGGAGGCCGAGACGGGCGGATCATGAGGTCAGGAGATCGAGACCATCCTGGCTAACACAGTGAAACCCCGTCTCTACTAAAAAAATAAAAAATAAAAAAAAATAAAAAAAAAAAAAACTAGCCGGGCGAGGTGGCGGGCGCCTGTAGTCCCAGCTACTCGGGAGGCTGAGGCAGAAGAATGGCGTGAACCCGGGAGGCGGAGCTTGCAGTGAGCTGAGATCCGGCCACTGCACTCCAGTCCGGGCGACAGAGCGAGACTCCGTCTCAAAAAAAAAATGTATAGTTTGTTAAAGAGATGGACAAGTTAATCAACAATTGCCACAATCATGTGATAAAGTATCTGATAGAAAAGCTATAGGAAGCTATAGAAGGATAAAGGAAGAACCCAGGCTGAAAGGGAAGTCAAGGAAGGCTTCCTGGAGGAGGTGACGTGCACATTGCATTTTAAAGCTAGTGTAGGAGTTTGTAAAAGAAAGAAAGGGAGGTGGAGAGAACATTCTAGGTGAGGGAGAAGCATGAGCATGAGCTGTTTCAGGCTTGAAACAGCCTGGCACTGGGAGTAGCTGAAGTTAGCCAGAGGTGGGGCTGGGGAGCAGGGGTACAATTGTGACTAGTGGACTGTGGAGCAGCAGGCAGGGTTCAGGTCCTGGTAGGTCTGCTGGCTTAGGCAACAGCGCTCCATCCAAGTATTGAAGCAGGGAGTGGCAGGCCAGAGTGGTGTTTCTGTACCATGTGTGGGGATGAGGCTGGGAGGGCAAAAGTGGTGCGGGGAGACCTGTGTTCACCTGTGCTTTACGGCTTGCCACTGGCATGTCCCGTGGGCTTTGAATGAGTTAGTCTGTGCAGGGATGCTCATGGCCACAGGCTTCCCGTAGTGGCCCGGCCTGCTGCTCTTGGGTACCAGGGACGTCCTGAGCTTACACAGGGCTGCAAGAACATGCACACATGTCACAGCAGTGCCACTCAGCCCTGCACCCCACCTCTGCCATACCCTGCTCTTACCTGCTTCAGTTTACATTAATGAATACGCACCCTCTCCGGGCAGCAGGAGCATGGCCCTGCACAGTAGCTGTGTGCTTCCAGGCTGGTGCATGTCAGAGAGGCCTCAGCCTCACCCTCCTGGTCCCTTCCGCCTCCTGAGGCCAAACTCAAAACCTCTCTCGGAGAAACGGAGGTTGCACCCTCTGGGAAGCTGATGTCAATGTGTCTCTGGTGTGCCCTGGTGGGCATGCCTTCGCATGAGCACACATCAGAGGGACCATGGGTGCACTGCATGTGAAAGGCAGGCATGTGTGATCCCAAATACATGCCTGCCTTTGGCAGTGGCGGGCACAGGGAGGCCTGCAGCCCAGGCAGCCCTCCTCTCCAAGTCCTGGTCTCTTCTCAGCACATGGTGATGGAGCTGTTTTATGGGCCTCAACCCTGCTCCAAGCAAGCCTGGTGTCTGGGGGCAGGTTCAAGACCATCTCCCATGTGGGGCAAGAAGCACCAGAAGTTTCTGTTTCACCTCCCACCAGGTGACCGCCTATGGGCAAGGCAGCAGCGAAGGCCTGAGACAGAATGTGGATGTGTGGCTGTGGCAGCTGGCAAGTGGGGCCCAGGGACAGGGTTGCAGAACCCCCTGCCAGAGGGCATCAGCCCACTCCTGGGACTGGGGCTCCCACACGGGGCCACTCTTGGGGCCTTGGGGCCCAGGCAGACTCAGACATTCACCCAGGTGTTGAGGCCCAACAGTCTCCATTTGATTCTCCTGCTCCTCTTCTCCAGGAGGGCTCCTCGGTGGTGACAATGGGGGGACAGCACCTGAGCCTGGCCCCAGATGACAGCCTCCTGGTGCTAGCTGGGACCTCGTGAGTACGCGGGGAGGGCTTTCCCTGGGATCCTCAGGGTCCAGCTCGGTGTGACCCCTGCTCATCTGTGTGTCCACAGGTATGCCTGGGAGCGAACACAAGGCTCTGTGGCCCTGTCTGTGACCCAGGACCCTGCCTGCAAGAAGCCCCTGCAGTGACCCTGTTGCTGTGGCCTGAAGCAGCCACAGGTGTGCCTTGCAAGCACCCTCAAGTGCCATCCCTGCCGAACAACTCTCCCAGCCCTACTGCTTCTCTGTGTACCGCCACAGACCTGGACATTGTTGTCACCCACCCTCCTGCCCTTCTCAGCCCAGATGCCACGCCCCTGAGTGGGCAGCAACTCCCCATCTTCTCCGGCAGCCTAAGCCTACTGCCTTGCCAGTCTTGCCAGGTGATCTACTCCTGGCTCAGCTCCTGACCATTCCTCTGTCCCTGCAGACTCAGTGCAGCACTTCCCCGCCAAGAAGGCCTTCAATAAAGGCTTCCTGGCGAACGCACACCTGTGGGTCTGCTGCAGGCAGTCATCACTGGCGTTCCCATGTGGCCCCCAGGACCATGTGGTGTGTCTGGGGCATCAGGGCACCAGGTGACCATGGACGTGTTGGAGGGTCTGTTATTGGGCATCCTGTTTGTGGATGGGCATTCCTCACTGTGTGTGTGACTTGATCCACGCATGCTCCATGCCTGGTCCTGGGAGCACAGCTAATGTCATCTCTCCACTTCCTTCTCTGTTCTCATTAATTCTTTTTACTTTTTTTTTTTTTTTTTTTGGAGATAGGATCTCACTCTGTCACCCAGGCTGGAGTGCAGTGGTGCGATCACAGCTCACTGCAGCCTTGACCCTCCTGGCTCAAGTGGTTCTCCCACCTCAGCCTTCTGAGTAGCTGGGACTACAGGCATGCGCCACCACACCCTGCTCATTTTTTTTATTTTTTCTTTTTTGTAGAGATGGGGGTTTCGCCATGTTGCCCAGGCTGTCTTTTTACATAACTTTAAAGCACTAGCATCTGTTGAGTTTTTTTCCAATAACAGAAGTCATCTGTGCTAACTATAGAAAATCCAGAAATACACAAAACCCCCCACCCAGAACTAACCACTGTTAATACCTAAAGACTGTGAGCAGCCTGGAGAGGGGCATGTAGTTGTACCAAGAGCTCAGCGGTGTCGGTGGGGGCGTCTGGCCTTGTGCCCCCTGCCCTCCCCTGTCATGCACAGGTGCCATGTTCAAAGACTCCAGAGGGCCCCCTGAGCCTGCTGTGGGCGTCTAGGGATGCTGGAGGCCTCAGAGGCACCAGTGGGCAGAGACAAGAACGTGGAACCTGCAGCGGGCACAGCTCAGTTTCCTGGGACTTCCGTGAGAAGTCAATGAGGGCATGCACATGAGAGTGACAGATCTGGACAGAACGGGTCCCTGTGTGGACTCAAAGCTTCCTCTAGAAAAGAACACTTGAGCCCTGTCTCCCCCAGCCCCAGCCCAGTGGCTCACTGCCTTCCTGCACTCCACTGGGAGCAGAGAAAGACCTGCCTTGGCTGAAAAGGCTACTGGCCCTGAGAGACATCGGGACCTTCACCCACCTCTTCACCCCTGAGGGCTTTCCTCTCCCGCAAGCAAAGAAAAAACACCATCAGGCTCCTCCAAACACAAATGGTCCGGGATAGGTGCGGGCAGAGGCTCTGCGTGGCTCGTTCCTGGTCTGTAGCCATGCACTGCTCCGTGCAGGACCTGAGAAGAGGACACAGAATGTTCCAGGGAGGCCCCAGGTCAGAATACAGGTAGCCATGAGGAGAACAGTTTACTCTCGTATGCAGGGCAAGCCTAATCTAGAGAGAAAGGAACATTAGATCTGTTTTTGTGAACACTTGCTCTGTCCCAAGGAATCCCCTAGAAGTTTTTACATAAATGATATCATTTTATCCTCACAACTCTCCAAGAAGGTGGTAGAGCCTGATTTTACAGATCAGGCTCAGAGAGGTTTGGAAGTAGGGCAACTCTGTTTCTAACCCAGGCCTGTTTGCATATGAAGCTTAGGCTGGGCCTCACCACCCTGCTTCTCCCAGGGATGTCTGCCCTCAGCCTCGACCAAATGGGAGCCCAGGACAGCCAAGAGAGGCCAGGGGCCACTGTGCCTAAGACACAGAGGCCAGGCCACACATGGCAGACTGCTGACCCCAGCCAGTTAGCAGTGATGGGGTCAGGCCCTGGAGCCTAGAACCACCGCCTCCCTTGGCCCTGCTGTCCCAGGTTATCAGGAGCCTGAAGCCCTCATCTCCACCCACAGGACCAGCCTGTGGGCTCGTGAGAATACCTCACCATGGGACAGCTGAACTTGTACCTTGTATGGAGCTAGCCCCAGCCTCCCACTCCCCATTCCACAGTCAATGCTAATGGGGGCAGGGAGAGGGGTGGACAAGGAGCCATGGGGAGGCACAGAGAGGGGAAATTAAGATTGTTCTGTTTGCGGGAGATGCCCCCAGGTCCCCATGCCATGGCAGCAGAAATTTGGCAGGGGCGTCCCCTATGGGGCTTACTTCACCATGTACCCAGACTTGGAACCATCACAGACTTCGGAACCATCAGGAGTCTGGGAGCAACTGAAAGCTGAACTGCAGTGGGCTTTCAGACACACAGCAGGTGGGCGGAGCACAAATAAGACTGGTTCCCTCCAGGCCCCCAGCAGGGCGGTGGAGGTCTTCACTGACTCCCTGCCCACCTCTCCCGGGACAATGTCCTGTTGGCTCCACAGTCCCTGAAGCCAGAGCTGGTGGAGGCAGGAAGGCAGCCACTAGCCTCTATATGTAGTGGAAGAGGGGGCGTCCAGGGAGGGCTGTATGATCCTGAGAGCCACAGAACACAGGGCTGCAAATACTCTCCCACACCTCACCTGACTGGACTTTCCTCCCACCTCAGGGTTTCTCTGGGCTTCCATCTTGCCCCCTGCTGAGCCCTGCGTCTTCCTCTACCAGCAGCACAACTCCCAGGCTGGGCTCAGAGACCTCATGTGGTGGTCACTCAGTGCCCCGAGGGGGAGGGAAGGAGGGAGGGCTGCAGGGTTCCCCTTGGCCTACAAACAGGAACACAGGGTGTTTCTCAGTGGCTGTGAGGATACTGATGAAACCGTCCGGATGTTGTGTCACCGTGGTGGCCAGCTGATAGAGCTGATCATCACATTTTGTCCTGGGCACTCCTGCAGGGGTAGAAGACTCCAGAACCTTCTCTCAGGTCCTTGGCCCAAGCAGCCCATGGAACTTCATAACCTGAGTTCTCCCTCTCCCTCCTCCTCTGCCCTCCCTCCCTCCTTCCCTCCCTCACCCTCCTCCGCTCCCTCTGCCTTTACCACTGTGGGGGGGTCCTCTGGAGGGCCCTGCCACCCCACCTCTTCCTCGCTAGTGTCTGCTTTCCTGGCACCGATCCTGGCCCTGGAGTTTGTCCTGGGCCTGGTGGGGAACAGCTTGGCCTTCTTCATCTTCTGTGTCCACACGCGGCCCTGGACCTCCAACACAGTGTTCCTGGTCAGCCTGGTGGCCGCTGACTTCCTCCTGATCAGCAACCTGCCCCTCCGCGTGGACTACTACCTCCTCCATGAGACCTGGCGCTTTGGGGCTCCTGCCTGCAAAATCAACCTTTTCCTGCTGTCCACCAACCGCACGGCCAGCGTCGTCTTCCTCACAGCCATCGCGCTCAACCGCTACCTGAAGGTGGTGCAGCCCCACCACGCGCTGAGCCGTGCTTCCGTGGGGGCAGCTGCCCGGGTGGCCGGGGGACTCTGGGTGGGCATCCTGCTCCTTAACGGGCACCTGCTCCTGAGCACCTTCTCCGGCCCCTCCTGCCTCAGCTACAGGGTGGGCACGAAGCCCTCGGCCTCACTCCGCTGGCACCAGGCACTGTACCTGCTGGAGTTCTTCCTGCCACTGACGCTCATCCTCTTCGCCATCGTGAGCATTGGGCTCACCATCCGGAATCGTGGCCTGGGTGGGCAGGCAGGACCGCAGAGGGCCATGCGCGTGCTGGCTGTGGTGGTGGCCGTCTACACCATCTGCTTCTTGCCCAGCATCATCTTTGGCATGGCTTCCATGGTGGCCTTCTGGCTGTCTGCCTGCCGCTCCCTGGACCTCTGCACACAGCTCTTCCATGGCTCCCTGGCCTTCACCTACCTCAACAGCGTCCTGGACCCTGTGCTCTACTGCTTCTCTAGCCCCAACTTCCTCCACCAGAGCCGGGCCTTGCTAGGCCTCACGAGGGGCCGGCAGGGCCCAGTGAGTGACGAGAGCTCCTACCAACCCTCCAGGCAGTGGCGCCACCGGGAGGCCTCTAGGAAGGTGGAGGCCATAGGGAAGCTGAAAGTGCAGGCTGAGGTCTCTCTGGAAAAGGAAGGCTCCTCCCAGGGCTGAGGGCCAGCTGCAGGACTGCAGTGCTGTGGGGGTAAGGGCTGCCGCACTCTGGCCTGGAGGGACAAGGCCAGCACACGGTGCCTCAAGCAACTGGACAAAGGATGGCAGCAGGCCAGGGTCCAGGCCAAAGCACTGGCAGAACTCAGGTGGGTGACAGGCAGAGAAACCCGCCTAGGCCTCTCAGTGTGTCCAGGATGGCGTTCCCAGAATGCAGGGGAGAGCAGGATGCCAGGTGGAGGAGACAGGCAGGGCGTTGTGGGCATGCCAGCTCAGACAGGGGCCTGCGCAGCTGCAGGGGCCAGAGGCCAATCACTGTCACAGCAGAGTCGCCTTAGAAATTGGACAGCTGCGTGTTCTGTGCTCTCCAGTTTGTCCCTTCCAATATGAATAAACTCCCCTTCTAAATATATTTATTTGCAAGACCAAATACATGTCTTTAATTCTAACCTGGGACTGTCAGCAGGCGTCAACGTGAGTGTCCCAAGGCGAAGGGAGACTTGAGAGAGAGTGGGGAAGCCATCCCGCAGCCCCATCCCAGGGGGCTCTGTCCTTCCCGGAACTTCTGGGAAGCCCTGGCATGCCCTGAAAAGCAGAACCGCTTTCCTGGGTGAGGGCCTCAGGCCACCAGGGCTCCAGGCCCTCGGGTACAGTTTGATGCTGAGGACCTAACATCCCTCCCCAGTTCCCTTAATCCACTTAGCCCAACCCTCTCATATCATGGACAGGATGCACCCCAGCTACTAAAGTCGTCAGGAATAGAAGTGAAAGCCCCGGAGTGTTGCACACAGACCAGGAGGGTGGTGTCAAGGGTCCGTGTGGATGCTGGGGAGGGAGCCAGAGAAAAAGTATCAGGCAGAGGGAGGCGGGCCTGGGAAGGATGGGCAGGTGAGTACCAGACCTCACCACCACCGTGTATCTCCAGCCTACTCCCCTGTTCTGAAAATCTATCTGCTGCACTCAGAAACCTACCGAGGTACTGGGGTGCCACCTGGGCCCCCTCCAGGGTTGCTCTTCTGTCTCTCGGCTCCCCATGGGGCCCCTCTTGCCCCCTCAACTCCTACTGCTCCCTTTTACTCCCTGGAGCCACGGCTAGGGGCTTCTCCACGCCCTCCGTGAGCCACCTCAGCCCGAGTCAGGTCTTTTAGGAAAGGCCCGCACACTCCTGGAGGGGTGGGGACTGAGCGGTTCCTTCGGGCAGATCCCCACCTAGGGTGCCAACACTTGCTGCCAGCTCAACACCAGGCACCTTTCCTCTGGTACCATCTCTGCCTCTGTATGTGCCCACCTGGGCTCAGGGCAGCTCCACGGGCCATTTCCTCAGTCTCCTCTTCCCTGGACCCTTCTCCTACCAACTCCTCCCTCAAGTCCTCCCACCTCCCCCAAGTCCTCCCACCTCCCCCAGCACCTGCACTCACTTCTTCATGACCTGATGGAAGGGAAATGGGCAGATACTCCCATGGTTCACAGGCATGTCTGTAGTCCTGTCTTTTCCCAACAAAGGAGGGAGCAGAGGCCGCCCTTGAGGAGTTCCTGGGTAGATGCTGGTCACAGGGTTCAGGCCCGCACTCCTAACCTGCCCTGGATTCTCCTTGCCCCCCATCTCGACCCTGAGGACTGCTCCCCCGCTGACGTTGGACCACGCCACCCTTCCCCGCCTCTCCATCCTTTGCAAGGCCTTCTGTAAAGGGGGCTGGGTGCTCCCTCATGAAGCAGGCTTCAGGCTGCCCCCATATGGAGGTAGGACTGACTCTCTGGTCCTAACCATGGCCACAGCCCACTGTACCCTTCTCTGGACTTAGTTCTCCATCTGTGAATAGGAATAGTGATCCTGGCCCTTGCCCAGCTCCAGGGGCTAGGGATGGGAGTAATTATATGCCCAGAGCACTTGGTGAGGAAGGCAGTTATTATGTGGAGCAGGGAAGGCAGAAGGAAGAGGAGTGGGAAGAGAAAGAAAACTGTGTTTAAGTGCAGGGTTTCCTAGAGATGGAGTAGTACCCATGGTGGTACAATGGGAGCTGGGGACAGGCTGAGACCCCATTTCCTACATTTGGGTTCTAAATGGCATTTTGGTCTCAGGGACAGGCTGCACTATCCAGTGTGAATTTTGGGCAGCGTCTTCCGCCTTTTTTTCTCTTCTTTCTCGTAATATAAACTGCCACCCTAAGAGAGGATCAGATGGCATGCATTACATTCCTCCAGGGACTCCTGAGCAGGGGGGCAAGCAGGCAGGGCTGGGTGACGGGCAAGCAGGCAGGGCTGGGTCACAGGCCAGCAGTCACTAACTTGCCAGTGTTTACTGGGCACTTGCCATGGGCCAGACCCTAAGCTACAAAGGCAGACAATTGTACTCTCACCTTGAGCCTCCCAGGCTAAGCTGGGGAGAGACAGACCTGCAAATGGAACCAGTGCAATGCAACCCAGGGAAGGTCAGAGTCTTTTAGGTGGTGATGCTCCCTGAGAGCAGAGGCCTGAAGAGCTGACTCTGCCTGGGCTGTCAGGTAAGTGATGCACATAAGCTGGATCTTAGAGAATGAGGAAGGAGAGAAGAAAAAGGCATCCCTGGTACTGGAAGAGCATGGCCAGGACATGCAGCTGTGAGAAGACTCAGTGTGCAGGGGCATGGGGAGGAGATCACTGAGGCAAGAGAGGAGGAGGCCTACCACAGAGCTAGAGGACAGGCGGGAAAGGGAGAGGACCAGACCCAGAAGGGCCCTGGTGCCAAGCCCGCGAGTCTGGGTTGATCCTGCAGACAGTATGGCGGGAGAGGGGTGTTAAGTAGATGATGATTGGTTTGCATTTTCATCAGTTACTCTTGGCAATAACATGAGAGTAGGGGACGTGGGAGATGACCTATGTAGGAAATGTCTGTATTCCAAGCAAAGGCCTGAAGAAAGGCAGCAGCAGAGACCACAAAGGGTCCAGATGGGAAGGCTGTGTGGGTGACACACTGAGAATGCAGGTGGTGGAGCAGGTTTGGAGGTAAAACAAGTTGTAGGGGCTTGAAAGACACCCAGGCAAACATGTACAGTAGCACACTTTGGACTGGAGATAGGAGCAAGGATCTTCTACTCACCAGGGCTCTGGGAAAGAATGTGGTCATCTGTTGAGAATGAAGAGAATCAAGAACCATCCTTTAAAAAATCCCTGCAATTCAGGGGAACATGTAGGAAAACCCAGTGAAACGCTCAGAAAACAAACAAACAAAAAACCTTTAAGCAGGAAGAAAACAGGACTGCAGAAGAAAAGAAGTCAAGGCAATCTTCACCCAAGTAAAGAGATTGCCCACTAAAAAGAACAGAATCCAGCCATCTTTTATGAAGGTAAAAGTCAAACATAAAATACCCAGACAGTCTGCAAAGTGCCTCCTGCAAGAACAGAGCATCATGCAGGAACAGAGCATTTTCAAAAGTGTTTCCTAATTACATATTGAAGAGAGTTGATCTGAAAACCAGTGTCCATGTCTGACACTGTCTGGTCAATTAACACTGGATGGACAACCTGGATTAACAATGCACTGTCTGGGTCTGTTTTTTAAAAGCTTTTCAAAAAGTGATAGGTTGTCATTGTATGAAATCTAATCATATGCAAAACATGTTCTCTATCATTTATGGATTCATACATATGCATTAATCGTATAAAATCATGTATGGGATGATAAACACTAAATTAAAGAGAGTACTTACTTCTAAGATGGAGGAAAATGGGAAGGGGCACACAGGTGACTTACCACTAGATCTGAAATTATCTTTGTAAAAAAAAATCTGAAACACGACTATGAGTGACATCCGCATGTTACTTAGCATTGCTTTGAGTAGAGAATAAAGGGATCAGTGTTAACGAAGGAAGAAAATTCATATGGCTACAACAGCTTCAAATGCTCAAGAAAGCTCAAAGAGGATGACTCAAGAATAGCACTGGATTTAACAATTAGAAGGTCATTAAATGTGACTTTATTGACAGCAATTTCAGTGAGTGGATGGGGGTGGGGGCAGAATGGAAGCCATAAAGTGCTATAATGGGTTGAGGAATTAATCAGATTTGAAGTAATGGAGACAACTCTTCCCCTTTCAACAAATGTGCCAGTAAAAGGAGAGAAGATAATAGCTTTAGATGAAACTAAGCAGAGGACAGATGTTTTGGTGGTTTGACTGTTCTGTTATTTGGTGGATTGGATGAAGAGATTTTAGATACAGGAGGAGAAGGGAGAAAAGAAATATACTGGGGAGGAGGGGAATGATGTTGGGGACTGGTATGTACCAGGCCTTATTCTAAGCATTTTACACATATTAATTATTTTAGTCCTGATGAGGGAGATTCCATTATTATCCAGTTTTACAGATGGAAACACTGAGGCACAAAGAGGTTGAATAATTTGCCCAAGGTCATCCAGCTAGTAAGTGGCAGTCTGGCCTGAGTCAGGACACTATTGCAAGGCCCTAAGGGGGTGGAAGGATGAATCCAGCTCATGGGTGGCAGGAGGGTCTGTCCCCAGAAGATAGAAGGCTGCCTCCTTGAGCTGGAGCAATGGCACTATTTCAGTAGCTCTTGGGACAGAGGGAATAAAGCTGAAGGGATTCTTAGAAGCTGCAGCTCTCAGGTATAAGAGCTTAAAAAGTGGCAAAGGATTGGAAGAGTTGGTTCTGGAAAGAAGAAAACAAGCTCCCAAAGAAGAACATAGAAAAGGGTCACTAAGCAAGTGGATCAAAGGGGCCTGGTGAGTTGAGCACCCTGATGAGTTAAGCTGTGAGGTCCTGAATAGGTGGTATGGTTCCTCCAGCAACCTCTGCACCCAGCAGCAGAATCAGAAGAAACAGAGGGTAAAACTTCTCCAGGGAGGGGCAGAAGAAACCTCCTAGGAAGGCTGATGATCAAAACCCAGTCCTGGTGTGGAGCTTAAGGTCAGCCCCCTTGAGAGGTATGGCATGCAACACTCCAAGCTACAGAGGAGCTTCCAGGAAAAGGGAGGTGATATTTGATTTTGCATTAAAAGCCTTAATTAAACAAACAAACAAACACTAAGAAGGCCAGGCGCAGTGGCTCATGCCTGTAATCCCAGCACTTTGGGAGGCCAAGGAGGGCAAATAACCTGAGGTCAGGAGTTCGAGACCAGCCTGGCCAACATGGTGAAACCCCCATCTCCACTAAAAGTACAAAAATTAGCCAGGCATGGTGACGTGCGCCCACAGCCCCAGTGACTTGGGAAGCTGAGACATGAGAATCGCTTAAACCCAGAAGGTGGAGGTTGCAGTGAGTTGAGATCACACCACTGCACTCCAGTCTGGGTGACAGAGCAAGACCATGTCTGAAAAAAAGAAAAAGAAAAAGAAAAAAATAAGCTTAGTGTCTCCTTTTAAGAAAATATTTCAGAAAGCCCAGTAAACAAGAGTCACAAATATATGTACTTCACAAACACAGGCTGGAGGGGTCCCAAGGGAGCCAAACTTCACCCCCTACCCCCATAACGACCTTGGCACAGCAGCTGAGACAGTCTACACAGTCAGCCAGCCAAACAGCAAACCCTATGCTGAGGCACAGCAGCCTTCCTCAGTGCACCACCTGAACACCCCAGCACCCAGCCCCACAACCCAGCACTGGCCACAGCACGGCATGAGTCACACTGCAGGGTAGTTCACAAGAAAAAGGCTGCCTATTGCACCTCATACCTCCAGGCCTAGGGGCACAGGATTAAAGGCCTCCTACTGGGATGACCTGGCCTCGTGAAACTTCCATGTCCCTAGGATGTGGCTTATGAGACAGCAGAAGAAGATGTAGACCCTGGGGAAAGGCCTCTGAGAGTCTCAGTGCAGCTGGGGCACAGCAGACCAACTGGCCTGGCCTATTACCTCCTCCGGGCCCTCGGAGCTCAAGGTTCTGAAACAAGGACCACCTGATGCTGGACCTAGGGGTACACACACAGTCTTACACCTGAGTCACCATCCTAGTAAAGAACAGCATAAAACCAGGCAAAATTTCCAGGAATTTATTGGAAACACAATACAAATTAGTTAGTAGATGGCATCTTCTTACAGACAGACAGTCCACACTGTGGTATCATGCTCAGAACGAATTATCCTGGGGAAACACTCATGAGCATGGGTGCGTGCTCTGGGTTAGCTTCCCTGGCAGGGAAAATCAGAGACACGGTGCAGAGGAACAGAAGGGGTGGACAGAAAACTGGGACATGGCCTTCCTGGGGGGAATGGTGAGGAGGGGCTGCTAACTGGGTAAATTCCCCCAAAGGAAAACAGGGACAACAGTAAAGAATAAAGGCTTCCCCCTCCCTCCCCAAAACTATTTCCTCCATGGCAGAGTAAAACAGAATCTCCAAACACCCACGGGGCAGCTCCTCCGCCTCCCCTCGCCAGGGACTTAGGACAGCAGTGGGGCATGAACACCAGGCTCAGACATGACACCGAGTGCACTGAGGCCACGCACAGCCCCACCTGCTTGCCCTCAGCCCACTGTTCTGCTCTGCTCTGAGTGGCAGGGGACTGACCTGGTGGGTTGCCTGTCCCAGGCTCCCAGGGCAGCTGCTTCCAACTGGGTTTCACTATGGTGAGGCACTTGCAGGACTCTGGAGGCCAAGAGGAGGGGAGAAGCTGGGGCCCCCTCTCTCTGCCTGGGGAAATGTTTCTGACAAGAACTGTGGCTTCTCAAGGCTCCAGCTCCCACCAGACAGGTCCGCGGTATGGCAGGTCCCCCAGTGGCCTTGGCCCCAGGCTCTGGTGATGCGTCCTCCCATGGTGCCCAGCCAGTTTCAGGATGGGGGCAGCTTGCTGTTGCTGTTCCCACCTCTGGGTTGCCCCTCACTCCCCTCTTTTGCCTCTCAGCTTTTCTTGTTTTGTGTTAAACAAATCTCTGGATGAAAATCCCCATTTGAAATCCATTTTCCTGGGTGGGCCCTGAGCAATGGAAACTGGGCTGTGCACAAGGGGAATTGTGAAGGGCAGGCTGAGACCTTCCGACAACACCCTCCAGCTGGCCCTCCTCTCCTGTGCACCTTTAAGAAGTGAAGGGTGGGCAGGCGGTGACTGAGCCAGAGGGGGAGACGCCCTGCAGAGCCTGTGTCCTCACCCCAGGGGCATGTCTGCTGGGGGCTGAGCAGACAGTCTCTGCACGTCCACCCATGTGCTCACTGAACCACAGTGACATGCCACTGACACACAGCAGCGACACCGTGGCCCCAGAAAGGGAGGAAGTGGTTGGGAAACCCTCTCAGCACCAAATGCTTCCAACAGCAAAGGCATGGCCTAGAGGCGCCTTGGCATCCTTCCTCCATTGCCTGGGGGATTCTGTCAGAACCAGGGGGCAGTTTCCAGAGACAAAGGGAGAGCTTGAAGTCTCAGTCAATATAACCCTCCTGGGATGATGGGACTGCAGAACCATGAACCTTACTTACAAGAGGAAGGAAGAGCCTGCTTGGCACATGTAGCTCGAACAAGCTGTGCTTTTCCCAAAGCCAAATTTCAACTGGGTAGACAGGAGGGGCCTCCCTTCTCCTGCTTCAGACCTGGCCTGACTCCTGTCTCCAAATCTCTTGGGCCTGGGTGAGAGGGCCTCTCCCAAAAGGCAGAGAAAATGAAGCTGGCAGCTGAGTCATGGGTAGCTGTTTCCAGAATCTGCAGTCATCACTCAACAGGGGTTCAGAAAGAAAGTGAAAGGGTGAGGGAAGCATTTCCCCTTCTGGGTCCAAGTACGACGATAAATCCAGAGCAGGGCACAGACAGACAACTTTCCTGTGTCTTTCTCTTTCGGGAAGAAACATCCCACCTGATGCGGCACTTGAAGAGCAAAGACCTCCTCCCAGGTCTCTGCTGAAGGGACCCGTCAGGGAACCCTGAGAACACCTGCCTGCCACCTCCAACCATCTCACCAAATGCTTCTGACACAGTCCCCACCCTCAGGGCCCCAAGCCAAGATCCAGTACAGCTCCAAGAGTGGGTGGCGGTAGAAACGTCCCATGATCGCCCTTGCAGAAGCCCTTATAAGATGAGAACCAACTCCTCCTCAGAAAAGAAGCTGAGATGTCTGCAAAGCCGCCCTCCACCTCACACACCACGCTCTCTCTGCCAAGCGGAGCCCAGCCTCCGAGGACACAGACATCTAGAGCATCATTATCCTTACTGTGTTACCTCGTTCTTCCCAGGGGGTCAATTCAATTGTAGCCACTGTCTTGCAACAACTTGGCTATCTGGGCCTCTCATATCTGCTATCCAGCTGTCTCCCAGTAACCCCAGAGATGGCTGGGAGGTCAGACTCCAGCTGTCTTTCATGGGACTGTGACCCTGTGCCCCATGGCCTATGCCTGCAAACAGAGGGCAGGGGAGTTGCCAGCCTTACATCTGCCCAGGGAGCTCATCGGGTGCTGAGCTATTCCTATCCTTGCAGTTGCCAGCACAGAGCAGCTGAGTGGCCAACTGTGATGCCACCGAGGGCTGGTGCCGAGGGCAGGTAGGAAACGCCAAGAGTCCAAGCCAGAAGAGCAGACAGGTCCCTGGGGCCTAGGTCACATGTGCTCACAGGATGTTGGGCTGGAGGGGTGGGGTCATGGGGTTGGCCATACAGACTCATACCTACACACACAGTTCTCTCACTCCACACCCCTAGGCCAGAGTCTATCTGCTTAAAATGAAACTAGGTCATTTGCGGCCTGCTGAAGGACCCACCTGGCAGCAGTTCTTCATCAGCTGGTTTGGCTGCAAGGGAACAGGGCAGTAAGCAAACGGCTTGTCACAGTGATACACACGCTTGGCGCTTTTAACACCTGCTCTTGCTGGAGCCGTCTGGGACCAAGCAGAGCCGGGCAGAACACCAGCTTCTCTCCAACTACAAAACACAGATGATGAGTTTACAGACTTATCTTTTGTCAGAACCTCTGGCAACTCTGTTCCTTGGAGGAGTAGGAGGGAGGGTCACATATAGGAATGCCAGGGGCAAACAGCAGATTCCCCCATTTCAAAAAAAAAAAAAAAGTATGAAGCCTATGGAGAAAAAGCTGAGTGACGGTAACAGCAAGGACAGGGAAATACCATGAACCTCATAAACACTGGCACATTTCTTAAGAAAAATCCATTCAGAAAGATGCCATGGCCCTCCTGTACATATTTAGTAACTATACAGCATAAGACCGAGCTAAGCGGACACATGCAGGGTGACAGCGGCTCTGAGCTCGCAGCAGCCCCACTGCCAAGTAGCCGCTGTTGCTGGGAGGGGCGCAGGGCGCTGCCGAAGGGAGGAGGTGGAGGGGTTCCCTCAGCCCCACTTCTCAGCAGGTCTTGCTCTGTAACAGCGAGGTCTCTGACAAGAAAGCGAAGTGCTGCTGATCCACACGTGGAGACACAGGATTTGGAACGTGCACTCCCACAGTTCTTTCCCGCCCCATTGCGTCTCCATGGATGCACGCAGAGGTCTCCCACTGAAATGTACTGGGAGTGGGGCTGCCTCCTTCCCAGGCACGACTGTGAACATCAGCAGGACAGTGCAGCAAGTCTTGGATTGTAGAATGAATCAGGGAAAGCTCAGTCTGACACACAGCACGTGAGTTCTAGAAAAGGGAAGAAACAGGGTGAAGGTTAAACAAGTCCTGATGGTGGAGGCAAGATGAAAGGGAGGATGGACTCAGCCCTCCCAGCATCACAACCTTCAGGGAAAGGAGGTTCAGCAGTAGGTCAAAGAAAATCTCATGACTAGGCCAGGTGTGGTGGCTCACACCCATAATCCCAGCACTTTGGGAGGCCGAGGCTGGTGGATGGCTTGAGGCCAGAAGTTCAAGACAGTCTGGACAACATAGCAACACTCTGTCTCTACAAAAATAAAAATAAAAAATTAGCTAGGTGTGGTGGTGCATGCCAGCTACTCAGGAGGTCAGCTACTGACCAGTAGTCCCAGCTACTCCGGAGGCTGAGGTGGGAGGAATGCTTGAGCTCACAAAGCCAAGGCTGCAGTGAGCTGTGATCGCACCACTGCACTCCAGCCCAGGCGACAGAGCAAGACCTTGTCTGAAAAAAAAAAAAAAAAAAAAAAAAAACAGGCTCACAACGTAGTTTAACGCTGGATCAAAGGGAAAGTTTAATTAAGGCTAATAAAATATATAATTGATACCGAAGGATGGAAAGATCTTAAAAGCTGGGTTTTGAATAGGCGGGTTTAGTGGTCACTGGAAAGGTGCTACAGTACACCAGGCAAGAGACGAGACTCATGGAACTTCCCTGACGGATACTAAGGAATGGGGAACACAGTTGGCTGGGAGGAGGCACGATCTCATCTGAGCTCATCATAATTAATCATAATGATGTGGGCACCCAGAGGCTATGAACACATTTCTTGTAGGAGGGGAGTGAACCTCACTCTCCCACAGTGTCAGGAACTATTCCTATGCCCCTCACTCCCACCCCCTCCACTTCCCTGAAAACCTTCAACTCTGACCATCTGGAGACTACAGTAGAAACGAGTAAATGAAAAAGCAGAAGTGGCCTGCAAACCACATCACCACCGTGTTGTATTACTCAGAAAGTTGTGAAAGCTTTTACTTAGTTATTAGGAAAGTGGCTAGGAGGGAAGTGGGGTTGTTTGCTGAGAAGAGGTAAGATGCTCAGATATTCTCTGCCCCAGGCACACCACCCTGCAGCCAGGAAATGACCCAGCAATGCTCACCTTCACAGCCTCAGGGCATGCCGAGGAAGGGCTGCAGGATGGAGCAGAGCTGTGCTTTCACTTCATGAGCTTTTCTAGGATAGGGAAGATATATATACCCAACTTGGTATTTGATATGAGCTCAGCAAATATGTGTTAAATAAAGGCCCAGATAAATTCAGTTTAGGAATCAGGCTAACCTTGCTTTATTGAACACACTGTAGGTTATGTAACTGTCTTATTTAACTTTCAGCAGAATCTTGGGAGTGTCAGAGAGGTTAAGAACTTGCTCAAGGTCGTAGTAAGTAAGCTGAGGAGTCAAGATTTGAATTTATATCTTAATTTGGGTCAAGTTTTTCCTACTACACCAAGCTGCTCATTCTCCATCCAGCCTAGTGTTCTGCTAACAGCCCAGTAAGAGCATCCTGACCTCCTCAGTGTCTAAATGGAAGGTTATGTATGTGTCAGCGTCTCCCAGGAGCTACTCTCTCTTTTTGTATTTAGTGGAGCAGGAGCTCTGTCATTCATCTGTCTAAACCCTTATGGAATTAAATCACCTATCAAAAGAGCTGCTTTTAATAGTTTCCCAAGTTTCTAGCCCGCCATGGAAAATTGTGCTTTTATTTGTGCCAATCTTGCCTGCTGCAGTTTCAGAGACAACCCTCTTCTCCTAGCATCTCAGGTTCTGGTGCCCAGGCTCCAATCTGCCTTCTCCACCCTGGCCACAGTTTTCAATTGAGACAGGCCACCTCTCTGTATTCTACGCTGAAGAATCCCAGTACTTACCACCTGCCCTTATAAGGTTATCACTTCACTATCCTCCGCTCAAAGCTTCCCCAGATCCTCTGCATTTCCTTGAAGCAGGAACAAGAGCCAGATACAGACACTCAGCACAGTAGCACAGGCAGAGAGCCCCAGGACAGGTCTGTATCAAGTCTCAGTCTCCTTCCTAGACCATGATGTAGCCCAAATCATTTCTCTTTTTGTTTATTTATTCTCAAATGTGTTAACCTATATTTGCCACTTTGGTATGTACTCACCCTGACTGACAGGCACTTATTTGGTTTTTTTTGTTGTTGTTGTTGCAAAATTTTCCCTAATGGTTTGACTACTCAGAAGTACTTGAAGTCCATGGACTCGGAGATTCTGCACTTGAATCAACCAGTCCAGTGAAAACAGCCTAGCCAGCTAGTTGCTGGCTTCTGAGTTAGTTTCCTTCCCTTCTCAAAATCAGAGAAGAAACCATCATCAGAATTTTAGAGACTAGAAAGCAGATAAATGAGTGAAAACAGACTATGCACTCAAGACAGACAGACTTGAAGTTTCAATGTGGAAGGCTGAGGACCCAATTTGTCCAGAGAACCCCAAAGGGCTCATGAAATGATACCAGGTACCTCTGGAAGTGGGGGAGGGGACTGAAGCAAGGAAGAGGAGCTAAAGGCTCTTTGAGAAGCAGCTGGATCCCAAGAAGCTCTCCCGACTCCACACCACCAGGCAACTGGCTATGTCCCACCAGTCGGGACATTTATTCTCTGAAGAGGACAAAAACAAGTTTCAGGCCTAGGGGGCACTAGGTACCATGCACAGCTAAGGCCAAGGCTACAATTCTAACAGAGAGAGATCAAGTGAACCTATGTCCACTTAATGGTGAGCCTCCAGTCTTCTTCCCATGAAGCTCTCAGAATGCAGGTAACAAACCTTTATCCTCTGGGGAACAGATAGGAAGAAACTTCTCTGGGGAATCTGACAAGCCCATGATAAAATACCTAAAGAAACTGACATTTATGGTCCAAACACCAGGCCAACCTGATCACCCTACAGTACACTACAGGTTCTGCCAAGAACAGGCGCAGAGGTTTCACTCTGATTTTTAGTCTCCTACTTTTAAACATTATTTGACAACAAAGGTCACTAGGGGAAAAAAAAAAAAAACCCTCTAACACAAGTGTTAGAGACCAAACAACAAATAATCAACAGAAGAATACAAATTGGAAGAAACAGAGAGAAGAAGTATAGAGAAGAAAACTTAAAAAACAAAAAACACGGCTGGGCGCGGTGGCTCACGCCTATAATCCCAGCACTTTGGGAGGCCAAGGCAGGCAGATCATGAGCTCAAGAAATCAAGACCAGCCTGGCCAACATAGTGAAACCCTGTCTCTACTAAAAATACAAAAATTAGTTAGGTGTGGTGGCACATGCCTGTAATCTCAGCTACTCAGGAGGCTGAGGCCAGAGAATCACTTGAACCCAGGAGGTGGAGGCTGCAGTGAGCCAAGATTGTGCCACTGCACTCCAGCCTGGTGACAGAGTGAGACTCCATTTCAAAATAAATAAATAAAATAAAAATAAAAAGCCACTATCATTAATATCCTCAGAGAAGAAAAGATACAGTATCCATGAAGCATAAATAGTATGTTATTTTTTCTTAACTGAGAGAAACAGGAGGGGGAAGCACATGGAAGGATTGAGGAGTTCTGCTTCCTATCATGGTAGGCTATTTGCCTAACCCTCCAGCCAGTAACAGTGATAAACTCTGGACAAAATATAAAGAACAACTGTTTGAGGCCAGGTGTGGTGACTCACGCCTGTAATCCCAGCACTTTGGGAGGATGAGGTGGGAGGATCACTTGAGGTCAGGAGTTCAAGACCAGCCTGGCTAACACGACGAAACCCCGTCTCTACTAAAAATACAAAAATCAGCCAGGCATGGTGATGGCCACCCAAAATTCTAGCTACTTGGGAGGCTGAGGCAGGAGAATTGTTTGAACCCAGGAGGCAGAGGTTGCAGTGAGCCGAGATCATGCCACTGCACTCCAGCAGGGTGACAGAGCGAGACTCTGTCTCAAAAATACAACATAATAAATTTTTTAAAAAAGAACAACTGTTTGAAAGCACTAGAGAGCAACCAAAATCAGGTAAAAATTGGAGGGGCTATGAACCTAGAAAAAAGTGAGACAAGGTAAGAAAAAGTAAGACAAGGTGAGAGCCACTCTTAAGTGTCTTTGCCTGTGAGCACGTTCATGCAGTACGAGATGAATATATTTCAGGCAGAAAGCTACAGTCTACTAGGCTGAGGAATCAGAAGTCAGAGTTTCAAGCAGCCAATGCAGCTGGAAACTGAGGGAAGAGATCTTACAGAGGAAGGAGACACAGAAGGGGGAGCCCTCAAATCTACATACAAACTCCCCTCACATTACTTGCTTATTTCTGAACTATGTAAGTACAGGGTGAGATTCCCAGGAGTCCAACGGAAAACATCAGCTAGAAGGCTCAAAGAGCCGAGCAGTGACTTCAGGAGCTGTCCAGTGCTGCGAAGACAGAATTTGGAGTTCAAATTCTGCGAAGTTAAAGGGGCCTGGTGAACAACTTGGTCTTTCCACTGATATCCCATGGGAATAAGGACAAAATTGAAATAGGTGAGGCTTAGTAAAGCTTTAAACCAAACTCCACAGAATCAAAGTGATCCACCAATGTAAGTCCTTTCTAGAACAAAATTTACCACCCTGCAAAGGAAAATAACAGAATCCTGAGTCTTTATAACTCATCATTCACACTGACCCAGTATGCATTTAAAAATGATTGGACATAGCCAGGTGCAGTGGCTCATGCCTGTAATCCCAGCACTTTGGGAGGCCGAGGTGGGTGGATCACCTGAGGTCAAGAGTTCGAGACCAGCCTGGCCAACATGGTGAGACCCCATCTCTACTAAAAACACAAAATTAGCCAGGCATGGTGGTGCATTCCTGTAATCCCAGCTACTCAGGAGGCAAGGCTGGAAAATCGCTTGAACCTGGGAGGCAGAGGCTGCAGTGAGCTGAGACTGCGCTATTGCATTCCAGCCTGGGCAACAAGAGCGAAACTCTGTCTCAATTAAAAAAAAAAAAAAAAAAAAAACAGATTAGACATGAGAAACAAGAAAATGCAACCCATAATCAAAAGAAAAAACAGTCCCTAGATTAATGGATAATTCAGATGTTAGAATTAGTAGATATGGACTTAAAATATTTACTATAAATATGCTAAAGAATCTATAGAAAAAGACGAGTATGATGGGTGACAAGGTGGGGAATTTTAGAAGTATAAAATAACTAAGTGGAAATCTGAAAATTGAAAAATACAAAATCTAAAATGAAAAATGTGTTGGATGGGACTAATAGCAGCTTTGATACTGTAGAAGAAGTAATCAGTCAACTTGATGATAGAACTCTAAAAATCATCCAAAATGACAGAGTACACACTGTATGACTGCATTTATATATAATCCTAGAAAACAGGCTGGGCACGGTGGCTCACGCCTGTAATCCCAGCACTTTGGGAGACCGAGGCAGGTGGATCACGAGGTCAGGAGATGGAGACCATCCTGGTCAACACGGTGAAACCCCGTCTCTACTAAAATACAACAACAACAAAAAAGTGGCTGGGTGTGGTGGCACACACCTGTAGTCCCAGATGCTCAAGAGGCCAAGGCAGGGGAATCGCTTGAACCTGGGAGGCAGAGCTTGCAGCGAGCCAATCGTGCCACTTCACTCCAGCCTGGCGACAGAGGGAGACTCCGTCTCAAAAAAACAAAACAAAACAAAACCTAATTCTAGAAAATGTAAATGAACTTATAGTGGAAAAAAACACATCAGTGGTCACCTGGGGGTGAGGTGGGGGAGATGGGGAGGGCAGGTGGGAGGATATAATGGGGTGCAAGAAAACTGTTGAGGGTGATGATTAAGTTTATTATTTTGATTGTGGTGATGGTTTCCTGCTGTATATACTTCAAAACTTATTGTTTATTTTATAATATACAGTTTACCAAATGACAATGATATCTTAATAAAGCTATTAAAATGGTAATGAAAAATGGCTTTGTAGGTGGGATATAAACAAGCTCTGTGGGAGTTACATAATAACTGGTTACATGTTGGTCAAAGAGAGAGATTCTGTTTTCTGAGGCCTGCTCTTGAGGCTTTAAGTGCCCCAACAGTGTAACAAGCACTATGGGAGTTATCAGCCAGGAATTTCCCTTGTGCTTGTTAGACTGTTGGGGCCCCTCAAAGCTTCAAGAGCAGGCCTCAGAAAGCAGAATCTCTCTCCTTGACCTTCTCCTGCCCCCCTTTCACCTGCTCCTTTTTCTCCCCAAGGCAGACCTTAGAAACCAAAAACATATGCTAGTCTTCCACACCCCCACCCCCGTGCCTTTCTGTCTTGGAGCTCTGACCTACCTTGTCTTATGTTGGTCAAAAGACCCTCATTTCAGAAGGGATCCTGCCCCCCCAGAGGAAGGAATGCTACACAGAGAGATCAAGAAGAATTTGAATAGAAGGCCAGGTGCAGTGGCTCATGCCTGTAATCCCAGCCCTTTAGGAGGCTGACGCAGGCAGATCACCTGAGGTCAGGAGTTTCAGACCAGCCTGGCCAACACGGTGAGATTCCGTCTCTACGAAAAATACAAAAATTAGCTGGGCATGGTGGCATGCACCTGTGGTCCTAGCTACACGGGAGGCTGACGGGAGAATCGCTTGAACCCGGGAGACAGAGGTTGCAGTCACCTGAGATCACGCCACTGCACTCCAGCCTAAGTGAGAGAGTAAGACTCCATCTCAAAAAAAAAAAAAAAAAAGAAGAAGAAGAACCTGAACAGACAAGACTTGCTGCATGTCCCCACTCAGTCCATTTGTATTAGGTCATACCATTTTTGTCCAATCGCATTTCTACATGGTTGTTAATCGTGTCTATCCAATGAAGTCTCCATAAAAGGCCCAAGTGGGCAGAGTTTGGAGAGCTGCTGGAGAGCCGAATGTGTGGAGATTCTGGAAGGGTGGCGTGCCTGGAGAGGGCATGGAAGGTGCATACCCCTTCTCACATGCCTCGCCCTGTGCATCTCTGCATCTGTATTTGTCATAATATCCTTCATAATAGATGGGTAAACATGTGTCTCCTGTTCTAGGATCTACTCTAGCACATTAATCGAACCCAAGGAGGGAGTTGTAGAATTCCTGATTTATAGCCAGACGGTCAGAATCAGGAAAAACAGCCTGGGGCTTGTGACCGGCACTGGAAGTCAGGTGGCAGTCTTATGGGACTGGGCGAGCCCTCAGTCTATAGGTTCTGACACTCTCCAGGTAGACAGTGTCAGAATTGAATTGGAGGATACCTAGTTTATGACTGCTGCAAAACTGATTGCTTGCTTGGTGTGTGGGGAAAAATCCCCACACATTTGGTCACAGAAGTCTTCTGTGTCAATTGTTGTTCAGTGAGAGGACAGAAAAATAAGCAACTGCTCTGAGTGTGTTTTTCCCCTCAATAGGATTTTTTAAATCTGTGCTCTAACAACATCTGCTGCCTTTAGAGATGCTGTAAGAATCATTCTATTTGAAGTTTAATAAAACCAGAAAAAAGTTTGTTAAAAAACCTAAAAGCCACGAAAAAATAGAGAAAACTGGTGTCACCGTATTAAAATCAGACAAAGATTTCAAGACAAGGAGTATTAACAGAGATAAAGAGGACCATTTCAAAAGGACATAAAAATCCTATATATAAATATACCCAATAACAGAATTTTTCAATACATGAAGCAAAAGTTGACAAACTAAAGGGATAAACAGATACATCTGGTTGGCATATAAAGTTAAGAAAGCCTCAGCTGGGTGCAGTGGCTCACATCTGTAATCCCAGTACTTTGGGAGGCCAAGGCAGGAGAATGGCTTAAGGCTGGGAAATTGAGACCAGCTTGGGCAACACAGTGAGATCCCCTACCCCCATCTCTGTAAAATAAATTTTAAAAACTATTTTTAAAAAAGGTTGAGAAAGTCTCCTAGAAAGTAGAATAAAAAGACAGAGATGATAGGCTAGAGAGAAACAATAAGAAAATCAGAGGGCCAGTCCAGGAGGTCCAAACAATATCCTACCCTTTTTTTCCTGCTGAATGTTCAGTCCCAGATGACTTAAATGTGGTCAGCCCTATTTTCCCAAACACTTATTCTTGGTCTTGCTCACTGCCTGTCCTAGAGGGGCTCACTCAGTTAAGCTGGAATCAGAACATTACAGAAAGGGTCTTCTTAGGTCTCTTCTTTGGGAATCTCCATCTAACAAAGTTAACTTCAAGTCTGCACCTTGGTTTCAGATTAATCACTTTTCATACTCATTTATATATCATCACTTTTCATATTCATTTATATGTAAATAGTTGCTGATAAAAATAAATATCTGGCTGATAGAGGAAAATGCATAGATTATAACTCAGATGTTTTCTGAGCTTAAAGAGTGCTCAGTCATTTGAAAGGGAAAAGAGAAAACAGTGAAATAAAATAACAGTGAGCAGGGCTGAGAAGCTTTAAATGAACCAGTGGAGGTTTCCAACTCAACTAGACTGTGACAAATTCTTCCACTTCCATTGCCCTGGGGGCTCTGCAGATTCACAAAGCTTCTCCTCACTTCTTCAAGAGGACTCAAACAGATTGCTGAGGGGGATGCCTAAATCAATGGTTTCTGGGGTTTTTCTTTACTTCCCTAGGGTGTCAAGAGACATTACCGTACTGATATCCCAAGGGCTTTCTCAGACAGTTGTGCCCGCTCTTTTGAGGGATGAGTCAAACCTCTTCTAAGTCAAATCCTCTTCTCAGATACCTAATCCCCTCCCTCTGCTGTCTCCTTCCCTTTTTTTTTCGCAAACCTCTACTCCTCCTCCCAAAACATGTAAGACCTAGCTCTCAAGTCAGAGCTACACTTTCTTTCTCAGAGGTCACCTTCTATGGGTCACTGAGAATGGGGCAAGGGGAACAGAGGGTCAGGTTAGTTAGTTTACCTGCAGGTAAACAGAGACAATTATTGAGGAGGCAGTGAACCATGGACTGCTATCACTCTTCTAGGACCTCCATACTGCTGAGAGGGTCTCAAGTCCAAGCCTCTTAGGGAGTCACACACTAGTGCTTCCCTCAGAGACATGATAGAAGTACTCTCTGGGAGAAGCTGTGATATTAGTAAACCCAGGAATGGTCCCAGGGGTGGCTAATTTGGCATCCTTCTAGAATATTCTAAAACACCAAGTTGTTGACTACTTATGCCTAATACAATTGGATCTGTCTTCCTCATGGCTTCAGAGGTGGAGAGATCATCTTCTGCCCTCAGACAATGCTTCAATAGTCCCAAAACCCTCTCAATACATAAGGTACTCTGCTATATTGCTTCCCATTCAGTAACCCTGGGGGCATAATAGTCCTTTATCAAATATTTTTTTGAATCTTAAAGGTTTTAAAAATATATTTAACCAGGTTATGACACTACCCTTTGAGACGAGGAGAGCAGAGGTTAGTTTAGGGACACGTGAGTTCTTCCAGAGACAATGTTTTAAAAGATCTTTTAAAAACTGCAGTCTTTTGAAATGGCATGAGTTTTTGACAGAAGGCAGCCTGGGCCTAAGCATGCCTAAGAGTGCCATCAGCTGTCCCTGGCAGTCTATTTTTATTGGAATTTGTGAAGACAGCAGATGCATTCCCAGAGCTCACTCACTGGTACAATGGCTCTCACCACCACCCATTTCCCAGGGTTGGGATGCCAACAGTTAGAATTGTTGAATCACTGATTTCAGACTCAAGTCGTCAGAAGGACAATCTTCACACTCCAGATCATAATATTGTACTTACAGAGGGATCTACATTAGATACCCTCTTCATGGAAGTCTCAAAAATGGTATACTCAATGCAGAAAATAAATAAGAAATATAAACAGATCTACAGTGTACTCACATGCCCTAGGGGAAAGAAGCCAGAGGACAGCAAATTCAGAAGGGCTTTATTGTACAATTCATCACTTTCCTTGGCTCAGATGCCTTGACTCTGTCACACTGAAAACTCACCTCTCTTCTGAGCCTGTTGCTGACATGATGAGTCCTGCTTCAGTACCCCTGGAACCAAAAGCCATGTCATCTTGGAAAAAGGTTAAGAACACCTCCAACCGATGGTCTCTATCACTTCAGAAGAAGTCTTTCTCAAGGTCCCCATCTGATAAAGACTGAGATAGCAGACAATCGCCTTGTCCCTGTGCATTGGAATGGAAGATCTGCAGACTGAACAAAGCTCAAGTAGCTGTCACTGTGGGAAGAACCAAGGGCATCTTCTTAAGGGTCAGGAGAGGATGAGAGGCCTGTACAGTCCATCTGCCTTTCTTCTCTCCAGGATTCTTTCTGATTCAGCCTTCACTCTGAGTAAGATTCTACTGTCTCAAGGTCAGGATGTTCTATCTCCTCTACTATAGGGTCTCTGATAGAGGAGCCCACAGGGAGCTAAGTGAGTCTTTCCTATCAACCTAAATTCCTGCCTTTAATGCTCCTCAAAATAACTTAATCCAAGGGCAGTTCCTCTTTATAGATACTGGGGCCCTCTAATGTACAAATATCCATTGGAATATAACCATCTACCTTCAAGCAAATCCATAAGTCATATTTTGAAAATCATACTTTTAGGTAAGAAATAAATATAGTTATAAGGAAGGTACTGAAATATTATTTATATACAGCTCTCAGGACTATAAAAATGGTTGATATCTTAGAAATTTTCCAAATAAAACTTTAATAGAAGCTATTCTTTAAGGCAGAGATAGAATCTTAACACTTGATGAATACCTACTATGAGTCAGAGACTATGCTGGGAAAGGATATAATTCGATTTAAATACATTTCACCTTTAGGTGATTCTGTGAATTTTCTCTTCTTTCTTTTTTTCCGTTCTCTCTCTAACACTAATAATATAGCCCCTATGCCCCAACTTCCAGAAAAATATAGTTCCTATACCCCCCAACTTTCATATTTGGTATATCAGCAGACGAGCTTTACATAGGCAGAAAATGATGGTGAAGGGGTTTTATTAAAAAGTGATGGCTTCAGCCAGGCACAGTGACTCATGCCTGTAATCCTAGCACTTTGGGAGGCTCAGGCAGGCAGATCACCTAAGGTCAGGATTTGAGACACACCTGGCCAACATGGTTAAAGGCCATCTCTACTAAAAATACAAAAATTAGCTGTATTTTTGTGGTGATGGATGCCTGTAATCCCAGCTACTCTGGAGGCTGAGGCAGGAGAATCGCTTGAAACAGGAGGCAAAGGTTGCAGTGAGCTGAGATCGCACCACCGCACTCCAGCCTGGGAAACAGGGCGAGTCTCCACATCAAAAATAAAGAAAGAAAGCAAGTGATGGCTTTATGGTCTGAGCAAAGAAAAATGCCCCACTATATTTCTCTATACATTCACAAACATATACCCATTTCCTATATAAAGAAAATATGAACATCTCCTATGTACAGGAATATGTAGTTTTATTAAGCTTTGCTTTATTGAGCTTTACAGATTCTGTGCTTTTTTAAAAATTGAAGCTTTGTGGCAACTCTGCATTGAACAAGTCTACTGATACCATTTTTCCAGCAGCACATGCTCACTTAATGTCTCTCTGTCACATTTTGGTAATTCTTACAATACTTCAAGCTTTTTCTTTATTATATCTGTTATGTTGATCTGTAATCAGTGATCTTTGATGTCACTATTGTAATTGTTTTGGGCCACAAGCCACGCCCATATAAGACAGGAAACTTAATCAATAAATGTGTGTGTGCTTTCTTGAGGGGAGCTCTGAAAAAACTTTTTTTAAATAAAAAAGTAAATGCTATGTGTCCTCTGACTGCTCCAGTGACTGTCCTTTCCCTGTCTTTTTCCCTCTCCTTGAGCATCTCTATTCTCTGAGACACGACAATATCCAAATTAAGCCAGTAAATAACCCTACAATGGCTTGTAAGTGTTCAAGCGAAAAGAAGGGTCGCACATCTCTCACTTTAAATCAAAAGCCAGAAATGATGAGCCTTCATGAGGAAGGCGTATTGAAAGCCAAGAGAGGTTGCAAGCCAGGCCTCTTGCACCAAACAGTTAACCAAGGGGTGAATGCAACTTGGAAAAGTTCTTGAAGGAAATATAAGAGTGCTACTCCAGTGAACACATTAATGATACCAAAGTGAAACAATCTTACTGCTGATAAGGAGAAAGTGGCCTGAATATAAGATCAAACCAGCAACAACATTCCCTTAACCCAAAGCCTAATCCAGAGCAGGACCCTAACTCTCTTCAATTCTATGAAGACTGAGAGAGGTGAGGAAGCTGGAGAAAAAAAGTTTGAAGCTAGCAGAGGTTGGTACATGGGGTTTAAGGAAAAAAGCCATCACCATAAACATAAAAGTGCAAGTAAAGCAGCAAGTGCTGATGTAGAAGCTGCAGCAAGTTATCCAGATCTAGCTAAGATCACTGATGAAGGCAGCTACGCTAAACAACAGATTTTCAATGTAGACAAAACAGCCTTATATTGGAAGAAGATGCCATCTAGGACTTTCATAGCTAGAGAGGAGAAGCCAATGCCTTCAAAGCTTCAAAGGACCTACTGACTCTCTCGTTAGAGGCTAATGCAGTTGATGACTTTATAAGTTGAAGCCAGTGCTCATTTACTATTCCAAAAATCATAGAGCCCTTAAGAATTATGCTTAATCTATTCTGCCTATGCTTTATAAATAGAACAACAAAGCCTGAATGATGGCACCTCTGTTTACAGCACGGTTTACTGAATATTTTAACCTTGCTGTTGAGACCTACTGCTTAGGAAAAAAAATCAAAATATGGCTGCTCATTAACAAGGCACCTGGTCACCCAAGAGCTCTGATGGAGATGTACAAGGAGATGAATGTTGTTTTCATGTCTGCTAGCACAACATCTATCATCCATTCTGGGATGGATGAACAGATGGATGAATGAATGGATTCATTCCTTCATTCATTTATTCAAGATAGAGTCCTGCTTTGTTATCCAGGCTGGAGTGCAGTGACATGGCTCACTGTAGCCTCGATCTCCTGGGCTCAAGTGATCTTCCCACCTCAGCCTCCCGAGTAGCTGGCATTACAGGCCATGTGCTACCACGACTGGCAAATTTTTGTATTTTTTGTAGAGACAGGGTTTCCCTATGTTGTCCCAGCGGGTCTTGAACTCCTGGACTCAAGCGATCCACCTGTCTTGGCCTCCCAAAGTGCTGGGAATACAGGTGTAAACCACCATGCCCAGCCAAGGAGTAAGTTTAACTTTCAAGTCTTATTTAGGAAATACCTTTTGTAAGGCTATGCCTGCCATAGTGATTCCTCTGATGGATCTGGGCAAAGTCAACTGAAAACCTGCTAGAAAGGACTTGCCTTTATAGATGCCATTAGAACATCAGAAATTCATGGGAGGAGGTCAAAATATCAATACTAACAGTTTAGAAGAAATTGATTCCAACCCTCATGGATAACTTTGAAAGGTTCAGGACTTCAGTGGAGGATGTAACTGCAGATATGGTGGACACAGCAGGAGAATTAGAATGAGAAGTGGCACCTGAAGATGTGGTTGAATTGCTACAATCTCATGATCAAACTTGAACAGATGAGTAGTTGCTTCTTATGGATGAACAACGGAAGTTGTGTCGTGAGAGGGAAACTACTCCTGGTGAACATGCTGTGAACATTGTTGAGATGAAAATAAAGGATTTAGAATATTACATAAACTTAGTTGGTAAAGCAGTAGCAGAGTTTGAGAGAATTGACTCTAATTTTGAAAGAAGTTCTACTGTAGGTAAAATACTATCAAAGAGCCACAGAGAAATATTTCTTGAAAGGAAGAGTCCATTTGATGTGGCAACTGTCAATGTGGTCTTATTTTAAGAAATTGTCACAGCCACCCTAAGCTTCAGCAACCACCATCCTGATCAACAGTGGCCATCAACACTGAGGCAAGACTTCCCAGCAGCAAAAAGATTACAACTCCCAAAGGCTTAGATGATCATTAGCTTTTTTTTTTTTTTAGCAACAAAGTATTTTTTTAATTAAGGTATATACATTGTTATTTTATACATAATGCTATTGCAGACTTAATAGACTATAGTAGAGTGTAAATACAACCATTGCTTGCTTGTTTGTTTGTTTTGAGACAAGGTCTCACTCTGTTGCCCAGGCTTGGGTACAGTGGTGTGATCTTGGCTCACTGCAGCTCCGACCTCCCAGTCTCAATCGACTCTCCCACCTCAGCCTCCCAAGTAGCTGGAACTACAGGCACATGTCACCATGATCGGCTAATTTCTGTATTTTTTGTAGGGACAAGGTTTCAGCATGTTGCCCAGGCTAATCTCAAACTCCTGGGCTCAAGCAATCTGTACATCTTGGCCTCCCAAAGTGTTGGTATTAGAGATATGTGCCATCACACCCAGCCAACATAACTTTATATGCACATGTGACTTGCTTTATTGTGATATTAGCTTTATTGCAGTGGTCTTGAACTGAACTCACAGTATCTCTGAGGTATGCCTGTAAATGCTGTACTCGATATACAAATCTGGGCCTGTATTCATCCAGTGGAAAAAACACTACATTTGGAGTTTAGATTCCATTTCTGCTACTTTCTAGCAATGTGACTTTGGGCAAATTCTTTAAACTTCTTGAGCTTCTATTTTTTCCACTCCTAAAATGTAGGTTGTAACATTTACCTCATAAAGTGTTTGGAAAACCAAGTGATATAAAGTACATGAAAAGAGGGAGGTAGAGCAAGATGATCAAACAGAAGCCTTCAGCAATTGTCCCTGCTGAAGGAACACCAAATTGAAGAACTACACAAAAACGCACTTTCATAAGAGCCAAAAACAGGTAAATGATCACAGTACCTGATTTTAACATCATACTAAGAAAACAGGCATTGAAGAGGGAAGGGAGGAGGGAGGGAGAACACAGTGATTGTGAAGCTTTGCATTGGAACTCAGTGCTGCCCTGACACAGTGGAAAGCAATACGAGGCAGAACTCAGCCAGTGCCCACAGAAGGAGCATTTAGGCCAGCCCTAGCCAGAAGGGAATAGCTCATCCCAGCAGTCAGAACCTGAGTTCTGGCAAGCCCTTCCACTGTGGGTTACAGTGCTCTGGGTTCCTAAATAAACTTGAAAGGCAGTCTAGGCCACAGGGACTGCAATTCCTGGGCAAATCCTGGTGCTGTGCTGGTTTTGGAGCCAGTGGACTTGGGGAGCATACCATCTAGTGAGATACCAGCCGGGGCTGTTAAGAGAATGCTTGCACCACACTTCCCCCAACCTCAGGCAGCACAGCTCGCAGCTCTTGCAGAGACTCCTTCCTCCTGCTTAGGAGAGAAAAGGATAGAGTGAAGAGGACTTTCTCTTGCAACTTGGATACCGGCTCAGCCACAGTAGTATGGGGCACCAGGCACAGCCGTGAGGCCCCCATTCTAGGCCCTATCTCCCAGATGACATTTGAAAACACACTCCAAGCAGGAAGAAAACCCACTGCCTTGAAGGGAAGGACCTAGTCCTGGCAGGATTCACCAGCTGCTGACTAAAAAGCCCTTGTGCCCTGAATAATCAGCAGTGGTATCCAGGCAGTACTTGCTATGTGCTTGGATGAGACTCAGAGATATGCTGGCTTCAGTTGTGACCCAGCACATTCCCAGCTGGATGGCTATGAGGAGAGACTCTTTCTGCTTGAGGAAAGGAGAGAGAGGAATAAGAAGACTTTGTTTTACAACTTGGGTACCGGCTTGGCCCACTGGGGTAGAACACCAGGTAGATTCCTAAGGTTCCTGACTCCAGGCCGTGGCTCCCAGTTGGCATCTCTGGACCTACTTGGGGCCACAGTGAACTCACTGCCCTGAAGGGAAGACATCTGGCTGGATTTACCACCTGCTGATTGGAGAGTCCTTGGGCCTTGAGTGAACACAGGAGGTAGCCAGGCAGTGATCACCATAGGCCTTGGGTGAGCCCCAGTGCTATATTGGCTTCAGGTCTGACACAGAGCAGTCCCAGTGATAGTGGCCATAGGAGTGCTTGTGTCATCATCCTTTCTCCAGCTCCAGGCAGCTCAGCACAGAGACAGAGTGTCCATTTGTTTGAGTGAAAGTAAAAGAAGAGTCTCCACCTAGTAATCCAGGGAATTCTCCCAGATCTTACCCAAGACAACCAAGGCAAGAGACACAGCATGACTGGGCTGGAGGTGCCCCCTAATGCAGGTATGGCTGCAATGACCAAAGACTTAGATCACAACACCCAAATCCCTTCTAACCGTTGGAAAGCCTTCCCAAGAAGGATGGGGACAAACAAGCCCAAACTGTGAAGATTACAACAAATACCTAACTCTTCAATGCCCAGACACTGAAGTATATCCACAAACATCAAGACCACCCATGAAAACGTGACCTCACCAAACAAACGAAATAAGACACCAGTGACCAATCCCAGAGAGACAGAGATATGTGTCCTTTCAGACAGAGAATTCAAAATAGCTGTTTTGAGGAGGCAAAACAGAATTCAATAATAGAATAAAATTAAGAAAGATGTTGAAATAATTTAAAAGAATCCCATCAGATAAAATTAAGAAAGAGATTGAAATAATTAAAAAGAATCAAGCAGAAATTCTGGAGCAAAAAATGCAATTGACATACTGAAGAATACATCTGAGTCTCTTAATGAATTGATCAAGCAGAAGAAAGAATTAGTGAGCTTGAAGACAGGCTATTTGAAATACACAGTCAGAGGAGACAAGAGAAAAAAGAATAAAAAGCAATGAAGCACACTTAAAAGATCTAGAAAAAAGCCTCAAAGGGGCAAATCTAGAAGTTATTGTTCTTAAAGAGGAAGTAGAGGGACAGACTGAAGTAGAAAGATTATTCAAAGGAATAACAGAAAACTTCTCAAACCTAGAGAAAGATATCAATATTTAAGTACAAGGAGGTTATAGGACATCAAGCACATTTAACCCAAAGAAGACTACCTCAAGACATTTAATAATCAAACTCCAAAGGTCAAGGATTTTAAAAAGATCCTAAAAGTAGCAAGAGAAAAGGAACAAATATCATACAAAGGAGATCCAATATATCTGGCAGCAGACTTCTTAGTGTAAACCTTACAGGCCAGAAGAAAGTGTCACAATATGTTTAAAGTGCTAAAAGAAAAAAAAAAAAACTTTTATCTTAGAAGAGTATATCCAGCAAAAATATCCTTCAAGCATGAAGGAGAAATAAAGATTTTTCCCAGACAAACAAAAGCTAAAGAATTTCGTCAACACTAGACCTGTCCTACAAGAAACACTAAAGGGAGTTCTTCAATCTGAAAGAAAAAGACATTAATGAGCAATAAGAAATGATCTGAAGGTACAAAGCTTACTGGTAATAGTAAGCACACAGAAAAACATACAATATTGTAACAGTGTAATTGTCTGTAAACTACTCATATCTTGACTAGAAAGACTAAAATATGAAGCTATCAAAAACAATAATTACAATAACTTTTCAAGACATAGGTAGTATAATAAGATATAAATAGAAACAACAAAAAGTTAAAAAGCAGGGGATGAAGTTAAAGTGCAGAGAGTTTCCATTAGTTTTCTCTTTGCCTAATTGTTTGTTTGTTTATACAATCAGTGTGAAGTTGGCATCAGTTTAAAATAACAGGTTATAAGATATTTTTGCAAGCCTTATGGTAACCAGAAATCAAAAAACATGCAACAGATACACAAAAATAAAAAGCAGAAAATTAAAACATAACACCAGAGGAAAAAAAAACATACAACTGATAGACAAAAAATAAAAAGCAGGAAGTTAAAACATAACACCAGAGAAAATCACCTTCACTAAAAGGAAGACAGGAAGGACAAAGGAAGAGAAGACCACAAACTAACCAGAAAACAAATAACAAAATGGCAGAATTAAGTCATTACTTATCAACAATAACACTGAATGTAAATGGATTAAACTCTCCAACCAAAAGACACAGAGTGGTTGAATGGATTAAAAACAACAACAAAAATAAAAATAAAAATAAAAACAAGGTCCCATGATCTGTTGCCTACAAGAAACACACTTTACCTATAAAGATACACAAAGAATCAAAGCAAAGGAGTGGAAAAAATATATATATTCCATGCAAATGGAAACCAAAAAAGAGCAGGAGTAGCTATACCTACATCAGACAAAATAGATTTAAAGACAAAAATTACCAAAAGAGACAAAGAAGGTCATTTTTATAATGATAAAGGGGTCAATTCGGTAAGAGGGAATAACAATTATAAATATATATGCACCAAGCACTGGAGCACCCAGATATATACAGCAAATATTATTTGCACTACAGAGAGAAAGAGAGAGAAAGAGAGACCACAAAACAATAATAGCTGGAGACTTCAACACCTCACTTTCAGCAATGAACACATCATCCAGACAGAAAGTCAGTGAAGAAACCTAGGACTTAATCTGCACTGTAGACCAAACTAACCTAATAAATATTTACAGAACATTTCATCCAAAGGCTAAAGAATACATATTCTTTTTTTTTTTTTTTTTTTTTTTTTGAGACGGAGTCTCACTCTGCCGCCTAGTCTGGAGTGCAGTGGTCAGATCTCAGCTCATTGCAAGCTCTGCCTCCTGGGTTTACGCTATTCTCCTGCCTCAGCCTCCTGAGTAGCTGGGACTACAGGCGCCCGCCACCTCACCCAGCTAGTTTTTTTGTATTTTTTAGTAGAGACAGGGTTTCACCATGTTAGCCAGGATGGTCTTGATCTCCTGACCTCGTGATCCGTCCGTCTCAGCCTCCCAAAGTGCTGGGATTACAGGCTTGAGCCACCGTGCCCAGCCTAAGAATACATATTCTTATCCTTAGCACGTGGATCATATGACAGACCATATGTTAGGCCACAAAAACAATCTTTAAAATTTTATATAAAATCAAATTATATCAAGTATCTTCTCTGATGACAATAAAATAAAAGTAGAACTCAATAACGACAAGAATTTTGGAAACTATACAAACACATGGAAATTAAACAATATGCTCCTAGGCCAGGTGCAATGACTCATACCTGTAGTCCCAGTACTTTGGGAAACCTGAGTCAGGAGGATTGCTTCAGCCCAGGAGTTCAAGACCAGCCTGGGCAACATAGTGAGACCCTGTCTCTACAAAACAACAACAATAACAAAAACAAGCAAAAACACAATATGCTCCTGAATGACCAGTGGGTCAATGAAAACATTAAGAAGGGAATTTTAAAATTTCTCAAAACAAATGATAATGGAAATACAACATACCACAACCTACGGGATATAGCAAAGGTAAACTAAGAGGAAAGTTTATAGCAAAAAGAACCTTGATATTATTTGGCTGTGTCCCCACCCAAATCTCAACTTGAATTGTATCTCCCAGAATTCCCACGTGTTCTGGGAGGGACCCAGAGAGAGGTATTTGAATCATGGGGGCCCGTCTTTCCTGTGCTATTCTCATGATAGTGAATAAGTCTCACAAGATCTGATGGGTTTATTAGGGGTTTCTGCTTTTGCTTCTTCCTCATTTTCTCTTGCTGCCACCATGTAAGAAGTGCCTTTGGCCTCCCGCCATGATTCTGAGACCTCCCCAGCCATATGGAACTGTAAGTCCAATTAAACCTCTTTTTCTTCCCAGTCTCGGATATATCTTTATCAGTAGTGTGAAAACAGACTAATACAAGCCTACATCAAAAAAGTAGAAACACTTCATATAACCTAACCAGTGCATCTTAAAGAACTAGGAAAGCAAGAGCAAACTAAATCCAAAATTAGTAGAAGAAAGGAAATAATAAAGATCAGAGCAGAAATAAGTTAAATCAAAATGAACGAAACAATACAAAAGGTCAATAGAACAAAAAGGTGATTTTTTGAAATTATAAACAAAATCAATAAACCTTTAACCAGACTAAGAGAAAAAGAGAGAAGACACAAATAAAATCAGAGATGAAAAAGGAGACATTACAGCTGATACCACAGAAATTCAGAGGATCATTAGAGACTATCATAAGCAATTAAATGCCAACAAATTGGAAAAGCTAGAAGAAATGGATACATTTCTAGACACATACAACCTACCAAGACTGAATCATTAAGAAATCCAAAACCTGAACAGACTAATAACAAGTAATGAGATCAAGGCCATAATAAAAACTCTCCCAGCAAAGAAAAAAATGCCAGGACCCTATGGCTTCACTGCTGAATTTTATAAAACATTTAAAGAAGAACTAAAACCTATCCCACTGAAACTACTCCACAAAATAAAGGAGAAAGTAATATTTCCAAATTCATTCTGCAAGGCCAGTACCAGCAAAGGCCAGATAGCAAAACCAGAAAAAGACATATCAAAAAAAGCTACAAGTCAATGTCCTGATGAACACTGATGCAAAAAGCCTCAACAAAATACTAGCAAACTGAATTCAACAATACATTTAACAAGTTTATCCATCATGACGAAGTGGGATTTATCCCAGGAATGCAAGCATGCAAATCAATCACAAATCAATCAGTGTAACATACCACATCAACTGAAAGACAAAAACCATATGATTATTTTAATTGAGGCTGAAAAGCATTTGATAAAATTCAACATCTCTTCATGATAAAAATCCTCAAAAAACCAGGAATACAAGGAACATACTTCAACACAATAAAAGCCATATATAACAGATCCATAGCTAGTATCATACTGAACAGGGAAAAACTGAAACCTTTCCTCTAAGATTTAAAACAAGACAAGGATGCCCTCTTCCACCACTGTTATTTAACATAGTACTGGAAGTCCTAGCTACAGCAATAAAACAAGAAAAAAAATAAAGTCATCCAAATTGGAAAATAAGGAGTCAAATTATCCTTGTTTGCAGATGATAGGATCCTATATTTGGAAAAACCTAAAGACTCCACAAGAAAGCTACTAAAACAGACAAACAAATTGAGTAAAGTTGCAGGATACAAAATCAACATACAAAAATCAGTAGTATTTCTATATGACAACAGTAAACTATCTGAAAAAGAAGTGAAAGATCTCTACAATGAAAACTATAAAACACTGATGCAAGAAATTGAAGAGGGCACCAAAAAATGCAAAGATATCCCATATTCATGGATTGGAAGAATCGATATTGTTAAAATGTCCATACTAACTCAAAGCAATCTACAGATTCAATGCAATGCCTATCAAAATACCAATGATGTTCTTTGCAAAAATAGAAACAATAGTCCTAAAATGTATATGGAATCACAAAAGACCCAGTATAGCCAAAGCCATCCTGAACAAAAAGAACAAAACTGGAAAAATCACTTTATCTGACTTCAAATTATACTACAGAGCTATGGTAACCAAAACAGCATGGTACTGGCATAAAAACAGACACACAGACCAATGGAACAGAATAGAGAACCCAGAAACAAATCTATACATCTGCAGTAGAAACTCATTTTAAACTCATTTAAAACAATGGTGCCGGCCGGGCGCGGTGGCTCAAGCCTGTAATCCCAGCACTTTGGAGGCCGAGGCGGGCGGATCACGAGGTCAGGAGATCGAGACCCTCCTGGCTAACACGGTGAAACCCCGTCTCTACTAAAAATACAAAAAACTAGCCGGCGCGGTGGCGGGCGCCTGTAGTCCCAGCTACTCGGAGCTGAGGCGGGAGAATGGCGGGAACCGGGAGGCGGAGCTTGCAGTGAGCCGAGATCGCGCCACTGCACTCCAGCCTGGGCGACACAGCGAGACTCCGTCTCAAAAAAAAAAAAAAAAAAAAAAAAAAAAAAAACAATGGTGCCAAGAACATACACTGGAGAAAGCATAGTCTCTTCAATAAATGGCACTGGGAAAATTAGATAGCCATATGCAGAAGAATAAAACTAGACCCCTCTTTCTTGCCATATACAAAAATCAAATCAAAATAAATTATGTACTTCAATCTAAGACCTCAAACTGTGAAACTAATAGAAGAAAACACTGGGGAAACTTTCTAGGACATTGTTCTGGGCAAATATTTATTGAGTAATATCCACAGGCACAGGCAACCAAAGCAAAAATACATAAATGAGATCATATCAAGTTAAAAAGCTTTTGCACAACAAAGGAAACAGTCAACAAAGTGAAGACACAATGCACAGAATGGGAGAAAATATCTGCTATCCATCTGACAAGGGATTAATAACTAGAATATATAAGGAGCTCAAACAACTCAATAGGAAAACAATCAAGTAATCTGATTAAAAATGGGCAAAAGATGTGAAAAGACATTTCTCAAAAGAAGACATACAAATGGCAAACAGACATATGGAAAGGTGTTCAACATCACCGATCATCAGAGAAATGCAAATCAAAACTACAATGAGATATCATTTAGCCCCAGTTAAAATAGCTCTTATCCAAAAGACAGGCAATAACGAATGCTGGCAAAGATGTGGAGAAAAGGGAACCCTCATACACTGTTGGTAGGAACCCTCATACATTGTTGGTGGGAATGTAAATTAGTACAACTACTATAAGAACAGTTGGGAGGATCCTCAAAAAACTAAAAATAGAACTACCATATGATCCAGCAATCTGCTGTTACATACCAAAAGAAAAGAAATCAGCATATTGAAGAGATATCTGCACTCCCGTGTTTACAGAAGTACTATTCACAGTAGCCAAGATTTGGAAGCAACCTAAGTGTCCATCAACAGACAAATTGATAAAGAAACTGTGGTACATATACACAACGGAGTACTATTCAGACAAAAAAGAATGAAATCCTGTCATTTGCAACAATATGGATGAAGCTGGAGGACATTGTGTTAAGTGAAATAAGACATGCACACAAAGACAAACTGCGCATTCTCACTTACTTGTACTAAAAATTAAAATAATTGAACTCATGGAGATAGAGAGTAGAATGGTGGTTATCAGAAGCTAGGAAGGATAGTCGTGGGGGGTATGATAATGGGTACGAAAATATAGTTAGAATGAATAAGATCTAGTATTTAATAGCTAACAGGGTGACTACAGCAACAATAATTTATTGTACATTTTTAAATAACTAAAAGAGTAAAATTGCACTGTCTGAGACACAAAGAAAGAATAAATGCTGGCCGGGCGCAGTGGCTCAAGCCTGTAATCCCAGCACTTTGGGAGGCCGAGACGGGTGGATCACGAGGTCAGGAGATCGAGACCATCCTGGTCTACACGGTGAAACCCCGTCTCTACTAAAAAATACAAAAAACTAGCCGGGTGAGGTGGCAGGCGCCTGTAGTCCCAGCTACTTGGGAGGCTGAGGCAGGAGAATGGCGTAAACCCAGGAGGCGGAGCTTGCAGTGAGCCGAGATCGCGCCACTGCACTCCAGCCTGGGCGACAGAGCTAGACTCCGTCTCAAAAAAAAAAAAAAAAAAAAAAGAAAGAATAAATGCTTTAGGTGATGGATAACCCATTACCCTCATGTGATTATTAAGCATTATATGCCTGTATCAAAATATTTCATGTATCCCATAAATACGCACATCTACTGTGTATCCACAAAAAAATAAAAATAAAAAAAAAAGTACATGAAAATTTTCAATCATAAGGCAAATGTCATCTGTATTCTACAGATCTATAGAGGAGAAAACTCATACAAAAAAACCATGTGATTCACCCAAGGTCACACAAGAAGCAATCAGAGGAGTAAGGAATTAATCCTATCTGATTCCAAACACTCAGATTCCCCTTTTCCCCCTCATGGCACAGACAAGTTCTGTCTCCCCTGCTGCCCTCTCTTCAGGGTTTTCTGACATGGAAAGGTTCTCCAGTAATGGCTCTTCTATCCCTGCTGGCCTAGGCCCTCACCTACTCACAGCCACTTGGAGTTAACCAAGTAGGGCAAACATAGTAGATGATACCTGGTTTGCTAGCAGTAAAAATGTCCACATTGGAGGAAATGGAGGAGATGGGACTAGAAACCACAATGACAGCATACGGCACACTGCTGGACCAATATCCTACGGAGAAAGGTTGAAGTATAGAGAGACTGGCAAGGCACTGTGCAGATCTCTAATTTCGAACCTTTATTCTTTCTATCATTACTGACTCCCTGCACTGAGCACTGAGTCTTCTTGTGTATGCAGAATTCTTTCTTTCTTTCCTGTTTTTTTTTTTCAAGAGACAAGATCTCACTCTGTAACCCAGGCTGGAGTGCAGTGATACAATCATAGCTCACTGCAGCCTCGACCTCCTAGGCTCAAGCAATCCTTCTGCCTTAGCCCTGCCCGCAAGTAGCTAGAACTGTAGATGCATGCCACTACACCCAGCTAATTTAAAACAAAAATTTTTTTAGAGTTGGGGTCTCACTATGTTGCCTAGGCTGGTCTCAAATTCTGGGCTCAAGTGAGCCTCCTGCTTTGGCCTCCAGAGTAGCTGGGATTACCAGTGCAAGCCACCACTCCCCCTATGTATACATATTTCATCTTCACCTTTGGAGTTTAGGTTATATTAGATTGGTCACAGGGCCTGTGTGTGGCCCTGGAGTTTCCTTAATAGAGCATACAGAGTTCTGACTATCTGCACCCAGTCCATACCAAGGCCTTTCTTTAAAAGGTCTCTATCAGGGCCAGGAAAGACAGTGATTTTCGCGGAGGAAATAAGAAGCTGTCCATCTTTTTTTTCTAATGCCAAGCAAAATCCTTTCTGTTAGCCCAAATTCACAGATTCCTTTCCCATCATCAAGAACCTGCAATCCAAAGGTAGAGGGTGAGTGGCGGAGGCAAGCCACTGAAGTGGGCAGGCAGCCCTAAAACTAAGAGGCCTAAACATCTCAGCAGCCCCAGGTTTTGTTTCCAGTTCAATTTCTTCTGCCCATAACATTCTGTTTGGTATGCTCATCTGTCTGACACACTGTTAATTAAGTAGCCATGCTAATTGATTTTATTATTGGATCATACAGAACAAGGCTTTCCCATGAGTTTGTATCTATTTCAGTATATGATGGTAATAACTATCTCATGAAAACTATTAGTAGAACATTATTTCCAGTACTTTGAGTTCATTTTGGAAACTGTGATTAATCAGGATCCTATACCCTGTGGAAATAGGAAACAGGCCCATTATCCCAATGAAAAGGTCCATTTGTAAGCAAGAACGTGGGCACTTTCTAACACGTGTGCCTCTGTTATACTCTTGTTTCTCAGCTCCATGATTCTGGGGCTGGGGGGACTCTACAAGCACACTTCCCCTTTGCTGTCTGGCTCTGTGTCACACCAGCAGGGTGCTAGAGGGATCCTGCAATGCTGGAGCAGGGAGGTAGGACCTGCTCAGTCCTGTTCCTGTCAGTGTCCCTCCAGGTAGGTGCAGCAGCTCGTCCCAGAACCACCTCACCCCACCTCCTGAGAGGTACCTGCACTGGCAGGGCAGTGCCCTCTCCTCCAGGTTGGGTTCTGGCTCTGAGTCCCCCCTTGTGCTTCTGGGTTGTGATAAGCCCAGCTTCTTCCTTGTGCTCTCCCAACCCTGAGAATGGTGGCTGTTTCCTGTGCCCCCGGCCCATGTTCTCTGTTGATTTATTCTGTCCTCCAATATCCATCATATTGATTTCTTTTATGAAATTGGCTGTTGAAATAACTTATGTAGTTTCTACTTTGCTGACAGAACCTAATACAGCACATTTGAGAGCCACGATTTCATTCATAACAGTGGTTAAACGGGAAGATTCTGAAATCAGTCACATCTGAGTGGGAATCTCAATTCATCTCTGTAGTGCCTGGTAACTTTGGAAAATTTAATTCACTTCTCTAGGTCTCATTTTTCTCAATCACTTCCATTTACACAATTAATAAATATTGAGCACCTACTAAGTACCAGGTACTATGCTAAGCACAGAGATACAATGATATACAAAACAAATTCCCTAACCTCCCAGAACTTCCTGTCATGTGAATTAAATGAGAGAACTCAGTAAGGGAGTTAACACAGTGCCAGGCACATGTCATCAGCCTTCCTCTCCATCCCATGACAGGAGAGCAAATACAAATGGGTCTTTAAAAAGGAAGTGTTTCCGTAGCTAAGTCTCTTCAGAAGATAAGATGGGTCTTTCCCCCAAAAAGGCTGAAGGTCTCTGTCTACAAAAAACCAAGGATTCATTGTGTGCCCTGCTATTCCTTCTGTTCAGAGCAGAGAAGTAATGGCTCTGTGGCAGCAACTCATTCAGAGGGAAATGAAACAAAGCAGCCCTAGAGAGGGAGCACTACAACGTGACATTTGAAATAAATGCTGGAAAAACAGGTACCTGTGATACTGAGGAAAGAAAGGGCAACAGAAGAGGTATTGCAGGCCAGGACTGGGATCCAGAATGACCACAGAGTGTGAGTGAAAGAAGATACCGGAAAGCTGCTATGCTAACCTCGGTCACAGTGACAGTCGTGTGTGTGTGTGTGTGTGTGTGTGTGTGTGAGAGATGGGGTATCTGTCATCCTGGCTGGAGTGCAGTGGCATGATCAGAGCTCACTGTAGCCTTGACCTCCTGGGCTCAAACGATCCTCCTAGTAGCTGGGACTACAGACATGCGCCACTAGATAATTTTTAAACTTTTTGTAGAGACCAGCCTGGGCAACATAGAGAGACCCTGTCTCTACAAAAAGGATCCTCCTGCCTCAGCCTCCCAACGTGTTGGGATTACAGACATAAGCCACCGGACCCGGCCCACAATGACAGTCTTTTTACCGAAAAGACTATATACGTGTGCGTGTGTGTGTGTTTCAGGACTTACTTTATACTTTCTACAGCAAGATTATATGCCTAGAAAGGCCAGGGAGGTAGTATAATGGAAAAGAGAGATTCTAGATGACATTCAAGCCTGAATCTAAAGGTTGTGGGCAAGAAAAGGCTGAAAAGAAATACATCCAATCTTCACATTTTGACACACTCCTTCCACTGTCTAGACATCAGGCATATTGTGTCAAGGATGGCCAATGTTCTCATTAGCACGGAAGTGTTTCTGTAAGACTTCTGGGTAGTTAAATTATTGAAAACCATATCTTAACACATTGATAACCTATAAATGCAAACTCAATTCCTCGTCCTCACTGTTTTACACATTTTTGACATTATTATGAACGTCAAAAGTCATAATGGAGAAAAACAACCATAGGAAATTATTATTAGAAGGTTTATTCCACATCCTTGCTCTGGGGCCTCATTATAAATAATTTACTGTCACGTAAGGAATTTAGAGTTCCAGAAGGCATGAAAAGCCTGGAGAGAGTTTTATTCATAAATAAATGCCAACATTTAAACAATAAAGACAGTGTCAAAGTCGAGAACTATTGAAATGAACAATATACACTGCCTGGATGATTTATTATGGTTGTGTTTATAGTCCAAATGGGAAGATAATTCAATTCCACCTGGAGAGTCATTATATGGCCAAGCCCAAGAGAAGTACTTTGGATAAGAGGTGATATTTCTATTTTTCCATTTCAAGCAAATTATTATTTCTGTATTGAGGACATCACCCAGGCAATTCCTTTCATGACATGTAGCACACTTGAGCAATTAAAAACATTTATAAGGTAAAAGAAGGGACAAATGCCAAATTCAGAATGACCCATGGCACACTGAAGAACCCCCAGAGAACACTGATGTCTCAGACATAAGGCAAAATAATCCCTTCTGCTCAACAAAACTTAAATGAGCAGTGAGTACGCATCACAACAAGAACATTATTACCCAGCAGAAGCAATCTGCTGAATACAGATTTCATCTCCAAAAATGCCTCCTAACAGGAGATGGGAGCAAATAGGTACCTCCTGATGGGATGGAGAACTATCCCTTGGCAAAATGTGGCATATGGTCATACTCCCCCTTATTCCTCAACCACATACTTCAATCATGGAGCACAAGAACATGTTTATCATATATTCTTGGGTGTGGCAGACACGCGCCTGAGTGTGGAGGCATTCTGTCAGAACAGCCTCCAGGATTCCTGGGCTTACATACCATCCAGACCATTGTGATGACTATAGTTTCTTTTCCCCAGAATGCTCAGAGATGTGTGATTTGGAGTTGTTAGCATCCGCTTGGTAGTTGGGGTTTGCAGGCTTGGTGTAGATCGAATTACATTAGGTTTCTTTGCAGGATGGATCTCTGATGGGGGGAAAAAGGTTTCTCAATTCAGAACATGATATTAAAAATCTATGCGCACTTACATTGGCTAATAGGCACACATCTTATTACTTAATGAGCTGAGAGTCAGTTCCTCCTGAGCCAGCCAAGGACTTGCATAATGAGTCAGCTTCAAGTGGTGTTGCCATGGCTTTGCTTATCAAGTAAGCTGGTTTTTCCCCTGCTGGCTGGAGCTCTGAGCCTCAGGTTGTGAATACAAGCAAAAACAAAACAAAAAGCCACTTCAGAAGGTCACATACAACATGTGATTTACTAAGGGAATAAGGCATCTGACTCCTCAAGATATTAGACATCAAAAGGTTATCTGGAGAGGTAGCCTTGGGGCGAGGAGGGTAAAACACCTCTGTGCTCTGTCAAACCAGGCACCATGTCAGGTATGTGAGCTTTCTGAAAAACAGGATTCCTCCTCTGGCTCTGTAACCAGACAGAGTATGGGACCAGGATCAATTACTCGCAGCCTAGAACATTTTGAAACCTGAAACCAAAGTCCAATAGTCAAGAGGTAGATGAAATGCTTTATCTAAGGATATATCACAAAACTATAATGTGCATGTGGTATATGCATGTTTAACAAAAGTATATTGTTGTTAGCCATACAGCCCAGAACTACTGGCTCTTATTGTAGATGGACCGAAGTTGTAACACTGTAGGAACTGGATTTAAGAACCTCAGTTTACTACTAAAGCTGAGCAGCCTTTTTCTAAAGCTTAACCAGCTCACGGATTCTCAGAGTCATCATGCAGCTGGCCAACTATACACAAGCCATCCTGCCTTCTCACCCTTTTACTGAAGGTAAGGGCTGAGATATCGCCCTTATTTACTGGAATTTAGGAAAAGCCGTTGGAATTGTTAGAATTACTACATCTCTGGTCAAAGTCCCCACATTTGCCAAAATTTAGAAATGGCTTAAATACTGCCACCCAAAAAAGTGATTTTTTTTTTTCTCCAACATGACATGACAAGTTTGCCAGCCTTGCGTTTCATTTAACCACCACAGCCTATGCTCCATCCACACCAGACAAGCTGCTTTCAAGTCCTTGGACTCAGTGAAGCCTTTGTTCATCTGGTTCTCTTGGCCTTATGAGGGAGGAGAATATGCTTTTCCTATTTTTCTTTTTTTTTTTTTTTGAGACGGAGTCTTGCTCTGTCGCCCAGGCTGGAGTGCAGTGGCTGGATCTCAGCTCACTGCAAGCTCCGCCTCCCGCATTTATGCCATTCTCCTGCCTCAGCCTCCCGAGTAGCTGGGACTACAGGCGCCCGCCACATCGCCCAGCTAGTTTTTAGTATTTTTTAGTAGAGACAGGGTTTCACCGGGTTAGCCAGGATGGTCTCGATCGCCTGACCTCGTGATCCGCCCAACTCGGCCTCCCAAAGTGCTGGGATTATGGGCTTGAGCCACCGCGCCTGTATCTATTTGAATTCTAAATATCTTTTAAGTCTGAAATTAACTATTACTTTCTTCAGGTAGGCTGCCCTAACACTCATTAGAAAAAATTCCTTCGTTGGCCAGGTGCAGTGGCTCACACCCGTAATACCAGTACTTTGGGAGGCCAAGGCAGGCAGACTGCATGAGTCCAGAGGTTCGAGACCAGCCTGAGCAACATGGTGAAACCCCATCTCTACAAAAATTTTTAAAAATTAGCCAAGTGTGGTGCACACCTGTAGTCCCAGTCATTCAGGAGGCTGAAGTGGGAGGATCACCTGAGCCTGAGAGGTGGGCGCTGCAATGAGCCGAGATAGAGACATTGTACTCCAGCCTGGGTGACAGAGTGAGACTCTATCTCAAATAAAAAAAAAAAGAAAAAAGAAAAAAATAAAAAACAGTCCTTCCTCCAAGTGCCCAACACATATTACCTGTAATTCTTTTATAGGATCTAATCCTTTGTTTTATTGTTCTTACCTGCTTGCTTTCCCCACTACACTAAGAATTTTGAGGGCAAGGTCTTACCCATCTTGGTGTTCCCCAAATCACTTAGTACAGTGTTTTCAACATATAAATACTCATAAATATATTGTGTAGGGATGTGGTTCAGCTAGTAAGAACAGCACAGTGTGAGCCTATCTGGCAGATATAGAGACCAATTTGCCCATAGTAGGAGCACACAATTATTCATGGAAAGGCTAATAATGTTACATTCTTTTTTCTTTTGTCTTTTTTTTTTTTTTTTTTGAGACAGGGTCTCAACTGGTCGCTTGGGCTAGAGTGTGGTGGCACAATCTCAACTCACTGCAACCTCTGCCTCCTGGGCTCAAGCGATTGATCCTCCCACCTCAGCCTCCTGAGTAGTTGGGACCACAGGCATGTACCACCATACCTGCCTAATATTTGTATTTTTGGTAGAGACAGGGTTTTGCTATGTTGCCCAGGCTCAAACTCTTGGAATCAAGGAATCTGCCTGCCTCTCAAAGTGCTGGGATTACAGGCATGAGCCACCACGCCTGGCCTATTCTATTTTTTTGTGATCAGAAACTTTCCCATGCAAGGTGGGAAGGGGCATCTAGGAGTCAGTTCTGCCAGGGAATACAGACAGCACTCTTCAAGGACATTACCACCATTACCTAGGTCATGCCTACAATAACCATGTGACATTTTCAAGGGATATCAAAACAACTCTTTAACCCCTGAAAAATAAAGCAAGAAATGGCTGGGTGCGGTGGCTCATGCCTGTAATCCCAGCACATTGGGAGGCTGAGGCGGGTGGATCATGAGGTCAGGAGATCAAGACCATCCTAACAAGGTAAAACCTCGTCTCTACTAAAAATACAAAAATTAGCTGGGCCTGGTGGTGGGTGCCTGTAGTCCCAGCTATTCAGGAGGCTGAGGCAGCAGAATGGCATGAACCCGGGAGGTGGAGCTTGCAGTGAGCTGAGATTGCACCACTGCACTCCAGCCTGGGCAACAGGGCGAAATTCCGTCTCAAAAAAAAAAAAAAAAAAAAAGAAAGAAAGAAAGCAAGAAATAAGATAGTAGAGTAATATCAAAGAAGAAGCTTTGAGCCTCTGACTCCTGGAACATTCGGTTAAGGACTAGATAATATACCAAATTCAACTGATTTTTAAAAGAGTTGATGTCTGCAGTCTGAACATTTCATAATTATAAATCTTTCTGTCAAAGCAATTCTGAGTACATATTTCACTTTACTGAAAAAGAACTATGAGAAGCACAAAAACATGCCATTCTTGCTTCTAGGTATGTGGAAAACCATTATTTTGTAAGTTATTTCTCTTAAAACTTTGTTTAAACAAAGAGATTATTGCATAGTAATTTTTTATACTATTCTTAATTGTGATATTTCAACATAAAAATGGAGCCATCATCTTTGGAGGTTGCCAAGTCAGATGGCATGATAAAAACCAGAAAGCAATACAAATGCCTCCCCTTCAAAGTCGCCTTAAGCACACCAAACTATAAATATTTTAGGCTTGGCGCAGTGGCTCACATCTGTAATCCCAGCACTTTGAGAAGTCAAGGCAGGAAGATCGCTTGAGGCCAGGAGTTTGAGACTAGCCTGGGCAACATAGCAAGACCCTGTCTCTACAAAAAACAAATAAAACAAAAAATTAAAACCTATAATTAGTTTAAGTTAAGTTATAAACCAGTTTGATCTCATTTTAATAAGTAAATAAATTATTTAAAAAGAGGTGAGGTGAGTTAGAAACAGGGGAAGGATCTGAAGAAGAATATTAAGACTATTCATCGTAAGTACTAATTGAATGCTTTTTATTTTCTTTTTCACTTAATCTGTATTTATGAATGAATATACATTACATTTTTATTTGATGGCTTTTTGGAAAAAGTAAACATATACCATAACTCTGTGTGTGTGTGTGTGTGTGTTGTGTGTGTTGGTAATAAAAGTTTCTGAAACAAAATAAACTGACTATATAGATAAAGGTATCCAATTTCAGCTATTTAAAGGGCCTGAATTAGTTTAGGTATGTCCATTTAGAACGGCCAAATACCTATAATATTCAGAAATTGCTCTTTGAGGTTTTCCTCTATTAGAAAATACCCACCTAAATACCCAATGATACATGCCAAAGGTTTCCTAGTGCTTTTGCTTTTCAGTGGACTTCCGGATAGTTCAGCATGTCTGTCTGCATCTGAGGAGAGAAAGAAACATGGAGATAACCAATGAAACAGATTTCTCTAGCCAGACTACACGCACCACAGAAATAAAGGTACAAGTGGAAAACAGTACAAAATAGCCACCAGATTCCTACATAATTTCCTCTTGGGCTTGAGAAAATGGTTTCTAGTTCTGGTTCCCAATTTCTAAATGGGATTTACATAAAATGACATGTAATTTTTAGTAGTAGTATTTTGAGACGGAGTCTCGCTCTGTCACCCAGCCTGGAGTGCAATAGCGTGGTCTCAGCTCACTGCAACCTCCACCTCCCGGGTTCAAGCAATTCTCCTGCCTCAGCCTCTTGAGTAGCTGGGATTACAGGTAAGCACCACCATGCGGGGCTAATTTTTGTGTTTTTAGTAGAGACAGGGTTTCACCATGTTGGTCAGGCTGGTCTCGAACTTCTAACCTTGTGATCTGCCCACCTGCTCACGCCTGTAATCCCAGCACCTCGGGAGGCCAAGGCGGGTGGATCACTTGAGGTTGGGAGTTCGAGATCAGCCTGACCAACATGGCGAAACCCCATCGCTACTAAAACACAAAATTAGCTGGATATGGTGGCGCATGCCTGTAATCCCAGCTACTTGGGAGGCTGAGGCAGAAGAATTGCTTGAACCCAGGAGGTGGACGTTGCGGTGAGCCAAGATCGCGCCACTGCCTCCAGCCTGGGCAACAAGAGCGAAACTCCATCTCAATAATAATAATAATAACAATTTACATGCAAGAGATACAGACAGCACTCTTCAACGACATTACCACCATTATCTAGGTCATGCCTACAATAATCACGTGATGTTTCCATGGGCTACCAAAACAACTCATTAACCCCTGAGAAATAAAGCAAAAGAAAAAAAGGTACCAGAGCAATATAGAAAACACGCACTTTAAAGCCCCACATGGGTATAACTAATGCACATCCAACACACTCATGCTTTTTCATTGCATGTGCCCATCTCAGAAATATGCTTCATTTCCAGCCACGGCATTTCTGTATTATAGTAGAAATAATGGCTGTAAAGTGCAAGGTGCAATCGGTCTTAATGTAAGATTGATTTGACATGGAAGATAAATGACAGCTGCTAAAGGCAACAAACTTGGCCATCTCTGACCTAGGTGGGCCATACTTGGCCATCCCATCCCCATGTGAAGGCTTAACTCATCTTGGCGAAACTCAATTGTTAGACTAGGGATTTGCAAGAGTAATAATGGGCCATTTGGTTTTATCACTGGTTTTCTACCCCGATCAAGCTATGTCATTGGTGCTGAGATTTAAAAGGCTACCTGTGTGCAGAGTATTTCATCCAACAGTTAGAATAATAAGAAACTGTGAGGATGGGTATTAGCTAATCAAAGTTTTCATGATGCTCGTTATACCCAATTGTAAGACATTTTCAGACAAAGAAAAATAAAGCATACAATACAACCATTCTGTGTTTTAATTAATTGTCATTTGGAAGAGCAGATGTGCAAGACAAAGGGACAAAATGTGTATTGAAATACTTTAATATTGTCATAAATATTAACAGAATCACTTTAACTTGTTTGATTCTACTATGGTTATGCCTTTTCCCCACCTTCAAATATTTGACCAAAAATGTCCTACAGGTTTTCTGATTTACTGAAGAATTTTTCCTTTTGTAAACAGAGACATTTCTGGGCATACACATAGGGAATTTCCTTTGATATCCATAGGAATTATTTGCTCTACTAGAGTTAAAATATGCAAGTCTGGAACTTCAAATAATTTTAAATAAAAATTAAGTTTTTATGAGCCCTTTCACAAAACAAACTGTTTGGAAAATTATTAAACAGAAGATGGCAAAAGAGCATTTTTTAAAAATTCCCGTTGTGGTTAAAAAAAAAACACAATGAGATACCATCTCACACTAGTGAGAATGGCTATCATTAAAAAGTCAAAAAATAACAGATGATGGCAGAGAAAACAGAGGTTGCGGAGAAAAAGAAATGCTATACACGGTTGATGGGAGTGTAAATTAGTTCAACCATGTGGAAAACAGTGTGGTGATTCCTCAAAGAGCTGGAAACAGAACTATCACCCAACCCAAAGGAATATAAATCATTCTATCATAAAGACACATGCATGTATATTTTCATTGCAACACTACTCACAATAGTGAAGACATGGAATCAACCTAAATATCCATCAATGATAGACTGAATAAAGAAAATGTGGTACACGTACACCATGGAACACTATGCAGCCAGAAAAAAAGAATGATATCATGTCCTTTGCAGGAACATGGATGGAGCTGGAGGTCACTATCCTTAGCAAACTAATACAGTAACAGAAAACCAAATACTGCATGCTCGCACTTATAAGTCGGAGCTAAATGATGAGAACTCATGGACGCACAGAGGGGAGCAACAGACACTGGGGCCTATTGGAGGGTGGAGGGTGAGAGGAGGAAGAGGATCAGGAAGAATAACTAATGGGTACTAGGCTTAATAATTGGATGACAAAATAACCTGTACAACAAACCCCCTTGACACAAGTTTACCTATATAACAAACCTGCACATGTACCCCTGAACTTAAACGTTAAAAAATAAGTTTAAAAACATTAAAATAGACAAAGCACATACTGCAGAGAGCCTAAAACAATCAGGAATCTGAATATCTAGCCCCCAGATATCGGCTATTATGCAACCACTGACAAGTATAAATGATCCAATTTCTTTTCTTCCTATCCACTTGATTCCCATGAGAAAAAATAAATTACTAAGCTATGAAGCTTTTCACCTAATGTAGAATAGTGAAGATACAGGCGGAAATATAATGAATATATTGTGGAAGAGTAATCTAAATAAACACTAGAAAGCAACCCAAACACTGTAAGGATCAAACGCCTGCCAAACCACTGAGTTAACACTACATAATTTCTTGCTAATACTCCTGATTCACCTGAAATTCAAGCTATATTTGGGATGAGGACAAGACAAATTTTTCTTTCTTCTCTATTAATAAAATAAAGCTGGAATGAGTCATCTTGGTTATTTCCTCAATGTCTTGACAAAGGCAATCACCGTACTACTAGTAATAAGATTTGCTTTTTATTCCAGTCTATACGGCCCAAAGGAAAACTGCCAATATGGCAGCAATTGATAGACATTGATGGCTCTTATCAACAAATCCATCAGAGAGGTCATCAACACAATTCCCAAAGATGTTTCATTTTAAACTATATTTGCTTCTAATTTCTCATTAAAAATAGTAGGATTAATTATGTGATGTTCCAAGTGACAATTTGCATTACAGGGTATCTCTGAGTGGGAGATCAAAGCTTTTTAGAAAGATGCATATTTCACTAATCCTCATTATATTTTATAGAAAGTTCCAGCTACTCAGGAGGAGGAGCAGGAAGGATCCCTTCCTTGAGTTAGAGGCTACAGTGAGCCATGATCACACCACTGCACTCCAAGCTGGGCGACAGAACAAGACCCTGTCTCAAAAAAAAAAAAAAAAAAAGTAGTTGATGGCAAGAATTATGTCTCAACTGTGAAAAAATTACAGTGAAAAGATTCTAGGACTGCCTTAGTCACTCTTCAACATAAGAAAAGTTGTTGCCATTCAGTAGGAAAAATACGGTTGGCCCTGAGGAAATAGCCAAAAGCAGAATTGTCTGGCCCACACTTGAGTTGGTTAGAAGGAATGCTGGGCTGCACTCAATGCCAGGCCAACAGTAGTGCCACTTGTCAGCCAGTCCTTGCTCCCAAACTACTCACCTAACTCCACTTCAACATAGAGATGCACATTTGAACTGCACAGATAATGAAAGCAATCTGAGAAATGCCCAAAGAACCCAGAAGGAATCAAAACCTGTCCAGAGAGAACATCTGTATCTCACTCAAGTCACTTGACTGGTCACAAGGAATATGTCTTTAGTTTCCTAGAGCAGGGGTCCCCAAGCCCCAGGCCCCAGACCAGTACTAGTGGTAGCAAGTCAGGAACTGGGCGGGACAGCAGGTGAACAATATTGCCTGAGCTCCACCTCCTGTCAGGTTAGCAGCATTAGATTCTCACAGGAGCGCAAACCCTATTGTGAACCGACACTCGAGGGATCTAGGCTGCCTTCTCCTTATGAGATTCTAACTAATGCCTGATGATGGAAGTTGGAACAGTTTCATCCCAAAACCATTCCCGCCCCCACCACCCAGTTCATGAAAAAATTATCTTCCATGAAACCAGTCCCTGGTGCCAAAAATGTTGGGGACCACTGTCCTAGAGGATGATCTATATTTCCTTGGGGTTAACCTAGAAATACACTATTATGCTGGGTGCGGTGGCTCATGCCTGTAATCCCAGCAGTTTGGGAGGCTAAGTTGGGTGGATCACCTGAGGTTGGGAGTTCAAGACCAGCCTGACCAACATAGAGAAACCTTGTCTCTACTAAAAATACAAAAGTAGCTGGCCATGGTGGCGCATGGCATGCCTGTAATCCCAGCTACTTGGGAGGCTGAGGCAGGAGAATGGCTTGAACCTGGGAGCAGGAGTCTGAGGAGAGCGGAGATCTTGCCATTGCACTCCAGCCTGGGCCACAAGAGCAAAACTCCGTCTCAAAAAAAGAAAAGAAAAGAAAAATACACTATTACTTTTGTTGAAAATCATGCTTATTTTTCTGCAATGTTTTGGAAATACTGGGGGCAGTGAGACAGAAACCCTGCAATATACACACAGAATTCACAAAAATATCCCACATGTGCATTCAAGACCCCTGTCAAGATAAAACTATCAGTAGAGTTTGCTTCTAGAACTGGAAAGGTATTTTTAAAGAAGCCACAAAACCCATTAATTTTTTTTTATAAATTCAAGTATTAATATGTCTTTTTTAAAAAAAATCTCCTTGGCAAATACATCATAAACAAAGTCAAAGAGAAAACAGGGGAACTATTTGTATCACATATCACAGATTAAGAACTAACTTTGTTAAAATATAAAAAGTTCCCACAAGTCAGTAAAACTGCCAATAGAAAACTGGCCAGGGGAAAAACAGTTGACAGAAAAGGAGATAAATGGTTTTCAAATACAAGCAAAGATTTCTATCTCATCCAAAATGAGAAATGCAAGCTAATATAACATGTCATCTGTCAACTAGTCACGGGTTTCAAAGATGGGTAACACTGCCAGCAAAGTTCTAGAGAAATAGGAATTGTCTAGACGTTGTGAGTGGGACTGTGAATTGCAGTTTTTCTAACGGCAATAAAACTACACCAAAATTCAAAATGTATGCTCCTTGGTCCCAACTTTAACTTTTAGGGAGCTATCTTGTAAGGCACATTCCCATTTTATCCATCAGTATGAAATGATATCTGCATAACGACATTTGTTGCAACGTTATTTATGATTGAAAATGACTGAAAATAACTTAAAAGCTTTTAATAGGGAACTAGTTATAGTACAACAAAATAGATTATGCAGCTGACACAAAAAGGAGGCAGTTCTCAATGCAGTGGCATGGTATGTTAAGTAAAAAACAAGGGACAGAGCAATACAGACAGTATGTTAACATCATACAGAAACAAAGAATAAACCTACTTAGATTCTTATAGATGCACAGAATACTTCTGGATACTTAAGGCAACAATGATAATGGTTATCACTGAATGGGGTAAATTAGGAATGAGAAACGTGATGAGATTTGTAACCGCTTTTGTACCTTTCAAAAAAATGTTCAGTATCCACTCAAAACCAAATTTTAATTAAAAATAAACTCCTCGGCTTATACCACAAGGCACAGACTAAAAAAAATTTTAAACTCTCTACCAAAAATACCAAAAGAAGCAAACCAACTATTCTCTCATGTTTCAAGCTTAAAATTTCAGGAAAGCTTATACAATCATTAACTTTAGCTGAGAAATCTCTAGAAAAATCTCATAAAACAAATTTTTCAGGAAATGGGGTCTTGAGATACCTCCAAAGTCGAATTAGCATCTTCAAACAGAAAAATAGCTTCAGGCTCCTCCCAAATAACCTCATACGGGGGAATACTATGGCCCATTCAAGTCTGGTGTGTTATCAGCCCAAACCACTTCACTCTCTCTGCAAGCCACCAAGGTACCAGACAAATCATCCAGATTTACTTTTCCAGGCACTTTAGTTTCATCTTTGGAATGTTGCTAGTTAACCTACTTCTATTTAACCTCAGTTTGTGAGGATCCTGAGTCTCAAGTGGCGATAATCCTATGCGTATCAGGTGTTTGGATAATTCTGTAGATCTTTGGTGAAGTCTCTGAAATGTCTGATGGCAATAACAGAGGAATGTCATCCTCCCATACATAGCTTTTTTACTAGCGGAGGGATCTCAAGGGGGAAAAAATAAAAGATGGCTTTTTTTTTTTTTAAATAAAATATGGAACACTTCACTAATTTGTGTGGTCATCCATGCTCAGGGCCATGATAATCTTCTCTGTATCATTCCAATTTTTAGTATATGTGCTGCTGAAGTGAGCACGATGTCCAAACTTGGTATTTTATAACCTTGCTGTTGGGCCACAAATCTTAAGAACACAGTAGGTTTCTTTATGCAATGAAGGATTTTGGTCTACCAATCCATTTTTAATAAGCACTATCTACATGGTAGAACTGGCTCAAGCATTTTACTAATGTTAGTAACTTTTGGCATGGATTTATATATTCACATATAAAGATCTAGTATTAAAATAATATTTAGGTATTTGGGGAAATTAGTTTAAAAAATACATTTTTCATAGTGAGGCCCCATCTCTAAAAAAAAAAAAAAAACTTAACCAGGTATGGTGGGCCACACTAGTCCCACCTACTCAGAAGGCAAGAGGATCACTTGGGCCCCAGAGTTCAAGGCCGCACTGAGCTATGATGGTGCCACTGCACTCCAGAGCTTGGGCAACAGAGCAAGACCCTATCTCTTAAAAAAAAAAAAAAATCCTATGGATGAAGAGTGGTAAATCTTCCCACCCCTTTCCCTCAGCCTCCCAGTTTCCCTTCCCTCAGATGTCATTACTATTTACATATTCTTTGAGATATTTTATGAATCTGCAAAGACCTTTTCTGTTTTTACTGTATGCTTTAATCCAGGTTTAAAAAGCTCCCATTTCTTCACTTTTATGCAGTGTCATCCCATAAACTGACGATGACACTGACTGTGATGGTGCTGCCATGGCCAGAGGCAATCGAAGAGCTCAACATCTACAGTGCTTGGAAGAGTCTCAAGCTCACAGGGAAGAATTACTTTCCCAAAATAATAAATTATTCTAAAATGCATTAATGAGAACTTTAGGTCCATCAATATTTTGAGAATAACAATCTTCTGCCTTATCTGAAAGTACATTCACACTGCATCACAGTGATTCTTAACTTTCTGCAGGGTGGAGGAGGGCCTAACACTGCCTTTGAGAAACTAAGGAAAACTTACTGGAAAACACACACACATACACACACACACACACACACACACACACACACACACACACTCCTATACACTCCCAGTAGACCACAGACATGGTCGCCTATGGACATCAGGTTATTAATACCTAATCTCCCTAACAAGCCAAGATCAAGACATCTGCTGAAGAGATTGTAACAAGGTAAGTACAAGAACAGATGATAGCATAATCAATTAGATGTTAGGAAAAGTTCATTAATTGCTTGTCTGAAAAAAAAAAATGAGTAGATGGCTGCTGAAACACTGTCATTTTAAATCTTAAGGTAAAATTATTTGAGAATCTGATTATGTAAAACTCAATGACTGGTGAAGCTAAATACAAAACAAAATAACATATGCTCTCTGAATTTCATCCAGATAAATGACTGCTCTTTTATTATTATACAATAATATATTATTATATAATATATAATATAAAGCATATAATCTATATGCTTATAGAAATAAAATACAGATAACTTAATTATGATCCCTTTTAGCAGCAGGCCCATCAGTTGAGAAAAAAATTAGAATGAGATAAAAGAAAAATATACTTCATTGAAGAATAATCAAAACAAAGATAATGTGCAAATTAACTGAAAATTAACACACGAGCCCTGGGGAAACAGTGTTTCCTCAGCAGCCAACTGAGTTGGTGATGGTTTCTCTTCCACTCCTAGGACAAAGATGATACTGGATCCCCACCAATCTTAATGGAAAAGTCTCATTCATTTTCATTCTTAAATGTTTCACTTTTTAATTAATTTATTTTTTCATGCAGAGTCTCACTGTGTCTCCCAGGCTGCAGTGCAGTGGCGTAATCTCGGCTCACTGCAACCTCTGCCTCCCAGGTTCAAGTGATTCTCTTGCCTCAGCCTTCCAAGCAGCTGGGATTACAGGCATGTGCCACCACGCCTGGCTAATTTTTGAATTTTTAGTAGAGATGGGGTTTCACCATGTTGGCCAGGCTGGTCTCGAACTCCTGACCTCAGGTGATCTGCCCACTTAGGCCTCCCAAAGTGCTGGGATTACAGGCGCGAGCCACCGTGCCTGGCCTTCACCATTCTTTTTATTTAAAAAATTCTATAAAAATGTGTTTTAAATGAGCTGAACAATTTAGAATATAAATATTTCCAATTCCCAAAATGGGAAAGTGTTAACGTAAGTCCATGAGGTCTCAAATGTTAGTACAAAACCTAAATATAGCTGGGCGCGGTGGCTCAAGCCTGTAATCCCAGCACTCTGGGAGGCCGAGACGGGCGGATCAAGAGGTCAGGAGATCAAGACCATCCTGGCTAACATGGTGAAACCCCGTCTCTACTAAAAAATACAAAAAACTAGCCGGGCGAGGTGGCGGGTGGCTGTAGTCCCAGCTACTCGGGAGGCTGAGGCAGGAGAATGGCATAAACCCGGGAGGCGGAGCTTGCAGTGAGCTGAGATCCGGCCACTACACTCTAGCCCGGGCGACAGAGCAAAACTCCGTCTCAAAAAAAAAAAAAAAAAAAACCTAAATATAAGCCTAAACTCTCAAATATATATGAATCTAATATAGTAATTTCCCCTCCGTGGGACTCTGACATTGTTACCATTTTGTCTTTTTTCTTTCTTTTTTTTTTTTGAGAGGAAGTTTCGCTCTTGTTGCCCAGGATAGAGTGCAATAGTGCTATATCAGCTCACTGCAACCTCTACCTCCTGTTTTCAAGCAATTCTCCTGCCTCAGCCTCCCAAGTAGCTGGGATTACAGGTGCCCGCCACCACGCCCAGCTAATTTTTGTATATTTAGTAGAGACAGAGTTTCACCATGTTGACCAGGCTGGTCTTGAACTCCTGACCTCAGGTGATCCACCCGCCTTGGCCTCCCAAAGTACTGGGATTACAAGCATGAGCCACCGCGCCCAGCCCTCAATTCCCTTTACGAAGCATTTTTCTTCTTATAGAGCTATTACTTAAGTTTTAAAGCCTTTCAACTATTCTTCTAAAAATTTTCTTTAGGAACAAAAAATGATTTTTTTAGTCATCATTCCTTTTATTAATATCCTCTTTAAATCAAAGGGGAGCATTTCATAATAAGAGATTTCTTAGAATAGCTTTAAGATTTCCTATCTGTTAAGCCAAACAGCAAGTTTTCTCATCTCTTAAGGAACAAAAGCTACACAGCTCTAACATGCTAGCCTGGAATGTGACTCCAGAGCGAACATATTAATTATACACATACTGTCAGAGACATGGTAATGACAAAACAATCCACAATTCATGGATACATAGGATCTCTGTGCTAACAAAAATAAAAATAAAAAAGATAAGCAAGACCAAATGTGTTGAAAATAAAAGTTATGTAAATGTTATGTGGTGATATATATGACACACGATCATGAAATGGAAACCAAACTGGACAAACAGCCTGCTCAACCATATGTTTAGATGCTAGCTTAAGAAAACGAAATGTGTACTTTCAGAAAATTCACGCAAAAATCAGTTTAAAGTTTACTGATAATTTGCTAGACCTTCTAATAAATATAGTATTTGTTATGAAGCACTGGTGAATTTCCATAATGTTGTATGACAATTGTAAAAGGTTCATGAGAAAAACAAGATTTACAAAGACATACGGTCTCTAGTGTAAATTGGCAAATTTTATTTAAACCTAATGAATCCATAAGACTGGACTGTACTGTCTCAATTATGGAGTCTCATTATAACAGCAGCATCCTTAGGGGTTACACTGTGGCACTACCTAAGAGGTAAAAGTGCTTCAATAGGGCTCTGTAGGCAACTCCATCACAAAACCCCACAGAATTGGATCACCTCCCACCAATCTTTTGCTAAGCACTACTCTCTGGTAAAGAGTACAGAATTTTCAATGTTTTGATTTTTTTTTTTCAAGTTGGCATGATACAAATGGCAGCACACAAAAACAATGTTAAAAAAAAAAACCAAATAAAAGGCTGTACACAAGAACTTATGTTTATTGCAAACAAACAAACAAAAAAAAAAAGGAAAGAGAAGAAAAGAGAAAATGGTCAGAAGCACAACATATAAGGTTAAGAATTTAAAAGCATCTTACATTCTGCCCTAATGGCAGCATAATTAATAGCAACAAACGGCCGTCTTGCTGCCTGCCGTAGCCGGAGGGTATTTTTGCAGACCTGGCGAGCAAATTTTGTGAAATATGTAGTATGAAGGAAGAAAGCTTGGCGGGTCTTCACTGCAGACTTTGGACTCCCAGTATTTCTAACTGGCATTCCCTGCATGGCCTGGCGGGATACGTGACTTCTAACACGAGGGTCCTGCAAAATCAGAAAACAACAAACACTGAAAGAAATGAACTTGCCCAAACGCATTACTGTTTGCATCATGCTCAAAAGAAAAGCGCACCTTTTAAATCTTTCATGAAGCATCTATAACGTCACTTGGTGTACTACCTCTAAAAGAATTAAAGTGTGCACCTTTGGGAAAGAGGTGGGGAGTAGAGAAGGGAACTGCGGAGAATACTGTACTGTTGTATAGGAATCCATAATAACGTTAATAGGTAGTAAGAAACTGCCAAGGGGGTCAACTACACTTTTTTTTTTTTTTTAATTAAGGAGTCCTGAAAGCCCGTCAGCACTGAAAAAGAGTAGTCGCCCACTGGTAAACACAGATGGTTGGCATCTTCAATCTATGAGGATTTTACCAAAATCACATTTAAACTGTTGTTCACCTCAAGATTAAGTCCATACTTCTTATCCCCCCAAAATAGCCACAGGAAGAAAAAATGCTCAATTTGCATTTATGACTTTATGTAGTAAGACACGCCTTCAACAGAATGTAAAGGTTACAGAAACTGTTTTCAAAAGCAATTAAACATTTAATTTGTAAGCTCTCTACTTATGCTAACATCTCCCACACTCATTGTTTTTTTTGTCTGAGACCATTATTCTTTTTTTTTTTTTTTTTTTTTTTTGAGACGGAGTCTCGCTCTGTCCTCCAGGCTGGAGTGCAGTGGCCGGATCTCAGCTCACTGCAAGCTCCGCCTCCCAGGTTCACGCCATTCTCCTGCCTCAGCCTCCGGAGTAGCCGGGACTACAGGCGCCTGCCACCTCGCCCGGCTAATTTTTTGCATTTTTTTAGTGGAGACGGGGTTTCACCATGTTAGCCAGGATGGTCTCGATCTCCTGACCTCGTGATCCGCCTGTCTCGGCCTCCCAAAGTGCTGGGATTACATGGGATTACAGGCTTGAGCCACCGCGCCCAGTGAGACCATTATTCTTAATACCTGATAAAATTTAATTTCTCCTTGCTTCTCTCCACACCTACCCTGAATATTGTAGTGCTATGTTTACCTATAAAGGTAGCTTTCTTCATTTTTTAATTATCCTATACTGTACTTCTGTTTCCAAGGAATAATCAAGCCATTTAAAAACATGACATTTTTCAACACTAAAAAGACTACTGTACCTCTGTAGTTGGGCTAGGAGATAACTTCTCTTCTTCTGACTGGGTGGGCATTTTCAAGCCTCCATATTTTTTCCAATAAAGCCAACAAATTGCACATAATCTACACTGCATATTAGGTGGGCCCCAGGAATACCACTGGTGAGACTGTGTAGCTAAAGCACAAGAAAAACAAGAAAAATAAAAAAAATGCTATTTAATTTGTAACATCAACACAAAATAATCAAATATTTTAAAAATACTTGTCATGCTTAGTTTACAATGTCATTGTTCCCAGCTTACAAGTCAAACATAATAGTATATTTGTGTTTTTTTAATACTCAGAACTCATTAAACCAACTTATTTCTATCATTATATAAAGTGCTTGTGGCCCTGTCAAAGCTATTAAGTGAAGTATCCTGTATTACGCATTTTGCTGCCAAGGGAGTTTTTGTTCTATTGATTAAAAATACTCTATTGTGTATGTTTCTGGAAATAGGTTCTCAAAAATATATTAGTAGTAGTATTTTAAAAATCTGGGGCCAGGCGTGGTGGCTCACGCCTGTAATCCCAGCATTTGGGAGGCTGAGGCAGGTGGACCACGAGGTCAGGAGATTAAGACCATCCTGGCTAACATGGTGAAACCCCGTCTCTACTGAAAATCCAAAAAAAATTAGCCGGGCCTGGTGGCACGCACCTGTAGTCCTAGTTACTCAGGAGGCTGAGGCAGGAGAACTGCCTGAACCTGGGAGGCAGATGTTGCAGTGAACTAAGATCATGCCACTGCACTCCAGCCTGGATGACACAGTGAGGCGCCATCTCAAAAGAAAAAAAGAAAAAAAGAAAAAAAAAAAAAAATATATATATATATATATCAATCCAGGTTTCCAAACCCAGGGTTCAGACACCACTCCAGGGATTTAAGGTACTTAGGGAGGTCCCATTGATAAAGTCAGGAATCTAATAAAAACAGGTATCTGTCAGCCAGGTGTAGTGGTAAACTCCTGTAGTCCCAGCCACTACAGAGGCTGAGGCAGCAGGATTGCTTGAGCCTGGGAGGTTGAGGCCACTGTGATTCCACCACTGCATTCCAGCCTGGGTGACAGAGGGAAGTGGGGAGGAGGAGGGGTTTGGGGAGGGGGAGAGGGAGGGAGAAGGGGAGGAGAGAAGAAAGAAACAGGTATCTGTTTCACACTCCTTTATTTTAATCAATAGGCAAAATCCTTATTTTAAAATTTCCATTTATAGACAGAATCCCTTTCAAGACTCTAAATCCATATGAAGCGAGCATGGGCAGCTGACATCACAGCATGCTTGAGGCCTAAAACTCAGATGATTTAACAGCTAGCTGAACACTGCAAGCTTGTGTTAGTTTTTGTTTTGTAGTTTAAATTACTGACATGTGACATTTAAAATATACGCATGATAGATCTGAAGTTTAAGAGAAAACATTGAGGTTGAGATATTAAGTTAATTGGGTGCATAAAAAATTGCAATTCTGTAAGTCTGCCTTAAAATATTATTTCTCTGACCTGTAAGTTACCTTTACCAGACTGTTCAAATGTTCAAACAGCACATCAAGATATCAACTAACACTTCACAAACCAATGTGAAAAAGAGAAAACACAGAGACCATTATATTCATGTTTATTGGGAATAACACTGTACACCCATCATGTTTTGTTTTTGGAGGATTATTATTTTAGGCTTTTATTTGTGTAAATATTTTAGGCCTGTTTTAGGCTTTTATTTATACAAATAAATATTTTATACACATGAAAGCCTAAAAGCCTTTCCTCCTATAATTTAGAACTAATAAATCAAGACACAAATTTTAAAAATCTTAAAACATTAAGCTACAAATCTATTTTGAATTCTAAATATAAAATTTCACTGAAAACATATGTTTTACGTAAACCAATCAAATCATGCACATCATTTTAATAACTGTCAATAAATGCCTTTCTCCTTAAATAACTCAAATTCAATTGGAAAGTAGGTATCATTTAATAAATAGAAAACATCAAGTTCTACCTCTCTATAAGGATAAATCTTATATTAAGATACATTTTATCATGGAGATTAGTAATACATGAGTCTAAAGTAAGTATTATAAAATAAAAATAGCTTATTCATCATGCACACATAAAAATAACAGAATAATCATTTAAGGGGATATACGTGAGTGTGAAAGGGGTTTGCAATTTATTTATTTATTTATTTTTTTTTTTGTGGAGACGAAGTTTCGCTCTGTTGCCCAGGTTGGAGTGCAATGGCGCAATCTCAGCTCACTGCAACCTCTGCCTCCCGGGTTCAAGCTATTCTCCTGTCTCAGCCTCCTGAGTAGCTGGGATTACAGGTGCACACCACCATGCCTGGCTAATTTTTTGTATTTTTAGTAGAGATGGAGGTTTCACCATATTGGCCAGGCTGGTCTCGAACTCCTGACCTCAGGTGAATCATCTGCCTTGGCCTCCCAAAGTGCTGGGATTATAGGCATGAGCCACAGCGTCCTGCCTGCAAGTTAAAATTAAGCCACTACCATTTGTCTGTAGGATTCTTTTTATTTTCATTTAAATATACACGAACTTCGAAATCCAAGAAATCCCAATTCAATGTATTTATGATGCTATCCATGTAGAAGCCTGACTAAAGAATTTTTTTCCACAAATTGTTTCCCTTTGTGCTCCCATGGTCAAAAAAATTGTTAAACACATCCCTATGTACCATTTCTTTTTTTTTTTTTTTTTTTTTGAGGCGGAGTCTCGCTCTGTCGCCCGGACTGGAGTGCAGTGGCCGGATCTCAGCTCACTGCAAGCTCCGCCTCCCGGATTTACGCCATTCTCCTGCCTCAGCCTCCCGAGTAGCTGGGACTACAGGCGCCCGCCGCCTCGCCCGGCTAGTTTTTGTATTTTTAGTAGAGACGGGGTTTCACCGTGTTCGCCAGGATGGTCTCGATCTCCTGACCTCGTGATCCGCCCGTCTCAGCCTCCCAAAGTGCTGGGATTACAGACTTGAGCCACCGCGCCCGGCCCCTATGTACCATTTCTACGAATTCAGCAACTTGGTTCACACCTTCCTTGGGATCAGTGGACGTAATTGTACTCATAGCTGTCCCTCATTTCTACGTCCTTCCTGGAGACAGCAGGCTACATGTACTCTCAAAGAGCTACTAAGAACCCAAATTGGGGCACTAAGTAGGTTTTCAATAAACATTAGTTTCTTTCCCTCTCCCATCCCAGGCTACCTTAACTGGAAGGAAACAGATGATAATATCACCAATGCCCCATTAAGATATCGTATCCTTGCTTGAGATTTAAAAGAAACACATAAAGTCTATCAGCTACCTAACAGTTCACTTCACCAACCCCATTTAACACCATGGGCAAATAAAATACTGCCAGCATAGATAAATATAGTGGGATCCTGAGGTCAAAAGCAAGTATCATAGAATAGCATTTCCCAAACTGTTGCATTGAGGGAACAGCAGCTTATCCACACAGAGGCCTTTCCTACAGAATTACTTGGAGCTTTAATTTGTCAAAGTATACTGAGAAACTCCGAAAGGGGATTTGATATGCATCGTGGGACCACAGCTTCTGCAAAGATAATACGACTCTAAACACAACTCAGCAAACACTGCTATGAAATAATCAACGAACCACAAGAGTACATCAAAGGAACTCCAATGCCTAACTTGAGTGTGTAGTATGTAATAAGGATTCAATAAACAGTCCCTCTGTTCCAAGCCAAAGGTAAGGAGGGGCATCTGCTCATTTGGAGGAGACACGCTTCTGCCTTCCAAGGTGCACTGTACTGACCTCTGGCAAATCCCAGACGCTCACACCCCATGAGTCATAACAGTTCCTGATGCTTAACTAACCTGCTGGAGAAAACTTACCATAGCAGCTCTCACAGGCTCTCCCTAAAAGAGGATTCTGAGGCTGGAACGTGGTCCCCACAGCTCCATTCACAGCACCAGGCTTCCCATTACTAGTGGATATTTGGTTGGGATTTGGTTTGCTGCTTTCAATGAAATTAAAATAAGGTGATAAAATGATTTGTACAATAAGACAAAAAGCTCTATATCATTACTGATTTACTTTCACTATTTAATAAACATAAACATTTTAAAATGTGTGGTGAAGAAGAAATAAACTGGTAAAAGCAAGGTGTTAAAATGAACTCACACTACTCATCTTTATAAAACAAGTCTATGTAAAAAGGAATCGCTTACGCCTGACATTCATGAAGTAAATACTGTCCCATCTCTTTTCTGATCCGAATACAATTTCCTTAAAACATCCTCTGACACTTTTGAAAGAGACAAGTTACCGTTTATAAAGTCTCCCGAGAAAATATTTATTTGGATCAAACAAATTAATTGAAAGGCAACATGGTTGTTGTCACTGTCCAGTTCCTGCTGCTGGTGTGGGGGCTGCTGGCTACTGCACTCCAGCTCTCCAGGGAGCTGCACAAAAGCCACACCCTTAGCAGATGCTGTGGGGTCAACAGGGCCCATCTCCAGGTTACTTAGGACTTCAGGAGCTTCCGGCCACTCATGATGACCACTCTTATTACATCTGAAATTTTGTAAGGAATATTACATAGCATTTGAAATTTTAAAAACCAATAAAGGTATTTGGAGGTTTTCCTTTTTAAGAGAGTATTTTTTTAAGAAGAGAAAAGAGAGGCGGAAGGATGACTTGAAGCCAGGAGTTCGGAGACCAGCCTGGACAACACAGTGAGACTCTGTCTCTACAAAAACAAAAATAAAAATTACCCAGGCATAGTGGCATGTGCCTGTAGTCCCAGCTATTCAGAAGGCTGGGGTGGGAGCATCAATCACTTGAGCCCAGGAGTTAGAAGCTACAGTGAGCCATGATCATGCCACTGTACTCCACTGCAGCCTGGGCAACAGAGGAAGACCCTTTCTTTTAGGGAGCAGGGAGAGGAAGAGACATCTACCATAAGTCGATATGCAAATCTCACAAAGACCAAGTCAACAGAGCCATTAATTCCTTAGAAACATGTAGCCCAGATTATCTTGGTATTTCCCAGGCAAACAAGGCTAACTTTTCCCCATGTATGGTAGGCTAACTCCCCCACTGCTTATAAGCTGTGCCCAAGAACACTGCACAGATATACATAGCATGTTCTCAATAAATTCATAATTCATTTAACGTATATTTATTCAGTGCCTAATAAATAAAAGTCTCTGACCTCAAGGAGCTTTCATTCTAGATGACTTTTTGTGTTTATTTGCTAGACAGAAAATAAGCAAAATAAATTAAATTATTTATTGAAAATGAATGTTGAATGGCTAAATGCAGATTATATGCTGTCTTCCCATATCTACTGACGCAATGAGACCTCACAACTATCAAGACAGCTGAAGTCAGAGTTGACTCAAGGTCTCCCACTTTCCACAATTCCATTCACCTGTTAAAGCCTGGTTTGTAAAGCTGGTCTGGCCTGACAGCAAAGACCCTAAGATTTCCTTTTGGTATTGTTATTACAACTATCAGGTGACACTCCCACCACTGCTACCAGAAGAAATCATTTAACCACTGTGTGCACTGAGGTCTCTATTCTATAAAATAGGACTATTATTTACACTTCTAACCTGTGTCAGCAATGTATGTTAAAGACAAATTGGTTTGTTTGTTTTAGATGAAGTCTCGCTCTTGTCACCCAGACTGGAGTGCAATGGTGTGATCCCGGCTCACTGCAGCCTCCACCCCCAGGTTCAAGCGATTTGAACTGCCTCAGCCTCCTGAGTAGCTGGGATTACAGGCGCCTGCCACCAATCCCGGCTAATTTTTATATTTTTAGTAGAGACAGGGTTTCACCATGTTGGCCAGGCTGGTCTCAAACTCCTGGCCTCAGGTGATCCGCCCGCCTCAGCCTCCCAAAGTGCTGGGATTACAGGTATGAGCCACCATGCCTGGCCTATTTATTTTTTTGAGATGGTGTTTTACTCTTTCACCCAGGCTAGAGTGAAGTGGCGTGATCTCGGCTCACTGCAACCTCCGCCCGCCCACAGGTTCAAGCGATTCTCCTGCCTCAGCCTCCCAAGTAGTTGGGATTACAGGCTCCCGCCACCATGCTCAGCTAATTTTTGTATTTTTAGTAGAGATGGGGTTTCACCTTGTTGGCCAGGCTGGTCTCGAACTCCTGACCTCAGGTGATCCACCCACCTCGGTCTCTCAAAGTGCTGGGATTACAAGCGTGAGTCACTGTGCCCAGCCAACAAATTGGTTTTTAAAAGACATTTTTCTTTTTTGAGGCAGGGTCTCACTTTGTCACCCAGGCTGGTATGTAGTGGTGTGATCACCACTCACTGCAGTGTTGACCTGCTGGGCTCAGGTGATACTCCCACCTCACCCTCCCAAGTAGCTGGGACTGCAGGTGTGTGCCACCATGCCTGGCTCTTTTCTTTCTTTCTTTCTTTTTTTTTTTTTGGTAGATACAGGGACTCTATGTTGCTCAGGCTGGTCTTGAATTTCCGGGTTCAAGGGATCACCCCACCTCAACAGGTGTGAGCCTTTAATTTTTTTAAATTAAAGGTCACGCCTGACCTTTAATTTATTTTTTTTTTTTTGAGGCAGGATCACCCAGGCTGGAGTGCAGTGGCATTACCATGGCTCACTGCAGCCTCAACCTCTCAGGCTCAGGTGATCCTCACACCTCAGCCTCCCAAGTAGCTGGGACTACTGTCACACACCACCATGCCTGGTTATAAAATACGTTTTTAAAAATGTATTATGTATTATCTGTCTATCTACTTAATTTTTTTAGAGACAGGATCTCACTCTGTTGCCCAGACTACAGTGGCATGATCACAACTCACTGCAGCATCAAACCCCTGGACTCAAGCAATCCCCACACCTCAGCCTTCCAAGTAACTGGGCCTACAGGCAGTTGCCTCCATGTCTGGGTAATTTTAAAATTTTTTTGTAGAGATGAGGTCTCACTACTTTGTACAGACTGAGCTCAAACTCGTGGCCTCAAGCGATCTTCCTGCCTCAGCCTCCCAATCTGTTGGGATTACAGGCATGAGCCACTGTACCTGGCCCTAAAACGTATTAACATATTTTAAATCAGATAGAAGGTGTTTCTCTTCTTACAGTTTTCAGGTGAAACTACACTAAGTGAAAAGTGGCGATTTAGAATGACTAGCATTTTCAGTAATATACAATATTCCTTTTTTTAAAAAATCTACTATATATAGATAGAACTGATTTCCCCTTGGGGTCAAATGACTGGCCAGAGGTTTTCCAGAAATACGAAAATTTCTGATATTTAACCCAGGGCTAAATATGCATGTTGAAAAAGAGCTAATACAAATGTACAGTTGAGCTGCCTTAAAAAAGAATGAGAGCAAAGTTCATTGCTCAACTGAATCTAGAACGTTATTTGACTGAATACATCACTTGTCTTAATGATAATAATCACAAAAGGAAAACAAGTGTACCAAGACTGCATATAGACATGTGAATCACATAAAATATGTTCTGCAAAACCAGGTACCTACAGATTAATTCCCAGGGGACAAATGATTGATGTCATTGTGACAATCTGTGACTGTAAGCAAACATTTTTAACGTTTTAAAAGACACATTATATGAAATTGCCCTTTCTTTTATCTAATGCTCAAATCTCCCCTCACTCCCCTCATCTGTGCTCCAGATTCCAGCCCTCTGCCCCCCAGAGAACACTGTACACTCCCTCTCTCATCTGCTTGTACCTCCTTGGCTGACATGCAGCAGTGCTCACCATGCCAATAAGATCACCAATGATCTCCATGTTATTAAATTCCTTGGCTATTTCCCACGAGCATCCAACGCTGTCAAATCTCTTTCCCCCTCCTTGAAACATACTCCTCTCTTAGCTTCTGTGATACCATACTCACCTAGCTATCCTTGTTTAGCTTACCATATTCTATCCGGTCTATAAATACTGGATTTATTCAAGGCTAAGTCAAGGCCCTTTTCTTATTGCTCTCCCTCAGAAATCTTATCTATGGTTTCAAATATAATTATTGTATGCTGATGAAGCTCAAATATGTATCTCTAGTCCAGACTTTTCCACAATGAGTTTAAGACCAATACATCCAGTATTTGGTGACAGCATATTGAACAACTCTTTTCCGATAAACTCAGAATGACCTAACCTGATTCTCTGCCAGTGTCTGAGCTTAACAAATAGCATGATAATCCACTTTACTGTGCCAGAAACCTAGGATTCACACTAGACACCCCCTGCCTGCCATAAAAGTCAGTCACCTCCAAATATCACACCATTTCCAGAGCTACTACTCTAGGTCAAGCTAGTGTTATCTTTCCTCTCCAAGAACTTCATAACTGGTCCCCCTGCATCTCCTCTTAGTCCTCTTCCTCAAACCATTTCCCAACATATAGCAGGTGATCTTAAAGTGCTAACCTGACCATGACTCTTCATTGTTTAAAATCAATTTCCACTGTTCATGAGAACTCCCAGGTAACACAGGGAGACACTGTCTCTACAAAAAATAAATTAGTTGGGTGTGGTGGTGCATGCCTGTAGTCCCAGCTACTTGGGGGGCTGAGGTGGGAGGATCACTTGAGCCCGGGAGGTTGATGCTGCTGTGAGCCATGATTGCACCGCTGCACTTAAACCAAGGTGACAGAGCAAGACGACCCCATCTCACAAAACAAAACAAAAATAAAGCAAAATTTTATTCACAAAAACAAGCAGTAGGTCAGATTTGGCTTGAGACTATAGTTTGCTGATCCCTGACTTAGATTACATTGACTCCAAAGTCACACAGTAAAGCCAAATGGAAACAATTATCTGGGTTACTTGGTCAAAACTAGTTAAATGTATTATTTCATGGTGGCAGCACTTTGAAGTATAAGAAAGCTGGTACGCCTGCTTTTGAAAATCTAAGACACATGAGTTGCAACAGTATTTTATTTGAGGAGTGGCTCTTTTATAAATTCAACATATAAAACATATGATTTAGAAGGAATAAGAAAACCACCCTGCAGATGGGCTATATAATTCTTAATAAAAATTACAGACTCTAAAAAGTACATGTTCTTAAAATCAAACCAGAGTTATCTGCCTTGAGGTAAAAGATCAATATGAAAGATCACCACTCATTGTCTATGAGGCCTCCTACATGTATATAAAAACATGTATTATACAGAATATCAAAATTCCAGAAACAAAAGGCTAGTTATTAAGCAACTGTAAATAGGTTGAAGAGGGAGAAAAGGCTTGGAGCAGCATGTAGAATTGTGCAATAAATTTCATTTTAATCCTAAAAGAATCTAGGATAGAACAATATACACGTGGTGCTTCATAAACCAATTCTTCCTAAACAAATGAATAAGCAAACTCTGAAAATCTCAACAGAAGGATACAGCAATTTGTATTTCTTTTAAATTTTTTGCGGAAACGAGGTCCCCCAAAGTGCTGGGATTATAGGCCTGAGCTACCATGCCCAGCCTCATTTAAAACAAAGCAAATGGAAAAAAAAAAAAAAATGGCATTCATTTTGAGATGACAATGATTCCTGAATTCAAAGTATAATAATGACAGAACACTAAACACACAAAAAAATCAAAACCTCTCCATTATTTATCACACATTTACCAAGTATGGTTCTAACTGCCATTAGAACCAAGAAAACAATGTAAAAATCCTCAAATAAACAACAAACCTCCAAAGAGCAGTATGTATTACCCAAACAAAATCTATAGTTTGAAAAGCTGCTAGCTTTCTGAAACACATTTGCTTCAAATAATACAGCGTTTCATAGGTTTTCTGACACTTTCCCTGCAGCTTTGATTTGATAAAAGTATAGTATATAGTACATTTCTTCCTCTATTCTTTAGGTTAGACTATTTCAGGTTTCTCTCACTGGCTCCTTTTTATTGTAGGGGTATAATAGTAAGTCTCATGCTTTGTAGAAGAAGAAAGATACACAAAAGTTCAAATTTTGCTGAAATTGAACAAAATGACATATTCTACAATGACAAAATTAAGACCATAACAAATATTTTAAAAGATTTCAATTACTTACTAAGTTGGGATATATACTTGTTTCAGTTTACTTTCAGCTTCTGCTGCTTTTAGACGTTTCTAATTCAAAAGATGAATAAAACATTTTACATGCAATGCCTAATTATTACTACTGTTCATTGTCTTAAAAATTCACAAGAAAATATGTATTAAAGTGTAATTCAAAAATTACAATTTTAAGATAATCTTTTCTTTCATATGCATATTCTTAAACTGCAATAATGTCTAAGAAAAGTCACTAGGTTCTGTGGCACAATACCATTTTAGGCATAGATTTAAAAAAATTAAGCAATGAGCAACTCCATTTTCCATTCCTCTATGAGTGAATAAACAGGAACTTTAAAAAGTAACCATTTTTACTTTTCAAATTTAGTTTCTACTTTATTACTTATTTGCCTTTCTAGAAGAAAACACACACACACACACACACACATACTCTCTCTCTCTCTGCTTTTAGAAAAATATTCAGAGATTATTTGCTTTCAAAATCCAGGCAAGAGGAGTAACTGTGGCTATTCTAAGTAGAACTAAATAAGCATTTATTCTCAAATGTTGGGAGATATGCATTAAACTTTAAACCTCAGCTGAACTTATTTTACTGGAACCAATTAGGAGCCATAGGTAGGGAAAGGAATGGGAAGGAGATTATATAATCAAACCCAGACACTGACCAACATGATAGTGTAGGCAAATAGAGAAGCAAAATAACATACTGTTGATGTCCAAAAATAAGACAAACCAGAATAAAAGGCTATCTTCTATTTTCCCAATGAGGAGAAAACAGAAATACTTAGGGGGACAACTTGAAACTTTTAGAACAGGGTTGAAATTTTTGGAAAGAATATTATCGAGGCCAGGCGCGGTGGCTCAAGCCTGTAAACCCAGCACTTTGGGAGGCCGAGACAGGCGGATCACGAGGTCAGGAGATCGAGACCACCCTGGCTAACACGGTGAAACCCCGTCTCTACTAAAAAATACAAAAAAATTAGCCGGGCGAGGTGGCGGGCGCCTGTAGTCCCAGCTACTCAGGAGGCTGAGGCAGGAGAATGGCGTGAACCTGGGAGGCGGAGCTTGCAGTGAGCTGAGATTCGGCCACTGCACTCCAGTCTGGGCGACAGAGTGAGACTTTGTCTCAAAAAAAAAAAAAAAGAATATTATCTACTTTTCAACCATCCTTGATACCATCATCTCCATCTTTAGAGACTCTTTTTAAATTTAATAACACAGGTTTCCAGACTACATGGTCTTGATCTATACCTAAGCTGTTCATAATAAGCACTTTCTGAATTATATTAATATCGACACTGGAAATTTTTCAACAAGCCTTGGGTATCTATTCACTATTCGTGACCTCAACAATTCACCATGGTACTTTTTGTTTTCAATTTTTTATTTATTTTTAGAGATGGGGTCTTGTTATGTTGCCCAAGCTGGACATGAACTCCTGGGCTGAGCAATCCTCCTGTCTTGGTCTCCCAAAATGCTGGGAATATAGGTGCACGCCACCACACCCAGCTCACTATGATATTTTAAAAGTGATTCATAAAGTTTTTTTTAGAGCATCTAATACTTGCCACTGTATAACCTACATATATAGGAAAAATAATGTCTGTGTTAAATATATTTGCTTCTTTATGTTCTAATATGTGCCTGTACAAATATAACACAAGTATTGGCTGATGTCACTTCAGGAAAATGTACCGTTCCCCAGAGGTAGTATTATTTAAAAAATAAGTAATGGAGAGTTACCTGAATTTAGGATATTTGAGAAGGACTGAAAAATTAAATTTAAAAAAAAGCTTATGTACAGTACCAAATCACCATACTAGTAAGACTACTACAATTACGGTCAAGGATTTTGGGAGTATAGCCACACAAATGTCATGTAAAGAGGTTTCAGAAGATCTTTAAAAATATATCAAATTATACGGCTGATGACATTGGTCTAAATTCTCAATTCTTCATAAAAATAACTTGTTCAAGAGGTTTGTGTTAGCATCACATCTTTGATCAGTGCCATGAACTACAAAGAGATGAAGTACCAGTCAAATGCAAGGAAAATAATGCCTCTCTAGTGGTATCTCTCCAAAATATTTATCTTAATTCATGCTGAAATCAAGGAAATATTAAGATTAAAATCTTAAATAATATCCTAAAGATATGAAATTGTAGAGTTTAGTCTGGAAAAAGTAAGGTAAACAAATTTAAAATTAGTACATTGCTAAAAAATATTAAAATATAAACAAAGTTAATTTTAATGCAACCATATTGGTAGCAATAGGAAAAAAATTACCTGTTGCACATATCTGTCAGTAGTTTTCCACATGTAATAATATTCAATGATGCTAGTCAACGATTTCCAAGGAAGCTGAAAAAAAAAAATCAATATATCATCTACGTTAATATGTAATAAAATGAGATGAAAATAAGCTACTATAGAAAGTACTTTCCTTTAAAAATTACATTTTTTTTTTTTTTTTTTTTTTTGAGACAGACTGTCACTTTGTTGCCCAGGTTAAAGTGCAGTCACCCAATCTCAGCTCACAGCAACCTCCGCTTCCTGGGTTCAGGCAATTCTGCCTCAGCCTCCCAAGTAGCTGGGATTAGAAAGAAGCACATGCCACCATGCCCAGCTAATTTTCTGTATTTTTAGTAGAGACAAGGTTTCACCATGTTGGCCAGGCTTGTCTCCAACTCCTAACCTCAGGTGATCCGCCCGCCTCGGCCTCCCAAAGTGCTGGGATTACAGGTGCGAGCCATCACACTTGATCCTTAAAAACCACTTCTTTAAAATAATGAAGCAAATATCCATATGGAAGATTCATTCTAGAATATTTTGATAAATTTAAAATTAATCCTTAGGAAACGGTACCCCAAACAAGTCATATTGAGTAAGAGACTCTAATACAATACATTCCATTTCTCATTCCGTTTATAAATTTTACTAAAAAATATAAACATCATAACTGATAACATTTCTTTCTCTTTTTATTTAAGAGACAGGGTCACCCAGGCTGCAGTGCAGTGGCATGATCATAGCTCACTGCAGTCTCAACCGCCCAGGGTCTAGTGGTCCTCCTGCCTCAGCCTCCTCAGCTGGGACTATAGGTGTGACACCATGCCCGGCTAGTTTTTTTTTTTATTTTCTGTCGAGTTGAGGGGTCTCCCTATGTTGCCCAGGCTGGTCTCGAACTCCTAGGCTCAAGCAATCTTTCCACCTCAGCCTCCCAAAGGCCTAGGATCACAGATGAGCCACCGTGACCAGACCTGATAACATTTCATGACTTACTCAGGAAAGTTCTCAAGCTACAGGTGAGGCTGCAGCACTATTTTAGAAACGGTATTTAAATAGCCTGAGTTACTTCAGCTTCCAAAGATGGCAGCTAAGACTGTGTGTCATTTGGTCTCTGCATATCCTTGAAAGAAGCATTGAGGAGGGTAGGAGAGACAGTCTTTCTTTTTTTTTTTGGCGTTTCACTTTGTCGCCCAGGCTGGAGTGCAGGGGCGCGATATCGGCTCATTGCAAGCTCTGTCTCCCGGGTTCACGCCATTCTCCTGCCTCAGCCTCCCAAGCAGCTGGGACTACAGGCACCCGCCAACCCGCCCAGCTAATTTTTTTGTATTTTTTAGTAGAGACGGGGTTTCACCATGTTAGCCAGGATGGTCTTGATCTCCTGACCTCGTGATCTGCCCGCCTCGGCCTCCCAAAGTGCTGGGATTACAGGCATGAGTCACTGCGCCCTGCCGAAAGAAGTGATGAGGAGGGCAGGACAGACAGTCTTGAATTGTTGATGCCACCCCCCTCCCATCCCCTGGCAGAGGCCTTGCAGTGCCAGTCTGTGCATATGGGGGAAGAACATCACAGTGACTAGGAGACTTTACACTGAACTTAGTGCTGCTCTGTGACAGCAGAGAATAAACCCATGCTGGGGTCAGCCAGTACCTGTGCAGGGAGGGAGAATCTGTACCAGACCTAGCCAGAGGATAATCACCTATCCCACAGGTTGGAACTTGAGTTTCTCAACAAGCCTGGTGACCACGGGCTGAAGTGCTCTGAGGACCTAGGCAAACTTGGAAGACAGTCTAGGTACACAAAGACTTCAACTCCTAAACAATTCCTAGGGCTGGGCTGGACTCAGAGCCAGAGGACTTAGGGTGGCACGCGACCTAGGGAGACACCCAGGGTGGCTAAAGGAGTGATTGCACCACCCCTCCCCCAAACCCAGGCGGTACAGCTCAGGGGCAAAAACATCTCCTTCCTTCTGCTTAAGGGATGGAAAGTGAAGAGTAAAGAGGACTTTGTCTTGCATCTTGGATACCTGCTCAGCCACAGCAGGATAGGGCCGCAGACAGAGTCGTGAGGCCCCCATTGCAGGTCCTAGCTCCTAGACACATTTCTAGACACTATCTGGACAAAACGGAACCTGCTGCCTTAAAGGAAGGACCCAGTCCCTGCAAGAGTCATCAGCTGCTGACTAAAGAGCCCATGGGCCCGGCCCCGAGAAACCAGCAGCAATGCCCGGGTAGTACACCATGGGCCTTGGGCTCTGAGATGTGCTGACTACAGGTGTGACCCAGCACATTCGCATCTATAGGTGGCTATGGTGAAAGGCTTCTTCTGTTTAAGTAGACAAGTAAAGGGATGTTGTTGTTTTGTACCTTAGGTACCGCTCAGCCACAGTGGGGTAGAGGAATAAGCAGGCTCTTGGGGTCCCCAGAGAAATGAGGTTCAGGCCTCAGCTCCTGAACTGCATTTCTGGACCTGTCTTGGGCCAGAGGGGAGCCCAGTTCCCTGAAGGGTGATCCCAGGCCAGGCAGCATTCCCCACCAGCTGACTGAAATGAAGAGCCCTTTGGCTTTAAGTGTACATTGGAGGTGGCCTGGCAGAACTACCCCCACCCCCAATCGTGGCTGGGTGGTGGTGTCCACAGGGAGGCCCCTCTGCCTGTGGAAAGGGGAAGGAAAAGCAGGATTGATTTTATATTGTGGTTTGAGTCCCAGCTTAGTCACAGTAGAACAGAACATCAGATAAATTTCTAAGGTTTTTGACTCCAATCCCTGGTTCTCAGACAGCATCTCTGGACTCACCACAGCTTGGAGGAACTCACTGTCCCGAAGGGAAGGACACAAACCTGTCTTCTCACTTTGGCATCTGCTGATAGTAGAGCCCTAGGGTCTTGAGTTAGCATAGGTGGTAGCAAGTGAGCAGTTACGGCAGGCATGACCCAGCACAGTCCCAGTGGTGGTAGCCACAAGAGTGCTTGCATCACCACACCCCAGTTCCAGGTAGCTCAGGGGAGGGAGAGGGGATAGGGGATGGGGGAGAGGGAGAGGGAGAGGGGAGGGGAGGGGATGGGGGCAGCGGGGGGAGTGGGGGAGTGGGGGAGGGGGAGAGTGAGAAGGAGAGACACTGTTTCTTTGAGAGAAAGGGAAAAGAACAAGAGTCTGTATGGTAATCCAGAGAATTCTGGATCTAATCCGAGACCACCAAGGGAGTACTTTGCGTCTGCAAAAAACAGTGATATTGGGCTTGGGGCCCAAGTCCTTTAGAAAGCCTTTTTAAGAAGGATGGACACAAACAAGCCCAGACTGTGAAGACTACAATAAATACCTAACTCTTCAATGCTCAAACACTAACGAACATCTACAAGCATCAAGATCATCCGGGAAAACATGACCTCACCAAACAAACTAAATGAGGGACCAATGCTGGAAAAACAGAGACATGTGACCTTTCAGATAGAGAATTCAAAATAGCTGGCTGGGCACAGTGGCTCATGCCTGTAATCCCAGCACTTTGGGAGGCTGCGGCAGGAGGATCACATAAGGCCAGGAGTTCGAGACCAGCCTGCTCAACGTGGCGAAACCCTGTCTCTACTAAAAATACAAAAAAAATTAGCCAGGCACAGTGATGCGTGTCTGTAAATCGCAGCTACTTGGGAGGCTGAGGCATGAGAATTGCTTGAACCCGGGAGGTGGAGGTTGCAGTGAGCCAAGATCATGCCATTGCACTCCAGCCTGGGTAACAGAACAAGACTCTGTCTCCCTAAAAAAAAAAAGGATTCAAGACAGTTGTTCTGAGGAAACTCAAAGAAATTCAAGATAACAGAAGGAATTCAGAATTCTGTCAGACAAATTTAACAAAGAGATTGAAATAAAAAGAATCAATCAGAAATTCTTGAGTTAAAAATGTAATTAACATGCTGAAAAAATGCATCAGAGTCATTTAATAGTGGAACTAATTAAGCAGAAGAAAGAATTATTGAGCCTGAAGACAGGCTATTTGAAAATACCCACTCACAGGAGAGAAAAAAGCAAGGAATAAAAACAATGAAGCCTGCCTACAGGATCTAGAAAATAGCCTTGAAAGAGCAAATCTAAGAGTTATTGGTCTTAAAGAAGAGGTAGAGAAAGAGAGGCAGGAAAATTATTCAAAGGGATAATATCAGAGAACTTCCCAAACCTGGAGAAAAATATCAACATCAATATTCAATAAGGTTATAATCAAACTCCCAAAGGTCAAAGATAAGGAAAGAACCTCAAAAGCAACAAGACAGCAAAAACAAATAACTTATAACGGAGCTCCAATACATTTGGCAGCAGACTTCTCAATGGAAACCTTACAGGCCAGGAGACAGTGGCATGACATATTTAAAGTGCTGAAGGAAAAGACCTTTACCCAAGAATAGTATATCCAGTGAAAATATCCTTCAAACGTGATAGAGAAATAAAGACTTCCTGACAAAAGTTGAAGGATTTCATCAACACTGGACCTGTCCAATAAGAAATGCTAAAGGGAGTTCTTTAATCAGAAAAAAAAACAGATGTCAGTGAGCAAAAAGAAATCATCTGACGGTACAAAACCCGCTGGTAATAGTAAGTACACAGAAAAACACATCGAGTATTGTAACACTGTAATTGTGGTATGTAAACTACACTTAAGTCTTAAGTAGAAAGCCCGAATGATGAACCAATCAAAAATAATAACTACAACTTTCCAAGACATAGTACAATAAGACACAGAATCAACAAAAAGTTAAAAAGGGGAATGAAGTTAAAATGCAGTTTTCTAACTATTAGGTTTCAGTGTGTGTGTGTGTGTGTGTGTGTGTGTGTGTGTGTGTGTGTTTGAGATGTTCCAAGAGGTGATTATTACATATTGCACACCTGTATCAAAATATTTCATAGGCTGTGGTGTCGTGGCTCACGCCTGTAATCCTAGCACTTTGGGAGGCTGAGGCAGGCAGATCACAAGGTCAGGAGATCGAGCCCATCCTCGCCAACATGGTGAAACCCAGTCTCTACTAAAAATACAAAAATTAGCTGGGGCTGGTGCTGGTCGCCTATAATCCCAGCACTTTGGGAGGCCAAGACAGGCGGGCTGCTTGAAGCCAGGAGTTTAAGACCAGCCTGGCCAACAGTGAAACCCCGTCTCTATTGAAAATAAAAAATTAGCTGGGCATGGTGGCGCGTGCCTGTAGTCCCAGTTACTCGGGAGGCTGAGGGAGGAGAATCACCTGAATCTGGGAGGTGGAGGTTGCAGTGAGCAGAGATTGCACCACTGCACTCCAGCCTGGGTAACAGAGTGAGACTTTGCCTCAAAAAATAAATTAATTAATTAAATTCAATAAAAATATAAAAATTAGCTGGGGCTGGTGGCATGTGCCTCTAGTCTCAGCTACTCGGGAGGCTGAGGCAGGAGAAATGCTTGCACCCGGGAGTCAGAGGTTGCAGTGAGCCGAGATTGCACCACTGCATTCCAGCCTGGCAACAGAGAGAGACTCCGTCTCAAAAAAAAAAAAATTTTTTTTAATTAAAAAATTTCATGTACCCCATAATTATATACACCTACTATGAACCAGCAAAAACTAAAAATAAAAATTTTAAAAAGGAAAGAAAAATGTTTAAAAAGAAAATGGCCAAGAATTATTCAAACTTAACGGAAAACAAAAAAACAGTTCTAGGATGCTCAGAGAATTATAAATAGAATAATTACAAAGAAAAACATACTCAGGCACACTGTGGAAGTAAAAATGCTAAAAACCAAAAGTAGACAGAAAAATTTGAAGACAAAGAAAAAGAAACATCACATCATAGGAACTTCTCATCAGAAACTAGTTACATCAGACAGCACTGAAAAAGAAAAGGAAAAAAGTGAATTACATAAAACGTGAAATATGTTTTAAGGAACAGCAGAGTTTTTCAAGCAAAGCTAAATTCACCATTGTACTGCCATTAAGTGCTTATATTGGAGGAAAGGTTTCAAATAAATGATGTAAGCTTCAATCTTTTTATTTGCTTGTTTGTTTAACTGAGATAGGGTAGTGCTATCCTGTTCAGGCTGGAGTGCAGTAGCTATTCACAGGCATGATCACGGCATGCTGCAGCCTCAAAATCCCAGGCTCGAGTGATCCTCTTGCTTCAGCTTCCCAAGCTCCCAAGTAGCTGGGACTACTGGGTGTGTTACCCCATCTGTAGCCCTAAGCTTCAATCATAAGATACGAGGAAAAGAAAAAGCAATTAGGTCCAAAGCAATATAAAGGAAAGAAGTAATAAAGACACAAGCAGAAATCAATGAAATAGAAAATAGAGCAAAGTCAATCAAACCAAAAGCTGGGTTTTCTTTGTTTGTTTGTTTTTTGCAAAGTTCAACAACACTGATAAACTCCTAGCCAGACTGATCAGAAAAAAAGATTAAAAAAACACACAAATTATCAGTATCAGGAAGGAGATAGTAGATGTAACTACAGATCCATGCTACAGACCATAAAAGGATAACATGAGAATATTCTAAAATCCTATTATAAACATCTTTATAACAGTAAACTAGACAACTTAAGATAAAAGGGAGAAATACTTTGGAAGACAAACTACCAAAGTCACTCATGAAGAAAGAGGTAACAATAAAAGACCTGTATCTATTAAAGAAAATGACTTCAGTTTTAAAACCTTCCAAAAGGAGATGACTTCACTAGTGAACTCAACCAAATATTTAAGGAATAAGTTTACACAAACAGTTCCAGAAAACAGAAAAGAGAATACTTCCCAACTCATGCTAAGTAGCCATCATTAGCCTGAAATAAAACAAAAAATATTACAATAAAAGGAAATGAAAAGTTCTGTATTAATCATTAACATAGATTCAAAACAACATGTTCCACACAATAAACGTATATTAAGTCTTAGTTTGTCAACTCAAAAAGATAAATTTCAAAAACACAGATGCAAACATGCTTAACAAAATACTGGGAAATCAAATTCAGCATTTTATTAAAACAATGTCTCATGACCAAGTGGAACTGACAGCCAGGAACACTGGTTGTTTTCAGTAATCATAAGTTAATCTATGTTATTCACCATATCAAAAGAGATAAACATCCTATAATCACAACTGATGCATAAAATACATCTTACAAAATTTGACATCATTCATGATTTTTTTAAAAACTCTCAGAAAATAAGAATAGAGAGGAATTTGCTCATCATTAAAAGACACATACAAAAATAAAACAAATTACAGTTGATCTCACATGTAATAGTGAAAAAATGAATGAATTTCCCCTAAGATCAGGCACAAGAAAAGGATGTTGCTCTTACCATTTCTTTTGAACACTGCATTGGAAATACTAGCCAGTGCAATAAGGCAAAAATAAATAAAAATAAAAGGCATACAGATGGGAAATAAAAACAAAAACTGCCCTTTATGTGCAGATAGCATAACTATCTATGTAGAAAGTCCCAAAGAATCTACCAAAAAAAACCGACTATAACTACTGCAAGAGATTCACAAGGCTGCAGAGTACAAGGTGAATATATAAAAGCTGCATATTAGGAGAGAATGTTACAAAAAAAAAAAAAAACTTGAATTCAAAATACATAACAAACTCTCAAAATCAACAAACAAAAAAAGCCCTCTTTTAAAATAAGCAGAAGATTTTGAAAACCATTTCACATCAAGGACATATGATGGGCAATGATACACATGAAAAGATGCTTATCATTAGTCTTTACGGAAAACGCAAATTAAAACCGAAATGAAATGCTACTACAAACCTATTATAATGGCTTTTTTAAAAATGACAATAATGTGTCAGGTGCAGTGGCTCACACCTGTAATCCCAGCAACTTGGGAGGTCAAGGAAAGAGGATCACTTGAGCCCAGGAGTTGGAGACCAGCCTGGGTAGCATGGTGAGACCACATCTATATAAAAAATAATAATTTAAAAAAAGTTAGCTAGACATGGTAGCACAACATGCCTGTAGTCCCAGTTATGTGCAAGGCTGAGGTCAGGAGGATCACTTGGGCCCAGGAGTTTGAGGCTGCAGTGAGCTATGATCACGCCACATCTGTTTTAGTGGTCCTGTTTCTCTAACTAAATCCTGACTGATAAGCGAACTGTTTTCCAAAGTGGCTGTATCAATTGCATTCAAACTAGCAAAATATGACAGCACAAGCTGGAGCCTATAAGGATGGGAAAAACCCTTGTAAGTAGCGACTGCCTTTGACCCTGATGGTACGCATGTTCTGCAGAAACCAAGGCTTTCTTCATGGTGCTAAACACACAAACACACACCTTGCCCTGGAGTCAGAGACGATGAAGGGAGATTCTAGGGAAGACAGAGCAACTGCAGTCCCAACATTGCCTCATGCCAACAAAGTGGGCCAGCAGATAAATGAGAACACATATGAGCTACAAAAATGGCTGGTGCTTCATTTCTGTTCTCCAAATCCTGCACTAGAATTTCTCATGGCCCACCCTAAAGGGCAACATACCGGGAAGGGAATTCTGGAAAACGTGGTTCAGTGTGGCTACACTGATTATGTTATAAAGCTAACAAAGGTAATTTCTTATAAAGTTAGACATACAGTTATCATGTAAGACTCAGCAACCCCACGGCTCGTATTTCCCAAGAGAAACAAAAACTTATGTTCACTAAAACTAGCATACAAAATGTTTACAACAACTTTACCCATAATCATCAAAAATCAGAAACAATTCAAATGCCCTTCAACAGGTGAATGAATAAACTGATTGTGGTACATTCACACAATGGAATAGGCAATGAAAATGAACTACTGATATATGCAGCAACACTGATGAATACCAGATGCATTATGTTAAGTAAAATAAACCAAATTAAAAAGTTACATACTACTAAATGATTCTACTTACACAGTGTTCAGAAAAAGGCAAAACTATAGGGATGGAGCATAAATCAGTGGTTGCCAGGGTTAGGGCTAGGGTATCGTTGACTATAAAAGGGAAGACTTTACGGAAGAGGTGATGGAACTGTATTGTGTCTTGATTGTGGTGATGAGTTTTGTTTGTTTGTGGAGACAGAGTCTCACTCTATCACCCAGGCTGGAGTGCAGTGATCTCGGCTCACTGCAACCTCTGCCTCCTGGGTTCAAGCAATTCTCGTGCCTCAGCCTCCTGAGTAGCTGGGACTACAGGCATGTGCCACCAGGCCTGGCTAATTTTTGCATTTTTTTGTAGAGATGGGGTTTTGCCATATTAGCCAGCCTGGTCTCAAACTCCTGGCCTCAAGTGATCTGCCCATCTCAGCCTCCCTAAGTGCTTAGATTACAGGTGTGAGCCACCATGCCCAGCATTTTTAAATTTTTTTTTTTTGAGATGAAGTTTTGCTCTATCACCCAGGCTGGAGCGCAGTGGCGTGATCTCAGCTCACTGCAACCTTCACCTCCTGGGTTCAAGTGATTCTTCTGCCTCAGTCTATCGAGTAGCTGGCATTACAAGCCTGCACTACCATGCCCAGCTAATTTTTTTGTATTTTTAGTAGAGATGGGGTTTCACCATGTTGGCCAGGCTGGTCTCGATCTCATGACCTCAAGTGATCCAACCACCTCGGCCTCCCAAAGTGTTGGGATTAGAGTCATGAGCCACTGCGCCCAGACTCTTCTTTTTTTTAAGAGACAGAGTCTCACTATGTTGCCCAGGCTGGTCTTGAACTCCTGGGCTCAAGTGATCCTCCTGCCTCAGACTCCCAAAGTGCTGAGATTTCAGGTGTGACCCACCACACCCAGCCTGTGGTGGTGGTTATGGGAGTATGCATTAATAAAAACTCACAGAACTTTAACTGTAAAAAACTGTAAAGGAGTGAATTTTACTGTGTATAAATTTTGAAATAAGTTAAACTAAGCTTTGGAATAAAGCTATCACTAAACACTAAATATAAAAATATCTACACCCAAATATGTGCTTTCTACACAATTTGTTCTTAAATGTACAAATACACAATAATATATTCATTCACTTGGGAAAGCTAAGACACTGGAAGCAGAAAACAATCAATGATCACTTTTGGGTAGTGGGATGAAATCACTTTAAAAAACTCACCATTATGACACAGTTGCTCAGTGCTCAGGTAAAGGTCTAGTATTTAAGCAGAGGAGGCCCAGGAGACTTTTTGTTGCATACACTACCTGACAATTTCTAAAAGGACACTTCTTAAAACTTCATGTCATAAGAAATACATTGCCCCAACAACATCATGTACCTGTGATGGCATTATAGGAAATAACATTATTTGCATTTTATTTTCTACTGTTTATATGTTACTTTTATAAGTATGGAGGGAAAGAGGGGATGATAAGTTTAAAAACACCAACCACCACAAAAAGCACAAAACCCTTTGAGCAGTTTAACATTCTGACATTCTATCCTGTTTCTTTTACTTGACACAAGTAACCAATTCCAGTCTCCAAAATACAACAAATCTAACATGGACTGGTCCTCCAACAACCACCACCTAGGGGGCAGTCTCCAGGGTTAAAATCCACATTTCCCAGACTCCCTTGCATCTAAGATTCTGGGTATAATTTAGGTTGCACCATAGATGCACTGGCAAGATAGACGGATTTGGTACTAAAGGCACCCTGCTGGTGGGGTTTGAGGGAGAGACAGCACATTGGAGCCACAGGCAGAACGGTAGCTTCCTACTTCAGCAGTTAGGTTTCTAATCACAGCAGGGACAGCAGTATCCTTAGCTGGCCCATTCTGAAGTGTGACTGTTAAAGTCACAATCTTGGAGGCCCAATCTGATGTGTATTTCTTCATCTTCCCTAGTACTTAATGTTTCAATAAGCTTTCTATTCAAACAAGCTAGGTTAAAACAAAAGAAAAACTAATATATACCATGCTACAAATCTGTAATTTTGTTAGATCATAAAGGCAACAACAAAATCATCTAACAGTATTATTACTATTATACTCATTTTCATTGTTAATTTTATCTGATACCGATGCCAGCCTCCATGTTCAAGTATGCTGCACTAACCTACAGTTCACAGAGTTATCTTCTAGTCCTGTGTTAAGTGCCTCAGTGTTTACCTTGCTATCTGCTCTTTTCTCTCTTTACCTATTAGAGACCCAGCAGAAATGCCAGTTAACTCCATCAAGCCTCTCCCACTTTGGCACACTGAATCCTTTTTAATATTCCTATATACTTGTTTATGTACTGACAGAAATAATTAATTATATTTTACTTGGGGGTATATTTCAATCTCTTGATTTTAACTATGAATTAATTCCTTGAAGCAAGGACCACATTCAATTTTTGTTGCATGCCTAGTGCCTTTTTGCAGGCCTGGCATGTTACAGGTACTCAGTAAATACCACTAGAACATAGAATAAGGTATTACATTCGGCGCAGGGAAAAGTATTTTCACTTTCAGTGTTTCTCACCTCCTACTCCTTTATCAGATCTGCAGGTTTTATTTATCTTATTTTTATTATTATACTTTAAGTTCTAGGGTACATGTGCACAACATGCAGGTTTGTTACATATGTATACATGTGCCATGTTGGTGTGCTGCACCCATTAACTCGTCATTTACATTAGGTAAATCTCCTAATGCTATCACTCCCCTCTCCCCACAATAGGCTCCGGTGTGTGATGTTCCCCTTCCTGTGTTCAAGGGATCGCATTGTTCAATTCCCACCTATGAGTGAGAACGTGCGGTGTTTGGTTTTCTGTTCTTGAGATAGTTTGCTGAGAATGATGGTTTCCAGCTGCACCTATGTCCCTACAAAGGACAAGAACTCATCCTTTTTTATGGCTGCTTTATTTTTTTTGAATTTTCATTCAGCCTCACAGTGTAGACTTGATTCACTAGGTTTTATTCTTTGCAATTTCTATGTAGCTGTAGCTCTATTATAACTGTTATATTAATAACATTGCACTATTATGTTATTCTGACCATCTGAAGCTAAATGCCAATGCATTTTAAATTTTCAGCTGTGCATCCTACAAATTTAAATCATGGCATGTAACAAGTTAAGTATGAGTGAAGTTTTGCCAGAAGAACAAATTATCAGTGATACTAACCATTTTAATTACCATGTCAGGGATTTAATTTATCAACCCATATTGGTAAGTAATAACTTTGTGTCAAACAATTCAGTAAAGATGCAGCAACATAAAAGGCAGGCTACTGACTCACATCAAATACGTAATAGTCTATAAAGATTCTATTTTTGTAATTTAAAATAAAGGATGACTTCATAGAAAGCTATTTATGAAAATCTCAAATGGAAGTTTCACCATTTCAAAGAAACTGTAAGTTTAACTAAAGACAGTAAGTCCATAAACACAAAGACAAAACACAGTACATACTATAGTAGACAAGATGACCTGGTATTTACCCCACTGCAAGGGGTAAATAAGTGAGGTGATGAATGTGTTAATTGTGGTCATCATTTCACAATGTATATGTATATCAAATCATCATCATACTGTATACCTTGAAAATATGTATTTTCTACTTGTCAATTATACCTCAGTAAAGCTGAGGGAAAAAAAAAATTAATAATAAAAGATATACATAGGATACTCAGGGGTCCCCAATTCCTGGGTCACGAACTGGTTAGGAACTGGGCTGCACAGCAGGAGGTGAGTGGAAAAGCGAGCGAAGCTTAGTCTGTATTTATAGCCACTCCCCATTACTCCCATTGACCCCTGAGCTCTGCCCCGTCAGATCAGCAGCGGCATTAGATTCTCATAGGAGCGCAAACTCTATTGTGAACTGTGCACGCGAGGGATCTAGGTAGCGTACTTCTTATAAGAATCTAATACCTGATGATCTGTCACTGTCTCCCATCACCCCCAGATGGGACTGTCTAGTTGCAGGAAAACAAGCTCAGAGGTCTCATTGATTCTCCATTATGGTGAGTCATATAATTATTTCATTATATATGACAATGTAATCATAATAGAAATGTGCACTTGCACAATAAACGTAGTGCACCTGAATCATCCTGAAACCTCCCTCCACTCCCAGTCCATGGAAAAACCGTCTTCCACAAAACTGGTCCTTGGTGCGAAAAATGTTGGGGATCATTGCTCTGTATCATTAAGAATCAAAGATCAAAAGCCCATAAAACAAATCTCCTACTGTGCTTGGCAGAGGTCATTTCATTAAGGGTCCGGATCAAATTCAGGCTCAACAATTAGTAAGACAACTAGAAAAATACAGAAAGCTTAAAGCAGAGCAACTAGTCTAAAAGCAGATATCAGATTGTTTAGTGCAAATGGTAAGAAAAGCTGACCATATTTTAATTCGGAACTCAGAGAGAGGTAAATAGGATAAATTAATATTGCCAAGGTTTACACCAAGAACACAGGACTTGCTGAGACTGTGGGGTTTTTTTTGTTTTGTTTTGTTTTTGAGACGGAGTCTTGCTCTGTCGCCCAGGCTGCAGTGTAGTGGTGCGATCTCGGCTCACTGAAACCTCCACCTCCCCGGTTCAAGAGATTCTCCTTTCTCAGCCTCTTGAGTAGCTCGGGCTACAGGCGCGTGCCACCACGCCCAGTCAATTTTTTATATTTTCAGTAGAGATGGGGTTTCACCACATTGGCCAGGCTGGTCTCGAACTCCTGACCTCGTGATCCACCCACCTCGGCCTCCCAAAGTCCTGGGATTACAGACGTGAGCCACCATACTCGGCCTGATATTGTGGGTCTTAATACAACTAGTCCTCTGAATAATTATCAATTTCTCCCTTTACAAGACTAGCCTTCATTTTACTTTGAGCAGATAAAAGTTACAAACTTGCTAAATGAATACTGTAAGGTTTACCAGATTTCTAAAACAGAATATTCCCATCTCAACATTTTATTTTACTCATAATTTTCTACTTACAAAATCTTGCCGTATGTCATTGAAGTCTTTGCCATATTTTTCCAGTGCCTCTTCAAATAAGCTAGCTTCAGAGGCTGACCATTCCTCCATTTCATCTCTGCATAAAACAGGTCCTCCGAGTGGTACTAAGACACTAATGGCACTGCTCAAATCATAGCTGTGTCTATACAATGTATCCATAGCGTGAAACTAAAGAAACAAAATGAACAGAAAATATCAACCAGAAATGCAAACATGCTACATTATGTAAGAATAGAAACACTAAAATATATTATGCACTTAATTAACAATATACTTATACTTATTTTTAACAAAATTTTAAACAGATTACTAAACAATTATTTAAGATATCATTTATTGCTTTAGAAAATGCAGACTTGTCGGGAGGCTGAGGCAGGAGAATGGCGTGAACCTGGGAGGCGGAGCTTGCAGTGAGCTGAGATGGGGCCACTGCACTCCAGCCCTGGCGACAGAGTGAGACTCCGTCTCAAAAAAAAAAAAGAAAATGCAGACTTGTACCCTCATGTGGGGGGAGGGGAGCACCGGGTCTCCCTCTATTCCCAGGCTAGAGTGCAGCAGCAGCCTCGACCTTCCACGCTCAAGCAATCCTCCTGCCTCAGCCTCCTGAGTAACTAGGACCACAGGCATATGCCACTATTCCTGGTTAGTTTTTTTTATTTTATATAGAGACAGAGGTCTCGCTATGTTGCCCAGGCTAGTCTTGAACTCCTGGGCTCAAGTGATCCTCCCACTATAGCCTCCCAAAACACTAGGATTAAGTCTCTTTTATTTTTATTTATTTACCTTTTTTTTTTTTTTGAGATAGGCTCTTGCTCTGTCACCCATGCTGGAGTGCAGTGGCATGGTCATAGCTCACTGTAACTTTGAAAGTCTAGGCGGTCCACACATGGTGGCTCACGCCTGTAATCCCAGTACTTTGAGAAGCCAAGGTGGGAGGATCACTTGAGCCCCGAAGTTTTAAGACCAGTGTGGGCAACATAGTGAGACCCTCTCTCTACAAAAATAAACAATTAGCCAAGCCTGGTTGTGCACGCCTATAGTCCCAACTACTTGGGAGGCTGGGGTGGGAGGATTGCTTGAGCCCAGGAGGTTGAGGCTGCAGTGAGCTGTGACTTATGCCACTGCACTCCAGCCTGGACAACAGAGTGACAGCCTACCTCAAAAAATAAAAATTGATAAAAATATCAAAGTCACTTCAGCTCTTGTGCAAGGTATACAGCACAGCCATCCTTGACCAGGGAAACATATACAGATTATGTATCAGAGAGTGATAAAAAAAAAATTCTCAGGTTGGGTTAAGGAATCACGTACTAACATGGAAAGAAAACAATGGAACACAGTATGATGTTTAAGACAAAATTATAAACATGCTGCACAGAAAAAGCAAAACAAAACAAAGTTACATATTCATGTTAATATGGTAACTTGGTTGAGGTTGTAGAAGACAAAGAATAGATGGCCAGACTTGCACGGAACAGCAAGGCCACTGTGGGTTTCTTATATATTTCAAGGGAGAGTGATTTGAAGCACAATTTGAAAGGAGAAAAGATAGAAGACACAATCACTGTAACGTTGAACTCCTGGGCTCAAGGTTACTTTTGCAAAAGTAACTTAGGTCTAGCTTACTTAAAAAGCATTTTCTGGCCAGACACAGTGGATCATGCCTATAATCTCACACTTTGGGAGGCCAAGGTGGGCAGAACACTGGCACCCAGGACTTCAAGACCAGCCTGGGCAGCACAGTGAAACCCCATCACAAAAAAAAAAAAAAAAAAAAAAAAAAACAGGCATGGTGGCATATTGCCTGTAATCCCAGCTACTCAGGAGTCGGACATGAGAAAATCACTCGAGCCCAAGAAGGTTGAGGCTGCAATGAGCTGAGATCGTGCCACTGCACCCCAGCCTGGGCAACAGAGTGATGCCCTATTTTTAAATAAAGAAGGCATTTTCCTCCAATCAGAACAATAACTAGGTTCTAAAACTTCAAGTTTTGAAAAACCTTTTATTTTCCTACTGGAAAGAGAGTCATTCATAGCATGTACATACATGTACTTGTATGTATAACAGGAAAACTGAAAAACAGCACAATCAGCTCCGCCTATGCTGCAGATTAGCTCATAGGTGCTGCAAAGTGATCTAATTCTTGCCCAAATGAGAACTAGTTCTGTTTTTCTCCCCACCTCTCAACCCCACCCAGACTTTCTAACACATGAACTTCAAGTCTTGTACCTTTTACACAATGTATCTCTTGCTATTTATTAAAAATTTCACAAATGGGGATAGCTTCACTTCTATGCAACAATAGAACTCTTAAAAATTTAGCTTTTGGCATAAGTTATGCATCTCCAAGCCCGCCACCAGTCAAGGTCTCAGTGCCAGCTACGCCACTGCAGCTGTCACTATGGCCCATGAGAACACTGCTAACTCCAAGATCAAACAGTTCTGGAGGTGCTTAGGGCTCCGGGGTGCTGAACGAAGGTGCTGGTAGCCTTAGAAAAGAACCAGAGAAACCTAATACTGCTTTGGTTTTTTAAAGCATCACTTAGGAGTTGCTATCCCAGAAAATCCAGAAATAGAACTGCTTTCCCTAGAATTGACAGAAATGAAAGATAAATATGAACCACCTCAGGTGAAGTGTGCAGGATAGAATTCTTCTCGGTTGAAAAGACACTAAAAAATGGTTTTGTATAACTTGAATAGTTTGTATATTACATAATCTTTTATAGACAGATGCTACAGAATTCTTTTAATATGTTACATTCACGTATCACAGTTTACTATTAGAAACACACTTAGAATCATCTATAAATACTCAATATAAATTGTTTTGAATCTTCAAGCAGAAGAATCCAAAGTGGAAAAAAAAAAAAAAACTAAACACATCCATCTAATTCATTACCTTAAAAGATACTTTGTTTATTAGTCTGATGAGGAATTATGGTGCTGTTTGTATTTTTGCCAATGAAGTTTAGCTTGGAGGTAATCCTTGGTGTAGCTTAAAAAATAAGCACAGGTACAGCCATTCTTTAAAATGAAGAGGACACTGTTGTTTATATTTCCTGTAGGCAGCTGGAGAGATCTGTGTGTCACAAGATGCTTCTGCATGGGTTCCCATTAATTTTCTGTTCTTGTTTATATAATGTGGAACAAATAACTCTTCTTTGCCACCACTGTGCCTTAGGTAACTGCGTGTGCCAGTCAGAAATCTGACACCACGTTTTCCTTCTAGGCTATCATGCCCTATCCGATCATCTTTCCTTGCTTCACTCTGTGCTTTAGTGAAGCCTAGTTGCACATTGGCCTTTCTGTGCTGTTTTCAATTCGCTTAATGATAGCAGTTACACCAATTGTAACTTATATAACTTTAAACAGAATCACACTGTTCCCTGCCTTACTTAGTTGCTTAGTTGAGCACAGAACAAAGGCAACATAAAATCTGGGGTTCACGCACAAGTTGGGATGAGAAGGGGAGTGAGCCATAATATCCTGGAAAATTATACTTTCTAAGTATAATCGCAGTGATGTTTCTCTCAAAGTATTTTTCTAGCCTTGAATTCATTTTACCTTCATTATTCCTGTGAAGTAGGTAGGGCAAGTACAAGGGGAAGTTGGGTGCTGAATTTTTAGGTCAAAGACTGATACTAATACAAAGTATTTGCTAACTGTAGAACCTGGGGCACCACATCAGTTAACTGCTGAGACTCACTTTCCTTGTTTGTTAAATGAGAAGAATATCCATGCTGCCTACCTCAGAGGCCTGTGAGGGTCAAATGAGAATGTATGTGAAAGATCTTTTCTTATTTGTATTTTTTTAAAAAATACCTTTTAAGTGATCCCTCATTATCTGGTAGGAGACTGTAGGAGAGCTCAAATATCAACTAATATCTATTAAAGTGAAAACATTATTAGCAAAAGTATGCACTAATATGTATGTATATGTACATATACACACACACAGTGATGTATTAACCAAGATAATAAGTGTATAGATTATGAATTTGTTCACTATAGCAGTATTTAGAACATGTAAACATGTTTAGGTACAGTAAATAAATGCTTTAACAAGGGTTGACATCTCACTTAAAGTCAATCATTGGTGCTGGATGCAGTGGCTCACACCTGTAATCCCAGCACTTTGGGAGGTCAATGCAGGCAGATCACCTGAGGTCAGGAGTTTGAGACCAGCCTGGCCAATATGGTGAAACTCCGTCTCTACAAAAATTAGCTGGGTGTGGTGGCAGTCACCTGTAATCCCAGCTACTCAGGAGGCCCCTGAGGCAGGGGAATCGCTTGAACCCAGGAGGCAGAAGTAGCAGTGAGCTGAGATCATGCACTCATTGGATTCCACAAAATAAAACTAGGGATTTCATGATCAATTTCCTAGTTATAACCACAGTAAAGGCCACTGGCCACATGTAGTCTTTTGTTGTATGTGTCACAACCATGGAACAATTGACTTCCAACTTTCAAGTGAACTTCCTCTCACTCTTCTGCAGCAGAGGTTGGGGAAAAAAAAAAAAGAACTTGGTTCTTCAGCTTTTGCTCTGCAAATTTCAGAATCAGCTACATTCTGTAGCTAACCTCACTAGACAGACTGTGAAGTTTAGCTGTAGTATGTACTTTTACACACTTCTACATCAAACTCTGAAAATAATGTAGTAAACCCCATTATTCATGATTTTACTTTCCAAGGTTTCAGTTACCCATAGTCAAGTGCAGTCTGAAAATAGATGAATATAGTACAATAAGATGTTTGTATGTGTGAAAGAGAGACAGAGAGGGAGCACACTGTATTAGTCTGTTTTCACACTGCTGATCAAGACATACCTGAGACTGGGCAATCTACAAAATAAAGAGGTTTAATGGACTTACAGTTCCACACGGCTGGGGAGGCCTCACAATGCTGGTGGAAGGCAAGGAGGAGCAAGTCACATCTTATGTGGATGGCAGCAGGCAAAAAGCAAGAGGTTGTGCAGGGAAACTCTCATTTTTAAAACCATCAGGACCAAGTACGGTGGCTCACACCTGTAATCTCTGCACTTTGGCAGGCCGAGGTAGGCGGATTGCCTGAGCTCAGGAATTTGAGACCACCCTGGACACCATGGCGAAGCCCCGTCTCTACTAAAACACAAAAAATTAGCCAGGCATGTTGGCACGTGCCTGTAATCCCAGCTACTCAGGAGGCTGAGGCAGGAGAATCACTTGAACCTGGGAGGCGGAGGTTGCAGTGGGTCGAGATTGTGCCACTGCACTCCAGTCTGGGTGACAGAGCAAGACTCCATCTCAAAAAAAATAAAATAGCCGGGCGCAGTGGTTCACGCCTGTAATCCCAGCACTTTGGAAGGCCAAGGCAGGCAGATCACGAGGTCAGGAAATCGAGACCATCCTGGCTAACATGGTGAAACCCTGTCTCTACTAAAAATACAAAAAATTAGCCAGGCATGGTGGCGGACGCCTGTAGTCCCAGCTACTCGGGAGGCTGAGGCGGGAGAATGGCGTGAACCTGGGAGGTGGAGCTTGCAGTGAGCCGAGATCGTGCCACTGCATTCCAGCCTGGGTGACAGAGCAAGACTCCATCTCAAAAAAAAAAAAAAAAATGACAAAACTAAAAGATTAAAAGATATTCAAAAATGCTAACATTCCTCAAAATAAAAATATAATGTATCTTTTTCTTTTGAGACAGGGCCTCACTCTGTTGCTCAGGTTGGAGTGCAGTGGCATGATCTCAGCTCACTGCAACATCTGCCTCCTGGGCTCAGGTGATCCTCCCACCTCAGCCTCCCAAATAGCTGGGACTACAGGTACATGCCACAATGCCCAGCTAATTTTTGTATTTTCAGCAGAGACAGTTTTGCCCTGTTGCCCGGGCTGGTCTCCAACTCTTGGGCTCAAGCGATCCGCCTGCCTTGGCCTCCCAAAATGCTGGGACAGGGGCCCTGAAACCAGTCACAGAATTAAGCACATTTTTCTCAACTGATACTACACCAACCACTCAAATCATGAATGGATTTTCAGTTTTGTGTTCATGTTAAATGAATGAAATTGCTTTTCTTAAGAGTACTTTTTAAAATGATGATGGGCTGTTACCTAATAAGGCTTCAAAGAACCGAAGTAGTATATTAGCCTTCATCAAGTGATTATGACAAAAAGTGATTATATTCGTTGTTTCAAAGATTCTACTCTTTAGTGTTCAGTTTGTCTTCCTGAACACTGAAGGAACCATTTGCTTTCAGAGGAGGAGCTCCTGTACTGTCTCAAATCAAATGACAAAGAATACATTGGAATTACTGTTGACCAGGAGCTATGAAACCTCCAAAGCACACATTTATACCACAGACCAAAGGAAAGTACAGTAAAGGTCAGAATGTGCAAAAAGTAAACACTCAGCAGGTATGTACACTCTGGAGTTACTAGGAAATAATTCCTTTGAAACTGATCAACTTCATAAAAGAAACCAGAGGATCATATTATGTGCTAGAAGTCCATACAAACCCCATCTTTCTGATATACACAGAAGTTTCTTTTGAATGGACTTTATGTAGTCTAATTTTACCCTTAAGAGCTTTACATGAATACAGTTTCTATAACAGAAGAGACAAAATCCAGTAGAAAAGATGTAGGGTAAACAAAGAAAACAAGTTAAGAAAAGACAGTCACATAACACAGGACCAAAGACTTGTGGTTTATCAGTAAGGTAATACAAATTTGAAATGCCAGAGAAGTCTGAAAAAATGAACAACTAATTGATTGTGAGAGAAGTCAGAATAATGATTTCCTAACTGGAGAAGAACAGAAGGGAAGCTGTTGAGACACTGGTAATGTTCTTTACCATCTAGTGATGGTTACACGAATATATACACAGGTAAAAATGTTAAGCTGTGTAACAAACTGTAGGGCACTCTATATATGTCACCATATGTACACCTCAATTTAAAATAAGAAAAAGAATTTTGAGGCTGGGTGTGGTGGCTCACACCTGTTAATCCCTGCACTTTAGGAGGCCTAGGCAGGCGGATCACGAGGTCAAGAGTTTGAGATCAGCCTGGCCAACAGAGTGAAAGCCCATCTCTACTAGATTAGCCGGGTATGGTGGCACGCACCTGCAGTCCCAGCTGCTCAGGAGGCTGAGGCAGGAGAATCGCTTGAACTCGGGAGGCGGAGGTTGCAGTGAGCAGAGACCATGCCATTGCACTCCAGTCTGGGTGACAGAGTGAGACTTTGTCTCCAAAAAAAACAGAAAAGAAAAGAAAAGAAATAGTTGGCCAGGTACATTAGCTCAGGCATGTAATCCCAGAGCTTTTGAGAGGCCTTGGAAAGCCAAGGCAGGAGTTCAAGACCAGTCTTGGCATTAATTTTTTAATTTTAAAATTTAATTAATTAAAAAAATTTAATTAGCTGAGCACAGAGTTGAGTGCCTATATTTAAAAAAAAAGAAAAAGAAAACTAGGCCAGGCGTGGTAACTCACGCCTCTAATCCCACCACTTTGGGAGGCCAAGGCAGGCAGATCATGAAGTCAAGAGATCAAGATCATCCTGGCCAACATGGTGAAACCCCGTCTGCACTAAAAATACAAAAATTAGCTGGGTGTGGAGGCGCATGCCTGTAGTCCCAGCTACTCAGGAGGTTGAGGCAGGAGAATTGCTTGAAACCAGGAAGTAGAGGTTGCAGTGAGCTGAGATCGGGCCACTGCACTCCAGCCTGGTGACAGAGTGAGACTCCGTCTCAAACAAACAAACAAACAAACAAACAAAAAAAAAGACAAGAAGAAAACTAAACTAAAAGTCTTCCCTCCAGATTAAATACTTTGCAAAGATACCATGTTTTCAATAGAGATACCAATACACACTGCACGATCCATTCAAATCTAAATTGTAAAAATCAAAAGAAACCCAGCACAAGCTGTTCTCTCTGCCAAAAAGCAGTGAAGGTGTTGTCACATTTCATCTCATTCATAACAGATGGAGATGACAAAAAGCAGTATTTTAGGAGAAAGACTGACAAGGAAATCTTGGCAATGGAATTCTCATCTTTTGTTAAGCAGAACCACACTATGGGTAGATTGGACTACTGTTCAGCAAATATTCACTCCCTATCCTACACCTCCACAGCAGAGTATTCTTTCACTGGTCACTGATGTTGGGCTTGGCCATGTGACTTGCTTGGCAAACAAGATGTTAGGATATGTGACATAACTGAGCCTTGACAAGTGTTTGTAAATTTGGCCTTGCCCTCTTGTGTTACTGAGTTTTGTCCATGGAGGATGAGAAATACGTGGAGCAGATCCAGACCCAACCTATAGCTGGCACCTACATTAGAGCCCAGTCTAGCTCAGCAGAATCCTAGATAATCTGCAGATGAGTGTATCAGAAATCAATGCTTGTTGTTATAAGCCACCGAAATTTGGGCAGTGTAATAGATGTGTTTTCCTCTTTGAGAATAAAGAACTTAATTCACTCAGTTGCCAGAAGTGCTGTGAACAAGACAGTCCTCAGCTGCTGATCTTTTTTGGAATTATTTCAATTCAAGAACAATTCATCGTGAAAGTCCACCCACCCTTCCTGGAACAACTTGCATCCAATAATGCAAGGCTGTAAAGGCCCAGCTTTTCACCCTGATTTGGGATGCCACAAATTAGCTGGAGTCAGCTGAGGCCTTCATTCGACTGTATCCACCTCCTCCCACTAGCCAATCCTGCCTCTTTCCCTCTTATTCCACAAGTGTTGACCCCAACGGTAATCCCTAATAAATTTCCCGCATAAAAACTGCTATCAGAATCTGCTTCCAGAGAACCCAACCTGTAAAACGCAGTATTATGACAACAGCTAACTGATACACATATACTATATTCAATACTAACTACAAATGCTCTGCAACTTATGGCTACGTCCCAACAAACTCATCATAGGTTGAAAATATCATAAGTCAAAAATGCATTTAATACCCTGAAAAACCCATTGTAAAAAACAAAACAAAACAAAAATTGTTAAGTTGAACATCCTCAGTCAAGGGCCATTTGTATTGATTTGTTCAGTTACAATTTCACAAAAACTTCACATATATACCTCCTACAGGAATTACAGCATTCAGAATATCACATCTATTTAAACATTAACGACCACATGGTTTTTTTTCCAAGCAGAGGAAGATGATAATAAACTCTCATGAGTAAACCTCAAACTGTTATGGACTAAGCTTTTCATATGCACGTCTGGTGCAGTGGCCCATACCTGTAATCCCAGCACTTTGGGAGGTCAAGGGTGGGGGTGGATGGCTTGAGGCAGGAGTTCAAGCCCAGCCTGGCCAACATGGCAAAACACCATTTCTGCCAAAAATACAAAAATTAGTTGGGCATGATGGTGTGTGCCTGTAATCCCAGCTACTTGGGAGGCTGAGGCAGGAGAATCGCTTGAACCCGGGAGGCAGAGGTTGCAGTGAGCTGAGATTGCGCCACTGCACTCCAGCCTGGGTGACAGAGCCAAACTCTGTCAAAAAAAAAAAAAAGTTTTTTATATGTAAAAAAGTGTGCCATCCACTTTCAATTTTTGCTTTAATGCATAGATATAACAAAATCCCTCATCCAACAAACTTGCTAAGACTTAGCTGGCATTCACTCAAATCAACCTAAAAGACACCCTGAGTCATGCTCTTGTGTGTACCTTTTGATTACTTTTTTTTTTTTTTTTTTGGAGATGGAGTCTTGCTCTGTGGCCCAGCTGGAGTTCAGTGGCGCGATCTCAGCTCACTGCAATCTCCACCTCCCAGGCTCAAGAGATTCTCGTGCCTCAGCCTCCTAAGTAGCTGGGATTATAGGCACCCACCACCATACCCTGCTAAGTTTTTTGTATTTTTAGTAGAGACAGGGTTTCACCATGTTAGCCAGGCTGGTTTCGAACTCATAGCCTCAAGTGATCCACCTGCCTTGGCCTCCCAAAGTGCTAGGATTACAGGCGTGAGCCACCACACCTGGCCTTTTTTTTTTTTTTTTTTTTTTTTTTAATAGAGAGGAGGACTTACTATGTTGACTCAGGCTGGTCTCAAACTCCTGGCCTCAAGCTTTTAAGTGATCTTCCCACCTCAGCCTCCCATGTACCTGTGATTACAGGTGTACACCAACATACCTGGCTCTTTTTTATTATTATCACAAGAAAGCTACAGGGGACAATAGGTCAGAGTGACCCCATGTCCCTAGATGTCATTTCCAAACTTACTATGAGCATAATAAAAAGTTATTGCCACCTGGCTGTGATTCTTGGCACAAACCAGACAAATATATGAAAACAACTGTGTGAAGACACTGGAGAACCAATACAGGCAAGGAGAGGTGACGATCCCTCTGAAAAGTGTAATAGTTGAGCTTCCACACTGACCTTGGCCTTTATCATGAGGATACTATCTAGACTGCTATATGGTGAAATACAGTCAAACAGCAAGTTCCCTTTTTCACTAGTCTGATGTGACAAGAATCAGAACTTGATGTTGCCAGAGTCAGTAAGGCCCAGGGAACAAAATACTGGGGAGGATCCTATTCCAGGCCCTAATGGAAATCTCAAGACATGGAAAAAATTGGTAGCACACATGTTCTCTGACCACATTCTCAAAGGCAATTAAAATAGGTGGATGAGCCACACTTCCTTCTAAATTAACTCACAAGTTAAATTAAAAATTACAAGGCAAATTAGCAAATATTTAGAACCAAATGATAATAAAAATACTACATACTAAAAGATATATGCTACAGCCAAGGTGATAACTAGAGGGACATTTACAATCTTATATGTTTATCATGAAAAGTAATGAATTTTAAAAAGGTCTTTAAAGGGCTAGCAAAAGATATTAGAGAAAACCTAAAGAAAAGCAGAAGAAAATAAGAGTAAAAATAAATAGAATATGTACCATGTTTTTAAATTAACAAAATTAAGTTCCCATTCTTTTAGATAACTAATAAAGAAACATCAGGCAAAACAATCAAGAAAAAAAAGGGGATGTGATACATATAAACGATAACAAGAATGAACGTCTATTTGTAACTACAAATATAGCAAACTTTTAAAATATTATAAAAATTATGTTAACAAATTTGAAAATTTAGGGGGAAATATATAATCTCCTAGATGGACATAACTGACCAAAATGGACTTAAGTAGAACAAAAATTTATTCTAATTATAAATCAAATTATAACCATAACCCACAATGAAGGACATTCTACAAAATAAGTGGCCTGCACTCGTCAAAATACCATGGTCATAAAACACAAAGAAAGACTAAAGAGTCGTTCAGGAATGAAGGAGACTATGAAGATACAACAACTAAATGTCATAAGTGATTCACAAGGAGATCTTGGGCCAGAATTTTTTTTTCTTTTGCCATAAAAAACGTTACTGGGACAACTAACAAATCTGAATGAAGTCTCTAGATTAGATAATAGTACTGTAACAAGGTTAATTTCCTAAGTCTAATTATTATACTGAACTAATATATGAGAATATCCTTGGTTTTTCTTTTTAGGAAATACTCTCCCAAATATTTAGCAGTAGAGGGACATTTATTCTGAAATTTTACTTTCAAACTCTACCACTATATATACATTATTAGTTCTTGAGTTTATGGGAGGCCATTATTTTGTTCTGAGCTCCTGCACTAGGCCCCAGCAGATCAGACTAAAAGGCAGTCACTTGTGCTAAGTGCCAAGATTCACAGCAACCAATCAGAAGGGGCCAGTTTACCTGAGCAGGCATAAGGAAGTCCCCTCTACTTTAAGGAAAGCAACTTTGAAATAACCAACCTGCTTCTTGTTCCCTGTTTCTGCTTTTCTTCAGCCCTTTTCTGTCTATAAAGCCAACCACCTCTGCTAAGCTCTATCTATACAGTGATAGAATAAATGAAAGCCAATTAGATGCTTAAACTAAATTCTATAATTTGTGTCTTTTGACAATAATAATAATAATAATAAAGGAAATGTGGTAAAGATGGTAACAACTGGGGAATCTGGATGATGTGAATACAGGAAGTCTTTGCACTATTTTTGTATTATCACAAAATACCAAGTTTTAAGATTTTTTCTTCTTTTTTTTTTTTTTTTTGAGATGGAGTTTTGCTCTTGTTGCCCAGGCTGGCGTGCAATGGCGCAATCTCAGCTCACTGCAATCTCTACCTCCTGGGTTCAAGCAGTTCTCCTGCCTCAGCCTCCCAAGTCGCTGGGATTACAGGCATGTGCCACCACGCCCAGCTAATTCTTTGTGTTTAGTAGAGATGGGGTTTCACCATGTTGGTCAGGCTGGTCGCGAACTCCTGACCTCAGCTGATCTACCCGCCTTGGCCTCACGCCTGGATTACAGGCATGAGCCACCATGTCCAGCCATGCCCCACCATGCCCCACCATGCCCAGCCAGTTTTAAGAAATTATAATCACAAGCCTTCCACTAACTCATACTTGTAAATACAAATCTTTCCACCAATTATCCTAAAATTGCTAAAACAATTCTCTATTTCTCCCAAGTTCAAATCTATAGTGCTTTCCTGATGTTTCCTATATTCCTGTGAAATTTGTAGGAGAAAAAGTAAAGTAAAAGGCTGTATTTACCCCAAAAAGGAAAAAAACTCATTAAAGCTTAAATTTAAAAGCAAAAGATGGATTAACAGACTATAACACACACAAACAATTCTCCTAGGATAGTCTGCAGCGTCTCCACACTCATCTGTAATAGATCATCAACAAAAAGACATGTGTGTAATGTAGAATATTATTGCCTTAATGATGTATTCAGCAGGAAGAAAAATTTCATGTTTCCTATTTTTTACTGCAGTGCTAGTCCATTAGTACTAATTCTAATTTTATAGCCTTGGAAACATGAACAGTACCCATCATAAGTTTTTCATGAGTTTTTAAAAGTTATATGGATCCCCATCAATTTTATGTCCATTTTGAAGTCTAGACTTCTAACATAAGTTGATACCTAAAATGCTAATCAAAAGAATTAGATTTTCTGGCCGGGTGCAGTGGCTCACACTTGTAATCCCAGCACTTTCAGAGGCTAACGTGGGCAGATCACTTTGAGGTCAGGAGTTTGAGACCAGCCTGGCAAACATGGTGAACACCCCATCTCTGCTAAAAACACAAAAATTAGCTGGGGGCAGGGGTGCTTGTAATCCCAGATACACAAGAGGCTGAGGCAGGAGAATCACTTGAACCCAGAAGGCAGAAGTTGCAGTGAGCCAAGAACTAACCACTGCACTCCATTCTGGGTGACAGAGTGAGACTCTCTCCCAAAAAAAAAAAAAAAAATCTGTATTTTCTGCTGTGGCTTCTAAACTATCCTCAACTCCCAGTACCCAGAGGCCCTAAATGAAACAAGACTCACAAACAAACAGAATGAAGTACATGAGTGATGACTGATGGCTAGCATTTTTATAAAGTGTTAATATCTGAATAATAATAACACTGTTAAGTCAACTTTCCCTCATCCAAAAAATAAACCGTTTTTTCTAAGTTATTCTTGATGGGAAAATTTTTATTGAAAAAATTATAGCTTGTTTTAAGGGGAAGGTTATATGAAAGATTATGTTAACAGCCTTCGTTCACCACTTTTACAGTGACTTCTTGTAATAATTATATGAAATGGTATGGATGGTTAATCATAGCCTAATGACCATATTCAAACTTGATAATCTACTAAAATAATAAATACGGCATGATAAAATACCTATCAGACAATCAATAAAGCTATAAAATCAGAAGTAAATGAGGTTCAACAAGATTGTGGGTGAAAAAGACAAATGCATAATTGTCATCTTCTCAACAATAACAACTAATATTTATTGAGCTCTGACACTGTGCCAGATACTGCTCTGAACACTTTACACGTAATTATCTCAATTCATCCTCAAGTTGATGTCACATGGGAACTCAGTGAGAGGCGGCCTTTTTCCGAGGCTGGAAGGTCACAGGGGTCTTATTCAGGACCCTGAGGCATTGCCTGCTTTCACTCCCAGTAAGGGCAGGGCCTCTATGCGGCCTCAAGAGCCAGAAGGGCCCAATGTTTGCAAACATTACCTAAAATGAAGGTACATAAACTGCTGAATCAGTCAGTCAGTTGTCTTCCAGCCAACCTGGGCAGCTAATGTTGCAGAGAGCTCTAAGTCCTCCACAGAATCCAGGGCCCCCCAAAAAAGAGCCCCAGAAGATCCCCAACTGCCTCTACTTTGAGGAGTCACTGCAGTTCCATTGAGTTCTGAATCCTTGGTTACACGTATCAGCAACTCATAGAGTGTGGCTGCACTCCCTCTTCCTGCCCATCCATAACCCTCCTGAAGCAGAGCAAGTAGGTTTTATTATTACTACCACTGCTGACGAGGAAACTCAGACAAAGGTAGGTTAAGTAACTTGCACAGGGTTACATGGATTATTCATGAGCTACAGGTTGAGGGGGGAAAAGAATCATAAAAATGTCTCCATTTGTACACCCTTGTTCATAGCAGGTTTATTCATGACAGCCAAAAGATAGAGGCAACTCAAGTGTCCACCGATAAAATAACATAATGTGGTATATACACACAATGGATTATTACTTAGCATTAATAGCTGGGAGTGGTAGCACATGCCTGTAGTTCTAGCTATTAATACTTGGTAGGCTGAAGTAGGAGGATCACTTGAGCCCAGGAGTTTGAGGCTGCAGTGAGCTATGATCACACCGCTGCATTCCAGGCTGAGTGACAGAGCAAGACTCTCTCTCTCTCTCTGTATCTCCATATATATATATATATATACACACACACACACACACACACATACACACACACACATATAATTTTTAAATGATGAAAATTCTGACACATGGTACAACATTAATGAACCTTGAAGACATGCTAAGTGAAAATAAGCCAGTAACGAAAAACTTATACAAGATACTGAGAGCAGTCAAATTCATAGAGACAGAAAGTAGAAGGGTAGTGGCTAGGGGGCAGAGAGGATGGAGAGTTAAGAGTTTAATGGGGATGAGATTTCTATTTGGGAAAATGAAAATTTTCTAGAGATGTATGGTGATAATAGTTACCAACAATGTGAATCTACATAATGCCAGAGTGAATCTACTTAATACATTTAAAAATGATGAAAATGAGTTTTGAAATTATGGTAAAATATATATAACACAGAATTTAAGTGCATCACAGCTGGGCATGGTGGCACACACCTATAATCCTAGCTCCTCCTCGGGGGGCTGATGCAAGAGGATTGCTTGATCCCAGAAGTTCAAATCTAGCCTGGGCAACATAGCATGACCCCATCTCTTAAAAAGGGTGAGGGGTGTGTGGCAGTATGCATGGTATGCTTAAAACTTTCTACAGTTCATAGTGTTCAGACTGTGTGTGTACAGTTCTGGGGATATAATAAAATTAGAATTCAAATACACAAACATACATCGCTCTCAGTGATGAGACGCTCTCTACAAAACATTAAAATGCTTAAACAAAGGAACAGAAAACAACATATTGCAATGACCTGTTTCAATAAGAACCTATGTCCCAGAGAAAGAAGCTACTTTACTCATTCTCAAATATTTAGTGAACACCTGACATACATGTCAGGCACTATGCTTGGTGCTGGGAATTCAATGGTGAGGAAAAACAGATGCAGTAACCACACTGAGGGATATAACAAGCTGGTATGTAGGGAATGGGAAGGAGACAAAGAGACACAAAATAATCACAAAAATGAGTTTTTAATTATAGACCTGGCTCTCTACATAAGCACATCACAAAGCAACCTGCCCTAAACTGATGGATTAGCCAAGATTCGGAGTTAACTATGTGGGGATATGAGAGCATCAGGGAAAGGGACCTGAACACGCGAGTCCTGTGGCAAGACACAAAACCAAAGGAAGGACACAGCCTGGCTGGAGTCCAGAGGATGGAGGACTGTGTGGGCAAAGGGACTATAGACAGAGGCCAGGCAAAACTCAATAGTTTTGTTGACTATAGTAACAGTAATAATCTAAGTTTTTACCCTACATGCAATTAAAAGCTACTAAAAGGATATAAGGTAGGAGACAGCAAACTAAAATAACAGTTACACTTTGTTTTGTTTTGTTTTGTTTTTGAGATGGAGTCTCGCTCTGTCGCCCAGGCTGGAGTGCAATGGCGCGATCTTGGCTCACTGCAACCTCCACCTCCCAGGTTCAAGCGATTCTCCTGCCTCAGCCTCCCGAGTAGCAGGCACTACAGGTGCGTGCCACCACACCCGGCTAATTTTTTGTATTTTTAGTAGAGACGGGGTTTCACCGTGTTAACCAGGATAGTCTTGATCTCCTGATCTCGTGATCAACCCGCCTCGGCCTCCCAAAGTGCTGGGATTACAGGTGTGAGCCATCGTGCCCGGCCAATAGTTACACTTTTAAAAGATCAGGTATAACATGGAAATCAGAGGTATTCCAGGACGCAATTTCCTCCCTCCTAAATCAACACAGCTTGGCCTTTCCCGGAACTAGACAGACCTGGCATCAGGTAACCTAAATTTCTAGTCCTGATTCTGTCACCAATTAAATGTGAGTCTTTATACAATTTATTGTTTTGTCCCTTGGGCTCATCACCTGTAAAACAGTCTTCCCTAGAAGGTGTATCAAGCTCCAGACTAACTCAAAAACTTCTTTTTTCTTTTATTCTTACCCCTCCTCCCCCAAATTATTTAGTCTTCAAAGTCCAGGCGAAAGCGATGAACCAGTACCTCCACTTTGCTAGGTCTAAGGCTTCGTTCCAGTAATAGCTCCCACACAATGCTCGTGACATTCTGCTCTTCAAGCTAGGGGGGTGCAAACCTTGCTCTGGCCAACACCACCAAACAGGGAGTCAGAGACTGGAACTTCTATCGACTAACTCACTGCCACTTACTAACCAATTCAGGATTTCCTTGGTTCTAAGAAATTTTGTTCCCATGGGGGTGACGGTGGACAGGATCAATGTAAGTACTGTAAACCTACTTTTTCTTTTTGAGAGGAGTCTTGCTCTGTCGCCCAGGCTGGAGTGCAGGGGCACAATCTCGAATCACTGCAACCTCCGCCTCCCTGGTTCAAGCAATTCTCCTGCCTCAGCCTCTCGAGTAGCTGGGACTACAGGCGCGTGCCACCACATCCAGCTAACTTTTAGTATTTTTAGTAGAGATGGGGTTTCACCGTATTGACCAGGCTGGTCTCAAACTCCTGACCTCTGCTGACCCACCTACCTTGGCCTCCCAAAGTGCTGGGATTAAAGGTGTGAGCCACCGCGCCTGGCCCGATATTCTTCTTTGTATACTGTATAAAATACACCTCATATTATAACAAAACAAGAGTGAAATCCATAAAGCCCCATGGCTTCAATGTTTTTTTTTTTTTTTTTTTTTTTGAGACGGAGTCTCGCTCTGTCGCCCAGGCTGGAGTGCAGTGGCCGGACCTCAGCTCACTGCAAGCTCCGCCTCCTGGGTTTACACCATTCTCCTGCCTCAGCCTCCCGAGTGGCTGGGACTACAGGCGCCTGCCACCTCGCCCGGCTAGTTTTTTGTATTTTTTTTTAGTAGAGACGGGGTTTCACCATGTTAGCCAGGATGGTCTCGATCTCCTGACTTCGTGATCCGCCCGTCTCGGCCTCCCAAAGTGCTGGGATTAGAGGCTTGAGCCACCGCGCCCGGCCGGCTTCAATGTTTTTAACAATTATGAATCTTACATATTTTAGATTAGCAGTGTTTGAAATTCACAGTTCAACTATATTCATAACAGATTTCAAAATGAGGAAGTGATAACTACTGATGTGCAAGCAGTTTAATTACCTGCTCCCAATACATTATTGGTGATTTGACAAGCAGCATAAATTGTCTTGGATAAATCGATGTCAGATTAGGAATGCTGATAGCCTATGGAAGTCCTCAGAAGAAAAGTCACAAAGAAAATCACTTAGGAAGGGCTATCAGGTTTCAGCAGTTCCACAACCCTGCCCTCTCTGCAGGCCTCTGAAGGAGGCCTTCAGATCCATGGTTTAATCACCTAATAGAAAAAGGTGCTAAAGCGATCAGAATAGGACCATAATTAGTCGGGAGTGGTGGCAGGCACCTGTAATCTCAGCTAGTGGCTGAGGCAGGAGACTGAGGCAGGAGAAACACTTGAACCCAGGAAGCAGAGGTTGCGGTGAGCCAAGATCATGCCACTGCACTCCACTCCAGCCTGGGCAACAGAGCAAAACTCTGTCTCCAAAAAAAAAAAAAAGGTCGGGGTGGGGAGCAGGACCATAAATACCCAAAGGAAAGATTTTGACTCCCCAAATTCAACTGAATGATGAATCCATTTTCATTTAACGGTACAAAACAACCTATGAACCTTTCAAATGTTCTTTTTGGGAAACAATCTGCACAGCTCATTATCAACATACTAATAATTAATTTTTAACCATACTACTCATTTTTAGGATCTTAGAGTCTAAGTAAAGCTGAACCTAGAGCAGTATGAGGAGAAAACCACAGTATTTAAATGTTGCAAACAAAAGAACACATCTTCAGTGCCACCTCAAAGAAAGACAATTTTGACACTTAAATCCAAGTCATTCTAACAAAAATGAGGTGAAAGAGTGGATAGAAGAGGTAATCTGATAGAGGAGAGATAACCACTCAGGAGGAATCAAGTGCAGATCCAAACTCTCTCTCGGAAACCAGCTATACAAACATGACAAAACTCCATATCCTCAGCCTCTGAGCCTAATTCTGCTTTAGAAAATAATTACAGTCATAAATAACTAGAAAGAATAGATGTGATATAAAAGTAACGAGACCTCAAAATTACTAAGCTTCAGAATGGAAACAAAACAGGAGAGATAAAAAATATTGAAAGGTATGAAGGTAACTTCCTAGAAGGAGCATAAGAGGCAAGTATTGCAGAAAATACACATAAAATGATTACTTATGAAACAGTGTCTTACTCTGTTGCCCAGATTGGGATGATCATAGCTCACTGCAGCCTCAAGCTCCCTTCTGGGCTCAAGGGATCGCTCCACCTCAGCCTCATGAATAGTTGGAACTATAAGCAGTCACCACCATAGCTGGCTAATTTGTTTTGTTTTGTAGAGACAGAGTCTTGTCATGTTGCCTAGGCCTGTCTCAAACTCCTGGCCTCAAGTGATCATCTCGCCTCAGCCTCCCAGAGTATTGAGATTACAGGTATAAGCCAGGGTATTTGGCCATAAAATGATGTTTAAATGAATTAAGGTATATATGTAGAATCCTCTTTAAAATGTTTTTTTAAAATATCACCTTCACTGACAACAAATCTCAAACCTCTAAAACTGCCCTCTCCCAAAAGAAATTCACCTGCTGTCCTGCACGCTCACCAGCAGTGGGAAGCAGAGAGCTGTTGCAGCTGTGAGCCAAGAGCCCACACAGGCCCTCTGTACCTCAAGCAAGTCAGCCCATCCGCCATGAGAACTCTCCACCATCTCAGGAACAAGCTTTCCCACTGGCACTCAAGCAGGGACCACATCCCCAGTTATAAACTGAGAAGCAGTATTTCATAAGACTAGTGTTAAACTACAAGGGACTGGTTACATAAATAATAGTTTACCTATATAAGATCATGCAACATTAGTAAAACACTAAGTTCTCACAATGATTTTTAAAAAGGTATTTATATCCGGCCCAGCGCAGTGGCTCACACCCATAATCCCAGCTCTCTGAGAGGCCGAGGTGGGTGGATCGCAAGGTCAGGAATTCTAGACCAGCCTGACCAACATGGTGAAACTCCATCTCTACTAAAAATACAAAAATTAGCCAGGTGTGGTGACGTGCGCTGTAATCCCAGCTACTTTGGAGGCTGAGGCAGGAGAATCACTTGAACCCGGGAAGCGGAGGTTGCAGTGAGCTGAGATCTCACCACTGCACTCCAGCCTGGGCAACAGGGCGAGACTCTGTCTCAACAACAACAAAAAAAGGATTTATATCATATAGTTAGGGAAAATATGGGGGCGGTGGAGGTCATTTAAAACAGAGTTAAAAAGAAAGTTCACATAAGAATTATCAAAATGTACTAAAATGTGGTGCTTGCACAAGGATAAATAGATCAACAAAACAAAAGAGAATAGATTAAAAGTCTATAAACAGGCCTAAGTATATCTAGGAACTTGAAATATGATAAAGGGGCATTACAAATCATGAAGAAACAAATTCAATAAATGGTATTGGGACAATTAATTTAATATATGGGGAAAAATTAGATCCCTACCTCACTCTATTCACAAAATTAAACTCTATATAGATTTACAGTCCTAAATATGAAGAAAACTTTAAAACCATCAGAAAAAACAGGACACAAGAAATATATAAATGTATAATTCTAGTTATACTCTAAAAACTCACACACATGCTCACAAAGGGATATGTGTGAAATTTTCAACATAGCATTATAAGTAACACAGCAAAAGAAAAAATGTTTTGACAGCACTCCAGATGTTCACTGGTAACAGAATACATAAATAATGTTGTGTAGTATTATATGAAAGAGTATTAGAAATAATACAAAGCAGTTAAAATGAATAAACTGTGTTTATATTTATTAACATCGCTACATCTCACTAATGGGCAAATGGCAAGTGTTACACAATAAATTTAAGCATAAGCAAAAGAATATTTATGTTGTTTTGGATAAATACATAATAGAACTATAAAAACACAGACTACATACATAGCAGATCTGTTATAGTGGCTGGAGTGGCTGGAGATCTGTTATAGTGTATGGAGGCAGAGGTAAAGGGAAGTAGGACTCAGAAGGGAATATTAGATCCCAGAACTTTGGGAGGCCGAGACGGGCGGATCACGAGGTCAGGAGATGGAGACCATCCTGGCTAACACGGTGAAACCTTGTCTCTATTAAAAAATACAAAAAACTAGCCAGGCGAGGTGGCGGGCGCCTGTAGTCCCATCTACTCGGGAGGCTGAGGCAGGAGAATGGCGTAAACCCAGGAGGCGGAGCTTGCAGAGAGCTGAGATCCGGCCACTGCACTCCAGCCTGGGCGACAGAGCAAGACTCCGTCTCAACAAAAAAAAAAAAAAAGAAGGGAATATTAGAGACTTCAACATTAACTATAAAGGTTGAAAAAAAGTTTTTTAATCTGAAGAACTAACATTTGCTTTAGGTGGCCTTATGTGGAGTTTTATTACATTATCCTCTATACTATTCTACAATTTGCTATTATGATGTATAATGCATAAAAAAGGGCTTAAAGAAAACAAAACAGTAAGAACATTCTACTCTGGGTAATGAAAGCAAAGCTTTTTTTGGCGGCTGTTGTACTATTTTTCAATTTTTCATAACAGATATACATTAATTTTTAAATTGAGCAAAAATCACTTTGACCAGGAAAAATATATACAGGTAGTGATTAGATTCCACATAGTTCTGGTTCACATAAATATCTAGTTTTTTTGTGTGTGTGTGACAGGGTTTCACTCTGTCACCCTGGCCAAAGGGCAAGTGGCATGAGCATGATCTCAGCTCACTGCAGCCTCTCCCCTCCAAGCTCAAGCAATCTCCCCAACTCAGTCTCCCAAGTAGCTGGGACGACAGGTGCATGCCACCACACTCAGCTAATTTTTGTATTTTTTTGTAGAGATGGAGGTTTCACTATGTTGCCCACCCTGGTATCAAACTCCTGAGCTCAAGCAATCCACCAGCCTTGGCCTTCCAAATTGAAATATCTGATTTTTAAAGTTCTTGCAAACATGACATCTGTACTCTTGCTTCTCTGATAAAATATTCTTAAAGCTCTAAACAACTAAAATACAAACCCATTTTGGAGATCCTAAAATTTGGGGTAAAATATAAACGTCCCAATGGAGAAAACAAAACTTTCTTCTATAAACAATTCTAGTCTTTGAGAAAGGAAAAGGCAAGGGGTTCCACAGCTTTAGTCACAATCTATAATTGTACAGAAGTACACAGACTGCGTAAGAAACAAGGCTAGGAGCAGTGGCTCACACCAGTAATCTCAGCACTTTGGGACGTCAAGGCAAGAGGACTGCTTGAAGCCAGGAGGAGTTCAAGACCAGCCCGGGCAACAACACAGTAAGGCCCTGTCTTTATTTTTTAAAAATAGATTAAATTTTTTAAAAAAGAAAGCATAAAAAACAAATCTGATGTGCATTCCTCTATGAGTTCTTATATTATCAAAATAAATATTTTATGAAAAGCATTTCAAATTGGCATTATAATGAGAAAGTTAAAAACCTAAATTGTATTCCGTTTCATTAGAAAACAATATTGACATTTTTGTTATATGTCATGAATACTGGTCAAATAACCTCACTAAAGCTCAGTTTTCTCATCTGTAAAATGAGCAACCTACCATGCCTATCACAAGGGGTAACAGGAAATCAAATACAGTAAGTAACTTCAATCAGCAAAAAACTCACAGGTCCACATTTTTGGAGTACAGAGAAAGCAGTAAGTGCCAGGTCCTATGCCTGGCCATGGCTGCCATTAGTGGTAAAATTAAACTGAATATAGGAAGCTTCATTTGATCACCAAAAGAAAAAAGTAAATAGATTTAAAAGATAGCAACTATAATGTAATAAAATTATGTAAGAAAATAGCTCCTCTGGCCGGGCGTGGTGGCTCACGCCTGTAATCCCAGCACTTTGGAAGGCTGAGGCGGGCGGATCACAAGGTCAGAAGTTTGAGACCAGCCTGGCCAACACGGTGAAACCCCATCTCTACTAAAAATACAAAAATTAGCTGGGTGTGGTGGCACATGCCTGTAATCCCGGCTACTAGGGAGGCTGAGGCACGAGAATCACTTGAACCCAGGAGGCAGAAGTTGCAGTGAGCTGAGCTCGTGCCACTGCACTCCAGCCTGGCAAAAGAGCAAGACTCCATCTCCAAATATAGAAAGAAAGGAAAACAAAAAAAAAACAGCCCCTCTTTCTAATGAACAGACACAAAAAACTCTCAATGCATAGACGAGTGTTATCAGAACCCAGTTAACCAAGTAACCAAGCCAAATAAACCTAGCAGTCAGGAAGGCTAAGAGCCCAAAAGCTCCCAGTCTACAGTATTGCCACAATGGCTTTAAAATTAAACAAGTAACAGAAGGATAAATACCCACAAAATTTCAAACCATGTCTTACCAAGGTGATGTCTCGGGAAGCTGCAGCAGCACTCATATGCAAACTAGGCTGCCTCACAGAACTGCTGCAATCCAGGGCTCTAGCGAATGTCCCAACAGCACTGAATAAACCACAAACACAATAAGGAAGAATTAAGTATCTAGTTTTTTTTTTCTTTTAATGTTTTAAAAACACATTTGGATCATGAATAAAAAACCGTAAAAGAAAAGGCAAAAACAAGTTTCTGAATGTTTGAGATTCAAACATCAAATAAAAAGAATTTTCACTCTATATTATAATTGACAAGCCAATTTACTATAAACAGGTCATTATCATGAAATCAAGAAAAAATAGCCTGTGCAGGGGGGGAAAAAGAAGGAAAGGGAAGCTCTATTATAAAATGTCATGGAGCAAAACATTTGGTATTCAAATTGGCTCAAAAAATAAAAAGCTGCAGAGTTTGACTATTACAGCAAAGCAAGTTTTGACCATTTTTTAGCCCAAATTGTGAAACTCAGTAACATTTTTTCCCTCAATATATCATTAACTGTAGCAACCCTTTCCTGTGAGGGTTCAACATGAAACATATTTCTACTAATAACTCATTTAAAAAGAAAATACCATAATGCTGATTTTAATGATTTAGAAGTCCTTCCAATATGTAAGAAACCTTAACTTTAAGACATACAGCATAAAATGAAGACTCACTGCTTTTCCTGCCTGTATTTTAAACATGTTTGCTATGGAGGAGATTTTTTATTTTTATTATTTTTATTTTTTTTTATTTTTTTATTTATTTTTTTGAGACGGAGTCTCGCTCTGTCACCCAGGCTAGAGTGCAGTGGCCGGATCTCAGCTCACTGCAAGCTCCACCTCCCGGGTTCACGCCATTCTCCTGCCTCAGCCTCCCGAGTAGCTGGGACTACAGGCGCCCACCACCTCGCCCGGCTAGTTTTTTGTATTTTTTTTAGTAGAGACGGGGTTTCACCGTGTTAGCCAGGATGGTCTCGATCTCCTGACCTTGTGATCCGCCCGTCTCGGCCTCCCAAAGTATTTTTATTTTTTGAGACAGGGTCTCACTCTGTCACCCAGGCTAGAGTACAGTAGTGTGATCATAGCTCACTGTAGCCTCAACTTCCTGGGCTCAAACAATCTTCCCACCTCAGCCTCCCAAGTAGCTGGAACTACAGGCATGCACCACCATGCCCAACTTTTTTTTTTTTCTTTTTGGCTAATTAAAAAAAAATTTTTTGTAGTCAAGGCCTCCCTGTATTGGCCAGGCTGGTCTCAAACTCCTGGGCTCAAGTGATCCTCCTGCCTTGGCCTCCCAAAGTTTTGGGATTACAGACATGAGCCATTGTGGATGACCCCAAGGAAGAAATTTTATAAATATTTTAACTAAAACACAACATTCATGTTGAAAAGTACACAATGTACAGATAGTTACTGTAAAGTGAATACATGCATGCCACCAACATACAGTTCAAGAAAGAACATGACCACAACCCAGAGACTCCTCAAGCTCCTTTCCACAGGGAACCACCACCCTGGATTATAGCACCACAGATTACTTTTGCTCAAATAGAATCACACAGCTGGACTTTATGTCCAGCTTCTTTCGATTAAAATTACATTTGTGGATTCATCCATGTTGTTAGCCACAGCTATATTCACTCATTTTCCCTGCTATGCAACATTCTGTTGTATGATGTCTCATCCCCACCTCCACTCTACTGCTGACAGACATTCTGTGTTGTTTCCAGTTTGGGGTTACTATGAATAGCGCCATAAATCCATCTGTATACATGATCTTTTGGTGCAAAGGTGTATGCATTTCTGCTGCATAGATATTTAGGAGTGAAGGCCGGGCGCGGTGGCTCAAGCCTGTAATCCCAGCACTTTGGGAGGCTGAGATGGGCGTATCACGAGGTCAGAAGATCGAGACCATCCTAGCTAACACGGTGAAACCCTGTCTCTACTAAAAACTACAAAAAACTAGCCGGGCGAGGTGGCAGGTGCCTGTAGTCCCAGCTACTCGGGAGGCTGAGGCAGGAGAATGGCGTAAACCCGGGAGGCGGAGCTTGCAGTGAGCCGAGATCTGGCCACTGCACTCCAGCCTGGGCGACAGAGCGAGACTCCGTCTCAAAAAAAAAAAAAAAAAAAGAAAAGAAAAGGGAAGGAAGGAAGGAAGCAAGCCAGCCAGGCAGCCAGGCTGAAAGCTCTCAAGGGAAAGCACTATGCTTAGCAACAGACCCTACTCACACATGGATGCAGTGAGCGAATTACAGGTGCACATTCTTATTGATACCTGAATAATCCATGTCCAGAGTAAAGCCATGTCAAGTAAAAAGGATGACTCTTTTCATTAAGGATATGGGACTTCAGGTATTTTCTTCAGGTATAAAGAATTTCTTTATACTTTTCTGTTTTCTTTTTTTTTTTTTTTTTTTTTTGAGGCGGAGTCTCGCTCTGTCACCCAGACTGGAGTGCAGTGGCCAGATCTCAGCTCACTGCAAGCTCCGCCTCCCGGGTTTACGCCATTCTCCTGCCTCAGCCTCCCGAGTAGCTGGGACTACCGGCGCCCGCCACCTCGCCCGGCTAGTTTTTGTATTTTTAGTAGAGACGGGGTTTCACCGTGTTAGCCAGGATGGTCTCGATCTCCTGACCTCGTGATCCGCCCGTCTCGGCCTCCCAAAGTGCTGGGATTACAGGCTTGAGCCACCGCACCCGGCCTACTTTTCTGTTTTCTTAGTAAAAATTAATACAACTATTTTCACTTAAAACAGAAACTAATAAATTTAGGAAGCAGTATAATTAAGCTTTCTTACATAACTAAAAAAAATACAATCAGTGGGGGGAAAGCAGAATACAAAGAAATAAAAATACATATACCTATAAATTCTTTTATATAAAGAAATTTCTTGACTCGATAATGTCATACTCGTACTCACCGTGCTACAACTAAAAACTGGTCAATCTGTCGATCCGTAAGTGGGCTATTTGGATCCCAAACTTTAACTTCCAATTTTGACTGTTCCCTCTCATCTGATTCTCCTGTCCAAAAATAAATAAAATGGAGTCTTGTTACTGACAAGGTGCACTGTCTCATACCACTGATGACAACGATCACCATAGCATTAGAAATGTTTACATGTAAGGTAAGTTCCCATAGTTTTTGCACATTCTTTCAGACACAGAGGTACAACACCTCATTAAAGTGAACACTGATGATAATATCACCAAACTAACCGAATGGTATCTTCATTTAGTCCTTAACGTCTGTTTCTGGAGTACCTGTATGTGAGAGGTAGTAAGCACCATGCTAAGAGACATAAAGATGAAAAAGCAACAGGCCGGGTGCGGTGGCTCGCACCTGTAATCTCGGCTCTTTGGGAGGCCGAGGCGGCCAGATCACTTGAGGCCAGAAGTTTGAAACAAGCCTGGTCAACATGGAGAAATCCTGTATCTACTAAAAATATAAAAACTAGCTGGGAGTGGTAGCAGGTGCCTGTAATCCCAGCTACTCTGGAGGTTGAGGCACGAGAATAGCTTGAACCCAGAAGGTAGAGGTTGCAGTGAGCTGAGATTGTGCCACTGTACTCCAGCCTGGGCAACAGAGTAAGACTCTGTCTCAAAAAAAAAAAAGGAAAAAAGAAAGAAAGCAAGAATCACTTCCACAAGATGCTTAAACTATGCATAAATACCTATGATATAAACCAAATAAATAGCATAAGAGACACATATTAATAGTTATAGCATAAGAATCTGAAGAATAGAGAAATCATTTCAAGCTAGGTAAGAAACAATGTCATGAAGGAGATGGCATTTCTCCTAAGAACTAAAGGGTATGAATGCACCAGCAGGGGAAGATTTTTTAAAAAAGAAATGAGAACATGAACAAAGTCATGGGGCATTAAAATGTCACAGAAAAGTAGCTCATAATGTCTGGAGTACTTTATGGAATGAGAGAAGATAGCTAAGAGAAGTGGGTTATGAACACATTACTGGAGATCCTACATAGATGTTTTTTGAAGAGATTTTATATTAGAAGCCCTTGATTTTTCTGGTAAGAGAGTGATAAGAGCAGAACCAAACTTCAACTTTCAAGGCATAATTTCCTCTGCAGAGATACCTGATAAAGACAGAGAGCCATATCAGCCTCCTTTAAGAGTTCCCTCACAAGTAGTGAGGGGTTTTGGTTATGAGACTGGTAATAGAGCACAAAGAGAGGAGATTTGGGAATGTCAGTGACAGACTGGATGTAGAGTGTAGATTTCAAGTTTTGTGAGCTGTACTCATAGCATTGGCATTAGCAGAAAGAAGGAGGCTGGGCATGGTGGCTCACACCTATAATCCCAGCACTTTGGGAAGCTGGGGAGGGAGGATTACTTGAGCCCAAAAGTTCAAGACCAACCTTGGCAACACAGTGAGACCCCATCTCTACAAAAAATAAATAAAATTAGCCATGCGTCGTGGCACACGCCTGTAGTCCTAGCTACTCAAGAAGCTGAGGTGGAAAGGCTGCTTCAGCCCAGGAGGTCAAAGCTGTAGTAAGCCATAATCACACCACTGCATTCCAGCCTGGGTGTCTCAAAACAAAACAAAACAAAACAAAAAAAGATACACAAACAGGAGGTTAGCGCCAAGAGAAGACTGACAATAATGCCAAATGCTTTGCTTTAGAATGTCTCACAGATAACTATTGAACAAGAGTCCATGTTAGGACAAATGATTGTAATGAAAAGTAGACTTGGGAGCCAATGGAATTTTTATTTATAGCTATGGATTCTTACTAGAATAAGAGCACTTTAATGATAGCGACTGCTTTTGGCTTTGTTTTGCTTTTTATCACTGCATCTATAACATTAGGCCTTGTAGCGGCTAACATAATAACTCTGAAGCCAAACATTCCCCAGTGACTGACAAACCCAGGCTATGGGCTACCTAGTATAGGAGCAAGCAGGTATCAATGGAAAGGACAGGACAGAAGCAGGCGTTCCACCTGCAGCCTCTTAAGTCAGGCCACTGCTGTTAGGTTGAAGACCTGCCCATTTGTCTCTGGTTAAAAGGCAGGTAACCAGAGAGCCAACTGCCAACCCCAATATAAAATGACATAAGCAGAGCAGAGCAGAGCTAGTACTAGGTCAAAAACATCTAAGGTTTGAAAGGACTTCATTCTTTGTTTTGTTTACAATTCTTAGCATGCTAAGACAAGACACTCAACATTAGGTTCATTTTCAAAGACCAGTTAAAAATCAAAAAGTTGCAAGCCACATGAAACTTGAGAATGGAGAATGACACAATTAACCTGCCCATGTCTTTTTAAAAATAATTTAAATAAGGATAAATAGTAGTGGTAAAACATTTGAAATCTACATCTTAAATAACACACAAGAAAAGATGTTGCTATTCAGTTTTAAGCCCCTTCTGTTGTATACTCCCGAACGTAAGACTAAAATTGATGTTTACTTTTCAAATTCAAGTCAGTCAAATTGATAAATTTTAATTCCACCCATACAGTCTGCAGCATACAGCAAAAGACTTAGAATAATTCTAAATAAATTCACTGTAAACAATAAAACTCTCTTGAAAGCATTTATACTAACACCAAAAACATAGAACCATGGGCTGAGAAGAAAAATAGCAAGAAGAACAAAAAATAAATACAGAAATTCTCTATATCAAATGATCATTTCAAACTAAGAGGAGATTCCCATTTTGAATAGACCAAATAATTACATTCATATCAGTTTGATCACTTCTTCACATGGAAAAAACTTTTTAAAAGCTCTTGAATGAACTTATTTAGAATTTCATAATTAAATTTTTTTCAGCTACGCTAGCAGCAACCTTTGGAATGGCCCTGGTTACAATGGAATGAGCCAAAAACTGAACCAAGATTAATTTCATGTTAATGTTCATTCCAGTCTTTATAATAATCGCCCCTTCCTCCTCCACGTATGATAATCTGGGCAATTCCAATCTGCTTACGTGTCATATCATCAAAAAACACAGACCATGACGATCTCCCCTAACCTCCAAATTCCTACAACTGTATTTCCCAACTAAATGTGTGATTGTATACAGCTTCCTATTTTTGCTTCATTTAATTTTGAAGAAATGTAGACCCAGCAACTATTTTAAATGTTAGCCCTAAACTTCCAGTTATATTTTTAAATCTCTAGAAAATACTGACAAAGTACTTCTTAAGAATTTTGAGGCCGGGCGCGGTGGCTCACGCCTGTAATCCCAGCACTTTGGGAGGCCGAGGTGGGCGGATCACGAGGTCAGGAGATCGAGACCATCCTGGCTAACACGGTGAAACCCCGTCTCTACTACAAAATACAAAAAACTAGCCGGGCGAGGTGGCGGGCGCCTGTAGTCCCAGCTACTCCAGAGGCTGAGGCAGGAGAATGGCGTAAACCCGGGAGGCAGAGCTTGCAGTGAGCCAAGATCGCGCCACTGCACTCCAGCCTGTGCCACAGAGCAAGACTCTGTCTCAAAAAAAAAGAATTTTGAGCACAGAGTGTTGTTCAAATACTCTGAAGAACTAAGGATTCCGAAAGGTCCTTTCCTAGGCAATTTGAAACATTCTTTGTTCCAAATACAATACGTTTACTTTGCACCAGCCATCAGAGTACTATGCTTTTTATATGTAATTCAGAAACACTCAAGGATGTCTTTTATCACCATTTTTGCTCAATCTTGTTCTGAAAGTTCTGGGCAACATATTAAGTTATGAATCAAAAGAATAATAAGTTACTATAACTTTTAAAAATTGCAACTTTTAAAAATTATATTGACAATAAATTATATTGTCAAAGCATTCATTTTGACAATAAAAATATAAAACACTGGGAAATAAAATTGGAGATTTTATATAAAGAAATTTCAAAATTTTCAAAAGAAGATGAGATGATTGAGTAAATAAAAAAGCAAGGCTAGGGTGCAGTGGCTCACATCTGTAATCCCAGCACTTTGGTAGGCCAAGGTAGGAGGATCATTTGAGGCCAGGAGTTTAAGAGCAGACTGGTCAATATAGGGAGTCCCAGTTTCTACTTCTAAAATAAAAATCAAGAAGTGAGGTGAAACCAGAATATTTCACCTCAAAATATACTTCTTCGGCATATTTCTAGATGGCTATTCTGAGATCAATAAACACAACAAGAGTAGCCAGCCCTGAAAGGCTGTCTTTTATGGGGGGAGATCTGCATACGTAGAGGAAATACATTAGTGAAGTAAACCGCAAATGCAAACAGGATTTCTCTGAGGCCCCTTTAAATGAATCTAAGACAGACTAACTTACAGGAAGAAGAGACCAAAGGTCTGACAAAGACACTTCACCCCAAGCTACACCTTTCTGAGGGCAGCTTGGAGATTACCTCGGAGGTTCATCCACATAACAAGGCAGCCATGCAGCCTTTGCTAGCCCTGCTCTCCCGTAACCTGTGTCACTACCTCCCCTCACTCTTTTTTTTTTTTTTCTTTTTTTTCTTGTTGCCCACACTGGAGTGCAATGCCGCGATCTCGGCTCACTGCAACCTCCACCTCCCGGGTTCAAGCCATTCTCCTGCCTCAGTCTCCTGAAGTAGCTGGGATTACAGGTGCCCACCACCACGACCAGCTAAATTTTTTGTATTTTTAGTTGAGACGGGGTTTCACCATGTTGGCCAGGCTGGTCTTGAACTCCTGACCTCAGGTGATCCACCTGCCTTGACCTCCCAAAGTGCTGGGATTACAGAAGTGAGCCACCGCACCCCGGCCTCTTTTTTTTTTTTTTTTTTGAGACAAGGTCTCGCTCTGTCACCCAGGCTGGAGTGCAGTGGCGCACAATCACAGCTCACTGCAGCCTCCACCCCCTGGGCTTATGGGACTCTCCAGCCTCAGCCTTCTGAAGTAGCTGGGACTACAGGCATGCACCACCATGCCCAGCTAATTTTTTGTACTTTTAGTAGAGATGGGGTTTCACCATGTTGGTCAGGCTAGTCTCAAATTCCTGACCTCAAGTGATCCGCCAGCCTCAGCCTTCCAATTCCAAAGTGCTGGGATTACAAGCGTGAGCCACCATGCCCAGCACCAATTCCCTATTCTTTTGGTAACCTCAGGGTGGCGGTATTAAAAACTTATGTCATCTGGCTCTTCTTTGAGTCTCATAGTGTTTATATTTAAATGTTATGATAGAAGAGTCAAAAAGTTAAAAAAAAATAAAGTTGCAGTAAGCTAAAGTTAATTTATTACTGAAGATAATTTTTAAATAAAATTAGTATAGCCTAAGTATACATTGTTTATAAAGTCTACAGTAATGTCCTAGTCCTTCACATCCACGTACCACTCACTCACTGACTCACCCAAAGCCATTTCCATTGCTGCAAGCTCCATTCACGGGAAGTACCCTACACAGTAGGTGTACCACTTATTACCTTTTTACTGTATTTTTACAATGCCTTTTCTATACTTAGCTATATTTAGACACATAATACTTACTATTGTGTAATAATTCCCTACAGTATTCAGTACAGTAACATGCTGTACAGGTTTGTAGCCTGGGAGCAATAGGCTACACCATATAGCCTGAGTGTTTAGTAAGCTGTACAAATCTAGGTTTGTGGAAGTGCACTCTATGATGTTGGCACAGCAATGAAATTGCCTAATGACACATTTATCAGAATGTATTGCTGTCATTAGGTGATGCATGGCCATAAAAGAATTTAGTTTTGGAAGTAGATATAAAAAGTTTTAAATATCTACAAATGAAATAGTTCTAAAATAAGGGAAAGGATTAACTCATCTGGATAAGATTATAATATATGGCAACAGTAATCAAAATAATACATTATGTACTACCATAAAAACAAACACAATCAAATGTACAGAAATAGACCAGACCATATAATCATTTATATTTGAAAATTTACGTAGTATTGGCCGGGCGCAGTGGCTCAAGCCTGTAATCCCAGCACTTTGGGAGGCCAAGACGGGCGGATCACGAGGTCAGGAGATCGAGACCATCCTGGCTAACACGGTGAAACCCCGTCTCTACTACAAAATACAAAAAGATAGCCGGGCAAGGTGGCGGGCGCCTGTAGTCCCAGCTACTCCAGAGGCTGAGGCAGGAGAATGGCGTAAACCTGGGAGGCGGAGCCTGCAGTGAGCTGAGATCCCGCCACTGCACTCCAGCCTGGGCGACAGAGTGAGACTCCGTCTCAAAAAAAAAAATTACGTAGTATTATAATTATGTAACTATTAACTAACATTTATTGAATGGTTACTATGTCCCCATAAATTTTTCATACCTGGCCTCTCCCCACTAGGTGCCCCTTCCTACCTCCATCCCCTCTACCAGACTTGACAACTAAAATGTCTACATATTGTCTAATTCTCCTGAGGACAAAATTGCCCTATGGCTGAAAACTGCTGTTTTATATGATGGCAATCAATACCTGCTTAAATAATTCTTACAGGTCAGTATTTCTAAATTGACGACTATCCACTACATTGTTAAGACGTTCATATTCTGCAAAACTACCAATTGAAGGTAATAGCGTTTATGAAAAAATAGGATAAAACTCTCAAAACCTAAGAAAGCTAGTAACCAGAGCATTCCAAAAAAACTAACAATCATAATAAAACAATTAAATCTCTATTGCCATTTGCACCAAGCATAAAGGTCCACTGATCTTTTATCTCCTTAAACCCTGGATTCATGCTTCTTCCACTGAGCTGTAGGTCCCTTTTTATAGCTTCAAATAAATTAAAAATCGAATCTAGAATGCAATTTTTCCCCCAAACACTGGAGGAAATATCTTCAGTCTCTTTATCTGTAACTCAAAGCTTCCCCATATAGTTTTAACATAGTGGAAAGTGCCTCAGATTTTCAGGCCACAAAAATCAGCCACTGCTTAAATCAAAGGAAGGCACTTTTGTAAAAACTTCCACTTGCTCTTTCTTAAACTCTCCTTATCTGTGAGAATACTTGTTTCCCTTATTGCTGGGGAAAGTCACATATGAACTGACACAATTTTTACTCTATACTAACATTTTCCTATTTGCCAACAGAATATGAGTTAATACAAGTTTTAAGTGCATACAATGTAACAAAAGATACACTAATTTAATTATTTAATACTCAAGTATGACTGGTGATAACAGGTTTTTTTTTTTTTTTTTGGAGAGGGAGTCTCTCTCTGTCACCCATGCTGGAGTGCAGTGGCGCGATATCAGCTCACTACAACCTCTGCCTCCTGGGTTCAAGTAATTCTCCTGCCTCAGCCTACCAAGTAGCTGAGATTAGAGGCACCCGCCACCACACTCGGCTAAATTTTGTATTTTTTAGTAGAGATGGGGTTTCACCAACGTTGGTCAAACTGGTCTCAAACTCCTGACCTCAAATGATCTGCCCGCCTCAGCCTCCCAAAGTGCTGGGATTACAGGCATGAGCCACCGCACCCGACAGATAACAGCTATTAAATGAGTATTACTAGAGGCCGGGGGAAAGGACTGTAACAGCTGGGCATGTGCTAACTGCATGACAAGAATTACCTCATTTGCTCATCGCAACGATAGAATGTACCACCTACGCTATCATTCCCTGTTTAAAGAGAAACGGGAACTTGGAGGGGTTAATCATTTCCCCAAGGTTACTCAACTAAAACACAGTATAGTCAGGATTTACCCAAACTTGTGAACCTAGAGTCATTTTTGTTTAATAATTTAATGTTGTTATAACATACTTTAACAGTTGAAATTTAAATTTAATATGTAAAACAAATTTTTTCTTAAAACTCCAATGTTATAATACATTTAAATGACTCAAAACTTCTCATCTCTTTTATGTAAAATTTTCTAGGTGATTTATTCAAACTCAGTGAAAGATGTAAAATCTAAAAGACGTCTTTACTTACATTTGTAAACTACATACTCTTCTTTTCAGATCTCTAGAGTTTGTTAGGTGATGGGTAGCCATAAATGAATTTAAAAATCGAAAAGCCACAGAAAGATTTATTACCTAGTAAGGCAAATGCCACAACAATCTCTTAGTATCCATCAAGACATGTTCACAAAGAAAGCAAGCCTGTAACATATCCTGGCAGAGTGCTGCTGCTGCCACCTACCCAAGATATTAATTCCAGTTCTACATTCCATGCCAATGCAAATTAGAATCTGGCCACTGGTGGAAATGTACCCACTCAGGAGTACTAAAAGGGTTAGGAAGAATGGATTCCAGCAAATCTTAAACATCTGTTCTTGAATATGATATGTCCTACTATTTAATTTCCCTGCAATCAGGTACTAGCTACATATGGAAGTTTCTGTGATGGCAATGACCATTTCAAGTGTGGTTAATTACTGGTATACCTGTTGGTATCCCCACTCCTTCTCCTCCAAAAATATAGTCATTAGAAAAAAGAAGGGTGGCCAGGCGCAGAGGCTCATGCCTGTAATCCCAGCACCTTGGGAGGCTGAGGCAGGTGAATCACCTGAGGTCAGGAGTTCGAGACCAGCCTGGCCAACATGAAGAAACCCTGTCTCTGCTAAAAATACAAAAATTAGCTGGGTGTGTGGTGGCGGGCATCGGTAATCCCAGCTACTCAGGAGGCTGACACAGGAGAATCGCTTGAACCTGAGAGGGAGAGGTTGCAGTGAGCCAAGATCACGCCACTGCACTCCAGCCTGGGCAACAAGAGCGAAACTCCATTTCAAAAAAAGAAGGGTTCTTTAAACCTTGCATCTACTCAGTTGCCTGATTACAAGTGAAAAGAAACATTCTGGATATGCTTTAATGCTTCAGGCTGAAATAAGAGTCCAAAATGGCTTCTACATTTATGATAAAAAATATGGTATTTTTCAATAAAATCTATAAATCTGTTGTTTTTGTTAGAGATGAATACTTAACAAAGAAAACTACCAAGTTATAAAATGTAAAAATAAATACCCAGAAGTAGCCTTGAAGAAAGGGAAAGGCATTCCTTGTTTCTGGTTAAAACATTCCAAGACTGCTGGCAGTGGGGGGCAGGGTGGGAGGCAGGTGGGGTGGGGGGATGGCTCACATCTGTAATCCCAGCACTTTGGGTGGCCAAGGTGGACAGATGGCTTGAAGTCAGGAGTTCAAGACCAGCCTGGCCAACATGGCAAAACCCCATCTCTACTAAAAATACAAAAAAAGTCGGGCGTGGTGCCACATGCCTGTAATCCCAGCTACTTGAGAGGTTGAGGCACAAGAATCGTTTGAACCCAGGAGGTGGAAACTGCAGTGAGCCAAGATTGTGCCACTGTACTTCAGCCTGGGCGACAGAGTGAGACTCTGTCTCAAAAAAAGTTTTTCTCTGTAGCATGTGATGCTCGATAGGATTTTACCTACAGTAGACTTCCTTCTTTTGAGTCTCGCTCTGTTGCCCAGGCTGGAGTGCAGTGGCGTGATCTGGCTCACTGCAACCTCCGCCTCCCGAGTTCCACGTCATTCTCCTGCCTCAGCCTCCCGAGTAGCTGGGACTACAAGCGCCCACCACCACGCCCAGCTAACTTTTTGTACTTTTAGTAGAGACAGGGTTTCACCATGTTAGCCAGGATGGTCTCGATCTCCTGACCTCATGATTCGCCCACCTCCGCCTCCCAAAGTGCTGGGATTACAGGCGTGAGCCACAGCACCCGGCCAGTAGACTTCTTTCAAAAACAGGGACAACCCTCTCAAACCCTGCCACTGCTTTGCCAACTAAGTTCATATAATATTCCAAATCCTTCATTGCCATCTCAACAGTGTTCACAGCATCTTCACCAGGAGTAGATCCCATCTCAAGAATCCACTTTCATTGCTCATCCATAAGAATCAACTACTCACCCATCCAAGTTTTAACATGGGATTGCAGCAATTCAGTCAGTCATATCTTCAGGGCCCACTCTCACTGTAGTTTTCTTGCATATTATATCCACCATATTTGCAGTTACTTCTGCCACTGAAGTTGTAAACCCTTCAAAGTTATCCACGACTATTGGAATCAACTTCTTCTAAACTCCTATTAATGTCCATATTTTGACCTCCTCCTATCAATTACAATTGTTACTGGCATCTAGAATGGAGAATCCTTTCCAGAAGGTTTTCGATTGACTACTCAGATCCATCAGAGGAATCATCTATGGGAAGTATAGCCTTAGGTGATGTTATTTCTTAATAATAAAATGTGAAAGTCAAAATGTCTCCTTGATCCATAGGTTCCAGAATGGATGTTGTGTCAGCAGTCATGCAAACAATATGCACCTCCTTGTACATCCCCATCAGAGCTCTTGGATGATGAGGAGCATTATCAATGAGCAGTTTTTGAAAGGAATCCTTTTTCCTAAGCAGTAGGTCTCAACCGCGAGCTTAAAATATTCAGTAAACCATGCTGTAAACAGAGGTGCTGTCATTTAGGCTTTGTTGTTCTATTTACAGAGCACAGGTAGAGCAGATTTAGCATAATGCTTGAGGGGTCTGGGATTTTTGGAACGGTAAATGAGGACTGGCTTCAACTTACCAGCTGCATTTGTCACTAATGAGAGAGTCAGCCTGTCCCTTGAAGCTTGTAGCTATGAAAGTCCTCGATGGCATCTTCTTCCAATAGAAAGCTGTCTTACCTACATTGAAAATCTGTTGTTTAGTGTAGCAGCCTTCGTCAGTAATCTTAGCTAGACTTGGATAACTTGCTGCAGCTTCTACATCAGTACTTGCTGCTTTACTTGCAGTTTTCTGTTATGGTGAAGAATTTTTTCCAGCTTCCTCACCTCTCAGTCTTCACAGAATTGAAGAGAGTTAGGGCCCTGCTCTGGATGAGGCTTTGGCTTAAAGGAATGTTGTTGGTGGTTTGATCTTCTTTCTAGGACACTAAGACTTTCTCCATGGTATCAGCAGTAAAGCAGTAAGGCTATTGTTTTCTTTTTTAGACAAAGTCTCACTCTGTTGCCCAAGCTGGAGTGCAGTGGCACAATCTTGGCACACTCCAACTTCTGCCTCCCAGGTTCAAGGGATTCTCCTGCCTCAGCCTCCCGAGTAGTTGGGAATACAGGCACACACCATCACACTTGGCTAGTTTTTATATTTTTAGTAGAGATGGTGTTTCACCATGTTGGCCAGGCTGGTCTCGAACTCCTGGTCAAGTAATCCACGTGCTGCGGCATCCCAAAGTGCTGGGATTAAAGGCGCGAGCCACTGTGCCCAGCCTGTTTTGCTTTCTTATCATTTATGTGTTCACTGGTGTAGCTTTTTTTTTTTTTTTTGAGACAGAGTCTTGCTCTGTCGCCCAGGCTGGAGTGTGGAGTAGCACTTTTAATTTCCTTCAAGAACTTTTCCTTTGCATTCAGAACTTGACTAACAGGGGGAAGAGGCCTGGCTTTTGGCCTGTCTTGACTTCTGACATGCCTTCCTCACTAGCTTCATTTCTTGCTTTTGATTTAAAGTGAGAGACATGCTACTCTTCCTTTCACTTGAAAACTTACAGGCCACTGCAGGGTTGTTAACTGGCTTAAGTTCAATATTGCTGTGACTCATAAAAAAGGGAGACCCCAGGAGAGAGAAAGAGGCAGGGAAGGGACAGTTGGTGGAGCACTCAGAATACACAGCATTTATCAATTCAGTTTGTCCTCTCATATGGATACAGTTCATGGCCCCAAAACAATTACAACCGTTACATCAAAGATCACTGATCATAGATCACCGTAACAGATAATAATGAAAAGGTTTGAAATGTTGCAAGAATTACCAAAATTTGACACAGAGACACTGTCCTGTTGGAAAAATGGCACCAAAGGACTTGCTCAACAGGGTTGCCACAAACCTTCAATTTTTTAAAAAGCTAGATATATATGAAGCATAGCAAAAACAAAGTACATTAAAATGAGCTAATTTTGTACTTCTAAAATTGGAAGTGCTGGCCAGGCCACACCTATAATAGCATCCCTTTTGAGAGGCCGAGGTGGGAGGATTGTTTGAGGCCAGGAGATCAAGACCAGCCTGGGCAACATAGAAAGGCCTCATCTCTATTTATTTATTCATTATTTTTTACAAAGAACGGCAAAATTGCAAGTGCTTATAACTTTTGGACTTTGCCCTGAACATTGCTTCTTCCACATGAGGACATGTATATTTGAGTTTCAAGATACATTTGTTTCACAGAACTGCAAACATGCAGAAAAACATACCTTCTAACAGCATTTCTGGAATGTCTGCCTGATATCTAGGTCCCACTCTGATTTCACCTTTGTCAGCTAATAGCGTTTTCAATGAGGGGTCATAGACCAATGAGTAGAAGAAGGTATCCTGAAAAATGTGACAAAATATGTAGGTATACTTAATTCCTTCTACTTTTTAAAAAGCATTAAAATCAATGTCACTATAATGAACACATAAACCCCAGAGAGTATATAAAATTTCATTTTGGTGAATAAACTCATAAATCTTTAAGGAGAGCATGGTGTTACTGTCACCATGTAAAACAGTACAAAATTAAATCGAGCCAAAAGAAACAGCTTGAAACAAAGTAGATTATAAGGTTCTATTATTTGTTTTAGTCTAAAAGAAAACCATTCGCTCTCTAGAGTAGAGTTTCAAAAGCTAGCAAAATTAAACCATAACTCCAAGATAAGACACCTAAAGTCAAATCATCTTATACACTTCTCAAGTCCACACCAAACAGAAGGGAAGACTTCACAGATACCAGGTACTCTTTTGTAATGTCCATCCCAATTTTTAGTCAAAAGATTAAAAGGTATAGATATTTCACATCAAACTATACATGAGTTGAACTTGTGTGTGGTTTACTGTTATAATAATATCACTTTGTAAATATTTAATTAAACATGTATTAACTATAATTCTGCAGTTCTTTAAGTACTGAGGCATGCATATGTATTTATAGACAGATATATAACCATAGCTATATACACGCTCACCGGCAGCATACACACCAAAATTTCCGGTCCTCCCTTACAAAGCTCATACGTCCTTGTTTCTGAGCCTAATGGGCAAAATGACCTGGCACCAGTCCTTTGTTGAATTCCATATAACCACTAGAGATTATCTGAACCAGCAAAGTCCCGTCTTCTGCTTCCCAATATGATCCCAAAGATCATCTGCTGCCCAATTCTCTGTATTATATCCTGGAAGGACCTGTCCCTACTATCAGAAATTTACCAAGCCCCAGCCAGGGAAACTGCAAATAAAAGATAATCTGTCAGACAGTAAAAGTCTCTCCTGTGGGACCTCTTACATACTGTGATAAGGGGAAAGGGAAAAAAACAGAGTTATTCCATCCACTGAGAAATTCTGTGCTGTATTTTATTCATTGCTCACTGTCAGGAAAAAAGATTTAAACAAAAAAACTGTTTAGAAAAAAAAAGGGGGGATACCAATACGTGACAATTTATGCATATTGTTAAAGTGTTATCTAAGGAAAAGAAAAAATCTGCAGGAATAGATAAAACCAGCTTAGGCCAGGCGCGGTGGCTCATGCCTATAATTCCAGCACTTTGGCAGGCTGAGGCGGGCAGATCACCTAAGGTCAGGAGTTTGAGACTAGCCTGGCCAACGTGGTGAAACCCTGTCTCTACTAAAAATAGAAAAATTAGCTGGGCATGGTGGCAAGCACCTGTAATCCCAGCTACTTAGGAGGCGGAGGCAGGAGAATCGCTTGAACACAGGAGGCGGAGGTTGCAGAGAGCCGAGATTGCACCAATGCACTCCAGCCTGGGGGAGAAGAGTGAGACTTCGTCTCAAAAAACAACAACAACAACAACAAACTTAACAAAGCTACAGGGGATGATCACTATGTAATCAGAAGTGTTTGATTTTTTGTTTTGCTTTAAAGACATGAGTAATAAATATTACTCAGTAACTGAAGTTATTGCCATTGGCTCACCATCAGATTTTTTTTTCTATTTTTTTAATAGAGATGAGCACTCACTATGTTGCCCAGGCTGGTCTCAAACTCCTGGGCTCAAGCAATCCTCCTGCCTCAGCCTCCCAAAGTGCTGGGATCACAGACATGAGCCCCCACACGCAGCCACCATCAGATTTAAAAGCAGAGATACGCCGGGCGTGGTGGCTCACGCCTGTAAACCCAGCACTTTAGGAGGCTGAGGTGGGCAGATGACCTGAGGTTGGGAGTTCAAGACCACCCTGACCAACAATGGAGAAACCCCATCTCTACTAAAAATACAAAATTAGCCGGGTTTGGTGGCACATGCCTGTAATCCTAGCTACTCAGGAGGCTCAGGCAGGAGAACGGCTTGAACCTGGGAGGCGGAGGTTGTGGTGAGCCAGGTATCGCGCCATTGCACTCCGGCCTGGGCAACAAGAGCAAAACTCCCTCTCAAAAATAAATAAATAGGCTGGGCGCGGTGGCTCAAGCCTGTAATCTCAGCACTTTGGGAGGCCGAGACGGGCGAATCACGAGGTCAGGAGATCGAGACCATCCTGGCTAACACGGTGAAACCCCGTCTCTACTAAAAAAAATACAAAAAACTAGCCGGGCGAGGTGGCGGGCGCCTGTAGTCCCAGCTACTCGGGAGGCTGAGGCAGGAGAATGGCGTGAATCCGGGAGGCGGAGCTTGCAGTGAGCTGAGATCTGGCCACTGCACTCCAGCCTGGGCAACAGAGCCAGACTCCGTCTCAATCAATCAATCAATCAATCAATCAATAAAAGCAGAGATACTTCAGGTCACTTGTTATCTGTAAAACCTATTAGCATGCTACTCCAATTAAAAACAAGAGCTTGCCATACTCTACAATATAATAAGATGAAATGACTATTTGGGTCATATAAGTTGCTTAAAATCCTTAGATTTGTATGTCCTGATATGGGAAAATATTCAAAATATGTTTGGTTTATAATAGAAGTTGTAAAAAAAAAAAAGGAGAAATGGTTCCAGACAGGCCAATTTCAAGAACACAGAGTCAAAAGTAAAGGATGGGCTGGGCGCGGTGGCTCAAGCCTGTAACCCCAGCACTTTGGGAGGCTGAGACGGGCGGATCACAAGGTCAGGAGATCGAGACCATCCTGGCTAACACTGTGAAACCCCGTCTCTACTACAAAATACAAAAAACTAGCAGGGCGAGGTGGCAGGCGCCTGTAGTCCTAGCTACTCGGGAGGCTGAGGCAGGAGAATGGCGTGAACCCGGGAGGTGGAGCTTGCAGTGAGCTGAGATCCGGCCACTGCACTCCAGCCCCGGCGACAGAGTGAGACTCCGTCTCAAAAAAAAAAAAAACAAAAGTAAAGGATGATAATTACAAAGCTATTCTTTGGGTTACCGTCTTCAACTATGCCAATCTCAATATTTTATTTTTAAGTGTTTATGTATTTAGGGGGTAAAAGTACAGAGTTCTTATATGCATACATTGTGTCATGGTAAAGTCTGGGCTTTTACTGTACCCATTAATAGTGAACACTGTACCCAATAGGTAATTTTTCAATCCTCACCCTTCTCCAATGTCTATTTTTTATTTTTTTTTAGACAAGGTCTCACTCTGTCACCCAGACTGGAGGTGCAGTAGCGCGATCTCAGCTCACCGCAACTTCCACATCCCAGGCTCAAGCAATTCTCTTGCCTCAGCCTTGCGAGTAGCTGGGATTACAGGAATGCGCCACTACCTCCTGACTAATTTTTGTATGTTTAGTAGAGACGGGGTTTTGCTGTGTTGGCCAGGCTGGTCTTGAACTCCTGATCTCAAATGATCCACCCGCCTCAGCCTCCCAAAGTGCTGGGATTCCAGGCATGTGCCACCACGCTCGGTTAATTTTTGTATGGCCCACCTAATTTTTGTATTTTTAGTAGAGACAGGGTTTCACCATATTGGTCAGGCTGGTCTCAAACTCCTGCTCTCATGATCTGCCCGCCTCGGCCTCCCAAAGTGCTGGGATTACATGTGTGAGCCTCCGCGTCCGGCCAAAAAAAAAATTTAATACAATGAAATGCATTGAATGTTTTGCCTTTTTCTTTCTGCTTCTGTGAAATAATGCTAATTTCTGGGCACTATCATTATCCATACTATAATCCATTCTGTTGGACAGACTAATGACAAGTCTATCATCTAAATTTTACAGAGGTAAGTTATAAAGTCTATAAGCCTTTTTTCTGCTTTGAATATGTATTTTCCTGTTAGTTTTCTTATTTCCTATTAGGTTTTCTAATGTATAATGGGTTCTGCATGATTGCATCAAACTTTTTCTGTTATATTTTCTTCATTTGAGATAAATGGGCAACATTTGAGTTTAAGATTTAAAAAGAAAAAAGAGACAGGCCAGGCACAGTGGCTCATGCCTCTGATCCCAGCACTTTGAGAGGCTGAGGAAGGTAGATCACCTGAGGCCAGGAGTTCAAGACCAGCCTAGCAACATGGCAAAACTCCATCTCTACCAAAAACACAAAAATCAGCTGGGTATGACAGCAGGCACCTGTGATCCCAGCTACTCAGGAGGCTGAAGCGTAAGAATTGCTTGAACCCGAGAGGCGGAGGTTGCAGTGGGCCAAGATCACATCACTGCATTCCAGACTGAGTGAGACTCTGTCTCCAAAATATAAAACATACACATATGTAATAAAGCTTTTGGGGGAGAGGAAAAGAATCAGAAAGATGAAATACTGAAGCATCACTGACACTAAAATATGTTTCCCACCATACAAATAACACTGCTTTAAATGTCACCTAAAACTATGCATACCATGAAATATTCTGGTTATAAGAATTTCCTTTCAATGAAGCGTATGCTCTATCTCAACTTGTTAACTACATTTCTTGTTAAGGTTTAGTAAAAAATATTTTTAATTGACAAAATTTATTAGGATTCCAGAAAGCAGACCACCAATGGTAAAATCTCATCTGGAAATAGTCTAAAAGTAAAACCATTTATTCAAGAAATAAAAACAAAAACAAAACATAAAGGGGAGCTAAGCACACTAAAGCATTAATTTCATAAAGTCAAAAATATTCATCCACTATCAACTAAATCCATGTACCATTTTCTATAATGTCTTTCATTACCAACTGAAAAACAGACACAAAAGTTTTTGCTAACCCTTATCTCAGATAACCAGAAAAATCAAATTTACCCAAATGCATTCTAGTCATTACACTTTTACCATAATACTACTATTAATATGATGGTAGAATAATACTTTTGTACAAAAAGAAATAAATTCCAAGGAAAGAGCTTCATGTGAAATAAAGGGAGAAAAAAACGAAACAAGTATGACTGTGAATTACCTCTTTATCAAGATATGACAATACTGATTCTGTCTCATTCAGAAGGGCAACACTGCACTTTCCCCTGTTGAAAGAGAAAAAAAGAATAAATGTAACAAAGGCCACCTCATCTTCTCAGTGATGAGAAATAAAAAGTTAAGAATGTGAAATTGGTATTAAGAAACTACATGGCAGTTAGGAATATATATTTTTTCAAACAATTTAAACCCACTTTACAATCCTATAAAAAAAAGGCCGCCTTTATAGGAATTTCTTGAGAGGCTAGCCTGTTGGAGTAATTGTGTTAGGCAATAAATCCTAATAATATGCAACACTTTATAGGTAGTTTCTGTTTATTCAAGAAAAAAGAGTACAATGAGACCTTCAGACTCAGAGTCAGTTTCTGAACCTATAGATAGATATTATGAGGTAATTTTATACAGGGCTGTGCAGACAAAGCCACCATCACACAAACCAATGCCTAAATAATATTCAGATTTTTATGAGCAGCCACTAACTACATTTAAGAACCTAGAAATAGGCCGGGCGCGGTGGCGCAAGCCTGTAATCCCAGCACTTTGGGAGGCCGAGACGGGCGGATCACGGGGTCAGGAGATCAAGACCATCCTGGCTAACACGGTGAAACACCGTTTCTACTAAAAAATACAAAAAACTAGCCGGGCGAGGTGGCGGGTGCCTGTAGTCCCAGCTACTCGGGAGGCTGAGGCAGGAGAATGGCGTAAACCCAGGAGGCGGAGCTTGCAGTCAGCTGAGATCCGGCCACTGCACTCCAGCCCGGGCGACAGAGCAAGACTCCGTCTCAAAAAAAAAAAAAAAAAAAAAGAACCTAGAAATAATACACATTCATATCAGGATACAACTAATTCATCTTTATTGAGATGACTCTAAAAACTAGTTAAAATTTCAACACATGGAGCTTTCTATAGAGCAAGGGGCAAAATAAACATTGACAGATCCACGGACCTTGCGGTCTGACAGCACTTACGTTTGATCTGAGTTTGGAAACTAATGTCTATTTTTATAAGGCTTGTCTAGACTCTGAGAAAAATTGAGGCTATGTAGGTAGAGGCATTTATTACAAGCACTTTCAAAATGATCCTAACCAGCCTAAAAAAATCAGTATAGCTAATACAAATCTGACAGGAGCATTTTGAAGATTATTCCAGTTACAAATACTGGTCAGAGCTCACAATGTTTCTTTAAAATGTCATAAGATCATTTGATTTTCTAAACAAAAATTAAGACATCTCCAAAAGCCAATATGCAAAAACAAAGATATCACATATATATTAAGTGAGACGTTAGAAATTAGCCGGGCATAGTGGCACATGCCGATAATCCCAGCTACTCAGGGGGCTGAGGCAGGAGAATCGCTTAAACCCGAGAGGCAGAGGTTGCAGTGAGCCGAGATCATGCCATTGCACTCCAGCCCAGGTGACAGAGTAAGACTCCATCTCAAAAAAAAAAAAAAGAAAGAAAGAAAGAAAAGAAAAGCTAGAAAAGCTTGCTGTTGGATCACCAGAGTGAAATACAATTCAAAGAAAAAAATTACCAAAAGCAAAATAAAATACTAAAAGTGAAAACACATTGGTCAAAAGTTACAGTTTGCTAAACATTTTGCAATTATATACTCTTTAAATTAAAAAAAAAAAATCCCCTTATAAAAATGTCTTTTTCTGGTAATCACTGCAGGTTAGAAAGCTCTCTTTGAGAGCATCTCAAATCTCTAACATGGTTACTAGAAGTGTTTATAAAAGTTTTCTTTTTTTCTAACATTTTATTCAAGTAGATTAGTGAAGCAAAAAAAATTAACATCACTTTAGCACACATAGCAACACTGAAAAGACAACAATTGGGCCTGGCTCCCACCTGTTATCTCCACATTTTGGGAGGCCGAGAATCACTTGAAGCCCAGGAGTTTGAGACCAGGCTGGAAAACACAGCAAGATCTCAACTCTACTAAAAATTTAAAAAATAAAATCAGCAGGGCATAGTCCCAGCTACTCGGGGTTGGGGGACTGCTTGAGCACAGGAGGTCTAGGGTGCAGTGAACTGTATTTGCACCATCGAACTCCAGCCTGGCCAAAAGAGCAAGACCCCATCTCAAAAAAAAAGAAAAGGCAACAATTACCTGATATGTTCTCTTAACAGACGGAATTGCAACTAGGGAAATTGCTCTGCTGCCATTAGCACATCTACAACTGCCACAGAATATCTATGACCTGTGAATATGTGCTCACACATGCAATATGCTTAATAAATGGGGTTTCTAAAAATAGTTTTTGCTTACTTTTTTCCCCTCATTAACAGCTGACAAAGCAGTATTTCTAACATTTGATACTTAATCACCTAGAAAAAAATAACGTCCCCTTTTAAAAAAAAATAAGTTCTCCAAAGTCACTTTTGTTTGTTTTAATGGGGAGGAGTAAAACCTGCTCAATTTTATTTTAATAGGAACTTTTTTTTAAGGCTAGTCAAGTGAAACAGTGATAGTGGAGAATAAACAAAGAAATCTGTAACTGGTTATAAACACTACTGCACTGGGCCTAGCCAATACCACTGTCTTTAATAGTCACTTGACTTTTAAGGGTTTAAGAGACACCGGAAGGGCCGGGCGCGGTGGCTCAAGCCTGTAATCCCAGCACTTTGGGAGGCCGAGACGGGCGGATCACGAGGTCAGGAGATCGAGACCATCCTGGCGAACACGGTGAAACCCCGTCTCTACTAAAAATACAAAAACTAGCCGGGCGAGGTGGCAGGCGCCTGTAGTCCCAGCTACTAGGGAGGCTGAGGCAGGAGAATGGCGTAAACCCAGGAGGCGGAGCTTGCAGTGAGCTGAGATCCCGCCACTGCACTCCAGTCCGGGCGACAGAGCAAGACTCCTCCTCAAAAAAAAAAAAAAAAAAAAGAGACACTGAAAATTCAAACAAACAATATAGCATACTTTAAAAGTCTCTTCCATATGGTCTGAAATAACAAAAGATTTTAAATTATAAAACCTTTATTTTCATAATTATATTAGGAAATAAGGAAACATGGGTTATAATGAAATATAAAATCTTTTTGGAAATGTAGTTTTTATACAAAGATGAAAGGATAGTAAGTGATCTAAGTTTTAAATTTTTCTTTAATATAGCTATATTGTACATCTCCCCAAATTAAAAATGAAAAGCTAACATTTAAAATTTTCATGTACATATATTAACAGCTAACAAAGAGGTTGAGTCAGAATTATTTTATGAAGTAAATATGAATATGTAATTAACACATATATTACCATGCCAAGAGTTGTTGATAAAAGTGGTTTAAAAAGAGATTTAAAGCGTTAGTTTCCTTTATGCCAAACAAATCTTGGCTCATAGATAAAAACATGGTAAATTTTAAGCTAACCCCAACCTAAAGGAACTATTATCAAATTCTGTATACAGATACCACAGGCAATTTATACTGAGTCTCAAGCAATGAATATAATCATGTGTCATGTATGATATTTTAATCCTTAAATAATAAAGATACCGAAGCATGATATGAAGTATATCAAAGACTACAACACAAAGATCACTCCAGGCCCATATAATCACCCGTACTACTTTTCTACACAGAACCACAAAGGAGTACACAATTGCTATAAAGAAAATCTACTTTCCCACAGATCATTCAAAAGGGTTTTCAAAGTATAATCTCTTTCAGAGACTGCGCAGGGTGCTGGGACACAAAGACATGTGAATAAATAATTATGACAAAACAGTCACACGTTCAACATCAAGTGCTGATCAGCCTGGCATCTGCTAGTTGCTTAAGGGTATGTCCCATATAATCCTACAGACTGAAAAACATATGTAAAAATGTGCACACAGGTTATATATTTCTTTTATCTAAAGCTAGTACATATCTGTATAAACGAAAGAGGAGGGCCGGGCGCAGTAGCTCATGTCTGCAATCCCAGCACTTTGGAAGGTTGATGCGGGCGGGTCATGAGATCAGGAGTTCGAGACCAGCCTGGCCAACATGGTAAAACCTTGTCTCTACTAAAAACACAAAAATTAGCTGGGAGTGGTAGCACACGCCTGAGTCCCAGCTACTGGAGGCTTAGGCAGGAGAATCGATTGAACCCGGGAGCCAGAGATTGCAGTGAGCCAAGATCGCACCACTGCACTCCAGCCTGGTGACAGGGCAAAACTCCATCTCAAAAAAAAAAAAAAAAGGAAAGAAAGAGAAGGAAGTTTAAATTAGTGGTCATTTCCCCCGTCTGTAGACTTTCTTATTTTGTTTTGTTTTGAGAAAGGATCTAGCTCTGTCACCCAGGCTGGAGTGCAGAGGCATAATCACAGCTACTACAGCCTCAACTTCCTGGACTCAATCAATCCTCCCACCTCAGCCTCCCCAGTAGCTGGGACTACAGGTGTGTGCCACCATGCAGAGCTAATTTTTTTTATTCTTTGTAGAGACAGAGTTTTGCTATGTTGCCCAGGCTGCTCTCAAACTCCCTGGCTCAAGCGATCCTCCCACCTTGGCCTCCCAAAGGCTGGGATTAATGACATGAGCCACCACACCCGGCCCAAACTTTCTTTTACCTTGATACAACTGAAGCGGTGACTACCCACTTACAAAAGTGCAGATATCTTAGTGCCATACCAGACTTACTGAATTTCAATAGCTTGGGATGGGTCCAGGAATCTACATGATTAACAAACATCACCAGGTGGTCTTTAGGTTCACTAAACTTAAAAAACCATTCCTGGTCGGGTGCCTTGGCTCACGCCTGTAATCCTAGCATTCTATGAGGCTGAGGCCGGCAGAATGCCTGAGCTCAGGTGTAGTTCAAGACCAGCCTGGGCAACATGGTGAAACTCCGTTTCTACCAAAATATAAAAAATTAGCTGGGTGTGGAGGTACAAGCCTGTAATCCCAGCTACTGAGGAGGCTGAGGCACAAGAATTGCTTGAACCTGGGAGGAGGAGGTGCAGTGAGCCAAAATCATGCCACTGCACTCAAGCCTGGGTGACAGAGTGAGGCTCTGTCTTGGAAAAAAAATATTCCTATAGATGCAGACTTTGACATTAAACTTGCCTTGTTCAACAAACGGTATTATTGCTTCATTAAAGAAAGACATTTTTCTCATTGGCTTTACAAGTCTTACATTTGCCACAAACTCTAGATTCTTTTTTTTTTTGAGACAGAGTCTCACTCTGTTGCCCAGGCTGGAGTGCAAGTGGCATGATCTCAACCTCACTGCAACCTCCACCTCCTGGGTTCAAGCAATCCTCCTGACTCAGCCTCCCAAGTAGCTGGGATTACAGATGCCTGCCATCACACCCAGCTCATTTTTGTATTTTTAGTAAAGACGGGGTTTCACCATGTTGGCCAGGCTAGTCTCGAACTCCTGATTTCAGGTGATCCACCCGCCTCGGCCTCCCAAAGTGCTGGGATTACAGACGTGAGCCAACTTGCCCGGCCCAAACTACAGATTCTTAACATTTCTTCGTATAAAGAACAATGGCAAAATATTAGGTTCTGGGATTGGTAAAGCAGTGAGTAGACAGTTTTTACAGCACTTAATACAATGAACACAATGAACAACCAAATAAAAAAATAAAGATCAAAGATGCAAAATGGTTTCAGAAGATTAGATTTCTCAACAGCAACCGCATAAAACAGAATAGCACAGATTCAAAATTCTGAGGGAAGTGATTTCCAAACCAGAATTCTATGTCTAAAATCATTGGCCAAGTGTGAGAAATATTTTTGGATATGAGAACAAAAACTTTTACATTGTTAGAAGACTTAATCAAAAGACAAAGGTAAAACATAATAAACTCCATGGAAAACAAAAGTTTATACAAGAAAGAATACATAATACTGACATGTTCATAAAACACGAAGATTGTTTACTAAGTTAAATAAAAGTTGTAATAATATTAAAAACAGAAGGCAAAGGGAATAGGGAAGAGAGAAGTAAAGGTAAATTCCTAAAACTGAAAAATTAATAGTCGGAATATAAGAACAGTATAAATGCAGAAGCCACCATCGAGAGGAGTTGAAAATGACTACAGAGTGGGAACCAAGCAAATGACTGCCCTGGATATTATTAGACAGCCATATCCATATACTTTTAAAAAGTAACAAAATTTAAATTTAAAATGAAAGGGGGTGATATGGTTTGACTCTGTGTCCCCACCCAAATCTCATCTTGAATTGTGATCCCCATAATCCTCACGTGTCGAGGGAGGGACCCAGTGGGTGCTGATTTCCCCCATGCTGTTCATGATAGTGAGTTCTCAACATGATCTGATGGTTTTATACATGTTTGACAGTTCCTCCTTCTCCTCTCGCTTCTCTCTCTCTCTCGCCTGCCGCCAAGTAAGACATGCCTGCTTCCCCTTCCACCATGAATGTAAGTTGCCTGAGACTTCCACAGCCATGCAGAACTGTGAGTTAATTAAAACTCTTTTCCTTATAAATTACCCAGTCTCGGGCAGTTCTACAGCAGTGTTGAGAACAGACTAATAAAGAGAAAATCCTAATTAAAATACATAAATTTGCATGAATACAACACCAAGGGAGTAAGGATTATGTACAATAACTCTGTGTATCACGTTTTCTCAACCTTGGCACCAATGGTAGACATTTTGGGTCAGATAATTTTTTGTTGTGGAGGCTGTCTCATGCACTGTAGGATGTTTAGCAGCATCCCTGGCCTCTATGCAGTGGATGACAGTAGCACTCCCTCATCCATTTGTTAGAGCCAAAACTGTCAAAATTGTCAAATGTCCCTGGGATACAGTATCACTCCTGGTTGAGAATCACTGCTCTACATTAAGAAAACTATGGTTTTCTTAATTATATCTTGGTAACAAACATTTGAGATTGCATATATTAAGTGAAAGAATATGATTTCTTATGGACTTTTTTTGAGACAGGATCTTGCTGTCACCCTGGCCAGAGTGCAGTGGCGTGATCTCAGCTCACTGCAGCCTCCACCTCCTGGGCTCAAGTGATCCTCCCACCTCAGTCTTCCGAGTAATTGGGACTACAGGCATGAGCCACCAGGCCTGCTAACTTTTGTATTTGTTGTAGAGACAGGGTTTCACCATGTTGCCCAGACTGGTCTAAAACTCCTAGGATTAAGCGATCCTCCTTGGCCCCGCAAGTGCTGGGATTATAGGCGTGAGCCATCAAACCTGACCCTGGACCTCTGCTTTTTTTTTTTTTTTTTTGAGACAGAGTCTCACTCCGTCTCCAGGCTGCAATGCAGTGGTGCAACCTCGGCTCACTGCAACCTCTGACTTCTGGGTACAAGCGATTCTCCTGCCTCAGCCTCCCAAGTAGCTGGGACTACAGGTGCGCACTACCATACTCAGCTGGCCAGGATGGTCTCAATCTCTTGACCTCGTGATCCACCCACCTCACCTCCCAAAGGGCTGGGATTACAGGCATGAGCCACCGCACCCAGCTATATTATTCAAAAAAAAAAAAAAAAGAGGAGGACAAAGAGAAATAAATCTGGAAATCTTTAAATATTTCTGTTCAAAGATATATGATGTTATTAATACTGCTTTAACAGATGCTCACAAATAAAAATTAAAAGAAGCCACACACACAACCCTGAAACATCTGTTTGTGTAGATAAAGTAGAAGAATGAAAAGCCAAAATGAGAAGTTTGGGCTCAATAAAATCAATTAATCAATTTCTGAAGAAAAATGATTGACAAATTGTGTTGTGAGATGCTCATTCCATCCATGGGATGTGCAGCATAGCAAAGACACCATAATTCTGAATATTTGATGACAAATATGAAAAAAACTGTCAAGGAGGAATCAAGGAGGAAAAATATCCACCTCTTGATACCACTCTTCCCTCTTATAGGAGGAAGTGAAATGAGAAAGTGAAATGTTCCAAAAAGGCAATACCTATTGGAAAGATCCTCCTCTCCAGGACAAGCTGGCAAATGAATAGCTCTGACCACCAGGAAAATCCTTCAAAGGTTCCACAACATGTGGAACACAAGTACTTGAGGGGGAGGTTGGGGATGGTTAATAGGTACAAAACAGCAGCCTGGGTCACTAAGGGAGACTCCATCTCAAAAAATAATAATATAAAATAACTAAAAGAGTATAACTGGATTGTTTGTAACACAAAGTATGAACGCTTGAGGGGACAGATATATTTCAAGATATGATTATTATGCATCACATGCCTGTGTCAAAATATCTCATGTACCACATAAATATATACATCTATGTAGCCACAAAAATAGAAAATCAAAAAAACACGCACACAAGTACTTGAGACAATACATAGGATATACTTTGCATCTAACCCAAATGCTCTTGTGCATTGTGATTCTGGTTGAAGAAAACTACTTCAGCCCTTAAAGTGGTTAAGCGGTTAATTCAAATAGTATAAATACACATTTTCCAAAAAGAGCATGCTAAACATGTAGACTTTATGTTAAGCTGTGATAGGATTTTTCCTCCTACTAGCAATCTTGTTTTTTTTTTGTTGTTTTTTTTTTTTTTGAGACGGGCTCTGTCGCCCAGGCTGGAGTGCAGTGACTGGACCTCAGCTCACTGCAAGCTCCACCTCCCGGGTTTATGCCCTTCTCCTGCCTCAGCCTCCCGAGTAGCTGGGACTACAGGCGCCCGCCACCTTGCCCGGCTAGTTTTTTGTATTTTTTAGTAGAAACGGGGTTTCAGGCCGGGCGCGGTGGCTCAAGCCTGTAATCCCAGCACTTTGGGAGGCCGAGACGGGCGGATCACGAGGTCAGGAGATCGAGACCATCCTGGCTAACACGGTGAAACCCCGTCTCTACTAAAAAAATACAAAAAATTAGCCGGGCGAGATGGCGGGCGCCTGTAGTCCCAGCTACTCGGGAGGCTGAGGCGAGAGAATGGCGTAAACCGGGAGGCGGAGCTTGCAGTGAGCTGAGATCCGGCCACTGCACTCCAGCCCGGGCGACAGAGCGAGACTCCGTCTCAAAAAAAAAAAAAAAAAAAGAAACGGGGTTTCACCGTGTTAGCCAGGATGGTCTTGATCTCCTGACCTCGTGATCCGCCCATCTCGGCCTCCCAACTACTAGCAATCTTATGAGCCTAAGCACACTAACTTTCTCATGTTAACTTCATTTATTAAGGAGCACTACTTATAGGCATCAATAGTACCCTTTTGGCTAATTCAAATTTTATGTATAGATTGCCAAAAAAATTATAAAAGCCTAATACTTTAAAATGCTGTCATAATGAAATGAGCAGGAAGAAAACCAATTATTATTTTTTTTTTTTTTTTTTTTTTTTTTTTTTTTTTGAGACGGAGTCTTGCTCTGTCACCCAGGCTGGAGTGCAGTGGCCGGATCTCAGCTCACTGCAAGCTCCGCCTCCCGGGTTCACGCCATTCTCCCGCCTCAGCCTCCGGAGTAGCTGGGACTACAGGCGCCCGCCACCTCGCCCGGCTAGTTTTTTGTATTTTTAGTAGAGACGGGGTTTCACCGTGTTAGCCAGGATGGTCTTGATCTCCTGACCTCGTGATCCACCCGTCTCGGCCTCCCAAAGTGCTGGGATTACAGGCTTGAGCCACCGCGCCCGGCCAACGAAAACCAATTATTTTAAAGATTCCAAATAAGTTTTTAATATTCACAGCCAAACTGAAGAGAGACTAATAATCCACAGTGGAGTTCTATTTTATTACTTACATACTTAAAAGTTAGCACTACTATGTATTTTTCAATAAACATATCCATAAAAAATTGTTTGTTTTCTCTGAAAGTAGCAAAAAGGTCTCAATAAATTAAATTTACAAATCCTTTCAGCTGAACCTCCCTACTTTGACCAATAGAGAAATATGAAGAAATAAATACAAAATAAAAATTAAGATATTTTCAACTATTTTACTTGGTATAATTTTGCAGCTACACTCACAATCACACAAGTAAAATGTCCTAGGCACAAGTTTAGTCATTATAGTATTATTTTTTAACAGCAAAAGACTAAAAAAAAACAAAAATCCATTACTTAGGATTAAACAAATTAGATATATAATAAGGTCATAAAAAAGAATGAGGCAGATCTTTACGATCCAATATGGACCTATCACCAAGATACTTCATTTCAAAAGCACAATATAAAAGCATCATAATTTACTCCACAATTTACTTAGACATACAAACATATATACCTCATTGCTTCTATACGCATAGAATATCTCTGGAAGTCCACCTAAGACTCTAAAAACACTGAAGACCTGGGGGGACTGTGCAGGAGTAAGACATTTTATTGTATACTTCATGTTTGTATATTTTGGTTTCTGAATCATATATTACAAATCCACCTCCACTGCAACTGTCTCACAAGGTTGACAAGAATTGCATGCAGGTTCTGGCCAGAAATGTAGTTACAATTAAGTATTAATCAGGCTGCACTTTGGCCCACTTCTCTGCTATTGAAAGTCATGTAGCACAAGATACTGACAAAAGCCTTGATTCTAATATCAGAGATCAAGTGTATGGGGAGCCCACTGTTCCCATAGTCAGGATCTCTGACATTAGAATCATAAGGCTTTTATTTAAGGATCACTTAAATTGTTTTTAGCCGGGCGTGGTGGCTCATGCCTGTAATCCTAGCACTTGGGGAGGTCAAGGCAAGCAGATCACTTGAGGTCAGGAGTTAAAGACCACCCTGGCCAACATGGTGAAACCCCATCTCTACTAAAAACACAAAAAAGTTAGCCAGGCGTGGTGACAGGCCGCTGTAATCCCAGCTACTTGGGAGGCTAAGGTACGAGAATTGCTTGAACCTGGGAGGCAAAGGTTGCAGAGAGCCGAGATCATGCCACTGCACTCCAGTCTTCGAGACAGAGCAAGACTACGTCTCAAAAAAAAAAAAAAAGAGGTTTTTCAGGCCCCGTGAATTCCAGCAACCAGTTTAAAGGCCCCCATAGAGGAACGAGATCAGAAGAATTCAGCTTCTTTATCCCCCACTTCATGACTTCACCATACAACTCTTCGAGATCTCCAAACTTTGGCCCACTCCAAAAGCCTTAAAAGCCCCAACTCCAAACTCCCTGGGGAGACAGATTAGAGGTTTCCTCCCACCTCCTTGTTGGGGGACCCTACAATTAAACCTCCTTCTTTGCTGCAACCTGGTGTCTCAGAGTACTGACTGGCTGTGCTCAGTGGGCAGCTAACCTATCACAATTACACTACCAAAAAAATTTAAATTTTATAAGCAAGAGGGCATGTCATCAGTTTTGTGATCCTGACAACAAAAAAAGACTGCTCTATCGACTGGGCACGGTGGTTCATGCCTGTAATCCCAGCATTTTGGGAGGCCGAGGCAGGCGAATTACGAGGTCAGGAGTTCGAGACCAGCCTGGCCAACACGGTGAAACCCTGTCTCTACTAAAAATACAAAAAGTTACCCGGGCATAGTGGCATGCGCCTGTAATCCCAGCTACTCGGGAGGCTGTGGCAGGAGAATTGCTTGAACCCAGGAGACAGAGGTTGCAGTAAGCCAAGATCACACTACTACACTCCAGCCTGGGCCACAGAGCAAGACTCCGTCTCAAAAAAAAAAAAGATTGCTCTATCATCCACCACTTTTGGATCCCAGGTTACACCGAGCATTTAACCAAACTGGATATACCATCCCTAACCACAGCAATATATAAATTCACTCTCAGCAATCTATTCCAATCTACTCCCATCTACCGACTATTGCTTTGCCGAGTATTTGAAATACTTTTTGGTTAAAAAGAAAATTCTGCTTATACATAAAATATTTTATGTTCATTTATTATTTGTTTCTGACATACAGGTCAACCCGAGGAAAAACTTTCCTTCAAACACTAATTGCTCTAGGTAAAACATAAACCAAAAAAAAAAGAAAGAAAGAAAGAAAGAAATTCTAATTACAGTCTTTGAAAAAGGATGGAAATGTTTTGTCAATACTCAACAATTCAGTTTTAAAAAGAGACATGAAGAGATAAATCCCAGAATTGTAAGGTATTTTTATTCAGTGAGCTAACTGAAAGAAGTTTCACAGCATCTCAATGCAGGGAGGAGAGTGGTGTAGTATTTTCAGTCTCAACAGAATAATGAATTAAATGACAGGCAAAGCCAATGTGTTTATCTCTTTTCTGAGATGCCTTTTAAATAAGAAGATGGCCTGGTTGGTGGCTCACGCCTGTAATCCCAGCACTTTGGGAGGCTGAGGCAGGCGGATCACCTGAGGTCACCAGTTTGATACTAGCCTAGCCAGCATGGCAAAACCCCATCTCTACTAAAAATACCAAAAAAATTAGCCAAGCATGGTGGTGGGTACCTGTAATCCCAGCTACTCGGAAGGCTGAGGCAGGAGAATCACTTGAACCCAGGAGGTGGAGGTTACAGTAAGCCAAGATCGCACCACCGCACTCCAGTCTGGGTGACAAGAGCAAAACTCCATCAAATAGATAGATAGATAGATAGATAGATAGATAGATAGATAAATAAATAAATAAAGTGATAAGAAGAAAAGTAAAAGAACCGCCAGGCACGGTGGCTCACGCCTGTAATCCCAACACTTTGGAAGGCCGAGGCAGATGGATCACAAAGTCAGGCATTCAAGACCAGCCTGGCCAACATGGTGAAACCTCGTCTTACCAAAAATCCAAAAATTAGCTGGGCACGGTGGTGCTCACCTGTAATCCCACAAGAGGCTGAGGCAGGAGAATCACTTGAACCCAGGAGTCGGAGGTTGCAGTAAGCCGAGATAGCGCCACTGCACTCCAGCCTGAGCAACAGAGTGAGACTCTGTCTCAAAACAAAACGAAACAAAACAAAACAAAATAACCTGGCAGGGAATGGTGGCTCACACCTGTAATCCCAGCACTTTGGAAGGCCCAGGCGGGCAGATCATCTGAGGGCAGGAGTTTGAGACTAGCCTGACCAACACAGCAAAACCATGTCTCTACCAAAAATACAAAAAAAAAAAAAAAAAAAAAAATTAGCCAGGCTTGGTGGCACACACACTCCCAGCTACTTGGGAGGCTGAGGCGGGAGGATCGCTTGAACCCTTGAGGTGGAGATTGCAGTGAGCCAAGATGACACCACTGCACTCCAACCTAGGAGACATAGCGAGACTCCATTTCAAATTTTAAAAAAAGAAAAAAAGAATCTAAACCATAATAAAGAGAATCTGAGGGGGCCGTTAGCAGAATAAAGATTTTCAGAAAATTTTGGAAGACAAAAAGGAAAGACTAAGAAGAGCACAAATGGCCACTTTCTACAATACCACTAAACACGGCATTGCTGGTTTTCCCTAATGTAATTAGGACACGAAAAACAATTAAGAAACAAAGCTCAGGCCTGGCACAGTGGCTTGGAAGGCCACGGCAGGAGGATCACTTGAGGCCAGGAGTTAGAGACCACCCTGGACAACACAGGGAGACCAGTTGCTACAAAAAAAAAGTTTAAATTAGCTGGGCGCGGTGGTCAGCACCTGCAGTCCCAGTTACTCAGGAGGCTGAGGTGAGAGGATCGCTTGAGCCCAGGAGTTCAAGGCTGCAGTGAGCCATGAATCGTGTCACTGCACTCCAGCCTAGAAAACAGAGAAAAAATCCTGCTGCTAAAGGAAAAAAAAAGAAAAAAGAAACAAAGCCCAAAATATGTATACAGGGAGCTGGCTGGGTGCAGGGGCTCACACCTGTAATCCCAGCACTTTGGGAGGCCAAGACAGGCGGATCAACTGAGGTCAGGAGTTTGAAGCCAGCCTGGCCAACATGATGAAACCCAGTCTCTACTACAAATATAAAAATTAGTTGGGTATGGTAGTGTAGGCCTGTAATCCCAGCTACTTGGAAGGCTGAAGCACAAGAACTGCTTGAACCTGGGAGATGGAGGTTGCAGTGAGCCGAGGTGGTACCATTACACTACATCCTGGGTGACAAAGCAAGACTCTGTCAAAAAAAAAAAAAAAGGAGCTAATACTAGGGAAAATGGAACTGACCTATCTAGGATAGTCCTGAAGAATTTTCTAGTCTAAGAGGGTAAGACTTAGAAAAGTCAACTTCACAACTGCCTGAAGACAAAGTCAGCCCATAAAACTGAAGCTCCTAGGCCAGGCGCAGTGGCTCATGCCTGTAATCCTAGCACTTTGGGAGGCCGAGGCGGGTGGATCATGAGGTCAGGAGTTCGAGACCAGCCTGGCCAACATGGTGAAACCCTGTCTTTACTAAAAATGCAAAAATTAGCTGGGCATGGTGGTGGGTGCCTTTAATACCAGCTTACTCAGGAGGCTAAGGCAGGAAAATCACTTGAGCCCAGGAAGCGGAGGTTGCAGTGAGTCGAGATTGCACCACTGCACTCCAGCCTGGGTAACAGTTAGACCTCATCTAAAAAAAAAAAAAAAAAATGAAGCTCCTGTTCAGCCTTACTACCTTGGTTTTGAATAACAATAGATAACTATGAATCATCTAATACTTGAGAACAGACTACAGCACGAAAGATAAATACAAAAAATCAACAACTGAACTTGAAGAAACACTTTAGGCAACAACACAGTGCAGATCTCTGCTCACTGCAAGCTCCGCCTCCCGGGTTCACACCTTTCTCCTACCTCAGCCTCCCGAGTAGCTGGGCGCTCGCCACCACACTCAGCTAATTTTTTTGTATTTTTAGTAGAGACGGGGTTTCATCATGTTAGCCAGGATGGTCTCCATCTCCTGACCTCGTGATCCGTCTGCCTCAGCCTCCCAAAGTCCTGGGATTACAGGTGTGAGTCACCGTGTCCGGTCCATAAAACAAATTTTAAAACATGACTGGCAAAATTAAAATATCACTAGATATGCTAGAAAAATCAAAGATTTAGCTCAGGGACCTCCACCTCCAAAAAAAGGAAAGAAAGAAAAATGGAAAATATGAGAAAACAGGCTGGGCACGGTGGATCATGTCTGTAATCCCAACACTTTGGGAGGCCGAGGCAGGCGGATCACCTGAGGTCAGGAGTTCAAGACCAGCCTGGCCAACATGGTGAAACCCCACCTCTACTAACTATACAAAAATTAGACAGGCATGGCGGCTGCCTGTAATCCCAACTACTTGGGAGGCTGAGGGAGGAGAATCACTTGAATCTGGGAAGCAAAGGTTGCAGTGAGTCAAGATGGCGCCACTGCACTCCAGCCTCGGTAACAAAGCGAGACTCCGTCTCAAAAAAATAAATAAATAAATAAAGGAAAACAGATCTTCAAATTACAATGGTGTACCAAATATCCTTACCATTGATGCATCACTGTAAAATTTCAGGATGCAACAAATAAGAACATTCTAAAAAGATTTCACAGAGGAAACAGGTAACATGCAAAGAATGGAGAACTGATGTGGTATAAAACTCACGTTCAATGACAATGGATGTCTGATGACAATGGGGTAAGCATCTTCAAAGTTTTGAGGGAAAATCATTTTCAACCCAAAATTCAATGCAAAAAAAGATCATGTTATCAAGTGTCTACTATTAAATTATGAATTTCATAGCAGAATAGTACAGGAGGTTACAAAATATTTAAAAGATTGAGTCTGACAAAGTTGAGAAGCTCTGCTATAAGTTAATATACATTAAAAACAAAAAAGATGCCAGGCGCGGTGGCTCAAACCTGTAATCCCAGCACTTTGGGAGGCCGAGACGGGCACATCACGAGGTCAGGAGATCGAGACCATCCTGGCTAACCCGGTGAAACCCCGTCTCTACTAAAAAATACAAAAAATTAGCCAGGCGAGGTGGCGGGCGCCTGTAGTCCCAGCTACTCGGGAGGCTGAGGCAGGGGAATGGTGTAAACCTGGGAGGCGGAGCTTGCAGTGAGCTGAGATCCAGCCACTGCACTCCAGCCTGGGAGACAGAGCAAGACTGCGTCTCAAAAAAAAAAAAAAAAAAAAAAGAAATAAAAGTGAAGATACATTAAGATACAAAATGAAAATTAATAAAAATCCAAAAATAATATTAAAAATTATATTTTATAATAAAAGTAATTCAGTTTTGTTGAAATAAAAATAAAATCAAATACTAAACAGAGAAGTCTGAATTATGGATCACGAGGCAATAATCGACTTCCAGCAACATCCTAAAAAGCAACAACCAAATTATACTCTTCCCGTTAGACACCACTATCTTTCTGTCTCTTGCATTTGCTCCTTCCTTTTACCCCTCCACCCATACCTTTAAATCTGAACTACCAGGCTGGGCGAAGTGGCTCAGCCTGTAATCCCAGCACTTTGGAGGCCAAGGTGGGTGGATCACACCTAAGGTCAGGAGTTCAAGACCAGCCTGGCCACCATGGTGAAACCCCATCTCTACTAAAAATACAAAAAAATTAGCCGCATGTAGTGGCACACACCTGTAGTCCCAGGTACTTGGGAGGCTGAGCCAGGAAAATGGCTTGACCTGGAGGCGGAGGTTGCCATGCGCAGAGATTGCGCCACTGCTCCTGCCTGGACGACAGAGCGAGACACTGTCTCAAAAAAAAAAAAAAAATCTGAACTACCAACACAAGAACTCAAGGAGCATGGTAAAACACCATGGGAATACAATTAGCAAAATCCAAACAGTGAAAAGGAAACAAAACCCCAGTTTCTTCAACAAAAACTAGCAAAGGAAAAAGAGAAGAAAAAGGGAAGTCCTAACTTTTCCCCTGCTATGGCCACCTGTTGTGCTGGATTCCCAAGCTTGCAAGCTGGGAAAGCACTGCCTCTAGAAGACTGAAGAAAAGACCCAAAGACAGCAGCATGACATAAGCTTTATTCAGGAAACTTATGTCCAGGGAGTTCAGGAGGGGAAGGCTGGACAGGAAAAAACATTCCCTTTTATAAAAAGCATGCAGGTTTTATAGTAAGTACCCTTCGCATAGCAACCACCACTTAGCAGCCTCCACCCAGCTCAAAACAATGGACCTCAGTTCCTTGTACCACCTGCATTCCAAGGCACACGCCAGGATCCAGGTGTCCTTCATAGGTATGGCAAAAACATCAGGGTTGACCATTATTGGAACACTCAACAAACATTTACCAAGGAACACAGGATCATTCTCAAGGTATGTTTGAGTTACTGCTGTCTGGCAAGACACACCCACCATATACCACCCAACTGACTTGGTACCATTTACTAAAACAACTACCTTTTCCTCATTATATTACCATGGAGACTTTGTCATAAACAAAGTTGCATTATACATGTGAATCTCTTCTGGGTTTTGTATTGTTTCATCGGCTTATTTTTCAATCCACTTACTAATATACCCTATCTTAATTATTCTAACTTTACAAGTGTCTTCCTATCTAATGATATAAGCAACATAAGTCCTCCAGCACTTTTGTTTGTCAAGATTGACTTTGTCAGTGCTTCTCAAAACTTTTGTTCTCAAGATTCCTTTACATGGAGGCCAGGTGTGGTAGCTCACACCTACAATCCCAGCACTTTGAGAGACTAAGGTGGGAAGATTACTTGAGGCCAGGAGTTCAAGATCAGCCTTGGCAACAAAGCAAGATCCCATTTCAAAAAAAAAAAAAATAGGCAAAAAATTTTTTAAAGATTCCTTTACGTTCATAAAAACTATTGAGGAACTCAAAGATCTTACGTTGGATATTTATCAACATCTACCATGTTGAAATTAAAACTGAGAAGAAACTTAACATTTACTAATTTAAAATAAAAACATATTACAAATTAGCAATATTTATTATGAATAATTATTATTTTCCAAAACAAATATAAAACTCTAATAAGAGTGACACTGTTGCCGGGCGCGGTGGCTCAAGCCTGTAATCCCAGCACTTTGGGAGGCCGAGACGGGCGGATCACGAGGTCAGGAGATCGAGACCATCCTGGCTAACACGGTGAAACCCCGTCTCTACTAAAAATACAAAAAACTAGCCGGGCGAAGTGGCGGGCGCCTGTAGTCCCAGCTACTCGGGAGGCTGAGGCAGGAGAATGGCGTAAACCCGGGAGGCGGAGCTTGCAGTGAGCTGAGATCCGGCCACTGCACTCCAGCCCAGGCGACAGAGCAAGACTCCGTCTCAAAAAAAAAAAAAAAAAAAAAAAAAGAGTGACACTGTTTCACATTTTTGCAAATTGCTTCAATGTCTACCTTAATAGCTTTACTGGGCCGGGCACGGTGGCTCAAGCCTGTAATCCCAGCACTTTGGGAGGCCGAGACGGGCGGATCATAAGGTCAGGAGATCGAGACCATCCTGGCGAACACAGTGAAACCCCGTCTCTACTAAAAATACAAAAAACTAGCCGGGCGAGGTGGCGGGCGCCTGTAGTCCCAGCTACTCGGGAGGCTGAGGCAGGAGAATGGCGGGAACCCGGGAGGCGGAGCTTGCCGTGAGCTGAGATCTGGCCACTGCACTCCAGCCTGGGCGACAGAGCAAGACTCAGCCTCAAAAAAAAAAAAAAAAAAAAAAAAATAGCTTTACTGAGGTATACCTGACAAATAAAAATTGTATATTTACAGTGTACAACATGTTTTGATGTATGTATACATTGTGAATGGCTGACAACTAGTTTCACATGAATATCTATGAAATAACCATGACTTTTCAAAAAAAGCCAATAAAATACCCATGTCTAAATAAACATAGTTTAGCTTTCAGTGACGACCTTCAAGTAAAAATGGTATTCCATGAAAAAGGCAGCTAGTTCAGCTCACGATTCAAACAATCACATGTTTTCTCAAGATAACCAGCTGGGCCCAGTGGTTCATCCCTGTAATGGCAACACTTTGGGAGGCCTAGATAGGAGGATTGTTTGAACCCAGAAGTTTAAGACCAACCTAGGCAACATAGCTAGACTCTGTCTCTACAAAAAATTTAAAAATTAGCCAGGCATGGTGCCGTGCACCTAGGGTCCAAGCTAATTGGGAGGCTGGGGTGGCAGGATTGCTTAGGCTGAGAAGGTCAAAGCTGCAGTGAGCTGTGATGACACCACTATACTCTAGCCTGAGCGACAGAGCGAGATCCTATCTCTCAAAAAGAAAAAAAAACCATTACACATCAATATGCAACAGAAGTGGGTTTAGGTGTACTTCTGAGTTCACAGGTCAAGATGTGTGATGTTGGCTGGGCACGGTGGCTCATGCCTGTAATTCCAGTACTTTGGGAGGCCAAGGCGGGTGGATCACCTAAGGCCAGGAGTTCGAGATCAGCCTGGCCAACATGGTAAAACACCGTCTCTATTAAAAATATAAAAATAAGCCAGGTGTGGCAGTGCACATCTGTAATTCCAGCTGCTCGGGAGGCTGAGGCAGGAGAATCACTTGAACCTGGGTGGCAGAGGTTGCAGTGAGCCGAGATCACGCCATTGCACTCCAGGCGACAGAGCAAGACTCTGTCAAAAAAAAAAAAAAAAAAAAGATGTGTGATGTCTTGAAACAATACAGAGGTGATGGTTGCAAACACTGTCAATGTGCTAAATGCCACTGTACATGGTTAATGGTTAATCTGACGTTATACGAATTTCACCTCAATTATAAAGAAGGGCCAAAATTTATTAAAGCTAATAAATTATACTACTTTGCCAAGAACATTCTTAAGTAGAACTTGCCTTTGTTTTTTTTCTTAAACTGTGAATGCACAGCGTTCTAGAACACAACTACTAACTAGCTCGGCCCCGTACCACTGATTTGTGCTATGGCACCAGCAGAGCAAAATCAACACAAAAAAAAAGGTAGGTAACATCTTCCTGTTATGAAAATAGTCTTGATTTCATAAACCCTTGGAAAAAGTCTTGGGGGACATCTGGGTATAAAGAAATAATAATTTGAAAAACCCTTATTTTGTTATTAGTCCTTCCCTTTTTTTGAATCAACTTCTCAATTTATACATACACACACAATCCTGCTGAGATTTTATTTGGAACTATATTGAATCACTAGGTCAATTTGGGGGAAACTCAAATATTGTAATGATATATCCCACATTTATTTAAATTTTAATTCTTTCAGCAATACTTTAGTTTGTATGTAAAGGTTTTACAGATGTTTCTTTAGATTCATTTGATGTTTCTGGATGATAATATAAACATCACTTTAAATTGCATTTCCTAACTGACCCAGCCTCACACCATATACACATTGAGTAAAATGGACTAAGATACAAAAAGTGGAGCAGTAAAGCATCTAGATGAATATACTTGAGAATATCTTCACAATCTTAAGAAATCTTTGCTTATTCCAAAACAGTGACACTGGATTAGTTTTTTCATGAGTGCTCTTTCTGAGTTACCACCCTTCTTACTCAACTTTCATTCTGCTCCTTTATCTGTATCAAACTTATCAGTCATATCTATCAACTACTGAACAATGGTATTTTCCCAGCTTTTAACTGTTGTCTCTCCTCTTGCTGTTCCATTGTTCATTTTGCAATCATTATTTCTCACATATTTAAAAACCAACCAACCAAGCTAGAACAAGCAAAAATGACAATGGCTGCACTGAAGAATAAGCATTACTGCCGAGACGGGCGGATCACAAGGTCAGGAGATCGAGACCATCCTGGCTAACCTGGTGAAACTCCGTCTCAATAAAAATTACAAAAAACTAGCTGGGCGAGGTGGCGGGCGCCTGTAGTCCCAGCTACTTGGGAGGCTGAGGCAGGAGAATGGCGTGAACCTGAAGGGCGGAGCTTGCAGTGAGCAGAGATCTGGCCACTGCACTCCAGTTTGGGCGACACAGCGAGACTCCGTCTCAAAAAAAAAAAAAAAAAAAAAAAAAGAATAAGCATTACTTAACATGAGAGGCAGCTACCAACTCAAGTAATGAGGCTCCTCTGTCAGTCAGATGTGGCCAAAATCCAGCAGTGAGCACACATACAATTATTACAGAAAACAAAAATGAAGGCAGGGCACGGTGGATCACACCTGTAATCCTAGCACTTTGGGAGGCCGAGGCGGGTGGATCACGAGGTCAGGAGACAGAGACCATCCTGGCTAACACAGTGAAACTCCGTCTCTACTAAAAATGTAAAAAATTAGCCAGGCGTTGGCGGCGGGCACCTGTAGTCCCAGCTACTAGGGAGGCTGAAGCAAGAGAATGGCATGAACCCAGGAGGTGGAGCTTGCAGTGAGCCGAGATCGCGCCACCGCACTCCAGCCTGGGCGACTGAGGGAGACTTTCAGTCTCAAAAAAAAAAAAAAAGAAAAGAAAAGAAAAACGGGCCAGGCTCAGTGGCTCACACCTGTAATCTCAACACTTTGGGAGGCCGAGGCAAGAGGATCAGTTGAGCACAGGAGTTTGAGGCCAGTCTGGACAATAACATTAGATCCAAGCTCTACTAAAAAAATTATTTTAATAAGCCAGGCACAGTGGTACATGCCTGTAGTCCCAGATACTCAAGAGGATGAGGCAGGAGGATCACCTGAGCCCATGATGTGGAGGACACAGTGAGCTATGTTCACACCACTGCACTCCAGCCTGGGCAACAGAGCAAGACTCTGTTTCAAAAAAGAATAGGAAAAAAATGCATTAAAGAGATACCAAAATGTCAGTAGTACTTCTGCGCAATGGAATGACAGATAAGGGGAGGAGTAGTGTCTTTTTCCATATTTTCTATATGTCAACAATAAATTATACTGTTTTTATGACCAGAAAATAAACACAAGTTTATTTAAAATTTTTAACATACAGCTAATGCTGAAGTAACAGCAAAATGAACATATTCATAATACATTACCAGGGGGAAATTGACAGAATTCTTGAAGGATTAGCATTCTGTAACAAAAATATTTGAAATATGTTCCCCTAAGTTAGGAAAAGGTCTGTTCTCAAATGATAATGACAGTTAACATGACTACCTTTCTACTACTAGGAAAGGGAAGATTAACAGTTGTTTTCAGGCAGAGCACAGTCGTTCACTCATGGTGGGAGGCCAAGGTGGAAGGACTACATGAGGCCAAGTGTTCAAGACCAGCCTGTACAACACAGTGAGACCTTCTAACAAAAATTGTTTTAAATTACGCAGATATGGTAGCGTGCACCTGCAGTCCCAGCTATTTGGAAGGCTGAGGTGGGAGGATCACTTGAGCCCAGAAGTTTGAGGCTACAGTGAGCTATGATCACTCCATTGCACAACAGCCTGGGCAACACAGCAAAACTACATCTCTATTTAATTTTTTTTGTTTTTTAAAAAAGGAGTTGTTTACAGCAGATTTCCATCAATGCTCCCTTCATCAGAACCAGCCATACTGTCAAGCAAGGAAGGGAATAAAAATAAATGTAAAGTGGCATTTTCTCTATCTGATGTCTAAATGTGCAAATCTTATTTTATGTATTTATGTATTTATTTATTTATTTTGAGGCAGAGTTTCACTGTTGTTGCCCAGGCTGGAGTGCAATGGTACAATCTCAGCTTACTGCAACATCAGCCTCCCGGGTTCAAGCGATTCTCCTGCCTCAGCCTCCCTAGTAGCTGAGATTATAGGCATGCACCACAAGGCCTGGCTAATTTTGTATTTTTAGTAGAGACGGGGTTTCACCATGTTGGTCAGGCTGGTCTTGAACTCCTCACTTCAGGTGATCCACCCACCTCGGCCTCCCAAAGTGCTGGGATTAAAGGTTTGAGCCACCATATCCAGCCTCAAACGTGCAAATTTTAAAATAATACCTTTTCCCATTATATATCTATCTACTCATTTCAGGAAAACTAGAAGTATAGAAAAGTATAAAGATAAAATTTGCTTGCATTTTGTGATATTAAAACATTTTTTGATATTAAAACAATTCTGTTTCCTAGCAAGAAAACTCAGAGAAAAAATAAAACAAATCTACAATGAACACATCAGTATGTATATTTCTACAAAGTTGTGTGAGAAGTTCTGTAAGATCAAGTCCTAAAAGCAGAATTGCTGGCTCAAAGGGTATGTACGCCTTGCAATTTGACAGATCTTTCTGGTTATACTAATACTCTGACAAGAAGAATATCTGTTTCTCCATCCAATACTGGATATTAAGATAAGAACGATAGTATTCTCTCCCCTAAATAATTCTTATAGGCTAGAACCTTTCCTATTTATCCCTTTCTCATGGTTGCTGCAAATTGCTCTTAAATTGGTTTTGTTTCAAGACAAATAATGAGTATACAAAAAAGCTTTCCTATTCTCTGTCTAGTATTCCATTTCAAAGTCCAACAAACCACACTTGCTCAGAGTGTGAGCAAAAAAAAAGGAAAAAGCACAAAATCTAAAATTACATTTGAAGTCAATTGCAATTAAGAAGATATTACTCAGCTAGGCACGATGGCTCACACCTGTAATCCCAACACTTTGGGAGATGAAGGCAGGAGGATCGCTTGAGGCCAGCAGTTTGAGACCAGCCTGGCCAACATGACAAAACCTCGTCTCTACAAAAAACACAGAAATTAGCCAGGCATGGTGGCGTGAGCTTATAATCCTAGCTATTCAGGAGGCTAAGGTGGGAGCATCATCTGAGCCAGGGAGGTCGAAGCTGCAGTGAGCCATGATTGTGCCACTGCACTCCAGCCTGGGTGATAGAGTGAGACCCTGTCTCAAAAAAAAAAAGAAGAGATTATTCAAATATCTGTGGATGACTTATTTCCTTAAAGAATAAAAGTAAAATTAAATGTAAACTCTATACAAAGTTCAAATCCTGAATGGCTATTGGATACAATGTTCCACAGTAAACATCAAAAAAAAAAAACAAAAGAGAGATGAGATCTTCAAGAATCTTATAATCTGAAATGAAGTCTAAATAAAACCACCTAGGCCAGGTGTGCAGTGGCACATGCCTGTAATCCCAGCACTTTGGGAGGTCGAGGCAGACAGATCACCTGAGGTCAGGAGTTCGAGACCAGCCTGGCCAACATGGTGAAACCCCGTCTCAACTAAAAACACAAAAATATTAGCTAGGCACAGTGGCACATGCCTGTAATCCCAGCTACTCAGGAGAATCACTTGAACCCGGGAGGCGGACTTGTAGTGAGCCGAGATCACACCACTGCACTCCAGCCTGGGTGACAAGAGTGAAACTATGTCTCAAAAACAAAAACAAAGAAGAGATTATTCAAATATCTGTGGATGACTTATTTCCTTAAAGAACAAAAGTAAAATTAAATGTAAACTCTATACAAGGTTCAAATCCTCAATGGCTATAGTAAACATTAAAAAAAAAAAAACAGGCCGGACGCGGTGGCTCAAGCCTGTAATCCCAGCACTTTGGGAGGCCGAGACGGGCGGATCACGAGGTCAGGAGATCGAGACCATCCTGGCTAACACGGTGAAACCCTGTCTCTACTAAAAATACAAAAACTAGCTGGGCGAGGTGGCGGGCACCTGTAGTCCCAGCTACTCGGGAGGCTGAGGCAGGAGAATGGCGTAAATCCGGGAGGCGGAGCTTGCAGTGAGCTGAGATCTGGCCACTGCACTCCAGTCCGGGCGACAGAACGAGACTCTGCCTCAAAAAAAAATAAATAAATAAAAATAAAAACAAAAAATAAAAAATAAAAAATAAAAAATAAAACAAAAAAATAGACAATAGAGCTTCGAGAATCTTATAATCTAAGACAAAGTATAAATAGAACCACCTAGGCCAGGTGCAGTGGCCCACACCTGTAATCCCAGCAATTTGGGAGGTCAAAGCAGGCAGATCACCTGAGGTCAGGAGCTCAAGACCAGCGTGGCCAACATAGTGAAACCCTGTCTCTACAAAAAATACAAAAATTAGCCAGGCATGGTGGTGTGTGCCTGTAATCTTAGCTACTCTGGAGGCTGAGGCAGAAGAACTGCTTGAACCCAGGAGGCAGAGGTTGCAATGAGCCAAGACTGCACTGCTGCACTGCAGCCTGGGCAACAGAGCAAGACTCTGTCTAAAAATAAATTAATTAAAATAAAATAAATAAATAGAACCACCTAGGCAAATTTTACATAAGATCCAAGATTCTTACAAGCTGCTCATGACACTTTCACAACTGAACTAAGGCAACGCCTCATTTTGGAGGACAGAAAATCATGCAGAAGTGACACGGCATCGCTTAAACCAGGAAAAGTTCACTAGAAATTGTGGTTATAGCCACCCTTCTAAATAATGATGGTGACAGCATCTGTATTCTAGGATCCTAACCTAACAACTGTTTGGGTTTTTTTGTTTGTTTGAGGCAGAGTCTCGCTCTGTCACCCAGGCTGGAGTGCAATGGCGCAATCTCGGCTCACTGCAACCTCCGCCTCCTGTATTCAAGCAATTCTCCTGCCTCAGCCTCCCAAGTAGCTGGGATTAAAGATACCTGCCACCACGCCCAGGTAATTTTTGTATTTTTAGTAGAGACGGGGTTGCATCATGTTGGCCAGGCTGATCTCGAACTCCTGACCTCAGGTGATTCACTCGCTTCTGCCTCCCAAAGAGCTAGGATTACACGTGTGAGCCACCACGCCTGGCCTCTAACCTAACAAATGTTAAAAGGAAAAGAGGCAGGGCTCACGCCTGTAATCCCAGCACTTTGGGAGGCTGAGGCAGATGGATTACTTGAGGCCAGGAGTTTGAGAGCAGCCTGGCCAACACGGCAAAACCCCGTCTCTATTGAAAATACAAAAATTAGCTGAGTGCAGTGGCACCCATCTCTAGTCCCAGTTACTCAAGTGGCTGAGGCACGAGAATCGCTTGGACCCAGGAGGCAGAGGTTGCAATGAGCTAAGATCACACCACTGCACTCCAGCCTGGGTGACAGAGTGAGTTTCAAAAAACACACAGAAAAGGAAAAGGATGCAAGGCTTTCTCTGAAGCACTCTAGAGATTGCTCGAACACTACATACACCTGTATCTTTAAGATCTATCCTATTGCTGCCACCAAATTAAGGATCCTGATAGCTTCTCTGGCCTTTCTTAAAAAGTATAGTTGGCCGGGCGCGGTGGCTCAAGCCTGTAATCCCAGCACTTTGGGAGGCCGAGACGGGCGGATCACGAGGTCAGGAGATCGAGACCATCCTGGCTAACATGGTGAAACCCCGTCTCTACTAAAAAATACAAAAACTAGCCGGGCGAGGTGGCGGGCGCCTGTAGTCCCAGCTACTAGGGAGGCTGAGGCAGGAGAACGGCGAAAACCTGGGAGGCGGAGCTTGCAGTGAGCTGAGATCCGGCCACTGCACTCCAGTCCGGGCGACAGAGCGAGACTCCGCCTCAAAAAAAAAAAAAGTATAGTCAGCTGGACACAATGGCTCACGCTCGTTATCCCAACACTTTGGGAGGTCAAGGCAGGAGGATGGCTTAAGACCAGGAGTTTGAGACCAGCCTGGGCAATATAGGGAGACCCTGTCTCTATAAAACAAATTTAAAAATTAAAAATTAGCCATGTGTGGTGGTAAAGCTCTGGTCGCAGCTGCTCAGGAGGCTGAGGCAGGAGGACTGCTTGGGCCCAGGAGGTCAAGGCTGCAGTGAGCTGTGCATGCCACTGCACTCCAACCTGGGCAACAGAGTCAGACCCTGCCTGTCTCAAAATAAATAAATATATATTGATATAAAAATAAAAAGTATATCATGGTTCAGCAATGAGGTAAACAGAGTTCTCAATAGTGATACTCTGAACCAGGTCCAGGTCTACCAAAGTGGGTATAATGGGCTTCTCTATCACCACTCACTCCTTGTAGCAAGATAAACTTGAGTACAAGTAATCATGTCCAAAAATTCTTACAGTAGGACAAATTGAATCCAATAATTAGCAGGTACCTACGGAAGACACACTGAAGCATAACTTCAAAGGCTGCAGTCCAGGTCACAAGGTTGGCAGGCAGAAAAGAACCGGCTCTTTTTAAAGATGCCTAACTTGTTGCACCACCAAGTGGGAAATAGGTATTAATCATTACAAGTACCAATGTTCTAATTAGCAGCTTTTAAAAATCCAGAGTTCCTGTATTTGACATGTGGAAAAACTGATGTTGGACCAGATAAAGTACACATCCACAAACACAGGCAGCAATCAACCAATCAAGTATTTCCTGGTTCCTAATATACACCTAGCACTGTAACATTATCTATTAGTAAAATAGTATAGTTATGCTTACATAGGTTTTGTACTTCTATCCATTTGACTCGAGCATCTAAATAGAAAAATTATGTGAAAAACCAGAAAAAGAGCCTACCTAATTAACAGAAAATCAAAGAATCTACCTAATTAACAAATTACTGAGGAGTTTTCTATCTCTGATGCTTTTTAACACTTACAGTTATGTATGTACTCATGATAATACCATATTTCTGGTACTTGCGCAGTGGCTCATGCCTGTAATCCCAGCACTTTGGGAGGCCGAGGCAGGAGAATCACCTGAGGTCAGGAGTTGGAGACCAGCCTGACCAACATGGTGAAACCCTGTCTCCACTAAAAATACAAAACTTAGCTGGGCATGGAGGTATGTGCTGGTAATCCCAGCTACTGGGGAGGCTGAGGCAAGAGAACCGCTTTACCCTGAGAGGGAGAGGCTGCAGTGAGCCAAGATCACACCACTCCACTCCAGCCTGGGTGACAGAGTAATACTCTGTCTCAAAAAAACCCAAAAATATTGTATATCTGCAACCAAGCAGTCTGGATTCAATTTCTGAATATGCCATTTATGAGCTGCGAGCCTTTAAAAAGTTACCTAATCATTGTGTGTTTCAGTCTCCTAGTCTGTAAAATGGGGATAATAACAGGATCTACTTCACAGACACATGCATAACAATCTGAAGAGTGCCTAGCAATCATAACCAGTTCACTAAATTTTAGCTTTTGTTTTGTTTTTTGAGACAGAGTTTCGCTCTTGTCACCTAGCCTGGAGTACAATGGTGCGATCTTAGCTCACTGGAACCTCCACCTACCGGATTCAAGCAATTCTCCCGCCTCAGCCTTGGGAGTAGCTGGGATTACAGGCATGCACCACCATGCCCAGCTAATTTTTGTATTTTTAGTAGAGATGGGGTTTTGCCATGTTGGTCAGGGTGGTCTTGAACTCCTGACCTCCGGTCATCCACCCGCCTCAGCCTCCCGAAGTGCCCGGATTATAGGCATGAGCCACCGCGCCCAGCCTAGAGTGTTTCTTTTTTTTTTTTTTTTTTTAAGACAGAGTCTTGCTGTGTCACCCAGGCTAAAGTACGGTGTCACAATCATGGCTGACTATAGCCTTGAACTCCTCGGCTCAAGCAATCCTCCTACCTCAGCTTCCCAAGTACGTCTAGGACCACAGGCATACACTACCATGCCATGCTAATTTTTTTATTATTTATAGAGACAGGGTGTCCCAGTATTGCCCAGGCTGGTCTTTAACTACTAGGCTCATGTAATCCTCCCACGTCGGCCTCTCAAAGTGCTAGGATTAGAGGCATGAGCCACTGCACCCAACTGAATATTAGAATATTTTAAAGCCAGATTCACCATATTACACATGAGCTATATATAAGACTGGGTTATTAATATAATGAGTACAACAGCCCGAGCATCACAAAGCAGATAATGGAAGGGTAGGTTTCAAGATGAGATCAAAGAAATAGCTACATAACCAGCCTATCAGCCATTGCCAATTGTGAGGAGTTGTGTTGCTCATCTCAAATTTACAAATTTTCAGTCTACTTATGAATGAATGTACAATGAAGAGATATTTGTAAATCAGATGATACAAATTTAAAGTTATTGAATATTTGTGATAAGAAAATCTATCAGGCTGGGCGCAGTGGCTCACGCCTGTAATCCCAGCACTTTGGGAGGCTGAGGCGGGCAGATCACCTGAGGTTGGGAGTTCGAGACCAGCCTGACCAACATGGAGAAACCCCGTCTCTACTAAAAATACAAAATTAGCCGGGTGTGCTGGCGCATGCCTGTAATCCCAGCCACTCGGGAGGTTGAGGCAAGAGAATCACCTGAACCCGGGAGGCAGAGGTTTCGGTGAGCCAAAGTCATGCCACTGCACTCCAGCCTGGGCAACAAGAGCAAAACTCCGTCTCAAAAAAAAAAAGAAAAAAAGAAAATCTGTTAATGAAGATATTAGTCATACACACATACTGAAACTGAATACAGTAAAATATATACCCATGACATATAGCAGCTGACATATAAGGCTTATAGTGCTTAATGTTTGCAACACATAATCTATTATTCAATGACCTCAATCACTGTATATAAAAATGAAGCACGCTGCCTCTCACTTCCCCCCAAAAAATGTCCCAAAGGGGCCGGGCGCGGTGGCTCAAGCCTGTAATCCCAGCACTTTGGGAGGCCGAGACGGGCGGATCACAAGGTCAGGAGATCGAGACCATCCTGGCGAACACAGTGAAACCCCGTCTCTACTAAAAATACAAAAAAAAAAAACTAGCCGGGCGAGGTGGCAGGCGCCTGTAGTCCCAGCTACTTGGGAGGCTGAGGCAGGAGAATGGCGGGAACCCGGGAGGCGGAGCTTGCAGTGAGCTGAGATCCGGCCACTGCACTCCAGCCTGGGTGACAGAGCAAGACTCTGCCTCAAAAAAAAAAAAAAAAAAAAATGCCCCAAAGGGATACTCACTACTCAAGCCCTATCTATCTCACAAACAAGAGATGAATCATTAACTCTACTCCAAAAAGTCCTGGGTCCTATCCACTCTCTTCCAGTGGAATCAGAAGAAACAGAGTTTCCTCCCTGCCACTTTGGGAAGCGTAAGCATCTCATGAATATTATAGTTCACAGACTACAAAGGAACTCAAGAATGCCTCAGTCAGTTTTTCTTCTATGTTCCAAAGAGCACCAAGGAAATTCTGGACACTTGATAGTGTCCCTGAGAGTAAAACATCAGTATTCACCAAATTACCCTCTTTGCTGCCCAAGAACAATGGGGCTTTGGTAATTTTCTCCTTTTAAAGCCAAAAAGATAAGGCATGACTTCAACATTAGCAAAATGTCAAGACCACTCCAATGTGCACTTGTTCTACATAAGCATGTGGGCTGGTTAGCACAGCTCCATGCCTTGGCCAGGGACTGCCCCAACCCCACTCAGCTGTTTAAAAATGATGGCCACAAATGAGAAAACGTGGCTCTGCCCTATTCCGTCTCAATTTGGAAAAAAACAAAAAGCCCCAAATATCTATGTCTCTTCATCATAATTCAAAGGAATTACCACCCGGTAAATTCACCGAGTTTCTAAGCCAGGTCCCTTGTGTCAATTATCAAGCACTTATTAAGCTCCCTAAGCTAGAATATACTCAGGAAATGTGTTCAACAGTAACTAAATGATCATGTAGACTATGTAATTTCTATGTTCAACAAAGAAGTGTCTTGATAATTATATTTTAATACACTCTGTCAGTCCTTATGGAAGATAAAAAACACATCACTAGTTTTTCCATTCCAGGCAATCTGTTAAAAGAAACCAACGTTACTTATAAACAGATTCCAAGCTATCAGGAGAGTAAATTAAAAATACACTTGTGTCTTTTAGATACATTTTAAAAACCATTTGTCAGATTCTTGTTCTGGCAAGAGTCTTAAGACTGGCCACATAACTTCTTTTTTATTTATTTTTATTTATTTATTTACTTATTTAATTTTTTTTTTTTTTTTTTTGAGACAAGAGTCTCACTTGTTGCCCAGGCTGGAGTACAGTAGTGCGATCTTGGCTCACCGCAACCTTCACCTCCCAGGCTCAAACAATTCTCCTGCCTCAGCCTCCAGAGTAGCTGGGATTACAGGCATGTGCCTCCATGCTCAGCTAATTTTTATATTTTTAGTAGAGATGAGGTTTTGCCATGTTGGCTAGGCTGGTCTCAGACTCCTGACCTAAAGTGATCCGCCTGCCTTGGCTTCCAAAGTGCTGGGATTACAGGCGTGAACCACCACGCCCAGCCCCATATAACTTCTTAAACTTAAAATTAATCTTTATATTCTAGTGTCTTCCAATTAAATAAATGGAGGCCATGCTCGTGACTCACACCTGTAATCCCAGCATTTTGGGAGGCTGAGGTGGGCAGATCACTTTAGGTCAAGAGTTCGAGACCAGTCTGGCCACCACGGCAAGACATCATCTCTACAAAAAATATAAAAAATTAGCCAGGCATGGTAGCACATGCCTGTAGTCCCAGCTACTCGGGAGGCTGAGGTGGGAATATCACTTGAGCCCAGGAGTTCAAGGCTACAGTGAGCTGTGATCATGCCACTACACTCCAGCCTAGGCAACAAAGCAGGTCCTGCACAATCAGTCAATCAATAAAAAGCGCATATGGCTCTTTAGCATCATTAGTTACACACAACCTTAAGAAAATATCAAAATATGTTTTTATCTTCCATCTCTTTGAACAAAAATTATTCACCTACTATTTTTATTTCTTGAAAAAGCATTACTGGTCGATAAAAAGACTACTCCCATTATTACCTGGCCTAACTGTCTTTTCCAGCAAATGACTTAAGTCATACAGAATATACTAACCCTACCAAATCTAACCATAGTGCCCCCTAACAAAAATCCTAAATAGCAGGCCATAGCAGAATGCACTTGTAGTCCCAGCCATTCAGGAGACTGAGGCAAGAGGATTGCTGGAGCTCATGACCAGCCTGGGCAACATAGCCAGCTCTATATCTCTCTATCTATCTACTATTTATCTATCTCACCTATTTATTATTTATTTCACATAGGGTCTCACTCTGTCCCCCAGGCTAGGGTGCGGTGGTATAACTGTGGCTCACAGCAGCCTCAAACTCCTGGGCTTAAGCAATCCTCCCACCTCAGCCTCCCAATTAGCTGGGACCACAGGCACATACCACCATACTTGGCTAATTTTTATATTTTTGGTAGAGACAAGGTCTTGCTCTATTGACCAGGCTGGGCTCAAACTCCCAGCATCATGCAATCCCCCTCCCACCTAGGCCTCCCAAAGACTGCATCTCAATGTAGAAAACAAAAACAAACAAAACCAAATAAAAACAATGATATGAGGTTTTCTATGGGGTTGACGGAGTGGCTCATGTTATTTCTGAAAAGATCTGGAGAAAAATAAATTCTATATCTTTATCACACACTTCCTGCCATAGAAGATCTCTGGGTTCATTTCTATAAAAAAGGAGTTGTGCACAAAGGTACCAGGAATTGGTGTGTGTGGGTGTGTGTACATGTGTATGTATGTGTAAGTACCAGAGCTTTAGAAAGTCTACAAACCTCAGCTGAGCACGGTGGCTCACGCCTGTAATCCCAGCACTTTGGAAGGCCTAGGCGGGTGGATAACGAGGTCAGGAGATTGAGACCAGCCTGGACAACATGGTGAAACCCTGTCTCTACTAAAAAAAAAAATACAAAAAATTAGCTGGGCATGGTGGCATGCGCCTGTAATCCCAGCTATTTGGGAGGCTGAGGCAGGAGAACTGCTTGAACCCAGAAGGTGGAGGTTGCAGTGAGCCAAGATCGCGCGACTGCACTCCAGCCTGGTGACAGAACAAGACTCCGCCTCAAAAAAAAAAAAAAGAAAAAAAAAAGTCTACAAACCTGTATGAACCCAAAAAGACAGACTCAGATTCAATCACAATATTGGGGGATAAAGAGGAAAAATATTGAAATAATGCATTTTGGCCAGGCGCGGTGGCTCACGCCTGTAATCCCAGCACTTTGGGAGGCTGAGGTGGACAGGTCACAAGGTCAGGAGATCGAGACCATCCGGGCAAACATGGTGAAACCCTGTCTCTACTAAAATACAAAAAAAAAAAAAAAAATTAGCCGGGCATGGTGGCGGGCGCCTGTACTCCCAGCTACTCAGGAGGCTGAGGCAGAAGAATGGCGTGAACCCAGGAGGCGGAGGTTGCAGTGAGCTGAGATCATATCACTGCACTCCAGCCTGGGCGGGACAGTGAGACTCGTCTCCAAAAAAAAAAAAAAAAAAGAAATAATGCATTTTATTTCTATGTATATAGTAGTTTTTTTAGGACCACTATGACCAGCAGAGCTAGATAAAAGAAATAGAAATACAGATTATAAACAAAAGTTGAAGGCATTTCTTTAACCTAAGAGAGTGAAACACCGCACTTGCTCACACATCCTCACCCTGGTCACATGCTGCTGCTTTCATACACCCTATGCTCACCTGTGCCCTCTATTTGTGCCTCACACCCTCTGGAAGGCTGAGTAAGTAGCAATTCCTCCTGAAGCTTTCCTGATGGAGTGTCAGAATCTTTTGAGCTCAAACATTTTGTAATACCTCTAAGATGCACCGATTATAGATAACAATATCTTAAATTTAATCACCACCAGTAGATCATAGAAAACCACCATTTTTCCTCAACAGTTGCCAAAACAACAAACAAGGGGCTGGGTTTTTTCACTTTTTGTTTTTTCTGCAGTAGAAGAAGAATTTAATTAACGGAAGGGTGGTCCATGTTAGAGAACCAGAGATATTGCCCAAATCAGTCACCTATTTTCTTCACATTTGTATGCTATCAATGCATACATCAGGTGTTATTAAGGAATAATAAAGAATATAAAGTTTTCGGCCGGGTGCGGTGGCTCAAGCCTGTAATCCCAGCACTTGGGGAGGCCAAGACGGGCAGATCACGAGGTCAGGAGATCGAGACCATCCTGGCGAACACGGTGAAACCCCATCTCAACTAAAAAATACAAAAAACTAGCCGAGCAAGGTGGCAGGTGCTTGTAGTCCCAGCTACTCGGGAGGCTGAGGCAGGAGAATGGCGTGAACTCGGGAGGCGGAGCTTGCAGTGAGCTGAGATCCGGCCACTGCACTCCAGCCTGGGGGACAGAGCGAAACTCCGTCTCAAAAAAAAAAAAAAAAAAGACTATAAAGTTTTCATCCCAGTGCTCCTCAAAAGAAAACGAAAAGCCATACATCCTATAATGTCAAGAGTCAACTGCCTGGGAAGCAGACTTTAGGTTCTAACCTTTGGCTTCCAATGGCTATATAATTTTCTTAGAACCTGGCAGACCAGCATTTCCCAAAATGATGTCTGCTGGACACTCTTCTGTACCGTTCTGAAAAGATATTCAAATCAATCGGGAAAGGCCATTTTTTGTTGTTGTTGTTTGTTTTTAAAGACAGAGCGTCACTCTGTCGTCCAGGCTGGAGTGCAGTGGCACAATGTCAGCACACAGCAACCTCTGCTTCCTAGATTCAAGCAATTCTCCTGCTTCAGCCTCCTGAGTAGCTGGGATTACAGGCGCGTACCACCACACCCAGCTAATTTTTTGTATTTTTAGTAGAGATGGGGTTTCACCGTGTTGGCCAGGCTGGTCTCGAATTCCTAACCTCAAATGATATACACCCGCCTCGGCCTCCCAAAGTGCTGGGATTACAGGCGTGAGCCACTGCGCCTGGCCAGGAAAGTCTGTATTAAAACAAAGTTAAAATGGTTACTTTACTGGAGAACTTTTGTGGGGCTTTAATATGCTAATACACATTATAAATTTCCAACCTAAAATTCCATTATGAAGCCTTTAGCAAAGTAGTTTAAGCAAGATCCTGAGAAGAGGCCGGAAAACGCTTCAAATAAGTCTTTTGTTTTTTGGTCACTATAGTACTGAGTACTTTAGTTCCTAAAAAGTTCTTACCTGATATGTGTTGCGGGCAGAGATTCATACTGGCGTGACAAAAAGAGTTCCCTATGTTTCAACTGATGTTTCTGCTTATCAGTCAAGTCAGCCTCAACTGTTGTTTCAGATTCTTCCTCAATTTCTTCTACACAAATAAAATTCAAAGAATTTATTAGTACAAAGCACATTATCTGTTTGGATATTGAAGCAGATCAAATCAACATTTCATTCAGTATTTTCTTCAAACTAATCAATTTTAAATTTAAATATTTGCTGGGTGCAGTGGCTCACGCTTGTATTCCTAAGCAGTTTGGGAAGCTGAGACGGGTGGATCACCTGAGGTCAGGAGTTTGAGACCAGCCTGGCCAACAAGGCAAAACCCCATCTCTACTAAAAATACAAAAATTAGCCGGGCATGGTGGCGGGTGCCTGTAATCCCAGCTGCTCGGGAAGCTGAAGCAGGAGAATTGCTTGAACCCAGGGGGTGGAGGTTGCAGCCAAGATCGTACCACCACTACACACAAGCCTGGGTAAAAGAGCAAGATTCCGTCTCAAAAAAAAAAAATAATAATTAAACATTTATCTTGTCAGTTCAACTATAACCATAAAATTATCAGGGCCTCAAAGGAACAAAAACTCCAACTTAAAAATGGCAGATGATACCCCCAAAATATACACAAGTATTACGTATCAATTTAAAAATTAATTCACTTTTTTTTGGAGCTAGAGTTTGCTCTGTCGCCCAGGCTGGAGGGCAGTGGTGTAATCTCAGCTCACTGCAACCTCCACCACCCAGGTTCAAGCAATTCTCATGCCTTAGCCTCAAGAGTAGCTGCGATTACAGGCGTACATCACCACATCTGGCTAATTTTATGTATTTTTAGTAGAGATGGGATTACACCATGTTGGTCTCGAACTTCTGGGCTCAAGTGATCTGCCCCCTTTGGCCTCTCAAAGTGCCAGGATTACAGGCATGAGCCACCACACCCAGCCTCACAGAAGGGATTTTATCAAAGATAATGCCCTTGCTGAAGCAGTTCTCTATGAATAGCATGAGGGTAATGAATGGAGTATCAATCTCTTTTCTACTTTCAAACTTTAAAAACTGAATTGAAAATGAACCTTAAACAGTAACTTAGAAAAAGACTCACCTAGCTCAAAGCAAGAATAAAGCAATTTAAAATTCTTTGGATGTCCTTTTTAATGAACTACTCAAAGAGAAATATAGCACTAAAAGGGCCATTTACTTGCAGGTCTAATAACATTTCACCAGTGAAGATCAATAAAGTTACTGCTGCACTGGCACTATTAGCACTAGAAAATATCACATACAAAATTATACTCTTTACCTAATTAGGATTTGACAAATTGTTGTTGTATAAGACACAGCTAACTGAATTCTAATGCATACCCTACAGAGAGCTAAAACAGCAACCAGCTCTGCAACAGTAACAGTAAATCTTACATTCTTATATGATCCCTTGGTTCACCGTAAAAAGGACCAAAATCACTGAAATCCAACCTAACCAAAGACAAAAATCACCACAATGGCATCTCTCATGTAGATCACTAATGAAAACCACTTTTTAAAATTTACCAGTTAAATTTCAAATTTCATTTATGTATTTCTATAATTATTTTTTAGACGGAGTCTCGCTCTGTCACCCAGGCTGGAGTGCAGTGGCACAATCTCAGCTCACTGCAACCTCATCTCCTGGGTTCAAGTGATTCTCCTGCCTCAGCCTCCTGAGTAGCTGGGATTACAGGCATATGCCAACACACCTGGCTAATTTTTGTATTTTTAGTAGAGACAGGGTTTCACCATGTTGCCCAGGCTGATCTCGAACTCCTGAGCTCAAGCAATTTGTAAACCTCAGTGTAAGATAAATCGACTATTAGTGTGGATGAAGAGTAAAGAGAATTCAGAAGATAAATTTAAAGTTGGACAGGCCAGGTATGATGGCTCATGCCGGCAATCCCAGCACTTTGGGAGGCTGAGGCAAGCAGATCACTTGAGCACAGGAGTTCAAGACCAACCTGGGCAACATCTCTACAAAAAATACAAAAAGTAGCCAAGCCCATGGTCCCAGCTACTTAGAGACTGATGTAAAAGGATCACTTGAGCCCAGGAGGCGGAGGGTGCTGAGCCGAGATCGCACCATTGCACTCCAGCCTGGGCAAGACCCTATCTCGAAATAAATAAATAAATAAGGTTGAACAATGCCTCTGAGCCAGAGTCTAATCCATGAGACTCTCGCTTATCTCCAGGGGGAGACTCCTCTTTGCTACAAAGCAGCACCCATATACGCTTAAGGTACTTCACAATAGGCCTTGCTCTACTCTACAGTTATCTGATTTCACTGCATCCCTTGAGAACAATGACAGGTCACTTATCTTTGTATCCACCCTGTTTTACTTGTGGGGTAAAAGTGAACCTCAAGAAACATTCAGAGCAGACCAAGTAAGAATTATCAAGCAACACTAACTTCAGCAGCTGCAAGGATACACTCAAAAAGTTACAGCATAAAACACAGCACAACATAAACAACAAGTTACTGTAAAAGGGGCTTTATTTTTCACATTTCGTTCTACTGCTTTTCAAAATTCTTCTTAACACAAAGTGGAAAAGAGACTAAACTTAAGAGTTACACTTGAGGCTGGGCGCGGTGGCTCATGCCTGTAATCCCAGCACTTTGGGAGGCCGAGACGGGCAGATCACCTGAGATCAGGAGTTTGAGACCAGCCTGGCCAACATGGTGAAACCCCGTCTCTACTAAAAGTACAAAATATTAGCTGGGCATAGTAGCGGGTGCCTGTAATCTCAGCTACTCTGGAGGCTGAGGCAGGAGAATTGCTTGAACCCAGGAGACAGAGGCTGCAGTAAGCCAAGATCACGCCATTGCACACCAGCCTGGGCGACAAGAGTTAAACTCTGTTTCAAACAAAAAATAAAAAAAGAAAATTGTGTTGACCTCAAAGACGCCCTGGAAAGGATTTTAGGAACTGCTGAGCTAAATGCAAAATAAATCTTACCTAAAAGTATATATTAAATGAAAACCAAAAACTGGCTAAGTAAGAGTTTTTTACTTTATTGACTTTAAGAAATTTATCACAGAAATTTTATTTTCACAGTGTTGAGATACAAGGACTCATAAGTTATTCGATAGCAAATCAGGATCCCATCAGAAATTTAAGCTATTTCTGCTTTACTATTATTCAAAGAACACTGCATCTGGCAAAAGCTGCCCAATCCTATAATAAATTCCAAGTCCATCTGGAATTTTATATGGTCTCAACATGCCACTGTACTATTTTTCACTTGCTATTAATTTTAAAACAAAGAATCAGAACCAAGTTATCTAGCAGCAGCAGAGCACCATCTATCCTCTAATTCATTAACACCTCAGCAAGCAGCTTCCTAAAACACAATTTATATTTCTCCAGTTTTGATAAAAAGGCCTCAATAACTTCCAACCAACCACCATTAGGGTAAAAACTAAACTTTCATGGCTTATACATCTAACAATCTGCCTTGCCACATGTTTCAACCAGGATCTGTGTCCTCCCTTCCACCCTACCTCCAGCAAAAAAAAAAAAAAAAAAAAAAGGAAATTTATTGATGTGCCAACCAACGTGTTCTGGGGCTATCTATAAGGAAGACATAATAGTCCTACCCTGAATTACAGTCCACCCCGGATTCCAGGCAAGAATCAGACCTTTAGATGTAGTGAGTACCATAAAATTATGTGGCGTACTCTGGAAGCATGACGGAGGAAATTCATGTAGCTTGATGAGCCAGCAGAGGCTTCTCTGAAGAAATCAGTTTGCACGGACACTAGAAGGGAAAGGGAGTGGATGGCCGGGCCCCTGTCTTTGGTAATTAGAGAACACACCTCTGGATAAGGATAGCCTAGGTATCTGTACTTGGGCTTGGTTTGACTGTGGGAAGTTACTGCTTTTCCCTTCACATCCTGCTAACTCACCTAAAAACCACATTAGGGAGTGTCTCCCGGTTTTAAAGCTCAAAGTCCCTCATTTAGCCGGGCGCGGTGGCTCAAGCCTGTAATCCCCGCACTTCGGGAGGCCGAGACGGGCGAATCACGAGGTCAGGAGATCGAGACCATCCTGGCTAACACTGTGAAACCCCGTCTCTACTAAAAAATACAAAAACTAGCCGGGCGAGGTGTCGGGCGCCTGTAGTCCCAGCTACTCGGAGGCTGAGGCAGGAGAATGGCGGTAAACCCGGGAGGCGGAGCTTGCAGTGAGCTGAGATCCGGCCACTGCACTCCAGCCCAGGCGACAGAGCGAGACTCCGTCTCAAAAAAAAAAAAAGTCCCTCATTTAGAGAACCCCTCAGTCCCCAGCAAGTGAGGACAGTTGATCACCCTAGCCTTCATATTACCCACATGAAGCATTAAACTTAAGGTACCATAATAGCTAAAATTTAAAAGACTGAAAGAACACAGACCAACTGGAGTTCTCATACATTAACAGAGGAAATGAAAAATCGGTCCAACCACTTTGGGAATCTGTTCGGCAAAATCTACTCAAGTAAAATTTCTGTGACAAGTTTCTTTCACCACATGAACCAACGATGTTTCTTCTAGGTAATTACCCAAGAGAAATGAGAGCTTAAGTACACCAAAAGACCTATACATGAATGTTCATAGCAGCTTTATTTGCAGCAGCCAAAAACTGGAAATAAACCAAATGTTCAGTAATAGGAGAACAACAACTAAGGCTGGGTACAGTGGCTCACTCCTGTAATCCCAACACTTTGGGAGGCCGAGGCAGGCGGACAGCTTGAGCCCAGGAGATCCAGACCAGCCTAGGCAACAGGACAAAACCCCATCTCTACAAAAAAATACAAAACTTAGGACTGGGCACAGTGGCTCACACCTGTAATCCCAACACTTTTTGGGGGGGCGAGGTGGGTGGATCACCTGAGGTCAGGAGTTCGAGACCAGCCTGGCCAACATGGCAAGACCCCATTTCTACTAAAAATATAAAAATTAGCCGGGCAAGGTGGCAGGTGGCTGTAATCCCAGCTACTCAGGAGGCTGAGGTGGGAGAATTGCTTGAACCCGGGAGGCGGAGGTTGCAGTGAGCCAAGTTCGTGCCACTGCACTCCAGCCTGGGCAACAGAGCAAGCCTCCATGGGGTCGGACAAAAATAGCTGGCAGTGGTGGTGCACACCTGAAATCCTAGCTACTCCAGAGGCTGATGCAGGAGAATTACTTGAACCTGAGAGGTGGAAGTTGCAGTGAGCTGAGATTGCAACACTGCACTCCAGCCTGGGCAACACTGCGAGATTCTGTCTCAAAAAAAAAATTAGGTGGGCTTGGTGGCATGCACCTGTAGTCCCAGCTACTCAGGAGGCCAAGGTGGGAGAATCCCTCGAACCTGGAAGTTCGAGACTGACCCGAGAAATATAGTTAACACCTCGTTTCTACAAAACAAAACTTAGAAAGTTAGTCGTGTGGTGGCACACACCAGCGAGAGGATCAATTGATAGAGACCCTGCCTTAAAACAACAACAACAACAAAACAGACAAGACACTGCTCAGTGTTTACACAGTGTTGTGAGCAGTATTAACTTACAAACAGTCACACTGGAAAAACTTACAGTTCATGGTGTATTGGGTAGACTACACAGAAAGATCTTGCCTCTGTAAGAGTGAATAATTAAGCCCCAGGCTGAGTACTGCTCCACACTCAACAAATCATAGATGCGACAACCAAACATCAGGCTGTTTCCAAGTAACTTAAATGCATCCCAGAACAAAGTTCAAGTTGATTTATAAGAATAAAAAATGGGTCGGGCACAGTGACTCACACCTTAATCCCAGCACTTTGGGAGGCCAAGGCAGGTGGGTCGTGAGGTCAAGAGATGGAGACCATCCTGGACAACATAGTGAAACCCCATCTCCACTAAAAATACAAAAATTAGCCGGGTGTGGTGGCATGCGCCTGTAATCCCAGCTACTCGGGAGTCTGAGGCAGAAGAAACACCTGAAGCCGGGAGGCGGAGGTTTCAGTGAGCCAAGACTGTGCTACTAACCTCAAGCCTAAGCGACAGAGCATGACTCAATCTCAAAAAAAAAAAAAAAAAAAAAATCCAGAGACAACCCTACTCATTAAATAAAAGTTGTAAAAGAAATGAATCATTGAGCTGATCACAGTGGCTCACGTCTGTAATCCCAGCACTTTGGGAGGCTGAGGCAAATGGATCACTTGAGGTCAGGAGTGAGACCAGCCTGGTCAACATGGCACAACCCCATCTCTATCAAAAATACAAAAATTAGCCAGGCGTGGTGGCACGTCCCTGTAATCCCAGCTATTAGGAGACTGAGGCAGGAGAATGACTTGAACCCAGGAGGCAGATGTTGCAGTGAGCCAAGATCACACCATTGCACTCCTGCCTGGGCAACAGAGCAAGATTGTTTCAAAAAAAAAAGAGAAAGAAATGAAATGAATCACTGAGTTATACACTGAATGAACCATTAACAGATACACTGTGTTCGTAGACTGGAATACTTTATATTGTTAAGATATAAATTCTCTCCGATTTCATTGATGTACTCAACAAAGTTTTGGCCAGGCACAGTGGCTCACGCTGTAATCCTAGCACTTTGGGAGGCCGAGGCAGGCAGATCACCTGAGGTCAGGAGTTCGAGACCACCCCGGCCAACATGGTAAAACCCAATCTCTACTAAAAATACAAAAATTAGCCAGGAATGGTGGCGCATGCCTGTAGCCCCAGCTACTTGGGAGGCTGAGACAGGAGAATTACTTGAACCCAGGAGACAGAGGTTGTAGTGAGCCAAGATCACACCACTGCACTCCAGCCTGGGTGACAGAGCAAGACTCGATCTCAAAACAAAACAAACATGGGCCTGAATGGGAAAGGGGATGCCAAAAAAAAAAAAATTAGTTAATGAAAAGAAACATGGGCATATATACTATAGGATGTAACCTTTTTCAAACCTTTAACCAGTCTGGAAACCAAAAGTCAGAAAATTTATAGTCTACCATGGACAAAATGGAAACAAGAATCAGTTGGAGGGTAAAGGATTATAACTTCACTTCCTGCAACCATCTGCTATAGTACATTTCATTCTGGGAGCCCTTCACTAACAATTTTCTTATAATCCTGTTGCCCTTTCCCATTTACAGTTGTTTATATGAAAAGACAGAGAACCATAAACAAGTTTTTAAAAAAGTCTTGAAATGGAAAACATTTCCGTAACTGTATAGACAACACAGTAGTCTGAAAACCACCTAAACAAAAGAAGAAATGAAACTCCTTAAGCTACAAAAACTCACCAAATGAGTCAACCATATTACATCTTAATGACAAAAAGAATTAAGCAAAAACAGAAAATAAAGTCTTTTATTTTGTTATCTTTAGGGATACCTTTACAACATCTTAACCTTGAATAATTTTCTACCACGGTGAAATTAATTCCTGTCAGGAGCCGCAGTTTCACCCACATGAATTACTGCTACTCTTAAATGTAAAGCAAGTTTGGCTAGTCAACTATTTTTATAATGTTGCTAGAAAGACTCACAAATCCCCATAATATGAAAATATGTGTGAGGCTTTAAAGACTCACAGAAGTCTTACAAACATGGACACGATGCAACACTGGCTCAGGAAAAACTTGCCGAAAGGAATTGGCATGAGGTGCACTGAAAGGATATGGGACATCAGCCACTGTCCTGAGCCCTGAGTTGTCACCACTAGCAAACGAAGTTGAAAAGGAGAGCAGCCACGACCAGTCTCCACATTCCTAGGTATCAAGAAAGGAGCAGAATGAACTGAGGCTTCAGATGACCATTTTCCAACTTCCTGGCTGGAAGGGACAACTGAAAATGCGTGCCACTAGCACAACTCTAGAGAAGCCTCCAGTGGTACCCACTTCCCTTGTATGTCAAGGCTTCTGTGTTAATGTGAAAGTCCTCCGGGAGCCCAGTCAAAGCTACTGTTTTCTGCATATCTTATGATCTGTAGGGCTGTTACTCATTTAATCACTACAAAAACCCTCAACACAGGAAGGGTAAAGGTAGAAAGTATTAAATGAGTCCCTTGTAAAGATGAAGGCTCAACAAGGTTAATTTATCTGCCCCATAACGCCAAATTATACAAACATATAACAAAATGTAATATTTATCTTATCCAAAATAAATGTTAAGTAGATAAATAAAACATACAAAAGAATCATTTAGACGACAGGATACTAATCCAGTTAGGTGACCTTAGACCTAACCAAGGACTCAACCAAAAAATACAGAGGGTTTAAACAAATTACATATAAGGTCCTCACAGGTCTAAAATTCTGTGATTTGGAATGCTAAATGAAAAATACTTCGGACTACCTAAATATAAAGGCAATATATTAAGGTAAAAGCACTAGTTAAAAATAGAAGTAGTGGGCCGGGCACGGTGGCTCAAGCCTGTAATCCCAGCACTTTGGGAGGCCGAGACGGGCGGATCACGAGGTCAGGAGATCAAGACCATCCTGGCTAGCATGGTGAAACCCCGTCTCTACTAAAAACACAAAAAACTAGCCGGGCGAGGTGGCGGGCGCCTGTAGTCCCAGCTACTCGGGAGGCTGAGGCAGGAGAATGGCGTGAACCCGGGAGGCGGAGCTTGCAGTGAGCCGAGATTGCGCCACTGCACTCCAGTCTGGGCGACAGAGCGAGACTCCGCCTCAAAAAAAAAAAAAAAAAAAAAAAATAGAAGTAGTGGAGGCCGGGCATGGTGGCTCACGCCTGTAATCCCAGCACTTTGGGAGGCCAAGGCGGGTGGATCACGAGGTCAGGGATGGAGACCATTCTGACTAACACACTGAAACCCTGTCTCTAATAAAAATACAAAAAATTAGCCGGATGTGGTGGCAATAGTCGCAGCTACTCAGGAGGCTGAGGCAGGACAATCGCTTGAACCTGGAGGAAGGTGGAGGTTGCAGTGAGCCAAGATCACGCCACTGCACTCCAGCCTGGGCAACAGAGCACGACTGCGTCTCAAAAAAAAAAAAAAGAAAGAAAGAAAGAAATAGAAGTAGTAGCAAAAAGATCCGGAATTCAGTGCATGTACACTATACTTCAATAAAAATATACTTTTTTTATTTTATTTTTATTATTTTTTTTTAATTATACTTTAAGTTCCAGGTTACATGTGCATAACGTGCAGGTTTGTTACATATGTATACTTGTGCCATGTTGGTGTGCTGCACCCATCAACTCGTCAGCACCTATCAATTCGTCATTTATATCAGGTATAACTCCCAGTGCAATCCCTCCCCCCTCCCCCCTCCCCATGATAGGCCCCGATGTGATGTTCCCCTTCCGGAGTCCAAGTGATCTCATTGTTCAGTTCCCACCTATGAGTGAGAACATGCGGTGTTTGGTTTTCTGTTCTTGTGATAGTTTGCTAAGAATGATGGTTTCCAGCTGCAAAAAAGATAACTTGGCCGGGCGCGGTGGCTCAAGCCTGTAATCCCAGCACTTTGGGAGGCCGAGACGGGTGGATCACGAGGTCAGGAGATCGAGACCATCCTGGCTAACATGGTGAAACCCCGTCTCTACTAAAAAATACAAAAAACTAGCCGGGCAAGGTGGCGGGTGCCTGTAGTCCCAGCTACTCGGGAGGCTGAGGCAGGAGAATGGCGTGAACCTGGGGGGCGGAGTTTGCAGTGAGCTGAGATCCGGCCACTGCACTCCAGCCTGGGCGATAGAGTCAGACTCCGTCTCAAAAAAAAAAAAAAAAAAAAAAAAGATAACTTGGCCAGGCACAGTCGTTCATGCCTGTAATCCTAACACTTTGGGAGGCTAAAGTGGGCAGATCACTTCACCCCAGGAGTTCAAGACCAGCCTGGGCAACACGGCAAAACCCTGTCTCTACAAAAGGATACAAAAATTAACCAGACACGATGGCACGCAACTGTAGTCCCAGCTACTCAGGAGGCTGAAGCAGGAGGATCAGTTGAGCCTGGGAGGCAGAGGTTGCAGTAAACTGAGATGGTGCCACTGCACTCCAGCCTGAGTAACAGAGCAAGATCCCATCTCAAAAAAAAAAAAAAAAAAAGGTAACAGCCGGGTGAGGTGGCTCACGCCTGTAATCCCAGCACTTTGGGAGGCTGAGGTGGACGGAGACCAGCCTGGCCAATATGGTGAAACCCATGTCTACTAAAAATACAAAAATTAGCCAGGTGTGGTAGTGCACGCCTGTAATCCCAGTAACTCAGGAGGCTGAGGCAGGAGAATCGCTTGAACCCAAGAGGCAGGGATTGCAGTGAGCCAAGATCACACCACTGCACTCCAGCCTGGGTGACAAAGCAAGACTCTGTCTCCAAAAAAAAAAAGATAACTTGTGGAAAATTTTAGATTAGCTACTTCAACTATAAAAATGATTTTCATTCTGTAAGTCCACAGACAGCAAAAAAAAAAAATTAGGATTTTCAATCAACTAGTCACACAAAAATATACGTGAGCCTGTATTCTTCCAGATCACAAATTAAGCCACACAATTACAGAAGTAAAGCAAACACAAAGGCTTTCTAAAAAGCTTAAGAACATCTAATTGCTGGATTGATCAATAAGCAATGTGACATCAATTTTAAAGCAGTAATATAGTACTTGCTTTGTTTACAAAAAATATAAACCATTAACATTCAGAAGACCAGATCAATAAGAAAATGTATATCACAAAACATAATTAACTTGTCAAATAATAAACCTCTGTAATATTTACAGTTGATAATAATCTGGTTAATGCGACACAAACTTGCCATAATTGCCAATTACAAAATGTCACTTACAAAAATAAAAACTCTATAAAATAGCAAGAGAAAAACATCCTTTTAAATGAAAGTTGATTATTTTAATGCTGTGATAAAAAATAGATTTTATGCCAACTCCAATCAAGGAGTAACAGCTGGCTAGAAAGGACCAAGTGTGCCCAAGGGCAGAGTAAGGACTCAGTATCTTGGTTGCGCCCCGGCTGCAAAAGGAGAGTAGCAGGCTGACGAAGGTCTATATGCCTACACACTTCATAGACTAAGAAACAAAAAGCCATGGGCTATGTTCTCAAAATGTGAAATGTTATAAAAAAGTACAACACACATCTTAAAAATCAACTATGTTTAGCTTTATTCCTAATAAAATTTGGACTGAAGTACAAAATTAGAAACAAGAAAAAGTTTTTCAAATGCCAGGATGACCTTTTATTGTTCTGTTCTTTTCCCTCCTCTTTAGTATTTCTCTTGGAAGTATTAAGATTTCAAAAAATGGGCAGAATGAATCACAGACAGATGCTTTCAGAAACTTGGATGAAGACATATGTAATGTAAGATGGACTTCACTTACATGTAGAGTAAAATGGACTTACATGTAAAAGCATTTAGAGTAAGTGTCTGGTATTATGTGTTAGCTCCTACTATTATTGTTATATCATTACTATAACTTTTTACTAAGTTATAAGTTACTAAGTAAAAAGTTACAATAATAATTTTTAAAGTTTTTTCCAGTCCTATGTGATCTGAAAATATATATATATACCCCAATACCATTTACTTCAACATGGGAAGGTAGAGGACAAGGAAAGAAGAAAATCTAAGTGAAATGTATTTCCTTGTTCTAATAGGAGAAGTAGCCACAGAAAAATGTAAGGTTAAACACGTCAGTTTACAATTAGGAATATCTGCTTTACTTCCTTTATTGGAGTAACTAAAGGTTTCTTTTATTTTTTTCCCCTGCAAATTAATTTAGCAAAAGTTAAACTCAAAATAGGCAAAGAATATAAACAGTTCACAGAAAAGGACATACATACGGCCTTTTAAAAATATAAAAAGATGCCGGGCGCGGTGGCTCAAGCCTGTAATCCCAGCACTTTGGGAGGCCGAGACGGGCGGATCACAAGGTCAGGAGATCGAGACCACCCTGGCTAACATGGTGAAACCCCGTCTCTACTAAAAAATACAAAAAACTAGCCGGGCAAGGTGGCAGGCGCCTGTAGTCCCAGCTTACTCGGGAGGCTGAGGCAGGAGAATGGCGTAAACCCGGGAGGCGGAGCTTGCAGTGAGCTGAGATCCGGCCACTACACTCCAGCCTGGGCGACAGAGCGAGACTCCGTCTCAAAAAAAAAAAAAAAAAAAAAAAATATAAAAAGATGTTCCACTTCACTCATAAGAAATTTAAGATACAATCCCACCAAGGAACCATTTTTAATCCGTAAGGATTAGTAAAGATTTAAAAACTTAATCCTAGACCTCGTGTGGTGGCTCATGCCTGTAATCCCGGCACTCTGGGAGTCTGAGTTGGGTGGATCACCTGAGGTCAGGAGTTCGAGAGCAGCCTGGCCAACATGGTGAAACCCTATCTCTACTAAAAACACAAAAAATTAGCCAGGCATGGTGGTGCACACCTGTAATTCCAGCTACTCAGGAGGCTGAGGCATAAGAATCGCTTGAGCCCGGGAGGCAGAGGTTGCTATGAGCTGAGATCATGTCATCACACTCCAGCCTGGGGACTCTGTCTTTAAAAAAAAAAAAAAAAAAAAAAAAAAAAAAGGCTGGGGTGGGCCTGGCACTGTGGCTCCCTCCTAGCACTTTGGGAGGCTGAGGCAGGTGGATTATCTGAAGTCAGGAGTTCAAGACCAGCCTGGCCAACATGGTGAAACCCCATCTCTACTAAAAATACAAAAATTAGCCAGGCGTGGTAGTGTGTACCTGTAATCCCAGCTACTCGGGAGGCTGAGGCAGGAGAATTGCTTGAACCTGGGAGGCAGAAGTTGCAGTGAGCCAAGATCACGCCACTGCACTCCAGCCTGGACAACAAAGGGAGACTCCATCTCAAAAAAAAAAAAAACTTAATCCTATATTGGTAAGAGTGAAAGGAGGGAATGGGCACTCATTCATTGCTGCTAGATGTAAACTGGAACAATATCTGAGGCAATTAATTTGGTAATATCTGTCAAAATCACAATGCATAAAACCATTTATTTTTTATAGAGAAAAATAAATGGGGTCTTGCTCTGTTGCTCAGGCTGCTGAAATGTAGTGGCTATTCACAGGTTCCACTGTAGTGTACAGAGCAAAACTCCATCTCAATAAATAAATAAATAAAGACTCCATCTCAATAAATAAATAAAGATAGATGCCATAGTCCTCTGAGTACTAAATGACATATATACTCACCCACCACATAACATTTAAGTCAACAGCAAACCACAAATATGAACAACAGTCCCATAAGGTTATAATGAAGCTGAAAAACTCCAACTGCCCAGTGACACTATAGTGGTAACGTCATGGCACAAAGCATTACTCACATGTCTGTGATGATACTGGTATAAACAAACCTACTGTACTGCCCATCAAATAAATGTACAGCACATACAATTATGTACAGTATTAACACTTGACATAGATAATGACTATGTTACTGATTTATGTATTTATTATACTATACTTTTTTTTTTTTTTTTGACACAGAGTCTCGCTCTGTCACCCAGGCTGGAGTGCAGTAGCACGATGTTGGTCAGGCTGGTCTCAACCTCCTGACCTCAAGTGATCCACTTGCCTCGGCCTCCCACAGTGCTGAGATTACAGGTATGAGCCACTGCATCTGGCCAATATACTATACTTTTTATTGTTGTTTTAATTTAATTTAATTTTATTTTATTTTGAGACAGAGTCTCACTCTGTTGCCACGGCTGGAGTGCAATGACATGATCTCAGCTCACTGCAACCACCACCTCCTGGGTTCAAGCAATTCTCCTGCCTCAGTCTCCAAAGTAGCTGGGATTACAGGTCCATGCCACCACACCCAGCTAACTTTTGTATTTTTTAGTAGAGACAGGGTTTCACCATGTTGGCCAGGCTGGTCTTGAACTCCTGACCTCAACTGATCCCTCCACCTCAGCCTCCCAAAGTGGTAGGATTACAGACGTGAGCCACCACACCTGGCCTATTGCTGTCTTAAGAGTGTATTCTTTCTACTTATTAAGGAAAAAAGGTTAACTGTAAAACAGCCCCAGACAGGTCCTTCAGAAGGTATTCCAAAAGAAGGAATTGTTATCAAAGATGACAGCTCCATGTGTGTTAGTGTTCCTGAAGACCTTCCAGGGGGACAAGATGTGGACTGAGAAGACAGTGATACTGATGATCCTGACCCTGTGTAAGACCTAAGCTAACATGTTTATGTTTGCACTGTCAATAAAAAAGTTTAAAAAGTGAAAATGATTTTTTTTTGACACAGAGTCACCATCTGTACACCAGGCTTGAGTGCACTGGTGCAAACACAGCTCACTGCAGCCTCAACCTCCCAGGCTGAAGCAATATTCCTGCCTAAACCTCCCGAGCAGCTGGGACCACAAGTGCATGCCACCACACCCAGCTAATTTTTAAATATTTTGTAGAGACGGAGTCTTGTTATGTTGCTCAAGCTGGTCTTAAACTCCTGAGCTCAAGTGATCCTCCCATCTCAATCTCCCAATTACAGGTATGAGCTACTATGCCCAGACATAAATGAATTGTTTTTTGTTTGTTTTTTGAGATAGAGTCTCACTCTGTCTCCCAGGCTAGAGTGCAGAGGCATGATCTCAGCTCACTGCAACCTCTGCCTCCTGGGCTCAACCAATCCTCCTGCCTCAGTCTCCCTAGTAGGAGGGACTACAGGTGTATACCACCGAACCTGGCTAATTTTTATATTTTTAGTAGAAACAGGGTTTCACAATGTTGCCCAGGCTGGTCTCCAACTCCTGGGCTCAAGCAATCTGCCCGCCTCAGCCTCCCAAAGTGCTGGGATTACAGGCGTGAGCCACTGCACCTGGCCAAATGAATTTTTCTTAATACGAAAAAAGCTTAAGGCCAGGCACAATGGCTCATGCCTGTAATCCCAGCACTTTGGGAGGCCAAGGTGGGCGGATCACAAGGTCAGGAGATAGAGACCATCCTGGCCAACATGGTGAAACCCCATCTCTACTAAAAATACAAAAACTAGCTGGGCATGGTGGTCTGCGCCTGTAATCCCAGCTACATGGGAAGCTGAGGCAGGAGAACTGCTTGAACCTGGAAGGCGGAGATTGCAGTGAGTCGAGATTGTGCCACTGCCCTCCAGCCTGGGCTACTGAGTGAGACTCCGTTTAAAAAAATAAAAAAAATAAAGAAAGAAAAGAAAAGAAAAAGAAAAAAAGCTTATAGAATAAGGATATAATGAAAGAAAATATTTTTGTACAACCCTTCAATATGTTTGTAAGTTGTTATTACAAGAGTCAAAAAGTTTAGCCGGGCGAGGTGGCGGGCGCCTGTAGTCCCAGCTACTCGGGAGGCTGAGGCAGGAGAATGGCATAAACCCAGGAGGCGGAGCTTGCAGTGAGCTGAGATCCGGCCATTGCACTCCAGCCTGGGCGACAAAGCAAGACTCTGTCTCAAAAAAAAAAAAGAATCAAAAAGCTAAACAAAATTAAAAGGTTTATGAAGTTAAAAACTTACAATAAATTGGCTTATTATTGAAGGAAGACGTTTCCATAAATTTAGTATTGCCTAAGTGTACAATGTTTACAAAGCCTACGGTGGTGTACAGTATGTACTAGGCCTTCAAATCCTACCACCACTCAGTCACTGACTCACTTCAAGGCCTGGAATCTCCATTCATGGTAAGTGTCCTACACAGGTGTATCACTTTTTATCCTTTCTACTGTATTTTTACTGTACTCGTTCTATGTTTAAATATGTTTAGATACACAAATACCCAAAATTGGGTAACAACTGCATATAGTATTCAATACAGTAATAAACGTACAGATGTGCACCCTAAGAACAATAGGTTACACCACATAGCCTAGGTGTGTAATAGGCTATACCATCTAGGTTTGTGTAAGTACACTCAATGATGTCCACACATAGACAAAATCGCCCAACGACGCATCTCTCAAAACATATCCTTGTCACAAGGCAATCATGGCCATGCTCTGCAGACTGCTCGATAGCAAACGATGAAAAATACCCTAATCCTCTACCAGTACACTGTGGTCAAATTACAGTACATCAAAGTGTGGAATAACATGCAATCATGAAAACTGTAACACAGTTTTAAAAAAGAGCAAACATGCGGGCAGATCACTTGAGGTCAGGAGTTCGAGAGCAGTCTGGCCAATGTGGTGAAACCCCGTCTCTATCAAAAATACAAAAATTAGCCAGGCATAGTGGTGCACACCTGTAGTCCCAGCTACTCAGGAGGCTGAGGTGGGAGAAGTGCTTCAACTGGGGAGGCGAAGGTTATAGTGAGCCAAGATTACGCCATTGCACTCCAGCCTGGGCGACAGAACTAGGGAGACTCCGTCTCAAAAAAAAAGCAAACGTGAAAAAAAGCAAGCCCAGTTTCTTAGTCCATTTTGTGTTGCTGAAAAGGAATACTTGAAACTGGGTAATCTACAAAGCAAAAAGGTTTATTTGCCTCACAATTCTCATGGCTGTAAAGTTCATGACTGTGCATCTGCATCTGATGAGGGGGAATCAGGCTGCTTTCAGTCATGGCAGAAGGTCAAGGGGAACCAGTATGCGGTGATCACATGGCAAGAAAGGAAGCAAGGTTGGAGGTGTGCTGGTTCTTTTTAAAAACCAGCTCTCTAGGGAACTAACAAAGTGAAAAGTCACGTCTACTCCAGGGAGGGCATTAATGTAATCCATTCAAGAGGAATCTACTCCCATGACCCAACCATCTCCCATTAGGCCCCACCTCCAACACTGGGGATCACATCTCAACATGAGTTTGGAGGGCACAACATCCAAACCACGGCACGCAGGAAAAGGGCTATAGTGTACCAAAAGTCTTCAAAAGATGAACCTGTCTCTTGGGTGTATAAGAAGACATTCTAAGGGGTACACAGAAACATAGGTTTAAGATCAACACCCACATGCTCCTACTGATCTGCCTGAGAACTAGCACAAGGTCAAGGCATTAGACTGATCTCTTGTCATCTCCACTTCTCACAACTGCTATTCTCTTATATACAGGCATCTCCTCTCAACCACCCTAAATCTTACTGCAGAACTTGTGTGAAACATGGGTAGTAAAAACCTCCAAGATACCAAACAAAGGGACCACTGGTGACAAAAGAGAAATACAATACAGGTCTCTGAGAGGCCTCTAACCCAGATATCAAAAAGTTCCACAGTAGGGTTTTGTGTCCTATACATGTTTCAGCCTGGGCAACATGGTGAAACTTGTCTCTACTAAAAATACAAAATTTAGCCAGGCATGGTGGCACACACCTATAATCCCAACTACTCCAGAAGCTGAAGCAGGAGAATCGCTTCAACCTGGGAGGCAGAGGTTGCAGTGAGCCTAGATGGCACCACTGCACTCCAGCCTGGGTGAAAGAGCAAGGCTCCTCCTCGCAAAAACAAAAATCCAAAAAGAGGTGGTTACCTTACAGATGTATATTACTCATTTATTAAAATTGGAATAAAGGAGTCAGACTTTCTGGCAGAAAGTCAGTGTTATTTATTTAGTTGCCTGGTTTGTCAGTGAAGACTGGCTTTGCCATTAAGGTTACTGGTGTGGGCCGGGCGCGGTGGCTCAAGCCTGTAATCCCAGCACTTTGGGAGGCCGAGACGGGCGGATCACGAGGTCAGGAGATCGAGACCATCCTGGCTAACACGGTGAAACCCCGTCTCTACTAAAAAAATACAAAAAATTAGCCGGGCGAGATGGCGGGCGCCTGTAGTCCCAGCTACTCGGGAGGCTGAGGCGAGAGAATGGCGTAAACCCGGGAGGCGGAGTTTGCAGTGAGCTGAGATCCGGCCACTGCACTCCAGCCTGGGCGACAGAGCGAGACTCCGTCTCAAAAAAAAAAAAAAAGGTTACTGGTGTTAACTTTCCACAACTGAACAAATTAAATCCACAGTTCCAACAATTAGATGAAAATATATTTAAATAGTTTATAATTATATTAAAATTTGCATCATGTATTTAAATACATATTTAAGTATGTACATGATCTAAGAGTTAAACATTTACCAGACACAAATTTAAAATACAAAGGTATATTTAAATGAACATTAGTTCATTACTTCAACTTTCCCAAACCTTTGAGTATACTGGTTGAAATAAGGTGCCTGGCCGGGCGCGGTGGCTCAAGCCTGTAATCCCAGCACTTTGGGAGGCCGAGACGGGCGGATCACGAGGTCAGGAGATCGAGACCATCCTGGCTAACACGGTGAAACCCCGTCTCTACTAAAAATACAAAAACTAGCCGGGCGAGGTGGCAGGCGCCTGTAGTCCCAGCTACTTGGGAGGCTGAGGCAGGAGAATGGCGTAAACCCGGGAGGCGGAGCTTGCAGTGAGCTGAGATCCGGCCACTGCACTCCAGTCCGGGCGACAAAGCGAGACTCCACCTCAAAAAAAAAAAAAAAAAAAAAAAGAAATAAGGTGCCTATGATAGTTTTATGTGTCAAACTATCTAAACTATAGTACCTATTCAATCAAAATCTAACTTAGATATTGTTATGAAAATATTTTGTAGATATGAGTAACATCAGCTGATTTGAAGTTAAGAAGATTGGCCTCCATAATCAGGGTGGGCCTCATCCAATCAGTAAAAGGCCCTAAGGGCAAAACTAAGGCTTCCCTGAAGAAGAAACATCCACCTGACAGCCCGCCCCCCTGTGGATATCAGACTTGCCTGGCCAGCCCCAGCAATTATGTAAGCCAGTTCCTCGCAAAAAAAAAATCTCTTTATATGTACATAAACCTGTTGAAAATTTTATATAGTGTATATATATTTATAATACATATAATACACACAATATTCATGTGTATACATGCATACATATGTGTCTGTATATTTATACACATACATAAACTCCATCTGGTTCTCTTTCTCTGGTGAAACCCTAATTGATTGCGAGTCCCTATAGGTGAATGGTAAGAAGTACAATTAATAACCTTTTGTTAGGTCTCAATAAAACCTTTTTACTTTGCTTCTCAGAAAATGAGAATGCAAAGGGCCCTAATGACTTATTAAAAAACCTAAACCTCTTCCATGTCTGCTGGTTTCAAATTATCTGCTTCTAGCAAAACTAAAAGAGGAGGACCTAACTGAATTGACAGCTGCTAAATCATTAAAAATCCTTTATTGTCAATGACTGCTATATGCTTTTTCAAACACAGTTGAGAAGAACAAAGAACTGAGACCCTTATAAGCTCTAAGGGCAGAGATTTCAGTAGCTTTGTTCACCACTCATCACCAGTACTTAGTAGAATGTCCAGTACACAGCAGGAACTCAAAATACATTTAGTAAATGAATACATAAGCAAAACTCCACCATTCTGATCTACCTACTTACATGTAAAAATTGTGTTAGAATCTACATGAATATAAATCAAACATGATTGGAACAGAATGAAAGCTAAACCTGTCTCATTCTAGCAATGATGTATATTATTTCAAGGATTCATTAAGCTAAGTGGAAAGGAAGTCCCACTAAGCTTAAGATTTCCTATGAAAATGTCACACTTTTAGTTTTACTAATTATCAAAAATTTTACAATGTATACTGTAATTATAAAAATCCAAAGAAAAATGTTAAGACTCTGAGTCTTATGAACTCAGAAAATGTAAATAGTTTTTACATTTTAATTTACATATGCATTTCCGTTGCAGTGATTCACAAGATGATTAATACAATTTGCAAGCATAAAAAACATTAGGTTAGTACACCAGGCACACCTGTAACCCCAGCACCTTAGGAGGCCGAGGTGGGCAGATCACTTGAGGCCAGGAGTTCAAGACCAATCTGTCCAACGTGGCAAAAACCCGTCTCTACAAAAAATGCAAAAATTAGCTGGGTGTGGTGGCACACACCTGTGATCCCAGCTACTCGGGTGGCTAAAGCAGGAGAATAACTTGAATCCCTACGTCGAGAGGCAAAGGTTGCAGTGAGCTGAGATTGTGCCACTGCACTTCAACCTGGGTGACAGCCAAACTCTGTCTCAAAAAAAACAAACAAACAAACAAATAAATGAATAAATAAAAATAAAGGAAGGGAAGTCAAGAGACAAAAAGAAAACATTCTAATCCACTAACATTTTTGAAAAAACCTGGGCCGGGCATGGTGACTCATGCCTGTAATCCCAGCACTTTGGGAGGCCGAGGCGGGTGGATCGCGAGGTCAGGAGATCGAGATCATCCTGGTTAACATGGTGAAACCCCGTCTCTACTAAAATACAAAAAATTAGCTGGGCGTGGTGGTGCACACCTGTAGTCCCACCTACTTGGGAGGCTGAGGCAGGGGAATTGCTTGAACCTGGGAGGTGGAGGTTGCAGTGAGCCGTTATCACACTACTGCACTCCAGCCTGGAGACAAAGTGAGACTCTGTCTTAAAAAAAAAAAAAAGTTGGCCGGGCGCGGTGGCTCAAGCCTGTAATCCCAGCACTTTGGGAGGCCGAGACGGGCGGATCCCGAGGTCAGGAGATCGAGACCATCCTGGCTAACATGGTGAAACCCCGTCTCTACTAAAAAAAAATACAGAAAACTAGCCGGGCGCAGTGGCGGGCGCCTGTAGTCCCAGCTACTCGGGAGGCTGAGGCAGGAGAATGGTGTGAACCCGGGAGGCGGAGCTTGCAGTGAGCTGAGATCCGGCCACTGCACTCCAGCCTGGGCAACAGAGCGAGACTCCGTCTCAGAAAAAAAAAAAAAAGTTTAAGAAAAAACCTGTTGCAGAGGAAAGAACATGTATATACACTTTTGTATGTATTTTCTTTCATACACAAGAATTCTCACTGGAAAAGACACCAGAAGCTAGTAATAATAATGACTTGTCAGGGAGAACTGGGTTTTGGGGGGGGTCCTGATATAGGGAGCTTTTGCACTGAATACATTTTTGTATCTTTTAAATGTTTACTCATTCAAAGATTAACTTATATTTTGGGAGGCAGGGTCTTGTTCTGTCACTCAGGCTGGAGTGAGTGGCGCAATCATAGCTTACTGCAGCCTCAACCTCCAGAGATCTGTATTAATGTTTTATTTTTTATTTTACTTTAATTTTTTTTTTTTTTTTCTGAGACTGAGTCTCGCTCTGTCACCCAGGCTGGAGTGCAGTGGCAAGATCTTGGCTCAGTGCAACCTCCGCCTCCCGGGTTCAGGCCATTCTCCTGCCTCAGCCTCCAGAGTAGCTGGGACTACAGGCGCTGGCCACGACGCCCGGCTAATTTTTTTTGTATTTTTAGTAGAGTCAGGGTTTCCCCGTGTTAGCCAGGAAGCTCTCGATCTCCTGACCTTGTGATCCGCCCACCTTGGCCTCCCAAATTGCTGGGATTACAGGCGTGAGCCACCACACCCGGCCTATTTTAATTTTTTTGAGATAGAAAAAATTGACACAAATCTCACTGTGTCAACCAGGCTGGAGTGCAGTGACACGATCTTGGCTCACTGCAACCTCCGCCTCCCGGGTTCAAGGCATTGTCCTGCCTCAGCCTCCTAAGTAGCTAGGATTACAGGCGCCTGCCACTACACCCGACTAATTTTTGCATTTCACTTTTTTTTTGAGATGGAGTCTCGCTTTGTCGCCAAGCTGGAGTACAGTGGCACAATCTCAGCTCACTGCAACCTCTGCCTCCCGGGTTCAAGTGATTCTCTTGCCTCAGCCTCCCAAGTAGCTGGGACTATAGGCACGTGCCACGATACCCAGCTAATTTTTGTATTTTTAGTAGAGACAGGGTTTCACCATGTTGGCCAGGATGGTCTCGAACTTCTTACCTCGTGATCCGCCTGCCTCAGTCTCCCAAAGTGCCGGGATTACAGGTGTGAGCCACCGTGCCCAGCCAATTTTTGTATTTTTCTTAGAGATGGGTTTTTGCCATGTTGGTCCTGGCCTCAAGTGATCTACCTGCCTCGGCCCCCCAAAGTGCTGGGAGCCACCATGCCCAACCAATGATCTGTGTGTGTGTGTGTGTGTGTGTGTGTGTGTGTTTTCCTTCCTTGTACCAGTTTTTTGAAATTTCCTTTTTTTTTCTCGCTTTTAGATATGAGGTCTTCCTGTGTTGCCCAGGCTACTCTCCAACTCCTGGACTCAAGTGGTCCTCCTGCCTTGGCCTCCAAAAGTGCTTGGATCACAGGTGTGAGCCACTGTCCCCGGCCTAAATTTTCTTTCTTTTCTTTTCTTTTTTTTTTTTTTGAGACGGAGTTTCGCTCCTGTTGCCCAGGCTGGAGTGCAACGGTACGATCTCAGCTCACTACAACCTCCACCTCCTGGGTTCAAGCAATTCTGCCTCAGCCTCCCAAGCAGCTGGGATTACAGGTGTGTGCCACCATGCCCAGCTAATTTTGTATTCTTTTTTTTTTTTTTTTTTTTTTGAGACGGAGTCTTGCTCTTTCGCCCGGGCTGGAGTGCAGTGGCCGGATCTCAGCTCACTGCAAGCTCCGCCTCCCGGGTTTTACGCCATTCTCCTGCCTCAGCCTCCGGAGTAGCTGGGACTACAGGCGCCCGCCACCTCGCCCGGCTAGTTTTTTGTATTTTTTAGTAGAGACGGGGTTTCACCGTGTTAGCCAGGATGGTCTCGATCTCCTGACCTCGTGATCCGCCCGTCTTGGCCTCCCAAAGTGCTGGGATTACAGGCTTGAGCCACCGCGCCCGGCCAATTTTGTATTCTTAATAAAGACAGAGTTTCACCATGTTGGTCAGGCTGGTCTTGAACTCCTGATCTCAAGTGATCCACCCACCTCGGCTCCCAAAGTGCCAGGATTAGAGGTGTGAGCCACTGTGCCTAGCTCTAAATTTTCTTTTTATTTGTCAGGAAGTTATTCATCTTTTTTTTTTTTTTTTAAGAGACATAGGTGTCACTCTATTGCCCAGGCTGGAATGCAATTGCTCAGTCATAGTTCATTCCAACCTTGAAATACCGGACTCAAGTGATCCTCCTATCTCACCCTCCTCTGTGGGTAGAACTACAATTATATATAACTAAATAAATAAAATAAAATACAAGATGGGGCCATGCAAAGTGGCTCATGCCTCTAATCCGAGCATTTTGGGAGGCCAAGGCAGGTGGATCACTTGAGGTGAGAAGTTCGAGACCATGCTGGCCAACATGGCGAAACCCAGTCTCTACAAAAATACAAAAATTAGCCAGGAGTGGTGGCGTGCACCTGTAGTTCCAGCTACTCAGAAGGCTGAGGCAGGCGAATCACTCGAACCCACGAGGCGGAGGTTGCAGGGAGCCGAGATTGCACCACTGCACTCCAGCCTGGGTGACAGAGTGAAACTCTGTCTCAAAAAGAAAGAAAAAAAGAATCTTCATTTGGTCTTTCATATTGTTACTAAACTCAACTTACAATGTTTTTATTTTTAATAATCTCCCCCTTTCTCATTTTTTCGTTTCTTATTTTTGGCTCTGAACTGACATCATTTATTTTTATATCTTAACTATTATGAGGCTGGGCATGGTGGCTCACACCTGTAATCCCAGCACTTTGGGAAGCCAAGGAGAGCGGATCACCTGAGGTCGAGACCAGCCTGGCCAACATGGTGAAACCCAATCTCTACTAAAAATACAAAAATTAGCCAGGCATGGTGGTGCACACCTATAATCCCAGCTACTCGGGAGGCTAAGACAGGAGAATTGCTTAAACCCAGGAGGTGGAGATTGCAGTGAGCCGAGATTGTGCCACTACACTCAAGTCTGGGTGACAGCGAGACTCTGTCTCAAAAAAAAAAAAACAAAAAAAAAACTTACGGCTTCTGGACTTATTTTCTAGGTCTCTTAATCCATTTTTCCCCTCCAAGAGAAAGGGTCTCCCTTTGTCACCCAGGGTGGAGTGCAGTGGTGTGAACACAGCTCACTGCAGCCTCAATCTCCTGGGCTCAAGCAATCCTCCTGCCTCAGTCTCCTGAGTAGCTGGGACCAGAGCTGTGTGCTATCACACCCAACTAATCTTTTCTTTTTGTTGTTGTTGAAATGGGATCTTCCTGTGCTGTCCAGGCTGGTATCTAATTCCTGGGTTCATGTAATCATCCTGCCTCAGCCTCCCAAAGTGTTAGGTTTATGTAATTTTTTATTCAACTATGGGCAACAGAGCTAGACTCCATCTCAAAAAAAAAAAAAAAATACACTGAAGTCTCCAACTTACTCTTAAATGGTTCAGAAAATAATATATGTATGTTTGCATTATATATAGCATGATAAAGCCAATAGGGCAAAATGTTAACAACTGCTGAATGTGAGCAAATGGCATGAGAGTTCCTTACACACTTGGACACTTCAAGACTGAAAGACGTTATGACCTTTTAGAAGTAAGTACTGAAATATTTACAGATAAAAAGGTAAGGCTTCTTTGACGTGCTTCAAACTAATGGGCTAGCGAATAGGGGTCTAGATGAATCAAAATTGATCATGTATGGATCACTGTTAATACACAGTGATGGAAACACCAGGCATATTGTATTCTTCTCTGCTTGTACACGATGAAAGTTTTCTGTAATAATGTTTTTTTTTTTTTTTTTTTAAGAGTCTGTAAGCCGGGCGCAGTGGCTCACACCTGTAATCCAGCACTGTGGGAGGCAGAGGTGGGCAGATCACCTGAGGTCGGGAGTTCGAGATCAGCCTGACCAATATGGAGAAACCCTGTCTCTACTAAAACTACAAAATTAGCCGGGCGCGGTGGCTCAAGCCTGTAATCCCAGCACTTTGGGAGGCCAAGACGGGAGGATCACGAGGTCAGGAGATCGAGACCATCCTGGCTAACACGGTGAAACCCTGTCTCTACCAAAAAATACAAAAAAAGCTAGCCGGGCGAGGTGGCGGGCGCCTGTAATCCCAGCTACTCGGGAGGCTGAGGCAGGAGAATGGCGTAAACCCGGGAGGCAGAGCTTGCAGTGAGCTGAGATCCAGCCATTGCACTCCAGCCTGGGCAACAGAGCAAGACTTCGTCTCAAAAAAATAAATAAATAAATAAAAAATAAAAAAAGAGTCCATAATCAGAAGAGTTAAATGGAAAAACTAAAGTTCAGGAAAATTAAGTGGCATCCACACTCAGGACTCCAGTTTTGAACTCATTCTAATAACACTTTCTCCATTAACCCTCCCTAAAAAACTCCTCATAAAACATGAACTCTTCAGACAACTTTATGTGCTCTCTGCACCTGATGTTTTAGTCAATACGACAGAAATACAGTAAGATACATCTAACTCCACCATTCCTAGATATATAGTTGCCTTTGAAAGTAAATCCCAGCTACTCGGGAGGCTGAGGCAGGAGAATTGCTTGAACATGAAAGGTGGAAGTTGCAGTGAGCCAAGATCATGCCATTGCATTCCAGCCTGGGCAACAAGAGTGAAACTCTGTCTCTAAATAAATAAATAGATAATAAAACAAAATATTTTTTAAAATCTCATTTATATTCATATACTTTGGATTTAATCATGCTCATAATCTAGCTTCTAAGGTTGTTGCTAGTTGGGTGTGGTGCCTCACACTTGTAATCTCAACATTTTGGGAGGCCGAGATGGGAGGATTGCTTGAGGCCAAGAGTTTGAGACCTACCCTGGCAACATAACAAGACCCCATTTCTACCAAAAAAATGTTTTTTAATTAGCTAGGCATGGTGGGATGCACCTGTACTCCCAGCTGGTCTAAAGGCTGAGGCAGGAAGATCCTTTGTGCCAAGGCTTGATTCAAGGCTGCTGTAAGCTATGATTCTGCCACTGCACTCCAGACTGGGCAACAGAGCCAGACCCTGTCTCCAAAAAAAAAAAAACATAAAGGGGGGAAAAAAAAAGCAATTTGGGACCAGCCATGGTGACTCACACCTGTAATCCCAGCACTTTGTGAGGATCCCTTGAGGCTAGGAGCCTGGTGCTTTTAAAGCAATATTTTGTTCTCATTATCAGTAGCAAATGTGAAGCTCCGATATGTTGAATATATAATTTGTAAACATGACAGAACTCATATCATAATGAACACTTTTTTCTTTTACATGTCAGCAATTAATTGAAATAATGAACACTTTCTATACAGAAACAGAAAAACACTATGAACTATAGGAGAAAATACAGTAAGAATTTAACTTACGAGACAACTAACTTGCTGGCTAAATCTACAACACAGTGGGGCAACGACTCTCAAGCAAACTCAGAACAAACCTTTGCAAACAGCATTCTTCCTTATACCCATACCAGAACATTTTAAAAGCTTCAGGGTCCTCAAGACCATAGTGATTATAAATCAAAGTATCAAACTGGCCGGGTGCGGTGGCTCACACCTATAATCCCAGCATTCCCAAGGTGGGCGGATCACTTGAGGTCAGGAGTTCAACACCAGCCTGGCCAACATGGTGAAACCCTGTCTCCACTAAAAATACAAAAATTAGCGGGACTTGGTGGTGCATTCCTGTAATACCAGCTACTTGGGAGGCTGAGGCAGGAGAATCACTTAAAGCTGGGAAGCAGAGGTTACAATGAGCAGAGATCATGTCATTGCACTCCAGCCTGGGTGACAGAGCCAGACTCCATCTCAAAAAAAAAAAAAAAGAAAAAAGAAAAGAAAAAGAAACAAAGTATCAAACTGCAAAATCCACCTACATAAGTTCCTAGAGTCTCACTACATTTTTGTAGAGAAAAAAAATAGCTTTCAACATAATGTACTTTCTGTCTTGAAATTTAAATCACTTCAGTGTGTTTATTGTTCTTTTAAAAATTCAAACTGGCTAAAATTTTCTTTAAATTTAAGGTCGGGCGTGGTGGCTCATGCCTGTAATCCCAGCACTTTGGGAGGCCAAGGCGGGCAGATCACCTGAGGTCGAGAGTTCAAGACTAGCCTGACCAACATGGAGAAACCCCACCTCATTAAAAATACAAAATTAGCCAGGCATGGTGGCACATGCCTGTAATCCCAGCTACTAGGGAGGCTAAGGCAGGAGAATCACCTGAACCCGGGAGGTGGAGGTTGTGGTGAGCCTAGATTACGCCATTGCATCCAGCCTGGGCAACAAGAGTGAAACTCCGTCTCAAAAAATAATAATAATAATCAAAATAATAGGCCGGGAGTGGTGGCTCATGCCTATAATCCCAGCACTTTGGGAGGCCAAGGCAGGTAGATCACCTGAGATCAGGAGTTCGAGACCAGCCTGACCAACATGGTGAAACCCTGTCTCTACTAAAAATACATAAATTAGCCAGTACTCCCAGCTACTTGGGAGGCTGAGGCAGGAAAATCACTTGAACCCGGGAGACAGAGGTTGCAGTAAGCCGAGACAGTGCCACTGCACTCCAGCTGGGGTGACAGAGCGAGACTCCGTCTCAAAATACATAATAAATAAAATTAATTAAATAAATAAAATAATGAAACCTGCACATCCTGCACATGTACCCCTGAACTTAAAAGATGGGGGAAAAAAATATCTGGCTGGGCATGGTAGCTCACACCAATAATCTCAGCACTTTGGAAAGCCAAGGCAGGAGGATCAACTTGAGCGCAAGAGTTCCAGACCAGCCTGAGAAACATAGGGAGACTATCTCTGTAACACGTGTTTTTTTTTTTTTAATTGGCCTGGTGTTGTGGTACACACCTGTGGACCCAGCTACTCTGGAGGCTGAGGTGGAGGTATTGCTTGAGCCTGGGAGGTCAAGGCTGCAGTGAGCCATGATTGTGCCACTGCACTTTCCAGCCTGGGCAACAGAGCAAGACCTAGTCCCCTCGCCAAAAAAACTAAGTATTATTCAGCTATTTTAGCAGAGAGAAAACATTCTCCGGCCGGGCGCAGTGGCTCAAGCCTGTAATCCCAGCACTTTGGGAGGCCGAGACGGGCGGATCACGAGGTCAGGAGATCGAGACTATCCTGGCTAACATGGTGAAACCCCGTCTCTACTAAAAAATACAAAAAAAAAAAACCAGCCGGGTGAGGTGGCGGGCGCCTGTAGTCCTAGCTACTTGGGAGGCTGAGGCAGGAGAATGGCGTAAACCCGGGAGGCAGAGCATGCAGTGAGCTGAGATCTGGCCACTGCACTCCAGCCTGGGTGACAGAGCAAGACTCCGTCTCAAAAAAAAAAAAAAAAAAGAAAAGAAAACATCCTCCAAAACAGTAAAGTATAAATTTCCTCCTATCTGTATCCTTACAAAACCATCAGTGGGCCAGGTCCAGCAGTTCATGCACGTAATCCCAGCACTTTGAGAGGCCAAGGTGAGAGATTACTTGAGGCCTAGAGTTCAAGACCAGCCTGGGCAACATAGCAAGACTCCATCTATATTTAAAAGAAAAATCCGGCCGAGCGCGGTGGCTCAAGCCTGTAATCCCAGCACTTTGGGAGGCCAAGACAGGCGGATCACGAGGTCAGGAGATCGAGACCATCCTGGCTAACACGGTGAAACCCCGTCTCTACTAAAAAAAATACAAAAAACTAGCCGGCGAGGTGGCGGACGCCTGTAGTCCCAGCTACTCCGGAGGCTGAGGCAGGAGAATGGCGGGAACCCGGGAGGCGGAGCTTGCAGTGAGCTGAGATCCGGCCACTGCACTCCAGCCTGGGCGACAGAGCAAGACTCTGCCTCAAAAAAAAAAAAAAAAAAGAAAAGAAAAATCCACCACTGAAAACAGGAGATGGCAAGACACTGACCAGATCATTTGCTAAAGCCTATTTACAAAGGTTTCTATGTCAACATTTTCACCAATTAATAAATGTGATGCAACCTAAAAAACGATATACTAGGCCAGGCCTGATAGCTCACACCTGTAATCCCAGCACTTTGCAAGGATGAGGCAGGAGGCTCACTTGAGCCCGTGATTTTGAGGCTGCAGTGAGCCATGATCACACCACTGCACTCCAGCCTGGGTGGCAGAGCAAACTTTGTCTCCAAAAAAAAAAAAAAAAGTTATATACATACATACACACACACACATATAATGACATACACACATATATACACTAAAACCAAACACCAGTGTTTGTTTTCAGTTAGTATCACTTATTTTACTCCCATCAAAACTACAATGAAGATAAATGGACAAGCAAAAGGCTTCAGGTAAGAAAAAGCATCTCTGTACCTCATTATGAAAAACACAAGACAAACATTTTTTAATCAGAGAAAAACAACTTACTAGCATGCTTATCTGCGAGCATTATAAGTGTGTTGGAAATATCACGTCGTCTGTAAAAGCATACTACTTTTGCTTCCACGTTGCCACTTGCAGTCTAAGAGACAAGAAAAATAAAAGTCATTTGTACTGAATATTAGAGTCAAATAATTTATAAAACAAAACTAGATACAGCACAATTATATGATCGTGCTCATTAATACTGTTGCCAACCACAACTGCAGGATAACCACAGAGCTAAAAAATTCAAATAAGGATGAGCAACATTTGTTCTGCTTCCAAGCACAACTGGAATGTCAAACATATAATAATACTGGCATTAAGTAAACTAAACTGATTAGACCCTTTAATGATTAAAGCCAGACACAGTTAACACTGATTAGCTTTAAGAAACTAATCCTCCCTACTGCTTCAATTAACTAGCCTTTAAAAAAAAAAAAAAAGAGGCCGGGCGCGGTGGCTCAAGCCTGTAATCCCAGCACTTTGGGAGGCCGAGGCGGGCGGATCACGAGGTCAGGAGATCGAGACCATCCTGGCTAACACGGTGAAACCCCATCTCTACTAAAAAATACAAAAACGAGCCGGGCGAGGTGGTGGGCGCCTGTAATCCCAGCTACTCAGGAGGCTGAGGCAGGAGAATGGTGTAAACCCGGGAGGCGGAGCATGCAGTGAGCTGAGATCTGGCCACTGCACTCCAGTCCGGGAGACAGAGCGAGACTCCGTCTCAAAAAAAAAAAAAAAAAAAAAGAAAAAGAAACTAATCCCCCCAGTTTTTAAAGCCACAACTGACGGAAATAATTTATTTCAGTCATGTAAACATACCTTGTCCAAACCCATTCCCAGAAAGCACAAGCTAAGTGTAAAATCACCAAGCCCTCCCCTAAGTATCTCATGTTCCATGGACAGTGAAGCTCTGCAGGTGGGAAGCAGCCATCATACCGAATAGACCAGGTGACCTGGAAAGGCATTCTCTAGCCCAAGGAAGTCTACGAATCTCTTAAGAGTCAATATTCTTTTTTTTTTTTTTTTGTTTTGAGACGGAGGCTCGCTCTGTCGCCCAGGCTGGAGTGCAGTGGCCGGATCTCAGCTCACTGCAAGCTCCGCCTCCCGGGTTTACGCCATTCTCCTGCCTCAGCCTCCCGAGTAGCTGGGACTACAGGCACCCACCACCTCAGCCGGCTAGTTTTTTGTATTTTTTAGTAGAGACGGGGTTTCACCGTGTTAGCCAGGATGGTCTCGATCTCCTGACCTCGTGATCCGCCCGTCTCGGCCTCCCAAAGTGCTGGGATTACAGGCTTGAGCCACCGCACCCGGCCGTAGAGTCAATATTCTAAAGCAGTACTTAGTTTACCTCCACAACTAAACATATTAAAAACCTTGAGTTAGGCCGGGCGCGGTGGCTCACGCCTGTAATCCCAGCACTTTGGGAGGCCGAGGCGGGCGGATCACGAGGTCAGGAGATCGAGACCATCCTGGCTAACACTGTGAAACCCCGTCTCTACTAAAAAATACAAAAAACTAGCCGGGCGAGGTGGCGGGCGCCTGTAGTCCCAGCTACTCCGGAGGCTGAGGCAGGAGAATGGCGTAAACCCGGGAGGCGGAGCTTGCAGTGAGCTGAGATCTGGCCACTGCACTCCAGCCCGGGCGACAGAGCGAGACTCCGTCTCAAAAAAAAAAAAAAAAAAAAAAAAAAACCTTGAGTTATGAACACTGAAACTCTCATTTCTTTTTGGCTAGTCTACAATGCAATCAATATTCAGTTAGGTTCTTCCAAAGTATGATGGCTTCAAAAAAAAATTCAGTTATGCTGTCATTTACTGCAGCTGGGGCCCAGGCTCCTGCTCTCCTATTCTCTAGAATTTTGAGAGCTCTCAAGAAGGTCAATCATTCATCACAAAGTTCCCTGTAAAAACACACAGATTATAATAAAATGCTATTGTGATTTCCATTTTCAAATAAATGTGAGAACAAATTTTCAGAAATTTATCTGGTCTTACAGATATACTCAAATACAAAGAAGAATATATAAGTTCTGCAGTAAATGTGTCAATTTTATGAAGTTCAGCAGCAGTATTTTAGATTAAAAAATAGTCCTGTGGAAACAGTGCCCCTTAAAATTGAAATCATATTAAATTTCTAACCAAAGTGCTTCTGTATTTCATAATACTGTGATCAAATACATTCTCCAGAAGTAATGATCCAGCAGTCTGCTAACTGAACAGGCCAGGATTTCCATATAAATAAAAAAAAACTATCAGTGACTTTAAATGTAAGCTCTTAGTCATTTCTGTCTTCTTGAGATTTTGTCTTTTTGAGATATGCCTTGAAACTGTTGCTTTGGATTTTCAATGTGATTTTTGTCTCTTCTTGAGACATTAAAAATCCAGGCTGGGCGTGGTGGCTTATGCCTATAATCCCAACACTTTGGGAGGCCAAGGCAGGGGGATCACGAGGTCAGGAGTTCTAGACCAGCCTGGCCAAAACAGTAAAACCCTGTCTCTACTAAAAATACAAAAATTAGCCAGGTGTGGTGGCACACACCTGTAGTCCCAGCTACTCAGGAGGCTGAGGCAGAATTGCTTGAACCTGGGAGGTGGAGGTTGGAGTGAGCCAAGACCACACCATTGCACTCCAGCATGGGTGACAGAGTGACACTCCGTCTCAAAAAAATAAAATAAAAAATCCAAATCAATAGTTTCAAGGCATATTTTTTTCTGCCTCACTAGTGAGTTCCTCCAATACGGATGCTATACAAAGCTAATTAAATTATTATTTAAACTTGCTTAGGGGGGCGGGGAGCCTGGTTCAAAATAGTCTCTTCTCTTTTTTTTTGAGACAGAGTCTTGCTCTGTCACCCAGGCTGGAGTGCAGTGGTGCGATCTCGGCTCACTGCCAGCTCCGCCTCCCGGGTTCACGCCATTCTCCTGCCTCAGCCTCCTGAGTAGCTGCGAGTATAGGCACCAGCCACCATGCCCGGCTAATTTTTTGTATTTTTAGTAGAGACGAGGTTTCACCGTGTTAGCCAGGATGGTCTCGATCTCCTGACCTCGTGATCCACTCGCCTCGGCCTCCTAAAGTGCTGGGATTACAGGCGTGAGCCACCGCCCCAGCCATAAATAGTCTCTTCTTGACCATGCACTCACTTGGCTACTAGGTAGCTTACGGCTACCATATTCCTCTTCCCCTCTACAAACACACCCTCTCCAGCATTCTTCTGAAGCATGGTTACTCATGGGTCTACAGCCCAGTGGCAGTCTGCAACTGTTAATGGCATTTAATGAAATAAGTACAAAGTTTGAGACTAAGTGCATTACAGCAATTAAGAGTTCATTTTTATATATACATATATATTTTTTTGTTTGTTTGTTTTTGTTTTGTTTTTTTTTGAGACAGAGTCTCGCTGTGTCGCCCAGGCTGGAGTGCAGTGCTGGATCTCAGCTCACTGCAAGCTCCGCCTCCCGGGTTCACGCCATTCTCCTGCCTCAGCCTGCCGAGTAGCTGAGACTGCAGGCGCCCGCCACCTCGCCCGGCTAGTTTTTTGTATTTTTTAGTAGAGACGGGGTTTCACCGTGTTAGCCAGGATGGTCTCGATCTCCTGACCTTGTGATCCGCCCGTCTCGGCCTCCCAAAGTGCTGGGATTACAGGCTTGAGCCACCGCGCCCGGCCTATTTTTTTTTTTTGGATGGAGTCTTGTTCTGTTGCCAGGCTGGAGTGCAGTGGCGTGATCTCGGCTCACTGCAACCTCCAACTCCCTGGTTCAAGCAATCTTCCTGCCTCAGCCTCCCAAGTAGCCTTTTTTTCCTAGCTTATCAATCAGAACAGAGTAAGTATTTTCAGTTCAGAGGTGGTTTTGTTTTGGTTTTTTTGTTTGTTGAGAGGGAGTTTCGCTCTGTTGCCCAGGCTGCAGTGTAATGGCGCGATCTCAGCTCACTGCAACTTCCGCCTCTTGGGTTCAAGCGATTCTCTTGCCTCAGCCTCCCAAGTAGCTGGGATTACAGGCATGCACCACCACGCCCGGCTAATTTTGTATTTTTAGTAGAGACAGGGTTTCACCACACTGGCCAGGCTGGTCTCAAACTCCTCTCAGGTGATCCACCCACCTCAGCCTCCAAAAGTCCTGGGATTACAGGCGTGAGCCACTGCATCCCGCCTTGCTTTGGTTTTTTTAAGAGATGGGGGGTCTTGTTATGTTGCACAAGCTGGTCTCAAACCCTCAGGCTGAAGCAATCCTCCTGCCTCAGCCTCTTGAGCAGCTGGGACTACAGGCCTGAGCCACCATGCCTGCCTTCAAGTTTTTTTTTTTTTTTTTTTTTTTGAGACGGAGTTTCGCTGTGTCGTCCAGGCTGGAGTGCAGTGGCGCCATCTCGGCTCACTGCAAGCTCCGCCTCCCGGGTTCCTGCCATTCTCCCGCCTCAGCCTCCGAGTAGCTGGGACTACAGGCCCCCGCCACCTCGCCCGGCTAGTTTTTTGTATTTTTAGTAGAGACGGGGTTTCACAGTGTTAGCCAGGAGGGTCTCGATCTCCTGACCTCGTGATCCACCCGCCTCGGCCTCCCAAAGTGCTGGGATTACAGGCTTGAGCCACCGCGCCCGGCCTGCCTTCAAGTATTTTTAAGTCATTATTTGGATTTTCCCATCATGTTAACTTTCCGTACCTAGCCAATTTCACCTCTGATCTTCCCAGGGCCTTTATCTAGAATACTCCTTTGGCTTCTCTTCCCATGGTTCCCTCTTCCTCATCCTTTAGGCCTGAACTTTAATGTCTTCTCCCACCCTACCTAAAGGAAATGACCTGTCATTCTCTATGTCAAGGCTGTTGCCTTCTTAGAAGTTAACACAATGCATTACTATTACTATTTTCTTTATGCCCGTCAACTTGTCTTTCCGGGTGTCTCCCTCATGAGAATGTAGACCATGTATGGGTAGAGACCGTGTCCATCTTGTTCACAGTTCTATCTCTGAGCCTAGCATAGTGGCCGGTACATAACAGGTACTCAATAGTATTTGCTTAATGAATTACCTAAAATAAGGTATCTTTTTCATATCCCTTCAGAAATAAAGACCCTATGTAAATATTTCAATTAGCCAAACTACCATTTTGTGAAATTACAAAGAATCCCATCTCTCACAACACAGTCATCCCCCAGCCCCAGAGACTCGCTATTACATGGATGACTCTGTGCTGACAATAGGTAGGGGGAGGGAGGAGGTGAGGATGGAGGACAGGGGCATTTTGGAAGTAAATGGCAATGAAATGATAAAGGAGTGTGAAATAATCCATGTTCACCTAGATGTGCAACCCAATCATTTAGCTACTGTGTGCCTCAAGACAACAACGCATGATTTAGCTACCTTAAGGTATAAGGTTATGTGAGGCTCAAAAGGGTAACAAATGTGAATCCCAGGTTAGGTTTCCAGAGCACCATGCTGTGACATTTCTAAACTTAGCACAGCTGCAATTTTACTTTTACTTGTGGAACTATATGGCTGATGTCTGTCTGCACTAGACCTGTTTATCATCCTTGCATTCTCACTGTCTAAAAGTACCCTCAAAATTATTTGTCAAATGAATGAATTGAAGCAGTTTGTATATAGTAAAGCAATGTATGTATAAGCATTAACATCAGACATTTCAGAAATTAATTAATTCAACAAGTATTTAGTGAATGCCTTTAACTATGTGCCAACAACTATTCTAAGGCATTCAGAATGCATAACTGGACAAAACAGAGAAGATCACTACAGCTGACGCTCTAGGAAGACAGGTAATGGAAACAAACACAGTAAGTATATTTGAAGGTGATAAATGATATGGAAAAAAGAGCAAGGGGTAAGGGGTAGGATGGATACAAATAAACGGTCCTCCTAAGGTGGGTGCAGGGAGAAACAACCAAGAGCCCACTGTGCTTTGTGCCAAGTAAGCAAGGCAGAGCTCCCACCTGCTTTCAGCAAAAGTGGAGGTCAGAGAGGGGCAGCGACAGCCAAAGAATACAGGGTCTCATAGGTCAAGATTTCTATTTCAATCTAATTAACTTTCTAATTAAACTGATATAGTAAATAGTTTGGAGTTGCCTCAATTCTTATACCTTACATCAAGAACATAAAAGATCAGAATCACATGCCAACAGTTCCCACCCACAGACTGATCTAAACTTGAGGCCATGCTCTTCATTTGGTGGTCTCAAAGACTAAATTTTTTTTTTTAATGCAAAATCTCTCAGTGCTTTCAGAGACCAAGACGGGGGTATGCTTGAGGACAGGAGTTCTAGATCAGCCTGGGCAACATAGTGATACTCCATCTTTACAAAAAATTTAAAAATTAGGCCGGGCGTGGTGGTTCACACCTGTAATCCCAGCACTTTGGGAGGCCAAGGTGGGTGGATCAATTGACGTCAGGAGTTCGAGACCAGCTTGGCCAACATGATGAAACCCTGTCTTCACTAAAAACATAAAAACACAAAAAAATTAGCTGGGCCTGGTGGCGGGCGCCTGTAATCCCAGCTACTCGGGAGGCTGAGGGAGGAGATCACTTGAACCCAGGAGGAGGAGGTTGCAGTAAGCCGGGATCTATGCTACTGCACTCCAGCTGGGTGACAACTAACATAGGCAAATGCAGTAGCACAGTTATTTTGAGAAAAGGAGGCCAGGCACGGTGGCTCACGCCTGTAATCCCAGCACTTTGGGAGGCCAAGGCGGTGGATCACCTGAGGTCGGGAGTTAGAGACCAGCCTGACCAACATGGAGAAATCCCATCTCTGCTAAAAATGAGCCGGACATGGTGGAGCATGCTTGTAAACCCAGCTACTTGGGAGGCTGAGGCAGGAAAATCGCTTCAACCCAGGAGGCGGAGGTTGTGGTGAGCCGAGATTACACCATTGCAGTGCTGCACTCCAGCCTGGGTAACAAGAGCGAAACTCCATCTAAAAAAAAAAAGAGAGAGAGAGAGCCGGGCCCAGTGGCTCACACCAGTAGCACAGTTATTTTGAGAAAAGGAGGCCAGGCACGGTGGCTCATGCCTGTAATCCCAGCACTTTGAGAGGCCGAGGCAGGCGGATCATGAGGTCATGAGATCGAGACCATCCTGGCTAACATGGTGAAACCCCGTCTTGCCGGGCGCGGTGGCTCAAGCCTGTAATCCCAGCACTTTGGGAGGCTGAGACGGGCGGATCACGAGGTCAGAAGATTGAGACCATCCTGGCTAACATGGTGAAACCCCGTCTCTATTAAAAATACAAAAAATTAGCTGGGCGAGGTGGCGGGCGCCTGCAGTCCCAGCTACTCAGGAGGCTGAGGCAGGAGAATGGCGTGAACCCAGGAGGCGGAGCTTGCAGGGAGCCGAGATCCGGCCACTGCACTCCAGCCTGGGTGACAAAGCGAGACTCCGTCTCAAAAAAAAAAAAAAAAGATGAAACCCCGTCTCTACTAAAAAAAATACAAAAAAAAAAAAAGAAAAATTAGCCAGGTGTGGTGGTGGGTACCTGTAGTCTCAACTACTTGGGAGGCTGAGGCAGAAGAATGGCGTGAACCCGAGAGGCAGAGCTTGTAGTGAGCTGAGATCACGCCACTGCACTCTAGCCTGGGCGACCGAGCAAGACTCTGTCTCAAAATGAAAAAGAAAGAAAGAAAAGGCTGGGCGTGGTGGCTCACGCCTGTAATCTCAGCACTTTGGGAGGCCAAGGCGGGTGGATCACCTGAGATCAGGAGTTTGAGACCAGCCTGGCCAACATGGTGAAACCCGTCTCTACTAAAAACACAAAAATTAGCCAGGCACGGTGGTGGGCACCTGTAATCTCAGCTACTCAGGAGGCTGAGGCAGAAGAATTGCTTGAACCCAGGAGATAGAAGTTGCAGTGACCGGAGATCATGCCATTGTACTCCAGCCTGAGCAACAGAGCAAGAATCTGTAGCAACAACAACAAAAAAATTAGCCAGGTATGGTGGTACATGCTTGTAGTCTCAGCTACTTGGGAGGCTGAGGCAGGAGGATTGCTTTAAGTCCAGGAGTTCAAGGTTACAGCAAGCTATAATCATACCACTGAACTCCAACCTGGATGACAGAGTCAGACCCTGTCTCCCTGTCTCTGGAATAAAATAAAAATAATGCAAATTCCCTGGGATATTCCCAAAACAAACCAAGGTCTCAAGGCTCTTTAAAGTAGGAACATCCTAGGTCAGGCTTGCCTTCCCAGGACAAAACTGAACAAGTAACCAGATGGCATTTTGATGGAAAGGTATTAGCTAGACAGACTCAAAGATTTTAACACTATGAAGTCTCATAAGCCACACAACCCTCAAAGCAGTCTGAAGGAAAACAAAGCATTATTAGAAAATCTATGGTCCATGTAGCTTACGACTGCTTTCCGGTGCCTCCATTATAAACACTGGTCAGGTGCAGTGGCTCACACCTGTAATCCCAGCACTTTGGGAGGCTGGGGCGGGTGGAATACCTGAGGTAAGCAGTTCAAGGCAAGCCCAACCAACACAGTAAAACCCTGTCTCTAATAAATACACACACAAAAAATAGCCAGGCGTGCTGGTGCATGCCTGTAACCCCAGCTACTTGGGAGGCTGAGACAGGAGAATTGCTTGAACCTGGGAGGAAGAGGTTGCAGTGAGCTAAGATTACGCCATTGCACTCCAATCTGGGCTAAAAGAGTGAAAACTCCATCTCAAAAAACAAAACAAAACAAAACAAAAGTTATTCTCCTGCAATCATAAGGCTTCCGTTTTCCTAATAACCTACGATCACGGACAAACCTTAATGTAAAAATTTTAATTGGGCCAAAGGTACAAAGCTACTTTATATTTATAATACCAAAACCATATTCTTTTTTTTGAAACAGAGTCTCTGTTACCCAGGCTGGAATGCAGTGAATCACAGCTCACTGCGGCCTTGACCTCCTGGGCCCAAGCAATCTTCCTCAGTCTCCCAAGTAACTGGGACTACAGGCATGTGCCACCATGTCCGGCTATTTTTTTTGGTAGAGATAGGGTTTGTCTGTGTTACCCAGGCTAGTCTTGAACTCCTGGACTCAAAGGATCCTGAGGCCTCAGCTTTCCAAAATGTTGGGATTACAGGTGTGAGCTACCACAGACAATTTAGCCTAGTCCAGAATTTTACAAATTCCCTTCACACTTTTTTTTTTTTTTAAAGGAGTTTCACTCTTGTTGCCCAGGCTGGAGTGCCATGGCGTGATCCTGGCTTACCGCAACCTACACCTCCCAGGTTCAAGCAATTCTCCTGCCTCAGCCTCCTGAGTAGCTGGGATTACAGGCATGCACCAACACACTAGGCTAATTTTATATTTTTAGTAGAGATGGGGCTTCTCCATGTTGGTCAGGCTGGTCTCGAACTCCCGACCTCAGGTGATCCACCCGCCTCTGCCTCTCAAAGTGGTTGGGATTACAGGCGTGAGCCACTGCACCCGCCCAGCCAATTCCTTTCAATATTATGTTCCCTAGCTTCCTCCTAAACCTGGAAGAGGAAAATATTAATTCACTAAAAAGCGAAAAATACACATTATGACTCTAAACATAAAAAGGGCCGGGTGCGGTGGCTCAAGCCTGTAATCCCAGCACTTTGGGAGGCCGAGACGGGCGGATCACGAGGTCAGGAGATCGAGACCATCCTGGCTAATACGGTGAAACCCTGTCTCTACTTAAAAATACAAAAAACTGGGCCGGGCGCGGTGGCTCACGCCTGTAATCCCAGCACTTTGGGAGGCCGAGGCGGGCGGATCACAAGGTCAGGAGATCGAGACCATGGTGAAACCCCGTCTCTACCAAAAATACAAAAAATTAGCCGGGCGCGGTGGCGGGCGCCTGTAGTCCCAGCTACTCAGGAGGCTGAGGCAGGAGAATGGCGTGAACCCGGGAGGCGGAGCTTGCAGTGAGCCGAGATCGCGCCACTGCACTCCAGCCTGGGCGACAGAGCGAGACTCTGCCTCAAAAAAAAAAAAAAAAAAAAATACAAAAAACTAGCCGGGCGACGAGGCGGGCGCCTGTAGTCCCAGCTACTCGGGAGGCTGAGGCAGGAGAATGGCATAAACCTGGGAGGCGGAGCTTGCAGTGAGCTGAGATCCGGCCACTGCACTCCAGCCTGGGTGGCAGAGCAAGACTCCGTCTCAAAAAAAAAAAAAAAAAAAACATAAAAAGGGTCTGAGTTACATAAGTGAACTGCTCTTTCAGAGACTCTAAGCAATTTGGAAATATCTGCAGACTTCTAAATATTCAGTAACTAAAAAGCAAAAGAATATTCGGAATTCAGAATCCTGCATAACTCTCTAAAATCTCAACTTTTTTTTTTTTTTTGGAGATAGTGTTTCGCTCTTTCACCCAGGCTGGAGTGCAATGGGGTGATCTCGGCTCACTGCAACCTCTGCCTCCCAGGTCCAAGCGATTCTCCTGCCTCAGCCTCCTGAGTAGCTGGGATTACAGGGGCATGCCACCATGCCTGGCTAATTTTTTTGTACTTTTTTGGTAGAAACGGGGTTTCACCATGTTGGCCAGGCTGGTCTTGAACTCCTGACCTCAAGTGATCCACCTGCCTTGGCCTCCCAAATTGCTGGGACTACAGGTGTTAGCCACCATGCCCGGCCTAAAATCTCAACTTTCAAAGAGTCTGGGACTGAAAGTAAAATCATCTCTTATGCCCTTTACCCCGTTCATTTTTATTTATTATTATTTATTTTTTTTGAGATGTAATTTCACTCGTTGCCCAGGCTCGAGTGTAATGGTGCGATCTTGGCTTACCACAACCTCCGCCTCCTGGGTTCAAGCGATTCTCCTGCCTCAGCCTCCCATGTGCCACCATGCCTGGCTAATTTTTTTGTATTTTTAGTAGAGACGGGGTTTCTCCATGTTGGTCAGGCTGCTCTCGAACTCCCGACCTCCGGTGATCCTCCCACCTCGGCCTCCCAAAGTGCTGAGATTACAGGCATGAGCCACCGTGCCCGGCCCTATTTTTATTTTTTATATTAATTTTTTAAAAAATAGAGATGGGGTCTCACTATGTTGCACAGGCTGGTCTCAAACTCCTGGGCTCAAGCTATCCACTCACCAGGCCTCCCAATTTACTGGGATTGCAGTCATGAGCCTCCGCACCAGGCCACCCTTTACCCAATTACCCGTCAAGGGAAAATAAATACTTTTTAAATTAAAATTAAGAACACTCAGTGTATATACCTTGTTGAGTTCTTCTATCCTTCTTATTAGGTATGGGTTGCTGGAGGAATTCTCAAAGTAGACATAATCTGTAATTAAAGGAAGTACAGAACTTAATATTTTCAACAGAAAGTTCAGATTTGTCAATCCATGACTTTTTATGTTAGGCAATTCACGTTTGAAATTAAGCTCATAATTCAGTCACTGGTAAAAGCAAACATAATAATGCAGCCTTAATATATTCTCTCACGTGCCTACTATTCACGGACCTTTATTTTCTTGGCATTTTCATTTCAATTAATGCTTCATAAGTTTCTCCTAGACTTCTGTCCCAATGTCATTTCTTTAATACTAAAAAAGACACCTCTTATCACTGGGTAGTCAGGGCACACTAAACATGTGTCCTCTGTACTGCAACTACTTCCACATCTTTTTCCTCCAATACAATTTGCCCTGGAGGCTGCTTCTCACATAAAACTATTGACCTAAGACACATTCAGAGCATGGAGAAAGGCTTCACAGTCCAACCTACATTTCAATCGCTACTTAAAAAAAAAAAAAAAAATCAGATGAGCAGAACAGGTAAGAGGAAGAACGCTAACAAACTTTTCCACAGCTCTACCTGGGAAGATGAGGACAAAAGGGGGTCAGGGGGATCAATTATAAGAGGCAAAGTGCCCTGGGGGTGATATCACCATCTTTTTTACCCTTTTACCATATTTAATCCAGATCCATTTAATGTCTTGTGATTAAGAAATTGCTGCAGGCTTTCAACTAAAAAGATAACATTTTTCAAGTGCGGCTTTTCCTCTCATCTAATAGGCTCGCTGGAAACTTCCCACTGTGTGTTTATCTGAAAGGCAGCTGCATTGTTATTGTCTATCTTAGTGGCTCTTTCGCCGCTCTCTTCTGCAAAGTGGCCTCATTTAGCCAGGCCATTCCCACCACCATCCATCAGAAGCTCAGCTAATGAGCGGAGAAGGAAGAGCAAGTCTCTCATACAAACACGCCACTTATCTGAATTATTATTTTACCAGGAAAGAGGGAGGAGGGCGTCGTGAGTAGGGAGAAAGTTTGTTTGACCTTATTTCTCTCTTCCGCAGACTGGGAAGGAGGCAGGCAGCAGAGCAAACGTCCAGGCAGAGCTCAACTCCCCACCTCCGGCTGAGGTTCCCAGGTCCCACGAAGCCCCATTCGTCGGGGGCTGGACCAGAAACGAAAGAAAGGGGGCCGAGGAAGGCGAGGTGCAGGGCCCCGGCCCGCAAACAGGCCTGTCCAGCTGGGCCCCTGGCTGGGCCCCCACCGCCCCCACCCCCACCCCAGGCTCCCACTGAGTGGGGAAGAAGCAGGGAAGGGGATGTCCCCTCATCCTCTCCAGCGCCTAGAAGCCACGCGAGAAGGCCACCTTCTCAGGGGGCTCGACGGGCCCCACCACCATGAGGGTTTCGTGGAGGGAGGTGTCTGGTAATTTGTACCCCCAAGTAGAGGCCTGGCCCTAAACACCTGGCGGGGTGCGAGGGTGAAGGTGGCCCCGGCCCCTCGCGAGCCCCCGTGGGGGGAGGGGTGGGGTGGGGGTGGGGAGTCCTGGCCCCTCTGCGGGCCCCGGCGCCCCCGCCCCCTGCGACCTCAGCCCCGGCGCCAGTGGCTCCCGGCAGTTGGCGTGCGCTCGCCCCGGCCCCCCGGTCCCGGAGCCCGCTCCCACACGGGCCGGGTCGGGCTGAGCCTGCCTACCTCCGACCCGGTACATGTTGGCCGCCATGTCCGCCCGCCCGCCCGCGGAGCCCGAGCCGAGCCCCGCCCGCCGCCGCCGCCTCCTCAGCCTCAGCCTCGACCGCCGCTGCCGCCGCCGCCTCCGCTGCTGCCTCGCCACGGAGGGGGAAGGGAGGGAAGGGAGGGGACAGGGGGAGGGGGAACTGAGGGGGAGGGGGAACTGAAGGGGAGGGGACGCCAAGAGGTGGGGGCTGGTGCCCGCCCCCAGCGCCAGGCTAGCGAAGCCTAGTGGGCCGGGCCGGGGGAGGCCCGGGGAGGCCCGAGCGCTGCGGGACCAGCGGGAATTGGGGGGGAGGGGGAGGGGAAGGAGAGTGGGAGGGAGGCTGGGGGGCGTTGCTGGAAGTGGAGGGCCCTGGGGCCAGGGTCCTGGCCGAGGCAGAGGCCTGCGCTCAAATGCAGACCAGGGGCAGTTAGAGAATTAGAGTGGGGGCTGAGGCTCAGCCTCTCCCCAGCACCTCTTGCCCCACCCAGTGTACCCCGTCACCTGTCCACACCGAGACAGGTCTTCCTTCCCTACCTCTGTCCCTGGGGAACCCCCCTGTGGCTGACCTAGTAGGCAAGCGCCAATCTCAATGCAAACTCTTGGATGCAAATAAGTACAGGCAGCAGGGTGCCTTCCTCGTGGTGAGATCCAAGGGGCCGGCCTGGAGCCTGCAGGCTCTAGGGCCAGGAAGACCCCTGGTGCTTCCCGCCTCGCCAGAGACCCAGCTGGGGACAGAGGTTGAAAAACTCCCTTCCTAGGCCACCCTAACTGCGTCATCGTTCACCCCAAAACTGGGCTGAGCAGAACCAACTCTCCAACACCCAGATGGAGGCCCTGGCTCTAGACAGGCCCTATATATGCAGGGCCTGTTCTGCTGGGACCTTTAGGAGTGGGGGGCTTCCTTTGTCCATGGGGGAACAGGGCCCTACAGTTCACAATCACCACCCCCAAAAAGAGGATATTCTGTTCAATCAGCTTGATGTGGATGGACACTTAGCTGGTTATGTGCCTAAAGCTTCTAAATGATTATTGTCCCAAGCCAATTTTCTAAACAACCTCTGTTTTCACGGCCTTCCTACTCTCACAGAAACAAACAAAAAAAAAAAAAACAACAACAACGTTGAATCTTAGCTGGCTATCCCCCAAACGAACACAAATAACTTTCTTTAGAGAAGCCAGTCCATTCCAAAGTACTCCCAGACATTGCTGCATAATAAACACGAAGAGGATTTCTTGGTGTGGTGGCTTGTTTGGAATGTCTGATGATACACAGCTGTGTGCTGTCAACTCTGGGTTTGAGGTCTGTGCAGGGCTAAGAGGTGCCCCCAGAAAAGAAGGTTGTGTTTCGGTTGTTTGGTGATGACATTTGTGATGGTCCCTTATCACAAAGTATTGAGATGAAAAAACAGTTGTGCGTAGCTGAGGCAAAATATAAAAATAAAAAAAGAAAGCACCATTGAATTACATTGACTCTATGACCTGTTTCCTCATCTATAAAATGGGAACGCGAATTCCCCCTTCACAGGTGTGGTAAGGATCAGTTGTGATGATATCTGAAAGTGCTTTTTAAACCAGGGAACACAGAGCACCATGCAAATAACAGGTGTCTCTTGCTTTCTTTTTAACCCCAGAAAACCACAGATTCCCAAGGGTTCTCTGCTGTGTGTCAAATTCTGAGCCATGTGTCAAATTCTGACCCAGAGAAGAAAGCAAAAGTGTTCTGTTCTGCACATTGCAGAGCTGTCATTCAACATTTACCAGAGATCCCACCAAAAACATTCTGACAAAACTGACATCACTCCATTTCTGAGCTGACACATAAATAGGTTGAATAATTCACCTGGAATCACACAGTAAACTGGCAGCAATATTGGGATTATAAATCAGCCCTTTTCTCTGGCCTAGAATGTTCTGAACCACAGTCTTTCTCCAAGTCAAAGACCATCTAGAAACCATAAAATGCAAAGAAGTGGATCACAAGCTTTAGGGTGTTTTCCCATTAATTTTTCATAAGCAATTTCTCCTCCTTCGAAATCTTGCCCTGTTTTTGTTAATTCATTGTGTGCCTGTCTCATTTCCCCAGCTTAGTGCTCTTGCCAGGTGTTTCTGATGACTGTGCTAACCACAATAAATGGTGAAAGATGCCAAGAAAACTCCCTATGTCCCCTTAGGTACAGCCTTATCCAGCAGCACCCCGTGAAAGACCTCAAAGACTTGAAGGGGACTAGCAGGAGGTAATGATGGTGGCAGTACTTGGAACCGTTTTTTTTCTCTAGATTCTATATATTAGTCTCTTCCATCTCCAGCTCCTAGGCCAATGTCCTCTACATTTCTGAGCTGACATAGTAGATGCTCAGTATCTGAAGAATAAATACCAACGAATCATAGACTCGGAGAATCAGAAGAGCTGAATACAGGACTTTGCCTATGAAACTTTTCTATGTCCTAATTCTAGAGAGGTTCACACATAAAGGAGCTCAGCAAATGTTTGTAGATTGAAAGAAACGTTTCAAGCAAAGAAGGGTGGAAAGCCTGCACCTTTAAAAAAGCAAAGGCACGTCTCCCTTCTTAGCTACATGGTTTAGACCACAAACTTGTCATCAACCAGCCCTAACATCACTCCTAGTTTGGGAGTTTAACTATAAAGACCTTGAGCAAGTTGCTTAACCCCTCTGAGCCTCAAGAGGGATTACAAAATATTACTACTGGTTGATACCTACCTCAAAGGCTTATGGTAAAAAAAAAATTTTTGAGACAGAGTTTCGCTCTCATTGCCCAGGCTGGAGTGCAATGGCACAATTCAGCTCACTGCAAGCTCCACCTCCGAGGCTCAAGCAATTCTCCTGCGTCAGCCTCCCAAGCAGCTGGGACTACAGGTGCCCGTCACCATGTCTGGCTAGTTTTTGTATTTTTAGTAGAGTCAGGGTTTCACCATGTTGGCTAGACTGGTCTGGAACTCCGGACCTCAGGTGAACTGCCTGCTTGGCCGCCCAAAGTGCTGGGATTACGGGCATGAACCACCATGCCCAGCCTGGTAAAATTTAAATATAGAAGGTGTTGGCATTTGTTGAGAGCTTCATATGTGTTAAGTCCCTTCTCTCTATTCCAGTTATTCTCATCACTAAGGAAGAAGTGTCTCTCAGGCCATGCCAGAAATCCCAAGGCAAATCCAGCCCTTACACGGATGAAATTTCCTTGCACAGTTGTTGCAATTAAAGAACCACATATAAGATAGTTCTTCACCATTTAGTTGAAGAGAAGTGGATGCAGCAAGAAAGCTATAGGTGGCTAGGCATGGTGGCTCATGCCTGTAATCCCAGCACTTTGAGAGGCCAAGGCAGGAGGATCATTTGAGCCTGGACAACATGGCAAGACCCAACCTCTACCAAAAAAAAAAAAAAAGCCAGTTGGTGCGCACCTATGGTCCTGGCTACTCTGGAAAACGCTGAGGCAGGAAAATTGCTTGAGCCCAGGAGGTCGAGGCTGTGAGCCATGTTTGTGCCACTACACTCTAGCATGGGCAATAGAGCAAGACTCTGTCTCAAAAAAATAAAGAAAGAAAAGAAAAAAAAGAAAGCTTTAGGTGAAGAGGTGAAATGGAGAGTTGGTTTTTGTCTGAACATAGGGATGGAGTTTTTATGTGTGCGAAAAAAATAAAAAGAGATTGGTGCTGGTTAGCTGAGCTCGGTGGTTCACGCCTGTAATCCCAGCACTTTGGGAGGCTGAGGCAGGCAGATCATAAGGTCAGGAGTTCAAGACCAGTCTGGTCAACATAGTGAAACCCCGTCTCTACTGAAAATGCAAAATCTTAGCCGGGCGTGGTGGCACGCGCCTGTAGTCCCAGATACTCAGGAGGCTGAGGCAGAAGAATCGCTTGAACCTGGGAGGCGGAGTTTGCAGTGAGCCAAGATCAAGCTACTGCACTCCAGTCTGGGCAACAGAGCAAGACTTTGTCTCAAAAAAATAAATAAATAGACCAGGCACGGTGGCTCACACCTGTAATCCCGGCACTTTGGGAGGCTGAGGCGGACGGATCACCTGAGGCTGAGAGTTCGAGACCAGCCTGACCAACATGGAGAAACCTCGGCTCTACTAAAAATACAAAATTAGCTGGGCGCAGTGACACATGCCTGTAATCCCAGCTACTAGGGAGGCTGAGGCAGGAGAATCGCTTGAACCTGGGAGGTGGAGGTTGTGGTGAGCTGAGATCGTGCCATTGCACTCCAGCCTGGGCAACAAGAGCAAAACTCCATCTCAAAAAACATTAAAAAATAAAATAAATAAATAAATGAAAAGAGATTGATGCTGGCCACAGTCTGGGAGTTCTGTGATACTGAACCCAGGAAAGGAGCCTGGAGGTCTAAAATGTAATTAATCTGAAACCAGAAGCCAGGCTTCAGAAAACGGACTTTGTCTTGTTGGTTTGTGTTTTCCATGATTTATTTCTGTCTTCTTTTTCCTTTCATTAACTTCTTCTCTTATTTAGTAAAATTCTTTTGGAAAAGGCCAGCCTGTCTCATATTCTAAGGAGGGCCTGGGTTTTAAAGGCAGAGGAACATATCCCAAGAGAAATGTAGGCATGTGATGGCAAGAATCAAAGCAGAAGAACCCCGAAGAGAAAGGAAACCAGAATTGGGAGTTCTGTAGCTTCTCTAGTCATAGAGCTGGTGCTTCCATAGATCCTCTGTGCTAAAAACATGAAATCCAGGACCAATCCCAAAAGGTGTTGGTTTCGGGCAGTATGTGTTTTCAGATCACACAGTTCCCTCATGCCCTCACAGGGGAGCTAGCTCAGCCATTTGGCTGGTTCCACAGGAAGGTTCCTTCTCTAGTAACATTATCTGTAGGTAATAGAAAGGAGACTAAGTCATAATGGGGACAGAAATGAGCCCCTGGGTGGTTAAGTTAATTGACCCTACTGTTTCTCTTTTTTAACTACTGTAGATTTGAATAAGAAATGGTTGATCTGTGCGGTGGCTCACGCTCAACACTTTGGGATGCCGAGGCAGGCGAATCATCTGAGGTCAGTAGTTTGAGACCAGCCTGGCCAGCATGGCAAAATCCCATCTCTACTAAAAATACAAAAATTAGCCGGGCATGGTGATGCGTACCTGTAATCCCAGCTACTTGGGAGGCTGAGGCAGGAGAATCGCTTAAACCTGGGAGGTAGAGGTTGTACGGTCAAGAAAAAGAATGCTAAGGGGCAATGGGAAGTGTTGAAGGAATGTGACAGGGAGTGAGGTGTTTATATAGATGATTCAGACTGCAGTACAGACAGTGGATTAGAAAGGGTGGAGAGTCCAGACCAGATCAGTTGGGAGGTTAGTGAGAAGGGGTGATGGTCTGGCCTAGGGTAGAGGCAGTAGGTTATGATAAGTAGATAGTTTTAGAGAGATGGAGGAGGCAAGAGGTGTCAGATCTGGTGACTCTAGGGAGGCATGAGGTGAAAGGGTGGTGACAAGGCTTATGGGGAACTGGTAGAGAGAGGTAAGTAGAGATCAGTGAGCAAAGCATACAGGAGGAAAGGCAAGTTGGGGAAGAGGATAGTGGACAGGTTCTGTGCTGGAAGGGTTGTGTTCGAGGTGCCTTTGGAAATATCCAGGTAGATGTCTTCTCTTTGGGAAATAGTTGGATGAAAAGGCCTAGTGTTTAGGAGAGAGATCTGAGCTGGAAATAGCCATTTCTGGTGTTACCATCAGCCCAGAGCCCAGCCAGTCTAAGGAATAAGCCAAACCCTGGCCCCAGGGAAGGAAGCAGGTTCCCTGAGTCCTTCAGGTTGGGTGGAAACAGGTTTGGCAGGTCAGGTTCAGGAGATCAGAGTCCAGGTGCAAATGTGCAAATAGGCAGAGCGTGGGCAGAGCCACATAAGCCACTGCCCAAGGCAGACCAGGAAGCCAAGGGGGAATGGCCCGGGCTGACCATCTCACTAGGACTAGCTAGCAAAATTGTCAGTCAGCATCCACATAAGGTTCTGCCTCAACCCTCACTCCTTCTTACTAGCCCTGAAAAGCAGCTGGGGTGGGGACGGGGAGGGAAGATGAAAAGAACAGAAGGACTGAAAAAGCAAATCTGACTCATTCCTACCTCACCCTCTTGCCTCTAAGATGCTGTAGTGGGTTGAATGGTGGCCCCCCAAAAGACATGCCCACCCAGAACCAGTGAATATGACCTTATTTGGAAAAAGGGTGTTTGCAGATATAATTAAGCTAAAGATCTCAAGATGAGATTATCCTGAGATTAGGATGGACCCTAAGTCTAATGCCATGCGTTCTTATAAGAGACAGAAGAAGAAAGACACAGAGAAAAGGGGCAGCCCTGTGAAGGGAGAGGCAGAGATGGGACTTATGCAGCTACAAACCAAGGAGTGCCAGGGGTTGCCAGCAACCACTGGCATGGAATGGATTTTCCCCCAGAGCCTCCAGAAGGACTAACCCTACTGACACCTTGCTTTCAAGCTTCTGGCCTGTAGAACTGTGAGAGAATGAATTGTTTGAAGCTACCCAGTTGGTAGTAATTTGTTACAGGAGCCTTAGCAAACTCCTACAGATGGTATCCACCCCTCAATTTTAAGTAAACATAGATTCAGCCAGAAAACACTTAGAGCAGTATACAGTATACACAGATTAAGGGACACAGAAACAGAATAAGATAATAAAGAGAAATACACAGAGAAAGAAGGGGACCCCTCACCACTTTATCTAAGTCCTACTCAATCCCTTGAAACACCTCAATGTGTTTAACTCACCTTGGTTTGTCTCTCCTCCTAGCTGACATGGTTGGCTTAGTGCTAACAGAAAAGAACACCTGGGGTCAGGTACAGTGGCTCACGCCTGTAATCCCAGCACTTTGGGAGGCTGAGGTGGGTGAATCACAAGGTCAGGAGTTTGAGACCAACCTGGCCAACATGGTGAAACCTCGTCTCTACTAAAAATACAAAAATTAGTCAGGCGTGGTGGCGGGTGCCTGTAATGCCAGCTACTCAGAAGGCTGAGGCAGGAGAATCGCTTGAACCCGGGAGGCGGAGGTTGCAGTGAGTCAAGATCATGCCGCTGGAGTCAGCCTGGGCGACAGAGCAAGACTCCATCTCAAAAAAAAGAAATATATAAACAGATATGCTAGTATAGAATGATAAATGTTATAGGGAGAGTAAATCGAGATCAGAGAACAAAAAGTGATGATGGTGGTAAGGGAAGGCCTTTTGTATATGCTAAGAACTGAAAAGAAACTAAAATAGGCCGGGCGCGGTGGCTCAAGCCTGTAATCCCAGCACTTTGGGAGGCCGAGACGGGCGGATCACGAGATCAGGAGATCGAGACCATCCTGGCTAACACGGTGAAACCCCGTCTCTACTAAAAATACAAAAAACTAGCCGGGCAAGGTGGTGGACGCCTGTAGTCCCAGCTACTCGGAGGCTGAGGCAGGAGAATGGCGTAAACTCGGGAGGCGGAGCTTGCAGTGAGCTGAGAACTAGCCACTGCACTCCAGTCCGGGCGACAGAGCGAGACTCCGTCTCAAAAAAAAAAATAAAAAAAGAAACTAAAATAATGAAATAGAGTGAACACTTGGGACATCAGGAGAGCAACATTCCAGACAGAGGGAAAAAGTGCAAATTCCCCACATCAGGAAGCAGCCTGACTTGATCATGACGTGGAAAGGCCAGTGTGGAGAGCAGATGGGGTCAGGGAGGTGAATAGGGTCAGGATCCCATAGGGACCAGTGGGCCATGGTAAAGAGTTTGAATTTTATTCTAAATATAGTGGGAAGCCTTTAGAAGGTTTTAAACATGGAGTAATGGAGACTTAATTTGGTTTTTGTTTTGTTTTTGAGATGGAGTCTCCGTCACCCAGGCTGAAATACAGTGGCCCGATCTTGGCTCACTGCAACCTCCACCTCCCAGGTTCAAATGATTCTCCTCCCTCAGCCTCCTGAGTAGTTGGTATCACAGGCATGTGCCACCACACCCCGCTAATTTCTTTTTTTTTTTTTTTTTTAGTAGAGATGGGGTTTTACCATGTTGGCCAGACTGGTCTCAAACTCCTGACCTCAGCGGATCCACCCACCTCAGCCTTCCAAAGTGCTGGGATTACAGGTGTGAGCCACCGCGCCCAGCCCTGGGTGTGTGTGTGTGTGTGTGTGTGTTGTTTTGTTTTGTTTTTGAGGCGGAGTCTCACTCTGTTGCCCAGGCTGGAGTGCAGTGGCACCATCTCACCTCACTGCAACCTCCACCTCCCAGGTTCAAGCATTTCTCCCGCCTCAGCCTCTCTAGTAGCTGGGATTACAGGCATCCACCACCACGCCCAGCTAATTTTTGAATTTTTAGTAGAGACGGGGTTTCACTTTGTTGGCCAGGCTGGTCTTGAACTCCTGACCTCAAGTGATCCACTCGCCTTGACCTCCCAGAGTGCTGAGATTATAGGCGTCCACCACCAACCACAGCTTCATTTGTTTTTAAAAGCTCACTTGCTTGCCAGTGATGCAGTTCAAAAAAAAAATCAGCCAGGCACAGTGGCTCACACCTGTAATCCCAGCACCTTGGGAGGCTGATGCAGGCAGATCACTTGAGGCCAGGAGTTCAAGACGAGCCTGGCCAAAATGGTGAAACCCCATCTCTACTAAAAATACAAAATTAGTGGGGCATGGTGGCGTGTGCCTGTAATCCCAGCTGCTCAGAAGTCTGAGGTGGGAGAATCGCTTGCACCCGGGAGGCGGAGGTTACAGAGCAAAACTCCATCTCAAAAAATAAAAATAAAAACTAAAAATTAAAAAAAAAAATCACTTGGGCTGCTGTGCAGAGTACAAACCCTGAGAAAGACAAACAGGAAGACTTTTCTTTTTTTTTTTTTTGAGACGTAGTCTCACTCTGTAGCCCAGGCTGGAGTGCAGCGGTGGGATCCCAGCTCACTGCAAGCTCCGCCTCCCGGGTTTACGCAATTCTCCTGCCTCAGCCTCCCGAGTAGCTGGGACTACAGGCGTCCGCCATCTTGCCCGGCTAGTTTTTTGTATTTTTAGTAGAGACGGGGTTTCACCGTGTTAGCCAGGATGGTCTCGATCTCCTGACCTCGTGATCCTCCCGTCTCGGCCTCCCAAAGTGCTGGAATTACAGGCTTGAGCCACCGCGCCGGGCAAACAGGAAGACTTGATAGGAGACTGACATATTTCAAGGAAGAGAGAAGTAACAAAGACTTGGAGTAGAATGGTAGCTGTCATGGCCAATGGAGGTTTTTTTTTTTTTTTTTTTTTCTGAGACGGAGTTTCGCTCTTGTTGCCCAGGCTGGAGTGCAGTGGCTCGATCTTGGCTTACCGCAACCTCCACCACACCCCCCTGCCCCCCACCCATCCCGGGTTCAAGCGATTCTTCTGCCTCAGCCTCCTGAGTAGCTGGGATTACAGGCATGCACTACCACGCCCAATTAATTTTGTATTTAGTAGAGATGGGGGGGGTTTCCCCATTTTGGTCAGGCTGGCCTCGAACTCCCGACCTCAGGTGATCTGCCTGCCTTAGCCTCCCAAAGTGCTGGGATTACAGGCATGAGCCACTGCGCCTGGCCAGAGATATATTTTTTAAGGCAGAGCCAATAGCTCTTACTGAAGGATTGAATATAAGAGATGAAATGGGAAAACAAACTTTTTTTTTTTTTTTCAGACAAGGTCTCGCTCTGTTGCCTAGGCTGGAGTGCAGTGGCATGATCTCGGTTTACTGCAGCCTCCACCTCCCAGGTTCAAGCAATTCTCCCATCTCAGCCTCCAGAGTAGCTGGTATTACAGGCACACACCACCACGCCGGGCTAATTTTTGTATTTTTAGTAGAGACAAGGTTTCACCATGTTGGCCAGGCTGGTCTCCAACTCCTGACCTCAGGTGATCCATCTTCCTCGACCTCCCAAAGTGCTGGGATTACCGCCGTGAGCCACTGCACTCGGCTCAAAGCAAACTTGTTAGGACTCCCAGGTGCTTATAGACATCTGTTTGGAAGTATGAGATAGACAACTGGATCTGGGCTCTGGAACTTAGCAAAGAGGCCTAGACTAGAGATGCAAATCTGGATGTCGCCACCACATACACGGTGGAGGAAGCTAGAAACTGGTGAGATTACCTGCCAGGAGAGGGAGTGTGGGTGGAGAGGAGGGCAGAGGCCTGAACCCTGGGGCAAGCCAACATTGAGAGCAAAGGTTGGTTCTCTAGCTGCTCCAGGGGAACTACGGAGACAAGGCTGAGCTCCACCCCCAAAAATTCTGATTTAATTAGTTTGGAGTAGGCCATGGGTTTTAGTTTTAAAAAAAAGGCCGGGCATGGTGGCGTACGCCTGTAATCCTAGCATTTTGGGAGGCTGAAGCAGGTGGATTGCATGAGCTCAGGAGTTTGAGACCAGCCTGGGAAATATGATGAAACCCTGTCTCTACTAAAATACGGAATAAAAAAAAAAAAAAATAGCCGGTGTGGTAGGATGTGCCTGTAGTCCCAGCTACTCGGGAGGAAGGAGAATTGCTTGAACCCGGGAGGTGGAGGTTGCAGTGAGCTGAGATGATGCCACTGCATTCCAGCCTGGTGACAGAGTGAGACTCTGTCTCAAAAAAAAAAATTTTTTTTAAAGGCTGGGCACGGTGACTCATGCCTGTAATCCCAGCATTTTGGGAGGCCGAGGCAGGCAGATGGCCTGAGGTCAGGACTTCAAGACCAGCCTGAACAACATGGAAAAACCCGTCTCTAATGAAAATACAAAATTAGCCGGGCATCGTGGCACATGCCTTTAGTCCCAGCTAGTTCTAGCTACTGAGGGGGCTGAGGCAGGAGAATCGCTTGAACCCAGGAGCCAAAGGTTGCAGTGAGCCAAGATCTCGCCATTGCACTCCAGCCTGGGTAACGAGCAAAACTCTGTCTCAAAAAAAAAAGTCCTCAGGTGATTCCACTGTGTAGCCAAGATTAAGAACTATGAAGGTAGTGATGAAGAGGAGAGCCGTAAAGAGAGACTAGGGAACATTGAGGGAGGTATGAAAAATGTCGGAGAAATACCAGTCCCAAAAGCCAAGTGAAAAAGGGAGTGGTCCAACCCACAAACTGGAGCAAGAGCAATAAATCAACACTGGATTTGGCAAAGTAGTGGCCAACAAATACCAACTCCCCTGCCATCTTTCCTTGGTGGTTCTTGATTCTTCAGGTGCTAGGCAGCTCAAAATAAATTGGTAGGGTTAGCCTGAGATACCCAATGGTGTAAATGACTCCAAAGACAGGGAGAGGGGACTCATGAATCCCCCACAACCCCTGCCAGACTGAGGAATGGAGACTAGAATTTGCTCTTCTTATCAGCTCCTTTTATCTTTATGTTTATAGCTACTGCCCTTTCTATAAGAGACAGAGGGAAGTTTATTAGCACTCTTGATTTCAAAAAGGACCGAAAATGTTTTTCGGATAAAACATTTTACCCGAAAATGTTTACTCCTGGATAAATAAATCATTGTTTATGTCTCCTTTCATCTCTGTAAAGTTTCGGAGGAAAAACGCATGAGTATTACAGAGCCGCTTCAAGGAGCTGCTTTTACAGAGCCAGGTCAGGACTGTATTACTAGTGGCAACTAATGCAATGTTTCACGTTTAATTGCACAGATCAGAGCACTGAGCAGGGCACCTGGAGGCAGTTTGACCTTTTCGAGGCTTTGGTAAAGGACACCCAGAACCCATCCAGCCAAATCCTGTCATTGGTTCCTTTCTGTAAGAGGAGACAAAGTGTCCATCTTCTGGAAGCCCTGACTCCTCCACCCCACCCCACCCACTCCAGGCTTCTAGAATAATGAAGTAAAATGGGGACTGTGTGTTTTTTTTTCTCAATTTTTAAATTTTTATTTATTTATGTTGAGACAAAGTCTCTCTCTGTTGCCCAGGCTGGAGTGCAGTGGCACGATCTCGGCTCCGCCCAGGCTGAAGTGCAGTGGTGCGATACCTGCTCACTGCAATCTCCACCTCCTGGGTTCAAGCAATTCTCCTGCCTCAACCTCCCGAGTAGCTGGGATTACAGGAGTGAGCCACTGCACCCGGCCTTTTCTTTTAAATTTTGTGGGTACAAAGTAGGTATATATATTTTGGACTGTGTTCTTGAAATGAAGGGTGGAGTACATGTTAGAAGTTAGAACTCTGGAGGCAGAAGGAGGAGAGAAGTTTCCAGCATTTCACAGGGCCTCCTTCCTCTGCCCTTGATCTTGGCTGTCTCCTGAAATCTGGAAATCGGGTGCCCTTGTCCTCTGCTCCATACTCACATAGAGCCTAAATCGGACCTTTTGTAAGGGGCCCTGAAGTCTCCCCATGAGGTCAGAGCAATGCTGAAGGCAGAGTTGGAACACTCTGCGGCCTTGGTGCTCCTACCTCTTCCCATTCCCCCCACCAATATAGCCCCTCGAAGGCCCCTCAGATCTGGACTGGTGTGTGGACCACTTGCTTGTCACACTGACTCCCTCTGGGAGTGGCTTTCTGGCTGAAGGTTGCAGGGCTTAAGACTGACTTCTCCATCTTGGCCTAGCTTCACACAAAGCGTCTGCAGCAGCAGGCAGGCTGGGAGACTTGAGGGATGGAGTGACTCCTGGCCAGTGGCATGTTGCTGGGATTGGATGCATTATTTATGATGCTGGTGTCAGCATGGCTCCCAGGCACCAGGGGAAATGGAAAAGGCACTTGGGCCAGTGCTGATTGAACTAAATATTTAAACAGGACTGAGGAATTGAGGCAAAATCCATTTTTCTTCGGTAAGGCAGAGAGCGCCACAATGACTTCAAGGATGGGTACTTGGTCAACGCTGTCCGGAGCATAAGGGAAAGCTGGGGGTCCCGGTCTAGGGCTCTCCTCCAGAATCAGCTCCCAGCTTCCTCTCTGGAGCAGATCTATAGGCTCTCGGGAAACTCTGGAGTAGGAGTACAGGAGGGAAGATAGAGAAGCAGAAGAATGAGACTAGGAGACACCCAAACAGTCAAACTGGCTGCATGCCTCAGGCTGCTTTTTGTTTCCCCAGGGAGCTCCATCTCCTTTTCTCTCTTTTTTTTTTTTTTTTTTGAGATGGAGTCTCGCTCTGTCTCCCAGGCTGGAATGCAGTGGCACTGTTTCGGCTTACTGCAACCTCCATCTCCTGGGTTCTAGCAATTCTCGTGCCTCAGCCTCCTGAGTAGCTGGGATTACAGGAGCCCACTACCACGTCGGGCTAGTTTTTATATTTTTAGTAGAGATGGGGTTTCATTATGTTGGCCAGGCTGGTCTCGAACTCCTGACCTCAGGTGATCCACCCATCTTGGCCTCCCAAAGTGCTGGGATTACAGGTGTGAGCCACCGCGCCTGCCTGCCTGCCTGCCTTGCTTCCTTCCTTCCTTCCTTCCTTTCTTTCAAGACAGAGTCTCGCTCTATTGCCCAGGCTGGAATGCAGTGGCACCGTGTTGGCTCACTGCAAGCTCTGCCTCCCGGGTTCATGCCATTCTCCTGCCTCAGCCTCCCAAGTAGCTGGGACTACAGGCACCCATCACCACGCCTGGCTAATTTTTTGGGTTTTTTTTTTTTTTTTTTGGTATTTTTTATTTATTATTTATTTATTTTTTGAGACAGAGTCTCGCTCTGTCGCCCGGCTGGACTGCAGTGGCCGGATCTCAGCTCACTGCAAGCTCTGCCTCCCGGGTTTACGCCATTCTCCTGCCTCAGCCTCCCGAGTAGCTGGGACTACAGGCGCCAGCCACCTCACCCGGCCTGCTTTTTGTATTTTTTAGTAGAGACGGGGTTTCACCGTGTTAGCCAGGATAGTCTCGAACTCCTGACCTCGTGATCCGCCCGTCTCGGCCTCCCAAAGTGCTGGGATTACAGGCTTGAGCCACCGCGCCCAGCCTTTGGTATTTTTTAATAGAGATGGGGTTTCACTGTGTTAGCCAGGATGGTCTCGATCTCCTGACTTCGTGATCTGCCTGCCTCAGCCTCCCAAAGTGCTAGGATTACAGGTGTGAGCCACCATGCCTGGCTCTTTTTATTTTTTTTTTTGAGATGGAGTTTCGCTCTTGTTGCCCAGGCTGGAGTGCAATGGTGCAATCATGGCTCACCACAACCTCCGCCTCCTGGGTTCAAGCAATTCTCCTGCCTCAGCCTCTCTAGTAGCTGGGATTACAGGTACGCACCACCATGCCCGGCTAATTTTTAGCAGGGACAGGGTTTCTCCATGTTGGTCAGACTGTTCTCGAACTCCAGACCTCAGGTGATCTACCACCTCGGCCTCCCAAAGTGCTGGGAATACAGGTGTGAGCCACCATGCCCAGCCTCCCTTTCTCAAAATAACAGTGCTACTGCATTTGCCTATGTTAGTTGTCACCCAGGCTGGAGCGCAGTAGCATAGATCCTGGTTCACTGCAACCTCCTCCTCCTGGGTTCAAGTGATCGCCTCCCTCAGCCTCCTGAGTAGCTGGGATTACAGGCACCCGCTACCAGGCCCAGCTAATTTTTTTGTATTTTTAGTGAAGATGGGGTTTCACCATGTTGGCCAAGCTGGTCTCGAACTCCTGACATCAAGTGATCCACAAGCCTCGGCCTCCCAAACCATTATCCTTTTAATCAGCTTGAAGAAGGGTAGTAGGGTGTCAAGCAGCCATGAATCCACCCTCTTTTTTTTTTTTTTTTTTTTTTTTTTTTTTTTTTTTTTTTTTTGAGACGGAGTCTCGCTCTGTCACCCAGGCTGGAGTGCAGTGGCCAGTTCTCAGCTCACTGCAAGCTCCGCCTCCCGGTTTACGCCATTCTCTCGCCTCAGCCTCCCGAGTAGCTGGGACTACAGCGCCCACCATCTCGCCCGGCTAATTTTGTATTTTTTTAGTAGAGACGGGGTTTCACCGTGTTAGCCAGGATGGTCTCGATCTCCTGACCTCGTGATCCGCCCGTCTCGGCCTCCCAAAGTGCTGGGATTACAGGCTTGAGCCACCGCGCCCGGCCTAATCCACCCTCTTATAGTGATTCTTCCCATCCCACCTGATACAGGTCCCAATCAGGAAGCTGACCTCCACCGGCTGCACACAAACACAGGGGACCACCACACTCCAGATTTGAGGAAAGAGGAGATCTCAAAAGGAGTTTTTCAGGTGGAAGGAAACAGCTGTCCTTCGGGCTGGCTTTCCCTGTTGTTTTTCTCCCTCCCTGTGGGGGTCCCTCACTTGCATCTCAACAGCAGTCACTATCCCTGGCCCCCAGGGATGTGATTTTCTGTCTCTGCATGAATAAGTGCCCTTTTCCTTCTTTCCTCTAAGAACAGCTGAGACAGGCTGACATTTTCCAGATTAACTTTTATCAGAATTTAGGAAAGAAAAGGAAATAGCTGCAGAAAATACAAATGCATCAGTTCAATTCAGTTCAACACTTATTATGATTCCTACATCGAGCGCCATAGTCTAGGTTACCTTGATAAATGAAACAGAGTTCTGGGACTCAAGGAGTTCACCATCTAATGGAAGAGGCAGGCATGAATAGATAACTAGTTTGTTGTTGTTGTTGTTTGTTTTTCTGAGATACAGTCTTGCTCTCTCGCCCAGGCTGGAGTGCAATGGTGCGATCTCAGCTCACTGCAACCTCTGTCTCCTGCGTTCAAGTGATTCTCCTGCCTCAGCCTCCTGAGTAGCTGAGATTACAGGCATGCGCCACCACATCTGGCTAATTTTCGTATTTTTGGTAGAGACAGGGTTTCTCCATGTTGGTCAGGCTGGTCTCAAACTCCTGACCACATGATCCACCCACCTTAGCCTCCCAAAGTGCTGGGATTACAGGCGTGAGCCACTGCACCCGGCCAATAAAAGGACCTTTTCTTTTTTTTTTTTTTTTTTTTTTTTTTTGAGACGGAGTCTCGCTCTGTCACCCAGGCTGGAGTGCTGTGGCCGGATCTCAGCTCACTGCAAGCTCCGCCTCCGGGTTCACGCCATTCTCCTGCCTCAGCCTCCCAAGTAGCTGGGACTACAGGCACCGCCACCTCGCCCGGCTAGTTTTTTGTATTTTTAGTAGAGACGGGGTTTTACCATGTTAGCCAGGATGGTCTTGATCTCCTGACCTCGTGATCCGCCCATCTCGGCCTCCCAAAGTGCTGGGATTACAGGGTTGAGCCACCGCGCCCGGCCGTAAAAGGACCTTTTCTTACCTTCCAGATAGAAGGAACAGCACATAGGAAGTACATGCATGACATATGAAAACCAATTGGACAAATGGGTCAAGACCAGATATAAAGGCTTGAATGGCAATGTGGTAAATAAGAAATATATATATTTATATTTGTATTTGGTCTTTGTCCTAGGTTCCTGGCACAGAGTTCCTAAAGCTTTTCTCCGAGTAGCTGGGATTACAGGCACCCGCCTCGTCGCCCGGCTAGTTTTTGTATTTTTTTTTTTAAGTAGAGACGGGGTTTCACCATGTTAGCCAGGATGGTCTCGAGCCCGGCCTAAAGATTTTGGAATTTTCTGAGTGATAGGTATGTTTTTTGTTATTCATCAAGAACCCCTTTCATACCTTGGTTTATGCTAATGAGGTGCTAAGGCCCCTGGTACTCTCAGGATGGGGCTGCTCACCAGAAGGACCAAGAGTTAAGAGACTTGAAATACTTAGCCTCGCCGGGCGCGGTGGCTCAAGCCTGTAATCCCAGCACTTTGGGAGGCCGAGACGGGCAGATCACGAGGTCAGAAGATGGAGGCCATCCTGGCTAACACGGTGAAACCCCGTCTCTACTAAAAAATACAAAAAAACTAGCCGGGCGAGGTGGCGGGCACCTGTAGTCCCAGCTACTCAGGAGACTGAGGCAGGAGAATGGTGTGAACCCGGGAGGTGGAGCTTGCAGTGAGCCGAGATTCAGCCACTGCACTCCAGCCTGGGCGACAGAGCGAGACTCCGTCTCAAAAAAAAAAAAAAAAAAAAACCAAATACTCAGCTCATTCACCAATCTCTGAGAAGGCCCGAGGGGTGAGGCTGGAGGTTAAGCTATATAAAAACTATATATATATATATATATATATATATATATATATATATATATGTGTGTGTGTGTGTGTGTATGTGTGTGTGTGTGTGTATATATATATATATATTTTTTTTTGAGACAGGGTCTCCCTCTATCGCCCAGAGTCTCCCACTATCACCCACTGGAGCACAGTGGCAAGATCACAGCTTACCGTAGCCTCTACCTCCAAGGTTCTAGCCATCCTTCCACCTCAGCCTCTCGAGTAGCTGAGACTACAGGAGTGCACCACACGCCCAACTAATTTTTAAATTTTCTATAGAGATAGCATTTCTCTATGTTGCCCAAGCTGGTCTCTAATACCTGGACTCAATGGATCCTCCCACTTCCGCCTCCCAAAGTGCTGGGATTACAGGCCTAAGCCAATGCACCTGGCCTGAAGCCACAAAATGTGATGAACTCCCAGACTGCTGAAGATGTGGGGGTGCTGCGAGGAAGGTGTGCCTTGGAGAGGATGTGGAAGTTCCACACCCGTTCCCCCATACCTTGCGACGTACATTACTTCATCTGGCTGTTTACCTGTGTCTCTTATTGTATCCTTTATAATCAACTGGTAAACATTTCCCTGGATTCTGTGAGCCATCTTAGCAAATTATCAAACCCAAGGAGGGGGTTATGAGAACCTCGGTTTATAGCTAGTCAATCAGAAGGATAAGTCACAGTCTAGGTGCAGTGGCTCACACCTATAATCCCAGCACTTTGGGAAGCTAATGTGGGTGGATGGCTTGAGCCCAGAAGTTCAAGACCAACCTGGGCAACATATCAAAATCTTTTCTCTACAAAAAATACAAAACTTAGCTGAGCATGGTAGCACACACCTGTGGTCTCAGCTACTCAGGAGGCTAAGTTGGGAGGATCACCTGAGCCAGGAGGTTGAGGCTGTAGTGAGTCATGATGGTGCCACTGCACTCCAGTCTGGGCAACAGAGTGAGATGTTATCTCAAAAGAAAAATATAAGAAGTATGGGCATGGTGGCTCATGCCGAGGTGGGCAGATCACGAGGTCAGGAGTTCAAGACCAGCTGGGCCAACATGGTGAAACCCTGCCTCTACTAAAAATACAAAAATTAGCTGGGCATGGTGGTGCACGCCTGTGATCTCAGCTACTTGGGAGGCTGAGGCAGGAGAATCACTTGAGCCTGGGAGGCAGAGGTTGCAGTGAGATGAGATCATGCCACTGCACTCTAGCCTGGGGAACAGAGCAAGACTCCATCTAAAAAAAATAAGAAAAGAAAAGAAAAATATTTCTCTTCAGATTCACCAAAGAGAAGCATTCAAGAAGACAAGGGGTAAATTAGGGCTCATTGCTTAAGTTCCATTTTCCTTTATCTTGGGAAAGGCAGAAATGACACAAATATTGGTACAGACAGGAGACAGTGAAATACTGGGTTGAAGACGGCAGTTCCCCAGCAAAGTCCCCACCCTCAAGCCTAGATACTCGTGGCCCTAAGTGAGAATGAGCATTCCTGTTTTTGTGCCCAAAAAGTTGCCTTTTGGTGCACCATGCCTCCTATCCTGTACCCATATAAACCCTAAACCCCAGGCTCCAGAAGCAGCAGACAAGGAAACAAGCAGATGAACAGCAGAACGGCATGGCAGAGAGAGAAGAGAAGGAGTGTCTGAATGCCGAGAAGAGTTCAGCTGGGGGTGGTCAAAGAGGAGTTCAACCACTGGATGGCCAAACTCCAGGGGAAGATCATTTTCGCACTCCATCCTCCTTCCAGCTCCCCATCTATCCCACTGAGATCCCCTTCCACCACTCAATAAAACCCCGCATTCACCCTTCAAGTCTGTGTGTGACCTGATTCTTCGGGAACGGTGGACAAGAGCTGGGGATACAGAAAGCTGTCATACTGGCCCTCTGCCCTTGCAAAAAGGTGGAGGGTCCACTGAGCTGGCTAACACTTAAGCCCTCTGTGGATGGCAAAGCTGGAAGAGTGCACTGTAACACACTCGGCATTGGGAGTCACAGACACCCACCCCTAGATACTACTGGTGGGGGAGGGGGGTGGGCCAGAGCCCAAAGGGCTTGCTCTAGGCTCCTGCACGTGTCTTTCACCATGCTCCCCTCCCATAAGCAGTTTGAGCAGTGGCGGCGACTGAACAGAGGATCCATATCCCTGTCACATGTTCTGCAAGAGGGGCGTCAGGGTACTCTCCTGTCTCACTATGAGGAAGGGCAGTTTTTTTGTTGTTTTTGTTTTTTTGAGACAGAGTCTTGCTCTGTTGTCCAGGCTGGAGTGCAGTGGTGCAATCTCCGCTCACTGCAAGCTCCACCTCCCAAGTTCACGCCATTCTCCTGCCTCAGCCTCTGGAGTAGCTGGGAGTACAGGTGCCCACCACTATGCCTGGCTAATTTTTTGTATTTTTAGTAGAGACAGGGTTTCACTGTGTTAGCCAGGATGGTCTCGATCTCCTGACCCCATGGTCTACCTGCCTCAGTCTCCCAGAGTGCTGGGATTACAGGCATGAGCCACTGCACCTGGCCGTATTATTGCCTCAGGCCCTGATATGGTTTGGCTGTGTCCCCACCCAAATCTCATCTTGAATTCCCACAAGTGAGAGGGATCCAGTGGGAAGTAATTGAATCATGGGGGCATGTCTTTCCTGTGCTGTTCTTGTGCTAATGAATAAGTCTCATGAGATGATGATTTTAAATAGAGGAGTTCTCTTACAAAAATTAGCCAGGCGTGGTGGTACATGCCTGTAGTCCCAGCTACTCGGGGAGGCTGAGGCATTAGAACTGCTTAAACCCAGGAGGCAGAGGTTGCAGTGAGCTGAGATTGTGCTCCTGCACTCCAACCTGGGTGACAGAGCAAGCCTCTGTCTCACCAAAAAAAAAAAAAAAAAGGCCGGGCATGGTGGCTCAAGCCTGTAATCCCAGCACTTTGGGAGGCCGAGATGGGCGGATCACAAGGTCAGGAGATTGAGACCATCCTGGCTAACACAGTGAACCCCGTCTCTACTAAAAAATACAAAAAACTAGCCGGGCGAGGTGGCGGGCGCCTGTAGTCCCAGCTACTCCGAGGCTGAGGCAGGAGAATGGCATAAACCCGGGAGGCGGAGCTTGCAGTGAGCTGAGAACCGGCCACTGCACTCCAGCCCGGGTGACAGAGCGAGACTCCGTCTCAAAAAAAAAAAAAAAAAAAAGAGGAGTTCCCCTGCACAAGCTCTCTCTCTCTCTCTGCTGCCATCCATGTAAGATGTGACTTGCTCTTCCTTGCCTTCCACCATAATTGTGAGGCTTCCCCAGCCATGTCGTACTGTAAGTCGAATTAAACGTCTTTCTTTTGTAAATCACCTAGCCTTGGGTACATCTTTATCAGCAGCATGAAAACGGACTAATTCAGGCCCCCTCCTGTGTCTTGGCCATGTGCAGAGGATATGGTACTTCAGAAGTGCCAATTGTCTTAGCCAGGCATAGTGGCATGCCCCTGTACTCATAGCCACTCCAGAGGCTGAGGTGGGAGGATTGCTTGAGTTCAGGAGATTGAGGCTGCAGTGAAGTATGATCATGCCACTGCACCCCAGCCTGGGCAACAGAGTGAGACACTATCTCTAAATAAATATATAAATAAATAAAAGAAATCCCAGCTGTCTGAAGCCTCTCAGGCTCTGGAGGATGCAGTCTCCTAGATTCCAGATAATTCTTGCCAGGAAGAAACATATGAACATTTTGGGGCTCCTAAAAGAGACTCCATCTTAAAAAAGAGGGGCAATTACTTAGGCTTAATTAACAACTTGAGAGAGGTATTTATTCAGGCCTGTGAGACATTCATATTATGCAAAGTTAGAAATTTTTAGGAAATGAAACTGAGATCAACCAAACTTGAGAAATTTGAGGGCTGAAATTCCCTGAGCCTTTGAAAAACTAACCAAAGAGACACAGATGGCAAACCATAACAATTTTTTAAAATGAATAAAAATCAATTAATACACAAATATTAAGTAATGAGAAGACATGCTGGATGAGCATAGGTCAAAATTGCTAATAGTCCCAAGGATATTGCCCTGTGTCCCTTCTGTCAGCTCTTTCTGGGCTCTAAAAATGGATTAGTTTGCAACTTCAAATAGAGGAACCCTGCTCCTCTCTCCTGAATCAAGTATAGAAGCACTTATTTAAAAAATTTATTTGTTCAAAGTGACAAAGTTGGACATTTCCAAAAGTATTTAAGTTTCTGGCCATGTGTGGTGGCTCACGCCTGTAATCCCAGTACTTTGGGAGGTTGAGGCTGGAGGGTGGCTTGATATCCGGAGTTCCAGACCAGGTTGGACAACATAGTTAGACCCTATCTCCACAAAACATTTAAAATTAGCTGGGTGTGGTGGCACATGCCTGTGGTTCTAGCTACTTGCAGGCTGAGGCAGGAAAATCACTTGACCCAAGGAGGTGTTTTTTTTTTTTTTTTTTTTTTTTTTTTGAGACGGAGTCTCGCTCTGTTGCCCGGGCTGGAGTGCAGTGGTGGGATCTCAGCTCACTGCAAGCTCCGCCTCCCGGCTTTACGCCATACTCCTGCCTCAGCCTCCTGAGTAGCTGGGACTACAGGCGCCCGCCACCTCGCCCGGCTAGTTTTTTGTATTTTTAGTAGAGACGGGGTTTCACGGTGTTAGCCAGGATGGTCTCGATCTCCTGACCTCATGATCCGCCCGTCACGGCCTCCCAAAGTGCTGGGATTACAGGCTTGAGCCACCACGCCCAGCCTCCTCAAGGAGTTCAAGGCTCCAATGAACCCTGATCACACTGCTACACACCAGCCAGGGCAACCGAGCCAGATTCTGTTTCTAAAAATAAATCTCTCTCTCTCTCTCCCCCCACTTTTTTTTTTTTTTTTACATGTACCTGTTTATTATAAAGACTATTACAAAGGGCCAGGAATGGTGGCCCTTTGTAATCCCAGCACTTCGGGAGGCCAAGGTGGGAGGATCCCTTGAGCTCAGGAATTCAAGACCAGCCTAGGCAGCATAGTGAGACCTTGTCTCTTAGGGAAAAAAAAGAATATTACAAAGTATACAGATGAAGAGAGCTTCCATCCATGCCCTTCCTGGGTGCACCACCCTCCAAGAACCTCTACATGTTCAGCTATCCAGGAGCTCCCAAAAGAAGCTAAATTTCTTTCTTTCTTTTTTTTTTTTTTTGAGACGGAGTCTTGCTCTGTCTGCCAGGCTGGAGTGCAGTGACCGGATCTCAGCTCACTGCAAGCTCCGCCTCCCAGGTTTAGGCCATTCTCCTGCCTCAGCCTCCCGAGTAGCTGGGACTACAGGTGCCCTCCACCTCGCCCGTCTAGTTTTTTGTATTTTTTAGTAGAGACGGGGTTTCACCGTGTTAGCCAGGATGGTCTCGATCTCCTGACCTCGTGATCCGCCCGCCTCGGCCTCCCAAAGTGCTGGGATTACAGGCTTGAGTCACCGCGCCTGGCCCAAGAAGCTAATTTCTATAAAAATTTAGGAAAACACTAACCAAATGAATAGCTGCAATATATTATTATTATTATTATTTTTTTTTTTTTTTGAGACGGAGTCTCACTCTGTCACCCAGGCTGGAATGCAGTGGCACAATCTCAGCTCACTGCAAGCTGTGCTTCCGGGGTTCGCGCCATTCTTCTGCCTCAGCCTCCTGAGTAGCTGGGACTACAGGCGCCCGCCACTACTTACGGCTAATTTTTTGTATTTTTAGTAGAGACGGGGTTTCACTGTGTTAGACAAGATGGTCTCGATTGCCTGACCTCGTGATCCGCCCGCCTCAGCCTCCCAAAGTGCTGGGATTACAGGCGTGAGCCACCACACCTGGCCAAGATATATTATTATATAATCAAAAAAAGCAAGCTGGCTGGCTTTGGGACGCTGAGGCAGGCGGATCACATGAGGCCAGGAGTTTGAGACCAGCCTGGCCAACATGGTGAAACCCTGTCTCTACTAAAAATACAAAAATTAGCTAGGAGTGGTGGCAGGCGCCTGTAATCCTAGCTACTCTGGAGGCTGAGGCAGGAGAATGACTTGAACCCAGGAGGCAGAGGTTGCAGTGAGCCAGATCATGTCACTGCACCCTAGCCTGGGTGACAGAGCAAGACTCTGTCTCAAAAAAAAAAAAGCCGGGTGCGGTGGCTCATGTCTGTAATCCTAGCACTTTGGGAGGCCGAGGCATGTAGATCACAATGTCAAGAGATTGAGACCATCCTGGCTAACATGGTGATCCCCATGTCTACTAAAACTACAAAACTTAGCTGGGCATGGTGGCGCACACCTATAGTCCCAGCTACTCCGGAGGCTGAGGCAGGAGAATCACTTGAACCCAGAAGGCAGAGGTTGCAGTGAGCTGAGATCATGCCACTGCACTCCAGCCTGGCAACAGAGAGAGACTCCATCAAAAAAAAAAAAAAAAAAAGCAAGCTGGATTAAAATACTTATGGTACAGTTGCATTTAGGAAAAAACAAAACTTAAGATATTTGTTGTGTAAGTATACAGATATATAAATAGATGCCTGGAAGACTGGCTAGGAATCACTGCACCCATAGTTAACCTCTGGGGGAGGGAGGGAGTGGTCAGTGAAAAATAACTCAATTTTCTTCTGTGTGCTTCCATATTGTTTGAAGTTGTTAGTAATAAAAATGTATTACATTTCATTAAATCGAAGACATAGACACAAAATTACAGAGTAGAAATTTTATTTATTTATTTATTTATTTATAACTTATTTTTTTTGAGAGAGTTTCACTCTTGTTGCCCAGGTTAGAGTGCAATGGCACAATCTCAGCTCACTGCAACCTCTGCCTCCCGGGTTCAAGCGATTCTCCTGCCTCAACCTACTGAGTAGCTGGGATTACAGGCACCTGCCACCATGCCCGGCTAATTTTTGTATTTTCAGTATAGACTGGGTTTCACCATGTTGGCCAGGCTGGTCTCCCAAAGTGCTGGAATTACAGGCATGAGCCATTGTACACAGTCCAGAACTTTTATTATTATTATTATTATTTATTATTTATTATTTATTTTTTGAGACAGGGTTTCACTCTGTTGCCCAGGCTGGAGTGCAGTGGCTCAATCATAGCTCACTCCAACCTTGACCTCCTGGACTCAAGTGATCCTCTCAACTCAGCCTTCCTAGTAGATGAAACTACAGGTATAGGCCACCACTCCTAGTTAATCTAAAAAAAAACTTTTTTTTTTCTTTAGAGTCTCGCTCTGTTACCCAGGCTAAAGTGCAGTGGGCACGATCTCATCTCACTGCAACCTCTGCCTCCCGAGTTCAAGAGATTCTCCTGCCTCAGCCTCCCAAGTAGCTGGTATTACAAGTACCCAACACCATGGGCAGCTAATTTTTGTATTTGTAGTAGAGAAGGGGTTTCACCATGTTGGCCAGGCTGGTCTTGAACTCCTGACCTTAAGTGATCCACCTGCCTCAGCCTCCCAAAGTGCTGGAATCACAAGTGTGAGCCATTGCGCCTAGCCAAATTTTATTTTTTTTTATTTTTTTATTTTTTTATTTTTTTAGGTGGAGATTCACTGTTGTTGCCCAGGCTGGAGTACAATGGCGTGATCTCGGCTCACTGCAACCTCCGCCTCCCAGGTTCAAGGGATTCTCCTGCCTCAGCCTCCTGAGTAACTGGGATTACAGGCATGCACCACCACGCTCGGCTAATTTTGTACTTTTAGTAGAGACGGGGTTTCTCCATGTTGGCCATGCTGGTCTCGAACTCCTGACCTCAGGTGATACACCCGCCTCGGCCTCCCAAAGTGCTGGGATTACATGCATGAGCCACTGTGCCCGGCCCAAAGCCCAGCCCAATTAAAAAAAATTTTTTTTGTAGAGACAGGATCTCCCTATGTTGCCCAGGCTGATCTCAAACTCCTGGCCTCAAGCAATCCTCCTGCCTCGGCCTTCCAAGGCCGGGATTCCAATCCTCGGCTGGGATTACAGGTGTGAGCCATCATACTCAGCCTCAGAGTAGAACTTTTATTTATTATTCTTTTTTTTTTTTTTTTTTTTTTTTGAGACGGAGTCTTGCTCTGCCGCCCAGGCTGGAGTGCAGTGGCCGGTTCTCAGCTCACTGCAAGCTCCGCCTCCTGGGTTTACGCCATTCTCCTGCCTCAGCCTCCCAAGCAGCTGGGACTACAGGCGCCCGCCATGTCGCCCGGCTAGTTTTTTTTGTATTTTTTTAGTAGAGACGGGGTTTCACCATGTTAGCCAGGATGGTCTCGATCTCCTGACCTCGTGATCCGCCCGTCTCGGCCTCCCAAAGTGCTGGATTACAGGCTTGAGCCACCGCGCCGGCCCTTTTTTTTTTTTTTTGAGACAGAGTCTTGCTTTGTCGCTCAGGCTGGAGTGCGGTGGCAGGATCTCAGCTCACTGCAGCCTCCACCTCCCGGGTTCAAGCAATTCTCCTGCCTCAGCCTCCTGAGCAGCTGGGACTACAGTCATGAGCTGCCACACCTGGCTAATTTTTGTATTTTTAGTAGAGACGGGGTTTCACCATGTTGGCTAGGATGTCCTCTATCTCTTGACCTCATGATCCGCCCACCTCGGCCTCCCAAAGTGCTGGAATTACAGGCATGAGCCACCGCGTCCTGCCCTTTCTTTTTTCTTTTCTTTTTCTTCTTCTTTTTTTTTTTTGACAGAATGTCTTCCATCGCCCAGGTGGTAGTGCAGTGGTGCCATCAGGGCGCTTATTGCAGCCTCAAACTCCTGAGCCCAAGGGATCCACTAACCTCACTTCCCAAAGTGTTGGGATTACAGGCTTTAGCCACCACACCCTGCCGCTAGAAGTCTAGTTTTAAAAAGCCTTTTCAATAGTTCAAGGGAGAGAAAGTTTTAAGACAATCATCTTTATAGTCTGCTCTAAATTTGCTGATGAACTCAGATTCACTTGTATTATTCATTAATTTATCTAAGACAGGGCAGGAAGGAATAACCAAATCCTATCTGATTCATACCTCTATACTTGCTTCTCGGCTGTGGCCTTTGTCTCTCTTCTACCAGCTCACTGCTGCTCAGCCACCCTGGTCTGATTATTCCCTAGACATGCCAGGCACACACCTGCCTCCGGGCTTTGCAATTCTGTTACACCCCAAACCTCCCTCACCGGCTTGACAGCTCAAATACACTTCCCACTTTGGGAGGCAGAGGTGGGAGGATTGCTTGAGCCCAGGAATTTGAGACCAGCCTGGGCAATATAGGGAGACCTCATTTCTATTAAAAAACAAACAAATGGCCTGGGCACGGTGGCTCACGCTTGTAATCCCAGCACTTTGGGAGGCTGAGGCGTGTGGATCAAGAAGTCAAGAGATCGAGACCATCTTGGCCAACATGGTGAAACCCCGTCTCTACTAAAAACACAAAAAATTAGCCAGGCGTGGTGGCAGGTGCCGGTAATCCCAGCTACTCGGGAGGCTGAGGCAGAGAATTGCTTGAACCCGGGAGGCGGAGTTTGCAGTCAGCCGAGATGGCGCCACTGCACTCCAGCCTCAGCCACAGAGCGAAACTCCGTCTCAAAAAGAAAAAAAAAAAAATCACCTCCTCAGTGCAGTCTTTCCTTCCCATCCTATTTAACATTGTAATTTCTGCCCAGCTCCCCAGCACTCTGTCACTCTCTCCCGCTTTATTCCTCTCCATAACACAGCTGACATACTGTATATTGTACTTACAATCTGTTTTTCCCACTAAAATGTAAGCTCTTTGAGGAGTGTCTGTTTTATTTACTGCAGTCTCCTCAAGGGCGCACCTGGCAGATAGAAGATCCTTAAGAAATAAGGCCGGCATGGTGGCTCGGGCCTGTAATCCCAGCACTTTGGGAGGCCAAGGTGGGTGGATTACCTCAGGTCAGGAGTTCGAGACCAGACTGGCCAACATGGCAAAACCCCATTTCTACTAAAAATATAAAACTTAGCCAGGCATGGTAGTGCGCGCCTGTAATCCCAGCTATTCGGGAGGCTGAAACTGGAGAATTGCTTGAACCCAGAAGACAGAGGTTGCAGTGAGCCAAGATTGCACCAGTGCACTCCAGCCTGGGGGAAAAAGCAAGACTCCTTATCCAAAAAACAAAACAAAAAAAATACATACATACATATTCATTGATCAAATGAATGACCTGAGCTCAAAGCTGTTTTGGAGAGAAAGTCTTCGTCATCTACTATTCTATCATAAATTTTATTTTACTTATTTATTTATGTATTTAGTCAGAGTCTGGTTCTGTTGCCCAGACTGGAGTGCAGTGGTGCAATCTCTGCTCACTGCAACCTCCCCTCCTGGATTCAAGCTATTCTCCTGTCTCGGCCTCTCAAGTAGTTGGGATAGCTGGGACTATAGGTGCGCACCACCATGCCTGGCTAATTTTTGTATTTTTAGTAGAGACGGGGTTTCGCCATGTTGGCCAGGCTGGTCTTGAACTCCTGACCTCAGTTGATGCATCTACCTTGGCTTCCCAAAGTGCTGGGATGACAGGCATGAGCCACTGTGCCTGGCCCTCTATCATGAATTTTAAAATCTTCATTGCTTCACCAGTACTTCCACCATCAAGTCCACATTTCTTAGCACAATATTTAAGGATAGCCCTTTACAATCTGTCCCCCAGTTCCCCTTCCCAGTCTCTTGTCCCAGCACCTTTCTCCCCACGTACTCTGCCAAATCTGAGCCACCCTTAGCTCCTTGAGCAGGATGTGAGCTTTCCTTGGCCTCAGCCTTGCACCCACATTTCTACAACCTGGCCTCCTTCCTTCTACTGCTCCAATTGGGTGAACCCCTCAGCTTATACAAAACCTTCTCCCCAGAGCACTAACACCCCCATTACACTACTATATTGTACAATAATCCCACCTTATCTTCGGAGATGCCTTCCAAGACCCCCAGTGGATGCTGAAACCAGGGATAGTACTGAACTTGATTGCTAGCAATCAGAACACATTTGTGTTAATGCCTTCCACCCACAAATTTAATGCTTTTTCCATCTTAACTAAGCAATTATCATGCACTGTGGCCATAATTTTTGCAGGTTGAGGTGTGACAGCAAAACTAGCATGAATTTATTTTTCCTACTTAACAATTTCATAGCTATAAGATTTGTTCTTATGGTAGATCTTAGCAACCTCAGCATGCGGTTTTTTTCTTTCCTTAGTAAGCTGAGAACTTTCACCTTTTCACTTAAATGAAACACTTTATGGCTGCTTTTTGGCATATCTGAATTGCCAGCACCATTATTCTTGTGCTTTGGAGCCAATACTAGGTAAAATAAGGGTTCCTTGAACACAAGTGCTGTAATACAGCAACAATCAGTCTGATCAGCAAGAAGGCTACTAAGTGACTAATGAGCAGGTACAGCCTGCATACACTGGAGGAAAGGAGGATTCATGTGCCAGGTGGGATGGAGTTGGGAGGCACAAGATTTCTTGTTACTCAGAGCTACACACAATTTAAAACTTCTGAATTATTTATTTCTGGAATTTCCCATTATATACATATATAATATATAATTCACATATAGACATACATTATATATTATATACATATATTTTATATATATATATTTTTTAAGATGGAGTTTCGCTCTTGTTGCCCAGGCTAGAGTGCAATGGCATGATCTCGGCTCACTGCAACCTCCGCCCCCCAGGTTCAAGCAATTCTCTTGCCTCAGCCTCCAAGTAGCTGGGATTACAGGCATGCACCACCACGTCCTGCTAATTTTGTATTTTTAGTAGAGATGAGGTTTCTCCATATTGGTCAGGCTGGTCTCGAGCTCCCGACCTCAGGTGATCTGCCTGCCTCGGCCTCCCAAAGTTCTGGGATTACAGGTGTGAGCCACTGCGACCGCCAAAAATTTTTTTAATTTAATTTCTTTTTTTTTTTTTTGAGATAGAGTCTCGCTCTATCGCCCAGGCTGGAGTGCAGTGCCACGATGTAGGCTCACTGCAAACTCCGCCTCCCGGGTTCACGCCATTCTCCTGGCTCAATTTTTTGTACTTTTAGTAGAGACGTGGTTTACTGTGTTAGCCAGGATGGTCTGGATCTCCTGACCTTGTGTTCCGCCCGCCTCGGCCCCCCAAAGTGCTGGGATTACAGGTGTGAGCCACCGCGCCCGGCCTTTTTTATTTAATTATTTGAGACAGGGTCTCACTCTTGTCACCCAGGCTGGAGTGCCATGGGGCAATCATGGCTCACCGCAGCCTCAACCTCCCCAGCTCAGGTGATCCTCCCATCTCAGCCTCCTGGGTAGCTGGAACCCCAGGTGTGTGCCACCACACCCAGCTTAATTTTTGTGGAGATGGAGTTTTCTGTAGAGATGGGGTTTCGCCATGTTGCCCAGGCTGGTCTGGAACTCCTGGGCTCAAGCAATCCTTTCACCTCAGCCTTCCAAAGTGCTGGAATTACAGGCGTGAGCCACCATGCCCAGCCCATTTAATGTTTGCATTTTAATTTTATGTATTTATGTATATTTTGAGACGGAGTCTTGCTTTGTTGCCCAGGCTGGAGTGCAGTGGAGCAATTTTGGCTCACTGCAACCTCTGCCTCTCAGACTCAAGCAATTCTTGTTCCTCAGCCTCCTGAGTAGCTGGGATCACAGATGAGTACCGCCATGCCCCACTACTTTTTGTATTTTTTGTAGAGACAGGGTTTTGCCATGTTTGCCAGGCTGGTCTCGAATTCCTGACCTCAAGCCATCTGGCTATCTCAGCCTCCCAAAGTGCTGGGATTCCAGGCGTGAACCACCGCGCCCTGCCCCTTTTAATATTTTTAGACCTCAGGTTAACTGAAACCTCAGAAAACAAAACCACGGATAAGAGGGGATGATTACAATGTCACAGGTTATTTGGGGTTGCCTCTCTACTGTATCGGTGGCCTCCAAACTGGACTGACCATCAGGCCACAGGGCAGTTTATCTTATTTTTCTTAGTAGCGTTAAAGCGAACTACATATGGCCTTAGGACTCCAAACTTCTTTATTTGAGTCCTCGTGGACGAACCGCAACCTAGTTTAATAGGTAGACAAGATTGAAAACCTAATTTAGGACTAGGTGCCTGTAAGAATAGCTAAGTCTTGGCCAATCCCAGAAGCCATGCTTCAACTGCTGAGTGTTCAAATAAGGCAAATGCCGCCGGGCTCGGGGTTTCACGCCTGTAATCCCAGTACCTTGGGAGGCCTTGGCGGGTGAATCACTTGAGGTCAGGAGTTCAAGACCAGCCTGGCCAACATGGTGAAACCCAGTCTCTACTAAAAAATACAAAAATTAGCTGGGTGTGGTGGCAGGTGCCTGTAATCCCATCTACTTGGGAAGATGAGGCACGAGAATTGCTTAAACCCAGGAGGTGGAGGTTGCAGTGAGCTGAGATTATGCTACTAAACTCCAGCCTGGGCAACAGAGCAAGACTCAGTCTTAATAATAATAATAATAATAATAGGTCAGGTGTGGTGGCTCACTCCTGTAATCCCAGCACTTTGGGAGGCCGAAGCGGGTGGATCACGAGGTCAGGAGATCGAGACCATCCTGGCTAACAAAGTGAAACCCAGTCTCTACTGAAAATACAAAAATTAGCCGGCCGTGGTGGCGGTCACCTGTAGTCCCAGTTACTCGGGAGGTTGAGGCAGGAGAATGGCGTGAACCGTGGAGGCAGAGCTTGCAGTGAGTCGTAATTGTGCCACTGCACTCCAGCCTGGGCGACAGAGCGAGACTCTGTCTCAAAATAAATAAATAAATAAATAAATAATAATAAGGCCAATGCAGAGCTGTAACCAATCCAGCTGTTCTATACATCACATCCTATTTCTGTTCATCACTTCCCTTTCTACGGGCTGCCCAATTCGTGAATTGTTCATTGTTCAATTTAACTCCTTTAAATTTAATTCAGCTGAGGTTTTTATCAGAATTCCAAACCCCACCCTAGACCTACAAAAATCTGTCTCTGGGGGAGGGGCCAGGGAATCTGTATTTTATAAAGTTCCTCCATGGACTGTAGTCATCAGAGAGCAGTGGGGGAAACTTCTGCAGTTCAAAGACCACATCCTCCTGAAGCCTGGCAGATTAGCCCCTGCTAGCTTCCTAAGCAGTTTGTTCCCACCTCTGTAAAGCTCTTGCTATAAGATCCTTGTGGCAAGTGTCTCATTCTGCCACAATGTATCGTTATATGCCTGCATGTCCCACCCTGATCACATTCATCCTCCTGTCTGCCCACATGTCCTATTTCCTACCAAAATGTGAGACATTGAGAATAGAGACCCCTTCTGTTACCACCACAGATTCTATGAACACGGATGCTGGGTGAAGTCTTGCAACATGCATAAGGAATAAAACCAGGAAATGCCTCTAAATAGAGTGCATGTAGGAAACTATAAGTAATTTTTTTCAGTTCTTTTTGGTTTGACTAGGAAAAAGGATGACCAAAGTTGCCAGGTTAGGTGGCAGGGGATGGCCACCCCTGGATTCGATTATACACATTTTACTGAAAGAAACAGGTCCAGGGGCCGGGCGCGGTGGCTCAAGCCTGTAATCCCAGCACTTTGGGAGGCCGAGACGGGCGGATCACGAGGTCAGGAGATCGAGACCATCCTGGCTAACACCGTGAAACCCCATCTCTACTAAAAAATACAAAAAACTAGCCGGGCGAGGTGGCGGGCACCTGTAGTTCCAGCTACTCGGGAGGCTGAGGCAGGAGAACGGGGTAAACCCGGGAGGCGGAGCTTGCAGTGAGCTGAGATCCAGCCACTGCACTCCAGCCTGGGCGATAGAGCGAGACTCCGTCTCAAAAAAAAGAAAAAAAGAAACAGGTCCACGGACACTCAGGGTCAGAAAACCAAATAGAGCGGACAAGGACATCCTAATTCTGGAACCGAGATTGTCAGCATCCTACACAGGCTTCTTACCCAGTGTAGGGCCAGGCCACACCCTCCACTAATTTCTCCTGGGGCCTTTGTTTGAGTGGAGCCACTTCATTAGCATGTAACAATGGAGAAATCCAAGGTGCCCTGTGTTTTCCATTTACATTTTAAGTGCCAGCAGTCACCAGGCGCCTCCATTGTTATTGCTATTAGCTGAAGTTAATGGTTTTTTATTAAAAATCTAAGATCCTCCCCTCCCTCCTTCCCTTCCCTACCAAGTTATGTAAAGAGTGAATTCCCGGATCAGCCAATTGCCCTTTCAGGAGTGGCTCAGGGAAGCTTCTTTTAAATAGTACCATTATCATTGTGATTAGTGTTACACGGAGCCTGTCTTTCATTTCTTGAAATCTTTCTGGGAAGGCACGTTCCAGATACCCATCTTAAAAGAATTTCAATAACCAGAATTTCCAGTCCAAAGGCCTTCCAACTGCAGCGTGGCACAGTGGGAGGTATGGAGGTCTCAGGTCAGGGCTTAATCAGGAATCTTAACCTGAATCTCAGTCTGAAATCCATGAGCCTCAATGTCCATCCATGTATGTATACGATCTGCTTTTATATCCCAAGTTTCTTTAAGGAACATATCATGCTATCTATTGAAAATGATGTGTCGACTTTAAACCCTCTTGAAAACCTGCCATGTGCCAGGCACTAAGCTAGAAGCTTTACACATTTTATCTAATGAGGTAGGCCTTATACCCTTATTTTACACATAAGAAACCAGATTCCTCTGCTGTCCCACCCCCGAAACACTCACACATTTTTAACTCCAACTCATTGATTCTATCTGGGAACCTCCCACTCTCACTTCCATCCCTCAAACACAGCCTTCTTTGCCCTAGTTCTTACCCAGAGCATTTCTCTCCCAAGTTACTGACAATGCCTTGTGTTTTCTTAGGGTCCTTTTTTTATTTTTTTAATTTTATTTTTGAGACAAGGTCTCTGTTGCCCAGGCTAGAATGCAGTGATACGATCATGGCTCATTGCAGCCTCAGCCTCCCAGGCTGAAGCAATCCTCTCACCCCAGCCTCCCAAGTAGCTGCAAGTACAGGCGTGTGCCACCATATCCGGCTACTTTCTGTACTTTTGGTAGAGACAGGGTCTCACTATGTTGCCCAGGCTGGCCTCAAACTCCTGGGCTCAAGCAGTCCTACTGCCTTGGCCTCCCAAAGTGCTGAGATTACAAGTGTGAGCAACCACGCCTGGTTGGGATTCAAAATCCTAATGGTCTCATGACCAAGCTGTTTTCTGCAGCTCTCATCACCTGGACTTGGAATGCTGGAGCCACTAAACTTTGTGAGTCCTAAACAAACCATTATGTTGTTCAAAGAATGGGCTGTTTAAGGTCAGATATTAGCTGGTTGTCAAAATGCCAGCTGTGAAGTTGTCCTTACAGGGTTAACAAAAATTCTAGACAGAAATATAGTAGAATTAAGCATTAATCAGGCTGTACTTGACCCACTTCCTTGTAACTGAAAGCCATATAGCACGAGATACTGACCATTTGCATCCTCATTGTTCCTATAGATAGAATTTCTGATGTCAGAATCATAAGGTTTTTGTTCAATAATTGCTTAAATTAGCAAGGAATATCACTGTTTTTTAAAAAATTGCTGGGCAAAGTGGCTCATGATTGTAATCCCAGCACTTTGGGAGGTCGAGGTGGCAATCACCTGAGGTCAGGAGTTTGAGACCAGCCTGGCCAACATGGTGAAACCCCGTCTCTACTAAAAATACAAAAATTAGCCAGGCATGGTGGCACATGCCTGTAGTCCCAGCTATCTGTGAGGCTGAGGCATGAAAATTGCTTGAATCTGAGAGGCGGAGGTTGTGGTGAGCTGAGATTGTACCACTGCGCTCCAGCCTGAGTGACAGAGCGAGACCCTGTCTCAAAAAAAAAAAAAAAAAAAGAAAGTTATTTTTGGCATTTGAGTGCCTAAGTACATCAAAGCATGACTTTAACTATGTTTTTTTGTTTGTTTTTGAGATGGAGTCTCGCTCTGTTGCCCAAGCTGGAGTATAGTGGCACAATCTTGGCTCATCACAACCTCTGCCTCCCAGGTTCAAGCAATTCTCCTGCCTCAGCCTCCTGAGTAGCTGGGACTAGAGGCACACGCCACCATGACAGGTTAATTTTTGTATTTTTAGTAGAGACGAGGTTTCACTGTGTTGGCCAGGCTGGTCTTGAACTCCTGATCTCGTGATCTGCCTGCCTCGGCCTCCCAAAGTGCTGGGATTACAGGGGTGAGTCACCGTGCCAGGCCAGACTATAACTATCTTAGAAGCATATATTGTTATGTGATAGCAGGAGACATCTGGACATTCTGCTGTCATAGGAGTTTGTCCTTGCAGGCAAACTAAACTGCTTCCTTAGTCATGGGGAGTGACTGGCAAGGAATGTGCTTTGCTAGTTTAAAGATCGTGTGACCTTGAATCTGCTATGTTCCTGTTTCTATAACAGGAGGACCACTTGAGCCCAAGAGTTTGAGACAAGCTTGGGCAATATAGTGAGACCCTGTCTCTAATTAAAAACAAATGAACAAACTATATATCTATATCTATAAAATATATGTTTATATAATTATGTGTATATATGTTAGGTACATAATTTTTTAATGTGTTGCTTAAAGGCCAGGCACAGTGGCTCATGCCTGTAATCCCAGCACTATGGGAGGCCAAGGAGGGAGGATTGCTTGAGGCCAGATGTTTGAAACCAGCCTGGGCAACAGAGTAAGACCCTCTCTCTACAAAAAAAAAAAAATCAGTTGGGTGTAGTGGCATGTAGCCTCCTGAGTGACTATAGTCCCAGTAACTTGGGAGGATGAGGTGGGAGGATTGCTTGAGTCCAGGAGTTCCAGGCTGTTGCAATGAGCTATAATTGTCACTGCTCTCCAGTCTGAGTGACACAGTGAGACCCTGCCTCAAACAAACCAAACAAACAAACATAAAAGGAATTCTTGGCCAGGCGCCGTGGCTCACACCTGTAATCCCAGCACTTTGGGAGGCTGAAGTAGGTGGATCACAAGGTCAGGAGTTTGAGACCAGCCTGACCAATATAATGAAACCCCATCTCTACTAAAAATACAAAAGTTAGCTGGGTGTGGTGACACGCATCTGTAATTCCAGCTACTCAGGAGGCTGAAACCAGAGCATCACTTGAACCAGGGAGGCAGAGGTTGCAATGAGCTGAGAAGGAGCCACTGCACTCAGCCTGGGCGACAGAGCGAGACTCAATCTCAAAAAAAAAAAAAAAAAAAAAATGTTTACGATGTTTTTCAGATCCTGAATTCCCACAAAACAGTTGATGCCGCCGGGCGCGGTGGCTCAAGCCTGTAATCCCAGCACTTGGGAGGCCGAGACGGGCGGATCACGAGGTCAGGAGATCAAGACCATCCTGGCTAACATGGTGAAACCCCGTCTCTACTAAAAAATACAAAATAGCCGGGCGAAGCGGCGGGCGCCTGTAGTCCCAGCTACTCGGGAGGCTGAGGCAGGAGAATGGCATAAACCCGGGAGGCGGAGCTTGCAGTGAGCTGAGATCCGGCCACTGCACTCCAGCCTGGGCGACAGAGCGAGACTCTGTCTCAAAAAAAAAAAAAAAAACAAAAAACAAAAAACAAAAAAAAAATGTTTACGATGTTTTTCAGATCCTGAATTCCCACAAAACAGTTGATGCCGGCCGGGCGCGGTGGCTCAAGCCTGTAATCCCAGCACTTTGGGAGGCCGAGACGGGCGGATCATGAGGTCAGGAGATCGAGACCATCCTGGCTAACACGGTGAAACCCCATCTCTACTAAAAAATACAAAAAAACTAGCCGGGCGAGGTGGCAGGCGCCTGTAGTCCCAGCTACTCCGGAGGCTGAGGCAGGAGAATGGCATAAACCCGGGAGGCGGAGCTTGCAGTGAGCTGAGATCCGGCCACTGCACTCCAGCCCGGACGACAGAGCGAGACTCCGCCTCAAAAAAAATAAAAAATAAAAAAAAAAACAGTTGATGCCACCCAGTTTGAAGACTCCCACAGAGAAATGGAATCAGCATGAGAATACAGTTTCTTCATCTCCCTGTCCTAAGAATTTGTCCTGAGCTCTTGGACCAATCAACAATCTCCACATTTCTGGCCTACTTCAAAACTCTTAAAAACCCCAGCCCCAAGCTCCTTGGGGAGAGGCAATAGTTTTGGATTGGGGATTGGTGCGTTTCTGGTTGTACGAAGGATAACTGTATCATGTTAGGTGTAAATATGATCTTATTATTGTCTTTATTTGAAGATTATGGGCTGGGTGCAGTGGCTCATGCATGTAATCCCAGCACTTTGGGAGGCTGAGGGGGGCAGGTCACTTAAGGTCAGGTGACCAGCCTGGCCAACATGGTGAAACCCTGTCTCTACTAAAAATCCAAAAAAATTAGCTGGGTGAGATGGTGGGCACCTGTAATCCCAACTACTCAGGAGGCTGAGGTGGGAGGATCACTTGAACCCGGGAGGTAGAGGTTGCAGTGAGCTGAGATCATGCCACTACACTCTTGCCTGGGCAACAGAGTGAGACTCTGTCTCAAAATAAATAAATAAATAAATAAATAAATAAACAAACAAAATAAATGATAATGTATGATTTCAGGGGATGTGTATGGGTTTAAGTTGACACAGGGTGGACGTGTGATGGTTAATACTGTCAACTCAATTGAATATATATATTCCATTAGTTCTGTCCCACTAAAGAACCCTGACTAATACATCCTTGGTATTCAGTACCAGTCTTTTCTTCACATATGGGTATCTATAACAAGAAGTTATCCATACGATTCCAACATAACAGAAAGCCCACGACTTGCGTTGTCTGATAACTCACCCACATTCCCATCCCCTTTACAGAGATGGGCTCAGGGCCATGTTTATTATTTGGGACCCTGCTCCCTTGTCCCTAGCTGACTGGAGTAGGGAAAGACCCTTGACTCATATGGGTCAGTTACTCAAGAATCTGGGAATGGGGTGGAGACTTGCGAGTCTACACGTGATCTAGGAATACAGCAAACCCATTTGCAAAGAAAGCAGAATAAAGCAGGGATTATCAGTGTAGTTCCAGCACACACACTGGAGAGTACACACAGTAGAGACAGCACACACACTGAAAAGCCCAGAAAACTGCTGCCTTGGCTCTTCACAACCCTCTAGTTCTAGATTTCAATCCCTCCCAAGGCTGGTTTTTGGGCCCATGGGTTCAGTATTCCTGGCCTGAGCAAGCTTCCATTGTTTACAACCACAGAGCCCTCTCTAACTGACAGTAGCCATCTGGACAAGGGACTGAAGGGGAGAAGTGGTTTGAATAGGTATTACTTTTTTTTTTTTTTTTTTTTTTTGAGACGGAGTCTTGCTCTGCCACCCAGGCTGGAGTGCAGTGGCCGGATCTCAGCTCACTGCAAGCTCCGCCTCCCGGGTTTATGCCATTCTCCTGCCTCAGCCTCCCGAGTAGCTGGGACTACAGGCGCCCACCTCGTCGCCCGGCTAGTTTTTTGTATTTTTAAGTAGAGACAGGGTTTCACCGTATTAGCCAGGATGGTCTCGATCTCCTGACCTCGTGATCCGCCCGTCTCGGCCTCCCAAAGTGCTGGGATTACAGGCTTGAGCCACCGCGCCCGGCCTGAATAGGTATTACTGAGAAGACTTGGGAAATAACTTAAATCCTAGCAAGAGGCTGGAGCATATCCTTAGGACTGAAAGGGCTATAGTGACAGCTATAACCTAATCAAATGCTACTGTGACTGAAACAAGGTTAGTGACGGAAACAGGAGTCTACAGGTGCCCTTCAACTGATCATGGGGTACCACTGGGTAAATCTGTGGTAAGTCAAAAATGCACTTAATATACCTCATCTACCCAGTGTCACAGCTGAGCCTAGCCTACCTTAAACATGTTCAGAACATATAATAGTCTACAGCTGGGCAAAATCATCTGACACAAAGCCTATTTTTTAATAAAGTGATGAATATCTCATGTATTGAGAACAGTACACTGTACAGTACAGTACAGGCTGTGTATCCTCGTGATTGTGTGGCTGACCAGGAGCTGTGGCTTCCTGCCACTGCCCATCATCACAAAGGAATATCATAATAAGCCTGGGAAAAGACCAAAATTCAAAATTTGAAGTAAGGTTTCCACTGAATGTGTATGGCTTTTGAACCATCATGAAGGTGAAAAATCTTAAGTTGAACCATCATAAGTCAGGGACCATGTGTAGTACAAAATTGGTGCATTGAACTGTTTACTGAATGGCTAACATTAAAAGACAAATAATCATTTAGGAAAAAACTGTTTTTTTTGTTTTGTTTTGTTTTGTTTTTGAGACAGGGTCTTGCTCTGCCTCCCAGGCTGGAGTGCAATAAATAGCATGTTCACAGCTCACTGCAACCACAAACTCTTGGGATCAAGTGATTCTCCCACCTCAGCCTCCCAAGTAGCTAGGACTACAGGCATGCACCACCATTCCTGGCTAATTTTAAAATTTTTTGTAGAGACAAGGTCTTACTATGTTGCCTAGGCTGGTCTTGAACTCCTGGCCTCAAGTGATCCTCCTGCCTTGGCCTTCCAAAGTTCTGGGATTAGAGGTGTGAGCTACTGTGCCCAGTTGGGGAAAGAATATTAATGACAAAGGGAAAATAGTTTTTCAAAATATAGATACATCATTTTCCACTCTCAAGGGTATTTACAGCCTGGGTATAGTGGCTTATGTCTAATCCCAACACTTTGGGAGGCCAAGGCAGGAGGATTGCTTGAGACCCGGAGTTCAAGACCAGCTTGGGGCCGGCGCGGTGGCTCAAGCCTGTAATCCCAGCACTTTGGGAGGCCGAGACGGGCGGATCACGAGGTCAGGAGATCAAGACCATCCTGCTAACCGGTGAAACCCCGTCTCTACTAAAAATACAAAAAACTAGCCGGGCGAGGTGGCGGGCGCCTGTAGTCCCAGCTACTCGGGAGGCTGAGGCAGGAGAATGGCGTAAACCCGGAGGCGGAGCTTGCAGTGAGCTGAGATCCGGCCACTGCACTCCAGTCCGGGCAACAGAGCGAGACTCCGCCTCAAAAAAAAAAAAAAAAAAAAAAAAAAAAAAAAAAAAAAGACCAGCTTGGGCAACATAGTAGACCCCATCTCTACAAAAAATGTTTTAAATTAGCTGGGTATGGTGGCATGTGCCTGTAGTTCTACCTACTCAGCAAGCTAAGACAGGAGGGTCACTTGAGCTTCAAAGTTTGAGGCTGCAGTGAGCTATGATCCTGCCATTGCACTATACTTTGAGTGACAGAGTGAGACCCTGTCTCCAAAAAAAAAAAAAAAAATCTACAAAGTTAATGCCCACTATTGGCTGTAATGGGCCCCCACCTCCTTCATCCAACTCAGCTCCTGCTGTTTGGACAGGGCCTGTGATGCACACTGGATCCATTGGATTCCTCCCCTATTATTTAAAAATTTCCAGCCAGAGAGAGGGAGGAAGGTGCAGCTTCTTTCTGGTAGCAGAGGAGTTTCCAGCTGAGCAGAAGAAACCATTCCACAGCAGGAAGCTAGAGATGTTCTAGGGAAACCACAGGCCATTTCCTTAAGGAATTTAGAGTGTAGCTTATCGTGAGCTTTAAAATGCTATCCAGGAGGCCGGGTGCGGTGGCTCAAGCCTGTAATCCCAGCACTTTGGGAGGCCGAGACAGGCGGATCACGAGGTCAGAGATCGAGACCATCCTGGCTAACCCGTTGAAACCCCGTCTCTACTAAAAATACAAAAAACTAGCCGGCGAGGTGGCGGGCCCCTGTAGTCCCAGCTACTCGGGAGGCTGAGGCAGGAGAATGGCATAAACCCGGGAGGCGGAGCTTGCAGTGAGCTGAGATGTGGCCACTGCACTCCAGCCTGGGCGACAGAGCCAGACTCCGTCTCAAAAAAAAAAAAAAAAAAAAAAAAAAAATGCTATCCAGGAGTGGTGGCTCATGTCTATAACCCTAGCACCTTGTGAGGTCAAGGAGGCAGAATCTCTTGAGTCCAGGAGTTCAAGACCAGCCTGGGAAACATAATGAGACTTTGTCTCTACAAAAATTAGCTGGGCATGGTGGCACATGCCTGTAGTCCCAGTTATTCAGGAGGCTGAGGTGGGAGGATCACTTGAGTCCAGGCAGTTGAGGCTGCAGTGAGCTGAGATCACACCACTGCACTTTAGCCCGGGAGACAGAGCAAGACTCTGTCTCAACAAAAAAAAAAAAAAAAAGAGCTTTACAATTGATCATGGTTTTGCTGTGTCCCCCGCTAAATCTCATCTTGAATTGTAGGTCCTATAATCCCCGCATGTGGTGAGAGGGACCTGGTGAGAGGTGATGTAATCGTGGGGGCAGTTTCGCCCCATGCTATTCTCGTGATAGTAAATTCTCACGAAATCTGGTGATTTTATAAGGGGCTTACCACTTTGCTCAGCTCTCATTCTTCTCTCTCCTGCCGACCTGTGAAGAAGGACACGTTTTCTTCCTCTTCCATGACTGTAAGTTTCCTGAAGCCTCCCCAGCCCTGCGGAACTGTGAGTCAATTAAACCTCTTTCCTTTATAAATTATCCAGTCTCGGGTATGTCCTTATAGCAGTATGAGAACGGACTAATACACAATATTCTTTTACTCAGTAATTCTACTCCTAACAAACTAAGGAACTAACCTAAAGAAATAATTCTAGCCGGGCGCGGTGGCTCAAGCCTGTAATCCCAGCACTTTGGGAGGCCGAGGCGGGTGGATCACGAGGTCAGGAGATCGAGACCCTCCTGGCTAACACGGTGAAACCCCGTCTCTACTAAAAATACAAAAAACTAGCCGGGCGCGGTGGCGGGTGCCTGTAGTCCCAGCTACTGGGAGGCTGAGGCGGGAGAATGGCGGGAACCCGGGAGGCGGAGCTTGCAGTGAGCCGAGATGGCACCACTGCACTCCAGCCTGGGCCACACAGCGAGACTCCGTCTCAAAAAAAAAAAAAAAAAAGAAATAATTCTAGGCACAGAGAGGGAAAAAAGCTTCATGCATTAAAACACTTCTAACATTTTTTTATTTTTATTTTTTAGAAAGAGTTGTCTCATTCTGTTGCCCAGGCTGGAATGCAGTGGCACAATCTGGGCTCACTGCAATCTCCATCTCCCAGGTTCAAGTGAGTCTCCTGCTTCAGCCTCCTGAGTAGCAGGGATTACAAGTGCCCACTGCTATGCCTGGCTAATTTTTGTATTTTTAATAGAGATAAGATTTCACCATGTTGGCCAGGCTGGTCTTAAATGTCTGGCCTCAAGAGATCCATCTGCCTCAGCCTCCCAAAGTGCTGAGATTACAGGCATGAGCCACCACGGCAGGACATACTTAGTATTTCTTTTTTTTTTTGAGATGGAGACTCACTTTGTCACCAAGGCTTTAGCCTTGGTGCAATGGTGTGATCTTGACTCACTGCAACATCTGCCTCCTGGATTCAAGTGATTCTCCTGCCTCAGCCTCCTGAGTAGCTGGGATTACAGGCGTGCGCCACTATGCCTGGGAAGGTTTTGCATTTTTAGTACAGACTGGGTTTCACCATGTTGGTCACGCTAGTCTCGAACTCCTGACTTTGTGATCCGCCTGCCTCACCCTTCCAAAGTGCTGGGATTACAGGCATGAGCCACTCTACCCTTTTTTTTTTTTTGACAGAGTTTCACTTTTTGGACTTTGTAGGAAAGTGTCTTCAGCCTCCCAAGTAGCTGGGATCACTGGGGTGAACCACCACACCTAGCTAATTTTTTTTGTATCTTTAGTAGAGACAGGTTTTTAACATGTTGGAGAGGCTGGTCTCCAACTGCTGACCTCAGGTGATTTGCCTGCCTTGGCCTCCCAAATTGCTGGGATTACAGGCATGAGCCACTGCGCCTAGCCAACATTTTTTTTTTTTTTGAGACAGTTTCACTTCTCTCACCCAGCTGGAGTGCAATGGTGCAATCTTGGTTCACTGCAACCTCTGCCTTCCAGATTCAAGCAATTCTTCTGCCTCAGACTCCCGAGTAGCTGAGATTACAGGCGCCTGCCACCACACCCAGCTAATTTTTGTATTTTTAGTAGATATGGCGTTTCACCATGTTGGTCAGGCTGGTCTTGAACTCCTGACTTCAGGTGATCTGCTTGCCTTGGCCTCCCAAAGTGCTGGGATTACAGGCGTGAGCCACCATAACCAGCCTAACACTTACTACATTTTTGCAAAACTTTTTATCCAAAAAAGCTCAAATCTACAGAAAAGTTACAAGAACAAGATAATGAACACCCATATATCTATCACCCAAACTTACCAATTGGCCAGTATCCTCATCTTTCTATTTATTGATATCTACACATTTATTATTTTAAAAATTATTTTATTTATTTATTTCTATTTATTTATTTTTGAGACGGAGTCTCGCTCTGTTGCCCAGGCTGGAGTGCAGTGGCGCAATCTCAGCTCACTACAAGCTCCGCCTCCCAGGTTCACATCATTCTCCTAGTCTCAGCCAAGTACCTGGGACTACAGGTGCCCGCCACCACGCCTGTCTAATTTTTTGTATTTTTTAGTAGAGACGGGGTTTCACAGTGTTAGCCAGGATGGTCTCGATCTCCTGACCTTGTGATCCGCCCGTCTCAGCCTCCCAAAGTGCTGGGGTTACAGGCTTGAGCCACCGCGCCCGGCCAACTATACTTTTTAAGAAAGGCCAGAGAAGCTCACACCTGTAACCCCAGCACTTTGGGAGGCCGAGGCAGGCGGATCTCCTGAGGTCAGGAGTTCGAGACTAGCCTGACCAACATGGTAAAACCCCCATCTCTACTAGAAATACAAAAATTAGCCGGGCATGGTGGCAGGCACAGTGGCAGGTGCCTGTAATCCCAGCAACTCAGGAAGCTTGAACCCGGGAGGTGGAGGTTGCAGTGAGCCAAGATCGCGCCACTGCACTCCAGCCTGGGCGACAAGAGCGAGACTCCATCTCAAAAAAAAAAAAAAAAAAAAAGAATGCCCACAAGTGTTACCATGGCAAAACTGGAAGTCTACAATGCCACCCAGCATGCTGTTGGCATTGTTGTAAACAAACAAGGGCAAGCTTCTTGCTAAGAGAATGTCCATGTTGAGCACATTAAGCACTCTCTGAGCTGAGACAGCTTCCTGAAGCGCGTGAAGGAAAACGATTAGAAAAAAAGAAGCCAAAGAGAAAGGTGCCTGGGTTCACTGAAGCTCCACCCAGAGAAGCACACTGTGAGGGAACCAATGGGAAGGAGCCTGGGCTGCTGAAACCCATTCCCTATGAATTCATGCATAATAGATGTAAAAAAAAAAAGAAAAACCTCTGGACTTCATTGAGTAGAAGTGCGGTGTCCTCTCCCCCAAAGCTATATTTAAAGCAAATTTTAATTGTATCCTAATTTATTGTGTAATGTCTTTACTATTCAAATTTAGTTTATGTCTTGCTGAAAGATGTGAGGTGGCTTATTGTGCAACAAATTACTGAATTGGTTAGAAAACAGCCAGATATACTTTTTTCTTTTTTTTTTTCTTTCTTTTTTTTTTTTTTTTTATTGAGATGGAGTCTCACTGTGTTGCCCAGGCTGGAGTGCAGTGGTGTAATTTTGGCTCACTGCAACCTCTGCCTTCCGGGTAGAATGGCTTCTCCTGCCTCAGCCTCCCAGGTAGTTGGGATTACAGGCATCCGCCACCACACCTCGCTAATTTTTGTATTTTTAGTAGAGATGGGGTTCCCCATGTTGATTAGGTTGGTCTTGAACTCCTGACCTTAAGTGATCCACCCGTCTCAACCTCTCAAAGTGCTGCAATTACAGGTATGAGCCACTGCACCCAACCTAGGCCAGATATTATTTATGAAATATTTGTACTTGTTTGAAGATAGTCCTTCTAAATCAGCATGGAAGAAATAAAATAATTTACAAAAATTAGTGGAACGTTATGTATTGGATTATGGCTAAGCTCAGGGAAAGTTTAATACTCATAATTGTAGCATTAAAAAGCTGGATTTTGGCCGGGTCCAGTGGCTCATGCCTGTAATCCTAGCACTTTGGGAGGCTGAGGCGGACAGATCACAAGATCAGGAGTTTCAGACCAGCCTGGGCCGGGCGCGGTGGCTCAAGCCTGTAATCCCAGCACTTTGGGAGGCCGAGACGGGCGGATCACGAGGTCAGGAGATCGAGACCATCCTGGCTAATATGGTGAAACCCCGTCTCTACTAAAAAATACAAAAAAACTAGCCGGGCGAGGTGGCGGGCGCCTGTAGTTCCAGCTACTCGGGAGGCTGAGGCAGGAGAATGGCGTAAACCCGGGAGGCGGAGCTTGCAGTGAGCTGAGATCTGGCCACTGCACTCCAGCCTGGGCGACAGAGCCAGACTCCGTCTCAAAAAAAAAAAAAAAAAAAAAAAAAGACCAGCCTGGCCAATATGGTGAAACCTCGTCTGTGCTAAAAATACAAAAATTAGCCGTGCGTGGTGGCACACGCCTGTAGTCCCAACTACTTGGGAGGCTGAGGCAGGAGAATTGCTTGAACCTGGGAGGCGGAGGTTGTGGTGAGCCAAGATTGGGCCACTGCACTCTAGCCTGGGTGACAGAGAAAGACTCCGTCTCAAAAAAAAAAAAGAGTTTGCTTTTGAATCCTACTAAAAAAATAGATTGTTTAAAGCATCCATTCTTTGTGTGTTACATACTAGTTTGGAATTGCTTTGACCGTGCATGAAAAAGGGCTCAGAAAATAATAGTGGTGACAGCATTTGTCTTAGGCCATTGTCTGACAATAACAATATACCAAAGACCTGGGTAAACAGTAGAAGCTTATGTGGGATTCTGGAGGCTGTGAGATCCCAAGGTAAAGGTGCTGGCAGGTTTGGTGTCTTATGACATCAAACCTTTACTTACCAACAGGCTCCACCTCTTAATACTGCCACATAGGGCCGGGCATGGTGGCTCACACATGTAATCCCAACGCTTTTGGAGGCCGAGGTGGGCAGATCACTTGAGGTCAGGAGTTCAAGACTAGCCTGGCCAACATAACGAGATGCTCTCTGTACTAAAAATACAAAAATTAGCCAGGTGTGGTGGCACGCACCTGTGGTCCCAGATACTCGGGGGGCTGAGGCAAGAGAATTCCTTGAACCTGGGAGGTGGAGGTTATAGTGAGCTGAGATTGCACTATTGCACTCTGGCCTGGGTGATGAAGTGAGACTCTCTCAAACAAACAAAAAATACTGCCACAATGGGGATTAAGTTTCTTTTTTCTTTTTCTTTTTTTCAGATAGAGTTTCACTCTTATCGCCCAGGCTGGAGTGCAATGGTGCGATCTTGGTTCACCGCAACCACTGCCTCCCAGGTTCAAATGATTCTCCTGCCTCAGCCTCCCAAGTAGCTGGGATTACAGGCATGCGCCAACATGCCTGGCTAATGTTTGTATTTTTAGTAGAGACGGGCTTTCACCATGTTGGCCAGACTGGTCTCGATCTCCTGACCTTGTGATCTGCCCTCCTTGGCCTCCTGAAGTGCTGGGATTACAGGCATGAGCCACTGCGCCCAGCCTGGCTCTATTTTAAATTTATGTCATTAGCCCATTGGAATCCATCCTGAAGGATAGGCTCTTTCAGGTTACTTTTATTCACCCTGTTGTTTCAGATACTAGAACAGTGCCTAACTACATACCAATTTCTCAGTAAATGTTGTTGAATAGAAGGAAGGACTATTTCCTTTTTAACGTTAATAGTCCTTAAGGGAGATGATAATGTTAAAAAGTAAATACAGAAATAAATCATGGTCCCAAAATAGGGGATCATAGAAGCAAATAATGTCACAAGCCATCTGCCAGGATGCCCAGAGATGATGGTGGATGTTGACATCTGAGTGCCTGTGATGTATCTGGGTTCACACTGAGTGTTGGTAGGGCCCATAGACATTCCAAGGAATGTGTTAATCATCTTGGCAGGACCCTGGGGGCTTCTGGAGAAGTGTGAGACACAGGGAGAGCCAGGAATATTAGCCTCACCCAGAAGGCCAATTGGCCACGGTGGCATGCACCTGTAATCCCAGTTACCCAGGAGGCTGAGATGGGAGTCTTGCTTGAGTGCAGGAGTTTGAGATCAGCTTGGGCAACACAGTGAGACCCTATCTCAAAAACAAAAGCTAAACAAAACCCAGCAGCCCAAACAACCAGCTATAAGGGAAGGCAGCCACCCCTGCACTGGCCTTTCTCTGGGGTTTTGTCTGGGTGATGGAACTCTTGGGATTACAGCGTTGTTACTGTTGGTTCTGGGCAATTATTTCTAGGTCAAGGTGGGGTTGCCTGGCTGTGGGTTTCTTCAGGTGGCATTTGAAGTTTCTGGGTACTCTGGGTTCCAAGTAAGGCATTAACGAGGGGGTTCTTTCTTTCTGGAAAAGGATAGGTTGAAACTAAAGTGCTAGGCTGGGAGTGGTGGCTCATGTCTGTAATCCCAGCACTTGGGGAAGCTGAGGCAGGTGGATCACCTGAGCTCAGGAGTTTGAGACCAGCCTGGGCAACACAGTGAAACCCCGTCTCTACCAAAAAATACAAAAAATTAGCCAGGCATGGTGGCGTGCACCTGTGGTCCCAACTTCTTGAGAGGCTGAGGTGGGAGGATCATTTGAGCCTGGGAGGCAGAGGTTACAGTGAGCCGAGATTGTGCCACTGTACTCCTACCTGGGTGACAGAGTGAGACCTCATCTACAAAATAAATAAATAAATAAATAAATTGATCCCAGCACTTTAGGAGGCTGAGACAGGCAGATTGCTTGAGTTCCGGAGTGTGAGACCAACTTGGGCAACACGGTGAAATCCCATCTCTACTAAAATACAAAAAATCAGCCAGGCATGGTGGTGAGGGCCCGTAATCCCAGCTACTCAGGAGGCTGAGGCACGAGAATTGCTTGAACCTGGGAGGTGAAGGTTGCAGTGAGCTGAGATCGTACCACTGCACCCCAGCCTGGGCAACAAAGCAAAACCCAAAACTCAAAATTCAAAAAAAAAAAAAAAAGAGAAGAAAAATAAATTGAAGTGCTGAAGGAACAAACTTGCTGTACCTACCACGCCTCTCAACTCTCAAGAGACCCACAGGTACTTCACCCTTGGTAATTCAACTGTGTGGTCATGGAGTATCGGGTCCCTGCCAGAATGGCCTTCAGGCCTGGAAGGTGGCCTTACTGCAGGTGCCTCTTTTTTTCTTTTTTTTGGGGATGCCAGATAGGTTTTTGTTCTCTTCCACCAGCGTCAAAACACAAAGCTTTAGGGCCCTAGTGTTTTCAGGTTCTCAGACAAAGAAGCATCACCCCAAGATTAAGAGCATCTGTCTTTGGCATGAATCTTGGGCCAGGGTATGTGAAGAGCAACACAGGGATGAAGATGGTCTTACACTTCCCCCAAATAATGGTTGCAACTGGTGGGGTGTGGTAGCTCAAGCCTGTAATCCCAGCACTTTGAGACTGAGACGGGCGGATCACGAGGTCAGGAGATCAAGAACCTCCTGGCTAACACGGCGAAACCCCGTCTCTACTAAAACATACAAAAACAAAAAAACTAGCCGGGCGTGGTGGCGGGCGACTGTAGTTCCAGCTACTCGAGAGGCTGAGGCAGGAGAAAGGTGTGAAACTGTGAGGCGCAGCTTGCAGCGAGCTCAGATCGCGCCACTGCACTCCAGCCTGGGTCACAGAGTGAGACTCCATCTCAAAAAAAAAAAAAAAAAAAAAAAAAAAATAATGGCTGTGGCCAGGGGCGGTGGCTCATGCCTGTAATCCCAGGACTTTGGGAGGCTGAGGCGGGTGGATCACAAGATCAGGAGATCGAGACCATCCTGGTGAACACGGTGAAACCCCGTCTCTACTAAAAATACAAAAAAATTAGCTGGGCGCGGTGGTGGGTGCCTGTAGTCCCAGGTTCTAGGGAGGCTGAGGCAGGAGAATGGCGTGAACCTGGGAGGCGGAGCTTGCAGTGAGCGGAGATCGCGCCACTGCACTCCAACCTGGGCGACAGAGCGAGACTCTGTCTCAAAAAATAAATAAATAAATAAAAATAAATAATAATAATAAATAATAATAATAATGGTTGCAACCATTGAAGCTGAACATATGCTCTTTTTCAGGAGGTCAATCAAAGGGAGTGGCGTGGAAAGAGAGGAACTATACCAGGGGAATAGTGTACAAAGCTCAGGAACTACTTTGTGTCTTCAATGGCTTGAGGAGTTTCCAATCTAGAACCACGGTCCCCTTTGTTAGGATCAGCATACACTGGCTGAAGATGTTTGCTAGGATGGCTCCCCAGGTCATGACAACACATTGTCTCTGTTTCTGGAGAGGCAATTATATTAGTTGTTTGGGAGAGAGGGTTTGTTAAGTTACTGTTTTTTTTTTTTTTCTTTTTAAAAAATATTCTATTCCAGTCTGTTGCTTGCTTGCTTGCTTGCTTGCTTTATTTATTTATTTATTTATTTTAGAAACAAGGTCTGGCTCTTTCACCCAGGTTGGAGTGCAATGGTGCGATCATGGCCCACTGCAGCCTTGACAACCCAGGCTCAAGTGATCCTCCCATCTCAGCACCCCAAGTAGCTGGGGCTATAGGCATGCACCACCACACCCAGCTATTTGTTCTGTTTTTGTTTTGTTAGAGACAAGGTTTCGCCACGTTGCCCAAACTGGTCTCAAACTCCTGGGCTGAAGTGATCCTACCTCCTCGGCCTCTCAAAGTGCTGGAGTTATAAGCATGCGCCACCGCACCCAGCCATAAGTTACTGTTTCAAAGAGAATTTCAGAATGTGGTGGCTTAAAGAACAAAAGCTGATTTCTCTCTCACACAGCAACTGAGATGAGCGTCTAGGTCGGCAGGTAGCTCTGCTCTTGAAGTCACTGAGGGGTCAGGTTTCTTCTTCTTGTAGCTCTTTCTTCTTCATCTTCCTGGTTGAGCCTGGATCGTTGCCTTATTCAGGTTTCCACAGCAGGGAAGAGACCCTGATGAGAACATGCAGTTCAGTTAAGGGCCTCATCTCACTGCCACTCTCTTGCCAATCGTGAGGACTTAGTACTTGGCCATACCTTACCCAAAGATTGCCCAGGACATGCAGCCTTGCTATAACTGCTTCCTCACTCAGGAAGAAAGGGAGAGTGGATTTGGGAGGCATCTAGATATCCAACCTCACGGTGGCAGTGAAGTCAACTGATATTCAGAACTGTGAGGCTAAGTTCAAGGAATATACATTGAACTAAAAGCCCCTTTAGGATAAACACTGATGAGAAGTTCATCTTTAGGCTGAGTGTGATGGCCCATGCCTGTATTCTAGCACTCTGGGAGGCCTGAGATGGGAGGATCTCTTGAGCCCAGGAGTTCGAGACGAACCTGGGCAATACAGTGAGACCCTGTTTCTAAAAACAAACAAAAAAAATTAGCCGGGCGTGGTGACGAGTGCCTGTAGTCCCAGCTACTTGGGAGGCTGAGGCAGGAGAATGGCGTGAACCCGGGAGGCGGAGCTTGCAGTAAGCAGAGATTGCGACACTGCACTCCAGCCTGGGTAACAGAGCGAGACTCCCTCTCAAAAAAAGAGAAAGATTCAGGGGCAATTATCTGGACACTATCCAGCCTAGATTAGCCAGTCTGACAAAGGGCTTCTCAAACTGGCTTGAATGAATGAGAGGAAAGATCTCTGCCTATCTTGAGAGCCACCCCTTCCTTTCTGTTTGCCCCTGGGTCCACGGCCTTGTGTAATAATATTGAAATCCATGTGTAACATTGTGCGACACCCAGTTTGAGTTGCCCATGAAGGTTGTACAAGGGTTTAGGAGGTATTAGTTATCTAATGTTATGTGATAAATTACCCCAAAACTTAATGACTTAAGACAATAGTTACTGTCTTAGTTCCTGTGGTTAGGAATCTGGGTGCAGCTTAGCTGGTTGCCCCTGGCTTAGGGTCTCTCACAAGGCTGCAATCATCACTAGGCTGATGGGGCGGGGTCTGCCTCCAGGCTCACTCACGTGGCTGTTGGCAGGCCTCAGGTCCACTCTGATTGCTGGCCAGAGACGTCAGTTCCTTTCTGCATAGGCCTCTCTAAAAAGCAGCTCACGACATGGCAGCTGGCTCCCCTCAGAGTAAGCCAAGAAGAGAGCAACAGATATGCCCAAGATGGAAGCCACAGGCTTTTGTAACCAAATCTTGGAAGTGATATCCCATCCCTTTTGCTGTATTTTATTCGTTAGAAGTGAGTCACTAGGTCCAGTCCCCACTCAAGGGGAGGTGATTACACAAGAAGTCACTGGGGTCACCTTACAGGCTGCCTACCACAGGAAGCCCCAGAGATGTGATGCCAACAAGGGGTTTGCCATTTGTCAGTTCTAAGAGATGCCAGGAGAGAGGAAAGAGATATCTATCAAAGTCAAGAACTTGAGGCCAGCGGTAGGGAGCTCCACTGGGGTGGAGAGGCTAGATGGAAAAGGAACCAGGCTGGGTGTGGTGGCTCACACCTGTAATTCCAGCACTTTGGGAGGACAAGGCAGGAGAATCACTTGAGGCTAGGAGTTTGAGACCAGCCCGGGCAACATAGGGAGACCCTGTCTCTACAAAAAATACAAAAATTAGCTGGGTGTGATAGTGCGCAACTGTAGTCCCAGCTACTTGGGAGGTTGAGGTGGGAGGATCACCTGAACCTAGCAGGTTCATGATCAGGCCACTGGACTCCAGCCTGGACAACAGAGTGAGACCCTGTCTCAAAAAGAAAAAAAAAAAGGAGGAACAAAAGAATGAGTGAGAGCCAATAATGGATGACCTGAGATGGGAAAAGGTATAAATGATTCATAAGGCACCAAGGAAGCAATCCTGGGAAGCCTGCTCATTACACCCCACTGCTCTCTTATGCTTATGGGGGCAGCATCTTGAAGCATGAAGCTGGGCACAACCGAAGCAGGTGGATGGTGGTACAATTCAACAAGACAGGAAATAAAGAGGGTCATTGGTTTGCTCTGGGAGAAATTGATTTTGTGGTACCTGTGGAATGTTCAGGTGGAGAGGTCCTCTGGGCAATTGGAAAAGGATGGGAGATCTAGAGAGGACCTACAGGTGCAGGGTTTGGAACACAAACACTTAGACTGCAGCACAGAGGCAGGAGCAGAGCATTAAGGGAGACTGAGGCACACTCAGTTCCATAGGGCAACTACTGCTGAAAATGGCTCTAGGACATTTACCATTCTTCTTTAAGACCTGTCATGAGCCTGCTACCCTAAATTGTGTTTAAGTTTTCCTTGAACTCAATCGCTTTATTTATTTACTTTTTTTGAGACAAAGTCTGGCTCTTATCACCCAGGCTGGAGTACAGCAGCGTGATCTCAGCTCACTGCAACCTCCACCTCCTCAGCGCAAGCCATCCTCCCACCTCAGTCTCCTGAGTAGCTGGGATTACAGGCATTCACCACCACGCCTGGCTAATTGTTTAGTTGAGACAGGGTTTCACCATGTTGCACAGGATGGTCTTGAACTCCTGAGCTCAGGAGTTCACCTGCCTCGACCTCCCGAAGTGCTGGGATTACAGGTGTGAGCCACCATATCCGGCCCTGGTTAATTTTTAAAAGAATTTTTATTTGGGCCGGGCGCGGTGGCTCAAGCCTGTAATCCCAGCACTTTGGGAGGCCGAGACGGGTGGATCACGAGGTCAGCAGATCGAGACCATCCTGGCTAATATGGTGAAACCCCGTCTCTACTAAAAAATACAAAAAACTAGCCGGGCGAGATGGCGGGCGCCTGTAGTCCCAGCTACTTGGGAGGCTGAGGCAGGAGAATGGCGTGAACCCGGGAGGCGGAGCTTGCAGTGAGCTGTGATCCGGCCACTGCACTCCAGCCTGGGCGGCAGAGCGAGACTCCGCCTCAAAAAAAAAAAAAAAAAAAAAGAATTTTTATTTGTACAGATGAAGGTATCATTATGTTGCCCAGGCTGGTCTCAAATTCCTGGGCTCAAGCCATCCTCAGCCTCTGAGTAGCTGGGACTAAGGTGCATTCCATCATGTCTGGCTCTTTCCTTGGTTTTTTTTTTTTTTTTTTAAGACAGAGTCTCACTCATCACCCAGGCTGTAGTGGTGCCATCTGGGGTCACTGCAACCTCTGTCTCCCAGGTTCAAGCGATTCTCCTGCTTCAGTCTCCCAAGTAGCTGGGACTACAGGCATGTGCCATCACGCCCAGCTACTTTTTGTATTTTTTGTAGAGAGGGGGTTTCACCATGTTGGCCAGGCTGGTCTTGAACTCCTGACCTCAGGTGATCTGCCCACCTAAGACTCCCAAAGTGCTGGCATCACAGTTGTGAGCTACTGCGCCTGGCTCTTTCCTTGTTTTTTTTTTTTTTAATAACCTTGACAGTTTTGAGGAGTACTGATCAAGTATTTTGTAGAATGTCCCTCTATTGGGATTTGTCTGATGTTTTTCTCATAATCAGACTGGGGTTGTGAGATTTTAGGGGGAAGACCACAGAGGTAAAGTGCCATTCTTATCACATCATATCAAGGGTACATGTGATCAACATGACTGATCATTGTTGATGATGACCTTGATCAACTGACTGGGGTAGTTTCCCAGGTTTCTCCACTGTAAAGTCACTCTTCCCCCTACCTTTCCATACTATATTCGTGTGTGTGTGTGTTTTGAGAGAGGGTCTCACTCTGTCACTCAAGCTAGAGTACAGTGACACAGTCATGGCTCACTGCAGCTTCAACCTCAAAGGCTCAGGTGATCCTCCCGCCTCAGCCTCCCAAGTAGCGTGGGCAACAGCCTCGTCCCACCATGCCTGGCTAATTTTTAAATTATTTGTAGGGATGGCCGGGCGCGGTGGCTCAAGCCTGTAATCCCAGCACTTTGGGAGGCCGAGACGGGCGGATCACGAGGTCAGGAGATCGAGACCATCCTGGCTAATATGGTGAAACCCTGTCTCTACTTAAAAATACAAAAACTAGCCGGGCAACGAGGCGGGCGCCTGTAGTCCCAGCTACTCGGGAGGCTGAGGCAGGAGAATGGCGTAAACCCGGGAGGCGGAGCTTGCAGTGAGCTGAGATCCCGCCACTGCACTCCAGCCTGGGTGGCAGAGCAAGACTCCGTCTCAAAAAAAAAAAAAAAAAAAAAAATTATTTGTAGGGATGAGGTCTCCCCATGTTGCCCAGGTTGGTCTTGAACTCCTGGGCTCCTGTCTCAGCCTCCCAAAGTGTTGGGATTTCAGGAGTAAGCCATAAGGAATCCTCTCGCCTCAGCCTCCCAAAGTGTTGGGATTATAGGAGTAAGCCACTACACCTGGCCTATACTGTATTCTTTGGAAGGAAGTCATTATGAGCAATCTACACTTCAGGAGTATGGAGTTATGATCCTTCATAACCTCCTTCAGGGTGGAATATGTACATCAATGATTTGGAATTATTCTGCATGGAGATTTGTCTTTTCTTCCCATTTATTTATTTAGTCTTTCTTTTTTCTGTAAGTATAGACTTCTGGATATTTACTTTCTGCTTTGGCTTACAACGCAAGACTACTTTGTTATTCAAATTGCTCTAGCTTTGGCCATATGAAGCTTTTTCGGTTGGTTCCTCTGTGGCTTTGACATTTCCCAATCATTGTTTTATTTGTTTGTCTGTTTGAACATTTCCTTACTTTTGGGCACTATAAGACACTCTAAGTTCATCTTGTATATTTCCTACTCTAGTCCTAGATTTAGTTTATTTCTCCAAGGAGCCCTGGTTCCTTTTATTGGAGGATTGTATTAAAGCCAAGATCCAGGTGCTCAGTGCATGCAACTCAACTGTATTTTCTTTTCTTTCTCTTTTCTTCTCCTCTTCTCTTCTCTTCTCTTTTTTTTGAGATGGAGTTTCACTTTGTCTCCCAGTCTGGAGTGCAGTGGTGCAATCTCAGCTCACTGCAACCTCTGCTTCCCGGGTTCAAGCGATACTCCTCCCTTAGCCTCCCAAGTATCTGGGAGGCACCCGCCACCAAGTCTGGCTAATTTTTTGTATTTCGGTAGAGGAGGGGTTTCACCATGTTGGTCAAGCTGGTCTTGAATTCCTGACCTCAGGTGATCCGCCCACCTAAGCCTCCCAAAGTGCTGGGATTACAGGCATAAGCCACCATTTCCAGCCTCAACTGTATTTTCTTTTCTTTTTTCTTTTTTTGTTTTTGAGACAGAGTCTCACTCTGTTGCGCAGGCTAGAGTGCAGTGGTATGATCTCAGCTCACTGCAACCTCTGACTCCTGGGTTCAAGCAATTCTTCTGCCTCAGTCTCCTAGAGTAGCTGGAATTACAGGTGCCCGTCACCACGCATGGCTACTTTTTGTATTTTTAGTAGAGACAGGATTTCACCATGTTGGCCAAGCTGGTCTCAAACTCTTGACCTCAGGTGATCAACCTGCCTTGGCCTCCCAAAGTGCTAGGATATTACAGGCATGAGCCACCATGCCTGGCCTAATTTTTTTTTTTTTTTTTTGAGGCGGAATTTTGCTCTTGTCCCCAAGGCTGGAGTGCAATGGCGCGATCTCAGCTCACTGCAACCTCCACCTCCCGGATTGAAGCGATTCTCCTGCCTTATCGCCTGAGTAGCTGGGATTACAGGCATGTGCCACCACACTCGGCTCGTTTTTTGTATTTTTAGTAGAGATGGAGTTTCACCATGTTGGCCTGGCCAATCTTGACTTCCTGACCTTAGGTGATCCACCTGCCATGGCCTCCCAAAGTGCTGGGATTACAGGCATGAGCCTAATTATTTATTTATTTATTTAATTTTTTGAGATGGAATTTCACTCGTCCCCAAGGCTGAAGTACAATGGCGTGATCTTGGCTCACTGCAACCTCCACCTCCCGGGTTCAAGCGATTCTTCTGCCTCAGCCTCCTGAGTACCTGGAATTACAGGCATGCGCCACCATGCCCGGCTTATTTTTGTATTTTTAGTAGAGACAGGGTTTCTCCACCTTGGTCAGGCTGGTCTCAAACTCCTGACCTCAGGTGATCTGCCTCCCTCGGCCTCCCAAAGTGCTGGGTTTACAGGCGTGAGCCACCACACCTGGCCAATTTTTTTATTTTTTATAGAGACAGGGTCTCGCTATGTTGCCCATGCTGGTCTTGAACTCCTGGGCTTAAGTATTCCTCCCTTCATGGCCTTTCAAAGTGTTGTGATGACAGGCGTGAGCCGCCACAGCTGGCAGATACTCCATTTTCATGCTTATTTCCTGACCCAAGGTAAAGCATACTATACTTTTGCACACGCCTACTTTTGTTTCTATTTTGGTTTCCTAACTTCTTTGCATACTTTAATAGTCATTCATCTGTAGGGATGAGGTCTCCCTATGTTGCCCAGGTCTTTGCTTTCTCTATATATTCAAAGCTGCTTAAACAGGCGTTGGCTGAACTGTGTGCAGGGCTTGTCACCACTAGATTCCTCAATAGTTCCAAGTCTAGACCTAAGTTCCTGTCGGTGAGCCATTTCCTTCTTTCCTAATGCAGGGTATTGCCATTTTGTACAATAAAACTATATAACAGTTGCCTTGGGTTTATAAGCCTGTGAACATTAGAATTCTGTAAAACCACTGTTGGGGAAGGAGAAAAGGAGTAACCTGGACACCTATGGAACTGAGATGGGTTGGGACCTTTAGCAGAAAAGCTTGAGTTTCGTGAAGATGTATCCATTTTCTGTGCTTAATAAAAAGCCTAGATCCAAGGAAAACGGAGCAGTATTTCTGGTATTTTTTATAATTTATCTCTACTCTTGCCAACCTAAAGTCCAAGTGTGGTCAAAAATCCCTTTCCCTTTACTTTAACAAATATAGACTGAGCTTTTACAGAAACAGCTTTTAAAATAAACACTGGGCTGGGAGTGGCGGCTCACGCCGGTAATCCCAGCACTTTGGGAGGCTGAGGTGAGATCACGAGGTCAGGAGACTGAAACCATCCTGGCTAACACGGTGAAATCCCATCTCTACTAAAAATACAAAAAATTAGCTGGGCGTGGTGGTGGGCGCCTGTAGTCCCAGCCACACGGGAGGCTGAGGCAAGAGAATGGCGTGGACCCGGGAGGCAGAGTTTGCAGTGAGCCGAGATCACGCCACTGCACTACAGCCTGGGTGACATGACAAGACTTTGTCTCAAATAACATAACATAACATAACGTTACGTAACATAACATAACATAACATAAACACTGAAGTGGCTGGGCACGGTAGTTCACGCCTGTAATCCAGCACTTTGGGAGGCTGAGGTGGGTGAATCATGAGGTCAGGAGTTCGAGACCAGCCTGTCCAACATGGTGAAACTCCAACTCTACTAAAAATACAAAAATTAGCCAAGTGTGGTGGTGCACACCTGTAATCCCAGCTACTCAGAAGGCTGAGGCAGGAAAATCGCTTGAACCCAGGAGGCAGAGGTTGCAGTAAGCCAAGATCATACCACTGCACTCCAGCCTGGGAGAGAGAGCGAGACTCCATCTCAAAAAAATAAAACATAAAATATAAAATACAAAAATAAACTCAGAAGTTGCATGCAGTGGCACATGCCTACAATCCCACCTACTCAGGAAGCGAAGTGGGAGGATTGTTTGAGCCCAGGAGTTCAAGACCAGCTTGGACAGCATAGACACCATCTCAAAAAATAAATAGGCTGGGCACACTGGCTCACGCCTGTATTCCCAGCACTTTGGGAGGCTGAGGTGGGCAGATCACCTGAGGTCAGGAGTTTGAGACCAGCCTGGCTAACATGGGGAAATCCTGTCTCTACTAAAAATACAAAAATTAGCCAGATGTGGTGGTGGGCACCTGTAATCCCAGCTACTCAGGAGGCTGAGGCAGGAGAACTGCTTGAACCCAGGACGCAGAGGTTGCAGTGAGCCGAGATCGCACCAATGCACTCCAGCCTGGGCACGACAGAGTGAGACTCTGTCTCAAAAAATAAAATAAAATAAAATAAACACAGGCATACATATCCAAAGAAAAATATAAAAGTTTAGGCCAGGCATAGTGGGTCAATGCCTGTAATCCCAGCGCTTTGGGAGGTCAAGGCAGGATGATCGCTTGAGACTAAGAGCTTGATATAAGCCTGGGCAACATAGTGGGAACCTCATCTCTATAAAAAATAAAAAAAAAATTGGCCGGGCGCGGTGGCTCAAGCCTGTAATCCCAGCACTTTGGGAGGCCGAGACGGGCGGATCACAAGGTCAGGAGATCGAGACCATCCTGGCTAACACGGTGAAACCCCGTCTCTACTAAAAAATACAAAAAACTAGCCGGGCGAGGTGGTGGGCGCCTGTAGTCCCAGCTACTCGGGAGGCTGAGGCAGGAGAATGGCGTGAACCCGGGAGGTGGAGCTTGCAGTGAGCTGAGATCCGGCCACTGCACTCTAGCCTGGGCGACAGAGCGAGACTCCCTCTCAAAAAAAAAAAAAAATAAAATAAAATAAAAAAAAAAAAAAAAAAAAAAAATAAAAAAATAAAAATAAATTAACCAGGCATGGTGGTGCATGCCTGTAGTCCCAGCTACTCAGGAGGCTGAGGTGGGAGGATCACTTGATCCCAGAAGTCTGAGGATGCAGTGATTTAAGATTGCAGTGCTGTACTCCAGTCTGGGCAACAGTGAGACCCTGTTTCAAAAAAAAAAAAAAAGAGGCTGAGTTTATGCCTGTAATCCCAGCACTTTGGGAGGAGGCTGAGGCAGGCAGATCACTTGAGGTCAAGAGTTTGAGACCAGCTTGGCCAACATGGCGAACCCCCATCTCTATTAAAAATACAAAAATTAGCTGGATATTGTGGTGGGCGCCTATAATCCCAGCTACTCAGGAGGCTGAGGCAGAATAACTGCTTGAATCCTGGAGGTGTAGGTTGCAGTGAGTCTCCAGCTTGTGCCCCTGCACTCCAGCCTGGGTGATGAAGTGAGACTCTATCTCAAAATAAACAAACAAAAAACCGCACACACATAATAAGAAAGAAAAATATTTTAAAAGTATATATATTTTTATAAGCGTCATATAAAGTGAGCTAACAAAGCACAATTTTCTTGTCCTTAGATAACTCTGATTTGCCCAGTTTTCATACTGCAGACTTGGGATTCTTCTTCTTTTTTTTTTTTTTTGAGGCACAGTCCACTCCATCGCCCAGGTTGGGGTGCAGTGGCGCGATCTCGGCTCACTGCAACTTCTGCCTCCCAGGTTCAAAGGATTCTCCTGCCTCAGCCTCCCAAGTAGGTGGGACCACAGGTGCACACCGGCATGCCTGGCTAATTTTTATATTTTTAGTAAAGATGGGGTTTCACTATGGTGACCAGGCTGGTCTTGAACTCCTGACCTCAGGTGATCCACCCACCTTGGCCTCCCAGAGTGCTAGGATTACAGGCATGAGCCACCACGCGCAGCCTAGACTTGAGATTCTTTTTTTTTTTTTTTTTTGAGGCGGAGTCTCGCTCTGTCGCCCGGACTGGAGTGCAGTGGCCGGATCTCAGCTCACTGCAAGCTCCGTCTCCCAGGTTTACGCCATTCTCCTGCCTCAGCCTCCCGAGTAGCTGGGACTACAGGCGCCCACCACCTCGCCCGGCTAGTTTTTGTATTTTTAGTAGAGACGGGGTTTCACCGTGTTAGCCAGGATGGTCTCGATCTCCTGACCTCGTGATCCGCCCGTCTCGGCCTTCCAAAGTGCTGGGATTACAGGCTTGAGCCACCGCGCCCGGCCTAGACTTGAGATTCTTTAAGCTCTCATGTCTGTCTCAATTTGAGGTGGCACGGGGGGCCAGCATTGCTGGGTTTCATGGGAGTCTGAAATCCTTCCAGGGCTTTCCTAGGTGTGAGCCCGCTTGCCTCTCAGGCCATCCTGGGAGGCGTGGCAGTCCTGCACTTCCCTGGCCCTTTCGATTTTCCCTCATTCCTGGCTCACTGACTCCAGCACTCTGGACTTCAGGACAAGTGGGTCTAGTTTTCCAAACGTCCTTCCTGGTGTTTGTCTCTCTCTGTCCTGGAGGTTCTATCCTTTTCTCTGTTCTAGGTGGCTGGCCAAAGCCTACTTCTGAGGGTCTTGATAAGCCTGGTTATACTATTCCATGGAGCTGGGTCTCTTGCTAGGTTTAGATGTAGCCTCACGATTGGCCAGGAGGCTTTAACATGGAGTCTGTCCCTTCTTCACTTGGAGTCTACCCCTTTTCCTGGGTGAAGTCGTTGCCCTTTCTTCCCAGCACCTCCTAGTGGTCCTCTCTGGAAGTTTTTTGTTTTGTTTAAGTTCCAAGGATATTTGTCAAACTGAAAAGGCTGACCTACCCACCCCAATGATTGTTGAATCCTTTCTCAGTCCCAACCTGAACAGGGACCAGGTATCCCAAGTAATGCTCATTTCATTCCCCTCACACTCCCTCCAACCACAACAGGTTTTGCAGAATAAATCACTACAGTTTAATATCCAAAAAGTACCTTAAACATGTAACAAGGGGCTTGCTAACACAAAGATGAAATGGGGTTTCCCCTGCATGGGTAACCAGAAACACTAGCCTCTCCTATGCCAGTTGGTTATTTAGCAAGTTAGCAATTTAAGGCAGAGTGAACATTTTTATAGGGGATGCCATGGGGACTGATTTAAATTAAGTGGCAATATTACTTGTAGACCTTGCATTTTCTTTTCTTTTTTTTTTTTTTTTTTTGAGACGGAGTCTCGCTGTGTCACCCAGGCTGGAGTGCAGTGGCCGGATCTCAGATCACTGCAAGCTCCGCCTCTCGGGTTTACCGCCATTCTCCTGCCTCAGCCTCCCGAGTAGCTGGGACTACAGGCGCCCGCCACCTCGCCCGGCTAGCTTTTTGTATTTTTTAGTAGAGACGGGGTTTCACCGTGTTAGCCAGGATGGTCTCGAACTCCTGACCTTGTGATCCGCCCGTCTCGGCCTCCCAAAGTGCTGGGATTACAGGCTTGAGCCACCGCGCCCGGCCAGACCTTGCATTTTCACAGTCTGGGAGAATTGATGGATGGTTTGATTGGTGCCATTAAAATTGGAGTTTTCTCAAGGGTCCTATAAGTAGAGGATGTCTCATAATGTTTATATAGAAAATAAATGTCATTCTTGAGTTGGTGACTAGGCTGAAAGCACAAAGAACTATAAATTGAAAGTCTTAACTAATGCCAAATCAATAGAAGTTATATACAATTTCTCCCTTTCCATAAGTATCTGTTGCTATTGAGGTAGACCACTGGTACAGTGGTTGAGTGTTTTCTAATCCCTTGACATGGTCTAAATTAAATACACACTGTTATCTAGAGGAGAAAATATCTTCTTGGCATCATCAAAGGAAACTTGGTAAGCTTATTTTCTTCTTTCTTTGGAGATTTACACTGACATTTGCTCTAATTGTCCTTGCAGTTTCATCTATCACAATAGAAGCTAGTGAAAGGGGATAAAAAGCTTCTCAGTGTCCTTTGCTATAAAGATTTTTGTTTGTGATTACTTTCCTCTGGAAAGGAAAAACCTACTTGGAAGACATAGAGTACTAGCAAATGTTAAGCAGAGGGTAACATTCCTGCAGTCAGAGGAAGGTTCTCTTCTGGGGAGAGGACCTGCTGCTGCTTGGCCACACGGCAGCATGGAGTTACAGCACTGGAAGTGGAATCTCGAAAAACTGGGAAAGCTCCAGTGGGCACTCATCTCATCATTTTTGGCTGAGCCATAGGTTCTTTTTTCAAACGCAGGCCTGAGACAGGCTTACACCAACCTAATTGCATCTTCTCCAAACCACTTTCAAAAACTGCCAATCATCAAGTTGAGGTTGATCTCTAGTACAAAAATAAAAACAAAGAAAAAAGAAAAAAAAAAAAACCCCTCCCAATCTTCCAGATTGCTATACTTCTTAAGTTTCCACAGAAAATATTATTATAATTATTATTATTTTTTTTTTGAGACGGAGTTTCACTCTTGTTGCCCAGGCTGGAGTGCAGTGGTGTGATCTCAGCTCACTGTAACCTCTGCCTCCCAGGTTCAAGCGATTCTCCTGCCTCAGCCTCCCAAGTAGCTGGGATTACAGGCACGCATCACCATGCCCAGCTAATTTTGTATTTTTAGTAGAGATGGGGTTTCATCATGTTGCTGCAGCTGGTCTCAAACTCCTAACCTCAAGTGATCCACCCACCTTGGCCTCCCAAAATGCTGGGGTTACAAGGTGTGAACCACCGTGCCCGGCATAATTTTTGCAACCTGTGAGAACATGTATCTCAGAGTAAACTGAGGCAAATGCCTGAGTTGTTTTTGTTTTTTGTTTTTTTTTTTACATAGGTAATGAGATCACACACACCAGAACTGGATCATTTTATCTCCAGTTAAGAACTGGAGAAAAAGTATTTTAAATCCTGCACTTTGGAGAAAAATGCAATTACTGTTGAAGAGTATATCAATTATTAAGTGTGGAGTCAATGCTATTTTGGTTGCATCTACAATGAGAAGATCATTTCCAGGAATGCCATACACTTCACTTCAGTCAAACCCAGTCCCAGTCTTTCCTCTAAGGCATAAATAGCAGCACTGAACATAGTGGGAGGAGGGCTAGGATTGCGGGGTTGGGAAATAGATTGTTAGAGGGACAGAAGGGTAGGAACAGCAGGTGTTTTTGAAAGCTAGCTCCTAAACTAGTTAATTTTGGCTCATTAATGTTGGTAAAGGGAGCTCTCCTCCTTGTAGAATGGATAGAACACAGTGGGGAACGTTCATTCAGTTTGAAAGTGTCTTTGATTTTTCTTCTGAGCAGAATCCTTGCCCAGCTGTTTGAATTTGTCCTGTGATGTGATAAGGGTCAGAGTGGGGGCATCCCCCTCTCTCTGCCTGGCTCTCCCACTTCCTTCCTGTCTGGGCTCAAGGCTTGCTTTGCTGGAAAGCTTCTTCCCCTGATCTCCAGCACCCAATCAAACAGTTGGGTATGAGAGATGTCAATCTACCCTCAGGGCAACAGCCTTCTACATTTTTTTCCCCCATATTTTCTATAGTTCCTAAGCCAAGACACTACAGGAAAGAAGCAGTTATTTTGTTCCATGACAGCGTCATTGAGATAAAATTCACAATTTGCCCATTTGAAGTGTTCAATTCAATAGTGGACAGTTCTTTTCTTGTAGGTCCTGGTCTGCTTTCACATTTTCTCCTTCCACCAGGGACAGAATGGGTGAAGGCGGGGACCCAGACATGATGGGAGCTGATCTCAAGAACTTTTCTGACTAAAGCATCTGCTAGGTAAGGAATAATAGGGGTACTCACTGACCCAGGATTGGGGCCTGCTAAATGAGGATTTCTGCTGTGCTTTCTTTTTCTTTTTCTGAGACAGAGTCTTGCTCTGTCACCCAGGCTGGAGAGCAGTGGTGCCATTTCAGCTTACTGCAACCTCTGCCTTCTGGGTTCAAGCAATTCTCCTGCCTCACCCTCCCGAGTAGCTGGGATTATAGGCCTGTGCCACCATGCTCAGCTAATTTTTGTATTTTTAGTAGAGATGGGGTTCCACCATGTTAGCCAGGCTGATCTTGAACTCCTGGCCTCAAGTGATCCACCCCCCCCTTGGCCCCCCAAAGTGCTGGGATTACAGGCATGAGCCACTGTGCCCAGCTCTGCAGTGCTTTTAAACACGGGAAGCTGGCAGACACGGCAGGTATGGGGGGAAAGCAGTGCCAAGACCTTCTCTACCAGAATGCTAACCATTTAAGAAAACTGACGTGGTTTTTCAGAAAAAGCCTAGATTTCCTAAGCTGGTCAATTCCAGCCTCACTATATAGTATACATTAATACAGCCAGTTCAGCAGTCAGAGAACAGCATTTAAATCAGCAGTAGTATTTATTTATTCCTTTATTTGACTTTTTTTTCTTTTTTCTTTTTTTTTGCGACAGTCTAACTGTATTGCCCAGACTAAAGTGCAGTGGTATGATCACGGCTCACTGCAGCCTCAACCTCCCAGGCTTAATTGAACCTTCCACCTCAGCCTCCCAAGTAGCCAGGATTACAGGCTCATGCCATCACACCTGGCTAATTTTTGCATTTTTTAGTAGAAACAGGGTTTTGCCATGTTGCCCATACTGGTCTCAAACACCTGGGTTCAAGCAAGCCACCAACCTTGGCCTCCCAAAGTGCTGAGATTACAGGTGTGAGCCACCATACCCGGCCAACAAATAGGTACTGAGCTTCTACAAGGAGTCAGGCAGCGTTCCAGGAACTGGGAGTATTGGTGTGAACCGACCCCAGAGTCCTTGCTCTCAAAGGAAGTGAACAGTATCTTTTGGGAGACAGATGATAAATGACAGGTGAGGCCGGGTGCAGTAGCTTGAACCTGTAATCCTAGCACTTTGGGAGGCTGAGGGAGGTGGATCTCTTGAGGTCAGGAGTTCAAGACCAGCTTGGTGAAACCCCGTTTCTACTAAAAATACAAAAATTCACTGGGCTTGGTGGCAGACGCCTGTAGTCTCAGCTACTTGAGGGAGGCTGAGGCAAGGGAGTTGCTAGAACCCGGGAGGTGGAGGTTGCAGTGAGCCAAGATGGTGCCACTGCACTCCATCCTGGGCAACACAGCGAGACTCCATCTCAACAACAACAACAACAACAAAAACAAGTAACAGGTGAATAAGCAAGGTGATTTTTAAAAAATAGACTTTATTTTTTAGAGCAGTTTTAGGTTCACAGCGAAATCAAAAGGAAGGTACAGAGATGTATAACTCCTTTCCCCCAACAAATAAATGTTGTATAGTATATATGTTGCATATATATAATATATACAACATAAATATATATTATATGCATTTAATTTATAATTGTAATAATTTATAATATATAATTATATATAATATGTATATAATATAATACATACAACATACAAGATAAACAAAATTAGCAGGGCATAGTGTCACATGCCTGTAGTCCCAGATGCTCAGGGGGCTGAGGTGGGAGGATCACTTGAGCCCAGGAGGTCGAGGCTGCAGTGAGCCGAGATGGTGCCACTGCACTCCAGCCTGGGTGGCAAAGCAAGACTGTCTCAAAGAAAAAGAAAAAAATAAGTCTATAGTTCATATATAGGGTTCACTTTTGGTGTTGGAGATTCTGTGGGTTTGGACAAGTTAGATTTTTAAAAATAGGGTAAGGGAAAGAAAAAAATAGGTTTATATGCTAGAAGTGTGTGGCTGGAGAAAGACTCTCTAAGGAATTGACATCTGAACCGAGACTTGACTGACAAGAAGGAATGAGTCACCTAATGCTCTGGGACAATGTGTTCGTGCTCTAGGCAGAGGGAACAGCAGATGCCAAGCCTGGCCCAGGTGTAACTCAGAAGACGGGATGCAGGAACCAGCAAGAATGGGCCACAGGAAAAAGAGGTAATCTGGTAGAATGCTACACGCTCAGACTTTTTCTTAACTAGGTTTCTTTCTTTTTTTTTTTTCTGAGACAGACTCTCACCCCATTGCTCAGGCCGGAAGGTAGCATTGAGATCTCAACCCACTGCAACCTCTGTCACTGCAACTTCTGCCTCCTGGGCTCAAGTCATCACCCCACCTCAGCCTCTGGAGTAGCTGGGACTACAGGTGCGCGCCCCCATGCTTGGCTAATTTTTTTTTTTTTTTTTTTTTTTTTTTTTTGAGACGGAGTCTTGCTCTGTCACCCAGGCTGGAGTGCAGTGGCCGGCTCTTAGCTCACTGCAAGCTCCGCCTCCCGGGTTCACGCCATTCTCCTGTCTCAGCCTCCCGAGTAGCTGGGACTACAGGCGCCAGCCTCATCGCCCGGCTAGTTTTTTTTTGTATTTTTTAGTAGAGATGGGGTTTCACCGTATTAGCCAGGATGGTCTCGATCTCCTGACCTCGTGATCCGCCCATCTCGGCCTCCCAAAGTGCTGGGATTACAGGCTTGAGCCACCGCGCCCGGCCGCTTGGCTAATTTTTTAAGTTTTCTGTAGAAATGGGGTCTCACTATATTGCTCAGGCTGGTGTTGAACTTCTGGGCTCAAGCAATCCTCCTACCTCAGCCTCCCAAAGTGTTGGGATTACAGGTGTGAGCCACGACACCTGACCTAGTTTTCTTTCTTTTTTTTTCTTTCATTGAAAACATAATCTTTTAGGCCCGGTGCGGTGGCTCAAGCCTGTAATCCCAACTTTGGGAGGCCGAGACGGGCGGATCACGAGGTAGGAGATCGAGACCATCCTGGCTAACACGTGCAACCCCATCTCTACTAAAAATACAAAACTAGCCGGCGAGGTGGCGGGCGCCTGTATCCCAGCTACTCAGGAGGCTGAGGCAGGAGAAATGGCGTAAACCTGGAGACGAGCTTGCAGTGAGCTGAGATCCGGCCACTGCACTCCAGTCCGGGCGACAAGCTAGACTCCGCCTCAAAAAAAAAAAAAAAAAAAAAAACATAATCTTTTCATACAGTTAAAAAAAGAAAGGTTTATAATAACCACAAAAGATAGGTCTCATGTCTAACCTAATATTCCTAGTCCCTCGACCAAGAAATAACCACTCATAACTATTTTATGTATCTTTTTCAGAAATCTTATTCTCAGCCAAGCACAGTGGCTCACGCCTGTAATCCCAACACTTTGGGAGGCTGAGGTGGGAGGACTGCATGAGGCCAGGAGTTTGAGACCAGCCTGGGCAACATAGTGAGACCCTATCTCTATAAAAAAAAAAAAAAAAAAGACATTAGCTGGGTGTGGTCATGCATGCCTATAGTCTCAGCTACTTGGGAGGCTGAGGAGGGAGGATTGCTTGAGCTTAGGAGGTCAAGGCCACAGTAAGCTGTGATTGTGCCACTGTACTATAGCCTGGGAGACAGAGCAAGACCATCAGCAGTGGCTCACGCCTGCAGTCCCAGCACTGGGAGGTTGAGGTGGGAAGACTGCTTGAGCCCAGGAGCTGGCAACTAACCTGAGCAACATAGTGAGACCTTGTCTCTACAAAAAATTAAAACATTAGCCAGGCGTGATCATGCATGCTACCCCAGCTACTCAGGAGGCTGAAGAGAGAGGAAGCCACTTGAGCCTAGGAGTTCGAGGTTACAGTGAGCTATAATTGCACCACTGTACTCCAGTTCAGGAGATAGAGTGAGACCTTGTCTCAAAAAAATAAAACAGGCCAGGCGCAGTGGCTCACACCTGTAATCCCAGCACTTTGGGAAGTCAAGACGGCCGGATCACTCGAGGTCAGGAGTTTCAGACCAGCCTGGCCAACATGGTGAAACCCATCACTACTAAATTTACAAAAATTAGCTGGGTGTGGTGGTCTGTGCCTGTAGTCCCAGCTACTTGGGAGGCTAAGGCACAAGAATCACTTGAACCCGGGAGATGGAGGTTGTAGTAAGCCAAGATCACGCCACTGTACTCCAGCCTGGAAAACAGAGCAAGACTCCGTATCAAAAGAGAATACTAAATAAATAAATAAAAGTAAGTCAATTAGTCTCCAATCCCTTACTCCCCGCCTACACCTCTCTATTTTCAGATCCAATCTGAAGGAACTATGGAATCACAATCGGCATTCGAAAATAAGCTTAAATGAAGTCCAAGGTGCTAAAATTTTATTTTTACTTAAAAAATATATTATATATAATATTTGAGACAGGGTCTCACTCTGTTGCCCATGCTGGAGTGCAGTGACATGACCATGGCTCATTGCAGCCTCGACCTCCTGGGCTCAAGTGATCCTCCCACCTCAGCATCCTGAGTGGCTGGGATCACAGGCATTGAGTACCACCACACGCAGATAATTTTTTAAAAACTATTTTTAGTAGAGACAGGGTCTTACTATGGTGCCCAGGCTGGTCTTGAACTCCTGGGTTCAAACAATTCTCCTGCCTCAGCCTCCCAAAGATCTAGGATTACAGGCGTGAGCCACTATACTGGGCTTTACTTTTTTATTACGGACAATTTCAAATATACATAAAAGTGGAGAGATTAATAAAATGAACCCCATTATCCAGCTTGAATAATTATCAATTTGAGGGGGCTGGGTGCGATGGCTCATGCCTGTAATCCTAGCACTTTGGGAGGCCGAGACAGACAGATCATTTGAGGTGAAGAGTTTGAGGCACCTGAAATCCCAGCTACTTGGGATGCTAAGGCAGGCGAATCACTTGAACCTGGGAGATGGAAGCTGCAGTGAGCTGAGATCATGCCATTGTACTCCAACCTGGGCAACAGAGCAAGATTCCATCTCAAAAAAAAAAAACTTATCAATTCGTGGCCAATCTCGTTTCATCTATATTTGCACCCACTTGCCCTTGCTCTTGGTTGTTCTGAAGTACATATCAGACATTATATGATCTTCTCTTAAATATTTCATGATATGAAAGTGGCTTTTGGAAGACTAATTATCTTGTATAATGATCAGCATTCTAGATTTATCTGATTGCTTCCTCTGGCATCACCTAACTGGTTCCTCCCTCCAGGGAGGTGCTTAGTGCTTGGTAGAGAGGAGAGGTGGTGCTGAGCCAGCATGGGAGGCAAGACAGCCTGCACAGTCTGTGGGTTTCAGTATTGGTTCTGGCACTTACTAGTTAGCTTTGGGACCTTAGGCGAGTCATCTCATCTCTCTTTTTATTTTTTTTGAGGTGGAGTCTCGCTCTGTCTCCCAGGCTGGAATGCGGTGGCGTGATCTCGGCTCACTGCAAGCTCCACCTCCCAGCCTCAAGCGATTCTCCTGCGTCAGCCTCCCGAGTAGCTGGGACTACAGGAGCCCACCACCATGCTGGGCTAACGTTTTGTATTTTTAGTAGAGATGGGGTTTCACCGTGTTAGCCAGGATGGTCTTGATCTCCTGACCTCGTGATCCACCCACCTCAGCCTCCCAAAGTGTGATTCACCTTGGAGGTGAATTACAGGTGTGAGTAATTACAGGTGAGGATTACAGGTGTGAGTCACCACGCCCGACCCCATCTCATCTCTTGAAGCCTCATTTCTTCATCTGTACAATGGGAGTAATAATAACAGTGTTTTTGTGGGCAGCAGAGTGCATGGTGCCTCCTAGAAGGGCTTAGCCATCGTATGGAGCAAGGTCCTCAGAGTGGTGATGGGGAGAAGGGTCATCCCAGTTCAACAGGGCAGCATGACTGGAGTGACGCTGGGGTGAAGATTACAAAGAGAGGCTGTTCCTATAATGGCACCACAAATGTTTTTGCTGTTTTTTTTTTTTTTTTTTTTTTTTTTTTTTGAGACGGAGTCTGGCTCTGTCTCCCAGGCTGGAGTGCAGTGGCCGGATCTCAGCTCACTGCAAGCTCCGCCTCCCGGCTTTACGCCATTCTCCTACCTCAGCCTCCGGAGTAGCTGGGACTACAGGCGCCAGCCACCTCGCCCGGCTAGTTTTTGTATCTTTTAGTAGAGACAGGGTTTCACCGTGTTAGCCAGGATGGTCTCGCTCTCCTGACCTTGTGATCCGCCCGTCTCGGCCTCCCAAAGTGCTGGGATTACAGGCTTGAGCCACCGCGCCCGGCCTGTTTTTGCTGTTAATGGTTATATAGCGAGCTTCGCAAAGCTGGAAATTTAAGGAAGAGAGTGTTTCTTTTGCTTGAATAAGAGCAGAAAGGGGCCAATTGTGGTAGCTCACACCTGTAATCCCAGCACTTTAGGAAGATGAGGTTGGAGAACTGCTTGAACCCAGGAGTTCAAGACCAGCCTGGGCAACATAGGGAGACCACATCTCTACAAAAAAAAAAAAAAGGCTTAAAGGGTCCTGGAGCAGAAGAGAAGAAAAAGCAAGGAGATTGATGTGAGATGGTGTCATAAGTGTGACATAGGAGTGACATGTCCCTCTGATGGCTTCTCATCTTTAAGAATGTAGTTCCTGGGGCTGGGTGTGGTGGCTCACCCTGTGATCCCAGCACTTTGGGAGGCCGAGGCAGCTGGATCACCTGAGGTCAGGAGTTTGAGACCAGCATGACCAACATGGCGAAATGCCGTCTCTATTAAAAATACAAAATATTAGCCAGGCATGGTGGTGCACACCTGTAATCCCAGTTACTTGGGAGGCTGAGGCAGGAGAATCACCTGAACCTGAGAGGTGGAGGTTGTAGTGAGCCAAGATCACACCACTACACTCCAGCCTGGGCGACAGAGTGAAGTCTTTTGATAGACTCAAAAAAAAAAAAAAAAAAAAAGAATGTGGTTCATGGCCAGGTGTGGTGGCTCATGCCTGTAATCCCAGCACTTTGGGAGGCCAAGGCAGGTGGATCACTTGAGGTCAGGAGTTCGAGATCAGCCTGCCCAACATGGTGAAACCCCATCTCTACTAAAAATACAAAAAGTTAGCTGAGCGTGGTGACAAGCACCTGTAATCCCAGCTGCTCAGAAGGCTGAGGCAGGAGAATTGCTTGAACCCAGGAGGTGGAGGTTGCAGTGAGCCAAGATCACACCACTACACAGCAGCCTGGGTGACAAGAGGGAAACTCTGTCTCAAAAAAAAAAAAAAAAAAAAAGAATGTGGTTCATGGGGTGCGATGGGTCTGACGGCAGTTTATTTATTTATTTATTTTCCTTTTTTTCATTTTGTTTAAATGATGGGGCCTCGTTATGGTGCCCAGGCTGGTCTCAAACTCCTGGGCCAAAGGGATGCTCTTGCATGAGCCTCCTGAGCAGCTGAGACTACAGGTATACACTACCACACCCAGCTTTGAGGGCATGAGAAGGAACAGGAGCCCCTCTTAGGGGCCTGCTGGGCACCCTCCACCTCAAAGCATAGAAATAAAATGAAGGCCGGGCGCGGTGGCTCAAGCCTGTAATCCCAGCACTTTGGGAGGCCGAGACGGCGGATCACGAGGTCAGGAGATAGAGACCATCCTGGCTAACACTGTGAAACCCCGTCTCTACTAAAAATACAAAAAACTAGCCAGGCGAGGTGGCGGGCGCCTGTAGTCCCAGCTACTCGGGAGGCTGAGGCAGGAGAATGGCGGTAAACCCGGGAGGCGGAGCTTGCAGTGAGCTGAGATCCGGCCACTGCACTCCAGCCCGGGCGACAGAGCGAGACTCCGTCTCAAAAAAAAAAAAAAAAAGAAATAAAATGAAATTCTTGAACTCCTTCAGGGTAAATTCCAGTCACCTAGCTAGCCCTGAGAAGTAAATAAACAACCTGAGAAACAAGAAGGTATAGCAGCTTAAAATGTCAGAGGTGTTTGAACCAGGGAAACTCCATCTTGAATAAATAGGAGCTAGGTAAAATAAGACTGAGATCTAATGGGCTACCTTCCCAGATCGTTAGGCATTCTTAGTCACAGGTTGAGATAGGAGGTCAGCACAAGATACAGGTCATAAAGACCTTGCTGATAAAACAGCTTGCAGTAAAGAAGCTGGCCAAATCCCACCAAAACTAAGATGGTGACGAGGTGATCTCTGGTAGTCCTCAGTGCTACACTCCCACCAGCACCATGACAGTTTGCAAATGCCATGGCAATGTCAGAAAGTTACCCTATATGGTCTAAAAAGGGGAGTCATGAATAATCCACCCCTTGTTTAGCATATCATCAAGAAATAACCATAAAAATGGGCAACCAGCAGCCTTTGGGAGCAGCTGCTCTGTCTAAGGAGTAGCCATTCTTTAATCCTTTACTTCTCTAACAAACTTGCTTTCATTTTACTCTATGGACTTGCCTCCAATTCTTTCTTGTGTGAGATCCAAGAACGCTCTCTTGGGGTCTGGATTGGGACCCCTTTCCTTTTTTAAAAATTATTTATTTATTTATGTATTTATTTGAGACAGAGTCTTGCCCCGTCTCCCAGGCTGGATTGCAGTGGTGCGATCTCAGCTCACTGCAACCTCTGCCTCCCGGTTCAAGTGATTCTCCTGCCTCAGCCTCCCGAGTAGCTGGGATTACAGGCACCTGCCACCACACCTGGCTAATTTTTGTATTTTTTTTTTTTTTTTTTGAGACAGAGTTTCGTTCTTGTTGCCCAGGCTGGAGAGCAATGACGCGATCTTGGCTTACCGCAACCTCTGCCTCCAGAGTTCAAGTGATTCTCCTGCCTCAGCCTCCTGGGTAGCTGGGATTACGGGCATGTGCCACCACACTGGCTAATTTTGTATTTTTAGTAGAGATGGGGTTTCGCCATATTGGCCAGGCTAGTCTCAAACTCCTGAACTCAGGTGATCTTGCTGCCTCGGCCTCCCAAAGTGCTGGGATTACAGGTGTGAGCCACCACACTCGGCTGGATTGGGACCCCTTTCCAATAACAATAAAAGCTAAGGAAGTTAGAATCACAGCATGTTTGTTTTCCTGTAGAAAGTAAAGATAACATCTGCACATATGTCCCTGAGTTGTTTTTCAGAAACCCGTACCTCAACCGAACAGATCCACTGGCACACAGACCTCAGATGGGGGACTAACAACTGAACTCAGACTGCCATTCTTTGTTCTAAAATTATTCCTGAGGGTCCTGGAGGAGGCCACACCTGCAGGCCAGAGCCAACATTCTTTTCTGCTGATCCCAAATTTTTAGACAAAGCTTCAACTCCTTAATCAATTGCAAATTAGGAAATCTTTGAGGCCAGGCGCGGTGGCTCAAGCCTGTAATCCCAGCACTTTGGGAGGCCGAGACGGGCGGATCACGAGGTCAGGAGATCGAGGAAATCTTTGAATCCATCTATGACCTGTTGGCCATTCCCCCACCCCCACTTTGAGATGTCCCCCCTTTTCAGGTCAAACCAATGTATGGCCTCGATGTATTGATTCATGACTTTGCCTGTAACCTCTGCCTTCCTGCCTTTAAAAACTCTTGCCTGGGCCGGGCGCGGTGGCTCAAGCCTCTAATCCCAGCACTTTGGGAGGCCGAGACGGGCGGATCACAAGGTCAGGAGATCGAGACCATGGTGAAACCCCGTCTCTACTAAAAATACAAAAAATTAGCCGGGCGCGGTGGCGGGCGCCTGTAGTCCCAGCTACTCAGGAGGCTGAGGCAGGAGAATGGCGTGAACCCGGGAGGCAGAGCTTGCAGTGAGCCGAGATTGCGCCACTGCACTCCAGCCTGGGCGACAGAGTGAGACTCCATCTCAAAAAAAAGAAAAAAACAAAAAAAACTCTTGCCTGTAAGCCATCAGGGCATTTGGGTCTTTTTAAAATTTAAATTTAAATTTTTATTTTTGAGATAGAGTCTCACTCTATCGCCCAGCCTGGAGTGCAGTGGCACGATCTCGGCTCACTGCAACCTCTGTCTCCCAGGTTCAAGTGATTCTCTTGCCTCAGCCTCCCGAGTAGCTGGGATTACAAGCATACGCCACCAGGCCTGGCTAATTTTTTTTTTTTTTTTTGAGGCGGAGTGTCGCTCTGTCGCCCGGACTGGAGTGCAGTGGCCAGATCTCAGCTCACTGCAAGCTCCGCCTCCCGGGTTTACGCCATTCTCCTGCCTCAGCCTCCCGAGTAGCTGGGACTACAGGCGCCCGCCACCTCGCCCGGCTCGTTTTTGTATTTTTAGTAGAGACGGGGTTTCACCGTGTTAGCCAGGATGGTCTCGATCTCCTGACCTCGTGATCCGCCCGTCTCGGCCTCCCAAAGTGCTGGGATTACAGGCTTGAGCCACCGCGCCCGGCCGGCCTGGCTAATTTTTGTATTTTTAATAGAGACAGGGTTTCACCATGTTGCCCAGGCTGGTCTCAAACTCCTGACCTCAAGTGATCCACATTCCTTGGCCTCCCAAAGTGCTGGGATTACAGGCATAAGCCACCACAACCGGCTGGGAATTCAGGTCTTAAGCATGGGCTGTCTGATTTTCCTTTCTTGGCACTCTGCAATAAATGCCTCACTTTCTCTCACTGCAATCCCGATGCCAGTGTTTGACTTTGCTGCATTGGGTAGGTGGGCTGAAGTTCAGTTAGGTAACTTTAATGTTATCTAAATGTTAAGTTTAATGAAGCCACAGTGTTAGGAGTGGGTTGGCTGACAATACAATAATGGCCTCCATGCCATATGTAGGGGATCAGAATATGCCTCCCAAAATATGCCATTTTGACATAAGGATTATTTTGAGCTAAAGGCAATTGAGAAGAATCAGACATAAGAAAAAAATTATGCCCTCCTCTTCTCTACTAGGAAGGCAGAAAGATTCTTAACCACTGGAGACCCTAGCCTCTCATCAGCCTAGAGATAACACCAGAGGAATCTACATAATGCATAATGCATCTTATAAAACAACATTTATCTTCTGTTAGTTTCCTGATATGTTTACCTTCCCATAGTTTGCCACCCCTAAAAGCCTAAACCCCTTTTCCTTTAGCTGGTCACTGCCTAGCAAATTTATTATTCTTTGTTAAGATGCTATATAGGCCGGGCACGGTGGCTCACACCTGTAATCCTAGCACTTTGGGAGGCTGAGGCGGGCAGATCATGAGGTCAGGAGATTGAGACCATCCTGGCTAACATGGTGAAACCCCATCTCTACTAAAAATACAAAAAATTAGCTGGGTGTGGTGGTAGGCGCCTGTAGTCCCAGCTACTTGGGAGGCTGAGGCAGGAGAATGGCGTGAACCTGGGAGGCAGAACTTGCAGTGAGCCGAGATCGCGCCACTGCACTCCAGCCTGGGCGATAGAGTGAGACGCCATCTGAAAAAAAAAAGCTTCATAAATCCCCTTGATTTTGATACTAACCACGCTTTGATTTTCTCTGTATAATGTGCTATGCTGTACTTGTGAATAAACTGTGTTTCTATTGTTAATTTAACTTTTGTCAGTCTAATTTGTAGCACCATAGGCCAAGAACCTAGGAAGGTAGAGGAAAAAAAATTTTCCCCTCCCCTACACATATTTCCTGCCTCAGCCTTAGACACCTGAGAACTTTTACGTCTTTTCTTGTATCTCTCATTTTTGTTTGTCTGTTTGTTTTTGAGACAGAGTCTCTGTCACCAGGCTGGAGTGCACTGGAGTCTCTGTCACCAGGCTGGAGTGCACTGGCATCCAACTCCTGGCTTCAAGTGCTTCTCCTGCCTCAGTCTCCTGAGTAGCCGGGATTACAGGGACGTGCCACCACACCCAGCTAATTTTTTTTTTTTTTTGAGATGGAGTCTCACTCTGTCACCCAAGCTGGAGCACAGTGGCATGATCTCGGCTCACTGTAACCTCCACCTCCCAGGTTCAAGTGATTCTCCCACCTCAGCCTCCCAAGTAGCTGGTATTACAGGCGCCCACTACCACGTCCAGCTAATTTTTGTATTTTGAGTACAGATGGGGTTTCACTACGTTGGCCAGGCTGGTCTTGAACTCCTGACCTCCGGTGATCCACCTGCCTCAGCCTCACAAAGTGCTGGGATTATAGGCGTGAGCCACCATGCCCGGCCAAATTTTTCTATTTTTACTTATACCTCCCTGTATTAGAGCTCTGTAAACAAGACTACCGTCTGAATCTTGGGATAACTTCATAGTGCTATTGTGTTACAGCTCTACCTTTGTAATCTGAGAGACCAAAACATACGCCCCCTTTATAAACTAAGACAGACTCTAAGATAAGGAAACCAAGTTACTGATGGGTCGAGGGCTCAGAGCTTGACTGGCAAATTTCTAAATTACTGTGGCTAAACTCCCTAAAAATAGGAGCTTTCAATTCTGTTTACAACCCAGATGACAACAACTCTGTCTGGATAGACAGCCATTACAAACATTCGTTTCTGATGAGCTGCTGCAGACCTCAAATCAGTTTCAGCCAGCTTACAGACACAGCACACAAGCTGTCTTTGTGGCCTATAGTTCACCTGTTGACATAAAGAGCCAAATTCCACCTCATTTTAATGCTAAAGCCCTATCACAAAGTGATCCCGATGTATGTTATATATATGTGTACCCATTACACATGTGTGCGCCTCCCCCATAAGTATGTATAGCTTTTCCCCCAAGCCTGCTGATTATGTATGATACAGGCCCTGTGAGGCCTAAAACTCAACCTGTTATTCCCCTCTTTGAAGACAGAGCACCTTCAGTCCACACCGGAGACTTTCTCTTCCTGGCCTGCAAACTGATAACACCAATAAAGCTCTCTTTTCTGCCATTCAGCCATCCTGGTGGTCTTTTGAACATCTTCTACAGCTGTCATTGTGCATAGTGGGCTAAGTCATTAGTCTTTTATTTATTAAAATGAGAGAAATTAGAAGGCTACATTTCCATTCAAAAAGCTGACTTTTATAAGTACCAACTGATTCGGCAGAGGCTGAGAAATAAACTGATTTAAACACAAACATCGAAAATATGAATTATCAGCAGGGCAAGGGCTTTTTAAAGCAGACCGAGTTGATAATTAAGCTGCATGGAACAGTAGTACCCACAGGGTATTTCAGTTTCTAAAGCTTTGGGGCAGACAGGGTGTTTAGAGTCCTCGAACACATCCAGTTATGCAATGCAAACGGATGGAGGAATCTGTGTGCAAGCCAGAGTCAGCAGTATAAGGGTCACAACTTTTTACTGAATTTTTTGTTTCAGGTTACTTTGTTTTTTGTTTTTTTTTTTTGAGACGGAGTCTCGCTCTGTCGCCCGGGCTGAAGTGCAGTGGCTGGATCTCAGCTCACTGCAAGCTCCGCCTGCCGGGTTCACGCCATTCTCCTGCCTCAGCCTTCGGAGTAGCTGGGACTACAGGCGCCCGCCACCTCGCCCGGCTAGTTTTTTTGTATTTTTTAGTAGAGACGGGGTTTCACCGTGTTAGCCAGGATGGTCTCGATCTCCTGACCTCGTGATCCGCCCGTCTGGGCCTCCCAAAGTGCTAGGATTACAGGCTTGAGCCACCGCGCCCAGCCCAGGTTACTTTGTTATTGGTCACATGTTTAGACAAATCAATTCACTTATCCAATCTGTGTTTATTTAGAACCCTGGAATGAGAAATAAGCATGGCTTATTTGGGTTATAGGAAGCATAAATGAAGTGAGATTTTTCTAGTGAGATTGTTCCAGTGTCATGCACTGAGCTACCTACCACCTTCACATCAGCTTGTGATCTTTTCATTACCCCTTTGGATGTAGGTATTCATTCCATGGAGGAGAAAAACTGAGGATCAATGAGGTTTAAGGAACTGGCTCCAGGTGCCTTAGCAAATGAGTTATACAGCCAGGATTTGAGTCTAGAGAGAGCCCTATAGACAATTTGGACTTTTTTTTTTTTTGAGATGGAGTCTCGCTCCATCACCTAGGCTCAAGTGCAGTGGTGTGAACTTGGCTCACTGCAACTTCAGCCTCCCAGGTTCAAGCGATTCTCCTGCCTCAGCGTCCTGAGTAGCTGGTATTACAGGCGCGTGCCACCCCGCCCGGCTAACTTTTGTATTTTTAGTAGGGATAGGGTGTCATCATCTTGGCCAGGCTAGTCTTTAACTCCTGACTTCATGATCCACCTGCCTTGGCCTCCCAAAGTGCCGATTACAGGCGTGAGCCACCGCGCCCAGCCAATTTGGACTTTATTATATAGACAATTTCTAATTATGTACTTTTATGTACTCCTTTTAGGTCTTTCTGGTTTTTTTTCTTCTTCTTTTTTTTTTTTTAACCTCTAGTTTCGAGAGGAGTTTTGCTCTTGTAGCCCAGGCTGGAGTGCAATGGCATGATCTTGGCTCACTACAACATCTAACTCCCAGGTTCAAGCAATCTCAATCTCCTGCCTCAGCCTCCCCAGTAGCTGGGATTACAGGCACCTGCTACCATGCCTGGCTAATTTTTTGAATTTTTAGTAGAGATGGGTTTCACCGTGTTGGCCAAGCTGGTCTTGAACTCCTGAACTTGGGTGATCTGCCTGCCTTGGCCTTCCAAATGCTGGGATTACAGGCGTGAGCAACCACACCCAGTCACCTTTCAGGTTTTTGAACTCGGGAATGCCCTGATGAAAATGGATGGAACTGGCCGGGCGCGGTGGCTCAAGCCTGTAATCCCAGCACTTTGGGAGGCCGAGACGGGCGGATCACGAGGTCAGGAGATCGAGACCATCCTGGCTAACACGGTGAACCCCGTCTCTACTAAAAATACAAAAACTAGCTGGGCGAGGTGGCGGGCGCCTGTAGTCCCAGCTACTCGGGAGGCTGAGGCAGGAGAATGGCGTAAACCGGGAGGCGGAGCTTGCAGTGAGCTGAGATCCGGCCACTGCACTCCAGTCCGGGAGACAGAGCGAGACTCCGCCTCAAAAAAAAAAAAAAAAAAAAAAGAAAATGGATGGAACTAAGAGCTCTCTGGTAGTCTTACTCAGAATTCATAAAGACAGGAAAGAACTGGAGTGCAAAGAGATGAGGCAGAAGATTGTGGCAGCAATCCAGGCCCTGGAAACAGTGAGCAGAGTTCGACATTAGAAAATCTGATTCTAGCCTCTGCCAGGATGCTGCTGCTGGGGTAGCTTGGGCAAGTTACAGCCACTTCTCTGAAGCTTTGTAACTTCGGAGGGGAGAAAAAAAATGGGAGTAATTATTTGCTTTTTTTTTCTTTTTTTTTTCCTAGTTTCTGAAACTAGAAAACCTCTAGATTCTTTCAACCTCTAAAATTCTACCTTTAAATTGTAATGCATTCCAAAGGTTTAGATATGAAGAGCCTAAATATCATCCCGAGTCTAGGAGAGAATTTAGATGTAATAATTCACAACATTATCTTCTCAAAGTACAAGGGAATAGAATTGGCTTTAAGAACGCTCTCTAAACCAGATTATATTGAGACAAGCCTATCATTTCTGCATCACTGTTTTCTTTGTTTAAGAAAATGATTTGGGTATTGCTGCTGCAGCAGTGGTTGGTGATATTAAAATCAAATAAAAATATTACTCTTGAAACAAATGAAATGATTTAAACCTATCTGAGAAATCTTATGAAAATATACCTAGGAGGCACACATTGTATTGTCATCAAATTAATTTGTTTTCTAAGCTCAAATTTAATTTAAAACGAGATATTTCTTCCACTGGTACAATCAACAGACAGTAGAAGGATTCTACAGAGAGAACACAGGAAATAAACCCTATAATAACGTTGGAGCAAACAACTGACACTATAGTTCTGTCTTCTATTGCTTGTGATGCTTCTAGAAAGTATTTTTTAACAGCTTCCTGATGAATTGGCTCTTGGTGTGAAGCCAGGCTTATCTCTGGCTCACATTTGCAAACTTTTCCCCATCCTCAAGTCCTACAACAAATCCATCTTCAAGACCTGAAAAGTTCTTGGTCTCCGCGTTTCTCAGAACAGACCCTTCTTCATCCTCACAGACATGGGGTTGGGGATCCCACTCCTGGGTTACTGAAATGACCTTCTCCTTAGAATGACCCAAAGTGCAAAGGCATTTTCCTGAAATAAAGCTTTCATCAAGCCATTTCTGCTATTAAAACCTCCAGGGATTCCATAGATTATAGGATCCATTCTAAATGCTGCAGTTGAGATCTCCATTGTTTCAGTGGGCAAGTGCATTATACTTTTCACAGACTTTAAACCTCCACATTCGAGATTTTGCTACCAGGAATGTTTTGCCCTTTCTCTGTGCCAACTCATGGCCATCAGCACCTCCAGTTCTGTTTTGAAACTCACTTTCTTACGGATATCTTTCTTGTTTAGTATCTACTTAGATACTAAATAGCAAAGTAGCAGTATCTACCTAGTAGATACTAAATAGCAAAATAGATACTAAATAGCAAAGTATTTAGTAGATACTAAAGTAGCAAATAAATTGTTTTTGAGTTTTTAATCACGTTAAGTGCTCTTAAAATAAATTATCCAAGTCTGGGGATAAACAACTCACAGAGATTTTCATTCTTTAAGAAGCTACCCAGAGTGATTTTATTTTATGTGAGACAGCGCTCACATTTTCATTTGTCTGCCTTTTCACTAGGAATCCACTTAACCAGCGCAAAAGGACTCCGTTTGGTGACCTCTAGCGGGCACCGGACAATCTTACAAAATTATGAAAAGCGGAGGGCAAAGAATAACCCTTCCCTTTAACCAGCCAGGTTACCCTGTGGTCAGATGACCGCATCTCACCCTACCCCACCCTTATTTTTTTTTCTTCTAGTATTTGTTTTGCATCTAACACAGTTCGCCTTACAACTCACCTGTCTCGCCTCCGGTGGGCTGGACTGCTGGTGTCGGGTGTCAGGTGAATGAATTGCTGGTAGCAGTTTAAAATAATCCCTGCCAAGTGGAACCCACTCTCTGGGCACCGACAAGAGCGCGGGGTAGATCGCTCTGCGGAGCCTTCAGGGGGCTCTTCTCGTTCGGAGGGCCGGTGCTGCAGCCGGGTCAGGTGTGCGCGGGGGGATATCAAGATATTTTGAAAAGGAGGATGCAGACGAAGACCACGCGAAAGGCTGTTTTTGCCGGTGACAAGGGGTTCCTCCCCAGACTTTCATACCACTCTAAGGGCAGCATCTCGAGAGGGTCCAAACGCGCTACATGTAGGCGCCTTCTCAGGACACGCGCCCCAGAACGTGGGGGCCGGGTCAGGGGCCGCTCCCCTCCGCGGGCTGGCAGGCGGCACCAAGGCTGGGGGCTGGGGCGTGTAACCGCCCTCGGAGCACGCGGTACGTGGGTCGCCCCGCGCGGCGGGAGGAAGAGCAAAGTCGGCAGGAAAAGCCGTGGCTGGGATGCCTTCCCTGAGAAATCCTTAGGGGCGATCTCAGAACGCGAGCTGGGCTCCGGACAGTTTCTGGAAAAAGCTCTCCAAACGCCGTCTGTCCCCGCACCCGAGTCCACACTGGGCTTTGAACCAGGGCTGTTAAAAGGGCCCTTAGGGACTGCCCAAGTCATCCCGATGGCCCGGGGCGGGACGCGGGAGCAGGCATCCCGGCCGCTGGGCTCCCCGCTCCCCCGCCCTGCGGACCCCTCCCCGCCACTACGGGCGGGAGCGGAGGGGGAGGACGGCGTCACGAGGCCGGGAGCCCGAGGTCCAGGGCGGGGCGCCCGGGAATCCCAGCCCGAGCGAGCCGGGGAGGTGCGGGTGCGGGCGCGGGCGGGAAGCGGAGGGCGGCGCGGAGGGAGGTGAACCGCGCGCGCGGAGCCGGGCGGGCGAGGAGGAGGACTGCACAGAGGCCCCGCCCCCGCCGCCGCGAGCCGGCTCCTCGCCGCCTCCGAACCCGTTCACTTTGCCTCTTGCCTCTGGACGGCGGCGGGGCGGCCGCCGGATCCGTGGCCTCAGGGAGCGCGGGAGACGGGGAGCTATCCCGCCGCGGCGCCTCCTTTCGGCGCCCGCACCCCTCAGGGGGTCGGCGCCGCGGCCTGGGAGAGGGCACCGCGGCCTCGGAGTGGGCAGCCCTCGGGCGCGAGGGGCGGCGGCGCGGACACAGCCGCGTTTCCAGCCGGTGGGGCGCAGCGCTGGCACCGGCGGGGACTCCCCGGCCACCCGCAGGTACCGTGGGGCGGAGGGCGCGCCGCTAGCAGCGCCGCCTGCGTTGCCAGAGAGACTCGAGCCCAGGGATCCCCGGGCCAGCGGAAGGCAGAAGCGGAGCCCCGAGGGAGCGCGGGCCCCGACGGCGGGCTCCCCAGTCGGCCACGGACAGGCAGGTCCCGCGTGGCGGCTGTGCGGGGGAGCTGCAGCGGGGCCCTCGGGCCGAAGGTCCCCCGGGCGGCCAGCCATGACCTTCGGGCGCAGCGGGGCGGCCTCGGTGGTGCTGAACGTGGGCGGCGCCCGGTACTCGCTGTCCCGGGAGCTGCTGAAGGACTTTCCGCTGCGCCGCGTGAGCCGGCTGCACGGCTGCCGCTCCGAGCGCGACGTGCTCGAGGTGTGCGACGACTACGACCGCGAGCGCAACGAATACTTCTTCGACCGGCACTCGGAGGCCTTCGGCTTCATCCTGCTCTACGTGCGCGGCCACGGTAAGTTGCGGTTCGCGCCACGGATGTGCGAGCTCTCCTTCTACAACGAGATGATCTACTGGGGCCTAGAGGGCGCGCACCTCGAGTACTGCTGCCAGCGCCGCCTCGACGACCGCATGTCCGACACCTACACCTTCTACTCAGCGGACGAGCCGGGCGTGCTGGGCCGCGACGAGGCGCGCCCCGGCGGGGCCGAGGCGGCTCCCTCCAGGCGCTGGCTGGAGCGCATGCGGCGGACCTTCGAGGAGCCCACGTCGTCGCTGGCCGCTCAGATCCTGGCCAGCGTGTCGGTGGTGTTCGTGATCGTGTCCATGGTGGTGCTGTGCGCCAGCACGTTGCCCGACTGGCGCAACGCAGCAGCCGACAACCGCAGCCTGGATGACCGGAGCAGGTACTCCGCCGGCCCTGGGAGGGAGCCCTCCGGGTAGGACGCACTGCTTCTCTGCCCGTCCCGTCCGTCCTGTCGCGTCTGTCCGTCCCGTCCGTCAGTCCCGTCTCCGTTCTGTCCGCCTCCGGGCGACCGAGCCAGCGGGGTGCGCGACCCAGCGAGGCCCCAGGCGCGGCCAACTACGGGACGGGTCGGTCCCCACTCCCAGCGCGTTGTCCGGGGCACCAGCGGGGTCTGGCCCTTACACTAGACGCACCTCTTGAGGGCGAAATCCCCAGGCGTGGGGAGGGGCGTGTAGAGATAGACAAACGTCCTCTCCTTGTAGTTTACTTTTGAGCAGAGAGCAACCTGCTAATTAGATTTTTCTGAACTTTTATTGTTAGGGTTCAACAATTAAGCCTTGAACTAAGCGCAGTTTGAATTATTTGCCAATTTTTGGTAGTGTTTGGAAAGATGAATTCTTGTTATGGTGAAATGTGCACTCTCCACACATTCTATACACTGTGCCCCCGGCATAGTATGTGCTGTAATGGAATTGTTATATTATAAAGGAGGTTAATTTACCGATAGACCCTCAATAATGAATGTCTGTGCTCTTTTCTCCCCCCTTTTCCTACAAAGTATGGAGTTAGCAAAGCTCTTGTCCACCGTTTGGTTTCAAAGATTCACACTGCGACTTTCAGAGGGTCTGTAGTATGGGAAGGGAAAAAACCATTACCTTGAGAGCAGAGAAAACTCTGAAGTGTCCTAAATCCAGAAAACAGTATTTGGGTAATTTTTTTTTTTTTTCACTTTACTAGGATGAATGGGAAAATATTACAGTCTTTTCTTAGACTGTCTTACCTTTCAATGGTGATAGCACTCTCCTGTTTTTAGTACAAGTGAGCATATTTGGTGGGAGGAATAAGCAGACTAAGGGTGGACTTTCAAAGAAGACAGTCTTTTGGGGCACAAAACCCAAACTGCATATTATAGTTGATCTGTTTGACACTGTCTTAAGATCCTCCTTCTATTCTCTTTTTAAATTTAAGGTTGTGCTCTGTCATCTTTTCCTGATGGGCAGGTACATGTTCGGAATGGCGGTCTTGCTATTGCAGTGGATTACTTCTACATGATATTTTTCCTGTAGGGAGTCAGGATTTTTATACAAATCTAAGAAGTAAATAAAATTGCCTAGTACCACAGAGTCTATTATTTCTTCTTGACTTGAAATCCAAGATACATGCTTTGAAAGGAAATTCATCAGGAAACTCATTTTGTTTAGTGAATTAGGTTCTAACGATTTTGAATTTACAGATAAGAATTACTTATTTGGTACTCCAACAATACAATGAAATTAATTTATTTACCTAAATAAATGCCTTTTTTTTTTTTAAGGAGGTCGTTGGGAAAATGGTCTTGAAATTTTTTTCTCTAGTAACTGTAGAATTCTAAGGTTAGTGAAGGTTTGAGCTACATTGGCAAAGGAAACAGGAGAATTGAATTATTATTAGTACAGATAATGAGGGAGTTGACTGAACCAGTATATGAGCAAAACCAGTAAAATACCTCAAATATAATCTTAGGGGGAGGGAGGGTGTTTTAGGAGAGGGAAAGGGCCATATGGAGATCATTAATGTAAAGCATTTGTAAAGAAATGAGAGAAATGGATAGTAATTTTAGGGCGAGAAACACAAGAAACAAAAAAGGGAAGACACAGAGATGGAAAAGAGGGAGACTGCAAAATAAGTGAAGGGAGAAAAGAAAAGTAATGCTTATTTGTGTATATGTATTTTATGTATGTGTATAATTATTCAAGTCAGAGCTGTTTCCTGGATACTTAGATATTTCAAGCAAAAGCATGTTTTTCTTGGCTTAATGGCCCAGTTTTAGCTTCACTCTCTGAGTGTAGGTATATGAAAACCAATATCTGCAATACCAAACAGATAAACTGCAGAATGGCTGAATGAGGATGCTGCTTATTACAGAGGAAGCTCCCTCTGCCCTTCAACAGAGAGGGCCCTTAAGCTGTCACTTGTAAGTATAGTCGCTAAAACCCTGCTTGCTTGTGGTTGCTGAAATTAGTCTTTCCAAAACATCATTCTCATTATTTGACTATATTTCGCATCTGCCAAATAAAGCCAAAACTCCTTTCTTGGCCTTCAAGGCTCTTTACAGTTTGATGACAACCTACCGTTCTTTTTTTTTTTTTTGAGACGGAGTCTCGGTCTGTCGCCCAGGCTGGAGTGCAGTGGCCAGATCTCAGCTCACTGCAAGCTCCGCCTCCCGGGTTCCCGCCATTCTCCTGCCTCAGCCTCTGGAGTAGCTGGGACTACAGGCACCCGCCACTGCGCCCAGCTAGTTTTTTGTATTTTTTTAGTAGAGACGGGGTTTCACTGTATTAGCCAGGATGGTCTCGATCTCCTGACCTCGTGATCCGCCCGTCTCGGCCTCCCAAAGTACTGGGATTACAGGCTTGAGCCACCGCGCCCGGCCATACCTGCTGTTCTTGACTTACTCCATCATAGTTTGCAAACATCTTTTGAGTATCTGCTACGTTCAAGGTACTGCTGGTGTTCCAAATATTGTAACTTTCTGTTGTAAAGAAAAGCTGGTGTCAAGTTGGTGATGTAGGAATCAGAGGCACAATTGATTTCTGAGAGTTCAGTTGTTTGGAGAAGGCCTTCAAGGTGGTGGATGATGGAAACAAACCATGGTTGGAAGGTTGCAGAGGTTGTGCACTGCCCAAACTAGCAGGGAGTGTCATTTATTTTATTTTATTTTTTGCATTTTTAGTAGAGATGGGCTTTCTCCATGTTGGTCAGGCTGGTTTTGAACTCCTGACCTCAGGTGATCTGCCCGCGTAGGCCTTCCAAAGTGCTAGGATTACAGGTGTGAGCCACCACGCCTGGCCAGGCAGTGTCATTTATATAAATTCTAGTTAATGCAACCTGCACAACCATGTGCGCCCTGCCTGGGAACAAAATAAAGAGATTTTTTTAGGATAAAAGGAACATCATGGGCATGAAACTTGTATATGATGTTTGTGGAAGCTTGAGTCCAGTGATGGAGTGAGCCTTGAATTCCAGGGGGAATAATTTTATTTTACAGGCAGTGGCTAGCCCTTGGCCAGTTTTGTGTTTGGGGTAAATGGATTATGCATATAAAGTAGTGCATGAGGGGCATGTGTTCCATGATTTGAAGACAGGGAAGATTGTACACAAGAAGATGAGTTGGAAATCTTCCCAGAGTGAGGGGATGAGAGCTTGGATGGCTTTGTGGTGGTGGAGAAATGGAGAAACAACAACTCGGGAAAATACCAGGAAGAGTCAAAGTTAATCCAGGGCATTAGAAGGACACAGGCATCAGGGACTGATGAAGTGGACTTCCCAGGAGTTAAGCGTATCCCCTGCCTCTTGCAGTCTTCATTTGTCCAGCCTGGCCTGCTTACTTGTTCCTGAGCCACACAAATGTCCCTTACTGTGCAATGCCTAGCTGCTGAAATGGGATTATTCATCAAGCCCAGTTCAGATTCTATTCCTCTCTTGAAGCGTTTACTGATTGCCCTAGTAGATGTGATGTTTCCTCCTGAACTCCTTAAGGAATTGCTTATTTGTACTATTTGTTTGGCATCTATGATATCCTTCTTAGCATGGTGGTTATATTTTCATATAAACATGTCCTAGCTCTTAAGCTGGATTAGATAAAAAGCCCTAGAAGGCAGGTAAATTCTCTTGTACTGTTTCTCATTAAAACATCTTTTATTTTATATTTTTGTTGATTGATTGAGAAGAGATCTAACTCTGTCACCCAGGCCGGAGTGCAGTGGTGCGATCATAGCCCACTGCAGCCTAGAACTCCTGGACTCAGGTGATTCTCCCACCTCAGCCTCCAGAGCAGCTGGGATCACAGGCATGAGCCACCATGCCCCGTGAATTAAGAACATTTTTTTTTTTTTTTTTTTGAGGCGGAGTCTCGCTCTGTCTCCTGGACTGGAGTGCAGTGGCCGGATCTCAGCTCACTGCAAGCTCCGCCTCCCGGGTTTACGCCATTCTCCTGCCTCAGCCTCCCGAGTAGCTGGGACTACAGGCGCCCGCCACCTCGCCCAGCTAGTTTTTGTATTTTTAGTAGAGACGGGGTTTCACCGTGTTAGCCAGGATGGTCTCGATCTCCTGACCTCGTGATCCACCCGTCTCGGCCTCCCAAAGTGCTGGGATTACAGGCTTGAGCCACCGCGCCCGGCCAAGAACATTTTTTGTAGAGATGGGGTCTTACAGGCCACGCGCGGTGGCTCATGCCTGTAGTCCCAGCACTTTGGGAGGCCGAGGTGGGCGGATCACAAGGTCAGGAGTTCGAGATGGGGTCTTACTGTATTGCCCAGACCTGTCTTGAATTCCTGGCTTCAAGCAATCCTACCGTCTTAGTCTCCCGAAATGTTGGGATTACAGGTGTGAGCCACTGTGCCCAGCTGAAATACTAGGAAATAATTCTTAGTACTTGCCAGAGTTGTCATTTCTCCTCCATTTCTCCACTACCACAAAATTGCTATTCAGGAACCGTAAGTGTCTATTGTGTATATAACATTTCAAAACATAACTTTCCAGAACTATATCTTCTATTGTGTAGTTTAAAATGATGTTTGGTAGCTGGGTGTGGTGGCTCACGCCTGTAATCCCAGCACTTTGGGAGGCCGAGGCAGGTGGATCACCTGAGGTCGGGAGTTCAAGACCAGCCTGACCAACATGGAGAAACCCCATGTCTACTAAAAATACAAAATTAGCTGGGGTGGTGGCGCATGCCTGTAATCCCAGCTATCCAGGAGGCTGCGGCAGAATTCCTTGAACTAGGGAGGCGGAGATTGTGGTGAGCTGAGATCGCACCATTGCACTCCAGCCTGGGCAAAAAGAGCGAAACTCCATCTCAAAAATAAAATAAAATGAAATCGAATAAAATAGAATATAGAATAGAATAGAATAAAATACATACTGTTTGGGGCCGGGCATGGTGGCTCACGCCTGTAATCCCAGCATTTTGGGAGGCCGAGGGAGGTGGATCACCTGAGGTCAGGAGTTCAAGGCCAACCTGGCCAACGTGGTGAAACCCCGTCTCTACAAAAATTAGCTGGGCATGATGGTGGGTGCCTGTAATCCCAGCTACTTGGGAGGCTGAGGTGGGAGAATCACTTGAACCTGGGAGGGGGAGGTTGCAGTAAGCCAAGATGGCACCATTGCACTCCAGTCTGGGTGACAGAGAGACTCTGTCTCAAAAAAAAAAAAAAAAAGGCTGTTTGGGGTCAAGCAGTGGGCTTTAGTTGCCAGAACTCTCAGTTGAAGCAGACAGAATCCTGTGCTGGAGTAAGAAAAAGGTCTATCAGGCCAAGCTCAGCGACTCACCTGTATAATTCCAGCTCTTTGGGAGGCTGAGCTTGGCAGGTGGATCACCTGAGGTCAGGAGTTCAAGACCAGCCTGGCCAACATGGTGAAACCCCGTCTCTACTAAAAATACAAAAATTAGCCGAGTGTGGTGGTGGATGCCTGTAATTGCAGCTACTCGGGAGACTGAGGGAGGAGAATCACTTGTATCAGGGCGGGAGAGGTTGCAGCGAGCTGAGATCGTGCCACTGCACTCCAGCCTGGGTGATAAAGTGAGACTCAGTCTCAAAAAAAAAAAGAAAAGAAAAAGAAAAAGGTCTATCAGGAAACAGCCTATAGTCCCAGCTACTCCAGAGACTGAGGTGGGAGGATCACCTGAGCCCAGGAGTTGAAGGCTGCAGTGAACTATGATTGCACAACTGCACTCCAGCCTAGGCAGCAGGGAGACCCTGTCTCAAAACAAAACAACAATAAAAAAATCAAGGAACAATTATTTATCGAGTACTTAATGGTACAAAAGGAATAAAGATAAGAATATGGTTTACTTTTATGAACCTCTGACATTTGGCACAGTGCACAATCGGAAGTTTGGAAGAAATCTTAGGTCTTCCAAATCAATAATTTATAACTTTTTATGTATGAGGATAATCCTTTTAAATTGATTTGTTTAGATCGTTAATAATCATATAAGAATGGTTCAAAATCTAAAAGCTACAAAGCTAAGCGTTTCTCCATTTTCCCAGCCATTCAGTTCTTTTCCCTAGATGTAACCAAAGTTACTAGTTTTTGGTTTGTCATTTCAGAGACATTTTATATATATATGTAAGCACATTATATATATTTACAAAAGCCAGAAATCCAGTGTAATACACACTGTCCTGAAACTTGCTTTTTAACTAATAATGTGTCATGGAGATCATTCCATGTGAGTCTATAAAGATCTCCCTGATTCTGCAGCTTCATAATATTCTACTTTAGAGATGGCCCATAGTCAGTATGCATTTATGTCATTTCTTGTCTGTAGGAAATGTTACAGTGATTATTCTGTTCATATATATTTTATTTCTTTTATGCAGGTATATCCATAGGATACATTCCAGAAAGTTAAATCATTGGGTCAAAGGAGATATGCACTTGTAATTTTCACAGATAATTCTAAACTACTCTCCAAAAAGATTGTACTGTGTCAATTTATACTCCCACCAGCAATATAGGAGAGAGCATGTTTCTGCATACTCTTACAAAGTATTTGATCTTTACTGTGCTGAAAACTGAAAAATGGTATCCAGTAGTTTTAATTTGTTTTATTTTGAGCAAGATTTTGTATCTTTACATATATTGAGGAGTCATTTATCTTGCTTTTAAAAATAAGATATTTGTACCTTTTTCTCATTATGTCAATGACTTTCTTCTTAGTTTAAAGATTAAAAAAAAATTAATGTTGCAGTGAGGTGAGCTAATGCCACTGCACTCCAGCCTGAGTGACAGAGCAAGACTCCATCTCAAAAAAAAAAAAAAAAAAGAAATTAGCTCTTTTTATGATATGAGTTGCAAATACTTCGTTTTCTAATTTAGGACCCCATTAAAAGAAAACTACAATTGCCTAAAACATAGTAGCTGCACTTTTACTATCTATTTGTTGAGAAAAAATGCATAATGATTAAAAAAAAATTGTGGCCCAGGCACGGTGGCACATGCCTGTAATCCCAGCACTTTGGGAGGCTGAGGCGGGTGGATCATGAGGTCAGGAGATCGAGACCATCCTGGCTAACACAGTGAAACTCCGTCTCTATAAAAAATATAAAAAATTAGCCGGGCGAGGTGGCGGGCGCCTGTAGTCCTATCTACTCGGGAGGCTGAGGCAGGAGAATGGTGTGAACCTGGGAAGTGGAGCTTGCAGTGAGCAGAGATCACACCACTGCACTCCAACCTGGGCGGCAGAGCGAGACTCTGTCAAAAACAAAAGCCTGCTCCCAGGCTGGAGTGCAGTGGCACAATCTCAGCTCACTGCAACCTCTGCCTCCTGGGTTCAAGTGATTCTCCTGCCTCAACCTCCCAACTAGCTGGGATTACAGGCATCCGCCACCACACCTGGCTAATTTTTGTGTTTTTAGTAGAGATGGGGTTTCACCATATTGGCCAGGCCGGTCTCAAACTCCTGACCTCATGATCCACCTGCCTTGGCCTCCCAGAAGTGCTGGGATTACAGGAGTGAGCCACCGTGCCCGACCAATAATTGTGAATTCTAACCATTCATCAACTCTTGAGCTCCTGTGATCATGCCAGGTGCTGTGCCAGACACTATGGGCACAGAGGTTCCTACAAAGGGTTCCTGCTGTCATGGAGCTGGGCAGTTAGTGGTGATAGTAGCAGACAGCACAGTAAGCAAATAAGAAGAATTTCAGATTATGAAAGGTGACGTGAGTTGAGTCCTGAGTGTAAGAAAGGGGCAGCCTTGGGAAGAGGGAAGGGAGTGTTCTGGGCAGAGGGAGCAGCTAATGCAAAGATGCCACTGAGATGGCAATGGACTGGGCTTGTCTACTGGACAGAAGGAAGGCCCATGTGGGCTATAGTTTCTTCTTCTTTTTCTTTTTTTTTGAGATGGAGTCTCACTCTGTCGCCCAGGCTGGAGTGCAGTGGCCGGATCTCAGCTCACTGCAAGCTCCACCTCCCAGGTTTACGCCATTCTCCTGCCTCAGCCTCCCGAGTAGCTGGGACTACAGGCGCCCGCCACCTCGCCCGGCTAGATTTTTGTATTTTTTTTTTTCAATAGAGACGGAGTTTCACCGTGTTAGCCAGGATGGTCTCGATCTCCTGACCTCGTGATCCGCCCATCTCGGCCTCCCAAAGTGCTGGGATTACAGGCTTGAGCCACCGCGCCCGGCCATTTCTTCTAAGGGTAGATGAAGTTGGAAGGCAATGGGGCCTATCAGGCCGGGCCTATGTGCCATGGGAAGGAGTTTGGATTTTCTTCCAAGTGTGACAGGGAGGCCTTTGGAAGGTTTTAAGCAGAGGAAAACTATGATACGTGTTTTAAAAACACCACTGGGTAGAGAATGAAGGGAGGGTCAACAGTAGATGTGGAGAGACCTGGCAGCTGAGAGCATGTGGACCTTGATCTAAGGGAATAGCAGTGGAGACAGTGAGAAGTGACTGGATTCAGGTGAATTATGTGGGTGTTACTGTCATTAATGACAGCTCGCCTACCAGGACTAGGAGAGTGTGTGAGATATTTATTGTGTGAAGCTGTGCTAGGGCCTATAGGCCATTTGGGGTCCCTCTCGCTTGACTACTTTGACTCACACACAATAAGCCTGAATTATTCCAGTTCTTTTTTTTTTTTTTTTTTTTGAGACAGAGTCTTGCTCTGTCGCCCAGGCTGGAGTGTAGTGGCCAGATCTCAGCTCACTGCAAGCTCCGCCTCCCGGGTTTACGCCATTCTCCTGCCTCAGCCTCCCGAGTAAGCTGGGACTACAGGCGCCTGCCACCTCGCCTGGCTAGTTTTTTGTATTTTTTAGTAGAGATGGGGTTTCACCGTGTTAGCCAGGATGGTCTCGATCTCCTGACCTCGTGATCCGCCCGTCTCGGCCTCCAAAGTGCTGGGATTACAGGCTTGAGCCACCGCGCCCGGCCATTTCTTCTAAGGGTAGATGAAGTTGGAAGGCAATGGGGCCTATCAGGCCGGGCCTATGTGCCATGGGAAGGAGTTTGGATTTTCTTCCAAGTGTGACAGGGAGGCCTTTGGAAGGTTTTAAGCAGAGGAAAACTATGATACGTGTTTTAAAAACACCACTGGGTAGAGAATGAAGGGAGGGTCAACAGTAGATGTGGAGAGACCTGGCAGCTGAGAGCATGTGGACCTTGATCTAAGGGAATAGCAGTGGAGACAGTGAGAAGTGACTGGATTCAGGTGAATTATGTGGGTGTTACTGTCATTAATGACAGCTCGCCTACCAGGACTAGGAGAGTGTGTGAGATATTTATTGTGTGAAGCTGTGCTAGGGCCTATAGGCCATTTGGGGTCCCTCTCGCTTGACTACTTTGACTCACACACAATAAGCCTGAATTATTCCAGTTCTTTTTTTTTTTTTTTTTTTGAGACAGAGTCTTGCTCTGTCGCCCAGGCTGGAGTGTAGTGGCCAGATCTCAGCTCACTGCAAGCTCCGCCTCCGGGTTTACGCCATTCTCCTGCCTCAGCCTCCCGAGTAAGCTGGGACTACAGGCGCCTGCCACCTCGCCTGGCTAGTTTTTTGTATTTTTTAGTAGAGATGGGGTTTCACCGTGTTAGCCAGGATGGTCTCGATCTCCTGACCTCGTGATCCGCCCGTCTCGGCCTCCCAAAGTGCTGGGATTACAGGCTTGAGCCACCGCGCCCGGCCCCAGTTCTTTTTCTACAGGATCTGCTTCCCATTTGGGGATATTGTGGGGAGGAGACTCTGGAAGAGGGATCTCCAGCATGTTGGTGGGAGAAGGATCGTAGACATTCTAACATTGAGAGGACTGTCTCAGCTCTTAAAGATAATAGTGAACACATTCACAATCTCCGTTGATAAACAATTCTAGTAACTAATTAATCTTAGAATGGTGATGTTCTTAATGTTTTGTCTGATTATTAAGATAAACTAGATTTTTCAGGCAGTTTGCCTTCTAGTAACATCTGAATATTATTCTGACACTGCCAATGAGATTAATGTACTTTTTGGCATTTTAACATATAGACAAGTTGTTTTTTAAAATGACTAAGCATTTGCCGGGCATGGTGGCTCATGCCTGTAATCCCAGCACTCTGGGAGGCCGAGGTGGGTGGATCACGAGGTCAGGAGATTGAGACTATCCTGGCTAACACGGTGAAACCCCGTCTCTGCTAAAAATACAAAAACAAAATTTGGCGGGTGCCTGTAGTCCCAGCTTCTCGGGAGGCTGAGGCGGGAGAATGGCGTGAACCCAGGAGGCGGAGCTTGCAGTGAGCCCAGATTGCACCACTGCACTCCAGCCTGGGCGACAGAGCGAGACTCCGAGACTCTGTCTCAAAACAAACAAACGAACAAAAAGATGCTCTTTGCTGGCTGCCTTTGAGAAGCTGTGACTTCTGAAAGGTCAGTTATAAAGTAGTGGCCCCTTTTATTTTTTGGTCCCTTTTGCCTAGACTTTGTCCCCTCAGTCAGTCTGAGCTGAGCTCTTTAGCAGGCAAAGTCTTGCTGTAATTTTGATCTGCTCTTTAGAAATTTTTTTCTAAAAGTCGCTTCATGTTGAAATTTGATCTTTAATTGGTATTGCTTTGTGTTGTGGTGGTGAGAATTTGAGGAGATTTTAAAAATGTTAAAATTTCTTGTAGTGTTATTTTAATCCTCAGTTAAAAAGAATTAAATGATCAAAGTGAAACACCAGGTGATGGTAATTTAAATTTCAATTATATTATTTCGATCGCCTTTCAGTTCAATACTGTATAAATCCAATAGGTTTTAAGTATTTAAAAATAAAAAGTAATATTTGAAACTGAAGATGAAAGTCTTAGTGCTTTTACTGTGCAGATAAGGTGGATATTTTCAGAAGTCAGTAATTACTAGATCTCTGATAGGATTCAACATAACCCAGAACCTGAGTTAAATTCTGTTCTTTCACAGTAGACTGTTTCTTTTAATGTGTACAGGCTGCTGCCAATTTTGGAATTCAGTGGAAACTTTCTTTTGTCAGTGCCCTTTCTCTAACCAAAGTGCTTTTTTCCCCCTACCTTTTGGTAAGCAAGTTACTTTCAACATTATTCTTTTTATATTTGTAAAATTTTTTTTTTTTTTTTTGAGACGGAGTCTTGCTCTGTCGCCTGGGCTGGAGTGCAGTGGCTGGATCTCAGCTCACTGCAAGCTCCGCCTCCCGGGTTCCCGCCATTCTCCTGCCTCAGCCTCCGGAGTAGCTGGGACTACAGGTGCCTGCCACTTCGCCCGGCTAGTTTTTTGTATTTTTAGTGGAGACGGGGGTTCACCGTGTTAGCCAGGATGGTCTCGATCTCCTGATCTCATGATCCGCCCGTCTCGGCCTCCCAAAGTGCTGGGATTACAGGCTTGAGCCACCGCGCCCGGCTATATTTGTAAAAGTAACACTTTCTTCATTTGAAAAAAAAGTGTTAAAATGTGAAAAGTTAACTTGCCCCGTCTCTTCAATCCCATCACCCAGTTTCTGGGTATTCTTTGAGAAACTTTCCATTAACATATTAACATATATTAATATTAACACATGTGCATGTACACACACACACAAACACATGCAAGTGTATACAATTACATATATGTACACATACAGATTTTCTCTTTTATTATTTATTTATTTATTTATTTATTTTTTTTTTTTTTGAGACGGAGTCTCGCTCTGTCGCCCGGGCTGGAGTGCAGTGGCCGGATCTCAGCTCACTGCAAGCTCCGCCTCCCGGGTTTACGCCATTCTCCTGCCTCAGCCTCCCGAGTAGCTGGGACTACAGGCGCCCGCCACCTCGCCCGCTCGTTTTTTGTACTTTTTAGTAGAGACGGGGTTTCACCGTGTTAGCCAGGATGGTCTTGATCTCCTGACCTCGTGATCCGCCCGTCTCGGCCTCCCAAAGTGCTGGGATTACAGGCTTGAGCCACCGCGCCCGGCCGCTATTTATTTATTTATTCAGACGGAGTCTCGCTCTGTTGCCAGGCTGGAGTGCATGACCTTGGCTCACTGCAATCTCTGCCTCCCGGGTTCAAGCAGTTCTCCTGCCTCAGCCTCCCGAGTAGCTGGGACTACAGGCATGCACCACCATGTCCAGCTAATTTTTGTATTTTTAGTAGAGACGGAGTTTCACCATGTTGGCCATGTTGGTCTCAAACTCCTGACCTCAGGTGATCCACCTGCTTCGGCCTCCCAAGTGCTAGGATTACAGGCATGAGCCACAGCGCCCAGTCAGATTTTCTCTTTTAAATATATAATTGGGATTATTCTATGATCTTGTTCAGCAATTGGCCTTTTTTACTTAATGATACATTTTGAAACTCTTTTCATGCGAGGAGCGGAGGCTTAGGCCTGTAGTCCTGGCACTTTGGGACGCCTGAGGCGAGAGGATCACTTGAGCTCAGGAGTTCGAGACCAGCCTGGGCAACATGGCAAAATCCCATCTCTACAAAATTTAGCCGGGTGTGGTGACGTGCTCCTGTAATTCCAGCTACTCAGGAGTCTGAGGTAGGAGGGTCACTTGAGTCCGGAAGGTTGAGGCTGCAGTGAGCCGTGATAACGGCAGTGCTCTCCAGCTTGGGTGACAGAGCAAGACCCTGTCTCGAAAAGAAAGAAAGAAAAGAAACTATTTTCATATTAGTTCTTATCAATCTCCCCCATTCTGTAAATATTTGTATGGGACTCCATTGCATGGATGGGCCATAATTCATTTAATAAATGTCTCTTCTGATGATAATAGTAAAGATTGTAACAGTCAATATTTATTGAATACTGACATGTGTTTTGTCATCTGAGTCTCATTACAGTCCTATGAAGTAGTGCTGTTACCCAGTTTTATGCCTGAGATTTAGGTAGTTTATCCAATATGTCCAGACTCACATAGTGGGTCAGTGGCGCCCTGGGCTCTGATTCCCATGCCCCCACCTACTCTGCTGAGAAATGTTTAGTTTGATACTAATTTTTCAAAAGGGCAAACATTGGCGCAGAGCACAATCTTTTCCATATATCCTTGCAAATTGGTGTGAATATATATTTAGGCTAAATTCCAAAGTGGAAAATAGCTGAGTTAAAAGGATTGTGCTTTAAACATTTTTTGATAGATACTGCCAAATTTCCCTCTAAAATATGAAAGTCAGAACTATTCTTTATTAATAATAATAGCCATCATCATATGCAGTTAGTAATGAATAGGGTCCTATATTAATTAATAACACACTTAATAGCACATTTAATAGCAAACATCTGGAAATAACATAATTAAAAAATAGAACAGCTGTTTTTTTATTTTTATTTTTTTAGAGACAGGGTCTTGCTCTGTCACCCAGGCTGGAGTGTAGTGGTATGATCTCCTCTCACTGCAATCTCTGCCTCCCTGGCTCTGGCGATCCTCCCACCTTAGCCTCCCAAGTAGCTGGGACTACAGGCACACAACACCATGCCTGGCTAATTTTTGTATTTTTTGTAGAGATGGGATCTTGCTATGTTGCCCTGGCTGGTCTTGAACTCCTGGACTTGAGTGATCCATGTACCTCCGTCTCCCAAAGTGTTGGGATTACAGGTGTCAGCCACTGCGCCTGGCCTAGAATAGCTTTATTGAGATAAAATTCACATACCATAAAATTCAGTGGTTTTTGGGATATTTTTACCAGATTGTGCAACCATCACCACCCTCAGTGTTTTTTTTCCTTTTTTTTTTTTTTTTTTTGAGATGAAGTCTCGCTCAGTTGCCCAGGCTGGAGTGTAGTGGTGTAATCTTGGCTCACTGCAACCTCAGCCTCCTGGGTTCAAGCGATTCTTGTGCCTCAGCCTCCCGAGTAGCTGGGATTACAGGCGTGTACCACCATGCCCAGACCCGGCTAATTTTTGTATTTTTAGTAGAGACAGGATTTCACCATGTTGCCTAGGCTGGTCTCAAACTCCTGACCTCGTGATCCACCTACCTTGGCCTCCCAAAGTGCTGGGATTACAGGTGTGAGCCACTGCACCCAGCCTACTGCCTGGCTAATTTTTACATTTTTTTTTTTTTGTAGAGACAGGGTCTCTCTATGTTTCCATTCTGGTCTGGAACTCCTGGCCTCAAGCAATTCTCCTGCCTTGGCCTCCCAAAGCATTGGGATTATAGGCATGAACCACTAAGCCCGATCTGTAGGTTCTATTTTTAAAAATCAATTGCAAGTTGGTTTTATGGCTCCCTATTCATGTATTCATTAAATTCAACAAATATTTACTGAGCAACGATTATGTATTTAGGACTGTTCTAGGTGTTGGGGATATAGCAGTGAATAAAACAAAGTCCTTGCTTTCAATGACCACCTATTCTAATACGTCCGTAACACTGTAGTCCCAGCTGTTTGGGAGGCTGAGGTAGGAAGTTTGTTTGAGTCCAGGAGTTTGAAGCCAGCCTGGGCAACATAGTGAGATCCCATCTCAAAAGAAAAAACACAATGTAATTTATCTTTCATGGGATTAGAGAAAAACAGCAACAACAAGAAAAACCAAGGGTGATAAGTGTTAGGAAGTAATAGGTTAGAATAAGGGGCGTGCAGAGTGTAAGTGTGTGCCATGATTAGGAAAGGCCTCGGTGATAGGTGATGCCTGAATTAGGTCTTGGAGGGATGCAGGAGGCACCTGGGAAGATAGCTGGGTGAGAGAGTTTTAAGCATAGAGAAGAGGAAGCACAAACCAATCCCCGAGGCAGACATGTCTTTGGTCAATTGGAGCAACAGGAAGGAAACCGAGAGAGGTGAGAATTGTGGGGAATTGGGGGGGAAGGCAGGGGCGTGTAGCTCATGAAGCACCTTATAGATGCACCGACTAAAAGGATTTAGGTTTGATTGTGTTCTTTTTGCCATTTGGTAAGGATTTTGGATTTACATCTGAATGTGGATTTTGAGGAGAAGAGAGAATTTGGCTTAATTTTAAAAGATCACTTTGGTCTGCATGTGGAGTGTAGATTCCAGGGTCCTGCAAGGGTGGAGCCAGTGAGGCCAGTTAGGACTGCAGTAAGATGCAGGGGGGTTTCTTGGCTAGCTCACAAAGCCTCTGGTACTGGTATTTGGTTTCTCCTGGATGGTCAAGGACTTCCTTGAGTCCTGGGTTCGGGCAGCTAAAGGTCCTGTTGGTCCAGGCTGTGGTGTCAGGGTTTCCGTTTTTCTGGGTAAAGATATTGTTGTAATCAGCCAAGTGAGCCTCTGGCCTCATGGTATGACAAGGGTCTCTACTCATCCCCCACACACTTTGTTGCAGGACCAGTGGGAGTCTGGAGCTGGGGTGGGCAGACTAGAACCTGCAGACGAACTCAGGCCCACTGCCTGGTTTTTGTGCAGCCCCTGAAGTAAGAAATAATGGATTTTGGAGGGGTGTGGTGACTCACGCCTGAAATCCCAGCACTTTGGGAGGCTGAGGCGGGCAGATCACCTGAGGTCAGAAGTTCGAGAGGAGCCTGGCTAACATGGCAAAACCCTGTCTCTACTAAAAATACAAAAATTAACTGGGCATGGTGGTGCATGCCTGTAATCCCAGCTACTAGGGAGACTGAGGCACAAGAATTGCTTGAACCCAGGCGGAAGTTGCAGTGGGCCAAGATCATGCCACTGCACTCTAGCCCGGGCAACAGAGCAAGACTCCATCTCAAAGAAAAAAAGAGGATTTTCCTTTTTTTTTTTTTTTTTTAAGACGGGGGTCTCAATATGCTGCCTAGGCTGCTCTTGAACTCGAGCTTAAAGGCTCTTCCTGTCTCAGCCTTACGAGTAGTTATGGTTTTTACATTTTGTAATTGTTGAAAAAAAATCGAAAGAAGAATATTTTATGACTTGTGAACATTACATGACATTCAAACTTTAGTGTCCATAAATAAAGTTTTATTGGAACATAGCCATACTCATTCTTTTACATATTGTTTATGGCAGCTTTCCTACTACTTTGGCAGAGGTGGGTAGTTGCAATAGAAACTGTATGGCCTGAAAATCCTAAAACATTTACTATCTGGCCCTTTATAGGAAACATTTGCCAACCCCTGATTTAGAATGGTGGTGCCGCCCAGGCCTGGACTTACACTTTACCACTGTCTAGCTGCAGGACCTCAGGCATGCTCCTTCCCTAAGGCTGAGTTTGCTTGTCTGTAAGATGGGGATAATCAGAGTACCTGTGTTATTTGGTGGCTTCCAGGTTCAGGAAGTGATGCCTGATTCTTGTCTTCTAACCACCCATGCTAAATGCGCTTGGATCCCACTGGGGGCCACCTTGACTTACAGAGTGTTGTTTCCCCAAAGTACTAAGCAATTATTAGAACTTATTATTTGATCATGATAGTTTTGGTAGAAAAGGGGCTTTTATGGTTGGTGTGGGAAATCAAGTATTTAGAAGTTAAGGACGGTCTGTGTGTGTTTTTGTTTGTTTGTTTGTTTGTTTTAATTTGAGACAGGGTCTTGCTCTGTTTAGGCTGGGGTGTAGTGGTGCAATTTCGGCTCACTGCAACCTCTACCTCTTGGGTTCAAGTGATTCTTGTGCCTCAGCCTCCCGAGTAGGTGGGGTTACAGACATGTGCCAACACGCCTGACTAATTTTTGTTATTTTTAGTAGAGACAGGGTTTCGCCATGTTGCCCAGGCAGGTCTCAAACTCCTGGCCTCAAGTGATTTGCCCACCTTGGCCTCCTGAAGTGCTGGGATTACAGGTGTGAGTCACCCCACCTGGCTGATTTGTGTTAATTTCAGAGATGCTTAATACTCATTTATACCACTCCCTTTCTTTTCTTTTCTATTCTTTCCTTCTTCCTTTCTTTTCTCTTTTCTTTTCCTGCCTTCCTTCCCTCTTTCTTTCTTTTTCTTTCTCTCTTTCTTTTTTTTTTTTTTTTTGAGACGGAGTCTCGCTCTGTCACCCAGGCTGGAGTGCAGTGGCCGGATCTCAGCTCACTGCAAGCTCCGCCTCCCAGGTTTACGCCATTCTCCTGCCTCACCCTCCCGAGTAGCTGGGACTACAGGCGTCCGTCACCTCGCCCGGCTAGTTTTTTGCACTTTTTAGTAGAGACGGGGTTTCACCGTGTTAGCCAGGATGGTCTCGATCTCCTGACCTCCTGATCCGCCCGTCTCGGCCTCCCAAAGTGCTGGGATTACAGGCTTGAGCCACCGCGCCCGGCCTTCTTTCTCTCTTTCTTTCTTTTTTCTTTTTTTGAGACAGAGTCTCATTTTGTCACCCAGACTGAAGTGCAGTGGTGCTATCTTGGCTCACTGCAGCCTCAACCTACCGAGCTCAAGCGACCCTCCCGCCTCAGCCCTTCAAGTAGCTGGGACTACAAGCATGCACCACTATGCCCAGCTAATTTTTTTGAATTTTTGTAGAGATGAGGTTATGCTCAGTTGTCCGGAACTGGTCTCGAACTCCCCAGCTCAAGGGATTTGCCCACCTTGGCCTCCCAAAGTGTTGGGATTACAGGTGTGAGTCGCTGAGCCTGGCTATTCCACTCTTACATGACGATATTCATGCCTGAGCTCCACCTTGGATAATACCGGGATTCACTACTTGGAGCTGATTGTGAGATGGCAAGGTACTTCTGGGTTGTAGTAAGTGCTTTTTTCTTTGTATCTATCCTAGATAAAGAAAGTTTAGCTGTCCTTGACTCCGACTTAGTAAATCTGGTGGCTGGGGAGGCAATGGGTGATCAAAAGTGGGATTCAGGAGATAGGTCCTACGTATTGAGCATCCCAAATCTGAAAACCCAAAACATGCCAAAATCTGAAACTTTTTTAGTGCTGACGTGATACTCAAAGGAAATGCTCATTGGAACATTTTGGATTTCAAATTTGGAATACCCAAGTGCTATCATGCAAATATTCCAAAAAAAAATTCAAACTCTGAAATAATTCTAGTCCCAAACATGTTAGAAGAGATACTCAACCTGTATTAAATCAGGAACAGCTGTTTTAGTAATATATTAAAAGTTTATGATTTTATATGAAAGAAACTGGGATGTACACTTTAAGAAAGGAAGCGAGTTATATGTGTTAATATTACCCAGTAACTCGTGAAGCATAACCAAGATGGGACCCTTGCCCTCAAGTAGCCATAGAGCCATCCATGAGAGAAGGTGAGATGGTGCCACTGTGGAAGGGACTGCAGGTGGGGGACAGAACTAACACAGCCTGGGGTGTCCCAGAAGGGCTTCTGAGGTCATGTCATTTGAGTGACACCAAACTGTTAGTTTTTATATCCTCCACTACCATGTACTCAATTTTTTTTTTTTTTTAGCTTTATCTAAGAATGCCTTTGACAGGCTAGGTGTGGTGACTCAGACCTGTAATCCCAGCATTTTGGGAGGCCCAGGTGGGAGGATCACTTGAACCCAGGAGTTCAAGACCAGCCTGGGCAATATGATGAGACCTCTTCTCTACAAATTAAGAAAATTAGCTAGGCATGGTGATGTGCTCTTGTAGTTCCAGCTACCCAGGAGGCTGAAGTGGGAGAATTGCTTGAGCCTGGGAGGTCAAGGCTGCAGTGAGCCGTGAAGGTGACATTGCACTCTAGCCTGGGCAACGTAGTGAGACCCCATCTAAAAAAAATTCTATTTTAATATATAATATGATAAATATTGACAAATGTAAATTACATAAAGGAAAAGCTGCTTTCAATCCTTAGGAATTGTTGAGTGTAAAGGGGTCCTGAGCCCCAAAAATTTGAGAACCTTTTTTTTTTTTTTTTTTATGGACAGAGTCTTGCTCTGTCACCCAGGCTGGATGGAGTGCAGTGGTGCGATCTCAGCTCACTGCAACCTCTGCCTCCCGGGTTCACGCCATTCTCCTGCCTCAGCCTCTCGAGTAGCTGGGACTACAGGCACCCGCCACCATGCCCGGTTGATTTTTTTTTGTATTTTCAGTAGAGACAGGGTTTCACCATGTTAACCAGGATGGTCTCGATCCCCTGACCTTGTGATCTGCCTGCCCTGGCCTCCCAAAATGCTGGGATTACAGGCGTGAGCCACGGTGCCCGGCTTGAGAACCATGGTTTTAAAGGCACCAGTTTCCAAGTCCTCAACTTCAATGTGGACACCTATAAAACAAGCAGGCCTCAGAACGTGCCTGTGGTAAAGGCTCCAGGTTCTCTTTTCACAATTCCAACTCTCACTTTACAAACGAAAAGCACTCCTCTCACTCATCCAGAACCTTACTGAGGTGCGCTGTCTCAGGGTATAAAACCCTGTGGGATGCGTGTGAAAGAGATAACTCAAAATATATATAGATGTATTTTTTGAGACAGAGTCTTGCTTTGTTACCCAGGCTGGAGTGCAGTGGCGCGATCTCGGCTCACTGCAACTTTCGCCTGCCGGGTTCAAACGATTCTCTGGCCTCAGCCTCCCTAGTAGCTGGGATTACAGACAGGTAATCCCATGTCGGCTTACCATGCTCGGCTAATTTTTATATTTTTAGTAGAGACAGAGTTTCGCCATGTTGGCCAGGCTAGTCTCGAACTCCTGACCTTAGGTGATCTGCCAACCTCGGCCTCCCAAAGTGCTGGGATTACAGGCCTGAGCCACCGTGCCCAACCCCGACACAAATATTTAATAAAAATGTTGTATTGACCAACTGCTTGGGAGGCTGAGGCAGGAGAATGGCGTGAACTCGGGAGGCGGAGGTTGCAGTGAGTCAAGATTGCGCCTCTGCGCCACTGCACTTCAGCCTGGGTGACAGAGCAAGACTACATCTAAAAAAAAAAAAAAATATATATATATATATATATATATGTATATATGTATGTGGGTGTGTATATATATAGTATTGAAAAATTTGTATTGAAGTATTTTAATGTGTCATCCCTTTCTGCCTTTAAGCAGAAGAGTAACTAGTGTATTTAGAAGTCACTGGAATCCTTTTGATCTAAGGATTTTTTTTTAAGCAGTACTTTTGAAGAAGTGTGAAAGTGAATGACTCTAATAATGGGCAACAAATTCTATTGCAAAGTTATATCATTATCAGTTCTTTACTTTTTAAAAATGTTTTATTTTGTCCAGGCATGGTGGCTCACACCTGTAATCCCAGCGCTTTGGGAGGCTGAGGCTGGCAGATCACTTGGGGCCAGGAGTTTGAGACCAGCCTGGCCAACATGGTGAAACCCCATCTCTACTAAAAATACAAAAAAAATTAGCCAGGCATGGTGGTGTGCCCCTATAACCCCAGCTACTTGGGAGGCTTAGGCATGAGAATCTCTTGAACCCAGGAGGTAGAGGTTGCAGTGAGCTGAGATTGTGCCACTGCACTCTAGCCTGGGTGATAGAGCAAGATTCTGTCTCAAAACTTTTTGTTTTTTAAAATTTTTATTGAGAAGGATCTCGCTCTGTGGTCCAGGATGGAGTACAGTGGCATGATCTCAGCCTAAGGCAGCCTCAACCTCCTGGTCTCAGGCAATCCTCCCACCTCAGCCTCTCAAGTAGCTGAGATTCCAGGCCTGTGCCACTGTACCTGGCTAAGTTTTTGTATTTTTTTTTTTTGTAGAGACTGGGTTTCTCTTTGTTGCCCAGGCTGGTCTCGAACTCCTGAGTTCAAGCGATCGTCCTACCTTGGCTTCCCAAAGTGCTGGGATAACAGGTTTGAGTCACTGCCCAGCCTGGTTGTAAAATTTGTAATGGATGAAGAGACATGAATAATTGCAAATGTTTTAAAAAACTGTACTTATTTTATTTACAAATGGTTTCAATAGAATTTTACTGTTTTATTTATTATTATTATTATTATATGAGACGGAGTTTCACTCTTATTGCCCAGGCTGGGGTGCAATGGCACGATCTCAGCTTACTGCAACCTCCGCCTCCCAGGTTCAAGTGATTCTTCTGCCTCAGCCTCCCAAGTAGCTGGGATTATAGGCATGTGCCACCACACCTGGCTAATTTTGTATTTTTGGTAGAGATGGGGTTTCACCATGTTGGTCAGGCTAGTCTCAGAAACTCCTGACCTCAGGTGATTCACCCACCTTGGCCTCCTTAAGTGCTGGGATTATAGGCTGAGCCAGTGCAATTGGCCCTATTTTGTTAATTTTATACTGAATTTTGTAATATTCATGTTTTGATCAATTACATCCTATTAATACTTGGAGTGGTAACTTAATGAAAAAATTTGACACAATTTACAGCCACAGGAATTTTTTTTTTTTTTTTTTTAAGGGACAGAGTCTCAGACCGGGCACAGCAGCTCATGTCTGTAATCCCAGATCTTTGGGAGGCTGAGGTGGGCAGATCACTTCAGGCCAGGAGTTCGAGACCAGCCTGGCCAACTGGCGAAAACCCGTGTCTACAGAAAAAAATGAAAACATTAGCCAAGTATAATGGTGTGCACCTCTTATCCCAGCTACCCAGGAGGCTGAAGCACGAGAATCACTTGAACCTGGGAGAGGGAGGTTGCAGTGAGCTGAGATCGCACCACTGCACTCCTCCAGCCTGGGTGACAGAGCAAGACTCCATCTCAAAAAAAAAAAAAAGGAAAGAAAAAAAGAAAAAAGACACAGAGGCTTGCTCTGTCACTCAGGCTGGAGTACAGTAGTATGATCATAACTCACTGTATCACCAAACTCCTGGCTCAAGCTATCCTCCCGCCTCAACCTCTCAAGTAGCTGGGACTACACTGCACCCAGTAGCACAGGAAATTTTAAAACAGTTAAATTGTAAGCCTATTTTTTTTGTTGTTGTTGCAGAGAAAGGTAATGGGGTGTTTACAAAATTTCAAGTATAAAAATATAGTAGGTCCTTTTAAACCTCGGTTGTAGAAGTTTGTTCAGCAAATATACTGAACACCTGTGTACTGTGTGCTAAGGACACAATGATGAGAAGAGAGAAAATAAGTGGCTTCCTTGCCCTTATGTAGCCTGGTCTAATTATGATTAGTTTGCAAAAATCCATGTACATTGGGTCAGCTGCCACTGGAGTAAGGCAGGCTGGCTCCTCCCAAACCTATTGCTTTCAAAGGATTCATCAGAACAAAAGAATTCCGCTTTATGTGTTCTCTTTAATTTGTCCATATTTAATTCTCTTTTTGTTTTACAACAAAAATTTTTAGGTGAAAATTATATGTAGTGTATAAAACTTAAGTGTGAGATTTGGTAAAATTTGACAAATGTTTAAAAAATGTATCAGGACAAAATTAAGTGGGGGAAGCAGAATGGAAATACAAAGTATATGAGAAAAAGTAGCAATGTAAATTTTCTGTTAAAGATTAGTATATATTTTTAAAAATTAGAGTTGGTAGGTATATCGAAACATAACATTTGGATTCAAAACAGTTTTAAAAATATATTTATTTATTTTTTCTTTTGAGATGGAGTCTTGCTCTATTGCCAGGCTGGAGTGTAGTGGCGCCCTCTTGGCTCACTGCAACCTCTGCCTCCTGGGTTCAAGCAATTCTTGTGCCTCAGCCTCCCGAGTAGCTGGGATTACAGGCATGTACCACAACACCCAGCTAATTTTTGTATTTTTAGTAGAGACGGGTTTCACCACGTTGGCCAGGCTGGTCTTGAACTCCTGATCTCAGGTGATCCACCCACCTCAGCCTCCCAAAGTACTGGGATTACAGGCATGAGCCACCATGCCTGGCCAAACAGTTTTTTCCCCCCCTAAGATGAAGTCTTGCTCTGCTGCCCAGAGCTGGAGTGCAATGGCACAATCTCGGCTTACTGCAATCTCTGCCTCCTGGAGTCAAGCAATTCTCCTGCCTCAGCCTCCCCAGTAGCTGGGATTACAGGTGCATGCCACCACACCCGACTAATTTTTGTATTTTTAGCAGAGATGAGGTTTCACCATGTTGGCCAGGCTGGTCTCGAATTCCTGACCTCATGATCTGCCCTCCTCGGCCTCCCAAAGTGCCAGGATTACAGGCATGAGCCACCGCAGCCAGCCAGTTTTATTGATTGATTGATTGATTGAGATGGAATCTTGCTCTGTTGCCCAGGCTGGAGTGCAGTGGTGCGATCTCGGCTCACTGCAAGCTCCGCCTCCCGGGTTCATGCCATTTTCCTGCCTCAGCCTCCCAAGTAGCTAGGACTACAGGCGCCCACCACCATGCCTGGCTAATTTTTTGTATTTTTAGTAGAGATGGGGTTTCACGGTGTTAGCCAGGATGGTCTCGATCTCCTGACCTCATGATCCGCCTGACTTGGCCTTCCAAAGTGCTGAGATTACAGGCCTGAGCCACTGCAGTTTGATTTTTTAAATGTTGCATTTGTCAGAATTTGCATCCTTTGCAATATACAGAATAAAAATGTACAGGATACATAGTTTTTCTAAATTCTTTCAGGGATCAGCAGAAAGTTTGGAGACCACTGTGCCTTTAGTGTGCTATAGCCAGGGCTATAGCACACTAAAGGGCTGTGGAATCCCACTACTATAGGTCACTAAGTCAAAATAGTGTCACCAAGAGTCAGAAGATAAGGATGGTCAGCAAGGGGGCATCAGGTTGGGCAGCAGCTCCCCAATTGACATGTTAAGTAACTCTAGCTTTATAGGTGGGGACAGTATACCAAGGAAGCATTTAAACCCTAGATAATAGTATTGAAAAGCCTGGAGATAACATTAAGCTTTTTTTTTTTTTTTTTTTTTTTGAGACAGGGTCTTGCTCTGTCGCCCAGGCTGGAGTGCAGTGGTGCAGTCTTGGCTCACTGCAACCTCCACCTCCTGGGTTCTAGCGATTCTTGTGCCTCAGCCTCCCGAGTAGCTGGGACTACAGGTGCATGCCACCACACCTGGCTAATTTTTGTGTTTTTATTAGAGACGAGGTTTTGCCACGTTAGCCAGAGTGGTCTCAAAGTCCTGACCTCAAGTGATCCACCCACCTCAGCCTCCCAAAGTGCTGCAATTACAGGCGTGAGCCACTGTGCCCAGCCAGCATTAAGATTTTGACTTTTTTTTTTTTTTTTTTTGAGACGGAGTCTCGCTCTGTCGCCCAGGCTGGAGTGCAGTGGCCAGATCTCAGCTCACTGCAAGCTCCGCCTCCCGGGTTTACGCCATTCTCCTGCCTCAGCCTCCCATAGCTGGGACTACAGGCGCCTGCCACCTCGCCCGGCTAGTTTTTGTATTTTTTAGTAGAGACGGGGTTTTACCGTGTTAGCCAGGATGGTCTCGATCTCCTGACCTCGTGATCTGCCGTCTCGGCCTCCCAAAGTGCTGGGATTACAGGCTTGAGCCACCACGCCCGGCCAAGATTTTGACTTTTATAAAATTCTTATAAGAGACTTCATGGCAGAATTTTATCCACCCCTTTATTCGTTTACTTATAATGAGTCATTATTTGTGATCCCTAAGGATATGTTTGCATAATATGGTATAATAATGCATTTGGAAGAAAAATGGAAACACCTCCATTTTTTTCCATTTAAATGAAACTCTCTGAAACAGTAATACCACAGTCTACATGCCATCTTGTGAGCACCTTTGCATTGTGCACAGTTCCTTATGTGTGTTGATGGGAGTAGGTGAAATAAATATTTTGGCACTCCCCACTCATGCCCACCAGTGATATAAATTGCCTGATTCATACAAAACCCTCTTAGGTTATTAGTATCTTAGGTTACAGGCAAGGTGATAGAGAAGTCCAGTGACTGACTTAATGTGGCCAAGGGGAATTGGCCCAGGTCAGATCACAGAGCTTGTGTGCTTGGCGGAAACTCCATTTCTTTTTTTCTTTTTTGTTTTTTTTCAGATGGAGTGTCGCTCGGTCGCCCAGGCTGGAGTACAGTGGTGTGATCTTGGTTCATTGCAACCTCTGCCTTCTGGGTTGAAGCGATTCTCCTGCCTCAGCCTCCTGAGTAGCTGGGACTACAGGTGCGCACCACCATGCCCAGCTAATTTTTGTATTTTCAGTAGAGACAGGGTTTCACTATATTGGCCAGGCTAGTCTCTAACTTCTGACCTCATGATCCACCCACCTTGGCTCCGCAAAGTGCTAGGATTATAGATGTGAGCCACTGCACGCAGCCTTTTTTTTTTTTCAGACAGAATTTTGCTCTTGTTGCCCAGGCTGGAATGTAATCATGCGATCTTGGCTCGCTGCAACCTCTGCCTTCAGGGTTTATGTGATTCTCCTGCCTTAGCCTCCCAAGTAGCTGGGATTACAGGTGCATGCCACCATTCTTGGCTACTTTTTTTTTTTTTTGAGACGGAGTCTCGCTCTGTCGCCCAGGCTGGAGTGCAGTGGCCAGATCTCAGCTCACTGCAAGCTCCGCCTCCCGGGTTTACGCCATTCTCCTGCCTCAGCCTCCCATAGCTGGGACTACAGGCGCCTGCCACCTCGCCCGGCTAGTTTTTGTATTTTTAGTAGAGACGGGGTTTTACCGTGTTAGCCAGGATGGTCTCGATCTCCTGACCTCGTGATCTGCCGTCTCGGCCTCCCAAAGTGCTGGATTACAGGCTTGAGCCACCGCGCCCGGCCAAGATTTTGACTTTTATAAAATTCTTATAAGAGACTTCATGGCAGAATTTTATCCACCCCTTTATTCGTTTACTTATAATGAGTCATTATTTGTGATCCCTAAGGATATGTTTGCATAATATGGTATAATAATGCATTTGGAAGAAAAATGGAAACACCTCCATTTTTTTCCATTTAAATGAAACTCTCTGAAACAGTAATACCACAGTCTACATGCCATCTTGTGAGCACCTTTGCATTGTGCACAGTTCCTTATGTGTGTTGATGGGAGTAGGTGAAATAAATATTTTGGCACTCCCCACTCATGCCCACCAGTGATATAAATTGCCTGATTCATACAAAACCCTCTTAGGTTATTAGTATCTTAGGTTACAGGCAAGGTGATAGAGAAGTCCAGTGACTGACTTAATGTGGCCAAGGGGAATTGGCCCAGGTCAGATCACAGAGCTTGTGTGCTTGGCGGAAACTCCATTTCTTTTTTTCTTTTTTGTTTTTTTTCAGATGGAGTGTCGCTCGGTCGCCCAGGCTGGAGTACAGTGGTGTGATCTTGGTTCATTGCAACCTCTGCCTTCTGGGTTGAAGCGATTCTCCTGCCTCAGCCTCCTGAGTAGCTGGGACTACAGGTGCGCACCACCATGCCCAGCTAATTTTTGTATTTTCAGTAGAGACAGGGTTTCACTATATTGGCCAGGCTAGTCTCTAACTTCTGACCTCATGATCCACCCACCTTGGCTCCGCAAAGTGCTAGGATTATAGATGTGAGCCACTGCACGCAGCCTTTTTTTTTTTTTCAGACAGAATTTTGCTCTTGTTGCCCAGGCTGGAATGTAATCATGCGATCTTGGCTCGCTGCAACCTCTGCCTTCAGGGTTTATGTGATTCTCCTGCCTTAGCCTCCCAAGTAGCTGGGATTACAGGTGCATGCCACCATTCTTGGCTACTTTTTTTTTTTTTGTATTTTTAGTAGAGATGGGATTTTGTCCTGTTGGTCAGGCTGGTCTCGAGCTCCTGATCTCTGGTCATCCACTGATCTTGGCCTCCCAAAGTGCTGGGATTACAGGTGTGAGCCACCATGCCCGGCAGAAACTCCATTTCTTCTTCTTTTTTTTTTTTTGAGATGGAGTCTTGCCCTGTCGCCCAGGCTGGAGTGCAATGGCATGATCTCAGCTCACTGCAACCTCCACCTCCTGGGTTTAAGCGATTCTCCTGCCTCAGCCTCCCAAGTATCTGGATTACAGGCACGGGTCTCCACACCCAGCTAATCTTTGTATTTTTAGTAGAGATGGAGTTTCACTATGTTGGCCAGGCTGGTCTCGAACTCCCGACCTCACGATCCACCCACCTCGGCCTCCCAGAGTGCTGGGATTACAGGCATGAGCCACCACGCCCAGCCCAGACACTCCATTTCTTTTTGTGCAGCAGCAGCTCCATCTTTGTAATGATGTGTGGGGAACTTTGAGTCACATCTCAAGGATCAAATTAAGGGCCAAATTGGCTTTAATTGATACTTATTGTTATATATGTCATTTTGGAACCAAGTAAGTGAAAAAGCATAATTTTTCAGCCCTTAGAAAGATAAAAATTAAGTTTTTTTTTTTTTTTTTGAGACGGAGTCTCGCTCTGTCACCCAAGCTGGAGTACTGTGGCCGGATCTCAGCTCACTGCAAGCTCCGCCTCCCGGGTGCACACCATTCTCCTGCCTCAGCCTCCCGAGTAGCTGGGACTACAGGCGCCGCCACCTCGCCTGGCTAGTTTTTTGTATTTTTTAGTAGAGACAGGGTTTCACTGTGTTAGCCAGGATGGTCTCGATCTCCTGACCTCGTGATCCGCCCGTCTCGGCCTCCCAAAGTGCTGGGATTATAGGCTTGAGCCACCGCGCCCGGCCAAAATTAAGTTTTATTAGCTGACAGTACGATATACAATGGTCTTTTTAAACAAATTGTCCCTATTTCTCAATCAACCTGTATAATTTTTTTTTTTTTTCAGAAAGAGTCTCGCTCTGTTCCCCAGGCTGGAGTACAGTGGTGTGATCTTGGCTCACTGCAACCTCTGCCTCCCGGGTTCAAGCAATTCTCCTGCCTCAGCCTCCCAAATAGCTGGGACTGCAGGTGTGTGCCACCACACCCAGCTAAGTTTTGTATTTTTAGTAGAGACGGGGTTTCACCATGTTGGCCAGGCTGGTCTCGAACTCCTGACCTCAAGTGATCCAGCCGCCTCTGCCTCCCAAAGTGGTGGGATTAAAGGTATGTGCCACCACGCCCGGCCTAACCTGAATAATTTACTTAAATGTTGGTGCTAAGCCATTACAGCAAATGCTCTGAAGATTTTTTTCTAATATAAGTATTGAAAATAAAGCAAAATTTAAACATTTAAAAACCGAATTCCTTATGCCAATCAAAATGTGTTTTTCTTGACTACATCTATCAAAAACCTAAGAAGCAGAACAAATCAATCTGTGAAATAAAGGAAACATATGCTTTACAGCCAGGCATGCTGGCTCACTCCTGTAATCCCGGCACTTTGGGAGGCTGAGGCAGGCAGATCACTTGAGGTCAGGAGTTAGAGACCAGCCTGGCCAACATGGTGAAAACCCATCTTTACTAAAAATACAAAAATTAGTCAGGCATGGTGGTGCGTGCCTATAGTCCCAGCTACTCAGGAGGCTGAGGCAGGAGAATCACTTGAACCTGGGAGGCCGGGGTTGTGGTGAGCTGAGATCGCGCCTCTGAACTCCAGCCTGGGAGACAGAGTGAGACACAGAGTAAGACTCTGTCTCAAAACAACAACGGAAAAAAAAACAAAAAAAACCCAACACATGTTTTACAAAGGTAGAAGAGGAAATTATGCATAAAAGTCATTATAAAGTCTTTCAGGCATATAAAAAACAATAGATGATAACACAATGAACACCTGTTTACCCATTACCCAATTCAAGAAACAGAACATTACAAATATCGTTGAGGGCTGGGCGCGGTGGCTCACGCCTGTAATCAAGCACTTTGGGAGGCTGAGGTGGGCAGATCAAGAGGTCAGGAGATGGAGACTATCCTAGCTAACACGGTGAAACCCCGTCTCTACTAAAAAATACAAAAAAATTAGCTAGGCGTGGTGGTGGGTGCCTGTAGTCCCAGCTACTCGGGAGACTGAAGCAGGAGAATGGCATGAACCCAGGAAGCGGAGCTTGCAGTGAGCCGAGATTGCACCACTCCAGTCCATCCTGGGCGACAGAGCAAGACTCCGTCTCAAAAAATATCGTTGAGTCTGTAATCCCAGCACTTTGGGAGATGAGACCGAGGCGGGTGGATCACCTGAGGTCAATAGTTTGAGACCAGCCTAGGCAACATGGTGAAACTCTGTCTTTACCAAAAAATACAAAAATTAGCCGGGTGTGTTGGCACATGCCTGTAGTCCCAGCTACTGGGGAGGCTGAGGTGGGAGAATCGCGGGAACCCAAGAGGCAGAGGTTGCAGTGGGCCGAGATCGTGCCAGTGCATTCCAACCTGGGCGACAGCATGAGTCCTTGTCTCAAAAGGACTCATGGTACTCAAGGTACTAAGTACCTCTTTCCCACTGAAATCCCTTCATTTTCCACAGAAAGTGACACTCTCCTGACTTTGATGTTATTCCCATATACTTAAGAATACATTTAATACATGATTATGTACTCAAAATATAGCATTGTTTTACATAAACTGTTTTTATAAATGGTATAATCAATGGAGTCCGCAGCTTGCCTTTTTAGTTCAACTTCATGTTCATGTTTGATTTCTATGGCTGTAGCCCTTGCATTTTAACTGTAATGTGGTGGGCATTGATTTATTTGTTCTTTTGTTCATAGAAATTTTGCTATTACTGTAGTGCTGCAATGGATAATTTTGTTCATGTCTGAGTGCACATGTAGGAGACTTTCTTTAATGCATCTACCTAGGATTGGAGTTGCTGTATTGAAAAGTATGCACATCTCTCCTCGATATTGCTAAATAGCTCTCCAGAGTAGTTCTGATTTATATTCTTAACAGTAGTGAGTAGAAGTCCTGTTGCTCAATATCCTTGCCATTTCTACATGTCGTCAGACTTTAACACTTTGCTAATCTGGTAGATATGAAATATATCTTGCTTTTTTCTTTTTTTTTGAGATACAGGGTCTTGCTGTGTCACTTAGGCTGGAGTGCAGTGGTGCAGTCATGGCTCACTGCAGCCTCAACCTCCTGGACTAAAGCAATTCTCCCACTTCAGTCTCCCAAAGTGCTAGGATTACAGGCATGAGCCACTGCACCCAGCCTCATGTCTGGCTTCATTTGATCAGCATAATGTTTAAAAACATTTGTCTGCATGTTGTTTGTATTGTCTATTCCTTTTTTAAAATTCGAGATATAATTCACATAACAAAATTTACCATTTCATGTATGTAATTTGGTGGCTTTTATGATATGCACTACATTGTACAACTATCATCAGTATTCCAGAGCATTTTCATCACCCCAAAAAGAAACCTACTTGTTAGTAGTCATACCCTGTTCCCCTTCCTCGCATACCCTGACAACCATCTGCTATCTATCTCCATGGCTTTGCCTATTCTGGACATTTCATATGAATACAGTTATACAACATGGATCCTTTTGTGTCTGGCTACTTTCACTTAGTTTATTATCAAGATTCATCCATGTGGTATTTCATTCATTTTATGATTGGATAATAATTTATTGTATGGTTATACAACATTTTGTTTACCCATTCATCAGTTGAATATTTGTATTGTTTTTACTTTTTGATTATTATGACTACTATAGACATTTGTGTCCAAATTTGTGTGTGAATGTGTGTGTGTGTGTATACATATATATATATATATATATACACACACTTTTTTTGAGACAGTCTCACTCTGTTGCCCAGACTGAAGTGCAGTGGCATGATCATAGCTCGCTGCAGCCTTGAAGCCCTGGGCTCAAGTGATCCTCTAGCCTCAGCTTTCCAAGTAGCTGGTGCTACAGGCATTTACCACCACTCCTGGCTAATTTAAACATTTTTTGTAGAGTTAGGATCTCACTGTGTTGCCCAGGCTGATCTCGATCGTCAAGCGATCTTTCCACTTTTGCCTCCCAAAGCGCTGGGATTACAGGTGTGAGAGCCACCCTACCTGGCCCCCTCCCACTTTTTTTTTTTGTTTTGAGACAAGGTCTTGCTCTGTTGCCCAGGCTGGAGTGCAGTGATGTGACCATGGCTCACTGCAGCCTCAGCCTCCCACGTCAGCCTCCTGAGTACCTGGGACTACAGACATACGCAACCACGCCTGGCTAATTTTTGTATTTTTTTTTTTGTAGAGACAGGGTCCCACTATGTTGCCCAGGCTGGTTTCAAACTCCTGGGCTCAAGCCATCTGCCTGCCTCAGCCTCCCAAAGTGCTGGGATTACAGTTGTGAGCCACCGCGCCTGATCCTGACTTTTCTTTTTCTTAATGGTTGATTATACATCCTAGGTACTGATTGTACATTGCAGATATCTTCTTTTATTTATTTATTTTAAAATATCTGTAGAAACAGGGTCTTACTGTGTTGCCCAGGCTGGTCTCGAACTCCTGCAGTCCTCCTGTACTGACCTCGAAGTGTCTGGATTACAGGCATGAGCTACCATGCCTGACTGCAAATATCTTTCTGACTGTGGCTGGTATTTTAACTTTGTTTATGGTGTTTTGAGGCTTATAGAATCTGTACATTTTTAAAAAATTTAAACAGTTATTTTATTGCTTGAGTACATAGACAAATTTATGCGACGAGGACAGAGACTGTAGATGACTCATATTTCCAATTGGGAGGGAGGACTTGCTTTGTCTTATAATATCAAGCCAAATGGTGAATCAAACTCAGAATCAGACAGAATTTAGCATCCTTATCCTTTCTGTTCCTCTCAAGATGCTTTTGAACAGTGACTGCTTTTTTAATTAAATGGTAGAGATCTTCAGGGAGATGAGGAGCAAGTCCTTTGGACTTAAGAATTCTTTTTTTTTTCTGAGACGGAGTCTCGCTCTGTCGCCCAGGCTGGAGTGCAGTGACCGGATCTCAGCTCACTGTGGACTTAAGAATTCTTAAGATTTTATTGCCTTTCACAAAATGTACTTGTGCAACACCATGTGAGTCCCTCCGGATCACACTGATTTGTGAAGGAGTCAGGCCTTGTTGGCCAGTTTTTAAGTCTCCTTCATTTCATCAGATGTTAGCTTCAGCCAAGTGGTGATGCTGCAGAAATAGGGCAGAGCCAACTGGGACAGGCCCTTCCTGGGAGCGTGCATGCGACCCATGATGGCAGCAGTCAAGCGGCAAAAGGAAGAAGCTGTACATTTTAACAGACAAATTTATCAATTGTTTTCTTTATGATTGGTGTGACTTTTAACTTATCTGAGAAAACATCCAATATTGTCTCCAAGATCATAAAGATTCTTTTATGTTTTCTTTCAAGTTTTAAATATATTTATAAATAATTTACTTTTACATTTCAAATTGAGCCTATAATTATTTATGTGAGGAATTTAATTTTATTCATGTGGATAACACTTTCCTCAGCACTACAGAATAGTCCAGTATGTACTTCACTAATCTGAAGAGCCTTATTTGCCATATATCTTGTTTCTTTGGGCATGTGGATCTACTTCTAGGTCCACTATCCTGTGATTTTTTTTTTTTTTTTTTTTGAGACAGAGTCTTGCTTTGTTACCCAGGCTGGAGTGCAATGGCGCGATCTTGGCTCACTGCAACCTCTGCCTCCTGGGTTCAAGTGATTCTTCTGCCTCAGCCTCCTGAGTGAGTGGGATTACAGGTGCGCACCACCACGCCTGGCTAATTTTTGTATTTTTAGTAGAGACAGGGTTTCCCCATGTTGGTCAGGCTGGTCTCCAACTTCTGACCTCAGGTGATCCAGCCGGCTCGGCCTGCCAGGGTGCTGGGATTACAGGTGTGAGCCACCGGGCCCAGCCCACCATCCCTATTAATTCCAGCATCAACACTATACTGTCTTAATTACTGAAATACAATCAGCTTATTAATTTCCATGAAAACCTTCTTGGGAATTTTGATCACATTACACTAAAATTTTTTGCATTAAATTTATGGATTAATTTGGAGAGTTGGCTTTTTTGTTTTTTTGAGATGGAGTCTCGCTCTGTCGCCCAGGCTGTAGTGCAGTGGCACAATGTTGGCTCACTGAAACCTCCACCTCCCAGGTTCAAGCAATTGTCTGCCTCAGCCTCCCAAGTAGTTGAGATTGCAGGCACCTGCGACCACGCCCAGCTTTTTTTGTTTTGTATTTTTAGTAGAGACGGGGTTTCACCATCTTGGCCAGGTTGGTCTTAAACTCCTGACCTCGTGATCCACCCACCTCAGCCTCCCAAAGTGCTGATATTACAGGCGTGAGACACTGTGCCCAGCCTGAGAGTTGGCATTTTTACATTATTTAGTTTTATTATCCATGAACATAGTATATAATTCCACTTACTCCACTATTCTTTAATGTCTTTCAATAAAGTTTTATGATTTTCATCTAAAAATTATTTTATATCTTTTGTTAGATTTATATCTAGGTGCCTTATAACTTGTGTTGCTATTGCTAATTATATCCTTTATAAAAATTACAATTTCTGCCTTTTGCTGATACAGCTGTACAGTTGATTTTGTACCTTCATCTTACTTGTAGCAGTATAGACTGTTCCTAGTTTATGATGGTTCAATTTAAGATTTTTTGATTTTATGATGAGTTTATTGGAATTTAACTTCATTGTATGTCAAAGAGCACCTGTACTTTTCATTTATTCTAATAATTCAAAGGTTCTGTTTTTGTTGTAATGTAGACAGTGATACTATCTGGAAATAAAGACGGTCTTTGCAACTTTTATAATACTTTTGTCTTGTTGCAGTGGTTAAACCCTCTAGAGTTGTACTGATGAGAAATGGTGACAGCTGGCATTCTTGTCTTTTTATTTTTATTTTAAAATGCATTTTTGGATCACATTTGCTAATTTATGTAGAATTTTTGCATCTGTGTTTCTAAGTGAGATTGGCCTACAGTTTTTCTCTCTTATACTGTCTGGGTTTGGTATCAAGATTTCAGTAACTTATTTATTTATTTATTTATTTATTTATTTTTTGAGACAGGGTCTCATTCTGTCACCCAGGCTGGTGTGCAGTGGCATGATAATGGCTCACTGCAGCGTCAACCTCTCTAGGCTCAGGTGATCCTCCCATCTTAGCTCCCCAGTAGCTAGGACTACAGGTGCATGCTACCATGCCTGGCTAATTTTTGTATTTTTTGAAGAGACAAGAGTTTTGCTATGTTGTCCAGGCTGGTCTTGAACTCCTGGGCTCAAGCAGTCTGCCTGCCTTGGCCTCCCAAAGTGCTGGGATTACAGCCATCACACCTGGCCATGCTTTCGCTTTTTTTTTTTTTTTTTTTTTTTTTTGAGACAGAGTCTCACTCTGTCACCCAGGCTGGAGTGCAGTGGCATGATTTTAGTTCACTGTAACCTCCACCTCCTGGATTCAAGTCATTCTTCTGCCTCAGCCTCCCGAGTAGCTGGGATTACAGGCATGTGCCACCATGCCTGGCTCATTTTTGTATTTTTAGTAGAGACTGGTTTTCACCATGTTGGCCAGGCTGGTCTTGCACTCCTGACCTCAAGTTATCCGCCCACCTTGGCCTCCCAAAGTGCTGGGATTACAGGCGTGAGCTGCTGCGCCTGGCCTTTCACTGACTTTTTAAAATGAGCTGGTGACTGCTTTTTAAATTATTTGGGATAGTGTTATATAAAATAGGGGTTATTCATGCTTGGTATTTGATAGAACTTGCCTGTAAAATCATCTAGACCTGGTGTGCATCTTTTGGTGAATAGATGTCAAAGTGTAAATTCAATTTTTTTCATGATTGTAGGACCATTCAGTTTTTCCAGTTATTCAAAAACTGCAAATTTTGGTCTGATTCATTTTTCTGGGAAATTTTCCATTTCACCTAAATTTTAGCATTTATCTTCACGGAGTGGTTTAATGTATTTTTATATTTTTATAAAAGGTCTGTTTTTGGCTGGGCGCAGTGGCTTATGCCTGTAATCTCAGCACCTTAGGAGGCCGAGGCAGGCGGATCACCTGAGGTCAGGAGTTGGAGACCAGCCCGGCCAACGTGTTGAAACTCTGTCTCTACTAAAAATACAAAAATTAGCCAGACATGGTGGTGGATGCCTGTAATCCCAGCTACTAAGGAGGCTGAGGCAGGAGAATCACTTGAACCCAGGTGGCGGAGGTTGCAGTGAGCTGAGATCGTGCCACTGCACTCCAGCCTGGGTGACAGAGCGAGACTCTGTCTCAAAAAAAAAGGGAAAAGTATTTGCGGTTTTTGCCACTAATCCTCATGGCAAAAACCACAATTAACTTTTGTACCAATCTACCATTCTGTACTCCCACCAAGAGTATACAGTCGCATAACGTCGGGAGATGCTTAGGAGATTTCCTTGTTCTGTGAACATTGTAGAGCATCCTCACACAAACCTAGATGGTACTGCCTGCTACATACCTCACCACTTAGGCTGTATGGTGTAGCCTGTTGCTCCTAGGCCACGAACTTATGCAGAATCTACTGAATACTATAGGCAGTTATAACACAGTGGTAAATACTTGTGTATTGTATTTCTTTTTTTTTTTGAGACAGAGTCTCTGTCACTGAGGCTGGAGTGCAGTGGTACACGATCTTGGCTCACTGCAACCTTTGCCTCCTGATTTCAAATGATTCTTCTGCCTCAGCCTCACGAGTAGCTGAGATTACAGGCAGGCACCACCACACCTGAGTAATTTTTGTATTGTTGTTAGAGACAGGATTTCACCATGTTGACCAGGCTGGTCTCGAACTCCTGACCTCAGATGATCTGCCTATCTTGGCCTCCCAAGGTGTTGGGATTACAGGTGTGAGCCATTGTGCCTGGCCTATTTGTGTATTTAAACATACCTAAACAGAGAAAAGGTATAGTAAAAATGCAGTATTATAATCTCATGGAACTACTGTCATACATATGATCCATTGTTGACAGAAATGTCTTTATGTGGTGTATGACTATATACGGTTTCAGTTACTTCACAAACTCGGTGTTACTGGGTTTGCAAATTTTAGTTATTCTGTCTGGAGTGTAGTAATATCTCATTGTGGTTTTAATTTCTCTGATGGCAAAGAGTTGATCGTTGTTTTCATTAGCTTACTGGCTTTTTACATAATTTATTATGTGAAATGTTTGTCCACATAGCCTATTTTTTTAAAAAATGGGTTATTTTTGCTATTGAGTTTTAGGAGTTCTTTGTACAATCTGAATACTAGTCCTTTGTCAGATAAATATGTTGTGAATATTTTCCTCTAATTTCTGGTTTGCCTATTCATTTTCTTAGTGGTGTCTTTTTTTTTTTTTTTTTTTGAGGCGGAGTCTCGCTCTGTCGCCCGGGCTGGAGTGCAGTGGCCGGATCTCAGCTCACTGCAAGCTCCGCCTCCCGGATTTACGCCATTCTCCTGCCTCAGCCTCCCGAGTAGCTGGGACTACGGGCGCCCGCCACCTCGCCCGGCTAGTTTTTGCATTTTTTTAGTAGAGACGAGGTTTCACCGTGTCAGCCAGGATGGTCTCGATCTCCTGACCTCGTGATCCGCCCGTCTCGGCCTCCCAAAGTGCTGGGATTACAGGCTTGAGCCACCGCGCCCGGCCAGTGGTGTCTTTTACTATACTAAAGTTTTAAATTTTGGTGAAGTCTAATTTATCAGTATTTTCCTTCATGATTACTACTCTTTGTGCTGTATATAAAAAAGTTTGCCTACTTTCTTAGTCACAAACATTACTCCTATGTTTTCTTCTAAAATCTTTATAGGTTGAGCACAATGGCTCACTCCTGTAATCCCAGCACTTTGGGAGGCTGAGGTAGGTGGATCACTTGAGCCCAGGAGTTCAAGACCAGCCTGGGCAACGTGGCAAAATCCCATCTCCACTAAAAATACAAAAACTAATTGGGTGTGATGGTGCACACCTGTATTCCCAGCTACTTGGGAGGCTGAGGTGGGAGGATCACCTGAGCCTGAGAGGTAGAGGCTGCAGTGAGCCGTGATCGTGCCACTGCACTCCAGCCTGAGCAACAGAGCCAAACCCTGTTTCAAAAAAAGAGAAAGAAAGAAAGAAAGAAGGAAAGGAAAAGAGGAAGAAGAAGAAGGGAAGGAAGGAAGGAAAGAAGGAAGGAAGGAAAAAGGAAATAAATTAAATAGTCTTTTTTTTTTTTTTTTTTTTTTTGAGGCGGAGTCTCGCTCTGTCGCCCAGGCTGGAGTGCAGTGGCCGGATCTCAGCTCACTGCAAGCTCCGCCTCCCGGGTTTACGCCATTCTCTCGCCTCAGCCTCCCGAGTAGCTGGGACTACAGGCGCCGCCATCTCGCCCGGCTAATTTTTTGTATTTTTTAGTAGAGACGGGGTTTCACCGTGTTAGCCAGGATGGTCTCGATCTCCTGACCTCGTGATCCGCCCGTCTCGGCCTCCCAAAGTGCTGGGATTACAGGCTTGAGCCACCGCGCCCGGCCTAAATTAAATAGTCTTAAAAATAAAATCTTAAAGTTTTCACTTTTACATTTAGTACTACACTCATTAATTTTTGTGTGTGGTATGAAATAAGGATAGTAATGCGTTATCTCTAATTGTTATTTTTTAAATCTGTACACCAAATATATCATTTTGTCCTAAATATTCCATTAGACTGATAAAACAGTTGAACTCTCTAACGATAAAATTTATTGTACCATTAATTTAGTCCAACAACGTATTTTCTGAGTACCTCTTAAGTGCCATGATTAGGCAATATAGTGTTTTGTTGTTGTTGTTGTTGTTTTTTATTTTTTTATTTTTATTTTTTATTTTTTATTTTTTGAGACGGAGTCTCGCTCTGTCACCCAGGCTGGAGTGCAGTGGCCGGATCTCAGCTCACTGCAAGCTCTGCCTCCTGGGTTCACGCCATTCTCCTGCCTCAGCCTCCCGAGCAGCTGGGACTACAGGCGCCCGCCACCTTGCCCGGCTAGTTTTTTTTTGTATTTTTTAGTAGAGACGGGGTTTCACCATGTTAGCCAGGATGGTCTCGATCTCCTGACCTCGTGATCCGCCCGTCTCGGCCTCCCAAAGTGCTGGGATTACAGGCTTGAGCCACCGCGCCCGGCCGCTTGTTTTTGTTTTTTTAAAGACACACAGCCCCACTTGCTTCCTAGCTGGAGAGACAGACAGCTAAATGTACAACCACTACACGATGTGCTATGTGCACTGCTAGAGATAAGCACTGGTTGCTGTAGGAACACCAGGGAGAAACTCAGCCATGCTAGTGGACCTAAGATAAGGATTCCCTGGGGTGGTGATGCTTGAGCTCAGACTCGAAGGCCTGGTTGATGTTGGCCAAGAAGGGAGGGTAGATGTGCAAAGGCAAGAGGCATGAGAAGACTGGGGACTGTGTTACTTTCCATTAGTTGGAGCAGATGGTACAAGGCGGAGAGTGGCAGATCTGAAGCCTTGGAAGATAACTCATGAATTTTAGCTCTTATCTGTGGAGAGTTAGGAGTCAGCAATACCTCAGTACTAGGATTATTTGAGTATTGCTGCTTTTAGTACTGCGAATATTTTTGTATTCATGACTGTAGACTAAAACACTTAGCTTATTGTTTCAGGAAGACCTTATAGGCTAGATACTTTGAAATATCCCTACTTTGATTAAATCTTTTGTTTTGGCTGGGCTCAGTGGCTCATGGTCTGTAATCCGAGCACTTTGGGAGGCCAAGGCGGGTGGATCACTTGAGGCCAGCAGTTCTAGACCAACCTGGGCAACTTGTTTTAATGTGCATATTGGAAACTTTTTGAGCGTACAAGTATCATTGTCCTGATGTTTGCAGTGAGTACCTAGTTAAGTAAAAATAATCTGAGTTGAGCACTGGACAAATTAGTTACCTGTGGTTAGGAAATAGCAAATAATGATATCAGCATGAACTATCTCACTTTTCAAAAATGTCATTTGTTGAGGCAGCCCCCGCTGCAGCCACCACCAAGCCCGCCGCCACCACTGAGCCCGCTGCCACCGCCTCTGAGCAGAAGATGGTTATGCCTCCCACGTAAGCTGAACTTGGCAAATCTGCCAGGGATGTGTTCACCAAGAGCTATGGATTTGGCTTAATAAAATTTGATTTGAAAACAAAATCTGAGAATGGGTTGGAATTTACAGACTCAGGCTCAGCCCAACACTGAGGCCACCAAGATGACTGGCAGCCTGCGAACCAAGTACAGATGGACCAGATATGGCCTGACGATTACGGAGAAATGAAACACCACGCGCTGGGCACCAAGATTGCATGGAGGATCAGCTTGCATGTGGACTGAAGCTGACCTTCGATTCATCACTTCTCACCGAACACTGGGGGGAAAAATGCTAAAATCAAAACCCGCTATAGGCAGGAGCGTGTCAACCTGGGTTGCACTGTGGATTTCGACATCGCTGGACCTTCAATCTGGGGTGCTGTAGTGCTGGGTAATGAGGGCTGACTGGCTGGCTACTGGATGAATTTTGAGACCACAGAGTTTTTTTTTTTTTTTTTTGAGAAGGAGTCTCGCTCTGTCGCCCAGGCTGGAGTGTAGTGGCGCGATCTCCACTGACTGCAAGCTCCGCCTCCTGGGTTCACACCATTCTCCTGCCTTAGCCTCCCGAGTAGCTGGGACTACAGGCACCCGCCACCTCGCCCGGCTAGTTTTTTTGTATTTTTTAGTAGAGATGGGGTTTCACCGTGTTAGCCAGGATGGTCTCGATCTCCTGACCTCGTGATCCACCCGTCTCAGCCTCCCAAAGTGCTGGGATTACAGGCTTGAGCCACCGCGCCCGGCCAGAGACCACAGAGTTTTAAGAGACCCAGAGGAACTTTACTCTTGGCTACAAGACTGATGAATTCCAGCTTCATACTTATGTGAATGACTGGGCAGAGTTTGGCACCTCTATTTCCCAGAGGTGAATAAGAAGTTAGAGACTGCTGTTAAGCTTGCCTGGACATCAGGAAATAGTAACACTCACTTCAGAACAGCAGGCAAGTATCAGATGGACCCTGATGCCTGCTTCTTGGCTAAAGTGTACAACCCTAGCCTGACAGATTTAGGATAGACTCAGATCATAAAGCCAAGTATCAAGCTGATGCTGTCAGCTCAGCTGGATGGCAAGAACGTCGATGCTGGTGGCTATGAGCTTGGTCTAGAACTAGAATTTCAAGCACAAATGAATACTGTACAGTTGTTTAATTTTAACTATTTTGCAGTATAGCTACCATCAGAATTTAATGTATCTTTTAACATATATCTGAGATGCAAGTATTGCTAAATTTCATGCTAGACCTCCAGGTTAAAGATGATTCAAAACGAGTGCTACCTTTTCAGAGATACAGAAGAAACCCAATTCCAAAAGAAGGTCCTTTTAGCTGTAGACTTGGGGGGAATTTGGTAGCCCTTCTAGAGATGCCAGGTTTTAAAAAAATCTAGAAATGGCTGCAAGTGGAAGCTGATTATGTATAGGCACTTTGTAAATTTGTATTGAATAAATGAATGAAACTCTAACTTTCTGATAATTGAACCTTGGTTTCCTAACCCCAGTTGATGAGAGGCTCATTGCATCATGGTGTGTACAAATTCACCTGACAAAGACGTTTTTATTTTATTTATTTATTTATTTTTGAGACAGAGTCTCACTCTGTCGCCCAGGCTGGAGTGCAGTGCTGTGATTTCAACTCACTGCAACCTCCGCCTCCTGGGTTCAAGTGATTCTTGTGCCTCAGCCTCTCCAGTAGCTAAGATTACAGACACATGCCACCATGCCCTGCTAATTTTTGTATTTTTAGTAGAGACGGGGTTTAAACATGTTGACCAGGCTGTTCTCTAACTCCTGACCTCAAGTGATCGGAAGTGCTGGGATTACAGATGTGAGCCCCCGCACCCGGTTAAGGGACCTTTTTAGACAGATCTTCATGACCTGTTTCCATCCCAGTCCTTCATCACCTCTCTTATACCAAAAGGTCTGCAGGGCATGACAGCTGCTTCTGTTGTACCATTTTGGGGTGGAGAGGCTGGATCTGATGAAGCCAGTAATTCAGTACTGAATTCCTTCTTGTGTTGTGCTTTTTTGCCCTCGCACCAGGGTATGAAATAGCTTCCAGGAGCTCTAGCTGTAAGCTGGGGATAGGTTGTGTGATTGTAATCACATGGTGACAACACTTAGAATCTAAATTGGACTTCTGTTGCATTCTCACCACTCAATTTATTTTTTAGCAGTTTAATGGGTACATTTTAGAGTCTTTCATATTGTGTGGAATTAGATCCTCCCCTTCAAGTGCTGTAATTAACATCACTTAAAATAAAACTTGAATAAAATATTGAAACCTCAAAAAATTAAAAATATCATTTGTTGAAATTCATCTTCCCAAGTTGTTCCGTAGATAAAAACTATCTTGAAGCAAAAATGGTAAATACTATTAAATAAAAGAATTGTTATCACTTTTTGTAAGGTGATCTTGTTTGAAGAGGTAGATCTTGATATCCTTTCCAGTCTCATAATTCTTTTTTTTTTTTTTTTTTTTTTTTGAGGCGGAGTCTCACTCTGTCGCCCGGACTGGAGTGCAGTGGCCAGATCTCAGCTCACTGCAAGCTCCGCCTCCTGGGTTTACGCCATTCTCCTGCCTCAGCCTCCCGAGTAGCTGGGACTACAGGCGCCCGCCACCTCGCCCAGCTAGTTTTTGTATTTTTAGTAGAGACGGGGTTTCACCGTGTTAGCCAGGATGGTCTCGATCTCCTGACCTCGTGATCCGCCCATCTCGGCCTCCCAAAGTGCTGGGATTACAGGCTTGAGCCACCGCGCCCGGCCTCATAATTCTTTTACTAATGAATTGCCAGTTAAATAAAAAAGGAATAGAACCCACGTGGTAGTCATATATGGAATAGGAATAGATTATTGAGATTGGTCTTCTTGTAGCATTATTTAAGCAAATACTTGTATGCTGGGGTAGTGGTGAAGGTGCAGGAAGGGATCGTGGCACCTGAAGATTAAGGGGGCCCACCCAGAGTGGAGAGTGTGGGGCTGGGGACCACTGGTGATGTCAGGCCTGAGTTTCTGCTGCTCTCATCTCTGGAAAGTTTTTAGCAGTGAGTGTCAGAACCACAGATTTTTGATCCCTTTGCCTGTATGTATATGTCCCCTACAGTAGGGTGGTCTTCTGAAAAAACACTCCCTGGCTCTGGTGAAGAGAAGTGCATCCTGATTTCTGGGTCAGTCAGAAAGAGATGATGTCTCTGACTCTCAAGAGCCTCAGGCAAGGCACACACAGAAATACCTCTGATTTGTCCATGGAGCGGGTTCAACCCAAGCCCTCTATTAGAGGGTGATGAACACGAACACTGATACATGGGATGGATGAAATTCTTTATGTAAATTAGCTCCTAGAAGATGATGTCTACCTTTTTATCAGTTAAGAAAATCAAAGGAATAGTCAGAGTGGCCATTTTTTATAGTAAGAGATTTCGAGGTGGCTTTTGTTTTCTTCACTTGCCTTTCCATTTAGGGGAAGCCTAAAACTCTGGGCAGTGGCCCAGTGTCGCGCACCTGTTTAATCTATGTAGGGCATCTGCTCACATCCGTGTTTTGTTTTGTTAACTTTTTAAATGTAATTGCTTTCACTTCATCAGGTATCTGGCACTTTGCTGATTTTGCTTGTGCTGGTCTTTCCATGCCAAATTAAACTGCCACTTTCTCAAAGAAGCCTTCCGTCATCTCCCAGATGAAGAAAAACTTACCTTCTTCTGAACTTAATACACATCAATTATAGCTTTTATTACTTTCTACATTCTATTTTTGAGTTTTTAAGGATAGGTTTGTTGTTAGGGAGGGTATATCTTACCCTTTGCTGCGTTGCAAACTTTCAGTCTGTTTTATCTTCTTTTTAAAATCCTTTTATTTTGAAATGATTTAACAATTATTAATTAATTAATTTACCTATTTATATTTAGAGACAGAGTCTTGCTTTGTTGCCCAGGCTGGAATGCAGTGGTACAATCATGACTCACTGCAGCCTCAAACTCCTGGGTACAGGCAATTCTCCCACCTCCTGAGTAGCTAGGGCTATAGGCATGTGCTATCATGCCTGCTATTTTTTTTTTGTAGAGATGGGGGTCTTGCTATGTTGTCCATGCTGGTCTCGTACTCCTGGCTTCAAGAAGTCCTCCCACCTCAGCCTCCCAAAGTGCTGGGATTACAGATGTGAGCCACTTTGCCTGGCTTGAAATAGTTTTACACTCACAAGAAGTTGCAAAAATAGCACAGAGAGTTCGGTTTTACCCTTCATCTGGTTTCCCCAGTGATAACATCTTTTTTTTTTTTTTTTTTTTTGAGATGGGTCTTGCTCTATTGCCCAGCTGGAGTGCAGAGGTGCAATCTTGGCTCACTGCAAGCTCCACCTCCCAGGTTCACACCATTCTCCCACCTCAGCCTCCTGAGTAGCTGGGACTACAGGTGTCCACCACAATGCCTGGCTAATTTTTTGTGTTTTTAGTAGAGACAGGGTTTCACCGTGTTAGCCAGGATGATCTCCATCTCCTGACCTCTTGATCTGCCTGCCTCATCCTCCCAAAGTGCTGGGATTACAGGCGTGAGCCACTGCACCCGGCTGATGACATCTTACATAACTATGCTTAAGTTCTATCTTTAATTTATCTTTATACACCTCTCTGTGGCCTGACATACAGTAGGCACTCACTCATGAGCTTTGTTGCATGATGAATGAATTAATGGGCTCCATGGGCTTACAGCCACATCCAAGTTAATATGTCATCACATCCTGACTCCAGGACATTGCATCATCCTGGCTACAAGTGACCTGTCTCAGGAGACTCAGACTGAAGCCATGTACATTTCTTGCCTCCTTAGTGCACATTAGTTGACTTGCCAGGCAGGGAGGGTGAGAAAGGATTCTGGGATAAATGCACAATCTGAGATTTATTTCAAAATAAGACATGACGGAAGTAGATGAGGGTGTGGAGCAGGGCGGAACTGGCTTTGGGCCGATGGTGAATGGGGCTGGGTATTTGGGGGGTCATAATACCATAATACCATTCTGTCTTCTCTCTCTCTCTCTTTTTTTGAGACGGAGTTTTGCTCTTGTTGCCCAGTCTGGAGTGCAATGGCGCGATCTTGGCTCACTGTAACCTCCACATTCCGGGTTCAAGCGATTCTCCTGCCTAAGCCTCCCGAGTATCTGGGGTTACAGGCACGTGCCACCACGCCCAGCTAATTTTGTATTTTTAGTAGAGTCGGGGTTTCACCATGTTGGTTGGGCTTGTCTCGAACTCCTGACCTCAGGTAATCCACCCACCTTGGCCTCCCAAAGTGCTGGGATTTCAGGCGTCCGGCCATTCTGTCTTCTCTCGTATGTTGAATGGTCTCAGTTCTTCATCTCTAAAAGTTTAAGAAACAGAAGCCTACCACAATGACATAATATCAAAACTGTTTCTTCCTGAGGTTCTTCTTTTTTTTTTTTTTTTTAAGTAATGAGGTCTCCTATGTTGCTTCTTTCTGAGGTTTTAGAGTCTGTCTCTACAAACTGACACTAGCGGGACAGAGCTCCTTGCAAGACAGTACCTCAGGCTACACTGCAGACACTAGGATGCACTTAAGTCATGTATTTGGGTTGAATATTGAATTATGCCAAAAGGAGTTGGAGAAGATAAAGGTTATTTGTAGTAATTGCCTGTAATTTTTCACAGAAACACACTTTGGTGGAGATTTATGTATGATGGATAGCCCGTGTCTTAGCAGGACAGGTATTGTTGTCTTTGCAGTTGCAGTCAGAAACTTGGTTGTTTCTTTGTAGACGGTCATCAGTCCCTGTTTCCCAATAAAGAGAGAATGTGGATCTGGTACCTCTGTTGCCAAAACAGAGGACAGAGAAACCACAGAGGGTAAACTGTGTTTAGGAGGCAGAAACCAGATTCCTCAGGCAAGGGTGATAGCCCCCTATTCCTGTGTGCTAAGGGAAAGTGAGAAAAGCAAAGGTGGAGGCGATTGCAGGAAGAAAAGAAATCCCACAGAATAATAGCAGCCCCTTAAAAACTGTGGGAGGAGCCCAGCTCTCTGTGGCCAATCCCAATGACTTTGAGAGAGTGAACTTTTCATTCATCATTATCCTTGTCCTGCCACATGTCCTAATGAAATGGCCATCCAAACGTGAGCATCAGGAAACAAAGTGGTATCAAGTGAGGAATGTAAAAATTAACACACACATTGACTGTAGCTATATAGGGACATCCATGAATCCCAGGCGTGATTCAAGGTATGACTTAGTCAGTGAGTACATGTATTTTGTTTGTTTAAAATTTATTTATTTATATATTGAGATGAGGGGTTTCACTATATTGCTCAGGCCGGTTTTGAAGCCTGAGCTCAAGTGATCTTCCTTCCTCAGTCTCTCAGGTAGCTGGGAGACTACAGGTGCGTGCCACCACAGCTAGCTTTGTACATTTTTTTTTTTTACAGAGAAGAGTCTCACTCTGTTGCCCAGGCTGGAGTGCAGTGGTGTGATCATAGCTCACTGCAGCCTCGAACTCCTGGGCCCAAGTGATCCTCCTGCCTTGGCCTCCCAAAGTGTTGGGATCACAGGCATGAGCCACTGTGCCCAGCCTTGTGTGTGTGTGTGTGATTTGCTTGCCTCGGCCTCCCAAAGTGCTAGGATTATAGGCATGAGCCACTGTGCCTGGCCAGCCTTGTAAATATTATTAACCTGTCATTTATTATCTGTGTGACATGGTTTAGTTACTTCTCTCTTTTTTTTTGAGACACAGTCTCTGTGTCGCCCAGCTGGAGTGCAGTGGCACAATCACAGCTCACTTTAGCTTCAACCTTCCCGGGCTCAAGGAACCCTTTTACCTTGGCCTCCCAGGTTGCTGGGAGTACAGGCGCGTGCCCCCATGCTTGGCTAATTTTTTTTTTTCTGAATTTTGCAGAGATGGAGTTTCGTCACATTGCCCAGGCTGGTCTTGAACTCGTGGGCTCAAGCAGTCTGCTGTTCTTGGCCTCCCAAAGTGTTGGGATTACAGGCATGAGCTACTGCACTTGGCCGCTAGTTACTTCTCTTTAGCTTAGTTTCCTCATTTGTAGGTGGGGATCATAACAGAACCTATTGCATACAGTTGTGAGAATTAAATGAATTAGTATGTAAATGTATAGAAAGATGTTTGGAACTTGAATAAGTGTTCAATTATGTGTTTTAATTTATTATTGATCTAGGTTGGAAGATAAAGAGGTATGAATGGTATAGATTTTTTCTGTGTAAGATAATTAAAGTGTGTAAGAAAAAAATCACGTTTTCTTCTTTCAAAAAACCCTACTTTTTTTTCTCCCATTTAACCAATTGTTGTGGAGAAAAACTCTTATAAGGACATGAAAGACTCTAGGTAATGAAGTGGCTGTTGATGTGCAGCTTGTCGGAAATTTTTATTGTGCTTCGTGTTATTACATTGTACATGCCTGTTAGAAATGTGATTGGAAATGCTTTGTACATTTAAATCCGAAGGCTTCGGGTAAGAAGGGTAACTTTTCCTTTTGTGGCACTCCTGGGGTTGTTAAGGCTGATTTAAGCTGCTGCTGACTCGATTGTGGTGATTGCTTTTCTAGTTGGGCATACTTTTTACTTTCTTTTAGAATGTTTTTAAATTGGACTTGAACTGAACTCCTTTTGTAAATGGAAGACTCTGAGCTCAGAGATGGTTTGTAGTAATAATAATAATGGTCACAATCTTTTTTGTTGTTGTTGTTTTTTGAGACTGGTCTTACTCTTGCTTAGGCTGGAATATAGTGGTGTGATCATGGCTCACTGCAACCCTGGGCTCAGGTGCGCCTCCTCAGCCTCCCAAGTAACTGGGACTGCAGGCACGCACCATCATGCCTGGCTAGTTTTTGTATTTTTTGTAGAGAGAGGGTTTTGACATGTTGCCCAGACTGATCTTTGAACTACTAAGCTCAAGTGATCCTCCTGCCTTGGCCTCTTAAAGTGCTGGGCTTAACAGGTGTGAGCCACTGTACCTGGCCGTATTATTTTTGGAGGACTTAAAAAATGATTGCAGTCTATGCCTTTCATCTTATACTGGTGTGTTAATATTTATGGCTTCAAAGAAGTTATAAATACATTTCATTTTTCCCTGCCAAAACTGTTAAGTTTTATCTTAAAATTCTATTCCAGTGTAAATATAATTAATAAGTAACAAAATTATTGGGGTTTGGATTCATATAACATTTCCTTATTTTATATCCTTATACATTGTGATATTGTACTATATTTAAAATATACTATATATTATTTTAAATGTATTATAATTATATATGCACATAGTATAGGTATATAATAAATACACGTATATTACTTTAGGTGGTTTTCTGTGTTGGCCTATTGCTTGTGTAATTCATTTAGCTTTTTCCAGTCAGCTATTCAGATTCAGCTTTCAGCTGTGCGCATATATATATATATATATACACACATATATAATTTTTTTATTTTTTATTTTTGTTTTTTTCAAGAGACAGGATTTTGGTCTGTTGCCTAGTCTGGAGTATAATGGTACAGTCATAGCTCACTGCAGCCTCAAGCTGCTGGGCCCAAGTGATCCTCCCACCTCAGCCTCCCAAGTAACTGGACTACAGGCACATGCCCCACGCTGGCTAATTTTTTGAAAATTTTTAGTAGAGATGAGATCTGACTATATTATGAGATCTCACCATATTCCAAGATCTCCTGGGCTCAAGCAATTCTCCTGCCTTGGCCTCCCAAAATGTTGGGATTACAGACATGAACCATTGGAGCCAGCCACAGCTGTTTTGTGTATTAATTTTCATAGTTGTCCTTGTAATATTAAATTTTAATCAGGTTCTGTTTGGTATTAATGACAGGAACAGTCTCCTTTAATTCTTCTGAGGTAAAGCAGAATGTAAGTCAAAAATTAATTAATGTCAAAGCACTGTCTTTGTTTTTGTTTTTCCATTGACCCCATGGGTGGTGTGGCTGAGCAGTCTAACGTGCTGAGTATGGTGGCTCATGTGTGTAGCCTCTAGCACTTTGGGAGGCCAGGAGTTTAAGACCAGCCTGAGCAACATAGCGAGACTTCAGCTCTACAAAATATAAAGAACATAAAAAATAAAAACGTTGTGTATTAAGGCTTTAGCCTCCTTGGGGGCATAGATTTGAATTCCACCACTGCTCATATGTTTGCTCTTTAAAATTGTAGTAAAATACACATAATATAAAATTTGCCATCTTAACCATTTTTAAGTATACCGTTTAGTGGTGTTAAGTATAATATATTCATATTGTTATGAAACAGATCTTCAGAGCTTTTTCATCTTGCAAATCTGAAGCTTTGTACCCATCAAACCACTCTTTTCTTTTACCTTTTCCCAACTGCCTGTAACTACTATCTTACTTTCTGTTTCTGTGAATTTGACTACTTTAGATACCTCATGTAAGTGGAATCACATAGTATTTGTCTTTTTGTGACTGGCATATTTCACTTAACGTAATGTCCTCAAGATTCATCCATATAACAGGATTTCCTTTTTTTTTTTTTTTGGTTTTTTGTTTTTTGTTGACATGGAGTCTTGCTCTTTCATCCAGGCTGGAGTACAATGGCACGATTTCGGCTCACTGCAACCTCTGCCTCCCCAGTTCAAGTGATTCTCCTGCCTCAGCCTCCCGAGTAGCTTGGATTATAGACACCCACCACCACACCTGGCTAATTTTTGTACTTTTAGTAGAGATGAGGTTTCACCATGTTGGCCAGGCTGGTCTCGAACTCCTTACCTCAGGTGATCTGCCCGCCTCAGCCTCCCAAAGTGCTAGGATTACAGGCATGAGCCACCGCACCCAGATTGATTTTCTCTCTCTTTTTTTTTTGAGATGGAGTTGTCGCTCTGTCGCCCAGGCTGGAGTGCAGTGGTGCGATCTCTGCTCACTGCAAGCTCTGCTTCCTGGGTTGACACCTCCTGCCTCAGCCTCCCGAGTACCTGGGACTACAGCCGCCCACCACCACGCCCGGCTATTTTTTTTTTTTTTTTGTATTTTTAGGAGAGACGGGATTTCACCGTGTTAACCAGGATGGTCTCAATCTCCTGACCTCATGATCCACCCGCCTTGGCCTCCCAAAGTGCTGGGATTACAGGTGTGAGCCACCGCACCCAGCCAATTTTCTCTCTTTTTAAGGCTGAATAATATTCCATTATATATATATATTTCTGTGTTGTTTTCTGTGTGTGTGTGTGACAGAGTCTTGCTCTGTCACCCAGGCTGGAGTGCAGGGGTGCACTGTTGGCTCACTGCAACCTTTGCCTCCCGATTCAAGCAATTCTCCTGCCTCAGCCTCCCAAGTAGCTGGAATTACAGGTGCATGCCACCATGCCCAACGAATTCCATATATATTTTATATATATATATTTTTAGTAGAGATAGGGTTTTGCCATGTTGTCCAGGCTGGTCTTGAACTCCTTGACCTCAGGTGATCCACCCACCTCAGCCTCCCAAAGTGCTGGGAAATGAGCCACCACGCCCAGCTATATTCCCATTTTCTTTATTCTTTTGTCAGTGGACATTTAGATTGCTTCCACATCTTAACTATTGTCAGTAATGCTTCCTTTGTATTTGTGAACGTGGGTGTGCAAATATTTCTTTAACACCCTGCTTTCATTTGTTTTGGATATATACCCAGAAGAGTGATTACTGCAGCATGTGATATTTCTATTTTTAATTTTTTGAGGAACCTCCATACTGTTTTGCATAGTGGAGGCACCCTTTTACAATCCTACCAACAGTGCTGTAGACACTTGTGCTTTTCTGGTGTGATTTTTTTTTTTTTTGTATAGTAGTCATCCTGTAGGTGTAAGGTGATACCTCATTGTGGTTCTGATTTGCATTTCTCTGATGATTAATAATGTTGAGCATCTTTTCATATGCTCATCAGCCTTATTAACTTTTGAGAAATATCAAATCCTTTGTCCAGGACAGTCTCTTAAATAAATGGTGCTGGGAAAACTGGACATCCATATGCAAAAGACACTAGACCCTTTATCTCACTATATAAAGAAAAACAAATCAGGCCGGTGGCTCAAGCCTGTAATCCCAGCACTTTGGGAGGCCGAGACGGGTGGATCACGAGGTCAGGAGATCGAGACCATCCTGGCTAACACAGTGAAACCCCGTCTCTACTAAAAAATACAAAAAACTAGCCAGGCGAGGTGGCGGGCGCCTGTCGTCCCAGCTACTCGGGAGGCTGAGGCGGGAGAATGACGTGAACCCGGGAGGCGGAGCTTGCAGTGAGCTGAGATCCGGCCACTGCACTCCAGCCTGGGTGACACAGCGAGACTCCGTCTCAAAAAAAAAAAAAAAAACAAACCAAACTGGATTAATGACATAAATCTAAGACCTCAAACTATGAAACTACTACACAAAAACATTGGGGAAAATCTCCAGGACGTTGGAGTAGGCAAAGATTTCTTGAGCAATATCCCACCAGCACAGGCAACCAAAGCAAAAGTGAACAAATGGGATCACACCTAATTAAGAAGCTTCTTCACAGCAAAGGAAAGAATCAACAAAGTGAAGATACAACCCACAGAATGGGAGAAAATATTTGCAAACTACCCATCTGACAAGGGATTAAAAACCAGAACATATAAGGAGCTCAGACAACTCTATAGGAAAAATATCTAATAAATTGATTTAAAAATGGGCAAAAAATCTGAACAGATATTTCTCAAAAGAAGACATACGAATGGCAAACAGGTATATGGAAAAGGTGCTCAGCATCATTGATCATCAGAGAAGTGCAAATCAAAACTACAATGAAATATCATCTTACTCTAGTTAAAATGGCTTTCATCCAAAAGACAGACAATAACAAATGCTGGCGAGGATGTGGAGAAAAGGGATCCCTCGTATACTGTTAGTGGAAATGTAAATTAGTACAACCACTATGGAGAACAGTTTGGAGGTTCCTTAAAAAACTGAAAATAGAGCTACCATATGATCCAGCAATCCCACTGTTGAGTGGGTGTTTACCCAACAGAAAGGAAATCAGCATATCAGAAAGATGCGTGCACTCCCATGTTTGTTGCAGCACTATTCATGTTAGCCAAGATTTGGAAGCAACGTAAGTGCCATCAACAAATGAATGCGGCCGGGCATGGTGGCCCATGCCTGTAATCCCAGCATTTTGGGAGGCTGAGGCAGGCGGATCGCCTGAGGTCAGGAGTTCGAGACCAGCTTGGCCAACATGGCGAAACCTCATCTCTACTAAAAATACAAAAATTAACCAGGCATGGTAGCATGCACCTGTAGTCCCAGCTACTCAGGAGGCTGAGGCAAGAGAATCACTTGAACCCTGGAGGCGCAGGTTGCAGCGAGTCTTGATCATACCACTGCACTCTAGCCTGGATGACAGAGCAAGACCCCATCTCAAAACAAAACACACACACACACACACACACACACACAAACCCAGATGAATGTATAAAGAAAATGTGGTACATATACACAATGGAGTACTATTCAGCCATAAAAAAGAATGAGGTCCTGCCATGTGCAACAACATGGATGGAACTGGAGGTCATTTTGTTAAGTGAAATAAATCAGGCACAGAAAGACAAACTTCTTGTGTTCTCACTTATTTGCGGGAGCTAAAAATGAAAACAATTGAACTCATGAATGTAGAGAGTAGAAGGATGGTTACCAGAGGCTTAGACCGGTAGCAGTGGTGGTGGGGAAGTGGGTATGGTTAATGGTTACAAAAAAATAGTTAGAAAGAATGAGTAAGACCTGGTATTTGCTAGCACAACAGGGTGACTGTAGTAAAAAAATAATTTAATCTTACGTTTCAAAATAACTAAGAAAGTATAACTGGATTGTTTGTAACACAAAGGATAAATGCCGGAGGTGAATTTTAGGCTGCAGGGAGCTATGACTGCACCACTGTGCTCTAGCATGGGTGACAGAGCAAAATTCTGTCTCTTAAAAAAAAATATATATATATATATATTTTTACCACCCCATTTACCCTGATGTGATTATTATGCATTGCATGCCTGTATCAAGATATTTCATGTAACCCATAAATATATACACCTACTATGCACCCATGAAAATTTAAAAAATTAATCTAAAAAATCCTTTGCCCATTTTTTAATTGGGTTGATTTTTTTTGTTGTTACTGAGTTGCAGGAATTCTTTGTATATCCTGTACATTAACTCTTTTTTTTTTTTGAGACAGAGTTTCACTCTTGTTGCCCAGGCTGGAGTGCAATGGCACGAGCTCGGCTCACCACAACCTCTGCCTCCCAGGTTCAAGCAATTCTCCTGCCTCAGCCTCCATAGTAGCTGGGATTATAGGCATATGCCACCATGCCCGGCTAATTTTGTATTTTTAGTAGAGATGGGGTTTCTCCATGTTGGTCAGGATGGTCTCGAACTCCTGACCTCAGGTGATCCACCTGCCTCAGCCCCCCAAAGTGCTGGGATTACAGGCATGAGCCACTGTGCCTGGCCCCCTGCTAATTTTAAAACATTATTTGTAGTAGAGACGAGGTCTTGCTTTGTTGTCCAGGTTGGTCTTAAACTCCTGGGCTCAAGCAGTCCTGCCACTTCAGCCTCCGAAAGTACTGAGATTACAGGTGTGTGTCACTGCCCCTGGCACACACACAAAAAATGCTGTTCTAATGTAAACCCTGGAGACCAAATGATTGACATATAATATCATTTAATCTTTTTTTTTTTTTTTTGAGTTGGAGTCTTGCTCTGTCACCCAGATTGGAGTGCAGCTGTACTATCTCAGCTCACTGTGACCTCTGCCTTCTAAATTCAAGCAATTCGCCTGCCTCAGTCTCCCGAGTAGCTGGGATTACAGGCGTCCGCCACCACACCCAGCTAATTTTTGTATTTTTGGTAGAGACAGTGTTTCACCATGTTGGCCAGGCTGGTCTGGAACTCCTGACCTCAAGTGATCCGTCCACCTTGGCCTCCCAAAGTGCTGGGATTACAGGTGTGAACCACTGTGCCAGGTCCCATTTAATCTTAACAATGGATATTGTCATAAAATCATTTGCATTTCCAAATGTTCCTTGTAGCTTTAAAACCTTATAGATGGGAGTTTCGTTACCTGTGTAATTGCAGCTTCTTAGTTGTGTGATCTTGGAAAAGTGCCTAACCTTTCAGCCTCGATGCTGTCATCTGTAATGTGGAGATACTAGGGGAAATGCATATTTCGTAGACTTCTTGAAAGGGATCAGACGAGATGATATCTGTAAAGTGTTTGGCATAGTGGCATAGTGCTCAACTGAAAGGCATCATTCAGTGATGAATATTTTTATTAGGCGTACATTCATCAACATCTAGATGTTTGAACTTCAGAAGAAATCAGAATGGGCTTCAAAGGAATGTGATGTCTCAGTATCTTTAGTTTCTTTTTTCCTGTTTAATTTTACAGAAATAACCTCCGGGAGTACCCAGTTGTTTGCTCTTGTGCTCAGTGAACAGTACTCAGTTTTTCAGCAGTTGTCAGTGGTGGCATTGGTGAGAGTGCCATTTGGAAACATGAGGAATTTTGGCAGGCTTGGTGGTGTTTGTTGCTAGAGACTGCCTTGGTGTAACTGAAGGTGAAAGTGATGCCTGGGGTTTCTCACTGATTCATCCCTTTGGCGTGGAATTCTGAATAAACTGCATCTGACCTAGGGTGTGGGCAGGCAGAACCCTGAGGACCTCATTACAGACGAGCTTACTTCTTTGAAATTCCCTTACTGAGGGATTCTTCCACACCATTTGGATTTCCTCCTTCTTAGTCTTAACAACTTTGGCTGCTGCTGGAAATAATTAGACAGAAAATGTTCTGGTATTTTTGGCACAATTGACATTTTTACTCTTCTGAAATTAATAGAATCTTGGGATTTTAGAACTGAGAAGGTCCTTAGAAGATCTGTATAAATCTGCCTCTTGATGGTGAGGCTTGTCCTTCAGAATGGAAAGAGCACAGAGCCTCTGACGTCAAGCCCAGTGCCCTTGCTTGTGTCTGGCTAGAGAAGAGACAGAGTATGTTAGCTGGAGAACTGGTACATCTTACCCACAAGCCAATCTAAGGAAACTATTATTATCACTGCTGTGCGCTCCTGCAATCCCTTTTAAGTGCACATCTTACTACTACCTACTATATTTACCAGTTTACTACCTAGGATAGCAACCAATTGAGAAATCCCAGACTGGGTGCGGTGACTCAGGCCTTTAATTCTAGCACTTTGGGAGGCCAAGGCAGGTGGATAACTTGAGGCCGGGGGTTCAAGACCAGCCTGGCCAACATGATGAAACCTCATCTCTCCTAAAAATACAAAACTTAGCCAGGTGTGGTGGTGTGCACCTGTAATCGCAGCTACTTGGGAAGCTGAGGCAGGAGAATTGCTTGAGTCCAGGAGGTGGAGGTTGCAGTGAGCTGACATCGCACCACTGTGCTCCGGTCTGGGCGACAGTAAGACCCTGTCTCAAAAAAATAAAATAAAATAAAAAAGAAATCTCAGTGGCTTAACACAACAGCAGACTTTTTTTTTTTTTTCAATGATATTAAGTACTTTAGGTTTTGCAGAGCTATATGGTCTCTGTCATGACTACTCAACTTTGCCGTGAAAACTGCCATCGACAGTGTGTAAATGAGTGAGCATAGCTGTGTTCCAATAAAACTTTATTTATGGCCACTGAAATTCAAATTTTATATAATTTGTACACGTCATAAAAAATGTAATTTTTTAGATTTCTTTTTTCCCCCATCATTAAAAAATATGAAAAAATAAAATTCATGTTGGAGGAGCAAGTGCTTATGAATAACCAGGACAATCTGGAAAAGGAAGAACACAAGTGAGTGATACATTCAACTGGACATCAAAACAAAGTACACTCATTTCTCGGTACACATAGGATGTTGGTTCCAGGACCCCCCACATATACCAAAATCTGTACATACTCAAGTCCCTCAGTGGGCCATGGGAAACCCAAGTATATGAAAAATTGGCTAGGGCAATCAAGCAAGAGAAAGAAATCAAGGGTATTCAGTTAGGAAAAGAAGAAGTCAAATTGTCCCTATTTGCAGATGACATGATTGTATATTTAGAAAACCCCATTGTCTCAGCCCAAAATCTCCTTAAGCTGATAAGCAACTTCAGCAAAGTCTCAGGATACAAAATTAATGTGCAAATATCACAAGCATTCTTATACACCAGTAACAGACAGAGAGCCAAATCAGGAATGAACTTCCATTCACAGTTGCTTTAAAGAGAATAAAATACCTAGGAATCCAACTTACAAGGGATGTAAAGGACCTTTTCAAGGAGAACTACAAACCACTCCTCAGTGAAATAAAAGAGGACACAAACAAATGGAAGAACATACCATGCTCATGGATAGGAAGAATCAATATCGTGAAAATGGCCATACTGCCCAAGGTTATTTATAGATTCAATGTCATCCCCATCAAGCTACCAATGACTTTCTTCACAGAATTGGAAAAAACTGCTTTAAAGTTCATATGGAACTAAAAAAGAGCCCGCATTGCCAAGACAATCCTAAGTCAAAAGAACAAAGCTGGAGGCATCACAGTACCTGACTTCAAACTATACTACAAGGCTACAGTAACCAAAACAGCATGGTACTGGTACCAAAACAGATATATAGACCAATGGAACAGAACAGAGTCCTCAGAAATAATACCACACATCTACAGCCGTCTGATCTTTGACAAACCTGAGAGAAACAAGAAATGGGGAAAGGATTCCCTATTTAATAAATGGTGCTGGGAAAATTGGCTAGCCATAAGTAGAAAGCTGAAACTGGATCCTTTCCTTACTCCTTATACGAAGATTAATTCAAGATGGATTAGAGACTTAAATGTTAGACCTAATACCATAAAAACCCTAGAAGAAAACCTAGGTAGTACCATTCAGGACATAGGCATGGGCAAGGACTTCATGTCTAAAATACCAAAAGCAACGGCAGCAAAAGCCAAAATTGACAAATGGGATCTCATTAAACTAAAGAGCTTCTGCACAGCAAAAGAAACTACCATCAGAGTGAACAGGCAACCTAAAGAATGGGAGAAAATTTTTGCAATCTACTCATCTGGCAAAGGGCTAATATCCAGAACCTACAAAGAACTCAAACAAATTTACAAGAAAAAAAAAAAAAACCATCAAAAAGTGGGCAAAGGATATGAACAGACATTTCTCAAAAGAAGACATTCATACAGCCAACAGACACATGAAAAAATGCTCATCATCACTGGCCATCAGAGAAATGCAAATCAAAACCACAATGAGTTACCATCTCACACCAGTTAGAATGGCAATCATTAAAAAGTCAGGAAACAATAGGTGCTGGAGAGGATGTGGAGAAATAGGAACACTTTTACACTGTTGGTGGGATTGTAAACTAGTTCAACCACTATGGAAAACAGTATGGCGATTCCTCAAGGATCTAGAACTAGATGTACCATATGACCCAGCCATCCCATTACTGGGTATGTACCCAAAGGATCATAAATCATGCTGCTATAAAGACACATGCACACGTATGTTTATTGCGGCACTATTCACAATAGCAAAGACTTGGAATCAACCCAAATGTCCATCTGTGACAGACTGGATTAAGAAAATGTGGCACATATACACCATGGAATACTATGCAGCCATAAAAAAGGATGAGTTTGTGTCCTTTGTAGGGACATGGATGCAGCTGGAAACCATCATTCTTAGCAAACTATCACAAGAAGAGAAAACCAAACACCGCATGTTCTCACTCACAGGTGGGAACTGAACAATGAGATCACTTGGACTCAGGAAGGGGAACATCACACACTGGGGCCTATCATGGGGAGGGGAGGGGGGAGGGATTGCATTGGGAGTTATACCTGATGTAAACGACGAGTTGATGGGTGCTGACGAGTTGATGGGTGCAGCACACCAACATGGCACAAGTATACATATGTAACAAACCTGCACGTTATGCACATGTACCCTAGAACTTAAAGTATAATAATAATAATAATAATAAAAAGAAAAATTGGCCATCTGTATAAGCGTGTTTTACTTCCTGCGAATACTGTATTTTTGGTCACATTTAGTTGAAAAACTGCCTATAAGTGGATCCTTGTGATCAAACCCATGTTATTCAGGGGTCAACTGTAATGAAGATTGACAGTAGCATAGTATAAGATAGAATGGATTGATCAGATATACCTGAGTGAAGTTTAAACTTTACACTCTGGAAAGTGGAAAATCCAGAATTTTACTTAGGTATGATTGGTAATTTAATGTATGATAAAAGCCACCATTTCAAACCAGTGGGGGAAAAAAATTAGGAACCATTCTTAGGTTGTGTGCCATACAAAAAAAAAAAAAAAAAAAAGTGGGAAGTGGGCAGGATTTAGACCCCAGGCTATAGTTTGTGAAACCCTGTTACCAAGAAATTTATAGGCAAAGGCTCTGGAATCATTTCCCAAAACTGGTATTTCAAGGAACAGTAGTCCTGGCCTGAAACTCTGAAGGATATTCCTACTGTTTCTAAGCAGATTAAAGCCTTTGTGAGCAAAGGATACAGACAGATTACAGAGCAGGCCCTTTAAACATGTGCAAAGATGCTCAACATCCCTCAAAATAAGTTAGCACTTTTCATCTCTCAGAGTGGCAGAGATCTCCAAGTTCAACAATACTTTACATTAGTGAGGCCGTGGGGAATAGACACTCCTATGCATTGCCTGTCTCTGTAGGGGTAGCTTGGCAAGATCTATCAAAATTACAAACACATATGTGTCTTCTTTGATCCAGTAATTTCAAGTCTCAGATTTATATATCTGCTCTTGATATACATGATATACAAATAAAATGATATACAAATAAAGGTATTCATTGCATTGGCTGGGCTTATGCCTGTAACTCCAGTGCTTTGGAAGGCCAAGGTGGGCAGATCACTTGAGCCCAGGAGTTCAAGACCATTCTAGGCAACATAGCAAGACCCCATCTTTATAAAAAGTAAAAAAAAAAAAAAAAAAAGTAAATTAGCCAGGTGTGGTGGTACGTGCCTTAGTCCCAGCTACTTGGGAGGCTGAGGTGGGAGGATCACTTGAGCCTAGGCGTTCGAGGCTGCAGTGAGCTGTGGTGGTGCCCCTGAACTCCAGCATGGTTGACAGGAGTAAGACCCTGTTTCAAAAAAAAAAAAAAAAAAAGAATATTCATTGCATCATTGTTAATGTTCATCTGGTGGACTGGTTAAATAAATCACAGTACATTCAGTGTCACCATGTTTAAGAAATGAGGGACCATATGTATCTGTATATCTATACGTGTATGTACATACATATACACACATAAGTAAAAAATTTTTGTTTGTTTGTACATACATCAAATAGCTCCAAAAAGATGCATAAGAAAGTGATGATATTTGTTGACTCCAGGGCGGGGAACTGGGTGGCTGAAATAGGGTGAGACGTGAGACTTTTCCCTTCCCCTTCCTTTTTTTTTTTTTTTTGTGAGGAAGGTATGCTGTCTGTCACACAGGTGGGAGTGCAGTAGTGTGGTCATGACTCACTGCAGCCTCAACCTCCTGAGCTCAAGCAATCCTCCTGCCTCATTTTTTTGTAGAGAGGAGGCCTCACTATGTTTCCCAGGCTGGTCTTGAACTCCTGGGCTCAAGCAATTCTCCCACCTCAGCCTCCCAAAGTGCTGGGATTACAAGTATGAGCCACTATGCCCGGCCTGAGACTTTTCTTTCTATACTCTTTTTTTTTTTAAATCATGTGATTAATTAATTAATTAATTAATTTTTTTTTTGAGATGGAGTCTCGCTTGTTGCCCAGGCTGGAGTGCAGTGGCGCAATCTCGGCTGAATGCAAGCTCCCCCTCCCAGGTTCACGCCATTGTCCTGCCTCAGCCTCCCGAGTAGCTGGGACTACGGGCGCCCGCCACCACGCCCAGCTAATTTTTTGTATTTTTAGTAGAGATGGGGTTTCACCATGTTAGCCAGGATGGTCTCGATCTCCTGACCTTGTGATCCTCCCACCTCGGCCTCCCAAAGTGCTGGGATTACGGGTGTGAGCCACCGCGCCTGGCCAAAATCATGTGATTTAAACCATGTGAATGTGAATACCTATTCAGAAAATAAAAGTTAATAAATAAAGTTAATCTTTACAGCCCTGTAAAGCCCTACAATAGGGAAACATGGTTAATTGTATTTATTCATTTCTATGAGTAACATCAAGTACCAATTGTGTTCTGTGGAATGCACTTTGAGTAATTCTTTTCAAAATGTTGCCCCACCTGCTCTCCTCCCACTTACTCCAGTTTTCTTCTCTCTCCATTGTACTTCTAATGTTTGGGTTTAAGTTAGTGGTGAGAAAGAATTATGTGGAGAAAAACAAGTGATGGTATAATAATTATAACTTTTAATTCAGAATTTAAAAAATTTTGGGTTCGGCATAGTGGCTCATGCCTGTAATTCCAGCACTTTGGGAGGCTGAGGTGGGCGGATCACTTGAGGTCAGAAGTCCAAGACCAGCCTGGCCAACATGGTGAAAACCCGTCTCTACTAAAAATATAAAAAAATTAGCTGGGGTTGGTGGCACGTGCCTGTAGTCCTAGCTACTTGGGAGGCTGAGGCACGAGAATTGCTTGAACCCGGGTGGCAGAGGTTGCAGTGAGCCGAGATCCTGCCACTGCACTGCAGCCTGGGTGACAGAGTGAGACTCCATCTCAATTAAAAGAACAAAAAATTTTAAAATGTTAATTAAATTTAAAATTACCTTCAGATTACCACTCACAGGGCCAGAGGTGTTGAAACTTGATTTCTCAGCTTTGGCGTGTGTGGGCCTAGAGCTCCCAGGATGCTGGCTTCTTCAAGAATCCTACCCATTGGCTGGGTGTGGTGGCTCATGGCTGTAATCCTGGCACTTTGGGAGGCTGAGGTGGGCAGATTACCTGAGGTAAGGAGTTCGAGACCAGCCTGGCCAACATGGTGAAACTCCATCTTTACTACAAATACAAAATTTAGCCAGCCATGGTGGCCGACACCTGTAGTCCCAGCTACTGGAGAGGCTGAGGCAGGAGAACTACTTGAACCTGGGAGGCAGAGGTTGCAGTGAGCTGAGATGGCGCCACTGCACTCCAGCCTGGGTGACAGCGTGAGACTTCGTCTCAAAAAAAAGGAATCCTACCCTTAACTTCAGTGTGCTGTATACATGCAATTATTTTCAGTGCATGCAGTAATGCAGAAAGGCTGGTAAATATTGCTCTAGGTAAAATGTAGTCTTTTTAAAATATGTGCTGTGTAAAAATGATGATGGAAGACAAAGTAGTTGTGGTCTTTGGGAAAATCCTAGTGGCCATTTTGCTCCAATGTGGGAGTCCTTGGCCTTGTTTCTGCTGGGAGCCTTTTTAGAATGGTTGTGACCTGGTGTGTTCCTGGTGAGGGCACTCACCCAGTACCCCATAAACTTGCTCACTGCCAGTGTCTCCCATACAAGCCTATTGGAAGGGAAGGAAGATTCACATTTTAGGAAATGATCTTGCATTGACTGTGAGTTACCAAGAAATAGCCCATCAAAAAACTTAGATGTGTCCACATTCTGTGGGAATAATGCCCTTCCAATCCACCTCAGAACTGGTATCACAGCCGAGAACCACTGTCCTACAAGAGTAAGTTAAATTTCATGTTGCGGCCAACTAAGGATAAGTTAATTTCAAACTACCAAATAAGAGAGATATTTTTTATAAGTATTAGTGGCAAGTAAAAAAATAATTTTAATAGTATTGCAGCATAGAAGTAAGAACTTTATCAAGTTCAATTTTTTTTTTTTTTAATTTTTGAGACAGGGTCTCTTTCTGTCACCCTGGCTGGAGTGCAGTGGCACAGTCATGGCTCACTCTGGCCTTGACTTTCCCAGGCTCAGGTGATCCTCCCACATCAGCCTCTGAAGTAGGTGGTACTACAGTTGTGTGTTACCACACCCGGCTGATTTTTGTATTTTTTTTGTAGAGATGGGGTTTTGCTGTGGTGCCCAGGTTGGTCTCGAACTCTTGGGCACAAGCAATTCACCCACCTCAGCCTTCCAAAGACCTGGGATTACCCACGTGAGCCACTGCACCTGGCCTTAATTTCCTTTTTTTTTTTTTTTTTTGAAAAGGAGTCTCGCTCTGTCGCCTAGGCTGAAGTGCAGTGGCCGGATCTCAGCTCACTGCAAGCTCCGCCTCCCGGGTTTATGCTATTCTCCTGCCTCAGCCTCCTTGTAGCTGGGACTATAGGCGCCCGCCACCGCGCCCGGCTAGTTTTTTGTATTTTTTAGTAGAGACGGGGTTTCACCATGTTAGCCAGGATGGTCTCGATCTCCCGACCTCGTGATCCACCCGTCTCGGCCTCCCAAAGTGCCAGGATTACAGGCTTGAGCCACCACGCCCGGCCTTTAATTTTCATCTGAATTGATTTGTTGTTCTGTTGCGTGTGTCCTGGTGATCTGATGATGTTGGTAACATTGTCTGTTCTTTATGTTTTCTGGAAAAATAACTGAATTAGTATGTCAGTGTAGTACTATCTGAAGAAATCTAAGAGCTATTAAAATGCTTAAAAATAAAATGATCAATTCTTCTTTTGTTCTCTTGACAGGATAATTGAAGCTATCTGCATAGGTTGGTTCACTGCGGAGTGCATCGTGAGGTTCATTGTCTCCAAAAACAAGTGTGAGTTTGTCAAGAGACCCCTGAACATCATAGATTTACTGGCAATCACGCCGTATTACATCTCCGTGTTGATGACAGTGTTTACAGGCGAGAACTCTCAACTCCAGAGGGCTGGAGTCACCTTGAGGGTACTTAGAATGATGAGGATTTTTTGGGTGATTAAGCTTGCCCGTCACTTCATTGGTCTTCAGACACTCGGTTTGACTCTCAAACGTTGCTACCGAGAGATGGTTATGTTACTTGTCTTCATTTGTGTTGCCATGGCAATCTTTAGTGCACTTTCTCAGCTTCTTGAACATGGGCTGGACCTGGAAACATCCAACAAGGACTTCACCAGCATTCCCGCTGCCTGCTGGTGGGTGATTATCTCTATGACTACAGTTGGCTATGGAGATATGTATCCTATCACAGTGCCTGGAAGAATTCTTGGAGGAGTTTGTGTTGTCAGTGGAATTGTTCTATTGGCATTACCTATCACTTTTATCTACCATAGCTTTGTGCAGTGTTATCATGAGCTCAAGTTTAGATCTGCTAGGTATAGTAGGAGCCTCTCTGCTGAATTCCTGAATTAATGCATTGCAAATCAATTCTTGCATACACTTCATAGAAAGACCTGATGCTACTTCATATTTATGTGTTTTTTGCTGGGTGAGCACTGCAGTGGCATTGTCATCATCTTGGTAGGGTAGAAATTATCCTTCCCAGCCGAAGGGATAAAACAGTTTACTTATTATGGAGTAAATAGAATTGAGACTGCAAAGGAAGAATAATGACTCCTAGAGTAAACTTTAGGACCTGGTTTTATTTGGACTTGTTTTCCCATTTCCTTGAATGATTACATATTTTTTAAAAATACCTTATTTGAACATTTTAAAACAGAAAGGTACAATTTTCCAAATGTTTTTCCATCTTATGAATTCAGAAGAAGCTTGGAACTTACAGTGTTTTTTGTTTGAGAGTAACATTTTCATTTCTAAATGTTTTATAATTTCTCATATCAATGTCAGAAGTATCCTGGAAACATATGTCACATGCAGGAACTGTTTAACAAATACTTTAAAAATTTGGCCAAAATTTAAACTGTATAATAGAGCTAGATATAAGCAAGAATAGTATTTGAAAGACTTTTCCAGCATACTTCTCAATTCTTTGCTTTATTTTTGTGCCAATTATTCACCTTACTGTGCAGCTTCATGGAAGCTTGAGTATGTTCTCCCTTTTCCATTTTGGATTTATCTCTTTACTGAAATGACTCAAAAGGTATTTAAGAATTAATGAGAGCTTGTGTTGTTTAGCATCTTATTGGATAATATTTGAATTCGTTGCTGTTCCTAGGTGATAACTGTCCTAATATTTAGATGTCCAAACAAGACTACTTCCAACATAAAAATTATAATAGGAATAATTTGAGATGACTCAATATTACAATCTCTTCTTCTCTTAACTTCTTCCCCCAAACACTAGAGGTTTAATAAGACTTACCAGATGAAAGGATATTTATATAACCTTTTAGTACCAAAGTCATACTTATGTGTTGTCACTGGATTGTCATAAAAGGAAGAAATTAAATATTACTGTACTCTTAGTTGCTGTGTACCTAAGTCAATTTTAAGCCAGTAAAAGCAATGGATACATAATTATTTGATCTGATCTTTAACCATTGTGAATCACAGCTACAGAAAAACCCTTCTTGTAAGAATATTGACTAATACTCCATGTTAATCTGGCTAGATTATTAGGACTAGATAATGTAAAAGTGATGATTGTTTAGTAACTAAATTTTAGCAATAGGAATTAGAATTTCACTTTTTCAGCCAGTTACCATAAAGAAGTTAGTGTATATATAAACACAAATAATTAGTGACAGATTCATAAAAAATTGAATGTTGTACACAGTAATTTTGTCAGGGGTAGAGAAGACAGGGATTGGGAAGTGGTGGGTAGGATGAAGGACCTGGATATATTTATCAAATAAAGGGTTACCAGAAGTGTTCAGTAAAGGAATTGTAGCCATCATCTAGTTCAGACCTCAACTATTACAGATAGAAAATCAGGGCAGGAGAGGATATAATTGTGAAGGAGTCAGGGCTAACACCTGGATCTCCAGAAACCTAGCCTAGCAGTTTAATCTTCACACACCTCTGGGTTCTGAGAAAAGCCTGGAAAATCACACTTCTTTGTCATTGTCATGCTGAGGTAATAATAGCAAAACTGTTTTCTTTTCCTTAATTTCCTTTCCTAAGCTTATGTAATACTTTGGCCATTAAATATCTTGCCTTATCTTCCCTACTACTGCTGGTATGCTATTTCTTACATACTCAAAAGAAATTCGATTATTTATTGTATATTTATTGTATTCTAATATAATTGAAATAAATGGCATGGATTTATTTTTTCTTACCTATTTGGATTAAAGCTTTGTGGTTCATGCAAACAATGTGCAGATGACAGCACCTCCATATTACTAATAAAAATATGATATCCATCAATTTTACTGGTACTGGTACCACTTTATGTGAATATGTCCTATCTTCCCAAGTAAATTATAACTGTCTTGAGAGCTGGGATCCTCTCTCATGCATACACCTTTATATCCCCGACAGTGTCTGTTACAGACTTGGGCACAAACAGTTGACTGATTTGGGGGGAGAAACTTCTGTGTGAAGAGACAAGGAGAAGCATACATCTATAGTTTTATATATATATATGTATGTGTGTGTGTATATATATATATATATATATATGGCATGTACATGTGCAAATACACACACAGATTTCATGCTACCCTTAGGTAACAAGTGTAAAATCTCTTGTTGGTGATTCCAGACTTTCCACAGGACCGATTTTCATAAAGAAGCATGTTGGATAAATGCTAGTGGCAGTGAAGCTACCCATTTATAAGGAGACGATGAGACGTGATAGAGTAGTTCATTCATAAATGAAAAAATATGTATTAGGGTTTTGTCTTCATGGATGTTATATTTTTTTAGGAACAGCATTTTCTTGTAACTTTCCCAAAGTGTTACTACTTTTATCACTATTTATCTATTTATTTTTTTCTAGAGACAGAGTTCTGCTTGGTTGACCAGGCTGGAGTGCAGTGGTGTGATCATAGCTCACTGCAGTCTCCAACTCCTCGGCTTAAGCAGTCCTCCCACCCCAGCCTCCCAAGTTGCTAGGACTATAGGTGTGCATCACCATGCTGGTTAATTTTTGTATTTTTATTTTTTTTGTAGAGATAGGGGTCTCACTATGTTGCCCAGGCTGGCCTCAAACTCCTGGCCTCAAGCATTCCTCCCACCTCAGCCTCCCAAAGCTCTGGGATTATGGGCATGAGACACTGTGCCTGGCCTGTTGCTGCTTTTTAAACAAAACCATTAAGTATCACTTCTTTCTTAGCTGTACTTACAGACATCTCTTATAACTCAGTCTTCGTGGCAGAAATGTTTTCATTAATATCTATATTGGTACCAGTAAGTCAGACATTATCCTAAATTAAAATACCCAAAGAGGAAAAAAGCCCTAGTCTCTTAATCTTTAATCTGATTTTACCACACCTGAATTTACATGACTTGATCTAGTCTGTAACTTGTTTTGTATTCTCTAAAATGGGATTTTTAGGATTACAAAAACAAAATTAGGGAATACATTAGAAAGTGAACAAATTCAAGACTTTTTTTACTGTATTGTCATTGTTGCTAATTGAAACAGTTGCATTTGTTCTTGGTTTTTTTAGTTACTTATAACTACCCATTTGTAGGTTCGTACTTTCTGAAAAGTTATTTCCACAATGGCTGTCAATAAGTCAAATACTTTTAAACCTTTGTCCAGATGTCCTGTGATCTGGAAGAGGTGGAGATGGGGTTAATTTGGATGTTGGTGTTGGGAGAATTTTCCCTGTTGGCTTGGTATTTGCTAATAGCAGCTTATTTTCCTTTTTCCTTTTTTTTTTTTTTTTAAAGAAAACGGACAAAAAGATGCAAAACAATATTTGAAATATTAAAGCCTCAGGATAGAATTTCAGACATCCCTTCTGTCCACTTCACCTCTTTTCCATAGAAATGAAAAATAAAACATTGAAAGCTCCTAGCCCTGTATTACTATTCAGCTGTGTAGCTCCAAACTTAATGCATAGTGTCATAGAATATTTCGAGTCCTCTGACTCTTCATAAATGTACATTCCCTTATGGTGTGCAATATACAATTCAATCAAATATAGTCTAATCATTTTATAGGGTCATAGGAAGTTGGAACTAAGGGGGTTGTGGAAACCTTCTGGTCTATTTTGGCCCAGTTGTATGCCTTTTGTCCAATCCAAATGTTAGCAACCAGGGAACTCTGCTCCCAGTGGGTTGTAATTTAGCCATGGTCACTCTAGTGTCAGGTCAGGTCCCAGAAGCTTGATTTCCAGACTTTTGGCTTAGTACTCTGGATATACTTCCTTTAAGAATTTTGTAACTTCGGAAGGCATGGAAGATTTCTTTTAAAAATATTTTCTCGGCCGGGCATGGTGACTCAAGTCTGTAATCCCACCACTTTGGGAGGCTGAGGCAGGTGGATCACCTGAGGTCAGGAGTTTGAGACCAGCCTGGCCAACATGGTGAAAACATCTCTACTAAAAATACAAAAACTAGTTGGGCATCGTGGTGCCTGTAATCCCAGCTACTTGGGAGGCTGAGGCAGGAGAATCACTTGAACCAGGGAGGCAGAGGTTGCAGTGAGCCGAGATCGTGCCTTTGTACTCCACCCTGGGTGATAAAAGTGGAAGTCTATCTCAAAAAAAAAAAAAAAAAAAAAGAGGCCGGGCGCGGTGGCTCAAGCCTGTAATCCCAGCACTTTGGGAGGCCGAGACGGGCGGATCACAAGGTCAGGAGATCGAGACCATCCTGGCTAATACGGTGAAACCCCGTCTCTACTAAAAATACAAAAACTAGCCGGGCGACGAGGCGGGCGCCTGTAGTCCCAGCTACTTGGGAGGCTGAGACAGGAGAATGGCGTGAACCCGGGAGGCGGAGCTTGCAGTGAGCTGAAAGCCGGCCACTGCACTCCAGCCTGGGCGGCAGAGCAAGACTCCGTCTCAAAAAAAAAAAAAAAAAAAAAAAAAAGAAAAATTTTTCTTTAGGGCTTTGGCGTTCCCCATGTGTTTTCTTTTTATTTTTCTTTGTTTCTTTCTTTCTTTTTTTTTTAAGTTTGAATTAAGAAGCAATTATTTTGCCGGGCATGGTGGCTAATGCCTGTAATCCCAGCAGTTTGGGAGGCCAAGGTGGGTGGATCACTTGAGGTCAGGAGTTCAAAACCAGCCTGGCCAACGTAGCGAAACCCTGTCTCTACTAAAAATACAAAAAATTAGTCAGGCTTGATGACACATGAATGTAATCCCAGCTACGCAGAAGGTTGAGGCATGAGAATCACTTGAACCTGGGAGGTGGCGGTTCCAGTGAGCTGAGATCATGCCACTGTACTCCAGCATGGGTGACAGAGGGAAACTCTCTCTCAAAAAAAATTATATATGTACAATAATATATAATTGATAGTTTATTTTTATGATAAAAATATAAAAGAGATATATATTGCTTTTAGAAGCCTTAGATGTCAAGAAGGAGGGCTTGAGACAAATGCATAAGGAACTCAGATTTTCTGTAGAATTTTAAAAATTACCTTATAGTTGTGCACCCATCCACATGTATACAAATAAGTACAGGTATTTGATAGTTGTCACTGCATTATTTAGGGCATTCTCAGAACCAGGCTGAGAAATGTCAAGTAACATGGGTTGAAGCTTTAATGGAATGTTCTGGAAAGTTCCATTTTGGTCAGGAAAGGTTGCATCCATTTACTTCTCTGTTTGTTCAGCGTTTTTTCATACGGTGTTTCACTTCCTGGTTTTCCAGAGCCCATCTGCACTCAGAGGCCTGGGCATATCAGTTCTGCCTCTGAAAGTAGACTAATGATTTACTGCCTCATTTGCAGTGAGGCCTTCCATAAATTTGTTAAATGTCATCCAGAAGCATGATTATATTGTCCCATTCTGTGGTTAACATATGCCCAAACTTTCAGATTTTTCTGTATCTTCCAAATATTCTCAATAAGTACTGGACCTTTTGACCATCAGCATAAGCTCAGTTGTCAGCTTACTATTATTTGCTTAGAAAATTGAACTTGATAATCTGCATTTATGCTGTAATTTAAACAAATACATTTTAAGTAGCTTTGGTGGGAATTCTTTGGTTTATCTTTTAAAATATCAACAAGACTGTACCAAATGTAATAATAACATTTAGTACATGAAAGTGAAGGGAGAATGTTATTTGGCTTTCACCTACCAAGAGTAAGTGATTCTATGTTATTTATATCTGAAGTAGTGCTTTGGTGTACTTATTTATGCAGCACTGTATTAAAACTAAAACTAAAATTTCCCATAATTTTATATTAGATAGGATCACCCCCACTTCAGTTATTTGTGTTATTTGGAAATAATTCTATAGTTCTGCCCATGACAGAGTGGAGGCGGTTTGTAGTGTGTATTGGTTTGTTTTTGTTTTGTAGTAGAGACGGGGTCTCCTTATGTTACTCAGGCTGGTCTCAAACTCCTGGGCTCAAGCAATGACATTTGCTGTAGTAATATTTGATGATTTGTTCCATTTAGGTATTGTTTTTCAACTGCATATTACAACCTCGATCTTATAACTCTGATGGAATTCCATGCTGTCTTTCTCTACAATATAGAGGACAAGATAATTTTACTTTCTTAGTAGAGAGTAATATTTATAGTTACAAATTCTGAGCTGTGATAAAAGTGGAACGTTTATTATGTGATCGCAGTGATACACTTTTTTTTTTTTTTGGAGACAGAGTTTCACTCTTGTTGCTCAGGCTGGAGTGCAATGGTGCAATCTCAGCTCACTACAACCTCCACCTCCTGGGTTCAAACAATTCTCTTGCCTCAGCCTCCCAAGTAGCTGAGATTACAGGTGCCCACCATCATGCCCTGCTAATTTTTGTATTTTTAGTAGAGACGGGGTTTTGCCGTGTTGGCCAGGCTGGTCTCGATCTCCTGACCTCAGGTGGTCTCTACCTCAGCCTCCCAAAGTGCTGGGATTACAGGAGTTAGTCGGCGCACCTGGCCCACATATTTATTTTTTAAAACCATACCTAGGTCAGTGCTGTTTGGCAAAAAAAAATAAAATAAAATAATTAAACCATACCCAGGCTTTTATACTGTATACTCTGAAGTAAAATGGAAATCATAAGATCTGTGTAAGGCTTAGCTTTCAGATCTATGTGAAGGTTGTTTATTTTTGTTCCTAGGACAGAGGTGGAAACTTCAGATGTTTTGTTGAGATAAACTGCTTAATCTCTTACCTATATTTTTTTTTCAGTAGTTCTTACCATTTAGAAGGCTCTTAAAAACAATAAAAATACAAATCATATAAATTTTCTAGTTTTAAAGTTAGAATGATGGGTCATGGTTGCTTTCTTTCTAAGATTTGACTTATATTAATTTAATGAAAACCACTTTTTATTAGATTCCCAGTTAACCCTGTTTAAAAAGATCAGAAACTGGGCACACAAATATTTGTGTGTCTTTTTCTTAAATGTATTTTTTATGTATGCATCTTTTTGTGCTGTAGTACGAGGTAGAGATAGGAACAGTATGGCATGTAAGAAATAATTAGGTACACCCCACTTCATGTAATAGGTGAGTTTCTAGACATTCGTATGGGAAAAACCGGTTATAAATGTCTCCATATTTTATACAATGATAGATATGTACAGGAACTCTGTTGTGTTATCAATCATCCCCTAAAGAAAATTTTTAAAAAATTTCATTTTTCATGCATGTATCAAAGAGCAAGTTCTTTTGAGAAGGGCATTCTTGTGTAAGGGTCAAAACAGAATCAGATTTTATTAAAAAGCCAGTATGTGTAAAATCAGATTTGAGGAATTATAATGTTTGACCTAAGGATGAGGAATTTTGTCAACTGAGAAAGTGTGGTTTTTATGGTCCTCACAAAAGTTTTCTAAGGGGTAGCTGGGATGATAGATGGATACCTTCTTTTTATTCCCTGTTCTAGCTCTTTTCTGCTTTGCCCTTTCTCAGTTCAGCGACTCACACTCTATTCTGTTTAATCCCACAAGTGAGTGTTAAGCATGTCTTCACCATGCCAAGAGGCAACTGAGTGGCCAGAGAAAGAAATGAGGGTAGTTCTTGGGTACATGACTACCTTGACCAGTCAGTGTTGTTGGCACTGTGGCTCTGTAGACAAGCTTTAGTCTATCTAGGAAGAGTTTTTAGGGAAGTTTAAAAGTGGAACTAAATAAATATGGGGTGGTCCTAACAATGCGTGTTTTTTTAAAAAAAATGAGATATAATTCATACGCCATAAAATTTGTTATCTTAAAATGTACAGTTCTGTGGTTTTTAATATATTTATAGAGCTATATAACCATCACCACTATCTAACTCCAGAACATTTTCATGTACCCTGTGCCCATTAGCAGTCACTACCCATTTCCACTCCACCCATCCCCTGGCAACCACTAATCTACTTTCTGTCTCTGTAGATTTGCCTGTTCTGGACATTTCATATAAATGGAGTCATATGATATGTGGCCGACCTTTTGTGTCTGCCTTCTTTCACCTCGTGTCATGTTTTCAAGGTTCATCCATGTTGTAGCATGTATCAGTACATAATTCCTTTTTATGACTGAATAATATTTCCTTGTATAGGTAGATTGCATTTTGTTTATCCATGCATAAGTTGATGGATACTTGTCTTCTTTCTACTTTTTGACTGTTATGAATAATGCTGCTATGACATTCATGTACAAATTATCATGTGGACATAGGGTTTCTTTTTCTCTTGGATATAAACCTAGGAATGGAATTGCCAGGTTAGATGCTAATGTTTAACTTTTTGAGGAGCTGCCAAACTGTTTTCCAAAGCAGCTGAGCAATTTGATTCCCACCAGCAATGTGTGAGGGTTCCAGTTTCTCCACATCGTCCCCAACTCTTGTTATTTTCCTTTTTAAAAATAATAGCCATCACAGTGGGTATGAAATGGTTATCTCCCCGCGGTTATGACTTGCATTTGCCTAATGACTAATGCTCTTGGTCGTCTTTTCATCTATTCTTTGGAGAAATGTCTACGTTTAAACCCTTTGCCTTTAAAAATATAGGTTTTTAAAAAATTTGCTGGATTTTAAGAGTTGTTTATTCTGGATACTAGATCTTTATCAAATATACGATTTGCAAATATTTTCTCTTATTCTGAGGGTTGTCTTTTCACTCTCTTAGTGGTATGTATCATTTGCAGCACACGTTTTGAATTTTGATGTTGCCCAATTTATCTGTTTTTTCTCTTGTCTCTTGCTTCTGATGTCATGTCTAATAAACTAAAGGTCATGAAGATTTACTCCATGTGTTTTCTTAAGAATTTTATTTTATTTTATTTTTTGAGATGAAGTTTTGCTCTTGTCGCCCAGGCTGGAGTGCAGTGCAATGGTGCGATCTCGGCTCACTGCAAACTCTGCCTCCCAGGTTCAAGCGATTCTCCTGCCACAGCCTCCTGAGTAGCTGGGATTACAGGCATGTGCCACCATGCCTGGCTAATTTTTGTATTTTTAGTAGAGACAGGGTTTCACTATGTTGGCCAGGCTGGTTTCAAACTCCTGACTTCAGGTGATCCACCCCCCTTGGCCTCCCAAAGTACTGGGATTACAGGTGTGAGCCACTGTGCCCGGCCCTGTTTTCTTTAAAGAGTTTTATAGTGTTAATGCCTGTCTTTAGGTCTCTGATACATTGTGAGTTAATTTTTGTATATGTTATGAAGTAGGAGTCCAGTTTTATTTATTTATTTTTTGCATGTAGATATCCAGTTGTTGAAAAGATCAGTCTTTCCCCATGTAATGGTATTGGCACTTTTGTCAAAAATCAACTGACCATAGATGTGTGGGTTTATTTCTAGACTCTCAATTCTATTCTAGTGATCTGTGTGTCGATTTTTATGCCAGAACAACACAAAAGATTGTGTTGTCTTTGTAGTAAGTTTGGAAATCAGGAGGTATGAGTCTCTCTTCCTTTTTTTTTTTTTTTTTTTTTTGAGATGGAGTTTCACTCTTGTTGCCTAGGCTGGAGTGCAGCAGTGTGATCTCAGCTCACTGCAACCTCTGTCTCCTAGGTTCAAGCAATTCCATTTTAAAAATTATTTTGGCTATTCCGGGTCCATTACGTTTCTTTGTTTCTTTTTTATTATCTTTTTTCTTTCTCTCTCTCTCTCTTTTTTTTTTTTTTTGAGACAGTGTCTCACTCCAGCCCAGGCTGGAGTGCAGTACTGCGATCACAGCTCACCACAACATCAACCTCTTCCTGGGCTCAAAGGATCTTCCCATCTCAGCCTCCTGAGCAGCTGGAAGCACAAGCATGTACCACCATGTCTAGCTAATTAAAAAAAATTTTTTTTGTAGAGATGGGTCTCCCTGTGTTGCTCGGGCTGGTTTTGAACTCCTGGGCCCAAGCAATCCTTCCACCTTAGCATCCCAAAGTATTGGGATTACAGGTGTAGGCTATAGTGCCTGGCCATTCCTTATATTACTCTAGGAATTTTAGGATTGGTGTGTCCATTTCTGCAAAAAAATTTAGTTGGAATTTTGGTAGTGAATATATTGAATCTGTAGATAAATTAGAGTAGTAGCATCTTATTCATATTGTCTTCTAATCTATGAGTATGAGGTGCCTTTCGATTCACTTAAGTCTTCTTTAATTTCTTTCAACAATGTTTTATAGTTTTCAGTGTACAAATCTTGCATTTGTTTGGTTTAACTTACCCAAGTATTTTATTTTTGTTACTGCAGTCCAAAAGCCAGAGAGCCTGGAATTCTGATGTGCAAGGGTAGGAGAAGAGTGTCCCCAGCTCTAAGGGAAAGAACAGAAATTACCTTTTGTCTTTTTTGTTCTGTCTGGTCCTTCAGCCAATTGTTTTTTTGTTTTGTTTTGTTTTGTTTTGAGATGGAGTTCTGCTCTGTCACCCAGGCTGGAGTGCAGTGGCACCATCACAGCTCACTGCAACCCCACCTCTCAGGTTCAAGTGATTCTCCTGCCTCAGCCTCTCAAGTCACTGGGATTACAGGGGTGTGCTACCACGCCTGGCTAACTTTTGTATTTTTAGTAGAGACAGGGTTTCACCATGTTGGCCAGGCTGGTCTCGAACTCCTGACCTCAAGTGATAGGCCCACCTTGACCTCCCAAAATGCTGAAATTACAGACATTAGCCACCACCCCGGCCCTTCTACCAACTGGATGGTGCCTGCCCACATTGATGGTAGATCTTCCCCACTCAGCCCACCGACTCACACACCAATCTCTGGAAACACCCTCACAGATACACCCAGCAGTAATAATTTAATTTACCTGTTCTCTAGCTATTCCATAATCTAGTCAAGTTGACACCTAAAATTAACCATCATACTTGTTGAACGCTTTATTAGCTCTAATAGTTATTTAAGGATTCTTTAGGGTTTTCTATATATAAGATCATGCCATCTGCAACTGGAGATAATTTTATTTCTTTCTTTTCAATCTGGGTATCTTACTTCTTTCTCTTCTAATTGCCCCAGTTAGAACTTACAGTACAATGTCAAATAGAAGTGGACATCTTGGCCTTATTCCTGATCTCGGGGGAAAAATTCCAGTCCTTCATTGCTAGGTATGATGTTAGTTGTGGGTTTTTCCATAGATTCCCTTTACTTGGTTGAGGAAGTATCCTTCTATCCTTGGTTTGTTGAGTGTTTTTATCATAAAAGCATATTGGATTCTGAGTTTTAATGAAGAAATGGACAGACTTGGTGAGTTGAGTTGTTGTACTGTCTATATCAGGAAATACATTTTGTTGAAGTGAGTTTTAAAATCTCTACAACAGATTTACCAAGTCAAAGCCATAGAAGTACTTGTTGATGGTTTTTAAACAGTTCTTCAATTGGTATATATTTAATGGTTTCTAAGTTCATTAAACTGTTTCTCTTCATTAACCCAAGTTAATTTCAGTTTGTGTTCACTTGCCTAAAGATACAGAGACACAGAGACATGAGAGATAAAAGATTACTTGCTTCTGTTGGTTGGTTTGTTGTAGTGCCTCTTTATTACCTGACCTCATGCTTCTCAAACTCAGTTATTTCAAGATCCTTGGAGAATGCTGGAGGTTGTGGATACAAGGTGCCTCTGTGTCCTTGAATTGTCAATGTTAGAGTTCTTTTAGTTCTCTTCCTTTACCTATCTTGTGAATATTTTGGGAGAAGAGCTGACAAACAGCTCTGAATTTCTGGGAACTAGATTTCCTAACAGTGTTTAATCCTATCTTTCCATAGTACTTACAGTAAGCACAAGTACCACTGAATTACTGGGATGGAGGAGGTATTCCAAAAACAAGACTTGATGGTTCATTAACCTTCAGCATTGCCCTAGGAAAAGTTTTGAGTTTTCTTGTTGCTGTTGTTGTTGTTGAATTTTAATCCTTTGTGTGCACAAAGCAGGAGCATTTGCCTAACAAGTGTCACTTCTGTGCTGGGCACTGTGGGGTATACAGAGATGACTATCAACTGGCTTCGCCCTGACAAATATGCTCTGAGAGATCCTGTAAAAAGCCCTTGAAAGACCCATTCTGAGGGTCCTTTACACTAATACTAAGCCCAGATTTTTTTTTTTTTGGACAGAGTCTTGCTCTGTCACCCAGGCTGGAGTGCAATGGCATTATCTTGGCTCACTGTAACCTCCGCCTCTCGGGTTCAAGCGATTCTCCTGCCTCAGCCTCCCGAGTAGCTGGGATTACAGGCATGCGCCACCACACCTAGCTAATTTTCTGTATTTGTATTAGTGATGGGGTTTTGCCATGTTGACCAGGCTGGTCTTGAACTCATGACCTCAGGTGATCCACCCACCTTGGCCTCCCAAAGTGTTGGGGTAAAGGCAGAAACCACTATGCCCAGCCCTAAGCCCACATTTTTAAATGTAATTCATCATGATGTGTGTAATCATTGTGAAATTCCTTTAGGGAATTATGTTACTAAAATCAGTGGAGGAAAAACTTAATATTATCTGTAAGCAACATTTCCTCAAATGGTTGGAAGCTCACTTGTGAGTTTTCTGGTTTTGACTAACTTTTCTTAGATAGAGCCCCACTGACATTTTTTCATGAATAATATTTCTTTTTTTTTTGAGACGGAGTCTTGCTCTGTCGCCCAGGCTGGAGTGCAGTGGCCGGATCTCAGCTCACTGCAAGCTCCACCTCCCGGGTTCACGCCATTCTCCTGCCTCAACCTCCCGAGTAGCTGGGACTACAGGCGCCCGCCACCTCGCCCAGCTAGTTTTTTGTATTTTTAGTAGAGACGGGGTTTCACCGTGTTAGCCAGGATGGTCTCGATCTCCTGACCTCGTGATCCGCCCGTCTCGGCCTCCCAAAGTGCTGGGATTACAGGCTTGAGCCACCGCGCCCGGCTTGAGTAATATTTCTAATGTAGTTTTTGACTGAATACTTACAGTTCTCTAATTTTGTACATATGCCCCAAAGGCCTTTGGTTAATGGCCACATTTTAAATAAATCTTGTGAATGTTCTAGGCAAATATTAATCTTCAATGCAAATGTGTATATCCAACCTAACGGAGTTATGATCTAAGATTTTGGGCACACTACATTTTTAATGTTACATATTTATTTAAAATGTTCAGGGAAAAAAAGGCTTTCAAAGAGAGATGTACTTTGTCATAACTGTAAAATAAATGTATTCAGTGCTATTCATAACACCTATTCTTAGGAATAGCAGGATCCCCAATTATTAGTCATTGGCTGTTTGAGTAATGGCTATAGCTCCTAAAATTTATAGAGTAATGAAAATTATAGCAACTTTTTCATAAAAAATGTATTAATGTTTTATAATTCTTTTTTTTTTTTTTTTTTGAGACAGGGTTTCGCTTTGTCTGCCCAGGCTGGAGTATAGTGGCATGATCTTGGCTCACGGCAACCTCTGCCTCCCAGCTCAAGTGATTTTCGTGTCTTAGCCTCCCGAGCAGTTGGGATTACAGGTGTGTGTACACCCAGCTAATTTTTAAAATTTTAGTAGAGATGGGGTTTCACCATGTTGGTCAGGCTGGTCTCAAACTCCTGGCCTCAAGCGATCCGCCCACTTTAGCCTCCCAAAGTTCTGGGATTACATGTGTGAGCCACCACTCCTGGCCTAAAAATCAGTCTTTTATTTTTGCTTAATACTTTTTTTGGTTTGGTTTTTTTTATTTGTTTTGTTTTTTTGAAACAGAATCTCACATGGTGGCCCAGGCTAGAGTGCAGCAGCATGATGATGACTCACTGCAGCCTCGACCATCTGGGCTCAAGTGATCCTCCCACCTCAACTTCCCAGGTAGCTAGGACTACAGGTGCATACCACCACACCTGGCTAATTTTTATTTTTTTTTGTACAGACAAGGGCTAACTATGTTGCCCAGGCTGGACTCAAACTCCTGGGCCCAGGTGATCTTCCTGCCTTGGCCTCTCAAAATGCTGGGATTACAGGCATGAGCCACCTTACCTGGCCTGCTTAATATGCTTTATATATATATATATATTTTTGAGACGGAGTCTTGCTCTGTCGCCCAGGCTGGAGTGCAGTGGCCGGATCTCAGCTCACTGCAAGCTCCGCCTCCCGGGTTCACGCCATTCTCCTGCCTCAGCCTCCGGAGTAGCTGGGACTACAGGCGCCCGCCACCTCGCCCAGCTAGTTTTTTGTATTTTTAGTAGAGACGGGGTTTCACCGGGTTAGCCAGGATGGTCTTGATCTCCTGACCTCGTGATCCGCCCGTCTCAGCCTCCCAAAGTGCTAGGATTACAGGCTTGAGCCACCGCGCCCGGCCTATGCTTAATATTTTTAAGTATTTTGAAAATAAACCTCTGATCCTGGTTGGTTAGCTTATTTATTTATTTAATTTTAAGACAGTCTCTGTTGCAGGCTGGAGTGCAGTGGCACGATCATAGCTCATTGTAGCCTCAACCTCCTGGGCTCAAGCAATCCTACCACCTCAGCCTCCCAAGCAGCTAGGACTACAGGCGTGCACCATGACACTCAGCTAATTTTTTAAAATTTTTGTAGAGATGAGGTCTCACTGTGTTGCCCAGGCTGGTCTTGAACTCCTGAACTCAAGTGATCTGCCTGCCTTGGCCACCCAAAGTGCTGGAATTACAGGCATGAGCCACTGTGTCCGCCCCCCTAGTTGGTTATCTTAATAAAATTTGCTTAGAGAAAAAAAAATTATAGCCAGCAGTCTCTCAAAAATGTATCATTCTCTCTGTATTTATAGACTCAGTAGTTACAGGAAAATACGGGTCACTGGAGGTAGTGGAGTGATTATTGTAAGGACACAAGAGCAGCTGCCTGGCTGAGTCTGGTGGTTCTGTTCTCTTTCCTCCTCCCTCTCAGGGTCTGGCATCACTCTCACCTGCATTGTATCTCTTCTTTTCCCATATCTTCTCTACTTGAGGTCCACTGGTTGGTTCTCTTTGTACTTTCCATCTTCAGATTCCAGAGTAGCATTAGCTGAGTCTTACCATCACCTGGGTTGGGGAGAGGTTTTATAAGCTAGGCTCCCTGCCCTGGGGGAAGCAGTTTTTTTGGGTGAGGTGATTGCTGTGGGCAGGGCAGTTTCTTTTAGAAGGAAGTGTTGGAAGTACCATCCCATGGTCCACAAAGACTTTGTGCAGAGTCACACCCTGGCCCACCATGTAAATGAAATTTTGCTGATTCGACATGATGAGAAGGAAGTAGCAAGTACTTAGATGTCACAGTGATTGACCTGTCTGGTATACTCAAGAGTAGAAAATGAATTTTACTGTAAGCTCTAATTGTTGTTGGGATTAGTCACAGTTATAACAAAAATGAATCGTTCTGTGGGCAGAGGCCATGGCTGATTTGTGACAGTCTCTAGAAGGGTAAGTGTTTGAATTGAAGTCATTGGCATGTTCAGCTAATTACTAAATAAGCAGATTTCTAGATATCTTCAAATAAAGGAGCATCTATCTTGGTATTTACATTTAGAGTTCCTCTCCCCTTATACCACATTCTTCCCCCAACTGTTAGGACATTTTTGCAAAGGAGCAACTCTGTGAGATTGGCACATGAGGCTGCTTCTTGCCTGTTTTTTTTTTTTTTTCTTTTTGAGATGGAGTCTTGTTCTGTCGCCCAGGCTGGAGTGCAGTGGCATGATCTTGGCTCACTGCTACCTCCCCATCCTGGGTTCAAGTGGTCCTCCTCCCTCAGCCTCCCAAGTAGCTGAGATTACAAGAGTGCACCACTACACCTGGCTGATTTTTGTATTTTTAGTAGAGATGGGGTTTCACCATGTTGGCCAGGCTGGTTTTGAACTCCTGACCTCAAGTGATCTGCCCACCTTAGCCTCCCAAAGTGCTGGGATTATAGGCACAAGCCACCACACCCAGCCTCGTGCCTGTTTCTGCAGGAATCAGCAGGAGATCCCACAACCAGGTGACACCTGACATCACTGTGGAAGTGGTATTTGAGTTGTGGATCTTTCTGGTTACTTAGTATGCAGCTGTTTAAATGTTTATTGTTATGATTTATTAAGCTAGCTAGTCTTTTTGAATCCCCTTTTGTTTCCCTTCTTTTGATCTAATTTGGAAATGTAATAAGCAATTCCTACCAAACTTCCCATTAGAAGAACATTTTCCTAGAGTACTTGATTAAATTATTAGGTGAAAATAATTAGAGTTTTTTTCTCTTAATGTCACTGAGAGTTTGGTAGAGGAAATGAGTGCAGTAATTGTCAAACTTTTTCTTTTCTTTTTTTTTTTTTTTCTTTTTGAGATGGAGTCTTGTTCTGTCGCCCAGGCTGGAGTGCAGTGGCATGATCTTGGCTCACTGCTACCTCCCCATCCTGGGTTCAAGTGGTCCTCCTCCCTCAGCCTCCCAAGTAGCTGAGATTACAAGAGTGCACCACTACACCTGGCTGATTTTTGTATTTTTAGTAGAGATGGGGTTTCACCATGTTGGCCAGGCTGGTTTTGAACTCCTGACCTCAAGTGATCTGCCCACCTTAGCCTCCCAAAGTGCTGGGATTATAGGCACAAGCCACCACACCCAGCCTCGTGCCTGTTTCTGCAGGAATCAGCAGGAGATCCCACAACCAGGTGACACCTGACATCACTGTGGAAGTGGTATTTGAGTTGTGGATCTTTCTGGTTACTTAGTATGCAGCTGTTTAAATGTTTATTGTTATGATTTATTAAGCTAGCTAGTCTTTTTGAATCCCCTTTTGTTTCCCTTCTTTTGATCTAATTTGGAAATGTAATAAGCAATTCCTACCAAACTTCCCATTAGAAGAACATTTTCCTAGAGTACTTGATTAAATTATTAGGTGAAAATAATTAGAGTTTTTTTCTCTTAATGTCACTGAGAGTTTGGTAGAGGAAATGAGTGCAGTAATTGTCAAACTTTTTCTTTTCTTTTGTTTTTTTTTGAGACAGGGTCTCTTTCACCCAAACTGGAGGGCAGTGGCACAATCTTGGCTCACCGCAACCTCTGCCTCCCAGGCTCAGGCGATTCTCCTGCTTCAGCCTCCTGAGTAGCTGAGATAATAGGCGTGCGCCACTATCGTCTGTCTAATTTTTGTATTTTTAATAGAGATGGGGTTTCACCATGTTGGCCAGGCTGGTCTCGAACTCCTGACCTCAAATGAGCCACCTGCCTCGGCCTCCCAAAATGCTGGGATTACAGACGCGAACCACCATGCCTTGGCTAAACTTAAAAACAAAATCTACCTTGTTAATAGTTCATATATGGGATGATGAATACTTTCTATTTTCATTTTAAGGAAAATATTTTGAATGTGAATTCAGTTAGCACTGAATGTCATTGCATCAGACAATTCAATAATTAAAAATACATAGACACTATAAGTCTTTGGACTAGAGCATAAATCTGGAGTACATTTTTTCTGCTTTTTGTAGTAGTTAATTATTTTTTCCTTTTAGGGCCCCAAACTGATGGCTTACATGTTAATGTACCAAATGGTCTATGACTTAGATTTGTATTATCCTTCATTTTAGAAAGCCATTGACTTGAAATCTCCAAAGATAAACTTTTAGGCCATTTTTAACTTGAAAGTGAAGAACAGGTTTACTTTTGTAAAGGTAACAGAATGTAGATTTTTAACATATATTATGAATACCAAGTTATGGATTATATTCTATTTATTGATGTAAAGAATAATGTATGTCTGTTTTGCACTAAAAAGTATCTTATGCATTCAACCACTTTTATACAATGATAGTTCAGTTTTATGTTGAAATAATTTTTTTTTTTTTTGAGACAGGATCTCACTCTGATGCCAGGCTTGAGTCCAGTGGCTGGATAATGGCTCACTGCAGCCTCAGCCTCCTGGGCTCAAGTGATCCTCCCACCTCACCCTCCCAAGTAGCTGGGACTACAGGCACATGCCATGACACCCAGCTAATTTTTGCATTTTTTTATAGAGACAGGGTTTCGCCATGTTGCCCAGGGTGGTCTCAAACTCCTGGGCTCAAGCAAAGCCACCTGCCCCAGCCTCCCAAAGTGCTAGGATTACAGGCATGAGCCAGCGCTCCCTGTCAGGAAACGTTTTTATTTGATGCATTTTAAATTTGATTTTTAGCTTAAGTTTAAGTTCGATCAATAAACTAACAACGTGACTATCCCTCGCGAGACCAAGATCTCGTTCTTTAGTTTCAGAATACCTTGAATTTTGGTGCACATTTTTGCTATTTTCAGAAAATACGTCGAAGTAGCCTTATATCAAAGGTAGCCTTATATGGAGAGCCTTATGCAAAGATATTAGAGTATTTAATTTCTAGTATTTTTTCTAGAATTGAGAATCTTGGTTATTTCTGTGCATATAAGAACTTTGAGAAGAGTTCTCTAGTTATGGGTAAAATATATTAAGTACATTGAGAATGTCTACATTTTCTGACATTTGTACTTATACTGAGTAAAGTTATACCTCAGTTTCTTGGTTGATACTGTCATATGATAAAATTAATCAATGGATAAATTGCTATGTATGTGTGTGATAAAGATACTTGCCTTAAAATAGAACACTTCTGTCTTGCAAACAGTTTATGGTCAAATTGCCTTTTCAGTTACTGCTCTTTCTGTGCACCTAGTGAATGCAAGTCTGATAAAGTCCCTGGATGTAAGAAAGAAGATGAAATGTCTTTTCATTGTTAATTATCTGTACCTGGATTAAAAAGTGTTTTCAACATGTAAAGATTTTATGGAAAAAATTAATACGTGTGTGTTGTTTGACTTTTACTGCTAAAGACAGCAAGTGATTGAACAGATAAAATATGTATTGGTTTTAACCACTATTTTTATTGACCCTATCCTCAATGAGAGTAGTTATTTAATTGTGTGTGTGGTCAGTTTTAGTATTTTCACTGTATATACATAACTACTGTTAACTGTCATCCTTAATGGCCATTGTATATGTCATGGAAGGATCAGATGTACTGTATCAACCAATGGGGAAGATAATGTGGATAGAAAAGATTGTATTATCATTTGGGATTTATGGTAATAATTATATTGTTTGGTAGCTGTTTTAGGAATGATGGTTTAAATGGACATAGCTTTTATTTTCTAATAAAAAGATTTCAAATCAGCTCAATTTATGTGACGTTTTCTATTTTAACATGGGATTATTAAAGTATGCAGTCATTTGGGTCATAACTTCCCTCATTCAGCTGTGTTACTTAGTATTTGTCAGATCTTTAATAGTATCTTTAAATGGGCATCAAATATTTGATTAATTTGTGGTTGGAGCTTTTTAGCATCTTCAGTTCTTAAGGAAATAATATTTTATAAAAATTAACTTTGTTATAAGTATGTTGTATGCACATCTGAAAAAAGTCTGTACAGCTTGAACATTTGAATAGTTAATAAATTTTGACTTTGAGAACCACGTACAGCTGATACTAAATACATGCTACTATCTGTTGCATCAGCTTCGTTAATCTGTGTACAGTAGTTCATTCTTAGTGGACTTACTTCCCTTTTGTTCTGAACCAAAACTTCACTTTGCAATAAATTACTGGTGAATGAAGCATAAAGGTGTCTCCTGGAGGTGACAATGTCTCTGTTGGTCAGGTGGCCTTGAATCAGTCATTTGATCTTCTTTGACCTGCTTTCATATTCTATTTTTCCTCCCTTTTAATTATTCTTCTTCTCCGTGGTAAGAATATAATTAATCAACGGGAGGCAAGTTTCCAGGTGATGATGATGGGTACCCATAGGCACGTAGTACATGTTGAGTTGAATAAAAATCTTGGAAATTATACCTTCTAAATACTACTGCTTGTTTATAGTATATTCTCAGTTACAAAGATGCCTGCCAGCCCCTTTCAGTTCTCCTAGTAAAAAGAGGACATGACCCTCCTCCCACTGCCCATCATCCCTCCATTTCTCTTCTGCCTGAACTCTACACCCCGAACCCCCACTTCCTGGAGGAAGTAATTCCTGATTTGATTTTTTTTTTTTTTTTTTGAGACGGAGTCTCGCTCTGTCGCCCAGGCTGGAGTGCAGTGGCGGGACCTTGACTCACTGCAGCCTCTGCCTCCCGGGTTCAAGTGATTTTCGTGCCTCAACCTCTCCAGTAGCTGGGACTACAGGCGCGCCACCACGCCCGGCTAATTTTTTTTTTTTTAGTAGAGTCAGATTTTCGCCATGTTGGCCGGGCTGGCTGATTGAATATTCTTGCGTGACAGTGGCCCAGCGGTGGAGCAGCTGCCCCCAGACCCCTTGACCCGGTGGCGCTTCCGCCCTGCCGGAAGTACCTTGTGTGGCCCCTACCAACAGCATGGCGGCTGCATCCCCGGGAAGCAGGCCCACAGCGCCAGGAGGGGGTTTCCTGAGGACAGAGGCCCTTCTTGTCCTGATTGTCGCAGCAGGCCCTGTCGATGGAGTTAACTGTGAAATTCACCCTTTCAGAGATGGATGCAAGGACTTCTGAGGGCGGAGAAGTAGGTACCTTCCTGGATAGCTGTGGAGCCAGGGCCCTGCATTTCCCTTTGGCGTCTCTGCTGACTGAGACGTGAAGCAGTCGGCCCAGGTACCGAGAAGAGGTTTTCTTTGATTTATTGCTATTAAAGTTGTTGCTTTGAGAGCTGGGCATAAACCATAAAAACAGTGGGGAATCACAAGAAATTTGTGATAATTGCATTTAAGACAGGAACCCATTCGTCAGGTAACACTTATGTGCTGTTAATCAGAGCAATGGTTTCTAAGCCACAGGGTTTGCTTCTCATCTGAGTTCTTCTTTATATTTTATTTTTGGAACTAATCAGGTTTTTGTTTTCTTTTAGGGAAAAATAATAGCAAATGTCAGACTGAACATTATGTGGTTGGATTATTTTCACAAATGTAAAAGAATTAAAAGCCAGTGTGCATGGTTGAACTTTTGGATACCTGAGAAGATAATTAATGTTTTGGGTATTTTTTTTTTAAAAGGGATGGAGGGGGAATTTTCATAGTCTTTCCCCAACCCCCATCTTTCATTGATGTCTTAAGCTGACAAGGTGATGGATATATCAGTCAGAAGTCCCATCATCTCTGTCCCCTATAAATCTGTGGCAAGGTTGTTGGAGCACCTCATTTTTTTGTGTTCAGGCTGTGAATACAGTGAGGTTCTGACGAATGTTTGGCCAAAAATGAGTTTTGGCACTCAGCTACAGGAGCAATGTAACCTTTTCAAGGCCAAGGAATTTTTTGGTGTGTGGGTGGTTGTTCTGTCTGCAGAAAATGTTGAAATAAGCCTTTTTACTTTGCAGAAAGTAGAATCCTGAAGGATTTGTGGAAAGTAGAATCCTGGATTAGTAAAGCTTGAGGTGAGGGTCTTGAGCCTAAAGGCTCTGGGGAAAGAGGATCTTGAAGTTGACTTTACATGGGCAGTAAGTTATTTTATTGGAGCTAGCTTGGAGAGATTGGACATATCTTCAAAGTGAATTCATTTTTTAAAATGTATCAAAATAGTATAATCCACATACTAGACAATATGGAAAACAGGGAGAGGAAAAAATAAGTACATACTTCCCTGTCATTGTAATAAGTTACTGTCATCATCTGCTTTTTTTTTTCCTTTCACCTCACTTCCCACTGTGCGAGGCTCTAGCCACACATGTGGAAGGTACACTCCCCATTCATAAAGAGCTCTTGGGGAAAGTGACCAGTAATAAAACATTGAAGACATTTACAGGTAGGGTAAAGGTTGTGAAATAGATGCTGTGAGATTGCAGAAGAAAGTTCAGGAGTCAAGGAAGGCTTCCTAGAGGAGTGATTCTTAAATTCGGTTTAGGGAGACAGACCCTTGACGATCTGTGACACTTACAGGGTTCAGCATGTACCAAAGCAAGAGAAAGTGGCATGTTTTGGCAGTTGCACTTGGTTGGGTAAGTGCAGAGACAAGAGAGTGTGTGAGGGGTGCTGTTGGGTGGGCAGAGGTCAGATTAGGAAAAATCTCATGTACCAGCCAAGAAGGTGGGCTTCACCCTGCAGGCAGAGAGCCATTGAAGGACCTAAGTCAGGAATGACAGGGTTTGTGCTTAAGGAAGATTACTCTGTCGGCTGTGTCAGGGGTGGAGAGAGACTGGGGACAGTGCGACCTATTAGGGAATTGCTGTGGTTATCATTCAAGTAAGAGGAAGCGATGGGAGTGGTTTCAGTAGCAATGATGAGAGAGAGATAGAAAGAGAGCAGCTTTTGGGGGGAAAGAGTTCCATTGTAGATTTGATGATTTGAGGAGCCTGGGAAGTATCCAAATGGAAATATCAAGCTGACTGGTGGCTTTGTGCACTGGGGAGAGGTTCTGTTTAGAGTGGTCCAAATGGTCAGGATTTTGGAATCCTTGGCTTGTAGATGGAAGTGGAAGCTAGTTTGGAAAAAGATATGAAAAATCCCTCTGTAAGAGTGTTGAGGGAATGGAGGAAGTAACCTAGGCTTGGTCCCTGGAGACCACCAAACTGTATAAGAGGAGGAAAGGAGGTTGAGGGACCCAACAAGGAGGTGGGGCGTTAAATGCCTCCTCACAGTCAGATGTTCACTGGATTCAGCAACTAGGTGCTTATGGGGGCTTTGGAGAAAGCCATTCTGGTGGCTTAGGGTGCAGATGCAGGTTACAGGCTTCTTCATAACTATGGCTATAAATATGTTGGAAATATAAACATCATCCATATTAAACTCTGAGCTCTTTCCTCCTACTGTAGAGACCCCATAGCCATTACTTTTAATTGTCTGCCTTTAGGTACACCAGAAGTTATCTATTTCTTTAGGATAAGAGTCACAGAAATGTACCAAAGAGTCCTATCATTTTTATGGCTTTTGAAATACATTATCACACGGGTTTTAAGTTGGGATGTACTGATTCGGAGTATTGTCAGTGTCTTAGTTCGTTCTTTCTTGCTATAACAGAATACCACAGACAGGGTAATCTGTGAACAATAGAAGCTTATTTGCCTTACCGCTCTGGAGGCTGGGAAGTCCAAGATTGAAGGCCCTCAAGCCCTCTGGTGAGGGCCTTCTAGCTGTATCATAACCTGGCAGAAGGCATGGGCAAGAGAGAGAGAGAGGGAAGAGAAGCCAAGCTCATCCTTTTATTAGAAAACCACTGTCAAGATAACAGCATTAATCCATGCATGAGGGCAGATCCCTCATGTCCTAATCACCCCTTAAAGGTCCCACCTCTCAACACTGTTACACTGAGGATTAACTTTCCAGCACATGTACTTCGGGGGACAAATTCAAGCCGTAGCAATCGGTAATGTCTGATACTGTCGGTTTTACCACACCCTCATAAACATTGGCTTTTACCTGATTAAATTATTTTATTAATGCAACAGATGAACAATGGCTTCTCACTGTGTCTTTTGTAACAGCATCTTGGTTACCAATGACTATATGTTAAAATCACTTTTAGTTACTAACCAACCAGCTTAAAAAAAAACCACATATTGGATTGGTAGTTTAAGGAGGAAACAGAAAACAAACTTGTTAAAGCATTTGACCATTGTGTAGGGCTGACTGCTCTTGTGCTGTGGTCCTGGATAAAATGCTTCGTCTCTCTGGGTCTGTTTCTTGACTAAGATAATTTGTTGATGTTTTCTCTGGGTTTTCCCCCCAATTCTAAAATTCTGAGATATTTTGCTCTGTTCTCCATTTGCAACTCCTAGTGGCTAGAAGGGTATGGGGCCCACAGCTGGCCCCAAATAAACACTGAGAAATTGACTGAAACCTTTGGTATGATCAGAAAACATATTAGGCCTTAGAGTAGGAAGATATTACCAAAAGAACAATAAGAACTCTTGTTCATTAAGAAAAAATAAATTATAGATAATCAAAAAGAAGAAAATAAAAGTAATCTGTCATGCTATTCCCGCGATCCTGCTCTGCTGTTTGACTCATTCCTGCTTATCCTTTAGGTCTTAGTTTAAATGTTCCTTTCTTGGGGCCTTGTTGACTGAACCCTGTAATAGATAAGGTTCATCTTCTCTCATCCTATTGATCTTTCTTTATTATTGTCACTTCTGAATTATAAATGCTTTACTAGAACAGCAGCCGTATATGTGTGATTAATTACTGTGTCCCCAACACTTAGCACAGAGGCCAGCACATAATTGTTGCTCAGTAAATGTTGAATGAACACATAAATTCAAGTAATCATTTTTATCATTTTGGCATATTTCCTTTTGTGCTTTTTCTCTGTGAATATATCTGTATATCAAGATAAAACATCTCAAAAATGAGATCAGTTTATACTACTGTTTCATGATTTGTGTTCTGCTCTCATTGAGTCATTTTTGTGTGGTAGCCTGTCGTTTTATGGTGATTCATTCTTACTCATAAAACTGCCCTTTTTGTTTCTAACAACATACATTTGAGCGGTGGGTGGTCTAGGCTAAGGATCCAACCTGGAACTTAGATTGAAAAAATTGGTCAATTCAATTTTTTTAAATGGTCAAAATATCTAAACCGATAGGTTGTTGGAGAGGTCAGAATGATTTGTCACTGTGAATATTGGCCCTGTTGGAGTCTTTTTTTTTTTTTTTCTTTTTTTTGAGACAGAGTTTTGCTCTTGTTACCCAGGTTGGAGTGCAGTGGCACAATCTCGGCTCACTGCAACCTCTGCCTCCTGGGTTCAAGTGATTCTCTTGCCTCAGCCTCCCGAGTAGCTGGGATTACAGGCATGTGCCACCATGCCTGGCTAATTTTGTATTTTTAGTAGAGATGGGGTTTCATCATGTTGGTCAGGCTGGTCTCAAAATCCTGACTTCAGGTGATCCACCTGCTTCGGCCTCCTAAAGTGCTGGGATTACAGGAGTGAGCCACCTCGCCTGGCCCCCTGTTGGAATCTGAATCAGGTGCCAAGGAGGTTGAGGAAGGGCAGTGATGACTAGCCTCTCTAGTGCACTTCCACTCACGTGATATTGCATAGTCTTTGCATTAATTCTGTAAGGTAGTTATTATTAACCCCCTCTTACAGATGAAGAAACTGTCTCAGGTTAGTTAAGTAACTTGTCCAAAAGCATACTAGCTCTTTGTAGCACAGCTGCAATTCAAACATAGATATTCTAACACAGTCCTCTTTTATTTTATTTTTATTTTTTTTTTTGAGACGGAGTTTCGCTCTTTTCACTCTTGTCACCTAGACTGGAGTTCAATGATGTGATCTCGTCTCATTGCAACCTCCGCCTCCCAGGTTAAAGCAATTCTCCTGCCTCAGCCTCCCGAGTAGCTGGGATTATAGGCACCCGCCACCACGCCTGGCTAATTTTTGTATTTTTAGTAGAGATGGGGTTTCACCATGTTGGCCAGGCTGGCCTGGAGCTCCTGACCTCAGGTGATCCGCCCGCCTCAGCCTCCCAAAGTGCTGGGATTACAGGCATGAGCCCCCGCGCCCAGCCCAGTCCTCATTTTATGTAGACTATGCAGATAGTAGTGTGGAAATCTCTGGTTACAGACTGACCGGCTAGACCAGGCGCGGTGGCTCACGCCTGTAATCCCAGCACTTTGGAAGGCCGAGGCGAGTGGATCACAAGGTCAGGAGATCGAGACCACGGTGAAACCCCGTCTCTACTAAAAATACAAAAAAATTAGCCGGGCACGGTGGCGGGCGCCTGTGGTCCCAGCTACTCGGGAAGCTGAGGCAGGAGAATGGCGGGAACCCGGGAGGTGGAGCTTGCAGTGAGCCGAGATCGCGCCACTGCACTCCAAATCCAGCCTGGGCTACAGAGCAAGACTCCGTCTCAAAAAAAAAACAAAAAAACAAAACAACAACGACAAAAAAACAGACTGACCGGCAGTCGCTGCTCTCTTGCTAGTAGTGCCGGCCTTGAAATCAGTTCTGCGATTTAACCCTGATGCGCATGACCTGTTTTCTCCTCATTGCTGCTGTTTGTCAGTCTTGGATAGTTCTTTTATTCTGTCGAAGTTATGTCTGCAGAGCCAGAACATGAAATAAGTAGGTGATCTTACTTTTAATCAGAAGGCTGAAAATTCAAGCTGTATTGAGTAGCTGAGTGCTAAGGTTGGGCTTTCCAGCCCTGGTTTAGCAAACTTTGATTCCAAGTTTCCACTTCCTTAAGTCTAGCCTTTTGCAAGGATATTAAGAAATACCATTTGAGGGCCCGGCATGGTGGCTAACGCCTGTTAATCCCAGCACTTTGGGAGGCCAAGGCGGGCAGATCACCTGAGGTCAGGAGTTCAAGACCAGCCTGACCAACACGGCGAAACTGCATCTCTTTAACTAAAAATACAGAAAATTAGCCGGGCGTGGTGGCAGGTGCCTGTAATCCCAGCTACTTGGGAGGCTGAGTGGGGAGAATCACTTGAACCCAGGAGGCAGAGGTTGCAGTGAGCCGAAATTGCACCACTGCACTCCAGCCTGGGTGCGACAGAGTAAGACTCTATCTCAAAAAAAAAAAAAAAAAAAAAAAAAAGAAATACCATCTGAGCTTTATTCTAACCACCTGGGAAAGAGCAGCACATGAGAACTTCCACAGGCCTGTCAGAAACATTACACAGTTTGAACAGCTAAAACACACAGTAGCATTTTCAGTTAAAAACTAAGAGCAGTTACGCAAGGGTAACATTTTACTACTGAAATGAGGCAGAAATTTAGTACATTCTTAATCATATTTAGACTCAGAGAATGCACTGCTGGGATAAGCTTCAGCTTTGTTCAAAAAGGACTGTTATTACTAATAATCATTAATCACTATGAGCCATAAAATCTGATGTGGAAGACTAAGGTAATTAAAGGAAGAAAAAGTGAATATTATGTGCAAGAGTCTCATTTGGTCATATGCAGCTTCCTGTGGTGTGATTTTAATTTTTAATAACTGCTCTTCATTTATGGTGATTCTGTGGCTGGCTGACTACCAGTGGAGCCTCCCCAGGTTTTTCCTAATAATTTTAAAAACACATTTGTGTGCACACTTCAAAATAGTTAAGATGGTTAAGTTTATGATACATGTTTTTAACCACAAAAAACCTTAAACCCACACATTTGCAGTGATTCATTATCTCTCTTGAGCATCTCTCTTCTGATCAAAAGGAAGCATTTATTTTAAAAACTCTTTACTAGTTTTAAATATTACATAAAAATTGTTGTAACAAATTTAAATAATAAAGAAACATACAAAATGAAGAGTAAAAGTTTTCCTCATTCCAGATTGAACTCAACAGGCACCCACTGGTTGTGGTTTATTGTGCAGTATTTTTTCTCTAATAGTATGTTTTTGGCTACTTCTAGATCAAGAAAAGCACAGTGACAGTAGCTGAAATGTGGAAACAACCCAAATGTCCATAAACAGATGAATGGATAAACAAAATGTGGTCTATATATACAATGGAATATTATTAGCCTTAAAATGGAATGAAATTCTACATGCTTTATTTATTTATTTATTTATTTATTTATTTATTTATTTATTTTGAGATGGAGTCTTGCTCTGTCACCCAGGCTAGAGTGCAGTGGTGTAATCTCGGCTCACTGCAACCTCTACCTCCTGGATTCAAGTGATTCTCCTGCCTCAGCCTCCTGAATAGCTTGGCCTACAGGTGCACGCCACCATGCCTGGTTAATTTTTGTATTTTTTAGTAGAGACAGGGTTTCACCATGCTGGCCAGGCTGGTCTCAAACTCTTGACCTCATGATCTGCCTGCCTCCGCCTCCCAAAGTGCTGATTACAGGTGTTAGCCACCATGCCTGACTTGGTGTCAGGATATTTTACTATGCAAAAAAAGAACAGTGAGCCTGTAATTTTCTATACTATTCTATAAACACAAATGGTGGCTCACGCCTGTAGTCCCAGCACTTTGGGAGGCTGAGATGGGCAGATCACTTAAGCCCAGGATTTCGAGACCAGCCTGGGCAACATAGCGACACCCCTGTCTCCAGAAAAAATACAAAAATTAGCCAGGTGTGTTAGCGCATGCCTGTGGTCCCAGCAACTTGGGAGGCTGAGGCGGAGAATCACTTGAGCCTGGGAGGTCAAGGCCCCAGTAAGCCATAATCATGCTACTGCACTCCAGCCCAGGTGACAGAATGACACCCTGTCTCCAAACCTTTCCCCAACCACATACTTACAAATGATAAATACTATGATAAAAATGCAAATATTTTTTAAACGCAAAAAAAAAAAATTTTTTTAAATTTTTTGAGATGGAGTCTTGCTCTGTCGCCCGGGCTGGAGAGCAGTGATGCAACCTCGGCTCACTGCAACCTCTACTGCACAGGTTCAAATGATTCTCCTGCCTCAGCCTCCCAGGCAGCTGGGATTACAGGCACCCACCACCATGCTTGGCTAATTTTTGTATTTTTAGTAGAGATCGGGTTTCACCATGTTGGCCAGGCTGTTCTCCAACTCGTGACCGCAAGTGATCTGCCCACCTCTGCATCCCAAAGTGCTGGGATTACAGGCGTGAGCCACCGTGCCAGGACCCCAATCAGCTGGGATTACAGATGCATGCCACCACACCCAGCTAATTTTTGTACTTTTAGTAGAGATGGAGTTTCACCATGTTGGCCAGCCTAACCTTGAACTCCTGACCTCAAGTGATCCACCCACATCGACTTCCCAAAGTACTCAGATTGTAGCCATGAGCCACTGTGCCCAGCCTCTACTCTCTACTTCTATGAGGACAGTGTTATAGATTCTACAGTCAGTAAGACCATGTAATATTTGCCTTTCCATGCATGGCTTATTTCACTTAACGTAATGTCTTTCAGGTTTATCCACATTGCTGTGACTTTTTTATGGCCAAGTAGGGTGTTTTTTTTTTTTTTTTTTTTTTGAGACAAAGTCTACTCTGTCACCCAGGCTGGAGTGCCTAAATTGTATTTTTATATAGATGGCTTAAAGTTTATGTCAGACTTTGGACTAAGTTATGCAGCAGTAACTAACAACTTCCAAGTCTTAATGCCTTACAACTACAAAGGTCTATTTCTGGTTCATGTTACATGTCTTTTACAGGTTGGCCACAATTCTGTGCCACATCCTCTTCATTTTAGGATCCAGGATGAAAGATATGCCCTTACCTGGTATGTTGCTGTTCTGTATCAGAGGAAAAAATCATGGAAGCATGAGACTCCTAAAGCTAGTCATATAACCTGGCCTGACGTTACTGGGATGAGAAAATACATTCCTCCTATAGGAAGGGGCAGTGATTATTTGGGAGCAATAATACAGTTACTATAGGGTTATAACCAGAAATAAGACATTTGTCTATGGCCATGGAGGAAGGGAAACATCTATACATATGAGACCTCACTATAAGGTAGTGCATGATCTGGAATTGTGCTATCTAAATGGGGCAACACCTCTGAGCCCTAATGTGGGGGCCAGCTCAGATCCCTGTACCTGCTTAGGATGGAACACAGCACCACAGAAATCACTTAATAGGAAAGGGCACAAGGAAAAATCTCCCAAGATAAGCTCTCAAACATAAATTACAAAGTATTTGAGGAGGTTCAGCCCTATTAAGGAAAATCTACAAATCCAACAAATAGGAGAATTTATATCAAGAAATATAAATAATAGGCCCATCCAAAAGACATTAAAATAAAAAGTATACTTAAAATGTTTAAAGATAACAGATGAACTGGTATCAGTGAAGTAAGATCAAGAGGCAGTGAAACAAGAACAGGTAGATGTGAAAAAGATAGTCGTTGATATTTAAAATTCCTAGGCTGGACATATTTGAAGAGAGAATTAGTAAGCTGGAAGATGGAACTGAAGACAGCTCTTAGAGTACAGAACAAAAAGGTAATCAGTTGATATCATGGAGGATAGATTGAGACATTTTAGCCTACATAAACGAGGGTTTCCTAGAAGGAAATAATAGAGTGAAGACAGCAATATTTGAAGATAGAATAGCTAAGAATTTTTCAGCATTTAAAAAGGGCACAAATTATCAGGTTGAAACCACTAAATGCTGAGACAGATTGCACAAAAATAAAAAAGAAAAAGAAAGTAAAGTACATTTAGAACATTGCAGTGAAATGACAAAATATTGGAAATAAAGAGAATCCTCTTAAAAGCTACCAGGAGGTAAAGACAGATTATCTACAAAGGAATGACAATCATAATAACAGTATGCTTATTTTTAGCACAAATCATTGCCAAAAAACAATGAAATAACACCTTCAGAGTACTGAGAAAAAATAATTTGAACTTTGAATTTCATACTCAGCTAAACTGTCAATAGTGTATGCATAATAGAGATATTGTAACACACACAAGGACCAAAAGAACTTACTACCAACAGACCTTCACTGAAAGGACAACTAAAAACTGCTTCAGCTAGAAGAAAAACGAATCCAAAAGGAAAGAGCATGATGCCACAAGAAAAGGTGAAAAAGAGAAATTGGTAAAACATATTGACAAACCTTAAATAAAATAATAATTATAATAACAACAACAACAACAACAGTTTTTGTGTGTGTATTTAAAGGCAAGCTGATAATTACATTCTAGGCCAAAAACAGGGAGATATTTCAGAAGAAAGCTAAAGAATGTTAAGATCATTGTTTTGTTCAGAACACTTGAAATACTGGTTAGCTTTAGACTTTGCTGGAAAAATACTGATATGGTTTGGCTGTGTCCCCACCCAACTCTCATCTTGAATTATAGTGCCCATAATCCCCATGTGTCATGGGAGGGACCCAGTGGGAGGTAATGTAATCATGGGCATGGTTACCTTCATACTGTTTTCACGATAGTGAGTTCTTATGAAATCTGATGGTTTTATAAGGGGCTTTCCCCCCTTTTGCTGGACACTTCTCCTTGCTGTTGCCATGTGAAGAAGGACATGTTTGCTTCCCCTTCCGCATGATTTTAAGTTTCCTGAGGCCTCCCTCCTATGGAACTGTGAGTCCATTAAGCCTCTTTCCTTTATAAATCACCCAGTCTTGGGTAGTTCTTTATAGCAGTGTGAGAACAGACTAATACAAATACAAAATAAAATGTTTAAAATGTAAGTGATATGATTAGAAGACTAGAAATAGAATATATAACTTCTTAATCATTAGAAGAAGAAAAATGGAATAAAGGAAATTTTATCAATCTGGTAGAATGCAAGAGAGAAAGAAAAATGCAATAAAAAAAGAACAGTAAATAGAAAAAACAAGATGGAAAATCTATATCCAAGTATATCTGTGATCACTATTAGTATATGGATATTAAATTCCTCTATTAAAAGCAGAGACTCTGACTGGATTTTAAAACTACTATTTATGAGAAACACTCCTTGGCTATAATCTCAGCTACTCAGGAGGCTGAGGAGGGAGGATTGCTTGAGCGCAGGAGTTTGAGACCAGCCTAGGCAATGTAGTGAGACCCTGTCTTTAAAAATTAAAATTAAAATGAATTACCCAGGCATGGTGGCACACACCTGTAGTCTTAGCTACTTGGGAGGTTAAGGTAGGAGCCCAGGAATTAAAGGCCACAGTGAACTATGCAGGAGTTGAGCCCTGGGGTTAAAAGCTGCAGTGAACTATGATTGCACCACTGTACTCCAGCATGAGTGCATTCCAGCGTGCATGCACTCTAGCATGGGTGACAGAGTGAGACTTCATCTCTAAAATAAATAAAAATAAATAAAAAAGGAAGAAACATTTCTAAAAAATGTGACATAGTAATTAAAAGTAAAGGAATGGAAAAAGGTGTTTCAGATGCCAGTAGGGAAGAAAACAGGGGAGCTGAGAGTGAGGTGTGAGAGGAAAACATCACTGAGTACCCTTTTAAATTTTGAACCGTGTGAATGTGTCTCTTTCTTAACAAACAAAATTCTGAATTACTAGTATAAAGAAAGTTGGTGTGACAATATTATAGTATAATATAAATGATAAAATAATGTGATCAGGCCAAATAACATTTAAGCAGAAATATGCACAAAGGTTATTTTATCTCACAGGAAGATAAACAGTCTACCAAGAAATAAGAATCATGCATTTCTTTATATCCAATAAAAGCTTTCAAATATATAAAACAAACCTAATAGAACTGGACAAATTTACAATCATAATGGGAGATTTTAACACACTATCTAAAAATTGATGTCTGTTTTTACACACACAAACATAAGGTATAATGACAGAAGGTGACCCTAGTAGTGTAATAGTGACACTAAAGAATCTTGAATCAGTTTAGGAAACCAAAGTCACTCCAAGAATTTCAAGTACAAAAGAAGATGGGGAATTAGCTGCTTCCAATATCATTAGGCCTGGAATTAGTTTAAGTCTTCACATATATAATTTTGAAAAATTGCTTATAACAGTTTCTGGCAGCTAGTATGTATTCTATGAGTGTTAGATAAAATTTTAGAAGATACATAAAGTTGAGGACTGTCATGGGATTCATGATTTCAAAGTCATATCATCATAGCTGTAATTCAGATGTTAGGAAGCGGTCACTGCTGCTGCCACCACAATCTTCTCATATCCACAAAGGTAGTGACTAGACACTGGAATATTGAGTCCAAGAGCAGTCAATTCAACCTGGCTTGCCAGCCGTCACAGCAGGAGGACAAGGGGCTGCACGTCTTTTCCATCTTCCTGCTCTTGTATGTATGTGTTTGATTCATCAAAGCTAAAACATACCTAGAATTCGCTGTCACATAGTCTGGGAAAGATGATGATGATGATGATGATGATTTGCCTTTCAGCCTTGTATTTTAGTAGAGAACAGAGAAGTAGATGAGAATGAAGGTCGAGCACCAATTGATGGTAGTAAGTACAAATAACTAGGAATCAGTTTAATGAAAAATGTGTAAGACCTGGTTGGGCACAGTGGCTCATGCCTGTAATTCCAGCACTTTGGGAGACCGAGGCAGGCAGATCACTTGATACCAGGAGTTCAAGACCAGCCTAGCCAACATGGCAAAACCCTATCTCTACTAAATATACAAAAATTAGCTGGGAGTGGTGGTACACACCTGTAATCCCAGCTACTAGGGAGACTGAGGCACGAGAATTGCCTGAACCCTAGAGGTGGAGGTTGTAGTGAGCTGGGATCATGCCACTGCACTCCAGCCTGGGTGGCAGAGTAAGGCGCTCTCTCTCAAAAAAAAAAAAAAAAGTATAAGATCTTTATGAAGAAAACTTAAAAAATAGCACTGAGGGACACTAAAGGAGACCTGAACAAATGGAAAAACTTTGCATGTGCTTGAATCAGAAGGCTAAGCCTCATAAAGATTTCAATTCCCTAACTTAATTTATAAATGTAATGTAGGAGCAATAAAAATGCTGATAATACGCCGGGCGCGGTGGCTCAAGCCTGTAATCCCAGCACTTTGCGAGGCCGAGACGGGCGGATCACGAGGTCAGGAGATCGAGACCATCCTGGCTAACACGGTGAAACCCCGTCTCTACTAAAAATACAAAAACTAGCCGGGCGAGATGGCGGGCGCCTGTAGTCCCAGCTACTCGGGAGGCTGAGGCAGGAGAATGGCGTAAACCCGGGAGGCGGAGCTTGCAGTGAGCTGAGATCCGGCCACTGCACTCCAGTCCGGGCGACAGAGCGAGACTCCGCCTCAAAAAAAAAAAAAAAAAAAATGCTGATAATACTTGTTTAGAACTAGATGTGCTGATTCTAATATTCCTATGGAAAAATAAACAAGAATGGTGAGGATAAAATTGAAAAAAGTAAATCAATGAAAGGGAACTGGGCCTACCAGATCTTAAAACAGTCAGCCCTCAATTGAACATTGATCAATGAACAGACATATCAATAAAACAGAATAGAAAATAAAAAAGATTAAAACGCATGAGAAAATATCTATATATGTTAAGAGGACTATCTCAGATCAGTGAATAAAAGATAGACTACTCAATAAAATGTATTGAAACAATCAGGAAGTTACCTGGAAAAAGAAATTGGCTCCTGCAACGCATACACCAGAAAAACTCCTAGTGGTTAAAGGTGAAAGATAAATGTACAACATAAAACCATAAAAGTACTAGAAAGAAACATAGGAGAATTCCTTCTTTACTTGGCATAAAGTAAAATTCCTTCTTTACTTTCCAGCCTTGACTGTACAGTTTTGCATTGCAGAAAGAAAGAAGGAAGCAAAGTCAAAAGACAAATGAAAAGCTTAGGGAAAAAAAAAACAACTTGGAACTCCATCCTAAAGGACCAGGCCCCCTAATTTATATAAAAGCTTAAAAATTTTTTTTGAAAAATAAAAGAGCTTATGATCAATAATCAATAAAACAAGAATCAACAAACAAATAGAAAAATGAGCAAAGCATATGAACAGACAGTTTTACACAGAAAATATAAAGTCCCTTAAGTACATGAAAATATACTCAACATCCTTTCACAATAAGAGAAAAGCAATTTCAATCTAGACTGAGGTACCATTTTTCACCTATCAAATTGTCAAAAATTCAAAAGTTTAATAATATACTCCATAGGTAGAGCTTTGGGGAAAACTGGATGGGAGTATAAATTGTTTCAACCTCTCTAGAATTCAATTTGGCAATTTTTGTCAGAATTACAAATGCATGTATCCCTTGATCAAGCAATACCACTTCTGATAATTTATACCACAGATATACCCACACATGTGTGAATTGACATACGTATGAGGTTATTCATTGTGCATTGTATATAATAGAAAAGATTGTAAATAATCTGATTGCTCCTAAAATATGACCAAGTGAATAACATCTGAGACATTCAACAATGGAATACTAGGTAACCACAATAAAGAAGTAGGAAGCTCTTTATCTACCCATGGCAAGATCTCCAAGAAATATTATTGAATGGAGAAAGCTAGGTACACATCAGTATATATAGTATGCCACCTTTTGTGTGGGAAGGGTGTGGGAAAATAAATATAGATTCATATTTGATTATGAAACCCACAAGTTCTAAGTGGGGCCCAAAAATCGAGTGGTGTAAATTATGTGATCACATTACTGTAAGCTTCATGAAGTGACTGCAATGAGTGTAGGCAGCTGGCTGGCTAGGAGACCAAAAGTCAGTTGCCAATCACATTATAGCCAAATAAGTATTACTAGGGCAGAGTAGAGGTTACCTGGGAGTGGGATGCATTGGGTTTAAGGAGACAGGGTGGGAGCAAGCTTTTTCACTGTATAATTTAAAAAAAATTTTTTTTTTTTTTTTTGAGACAGGAACTCTGTCACCCAGGCTGAAGTGGTGTGGCACAATCACGGCTCACTGCAACCTCTGCCTCCTGGACTCAAACAATCCTTCCACCTCAGCCTCCCAAGTAGCTGGGGCTACAGGTGCACACCACCATACCTGGCTAATTTTTGTACGTTTTTGTAGAGACAGGTTTCACCATGTTGCCCGTGCTGGTCTCGAACTCCTGAGCTCAAGCAATCCTCATGCCTCAGCCTCTCAAAGTGCTGGGAATATAGGGGTAAGCCAACTCGCCCAGCCTTAAAAAATGCTTTGAATGGATTATCTATTAAAAATATTTGAAAAACAATTTTTAATTAAAAAAAGATCACCAGGCATGGTAGCTCATGCCTGTATTTCCAGCATAGAGGGAGACTGATTTGGGTGGTGGCAATTATAGGATATTTGGGGTGTCGTTTTTCTGGCAGGAAACCTCTGTGGCCGGTAGTACCTTTCCCCAAGTTTTGCTCAGGCCTGCTGGATTCATTTCACCCACTTGGCCTGGCAGGCTGCGTTTGGTTCATGCTACCGGCCTGGGTCCCACACTTGCCAAGAGCAAGCCAGACATGGAATGGCAAGGGACGTGTGAGTGACTGTGGGGTCTGGCCACTGCACACAGTCAGACATGCTGGCTGCTGCAGCGGGGTGGGCAGCTCCAGGTGCTGGCACAGGCACTGGCTCTGTGTGAGGCTGTGGCCGGGCCAGGTGCACCATAAGCAGCTTCTATGGCTTGCATCGGGGAACAAGCATTCAGAAGCTTGGAGATGCCAGAAACAGCAGGGCCCCAAAGAGGGAGTCACATCCCTAGCTCAGGGAGCTCCCAGATCTGGGCTCATCAAAAGGCTGCAGCTCTTCTCTCCTTCTGTTCACCAGCAACATGGTGAGCGAGGGGCATGCTTCAGCCCTGTTTGTGTTACAGCTCTTTTAGCCCACCATTCCATGGTCCCGAGTTCTTGTCCTGCAACCAGGAAGAATAAGGTACGCAGACAAGTGGAGGGTGAGCAAGATGAAGAGGAGCTTTATTGAGCACTAGAACAGCTTAGTCTACCACAGGGGGCAGCTTCTTTCTGCAGCCAGGGTGTCCCAACAAGTGTTCAGCTCCTAGCAAAGAGGAGACCTGGGGTGGTAAGCTCCTCTCTGCAGGTAGGTTGTCCTAAAATCTCTGCAGCTGTCAGCAGAAAGGAGGCCCTGGAGTGGGTAGCTCCTCTCTGCAGCTGGTCATCCTGAGGTCTGTCCAGCTCTAGCTGAACCTGGGCTTTTATGGGCCTCCGAGGGGAGGAAGTGCACACTAATTGCTCCATGAGCAGCCATGAGCGGGCCCAGAAAAGGCACCACAAGTTCCCACTCCGATCTGCGGGACAGGCAGCCCAGCCCCTAGCCTTCAGGCCCTACATGGCCTGAAGGTGGGGCCTCACCGGGGACTCACCCTCTTCCACCCAGGAGCCTGTCTTGCCTCCTGCTGCTGTTCATGGCGCCCAGGCTGTTCCTGCCAAGGGGCTTCTGCAAGCCAGTGCTGAGCTATCCTCAGCCCCCGTTTGGCTTCCCTCCCACGCTCATAGGCACCCAAAGTCCAGAGGGGGCCAAGGTGGCAGGGGACTGGTGTGTCAGCACTGCCCTGGGCATGTGTACATCTGGCTGTTTTTGCCCTAGCTTTGCTCTGAGATTGGCGTGGGCACCAACAGCAGGGAGAAGTCAGGCAGTGGGAGCAGGCATTTCCGAGCCTGCATGGTCAGGTGGGGCTTTCTGGGCCCCCAAGAGTGCAGGGATGCCTTGGTCCGCAGCCACAGCTTGGGTGGCTGCAGCTGCCCAAGTTGAGGGGGGATGGGGTTCCTGCCTGCTCCATGGAGGCCTGGGTCTGAAGCTGCACCAGGGAGGGCAGGGCTCCTGCTTGCTCCTGGCCCCCGCAAGAGCACAGGGAGGCCTGGGTCTGCAGCTGCCCCCCAAGCAGGGCTCCCTGGAGGAGCAGGAGGCCTGGGTCCATAGCCACAACTTGGATGGTTGTGGCGGCACCTGGGGAGCTCCCACCCCACCAGTTCAGAAGAGGTGGGGCTCCCACTTGTCGCTGACTCCACAGAGTGAGCAGCCCTGGCCGCGTCTCCCTACTGCAGCCAGCGTGATAGCAGTGGACTCAAGCATGACTTGAGTCCAAGAGTTTGAGACCAGCCTGGGCAACATGGTAAAGCCCCACCTCTAAAAATCTTAGCTGGGTGTGGTGGTGCTCCTCTGTAGTTCAAGTTACTCAGGAGGCTGAGGTGGGAGGATTGCTTGAATTCAAGAGGTTGAAGCTGCAGTGAGCCACAAGCACCACTGCACTCCAGCCTGGGTGACAGAGCAAGACTCTGTCTCAAAAAAAAAGATCAAGCAGATAAAAACAATGATATTAATGACTTGAAAAGATGACTGACAAATGTATTCTGGTAGATTTGTATAGAAACATGTACCCAACAAATAGAGAATATGAATTATTATTAAGCATGATGTGAAGTTTTTTTTTTTTTTTAAACAGTGGACCACTCTCTGATGCAAGTTAGATAATTTTTTTTAAAGTATTGACTACAAATATTAAAGAAATTTTATCACATAGAATGTTTCTTATCACAATGCCATAAAATTAGGAACCAACAATAAAATGAAAGCCCAGAAATCACACTATGTTTGTAAACCAAAAGTGTCCTTCTTTTTTTTTTTTTTTTTTTTTTAAGACAGAGTCTCACTCTGTCACCCAGGCTGGAGTGCAGTGGTATGATCTCAGCTCACTGCCACCTCTGCCTTATGGGTTCAAGCAATTCTCCTGTCTCAGCCCCCTGAGTATCTGGGATTACAGGCATGTACTACCACACCCGGCTTACTTTTTTTTTATTTTTAGTAGAGATGGGGTTTCACCATATTGGTCAGGCTGGTCTTGAACTCCTGACCTTGTGATCCACTGCCTTGGCCTCTGAAAGTGCTGGGATTACAGGCATGAGCCACCATGCCCAGCCTGCCTCACTTCTTAATAATTAATGCATTAGGCCAGGTGCGGTGGCTCACGCCTGTAATCCCAGCACTTTAGGAGGCCGAGGCGGGTGGATCACCTGAGGTGGGGAGTTCAAGACCAGCCTGACCAACATAAAGAAACTCCGTCTCTACTAAAAATACAAAATTAGCCAGGTGTGGTGGCACATGCCTGTAATTGCAGCTACTCCAGAGGCTGAGGCAGGAGAATTGTTTGAACCCAGGAGGCAGAGGTTGCAGTGACCCGAGATCACTTCATTGCACTCCAGACTGGGCAACAAGAGTGAAACTCCGTCTCAAAAAAAAAAAAAAATGCGTTAAAAAAGGACAGTGAAAGGTACCAAATATCTGGAACTGAATGACAATGAAACCCTGTAAAATACACTAACTATCAAACATTGTGGGATGCAGATAAAGCAGTGTTGTTACTAGTAAACAACAATATTGAAAACATGTCATTTAGTGCTCAACTTAAGGCTAGAGAATGAGCCGGGCGTGGTGGCTCACGCCTGTAATCCCAGCACTTTGGGAGGCTAAGGCAGGTGGATCACCTGAGGTCAGGAGGTCAAGACCAGCCTGGCCAACATGATGAAACCCTGTCTCTACTAAAAAATACAAAAATTAGGCTGGGCACAGTGGCTCATGCCTGTAATCCCAGCACTTTGGGAGGCTGAGGCAGGCGGATCACGAGGTCAGGATATCGAGACCATCCTGGCTAACATGGTGAAACCCTGTCACTACTAAAAATACATAAAATCAGCCGGGTGTGGTGGCGGGCTCTTGTAATCCCAGCTACTCAGGAGGCTGAGGCAGGAGAATGGCGTGAACCCGGGAGGCGGAGCTTGCTGTGAGCCGAGATTGCACCACTGCACTCCAGCCTGGGCGACAGAGTGAGACTCCACCTCAAAGAAAAAAAAAAAGAAAGAAAGAAAAGAAAAAGTTAGCCAGATGTGGTGGTGGGCACCTGTAATCCCAGCTACTCAGGAGGCTGAGGCAGGAGAATAGATTGAAACTGGGAGGCAGAGGCTGCAGTAAGCCGAGATCATGCCACTGCACTCCAACCTGGGAGACAGAGTGAGACTCCGTCTCAGAAAAAAAAATAAATAAATAAAGGGCTACAGAATGAACAAAAAGCTGAACCCAATGAATAAAGATAAAATCACAAATTGATGAAACAGAAAACAAACACAAAGGAGAAATCAACAAAACCAAAAGCAAAGTCTTTTGAAAAGACAAAATAGACATCTGCCAAAAGTGAGAAAAAGAGAGGAAGCAAAGATAGACAATATTAGGTGAAGAGAGTGCACATAACTGTATGTATGGTAGAGATCTATAAAATGTGATTCCAGACGTATTAGATATAGTTGATTGGCACTGGATAGTTATTTCTACCTCCTGCAATGGTATTTGCCTAACTACAGAGATTACAAAGCTGAAAACTGCATTTCAATTAGGTTTCTAGGTGAGAATCAGATTTTGCTAGTTAGCTGCAGCTGTGTGACATTTGGTTGGAAGAAGGGAAGCAATGGCCATAATCCTAAAACTTTGGACTGACTTTTTTTGCTGCCAAACTCAGAGTCCAGGATCCGGCTTTGAGGGTCTGGGGAGTTGTTTGTAGCAGCCTCAACAGCAGCTGGAATCAGCAGTGCCATATCTAGTTACAGCTCTTAAGAGTCAGCGGTGGTTTTAACCATGGCTTTGTGACCCTGGATTGCAGTCATGGCCGTGTATACTTGAACTCAGTTGTCCCAATGGCAGCATCTGGTTCCCTACTTTCCATTATTTGTTTGTTTACTTTTTTAGTGAGATGAGGCCTTCCTCTGTCGCCCAGGCTGGAGTGCAGTGGCACAATCTCAGCTCACTGCAGCCTCCACCTCCCGGGCTCAAGCGATCCTCCCACTTCAGCCTCCCAAGTAGCTGGGACTAAGGTGTGTGCCACTGCACCTGGCTAATTTTTGTATTTTTAGTAGAGATGGGGTTTCGCCATGTTGCCCAGGCTGGTCTCAAACCCTTGAGTTCACACAATCTGCCCACTTCGGCCTCCCAAAGTGCTGGGATTACAGGTGAGAGCCATCGCACCTGGCTCCACTTTACTAATGGTGCCATACTTGGCAGCTCTTCTAGACAGCTCTAGACTGTTCTAGGAGTCATTTCTAGAGCTCACTTCTCTAGCCTTGTCAACAATTTTGTAAGCTCCCTGCTCCCTTCATTGAAACAGGGGTTCTTGTTCCTTGTATCAGGCACAACTGATGAAAACAATGCTATCAACAATTCTATGCCAAGAAATTTGAAAACTTAGGGGAATGGATAATTTCCTAGAAAATATAAATTACCAAAATGGACCCAACCAACATTGAAAACCAGAATAGTGCCGGGCGCGGTGGCTCAAGCCTGTAATCCCAGCACTTTGGGAGGCCGAGACGGGCGGATCACAAGGTCAGGAGATCGAGACCATCCTGGCTAACACGGTGAAACCCCGTCTCTACTAAAAATACAAAAACTAGCCGGGCGAGATGGCGGCGCCTGTAGTCCCAGCTACTCGGGAGGCTGAGGCAGGAGAATGGCGGGAACCCGGGAGGCGGAGCTTGCAGTGAGCTGAGATCTGGCCACTGCACTCCAGTCCCGGCGACAGAGCGAGACTCCGCCTCAAAAAAAAAAAAAAAAAAAGAAAACCAGAATAGACTAATAAAATTAACTGACTAGGTATTCAAAACTGCCTCCCAAATGCCCATGCAAAGGTTACTAGGCCTGGACTGTTTTATAGGCCGGTTTTCCCTGAAAAAAGGTAACCTTTGTATCATGCAGATTGTTCCAGAGAAAAGAAAAAGAGAAACAGTTACTCAGCTTATTTTGTGTGAAGATAGCGTAACTTTAATATCAAAACTGGATAAAGAGAGTATAACAAAAGAAAGTTAAAGTACAATCTTAAGAACATAAATGCAGCTGGGGCCAGGGTAGCTCCTGCCTGTAATCCCAGCACTTTGGGAGGCCTAGATGGGAGGATCACTTGAGGTCAGGAGTGCAAGACCAGTGTAGGCAATATAGTGAGACCTCATCTCTACAAAAAATTAAAAATTAGGCCAGGCATGGTGGCTCACGCCTATAATCCTAGCACTTTGGGAGGCCGAGGCAGGCAGATCACTTGAGATCAGGAGTTCAAAACCAGCCTGGTCAACATGGTGAAACCCCGTCTCTACTAAAAATACAAAAAAAAAAAAAAAAAAGTCTCACAGAGAGACTGAGGCAGGAGAATCACTTGAACCCAGGAGGCAGAGGTTACAGTGAGCTGAGATTGTGCCACTGCACTCCAGCCGGGGTGACAGAGTAAGACTCTGTCTCAAAAAAAAAAAAAAAAGAGCCAATTAGAACAGAAACAACAGGCCAGGTGCAGTGGCTCATGTTTGTAATCCTAGAACTTTGGGAGGTCAAGGTGGGAGGAACCCTTGAGTCCAGGAGTTCGAGACCAGCCTGGACAACATGGCGAAATCTCCTCTCCAGAAAAAAAATACCAAAATTAGCCAGGTGTAGTGGTGTGTACCTATAGTGCCAGCTACTCAGAAGGCTGAGGTGGGAGGATCACCTGGGCCTGGGAAGGTTGAGGCTGCAGTGAGCCATGATCGTGCCACTGCACTCCAGCCTAGGTGACAGAGTGAGACCCTGTCTCAAAAAGGAAAAGGAACATAAACAATAAGAGAGAGACCATTCACATTAACAAGACAAATAAGATACGTAGAAATAAAAGGCAAACTCCCATTTTAAAAACCTATAAAAATACATTTAAAGTCACATAAGAAAAACCAAATAAACCACGTTTATGAAAGGAAAGATTCAGTAATCTCAAAATGGCGATTCTGCCCAATTTGATCTATAAATTCAATGTGATCCTAACAAAAATTCCCAATAAAATTTTTTCATAGCCCTTTGACAAACATTTCTTACATTCATATAGAAGATGAACAGCTGTGACAATTCAAACCTAATTCAGAAAAGGAAGAATTAGTACCAGAAATTAAGGCATTATAAGTCTAGAGTAATTTAAATGGTAGATATTGACGCAGAATAAACACATAGATCAGTGGAACAGAACAAAGAGCCCCAAAACAGAGCCCAAATATTGTAAGATCTTGTTATATGACAGGCATGCTCTGTCAGATCAGTGGGAAAGGGTGGATGTTCAATAAATGGTAATAGGAAAATTGATTTTCTATAAAAAGATAAAAATAAATCTCTATCCCATACCATACACAAAAAAGCAAATTCCAGCTGAATTAAACATCTGTGCATGAAAAAAACACAAAACTTTAAAACTTTTATTTTTAGAGGTGGGTTCTCACTATGTTGCCCAGGCTGGCTTGAACTAGTGGGCTCAAGCAATCCTCCCACCTTGGCCTGTCAAAGTGCTGGGATTACAGGCATGAGCCACCACACCTGGCCCAAAACTTTAAAACCATTAAAAGGAAAGTATTTGTATTATTCAGAGTTCTCCAGAAAAACAGACCAATAGGATTGATTTACTTATTTAGAGAATTGGCTCGTATGATATTGGAGTCCAAGAAGCCCCATGATATTGTGTTTGCAAACTGGAGAACCTAGAAACCCAGTGGTATAATTCAGTCTGGACTGAAGGTCTGAGAACCAGGGGTTCTGCTGTCCAAGGGCAGGTAGATGTCCAGCTCACATAGAGACAGCAAATTTTCCCTTCCTCTGCTTTTGTGTTCTATTCAGTTTCTCAACAGATTAGATGATGCCCATCCCCATGAGAGAGGATGATCTTTACTCAGTCTGCTGATTCAGATATGAATATCTCCATAAACACCCGCAAAGATAATGTTTTACCAGCTATCTGGGCATCCTTTAGCCCAGCCATGTTGACACAGAAAATTAACCATCATAGTATTTCTCTGTTTTTTTGTTTGTTTTTTGTTTTTGTTTTTTGAGACAGAGTCTCGCTGTGTCGCCCAGGCTGGAGTACAGTGGCACAAGCTTGGCTCACTGCAACCTCCACCTTCGGGGTTCAAGCAATCATCCTGCCTCAGCCTCCCAAGTGGCACAGTATTTCTTTTAAAATATTTTTAATAGGAGGATGGGCACAGTAGCTCATGTCTGTAATTCCAGCACTTTGGGAGGTAGGAGGATTATTTGTGCCCAGGAGTTCAAGATCAGCCTGGGCAACACAGTGAGACCCTATCTCTACAAAAAACTTAAAAATATTAGTTAGGCGCAGTCATGTGCACTTGTGGCCCCAGCTACTGAGAAGGCTGAGGTAGGAGTATCACTTGAGCCCAGGAGGTTGACCCTGCAGTGAGCTGTGATTGCACGGCTGCACGCCAGCCTGGGAGACAGACAGAGAACCTGTCTCCAAAAATACATGTATGTGTATATAAATATATTTTGTCTCTATATAATACATCTATTATAAATATTTCACCTCCTTTCTCTTAGTCTGTTGTCTCTTAATTTATAGATGGTGGCTGTTGTTAAAACAAGCTTTATATTTCAATACTAAATGTATTGTTTTCTTTTTAAAATATGTGTATGGATGTATACACACATACATACATATATTTTCATGTGTATATATTATATATACATATATGTTTCTATGTGTGTATACACATAAACATGTATAAACATGTATACACACAGAAAATATATGTATATATAATATATACACATACATTTATATATAGATATAGACAAATGTATAATATATACATATACATTTTAAATATAAATATATGTATGGATATTTTCTTTTCTTTTTTTTTTTTTTTGAGACAGAGTCTCGCTCTGCCGCCCAGGCTGGAGTGCAGTGGCCGGATCTCAGCTCACTGCAAGCTCCGCCTCCCGGGTTTATGCCATTCTCCTGCCTCAGCCTCCCGAGTAGCTGGGACTACAGGCGCCCGCCACCTCACCCGGCTAATTTTTTTTATTTTTTAGTAGAGACAGGGTTTCACCGTATTAGCTAGGATGGTCTCGATCTCCTGACCTCCTGACGTGATCCGCCCGTCTCGGCCTCCCAAAGTGCTGGGATTACAGGCTTGAGCCACCGCGCCCGGCCTCATATATTTTTAAAATGAGAAAACAATACATTTAATATTAAAATATAGAGCTTATTTTGACAAAAGTCACCATTCATAAGTTAAAAGACGACAGACTAAGAGAGAGGAGAGGTGAAATATTTATAATAGATGAATTTTAGTATTTTGGACAAGCATCACTGGTGAAGAACCAAAACACAACTTCTTCTCTTTTTTTGTTTCCAGCTTCCTTTAAAAATTTCAGTGGGTTGCTGTAACAAAAATACCATAGGGGAAAAAAAAACCCATTTTTTCCAGTGGGATAATCTTTTTTTGCTCCTGGATGAAAACTCTGGCAGGTCCAAGACTTTTCTATTCATTCTTAGATAATAAATCTTAGAGTCACTTTAAGACATAAGCCTAGTCTCAATTTATAAATTGAATTATCCATCCAAGATCTTAATAAAAACTATGAACTTCATTTGCTGTCTAAATTTCTTTCCTCCTCCAACTTAGGTCTGCTTCAGGTGGGTGGCAGGGAGGGGGTGTTTGGTGTTTTTCTTTAGTTCATTCTTGTGGGTTCTCTCAACTCCTCCAACTTTGAGCCTGCTGCCCAGTTTTTGTCTTTCCAAGGCCCAGATGTAGGAACAGAGGAATGGCAAATGGGATAGAAAAGTCCTCTCATAACCTGGCTTTGAATTCTGGGCTTGGTAGAGTTTAAAGCATGTTTTGTCGTTTCATGGGCATTGTCATGATCTCTTAGGAAATTCTCTTCCTAGGGACCTCCTTCCTGCGGTTCCCTTGACTCTGACAGATGGGTTTTATTGTGGGTGGTTGCTTGTGTTTCCTTCCAACTGGGCTTCATCTCTAGCTTCTTTCTACTGGGTTCTCTTTGCTCCTTCAAGTAGACCTATTGGACAGGACTAAGACCACCCATGCCAGCCCTCTGCCACACTGCCCATATTTTTATTTTTTGAGACAGGGTCCCGTTCGGTTGCCCACACTTGAGTGCAGTGGTGTGATCATGGCTCACTGCAGCCGCGACCTTCCAGGCTCAAGCGATCCTCTCCTCTCGGCCTCCTGAATAGCTGGGACCACAGGCACTGCGCCCAGCCTGCTCACATGTTGTCCATAGACACACTGATGCATCCTGTGTCCTGAAGAACTCCAAGAGTGGAAGGTTGCTGGTACATCAGCAGTCTCTGCCACCTAAGCAATTCATTTTCCTGCCGGCTCTCTGAGTTTCTAAGGCAGGAGTCAGACCCTGGTCCATGGTGACCCCCAACTGTAGGGACAGACATATCAAGCTTCCTGAGTAGTGTCATAGAAGCCCATTCTCCCTAGGATTCAGGCAAAGGGGAAAGCAACCCTGTCCACCTAAGCTGAGAGGGGATGGAATCTGCTCTTAGTGCAGCAACACGTTTCTCTCCATCAAAATCTCTTCAGAAATGTCTCTTCTCTCTCCACACTCTTACCCTTTAATTATTCTTGATCTGACTGAGGAGTCTAAGAATTACTGAACTAGTGTGTTTCTGAAATTTCCTTTGTAAATTCTGCATGTGTTTCCTGGTCAAAAGGCAAAATAAATAAATAAATGTTGCATGGGAGAGCCAGCCTCACTCTCACTTTGGTATTTGGTACATAACATATCAGTAGCTCTGACTGAAGATTAGAATTGAAGCTGAAAGAGCCCTATTTTAACATCATGTTACACAGAGGAATAATAGCTACAATAGAGAACTTCTACAAATAAGAAAAGGACAGGCCGGGCGCCATGGTTTACGCTTGTAATCCCAGCACTTTGGGAGGCTGAGGCAGGGCAGATCACTTGAGTCCAGGAGGTCAAGACCAGCCTGGGCAACAGGCCGAGATCCTGTCTCTATAAAAAGCACAAAAATTAGCCAGGTCCCAGTTACTCGGAAACTGGGAGGTCAAGGCTGCAGTGAGCTGTGATCCGGTCACTGCACTCCAGCCTGGGTGACAGAGTGAGATCCTGTCACAAAAAAAAAAAAAGAAAAGAAAAAAAAACGACAACCCAATATTAAAAAATGGGCCAGGGATATGAACAGGCAATTCACAAAACATGAACCTTACAAGGCAATGAACATTGAAAAGATGCTGAGGGTGAGGCAATTCCTGCCCAGGCAGAGCTCCCAGAGGTTGAGGCACCCTTGGTCTCTCTCTTCAAATCAGTAATGTTCACAGTGCTGACATGTCAAAAATTCCTTTTCCATTTCTCCCCGGAGCTCTGGGACCCTACTCTAAGCAGGATTTGTGAAGGTCTGTCCTCTTATCCCTCAGTTCCCAGAATGAGCCCGGCTCCTGTCCCTTGGACATGTGAGAACATTTCCCCTTGCCTCTCCCATCTTTGTGTGCGTGTTCACAGCTTGTTGACATTTTGTGGATCCCATCACTTGCAGAGTAAAAGGAATGAAACTTCTACTGTTGCAGATCGTATTTGCTCCTGGGCCATTTCAGAATTAATAACCAGATTCGTGTGTCAAAAATGCCCAGTGCTTTAAATTGTAATGAGGTTTCCTTTGGATGCAGCTGCTACATTTCTTGGGCTACTTCTGTGCTCTTTGTTTCTCAAAGATTGGTTTCTGTTGGAAGACGGTTTATTTAATCTGGAAGGTTATAATGCTTATCAAAGCCATTCTGAGTCTTCCATGATGCATGTGTCTCAAAACTCACCTGCTTAGATTTTTCATGGGATTCTCAGGGCTCTTCCTGGGACACTGTCATCTTACCTCTGGCCAGAGGAAGAGACTGGATGCTCCAAAGTTGAGCAAAACAAAGGCCATCAAAATGATGGAAGCAACCATGGCAAAAAGCACTGATCGCAGAGTCCAATTCTCGAGTATTATTCTTTCTTCTTGATTTTTTATTGAGGCAGAGTCTCGCTCTATCGCCCAGGCTGGAGTGCAGTGGCGCAATCTCAGCTCACTGCAAGCTCTGCCTCCCGGGTTCACGCCATTCTCCTGCCTCAGCCTCCCGAGTAGCTGGGACTGCAGGCACCCACCACCACGCCTGGCTAATTTTTTTGTGTGTTTTTAGTAGAGACAGGGTTTGACCGTGTTAGCCAGGATGGTGTCGATCTCCTGACCTCGTGATCCACCCGCCTCGGCCTCCCAAAGTGCTGGGATTATGGGTGTGAGCCACAGCGCCCGGCCTCTTTCTTGTTGATTTTAAAGACAATGTCTGCCTGTTAGAATTGTGAGAATTAAGTGGCTGGTTACATATGAGAGTGAACAGACTCTAAAAGGGCCATACAAATGCCAGATTTTCTCATGCATAACACAACCATGTCTTCTTAAAAACACATTCTTATTTTTCACCATTATTAAGTGAACTCAGACTCATGAAAGATAATTTTGAAAATATAAGCAAGTAGAAAGAAGAAGAAAACCCAGTCCCATTCTTCAAAGCAACCACAGAGCATTGTAATGTACATCCTCCCAGTCATTATTCCATGCAAAGGCTTGAACATAAGATGTTGTGTGTCACCTTTACACCTACCATCACAACGCTTTCTTACATTATTTCAGTCCTTATAAGCCTGTTTTTTCTTTTAATTTTCTAATATGTAAACCATAATTCCAAAGTTGAAACTATAATATATAATAGACATATGTATAGGTAAGCTTCAATCTCTTTCCTCTCTCAGTCTCTTTCTCCTCCTGTAAGTAATCTTGCTTATTTGTCTATGGTTTGTCTTTCAGGTACTTACATATATTTCCCCTTCCTTCCCACATGAAAAGTAACATATACTATACCTTGCTTTTTTCTGCCAGTATATCCTAGAAACCATCCCATTTCAGGGATTAGAGGTTTTTTTTTTTCATTGCTTTTTTTTTTTTTTTTTTTTTTTTTTTTTTTTTTTTTTGAGACGGAGTCTCCCTCTGTCGCCCAGGCTGGAGTGCTGTGGCCGGATCTCGGCTCACTGCAAGCTCCGCCTCCCGGGTTCACGCCATTCTCCTGCCTCAGCCTCCCGAGCAGCTGGGACTACAGGCGCCCACCACCTCGCCCGGCTAGTTTTTTGTATTTTTTAGTAGAGACGGGGTTTCACCGTGTTAGCCAGGATGGTCTCGATCTCCTGACCTCGTGATCCACCCGACTCGGCCTCCCAAAGTGCTGGGATTACAGGCTTGAGCCACCGCGCCCGGCCTTTTTTTTTTTTTTTGAGGCGGAGTCTCGCTCTGTCGTCCGGACTGGAGTGCAGTGGCCGGATCTCAGCTCACTGCAAGCTCCGCCTCCCGGGTTTACGCCATTCTCCTGCCTCAGCCTCCCGAGTAGCTGGGACTACAGGCGCCCGCCACCTCGCCCGGCTAGTTTTTTGTATTTTTAGTAGAGACGGGGTTTCACCGTGCTAGTCAGGATGGTCTCGATCTCCTGACCTCGTGATCTGCCCGTCTCGGCCTCCCAAAGTGCTGGGATTACAGGTTTGAGCCACCGCGCCCGGCCTTTTTTTTCTTTTTTTTTGAGACAGAGTTTTGCTCTTACTGCCCAGGCTAGAGTGCAATGGTGTGATCTTGGCTCACTGCAACCTCCACCTCCTGCGTTTAAGCTATTTTCCTGCCTCAGCCCCCTGAGTAGCTGGAATTGCAGGCACCTGCTACCATGCCTGGCTAATTTTTGTATTTTTAGTAGAGACAGGGTTTCGCCATGTTGACCAAGCTGGTCTCAAACTGCTGACCTCAGGTGATCCACCCACTTTGGCCTCCCAAAGTGCTGAGATTACAGGTGTGAGCCACCGTGCCCAACCTCTCATTGCTTTTTATGGCCACCCAGTACTCCATTGTGTGACTGTATTTTAGTTTATTCAACTAGTTCCCTAAACAACTAACATTCTTTTGAATTTTTTCCTATAACAAATCATGCCTCAGTGAGTGACTTGTGTGAACATAATTTTTAGTGGTTACAGCATGTGCCTGACCTCGCCTACACATCCATCAGTTTTCAAAGCAATTTCCTGAAACTCCATCCTTGGCTTTGAATTCTTACTGCCAAGCTCTGAACCAAGCTCTGTGACCCCCAGCTTCAGTCTGTCCTGCCCTAAACTTGAAGTTTGGGCATGAACTTTCCAGGATTAGAATCTTGACTTTCCCAGGGGTCTTGAAGTGGTTCTCCCCGGCTCTCACTGGCCCTTGTGGACTCAGGTAGAAACGACTGCAGGAACCACCAAACTGCTCTCTTCTTGCCTACTTTTCTTCTGGTGGAATTTGGAGAAGTTACATCACAGTTTATTTTGTCATTCCCTGACTGTTTTTGGTTGGCTGGACTTTTTATTATGAAAAGGAAAAACTAGAAAAGAGAAAAGAGAAGAAATAGGACAATGAAATCCCAATACTTCACCTAGATTAAAAAATTCTTAACATTTTATCACTGATTCATCTATTTTTCCTGAGATTTTTAGAAAAATAGACAAAATTTTAAAGAAATTTATGGACATTAGATGCTTTACATATAAATACAGATGATCCCTGGCTTACATGGTTCAACGTAATGATTTTTTTGAATTTGCAGTGACGCAAAGCTGATATACATGCAGTAGAAACTATACTTGGAGTACCTGTATGACTATTCAATGTTTTACTTTCAGTATGATATTCGATACCTTACATGAGACATTCAATACTTTATTATAAAATAGGCTTTGTATTAGATGGTTTTGCCCAACTGTTGGCTAATTCAAGTGTTCTGAGTATGTTTAAAGTAGGCTAGGCTAAGCTGTGACGTTCTGTGAGTTAGGGGTATTAAGTGCATATTCTTTTTTTTTTGAGACAAGGTCTTCCTCAACATGTTGCCCAGGCTGGAGTGCAGTGGCTTGATCACAGCTCAGTTCAGCCTCAACCTCCTGGGCTCAAGTGTTCCACCTCAGCTTCCCAAGTAGCTGGGACTACAAGTGTGTGCCACCACACCTGGCTAATTTTAAAATTTTTTATAAAGATAGGGCCTTGCTATGTTGCTCAGGCTGATCTTGAACTCCTGGCCTCAAACAATCCTCCCACCTCAGTCTCCCAAGTGTTGGGGTTACAGGCATGAGCCAACATGGCTGGCTTAAATGTATTTTCAATTTACAACATTTTCAATTTATGATGGATTTACTGAAATGTAATCCTGTTTTAAGTCAAGGAGCATCAGTACTTATGCATACAATCCAATAAATAAGGAAACTGTCCAACACAGACATCATTATTACATCTACCAAAGTAAACAATACAGTAAAACTGCACACCTGTAGTCCCAGCTCCTCCTGCGTGTCTGTAGTCCCAAAGTGCTGGGATTACAGGCATGAGCCGCTGCGCCTGACTCCAGCTCCTTCTTAAACTGTCTTTCCACCAATCTTTCTGCTTCTGGCTCCCTGTTCACTGCTACTACCCAATCCTGGCCTTTGTGAGTGTGCTGTAAAAGGGAGTGCTGTGTTTTTTTGTTTTTTTTTTTCCACCTGCTGGCTTATCATTCATCTTTCTTGGAACTGCCTAAATCCTGGACCACTTCTCCATGTTCTTTCCAGTTTCGGGAACATTGCTGTTGTCTCCTGTCCAGTTCATTCTTTGTCCCTATGGGCTTGTATCCTTTATAAATCTATAACCAGTGCTTCAGAGGAGTTGGAGAGGGGGCAGGAGTAAACACCTGTATTCAATCCACCATCTTTAGCTATTTTTTGATTTAGAAAAATGCTTTGGTTGCTCTGACGAGCATTTTGGTTGAGAAAGATTTGCCCCAGCCATCGCAGGGCCCCTTGACATTCAGATACAGATCAGGGCAGTGTCAAGAGGAAGCTGAATTGCTCAGTACTACACCAAGGAGAATTTGGAGTTTCTGAAGTGTTCTAAGACTAGAAAGTGTGAACCCCAGATATCTGAGATAGGTCTCAGTTAATTTAGAAGTTTATCTTGCCAAGGTTGAGGACGTGTGCCCGTGACAGGAGGTCCTGACAACATGTGCCAAAGGTGGTCACAGTACAGCTTGGTTTTATACATTTTAGGGAGACATGAGACATCATTCATCACATGTAGGATGAACACTGGTTCGGTTTGGAAAGACAGGACAACTGAAATCAGGGAGGGGCTTCCAGGTCATAGGTAGGTAGGAGTTAGCCTCTCTGAAGGAGGCAGTCAGATATACATTTATCTCAGTGGGCAGTGGGCTGATTTTGAATAGAATGGGAAGCAAGTTTGTCCTGAGCAGTTCCCAGCTTGGCTTTTCCCTTTAGTTACTGATCTGGGGACCCCAAGATTTATTTTCCTTTCACAGAAAAAAAAGAGGAAGATTTGAGAAGGGTGTAGGTGTGACAAGGGTCTAGAGAAGGCCTGAGCTGAGTGATATAGGTAAGTTAGAGCAGAAGGAGAGAATGGTAGCTGATGAAAACTCCCCTGTGGGAGGGAATGCCTGAGGAGCTTTGGAAAAGAGAAGCCTGATATCCACCCTGAGGCTGTTTGCTGTGCTGTGGTGTCATGGCAGACTGTGTCTCCCTATGTCTACTCTTCTCTGCCTTTTTAGCAGTTTTAGCTGGGCCCCTTTTCACTTGGAATAAAGAGCTTCCCAGCTCCCCTTGTAGCATGTCATGGTCATGTGACCCAGTTCTGGTCAATAAAATTTAAGAAGTGTGATCAAGTTCTGGGCAATGAATGTAAGCAGAAGTGTTATGTCAGAATCCCAGGAAGACTAATTAAAGGGAGTTTACGGCCTGGCACAGTGGCTCACGCCTGTAATCCCAGCACTTTGGGAGGCTGAGACAAGCGGATCACCTGAGGTCAGGAGTTCGAGACCAGTCTGGCCAACATAATGAAACCCGTCTCTACTAAAAACACAAAAATTAGTTGGGTGTGGTGGCAGGCACCTGTAATCTCAGCTACTCAGGAGGCTGAGGCAGGAGAATCGCTTGAACCTGGGAGGTGGAGGTTGCAGTGAGCCGAGATTGCACCATTGCACTCCAACCTGGGCGACAGACTGAGCTCTGTCTTGGAAAAAAAAAGTGGGGGGGGGGGAGGAGTTTATTCAGTCAAGATAACCACTTTTGGCCCATCTGCCTTTCCTCCTTCTAGACTGCAATTTGGATGCAATGACTGGAGCTCCAGCACTTATCTTGTGTTATGAGGTAATCTTGAAGAAGCAACAGAAAGATAGGAGTCTAACAGTACTATGAAGCTGCTGTACCAGCTCTGAACTTCTTACCTTTGGACTGTTTGTTTGTTTGTTTGTTTGTTTTTGAGACAGAGTCTCACTCTATTGCCCAGGCTGGAGTGCAGTGGTGCAATTTCAGCTCACTGTAACCTCCGCCTCCCGGGTTCAAGTGATTCTCCTGCCTCAGCCTCCAGAATAGCTGGGATTACAGGTGCCCACCACCATGCCCGGCTAATTTTTATATTTTTAGCAGAGACAGGGTTTCACCATGTTGGCCAGGTTGGTCTCAAACTCCTGACCACAAGTGATCTGCCCACCTCGACCTCTCAAAGTTCTGGGATTACAGGCCTGAGCCACTGTGTCTGGCTTTTTTTTTTTGTAAGAGATAAAATTCTTTTTTTTTTTTTTTCCTGTTTTATCATAATAATCACTTATTACATGTCAAGTACTGTTTTAAGTGCTTGGGTTATGTACTCATTTAATTCTCTTACTACCAACTCTATGAAGCGGGTACTATTATTATCCCTATTTTACAGATAAGGAATGAGGCACAGAGAGATTAGCTGTTTTGCTCAAAGTCAATTAATTTGGGCTTAATATGATAACAATCTGGGTTTGTAAACTTTGTGCTAGACTGACTGACTTAAACAGCATCAACATGGCTGAACCCCGTCCTCACTGATACGGCTGTGAAATCAACCCAATAGTCCCATAGACAGTTTTGTTTTGTTTTGATAAACATAGAAACTGACCCTTCTGGTCTTAAAGCTTGAAACTCACATCGTTTTATCTGAGTTCTTTCCTTAGGAAAGGACCCCCAGGTCTCTCAAAAGTATTAAAGAAGTGAAGCTCACTAGATCATTGCATCAGGACAATGAGATGCCAGGCTCCTCATTCATCGAGATTACTTCCTTACCCCTCCTGAGTTCCTATTTTCCCATACATAGTTACATTTCTTCCCTGCTTTATAAAGCCCTAATTTTAGTCAGTCAGGGAGATGGATTTGAGATCAAGCTCCCATCTCTTTTGCTGTAGCACCCAACTAAAGCCTTCTCTTTGGCCATAATTATTGTCTCAGTGATTGGCTTTCTGTGCTGCCAGCAGTAGGACTTAGACTGAACCCTGGTGTTTCAATAACAATTGTGTAGTACCACCTCCGAATCTGCCACCACCACAGTCTTGTATTATAGAATCAGCAGGTGGGGGACAGCCATCCTCCCCTGGCATTACCCACTCCCTGACACCCAGGATATGAAGAAAGGAGATCGCAAAGTTTCGGGTTGTAACTAGTAGTGGCACAAGCAAAGGACCAAGGAGAAGCAGAGACTAGAGGAAGGGACCAGGTGACCTGGCAGGGCAGGGAATTGTGGGCTGCAGCATGGACTAAGAGCAGGTGGGAGACAAGCTCCCTTTCCCTAAATGCATTAGAGGAAGGTGGCAGGGAAAGCCTCTTGAGTTCATGCCTATAAGGCATTTCCAACATTTAGCATCATTTTCTTAGGCATAGGCTTTGGTACATCTTGACTTCATTTGAACTGAACTGATGAAATACTTATTTAGCCAATTTCAGATGCTCTAATTGTTATGAATAAAGAGATCCCTGAGATTTTGCTATACCTATGGTAGGAAAAATTGGGGGCCAAATTTCAAGATACTGATATGAGTGCTTGGCACTGTAAAAACATCTTTATTGATGGAATTCATCAAAGACAAGAGATACAAAATGTTTAAAAGAGAGACAAGTGTATGCTAGACATCTACTCTTGGTTAATGAGAAGGCTGGGAAGGGCCGCTTTCTCAGGAAGCTGCAGAGAGAAATTTGGTCTGTTTCTGTTGCCACTTTGTTTCAATCCTTGGTCCCCAAACTGGCTGTAAAAAAGCCAATAAGGATGCTGTCGCAAGCTAGAAGGTGCTGGAAGCAGAATTTGAGCTCACGCTAATAAGCTGTGAGTTATGGGGGTTGAACCAGGTGGGTCACTTTGCCCTCAGTCTTTAGGCAACAATTAGGGGCTTGTCTTCTGGTCACAGAAGTGAGGACAATGTGGAATGCTCCATGAGGAGGAGATGGCTTGCTGGGGGATTTCAATAGCATCATGTTAGAAATGTTCTTCTCCTCTAATTTCCCCTCATTCTTAATAAAGACACAAAACATAATGAGGCAAATGGGCCCTGTATTTGGAATGCAAATCTGGCCTGCAGAGCCACATCCTGGCAGAGCTGTCTGGGAGGAAAATAGTCACAGCAGCGCTCTCCAGAAGAGTCCTTCCTGAAGATTCCCCAGCTGAACCTGTGAGCTCAGCCCACAGCACTTTCCTTCGGAATGAGAGAGTTGGTGGCGGCCTGGGGGAAATCCTAAGGCAAAGCTGGACTGCCCAAAGAAACAAATAGGTGTCCCCAAGGAACCTGGCTGAAAAGAGTCCAAATTGGACTCTCAGAGAAAATGAGGGGAAATGAAAATATAAGTGAATCAATCATGGTTTCAGACAGATTTGGAGCTAGGAGGATAACAGCCTGTGAATGCTGGCAGGAGAGCTGTTCTAATAGCTCACTGATTATTTGTTAAGTTTTTGAGTCACCTAAGAGAAACAGGCCTCTCTAAGGAAAGAACAAAGACTTTTTCAGTTTGACAGTTCTGAGAAAGGTGAGGAATAACTCCGCAAGATCAAAATGACCTTATTCAGAGGAATCTGATAAACAACTCAGCAGCCTTGTTTCCCTGGGATTAAAAGTTTTTTCTTCCTCCCGATCATTCACGTATATCATGTCTCATTCCTTCTTCACTTTTGCCCCTGGGGATCGGGTCATGCAGCAATCAGGAATACACCCAGGAACAAGATATTAAAGGCACCATCCTTGTTCTACATTAAAGAGTGAACATTGTAGAGCTACGGAAAATGAAGCCAATCCTTCACCCAGGATGGCTCAGAATAGATCATTCCCTGGGCTCTGCATCCACCATTCATAAATGAATCCAGAGCTTTTCTAAAGGAGCTTAAAAGATTTTATTCCTAATCCATTCTTTTTCTTAGAGCTTTGGAAATATGGCTGTGTAATTTAATGATGACAGGAGATGAGCAAAAGAATGAACTAAATAAGATAGCATCAGCTTGCTTTGTAATGAAGGGCCAAATTTTCCAAATATAGAGCAAAATCCAATTTTGGTGCTGTTGTTTATAAATGTTTCCTGCATGACATTCACATGGGAGATGCAGTAGGAACACACATATGTCCTTTCCCACATAAAGAGCCTTCCCCTTGGCTCTTTACAAAGTTAGGGTGGGGGAAGTAAGCCACCATGGTCAGTTTCTCTAAATCACCGCCACTGTCCTTTACAACAGTAAACTATGCTGATGGAGCAAGTATAGGCAGAAACAAGACATACCCCGAAGCAATGAATAACCACTAGTTAGCATTAGAGACCCCAAGCCCCCAAAGCACCAGGGACTTTCCTGCAGTTGATAACAAATAAGATTTAAAAAGTGATGCCACACAAAATACGGTGTGGTGTCCTGGACTGGATACTGGAACAGTAAAAGAACCTTAGTGGAAAAAAACTGGTGAAATGTGAATAAAGTCTGCAGTTTAGTTAATTATGATGTACCAATTTAAATGTCTTAGTTTTGACAAATGCACGATGGTCAGGTAATATATATCAATGTTAGGATAAACTGGGTGAAGTGTTTTCAGAAACTCCTCATGCTATAATTACAACTTTTCTGTAGATACAAATATATTCCAAAATAAAAAGTTTATTCTTGAAAAAGTGAGGTCACCTTTTTGTTTGTTACTACTGGGAGCATAAATGGGTACAGATGTTCTGACACTGCTCATTACGATCTTTAGAAATGTGTGTGACCACTGACCCATAATTTCATTCCCAGGAAATAGTCAAGGGCCTTTCTTTCAGCACTCTAAGTAAAGTTGATAACAAACCAGAAGTCCAAATTTAGGGACCATAGGAGCAATAGTATAGCCACACCAAAGAATTTACAAAGTTACCAAGAGCGATATTGGAGAAATGTTTGGTGATGTGGAAAGACTATGACCATATACTGTTGAGTGAAAAAAGCAGGTTACAAAGTAATCTACATGAGGTCGGCAAGGTGGCTCACTACTATAATCCTAGCACTTTGGGAGGCTGAAGGGGGAGGATCACTTGAGGTCAGGGGTTTGAGACCATCCTGGCCAACATGGTGAAACCCCATCTCTACTAAAAATACAAAAATTAGCTGGGTGTGGTGGCAGGTGTCTGTAATCCCAGCTACTCGGGAGGCTGAGGCAGGAGTATCGTGTGAACCTGGGAGGTAGGGGTTACAGTGAGCCGAGATCCTGCCACTGCACTCCAGCCTGGGTGACAGGGCGAGACTCCCTCTCAAATAAAAAACAAAACAAAAACCAAAACAAAGTAATCTGCATTGTATGATCTCATTAAAAAAAAAATTGTGTGCTTAGAAGGAGACAAGATATACCAAGGTATAAATAGTGGTTTTCTCTAGGCGGGTGAGACTATTGGGTGCCATAGACTAAATTGTACCCCCCACCCCCAAATTCATGTTGAACCCCTAACTCCCAGTGTGACTATATGTGAGGATAGGGCTCCTAGGAAGTAATTAAGGTTAAATGCAATCATAGGATTCTACCCTAATAGGACTGGTGGCCTTATAAGAAGAGAAAAGAAGAAAGCTCTCTCTGTGCACACACACCAAGGAAAAGCCATGTGAGCACAAAGCGAAGAGGCAGCTGAGCCTGCAAGCCAGGAAGACAGCCCTGCCCCCCAGAACCCAACTGTGAGAACATATATTCCTGTTGTTGAAGCCCCCAGTCTGTGGTATTTTATGGCAGCCCAAGCTAAGACAGTGAGTATGTACGTTTTCTTGTTTTTGCTCTCTGTTATTTGCTGTAGTGAATATCAATTGCTTTATTATTTAAAGAACAATAAATGTGAAACATTTATTCTTAGGGCTCCACTTCATTATTGACAGAAAGGAACACAACTCTCCGGGTCTCCTTCGGGAATAGTATTGAGTGGAAATGGTGAGATCACTCAAAGATCATTTCCTTGCAGTGTCCACCTGCTGTCAGGCTCCTTATCCCAGGTGCTCAGGGAGGGGACACTGACCCCCACATCCCTGGCATTGCCAATAATTTCTAGCTGAGCTTGCACAGTGATTTAGAGTTTAAAACACACATCTGTATATGTTAACTTAGTTGACTGCCACAAGCAGTAAGCAAGGCAGGTAGTATTGCTTCTCACAAGCAAGGCTTAGGGAGGTTAGGTGGCTTACCCAACATCACATGGCTAGTGGCACTGGACCCAGGGCCAGGAACTGGGCCTCTTGGCTACAAGTCCAGTGCCCAACTCTGCTACCAGTTACTGCCTGTCTTGTTCTTTCTTTTGCTTCAGTCCTGGTTGATCTTGTGAGTAAGATTCAGAGAGCAGTCTCAATCCTCCAGAGTCCCACTCCAGGTATAAATTTCATATTGGAAATAGAAAGGTGTTACATTCTCTGACTTCCTTGCCAACCATGAGCTATTTCTGGGCCGTATGTTTTCCAGTACCCCAGAGGGTGTACAGGCTATGGTAGAGGCTCGAGCAGCCAGCCTTGATTTATTCCTGTGCATCCACCTGGCAGCAAGGTGAAGCCTGGGTGCCGGGCTCCAGAAAGAAGGTGGGGCTTGTGACAATGGCTTTGCTGCAAAAGCTAGAATCTGTCAGTGTTGAACACCAGCTTCAGACCTATCTATTTATGAATTTGTTCTGCATTGACAAGTATGAGCTTGGATAAGCATCTTTAAATCCTCAGGGATTTTGCTGTTTTTGTATTAGCTATTAAGAACTGTTGCAGACATCGACACTCTTTGTTAGATTTCTTAGTGTTCTAGGAGTTAAGTAAAATTTAAGGTGACTAAGTGGAAGAACTGGGAAGAGTTTGTACTGGCATGAGGATTGCTACTGCTCTCTTTGACTGTGGAACTTAAAAATAATGTTTACATATAAAGTAGAAAAATAACGAGTATTGTTGGCCGGAAGCAGTGGCTCACGCCTGTAATCGTAGCACTTTGGGAGGCCAAGGTGAGTGGATCACCTGAAGTCAGGAGTTCAAGACCAGCCTGACAAACATGGCAAAACCCCATCTCTACTAAAAATACAAAACTTAGCCATGCGTGGTGGTGAGCCCCTGTAATCCCAGCTACTCTGGAGGCTGAGGCTGGAGAATCTCTTGAACTCAGGAGGTGGAGGTTGTCGTGAGCCGAGATCGCGCCATTGCACTCCAGACTGGGCGACAAGAGCAAAACTTCATCTCAAAAAAAAAAAATAAATAAAAGTAGTGTAATATATGTGCACTCAACAGACATATGTCAATGCTCAAACTACGCAAGGCATCATGCTAACCTTGAAGACATGCAAAGCTGAAGACCAAAATAACACCTGCTGTTAAGGCAAGGACTGTCCACTAGGGGAGATAGACATGCACACACATTATCATTACCCAAAGGGGATGGAAATGTGGAGGATTATTTTAATTGTTATAATCTCTAGGGACCATCCCTGGCATTTGACCAGAGGAGAACTGGCCTGGTGTCACAAAGCGGGGCAGTGTGATCAGAGTCAGGACCGACCCAGATGTACAAACCCTCAGCCGTAATTCCCTTGAACTTTAACTCCATAGAGGAGAGTGCTGGAGGCTGGCCTGGCGCCTCTTCCTCTCTACTTCACCCCTTACACCTGGAAGGCAAGAAGACCCACAGCAAGAATGGGAGGCAGGCTTCTGTCAGAGGAAGAAAAGTGATCTGATAGAGGCCTTCCCCACTCCATGACTCCCAATCACTGCCTGATAAGGCAGAGTCAGGGCCAGACTCTTCAACATGGTCTCCAAGACCCTCCCCAAGTGGCCCAGCCTGTGGACACCAAGGATCAAGGAGCCCATCTCTCCTTGATCCTTTCCACCACGCTTGCTGACTTTCCTTCATAGGAGACCAGAATATGCTGCCCCCAAATATGAAGGATTGATGAGCTGAAGATAAGAAGAAGCAGATGCAGGAAAGCTCTCTGCCCTTCCTGTATTTGCCTAACAGCATGACACAGATTTACAGGGACAAAAGGTATCCTAGCCCCCTCTTCTTCTTTTTTTTTTTTTTTTTTTTTTGCTTTTTGTTTTTTGAGACCAAATTTCGCTCTTGTTGCCCAGGCTGGAGTGCAATTGTGCAATCTCGGCTCACTGCAACCTCCACCTCCCGGGTTCAAGCGATTCTCCTGCCTCAGCCTCCTGAGTAGCTCGGATTACAGGCACCTGCCAACAAGCCCGACTAATTTTTGTATATTTAGTAGAAACGGGGTTTCACCATGTTGACCAGGCTGGTCTTGAGCATCTGACCTCAGGTGATCCACCCGCCTAGGCCTCCCAAAGTGCTGGGATTACAGACGTGAGCCGCCACGTCCGGCCCCTGGCTCCCTCTTCTACTAGGGAGGACAAAGGTTAACCACTGAAGAAACTTTGGACACTTATCGGCATGGAGATGGTACCAGAAGAATCTAGATTAATGAGCCTTGGTAACTTGCCTTTATCTACATGTATTTGCTGCCCCTCAAAGTGCTCCCCCTAGAGACCCAAAGTCTTTTTCCCTTGTCTTGTCACTTATCTGAAAATGTACTGTTCTTTGTTGAGAATAAGCTGGAATTCAAGGCTGCTTCCTTGAGAACTACTCATTGCCCAGGTGTCTCCCATGCATATGTGAACTATACATGTTAATAAGCTTCTGTTCATTTTTCTCTTGTGAATCTGTCTTTTGTTACAGGGATCTGATGGGGGTTATTCTTTCCTGACACCTTGAAACCCTCCTGCATTTTGCTGACACTGTGACTTCCTGCATCACGTTCTCATGTCACCTTCTTTCTTCTGCTGAAATCTTAGGCATCATAGTCCAGCTCAGATGCTTCCGCCTCCCTCTTTCCACAGTCCCTGCCTTTGGAAGGGCTCCCTCTGCTGCTCCCAGTGCTTGGCTTGGCCTGCTGTCACAGCAGGTTGGTGGTGGCCTCCCATCAGTCTCTGAGGCTGTATGTTCCTTGAGGGTAAGGACTTGGTCTTCCATCAGCATCTCAAAGGCAGTGCTGGCAACATTCATTTTGGCATCTTTAGGGCCAGCCTCAGCCTTGCACATCCTCAGTGATGATAAATTTTGTATTTCTTCACTGGGATTGCATTTTCTCTCTGTCACTGTTCGACGCTTAGTAACTGGCCAACAAATCTTTGTTGAATTGATTTGAGGAAGGCATGAAGTAAGACTAGCACTGGGGAGAGGCACTTGTTCCCCAATTATTTATAAGAAATAGCAGAAACCTGAGGTTTTAAATGACAACTGGCAGCCCAGCTGATGGCCTGTGTGTCCCAGCTTCCTTGCAGCAGCAACAGCCTTGCTGATGACCACACTCCAGAAACTGGCAAGGCTGGCACCTTGCAGAGCTGGAGGAAGGCAGGTGGGCAGGAGAGGGAAAAGGAGGCTGGGAGAGGCACCCAGCTGCTGTATATTTGGAAGGGAAGCGAGCATTTCAGCTTGAATGTTACAGTGTACTTCTCTTCCAACATTTCCTCTCACAAAGCCAGTAACAGAATCATTAATGATGTTTTTTAAATGTAGACAGTCCATTCACCTGAGCAATTGTGAGGTTTAATGACCAGTAAGCTGATGGCTTAGGAGGCTGCTCTATTAACTTTATTTTTGCAAAATGAAAGAAAACTGCCCCAAAGAACTAGGTGGTTTTTAGAGAACTGCACAGTAAATTCAGTCACACCAGCACTGGAGATCCAATGGACTCCCAGTTAAAGTAAACCCACACAGCTGCTCCAGTCTGGAGAGCTAAAAGTTGTTGTTCATATATTCAAGCACTAAGAAGTGCTGCAGTGTGCATTGTGCCAAATTCTCAGGCCTTTGCCCTTCACTGGGGCTGTCCCCAGAGAGTCCCTGAGGAGGAAAGGGACTAGGAGGACCGCTTACTGACCTGCAGTGGAACACTGTGTGTGGTCCTTACACCCAGCGTCAGGCCTGCAAACACTTGGGTGGCTTTTCCATCAGTGTGGAAGCATTGTCCATTCACAGCCCGAAGACCCCTTAGACCACCAGCATAGCCAGTCGGGGATTCTGGGTTTATGAAACCAAAGGAAGCTAACCAAGGATGAGTGGTTTCAGGCTCTATTTATCTGACTGATTGGCTCCATACTGGTGGTAGAGGAGTTTTAGGCCACCAGGAACTGATTTATGTCACCAAGAGGTGACCAGAGACCAAGGGAAGAAGGAGCTTGAGGCTGGGCAGGGAACCTGGGGTGTGATTTCTAGTCTTCCTTCTCTAAGGACAGTCACAGTCAATGCTCATCAAAGTTGGCCTTAAAACACCACCACTTGATATCTGGACCACACCGGCCTCTTCCCCTAGCAAAGCATGTCATGTGCTGCAGCTGCTTACCTCAAAGCTGTTGAAAAAAGTTATTCATCCTAAAATAAAAATCATTTTGTTTTTAAAAGACTACAGTGTGTCCCACCACCCAGGGTGTATGTCATGGAACAAATACATCATTTGGGTTCTGTTTCAGGCCATTTACTTAATGGCTCTGGTTCTTGGAAACTCTGCTGCGGACAAGAGTTCCCCCCCTACATAAACATATTCATCTGGCTGAAACGTGTGTTATTGTTTTCTGAGTAATGGTCATTTAAAGTAATGTGTGTGTTTTGCCCCTTCCGATCATTGTGAATATTTAGGCCCTTTGGGAAAATGGTAACAGCCCCAAGAAGCTCAAAGAACTGCAGAATTTCCTTTTCCTCTTAATCAGATTGGGTATTATAATCATTTTGCACAAGTTGAAGACTGGTACCAGGCCGTCACTGCTGAGAAGATAATTAGGAGATAATGTCAGTGGCAGAGAAAGTTGTCAGAGCAGAGTGGTCTCCTGCCGTTCTCAGAGTGCTCAGAGTGGATGTGGGAAGGGTGCGGGGAGTGAATTCTTTAGTGGAGATGAATGTGGAGAAGAGCCAGCTATTCTTTTGCTGCTAAGGAGATGATCATCTTGCAGCCATATTCTGCCAACAGTGTATCCTACCTAATACCCATCTGGCTCTGCCTCCAACTTCCTTATCTAGAGATCAGGTGGAGGTGCTGCTTATTATTATAAGCACAGCTAAGATAAGGAGGCAGCTCACTGCATTTAATTCGCTGAGGTGGCAATCAATTTTGTGCCAAAGCTTAACTTCCAGTTGGTTAATATTTTGCACTTGGGCAGGGCGCGGTGGCTCATGCCTGTAATCCCAGCACTTTCAGAGGCCAAGGCGGGTGGATCACGAGGTCAAGAGATCAAGACCATCCTGGCCAACATAGTGAAACTCTGCCTCTATTAAAAATACAAAAAAATTAGCTGGGCATGGTGGCGTGCACCAGTAGTCCCAGCTACTTGGGAGGCTGAGTCAGGAGAATTGCTTGAACCTGGGAAGTGGAGGTTGAGGTTGCAGTGAGCCGAGATCGGGCCACTGCACTCCAGCCTGGCAACAGAGCAAGACTCTGTCTAAAAAAAAAAAAAAAAAAAAAATTGCACTTGGTGCTCATCCCCTGAAAATGGAACGCCAAGTGTCGTTGCAGGACAGATTGTACAGTTGAAGGGCAGAATGGTGGGCAGTCAGGGAACAGCTGACAGGGGACCCCAGGCCTGAGGTCTAGCCCACCTTAGTGGGCTGGCCTCCCTCCACTCCGCCTCTGCTGCATTGGGGACATATGCATGACAGGGCCCAGTGTCTGCGAGGCAGGCCTTGTGATGAGATTCTAGATTCAAATTTAGGTTTTCCAAAGTAAACAAAAATCCACTGTATGTGGTAAGCTAGCAGAGCATTCCGGACTGTGAGTGTGTGTGTGTGTGTGTGTGTGTGATGCTTATTTATGGAAACACTGTGTTCCTGAAGGTTTTTGATGGAATGAGATGCCCTGTGCTTCCAACTTTGTCAGTTCACCACTGGTCAGCCAGCTGGCTATGGGCTGTGTCCCCAGTGTTTCTCATGGGTGGGGATTATCTGCTCCCTCTTCCCTTTTCTCTCTGTTTCCTTCTCACCTCTTACTTGTTCCATTTCTGGGCTGACCAGATAGCATCGCAGGCATCACACATTTTACTCCTTTGGGGGAAAATAATTCACATTTAATCTCTGATTGGCACTTAGCATAGTGCCTGCCCATAATAGATCCTTAGCAAGAATCTGTGGGGTAAATGAGTGAAGAGAAATTTTCCATATTCTTTCTCTTTCGCATCAAGAAACTAGACAGGTGACTCCAATGCCTCTGAGCTGCAGTCTTTCTGGTTTAATCCACCAACCCATATCCTCCCAAACTGGGATGTCTTGTGAGGGCTCCTATTCTGGATTTGCACCTGGGAGCAGCCCTAGGGATGGCTGGCAGGGACCAGCGATCTTGTCATCATGGACCCCAAGGTGAAGCCTGGTGGCCCACTTGAGCTCTTCACACTCAGAAGGGTCTTGTCACCTATGACAACTTTCTATGGCCCTTTCTCCCTTTGTGATCCCAACTCAAGAACCAAAGAATGAAGGCAGCTATGGGATACACATGGTCCGAAAACAGCCAAAGAACACAAAATTCATCGAAACAAGAACATAAAGGGAAACAAAAGTTCATCCTAACAGAATGAACTTGATGAATTTATAATGAGGGAGATTTATTTTCTTTTGAGAGGAAACCATTAATGATCAGAGATGGACCCTGATGTACTGTGACTGGAAACTGATAACTGGTTAAAGATAATGACAAGCAGGTGGGCGTGGTGGCTCACACCTGTAATCCCAACACTTTGGGAGGCTGAGACAGGCAGATCACCTGAGGTCAGGAGCTCAAGACCAGCCTGGCCAACATGGTGAAATCCTGTCTCTACTAAAAATACAAAAAATTAGCCGGGTGTGGTGACACATGCCTGTAAACCCAGCTACTCAGGAGGCTGAGGCAGGAGAGTTGCTTGAGCCTCGGAGATAGAGGTTGCAGGGAGCTGAGATCGTGCCACTGCACTCCAGCCTGGTCGACAGAGCAAGACTCTGTCTCAAAAAAAAAAAAAAAAAAGATCATGACAAGGAAAGGAGTGAGGAAAGAGGATAATTTTAGTGAACCCAAATCAGAAATGCCAATGGGTGTTTTCTGGACATGTATCAGATTAGGAGAGTCAAGGTGGCAGCTGTACTGGAGGCTGAAAAGCAATCTTTCTTGAGAAGCCCAGTCACAGCACTGGACTTTGAATGGTGAGGCATGAATATTTCCTAAAATTATCTATCTATCTATATATATATTTTTTGAGACGGAGTCTGGCTCTGTCGCCCAGGCTGGAGTGCAGTGGCCGGATCTCAGCTCACTGCAAGCTCTGCCTCCCAGGTTCACGCCATTCTCCTGCCTCCGCCTCCGAAGTAGCTGGGACTACAGGCGCCCGCCTCGTCGCCCGGCTAGTTTTTTGTATTCTTTAGTAGAGACGGGGTTTCACCGTATTAGCCAGGATGGTCTCGATCTCCTGACCTTGTGATCCGCCCGTCTCGGCTTCCCAAAGTGCTGGGATTACAGGCTTGAGCCACCGCGCCCGGCCAGCCATTCTATATATTTTTTTACAAAATGGAAGTATTGTTTTTTGCAAAATTTAAAAATGTTATAAAATAAGGTTAAGGTATACATCATTGCAATTCACTTCCTAGTAATAGTCATGTTGAGCAGATAATGTTGGTGTCCCACCATATCCCCCTGGCTCCCCACTCCAGTCACGTGTAAACAGATCTGCTCCCTCACTGAGCTTCCTGGGATCATCTCTCAAAATGCTTACACCCAAATCCTTGCCTTGAGATGTGCTACTCTCATAACCACCTCCTAAATGTACCCTGTCTGCACCTAGGACCCAGGGAGGGGTCACAGTTTGGGGTGCTCCTCTCCTTCTGCCTCATTCTTTTCTCTCCTACCCCTGCCTCTCTGATCACAGTGTTCCATTTGCTGCTCAGCTCTCTGGTCCTGACCCCATCTCTCTTCCCAAGTCCACATTCCCAACCAATACACTCTCTCTTGTTCGCTTCCATAATATAAATATGTGGTTAGAGGCACACCCTAATCTGCAATTTAATATGCATTCAATCATCATTGGCTCAGGAGCCTACTGTGTGTCAAGCACAGGGCAGACTGAGATAAATGAGTCAGGAGACAGAGACAGAGGGATGTAAAATAGTCACAATAGAATATGCCAAGTGCTATTATACAGATAGAGGAAGAAAGGTGGTGGTGGAGTTTAGAACTCAGAATGCTTTTTGCAATAGAAGCAATATAATGTATGAAGGTTACCAGGCAGGTGTGGTAGGCTGAATAATGGTCCCCTAAAGATGTCTGTGTCCTAATCTTCAGAACCTGTGAATAGACTTTACATGGTAAAAGGGACTTCGGACTGGGCGTGGTGGCTCACGCCTATAATCCCAACACTTTGGGAGGCACAGGTGGGCAGATCACTTGAGGTCAGGAGTTCGAGACCAGCCTGGCCAACATGGCAAAATCCCATCTCTACTAAAATACATAATTTTAGCTGGGCATGGTGGTGCGCACCTGTAATTCCAGCTACTCGGAAGGCTGAGGCAGGAGAATGGCTTGAACCCAGGAGGCGAAGGTTACAGTGAGCCGAGATCGTGCCACTGCACTCCAGCCTGGGTGACAGAGCAAGACTATGCCTCAAAATAATAATAATAATAATAAAAATAAAATAAATAAATAAAAGGGACTTTGCAGGTGCTATTAAGGATCATGAGATGGGGACAGTCTCCTGGATTACCTGGGTGGGCTCAATGTAATCACAGGGGCCCTCATGAGAGGGAGGTAGAAGTGTCAGAGTCAGAGAGAAACAGAGAAAGATTTGAAGATACAACACTACTTTGAAGTTTTGAAGACGGAAGAAGGAGCCATAAGCCAAGGAATGAAGGCATCCTCTAAAATCTGGAAAAGACAAGGAAATAGGTTCTCCCCTAGAGCCTCCAGAAAGAACTAGCCATGCCCTCATCTTGACTTTAGTCCAGTGAAACTGATTTGGGACTTCTGGCCTCCAGAACTATAAGAGAGTAGGTCGGTACTGTTTCAAGTCACTATATTTGTGGTAATCTGTTACAGCAGCAATAGAGAACTAGTACAGCAGATTAATAAAAAACCTAAAGTAGCTGGTAGCTAGGGCTACCAGATAAAATACAGCACACCCAGTTAAATTTGAATTCAGATAATGAATACTTTTAAAATAATTTCTTTAGTATAAGTATATCCCATCTAATATTGCTATCCTTGTTTATCTGATTTCAATTTCTTATTTTTTTTAGAGATGAGTGGGGAGGGATCTCACTATGTTACCCAGGCTGGCCTCATACTCCCCAGCTCAAGCAATCCGCCCACCTCAGCCTCCCGAGTCGCTGGGACTGCAGGTATGTGTCACTATGCCTGACTCTGAACTTCAAATTTAACAGAGTATTCCGTATTACTGTTTGCTAAGCCTGGCAACTCTACCATAGGTGACTTGAGCAGTGGTCCCATCAAGGGTAGGTGTGAGTCTCTAGGCCTCCTGAGACCCTCCCTGGGGTTCCCAGTGTCTTGGAAAACTAAGCCTTTCTGATCTCAGCTACCTCAAGCATCCCTGCTGTTTCTTTCTTTCTTTTTTTTTTTTGAGATGGAGTTTCACTCGGTCATCAGGGTGGAGGGCAATGGTGCGATCTTGGCTCACTGAACCCTCCGCCTCCTGGGTTCAAGCGATTCTCCTGCATCAGCCTCCCGAGTAGCTGGGACTACAGGCGTGCACCACCACACCCAGCTAATTTTTGTATTTTTAGTAGAGATGGGGTTTCACTATGTTGGCCAGGATTGTCTCGATCAGTTGACTTCATGATCTGCCCGCCTCGGCCTCCCAAAGTATTGGAATTACAGGAATGAGCCACCGCGCCTGGCCGTGTCCCGGCCCTTTAAAGTCCAGCCACAGTGTGGCCTTGAGAGTAAAGGAGAGGGGATCTGGACAGGGAGGCAGGCCCCCTAGAGGTGCAGCTGTGGCTAATAGGGGTCTATTCTGGGTCAGTCTGGGGCACAGGCCTGTATGATGAGGCTCTGCAGAGCACTGTAATGAGATTGGCATGTTGGCCAAATACATAATACATTGTGGGGAAGCCAGCAACACTCTCAGGAGAAGTTGCCATAATCATTTTAGTGATTCCAGAAATGCAAATTAAAACAACAATAAAATATGACTTTTTTGCTTATCAGATTAGATAAAATTTAAAAGATAATAATGGCAGCTGACTTTGTGAGGCAACTACTATATTCTGGACACTGTGGTAACATCTTTGCGATATATTTTTCTTCTTTTTTTTTATTATTTTTTCTTTGTTCTATGGTACATGTGCACAACGTGCAGGTTTGTTACATATGTATACATGTGCCATGTTGGTGTGCTGCACCCGTTAACTCGTCATTTACATTAGGTATATCTCCTAATGCTATGCCTCCCCGCTCAAACCACCCCCGGTAGGCCCCTGTGTGTGATGTTCCCCACTCTGTGTCCATGTGTTCTCATTGTTCAATTCCCATCTATGAGTGAAAACATGCAGTGTTTGGTTTTCTGTCCTTGCAATAATTTGCTCAGAATGATGGTTTCCAGCTTCATCCATGTCCCTATAAAGGACATGAACTCATCCCTTTTTATGGCTGCATATTATTCCATGGTGTATATGTGCCACCTTTTCTTAATCCAGTCTTATAATTGATGGACATTTTGGTTGGTTCCAAGTCTTTGCTATTGTGAATAGTGCCACAATAAACATATGTGTGCATGTGTCTTTATAGCAGCATGATTTATAATCCTTTGGGTATATGTCCAGTAATGGGATGGCTGGGTCAAATGGTAATTCTAGCTCTAGATCCTTAAGGAATCACCACACTGTCTTCCACAATGGTTGAACTAGTTTACAGTCCCACCAACAGTGTAAAAGTGTTCCTATTTCTCCACATCCTTTCCAGCACCTATTGTTTCCTGACTTTTTAATGACTGCCATTCTAACAGGTGTGAGATGGTATTTCATTGTGGTTTTGATTTGCATTTCTCTGATGGCCAGTGATGTTGAGCATTTTTTCATGTGTCTCTTGACTGCATAAATGTCTTCTTTTGAGAAGTGTCTGTTCATATCCTTTGCCCAGTTTTTGATGGGGTTGTTTGATTTTTTCTTGTAAATTTGTTTATTTGTAGATTCTGGATATTAGCCCTTTGTCAGATGGGTAGATTGTAAAAATTTTCTCCCATTCTGTAGGTTACCTGTTCACTCTGATGGTAGTTTCTTTTGCTGTGCAGACGCTCTTTAGTTTAATTAGATCCCATTTGTCAATTTTGGCTTTTGTTGCCATTGCTTTTGGTGTTTTAGTCATGAAGTCCTTGCCCATGCCTATGGTCTGAATGGTATTGCCTCGGTTTTCTTCTAGGGTTTTTATGGTTTTAGGTCTAACATTTAAATCTTTAATCCATCTTGAATTAATTTTTGTATAAGGTGTAAGGAAGGGATCCAGTTTCAGCTTTCTACATATGGCTAGCCAGTTTTCTCATCACCATTTATTAAATAGGGAATCCTTTCCCCATTTCTTGTTTTTGTCAGGTTTGTCAAAGATCAGATGGCTGTAGTTGTGTGGTGTTATTTCCGAGGGCTCTATTCTGTTCCATTGGTCTATATCTCTGTTTTGGTACCAGTACCATGCTGTTTTGGTTACTGTAGCCTTGCAGTATAGTTTGAAGTCAGGTACTGTGATGCCTCCAGCTTTGTTCTTTTGGCTTAGGATTGTCTTGGCAATGCGGGCTCTTTTTTGGTTCCATATGAACTTTAAAGTAGTTTTTTCCAATTCTGTGAAGAAAGTCATTGGTAGCTTGATGGGGATGGCATTGAATCTATAAATTACCTTGGGCAGTATGGCCATTTTCAGAATATGGATTCTTCTTATCAATGAGCATGGAATGTTCTTCCATTTGTTTGTGTCCTCTTTTATTTCACTGAGCAGTGGTTTGTAGTTCTCCTTGAAGAGGTCCTTCACATCCCTTGTAAGTTGGATTCCTAGGTATTTTATTCTCTTTGAAGCAATTGTGAATGGGAGTTCATTCATGATTTGGCTCTCTGTCTGTTATTGGTGTATAGGAATGCTTGTGATTTTTGCACATTGATTTTGTATCCTGAGACTTTGCTGAAGTTGCTTATCAGCTTAAGGAGATTTTGGACTGAGACGATGGGGTTTTCTAAATATACAATCATGTCATCTGCAAACAGGGAAAATTTGACTTCCTCTTTCCCTAATTGAATACTCATTATTTCTTTCTCTTGCCTGATGGCCCTGGCCAGAACTTCCAACACTATGTTGAATATGTGTGATGAGAGAGGGCATCCCTGTCTTGTGCCAGTTTTCAAAGGGAATGCTTCCAGTTTTTGCCCATTCAGTATGATACTGGTTGTGGGTTCGTCATAAATAGCTCTTATTATTTTTGATAAACATCCCATCAATACCTAGTTTATTGAGAGTTTTTAGCATGAAGGGCTGTTGAATTTTGTCAAAGGCCTTTTCTGCATCTATTGAGATAATCACGTGGTTTTTGTCTTTGATTCTGTTTATGTGATGGATTACGTTCATTGATTTGTGTACGTCGAACCAGCCTTGCATCCCAGGGATGAAGCCCACTTGATCATGGTGGATATGCTTTTTGATGTCCTGCTGGATTCGGTTTGCCAGTATTTTATTGAGGATTTTTGCATCGATGTTCATCAAGGATATTGGTCTAAAATTCTCTTTTTTTGTTGTGTCTCTGCCAGGCTTTGGTATCAGGATGATGTTGGCCTCATAAAATGAATTAGGAAGGATTCCCTCCTTTTCTATTGATTGGAATAGTTTCAGAAGGAATGGAACCAGCTCCTCTTTGTACCTCTGGTAGAATTCGGCTGTGAATCTGTTTGGTCCTGGACTTTTTTTGGTTGGTAGGCTATTAATTATTGCCTCAATTTCAGAACCTGTTACTGGTCTATTTAGGGATTCAACTTCTTCCTGGTTTTGTCTTGGGAGGCTGTATGTGTCCAGGAATTTATCCATTTCTTCTAGATTTTCTAGTTTATTTGCGTAGGGTGTTTATATTATTCTCCAATGGTAGTTTGTATTTCTGTGGGATGGGTGGTGATATCCCCTTTATCATTGAGATGGATCCTTCTATGTCCTACTCACAGCACTTTTGCTGTAGGTTCTGGCCTCTTCATTCCTGACTGTGAAATAAGGCTTAGGCTAAGCTGATGGCCTAGACATGGGGCTGGTACTGGGGACTGGGACTCCTCACTGCAGCCTACAGCCTGCCCACAAGCGGGGCTGGGAAAATGGCTGTAGCCTTTTTGGAGGATAATTTGACAGTATCTAACAAAATTTAAATGCACATCTTTACCAATCCAGCAATCTCACTTCTAGTATAGGAATGTAAAGGCATATGTGCAAAGGCATATGTATACACATACACACACACACACACACATTTTTTGAGAGATAGCGTTTCAGTCGGTTGTCCAGGCTGGAGTTCAGTGGTGCTATCATAGCTCACTGCATCCTTGAACTCCTGAGCCCAAGCAGTTCTCCTGCCTCAGCCTCCTTTGTAGCTAGGATTACAGGTGCTCACCATGCTCAGCTAACTTAAGAAAAAATTTGTAGAGATGAGGTCTCACTATGTTGCCCAGGCTGATCTCAAACTTCTGGTCTCAAGTGATCCCCCTGCTTTAGCCTCCCAAAGCACTGGGATTACAGGCATGAGCCACTATGCCTGGCCCAAAGGTATTTATTATAACACTGGTTATAGTGATAGAGTGGAAAACAATTGTTGATAAGTAACAACCTGTTTAAAATAAATTATGCCACATATAAATGGGATATATTGATAAGGTGGGTGTGTTCATGCACATGTGCATTAGAATGTGTGTGTGTGTGTAAAGAGAGCAAGACCTTGATGACATACAAATATCATTGAGAAAATGGAAAATTGTAGAACAGCATAACAACATTTTATTTTGGAAAAAATAGTACTTAATATGTCTATATCTATATAGACATAGATACTATATGGATGCTATAGATACGAATATGGAAAGATACTACATTTAGTATAACTATAGAACAAAAACCTCGCCATGTTTGTGCCAAATCATTTACTCACAGAGTTTAGCTCTGGGATGGTGGGAGGATCTCTCTTATTCCTATTTTACTTTACATGTTTCATGAGAAGGGAGGATAAGGGGGTGGAAGGATAGGTGTTTTGCTTTTATTTTTGTATTTTTCTGTATTTTTTCAATATTCCTACAGTGTGTTGCTTTTGTAAAAAAAAAAAAAAGATTTTTTTAAAAGCAACCTTAGTAATATTTGTAACTATGTTTAACTTTATAGGTTAATAGGTTCAAAGAACACAGACCAAGAGATGTAACCCATGAGTAGTTGAACTGAAACCCTTCTACTGTTCTATTGCATAGTCTTTGACAGAGGCAAGCCAGAAATAACAGTCTGTGGCTCTGCCTCTCTGTTCAGAAACAGCAGCACCTGCCCCCAGTGTCAGCTGGGGAGACAGTGGGAAGATGACAGCAGTGTAAGGTAGCCACCTGCCTTCCAGGCGCTTCCAGTCTTAGGGCTTACATAAGACACCATGGTGGCGGGTAGAGGTGGACTCCACAGGGCTTAACAAAGGTATGAAAGTGTGTAAGTGGATGTGATGTGGTTACTTTTTTTTTTTTTTTTTTTTGAGACGGAATTTTGCCCTTGTTGCCCAGGCTGGAGTGCAGTCTCGGCTCACTGCAAGCTCTGCCTCCCGGGTTCAAGTGATTCTCCTGCCTCAGCCTCCTGAGTAGCTAGGATTACAGGCATATGCCACCACGCCTGGCTAATTCTGTATTTTTAGTAGAGACAAAGTTTCTCCATGTTGGTCAGGCTGGTCTCAAACTCCCGACCTCAGGTCATCTGCCCGCCTTGGCCTCTCACAGTGCTGGGATTACAGGCGTGAGCCACTGCACCCAGCTGATGTGGTTACTTTTGAGACAAGACTGCCCAGAGCCTGTGACAGTTGGGGAATTTCTCCTAGAGAAACAGGAGTGCAGATGGGTGGATCTTGAACTGATCTTGAAGGAGGAGAACTGAATGGGGATGCTGGGGGAGGGGGTCAGGCAGGGCTCGGGGCCCTAGGGACAGCATGATTAAAAGACTCTGAGGCCAAATGAGCCAGGGCTGTGCTGGCACTGTAAAGACCCTGGCCTGGCAGGAAATGAAGCAGAAGTTCAGGGAGACTGGAATAATTAAACAGGAAATATGGTAACGTTTTCTGCCTTGACTTCAAATGTAGTACATGTTCATTAGAGTATTTGTACAGAAAAGCATAAACCAAACAGAAAAAACACCATTTAGATGATCACTGCTGAAAATTTTTGGCATATGTCATACTGTACATGCGCCGTTTGCCGTCTGCTGTGGAAGAGGCTGCTTGTTACTCTCCGGGCCACTCAACCTGAGTCCTTTCATAATCAAAGATCTTCACTCTCACTGGGCACAGCATCCACTTTCTCATCTCCCTTGCAGTGAGGCATGGCTGTGTGATTAACTTCTGGCTAATGGATGTGAGCAGAAGGGATGTGTACAAATTCTGGCTCATGCCCTTAAAGGATGGGGGCTTGCCCCCTCTGCCCACTTCTCTCCTCCCCTGACAGCTGTGATGACAGGAGCTGGAGCAGCCATTGGAGACCATGAGGCAGATGACAGAGGGACAGGAGGGGAGGAGCCTGGGTCCCTGACCCTGTGGAGACTCATCAGCCCTACACTCCATTAACTTCTATTTTGTTTAAACTACTATCATTTTGACTTTTGATTTAGCATTTGAAACTGTATCTTAACTAATACTCCTGTTCAGATAAAAATGTATCAGTATGTTAATAAAGTTTTCCAATAGCAAGAATTCTACTACAGCATAACTTTGTAATGGGTTCAAAATACTCATTTTGCAAATGTATCATAATTTATTTATCAATTGCCTATTTTTGGTCAGATAGTTTATTTGTACCTTTTTAAATTTTTACCACAATGCATATCCTTGAAGATACATCTTTGGATATAATTATGATTATCTGTTAGCACGAAGTCATGGAATTTCTGGGTGAAAGGGTTTACATTTTTTTTTTTTTGAAACGGAGTCTCGCTTTGTTGCCAGGTTGGAGTGCAGTGGGGTGATCTCAGCTCACTGCAACCTCTGCCTCCCGGGTTCAAGTGATTCTCTCGTCTCAGCCTCCTGAGTAGCTGAGACTACAGGCACGTGCCACCATGCCCAGCTAATTTTTGTATTTTTAGTAGAGACAGGGTTTCATCATGTTGGCCAGGATGGTCTCTATCTGTTGACCTCGTGATCTGCCCACCTCGGCCTCCCAAAGTGCTGGGATTACAGGTGTGAGCCACTGCACCCCGCCAGGTTTACACATTTTTAAGGTTTTAAATTCCAGAAGGAATATCAGAACTATATAAAGTGAGTACAGATTCCTCCAGACCCTCAATAAATGTGAGTGTCAGAGTTAACATTTTAAAAACCCTGTAAATCTACATTTTTCTTAGGACTTAGAAAATTAGGCCAAAAAAAATTTAGACTTGATAGGCAGATTCTTTTGTTTTTTGTTTTTCTTGACATAGGGTCTCGCTCTGTCTCCCAGGCTGGAGTGCAGTGGCACAATCATAGTTCACTGTAGCCTCGACTTCCAGGGCTCAAGTAATCTTTCCACCTCAGCTTCCTGAGTAGTTGGGACCACAGGCATCTGTCATCATGCCTGGCTAATTAAAAAAAAATTTTTTTTTTGTAGAGACAGGGTTTCACTGTGTTGCCCAGTCTGGGCTCAAACTCTGGGGTTCAAGGGATCCTCCCATGTTGGCCTCGCAAAGTGTTGGGATGACAGGCATGAACCACCACGTCCAGCGGGGAACAGATTCTTAATGGGGGAAACTGTGGGGAAAGAAGGTTAGGAGAGACATTTCTGTGAAAAAAGTAGGAAACAGACAGGATAAAGGTAGAGAAAAGAGAGAAGTCAGAGGGGGAGTCTGGGCCTATGTCTGGGAGAAGACATGTGGAGGAAGAATTAAGCCCTTCAAGTGGAAATGCAGAGTTGCAATTCATCCATTTGCTTAACAAATATTTACTGAGCTCCTGCTCTGTACCACGCAAGAGAGACACAGTCCCTCCTTTCATGAGCTGACCCTCCAGAGGGGGAGACAAATAATTAAAAGGTAAGCAGGCCAGGTGCGGTGGCTCGTGCCTGTAATCCCAGCACTTTGGGAGGCCAAGGTGGGAGGATCACCTGACCCCCGGAGTTCAAGACCAGCCTGGGCAACACGGTGAATCCCTGCCTCTACAGAAAATACAAAAACTAGCCCAGCCTGGTGACAGATGCCTGTAGTCCCTGCTGCTTGGGAGGCTGAGGCAGGCAGGGAAATTGCTTGAACCAGGGAGGTGGAGGTTGCAGTGAGCCGAGACTGCACCACTGCACTCCAGCCTGGGCAACAGAGTGAGACTCTGTCTCAACAACAACAGCAACAAAAAATTCTAAGTAGAAAATTCATAGATACAGAAAGTAAAATGGTGGTTGCCAGGGGCTGGGAGGAGGGTGAAATATAGAATTGGTGTTTATGAGTACAGAGTTTCAGTTGGGGAAGAAAAAAAGTTCTGGAAATGGATAGTGGTGATGGTTGTACAGTAATATTCTTAAGGCCACTGACCTGTATACTTAAAAATGGCTAAAATGGTTATATGTATTTTCGTACACACACACACACACACACACACACACAGCTTTGTGAAGAAGTCAAGGGTGGATAAGCCAAGCATGGTGGCTCACACCTGTAATCCAAAAAATATAAAAATTAGCTGGGTGTGGTGGCACACACCTATAATTCTAGCTACTCAGGAGGCTGAGGCACGAGAATCATTTGAACCTGGGAGGCAGAGGTTGTGGCGAGCGGAGATCATGCCATGGCACTCTAGCCTGGGCAACAGAGCAAGACTCTGCCTCAAAAAAAAAAAAAAAAAAAAAAAACAGAAAAAAAGAAGTCAAGGGTGGTGTTCTATTCCACAAAGAAGTACAACTCTTCTTGTAATAAAGTCTATCATTTTTGAGTCTTCAATATGTGCCAAGTAAGCAATTTATTAATATATTATTTTCTTTTCTTTTCTCAATAACCCTGAGGTAGGTACTATCATCTGCATTGTACACAGAAGGCAACTGAGGCCCGAAAAGGTTAAGTTCCTTGTTCAAAGTCTTGAGCTGATAAGGTGCAGTCAGGGATGAAATCTGGCTGGTTGGCTTCAGAGTGTAACCTTTAGCCCTCTTGCTGCATCCTCTTTCTAGTAAAAGACAGACACAGTAGCTGAGTAGGCAGCAACTCTTGGTAAGGAGCTAAATGCAGGCTCTGGGAAATGTGGGCACCAGCAGTCTTGCATTCATGGGACTTGGATAAGTCAAAAGCATTTTGCTGAGTTCTGGATTTCTGCACCCTCCACAGGGATTTTTTTGAGCAGGGACGGTGGTTCCCTGCGCTTTCCACAGCACACTGTAACACACTGTCACTTCTCCCCTGCAGGCCCCCTCCCTTTTCTTAGAATCCACTGCCTTTTTGACATGAAAAATGTACTATAACGAGTCTACTGGCTAATTAATTAAAAGGGAAAGAAATCCCAATCTTCACATATGAAATGATTAATTACATAAGCATTAACGCCTCTGCACACTCAGAATGGCACGTCTTCAATTTAAACTTTTCCAGCACATTATTTTCTGCTGATGTGTGTGTTTTATGCCCATACAAGGCCAATTTCTCATACACCCCAGCCCATTTCACAGCAAATGGCCCCGAATGGTGTTTATCCTGCTCATTAGGAGCTTATATCAATGAAGCAGGCCTGGCTGAGCTGCCTGTCCAGGCCCGCAGAGCCTGGTCTGGTACATCTGCTCTCTGCACCCTTCAGCTGCCTGGGACATACCAGCCCCCACCCCACTATTTAGAGCCTGGCTGCAGCAGGGTGAGTCCTTGGTGCTTTTCACAAGACCAGGGCAGAACTCTGACATCAGAGAGTGCTGTTATGCAGTGCTTGCCCTTTATGGATTTTTAAAAGCTTATTGTTTGGCCCAGACACGTGGCTCCCAGCTGCCTGCTTACTGAATCTTTCCCTTGTTTGTTCTTAACCTGAAAAGTCTCATCTCCCTCTTCCTCCCCTGCTTCCCAGAGCTTGGTCTGCTGCTGCCCATCTATGCCCTGCTTAAGAACCCTTTGCTTCCCCTTACCTGTGACATCTTGGCTTGACCTTTGCCCCTTGCAAGGGGTGAAGCCAGGGCTTCAGGGCCTGCCCATGGGGCTTGCTGGGGGATTGGGCTGTGGGTGGGCAGTCAGAAAGACTTGTGTACTGCTCCTTCCCTCATGCCCACTGTCTCAGGACAGAGGCCACTTTATCTTCAGGGGATTCAGCCAGGCCCAGGGGTGGCGCTCAGATCTGCGGATATGAACTGGTTGCTGAACAAGCAGCAGCACACGAAACATTTCTCAGAGGAATAAGTCGCCACGTCACAAATCAGAAATGTTGAAATGCAGTGAGCTGTTGGATAGAGTGGTTGCCTAAATTAGGGTGAGAAACCTGACCTGTCATTAGCAATAGAAGAACTTGCCTATGCCTCTGGCTATAAAAACCATAATATGCCGGGCGTGGTGGCTCATGCCTGTAATCCCAGCACTGTGGGAGGCCAAGGTGAGCAGATCACGAGGTCAGGAGATCGAGACCATCCTGGCTAATGCTGTGAAACACCATCTCTACTAAAAATACAAAAAATTAGGCAGGCATGGTGGCGGCCACCTTTAGTCCCAGCTACTTGGGAGGCTGAGGCAGGAGAATGTCGTGAATCTGGGAGGTGGAGCTTGCAGTGAGCTGAGATTGCACCACTGCACTCCAGCCTGGGCAACAGAGCGAGACTTCGTCTCAAAAAAAAAAGAAAAAACAAAGCCGTTAAGATGATGTTAGAAGCCTACAGAGGCAAAAACCCTATGTGGCTAAAAGATGAAGCTATTAATGGTGAGTACATGCTGAGGATGGCACTTCCAATCTCCAGAAGCATATAATGGTATTTTTCCCACTAAAATTATAAAAAAGAAAAGCTATTATGGTTCAACATTTAGACAGGAAATAAAGCACTTTTCAAAACAAATTGAAATTATTATTTTACTCCTGTAGTCTGAACTTATTAGCAAATAAGGTGGACTTCCTTCTTCTGTTCTTATTTTTTTTTTTGGCTTTTGTGTTTTTTTTTGAGACAGGGTCTTGCTGTGTTCCCCAGGCTGGAGTGCAGTGGTATGATCTTGACTCACTGCAACTTCTGCCTCCCAGGCTCAAGTAATCCTCTCACTTCAGCCCCCCAAATAGCCGAGACTACAGGCACGTGCCACCACACTTGAATAATTTTTTAAGATTTTTGCAGAGACGAGGTCTTGCTATGTTGCCTAGGCTGGTCTCAAACTCCTGGGCTCAAGCAATCCTCCTGCCTCAGCCTCCCAAAGTGCTGGGATTACAGGCGTGAGCCACTGTGCCCAGCCTGGATCTCCTTCTTTCAGGACTTGGACAAATAGGAAGGTTGCTCTTACGTTGGTTTTCTCCTTCAAACCTTAATCTCCTTACACATGTGTTATCCACTATAGCCACTAGCTGTATGTGGCTGTGTTTCAATTAAAAATTCAGTTCTTCAGTTGCACTAGCCACATTCCAGAATCTCAGTAGCCACATGTGGATGGTGGCCACCATACCGGCCAGCACAGACACAGAACATGACCGTCATCAGAGAACATACTATTGGACAGCACTGCTCATCTACTTTATTGTTGAATTTAACTGTGTGTTTTTGGTAAAACTTATTGAACAGCATTTTTGCATCCTGTAAGGAATTTAACACCAGTGAATCTTCTACAGGGTTACATGATGTTGTTTCTTTATTTCATGGCCTTTCTTAGAAATGAAAAGTTCCCCATGATTTTCTTTTACTTTTTCTTTTTCTTTTTCTTTCTTTCTTTCTTTTTTTTTTTTTTTTTGAGATGCAGTCTCACTCTGTTGCTAGGCTGGAGTGCAGTGGCATGATCTCGGCTTCATCCTCCGCCTCCTGGGTTCAAGTGATTCTCCCGCCTCAGCCTCCTGAGTAGCTGGGACTACAGGCGCCTGCCACCACATGCAGCTAATTTTTTGTATTTTTAGTAGAGATGGGGTTTCACTATGTTAGCCAGGATGGTCTCTATGTCCTGATCTCATGATCCACCTGCCTCATCCTCCCAAAGTACTGGGATTACAGGCATGAGCCACTGCGCCCGGCCTCCCCATGATTTTCTAAATCAGAGGTCTGCAAGGCCAGGAGACGGTATAAATGTCCGATGGCAGCAGATCAGCCTCTGGCCTCCTTCCGCCAACCGCCTCACTGTTCCAGGGCCACTGCTGCCGTCCCCTCCTAACTGCCCCAGTTCTATCCACCCCAGCACCCTTTCACCTGACTCTACCCATTTTCCCTGGGGACCATCCCCTTATGGGCAGGACAGTGTCAAAACTGAGCAGCCTGCAGAGGCCCGGCCCCGTAAGGGCATGGTAGCAAAGTTGCATTTGTGCCCATGATGGGTGCTGAACAGCTGCAGGCCTCCAGTGGCTGTCAACTCAGGTGACATGTGATGTCAGCAAGGGAATTTAACGGAAATAGATTGGAAAGAAATTCCTTCCTACAATATTTGCAATCAATATAAACATAGGTTTGGTCTTTTTTGCTTTGTTTTTAATTCTGAGGTGCAAAATCCTCACCAAGAGTTATTCTTCTTGCATCATTTAACTTAGAATCCTACCGGGCTACTCACCCTGAAGCTTGCAGGATACATGGCACTTTTACAACCCACCGGAAATGAAGTGCTAGTTGACTGACAGCATTACAGCTCTCTTAGAAGAGTCTATACCACCCCTCCCCCAGCTCTCTAATTTGATCGGCTCCTAGAGTGTACTTAGCTGGAGATGGACAGCCCCTGGCAGTCCCAGAGCCTGAAGAAAGTAGGCCTGGTAACCTGGTTTGGATTGCTGTGGTTAAGACCTTGTCCTGCACACTAAGTTGTTGGCTGGGCAGGCTTTCAGAACAAAAGGCAAAGTGCCTCTTGTGGAGACCTGCAAGACCCTCCTGGGGAAGGCATGATTTGAAGGCCTATGGCATCCACTGGGTCTCCTAGGTCTTCTGCAGGACCAGCTCTGTCCTTGCTGGGGAAGTCTCCTTGGTGCCTGTTTGTGTTGGGGGTAAAGCCTGAAAAGCATTATGTACAGGCAGTCTCATTAGCTTGCTGAAAAGCAATAATACTCCATTGTTTGTGGAAGAATCCTTTGCAATTAGAGCAAGCAGAGGAGAAATTATTAGGGAGCTAAGTTATTAAATCTGTTCCATGGAACATTTTTTTTTTTTTTTAAAACAAGTTCATTTTCCTGAGAGAAAATTTAATGCAATCTCTCCCTCTTTTAAAGCCACCTGATGCCACCATGTTAGGCCTGTAGCAGCAAGCTGATGCCCAAAACAGGAGGACATCACGGTGATATGCCACAGAGAACAAGGCTGGGGCATGTGCCAAGCAGGACAATGCAGGGAAGCCAAACACAGTGGAGAAAACACAATAAAGTGAGACCCACCCGGATGGTAAACACAGCAGCAGAGCTACACACACACTTCCCTTCTGGGAGCAGTGGGGAAAGCAGCCAGCGAGGTCAGGAGATGGATGGAAACTGCTGGGGATGTGGGAAGCCTGGGGCACTAACTGGAGTTGTTATTGCCTTGGTAAGTCTAAGAGCTACCATTTACTGGGTGCTTGCTATGTGCCAAGGTTGGGGTCTACTGGAGAAGAGGACTGAAAGATTTGGCCAAATCCTACTCCATCCAGTCTGCCCAGTTGCTACAACTACTAGTAATAACAGTAACTGCTGCAGTTTAATGAGTGCTATTACATCCTAGGCATTCACATGAATAAACTCAATCCTCACAAAGTAGATATTATTCCCATTTTATAGATAAAGAAACTGAGGCTCAGTGAAGAATCTTGTGGCAGATACATAAGCCACTAATTAAATACTGCTGATAATTAGCATCACAAGAACTTTCAATTCACTGGGTTAACAAGGTCCTCATTGCACAATGGTGGAAAAAGGAAAGTGATTTTTATGATTAGGGAACAGTTGTTGTGAGCTTTTAAAACAATACACACTGTTCATATTCAACTGTTACCTGTGTTATTCATATTACTAAATCATTTATTTTGACTGACTAAATGGAATTGCTTTAGAGAGAAACTTAATGTAACCCATTCTTTAAATTTACAGAGATTTTTGTAATGCTCTCAATGTTTCTTTTTAGTGGGTGTGGGAGAGCTGGGGACAGGAAGGAAGGTGGGGTGTTAAAAGGCAAACATAGAAAAGATTCTTCATAAAAAAAGAAAACACATCTAGAAATGATTGCTCCATAAACAAAACATGAGTGCACACAGCAATTTCATGTTCTTGTTCCACCCACTCGGTTGTTCTTAATGATTCAAGAACAGAACTGCCTGGGCAGATTTACAGGCTCTGCGTTCCTGACATCTGTGCCGAAACAAGGCTATGTGTGTTAGAGAGTTCTTGCTTCTTCCCAGGGGGAGAAAACACACCTTGATCTGATTTTTACCTTTGCCATGGTTTAAATTAAAATAGATGTGGTTATTCTCCAATATGCATCTGTGGGCTGTTAGGGTATAGGAGTGGTGCCAGGGAAGAGGATAGGGTAGCCTTGCAGTTTGGGGGTGGAAGAGATGTGAGGATCATATAATGAAACGCCAGCAATCCTGTCTGCATTGGGCTCTCCCTGCTGTCAGAAAGCTGAGCTTCAGCATAAGTTGTTTGCTGGAAACCTTTGGGTTGTTTGGAATTGCTTTTCAGCAAATTTCTCCCCTGGCTCAGAGTGCCAATCGGTGTCAGTGGAGGGCACAGCCATGCTAAGGGCAGGCGTGTGGCTGGAAGTTCCAGGCCCAGGGCCAGTGCCCCTTGACTTGGGCTTTCCAAGTTTCTCAGTTGTGCTTTTGGGAATGTCCTACCCTCTCCACTTCCCTTTCTTTTAAGGAGGAGATTTGCCTTCCATTAGATACTTTTCACTGATTGATAACTTCCTCCTAGCTTTTTTTTTTTCTTTATAGGTTTTGTTTCCTAGACTACAGACCTGTCCATTTCTCGGAATAAGACCCAGGCTGACTTCCCCAGCCCTCCTCCCCAAGTTAGCCATTTTGGAATCACTTGGCAGGCTGTGCCCAGGCACTAGTGGACACACGCTGGTACCTTTGCTACATGGTAATATGTGGCTAATCCTCTGATTTAGAACATCATTTCACCTCTGAGACTCAGAATGGGGTAGTAACTTATTCAAGGTAAGTGAGCTTATCAGTAGGAAGATCTGGGATCCAGACCCAGGTTAGTCAGGTACAGCCTGTGTACTTGTCACCCTCTTCAGAAGGTGATCTTAGGGCTATGACTTTCAGTTTCTACGGAGCAGAAACTAAAGAAATGCCAAATCTCCACCATCTGAGAATCTGAGGAGATAAGGGGGAAGCAAGTAAAATTATGTATTTGGCATTTGGAAGTGATCTGATTTTTAAATTTAATGCCAATGCTAAAAGGTTGGCTGGTATTTTAGTGGGATACCCAACTCCTCTCTTTGGTCTTCAAGTTTTACACAGATTCCTTATCTTTGGTGGCTGTTTTCATACCAGGATCCACCTGACAGCTCTAGTCTGACTGTCCCATAGCCTTAACTAACAGTTACTACTTCTGGGGAAAGGAGACTGAAGAGGAATAGAGCAAGAGAGAGAGAAAGGGAAGGGGGCTAGGGAAATGGAAAGATTTGTAGATTATAATTTTGATTATAACTAGCTCTTTATACAAACATAAACTAGACTCAAAACTCTAATGCTTTACATCATGCTAAATTAAATTTTGGCCTATATCAGTGACTAGAGATCCAGTTTTACTATTTTTACAAAATGTATTTCCTATATAGGCTTCCAGGTATTTACATATTTTCCTTAAGCTTTTTCAGTACACACCATCTTATTTAATCCTTGCAATCACCCTGTTAAACTGAAAATTTTATCTTGTGGCTAAGAGAGGTTAAGGAACTAGCCAAAGGTCATAAATCTAGTGCAGGGTTGGAATCTGGACATGCTGACCATCAATGGCTAGCAGAGCACCCTATGTTTGTGTTGTTTGGAGACAGGGTCTCATTCTGTCACCCAGGCGGAAGTGCAATGGCACGATCTGGGCTCACTGCAGCCTCAACCTCCTGGGCTCAGGTGATCCTCCCACATTAGCCTCCCAAGTAGCTGGGACTACAGGCATCACGCCTGACTAATTTTTGTATTTTTTTCTTAGAGACGGGGTTTCACCATGTTGCCCAGGCTGGTCTTGAACTGCTGGATTCAAGTGATCCACTGGTCTTGGCCTCTGAAAGTGCTGGAATTACAGGTGTGAGCCACCACACCCAACCCACCCCTTGTTTTGATACTGAATAGATTCAGTAGCTTTTCCATAGACAAAAAATTCTACTCCCTCAAAAGAAAATGATCCATTGACATTAGCCTCCTTAAGACCCAGGTGTGGTTCTTAATCTTCTTTTCCACTTGATCACTAATTTCCACGGCTGTCTGGGCACGGATGTAAGTAACTACCCAGAGTGGTTGCTCATTTCTCACAGCAATGTGTGGAGGTGATGTGTTTGTTCTTATTCATTTGTTCATTCATTCATTTTTTTCTCCAACAGCCCTAGGAAGAAGAACCACTATAGTGTTAACTGTAATGGGCAGAATGGCCCTTGAGTCACCCTTCCTGTGGCCTAACACTTGGACACTGTCACTTAAGAGGCCCCTCATATCTACTCAGGGGGTGATTAAAGAACATTCTAAATTACCTGGTAATTTGGGGATGTAAGTACATGAAAGCATTTTTAAAATTCTAATTTGTATGTTTTTGGTGGACTTTGTGTAATTTCTTTTTTTGGGTGACGAAGTTCCCAGGCTGAAGTGCAGTGGTATGATCGGGGCTCACTGCAACTCTAACTCTTGTGTTCAAGCAGTTCTTCTGACTCAGCCTCCCCTGTAGCTGGGATGACAGACGCATGCCACCATGTCCGGCTAATTTTTGTATTTGTAGTAGAGATGGGGTTTCGCCATGTTTGTAAGGTTGGTCTCGAACTCCTGATGTCAGGTGATCCACCCGCCTTGGCCTCCCAAAGTGCTGGGATTTACAGGTGTGAGCCACCGTTCCCAGCCGACTTTGTGTTATTTCTGTGTGTGTATGTGGGCTTACAGAACTCATGTATGCTCACTGTGAAATATTTCAACACTGCAGATGTATGTGAGGTAGAGAGTGGGAATCCTCAATGATGAGAAACCACCACCCATCCCCCAAACTGGAGGCCACTGCTAATCCTTTCATTCTATGCATAAGACAACACTGTGTGTACTGTAATTTTACAGATGATGTCAATGTAAAATAGCATGAATCTGGCTCTGGATCTCAACTTTTTTCTATGCATAATTAAGTGTATTTAAAATGATTTAAAATAAATTATGAGTCATACCTCAGCCTTTCTTAACCAGTGAGATGAAATGTGATGTGTCAAAATTGAGTTAAATCCATATTCTCCGTGGATGTGCTTTTGACTTGCACATAAGGAAAAGCAGGCAGGCAAAAGTGAGGCAGTTTCACACACTGTATTGACATTCAACAACGAGAAGGTCAGAGTAGGGAGTTGATGTCAATATGTTCATCCCGTACTGCAATAAAGCTGTCCCAGCAACTGCAATCCCAGCTGCCATTTTCCCTCCTTTGGGTGAGAAATGAGCCATTCAGACCCTCAGCTCTTTAGCTATGAAAACACCATGCTTTAAGAAAGATTTGGTTTTCAATATCAATATAATCTAGGTTTCAGGTTTGGAAGATGAAATTTCCACACCAGATACGGCTTTATTTGACAAAAACAGTAAGAGATGACAGCTGAGATTTCTGCCACGTGAAAATTACCGAATAATTGCATGGCAGGTGTCATCATTCTGAATATCATAAAGTGAGTTTAGCACTCCATTTTGCTTTCCAGTATTTTACTGGGGATGCTTTTCTTAGGGTTATCACTAGCAGTTTTAAATGCTGGGAAAAATGTAAAAACACAGTAAACATAAACAACAATGGAAAAGGTGACACTTCAGGATAACATTGCCCTATGTATGTTCCATTTTCTCTCAGGAAAACTACCCTAGAATGGGCAAAATCCTTCAAAAACAGGAGCCCACAATGACCTCAACTCCTACAGGCCGACATGTTTTAATTATGCCAGACCCACTAAGTGTCAATTTTTAAAAAGTCGGGTTTGGAAAAAATGAGAGAATTTAAAAAATTAACTATTTCACAGTTGGTTCCTATCTCTCCTCAGTATTACCCAATTTATATTTTATGTTGGCTTTCCATTCATTCCCCAAGCTCTTTCACAGAGCGGCCTGCCAGAGGCCGTTAGCACACACCCTTCACAAATGGAGAAGCAGCGGCATTCAGATTCACCAGGAGCTGGACTGGCATTTGCACTCAGTTCACTTGGTGGCTGGCAAGCTTCTCTGCACTTTGAGTCGTGGTCACTTCCCTTCAGAATAGAATGTGGGGAACAACCTAAAGGGATTGTGATAAAAAAAGATTGTCTTTGATGTTGGGTGGGATATGCAAATCTGAATGAGAATAGGGTGCCTCAGTACTGTCAGAGTGTGCTGTGTTTTATTTGGGAAACGAGACAAAATCTTCCCATGATCAGCCATTCCATGTGACATCCCAACCCACACTCCGCTACTGACATTTTATCTCCCACTGAACAGCCTGGCTGTTGTAACATTTTCAGGATTCTTAATTTATGTCTTGCAGGATCCAAAATCAGATGGCAGGAACTTTAAGAAAATAACCAGTGTTGACAGGCACCTTATAAAAGAAGCTGGTACACCTTAGTGCTGCTAAAAGTTCCAGAATATTCTTTAGTTTCTTCTTCCAAAATATGTCCAGAAGTCAGTGGGATGGAGACAGTAGCTGTCTGAAATCATTTAATTTCTCTTTTCAATCTAAACTCTACGAAAGACTTTTCTTTCACTCAGTATTTGCTAGCGCCTGGGACTCAAGAAGGCTAATGTCAATGGATCATTTTCTTTTGAGGTAGTCAAACTTTTTGTCTGTAGAAAAATCTTCCTGAATCTATTCAGTATCAAAACATGGGGTGGGCCTGGCACGGTGGCTCACGCCTGTAATCCCAGCACTGGGAGTCTGAGTTCGGCAGATCACTTGAGCCCAGGGAGTTTGAGACCAGCCTGGGAAACATGGTGAAACCCCAGCTTTACTAAAAATACAAAAAATTAGCCAGGCATGGTGGCACGCACCTGTGGTTCCAGCTACCCGGGAGACTGAGGTAGGAGAATCACCTGAGCCTGGTAAGTCAAAGCTGCAATGAGCTGAGATCACAACCCTCCACTCCAGCCTGGATGACAGAGTGAGACCCTCTTTCAAAATAAAAATAAATAAATAGGAAATCACTAGTCCCAAACCACTTATCCTTGGAGAAATATGGTCATAAACCCAAATCGCATGTTCTTTCCATTATATCACAATGCTGCTTTGTAAAAGTGGCAACTTTGGGCTGGCTTACATGAATCCGCTGAAACCTTTACAACGTATTGGCAGTGCTGCATACTTGGGGCTCTTGAACTTAGGCCTGCAACCAGGATGCTGGTGTACACCCTCACCTGGAGTGCTCAGCTTTGATCCTCCTTTTTTCAGAATGGCTTCTTATCTATTTATTTGTAACATAGTGCTTAACAGTAGGAAGTCTTGAGCCAAATGCCTAGCTTTGCCACTTACCCCTGACCTAAGCAAGTTACTTAGCTTCTTCAGGAGTCATTTTCCTGTATTGTAAATGGAGATGAGAATAGCACTTACTTTATAGGATTGTTGTGAAGATTAAATGAGTTGAGGAAAATGCTCTATATAGGTTGTTAGTATCATCCATTAATTTGTAACATGATTTCATAAATGCATCTAGAATATGCCTGTGTAAACCTATGGTTAGATGATGAAGCTAAGAAAAGCCTTGGTCCATCCCTGGAGAGTAAGAAACTAGTATACTCCTTTTACACGGTACCTTGCACACAGCACAGACTTAACAGACATATTTAAATTGAACTGAAGCGAATACTACTAGAATTAAAAGTGGTAGTTCCAGATCTTTCAGGCTCAAGGTCCAGATTTTACAAGTGTTTCTGAGCACCCTCCCCCATTTATCGCAAAGAGCGGAGGCCAGGAAAAGGATGAATAACCAATGACCTTAAAACCCAGGTGAGAGTAAAAACCAGTTCTGATAAACTGTGTGACATTTACATCCTGGTACCTGAGCTTTAGGTCACTCTGCATGTGTAATTCCTCTGCACAAAGCCCAGGAGGCTACTTTTATATAATTGGGGCAAATCTCCCAACAGCCCTTGATACTAAACAGCCTTCAGCAGGTGCTTTCAAATTTTCTTATTTGCTTCAACTCCCAGGTTGCCAGGGGAAGCTTGGCGTCAGGTCTATACTCCTGGGCAGACTGAGTAACAGCAGGATACTTCAAGAGGTGCTCTAGGTCGGAAGGAAATAAATGAGACTACGATCAAGTAAAGTTTGGTAAAGGAAGAGACGCCTTCACCCCGACGACCAGGCGGTGGCTCCGCAGCACAGACTCTCTCCGCTGGTAGAGTTCCCACCCGGCCTCGATGTAGTCCCGCCCCTACCCAGACCACGCCCACCAATCACCGCCCTCTCCCTCCCAGGCCCCGCCTAGAGCCGGCCCCTCCTAGAGCCGGCCCCTCCTAGAGCATGCCCCCCACCTGACTCCGACACTGCCGGGCTTAGTCCGCCGGGCTTAGTCCGCGAGGCGCTTGCGCATTTCTTGAGTTGTCGTGGCACTGCCCAAATCTAAATGGGGGGAAGAGGGAACTTCATATTTCCTACAGACTCCGCCACAGCGGCTTTTCGTGCTCTCTTAGAGCTGGTTTTGCCTTTCGTGATCCTGAGAACCCTGGCTTTTGGTTCCCCAGTGCGGCTTAAGTGGGCAGGTTTTAAGTTAGGCGATCTTCGGGCAGCCCTAGTCCCGGCACTGGGTCCTTGCGCTGAGTTTTGGGACCACAGCCTGGGAGGCGGGGTCCTTCTCTGGGGCGGTCGCGTTGGCAGCGGATGCAGGAAGCCGGACTCTGTGCATCATGTACTACAAATTTAGTGGCTTCACGCAGAAGTTGGCGGGAGCGTGGGCTTCGGAGGCCTATAGTCCGCAGGTACGAGTGGCACCTAGCCAGCTCGGACATGAGAAGTGGCAGCCCGAGCCTCGGCGACAAGCAGTCGCGGCGTTGGAGCCAGGGGAGGCTTCTGCCCGCTGTCGAGTTCGTTTCTGTTCTCCTTGCACCTTCCGGGGCCTCTCCACACCAGCGTACGGTGGTCACTGAGGCTTCTCTTTGTGTACCTGCTCACCTGGTGGGGCTGGCCTGGCGTGCAAGTTTGGTCTGGCACACTGCAGGGGTCAAGGTGACCCCTGGGGTCACTTGTCTAAAAGGGATGGTTTGGGGGAGTCCCCAGTGTGACCCGAGTCAGAGGTTCGGCCTTCTCCCTCTCTTTGAAGACATCTGGCTTTCGGCCTCCCTGTCGTTTCTTTGTCACCTCCTGCCACAGCCCCATAGGCAGCCTAACTTGAGCACGAGATTAGAGAGCGGGGATAAAGGCTTTTAGGGAAACCGTGGGGCAGGGGGTTGGGGGGCTATGACTTGGGTTAGGAGATTTAACAGGTTACTTAACACGTTCAGGGAGGGAAGTTGCATGCAGCGAGGTTACACTTTCCCGATTGTAAAATATTTGACAGATGCTCATTGTTTGGGTGGTCTGAAAAGTATTCCATTTCACACAGACTCTGCCAATTGGAGTTTGAGTCTCCATGTGTTGGGGGTAAACGAGGGATTTTAGAGCCCCAGACGTGCCTTTTCAAATCATGGCGTTTTCCGCTTTAATTGTGTGACCTTGGCCAAGTTACTTAATTTATTGTGAGCTCAGCTTCATCCAGGGCGTCGTTAGTACACTTTAAATGAGGTGTGTCAAGTGACTAGCAGTTTGGGCAGGTGGTTGGTTCTGAATAAGTGTTAACCGTTCATCAGAAGCTGTCTGAGACAGTATATTCCCTCCTAGTCCTCCTAGAGAAGTGTGGGAAGGGTCGGTGAGATACGCAGTTAGACTGCAGTAGTAAGGGACCCAGATGGGGTGTAAAGGATACTCCATTACTGTTGCTTCGTTCTCCTTTTCCTGTGGGACACTGCAACTTGCCCAAGAGGCGGATGTTTAAGAAAGATGTCAGAACTGGTACTATGGCTCACGCCTGTAAATCACAGCACTTTGGGAGGCTGAGACGGCAGGGTCGCTTGAGTCCAGGAGTTTGAGATCACCTGGGGCAACATAGTGAGACCCTGTCTTTAAAAACAAAAACTAAAAAGCAGAATGATTCTAATCTAGGATAGGAAGGGCAAGTTTTTTTTGTTTTGTTTTTTGCGGGGGTTAATGGGGGAGTTGCGGTGGGAACGGAAAGGAAGAGTTTAGGGTTTATAAATGTTGACCTTGTGATATGTCATGCTTGGTAGCAGCTAGATTTTTGAATATGGAGTTTGATAAAGTTGGGTGTCTTCAGCCCATAGGTGGTAGAATCTGGTGGGTAGATTACCCAGGAAGTTTGTAGGGAAGAAAGGTTGTATCATAGTTAAGAGTACAGAAGCATGAAGGGAGGGTGGAGAAGGAAAATGTGTTTAAAGAATAGACTAGGTGAGAAGGGAAACCAGTGTGGTGTCAGCGAAATCAAATTGGTAATGACTTGTAAGGAAGGAACAGTCAGCAGTGTTACACTTCTTTTACAGATTATGTGGGGAAATGACCATTTCTGTCATCTGCTCCTATAAAGTGTATTCTTCAGTGTATGGATCTTAAATGTTGCAGTTTGATGAGTTTGGAAAAACCCATGCGCTGTATAACCACACCTCCCTCAATATACAGAATGTTACATCATCCCAGGAAGTTCCCTTGTACCCTCTGTCAATCCCTGCCACCTTCCTATTCTGGCTCTTATCATCATAAATAGATAGTTTTCCCTTTTTTGGAACTTCATGTAGATGGAAGCAGCTCTCACCCAGGCTGGAGTGTAATGGCACAGTCATCGTTCACTGTAGACTTTCACTCCTGGGCTCAAGTAATCGTCCTACTTTTGCCTCTGAAAATGCTGGAATTACAGATGTGAGCCACCGTGTCTGGCTGCTAGCCTATTAAAATATTTTTGAGGTTAGTCCGTGTTGTACGTATCAGTAGTTAATCCTTTTATCCTCTTACTCTTCTGTAGGGTTTCATTTTATAAATATATCACAGTTTATTCTGTTGGTGGTAGTAGATGTTCTTTTATTTTTTAAAAATATTTTTTGAGGCAGGCTCTTGCTGTGTTGCACAGTCTGATCTTGAACTCTTGGGCTCAGGCAGTCCTCTCACCTCAGCACCCTGAGTGGCTGGGGTTACAGATGTGTACCACCACACCTGGTTTGTGTTCTTTTAATATATCTTTAGCATAATCTAGGTTTTGTTGCTTAGTAAGAAAAAAGTAAATTTTTTGACTAAAAACTGGCGTATTGTAATAAAAGGGGCACTCAGCAGAGATTAGCTTGAGATGAGTTTGATATAGATAGGGCTTGCAGATTTCTAGTACTTCTCCTCGTGAATCATGTTTCTCTTGAGAATTCGAACTTCTTAATTACTTAAAGATACCTCAAACTATGTTGAAAAGAAGTGATATTGTGTAGGCTTTATATAAATTGTAAATTTCTGAGTGATTGTGACAGGTGCCCTCCCAACTAGGTGCTCTGACTTTGGTAATTAGGAGTATTTCAGCTTTTTCCTTTCCTGGAAACATATAATGAAGATGTTTGTAACTTTTAGTAGTAAGTAAAGTGAATAATTTACCATGCATTAAATAACATAATATGGAAAAGGTGGTTCAGTAACAATTGCAGAGATAGAGATTTGTAAGTCAGCTTGACAGCGAGTGGTTGGTGGGATGGCGTTTTCCATTGGTTGAAAAGCATCTTATCTTTCTCTGAACTGCGTCAACAATAACTTGAGACCAATAAGCACATGAACATGTTTAGCATCTTTAGTTATTAGAGAAGAGCAAATCACAACCACAGTGAGATACCTTTTAATATCCACCAGAATGCCTAGAATCAAAAAGAGACGATAACAACTATTGGTGAGGATGTAGAGAAACGAAACCTACTACATTTGTGGTGGGATGGTGGGAATGGTAAAATGACGCAGCCACTTTGGAAAACAGTTTGGCAGTTTGTTAAAAAGGAAATGTAATTTTACTATGTGATCTAGGAATTCCTCTCCCAGTTAAGATGGCAGAATGGTATTCTAGATAAAGGGAACTGTGAGAGTAACGGAAGGGAGGGGGTCTGGAGGAGAAGTGTTGAGTAGGTAAGTTTGACTGTGGAGGATGGAGGTAAATCATGAAGGGCCTAGGATGGTAGGACTTAATTTTGTGAGGCACGAGTAGGAAGTTACAGAGCAACTTGATGCAGAGTTGTGGTAGAGTTTGTCCTTTCAGATGAGACAGATGTTGGGGATGAGGAGGGAGGGCTTCAGGATGATGGTGAATTGGTGCTTTTCACAGTGACGGGGAGTTCCTGAATGGGCTTATGAGTGAATTTTGGACATGATGAGTGTGAGGTGTCAGAAGGACACAGAGGCAGGTGGTGATGTCTAGCTTACAATTAGAAATAAATAGAGGTCAGGTGTGGTGGCTCACCCTGGTAATCCCAGTGTTTTGGGAGGTGAGGGCAGGAGAATAGCTTGAGGCCAGGAGTTTGAGACCAGCCTGGGCAACACAGTGAGACCCCATCTCTACAAAAAAAATAAGAAAAATTAGCTGGGCCTGGTGACACATACTTGTAGTCCTAGCTAGTCAGGAGGCTGAGGTGGGAGGATCACTTGAGCCCAGGAGTTTGAGGCTGCAGTGAGCTGTGATCAACACATTGCACTCCAACCTGGGTGACAGTGTGAGATCCTGTCTATAAACAAAACAAAACAAAAAGCCAAATGAATTGAGTCATTGCAGATTGAAACTGGTTTCCAGTCCTAAATCACAGTGAAAAGGTTCATACATTTCTGTCATTTAAAAATTAAAATTATGAGGAGTAATCCTCTTTTCCCTCCACCCTCTTCCCCAAACCGAAGAGGTAGAAGAAAAGGAAAATGTTACAACCAACTTTTAGAGGGAAAATCATTTTTACTTTTCTTTTCCTTTCTTTTCTTTTTTTCTGAGATGGAGTCTGGCTTTGTCATCCGGGCTGGAGTGCAGTGGTGCAATCTCAGCTCACTGCAAGCTCTGCCTCCCAGGTTCACACCATTCTCCTGCCTCAGCCTTCTCAGTAGCTGGGACTACAGGTGCTCGCCACCACACCTGGCTAATTTTTTGTATTTTTATTAGAGACGAGGTTTCACCATGTTAGCCAGGATCGTCTCGATCTCCTGACCTCGTGATCCGCTGGCCTCGGCCTCCCAAAGTGCTGGGATTACAGGCGTGAGCCACTGGGCCCGGCGTGTTTACTTTTCTCTTTAAAAGTTTGGAGCAATTGAAATAAACTAGGAAAAACTCAATTACTAAACGTGGTTAAGGTTGAATGGTTCTTAATTTTGGAGGTGGGCTTATTTAAGCAGCTAAGAGATTCAGTATTAAAAAGTAAAGTATGTGATTTTTCTTGATCTATGGTCTACTTATTTTTAATTTTATTTTGATACAGGGTCTCTGTTGCCCAGGCTGGAGTATAGTGGCATGATCATGGCTCACTACAGCCTTGACCACCTGGGCTCAAGTCATCTTCCCACCTCAGCCTCCTAAGTAGCTGGGACCATAGGTGTGCACCACTGTACCTGGCTACTTGTTTGATATTTTGTAGAAATAAAGTCTCACTTTGTTGCCCAGGCTGATCTCAACTCCTGAGTGAAATGATTCTCCCACCTCAGCCTCCCAAAGCGGTAGGACCACAGGCATGAGCCATCACACCCGGCCTGTCCGCTTATTATAAGAACAGCTTTCAGTTATTTTCTTATTGCTGTGGGAATTGTGGATGCCCTGCCATCAAATACCAATTTATCAGACTTTGTTTTTGAGATACTGAAACCTACATTGTGGTGAAGCTATAGCCTTCTTTAGTTTATTTGAACATTCTGCATGTATTTAGTGAATGTGCTTTCTCTGCCAGTTGCTTTTCTAAGTCTTGGAATATAGGAGCAGTGAGCAAGATGTGCCTAAATCCTGTGCTCATGGAGCTTCTGTTGTAGTGGGGGAGACACAGTAAGCAAAGTAAAACATAGTATGTTAGGTGGTGATTAAGTGCTGTGGAGAAAAATAAAGAGGGTAAGTTGTTAGTAGGGCAAGGGGGAGGACATGCGGTTTTGAAAGGCTGGTCGGAAAGATCTCACTGAGAAGGTGGCTTATGGGGATGGGTAAAGACCTGAAGAAGGTGAGGGTATAAGCCACGTGGATGCCTGGAGAAGAGCATTCTAGGCAGAGAGAACACGGCTGTGCTTGGGAGGTTTCTGGAGCTAGATCAGTGGGCTGGGGAGGAGGAGGGGAATGATAGAAGTGGGGCTAGGCTGGGGCGCAGTGGCTTTTGCCTGTAATCCCAGCTTTTTGGGTGGCTGAGGCTGGAGGATCTGCTTGAGCTAAGGAGTTTGAGACTAGCCAACATAGAGGAACTCTGTGTCTGCAAAAAAAAAAATTTTTTTAATACAGTTTTGCTTTTGTTGCCCAGGCTGGAATGCAATGGTGCAATCTCGGCTCACCGCAACCTCTGCCCCCTGGGTTCAAGCGATTCTCCTGGCTCAGCCTCCTGAGTAGCTGGGATTACAGGCCTGTGCCACCAAGCCCAGCTAATTTTGTATTTTTAGTAGAGATAGTGTTTCTCCATATTGGTCAGGCTGGTCTTGAACTCCCAACCTCAGGTGATCCCCCTGCCTTGGCTTCCCAAAGTGCTGGGATTACAGGTATGAGCCACCGCGCCCGGCCTACAATTTTTTAAAAAATTAGCTGGATGTGGTGGTGCACGCCTGTCATCTCAGCTACTCAGGAGGTTGAGGTGGGTGGGTTCCTTCAGCCCGGGAGGCCGAGGATACAGTGAGCTGTGATTGTACCACTGCACTCCAGCCTGAATAACAGAGCAAGACCCTGTCTCAAAAAATAAATAAGAGGGGCTAAGAAAGGGATGCACTTTGTAGAGCTCTGAAAGTCATTGTGAGAACTTTAGGGGTCACTCAGTGAGATAGGAGGCCTTTTGGAGGGTTTGAGCTGACTTGTCACATCCTGTGTTTTAATGAAATCATTGGTTGCTGTAATAAGAGTAGACTTCAGGGCAGCAAACAAGAGTGGAAGCTGAGAGACCAATTGGGAGGCTGTTGTAGAAATCCAGGGGCTTAGACTCGAGTGTGAATTGGTGGAGGTAGGTGAGAAGTGGTCAGATTCTGAATATATTTTGAAGGTAGAGCCAAAAGGATTTGCAGTGTATGAGGGAGAGGTGTCAATAATATTTCCAAGGTTTTGGCCAGGCGTGGAGGCTCACGCCTGTAATCCCAGCACTTTGTGAGGCCAAGGTATGCAGATCACTTGAGGTGAGGAGTTCAAGACCAGCCTGACCAGTATGGTGAAACCCTGTCTCTACTACAAATATAAAAATTAGCCGGGCGTGGTGGTACACACCTGTAGTCCCAGCTACATGGGAGGCTGAGGCAGGAGAATCGCTTGAACCCGGGAGGTGGAGGTTGCAGTGAGCCAAGATGCGCCACTGCACTCCAGCCTGGATGATAGAGTGAGACTTCGTCTCAAAAAAAAAAAAAAAAAAAGAGTATTTCCAAGGTTTTGGCCCGAGTGCCTGGAAGTTTGGCACTGTCGTGCTTGTGATGAGGAGAGACATGTTTGAGACTGACAGTTCTTGCAGTCTTGGAGTAGGCAGAGGTGAAGAGATTTATGCCGAATCCTCTCCTGTAGATAAAGCCTGGTCATTTCCAATCTTGAGAAGCCTAGTGCCAGTGATCTAGCTGCCTTGAAACATTAGGAATGTTCCCTGCCTTTTCCTGTGGTACCAGAACAGCTGAGTTACCGATAGTACGGTGTAATAAAAACGTGAGTTTGAATCCCATCTTCCTTATGGGAGCTCTGAGCATTGTTTTAATCAGCTGTAACATGGGCTGATCATAACTTATTTATAGGGTTGTTCCGAAGATTAAATTCAACAGAGTGAGACCCTGCCTCAAAAATAAATAAATAAATAAATAAATAAATAAAATGAATTTGATAGTTACAAAGACTGTGGAAAGTTGAAAAACTTATGATTATAAACAAAAACAGAATGAGGCTGGGCTTGATGGCTCACACTTGTAATCCCAGCACTTTGAAGGCTCAGGTGGGAGGATCGCTGGAGCTCAGGAGTTCAAGACCGGCCTGGGCAACATGGCCAGACCCTGTCTACAAAAAATTAAAAATTTAGCCAGGTGTGGTGACATTTTCCTGTAGTCCCAGATACTCAGGGGGCTGAGGAGGGAGGATCACTTGAGCCTGGGAATTGCAGGCTGCAGTGAGTCAGGATCGTGCCACCGCACTCCAGCCTGGGTGACAAAGCAAGAGCCTGGCTCAAAAAGGAAAAAAGGCAGAATGGGCCGGGTGTGGTGGCTCATGCCTGTAATCCCAGCACTTTGGGAGGCCAGGGTTGGTGGATCACCCGAGGTCAGGAGTTCGAGGCCAGCCTGGCCAACATAGCGAAACCCCGTCTCTACGAAAAATACAAAAATTAGCTGGGCGTGCTGGCACGTACCTGTAGTCCCAGCTACTCAGAAGGCTGAGACAGGAGAATGGCTTGAACCTGAGAGGTGGAGGTTGTTGTGAGCAGAGATTGTGCCACTGCACTCCAGCCAGGGCAACAGAGCAAGACTCCATCTCAAAAAAAAAAAAACCAAAGAGCAGAATGTAGGACTTTACAGTGACTATTAAACCTGAATAAACACTGGAGGAAAATTTACAATTTATAACAATTAATGGGATAAGATAATGAGATTAAAGGTAACTTCAATTCTATAAACTTTTACAATATTATAAAGGGAAATACGGAATTAATTTAAAATTAAGATGGTTGATATTCCTGTTTTCAGATGATACTGTTCAAAAACTTTGCTGTAGTTTTGAATCACTGCATGGTTGGACAAACAAATATAATCCCTTCAAAAATACTCTCACATTAGTCCTGTCGAAACATGAATTTACTTTCAAACCGTTTTTGTAGATCGTTGGTAGAAAGGGTTTTTACATTTTTGCATTCAAGAAGAAATGGTTATTTCAAGGAGAAAATATGGTGAGCTCACAGAATGATATAAAGGAGTATCTGACATTCTGTATCCAGTTCAAACCACGATCCTTGTTAGCCTTTTGATCTTGATAGTAGAGCCTCTGTTTGCCTCTCTGACTCCTCTGAGTCTCTGTTTTGAGTGTGTTATATTTCTGGATGTAGGCCGACATCTTACTGACCAAACTTTCTCTTTAAATGGGCTGTTGTTTTTAAGCAATAGTTGATGGGGGAGGGTGGGGTGTGAGTTGTGGAATACTTAAAAGCCAGGGCTCTGGACTTGAAAAAGGCGTGAGTTTGAAAACTTGACTCGCTTTTCACTATTTGATCTAAGGCAAGTTATTCTCTCTCCACTGTTTTCCTCTGAAAAATGGGTTGCTGTCAGAATTAAGTGAGATAATGCATATGAAATGTTTACCATAATACTGACACTTCACAAGGGTTAAATAGATATTAGCTGCTGTTGGTTTATAACGTTAATATCCATGGTGGCTGAGATTGTGGCGATCTTATTTATTGTAGTACAGAGTTAGTGATCAGTAATAAATGTTGAATGAATGAATACATTACAGAAAACAGGCCATGGTTCATTCCCATATACTGTACTGTGTCAGAAGAAAGAGAAGCCAAGTTTACTTTAATGCTTTTTTTATTGACCTGTTCATCTCATGCTTGCCTGGTGGGAGTGGCATTGAGGTTTTCAATATCTAATGTTTGTAATAGGCCCTGTCGATTATAGGTAAATTTAGATTTCTTTGAGACAAGAATCAGTGGACTGATGACTGTATTTGGGCAAGAGGTTTCCTTCTTTGTGAAAAGAAAAGGCTGGGTTTGAATTCTGCTTTCTGACCCTAAATTTTTATTTTTCTTACTTAGAATTTAAATAAAAGGATGATTTTTATTGGCTTATAACTCTTAGCTCCTTATTTTAATTTACAGGTTATTTTGGATTACTCTATGTATTTGTCACTGTAGGTTTACTCCTTTAAGATAAAAAAACCAGAGCTCCCCCCTTTTTTTAAAGCAGCTTTATTGAGATATAATTTGCATAGCATACAATATGCCCATGTAAAGGGTGCAATTTAGGGGTTTTTTAGTGTATTCACAGATATACGCAACTACCACCACAGTTAATTTTAGAGCGTTTTTTATCACCTCAAAAGGATACCAATGTACCTTTTAACTGTTACCTCCCTAGCTCCCAAGCCCCCACCTGAAGGAACCATTAACCTACCTTCTGTCTCTACAGTTCCCTCTTCCAGACTGTCCTATGAATGGCGTCATGCAGTATGTGGTCTTTGGGACTGGTTTCTTTGACCCAGCATAATGTTTTAGAAGCTTATCCATGTTGTAGCATGTATCAGTACCTCCTCCCCCTTCACCTTGTTTAAATTTTTACTATATGTGTTTTCAGTTATGGGTTTATTTATGCTGAAAAGTTCATTTCAAAAAATTTTTTGTTTTGATTTTGTGTTCTGGTCCTTGAAGGCAAGTATTGTTTGTTTGTTTAGTTTTGTTTTAAACCAGTAAGGCTGTTCTACGTTGAATATTTCTTTATTGTGTGTTGGGAAAAGTTTCTGAAGTCCGCTCTGGGGTTAGACATTCCATGTTACTAGGTTAGCTCTTCATTTGGAAGAAAAAAGGGGCAGACAGATTCCTCATAAAAGCTAATGACAAGTTCATAACAGATTATAAATGTTTTACTGGTTTGCTAAGAAGGTAAGACACACCAGGTATTTCTGGAAGCTCAGGTTGGGCCTTTGTTTTTGTCGTCCCCCTGACCCTCCCCCTCCCCCTGCAATCATCATGGCAAGGGGCTCTTGACAGGGTTTGCTCTGGGAAAGTTGGAGAGATTTTCTTTCTGTCTCGTGGTTGAATGGCTGCCTTCACTATTCCAGACAGTCTCCTCAGACATACTTTCAACTTGCCATTTTCCTTTTTTCCTCTACAGGGATTAAAGCCTGTGGTTTCCACAGAAGCACCACCTATCATATTTGCCACACCAACTAAACTGACCTCCGATTCCACAGTGTATGACTATGCTGGGAAAAACAGAGTTCCAGAGCTACAGAAGTTTTTCCAGGTAAGGAAAGATACTCTACAACAGAGAAGCCTGTGAAATACATAGGCTTAAAAAATGCCTTATGAAACGAAATCTTAATCTAGTTTACTATCCACCCTCCTTCTTTTTTCTTTAAGTAGTAGTCTCTTGATTTTAGTTTGAGCCATAAACGAATAGAACTTTATATAGGTAGATACTGATAAAAGAGGGGAGGGTGGTTAATTTCCTCATTAGTATTTAAGGGTATGAGGGTTTTGAAATGGCATGAATAGCTCTTGATCATTTATTGCATGGAAGAAGGAATAGCCTGTATAACTGAATAGCCTGCATAACTGAATAACCCAATATATATATTTGACTTTGTGACACATGTAGTGACTTGGCAGTGAGTTTTTTTCTAATTGTTCTTTGCTTGCTTGATATTAAAATTCACTGAGCTATTGCTGAAAGTAGAGGAGGTGCTTATGGGTTTGCATATCAACAGAGAAGCCAGCATCGGAATTGAAAATATTATTAGAGTGAATCTACCTGCAAGTGATTGTGAAGTTAGTGGCCTGACCAGATCTTCGGTGCCATAGCAGTGCTTGCTACTGCTGTTGCTTAAGGTAGCTTCCCTCCTCAGAAGCAGTCCAGGTCCAGACCCATCTTGAGGATAGAGCACTTTTGTTTTGATCAGTTGAATCTCTTTTTATCTGATAAGTAAGGTTTGAGAGAGCATTTAGAATCTCAAGGTGCAGTGGGGAGGAATTTTGGACACTGCAAAATATGAGTTAAACAGGCCAGGTGCGGTGGCTCACTTCTGCAGCCCCAACACTTTGGGAGGCCAGGGTAGGAGGATTGCTTGATCAGCCTGGGCAGCATAACGAGACCCTGTCTCTACAAAAAAAATTAGCTGAATGTGTTGGCACGCATCTGTAACCCCAGCTACTCCAGAGGCTGAGGCGGGAGGATCACTTTAGCCCAGGATTTTGAGGCTGCAGTGAGCTGTGATTGAGCCACTGCATGCCAGCCTGGGTAACAGAGTGAGACCCAGTCTCTAAGATGATGATGATGATGATGATGATGATGATGATGATGATTTAAATATCTCATGGAATTTGATTATTAAATGGGTTTAACAGTGTGACGGAAAGAGGGCAGTCGAATCTCAAATGGACTTGAACCTTTTTATTGACGTGAAGTACTCCAATCCCATCCACTTATGATCAGAAGCCAAACTAAATGGAGAATGTTTCTCGTGCCAGCACCTCTTTTTATCTGTTTTAACACAGAGCCTTACTCTGTTGCCCAGGCTGGAGTGTAGTGGCACACTCACGGCCCACTGCATCCTTGACCTCTTGGGCTCAAGTGATCCTCCCACCTCAACTTCCCTAATGGCTGGGACTACAGGCACACACCACCACACCTGACTAATTTTAGTTATTCTGTAGAGACAGGGTTTTGCCGTGTTGCCCAGGCTGGTCTTCAGTTCCTGGGCTCAAGCCATCTATCTGCCTGCCTTGGCCTCCCAAAGTGCTGGGATTACAGGTGTGAGCCACTGCACCCAGCCTCTCCTGCCTGCACTTCTTTTAGCTACTGGTTACCTTTGCCTTTTAAAAAATGCACCAATGCTCCAGTTAAGCAATATATGATAAATGTCTTAGACATTTGGAATCTTTTGCATGCATATTCCCTGAGGCAGCATTTTGGAGAATGACTTTGGATTTACAAGCTTTAGCTACATTTATAGGAACATCTACTAGCGTTTCATGGACTAGGGCTTTTCCCACTGTCACTTTGATGAATTACTTACAGAGTAGACACATTTTTTTTTTTTAAATTTAAAGAATAAAATTGTAAAATATTTTTCTTCTCAACCATGCCCTTGTTAATTCTTGCTTTCAAGAAAGCTGATGGTGTGCCCGTCTACCTGAAACGAGGCCTGCCTGACCAAATGCTTTACCGGACTACCATGGCGCTGACTGTGGGAGGGACCATCTACTGCCTGATCGCCCTCTACATGGCTTCGCAGCCTAAAAACAAATGAGTTAGGCTGCAGAGGACTGGTTTGTTTTTTGGCATAAACCCTTTGAATTTCCTTTTTCATTGTTAAATTAAATTTTTTTTTTTACTTGGATGGCTTAATATTTTTGCAAGAAAAATAGGAAAATATGAAGATGATTTGGTTTGTTTATGAAATGCATATGGCTTGTCAGAGCTCATTCAACAGTTGAAGCCATTGTTTAAAGAAATGGTGCTTTGCTCTGTGTTTGTGCTCCTGATTTCCCTGGAGGTTCTAGATGAAGGCTGCACACAGGCTTGTTAACGTCAGTCTGTGCTGAGGACCTCAGGGACTTGAGGTTGCATTTTTGAGCACGGGGTGCAGAAGACTTTCTGGATTTGGATGTGGCTGTGGAAAGAACACAGAAGCCAAGGTCATGTGCATGAAATGAGGGGTTTGAGTTAGTCGCCTCGGGGATTTTTTCCATTTTGCAGTAAAATGTTAAATTAATGTAGCCTGCCTCTATTTGTTGGACAGTTAATTTCAAAGGGTTATTTGCCTCATCTCCTATCTTCAGTGAAATCTTATGTGTAATTGTGTGTATTTACTCCACCACGGGAACAGAGAACACCTGTTTAGTGTTGCACTTTAGACTGGTGTCTGTTTTGTTAATGCACCTGTGCCACAAATTTTCCTTTATCTTTTAAAAATGTTATAGCTTTTAATTATGATTTATTTTGACTGTGGAATAAATACACGAATGAAACATTTTAAGTTTGAAGTTCTTTGAATGACCTTTCAGAGTAATTTCAGAACACCAGCAGCATCTTAAACCTGAGTCTAATTTCTTTCTTGTTAATTAGGCACCAGATAATCTTTACAAAATGATTCCTAAAAGTCTTATAATAGGAGTCTTAACGGCATATTGATGATTACCGTATGGTTTTTTATAAAAACCTGCCTGCCCCTTAGTGAAATGTGCCTGTAACTCACAGTTCATTTAGACACTAATTTCCTTTGCTGTCATGATTGGTAGACTTCACCTACCCTATATTAATTTTGAAAAAAGATGGAGTTTTATTATATATAAAGGAATGGTTTGCATCTTACCATAGCACAGAACAGTGACCTCTTGCTCAGGATAAAATATGGTGATTTGAAAATACTCAGTAGCAGCCATGCGGTGATACATATATATGTGTGTGTGTGTGTGTGTGTGTGTATCTGCAAATCTAAATTTTATTCTCTGGTATTTCCCCCAAGTTTTTATTTTGAAAATTTTCAGACTAAAGACTAAGCATAGTACAATATATACCTGTATATCCTTCACTTAGATCACCAGTTATTAATATATTGGCACCTTTGCTTTTTCTTGTTCTCTCACACAGGCACACACAATGCATACGTGCACACACACATAGATCTGGTTTTTGTTGAATCACTTAAGATTGTTATGGAATTATAAATCAGCCATAAATACTTTAGCAAGTATCTCCTGAGTAAGGACATGTGTTCCTTTATAACCATAACCCAGTTGTCAGACTCAGTAAAGTTAACATTTATAACAATACTATCATCTAATATATAGTTTGCTTTCAAATTTCCCCAGTTGTTCTAATAATGAGTTCTTTATAGTTGTGTTTTTAAAAAAATAACAGCTTTATTGGAATATAATTTACATACTGTACAGTTCACCTAAAGTATACAAATCATTGGTTTTTACTGTATTTGGAGTTGTACAGCCACCACGAGAATCAATTTTAGAACACTTCTGTCACCCTAAAAAGAAACCCTGTACCCATTAGCAATCACTTGCCTTCTCTCCCCAACTCCCACCTCCCAGCCCAAAGCAAGCACTCATCTATTTTCAGTCTCTATGGATTTGTCTTTCCTGGACATTTCATATAAATATAATCATATGATGTGTGATGCATGTGACTGGCTTCTCTCAGTGTCATGTTTTTAAGGCTTATCCATGTTGTGGCATGAATTGATACTTTATTCTTTTTTATGGCTGAATAGTATTCAATTGAATGGATATTCCGCATTTTGTTTATCTGCTCATCTATGGATGGACACTTGAGTTCTTTCCACTTTGGGGATGTTATGAATAATGCTGCTATGAGCAATAGTGAACAAATTTTTACGTGGACATACGTTTTCATTTCTCCTGGGTATCTACCTAGGAGTGGAATTCCTGCGTCATATGATAACTGTTTAACATTTTGAGGAACTGCCAGACTGTTTCCAACCCAGTTGTACCATTTAACATTCTCACCAGCAGATGCAGTTCATTTTTGTTTTTGTTTTGGGTCCAGGATCCAGCCAACGATCATACATTGCATTTAGTTATTGTGACTTTTTTTGTTTGTTTAAGATGGAGTCTTACTCTGTCTCCAGGCTGGAGAGCAGTGGCATGATCTCAGCTCACTGCAATCTCTGCCTCCCGCATTCAAGCGATTCTCTTGAGTCAGCCTCCCAACTGGGACTACAGGTGCACACCACCATGTCCCACTAATTGTATTTTTAGTAGAGATGGGGTTTCACCATGTTGGCCAGGATGGTCTCGATCTTCTGACCTCGTGATCCGCCTGCCTCAGCCTCCCAAAGTGCTGGGATTACAGGCGTGGGCCACTGTGCCTGACATGTTGTGACTCTTTAGTCTCTTTTTATCCAGAATAGTCAGTCCCCACTGCCCTTCCTGATAGTGACCTATTTGAAGAGTCCAGGTCAGTTGTTTTGTAGGACATTCCTCAACTTGGATTTGTCGGATGTCTCATTGTGGTTTCAGGTTAAACATTTTTGTCAGGAATTCTTTATAGGCGATACGGTGTCCTCATTATGTCAGGTGGTACTTGATACCAGCTTGTCCCATTATTGGTGATTCAAAGTTGTGTCTGCCAGATTTCTCCCTTGTCAAGTTGATAAACTTTGCAATTAATAAGTAGCCTGAGGGGTGATATTTGAGACTGGGAATATTGTCTCCTTAGCAGTTTGCATTCTGTTTTCACTGGTCATTCTTGACTGAATTATTACTAAGGTGGTTGTAAAGTGATTTCTTCTGTTGTCATTCCTTCTACATTTTTGATATTTCTTCTGTGAAGATGAGCCTTTAAAGAAATTTGACTGAATTTCCTAATTTGATGTATAATAAGCATCTCTGCCATTATTCATTTCGATGCTGAAATGTGGCTTCTGTGTTCTATGAGCATCTCCTATCAGTCTTTGATCACCTCCCTACTTTGTGACAGACAAGATGGCTTCCATGCTGACCTTGTGTTTTCCTTACCTCAGTTTCCTCTGTTTATTATCAGGTATATTCTATGAATATATATACACACTTTTTCTTTTCTTTTTTTTTGAGATGGAGTTTTGCTCTTGTTGCCAGACTGGAGTGTAATGGCACCATCTCGGCTCACCGCAACCTCTGCTTCCCGGGTTCAAGCAATTTTTCTGCCTCAGCCTCCCGAGTAGCTGGGATTACAGGATGCGCCACCACAACCGGCTAATTTTGTATGTTTAGTAGAGATGGAGTTTCTCTGGGTTGGTCAGGCTGGTCTTGAACTCCTGACCTCAGGTGATCCACCTGCCTTGGTGTCCCGAAGTGTTGGGATTACAGGTGTGAGCCACCATGCCCGGCCGACGCATTTTCTTCACCTGTTTTATTTTTGCCTAAATGGTAGGTAGTATACCTTCCAGATCTCACTTGTAGCTTAGAGATTGTTCTGTTTCATTTTTCTACATTGGATTTTATTTTATGAATGTACCATAGTTTAGTCTCTTTTTGAAGGGTATTCAGTTTCACATTTTTTGCTTTTATAAATCTGACTTGAATGCATCATCTTTGGCTGTCATTTAACACAATGTTGGCTATATTTCTAGGACCATTTCTAGACGTGAGATTTAGTGGGTGAGGGGGATGTGCATTTTCCAATTTCAGTAGTGCTAATTACTAAAAAAATATGGTGCTGGTTGACATTCCTATCTAGCAGTGTTGAGAGTGCCTGTTTCTCTTCACCTTTGTCTACATAAAATATTACCAAACTTTTTTATCTTTGCCAATCTTCTAAGTGATACCATTTCTTTGTGGTTTAAATTGCCTTACTAGGCCGGGCGCCATGACTCACACCTATAATCCCAGCATGCTGGGAGGCTGAGGTGGCAGACCACTTCAGCTCAGGAGTTCAAGACCAGCCTGGGCAACATGGTGAAACGTCTCTACAAAAATACAAAAAGGGCTGAGGCAGGAGAATCGGCTGAGCCCAGGAGTTCAAGGCTGCAGTGAGCTGAGATTGTGCCACTGCATTTCAGCCTGGGTGACAGGGCAAGAGCCAGTCTCTAAAGAATTTAAAAAAAAGAGGTATTCTAGAGATAAATGGGCAAAGTACATGAATAGATAGCTCATAAAAAAAGGAAATACAACTTACCTTTAAAAAGAATAAAACATTTTTTAAAAAAAGGTACTCAGCATCACTCATTATAATAAAAAGGTAATTTCATTTTTCTTTTTTTGAGACAGGGTCTCACTCTGTCGCCCAGACTGGAGTGCAGTGGCTCGGTATTGGCTCACTGTAGTCTTGACTCCCTGGGCTCAAGTGATCCACCTCACCTTCCTGCGTAGTGGGTCTATAGGCGCTGCTGCAACATGCTTTTGGTAGAGACGAGGTCTTGCAGCTGTGTTGCCCAGGCTGGTCTTGAACTCCTGGCCTCAAGCAATCCTCCTGCCCTAGCCTCCCAAAGTGTTGGGATTACAGATGTGAGCCACTTGCCTGGCCCAGAGTACTTACTGATGATGCTGAATGTTTTGGTCTACTGGGCTGACTTCCTCAGGGATAGTCTCTAGTGACTCCTGTCTGAGCCAAACCTCTTCTGATTGCAAGTTCCAGAAGTCCATTAAATCCAGCTGATACAGAAAGGGAGATTTTTCAGAACCTGAGTGAAGCTGGGCCTCACAAGGACTGCCTTTGGGTCCAAGGCAGCTGTCCTTTCTGTCACTCTCTTGATTATGCAGCTGTTTAATTCTGTTTCTGCAGACCAGCTTTCTCTATTTCTCACTGGATTTGGAAGGAAATGGTTGTCCAGCTGCTGGCAACATGCCCTAAATTCCAGGAGAGAGAGAATGTTGGGAATTTGTGTTGAAATTATCTTAATAGTAAGCAAGATTTATCCATTTAAACCTGAACCAGCTCGCTCCCTCTAATTATGACACATTCTTTTTTTTTGAGACGGAGCCTTGCTCTGTCGCCCAGGCTGGAGTGCAGTGGTACAATCTTGGCTCACTGCAAGCTTCGCCTCCTGGGTTCAGGCCATTCTCCTGCCTCAGCCTCCCGAGTAGCTGGGACTACGGGTGTCCGCCACCACGCGGCTAAGTTTTTGTATTTTTAGTAGAGACGGGGTTTCCCCACCTTAGCCGGGATGGTCTCCATCTCCTGACCTCGTGATCCGCCCACCTCGGCCTCCCAAAGTGCTGGGATTATAGGCGTGAGCCACCGCGCTGGGCCTGCAGTGCATTCTAAGACAGATTTTCTCATACTTTGTTTTGGTCAAATACGTACTAACAGTAATTGTAATAATTCAATCTAGAATAAAAATATTTCTAACACTTAGAGTTTATGGTCACAGGAAATTTAAACAAATTTCAATTTTAGAGTGTTACAGAGAATTATGCATGAGCAAAAGGAGACTTTCATTCCTAAAGCTGTATGAGATTTTGGGGGTAACGTTGTGGGTATGGGAGTGGAATGGAAATACGTGTAGAAGCAGAGGTTTCTGACTGTTGTATAGATGTGTATTTTTAACCAGATGAAGGTGGGTGTCCAACTGAGTGGAATTTACATCCCATTGGATACTTTTAGAAGTGATTTAATAATTTAGCTGGTATTTTTAACAATAGAAACTATACTTTTTGCAACTATTTAAATTTAAGATGAAAAGTGTTAGGTATTAAGCTTAGATATGCATCGATATAAATTTTTTTTTAGGTACACAAGGGTAAGAAGGGTTGAACCTGGCTACTTTACACTTGTCCTTGTGAAGCAGTGCCTACTTATCCCTCGCTTTGCTCTGTCAGCCAGATTCCCTTTCAGGGTCTGACTAGCTTTCCCTCTCCTCCTCCGTCCCTTCATCCAGGGTGACTTTGCTGTGAAGCTGCTGGGTGAGATGAAGGTTGGTGTGGCTTTGATAACACTGGCCAGCTTTCGTTTATTTATCTGCTTTTTTCTTCCCTTCATGTGTGTGGCCTTGGGCAGGCTCCCCTAGCTTGTCTAACACTGAGGTCTGTTCATCCCCACGTCTTCGTTCTCATTTTCCTCATAGTCAAAAGCTTTGTAAACTTCTCACTTTCTGTCACATTCGTCTTCAATAGCTAGAGGTTATACCTGGGGCTATAAAAATTGGTTGCTGAGAAATTCTGATACTGCCTGGTCCCAGTGATTTAATACATCCATTTGACATTTTAACTCCACACCTCCTAAGTTGGGTCACTATTTAGTACCACAAACTGCCCATGTCGGGTTGGCTAAGTGGGGCCCGTCCCTAGCGCTCCGTTTGTTGGGTTCATTGGCCGGTATCTTTGGCTCCTCAAAGACTCCCTAACCCACCGTCTTCAAGGAGTTGCATTAATTCTCTGTTATTCTGGACATTTAATTAGTGTGCAGAAGCACACACTATTCGGTGCTGGATCCTCAGAGATGAATCATGCATAGGGTCATTTTCAGGGTGTCTCTCCACCTCTTAGGGTGATAGACCACGTGGCTAGCAAATGACCTTGTTATTGAGGAATTCTGCAGTTATCCTTCACCTGTTCTGATCTGGGAGCTCTGTGTGACTGGCGGGGTTTGGTGGCTTTAGAGGAGGCTGCCCGGGTGTGTGTGGTGGAGGGAAGCCTGGCTGTGGCTGCTGTTCTGGGAACCCATGTCATGCCTTGGTGGTAGCAGGTCAGGCCCTATAGCCTGGAGGGCAGCAGCAGCTGACTCTCGCTCTCATGATGTGAACAAGAGCAGTGACGGTGGCTCAGCACCTCCAGAGGTAGGAGGGGAGTGGGACGATCACTTGGAGTCTTCTCTGCCATCAGCCACTGTCACTTGCATGAGCTGGAATCAGGCCTCCTGACCTCTGGGGCTCCACAGTGCCCGGGTGTGGCGCTGCTGCAGGATGTGTTGGGATGGGCAGGTGGGGGCCCGGGTGCTGCCTGCTCAGGGTTCCAAGGCTGCTGGAGCTGACTTCCCGTGGGAGTCTGCTGCAAAACCCGAAACGGCCTGGTGAATGGTCAGGAAGAGCATTCTTTAGGTCATATTTTTTTCCTTGAGTTCTGACACGGCCCTCCTGGGACATCCTGCCTTCTCTTGTTCCAACCTCGTCTATGACATAGATTAGTCATGGTCACATGGCTATACCTCAGGGCCAAAGCACAGGTCTCTATGCTGCCTAACATGTACTAGCCAGATTGGAATCTTTGCTGACTCCAAATATCACATTCCAAGCTGCCCCAGGCTGTGAGAAATGGTGGTGTTGCCTCTCAGTTGGTAGAGAAGGTTTTAGGAAGAAGCCTTGGAAGGGCTGTACAGTAAAGCAGACGGAGTTAGGGACCTGGGTTTTCCAAGGCAGGGAAGGAGACGCTGAGGCTGTGTGGGCTGTACCTGGTGCCTGCCTGACGGGCCAAAGCAGTAAGTGGGTGCACAAATTGGGGTGGTTTCTGAGGGCATCTTGCCAGGCAGAGAGCTCAAGTCCCTCAGCTCAGCTCTCTTAGGGAGAGGGGGAGCAGGGAAGGGCAGCTAGGCTAGGGTGGAAGAGGAGGCTCTCCTGGTCCAGTGCCCCCTTCAGGGTTCCAGCTGTACCAGGCGTAGGCTTCAGTTGTGAGTGGAGCCCTGAGCTCAAGCATGGAGGCAGCGTGGTTGCTCAGCTCAGCCTCTCGTCGGAAGGCCTGGCACCAGTTCCGGAAGTGCCTCACCACTAGAGAGGGTGGGGAAGGTCAGATGCTGCAGAATCAGTTCATACCTGGGAGGCTCTAAGTCCATCTTCCCCTCCCGCCTGCCCCCTGCTTAGGCCACAAAGCCTCTATGTTATGCGGCAGATTAATTTGAAAATTGAGTTGCAGCTGAATGAGTTGATGTCTTCAAAGTTCAGTGGTGTTTGATTAGAGCCATCCAGAGACTAGATTTGCTCCCAGGAAATGATTCTGACCGAATAATTCAAGTGAATAAAGGTTAGATTTGTGTTTCTGGCCAAATCTGTGTTGCATTCAGCATCTCCAAAACATGAATTCCATTAACCTTTCATGAACTAGCATTAAATTACTTTCAATTAGTTGTCATTCTAATTAAAGTTGAGTTACACAGGGCAGCCTTTGTTTATACTTGGTGGCTGTTCCCTTGCCTTCTCTGGAACTAAGTCCTCTTGATCAAATGGTCATTTAGAAAGTTGGTTTTATAACTTTGTGTCCCACCACCCATCACTCCGAGTCAGGACCTGTTCCTCGAGCCGAAGGATGTGGGCCCCTACTGCATCAGGAAGGCTTGGGGAGCACTACTGGCTAGATTGAACCATGTGACTTGCAAAAAGCAATCCTGTGGCTGTGGGAGAGGAAGTTAAGGCGTGTTTAAGGTAGGCCCCCCAGCCCAGGCAAGCTTGGGCAGGCCTTGGGGTGCCAAGTGAGGCATGGTCCGCCCAGGTGGGACTTGGGCAGGTTGGGAGGGAAGTGTGCTGCCCCTGTGACGTCATGACCTAGCTTATTCTGAGTCTTTATGCCTTGGGTGTGGGTGGCCTTGCTCCTGCCAAGGGGTAGATGCGAGTCCTCATCAGGGCCTGTCTGCAGCCTCAGTCTCCTGAGGGCCAGCATTCCATGCTCCTGTCTAGTGGCCACAGCAGGAGGGGTTGAGGGAGGACTGACATAAACCACTGTGTCCCCCTGCAGGACTCACCCATAACTTGTCATCCAGCATATTTTTTCTGTTTTCTCCATTGATGATGGATGTGACATGTTATAACCAAGACAGAATCTCTAAGCCAGTGCGGGATTCTGCAGGGTGGGGTACTTCAGGCCCTTCAGACCCAGGATGCCAGAGGTGAGCTCTCTTTCTTTGGCTCTAGGTCTGAACAGAGGTCAGAGGTGACGACCACTTGCCCCACCTTTGCCATCAGTAGCCCCTGAAGCACAAATCATTCCTTCTGCAGTGTGCTGCGCAGTGGAGAGACGGAGAAAGGCGACACTGCTCCTGGCCTCCTGTGCTTGCAGAATGATGAGCAGTCAGAGGGCAGCAGAGCGGCCCAGTGCAGGGCCAGGCCCTGGGAAGGCAAGAGGAGTGGCAGGGAAGCCCCGCCGGGGCGCTGTTGAACTTGCACCTCACGTGAGTAGGTGGTTTCCACCAGAGGACGTGGGGAAGGCATGCACTGAGGTGTGAGGGCATCTCAGGTGCGCCTGGGGGGTCGGAGAGAAGAGAGGAAAGGCAGGATCCAGGATGAGAGTAAGAGGCTTAGGCCTTCCGGAGCACGTTCCTGGGGCTGGGCCTGAGAGCTGGACTCTGACTGGTGAGCAGGGTGTGTGTCGGGGCTAACCACCCGATCCAGCAGGGATGTTTTTGTGTTGGTTTGGTTCTTTTGAACCTAATGGAGAGGAAAAAGACTCACAACAATTGATAATTAAGAGTTGTTATGAGAGCTGATGGGGGCCGAGGGCACGAGAGGAAGGAATGGATCCCAAGGGTGCGAGGAAGGCAGAGTGAACCCAGCGTGACAGCTGCCCATCCCAGTAGAGGGGAGGAGGCCTCTGGGTACCCCCAGGATGGTGCAGCTTGGCTTCTGGGTGAGTGGGGAGGGGAGTACAGAACCTAGGGGTAAACAAGCAGGCGTGTTTCTTTGGAGAACGTGGGTTGCCTGTGGGTCCTCTAGGTGAGGAATCCCATAGGCATTCGGTCTGGGGAGAAGGTGAGGGATCTGGACTAGAGTTAAAACTCGAGACCGAATATACAAGTGGCTGCGGAAACCAGGGGTGTCTGCGACATTGTTCAGAGGGTTGTGTGGGAGTGAGGAAATAGAAAGGGGGATAACCAAGACTGAACAAGGTGGGTGGAGAGGAAGAGAGCAGCGAGGCTCATGGAGTGTGTGAACAGAGGAAGGCGGACACGACAGAGAGCACATTTCGCGTTCTGTTCGTGTAAAAGCCAAAACCAAACCAAACTCTTCGGTGGCAACAGGAGGTCAGAATGGAGGCCGCCCTGTGGGAGCCCCTGACAGGAGCAGGTCCCAGGCCGACTTCTGAGTGCTGGCAGCATCCCGGGTCTCCCTCCAGGGGTGGCTGTGTGGGTGTACACGTGTGCACGATGCACTGCGATTTTGCACTTTATTGGAAGTAATACATTTTAAAAGTGTTAAAAATAAGAAAGGAGGAAAGCAACGAAGGAGGGAGGGATAGAAGGAGGGAGAAAGGGCAGGAGGGAAGAAAGAAACCCGGAGGAATGGTGACAGGAGAGGAGGGGGTTTCAAGGACGAGGATGACGGCCAGTGTCGCTCACACACCTGGAGCTGAAGCCACTGCACCGGCTCTGGAGAGGCCTGTGGCCTTGGAGGCTGCCCCACAGTCCTCTGGGTTCACCACTGGGTTGTGTCCCTCACGCTTCGAGTGAGTGGTGTGGAACGGACCCTAGCGTTGAATCAGGACATGGAGGAGCAAGAGCCGTTGGGGGGGTCCCGTGCCCGAGAAACCCCTCAGCTCCTGGCGGTGCCAACGGCCGCGTCTGTGCTTTCCTGAGTGCCCTCCCTGGCAAATCTTTGTGTTTAAACTTGATAATGTTTAATAAAAAAATGTAATTAACGACTAAAATTTGATTTAAAAAAACTTCCTTCTATTTTAATGTGAGAGTTTCCCATGGAAACCACTTCAGCTTTGGCGTGGTGAACGACAGCTTTATTAATGGAGCCATCTGCAGGCTTTCCTCACAATCTGTCGCGTTGCCCATGGCTTCCAGTGCAAACACTGGTGATTGTGATGCAGGCTCCAGCCAGTGCTCAGAGGGGATGGCCTTAATGGCGCTCTGATGCGGGGACAGCTAATCTCTCGTTCTCTTATGTGCAGAGCTCGCCAGGATGTCTCTCCCCTTTGGATTGGATGTGGGCAAGGCCTTCATCTTCTCTTTTTCCTTTCTAGACCTAGGAGATGGTACCTCTTCTGCACAGATAGCACCTAAACTCACCTCCACTCACTGGAAAATGCTTTCATGGGAGGCAGTAATTCTCCCCCGTGAGTGGAAACTGTTTCCTGAGGCCTTCTCCACCATAGCCAGTGATTAGAGCCCTGCTGGCAGATTCCTCACTGGCCCTCCGACAGGCTGACTGCCAGGTGGGGATGGAGTTGGATCACACCAAGGCTCCAGGGTCTTGGGGAGGGCTGAGTGCTATCTGGGGGATTCTTGGCTCCGCTCAGAGTTAATCATCTTCTTCATGGAAATGTCCAAGCCTGGCAAACATTTCTGCTAGTGATTCTGGTGAGGAGATGTTCACGGGCAGCACAGGGCAGGCCACATTAACACAGATCTTGCCGATAGAGCCAGGACCTGTTGCTCTCGGAGAAAGCCTGGTCACCTCATCTCAGTTCGGGAGCAGTCTTGAGAGGGCTCTGCTGAAGAAAGTGAAACTCTGCTCTTCCTTTCCATTTGATTAATTCTGAATAAGGGAAGCTGATTCAGCCCAGACACCCGAGGAAAGGCGGAGGCTGGATGGCTTCAGGAGAGGGCATCTGAGGAGGAGTGAGTACCGACGATACATCAACCAGAAGCAAAACAAGGAGGGAGAAGGGGTGCTGTGGCCCCCGCGGTCGGGAGAGAAACACGGAAAGGCTGTCTCCGCCTTGCATGCGTGCCGGGAGCATGGGGAGCAGCGTTATGGATCAACCAACTGTCATCAGAGGGGCGGACCAGAAGATGAATTCTTAGTGCTCCCCGGTCGTCTCTTATCCCTGTGGTCCCATATGCTGAGCTTCACAGTCATACCCCAGACTGACCTTCCCTTGCCTAGGCTTCCCATGGCCACACCATGCTAGGAGTTCTCCCGCAGGGACCTGTGTGGGCACCGCGCGGTCCCACGGTCCGCACTGCCCCCTCTGACCTGTTGGGGGAGCACTGCAGGTGCACAGGTGCAGAGAGAATTTCAAAAGGCTTCGTGGTAGTAGGGCTTATTTTCTTCTCCACATTCCCTTCAAAAGCATAAAAAGAAGGTAAAGTTTCTACATCATTATGTAAATTTTTTTGAGACTCACAGGAAGTTGCAAAAATAGTAGAGTCCCATGAACCCTTCCCTCTGCTTCCCCCAGTGGTGACATCTTACGTAACTATGAGACCAGGAAAGTGACATTGGAAGGACACAGCAGTCCAAACCACAGGCTTCCCTGTTTTCAGCAGTTCGGTGTACACTCTGTGGAATCCGACCCCATATGTAGACTCATGCGGTGGCCACCCTACCCATCGCTACCACAGAGGAATCCCCTTGTGCCACCCCTTTGTAGTTGCCTCCCCTCCCTTCCAGCCCTGTCCCCTGAAGTCACTAGTGTGTTCTGTATCTCTGTAGTTTTGTCATTTCAAGAGTGGTGTATCAATGGGATGCAGTTTGTAAACTTTTGAGATGTGCTGTTTGTCACTGGTGCTCCTGCCCGTGAGCACCATCGAGTGTGCATGTGTCCACAGCCCTTTTTCTTGCTAAGTAGTATTCCACTGTGTGGGCTGCACGTCACTTGGTTTTTCTGTGAAGATTCCAGAAGTGGCAACATCACTTTTTAAATATTGAGATTCAGCCTTATGGAGTGTTGATTCTAGAATTTAAGCAATGGGTAGATGGTTTCAGTAGGTGACCAATCCAAGATTCCTAAGGAATAACTTACTTTGTACATTTGCCATTATACATTATAGCATCTAGTTACAATTTTCTAATTTTGAGGGAACGTGACTTTGCTCTAAACCAGTTCTAAAATATACAAAGTTTGTTTTTACAACCTTTCTAGAGTGTATGCTCCGTGAGGGCAGGGGCTACTCTTTCTCATTTTGGGATTCCTTGCTGAGCCCCACACAGTTCCTTGCCCTAGGCAGGTTCTTAATATATATGTGATGAATGGGTGCCTCCTTTACATCCTCAGTTCCACACAAACTCCCCAGGATTCACACTGGCTGCCACTTTGAAGGTGGTAGCAACACAATGTGTGTTGCAGAGAGACTAAATTCCGTAGAGGAGGAGCTGCTGTAAGGCATCTGACTTACATTCGTCAACTGAAACAGCTCTACAGTGACGGCTCCAGCTTCTGGTTTCCCTGCTTCTAACCAGGTTATCAAGTCATTCCAACCCAGTGTCGGTCGGCCCAACGGGCATCACTGTTGACAGTGGCAGGCTCCGGAGTCTCCTGTGATCTTTCCTAGGAGGCACAAGGGCTTGGTTACTGTGATCAGTCAAGCATGGGATGGGATGACCAGGCTTTGCATATTAGGAAATTCCTTTTCCTCCCTGAGGCCCTTTCCCTTTCGTCGGGCACTCACTTTCTTCTCGGTGCTTTCAATGAGATCTGATGAAAGGACACCCTGTCAGGAGTCAGTGTTGGCCTGTGGAGTCGATTTTGTTGAATCCCACTGAGATAGTCATCAGCAGCAGTGGTCCATATTCATTTGTCAGTGGATGGCTCCTCAGGAAAATCTATTTTCAGGCCTACAGGATTACGTTGGTAAAAGGGAGAAGAGACGGAAGATCAAAGTTCTGTGGCTGAGCATGGAGTTGGCCCAGCCTCCCAACACTTGCCACAGGAAGTGAGCGATGGGGAACGAGGACGAAGTGGAAAAAGCACTTGGCTAATGATGGAGAGAAGCTGCCACGCTGAGCTCAGTGAAATGGAAATTGCCCAAAGCCTGGAAAATAAGGTAGTGGTGTCTTCACACCAATAGGTTTAAATTGAACACTGGGGACTAAGGACTTGGGTGCCCAAGGTCAGAGAAGGCAAGAAGAGCAGGCATTTGTTGGCAGCAGGTGCCACAGTGAACCAGCCTGGCAGCTCCTCTGCCCCATGCTATGGTTGTAGGGATAGCAGGGAAGGATTTGTGCATAAGCCCCCCTTCAACTCTGACACGATTCAGAGTCCAAAGCCTCATTATCACCTTCTCTTCTGCCAGTCTTAAATTCTTCTATTGGAAGTTTAACCGATTTCATTCTTATTAACAACCATTGTTATTTTACAGTGCATATAACCTACAGCAGACGAGCATGGCAGCTGGCTGCGCGGACTCTGGAGGTGGGAGTACCTGGCTTCAACTCATAGCTCAGCCAGTCGGCTTCTCTGTACTTCAAGTTTCTTCATCTGTGAAATGGAGATAATGGAATTTAGTATTTTGAAAAGATTGAGTTAATACATGTTAAACACATGAAGTGTTAACTGTTTTCATTGACTAGCATTTAGTCATGGGGCTGGACCATATTTTAATCATTGAGCACCTTGCATTTATTTCAGCCTACTTCTTCATGTTTTTGTCCTTTGAGACATAGAAGTGGTGTCCTATAGGTTTTCTACCAGATTTCTGAATTGTTGTTTATTTTCAAGTTAAGGATGCTTTTTGAAAAACTGCATTCTGGCCAGGTGCAGTGGCTCATGCCTGTAATCCCAGCACTTTGGGAGGCCAAGGCGGACGGATCACGAGGTCAGGAGATCGAGACCATCCTGACTAACACAGTGAAACCCCGTCTCTACTAAAAATACAAACAAAACAAAACTGCATTCTATTATCACATTTTAAGTTTTTTTTACTTATTTTTTTTTTTTGAGACACAGTCTCGCTGTGTTGCCCAGGCTGATGTGCAGTGGCGTGATCTCGGTTCACTGCAACCTCCCGCCTCCCAGGTTCAAGCGATTCTCATGCCTCAGCCTCCCAAGTAGCTGGGACTACAGGTGTGCGCCATGAGGTCTAGCTAATTTTTGTATTTTTAGTAGAGATGAGGTTTCACCATTTTGTCCAGGCTGGTCTGGAACTCCTGATGTCAAGTGATCTGCCTGCCTCCACCTCCCAAGTTGGTAGAATTACAGGCATGAACCACCGCGCCTGGCCTATTATCACACTTTTAAAAATTAAAATAATTGCTTATGAAATATCCAGTCCTCACAATTCCCCAGTTGTCTTAATGTTTTCTACCACTTGTTTGAATCAGAATCCAACAAGGCTCATGGTGGTTGTTTAAATACTGATGCTTTGTGATATACAGGGGAGAGGATGTGGGAACAATTGTTTGGCCTTTTAAGAGCGTACATCAGGCCGGGAGCGGTGGCTCACACCTGTAATCCAGCACTTTTGAGAGGCCGAGGCAGGCGGATCACCTGAGGTTGGGAGTTCAAGACTAGCTTGGCCAATAAAGTGAAACCCTCTCTCTACTAAAAATACAAATAAAATTAGTTGGGCATGGTGGCTCATGGCCATAATCCCAGCTAGCTACTTGGGAGGCTGAGGCAGGAGAATTACTTGAACCCAGGAGGCAGAGGTTGCAGTGAGCTAAAATCACGCCATTGCACTCCAGCCTGGACAACAGAGCGAGACTCTGTCTCTAAATAAATAAATAAATAAATAAAGCATACATCAGCATCTAGTAATGAATGTAGTCCCGTTTGGATTGGCAAATTCTTTAAAAGTGGTTAGTTCAGTTAAGTCATGGTCTCCTGAGGATATCACCCATGAAGAGATAGTGGATAAAGAAATGAAACAGGCTCACGTTCCCAGGAGACAAACTTTTCTATTTGTTCTTCTTCCTTTTCCTTTGTCTAGGAAATGTTTTATTTTTGAGATAGTGTCTCCTCTGTTGCCCAGGCTGGAGTGCAGTGGCACGATCTCCGCTCACTGCAACCTCACCTCCTAGGTTCAAGCGATTCTCCCACCTCAGCCTCCCTAGTAACTGCGACTATAGGTGTACACCACACCTGGATTTTTTTTTTTTTTCTTGTATTTTTGGTAGAGATGAGGTTTCACCATGTTGCCCGGGCTGGTCTTGAACTCCTGGGCTCCAGTGATCCACCTGCCTCAGCCTCCCAAAGTGCTGGGATTACAGGTGTCAGCTACTGCGCCTAGCCGGAAATGTCTTCTTTACATCAAAGCTTTTAAGGCTATTATCAGGATCTATTAATGAAGGGAAGGTAGAGCAGAAATTCAAGTTTCTTTTGGAAAGGTGAACCAATCACCACAAAATGACTAACATTACATGAGTCCCTGTGAGGAGAGGAGCTGCCCCTTCACAAGGAGATGCACCTATTTTTTGTTTGGGAAACATACCTACAGACCATTCTGTTTCTGTGGCTGTTGGAGACTCCGGTTGTGGGCATCTTTGACAAAGGGACTTTTCCAGCAGGGTGGGCGTCAGTGATGCTGATGCAGATGTGTAGCATTGCTATGCTGTGGACTCGCCTCCTCCCAGACTGAGGACCGAGACTGACACAGACTCTCTTCTGTTTCCCTTATCTCCTTTCCAAAGTCTATGAATCTACCCTGGTCCTTTCCTTCTGTGTCTAATGAATGTCTTTCTCCTACTGTGGTGGAGGAAGTATAGATTTTGAAGTTCTAGAACACAAAGTCTCAGCATGGCTATGATGTAAACGAACATGGGCTGGTTACGAAACCTCCCAAACTCATTTCCTCATCTATAGTCACCTTCCCTGTATCCCTGAGCACCTGGGTGTTGGGGGATGTTGGGTCCATAGTAGGTGCTCCTCCAGGAGCAGCTCTTCTTGGTCCATATCCTGCCCATCTGCTCTTCAGCCTTCTTGGTCCTAAAAACATGTACTTGTCCTTTATTTCCAGCCTTAAGCTTCTAGAAGTTACACTGATACAATACCTCACTGTGCCCAAAAGCTAATTCATCATTTCTCCATAAATAAGTTTTGGATTTTCTTACTTTTAAAGAAAAATCACATTGTTGAGTGGGTTTGTTTTGGTGCCCACTAGCCATTCTGTCTCAGAATCAGTGAAAATGGAACTCCTACCCCAGGATAGCCTCTCGTGGGTTAGTATATGTAAGCGGCTGTGAATATTCAGTCAACCAGGGGCGAGTAAGGCAATAATGAAAACCTCATCATGTCTATGATTGATTGTAAAACTGGGGAATGTTTGGAATACTATCAACCTATTCTTCATAAAGGAAAATTTGTAGTGGCCAATTTGTGACTGTGGTATACAGAAGATCTGCGTTACTAAGCAATATGGGAGAGATGGGAGAAAGCAGAGAATGCCGTGGCCTACTGAGGTCAAGTACTTCACAAAGGCTAACACTGCGAGGCAGCCTCGTTGGATGGGTAACCAAGATCATCAGGATTATCCAATATTAAACATGAGAGAAAGTGTTGACATGAAATAAATGAAAAAGCTATCCCCATATTCAATAGGAACATAAATCAGAAGTAATTTCCTCTAACATTATGAGATGGGAGTTTGTTACTACCAGATGATTTCATCCACAGCAGCAGCAGTAGCCCACTGATAAATATTGTCTTCTGAATTGTCCTGCCTTCTGATAACTGGATAGTCATGGAAACTAGCAGTATAAATGAAGAAAGAGTTAAGACGCACTTAGAAAGAGGAAACATTTTGATTATTTTATTTTTTAATCTTCAAAATCTTCTGCCATGAGACAGGAATGCATGATAGCAATGGCTCAACTTCTTCACATGAAACACTTGGATTCATTTTCATTCACAAGTTTTTCTAAAAACATCTACAATTTCATAACCCCACCCACTTCCAACCATTATCACAGATTTAACTGACCATTAAACAGTAGTTGCCAGCATTAAATAGCTGGAACGCTTCCTGCGTATTAGTAGTGTCTTTTGAAACTACCACCGAAGAGTATCATGATTATAAATCTCATTGTACACGGCAACCCCAAAGGTGACTGATGTTTGTTCTCAAAGAAACTCCCTGCGGATCACTGAGAGCTGTATTCCCCAGGTACCTAAAGAAATGCTCTTTCTTCTCCAAGAACTGCCTGTTCATGTCAGTATATTTCTTGCAGGGAGTATAGCACATGCTGATCTGATGGTGTAATCATCGCTGCTAATAGGCAGATATATATGCCTGATACTTACTGGCGCACTCTGATAACTATGTACAGAACATACTGAAAAAAGATGGGTTGCTTGGAATCTCTCTTCTCTTGAAGAGAACTATTTTGAGGTTTTTTAACAGTTGTAAACAAAAGGAAAGATATACAGATACCTATACACACAGAGATCTACACTGAGTATTTTCAACGTGGTGCATATCTTCTTATCTAGAGATACACACAGTGTCTCCACTCGCCCCTTCACACACACCCACACCCTTCCATACAGCATGTGAATATAAATGTAAATGTCCTTGGGAGTTCACTGGAGTTTTCATATTACCAAATGATGATGAAATACCTGATTTGTATTACTCCTGAGAAGATATTAGAAGGGAATGACAGTTCTGATGCACTTTGGAATGGCACAATCATGTAAACGCCTGCATACTTAAGACTTCTTAACTCATCCAAAGTTTCTAAACATGATTTGACCAAAAAAATAAAAAGTATCAAAACAATGCAGCAAGTTAAAAAATCAAAACACTTTTTTATAATCAAAGTATCAACAAATATATAGGAAATACATGTTTGGCAGCAATTACTCTTACAATAGGAAACATGTACTGAAAACCATAGCTAGCCAGCAGAACTTAAAAAAAAAAAAAAACCTTTCCAATGCATAATACATGCATTGCCCAAAATAGTAGGATAGCCACGTTAGACTTACAAGACTTATGACAACTCCACCAGAAAAAAAATTGCTACAGAGCAAATCTGTTAAGTATGCTGTTGGTAAAAAAAAATTGCTATGACTATTATCCACATTTCTGTAAAAAAAGAATTTGCAATTTGCTGAATATCTTATCCCTCATATAATTTGTATAAAAATTACAACAAAACCAATAAATTTCAAGCACCAATAATCTAAACTTATTGTATTTATATTTCTCCTATTACTGAGGGAACAAATTATGATGAAGGCTTAGCTGAAATTAGCCAGGTAATCATTACAGTTTAGTTTTAAAGGCATGTGGTTTTCCTTCCATTCACTTGAATCTCAAACATTTGAGAATGTTTAGGCTAGTAAAGGACTCCTTGGAGGAATCCATCATTTCTGAGTATTGAAGGTTTTAATATACATTGAAAGCTCTTTAACAAACCAATGCTCTCTTAGTTCTAGGATAAAACAGATTTGCACACAAGAAATTAAGGGACCGTTCCTCATTATGACTGAGGAAAGGCAGCACCTCTCTAGTAGACTAAGAGCATGTCTGGACATCCACTGGTAGTTTCAGAAAACGGCATTTTTTTTAAGAAGGCAACACCATTGCACTTGGCAAAACTGAAGTTTTTCTTAATTAAAAAATTTCCATTACACATTTGGGGTGAAAGGGTATCTCAGTAAGAGTACTTTTTTTTTCTGGTTTCTTTTTCAGGGGGAAAAAAAGTAGTACAGTCTGAGCCAGTAGATGAGTAACAGTGTTTGTGATGCCTCTGGTTGTTCCTGAAGAAAACATGTTCAGATAACAAGGGGGTTTGTTTTCAAAATTAATGCAACTGCTGTTTTTGTTTCCAGTATTTACATCACACCACTTACGTATACAGTAATTTGTGAGACATCATTAATGTTTCAGTCTTCTCCTAGTATTAAGTTTGGTTAATTTTCAATAAACACCAAACTAAACCTTTAAGTTGGCTGCATTTGAGAGACTGAAAATAAGACTACTGAAGAAAACAAATCACATGGAAACCAAAATCTCAATCAACAGTGATTCTCCATCACTGCCCATCCTGTTATCTGAACTTTATCACAAAATCACATGCAGCTGAAGGAAAAGAGTAGCACTGAAGCCAGGGTGTTAGGACGAGGGCAAAGGGTGTTGCTGGTCCTCTGGAAGGGTGGCTTCGCCCTGCTTGCTTATCTCATTGGATGGCTCTTCATAAGGAGGCTCACCAAGGTCTCCGCTGCCCCCTTCACTCTCCTCCTCGCTGTGGTCTTCGCTTGGCTCCACAGTTTGTTCCAGGCTGTTCTCCAGAAGTGTGGGAGAACTGCTTATTCTACTTTCCTCTTCAGCTGTCTCATTTAAGGACTGAGAAGGAGGCGGTGTGGGAGTATCAGATTGGATGACACTTTCAGTGGAAGAGATGGGGGCTTTGGTTAGAGTAGTATCTGCTACAGTCTCATTCTGAGGCAAAGATAACTTTTCCACAAGTTTCCACTGAATGATGCTCATGTCTTTTCCACCAGTTGATATCAGGTGACTGTCATTGTGTGTAAAACTGACGTTGGTGACATGGCTGCTGTGGGCACTGTACTTGTGGCTGGGAGCCTATATGAAATAAATCAAGACAGGAAAATTCAACTCGTTCTTGACAAGCCTGTTTCAGAAACGGAGGTGATACATAAGGGGGGTCAACTCAGCTTGTGAAATGGGCAATCCAATTTAAAGCCAGAAGTCATCGGATCTCAGGAGTAAGACTAGCCGTTATTTCCTTTTATTACCACTTTACATAGGAGAAACAAAACAGAAGAATTTGACATCTCTGTATTTTCACACTATATGTTTAAAAAAAAATAGCTAAAAGCCTGTCTCTTCTAGATGTTGGTAGTATACTTGCCAGAGCTTAGTAATTATTCTTCTGAAATGGGTTAGGGGAACACTTACGATGTTGGCAGGATTACTGGAGATTTGGGAAACAGTTCCATTAGTTTTATAATGTTGAATATGTGTCCAACAAATAAAATATTTTAAAATATTTAGAGAGGTTTTAAATTGCCAACAAATCAAAATAAAAAGCAACTGGACGATAAATAAACAGGAATAACCCATCATCAGTCGTCATTTCTACAGCTCGCTTCTCCTTAGCCTTAGGAAAGGGGAGAAGACAAGCACCGCCTGGCTGGATGCTCACCGATGGCTCTTATCTCCCTCTGTGTGCTGGAGTAGCATGGAGAGGAATCGGTAACCTACAAATATTTTCTTGCCATTGATGGAGAATCATCCCTGGACAGAAGGCCTTATAACATTAGTTTTTATTAGAGTGAGTTTACCTTTGCTTTGGAGCAGGGATACTGAAACAGATGGACTTTACAAAAGTCATCGGCAACAGCTATCACCTTTCTATTGTGGGATCGCACCAGTGCATTGATATCTGTCCCATCAGATCCTTCTGGCCAGACACCTTTGATATGGAAACACAGGGATGCAGAAAAATTAGCTGAAGAAGTATAACTGTGATGCTACATATGTTTATTTTTAGAATCTGTTTAGCTTTTATCTATGTTCAAACTCTTAGCTGTTAACATTTCCTTTACAAATTTCTCAGTGGCTCACACTGTTCTTCATTCAAATGAAGTCCTGTCCAAAATCTAACTAATACAAAATCAAAATAGCCCTAAAATGGAAAACTCAGTGGTACTCAATAGTAACCAGCAGGTGGTGCTAATAATTTATTTTACTTTCAGCTTGACTTACACCTCAGCAATAAGCTCTTCCTTTTTAAAGTTTCTGGATGGAGGGAATCAGTTACTTGTATAGACAAGGTTCAAAAACAAAGCCATAACACCAAGTCTTCAAAGTGTAGTCTAGGTTTTCTTTCAGGGAGGCACCTCAAAGAAAACCTCAGAGAGATTATTTCTTATAGAAAGCATAGGCCACCCACTATAAATTCTATGGGATAGTTTAGCATGCTATCCCATAGAATTTTCAAAGATTATGTCCCAAAATAAGACACACCAAATTTAATTATTCTGAATCATTATGCAGCACTAATGATCACGTTGAACATAATTTTCACAGACCTCTGTTAGGCTAGATTAAAACTATGGAACATTTAAGGGTTGAGATGGCCACTTGTGGTTGAATGCTACTCCAGAGAACAAATATGTTTTTGGTAAATTTGCTAAAAACAAGTCAAAATACTTTAAAATTGGTCTCTCTTAATTTAATAAAGCCTTCATTAAATAACCACAGAAGCTATCAGCTGTGGGTCACTGCTTCATTTTCACCTAGAATAATGAAATTGTTTATGGACAGAATTATTTTGTGTTTAATTTCTTCCTGGCCTATTAGGCTTCTCTATCTTGACAGCACTTGTGTTTTTTTTTTTTTTTTTTTTTTTTGAGACGGAGTCTCGCTCTGTCACCCAGGCTGGAGTGCAGCGGCCAGATCTCAGCTCACAGCAAGCTCTGCCTCCCGGGTTTACGCCATTCTCCTGCCTCAGCCTCCCGAGTAGCTGGGACTACAGGCGCCCGCCACCTTGCCCGGCTAATTTTTTTTATTTTTTAGTAGAGACGGGTTTCACCGGGTTAGCCAGGATGGTCTCGATCTCCTGACCTCGTGATCCGCCCGTCTCGGCCTCCCAAAGTGCTGGGATTATAGGCTTGAGCCACCGCGCCCGGCCAGCACTTGTGTTTTGAACAATCACCTATAATGGATTATTTTTCTAATGCACATAGCATAAAGAAATGTTCAGATCTATGATCAGGCTGGAGAACTCAATTCTCAGAAGGCAGAGATATATTGTTAGAGAAAATATTGATTTTTGTGCATTGCTTTAGGTATTGGTGCCACATCCATATCCAGTGTTTTAATAACCTGAGCATAACACTTCTTTTTAATTCTTTGTAAATAACGCTTTATTATTTTAATTTTTCCATCTATCTACTCACCCTTTCAGAAGGATACCTAAATACTAAGGAAGGCTTAGAAAACCGTCATAGAGGTCAGATTTCCAGAAATTTACAAAACGTCAGATTAGGAAGAAGTCCCACATAGTTATCTTTATATAATTCTACTAAAAATGTCTTTGTATTTCAACAAGTGGTGTAAGGCAAGTAGACATCCACATGCAAAATAATAATAATATACACTGACAAGGACATGGAGAAACTGGAACCCTCCTACACTGCTGGTGGAAATGTAAATGTAGTCACTGTGGAAAACAGTCTGGCAGTTGATCAGAAGAGTAAACATACAGTTACCATTTAACTCAGCAATTCTACTCCTAGGTAAATACCCAAGAGAAAGGAAAACATGTCTACACAAAAACCTGCACATGACTGTTCATGGCAGTGGTATTCATAATAGCCAAAAAGTAGGAACAACTCAAGGTCCATCAACAGATGAATGAATTAAGAAAATGTAGTCTATCCATAGAATGGGATATTACTTACCCATAAAAAAGAGTAAAGTACTGATGCATGCTGTAACATGGATAAACCTTGAAAATATTATGCTGAATCACAGAAGCTAGTCTCAATGCATCACATACTGTATGATTCCCCTTATACAAACTATACAGAATAGGCAAATCAATAAAACAGATTAGTAGTTGCTGGGGGGTGGGGTAGAGGATAAGAGAGATGGGGTAACTGTTAATGGGTACAGGGTTTCTTTGTGGGATAATGAAAATGTTATAAAATTAGACCTTGATGGTCACACAACTAAGTATACAAAAACCACTGAATTTTACACTTTATTTATGAGATGGAGTCTCAATCTGTTGCCCTGGCTGGAGTGCAGTGGCACAGTCTCAGCTCACTGCAACCTCTGCCTCCCAGGTTCAAGCGATTCTCCTGCCTCAGCCTCCCATGTAGCTGGGATTACAGGTGCACGCCACCACGCCCAGCTAATTTTTGTATTTTTAGCAGAGACAGGGTTTCACCATGTTGGCCAGGCTGGTTTCGAACTCCTGAACTCAGGTGATTTGCCCACCTCGGCCTCCCAAAGTGCTGGGATTACAGGTGTGAGCCACCACACCCAGCCTGAATTTTATACTCTAAATAGGTGAACTGTATCGTATGTATCTCAAGCTACTTAAAAATGCCTTTCCAAATTTAATAACTTCAATTTTCACTTAAAGAAAAACGGGAAGGTAATCTGCACTAATGTGAACTTCTTGTCTTTCATATTGAGGACCAAAAGTGCTGGATTCTGCAAAATACAAATGCCATGTTTGTTCAATTCTAATACATTTTATTTCTCTGTGGCTGACATTAATAGTGATAAAGCTAAAGAACACACAGACTGTTTTTCATTTATAAATTTAAGCAAGTAAATATTATATATGAAAAACCCACAAGCCACTTCTTTACATCAGGTGTCATGTCCTTACCAAAGACTTGAAATCCTAGCACACAGGTATATGTCGTCCAATCAATGTCCTTACAATCCGATCGATTCCTGATTAGTTTGCAGCCATTTGGAATGTCCCCTTTAAATTTAGAAACAGGAAGTATAATCATAGTGCTTGTGTACAAATGTATTTGAAAGTGCATCTTGATTCAAACTAGCCACGTTTACTTGTATTTATAATCCATACACTGAAAAACATTAAGACACATTTAAAAAGGAAAAGAAAGTGTTCACTTTAACAGGGTTTATAAAACCACAAACTGTTTCCCATGGGAAGTTTTTTTTTTTCCTCTCTCTAAAAGGCATAAATGCCCATCCATTTATGCCTCCAGGAGAAGTAGTAAATGAAAAACCATTCAGAGCAGCATCAATTTGACAGAGTAACTTCTTATTACTACATGTGCCTTCCGTTCTATACTATTACATTAATTCATTACTCTTGGAGAAGTGAACCACATTTGAGATTCTCATTACTTTAGCTCAGTGTAACATATGCTTTGTCAGGTTAAAGAGTCTGGCAAGCATTCTCCGCACAATTCCGATTCCATGCAGCCTGTTCATTAGCACCCCTGTCAGACATGTCTCAGCCCATATATATCTGATCATTCATACTTACAGTACAATATTTCATAGTCTCCCGAGTTAGACATTATGTACTTGTTGTCTGGGGACCAGTCAAGGTGTGTGATGTAGCTGGAATGTCCCTAGAAAATAACAGATACATTGTTAGAAAGCATTTAGAGTTCTGAGTGATAAACAGTTTAACAGCTAGCCAATACTGTTTTCTGAATACACATTTGTTGGAATTTCTAAAGGAGAGGAAGCAGTGTTACACCCTCTAGAACTGAGCAGACTCACAGCAGATCCTTTGCACTTGATACTTGGGAGAAACTTTCTGGCCTATCTAGATACCAGAAACTAGTACCTACCACCTGTATCAGACACTTCCAAGAAAGACAGTCTCTTAAACTTGTATCTTACAGGACACTGCAACACGTATCATACCCTCTGGCCTTATTTCATGTCAGTGCTGTCCTCATGAGAGTGACTCCATTTTTGAGAATGAAGTGTTGGTTATAAGTTGTGCATAAGGAATGCAGTTTACCTGGGCTACTTCTTAACTCTCCATGGTACAACTCAGAAGCTGAGGAATACAGCACCCATATATGGTCTATGGAGGTATCCTAGAAAAACCGTCTCCAAAGAATGTTTTGGGGGAAAATTCACTCAACGCTGTACTCCATCAGAACAGTAGGACTCAATATAATCATCTGATTCCTTAGAACATTCCTTAAGCAGGAAACAATGATCTTTTTCTGCTTAGGTTTTAACACTGTGGGAGTTAAAACAAAAAAACTACGAAACACTAATTTTTGTTGGCTTCACATATGAGCACTTATGTATTTCCAATAAACTATTTCAGATAAATTACCAGATCTTATGGTTCACCAAAGCTGACAGAGACCTGAATTTACTTTTACCTCCTACAGTCTGTGGTGAAACACATTTAATTTCTACTGTGCTTTTTCAATTACTAACTTTATTTTTTTGAGACAGGGTCTCACTCTGTTGCCAAGGCTGGAGTACAATGGCGCTATCATGGCTCACTGCAGTCTTGACCTCCCTGGCCTCAAGTGATCCTTCCACTTCTCAGCCTCCTGGATAGCTGGGACTACAGGCACATGCCATCGCTCCCGGCTAATTTTTGTATTTTCTGCAGAGACGGGGTTTCACCACATCGCTGAGGCTGGTCTCGAACTCCTGGGCTCAAGTGATCCTCCAGCCTCAGCCTCCCAAAGTGCTGGGACTACTGGCATGAGCCACTGTAGCCAATTACTAGCTTTCTGGTCACATGATTTTCTTCTTTTTATTTTGAGATAGAGTCTCAATCTGTCACCCAGTCTGGAGAGCAGTGGCACAAGCTCAGCTCACTGCAACCTCCACCTCCTGGGTTCAAACGATTCTCATGCCTCAGCCTCCTGAGTAGCTGGAATTACAGGTGTGCACCACCATCCCAGCTAATTTTTTCTATTTTTAGTAGAGACAGGGTTTCACTCTGTTGGCCAGGTTGGTCTCAAACTCCTGGCCTCAAGTGATCTGCCCACCTCAGCCTCCCAAAGTGCTGGGATTACAGGTGTGAGCCATGGCACCAAGCCTTATTTTATTTTTTTTCACCTATTCTTCTCTTCCTCTAAGATTTTTTCTTTTTTAATTGAGACAGGGTCTCACTTGTTCACTCAGGCTGGATGGAGTGCAGTGGCATAATCTTGGCTCACTGCAACCTCCGCCTCCTGGGTTCAAGTGATCCTCCCACCTCAGCCTCCCAAGTAGGTGGGACTATAGGCGCGCACCACCACACCTGGCTAATTTTTGTATTTTTTTGGTATAGACGGGGTTTCAACACATTAGCCAGGCTGGTCTTGAATTCCTGACCTGAAGTTATCCACTTGCCCCAGCCTCCCAAAGTGCTGGGATTATAGTGAACCACTGCACCCGGCCAAGATTTTATTTTTTAAGTTAACAAATTCAATGTACCTTAGGGATAGTTTTTAATGATTTACATTAGAGCGATGACTCTAATTCTTTTAGTACCCTTCTGAAGTCTACCAATGTGTCCCCAAACCTTTCTGGAGCCATAATCTCCACCATAGTGCTGTATGGGAAATACACATATTTAAACAAATTTAAATTATATGAATCTGAGAAGTGAAGCTTTCTGAAATCACTAGAAATTAAGCAGTATATTGGAAAACAGGTTGGGAATCACTTGCTAGGCATACAGGGGACCTACTAACTTAAGAAATCAGTTTTCATAGACAGCAAGATGCACATGGATGTTTGCTATTTTCTGAGTATGGCAGGGTTCATACATCCTTTTCACAGTGCACATGAGCCTGATGAGCCTGATGGCTGGCTCTGGCGTCTGGGGAAGCCATGCTTCTAAAATTAGAACTTGCTACATGGATGAAGATTTAACAAGACTGGTCATGGCAAAGTACAGGCCTCTTTGAGAATTTCACCCTAATGTAACAGTATTTAAAAATACTATCTGCATCTTTGTGCAAAGCTTTCAATACCATTAATTAGAAGAGCATCAAAAGCATTGTATATATACATAATATTCATGCAAAAAACATCTGTGTTGGACACAGATTATTTTCAGATGGTAAATCAACATAAAAGTATTCTCAAACGGAGTCTTGAGTAGGAGAAGTCCCCAAATTTAGAAAAGATCTTAGGAAAGTTATTAACTCATATTTAGAAAAGAAAGTATTTTCTGCCTGGCATCGATTCCAATAAATAAGCAAAGAAAAGATGAAATGCAGCTGTTGGGGTCTATGTTACTCTCCCCACAAATCACCTCAGTGTCCTTCCTCTACCCAACTCACAGGCTAATGCAAAGTATATGCACAGCTTAGAAAAACAGCCTCAAACTTTACTCCATGGGCACAAACACAAGTGCAAATTCTAGTATATCTCCTTGAAGACAAACAAGTAGTCTAAGCTGGCCCTTTCATTATTGTCATTAAGTAGCCATATGGCGTTACCACAAAAATAATCCCCAGTGACAAAGTGAAAGAATATGGCTATGAAGAAAAAATTCAGAAATATGTGAGTTAAATCTTTGTCAACTGCATGATGATTATCACCTGCATCAGTGGTTTGCAACTGGTTTAAGATTACCTGGGGAGTTAAAAAACAACCAACCAACTAAGCAACGAAGGTCTCAATTTAGGACCTAACTTTTGTCCATCTAGAGCTATGCTGTTCAGTCGAACTTTCTGCAGTGACAAAAAATATCTGTATCAGTGCAGTCCAATGCAGTAGCAACTAGTCCCCTGTGGTTTCGAAGTAACTGAAATGTTGCTGCACTCTCAGGGAACTGAATTGCATTTAATGGTATGAACAGAAAGTTGTGGCTAGTAATTGCCATATTGGAAAATACAGGTAGAGAAGTCTGTTCTTTCTCTACTAATTTGAAACACCCCTTTTATTACTTAGTAAACTTCCACAAAAACATAAATCTGTTTCTGGATGCTTTTGTTTCATCAGTTTATCTGCTTATTCCCAACCATGATAGCTCTGTGATACGTGGAAAATTTCACATGAACTAGAACTATTTTATTAATCCCATAAATATGGTGAAAATCTAAAGATCATATCAAATTTAGAGACTAGTTTATAGAAAACATATCTTTATGAGGTTTTTTATTTAGAAACATGCTATGTCTAATTCTTTCAGATTATAGTTATGTCTTTCAGCAATATTTCACATAGCTTCCTGTGCTTTTGTTGCTGTGTTTATTCTCAAAGCATCTAGTTTTTGTTGCTATTGTGAATGCATTTTTCCTACGTTTCTGATATGCTTTTGCTGATGTGAGGAAAAGTGGTCTTCACCTAGTGAGTGGAGTGTAGTCTGCTAGTTGCCTCTCCAATCCACATTATCCCTCTTCTGTTGAGTGCCCAGGTAGAACACTGTTATTTCCCAGCTCCTCTGAAGTTAGGGGTGGCAGAAGTCATTGTGTGGGGCTTCCAGGAAAACTCTGAGAATTGACTTAGTGGAAGGAGTGCCCTTCTTTTGTCCCTTGCTCTAATCCCTTCTGCTTGGAAGTAGGATGTGATGGCTGGATTTCCAGCAGCATGTTATGATGTTGAGGATGGAAGCAATGGCAACATACTAATAAATGACGTAGAAAGAAAGGATCCCAGTTCCTGATGGCTTCTTTTAAATGAGACCATTTATCTCTAATGTGTTCAAGTGAAAAACTACACTTTTTTTTTCTTTTTGAGATGGAGTCTCGCTCTGTCACCCAGGCTGGAGTGCAGTGGTGCGATCTCAGCTCACTGCAAGCTCCACCTTACGAGTTCACACCATTCTCCTGCCTCAGCCTCCCGAGTAGCTGGGACTACAGGCACCCGCCACCATGCCCAGCTAATTTTTTGTATTTTTAGTAGAGACGGGGTTTCACCATGTTAGCCAGGATGGTCTCAATCTCCTGTCCTCATGATCCACCCGCCTCAGCCTCCCAAAGTGCTGGGATTACAGGCATGAGCCATGGCGCCCGGCCTGGTTACTCCACATAATTCTTAACTTTCACAGTGATACCGAATTCTATTACCTTATGAAATCCTGCATTAATTTCAGGGTTTATTACTCTTTTTTTTCCCTCTTTTTGATGTGTATTTCCAATTAACAAAATCCTGGCAAAAAGCAAACTTAACTTTTACCAGCACTTCTTGCCTACTCAAACAGATTTTGTAATGCTTTTTAGGATATCATTGCAACTTAAATATACTACATCTCCTGGGTTAAGATATTCGAGTAACAGTGTTAAAAGGTACACAGGAATTTGAGTCAAGCAGAAAGCCATTATGTTGACACTCAGGTACATAATAAAATAACCTTAATATTCCACTGAAAACTGAATAGAAACTTCAGGTCAATCAAGACACCTAAAATCTTTCAAGGAAAATATACAGTGCTCATAATTGTAAAACTATTTTTGAATTTTAATAGATTACCGTTAAATGCTGAAAAATACCCGTAGATACAACCCAGGCTCATCTAATCATGGAAAACAATGCTGTTAATAATAATAATACCTAATATTTACTAAGTACCTTGCATACATCATCACATCTGAATCTCATAGCAACCTTAATGAGGATGTCCTCTTAGGAGGTGAGATGGTTAGGATGCATAGATAGGTTAAGTAACTTTTCTGAAGTTACTTAACAAAGAATTGGTGTACCAGGGTTCAAAACTAGGTCAGATGATTCTGGAGCACATTAAGCACAGCTTTTTTTTTTTTTTTTAAATACAGACAGGGTCTTAGTTAGTTGCCCAGGCTGGTGTCAAACTCCTAGATTCCAGTGATCCTGCCACCTTGGCCTCCCAAAGTGCTGGGATTACAGGTGTGAGTCACCTCACCTGGCCTAAGCACAGCATTGAAGTCAGGCTTATCTTTTACTCATTAGGAGTTAGATTGTTTACTTGTACTGCATCTATTTTTGTACTGTTTTTGAAGTGATAGAGACTGTGTAACATTAAAAGTAAATAAATGCAAGCATTAGAAATGGGAGAGAAAAAGGAAGTGACAGGGTATGTGAAAAAGCATGAAGCCAAAAGTGCTCTTGGCTAGGCTCTTCTTGTATGATGTTGAGGTTTTCCGGGTTCCTAAGGTTTGATGAGACACATCAAATTTTCAACTCAGTCTTTATCATCCTTGGAGACTAGTATACTCATATGTTTATACTGTGAGGTAACCAGATTAATCAAGATTAGCTTGATCACAGAGGTTAGAATACAAAACAAAGGGTAAGTGATAAATGAGCTTTTGGTACAGTTGCCTTACTTTCTTATTCATCAAATTAAGGTGGTGACTAGATAACGGTCTCTTCTATCCTTTATAAATGGGAAAAATGATTCTAACTATAAATTGTATAGTCCTTTTGTGATCAGACTTAATATTTTAAAAGAACACACAGAAGAAGGAATCCAGGATAAATCTCCAAATTTACAGTTTATCTGAAGTTTTTTGAAATACCAAAATTTTAAGCACATCAAGTTCAGAAAGATTGTAAAAGGTATTTGGAGACAGTAGAAAATGGAAATAAGTTTCAGTGACTGGAAGAGTAAAGTTCTGTGAGTTTGTGGAAACTCCAGTGGATGTCCTCTAGTTTGGAACCTCTGAATGTCTAACTTTAGAATTAACATAAAATAAATCAAAGCAGAAAGAGGCAAAGAAGAGTCATAATGGCTCTAAGCTTGGCAAGCCTAGAGTATAAGCTGATTAAAGGTAGGAATCTATCCAAAGAAAGTATTATTCCGCTGAGTTGGCACTAGTGTGGTCAGCAATGAAAGAGGAGTCACAGAGACAATGTGTCCTATGTTTAGGGTAGTGAGACCTGAACTGAGATCAGGTCCAGTGGTGATCCCTGCTCTACTGTGGATGTAAGCACTGGATTTGCTCACTTTCTGATTCTACTCTTGCTTCACATGTACTTTCCCTAAAGGAAAGGACTGCATTGGCTGGAGGATGCTCATGTCCTGTCCCCTTGGCATATTTTATGAATACACTAGTATTCTTTTTTTTTTTTTTTGAGTCAGGGTCTGGCTCTCACATCCAGGCTAGAGTGTAGTGGCATCATCATGGCTCACTGCAACCTTGACCTCCACGGCTCTAGCGATCCTCCTATCTGGGACTACAGTGCATGCCACCACACCCAGCTTACGTGTATGTGTAAAGACAGGGTCTCATTATGTTGTTGCCCAGGCTGGATGTGAACTCCTGGGCTCAAGTGATGTGCCTCTTCAGTCTCCCAAAGTGCTGGGTTACAGGCATGCGCTACCATGCCTGGCCTAAACTAGCATTCTGATTAAAAGATGCTTTCCTGAGACTTGCTTGCTTATAGAGAGATAACTTGGTTGGCCAGGGGAAACTAGGATTTAGTGTCCTTACCAGTTCTAGTTTGTATTGTAAATTGACATTTTATAAACTAGCTTTGGAAAACTTGGTTGATGTAAGTCCGTATCTCTAAAATGGATCTTGTTTCTTAGCTTATGAAGTTGAGAGCAAGGTCCTGGACTATAATGATGTCATCATTCATTAAGGGACCCATGCATCACCTAGCTGCCCTCTACCAAGAAGTGCTGTTTCACATCTTTGGGTATCAGCCATCTTTTCAACTGACGTTTCCACATATTGAAAAGCTACTGTGAAGAGGGACTCCAAATGCATGTAACTTATAATTTGTTAGATTGTAAGTTATAAGATTTACTTTATTATTTTTATTAGAGACATTTATAATTTAGACATAGTTTATTAGTGACACTTCCTAAAGCTCTAAGCTTACTGTGCTTCTGCAGCTATAATAGTCACCTAAATGCTGAGTAGTAATAAGAAAATTACTAGAAATAGAAAATAGCATTTGTATTGGAACTCTGAGAGTAGATCTAGTCGTTATATTTTTAAAAGACCTCATCTTTACAACAATGCTATAAAGTAGGAACTATCATAAACTCCAGTTTTAAGATAATAAAATTAAAACTCTGAGAAGTTAACTTGCCTAAAGTCACAAACTAGTAAGCAGCAGAGACAGTGTTGACCCAGTTTTGCCTGTCCTATATAACAGCAGACAATAGATAAAAGCAGGGGACTGACTATAAGACCAGCTGATGGAAACAAGCAACAAGAACTGACAGCTAGAAGCAAAGCACAAAACAGAAGATAATTAGGAACGCAGAATAGTTGAAACTTTCATTACAACCTCAAACAGTACTGCAAACTTTAACAGTTCCTATGGGTATCTCAAAATAATACTTTCTTCAAACGCTTCAAAGAACTCCCTAACTGGATTAGGACAAATCTCATGCATTTGATAAACTTGCCATCTCTCAATACTTCCAAGGTCATTCTGATTATTTAATGTCACACATTGGTGTCTCTTCTGGATCAGCTGTACAGTAAAATAAGATACGTAATGAAAAACCTGAGGCATTACTGTACATTGGAAAGTCTGCTTCACTAAGAGTTAATAAGAATTGTGTTCAAGTCCTTGATCTGACATTATGTCAAGATAACACCGATGACAAGTCATTATTCTTCTCGGAAAAGTGGGCTAAGTGCTACAGGGCTACCTATAAAATCTTGATTCTACAAGATTAAGTCATATTTGATATACTGTTTATTAAGGTATGGACTTTAAAAAAAAAAGGTTGAGATTAAAAGCCAGCCAGGCGCAGTAGCTCATGCCTAATCTCATCACTTTGGAAGGCTGAGGTGGGAGGACTGCTTGAGGCCAGGAGTTCGAGACCAGCCTGGATAACATAGGGAGATCTCATCTCTATGAAAATAAAAAAAGTGAGCTGGGAAAGGTGGCACGCACCTATGATGCCAGCTACTCAGGAGGGTGAGGCAGGAGAATTGCTTCAGCCCAGGAGTTTGAGGCACTGCACTCCAGCCTGGATGACAGAGTAAGACCCTGTCTCAAAAAGTGAAAACAAAATTCAAAAAACAGAAAACAAAACAAAACAAACAACAACAACAAAAAATTGGGGGCTGGTAGGGTAAACTTCAGTGATCTGAAAATTTCTTCAGGTGGAATATCTCATTTAATCATGTTGTATACTATTCCATATGACAAACATTACGTTGATAAAAGATAGATTTAAATAAATTAATGGATAATGATTCATTATTGTCAAGGCAAACAAAATATTTTGGACAAATTCTAAACTCTGAAGTTGCTTGTAGACTAGTTTGCAAATGTACTGGTTTTAATATATGGTATAAAATATGCAAAAAGGCAAATAAGTCTGCTTCCTCAAATAGTACATGGCTTAGTTTTTGCTTAAATATAATAAGCAAAATAAATATCAGACCCATATTGAAGTTTATTTTGCTTATTACAAGATGTATATGCTTCTAAAAACTAATTCTTTCATCTATTTCCCTAAAATGAATTGCTTTGTGATAAAGACTGTTAAAGAATTCAAATTCCGGTAGTCTGGCCCAGAGTCTGTCCTCTTAACCACTATGCTACACTGCCTACTTTTCTCTTCCTGGCCTGAGCTGGACTGTACTTCTTGAGGACAAAGGAACACATGTTGTACATATTCCTGGTGCCTAAGCCATTTTCGTTTGCTAGGGGAATACCTGCCATACATTCAGTACTTGTCATGCTTATAGAAATGTAATCCAATTTTCATCCTATAATTATAGCCCAATGAAGGCAGAAGTAGGCAACAAATTACAGGAAACATCCTTCTGTTAATTCTCTTAAACGCAGACAAATATCCATGTACATTCTTTTATTTTTAGTGGAAGAGAGGTGATATATGATGTTAAGATTAAACATGAGATGTTCTTTTATTTCTGACTCATTCAGTTTTCAAAAAGTGTTATTCTAAAGGTTTCCTACGGAAATAGCTTTAAGAAACTGTCTTAAAACTAGTCAAAGAGTGACAAATATTACACCCCCATCAAAAGGAGACATCTTTTTAGAGCACACAGGGAACGCTAATGTTCTGCCGTCAGGTATTACCAGTCTCAGTTTTCGAAGACAGAGATTAAAGCAGCTAACGACAGGAAACAACACATACATCGATGTAAACATTTGTTTTTAACAGAAGTAAAATTTCCCAATTAATTTTACAACTTGTTTTACTTCACTACTTACAGTGCACCTTCCATATCTGCTATATTTTCTTCCATTTTCAGAGACTACATAGAGGTAAATAAAGTTGTCATGAGATCCTACAGCCAGGAAGGTGCCATCTAGAATGAAATAGGCCAGTGTTGACTAGAGAAATATACTGATAAATTTATTTACTGTTATTTTACTGGATCTACCCTAAATGACATATTTTACAAATGCTGTTAAATCTCATCAATTTAACTGTTATTTGGCAACTGATGAATGAATCCTATCCACTAAATACATTTGAAAAATAAATGGTCATCCAGTCTAATACACAATCCCTTCTTGGAGATGCTTACAGGCCTTGGACTCTAGGCCTCATCTTCTAGTTAAAAAACAGCTCCAGAGAGGTTATTCTGCCTTCTTGGGTGGAAGGGTACAGGGTTTACATGGAAGGCTGAGTGGACAGCTGCTTAGTTCAGCAAGCATATATGATCTGTCCAATTACAGAGCAGGTGCTCTTGGGAAGAGACCATGTTCCTTTCTTTTGTGGTGTCCTTCCCTGTACCCACCACGGCGCTAAGCATGTAACAAATGGTCAATAAAGTCCATGTCATCTCTGGAGTTCGAGAGCTTTCTTTGCAGTGGTTATTTGCTACTACAACACTAAAAAACAATAAAACGTAACAAAACAAACCCCAGAAAAATGTTAAAATTTTTGTGCTTCAAGAGGACTCTTTTCAGGCTCATAAAGTACATACTTTTCCTTCCTTGTTCAATTTAAAGAATACTACTCTGTGATTCCTTTGAAACAACTGAGCAGGAATCAAAAAGATTCTCTGGATCCCGTGCTAATGCAACAACTATTGGCGTATATTTTCAAATAAAGAAAATGTCAGACTAACTCCAGGGAAGAATGGTGTGAATCAAAGCCACATTAATAACAGGAAAAGGTAATTGGGGTATTATCATAGAAACTTAACATTGTCAATAAAGTACAAATAATTACTCTCAAGTAGGCTAAAGGAATAGATCAAATTCTTATAGAGAATTGCTAAGTATTTAATTAACAAACCAATCATTACTATGTAACCAAAACAATGCAGTAGATTCTAAAGGACTTGAAAGGCCTATACAATTTGTGTATTTTTAATTTCTCTGTAATTTCTTTTACATTCTCTTATAAAGAAAGAAAAGGTTGCCAACCAGATGTGACATTTAGCCTACTACCTATTGAAAATTCTAAAGTATGCGTAGTTCCGGAAAAAGGGGATTTGACTGCACTTTATTCTGCTTTCAATTGCAAATGCAGCTGTAGTAGTCCATTTTAAATTTGATGATTCAGAATGTTGTTTAACTTTAGCAGATCTTTTGCAGTTTCTGGCAGCAGAATTTAATTTAATGTTGGGGGAAACAGATTTAATACTTAACAACTCTAACGAGAGAAAAAAGTAGTCAGCCTTATCAGAAGTAAAAGTATGCAATTGCAGTGAAGTGCTGTGAATGCCAGGCTTGGGAGGTGGGAGGAAATCTGCCTACCTATGGAGTAGCGCATCACAGAGAGCTGTTCATTCCCGTCTGTGTGGATAGAAACTAGATCTCTGGTTTCTGCATCCAGAACAAACCACCTGTTAAGAAGTAAAAACCAAAATTTTCTTCAGATATTAGCATTTATAGAAAATAAAAGTTGTTTTCTTTTTTTTTTGAGACAGAGTCTTGCTTTGTCATAACGCTGGTGTGCATGGAGTGATCCTAGCTCACCACAACGGCCTTGAACTTCCGGGCTCACACCATCCTCCCACACCTTAGCCTCCTGAGTTGCTGGGACTACAGGTGCATGCCACCATAACTGGCTAATTTTTAATTTCTTTTTTGTTTAGAGATGGGGTCTTACTATGTTATCCAGGCTGGCCTTAAACTCCCACCTCAGCCTCCCAAACGAATGAGATTACAGGCATGTGCCACTGTGCCCAGACAGATCTATTTTTTTAATTTTAAGAATTTTTAATAATGGTCCTTAAGTATGACATGTTTTCTTCTTCTAATGAAGGATAAATTCATTTAGCAAAATGCTGCTAGATAAAACATAAATATACATGGGCCTAGACATATTCTCATTTCTATTTGGGTCTTCATTGACTGCCATTCCTGTCTCTTTGCTAGGCACTGTTTAAATATAAAACAGAAATACAGGATCAGTGTTCTTGAAGAAGACACTAAGTTGGGAGAAAGGAAATGAGTCAACTGAAACAAAGAATGAAGAAATGCCAACCTCAGTGATGGTGACTCAATATAATAGAGGAACTCATAGGAGGAAAATGAATGACAGCAAACAGAAAAACATCCTTAGGGAAGATGTAAGATGTGGGTTGAGCTGAACACTGAGTGAATGTTCAGACATTTTAGGCAGGAGGAACAGGAGCTGTATAGCTAGGGAGGTGGGAAAAACCATGGACAATATGAAGGTGGGAGGGAACAGTAGCAAGTCATTCATTTGGTGTGACTCAAAAGAACCAGCAGGGAGCACTCTCCTCCCCGAGACCTCCAACTCTTGCACAGGGAAGCCCTAAATTCTTTGAAAGAGATATTTTTTCATTGACATTTACAGGAAAAGTCAAAATGCAAATGCCTCTTGAGAGGTAAAACAATGACTTAAATCCAACTACATTATAAATCTCTATTATTAGACTTTTTTTCTAAAAGTATTTGAAGGAAAGGATGGGTACTTCAGAAGAGTATGGTGAAGCCAGGGATATAAAGCAAAGATGGGAACCGTGGACAGGCAGACTTAAGGCTGCACAAGAGAGAGGATGGCAGCATGCACAGCCGGTTGGAAGAATTCAGAGTTGAGCACTGCCCAGATTAGAGTAGGCACTAAATATCTTCAGAATGAATAAGTGAACAAATAAATTAAAAGTAAGTCTTGAACTTGTCAAAAGCCAAATTTTAGCAAGAGGTATTTAATAGTAGTGCAGTGTGCAGGAAGAAAATGGATGGGATGGAACGAACAGGACAAGACTAGAAAAACAAAATCACTACTTATTGGCCTTTAAACTCAAGTATTCACATATAAATTATTTCTCTTACCCGAGTAGATGACAGAATTTACAAATTAGGTTAGCTGCCTAAAAGTTTCAACCCATAGCTTACAAGTTACTAAAAATTCATTCATGAACTGAACAGGGCAAAAAAAGCAGCAAGTTTTTTTTCTTTTTGAGACGGAGGCTTGCTTTCATCCCCAGGCTGCAGTGCAGTGGCACGATCTTGACTCACTGCAACCTCCGCCTCCTGGGTTCAAGCGATTCTCATGCCTCACTCTCCCGAATAGCTGGGATTACAGGTGGGCGCCACCATGCCCAGCTAATTTTTGTATTTTTAGTAGAGATGGAGTTTTACCATGTTGGCCAGGCTGGTCTCAAACTCCTGACCTCAGGTGATGTGCCCACCTCAGCCTCCCAAAGTGCTAGGATTATAGGCATGAGCCACTGTGCCTGGCAAGTTTTTATTTTTAATCTTTATTTTTTACCTGGTCCTACCTTCTGAGTTGTTTCATTTTTAATTATTCAGATGGAAAAAATTCCACCACTAATACAAGCCAATAAAAACAATCATGATGACAGCTTTTTTTTTTTTTTTTTTTGAGATGGAGTCTCACTCTGTCACCCAGACTAGAGTGGAGTGGCGCTATCTCGGCTCACTGCAACCTCCGCCTCCGGGTTCAAGTGATTCTCGTGTCTTAGCCTCCCAAGTAGCTGGGACTACAGGGATGCCCCACTATGCACTGATAATTTTTTGAATTTTTAGTAGAGATAGGGTTTCGCCATATTGACCAGGCTGGTCTCGAACTCCTGGTCTCGAACTCCTGACCTCAGGTGATCCACTTGCCTTGGCTTCCCAATGTGCTGGGATTACAGGCATGAGCCACTGCACCTGGCCAATAAGTTGCTTTTCATTTTGAAGCATTATAACTAATATCTGAGAAAGGGACCATTTCCCTCTTAAATTAAAAGAAATATTTAGGAGAGAGAAAAGGGCTTGAAGGATTTTTTTTTTTTTTAAGCTTAGTGATATTGTTTAACGTGGCTTAGTGTATTCAAGGTAGAACTGAAGACTAAAAGATCCCAATTTTTTACCTTGTCAACAAAGAGCCAAACTCTTTAAAATATTTGAAGAGATTTATTCTGAGCCAAATATGAGCGACCATGGCCCATGGTGAGAGGGCCCTCAGAGAACATGTGCCCAAGGTGGTAGAGGCACAGCCTAATTTTATACATTTTAAGGTGACATGAGACATCAATAAAATACATGTTAAGATATACACTGGTTTGGCCAGGCGCGGTAGCTCACGCCTGTAATCCCAGCACTTTGGGAAGCCGAGGCGGACGGATCACTAGGTCGGGAGTTCAAGACCAGCCTGGTCAACATGGTGAAATCCCGTCTCTACTAAAAATACAAAAATTAGCTGGGCATGGTGGCAGGTGCCTGTAATCCCAGCTACTCGGGAGGCTGAGGCAGGAGAATCACTTGAACCCGGGAGGCTGAGGCTGCAGCGAGCAGAGATTGCACCACTGTGCTCCATCCTGGGCGACAGAGCGAGACTCTGTTTAATAATAACAATAAAAGAAAAGAAGCAGCAGCCAGGTGCAGTGGCTCACACCTGTAATCCCAGCACTTTGGGAGGCCGAGGCAGGTGGATCATGAGGTCAGGAGATCAAGACCATCCTGGCTAACCCAGTGAAACCCGTCTCTACTAAGAATACAAAAAATTAGCTGGGTATGGTGGCAGGTGCCTGTAGTCGCAGCTACTCGGGAGGATCAGGCAAGAGAATGGTGTGAACCCAGGTGGTGGAGCTTGCCATGAGCTGAGATGGCGCCACTGCATTCCAGCCTAGGGAAAAAAAAAAACAAAACAAAAAATGATATACATTGGTTCAGTCGGGGAAGGCAAGACAACTCGAAGGTAGGTGGGGGCTTCCAGGTTACAGGTAGATTTAAATACTTTCTGACTGGCAGGCCAGGCGCAGTGGCTCACGCCTGTAATCCCAGCACTTTGGGAGGCCGACGTGGGTAGATCATGAAGTCAGGAGATGGAGCCCATCCTGGCTAATAAGGTGAAACTCCGTCTCTAGTAAAAAAAGATACAAAAAATTAGCCGGGTATGGTGGTGCCTGTAGTCCCAGCTACTTGGGAGGCTGCAGCAGAAGAATTGTTTGAACTCGGGAGGTGGAGGTTGCAGTGAGCCGAGATTGTGCCACTCACTGCACTCCAGCCTGGGTGACAGAACAAGACTCCGTCTAAAAAAAAAAGAAAAATTCTTGGCAATTGGTTATTATCAGTAGAAAGGAATTGTCTGGGTTATGATATGGGGTTGTGGAGACCAAAGTTTTATCATGCAGATAAAGTCTTCAGGTAGCAGATTTCAGAGAGAATAGAATAGAATAGAAACAGAGAAATGTTTCTTACCGGACTTAAAGTCTGTATTAATATTAAATGTTGGTTGGCTTTTCCTGAATTCTAAGAGGTTACAACAAGGCATGACCTTCCCTTCCCATTATGGCCTGAACCAGTTTTTCAGGTTAATTTTGGAATTCCCTGGCAGAGATGAGGGGTCCAGTCAGATAGTAGGGAGGCCTTAGAATTTTATTTTTGATTTATAACCTATCAGTGAAATCTCTAAACATATTCATAAATTTTAGTAATTTGTAAGCTATGAGCTGAAACTTCCAGGCAGCTAACCTAATTTTGTCATCTACTCAGGTAAGATAAATATCTTTCATATGTGAATACTTGAGTTTAAAGGCCAATAAGCAGGAAAACTGGCACTTTGAAGCCATATGCTTCATGTTTACCAATTATTTTCATTTCAAAAAGTGCACAGGGAAGGACGGGCATGGTGCCTCATGTCTGTAATCCTAGCACTTTGGGAGGCTGAGGCAGGAGGATCGCTTGAACACAGGAATTCAAAACCAGACTGGGCAACGTAGTGAGACCTCATCTCTATTTTATTTTAAAATAACGTTAAAAGTAAAATATAAAATAAAAAACAAAATCACATAAGAAATACACTTTATTGCAACTGGACAGTACCCACAGGTTATGTTTCTTCTGAGAATGTAATTCATTAACCAATTTTTATGACTATTCCTATGAAATTCCTCTGGGCCTAGAAATGCCATAGCTGATGCCAAGTGCCTTTTTAGAGTAAGAGAACAAAATAATTTCCTAGTTCAGACTGAACTGACACACCAAAACGACAAGATACAGAGCTGCTCTGTATCAGGTGAGTTTTTAATGAGTTTATGGAAACTTTATGATACTCTCATGCATTTTAAAAATTATTACTTTTATCTATTTTTTTTTTTGAGACAGGGTCTCACTCTGTTGCCCAGGCTGGAGTGCAGTTTACTGCAGCCTCAACCTCCCAGGCTCTCAGGTGATCTTTCCCCCCTTAGCCTCTTGAGTAGCTGGGACCAAAAGCACGTGCTACCATGCCTGGCTCATTTTTTGTAGAGGAGGGGTTTTGCCATGTTGCTGGTCTTGAACTCTGAGGCTCAAGAATCCTCCCACCTTGGCCTCTCAAAGTGTTGGGATTACAGGTGTGAGCACCACACCAGCCCAATTTTTATTTTGGAGAAGCACCAACTGATACTGTTTTAAGATTGTTTCAAAGTCAGTTTAATCTTCCTAGGAAAACTATGTAATTTTGTCTCTTTGGACACTCCCTGAAAATGTAATCAAACCCTGTAGTGTCTGTTTTGGTAAAACGTGTAGAAACCTAAAAACTCTTAGTCATTTACTGGTTAGAGATAGTGACTATCAAAAAAGAAACCAAAAACCCCCCATCAAACAGTGCCTAACTTTTCTATTTCTTTAATTATTAATACATTATCAGACATCAATTCTTCTACTTTTGGTAAATCCTTTTTAGTAGTAATTCAATGTTTGTTATTAAAGGTACACAATTTCCATATATAATTTTGGAGTTCCCACCCCTTTTCATTGCAAGCACTATGTTTTACCTTCAGAAAAGACTTTTTGGCTCAGAGGCTCTATCTCTAACAACAAATCCTCTAGCCAAGGGGATTTTCTACGAATTAAAAAACATTTAAAAAAAAAATTTCACTCCTGGCTTCAAGAGATCTTCCTGCCTGGGCTTTGGGCCTGAGCCACCATGATGGCCAAATAAACAAATATTTAAGTTTTTACTATTTCATTGTATTCTTATTTTAGTCTAGAGTATATACATTAGAACCAAGCTTCTGGCTGGGTGTGGTGGCTCATGCCTATAATTCCAGCACTTTGGGAGGCTGAGATAAGCAGATCACTTGAGGTCAGGAGTTCAAGACCAGCTTGGCAAAATGGTGAAACCCTGTCTCTACTAGAAATACAAAAATTAGCCAGGCACGGTGGTCCACACCTGTAGTCCCAGCTACCTGGCACGCTGAGGCACAAGAATTGCCTGAACCCAGGAGGCTGAGGCTGCAGTGAGCTGAGATTGTGCCACTGCACTCCATCCTGGGCAACAGAGCAAGACTCTGCAAAAGGGAAAAGGGAAAGGGAAGTGGAAGATCCATTAGGCCTTACAGAATCCCATAATGATTGCAACTATGGTACTGGCATTAAGCACAGATATATATATATATATATATATATATATACACGGAACAGAATTCAAAGTCCAGAGAAAATCTCATGTATGTTTGGTCAATTTATTTTCAAAAATGGTGGCAATACTATTCAATGGAGAAAGAAAAGTCTTTTCAACAAATGGTGCTGTAACTGAATATCCACATACAAAAGAATGAAGTTGGACACCTACTGGGCCATACTATATATGAAGATTAACTCAAGACGAATTGGAGACCTAAAGGTAAGAGCTACAGCTATAAAACTCTTACAAGAAAACATAGAAATAAATATTTATGCCCAAGAAACAAGAGAAAGAACAGATAAACTAAACTACATCAAAACTTAAAACTCTGGTGCTACTAATAGCAAGAAAGTGAAAAGACCACCCTTGGCATGAGAAAAAATATTTGAAAAAGATCTACAAGGAACTGTATCCAGAATATATAAAAAACTCTTAAAAGAATAGACAACCCAATTCAAAGATGGGCACAGGATTTCAACATACATTTCTCTAAAGAGAATATACAAGCGGCCAATAAGTACTTGAAGAAATGCTCAACATCATTAGCCATCAAAGAAATGCAAATCAAAACCATAATGAAAAACCGCTTCACACCCACTAGGATGGCTATAATCAAAACACAGATAATAATATGTATTGGCAAAGATGTGGAGAAACAAACCCCTCATACACTGCTGGTGGAATCATAAGCCAATATGGCTGCTGTGGAAAAGTTTGGTAGTTCCTAAAAAAACAAAACAAAACAAAAATTTTTGTTGTTGTTGTTGTTGTTTTTGAAAAAGGATCTCGCTCTGTCATCCAGGCTGGAGTGCAGTGGTGCCATCATAGCTCACTATGATAGCCTCAACCTCCCAGATTCAAATTATCCTCCCACCTCAGGCTTTTGAGTAGCTGGGACCACAGGCATGCACCACCATGCCTGGCTAATTTTTTTTTTAATTTTTTTTTGTAGAGGCAAGGTCTTGCTATATTGCCCAGGCTGGTCTCAAACTCCTGGACTCAAGTGATCCTCCTGCTTCAGCCTCCCAAAGTGTGGGGATTACAGGTGTGAGCCACTGTGCCTGGCCTTAAAATGTTAAACATGGAGTTATCACATAACCCAACAATTCTACTCCTTTATATCCCAGAGAGCTGAAAACACATATCCACTCTAAAGCTTGTGTATGAATGTATGTAGCAGCATTATTCATAGTAGCCAAAAAGTGGAAATAACCCCTATGTCCATCAATCGATGAAGGTTGTACATCCATACAATGGAATGTTATTTGGCCATAATACACGCTATGTATGAAGTACTCAACGCGGTTAAACCTTGAAAACATTAAGTGAAAGAAGCTAATCACAAAACACATTATATGATTCATTCCATTTACAGAAAATGCCCAGAACAGACAATCTACAAAAACAGAAACTGGGTCAGTTGTCTAGAGCAAGGGGGAGGGGGGTGGGGTAATGGGGAATGACTATTAACGGGTACAGGACTTCTTTCTGGGTTAAAAATTGTTCTGAAATTAGACTGTGAGGATAGCTGCACAACCCTGTGAACTTACTGAATTATATATCTTAAATCAGTGAATTTTATAGTATATGAATTATTTTTTATTTCTTTTTTGGGGGGGTATGTGAATTATATCTCAACAAAGCTGTTAAAAAGAATCCTTTCTATGTGAGCATTAACTTCTGCTTTTTGTTTTGAGACGGTGCCCAGGCTGGAGTGCAATGGCGTGATCTCAGTTCACTGCAACCTCTGCCTCCTGGGATCAAGCAATCCTCCTGCCTCAGCCTCCCGAGTAGCAGGGACTACAGGTGCACACACCACCACACCTGGCTAATTAAAAAATTTTTTTTGTAGAGACAGGGTTTTGCCATGTTGCCCAGGCTAGTTTCAAACTCCTAGGCTCAAGCAATCCACCTGCCTTGGCCTCCTTCCAAAGTGCTGGGTTTACAGGCATGAGCCACCATGCCCAGGAGCATTAATGTGTTAAGGAAGTAGTATGTCCACTTAAGGTTACAGGTTTAATTTTTTTCTCTTAAAATTACATTAATAATACATTATTTTAAAATGATAATTGTACTTATTTGACGCTTTATTCACACTGTGCTTACTCTTTGGTTACATGAAGTAGAAGATATCTAGATCTGGACATGAAGACACCATTACATTTTTTTTACTAGTCACTTTTTTTTGGATCATGCACAACTTGGACATGTGTTGCATTCCACTAGAAAAATGTCCTTGGCTGGGCATGGTGGCTCATGCCTGTAATCCCACTACTTTGGGAGGCCCAGGCAAGGTGATCACTTGAGGCCAGGGGTTCGAGACCAGCCTGGCCAACATGGCGAAACCCTGTCTCTACTAAAAATACAAAAATTAGCTGGGTAGAGTAGTGGGCGCCTGTAATCCCAACTACTTAGGAGGCTAAGGCTAGAGAATCACTTGAGCCTGGGAGGCAGAGGTTACAGTGAGCTGAGATCATGCCATTGCACTCCAGGCTGGGAGAAAGAGGGAAACCGTCTCTAAATAAATAAATAAAAATAAAAATAAATACATAAAATAAAATAAAAATTTCCTAACCCTAGGTGTGCGTTTTTTCAGGCTTAGGGTCAGTGATAATAATAGAATGGCTACATTAAGATTTTTCCATTTTAGACAATACAGTCAGGTATTCACAGATCCAAGGCAAAAATAAAAACAAACGAGAAAGTTTCCCAAGGACCAACAGAACCTAACCAGATGTGAAACCAAAGGCAGGAGTTAACATACAGAATGAACACTGACAACTGCATCTCCCCTAGATTCTAATCAATCTCCAAATGGACTGCCAGCACTTTCAATTTAGTTACCGCATCACTCTCAGTTATAAAGTGTTTTCTACTTACAACTCCAAGAGAAACCAATTGGCTTAACTTTAAGTCACTAAAATTGAGTGACTTTCCATTTTAAGCTTGTCAATGATGATTTCACAGCTATGTAAATGTTCGAAAGCAATTCCAATGAGTTTTTCAGAACAATTTTCCCTTACAAATTGGGGCTGTGTATGTATATTTGTAAACACACAGTGTTTTCTTCAACCAAGCAGTTTATCGTCATGATTCAAACCCCGCTAGCCTTACAATCGCCCATTTAGTGTTTGACTCCCTTGTAGACATAGTATGCTTTAAAAATGTCAATCAAGGCCGGGCGTGGTGGCTCAAGCCTGTAATCACAGCACTTTGGGAGGCCGAGACGGGCGGATCACGAGGTCAGGAGATGGAGACCATCCTGGCGAACACCGTGAAACCCCGTCTCTACTAAAAAATACAAAAAACTAGCCGGGCGAGGTGGCGGGCGCCTGTAGTCCCAGCTACTCGGGAGGCTGAGGCAGGAGAATGGCGTAAACCCGGGAGACGGAGCTTGCAGTGAGCCGAGATCCGGCCACTGCACTCCAGCCTGGGCGACAGAGCGAGACTCCGTCTCAAAAAAAAAAATAAAAAAAATAAAAAAATAAAAAATAAAAATGTCAATCAGTGATTTAATTGTCAAAGATAAACCTTCCTAACAATATTTCTAAGAAATGCTGTAAATATCTCAAAGAGCATTGTTGGATTAGAGGAAAGGACAGGCTTTGGAACCATGCAGCACCTGAGCTCAATCACAAGTAACAGCACTCTATTGGTCTTGGTTTCCTGTCTGTGCAATCATGATATTAATAAACACTTTGTTACATTGTGAAGATTAGGAGTAACAGATAAAAAGAATTTAGTGGCAGGGCACTGTGGCTCACGCCTGTAATCCTAGCACTTTGGGAGGCCGAGGCGGGTGGATCACAAGGTCAGATTGAGACCATCCTGGCTAATACAGCGAAACTTTAGTAGAGACTAACACGTCTCTACTAAAAATACAAAAAAAAAAAAAAAAAAAATTAGCCGGGTGTGGTGGCGGGCGCCTGTAGTCCCAGCTACTTTGGAGGCTGAGGCAGAAGAATGGCGTGAACCTGGGAGGCGGAGCTTGCAGTGAGCCGAGATTGCGTCACTGCACTCCAGCTTGGGTGACAGAGTGAGACTCCATCTCAAAAAAAAAAAAAGATTTTAGCACAGGGTCATCAGACAATGAATAAATGATACCTCTTACGTTTATTATTTCAAGGACTTTAGCATGTGTGATACCTGTTTAGCTGCCAAAAATAAGGATTTAAAGTGAATTTCTTTGTGATTTTCTGAAAACTAGATCAGCACTACACCTCAGATGGTTTCCTACGTGCTTAACAACAATTTTTTTTGGTTGAAGAAAATAATTTCCTCCAAATCCTACAGTGACCTGTCATGTGTCTTTCTCAAAGAGAATGGACCAAATTCGGTCCAAATGGACAAATATCCAAGTCTAAGTGCTTTTAAACCTCATAATGATCTATTACTAACGTGTTTTGGGCAAGATCTGAGCTAGCCTTCTACATTTGCAAAGTATCACCAACTGCTCTCTCCAGCAGCCTAGTTCTAAAATTCAATGATTTCACTCAATAGCATCTCTAGTTGCACATTCATAATTCAATTATCTTTAAAGACCTGTTTTTCCATTATTCTGAAAGATTCTGCAGCACTATAAGAAGAAATTGGAATGTTTTCACATTTCAGGTGTTAATTTGTATCTAACAGCCAGAAGGAAAAATTGCTATAAAAAAAATCCCCTCTAAATGATTAAATTTAGTTTTAGAATTAAATGAATTAGTTGGTTTAAAGTATTTAAGTCTTACACATAAACAAAAATATTTATATAAGCGTGTTCACAATAGTCTCACCCCATTAAAAATCAGCATTCCACACTTTAGAGTTTAATTTTGGGAAAACTGACTTCATGTTTTTCTTTGCCTCCTTAAAAATGTGAGGAGGACTACTTACTAGCAGAGGCAATAAAGATGAGTCAATTAAAGATGTATAAATCATAAACATGTTAACCTTAGAAAGGTACTACACAAGGTCTGCAAGACAGGTCTTAAATTATTTTAGAAAATATATCTTTATTATATATCTGCATAGCATTTAAAATAAGACAGGATGGCAAAAGGTGTAGCACAAACAACTTATAAATGCTCAATTGTGTTACATCAGCTTCAAATCCTTCCCCTGCATAAAAGATAATGAGGAGAGAAATTTTCTGATTCTTCTAATTTCACAAAGCAAAGTCAAATCTGCTAACTCCTTTTCAATGAAGCCCATAATGACCCCTCTATCATTTTGCAACAACTGCGCTCCTTCTTAATCTCCCAACATTTTCCCTATCCTCACATGGTTCTTAACATTTTCTAATATAATTTGTTATAATGTTTATTATTTTTATGTTTTATTTTTTATAGAGATGGGGTCTCATTCAGGCTGGTCTCAAACTCCTGGCCTCAAGCAATCTTCCTGCCTCAGCCTCCCAAAGCACTGGAATTACTGGCATGGGGTACTATGACTGGCCTTATTTTTTTTTTATTTTTATTTTTTTGAGATGGAGTCTTGCTCTGTTGCCCAGGCTGGAGTGCAGTGGCGCAATCTCGGCTCACTGCAACCTCTGTCTCCTAGGTTCAACTGATTCTCCTGCCTCAGCCTCCCAAGTAGCTGGGATTACAGGTGTGCGCCACCACACCTGGCTAATTTTTGTATTTTTAATAGAGATGGGGTTTCGCCACATTGGCCAGGCTGGTTTCGAACTCCTGACCTCGGGTGATCCACCTACCTTGGCCTCCCAAAGTGCTGGGATTACAAGTATGAGCCACCATGCCTGGCTGCATCAGGCCTTATTTTTTATTCTGTCCCATACACACTAAAATGTGGGCTTCACAGGGCAGGAATTTTTGTTTTGTTTTCTGATGTATTCTGAATACACACAATAGCATGAAGCAATAGGCAGATACTCAATAACTGAATTGTATGAATATACATAACAGATACGAACAACAAGTATATTAGTGTGCCACTTAAGAGATTAATTCTCCAGATCAGATTGAGGACATTCCTGATTAAGCATTTAAACATCCCACCACTTCAGGTTACTCAGCTCACTTAAAGACCCTACCTGCCTGAGTGCGTTCCTATGGCCACCACTGTGCCACTTGGATGAAAATCTGCACAGTGTCCTGGTTCCTAGAAAAGAGACAGACAGCTGTTGGGGAGTATTTGAGAAAGTCTCCCTAGATCTATGGGGATAGTGGCAAAAACATCTGAAAATAACCTGTTTCATACAAACATAAAATTTCCATCAACTTTGTAGCTAATGAGAAATAACACGCGGATATGAGAGGAAAAAGAATTTCAGAGCATGAAGGGGATATGCTGGCAGAGTGGTGAGGGAAAGGGACAACCAGCTTGTGGCTAGGGAGTGGAACAATAATAAGGATAACAACAACAAACACTGGTACAGTTCTTTAGCATCCACAAAGAACCTGTATATACCTTTTGGGCTAGAGAAGGTGGATGTCTGGGTTGGGTAGAGAGAAAATACAGTAAGAGACCACTCAGAAAGAAGACAGTAGAGCCTGTTAGTGAGCAGCACTTACTGAATCCAACTGCAACGCCACCCGAGGCACAAATATTTCCACAATAATTAATGCTATATAGATATGTGAAATCTTTATGATTTTACCACTGAAGCTGATGGACAAATTGAGCTTTTACGCTGCTAACTTCTTTTTATTTATTTTTTATTTTTTGAGACGGAGTCTCGCTCTGTTGGCCAGGCTGGAGTGCAGTGGCATGATCTTGGCTCAGTGCAAGCTCCACCTCCCAGGTTCACGCCATTCTCCTGCCTCAGCCTCCCGAGTAGCTGGGACTACAGGCGCCCGCCACCACGCCCGGCTAAATTTTTGTATTTTTAGTAGAGACGGGGTTTCACCATGTTAGCCAGGATGGTCTCGATCTCCTGACCCCGTGATCCACCCGCCTTGGCCTCCCAAAATGCTAGGATTACAGGCGTGAGCCACCACGCCCGGCCTAACTTACTTCTTTAAAATCGGTTCATGTTCATACTTTAAGACTAAACACTACCCTCCTATCTCCACCCTCTTTTACTAAACCATATGTTTACATTTGGTTTGAATCAACACTTAGTCCTTTTTACTTTGCTGCTCTCAACTTCCAGTGTGAGGAGTTTCTATGGGGAGGTTAAAAATCACATCTTGCTTCACTCACATCTACCAGCCTGGTCCATTCCAGCCTGTGTTCCATTGAGTTCCACAGGCACACCTGCCTGTCCTGAGCACATGTTAAGAGCAAATCTTTGAAGGGATGTGTGGCAAGACCCCAAAGCTCATCTGTATGACCCTGAAAATGAAAGACACTCATTGTTATAAGAACCAAAGAACATAATAAAAAATACTCAGTTAATGGTTAATATCACACAGCTTACCTGTACTTCTATTTGGAAGCCGTCATTAAATGTTCCCCGTAAAATAAAGTTTCGTGATGTGCCTACTAAAAATTGATCTGCCTTTCCTTCTGCTACAGCTCTGATTGTGCCATACTGATCAGGAACCTAGAAAAAAAAGTGTAAAGTCACCATATACATACTAACATGCATTAACTACTACTTGAGGCCTGCATTTATAGCTGTAAGCAATTATGGGGTAATTATGACAAAAGCCCAAATTTGAATATAGTAATCTTGTACTACTAATAATTTATTTGTCCAGACAATTACATTTTATTATACTGAAGTTATAATAATTATCAACACTCTTTGCTTCAATTAATTTTAAATGTGTATTTTAAATGATTTTAGGAGTTAAGGGTTAAGAATAGGGAAAAAAGGCTGGGCGTGGTGGCTCACACCTATAATCCCAGCACATGTGGAGGCCAAGGCAGGTGGATCATCTGAGGTCAGGAGTTCGGGACCAGTCTGGCCAACATGGTGAAACCCCATTTCTACTAAAAATACAAAAATTAGCCAGGTGTGGTGGCAGGCGCCTATAATCCCAGCTACTCAGGAGGCTGAGGCAGGAGAATTGCTTGAACCCGGGAGGCAGAGGTTACAGTTAGCCAACATTGGGCCGCTGTATTCCAGCCTGGGTGACAGAGCAAGACTCTGTCTCAGGGGAAAAAAAAAGGAAGAATGAAGTAAGTTCTATTAGATCACATGAAGAATGTGATTGGGTTTTGTTACTTATTAGTTATATTAGTTACATTACTTTGGGTAAGTTACTTAGCCTAAGAAACATTTTCTGTAATATGAGGATAATAATACATGCCCTACCTACTCTTGATTATTGTAAGGATCAAAATATAAAAATATTCTCACCACAAAAAAATGATAATTGCATGAGGCAACAGATATAATAACTATCCTGACTGGATTACTATGCAGCATATCTGTATCAAAACATCAGACTGTATCCCATAAATATGTTCAATTACAATATGTCAATTAAAAAAATGTAATGTGGAATTTCTTTGTAAATTAAAAAACAATATATTGTAAAGTATTATAATAATAGGACTCCTTGGGAGAGCAATTTCGTTTAATGCAATACATGGAACAATCTCAGTGAACGCTGTGTTAATACATTTAATAATAATCTCAAAGAATGATTCTGAAATAATGAAATTATAAATCCCACTTTATAAAGTGGGATCTAAAATTACTCCTATAAATACAAATAACTGAATTCTAAGAGTAATTCAAATTTACGTTAGAAATGGGAAAGGAAGGAGTGAACTAGATTGTATAGCTTTTAATAATAAAGGATATGAGTTATCCGTGAAGAAAACAGTGATGGAAGTTGCATTTTCAGTATGAACTGAAGGTTGTGATTAAGCAACTCTTTATTATCCATCTTCTTGGAAATAAAATCCAAGAGCAGTACTATCAGAATCCTCTTTTTAAGAGGATTTTCCAGAAGATTTTCTCTGGAAAGAATGTTACATGTAGGAAAAAAACATTAAGCATAAATCCAAAATATAAATCACCAAAAAAGAGAAGAAAAATTAAACTTTGTGACATATGCTCTGGTTTTAACAGGCAAATTATTCTGCCTAATCTTTAAAAATACTCTTTCAAATTATTTTGTTTAATGGTCTTTAGTTTTTTTTTGAAAAAAGTTATCTTAAAGGTAACAGCAAACTCCTTTATTGAGGGAAGGAAACGAAATTATAAGAATTTAGTAAGTTTGCCAGAAAAGTGTAGTTATCTTAATGTGGGACAAAATACCTGAGTTTAGAGTATTTAATTTTTTTATATTCCGTTTCCATGCTTACCTCTATTTCTCTTTCAGGATTCAGATCATGATCCCACAGAATTATTTTTCTGTCTTTCCCTCCTCCAGTTAATAACATCCCATTTCTCATCTGACAAAGTGTGAACACACTGCCATCATGAGCTTTGATTTGTTTGCTGATTTGATATACACCTAATACGAGGGAAAAATAAAAACACTAGTGATAATACTTTTCATCAGACTTTAGTGTCTATTTGGAAGAAAACTTCAGTAGAACTAGAGTTAATAATCAGAATGTTCATATGACTCAATCAAAAACTTACTTTCAGCAAGTCTTCTGTGCAAAGCAGGTAGTAAAGCTCAAAGCATAATATAATCTCTATTTATGTCAATAGTTATTTACTCTGAAAATATTTCAAAATATTTTCCTCCAAAAAAACAAAGCTAAAGTAGTGATAATTCCACAGACAAAAGGGGATACAGTATAGGTTTCCGAACTTTACTATCTTTCATAATCATCTTGTATGGTAGATAGAGTAGGTATTACGCTTCTGATTTTAGAGCTCAAGACATAAGAGGTACAGGAGCAGCTTAGGGGATACCACATAGTTAGCTAATAACAAAGCTGTGACTAGACTCAAGTCTCCCACCATGATGTTCCTTTAACTTTGCAAAAACATCTTTGTTTCCTTCTGAGGTAACAGTCACAATGTTTAACATTTTACAACCATTGTTAACACAGAGGCCTTCTGTTGTGACAAGGAATACTCCCCTTTATTTGCTGAGATACAGGAGCACTATGGAAGTTATTGGGACAAAGGTAGGCAGTGGATACCTGTAGCAGTGGCTTTTGACCTACTAGCAGAGAATAATTTCAGTATTTTAAAAATTGATTCAGCTGTACCAATGTGATGGCTAAATGACAGCCCAGTTTTCTTGTATACCCATAGCATACTTTGTTAAGTACCCAGGGAGCGACCAATGGGGTACATAAAAGATACTTTAGGCAAAACACATGTGGTTTTTAAATTGTATTTTGCCCCCTTTTAAGGGTGAGGATAAGATGATAGTACTCATACCTTTTTCTTTGGTTTTCATAAATGCCTTACTCAGAGAAGCTCTTTAGCTAGATAGGCTAGCAGAGCAAGAGTAAAGCTTTTTGGAAGATGATGTCCGACAGAATTAGTTACCAGGTTCAAAATGGGAAGTTAGAGCCTTATGGAAATATGGCTAAATTAAGTCAATAAATAGCCCTTAGTCCTCTTGAAAAAATTCAGGTTTAACAACTATTCATTTTCTAAAACTGTTCCTCAACTGATGAAGGGATTTTAAAAACATAGTATTGTCTATACAATGGGATATCACTCAGCCATAAAAAGGAATGAGGTATTGATACATGCTACCACCACATGGATGAACCTTAAAAACATAATGTGAAGTGAAGGCTGGGTGCCGTGGCTCACACCTGTAATCTCAGCACTCTGGGAGGCTGAGGCGGGTGGATCACCTGAGGTCAGGGGTTTGAAACCAACCTGGCCAACACGGCAAAATCCCATCTCTACTAAAAATACAAAATTAGCCAGGCATGATGGCACATGCCTGTAATTCCAGCTACTTGGGAGGTTGAGGCAGGAGAATCACTTGAACCTGGGAGGCGGAGGTTCAGTGAGCCAAAATTGCACCATTGCACTCCAGCCTGGGCAACAAGAGTGAAACTCTGTCTCAAAAAACAAACAAACAAACAAACCAAACCAAAACAAAAACAACTAAGTGAAAGAAGCAAGTCATAAAAGACCACACATTGTATGACTCCATTTATATGAAATGTCCCAAACAAGTAAATCTATAGAGACCTAAAGGAGATTGGTGGTTACCTAGGGGCTGAGGGGAGGGAGAAATGGAAAGTGACTACTAATGGGTATAGGTTTTCTTTTTGGGGTGAGGAAAATGTCCTTAGGTTAGATAGTGGTAATGGCTATACAACCTTGTAAATATACTAAAAAACACTGAACTTTAAAGGCATACTTCAACAGAGTAGATTTCATGGTATGTGAATTATAACTCAAAGCTGTTACTGAGACTGTTCTTTTTTACTCATCTATTTGAGCTGCTATTATCTTTAACAAATTAACTAAAATTTCTAAGGCTTTGGTATGGTAAAAAAAATTCTCTCAGTGTGAGTATGCTAGTGGTACAAATACTTAATAGATGGGTATATATGGCAGGGAGACAGGAAAAGGCTTGCTTGATTTGGAGGAGAGCTTGCCTAATTCAGCAGAGCTGGAAGTAGAACTCCAACAAATGTGCTGTTCAGGTCAACTGTCTCCACTTACACCAACATTTACCATCTAAAAATACCTTAAAAATTGAACAACACAATTGCGTTCAGTGGGACAGGCAGGCAAGTATCTATCTCTGTTCTGATGTGACCATGAAAGCAAGGACACCTGAGAGATGTGAATTTTCTGAGAGTACTACTGGCTTTATTTGGACATTAAAAATAGAGAAAAGCAAATTTTAGGCTTATTTCCCTATGCATGGTCAAACTAACAACACTAGCCTGAAGGTATCATGTAAGAAAACACAAAAAGCAGAGGTGTGGGAGTTTCATAGTTCTCCATTAAAATGTAAGAAAACAGTTTTTCTATTCTTAAGTCCACTTTCCATATTTCGAAACATGACAAAAACCTTGTTAAACACTTAAAATCCTCCCAGAATGATGCAAAACTAGAAAACAAAAAATATGAAGAAAAAAATGCTTCATCAGAAATAAAAATACTCTATATAGTGATCAAGTCAGTGAGTCCTTCTCACTCCAGGAAAGTTATCTCCTGAGGTGGACCTAGTATCAATTTAGCTTAAAAAATTCAGTGATTCCAATTTAAATAAATTATCAGTTTCCTTTATATAATATTTACCTATAAAACAAATTTATAGCCAAAGATATCTTTCTTATGAGCCTGTATTTCTGATATTCCAGTTGCCAAATAATGTTTGAAATCCCTGCCAAGCACAATAATTACCCTTGAATTAAAAAAACCTACTCTGCCTTCAGGCTTACTCATATGGTCAAGTCTATCCAAACTTAATCACAAATCTCGCCCCTTCTTCTCATCTCTAACAGAAACAAAGCTTCCATAAAAGTTTACACTGCCTGCCAAATAAAGACGTTTGGAAGGCCTTCTGTGTCTGTTTAAAGAATCAAATATTAGGGAGACTTTGAAATTTATGTTGTATTCTTAGCAACTGGGCCAATTTGATTATTTGGAGAACACATAAAATGGCAGTGTTTCTTAGCTCCTTTGCAAGACTTAAGAATGCGGAACTTTTTAATGGTTCTGTAGATACTCTCAACTTCCACTTACCCACTTAAAAGATTACAAATTATGTTGCATAAGAACAATTTCAGTCTATTTCATATGTGTAGGAAACAAATAACAAAGACCTCATACCTACTTAAGAAATAGAAAATAATAATTACTTGAAGATTCCCATTAATTTATGAGGAATAAATGGTTTGGAAACAAGAAAAAAAATATAAGAGCACTTTTAACACATAAAATACAGTTTTGGTTTGTCTCCTATTTATAAAAGTAAAAGGATTAGTTGCGAAATTACACTTCTGCCATTCAAAAATGTCCTTTAATCAGACATGATGTCACAGTACACTCAAATTTTGGTTGGTAAGACTGCCACAGGTGCAAAAATGTCATAGTTGGGAATATGTAAATTGGACCTACTGAAATCTGGGAGCAAGAATTAAAAAATGGAAACTCTGGGCACTTATTCTGTTCTGGACTTCCATTTATTTCACTGCGCTCACCAAATCCTTCCCAGGCAACTGAAAACCTCAAATTCTTAGCAACTTTACCCATAATAGGGTTAGTCATGTGGCAAAGTACAAGACAGGCCATTTCATGTGCCCAGCAATTTACAAGATTGGATTTCCTGTTTCCTGTTTGTGCATATGTAGAGAGGCTAAGCCACAAATTTTTCAAAGACCAAAATAAAAACCTCTGAACCTCTTCTTCCTGTCCCCAACCTGAACACAAACATTAACACTAACAAAAGGGTGCATTTATACCCAAATTCTGCTCAGTGTTGGAGATTCGTGAACAATTTAAAAGTCACTGTTTTAATATACTATGCTGTTCCTGGCATTTCTGATACTAAGTAAATGTGCCCAGGAAAGAAAAATGAGAAAAAAAGAAAAGAAATAAACAGGAAAAGCAGTTAATATACTGTTGTCGTAACTCTCTTTTCTAAGAACCCTCAACCCACTGCCATTCTTCTGGTATGTAAATTTTGAATCTAAACTGAACGAAAGAGGCTAAGAATATATGGCCAATGATTGAGATGAGGGTCAACGGTAATACAATTTAAGGCTTATTGTTTTAAACTTCTTAATATGTCTAATTGAATTCAACAGCCGATCTTAGAAATTCAGGTGAATGGATTTGAAAAACATTTAATTCAAACATTAATTTAGTAACAGATGGTCCCTGACTTATGTTGGTTCAATTTATTATTTTTTGACATTATGACAGTTTTATCAGGATATAATGCCATCTAGAAGTCAAGGAGCATTTGAATATATGTCCTAAAAAAATACAGTACAAAACTCTGTGCAGTCATAAGAAAATAGTAACTTGAAATTTAAATTCCACATTTTGGTGAAAATAGTGCTTTCATCAAGACTATTCAACTTTTGCTCCTACATTGACACCCAAAGTTAAGATGAAAGTTATTCCTTTAATGTTTGACAAATAGTTTTCAAACAGCTAGTTTATGAGTTTATTCATTTTTTCTCCCCTCTCCCATTTTATCACATGGCCATGCATTCTGCCCTAACAGATAACCCAGAACCAGCTCAGGGGAGAGTGAGCCTCTATACTTTTTAAACTAACATATATCATTTCTTTCTAATTATTAATTTCCTAAAGGGAATGGTTCAGTGTAGTCAAATGTGGATTATATAAGCTCAATAAATAACTGGATAAATAATTTCATTAAAAAAAGATTATGAAGAAGGTGAAAACAAACGGTATGTTGGTGACTTGCTCATATTGTTACACTGCAGCTCTTTCTCTCCTGGTCTAATAGATGGGACTGAAAGAGCACTATGTGAGAATTTTAAGAAATGAGTTTAATATAAGAATACTGTACCTTTAGGTCCTTTCCCAGGTGTGGGCTCTACAGTAGTTTTGCTCCATATAAGCATGACTCCACCTGAGTCTCCAGTAAGGACATCTCCATTCCCCAAGAATGCTAAACACTGCACAAATTTTGGCTTTTCATATTTCTACAAGGAAACAATGAAAATTTTCAATCTTCTTTTTGCCATGACAACTTGATGCTTACTCAACAATTTAAAAAATTAAAGATTTATACACCTAATAACATTAAAACAATCTGATCCTTACCCCAAAAATTCCCTGTTTTCTTGTTAGTGAATTGCCACTCCAGGTCCAGAAGAAAATATGAGATTTACCGCATGTAATTATGGTATTTGCATCTGTTGGGTGAAACTCCACAGCCAAAACAACTTCATTTGTTGTCTATGGAAAGGGAAATAAAACTTTAGATGAATGTATATCTTTATCTTCTTCAAGTATCAATTCAATTACTGCTACTGACAACGATAGGGAAAGATTTTGAGAAAATGCCTCTTCTGCCAAGATAATTTTCCTGAAAAATTTTGATAATGTATTTTTGGGATGATTTAAATTTGATGTCCTTGTATTATTATATCACCTTTTGTGCTATTTATAAAAACTCTGCATTAGAAAGACATTTATATATATACCTGTAACTTTTTGCACATGCCAGAAAAGTACATTTAAAACTATCAAATCTAAGAGCAATGTACATTCTTCCTTAAAGACACTGCTATTTGTATTAAAAGAAAAAAAAAAAGAAAAGAAAATGTCTTATCTTTCTTTGTACTATTATTATGGAGCATTTATTCATACAATTTTTTTTTTTTTTGAGATGTAGTCTTGCTCTGTCACCCAGGCTAGAGTGCAATGGAGTGATCTCGGCTCACGACAACCTCTGCCTCCAGGGTTCAAGTGATTCTCCTGCCTTAGCCTCCCCAGTAGCTGGGACCACAGGCACCCGCCACCATGCCCAGCTAATTTTTGTATTTTCAGTAGAGACATGGTTTCACCATGTTGGCTAGGCTGGGCTCAAACTCCTGACCTCAAGTCATCCGCCCACCTAGCCTCCCAAAGTGCTGGGATTACAGGCATGAGCCATTGTGCCCAGCCTCAACAAAATATTTAGAGACTAGGACTAATTTAGAGAGATGTCCTTCAGGCTGAACTCTTAAAAAGTAGATTTAGAATGGTCACTACTGATTCCTACAGAAATGAAAACAAAAACATTCCCAGAGAGCTTTTATGCTCTTTTCCCTCAAAAAATCTAGCAATGACAGGCATTAGGTTTAAAAGATTTATGGTGGACTAGGAAGAACACAAGCATGAGACTCAAGAAGAAATTACTAGTTTTTTCATTAAAATGATTTCAGTTGGGGATATTATTCTAATATCCTAATATTATCTAATAATATTCTAATATTATCTAATAATAATTATCTAATAATATTCTAATATTCTAATATTGTGAACCACAATATCTTATAATAAGTCTTCATATTTCATATTTTATGTACTTTAACCTTATTCTTTCTTTGTTTTTTCTGAGATAAGAGTCTGGCTCTGTCACCCAGGCTGGAGTGGAGCCGATCTCGGCTCACTACAAGCTCTGCCTCCCGGATTCATGTCATTCTCCTGCCTCAGCCTCCCGAGTAGCTGGGACTACAGGCGCCTGCCACCACACCCGGCTAATTTTTTGTATTTTTAGTAGAGACAGGGTTTCACCGTGTTAGCCAGGATGGTCTCGATCTCCTGACCTCGTGATCCACCCGCCTCAGCCTCCCGAAGTGCTGGGATTACAGGCGTGAGCCACCGTGCCTAGCCAACCTTATTCTCTATCTTCACAACTGTCTTGACTATTCCCTATTCCTTCCCCTTCATATTTCCACATATATTCAGTTTGTCAACTCCTATGAAAGCTGAGTTTTGACTATGCTGAATGTATAGCTCAATATGCAAAACCGACATCTTAATTGTCTCCTATCCATGATTATGTAATATCCCTCCTCTTTAATTTCTGTCAGTGAGGTTTTTGAGTTGCCTTACTTTTATTTTTATTTTGAAAATAAAAAAAAAAATTTTTGAGACAGGGTCTCGCTGTGTTGCCCAGGCTGGAGTGCAGTGGCACAATCTCAGCTCACTGCAGCCTCAATCTCCTGGTCTCAGCTAATCCTTCCACCTCAGCCTCCCAAATAGCTGGAACTACAAGTGTGCACCACCATGCCCTGATTTTTTTTTTTTTTTTGGTAGAGACAGGTCTCATTATGTTTGCCCAGGCTGGTCTCGAACTCCTGGGCTCAAGTGATCCTCCGGCCTTGGCCTCCCAAAGTGCTCGGATTATAGGCGTGAGCCACAGCACCCAGGTCCTTACTGAATTTTAATGTTAATTTTTTATTTTTTTTCACGAGAGGTCCCGCAAGCTCAGGTCATCCAGGCTGCCCTCGCCTTACTGAATTTTAAACTTACATAAATTAAAAAGTTATATATCAACTCCTCAAATCCTTGTGACTTAAGCAAGGATGGAGCTCATCTACAGCAGAACAGGTCTATTTACTGTAGAATAAGGTCAAAACAGGGAGAAGAGAAGACAGTCAACCCGTAATCCAGCACCTGAATCAAGTCATTACTGAGTCAAAATCTCCCACTAGAGGCTTTCTCTTCCTCCCTAAACAGGAGTCAATACAACCTCTGTTTTGATTACATTAACTTTATTTTTATTATTTTTTTGAGACAAAGTTTTGCTCTGTCACGCAGACTGAAGTGCAATGGCGCAATCTTGGCTCACTGCAACCTCCACCTCCAGGATTCAAACAATTCTCTTGCCTCAGCCTCCAGGGTAGCTGGTGTTACAAGCACCCACCACCACATCTGGCTAATTTTTTTTTGTATTTTTAGTAGAGACAGGGTTTCACCGTGTTAGCCAGGATGGTCTCGATCTCCTGACCTCGTGATCCACCCGCCTCAGCCTCCCGAAGTGCTGGGATTACAGGCGTGAGCCACCGTGCCTAGCCAACCTTATTCTCTATCTTCACAACTGTCTTGACTATTCCCTATTCCTTCCCCTTCATATTTCCACATATATTCAGTTTGTCAACTCCTATGAAAGCTGAGTTTTGACTATGCTGAATGTATAGCTCAATATGCAAAACCGACATCTTAATTGTCTCCTATCCATGATTATGTAATATCCCTCCTCTTTAATTTCTGTCAGTGAGGTTTTTGAGTTGCCTTACTTTTATTTTTATTTTGAAAATAAAAAAAAAAATTTTTGAGACAGGGTCTCGCTGTGTTGCCCAGGCTGGAGTGCAGTGGCACAATCTCAGCTCACTGCAGCCTCAATCTCCTGGTCTCAGCTAATCCTTCCACCTCAGCCTCCCAAATAGCTGGAACTACAAGTGTGCACCACCATGCCCTGATTTTTTTTTTTTTTTTGGTAGAGACAGGTCTCATTATGTTTGCCCAGGCTGGTCTCGAACTCCTGGGCTCAAGTGATCCTCCGGCCTTGGCCTCCCAAAGTGCTCGGATTATAGGCGTGAGCCACAGCACCCAGGTCCTTACTGAATTTTAATGTTAATTTTTTATTTTTTTTCACGAGAGGTCCCGCAAGCTCAGGTCATCCAGGCTGCCCTCGCCTTACTGAATTTTAAACTTACATAAATTAAAAAGTTATATATCAACTCCTCAAATCCTTGTGACTTAAGCAAGGATGGAGCTCATCTACAGCAGAACAGGTCTATTTACTGTAGAATAAGGTCAAAACAGGGAGAAGAGAAGACAGTCAACCCGTAATCCAGCACCTGAATCAAGTCATTACTGAGTCAAAATCTCCCACTAGAGGCTTTCTCTTCCTCCCTAAACAGGAGTCAATACAACCTCTGTTTTGATTACATTAACTTTATTTTTATTATTTTTTTGAGACAAAGTTTTGCTCTGTCACGCAGACTGAAGTGCAATGGCGCAATCTTGGCTCACTGCAACCTCCACCTCCAGGATTCAAACAATTCTCTTGCCTCAGCCTCCAGGGTAGCTGGTGTTACAAGCACCCACCACCACATCTGGCTAATTTTTTTTTGTATTTTTAGTACAGATGGGGTTTCACCATGTTGGCCAGGCTGGTCTTGAACTCCTGACCTCTAATGATCTACCCACTTTGGTCTCTCAAAGTGCTGAGACTACAGGTGTGAGCAACCACCCCTGGCCAGATTAAGTTAATTTCAATTGTTTTGCAGTCGCTTGTACTAGGAAGTGTTATAATGCAGATATTTGGGACACAGTGTTTAGAGAACTTCCTGACTACCTGGATGTGAGAAGCGAGGTAAAAAGGGCCATGAATGGTGTCCAAGTTTCTAGCTTAGGTAGCTAGGTGAAATGCGGTGTCAGTCACTAGGGGATGAAACTGGTGGTTGGGGGCTAGAAAAGATGATTATGTACAGATTTGAACATGTTGATTTTCATTTGCGGTAGAGGACATTCAAATAAAGATGTCTAGGATGCAACTAGAAATATGAGTTAAACCTGTTAGAGATCTGGGCTGGAGATAACTGATACGGGACTCAGCAGATAGAAAATGAGGCCATGGGAGCAGCATATAGTATCAGTGGAGCATCTGGAATAAAACTCTGAAGAACACCAACATTTAAGGTCCTGGAAAGGAGATCAAGAAATGGCCAGGAGGAGGAAAACCACAAGACTTCATCTAGTAAACCTTACTATGAAGACTCAAAATTGATATATTTCATTTTCATGCAACTTCCCCTTGTTTCAATGTTAAATTAGTCTGAATAACTGGAAGCCAATCTATATCTTCATTCATGTTTTTTAGTTTGAGGTTTTCTGACAACTTACATTCCTTTTAAGTACAATCAAATCTACTTCTTTCAAAATGTTAAGTTAAATATCATATAATCTTTTTGCCCAAAAAGCTAAAAGCTTGAAGCTTACTCAAAACAAGACTGTTAAGAGAGAGGAGTTGGAGAGAAATGTGATGTTATTTAAGAGTATGGCAAATATTACACAGACTTTTAAAGCCATTTTGTCACTTTGAATCCTTAAAAAAGCCTGTCAGAGGGAGAAGTCCATTTCTGGCTCATATAAACACAGCTTCAATGCATTTTACATTCTTCTCTTGCAACTTACAGCTTGATCCACATAGAGATCAACCCTTGTACTGCAAAGAGTTACAATGCAATTATAGCAATTATACATGCTATAGAATTTTCTAAAATAATCCTACAAACACAATTAAGACCAAAAAACTTATCATAAGCCCTCCAGTTACATCAGCCATATTCCTACTGAATTTTTCCTCTAGATTTCTAAAACTTTAAAGATGGAATGAAATTACATATTTTATTAAAGAAGAAAACCAACAAGAGTGTTCAGTCTTAATTTTGAGATCAGACATCCATCTACTCTGGCATTTCAGGACTATAGTAATGTCTGAAATATTGAAATTGCTTCAAGTTGCTTGACTATTTTATCTTGTATAACTACAGTGTTAATATCTTAAGGATTATGACAAATCACTAAATTTGTTGAATTTGCCCAGATCTGCTTTTTCAACTTAAGAATAGATTGTTCCAATACCGATATAGTTCCAAATACCTGCAAAACAAATAATGTACTCTAAAAGATAATACTCAGTTTTTTAAAAATTTACCTTTATTTCTGCTCCTTTTGCTTTTTTCTGCCAGTCCCATACAGTAAGCATATGCTCATTGGAGTCATCAATAACACATAAATGAACACCTGAATCCTAAAGAAAAGTCAATTAAAGTTATTTTAAAATTCACTGATAGGGCTGACATTCTAAGAAAGAAACACCATATTATTAAAACTGTTAATAGGAAGATAACCCAAAATCCTTTAAACTCATCACTCTTTGAAACATAATGCACTATTTACCACAATTATATTTTCCTCAAAAATATAAAGATTCTTTTAAAAAATGTTCTATTTAAATCCCCTCATCCCTCCAGGTTAATTTCCACTTGCCATCTAGTCATTCGTGTTATTCAGAGATAGTGACTAATTTTGAGGCTATCCTAGTCCCTTCTGCATCTTATGCTTCCTTCTTGCTGCCTGTATTAAGGTATTTTTCCTTGTGGTAGGTAAGAAGAAATGTACATAATTTCATAACTTTGTTCCTCACTAAATTTTGGCAATTTGACAGAATAAGCTAAAATTCATGGCTATTTTAAAGTTTGCTGATTTCAGTCTTCTGTGAGATACCTGACTTACATTAACACGAACAAACAACCTAAGTAAAATTATAATGAAATTCCTTTTTTATAATGAAATTTCCTATTTTTCTGAAACCATTCTCGTTCACGTATTTTAAGTCTCCTAGTTTAAGAAAAATAACTATAGATGATATTAAATGATTTTTTAAATAGCAGCATTTGTGAAATACGCTTTACAATGTTATGGAACACAGAAACATTGTAGGGAAGAGTGAGAGGCACTGAGGAAGGGCAGAGCTTACTCTCTTCTCCTCTTTATCTTTCTCTTAGCTTAAATTGGAATATTATCTGAATTAGAAAAGATAGAGTTATGAGGCAATACAAGATGGTCTTAACACTGTAACAATGGTTATCAACAACTGGACGACAGTTCCTGCTATAGAGATTTATGGGAGAAAATAAAGTAGCAAAAGTATTTCCTTTATGACCTCTTATCTCCTTTTCTAAATGTCTTTCTCCCAATTCCTGACTTGTTAGACCCTTGACATTCAGTGCCTTCAAGCTAGCAAAGTTCCTAAATTCACTAAAATTTATCTTTCTGCTCTGAAAGTGTCCTTTCCTCCATGTCCCACAGAACTCCCATAATCCAGAATACAGTTGCCAACGCCTAAGAACTGAAGAGATAAAAATAAGTGTTTTTATTTATCTTTGAAATTAAAAAAGTATATATCCTAAAATATAGAAGGTTACCTGTATACTTTATAATCACAATTACATACAATTCAAGAAAAAAACAGAAAGTTTAAATGAGTAAGATCTTGTCTTATTTTACCCTTGGAATAAAGCCTCAACACTTAGAAAAGATCGCTAGGGAAAATTTTAAACCCATGTTGTCATCAATTCAAAACCAAGATAATTCATGACTTTAGGAAATACAAAGGTTTGATTGTTTCTGCTGCTCAAATATGACGTCAAGAAAAGCCAATATTTGCACAGAATTGGCCAAGTTTCCTGTCAATTTTTAAAATAAAATAGATCTTTTCTATGATTCAAGGTAAGGCAAAAATACATCCTATTGCTTGTCTAAAATTGTACTTTGCTTTGTATATATTCCTCTAACCACTTCCTGCTACTACATGGAAGCTCTACTTCAAGGCAGCATAATTACAAGAATAATTAAAGTAAAATATCTTGCATCCGAACTAAACCAAAGTACTTTAGCACTCAAGTTGAAATGCTAGCCATTTAGCAATAGGTAATATGTTAGCAATAGCTAGCATCTCATTTTTCAATTCAGGATTATCGTTTTATGGACACGTAAACACACAACTGAGCTTAACTTCTTTCCTGCTTTTTTGTTCAGCTTGCTTACTTCTCTAAAAATTGTCACTTACTGCTTTTGAAAAATCCAGGCATCCTACTCCACGCTCAAAAGTGCCAAGTCCAATAATCTGCAGTGTGGACAGAGTAACAGAATCCCACACTCTGACGTGGGGTTGTAGAGGCTGCAAAAACACAAGATAGCAGGGCTAACTGGACAGGTGGATGCAAATAAATACCAATAGCACACAGAACTAATGCCATTTAAAAAAGTAATAGGGATGGATAAGCTTCTACTAAAATATTACTAGCTTTAGACATGCCCCCAAATAAATCTTAAGTAGGTATTTTCTTATACTGTGAAAATAACAATAGCAGCAAATAACTTGTGTATTTACTATGTTACACATACTATTCTAAGTATGGCACATATTAATTCATTTAATCCTATGAGCTATAGGTACACTATTATAATTATCATTTCACAGCTGAGGAAATTGGAATACAGATATTTAAATAACTTGCCCAAAGTGATATCGCTATTAAAAGATTGAGTCAGCCGGGTGCGGTGGCCCACCACACCTTTAATCCCAGCACTCTGGGAGGCTGAGGCAGGTGGATCACCAGGTCAGGAAATCAAGACCAACCTGGCTAACAGTGAAACCCCGTCTCTATTAAAAATACAAAAAATTAGCCAGGCATGGTAGCACACATCTGTAGCCCCAGCTACTCAGGAGGCTGAGGCAGGTGAATCACTTGAACCTGGGAGACGGAGGTTACAGTGAGTCAAGATCGTGCCACTGCACTCCAGCCTGGGAGACAGAGTGTGACTCCATCTCAAAAAAAGAAAGAAAAAAAAAAGGTGGAGTCAGGATTCTAATCCAGGCAAATTTGCTCTGGATACTTTGTTTTTAGCATTACTAATCTTCATTCCTGAGAAAATAACACTTTTTATCAATGTCCAATAAACTACTAAACAGCCCTTAAACAGCATTTGCAACTGGAAGGGGTCTTAGAAGTTATCTAGTAGAAACCTTTCACTCCTCTGAAGCCTGAGAATGCCATGAGTATAGTCATATACACGTTACTCAGTCACCATTAATATTCACTGTTGATCCTTAGAAATAAGGTATTTGTTATACAAACCAACTGAATAATATCAAATAGTAACTGAAACTCTAGGTCGTATCAGTTCTAGTCACATATAAAATCAAGAGTTAGGCGGGCATGGTGGCACACACCTGTAGTCCAGCTACTCACTCAAGAGGCCAAGGCTGGAGGATCACTTGAGCCCAGGAGCTTGAGCCCAGCCTGGGCAACAAAGTGAGATTCCACCCAAATAAATAAATAAATAAGTAAGTAAGTAAGTAAGTAAGTAAATAAGAATCAACAGGTCCATCAACTAAGGGAAACTGCAGTACCTTCTGGCAGACACTGGTAAACTATTTTACATAAAGAAAAATGTAATGGGCATATCAGTTTTCCCATTTTTACAGTAAATAGTTTAAGGGAGAACACTTATTTTTTAGAAACAAAATTTATTAGTATGACTCTCTCTCTTAAAGTGTTCTTATATACTAATGTTTTTTCCATGCTTATACTAGAAATTCCTCAGTACTTAAATTTCAAAAGAATAAAACAAATGAGTTGTGGTTAAAATTACAATAGATTCCACTCTAACGGCAATGTCTCTAGGTACAGAATGCATAACGCTATGCCACTCACCCTTCCATCTTTATCCACGCCAGCTATCTGTCCAGTTGCAATCCTAATTTTGTCAGGATGTATAGCAAGGCTAAAAAGCAGTATTAAGAATGATTTTAAACACAGGAAACGTGAAAGAGCAGAATATCTTTGTATCGACATTTTTCAAATAAGCAGTTTTTAATCATTAAAAAAACATACATTTATCTGTTTTCTTTAGCAAATCAAATAATATCAAATATCTGAAGATTTCTGAATTTTCAGCTGTACTTTTTATTTGTGAAGCTGCACAGATGAATGAAAGATTAAGTTCAAAGAAAATATTTATTGACAACTGTGGCACGCTAATTTGTTCAAGTTCCTTTCTAGTCCATGCACATAGGCATACAAATCACATGACTTTATTGTAGTGAAGATGCAATATTGTGCTGTGTAATTTTAATCTATTAAAGTTACAAGCATCTTTTCCTTTTGCTACATAATCCTCATACATGCTGACTTGACAGCTCTTCCAACTTTTAGGCCATTTCTTACTTTTCAACAAAACAGCAATGAGCATCTTCACACATAGTGCCTTCAACCTTTTAATTAGTTCTTAGTGCTAAATTCTTGTAAGTGAAACTGAGGCAAGGAATTTTTAAATAGAAATGGGAAGTAGTGTAGCATGTGCCTAAATTACTCACAGTACGTATACAAGTGACTAGCAAAATTTTGAAAGACATCCTTATGTCTGTATCTAGACTCTTTCAACAATGGTTGAACACTGTGAAGATTCTCTTGTTCTTAAATATTTGTACTTAAGAATACATCAGAGGGATATTTACATATTAATACATAAAGTGCCTCCTCATTCTTTACAGCTTAAATGGTGGCCTATAGGTAGGTACACCACAACCTCACCAGTAAGTCCCCAACTGAAAAATACTTAGGCTGTTTCTAACCTTTATCACAAACAATGCTGCAGTAAATAATTTTGTACATATATTATTCTGCGAGTGTAAAAGGCAATATTTTAATCAACTCCAAAAGTTCAGTATCTATATAATATTCTAATAGTCATCTATTAATTTTTTTTTTTTTTTTTTTGAGGCGGAGTCTCGCTTTGTCGCCCGGACTGGAGTGCAGTGGCCGGATCTCAGCTCACTGCAAGCTCCGCCTCCCGGGTTTACGCCATTCTCCTGCCTCAGCCTCCCAAGTAGCTGGGACTACAGGCGCCTGCCACCTCGCCCGGCTAGTTTTTTTGTATTTTTAGTAGAGACGGGGTTTCACCGTGTTAGCCAGGATGGTCTCGATCTCCTGACCTCGTGATCCGCCCATCTCGGCCTCCCAAAGTGCTGGGATTACAGGCTTGAGCCACCGCGCCCGGCCCTATTAATTTTTTTCTAGATAAAGATACAGGTGTCAGAATAGTATAGACATAAAAGCTTTTAAATGTTAGAAAATATCCAGTCAGTCCTTGGATCTAAGGGGGGAAAAGGGTAATAAATTTAAAAAGCTGGAAAATATTAATAAGCAGTAAATAATTGTATTTAACTAAAAAGTAACAAAATAATTTAAAAGTACGCCTAGGCATTTAAAAGGAATTCTCACATTTGTAGTCTGACGTCCTATGGCATACTTATGATCCTTATTCAGCTATGATTTCTTTCTTCCCAAAAGAATAAAGCTTCAAGTCTAAAACTGATCTACATAGGACAAATCCTCAATAAATATTAAGTAACCAATAATCACTTTCAGAAACCTGAAAATGTCCAGTCTGTCCCATATATATTTCATACTACAGACCAGAGAAGAGAAGGACTGTAAGACATCTGAGAAAGTAGAAGAGGTTCCAATCATGATTTATGGAGGATGTGTTTTGTTGCTGCTGATACCACACCACCATTTTGGAGGCCTAAAGTCTTTTTTTCTTTTTAAAATATATTCAACAGATGACCCATAATATTTTTACATTCTGAGCTTTCCACAAGAAATCACTTTCAACAAAACCCAAATTTAAAAAATACAAAATGAGGCTTTGAAAGAACAAAAATCAACCAATGTTAAACGATACCAACCATTTCACACAGTCTGTATGACCCAGGTAGTGTCGCTGAGTTCTCTCCTCATAATTAAATAGTACTACCACTGATGCAATGAAATAAACTATTTCCCCAGTCGGAAGAAGGTAAACATTAGCTCTACAATCCTTTCCTCGATAACCATATCTTAATAGAAAAAGAGTCAAGGTTTTAAATAAACACAGTTTTCAAGTTGTTAACAGATTTTTCATGTATACTTATGGAATTAGTAAGGTACAATGAAGAAGACTGAACTAGAACTAGAAAACTCATGTCCTGGACGGGCAGAGTGACTTACACCTGTAATCCTAGCCCTTCAGGAGGCCAAGGTGGGAGGCTCACTTCAGCCCAGAAGTTTTTGAGACTAGTGTGGGGAATAGTGAGACCCCGTCTGGACAGAAAATAAAACAAAATTAGCCAGGTATGGTGGCCCATGCCTGTAGTCCCAGCTACTTGGGAGGCTGAAGTGGGAGAATCACTTGAGCCCAGGAGGTCAAGTCAAGGCTGCAGTGAGCAAGATCGTGCCACTGCACTCCAGCCTGGGCCACAGAGACACTGTTGCCACCCACCCCCACCATCTGCCCAAGAAAAGGAAAACTCATACCCTGCCATTATCCCTAGTGCAACCTAACTCTTTTAATATGTTTAAATCGTAGCTTCCTCATTTACCAGACAAATATATATTAAGATCCTAATGTGTATCAAGCATAATAGTGAATATTCAGTTCTGAACAAAAAATGTAGGGCCTGTCTCTGGAGCTTATCCTCTGGCAAAGAAAACAAATAATCACCAAATATAAAATTACAAATTATGGGAAAAAAACAAACAAAAAACAGACTGCTAGGAGAAAGCCTAAATGGAGGACCTAATTTAGATGGAGAGAAAATGAGAGAAGGGAGGGACCAAAAGAAGGCCTATCTGGAAAAGGGATATTTATGCTGGACCCACATGATAAATTAGGAATAGCCAGGAACAGTTTGGTAGGCAGAATGTTTGTTAAAAATATGTTGTACAGAATTAAAGGATTGGTGAGTGTGTCCAAGCTGATACCTGCCTAAGGAGGGAATAATGCAAGGGATGTGGGAGGAAGTGTAGGAGAATGGAGGCAGACAATGGAGTTCAAACTACTAGTTCCTTTTTGTTTCACTGAGTTTCTTGGAGGTTCTAAGAGAAGTGAAAATTTCTAGGTGAAATTAGGAAAACTCTCCTTTAACAGTTAGTCATTTAAAAAAAGTATGGCTGAAAAGTTAATTCTGAATTAGAATCAGCCTTGTTAATGTGAGGTTACAAAATGCTTTAACTGATGTTTTCTTATTTAATTCCTACAGCAGCCCCTGTGAGGCATGGGTTATTAACCCCTTTTTTTTTTTTTTGAGACGGAGTCTCACTCTGTCGCCCGGGCTGGAGTGCAGTGGCCGGATCTCAGCTCACTGCAAGCTCCGCCTCCCGGGTTCACGCCATTCTCCTGCCTCAGCCTCCCGAGTAGCTGGGACTACAGGCACCCGCCATCTCGCCCGGCTAGTTTTTTGTATTTTTTAGTAGAGACGGGGTTTCACCGTGTTCACCAGGATGGTCTCGATCTCCTGACCTCGTGATCCGCCCGTCTCGGCCTCCCAAAGTGCTGGGATTACAGGCTTGAGCCACCGCGCCCGGCCATATCCCCTTTTATAAGTAAAGAAAGTTAACGTTCACAGGGAGTAAGCGGCAGGGCCAAAACTCAAACACTAGTCTTCCAATTCCAGTCTAGTGCCTTTCCTAGCATACCACAAGTACCTGCCACGATGTTCGCAAAATACTGTTTGTCCTTTCCAAAGATATAAACTTTGATGGCTTTAAATTGCTAACAGCAAAGAATTAGAGATAATATCTCCTTTTTTTGTTTGTTTTTTGAGACAGAGTCTTCCCCTGTCGCCCAGGCTGGAGTGCAATGGCCTGATATTGGCTCACTGGAACCTCCACCTCCCGGGTTCAAGTGATTCCCCTGCCTCAGCCTTCCGAGTAGCTGGGATTACAGGTGTGTGCCACTACACCTGGCTAATTTTTTGTTTTTATCTTTAGTAGAGACGGGGTTTCACAAAGTTGGCCAGGCTGGTGTTGAACTCCTGACCCTGTGATCCGCCTGCCTCAGCCTCCCAAAGTGCTGGAATTACCAGCGCGAGCCACCGTGCCTGGCCTGATGTTTCCTTTTATTTAAGTAGCTGTTTTTTTTTTTTTTTTTTTTTGTATAAAGACAATTTTGACAGAGAACAGGTTAAGTAATTTGTCAAACTAAAGACAAAGCAAACGAATTTGCTGTCATTGTAGAGAAGGATACGCCCACTCCAGTTTGAGCTTCTCAGGAGGCAGTTCTGTTCTGATGTCATCATAGTTGTCAACATCAGAAGGAATGAACATGGTAATTGGCCGACCGCGCATAAACATTTTAATATATTCTCCTTCTGTTGAAATACAAGACAAAAGTTAAGTCATATATATTTTCTGTATAGTCATACAAAAGTGGATTATTAATGTGATACAATAAAAACAAGACAAAAATGACCACTTCAAAGTTGTAGCCTCATTATATACAATTGTTTTTGTTATACGGTCGTCCTGTATCCATGGGGGATTGATTTTAGGAACACCTTCCTCAGATACCAAAATCCATGGATGCTCAATTTCCTGACACAAAATGGCATAGTATTTGCATATAACCTGTATATTTTAAATCATCTCTAGATTACTCATAATACGATGTGAATGCTATGTAAATAGTTGTTATATTGTACTGTTTAGAAAATAATGACAAAAGTCTGCATATATTCAGTATAACAGACAATCTTTTTCCCCAAACATTTTCCACCCATGGTTGGCTGAATCTGTGGATGCAGAACCCATGGATACAGAGGGCCAACTATACAGCATATAGAAAACAAAGTGATACTATAAAGTCCTAGTCCAAAACATCGTAGGGAAAAAAAAAACCAATGGCCATTTCCTTAACTGAGAATATTTTTTTCAGAATTAAAATATAATTTATCTAAGTTGACACATTTCTACAAGGCCAGGAAGGCTGAGTAGAAAAACACAAAAGAAAATTTTGTGACAACAGTTTTTCTAACACTTGAAAATAAGAGTGAGATTGGATAGACAACAACCATGTCTACCACACTACTGAATGAACCTATAGATGTTAAATGGCGTAAGTTTTTCTTATGCCAGGAAACAATCAACAATAAAAAGGCCACCTACAGGAGAAAATATTTGCAAGCCAAAAGGGTTAATCTCAAAAATATTTAAGGAACTCAAAAGTTAAATAACTGATTTTAAAATGGACTAAGGACATTTTTTCTTTTGTCTTTTCTCCAAAGACATAAAAACGGCCAACAGGTATATGAAAAACTGTTCAACATCACTAATCATCAGAGAAATGTAGATCACAATCACAATGAAATATTACCTTATACCTGTCGGATGGCTATTAATAATAATAATAACAACAAAAAGACAGCTGGGTGCGGCAGCTCATGCCTGTAATCTCAGCACTTTGGGAGGTCGAGATGGGCAGATCATGAGGTCAGGAGATTGAGACCATCCTGGCTAACACAGTGAAACCCTGTCTCTACTAAAAATACAAAAAATTAGCTGGGTGTGGTGGTGGCCAGCCTGTAGTCCCAGCTACTCGGGAGGCTGAGGCAGGAGAATGGCGTGAAACGGGGAGGCGAGCTTGCAGTGAGCTGAGACCACGCAACTGCACTCCAGCCTGGGAGACAGAGCGGGACTGTCTCAAAAAAAAAAAAAAAAAAAGACATCAAGTATTGATGAGGATGTGGAGAAACTTGAACACTTGTACAGTGCTGGTAGGAATGCAAAATGGTATAGTCACTATGGAAAGTAGGATGAAGGTTCCTCAAAAAGTTAAAAACACAACTACCACATGATGCTGTAATCCCACTACTGGGTATTTTTTAGAAGAATTGAAATCAGGATCTTGAAGAGATATCCGTATTCTCAGGTTCACAGTAGCACTATTCACAATAGCCAAGATGTGGAAACAACCTAAACTCAACTGAATAATGAAAATGTGGCACACGTATATATATATATACACACACACACATACACACACACACACACACACATATATATATATATAAAATCTCACAATAATTAAAAAAAAACATGACCTCAAGATTTCAAATGTCATACTCCGAGATTTTCAAGACAGTGCTAAGAAACAGTTTTCTTATTGGCAGGATAGGTGTCTTGTATTTACATAAACCAATAGGTGTTTATAAGAACTGCAACAGTCTAAAACTAAAATGTTAAAAAACACAAGTCTAGAATCAAATCCATATTATACATCTTTTTTTTTTTTTTAGAGAGTTTTGCTCTTGTTGCCCAGGCTAGAGTGCAATGGCGCCATCTTGGCTCACTATAACTTCCGCCTCCTGGATTCAAGCAATTCTCCTGCCTCAGCCTCCCAAGTAGCTGGGATTATAGGCATGTGCCACCATGCCTAGCTATTTTTTTTTGTATTTTTAGTAGAGACGGAGTTTCACCATGTCAGTCAGGCTGGTCTTGAACTCGTGACCTCAGGTGATCTGCCCACCTCAGCCTCCCAAAGTGCTCGGATTACAGGCGTGAACCACCGTGCCTGGGCAACATTACACATATTTTACAAAAGAAAATACATCACTCAACTGATGGAATTTTTTCTTTTTTTCAAGATGGAGTCTTGTTCTGTCACCCAGGCTGGAGTGCAGTCCCACGAGCTTGGCTCACTGCAAACTGCCACTGGGTTCAAGTGATTCTCCCCACTCAGCCTCCCAAGTAGCTGGGATTACAGGCACGCGCCACCACAACCGGCTCATTTTTGCACTTTTAGTAGACACAGGGTTTCACCACATTGGCCAGATTGGTCTCAAACTTCTGATCTCAAGTTATCTGCGCCCCCTCGGCCTCCCAAAGTGCTGGGATTACTGGTGTGAGCCACCGTACCCAGCCACAATTGTTTCTTACTCCTTTGAAAACAAAAAACCAAAAAAACCCCACTTAACCCCGCCTCTAGCATCCCAGTGACCTCCGCATAACAGGTTCAATACTATTGATGGTGATTGTGAAATGGTTACAGAAGGACCTAAAGGAGAGACAAAGACTTAGTACAGATACATGGGAAATGTCTAGCACTTGCCAACTTGTCCGGCATGATATGAAAATAGCATTAGAACCAGACTGAAAATGTGATCAACAACCAGAGGCTGATACAACCTTAGGATCTCTAATAATGACTTAAACGACCTAAGGAGAAGAGTATGTGATAATGCAGTAGTTAATATAATACAAACCATGAAGAGGAAGGAAAGATAAATTACTTCTTGAATGTCTGCAAGTACTTCTTCAGTCAGATTAAAAAGGTTATGCTTGGGCTGGGCATGGTGGTTCATGCCTGTAATACCAGCACTTTGGAAGGCTAAGGCAGGCAGATCACAAGGTCAGGAGTTTGAGACTAGCCTGGCCAACATGGTAAAACCCCATCTCTACTAAAAATACAAAAATTAGCTGGGTGTGGTGGTACATGTCTGTAATCTCAGCTACTCGGGAAGATGAGGCAGGAGAATCGCTTAAACCCAGGAGGCGGAGGTTGCAGTGAGCCGAGATCATGCTACTGCACTCCAGACTGGAGACAGAGCGAGACTCCGTCTCAAAAGAAAAAAAAAGGTTGTGCTTGTTATGGGTGAGAAGTTCAAGTTATTTTTATTATTATTACTCAGTGTAGTTGGCCTCAGAGTTTGATCTAAGAACAGGCTAAGGCCTCCCACACTATGGTTTTAACACCACATGATGTATGTCTTCATTACTTCCGAATCTAAGAGTGGGCTCTGTTTCCTGATGATTTTTAGCACAGCTGAAATTTGATAAGAAAATGACCAGCTGTAAATATTCCCTACTTCTGCAGTCATCCCGATCTGTATATCCTTGTTCTTATTTGTATAGTTTACTCTTTTCAAGTGTCACCTTGTTATATAATTTTTCCTCTAGTTTTTAAGATTACAAACTTTTTGAAGGTAGATATCTAATCCTTTGGAATTTATTCCAGGATCTTCGATCAGAGATGTACATCATAAATGCGTTCTGAATAAAAAAGACATTTAATAATAGATGCTTCTATCACCATTTAGGAGCATAGGTACAGCAAAGGGGGAGGGTTAGTCACAGTATCAAGGAAGGAAAAAAAAAAAGTCTCCTTTTTGAACAGGCACAGCTGAGAACACCATATTGGTTATCAAATGTCAAGCAGCCTAAGAAACCAAGTAGAAAAGTAAAGGCATGATCTAGTGCTTCTAACTTTTCTGATATGATATAAAAATGGCAATGCATATTAGGATGACAATGCTTTCACTATCTATAAATTGGTCATATATGTTGGAGATCAAGTATATAACCTAAGCACTTCAGACAATTTCCAGCAATACATTATAGTGAAAACAGCATGAGCTTTGGAAAAGTCTATGACTTGAATCTTAGCTTCACACTTTGTTAGCTGCAAGACTGGCTTCATTTTCTCAATATATAAAGTGGTAATACCTATTGTTTGGAATTATAAGTGATTAAATAAGATATCACACTGCAAAGCATAGTATGAGGTTCTTGACAAACATCCTTCTGCCTTTGAAAGGGATTTATGATCACTCTAAACACTGTTTAGCAATTGTTTGATTTAGTATACTATAGTATCTTTTCCTAAGCTTTAGTGACTGTCCACAGAACAGCAAGTATAAGCAAATAAACTAGAATTCTGCTGAGTCTATTATGTACACTTTAAAACAACACAAATTCATTTGCAGGATATGAAACTGAGAGAAGTGGGAGAGTACACGATGACTGAGGGTGGGGACACTGTATTCGAATACCCCATACTCCATCTCAGGGAGGGAGCAGCAAGGCCACTCCATGAAGAATGTGGGTCCAGTGTTACTAGGTCTTCTTATTTTTCAAAAGAAATAGAAAATCTATAATTTATTGCGAAACCTGCCTATTTAAACATGTTCCCTCCTCTACCAAAAAAAGGGACAATACCAAATGAAAACATATTTTTGGCCTGCACACAACACCAGTTTGCAAAACCTCTTCTTTTAGGAAGACACTCTTTACCTTGGGCATTAGGTAAAATACATAGATGAAGAAGAGCCTCTTTTCTTCCCAGTCATTGTCAGATTCTCACTGCAAACTTTTTCCTGAGATTCTCAGGCTTCTTGATCTTACAATCATAAAACTCAGAGTCAGTATGTATTATCCCAATGCTACTTTCTGCCTGTCTTCACTATAAACCACCAGGAAACTTAATAAGGGATGGGCGATGGGACTGATCAAAGCAGAACAGGAGATCAGTAACAAAATACAAAGTCTGGTGGTCCAGAAAAGGAAAGTGAGGAAAACTACCTGCCTCATGATAGTAAACACAGTATGGAGTATTCAATAATGAAGCTGATGCTAACTTAAATATAAACAGCCTCAACATTTTATCTCCAACCCTGGTATGGTGAAATTTTCTGGGACTGAGAGAGAGTGAAGAGAACACAAGCTTTGTGATATAGACCTTGGTTCGAATCTCAGCTTTAGCACTTACTAGCTTATGTTCAAACAAAATAAATATTCTTAAGTCAATCTGATCAGTGATAGAGTAGTTTAATTATTAAAGAAGAAATTCTGTAGGATATTGTTCATGAAGGCTGTTGTTCATTTCCCAAGACACATATGTTGGGGCTGGATGAAATATTATAGCTCTCCTAGTCTAACCTCCTTTTACAGAAGGGGAAACCAAGACTTAGAGAGGTTAAATACATTTTTAGATTTTGGTCCAAAATTCTATTACTTAGAACTCTGGAAACATTTTCACTCTAAAACTATGATCTAGACTTGCTCTGTCTAAAATTACAGACACTGATTACTGAACACTTACCATGTGGCCTAGTCTGAATTGAGATATGCTGGAAATATAAAATACAAACCAGATTTTGAAGACTTAATATGGAAAAAAAAGTGAAATATCTCACTAATAATTTTTGTATACTGATCACACATCAAAAGGACAGTATTTTGGCTACATTGAGTTAAAAATTTGTTATTAAAATTTAATATTACATGTGTCTTTTTAAAAATTTGACTAGAAAAATTTGAATTACATATGTGTTATACATTGTATTTCCATTAGGCAGTGCTGTTCAGATACTGGTAAGGGCCTCAGGCTAGTCCAATTACAAGGTGACAACACAGCTTCCTTTCAATCCAAATAGTACGAGCTTGAGCTCTGAATCCCAACAGCTGGAAATTAGGGAGGACAGTAGAAGAGGAAGATGTTTCTGCTCTACTATCTTTGGAAAGAGTGATTGTTAGGCAAAAATCTGAAATACTTGATGTTGCACTTTCCCTTCTGTATCCTTCCCCCATTCCTCCTAATGCTTCCCCTTCAGTTTCCTTGGGTTTGCTCTTCTACTTTTGCATCTCCCTTAGGCCATCTGACACTCCAAGGTGTCCCAAATTGCAAAATGGTTATCATATTCCCTAATCAAAACTCCCATTCTTTTGAGACAGTTATCTCAGGTGTTCTGAGCAAAGCCATATTTTCAAAATGGTTCATACTCACGTATAAATACTTGGTTTTTAAAGTAATTTATATAAGATCCTTACAAAAACTTATTAATTGCTCACAAATTGTAGCAAAGGAAAAGTTAAAATTCAGGCAGAGTGGAGAAGGGAGATGGCACTGGGCATACTCCATTCCAAGATCAGTTCCTCCAGTGATTTTCTTTTTAAGCTTGCTTTACTTCTGGTCTTAGAGATTTTTTAAAAAGAAAAAAAAAGCCATTCAAAGGCAACAGCAGAACTTCAGGGATTTGGACTATGATTATAATTATTTGTGTAATGGGTACTACCTGTAGAAAGCCTTCTGAACGTCTAGATTGCTTACAACTTAACACATCTTTCTGCCGAAAGTTTCCATTTTAGGAGTCCATTTTTAATCTGTATTTTACAATCTTTAGAACTCAATAGGCTCCCCTAAACTGGAATTTGAGTTTTATACTTAACTAAAAGGTAGGAGAGTGTGATGCTACCTAATTTCTGCAAGCAGAAAATTAAAGAATCTTTACTCAATTTGAGACTTTTCTCTGATACTATCAGGCTCTACTTCCCAAAACCACAGAGTTAAACAATAGAAGGACAACCAAAATCCCAGAAATATTAACTATAATTTTATAGTAGAAAGTGACAAGGAACATTTTTGGAAGGCTAAAATATTTTCTTAAAAAGGTTCTTGATGCAGACAAAAGATTTCAAGTTCCAGTTAACGATCCAGTTATTTTGTAGTTATAATTCAATATTTTAAAATTCCAATCAAACAATGGAACCTGTAAGGATGTTTGGATTTTGCCCCTTCAATGATCTAGCTGTAAAAATAGTTAAATCATAAAATGTAGAGACCCAAATAAACCAAAAGTGAATTTAGAAGGATATAATCTAACTCTCTTATTTCACAGTTTAAAAAATCCCTAGTTCCAGTACTTGCTAAACATTAGTAGTTTTATTAGCAAATATAAAACTTTGGTCTGAAAAATCTGGCCAAGTACAAAATGCGACCTTAACTTTTTTGTTCTATAGGCAGAGTTCTATTGGCTGATAAAATTTCCTGAATTTTTAATCACATAGTGGGTGGGGGATGCAGAGTGTAAAAGATATGAACCTAACCTCTTAGGAGCTTAGATTGGAGACATAACCATGTCTTTTTTTTTTTTTTTTTTTTTTTTTTGAGACGGAGTCTCGCGCTGTCACCCAGGCTGGAGTGCTGTGGCCGGATCTCAGCTCACTGCAAGCTCCGCCTCCCGGGTTCACGCCATTCTCCTGCCTCAGCCTCCCGAGTAGCTGGGACTACAGGCGCCGCCACCTCGCCCGGCTAGTTTTTTTGTAGTTTTTAGTAGAGACGGGGTTTCGCCGTGTTAGTCAGGATGGTCTCGATCTCCTGACCTCGTGATCCGCCCGTCTCGGCCTCCCAAAGTGCTAGGATTACAGGCTTGAGCCACCGCGCCCGGCCCGACATAACCATGTCTTGTGCCCCTGTTAATCAACTCTTATAACAGTAGTAAGCCAACTTACAGTTACCCACCTTTTTGAACCTAAACCTCCTTTAATCAGGTTTCTCTTGATGTTTCTCTGATTGTCATAAAATTACTTGAAAATATCAGACATGAGTTTGCTTAAGCATTTTAGATTATTTGTATTGCTTGAAAAGGCTTTTTTTGGGAAAAGATGGAAAAGAAATCTATTTCAATAACATGAGACACATAAAACTGCTAAAAGACTCACTATACTGCCTAAAACTTTTCTGTAGGCAAAATATGGTTTCATTTTAAAAATTCCCCAAACTCACTCACTTACATCCTCAGGAAAAATTATTTAAAGCACTAAATAAATGAAAAACCTTTTCATTTTATATGAATATACCAAGTTGTACTTAATTTTTTAAAAATAAGAATTTGAACAGGAAATTTCAAATGTCAAACTATTATCCTGGCTCTGTTTTCTCAATTAACTACAGCAGGGAGGGAATCAGGAGGCCTCAGTAGAACATTAAAAACCTGTATATAAAAATTCTGATTAAACAGGATTAATGAGAAGCTTCAACTATAATGTTATTTCTTAAAGGAAAAAATGAAACAAACAAAAAAACCCTGAATCAAATAAAGCAAAATGTGAAGATCTGATAAATCTGGGTGGTCACTGTATTATTTGAATATGTTTTTAGAAACATTAAAATACTTCACCAAAGTTTAAAAAGCATTATTAAAGGAAAACAATAGAATATTTTTGGTGAAACTGTTCTTTGGAGAACCAGTTGTGAGTACAGTTCGGGGACATGGCACGTGATTTACTACACCTTTTCCTTGCAATCTTGGTATATGCCACTGATTAACTGCAACTCTTTCTGGCTACAGCTAATCACAAATTTTAGAATTCTTTTCAAAGTGCTTCTAGAAAACAGTAACAATTACTAGAGTTAGGAATACAATATAGAATATAATTGCCATTTTTGGACAGGATAGTTTTTTTTTTTTTGAGATGGAGTCTCACTCTACTGCCTAGGCTGGAGTGCAGTGGTGCTATCTCAGCTCACTGCAAACTCCGCCTCCCAGGTTCAAGAGATTCTCCTGCCTCAGCTTCCTAAGTAGCTGGGGACAACAGACAGGTGCCACCACGCCTGGCTAATTTTTGTATTTTTGTAGAGATGGGCTTTTGCCATGTTGGCCAGGCTGGTCTAAACTCCTGACCTCAGGTGATCTGCCCACCTTGGCCTCCCAAAGTGCTGGGATTACAGACATGAGCCACTGTGCCTGGCCTTGACAGCACAGATTTCTAACTATGATATTTCACTCAGTTAACTGGCATGCTTGAAGACTGAAAATTTTTGGTTAATTACATTTTCTAGTTTAGATCTTTTTTAAAAAGTATGTGTATAGCAAAAATACACATAATTTGAATGAAGACTTTAGCCACGATAAATACATATAAGATTAGAACGTTCTCTAATGAAGTATTCATATACTTGATGTCCAGAGGAGAGAGTTGGAGCTTTTTTTTTTTTTTTGAGATGGAGTCTCACTCTACTGCCTAGGCTGGAGTGCAGTGGTGCTATCTCAGCTCACTGCAAACTCCGCCTCCCAGGTTCAAGAGATTCTCCTGCCTCAGCTTCCTAAGTAGCTGGGGACAACAGACAGGTGCCACCACGCCTGGCTAATTTTTGTATTTTTGTAGAGATGGGCTTTTGCCATGTTGGCCAGGCTGGTCTAAACTCCTGACCTCAGGTGATCTGCCCACCTTGGCCTCCCAAAGTGCTGGGATTACAGACATGAGCCACTGTGCCTGGCCTTGACAGCACAGATTTCTAACTATGATATTTCACTCAGTTAACTGGCATGCTTGAAGACTGAAAATTTTTGGTTAATTACATTTTCTAGTTTAGATCTTTTTTAAAAAGTATGTGTATAGCAAAAATACACATAATTTGAATGAAGACTTTAGCCACGATAAATACATATAAGATTAGAACGTTCTCTAATGAAGTATTCATATACTTGATGTCCAGAGGAGAGAGTTGGAGCTTTTTTTTTTTTGCTGAAAATAAGGAAAGAGGATGTCAAGAACATGTTCTTAGAAGTTGGGACAGTTTCTATTTTAAAAAATGGGACAGTCTTCAAATATATTTTAATCTAGAAGACTGCTACTAACCACAACATTATGAAATCAGATCTTTGCTTTATAGAGCTTAAAAAAAAAAATCTCCAACAGAGGAAAGGTCCTCTTTTTTTGGTATCCTTTTAAAATACAGATGGCGAGACCAGCAGCCTGGCAGGCCTGCTGTCCTTGGCAGCACCTTCTCTACGCTCTTAAATAAAATAAATAAAAATACAGAGAATACTTGGACAAACCCCAGATGCAGGGATCCAAATTATGTTTATACAGGTTATTAAAAGGGACAGTATGTAAATTTTAGAACTAGCCAGGCACAGTGGCTCATGCCTGTAATCCTAGCACTTTGGGAGGCTGAAGCAGGTGGATCACTTGAGCCCAGTAGTTCAAGAACAGCCTGGGCAACATGGTGAAACCCTGTCTCTACCAAAAATACAAAACTAGTTGGGCACAGCGGCACATTCCTGTAGTCCCAGCTACTCTGGGGGCTGAGATGGGAGGACCAACTGAGCCCGGGAGGTCAAGGCTGCAGTGAGCTGTGATCATTCCATAGCACTCCAGCCTGGGCAACAGAGTGAGACCCTATCTCTAAAATAAAAAAGAAAATAAATAAATTTTAGAATTAAGTATGGTCTCCATTGGAAATGCACTGGTTTTCTGTCCTTTCTGCTTATGCACACTCAACAAATTTCTTCCTAAATTCTGGAATTGCCAAATTTGGGATACCATCTTGGTAAAAAGGAAAGAATCTGCCTGTAGTTCAATGAAAGGCTTTTGATTTTTTTGGTTTGTTTCAAACTGCACACTCTCTGAGTAAGTGACAATATACACCCTCTCAATAGGTGACACAAAATACAGTGTCAGCAGTACACTGCTATCATATATCTTTATCGATAAATTTTAGCTATTCTTTCAGATACAATGCTCAGTTTGCACAGGTGTGAACAGGTTTTAGGAGTAAACAGGTCTGGAGCCAACAGGTCAGAAAACATAATGCAAGGCTCTGAACAAAAGCACCTCCATTCAAGCCATCCTCCCACCTCAGCCTCCCAAGTAGCTGGTACTACAGATGTGTGCCACTATGCCTGATTAATTTTTGTATTTTTGGTAGAGATGGGGTTTTGCCATGTTGCCCAGGCTGATCTCGAACTCCTGAGCTCAAGCAATCCAACCACCTTGGCCTCCCAAAGTGCTGGGATTATAGGCGTGAGCCACCTCACCCAGCCTTTAAGTTCTTCAAAAGGTAGTTTACAAGCAAGTTAGTGAAGGTATTGTAGGGACAGGAGGAAACTGTGCATCATTTTCTGTTTGCTACAAGAAAAAGCTTTCAAAAAGTTACCGAAAAGACCTTAGTGATATCTACTCTAAGCCTAAATATATGTAAGGAAACTGAGGCCCAAAGTGTCAGGATAATAGGAAAAATTTTATCAGACAACGTTTTGTTTTCTAAAATCACTGCTTTAGCAAATGGAATTTTCAGCTTTTCCCAAAATTATGAGTTATCTAACTCATAGTGCAGAACTGTGATTCTTTAATTTTCTGTGATACAGGTCATTTAACCCCTAACTAGGTCTCATGTTTGCTACTCATTTGCCCTTTCTGCTGTATCACTTCACTTCCCTTTCCTACATGACGTACCTCACGAAGCTTCTCTTGCTTGGAATGAATATGCATTTTATAAATGTAAGTGCTAAATAATACAAAATTGTATGTACTCTATGATGAAGGACCTCCTTGCTATTCCTTAATACAGCAAGAAAGTTCCTGCCTCAAGGCTTATATACTTCCAGCTTCCTCTGTTCATAAAATCCTTTTTACAGTTATCTACATATTTCATATTTCATTCACTTCCTTCAGGTCATCATATCAGAAATGTCTTCCCTAACCACTCTATATAAAATAGCAATTCTCTACTCTCCTTATTCTTTCCCCATATGTATCACCTTCCTGACATATGAAGTATTTATTATCTGTTTTGTCTATGGAGCATGAATATAAGTTCCACACAGCTCAACACTGTAACTGCTGTAACTCTGACTGCCTAGGATAGGGTCTGACAAAATAAGCACTCAGTAAATATCTGTTAAATGAATGTATAAAACGTATATATGATAAAGAACAATAAAGAAACACATCAGAACTGTAATCTGTTAGAATGATAAGATTATTCAGGTTTTTTCCTTTCCCCAATTTTATAAATGAGTTTGTATTATTTATTTTAAAATTATTTGATAAACCATTTGGCTATAATAAATTACTGAGGGATTTTAGACAGTATATATATTTTAGACAGTCAAAATGACTTCTCAAGTATTTTTAATCTGAAGACATTTTTGGACAGGTAGCTAATACTCAATTACTTCTCAATTTTCTAAGATATTATAACTGTCCTTCCACCTTGATATACCTGTATAGTTAGGATATGACTGTACTGAATGGTAAATAACAATGAATCTAATTCCAGAGCAGGGAGACAGCACCATAAGAGGAAGAAAGAATGGGATTTAGTGATTGATGACTTCCTTTTTCCTCAAAACAAGCAGATTTCTTCCCAGTAGAGACCTCAGTCATTCAGTTTCTCAACATGACCAGGTAATCATGTGTTAAATATAAACAGGCCTAGCTTGAAGTTCTACAAGAGAAAAAATAGATTTAAGATTATTCAAGTCTGAAAAAGTATTTTGAGGACATTCAGATTCTGCTTCAGAAATAATGAGAACATGTGACACTTATTTTCCATATCTAAAAAATGTAGGCCAGGTGCGGTGACTCACACCTATAATCCTAACACTTTGGGAGGCAGAGGTGGGAGGACTGTTTGAGGTCAAAAGTTTAAGACAAGCCTGGGAAACATAGTGACACCCCGCCTCTATAAAGTAAAACAAAAATTAGCTGGGTGTTGTGGTGTGTGCCTGCAGTCTCAGCTACTTGGAAGGCTGAGGCAGGAGGGTCACCCAAGCCCGGAGTTTAAGGCTGCAGTGAGTTACGATCATGCCACTGAACTCCAGCCTGGTTGGCAGAGTGAGACCCTGTCTCTAAATAAATAAATAATAAATTTAAAATGTAACACATAGTTGGTCCCTTGGTTTCCACGGGACATTGGTTCTAGAATCTCCTGCAGACAGCAAAATCTGTGGATGCTCGAGTCCTTGATATAAAAGGTGTAGCATTTCCATGTAACCTATGACCGTCTTCCTGTATACTTTAAATCATCTTTAGATTACTTACTAGTTGTTACACTGTATTGTTTAGGGAATTATGACCAAAAAAAAGTTATGTTCACTACAGATGCAACTTTGTTTTCCTTGAATATTTCAAATGCAGGTTGGCTGAATCCAGGAATGTGAAATCCACAGATATGGAAGGCCAACTGTACTTGATAACTATTTCAGGGATGACCTTAATGGCAGTATCATTTTATTTATTAGAAGATTTGCCAAATTGTTATCTATTTTCCATAATAAGCAATTTTATACATGGTGCTTCAAGTCCCCCAACTTAGCTTGGAAAATGTTTTAAAATCAATAACTCACCACAGTGAATACTACTGTATTAGAACCTAACTGCCACCTCTAACAACAGATAGTCCTACAGGGAAGCTTATTCAAATTTTCAGTTGATATGCTAGGACTTTGTCTCTGCTGTATCTGGAGCACAACCCAGCAGAACTAAGGAAGAGAGTAACGAAAAAAAGTTTAGGTTTCAGGATATAAACATATAGGTCAGTAAGAGCCTCTTTTTAGTGGCATAACCTGCTCTTCCTCTCACATCTAACCTCAGAGACTGCCCAGTGTACATCCCATTCTACTTTCTATTGCTTTCAACAACCAGTTTCCTGACTTCTGCCTAAATGGTGATTGGAATATGCAGCTTTCTAGCTTTTTTCCTACTCTGCTCTGTCTGAAGGATACAGGCCTTTCAAGTAAAGTATTCTCTGTTACCACTCACCTAAATGTACCATATATAAATAGGCTTCTTCTCAAATCAAAGCAGATGATGTGGAACAAGTCAAGGTGCTAAATTAATGTCATATTTTAAAAAGAATGTCCCAAAATGACAAATATTAGCATTAATAGCTGAAATACTAGAAAATGTGTTGTGAATATGCCATGCAAAATGAATACCAGACTTTTAAAATAGCTTTACAACTAATGGTCAATGAATCTCACCAATTTAATAATTATCTTTTCATCCTACAATACAAATCTGAGTGCAAGGTTTTACTGCCAAATTCACATATTAATAACTAAAACTTACTTGGTATTATATGCCAGGTACTGTGTACACTTTATTACTATAATTTTTACAGTAACCCTTTAACGGCTTATTATTATCTCAATTACGATGAGAAAACAAAGACTTACAGAGGTAGAAGTAACCTGCTCAAGGTCACTATAGCTAAGTCAATGGTAAAACCACTCTCTGGACTCCAAAATCCATGTGTTTAAACATCTACAAGACATTGTTTGCTATACATCTCTACATATAGGTTAAGTTTTACAGACAACTCAAATGCAATTGTCCAAAGCCAAACTCCTTTTCCACACATCTCCTTCTCCTCAAATGTTCCCTATTTCAGTAGATGCCACTCTATTTCAATTTATATTTCATATGTATTATTTCACCCTTCAGTAGTCATGTGAAATAAGCTTTATAGTTACTATACTCAGAGTAGAAAACCACTCAGAAATACCGTCATTTAGCCTAGGTCATAAGGCTATTATGTATAACAGCCAGGACCAAACACTAAACACAGCTATTCCCCATTCGCTGCTCTTCCTATCACATACCACTGCCTCTACTTAAAAAAAAAAAAAAGTTTCAGACCAGAGGTGGTGGCTCACGCCTGTAATCCCAACACTTTGGGAGGCTGATGCAGGACTGCTTGAGCCCAGGAGTTTGAGACCAACCTAGGCAACAAAGTGAGACCCAATCTCTACAATAAATACAAAAATCAGCCAGGTATGTGGTGCGCGCCTGTAGTCCCAGCTACTCGGGAGGCTTCAGTGAGAGGACTGCTTGAGCCCAGGAGGTAAAGGCTGCAGTGAGCCAAGGTAGTGACTGCACTCCAGCCTGGGCAACAGAGCAAGACTCTCTCTCTTAAAAGTTTTGAAATAAAATGTAGTAAGAATTATCTTCATAATAAAATTTCATTTTTCCCTTTAAAGTATCTCAAACATTACTTAATCTATGTTGTATTATAAAGAAGGGAAAAAGTAAGACCTACTAAAGAAGAATGCCAGCAAAATTCAACTTCATTTAGAAAGTCTATGTAAAAACAAATGACCTAAAGACTATTAGAAATATTTTTTTCTTTTCTTTCTGGAACCAAAAAAGTAAAAATCCACAGAAATCAAGTTAAATCTCTAAAAAAACCCTTTAACCACATTGTAGTTTGTCACTATAACAGACCAGAAAATAAGGCTAACTATGAGAAACAGAAATGAGCTGTGAAAACCATGCACAGAAAGGACATGCTTTCATTAAGAACAGCATGCTTCAATTAAATTTGCAGGCAATCTAAAGAGAATGTAAAACTGATTTATAAAACTTACCTACACTGCAATTAAATTAAATACGCATTTGCCAAAAGTCTGCTTCCTTTTTTTTGGTCCGAACAAGCCAACAACATCAAGTAGCCAGAAGTTACAAACAATACAAAAGAAAAACTTAAGAGGAAATGGATTCGCTAGACTCGTTATATTTTCAGTCTTAGCATCAAGAAATGAGTGACTATTTGCAATGAAGTTGGCAAGACAGGAAACTGAGTTAAAATTTATCAATCTTTTAAATGGCTTTTCTAGGTAAAACTTTTTTTTAAGGGAGAAAACTCCCTTTAGTATTTTATCCCTTTTTGTAATACTGTATTTTTGCTGTTCACCTTGAATCTTCAGACTTCTTAGAAATAAGATGGATTTTTAAAAATGTAGCTGAGCCGAGTGTGGTGGCTCACATCTATAATCCCAGCATTCTGGGAGGTTGAGGAGGGAGGGCTGTTTGAGGCCAGGAGTTCGAGATCAGCCTGGCCAACATGGTAAAACCCCATCTCTACTAAAAATACAAAACAAACAAAAAAACACAAAAAATTAGCCGGGTGTGGTGGTGCCTATAGTCCTCAGCTACTCAGGAGGCACAAGAATCGCTTGACCTCAGGAGATGGAGGTTGCAATAAGATGCGATTGTGCCACTTTACTCCAGCATGGGCAACAGAACAAGACTTGGTGTCAAAAAAAAAAAAAAAGTAAAATGTTGCTGGATTCACCTAGTTGAAATCACCATATTTCCTTTGTAAGGAGGAAAGTCAGGCAGCATAAATAATGAAAAGCCAAATAAGAGACTCAGGAAAAAAATTCACTTAGAAGGCAACCAACTGCGTAGCTTATTCTTACCTTGGCTGTTTTTTTCGCGAGTTGACATTTTTGCTGGTTGAGACAAAAATGACATTATCTTACAACAAAAACTGGATATTTTCCTAAATGACTATAGTAACGCACTTTGATTACTATGAACTAATAAAGTGCACTGGATGAAAATAAGTAAATATTCTTTTCAATTAGCAAAAATTAAACTAAGAAAGGCAAAATAAAAAATTTTAAAGGATTTTTAATTTACCTTGGTTGATGATGACATCTTTATGCCTAGAAAAGAAATTTAAGAAACACATTTATTTTATAATTTTATATGGCTGACCATTAGAATCACCTCAAGAAACTGTAAAAGTGTCAATGCTTAGGCTATAACCTAGACAAATCTCTAGAAGCGAGAGTAAGAAATCAGCATTTTTTAAAGTTTCTCACTAATGAACTACTAATATACACTATTTTATAAAACAATGAGTATCCCACAAGAGCATCTAAACAGTGAAAGCATAAAAATAACTTATGAAAAATACTCAAATGTTATATGATTATTAAGATTTATTATTTGGCTGGGCACAGTGGCTCACGCCTGTAATCCTAGCACTTTGGGAGGCTGAAGCAGGTGAACTCTTTGAGTCCAGGAGTTCAAGACCAGCCTGGGCAACATGGCAAAACCCTGTCTTTACAAAAAATACAAAAATATTAGCTGGGCATGGTGGCACGTGCCTGTAGTCCCAACTACCCAGGAAGCTGAGGTAGGAGAATCACCTGAACCCAGGAAGGTGAAAGCTGCAGTAAGATGTAACAGTGATAGTGCCATGGCACTCCAGCCTGAGTGACTGAGTGAGACACTGTCTCAAAAAAAAAAAAAAAAAGATATATTATTTGAGTTGGGAGCATTAAAAGGTAGATACAACTTTTTGTAGAAAACTTGAAAGAAAATATACACCGGGTTGGGTGTGGTGGCTCACGCCTGTAATCCTAGCACTTTGGGAGGCCGAGGCAGGCAGATCACGAGGTTGAGAGATCAAGACCATCCTGGTTAACATGGTGAAACCCCATCTCTACTGACAATACAAAAATTAGCGGGGTATGATAGTGCGCGCCTATAGTCCCAGCTACACGGGAGGCTAAGGCAGGAGAATCGCTTGCACCCAGGAGGTGGAAGTTGCAGTGAGCCAAGATTGTGCCACTGCACTCCAGCCTGGCGACAGAGTGAGACTCGGTAAGAGAAGTAAGAATTATAATACAGAGTTTTTAAAAAGATTCAAACCAAGGCCGGGCGCAGTGGCTCACGCCATAATCCCAGCACTTTGGGAGGCGGAGGCAGGCAGATCATGAGGTCAAGAGATCAAGACCATCCTGGCCAACACGGTGAAACCCTGTCTCTACTAAAAAATACAAAAATTAGCTGGGCATGGTGGTACGTGCCTGTAGTCCCAGCTACTCGGCAGGCCGAGGTAGGAGAATTGCTTGAACCTGGGAAGCAGAAGTTACAGTGAGCTAAGATGGTGCCACTGCACTCCAGCCTGGTGACAGAACAAGACTCCGTCTCAAAAATAAAAAAAAGATTTAAACCAGACATACATAACTATACATGCAAACATAATAGCCAAATAATTATTACTTTTTAGATATAATGAAGAAAGTGCAATACTTACTTGTCTGTATTTTTGGTAACTTTTGGTATTAATTTGGGTGTTGAAGGTATTTTCGACAATTTATTACGGCTATCATCTGAATTTTCCCATGAATTGTGTGACTTTTCAGCTGGTGATGGTCGCTTTATGCTAGAAGGAACATTAATTTCTTAGAGAAAAATTCTGAGTGTCAAAGACATGTAACTAACAATTTAAACAGAACACAAAAGCAGCAATTAACATTTCCTTAAAGCTAATCCAGAAGAGAAGGATTAGTTGAAAGACTGCCTGGATGAGTAAAGGAGTTAAACAAGGCAAATCCCAAACCTGTATTATAATTTTCTGTATCACTCAGAAGATTCACTAGAACAAAATTACCTGATTTTTTTTTTTTATAAAAACTTGTTAACAGAAAAAAATTATTTCCTTACATCGCTAAGGTTTCTCATAATCTGTAGTTACAGAAAACCTGTATTTTTTCATAGCCATTGAATTTTATGAGGCTGCCATTTTCATTTTTTGTGCAATTATGTCCTCAAGTAATTACATTACATACGGTACAAATGACAATTTCTAAATATAACAAGGAATAAACTCTTGTTTATATCTTTAGGGACAATTTTACCAATGATCAGAAATAAAAAAGACTTTACATAAGAATGTGGTTATTGGCAATCCTGATTCCCTATACTTATAAATGAAATTTGTTTCTTTACAAATGATTTTTTCATTGCATTGCTAACTATCCTCAAACTCATCCAGTCTCCAATACTTCTTGCAACAGTACATCCAAAGAGCAATTTAGGAGGGCAAGCACATTTCCAGGAGACCTCAAGAAGCTGAAAAAAAGATGCTGGGACAAAGAAGATACCAAGTGAAATCAGAACCTTAAAGAGACCGATTATAAAAAGCCACCTTAAACCACACACCATCCAAAGTTATGTAGCATTAATAAGCTATATCCAAGAAAAACTCCACAGGAGACCAGGCAGAAAAATTACAAACCATTTAGATTGAGTAAGAATCTGCATGAGACACACAGACAAAGCACTTTGTAAGTGATAAACATGCATCAATCAAGCGAAGGGTATTTTGATTTTCCCAATTTCCATTAGCGATCTGAGGCAAAATATTAAATTGATCAAATAAAAATATTAATCTTTTAGGAATGGTTGTCATTTATTTTATTAAAATTCTAGCCAGTTCTGGAAATGGTTTAATAGTTTTCCTAAGATTTCCAAGCAGAAGTACGATGATAAAATATGTCTATTCCTAATCACAAGGCTTGAATAAGCATTTCTAAACAGGCAAATTTAATTAGATTGGCCTCAATATTTGATTAGGAGGCAGCTGTAGCACTGAACTCCCAGCATGCAGGTTTAGATTCTCAATTTAGGCTCACACACACTGTTAGAATGTTTCTCCCTCTTCCCCTTCTCATAACTTTAAAATATTATTATGGACACAGAGAGAAGGCCTCAAGCAAGCCTTTAGCATAGAAAAGACCAGGTGAAATGGATTCATTTCTCTACTCAAGCAAGAACTTATCCTCCCAAGACCCAAAACTGAAACTGAGATGCAGCCACCATGAAGAGCCACTTGAGATGGGCCCTTGCAGGTTGAAGGTTGTAATGATGCCAAAATACAGTGAGGACAATTACATATGGCCATTTTCTATCCATGGCTATAAATTTATGCATAGTTACATACAAGTATAAAAAGTATTCAAAAATTTGGTTGGGAGAATATTGTTTGGTTTTAGACTAGGTTATTCCTGCCTTCCTTTAATCATATTGTTCATAACTCAGTTTTTTTTTTTCCCAGTTTTAACTGAGAAGTTGTGACCTTAATTCTTTATTCCCCAATGTGCTATAAAGTATAAATTATAAGCAATGAAGAAGGGAAAAATAAAGCCACCAGCCTTTTCTCTCAGAATCCTTGGATAGCTAACTTTTTCCCAAGTCACAGAATTTAGGTATCATTACAACCATTCCCTAGCTCTGTACTTGGGGACAGTTAAAACCTTTTGGTGGGAGTAGCATTCTTGCTTTCTGGAGTTTGTCTGTGTATTTGGAGAGGTTGTGAAGAGGGCTGGGGAGAAGGTGATGCTCGAATTTGTGGACTTTGATCATTAGAATGAGATTCCTCTTTTTTTTCTCTCTGTCCTTGTGGTTTTTCTTTCTTTTTTTCTGTACCACTGTAAAATAAAGTATAACATGGAACAATACACATTTAAACAAATAAAAAAAATCAAATGATAGAAAAGTGATTATTATATAATTCAAAACCCTAAGTCATACAGCTAATACAATTTGCACTGTTTTCATTCAAGAAGGACAATATTTCTTTGAAAATTCCAGAAGCTATTAACATCTTCAGTGAAGAATTTATAAAAATTCTAAGGTGATGCATCCCATGAAGATTGCCCCTTTAGACAGAAATGGTCTCTAATACATTTTGCCATCTTGGCAGATTTTGGGGGACAAATGAAGGTCTCTTAACTGACCTCAAGTTACCCAAATCAGAGGATTATCTGTGTAAAGCATAATGACTGATGCCAAAGGAACACTAAATATTCACGTTTAAAAGATTATTCTCCAATTCCTGTTTTTTTTTCTGTATACTTCTACTCCCTTCAATTGAGTTTTAAACCTACCAAGAGTTTTTTTTTTTTTTTTTGAGACGGAGTCTTGCTCTGTCGCCGGGGCTGGAGTGCAGTGGCCGGCTCTCAGCTCACTGCAAGCTCCGCCTCCCGGGTTCACGCTATTCTCCTGCCTCAGCCTCCCGAGTAGCTGGGACTACAGGCGCCCGCCACCACGCCCAGCTAGTTTTTTGTATTTTTTAGTAGAGACGGGGTTTCACCGTGTTCGCCAGGATGGTCTCGATCTCCTGACCTCGTGATCCGCCCGTCTCGGCCTCCCAAAGTGCTGGGATTACAGGCTTGAGCCACCGCGCCCGGCCATAAACCTACCAAGAGTTTAAGTTTTTTCCCAAATCTGTTTATGTTGGTTATTTTAATTATGTAAGTTAATTAAATACAAAGAGAATAGCAATTTCTATGGAAACTAAGTTTAATGCTCTGGAAAGACTACAAAAAAATGAGTTACTAAAAAAAATTGCTGTTAAATTTAGTGTGAGTGACACAATTTAAAAATCACAGAAGCGGCTGGGCGCAGTGACTCACGCCTGCAATCCCAGCACTTTGGGAGGCTAGTGGATCACCTGAGGTCAGGAGTTCAAGACCAGCCCAGGCAACATGGTGAAACTCCGTCTCCACTAAAAATACAAAAATTAGCTTGGTGCAGTGGTATGTGCCTGTAATCCCAGCTACTCGACAGAAGAATTGCTTGAGCCAGGAGGTGGAGCAGGTGAGCGGAGATTGCACCATTATACTCCAGCTTAGATGACAGCGTGAGTCTGTCTCAAAAAACAAACAAACAAATCACAGAGCCTGGGTGTGGTGGCTCACACCTATAATCCCAGCACTTTGGAAGGCCAAGACAGGAGGATCACTTGAGCCCAGGAGTTCAAGACAAGCCTGGGCAACATAGTGAGACCCTGTCTCTTTAAAAAAAAAAAAATTGGCCGGGCACGGTGGCTCATGCCTGCAATCCCAGCACTTTGGGAGGCTGAGGCGGGCGGATCATGAGGTCAGGAGATCGAGACCATCCTGGCTAACAAAGTGAAACCCCATCTCTACTAAAAAATATAAAAAATTAGCCCGGTGTGGTGGTTGGCACCTGTAGTCCCAACTACTTGGGAGGCTGAGGCAGGAGAATGGCGTGAACCCAGGAGGCAGAGCTTGTAGTGAGCTGAGATCACGCCACTGCACTCCAGCCTGGGTGACAGAGCGAGACTCCATCTAAAAAAAAGAAAATCATAGAAAGAGAAATGGGTTCTAACATACTCTTCTGCCAGAGTTTCAAATTTCTTACTCATTTCATTTCTGAGAACTTTCTAAAAATTTTAGAAAGTTATTTATGGGTATATTTTATGAAAGACAGTCAACAACAATTTGATGAGACATACATACTTAGAGGGTAGGTTTGGTCTTTCATTTAAAAACTGATGAATGAATACAGGTGAATATATCTTATGTTAAAATATTTCAGATATTTATGTATAAATTCTTTGGATTCTGTACTTTGACTCTTGGTTAATAAACCACTTGCTATTCCTTTTTTTTTTTTTTTTTTGAGACGGAGTCTCGCTCTGTCGCCCAGGCTGGAGTGCTGTGGCCGGATCTCGGCTCACTGCAAGCTCCGCCTCCCGGGTTCACGCCATTCTCCTGCCTCAGCCTCCCGAGCAGCTGGGACTACAGGCGCCCACCACCTCGCCCGGCTAGTTTTTTGTATTTTTTTAGTAGAGACGGGGTTTCACCGTGTTAGCCAGGATGGTCTCGATCTCCTGACCTCGTGATCCACCCGACTCGGCCTCCCAAAGTGCTGGGATTACAGGCTTGAGCCACCGCGCCCGGCCTCCACTTGCTATTCCTAACCAGACTGGGTAAGTGTACTTATACTGAAAACACTCTTGACAATATTATAAAGCTGATGGAATCAAGACTTGAATTTTAGTGATGAAAGGGTAGGAAACTACTAAATGCCTATTTCTTTTCTTTCCTTTTTTTTTTTTTTGAGACGAAGTCTTGCTCTGTCATCCAGGCTGGAGTGCAGTGGTATGATCTCGGCTCACTGTAACCTCCACCTCCAAGGTTCAAGCAATTCTTCCACCTCAGCTTCCCCAGCAGCTGAGATTACAGGCACCCACCACCACATCCAGCTAATTTTTACATTTTTAGTAGAGATGGGGTTACACCATGTTGGCCAGACTGGTCTCAAACTCCTGACCTCAGCTGATTTGACTGCCGTGGCCTCCCAAAGTGCTGCGATTACAGGCATGAGCCACTGCGCCCAGCCCTGAATGTCTGTCTTAATCAAAGGACGTTTTGTAATTCGATTATAAGGTACATAATCAACAAGCAAGTTTGTTCAAGAACATTTTAAATAAATGTACATAGTATATACAATTTATCACATAATAGTTTAAAATGTTATAGTATATTTTAATGTCAAGTGACATTTCTTAACCTGATACACTTCTGATAACTTCTGACTTCAGACTGGCCCTTGACTATCTACTTTGTGATCAATTGTTTTTTAAAGTGGGTGCTAAGAAATACAATTTTGGCTGGGCGCAGTGGCTCACACCTGTAGTCCCAGCACTTTGGGAGGTTAAGGCGGGCGGATCACCTGAGGTTGGGAGTTTGAGACCAGCCTGACCAACATGGAGAAACCCTGTCTCTACTAAAAATACAAAATTAGCTGGGTGTGGTGGTGCATGCCTGTAACCCCAGCTACTCCCGGTGCTGAGGCAGGAGAATTGTTTGAAGACGGGAGACGCACGTTGTGGTGAGCCAAGATTGCGCCATTGCACTCCAGCCTGGGCAACAAGAGTGAAACTCCATCTCAAAAACATATGTATATAAAGTAAAAAAAATAAAAATATAAAAATAAAGAAATACAATTACACTTCAAGAATATCAGATTAACTTTAAAAACTGAGTTCCAGTATGTTCAACTCTCTCAAAAACAAAAACAAAAAACAGAAGTTACTTCTTTCTTGCTGTTCTTCAACAAGAATACAGTGGCCACTAGTTTTATATGGGCCCAGTAAAACCTGTAAGAGCCACTTTCCTTCTAGGTTATTTAAAAGCAAAATACAGGGACCCTGGATCATAAACTAACAAACTCAGCTGGCCTTAGACTGTTGAATCACTAATGTTCATAATACTGATCACTACACACCAACAGTACAATAGCTACGTAAGAAAATGGGCTGAATCTGAACCATTACTGGATACAACATGGAAATTTATTTAAAATTGTACTAACATTTTCTTATGGTTTCTCCTTTTCTACTCAAAGTGGAGTACAGGTAATAAATTTTAGCATCCTTTGTAGGGGAAAGTCTAGATTCTGTAATAACGATGTCAAAGACTGAGTTCTAGAAGGAATTTTTAAAAGGGCTGAAGATCTTGGCATTTCTTCAACATTCTTGTAGTTAACTGTTTGGTTAAGTATCTATGAATCCTCACCGATGAATAATTCGGTCACTGGCATTAGTTTATTGAGGTAAGCATTTTCCATCAGTACACTGTTAACACATGATCTTATTACTCAAGATTTTCCTCACTCATTCTTTGAAGAAACTGGTTGTAAGATTTTGTAGCTGATCACCTATGGTCTCTCCAAACTCTATATCAAATAATTTGCTAGAAATTACAAAAGGGGGAAAATCCTGTGAGCACTTTTATTGGAGTAAATTAATTAACTGATGAAAAGAACATAAAGAATGCAAATCTGTAATCCACTGAAACTTATACTGCTGTAATTCCACAGCCCTCCTGCCCACCATCCCCTAACACACACGCACACCCCCCAGATAGTACTATATTTTTGAAATAAGCCTTAATTTTATAGTTATGGTTAAAAAATAAAAGTTATAACAGCATTTGACGTCCCACTGACATAGATATATCAAATATTCTGTTTTCCCTTTAAAAATGCTGTATCAAATATATCACTTGCTATGGAAAATTCACTTCTACAATTTCTTTAAATATAGTGATGTTTATCAACAAATACTTGTTAAAAAGAAACAAAACAAAACCAGGAAATGAAACTGCTTTCTTTCTTTAGTGAGAACGGAAAGCTTCCTCAAACAACTTGACAGGTATGATGAGTGCAAGCTGAGTGAGCACAGGCTAAATGTCTCTACTTTCACAGTTTAAGAATTCAAAGGACATGCTCATTTGAATTCAAATAGCTCTATTTCATATTCTTTCTAAAGGTAGACCTCTACCACATTCAGACAATTTTGCAATGTTAGTTTTTCCCCCCTTCACAAACGGGTACCTTTTAGCAGCAGATGAAAGAGTTTCTTTTCCTGCAATTGAGACAGCGCTGGTATGACTTGGTTTTCTGTTTGCACCACTTCCATTGGTTATACAGGACATGGGAATAGCTGCTCGAGGGCTTGGTTGGCCTAAAGATAATTAAGGAAAAAAAAATTATATCAAATTTGAATATATTCCTCAAAGATCTAAGTTTTAAAATTAAGTCCATTTGGAAGGAGGGGATGGTGGAAAAAAATTAAGTACATTATTGTTTATAACTTTTGAGCAGAGTGCCCCCCTGGTATGCAGCACATGATACTGTCTCAAGACTTAATCCCATCAAAACAGACCTATAGGAAAGCCACACTAATTTACTAAAACACAGTTGGGCTAGTTCTCTTAGCTAAATGGTTTGCTTTACCACACACAGCAGCCTTACAACACATGATTCAAATGCGTGCCTCAAGTAAACCATAAATCCCATGACATCAATCTTCAAAAACAGCTTGTTTGTTAAAATCATAAATTTTAAATCCTAGAAACCATAAATATTAAATTCTAGACTGTTACTCCATATAAATAAAGCATAAGTATATAAAGTCAACCTGTTCTTTAACTTACACAGTACAAGGAGTGGAATAAATGTGTGAATGGTATATTGGTGTGGTCAGAAGACACAACATCACAAGATAAAACAGTCCTGTCTATACTAAGAGTCAAGTAAAGATTTGGGAATAGAGAACATTTTTATTTTTTAATTTTTGGACTCAGTTTTCTCATGTGCACACAAGTAATATCTGGTACCTTAGGAAGTTCTACACATGGTGGTATAACACTGCATTTTTGTCAAGAGTAAGATGTTGGAGGTCATTTGTATCATAATCACCTAACATGCTTCCTTAATATAAATTCCTAAGTCCTACATTAGACTGAATGAATTAGAAGACAGGAAGAAGAAGACCTGCTGCATTTATTTTTGAAACCTCTTAAGAAATTTTTTTTAACATATAAGTTATATTAACCCCCAAATTATGCAAATATCACTGGTCATTAGATTTAGTTCTAATATGTCAAACAAGTTACTTATTGGTTTATCAGTAGCTTTTAAAAAACTGTGATAAAACAGTCCTAAAATTTATCATTTTAACCATTTTACAAATGTACAATTCAGTGACAATTAGTATATTCACAATGTTGTACAACCATCACCACTACCAAGTTGCAGAATATTTTCATCACCCCAAATAGAAACCACATATCCACTGGCCAGGCGCAGTGGCTCAGCCTATAATCCCAGCACTTTGGGAGGCCCAGGCGGGCGGATCACGAAGTCAGGAGATTGAGACCATCCAGGCTAACACAGTGAAACCCCATCTCTACTAAAAATACAAAAAATTAGCCAGGCATGGTGGCGGGCACCTGTAGTTCTAGTTACTCGGGAGGCTGAGGCAGGAGAATGGCGCGAACCCGGGAGGCAGCGCTTGCAGTGAGCGAAGATCGCGCCACTGCACTACAGCCTGGGCCAAAGAGCGAGACTAGGTCTCACTCCATTAAGCAGTCACTCCCTCCCCACACCCCACCCTCTAAAGAAGCCATACCTTGTTTGGCTTCTTTTATATAGTACAATGTTTTCAAGGTTCACCATGTTGTAGCACATATATTTCATTCTTTTTTATGACTGAAAAATATTCCATTGTATAGATATATTTTGTTTTTCATCTGTTGATGATCATCTGGATTGTTTCCACCTTCCCCTTTTGGATAATGGGAATAGTGCTGCCATAAACATTTGTGTAAAAATTTTCATATGAACACCTGTTTTCAATTATTTTGAGTATATACCTAGGAGCGGAACTGCTGAGCCACAGTTGTTGTATGTTCAACTCTTTGAGGGACTGCCAAACACAGTGGCTGCACCATTTTACAATTTCACTAGCAATGTACAAGGGTTCCAATGTCACCATATTCTTGTCAACACTTGTTATTTTCAGGTTAAAAAAACTCAAGAGGGTATTAAGTGTTACCTCATTGAGTTTTGGTTTCATTGATTCTATTGTTTTTCTATTCCCTACTTCATTTATTTTGCTCTAATCTTTATTTCCTTCCCTCCGCTAAGCCTTGGATTTAGTTTATTCTTCTTTCCTAGTCTTTTTTTTTTTTTTTTTTTGAGACAGGGTCTCGCTCTGTTGCCCAGGCTGGAGTGTCATAGCACAATCATGGCTCAGTGCTGCCACGGCCTCCAAGGGCGCAATCCATCTGTCTACCTCAGCCTCATGAGCAGCTGTGACTACAGGTGCCTGCCACCATGTCTGGCTAATTTTTGTATTTTTTTTTTTGTAGAGACAGGGTTTTGCCACATTGCCCAGTGTGGTCGCTAACTTAGGTTCAAGCAATCCACCTGCCTCAGACTCTCAGTGGCGTGAGCCACTGTGCCCGGCCACCAATTACAGGCATTTTTACCATTCTTTTACCAATGCCTCAAATGGCATATCAACTTCAATTGCTCAAACATTTTGCCCACTTTTAAGAACGGGCTTTCTTCTTAATAACTGAGGCATACAAGTTCTTCAAATATTCTACATAAAAGTCCTCTGACAAATACATGTCTGGCAAATATTTTCTCTTATTCTGTAGCTTGCCCTTTTATTTTCAAAACAGTTTTTGAAAGAACAAGATTCTTAAATTTTGACGAAGTTCAATTAATTGATTTTTCTCTTATAGTCTGTGCTTGTTTGTGTGCTACTTATGAAATGTTTGTCAAACTCAAGGTCACTAAGATCTTTCTTATATAAGTTTTAGCCCTCACATTGAGGTCTATGATCCATTTTGATTTAATTTTTGTTTATGGTATGAGTTAAGAGTCAAAGTATTTTTGGTTTTTTGTCTTTTTTTTCCCCTGGCATATGACTTTAATAACTCTTGAATTAGGGTTGAAATTTCTTGAGCACTCTGCCTAGCACATAGAAAGTACTTAATACCAAAACAACTAAATGGATGCAACTTCGCCACCAAATTTCTCTTCTGGATTATGCTGAGTTTATCTTGAGTCTCTCTTCTTGCAGTTTTACCTTATATTATGGCATTGCTACACTGTGCCAGAATGACCTAACATATGCTACGTATCTTTAAATTTAATGCCACGAACTGTAATATGCCCCATTATTTTAAGTACCATTAGAAAGAAGTATTTCCTATTAGAACTATAAGACACCATCAATTGTAATATGCATTGTAATTTCAGGGATGTTAAAAATGTCAAAAACATAGGCATCTTGGACTAATTACTATAAATCTGCCTGTCAGTCCTCAGCTTAAGATTCTTTAGTGGCTCTCCACTACCTTCAGGATGAAAACGAAATTCCCTAACAAGGTGTAAGAAAACCTTCCACTACGGGCCCTACCAGTCTATGTTCATTTCTTGAAACTCCCAATCTCACACCCTGTGCTTCAGTTTATTCTGAATTCCTAAACTAAGTCCTTTTTACTCTTCTGCACTTTTGCACCTGGATGATCCTTCTCTCTGGCATACGCTAGTCACCTCTGCTTGCCTAAACTGTAATGTATTCATCATCCATGCACCAATCAAATATTTACTCAGGACCAATTATAATCCTAGTCTTATGTTTACAAAGGTATATAAGGCAGTTGCTGACATCAAGGAATTCAGAATCTTCAAAGAGAATCACATAGGCAATGAAAACATGTGGTAAGTACAGTAACAGATATCAATGGAGTACCATGGAAGTACAAAGAAAGGACACATAATTCTGTAAGGATTAGGGACACAGAGTTCAAGGAAGGCTTCCTTGAAAAAATACAGAATAAGACCTTAAAGAATAAGAAAGAAATAGACAACTGAAAGGGTGTTGATAAGATACTGGGATCCATTGCAGTATGTGTAAAGCAACAGAAACACTCTAACAGCAAAGTAAGTGTATGCATTTGTGGCATTGAGTGGTTGGTGGTAGGGAGACAAAAAGCTCCTTGATGTGGCCAGGATGTAGGATGAAAGAGGGGATAGTTCAGAGAGAAGAGGTAAGTAGCATTCAGATGATGCAAACTTTATCTATAGAGAATAAAGAATCAGTAAAGGGTTTTAAGCTGAAAAAGAGAGTTCAATTTACATGTTAGAGGATACCCTCTGGTAGCCATGTGAAGAACTGATTTCAGGGCAGTAGTCTGAGAATAAGATGGTGGGGACCAAGAGCTAGATAGCGTGAACGAAAAAGTGAAGGAAGTTTTAAGAATCACGGTGGAAACCATCATAATGCCAGGATGAAGGTCAATAAAAACTTTTACACTTGATCATGACATGAGAATGCTAATCACTATAGTTTACACCCCTTAATGACGGACTCAAGTAGATGACCTTACCGACATCTTAGCCTGAAAGTTCCTAAATACAAATACATTTCAGTGTACTGTAGACCAACAGAGTAAAGTTATCACTAAGAACTGCTGCATATTCCAAAGCTCAAAATCTGAAATCCTTCTTGCTACTCTGGTACGTATTATCTTCTTATTCTTGCATCTATCCCAACCTGTCTCTCTAAAACTGTAATTTTATCACAACTTCCTGTTTCTATAACTAACTTCTTCTGGCATTCAATTTACAAACAATGTATTGTTTCTCAGCTAGCCTTGGGATGATTATGTTAGTGACCTCTTTCAAATAGTGTATGATCTAGTGGGAGCAACGAATATACATGCCAAAAGAGATGTACAAATAAAAATTTAAAACAATTCCAAAACGTGACAAAAAATAGATCATTTTCAGAAAATAATTTCTGAGGCCATCTTAAAGATGGCTACAGTTTTGATCAGAAGAAGGGTAGAGATAGTCTAGTTGATATTTCAAATCTTTTATTTATCTCGAATTCTCTATCACACGCCTCATGGCTCTAACTGTATACTTCTTCCACTCCTCATTTTTAAGCTCTTTGTCACTTTTCTCTATTGGCTGATTATTCTTGCTTTATTCTTTGAGAAGACTGAAGACTACATGTACCACAGCTTCATAAAAGGGTTCCACCCTATTTATCCATAGGAATTTAATTTGACCTCTAAAGAAAAATTCTCTAGAAAATGTAAACACTTTAAGATGACAACAATCATTTTCCTGTCAATAATTTATGTGATACTCAAATTCTATCTTCTCCATTTGGAATTTTATCTGTATACTTCTGCCTTCCTCTTATTTCACAGGAAGATGTACCCTTAGGCCTTTCAACTTGTGGCCACTACTTAGGAGTATATTTTGAGGGGAAATGACAAAGAAGCATTTGACTCTCATATAGAAATGGCACTCTGCAAACGGTAATTGCTACCTGGTCTGAGGCAATACCTGCCAATATACAGTCATGCACTGCATAATGACGTCTTGTTCCACGATGGACTGCATATACAACAGTGGTCCAAGAAGATTCGAATACCGTATTTTTACTGTATCTTTGCTATGTTTAGGTTTGTTAGATATACATATACTTACCGTTGTGTTACAGCTGCCTACATAACCTAGGAACAATAGACTATACCAGGGGTCCCCAACCCCTGGGCCACAGACTGGTACCTTCGTGGCCTGTTAGAAACCAGGCCAGACAGCAGGAGGTGAGAAGTCAGCGAGTGAAGCTTCATCTGTATTTACAGCTGCTGGTTATCACTTGCATTACCACCTGAGCTCAGCCTCCTGTCAGATCAGAGGCAGTACTGGATTCTCATAGGAAAGTAAATCCTATTGTGAACTGTGCATGTGAGGGATCTAGGTTGCATGCTCCTATGAGAATCTAATGCCTGATGATCTACCACTGTCTCCCATCACCCCAAGATGGGACCATCTAGCTGTAGGAAAACAAACTCAGGGCTCCCACCGATTCTACGTTATGGTGAGTTGTATAATTATTTCATTATATATTACTACGTAATAAGAATAGAACAACAAATGTAACATGCTTGAATGATCTCAACACCTCCCCCCACCCACCCCAGTCTGCAGAAAACTGGTCTTCCATGAAACCAGTCCCTGGTGCCAAAAAAGTTGGGGACCACTGGGCTATGCCATATAGCCTAGATCCATACTATGCTATACCATCTAGGTTTGTGTAAGTACACCCTATAATGCTCAAACAAGGAAAAAATTGCCCAATGATGCATTTCTCAGAACGTTTCCCTGTTAAGTGATGCATGACTATACTTCTACACACAAAATAACGAGACACTCCCTCATCCCCTTCCACAGTTACCAGTCATTTTAGTGTAAGGGTCCCACCAAGGCAATTCATACCTTCCTGAACTGATGGATGTAGCGTCCTTATCAACAATATTTACAGGAAACCTATGATAATCCCTGAATCCTCCCAAATGTTATTTGGGCCAGGAGCTGAATGATACAGATCTGTGCCTTTACAGTATCCCAGATTTTCCATAATTAGCAATGTTTCTATTGGAGAACTTACCCCTACATTTCAATTTTGCCTTTGGGTTCTTTCATTTCTCAAGTGGCAATTATAATGCTTTGTACTTTGGCTTAACCAGCAGTTTCCTGATTTAAATGACTGACTACCACCTTCAGATAAATTTAACTTTTTAACTTCTATATCATTGTGTACTAACAGCTTGTCTTCACGTAATGCCACTGGGCTGTGTTCTCAAATTACATTCATTTGGTCACCTCAAGAAGTCCTAATGAGTTTCCCAGGCACCAGCTGGGACATAATTCATCTTCTTGCCAGCTAAAACTTCCAGTGTTCTCTGGGCCTTCCCTTTTGCTCCGAAGTACAGGTAATTTTTTTTTCTTTTGGCAAGGATTCAGCTGCAACTGGTGCATATATTACGAACATATGCCGTCAAAAGGAAAGAATTCTCTGACAGAGGAGAAGATATATGAAAAATTTAAGTGACTGGCCATCTTAAAAACTCATGGGAAAATTTTCTACCTCAGTCAAGCACCCTGCATAATTTACTCAAGAAAAAAATGGGTCTTAGCTTTAAATACTGCTGGCACACTGGAGACGATAAACTAAGACAATGAAATATATTTAAAGGTTAGGTGTGTTTCTGATTTTGGTATTTACTGAATGGCAATACTACTATGAAGCAACATAGCAGAATTTCATTAAGCCCTTAGCACACACATCATTAACATTTACTTTTGGTCATATCTGATGACAACTTATGTCCTTCCCATATCACCACCATCTAGCAAAATCATACAACAGCTGTCTTCAGTAATAGGGAAGTTGACCTGTCCTTTGAACCACAGCTTCATAAAAGGGTTCTATCCTATTTATCCATATGAATTTAATTTGACCTCTAAAGAAAAATCCTCTAGAAAATGTAAACACCTTAAGATGATAATGATCATTTTCCTGTCAATAATTTATGTGATACTCAACACTATAAATTCTAATTTCACAAGTGGCTAAAAAAAAAAATCACATATAAAACTGTCTATAATATAAAAAATGACTTTACTTTTTAATTAAAGAAAAAATACAAATCCCTACAAGATAATTTCATTTTTAATGTTATGAAAAACTTCACTTATTTGAAAATACTTTGCTTAAAATGTTTATTCCAAATTTTCTTACCACTAATTTATTAATCTTATTTAATATCAAAACTGAGATGATCTATTTTAGGCTGCACACAAATGTTAATAGTGAAGAGTCACTTAAATTCCAATTGCTTTCAACAATATGCTATATATAAACTCCAAGATAAAGTTGTCCAGAGTTGCCAATAACATTATGAAACTTTACATATGTATTTCTCTCAATGTCTTAACATCAATATTGGAAACATAATTAGTTGGATGTATTTTTCCATTAAAGGGAAATATAATAATTATTAACATGAATTATTCTCATCTATGAAATAATTATTTTCTCAAATTAATCAATACCCCCATCAATCCATTTCATAGACTTGCCTGTGTCCCAGGCAACAGAGTAACTCAAAGAGTGAACCACCTTAGCATATTATAAAATAGTCAGTTAATTATGAAGTATAATTTTAAAATCAATTGGAGAAAAAAAACTCTCTGTAATTAATAAGGTTATTAAAAAGAATTAAGAGTTAGTGTTATGTGAAAAGAAAAAGTTCCACAGAGATGGTTCTGTGGGCTCCAGAAGTAGGTAATCCTTCACTAAAAAGCCATTAACAAAACTGATCCTAGACTCACTTTAGAGACACAGGAATTATGACTAAGGATAATTAGAAAAGGACCAGAAAGGACAACTTACAAAAAGTAAGTTCCTGGGGAATAGGAATTATAGCTAGTTAACTGTATTTGTATTTCATGACATTGAGAAGTAGGTGTTAAAAAACTCGTGTCATATATTTGTGTATACGCTGGAAAAAAAGCAATTTTTAAATTTCTTTAAAGTATTTCAGAATTTTCTTTACTGAAACACCTTAGTAGATACAATATGAGAGAAAATATCTTTAAAATGTTTCTCAATTTACATAAAATTACAATGTACTGTTGTTTCCGCATATTAAAAAGACTTTGGAGACCAAGGTAGATTACTTGAGCCCAGGAGTATGAGACCAGCCTGGGCAACATAGCGAGATTCCACCTGTACAAAAAAAGAAAAGATTTTAGCAGGGTGTGGTGGTGTACACCTGCAGTCCTAGCTACTCCAGAGGCTGAGGAAGGAGGATCACTTGTGCCCAGGAGTTTGAGGTTACAGTGAGCCTGGGTGACAGAGTAAGACTGTGTCTCTTAAAAAAGTAAAAAAAAAAAAAAACCTAAATGTAAACTACTTAAAATAGGCTTTTAAAAATGTGAATAGCAATCAGACATCATTATCATTTTCTATTATAGGTTTTAAAATACTTATATGTACCCCCGGGTTCTGAGTCTGTATATTATATATAGGAAACTTGTTCTTCCCTCTCTACACAAAGCTTATATTCCCTATAAAGCCCATATACATTAACTGATCTAGTTCCTTATTCTACTCCAAAATTCCAAAATCCCCCTATAAAAATCAATTTATAACCAAACAAAACTTTTTTCTGGCTTGATCTTGGTGGTCCTCAAAGTTGGGTCTCTAAATATGTAAATAAATCAAGCAAGCATAATTTAACACAATCAGTCAAAGTGGTTTCTATCAAGTCTTTTGCCAAACCCTCAGGTCCCTTACCCTTTGTCATTGACATATTTATCTTACTATCACTAATGAAAAAGATTGATCCTATCTTCCATCTGACTCTCCACTGTAAGTACATAGACCCAGAGTACATGAGGCTGAGAGGGAAAAAGAGTGGGAATCACAAAACTGGGCAGAATGATACTCACCTTTCCTCCACAGTAAGTTTCCCGTCTCCATACCCTCAGGGTCTTTCAGCATCTCTTTCAAAAGTCTACGGTCTTCTATTCTCCGCTTTAACCACTCCAAACATGTATTCCCTTTTTTTCTACCACTGAGGACCTATCTTTGTGCCTAAAGGTTATCAGTGTCTCAATGTATATTCACAGTTATCAGGTCTAGAAGTTGTAGTTCTCAGGAGACAGTGATAAGGACTAAAACTTCCAACCCTGACAACTGTGAATATGTATCAACCTTCACTCAGTTGTATCTGTTCATTCTATCTTAGAAGTAGTACTCTTCTGTTTAAGACTAATAGTTTCTCACCTGCTCTAAGATACCCTTCTCAAAGTCTCAGGATACTTGCCTCATCAATTACCACTTCATTTCTCCATATTGGTCTTCCTCTCTGCTGCCTTTTTGTCCTCAACCTATCTTCGCACTCAAGTCTATCAAGTATTTTTAACAAATTTTAAAAAGTAATTAAAACTGGCCTTCAACATAGCATCCTCTCCTAGCTATTACCACCTTCCTTCACTCAGGTGAATTTTTTGAGAGCGGCTATATTTGTTGCTCTCAATTCTATAATTCTCCTAAATTGCTGCCTCTCAAAATACTGGTATTTGACTTGCAGTTCTATTACACCACTAAAATGGCTTTTGGAGAGGTTTCTAATACTGCTGTAAATGCCAAGTCCAAAGGTCATCTCTCAGTCTTTGTTTTATTTGACATCTCTGTAGCAGCTGGCAATGCGCATCACTTTTTGTGCTATGCTGAAATGTTGGAGCTCCCAACGGAACTATCCCGAACTGCCTTCTCATTTTACATCCTCTATGTAAAATGGCTTCAACTATCATGCATAAGAGGAACATTCCCAAATTCTTGTTGCTAGCCAAGACTAACATGAGCACTAGATCCATATGTAATTCAGCTACCAATATGTATCTCTACATACCATACACACCGCAAACAACATTCAGAAACTGAATTCACAATCTTTCTTTTAAATCTGCTTCTCATTTGCTGGTTGGCTGACTGCACTATCTCCTATTCGGCTGGAATTTGGGAGTTATATAAAACTCTTCCCTAGGTTAATAATTTACATGGACTTATTGAAGTAGGAAGGCAAGCCAATAAATGTTCTCACTTTTCCCATGGCCAAAATGGGCATAATAATGCCTATCCCCATCTACTCTACCAATAAATCTGCAAGAGACATCAAATGATATGTTCAAATACTTGATTCATGTGAAAGAATGATAAATTCTTTCTTGGTGGTTGAAGGAAGGCAAAAGGTACACTACATCTGCTCCAAACTCAGAGCAACAGGGTCTTGATGACTGTTTCTCTCAACCTTGAAAACTCCCAATACTGAAAAGTTAAAAGTCCCATTATACTGGGCTAGTAAGCGTCAAAGCTTAAATTAATTTTTTCAGGATTCTGCTGACTACCACAGAGGGTTCAGAATAAGGCCATTTAAACTATAATGATTTAAATTATGTTTCTGTATTGACAACAGAATTAATTTTAAAAACACAAGAGTGCCTACCAGTTAGGTTCAATATGAAATGAGACACAAAATAATGATTCAGCTCCTGCCCTCAGTAAACTTATCAACTAGTTAGAAGACACTAACTTAACACAAATACTGTAACATAAAAAACCTGTAAGTATAATCAGTGGATTATGCAAAAATTCTTTATTTTAAATAATAAAGAATAAACTTTCACAACTTTTTGGGAATTAAAAAAAAGGAAATGGAAAACAAACTATAATCACAAGTAATCAACATAAGAAACTAGTTTTATATTTTCAACTTCAACTTTCAAAGAAAATACTGCAAAAAGCAAGACTCTTCTTAACTTTACAACACAATTACCTTTACTTGAGACTGATTTTTTCACTGAGGCCACATGATCTTCAGAGATTGCAAGACGCCTCAAAACATCAGCCAAAGCTGCCTTTAGCACAGTGATTTCGTCTTCTTGTTGCTGAACTCGTGACTCAAGAGCTGACAGGCGATCTTGAACATCAGAAGTACTTGCAGCAGAAATACTATCATCTATAAAATAAAATATGGAATATTATCAAAGTAAACTGCTTGAGAAATAATTTCTGATAAGAAAAATGATCCCAGATAAGACTTACAAAAGATGAGAAGAACTCTGGCTAGGTGAAGTGGCTCGTGCCTGTAATTCCAGCATTTTGAGGGGCCAAGGCAGGCAGATCACTTGAGGTCAGGAGTTGGAGACCAGCCTGGCCAACATGGTGAAACCCCGTCTCTACTAACAATACAAAAAATTAGCCAGGCATGATGGTGCACTTCTGTAATTCCAGCTATGCGGGAGGCTGAGGCACGAGAATCATGTGAACCCCGGAGGCAGAGGTTGCAGTGAGCCCAGATTGCGCCACTGCACTCTAGTCTGGGCGACAGAACAAGACTCTGTCTCAAAAAAGAAAAGAAAGAAAAAAAAAGATGAAAAAATTTCAAAACAAAAAACCCATAACATCCCATCATGTTGACACATATGAACCTTCCGTAAAGATTTTCATAGCTATCTTAATTTAAAATAATATAAGTTAATAAATTTGACAAATAATTAAAATGGTGAAAATCTTCCCCAAGGTCAAATTCCCCCTATTTTTATAACATCATCTTAATTGGTTTTCTCACGAAAATGCTCCCTAAATACATCATTTTGTAGACATCAGGAAACTTGCAAGACAGCAAATTATCCAACCTTTCTTAATTACAACATTATTATCATAATTCTCTACGAAAACAGAAAAGGCATATAAATCACTTCTGTTTGGTTTTATGTATCAGATAGGGAGTCTATCACTTTAACCAACAACGATGAGAAAGCATTCTTTACTACTTTACTCTTTACTGTACTTTTTTTTTTTTTTTTGAGACGGAGTCTCGCTCTGTCACCCAGGCTGGAATGCAGTGGCCAGATCTCAGCTCACTGCAAGCTCCGCCTCCCGGGTTTTACGCCATTCTCCTGCCTCAGCCTCCAGAGTAGCTGGGACTACAGGCGCCCGCCACCTCGCCCGGCTAGTTTTTTGTATTTTTTTAGTAGAGACGGGGTTTCACCGTGTTAGCCAGGATGGTCTCGATCTCCTGACCTCGTGATCCGCCCGCCTCGGCCTCCCAAAGTGCTGGGATTACAGGCTTGAGCCACCGCGCCCGGTCTACTGTACTATTATACTCTCCCACACTCCCACAGAAGTCAGTGTTGCTACGTAATTAACAAAAGACTTTTCACTGCTCCTTCTCTCCACCTAACACCACAACCTCTCTTAAAAAAAGGTTTTTATGAAGTACATACTAATATTTGCCTTAGGTTATGTAACAGCAACAAGAGAAAGACTATTCAAATAAGGCTTAGCTATACCACAGCAATTACAAAGGACTTGCAAAGTTACGTAACTTTATACTACTGTATTTGTTGGGTCAATCAGAATCCAAACATATAGAAACATCAATTGCTGGCTGGGTGCAGTGGCTCACACCTGTAATCCCAGCACTTTGGGAGGCTGAGGCGGGCAGATTACGAGGTCAGAAGATCGAGACCATCTGGGCCAACAAGGTGAAACCCCGTCTCTACTAAAATACAAAAAATTAGCCGGGCATGGTGGCATGAGCCTGTAGTCCCAGCTACTCGGGAGGCTGAGGCAGGAGAATCGCTTGAAACCGGGAGGCAGAGGCTGCAGTGAGCCGATATCATGCCACTGCACTCCAGCCTGGCAAAAGAGCAAGACCCCGTCTCAAAAAAAAAAAAAAGAAAAGAAAAAAGAAACATTAATCGGTATTGGTTCATTCAGTATAAGCAGGAAAATTCAGGGAAATAACTAATTGTTAAAAACACCCTTGGCTTACACTGAGGGGACGTTTTAGTTTCTAATGTAAGAGTTGTTTGCACCAGACTGAGATTATTTAAATGACTGTTTCACTCATTCAGACGATAACGCAGAATGTATTGTTTTTTTCTCATACTGCGATACTATGCTATGGAATTTAATTTAATTCAAAGTTTGAGTTAAAATCACCACCACAACATTTAAAAACCAAAGCTATCACCATTACATGACGGAACAGTAAACAATATTCATATTTCATATCATATACACCACCAGACCTCCCATGCATACATAGGTACTCTCTTCTGTCTTTACCAGTATTTCACTGACAATTTTATCTTTGAGAAGTACTGATATTGAAAGAAAACTGGGTTTCATCTTTAATTAAGACTTCAAATTCTGATTCCATATTAACTAGTTACATAATCTTGGGCAAGTTATTTTAGTTCTTTGAGCATTAATTTCTTCATCTTTAAATAGGATTGTTATAAGGAGGGTGCGCCTAGGATATGTACAAAGCACAAAAGTTAGAATTTGAAAGCTTTGAGCACATTTGTTACTTAAAGGCAGATGTGTCCAACTCTGAGATACTTAAGGAATAAGAACAATTCAGTCTCTCGCCTTAGAAATTTTTATATTTTAAGTATTTTTCATGTCCACAGTGGTGTAGCTGAATTCTAGCTTATCTATATTCTTTGTAAGTATGTTAGACTACGGTCACTGTTCTTCCTACCCAGAATGCTTTCCTATTCTCCTTCTTCTGACAGAAAGAATAGCCATTCTTGTCTTTTGTGAAACTCCACCATATTTCTTGCTCCTAGTAGGGCCGTCAATCTATGATGCCTCACTTTCCCCTCGGCCCCCCATACTATGAGACTGAACCATATAAAATGGCCTTTTCAGTTGTATAAATATTACTATTAGAAATTTCAGCTGGGCACGGCAGCTCACGACTGTAATCCTAGCACTTAGGGAAACCAAGGTGGGCGGATCGCTTGAGCCCAGGAGTTCGAGACCAGCCTGGGCAACACAGTGAAAATCCATGTCTACCAAAACAGAAAAAATTAGCTGGGCATGGTGGCCGTGTTTGTAGTCCCAGCTACTCGGGAAAGTGAAGTGGGAAGATCACCTAAACCCAGTCAAGTAAGTTAAGGATGCAGTGAGCTTTAATCATGTCACTGCACATAAACCTGGGTGACAAGAGGAAGACCCTATCAGAAAGAAAAGAAAATAGAAAAGAGAAAAGAAAAGAGAAAAAATGAAAAGAAAAAGAAAAAAGGGAAGGGAGGGAGGGAGGAAAGGAAAGAAGGAGAAAGGGAGGGAGGCAGGAAGGAAGGGAGGCAGAAAGGAAGGAAGGGAGGGAGGGAGGTAGTTAATATGGCTCAATCTAATACTACCACAGGAGTAGTAGTCATGAGATATAGGCTAGGCCAAATGAAGCCCTCTTGAATTTCCCAGAGATAGAGTTATAGCCCATCCTCCTTTGTTCTCCAGCTACAAAGATGTCACCCTAGGACTGTCAAAAATAAAGGTGGTTCTAACTACCTTGTGTTCCAGTTCTAGTCTCTGAAGCCCTGGCCCTTCAATTCTGAGAGCTACTCCAATATTCCTCCCAGCTAATTATGCAACCTAATAAATTCACTTTTTGCAAGCCATTATTTGTAAACCAAAGGCCGTGATTAAGTCAGTAAACTACACGGATATGTTTTTCTAAATTGTTCTCAATTCATGAAAGATGAGCTATACCTTCATATTATAACCACAAATAAAATGCTTATATGATTTTTGTAAACATATAACCTGCTTAATTATTCTGGGAGGGCAGCTGAGCTAGTAGATCACCGGACTATAATGCCAAGGTTAGGGTGCTAGGTTTTAGTACCAACTTGGTATCTTTTACTTTCAGCAAACTTTTACAAACTTTGATTTTTAAAAAAATGACTAAGGTTTTTAAGTTGTGTGAAACTCGGATAGTGACAAGAAAGGTGGTTCAGCTTGTAAAATTCCTATCAAACCCTGATAGACACTGTAAGACACAAGAACAATTTTTCAAAGGGCATAACACTGATAGACACAAGGACAATTTTTCAAAGGACATAACACGTACAAAGTTAACTATTAACAATGTCCCGCATTTACATTGTGCCTTTCATATTTATTACCTCAGCCCACACACCCCCCTACACACACTATCTGTATTTTATATTGGAGGAAACAGCTCAAGAAACTAAGTAACTTGCTCAAGGTCACTAAACTAATCTAGATACCTGAGACTCAAAGACAAGTCTTTTGACTCTCAACTTAAGTGCCCTTTATTTTATTCCACGCTGCATCCTAACAATAATCACATGAGGAGCAAACAAATACATCCTTTCACAAAGCCACGCAAGGGGCTTCAAAACTATTGAGTGATTTAATCAGTTTTTTGTTTCAGGAAGATCATTTTGGTTGCTGCGTGAGAATAGATTGGAACAGGGTAAGAGTAAATGCAAGAACAGACAGGAGGCTATTGTAGTAACCCATGTGAAAGGTGATGATGGCCCATGTTAGGATTAAGATGTTCAAGTGTCTCAGTTTCTTTCTCCAGAACAAGTATGTCTCCTGTCTCAGTATAAATATTATCATAATACCCCCTCTTTCACTCTCAAGTTCCCTGGCTTGGATGATCAATTACAGGGTCACTATAGCCAAGGCAACAAGCAATGGCAATGTAACGGAGCATAGTAGTTGATCACCAGAGTTCCTCAAAGCTCTAATTCCTTCCTGTCTAAAATCCTGGCTCTTAACCCTTTCAGGGGCATGAATTTCTTTGAGAATCCAATAAAAGCGTGGTAGAACAGCGTATGAACTCTGGTATTACACCGACTAAATACATCTATCTGTTTTCTTTTTTCTTTTTTTCGAGACTCTCTCTGTCGACTAGGCTGGATTGCAGTGGTGTAATCTCACTGTAACCTCCGCCTCCTAGGTTCAAGAGATTGTCCTGCCTCAGCCTCAATTAGCTGAGGTTGGGAATAGCTGGGAGATTACAGAGGTGCGTGTCACCACACCCAGCTAAATTTTATTATTATTATTATTATTATTTTTGTAGATATGGGGTTTTGCCATCTTGGTCAGCCTGGTCTCAAACTCCTGACCTCAAGGGATCTGCCCACCTTCGCCTCCCAAAGTGCTGGGATTACAGGTGTGAGCCACGGTGCCCGGCCATCTGTTTGCTATTTACCAACTCTGTGGCTGCTTTCTTCATATGTAATTTACTCATGCGAACTGGGTGCTTACCTCAGGCTTTGGATGATTAGATGAAATAATGCACAGCATGGCCATATAGGGTGGTTTCAATAAGTTATTATCCTATAGCGATATTCTTTACTGCACTGTTTGTTATTGTCACAAAATTAGAAATGACCTAAAGTCTAAGGATGAGGTTAAATAAGCTATGATATGTCCATACCATAGAATATCATGCAATAATTTAAAATAACAGATAGGAGCATAAGCTAAAAATTTGAAAGTTCTACAAGACGACTTAAGTGGAATAAGCAAACTGCAAAACAATATGTACTGAATAATTTATAGACACACACCAAAACACACTTTTAAAAATTAACACAAAAAACGTATACACACATATGTATATATAATGTACACAGAAAGAAGTTGTGAAGTACACACATCAAACTGGTAACTGGGTTACCTCTGACTAGAAAGGTGAGATTAGAAAAGTGGGAATAAAGAGAAATTTTTTCTTTTCAGTGTATGTATTCTCGTATTATTCGAATTTCACAATAAAAATGTGTATTAATTTATGCCCTTTAAGGTAAAATGCACTGCTTCTGAAGTTTAACTTCTTAAAACAAGTTTCCTCCAGTTACAGTGTTCCAATGTTAAAAGGAACATACAAAGCAGAATGCAAATAACTTACATTTCTGTCACAGATTACTAAAACAAGAACAGACACTATCTTAAAGTCCAACAACCCCTCTCATCATTTTATAAATAAGTAAACTAAGACTCTGAGACATCAGGTGAGTCACCCATGGTCACACAGCAAATTGGAGTCAGAGTTCCTTCCTCTGATGACTCTACATAATCCACTGCTCTTGTTCTTTCCATTTTGAAAACTTTGCTCTTACTTTTCTTCCCTCCCAATTTCTAAGATACCACCATTCTCATTCACAATAAACTAAGGGATATAACTGTTTGGTAAATGAATATATTTTCTGAGGGCTATTAACATTCCCTTTTCTTGATCCAAGTAGATCATTTTTCTTATACACCCCTACCTTTTTTATAGAGTAGGAGTATAAGCTAAAAACGGTAATCCCTCTCCCTTTAAAAAATTTTTGGTACTTGCCCCCCGTTTTTTTTTTTTTTTTAATTTTTGCTCCTTCTCAAAATAGTTTCCAGCTTTCAAGGTTGAAATATGAAACACAAATGAATTATCAAGCATTTTTGAACTCGTTAAGGAAAAAGTAAAGAATGAAGAGAAAATGGAGATCCACAAACCTCTTACTATCAGTCTAATCTATTTACTGGCATGAGTCAGTCTCTTTTTAGAAGCACAAGAAAATTTATATGTGACTCGTAAACTTTATATTTTAAAGTCTAAAATATTACAGTTTAACGTATACAATTATAGCTATTCATTATGCTTTTATTACACTGAATCATATTTTCTGAACTGTTGAGAAATGTGTCACCTTTGCAGAGATAAGTATATTGTGTTTTATTATAAATATCCAAAAGTTGGCAATTCAGTATCATATCATCATATCAGAATGAGACATGCCTACACATTCTAGTATCTTTGGATTTTATTGATTTTATATCTTTCTAAAACAGAATACTATTGATTTTGTATCTTCCTAAAACAGAATACTTACTGTCTTGTTTTCTTAGTGGGGGCATACAATCATATTTGTATCTTTCTAAAACAGAATACTTACTGTCTTGTTTCTTAGTGGGGGCATACAATCATAATGTAACCACTTCTTGGTGACTCAGTCTTCATTTAGAATATTAATTACTATGCTGCAAGCACTGTGGTGAAATGATACCCTAGAGGCTATTATATTTCTAATTAAATAACTGAGAACCATGGCTCAGGCCTGTAATTCAGCACTTTGAGAGGCTGAGGCAGGAGGATTGCATGAGCCAAGGAGTTCAAGACCAGCCTGAGCAACCTAGGGTGACCCTGTCTCTACAAAACAAATTAGCCAGGGGGTGGCAGCACATGCCTATAGTCCCAGTCCTAAGGCAGCAAGATCACTTGAGCCTAAGAGGTCACGGCTGCAGTAAGCCAAGATTGTGCCACTGCACTCCAGCCTGTATGATAGAGCAAGACCCTGTCTTTAAAATAAATAAATAACAAATTTTTAAAAGTTATCCAGGTGTGGTGGCATATGCTTGTAGTTGAGGGGCTGAGGCAGTAGAATTGTCTGAGCCCAGTTCAAGGCTGCAGTGAGCTATAACTGCATCACTGCACTCCAGCCTGGGCAAAATAGTAAGACCCTATTGCTAAAATAAATAAATAAATACAAATACAATAAAATTACATTTTCGATTTTCTTTTTTGTAGAGATGGGGTCTCAGTATGTTGCCCAAGCTGGTCTTGAATTCCCACCCTCAAGCAATCCTCCCTGCTCAGCCTCCCAAAGTGCTGGGATTACAGGCATGAGCCACTGCACCAGACCACATTTTCGGTTTTCTAATCTTTCTTTCTACTTTTCTCCTTACCTCTTTGCAGTTAGGATTAGCTATGCCTATCCACAGCAATGCTCCCTTTCCAATCTAATTTCCTACATTATGGGATACTGAATAATTAAGCTTTTTAACTGTTTATATGAGAAGTCTCTAACATGAGGACCTCTTCTATTTTAAAAATGTATTACAGGTTGAGTATCCCTTATCTGAATTGCTTGGGACCAGAAGTGTTTCAGACCTCAAATTTTTCAGATTTTGGAATATCTGCATATATATAATGAGATACCTTGTGGAGGGGATCCAACTCTAACCACAAAATTCATTTATGTTTCACTTACATCTTATACACATGTCCTGAAGGTAATCTTAAACAATATTTAAAAAATAATTTTGTGCATGAAATAAAGTGTATACTGAACTATCAGAAAGCAAAGGTGTCACTATCTCAGACACCCACTTGGACAACTGGTTGGTGTTTGGCATAACCATCATTCCTGACTCTGAACTTATATACTACCAATAAATAATCACTTTTTAAAATGTATTCATACTTAAGTACTTAACAGGAAAATGCAAGCCAATCTCTCCTCTTCTTCCTCCTCAACCTACTCAACCTATGTTGAGTAGTTGAGATGACAAGCAGGAAGGCCTTATGATGATCCATTTCCATTTAATGAACAGTACATGAATTTTCCTTATGATTTTCTTAATAACATTTTCTTTATCTAGCTTACTTTATTATAAGAGTACAGCATATAATATATGTAATACACAAAATATGTGTTAATCAACTTCTTGTTACCAGTAAGGCTTCTGGTCAATAGTAGGCTATCAGTAGTCAGATTTTTGGGGAACCAAAAGTATACGGGGATTTTCGACTGAGGGGGAGAAGGAGTTGGCACCCCAAGCCCCCATGTTATTCAAGGGTGAACCATATATTAAAGCCCATATCTCTATCACACACAAAAATAAGATCTGAGAAGATTAAAGAATTAAAGACAAAATTATAAAATCTTTAGAAAATAACTGCAAATGTCTTCATATCCTACAAACAGGAAGTTTCTTTTTTTTTTTTTTGAGACGGAGTCTCACTCTGCCACCCAGGCTGGAGTGCAGTGGCCGGATCTCAGGTCACTGCAAGCTCCGCCTCCCGGGTTCACGCCGTTCTCCTGCCTCAGCCTCCGGAGTAGCTGGGACTACAGGCTTCCGCCACCTTGCCCGGCTAGTTTTTTGTACTTTTTAGTAGAGACGGGGTTTCACCGTGTTAGCTAGGATGCTCTCAATCTCCTGACCTTGTGATCCTCCCATCTCGGCCTCCCAAAGTACTGGGATTACAGGCTTGAGCCACCGTGCCCGGCCTAGGAAGTTTCTAAAAAAGATACAAAAAGAACTAACCATAAAATATTGATACTTAACTACAACAGAATTCAGATATTTGGTCTCCAAAAGACATAATAGAGAAAGTAATCCATAAACATGGAAAAGATGGCTGTAACACATATAAATGATAAAAACTTGTATCCAAACTGGACATGGTAGCTCATGCCCATAATCCCAGCACTTTGGGAGGCCGAGGGAGGAGGACTGCTTGAGCTCTGGAGTTCGAGACCAGCCTGGGCAACATGACATCCCCGTCTCTAAAAACAAAAATACAAAAATTAGCCAGGCATGGTGGCACACACCTGTAGTCCTAGCTACTTAGGAGGCTGACGTGGGAGGATGACATGAGACCAAGGAGGTTGAGACTACAAATAATTCCATAGTTCGTCAAAGCTTTTGCCAGTCTTTCTAAACACCTCACAGTAAAGGAAACATAAATGGCCAACAAAACAAAAAATGAGGCTCAAGCACCTCATTAATAATCTTGGAAAGACAAACTGAAACCATCCAAAATACTATCTTATGTGTACCAGACTGGCCAAAAATGTAAAGTATGACAACATCCAGTGTTCCCAAAGATATGGAGGGATACAAACTCTCAAACATTACTGGTAGAAAGTGACCTGTTTCAATGACTTTAGGGGGGAAAAAAACCTTGGCAACATCTAGTAAAACTGAAGACACACACATCCTATGACCCAGCAATTTCACTGTTACCCTAACCTAAAGTAGCAGTCAACAAACTTTTCTGTAAAGGGGAAAATAGTTAAATACTTTAGGCTTTGCAGACCACACAGTCTGTGCAGGAAACTACTCAGATGTGCCTTTGTAACACAAAAACAGCTATAAAAATGCATATGAATGGGTGTGGCTATGTTCCAATAAAACTTCATTTATAAAACAGATGGCCTCTCAGGCAGTCTCCCAGTCTCTGTTCTAGAGAAACTCCTGCAGACATACATACACCAAAAGACATGTCCAAGAATGCTCACAGCAGCATAGCTCATCATAAAAACAAACTGGAAACAACCTAAATATCTATCAATTGTAAAATAGGTAAATAAATTGTGATATTAACAATCAACAGAATAACAGAATAGTAAAAATAAACTATGGCGATGTGCAATATCATTTTGAATTTCAGGAACATGATGAATGTAAAAAGCAAGTCAGGTGAAATTTACATAAAGTTCAAAAACATACAAAAGTAAATACAATGTTTAGGAAAAAACTACTGAAAAACCAAGGGAATGATATACACAAAATTTATGACAATAGTTACTTCTGATGGTTGTATGACAGAGGAAAGGACAGTGAGACACTCACACATAATGGAACATCTATGTGATTAAAACATGTATTACACTTTTTAGGGAGGGGAAGGGAAGTTCAGTGATTTTTCTCTTCTGTAAAAGTGGATGGAGGATAACTGGTCTACATAACTGACTTACTCACTTTATTCTTTGGAGAACAATGAACCCATTTTTGTGAACTAAATTCCAAAACAAAAATGAAGTTGTATTTCCAACAACCCTGGGGTTTTGTGGCATAAAAACAACTAGACTAGTTGGTCTTTATGACAGTTTTGAGGCCTACTGGTATGACCCTAAGATCAGTTATGTACAAACCTATGGAAAAAAAAAAGTCCTTCATTTCAAAAAGTTACATTGTATGAGATATATCATCCCAAGAACAAAAAAGTTGTTAAAAAATCTGAAATAGTCTCTGATCTCCCCTTCCTAAAGCACTTATGCTGAGACACTGGGCAGCCCTTCTAGGTTAGAATGGTAATGGCAGAAGATTAGGTTCGATTAGAGAAGCTAACGTGACAGAAGACCATGAGAAACTAGTAACAATACCACACACTGTGTATAGTGTTGGGCTTTTTTATTTTTTGAGACAGAGTCTGGCTCTGTTGCCCAGGCTGGAGTACAGTGTCATGATCTCAGCTCACTGCAATCTCTGCCTCCCAGGCTCAAGTGATTCTCACGCCTTAGCCTCCCGAGTAGCTGGGATTACAGGAGCATGCCACCATGCTCTGCTAATTTTTTTTTTTTTTTGGATGGAGTTTCGTTCTTGTCGCCCAGTCTGAGTGCAGTGGCGTGATCTTGGCTCACTGCAACCTCCACCTCCCAGGTTCCAGAGACTCTCCTGTGTCAGCCTCCCAAGTAGCTGGGATTACAAGCACCTCCAAGCACACCCGGCTAACTTTTTTATTTTTAACAGAGACGGGATTTCACCACGTTGGCCAGGCCTGTCTCAAACTCCTGACATCAGGTGATCCACCCACCTTGGCCTCCCAAAGTGCTGGGATTACAGGCATGAGCCACCACGCCCAGCCAGCTAATTTTTGTATTTTTAGTAGAGATGGGGTTTCGCCATGTTGGCCAGGCTGGCCTTGAACTCCTGGTCTCCAGTGATCCACCCACCTTGGCCTCCCAAAGTGCTGGGATTACAAGGCATGAGCCACAGCGCCTGACCTAGACAATTGTTTTTGATGAAGTTTTTTGGTTAGACTTCACAAAAGCAAAAGTCAAGCTTAATTATGCAATTTCTGATGTATTAAGAGAGGCACTTTTAAATTATTTTCCATTAAAAGCTGCTGTTTCATATACATGACCATCTTTTTTCACGGAGAACAAGAACAAGCTGAGCAAAACCCACTCTGTCCTCTCAACAGGAATATATTTGTTTACAAAGTAAGTAGTTTTAAGTACTTTATACAAGTGTGTAGGCAAATGTTTATGACATTACTGACACATATATTTACAGGGAGAAGGGGGCTAACGGAGAGAGCAACGAATCTAGATTCATTCCCAAGTCCTCAGACTTCTTTTGTCACAAGTTTGTAAGACAGGTCTGAACTCACAGGAATGGAGAGATAGGTTACCTGGTCAGAAATTCTTAAGTGTAGAGGAGCCACACACTAAAGCGAGACCAGGCAAGTTGTCTTCCATTCCCACCGCCGATGTTGTAAGCAATATAAACTAGTTCTGTGTATGTCTCCTACCACCTTCCCAGATAGTTCCAAAGCAAATCCCAGCTCTCTAAATCTCACAGCATACTCTATATTCTGAGAAAATCCTCAGTCCAGATGGCCTACCACACAGACTACTTCTATGTTGGCACAAATAAAACTTAAGATAGTTCTTCTCCTGTCCCTTTGCTCTCTGAACTAAAGAAAATGCTCTATTTTATAAAAGGGGACAAACTGAAGGAGAGCGAGCACACAGCACACAGGCAAAAGCAGGCAGGATACAGACAAAGGACCTGGGCTGCTTTGAGGAGTGGCTAAATCCTAGGCAGCAGAAAAGCATGAATTAATGCACTACACAAACATTCACCACAATTATTTGGCTACCCTTGGGCATTACTTTTCTGATCTTCTTTAAACTGGTACATACTATCGCTTAGAGCTTAAAGTCCCCAAAGTAAGTATTTTTTCTAGTAGGATATAAAATAAACAATGTGTATATAAAGTAGCAAGTCATATTTCCTTTTTCCTTTTGTTTTATTTTTTATTTATTTATTTTTTATTATACTTTAAGTTCTAGGGTACATGTGCATAACGTGCAGGTTACATATGTATACTTGTGCCATGTTGGTGTGCTGCACCCATCAACTCGTCAGCACCCATCAATTCATCATTTATATCATGTATAACTCCCCAGTGCAACCCCTCCCTCCTCCCCCCTCCCCATGATAGGCCCCAGTGTGTGATGTTCCCCTTCCCAAGTCCAAGTGATCTCATTGTTCAGTTCCCACCTATGAGTGAGAACATGTGGTGTTTGGTTTTCTCTTCTTGTGATAGTTTGCTAAGAATGATGGTTTCCAGCTGCATCCATGTCCCTACAAAGGACGCAAACTCATCCTTTTTGATGGCTGCATAGTATTCCATGGTGTATATGTGCCACATTTTCTTAATCCAGTCTGTCACAGATGGACATTTGGATTGATTCCAAGTCTTTGCTATTGTGAATAGTGTTGCAATAAACATACGTGTGCATGTGTCTTTGTAGTAGAATAATTTATAATCCTTTGGGTATATACCCAGTAGTGGGATGGCTGGGTCATATGGTACATCTAGTTCTAGATCCTTGAGGAATTGCCATACTGTTTTCCATAATGGTTGAACTAGTTTACAATCCCACCAACAGTGTAAAAGTGTTCCTATTTCTCCACATCCTCTCCAACACCTGTTGTTTCCTGACTTCTTAATGATTGCCATTCTAACTGGTGTGAGATGGTATCTCATTGTGGTTTTGATTTGCATTTCTCTGATGGCGAGTGATGATGAGCATTTTTTTATGTGTCTGTTGGCTGTATGAATGTCTTCTTTTGAGAAATGTCTGTTCATATCCTTTCCCCACTTTTTGATGGGGTTGTTTGTTTTTTTCTTGTATATTTGTTGGAGTTCTTTGTAGATTCTGGATATTAGCCCTTTGTCAGATGAGTAGGTTGCAAAAATTTTCTCCCATTCTGTAGGTTGCCTGTTCACTCTGATGGTAGTTTCTTTTGCTGTGCAAAAGCTCTTTAGTTTGATTAGATCCCATTTGTCAATTTTGCTTTTGCTGCCGTTGCTTTTGGTGTTTTAGACATGAAGTCCTTGCCCATGCCTATGTCCTGAATGGTACTACCTAGATTTTCTTCTAGGGTTTTTATGGTATTAGGTCTAACATTTAAGTCTCTAATCCATCTTGAATTAATCTTCATATAAGGGGTAAGGAAAGGATCCAGTTTCAGCTTTCTACTTATGGCTAGCCAATTTTCCCAGCACCATTTATTAAATAGGGAATCCTTTCCCCATTTCTTGTTCCTCTCAGGTTTGTCAAAGATCAGATGGCTGTAGATGTGTGGTATTATTTCTGAGGACTCTGTTCTGTTCCATTGGTCTATATCTCTGTTGTGGTACCAGTACCATGCTGTTTTGGTTACTGTAGCCTGGTAGTATAGTTTGAAGTCAGGTAGCGTGACGCCTCCAGCTTTGTCCTTTTGACTTAGGATTGTCTTGGCAATGTGGGCTCTTTTTGGTTCCATATGAACTTTAAAGCAGTTTTTTCCAATTCTGTGAAGAAAGTCATTGGTAGCTTGATGGGGATGGCATTGAATCTATAAATCACCTTGGGCAGTATGGCCATTTTCACGATATTGATTCTTCCTATCCATGAGCATGGTATGTTCTTCCATTTGTTTGTGTCCTCTTTTATTTCACTGAGCAGTGGTTTGTAGTTCTCCTTGAAGAGGTCCTTTACATCCCTTGTAAGCTGGATTCCTAGGTATTTTATTCTCTTTGAAGCAATTGTGAATGGAAGTTCGTTCCTGATTTGGCTCTCTGCTTGTCTGTTACTGGTGTATAAGAATGCTTGGGATTTTTGCACATTAATTTTGTATCCTGAGACTTTGCTGAAGTTGCTTATCAGTTTAAGGAGATTTTGGGCTGAGACGATGGGGTTTTCTAAATATACAATCATGTCATCTGCAAACAGGGACAATTTGACTTCTTCTTTTCCTAACTGGATACCCTTGATTTCTTTCTCTTGCCTGATTGCCCTAGCCAGAACTTCCAACACTATGTTGAATAGGAGTGGTGAGAGAGGGCATCCCTGTCTTGTGCCAGTTTTCAAAGGGAATTTTTCCAGTTTTTGCCCATTCAGTATGATATTAGCTGTGGGTTTGTCATAAATAGCTCTTATTATTTTGAGGTACGTTCCATCAATACCGAATTTATTGAGCGTTTTTAGCATGAAGGGCTGTTGAATTTTGTCAAAAGCCTTTTCTGCATCTATTGAGATAATCATGTGGTTCTTGTCTTTGGTTCTGTTTATATGCTGGATTCCGTTTATTGATTTGCGAATGTTGAACCAGCCTTGCATCCCAGGGATGAAGCCCACTTGATCATGGTGGATAAGCTTTTTGATGCGCTGCTGAATCCGGTTTGCGAGTATTTTATTGAGAATTTTTGCATCGATGTTCATCAGGGATATTGGTCTAAAATTCTTTTTGTTGTGTCTCTGCCAGGCTTTGGTATCAGGACGATGTTGGCCTCATAAAATGAGTTAGGGAGGATTCCCTCTTTTTCTATTGATTGGAATAGTTTCAGAAGGAATGGTACCAGCTCCTCCTTGTACCTCTGGTAGAATTCAGCTGTGAATCCATCTGGTCCTGGACTTTTTTTGGTGGGTAGGCTATTAATTGTTGCCTCAATTTCAGAGCCTGCTATTGGTCTATTCAGGGATTCAACTTCTTCCTGGTTTAGTCTTGGGAGAGTGTAAGTGTCCAGGAAATTATCCATTTCTTCTAGATTTTCTAGTTGATTTGCGTAGAGGCATTTATAGTATTCTCTGATGGTTGTTTGTATTTCTACGTTGTCGGTGGTGATATCCCCTTTATCGTTTTTTATTGCGTCTATTTGATTTCTCTCTCTTTTCTTCTTTATTAGTCTTGCTAGCGGTCTGTCAATTTTGTTGATCTTTTCAAAAAACCAACTCCTGGATTCATTGATTTTTTGGAGGGTTTTTTGTGTCTCTATCTCCTTCAGTTCTGCTCTGATCTTAGTTATTTCTTGCCTTCTGCTAGCTTTTGAATGTGTTTGCTCTTGCCTCTCTAGTTCTTTTAATTGTGATGTTAGAGTGTCAATTTTAGATCTTTCCTGCTTTCTCTTGTGGGCATTTAGTGCTATAAATTTCCCTCTACACACTGCTTTAAATGTGTCCCAGAGATTCTGGTATGTTGTATCTTTGTTCTCATTGGTTTCAAAGAACATCTTTATTTCTGCTTTCATTTTGTTATGTACCCAGTAGTCATTCAGGAGCAGGTTGTTCAGTTTCCATGTAGTTGAGCGGTTTTGATTGAGTTTCTTAGTCCTGAGTTCTAGTTTGATTGCACTGTGGTCTGAGAGACAGTTTGTTATAATTTCTGTTCTTTTACATTTGTTGAGGAGTGCTTTACTTCCAATTATGTGGTCAATTTTGGAATAAGTGCGATGTGGTGCTGAGAAGAATGTATATTCTGTTGATTTGGGGTGGAGAGTTCTATAGATGTCTATTAGGTCTGCTTGGTGCAGAGATGAGTCCAATTCCTGGATATCCTTGTTAACTTTCTGTCTCGTTGATCTGTCTAATGTTGACAGTGGAGTGTTGAAGTCTCCCATTATTATTGTATGGGAGTCTAAGTCTCTTTGTAGGTCTCTAAGGACTTGCTTTATGAATCTGGGTGCTCCTGTATTGGGTGCATAGATATTTAGGAGAGTTAGCTCTTCCTGTTGAATTGATCCCTTTACCATTATGTAATGGCCTTCTTTGTCTCTTTTGATCTTTGATGGTTTAAAGTCTGTTTTATCAGAGACTAGGATTGCAACCCCTGCTTTTTTTTGTTCTCCATTTGCTTGGTAGATCTTCCTCCATCCCTTTATTTTGAGCCTATGTATGTCTCTGCATGTGAGATGGGTCTCCTGAATACAGCAGACTGATGGGTCTTGACTCTTGATCCAGTTTGCCAGTCTGTGTCTTTTAATTGGAGCATTTAGTCCATTTACATTTAAGGTTAATATTGTTATGTGTGAACTTGATCCTGTCATTATGATATTAACTGGTTATTTTGCTGGTTAGTTGATGCAGTTTCTTCCTAGCCTCGATGGTCTTTACATTTTGGCATGTTTTTGCGATGGCTGGTACCGGTTGTTCCTTTCCATGTTTAGGGCTTCCTTCAGGGTCTCTTGTAAGGCAGGCCTGGTGGTGACAAAATCTCTAAGCATTTGCTTATCTGTAAAGGATTTTATTTCTCCTTCACTGATGAAACTTAGTTTGGCTGGATATGAAATTCTGGGTTTAAAATTCTTTTCTTTAAGAACGTTGAATATTGGCCCCCACTCTCTTCTGGCTTGTAGAGTTTCTGCCAAGAGATCTGCTGTTAGTCTGATGGGCTTCCCTTTGTGGGTAACCCGACCTTTCTCTCTGGCTGCCCTTAAGATTTTTTCCTTCATTTCAACTTTGGTGAATCTGGCGATTATGTGTCTTGGAGTTGCTCTTCTGGAGGACTATCTTTGTGGCATTCTCTGTATTTCCTGAATTTGAATGTTGGCCTGCCCTACTAGGTTGGGGAAGTTCTCCTGGATGATATCCTGAAGAGTGTTTTCCAACTTGGTTCCATTTTCCCCCTCACTTTCAGGCACCCCAATCAGACGTAGATGTGGTCTTTTTACATAATCCCATACTTCTTGCAGGCTTTGTTCATTTCTTTTTCTTCTTTTTTCTTTTGGTTTCTCTTCTCACTTCATTTCATTCATTTGATCCTCAATCGCTGATACTCTTTCTTCCAGTTGATCGAGTCAGTTACTAAAGCTTGTGCATTTGTCACGTATTTCTCTTGTCATGGTTTTCATCTCTGTCATTTTGTTTATGATCTTCTCTGCATTAATTAGCCTAGCTGTCAATTCTTCCACTCTTTTTTCAAGATTTTTAGTTTCTTTGCGCTGGGTACGTAATTCCTCCTTTAGCTCTGAGAGGTTTGATGGACTGAAGCCTACTTCTCTCATCTCGTCAAAGTCATTCTCTGACCAGCTTTGATCCGTTGCTGGTGATGGGCTGCGCTCCTTTGCAGGGGGAGATGCACTCTTATTTTTTGAATTTCCAGCTTTTCTGCCCTGCTTCTTCCCCATCTTTGTGGTTTTATCTGTCTCTGGTCTTTGATGATGGTGACGTACTGATGGGGTTTTGGTATAGGTGTCCTTCCTGTTTGATAGTTTTCCGTCTGACAGTCAAGAAGGGCTGTCTGTTGGTCTGTTGGAGATTGCTTGAGGTCCACTCCAGACCCTGTTTGCCTGGGTATCAGCAGCAGAGGTTGCCGAAGATAGAATATTGCTGAACAGCGAGTGTACCTGTCTGATTCTTCCTTTGGAAGCTTCCTCTCAGGGGTGTACTCCACCCTGTGAGGTGTGGGGTGTCAGACTGCCCCTAGTGGGGGATGTCTCCCAGCTAGGCTACTCAGGGGTCAGGGACCCACCTGAGCAGGCAGTCTGTCTGTTCTCAGATCTCAACCTCCACGTTGGGAGATCCACGGCTCTCCCCAAAGCTGTCAGACAGAGTCGTTCGCGTCTGCGCCGGCCCCCGCTGCTTCCCCTATTGGACTTCAGCTGTGCGCTGTCCCCAGAGGTAGAGTCTACAGAGACAGGCAGGCTTCCTTGAGCTGCTGTGAGCTCCACCCAGTTCGAGCTTCCCAGTGGCTTTGTTTACCTACTTAAGCCTCAGCAATGGCGGGCGCCCCTCCCCCAGCCTTGCTGCTGCCTTGCAGATAGATCGCGGCAGACTGCTGTGTTAGCAGTGAGGGAGGCTCCGTGGGCGTGGGACCCTCCCAGCCAGGTGTGGGATATATTCTCCTGGTGTGCCTGTTTCCTTAAAGCGCAGTATTGGGGTGGGAGTTATCCGATTTTCCAGGTGTTGTGCGTCTCAGTTCCCCTGGCTAGGAAAACGGATTTCCTTCCCCCTTGCGCTTCCAGGTGAGGCGATGCCTCGCCCTGCTTCAGCTCTCGCTGGTCAGGCTGCAGCAGCTGACCAGCACCGATTGTCCGGCACTCCCTAGTAAGATGACCCCAGTACCTCAGTTGAAAATGCAGAAATCACCGGTCTTCTGTGTCGCTCCCGCTCCCTTTCGTTTTATTTAAAATAAAATGAAACCCACATGAATTGTGACAAAACTAAAGGAATTATCACTTTTTGATTTTTAAAACCAAAATATTAAGATACTGAGATTTATTATAAACATTTTGCTAAGTTAATGAATATAATTAACAATGAGAATCATTTTTCTTAACTAAGTTTCCAAGTTGTTTGAAAATGTTAACTACAGTACTAAGAAACCTACAATGAGGGCTGGACGCGGTGGCTCACGTCTGTAATCCCAGCACTTTGGGAGGCTGAGGCAGGTGGATCACGAGGTCAGAAGATTGAGACCATCCTGGCTAACACGGTGAAACTCTGTCTCTACTAAAAATACAAAAAAAAATTAGCTGGGTGTGGTGGCGGGCACGTGTAGCCCTAGCTGCTGGGAGGCTGAGGCAGGAGAATGGCGTGAACCTGGGAGGTGGAGCTTGCAGTGAGCCAAGATCGCGCCACCGCACTCCAGCCTGGGTGACAGAGCGAGACTCCGTTTAAAAAAAAAAACAAAAGAAACCTATAATAACAAACAATTTAGAGCTGGTTAGATAGTCCAGTTTTAAACCACTCATGCTTCAAATAATGTCAGTGTGTAAGGAAATTCGTATTATGAATATCTTTAGTAAAACCAGGTAACAATGAATGGAACATGTATTTATTCTCCTATAACTATTTCTAAAGTTAATTAAAGAATAAATTTGTGAGGATAAGTGTCAAAACAAGACTATCAGTGGTTCATCTCTTTTTGTTGCTTTTAAGCTTTACAACTGAATTTAATAAATTTAAACCAACTCAAAATAAAACATAAACAACATGACTGCTATAAACACACATGCACCAAAAACTACTGTGAAAGGGATGAAACCTAAACCAAACTAAACATGAAGAGATTGAGATAAGGATAAACTCATAGCAAAAGCTGATAAAAGACAATGGAATGAGGCAAAATGATCCAGATTAACACTTACAAAAGGCCTTTATAGGCCGGGTGCGGTGGCTCACGCCTGAAATCCCAGCACTTTGGGAGGCTGAGGTGGGTGGATCACGAGGTCAGGAGATCGAGACCATCCTGGCTAACACAGTGAAACCCCATCTCTACTAAAAAATACAAAAAATGAGCCAGGCGTGGTGGTGGGCGCCTGTAGTCCCAGCTACTCGGGAGGCTGAAGCAGCAGAATGGCGTGAACCCGGGAGGCAGAGCTTGCAGTGAGCTGAGATCCGCCACTGCACTCCAGCCTGGGCAACAGAGCCAGACTCCATCTCAAAAAACAAAAACAAAACAAAAAGGCCTTTACAGAAAAGCAGAAGCCATGAAAAGAGTGTTTTTACAAGTAAGACTCAGGAAAGCACTTCTCTTTTCATCAATACCTGGTACAGATTCATCAAAGTATAGGAGTTACTTGAAAGATTAACAGGAGTGAGGTGGGTTGGAGAATTTGTAATGTGTTTGAAATATTACAGGCTAGGAAGGAATTCAAATTCTTGCTATTAACTGGTGAGAGGCTTGAAAGCGGATTGTATGTTATTATACTTCTCTTCAATCACCAGACAAATGTTTAAGGCTGTAGTTTTATGATTCAAGTGTCAGCTATACTCTTCTTTACAATAAATGGACCCAAATTAAATGACTGCTTAGAGGTTTCTAAGGTTAGAAGGGCTGTCAAAAAAGTTCTGTAGCAAAGTGCTTTCTAATTAGCATATAACAAAAAAGGTCCTCTTGCACATCAAAGTATATTGGGCTTTTTTTCCTAGCACCTCCCATTTGTGCAGTGCATTACTAATTTGTATATTATGTACCTTGGGCATTTCTTCCTTCTCAAATCAAAATCTAATTTCAGGGAAAAAGCTTGTGGGACCCAGTCGTAGCTGTTTCTATGATTAAAAATCATCTTCTCTCCTTTCTTTTTTTTTTTTTTTTTTTTTTTGAGGCGGAGTCTCGCTCTGTCGCCCAGGCTGGAGTGCAGTGGCCGGATCTCAGCTCACTGCAAGCTCCGCCTCCCGGGTTTACGCCATTCTCCTGCCTCAGCCTCCCGAGTAGCTGGGACTACAGGCGCCCGCCACGTCGCCCGGCTAGTTTTTGTATTTTTAGTAGAGATGGGGTCTCACCGTGTTCGCCAGGATGGTCTCGATCTCCTGACCTCGTGATCCGCCCGTCTCGGCCTCCCAAAGTGCTGGGATTACAGGCTTGAGCCACCGCGCCCGGCCATCTTCTCTCCTTTCTATTACAGTCAAATCTCTTTTCCAAAAGGCCTATTCATCCAAATATTTGAGTATTACTATATATAAAAATTTTTCAAAGTGCTAAGAATTAAAAAAAAATTACTGTCAGAAATTTATCTATCAGAAATTAGAAACAAAGAGATTATTATTATTATTTTTTTTGAGACGGAGTCTCTCTCTGTCACCCAGGCTGGAATGCTGTGGCGCGATCTCGGTTCACTGAAAGCTCTTCCTCCTGGGTTCATGCCATTCTCCTGCCTCAGCCTCCCGAGTAGCTGGGACTACAGGCGTCCACCACCACACCCGGCTAATTTTCTGTATATTTAGTAGTGACAGGGTTTCACCATGTTAGCCAGGATGGCCTCAATCTCCTGACCTCATGACCCACCCGCCTCGGCCTCCCAAAGTGCTGGAATTACAGGTGTGAGCCACCGTGCCTGGCCATAAAGGGATAATTTTAATAGATGATACTCAAGACAGAATTGATGGAATATGGTCATTGACTAGATGAGGGGATAAAAAGTAGAGGAAGATCCCCGTGTTTCTATTTGGATGACTGAATACATGGTTCTGTAACATTCACTGATAGAGAACAAAGGAAAAAAAAAACAGGGTGGGGAATGAGGGAACAGAATGATGTGTGGTTTTGGATCTACTGAGTTTGAGGTCATTATAACAAAACTATAACTAGGTCTTGGGCTTAAGACAGAGGCCTGAACTAGAGATTACATTTGGGAGCTTTATTAGGACATATCTGATAACTGGAGTCATGAGAATTGATGACTTGGAGTGAGAAACAAATAGGGCCAAAGTTATCCAGCAGAGAAGACAAAACAAAAACTGTCAGAAAGCTAGTCATAGGTTCAGTAAAGGAGATATAACGTTCCAGACTGCAAAGATATCAAAAGACAATGACTAAAAATGGTCCATCTGATTTGGCCGGTACTAAGGAATCTTTACCAGAGAAGTTTCAGTGGAGTCATGGGAACAGAAGCATGACTGAAATGCACTGAAGTGAGGCTGGGAGGTAAGGCAGTCTTTTAAGGAATTTGATTGAAGATGGAAAGGGTTTAACAGGATGGGGGTGAAGAGAGTGTTTGCAAAGCTGATGGTGGTGTTTTTATTTAAATGTAAGAGTAGTAGATTTACAGCGTTTAGGGAAGGAACCAATAGAGTGATTTGTACTAACACAAAAGGACATGCAGCAGAGCTCCAGCTTTAGAGATGTGAAGGGCTAAAATAGAAAAAACAAGATAAAGAATGAGCCTTTTCTGATAAGAGATACTTTTATCTACGAATGAAGGGAAGAAGATGAGAGGAGGTACAGATACTTGTCTTTCTACCTAATTTTTCTGTACAGCAAGAGACACAGTGCCCTGCTGAGAAGAGCTGGTTAAAGAGCTTGAGCTGGCTGGGCGCGGTGGCTCACGCCTGTAATCCCAGCACTTTCGGAGGCTGAGGCAGAGGGATTGCCTGAGGTCAGGAGTTTGAGACCAGCGTGGCCAACATGACAAAACCCTATCTCTACTAAAAATAAAAAATTAGCCAGATATGGTGGCACACACCTGTAATCCCAGCTACTCAGGAGAAGGAGGTTACAGTGAACTGAGATTGCAACACTGTACTCTAGCCTGTGCAACAGTAAAAGACTGTCTCAAAAAAATAAAATAGAAAATAAAAAATAAGAGGTTGAGCCAATAAGTAAGTATGGAATTGTATATACCACACAACTCATAATATTGCAGGATATTGTTAATTATCTTTTAATAAAGTTACATTTAAAATTCCTAACTAGATTGTAAAACCCTCTGGGGAAGAAGCTATTTTTCATTTTCCTCTACACCTGCAAAGCATCACACATTGCAGTAACTCTCCAGCGGCTGATTTGTTGTGGTTGTACTTCAGAATAAGCAACAAAGACAGGATAAAACAGGGAATGAAAAAAAGACACTCATTAGTTTGGACTAATGCATAGGACTGGGGGTTGCTTTAGAATATAAGAATCCCCTTTATTAGAAGTTTCATGTAGCTGAGGGGGAATCTGGAAGAAGCAAATTTAGCTAATAATTGTATGACAGAAAAGATAGGTTTCTCTCCCCTCTTCCCTCACTATCCTAGTATTTCTTCCTTTTTTTGTTTTTGTTTTTTTCTTTCTCTGAATATCCTTTCCTTTCCTTTCTTGTACCTGTATTTTGAGACTATCTATCTTCCTGCCCTCCTTTCCCCTCTTCCTCTCTGCCAGGATATGACCAAAATGAAGTATATTTTTGTTATTCCTACCAGTTCTAGAGATTTAACCCAACCAAGAGGTTAGATATTCTTGCATTACTGGGTCTCAACCCAGGACTCTAGATTTATTTTGCTAGAGTTTTCCTCTTATTTTTTTTTATAAGCAAATGGGCTAAAATGCTTTTATTTCTTATCCAAGAAAAAAAATCTACTTTACTTCCCTCCCTGATTCGTCTGACAAACTTATTATTTACATGTATTTAGCCCTAAACTCACTCACTCACATTTATTTTTCTCTCTAGTGGTGAATGGGTGATTCTTGCAAGACAGTTATCTGTCTTGCTTTATGAAAAAATACTTTACCATTTAAGATTTTACTAACAAAACTGTTCCTGGAATACAAAGTTCATGTGTAAGCTAAAAACTTACTTAATATGCATATAGTGCTTAAGAACACAATTCTGGATTTAGACTGTCTGAGATTTAAAAACCGGCTTCATCATTTACTAACTATATACCCAGGCAAGTTTCTTAACTTCTTCATGCCTCAGAGTCTCCATCTTTAAAATGAAGCTAAGAACACCTAACACACAAACTTATAGAAAATTAAATTAGATAAATTAAAGAGCATGTTAAAATGACAAAAGGTGAAATTTTTTTGTAAGTGTTAGCTACTACTACAATCATAAGACTCCAATATAAAGGCCTGCTAAAGCCACACCTAGATCACCTTAATCCCTAAGGATGAGTAACATTTGCAGTCAGATACCTAGGGTACACAATCAAAGTTTCACTAAAACTTAGTTTCTAATACATTAGCAGAAAGAGATACTATATTTTACTGATTTGTTTACACACTAAATTTCATTTTAATCATCAGAAAGTTTAAAATGGACTAAATTGGAATTAGCAGGAAATGCTGGAAACAACACAAAGATATATGTTATTTGATAATCATTTTTAACATTAAGTGACCTTCTAATTATTAATACATGCCATGCATTGTTAGGACTTAAATGAGATGGTTTCCTAACCCTAGCAAGCATTGTGGGGGACAGAAAAAGGTAAATAAATAAATAAAATAAAGTACAATACAACCGTTGTCCTGACAGATATATACAGAAAATTGTAGAACTCAAACAAAGTCAATTTTTACCAGGAGAGAAAAGAATGAAAGCCTGGTCTCTGGAGCAAGTTGTTTTTCTGTTAAAAGAAAAATACTGATGAGAAATTTTTTAAAGCAATGCCATTTTAAGAGCTCACGATGTAGGCCTATAAAACATTAAGCAAAGCTATAATTTCTAAATTATAAGACTACAGCTATATTCCAAACGATGTAGGTACTGAATACTAAATTTTAAATGACAAGCTCTAAGAACAAGATGTTTCAGCTTGTTTCAAATAAAAAAGAAGGCAGAGAAAGATCCAGAGGAAATCTATCAATCAACCACAAGCTACATCATCAAAACTCATCAATTTCATTCCTATGTCGATCCTTGAGCAATGTAGGCGTTAGGGGTGCTGACCACCCACTCATTTTTCTATGAGGAGAAAGAACACTTAAAAATCTACTCTCTTAGCAATTTTCAAGTATATAAATCCATGTATAACTTTTTTTTTTTTTTTGAGACAGAGTCTCTCTCTGTCACCCAGGCTGGAGCGCAGTAGCATGATCTTGGCTCATTGCAACCTCAGCCTCCCAGGCTCAAGCAATTCTCATGCCTCAGCCTCCTGAGTAGCTGGGATTATAGGCGCATGCTACCACATCCAGCTAATTTCTTGTATTTTTTGTAGAGACGGGCTTTCGCCATGTCGGCCAGGCTGGTTCTGAACTCCTGAGCTCGAGTAATCCGCCCGCCTCGGCCTCCCAAAGTGTTGGGATTACAGGTGTGAGCCACCATGCCCAGCCTATGTATAATTTTTGACTCCCTACAAACTATTAATAGCCTGCAGTTGACCGGAAGCCTTACTAATAACAAACAGTTAACACATATTTTGTATGTTATATATATATTACGTACTGTAGTTTTATAATGAAATGTTTTAAAAAATCATAAGGAAGAGAAAATACATTCACTATTCATTAAGAAAATGGATATTCAATAAAAGTCTTCAGCCTTGTTGTTTTCACACTGCATAGGCAGAGGAGGAAGGAGGGGGTTGTTCTTGCTGCCTGAGGGGTGGCAGAGGCAGAAGAAAATCCTTGTATAAGTGGACCCACACAGTTCAAACCTGTGTTGTTCAAGGGTCAACTGTATTTGAAGGGCATATATATTGCAATATGTCACACAAAATTGAGTTGTTGGACCAGGAGCGAGTTTCAAGTTTTTCTTTGTGGAAGAGGAGTGGTTTAAAACAAACAAAAAAACAAAAAACAAAGGCTTAACGGGCTCATATTAATTTTGAAAGCAGGTAGGATATAATTCTTTAAAAAATAAGAACGGAGGCTGGGCACAGTGGTTCACATCAGTAATCCCAGCACTTTGTGGGGCTGAGGTGGGAGGACTGCTTGAGACCAGCCTGAGCAACACAGTGAGACCCCATCTCTACAAAATTAAAATTAAAAATTAAAAAATCAGCCAGGTGTATGCCAGGAATCTCAGCCAGCTAATTGGGGCAGGTTGTGGAGGCTGAGGTGGAAGGATCACTTGAATCTGGGCGGTCAAGGCTGCATGAGACACGATGTGCCACTGCACTCCAGCTGGGCAACAGAGCGAGATATTACCTCAAGAGGAAAAAAAAAAGAATGATCATTTCACAAGTACATAAAACTGACAGTGGGAAAAAGTCTGGATTAAACAAGCTCAGTACAACGCCCAACAAAAATCTTGCTTTCCTTTTGAGGGGATTCCCTTTGCTGAACTTCATGGAAATTTTGTGGATATACTGTTACTAGAATCAAAATTTATATATATATTTCTAGAAGTAAGCAGTTTTTATTTTTTTAATCTCATTTAACATTTTTAAATTTACTTTTTAATTGACAAGTTGTATATATTTATGGTATATAACATGATACTTTATACATGTAAATACTGTGGAATGGCAAAGTCAGACTACTTAACATATGCATTACCTCACATAACATTTTTCTATGAGGAGAAAGAACACTTAAAAATCTACTCTCTTAGCAATTTTCAAGTATATAATTTATTTATTTTATTTTATTTTGAAACACAGTCTTGCTCTGTTGCCCAGGCTACAGTACAATGGTGCGATCTTGACTCACTGCAACCTCCGCCTCCCAGGTTCAAGTCATTTTCCGGCCTCAGCCTCCCGAGTAGATGGGATTACAGGCATGCACCACCACAAATGACTAATTTTGTATTTTTAGAAGAGAAGGGGTTTCACCATGTTGGCCAGGATGGTCTCAATCTCTTGAACTTATGATCCGCCCGCCTCGGCCTCCCAAAGTGCTGGGACTGCAGGTGTGAGCCACCGCACCCGGCCCACAATTTATTTTTTTATTAACTGTAAAAACTATGATTTACAATAGATCTCTTCAACTTATTTCTCCCATCTAACTGAAATTTTGTGTCTTTTGGCCAACATTTCCCCAATCCCTGTCCCTTCAGTGTTATGGCTAAGAATTATGTGAGTATGTATATTTTTATCTCAGAATTTAAGTGTATCTGGAAGATCTAACAGATTCAATATACTTTAAATGACTATCATACCAAGAAAAGACTGGTAAGAACTATTTTTCTAATCCACTTACAAATGTGCCTAGGGCATGAACAGTGGAAGATTCAATACATTATTTTACCATAAAGGGATGATTAACACATTTTTTGTACAAATGGGACTTTTACGAACATCCATTTCCACTTAATGAACAGTGAATATATTTTCCTTATGACTGTTTTAACATTCATTATAAAACTACAGCATATAATATACAAAATAGAGCTTTTGTTATTTAATTTGGGTAGCATTATTTCTTTAAAAATAAAACAAATTTTTAAATGTTTGTAAAATATTTATACATTTTATATTTATTGAGCGACTAATTTGTCAGGACTATGTTAAATCCCAAGGATACAAATTCAACTTGCTTTCTTCTCACTTCAAAAAAATAAAAGTTTTTAAATTTCTGAAAGATTGAGAAAATCAACATATGTAAGAAATGTCAATATTGCCTATAAAGCAATAAAAAAAGACATCAGTCCAATAGAAAAATGCAAAAAAGACATGACTAGGCAAACTCCTATCTATAGGGAGGGAAGAAGGGTGAATCAAGGTCACTAGTAATTAGGCGCATGACAATTAAAATCCCAAAATACTATTTCACACATCTTTGGATAAACAAAAAACGTAAATAAAGTCTGGCAACGTTAGTTGGATTTAGAGCATCAGAACTTTTATACATTCTGAAGGGAAGTATATATCGACAAACTCTTCTGGAGAATAATTCAGCAAGGCTTACAAAATGTGAAAGTATACTTGGCCTACAATCCAGCAATCCAGAAGTAGGCAAAAAAAAAATAAAAATAAAAATAAACAGGCATTTCTCTAAGGAAGATATACAAAGTATCAATAAGCACATGAAAACGTGGAGAAATTAGAACTCTTGTGCATTGCTGGTGAATGTAAACCTGTGTAGCCACCATAGAAAACAGTAGGCAGTTCCTCAAAAAATTAAACAGGATTACCATATGACAAAGCAACCCCACTTACAGGTATAAACCAACAGAACTGAAAGCATGAACTCAAGATACTTTTATACACCAATATTCATAGCAGCATTATTCACAATAGCCAAGGGGTAGAAAGCACCCAAATGTCCATAAACACATGAATGGATAAACATAAAATGGAATATTATTCAGCCTTAAATAGAAATGATACTCTGACACATGCTAAAACATGAGTGAGTTTTGAAAACATTATGCTAAGTAAAATAAACCAGACACAGAAGGACAAATATTGTATGTTCCCACTTATACCAGGTACCTAGAATAGGCAAATTCATAGAAACAGAAAAGAGAACAGAGGTTACTGGGGACTGAAAGGAGAGGTCAATGAGGAGTTACTGATATGACGAAAAAGTTCTGAAAACATACTGGTGATGGCTGCACAACAATGTGAATGTGCTTAATAACACTAAACTGTAAAGTTAAAAATGTTTAAAATGATAAATTTTATGTGTATTTTATAACAATAAAAAATCATAATGAGATACCACTTCACACCATTAGGATGGCTATAATCAAAATGACAAAGTGTTGGTAAGGATAAGGGGAAACTGAAACCCTCATATATTGCTGGTGGGAATGTAAACAGTAGAACCACCTTGGAAAACAATCTGGCAGTTCTTCAAAAGGTTAAACAGAGGCACCATATAACCCAGCAATGCCACTCCTAAAGTATATACCTAAGGGAAATAAAGACAGGTGCCCACATAAAAACTTGCACATGACTGTTTATAGCAGCACTGTTCATAAGAGCCAAAAAGCAGAAATAACCCAAATGTCCATCAAATGTTGAACAGTTATTTGTTCACATGGTTATACCCATATGACGGAGTATTACTCCAATAAAAAAGAATAAAACAGTAATACATGCTGCAACATGGATGAAATCTTGAAAACATACTTAGTGAAAGAAGCCAGTCACAAAAGACTACATACTGTATGATTCAATTTATATAATGTTCTGAATAGGCAAACCTATAAGAGAAAGTAGATTAGCAGCTGCCTAAAAACTATAGGGACTGGGAGAAATAGGAAGCGACTGCTAAAGGATACAGGATTTATTCTTATTGTGGTAAAAATATTCTAAAATTGATGGTGCACACCTCTGAATCTATTAAAAACCACTGAACTGTATGTTTTAAATGGGTGATTCATATAGCATGTGAATTGTATCTCAAAACAGCTGTCACAGAAACAACAACAACAAAAAAACCCTAATTCGATAAGCCACAAAAACGTTCATAATTTAAACTGTAAATTCCCTCAGACGGTATAAATAGAATTTAAATTTTCCCAAGTGTATAAATGACAGGAAGGAGAACCCATAGTGGTATTATTAGGTATGTGAAAAGGCCAGAATAATCACCTACATGAGGGCACAAATGAAGGGGAAAAAGATCCTGGAGTAGTAAGGTCAACTTCAACTTTTTCATAACATAGGCTAGAGCCAGCATTTCTTAAGAGATTGTTATGCGTATTTATTCAAATTGTCCAAAGATTAGTGAAAATGTAATGGTCTTTGTAAACACAGATGTTTCCTACAGTATCTAGATGTGTTTTCATGGGGATGTTTTTCATATACATTAGAGATCTGGGCTAAGAGGAGCAAAAATTCTCACATTGTACTCTTGTCATAGGGAAAGACTAAAAAATGGTTACTTCCTTGTAAGCAAGGAGAAGAAAGATGACTTGCTATAGCAAAATTTGTAATTTGTAACTACTGACATTTAAGAGCTCTTAAAAAACAGAACCAAACAAAACACTGAGATAATGGTTGAACTTCAGCTACTTCAACGCATGTCCTTACAGGTGCAAATGATTTAGCCTCATTACTTGGCAGGGGCTTGCAATTAAAAATAATTTTTACTGATCTTGTGAGCAAACAAAAAAAATGATAGCAAATACTGGCTAGGAAGTTAGGACATTTGTACTGGTGCATTTGTCAGAACTGCTACAAATCTCAGTTGTGAACAGTAATCTGTAATCACTACAAAAATGAAAAATACACATGCTTTGACACAACAATGTATGTAGCAAGGAGAGAGGGAACTATAAATCAAACCTATCACAATGGGATCAAGTGAATGAAATATGTTATCTAAATATGGAATCTGTGCAGCTATTTAAAATGTTTTATTTCTATATATCAATGTGGAAGGCTATGCATGATCAATGGATATATATTTTAAGTTAGTTTCCAGTAAGCAAAAGATAATGCATATTCATTGTTTACATAGTACAGTTTATGCCCTGTTTTTGAAAAAGCAAACTAGAAAACAGGTGTACGTGAGAACAGGGGTTGGTAAACTTTTTCTGTTAAGGACCAGATAGTAAACATTTTCGGCTTTGTAGGACAAAAGGTCTTTGTCCCAGTTACTGGACTCTGCTGTGGCAGCACAAAAGCAACCACAGACAGTAACTATACAAACGTGTATGGCTATGTTCCAGTAAAGCTTTATTTATAGACACTGAAATTAGAATTCATATAACTTTAATGTGTCATGAAATATTCTTTTGATTTTTTTCCAACCATTTAAAAATACAAAAACCATTTTTGGCTCACAGGATACAAAACAGTGAATTTTGCCACAAAGTGCTAAAGTTTGTCAACCCCTGATGTGGAAGGACACAAATTAAACCGTTAACAGGGGCTATCTTGCAAAAAATTTGTTAAAATAAGCAAATATGCCATTTCATTTTAAAATACATAAAATAATTTAAAAACTATCTCTTCTCAAATGAAAATGTAATTTTTATTAATAGAGCTGAGAAATTATATTCTCCATAATCAGAATCACTGGTGTGTTAATTAACATGACTCAATTTCTTCATGGCTACAGAAAGAGAAGAGTAAGGAGAGAAGACAACTTTAGGCCAGATGCAGAGGCTCACACCTGTAATCCCAGCACTGTGGGACCAGGCAGACAAATCGCTTGAGCCCAGGAGTTCGAGACCAGCCTGGGAAACGTGATGAAACACTGTCTCTACAAAAAAATACAAAAATTAGGCTGGGTGTGACGGCTGACACCTGTAATCCCAGCACTTTGGGCGGCTGAGAGGGGCGGATCACCCGAAGTCAGGATTTCGAGACCAGCCTGGCTAGGCTAATATGGTGAAACCCCATCTCTACTAAAAATACAAAATTAGCCAGGCACTGTGGCTCATGCCTGTAATCCCAGCACTTTGGGAGGCCGGGGTGGGTGGCTCACCTGAGGTCAGGAGTTCGGGACTGGCCTGGCCAACACGAAGAAACCTCATCTCTACCAAAAATACAAAAATTAGCTGGGTGTGGTGGCAGGCACCTGTAATCCCAGCTACCTGGGAGGCAGAGGCAGGAGAATTCCTTGAACCCGGGAGACGGAGGCTGCAATGAGCCTGAGATCAAGCCACTGCACTACAGCCTGGGCAACAAAAGCGAAACTCCATCCTAAAAAAAAACACCACAAAAATTAGCCAGGCATGGTTGGGTGTGCTTGTAGTCCCAGCCATTCAGGAGGCTCAGGTGGGAGGATTGCTTGGGCTCAGGACATTCAGGCTGCAGTGAGCCTTGATAGCACCACTGCACTCTAGCCTGGGTGGCAGAGCAAGGTCCTGTTTCAAATTAAAAAAAAAAAAAGTAATCCATGCCATAAACAGATGTGCTGTCATATAGGCTTTGTTTTTCCATTTCTAGAGCATACACATGTGCGGGGTAGAAAAATCCTAAGGCCCTAGGATTTTCAGAATGGTAAATGAGCACTGGCTTCAACTTAAAGTCATCAGCTACAATAGCCCCTAAACAAGAGTCAGCTTGTCCTTTGAAGCCAGACATTGGCTTCTCTTCTCTAGCTATGAAAGTCCTAAGTAACATCTTTTTCTAATATAAGACAGTGTTGTCTACACTGATAATCTGTTGTTTAGTGCAGCCATCTTCATCAATGATCTTAGCTAAATCTTCTAGATAACTTGCTGCAGCTTCCACATGAGAACCTGCTGCTTCACTTTGGACTTTTATGTATGGAGATGGCTTCTTTCCTTAAAACTCATGAACTAATCTCTGCAAGCTTCAAACTTCTACAGCTTCCTCACCTCTCTCAGCTTTCATAGAAATGAAGAGAGTTAGAGCCTTGCTCTGGATTAGGCTTTGGCTTAAGGGAATGTTGTGTCTGGTTTGACTGTCTATTCAGAACACTCAAATATTCTCTGTATCAGCAATAAGGCTGTTTAACTTTCTTATTCATATATTCACTGGAGTAGCACTCTTCAAAAACTTTTTCTCCACATTCACAACTGGCTGTTTGGTAAAAGAAGCCTAGTTTTTAGCCTATCTCAGCTTTTGACATCTCTTCTTCATCTAAGCTTCATCATTTCTAGCTTTTGATTTAAAGTGAGAGACGTGCACTCATTCCTTTCACTTGAACACTTAAAGGCCATTGTAGGATTATTAACTGGCCTCATTTCAATATTGTTATCTCAGGGAATAGGGAGGCCTGAGGAGAGGGAGAGAGACAGATGAATAGCCAGTCTGCGGAGCAGTCAGAACACACACAACATTTATTAAGTAGGTTATCTTAAATGGGTGTCGCTCATGGCACTCCAAAACAATTATAATACTAACATCAAAGATAACGGATCACAGGTCACCTTAAAGAGATACAATAACAGTGAAAAAGTCTGAAATACTGTGAGAATTACCAAAGCGTGACAGAGATGAAGTGGGTACACATGCTGTTGGAAAAGCAAGGCCAATACACTAGCTCAGTGCAGGGTTGCCAAAAACCTTCAATTTGTAAAAAAATAAAAATAAAAAAAATACAGTATCTGCAAAGTGCAAGAGCGTGAAGCACAATAAAACAAAGTATGCCTGAATTTGATGTGGATAATTGGTATTTTTTCAATTATGTGTTAAACACGTATTACAGAGAAGTAAAACAATTTTTTGAGAACTTTGCTATTTTGAATGATCTATGACATACACTATGAGTGAAAATAAAGTGCAGCATCAAAATAAATCTTCAAGACATACTCCCCCACCCAAATTGCCATCTCTTAAGCCCCTCCTATACAGAAATTTTCAAAGCAGCTATTCCTGGCAAAAAAGAGTTTTCTTTTACTTTTTTTTTTTTAAGATGGAGTCTCCCTCTGTTGCCCAGGCTGGAGTGCAGTAGCACGATCTTGGCTCACTGCAACCCCCACCTCCCAGGTTCAAGTGATTTTCCTGCCTCAGTCTCCCAAGTAGCTGGGATTACAGGCGTGCACCCCTTACATCCAGCTAATAATTTTTTTGTACTTTTAGTAGAGATGGGGTTTCACCATGTTGACCAGGCTGGTCTTGAAATCCTGAGGTCAAGTAATCTGCCCACTTCAGCCTCCCAAAATCCTGGGATTACAGGTGTGAGCCACTGCACCCGGCCAGAAACGGATTTTCAATGATCCTGCACCAAAACCAAACGACATACATAAACCTTTTGATTTTTTAAAATTCTGTTAAATGCAAAATGTCATTTTCTAATCTATGAAAATCTAAAATAAAAATCAAATGTAGAAACTAAAGCAAGCTGAATATTTACAGAACTTCAGAACTTTAAGGTAGACCTTTTCAAAGACATCTACCGTTATCCCTCAGATATGCGGGAGGGTGGTTACCAGACTCCTACATATACCAAGTCCGGGGATACTCAAGTCCCACAGTCAGCCCTGCACAATCCACATATACAAAAAGTCAGCCCTCTGTATACACAGGTTTGGCATCCCTGGAATACTGTAGTTTTCAATCCACGTTTGGCTGAAAAAATCCACATTTCAGTGGACCTGCCCAGTTCAAATTGGTGTTGTTCAAGGGTCAACTGTATTTCCTTATGAAGGGGGCTCTTCCTCATTTGATGCCGTTTCTGCTACAATTAATCAATTGAAGGTCTACAACTAAACTTTCTATGTTCACTGTGGGTTCTTCATGGCCAAGAGTCATTGGTGTATAAATGATGTCACTGATGAAACAAGCAAATGTGTTTCAGTTAAATTTTGGAGTAAATGCGTAACAAGCATTAGTTAACTGCATTATACCTTATATTAAAAGTTTTCACTGAGTCAAGTGCTGCAGTGCATGTTTGTAGTCCTAGCTGCTTGCAAGGCTGAGATGGGAAGACAGATTGAGCCCAGGAGTTCAAGTCTAGGCTGTACAACACAGCAAGACTCCCCTCTTTTTAAAATTAAAAAAGAAAGAAAGAAAGAAATTTCACTGATTTTTAAAAGAAGCCACTACCATACTACTGGTTAGAATCCAAAATTCAAATATTCTTGTGGTCAAAGTAAAGCATCTTCAGTACTTAAAGGACGACTCTTGTACTTTAGTATGGAATTGTATTGTGCTGTATGGATAGGAACCGAGTAGGAAAGGCTGACATTGAACTATGATAGGGCAAATTTAATATTCCTTTCCTCCTTTACTATATTCTCTTCAGACAGGCTCAGGAAGATCCATATACATGAGAGATCCAAGTATAATTCTCAAGTACAGAATATCTGGAATACTCTAGAGCAGCAGTCTCCAACTTTTTGATAACAGGGACTGGTTTCATGGAAGGCAATGTGTCCACAGACTAGGGGCAGCGGGGGAAGGCTGGGATGATTCAAACACATTACATTTATTATGCACTTTATATTATTATTACATTGTAATACATAATAAAATAGGTATATGACTCACTATAATGTAGAATCAGTGGGAGCCCTGAGCTCATTTTCCTGCAACTAGATGGTCCCATCTGGAAGTGATGGAAGACAGTGACAGATCAGGCATCAGATTCTCATAAGAAGTGAGCAACCGAGACACCTTGCATGTGCAGTTCCTAATACGGTTTGTGTTCCTATGAAAATCTAATGCCACTGATCTGACAGGAGACAAAGCGTAGGTGGTAATGAGAGTGATGAGGAGTGACTGCAAATACAGATGAAGATTTGCTCACTCACCCACTGCTCACCTCCTGCTGTGTGACCCAGCTTCTACCAGTCCGTGGCCCCGGGGGTTGGGAACCCCTGTTCTACAGCTCACTTCATTGCAGACTATACAATCTTCAAGGACCACCCAGATCTGACTGAGACCCATAAATCAATCACAGGATCAATCCAATAGCCTAGGGATTTTCCAAAAGTGAGATGATCAGCACCCAGATCAAATTCCCCATGTCTTTCCCAAAGTAAATCTCCATATTTAAAAGCAGATGAAATTCAGACCATTTTTGCTAGTGAGTTTGGTTATAATATTGGTTGATAGATCTGATACTTGGACATACCCTCTAAAAACTACAGTTCCAGCAATCAAGAAATGTAGTTCAAATTACCTAACTGCTCATTAAGACAATGAATATGTGGACACACAAACACGACCAAATGTAGTCCAGAAGCATATTTTAAGAATCCTCAGAAAGAATCTTTTTCATGGGTACAGTATTCCATAGAGAAAACTCTATGTTTCAGTCTGCATTCTGTAAATAACGTAATTCAAACACAGCAAAGCCTAAAAGACAAATATTAGGTTTCAAGTACCTAAAGTTACTAAATGAAAACCAGTAATCATCTGTTTCCACAGAGGGCCAAACAAGAAATGTACTGAATCTATAACATGAAGAATGTGGGTTATATAATTTTTTTTTTTTACAGTAAAGGTTAATTCTGGGAAGAACGAATCTTGACAATCAAGAACTGCTTTCTCTGAAAAAAACTTAGAGACTCAATTGCCTTGATGGGTTAAGTATAATCCTGTTCAGTACAGGAGGACTGTATCCCTAAGATTACAATTTGTTTGTCTAGAGTTCAAAAAGAAGTTCCACTACAAAAACAAAATTCATAGGAAATATATGTATCTCATAGCTCTTGAGCTTGATGCCAAAGGTTTCTAATATGCTTAAATCTGCAGGTAAACTTTAAATAAAACATTTGTTTAGTCCAACTATGAGAATATTAAGTGTCAGAATATTGGTTAAAAAAATGAAAATTTACTTAACAAAAATATTTTATTACAGTTGAAACTTACATTTTTTTCCTAACTTGTTTGTTGCTTATGCAGTTTCAATCAGGAACCAAGAAGATCTTTATTCCTTCCAACTACTTTGTTTCTCCGCCATTTCATCACTTTAAACTCTTACTTAAGGGTGTGAGTCAGAGGGGTGGGATAAACTTTGGATATAACCAATTTTAGACAATAAGCAGTATTTAATTTGGTTCAATAGCTTTCCTCCACTGGAAAGCAACTCAATTGTTGTGGCGTGGTTAAAAATAGCAGTCCAGCCATTCAGTGAAATATCAAGCACTCATTGTTTGGCTATAATAATCTTTAAAATGTCACACATTCAAAATATGTTTTAATTACTAGCAATAAGTGCAGAGATATAAAATGAAAAAAGAACAGGTAACATATTAATGAGAATAGCTGTACTCATACTAGGATTGTGGATGATTGTTTTTATAATTAAAAAAGAAACGGGCCGGGCCTGGTGGCTCATGCCTGTAACCCCAGCACTTTGGGAGGCCAAGATGGGTGGATCACGACATCAGGAGTTCAAGACCAGCCTGGCCAAGATGCTGAAACCCCGACTCTACTAAAAACACAAAAATTAGCCGGGTGTGGTGGCATGCGCTTGTAATCCCAGCTACTCAGAAGACTGAGGCAGGAGAATCGCTTGAACCCGGGCAGCAGAGGCTGCAGTGAGCCAAGATCGTGCCACTGCACTCCAGCCTGGGTGACAGAGCAAGACTCCATCTCAAAAAAAAAAAGTGGGCCGGGTGTGGTAATCCCAGCACTTCGGGAGGCCGAGACAGGCAGATCACCTGAGGTCAGGAGTTCAAGACCAGCCTGACCAATATGGTGAAACCCAGTCTCTAATAAAAATACAAAAATTAGCCAGGCATGGTGTTGGGTGCCTGTAGTCTTAGTTACTCAGGAGGCTGAGACAGGAGAATTGCTTGAACGCGGAAGGTATAGGTTGCAGTGAGCTGAGATTGTGCCACTGCACTCCACCCTGGGTAACAGACCTAGACTCCGTCTCAAAAAATAGAAAAAAAAAAAAGAGAAATGAGTTTCTCCTTTTCTTCCAAAGATCCTAGTGACACTATCAGGAGTAAGAGTTGTGGAAAACTAAACCAAAGAATGGCTGGGTATGTGATGAATAAGGCAGATTTAAAAGTTCTAATGTGATGAATAAGGCAGATTTAAAAGTTCTAAACAAATAAGTTCTCAAAGGGAGAAGGTATAGCAATAAAGATTCTTTGTATTTTCTGACTATCCTCTAAGGTTTGGATTGGAAGAAAAAGTAATTTAAATCTGTATCTGAGTACCTGCAACCTACTTTTAAATTCACCAGAAAACAGGTTGATAATAGATAGATATATGATAACCAAAGTGTAGCAAAATGTTATAGAATCTCAGAGGTAGATATTCAGGTATTCACTACAAAATTCTTTTTTTTTTTTACTTCTTAAATATTTTTTATAATAAAACAGAAAAAAAATCTAGTCTGAGGCTGATACACCTCAAGAGAAAATGAAATAAATTTGCAGAGTACCCTGGAAGCTTTTACAGGAACATAAAAATATTAAGGTAGTTAGATTTTATGAAAATCAGCTTGGATTATAAGATTTGAATACCATTCTGTTAAAAAATGGTTTTATGGCTGGCATGGTGCCACATGCCTGCAATCCCAGCACTTTGGGAGGTTGAGGCACGCAGATCACTTGATCCCAGGAGTTCAAGACCAGCCTGGGCAATATGGCAAAACCTCGTATCTATAAAAAATATAAAAGTTAGCCAGGTGTGGTGGTATGCATCAGTAGTCCCAGCTACTTAGGGGTTGCAGTGGAAGGATCACTTGAGCCTAAGAGGTTGAAGCTGCAGTGAGCCATAATCATACCACTGCATTCCAACCTGGGTGACACAAAGAGGCCCTGTCTCAAAAACCGTTTTATATCTACTATGCAGAGTTACAGATCTTGTAGTATAGCTAGTCTCCAAAGATGAACCCCAATGAAACATGCCTACCGGTAGTCATGCTCTTATGTAGTTCCTCCTTTGAATCTAGGCTGGCCTCATGACTTGCTTTTTTACCAACAGAAGTTGTGTAACTTCCAAGACTAGATATGAATAAGTCTTGCAGAATCTAAGACTCTGTTTTCCTGAAATACCTTCTCCAGAACTGAGCTGCCCTTTAAGAAGTCCAACTACTCTGAGCCACCATACCAGAGGCCACAGATACTCGGTTTGACAGTCCCAGCTAAGCTTAGCCTCACAGCCATCCTGGCCAATGCACCACATATGCAAAAGGTACGACCCTCCAGCTGCATATTACCATGTGACCTTAGTGGAAAAGAAGAATTGCCCAGCCAAACCCTGCTCAAATTCCTGACCCACAATAATGTTGGATATAACATCAAAATTGTTGTTTTAAGCCACTACGTTTTAGGTGTTTGTTTTTTTAACCGGAATACATCAATAAGGGCATATTAATCACTAAATATTTAGCCCAAATCCTTCATTTTTAGCATTCATTCATTTTCAATGAATTAAAAAATGGAAAAAACAAAAACAAAACAAAACAAAAAAACGTTGTAAACTCCAGGCTAAGTAGGTGAGGAAGACAAGGTAAAGGAAAAAGCTATATAGTTAGGAATAACTGCCTAGCCTATTCAAATACACAAACCCCTTACAATAAAAACTCAGGTAAGCATCAAGTAACAGTCCATTTTTCTAAACCGTTAATTTTTTATACTTTGGATGATATTTATATGAGTAAATGTATTAGATATAAAATTTTTTCTATTTAAGTTCATACCAAATCCACGACCTGACATTTTTTCACTGATCTGAGACTCCCGCCCAAGTGGCTGTCTTAATAAAGAGTTAACAGAGAAATGACTGAATTTAAAACAGCAAAATGTTTTAAGCTTCTACATTCTAGTTTTCATTGACTTGTTAGGAAAAATTGGGGGATCACATAACATAGGTGTTACCCACCATTTACCATAATATTTGATATACACAAAAGACAAAGTTCTCTGACTACATACATAACAGGTACTCAGTAACTGTTGATGGAATGAATTTTAAAATCCTAGACATTCAGCTAAAAATTATAATTGCATAAAAGAAACTTAAGTTGATGTATCTAAATAACAATCAATATCCTTAATTTTACACGTTTTAAGAAAACGCAAAAGTACCTTCTAGCCAGTTGCAAAATATAAATTTAAACTGTTCTTGTATCTTTCCTAGACCTAAAAATTTAAAGTATTAAATTATTGCCCTTATTTTTTCCATGCTATTAAAACTATTAGAAAATTATTCCTGTTTGATAGTCAAGGCAAGATTTATACGGCTGCTGGGAAAAAGAAAAAGGGTGACAATAGGCTAACAAAGTTGAAGCACACATCTGCGATCTGAATGCTTAAACAGTACACAAAAGTATGCAATGGAAAGATTCAATCCCTAAATGTTTTTAAACTACCAGAATTTCTTAACCCTAATGTAGTTCATTTTATCTTTTGTTTTTCTTTTCTTTATGGTTAGTCCAACAGGAGACTGGGTAAATGGACTATGATATATCCATAAAGCTCCCCATAGCTATGGAAATGAACTAGAACTAAACAAATCATACAAACATAATGCTGAGCAGAAGAAGCCACACAAGAAGCCATACTGTGTGATTCCAAAAATAGCCAAAACTAACCTATGATGTTGGAAGTCAAGAGAGTGGTCACCCTTAGATGTGGGAGGGGGGAATAGTAGTGAACAGAAGGCATCACTAAGGAGCTTCTGGGATTCTGGTAATGTTTTGTGATTTGTGTTTTATGTTATCATGAGTGTACTTTTTCTGCAAGTTATGTTAGACTTCAATTAAAAGTTTACATTTTTAAAAAGGGGGGGCAAAGCTATAAGATTATAACATTTTTACAACTGAAGCAGAGGTACTCCAATATTTCATTATGGATACTATGTTACACTAATATGCTCATTTGTTTGCAGAACCATGGCACAAATGATATAATTTTGAAAGTGTCTTCCAGATCACATAACCCAAATGAGAATGCAAAAACTGACTTCCAAGATTACATAACACAGGGCAGAGCCAGGACTGGAATACAGGCTTTCAGACTCTTAGTCAAGTGCTTTATCACTACACAATACTGCCAATTCCTCTTTCTCTAGTAGTTACTTTTAAAATATCCACAGGTATACTTTTCTATTCTCATGCCCTATCCAATAAAAGGTACTGTGGTGCCCTGGAAGAAACACTAGAAAACGTGATAAAGATATAGAAATGCATGAAGGGGACTATCTGCCTTACTGTAGCAGTGAATAAAGTGGACACACAGTAAGTAAATAAGTGTATCTGTGGGTGTCATGCCATTTTATCTGTTAATTGGATAGAAAAGAGATCTAAATTAAAAGAAATTAAAGAATTTTAGCAGTGACTAGCTGAGGAAGGGAAGGTTTTTTAAATGGTCTCAAACATTAACAAAATATTCTATTTCGTGCAATGAAACATGTACTGCTAAAAAAAAAAAAAAATCTACTGCCGAGTTTGCTTATAATATATTTCCCGTCCTTCTCTTTAAAACGTTGAAGGAATTAAGTAAAAAATTTTAATGGCTATTAAAATATGGGAGTATAATATTTAATCCATTAAAGGTGACATTAAATATACACTAGTTCGGCCGGGCACGGTGGCTCAAGCCTGTCTGTAATCCCAGCACTTTGGGAGGCCGAGGCGGGCGGATCACAAGGTCAGGAGATCAAGACCATCCTGGCTAACACGGTGAAACCCTGTCTCTACTAAAAAATACAAAAAAAATAGCCGGGCGAGGTGGTGGGCGCCTGTAGTCCCAGCTACTCCGGAGGCTGAGGCAGGAGAATAGCGTGAACCCGGGAGGCGGAGCTTGCAGTGAGCTGAGATCCGGCCACTGCACTCCAGCCTGGGCGACAGAGCAAGACTCCGTCTCAAAAAAAAAAAAAAAAAAATTAAACTATTTTATTAACATGTCATAGATAGTCATAAAGCAAGTCCATGCATTTAGTTTTCTGATATCCTAATGTATTTCCACAAATCTTTTAAGTCTACAATTTTATATAGTTTTTCATCAAGGAGGCAAGATATATGTAATTTCTTTTTTTTTTTTTTTGAACACACTAGTTCAAATGTCAAATAGCATGCATTACTTTGAAAGTAAAACACAAAGTAAATTAGAAATTTTTCATTAAGAAATAAAAAACCAACAACAAAAACATTTTTATCTTAACAGATGATCAAAAAGTCTCCAAAATAGTTGAGCACCACAAGGCTTAAAGAAAGCCATTATATATATTTACATACAATTTGAAAGTGGGGATCAGGCACAGTAGCTCACACCTATAATCCCAGCACTTTAGAGGGCTTAGGCAGGAGGATCACCTGAGGTCAGGAGTTCGAGACCAGCCTGGTCAACATAGCAAAACCCCGTCTCTACTAAAAATATAAAAATTATCCGTGCATGGTGGCACGAACCTGTAGTCCCAGCTACTTGGGAGGCTGAGGCACGAGAATCATTTGAACCCAGGAGACAGAGGTTGCGGTGGGCCGAAATTATGCCACTGCACTCCAGCCTAGGCGACAGAGTGAAACTCTGTCTCAAAAAATAAAAATTAAAAAAAAGAAAAAGAAAGTGGGTTATTTTGTGTCTGGGAAGAAAATACTACGTTTGCCAATGCAGCTAAGTTTACATTACCCACCAAGACAAAGGGTAAATCTTACCCTACTTAGAACATTGGCAACACACTATGCAGTAACAGGAACAAAGTTACCCAACTTAAATGTCACAGTTTCAATAAGAAAGTACGTAACCTTCCTGGAAGGATAAAGTTTTCAACCTCTCTAACAACATTTTATTTGCAGGTTTAAAACATTCAAGTCCTTTCATAATTAGAACTGACCACTTTAGGCATATCACACTTGTTAACTACAGAGGGGACTAATCCACGGGTTCAGAAATTTCCGACTACTTCAGTTTATAGCAACACAAGATTCCACCCAAGCCAATCTCCTCATTCACTGTTCTGTAGATAATGTTCATTCAGTCTCTGATCAGAAATGACTTCACCCCCTACCCAATATCCTACCTTCAGGATCTACTATGGGTTTAACCTCTAAGAAGTTCTTCCTTTTATTCTATTCAACACAGAATCCTTCCTTTCCTAAACTCATATAAGCCTCACACTCATACCATTTTGTACTTAACATGCAGGAGTATATGATTTTTTTCCAACCATGCTTACAGACTTAACAAATTCCAAGTGTATGTATGCCCCTTCAGGACAGGAGACCATATTTCACACTTTTATATGTTCCACACTATCTACTGTGGTAGGTACACCAAGCACATTATAAGGTATTTCAATCAATGTTAAAGCAAATACTAAAAAGAGTTATAGCTGCAAAGAAGACAGGATGCTCCAGTGAGTGTATAAGAGACAGAAGATCACATGGACCGGCCGGGCGCGGTGGCTCAAGCCTGTCTGTAATCCCTGCACTTTGGGAGGCCGAGACGGGCGGATCACCAGGTCAGGAGATCGAGACCATCCTGGCTAATACGGTGAAACCCCGTCTCTACCAAAAAATATAAAAAACTAGCCGGGCGAGGTGGTGGGCGCCTGTAGTCCCAGCTACTGGGGAGGTTGAGGCAGGAGAATGGCGTAAACCCGGGAGGCGGAGCTTGCAGTGAGCTGAGATCCGGCCACTGCACTCCAGCCTGGGCGACAGAGCAAGACTCCGTCTCAAAAAAAAAAAAAAAAGAAAAAAAAAGATCACATGGACCTTCTGATTACTTTAAGAAAGTCTCAGTTTCTAACACCTCTCTAACATTTTGCTAATATTTAAACATAACCAACTTTTAAGATAAACAAATATTTTCCATAAGATGATTTTCTATCTACTGGGTGGTGTATAAAATTTAATCTTAAAATAAATGTCTAAAAACTAAATTATTCTATAGTGCCAGAAAGTAAGGAAGTTCTCAAAAAAGTTTTTTTTTTAAAAGGTGGGAGTATGTCAAAGGAACACAGAGCCAACCTGTGGCCAAAGCTGGAACAATCTGAATAACAAAATAAATAAAATAGTATTGGATCTTAACCCAAAGAACAAAATATCCATGAGTTCATACTGAAATAAATAAATGACTGAAAAAAATATCTAAGAGAACAGAAGAATTCTAAATAAATGTAAATACACTGTCTTCAGGAAGTGAGGCATAACTCCACACCCACTTCTTAAGTGTGGGCTGTGCATAGTGACTTCCTTCCAAAGAGTACAGTTCAGAAAGGGGTTAGGAAAAGTAACTTTACAAAGGAGAAACCTAACAAACAGTACCTCAGTGAAGTGATCAAGGTCAACAACATCAATGATGTCATGTTGCTCACATATATTTCTTATGATGTGATAAGGATGGTGCTTTCCCTCTGTGGTCTTCCTCCCCAAAACATCAGACAAATTCCAAAAGAGGGACATTCTACAATATATCTGATATACCAATGCTGCTACAATATACCAATACTGCTCTTAAAACTGTCAAGGTATCAAAAACAAGAAAAACCTGAAAAAATGGTCATAGCCAAGAGCCTAAGAAGACATGACAACTGGATGGGACCCTGGAAAAGAAAAGGGGCACTAGGTAAAAACTAAGAAAATCTTAATAAACTATGGATTTTAGTTAACACAATGTGTCAGTATTGGGTTTTAAATCATAATGCACCATACTAAGATATTGATAATAAGGGAATTTGGGGGTGTGTGGAAACTCTGTATGATCAATTTTTCTGCAAATGTAAAACTGTTCTAAATGAAGTCTACTGGGATTTTTTTGTTTTTTTTTGAGATGGAGTTTTGCCCTTGTTGCCCAGGCTGGAGTGCAATGGCATGATCTTGGCTCCCTGTAATCTCCGCCTCCTGGGTTCAAGCAATTCTCCTGCCTCAGCCTCCCAAGTAGCTGGGCTTACAGGTGCTCGCCACCATGTCCTGCTAAATTTGTATTTTTAGTAGAGATGGAGTTTCTCCGTGTTGGTCAGGTTGGTCTTGAACTCCTGACCTGAGGTGCTCCACCCGCCACAGCCTTCCAAAGTGCTGGGATTACAGGCGTGAACCACCACGCCTGGCCAGTCTATCAGTTTTTTAAAAGTCATTTTAAATAAAATTATTAAGTAAAATAGTAATAGTTGTAAGAGACTGGGAAAATCATGAAGGTAGTACTCAGATGACTAAAGTTTGAAAAACATTTATGAGGAAATTCCTTTTTAATCAAAGGTCCAATCAAAGCTTCACCACCTACTAGTTACATTATCATTTCCTCATCTATAAAATGGAAAGAAGAATATGCCTACAAGACTGCTGTGAGGATTAAGTCAGATCAGGAATATCTGTTTTAGAAACTGAAAAGCCCTGCACAAATGATAATCAACATAAGAAGAAATACAACATATTATCTTGGAAAAAAAGATCGGTATTGAAAGAAAGTTAGAGTACCCTTCTGCTTTGTGGTATTTGTTAAAAGGAAAAAAACCAGAAAAGTGAACATAATTGTCTAAAAATTATTTTATGTTTTGAAACCATATTTTTAGTTATGTAGGGCTTTGAGTTTCCAAAAACTGCTTTTAGTATCATATTAGCGATTTTTTAATATATTATAATTTCTCTTTCCTTTACAATTAGATCATAATAAAGATGCATTTTAAGTACTTTATTTTAAAAAGGGAAGACTAAACTCTAGTGTCTAGCAATGGACTCTTAGGGGATAAAACCATAAGGAAATAGGAAGTGATTACTACAAAAGCTAGGAGTAGTAACAATTTGGAAGGAAAGAGACTGTAACTGGGATGGGCACCTATAGGGGCTTCTGAAATGACTACTATTTGTTGTTCTAGACTGTGGTTACAAGGATGTCCATTTCATAATAACTTCTACTTCTTGTTCTAGACTGTAGTTACAAGGATATCCATTTCATAATAATTTACCAAGCTTTAACTTTGTTCTATGTGGCTTTCTGTGTCTGGAGAAAAAAAAAGAAAAAAGAAAAAGCCAGACAGAACGAGACCCTGTCTCAAAAAAATAAATAAATAAATAAAAATAAAAGGAGTAGGCTTCCAGACTGGGCGCGGTGGCTCACACCTGTAATTCCAGCACTTTGGGAGGCTGAGGAGGGTGGATCATGCGGTCAGGAGTTCAAGACCAGCCTTGTCAAAACATAAAAAATACTAAAAACATAAAAAATTAGCCGGCTGAGGTGCCTGTAATCCCAGCTACTTGGGAGGCTGAGGCAGGAGAATCACTTGAACTCAGAGGGCGGAGGTTGTAATGGGCCGAGATCGCACCACTGCACTCCAGCCTGGGCGACAGAGTGAGACTGTCTCAAAAAAAGGAGACGAGACGAGACAAGATGAGACGTGACAGGGAAGGGAGGGGAGGGGAAGGGAAGGGAAGGGAGGGAAGGGGAGGGGAAGGGAAGGGGAGGGGAGGGGAGGGGAGGGGAGGGGAGGGGAGAAAAAGGAGCAGGTTTCCAAAATAAATCTATTGTAAAGAAAACATTCAACATAAAATAGAAAATTTTAAAAATACATTTTAGTTCTTTGATTATACATACAAAATCAGAACTTTAAAAAAATCTGGTTCTAAATGATGTAAGGCAAAATTATTCAGATTCAAAGTAGGTTTGAGAATGAAAATTTATCTCAAAATTTGAATACTCACTCTGCATCTATTCACCTTCTGTTCTTAAACCTGTCCTTTATTCAGAAGACATAAGGCCTCCCTCCCAGAGTGGCCAGGAAGAATAAACGAATAAATGCGGAAACATGAGTTGAAAAGGTAGTAAACAAATGTAATTTGTACCTGTCCACCAAAAAAGAGATGAAATAGGAAGTGTGAGCTGCTATCATAAAGTAGGCTCTCGCAGACTGATGTCCGACTTTCAATACTGTCAATACTGTAGCATACTCATATCCAATTGACTTTTGACGCTATTGACTTTCAATAGTGTCAATACTGTAGCATATTCACATCCTACTGACTTTTGACACTATTGAGTTTCAATAGTGTCAATACTATAGCATACTCATATCCAAATACTGCCATTTTCAGGACTCTCAATTACTAAACTTCACTGCAACATTTAAGGAAAAACTTCCTATAAGATAATGTAACTATAGCTCAAATATGATTGTCTAAAACACAGAACAATTAGGAAATCAATTACTCATCAGTAAAGCAAAGGTGAATTCTTATTTAATATTATGAATTTGCATTTTATATTATGCCAAACTCAGAGACAAGTCATCAGAACTGAGCCAAGACCAGAAAGTGAGCAGAAAAAGACCTCACAACAATCCAAACTAAAACCATAAGTATAAAGACCACTTATGTTCAGGAAAGGTCCTCTGGCCCTCATAAGTTGCCTGTTAACTACGTTTATTAGAACTGGGTAGGAACCAAAATAATCTGGTTTTCCAATTCCCAGCAAATAAAAAGCAACAAATTAAAAAGTGGTTCAGGTAGAGCTGCTGAGGTAAGCAAGAAACTGACAACTCATCCATCAATGAGAAAATCATATTTTTAAAGATACCAATAAGTGAAAAAGTATAAGGTCCTAGGTCATTCAGTGCAGAGGCAAACAACCCTAAGACACTTCAATTACCCTTAAGGTATTACTTACATTCTTTAAATTACTTATATGAAAACTAGTTATATCTAGTATTACATTAATATATATTTGGAGGTTGTATGTGTATACATAGATATGGTTTTGTAAAATACATATATTTATAAAAGTTTTGGTTGTGTTTGGAAATTACTTTTATAAAACTACAAATGATAACTGATAATATCAAATAGAGGAGGTGTTATACATCCAACTTAAAAATAACTTCATTTTATAATGTAACCAATAATCATGCTGACATATTTTTACAGAACTATATTGAAAAATAATATATTGCTACAGTATACTTAATACATATTCAGTGCCAGATGCATTGTCTCATTTCATCTCACAAATCTATAAATATTAGACAGATCCCTATAAAACTGCCAATATGCAACTATTTTTGACCTACCAAAAGGTATTTAAATTACCTGCAATTACAGATGTAGAAATTAGCTAAACAGAGGTAACACCCAAGATTATATGATCAGCAAATGGTAGGGACAGAATTTGAACCCAGGACTGTCTTGATTATTGTATTATTCAAACTCATCAGCAATTATTATAATTCACTGTGGTGATTTAAATTTTACTATTTCCCAAAAATAATATACATGATGCACTGAGAACACATCACTTATGTAGTATATGTGCCAAAAATGCATATCCTAAATCTGATCATGAAATACCAGATAAAACCAAATCGAAAGACATCCTACAAAATAAATGGCTAGTAATCTTCAAAACTGTCAATGTCATAAAAGGAACAAAAAAGGCTCAGGAACAGTTCAGTTCCAGATTAAAGTAGGAGAGATGACTAGACATAAAAGTAGGCATAAAAACTAAATGCAGGCTGGGAGAAGTGCCCACGTCTATAATCCCAACACTTTGGGAGGTCAAGGCAGGAGAACTCTTGAGGCCAGGAGTTTGGGACCTGCCTGGGCAAGACAGTGAAATCCCATTTCTCCCCTAGAAATTCAAAAATCATCTGGATGCAGTGGAGTGCACTTATAGTCCCAGCTACTTAGGAGGCTGAGGTGGGAGGATCACTTGATCCCAGGAATTTGAGGCTATAGTAAGCTATAATTAAGCCACTGCACTTCATCCTGGGTGACAGAGTGAGGCCCTCTCTCTAAAAAATATATTAATTAAAATTAAAAACTAAATGTAACGCCTGATTCTGGATTGGACCGGAGTGGGGGAATGCGATATGGAACACATTTGTGAAACCTGAATAAGGTCTACAGATTTAGAAATACTGTACAAATGTTTACTTACTTTTATAAGAAATGTTCACAAAGCAGAAAAAGAGTCAAATGAGTGATAAACGCAGTAAGTGCTAGAAATTTAGAAGCAAAAATGATCATGATGAGCAAGAGTGGTCCTAATGAAAGAAAAAAAATTTTATTTGGGTCTTGAAATCTAAGCAGAAACTGGTTAGGTAGAGGAAACAGAAAATTCCAAAGTGGTAGAATATTTGTGGATAAATGACTGAGTAATAGAAACTGACTATATAGTTTGTTAACACAGGAGAGTAAAAATAAGACTAGAAAGGAAGGCTGGGGCCAAATGACGGAATTCTAACCCAAAGAAAATAAGATTTCATACTATAGGCTATAGCCAATCACTAAATAATTCTGACACAGTATTAGTATAACAAACAATTTATGCATTTCTGTCTAAAAAATCTAAGTTGATACTTCCTTAAAACAAACAACAACAAAACAACAACAACAAAACCCTTTCCTTTTGTACTAACAGATCTTCTGCTTCCTTCATTTAAGTGCCTACTGATTCAGGCCAGGCACAGCGTCTAAGAGCAAACATTCATTGAGTGCTTACTGCGGGTTATATAAGCCAGGGAAGCTAACTCAGGGCAGGGGCATTTAATTCAACACCATCTACACCTATTATTATTATTATTGGTCAAGCTGAAATTAGTTTACTTTTAGAGTATATCTCTTTTCCCTACCAAATATAAAAATGTAAACTTTTGCTGATAAACTTCACTATGTGTAAGGACAGATTTTTATTTGATTAGTGTTGATTTGTCAACACTAGAAGTTTTCATTAAGCATTTTAATTCAGAATCATATCAGTGATCACATCTGGGGGTGTTTTTTGTTGCACATAAGCCAACTTACACTAAAATTCTACAAGGTCAAGTTTATAAATGTCAAATTGTAATCTAAGAGGCAAACTTTGTAAAGTTTGCATGAATCATCTTTATTGAGAATCCTTCATTTTATTTCCAAAAAATTTTTCTCTTAAAAGAATCAAATTACCTCAACACTTAATATACAGAAGGACCTCGAATCAAAGTTCTTTGGATGATTATAGAACAAAATGGCAATGTATTGCAAATGATTAAGAAATGAATATTTATAATTTCTAAAGCCATGTGGTACAGTAATAGGAAGAACTGTAATATTAAAGGGACCCCATAATCTTAGCATTCATGAACATCTGATGCAAAGAATATTTACATAGATTCATTACTAACTTGTAACTCTACCTACCTAACTAGGTTAACTAGTTAACTAGGTCTAACTCTCCCTGTAACAGTTTTTCTTTATTCTGAAAAACTTATGTTAAAAGAATCATCCATTTCTGTTTATTCTAGTAGGGAGAACAAATATAGCAAGCCATTCAGTAGTCGTTGGCATACTACCGCCCACAAGCCAAATCTGATCCCATCACCATCCCTTAGTTGTATGGTAAGAGAACGAGAATGATTTCTTACATTTTTAAACAGCTGAAAAACAAATTCAAGGAACAGCTATTAGAGACCCATAAACATTACATGAAATTCAGTGTTCATAAATAAAAGTTTGTTACAATATAGCCCCGGCCCACTCTTTCGGGTACTGCCAATGGCTATTTTACAAAAACAGCAGAGAGGAATAGTTCCACTGGAGATGTGTGGCCCACCAAGCCTAAAATATTTATTATCTGGCCCTTTCCAGAAGAAGTTTGCCAGCCCCTGCCATATACCACAGCAGACAAGAGATTAAGCTGTAGGTACTGAAATCAGACCCCCTGGGTTCAAAACCTGTCTTTGCCATTAACTGTTTATATAGCTTGTCAAAAGTCATCTAATGGTTCTAAAACTAAAACTTCTAAATTTTTAAAAGAAAGATAGGCCAAGTATGGTGGCTTATATCTGTAATTACAGCACTTTAGGAGGCCAAGGCAGGAGGATCACTTGAGCCCAGGAGTTTGAGACCAGCCTGGGCAACATAGTGAGACCCATCTCTATTAAAAACTTTTAAAATTAGCCAGGTGTGGTAGCATGTGCCTGTAGTCCTAGCTATTCCAGGGGCTGAGGTGGGAGGATCCCTTGAATCCAGGAGTTCAAGGTGCAGTGCACCATGATTGTGTCACTTGCACCCTAGCCTGGGCAAAAGAGCAAGACTCCATCTCTTTGGGGGAAAAAGAAAGACAACAATATCTTATAAAGGAATACAGAGTGCTTAGCACTGTACCTTATAGTAAGCACTATATTTTCATTATTATTACCACTATAGTTACTAAACAGGGGACTCTTTCCCTATCAAACTGTTGAGGTCCAGGCCTTTTTGTGCCTATACATGTGGCATAAAAGTATAATATCAATTAATCCCTTCTGGGTTTTTTTCCCTCTTTATGTTCAGGCAACTGCAATTCACACCAAAACATGTAGGGGACGGGGGGAACTTCTACAAAAAAAAGGGTGTGTCTATTAAGTCTGAAAAAATAAGTAAATAAATGGCTGTTAATATTAATCTGTGATTCCAGACTAGCCATCTTGTATAACTGCTTCCATAGGTAATGATGCCATCCACTGTACTACAAATAAAATCTATATAAAGTTCATGTGAACTTTGTTATATTAAAAACTTTAATTACAGCTATGTCAATATACTTTGCTTGAAAATGACAAACCAAATTTATTCAAGTTCAGAAAAACTCTATTACAGTGTATTCAACATGGATTCAAATGTTTTTATTTCAGATCCTCTGATAAACATAAAAGGGCCACCACAGATGGAAAGACAAACTATGTCTACTGGACCACGAGGGGAAAAAACTAAACTTACCTTCATATACTTATGGAAAATGCTAAGTTTTATTTTAACTGGTAAATAATAATTTTATGTATTTATGGGACACAATGTGATATTTCAATATATGTATACATTATAGAATGGCCAAATACTTCTTTATGGTGAGAATATTTAAAATTCACTATTTTATTCTATTTTGAAATATGTAATATGTTCTTCTTCTTCTTCTTCTTATTATTATTAGAGTTAGGGTACAGCTCTGTCACCCAGGCTGGAGTACAGTGGTACAATCATTGCTCAACGCAGCCTCAAACTGCTAGGCTCAAGCAACCCTCAGGCCTCAGCCTCCTAACCAGCCAAGACTACAGGCATGCACCACCACACCAGGCTAATTTTTAAATTTTTTGTAGAGATGGGGGGTCTTGCTACATTGCCCAGGTGTGACGGTTTATACTGAGTGTCAACTTGATTGGATTGAAGGCTGCTGCCAAAGGAGATTAACATTTGAGTCAATGGATTAGGAAAGGCAGACCCACCCTCAATCTGGGTAGGCACCATCTAATCGGCTGCCAGCACAGCCAGAATAAAAGCAGGCAGAAGAACATGGAAAGACTAGACTGGTGTAGTCTTCTGGCCTCCATCTTTCTCCCGTGCTGGATGATTTCTGCCTTCAAACATCAGACTCCAAGTTCTTCAGCTTTGGGACTCAGACTGGCTTCCTTGCTCCTCAGTGTACAGATGGCCTATTGTGAAACCTCACTTTGTCATTGTGTGAGTCAATACCGTTTAATAAACTCCCTTTTATATATCATGTATCCTGTTAGTTCTGTCCCTCTAGAGAACACTGACTAATACACCAGGCTAGTCTCGAACTACTGGCCACAAGCAATCCTTCCACCTTGGCCTCCCAAAGCACTGAGATTATAGGCGTGAGCCACTGCACCTGGTCTACAATACCTTATTATTATATACAGACACCATACTGTGCAATAGATCACCAGGATCTATTTCTCTTGTCCAAATGAAACTTTCTACTATTTGACCATTGCCTCTCCTTTCCCTGTCTACACCCCTCCAAGCCCCCGGCAACTGTCATTCTACTTTCTACTTCTTTTTTTCTTTTTTGAGATGGAGTCTCACTCTGTCACCCAGGCTGGAGTGCAGTGGCGCAATCTCGGCTCACTGCAACCTCTGCCTCCTGAATTCAAGCGAGTCTCCTGCCTCAGCCTCCTGAGGAGCTGGGATTACAGGTATGTGACACCACACCTGGCTAATTTTTTGTATTTTTAGTAGAGATGGGGTTTCACCATGTTGGCCAGGCTGGTCTTTAACTCCTGGCCTCAAGTGATCTGCCTACCTCAGCCTCCCAAAGTGCTGGGATTACAGGCATGAGCCACCATGCCCAACCTATTTTCTACTTCTGAGTTCGACTTTTTTTCAGTTTCCACATATAAGTGAAGTAATGTGGCTATTTGGGTTTTGTTTCTCTGTGCCTAGCTTATTTCACTCAGCAGAATGTCTTCTAGGTTCATCCATTTTGCTGCAAATGACAGGATTTCCCCCTTTTCAAGGCTGAGTACGTTTTTCTTATCTGTTCATCTATTGATGGGCACTTCTGTGGTTTCCATATCCTTGCTATTGTGAATAAAGCGCCAATGAACATGAGAGTGCAGGCATCTCTTCAACATAATGGTTTCAATTCCTTTGGATATATACTCAGAAGTGGGATTGCTTCATCACAGAAAGCGTTATACTTTTAACTTTTTAAAGTTCTAGTAGACTTATGTTCAACTTCCTAAATCAAGTTGAAAATCTGCATACATTAAGCCTGGCTGTGTGCTCTTGGGCAAGTTAATTAACTCATCCCTTAGTTTCCACCTCTATAAAATGGGGATAATAATGCTAACTTATTATGAGTTAATCCTCATAACTTACTATGAGGATTAAATGAGCCAATACACATAAAGAACATCAAACAGTTTCTGATACAGACTGGTGCTTGATAAATTAGTTTTATACATTTACTTAATAGCTAGATTTTGATGGTAATGCTTTCAGAGTTATAATTCCCAGCTAGCATGTAGCCAACAAGAACATTTTGAAAATTAGCACAGTTGACAAAATCTTCACAAATTCGACTTGATTGATGGAAATTAGAATACAGGTATCCTTCACTTAAAAGAACTTAAAAATCCTATACTTTTGTCATATTACTGCTGTAGACAACAATTAGAGGATGCAATTCACTTAATTTCTCAGGGTCATCGTTAGGAGAATACAGCAGGCAGCCCATGGAGAACAGGGGAAGTGGAAAAGACTTGGAATAAACTGTGCTCTAGGTGGGCCCTCATTTCCTGCCTTATTTCTCCTACTATCCCCTGCAAAGCGCTGGAAATTTCAGTCCTTTACTTTACGTTCTTTCTCCCACCAAAGATTCAACAGAAGGCATGCCAAGACTATGAGTGTCTGCAAAAACTCTTTAAAAATACCAAAAAAGATTTAAAACATTCCTTTAGATACGAATTTAGAATTGTTATGATATTTAGAGTCAAACTGCTGAACTTGAGAATTACTGTCTCTACAAAGAAAGTCTGTAAGTCTGAATTAGTGCCAGAATTTCTGAAACTATCTTTTCAACTGGAGAAAGGGAGTTCAAGTCAAAAAGAGAGCTTTTGATCTCAATGACCAGCAAATAAGAAATCAGCATTTGTTGAATTAAATATGCCTGACAACCACAACACCTGACAACCTCAAATTAACATTTATCCATAAAAGCATTTATGCCAAATTCAAAAAAGACTGCTATCTACAGCTTATAGGTCATATGCAGAGCAAAGGCCATTAATTTTTGTTGAAATTCTTTCTTTTTCCCCATGTCTACACAACACTGATATTTCTTTTCTTTTCTTTTTTCTTTTTTGAGACGGAGTCTTGCTCTGTTGCCCAGGCCGAAGTGGAGTGGCGCAATCTTGGCTCACTGCAAGCTCAGCCTCCCGGGTTAATGCCATTCTCCTGCCTCAGCTTCCCGAGTAGCTGGGACTATAGGCACCCGCCACCACGCCTGGCTAATTGTTTGTTTCATATTTTGAGTAGAGACGGCGTTTCACCGTATTACCCAGGATGGTCTCGATCTCCTGACCTCATGATCCACCCGCCTCGGCCTCCCAAAGTGCTGGGATTACAGGTGTGAGCCACCGCGCCCGGCCGATATTTCTATTCTAAATCTCAGCAACCTTATTTACTCAGCCATTGTTCATCTCATTAAGGAATGATTCAATGTCAAAATTGTTTTTTAAGACTGGCATAAATGATATCCCATATACTTATCCTTTAAAGTAAATGGTCTCTTTCCATGATTCCACAATAACCCATAGATGACTTTCATTTCCCTGATACATTTACCATCTGACTAGTAAATTATGGCCTCGGATTTCTGTAAGGCTTGGGTTCCTTCTCTTACTTACCCATTCACTCTCCCTCTTTTCCCTTTTTCACTACTGCCATTTGTAATGCTTATTTTCAAATAAACTTCTCTAGATCCTTTACAGAACCTCAATCTACCTTTGTGCTCTAATTGAAACCAGCTTTCCCACACGACACCAATTCCATTCCAGCTGAGTCAAAATGGCAACTATTCTTTCTCTTATACCTCTCACACAGAAAACAGATAACAGCATTGTCCTGTCTTCTATTGCAGCATACATACGATTACACCAAAAGTCTCCTGCAAAACCTTCCTCCTTTACTTATAACTAGGATCTAACAACTAACCTAATTATTCATCATTATCGTCAATCAACTTCTCAGTTACTCTCCAAATTACATATAAGTTTTGATCTTACTATCTAATTTACCTTTCCAGCCATTATTAGCCTGGGCAAATTGCAGATCCATGTGAACATCCTAGCTGCTCTCCTGGAGTGAAGAGATAGCCACTACCCAATTGAGTAATCCACCTCTATAACCACTCACTTAATCATCTACAATAATTACTCCTCTGAAATCTTAAGACTCATTATCTTGGCCCATAACTACAACCCCTTATCCTCTGTCTCTTTCACTCCTATTCCCCATCACACTTCACCCTTTAGCTTCATGGAAACTTTTGGTGTTAATGTTCTTCCACTTTCTCCCCACCTATCAGCCTTGTCTTGGCTTCAATGTGTTCACTCTCCAGCCTAAACCCCCAAGACACATAATTTCAACCACTCTCACTGCAATCCTTCCAACTCTTGGCCCCTGGGTCTTCCCACACCACTCTGCTTTGTCAAGTCCTGCCTCCACCAATACCAGAACATTTTGACTGCCCAGCTTTTCTGTTTCTACACAGTGGCTGCTGGGTACTGCAGAGAGAGACAGAGGGAAGGAATGAGAATATATACACACAACGGGGACCACCACAAAAACCCTTGCTCATCAAACCCATCTTGGTCTCTCTACATTTTCCAAGTGATCTCCAGCTCCCATTGCCCCAGTAACTATTCCAAATCCTCACAACTCTCTTCCAGCTTTCGATTCCCCACCTCCACCTCATACTTCTCAGAATTTGTCCTCACTTCCTCTTTCAAAGAGAAAATAGCAGACTTCAGGTAGAAATATTCCTCCCCAAAGTAGCATCCTTATCACCTTTTCCTTTTAAAATTTTTCTTCTTTTTTTGTAGAGATGGAGGTCTCACTATGTTGCCCAGGCTGGTCTTGAACTCCTGGTCTCAAGCAATCCTCCCACCTTGGCTTCCCCAAGTGCTGGGATTACAGGTGTGAGCCACCACACCCAGTCCCTCCCAACTCATTAAAACAGTTGCCTCTTGAGTTAAACAACAAGCCTTCCCCCAGTGCTTTAGAGCGTTTCCCCTATTACTATCTTTAGAGACCTTACGTCAATCATATATGCCCATTCTCTCTCACATCTGACCTCTCCACTGGTCATTTTCCCTCAGGATATTCACATCTCTATTAACCAAAAAAAAAAAAAAAAAAAAAAATCAATTTTAAGTCAGACTCCCTCTATCTCCCTTAAGAAGTCCTGGTAGGAGCAAGCTATAGGTGTTTGGACATTCTCATTTTCCATTCACTACCTAACCTGTAGCAAACTGGTCGCCATAATTCCATTAAAGTCACTGATAAGCAACCCTATGAACTAGGTACTTGTATTAGTCCCACTTTACAAATGAGGCACACAGGCCGGGCGCGATGGCTCAAGCCTGTAATCCCAGCACTTTGGGAGGCCGAGACGGGCGGATCACGAGGTCAGGAGATCGAGACCATCCAGGCTAACATGGTGAAACCCCGTCTCTACTAAAAAAATACAAAAAAAACTAGCCGGGTGCGGTGGCGGGCGCCTGTAGTCCCAGCTACACGGGAGGCTGAGGCAGAAGAATGGCGTGAACCCGAGAGGCGGAGCTTGCAGGGAGTGGAGATCGCGCCACTGCACTCCAGCCTGGGCGACAGAGCGAGACTCCGTCTCAAAAAAAAAAAAAAAAAAAACACACAAATGAGGCACACAGAAAGATTAAATAACTTGTCCAAGGATACAAACTAGTTATTGCAGGTGCCAGGATGTACACGTAGGCACTGTGACTCTGGAGCCCAGATTCTTAACCACTACCCTATGCTTCAAATTACAAACACATATATTATGCTTCTAATTCTATTTTATAAATCCTGGCTAAAGGAGTACATAAAGTGTGAGGTGGAGCACATCTGGAGTTATTTCCAAAACTATAATCTTTGTCAATAGCTAATGACACACTGACTGGCTTAACTGACAATTATTCACTATTTTGCTACACGTTTACTGGTTTCTTCTTAAGTGCCAATAAATGATCACTCTCACATTTTTGCTTTTTAAGATAAAATATTCACTACTAATATATATTTCACAGATATTTAAAATTACTCATTTACCGAATAGATTTACAATTTACGTTGAGTTTACACCACTTTGTTTTTTTTTCTGAAGACTATTGTTTTGGATTTACTGATATTTTCATTTAAAAAAAATTCTAGTATTTAAATAGATGTCTTAAATATATCTTTGCAAACAGAACTCTTATCACCTCCTGCCAATAGATGACTTGTGATTTTTATTGCCTCTATCTTTCTGGGGGGTTCTTTTTCTTTACCAACATCAATTTTTCTATTAACAAGTTTAAAAGATGGCTGGGAGCGTTGTGGCTCACACGTTAAACCCAGCAAATTTTGGGAGGCTGAGGAAAGTGGATCACTTGAGCCCACGTAGTTGGAGACCAGCCTGGGCATATGGCAAAACCTCATCTCTACAAAAAAATACAAAAATTAGCCAAGAGTGGTGGTGCATGCCTGTGGTGCCAGCTACTCGGGAATCTGAGGTGGGAGTATCACCTGATCCTGGGAGGTCAAGGTTACAGTAAGCAGTGATCTCACCACTGCACTCCAGCCTGGGTGACAGAGTGCGACCCTGTCTCAAAAAATAAAGACATAATTTACTTCCTTAAACCAACATATTCTTTGATTCCTAGCGTGGCTTTTCATTTTTGCAGGGCTCTTCTACTGTATTTACTCTTTGGGCCTACAAAAACACTGAACATAAGTGAAGTTTACTTTTTCAAAGTAGGGGGCACTCTTACACTAATCTCCTGTTACAAAGAATAAGACTTCCCTTCTCTTTTCCACAGTAGAGGGCAGGGTGGAGGCAGGGTGGTTACTCTATTAGGTATTACAGAAAACTCTCCCAGTCTCTCTTCCACAAACTCAAGCCACAAACTCCTGCAGGGGTAGAGAGGGAAGGGAAGTTACTAATTTGGTGGGTTAGATTTAGCTTTCCTTGGACCTTATTTTTAACAAGAAGGAAATTAGGTTACTGCATAGAAAACAAGGCCATCTTTCCCTTTCTCACTCCAGCTCTTTGTTAGGCTGTTAACTAGGTACATAAAACAAGCCTCTAATCTTCTCGCCAGCTGCCAGATTAAGTGTAGTCAGAGTCGGCATGGCAGACTGAACTCTCCCCATAGTCTCACAGTCTAGATTTGTTGGTGATTGCAGCAGACTCTCAATTTATCCTTAGATCCATGTTATGGTCTCAAATTCTGCTGTTATCAGATAGTCTAAATTTTAGAAACAGATCAGACTACTGGCCTTATGCTGTGTCCATTATTTATCTCTTAGAACCTGGAGAGAGAAGGGCTAAATGACTGGCACTCCTAACCTCAATATATACTATAAGCAAGTGTCAACAGATGGTGATCACCATTAAGCACATATTAAGTGCTAATACTCTTTTATATGTCCTTTTTAATCTGATCTTGCAAGGTAAATATTTTTATCCAAATACATTAATAAATGAATGTATTAATTCACTCATTAATGACTGAATGAATGCTAAGGTTCAGAGAAGTATTTGCACAAGCTTCCAAAGCTAGTAAATTTTACAAACAAGGTTCAATCTCAAATATCTCTGATTCCAAAATTCTTAGTTAATGACCATACTCAATTTGATGAGAATAAAATACTACATCTAAGTTTGGTCAATGTATGACCAATATTTAAGTAATCATCAAAGATATATTTGTCTGCCATGAAAAAGGAATAACTGATCCTCTAACAGTTGGTTAATGAAGTACTAGGTTCTACAGGGAATTCAGTTATTGAAAAATAATTAACTTTAATAACACTTGGTACAATAAAGATTGGAGAAAAAAATCTCCAATAACCTGATGCTCCATTTCCATCCAGGCTTCCTGTAGTAAATATGTAATGCTGCAATAAAGCTCCTTGAAAAATGAGTCATCGTGAACCAAATATAATCAACAAGATAATGATTAACCAAAAGCTGGCACAAATCCTAACATAGTAATATAATTCAAATTCAGCCTCTTAAAAGATAACTCATGTTTAATGCTGGTATCTCAGAAATGTAAGCCAATAATTGGGTTTATGGAATGGTCTATATATTGGCACAAGCATATGTAAACGTATATTTTAAATTTTCCTATGTCTTGAATTTTTATACTTAGCATCGTTTACGCACAAAACCTAACAAATGGACTTCACAGTGTCAGATCTACATTTCCCACTCTACACAAAACTCTGAAAAACTATTTCCTAATGTTTACTAAAATCAATGTATTATTGCTTATTTTAGTATGGCATAAAAACTGAGTATGATACATTAAACATCATAATACTATGAATACTGTACCCTTAAAATGTAGTAATGTAATCTCTTTCACTCAATATTAAATTAGTTAATAGTCACGTAAGGCATATGCTCTAATGTTTTACCTGGTAGCATGATGAAGTTATCATATACCCTCTTACTTGCAATGAAACCAATCTAACAAATGACTAAAGCAAGTTAGGAGAAATACATTCCATGGCCACAAAACAAGGCCACGTTAACTGGATCCTGAAGGCATAAACCCATAATTCTGACCTAAACAATATAGCTTCTGTAACCAATGAGCTAGCTAACCATGCAACTACTTTGAAAGAACTAATAAATTTATCATGTAATACTGATTACCTAATTTGGAAATAAAGCAGAGTCTTTGTCAAACAATGTTGTTTGTTACTGTTTATAAGGCTATTTATAAGAAAAAAATAATTTTTAACTCTTATCTTATACCATACACAGAAATTAATCTAAGGTAGAACATAGACCTAAAAGCCAAAACCCTAAAGAACAAATGATAAATCAGACCATCAAGATTAAAGATCTCTGCCAGGCCGTGCTCACTCCTGTAATCCCAGCACTTTGGGAGCTGAGAACAAGTGGATCGCTTGAGCCCAGGAGTTCGAGACAAGACTGGGCAACATGGTGAAAATCCCATCTCTACAAAATATACAAAAATAAGCTGGGCATGGTGGTGCACATCAGTAGTCCCAGCTACTTGGGACGCTGAGGTGAGAGGATCGCTTGAGCCTAAGAGGTGGAGGTTGGGCATCACATGAGCTACTGCTTGGGCAACAGAGCAAGACCTTGTCTAAAAAAAAAAAAAAAGAAATAAAAAAGGTAAATTAAAAAGTCAATCAAAAGATATCATTTAAAAAGTAACTAGGCAAGCCACAATGTAGGGGAAAATATTCACAGAATATTTTCTGACAAAAAATTTGTTTTCATAGTACAAGTCAACAATAATATAAATTATCCAGCACACACACACACACAAAAAAAAGAGAAGTGAAAAAGATCTGGATTCAGCATTCAGGACTAGACACAAAAAAGAAAAGAAAAGAAATATAAAGAAAATAACTGAAAAATATACAAATATGCTTTGCCTAATCTTATATAAAAGGACTTGATTTCCTTAACCAAACACCACAGGATATCCCATTTCAAATAAACCGTTAACATTATACATTAAAAGTTTATGATGACTATCTTTTTTAGTATATTTATATAGGCTATAAAAACAATGATTAATAAAATTTAAAATAAGCAAACATGAATTACCCTAAAAATGGTAAAAGGGAAATTCTACAACTATTTCACAATAAAGTAATGTTAACACATTTTAAAATAAGACTGCAGATAAGGCACAGTGTCTCAGGCCTGTAATCCCAGCACTCTGGGAGGCCAAAGGGAGACGATCACTTGAGCCCAGGAGTTCCAGACAGTAAAGGCAACATAGCGAGATCCCGTCTCTACAAAAAATAAAAATACTAGCTGGGTATGGTGGTGCATGCCTACAGTCCCAGCTACCCAGGAGTCTGAAGCAGGAAGACTGCTTGAGCCCCGGAGGTCAAGGCTGCAGTGAGCCATGATTGTGCTGCTGCACTCCAGCCTAGGTGACATACCAAGATCCCACTTCATTAAAAAAGGAAAAAGGAAAAAAAAAAAGAACGCCTACAATGATTTCAATAAATGACAAAAGTGAAAACTTAAAAGCAAAATATAGCACAATGTCCCTTTAAGAAATCTCAGAAATGAAAAAGGTCAAAACTTAAAGGAATTTAAATCATTTTAGTTCTCATTATCGCATCAGATTGGATTTGGTCTTAAGAAATAAAATTGCAACAGCAACTTCTTTGCTAAGACATTTTCCACTGTCAGTCTAAACAATTACACAGCAGACACCATTCTAAATGCTTTTCCTCCTTTTATTCTTCATCTGAAAACCACCTTCTAATTTTTCCTTCAGCAGAATAAATTACATGCACATTTTACAGTACAGACATGTGTCAGTTCTGATAAATGCATCACAGGCAATTTCATTCTGCAAAATCACAGAATGTACTTACACAAACCTAGATGGTATAGCCTACTACAGACCTAGGCTACACGGTATACCTACTGCTCCTAGGCTGCAAACTGGTATAGCATATTACTGCACCGAATACTGTAGGAAATGGTAACACAATGGTATGTATATAAGCACAGAAAAGGTACAGTAAAATACGGTATTAAAATCGTATGGAAGTACCCTCATATATGGTATATGACTGTTATTTACTATGAAGCATATCGTACTGCCGCTAAAGACTTAAGGTTTGGCCAAATGGAGCCAACCAGCCAAACATGTCAGTTTTCCACTGCCTCCCTGACATACCCTATACTTGAGTTTCACCAGTCACTCCTTCAGATTAGCAAAACCCTAAATGCTTTCTGCAGATGCACCAAGAATCTCAGGGTCTCACAGAAAAGTGAAAATCATGATAGTGGAATCAATTGTTCTGAAAACTCAGAAAAGAGCAACTGCTTCATTTCTCACTGTTTTTCTGGGTTTTTGAATCCTAGTGGGAGCCAGTTATTCTAGCAAAATACATTCATACTTTAATATCTGGAATTTCCAAATGATGCTCATCTGTTTCTCATCTAGCTCTTCATATTATAATCAAAGAGGCAGGAAATGACCAAGATTTTTGTCATAAAAGAACTCTAGTATTTAAGGGACTGGAGTGGTCAGAATATGGTCTTTTAAAAAGAAAACAGTAGGCTGGGCACAGTGGCACATGCCTGTAATCCCAGTACTTTGGGAGGCTGAGGCAGGTGGATCACTCGGGGTCAGGAGCTCAAGACCAGTCTGGCCAATGTGGTGAAACTCTGCCTTTTTTTTTTGAGACAGAGTCTCGCCCTGTTGCCCAGGCTGGAGTGCAACAGGGCGATCTGGGCTCACTGCAAGCTCCGCCTCCTTGGTTCATGCCATTCTCCTGCCTCAGCCTCCCCAGTAGCTGGGACTACAGGCACCTGCCACCACGTCCGGCTAATTTTTTGTATTTTTAGTAGAGGTGAGGTTTCACTCTGTTAGTCAGGATGGTCTCAATCTCCTGATCTCGTGATCCGCCCGCCTCAGCCTTCCAAAGTGCTGGAATTACAGGCGTGAGCCACCTCACCCGGCTGAAACACCGTCTTTGCTAAAAATATAAAAATTAGCCAAGCATGATGGTGGGTGCCTGCAATCCCAGCTACTCGGGAGGCTGAGGGAGGAGAAGAAGCTCTTGAAGCCAGTAGGCAGAGATTGCAGTTAAGCACCAAGAGTGTGCCACTGCACTCCAGTGTGGGCAAAAGAGGAGCAAGACTACACCTCAAAAAAAAACAAAACAAAACAACAACAAAAAAACAAACAAACAAAACAAATAAAAGTGTAACTTTCACTGAGGTATAAGACCTAGACTCTTGGGGAAATGACATTCAAAACAAGGGAATTTTTTCTTTTTTTTTTTTTTGAGACAGAGTTTCACTCTTATTGCCCAGGCTAGAGTGCAATGGTGTGATCTTGGCTCACCACAACCTCCACCTCCCAGGTTCAAATGTTTCTCCTGCTTCAGCCTCCCGAGTAGCTGGGATTACAGGCATGTGCCACCATGCCTGGCTAATTCTGTATTTTTAGTAGAGATGGGGTTTCTCCATGTCGGTCAGGCTGGTCTCGAACTCCTGACCTCAGGTGATCCACCCGCCTCAGCCTCCCAAAGTGTTGGGATTACATACAGGTGTAGGCCACGATGTCCGGCAAAACTAGGGATTTTTAAAATTCAATTTGAGGTGGTGATAAAACATAAAGCGGCAATGGCAAAGAGAATTGAGTATAACACAAATAGGTAAATGACAAGAGCATAAAATTAAATCAATATCAAACAATGTTAACAGACACAATTTGGGGTGGCTAACTCACAATTCCCCCAGGTGGCCATGTCCGTACTACCCTATCCTTCATCTGAGAAACTACCCACTCTCCCTCCTATTTTTCTAAACGTTGGTTCTAAATGAGAACTCTTATCTTCCTACGTGACTCTGCCCTTTCAACACATAATGATTAACAGTGGGATGAAATTTTGATGCAACAGGACCAAAGTCCTGCCTTAGAATTTCTCAAACTAGTGTTGAGGGAGGGCAACTTTGAGGATACTGTTCCAGAGCTACTGGTAGCCATGACCACTGCTGCTGGGGAAAGATCATTTCAGAGAATAAAGCCAACATATAGAGAGAAATGGAAGAGACAGAGATCTAATGATAATGTATATCTGACCCTCAATTATGTACATAATACATATTTTACTATATATTAAGCATGACACACACTTCCCACGGTTATTCTAAGAATTTAAAAATTAATGAACATAAAGGCACTCTGTAAACTAAGTTTATCAGTGCCTACTATTTAACAAATGCAATCACTTTGTCTTTTAACTTAAAAAGTATGCACATATATAAAGTAGAAAAGGTAGGTAATAAAATTCAATGTAAGATAATGACTGTAACCATAAAACAAATGCACAAGATCGGGGCCTGTAAACTGGCTAGATAGCCAAATCTGGCCTGCCAACTGTTTTTGTGTGGCCTGCACACAAAGAATGGTTTTTGCATTTTTTAATGTTTGGGGGAAAAAATGAGTAAAAGAATTTTTTGCGATATGTGAAAATTACATTAAGTTCAAATTTCAATGTCCATAAACAAAGCTTTACTGGAACACAAGTACACTCATTTGTTTACATATTGTTTATATGGCTGCTTTCATGCTACAACAGAGTTAAGTAGCTGCCTTTACAGAAAGGATGCCAACCACTACACAAGACTATAAAGATACACACTAAAACACTTAAAATTATTGTGTCAGGAAGTCAGGATCATAAGTAATTTCATCTAGTCTCTACCTTTCCAATGTCTGAGATGTGACATTACTTTTTATGAAAACAAAACTTAAAAAAAATAGCTTCTATCTGATTTCCCTTCATTCACTGTATAGCTCATCTAATTCATCTAAGTCTTCCCCACATCAGTAAATAGTACTAACAAGTTGATCAAGCTGAAAAACTAGGAGTTATCCGTGATTCATTCGTTTTCTTCATCCCTTACATCCGTTCATCAAGCACATCCACAGGCCCCTCAAAATATATTCCAAACCCTACCGTTTCTTTTGCCATCACTACTCAAACTCTAGTCACCATTATCTTTCATCACTACTCCTGCAAGAACCTCCTAACTATGACCTAACATTGTCAGGGGACTCAGTAGGAGGAGGGAACGGGAGGAAAGGGACTTAAGGTTGCAAAGAACAGAAGGTCTGTCAACAGAAGAGAATATAGGTAACACATACACACTCAAATAGTCTAAAGCTTAAGTTCTATCATCCTGACAAGAGCATCTTTAATTCTTAAAATAAGTTTTTCAAGAAATATTTCTGCTTTCTTTTAACAAATCTTGCCTCTTCCCTGCATTCCTAAATTTAAAATCAAATTATAAGTACCTCTTCTGGTTGTAAAACACCACCACCTAAAAAAAAAAAAAAAGCCTAATTTTGATGACTTTTTTTTTTCCTCTTTGCATTTCAGATTGGGAATTTTGACTTCTTAGTATGTCTCATGATGTTAGTAACCAAGGAAATGGATTAGCTGTCTTCATGTAGCTATATAATTAAATAAAATTTTGAGATTGAATTATTCATAAAACACTCATTCTTCAATATTCAACATGAGAGAACAACAGCAAATGAAATTAGTATCATATAGTGGAAAGCACCATATTTTGAAAGTCATGACTTGGGCTTCAGTGCTTTATCACACTAACTGTATGATCTCAAATCAGCCCTCTTAAACCTTATAGTTTCCTCATTTATAAAATATGGATATTAATGTCTGTTCTAATTCCTAAGATTGTTAGTGAATTAAGGAGATCATGTTTTTGAAGGTAATTTTATTATTTATTTATTTGAGACAGGTTCTCGCTCTGTCACAGAACCTGGAGTGCAGTAGCAAGATCATCGCTCATTGCCACCTTGAACTACTGGACTCATGCAATCCTCTCATCTTGGCCTCCCAAGTAACAGGGACTGCAGGTACGCACCACCACGCCTGGCTCACTAATTTTCTTTCTAGTAGAGACATGGTCATGCTATGTAGCCCAGGCTGGTCTTGAACTCAATCTAGGAGAGGCATGATAAGGGCCTGAAACAGGTCTCCTCCCTTCACTGGGTGGTGGGATAGGAGATATGGACAGATTTAAATTTAAAGAGGAAAAATCAACAGGACTCTCTTATGAATCAGACACTTCATGAATAAAATTTCAGGTGCTCCCCATAGTAACTCTGAAATATTATCACTGTTTTAAAAATAAGGCTCATGGCTGGTCATGGTGGCTCATGCCTGTAATACCAGCACTTTGGGAGGCCGAATAGGGAGGATGGCTTGAGTCCAGGAGTTTGAGACCAGTCTAGGCAACAAAGCGAAATCCCATCTCTTAAAAAATTTAAAACAAACAAAAAGGCTCAGAAAAGCTAAAAGTGGGATAACTGGAGTTTGAACTTTAAAAAGTCCATGCTCTTTTTACTTAACTTTGCTATGTCTATTTTTACCTGGGAATAATGCTGCCTAGCTGGGTTTGAGCGATCCTCCTGCCTCTGACTCCTAATGTGCTGGGATTACAGGTGTGAGCCACCATGCTTGGCCCCTGAAAGTAATTTTAAAAGTAGGCAGGGCATGGTGGTTCATGCCTGTAAATCCCAGTCCTACGGGAAGCCAAGGTGGGCAGGTCACCTGAGGTCAGGAGTTCGAGACCAACCTGGCCAACATGGTGAAACTCCGTCTCTACTAAAAATACAAAAATTAGCCAGGCATGGTGCAGGTGCCTGTAATCTCTGCTACTCAGGAGGCTAACACAGAAGGCAGAGGCTGCAGTAAGCCAAGATCGCACCACTGCACTCCAGCCTGGGTGACAAAGCAAGACTCTGTCTCAAAAAAAAAAAAAAAGTAATTTTAAAAGTAAACTCTAAAATGTAAGTACCCAGGAGCAGTGGTTCACGGCTTATAATCCCAGCACTTTGAGAGGCTGAGACTGGCGGATCGTTTGAGCCCAGGAGTTTGAGACCAGCCTGGGCAATATGGCAAAAACCCTCCTCAACACAAAAAATACAAAAATTAGCTAGGCAGGGTGGTGTGCACCTGTAGTCCCAGCTACTCCGCGAGGTGAGTGGGAGGATCACTTGAGCCCAGGAGGTCCTCTACATTATTTTCCATTTCCTCTACATTGTTTTTCAAATATATAAAAATTTTAATTGAAACCTTTACTATGCAGCTATAGTAATTAAGAAAATGTGGTATTTGCTTAGTGACAAACAGAGATTGACATACCAGAATAGAAAGTGCAGAACTTCATCTACACATACGTGGTCTGTTGATTTTCAGCAAAGGTGCCAAGGTAATTCAATGGAAAAAGGCCAATCTTTTCAATTAGTTCAATTGTGCTGGAACAAAAATCATCAGTGTGCAAATAAATGAACCTTGACCTCATACCCTATATAAAAATCAACTCTACAGAGATCATCGACCTAAAAATAAGAGCAAAAACTAAGAAATAATAAGAATCTTTGTGACCTTGGGTTAGGCAAAAATTCCTTAAGCAGGACACAAAAAGTATAAACTACAAAAGAAAAAAATAAGTTGAACATTAAAATAAACTGATAAATGAATTTCATCAAACTAAAAAACTTTCACTCTTCTAAAGACTGTTAATTTATGAAAAGGCAAGCCACAGACTGGGAGAAAAATATTTGCAAACCACATTTTTTATACAGGACTTGTATCCAAAGCATATAAAATACTCTCAAAAATTAAGGCAACAATTTTTTTTTTTAAAAAGAGCACCAAATAGGCAAATTCATAAAGAAAACAGATTCATGGTTGCTAGGGCCTGAAAGGAGATGTATACGCAAATGTTCACTGCAGCTTTATTCATAACAGCCAAAACTAATAGCAACCGAAATGTCCATCATCTACGGAATAAACTAAGTGTCGTATATTCACACAAAGAAATATTACTCAGCAATAAAAAGGAATGAACTAGTGAAACAAACAACATGGATGAATCTCTAAAGCAATATGCTAAGTAAAAAGCACAAAAAAGACCACAGATTGTAAGATCCCAGTCATGTGAAATTCTAGAAAAGACAAAATACACTGGATGTGGTGGCTTACCCCTGTAATCCCAGAACTTTGGGAAGCTGAAGCAGGCAGATCACTTGAGCCCAGAGTTCAAGACGAGCCTGGGCCACATGGCAAAACCCCATTTCTACAAAAAATACAAAAAAAAAATTAGCCAGGCATGGTGGTGTGTGCCTATAGTCCCAGTTACTTGGAAGGCTGAAGTGAGAGGATCACTTGAGCCCAAGAATTGGACGTTACAGTGAACTGAGATCCTGCCACTGCACTCCAGCCTGGGCAAGAGAGTGAGAACCTGTCTCAAAAGAAAAAAAAAAAAATACATATATATATATATATATATAAATAAATGGAAAAAAGCAGATCAGCAGTTGCCAAGAATTGGAGGTAGAGGGAAGGGACTGACTACAAAGAGGCATGAGAGAATTTTTTGGGTAACAAAAATGTTCTATATCTTGATTGTAGCAGTGAATACACAATGATATAAATTAAGACCCATTGTACTCCTAAAATTGTCATTTTATTATATGTAAAAGCTCAATAAAATGGATTTAAAAATTTAGAAATCTGAAAACCACTCTGTAGTTCTACTCTTTCACTAAAACCAAGATACGAAATGCTTTAATGTTGTTTTAAAACAGAGGACCGTGAAAATTTGCTATTGAGAATGCATTTGATAATGAAAATGACAGACAAATCCCCAAAGGAGCAGAGTATACCCAGTTTTAAGTAAGTCCAATGAAGTCTGACAGAAATAGCTAACTACCTTATCCAGGGTTAAAACAAAATGTCAGCGATGTGAGGTAGGAAGAGATTAATAAGCAAAGAAAAGAAAATGATTCTCAAAAGCCTGCTCTAAAACACTTTCTCATACATTTCTTAGGAATGTGTCTTTATCTTATCTGTTGTTTTTCAAATTCCATAATCTACCCTAGGGTATACAGCAAGTTTGTCAAGTTAAGGCACTAAAAATATTTACCTTACAGTTAAAGATTTTTTTTTTCAAATGTAAATTAAGGACTTTCAAAAAGTCAAAAATCAAATTCATTGTGGATCCAGAATGAACTTGTGCTTCCCTGTGCTTAATATAGGGAAATAAAATTACACAGTAACGTAGTTCAGGATCTCCTTAGTTATTTTGGCTATGTATTTTTCTGTGGCAATTATAAGCTATTTGGAAAACAGGAAAAGTGATTCAATCCGAAGTAGGTAGCTAGCATTATTCCCAGGTAAAAACAGACATAGCAAAATTCAGTAAAACAAGCATAGACTTTTTAAAGATCACACTCCAGTTATTTCACTTAGTGAAACTAGAATGGGTCTGAGAATTAGTAATGTATCAACCTTTACTGATTTTGTTGCTTGTAAGTATGATTATGTAGGAGAAAGCCTTATTTACAGGAAATAAACTCTAAAATGTTAGAGGCTGATGGGGCATCCGTTTAGCAATTTAATTCTCAATAGCTTTTTGGGGCCTTTTTAATTGGTATTATAAATAATGATATTTCAGAGTTACTATGAACACTTAAAATTATATGCTTAAAGCGCCTGATTCCTAAGAGACTCTTGCAGAATTTTCCTCTAATTTTAAATCGGTCCGTATCTCCTATCCAACTACTGAAGAAAAGAGGGAAGACCTGTTTCAGGCCCCTTTCATGTCTCTCCTAGATTACTGCAAAAACTCCACACTGATATTCCTATTTTCAATATTGTCTGCTCTAATTCATTCTCCCCAGTACCAGCAGACTAAACTTTCTAAAATCCAAACTTGATTACAAGTCCTTTAGTGGCTCCCCCATCACCTTCAGGCCCAAAGCCAAACTCTTCAGCATGACACTGAAGATAATCAGTGATATGGTCCTCTCCTGCCTTCATCTCTCATCTCTATACTCAATTACTAATATTTACTTACTAGTTCCCCAAAGACTCCATGCTATGTTCAGGAGACTATAAAGAAGGCTCTCTAACTGCCTAGAATTAAATCATGGCTCAACCTTAAGCCAAGGCTGAACAAGTTTCAACCTTAAGCAAGGGCTGAAAACTTTTTTCTATAAAAAACCAGACAGCAGAGATTTTTAGGCTCTGCATGCCATTCGGTCTCTGTTACAACTACTCTACTCTGCCATTGTCACGTGACAGTAGTTACAGACAATCCCTAAGTAAACAAGTATGGCTGGTTCCAACACAATTTTATTTATGGATATTGAAATTTGAATTTCATATAATTTTCATGTGTCACAATATTCTATTTTTCAACTACTTAAAAATGCACAAACCATTTTCTCAGACAGAATGCAAAAGAGACCAGACTGGCCAGAAGGTGGTAGTTTGTCAACCTCTAATCCTGAGCAAGTTATTTTCCCTCTCTTCAACTCAGTTTCTTTATAAAATGAAAAAAAAATTAATATATGCTCAGGTATTATATTATTCCAGGACAAATGATTTTGCCAATATGTCACAGATATATCATTGCACAAAGGACAGAAAACTAGATTACATAAAAACAAAAAGTTAAAGAGAATTATATCAATCCACTGATCCTACGGTTTTTCCCATCGACCAAAGCAGTTAGGCGCTAGATATGAGAGCAGTTACCACTCAAAAGGCAATACATTCAGCCTACTATAAAACACATTCTTGTCCTTAAGAAATGTATTGCCTAATTGAAAAGACAACATGAAATACTTAAAGGGCTATATATATGAGTTAACAACATAAGGCAAATATATGATTCATCTCTGTAAGTAAAATCAAATGTGCTAGATTTCAGAAAATAGGAGAGAAAATTCCTGTGGATTAAAGTGGTCAAGAGGTGGACTTAAACTACTTTGGATAAACAGAAATTACTAAGAGAAAGGAAAGATATTAAATAAATAATGGTATAAAAAGAAACCAGTTAACAAAAAACTAAGCAAGAAAAGGGATACAGAGGGAATCCATGTAGGGGCCGTGGTAACGGGTGAAGCTGGAAAGGTAGGAGAGAGCCAGGTGGCAGGACAACTTGGACACCATACTAGAGTTTATCTCACAGAAACTTGAGAAGAAAGTTCTTAAAACAGGGAGTGACAATGAAAATGGTGTGTTAGAATAAATAATCTGGTGGCCATATGCAGGTTAAGAAAGAATAGAACGAGATAAAAACCATATCAATGGTTTTCAAACTACTGAAAACAACTCTTTCCTTGTTGCTGTGACACAGACTCATTCAAAAAACATTTAACACCATCTTATAGGTGCTACTACTAAACAACTCTTCAGAGCACAGCAAACGGCCCAAATTGCTTTAAGTACCAAAGTAGGTGTTAAAGTCCGGAAAGAAAGAGGGCCAGAAGGTGGAAGAGGTGACCTCATCCTGGTCACACAACCCACATTTTGCCTTTACCAACACCACCACCCACAAACAGCTGTTTTAAGACCTCCTCAGCATCCCAAGAATTCTCTAGTAACTGGATATAGGTCCTGAATCCAGATTGATAAACAGTGACCTATAATAATTAACCTGAAAAAAAAGATTTTATTGAAATACAGCCAAATTCTTTAATAAGAAAAAATACTAAAAATAAAAAGAAATGTATGTCCAACCATAAAGGTAGCATAGTAAATAATAAGACCTCAAATATAAATGATTTTTTAAAAAAAGGAACCGAGAATGGAAGCCTGCCAAACGTATACGTGTATTTTATACATACATATACATATACCAAAAACCTATCAAATTCAGATACAGTGACTAAGATGTATAACAAAGTAGCCCTAGGGCAGCTATCAATGTTTTAACTACCTGTTTTTGTATCTCCAAGATTACTTTTCTGTATAATCTGACCCAGCCATATCCCACACAGGTTATATCACCAACATCTAAGAAAAAAGGATAATGTGCTCACAACCAACAGTGTAGACATCAATTGTTTTTACAGAAGCCACTGACCTCCTAAGAGTGAATAATTTAATTAAAACTCTTTATTGTCTATCTCCCTTCACAATAATATAAGCTTCATGGAGCAGGGATTTTTATTTTGTTCACTGACATATTCCCAGTATGAAAACAATGCCTGGCATGCAGTATTTACTTAACAAATATTTGTTAAATTGTTAGATTTTCATTCTGGGAGCTATAATTAGCGTCAGTCACCACTCTGTCACCCAGGTTGGAACACAGTGGTGTGATCTCAGTTCACTGCAACCTCTACCTCCCAGGCTCAAGCAATCTCCCCACCTCAGCCTCCTGAGTCCCTGAGACCACAGGCGTGCACCACCATGCCTGGCTAATTTTTTGTACTTTTGGTAGAGATGGGCGGTGGGGTGGGAGGGCCTCATCCAATACAACTGGTATCCTTGTAAGAAGAGGAAATTTGGGCAGGGCGCAGTGGCTCACGCCTGTAATCCCGGCACTTTGGGAGGCTGAGGTGGGCAGATCATGAGGTCAGGAGATCGAGACCATCCTGGCTAACACTGTGAAACCCCATCTCTACTAAAAACATACACAAAAAAATGAGCCGGGAACGGTGGCAGGCGCCTGCAGTCCCAGCTACTCGGGAGGCTGAGGCAGAAGAATGGCATTAACCCGGGAGGTGGAGCTTGCAGTGAGCCAAGATCGCATCACTGCACTCCAGCCTGGGTGACAGTGCGAGACTCTGTCTCAAAAAAAAAAAAAAAAAAAAGGAGGAAATTTGGACACACAGACACCAGTGATATGTGCACATAAAGAAAAGACCACACGAGGACACAGAAGATGGCAACCAACAAGCTAGGGAGAAAGGTGTTATAAGAAATCAAACCTGACAAAACACTGATTTCTGACCTCTAGCTTCCAAAACTGTGAGAAAATATGTTTCTGTTGTTTAAACCACCCAGTCTGTAGTAATTTCGTATGGTAGCTCTAGCAGACTAACAGACATGTAAACATGATTTGGGAAGTGATATAAAATAAAGAAATACTTGTGATATTTGGTGGAAAAGATACAGTTTTCAATTTTTTCATTAGAGCTACTGTTTTCTCTAAAAATGATTAGGCTTCTCCCCTTCCCCCATAGTTCAGTCCTAAAGCTATCAAGGCAGCCAGTACAAGGCAAGAGTGTAAGGAGGTCATTCTGGTAGAGGAGCAGCACAGGATGGGGTGTCAGAGTTTAGTGTGCAGGGTATCAACAACCAGGTGGATGAGAAAGGCAGCCTGGCATAGGATGCTGGAGCCCTGGTGGGATGAGAATGTCAGTACGAGATGACGGGGCAGCCCACCACAGGTTCAATCAGAACCTGAACAGGCAAGGAAGTAGAAACCAGTGGAGACAGGAGATTGATTATGCAGGGGAGGACTCATCAAATAAATAAATATGCTAAGTATAAAGGAAGCCAGGTTTCTGTTGGGGAAGTAATTATAAATATATAAAGGAGGAAACTAAAATTAATCCTATGCTGTTGTAAAAATATAGCTGTAACTATATCTATATACTGCCACACACATATGTACATAAATATATTCTTTAATTTTAACTACTGTGACAAGGACTCCAGCAGCATTGAACACAACTAGTGCACAGAGCTTGGTTTCTAAATACCATTCTCCATAAAAGAAGTAGGGCTCTTTGGCAAAATGGCTGATTGTAGGGCTGGAGCAAAAAGAGTACAAGACGAACCTGAATCATCTTATTGTGTCACAACACAAGAAAGTCATCAAAGAACGATGAGAGCATGGCAAAAAAACAAAGAAGACAGTTTAGAGGGGCATCTACTTGCCAAAACAGGGCCAATTTAAGCATCAAAATAAATAGTAATGGATTATAACCCATCAAAAAAAATAAGAAACCTGGTCAGGCATAGTGGTTCACGCCTGTAATCCCAGCACTTTGGGAGGCTGAGGTAGGTCATCTGAGGTCAGGAGTTTGACACCAGCCAGGCCAACATGGTGAAACCCCATCCCTACTAAAAATACAAAAATTAGCCAAGTGGTAGTGGCACACACCTGTAAACCCAGCTACTCAGGAGGCTGAGGCAGGAGAATCGCTTGCACCTGGGAGGCGGAGGATGCTGTGAGCTGCGATCGCACCACCGCACTACAGTCTGGGCAACAGAGTGAGACCCTGTCTCAAATACAAAATAAAATAAGAAACCTGAGTCCATACAGATATAAACCAATACACTGAAGGTCAGATGAAGAACTGAATATTTACATCGTTTCAAAGCGCATTTTGCAAAATAGCTATTAACTACCAAGTAAAACAAGAAAAATAATCTTGCAATTACTAAAACTGTAAAATTGTGGACAAGTCTAGCAGACACCAAGTGATCAAAATGGACATCACCAGTAATGGGATAAATCAAAACTGTGTGCCACCTAATAGGATGCAATGAGACAAACACAGCTTCACTTCTGTGGCATTTCTCCCAAAATTGCATAATTTGAATCTAAAAACATCAAATTTAGGGACAGTCTACAAAACAACTGGAGGGCAACTTTCCAAAGTGTCAAGGTCACAAAACCCAAGGAAGACTAAGGAACTGTTCCATATCAAAGAGACATGAGAACTAAATTCAACATGTAATTGTGAACTACAGCTTTTTGCTATAAAAGACATTACTCAGACAATTAGTGAAACTAGAATGGGTCTGAGAATTAGACAGTAATGTATCAACATTTCCTGATTTTGTTGGTTGTAGATGGTTATGTAGGAGAAAGCCTTATTTACAGGAAATAAACACTAAAATGTTAGAGGGTGATAGGGCATCTGATTAGCAATTTAGTTCTCAAATTGTTATAGTATAAAGAAGACAGGCACTTTCATCACCTCTTAGGCTAGGTAAAGGTTGCAAAGATAGGTCTACAGAGGCCAGGAAAGAAATGACTAAAACAAGCTGCATGTAAGGTAGGGACTGAGGGCACCTGGCACACCACTTAGTGAATATATAGATCATCTGGAATGGAATGCAAGCCCAGAGTGGCAAGATCACTCTATTTTTCAATAGAAACCAAACATCCACATTGTTATACGAAATTTCCCAATTTTTAAAACACTCAAAAGGGCCAAACAAAACATGTCTGTTGGCTAAATCTGAACCACAGCTACCTCTGGCCCAGAGACATGTTTCTCAAACTGAGGCTTAGGGATAAAAGGAAGCCACATGATATACACAAGGAACATATTCTTGGAGCCGCAGTTTTATCTCAAGGGTTTGCCTGGAATTTTCTGGAAGACAGGATAGTTTCAAATTTTTTTAAAGCTATACTATGAAGTATAATGCACAGTGCATATTTTTTTAAACTTTTCCTTTGAAAATGATTCCAAACTCACAGAAAAGCTGTAAGAACAAAAACAGTACAAAGACTATCCATAGCTTTCACCAAATTAACCTATTATTAACGTTTTATCCATTGGCTTTATTTACACACATGCACATATGCATGCTCTCTGTCCCTCCCTCCCTCTATATGTCCATGTATCTGTGTGTATATATAAAACACATATGGTCACGTACAGTGGTTCACGCCTGTAATCCCAGCACTTTGGGAGACTGAGGCGGGTGCATCACTTGGGGTCAGGAGATCCAGATCAGCCTGACCAACAGAGTGAAACCCCATCTCTACTAAAAATACAAAATTAGCCGGGCATGGTGGCATGCGCCTGTAATCCCAATTACTCGGGAGGCTGAGGCAGGATAATCGCTTGAACCCGGGAGGCAGAGGGTGCAGTGAGCCAAGATCACGCCACTGCACTCTAGCCTGGGTGACAGAGCGAGACTCCATCTCAAAACAAAATAAAAAAGTCCCACATATGTATTACATTTGTTTCCTAAACCATTTGAATATAAGTTATAAACATCACGGATTATTCTCCATAAAAACTTTGGTATGTATTTCCTAAGAATAAAAGTATTCTCTTACATAACCTGAAGACAGTTATCAACTTCAATAAACATTAATGCAATACTTACTACCATCCATATTCCAATTTTGCCAAGTGATCCAATAATATCCTTTGTTATATTTTCCTCTCTATACAAGATCCAGTCTAAAATCAGGTAGTCCACTTAGTTACCATATCTCTTAAGTCTTCTTTAGCCTGGAATGTTTCCACAGACTTTGTCTTTATAACACTTAAAAAAAAAAAAAAAAAAACCCCAGCTCCCCGACGTTTTAAAAAATAGGATGTTCCCCATCTGGAGTTTAAAATTTCCTCATGATTAGATTCAGGCTATGAATTCATGGCTGAAAAACACGATAAGTGATGTGTTCTTTTCAGGGTATCACATGCAGATACAAACAACAACCACTGGCGATATTTATTTTGATCATGCACACAATGTGCATGTGTGCAAAAAAGACAATAATATGGTTGTCTGATTTCACCACCATATTGAGTTACTGTTTTCCCCCCTTACAAGTAATAAGCATTATATGGGGAGAAATTTAAGACCATGCAGACATCCTGCTCCTCACCAAAATATCCCCTTAGATTTAGCGTCTATTGATGATTCCTGTCTGAATAAATCTTTATTATAATTGTTGCAAAACAATCATATTAACTTTAAAATTACATAGATTTCAACTTTTGGCTATACTCCCAGATCCCTTAAGTGTAAGTGCTCAGTCCCCTCCACTTTAGAAGCGCTATAGTGCAATGGTTTGAGTGTACTAATCAGGGACAGCTTCCTGGGGAAAAAATGTATTTGAGCAAATAAGTGGGGAACCAGTCAAGACACAGACAACTCCATCAGATTGGCTTAAAAGTAAAATAAAGCAATATGGTAAACCCTCTTTTTTTGCAGTTGTTTTTGGCTCCCAGGGATTTCTCACGTGACAGGCATCACATGGGGGATACTCAAACAAGGAAAATCCTCTTACTTATTTGAGACAGGGTCTCGCTGCTCACTCTGCCGCCCAGGCTGGAGTGCAGTGACATGATCATAGCTCACTGCAGCCTCCACCTCCTGGGCTCAAGCGATCCTCTCACCTCAGCCTCCCAAGGAGCTGGGTATGTGCCACCACGTTCGGCTAAGTTTTGTTTTTTTGGTAGAGACAGGGTCTCACTGTGTTGCCCAGACTGGTCTTGAACTCCAGGCCTCAAGTGATACTCCTACCTTGGCCTCACAAAGTGCTAGGATTATAGGTGTGAGCTACACCACCTGGCCTGAAAATTCTCTTTCAAAGCAAAGAATTGATTTGCAAGGTAAATATACCCCAGCCCTACCAATATCATAAAATCACTTCTTTACATACTGAGTTTGTCTGAATTACATTCATTCTAGAACTAATAAATATCTTTCTGCTCCTACTGATGTTAAACATATTCTAATTATATTCAGACTCTAAAAACTTATCAAAGACATAGCCCACAACTCATGATTACTTCTGATTGTTCATCCACCTTTTTATGTATGTTAACCTTTCCACCTATTCTCTCAAAGATAGGGATTAGCCACTAAAAATGTATCTTTCATCTGATTGTGACCAACAGAAATTTTACACTGAAATCTAAGACAAATATATATAACTGATATTAAATGTTCCATGAAGCAATCTCACATGAAGTACTGATATTTTACATTATCTCTTCCTTTTCTCATTTTTCTAATGTTGGTCCTGACCACTACTAAACTGAGTTCAAAAACCATTCACAGGTCATGCATATGACTTGTACTTGAAAATAATACCCTAGAATCTGGCACACAATTCTTTATCAGATTCCCAATAAAGTCTAGAAGATTTCACTCATTTCACGTGAAATGAGAAATAAGAACAAAGTGAGTTGTTTGTTTGCTTGCTTGTTTGAGACGGGGTCTCACTCTGTCACCCAGGTTGGAGACCAGTGGTGTGAGCTGAGCTCACTGCAACCTCCACCTCCTAGGCTCAAGCAAGCCTCTCAGCTCAGCCTCCCAAGTTATCTGGGACCACAGGTGTGCTCCACCATGCCTGGCTAATTTTTTTGTACTTTTGGTAGAGACAGGGTCTTACCATGTTGCCCAGGCTGGTCTCAAACTCCTGAGCTCAAATGATCCGCCCGCCTCAGCCTCCCAAACTGTTGGGATAACAGGTGTAAGCCATATTTTTTAAAGTAATTTTACAATTTTTTATTCTGAGATTGTGTATTATAATCTTTTGGTCTTCAAGTGTCATTTCTTTTAAAAAAAAACAAGGTATGAAAGTGAAGGTTGTTAAGTCATCAACTATATGCTAGTCCCTAATTTTTTTCCTCCACATTTTACTGGATCATGAAATCTCCACCTCAAGACTTCAAAGACACATGGGAGTTTCAGCCTTCAATAAAACCTTCAATACAGCCTTCAAGAGGCTTATACATTTGGCTTAGGTGGGCGTGGTACCTGCAATCCCCTAGCATTCTGGGAGGCCTCAACGGGCAGATCACTTGAGGTCAGGAGCTCGAGACCAGCTGGGGCAACATGACGAAACCTGTCTCTACTAAAAATACAAAAATTAGCCGGGTGTGGTGGCACACGCCTGTCATACCACCTAGTCGGGAGGCTGAGGCAGGAGAATCCCTTGAACACAGGAGGCAGAGGTTGCAGTAAGCTGAGATCACACCACTGCACTCCAGCCTGGGCAACAAAGCAAAACTCCATCTCATAAAAAAATAAATAAAAATAAAAACAATTTGGCTTAGGGAAATAACAATTTTAAGATTTGCAATAACTACTTTCACCTTATAACTATAAGAAAAAAACATTTCGCAATAAGTACCCCAAGAGTGGTCCTATCAAGTGTTCAAGGAAGAATACTTTGGGCTGGGAATGAAAAGAAATAAACATTTTTACAAAGGAAATAATATTTGAGTTGAGCCTTGAAGGGTATTGGGAATGGTCATCAGGATGAAAAGATGAAAATCTGAGGAACAAGAAATAGGTCATTTTGGTCAGAACATGGTAAGACAGCAGAAAGAGATGACAGAGGACTTGAGAAGAGGCTAAGAGGCTAAGGTGTTTGAATGTAGTCATCAAGGCAATGAAGCAATCTGAGAGGGTGAATGGCACAATCAAAGTATGGCTTTAGGAAGATTAATCTGAGGGCCTTGTACAAAATAAACTGGACAGGTGGAGATTCTTGATGCCATGCAATAATCCATGCATCGAATAATAAGTACCTGAACTACAGCGGTGGAAAACAAAAGGGATGAGAAAAGGTGACAAGAATTGACAAGTCTTAGAAGAGATTCTAATGCCCCAGGCAAAAATGGCAAAGAATCAAACATGATTCTGAAATTTCAAACTGGGTGATACAGTCAGTGGGAAATAAGGAAAAGAAGCTGATTCAGGAGAGAAGTTCAGATTCAGGTATGTACCTGAGGGTTATAAAGAGTCAGTAACTGAGTAGAGAAAAGACCACTACACTCCATCAGAAAAATCTGAGTTTAAGTGGAAAAAAAAAAAAAAAAAAGGTTAGGATCCAACGAAAAACACAGAATGCAAAATTATGTCTGCAGTATGATTTTAACTATTAAAAAAGTTAAACACAGAAAAAGACCAAGAACAAGTACATCAACACGTTAACATCAGCTGCGTACAGATGAGCTAAAGATAATTTATTTTTCTATTCTTGTTTCCTTTATTTAAAAATAATATGAGGCTAGGCATGGTGACTCACATCTCTAATTCCAGCACTTTGGGAGGCTGAGGTGGATGGATCACTTGAGGCCAGCAGTTCGAGACCAGCTTGGTCAATATGGCGAAACCTCATCTCTATTAAAAATACAAAAATTAGGTGGGGGCGGTGGTGCACATCTGTCATCTCAGCTACTCGGGAGGCTGAGGCACAAGAATCGCTTGAATCTGGGAGGTAGAAGTTGCAGTGAGCGAAAACTGTGACACTGTACTCCAGCCTGGGCAACAGAGAGAAACTCTGTCTCAAAAAAACAAAATAAAATAAAATAAAATAATATAGATACAAACAATCCCAACCATACAAAAAAAAGAAAAAACCTGGACTCAACGTTTTAAAAAAATAACACATTCTTAGCCGGGTGCAATGGCTCACATCTGTGATCACAGCACTTTGGAAGGCCTAGGCAGGTGAATAACAAGGTCAGGAGATCACAACCATCCTGGCTAACACAGAGAAACCCCATCTCTACTAAAAATACAAAAAATTAGCCAGGTGTGGTGGCAAGCGCCTGTAATCCCAGCTACTTAGGAGGCTTGAGGCAGGAGAATGGCTTGAACCTGCGAGGCAGAGGCTGCAATGAGCTGAAATGGTGCCATTGCACTCCAGCCTGGGCAACAGAGCGAGACTCCATCTCAAAAACAAACAAACACACACTCTCGGCCAGGCATGGTGGCTCACGCCTGTGAGGGAGGCCGAGGTGGGTGGATCACACAAGGTTAGGAGTTCAAGACCAGCCTGGCCAAGATGGTGAAACCCGTCTCTACTAAAAATACAAAAATTAGCCAAGCATGCTGGCGGGCACCTGTAATCCCAGCTACTCGGGAGACTGAGGCAAAGAACTGCCTAAACCTGGCAGGCAAAGGTTGCAGTGAGCCGAGATCACGTCACTGCACTCCAGCCTGGGCAACAGAGCAAGACTCTGTATCCAAAAAAAAAAAGCATAATAATTTATCTCCCAAGGTTAGTATGCAGATTAAATGAGGTAAAAGCTCTTTGTACACTGTAAATAAGGAATTCTTTAGAATAATATTTAAAAATCATATACAGCATGCAAAATTAAGCCATTATAATAGCATAAGACAGCTAAAGGATAAGAGATCACATACAGACATAGAAATATACTATACGGTCAGGCGCAGTGGCTCACCTGTAATCCCAGAACTTTGGGAGGTCAAGGTGGGTGGATCACCCAAAGTCAGGGGTTTGAGACCAGCCTGGCCAACACGGTAAAACCCTGTCTCTACTAAAAATACAAAAATTAGCCGGGTGTGGGGGCACACAACTGTAATCCCAGCTACTCGGGAGGCTGAGGCAGGAGAATCGCCTGAACCAAGAGGGCAGAGGTTGCAGTGAGCTGAGATTGCACCATTGTATTCTAGCCTGGGAGACAGAGCAAGACTCCGTCAGATACACACACAAAAAGAAATATACTATAGATCTGGGAATCTTCCACACTGAGGTAATACTAGATGAAGTAGATTCTTCCCCTAAACTTTTTACAAGTATTAGAATCTATTTTAAACATCAAAATATTTTTCTAAAATTTCTTAAGAATATTAAAGTTTTACACGTTACAGATATGGACTCCCACATACAAAACGCAGTATTTTGCTACGTGTTATTCCAACTTACACGTAAGACAGAGAAAGACTCCCTAGTATTTGAACTGCTAAATAAATTATTTCATTGTTTCAAAAAGCTAAGCTCTACGGAGATAAATCTAGCAATCAACAAATGTTCTCTCAGAAGTTGCTTGCTTGAAACATAGCACAGCATTCTAAATGGTGTTTCCTCCCTTCATCCCCATTTCTGGTATTTAGGCTTAATAGTAAACATCTCTACATACAGTATGTACTTTATTATTATTATTATTTTTTTTAGAGGCAGAGGTTTGCTTTGTGGCCCAGTGGAGTGCAGTGGTATAATCGTAGCTCACTGCAACCTTTAATTCCTGCGCTCAAGTGCTCCTCCTGCCTCAGTCTCCCAAGTTGCTGGGGTTACAGGCGCATGCCACTACGCCTATTTTTGTTTTTTTGTAGAGAGAGGGTCTTGCTATGTTGCCCAGGCTGGTCTCAAACTACTGGGCTCAATCGATCATTCCACCTCGGTTTCCCACAGTGCTGGGACTACAGGCGTGAGCCACTGTACCTGGTCATGGTACTTATTTTAAAAACCAGGCAGTAAGCTCCTAAAAGGCAAAAAGCATGTCTTTTACTTGTCTTTCCCATGAGAACCACCTAGCATAGTGCTAGTCCATGCTCGATGTTAATCCATATACATGTTGAAAAATACTCTAGCTAACTCATGAAGATGCTCTACTATTTAAGAGTTACTACTCATGTCCTGTTACATAACTTAAGTCTATCTTGAACTCTTCAAGAGACAAGCAACCAACAAAAAAAGTTTTAAAAAAACCTCTCCAAATATAACATGAAAAACATTTTCATGTAAATAAGGAATGCTTTAGGTTAGTATTTGAAAATCACATACAGCGTTGTTCCTTTAAGAAAGCAAGACTAAATCTTTGATGAGAAATCACAGTTCTAACAATGTGATGTTAAAAAGACTAAGTTGAAGCATACTTGTTCACATTTATACCCTGCACCCAGAATATTGTTTCTTATAGATCCTAATCCAACAGTTTCGTTCACTACGATTTTTCTTAGGGGGAAGATTTTAAGTTTTGCTGTTTAACTTTTGAGGCAGAAAAATTTAAAGCTGACATGGTTAGGTATAAGGTTTCTTTCAAATGCAAACAGACTAATCTCTAGGTTAATTCCAAGATAAAAGTCTTAAAATTAAACCTCTATTACAAGAGATTCTAAAAAGATTAAGCATGAAATGCACCCAATCCCTGTCTTATAAAAAATCGGTAAAAGCTGTATGAATAGTTCCCCACTTTTGCACATAGACCTGAGATTTAAAATATACACAGTATATACATTTTGCACATGGGTATCTATATGTAGTGATTTGGAGGCAAGACATCAAGGTAATTGAGTAGTTTTCTCTCCTTAAAGAAAAAAAAAAGGTTTCTACAGTGCTGCCTTAAGTTGCCATAATTCGTGAATTAAAAGATATATTAATAATACCTAAGGGAAATTCCAGAGTACAAGCACCTGCCAGCCAAGTTGCCTGAAACTCATCAGTTGCGGAGATTAAAAGAATTCTTCAGTTCTTTTTATGTAAAACAAAGATAATATAATCAGTACCAGGTAACTTCAATGTGGCATTTATGAAACAGCCAATCATCTATCATTCATATGATTTAAAAAAACACTAGTCTTAATTGCCATTAGACATCTTATAAAATGCACATAATACAGTGGTTTTCTTATCTAAACATGCAACAATCAAGGGTACAGTTTGAATTTTAAGTCTTTCACTTCCCAAAATGAGTCGCCACAGGATTCTCTTAAATAATCTCTTCTCTAAAATTGTTCTGTTTATAAAGCACTCAATTTTTCTGCTTATAAAAATGTAGTTTTTTTTCACCATTTTTCAAGAACCTATCTAATATGTAAAAGGAAATACACACATACTTCCTTGAGGATAAATGCTTTCAATACTTGTAACCCCAGAAGAACTTCACATGTTTTGAATTCTTGTTTGGTTTAAAAAAAAAAAAGTTTTTAAACATCTACTAGAGTAGAAGTACTTGCCTTTATATTCATGGCTCTCCTGATAAAATAAAGATCAATGTAACTCTAAACTCTAGGCTAATTAACTGCAGAGAACAGAAACAAGCAATTTGGCAAGAGCTGAGCAAAGCTCTGCTTAAAGACTACCAGTAAAATATACCAGCACTACTCCTCCCCCACCCTTTAAGGTTTCAATTAAGATGGGGCCTAGTTTTACTCTTACAAGGGGCACAGAAAGAGAAAGCACAGAGCTCCCACTGAGAAGCATCTTCATCAAGAGCAGCTCCAGAAATACTGCCAGGAGCCATTTCCTTCCCTCTCTGCAGACGCAGGTTCCTCTGATAGGCATATCTCCTCTGCTCCGGATTAACACCATATCTAAAGAAAAGTCTCATCACATACCACCCAAAGCATGGCATCAAATAAATTTTTTACATCCAACATTAGGGTCAACAATGACGCTCTATATGAAAAGTGTGAGCCCCAAATGCAATTCATCTTCATCTCTCGGTCTTTTATATCACTTGCCTCATGAACTGGTTAAGAAAGCTATTACAAAGCATAATCAATGTTTGAAAATAAACTTAAGTGCCCCAACTGGTGAGAAAGACTCCTTCTAAACACTTATAGAAGATGAAGCTTTACCAAACCCTCCAGAAGTCTTTAGAACCAACAGGAAAGAAGTTAAAGTGAATAGTGATCTCCCCATTCCTACAGGATGAGGACCCAATACAGTACAAAGATAACACAGCTCTCCACAACATCCCCTAAAAAGACACTCAATTTTTACTTTAGTATATGATCAGCCCTTTAGCGGACATATAGGACAAGTTTTTCGGTCCAACATTTACTGTGAATAAACCAACGCATGGAGCTAAAAAAGAACCACGGAAAAATGGATGTCTCTCTAAAAGGCGCCCAACCTAAGTAAGGAATTACAAGACATCAAAGGTTAGATAATGGACAACAGGTGCCTTTGAGGAGGAACGAGTAACACAACACTCAGTTGCCTCCTATTTTAGGATTTCCACTCTGAAAGCACTATAACAACAATTTTTTCTGCCCAAGAAAAAGGGAAGGCCAAAATTATGGATTTTACTATTTAATATCTATTATGGGCCCATTGCTCTTTGACTCACTTTTTTACTTTAGATTTTAAAAATCCATCTCATCTCGATATTATCTGGATATAGTACGGCCTATGTATGGACAGACTCCTCACTGATCAGTGAACATTAAACAAGTAGAGACTTATTATCAAGAAACGTAAAAGAAAGGCGTCTGAATACAAGCTACCTGCACATAAAACACTCAAAATACAATTCCAGCAGTAGGTATCACATAACTGCGTTATCAGCCAAAGCTGAAACTGTTCTCACTATTCTAACAGTAGAACTCAATCTTTCACTAGATTCCAATGGCCTCGAAGAATAGTAGTAATTCCAGACTCAGTTTCTAGGGCAGTCAATACTAGCCTGGCGCTGTGACTTTCCTACCCAGAAGATTACCTTCATCTGAGTGAAAGGAACACTGAAAAGGCACTTCAGCCTATTTAACAACCTCTTCCCTTTCTCCATTCCACAAAGACAACATCTTCCAAAAATGGAGAATCCTTTCCTTCCCTGATAGAGGCCCCCTTTCCTATTGATTCATTGGGCAGAATCACTTCTCCCCAGCACGCATGCAGAGCCAGAAAACACTTCTGCTTTCACTCTTAAAGAGGGTCCCCCAATACAGATGCACCTCTTCCTTTCCTGTATTAAGCGAATGATGCTCCGATGCTTCTAGGTCTCTCCACCACTGCAAAATGCTCAGAGAAGTGGAGGGAGTGAAAAGGAAGTTGCCTACTACTCTGAAGAAAACTGAAAAGTCTCCAAATTTAAAGTGAAGACTGGGGGGCGGGGTATGCCCCCTTCCTGAAGAGGGAATGAGGGTCCCCATCCTAAAAAGGAGCCTCTGTTCGGGTAAAGGCTGTCCCCACCCTGAAAGAGAGCTCTGTATATGGAAAGGGGGTGGAATGTTGTACCTTGAAGAGGAGCTTGGATTTGAAGAAGTGTCCCAACTCTGAAGGGGAGTGAGCGGGGGGAGCCGTGAGTGTACGGGGAGGGGTGTGCCAGCTATTGGGGGGCCTGAGAGGGAAGGGGTTCCCCCTTTGGAGGGCCCTGCAATGAAAGGGGCTCCGGGAGGAAAGGAGGGTCTAGCACAGAGGAGGGCTGGACATGGGGGAGGGGCCCCTCAGTCCACCGGAGTCCGTGGAGGGGCGGCAGCCTCGAAGGGAACATGTGCAGTGGAGCCGCGGCCACCCCGAGGGGCAGGAGGGAGGGCAGGGCCTGGGCTGTGTGAGGAGAGAACAAAGTTCCTACCCTTCGCAGAAGAGGCAGGACTCCCCAGCCGTACTCACCGAGGCTGCCGGCGAAACCGTCCATCTTGCGGGGAAAGCGCCGGGCTCGGAGCTCAGCGGGGCGGGCACTTCATTCAGCGGACCGACCGAGTGGCCGACGCTGAGCCTGACCCGCTCGCTTTCTACGTCGCCCGGCTCGGCTCCCGGCTCCTGCCTCCGTTGTCCGTCCGTTGGCCCTGGGGTAGTCAGCCGCGGCCGCCGGGACCACTTCCCCGTCAGGTTGAGAGCGGCGCCGCTCAACCGCCTGCCCGGCCTCCCTCCCAGGCAGCAGCCGCCGCCGCCGCGAGCGCCGCGCCGCGCCGCGCCCCGCCCCCGCGCCCGCGCGCAGCAGTAGCCCCGCCCCGCGCACGCCGTCACACTTCCGACTCCGCCTCCCACGTGACGCCACGGAGGCGTGGTCTTGTCAGCCCCGCCCTCTCACCTTGCCTCGGCCTCGGCGTTGGTCCGCCTCGCGACAGGCTGGTCGTTGCGCCTGCGCGGTGGGCCTGCTGAAGATTGGGGACCACGGTTTGGTTCCGACAGGTGGGGATAAGGCATAGCCTCCGGCCTGGGATACTCTGATGCATGAAGGATCCTCTCCCCATATAGCCCCTGGGAAGCCCGCAGAGCCAAGTCTGGACCCCCCTGACAAGAGATGGCCACCACGTGGGTCCTACAAGGACACTAAAGAAGCAACCAAGAGGGAGAGGTTCTCCCTCTCCCCCGGTAGAGTGAGGGACAGATAGGGGCGAAGCTTTTTGACTAGCTCGATACCACCACTGCCACAGGCGCAGGGCCCGGGACAGATAAGAAGCAAGGAATTTTAGTGCTGGACATGACCCAAAAGTTCATCTTGCCCAACCAACCCTTCTCATGAAGAAAAACACAGAGTCTTAGAGAGGACAACCTGCCCAAGGTCATCGAACCTAGTAGAAGCAAAAACTCAGGCTTCCTTACTCTCCCTAGCGTTCTGCCCGGTAGGGGTGGAATACGACCATATATGGCAGGCTATAGGACGGCCTGCTAGGGAACCATAATAAGGGTTATTTCAAATGAAGTAACCTGAGTTCTAGGCCCAACTCCGTATGACCCAAGAGGTGAATGTCAAATCACCTAATTTATTTAGGCCTGACTTTATTCATTTGCAAATGGGTTGTCTGGACATGTAACCAAAACATGTAAATATACATAGCCTTCATCTTCCTCCCTTCCCCAACACGATTTCCCATACTTCTAAAGACTTTCTCATGGTTTGACAAGTCGAGGGACTTGACAAGAGGTCCCCAAGAAATATGTCATGATGAGAGGGAAATATGAGACAAGAAATATGCCCTGATGAGAGGGACTTAGAGGAATTAAATGATTGAAAGGATTGTTAAACCTTCTTGTGGTATATGTCTACCTTTGGTGCCTCTTTAAAAATCTTCGCTAAAAATGTAAATTACTTTGCATTTCTTATTTGGATTTAAGACCTGTATTTCTTCTGAATACCATACTATATGGAGACTGGCCATAAGTCAGCCAAGATAAATTCAGGTTACAGACTAAACGGTGTCTAAAATTTCCTTCTCTTCAAACTTAAATGATTTACCCAATGTTCCCTCTGCTATGGGCATTTTCATATGTGTAAGTTTCTATTAAGCCTAAGTAAACCTTTGAGAAGTTCTCAATTCTGACAGCTGTTCCTTTGTGTCTTCAGGCCACGCTCTCTGCCTTAGGTCGATTAAAAGAATAAGAACTTGACAGATAGGTATACATATGTTTTATGGTCCAGACCTGGAAGTGTGTACCTCACTTTTGTCCACATTCCACTGGCCAGAACTTGGTCACATGACTGCAGGGGAGGCTAGGAATGTAGTCTGTGTATCCAGAAGGAAAAGAGACATATTTTGGTAACAGCTCCCTGGTTTCTGCTGCACTCCCCTTCGTGGCATTCATCAGAGTTAAAATTTTTCATTTGCTTGGATGATTTATTCAATAAGCATCTCATTCATTATACTGTATACTACAAGGAAAGCTGTTGAAATATAGGAGAGTTAGTATATCCCAGCAGTTAGAGTGCGGACTCTGGAATCATGCTGCCCAGATTCACATCCCAACTCATCATGTACTAACTATGAAACATTGGACAAGTTACCTAACCTCTCTGTGCTTCTGCTTTATTGACTGCAAAATGGGGATGATAACACTTCTACTTCTTAGAGTTTTTGAGAGGATGCTATGAGGTAATACATGTAAAGCACTTAGAACAGGGCACAGTATGTTATAAGTGCTCAGTAGGTATTAGCGGCTCTTATTTTGTACCCATTTTTGCTCTCTATTTTATACTTAGAGCATATTACAGAACAACTTTTTGATAAATATTTATTGAATAATGAACAAACATAGAAGAACTCTGAAAACTAGTCAATCTGAATACATTGTTTCAACAACTAGTGCCTGAGTGTTTTAAAGCAGCCAGAATTTTTCTGTTTTATATTTATCAAAGTACATCTTACAATCTAAGCCTCTAATACTACCAAGATAAAATAAAATTTAACATAAATCTTTCAAAAGTGAAGCCATAGCTGAACATTATCATCAAACACACAAATCCAAAGGTGCTAAACAATTACCGATTACTGGAGGGTTATTTTGGTTATTCACCTTAACAAAGGATTTATCTTTAGATTATTTTCAATGTGGAGTCCCCTTGCCCCTTTGAGCTCTTTAAGTATAACTTAATTCAGGCAAATGCAAAATATGTGCCATTTTCTAGGATCCCAGTTATAGGAAAAGGCTAAATATAGCTATATCAAATATTAAAAACTTAGAATATTAGCTTTACGGTTTTGGTTTTTGAGACAGGATCTCACTCTGTTGCCCAGGCTGGAGTGCAGTGGCATAATCTCAGCTTATGGCAACCTCCACCTCCCAGGTTCAAGCAATTCTCATGCCTCAGCCTCCTGAGTAGCTGGGATTACAGGTGTGTACCACCACACCCGGCTAGTTTTTGTATTTTTAGTAGAGACAGGGTTCGGCCATGTTGCCCAGACTGGTCTCGAACTCCTCACCTCAAGTGATTCGCCTACCCTTGGCCTCCCAAGGTGCTGGGATTACAGGCTTCAGCCACTGTGCCTGGCCAGAACGTTCTCTTTATACATAGGATCTTGACTCTGCATACTTACCTTCCCCTCTATGTCAAGATGAGTATATTGTAGGAGGAGTTTCAGAATACTTGTGAAGATACATTGTCAAAGTCTTGACCTAACATTTGAAGAAAAATAAGATTCCTATTCAATTTCTCTGTTTTACTCTCACTAGCTAGATGACCTTGAAAAGTAACTACAAACTTTTTGTCTGCTTGCTTTTCTCTCCCACAGACATTTTAAAATGAATGTCAAGGAAAATTAAGGGTTTTTTTTAAGTATGCTGGGTCTTCAGCTCCTTTTATTTTATTATTTGAATGTTATTTAAAAAATGAAACCCTATAGTCATGGAACTATGTAGATTGTATAAATCTATAGTCCATGTAAGTATAAATTTGATAGAAAAAAATGAGAAGTTAATACCTGAGTGGGGGAAAAAAGGGATTCTTCATTTTCATAATATGTTTAATGTAAGCAGTGTATAAAAGAGTTCCAAAATCTATAAGAAGCTAAATTGCAATGTTGTTCTAGCTTCTAACCATAACGAATGCCTAGGGAGAACTTCAAAATTACTGCAAGAGAAATAAAAGGAGTTTGAGAGGAGACACCCCAAAGTGTCAAAAGTAGCTGCCTCTGAGAAATGAAATTAAGTGGAAGAAGGAACGGGTAGAGGAGAGAAATGGGGGATTTCACTTTTACATTATTTTAATCATATAAGTGTTCATTTTTTGAAAACATTAAAAATGCAAAAACAAAAAATATATTACACTGCATATTAATTCAGACATTCATAAACTGTGTCTGTAGAGACTGGTTTAAAATCTCATACTTACTAAATAACCATTTTACCAATCTTGGCATGATTGTTATCTCTCTCGTAAGACTTTCCAGACTTTCTGACTTCAGAAAAGAATCAAGCAATTAGTAGTGCTGTAAATTCTTGGCGAGAGCTTATGAGACTGAAATCTATCCTGTGGGGATCACCAGCCATACCTCACTTGGAGGACCTGCTGCATAGATGCATGAGTGAGGGAATGAATGCCTTTTGAGGTTAATTTTGGCAGTTCTGATGGTGCCATCCATGACTAGCAGAAAGAAGACAACTAGCCTCTCCTGCAGAGCTAAGTTTTCCTGACACTGATTCAGAATATATGCCATGAAATGAGATTTGAACTTGTTGAGATTGTGGAACCAACTTTAAAGTTTCTTTTTATGTGTTGTAAGTTTACTACCTTTACTGGATGTTGGGCAAGCCTTAGAGATAATAGCTAATAATTTTCATGTGTCCATCATAAATATAAACTTTTTCTCCATGAAGAGTTCATAGCAACCCCTTACAAAATTGATATTCTACAGGGAAATATTTTTAAATAGAAATGTTAGAGTGGAAAGCAGCCAATCAAGGAAATTCAATTCTCAAAATTAATAACACAGGAAGTTCTCTACTTGCAAATAAAATATTTCCAAAAGGTCATCTGTAAGCCAGCAGTTTGAAATTAGGAACAATGCCATAATTGGTGGTTAGATTGCCACTTAGCCCCCAAAGCATGTAGCATGCTGATCCTAACCTGCCTGTGCTAAACCACACTGATGACAACCTTACTTAAGGTTTTGAACCAGACAGGTCTGAAGTTGAATGTTCCCTATTATAAGCATCTGTGGGTTGATGTTGCAACCTAAATACAACATGTAACACTATTTCAACTTTCCAAGTTCTTACTTATGAATGTCCTTAAGTGGTAGGTTTCATTATCCCCATTTTTCAGACAAGGAAAATGAGCCTCAAGAATATACAACTATGAAATGGGAAAATCAAGTTTTGAACCCATATCCATCTACATCTGAAAATCAAAGTCTTTGCTGCACCAGTTTGCCTTTGGTCTCAATGGGATTCTGTTGTGGAGATCCTTGAACACCAGACTGAGACGCCTATCAACAATGCAGTTTTAGCAGCAAAGTGATATGATCAGAGCATTGCTTTAGGAAGATTAAACCGGGTGGACACATTGAAAGAGGCACTGGAAGTGGGGAATCCAATTAGGAGACTTGCAGTGAAACAGTAGCTGCAGAAAGCTCCAAGAAAAAAAAAGAATCGTGTGAAGGAAAACTAATGAATTAACAACAAACAAAGCCCTCGCAGAGCTGGGTGGACTGATTGCCTCAGAAGCTAAGGAAGAGGAGGGAGTAAAACAGGTTATCCAGGTTCAGTTCCCAGTGATGGAGAGAATAATGGCAGCATTATATTAAAATGGGAACTTAAAGAAATGATGTGACTGGAGAAAATAAAATATAGTGATGAATTAACCTTTGTGGGAAGCTGAAGGGAATCCGAGGCCATCTTTGATAGCTGGAGCCCAGGCACAAGACCTAGGCCAAGTGAGTGCCTCAACCCAGGTCTTTTAATGGCAGGGATGAGTTGGGGGGCAGTGATACAAAAACTAGCAGTCAGAGACCATGCTTGAAGATGGTTGAGAAATTGAAGAGCAACAGTGATGGTGTGCAGGGGTAGGAAGTAGGGCAGCCCACTCCAGGGCAGCGTCCTCGCCAGACTCCTCCTAAAGAGTAAACTTGCCTATGCTCTCTGTGCCCTCCATTGGCTGGCTTTTTGCCCATTTTCTGTGCCTAGCCCTCTGATCTTCCTATTGACCGAAGGAGATATCCTCCCAGTGAATTTGTTTTCTGTTTGAGTCAGCCAGAGTGGGTTTCTGTTGTTTGCAACAGAGAACTCTGAGTGGTACAAGTGCTGCGTTCGGTGTTAAACAGATTGTGCTTGGCGTCATAACCAGATGTCCAGATGGAGGCCTCCAGCAAACAGTTTGAAATGTGGACTGTGGTTTAGGAGAGGGTTGGGTCTGGGAATATATATGCAAGAGACTTCTCGATAGAGACGATGGTTTAAGCTATGAGAAATCTTAGAGGAAAAAGATTTAAGAGGGAAAAAAATGGAAATAAGCAGAATGTAGAACTTGAGGGACCTCCAATATTTAGGAGGCAAGAGAAGGTGTCAGAGAAAAAACAATAACAGCAATAGAAGGCAAATCCCACTAGTGCCCTATCACAAAACCAAAAGGAGTCAAAAGGGTTTTTTTTTTTTTTTTTAATGATGGAAGTTGGAAGCTATTAAATGCTACAGAGTCCAAGGAAGATGAGAAGTGAGAAAGGGGTACTAGATTTAGTGATTACGAGAGATCACTGGTCTTTAGAGAGCTGTTTATCTTGGTGGTGGGGGAAAAAAATCAAGTTGCGGAAGACTGAAAGGGGGATGTGAAAGTGGAAAAAAAAATGCAGGCTATAGTTTAAAGGAATTTGGCAGAATTTTATCTGTTTTGTTTACTGAATTCCCAGCTCCTAGAAAAGCACCTGGCACCTGGTAGGTGTTCAATAAATACTTGTTAAATGAATGAATAAAGAAGATCAGAAACAGAAAATTAACTTGAGCTGAAGTATGATGAAGAGGAATATTTTATTTTATTTTAGACAGGGTCTCACTCTGTCACCCAGAATGGAGTGCAGCATTGTGATCTTGGCTCACTGCAGCCTCAATCTCCTGGGCTGAAGTGATCCTCATGCCTCAGCTTTCTGAGTAGCTGGGACTACAGGTGCACACCACCACACATGGATAATTTTTTTTTTTTTTTTAGATATGGGGTTTTGCCATGTTACCCTGGCTGGTCTTGAACTCCTGGGCTCAAGCAGTCCTCCTGCCTCAGCTTCCAAAGGGGTTGGATTACAGGCATGAGGCACCGTGCCCAGCCTAAAGAGGCAAATTTTTAGAATTGAGAGTACCTGAGTATGCTTGCAAGCAAGGGTTACTAAGTTCTCTCTCCCGTCTCCATAGGCTAAAGAACCTGATTTCCTAGGCTTTTCTTTAGTTATCTACTGGATGCTCTTTATTTACCCGTATACTATCCTCGTTACTCCATTATTCAGTTTATCTGTACTGTAAGCTAATATAGTACCAATTTCCTGGATAACAGTTTCTTACTCATCATGTCTTACTCTTCTTTGAAAAGTCTATTTCTTATACTACTTCATGTTCCACACAAAGATAAGCCACATATTCTTCATCTGCATATATTTTATCCCAAACCACAGTTGAACCTTAGTAAGCTTTTGAGGATTTGATAAAACATTTTGATTAACCAGAAACAGGTGTGTCATTAGATGATATCTCAATTGCACATTTAAAAAAATTCATTAGTTTACGGTCCTTTACAACACCAAACTTTATATCCAATAACCAAATGATCTAATGCAGTTTCAAAACATTGTAAAGAAGGTATATAAAGACAAAAAGTTAAAATTGCCTCTGATTTAAGTATTAATAACAATAAAACTTGTAACTTATTTTATTTTACTTTAAACCTTTCTCTTTCCATGTCTGTGGACTTTTACCTAGAAGTCTATGAGTAAAAAAAAAAAAAACAAAAAAAAAACAAAAAAAAACCTAGGCATTTAAAAAATAATTTTTAACTAGAAATGTAAGAAGTCATAAGTGGTTTTCAAGTGCAATGAAATACTTGGACTACAACAATTAAGATTAAAGACCTGGAAGTTTCCCACCCCGAGTTTATGGTCCTGGGTGGATGTAATTAAAGCACACAAAGCCTTTACAATGGGTGTAAGAAGCAGTTTCTTTATTTTGCTTGCAGACTTTAGTAAGCAATCTTCTAGTGCCTGTCATAGGTTCATCAGAGCAATCAGCTATGACTTTAGGGTTCTTTTGGTGTTACTGTATCAATTTGCGTCTAAGCAGTCTGCAGTTTTGGGGGGAGAAGAGAAACAGGAAGAACAATAGAAAATGAATGATTTGCTTTTGTGCATATTATTCCCTTTAGTTTCTTTTAGAATAATTGTATGTGCCTGTACGTGCAAACAGAAGGCACATGTGTGCATGTACATTAGTGTGTCTCCAGATACATGGTCAAAAAGCTTTTCGTGTCATTCCTCACTCTCTTCTTAGCCTAATACTTTGCTGGGCCCACACTCAGTGTTTGATCAAGATGTGAATGGTCTGTAATAACAGAGCATGTCTAGTTGCATAAAGCCAATAATGCTCATCATCAAAGTCCTCCCAGTCAGAATAGGGACTTTTCCTTCTTAAATACCTGGGAGACTTGCACTTAGCTGAATGACATTTTCAGATAAGGCTTCCCTTCCATTTAAACTGTGATGATTGAAGTTTCTGGAGGATCTGTTATAAAACTAAAATGAGTACAAGGTTACCTCAGAACTGAAACCTGAAATCAATTCCAAAATGTGACGTTGTTGTTGTAGTAGAGATGAGGTCTCGCTATGTTGCCAGGGCTGGTCTCAAATCCTGGCCTCAAGCAATCTTTCCACCTCAGCATCCCAGAGTTCTGGTATTACGGGTGTGAGCCACCATGCCCAGCCATGGGTGGCATTTTTGCATCAGCCCATGAGGTGAGCCATGACCCAGGTTCAGAGAGTCCTTCATGTGAAATGGGCTGTCCTCACCCAAAAGTGCGAAGACATTCCTGTGGAAGGATCCAAGTTCCTCCCAGGGTCAAAATTGTGGGGAAAGCATCTTCCTGTTGTTGCCAGCAGTTGCTGGTCTCAGTTATCCAGTATCCTGCACACAACCAGGCTCATCAAGTTGGCCAGACCACAGGTCAATAAATGTAGGCAAGGCCAGGCACCGTGGCTCACACCTGTAATCCCAGCACTTTGGGAGGCCAAGGCGGGTGGATCACGAGGTCGGGAAATCGAGACCATCCTGGCTAATGCAGTGAAACCCTGTCTCTACTAAAAATACAAAAAATTAGCCGGGTGTGGTGGCAGGCGCCTGTAGTCCCAGCTACTCGGGAGGCTGAGGCAGGAGAATGGTGTGAACCCGGGAGGTGGAGCTTGCAGTGAGCCGAGATCTCGCCACTGCACTCCAGCCTGGGTGACAGGGAGAGACTCTGTCTCAAAAAAAAAAAAAAGTAGGCATGACAAAGGATATGAGCAGGCATTTCATAAAAGAAGAAATACAAATCACTAATAAGTGTATATAAGAACAAGAATATTTAAAAATCAGCACATCAGCACATTCACACAAAAATCTCTACATATTTATAGCAGCTTTGTTCATAATTGATAAAACTTGGAAGCAACCGAGATGTCCTTCAGTAGGTAAATGAGTAAATAAACTGTGGTACATCCAAACAATGAAATATTCAGTGCTAAAAAGAAATGTGCTATCAAGCCATGAAGAGACTCAGAGGAAACTTAAATGCATATTACTAAGTGAAAGAAGCCTATCATAAAGGCTACATATTGTATAATTCCACTGTATGACACTCTGGAAAAGGCAAAGCTAAGAAGACAGTAGAAAGGTCAGTGGTTGCCAGAGGTAAGTGGGGAGGGCGGAATGAATAGGCACAGAGGCTTTTCAGGTCAGTGAAAATACGCTGTATGATGATATAACGGTGGATACATGTCATTACATATTTATGCGAACCCATAGAATGCACAACACTAAGAGTGAACCCTTATGTAAACTGTGGACTTTGGGTGATAATGATGTGTCAATGCAGGTTCATTGATTGTAACAACTGTACCCCTCTGGTGCAGGATGTTGATAGTGGGAGTCTATGGATGTGTAGGGCAGAGGGCATATGAGATATTTCTGTACTTTCTTCTCAGTATTGCTGTGAACCTAAAACTGCTCTAAAAAAGTCTAAATTTGGCTGGGTGTGGTGATTCATGCCTGTAATCCCAGCACCTTGGGAGGCCAGTGGATCACCTGAAGTTCAAGACTATCCTGGACAACATGGTGAACCCATGTCTCTACTAAAAATACAAATATTATGTCCAGGCGCGGTGGCTCATGCCTGTAATCCCAGCATTTTGGGATGCCGAGGTGGGCGGATCATGTGAGGTCAGGAGTTCAAGACCAGCCTGGTCAACATGGCAAAACCCCGTCTCTACTAAAAATACAAAAATTAGCTGGGCGTCATGGTGGGCAACTGTAGTCCCAGCTACTCAGGAGGCTTGAGGCAAGAGAATCGAACTTGGGAGGCGGAGGTTGCACTGAGCCAAGATCGTGCCACTGCACTCCAGCCCGAATGGCAGAGCGAGACTCCGTCTCAAAAAAACAAAGTCTAAATATAACCAGGCATGGCGGCGCATGCCTGTAGTCCCTGTTACTCAGGTGGTGAGGTGCTGAGAAGAAAAGAGAAAAAAAAGAAAAAAAAAAGAAAAGGAAAGAAAGCAGTACAAACTAAAATGAGGAGATAACATCTGATGGAAATCAAATTGGAAAAGTTGGGCTTTTTTTAACCTATAATTTAAATTTGTGTGGCTACATAGTAGATGTATATATTTACGGGGTACATGAGATCTTTTGATACAGGCATGCAATGCACAATAATCACATCATGTAAAATGGGATATGGATCCTTAGTGTTATCCATCCTTAGTGTTACAAACAATCCAATTAGTATCTTTTAGTTATATAAAAATGTACAATTCAGTTATTAGTCACTATAGTCACATTGTGGTATAAAATATTAGATCTTATTCATTCTGGTTTTTTTTGTACTCATTAACCATCCCTACCTCTCCCACTACCCTTTCCAACCTCTGGTAACCATCCTTCTACTCTCTGTCTCCGTGAGTTCAATTGTTTTTATTTTTAGATTCCACAAATAAGTGAGAACATGCCGTTTGTCTTTTTGTGCCTGATGAAAGGTGTTTTTTAAAAAAATTTTTGGCCAGGCATGGTGGCTCATGCCTATAATCCTAGCACTTTGGGAGGCCGAGGCAGGCAGATCAGGAGGTCAGGAGATTGAGAACATCCCGCTAACATGGTGAAACCCCATCTCTACTAAAAATACCAAAAAAAAAAAAAAAAAAATTAGCCCAGCATGGTGACACGTGCCTATAGTGCCAGCTAATCAGGAGGCTCATGCCTGTAAAACCAGCATTTTGGGAGGCTGAGGTGGGTGGATCACATGAGGTCAGGAGTTCAAGACCAGCCTGGCCAACATGGCAAAACCCTGTCTCTACTAAAAATACAAAAATTAGCTGGGTGTCATTGGTGGGGGGCTGTAGTCCCAGCTACTCAGGAGTATCAATTGAACCCGGGAGGTGGAGGTTGTAGTGAGCCGAGATCATGCCACTGTACTCCAGTCTGGGCGACAGAGAGCGAGACTCTGTCTCAAAACAAACAAACAAGCAAAAAATTATTTACCATAGATGAGGAGGCAGTTAAACAGATACTCTCATATACAAGTGTGTGGAATATTCAACAGTTCTGGAGAGCAAGTTAGTACTGTTTATCAAAAGCTCCAAAATGTGACTACCTTTAACTAAGCAATTTCACACTGAGGAATTAACCCACAGGAAATAATCAGAGCTATATACAAAGACTTGTCTAACAACAAGTCTCCTCACAATATTATTTTTAATGGTGCAAAACCATAAACAACTTACAGGTGCAACCAGATGGTTATGATTAAATAATTAATGCTACATCCGTAGGTTAGTATACTATGCAGCTATAAAAATCATAGTGTAGGCCAGGCGTGGTGGCTCACCCCTATAATCCCAGCTACTTAGGAGGCTGAGGCAGAAGAATCGCTTAAACCTGGTAGGTGGAGGTTGCAGTGAGTCTAGATTGCACCACTGCACTCCAGCCTGGGTGACAGAGCGACACTCCATCTCAAAAAAAAAAAAAAAAAAAAATCATATTGTAAAAATGTTTAATGATGTGGGAAAATGTTGACATTTTGTTAAATGAAAAGAGTACAAAATAGTACTACTGTATGAGCTCAGAATTACAAAAGAGATGACCCTGTGTCTATAGATCTACAGATACGAGAATAAAAACATTTACTAAAATGTTGATGGTGGTTATCTCTGGGTTCTGGGATTGTGGATGACTTTTATTCCTTTTTCTATTTCTACACTGTACTGCATTACTTTGGTAGTCAGCGACAGTGTTGTTTATAATAAGAAAAAGAGCTCTAAGGTACTTCTAGAGAATTACTTCCCATGAATTAATGAAGTCAGAGAAAAACTGCTGCGCCTAAAACATGCTCACTGAACAGCTTGCATAGATGCTTTCCCTGACCCATGCTTTCCCCATGTGGGAACAGGGGTCAACAATAGGGTAGAGGTTTCAAAGTGGCCCGTGCCCTACACATTCCTGCCCACCTGGGGTGCTGAGGGCTCTGAGCTGCTCATAGTTATCCTTGAATTGAGACACGCACTTAAGGGAGAGCCAGGACAGCTGGTGTGAGTATGAACATGTCACTTGCAACATTCATCTCATGGCTGTGACATCCACTCAGCCTTGAAACCCCTTCATGTTCTATTGGACATCATTCCATGTCAGCCCAGTCCTATAAATGGTCTGCCTGTCCCCATCACGTTTTCCCTTTGATATTTCCATGATGACATTTACTGTATATAAGGTAGGAACTATTAGTGAGAACACTGGTTCTGGGTTTCAATTCCATTGCATTTAACATAAGGTCATGGTCACTGTAAATATGTTATGTAAGCCTAGTAGGCATTTAGCTTGAGCCAGGATACCTACTTGTAGGGGTAAACTTGAGAGAGTTGGGGAGAAGGTTTTCCTTCAATTATGACACCAAAGAATGGATTATTTCACCTTGCCTTCAAAGTAGAAAAAGTAGAATTAAGAATTAGCTGCCTGTGAGGAAAGCTAGAGAGTCTCTTTGTAAGAAATATTGATGTTTCTTCACTGCTAAAACTGCTAAAGAGAGACTATTGTGCAAGTAAATAAAAGCAGTTCTTCTGACATGAAAACTGAGATATATTTTGTTAGTGAAACCTCTTGGTAACTAAGCAAATGCCTTCCTGTGTCCATCATATTCAGCCTTTCTCTCTCTCTCCCTTTCTCTTTGGATACAAGGTCTCCCCCATGTCAACCAGGCTCAAGTGCAGTGGTGTGATCATGGCTGACTGCAGCCTTGAATTCCTGGGCTCAAGCGATCCTCCCACCTCAGCCTTTTGAGTAGCTGGAACTGCAGACAGGCACCAGCATGCCAGACTACGTTCACTTTCTTCAAATGAGCACACCTCATCCCCCGAAATCTGCAAGTAACCCCATGATGTGATGAAATGTATGCCTATATAATTCCAGGGTGGGAAACTGGGGGTGCTTATGGAGTCCTGCTTGGTATGATCTTTTTTTTTTTTTTATGGGATCTCACTCTGTCATCCAGGTTGGAGTACAGTGGCACAATCTCGACTTACTGCAACCTCTGCCTCCCAGGCTCAAGTGATCCTCCCACCTCAGCCTACAGAGCAGCAGGGACCACAGGTGCACACCACCACTCCTGGCTAATTTTTTTTTTTTTTTTATAGAGACGGGGTTTCACCATGTTGTTGCCCAGGCTGGTCTTGAACTCCTGAGCTTAGGTGATCCATGAGCCTCAGCCTCCCAAAGTGCTGGGATTACAGGCGTGTGCCTGGCCCTACGTATGATCTTTCTAGCCAGCAATTTGTTAATCTACCAAAAGCCTTAACATTGTTCTTACCATTTGCCGTAGGAAATACACTTCTGAGAACTCAAAAAATGAGTTATTTAATATGCAAAGAATAGGTAAGAATGTTCACTGCAAATATTATTTATAAAAGTGAAAAACTGCAAAAAATCTAAATGTCCCGTAGTTGACATCAGCTAAATAAATTACAGCATAATCATACAATAGGTTATTGAGGCCATTGTTCATTATATACTTGCACAATATTAAAGAATATTAAGAAAGGCTCATGATATAAAATTAAATGAAAAACAAGGTGAAAAACTATCTACATATCTTATAAATCCAATGTCAACATATATTCTACACGTACACACGAATACACAATTCGTGTATGGAGAGAGACAGAGAGATCCTCCAGGTTTCCCAGCCTCACTGGATTTATGTACTTTCATATGCCGTAACTCTGCTCTTCATTCTGTATGGGCATACCAGTCCAGTCCCCTCTCTAGGTATTTCTGAGACCCTCCAATACATGTCTGCATATTCCTCAGCTCATCCTGTTATCTGATCCCCATGCACTCCACAGCATTGCCCCAGCCTCCTTCACCAATCACTTCTCACATGTCTCAAAATGGTTTTTCCAGCTGACTGTCATTCTCTATCATCCGGCTACAATTTTAACAAACCTTACAAAGGCTCGAGGATTACATAGAGAATTACAGTGCAGAAAATAACACTGAACATTAGATATCATTTGCTCCTGAAGTTCCCTGTAAGCCTCTTTCCAGGGACTCTCCACCACAGGTCCACTCCTTTGTTTTCAGCCTGCCACAGTTGTGCAAAGCTTTGCCTCACCCTCCCAGAGGGGGTCTCCTCCTATTGACTCAAGTTCTAGAACCCCAAGTTCTTGTTTCTGACCATCAGCAGAGGAAACTCGATAATCTGGACAGCTATACTTGCTCCCAATAAAAATGGTTTTCTGCATTGTTAAACAGAAACCTCAGTGTCTTCATCTAAAACATTCGCATTTGGATTACTCCACTGGTTCAGGGCCCTCCAAGCACAGTTGTTTGTTACTTCCTTTGGATCATGAGGAATTTAAAAAGAGTTGCCCCTGGCCTGGCTCAGTGACTCAGGGCTGTAATCTCGGCATTTTGGGAGGCCAAGGTAGGTGGATCATTTGAGGTCAAGAGTTCAAGACCAGCTTGACCAACATAGTGAAACCTCATCCCTACTAAAAATATAAAAATTAGCCAGCTGTAGTGACACGTGCCTATAGTCTCAGCTACTCGAGAGGCTGAAGCAGGAGAATTACTTAAGCCCAGGAGGCGGAGGTTGCAGTGAGCCAAGATTGCACACTGCACTCCAGCCTGGGTGACAGAGCGAGACTCTGTCTCAAAAATAAATAAATAATATAATATAATATAATAGGCCAGGCGTGGTGGCTCACACCTGTAATCCCAGCACTTTGGGAGGCCGAGGCAGGCAGATCACAAGGTCAGGAGTTTGAGACCATCCTGACCAACACGATGAAACCCCATCTCTACTAAAAATACAAAAATTAGCTGGGCGTCGTGGTGCCCGCCTGCAATCCCAGCTACTCAGGAGGCTGAGGCAGGAGAATCGCTTGAACCCAGGAGGCGGAGGTTACAGTGAGCCGAGATCACACTACTGCACTCCAGTCTGGGCAAAACAGCGAGACACTGTCTAAAAAAAATTAATTAATTAAATAAAATAAAAAGAGTTGCCCCTAAAGACAAAGCCATCTTCCATCCTTAGAACGTTCAAGAAAGAATGCAGAAACACTGGAATGCAGTTTCAGATACATAATAACAGCTAATAGTAAGTACTTACTATGAACCAGGCACTATACTAAGCACTGGACATGTATTAACTCACTTAATCTTTGTGAAAACCCTCTGGTAAGTGCTATCATTAACCATATGGATGAAAAAATTAAGACAGAGAGCAATTCAGTACTTTTCCCCAAAGCCACAGATCCAGAAAAGTGGTAAAGGTAGGCTATGTCTAGGTGATGTGGTTTGGCAGTGTCTGCACCCAAATCTCTTATTGAAATGTAATCCCCATAATCACCATATGCCCAGGGAGGGACCCAGTGGAAGGTGATTGGATCATGGGGGCAGTTTCCCCGTGCTGTTCTCAGATAGTGAGTAAGTTCTCATGAGATCTGATGGTTTTATAAGGGATTCTTCCCCCTTCACTTATCACACTTCTCTCTCCTGCTGCCATGTGAAGAAGATCCTTGCTTCCGCTTCTCCTTTCACCACAATTGTAAGTTTCCTGAGGCCCCCCCCAAGCCATGTGGAACTATGTGTTAATTAAACCTCTTTCCTTTATAAATTACCCAGTCTTGGGTATTTATTTACAGCAGTGTGAAAACAAACTAATACACCAGGTCATGTCATTCTAGGGATTTAGCTTCTCTTAGCTACTACCTGCATTGAAAGACAGGAGGAAGGAAAAAAATGGGAATTAAGGAGGAAAAGAAGTGCTAAAAAATGGTGACTTTTTTTTTGTATTTTTCAAATTGCCTGCAAGGAATTTTAGAATTAGGAACTAGAGCATGTGTGTGTGTGTGTGTGTGTGTGTACACTAGACATTGTACCATCTCCCTAATTCACAATGACCCCTAATATTATCACTATAGTAGACATCTTTCCTCTAAGAAATGCTGTTCACTTACATGGATAGGCTCCTAGAAGACTCTATTTATGCCCTGTGACCTCATTCCCTGATGTCAGTTGACTGAACTAGGAAACCATCTGACATAGTTTGAGATAATACGATTTTCTCACTTGAGGATTTCAAATTAGAATTGAGACTAATCCAGCCAATCTGAGTTAATCTCCTATACAGAGGATACCTATGTATTGGTCAGATAAGGTTAACTGCTATGACAAACAATCCCCAAATCTCAACGGCTTCAGTTTATTTCTCAACCATATCATACTTTAATGAACGCCAATGGAGGATGGAGAAGCGGGAAATGCTATGCTCCATAAATTCTATTAAGTGCCCAGGTTCCTTCCATCTAGTGGCTTCATTATTTTCTAAGACCTTAGTCAAGGGAAGAGGGAGAGACTGAAGAGGTGCACAGGAGATTTTTTAAATGGGTTAGACCTGGAAATAGTATGCATCATGCCCCCATTCTAATGGCCACAGTTCATCACATGGCCCTACCTGACAGGAAGGGATGCTGGGAAACACAGTCCTGTTGTATGCCCAGAAAGAAAATGGGTAGGTGACCATCTAGTCAGTCTCTATCACAACATGTACATTTTTAACGGTGGGGTAGCCATCATCTGTCTACCATGTGCATGTAAAAGCTAAGATTTGTAGAGTGACAAGAATGAAACAGGTGTCCACAGGGACACAGAGAGGAGAGAGAGTGTGAAAAAGCCCTGTGTGGTTTCTTCCTTGCTTTCCACTTTGTGGCATTCTTTTTTTGTTTGTTTTGTTATATATGTATATATAATTATAAAAGCTACATATATATAAAATTTTTTATAACAGCTTTATTGAAATATAATTCACATGACATAAAATTCAACCTTTCAAAGTGTACAATTCCATGGGTTTTAGTATAGAGTTATGCATCACCACGATCTAATTCTGGAACATTTTCATCCCTCCACAAGAAACTCTGAGCTCACTAGCAGTCACCACCCACCATTCCCCATTCTACCTAGCCCCTGGCAACCATTAATCTACTTTCTGTCTATATGGATTTGTTTATTCTGGACATTTCGTATAAATGGAATCAATCATGCAGTATGTGGCCCTCTGTGTCTGGGTTCTTTCACTTAGCATTAAGTTTTTCAAGGTTAACCCATTTTGTAGTATGTATCAGAACTTCATTTCTTTTTATAACCAAATAATATTCCATCATATGGACATACCACATTTTGTTTATCTGGTTATCACTTTATAGGAATTTGAGTTGTTTCTACTTTTTGCCTATCATGAATAATGCTGCCATGAACATTGGTGTACCTTTTGTGTGCGCATATGTTTTCATAGGAGTGGAATTGCTGGGTCGTATGGTAATAACTTTATGATTAACAGTTTGAGGAACTGTCTGGAACTAATGTTTAAGAGTCCTGGCTGTCCTTGAGCTACTTCAGTATTCTCCACATGAATATATGAATTCCCTTTTTTTCCTTCTTCTTTCATCAACTTGAATTGATTTCAGTAACATTATTTGCAACCTCATGAGCCTTAGCAAAGTCACCCACGTGTATTACCTCTGGTTCAGACTTTCCTGATTCCTCAGTCTCATTTATTTTGGCTCTATTTTTGCTGGCCTATTTGATAATGCTTTAGTTTGGCTTTATTTTGGCTGCAAGTATCAGGTGCTCATTCCAGTTAGCTCAAGTATAAGAACATTCAGAAAAATACATGATAAGATAATGGAAGCTTTTGGAAACCCAAGAACAAAAACCATAAAGGGCTAGCTTCAGAGAAACTAGTGCTAAAATCTAGTTCTCAGTTTGAGGTGGCTGTACACTTTACCAATTACAAATTTGTAAGTCTTCACTGTATTTCATCAGTATAGCTATAGTTCAGCCATACTCCTTTCTGTCCTGCTATGAACTGGTAATTTCTCTACTTTCATGCCATTCCTCTGAGAGAGGAATTCTGATGGGTCCAATGTATCTTTTCATGTCTGATTACAGGTCATGGGAATCTAGCCAATCTATGGTTTGGTTGCCCTTAAATCAGGTGCCCACCCCGATCCAAACATTCATGAGACCAGAGAGCTAGATCTCATGGTACAAAACATGGCTTCTGAGTCTACTTTTTCAATAGGGGCCAGGAGGGCACGGTGATTGATTTGTGTGTGTGTGTGCGCGCGCGCATGTGTGTGTGTGATTGATTGATTGATATTTTGTTTTGTTTTGTATTTTTGAGAGACAGAATGTCACTCTGTCACCCAGGTTGGAGTACAGTGGAGAGATCTCGGCTTACTGCAACCTCTGCCTCCTGGGTTCAAGTAATTCTTCTGCCTCAGCGTCCCAAATAGCTGGGACTACAGGCATGCGCCACCACACTCAGCTAATTTTTGTATTTTTTAGTAGAGACGGAGTTTCACTATATGTTGTTTCAGGCCTGTCTCCTGAAAATCCTGACCTCAGGTAATCCACCTGCCTCAACCTCCCAAAGTGCTGGGATCACAGGCGTTAGCCACCATACTTGGCCAGTTGATTGATATTTTAATTAAAAAAAAATGGATCAACTCTTTTGCAATTAACCTCTGTCTTTGGTCTTTGGGCTTTTTGGAGGGGGCAGGAGGGGACAGAGTCTTGCTCTGTTGCCCAAGCTGTGGTGTGATCTTGGCTCTCTGCAACCTCTGCCACCCAGGTTCAAGTGATTCTCCTGCCTCAGCCTCCCGAGTAGCTGGGACTACAGGCAAGTGCCACTGCATCTGGCTAATTTTTTTATTTTTTGTAGAGATGGTTTCACCATGTTGTCCAGGCTAGTCTTGAACTCCTGACCTCAGGTGATCTGCCTGCGTCTGCCTCACAAAGTGCTGGGATTACAGGTGTGAGCCACTGTGCCTGGCCTGTCTTTGGTCTTAATAATCTGCTGGGATATAGTTTCCTGTATTCAAGATCCAGTTTTATCCACCGTAATTAAGAGTAAGACTAGCCTATTGTCCCATCCCCATCCAGTCTACTCCTTGCTCAACCACCTCTCTGTGAGAGGAGTTGGATTAAACATATGTTGTAAAGGCTGTTTGTCCCTTTGGATGATGTGAACAGTAAAAGTAGAAAGGAGTCCCCTGAACAGGACCCATTCCCTGTTCCTATCAGAGCCTCTCCCCATGATTCCCTCTTGATATAGTTTTGGATATTTGTCCCCACCCAAATCTTATATTGAATTGTAATCCCCAATGCTGGAGGTGGTACCTGGTGGGAGGTGTTTGGATCATGAGGGTGGATCCCTTACAGATTGATGCTGTCTTCCTGATAGTGAGTTCTTGCGAGATCTGGTTATGTAAAAGTGTGTAACACCTCCCTCCCACTCTTTCTCTTTCTCTCTTCCTCCTGCTTTTGCCATGTGAAGTGCCTGCTCTCGCTTTGTCTTCTGCCATGATTGAAAGCTCCTTGAGGCTTTACCAGAAGCCCAGCAGATGCCAGCATGATGCTTCCTTTAAAGCCTGCAGAACCATGAGCTAATTAAACCTATTTTCTTTATAAGTTACCCAGTCTCAGGTATTTCTTTATAGCAATGCAAGAATGGCCTGATACTCCTACCTTATTTCCTAAAATGCAAACGGGTAGAACCACAGCAAAGATTCATAGAGTATAGCAAATTGTCCACAATTTCCAGGTTTACTTTCAACATGTCACAGCTGGAACAGGATAGGAAGCTCCTTGAGCCAAAAGTTAAGCTTTGGGATGAGTGAAAGACTGGCTTTCGGTACTTCTTTTCATAAGGACACAACCCAGAGATAGAAGTATATTTATAAAAGGAAAAATGTAGGTTTTAATATGTTAGAATGAGAAATAATATTTCAAGTTAAAATGTAAACTCTTATCGTTAATGTTAGAACTTTCCAGAATATTACATTACATGTGTCTGTGAATGTATTTTTTCCATTAACAAAGCAAAACAAAAAAAATCAAACTCATTGAGTTTCATGAAGTTTTCCATTTGGAAAGATATTCTGATTTGTAAGAAGGGTAGGCCCATAGTCTGCCCTAATTTTATTTGTTGCTCCTCTGATTTTTTTTAAATGTGCTTCCCTGTGGCTAATGCCAAGTGTGCATTTGCCAGATTGTCTGGACATACTCCAAAAGAAATAGCTCACTCATATCTTTAAAGAAAAAAGCATTTCATACATGTTTAAAAGCTAAAGTAGCTTGAGGGTAGGGGTGGGGGATAGAGGACAGAGAAGAGAGAGTTTCATATTTTACTAGCAAACTTTTGACCAGACTTTCTGAACCTTAGCATTTTAGGAATTTGAGTTGGCCAAGTCAGTTGTGAAAGACTCCCACATAGCAGGAATTGAAAAAAAGGACAGATTATTTACATGAGTTTTCTACTACCTAATTGGATAGACACTGTTCCCTAACCAGGCACAACAAAAACATGTTTGTTTATTTTAAGGCTGTCTGCTGCCCCGCATTGTGAGTTTGCTCAGTGGGCCAGCATGGCACAGAGACAGAGTTCAGAGACCAGACCCGGGGCCTCTGGAGGAAAGTGCTGGTATCATCGCTGAAGAGCTTTCTAAATGCTGGCTGGCTGTTGTCAGGAGCAGTCCTTAGACAGGCTCGCTCCTGGTAGTTCAAAGAGTCAGGTTGGTTTAGCAATCATGTTGTCCCTTAGATTACTTGTATATTCCTAAGTGTATTCCAAAGACAGTGAATTCCCGTCCACAGTATAGGTAGGTGTAAACTGTGATGAGGTGAGGCTCGGAGTTCTAATGAAGTGCAGGCTACAGATTTTAGCACAGAGAAGAGAGGTTCTGAGTGTAGTGGTGAAGAGCATGGACTCAGGAGCCAGACTGCCTGGGTTGGAATCCCAGTGCCCAGCTTCCTGGCCATGCTATCATGGGCAGGTTACTCAACTACCCGGTGCCTCAATTTCCCCATCTGTTATATGGGGATTAAATAGCCACTACTTTAATAGAGTTAATGTAAGTATTAAATGAGTAAGATGATTAGGAAATTGACATGTAGTAAATGACATATATGTTTGTTCAATAAAGTGGAATATACTGATGACTGGTATTCCGTCTAGAATTCTACATTCTCACATGAGAAAGAATACAAATGCTAGAAGCAACCCAAATTGGGGCAAATCTAAACTACAATGTGGTTGTACTACGAAACACTGTGTAACCACTTTTTTTTTCTTGAGACAGGGTCTTACTAGGTCGCTCAGGTTGGAGTGTGTGGTGCCATCTTGGCTCACTGCAACCTCCACCTCCCGGATTTAAGTGATTCTCCAGCCTCAGCCTCCCAAGTAGCTGGCATTACAGTGTGTGCCACCATGCCTGGCTAAGTTTTATTTATTTATTTATTTATTTTGAGAGATGAGGTTTTACCATGTTGCCCAGGCTGGTCTCAAACTCCTGAGCTCAAAGCGATCCACCCTCCTCAGGTGCTGGAATTACAGGAGTGGGCCACCCTGCCTGTCTTATAGCCACTTTTAAATGACGCATTTTTATATCTGCTGTTGTGGGATAACCCATAAGATATATTGTTAACAGACAGAGGAAGTCCCTGTATAGCACATGTAGGAGTAATTATAAGAACTAACATTTACTGAATATTTTCTGTGTCAGGCACTGTTTTAAGAGCTCTACATATATTAACTCATCTAATCTCCATAATAAGCCAGGTACTTGTCATTTTTCATTGTGGAAATTAATGAGAAAATTGAGTCTCAGAGGTTAGGGTACTTGCCTAAGGTCACACAGTGGGTAGGTAGATGAGCTGGGACTTGAATTCAGACAGTGTTGCTCCAGTGTCCATTTACAAATCACTATGCTAAGCTACTCTCCCAGTAGAATAATCTCAGTTGTGTACAGATACAACTACATATGTATAAAGAAAAGTGCACGTTAAGAACAATAAGGTCTGAAGGCGTAGACAGCAACCACGAATCTATAAAGGGAAGAATGGGAATCAGTGGCGTCAGGTGGTGGCAGATGCTTAAGGTGAGGGGGACTTTCATTTATTATTATGTATATCTGAATATTGTTTGAATTATTGAGTATTATACATACATGAATTTGTATATTGCTTTTAGAATTAAAAATAATTATAAAATAAATTAATAACAAACATTTATAAAAGACTTACTTGATGCCAGGCAGTGTTCCTTAGTGTTTTAAAAATATTAAATAACTTAATCTTTTTAAAAGTCTCCATTTTGCAGATGAGGAAACTGAGGTAGTCAATCCACAGTTGGTAAGAGACAAAGGTGGGATTTGAACCCATATAGTGTGACTGCAGATTCTGTGTTCTTAATTATGATTACACACACACACACACATACATACACACGCATGTGGGAGCTGAGATCTGAGCCAATGGTCTTCACACATTTTCAAATTCTAGACGAGACTACCAACCACCCTATGCCGTGGGGAACACCCTTTAGTCTGGTGCTTAGAGGTATAAATTCTCAAATTACACAAACATGGACTTGAATTCCATCTCTGCTAGTTACTAGCTGTGTGATCCTGGGCTAGTTATTTGACAGTTTTGATCTCTGTATCCTCAACTATAAAGGCCAAGTGCAGTGGCTCATGCCTGTAATCCCAGCACTTTGGGAGGCCGAGGCGGGCAGATCACAAGGTCAGGGGATCGAGACCATCCTGGCTAACATGGTGAAACCCCATCTCTACTAAAAATACAAAAAATTAGCTGGGCATGGTGGTGGGCGCCTGTAGTCCCAGCTACTCGGGAGGCTGAGGCAGGAGAATAGTGTGAACCCGGGAGGCGGAGCTTGCAGTGAGCCGAGATTGCACCACTGTACTCTAGCTCGGGAGACAGAGCAAGACTCCGTCTCAAAAAAAAAAAAAAAAAACCCTGAGATAATAATAGTCACTCTCACAAGGTTGTTACGAGGATTTAAAAATATAAGTATACATAAAGTGTTTAGCACAGAACCTGGCATTCAGTAAGAAATAAATCAATGTTAATTATTCCCATTATAATTATTAGTGTATTATCTAGGCACCCCCTTTTCAACTTTTATTAAGGTTGAGGGTAATCTTTTTCTCCCATCTTTATTTGGGACACTAAGACACATCTTTGGTCTAGCAATATCTGTAAGGAATCTACTTTTTATTATTTATTTATTTATTTGTTTTGAGTAGAGACGGGGTTTCACCATTTTAGCCAGGATGGTCTTGAACTCCTGAACTTCTGATCTACCAGCCTCAGCCTCCTAAAGTGCTGGGATTACAGGCGTAAGCCACCGTGCCCTGCTGGGAATCTACCTTTTGATATGATTGCAAAAAGTTTACCAAGATAGATGTGTAAAGATATTCACTGAGGTGTTATTTGTTCTAGCAATGAACTGGAAACCACCTAAACATCCATCATTAGGAAACCGATTAGCCAGGTGTGGTGGCTCACTCCTGTAGTCTCGGCAGTTTGGGAGTATGAGACAGGAAGATCACTTGAGCCCAGGAGTTTAAGACCAGCCGGGGCAAAAAAAAAAAAAAAAAATTAGCCGAGTAAGGTGACATGTGCCTGTAGTCCCAGCTACTTGGGAGGCTGAGGTGGGAGGATCATTTGAACCTGGGAGGTCGAGGCTGCAGTGAGCCGAGATTGTGCCACTGCACTCTAGCCTGGGTGACACAGCAAGACCTTGTCTCAAAAAAAAAAAAAAAGGAAACCGATTAAATACACTGTGATTCATACAAATAAGGAATAATATTTGCGGACTCTTAAAAGGCCCAATACATAGCAGCCTTCTTCCCTGTTCAGATTCTGAACAAACTGAGAAAATGGCATATGAAGGCACAAATCTCTCTGATAAAGGCTAATTTGCATGCTGCACCATGTGTTATCTCATACTGTGAGACAAATAGGCTTCCTACTATGGAAACCCCGAATTGGATAGACATTCTCCAGTTCTGCCCACTTTTGGGGGAGCAGTAGGCAACTCCATCCTAAGAAGAAAAGGGCAGAATTGAACCTAAAAGGTTCAATTTATATAATCAGATAAATCACTCTGCACTCAAGGGGTGGTGGAAGTAAAGGGACAGAAAGGGGCCAGGAATGACATTAGCTGAGGGCCTTTCACTTGGAAGGCACATTCTCTCCTAACAAAGACTGTGCAGACATTAAAAGTAGAGAGTACGGCCAGGCACTGTGGCTCACGCCTGTAATCCCAGCACTTTGGGAAGCCGAGGCGGGTGGAGCACGAGGTCCGGAGTTCAAGACCAGCCTGGCCAAGATGGTGAAACCCCGTCTCTACTAAAAATACAAAAATTAGCTGGGCGTGGTGACAGGCACCTGTAATCCCAGCTACTCAGGAGGCTGAGGCAGAGAATTGCTTGAACCCAGGAGGCAGAGGTTGCAGTGAGCTGAGATTGTGCCACTGCACACTAGCCTGGGTGACAGAGACTCCATCTTAAAAAAAAAACAAAAACGACAGTATATCTGTAGCTCGTGTTTGAAAGATCTCTGAGATGGCGTTTAAGGTGAAAAACAATGAGATGCAGAATGATTAATACAGTAAGATCTCCCTCATGTAAAATTTTGTTAGAGGACATACATAAATATGTCATAATAAGGATGTACAAAAAAAATAGTAACACTGGTTATATTTTAGGGGAGAAACTCAGGGCAGAAGAGGGAGCTTTTATTTTTCCTTTTATACTTTTTTTACTGTTTTAATTTTCTTCCCATGTGTATTACTTTTATTTTTTTTTTTTTATTTTTTTTTTTTTGAGACGGAGTCTCGCTCTGTCGCCCAGGCTGGAGTGCTGTGGCCGGATCTCGGCTCACTGCAAGCTCCGCCTCCCGGGTTCACGCCATTCTCCTGCCTCAGCCTCCCGAGCAGCTGGGACTACAGGCGCCCACCACCTGGCCCGGCTAGTTTTTTTGTATTTTTTAGTAGAGACGGGGTTTCACCGTGTTAGCCAGGATGGTCTCGATCTCCTGACCTCGTGATCCACCCGACTCGGCCTCCCAAAGTGCTGGGATTACAGGCTTGAGCCACCGCGCCCGGCCTACTTTTATTTTTTAAAATACGGTTAGGGGTTATCTGGACTGTGGGATTAATGACCATTATTGCTTTCTTTTTCATACTGCTCTGCAAAAGTAAGTTATAATAAATGTTACCTTAAAAAATAAAAACATGGCAACTTTTTTTTTAATGCCTTCTCTAGCCTTGGGAGTCCTAATGAGCTGTAATCACAGAGACGCCAGACTAGTCAAAATTGGAAGAAAGAGCTATAATCACAGGAAAAAAACTCTCTCCACAATTTGAAGTATCCCAGAAAAAGCAGCAGCAATGCGGGCAGACTTCAAGAAAAGCAGAACGGAATAGCCATGGCGGGGCCTGCAGTGGCTGGAGAGGGGCCTCAATAACGTGAAATGACATCAGAAAAGGACCTGAGTAGCCCCAAGAAAGGGAGGACGGAAAGTCAAGGAGGAAAGTAAACAGGAGTTGAATTTAGGAGTAAATGCTACAGTGATTATGACTCACAGCCTCATGGTACTCAAGGCCTGAGGGACTTGGGGAAACCAGGTCTTAGTTGTATAACCAAGGTACTCTGCCGGATGGACCATGGAGCGGCCTCCTGCAGCCACAGGTGATCAAAATGAAGTCTGTGTGACGGAGTCTGCAGCGAGGCAAGATAGCTGTCTCAAACAAGTCCATATTTCATCTCTTCTCCTAACCTCCTGCCTGCCAAAGCTCTAGCAGGGAAGTCATTATGACAAAGCATGCGTGCACACTAATTACCTGTCATACTTCTCTGTTGCTAGACCAGACCCTATAAGAGAATTCCAAGAATTTATTTTTATGGGAACAAAATACAGTAACTGATATTGCAATCCTGCCCAAATCACTGAATAGATCCTTTAACATCCCAATTCCCTAAGACAGCTTTGACTTACTACACGCCTCACATGCCAGCTAGGGTTTGAAGTGCGTGTAGCTGCCCCTGTGAAGCCCTTTCTTACTGTAAGTGCTCAAGAACAAAGATATTTCTTAAACTTCCTTTGATTCTCATAAAATAAAAATAGCCATTACATACTAAAGCACAAAGCTCCATGGGTTAAGAAATCCCTGATGTTTTTCCTGTCTTCACTCATTTTCTTTGTTTAAAGCATTTAGAAACAGTGAATGTTCATGAAGAGAAAAAAAAACAAAAAAAACATCTCCAGCAGGAAAATGAGTGTGAGAGTTAGTCAGCAGCTACACTCACTCATACGTCCATGAGGTTGTAACTTAATCTGAAAACATAGTCTTTCCTGGAAGAGACTTGAGCAGCGATTTATCATTTTATAATTTGTGGTTTAAATTTGAGCCATAAACCAAGCAGCTGTATTGGTTTGAGGCACTTTTGAATCTTCTTAAAACCCCAGGAGGCAAGAGGACAGCTTTAAACTTGAGGGTCCAAACTCTTGGGGTTTAACTGAGAGAACACGAAGGACAACGTTTCTGTGTGCCCTCTCTTTTCTTAGGAAATGTATGGAATGCACGCTTTTGTTTGTTTTAGACTTGGGAAGAAAAAGCAGACTTTGATAACTGGAACCATGAGCCGGCCCCTCGTATCTTATGACAGCGGGTTTTCGTATATTACAGGGTCCCCTGGGAAATGAGAAGCTGGAAGCTGAGAGAGGGGGAAATGGGTGGAGAAAGGGGAAGCAAGGGGAAGGGAGGAGTGCCGGAGATAACTCTGCTGACTTCACAATTTTCCACTGGGGCCTGCCCTGCCTACCTTTGTTGACATCAAAGCTCATTGAGAAGCCTCTGCGTGCTGGCTCAGTCAGCCCTGCCTGCTGCCAGTGGGAAAAGGAATTGGCAACTAGCCCTACAACAAAACTGAGAACATAATTCCTGAAATTAACTTTTCCTTAAAAATTTTTTTTCCTTCTCGGTATGGCAGCTCTGGGTCCCGTCCGCCACCATTTGCCGGGGTTCAAGCATCCACCAGGGAGAAAAGCAGCTTTTACAGAGATATCTCCAGAAACTCGGGCAGCCTCCCAAGGTGTCTCACTGGTTCTGCAGCAGTGTTGGCTTTCTGTGGGCTGATGGGTGTGGCTTTTGCAATCATGTTGGGGCGCCTGGATTTCGGAAGCCTGGGCTCCTTTATGCAGAGCAATGCAGAGCATCAGATTTTGAAGCTGGCAGCTGAGAGCTCTCAAGTCGGCTGCCATTTCGTCTCTCCTCCCTGCTCCCCTGCTGGGATTCGTTTGTTTCCATTTCCATCTCTCTTTTCTCTGGAGTCTTCTGGCTCCTCTCCAGGGAGAAAGCAGAGGAAATAAGATGACCATCCTGTCTGCTGTCACTTATGACCTTCAAATCTGCTTATCGCTTGAATCCCAGGACAAAAAGAGTCACAGCACCCTTACGGAGCAAAAGGAACTTGCTGTCGATTCTACATATTAGAACCTAGTTGGACAGCACAGTTAAAATATATGCCTGTGTGGCCCAGCGCGGCGGCTCACACCTGTAATCCCAGAACTTTGGGTGGCTGAGGCAGGCGGATCAGGAGGTCAAGATATTGAGACCATCCTGGCCAACATGATGAAATCCCATCTCTACTAAAAATACTGGCGTGGTGGTGTGCTCCTGTAGTCCCAGCTATTTGGGAGGCTGAGGCAGGAGAATTGCTTGAACCCAGGAGGTGAAGGTTGCAGTGAGCTGAGATCATGCCACTGCACTCCAGCCTGGTGACAGAGCGAGACTCCATCTGACAGAGCAAGACTCCATCTCCAAATAAATAAATAAATAAATAAATGTAATATATATATACCTGTGTGTGCTAGCTCACAGCTCTCTGCTCTAACAGCCTCAGGCAGTATGAGGCATGTTACCCTTTACCATCTTCTACTGTTCAATGTGAATCTAAAGATAAGCCTGGGCTAGAAGTAGGTTCCTTGGCAATCCAGCTCCAGCAACAAAGAAAACTGAGCATAAAAAGCAGTTTACAGTTTCTGTAACTGGTTATAGATTGTATTTGTTTATTTAATTTAATTATTATTATTTTTTGAGATGGAGTTTCTCACTGTTGCCCAGGCTGGAGTGCAGTGGCACAATCTTGGCTCACCGCAACCTCTGCCTCACGGGTTCAAGTGATTCTCATGTCTCAGCCTCTCAAGTAGCTGTGACTACAGGCACACACCACCACGCCTGGCTAGTTTTTGTATTTTTAGTAGAGATGTGATTCCACCATGTTGGCCAGACTGGTCTCGAACTCCTGAACTCATGTGATCTGCCTGCCTTGGTCTTCCGAAGTGCTGGGATTACAGGTGTGAGCCACTGTGCCAGGTCAGATTGTATTTGCAAGTCACAGGATGTCAGCATCCTCCCGTCTTTTTTTTTTTTTTTTGAGACAGGATCTCACTTTGTCATCTAGGCTGGAGTGCAGTGGTGTGATCTCAGCTCATGGTAGCCTCGACCTCCTGGGCTCAAGTGATCTGCCCACCTTGGCTTCCCAAAATGCTAGGATTACAGGCATGAGCCGTTGCACTTGACCCTTTCTCCCTTTTTTAAATTTACCACTGCTAGGCGGGGTGCGGTGGTTCATGCCTATACTCTTGTCCTTAAGGGAAGTAATAAGAAATGTCACATTTTAGATAAGAAATTGGTGAGCAAAGTAATTCAAACCCTATATTTTGAAACCAAGGATTTTAAAATTGGGAAATGAGAGCTTAAACAACTTAATTAAGAGGCCTGTCTAAGGTAAGGGTCCATTAGTTAATCCCATGAACAAGGATTAGCACCTGAGTCAGTTTGGAACTATGCATCCTCAAGGACCCAAATCCAGGTGAGACAGATGACAGTGTTACTCAAAACTAAGCTTACTACAAGAGACTCAATTAGCCGGGCATGGTGGCGGGTGCCTATAGTTCCAGCTACTTGGGAGACTGAGGCAGGAGAATGACTTGAACCTGGGGGCAGAGATTGCAGTGAGCCGAGATTGCACCACTGCACTCCAGCCTGGGAGACAGCCTGGGAGACTCCGTCTCAAAAAAACAAAAAACAAAAAACAAAACAAAACAAAAAAACAAAAAAATAAACTAAAAAGAGATGCACTGAAGTTATTTTCTGCTTAAGAGAGCTGAAACCCTGCCCTTGGTTATCTAGACTCACATTGACTCCCCCAGACTGCCAATGCATTTGAAACTGATTCAAAATGCTTTTTGGAGATCCATCTCAATTCAGCTTGCAGGCATTCTTGGGGCCTCCTTCCAAGAAGAAATGGACCAGCATTCTGTCTGGGCTAGACCCAAGTCAGGCTCTGTCTGCCCGGGAGAATGTCATCTCAGCTTTTGAATGTCTGACGGCTCAAGCTCCAGGCTCTTGCTCCTCAATCAACACCACCACAGATTTGCAGTGTTGGCTCGACTCGCAGACCTTAATCTTTAGCTCCCACATAGATGAGACAATTCTTTTTTTAAAGACGTTAAGGATATATTAAGCTTCTCTTCCCTGAATTCTCTTTCTCAAACTTCCATCATCATCCGCTACTACTACTTACTGAGTACCTAGTATGACCTAGATACTGGGGCAAACAAGGGAGACTTGGTCCATGCCTTCATGGGTCTTTAAGTACCATAGGTAATAATTGTATCGTTGTATAACCAAGTTAGAGATAAAAATAATAAAATAAAATGACAGACAGCTCACAGCCTTCTGTCCCATTGATATTGCATTCACCCCACCTAACAAAGTAGGAGATCTAATAGTCAAGTTCTTCAGTGTTCTCCTGGCTCGCTTCCCAGCCATGGTCAAATTCTCTGCATGCTCTTTCCTCCTTTTCTGGATTACTTGAGGAACTGCCAGGAGAGCAGAGGCATGAAGAATGCAGGCAGCGAAAGAGGAAAAGCATCTGCCAATGACTGACCGAAGCCAGTTGTAGTTAGACAGAATCAGGTTCTCAATTGCAAGCAACAGAAACTAACTCTGATTTAAACAGAAAAATAATTTGTTGCAATGCTATCGGGCAACTCATAGAATAACTGGGAAGGCTAGAGAAACAGGCTCAAAAAACACAGGAACCAGAAATTCAGGATCACAGCCAAGGCTATAGGTACAATCACAGCATAGGGACTAAGATGAGGATATCACTGTTGCCACTGCCCAGTGCTGGACCACAGCTTACATTGTCACCATCTTCAGCTCCAGACACTGGATACCACTATGAGCACCACTGCTCTGGGAGCTTGTATATTTTTGCTGCCCTGCAGTTTCCCACGAAAAGGTGTCCGTATTTGTTGGTGCCAGTACCTTCTGATTCCTTCTGGAGCAGCTGTACCTGTTGGCCAAGTCTCGGTTATGTGTCCATGTCCTACCTTTAAAAGAGACTAGAAAGAAGAGTATCTGGGCCAGGCATGGTGGCTCACGCCTGTAATCCCAGCACTTTGGGAAGCTGAGGCAGGCTGATCACCTAAGGTCAGGAGTTCGAGGCCAGCCTGACCAATATGGTGAAGCCCCATCACTACTAAAAATATAAAAATTAGCCCGGTGTGGTGGTGGGCACCTGTAATCCCAGCTACTCGGGAGGCTGAGACAGGAGAATTGCTTGAACCTGGGAGGTGGAGGTTGCAGTGAGCTGAGATCATGCCACTGCACTCCAGCCCGGGTGACAAAGCGAGACTCTGTCTCAAATAAAATAAAATAAAATAAAATAAAATAAGACAGTATTTGGTCCTTGGGGCTCTTTCTTAGGACACCAAGATTCATAAAGTGATAAATGTCCTAAACATGTGAAGGGAGTTCAGATGCTGAGTAGCTACAAATGACTCTACCTAAACCTCCTTCCTCTAATCCCATGTGATGGGGAGGGCCTGGGTCAACATTGCTGAAGAGCCAGAAAATCAGAAATGAGTCCAGTAGCCACATGCCAGCACTAAGCCCAGAATCTATCAACCTGAGAAACAACTACCCTAGGCAAGCCAAGAGCAGCACAATCAGGTTGACCTCTCCTCAGGGACAAAGGAAAGATGGCCCCCTCTCTCCCACAGAAGACTCCCTCAGCCCCGGGGAGGAAAGGAGAGGGAGCAGTGGGGAGGCTCAAACAGCCTCTGGATCTGGATCAGCCCTGCCTGCTCCGGTCATCCTTTTCACACCAGCGGGAAGGAAATTGAAGCTACTGCCACTGAAAAAACAAAAGACAAAAGCCCGTGCCAGAGGTTTGTACCTTGGGCTTTGACCTCTCATCCCAGACCTGCCGCTTAGACTTTTGATAACCTATAGACTCATCATGATTTTGCCACAGCTAGCCACCAAGCCCTAGAGGTGTTACCTGAGATGGGGATGGCTGGGTATGGAGAGGGACATGTGTGTTCATCAACAACCCGCAGCCCCTGGGTCTCAAATAAAACAAACAAAAAAATGGAAACTCTGTTTTGAATCATCTAATTATTTGTTCCCTGCCTTTGGAAGAGAGGCAAACTAACCCAAAGTGTAGCCCTCATTAGAAGATGATCCATACCATCAGGGAGTCTCTCAAGTCATTCTCACGATCCTCTCCTGGGGTGGGCCCTTGGTGACATCCTGTTTTCCTTTATTCCTTTACTGGGGATGTGGCTGGGAAGCGCCTTCTTGGCAGGGTGCATAATTCCCACTGTCTGATTCTAGCTTGGGGAGAGAAGGGTAGGGTGACAAGTAGAGTGTGTCTGTTCCCATTCTTTCCTCTACCCCTGACCACAAACTTAGCTTCCACCCCCACTTTTTCCTTAAGGCTGTCAGAAGTTCCTGGGGGAGCCACACACGAAGCCTTCATAACAGCTCCGGGCTGTTGAAAAGTACCCCTTTATTAATAAAAATCACGAGAAACCAATATATTTATAATACATTAGCTTAATTCCTTATAAAAATTTTTGCACTAAGCCAAGGTTCAATACTAGAGTTTTGACTTCCTTTTTTTTTTTTTGAGACACGGTCTCACTCTGTTGTCCAGACTGGAGTACAGTGGTGCCATCTCAGCTCACTGTAACCTCCACCTCTGCCTCCCAAGTAGCTGGGATGATAACGTCGCCTGGCTAATTTTTTTTTTTTTGTATTTTTAGTAGAGACGGGGTTTCACCATGTTGCCCAGGCTAGTCTCAAACTCCTGAGCTCAAGTCATTCGCCTGCTTGCCTGCTTCGGCCTCCCAAAGTGCTGGGATTACAGGCGTGAGCCACCGCCTCCCACCAGTTCTGATTTTCTTAGAGGGTAATCACAGAAAACAAACAAACAAACCCTTTTTTGTAAATTCTGAAAACTCAATTGGAGACATTGTTTATTCTATTTCTCAGATTCCTGTCTTTTAGGATCTACGTGATAAATTTCACTTACAATTCAGCAGGAGGGAAAAGATTACATTTCCTCATGAGCTGATATTGCTTCCTTTTTTTCAGACAGTAAGAGTGATGTAACCAATTGTCTTTCACTTTTTGATCGAGCTGTCAGGAAGCCCAGACTTCAATTTAGTATCCATTTACAAAATTATCTTATTTCTGGTTCCTGATTTTCTCCTTCCTCTTTATGGCTTCCCATCTTCCCTTTCATCTGTATGTCAACTGTCTCGCCTATTTGCACATGTCAGCTACACTCAAGGTCACCCAGAAGTTGATCTCACTTTCCTGAGTACCCAGGCTAGTTGAAGAGAAAAACTCACAGGCTAGCACACAGGGAACTATTAGCAGAATATGTTCAAGTGTTAAATTAGAATAAAAAGAGTTTTAGGGATTGAGCAGACAGATTAGTGAAAACTGTAGCAGTCAAAAGAGAGCTTCCTGAAGGAGGTGGTAATTAGAGTAAGCTTTGAAGGTTTGGAGTTCATTTCAGGGGTTCATTTCAGTGGACCAGCTATGAGGCTTGGTTTGGACCATGGGAGGCTTTGGGGCAAATACCTGGGACGTTGGTTGTCTCGTTCCTTGAGAGCAGGTCCTGAAGCTCTCTGAGTTGCTGGTGTACTGCTTTCTGGGAATCAACTATGTGAGGATGATAGAGTCAGTCCTCAGTAAAATGGTACAGTGGGTGGCACTGGTCTAGGTGCTGTTGGTGTTTTAGATGGGACAATTCTTCATTGGAACAAAACTTCATTGGAACTATACCTAATGTACTATATTTAGCATCCTGATTCTCATCCACCAAGTGCCGCTAGCAACCCCTAGTTATTGGGACAACACCACATGCTCTGTGCTTTCCCCGCAGACCCTGGGGGACAGTTCCACACAGGTGAGACCCACCACTCCCTCAAATGCCTGAGGTTCTCCTCTCCAGCCTGCCACCCAAACTAGGATTTCCAGATTTAGGAAAAAAAAAACCCAAAAATACAGATCATCCCATCAAATTTGAATTTCAGATAAACAATGAATAATTTTTTAATATAAATATGTCCCAAATACTGCATTATTTTTCTATAGGTGAAATTAAAATCTATCTAGGGGTCTTTATTTTATTCATTGCTCTACCCACAACCTTTCATCACAAACCTGCTTTCCAGAAATTTCCATTCAGTTGATCATGTTCTGTGTACTGAATCATTCCCTCCTTGTCTGTTAAGACTCGTCTATTCTGTATTTCAGTCACTCATATTCATTGTCTGTGCTAAGTCTCAGTGGGATGGTAAATATTTATTTATTTATTTATTTCTGAGACATAGAGTGTCACTCTGTGGCCCAGGCTGGAGTGCAGTGGTGCGATCTCGGCTCACCGCAACCTCTGCCTCCCAGAGTCAAGTGATCCTATCCTCCCACCTCAGCCTCCTGAGCAGCTGGGACCACAGGCACATGTCACCATGCTTGGGCTAACTTTTTATTTTATTTTTTGTAGAGACAAGGGTCTCACTATGTTGCCCAGGCTGGTCTTGAATTCCTAGGCTCAAGCGATCTTCCTGCCTTGGCCTCCCAAAGTTCTGGGATTATAGGCATGAGCCACCGTACCTAGCTGGTAAATACTTTTAATTGGAAGAGGAAATTCTTCTTAATATGTAGGCTAGTTATCCCATCCAGATACTATTTCACCTTGACTGGTTAAAGTACACACCACTTCTTAGACCCTCCTGAATGGTGCTGGGAAGACAGATAAGAACCGTTGTTAGGGCTTTTGGCTGATGGCCTACGACACCAAGACCCCAAGGACTTCTAACTTCGGTTGCACAATGGGAGCTTTTCTTTTTTCTTTTCTTCTTCTTCTTTTTTTTTTTTTTTCTGGAGACTGGAATCTCGCTCTGTTGCCTAGGCTAGAGTGCAATGGCACAATCTCAGCTCACTGCAACTTCTGCCTCCCGGGTTCAAGCGATTCTCCTGGCTCAGCCTCCCAAGTAGCTGGGACTACAGGCATGCACTGCCATGCCTGGCTAACTTTTTGTATTTTAGTAGAAATGGGGTTTCACAGTGTTGCCCAGGCTGGTCACAAACTACTAAGCTCAGGCAATCCGCCTGCCACATCCTCCCAAAGTGCTAGGATTACAGGCGTGAGCCACCGCACCAGGCCACAGTAGGAGCTTTAAGCAGTACCAATGCCTGGTCTTACCCTCAGGACTCTGATTGAATTAAACTGGAGCAGAGCCTGGGCCTGGGGAATTTTTTTTTAACCACACCCCCCTTCCAGGGTGGTGCTAACATGCAGCCAAGATTAGAATCACTGCTATCTTCCTGAGAAAAGAGAGAGAAAGGAGAAACATGGAAGAGAGGGAATGAGAAAGCATGAGACCAGATTTCAGGTGCTCTGCTTGGCAGTGGTAATCGAGGGGATTTGGAAGAATCAAGAGGCAAACATATTCCAACCAAGCAGGGAAAGAGCGGTTCAAAAAAGTAATATACTCCAAATGTGTTCCATTTCAAGCAAAACAGATGTAGAAGAGTACTTCTGAAGAACCCAGAAAGTGCTTCATTTTGTGCCAGATGGCGTCCTTAGAGATGCCCCAGTTTACTGAAAAATGTCCCCCAGGGAGAGTCCCATTTTTCTTTATTACCCAGTGATTCTAACCAATGCCAGCAGCAGGTTCAGAGCCCAAGCTGCTCACACGCATGGTCTTGCTGGTGTTGGCTGAGGGGCAAGCTTCTGATGTCACCATGGGCACCTCAGCAAAAGAGGCTGCCCTCTCGCTCAGTGCAGCCTGTGAGCCCGGGATGTCCCAGTGCCATCAGCACACGCCTCCCTCCCCACTGACAAGTGGGTCAGCACGGACGCAGCTCCAGCCGCCACTGAGAGCTGCTCGCTGCTGGCAGGAAGCTGCTTCTGCAGAATTAAAAACCATCAGAGTTGATCAAAGGAAGTGCAGGGTAGGCTGGCGGGCGGGCCAGATCCTAATCTCTGCTTGCTGGCCTCACACATCACTGCACATGAGTCACCCCGCTGAGCTCAGCGGACATGCTGTTTGGATTAGGCTTTTACAGGCGAGCTTTGCCAAACTTGCCTTTGCTGTCTTGCTGCACAAAGCAGCTGAGAGGCAAGGTGGGAAGGTGGGGATGTGGGTTAGATGTGGCTGCCCAGGTGTCAAAAGGAGGTGGTCAGCTCCCCAGACATGAGTGATTGTGTCTTCAGGAGGTGGTGGTTAGTCCTAGTGCCCCCAGCCCATCTTCTGTGCTTGACTCAATGAACCCTATTAGAAATAATAGAGCCCATAGCAGGCCCACACCTCCTTCCTCTCTTGCCAGCTCTCCAATTAAGATGTACTATTACAGGACATGCATCTTGCCTTCACTCAACCATTTGCCTCTCAACCAGCAGGAATTCCTTTTCTCAAAAGCAAGCAACACTTCACCACTCAGGCATCTTGCCTCAAAAAAAGTGGAGTCCAGCGAAAGAGGGATGGAAGTCAGAAAATAAAAATTCCTAAATTAAGAGCCAACCCATAAAAGCAGGGCTTCCCCTAGTGCCTGGTTGATGTGACATCACCATGAATTACTCAATGAAAATGGTGTCAGAGTGGCAGCTCGATTATTTGGGGAAAGTTTCCTCAAGAAACAGAACTCTGCAGAAAATAAGTAGGGGTAGGAAACTCCAGTCCTGCACTTAGGTCTTTTGGTGCTTCCTCTAGAGGGGCTGATTTCCCTGAGCATACCGCAAGGTGAGATTCTCTTCTGAGCAGGGTCTTGGTGCTCAGGAGCAGGAGTAGATAGAACTCAGTGGTTTGTTTTGCTTCCTTCTCTGGAAGCAATGGTAGGAACAGGATCAAAATCCTCTGTTTCAGATACTGCCAAGTTTTGCTTCTGTGCATGGTAACTTGGGAAGAAGCAGCCCCCACTATTTTGTAAGCCAAAGATTCTTGGCTTGTAGCCTCTGCTGGGATTCTCTTTAAAGTATTTTAGACTTTCATGTATTAAAGGCATCTAAATTGGAGGCGGCAGTCCTTGACGCTTTGCAAATAAATGTTGCCACCAGTCCCTGCACCACTCTTGACCATAAACCCCAAATTTCTGCATTTACCGTTGCTCAATTCGATGTGGTTTTTAAAGTTTGTTGTTGTTCATGGCTTTTCAGGTTTCTTCTTATCTATCCATAATTCTCATAGTGGTCAAATTTTGGTCATAAACCTGTCTTTTTTCCTCCATTCCTCCTTCAGCATTTTCACTTGAAAATGGAAATAGAGATGGAAGGTGCCACCCTGGATAGTCTTCTAGTACGAAAAGCATTCCACAGCAGAATGGCAGAGTGGTTAGGGTCTGGCTGTCAGGCAAACCTGTGTTTGAGTCCTGGCTCTGCCACTAAGTAGCAGTGTCATCTTGGAGTAATTTTCTTAGCCCTTCACAGCTCAAGCTTTTCATATGTAAAATGTGAATAATAACACTCTCAAGTTCATTGGTGAGGATTAAATGAGCTAATACAAGTAAAATATTCAGCACATGTCCCTAGTACTTAGGCAGCATATAAGAGATGTATTATTATTTACATCACAATAATTACTCTATAACAAGCATTATTATTGTTGGCAAATTTAATCAGAGTCTACAGCAACAGTTCTTCTTTCTGAAATTCCTCAGTGCCCGAGTTAAAGTTTGTTTTAATCAGAAGTACTCACTTGTAGTGCCTGTGTTTGATTGGAATTGTACTCATTTTTTGTTAGGAAAAGACCACAAGAAAGGAGGAGAAAAGGATCATTTATAAATGATTAAAAGGAGGTACTTATACTTGGGGATTCCTGTCTGTAACTAAAAGAAGACAAATCCCATGGCACTAGGGGCTTGTGATCGATAGATAGGGAAAAGGGAGTTCTCATTCACTTCTAGCAGAGACTGTTAGTAGAGAGGAAGCCCTGGGTAGGAATTTGCTGTGGCTCAGTGTATCGAAAAAGCACATCCACTCAGCTTCTATCAGTTCTCTGGATAGTTAGGGTGTTGCTCATGAGTGGAGGCCTTCTGTTTATAAAGGCACAGTGATGGGCCGGGCCCAGTGGCTCACGCCTGTAATCCCAACACTTTGGGAAGCTGAGACAGGCGGATCACCTGAGGTCGGGAGTTTGAGACCAGCCTGACCAACATGGAGAAACCCCGTCTCTATCAAAAATAAAAAAATTAGCTGGGCATGGTGGTGCATTCCTGTAATCCCAGCTACTTGGGAGCCTGAGGCAGGAGAACCTTGGAGGTGGAGGTTGCAGAGAGCCAAGATCGCACCCACTCCAGCCTGGGCAACAAGAGCAAAACTCTGTCTCAAAAAATAAAAAAATAAAAAATAAAAAAAAGAAAGGCACAGTGATGGGCAGCATTTCCAATGCCAGGTAGGCCCAGGGCATAGTCTATAAGTGGAGGTGGGGAGCTGAAAAAAGGGGTCTGGAGCCACTCTGAATAACAAAAGCAAAGGCATATTTTAATTTAGTTGGACGGAATATGTTGCCTTTAGAAAGACCTCCTTACTAATACAGAATTAAGTTGAGAATGATTGTCTTTGAGGTGTGTGCGTGTGTGTGTGTGTGAGAGAGAGAGAGAGAGAGAGTATGAGAGAGAGAGAGAGAGAGAGAGAGAGAGAGATCGATCTAAGAGTTACTCATAGGAGATCAGAAGACCCTAGGAAGAGTGAGGAGGAGTATTTTGACCTCAAGCTGGCAGAAGGACCCTGAAAAGAATAAGAAATGGAGAAATGAAGCCTACCATGGATTATTTTGGGAATCATCTAACTATATGGCATGATTCCGAACTGAGTAATTCAGACTGTGAAAAAGGTATTGCTGTGGATTATCCGTATATTACAAATTAGCCTATTTGGGGAAGAGGGGTAGAGGTTGTGTGGACCCTTTTGAGTGGCAGTATCATAAAGGGGGTTCCATTAAAACTGAAGGCTTGGATTTTTGTCATTTGTGTTTACTGCTCTATTCTAGAACCTAGAACAATGTGTCATCTCTGTGTCACCTCTTGTATCAGTTCCCTATTGCTGGTGTAACAAATTACCACATATTTAGTGACTTAAAACCACACATTCATTATTGTCCTGATATGGAGGTAGAAGACCTAAAATCCAGGTGTTGGCAGGGCTGTGTTCTTTCCTGAGGCTTTGGGGGAGAAGGAGTTTTCTTGCCGTTTTCAGTTTCTGAAGGTTACCTGCGTTCCTCAGTCCCCTCCTCACATCACTCTGACGTATGCTTCCATCATCTCATTTTCTCTGACTCTGATTCTGACTCTTATGCCTCCTTCTGTCCCTCATGAGGATCCTTGTGATTACATCATGCTTATCCGGATAAGCCAGGATCATCTCTCCATCTCAAGGTCTTTAAATTAATCACACCTGCAAAGTCCACATAAGGTAACATATTCACAGGTTCCAGAATGTGGACATTTTTGGGGATCATTATTCTGCCTACTACACCCTTGAGGCCACCATCAGTGTCATGTCAAGGGAAGAGGGCAGCTCTGAGTCCTGGGGCAGGACCCACAGTACTGTGAGCAGAGGCCCCAGCTGAGTGTGGAGTTTAGGGACAGGTAAGAGCAGAGGGACAGGCTGCCATGTGGACTGGCTTTGGGAATAAGAAACTTACTCCCTGTCTGCAGATGTACTGGAGGAAGGTGCTTTTCAGTGACAGAGGCAGAAGGATAGATTCTGCTGTTATGAATACAAGGGCTGTCCAAGCAGCAGACACTCAGGTTACAGCTCTTTTCCGGTTTGGGTGTTAAGAATTTGAGACAATTTGAAAAGCGTAGTGCCTGCTTTATGGCAGATGTGCAATTCACTAAGAGTCATCTATTATTAATACCAGAGGGTGAGGGGCCAGGGAAGTTCCAGGGTCCCAGCTGTCTGGGAGGCGGGTCACATGGCTCTATATCCCCAACCCTGGGGAAACAAGAACTGTCAAAAGGGAATAAGGTATGGGGCAGGTGTGCAGAGGTAGAGTTTCAAATGCTCTTTATCTTAACTTCTTCCCACACAAGCTAGGAGGAAGCATCTGGCCGGTTCTTTAATGAAACTTGGAACTCACTGCTGCAGTCAACAAGGAAATATTCCTGCGGTTTTTCTGTGAGGGAAGAAAGTAATAAATCTTTCTCTTGTTGAAGCAACACCTTTCAGTGGTGTAGCTCTGAGAGGGATATATTATTCTTAAAGTGTATGTGCTTGAGAGTTTGTTAGCATCAGGCCATCGGGAAGCTTCACAAGGATCCTGAAGGTCAGAAACAAAGGATGGGAACAGAATGCATGGTTAGGAGCTGGTAGTCACAAGCTCTGGGGCAGTCACAGAGGATGCAGACTTAAGAAATCTACATTCCTTTTAGAACAGTTAGATTTTCAGGGTGAGTGCTGGCTCTGGAAAGCCCGTTTGTATCTCTCTGTGGATTTCCAGAGGAGCCCCTCCTCCAAAATGGGGCATTCCATAATTAGTGCATGCTTAGATCAGTCATGTGTGGTAGAACAAGAGGACAAGATCTCGTTTTCAAGGAGATCACTCATTCTACAAAAATGTGTTGAATCCTTGCCATATACCTGGCACTGTTCTAGGTGCAGGGGATACAGTAGTGACCAAAACACAAAACAAATAATAAATTTGTTGTATTTGGTTGTGATAAGGAGGATAGAGGCAAATAAGGCAGAATAAAGGGCTCAAGAGTGGCAGTGGGTGTACTGTCTGACACAGTGTGGCCAGGGATGGCCCCCTCAAGAATGGGATGCTTGTGCAGAGACTTGAAAGAAGCAGAGTGGGCTGAGGGGCAAGTCAAACAGACAATTACAGGGTGCTCCAGGCAGAGCAAACACCCACCAAAGCATATGCAACAGCTCAGTTTTAGTGAGTGCTCTCTGCAGTGCTGGCCCAGATCCCAATATCCGTCCCTCTTGTTAGGCATAGCCATCACCCACACTGCAGCTCCTGGCAACTCTTTTGTATAACACATCCCAGTCCCTGGCATAATCTTGCATAAAGTGATGAGAACCTGGAGGAGGGCAACAACAAGAAGGCATAAGAGTTTTTGAAGGGAAAATCAAGAGCATGTTGTGACTGTCTATGGGGGCTGGCTTGGGTTTTGTATCTAGGAGCCCGGGGTTAGAAGGTCCAGCCATAGGTAGCAGGCCAAAGCCTGTGTGGCATCTTTGTGACTCAGAATGGATTTATCAGTCTGTCCTTGAGGCAAAGGCTCACTCCAAATTCCATGTTTGTGTAGTCCCCACTCCTTTATTCAGGTAAGTCAATCCAGTGTAGCTGCCGTGCCTAAATCTCCTGAGCTTTCATGTAAAAAGGACAGAGATGACAAAGGAAGAGCACACAGCAAACAGAAATATTTATACTGAGATTGCTTTTGTGTGAAGCAGCATTTTCCCTCTGCTCCATTCGCAGACAAGCCTGATTAGTGGAAATGTACCTTGGATTTTTCAGAAACTTTTTTGCTGAATGGTTTCTATTTTCAAGGTACTACCTTCCCGAGAAACGTGTTTCTATCTTGACAATATGACTTCAAATGATAGGTGTAAAGTGGTTTTTTTTTTTTTTAAAGGTGGTTTTCAAATGAGGAAGTGATGCTCTTTTAATACCTTGACTACTCAGAGGGGATGGAGCAAAGTCGGGCTCTGACATGCCTCTTGTTTCAAGTTCTGAAGGCTCTTGGACTGCAGCCTTTCCACAGCTTACCTCGAGTTGGCTAAGCACCTTTCCTTATGAGTAAAATGCAAACAACAATATTGTTAGGGCCCTGGCATTTCTTTCTTTCTCCTGGGGAGTTTGTGAATTTCCAAGGTGTTTCTTTGCTGATCTGAGATTTTATGAAATAAACAGTGTGAAGAGCCTTACTGTAATGGCTCCCACTAATACTAAATGCTAAATGCTAAATAGATACCAATAGATACTAAATAAATACTAGTGTCTACAGAGGTTATGTTAAAAATGAAAGTCCTGGCCCGGCTCAGTGGCTCATGCTTGTAATCTCAGCACTCTGGGAGGCCAAGGTGGGCGGATCACCTGAGGTCAAGAGTTTGAGATCAGCCTGGCCAACATAGTGAAACCCTGTCTCTACTAAAATTACAGAAAATTAGCCGGGCATGGTGGCAGGTGCCTGTAATCCCAGCTACTCAGGAGGCAGAGGCAGGAGGATCACTTTAACCCCAGAGATGGAGGTTGCAGTGAGCCAAGATAGCGCCATTGCACTCCAGTCTGGGCAACAAGAATGAAACTCTGTCTCAAAAAAAAAAAAAAAGGAAAGTCCTTATTAGTTAGAGATGCATGCTGAAGTATATATTAGTGAAGTGATGCTATGTCTGGGACTTGCTTTTTAAAATTCCAGCCAAAAAAAAAGAAAAGTGTGCATAGTTGTGGGGGTGAGGGGCAATAGATGAAACAAGATTGGTGTATGTTGAGATTGTGCAAGCTAGGTGGTGGGTACATCCTGGTTCATTTTTACATTTCTCTCACTTTGTGTGTGTTTGAAAATTTTCATGACAAAAAGTTAAAACAGAGAGAGAGAAAAAAAATGTCGATGTCTGATTCAGTCTTTTCCCTCTTGACTCTGTTGTTACATAATAAACAGGGATCCTAATGTGGGGAATTTGATTATGGGAGTTTTTGCAGTATGACTTCAACAAAAAGAAAAGTTTGATGGATTGTTTCTGGAGAGTGGAGTAGTCAAGGTTTCCAAGAAAAGTGATGTTGAAATGAATAATGAAGATTCCCTGCTCAGTGATGCAGCCCTTTCAGGCTCTTGACAAATGTTCTGGGAAACTGTGGAAGGGATCAGTGTCACCTATGCAGCTCAGCACGGATTTGTGCAACATGGGAAAGACCCACATACCCCTGCAGTTTCACTCAGTCCCTCGAGGACTTCAGTGAGATCTATTTGTACCTGGTGCCCAGAGTGGCAATTGCAGGTCAGTCCTGCATCCTGGCCATCTGGATGTGGTATTCTTAAAAGCCTCAGTGTTTTCCAGCCGGGACACCATTGAGGGAGGTGTGTGCAGTACAATCAGACAGCTTGCAGCCAGTCTTTGGCCGTCTCACTAAGCCCAACCAGGAGGGCTGGAATGCAACACGGGAAGTTCTTTCTTCTCAGCCCCAGTCGCTAGGTCTGCAGGGTGGGGTGGAAATTGGCTTCTGGGTGACCACACCCAGCTCCCTATCCACTCTGTCCAGAGACTTTACATCCTCAACAGCTGCTGTCTGTGTTTGGCTTTCAACTCCGCTGCCTTGACCCAGCTCCCAGAGACCAGTTTACAGGAGACAACTGTGACACTAGCGTTCCGATCATATCTGACCTGAGCCCCCTCCTCATGGCCCCTCCTGCCACACACATTGTATGCCTTCATTTCCTTTCTAAGACAAGATTTATCTCAGAAAGTGGATCTTTGGTTAGCTCATGGCTTTGCTCTTGAGTTTCTTGAAACTTATTCCAAAAGCTCTTCACTTGAAATACAGGAAAAAACTGGCTAATTTTCTTTTAATGGGCATCAGTAGAATAAAGAATAAAGTGATGTAGATGTATTTATTGTGCATTGCTTGGACTGCTCTGGAGTATGAGAATGGACAGTTAGTGATGCTTTATGAAGTATCTTGGGCCTTCTGTATCATCATTAGTTTTATTTTAATTTATTTATTCATATTTATTTATTTTTGAGACAGTCTCACTCCGTCACCCAGACTGGAGTGCAGTGGTGCAGTATCAGCTCACTGCAAACTCTGCCTCCTGGATTCAAGTGATTCTTCTGCCTCAGCCTCCCAAGTAGCTGAGATTATAGTCACCTGCCACTATGCCAGGCTCATGTTTGTGTTTTTAGTAGAGACGGAGTTTCACCATGTTGGCCAGGCTGGTCTCAAAAACCCCTGACCTCAAGCAATCTGCCTGGCTCAGCCTCCCAAAGTGCTGGGATTACAGGTGTAAGCCACTGCGCCAGGCCCCATCATTAGTTTTATAAATCAAGATATAACATGTGTTATGAACTTCTGTGGCATTGCCTTTTTAAGAGCTCATCATCCCTGAAAATCATTCAAAGCCTTCAACTTGGCAACAGCCCTCCTGGACATTTCTACAAAGGAAATAATTTAAAAGAAGAAGGGAAATCTTTACATGCACTAGATGTTTATAGAAGAACCACTTATAATAGTTATGGCCGGGCTCACACCAATAATTCCAGCACTTTGGGAGGCTGAGCCGAGATCGTGCTATTGCACTCCAGCCTGATGACAGAGCTAGACTCTATCTCAGAGGAAAAAAAAAAAAAGAACCACTTATAATAGTTAAAAACTAGAAACAACTTAATGCATAGCAGCAGGAGAAATGATTAAACAAGTTATGGCATATCCATGGGAAACCACGAAGCCACAAAAAAGATCATTAGGTAGACTATGCAAGGACAAGAAAATGTTTATTAGGTGATGTTAAACAAAAAGTGGAACACAAAAATTACATGAACATTATAATTATGCTTATGTAAAATATTTCTATATCTGACTGAAGACTGGAAGAAAATCTGGGAGAAAAGAAAGTGGTTGTGGTAAGTGGCAGAAATATGAGTGATGTTTTTCTTTTTGAATACTTTTAGTGTTGTTGTAGACTCGTCTTAGTAATAAATAGCTCTTTTTTGAAAGAAAAAAAAAAAGATAGCCAAGCCCTAACTTGTTGTGTTTGCTTTTTACTTAGGGCAGTAACTGAGAAAACATTTCAAACATAGAGGAAGTCATACCAGCAACTATGAAGTGTTGAGGTCAAAATATGACGTTTCAATAATGAGGACAGTCAGGTGGAGAGATCTGAAGATAACAGAGACAGGAATACAGGAAATGGGTCAAAGAAGGCAGTTTTGGGGGTAGGATTTGAGTTGTTGAATATTTATGAAAAGAAACAAACTCACAGGCTCACATAGATTTATTAGTCTATATTGAGGCTGAGGATACCTGTGAACCAAAAATAAAACAAAACAAAACACAGAGAGAAAGTATGTGTCAAAGCGATGCCTCATTAGCCTTTCTCTTTATCTCTTTGGAATGTGTGTCATCTCTAAGACATTAATTGTTCACTTTTTTCAACTGATCCTCTCCCTGAGGCAGCTGAGCAACTCACCTGGAGGAATGATTCAAATGATTCCTGATTTTTAAGAATTAATGCTTAGCCAAGTTAATTAATCATAGTGTACCAGCACTTGGAATCACTCAACCAAAACAGGCTTTACACATAGGAGATGCAACCACCCCAAGCTTTTCTTCACCCATAATCTTGCCTCAAACTTGTGTGAGTAGCTCGGGGCAAAATCTGGTTGCTGGCTGCCAATGGCATGCATTAATGGAGAAAAGCAGGCTGACAGTCTGCAGCCTGGGAAGGTTTTTGTAGAAGAGCCTGTGTGCTAGAGTTAATTACAGCCTGATTTAAATCTTAGATTGTGGATGGACCACGAAAAAGGCAGATTGATGAATACTGTGTGGTCAGATAAACCCAGATACTTAGCTCGCTCAAAAGGAAAAAGAAAAACCCTAGAATCATCTTCTGGGTACAGACAATGCGGTAGGTCCAGTGAAAATTATAAGGTTTGGGTTAGATGGGGCTCCTTCCCACAACCCAAAACAGTGTATTCCGGAGACAAGAGAGAAATGCAGGCAGAATTCAAGTCAATAAACACATGTCACAGAACAAAATATAAGTAGCTATGATATACAAAAAGATAGCAATAAACTGGCCGGGTGCTGTGGCTCATGCCTGTAATCCCAGCACTTTGGGAGGCTGAGGCAGTCAGATCACCTGAGGTCGAAAGTTCAAGACCAGCCTTACCAACATGGAGAAACCCTGTCTCTACGAAAAATACTACATTAGCCAGCTGTGGTGGCACGTGCTTATAATCCCTGCTACTCAGGAGGCTGAGGCAGGATAATCGCTTGAAACTGGGAGGCAGAGGTTGCATTGAACCAAGATCACGCCATTGCACTCCAGCCTGGGCAACAAGAGCGAAACTCCGTCTCAAAAAAAAAAAAAAAAAAAAAAAGGAAAAAGAAATAAACTTTGACTTAGGAAGCCTGGGTTTAAATCCCAGCCATGGCCAGAGGCAGTGGCTCATGCCTGTCATCCCAACACTTTGGGAGGCTGAGGTGGGCAGATCACCTGAGGTCAGGAGTTCGAGACCAGCCTGGCCAACATGGTGAAACCCCATCTCTACTAAAGATACAAAAAATTAGCAGAATGTGGTGGCGCGTGCCTGTGGTCCCAGCTACTAGGGAGGCTGAGGCAGGAGAATCACTTGAACCAAGGAGGCGGAGGTTGCAGTGAGCCAAGATCATGCCACTGCACTTCTGCCTGGGTGAGACTCTGTCTCAAAAAAAAAAAAAAAAGCATTATAGGCTGGGTGCAGTGGCTCATGCCTGTAATCCCTAGCACTTTGGGAGGCCGAGGCAGGCAGATCACCTGAGGTCAGGAGTTCAAGACCAGCCTGACCAACATGGTGAAACCCCATCTCTACTAAAAATACAAAATTAGCCAGGCGTGGTGGCACATGTCTGTAATCCCAGCTACTCGGGAGGCTGAGGCAGGAGAATCACTTGAACCCAGGAGGCAGAGGTTGCAGTGAGCTGAGATCGTGCGGTTGCAGTGAGCTGAGATCGTGCCATTGTACTCCAGCCTGGGCAACAAGAGCAAAACTCTGAAAAATAAAAAAATTAAAATAAAAAGCATTACAAGGAAATATTTACGGTGCCTACAATACTGATATTACTCTGATCTCTGATATCAAACCCAGACAAAGATGTAACAAGAAAACAAAACTGCAGACCAATAACCTTCATGAGTATAAATGCAAAAATTGTTAGGAAAATATAGTAAATAGAATAAAACAATATATAAAAGGATAGTACATTATAGCCATAACCCAGGAATGCAAGGTTAGTTTAATATTTGAAAGTCACTCAGTGTGATTTACCACAGTAACAGGTTGAAAAGGAAAACCATGTGAATATCTCAATAGATACAGAAAAAGAAATCTGACAAAATCCAAGACCTTTTTCTTCCTTTCTTTTCTTTCCTTATTTCCTTCTTTCTTTCTTTCCTTCTCTGTTTCTTTCTCTCTCTCTTTCTTTCTTTTTTTTTTCCTCATTCTGTTGCCCAGGCTGGAGTGCAGTGGTACAGTCTTGGCTCACTGCAACCTCCGCCTCCCAGGTTCAAGCAATTCTCCTGTGTCAGCCTCCCAAGTAACTGGGACTACAGGCCTGCACCACTACTCCCAGCTAATTTTTGTATTTTTAGTAGAGGTGGGGTTTTACCATGTTGTCCAGGCTGGTCTCGAACTCCTGACCTCAGGTAATCTTCCCACCTTGGCCTCCCAAAGTGCTGGGATTACAGGTGTGAGTCACTGTGACTGGCCTCATTTCTGATTTTAAATAAAAGCAACTCTCAGTAAAGTAGGAAACTTCTTCAATTTGAGAAACGGCATCTATGAAAAACCTAAAGCTAACATCATACTTAATAGGAAAGACTGAATGCTTTTCCTTTAAGACCAAGAACAAAGAAAGGCTGTCCACTGTCACTGTATTTATTCAGCATTGTACTGGTTGTAGCCAATACAATAAGTCAAGAAAAAAATATAAAATGAATTAAGATTGGACAAGAAGAATAAAACTGTTTTTATTCTCAGACAACATGACTCTCTATGTAGAAAATTTGATGGACTCTACAAAAAAGCTACAGAACTAACAAATGAGTTTAACAAGCCTGCAAGATAAAAGATCAATATAAAAAAATCAACTATTTCTAAATGGTTTCAATAAATACTTGGAAATTAAAATTATATAAATAATGACACTTATAATAGTACAAAATAATCAAATATTTAGAGAAAAAACCTTACAAAAGAGCTGTAAGTTCTGTAAACTAAGGAAACATTGCTGAGAAAAATGAAAGAAGACTTTGTGCTCATGAATTAAAAGACTCAATATTGTTAAGATGTCATTTTTCCCCTAATAGATCTGTAGATTCAGTACAATCCTCATCAAAATTCCAGTAGGCTTTCCCCTCTCAGAAACTGGCAAACTTATTCTAAAATTCAAGCTTAATCTAGAATTCATATTTTTCTTAGAAAAAGAATAAAGCTGGATTTCAAGACTTGCAATAAAACTACGATAATCAAGACAATTTTCATTTGTCTTGACAAATACCCAAATTATATTTGTCTTAATACAAATACCCAGTCTGGTATTTGTATTAGATAGACAAATAGATCAATGTAACAGAATAGAGAATCCAGAATAGACCCACAAATATGTGGTCAATTGTAAACTGACTTTCAATAAAAGTGCAAAGGCACTTCAGTAGATAAAGTTCAGTCTTTTCAATAAATGGTGCTAGAACTATTGGATATTCATAGATTATAGACAAAAAACTAAACATCATTCTAAACTTTGCATTATATACAAAAATTAACTCAAAATAGACTTAAATATAAAATCTAAACATATAAAACTTTTGAAAGCAAACAGGAGCAAATCCTTGTGACCTTGGGTTAGGTGAAGATTTCTCAGATCACCAAATGCACCATCCATACAAGAAAATTAATAGGCTGGGCACAGTGGTTCACGCCTGTAATCCCAGCATTTTGGGAGGCCGAGGTGGGTGGATCACCTGAGGTCAGGAGTTCGAGAGCAGCCTGGCCAACATGGGGAAACCCCATCTCTACTAGAAACACAAAAATTAGCCAGACGTGGTGGCATGTGCCTATAGTCCCAGCTACTCAGGAGGCTGAGGCAGGAGAATCGTTTGAAACCAGGAGGCAGAGGTTACATTGAGCTGAGGTCGTGCCACTGTACTCTAGCCTGGGCGACAGAGTGAAACTTTGCCTCAAAAAAAAAAAAAAAAAAAAAAAGAAAAAAAAATTAATAAATTGCATTGCGTCAAATTAAGAATTTCTGCTCTTGCCAGGCGCAGTGGCTCACGCCTGTAATCCTAGCACTTTGGGAGGCCCAGACAGGCGGATCACGAGGTCAGGAGATCGAGACGATCCTGGCCAACACGGTGAAACCCCGTCTCCACTAAAAATACAAAAAAAAAAAAAAAAATTAACTGGGCGTAATGGTAGGCGCCTGTAGTCCCAGCTACTCAGGAGGCTGAGGCAGGAGAATGGTGTGAACCTGGGAGGTGGAGCTTGCAGTGAGCCGAGATCTCGCCATTGCACTCCAGCCTGGGCAACTGAGGGAGACTCTGTCTTAAAAAAAAAAAAAAAAAAATCTGCTCTTGAAAGGCATCGTTAAGGGAATAAAAAGATGAGGAGAAAGGATTTGCCAATCATATATCTTACCAAGGAGTTTTTTGCGGTATATGTAGACTCTTAAAACTCAACAATTAAGAAAAAGCAAAACAAAACCCTGGTTAAAATATAAGCAGAAGGCTTGAAAGATTCTTCACCAAAGAAGATATAAGGATGGCAAATATGCCCATGAAAGATTTTTCAACCTCAGTAGTTATTAGGGAAATTTAAATTAGTATCATAATGGAATACCATTACACACCTATTAGAATGATTCAAATGAAAAAAAAATACTGAGAATATCAACTGCTAGGAAGGATGTGGAGTAACTAGAACTCATACATTTCTGGCAGGCAAGCAAAATGGTACAACCACTTTGGAAACATTTTGGTAGTTTCTTTTCAAGTTAAACATACACTTACTATACCCACTTCTATGTATTTACCTTGAAAAATGAAAACGTACATGCTTATGTCTGTACGTGACTGTTTATAGCAGTTTATACTGCTTATTTTCAATTGCCCCAAATGAGAAACAACCCAAATATCCTTCAGTTGTGAATGGTTAGACAACATGTGGTACATCCACACAACGGGATACTACTTACCAATAAAAAGAATAAACTATTAACACATGCAAACACAGATGACTCTCAGAACAATTACACTGAGGGAAAGAAATCAGCTCCCCCTGCCCTCTCCCCCAAAAACATGCACACCATATGGTTTCATTTATTTAAGCTTCTAGAAAATACAAATTAATCCATAGTGATAGAAAGCAGATTAGTGGTTGCAGAATTAGTGGTTGCAGATTAGTGGTGCCTCTTTGTTGGACAACAAAGAGGCACAAAAAATTTGGGGGGTGAATAGCTTGATTGTGGTGATGGTTTCACAAGAATATAACATGTCAAAACTCATCCAATTGTATACTGAAATATGTTTGTCTTGCCGGGCGCGGTGGCTCAAGCCTGTAATCCCAGCACTTTGGGAGGCCGAGACGGGTGGATCACGAGGTCAGGAGATCGAGACCCTCCTGGCTAATACGGTGAAACCCCGTCTCTACTAAAAAATACAAAAAACTAGCCGGGCGATGAGGCGGGCGCCTGTAGTCCCAGCTACTCGGGAGGCTGAGACAGGAGAATGGCGTGAACCGGGGAGGCAGAGCTTGCAGTGAGCTGAGAGCTGGCCACTGCACTCCAGCCTGGGCGGCAGAGCAAGACTCCATCTCAAAAAAAAAAAAAAAAAATATGTTTGTCTTATTATTTGTCAGTTATACCTCAAGAAATCTGTTTTTTGTTGTTTTTTTTTCCCAAAGTCCAAGTGATTCTAATGTGCAGCTAAATTTGAGGACCACTGAAACGCATATATGTAACTTTCCTAAGTCCATCAGCTTTTGGCTTACTTCCACAGAGAGTTTTCTATTGTTCAGATTCCAGTCTTGTTACAATATGAAACTTACAGGATAACTACAGAATGACCATACATACAAATCATCAGTTAATCTCACTTCAGAAATTCCAGGGCCTTCATTTTAAGCCATAGGGAAGCCCTAGATAAAAATTATTAATTTGAAATGAAATACTGCAAGAGACTCAAGCCTCTAAGCTTCTAGGGCTATAAATCATCTACAGTGCAGAGATGATTTTGGATCTGATAATTTGGTTAAATTCCTCCTCCCATCCCTCATAGACTCAGCTTCTGTACTTCCCTTATTTTGTCAGAGTTTTTTACTTGAACTCACTCCATTTTTTGCTTCTCTTTACTTTGACTTAACCTGTAGAGCTTCCAAAAATAGGTACTTGAGTGTATTGAAGAAGTTACTTTGTTAAGTTATGCAAGACATCCCTAAATAAGCATTATTTCCCCTTTCCTCTCAGTGACTCACACAGGACGCTCAATAAAGGACTTGAAAGTGGCTGAAGGAGACCAGTTTGTCCCTTGTGCCCAGTTTTGCTCAGAAGCAGGAGAATGACCTAGGGTGGCATATTTTAACCTTGAATATGTGTGTGAATCACCCAGGGATCCTGTCAAAATGCAGATTCGGTGTCAGTAAGAGTGGCGTGGACTCAAGCTTCTGCATTTCTAACCAGCTTCTCCCCAGTGATGCCGATGCTGCTAGTTGGGTCACAAGACACATGACCTTTCAAAGTCCTTTCATCCCTGGACACTGCAAAACAGTAATGACCCTAATGAGGAGGAAGTCATTTAAGAGAAGCACTGCGTTAGTACCTCCTTGATTACACTCTCCAAGTGATGAACCTGCCTTATGTAAATGTTTATACATCTGGTAAGGGTAAGGATTCACTTGCTGTGAATAGCTCAGGATGTTTAAAAAGTGGTTGGATTTTTCTTACCTTTTTCTGGAAAGAATTTGCAATAGATAGGATGGTTTTTCTAAGTTATATTAGTTAACCCAACTTAAGCCACTTTATAACTGCTGCATCTTGCCACTTCTTGTGTGTATGCTCACTTTATTTTCAAAAATATATAGTATCGAGGTATGAAATACTAATGTTTCGTATACTATTTAGCTTCGGTTTTCAGTTCTTATGACAAATGGGCTGATTTCTCTCCTAGATCCTGAGGGGATTATATTGTATGTCCTGATTTTTCCTCTTTTTGAGGCAAAGATAGCACTAGTAATATCAGCAGTTGCTTCTAATGATTTAGAGTTATAGTAAAATCTGTTGGAACGAATTGCAGGACAGTATTGTGGCATGGTTATGAATCTTCCTGGGGAAGCTGGCTGCAGCCTTTGGGTGGGTCTTTCTCACCCGCTACTCACTTCCCCCTCTGCTTTGTAAATCAGACTTCATGGGGTTTTTCCAAAGCACATTCCTGAGTTTTGGAAAGGAATCAAATAGTTTAGTTTTGCTTAAAACCGACACATTGAAACACATTTCAAATATATGCGAATTTGTAATTTAAACAAAGCAAACTTGATGTGCCTAAAAGAGGCCGATCTGTATTTTCAGAAAACTCTTATTATGGGTAATTTTCCATCTCACTTTACCTTGATATTTAAATTAGTTCATCAAGATTTTCAATGAAAACTGGGAAAAAGGCATCCATAAAGGCTAAGAGTAAATTCGTATTCATAGCTCTGTATTCCTCGTCCAAGATTCCTTATTAAGTGATTACAGGAGCAGTTTTCTGTCTTTCAAGTCCATTTCTGCAGAAGAATTTGAATCACCACTGGAATGAATGTGGTAACAGGAGTAGTTCTGTCAACAATATGTGACACAAGGAAGGGAGTGCAGAAACTGGGCTGTCTGGACTACGGTTTTGGATGAGGTTTCGGATTTTTGTTGTTGCCAGAAAACTCAAAAGTTCAAAGAGAGTAGAAAAGCATATTGATTAGCTCTGGACTGGTCAAAGACTAGATTTATATCTGAACTTAACTAATGTTTTACACATGGTCTCCTCTGTGTTTTAAAAATTTTCGTACCCCTAGTTATTTAAAGGCGAGGACCAGCTGAAAGCAATTCCTCTTCTTGTCTTCTGTCCTCCAAATCAAGGCCATTTAGTAGGTAGGTAGATATTAAGTCTCTAGGAAAAAAGAGGAATGTGACTGGCCCAAACGACCCATGATCGCTGATGTTCATGCTGGCGCCAGAAGAGCTTCATGGCTTATTTTTCTCCCCAAATCTCCTACTCCAGAGGCCACGTTTGCAGGGATATCTGGAGAACCGAGATGAACACTTGCCTCTATGCCAATTCATCTTTCTTTTGGCCAGTTTATCAAGGATATTTGGACCTGCTGATGCACATTTCAGCTCCATCAGTTAATTTTCATTACAAAATTATGTTGCTAACATTATCAAGAGCATTGTGCCAAACACTTTACACGTATTACCTTATTTATTCCTCGTGATGCCCATATTACAGGTGAGGAAACTGAGGCTCAGGCATGTCATGTTACTTGCCCAAGTCCTCAAGGCCAGGATCCAAAACACAAACAGTTTAACCTCAGAGCATGTGCTCTTAACCACTGTGGTGTTCTGCTTCTGTTATCTATAGATTCTTTCAGGACTTGGGAACTAAAGGAGTTTGGGAAAGAGACAAGGATATGGACTTTCTAATAAAGTTCCTTTAAAGCTTCATTAATTATACATCCATTCAACAATAATCCACTCCTCTTCAACTCTTCTAGAAGTACACTTTCAATTTAAAGTTACAGTATCACTTTACAGCAGATCCCTTTTCCTGATAAGCAGCTCCCCCACTAATTCACAGGGTAAGTCCCTATAGCCATGTTTATCTTCTAAAATCTGTCCCACTGGTCATAACTCAGTGAGTCCCAAGCTGGGTGAACAAGATTCTTTCTACTAGAAATCTGAAATTGAGAAGGAGAGATGCAGAGGCAGTTTCTGATATGGCTAGAAATGTAAGATGTAAACTCAGTGTAATATGCAAACTCGATAACTGCAGAGAAGGTCAAGTGCAATGGCTCACACCTGTAATCCCAGCACTTTTGGAGGCTGAAATGGGAGGATTGCTTGAGCCTAGGAGTTTGAGACCAGCCTGGACAACATAATGAGACCCCATCTCTGATAACAATTTTTTTTTTTTTAATTAGCTGAGCACTGTGGCTTGCACCTGTGGTCCCAGCTATTCAGGAGGCTGAGGTGGGAGGATCACTTGAGCCCAGGAAACTGAGGCTGCAGTGATTAAGCACTACACTCCAGCCTGGGTGACAGAGGGGGAGACTCTGTCTCCAAAAACAAACAAACAAACAAACAAACAAAAGAAAAAGAGAGAGAGAGGAGGGAGGTAGGGAGTGGAGAGGAAAGAAAATAGGAGAAAAGTTGTATATGTAGTAGACACACAGAGAAGCTGAGATCAGATGGGGAACTTTTTGTTGATTTCTAGTACCTAGATCCAGTCCTTGTGACGCATCCTTATTTCCCTAAAAATAATCTTTTTGCTTTAGCTGGTCCAAGTTGATTTCTGTGCCTCACAATCAAACTCCTGATTGATCCTCATTCGAACTCCTACAAGACCCAGGAATTGTGACACTTCTGTATCATCCCAGGGTCCAACAGAAGACTGTGCATTCAATCAATGCTGTTGCTCTCCATTCTCTACTCCAGTGTAGTGCAACCCGCCCCCTAATCTTGAGCCTTTATCCAATCATCTGATTGTGTTGCCTGAATCCAGGTTCTTTTCTCTCCTATTCACTTTATATTCTACCATGAGATCCATCTTCCAAAACTTTGTTTTCTCCATGTGTCACTTTCCAACTCAAAAGTCAGTGGCTCACTAGCCTCTAATTGTGTCTCATGGAACACTGGAAATGTTCCATGAGAAAGAGTTCTGCTGCCAAAGATGCTTGGAATATCAAATCTTCGCCTCTCAATACTACCACATATATAAGCATATTAAAAGCTTTGAGAAGTTCTGCTTATAAACCATCCCCCCCACCACCAAAAAACAAAAACAAAAACCCAGCTTAAATTTGCTTGATTTAATGTGTTCTTTCTTGGTGTAACATCTATGGCAAAGGGGAATACCTATAGAATTAAGGCCAAACATCTTTTTGGCTCTGTACACATGCCCAATATATGAGTTATCTGATCTAATTTACCATCTCTCCCTCTGCTGCAGCCAGATGAGCCTCTTTCTTGCTTCCTGCGCTTTCTCATCTCTGTGCCTCAGCTGTAGTGTCCCCTCCTCTTGAAATGTTCCTTGCCCACCTTGCCTCCAAGCTCTACTGGGTCCTCTCTGGAGTTTTCTCAACCACCCAATTCCACATTGCACTTATACTCTTCTCTCTTCCTAAAGCACATGTGATCTGAAAAACATAGCATTCAGTCATAGTTGTTTCATCATAAATACAGTCCTATGTTTCTACCTGACTCTTTTAAAATTGTGTTTGTCACCCCAGGAAGATGGCGATCTTTTTTTTTTTTTTCGTCTTGAAACAGGGTTTCACTCTGTCACCCAGGCTGGCATGGAGTAGTGTGATCATAGCTCACTGCAGCCTTGACCTTCCTGGCTCAAGTGATCCTCCTTCCTTGGCCTCCCAAAGTGCTAGGATTAGAAGTATGAGCCACCACATCCCACCAGCAATCTCCTCCTCCTCCTCCTCCTTCTTCTCCTTCCTCTTCTTCTTCTTCTTTTTTTTTTTTTTTTTGAGATAGAGTCTTGCTCTGTCTCCCAGGCTGGAATGCAGTGGCGCAATTTCAGCTCACCACTACCTCCGCGTCTATGGTTCAAGCAATTCTCATGCCTCAGTCTCCTGAGTAGCTGGGACTACAGGTGTGCACCACCATGCCTGGCTAATTTTTATATTTTTAGTAGAGACGGGGTTTTGCCATGTTGGTTGGGCTGCCGTCTACCTCCTGACCTCAGGGGATCTGCCTGCCTCGGCCTCCTAAAGTTCTGGGATTACAGACATGAGCCACTGCGCCCAGCCTGGTCAGCAATCTTCTTAAAGGTAGAAACCATACTTTTCTTCTATAATACCATTTTCAGGACTGGCACAAAATATGTTTTTAAGAATTATACAATTGAATTGAATTGAGCTACTTCCCTGATTTAGAATGACAAATGCTTTCTCTCCATTTGCTTAAGAATCAACTGGCCTTGCTATTTAGAGGCAAGCATGTCCAATGCCCAATGCTAGGCTTTCCCTGGAGAACACAGGGCAGCTGAATGCTTGGGGAAGAATTGCTTCTGCTATGGCAGGGTTCTTTTGAGTAGAGAACTTTAAAGGGATCATTATCTGCTTGTAAGAAATGGAGGTCAGCATGCCTGAAAACAGGAGTTGTGCAGATAACCTTGCCATATTTAGAATTCTATGCTTGGAAACAGCCTAAGTGCTCTTCCATATAAAATTGGGTAAGCCTATTATAGCACATCTATTGCACAAAATCTTATATAGCTTTAACAAATCATATTGCAGAAGAATATTTAATGATTTTGGAAAAGATTTATGATATAATGTATGAGAAAGAATTTCTTTCTTTTCTTTTCTTTTTTTTTGAGACAGAATCTCTCTGTCGCCCAGACTGGAGTGGAGTGCAGTGGTGCAATCTTGGCTTACTGCAACCTCCACCTCCCAGGTTCAAGCAATTCTCCTGCCTCAGCCTCCAGAATAGCTGAGATTTACAGGTGTGTGCCATCATGCCCAGCTAATTTTTGTATTTTTGGTAGAGATGGGGTTTCACCATGTTGGCCAGGCTGGTCTTGAACTCCTGACCTCAGTTGATCCACCTGCCTTGGCCTCCTAAAGTGCTGGGATTACAGGCATGAGTCACCGCGCCCAGCTGAGAAATAATTTCTAAAATAGCATATACACTATGTTTCTAACTTGATTTTAAAAAGAATATGCATTGAAAACCACACTGGAAAGGTACACTAACATGTTAATCTTGGTTAAATCTGGGTGGTGGGGTCACAAGTGTTGTTTTTTTTTTTTCAACACCTTCTTGTATTTTTCAGTATCTTCCTGGTTTTCTACATTGAATATATATTACTTTTGTAATCAGAAAAAAAGTCAATCAAAATACAATTCTATGTTTTCTCTCTTCCCCTAGTTCCTGTCTTCATCCTGAATGATTGTACCCAGATTCAGAGGTCCGGAGAACTCTCTCTATTTTCACTTGGTTCCTTACCCTCTAGTTGACTATGGTCAGCTTTCTTTTCTGATTAGGCATTGGGCTAATATGGCAATGTCCCCAGAATTCAGTAATAACCTAGACATTGCCCAGGGCAGGCATCTGAGATGATTATAAAGAGCAGATCAAAATAACTTCTGCCTCTTAGTTTCCTTAGACATATTTCAATTCCTCTCACTTACTTATTGCCCAGGCTAGAGTGCAGTGGTGCCATTTTGGCCCACTGCAACCTCCGCCTCCCAGGTTCAAGCAATTCTCCTGCCTCAGCCTCCCGAGTAGCTGGGATTACAGGTGCGCGCCACCATGCCCAGCTAATTTTTGTATTTTTAGTAGAGACAGGGTTTCACCATATTAGGCAGGCTGGTCTCGAACTCCTGACCTTGTGATCTGCCTGCTTCAGCCTCCCAAAGTGTTGGTATTACAGGCGTGAGCCACCATGCCCGGCCAGACTGGGTAAATATTTTAATGGATTTAAATTACATTTTCTGCAGGACTGCTGTTTATTTTACTGTGTTTTTTTGCTTGCACTGAACCACATAGGGCTCTCCATCATATCTGGTTTGCACAAATATGAATGTCTTTCTCATGAATGAACTTATCCATTTTATGGAGAAAATGATACAGGCTTACCCTACTTCAAGGCTTATTGGCTGCTCTCTCAGCCCTAGCTGATCACCATTGATGCGCTTATATTCCCTACATGAAACTTAAGGCACAGCTTTAAATGAAAGGTACACTGTAAATGAAAAGCACAGCTGATTTGGTTTGAATTTGTTTTGGCGAAAGACAGTACGATTTGGTTTGAGTCCTTCTTGTGAACTGGGGTCTAGTCAAGAGGGACCTGCTGGAACTTCTGCCAGGAGTCCTGTGGAAACTAAGAGATGCCTGGGGCTGGTTAGGTGTGTTGTGAGGTGAAGCCTCCAGACTGAAAAGTCTCTGGGATTCTATTTCCCTAGGACAAGTAAGGCCTCCTGGCCCAGACCCTGCTCTGGCCTCAAGCCCTCAGGGCAGCAAAACAGCTAACATTGCAGGTCTGTAACCAAAATGTCTAGGGGGCTTTAGGAGCTCCTTTAACTTGGTTGTGCTGAGTGCAGAGGCTCCTTGCACAGCACTGGCATCTTGGAATAAAGGATATGTTGGCAGTCAGCCTGGAGGCTGCAATCCCTGTGAGAAAGGAAGGCAGGCTGGTGTTACAGTGCTATGCTGGGGGCCAGGCAAGCAGCACTGTTAGCCCATCTGAGTCCAGTGATCACAGGGCTCCGATGAAATGGGCCTGGGGACTGCCCAAAATATCTGCTCCTGCAGAATCTTCTACTGAGAAGACATTTGGGGGAATAGGAGAAGAGAGGAGTTTCTTTTTCAAAGAACTCACTATTAGGGTCTTGTTCTTTAGACTTTGTTCACTCTGGTGCCTCTCTGTTGAACTGTGTCATTAGCTCACTAAAGGCTGGCAGAGAAACTAAAAAACGACTGTCTGTGATGGGAACTGGGTAAGCCAGTGCCACTGGCTCAGGCCTTTATCTACCTTATATGTGCTAAATAAAGTTGCTCTATTACCTACCATACGGGAAATCTCATCTCATCTCTCTCTCGTTCTCTCTCTCCCTCCCTCGGGTTAATTATACATACCGGATTCGGTTGTTCGTTTCAACTCTACCTAACTTTACTCTCTAACCATGCATTTATCATTGGTTCTATTTGCTCTTTCTAGTCCCTTTTCCCCCTTTGCCCTTGTCCCAGCCACTTCCCATGACTGAAGAAATAACTCACTCTGACTGGATTCTTTTCACTCATTCAAAAAGTTTTTATTGTCTGCCTATGACCTGCCAGGCACTGTTCTGGTCATTTAGGATAGATTTGTGAACAAAATAGATAAAGATCCCTGCAGGGAGGGGGAAGAAAGATAATCAGCAATACACATAACAAATATTTAAATTACATAGTATGTTAGACTTCTTAAGTGCCATGAGGACAAAAAAGAACAAGATTATGTGGGTTAAGGGTGATCAGGAGTGTCAGGGAGTAGGGGGAAGGGTGGATGATCAGGGTGGGCCTCACTGAGAAGGTGAAATTTGAACACTGCAGGAATGAGAAAGTTCATCAAGTAGATATCTGGGGCAAGTGTATTCAGGTAGAGGGTACAGCTAGAGTAAGGACACAAAGGTAAGCGCATGCCTAGTGTGTTTAAGGAACAACAAGGAGGCTGAAATGAGCAAGGAAGAGTGTCAGAAAAGTAGAGAGATGCAGTAGACAGATAATGTAGAACCATTTTGACTTTGTAAAGACCTTCATTTCTTTTGGCTTTTTTTTTTTTTTTAGACAGGGTCTTGCTCTATTGCCCAGGCTGGAGTGCAGTGGCATGATCATCCCTGGCTCAAACAATTTTCCCACCTCTGCCTCCTGAGAAGCTGGGACTACAGCCATGTGCCACCATGCCCAGTTAATTTTTTGATTCTTTCGTAGGGTCAGCGTGGTCTTGAACTCCTGGGCTAAAGTGATCCTCCCTCCTTGGCCTCCCAAAGTGCTGGGATTATAGGCGTGAGCCACTGTGCCCGACCTAGGACTTTAGTTTTGAGAGAAATGGGAGTTATTGAAGTGTTACCTTAAGAAAAATGGGGGGCAGGGATACTGAAGAGATTTGATTAAAGAAGGGGTATGATGTAAAGTACTTTTTTTTTTTTTTTTTCCTGAGACAGGGTCTCATTCTGTCGCCCAGGCTGGAGTTGAGTGGCCCCATCTCGGCTCATTGCAACCTCTGCTTCCTGGACTCAAGCAATCCTCCCACTTCAGCCTCCAGATTAGATGGGATTACAGGCACACACCACCACACCTGGAACATTTTTGTATTTTTAATAGAGATCAGGTTTCGTCATGTTGCCTAGGGTGGTCTTGAATTCCTGGGCTCGAGGGATCCTCCCTCCTTGGTCTCCCAAAGTGCAGGCATCAGGGGTTACAGGCATCAGCCACTGCACCCGGCCTCTCAGGTGCATTCAAAAGAGATCATTGTGGCTGCTGTGTTGAGAGCAAGAGTAGATTCAGGTGAGAATCTACCAGGTGAGAGATGATGGTGGCTTCAAGTAGATGGAGCCAATAAAGGAGGCAAGAAGTGGTTGGATTCCGGATGTATTTTGAAGGTAGTATTAATACTTGCCAGATGCCAGATCTGGTGTACGTGTGAAAGGACAACAGGTGTCAGAGATGACTCTAAGTTTCTGGCTTGAGCAACTGGAAGAATAGAGTTGCCATCAGTTGTGATGGGAAGCCTGTGGGTAGGTCAAGTTTGGGGGAGCAGATCAAGAGTTTGGTTTTGGACATGTTGAATTTGGAGATGTGGAACAGACAGTTGGATATATGAGTCCAGGGTTCAGGGAAGAGATCTGGAGCTAGAGATATAAATGTAGGGGTCATGGGCATGTTGATGGTATTGGAAATCATGTATTAATATTTGTATGAGACCATCGAAAGAGGTGGATAGGGAAGAGTAGAGAGTAGAGAACTGAGGTCTGAGCCCTGGGCATTTCAACATTTAGGGGTTAGGGAAAAGAGGAGGAACAAAGAAAAAAGACTAAGAAGGTTTGAAGGAGTGAGGTACCAGGAAAAAATCAACCAAGTAAGATGCCCTGGCATGAACCTCAGTGAAGAGACTGTATCAAGGAGGAGGAAGTGGTCAGTTATGTCAGATGCTATTAATCAATAAGATGAGAGCTGAAAATTGACCCTTGTATTTAGTAACATGGAAGTCATGATAACTTTGACAGGAACAATCTCTGTAGGCTAATGGGGATATAAGCTTGATTTGAAGTTGGTTTGAGAGAGAATTGGAGGAGGGGAATTGGACATAGCAAGTATAAATGATTCTTTTTTGCTCTAAAGGGGAGTAAATAGGGCAGACGCTGCTGATGGAAGTAGTCATTAAAAGACTTCGTTGTTTTTTAAGATATGAGAAATAATAGCATGCTTGTGTACTGATGGAAAGGATCTGGTAGAGAGAGAGAAAGAGACAATTTGGTGGAGGAGAGAAAGGGAAGCATTGCTGGAGTAATGTCTTTGAGTAGGTGAAAGGGACAGGATTGTGTGCACAAGTGGAGGAATTTGCTTTGATGGGCAGGTAATAGGTGGAAAGTGTGAAGATGCAACTTCTGGTCAGAGGATAAATGTGGTCATGGGAATCTGTAGAGCTCTTTCCCGGTTGCTTCTATTTTCCCAGTGGAGAAAGAATACAATTATCAGCTGAAAGTAAGGGTGGGAAGGAAATGCTAAAGATTTGAAAAGAGAAAAAAAGGTATGAAACTGCTCTCTAGGTGGAAAGGTGAATGAATGGATCAGGGAAAATGACCTGATCAGCATTAAGGGCCCATGGAGTTTCATCATCATGAATTTAAAGTGAATCAAGCAGTGTGGCTGTGTGTTGTTCTCCAGCCACGTTCAGCAGCAGGTATGGAGGTATGAAGTAGGTGCAGAGGTGGATTTGACTAAGTCTGCGTCAGGCTAGGTGAATGTGACAAAGGAAAAGAGAAGCAAAGAGCTGAAGGTGTGCAGAAGGGGCAATGATGATAATGGCTGAACCGTGAAATTGACACTGGGTCAGGAGGGGAGTAGGAACATCACAGGGTGGGCAACAGTGTATAGTTCGGATGGGGTCAAAGCATAGCTGGGATGCGTGAGACGAACTGGAAAGATAGGAGGTTGCAGTCAGAGAGTGGAATGCATGAAATTGAGATTATGGAGAGGTTGCAGTTGTAGGTAATCACAATTATGGGTTGAATAGAGGAAAGATCATTGGAGGAAAGGAGTTCAAGGGACTGAGAGGCTTGGGTGTTGAAAGGGTCATCTACATGTACATTTTAATCACCAAGCGTTAAGACAGTACATATTAGAGAAACAGTTAACCAAGCCCTAAAATAATTGAAAAATGACCTCTGGGCATCAGGAGAAGACAGTAGTGATTTATGCAACCTGAAGATATAAAATTCACTGTGGGGTGCAAGGGTTTGCAGAGGAGCAGGAAGATATTTCTTTTTTTTTTTTTTTTTTTTTTTTGAGACGGAGTCTCGCTCTGTCGCCCAGGCTGGAGTGCAGTGGCCGGATCTCAGCTCACTGCAAGCTCCGCCTCCCGGGTTTACGCCATTCTCCCGCCTCAGCCTCCCCAGTAGCTGGGACTACAGGCACCCGCCACCTCGCCCGGCTAGTTTTTGTATTTTTTTTAGTAGAGACGGGGTTTCACCATGTTAGCCAGGATGGTCTCGATCTCCTGACCTCGTGATCCGCCCGTCTCGGCCTCCCAAAGTGCTGGGATTACAGGCTTGAGCCACCGCGCCCGGCCAGGAAGATATTTCTGAAAGTGTGAAGAGTAAGAAAGACACCTATGTCACCTCTCGGTGAGAAGGTTGTGAGAGAACAAAATAGCCCCTGCTTGAGAAGGTGGTGGAAAAAGCAATGAGCTCAGGGGACAACCAGGTGCCTCTTGGGGAAAGAAGTGAAGCAGATGTTGAGAGAATAGATTGAGGATAAAACAGATTTTGCTAATCATGGATCGTGAACTCCAGCGGGCATGGAGGAAGACTTTCAGGAGTTGGGGAGGGTGGAAGAAAGCCCTGGGATAGGGAAAACATAGCCTCATGGGGATTCGTGGGCTGAGATTAGGCGAGCTGGGAACCAAGCAGCTCTTAAGGACTGAAGTCAACAGGGGCAAAGGCACGATGAGATGAGCTTCTTTGGATGCAAGGCAGATGATGGTGGCAAGGCGGTGAGTGTTGGGGTCGAGAAGTTTCAGGGGCTCCTTCTTCCCACCAGATGGTGAAGGGGAAGGTTAGGGGAGTGTCTCTGAGTGATCCCAGCTGCAGGGGCCTCCCCTCCTCCTCTCCTATTCTCTCATCTTTCATCTTTTCCAAAGGCTGCACCCAGCAGTTGTGACAATTCTGACTCTGCTACATTATTCACTGGCTTTAAAAGAGGTTGAATAGATTTTTCGCTCTCTGATGACTGAATTTCCTGTTTCTCTGAAAGCCTGAAATGTACTTGATCACATCCACCCTCCTCCCCACCCCAGAGGGCACATCCGGGGCTCTGTTGACACACTTGTCACATGGGCGACTTTCAAAAACAGTCAGAGTTAAATATTCACAGAGCTGAACGCCCCCCAACCCCCCAGAGAGGCATTTGAGGCGGTCCCAAGGGCTATCAGATAGGTCCTCTTATGTAAGCCCTTTTCATTCATTCCCACATCTCCATACAAAACCTTCCCTCACTCTGCTCCTCTCTGCGCATTAAACTGCTTTGGCAAGAGGAGCCTCCAAATTGGGGGAAGACAATTTTTGCTCATGTGGTCTGTGTTTCAGAGAACACAGCTGCTCACCATCTTGGTGAATGAGATCGTGCTTCGATTGTGGCTGCTCAGACCCAAGTTTATCACTGGGCCTCCTCTTCACTCAGCTTCTCCTCTGGACTTAGCTTTGTCCTGGTCAAAAGCCAGATCCATTCCTTTGGACTCGCTCATAGCCTAAGTTGGCAGCCATGTAATCACCTCCAGACTTTGCCTCTGACCATCACCCAAGGCACTTCCAAAGAAGAGTTGCAGGGAAGGGGGCCCAGGATGCTAAGAAAAGCTTGGTGTTTGCTGAATTAAGTGAGAGGATGAGCTCTTGGGAAACAGGTGATGTTTCTGTCACACATCCTAGTTTCATAACAACTGTTTAAACACCAACTTCTCATCTTGTGGTTTTATAGAACTGTAGAAATCTTCTCTGCTGTGCTCTGGCCATGGCCTGACACTGTCTGGGGGAGCAATGCTTTCTTTCTGTAATTTACCTCAATTAATTTCCCTTAACGAGCTCTCAGGATAAGATCTCCATGCTGGGATGTGACTAGTTAGATTCAATAGTTACCTCTTTAGGGAATGTTTGCATTTTGGTGTGACAGGAGGGGTGGGCCAAGCAGTTGGTGGGAGAAAGAGACAGGATGGGATGGTGGAGACTGTAGTAGACTGCAAAATACATGTCAGTGTGGCCAGATTTTTAGATTTAGGGGAAAAGGCTTACAAATCCAGATGTTTTGGTATAATCTTCCAATTTAAAATTTTTGGTAATTAATTCAAGTTTTAAAAAAAAGCTAGGTGAGCCAGATAAAATACATCTTTGAGTTACCTTGGACCATGGACCTAGGTGAAGTATCAGTGACATGTATAAATAGAAGCACACTTTTGGCTTAAATGCATTTGGTGTTAAGCACAATGGTTCTTCTATGGTTAATTTTTGGCAAAAATGCCAGTGGTGCTGCCTTGTGGTCCTGAAATCATACTGGAAGGGCTGGCACAGGACTGACTCTGGCCTTGGTGACTTGCACCCAGTCCATTCGGAATCCTGTTCCTATGGATAGTTTCTTCCTTGATATAAGTTGCCTGGGTCCCTCAGGAAAGCCATCAAATTCAATGTGAATGCAATCACTCAGATCGGCTAAAGGCAGGTGAGTGTAACAGGAAGGCCTTCCTCATTGTGAAAAACAGCTGAAGACTACAATAGAGTCCTTTCCATCTCTGATCAGAGAGACTGGCAGAGTTTATTGTCCCACAGCACAGGTTTAACACGTGACCTCTGGAATCAGATGCATGGGTTCAAACTTCTCCCCTATTAGCTGGGTGTCCTTGGGCAAGTTAATTAGCCTCTCTAACCTCAGTTTTTTAATCTGTAAATTGGGGAGTTAATAGTACCTTCTAAGTAGTATTCAGCGGGATGGCGCTTGCAAAGTGCTTCCTTAGCAGTTCCTAAAGTGTAAGCTTCTACATCGGAAATGGGATGTGACTTCATGTTTAGAAGACTCACTATGTTTTAAATTTTGCTGGGGCTCAGAAAATGATAAGTCAAAGTATAATGCCTTGGCATGCTGAGTACTGTGAACTAAAGGAGATTGGAAAGCCTTAGCAGCAGTCTCAGAAGCAAAATCTCTCTCTGAACTTCTCTTGGCCTATTTCCCACCCCTTCTTCTCCCTGAATTCATAGAAACCAGAATTCCTCTTCCCTATGGCAGGTCCTAACAATTAGAACCCCTTTCCCCCAAAGCAAGCCATAAAATCTAGACCTGTTACTCTAAGTTCCCCCTGCCTATCTGTGTAGGCACTGGTCATGAAGAGATTCTCTGACCTACCTCTGACTGTGAGTTATAAGACCTGTGTTCCAGACAGCCCCTGCCCCACACCCAGGAGGAAGGAACGCTGCTCAGAGAGGCCAAGAAGAATCTGAACAGACAGGCCTTGCTGGGTTTTCCCCCTCGTCTATTACCATTAGATCGTATCCTTTTGTCTATTTTTATGCTTAGGTTCAATGAAGAATGGACAGCATGTATTTCTACCTAAGCAGAAAAATAGACAGTTTTCCCTGGGTCACTGGGTTTTCATTTCTGAAGGCTCCTGTGTCCCATAAAACTTTGATTTGGTAAATTTGTTATGCTTTTCTCTTGTTAATCAGTCTTTTGTTATAGCAGTGACCCTTATGATGGGTGAGGAAAGGTATCTCACATCTTTTCTCCCCGACCCCCCCACAATAGGGACTTATTGAACCGCACCACACCGAGTCCCAGGCCCAGGAGACTGGGCTCAGAAAGTCCCACTGAGTTCCTAGGTACCAGCCTTCTGGTAGATCAACTTTGTTTTCTAGTGTGGCTCTATCCCTTCTTTGCATATGCCTTCAGCTTCTTCTTTCCCCTCTTTTAGGTCTACTCTGCCTCTAGCCTGTGTTTTAATCACATAAAAAATGCTATTAAAAATGTAGAATCAAGGGCTGGAGACAGTGGCTCAAACCTGTAATCCCAGCAAGTTCAGAGGCTGAGGTGGGCAGATGGCTTGAGCCCAGGAGTTCGAGACCAGCCTGGGCAACATAGTGAAACCCCGTCTCAAAAAAAAAAAAAAAAAAGATTAACCGGGCGGCCATGGTGGCACGGCGCCTGTAGTCCCAACTACTAGGGAGGCTGAGATGGGAGGATCGCTTGAACCTGGGAGGTCAAGGCTGCAGTGAGCCATGATCATGCCACTGCACTCCAGCCTGGGTGACAGAGCAAGACCCTGCTTCAAAAAGTTTAGAATCAAATTTTAAATTGCAAACTCTGATTGAGGTTGTTGCCTTCCAACTATGCTTATTCATCTAGAAAGAGAAGTCAGCATTTCTTGAAGTCTGGCCGCAGTATGGGGTCCCTGAGAGAAAGCCTCTAAAAATATTAGGGGGAGGGAGGGAGAGGTATGTGATTGAAAGTTAGGGAGGTGGTTCCAGAGAAGAGGGCAAGCCCTCAGGTTGGGACGCCAGAGGCTCCGAGGAGAAAAAAGAAAAGGAAGCCAGGCCTGCGATCCTGATGGAGCCCGCTCCTCCCACCGCGGGGAGATCCGCCCTCAGCGCTGTGGTGGCCGGAAGTGCTGGGCTCGGGCGGGTGGGGGTGAGGGGCTGCCTGGGAGCTCAGTCTCCGGGCTGGGCTGGGCTGGGATATTTATAGCACCTGGGTTTTTGGGTCTGCCTCCACCTGGATTTATTTATGCGGCCTGTGGCTGTGGCGCGTGTGGGGAATGAAGGGGGGCGGATCTCTCTGCAAGGGTCCAGTTCTTGGCCTTGGGACTCTAGCTGGAATGGAAACGACAAATCACTACCAGGGGCTGTCTGGGGTAACGTAGGCAGAGCAGCACTTGGTGCTGCGCCTGCAAAGCCGCCGGTGATTGGGCCTGGTGAAACTCGGGGCTTTCCAGATCCACGGGGTGTCGCCTTTGTGGCCGCCGTGGGCGTGGGTGAGGCAGGTGTGGGCTACGGGGAAGCGATCCCCCCACGCAACTCACCCCGAGCTCCAGCTCTCACGCCTTCCTCCGCAACTCCTGGGAAGAATTAAAGGCGGAAAAATGTTCCGTCTCCGGAGGGATCTGTACTTGGAAAGAGAACTCAGAGAGCACGTGGTGGCCGGCCCCATCTGCAGACCCAAAACTAGAGAGTCCACGTTTGCGAACCCATCTGCACTTTCGACTTCCCCTGATCACTACGTGTCTGGCTGCTCTCAGACTGCGATGACATCACTTTAAAAAAACGTAAATAACTGTCCTTTGGGCCTTTCAAGAACCTAGTGATTGAGGAGAGGGCAACGCTGAACGCTGAATCTCGAGGAAGGCTGTGTCGTGGGACCCTCAGGCATTGTTTAATCTGTGCAGGGCGCAGTCTTGGACAGGTCCCAGCCCTCTCCTCTGCCCACTCACAAAGCCCAGCCTGCTTGCTCCATTGGCAACTGGGCTGGAGGAGAGGCGAGGGGCAGAGTGGGCGCTAAGATCCTGTGAGGAAAGCCAGGACCCTCGTGGTATCTAGGGAAATGAAAATCGCGTTGACAGTAGTCCAGCGCTTTGCTTTTCTCATTCACCCCTCGGACAGCACGAGACAGGCATTCCTGCCAACGTCCCCATTTCACAGATGGAGAAACTGAGGCTTAGGCAAAGCAATTTGCCCCAGGGTGACGGAGCAAGCGTCAACTTCAGTTTCCAGCTCGGACGCGAGGGGCCGTCGGGGGCGTTCCGGGGAGGGGGTGTCTGGCCCGGGGTGGGCACGCGGGGCTGAGAAAAGTTCTGGCAGCGGCGCGGGGTGTAGCCGGCGTCTGGCGGGGCCGCACGGGCCTGGAGCTGCTGGAAAGGCTGGTCTGGTAGCCCGGGACGAGGGGAAGGCCTGCCCGGAATCCCGAGCAGCACGGCGGGGCCGGGGCAGCTGCCAGGCTCGGCTGGGGACCCGCTCGCGCTGCGGTCGGTCGGCGGCGGGCAGGCCACATACCGCGCGGCGTGGAGGAAATGGCTGGGATTCCTCCTGCGGCGCCGCGCGGGCCTCGGGGCGGGCGGGGCTCCCCCAGTGTGTTGGGGCGGGGGCGGGGCGCGGCGGAGGGTGAGCCGGGATCCCGGCGCTGGCGGGGGCGCCCCGACCTGGGTCCTCGTACCCGGAGCGCTCCCGCCACTTTGCCAGCATCTGGGCCTCCGGAGCCCCGTGAACCCTCAAGAAGGGGAGCACGTGAAGGGGTGCAGGTTCGACTCCTGCAGAGACTCCCCGGCCCCACCCAGCCTCCTGCCCGCTTAGCGTCTCTGCCTCAGGCCTGAGGGGCTGAGTCACCCACCCGCAGAGCGGCCCTATAGCCCCTGCTGATCCGAATCAGGTCCTGCCTTCTGGGATGGCGCATGCACGACACGCGTGGGACCCAGCGAAGAGGATGCTGAGGACCTGGGCGCTGCTCCGGGCAGTGAGGCCTCCGCAGGACCCAGTTTCAGCCTTGGAAAGTCCTGGCCGCTGACGTCCTCAGTGTTTTAGGCGCAGCCTCAGGCCTTTCTACTGCAGGCATGGTGGGCCAGGCGGAGTTGGCTTCTAGGGGATGAGGCTTGCCGTGACAGAGAGGCCGGCCCCTCGTGAGATTGTTGCCTTGAGTGTGGTGGGTGAGGGTTAGAGCAGAGCCAGGAGGATGGCACCTGAGGTCAGTCGTGACCTGGGCCTGAGTGAGGAGGCCGCTTTATACTGTACTGGGGCGTGGAGGCGTGAGAAGATGGAAAACCGGGGGGGTTGGGTTAGCTTGAGAAAGCTCCCAGCTGCCTCTGGACACAAGCAAAAACATGATTTGGCTGGGGAATTGGAAGCGGGGAAAGTGAATGGAGGGCCTTAGATTGGGTCCCCTATAACATCTGCTAGGAGGGTGGCCCCTGGCACTTGGAACAGGGACTGACTGATGAATCCATGATCTCTTTCCTCCCTCAGTCTGCACTAGGATGTCAGATCCAGTCAAGAGTGGCATTTGAGAGGCATTACCTTCTGCCTTGCACCCCTAAACCCTTCCCGCTGCAGTCTGCTGCACTCACTGCCCTCCTGCCCTTCTCTGGTTTCCAACTCCAATGGCGTCAATTCTCTATGAATTATTCCTTGACCCCCACAACTTCTCCCTCCATCTGCTTCCACAGCCACATGATTGTGCTTTTCACACTGTATCGTGAATATTTGCTTGTAAACTTATCTCCCCAGCTTGACAATAGCTCTATAAGGGCAGAGATTGGCTAAATCTTATATAACTTTGTGGACCTACTGTATTAGGCCATTTTCACGTTGGTATAAAGAAATACCCGAGACTAAGCAGTTTATAAAGAAGAGAGGTTTAATTGGCTCATGGTTCTGCAGGCTTCACAGGAAGCATAGTGCTGTCATCTGCTCAGCTTCTGGTAAAGCCTCAGGGAGCTTTCAATCATGTGGAGGGCAAAGGAGGAAGCTGTCATCTCACATGGCCAGAGGAGGAGCAAGAGAGAGCATGGAGGGAGAGGTGCCACATACTTTTAAAGGACCAGATCTTGTGAGAACTCACTATGGTCAGGAGAGCATCAAGCCATATAGGACCCACCCCCATGACCCAGACACCTTCCCACCTCCAACAATGGGGATTACAATTCATTACGAGATTTAGAGGGGATATACATCCAAACTGTATCAGCTGCTATCTAGAGTTGTGCTTGCCTTACAGTAAATGCATGACCTGTTTGTTGAATGAATGAGAGAAAGAGGAAGGAATTGGATGGGGACAATATAAATGGAAGCAGAAACCAGAGGAAACACAGGCCAGATGTGAAACTTGCTAGAAAGCTCTCATCTTTGCTTCCTGCATACACAGAGAACTTGCTACCCAGACTCTGCCCTGCCCTCTCTTAGCTGCCATTCCAAGGTGGGCCCAGTCCACAGGGTCTAGCACCACCATTTCCCCAAGACCACTCTGAACTGCACACCTTGATCCTAAGTTCAATGCCAACCCCCACTCTCTCTCTCTCTCTTTCTTACCCTGGCTTGAGGCTCTGAGTTTGGCTTAGTTGCTATGCACCTGTTTCTGTAGCCCACCATCCCCCCACCTCTGCTCCGCATACTGGTGCACCTCATTTCTCAGCAAAATCTGACTCTACATGAAGTGGTGTTGTCCAGCCATTTCAAATAAAACTAGGACTCAGGAGGTAGTGCCCTGGCTCAAGGCTGGGGGCAAGCATGGCGGTGGCTTTGTCTGCCTGCCTCCAGGATAGGATGGCTTCAAGCTTGGAAGCAGAACAGGGATGGAGTTTCCCAACCTGGCCCACATCACCTGAGCCCGAGTGGCCTGCTGAAGTTTCCATCGCTTCAGGGACTTCCAAGTAGCCCGATCTAGGCCTGTGGAGGGGCTCCCTTCAGAGCAAGTCTTCTGCCAGGCCCTGGAAGGAAATAAGAGACCAGAGCCAGGCCTGTCCTGATGCACTTGCCCCTCCTCAGACCGGCCTGGTGGGCATCTGTGGGACTCGGGAGCGTCAGGGAATGAGATGTCACTTCCAACATTGCCTCTGGACACTCCCGCACAAGGAGTGGGCCCGGAAGGCCCTGGCAGACCTTTCACACAGACACAGGCAGACAGAAGCGCAGCCAGCTCGCAGTGACAGCATTGGTTCTGGGAATTTTCAAAGTCAAAACCCCAATATTTTTTCACAAGAAAAAGGAACAGATTTTGGCATCTTTGCTCCAGAAACAGGAACTGACCAAGACAGTGACCTCTGATCATCACTTCCTCATCGCACTGCTCAGAAGCGGATGGGTTCCCTCAGCCCTTTGACTTTACCCTCAGGGTTCTCTGGGCAGAAGCCCTAGGGCTTTAAGGAACAGCAGAGGAAAGAAGAGAAGGGAAAGGAGAGAGATTTTCTAAGTGGTCAGTCCTTGAGGACTGAGGAGGCCAGGAGCCTGGTGGGGATGGGAGGAGTTGGGGCCAGGAGGTACCTGTCACCTGGTAGGTCTCAGTGTGGCCTTACTTTTGTCTTGTCATGGAAAGAGCATCAGTGTGTGGACATTTTGAAGCTCACGGTTCGTTGCTCCTCTGTCTTGTAGCATTAGAGTACAGGCATCCACATTCACAGCAGACTTAGCTGTAGCACTTCTGCAAGTTTGTTTTTGTTTTTGTTTTTTGTTTTTTGAGATGGAGTCTTGCTCTGTCACCCAGGCTGGATTGCAACGGTGTGATCTCAGCTCACTGCAACCTCTGCCTCCCAGGTTCATGCGATTCTCCTGCCTCAGCCTCCCGAGTAGCTGGGATTACAGGTGCCCACCACCATGCCTGGCTAATTTTTTTAATTTTTAGTAAATATGAGGTTTCATCATGTTGGCCAGGCTGGTCTTGAACTCCTAACCTCAGGTGGTCCGCTGGCTTCGGCCTCCCAAAGTGCTGGGATTACAGGTGTGAGCCACTGCATCTGGCCGCTCTGCATGTTTTGAGCATCTGCTCCATGTCAGACAGGTTGCTGGATGCTGGGTGAATAAGAAACAAGATTTTTCCCTTGCAGTGCTTAGCGTCTAATAGAAGGAACTGGTATTTGAATAATAAACATGAAAATAATGAAGCTGAGGATGACTATTGCCAAGAGAGGAGGGAGAGGCTGCACTGGGTTGGGGTGGAGCATGAAAGGCCTGAGGAAGGAGGTGGCATTTGAAGTGGGTCTTGAAAGGAGGTGGTCATTTGTCAGGTGGAGATGGGGAAGGAGGACCTTCCAGGGAAAAGGAGCCGCCTCAGCAGTTGGGGTGCAGGTGGGTACAGAGGAATAATGGGAGAAGTGGCTGGAGCAGGATGTGAGGTCCACTTTGCAGAGCCCTGAGTGCCAGACTGAGGTACGTGGATTTCCTCAGAGGTTCATGAGGAAGCCTTGACCGGCAGTGGCATAATATATCCGTCACCAAGTGCTGCTGGAAACTCAGAGAAAGGAGTGAGGCAATGGGGAGGACTGAGCAGCCAGCCCCAGCCATGATGACAACTCAGCCTTTCAGCGTGTTTGGCATTCCCAGCCCTCATAGTGTGCAGCGACCTGATATTGGTCCCATTTACTAGGCATTTGTTGGTCCAAGATTTTTGCTGGAAAACTAAGTTTCAGTTCCCCTAAGAAGTGAGCAAAGAGAATATTGATGGTGGTATCTATGTTCTTGTGTGAAATGACCAGAGCAGGAGTCACTATGGGCAATCAGAGGCCTTCTTTGTCCTGGACAGGCTATGGAAGGGTGCCAGGGTGGGGAAGGGTTAGGGAGGAGGTGCCAGGGCCAGATAGGCACTGGGCAGAGACCTCTGGATCAAAAGGTCCCTAAGAAGACCAATTGGACCCTCCTCTGTCTCCATGGCTCTGTCCTTAACAGAGTACCTCTCATACAGGGTGCGATGGAACTTCCTCAGCAGTAGGCAAAGAGGGTTGTATTGATTGTTATTTATTTATTTGAGACAGGGTCTCACTCTGTTGCCCAGGCTGGGGTGCAGTGGCACGCTCATGGCTCACTGCAGCCTCCACTTCCCAGGCTCAAGTGATCCCGCGACTTCAGCCTCCATAGTAGCTGGGACTACAGGTGTGTGCCACCACGCCCAGCTAATTTTTAAATTTTTTGTAGAGATGGGATTTTGCCATTTGCCTAGGCCGACCTTGAATTCCCAAGCTCAAGTGATCCTCCCTCCTTGGCCTCCCAAAGTGCTGGGATTACAGGTGTGAGCCATTGTGCCCAGCTCTGTTATTATTATTTTTTAATAAGCTTTGTTTATCTTCGCAGGTTGTAAACTTCTACAGGGCAGAGGTGGTGTTTCCCATAAGTCCTAGTACTCACTAGTCACTAAATAAAAGTGAGCTGAAGGAAAGGATCAGGGTTAGATGCCCCATTATGAGGAGGAGAAGCTTTAGGGGGGATAGCAAACAATATATTTTATCGTTTTGTTTTATCATACATCCCCCTGCTGACCCCTCTGACTTCTTTGAGTGTGACCATGAATCTAACAGATCCCCTGTTGGGGTCTTTGCTGACGGATCAGCCTCTCTGAACTTCTCTCCTTCCCCCATTTCTTCCATGGGGCATGTTAGCATTTCATCAACTCATTCTATACATATTTATTATCTTCAATTTGTTAGAGACTGTGCTGGGTATGGGAATACAATGGTAGAATTTTCCTTGTTATGATTTTGGGTGCCACCTGCTGGGCATATGTAGGCACATACACACAAAGTTTTGTGTAAATGTACACATAAGATGCCAACTAAAACATACAAAGGGAGACACAGCTGTGTACACAGAGTAAAACATATGCTTGTTCACAAACAGGCACACGTATGTGAAAACATAGAAACACAAATGTAGAAATGTAGGCTCTAGATAGTACCTCCACCTTAGTAGGAGTCCAGTAAATACTTGCTAGTCTATAAAATAAGATGCAGTTCTTTGGATCTACCTTCTTTCAGGCTTATTTTTCAACACCCTTTCTAGCCAATTAGACAAGAAAACTGTGTTGTCACTTGCTCCCTGCCTACATTCCTCCCCCTCCATTCTATTAATTCTTTTTATTTTTATTTACTTATTTATTTGTTTTGAGACAGAGTCTCACTCTGTCGCCCAGACTGGAGTACAGTGGTGTGATCAAGGCTCACTGCAATCTCTGCCTCCCAGGCTCAAGTGATCCTCCCATCTCAGCCTCTTGAGTAGCTGGGACCACAGGTGTGTGCCACCATGCCTGGCTAATTTTTTTTTTCTTTTTTCTTTTTTTGTAGAGATGGAGTTTCACCATGTTGCCCAGGCTGGTCTCAAACTCCTGGACTCAAGCCATCTGCCTGTCTCGGGCTCCTAAAATGCTGGGATTACAGGCGTGAGCCACTGCACCTGGACTATTAATTATTTAAGACCTAGCTCAGGCTGGGCGTGGTGGCTCACACCTGTAATCCCAGCACTTTGGGAGGCCGAGGTGGGTGGATCATCTGAGGTCAGGAGCTCAAGACCGGCCTGACCAACATGGTGAAATCCTGTCCCCACTAAAAATACAAAAATTAGCTGGGCATGGTGGTGGGCGCCTGTAATCCCAGCTACTCTGGAGGCTGAGGCAGGAGAGAATCACTTGAACCTGGGAGGCGGAGGTTGCAGTGAGCTGAGTTATGCGACTGCACTCCAGTCTGGGCAACAGAGCAAGACTGCCTCTCAAAAACAAAACAAGACCTAGCTCACCTTCTGCAGCTGCAAGCCTGTAGCAGCTCAGATGAACCTTCTACCAGCTAAGGGAATGAATTTCTCTTCTGAACTTTCATAACTTTATGATATTTGTCATTTTACTAACTTGCATTTTGGCTATTTGGGGACACGTGTTTTCTCCTTTTCTGGTATATAATCTCTTTGAGGGTAGAATTTGTGGTTGACCCATGTTAGTGTTCCCCCATAGTGCCTGGCATGTTGCCTTGTACAAAGGGAGGGGCTCAATAAATATTTGCTAAATAAATGACACAGTCATGGACACAGAGAAACATGTAGACAATATACAGAAATGCACATCTACTTACATACATTTCTCTATCTTTGCAAAAGTTATACACATTGACAAGAAAGCACAGAAACACATCTCTATGCCTATAGCCGTGAGTAGACACATCCCTGCAACTAAGCCCTTTGTAATTTCTGCTGTCTTCATTTTAACACAGATCTTCATCCTATTTACTTCAGCAATTGCCTCTTAATGTGCTTGGTTGCTAGTTCTTCTCTTTCCACTTTTTCTATTATCCCCTGGGCTGTACCTTCCTAAAATACCTCTTTGAGGATGTTATTTCTCAGCTCAGAATTCTAGCAGTTTTTGCTGCCCTGCATGATAGTGTCTAGAAAAAGCTAAATCTTTTCTTGTCTGCTCTCCCTTTAGGAAAGGGAGTCACAGTTATAACCAGTGAAAATAATGTGGACGTGGTCTCTAGAAACATGTGCCATTGCCTGTTAAAAGAAACAGTTGTGGCTGGTGCCACCTGTTCTCCTTCCTTACTGCCTTGAATTTGTTTGCAGAGGAGCTGCAGCAGCCGTTTTGCAACCAAGAGGGAATAACCAAGATGCTGCTCTTGACCTTGAGCAACCGAACAAATTATACTACTTCTAGATTCCTTGTTTATGTAAGAAAAATAAACCTTTGTTTAAGCCACTGCAAGTTGTTTTCTATGACTTGCATCTGGATGTAATCCTAACTCGTGATTCTTAAATATCCCACTTTCCCCGATACCCACAGGACAAAGCCTAATTTCCTCAATCTGATATTCAAGAGTATTTGTGATCTGGTCCCGCTCTACTCATCCTATCTTGTTTCCTAGTATTCTCTTATGGCCATACCTAGTCCAAGCCTCCATCCTCACCTGTTGCCTAGACAAGTTGAGTAACTTCCCAGCTCATCTCCTTGCTTCCACCACGGACCTCCTCCAGTCCATTTTGGCTAAAGCAGCCAGAGAGATCCTTTAAAAATAGTGTCTCTTCTGTGCTTAAATCCCTTCAATGGCTTTTTTTTTTTTTTTCCTGAGATGGAGTTTCGCTCTTGTTGCCCAGGCTGGAGTGCAATGGCGCAATCTCAGCTCACTGCAACCTCTGCCTCCCGAGTTGAAGCGATTCTCCTGCCTCAGCCTTCCGAGTAGCTGGGATTACAGGCATGCACCACAATACCCGGCTAATTTTGCATTTTTGGTAGAGATAGGGTTTCACCATGTTTGGTCAGGCTGGTCTCGAACTCCTGAACTTGGGTGATTCACCTGCCTCAGCCTCCCAGAGTGCTGGGATTACAGGCATGAGCCACTACACCTGGCCTCAATGGCTTTTTATTACACTTTAACTCAAATCTGAACTTCTCAGTAAAACTGAGACTCCTACAAGGCTCTGGCAGGCTCAAGATCAGTGGTCTTCAACCCTTGCTGCATATTAGAATCACCTAGGACTATTTCAAAGATTATCAGAGGTTGAGCTTCACACCTAAACATTTGGATTTAATTGCTCTGGGATGGACCTGGGACACTGATATTTTTGATATATTCCTGTGGTAGATTCTCAAGTACAGCTAGGGTTGAGGTCCCTGATTTAGACCTTGCCTATTAACTCCCTGCTTACATAGCACTCACATGGTCACTATGCTTTAACCATGTTGGTTTCTCAATTCCTCAGAATGTGCCAAGCTCTTTGCTGTCTCTGGACCTTGGTAGATGTGATTCCTTCTGCCTGGAAGGCTCTTGCCTTTTGCTTGCCATATGTTTGCTTGTTCTATCCTTCAGACTCAGTTTAAATGTCTCCTGTTCAGAGAAGCCTCCCCTAACCACTTAATCTAAAATTGTCCTCCATGTCGTTCTCTGTTGCAATTTCCTTATTTCTTTCTTGATACTTGCTGCCACTTAAAAATGATATGTTTGTCTTTTAAAATCTTTGTCTGTCATACTAGACTGTAGTCTGCAGAAGGGCAGTCTATAATCTATTTTGTATGGTACCGCTCTTACAGTCAGAGCCTCACACATAGTAGGTATGTCAAGAATTGTGAAGGAATCTGAAGTTCACTCTATTTGCAAGTTAACAAGTTAGCTTGCTACCATTTCATGGATGCTGGCAGAAGACAAAAGACTTCTAGGTCAGAGACAAAGAGCTTTATTATTCACAGCAACAGCAGCGGCCAGAGTACAAACATTTGCCCTGGTTCCTGTGCAACTTCCTGAGACTCAAAGAACGAGGGCAAAGGTTTGTACTTTGGCCACTGCTGTTGCTGTGAGTAATGAAGAGGTCTGAGTAGCGTGTGCCCATGTAGAGGGCTGCATTACAGAAGAGGAACCCTGAGCTTAGGGAACCACGAGCATTCAAAATGGTTCAAAACTTTGCCTACTTGAACTTTGTCCTGGGGGGAGACAATATCTTTCTAACACTGGACAATACACAAACCTACCCTTTCCTCCACAGGGAGACACAATCTCTATCTTTCACAGCTGTTTACTGTACAAACATTCTTGAAAAGATAGTCAGGAACAAAGGTGGTTAGTGCCTTGGCTTGTAAGTTGATCACTCAGGCTTTCTGCCTGGAGGCAGTTTACAGAGCAAGCACAGGAGAGGGGAACCTAACAGAGTTGGGAGTCCTCATTTAGTTGATGTGTTGACATTGGAGGTCCCTGAGGCTGAGGCAGCTGGAATTTGTGGACAGAGTACTGGAGAGAAGGGAGGTATGTGAAGGAGCTCCCGCAATCTGCATGGAGTTTCCTTGAATTTTGGTGAAACAGTAAGCTCTGCATGTGTGGGATAAGACTCCGCTAAGCCAGGTGAACAACTTTTAGCAACACAGCTACTGGGAAGCCATAAGCTGAACAATTTCCAGAGCTCACATCTCATCAGATTGGAAGATGTACAAGTTTCAACTAGCCAGAGTGGAGTGTAGAGAGACATTGTTGCATATTTGGAGCATTTAGTAGAGATCTTAGTAGTAGGATATCTTAGTTTTGGCACAAGCTGGGATATCAACAATAGAAATTGTGGCTTATAAGCAATAGAAATTTATTTCTCATAGTTCTGGAGGCTGGAAGTCTGAGATCAGGGTGCCAGCATGGTTGGGTTCTGCTGAGGGCCCATTCTGGCTGCAGACAGCTAACTTCTCCTTGTATCCTCATATTGCAGAAAGACAGCAAAATAGCTCTCTGGGGTCCCTTTTATAAGGGCACTAATCCCATTCATCAGGGCACCGCCTTCATAACCTAATTATACCCCCAAAGTCCCACTTCCTAACACCATCACATTGGGAGTAAAGATGTCAACATGTAAATTTTGGGAGGACACAAACATTCAGTCCATTACATAGAGTAAAACTGGCCTTAGGGTGAAGGTACTCTAGACCAGGGTTTCTCAGCCTTGGTACTATTGATATTTGTGTGTGTGTGTGCTTGAATAATTATTTGCTGTAGAGGGCTTTCCTGTGAATTGTAGAATATTTAACAGCATCACTGGGTTCTGCCCATTAGACACCAGTAGCATGCTCCTAATCACGACAACCAAAAAATATCTCCAGAAATTGCCAATATCCCCAAGGTTGGGGTGGGGACAAAATCACACCCAATTTAGAACACTACTCTAGAACCACCCCAACAAAGCACAGAAACAAGCCTCAGAATCATTTAGCTTCTCGGTAAGTAGCTCAATGACCTGACCCTCATGACCCTAAATCTTATCACTCTTTAAGTAAGACAACAAAATTTAGACCATCACCAATGTAACATTTACAATGTCCAACTATATTCATTCAAAAATTACTAGGCATGCTAAGAAGAAAGAAAAGGACCTATACCTTGAGGAAATCAATTACAAGAACCAGATCTATAAGTGACAGAGATTATTGAATTAGTGTACAAGCACTTTAAAAGAGCTATTATAAAGATGTTTGGGGATTTAAAGGAAAATATGAACACAATGAGAAGAGCAACACGGAATCTAGAAAAGAACCAAGGGATTATATTTTTCTAGAAATGAAGAACATTATATCCAACATGAAAAATTTACCGAATAGGCTCAACAGCACATTGATGTTGCAGAAGAAAATGTCTGTGAACATGTACACATAGCAACAGAAACTCTCCAAACTGAAGCCTCCAAACTCAGTAATCTATGAGATAATATGATGTAGCCAGAAGAGAGTGAATGTGGCAGAAACACATTGGAAAAAAGAAAGTCTAAAAAATTTTCAAATTTGATGGAAGTTATCAACTCAAATATCCAGGATCTCAACAAACCCCAAGCCAAATAAACACCAAGAAAGCCACACCAAGACACAAGATGTAAAACTGCTAAAACCTAATAGTAAACAGAAAAATTGTGAAAACAACTGGAAGAAAAAGACGCATTACTTACAGAAAACAAAGGTAGGAATAAACACTAGTTTCTCATCGGGAATAATAAAAGCCAGAACATGGTAGAATAATATCTTTTTTTAAAGAATGATATCTTTAAAGTGCTGTAAGAAAAAAAAAGTCAAGTTATTATTTAGCAAAAAATGTCCTTCAAAATAACAGTGAAATAAAGGCATTTTCAGAAAAACAAAAGCCAAGAGACTTCAACACCAGCAATATGCATTATATGAAATGTTAGAGGAAATCTTTCAAGTTGGAGAAAAAAAAATACCAGATGGAAACTTTCACACAAAGGGATGAAATGGCAAAGCTGACAAAAGAAGAAATAAAAAACCTGAATAGCTCTATATCTATTAAAGAAATTACATTTATAATTTAAAACCTTGCCACAAAGAAAACTCTAAGTCCAGAGGGCTTCTCTGGTGAAATTTATGAATCATTTAAAGAAAAAATAATACCAGTATGTCACAATTTTTTTTCAGAAAATAGAAGATAAAACAATTTCTAACTCTTTTTATAGGGCTAAAGCAGGGGTTGGCAAATGTTTTAGGCTGTTTTATGTTGCTGCTGCTGCTGCTTCTCCTCCTCTTCCCTCACCCCCTACTTCTTTATACGTCTTACAATTGTAAACAACATTTTTAGCTTGCAGGCCAGACAAAAATGGGCCAAGGGCCAGATTTGTCCCATAGGGCATACTTTGCCATCCCCTGAACTAAAGCATTAGTAAACTATACAGATTTTACTAATGATTTTGGTGAGATGATAGAGAAGAGTGTTATATCTCACGTGAAACAACAATAACAACTTAATAAATACTTCCATGAGCCATTTTATTTCCAAATATTTGGGGATTTTCCAGGCATCTTTTTGTTATTTATTTCTAGTTTAACACCATCTTGGTCAGAAAACACACTTTGTATAATTTCAATTCTTTTAAAATAGTTGAGGCTTATGTCCCAATGTATTGCCTATCTTGTTGAATGTTTCATGTGCACTTGAAAAGGATGTGAATTCTGACATTGTTGATGGAGTGGTCCACAAATTCAATTAGGTCAAGTTCATTGATAGTGGTGTTCAGGCCTATTTTGTCCTTTACTGATTTTCCGTCTACTTGTTTTACAACTTAACTCTAGCCTCCAACTGTACTTATGGATTTGTTTGTTTCTCTTTTCAGTTGTTAGTTTTTGCCTCGTGTATTTGGAAGGTCTGTTTTTATGTGCTATAAATTTAGGATTATTATGTCTTCTTAGTGAATTGACTCCTTTTTCATTAAGTAACACCCTTCATTATCTTTGGCAAAGTATCTTGTATTAAAGTCTACTGTGCTTGATCTTAATCTAGCCACTATCCTTTATTTTGATTAGTGTTTGTATGGTATATCTTTTTCCATCCTTTTCCTTTTTTTTTTTTTTTCCCAGATGGTGTCTCACTCTGTCACTAGGCTGGAGTGCAGTGGCATGATCATGGCTCACTGTAGCCTTGATCGCCCAGGCTCCTGTGATTCTCCCACCTCAATCTCCCAAGTAGCTGGGACTTCAAGTGCACATCACTGTACCCAGCTAAATTTATTTATTTATTTTTTTGTAGAAACAGAGTCTCACTATGTTGCCCAGGCTGGTCTCAAACTATTAGGTTCAAGTGATCCTCCCATCTTTGGCCTCTCAAAGTGCTGGGATTACAGGCATGAGCCACCACATCCAACAGCTTCATCTCTTTTGAGTGGGGTATTTATTTTTTGTTTTGTTCTTGGGTGTGTCTCATATCTAAAAAATTGAATACCAGGCATCATATAGTATAGTGGAGGTAAATCATCTTTATGTCTTTTAATGGGCATATCTCTTCTGATGCTTTACTTTCCTTAAGTGTTGACCTTGTGATTAGGGCAGATACTGGGTCATTGAAAGGTTTTTCTCAATGTTCCTACCCCATCCTCAGCTTTCAGCCTTCCCTATTGGCCTGTGTCACAGTTTTCCTCCACTGGTTGTGAACTTCTGTTGCTTCTTCCTCTCTACTGGCCTAATCTAACCCAGTCTCAGGCAGGCCTGTAGCCTTGGGTCTCAAGGGTGGAGCTTTCTCGGTGGTCCAGCCCCTCTCTCAGATGTGAAAGATCTCTCTCTCTCTCTTTTTTTTTTTTGAGACAGACTTGCTCTGTTTCTCAGGCTGGAGTGAAGTGGCATGATCTCATCTCACCACAACCTCCATCTCCCAGGTTCAAGTGATTCTCCTGCCTCAGCCTCCTGAGTAGCTGGGATTACAGGCACCTGCCACCAAGCCCTGCTAATTTTTGTATTTTTAATAGAGATAGGGTTTCACCATATTGGCCAGGCTGGTCTCAAACTCCTGACCTCAAGTGACCCACACACCTTGGCCTCCCAAAGTGCTGGGATTACAGGTGTGAGCCACCACACCTGACCTCGTGAAAGATCTCTAATGGTTTGTGTCCAGATTGGTTTTCTGCTCCAATCTCAGGGGTTTTGTTTTTTTTCCTTTTCCTTCCCTTGGCTATAATGGGTCTTTGCTGGTGCTCTAGGAATAGCAGGGTTTGCTGCCCTTCCCCAGTGGCACAAGGCTTTTCCCCCAGAGATAAAGGGTTTAGATAGGCTTTGTGCCTTTCTCCTTCTTTTGGGCCTGCACCATTAAGGAAGGATTCTCAGGTCTCCAGCCCCACCCCTGATTATTCTTGTAAGTATCTAATGGAGATGTACAGGGAAGAGCCTATGAATGGCTGCAAACTCCTCTTGTTTGTCCACCTCCCAGAAGCTCTCTACTTTGACACTTTCCCACGGTCTGGCTTTGGCAATTCTCTAACAATGTTAGTTGAATTCTTCCCACTTCTGTGGTGCCTGAGTTTCTTCTTCCTTTGCTCTGCCACAGGGGAGCTCATGCTTGCACCCATCTCTCCCTGGAGCCTCCCATCTTTCCTTAGATTTCAGGCTGTTCATTTGCATTACAACCTCAGCTCCTGATAGACTCAAGAAAAGTCAGGAATTTTGTAGATTATTCACTTTTCTCTTGTCACGAAGGTTGGAACAATGCTTTTCCCAGTTTTCTACATCCTAGGCAGAAGAGCTAATCTCCTTTAGATATTCCTGCTCTCCTTCAAGTCTCTACCTGTCAGACCCTGGGTTTTTCCCCTTTTCTCCTGCACTCCTCCTAGTGTTTCCTCCTTCCCTGGCCTTCCTCCTTGTAATCTTAGCCTCCCTGCTCTATTGTTCTGAACAGTCATACTCTGGCCCTAAAATGTGCCCTCCATCAAGTTAAACAACAGCCTGTCTCCTTAGAGCACAGCTGGACTCTATCCTGTCTCACTTGAGTGTCTGTTGTTATCCTCAGCTGTCTGCCTCAACCACCTGCCCATACCCCCACCCAAACAGCTTCTCGGAATGTTCTTTCCATTGTTCATTCCGTTCCTTGGAAGGAGTGCTGAGAAATGCAGTTATCTTCTTTCTGTTACGCACACATATGAGAATGTCTGTGCCTGAGGCCTGCCTCCATGACAGGACCTGCAGGTTCCTCGCCCACAGCACTTCAGCTGGCACTGTTTGATGAGCTTCTTGCCTTCTATTTTAGTCCTTAAAGTGCTTTCGATGTCAATGGTATTAGCTTTGTCACCTTAAAACAGACACATGACATTCACTTTTATGTTTTTAGTTGTTTTTTATTAGAGAAAGGGTGGTGAGTATGTGTGTTTCAACATAGCAGAATTATTTTATTAATTGACCAATTTTTCTTTTGCTGTGATTTATTTTATTTATTGGTATTAATAACAAGATCTTTCCACATATCTAGCCTGTCTATTTACAGCAAGTGTTCCCCAGGGAAGCTGACTGTTATCACCCGTGGTAAGAATTGCAGGATACAAGGATGAAATGTTGTGGGTCTTCTGGGAGGAACAGTGACCAAAAATTTGAGATCAATGGTGAGGACCCAATTGACTGAGGAAGATGGAGAGTGAGGTTGTGGACAGTCTCTCTTGGAATTAACTGCTCTGGTTGGGGAGCATTTACCCTGAGATAGGGAAGGATCAAGATGCTGGGTACCAGTTCAAGGTGTTCCAGAAGATGCTTTTAAGGTAGAATGAGTGGGTAGTATTCTATGCCTTCAACTTTACCCCGGGGGGAAGATTTTAAAAGTCATTGAAGAGAAAAGGCTCTAGTGAAATTAAAAGAATCGGGCCACCCTTTGGAAAATTAATGGAGAGAGCCATAAATGCTGAGGGGTGCCTTTTCCCGACCGCAGCGGGCATTGGTGGCAGTGCTGACTTGGGCCGCGCTGCGTGACATCAGAGTGGTTGGTGCGGGAGCAGGAGGAAATCCAGTGACTCCTGAGCTGCCCAGGATGTGGGCCGTCCACTAGGGGGCAGCATTCCACTGAAGGACACCCAGAGATGCTCCACCATGGAGCATCTGGCCATGACAACCTCATACATAGCCCATGACATACCCCTGGCCATGACAACCTCAGAATTCCCAGATAGAATGGGTTAGGGGCCAGCGACAGTTAACTACTTTTATTGTTTTGGTAATTTCTTTCTAGTTTTTTTTTTTTACCTTTTTTTAAAAAAATAAATAGGTATGAACCTATTATGTATACGATTTTGCATTCTACTTTAGATACATATTTTCCCGCATGTCGCAAAAAATTGTGACTTTTTTTGAGGCAGAATCTCACCCTGCTGCCGAGGTTGGAGTGCAGTGGCGTGATCTCAGCTCACTGCAACGTCCGCCTCCTGGGTTCAAGCGATTCTTCTGCCTCAGCCTCATGAGTAGCTGGGACTACAGGTGTGGGCCACCATGCTCGGCTAATTTTTTATTTTTAGTAGAGACAGGGTTTCACTGTGTTGGCCAGGCTGGTCTTGAACTCCTGACCTCAGGTAATCCACCCACTTCGGCTTCCCAAAGCGCTGGGATTACAAAGCGTGAGCCACCGCGCCCTGCCTGTAACATCATATTTAATGACTGCCTACTTTTACATCATACCAATAAAACATACTTCTCTGTTGAATGTTTGTGGATTCCATTTTTTTGCTATTGTAAATTATGCTAAAATAAAAATATACACAAATCTTTGAGTTTAAGATTATTTTGTAGCGTAGATGTCTTTAGAACTACTAAATCCATATATATAAATATTTTTCAAGGTTTTTGAAATATATTGTCCTATTGATTTTTAGTAGTTCTAACAATTTTCAGTGCTAGCAGCAATACATAAGGAGTGCTGATCTCTCCTAATATCTCTGGTTGTGACTAGTATCATAGCCAAAAATATATTTTCTCTTAAGTTTGGCCTAGAGCCTATCTTTTTTTTTTTTTTGAGACGGCATCTCACTCCATCACCCAAGCTGGAGTGTGCAGTGGCGCCATCTCAGCTCATGCAACTTCCACATCCTAGGTTCAAACGATTCTCGTGCTTCAGCCTCCCAAGTGGCTGAGACTACAGGTGCACACCACCATGCCCAGCTAATTTTTGTATTTTTATGGAATTACAGGTGTGTGCCACCATGCTTGGCTAATTTCTGTATTTGGTAGAGACAGAGTTTTGCTATGTTGACCAGGCTGGTCTCTAACTCCTGACCTCAAGCGATCCGCCCACCTTGGCCTCCGAAAGTGCTGGGATTACAGGTGTGAGCCACTGTGCCTGGCCCTGGACCCTGTCTTTGTGTGTTGAGTTTCTATGTAATGAACTGCAACCTAACTTAGTATGTAATAAACTGAAACATAACTACTATACTTTTTCTAACAGATAGCTGGGTTTCAGCGAGTCACAAGCAGCTGAACTTCAGCCTATCATAGGTTGCCAGCTGACCGGACCATCTCCAAATAAGGCAAATGCCAAGCTGTAATTAATCAAGCTATTTTTTAAAGATACTTCCCTGTTCTAAGTACTCACTGCCCACATTACAAAGGGAGTTCTCTGAACCTCTTCTGGTTCTGACTGCTGCCCGATTAATGAATTGTTCTTTGCTAAAATAAGTTATATTAAATTTAATTTGTCAAAATTTTTTCTTTTGACAATAAGTTAAAAAAATGTGTTAGGAGTCTGACTGGGGAGTAACCAGGTAGCTGCCATGCATCTGGGTTTGCTTAGTGAATGCAGTGTTTGTACTCACCCGGCATGCTTCTATGACATGGCCTTGGGGCACTGCCACTGTCCCCCACCCAAGTGAAATAATGCAAATAAAACATGTTCCATAAAATATAAAGACAATTTAAATATACACTCAATTTATAGAGCAGCTGTGTTCCTGTGAAGCTGTCCTTTCAATGTTCAGTCCTCTTGTTAAGATGTCATATGCATGTTGCTAGGTGAGGTAGTGAGGAGGGTGCTGATGCTGCTGCCGTTTTCAGGAGAGGACACAGGATAAGGAGCTCCATGGTGAGAGAGGCCCCATTGGAATGTAGACTCCTTTGAGCTGGAGTTTTATTCACTGCTGATTTCCTTGTGGCTAGAAATGTGCCTGGCACACAGTAGGAGCATAACAAATATTTGTTGAATCAGTGAAGCTATAGTGGCTCACGTTGTAAAGTAATTCATCCTTTTAGATTGCGGATTAAATCTCCATTTTCTCTGTTTTGTAAGCTTGATTTCAATGTTGGACTTTTAAATAAAAGTCTGGGCCCCATTGTCATGTGAGCCAAGCGGTGTTTGGTTTCAAGGGAAGGACAGAGGAGAGAAAGAGGAGGAAAAGGTTAACTTCTGGGGAATGTGCTCATCTGCCAATGAGAGGATATGATATAGAAACTAGTCTTGTGTCTCCACAATCTCCATCAGTGCCCACCATCCAGAGTGGGTCAACTGGATTGACCCAAGTAAAACCTCGGATGATGAGAAATTTCTCATATGTTAACTGTGGAATCAAAGCTTCGTTTGTGGCTCCTGCCCCACACTGGGCTGCTGCTTTTCAGGATGGGCGGTTGGGTTCAAAGTTAGGAAGGAATGAGGGTGCACCCCTGATGAGCAGGGACTTGAGAGCTGGCTGGAGGGACTGATGAAGGGGTAGTCCAGCGCAGGGCCTGCATGGTCTCTATTTTCTGAACTCTTGCTGCCCGACTCCCGAGGCAGTGGGAGAAGGTGGGACTGATTTCTGTGCCGCTGGGGCTGAAGGCTGGTTGACGGCCACTGGGTCAGTCAGTGGAGGATGCTAGAACTGGAGCAGATGGGAGCTTTCTCTCAGTGTATTTCTCCAATTTGGCCACCAGATGGCAACACCTCCCTTCAAACGGAACCAAAGGCTCCAGGTTCAATAACAAAACCGTTACTTCGAATCTGAGGACATTGAGCAGCCCTGCAGGATTTGGGTCTGGATTTGGGGAGGGGGCTTCGCCACCTTGACGATCACGGAGCTAAGCTAGTTCTAGATCCTGTCTCCATTCTTTCCGTGAGTGATTACTGAGAGCTTCCTATGTGCCCAGTCCTGGGCTGTGTGTTGGGGTGGGGAGGAGGATGGGGTACAGTTGTGAGCAACACCCATGCCTCCCTTCATGGCAACAACCCCGGTAGCTTTTACATCCTAGTAAAGGAGACAGATGTTAAGCAAATAAGTACAAAACAATGGACTCATTTCAATTGTGGGAAGTGTAATAGCTGATAAATATGATACTATGAGACCATATCAATAGGAAGAATCTGATCTCATCTGAGCTGTCAGGAAAGGCTGCTCTGTCAATGAATTACCTTATGGACCCCCACCCCACACATACTTTGTTATATCTACCAACACACTCCCATTATATTCCCATTTTACGGCTGATGGACCAACCCCAAAACATCCCATTATATCCCCAACAAGCAATCCCATCATAGACTCCACTGCAGACCTTAATTAAAGACCACATGCTGTCCTTCACACCTCATTCCTGGAACTTTTAACAAATGCCTTTACAATCCTTTCCCAATCTCCTCTGCAATCCCTGTTGCAAATCCCATGGCTCGCCCCATTGGAATATCCCATTGCAAACTCTCACAGAACCCCGGTCTTATTCACCTTTGCATTCCTAGTGCCTCCTGCTGTACGTGACAGGTCATATGTTCTTGAAAATACTTGGCAAACCAATGACAGGACCTGTCAATACCCCAGCTCACATACTCTATCTCAGGTCTGTCATGGCTCCTATGGCAGAGCCAGGGTCACAGCCCCCACGCTGGAAAGGGTCAGGTCTCTGCTGCCCTTTTTCCTGTAGGAAATTCCTGAGATGAATTTCCAGGTCTCACTCTGTCACATAGGCTGCAGTGCAGTGACGCAATCTCAGCTCACTGCAACCTCTGTTTCCTGGGTTCAAAAGAATTCTCATGTCTCAGCCTTTCGAGTAGCTGGAATTACAGGTGCCTACCACCATGCCTGGCTCATTTGTGTATTTTTACTAGAGATGAGTTTTCACCATGTTGGCCAGGCTAGTCTCAAACTCCCGACCTCAAGTGATCTGCCTGTCTTGGCCTCCTAATTGGGAATTCAACTAATTCAACAACCATCTTCCTTATTCTTCCTCCCCATCTTCTTCCCCTGCCTGCTCCTTTTTATGTGGTCTTTCTTTGGGGCATACAAAAGCACAGCCATCTTACTTAGCAGGCAAGGCCGGAAGGAAGAACAAAGAGCCAGTCTAACTCCCTCGTGTTAGAAGGGAGGAAACCGAGGCCCAGAGAGCAGAAGTCACTTGCCCACACCCAACAGAGGTCAGGCCAGAGCCAGATCTCCCCACGGCGCTCCATGCAGTGTTCTTCCAGAGGCTACCCCTTCCACAGCCTCTTGTTCACATTAACCAAGCAATGCTACTTCCATCAGAAAGGCACGTCCAATGTGAACCACTCGAGAGACTGCATTTCAAAGATTGATAGACATGGCTTTCGCATTATCTCTGTTTCGGATTAGCTATGCCGTAGCTTCATTCTTTGGGGCTGACATTGGGGGTGGGAGGGATGGAGAGTGGGGGTGGGGAGCCAATTCTGAGTCCCTCTCCACGCCCTGGGCTCCAGCCTGTGAGACTGGGCCTGAGAAGGACAGGGTGATCCATCCTATATTTTCAGTCTGTCAGGAGATTTCATTGTTTAAACAAACATTTCAGTGAGGCCATCCAGCTGGGCAGTGATTTATGGCTCTGGCTACAGTTTTTCCCCAACAAAGATAAACAATCCTGCAACTCTTGGGATTGGGGCTGGGACTCCTGGTTCTAATAACTTGGAGTCAGCTGGACCACACCAGCCATCGCCTGGTCTGGGGTTTGGTTAGGATCTGTTCACACTGGTCCTGTGGCTGAGCCACAAACCTTGGGGGACCATGTTGTGTTTGGAAGCTAGAAGCTAGGGCAGAGGAGAGCAGCAGGAAGGAGAAAAATAGCTCATGGTTGGCGCTTCAGGTCCATCTCCGTCTTTCAGGAGGGCAGCAATGTTCTGCATTTTGTGCGGTAGATATTTGGTGTTTTTGGTTAACAGTGTCTGTTCTTCCTTCTTTTGGTAACATTACATCAATTTCCTTTTGTGGAATTATTCCAGGTTGCACGCTGTACCCATGTGCTTACAGAGTCTACTAGAGTCTAATCAACTCTTGGATCTGGGCTCAGGCCTGACCAATTAGAACGGTACATTCCTGTGATCTTAGTAAAGGGTGGGTATCTAACCAATAAGAGCCTGCAAAAAGCAGAAAAACCTTTTCTGGGGCTGCCAGGAGCAAGGGAGACGCTCTTTCTCCCTGGACTGGAATTGGGGATGACGTGGAAGGATGAATGACTGCTAGAGCTGTTGCTGCCATTTGCCTGCATGGGAGAGCCTGTCTGACAACAAAACCAATACCAATACACAGGAAGTGAAGCCAAAGGCTAAAGAGAGACCAGCTCAAGGTAACAACACTGGAGCCCCAGAATCCGCCCAAGTCTTCTTTTATTTAAGGATTGGGTATTCTTTCACTTGCAACTGAAAGAAGGGTAGCCAATTTCCACTGTCTGACATAGCAGAAGAAACTGGCTCAGTAGGCATCTCCTGCAGCCCAGTTGTCTGGATGTGATGGTTTAGCAAGAGAACAGTAACTTCCCCATATTCCCCTCTCCCATTTGATCTGATGGCCTGTGTCTACTCTTTACTTCACCAAAAGGATATGGTGCTGTGACAGATGCAGAGGTAACTGAAACACAGCTCACATTTTTCTTTTCTTTTCTTTTCTTTTCTTTTTTTTTGAGATGGAGTCTGGCTCTGTCGCCCAGGCTGGAGCGCGGTGGCCGGATCTCAGCTCACTGCAAGCTCCGCCTCCCAGGTTCACGCCATTCTCCTGCCTCCACCTCCCAAGTAGCTGGGACTACAGGCGCCCGCCTCGTCGCCCGGCTAGTTTTTTGTATTCTTTAGTAGAGACGGAGTTTCACCTTATTAGCCAGGATGGGCTCCATCTCCTGACCTCATGATCTACCCGTCTCGGCCTCCCGAAGTGCTGGGATTACAGGCTTGAGCCACTGCGCCCGGCCACAGCTCACATTTTTCATGGAGTTCTTGTAAATGGGGGGACACATCATGGCCTATTATTTAAGATTGAGATTAAGATGCCTGTCTCAGGAAAAGAACAAACAAGGTTTTTTGAAGATGCAAGGGAAGAAGAACTCATATCTGTTTGGTGGAGACCAGTGGATGCTTCATGGAAAACGGAATCATATTTGGGATGAGTCTTCAAAGTCCCAGCACTTTGGGAGGCTGAGACAGAAGGATTGCTTGAGGCCAGTAGTTCAAGACTAGCTTGAGCAACGTAGGGAGATCGTGTCTCTACAAAAAATTAAAAAATCAGCTGGGTGTGGTGGTGTGCACCTGTAGTACCAGCTACTTAGGAAGCTGAAGCTGCAGTGAGCAGTGATTGTGCTGCTAAACTCCAGCCTGAGTGACAAAATGAAACCCTGACTGAAACAAAAATCCAAAACAAAATGAAAATCCCAAAGAAAGAAAGAAAAGAATTAAAATTAAAACTATACCAAAACACCATTCTTTATAAAAACCACATTGGCAAAAATCAAAATGTTTGGTGGAAGGTTGATAAAACTGTTGAGGAAACCAAGAATCACATATTGTTGGTACAAGTGAACTGGAACACCATTTTGTAGGGCAATGTGGTAAAATTTATCAAGATTTTATTTTATTTATTTTATGAGATGAGGTATTGCTCTGTTGCCCAGGCTGGAGTGCAGTGGTATGATCGTATCTCACTGAAGCCTCTAACTCCTGGGATGTCTCACTATGTTGCCCAGGCTGGTCAAGATTTTAAATACGCATTTGCTTTAACCTAGAAATTTCCTTTCTAACATTTTTATAACTGATGTACAAAAATATCTATATTTCTAACATATATTTATTGCAGCATGTTTGTAATAGCAAAAGACTAGAAACAAGCTAAGTGTCTATCACAAGGGGACCTGATGTATAGATTAAAGTTCCTAAAGCTGATAGGAAGAATAAGGCTGATCTGTATGTATGCTATGAACAACCTCTAAGATATATTGTTAGGTAAAAAAGGCAAGGAGGGAGGCTTAGCACAGTGGCTCAAGCCTGTAATCCCAGCACTTTGGGAGGATGAAGTGGGTGAATCATTTGAGGTCAGGAGTTTGAGACTAGTCTGACCAACATGGTGAAACCCCATCTCTACTAAAAATACAAAAATTAGCTGGGTCTGTTGGCGCATGCCTGTAGTCCCAGCAACTCGGGAGGCTGATGTGGGAGAATCACTTGAACCCGGGAGGCAGAGGTTGCAGTGAGCCGAGGTTACACCATTGCACTCCAGTCTGGGCAACAGAGCAAGATTGTCTCAAAAAAAAAAAAAAGCAAAGAGGGGAACAGGGTGTGGAGTGTGCCCCGCCTCAGCATCTCCATATATGCTGTCAAGGGGACAGTGTCTGCCTCTGGAGAACGGAGCCAGATGCTTGGGTTAGGAGCGAGAGGGAACTACTCGTTTTTTGACTGTATATACTTTGGTATTGTTGAATTTTTTTAAACATATTCAAGAATTACCTTTTCAAAAGTAAAAATTTATAGTAAGATAAAACATAGTACTAGTTGCAACAACTACCACAAAGAAACAACATGATTGCCATTATTCATCCAAGGGGCCAGCTTGTTGACTCCCTTGTCACGGTGGGAAAGAGCAGTGAGCTGTACTGGGGGGTTGCTCATAGAGCTGAAGGGCAGGCAGCCAGGGCCTGGGGGCTCAGTGAGCTTTACCAGGGAAGAGATATTTTGCCAGGTGCTCATTATGTTAAGATAGGCAACACACAACTTCATTTGTTTTATTTTTAAAAATTGTTTCATATGTTACAATTTATCTCCCTCCTCCTTAAAAATAAAAACCCAAAACTCAAGTTAGTTTTGAAAAATGCTAATCTGTTTCAGGTAAACTCAGGGAGAAAAGGATTTTTTGCCCGTGTCTGGGTAGAGCAGTGCAGCAAGGGTGGGAGCCAGGGAGACCTGGGGCCAGGAGCCAGCATGCCCAGCATGGATGGCTCTTCCTCACCCTCCTGTGTTCCTTCCCAAGACCTACTGTGTGTGCTGCTCACAAGCACGTTCTGTTTTCAAGGGTCTCTCTTGGTTTTCTCTAGGTGACTTCTGGAGGGTATGAAATAGGTTGAAGGAATTGGAGTGGGATGAGAGACATGGGGGAGGAGACTTTAGGATGGAATGTGGAGATTTTTGGGATAAGAGAGAAGGAGGGAGAAGAAAAAGCAATGTAAAGAAGGCCAGAGTGGCTGCAGCCCAGAAAGCAAAGATGGGACAAAAACAAGACTAGAAGGGTGTGTTTTATAAACAGCAGTGCAAAGACCATTCTTGTGAATTTCTCATTTTATGGTGCACTTGTCTAGTTCTTTTCCTTCTTCCTTCCTTTTCTTTTTCTCTCTCCCTCCTTTCCCTTTCTTTCTCTCTTCTTCTCTTCCTCCCCCCGCTTCCTTCCTCCCTTCCTTTCTCTCTCTCTTTCACTTTTTTAGAGATGGGATCTTGCTCTGTCACCCAGGCTGGAGTGCAGTGGTGCAATCACAGCCCACTGCAGCCTCTAACTCCCAGGGCTCAAGTAACGCTCCCACCTTAGCCTTCCAAGTAACTAGGACTACAGGTGTGCACCACCATACCCGGTTAATTTAAAGTTTTTGTTTTTTGTTTTTTGTAGAGACATGGCCTTGCTATGTTGCCCAGACTGGTCACAAACTTCTGGCCTCCCAGAGTGTTGGTATTCTAGTTGTGAGCTGCTACATCTAGCCTGATTCTTTCTTTAGAATATGTTTTTAGAAGTTGAATGGCTAGGTCAAAGGTTGTAAACATTTAACATTTTAGTACATGTCTCCAGACAGCACTCCAGTAAGATTTTATCAATCTCACCCAGGCAGTGTGTGAGGCTCCCCCTTCCTCCACAGCTCTTGCCAGTCATTTGAGAAAGATTTTGAGACAGAGGGATGGGAATTTGAGGGCGTTGATATCAAACATTCTTCTTCTCAATAAGGTAAGAGGCAAGATCCTGGCCAGAGTTCAGAATGAGGGGCGCAGTGATAAGACGGGCTGGAGGAGAGTGGTGAAGGCAAGAAGAATCAAGATGGCAAGGCTCAGAGCAGCTGCTCTAGCAAACAAGAAGCAACATTAAGAACATGGGAAATCTGAGGATGGTTTACCACATTGTGTTTTCTTTAATTGTTTGTTCTTTAGGATTATTTCCACTGCTTTGTGGCTGCTTTAATGAGGAATTCTGTTTTTTCACTTTAGAAAGGGAATCGGGTGGACAATTTGATTTAATGATACAAACATTAATTGAGTACCTAGTATGTGTCAGTGACAGTCAGGCATGCAAAAAGGAGTAAGACTTGTGCCTTGCTCCCAAAATGCTCCAGTCTAATAACAGAGACCATCAGTAATAATTACGGTGCAGTGCAACATGGGGAACAATAGAAAGAAGAAAAGTTTGCAGATGAAACACCAAGGAAAGAGTAACTACTGCTAAGAAGTTGAGTAGTTTTATCAGGAAAGGCTTGGTGGAGAGGGTAAGTCCAAGGCCAGGTTTTAAGGGTGCAAAGGAGGTGCTTGCCTGCCTAGTCTATCACTAAATATGATAAGGCATGAAAAGCCCTCAGTGGGTGCCTGTCACCTAGCAAGCACTTAGTCTGTGTCACAACCGGGGTGTGTCCAACCATCTTCCAGCCTGTGGGTGGTGAGTGGGGGTTTGAGCTGCTTCGTGGCAGGTGTGTATGTTGGGGGGTGATGGTGGTAGTGGGGACTGAGGGTCCAGTTTCTTTTTCCTGAGGATCCAGGTGTCCTGGGATGTTGTGGGGCTGGGTGGGGGTAACTTGGATGGGGAGAGAGCTGCTGAGGGAGGAAGAGCTACTAGTGGACCCTCCAAGAAGGGCAACCAGGGGGTCCCTGGGTGCTGGCGAAGGCCAGTGCCCAGAGTTCTGGGTGGCAGCGGTGACTTTTGCTGCCACTTCTTTATCCCACTTGCATGAGCCCTTCATGTTTGGGCTGTAGCCTCTCTCTGCCTTGAACCTTCTTCCTGTCTCTCCTCCACTCACCATTTCCTAGAACTCCTGACTGTTTAGTTTTGGTGGGGGTGTAGAGGAAAAGTGGAGAGAAGCCCCGCCCACACTCAAGATGTTTCTCCTAAACATTTAATCTTGTCCAGACATCAAAGCTTGTATTTCCCTTTTTTTTCTCCATCACATCCCTCCCTTGAGGCAGAGAGCGTAGAACAATCTAGCTGCTTGAATATAAGTTTGCGATGGAGTAGGGTAAGGTGGAGGGCTGGGAAGATACAAGGAAGTTTTGGGTAGAAAAAATTGGTTATAATCTCAAAAATGCTTCCTGCTACATTGGAGTTATTAGCCTGGAGACCACCACCCACCTGGTAGCTGAACATGCTGCTTGCAAGTAATATGGTAAATGAGAACTGCTTGGGCACCTATCTTGCAACCAGGGTGTCTAAAGTGGCATTTATATTCACAAACAAAAGTAAGGATCAAGCTATGCGGATGAATCGTGGCCCGGGTCCCACTATATCCTTTTGTTTTCCCACAGGACAGTGGGGGCAATTGGTGGGAGATGCAGGTTCAGGACCCCTGTGGTTGTACAGCCCAGCCTCAATGTCTTGGGTCTCTGGTCACTTAGTTTTGCCTGTGCGGTCGCCCACACAAATTCTGGGGGGAGCTTGTGTTATAAGGAATGGGGCCAGGTGGTCAGCAACATCGTAGGAAGAGGGTGCATATTAGCCTGGGGTTTGGACCCCTCTTTTCACAGCTGGGGAGATGGGGAGTCCTCTTCCTGACCCAACTCCAGCTTTCAGCAGCCTCAGGCTGTGCACTGACTTGGGTTCCTCCTCTAGGGGCTGCCCATGTCATGGGTTTCAGGGCTGAGCTTTAGGTGGGAAAGGATGGTGTGACCAGCAACTGGGAGAGGGATTCCTGGGGCACAGGAGGATTTCTGGGAGGCCAAGAGTGAGGAGAGGGAGAGTTGCAACAAGTTGCAACAAGTTGCCAAGCAGAAAGGAGGGCGGATGAAAGTTACAAAGCCTGATAATCTTCCATCCTCAGAACTTCTCATCTGAAGCACAGAATCTAATCAGATGTTTAAAGATCCCAGAGAAACAAATGAACAAACACAAGGGCAGAGAACAGAATCTGAGGACAGGTGCAGTGTCTGCATTATTATGACAGTAAAGACAGATATTCAAACTGGCTGTTAGATTGGTTTTGGAATTCTGTTATGTAGCTATGGGCAAACAGGCTCATTTCCTGAGATAGGAAAGGTAGGAATGGGGTAGGAGGAAGTGGTCATGAATCTCTGGAGACAGCAGTATCTGCATCCTTATTAGCCAGGAAGATGCAGGTTGAAACCAGATGGCAAATATTTCATCACAAGGAGCATCTGTCAGAGAGAGGGCATGTTCTGGGGCAAGAGCCCACATGTCTGGTGCCAGCACTGTCAGGCCAGTGAACAGCCTTTCTTGAGCTGCTAGTGTGTGCTCAGCCATTACTGTGGTGCCACCCGACTCAGGACATTCACATTGTATCCAAAGTGAATGCCACTCCTTGAAGCATGTCCCAGTTATTTATTGTTACATGGGCAAACCACCACAAAACTTCATGGTTTAAAACAACAATTTATTCTTATTTTTCAAGGTTTTGTGGGTTGACTGGGCTCAGCCGATTGGTTCTCACTTGGGTTCTCTCATGTTGATAAAGTCAGATGTCAGCTGGGCTGCAGTCCTACAAGGGCTTAAGGGGGCTAGATGATCAAGGTGCTTCACTCACCTGACTGGCTGATGCTGGCTGTCGACTTGGGGCTCAGCCAGGGTTGTTGACTTACATGTGGTTTTTCCATGTGTCTTGGGTTTCTCACAGCATGACAGGTTCTGAGAGGGAGTGTCCCAAGAACAAACATTCCAAGAGGTCCAGGCAGAACCTGCAGGGTTTCTTGTGATCTAGTCTTGGAGGTACAAGGATATTGTTTCCATTGAATTCCATTTGTCCAGTTCTGATTCGAGGAAAGGAAATTAGACTCCACCTCTTTCCCTCCTTTCCCTCCCTCCCCTCCCTCCCCTCCCTCCCCTCCCTTCCCTCCCTTCCCTCCCTTCCCTTCTTTCTTTCTCTTTCTCTTTCTCTCTTTCTCTTTCTCTTTCTCTTTTTCTTTTTCTTTTTCTCTTTCTTTCTTTCCTTCCTTCCTTCCTTCCTTCCTTCCTTCCTTCCTTCCTTCCTTCTCTTTTTCCTTCCTTCCTTCCTTCCTTCCTTCCTTCTTCCTTTTTTTTGAGACAGAGTCTCGCTCTATTACTCAGGCTGGAGTACAGTGGCATGATCTTGGCTCACTGCAACCTCCGCCTTCTGGGCTCAAGCAATCCTCCCACCTCAGCCTCCCAAGTAGCTGGGACCACAGGTGCATGCCACTATGCCCAACTAATGTTTTGTATTTTTTGTAGAGACAGGGTTTCCCCATGTTGCCCAGGCTGGTGTCGAACTCCTGGGCTGAAGCGATCCATCTGCCTTGGCCTCCCAAAATGTTGGGATTACAGGCATGAGCCACTGCACCCAGCCCAGACTCCACCTCTTGGTATAGGAATAGCATGTGGGCACATAGAGGTAAGGAATTGATGGTGGCATCTTTGGAGGTAAGCTACCACACACACCACCCAGGACCAGGGCTGGCTCCATGGTTACGCAACCTGTGCAGTTGCACAGGGCCCTGGGCTCAGAAGGCTTCTGCACTTGGCTTAATGCTCTATGGCTACCATCTTGAAATTTTTAACAATGTTTAATAAGGAGCCCACGTTTTTGTTTTACACTGAACCCCACCAATTGTGTAGCCAGCCCTGCACAGGACTTACTGTGAAGGTACTGCTTGGATTTGTGCAGCGTGATGAGGGGAGGGCACCTGCAGAACTCTGCACTATACAGATCTGACTCCTGCCTGTGGAGAACTTACAGACCAGCTGAAGAAACAAGACTTACTTGAAACACTGAAACTGGTAAATGCCAGTATCTGGGCAGGGGTTAGGCTGAGATTACCCAAGGAGGGCGAAGACAGGGTGGGAAGAATTCTCCCATTTTGCATTCTCTCTTGGGTCATATTCAGACTCTGAACCCATGCTTGGCTCAAAGCCTTCCTTCTCTGGGGCCAGAAAAGCTTCCAGGAATCTTTGAAATGTCTTTTTCCTCTCCCCACCCTACCTCTTCCCTTACCCTTGTTCCCAGGATTCTTGAGCTGGGGGCCTTGAAGGGAGGGGCTTCCAATATCAGGACTGTCTCCTGGGGTGACTGGGGGGAAAAGGGAGTGTGGGGTGCCTGGGAAGAGTGTAAGGATGTAAGTGGAGTTTGCAGGGGTTCCATGCACACTCAGGCCAAAAGTCTCAGGTGAGACATTGGAAGAGACCTGAAGGAAGCTGGGCCATATGTGGCCTTGGTGTGGGGGAGCACATGGAGGGGTGGGAGGAGGAAGCTCTCTGGTCTTCTCTAAGGAACATGCTGAATGCTCTGGTGTCCTGAACAATGCCTCCCACATGGTCCCCAGCCAGATACCTCACCATTCCCCAGGGCACAGGGCTTGCCTTTTTCCATTGTAGGAAATGACTCAAAGAGCCCCCTAGTGCCTGGGCTCAGCCCAGCGCCTAACCAGGAAATGAAGGCAGTCCCTGAGGGAGGCACCACTTGTTTACACACAATGCCTGGTTTCCTTCAAAGATCTCATCCTACTGTGTTGAGCCTGCAAAATAATTTTCTGATTGTGCACATTAACAGGACATACTTTTCCACCAGAGACAGCTGACCCATTTCCAATTTTGTAAGTCTGAGAGGGCGAAGGAGGATGCTGCTTCCTGGGGAGCTGGCTTTAGTATTTCTCAAAAACAGAGACACTTGCAAATGGTTCATACAAGGCCCCATAGATCATCATTCTTGGCTGTGCTGGCAATTGCCTGTTTGCTCTCAGATTGGTTCCTTGCCCCTCCAGTGTTCCTCTACAGGGACTACATTTCCCAGGCTCCTTGCCCATGGCTTCTAGGGTGAGTTAAGCCAATGCAGGGTCCTGGCAGGAGACTTTAAGGCAGTAAGAGGGGGGAAAGTTAGGATGTTCATTTCTCTCTGCTGCTCTCTGCTTCCTGTGGTGTCTTTGGCAGAATCTGGGTCTCTTCATGGTTCCAGCTCACAACACGTGTTGCCACTCTCTGTGATTGCCAATTCCCACTGGGTAGCCTTGGCTTTGGGCTCTGGTAACCCCACTTCTTCTCTTTCCTCACCCCCTCCAGCCCGAGGGCAGAAGTGGCTGCCTGCTGCTGCTCACCTCTGGATTGGCTCATCATCCCTTATGTGGCTTTTTGACCCTCCCGTTACCTATGTAACCTCTTCTCTCTATTACATTTCCTGTTGGGAAGATCTAAACTAATCTAAATTGTTGGTCATTCTGCTTTTTGTGTATCCAGGAAGCCCTGGAGGTCAGGGAAGGTCCTGTGACTCTGGTTACTCCATCCCTAACTCCAAATAGATTTCGTGGAATTCAACTCCAGTTGGATCCATATGCTATGCACATCAGTGACCGTATTCTAAAGCCAACAGCAAACTGAGAAGGCAGCCTGGCCTGCTCCCACCAAGCCCAAGCCACTTCAGACCATTTTTCTAGGGAGTTAGAAGAACAGCCAGAGCAGGGTGGACAATGTGGCTGACATGCCAAGAGGCTGGGGTGAGGGGTGCTCTAGTGACTACTGTCTGCCCTTATGGGGCACCCCAATATGGTGTCCATTCTCATTGCTCACACCCTTAAGTTTTGGAGGCCAGCGATTAAGATCACACGTGTGTGACTTGGGAAACCATAAAAATGTATGTGAAGCTTAGGAGCTAATGTACATGTACAAGTGAGGCTTAACATCCTATGGAGATGAATATAGGTTCATTTCCTCTGTGAAGATGTGGGTCTAGAATAGATAAGCTTGAGCCTGGCTCCCAAGGTCACCCAGTCTCTAAGACAAAGTCTTCTGGGGTCATTGGCAAGACAGAGGCCCAGAATGGAGTTTATGGAGGGAGTTGTTAGCCAAGCCTGAGGAGACACATGGGAGATGAACCCAAGTCAGGGGCTATGGGGACCCTCACCCTCCTTCCTCAACTGGGGGAGTCTAGCCCTCTCTAGGCACGTCCCCTCCTGCAGACTACTCCTTCCGCTGGGGCGCAGAGCAGAAGCCTAGGGACCTGTCACTTACCAGATGACTATTGGGGGGCTGTTTAGGTTCTGATAGAGCGGGCTTTTCATTTTGAGAGTTGATTCTATTTCTTCATCAGTAAGTAGGATCTAGGGGAGAGAAAGCATGCAAAAGGGCAAGAATCAGGAAAATTGGAGTAGTAGCTGGACAGAACTCTAGATGTGTGTTTGTGTGTGAGAGAAAGAGAGGTGGGGGGAGGGAGGGAGGAGTTACCCCTACGATGACCTCCAGCTTCCCTCTCTTCACCCTCATCCTGGGGATAGCGCAGGCTCAGGCCTGCCCTGGTTGCCCTGGCGATTGGCCTGGCCTGGCCTGGCCTGGGCTCTGTGGTCAGGGCGGGGTGCCCCACATTAGCACCTGCCGTACTCCCAGCCCATGCAGTCCTCCTGCTCCTGCCACTGCATGCCTGGGCTCTGGTCATGCCAGGCTTCCTTATGTCCTGTGTCTGTGGCCTGGTCCTGCCAACCTGTCTAGTCTTTCCAGGCTTGAGGCCCTGCATTGCTCTTTCTGGCCCTCTCCTCTCCCTCCCGCTCCTCATCTAGCCTTTTTTGGGTTCTGGGATCTGCTGACAGACTTTCTTCTTGCTGCCTGCCTGCTTAGATTTCAGAAGACCCCTCTGGAACTGCCCATGGCTGTGATCCACCTGCTGGTAGCAACGCCCTATTACCAAATGCTAGATGATCTGCCGCCGACTGGTGCTGAGCTGCCACCTGTTGTCTCTTTCCACACCCTTGTACACTGCATTCTGCCTGTCACTCTGGATGGCTGCCCAGCAGCTGCAGCTGAGGCTGTCCTGCCAGCACCTTCCGCAGCCTCATGGGTGGTCCTGTCCGGTTCCTGGCGCTCCCAGCCTGCCTCATCTGCTGTACTTACAGAGCCACATCTGGCTGAATACAGAGCTGGGGTAGCCTGGATGCACCCATGGCACACTCATCCGCAGAGAAGTAGGCATCCTCCCTCTGGACCTCTAGGGAAGGGCCAGATCAGGAGCCCAATAGTAAAACACAGTAATGATAATCATAGCTAATGTTTACTGAGAACTTAGGATGTGACAGGCTCAATGATTTACCAGAATTACTCTATACTGCATAACTACCCTATCAGGTAAATACTATTAATATCCCCTTTCCCAGATGAAGAAACTAAGGCTAAACAATGGAAATTAACCTGTATGTGGTCCCATGGGCATAATTCATGGAGCCAGGATTCAGAACCAGGTGCTTGACTTCAGGGCTCATGCTCATAACCACTAGACCAAAGCTCATAACCACTAGACCAAAGCGCCTCCTCCGTGACCTCTGGGGAAGGCCCAGCAATGTTCTCTATTGTGTCCAATGACTTCTCCCTGGTCTGAGATCCACTGACCCACAGGGGTAGGGTTAAGGTTAAGGCCAGAGATTTAGCTAAGCTTTGACTATCCCGATCTCCACTCACTGCAAGCTCCGCCTCCTGGGTTCACACGATTCTCCTGTCTCAGCCTCCCAAGTAGCTGGTACTACAGGCGCCCGCCACCACACCTGACTAATTTTTTGTATTTAGAGAAGTCTGGAATAAGCGAATTTCTGCTCATCTTCAGGAGTGGCCTGAAGCCACACATCTCCCAGCTCTCCTTGTATGTCTCCCAGACCCTTCTTCCATCATGTCCCCTCCCTTAGGCTCCTGGAAAGTTTTCAGAGAGAATCACCAAGTAGTAACATTGTTAAACAAAACAGGAAAATGGGACTTGTATGTATATATGATGAAATTATTAATTGATGGATCTACCTTCTTAGAAGGGTCAGAGACTGAATGAATAGAGAAGAAGAAAAGAGAGGGTACCCTGGGGGTGGCAAAAGTCCTTTATTTTTCTTTTTTTTTCTTTGAGACAGAGTCTCGCTCTGTTGCCCAGGCTGGAGTGCAGTGATGCAATCTCAGCTCACTGCAAGCTCCACCTCCCGGATTCATGTTATCCTGCCTCAGCCTCCTGAGTAGCTGGGACTACAGGTGCCCGCCACCATACCTGGCTAATTTTTTTGTATTTTTAGTAGAGATGGGGTTTCACCGTGTTAGCCAGGATGGTCTCCATCTCCTGACCTCATGATCCGCCCGCCTTGGCCTCCCAAAGTGCTGGGATTACAGGTGTGAGCCACTGCGCCCAGTTGACAAAAGTCTTTTTATTTATTATTTTATTTATTTATTTATTTTGAGATGGAGTCGTGCTCTGTTGCCCAGGCTGGAGTGCAGTGGCATGATCTCCGCTCACTGTAAGCTCCGCCTCCTGGGTTCACACCATTCTTCTGCCTCAGCCTCCCAAGTAGCTATGACTACAGGTGCCCGCCACCACGCCCGACAATTTTTTTGTGTTTTTAGTAGAGATGGGGTTTCATCATGTTAGCCAGGATGGTCTCGATCTTCTGATCTTGTGATCCACCCGCCTTAGCCTTTCAAAGTGCTGGGATTACAGGCATGAGTCACGGCGCCCAGCCTATTTTGTTTTTGTTTTTTGAGATGGAGTCTCACTCTGTTGCCCAGGCTGGAGTGCAGTGGCATGATCTTGGCTCACTGCAACCTCTGCCTCCTGGGTTCAAGTGATTCTCCTGCCTCAGCCTCCCTAGTAGCTGAGATTACAGGTGTGTGCCACTACGTCCAGCTAATTTTTCTGTTTTTAGTAGAGACAGGGTTTCCAGGCTCATCTCGAACTCCTGACCTCAGATGATCCACCTACCTCGGCCTCCCAAAGTGCTGGGATTACAGGCGTGAGCCACTGTGCCCGGCCAAAAGTCTTTAAGGAAAAGAGGGAGGGGCTTCTTGGAAGAGGCAGTGGTGCAGATCACCTTGGCTTTAGCCCTGCCTAAAAGCAGCTATGGGGAGAGGAAAAGGAAGGATATGTGCTGGATTGGGGGTACTTCAGTTTCTAACAGAATAATTACATACAGGTGCTCCTTGACTCATGACATGATTACATCCCAATAAATCCACTGTAAGTTGAAAATATTGTAAGTTGAAGATGCGTTTAATAACACCTAAATTGCCAGACATTCAGCTTAGCCTAGCCTACCTTAAATATGCTCAGAGCACTTTAATTATCCTACAGTTTGGCAAAATCATTTAACACAAAGCCTATTTTATAATATGTGTTGAGTATTTCATGTAATTTATTGAATATTATACTGAAAGTGAAAAACAGAACGGTCATATGGGTGCTCAGTGTACAGTTTCTACTGAATATGTGTAACGTTCACGTGTTATAAAGTTGAAAAATTGTAAGTTGAACCATCATAAGTTGGGGACCATCTGTACTGTGGATTGGTGAAAGGAACGGAGATGGCATAGGATGGTGGCTTGGAGGGGTTGGATACAGGCGTGACTACAACTGGGTCAATTCACTGTTTCATAGTGAAACAGTGTTTTGTGATTTCTGAGTCCCATTTATTCTTGGAAAAACAAGTTCTTGAGAAAGATATCAAGGGACATCTCCCCTTCTCTTAGCAGCTTTCAGTTGTTCAGAAAGGAGACAGGTCTGTTTTCTAGGAATCTAGCATATGGGCTGCAGCCAACTCAGTCACACTCATATTGTAAGTCCTCAATCCTGCAATATGAGTATGTGGCTCTGCTCTGGGCCTTTCTCATGTGCAAGGCTCCTCTAGCCTGGCTGAGCTGGGCTGAGCTGGACAGGGAGCTGCTGCTTATCCCTCCCTCCTCCCAGGTTCATTTCTGTCTGGGAGTATGGGCAGGTTATAGCTTCTGCCTTTTGACTGTGCTTCGTGGGCACCAAGATGGAAAAAGAAAAGGAAGGTATCTGTAGGCTCTAGGTTATTACAGCCCAAGAGGGCAGAAGGGAGAAGGAAGGCAGATGGAGAGGAGGATGGACTAAACAGGTTGATGGATGGACAAATGAGCAGGCTTTCCCTCTTTGTCCTGCAGCAGAGGTAATGGTGGCATAAGGTGATGTGGATCAGGAACTTTCATTCAGAAGATATGGATTGTAGGTAATAGCCTGAATGTCTTTGAAAGACTCTGGACCCTGGTGGGAAGAACCTGTGTTTGCACCGGCCTCTGCCGTTAGCCTCAGCTCTCCTTAGCTGCACAAGATCCCGCCAATTCTAATGGACTCTGCAGGCTGAGAGGTGTTGCTGCAAGTAGGTGAGGCTTTGTGGGGTTCCAGGGTTAGTCTTGGGGTAGTACCCTGGCCATACCTGCCAACAGTGTCATTTTCCGGCAGCCCCAATCATTCAAAAGGTAATTCTGCCTTTTGGTCTTGTCAAGGAGGGAGCTGTTTCAAAGGGCCAGGTGAGAAGGGGACTCTGTGGTGAGAATCCCGATCTGAGTGCGGGGAGGGCTGGTGGAGCCCGGCGTGACCTCGGAATTACATACGTGCACACCACATGGTGGGCCATGTGTGCTGCTGCCTGGGCTCTGGAGGCTGCCAGGCCCTCCATGCTTGGAATAGTCGGGATCTGCTGACTTGACAAAATGGGGTGGAGGCTGGGCCACATCTGGAGGGGAGTGGGAAGGAGCTCCCAGTGACTGGGGCTGGGCCACATCTGGAGGGGAGTGGGAAGGAGCTCCCAGTGACTGGGCTGTGGAGGGACTTCCCAGCTTCGCAGCCCTGAGCTCCCCCTTCTTTCCCCACAACCACAAGAGTGGTGTAATTCTCCTCACGTTAAAAGTAAACATCTGGCAGCATCTGCAATGCCCAAAATAAACGAAGAACTAATAGGAGGCATTCGTAACCACAATGGGTCCTGCATGGAGAAGGGAGGGGCGCTTCACTGTACAGAAGCTAAAATGACTAAGTGGTGAGCCTCAGCTCATTCGTCTATTGATTGGTGATTAATTCATTGATCAGTGCACAAGCTCCTAGAAGACCCTACTGATGCAGTTTTCCAATGCCCCCAGGGCAGCAGAGATGTCATGTCAATTTCATGGCACCAGATGGTTCTTGGTGTGCCGGGGACTGGGGATGATGGTCAGTCCTGGGGTGTCTGTTGCACCTTACTCAGGTCCAGGGGCCGATATCCACTGTTCCTGAGAACAGTGGGAAATCTGTGTGGCAAAGCCCTAGGGTCACTGCAGGGAAAAGAATCATTTTCTGGAAGTGGAGGTTGCCTGAAGCCTTTCAAGAGAGATCAGAAGCAGACACCAGCATAGAGGCAGATAGGATCCCTCCGTGGCAGAGATGCAAAAGGTGTTCCCAAGAATGAGAGGGAAAGGGAGACAGGGGAAGTGAAGCTGGAGCAGAAGAGGTGGCCACCTCTTAAGGTCAGTCCTCTGAAGCTGGCCAGTGTGCCAGACAGGGCAGTGGTATTGGAATAAACAGTGACGATGACACTGACTGCTGAAAGATTGACAGCAAACTGGAAACAGAGCCTAGGACTGGCTGGCACCATCTGACAACTGAGAAGGGCTTAAGGATAAAATTGGTGTATTTGAACACCATCAAATTCATTCCTCACAGCCACACTAAATGTAAGCAACAGACAGAGAAACAAATTAATAACAAAAATGTCTCCAGCTTTCACGTTCTGGCAGGAGAAATGCTTCCAAGGAGGGATAGATTCACAAGCCTTCCTAATTTTGAGGAGCAATATTCTTTATCACCCTCGTTGCATGGTCGGGAGTGGTGCAGGGCTTGCCAAGGAAGAAGGGACGGAAAGACGTGGAGAAGGTCTGGTTGTCTGAGTGCTAAGAAATCAGGCAGCTGGTTACAACTTCAGAAATGGGTCTCGTGCCAGAGGTCATAAAATTGCTGCCAGCCAGTTGAATCCAGCTTGTAGACATGTTCTGTTTGGCCTGCAAATGTCTTTTTATTTCATTTTAATTTTGAATTTGAACAAGTAACCAAAGTGTACAAATCAGGAGAGTCACAAAAAATTCCAGCTTTCTTGAAATACCTATGCAACTCATGCCTAAGTTCTCCAGGTGACCTTAGGCACCACTGATCCCTTCCCTGCTGGCTCTATAGTCATTTGTGATTTCAACTCCTATATTAGGCCATCAAACACTTGTTAGGCATCAAAGAATTAGTGGGACTGAATTTCCAACAGTCCAGGATAAATAAAGGTTATATAACAAAATGGGAGATTTTGGTCCCATTTTAGGTAAAAAGATCGAACTACTTTTTTAAGATGTTGAAACATGATCTAAATAAAACCATTTGTATTAACCAGACAAAATCATGACACAGCCAGGCACGGTGGCCCATGCTTCTAATCCCAGCACTTTGGGAGGCCGAGGCTGGTGGATCACCTGAGGTCAGGAGTTCATGACCACCTTGACTAATATGGTGAAACACCATCTCTACTAAAAATACAACATTAGCAGGGCATGGTGGCACATGCCTATAATCCCAGCTATTTGGGAGGCTGAGGCAGGAGAATCCCTTGAACCTGGAGGCAGAGTTTGCAGTGAGCCGAGATTGCGCCATTGCACTGCAGCCTGAGCAACAAGAGTGAAACTCCATCTCAAAAAAAAAAAAAAAAAAAAAAAAACACACAGCATGTATAAATATTTGACAATAAAGAAAAATACCTTTGTCATCCTTGCAAAATTATGGATTTTTGTGTATTTCCTTCCAGTCTTTTCCACTTTTCTTTTTTTTTTTGAGATGGGGGAGTCTGTCTCTTTTTTTTTCTTTGAGACAGAGTCTCGCTCTGTCGCCCAGGCTGGAGTGCAGTGGCACATCTCAGATCATTGTAACCTCTGCTTCCCTGGTTCAAGTGATTCTCATGCCTCAGCCTCCCATGTAGCTAGAATTACAGGTGCACGCCACCATTCCCAGCTAGTTTTTTTTTGTATTTTTCATAGAAACAGGGTTTCACCACGTTGACCAGGCTGGTTGCGAACGCCTGGCCTCAAGTGATCCGCAAGCCTCAGCCACCCAAAGTGCTGGGATTATAGGTGTGAGCCACCGTGCCCAGCCTCCAAATTTATTTTTACATAGTTGAATACATTGGTTTGCATACTGCTTTTTCATTTAACACTATAATTTATACATTTTCTCATATTGCCAAACAATTCTCATTTTTGTTATTCTAAATAATGTTGCAAGGAGCATCTGTGTGCATTTGAATCTTTTCATATTTTGAATTATTTGCTAAGAATATATTTTCAGAAGCAGCATGAATGGATTACATAAAGACTTGAGCATTAAAGAGTTAACCTGTAAGTTCCTAACCCGAAAGTGCCCTGTAGAAATCTCTTCATCTCAGCACATTGTTGGAGAGCCTATAGGAAAAAAAAGGTCACTTCAGCATATGTGATAGGATTGTGGGTAATTTCTAAAAAAATTCGGCATGCCAAGTCCATTCCGGGAATAGCACTATCTTGAGACCCAAGTCAAATAGTACTAAATGTGCTAAGCAGAGGTCTGTGTTTAAAGAAGAAACTCATTTGCTCTTAATAACTGCAGAATGCTGCATAGCTCAACGATGGAGTCAGAAGGCTCCGCACAGCATCAAAGCCTGCTTCAATAAGATACGGGAGGCCAAGGTACAAGATAATCTGTCTTTCTCAATTAAAGTATCTTTGTGCCCTGAGTACAATAGTCATTTCTTAGAACAATGGTTGCCTTTAAAACTTTTTATTGATGGCAGAATAAAAGGACTAAACAAAACCAGAGCGTTTAAAGGTAATCTATATCCCATATACAACCCAAAGAGTGGTGTAAACAAGGTGATATGTCATAAAATGAAATGTGATACAGATAACCGTACTATTATCTTCTGCACAAGTTCAGATGAATTACAGTGCCTGAAATCTCCAAGCAATGGAAAATAAAGCACGCTGTATATTTTGTTTTGTATCCCCTCTCTGTACCCCCTGCCACCTCCTAGCCCAGCCTGCTGCCAATAAATAAGAAGATTGACATCATGGAAGCACAGGACAAAATGAGAGCCTTTTCTTGAGACTAACCCTCGTGCTGAAGAACTGAAGGCACCAGTGGGGTCTCTGGGAAATGTCACGAGAGTTTAGTTTCGATGCCAGGCAAGCTGACAGAACCTCTAAGGGCAGGATTACGGGGCGCTTGAGAAAACTCCACCTCCTGTGGAAAGGCAGCCTGTCTCTGGTAAGGCAAAATCATGCTTCCCTAATCTACTAGAGCTTTTGAAGGGTCAAATAAGTGTGCGGATAAGGGGGAAACAGGAGACACAATCTCCTTACACTTTTAAGCATCCTCTGAGAGGCGCCACACCAAAGCGTGTTAAAGGAATTGAGTCACCATGGGAATGGGGAGAATGTCGGCGACAAATAGGGAACTGGCTTAGAGATAAGAAATAAAGAGTAAGGATAAACAAGGCTTTATCTGGATGGAAAAATGTGAACCGTGGGGCTCCTGCTGGGAAATCAATGCTCTTAGGGGGACCAGGTTAACCGGCCCTTAGTGATTTGAGATGTGACTATCAAGCCCTTTACTTTCACAAGTCACATGTGGAAATCATCCCCATCGCCATACAGTCATTGATCATATATCACCTTGAATTGTGACATCTCCAGTGACTTAGTGGGCTCCTGAAAGGCAGAGCATAGCTGATATTTCTGGATTCATTACAGTGACTAGTATCCAAGAACTATTTTGTGGCTTGATCAGTTGAGAGAAGAATGAGTGTACATTGAAATCTTCTAGCTTGCCAATGACCTTGAGCTCTTCCAAGTAGGAAAATACCAGCAAAGGGCTGTGAGATGCAGGAAGATACAGGGGGCTCAAGAATGGCTGAAGATGTTCCCCATGGGCAAGGGCAGGTTGAGTAAAGCATTCGAATTGCACTTTTTTTTTTTTTTTTGAGACTGAGTTTTGCTCCTTTTGCCGAGGCTGGAGTGCAATAGCAGGATCTCGGCTCACTGCAACCTCTGCCTCCAGAGTTCAAGTGATTCTCCTGCCTCAGCCTCCCAAGGTGCCTGCCACCATGCCAGTTAATTTTGTATTTTTAGCAGACATGGGGTTTCATCATGTTGGCCAGGCTGGCCTCGAACTCCTGAACTCAAGTGATCTGCCCACCTCAGCCTCCCAAAGTGCTGAGATTACAGGCATGAGCCACCGCGCCCAGCCTGCACTTTGTTTTTATGAGATGTGTAAAGAGAATACAAGTAAATACATCAGATATATCAGTTTAGAAAATAATAGTGAATACATCATATATACCAGTTTAGAAAATAATAGTATAAGCTGCACTTTCGAGGACGAGAGATTTAAAGCTGTCAGTGACAGCCCAAGGAAAGATTTTGGGTCAATAAAATCCAGCGCTTCTCAACCTGTTTTCCATTGTTATTCCCCCACCCCCACCAAGTACTTTTTTTAACCTACTTTTCCTCCAGTTGCCACCACCTTCCATGAAATTTTAATAACATGGAATATTGCATTTCTGTTTATGTCCTGTGGCCCTCTGCAGGGCCATAAGTCATTGTAATATCTAAGATTTTTCATCTCCCAAGAACCAAGTGTTGTCTCCTTGGGAATGATGGTGGCTCTGTTGAGAATGCGTGCTGTAAGGGACTTGCTGCAGGATTGGGCCCAAAGTGTGACTTCATTCAAACAACAACAAATTGCTGAATATCTAAGGATGGAACTGGGAACAAGAGTCTTCTCTTGCCTTCCCCTCAAGCCGAACAAAATCCCAAAGATGTGAGGTGAGGTGGGGTGCTCCTGACCAGCTCTTAAGTGATCACATTGAGTTCCTTAGCTCTCTGCCTTCAAATTGGGTTTGGCCAACGGGGAGCTCAGCAGGAGACTGGAGGAGCGAGGAGGGAATGTGTGGTGAGGGTGTATGTCTCACCTTGTGAGGTCACCCTGTATGGTGGGGTCCTTTGCTCACTTCTTCAAGTGCCAACTCTACATGACTCCTGGGTTCTTCTTCCAGGTTCTGAGTTCTGGTAATAGCTCTCACTCCCTTCCTTTGGTGGGGGATAGAGATGGAAATAGCTTGGCTGCCACTGGCTCAGGTCATAGCTATCCTTTGGGGTTCCCCTGGACATACACATTTGTAAATGTGTCTTATGCACACCGTGCTGTTTCCTGTTGGGACCTTGAATGATAGAGGGAGAAGTTCTTTTTTTTTTTTTTTTTTTTTTTTTTTTGAGACGGAGTCTCGCTCTGTCGCCCAGGCTGGAGTGCAGTGACCGGATCTCAGCTCACTGCAAGCTCCGCCTCCCGGGTTTACGCCATTCTCCTGCCTCAGCCTCCCGAGTAGCTGGGACTATAGGCGTCCGCCACCTCGCCCAGCTAATTTTTTTGTATTTTTTAGTAGAGACGGGGTTTCACCAGGTTAGCCAGGATGGTCTCGATCTCCTGACCTTGTGATCCGCCCGTCTCGGCCTCCCAAAGTGCTGGGATTACAGGCTTGAGCCACCGCGCCCGGCTGAGGGAGAAGTTCTTTGTGCTGCATCATGGGAGAGGCTTTCTGGAGCTGGAATGAGGCCAGAGGGCCTAGGGCTGGGTAGGATGGACCAGGACAACAAGCCATTAAAATGCTGAGAAAAGGAGGCTGACAGGGCCCTTGACTGGAATGAGAGTGGGAGAAGGAACTTCCCCCAAACACAGCTGTAGGGATCCTCTAGAGCTTAAGAGGCAATTATTAGAAATCTCTTGGTCTATCTCCTTCCCATAGGTGGGAATGATGTGGCACTTTGTCCACCTCAGGGGGTAGCCTTGGCTGGGATTCATGAAGAGATAAACAGAGAAACATAAACGTTCTTCACACAGACCTCAAAGGGGTCCTTTAAGGTCAGGGTCCCTGGGACATCCTCACTCTTGTGGATGATGCAGGGGAGGTGGCAGGTGTGAGTGGATCATTGCTCCTGTAGGTTTAGGGCAATGCATGGGTGTGCTCCTTCCTGGGTGGAGGGAAAGGAACACAGGCTTTTGGGGGCAACAGCCTAGGCTTGGATCCCTGCTCTTCACCTTTCTGGGCCATCACCCACCTCTCAGAGTTGCCGTAAGGATTAAATGAGAAAGTGCACAGAAAGTCACGCAGGCCTGCCCTGCAGCCAGCTACAGCCCCGCCCCTCTTCCTAGTGAACTGAGTAGTCTCATGCTCAGAGTCCAAGTCTCCTTTCCTGGCTCTGCCCTCAGGAGCAGGGGCAACCAAGTCTTAGATGCTCCAGGCTCCAGAAGCCTCGGAGTGAAAGCAAGAAGCTGTTGTCATGGATGGGGGGTGGGTGGGCACATTATCCTAAGGCCTCCTAATCCCATTTTCTGCTTTCATGTTAATCCTCTTCCTCCTTCTGTCAACCACACACTGAACTCCCAGGGCACTGACCCAGAGAGCCGGGCCCCACCTCCCCCAGTTGAAGGCCCTATTCCCTATGGCAGGAGGGCGGGGCGGGGCAGAGGAGGTGCTGCAGAGCCAAGGGGTGGGCACTCCAGCTCTTGATCCTCCGCAGTTGACCTGGATGTTCTTCCAGGCCAGGCCATGCCATGGATAACACTGAGGGCTCAGCTCGCTAGTAAATAGTAACAATGACAGCATCAGCCAGCATTTCCTAAGCATGTACTGTTTGCTGACCCTGGCTAAGGCAGGATTTTACTCAGTTTCTGTAAGGCTGCTGTGAAGCAGAATATTCATCTGAAATTTGCAGATGGGGAAATGGAGGCTTAGGGAGGTTGTCACGAACCAGATCACACTGAGCAAAAAACAGAACCGTCCAGGACTCCTGCCCAGCTCTGGCTGGCTCCAGAGCCTCACAGGGAACCACTAGGTCACACTGCCCTCCTGCATTGCTTCCTCAATTCAGGAACGCAACTGGGGGATCCTTTCCCAATCCCCACCCTTGCCTTCCCTCCTCTGGCAACTGTCACCTGAGGCTTCCGTTGGGTGAATGTATTTTTTCCGTTCACTGCACCTGGGTATCGCTAGCATTGCCATGGAGTAGGAAGAACACGGGCTTGGTGGGAGGAATGGGAGGTGGTGTGTGTTTCTGGCTGAAACAGGTGGCTCCCTGTGAAAGGTTGTCCGGGAGACGAATGATTTTGCTTCAGGCTTTCCTTTACCTCCCCTTTCTTTCTGGCACTCCATCCTTTCTCCATTCCCAGTTGTAAATGCCCTTCTCTTGACTCTGCAGGACTGAATCAGGCCATTTTGCCCCCAGAAATAGGTTTTGGGACAAGGCTCACTCACTAAGGAAGAAGCCGTCCACCATCCCCTTCAGCCACTGTATGTGAGTCTTTCTAAAAAGATGTTATGACTTGCAGGACCTCCATTTCCATTTGTTACACACTCACAGGAAGGAGGCGCTTCCCTAACTCTAACTCACACTCTTCCTGCTGCAACGGGTCCCTTCTCAGACGCAGCACTTAGTACTACCGGCCAGAGCGCAGGCTTGGAGGGAGGCTGGATTAGAATGCTCGCTCAAACACTTAGCAGCTGTTACCTGGGCTTCAGTTTTCAGGGCTATAAAATTGGAATAATTTTGTACCTTGCTGAGGCCAGAGCCTGGCCCTCTGGAAGTATTATTTCCCTCTGCCCTCTCCAGGGGCTGGTGAATCCCTCATCTAGAAATCTCTCAAAGCCGGGAAGGCAGTGCTTGGTTCACTTTGGTCTTTTTCCCCAGAGTCCTGTGGTTCCTGGGCCCTGCAGGCCTCTCTGCTTATACTGGGTCCTTGGTCTCTCTGGACTATGCAACCCTCACACAATTCCTGGCCCAGTCCCCTCCCCTCAGGTTCTCATCACTTCTGGTCCTGCCTTGTGCCTCCTTGGTGGATGTGGTTTCTCTGGCCCTCAGAGCCCCATAGGCCATATGACAGTTGGAGGGTAATAGAGGATTGTGTAAAGTCCAGTACTGGATCACATGGGGTGGGCTACGCATGTTGCATGGAGTGAGTTCAGCTAGGGAAAGAGGTCCCAGGGCGATGGAAGCTGAGGTCCTCCTTCAAGGGATAAGGATAGTCTAAGGGTGGTGAGCATGGCAGGATTTGGCTGCATTGTCATGGTGTGAGGCTTTGTGGAGGCTCTGCCTTTCCCCTCCACCCACAATCACCAAGCCCAATACCAGAGGCAAGATGTGGGGTGTGTGGGCTGGGGATGGCAGTGGCAAGCTGCCACCCTGAGGGTCAGAGTGGCGACTGTGACGAGGGCTCCAGAGCTAATACGGCTCTCAATCACCTCGAACTACAGGGACATCTTGTTATGTGAGAAATTACACCAACCACATCTGTTGAGAAGAAATCAGATTAAAGTTTGGTTATTCTTTTTAAAGCCTCCAAAGGTTTGTGTCCATCCAGAATATTCTAGAAGTAGAATGGTGTATAGGAGAGAAGATGTGGGTTTCAAGTCAGAAGCCCTGCGTTCATGGCGGCGCTCTCTAGCCTCCATGTGATCCCGAACCCGCAGGTCCTTGTTTTTGCTCTGGGCTTCGATACAGACTGGCTAGACCTTCCCTCCTAAAATCGACAAAATGGAAGCTGGTCTTTCCACAGACCCTCCTTTCTTCTGACTGTTCATATATTTCATGTTCAGAGAAAGACTCAGAGAAGCTTAGTGCCTGTGACGTTGTGGTGGGCCCAGGCCAGGTCCAACCCTGTGCAGAGGTAAAGCTGACCCACCTGCAGGCTGTTCGGGTACCCCGGGTGACCCCTTCATGGCTGACATCCCACCATGAGGACATTACTCCACTGGGTTAGGGCTTCGTACTTAAGAAGCTCATCTGTAAAAATGAGAACTTCCTTGGGGGAAAAGGGAGTCCCCATGTCTTATTTGGGGACATGATGTGGAGGGCCCAGTGGGAGGTGGGCACCATGGGTGGGAGCAGAGCCTGAAAACACTTTGTGATGACTTCAGGGTTTGCTGCTGAGATTTCACTCATCTTCCCCTGTGACACACGCATCCCCACAAACATATACCAAGGACATAACTGAGGACCAAGAAGTCACAACCTAAGAAACTGTCGCTGGGGAACAGTTTGCTGTGAAACATCATTTTATTAACTAATTTTATTTTATTTTTTTTTTACAAAAATAAACAATTTAATGAACAAGAAGTACAAAAGATTCTGGATATTCAAACTCCAGGAAGGGGGAGAGCCTGGTTTTGGCTGCTTTGCGGCTTTCACTGAAAGCAAATGAGGCAGAAAGGCCCGGGCCCCACCCCCACCCCAGGTCCTGGCTCAAACCGCACCTGCTCCCCTCCGACCCCAGTCTTGGCTCATGCTGAGGTGTGCACCTCTGCCCCTGACCCCTGGGCTGGCCTGGGAGTGCCTGCCCCCTGTTGGGAGGTCAGAGATAGCCTCCCCAGGTACAGAATCACCCACATCCTGGAGCTTCCCCCGCCAAGTCTCCTGTCCAGACCTAAGCTGAGAGAACACTCAGCGATGGATTGTCCCCACGCAGCCCCCCGCCTGCCGTGGCAAGTACAGCAGCAGCAGCAGCAGCAGCAGGGGCTTTAGCTACATTCTCACACTACTGAACACAGTGATGGGGCTGCTCACAGAACTGTCCCAGGGAGGGACACAGCCCCTATTGGGGAGACTAGCCTGAGCTTGCTTGCAGCCCAGAGGGTTGGAGAGGCAGTCATCCCCCCAAGATTCCTGGACTAGGAGCCAGCAGTCCCATAGCTAGGCTGGTAAACTCACATTTTAACATTTGGCATTATTGCACGTTTGTCCTGGTCACATCGGTCTGTCTGGGATGTCAGCTTTGTCTGCAGGGGTTCCCAGGTGACATGCAGCGCTGCCAGTGCAAGTCACTCCCTCCACAGGCAAGCCCCACTGCTGAGGATAGTCAGCTGGTCAGCCGAGTCCTCAGACAGGTCAGCCTGAGGCCTTCACATATGTAGTCTTGTTGGGATCAGGGACCACTTGGCTCCATCCAGTCTTGAAAAAGACCAGCTGCCGACCTGGGGGGCAGAGGTGAGAGGTAACAGGGCTGGATGTTTCTCTTCCTGGATGCAGGGCCATTCTCCCTAATTTGACTGCCTTGAAGACATGTATACCTCTCTCTCATCATCTCAGCACCCCCCTTGACTTACGATGGGCCACCACTATCTATCAACCTCCAAAGAGGTCCTGCCATCTCCCTTGGAAGGGCTTCTCCCACTGGCTCACCTGTCCAGGTGGTCTGGTTGGTGACCACAAAGGCCCGACACTGGGCATGGCTCTCACAGACGTCCACAGCCTCAGCCAGGTTGAACACTGAAAGGAGGCAGCTCCCATGGTGGTAGGATGGCCAGCAGCGATAGTCCTCCTGGGGGATGGTGCTGTCTGGGATGCGCTGGTACTCTGTGGGTTGGGGATGGAGTAAAATGAGAACTCTGTATGCCCAGGTTTGAGTGCCCAGGGATGTGTCACTTTCTGAAAAGGGCAGCAAGACTCATTGCCTATGTTAAAGCTAAAGTCCAGCCCAACCCTCTAGCATGGAGATGAAGGCAGCTACCACTGTTGAAACTGGGCTGATTCATCCAAAAAGACAAAGGACAGACTTGGTTTTCAGGAGATACATATCTCCCAAATCTAAGGGCACATAGCTGGGTCAGGCAGTACAAGATAGCAGGCACATGCAAGGTGGACAGACATATACAGGGACCCATGGAGTCCCAGCTGTCTAGGTGAATTGCTGAGGTCAGGACATTTTAGACAGTTAGAGCCAGGCTTCTCAAACTTCAATCCCACCAAGGACTCTTGTTAAAATGCAGATTCTTCTTCTTCTTATTATTTTTGATGGAGTCTCACTCTGTTGCCCAGACTAGAGTGCAGTGACACAATCATAGCTCACTGCAGCCTTGAAATCCTGGGCTCAAGGGATCCTCCCATCTCAGCCTCCTGAAGTGCTGGGATTACAGGTGTGAGCCACCATGAGATTCTGATTCATGAGGTCTGGGGTGGAACTGAGAATCTGCACTTCTAACCAGCATCCAGTGTGGCCTGCAAGGGTTCAGAGCAACCTTCATTCACATTTTCTCCTGGCCTTGGGGAGAGAAGTTAGGCAAGTTCTTCAGAAGGGCCTGGGATGGAAGGGAGTCAGGGGTTTTTGAAGTTAAGAGGCATGCAAATGGACTGAAATGCAAAAAATCCACAGCAAGAGTGGGGAGGGGGCTGGAGGGAAAAGCTGAGATCTCATTCTACAGAGAGAGCCTCAGAAGCTCTGAAAACTCGCTGGGCGCGGTGGCTCAAGCCTGTAATCCCAGCACTTTGGGAGGCTGAGACGGGCGGATCACGAGGTCAGGAGATGGAGACCATCCTGGCTAACACGGTGAAACCCCGTCTCTACTAAAAATACAAAAAAACTAGCCGGGCGAGGTGGCGGGCGCCTGTAGTCTCAGCTACTCGGGAGGCTGAGGCAGGAGAATGGCGTAAACCCGGGAGGCGGAGCTTGCAGTGAGCTGAGATTCGGCCACTGCACTCAAGCCCGGGCGACAGAGCAAGACTCCGTCTCAAAAAAAAAAAAAAAAAAAAAGAAGCTCTGAAAACTCACAATCCAGTGAGCTGCTCGGCTGCTGGCCTCTTGTTTGCTCCTGTCTTTCCCACTGCCTGGAGAGCCCCAGCTCTGGGCTGATAATGCAGAAGCCCTGGGCCTCTGGCCACCCCGCCCTCCTGCCTCCTTCTACCAGGGACTAGACCAAAGTCCAGGGCTGACTGTGATTTACAGCCCCATAAACGGCATCCTCAGGGACAGAGCCAGCCATTGTTCACCTCGTTAAACTTTATTTACAAGGCTAACAGGGCTCCCCTACCCCTAAGACTAGCCAGAGCTCCTTGAATATGGAGGCTGCTCACCCCTCAACCCCTGCTAACCCCAGCTAAACCCCAGGGCTTCAGCAGAAGGACCACAGCCTGAAACCAGTGGCCAGAATTCTCCCCCTGGCCTTGGGGCTTCCTGGTTGGTTTCAGTGTGTGCCTCCCCTAACATCCAGTGCCCTTCTAGCCCCGGGAGATTAGAGGAAGGAAAGGGAAGCAAACATATACTGTGTTCCAGCCGTGTCATAGGAACTGCACTAATTGCTTTCACCCATTTCACCTGACATTTAATTCCCATAAGAATTTGGTGAGGTGGGTAATGGTGAACCCAATTCACAGATGAGGAAAGTGAGGTTCAAGGGGTAACTTGCTCAAAGTCACAGAGCCAGTACATGACAGGGTTTGGAGCCATCCAGAGTAGGGTGTCAGTGTCCACCCCCAGGTTGAAGGCAGAATTATAGTTGCTGTAGCTCAGCTAGAGATGGAACCTCAGATTACTCCATGTCAGCCCCTCCACGATTCTATGTGAGCCCCTAGAGTGGCCTTTGGAGACAAGGGTAACCAGAGAAAGGGTTATAGAGAAATAGGCCACTTAGCCTAATTGGGCAGGGTCATTCACCCTCCCACCTGTTTCTCACTTCCCTGTGGATCAGGTTGGGGTCACTCACCAGTACTGCTGCTTGCCGTGGAGTTCTGCAGATACTGCCCACTCCGATACAGGTGCAGCACCTTCTCCAGCTGGGCCAGGGTCTCATCCACCCCCCAGACGAGCTCTCCTGCAGAGTGCAGTGTGGCTAAGACAGGAGGCCTGGGGCTCCCACTCCTCCCTGAAGTCAGCAGCCAGCTGCTCCCTGCTCTGCCTTCAGAGCCTGTGCCCCAGTGAACAGAGGGTTGGGGAGTGGGGAGGTTGCAGCAGAATGCCACCTTAGGAAGTGATGGTTTCTGGACCCCCTGCTGCCCTGGGTTATTTTTCTCCCCACTTTTGCTGGGGGTGGGGAGTGCAGGGGGAAGGTGCCTGGAAGCAGATGGGCCCTGGAGAGCTCACCTGTGGCGTTGACAATGCTGTCCAGCAGAGGACGCAGTGAATGCGGGGCACTGTGAGGCAGGAGGTATGTGAAGAAAAACCTGTGGCAGAGAGAAAGCAGTGGCTCAGGGATCCAGCCTTTGGAGACACATCCTTCCTCTATTCCAACCTGGGGTAAACGCTAACCTGGCCAGGGACCTGGATCCCTCAGGCTTAGCAACCAGGCAGGCTGCTGTGAAGTCTACTCAGCCTTGGGGGAGGGGGCTGGGCGCATGCTAAGACCACCTAACTTCACACTAACCGAAACCAGGGGCCTGCTTCCCATCCCTTCCCAGGACTTGCCCACCTCCCAGCCCCACATCATCCCCTGACTGACCCCCGGTGTCAGAGCGGCCCTATGGCTGGGGCCCAGTGAGGAATTTCCCAGAGCACAAGGCCCGGGTAGGAAGGGAAAAGTGCCAGTTCCACCAGCCCTAGGCTCCGAGTCCAACACTATTTTAAGAAGCTTCCAGCTGCCACCCCCTAACACAGATTCTCCTTGGAGCTATTTTTAGCCTCCCCATCAGAAGCCTGAAGGTTCCCTTCTGGACAGGGTAGAAGCCTTCCCTCACTCTGGTCAAGGCTGAGTCTCCCTGCCCAGCTGGCCTCCACGTTGGCTCTCTTCCTGCCATGCCCTCCTGGCCCATTCTCCTTCGATGGAGTTCCTGAATCGGGGGTGGAGGTCACCTGTAGGCATTATAGAGGTTCCGCTTCTCGTTCATGCCGTCGCACCAGCCGTGGGCTGAGCAGGGCAGGGTGAAATTCCTGGCCGGAAACTCGAGTATGCAGTCAGCACTGCCTGCACACGGCGTCTCCTCCACACGTGCGTCATCCAGGTCCGTCACTTTGAGCTCCCCATCCACCAGCACAAACTGTCGAGGGCGGAAGTCTAGCAGAGTGACCGAGCCCAGTGGGGAGTGGGCCAGGTGGTGGAGGAGGCGGCCCAGGCTCAGGCAGATCTGAGGGGCAGAAGAAAAGACTGCTCACTGCTTCTCTCCTGGGTGGGGGTCTGTGGGACTCGAGGGCGCCCTCCTTGTGGAATCTGAACTTTGCTTGTGGGGGTTGGCACTTCTCTTCTGTAGGTCCCAGTGCTCCACAAAGGCCAAGGTCAGCAGCCTTAGAGAGGAGGCCAGTGATTTCCTATTAACTCTCAGCTGGCCTGACCCTGCAAATGATATGGAGTGGGTGGGAAACGGCAGCAGCGAGGGTCTAGGGATAATGCGTCTCTTCCCTGAAGTTGCATCCTGAATGTAGTTTTAGTTCAGTGTATGGAAATAGCGGGAGGGTCAAGATGGTATTAAGGTCTTTCCTAGTTCTAGGACACTGGCCCTCCCACAGTCAGGCTGAGTGTGAGTGTGTGAGTGCTCCCCTCTTTAAGGTGCCAGCCCCCACAAGCTGGTGTGTACATGGGCACAAGGAGGGGTGAGGAGGGCAAGAGCACAGAATGTCGGGATCCTCTACGTCTTCCTTCTTTTTGAACACTTTGGCCGGTGGCTGAGTCAGCCTGTGTGCCTTCTTCCCCTCCCTCTCCCTGGGTGGAGGAGGAGTGGGAGCTGCTCTGGAGGGCTGGCCTTCTAAGGGAGAACCATCCTAGCAAGGAGCCCAGGGCCCAAGCCCTCCTCTAAGCTCACTCGGAATCGATCCTCCCAGGAAGTTTGCAGCAGCTGGATCATTTCTACAGGGGCGCCCAGCTCCGTGATGGTGGTCAGAGTGTCTGGGATGTCCTCGCTGTCCTGGTAGCAGTAGCCATAGAGCTGGGGAAAGCCGAGGGCAGGTCATTAGGTCACAGGGTGGGGGTGGGGACAGGGAAGGGCTGGACTGTCAGGTTCCCCCTTTCTCTCCCCCAACCATCCCTAGGCCTTTGCTTCAGCTCAGGCCAGAAGAGAATGCAGTGTTGCCTGGGAAGCATGCCCTCTCTTCCCTACAGTCAGACTTCCTACTCATCATGCCAGCCCTTCACCCCTTCCGACTCAGGTAAATGGGCAGGTCTGGCCACTGGAAGTTAACCACGTGCCAGGCACCCTGCTAAATTGCTCTATGTGCATAACTCAATTCTTATAACGGGCACAGTAGGTACTATTATTATCTCCAACTTCAGGTGAGGAGGCTGACTCAGAGAGGTTAAGTTGCTTGCATAAGGTGGCACAGCCGATCAGTGCAGGAGCTAAGATGTGAATTTGTGCCACTCAGATTCTACAATCTGTTTTCCTTCCTTCCTTCCTTCCTTCCTTCCTTCCTTCCTTCTTTCTTTCTTTCTTTTTCTTTTTTTGAGAGAGCCTCGCTCTGTTGCCCAGGCTGGAGTGCAGTGGGATGATCTCAGCTCTGCTCCACCTCCTGGGTTCAATCAGTTCTCTTGCCTCAGCCTCCCGAGTAGCTGGGATTACAGGCACTTGCCACTATGCCCAGCTAACTTTTGTATTTTTAGTAGAGACAGGGTTTCACCATGTTGGCCAGGCTGGTCTCAAACTCCTGACCTCAAGTGATCTGCCTGCCTTGGCCTCCCAAAGTGCTGGGATTACAGGCGTGAACCACTGTGCCCGGCCACAATCTGTTTTTTCTAAGAATGCTGTTTGCTAATACACAAGCCAGCATACGGTTGGGCGTTATCCCTCCTCCCCTCCTCCAATCTGTATCCCTCACCATTTCTACCTTCTGGCAGCTTCAATTTTCTCTGTGTGGGTCTTGAGGGAGGAAAAACAAGTTCCCTCAGATTGGTAACAAGTGTTGATAAGAACAAGGTACCTAAGGGCACATGCCGGGGTGTGTTTTGCATATGAGTGATGTGTATCAGTGGGGTTGGTAGTGAGTGATGATTCCTCCTGGAAGATCAGTTCTTTTGGGGTTACCCTCACAGGGAACTGCCCACTCTATATCATGCGGGGAGAAGCTCTGCACTGCCCAGGGACTTCTGGGAAGCACAGTCTGACTGTCACTACCACCTAAACAGCATCCTCAGGCTTTTCCCTGGCTCTTCCAGCATACTCCACAGCAGCCAGGGGCTCGTATAGTGCTCAAAACAACCAGCACCCTGTGGGGTAGAAACACAAAGGCCGAGTTGTCCAGGCCCGACTGGGGGAGAGGAGAACTATGCAGTGGAGGGGTGGGGATGCTAAGCCCATGGCCTGGATATCCCTGTGCACTGTCACCCTCATATCATCGTTCACACCCTCCCCAGAGCCACTCTAGGTCCTCACAAGTCCTCTTCCCACCCCAGGAGTGCCCCCTCAGCTCTCCGTCATCCTGCTGGCATGGGGGAAGGCCTCACTCTCGGGCTGTGACTTGGGGGGCCAGGGCAGCTCCAGGCACCCTCTTCTCTCTCCACCCCCTTCCCATCAGTCCAGGGAGGCCCCAGATCCTGGTGGGGTGGGGGGAAGGTAAGGGGAACAGCCCTGGGGCCTGGTTCTCATTTTCTTGCCCAGAGTCTGAGCCTTTGTGGGAAACTTCTGAAGGTTATTAAACACCCGGAGGTCGTTAAATGCGCTGTTAACGAGGTATTAATCAACACCCCTCAGGAAAAAATAAAAAGACACCATTAACCCCCCCAGGAAGCGTGAGGCTGAGCATTTTAGTCACATCTTTTGTTCAGCTGGGAGAAGAAATATACTTTAGCAGGGCTAGAATCTGGGCCCAGGCAGGCCTGGGGGCCCCAGGATGACAGGGGAGAGGTGGGGAGAGATTGAGGGGAGGGAAGACCCCCCTGCCCTTTGGCCCTGGGCTATAGAGGAGTCAGTCACATGAGGGAGTGTGTGTGCGTGTGTCAGGGGTGGGATGGGGAGGGGTCAAAGAAGATGGATGGAAAGATCTCGCCCAGGCAATCCGCATGACCAGAGAAAGCTCTAGGAGGTGCAGAGTGGGGCCTGCTAGGCTGGGCATTTTCTATTAGAATCCACAGCACCAACTCTGCGCTGCTCAGAGAGGAAGGGTGGTGGGCCTGCACCACTAGGAACTCTAGAAATGTTCTCTGACTCCTCCCCAGTTCAGCAAACAGTCAAATGGTTTTGAAATTTTAAATGACTCAGAGGTATTAAAGCAGCATTATTTCTAGTTCCCTGTACACCTGCCTTGAAGCCTCCTGGGCAGGAAGACCCCACTGTAGGCTTCCCTGCCAGCAAAGACAGCCAGTTGAGGAAGCAAGAGCGACATGGGCCTGGGGGTCAGAAGATGAATGGGGGAGAGCCACCCTCAAAGCAGTCCCTAAACTCACACTAAAGGGCCCCCCACTTTTCACTTTTCCTGGGTAGAAAGGACCTGTGACCCTCTCTCCCTTAGCAACCCTGTGCCCTGGGGCCACTAACTCTCGTCTGGGACTCTACAATAAAGAGTCACACAGCCAACCCCAGACAACCCTGGTCTTGGTTTGGTGAGGGAAGGGTGAAAACTATTCTGTTGTAATTTGTTCTTTGGTGCCTTCAGAATTGGGATGGGGGCCTGACATTTCAGAGGAGGACCATCCTGTGATAGATGCATGGGGCATTAGCTGAATGCCTGTCAGGAAGTTTGGGCTGGCAGGAAGAGTGAGGCAGAAGTTTCTTAAAAGATAGGAAAGCACATCAAACATCAAACTCGTCTGAAGGGAGAGGGGTCTTGAGTCAAGCAACTAAGACTTTATGTCCTGCTAAGTCACTCAAGATCTCTCCACTCCCTCAGGATCTGGCTGACACCCTAGAGTTTCCAAAAAGTTCCCAAGAGTCCCTGGGAAGCAAAGAGTACAAGATCCTCCCAGTCAGAATGGCCACGTAACCAGGGGCTCACTCCCTGAAGCTGCAGACAGACACAGTGTGAGCTGTGCAGCCAGGCTTCACTACACGCAACTGTTGGTTCTGCCCGAGCTCCCGAGATCAGCTTGGGGCCCAGGGCCCGGTCACAACTGTCTGACCAGGGTGGGGGGATACAATGGAGGAGGGTGAGACTGGGAGCCAACAGGAGTATAAACAGCTTTTCGGCCAATCTCTCCTACTCTACGATGCCCACCCATCTCCCTCCAGGGCTGGGGCGCCATCTCACTCCTGAGGAAAGGAGAGAGGGACTCCTGGGTTTCCGGTCATTTCTGCTGGGTGCAGAAAGGTTAGTTTGAGTGGGCTGGGAGGTGGAAGGTGTGTGCAAGGTTCATCCGTTGGGGAGGCTGCACACACCCCATGTTCACCAGGCCGACAGCGGTCAGGGATTCCCCTCTCAGTTTGCTCAGACATGTGCAAAGGGAATAGTCTGTCTAATCTTAGGATGGAGGGAGACCTGAAAGAGAGGACGTAGTGTAAGGGCAGTGCTAGGACTGCGAGAGGCCCACTCTAAGTCTAGCTTGAGGGCACAAGGTGGGGGTTTCAGCTCTCCCATGTGTCTCCAGCGAACAGGCGAGGCAGAGTCCCATTGAGTAGGAACCTGGGCATTTGGCCTTCTCAACCTTCCAGCCTCTTGGCTATCTATATACACTCAGACAGTGTGACATTTAGATCCCCAGGCCGCCAGTCTGTCCACTGAGCTGAGACCTTGAGGCTTCTCCAGGGACTCAAGGACCCGCTTTAAGGTCTGGGGAACCCTTGGTTCACTTCTGGGAAGGGCTGTGTTCCCTTTTTCTAGCCTGCTCCCCAGCCCCCTTGCAGTGTCTTCTGGGGTAGCGCTGGGGGTGGGTGGGTGGGGAGACTCTATGGGAATCAAGCCTGACACATGGTCTCTTTCCAGCCCTTCCCAACCCCGTTGCTGGCCCGTTTCATTTTGAAAACCAGACAAATCACTGGAAGTTGAGAGAAGTTCCATCAAGAAGGGGAACTTTATCACACAGTTGTAATTCTGACTCAAGTGTCTTGGCTTAGGGTCATTTTGGCTTGGGGTAATATCCCTGGTGTTCAACCTCCTAAGTCCAGCCCAAAGTACAGTCCTAAGCCCTAATGGACTGCCCCACCCCTGAGTTTTGGGAGCCTCTGTCCTGGTCTGTCTTTAAGAGGTGTGTGGAAGCGGAGAAGCCCAGGAGTTCTTCGGTAAAGGGACGCCCACCCAGACGCGAGAAGCAGAGTGGTGCAGTGGGAAGCGCCATGGTCCGGCTTCTGCGTCTAGCTTAGCCTGGGCGCAGTCACTGGCACTCCAGATCAAGGGTTTATCTTCCAGCCAGGTTGACAAGGTCTATGGGCACTCCCAGCCAACACCGTCACCCCCGCGTCCCCACCCTCGTACCTGCAGCACGTTGGGGTGCCGCAGCCGCTCCAGCAGCACCATCTCCTTAAGCAGCTTGTGGGCCGCGAGCCGATAGCAGCCCCTCCGTACCCCGAACTCGCGCACGCAGCTGCCCAGATCGTGGCCGCTGAAGTCCACCGCCTTGAGCGCCACCGCGGCGCCGCCGGGCAGGCGGACCCGGTACACGGCCTTGGTGTAGCCTGAGCCCACGTACTGCGCGCCGGACACGTTGCGAAGCGCGGCGCAGCCCAGGCGCGGGCCCGGGCCGGGGGAGCCTGGGCCGGGAGCCGGGGGCCAGCCTGGGGCGCCGTCGGGCAGGGGCCGGGCCCAAGGGGGCCGGGGGCGCTGCAGGCCGGGCCCGCCCGGAGCCAGGTCCATCAGGCGCCGCCGCTCCGGCCGGCCCGCCCCGGGCCCGGGGCCCCCGCGGGAATAGCGCTGCACCTCCTCGTAGCGCGCCTGGATCTGCCGGGCCAGCTCCCCGCGGCCCCCGCGACGGCCCGGGCCCGGGGCCGGCGAAGGCTCAGAGGACTGGCCTGGCCTCGGAGGCTCCGAGCCCGGAGCGAAGAGCACGTTGAGGACGGAGCCCAGCAGGAAGGAGGCGCAGAAACCCGCGGCCACTGCCGCCCGCCGGCGCCGCATCGCTCCCCTCCCCCCGGCCGGCCGGCCCCGCGCGGCTCCCCGGCCCCGGGCGGCTCAGGCTCCGAGGCGGCTCCGCTCTGCGCCCCGCTGGCCCCCTGCCCAGCCCACGCGCATGGCCCCGGCGGCCCGGACCCCGGCCCCTCGCGGGCGACACATCGGCCTGACACTTGCCTCCCTGCCGCCCTGCCCCCCGCCGCTTATAAGGCCCGGAGCCGCCCCCACCCCGCCCCGCCCCCGCCCCTGCCACTCCGCCTCCGCCTCCCAGCTCCCGGCCCGAGCCTGTCCTCGGCACCGCCCCCTCCGGCCGCCCGGCCCGGCCTTCCCCGCTGACTGACAGCGGGACCTCCTCCCGCGGCCGTCCGGGCCTGGGAAGCGGCGCGGAGGCGGCTCCGGCCCTGCCCAGCCCGCTGTCCCCCAAGCTCCGTCTAGGGCGCGGGGGAAGGGGCGGCGGCCAGGAGGCGCGCGGGGACTCCGCGCCCAACGCGAGGGCGGACAACGGGGACGGGGCGGCCGGATAACGGGATCGGGAGGTGGATAACGGAGCCGGCCGGGCGGAGTGGGAGGAAGATAAAGGGGCGAGGCCGGCGGGTAACGGGCTGGGGAGGGGACGGGCAGCTAAGTCCGGGGTGCGAAGATGCGAGTGATCTCAGCGCTCCCTCCTGGGACTGGAGGCCTCGGGGCAGTTTGGGCGCAGGGAAGGCGCGTGGACCCCGCCTCTCGCGGGTGGGGCTGGGGGTGGCGGCTCCTCGCTCAGCCCGGGATTCCGGGTTGGGGCGATGGTGAGGGGGAGGCGGCGCAGCCGGGCCAGCACCTGCGAGCGCGCGTGGGATAAGAGCTATAGGCATAGAGGAATGCTCGTGAACTCGCCGGAGGTGCCCTGTTCAACTCCTTTTACTAAGTGTTTCTGATTTTCCTTGCCCCTAAAGCCCCAAATGCAGCTGGGGGTCGCTCCCTACCCCCCAGGATGCCTGGGGTCTGACGGGGTCAGCCGCGTACCGGGAACGATGTGCATGCTAGTAGCTTGCGCAAAGAGTGCGATTGTGCCCACGGACGGCTCTCTGTGGAGTGTGTGCCTCGGCGTGTCTGAAGGGGCCATTGTGTCCGATGAAGGGAATGTGTACCTTGTGTGTAAGTTGGTGCTGACGCCACCAGAACTTCGGTCCCTCCTCCTCCCTCCCTGATTGCATCATTAGTGCTAATTGAGGGGCTTTCACACGCCAGTGCATTAGCTGTTTGGAGTGAGCTCCCCCCTCCTGGGAGAGATAAGCCGCTGCCCCTCCCCCTCGCAGCTCTCCTCTTCCCGGCCGCCCTGACACTGCCCACCTAGATCCTCTCACCTTCCTGGGCAGCTTCCTGCCTCCCTCTGGGCCAGGTTAATCTCTGACGTCCTCACAGTGTCAGGGATTGGCTGGGGAGGGGTCAGGAATGAGAAGGGTCCAGAGCCTTTTTTTCTGGGGGGGGTGGAGGGGGTTAGGGGGGTGTCCAGGAAGGGGAGATTTTCACTGAAGAGGTCTGGCGTTCCTACAGAATGCAGTGTCTGTGATGAGAAAGGGACCAGAATTTATGCCCTGTTCCTTTGGACATGGAAGGACCAAGGAGAGAGCCGAGTCCAGCCCGGACTTCCTTGTTCTCTATGGCTTGGGGAGTTGGGGCGCAGTCCAACTTAGCGAGTGTGGAAAGGCAGCGTGAAGGAAGCCATTATTCCTCCGAGAACACTGGGTCTGGTGGAGTCCCGTCTGTACCGATGGAGCTGTTTTATCCCGCTCTGGGCCGTGGCTGCAGGCTGCAGGGTGTCGGGGGAAGGCTCTGAGCAGATGCCCTCCCCAGCCTTACACCAGATGTCTTTGGTCTAATTAACTGTGCTGGGAAAACCAACCTGGGTTTGTAAACAGAGCTACTGGCTAAAGTCAACAGGGAACAGCAGCAAACAGCAAACATTCCGCTCACACTCAGCCTCGGTTCAATTCAGGCCCCTGGGGAAAAGGGGGAGCTGGGTGGCTCAGGAGGCCCCCCGGCCCACAGCTGAATCAGGAAAAGCCTGTCTGCCTCACCCCAATATGGCTGCTAGTTCCTTATCAGTTCCATGTCTTCTGTTCTGGAGGGGAATGAGGATTCTGGGAGGAACAGTTGCCATCCCAAGATAGGCTCTGCCCTCCTTCCAGCAATTTCCCGACAGACATCTACCCACCCAAACATCTCAATCCGTGAGGGAGCTATTGTGGGGGAATATTCCCTGAAGAGCCTTCTTTGGGGCCTGCTCTGCCCTTGTGTCTTGGAGAAACTTCTGAGGGTAAAACTTGGCATTGTGAGTCTGTAGCTCAGAGTAGGTGAATATAACGTGAACATTGTTAAGTTCGTTACACATCATGTAGGTATTATAATAACATGTTCTGAAATTAGATAATTATTCCTGTGATATCTTTGCCAAGCTTCAGTGTTTCTGTTATGGTTTGAAAGTTCAAGGCACACAGGGGCCTGAGAAACAGGCACAAATGTGCGTGCAACACACACAGGTCCACGGAGCAGTACGGAGCAGTAGCTCACCCAGCAACAAAGGCATCTCAGTGGCCTCCCTCTCATACTCACTGTCTCCCTCACCAGCTCTCAGACACACAGACATATACAATCTGAGATGGAAATGGGTTTTTGGCTTCTGAAAGAAAGGGATTGAACTTTTTGAGCAGATTAGAGTTTCTGAATTGGCAGTTCTTGAGTTCTTAACTGTATTTTGCTTATTTGGTTTTTTCTTTTTTTTTCCTGCCACCCAGGGAGAGGAATCATTTCAAAGAATTGAAATACATGAAATGCTACTGTAGGCCCGTGATCTGCAGTCTGCCCACCCACTCAAAGACCAGGTGGATGCCATAGCCTGGGCCTCACAGGCCAGAGTCTGCAGGCCAGTGTCCAGCTCAGAGCCCTCAGTGCCGTCTTCATACAGGAGCCATCAGATGGCCGTCCTCCCTGTCTCCCCCAGGGCTTCTGGCAGCGCTCACACCACAGTGTCTGTGCGAGGTCTAGAAGGCTCAACATGTCCAATGCTCTATGTTTTCTTGCTGCCTGTATGTTTCTGCCATGCTCCTACCCCACTCAAAACACTTACTTGGATATTAATCCTTGGGAAGAGGGCAGATGGCCCAGACACCAAAATGCTAAATTTCCTTTAAAGTGTCTTTTCAATATCTTTTTTTCTGCATGTTTCTGTCACATCATCCTACACTGTCTGAAGGGTTATTCCAGCCTCCCAGCTGCCTTCTTTATTGTCCACCTTTTTCCCTGCAGGCCAAGACTCAGACACCTCTTTTGGAGTGTTACTCTCATACTCAAAAACGGGAGGATAAGCTGAACTGGCCTTCAGGCTTCCATGAGCTGGCCCCAGCCCCCCACCTAGGCCTGTGTCCCCCTTTCCATTCCTCCACACAAAGTCAGACTCCTCAGCCTGGTGTCTGTACTAGCTCCTGCCCCAGCGATCATCTGCGTTTTCCCATCAGTGCCTTCTCTCCCAGTTCCTCTTCCTGAAATGCGGTCTTCTAGCCTTTCCACTTAATCTTTGCCAAGTGGTGCTTCGAGGCCTCCCAGGAGGTGGTAAGGTAGAGATAATGCTTCTGCAACTGGGGTCCTGTTGCAGAAGGTCCTTGGGATATTGAGTGTCTATTCTTAGAGTTTTGTGGAGAAAGGAAATGTACAAAATATATTTCTCAGGTCTTGGAAAACTTGACGTAAAGAGCTTGGGATTCGGAATCAGGGATTCAATCTCATTAATTGAGTGACCTACTAGTATTTACACAAATTTCAAACAAACATCTGTGACAACATCTTAGACAACTTGGTTGGGTATAACTCTGCCAAGGGGCAGAAATAACTTGAACCTCTTTTATTCTTTCTTTCTTTTCCCTCCCTCCCTTCCTCTCTCTCTCTCCTTCTTTTCTTTTTTCTTTTCTTTTCTTTTCTGATAGGGTCTTGGGTCTTGCTCTGTTGCCCAGACTAGAATGCAGTGGCCTGATCTCGGCTCACTGCAACCTCCACCTCCCAGGCTCAAGTGATTCTCCCACCTCAGTCTCCCAAGTAGCTAGGACTATAGGTGTGAGCCACCATGCCCAGCTAATTTTTGTATTTTTTTGTGGAGACAGGATCTCACTATGTTGCCCAGGCTGTTCTTGAGCTCCTGGGCTCAAGCAATCCTCCCACCTCAGCCTCCCAAAGTGTTGGAATTACAGGGTTGAATGACTTTCTTTTGTTTTTCTTTTCTTTTTTGCTTTTTCTCTTTTCTTTTTTCTTTCGGAGATGGAGTCTCACTCTGTCACCCAGGGCAGTGGTGCGATCTTGGCTCACTGCAACCTCTGCCTCCCAGGTTCAAGCGATTCTTGTGCCTCAGCCTCTGGAGTAGCTGGGATTATAGGCACAGGCCACCAAGTGTGGCTAATTTTTGTATTTTTAGTAGAGACAGGGTTTCACCATGTTGGCCAGGCTGGTCTCAAACTCCTGACCTCAAGTGATCCGCCCACTTTGGCCTCCAAAAGTGCTGGGATTACAGGCGTGAGCCACCGTGCCTGGCCTGAACCACTTTCTATCCTGTTCCCCATAGGTGAAATCTCTTAACCTCCTGGGCTCTTTTGTGCCTGGAATTTCCCCTTTTTCCCAAATCAGCAAACCAGTAGTCTATCACAGGAGGCCTCACCACTTCCCCTACACCGTGGTGAGCTTCAGAGGGAAGACCATGAATCAGGACCTGGGCTGAGCCTCCTGATGCCAGAGTCTGAGCGCAGGGACAGCCCCAGCTTGTCCTCCCAGGAGCAAGGCTGTAGGGGAGGGGACTGATTCTGAAAAGAGCGGGGTGGGGGTGGGGGGAAGGGTGGAGCCAGGCAGCCCGCTCCTCCACCCCCACCTCCCTCAGGTAGGAAGTGAAGCTGATGTTTCCAAAATATAAAAAACAGATGATGAAGGTCAGGTTTCCCACATGCTGGAGAGCGGGAGCCCCAAGGCAGAGTCCCTAAAAATTTATCGGAGGCAGAGACAGAGGAGAGCGTGAGCGAATGTGCAAGCGTGAGTGCAGAGATAGATAAACATGAAGAAACAGAGAGACAAAAAATTCTGAATCCTGAGAAAAGTAGTCAAAGACAGAGGAAGCCATCGCTCAGGAGAGATGCTTCCACCCGTTTCTGGAAAAGAGCTTAGTTCCCCTCCATGGGTTTCAGGATGGGAATACGAGCCATTTCAGCTCCACGACCCTGTCAGATGGGGAGGCCCTCCTGGAACCCAGAAACCAAAAGGCTCTGTGGGCTGTCAGAGCCCTCAATGCCTGGGCTGGCTTCTCTGTCTCTGCCTCGGAGTCTGTGGCCCCCAGTGTCCCTCTCAGACCCCTTCCTGTGCCTGGCTGTCTATTCCTCCTGCCTTCCTCCTACTCAGCCTCACCCACCAGCCAGAGAGATGCTCTGTGATACTTAGTCTTTCTGTCTCTTTTCTGGCTTTCTGAGCTGTGTCCTCCTGCTTCACTGTTTCTTGAGATTGGAGGAGCTAGGGGTGGGTGGCACTGAGGACTGGAGAGGGAGTTGGTGGTCCCAGAGAAGGCTTAGAGGTACCTGTTTAGAGCTCTCACTGGAGAGAAGGAGTGAGGGGGTAGCCTTGGGGTGGGGACCCTGTGGTGAATGGGGACTGTGTTCTGGAGACTTTTTAGGGGAGTGAGAAAAGTGGGGGCTGGTCCCCTGGGCCTCCGTAGTCCCTGGCAGATGGAGCATCAGGTAGAGGGATGGAGAATTGGCCATCGATCAGTGAGTGACAGATGGACTCAGGCGGCTCAGGTTGATGGAGCAGAGGCCTTTGTCTTTGTCCAGATGTGATGGGGATGGGCGCATAGGGGCTGGGTGGTTAGGAGTGAACATATCACACCTTCTCTGACAAAGCCAAATGTACTCCGAGTCAATGGGGCCATGTTTCTAGGCCATGGTCAACTAGAAAGAAGCAGTTTATTTCAAGTGGTCACAGAGCAGCAGTTTGGGAAATGGAGAGAAAAGAGGAAGAAAAGAGGGGCTGTTGAGTTTGTACATTTGGTTCTGAACCTCTAGGGGGCTGATAGTTCTCTCCTTTCCTGCCTCCCCCAGGAGGCCAGCCTGGACCCAAACCCAGAAGAAAGACTGCTCCTTATAGTTAAGAAGGCCTTGCCCCTGCTTCTGCCCTCAGGAGCTTACAATGTAATTGGAAAGATTTGCCCCAAAACATCAGGGACTAATAGAAAGGAGTATGTGGAAGATGGGGTAGGTCGGGGCGGGAGGCGGGAGTGGACAGGCAAGAAAGAACTCAGAAAGGACTGGCCCCTTCCTGGAACCCTGATGGAGAACTATCGTGTCCTGAAAGCCTGCTGTGCACCAGGAGCTGTCTAACCTCTTGACACATACTGTGATGTCAGAATAATTACACCCATTTTATAGATGAAAAAATTAAGGCTTATGAGATTAAGGAATCTGATAACTGTCACATCAATCCTAAGAGGCAGAGAAATGAAAAAGCAGTGCCTCAGGCCCCGATTCAGGGTCTTTTTTCAGCTTTTTTGTTGGTTTGAGAAAATAGAAAATTCCAGTTAAAGGGAGAGGCAGAGAAGCAAATACATGTCACCAATGGGAACCAACGTGGAAGTTCATTAAGGTTGTTTTTGCCTCCAAGCAACAACGTTTGGTCATAAAGATTTATTATTTTATTGTTCTTGTTAATACTAATAAAAAGCACACTTATTAAATGCCTTTCATTATCACTTAATCCACTTAACACCTCTAGGAGATAAATACTGTTATTATCTTCAATTTTCAAGATGAGAAAATTGACATAAGAGAGGTTACTTAGGTAAGAAAGCCAAAGAAACTGTTAGGAGGCAGAGCCCAAATTTGGATGCAGATGCCTCTGACCGCAGAGCTTGTGCTCTTCCTGGTTCTCTCCTGCATTTTAGTTCATGATCTGAGCTGGGTTGGGCTTCATTCAGCTACAAAAATCCCAAGGTCAGTCTTTCCAAGCCCAGTGCTGCAATCATGGTTCAAAGATAAGTGTCTGATGATGTGTAAGCCTTATAGGATAGAGGCAGGCCCTCCTGGGGCAGTAGGGGAAAAAAGATGGAGACAAGAAGAGTCACATTGAAGAGAATCTTCCCCTGCCTGCCACCCCATTCCCCCGCCGTATAAAGAAAACCACAGACTTGGGAGCTGAGACCAGACACCTGTGAAGTGTTTCTCAGAGACTCCAGAGGGCCCTGCGGGGAGAGAGAAGAAATCAGGAGTGATGGTTTATAAAGGGTTAACAATACCCTGGGAGTCTTTGTGGAATTAAAACAATTATTTGAAAAATTCCAAAAAGCACAAAAAAGGAATAAAAACTACACAAACTCCCTCCATTAAAAGAGATTATCTATAGTAAAATATGCGAACTACCTCGTCTGTCCCTCCAATCCCAACCCCAGAGGTAACCTCTGCTAACCATGTGGTGTGTAAAGGCTCTCTAAGATCCCACACACATTCATTATCTCCTTGCCTCCACCACCATCCCATAGTGACTGTTGTTTCTGTACCACCAGCTTCAAGCTTAGACATCTTGGAGTCCCTTTGATGTTTCCAAACTCAAATTCAAGTCCTGTGCTTTAAAAAAAATGTTTCTTGGATTTCCTCCCTTTTTCCTCATTGCTGTCCTCCCAAGTCTTGGCTCTTCCTCTCACATCTGCTCTGTTGATTAGGTTTCCTAAATGTTCTCTTCCCACCTCAAAGCATGTATGGGCACCAGATTCATCTGCAACGACATCACTCCAACACATCATTTTCCTGTTCTAAAATCTTTGATGATTCCCCATCATTTGGAGGATAATTTAGCCTGGCATTTAAAGTCCGTTGCAACCTACCTCTTCACTTCTTGTATCCAGAAGTGCTTCCTGACTCTGTGTTGCAGCCTGGCGGGTTGCCTCACTAATCTTAGAGCAAACTCTGCAATTCCTGCTTGATGATGACCTTTCTCCACCCAGCCAAACCTTGTCCATCCTTCAAGGCCCATCTCAAGCCTTTCTTTCTTTCCTTCTTTTTTTTTTTTTTGAGATGGAGTCGCGCTCTGTTGCTCAGGCTGGAGTGCAGTGGCGTAATCTCGGCTCACTGCAACCTTTGCTTCCCAGGTTCAAGCAATTCTCCTGCCTCAGCCTCCTGAGTAGCTGGGATTACAGGTGCCCGCCACCACACCTGGCTAATTTTTGTATTTTTAGTAGAGGCGGGGTTTCACCATGTTGGCCAGGCTGGTCTCAAACTCCTGACATCAGGCGATCCACCTACCTTGGCCTCCCAAAGTGCTGGGATTACAGGTGTGAGCCACTGTGCCCAGCCTCAAGCTTTTCTTTTCCTGAAAGCCATCCATGACCTCTCTAGTCCACATCCGTTGCTTCTTTCCAAAATACCTGAACATAAGAGGGTTATGCTTCATGGTTCAGAGAGGCCCCTAATTGAAAGGGATCTTGGGTATGACCATAGAATGGTAGTTCCCACCTTAGGGCCCAAAGGTTTCCAGGAGTCTACAAATGTATTGGGAGGAGGGTGGCTATCAGCTATTGTCAATATTCCAGAAAGCCTATAGGAAATTATATATATTTCATGATAAGCCAGCCCCGTCGAGAGAAACATTGACTTTCTTCGCCTATGGCCGAATTATATCACGCATTCGGCATCTCATCTTGACAAATGACATTGGTTTTTCCTTAAGAAAAATTTGGAAATAGGCTGGGCATGGTGGCTCACACCTATAATCCTAGCACTTTGGGAGGCTAAGGTGAAAGGATTGCTCAAGGCCAGTAATTTGAGACCAGCCTGGGCAACATAATGAGACTCCATCTCTGTAAAAAATTTAAAAAGTAACTTAGCCTGATGGTGCATAACTGTAGTCCCAGCTATATGGGAGGCTGAGGCGGGAGGATCACTTGAGCCCAAAAGTTTGAGTTTGAGATTGCAGTGAGCCATCATAGTGCCATTGTGCTCCAGCTCCAGCCTGGGTGATAGAGCAAGATCTTCATTTCTTGAAAAAAAAAAAAAAAGAAAAATGAAATAAGTTTGTTGTTATGTAAATGTACCCAGGTAGGTGGGCTCTTTCAAAATCTGGGGTTTGTGGGGGCAGCAGGATGAATAAAGGGGACCCTTTAAAATTATGTTTAAAAATGTTTTTTAGAGATAGGGTCTTGCTGTATTGCCCAGGCTGGAGTTCACTGGCATGATCGCAGATCACTGCAGCCTTGAACTCCTCAAGCAATCCTCAAGTAATTCTCCTGCCTTGGCCTTCCAAAGCATTGGGAATATAGATGTGAGCCCCTGTACCCAGCATAAAAGGGATTATTGGTGGTGAAAAAGTTGGAGTCACTGGTCTCAACCAATCTCCTTACCAATGGACTCTTGCAGGACTCTTCCCTAATGGACAAACAGCTCAATCACGCCTTGTGATGGACAGCCCTATGTACCTGTCCATTACAACACTCACTGTGGTTGTGATTTCTCTAATTTGTGGGTTGTTTGATTAAAGTTAGTCTACTCTATAAACTTTATGAGGACAGGGCCCTGTTTGATTTCTGCTCAACATATATTCCCCATCTTCTAGCACAGGATCAGGGCCCATAGGCAATTAGTAAATATTTGTTATTTTCTGTTTCACAAGGCTGTCGGAAAGAGTAAATGTATGTAAAAGTGTTTTGTAAACTATAAAGCAGGGCCTATAACAATCTCAGGAGCGGTTGTTATTACTGTTTCTTCAATTAAATGTTGATTTCTTCAATTAAATGTTATTACTGTTTCTTCAATTAAATGTTGATACCCAGATGTGTAACCCCCATCCCCTTTCCTTCACTCTACCTCCCTAGCTTGGTAACAAATGACTTAGTATGTAGACTGAGCTTTTGTCCATTTGTTTGTTTTTCTCTTCTCTTTTAATCTCTTAAGATAAACAATAATCTGACTAAGGCTGGGCGTGATGGTGCACATCTGTAATCCCAGCACTTTGGGAGCCAAAGTGGGAGCATTAGTTGAACTCAGGAGTTTGAGACCAGGCTGGGTAACATAATGGGACCCTGTCTCTACAAAAAATGAAAAAAAAAAACCAACAAAAACTGGGTATGGTGGTGAGCCTGTAGTCCCTGCTACTGAGGAGGCTGAGGCAGGAGGATCGCTTGAGCCCAGGAGTTCGAGGCTGCAGTAAGCCATGATGGAGCCCCTGTACATCAGCCTGGGTGACAGAGTGAGACCCCTCTCTAAAAACAAAAAGAAACAAAAACAAAAAACCTGACTAAATGTAGTTCCCCCCAAGTGTTGACCTTTCCCTTCCATCTCATTCCCTTCCCCACATTCCATCCTACCTTATTGATCGTCTACTCTGTGCTAGACACCAAGCGAATAACCAAAAACACAAAGATGAATGATGCAGTCTTAGTCCTGAGGCATTTCTTGAAACATTCTTGCTGAAAGAGGTCTTTGAGGCCCCTCCCTCCATCATGCTCCTCTGATTACTTAGTAGTTTGGTGATGCTCCTCTCCAAAGGCAGCCCCAGGATCTCTGCACTTGACACTCACTCTGCCTGGAGAGGTCTTCTGAGGCCTCAGACCTTCCTGTGTCTGGCTTCTCCGTATTCAGACTCAAATGTCATCTCATCAGACAGGACTGATGGCCCGTAGGCAATTAGTCAATATTTTTTATTTTGTGTTTCTGGTCACTCTACTGCATTGCTGTTTTATGTTCTCAGAGCACTTAACATTCTTGGAAAGTATCTTCCTACGTCTGTCATATTTTGACTTTTTGTTGTTAGTCTTTCCTTATTAGAATGTAAGCACCATGAGAGGAGGGTCTTTGTTTTGTTCACCGATGTATGCTCCAAGCTCCAAGCAGTGGCAGCATATAGTAGGTGCTCGGTAATAATTGTAGAAGGACTGAACATGACGTTCCAGAGATCTTCTGCCAACTCAAGCTGAGCCCTTCCCCTCCTGTGTTTTGGACATCATGCATCTAGTGATGCACTCATCCTCTGATTTTTTTTCAGGGATATCATTCTTGTGTCAGAGGCTAAATGACAAGTGTCTCTTCACCAGCAGAAGAAAATCCTCTCCTCTGTCGTCTTTTTTTTTTTTTTAGACGGAGTCTCACTCGGTCGTCCAGGCTGGAGTGTAGTGCCTCGATCTCAGCTCACTGCAAGCTCCACTGCCTGGGTTCACTCCATTCCCCTGCCTCAGCCTCCCAAGTAGCTGGGACGACAGGCGCCCGCCACCAAACCCGGCTAATTTTTTGTATTTTTTTTTTTTTTTAACTGAGACAGGGTTTCACCATGTTAGCCAGGATGGTCTCGATCTCCTGACTGCGTGATCCACCTGCCTCGGCCTCCCAAAGTGCTGGGATTACAGGTGTGAGCCACCGCTCCCGGCCACTCTCCTCTGTCTTAACCAAACCCAGTCTTTTCATCAGGAGCTGGGTTTCCTGTTTCCTGCAACGGTGACCTGCTCTGCTCTTCAGAATTTACCTGCCTTGTGTCGTATTTGCTTAGGGCTGTCCTTTGTGACTTTGAAGGTGACAATCAGTTAATCCAATAACAGAATCCTGCTAATGTGCTAATGGGAAAGGGTGAAAAAAAGGCACGCAGATCCCTCCCTTCTGACTCAGGTAACATCTGTGCATTTAACACAGCCCTTCTGGAGACAATTAAATAAATGCTTTATTGAAACAATAAAATTAATAGGGGTCTCATGGAACTCAATGAAAGGTTTTTAAAAATTAACTTCATTGTTTTTTAAGCTTCCAATCAAGCTCTGCTAAGCTAGGGGGTTGGGCAAGGCCAGATTCTCATTAAAGCAGGTCTCTGCCCAAAGGGTTGCACATAGCTGGTTGGGAGCCCAGGCCTGAGCTTTCCATGGGGAAGAACCACTGGCGCTGTTCTGAGGGCCTGGCTCTAATGGGCTCCCCCAGTAACAGGCAAGGCTTTTCTAAATCATAGGTCTGGTTCTGTTCCTGGGACACTGTGACCTTGTACATTTATAAATCCCAGACCGCATGGGATTTGGGTGCCCTAGATTAGGTGTCCCATCAAAAGAAATGTCATGATGACATTTGTCATGTTGAGTGAGTAAAACGATGAATGCTGGGAACACTCACTCTGCCAGAAAGTGGGCGGGACTTCGGTCTGGTCTGCATTTGTCTGGATCCAGGCTTATTGACCCCACCACATTGCTCCACACCCCCTTCCCAGCCTATAACCCCCGGCTACTCATTTCTCCCTAGCAATCCTTTTCAGCCTCAAGAAAGGCCTAAGAAGTCAGAGCTTGTCAAATCAGAAGGCCAGAGATTTTGGAAAACCTGTGGGTGGTTCTGCTGGTGGGGGCCAGGGAGCAGGTGTTGATGTGGTACCAGGGACTTCCTCATGAAGTATTTGCCAGGCTTAGGGGGTGATGGGACCTTGGACAGGGAAACTCTCGTGGAAGAAGTGGTTCTATGTCCAGATGGATGGAGCTGGCATAAGACTGTCTTCGAGACTCCTCATTATTCCTATCAAGGTAGCATGTTGATTCAAACCATCTGTGGGCTTGTGAGGTCTGATTAGACTTGGCGTTTCCAACTCTAGGCTCCCGACTTACGCCCTATGTGAGTGTGAGGAGTAAGCTGAGGGTGTGGTTGAACTTGGGAGTGGACCCTCTCTCCAAGCCCCAGACTCCTGGCCCCCAATGATTCAGGGCACAGGCAGCTCCAGGGCCCCCCCCTCCCCTAGTCTGGTCTGCCAATAGGCGTTGGGAGGGGTTCTGAGCTGAATGTCAGAAGGCTTCTGTTCTCAACTCTGGCCTGAACTACCTATGTGACTTTGAGCAAGTTATTTAGCTTTTCTGGGTCTCAGTTTTTTCATTTGCAAAATGGGGATAATGACACCTGTGGTGGTTGTTTTGAGGATCAAATGAGGCATAGCTGTGAATCACTTTGAAGTGCATGAAGAACAAATTATACAAAGGTTGTTTTCGTTAATGGCGTTCCCAGTCTCAAGGAACAGGGCCTTCCTAACAGTAACTTCCTGGAGTTACTGTTGCCTGAGTACTGGGTTCAGGATATCTTTTGACTCTGGAAGAGAGAATGAAGCTTTTGGGGGATTTGCTTATTAACTCCCCTGGCTCCCCACTTTCCCTCAAGGGCAGTTTCCATTACCCTTGCCCCCTCCACCACCCTTCTATCCTCCCAGACTAGAGATTTTGGAGGTGTCTTTGACTCCCTCCTATATTATCTTATATCTATTCTGTCAACACATCTTGCTTCCTCCTTTGAAATCTATCCCAGACTTACCTTCTCTTTCCTAGTCCCACTGCCACCACCTTAGTCTAAGCCATCATTATCTGGGTGTCTGCTGGAGCTCCTCAGCTGGTCTTTCCACCTTTGCTCTTTCTCCCCTCCATGCCTTCCTGCATGGGGCTACCACATTAATCTGCCCAAGGGCCACCTTTTATTGGGTCACTTCCTGGCTCAAGAAGGCCCAGTGGCTCCTTAATGATCTCATCAGGGCCATTTTCCCTATGTGCTTTTGTCAGAGGTGTTTGAACCAGAGCAACTCCATCTTGAATAGGGGCTGGTTAAATAAGGCTGGGATCTACTGGGCTGACTGCATTCCCAGGAGGTTAGGCATTCTAAGTCACAAGATAAGCTAGGAGGTCGGCACAAGATACAGGTCCTAAAGACCTTGCTGAGAAAACAATTTGCAGTAAAGAAGCTGGCCAAATCCCATCAAAACCAAGATGGCGACGAGAGTGTCCTCTGGTCATCCTCATGGCTCATTATATGCTAGTTATAATACATTAAATATGCTAAGAGACACTCCCACCAGAGCCATGACAGTTTATAAATGCCATGGCAACCTCGAAGTTACCCTGTGGTCTAAAAAAGGGAGGAACATTCAGGTCCAGGAATTGCCCACCGCTTTCCTGGAAAACTCATGAATAATCCACCCCTTGTTCAGCATATAATCAAGAAACAACTATAAGTATCCTTAGTCCAGCAGCCCAAGCTGCTGCTCTGCCTATGGAGTAGCCATTCTTTATTCCTTTACTTTTTTTTTTTTTTTTTTTTTGAGATAGAGTCTGGCTCTGTTGCCCAGGCTGGAGTGCAGTGGCATGATCTCGGCTCACTGCAATCTACGCATCCTGGGTTCAAGTGATTTTCCTGCCTCAGCCTCCTGAGTAGCTGGGACTACAGGCACATGCTACCATGCCCAGCTAATTTTTTGTATTTTTAGTGGAGATGGGGTTTTACCATGTTGGCCAGGCTGGTCTGGAACTCCTGACCTCAAATGATACGCCTGTCTCTGCCTCCCAAAGTGCTGGGATTACAGGCATGAGCCACCGTGCCCAGCCTACTCCTTTACTTTCTTAATAAACTTGCTTTCACTTCACAATATGGACTCGCCCCGAGTTATTTCTTGTGCGAGATCCAAGAACCCTCTCTTGGGTTGAATTGGGACCCTTTTCCCGTAACACTTTCGAAGTCTTTCTCTCCTCTGTTCCATCTGCTCTGCCCAACCTGATTTCCCTTAGGTCGCTTACATGCACCCTCCTCCACAACCAGACCCGCTTCCTCCAATGAAACTGTGTTCATTCCTTCTGTGCCTTTGCACATTCCATTTACCCTGCTTGGCGTGGGAATACCCTCCCCTAGTCTTTCTGCCAGTCTCCCCAGTCTGCAGCATCCAGCTCAGGTCACAAGCAGCCACCCCCAGAATTTTCTTAGGAGATTGTCTTATGGAGCTATCTCCCCACTCTATTTATCCTAAGTTTGTGTGTGTGTGTGCGTGTGTGTGTGTGTGTGTGTGTGTGTGAATGATGGAGTTTCACTCTTTTGCCCACGCTGGTGAAAAGTGGTGCAATCTGGGATCACTGCAACTTCTGCCTATCCTCCCGCTGCCGGCCCCACCCCGGGTTCAACCGATTCTCCTGCCTCAATCCACCCACCTCATCCTCCCAAAGTGCTAGGATTACAGACATGAGCCACTGCATCCAGCCTGCAGGACTGATTTAATATCAATGATCTTTCATGCTTCTCCCCCTGCCCTGACTGTTTTACCTAGATTATGAACTGATTGAGGGCTGAGACTCTTTCTGTCTTTCCTATAACATCAAATAGAAGGCCAAATGTCCAGTAAATTCTTTGTGGTCTAGGTGCTGAAAGAGGTCTGGTTTGCGTATGGAGACCAAGTGTGGAGAATCTCTATTCCAAATAGAGATTTTTTTTGCCCCCTCCACTCCTTCCTCAGCTCCCCTCCCCCTTTCTTGAGAATCTGCCCCTGCTGCTATGTCTTCATCCATCAGTAATAAAGCGGGAACAATAGGGGGTTTCTTTCTAATTAAAGGGAGCAGTTAGTGTTTCCACTTCAAAGCCCTGAGAGAGAAGACTTTTATTTCTTGGGCCTGGGAGCTCTGGGAGCCCCGATTGGGTTGGGAAGTGGAGCTCCAGGCCCAACCAAGCATTAAGCTCATGAACCTGAGAGCCCCCCATTTGCAGGCAGAGAAGCTCAAATTTAAAACAACAATGTAATTTGGTAACTTCGGCTCTGATAAAACAGTTGGGGGAATTTCTTCTCTCCTAGCGTCTGAAGCCAATGTTATTACAGGTGTGTGCTTGTCTCTCTCACACCCTTCTCAGCCTCTGTTACCCCAACACACACAGCACACACATGTGCCACACCATGCACTCTTGTGTATGTGGCACTCAAAATCACATGGTGCATACTTAGTGGGTCCGTCCCCACACTCCCGTTCCTGGGGTCCTCTGGCCCACACTCTCCCACACACCCACACCCAGTTACTCTCACACATATCATCTCTCCACCCTGAATGCCCAGGAACAAGGGTCTCTGGCTTGAGAACTTTCCATTCTCTATTCAGTTCCAAGTCAGCTTGGCAGAGATGTGTTCTCTTCGTGCAACTTACACTGGCTACAGACTGATCCTCTAACATAGCCCCAGACTGATTCCCAGCCTGAAGATCAACTGGGTCTTATCTCTGACCACACCCTGAGACCTAGAGTGGACACAGATGATGTTGCCCTAACAGTAGTCATAATCTGAGACTCAACAAAGAGCATAGCATTTGTCTTTGGTCTAACAAATCCTTTCACAAATTTGACTCATTGATTATAAAGGAGATGGGAAGAGTTTTTGGCTCAGCTCCACTGCTGAAATTCTTCAGAGCGCACATCACCCATTTATCCAGCCAAACAGCCATCTTATATATTGAGCACCTATTCTTTGCCATGCCGTGGTAAGCAAGGCTAAGGTGTCGTCCTCAGGTACCTTTGTGTCATAATAATAGCATGTGCTTTGGCATTTTACAATCCTGTGTTCAAGGTTCCTTTCTTTGATTTACTAGCTGGGTCACTGTGGACAAGTTACTTGACCTTTCTCAGTCTCAACTTCCTCTTGGGTAAATTGGGTATAATAATATGAATGACCTCTAGGATGTTAAAAGGATTAAATGAGGTCATCTCTCAAGGGCTAACACAGTGCCTGGCACATAGAACATGCTCAGTAAATAATAATGATCATTCATTTAGTTATTCATTCTGGTGGGGATAAAGATGTAAACACCTACAATTACAGAACAGCATGATAAAAGCTACGCTGGTTACATACATGATGTATTTCCCCCCAGTTGGAGGGAGAACCCAGAAAGAGACTCTGGGTCTGCTGGGGACTGAAAGGGGAACCCAGAAAGAGACTCTGGGTCTGCTGGGGACTGGGGAAGTCTGGAAGGCTCTGGAGAGGAGGAGGGAGGCAGCCCAGGGACAGAGGCTTGAGGGAGTAGGAGCTTGCTTGGCTGTTCAGACTCATTGGTCCAGGAGGAGGAAATAAGCATGTTCCACTGAGGCCAATAATGGCATCCCCCTGCAGACTAAAGACAGTGTATTTTGAAGACCACAGAGAGGCCCTATTCCCACGACACACTTAATCAGCACATGCCACTAACTGATGAAGGCGGGTAACATTCTGAGCATCCCTGGGTCTCAAAGGGCATTTGATGATGGTGATGGATGGTGATTGCGGGGAAGCGATGGCATGATTAGGAAATGATGGCTGAGGGCTTTGGGCTGCACATCTTCCCTTTGCTCTGACCTTGCCTTCTCCTCTCCTTTTCTTTCCTGATCTCCCCGCTGCCTGCCTTTCTTCACTCTCCTTTGTCTCTGTGGAGCACAGAGGGGTACCGTTGTCCTCACTGCTTGATTCCCTCATCCCCCCAAGGCCCCTCTGGTCCGGGGGTCTGCGGGGCTGTTCTGCACACGTGATCCCAACGGTGTGGGGCATGGCCGTCCTGCTGCGGCCTGCTTGCTCCCCTGATTATTTCTCCTTAATTGAGCGTAAAGAATGTGAGGAATGTGGAGTAGACTGCATGAGGAGGGCTGCTGCAGCCGACCCCCTCGGGGAACAGGGGATCCGGATTCTGGGCCCTGGGATGGGAGAATTGCAGATGGCCGGCTGAGCCCCACATCATGTGTGTGTCCATTTCTGGCACCCCAGCCCTTCCCCATGGGGGTGGCCCACTTCTCCAGACTTGATATGGTCCCTTCTCTGCTCTGGGGCTTGGTTCTCCCTGCTTTCTGCCACAGAGAATTTCACTTCTTTGTAAAACTGGCCATGGTCTCCTCTATTCCTGGAAGCCTTCCTTTGTTTAAACCCATCTGACATGAATAATCCTTCTGAATCTATAATTCCAGGTGGAACTCTAAAAGCGATTCCTTCTTCTCTTAAGATAAAGGAGGAAGAAATGTTTCTGGCTGCCCTTTGACCTTGCTGGGCTGCCGAAATCCTGTTCCCCGGGCAGTGAGAAGGTGTGAGAGCCAGGTGTGAGAGCCGGGGTGAACCCTGACGCTGGCTTGTTAGGAAGGCAGCCAGGGGAGTCTCAGCTGAGCACTGCGACTGCATGTGTGCCTTCTCTTTCCTCTGTTCACTCAGTAAATGTCAGGTCCAGCCTTCCTGTCTCCTCAGGTGGGAGTGTGACTTAGAGGAGGAAGTGCAGGTTGAGGGTGCAGACCTGGGTTCCCATCCTGACTTTGTCATCTATCAGTTCTGTAACCTCAGGTGAATTTTTTATTCTCTCTTAGGTGGTTTCCTCACGTTCAAGATGTTGGTGGTATTTTCTCACTTGTAGGGTTGTAGAGATGAAATTAAATGTGCTAAAGTGTATGAAGACTGGGCATGGTAGCTCACGCCTGTAATCCCAGCACTTTGGGAGGTTGAAATGGGAAGATAGCTTGAGCTCAGGAGTTTGAAACCAGCCTGGGCAACATGGCGAAACCTCATCTCTTAAAAAGGAAAAAAAAAAAAAGCCAGGCACGGTAGCTCATGCCTGTAATCCCAGCACTTTGGGAGGCCAAGGCAGGCAGATCACGAGGTCAGGAGATCGAGACCATCTGGCTGACATGGTGAAACCCTGTCTCTACTAAAAAATACAAAAATAAATTAGCTGGGCGTGATGGCGGGTGCCTGTAGTCCCAGCCACTCGGGAGGCTGAGGCAGGAGAATGGCGTGAACCCGGGAGGTGGAGCTTGCAGTGAGCAGAGTTCATGCCATTGCACTCCAGCCTGGGTGACAGAGCGAGACTCTGTCTCAAAAAAAAAAAAAAAAAGAAAAAAAAGCTGGATATGATGGCATGTGCTTGTGGTTCCAGTTACTCAGGAGGCTGCAGTAAGCAGTGATCATGCCACTGCACTTTAGCGTGGGTGACAACACAAGACTCTGTCTCTGTCTCTCTTTCTCTCTCTCCTTCTCTCTATATGAAGCACCTAACAGGTATAAGTATTTGCTTGGTTCATTGGAGATGACTGGAAGAAGAGGATTACTTTTTCTAAAAGAGGTCATTTCAGAAAGCCTTCTCTAGGGAGCCCCCTGAAGGGACAGGGTAACGCTGAAAAACCCAGTCCTAGGCTGTCCACTCAGAGGCAGGTTGATCTGAGAGCTGCACTCTGCGAGTAAATAGGTCTGTGTAGCATGCAGACAAGAAGTGTGTTAGTTGGGGGACTTGGCAAGCTCAGCACTGTGGCTGTGGCTCCTTAGCGGAGGACAGGGACAGCTGTCTTCTTCCACCTCCCCTCTCCTGAGGCCTGACCAAAGGAAATGACTGATTCTGCAATAGGAGGGGTTCAGGCTATATTTAAAGAAGAACTTCCTGCCCAGGAGAGATGTTCTATATTGAGATAGCTAGTCCTCCCAAAACAGCAGAGTGTGGGCTGCTCACCTCATTTTCACAAACAGGACCCAGATGGGGGCTGGGTGGGATGCAAGCCAAGCTCACCCAGAGGCAGGGGCTGGGCCAAGCTCCCTGGCTTCTTCCCACCGCAGGCTCTGTTGGCTACCTTCAGCCTCCTGCCTCCTCTGCTCCCTGATAGGTGACTCCTTGGGGAAGCTCTGTCTGAGTGTGACAAATCTGAGAATGCACTGATTATATTCTACAACTTCCGCAAAGTTCCTGCTGTTAGCGATTTGCAAGTTTCTCCTGAGATGAAAATTCAAAACAAAGTGGAAAGTAAATGGGCCTCGAGTGCAATGGTGTAGGGAGCTCTATCATTGGGGGTATTTATGTGCAGGAGCTGGTGAGCAGGGCTGTAGGACCCTTCATCTTTATGGCGCCTGGAATGCTGGGTATTAGCGAGGCTTAGGAGAGAGGCTGACCTGCCAGGCTGAAACTGACATTTCCCTCTATTTTCCAGAGATGGAGGCAGTTGTTGCTGCCCTCCCTTCTGTGGCAGGAGGTGGCCAAGGAGGCTGCCTTGGCCACCAGTGGATAAGCGTCCTAATGAAGTGGAGGTCAGGATGGGCAGCAGGAGTTGGAGGAGAGATTCGAACGGGGTAATGAAGCTGGGGTGGATGAGGGTGGAATACCTACTTGCAGCAATCTATTTTCCCCAGGAACAGGCCGAGCGTTTTTATGAAGTCAGACACAAGACCCCTCTCTTTCTCAGAGCTGTGTTCTTCCTGGAGCCCCGAAAAAGCTCCGTCCCCTCCTCCAGCCCTCATCCCCACCCCAATCTGGGTTTACATTCCTGTTCATAGTCACAGCAGCCCTGGCGGTGAACATGGCTGAGCCACATCTGGGGTGCTAATGGCCACATCTGCATCCACCCCTCTGAGAGCTGGTTGTTTCTATTCTTTTATCTGCATCTGTGGAATCTGGAGGGGATCTGGGCATGATGGGTTCCCAGCCCTAGGAGCTGTCAGTTTCTATGGGAGGGCTTGGGAAGACTCCATGTCATAGGCCCCCACCTCTTTGCAGACATGGATCCCTGGCTCTTAAGTTTCAGACAAAGACAACCAGGGAGCCATTCCATGAGAGCCCTTGCATCTCCCTCTGCAGGTCTTCTCCCTCCTCTAGGTCTACTCTGCTTAGCCCACTCACCTCTCTCCTCCAGGAGCCAATTATGCTTATTACTGTTACTGACCCCACTTTATGGGTCCCAAATGACAAATGAGCGTGAGGGCAGAAGAAAAGAAACATTCAGGTTGGATATGAGAGGGAGATGAATGTGGGAGGTAGGAGGAGGAAGAACAAGATGGTATTGGATGCTGGTGGATTCAGGAGGTAACCCCTGGCTGTCTTGGGGTCCCCAGGCTGGTTTGGGAGAAGCTCTAAGTCATGCCAACATGTAACACATGGGCCAAGGGTTGTGTGGGCAATAAGTTCAGTGCTTGCAGGCCAGTCTCCAGTGTCCATGAGGGACTTCTGTTGGTTTTTAAGCCAGAGCACTTCGGGCCATAGGCTAGGTCCCTCTGCTGGTCTCTGGACAGGTTTCTTTGCATCCAGGGTGTCCTGGCTGGATCACATTTTCCAGACTGATGGACAGTGGTATGGGCCGGGCCTCTGAGCATGTCTTAATGTGGTCCTTCATGGTTGGACAGACATCCTGGCCATAAAAACCCTGACTCAAAGCCTGACCCAGGAAGAAATGGAGGACTCCAGAGAGTAGATGCCTTTCTTCCAGTCTGGCCAGACCTGCTGATGTCCGTGGATTCTTGCAGGCCAGCATGCCCCTGAGTGAGGTCCTCTAGGATGAAGGAGGTAGACTTGCTGTGGGCTTTCCTCACTGTACTAGAGAAACCATCAGGTTTGGGGCAGAGAAAAGACACGGGAGAGGACCCGACCAGGACAGTATATGAATATATGAACAAGCCCATCTGTGCATGTGTGCATGGGATAAACACTGTGCTTAGAAGGTTGTCATCCTTGTCCTGATCAAGGACTCTCCTCACTGTGTACTGGAAGGCTTGGGGAACTTGTGATTTAGAATGCTGTTTTATGTGGCCCCTTTTTCCAGGAAGGTTTGGAATATTAGCTGAGCCCAGTTAGGGTTGGCTGATTAGAAAGAGGACCCCCAAAGTGATGGAATGGGGACTGCAGTTGTGGGATCCTTGGTGGTTCTGTGGAACTGGGGGCTAACTTGCTTTGGGGTGATTTTTCTGGATTTGATCCTGCCTGTCTGTGCTATGATTCTTGTGTCACTCTGCAGTGTGTTTCTGGGCTCTGAATCCTCAGGGCCAACTCTCACTCCCTATCTGAGCAGAGACCCCATTTGGATCTCATCTGACAGGGCTTGGTGTGGCTTCTGGGGCAGCCATAATAATCTCGGTTCTCTCTGCAGATTGAAGTCCTCCTAGCTGAGACCTCTTATTCACTCTGCAAGATACTGCTGGTGGGAGTAGATCATTCCAGCAGTCACCTACTAGGCTAGAGACGCCTTACCTGAGTAACTAGCTTAATCTTTTTGAGCCTTGGTTTTCTAATCTGTAAAATGGTAATAATAGTAATGTCTAACTCATAGGGTTGCTATTAAGTAAATATGGCAATAAGTAGAAAAAGCCTGTTATACTGCAAACACCTCATAACTGTACAATACATGTTAACTTTTCCTTTTTGTTAATTCTCACCTCATAACAGATAACTTAGAGTAGTCAGGTTTGTGATGCAGATCAAGGTGACAGTCCGGATTTGGGGTGAGAGTAAGAGTTTAGAATTTGGATGAGGATAAATGTGTGGGGTTACATTAAGTGATTTTGAAGTGTTTGGGCTGAGACTGGTGTGGAATTCCCGTGAGGGGTGGTTTTAGGATTGAGCTTAGGGTCAGGATCATATGTGGGATGGAAGTCACTGGGAAAATTAGGGTTAGAAAGGGAGTTGGCTTTAAGGAAGTTATTTCTGTTGGAAATAGAAGGCCTATATCTGTCTATATCTCAGTATATACTCAGGAGACACATTGGGGCTCTAAAATTCTGGCTTCCTCAGGGGCTGACCTTGTCTACCTCAGCCTGAGCTATTGCCAGGATAACTCCTCCAGGCTCTGTTCTGGGGGACAGAGCAGTGTACAAGGTCAAGGCCTCCCTTGTGGAAAAGCCTAGAAGATCAAGACTGGAGAGAACGTAGGGAATTCACTGTGGCTGCCCAGCATGTTTGAGTTCTGGTAGGTTCATTCCTCCTACACCTAAGCCCCAGGCCTCCCACCTCCAACCAACTCTCTCCCTAACGCACTCCACATTCTCCCTGGACTGGCCTCTGATTCCAGGACTCTGTGTCCCCATAGAGTCCGATCTGACACAACTCCGATTTGATAGCTCCCTTCCATGCTTTACAGGGAGCAGCAGGGAGAAACATTGGCCCAGTCTGGGTGCCCGCTCTAGTGCCCCTGCTCCAGCCTCCGGTTCCTGGGAGAGGGTAGGACACAAAAGCCGGATCTCCCTGACAGCCCCATCCTCCTCCCGCCAGCGCCTCTCCCTCTCTCTGAGTTCCTTCCAGGGCTGGAGGAGGCCAAAGAAAACAGAGTGCTTCCCCAGCCCGCTCTCCCTCTCTCCCTCACTTCCTGCTGGGGAAGATGGTTTACTCCCTCCCCTGCCCTGGCTCAGGACCTGGCCTTGGTGTCAAGTTTCTCCAGAGCTTCCAGAATCAGAGGCCCTGCCTGCACTCAAGCTAGACCCCTCACCTCTCTCAATTTCACCTTTTCCATGTCTTTTCTCTCTCATTCCAAGGCTGTTTAGCCCAATCTCCACTCCCTGTAGTAAAGTTTTATTCTTCAGATGGTGGAAAAAATCCAATGGAAGAAAGGTTTCCCTGGACTGTCGGGCATGTAGGCATGCAGGGTAGGGTGAAGGAGGACACCTACCAGGGTAGGGTGAAGGAGGACTCCATAGCTGCTATGGAGAAGGGGTCTCTGTGCAGCGGATAAGAAAGAGTCATGTGGACACAGGGATCAAACATAACTCCCTTTAGGCCTGTTGATCATGGGGGAAAACAGTTCCTTCTTGCAGCCCAGTAGGAATGGTCTCCCTGGTGCCGTGCAACATGGTGACCCTGGCCAGTGGGCATCCTTAAAAGACCTTCCAGTAGCACCAGTGGGACAAGAGGCCCCAGGTTCATTTGTGGCCAGCTCAGGAGATGCTTTGTCAAAGAGCCTGAGCTCCTGGGAATTATGGAGGCTCTGAAGCCCTGGACATCTCCTACCCCTGCTGAGAAAGCAAGAAAAAGAGAGAGGAGGAAGCAAGAGCAAAAAGAGAAGTGCAAAAAGAGAAGACGAAGGACAGTCTGGGGGAGCCAGAAGAGAGGCCTGCTTATGGAGATTATTATTACTGTTGCCATATCTTACGATTACCCCCCTGCACCTGCAGGCAATTCCACAGAGACTGTTCAAGGATGATAGAAGAATCAGGGTTCCTTTTATTACTATTTTTTTTTTAATTTTTGAGACACAAAGTCTCACCCGGTCACCCAGGCTGGAGCACAGTGGCATGATCTTGGCTCACTGCAACCTCTGCCTCCTGGATTCAAGTGATTCTCGTGCCTCAGCCTCCTGAGTAGTTGGGATTACAGGCATGCGCCACCACACCAGGTTAATTTTTTTGTAGTTTTAGTGGAGGCAGGGTTTCACCATGTTGATCAGGCTGGTCTTGAACTCCTGGCCTCGTGATCTGCCTGCCTTGGCCTCCCAAAGTGCTGGGATTACAGGCATGAGCCACCGTGCCTGGCCTCAGGGTTCCTTTTCATAGGACTGAGGCAGGACTCCTAGGATTATTGAGTGGGGTCTCAATAATTAGTCAAATCCAGGAGTCCTAGGTTTGCAAATCTACCACCGTGTAATGCCTGTCCTTGCATTTAAAACAAAATTAGGACTGCCTTCTTTGCTTTCATCTTCCCTCTTCCCTCCCTCCTTCCTTTCTTCCTCTCTCCTATCTTCATTCTTCCCTTCCATTCCTCTTTCCTTCCTCATTCTTTCTTTTCTGCACTTAATACTTATTAAGAATCTAATCTGGCCCAATAGTTTGCTATGCACCAAGTAAATGATAACAGATAAGAAAGAGACAAACAAACTGAAGTCTGCTCTTGGGGATGAGGAGACAAGCATGTAAGCCAGAAAATACAGTGTGGTGTCCTAGCTACCTATAGTAAAAGGACACCCAGATAGGGTGGAGCATAAAAAGGCTGAGTTAGTAAAGCTTAAAAGCTGAAGGGTTCAGGGCAGGTTTTCAGGCAGAGCAGTAACAAGAAGGTGAGAAATACAATATTTCATTGGGAATATCTTTTCCAGCTTGGAGTTGAAGACTGAGCATGAAGATGGGATCTGTAGAATATATTTTTCTTTTGGAGAATGCTAGAAGAGCTAAGTTTGCTTGCTCCCTCTAGAATTCATCTGGGAAAGCCCTTCTTCCAGTTACCTTATGGCTTGCTCCTCTTCTCCTTCAAGTCTTTACTCAGTTGCCACTTTCCCAGTGAGGTCTTTCATGACCATCTGGGAACTGCAACTTGCCTCTCTGTATGAGTCCATTCTCACGCTGCTTATAAAGACATACCCAAGATTGGGTAATTTATAAAGAAAAAGAGGTTTAATGGACTCACAGTTCCACACGGCTGGGGAGGCCTCACAATCATAGTGGAAGGCGAAGGAGGAGCAAAAGCAAGTCTTACATGGCAGCAGGTGAGAGAGTGTGTGCAGGGGAACTGCCCTTTATAAAACCATCAGATCTCATGAGACTTACTCACTATCACGAGAACAGCATGGGAAAAATCCATTCCCAACATTCAATTACCTCCCACCAGCTCCCTCCCATGACATGTGGAGATTATAGGAACTATTATATTATTCAAGATAAGATTTGGGTGTGGACACAAAACCAAACCATATCACTCTCCCTCCACAGCTCTATTCCATACACCTGCTCCCTGCAAATCCTTCAACTTGCTTAATTTTTCTCCATAGCACTTATTGCCTTCTAGTGTTCCTTACATTTTATTTTTTGTTTTATTTGTCTCCTACTAGTAGAATGTAAGCACCATGAAGAAAGGGATTTTTGTTTCACTCATTGTTCCATCGCCAGTGTCTGAACAGCCTGGCACATAGTGGGGGCTCAATAATTTGTCAGATTGGTACTCATTCCTTGATTCATGTAGGAAACATGTTTGGCTGTCTCTAAAACGGGCCAAGTGTGGTGCTGGTGAGCTGTAGCCAATGACTCCCAAGTGCAAATTTCACAGACTTGCTGTATCAGAATAGGGTGTTCATTAAATGTACAGATCCTGGAATCCTACTCAAGACCTAATGAGTTAGAATCTCCACAGGTGAATGATGCATTTTAGTAAGGATGCCTGGTGATTTGATGTGCAAGAAGGTTAGAAACCACAGCTAGACAATCTGAACGACAGAATAAGCTTCGTTTCTCAGTAATGGTCAATAAGAGAATGGAGCCTCAGGGTGTGAGACCAGTCAGGAGACTCTTGTTATAGTCTAGGTCAGAAAACAAGGGGGCTTGGACTAGGTAAGGGTTGAGGCATTAGAGATGGAGAGAAGCGAATGGATTCAGGGGGTGTTCAGGAGCTAAAATCTTGAGGATGGGTTGCACATGGCAGGCAAGGGAGAGAAGGTGTCAAGAAGAACCACTAGATTCTAGCTTGTCCAAATGTGTGGATGGAGGGGCCATCAGTCAAATAAGGCTACTCCGGAAGAAGACCTAGGTTGAGAGGTAAGATAGAAATTTGTTTTTAGACATATTAAGCTTAAGGTGCTTCTGGAAATCAAAAGGGGAAATGTCACGTCAACAGATATATGCCCAGGCTAGGAGATTTTCAAAGCCAGTTCTCCAAAAATATCATGGTCAAAATGGAAGGAGACAACTTTCAGCTAAGCAAAAAAACTGAGATCAAAGGAATTAACATAGACTACCTCAGCATGTTTACCTGACATGTGAAAAAATATGCAAACATGTAGAGTTTCCACTGTGAGAGGCAAATAGAGCAACGAACCTAGAAATTACATGTGCTCTAAACTAAAAAAAAAGAAAAAAAGCAGGAGTGTTACAATTGTAAAATGCATGTGTAGCTCTTACTGCAAGATTTAAATCTTGCTGACACCAATATGAAATGATGGCTTGTGATTCACAGGGAAGGTAATGTGATTTTTGCACATGGGCTCTGACCTTGGGCACCCCAGCTGAAGCTTGGAGAGCGGTTCTAATTGAATCAACACTGAACTGGGTGGGGGTGGGGTAGAGACAGAATGTTTACAAGGACTGTGGGAAGACACTGAACTTTAAACAGAAAGGAAAAAAATCGGTCCCCAGACAAGAGGTGGTTCACATGGAAAAAGGGCTTCAGAGAAGCAGGATGTGTCAAGCTTCTGCAGCCTGCTCTCGGGGTTGGTGCACAGGACATGAGAAGCAGCCTGGTGACGAGAGGGTGTTCAGTGCTGTGGGGGACGAGGGATATTTCACTGATGTCTCCCAAGTGAAGGGAAATGATCTCCTCAAGGGCTCTTTGTTCTGATTTTGGGCTTGCCAAGCAGCCTTCTGGTGAATTTGACTTAATAATAGAGAACACTTTCTATGCACATAGGGAACAACAGAGAACATTCTGCTCAGTCCTGTACTTGCATTATCTCATTTAATCTTCACTATAACCAATGATATAGGTTGTTATGATGATCTGGACTTTACAGATGACGGAATTGAGGCACAGAAAGGTTAGTTAATTTGCCCAAGGTCACACAGATATTAAGTGAGAGAGCTGGGATTCAGACTCAGGCAGCTGGGCCCTCAGATCTCCTCCACTTTTTCTTTTTTTTGAAACAAGATCTGGCTCTGTCACCCAGGCTGGAGTGTAGTGGCACGATCTTGGCTCACTACAACCTCCACCTCCTGGGCTCAAGCCATTCTCCCACCTCAGCCTCCCGAGTAGCTGGGACTACAGGCTACTGTGGTGTCACCATGGTGGTGTCTCCATGTTCGGCTAATTTTTTTGTTATTATTATTATTATTTTTGTAGAGATGGAATTTCTGCATGTTGTCCAGGCTGGTCTCCAACTCATGAATTCAAGCCATCTGCCAGTCTTGGCCTCCCAAAGTGCTGGGATTATAGGCATGAGCCACCAAGCCCGGCTTAGGTCTCCACTCTTAACCACTTCCTTGCATACTCAGGTGGTGGCTTTGGCTGGTTTTTGGTGCTGGAACAAGGAGTCAGTCTCATATTAATTTAGCACATTGGAACCCTTGTTTCCATAGCTGCTTCCATGAATTTTGATAGCCTGAGTCTGTTGCTGAGAGACTGTTAAAAGACTAACCAATTTCTGTCCTGAGAGGTGTGGGCCAGACATTAGAACGTGGTGTCTCAATCTAGTTGCCATTCCTGGCAGTTAATCCAGTGCCTAGTATGTAAATGGCTCTGGAGGATATATATATATATATATATATACACGTATATATATATATATTTTGGGTTATGGGAATGAATCAAGTAAAAGCATAGCCTAGAGGACTTTGAAGAGTCCCTGGGCAGTATTCCATTAGTGGCCCCCAGCCAAAAAGATGATACCCTCTTTGATAATTTTTAGCAAATTTCCAACATTAAAATTTTTTTCCTTTTTTTTTCTTGCAAACTCAGACTCCCTAAATGTACATTTGTTAACACAACTCCATCCTTGTATTTTAAACATAGCTATGGAAGAAAGAAAAATCTACTTCCAGATATAAATAGAGCCAAAACATAGCTATGGAAGAAAAAAAATCTACTTCCAGATATAAATAGAGCCAAAAATGTGCAGAAAATGTAGAGCACAGTGAGGCCTTTCAATGTAATCCTTTTGTGGAGAAAAGTTTCCAAAAGGCATCCCCTCCTCAAGGTTTCAAATAGAAGAAAAGTAGATGTTTTGTAAACTCTTAAGCCTTGAATGGCTGCAAATGTCTATAATTTTGAATCATTTTTTTGGAGGCTATATTTCTATACATCCTCTGGAATGATAACAAAGTTATGGAAAGTGGTGGTTTTTCGGCTTCAGTGTCTTCAAAATGCCATTCAGAGTCTTCAGATGATGCTGAAAGACAGAATGAGATGAAGGGGATCTCCAAGTCAACAGGGCTACTTGCTATTTTCCTGTTGTTATTTTTGAACTTTTAAATTTTGAAATAATTATAGAGTCAAAGGAAGTTGCAGAAAAATGTACAAGGGCTCATGTACCTGTCACTCAATTTCCCCCAGTGGTAATATCTTGGATATTATCATTTTTAATTGAATAGAGAAAGTGTAAACGTGGCCCAGGCCCTTCTGTGACAAGCTTTCAGAAGACCATTTTGGATATACACTTGAAAGAACACATTGATTTGAACAATGAGGGAAAAAATTATTTTTGTTTAATAATCTAATTTGAAGAAGTTTAAAATGTATTTTAGAATTTTATTTTTTTCTTAAAAAAAAAGTAGAAATTGGTTCATAGTCACAGGTCAGGGAACGTCCCAGCTCCTTATCCTGGCTTAGAAGGTTCTGTATAATCTGAGCCAAGACCACCGGTCCAGCCTCATCTCTTCCTTCTCTTCCTCTCCCCTACCCTCTCCTCCTCCATCTCCATGTACCAGCCACACTGGTCTCCTTTCTTTTTTTCTTTCCTAAATCTTAGTCCACTGTTCAGGACACTTTCCCTTTATTCTTTGCTTGGCTGGGTCTGCTCAACCTTCTTATTTCATCTTAAATGTCATCTGCTGAGAGCTTCCCAGTAATTTAATCTAAATATTCCTTCCTTGATTGTCTCTTGTTGCACTCTGATTATTTTCTTCATAGGATCTATAGAATTTACAATATTTGTAATCATATTGATTGCTTATTTTCTTGTTTATTGTCTTTCAACACAACTAGATTGGGAGGAAGGATCATTTGGGATGTTCAATAAATATTTATTGAATGAATGATTGGATTGTGAGAAACTTAAGTGACAAACCAAAGTAGCAGTCATTTTCTTTTCTTTTCCTTTTTTTTTTTTTTCAGACAGAGTCTTGCTATGTCACCCAGGCTGGAGTGCAGTGACTGGATCTCAGCTAACCTCCCGTTCCCATGTTTAAGCAATTCTTCTGCCTCGGCCTCTTGAGTAACTGGGATTACGGGCTTGCACCACCAGGCCTGGCTAATTTTTGTATTTTTAGTAGAGACGGGGTTTTGCCATGTTGGCCAGGTCGGTCTCGAACTCCTGACCTCAAGTGATCTGCTTGCCTTGGCCTCCCAAAGTGCTGGGATTACGGGCGTGAGCCACCTCTCCTGGCCAAAGTAGCAGTCATTTTCTATGTCAATTTATTTCTTAATCTTTTTTCATGGAAGTATTTGTAGTACTCCCTGGGATCAAGTGTCCTTATTGAAATTCATCAACACAGCAGATGACAAGTACAATGGCATAGCAGTAATATTTAACTTTTTCTTAACATATTGCTTTATAAATGGAATATTTCCTCTGCTACTACCGTCTATACTTATTATAGAGTGAACATCTACTATGGGCCAAGCTTTGGACTAAAGAGCTTTTTACACAGTTTAACTCATTTAATCTGTACAAGACCCTGGGAGATGGTCATTATTGTCCCTATTTTACTAATGAGAAAACTGAGCCCACAGAAGTGAAGTGACCTGGGTACAGGTAATACCAGCTAGTACATAGTGGATATGGCAACATCCACTGTCTTTTTCTCTTTCTTAAGAACTCCATAAGGTGGGTGTTTTACCCAAGTGTTTCCAGTGACATTTGTGACTTGTTTTAAGTGTTCTCAATATATCACTTTAACAATTAAAAAATGTCAGCCCCCACAGTGGAAAGTTTGTAAAGAAAAAAAAAAATCTAGATTAACCGTGAAAGCTTCAGTGATACTTTGGGCTCAAATGAGTTCTCAGGCATTTTCAGTAATATAAGGACTCTCATTATAACAGCTGAGAAATTCATAGCAAGGGAAATTACTGACTGTGGTTATGTATATCACTTACTCTCTCTCCCTTTCTTTTTTTTTTTTCTCTTTCTTTTCTTTTTTTTATTATACTTTAAGTTCTGGGATACATGTGCAGAACGTGCAGGTTTGTTTCATAGGTATGTAAGTGCCATGGTGGTTTGCTGCACCCATCAATCTGTCATCTAAATTAGGTATTTCTCCTAATGCTATCCCCCCGCCTAGTCCCCCACCCCCCGACAGGCCCTGGTGTGTGATGTTCCCCTCTCTGTGTCCATGTGTTCTCATTGTTCAGCTCCCACTTATGAGTGAGAACATGTGGTGTTTGGTTTTCTGTTCCTGTGTTAGTTTGCTGAGAATGATGGTTTCCAGTTTCATCCATGTCCCTGCAAAGGACAGGAACTCATCCTTTTTTATGACTGCATAGTATTCCATGGTGTATATGTACCACATTTTCTTTACCCAGTCTATCATTGATGGGCATTTGGGTTGGTTCCAAGTCTTTGCCATTGTGAACAGTGCTGCAATAAACATATGTGTGCATGTATCTTTATAGTAGAATGACTTACAATCTTTTGGGTATATACTCAGTAATAGGATTGCTGGGTCAAATGGTATTTCTATTTCTAGGTCCTTGAGGAATTGCCACGGTCTTTCACAATGGTTGATCTAATTTACACTCCCACCAACAGTGTAAAAGTGTTCCCATTTCTCCGCATCCTGTCCAGCATGTGTTGTTTCCTGACTTTTTTTTTTTTTTGAGATGAAGTCTTGCTCTGTTGCCAGGCTGGAGTACAGTGGTGTGATCTCGATTCACTGCAACCTTCACCTCCAAAGTTCAAGCGATTCTCCTGCCTCAGTCTCTCGAGTAGCTGGGACTACAGGTGTGTGCCACCACGCTCAGCTAATTTTTGTATTTTTAGTAGAGATGGGGTTTCACCATGTTGGCCAGGATGGTCTCGATCTCTTGACCTCATGATCTGCCCGCCTTGGCCTCCCAAAGTGCTGGGATTACAGGCATGAGTCACCATGCCCAGCATGTTTCCTGACTTTTTAATGATCGCCATTCTAACTGGCATGAGATGGTATCTCCTTATGGTTTTGATCTGCATTTCTCTAATGATCAGTGATGATGAGCTTTTTTTCATATGTTTGTTGGCTGCATTTAAGTCATATTTGTGTCTTAGTGTTTTTAGGAATAAAGACAAGCATTTGCCAGCTGAAAGGGTCTTTCCACCTCTTCTTCTGTATGAGGGACATTTTACACAAACCTTTTTTGGTGTCATGCTTTTTTGTCTTGCTCTCTCATAATGTAATTTGCTAACAGGAAAAGTGCCAACATTTTCTTGAAACTGTAATTGGTTCTAAGAGAAGACTCAGTGGGATGCTACCATGATCTCAATATCTGTGTCCCCTCCAAATGTATATGTCAAAATCCTAGCCCCCAAGGTGATGGTATTAGGCGGTGGGCCTTTGGGAGGTGGTTAGGTTATAGGGGCAGAGTCCTCATGAATAGGGTTAGTGCTCTTAGAAATGAGACCTGAGGCTGGGTGTGGTAGCTCATGCTTGTAATCCCAGCACTTTGGGAGGCCGAGGTGGGTTAATCATCTGTCAGGAGTTCAAGACCAGCCTGGCCAACGTGGCAAAACCCTGTCTATACTAAAAAAAAAAAAAAATACAAAAATTAGCTGGGCTTGGTGGCAGGCGCCTGTAATCCCAGCTACTTGGGAGGCTGAGGCAGGAGAATTACTTGAACCTGGGAGGTGGAGGTTGCAATGAGCTGAGATTGTGCCACTGCACTCCAGCCTTGGCAACAGAGGGAGACTGTCTCAAAAAAAAAAAAAAAAGAAAGAAAAGAAAAGAAAAGAAAAGAAAAGAAATGAGGCTTGAGAGAGCTGCATTGCCCTTTCTACTTCCTACCATGTGAGGGAGGGCACAGCTAGAAGGTGCTGTCTGTGAATCAGAAAGCGGGACATCGTTAGACACTAAATCTGCCGGCACCTTGATCTTGGACTTCCAGCCTCCAAAATGGTGAGAAAATAAATTTCTGTTGTTTATAAGTTTATAGTATTTTCTTATAGCAGCCAGAGAAGACTAAGACAGATGCCTTTAGAATTCACCTTTGTATTTGTTTCAAGTAACTTTTTTAAGGTGATATTAATATTTCTCTAGGACTTCTATTGGAGGTGAAATATAACACCAACTGACTGTGATGCCTTAGCTTCAGAAAAGAGAAACGGGCATCCTTGTTTAAAAAGTCCATCAGTAATGAAACATAATCTTAGGGTTTTTTGTTTTTGTTTTGTTTGTTTGTTTGTTTTATATTGAGACAGGCTCTCGCTTTGTCATCCAGGCTGGAGTGCAGTGGTGCAATCATGGCTCATTGCCACCTTGACTCCCCTGGGCTGAAGCAATCCTCCTGCCTCAGCCTCCCAAGTAGCTTGGGACTACAGTTGTGTGTCACCATACCTGGCCCCAATCTTAGTTTTTAGAAACAATTTTTTTTCTTTTTTTTGGAGAGACTGTCCTTTAGTCATAAAAAATTACAAGACATTAAAAACTTACAAGTGATTGGAAACTACTCAAATGTCCAGAATAGGAAGCTTGTGGAATGTTCATACAAAGGGATACTATACAGCAATGTTAAGTAAATGAACTGCAATTGTGTACATGGAAAATATAGATGACTATATATATATAAACATTTTACTTTAAGTTCCAGGATACAAGTGCAGAATGTGCAGGTTTGTACATAGGTATGTGTGAGATAAATATATTTGTAATATAATGTTGGGCAAAAACTTTATGCTGAACAAAAAGGCCAGATGCAAAAGAGTACATGCCCTTTGATTCCATTTATATAAAGTTTTGAAACAGGTAAAACTAATCAGTGGTGTGGGAAGTCAGCTTTTTGGGGGTGGGTTAGTGCAGTTACTCAAAGGGGGCAGTAGAGGGGCTCCTGGAATGCTGGGAATGTTCAGTTTTAGTATTGGTTTCTTGGATATGCCTGATTGTGAAAATTTATCAAGCTCCACGCACAATTTGTGCACTTTCAGTATTGTAAGTTATATTCTCATAAAATATTGGGGGAAAAAAAGCCAGTAAGTGCAATGGACATATGGCAGAGCCTGGGTCTCTGGCAGACATCCCAGCATCCTTCACTCCAGACATGGTGGCAGCCTCCATACAATTCTGTCTCAGACTGGATGGTGGATGGAGGAGGAGGAAGAGGCTCCCTAGAGACAGCATGATGGTCTCTAATTATACTTTTCTTTTTAGAAAAAGAATTTTTTTTTCTTCTAAAAGAGTGACTTTAAATGATAGTTCATGAAATAACCTCCTTGGTGTCATCTACTCTTGAAATCCTTTTCTTAACCAACAAATCCCTGCATTCTGTGTGACTAAACCCAAACACACATCCCCAGCTCAGCACATACCACCAGACAGCGTGGGGCAGTGGCACCCAGAAGGCTTGGGATACCACAGATCTGGATTCAAACCTCAGCTCTACTTCTCACCTGTTCTGCGACCTAGGGCAGGGAACTCTCTCTGATACTCAGTCTCCATCTCACAGGTTGACACTGGGAATTAAATGAGGCCTCTCCAGGGATTTGTGCCTAGTAAAATGCTAAACACAAAATGGCAGGTGTTTGAGGAGTTGTTCTTTACTTACGTTGCCTCCAATTATAATCCTGCATGGTAGGCAATATTTTTATTTTGCAAAGGAGGAAACCAAGTTTTTTGAAGGAAGATTATACCTACTGAGTGACAGGGCAGGATTTGAACCCTATCAGCCCTGAGCCCAAGTATCCAATCCTTCTGCTATACTGCCTCTGCACCTGCAGCTGGCCATACCGTTGTGGTTCCAGGGACCTTGGGGGATGAATGGAGTAGAGTTCTCCTGGATCCCTGATTGTTTCATTTCCCAGCTCCCCTGGCTGTAGGCCCTGGAATCCCATTTCTCTTCTCTTCCACCTTCCTTCCTAAATCACAACCTCTTTCTGCCCTCCCTCTGTCCCCAGAGTCCTAGATGCCAGGGATCCAGATAATTGAGCTGTGTCCTTCCCTGGGCCAGCCCTGAGTTGCCCCTTAGGACAGCAGTGTTCAGCTCCGTGGGTGGGGAGTGAGGGCAGGGAGCACTTCTGCCCAGCCCAGGCCTCCAAGATCTGTAATTGGCCCCTGCAAGACCCAAGGAGACAGCCTAGGCCATAGAAACAGCAGCGCTGTTGGGTAGGACCAACCACACAATCTGCATGGCCTGGTACGAAATACAAATGCAGGGCTCCCTGTTAAAAAAAAAAAAAAAAAGTAATAAGAATTTTGGCCGGGCGTGGTGGCTCACGCCTGTAATCCCAGCACTTTGGGAGACCGAGGGGGGCGGATCACCCGAGGTCAGGCGTCCAAGAGCAGCCTGGCCAACATGGTGAAACCCCATCTCTACTAAAAATACAAGAATTAGCCGGGTGTGGTGGCAGGCGCCTGTAATCCCAGCTACTCAGGAGGCTGAGGCAGCAGAATCACTTAAACTCAGGAGGCGGAGGTTGCAGTGAGCTGTGATCGCACCATTGCACTCCAGCCTCGGGGAAAAGAGTGAGACTTCATCTCAAAAAACAAACAAACAAACAAACAAAACAAAAAAACCCATAACCAAGCATGAATCCTTCTGAGCATGGGACCTTGGGCCTGCCCCTTTGAGTCCTACCTTGTGATTTTGCTAAATGGAATCCTGAGATTTGTGGCCCCGGGCCCTGATCTAGACCCCAGAATCCAAGCTTGCTTGATTCCCTAGTCTCAGAAGGAACTAGGTTGTTAATGAAGTCAGTGGCCTGTGTGTGCTTAGGGCCTGAACAGAAAGATTGCAGTGACCTGGGAACTTTCAGCCCCAGTGATCTAAGGTTCTTAGGTCATGCTAACCTCTGGGGTAAAGCCTCTGCAGTGTGGCCTCAGGCTTTAGGGCTGTGGCTGGCTGATGGAGCCAGTCTGTGGTCGAGGTGGGGATATTAGAGGGATGGATGGTTGGGGCAGTGATGGAGAGATGAAGTACCTGAGTAGTATATTAGAAGGCTAAGGGTGGGGCTGAAGGGATGCTTGGGATCTGGGATTTGGAGAAAAGAGGGAGCTGTGGTCTCCAGGGTTAGAATGCCACAGGCCAGGACTTTAGGAAGCTGGGGCTATTGCCCTACAGACTCTTAGCTTAGAATGGCCAGAGACTTCCAGGGCTCTGGAGGCACATCCTAGTGTTTGAGGAAGGGGTTTGGGAACATGCCAGCCCCTTTGGACCGTGAGGGAGGTTGATAACTGTCCTCTCTTCTTCAGTAGGGACCTCTGCATGCCTGCCTAGTGTTCAGGGCAAAGGCTTTAGTGTGTGGGCCACCCCTTTTACTAACCTCCACCCACAATGTCCCAACCCCTTCCTCCAGACCCTCTTAGCCCAGACTCAGACAGGAAGAGCACAGCCTTTGGCGTTAGAGAGATCTGGACTCCAATTCTGACTCAGTCATTTGCTAACTGTAAGACCCTAGCTAAATAATTTAACCTCTCTGAGTCTTGGTTTCCCCATTTATAAAAGGGAATAATAAAAGAACCTGTCTCATATGAGTGTGAGGATTAAATGAAGTAATAGAGCCAGAATGACTGCCATACAGGAAATGCTCAGTGTAGGAAATACAAGACAATTGATGCCAACAGGAAGCCTGGTGTAAGGGGTTAATTTTTTATTTCTCTCCCTCCCTCCCTTCCTTTCTTCCTTCTCTCTTTCTTTTGACAGGGTCTCACTCTGTTACCTAGTCTGGAATGCAGTGGCACAATCATGGCTCATTGCAACCTTCACTTTTCAGCTTAAGCAGATACTTTCTATCCCAAAGTGTGGGTGTGAGACTCAAAATCAAAGTGCCTGTGGCTGGGCGCAGTAGCTCACGCCTGTAACCTCAGCACTTTGGGAGGCTGAGGTGGATGGATTACCTGAGGTCAGGAGTTCAAGACCAGCCTGGCCAACATGGCAAAACCCCATCTCTACTGAAAATACAAAAATTAGGCAGGCGTGGTAGTGGGCATCTTCAGTCCCAGCTACTTGGGAGTCTGAGGTAGGAGAATTGCTTGAATGTGGGAGGCAGAGGTTGCAATGAGTCGAGATCGCGCCACTGCACTCTAGCCTGGGCAACAGAGCAAGACTCCATTTCAAAAAAAAAAAAAAAAAGTAAGTAAGAAAGTACCTGTGGGGCAGAAGCTCCTAGCGCAGTGCCCAGTGGAGGCACACATTTAATCTATTTGTTCACCTCCTCTCTGAATGTCCCCCTCTGTTCTGCACAGCACTTGGGGTCCCCTTGGAGCCTTTCAGGTTTGTCCCTAGACAGCTTATGTCATATGGCAGTCTGGCTCAGCGAGCAGCCCTCATTAGGGGGTTTTGAGCAAGGATGAGTGAGAGAAGGTCAGGGGAGGGGCAGGGAAACGTGCCCTGGGGGGAGGCCTTGAGACCTTGGGTGCACTCCGTGAGAGGGGTGGTCTAGCTGGCTGCTCTGCCCACTGGTCCTGCCTCTGGTCTGACGCCCCAGTGTCTGTATCTGCCACCCACCCAGAGCCAGTCTAAACCTCCCTGTCCCATTGACCCCAAAAGGGGCCCTTATCTCTCCACTCCTTGGGCAATAATTCAGGCCCAAGCAGGCCGCCCCCCACTATGCTCTTCCTTTACCTGTGTGTCTTCTCAATCTGACTGTAACCCTCTCCTCTCTTGATTCCTCCCAGGCTTCCAGTTTTTCCCACACCTATTTAGCCCCCAACCCACCACCATCACACCAGATTCTAATCCAAACCGACCACTCCATCCTCCATATAGCCTTTCTGCCTCCCCCTTTGTCCCTTTCAGGGCTCTGACAAGGTTCCTGGGCCCCCTCTGAGATCTCTAGAGGACAGTGCCCTTCAGACTGGAGGAACGCTTGCCATTCATTCCACTCTGGTGAGGGCAGAAGCCTCAGGCTGGAGCGTGGCCTGTCGCCTTGCCTCAGGCCTCCAGACGTCCCTGAAGTGCCCTTCTGTTTGCCCTTCTCCGTCCCCCACTGAGGGCTGCACGGCTCTTGGGTACAGTGAGTTAGGTCTCGTCCCCACCTTTGTTTATGTAATCCTTCCCTGCAGTAACAAGGTGTTTACTGTTGCACAAACACATTTTGGTTTAACGGCTGACAGTAAAACTGTCTGATAAAGTTTGATTTAGCGAAAGAAAGCAAAATAAATCTGGGGGCACAGGGAGCTGTTGGGAGGAGGGTCTCCTAGGGCTTCTAGAGAAAGGGCAAGACAGCGTGGCCGCCGGAGGAGTCCTTCTGCACTTCCCTAGCCACTCCTGCCTGTCTTTTAGCAACACCTCTGACAGCTCCACTTCAGGAAGCTGAGATCCTGCTAAAGCTGTGAGCTCCTGGCCCTGGCACTTTCTTGCCACAGCATTCGCTTTTGTCTGCCCTCATGCATTGCCTCCATTCTTCAACCTCCAGTGTAACTTGTTCCTCCCCTGTGGAGCCTCCCGATTGCCTCAGCCCAGATGCAGCTGGCAGTGTGGCATGCGAGGGAGATCCCTGAACTAGAAGACCTGAGAACTAGATCTAGCTCTGGTATTTACTGGCAGTGTGGACTTAAGGAAGTCACATTGCCTTTAGAGATTTCTGCTCCCTCTGCTGCAAAGGTTGCGTGCATGGAACAAACTATGTGAAAGTACTTGTTTTTTTGTTTTATTTTATTTTTTTGAGACAGAGTCTTGCTCTGTCACCCAGGGTGGAGTGCAGTGGTGTGATCTTGGCTCACTGCAACCTCTGCCTCCTGGGTTCAAGTGATTCTCCTGCTTCAGCCTCCCGAGTAGCTGGGACTTCAGGTGCCCACCACCATGCCAAGCTCATTTTTGTATTTTTAGTAGAAATGGAGTTTCACCATGTTGGCCAGGCTGGTCTCAAACTCCTGATCTCAAGTGATCCGCCTGCCTCGGCATCTCAAAGTGTTGTGATCACAGGCATGAGCCACCGTGCCCGGTCAAAGTACTTGGTTCTTAATAAAACCCTACTCACGTTTAAGACACTGCTATCTTGCCTCCTCTGAAATCTCATGTATTGGCTGTGACCTCCTTTGTACTCCACTGGCAAAGCAAGGCAGGGCGAGGATTTGTTCTTGTATGTGGACGATGATTCTGCAACCCGTTGCCAACTACCCCCTCTACGTTCAGGGCTGTCTCTTATTCCTGATTTGTCACTATGATGCTGGGGCTGGACAGTAGGTACCCATGTAATATTTCTGAATGTTTCATCAAAGTATAAATACATACAGAAAAGTTAAAAAATCATAAGATTACATCTTGATGAAATTTCACAAAGGGAACACACCCATGGGACCAGCACCCTGAAAATTTCTTCCACTTCTTCCCAGTTGATATCTGCTCAAGGGTGATCACTGTCTTGACTTCACCATAGACTTCACCACCTGGTTTTGTACTTTGTGTAAAGTAAAACTGCAGTTCTTTCATTTTTGTTGCTGTGTAATATTTCATTACATGAATATAACACCATTATTTATCCATATTATTGGTGAGTCTTTGGGTAGCTTTCAAGTTTTGTATTGTGAATAATGCTGCTATGAACACTCCTTTTTTGGGAGACAGGGTATCACTGTGTTGCCCAGGCTAGAGTGTATGAAACTCTTGGACATATATTTCAACGAGCACATTTCTCTTGGATGAATTCCTAGGATGGAACTGTTGGGTCAAAGGGTATGCACAGGGGCATCTTTAGAAGATATTGGCCAAGTAGTTTTCCAAAGAGGATGTGCCAATTTACATTCCAGCCAATGTTTGGTATTGTCTGTCTTTTTCATTTTAGTCATTCTGGTGGGTGTGTAGTGGCATCTTATTGATGTTTTCATTTGTATTTCTTATTATTTAAAAAGTTGAGCACATTTTTATACGGTTTTTGCCATACAGAGATGCTCTTTAATGAAGTGCTTTTTCAAGTCTTTTGCCCATATTTCTATTGAGTGGTTTCTCTTTTTCTTACTGATTTGTAGAAGTTCTTCATATATTCTAGATCTGCGTCCTTTGCCATATATATTTGCAAATATCTCATCCCACGCTGTGGATTCTCTGTTCAATCTCTTAATTATGTCTTTCAAAGAACAGAAATTCTTCCTTTTAATGTAATTCAACTTATTTATGTTTCCAGGAAATATGTTTTGGCTGGTCAAATCTAGTCAAACCGGTTAAATCCAGTTTTCCATGCTCTGTCTTGTATTTTGGGGGAAACAAAAAGATGGTTTCCAAGGAAAACCTCCCAGTTCAGGTCCAGTGGTTCTCCTGGAAACATTTTCCATTTGTAAGCTTGAGCACCCCTGGTTCCTATGCCTGGAGACCTTTCAACCCTTTGGACTTTCCCAGGAATCAAGATTAATTAAATAGATGGCTCTTCCCTCTTCCATTTTAAATCTGATTAGCTTACTCCAGAGAATCTAAAAGGCCAACAAATATATAAAGAGTTGCTCCAACACATTAATAATTAGATAGTTGCAAATTAAAGCAATAATGAGATATCACTTTACATCTATTAGACTGGCAGGCATTAGAAAACTGGATAACACCAAGTGCTGGCAGGGATATGAGGGTATATGAATGCTCATCCTCTGCTTCTGGGAGTATCTCAGGGAGCAGAGCAAGCAGGCACTACTGAATTATGACTATACCCTATGAACCAACAGTCTAACTCACACAGGCCCAGGAGGGGACATGGCAGGCATGTGCATCACAGCATTGTCTGGGTGTTATCCCTGGGGAAGCAGATGGGTAAGATGTGATAGGTACACACCATGTTATGTAACAATTAGAAGCAATGGATTAGGTGTAAATGTAGTAACACACATGAATCTTTGACACAATGCTGGGTGGAAAAATTAAATACACAACATAATATTATTTGCATGAATCAAAACACTTATGCACAAAAGAAAAATAAGCACTTTGCAAAAGCACAAAGAAACAAAATGATACACATCAAACACATTGAGAAGGTTGCCTGTGGAGGGATGGGAGTGAGGAATAAGGATAAAAAGGGATTTTAAAAAGCTCTGACCCTCAACCTTCTCTTGCTTACTACATCTTCTGGCTCAGTGTTTAAAAAGCTCCTTCTTCCATCATCTCTTCCGGTTCTGCTTCCCAGTGATCTCAGCCCTCACTTGTCAATCTCCTTTCAGACCAGCCCCTCTCAGGCCATGTCTGGACAACACAAGTTAGCATTTACAAGTACCCACATTTTACCCTGGATGAGTCCTCAACACACAGCAGTGGCCAAGGTTCAGCACCACAAGATTGGGGAGGCAGAAAGCTTGAGGCATCATATCCTATTAGTTATTGGGTCTGGCACCTGGGTGTTGTTCAGCAAATGTCTTTTGAATGAACTGAAGAATGGCTCTGCTGTTCCAGCTGTGTCAACCAGGGCAAATACTTTTGCCTCTCTGAGCTTTGATTCTCATATATGTCAAAATGGAGATGATAATTACAATTCTTCTTTCCCAGGGTTATTGTTAAGGTCAGATGAGATTACTGCATTGAAGGCATTTTGTTAACTATAAAGAGCTATCCAAAGCAATGGAGAAGGGGAGAAAAAGGATGTTGGGGGCTTGAATCCCAGCACAGCCTTGCGAGACCTTGAAAAAGACAGCATCTCCTAATCTCAGATTTTAAATTCTGTAAATTGAGAAACAATAGTGTCAACCTTGCAGAGTTTTTATGAGGATTAACGACAATGCAGGCAAAGTACTTGCTTTTGTAATAGTCATTAAAAGTAATGGCTGGATGCATGTGGTGGCCCAGGCAGGCTGATACCTGAGGTCAGGAGTTCGAGACCAGCCTGGCCAACATGGTGAAACCCTGTGTCTACCGAAAATACAAAAAATTAGCTGGGCATGGTGGCAGGCACCTGTAATCCCAGCTACTCGGGAGGCTGAGGCAGGAGAATTGCTTGAACCTGGGAGGTGGAGGTTGCAGTCAGCCAAGATCATGCTGCTGCATTCCAGCCTGGGCAACAAGAGCGAAACTCCATCTCAAACACACACACACACACACACACACACACACACACACACATAATGGGAAAAACCTCAATTACTTTGCACCAACCAAATAGTAGGTGCTTGAGAAAATGAGAGCTCGATATCGTCATTCATTAATTTATTCAATGAGTACTTGTTGAATGCTGCTGAATGTATGTGTCCCCCCCCTCCAAATTCATATGTGGAAATCCTAACCCCCAAGGTATCGGTGTTGAAACTGGTCCAATTGTCCCATAGAACTGACGTTTAAGCTTTCTTTTGAATGAACATAGAAATAGACCCTCTCTGTCTTAAAACTTAAGAAAGTTACAATAGTTTTATCTGAGTTCCTTTCTCAGGAAACCAGTCATCAGGACTCCCAGATAGTATCAAGCAACTGAGACCAGATCACTGCATCTGGGCCATGAGAGGCCAGACCCTTCAGCCACCATGACTGCCTAATTGACCACCTGCTTCCTATTGACCAACTCCTCTTCTTTATCCTTCTCTAATTCCTGTTCCCCACATGTAGTTACATTTCTTCCCTGCTATATAAACCCCTGATTTTAGTTGGTCAGGGAGATGGATTTTAGGCTGATCTCCTATCTTCTCAGCTGCAGTCCCTGATTAAAGCCTTCTTCCCTGGCAATACTCATTGCCTCAGTGATTGGCTTTGTGTGTGGTGACCAGCAGGACCTAGATGGAACCCCTGGTGTTTCCGTAACAGTGTTAGAAGGTTGGGGCCTTTGGGAAGTCATTAAATCATGGAGGTGGAGGCCTTAGGAATGGGATTAGTGGCCGTATAAAAAGGCGACAGAGAGCTACCTTGCCCCTTCCCATGTGAGCACACAGCTAAATGGTGCCACCTATCAACGAGAAAGTGGGCCCTCACCAGACACCAAATTTGCCAGCACCTGGATCTTGGACTTCCCAGGCTCTATAAGAAATAAAAATTTCTATGGAACATTATTATAGAGCTTGAATGGACTAAGAAAAACCCCTACATTGTGCCAGACAGGGTTCTAGAAACAGAATGGAGCAGTCAACAAAACAGATGAAACTCTAAAAATTCCTGTCTTTTGGCCTGGGGAGGAGAGAATCAAACAAGAAATAAAATGAGTAAGATAGATAGTATGTGAGATGATGATAAAGGCTATGGCAAAAACTGAGCAGGAAAGGGGAACAAGGAGCCCTAGGGGTGAGATGGAGGTTATTTATTTATTTAAGCAGAGTGGTCTGGGAAAGCCTTTTGAAGAGGTGATGTTTGAGCAAAGACCTGAAGGAAGTGGGAGAGCAAGCCCTGGGAAGTGCAAAGGCCTTGAGTTGGGTCATACCTGGTGTGTTCAAGGCACAGCAAAGAGGCCAGAGTGGCTGGGATGAGCTCAGAGAGGTAAAGGCAGCAGTGAGGCTGATGGTGTAAGTTCTTAAAGGTTGCAGTAAATTCTATCTGACTGCACAGGAATATCCCATGGGAGGAGAAAAGATCGAAGAAGTGGTGATTTTCAGCGGTGGAAAGGGAGCCAAGTAGGTGTATTAGTTACCTATGGCTACCCAACAAATCACCCCCAAAACGTAGCAGTTTAAAACAGCAAATATTGATTATCTCACTATTTCTATGGGATCAGGAATTTAGGCACAACTTGGATCTTTTCTTAAGACTACAACTGAGGTGTGGCCTGGGGCTGCAGTTATCCTGTCTTGATGGGAAAGGTCGGCTTCTACTCTGGCTCCAGGAGCTGTTGGCAGGATTCCATCCCTCGCAGGCTGTTGGCTGGAGGTCTCCCTTGGTTCTTTGCCATGTGGTGCTCCCCTAGTTCAGCTGACAAAATGGCATCTGGCTTCCCCCAAAGCCAGAGACGCCCAAGAAGGAAGCCACAGTCCTTTGGTGACTTAATCTCGGAAGCGACATCTCATCACCTCTGCCAGTAAATCCAGTCTCACTGGGCAGAGGAGATTACGCAGGAATACCAGGGACGGGGAACCAACCAGGTGATCATTTGATCAAATCAATCAATTTAGAGGCAAAGTTGCCTGCCACCAGGGAGCTGTAATTTTCAGGTGTGGTGAAGTTGCCGAAGACTACAGACAGGTGAGAGATTATTTGTCCAGATGCTGGAGGGATATTTGGGCCTTACTTTGCAAGTATAATCCTGTAGTACTTTCTACAAGTGTTAGGAGTAATTGAATAACTAGGAACATTTATTTACTTATCTTTGTGGTCCTAGCTAACCTGGCCCATTAGGCCTTCTGGTTGCTCGTTCTGGGCCGTTTCCACTTGCAGGGAAAGAGCATTTATTTATGCGTGTGAGGGTGCGTTATTTTAGTCCGTGTACAGCAGCACGTGCGCATGCGCGTCTGTGCTTACTTGCTGCATCTGTGCTTACTTGCTGCATCTGTGCTTACTTGTTATGTCTCTGCATTGTGGGTCCTACTCTTCCCTGGGCCTACAGACCCGTGGGTTCACCTTTCCTTGGCTCCCCGCTCTGCACTTTGTCGGGAGGTCACGTGTGAGGAAACAAGCCCCACGTGGTTTTAATCATTTTGCTATAAAAGCTGAGCTGCTCGCCGCTTTGATCCAAGCTGAGCTGCTGGAGGAAGGGCTGGGGCCGAGCTGGCCTGTCCGCGGAGTGCTCCGCACACAGCTCCCACATCAGACGGCAGCCGTAAAATGGAGCACAGCTCATTAATTCTGTCTCTTAACCAGGGCACCTGACAAGAAGTGACTTTGAAAACCCGGAGGACGGATGGGCGGGCGGGTGGGCGGCTCTTGGTCTAGGCAAGGAACATCTGTTTCCAGGTCCCTGGTTGTTAAATTGACATCTTTTTATTTGAAAAGTTTCTTTTATTTCCCAACTTCCTGCAATTGGCAAGGTCTCTGTGCCAGGGAACAGAGAGTCATGGCTTTGCAGACAATACGAGCTGAGTGGCCTTACTGTCCTGCAGGACCGACGTACAAGTGCCAAGGTTGGCCGCCTGGTGCTTTGTCGATTGTTAAACCTATGTTTGTGCAGAGAACATCAAACCCCATTTTAAAAAAGCAAAAATGGCCTTGAAATTGAAAACCCTGTGAACATCGTGAGCCTCCATCTGAGAAATATTAACATTTCGGAGCTAGAAAATTCACGGGGAGCCTGATGTGTTCCATTGAGTCTTCTCTTCCTGGGCTCAGCAGTCAAGTTTCCTTAAGAAGAGTGACTCACATGCCTGCTGTCTGCAGTCTTCATCCTGTTTGGTGACCAAAGACCCAACTTTGACCTTTAACCCCTAATGGCAAAAGCCACTAGCAAAGGCTGGGTGGCTCTTCTCAAGGTGAGAGCCCTCAGGATGGGAGACTGAAAGTGATGGGTGGAAGATTCTTTTATCTCCACTGTGTCTGGGAGCCTTTGGATCATCTTATATTTCTGGCCATCTGATCCACATGCTTTATCCTGCATCCTGTAGGATCCGCCCTTGGCTAGGTGGATCATTGTCAGTAGGACAGACAACAGTCAGTCAGTATTTGAGAAAGTCATGGTGGAATCCCAAGGGATCATCAAGAGATAACTGCATCTCGTATCCCCCTCAGTGTACACAAGTGTGTGTGTGCATGTGTGGTGCCAGATGTGAGTGTGAATGTTGGCGCATCTGTGTGAAAGTATTGGTGCCATAGTGTTTCTGAAGCATGTGTCTGTGAAGTGAGTAGATGAGTGCATAAAATATCTTTTGTCAGAACATGTTCCTGTGTATTAAGGTGCATGAGGAACCACTGGGATGAAGTGGCGGTCTGCGCTTGTGGGATGTGCATGAGAACTAGCATTTCCTCATAATCATGTTTCCTGAAAGTGATGAAACTATCCTTACTGGTTCTGCTTTAGCAGTGATTGAACACTCATGCCTCTCAATTTTCAAGGCTTCAGATATTCCCATCCCCATCTCTTTGAAGCCTGCATCAAAATTATAGTCTGTCCAGTCAGATTGCCTGGGTCTATCTCTTTCTAGTCTTGGTGAGTTGCTTAGTTCTCTACACCTTAATTTCCTTATCTGTATAAGGTCAACACAGTACTAGATTGGAGAATCCGTGAAATAATTCATGTAAAGGAACTTGAAATGACCTGGCACAGAGTAAACATTTGGTTAGATGTCATTAGTACCACCCTTTGTCACTTCTTTGTCACTTCTGTCACTCCTGTCACTCCTACCTCTTATCTCAAATCATGTCCTTCCATTGTGCTTTGGTAGTCTTCCATTCTCTCCCATCTCCCTTCATCACATTATCAACCCTCATCAACTCAATGACCCTAGCACCTTCACCACTGCTGCTGCACACCACCTTTCTAATCCAGATGACCAAATTAGGGAGCTCCCAGAAGGGTGAGACCAGCGGAGTGTGACCCTGCCAAGATGGGTCACTTGAGTGGCAGAATCAGAATGTAGAGACTCCTTGATTTCTCAGTGACTTGAGTGCAGATCAAGAACAGGAGAGTGAAAGTAGGAAGGGAGCCACCCAAATTGGCCCCTGTAGCATGCTTGCTTTCCTCTTCTCCCCTTCCCTTTTTGGACTTGGCTCGGGGTGAGGAGGGAGGCCCTGGGGCAAGGCTATGCCTGTTGTCAGCTTGGGACATCCAAGAAAGAAAGTCAATGTCCTGGCCACTTTGGCTCTTCCATTCCAATTTGAATATATTGAAATGTAACATTCCAGCTGTGCAAATCCCCAAGCCCTTAAAATAAAAGGTTTTTAACTTTAACCATTAAAGATTTAACTAGCCAATAAATCTAAGTATGTGGGGGGTTGTTAGCAAACGTTTATTATATTGCTCTTGCTTTTAACTTAAGAGAAAATGCCAAGTATGGACTTCGATGAAAAAGACATTCCCTTATGCTCAAAACGGATGTCAACCCCCAACCAAAAAAAGCAAGAGATGGCTGTCTCCGGAAGGATCCACTCTCCTCCAAATCTCTTTAGGAGTTAAAATGGCTATATCTGTTTTACAAACCAATTTGCTTGCTACAAAAAAATAAAATCAAATAATAATAATAAAAAAACCCTTGTAATAACCTCTTGTTGCCACAGTCAGAACATGACTGACTAAATTAATCCAAAAGTTTACTTGCAGTTTGAGCATCTTGGCGCCAACTTTTCCAGAAACAGATTTTATAAAGGCACAAAGGGGATATAGCTTTGGTGAAGAAAATCACAAGATCTTTCTCTTTTAGTATCTTCTGGGTGAGTTGGGTAATCCATATCTTGGATTATAGTGCTTAGCTTTGCCATTTTTACATTTAAGGCAAGCAAGCCATCTGCCCAGTAGTGAAATATGGCTTTTAATTTACACAAATGTAAAAGTATAGAAGTTAACAATCATATTCACCCTGGACTTAAAAAATGAATAGAAGCCAGATAAATCTTGGCCATTAAAGAAAAAAAAATCTGACGTACATGTTGAGTTATACCAGCCAGCACGGGGACAGAGCCACATTCCAGATGTGCTATTTTCCTGCCCATTGACAGCTCTCCAGCCCACTCCAGCAGTAAAAAAGTCCTGAAGTGGATTTTTTAATCTGGCGTAGACTCCTTTTTGCCGGTGAGGCCTGCTGGGTGGGTCCGCTGGGTTTCATTTCTCACAGAAGGAACCAGTGAGCCCTGTTTGTGGGAAATACACAGTAAATCCTGGCCTTTGCTCAGGAAACCTCCCTCTGGAGCATTTTTCACATCTAAATAGGAGCTGAATAAAGTTGATAAGCAGTTGTATTTTTTTTTAAGTGATTTTACTTTTCACTCAAAGCCGTTTAGCTCAAAGATGTTGTGCTCTAAGAGGCCTTACCCTCTGCTCCCTAAATTAGAAGCCAAAGTAGCATGACAATGGTAAAGCACATCCACAGCCTATTCAAATTGCAGGGGACACCTACATTTTCCTTTTGAGTAGCAACCCGTCCATGTCTTCCTGGCCTCAGTAGAGGAAGGGCTGGTTCCAGAGTTGCCTCTGTTCATATGATACATTTCCTCCATTCCCGTGTAGCTCCCTAGAAGGAAGTGTGAATCCCAGGGTCCTGGGGTGCAGAAGTATTTCCCTTGGAGGTCCCTAGCATTGTCCTTTGATGTGAGTGTGACAGGGAAGGGGTAAGCTTGCTAAATTTTAAGTCTCCTTCATGGATTGGGAGGTGGAGGCACTGGAAGAGTTATTTTCAAACCAGCCTGGAATAGAAGGGAAGCTGTGGCTGATTTACTGGAGGCAAAGCCAGAAACTTCAAAGACCTGTTTTCAGCCGCTAAACAGCAAGGATCATCAACATGTGGAGGAGGCACAGGGTGGTCCCTGCCAGCTTCTCCCCAGGAAGTTTCCAAATGGACTTTACTGTCCCTTCTGCCTTCTCTAATTTTCAAATCCCAGCTGGTTGAACTCTGGAGAGAGACAAAGCAAGAGAGAGACTCCTCAATTGTTATTAGAATGCTTTGCTTCCTGAATGATAGGCTGCTTTGAAAGGAAAATATTTTATTTGGATCCCTAGTAGCTGTGGAACTGTACATGGCAGCCCTGTTTTTTGGGGGGAGTAATCTTGGTGTTCTTGGAGAAAAGGCACTCACACTTCCTGTCAGAAGGATTACAGTTGTTTAGAAACTGCTCATTCCATTTGCTTTTTCATCCATTCATGTATTAGCTCATTCATTCAGTAAATATTTCTGGATGCTTCCTATGTGTCTTGCTCTCTGCTTGGTTCAGGACTGTAGGCAGAACAGGACCCAATGCCTGGGTAGACAGCCAGAGCCCTCCGGAATGAGGAAAGTGACCCTTGACTCTATCCCTAGAGATTACTGAGTGGGCCTCTCCTCTCTGAGTGTTCAAAACAGAAGAGTCTTGCCCATTAGAGGTCGATTAGTCCTTTGGCTTTGATTGTCCCCTGGAGTTTTTCACTGCTCTATTTCAGATCTCCCCACTGTCCATAACCCCAACTCCATGGTCTCCTCCAAATTCAATTCCTGCTTTTAGAGAAGGCAGGCAATGTTGGCTCTGCCTCCCTGGTAGCTTCAACCCCCCTGCTTCCACCAATGCCCTCCCACCCACAATCCCAACCACAGTGTCAAAGCGAATCCCTCCTATTTCCCACTTGATCCCTTTGCTCTCACCTTCTCCAGAACCCCCCATACCACAGAATTTCTCTCTATAGCGTCTGCTCAGTCTCTCCTCTGACCAGGACTTCAGAGGCCTGTCCCCATGCTGTGGGCTTTCCCCTCCCAGGTTCAGCATGGCCAGTCTGTTGGTGGCTGCAACCTTCGACTGAGGGAAGGGACAGACTCCATCTGCACGAGCTGGGATCATTCCCTCTCCCGCCATGACACGGCCCCCAACACTTTCTCCTGCTGCTGCTTTTTCCCTTACCCTTCTGAAAGTAGCCATTTAAAAAGGTCGAAATGGACTTCATGAGGTTTAAGGGGTTTATTAGTTTGAAAAACCATGTTCCCTGTTTGGAGGAAGGGGAAACAGCCGCCTTCTTTTCACATTACGTCAATCCGCAGGCGTCTGTAATTTACATTTTTTTAACTCAAATGTTCAGAAATAATGGAAAGGCTGCTTGAAAAAAACAGATGAAATAAAAACTGGGGGAAATGTGTATTATACAAAAACCAGACCTATGAGCCTGAGGCGAGACGCACGGATGACCTGGGGAGCTGATTAATGAGGCAAACCAAAGGAAGCCCAGGTGAGCGTGGATGCCACGCTTTCTTCACAGTTGCTGACGCCCACGGGCTGGCATTTCATTTCCCACGCACAACTTCACGGATGGTTTTCATTGGGAAATTTTAGAGCCATTCATATTTCTACCCTAGGAGAAAATACCCCTGAGCTGTGGAAGTTGGGCAGATGGGGGAATGTGGGGAAAGGACTTGGAGGTAAATAGCACCCTGCTAGGTCCCAGCCTCAGTTTCTGTTAGTCCTCAAAGTCAATCTTTTCTGGTACAGCCTTGCCTTTAGTTTCTCCTTTTTTCCTCTGCCTTATTCTCTGAGAAAAAAGGAGATCAGGGTCAAATAGTTAAGGCCACAGTAAGATGTATTAACAGTTTTATTTTCTGACAACCTTCTAAGATAATCCGTTAAAAGAAAGAACCCAACTTCTAATTACAAATCAAATAATTGCTTACAAAATAACCTATTCTAGTTCTGTATATAGTTTTTTTCCCATATAATATGTCTCTAAATGCTGCATCATTTAACATTACGTTGGCAGATATTTTAAGCACATACCATACGCCAAGGACAGTATTGACTTAGGGGATCCAAGGAGGCCAAAAGAGACACGGTCTATGCTGCCTACTTTGGTGGGGACAGCGGGTTAGACAATGTGGTCAGTGCAAAGTGATGAGGTCTCTGATAGCAGGAGTAGCAGGTTTTACAGCAGCACGTGTAGGAGTGGAGGGGTGGGGATGAGGGGCTAGGAAAGGTTCCTAGGAGAAGTGACTTTAGGTGCTGGCAGAAAGAGTAGGAATGAGCTAGGTGAAGAGGCTCTGGAAGGATTGATTCCAGCCAGTGGGGAGACTGTGCTTGGGCCCAGTGGTAGAGTCAACACACGTTCTGTTGGTTGCAACTGGTAGGAGATGGACCTCGAGGGGCAGTCAGGGACCCAACCAGGCAGGCTGTTTCCAAGGAGCTTCGACTGAATCCTGTGGGCAATGCGAGGCCTCTGGCAGGTTTAAGCAGCGGAGTTTACAACTCTCGGAATCACTTCTGTACAGTGATGCAAGTGGCTTGAGAAATCATTTGATAAAGTTGAGGCCCAGGGAGGTTAAGTACAATCATGCCTTTAATGACAATTGTTACCAGCTGATGTTAATTGAGATCTTATAGACACCAGCACTGTGCCTGGTGATTCATATGCGTCAGTTCGCTCACCCTCATCACAACCCTCTGGGGGAAGTACTAATGTCTCCATTTTTCAGATAAGGAAACTGAGGTCCAGAAAAATGAAGTAACTTACCTTAGGCCGCTCAGCTAGCAAGGGTTGAAGCCAGTATTTGAACTAGGTCCGTCTGGCTTCATAATCTAACTGTGCTTTCCCAAGTTTCCAGAATTCATAGTAGGGCTGGAATTTAAATCCAGGTTTCCTGATATTGGCCTGCACCAGCACATTAGCTGCTGCATCACATGTACCAGGCCCGCTTGCTCTCTTAGGAGGTGGGCGACCACCCTCACATCATCTTCTCTGCTTCTGTTGACCATGTCTGCATGGACTCCATGGACTTGATCGTCATAGCCAACACCTCTGAATATACCATTTTTACATCGTATTCTTCATTTATCACTGGTTATGTATTTCAGAAAGGCAGTCACATACATGCAGTGTCACTGTTCTGATGACAATAAATGGACTCTAAGAAAGCTGGCGGCAGGACGTTCCAAGGAATAGGTTAAACAGTTTTGCGGGATTCCTGAATCAGTTGGCCAAAGACTAGCCCCTTTGAGCCCGAGCTTGTGAGCTGGCCTGTCTCTCCTGAGTTCAGCAGTCTTCGGGGCTGTGACCTCCCAGGGCCTGGCCATGGTAGGGCCAGCTGTCCACCCTGGGACTGTCACCTTCAGGTTCTGTGGGGGCCCATGGCTGCCAAGCCTGGGGAAGCCTCAGGCACTTGTCATTGCTTCCCAAGTAATGACCTCCTGGCCTGGCCACATCTTAGCTAATTTCTGCAATTAGGTGGCCTTGTTTTCAGAGGCTGAAACAGGAACTTTTCTGAATTAGCTTTTATGGTTCAGAGCCTTTAATTTGAGATTTAAAAAACATCATAGCTCACCAAAACCAAATAAACTGCCTCTAATGAAATTCGCAGAAGTTCTCAGAGAATGCTTCTCACTGGTGCTCCTGGATGATTTATTGACAGCTGGTTGTAAAAACAATCTTATTAAAGGTCATAATGTTGGGTAAAAAAAAAAGCCCTTTAATTTATAGCATAATTAGGCTTCCCCCAATAGCTCTGCTGCCAGGGCTGTCACTTAGGGCTCCGAGGAAGCACTTGGTGTTTTTCATTATATCACAGTGAAGGAGCGCCATGCTCCTAGAGGGCCCACTGACTTGCTCTTTATGGCCCTTTTATTGCTGCTAAAATAGTCAAAATAGGGGGTTGATTAGAGCCGACTGATGCCTACTGATTATGGGAACACCTCTTGTGTGGGAGGGAGAATAGATGGGAGGGGCTCAGGACTTCAGGACGTGCCTCCGACAGGAAGAGATGGGCTGTGAAACATGGGGCGGGGCGGGGGAAGTGTGACCAGGCCTCTAGGCTCTTCCCCAGACACTGTGTGGATTGAAGGCTGACCCCAGGCAGGCGGGGGCTGGGGTGAGAAAGGGGAAGGGAAGGTGCTAATGCCTCAAGGAAGAGGACAATCCAAGGGCAGGATGTGTATGGGAATAAGAACCTTAAAAATGCTAATGAGTCCCAAGGTGGAGCACAGCTCTCAGGCTGGTGGTGGGGAAACAGCCCCAAAGAGTAGAAGGTCTTGCTTGCTGCTGCCTTCTTGCAGGAAAAGAAGAGAGGACTCAGTACTGGTGTATTATGGTGGGGGAGGGGGATGTGGGCAAGTCCTGGTCTCTACAAGCTGAGCCTGGGGACAGAGTCAAGTTCCTAAGCATGATATTGGAAAGGGAGCTGCCCCCCGCCAGGGCTGTGCTTGTGTGTGAAGGTGCCTGGGAGGCGTGGGAGTTTGTGGGTGGGGGTGTCACACAACCTCAGCAGAGCATCAGGGATGGCTAACCATGGCGAAACCCAACAGATATTGTGACAGGGAAGGGGTGGGTGGCTCTGAAGTTATGCTGGTATTCCATTTGGCCTGGGCATGGCCTGGAGCTGACCTGACACTAGAAGGTTGTAGGAATAGTGGGGCTTCAGCAGCCCCTCCCCTCCCCTCCTTTCTCCTCCTCTCCCCTCCCCTCTCCTCCCCTGCCCTTCCCTACTCCTCTCTTCTGCCCTCCCCTCCCTTTCTTGCCCCCTCATCTTTCCTCTCCTCCACTCCCCTTCTCCCTCGCCTCCCCTGTCCACGTCCTCCCCTCCCCTCCCCTGCCCACCTCCTCCCCTCCCCTCCCCTTCCCCCCCTTCTCTCCTTCCCTCCCCTTCTCCCTCCCATTTCTTTTCCTTCTCCTCCCTTCCCCTCCTCTGCCCACCTCCTCCCCTCCCCTCCCCTTCTCCCTCCCTTTCCCTCCCCTGCCCACCTCCTCCCCTCCCCTCCCCTCCCCTGCTGGTCTCCTCCCTTCCCCTCCCTTCCCCTTCCCTCTCCCCTCCCTTCCCCTGCCTTCCTCTTCCCCCACTCCCCTGCCCTCCCCCTCCTCTTCTCCCTCCTCTCCCTCCCCTCCCTCCCTTCCCCCTCTCCTCTCCCCTCCCCTTCCCCTTCTCCCTCCCTTCCCCCTTTCTCCTCCCCTCTGCTCACTTGCCCTCCTCCTCCCTACTTCCCCTACTCACACCTCCCCTGCCCTCCCCTCCCCTTTCCTCTCTTCCTCTCCCCTCCCTCCCTCTCCTGAGATTTATCAACTGCTCAGTCTGCCTACCATCCTGCATGGTACTGGTGAGCACATCTCAGTCTCCTGACACCTGCTCAACCTTCAGAGGGCTGAGAAATCAGATTTCTGGCTCCTTGAAGCTGAAGGTAAGACCTAGGCTTGTGGCTGTCACTAATGGGTGTGTGCTGTGGAGATGCAGCTATTCTTTCATACTCTTCTTCCTCCTTTCCCTCCCACTCCTTTTTTTGGAGTTGTGTGCAAAAGGTTTACTGGGGAGTAATATTGTGAAAAGAAAAAGGGAGAAATGGGAGAATTGGGCAGGGACCTTGAGACTACCATGCAGATCTGATAAAGTCTCTCCTGCCTCTTCTCACAAGGTCACTGGCTTCCCTCCAACAAGTGGGACAAGCAGGAAGGATCGCTGGGTGCTGTAGAGCTGAACTGGGAGAGCCTTGTATTAGAACATTTGCTGAGGGGCTCTCTTAGGTGTTTCTCCCCGCTAACTCCAACTCCAGCTAGTGGGGGAGAGGGTGAGACTTGCTCCTTGGACCAAAGTCCATAGTTGTGGCCTTCAGAGTTCACATAGTGAACATTACTGAGCACCTGCCATGTGCCAGGCACTGAGCGGGAAGATGGACTTACAGAAATGAACTTAGGAAGTTTCCAGGTTGAGGCGGAGGTGGAGGAGAGGCATGATGTAATTAATCACATTACAGTATGGTAAATGCCACAGCTAACTTTACACAGGAGCTAAGGGAGTACAAAGGAAGGAGGAGATAACTGCTTCGTGTGTGTTTAGCAGTTACTGCATGTGTGAGAGCGTGTTGTAGGAGGTGTGTGTGTGGTGAGTGCATGCATGTGAGTGTAGTCTGTGTAAGTATATGTCAGTGTGATGTGATGTGGATATACGAGTGTGTGAGTGGGAGTATCTGTGGATGATTGTGTATTCGGGTGTGCAAGTTGTGTGTGATGCTGTGGTGTGTGGGGGTGTGTGAGAGCGCATGTGGGTATGTGTCAGGGATGTGCTGTAGGACTGACCTCAGGGACCACAGCAGCCTTTGCAGAAGGTGTAAGTGCCCCCAAGGGAAGGGATGGCATCTGCTGTGCTGGAACCCAGGGCCTAACATAGTGCCAGACACAGGAGATGATCAATAACCCTTTTCAAATGAACAGCTGCCTCCCCTTTTCTGGAGTGCAGGAAACAGAATCTGGTCTGTTAGCATCAGCTGTGGCCTTGATTTCCTTTCAGGAGGCTTTGTCCTCTTGGACAAAGAAAGGAACAGTATTTTTTTTTCCTTTCAGATGTCAGTAGCTGAAACTTGAGGGTGAAGGGATAAATTCTTGAAACAATTTAAGTCCTATTAATGTCCTGCCTCTTGAAATGACCATCACTCAAGTCAAGGGTTGTAGTTCATTTTACTTGGCTTCTAAATCTTCTAAATTTTTTGAGTCTGAGAAAGGGGTTATTATAAAAGGAATCTGACTTTTCCATGTGCACTTGTGCTGTAATTGTGTACAAGCTCTTTGGATGCTGCCGTGGACCGTTGGGTTGAATTCAGACTGCTTGCCTTCCCCCGCCCCCATCCCATTTTCCTGTCCCAACCCGCTGTTTCTCCTTCTGGCCCTTATGGCTCCGGCCATTCTGCCTTTGGGCTTTGTGTCTCAGCCTCTGTTATTTGTCTTCTCTTTGATTGACAGCCCATTTTGGTGTCACATTTCCAGGCTGACCTCTGCCTTCTCCAGCAGAGTGCAACTCTGGGACTTACCCTGGGGCCTCACGCTCTGAGCCAGGGTTAGGAGCCCTCACTCACCCTACGGGCCACAGGTTGGGCACCCAGTACCAGCCTTCCAGGCTTAGGAGGAGGCTGAACAGTAAGAATTAAACATACTGGGGTCTCTTTTAAAAATCTAGCTTCTCCCTTTGGATTCTCCTGTCTGTGACACAGTACCCCCTTCCTCTCTCTGCTTAGAAGCTGGCAATTCTTCATCATTTATGAATTGAAGATAATCCCATTTCCTGATGACTCCTGCAGATCAGGGGTTGGAGGAGAAGAGTTTCTTAAGAACTTCCATCCCCGTCTGTTATTCACAGAGGAAATAACTCAAATGCCTCTATTTCTCAGCTGTGAACTTCTGAGGTCTGGTTCTTTCCAAACAGATTTCTGTGTATTAAATCCTTTAATAATGGCAGTAGTCTTCTATCAGATTTTAAACCCAAAGGACAGTTGTTCCAGGTACATTTCAAGCTACATATGGCAGACAGCTGTCAGTCAAGACCACCAGACTGTGGGGCAACAGCGCTTCTCTCCCCAGAGACCATTCCTTTCTGTATTTCCTTTGACCTAGGGTTCCCTTGTGGGGCTGGGGTCAGTGTGTGGTTGCTGTTGGGGTCAGTATTAGGGCTGGATCAGGTGCTTTGCTGGACTCCTGGATGCTCATTGGTGGGGAAACTCTGTCTGGGGGTTTTGCCACCTGATATGGTTTGGCTGTGTCCCCACCCAAATCTCACCTTGAGTTGTAGTTCCCATAATCCCCAAGTCTTGTGGGAGGGACCTGGTGGGGGTAATTTAATCATGGAAGCCATTACCCTCACACTGTTCTCGGGATAGTGAGTTCTCACAAGATCTGATGGTTTTATACGGGGCTTTTCCCCCTTTTGCTTGGCATTCTCCTTCCTGCCACCATGTGAACAAGGAGGTGGTTGCTTCCCCTTCCACCGTGACCGTAAGCTTCCTGAGGCCTCCCTACTCCTGTGGAACTGTGAGTTAATTAAGCCTCTTTCCTTTATAAATTACCCAGTCTCTGGCAGTTCTTTATAGCAGCGTAAGAACGGACTAACACACCACCCCTCAATGTTCATTCTCATGGGGCCAAACCCTTGGTCCTGCCATGCAGTTTTAGGCTGAATGAGGCAAGGGCATGCTATTTTCCCTCTGGAGTTGTTTGGGGTTCAGGTGCCACATATAAACTCATGGGAAGCTTGGCAAGACCCAACCTTGGGGTTTATCTCTTCTGGCTCCCATGGAGGCGGGAAAACGGGTGAAGGCAGTAGAGGGTTCAGATGTTTGTCTTATCCTCCTCCACTGCCAGGAAGCTGGGGTAGGACTGAAGGACTCAGTCTCAGGATCTGAGGCACAGAGTGGGCCTACTGGGTCCCCGGGAGCATTAATGGCTAGACACAAACTCCTCATGTCCTTGTTCCTGGTGCCCGGATGACCAGTTTGCTCTCTTCAAGCATTTTGAAGAAGTATCTGAGAATGGCAATAAACTGATTTTGGTCCTCTGTCTCTGTGAAGGGTCAGACAGGCAGCATCTCAGTGCCTTTCTGGGTGATTTCTGCAAAAAGACAACAGGCAGACTCAGATAAAGAGCCCACATGCTCCCAGGCCATTGCCTACCACTGCAGACATCACTATGGTCTGAGTGATGCCCCCTGGGCTTTTGCTCTTGCCAAGCCCACTGTTCCCCACACTCTAGTCACACCAGTGCTACCCTAGGCACCAACCCGACATGCCTCCATAGCTTTGTGAAAGCCACTCATCAGCCTGGAATGTCACCTCACATGCGCCTACAGGTTCCCCTCATCTCCCAGATCCAGCCCTTGTGACATTGTATTGCATGTCTCTGTTTATGGATTAAATGTAGGGACAGTGTCTTGTTCATACTGTATCCCCAGAACCTGGCACAGGGACTGGAAGAGAGTGGATGCAAGGTCAATGTCAGATGAAAGATGGAAGAGTAGGAAAGACCAGGACCTCAGGCTAATGCAGTTATACGTATTTTATTAGGACTTAGGTCCTTTTATGGAGCATCTTCAGCTCCTCCATACTTCAAACATCACTGTGCGTTTTTATTTGCTCCCTTTTTTTCATTAGTATTGAATTCAGTAAACCTAACAAGTAACCATATCTAGGTGGTGTGGGAGTATGCAACACTCCAAAGTACACTACAGCTGCAGAGTTGGAAGCTGAAAATGCCTCCTCAACATCACTGACAAACAGAACACATAGGTAGAGGGAACCTTTCCTGTTTCCCCTAGCAATGCCTTGGCTTTCCGATGAAACTTGACTCCTAGTAAGTTTTATTTATTTTTTGCTTTTAAGAGCTAATATTTATTGTACCCTTAGTATACCCAGAAACTGTTTTAGGCTTTTCCCTTCATGTATTAAGTCATGTAATCTGCTCAACAACCCTGTGAAATAAGTACAGTTATTATACCCATTTTACAGATGAGGAAACTGAGGACCAGAGAAAACGACTAGTTTTCCAGAGTTCTCACCATTGGTGTGTGGCAGAACAAGGATTCAAAGCTAGATGATGTGGCTCCAGTCCATGCTCTTACTGTTCCTTTCTACTGCTCCTAAAATATCTCTCAAATTCATGCCTCCTTTTCTCTTCCAGTAGATATCATTTAAGCCCTCATTTTTTTTTTTGGTATTTTTATTTCTAGTATGTTCTGAATTGATCTCCCTAGGCATATTCTATCCTTTTTTCATCCTTTCCGGACACTATAGTCAGGATGACCATTGTGAAAGGATAAATGTCATTTCCCTGTCCCTCTCCCCATTGTGGTGGCTTAGAGATACCTGCAACATCTTTGACATTCTACACATCGGAAGTGGGTTCTAATCCTCTCTCTTGATCTGGGATCACCTTAGTGACTTGCTTGGCCAGTAGCATGCATTGGAAGTCAATGTCTGGAACTTTCAAGGTAGGTCATACATGACTTTGAAGCTTCCACCCAGGTCTCTTGAGATCCTCCCCCTGAGCCACCTCGTAGAAAGTTTGACTAACCTTTTTATAGCAACATACTAGAGAAGCCACTGACATCAGTAGTTCTAAATGAGTCCGGCCCCCCAGCCATCAAGGCACCAGAAATGTAAGCAAAGCCAGCTTGGACCCTCCAAACCAGACCACTTGCCATCTGATACCATCGAATGATCTTCATGGAGGCCATAGAAGACATGAATTGCCTAGCTGATCCCTTCACAAATTACCAGCCCACAAAGTTGGGGGATAAAATACAATGGTTGTTGTTTTAAGTTGTTAAATGTTGGGATGGTTTGTTGTGCAGTGGTAGATAATTGGAACTTCATTCTTTTTTCTTTCTTTCTTTCAAAGTGATAGAAGTTTTTGATATCATCACAAGGGATACAGTCATGAACAAAACATATTCAACCTTGCCCTCAGGGGCTCTGGCATTAAACAATAATACAAATACATATATTCTTTAAAAGGTATAAGTCATCAGTGCTGCCAAAGTAAAAAGCGCCAAGAGAAACATTAATGGGGAGTCAAATTAGGTTTCTATAAGGCAGTAATAGTTGAGCTGAGACTTGAAGGATTTAGCTGGGTACAGGACTCTGGGCACAGGGGTAGGAGAGCATTCTGGGCTAAGAGAAGAGCTGGTATGATGGTCCTAAAGGCTGGAAGTTGCTCGATGCTTTGGGGCCCATGTGGCTGGAGTAGAGTGAGGAGGGGAAGTAGCCAGCAATGAGGCTGGACGTGTGGGGCATGTGGCTGACTCTGGTGAACAACTCTCCCCGCTGCATTGAAAGAGCTCCACATCTGTGTTCCCTGCCACATGGGAGCTCCTTGGGGCCCTGTTCCAAAGTTTTAAGTGTACCTCATTCTAGAACAACAACCAAAAATACACAATTTAAAGTAACCTTAACCAGTTCCTGCAGGAGCTGCCCGGTGTCTAACTCTGTAACCTTATTCCCAGACATCTCCCTTCCAACTCTTGGTGCGTCTGCTATCTAGAACCACATCAGCTTCCTGAACAGACCAATGTCGACCTGCACCTGGGCCTCTGCATGTCTCTTTCCTCCGGTGGGTTGCCCTTCTTCCAGTGTTGCTTGGCTAACCTCTACATTTTCTCAGACTTCTCAGCTGTCACCTCCTACATGGCAAGTCCAGTGGGGCTGGGGGCCTATTATCTGGGCTCCCATAGCCCCCCTGCATCTCTCTGTGGTAGCGTAAGCCACAGGTGCATCATAATTGTGTCCTTATTTATTGTCTTTGGACTCTGAGCTCTTGTAGGAGGAAGTGCCTTTTATCCCCTTGGATTCTTCCTTTAGAAGCTTTTGATAAAAGTTTGTTAATGGAAAGGCCGATAATTCCAGCTTGATATTGTGTACAAATTTAGTAAACATGCCATCATTGGTTTCATCCTCATCGCTGATAAAAAGTTTGAACAGATTAGTACAAATGTGGACATGGAAGCATCTTTGAATCTTCAAATAATCCCTGTCATTTCTTCTTTCCTATTCTAAGAAATTTTATCAAGAGCATGCAGAAATTCAGATGAACCATGTCCACTCTCTTCTACTAATCCAGCGGTATAAAGAGTCTATGAAAAAAAGTGAAGTGAACTTGGCAGGACAGAGGAGTCTTTAAAGAACCCACTCTGTGTTCAAAGACCCTGTTGTTCTTTAATAGAACCCCAAACAATTTTTAAATCTGTTTTTAAAAATTTTTAAACTGTTTAAAAAATTTTAAATCTGTTGAGGCTCAGGTGCCTGTCATGGTTTTCCCACATACCTAGGCTCTATTCCTCATTTTCCAGGGAGTGACTGAAGATTTCTAAATTGAGAGGGATTCCTTTTGGCTTGAGTGCTGTGCTCAGGATCTGTGAGTCCTTCCTCAGGAGTGGGACAGCTGTGCACAAAGAGCTCATGAATCACACCCTACTCATATATATACATATATATATGTATTTTTGGAGACAGCCTCTCTCTGTTGCCCAGGCTGGAAGTACAGTGGCATGATCTCAGCTCACTGCAACCTCCGTCTCCTGGGTTCAAGCGATTGTTGTGCTTCAGCCTCCCAAGTAGCGGAGATTACAGATGTGCACCACCATGCCCAGCTAATTTTTGTATTTTTAGTAGAGACAGGCTTTTGCCACGTTGGCCAGGCTAGTCTCAAACTCCTGACGTCAAGTGATCCACCAGCCTTGGTCTCCCAAAGGGCACAGGCATGAGCCACCACGCCTGGACCAGAAGTCATATTTTAACCATGACCGCTAAGATAACTGTCTCTTTCCACTCTGATTTCCTTGCCTTCACATTTCTGTTTGTGCTGAGTGGCCTTGGAGGGAGTAAGAGGATTTGTTGGGATCCAGCTAAGGGGAAGCTGAGTGTGGGATGCTTTTAGTCTGGGTTTAGTGAGATGTATTTATGTGGCCTGCAGTCACTTTCACGGGTATTTAAGTTGTTGCTGGCCATCCACAATGGGAAGGGCTCATGGGGCCTTCTCTGTACTACCTGGCATGGAGAGGTGCATGGCTGGAGGGCATTTCACAAAAGAATGTGTCTTTTTGCAACCCCATTTACCCAATATTTGGGTAGTAGAAGGGAGACCAGGTTTGGAATGTATAGAACTGGTATGAGTTTCTTTCCTAGGGCCACTATAACAAATTACCACAAACTGAGTGACTTAAAACAACAGAAATACAATCTCTCATGGTTCTGGAGTCCAAGAGTGTGAAATCAATGTATCGACAGGGCTGCACTCCTCTCAAAGGCTCTGGGGAAGAATGCTTCCTCTTCTTGTTCAGCATTTGGTGGCTCTGGGAGTTCATTGGTTCGTGGCTGTGTAGCCCCAATCTCTGCCTCCATCTTCACATAGCTGTCTCCTCCATGTTCGTGTCTTCTCTTCTGTTTCTTCTAAAGATGCTGGTCATTAGATTTGGGGCTCACTTGGTAATCCAGGATGATCCTAAGATCCTTAATTACATCTGCAGAGACTCCTTTTCCAAATGAGATCAAATTCATATGTTGATGGAGTTAAAATGTAGACATATCATTTTGGGGGCTATCAGTCAACCCACTTCAGAACCATAAGCTAGTCCAGGATTTTTTTTTTTTCATCAGAAATATAAAACTGTAAGTTATTGGTTCTTATCAATGCCAAGTCAAAATAAAAATTCTTTCCTTCCAGGAATATACTCAAGCATAAATGCATCAAACATTTTTTTTTCTTGATGTGAAATAAGATTTCGTCAGAATTCATGTGTTTGCGGGGTACAAATTTACAACAGTCCTGCACACAGCTAGAATGCTTACCTATAAAGTCACATGTTTATGATTTTCAAGTTATCACTGAATCATGTGAACAATATTAAATTTTTTGCTTGTTTGAGATGAAATACTGGCAGTGAGATAATATAAAACTCATAATAAACTACAATGAGAATATCAACAAACTAATGACTATTGTCAATTAAATAATTTTTAAGATGAGTCACTGTGCAAGAAAACTTGACATCCCCTGAAATATTATAGCTCATACATGAAAGGACCTCAACAGTGGTTTTCCCAAGTATGACAATCCTAAAAACTTATGTATTACCAATATCAAGTTATGAAGCTGAAAGAAATTTTTCTGAACCATCAATAATAGAAAACAAATTTTGACCAAGCAATTTAGAGGAAAGTTATTTTTCTTTCTTTTCCTTTTTTTTTTGAGACGGAGTTTCACCCTTATTGCTCAGGCTAGAGTGCAATGGTGCAATCTCGGCTCACTGTAACCTCCGCCTCCTGGGTTCAAGCAATTCTTCTGCCTCAGCCTCCAGAGTAGCTGGGTTTATAGGCAAGCGCCACCATGCCCAGCTAATTTTTGTATTTTTAGTAGAGACCAGGTTTCACCACGTTGGCCAGACTGGTCTTGAACTTCTGACTTCAGGTGATCCACCCACCTTGGCCTCCCAAAGTGCTGGGATTACAGGCATAAACCACTGTGCCTGGCCTGAGTTATTTTTCTATACCAGCTATAAAAAATGATACCATAAAACCTTTGATGTAAGAGGAGTCCATAAAAGAGTACACAGCAAAACAAATACATTTTTCTCTGAAAGTATTATAGAGGTATGTCAGGAAGTTAATTAATAAACATGCCATTTTTTTGGGTTTTGTGATGTTTGTGGTATTTATCAGCTTAAACATTTAATTTAAAAATGTTGTGAATGATTTCCTTATTCTAAAAAAATACACTGTCATATCTAATTTTGTATTTGTAAACTTGCCTGCGTTTTCTTAAAGACCACCCCTCAGGTTATACCAACAACAGGCCCTAGTCATGAAACCTGAAGCAGCCTTGGGTTTGAGTGCTTCCTTGATTTTCTTGATTTTATTTCACTGCCTCTGTGGGTGACTTGCCCCTCATCAACTAGCCCTTCTCTCCCTTGCATCCTCCATCTTTCCTTCCCTCCTGGTTCTTTTGCACACATACACATTCAGCTTGCTCCCAACCCACGCACATTTCTGTCTTTGCAGTTACTTCTTCAGTGGCTATTCCTCTTGCTGCCCAAGAAAGACAGTTGCTGCCTCTGCTCTCTCATCCCACCCTGTCCGCATCCTGTTAAAACCGCTCTTTGCAGGGTCACTCACATCTTCTTACTAATTGAAGCATGGGTCAACCAGCATGCAATGGTTTGCTCAGTCCTCATGCGTGGTCCATGCATACGCTTAGGTCTCCTCCCCTTCATTGCATTTCAAGTGTTACTTGTTCAGCATCATTTTCCACAAACACCAGATCCTAGCACACAGTAAGGAAGGAAAGAGGAATAAATAAGAACCAAGTGCCCACTATGTTCCAATCCCTGTGCTGGGCACTTTCATATATTTTGTTGATTTTCATATACCTTCACTTAATCCTTTCAGCAACCTGGATATAGATCGTATTAACTCTCACTTTTAACCAGTTGGAAAACGGAAGTCCCGACCAATTGGGAAATAGAACTTTAAGTAACTTGCTTAAGATTTCACTATTAAATGACATAGGGCTGTGTTTGGATCCAAGGCCTGTCTGTTTCTCTTTCAAGTCCACACTTTGTCTACTAAGTTTTCTGTCTCTGGATTGCATGGGGAGCAGGGACACAACTATCATTCTTCAAATAGAATTAACTGAGAGGGCCTTCCTCTTAAAGCTCTTCCATTGACTTTGCTGATGCTACACTTTCCTGATTCTTCTGTCTTCTCATTTCTTGCTGCCTTCTGTAGTTTCTCACACTCAAATTCAGCTCTCTTCTGTTCATTCTCTCCCTTGCCTCTGCCATCTACTCAGGTAGCTTGAGTCGTCATTTCTTGGAGGATGACTTCAACTGTAGAATTGCTAGTAGGGGCCAGGCGTGGTGGCTCACACCTGTAATCCCAGCACTTTGGGAGGCCGAGTCAGGCAGATCGTGAGGTCAAGAGATCAAGACCATCCTGGCCAACATGGTGAAACCCTGTCTCTACTAAAAATACAAAAATTATCTGGGCCTGGTGGCATGCATCTGTAGTCCCAGCTACTCAGGAGGCTGAGGCAGGAGAATCGGCTTGAACCCGGGCGGCAGAGTTTGCAGTGAGCTGAGAACACGCCACTGTATTCCAGCCTGACAACAGAGAGTTCATCTCAAAAAAAAAAAAACAAAAAAACAAAAAAACAGAGGCCGGGTGCAGTGGCTTATGCCTGTAATCCCAGTACTTTGGGAGGCCCAGGCGGTTGGATCACCTGAGGTCGGGAGTTTGAGACCAGCCTGACCAACATGGAGAAACCCCATCTCTACTAAAAATACAAAATTAGCTGGGCGTGGTGGCACATACCTATAATCCCAGCTACTAGGGAGGCTGAGGCAGGAGAATTGCTTGAACCTGGGAGGCGGAGGTTGCAGTGAGCTGAGATCGTGCCATTGCACTCCAGCTTGCGTAACAAGAGTGAAACTCTGTCTCAAAAAAAAAAAAAAAAAAAAAAAAGAATTACTAGTAGAATTTCTGGTCTAAGCTCCAGTCTTGCTTCTGTAACTGTCCACCCATAATCTTCTCTCCTCTCCAAACCATCTGCTCCTGAGTTCCCATTTTCCCAGTCACACATATTTTAAACCTGGGGAACGGGTGTCACCTTTGTTCCTCACCTATTTAGTTCATTCAACAAACATTATTGTGTAGGTATTCTGTGCCCTGCACTATGCTAGGCCCCAGAATTCACTGATGAACAAGACAGAGTCTTAACCCTCAGGGAGCAATATTCTAGTCATAGTCTATTGATACCAACTCTATTGTGTCCTGTCCTTTGCCTTGTCGCCGCTGTTTTCCTTGTTCGTATTCTGGTTGGCCTGGTCTTATTGCCTATAGTCTCCATGCAGTTTCCTCCCTATTCTTTAAGGATAACAACAAATGATTATATTTTACCCTCTGTGCTGAGGACATTGTCTCTTTTATGGTTCTTTGGGAAACCTCTTGTCACTTGGTAGGATTTGGAATTCATTCTGCATCCGCTAGCCACTTCTAGGGTAGATTATTCATCCATTTTATGGTGAGTCTGGTAAGTTTTGATTTTAAAGGGTTACACTGGCCCTAGGCATTGGCCAGTCTAAATTGCATTTATAAAGAATCCTCAATGTTGATATGGTCTGGCTGTGTCCCTACCAAAATCTTATCTTGAATTATAATCCCCATAATCCCCACGTGTCCAGGGAGGGAACTGGTGGGAGGTGAATGGATCACGGAGGCAGTTTCTTCCATGATATTCTTGTGGTAATGAGTGAGTTCTCACAAGGTCTGATGGTTTTAAAAGGGACTCTTTCCCCTTTGCTCTCTCTTCTCTCTCCTGCCATCATGTGAAGGAAGTCCTTACTTCCCCTTTGCCTTCCTCCATGATAGTAAGTTTCCTGAGCCCTCCCCAGCCAGGTGGAAGTGTGAGTCAATTAAACCTCTCCCCTTTATAAATTACCCAGTTTCACGTATTTCTTTATGACAGTGTGAGAGGGAATTAACACATGTCTACCTCCAGCTGTCTCTCTCCAGCAGAATTCTACCTGTCCTTCAAGGCTCTGTTCAAGTACCTGCTCTACTGTGGATTCTTTCCAGATCATCCCCATACCCAACTGAATGCCACTGTCCACTTGTGGAGCTTTCTCTTGGTGCCTCTGGTTTTCAGTGATTACTATACTGTACTTTGTAATGTAGAATTATGTCCCCTATAAGAAGGCAAGCTCCTTGCAGGTAGGGGCTTCTCTTTGCTCATTTTTAACCTTCTGGCTATTGAGCCTTGTGTCTTGCCCATAGCAGGTGCTAAACAAATGTTGGAGAGTTAATGTATTTTCTGTAGGTCTCCCTTTCTTTCCTGCTTAGCCCTGTGTCTACTCTCTGGTTCTTCTTCTTGCCTTTGCTCTGGCACCATTATGTCTGTTTCATCTCATATTCACAGAATGTTAGCTTTAAGAGAATTTACAGATTGCCAAGTCCAATGTTTCCTGTACCAAGCTGATCATCAGAAATACCTGGTAGTTTTTAAAACTTATTTTTATGTAAAAAATTATATTGGGGGGCTTGGCACAATGGCTCTTGCCTGTAAATCCTGGCATTTTGGGAGGTGAAGGTGGGAGGATCATCTGAGCCCAGGAATTTGAGACCAACCTGGGTAACATACAAAAGATCCTGTCTCAACAACAAAAAAAAACAAATAAACAACAACAACAACAACAACAAAAAACTAGCTAGGTATGGTGGCACATGCCTATAGTCCCAGCTACTTTGGAGGCTGAGGTGGGAGGATCACTTGAGTCCAGGAGTTCAAGGCTTCAGTGAGCTATGATATGATCGTGCCATTGCACTCCAGCATGGGCAACAGAGCAAGATCTTGTCTCCAAAAAAAAAAAAAAAAAACAAAATACAAAAAACCCAACCAACTATATTGGTATATATAGTATAAGCAGTAAAGGAGTACAAATCTTAAGTGTATAGCTGGGTGAAATTTTACACTTTTGTAACTACTATTGATATCAAAATACAGAATATTTCCAATATCCAGAATATTCCCTCATGTATACTCCTATTTATATCAACCCCCTCAAAGGTAATTGCTATTCTAACTTATCTCACAATAAAAGAATTTCATCTATTCTAGAAGTTTGTGTATATATATGTATATACTATATACATATATATAGTCTTTTGTGTCTGGCCCTTTTCTTTCAATGTTTTTGTCTGTGAGATTCATCCATGTTGCTGTGTGTATCTGTAGTTTATTTTCTTTATTGCTATCTAGTATTCCATGGTAGAAATCTAGCACTGTGTAGCACTGTTGATGGGCATTTGGATTGTTTCCAGTTTGTTGACTATTACAAATAAAACTGCTATGAACATTCATGTGCATGTTTTTTGGTGGCTACCTGGCTGTATTAGTCAGGGTTCTCCAGAGAGATAGAACCGATAGGAGATATCTATCTATCTATCTATCTATCTATAAATCTTTTAAAAAATCAGTACTTTATATACATATATATATGAAATAAGGAATTGAATCATGTGGGTATGGAGGCTGACAAATCCCAAGATCTGTAGTCAGCAAGCCGGAGACCCAGGAGAGCTGATGGTGTAGTTCCAGTCTGAATGCCTGCAGGCTCAAGACCCAGAGAGAGCTGATGTTTCAGTTTGAGTCCAAAGGCAAGAGAGAACTGATGTTCCTGCTCAAGACAGTCAGGCAGAAGGAGTTCCCTCTCATTCAGTCTTTTTGTTCTATTCAGGTCTTCAAGTGATTAGATGAGGAACACCCACACCATGGAGGGCAATCTGTTTTATTCAATCTACCAATTCAAAGGTTAATCTTGTGCAGATATCCCCTCACAGACACACCCAGAATAATGTTTGGACAAATGTCTGGGTACCTCATGGCCCAGTCAAGTTGACACAAAAAATAACCATCACATATGCATTCATTTCTATGGGGCCTCCAGGGTCATAGGATCAGACATAGGATCACAGCCTTAGAAGCTACTGCCAAACAGTGTTCCAATGTAATTAAACTGATTTACACTCCCACTAGCCATGTGTTAGCATTCTCCTTGCTCTACATTTTTGTCAACACTTGATATGTTCAGTCTTTTTCATTTTAGCCTTCATGATGGGTTTGCAGTGATCTCAGTGATGTGCTGGAGCCAGCCTGTGGGTCTTGTGAGAGTCAATTGTATACACCTCTTCCCAATTCTGCATTCAGTGATGTCGCATTGGTGGCTTGAAATTAGCCACGGTGGGAGTATTCACACCAAAAAAACCCAAAAAACAAAAAACAAAAAACTGCAAATCAGGCTTTTTCCCCTGAAGTATCAGTTATTAAATATTTACCAGTGTACCATCTGTAGTGGTATCTTATTATGGTTTTAACTTGCCTTTTCCTGATGACTTATGAAATAAACATCTTTTCATATGTGTATTGGTTATTCACATATCTTCATTTATAAGTTGTCTATTTATGTCTTTGGTCTACCTAAAAAGGTAGGTTGTTATTTTTTTTCTCTTTCTTGTTGATTTGTAGGAGCTTTCTTTGTATATTCTGGTTATGAGTTCTTTGTGGGACGTACTTTTAACAAAGATTTTTTTCCCAGTCTATTGCTTGACTTTGTACTTTCTTTTAGTGAACAGACATTTAAAATTTTAATCAAAGTACAATTTATCAATCATTTCTTTTTGGTTTGTACTTTTTATTTTTTGTTTAAGAAATATTTACCCCAATCACTTGAGTATTTTTAAAAAGTACTGATTGGGGGTTTACTGAATCAGGCTTTTGAGTATAAGACCCAGGGATCTATACATTTTTGAAGTTAATGCAAGTACAAATGACTTTTAGACACCTTAAAAGTTTCTCAACATTTTTGGAATAAGCGAAATGTAAGTTTTAACCACAATAAAATGCTATTTTCTTTCTTTCTTTTTTTTTTTTGAGACAGGCTTTTGCTCTGTCACCCAGGCTGGAGTGCAGTGGCGTGATCTCTGCTCACTGCAACCTCTGCCTCCCAGGCACAAGCAATCTTTCCACCTCAGTCCACCAAATAGCTGGGACCATAGGCACACGCCACCACATGTGGCTAATTTTTGTATTTTTAATAGAGATTAGGTTTTGCCATGTAGGCCACACTGATCTTGAACTCCTGGCCTCAAGTTATCAGCCTGCCTCAGCCTCCCAAAGTGCTGGAATTATAGGCATGAGCCACCACACCTAGCCTAAAATGCTATTTTCTTAACTATCAAATTAATGTGGATGAAAAGTTGTATAACATCATGTTGGCGTAAGATGTGCAGAGACAGGCAGTCTCATATATTGTTGGTGTCTGTGTAAATAAATACCACACCTACAGAGAGCAATTTAGCATATTAATCAAAACAAAACAAAACAAAAAACCCATGCATATGTCCTTTGATCTGTCTGGCAGTTCTACTTCTAGGAATATTCCCTATTAGTATTCATGAATCTGCATGAAACAGTGTGTTACTGCACTCTATTTACTGTAGCATTATTTGAAATAGAAAAAGATGGGAAATTACTTACTTACCTACCAATAGCCATGCAATGGAATATTAAGAATTCAGTAAAAAGGAGACAGTTCTATACGTACACATATAGAATGGCTTATAAATTATATGGTTAAATATAAAAAGGACATTGTAGAACAATGTTTAATGTCTTACCAGTTGTGTAGAAATAGAGTTTATACATATACATATATATAAATACACTTCTATCTATATGCATGTATATCTATATATATGCTACTGTATTAAAATATATTTATTGAAGGAAAAAGAAACTTGGCTACAGTGTGTGTCACTGGGAGTGCTGAGTCTACTATACATCATTCTAGTACAGTTGACCCTTATATACCATGTTCTTTTATTACCTTTTTTGAAGGCTCCCCAGTTGATTTGGATGATTGTCATATATCTCATATAAGGGGACTAAGTCTATAGAGTTTGGATCTAAGCAGGGATTGCTTGGGGCTCCTTGGTACCCTCACTCTTCCAGTCGGTCAGCCTCCCTCTCCTCCTCTCCCTGCCCTGTCTTGGCTTCTGACTTTCAGAACCAATTTGTCTTATACAGCTTCTGCCCTCTGCCTGGGATCCTACTGCAAGCCAAGGTGAGCCAGACACTCGCTCTGAGGGTCTGGATGGGAGGGAGAAGCACTGCCATGTGCTGGACCAGCCCCTCTGGCCCTCCCTGTGGGTGATCTATGGCTTGTCAGAGGTGTGGGTTCTCACCACTTGAATAGAAAGCTTCTTTGTTCTTGGGAGTGAAAATAACCCTAAGATAAATGCTGGGCCTGGAAGAGTCCAGAGAATGTTTGGCTGTAGCTGCCCAGAGGCTCCTCCCTGGAGCAGAAGATCTGGAGTTGAGGAAGACAGGAGTGGGTTTCCCAAGGAAGATTTTGGCCATGAATCCTCTGCGGGTGGATGATCGTGAGCTGTGGCCCCTGGAAGGTCCATGGGCTCTTCTCAGATGCAACTTAGCTCCTAACATTTGCCTAAAACATGCTTCCATGGTCAGTAACTCTGTCAACCCACAGAAACTTCCTATCCCCCATCACTTATTGGATATGACATGACTAACCTCTCCATTACCTCTCTTCTTACCTGGAGGCTACCTTCTGTCTTCTCTACAAAAACTCTCTTTTATCCTCTCTCTTCCTTTTGTCTTTCAATCCCCCTTTCCTTCTTGCCTTGTGGAACCAGAATTTCATTTCTCTGGATGTTGTTGAGAAAGGTGGGACCTGGCTCCGCCCCTGGCCACTGCAAACTCCATAAAGTTCAGGGTATAACTCTTCCATGGACCATAACCTCCTCCCTTCCCCAATCCGGCTCAGGCAGGTCTGAAATGGAGGATGCCCGAGCTTCCAGGAGAGGAGAAAGGGCTGGGGTGTGTGGAGTGGGGGTGGGGTGTTTCAGATTGCTAGAAGTCTCAAAATAAAGCCACAGATAAGATTTGAGGTTGTTTGTTTTTCGCCCTCATTCCTAAGGTTCTAGGGAAGTATTTTTAACACAGGAACTTTGAGAGTGGCATAAGACTTTCAAGAATGCCTGAAGGACAGAAACCCATGAGAGACAGGAGTAAGAATAGCATCAGAGTCCTCCAGGAAAGTCAGAGGCTACAGTCCCCTCTACTCAAACCCCAGCCCTGACTCAGGAAAGAGGAACCTGGAGGCCTAAGTCAGAGCCACAGAAAGGATTTTAGAGAAGTCCTCCTAGGCCGCAGCCCAGGACTTCCCTTGTGATGAGCATGGCTTCTCTGTTTGAGGCCTTGTCAAAAGGGCTGGGAGGGGGGTTGCAAGAGGATAGAGATGGATGAGGGGAGATATGTGACACCAGGATGTCAGGCAGGCAGAGCACCCTCCATTCAACCCCCTGACTTTCTGGGCGAGGAGACAGAGGCATAGAGAGCGTAGGGCCGTGTCTCCAGCACCAGGACAAAGCAGCTCCTCCCCTGGTACCTGTGCTTCTGTCTTTCTTGCTGGTACCCTGCTGGGTCCTAATGGAGTAGCAGGTTTGAAAAACAGATTTTGGGACTGACTGGACCGTAAGGACAGACAGCACAAGGTGACAAGAGGAGCCTCCAGTTCCAGCTTCCCTCCCCGCATTGGGGGCTGGCACTTGGGTCTAGGGGCTTTCCCATTGCTCTGCCAGGGCCCCCATACCGTGGACTCCTAAAGGCAAAATGTGGCTGTAAGATTGAAGAGTATGAGCATCCTCCTGTCCATCCTCCCTGCCCCAGTGTTTTATCAGCTTTGCCTCTCTTTGGCTCTGTAAGTCTGGACTGCACAAGGGTTAGGATGAATCATCATCTGGGTTTATGTAAAGGAACGGAAGAGAAAAAGACGAAGGAGAGAGAATGACCATTTACTGAATCCTTATGTGCTGGACCCTGAGGTAGGCACTTAACCTCTACTATCTTATTTCAGGCTCACAGCAGCTCTTTGGAGCCGGTATTATTGCTCCCATTTTAAGATGGAGGAAACTGAGTCTTTATGAGGTCCAGTGACTTGCCTGAGGTTACAAAGCTGTAGAGAATAGAGTGGAGAGTGTAATCACAGCTGATCTGGCCTCTGAGCCTTCAGACATGAGTCTGAACTCCAGGCCTGAGGTGACCTCTGGGCAGGTTGTGTGGATGGCGTACAGTTCTGAGGATGGAGCTTCACTGGTCAATCTAAAATGCTCCTAGAGGCACCGACCAAATTCCCCAAAGAGTCTGTTGAGGCTCAGACTGCCCCAACTCTGACCTCTATGGCCTCCTCCTTCCTGCTCCTGGCCCTCGGCATGGATTTCTCAGGGCTCGTTGATGATCCTCAGTGCTCTGGCTCTGGACTGGCAAAAGGCTTTGTGCTCAATCGCTTAACAATTTATGAAGAAATCAGTGCATTCCCATCTCTTCCCCTGGATTCGACCAGGGCTCACCAGCATGGGTTGTCACCACACCTGTATGATTCGCTGGCACTGGGCAGAGGGGTGGTGCAGGTTGGGGGTTGTGAACTTCAAGTTAAACTTTTCTAGACTAATAAACTATTCCTCCCATTACAACTCAACTCCCCTCACCTTCCCCTGCCGGCCCCCCAGGACAGCCCCCAGCCCCCTTCCAGTCTTCCTCTCTCTTTCACTGAGGCTGACATCACACTCACATTTTCCAAAAATTCCCCAAATTACCCAGTCTTAGTTCCTGCTGTCGTCTGGAATTACACATCCCAGACACTGCTCTCACTGTCATTCCCTCCCGCCCTCACCCCGGAGTACTGGGCCTCCCCAGTTCTAGCTCCTGGTGGGCCCCATTTCCCACTGGCTTCCCCCAACTTGGCCTGGGCAGTGAAGCAGCAGAGTGGGTCCAACCCATTCAGGAGCTCTTCTCGCCAGGCCCAGCAAGAAGGAGGACGGCTGGAAGTAAGTCAGGCCCAGCAAGGAGGAGGACGGCTGGAAGTAAGTCAGGCCGCTGGCAGGTTTGTGTGAGGAGATGGGTGCTTTGAAAGGCCCTGTGATGTGGAGAGGGGCAAGACGCTTCTGAAGCCCCAGTCAGTGGGATCAGACATCCCACTGTGCAGTGGGAAAAGCACAGGGTTTGGAGTCAGAAGACCTGGGTTCAGGTTCTGGTTCTGTCACTCGTGGGTGCTGTGCTCTTGTGCCAGTCACAGCCTCCTGAGCCTCCATGTTCTCCCCTGTGTGTTTTTCATAAAAGACCACAGCAGTATTTCCAGTCCCACATGCTCTTCTAGAACCTTGCCACTTTCCATTGAGAATTGGAGTCCACATCCCCTCCTCTTGAATCTGGACAGGTCTTTGTGACTGCCTCTACAAATAAATGCATCAGAGGTGACTTCACGTGACTGCCTAGGCTAGGTTACAAAACACATGTGGCTTCCACTGGCATGCTCCCTCTTTCTTTCGTCCCCACCCTAGAATTGGAAATTGCCCATCATACTGTGAGGAAGCCCAGGCTATCCAGAGAGGGTATGTATAGGTTCTGGCTGAGGGTCCCAGCTCAAGTCTCAGCCGACAACCAGTATCAATGGCCAGACACATGAGAGTCATCAGATGATTCTGGCCCTCAGTCTTCTACTGGCCCAGCTGATGCTGAACCGAGGAGGGAGAAGGGGCTTCCCCACTGAGCCCTGCCCAAATTGCAGATTTGTGAGCAACACAAATTACTGTCTTAAGGCACTACTTTTTTGGGGGTGGTTTGTTCCACAGCTCCAGATGTCTAGAGTAGGATTATGACAGTAATGCTAGGCTTATAATAGTTGTGAGGGCTAATTGAAGATATCCATGTGGAGCCCTATAAGGCGCTATATGGCAATCTATCACATTGTCATCATCGTTGCCGTCAAAGCACTTTGGTGTCCCAAGACATCAACACGTATACCTATAAATGTGGCAAGATGGGCTAGATGCTCCCCACATATCACTTCATTTAATCCTTACAATTTTCCTGTGGGCCATGACCTCCTCCTCTCTTCTCTAATCCGGCTCAGGCAGGACTGAACTGGTTGTTGCAATAATTTTTTTTTTTTTTTTTAGACAGAGTCTTGCTCTGTCACCCAGGCTGGAGTGCAGTAGCACAATCTCAGCTCACTGCAAGCTCCGCCTCCCGGGTTCATGCCATTCTCCTGCCTCAGCCTCCCGAGTAGCTGGGACTACAGGTGCCTGCCATCACGCCTGGCTAATTTTTTGTATTTTTAGTAAAGACAGGGTTTCACTGTGTTAGCCAGGATGATCTCGATCTCCTGACCTCGTGATCTGCCTGCCTCAGCCTCCCGAAGTGCTGGGATTACAGGTGTGAGCCACCATGCCCGGCCTGTAATAATTAAATTAAGTTTAGTACTATTATTTTCACCAGCTTGCAAATGGAAAAACAGAGACATGGCTAGTTTAAATTCAGGTGGAATGGGAATTCGAATCCAAGTCTGGCTTACTGCTGCATTTTTACTCCTCTTTCTCCAGGAGCCAGGGTTAGGGCTGTACCCTGAAGAAAATGGTGACACGAGGGCATCTCAGCAGATCCCAAACTGAGAAAATACTTCTGTTTGCTCTATTTAATTTTATTTTGAGGCTGGGCGTGGTGGCTCACACCTGTAATCCCAGCACTTTGGGAGGCTGCAGCAGTTGGATCACCTGAGATCAGGAGTTCAAAACCAGCCTGACCAACATGGCAAAACCCCGTCTCTACTAAAAATACATCAATTGGCCAGGGGTGGTGGCGCATGCCTGTAATCCCAGCTACTTGGGAGACTGAGGCAGGATAGTCGCGTGAACCCGGGATGCGGAGGTTGCGGTGAGCTGAGATCGCACCACTGCACGCCAGCCTGGGATACAAGAGCAAAACTCCGTCAAAAAGAAAAAAAAAATTATTTTGACAAACACTGAGCACTTAAAATGAGACAGTGTGTTACGCAGGCCCTGGATGCATAAGACAATGGTCACTTCTTTGAGGAGCTCATAGTTTTGGGGTGGTGGGGAAAACACATACTTTCTAACTATGTAACCTCAGATGAGCTATTCAGAATCTCCAGGTCTCAGATTTGTCATCTGTAAAATGGGGATAATTATAGTACCTACTTAAGAGGGTTGTGGTAAGAATCACATAAATATGCTGGGCACGGTGGCTCACACCTGTAATCCTAGCACTTTGGGAGGCTGAAGTGGGCGGATCACGAGGTCAGGAGTTTGAGAGCAGCCTGACCAACATGGTGAAACCCCGTCTCTACTAAAAATACAATAATTAGCCAGGCATGGTGGCACACACCTGTAATCCCAGCTACTCGGAAGGCTGAGGCAGGAGAATCACTTGAACCCAGGAGACGGAGGTTGCAGTGAGCCGAGATCGCACCATTGCACTCCAGCCTGGGTGACAGAATGAGACTCTATCTCAACAAAAAAGAAAAAAGAAAAAAAATTACATAATATACTCTATTTAAAGCATGGTGTGCATTGAAAGTGCAGGTATAAAAACAAAGATTTGCAATATACTGAGATATATGTCAAAATAAAGGGGGACAAAGTATGATGGAAGGAGAGAAGAGTAATTAATTTGTCCTAGCGGGGAGTGGGGGTAGCAGAGAAGAGGTGAATTTTGTCCTGAGATTTCAAAGGCAAGCAGAAATAGCAGGTGGTCTGTGGACGAACAGAATTTAGTGTGTCTGGAAAACAGAGCAGACTCTGGTGGTTGGAGCACGAGGCTGAAGTTGGGAGTTGAGGCAGCTTGGGAAGGGGCTGTGTGCATCAGGTTGCAGGGCAGGACTCAGGCAAGAGTCTCCCAGCCAGGCTTAGAGATGAGGCTTTAACTTGCAAACGCCCAGGGGGAGGACTCCAGGCTCTATGGTGCAAAATGCTTGGCAGAAGAGGGCTCAGAGGGGAGGTTGGTGCCTAAAGAGATACTTTCACCCCTCTCAAAAATCTGCTCAGGGTGGGCCCTACTACTTAGTTCCTTAAGGAATTTCAGGGAAGCCAGATCATCAGAATCTGCACTTGCCAACAAACCACCAATTCCCGTTGCTCGGAAATATCCCAGAAATCTCATCCATCCCTGACCAATGAATGTCTACTTGGGGAAGTTCAAAGTCCTGAGGGTCAACAATGGGCTTCCTAGCTGGTGCATCTGATCCCAGAAAGAAGTCTCCACAGGAGCCTTGGGCAGGCTCTGGGCTCTGTGTGTGCAAACAGCTGCTTTGGTTTAAATATTAATAATGCAAAATGAAATGTGTGGGGTGCCCGGCGCACCAGAGCCCAGCCAGTGTGCGTTGATCTAATGTCCTCTGCACTTGGGTTTGGAAAAATGTGGTCAGTGAATTTAATATACTTTTTGGCAAAGGGAAGATGACAGTTCACTTCTCTCCCCAGCCTCGCTAATGTGGGTTTTCTCCCTGCAAAGTAGAGGACGGAGACTGGTTTCTCCCAGGGTGCCAGCAGGCCTGCTGCCCAGATTCTGTCACAGTCCCTCGGCTCTGCCACCTTGACACTGGCAGTGGGCTCTGGGGGCCACAGAGCATCCCATGAAGGGGGAATCTGAGAAGTAGCTAGACTTGTTCAAGATCCAGCAGGGCCTGGGTGGGGCTGAAATCCTAGTTCCTGCTGACTCGGGCTCCTCCCTCCAGAATATTCTCTCCTCATTTCGTGCCTGCTTCTTGGATCGCCCCTTCCTGCTGTTCATTGGTGGAGCTCACAGGCAGAAGGTTGGTGCCCCTGGGTTCTCTGTCACAGGGCCTCTAAGATCAGACAAATGAATCAAGGTCTCCACAGCCCTCATGTCAGACCCTAAGCACTTTGCCTCCCTCAATCCCACTGCATTTGTTAACCCTGGGGAAGTTCTGACTTGGCTGCTGTGAACAGTTTCCCCTCCATTCCTCCAGCACCAGCCATCGCCACAGACTGTGGTCTCTTCCTCTTCTCCAACATCCCAGGCCCTGGAGTCTCTCTTGCCAAATGCCACAAGTCTCAATTGGCTTCTTGAGAAGCTCATAAATGCTTGGTGACATCACAGTCCCCAAGTTGGGGAGCAAGAGTGCATCAGAGGCCAAAATTTCTGACAAGGAGAAGTCACAGCCTCTGCAATTGCCTAACAAAGGCACCCTGTGTGAGCATGGTCACAGTACCACTGTTGCCGCCACCACAGAACTGGAACCGAGCTGGCCAGGGCTTCCCCAAAGTCTATCTCTGGTTTAATATAACCGGATAATGTTCCCGGCTAAAGGCCTGAGCAGATCATCCTGCAGTGAGGGCCAGGAGGCCCTGCTGGTGGCCTTGCTGTGGCCCACTCTGGGGGGGGGGGTCTCCCAGGCTGGTGGGAGAAAACAGTCACCCCAGGGCCCCTCAGGGGTGAGCAGTGGACAGGAGGCAGCGTAGAAGCAGCCGTGCCCGGGGCGGGTGGAAGCTGCACTCACCCAGCTCTGCGGCTCCAGCTGTGCCCCAGGCTCCAGCTCCCCTACCCGCCCCCTCTTGGCGTCCGGGCCCTTGGGGAAGCTGAGAGAAAGTCTCGCCTGTTCTGGATGCCGCAGGCAGGATCGGCCACAGTGATCTCCTTCATGTGTCACCGCTGGCTGTAAGCGCTGTGTTTGGTTTGGCAAAACAGCTATTTAAATAGCAGTGAAATGTGTCACTGGAAAAAAAATTAGCTCATGTTTCCTTTGCCATTTCTTCATGATTTCCATTAAAAGTGTAACCACGGGTAATAAATTAACAAGATCTGTAAAAGCGACCATAGGAAACCATGGATCCAGAATTCCTATAAACTTCTAACCCATGGAGCTAAAAAGCAAGGCTACTTGGGGGAAGGGGAATTGGATCACCCATACTTCAGTTTTCTTTGTGTCTGATTCCTACCTCTTGCCCCTCCCAGCCCCCCAAAATATGAAAGGAAAGCCTCCACTTCTTTCAGGGGTTGTTGTGGTTATCAGGGGTAAAATTCTTCACTTGGAAACCCCAAAGCCTGGAGGCATTGCTTGACAGTTACTGTTTTGTAAAAAAAAGCAAGAAAAACAAAACAAAAATGCTACCTCCCTACCAAAATATAATCCTCTTTCTCCACGTTGTATCTGACCCGGTCCTAACCAGAGTCCAGTTATTGAATTCTCAACTCTCTGTGGCAATCAGCCCCTTTGCCAGGGTGCTTGATGCCAGATTGCAGCTCAGTGTCGCAGACGGGAACACCGAGGTCAAAGAAAAATATTTGCCTTTGACACAAAGTCCAGTAATCAATGGATGGATGAGAAGCTGCAATCCTCACCACTGCTGCCATCCCCACTCTCTCTCCTCTGTCTCCCCTTTCTCTCTCTCTCCCTCTGTCTCCACAATGCTTGGTGCTGGGCTGGCACACAGGATCACAGTATGGACCTGAGAGTCTTTCTGCAGATACTAGGGTAAAATAGCTGCCACCAAGGAAGGTGGCCCTGAGGAATGTGTTTGTTGTGACAGACCGTGGAGGAGCCAAGGGAACGTAACTGTTCCTTAGCTCCCCATTGAGTGTGGGAGCAGTGCCTTACCCAAGGATTGGGAGCATGGGGGACAGGACTGCAGGGTGTGTTAATGTTGCATCCAAGACTGAGAAAGGGCAGACGGCCAGGAGAGCATGTCCAGTGTTACACCCAGGGCTAGAGGAGTGGGGGAGAGGACTGGAGGACTGTGTTTAATGCAACGCCCAGAGGCTGGGGGAGTAAGGAACAGGATTAGGAGTGTGTTTAGCATTATACCTAGAGGCTGGGGAGGTAGGGGTCACGATTGAGTGTGTTTAGTGTTACACACAGAGACTAGGGGATGGGTGAGAAGACTGGGGGTGTGTGTTCAGTGTCACACAGGACTGGGGGAGAGGGGACAGGACTGGGAGTGTGTTGAGTGTTACACACAGAGACTAGGGAAGTGGAGGACAGGATTGGAGAGTGTCAGTGCACCCGGGGTTTGAGGAGTAGAGGAGAGCCCTGGGGGAGTGTGAGTGTCACACACAGGGCTGGGGTAGCAGGGAAGAGGATCAGGACTGCACTGGGGGATTATGTTAGTGGGCCACACAGAGTCAGGATAGAGGGGCTGGCAGGAGTGAAGGGAAGGCAAATGGGAACCAATTCATCTGTTTTTACCTCTGGTTCTCTGTGGCTGTTATCACTCTGTTCTTCATGGTCCGTTGTCCCCCCGTCCTTCCTCAATTATCCCTTTCATGAACCTCTCAACCCACCTTTATTAGTCTAATATGATGCATCCCTTTGTCTCCTGTTAGGTGGAAGATGGTCTGAGAAAGGGGAGGTGTGTGCTGTTTTTGAAACCCCAGGTCATCCAAGCCCCCAGGACATCCTCTCTTTCTGGAGCCCAACTCCTCCTGCACAGGTGACCCTGGGCTAAGATGGAGATTTGTACAGGCCACGTCTTGTTTCTTTTCCTGGAAGGCAGTGGTGTGGAATGCTGGAGGCTCAGGAAACTCTTCCTCACAATGAAATTAGAGAGGGATTTGAAATCAACGCTTTCCTCCACTGATTTGCATTGGCATCTCTTTCTTTTGCTCCCAATTCCTGAACCTTTCATTCTGTCCACACAGACACCATCCTCCATTGTCAGTTTCACTAGCATCTTTTCCCTAGGAGTATCTGGCTTTCTTCACTCATCCCTGTCTATGACACCCAAGGGACTAGCTCCTTGATAAGGTCAAGGGTAGGCAGCCCTCTCAAACTCCCTCTGGGAACTTGGACTCTGGTGTCCTAGTTCCCAGAGGGAGCTCTTCCCTTTCAGCACCAGGCTGAGGGCACTGCCAAGGCACCTGCTGTAATAAAAGAGAAACATCTGCTTGTTTTGTTTACATTTCATCCAGATGTTTGGGTGCCATATAGATGCAGCCTGTGGGTTGTCTGAATGCTGTGACTGGAAACTGAGCTTCCCTCTGCTTGGAGCTGAGAGGCAGACAGGGAGGGACTTTGAACTGAGAAGGAAACGGGCTGGACTGTAGACCCTGACTAGGGATGGGGTGGGGGAGGGGTGGGAAGGCGAGACAAGGAACCTGGGGAGGATTGCAGCCCAGCCGTGGCAACAAGTAGAAGGAGATTGCTTATAAACATTGGATCTGTTTACAAAGCCACCAGTGGAGGTGAGCACTTGCCAAGCCTTGATTTTGAAAAACTGCCCTCTAGTGTTTTCCAGCACTTCCCAGATACTGAGTGAGGGCCTACTGTGTGTGCTCTGAGGGCATCTCTTGCACCCCTGACCCACTGTTCTCTGCACATCCTGGTTCATGGTTGGGAAGCAAAGAAAAGCAGCTCCAGGGCCTCTAGCCCAGAGCCCAATTAACAATGCCTGGCAGTGCGCATAAATCACCACACTCCCCCTTTTCCTGGGCTCGGGGCTGGAAAGTATCAGAACTGTGCAAATACTTGGGATGTTTCTCTTTATTAGTGATAAAATATTGGACGTCAGCGTGCGCCATTTCATGCCCTGCCTCCGACAGTTGGAGCAGTAATTGTGATGAATAGGGGCCTAGGGGCAGGGCTGCAGGCGTTTAAGAAGGCTCTGCGGATTGAAAATATTAGGATTGATTAAAGGTCAAATACTTTATAAATTTATCAGTGCTAGATCCATTCTCCCAGGTGGGGGCTACCCTTCCAGGCAGTTTAAAAAAGAACTCAATGTGGTTGAACGCTCTCCTGCCCCTTCCCTTCTGTCCCACCATATTTAACCTACACAACTGATTCAACAAGCAGACCTTTCCTGTCATTTGTGTGCCCTTTCTCTTCTCCTGCCAGGAGACAAGTTCGGCACAGACATCTTTGGGAGGAGTCTGCCCATTTCTCACTGGAGAAAAAAGAAAAACTTCCCTGGGATTGAATCGGTGGAGATAGAAGCTGGTTGAGACTTCCAGGCTGCTCTGAGATGAGCACAGAGCCTCCCAGGCACATTATCAGAAATAGTTGTTACCCACCCAGGGAGCACACAGAGCAAAAAGGGGCTCTAGGCTGATTCGGCCTTTCCCAAAAGGACTTTCTGATTTCCTGTTATTTGATAAAGAGATCTTTGTAACTCTTTGACTGCTGGGAAGCTCAGAGTAAAATTCTTTTTTTTTTTTTTTTTTTTTTTTGAGACGGAGTCTCGCTCTGCCGCCCAGGCTAGAGTGCAGTGGCCGGATCTCAGCTCACTGCAAGCTCCGCCTCCCGGGTTTACGCCATTCTCCTGCCTCAGCCTCCCGAGTAGCTGGGACTACAGGCGCCCGCCACCTCGCCCGGCTAGTTTTTTGTATTTTTTAGTAGAGACGGGGTTTCACCGTGTTAGCCAGGAGGGTCTCGATCTCCTGACCTCGTGATCCACCCGTCTCGGCCTCCCAAAGTGCTGGGATTACAGGCTTGAGCCACCGCGCCCGGCCAGCTCAGAGTAAAATTCTATGTTTCATCACCACAGCAGACTTCTTCTCCTCCTTATGATAAGGGTCGTCTATTGAACAAATGTGTATTGAAGCAGGAATCATTCTAGTGCTGGGGATGAAGTAGGGAACAAAATAGATGAAAAGCCCTGCCCCCATGGAGCTTATATTCAAGGGAGGAGAGAGAAAATAAAATAAATTGTATAGATTATATAGATATTACATAATAATCAATGCTAAGGAGAAAAATAAAGTAGAGGAGGATAGGGAGTAGGAGGTCAGTGAAAGGAGATTGACATTTTGGAAATGATCAAGGAGGGCCTCTCTGAGACCTGGAGGAGGTGAGGGAGTGAGCCGGGCAGTTATCGGGAGGAAGAGTATCTGTACATTTGTTTTAATTGCTAGCACCTAAGTATTTCAGTATTGGTTGTCCTCATCCTTTTCGGAATTTGGTGTGGTATAAATAAAAATATATGCAGAAAACGAATGAGGAAAAATAGAACCTGCTCAGTGAAAGAGATTTCCAACACCCTAGACTAGTGGTTTGCATCAGAATCACCTGGAGGGCTTGTTAAAACAAAAATTGCTGGGCTCTACCCTAGAATGTCTAATTCAGTGGGAGTCTGAGAATTTACAATTCCAGCAAGTTCCCAGGTGATGCGGTTGCGTCGCTGCTGATCCAGGGACCACAATTTGACAATCACTGCCCTAAACCAACTGTGCATGCTCACAGGTGAGGCTTCCTAGGAGAAGTAAACTTGGAAAGAAGGGTAAAGAGCAATTTTTCAATCTCATTCTTTAAAAACAAGAAACGAGAAACGGTAGATATGAAATCAGATTGTGGGCGAAACTACAGGTAGGTGGGGAATGGGCCAGTTGGTTGAAGTTGAAGCTGACATTTCCCCTTCCTTGCTCCAACGTCCTGGGCGGGGGCAGAGAAGAAACAGCCAGCGGAGAAAGGAAGAACACCTGTACCTGGGCAGGCGTGTTGGCCAGCTCGAGACTTGGGAACTGGAAGACAGGGAGGCAGAAGTTAGAGACGTGTTCCTCCCCCTAGACCAAGCCTCAGGAAGTTCTGCGGGTGAGGGACACACACACATACGCATTTCTAAGGGCAGCTTTCCCCAGAATTACTTCATGCAACACTGCTACCAAGGGATACCCATCGATGTCACCAAAAAAGGATTCTTTTGTGAAACATGTTTAGATCACACTGAGTTAAACAATTTTCTTTATGGCAGGACTTCTCAGGCCCTCTAATATGCGAAGTACACTACGAATCTCCCCAGACGAGGATCTAGTATCCAGTGTTTCATAAACTTTTTGACTACACAATCATCTTTACTTTTTCATTTTACAAGACCAGTGTACAATGGCATATGCTTTGGAAAACACTGCTCTTAGGACTAAGCGGTCTCCTTTACACCACACCGATGGGTAAAATGATGAAACCCTCACACAGCCAAGAACTCTGCAAGCATCTTCAGCAGACATGCAATCAGTCCTTTGTTTTCTCAAAGACTTCTAGTTGAGTTAGAAGGGTCCCTAACTCTGTCCAGGGTTCAGTGCCAGTCCTTAGGTCCCCATGAGTCTTGGAGGCAAAAGCCTGGATCCTGAACCTTATGTATTTAACATGGACAGGACTAGAAGATGCCATCACTCCCACAGATATCTGAGTCTTGTTCAGACATACTCCCACTACACAGAACGTGCAGAAGTGTGTGTTGACTAGCTGGGCCGGCAGAATTGATTGAACAGGGCATGGGTACTGCACTGAATCAGGGCGCCTGGCTCCAGTCTGTAAGCAGGGCCGGTAGCGCTGAGAAAGGGAGGGGCATAGAGGCACAACTAGGTCTGGAGAACAGCAGCCCTGATATTTACGACTATGATGGTCCTTCTCTAGTGGACCTGCTTTGGAACATAAATAAACTTAATAGGCTTCAAATAATTGTGACAACTGAGTTTAAACCCCAGACTGTGGTCTAGGGCAATGGATGTCTCTCTCCCCAGAAAGCATCATGCAGTCAGCCTGAAGCCAAAGAGACAATTTCAGTCTCGAGCATAGCAGCACCATTGACTTGTTGGTCTTTGGGCAAAGAGACTGGGGATGGGGAAGTGGCCTTGGGAGTGAACCAGAGGAAGGAGGTTCATTCTTGCAGAATGTTCCGGTATCCCAGGCTGAGATATATTACTTACTTAGTCCAGCCCCCAACCTAATGGGATAGATTTTAGATCTGACTCCTTCTTTGTGGGGAAGGGTGAGCCCATCCCTTTCCCCCTTCCCAGCCATTTCTAGAAGTTGTTGCTGAGACATGTGGGATTATAGCTTTGGTTCAAGGCACAGCCACATTTTGAACACTTTCAATGTGTAAGACAACATATCATCTTGCAGGAAAGAAAGATGCATCTCTCGTGCAGAGAAAACTGGGAAGAAGGGCCATCATATAGAGTTAAAAAGAAAATGAAGGAGATAACATGGATTAGTTTCTGCTGAATAGGGACGGGACTTTCCAGGGGAGGGAGAGACCTAAACAAAGGCACAGAGATGAGGGAGTACCAGGAATGTTCAGAAAACAGTGCGGTCGAGTGAGAGAGCAAGCAGAAAAAATGTGTTGGAGCCAGAACTTGAAGAGTCTTCTTTCTTCCTGCAGGATTTGGATTTCATCAAATAAGCACTAGGAAGCACAGTTTTATTTTATTTTTTTTAAAGTTAATACATGCATAAAGTCTTCAAACAACACAAATGTATATTCACTGAAAAGTGTTTCTCCTTCTCATCCCTGAGCCCTAGACACTCAGTTCCCTTTCCAGAAGCAGCTGTTATTACCAGTTTCTTGTGCATTCTTTCAAAGGTATTCCATGTCTTTGTAAACATATATGTAAATATATCTCCCTGTTACTTTTTAAACACCAATATTAGTATGTTATATACAATGTCCTGTACCTTGCACATTATGCTTAACCATAAATCTTGGAGACTTTTTTTTTTTTTTTTTTGAGACAGAGTCTTGCTCTGTCGCCCAGGCTGGAGTGCAGTGGCACGATCTGGGCTCACTGCAAGCTCTGCCTCCCAGGTTCACGCCATTCTCCTACCTCAGCCTCCTGAGTAGCTGGGACTACAGGCGCCTGCCACCATGCCTGGCTAATTTTCTTTTTTGTATTTTTAGTGGAGACGGGGTTTCAGTGCATTAGCCAGGATGTTCTCGATTTCCTGACCTCGTGATCTGCCCGCCTCAGACTCCCAAAGTGCTGGGATTACAGGCGTGAGCCACCACGCCCAGCCAATCTTGGAGATTTTTAGGTGGAGCTCATTGCATTCTATAGTTGATGTAACAAGACTCTACTGATGGATATTTGGTGTTTCCAATCTTTTGCCACTTCAAACAATGATGGAGTGAATATGTTTGTATGTACATCATTTTGTGCATGTATCTATAAATTCATATAAGTGGAATTGCTTGATTACAGGGTATTTGCATTATGATATTGATAGACTTTACATGAAAAAATTTGATGCTGGGGATACTGGGACCAGCTCTGTTTTAGGAAGGTCCTTTTGGAGTCAATGGGATGATGGGCAGGAGGAGAAGAGGCAAGTTTGGAGAGTGCTGTGATTAAACCAGGTGAGACTGATAAGGGGAAATAGCGTGAAGGACAAGGATGGAAGAGATACAAGTAACTGATCAGATGTTACTAATAACATAGCAGAGGCGAAATCAAAGACAACTTGAATATGCAGAGCCCCGCGATGGGGATAGATTAACCAAGAAATAGGAGGTGTAGCTTTTAGCAGATTCTTAAAAAAAAAAAAAAAAAAAAAGCAACAACAACAGAAATGTGTCTGCTTAGGTAGAAAAGTGAAAAGCAAAAACACCACCACATTAGGACCTCTAGAGCAGAAAGGAAACTGATACTCAAAAAAAGGGGACATCTCCTAATGTCCCCGGGATAAGTTGATGAGACACCGTGTGGTTACAGACAAGAGAAAAGGTTAAGAGCATGAATGTTAGAGTTTTTGGGTTTGGAAGCAGCTTATGAGTTACATTAATAATCAGTTTAGGTTTTCAGCTGGAACCAACCATCATCACATTTCAGTGGCTTAACACAATAGGTTATTTCTAGTTCATATCACCATCCAATGCAGGCTGATGAAGGGGCTCTGCTCAAAGCAGTTGGTTAGAATCCTGTATTCTTCCATATTCAGGTTCTATCCTTTCTAAGTCCTCAGAATCCTCTCCATTCAGTCATTGAATAGGAAAAGAGAGAATCATGTATGGGCAGGAACTGGAAATGACGTATGTCACTTCTATCCACTTTCTATGGGTCAGAATTCAGTCAGATGGCTGCATCTAACTTCACAGGAGGGAAAGTGGCATCTTGTGTGCCCACGAGGAAAAAAAGAAATGTCTGATGAACACTAGCCAACTTCTACTTCCAAAACTGTGAGTCCTGGGCAAATTATTGAACATCTCGAGGCTCAGTTTTCCCATTTGTAAAATGGGAATAATGATACTCTTACCTCATAAGTAGGATTCTTGCGAGAATTAGTTTATGTATGTATGTCATCCACTTAGCCTGCCATAAGTAGATGAATGACCATTGTAGTGAATATATGTACATATTCACAGCATGAGTTATTTGGTTGTGACCCTATGAGAACAATTGTGGTGGTTTTCCCAGCCTTTCTCTGCCCACTCCAGGTCTATGCAGAGAGAGGAAAGCTCAGTCTGTTTATGACTGACCTACACCATTCTGGCCCCAAAGTAGATTTATTTTCTTGAAATAAATCATTTGGTTTGGCTGACTCCATGGATCAAATGCATGAGATTATTTCCAAATCTCACTATGCCTGGTCCATGTAGACAGAGCCATAACCTCTGCCAGACAGCTCTGCTCATAGCATAGGCAGGCTGCAGAATGATTCTTGTTCATTCTTTCATGTTATTCCCACACTTCAGAAGTCTGGAGGGAAGCTGAATGTTTGCTGTTCTGGGATCATTTGAAGCCGGGCATGCAAAGAGTTTCGAGTCACTTTCAAGTCTGCCCGTAGGAAATCTTTCTTGGCAACCAGACAACTAGAATTAGTTATTAAAGGCATGTCAAATGAATAAAGACACCTCTGTGAGGAAAACCGCAAGAGCAGTTACTTTTTCTAATATGAATAGGAGGCTAATATCAAATCACCTTTAATTTTCCACTCTTTCTTTGCTCTTTCGATAGTAGGTCAAATCTAATAATACAGGAACAGTGGAAAACCATTTCTGTTTTCATCTATCACTACATATGCCCACTGCAGATGTATGTCTTAAAAACCAGGGTCTGGAATTTAAATGAGTACCTGCACACTGACAAGGCTGTTTCCTCCAGAAATGTTCTGCTGGGTGCCAAGCTTCTGTTGCCCTTATGGGCTGTGAGAAGCTAATCCATGAGATAGAATAAAGCATGGTCTTGTCTCTATACCATACACCCCACAGAGCCCAGGACACAGCATTTGCTGAAAGGCAAGGATGACCTTGAAGACCTAGCCACCATGTTCCACAAGGACCAGGAGAGGAAAGCCATGGGAAGGCATTTTGTAAACACAAGCCTGCCTTCCAGATATGAGTTCCCAAAGGCATGGTGAACTCTCTTTTCCATGTGGCCTATATTTAGGGTCACTATGGATAGATGTGTGGATGAGGGGAGCTGGTGACCAACAGGGAGTACTGTTTAGTGGTGAGGAGACTCCAGAATCTGGGGCATCGCCTAGGTTCAAACCCCGGTGCTGCTGTGTTTTGTTGTTATAATGGGCTAGCTGCTCTGTTTTCTGGGCCTCAGTTGCCTCATCTATAGAATGGGGACAATAATGTCTACCTCATATGGTTGTTGTAAGGATTAAATGAAATAATTCTTATGAAACACTTAGAACAAATGTGTGGCATCAAGTAAGCTCTCAATGCATGTTGACTATTTTCACTAGTGTTATCAGCAATAATATTAGAGTTACCAATGGGGAAAGTATCCCTGGTTGGATGGGTTGCACAAACTCAAGCTATACGGACTTAATATGGAAGGGAATTTAGTTGTTTTAGGGAAACAAATTAGTTTCCCTTTCAAGTGTAGCCACCTTGAAAACTCTTCTGTTGGGTAGACATGACTTGAGGCTTCATGGTAAAATGGGGAAACTGCCTCCACACAAAAGCCCTCCCAGGCAGGCAGTTTCATATTCTGGAAACGGAAGTTTTCACTGAAGATCAGAAATACAGAAACCATTTGTCTTTATCAGTTCAGGCTGCTACAACAGAATACCATCAACTGGGTGGTTTAAACAACAAACACTTGTTTCTCACAGTTTTGGAAGCTGGGAAGTCCAAGATCAAGGCACCAGCACCTCCAGATGGTGAGGGTCCTTTTCCTGGAGAGAAGACAGATGGCTGTCTTTTCTCTGTGTCCTCAAATGACTCTAGTCTCTTTCTCTTCTTGTAAGGTCACTAATGCCATCATGGGAGCTCTATGCTCATGACCTCATTTAAACCGAATTACCTCCCAAAGGCCCCACCTCCTAATATCATCCTATTTGGAATTAGGGTTTCAACATATGAATTTCGGGGGATAGAAACGTGCGGTTGGTCCATAATACCATTTAACTGACCACACTTACTCCAGACTTCTAGAAATTAACCCCCCATCAACTGAGCTCCTCAACAGGTGGGGCTCCCTGGATAAGTCTTCTGTTAAGAGTTTTATGTGTCTAAGAAATTTGCATACCTTTTTAACTTTTAAAGGCTGAGGGGTCATTTTCCAGTATTTGCGCCTGGACCCAAGTGTAGGCCAACCTTGTGGCTCACCTGGCCCTGGTCCTCACCTTCAGGGTAACCCTTCCTTCTCCCTAGTAGCCTCAGGCCAGGGTGTGGCTCTCCTGCTTCCTTTCCATTGACATTGAAGGTGGATCTTCTGTGGATTTTGGATCCACACCAGGTGGCTGCTCTGAGGTTTCTGGGTTTGTTCTGGGAGAACCGAGATTGGTTGTGCCACACAGTGCCTTAATTTATGGGTATAAATCAGGAGACAGGCAAGAGACTAGCATGCTGTCTGCAGGCAGTTAGCAAAGTAGCCAGGGAATTCAAGACAGAACTCTTAGCCTTTTTTGTCCTTGTGGTCTCCATCTTGGATAGTTTTAGACGCAATCACTGTTTAACTGACCAATGAACATTGTGGCTTCAATTTTGTGCATCAGTTTCTTGATCAAAATGTGAATTAAATGAGAACAAGTGATTATTATTATTTTTTTGCTTGTTTGTATTCTCTTCTTTTTTCAAAAAAGAGATCTATTTTAAGGTGGCTAATTTATCCATGTAGAACTCCAAATGAAAATGGCAATGGAAAACTTCACTTTGATACTGGGATATGGCTGTCTGTTTGAATGTTTGCCTTTGTGAATCAAAGCAAGCAGTTGATTGCATTTGATTGACTGGACTTTTTTTTTTCTAACTACTTGTGGTGCTCTAGAAACACAGTCTAAGGCCTTTGGCAGAGGATGGAGCCTGCGGAGCCTGTGTATGCACACGTGTGCACGTGTGTGCATGTGTGCGTAGAGAGTGGTGTGTAAAGAATCACTGGTGAAACAGAATGAAAAAGCAGAAGTGCCTGAGTGCCTGCTCTGTGCCAGGTGCTTTCTTGCATTTAGCCCAAACCAAGGAGGCAGATATTATTAGCATTGCATATGAGGAAACTGAGGTCAAGGAAGGCAAGATAGTTTGTTGAAGCTCTAGTACCAAGTAAGAGGAAGAACTGTGGCTCCAAATCAGTCTGTCTGACTCAGAAGGCTGATCTCTTTTCAGTTTGAGGAGGGAGGTGGGAGAAAGAGAGGAAGAGAGCCAGAGGAGGTAGAAATATGGAGAGAAAAAAGAGAGACTACCCCAGGGACAGGGTCTAAAAAATCAATACATAATGAAGCCTGAGCCAAGGTGCTAACTCTGCCCCTGACTGTACATCTGACTTGCAGACACTTTATAATTTGGCTCTCTTCTCATCCCCAGCCCCCATCCTTCCCATCGTCCCTTTCTCATTTTGCCTGGGGCAGGCCTGACCTGCCATGGTGATGCTGGAGTCTGGGGCTCCTCCATCTGGAACTGGACTCTCACGGTGGTGGTGGGGAGGCCAGGAATCTGCTTGGGGCCATTGCCCAGGCAGGAGGAAACTCCCTCAGCCTCTGCCCTGAGCTGGGTCACCTGTGGGAGGGTGCCCAGGGCCCAAAGGTGAAGGAGGGCTGGGGCGGCTTCTTTGCCCAGGGCTGACCACTCCCAGCATCTCAGGCCAGCAGCCACTCAGCACCATCTGCCTCATTTCCTGTACTTCCTCTTAGTGAATGGCAGCTTGGACTCTTGGCTGCAGGCAGTTCTCCTGAACCGGTCACCAGGGCTCAGGACGAGCCGTCCAGATGCAGCTGTGATAATGTGGCTTTCGTCTTCATCACAGTTGACCTTGTGGGAGGAAAGCCCCCTTTCTCCCACTTCAGCCCACATCTCTCTTCTCAGAGCAGCAAACTGTCACCCAGGAGGGGCTGCCACTTCCCTGGTTGTGGGAACCTCTGCAGAACCTCCTCTACTGAGCACTCCTGAGTGAAGAGCCAAGCCAGGGTAAGCCTGTGCATATAAGGCCTCAATTTTAGATTAGATTCCCAAATTTAATTTCCTATTCCTTAATTTAATTCTGCATTTTAGTTTTGTTTTTATTATTGACATGGGTTCCCTTTAATGATTCCAAATTGCTGCTGCCCTCTAGCAGTGTTTTGTCTTAGGTTAACGTCTTGAAAACCCATCAGCATTGGAGTTTATTCCGCACTGGGTTTAGTTATTTTCTGAAACGAAGCACAATTAAATTAGAATAATGAACATGCTCTTTAGAGGATTAATTCATAATAAGCAGGCCATGTGCTACAGCTCACAGAAGAAAGGGCACAAGGATCGAAAGCTGTTTTTTCTGCCTAAATATGAAAAGTACATTCTGCAGAGCAGAACAAATCAGCTAATGACATCCAGAGCGCTGGCCAGCCCCAGAGCGGCATGGAGCTGGCATCTTGAGTTAACACAATCCCCACCAACGCTGCTGCCTACCTTTCCTCCCCGAGAAGGCTGGGAGCGGGCAATTTGCCTGGCTCCTCTCTCCTCAGTACAGCTTGAGAGAAGCCACTGTGGGCCTCCTAAACTCTACCCCCAAGAAGCCCCAACTCCACAGCCTGTGGCTTCACAAGCTTCATCCTCAGAGCTTCCTACAGCCCATTAACTCATTCATTCTTTCATCCAAGGAATGTTTTACTAGCTCTTGCTATATACCAGGCATCCATGGGATGGCCCACCCTCGGGACACATCAGTGAAGAAAACATACAAAGACCTCTGCCCTATTGGAAGTTATACTTGAGCAGGCAGAGACAGATAATAAATGGTAAAAATAATAAGTAAATTATGTATTATGTTAGAAGATGATGAGTGCTAAGGAGCAGGGGGGTTGAGAGTGGGGTGTGTGTGTGTGTGTGTTTGTGTGTGTGTGTGTGCGCGCGCCTGTGTGCTTTGCAATTTTTAATAGGATGGGTCATGGTAGGCTCATGGGGAAGGTTTCAGTTGAGCAAAGACTTGAAGGAATTGAGAAAGTGAGTCATTTTCAAGCATGTCATTCAGGTCAAGCCTGTTTCAGAAGAAACAATTATAGCAAAAGCCCTAAGGTAGGAGTGTGGCTGGTGAGTTCAGGAAGGATGGGGCCAGTGGGGGCTGAATGGAGGGAGTGAGTGGGAGATGAGGGGGACCCCATCAAGTGGGGCCTTGGCTTTTGCTCTGAGAGAACTGAAAGTCAGGGCAGGGTTTTGAGCAGAGGTAGGACATGGTCTTTTACTAAAGGATCTCTGGCTGCTGGCTGAGAACAGACTTTACGGGGCCAGGTAGATGGAAGGATGGAAGACGGGAGACCTGTCAGAAGGTTCACAGCTTAGGTCTCTGAAACTCCATCCCCAGGTTTTCCCATACCATGTTCCCTGGACCCCCTCAAAGATCTGAGCTCAGGCCTCACAACCAGGCACAGAGGCTTAGAGTCTCCTACAGTCACCTTTCTCCCAGAAGCATCAGCATATTGTTTTTTTTTTTTTTTTTAAACAGCCAGAGCTCGCACATCGTGAGGATGTCCAGACCATTATTCCTCGATTGGCCCTGGAGACCCCTCTGCAGCCCCTCCCAATCTCTCCCACTGACCTATGGACCAGAAGACTGGATTTTGCAATGGAAGGGAAATTGCAGGCAGCTCTGCACTGTCCCTTTGGCTTTCCTCAGGCACCTCTGAGAGGGAGACAGCCTCTCAGCCAAGTACCCAACAAGGGACATGAGAAGGCTTCTGCTGTGCAACTGCCAGAGAAACAGGGGACAGATCAAAGCAGGAGAGGACCAACATCTGCGGTAACCAAAGCAAGGACAAGGTACAAACACACTGAATGAATAAATAAGCAGATGAGTGATTGATGGGTGGGGGAAATGAATGATTAATGCATAAATGAATGATTGATGAATAAACAAATGGATGGCCTGGAGCTGGTTCCTGCTCCCTGCTCTTTGGGTATCTTCTCTCCTGGGAACTGAAGATTAAAGATTCTCCCGTGAGCTTCACCTCTGGAATTCCTTGCTGGAGTTGGGATTACACCTGCTTCTGAGCCCAGAGGTGGGGGAGGCTTTGGCATAGGATCACTGGCCCAAGGCTGCAGGGGTGTGCTGGAGGAAGGAGGCTGGAAGCAATTGGGGCTGGTCTGGAAGACCCCTGGGCAGCTTGTAGGTTCTGAGGGCGGAGAGCTCCAAGGATCTGGGAGGAGAAAAGGGTGTGTTGGCAAGAGGGGAAAAGGAGTGGTTTAGTTTTTCCTTCCTGGTTCCACCTTGGACATTCTGCAGATGCTGGGCCTTGGGTTGGTCTCATTCTGGGGCCTGTAAAGATACAGAAGTCTGTCTCAATGGGGCATTTGAATGTATTATCCCAAAAGGCGGAAAGATTTTGGTAATCAAAATGGTCAGAAGCTTCCCCAAAAGGGGCAGGCTGGTGAAGACTCCAGGTCAGGCCCAGGCACTGGTACCACCCAGATGCTTGATGTGCCCCCACTTCCAGAAGCTTATCTCCCAGTGTGGCCAGATCCCTGTGCCTCTGGGGGAGAAGTATCCTACTGGGGGAGGGTTTGAGAAAGCAATGTTTAAAGACCCTGGGTCACACGGCTCCACTTCATTTTGGAGGAGCATCTTACCTGGGGATTCCCATAGAATCTAGTTTGGGGCCAAAAGACTGCTCCTGAAGAGTACATGTACACAGTCCACTTTATATTCTAGACTTTGATAATCATAATCAAAATGGCTTCCATTTATTGAGTGCTTACCAAGAGCTTGATGTTGGGTTAAGAGTTTTGACTAGGCAAGGTGGCTCATGCCTGTAATCCCAGCACTTTGGGAGGCTGAGGTGGGCAGATCACCTGAGGTCAGGAGTTCGAGACCAGCCTGGCCAACATGGTGAAACCCCGTCTCTACTAAAAAATACCAAAATTAGCCACACCTGGTGGCGGGCACCTGTAATCCCAGCTACTCAAGAGGGTGAGGTGGGAGAATCACTTGAACCTGGGAGGCAGAGGTTGCAGTGAGCCAAGATCATGCCACTGCATGGTGACAGAGCAAGACGGATAAAAAGAGTTTTGCATTCTGACCAGCGTGGTGGCTCACGCCTGTAATCCCAGCTTTGGGAGGCTGAGACGGGCAGATCACCTGATATCAGAAGTTCGAGACCAGCCTGGCCAACACAGTGAAACCTGTCTCTACTAAAAATACAAAAATTATTCGGGCGTGGTGGCAGGCACCTATAATCCCAGCCACTCCAGAAGCTGAAGCAGGAGAATTGCTTGAACCCAAGAGGCAGAAGTTGCAGTGAGCCGAGATAGTGCCACTGCACTCTAGCCTGGGTGACAGAGTGAGACTCTGTCTAAAATAAAAATGTTTTGTATTTGCATATCATTCAATTATCTTATGAACCCTGGGATGTCCCTCATTTTACAGATGAAACTGAGGCGCAGAGAGGCTAAGTGACTTGTTGGTAAGTGGTAGAGCCAGAACTGAACTCAGATGGATGATGGCCATTTGAAGTCGCAAACTGAAGGAACTTTTCCTGAGGTCCTACTCTAGCAACTGTGCTGAGCTTTCACTCCTCTAGAACAGAGATTCTTAACCCTTTGGGGGCTGCAGACCCCTTCAAGCAAGTGATAAGTGTCCAGCCTCTTCCTCGAAAATGTACACTTTGCATTTTGCACAAGTGCGTTTTCCAGGCAATTTTGGGGGTCCACACAGGCCTCCTGAAGTCTGTTTTAGGTATTCACTTTCTGCAGTGATTGTTTTCCTTTCTCATAACCCTGAGGGCACAGGGTAACCCTCAGAGGGCCCCCAAAATCACCTCAGTAGGGAATGGAATCAGACAGGACAGGTTAATCAATGAAAGCTCACCTCATGCTCCTTCCATAATTGCATTCCTGCCTTTTCATCCTAACAGCCAGCACTTAGGTTAATTACATTCCAATAAGGCTCCCAGGTCTGGGGCCTCTGGAGCCTGCCTTGGAACCTGTTGACATGCCATCTGCTTCCAGGGGGATTCTGGAGACCAAGGCAGCCTTTTAAAATTCTTCTCAGTTTTCTTTGCTATAAGAGAGACAAAGGACCCTGTAACAGATCTCATCCAAAATCCAACTTTCTTAACCCGCCCACATCAGTCCTGAAGCTATGGAGGATTCTTTGCTCCCAGGCTGTCTTTCTGATGTCAAAACAGTAGCACCTGTTATTCCAAGTCGATGACCTTTGGAAATACCTGGCTTGGAGCGAGGTGGCCCCAAATTGACAGGGCTGGCTGGGGAGAACCAGCTCAGGGCTGGAGAATCAAAAGGCTTAGGAGTTCCCTCAGGGGATGGTATTGTGCCGCCTCAAACACGGCCAGCTTCAGTCATTTACTCATAAGATTTATTGGAACCTCCCGAAAGGGTATCTACTCTTTGCAAAGAAAACCCACAATACAAGGAAATAGAAGATATAATATACATTATAATATATATTAGGATTATATTATATATAATAATATATAGGAAAATGTTATTCATATATATTATTATGTGTAATATATTCAATATAGATATTCCATATAATTGATATATTGCACAGATATATATGTAATATTCCAGAAATATAACTTCATCTAATGCAGGTCCATGCATTCTCCAGGCACAGTGAAGTTCACACAATTAACAGAGAAAGTGCAGGGTTCATGGTGATTTGAGTTTCACTGTTTCCCAAATAGAGATGGCTCCACTGCTTGCCCCCACCAAAGGAATGAGGTATAAAATGGAGAGATCTATGACTTACAGATGCCCCCTCCCCCACCACGGCCCCGGACATTTCTTTCCTGCAAAGAAAAGTTTCCTCTGGGACTCTTTATTCTCCTGGGTTTGAACCCCAAGAAGCCTTCCACAAGCCCAGCTCTCTTGGCCTGCATCCACAGGGCTGAGGGCTGATTTTCTCATCCCTGCCTAGACCGCTGCTCAGAGGAAATGGCTTGTTTTGAGATGGAAACTTTCTTGCTGCATGAGGGAGAAGAGATGGAGTTTGGCCCATGATGCCATGAGTATTCTTGGGTGGTTAATCCCCGCTACAACACTGTAATCCTTGTGGGTGATCTGTGGTTTAGCAGAAAGAGCATCGATTTTCAGGAAGGCAGGCCAGTGTTTGAATCCTCACTCTGCCAGTCATGAGCTGTGTGCCACTGGGAAAGTCACTTCACCTCCTTGCATCACAGTTTTTTTCTCCTGTGTGTGGAGTGGGGAGGGAGGGAGATTTACTTTACAAGGTTCAAACTGAGAGAAGCAGGCCATGGTGCCTGGCATATTCTATACATGATTTTCTTTCTTTCTTTTCCTGAACGAAGGCACAAACTTATAAAGCACTTTGCAGATGTCAGAAGGTACTATTAGGTTTTTCTTTATCAGTGCACTTCAGCCTCGTCACCCTCCCACCCCATTCCAGTCTTCCTTCTCTTAGCCTCTCTCACTACCTACAGCAGGTAGTCTACTCCAGATCATAGCTGCAGGCTTTTCCCTGCAAATCTTACTAACAGGTTTAGCATCCCTCCTAGGCTTCAGAGCAGCCACCAGTGCAGCCTCAGAAATGCAGATGCCCACAGACAGGTCAATTTCTCCATCCCTGTCCCTTCTGGTTTAACAGCAGAGTCCTAACATCCAAGCCTGTTAGGGCTGCCTCACACTTACTGTGGAGAGGGAGACTGCAGACTTTTCATGGCATGGGGTGGGTTATAAATGGGCATCAGCCTCCTGGGGCTGAGCAGGAATCAGTGGGTGAGAGTGTGATGCTGACTCCCCCTCACTTCATTTGACCATGGCCATTGTGGGAATCACCATCATCATGCTCACTCTTGCTGCCAGCATCCAGCACCCAAGTCAGAGCTGTCTGAGCCTCAGGGAGCTAACCCCTAAGACACAGCAACAAAACTCTAAAGAGGACCCCAAACCTACCTTTTTTGGGTAGATTTTGCACACTTACAGGTGGGGTGTTTTAAATGGAATCTTGAAGGTAAGGGTGTGGTTGAGGCAGCGGGTGGGGTGGTAAGGGGATAAGAGGAGGAGAGAAGGGGTCAAATAGGCCAGAGGAGATTAGGGATTTAATTAAACTGCCTGTTTGAGTAAGGGCTTTTAGGTGCAAAGCTGCTTTGCATGATAATGGCAGTTTATCTGAATTCCATTCTACTGAAGGAAGCTTCTTTTACACTTAATTACTGTGGCTCTTAAGCCTGGCTTTTCCTTAATGCCCATCCCCAGGGTAAGGAGGGAAGCTTACCTCTTAGCTTCAGTCATGCTGGCCACTGTCACAGACAGACCCCTCGTCATCCATGCCTGTAAGAGGCCTGTCCACGAAGCAGGCAATAGCTAAGTGAATGGAGGGCCTTTAGGATCACCAAGCAAAGTCAGGTCTGGCTTAGGGGGGTGACCCCTGAAGTCCTTTGATAGGGTTCCCCAGCCAGCAGGGGCAGCTGAGAATGGCTCTGGGCTTAGGTTTCCGTGACTTGCCTTGGGGTCTCCGCTCCCAGAAACCCCAGACACCAAACAGGACCAACATTCCCCTGGTAGGTTCCTGCTGCTTGCTGAACAGCAGCTCTGGTCAAGCACAGGTGTGGTTGTCTTTGTTTTTTTTTTTTGAGACGGAGTCTCGCTCTGTCGCCCGGACTGGAGTGCAGTGGCCGGATCTCGGCTCACTGCAAGCTCCGCCTCCCGGGTTTACGCCATTCTCCTGCCTCAGCCTCCCGAGTAACTGGGACTACAGACGCCCGCCACCTCGCCCGGCTAGTTTTTTGTATTTTTTTTAGTAGAGACAGGGTTTCACCATGTTAGCCAGGATGGTCTCAATCTCCTGACCTCGTGATCCGCCCGTCTTGGCCTCCCAAGGTGCTGGGATTACAGGCTTGAGCCACCGCGCCCGGCAACAGGTGTGGTTGTCTAAGTGAGCTTGGTAGGGTCTGGACCAGAGGGAGACTCCCTGGTTGACTTGTCTGGGCAGCCTGCATCTTTGATGGTGAAAGTGACTACTTTTCAGGCAGAAGGACAGCATTCAGTACTCATCAGGACAAAAGGCGGAGTAGATGGAAAGCCTGGTAGAGGGAGAAGAGAGCCCTGATACAGAGAGGAGGAAGCCAAGGGAGATGGAGACTCCAGCGCACGAGCAGGGTAGGAAAGAGTTAAAGGGTTTGGGAACTCCTGTTTCCAATCACTTGTCAGCCAGCTTTGCTCTCAGCCTTATCAGCAGGGATAGGGCCGCTCAGGGAGAGGCTCTGAGCGCTCTGGTTTCCAAGCTCTTCCCAGACTGCAAGCTCTCAGTGTTCTCATTACCTTCTAAGGGCTCCTGGCTCAGTCTGGGGTGAGGGCCACGGGGAGGGGGCTGGAAACCCAAACACATTTATGGAGTAGAGTGCGAGTTACTAAATACAGCCCGGGGTTGGTGGTGAGGCTGTCGAATCTCAGCAGTAAACCTTCAGAATCCAACTGTCCCCCCTCCTCTCCCCTAGCGCAGGCTGCGTCTTCGCTTCCATTCAACTAGAGCTAAAACTCTTTAATGTTCTTCCCTTTTACAGTTACCCGGAGTCAGAAATCTTCATTGTGTATCTGTGCAGTTACTTTTGGAACTCAAGTGAAGGACTTTACATGTCAGGTAAAGATGTCTTGGTAAGACTTGACTCATGTTAGCGTTTTGGGAGACAGTTTTAGTTCTGCCATCTCATGGGGTTGCTACCTACCTGTTTTAACCATTAGGTAATTTGATAAATCTACTTTCTATATCTTCATTCAAGTTATTGGTTTAAAAGATGTTGCCTGGGAGAGGGCTGAGGGCAGAACCGTTGGTCATGCCAATATAGATTGTCCTCTAGACCTTGACATCAACCCATGGTCAATATTTTTGGGGTGTGGATACTGTTATTAAACTAGCTACTAATTCCTTGTATTGTGCATCTCTAATTTATAATCCACCAAGGATCCAGAAGGCTGCTATGAGAAAAGGTATTAGGTTAGTGCAAAAGTAATTGTTTATTTTCCAAGAAAGTAATGGCAAAAACTGCAATTACTTTTACACCAACCTCATAAAAGTTAAAAGCACCTTTCTATAATCCAATACACCTGGTCCCATGAATCTCCCTAATTTGCCATTCTTGTGACCGTGCTAAAGAAGAAAGTAAGGTTTACATGGTATTTTGCAGTAGAAAAGAGATGTTATGAATTCAAATATAAGCATCATAACCACATTTTTGTAAGGAGCAAGAGTTGCCTGCCAAGAAGAACAGTGGTATGCATGATGGGGATGCCAGGGAGCTGGGTCTTTAAAAGAGAACTGACTGGCCAGGCACGGTGGCTCATCCCTGTAATCCCAGCACTTTGGGAGGCCAAGGCGGGCAGATCACAAGGTCAAGAGATCGAGACCAACCTGGCCAACATGGTGAAACCCTGTCTCTACTAAAAATACAAAAATTAGCTGGATGTGGTGGCACGTGCCTGTAGTCCCAGCTATTTGGGAGACTGAGGCAGAAGAATCGCTTGAACCCAAGAGGCGGAGGTTGCAGTGAGCTGAGATCACGCCATTGTACTCTAGCCTGGCAACAGAGTGAGACTCCATCTTAAAAAAAAAAAAAAAAAAAAAAGAAAAGAACTGACCTAGGAAAGAAATGGGGAGTGAATGGGGATTTAAGTTAATCAAGAGAAGAGACTGGGACAGCAGTTTGTAGGAAATGTGCTAATTATTTGGGGGGCACAGGGTTCTGTCCTGTGACTGCAAGAATAGACCTTGGGCAAGAACCAAGAGTATCCCCTTATGTACAAGCCACAAGGCCTCAGTTCTTCCAGGTCTGGAAACTTCAGAGGTTCTGAACACAGGCTATTTGGTGCCTCCATGACCCTGCTCATGCTGCTTCATCTGGAATCCCTTTCCTTGCTGCCCACCTGGTGAACATCTGCTCATCCTTCCTTTTTACTGCAAGTCTGATACCCTCTAACAAGTCTTCCCTGCCTCCTCCTCCCCTCCAGGTCCAGACTTCCCAGGTGGAGTTCACTACTCCCACTGTGACCTTTTGTTCCCTGTATAGACTTCTGCATTTGCGCCAAAATCATTTTATTACATAGAGGCTAAAGACACAGAGTTTGAGGTTCAGAAGACTTAGCTATTTAGCTGTGACTTTGCCTCTTGCTATAACCTTTCTAAATCTCAGTGTCCTCATTTGTAAAGTTGGGATAATAATAAACACCCACTAGGACTGGCCTGAAGAGTCAATAGAAAATGAACATAAAGCTCTGTATTAGTTACCTATTGCTACATGGCAAATTACCCTAAAATCTAGTGGCTTAAACCAATAATAAACATGGTTTTCTGTCTGTGGGTCAGGAATTTGGGAGCAGCTTAGCTGGGTGGTTCTGCCTCATGAAGATGCAGTTGTGATGTTAGATGGGACTACAGTTATCTGAAGGCTTGTCTGTGGCTGGAGGCACTGTTTCCAAGATGACTCAATCACATGGCTATGGGCAGAAGGTTTCAATTCCTCGTTGGCTATTGGTGGGCAGTCTCAGTTCCTCTCCATGTGGACCTTCCCACAGGAGAGAGCTTCCTGAGTATCTTCACCACATGGCATCTGGAGTCCCCTACAGTGAATGATCCAAGAGACAGCAAGGTGGAAGCTGCATTGTCATTTATGTCCTGGCCTCAGAAGTCATGTACTGTTATTTCCATAGACCCTATTATTTTTGGATAAGCCCTAGTCAATGTGGAAGGGCACTACACAAGCATGTGAATTTCAGGAGAAGATCATTGTGGGCTATTTTAGAGGCTGTCTACTACAACTGTTTAGCTCAATGTTTATCAAAAGCATATCATATGCAGGGTACAGTGGTGTGTGCCTGTAGTCCCAGCTACTCAAGAGGCTGACACAGGAGGGTTGCTTGAACCAAGCAGTTTGAGGGTATAGTGAACTATGATCACGCCTTTGTATGGTCATTGCTCTCCAGCTTGGGTATCATAGTGAGATGTTGTCACTAAAAGAAAAAGCATTTCATAAGGGCTTAATGAACAGTAGCTGCTATTATTAATCCATACATTTGTATTCTCTGCTAGAAAATAAACCCTTTGAGGGCACAGATCATGTCTTGGGCCTGTTTGTACCTCAAGTCCCTAGTGTAGTGTCAAGCATACTGATAGGTTTATACTAAATGCTGATGGAGAATACATGAATGAAGGCTTAGGGAGGGCTAGTCTGGTGGCAGGCTCAGAGTGAATGGGGAGAGAATTCACACCCAGATGTTAAATAGGATTCTGTAATTCAGGTGCTTATCTGGAGTTGCCAGAGTGTGTAGAATCAGGATCTGAGAGTTCCTCATATTTTCATGCTCGAGTACCAAGGACATTTGATATCAAAACAGTAGGCAGGGCAAGGGTAACTCTTACGATTCTCTTTGGAAAACAAGCGCGGAGCAGAAATTTGGCAGGGAGCAATGGTCCCATGATCTAAAGAGTGACCCCACTGATGTCTAATTCTCTGGGCCAAGGCAGACATGGGAAGCTCTTGATATTTTTGTCGTACTCAAACTCCTATCTTGATGACACCTCTGTCCTTCTACCGGGCAGAACAATTTCCCTTTCTAAGAGATTCTGATGCACATTTCTTAGAGTTAATTAAGAAATGAACAGAGGGTTTCATGTCAGAGGCCCGCCCCGCTACTGCCACCCTTTACGCAGGAGAGGGTTTGAGTCTGTGAGGTAACTGATACTCTAGGTGAGATTGAGTTTCCAGACGTCTAGCTCACACTGGAAACCTTGCCCCTGCCCCTGGGCTCGAAAGTTCACCGACTGTCCCTTTTCCACAGACAGAGCCCTCTGTCCTTACCAGTGCTGTACTTTTTTGCCCCAGTTTCCAACAAGGGGCCACTCCTATGAGGCTGCAGCTCCAGGAGCCTCAGAGACAAAGACCAATGGAAGAACAGGTGTCTTCTCAGAGATTTTCCCATGTAGATCACATTCCCACTTGCCAGAGGTTCCATTTTTTCCCAGTTCCTTGAAATCCCAAACAAGTGACTTTACTTGTCTTTTTCCGCCTTTCTTAAAGCTAAGGCAATACAGGGGAAAATCTTTTCCTATCCAGGGTGGAGGGAGCTTGCACTGAATAATATTTTGCCTGTGGATAACAAAAAAGAAGATTGAGACATGCAAATTGTAGATGGGACAGAACTATAGGAGACATATGATATTTGAATTGCCTCTAAACCAAACCAGAAGCAGGCATGGTGGTCTGCACCTGCAGTCCCAACTACTTGAGTGGCTGAGGTGGGAGGATCGCTTGATCTCAGGATTCAAGGCTGCAGTGAGCTCTGATTGCGTCACTGTACTCCAGTCTGGACGACAGAGTGAGACCCCATCTTGAAAAAATGAAAGGAGAAATAAACAAAACCAGGTCACCACAAGGAAATGCGAAAGGAAATTTAAAATGCTTGTTGATTGAAATAAAAAAAATACAATAACTGAGTCTGAAGGAAACAGTGATATGTCAGGGATCATTGTAATTCAAGGCAACTAGACTCTGGAATGACCCTCATCTTGAAAGAGCTTTTTAAATGGTATTTATTTCACTTTCTGTTAGGATTTAAGCAGAAAGAGAACATTTTTAACAGAGGCAGCACTGCGAAATGTGGCCAGTGGGAGAGTTGGGGTCTTGTGTGTATGAAGAATTCTTTGGGGCGTAGGACTAAGGCAATAGAGCTGGACCAATACAAGTCTCTTGGTTTTCAAATTCCACCTCTATGTAGCTATGGAAAGAATTGTGTCATTCTTGGTAGAAAACCCAGCCAAAGTGTTCCCCTGGAGATGAAAACACAAAATAAGAATTTTAAGAAACCATTTTTTGGGGGAGTCAAAAGAATGTTAATGAGACAATTGATTAAGTTATACAAAGAAGTTAAAAATAAAATAAATACTATGTCCAGTTGAAATATTTCACTTGCTCCCCTAAAAACCCACCCCAAAACATGACATTGAGCTTTCAGAGGGGAAGCAGGGAGTGGGACACAGAAAGAAACCAATGAGAGGACAGCATGGAAACCACACTGAGGAAACAGAACTTTTAACCAATGATTATTAGAAAAACAACAGCAATCATTGATTAAACAAATTATGGTTCTAGGAAAAGGGGCACAAAACAGTCAACCTTGGGAAGACTGCCATGTTGGGTAAACACTGAGCTTTAGGGATGACAGCTCTCATTTCCTGTGCAATTAAGAACATTGTTCTTTGGGTCATCTCAGTCAGTTGACAATCACTTTTTGAGTGCACACTATATGCCAAGCTCTGTGTTAGATGTTGGGGCTATAACACCTATGTATCTTTATAGATATACTCCCTGCCTTACACAAATGTCCAGGGTATGGTGAATGTGATAAGGCATAATAATAGCTAAAATGTATTGAGCACTTGCTGTGTTTTAAACACTGTACAAGCACTATAATCCACTATGAGAACAGAACTATATGGTTTTGGTCACATTTGTATCTCCATTGCTTGGCACATAGGTATTCAATAAATATATTTAAAAAATCCTTAAAACCTCTATGAGTAGGTATCATTATTACTCCCATTTTACAGATGAGAAGACTGAGGTCCAAAGAGATTAAGCACTTGTTTGGTGCTATTGTTAGGAAGCCATGGGACAAGGATTTGAACCCAGGAAACCCTGCAAAACACTATACAATGCTGCCCCTTGATAAGTACATGAGTAATCAAAATGCAAGACAGAAGGTAGAAAGCACTCCAAGGGAGATTCAAACAAACTGCCTTGCAAGTTCTAACCTCTGGCAAGGAAAGGGGACAGTGAGAAGGGAAGGATCCTTGGAAGAGATGGCATTTGAGTTGGGTCTTAAAATGTGGGTGAGATTTCCTCAAAGGGGTACAAGGGGAAGCATCTTTAAGATGAAGGAAAGTCAGAAACCAGCACTCGGAACTGGATAAGCGAAAGGTATATTTGAAGACTTTTACACTTCTGGTTTGCTGCGGAAGTAGCCCTCCTCCATGGCAGCAGCAGGAGATTATCTGGAGTAGGTCAGAAGCGGTAAGGAGCAGGGCTTCTCGTGCTGTCACCGCACAAGGGTTGCCTGGTGATTCAGCAGGTCCATGGCGTGGCCCCTGGTGATGCCAAGGCAGCTGGACCACACTTGGAGCAGCTGGGTTCTAGAGGGCCTTGCTTTTCTGGCTGAAGGGTGTAGACTTTATTTGGTAAGCATAGGGCTGCACAGATGGATTTTTAAGCAGGAAAATAAGGCTTTAGAAAGATGGCTTGGTGGTAGTGGTATAAGATGCCCTGGAGAAAGTTGGGCTTTGGTTTCTTTAGCTCCTAACTTATAACTCTCAAAGCTCAGAATACTGATTCAGTCAGGGCCCACACAGGAAAACAGAAACCAAAGAGATGATTAACAGAGATCTTTTAGCCCTTGAATTTGCATTGTCACTTATTCACCAGCGCTGCCTAGAAACTGTTCTTTCCCCCTCCTCCAAGACCAGCCAGAAGCAAAATTTGTCCTTAGTCTCTAGTGGTTAGAAAAAGAGAGGACATGTTGCCTTGACTTTGGGCTATCCTGATGGTTCTGTTCAGGTTCAAACTGGGCCCATCACTCAGCTCACTCTGGATCACTTTTTCATGACTGGCAGATCTGCTTAGGGAATGAAAAATGCTGTGAATATCAGCCTGAAAAAAATATCATCAGGAAATTAAATCTGTGGCTTAAAAAATCCCACACTGCTTTCTGGCTCTGGTCTGTCTCCCAACTGGGATCTCTCCCTCGGCATGGAGGCCTCCTTCCGGCCTCCTCCCCCTCCTCTGGTTCTCCCACCCTCTCTCTTTCCCCCCACAGCCTCCCCTCCTCCCCTCTTCTCTTTCTTATCCTATAGGACCTCCAGCCTGCCTTTTTTCTTCTCTCTGGGCTCCTCCCTGGTGGCTTCAAGCTTCCCTTCCTGTCTCCAGGCTTCTAGCTTTTCCCCAGCTCCACGGAAGCATCTGTCTGTCTCTCTTTCACTTCCCATCAGGGAGTCCTAAATGCTGAATAGGCCCTTCAGACCAGGCCCTGAAGGGGACTTGGCTGGGGCAGTAGGGGGTGGGGGGTACTGGGGACCTGCTGAGGCCATACAGAAGCCCATTGATAGGCAGCCCTTCCACACAGACAACCCAGTCCAGTCTCCATGGCTCCAGCGGAGAGAGGCGTCCCTTGAGGTGGTGGCCAACATCCTGGCCACCATGAATGACCTCAGTGTCTTCGGTGGGCAGGGGGACCTTCACTCTGTAGCCTCCAAATCCTTCAGGCCAATCAGTCCCACCATGGGTGTGAATATATTCATCTTGAAAATAATTTGTCAGTACATCTCCATCAGTGGTGCTGATTTCATTAATTGGAAGAATTAGCTCTTTGTGGCCAATGGAAGAATATGGAGCCAAAACACACGGAATACTTTTCCCCAGTGACCCAGAGACCCTTGGACGAACTCCTGGGTGCCATGAAAATGGATCGTTTTGCAGAAAGAATACCATTGGATGTTTATTTAACATCACTCTCCATCCCCCCAAAAAGACCTTCAAAATGCTCTCACATCTGGCTGCTTTTCTTCCCTCACTTTTTTGTGCAGAGCCAGGACAGGGAGGAAACTTCATCAGTCTGAAAACATCCAGCAGCAAAGTGTAAATTAAATGTGCAGAGAGGCCAAGGGAAGGGGAGTCTTACATTCTGGGGGTGGAGTGAGAAGACTGTGTCCTCACCCCTACTCCATACTGGCAGAGCCGGTTTTTACCCTGTGTCTCCCATTAGGAGCTGTGTGACCTTGGGCAAGACACTTAACCCTTCTGAGCCTCTGTTTCCTTCTGGTAAAATAGGGAAATAAGCACATACGGGGCTGTTGGAGGGCAAAAGGGAATAATGTATGTAGAGTGTATGGCACATAGACACTTGATTGATGGTAGCTACTATTGTGGTTGCTGGGATCAAAACCAGAAGAGAATCCCAACTGTTTCCATGCCTCAGAGACTCACTATTGCTGGCCCCATTCGGGGAGACAGATGGGCAAAAGTAAGTCCTATGGGAGGAGACAGATGGACAAGAAAGGGTGATCAAGAGGATCGGATGGAATGATAGGTCGATGGGGTAACAGGCGGATAGAACATCCCATGGGGAAGGCGGATTTATGACAACCCAAAAGAGACCTTGAGAGACGGTGTCCCATGGGAAGGGCAGATGGATGAGGGTCCAACAGGGGAGACAGAGAGATGACAGACTAAAGAGGAAGACAGATGGATGGCAATTTCATATGGGGGGTGGGCAACCCTGTGACTGGGGGGAACAGATGGACAATATGCTGACGATGAAGCCCGGGCTTCCTGTTTAGTCTCTATTCCTGAGGCCTGGACATCCCTGAATTCTTAATAACCTTGAGGCTCTGTGAGGATGAGAGAGAGAGAGACAGAGAGAGAGAACTTCGCATGGCCTGAGAAGATGTGAAGCATCAGGGTCAGTCTGGCCTCTGTTCCTCCCTCCTCCCACAGCCCCTCCCTGGGTGGCCCCACAGATAAAGGCTCAGCCATGATGATGATGAGGAGGAGGAGGAGGAGGAGGAGGGACAAAACTGCTTTTGGAAAGAAAGGGAAAATAAAAACTAGCTAAAAGTTTTATTTATTTAAAATAAAGGCTCAGTTATGCTTGACTGTAAACACGCAGGCCCATCCCTCCCTCCCTGGCTCTTCTTGTGGAAGAGGGCTTGGACCACACAGTGAGCTGGGGGCAGGAGGCAGAGAGAAGGCCAGTGTAGGCCAGGGGAAGGGGTGGGACTAGGGTGCCCCAGGTGTGGGGAGGGGAGAGGGGCTGTGGAATTTAGTGACCTGCTGAGCACAGCTGGGTTGGGCTGGCTAGACCCTCTGGCCCTGTCTCCTAGACCTTCAGCACATACCATCAACAGTCCATACAGGGTTCAGCCACACTTGCAGCACAACATGGGGATGCCACAACATGGGGATGCCAGGGAAATGCACACACACACACAGGTGTGCAGGCCTTTCTCTCAAGTCTGTCTCCATCTCTTTGTCAGAGATAGCACAGTGGGGTCCTCGGGGAGGTGGGCCTAACTCCAGCTGTGAGTCACATCTTCTATTTGAACTAGAAATTCTACCTGCCTTTTGTCTTCTTTCTTGCAGGTTCCACCTGAATTCCTTCCATGCTTTTCAGTGACTGAACCGTTTGGGTGGCCTGGAAGAGCCTGTGAGCTCCCTAGAGAAAGGAGACAGTGTGGATGGAGAAGAATCTGGAGTAGAGACAATTCTGGGGACCCTGCCTTTCAAGTCTTTTGTGTGAGGGCTGTGTTGGTGGCCCAACTAGCCAGGGAAAGGCTATGGTATGCGAGGTCAGGCGGGAATAGGCAGGAAATGTTTGTGATAAGAGGCTTTGCCTCTTGCAAGCTCCTCTGGTTTCCAGACCCAGCTGCAGGATAAGGGCCCAGGAGCTGAGCAGGGAGCCTCAGAGGAGGCTGCTGCAAGAGCCAGCCCTTGGGATTTCAGCAGGCAGAGTTGCAATAAGAGGCCCCTGGGGGCCCTGAAGACGGTGCCTGGGGATAGAAAGGACCCTGGGAACCTAGCCAGGGCCGCCTTCCTTTGGGATCAGGAATTTCAATCATACTTCAGAGGGCCAAATCAATCCCTTAAGAAAAGTAAAACAAAACAAACCCCAGCTTTGTTAATCCAAGTTGCTGAGAGGGTGGAGCAGGTGGGAACTACAGACTTGACCCCCCAGGGGATTTCATGCCCTGGATTGGTCCCAGTTGGAGCCATTCATTAATGTTAACCAGTAGAAATGGAAAATGGAAGGGTGCACTGACAAAAGATCAGGCTGGAAGCTCTGAGAAGGAATCCATTCCAAGAGAATCATCTGCTGAGGATAAATAGAGTCATCGAACAGTGAACAGCGTGTCATGCAGGCAATTGCAAAGCTTGGTGATCCTTAGATTTCCAGTGTCTCCTCTTTGCCCAAGGCCCAGTGACTCCACCATCTGTGGTTGACTTGGCCAGCTCACAAAGGAGCAAGATGGGCTGCACAGGAACACCCCCGTGAGCGGAGATGAGGCTGCAGGCCATTTGCTATTGTACCAGCGCTCCTTCTTAAGGATTAGCAGCTTCTATCTATCCCTGGAGGCTGCACTGTAAATGCCTGTGTAATGCTAATTTGTGGTTGGCAGATTGATTGGGAAGGAGCAGGACAATGGCAAGAGGAGGCTGAGCTCCCTCCTCCTCCTAGTGTAATGGTGTGCATGCATGCTGTGTGTGTGTGTGTATGTGGGTGTCTTCTGGGAGAAATGTAGCAACAAGCCCACAGAAAAGATGACTATTCAAAGAGAGGAAGAAGATTTGCTCACCGATGCCCAGAATCTGAAAGGCATGCTGGAGTGGAGAGATGGGAGTCTATGAAGCACAAATCCAGGGAGATTTTTTGATGGGAGTAAGTGACACCCCATCACTCTTACCATATTCTATTCATTAGAACCAAGTCCCTAAGTCCAGCCCACACTTAGAGGAAGGGATTACATGGGAGGCAAGAATCACTGAGAGCCATTTCAGAAACTGCCTACACTTAGAAAAACACTGAAAAAGCTCCCGGCCGAGGGCCAGGCACATAACACGTGCTCAAGGAATTGTTACTTGGACCAATGACTCTTCTAGGATGTGAGCTCGGTTTTCCCACAGTGGCCTGGGTCTCTGCTGTCCCATCTTTATTCCTGTTGGTTCTGCTGGGTTTTCTCCAAAGGCTTTTCCCTCTGATACTGGGAGGTTTGTGACTAGGCTCTCTGCGTGTGGGGCGGCAGACAGGATAGATGCTAACTTCCACTCCTGCTGTCTTCTGAACAGCCTCTTGACGACCATGTGTGGTCTTGCTTTGTGGTCAGTGTACAGATATTTTAATTTCCTGCTCACCTGCTCAGAGGAGGATCTGATTTCTTCTTGCATTTATTTTTCTCTCCGGCAGCCTGTGGACAGGTATTTCTGTCTGACCATCTGGTAGCCATTCACCTTTATGGTGGCGTGAGAAAGGAATCAATTTCACTTGTTTCTTTAGTAATATCTGCCTCTTCTGACAGCAAGTTACCTTTATCACCTCTTAAAATTCTTACTATGTTGGACCTTCTGGTACCTTGGGGACTCTTTCAATCCCCTAACTTTGTGCAACTGCATCTCCCTCTTTGGTTTAACCTCTCAGGCCTTTCTTTTTGCACCACGGTTTAATACATTCCATATATACTTCTAAGTCTGCTGGTACCTCTCCCCACCCACTGCCTGCTGAGAGTGACGGATTCTTCCTGACTAGACCAAGTCTATAGTAATCACAAAACAATTAACTGAAGGAGAAAAGCTGACCCCTTCCCTCATCCTGCCCCTCTGCAGACCTCTTGAGGCCTTTTGTCTAATTGTGGTGGGTAATTTGGATAGGGCAAAAAATGGGGACGATAGAGCAAATTTCTGGGCAAGAATGAGGGGAGAGGTGAGTGGAGCTTCTTCATCTTGCTCTGGTTTTGTGTCCTGGGTGTCTCCAGGGTCCACTGTCTCATCCGAGACTCCTAGAAAGTGAGGAGCCATGGATTGGTATCCTACTAACAGATGGGACATCAGAGGCCTCTGGTAAGGAGTATAAGCTCAGCTCACCATGCTCTTTTGTGTTTTTGCTGGAAGAAGTGTTGAAAAAAGGAGTGGTTATACACTGGCCTATCTAGCCATAGAATACAAACACTTAGGGTGAGCGCCAGGGAATGCCTTTTCTGAAAATGGTGCTGCATGGAATGGATGATTAATTTCCTGGTTAAAATGAAGCCAGACTATCTTTCAGAGTCTTAAACCTGCTCCCAATACCCTCCACATACTAGTTTCTAATTGGTTAATGAACATAGTCACTATTTTTAGGGCCTGGTGCTCCAGTGTAGTGGTCAAGAGTGTGCACTCCTATTTACAATAGCAAAGACATGGAACCAACCCAAATGCCCATCAGTGATAGACTGGATAAAGAAAATATGGTATATATATACCACGGAATACTATGCAGCCATAAGAAGAAATGAGATCATGTTCTTTGCAGGGATATGGATGAAGCTGGAAGCCATCATCCTCAGCAAACTAACACAGGAATAGAAAACCAAACACCACATGTTCTCACTCATAAGTGGGAGCTGAACAATGAGAACACATGGACACAGGGAGGGGAACATCACACACCAAGGCCTGTCTGGTGTGGGGAGGGAAAGGAGAGCATCAGGACAAATAGCTAATGAATGCAGGGCTTAAAACCTAGATGACAGGTTGATAGGTGCAGCAAACCACTATGGCACACATATACCTATGTAACAAACCTGTACCTTTTGCACATGTATCCCAGAACTTAAAATAAAAATTAAAAAAATTACCCTGGAAAAAGAAAAGAGTGTGTACTCTGGTTAGAAAGGCTTTGATTTAGGTCCCAGCTCCTTTACTTACTACCTATCCTTAGCTATCCTCTCAAAATGTCACTTTTCTCATCTGTAAAATGGCTATGTGAGGGTTTCTGTTTTCATAAGATTTATATAAGAGTTACACAAAGTAATAAATAAGAGATAATAAGTAAGTAAAGGCATAAAGCGTCTAGTGTGTAGTAAACCCTCAAAGTCTGTTATGTCTTATTATCTCTGCCCCTAAGACTTTCCAGCAGCCAAAGCCTCAAATTTTGGAGCTTACCATCTCTGCTGCACATCTTTCTTCCCCCTCCCTTGAATGTTGAGCTGCCACAGTCATTGCATTGGATTACCCTCACCCCAATCGCTCTCCTAGACATTCTGTCCCTGGGACCTCGGCCCCACTCCCTGCACCCCTGCTCCACGCTTTTTCCCGGAGTGTGAGTCAGTCTCCAAGTCCAGTTAGCATATCTCTGTGGAGTGTCCTCTGGGGGCTGAGGGACAGTCCGGCTGGGAGGTCTACTCCTTATCACGGATGACCTCGTTGTGAACCTTCCTGAGGCAGTGGGGAGAAATGTAAAACATTCAGACAAGTTGTTATTTGTCATCCCTCTCAGCCACCCCTAAAAAGTTAACGGCATTTAACTCCCTCTCTAAAACACAGAGTTTAGTCAAAACCCTTTTTGTCTATAGACATAGAGTGAACGTTTAATTTGGCTCTGGAAGCTGTGCTGAAGAAACCACTCGGGAGGCCGGGGGGATGTCTGTGGTCGGTCAGATCTCTCTATGTGAGAGGGGGTTAGACACGGAGACAGGGAGGAGTCAGTGTGGTCTGAGGCTCCACGGTGATCCAAGGCTGTGTCCACAGTGGCTCCAGGATGGAAGCTTCCTTGGTTTCTGCAGGACACCCCGGCAAAGCAATGCCCCAAGAACAGAGTGTCATCTTTTTCATTTGGAAACTGAGACAGTGGTCTCCCGTGTAACAGAACTCCCCCACTCTGTCCTCTCTGAGCCCCATCTCAGGAGCTTTTTGGCATGGATATCAAGGCCTGGGATGGGTAGTTTTTTCAGAGAAGATGAATCATCTGCATACTTTCTTCAGAGGGAATTGGGCTTCCAAAACCCAAATCTCTCATGTGATGTAAACAGTGAAGCTGAAGGCCAGGATGTCAGGGTGTTAGGGAGGTTGGCTGTGCTAGGAAAGCAGGAGTGCTGAGTTAGTGGACGGAGGCAGATTTTGATGAGTGTTGCGAATAACTGGTTTGGCATGGAACATGGAATGGCTTTGTACCAACTCATTGGTGGGGAAAAAAGAGGCTGGCACCAGCAGAGGACCTAACTGGCTTAGGTAGAGTGATGGTGTCTGTGAGCCTCTTCTCAGAGATTACAGAGCTTCCCAAGGAGGGTGGAACTGATAACTTCCCTAAAGCAAGGAGGAGGGTCATTCTCCTGTCTCAGTTACTACTGTCCTGCCCATTGGAGTGGATAAAGCATATTTCTTAGAGAGGATAACAGAAGTGAGGGGTTTGGGGAGGGAGGTGATCTTGAGGAGGGTAGGAGAAATGGAGTGAAGACATTTTTCCTTTCTGATTCTTCCAGAAGAGGACAAAATCGGTTGGTGGATGATAGTTGCCCTTTGTCTAGAGGCTGGATGTAGAAGGTGCTGCAAGCTCTGCAAGCTGATTAGTTAATGTGGAAGCTGAAACCTACCTTGGGAAGTTGACCATTGTCTTGCTTTTACCTGGGTTGCTTCCTTGTTTCTCTGTAGGTTTATAGCAAAGGGTTAAGGCTGCATAGATCTCTGCAGTTACAATTATTCATACCAGAAGATCTTGCTAACTTCTTTGTTATTTGAGCAGCTGGATGAGATTCCTGGTTTCCATAATCTGGACCTGGAGGTTTATACAGGAGAGGATCACTGGGGCAGACTTGAACCATGGTGCCCACAAGTGGGGAGGGTGCTCCAGGGCCCATGGAAAGAACTTCTTTCTGCAGTTGGAGACAGCCTTCTTTCTGTGTGGGTGAGTGGAGACATAATCCCTTTTATCCTGGCTTTGGTTTGCTTGATTACCTCTTTAGCAGTGCAGTTCGTGACTGCAACAGGTGTCAGACTTTGTAAAGGCAGAGGCTGAGAGCTGGCCAAGACCATTTGTCATTCCTGACCTATGTAGCTGGACCTTCGATACTGTGAAGTCTTATTCCCAATTGCAGTTGCTCGTTCTAGGGATGGGAGATAAGACATTGTGTTGATTTCTGACAAAGTCCATGAAACAGTCAGAAAGGGCAACCTCTTCTTCCAAATCCAGAAAAGAAGCTATGATGAAAGAATTGGGGTGGGTGGAATGGGTGTGAGCGATGGTGGTTTGTCACTGTCTTGGAAAATCATCTTATACTTTTACAAATCAGAGGAAGTGAAAGAGAAGAAACAGCTGGACTCTTTTCATCGCCTTAGCACACATTTTATCCTGAAATAACACGCTACACTTTGAGAGAGTGTAGAAAGTGGGCAGTGCAATAGAGTGGATGAGACACTGAGATAGTTTCCCGGGACACTGAGATTGCAGTCTGCTGCTGACCAGTTGTGCAACTCTGGCGAGTTGCCTTTCTGGGTGGATCCAGTTTTGTCCTCTGTTGGAGGGAGCAGGGAGAGCAGGGGTGGACAGGGATTAGGTGGTCTCTAGTCTATGACTCACTGGCCACAGCATGACCACCTCTCCCTCACGCAGCCAAGGATGGGGATTGCTCTCAGCTGCTCTGTCCTCTCCCCTCCCTCCCTCCCCAGCGGGTTATCATGCTGACTCGACTAACACAAACCCCCATCTGGATGCAGTCCAAACGCCAGATGTGCCCCCGATTAGTGTCGGTCTGGGGAATGTTTCCATGACTGAAAGGTCAGTGTCAGCTGGAAGTGCCCAGAGTGGGCGTCTGCTCCCCACCCCTCGTCAGCTGCAAGGGCTGAACCTTCCATTATCTCACCGGCCAAGGAACTGAGCTGGGTGGGGTGGGGGGCAGCAGGGGTCGAGTGCTGGCCAAGTTCAGGAGGTCCTTGTTTTACTTGTCTTCTCTCTTCACTCTCAGGCTGAAGGACAGAGTGTGATTTTCCACTTGGAAGAGACTCCAGGGCTGTGCAGAGAGGGAAGCCCTGCTGGTGTGTAACTGAAAACACTTAGCTCTCCTTTAGATCTGCAATGTGCTCGTGTCTGTTCCGATTTTCTTATGGGGGCTGTCACCTCCACTGTGGAAAGAGAAATGAACGATAATATTGCGATGGGCTGGGCTGCCATGTTTTGCTCTATTTACAGGTCATTTTAAGTATTGCTTCTACACTTCAGATGGGCTTTCATGTTTAATTTCATGCATGTAGGGCCATGCAAGGCTTTCCACTAGGTAGCAATGAAAATTAAATACAATTGAGTTTGATGTGTACCTTATTGATTCCAGACCCATTTCAGTAGACTGTGACACTTCAGCGACCTGCAAATTCTACACATTAGAGTTCATATTTTATACAAACTCCGTACACCTAAGACGTGGACTTAACATTTCTACCAACAACATCCAATTTCCCATAAAAGATGCAGGCCCATCAGAAGATGAAAGCTACGAATGAAGATGCATTAAAGATGAGATTTATGGCCACCCCTTAGGGAAAGAAAAGATTCATAAATAATTTCATGGAAATTACCTCAAAATAGAGTCATAATTTCCTTAATTTCACGTTTTCCCTTTGGTTCCCTGCAGGCCACATCTTGTTTCATGTGTCACCACAACTCCATTTCAAAGGGATGAGGTAGGAGAGGGGAGAGGTTGTATGTTAACTGGCCTGGGAACAGCTAAGTAATGAAACTGGCTCAGCACCTGTGATTGATAGTGTTCTGTCAAAGCACAGAACTTCTCTTCTTTGCTTGTGACTGGCAGGTGAAGCGTACTTCTCTGTGGCCCACGGCTGCTCTGGCAGAGGCGGCCTTAGAGAAGACCACTTGAGCAGGGGGAATGGTTGATAATCAGAGGTAAAGTTGAGGAAGGCCAAAGGGGCAGGCCTGACCAGAAATGCTTTCAGGGTATTGTGGCAATCATCTCTCTTCTGCAACCGAGCTGGGAATTAGAGGCTTTCTTCAGCCCGGAGTGGGAGAAAGGGAATTTTTACTAGAGGGCATGGCCTTCTGAGGCAGGAGAAGAAAGTATCTTCTGCCAGCTGGGGCAGGGAACGGAGGTGAGTCAGAAAGGCTTGTGGAGAGTGGTATTCCCCACTGGGGGTCACAGGGCCACTTGTAAAATGACGCCTAGATGTTGGTCTACAGCCAAGGTTCTCAACCTTGGCTGCATATGAGAATCACCTGGGGAGCTTTTACAATCCTGATGTCCAGACCCCACCTCATCCAGATTACATCAGAATCTCTGGGGTGGGGCCCAGGCTGAGGTAGTTGTTAAGGCTCCCTAGGTAATTTCACTGTGTATCCAGTCATGAGACCCATTGATCTAGGACCTTACTAATCAAAGTGTGGTATGAAGACCGGCAGCATCGTATCACCTGGGACTTGTTAGACATGTAGAATCTGAGGCCCCACCCCAGCATCTCCAGTTTAGTAAAATCCCCCGGAGATTTGGACTCTGTTAAAGTGTGAAGAGCTGGGGTTTTCAAACTTGACTGCACATTAAAATCATCTGGAGAGCTTTTAAAAAATCCCAATGCCCAGGCCACACCTCATACCAATTAAATCAGAATTTCTGAGGGTGGGAGGCAAGCAGTTTTTTAAATAGGTTTTCAGGTGATTCCAATGTGCATGAGTGCGCAGTCCTGGATACATATTAGAATCACCTGGGGAGCTTTTAAATATCCCGATGCCCAAACCTACTCTTAGAAATTCTGATCTAATTGGTCTAGGATAGGCGGTAAAAAGATTCCTAGGTGATTCTAATATGCAGCCAGTGGAGCCTGTCTTCCGGAATGTTGGTTCGGCTTCACTGAAGGTACAGCCAACTTAAAAACCCTCACTGCAAGTCAATGGATCCAGTAACATTCGGAGAAAAAGAATGAGTAGGCCATGGCTGGACTTAGCTCCCAGGGCTTTGATATTTAATCTCCTTACATGCGATAACTACGATTTTTTTTTTTTTATAAATTCAGATATTTATATGCTCCTCTAGTTTTCTAATAAAGTTCCTTTTGAAAAATTCAACCTCAATGCAGCTGAGTTAAGAGACAAAAGCACTGGCCTACACCTGGGCCACAGGAGCTCAGAGCAGCTAAGGGGTCAGGTGGGATGGAGGCAAGAGAGGTTATGGTGCAGAACTTGGGAGCACCAGGACCGAGAGGAAGACCCTGAGGGATAAGCAAAAGGTGAGCTGATTGCAATTTTCTTGTTCTTTTTACTCTGTGATACTGTCATCATTTCTAACGTGACTGTGGAGTCGGGTAGTTGTAGAATTGCTGGATTTAGCAAATAAAAACCCATGGCACCCAGTTACATTCAAATTTCAGATAAACAATGTTTTTAGCGTAAGTATGACACCTGTAATATTTGAGACGTACTTATTCTAGAAAATTTGTTGTTTATCTGAAATTCAGTTTTATCCTGGTATCCTGTATTTTATCTGATAACCCTCTTCCATACACAACCCTAAATTCTCAGTATTAGAAAATCTGCCCTGTGAGTGGGGCTTTCTCTAGGCCTTGAGCTGGCTCTTGCCGTCTTGGGGTGAAGTCTATGGGTGATTGTTAGAATCCTGTTCCCAGGTAGATCAGGGAACAGCATTCTAACAGGATTTTTTTTTTTTTTTTTTTGAGACAGTCTTGCTCTGTCACCCAGGCTGGAGTGCAGTGTTGTGATCTTGGCTCACTGCAATCTCTGTCTCCCGAGTTCTAAGTGACTCTCCTGCCTCAGCCTCCTGAGTAGCTGGGATTACAGGCGCCTGCCATGACGCCAGACTAATTTTTGTATTTTTAGTAGAGATGGGGTTTCACCATGTTGGCCAGGCTGGTCTTGAACTCCTGACCTCAGGTGATCTGCCTGCCTTGGCTTCCCAAAATGCTGGGATTACAGGCATGAGCCACCATGCCCAGCTGAGAACAGGATTCTGACAGCTACCCATGGACTTCACCTGTGTTCTACGGGTATTGCTCAGCGTCCCCAAACTAGCCCCAGTGTTTGTGTGTGTGTGTGACTCCGTGCCTATGGACAATGTCCTTGAACTTCACTCTGCTGGGCTCACCTGCAGTCCTTAGTGGTGAGGTGGTTTCTGGGAGTTCCTCTGGAGTACCCTCCTCTCCTGTTGTTGCTTGCCCAATTTATGCCCAAGAGAAAGGAGGCTGAAGGGCCTTGATGGGCTGGAGGCGACGTGTTGAGCTGCTGGTGAATCAGACAAATGTAGAGAAAAGGGAATGGAAAGGAAAGCACGGTTCACAAGCTGCAACCATCACATCTCCCTGAAGCAGCTGTTCAGTGTCTGAGCCCGGCTTTCAGCAGAGGCTGCTCCACTGAAATACATTGAGTCAAAAGTGCAGTTTCCCGTTCTGTTCAACTCAGAACAGCTCATTCCCTGTGGGCTTGTGAAAGGAAAATATCTTGGGCCCCCAAAATCACTGAGGAAAACTCAAGCTGTAAATTGCTTAGGGCAAACCTGCCTCCCATTCTATTCAGAGTCACCCCTCTGCTCACTGAGATAGATGCATATTTGATTTGCCTACTTTGGAAAGGCTAGTCAGAAACTCAAAAGAATGTAACCATTTATGTATCACCTGTGACCTGGAAGGGTCTTCCTACCTTTGCTTCAAGTTGTCCCGCGTTTCCAGACCAAACCAATGTATTTCTTACATATGTTGATTGATGTCTCCTGTCTCCCTAAAATGTATAAAGCCCAGCTGTGCCCTGAGCACCTTGGGCACATGTTGTCAGGACTTCTGAGGCTATGTCACAGGCGCGTCCCCAGCCTCGGCAAAATAAACTTTCTAAATTAACTGAGACCTGTCTCAGATTTTCTGGGTTCACAGCCTTCAGAGTGTGAAGGGGCTTGGAGAAAGGGAGGCAGAGAGTGGGGAAGAGCCAGCTGCCAGCAAGAGATGCACAGCTACAGCCAGAGAGAAGTGCAAGGTTAGAGAAGGAGGGAGAGGGAGGTCACCACTGCTGGTTACTTAGCTGGGGACGTGCAGCCAGATGCAGGATGATCAGGAAGGGTACCCTTGGCTTGTCCCTCCAGCCTATCCTTCTAAAGGTCTAAAGCTGGTGCTGGTCTGTCCTGAAGCAGTATCCGAACCAATTAGCCTTAAGAAAAGCTCAGGAGGGCACGTGAAGGCTGGAAAATGGGCTGGGCCAGGTTCTGGAGCGATGGCCAATTTTCTCTGGATGTTCTAGAGGACAAGTGACCCCTTTATGAGGCTCCTCTGCTGGTCAGGCCCCGCAGGCGTGGTGAGGCTTGGGAGAGCTGGCAGGTCTCCCAGGAGGAGCTCTCACTTAGAATATCTACTGTTGCAAGTCCTCCCCACTTCCCTCCTGACACCACCATCTTCCCAGAATAATAAAGCGCTGTCGTTTACCTGACGGTCACAGACTTGGTTTTTGTGTTTCTTCTGGGATTCTAGCTTGGGAAATCCAGGCTTTTCTGTCTCCTTCTCTGTTTTCTGTCTTCTTGTGCCTCCTTCCTGATGGTCTTTCCAGAACATCTTCTCCCACAGGCAACCTGGATGTGGTGTGGGAGGGCTCTCCAGAGAACGTCGGTATCTGGTGGTTAATTAAAATGATAAATGGGCCTTTTGGCTCTCTGACCACTTCATTTAGGGCAGGAAGAGTGAGAGGCTCTGTGGAAGATTGGGAGAGAAGCCAGGTGATGGGAGGGGCAGCTCCAGGACAGGACAATCCTCAACTCTTATGTGCAAGGTCCCCTAGTCTAAGAGGGTTGGTCCTCATGCAGATTTTGCTTAGGGCTGGGGCATCTGAGTGAGAGGTGGGTCTCCAGGTGAGGCATCCTTACTGGTAATGGGTCTGGGCCTTGCTGACTCTTTGGGGTTTAGCTTGTAGGTTCTCAGCCAGGGCCCAGACCTCCATGCCTTTTCTCCAAGACCACAGTGCTCTTTTCCAGAAGGCTGAGTGGCCTCGTTGGTGAAAAAGAGCTGACTTGGGCCTCCAGGCCAACAGTTCACTCTGGAACCTAATCCTGAGTCACAGCCTATTGGCAAAATCAATGTGCTATGGACTGTCATACAGACAATGTGTTAGGCCCTGGGAGCCATGGAAGATGGGCTTGGGTGACCCCTGGAGTCAGGCTCACATCCTTATCCAAGCTCTAGGAAAGAACAGCTTGTCCTGTGGGATTCCCCCAGGCTGGCACATATACCCCAGTTGGGGCTGGGCTGGCATGAGCCCCTCTGGCCAGATCTTGGCTGACTGTCATATGTTTACCTCTAACCAGGCCCAAGCTTGGCCTGAGAGCCCTGAGTCTCTGCCTGGTGGAGACATTCATGTGGACAGAGCCAGCACCCAGGAGAGATTGATAGGTGAATCCTGACAGGCTTGTGTTGTGTGCATTACTTCCCATGAAGCTGAGGGGTCTGAATACCCAACTAGTGTCTGTTTAGGGGGTCAAGAAGTGGGAGCTCAGAGCTGGGGGCATGGCTGGAATGACTGTGAAAGGAGAGAGGGTCCAGTTCTCGGTGAGTCCCCGCTCTTCATCATCATTTCCTGGCTCTTCTCCTCTTCCCTGGCATTTCTCAAGTTCTGGGGTAAGGTCTAAATTGGGCACTTGGATGAGACATTCCCAGGGAGCTGCCAACCTTCCAGGTCCAGAGTGGTCACAGGACCTGCTGACTCCACATCTCCTCCTCTCGGTTTGGCCCTCGCCCTAATCCCTGCTGGTGTCTGATGCCAGTGACTTGCTGCCTGCTGAAGTCCTTTTTCATCGTGCCAGTTCCAGGCTCTGTCTGGAGCTGCCAAGGTGGATCTGTGCATGTGTGTGTGTGTCTCTACATGTCCTCCTTGGACATTTTACTAAATGTTTCTTGGCCCCCAAGTGAGGCACAAATTCCACAGTCCTTTCCAAACCTGAACTTAGTGGTTGGAGAAAGTGCCGAGTACAATTTATTAAATGTGTGCCATCCTCTCCACCCTTCAGAGCCTAGTGTGTGCTGCCTTTCCTTTGAGAAGTCTTCTCTTGGGACCTCAGCCCTGTTGTCCCCTGCCCTCTCTAGGCTCCTATGGTCCAGAGAGCCCGGCTTGAGCTCTTGTCCCTTTGTATCATTTTTGAACAGTGATATGGTTTGTCTGTGTCCCCACCCAAATCTCATCTTGAATTATAGCTCTCATTATCCCCACACGTTATGGGAGGGACCTGGTGGGAGGTAAATAATGGGGGTGCTTACCCCCATGCTGTTCTCAGGACAGTGAGTTCTCATGAGATCTGATGGTTTTATAAGGGGCTTTTCCCCCTTTGGGACTTCTCCTTCCTGCCGCTATGTGAAGGAGAACACGTTTGCTTCCCCTTCTGCCATGTTTGTAAGTTTCCTGAGGCCTCCCAGCCTGGTGGAACTGTGACTCAATTAGGCCTCTTTCCTTTATAAATTACCCAGTCGTGGGCAGTTCCTTATAGCAGGATGAGAACAGACTAATGCAGTTAGTCTCTTACCTTCCAGAGTGCAAGAACCAAGTCTTGTGAGTTGGCCTGACCCAGGTTCAAATTGTGCTTCTTACTTATAAGCAGATGACTTTGAGCTAGTTAATTTGAGACTCAGTTTCCTCATCTGTACAAAGGGGATAATAATGCTTTCCTCTCCAGATCACTGTGAGGATTTACGAGCTTATGCAAACTAAGCCCCTGGCACAATGCCCAGAGTAGGGCAGGCGCTTAATAAATCTGGGTTCCTGTTCTCTGCTCTTCCCTCCTCGCAGTTGCTGGAACAGGGCTGGGCTTGTGGTCGGCACCCAGAAAAGCAGTGGTGACTGATTAATGATTATGGAGCCTGCAATTATTGGGATGAAGTCCCTAAACAGGGAAACAGCTCTAAGCAAACCCATTAATTAGGGGGGGCCTGTTTGCAGTTCTTTTGTGCTGGCTTGTCATGTGTTAGTTCAAGGAGGGCTTTGTACCCTCAGCCTCTATCCACCCAGAGGTCATTCTGAGAAAATAATGACCAAGGAGAGGCTCAGGCCTGAGGTGTGCAATTCCCACCTACTTGTGACCTTCATGCCCATCCTCCCCTCCCCACTCCACAACTGGTGCAATAAACAAGTTAACAGGTGACGAAAACAGCCTCATAAAGAAGGCCACTGGCTTTAGGACAGCATTAGGCCTGAGTTAATGTACTTTTTGCTAGGAACCAGGGACTTCCTGAGGCAAAGGAGGACTCCTGACTTGGAGCAACCTCTCAGGCCAGGAGAGGCCAACTCAGGCTAGCTACTTTTTATTTTTTTACTTCCAAGTATATTTAAAAAAAGAAGAATTGCCAAAATAGTGTTACATTACAAAATCATGTTATAACTTACATGTTTATATTTGTCAGGTTAACAAGTTTAAACCTCAAATGCAATATGAATGTGTTATTTCGCAATAATTTTAAGGCCTTAAAAAATACTGTTGTGTACTGCAAGCAGGTGGTAAGACAAAATAATGGGATATAAGTCTAAAGAACCCTTCTCTCCTGGGTTACCCCCCACCCCACTCCATGGGGATGGTCCCATGGGGCAGCTTACAGCCCAGGGCTCTGGCCTCTGCCAGCCACAGTGGTCAGTGGTCATCTCAGAGTTGGATGGGGGCCCTGGTAACAGAGACCTGGAGATGATTCATCCCATGGGGAAATTTAGACCCATTCACAAGCCATAACGTGCCTGTAAACAAGAGGTGGATCTGGCTTGCTTCAAAGGTTGTGTGGTTCTTGGCTGATGAGCATTTATGCTGAGCCCATCTCCAGTGGCCTGCATGCAGTGGGTGTCAAGTAAATACTCGAGTCACCTGCTGCAGGCACAGTCAACAGGTCTTATTCACTTATTTGATGACTACTGCTTTCCCTATTAGATGGAATTATGCCTGACTTTTCCCTTCTGTATCCTAAGCATATAATAAGTGTTCCATGTATATATTGAAATAAATGAAATCAAATTTTCTCTAAGAAGCACCCTGAATCAGCCCTTTTCTCCTGGGCTTCTCTTCTCCATTTCAGAGCATAACATTGCGTTGTGATTATATTTATTCCCTTGACTTTGTCCTGCACAGGCTCTGAGCATCTATTTGGTATCCCAAGTACCCAGCACAGTGACTTGCACAAAGCAGGCATTGATCAAAATATCTGCAACTTGACTGAATCAGTGTGAGTTTGGCATATCCAGGCCAATGGAGACAGCCTCCCTTCTAACCCCAGGCCCAGCATGCTTGGAAGCTGTGTTTCTTGATGAGTGTGTTCCTGTTTTCTAAATCTCTGTCCCTAGAAGCGCATGTTCTCCTCTTCCGGTGTTGGGGCACATCTGGTTATTGGTACATGTTGCTTAGTTAGAAACTCTTAAAACAGCATGAAATTATTAGCACGTTGCTCAGGCCTGCCAAGCTATTCTTGAGACTTGAGCTTTGGTGGGTCTGATTTTCTGTTTGTTTTCTGTTTTCATACAGTTTAGAAAATTGGTCTGTGACAATCTTGGAGGAAATAAGCCTGCCTTGAACTCTACCAAGGGGGAACAAGCCTGAGATGGGGGGTGGGGGCAGAGGGAGATAAGCTCAGTGGGGAGAGGCTCTGAAATTCCCTGCCTGCATTCCTTTCCTTGCATTCTGTATTGGACTCTCAGGCTAATTTGATGTGTGGGGAGAAGGGATGCCCAAAGGAGGAGGGGTGGAATTGGGGAGAGGCTTGTCTCTGCATGGCTCCTCTCAGGAAGACCAGCAGGACCAGTACAGCACCTTTCTGTTCCAGAGGACAGAGACATGCTCTCTCCAAATAAATGTCTAGGGATGGAGGCTGTGAAGGAAGATGTCCCTTCCTCATATATATGATTCCTGTTATCTATTGGGTATGGGCAGTGCCAGAACTGTCCTATGTGGCCCCAACATACCATCTCTTCTCCCTACTCTTGGCAGCACTTGTCTCTTGGCGGACTTTTCTTTCTGGAAATAATTTCATATGGGGAAAAGGCTGGGCTGACCTATTTCACTTTGGGTGGTAGTTGCTGTCTTGAGGGTAGGCAGAGCCAGCTACCGCTGCTTCTGGATGGTGAGACCTGGCATGAGGAAGGGTGGTTTGAAGAGGTCTCTAGAACCCCCAGGCAGAACTTGGTTTGACTCTTGGCAGTGGAGATGGGACTCAGGAATTGTTCTTTGGTCGAAATGTCAATAGCAGCATCATCTCTAACCCTTCCCCAAGCACCATGCCTTGTCTTTGGTGCTCTCTGTTCCATCTTTGATGGCTATTTAAAAATCTTTTTCTTTTACCCTTTTCCACAAAAGTGCTGCCTCCATTTCAGCCTTGAATTTCTCCTCAGAGAGCAGTTCTCAGCTGTGCTGCTGGGTTCTGGGTCTTTATGAGTGAGTCTGAGATTTCTACTCTGCCCCCGACCCCCTGCATCTAATGAATCTCAAAGCACACCCTTGAGAACTCCAAGGATGGACATTTTGCCTCTTTATTGCCCTGGGGCACTGAGGTAATTGCATCCCTAAGCATGTCAGTTCTCTAAGGGAACCCTTGTTTATTTGGTATCTACAATGTGCCAGACACTGAGCACATGACTTAGATGGAATGACTTGCTCAAACCATGGAGGCAGTAAGTGACATCCACATGTATGTCTGTCTGATAGCCAAGCCCTTCCTCATTCCTTGTACCAGGGGTTCATGAACTCAGAGGATTAGAGTGCTTTGATTCTCAGTCTTTTTCATCTTGCCTGCAGCCCAGTACTTCTAGGCTCACTTTCTTAGTGGTTCATACCCCAACTCTAAGCCTGTAAGAATAACCTTGCTCTCTAGATCAGCATCAAGGTAAAGTTCCCTTTGTCATGAGCCCTTGGTATTAGTTCATTATATTAAAATAGGTCTTTAATTTAAAAAGCAGGGGAGGGAGAGAACTAAACATTGAAAGAGTTTGTACATTTCTAATTGTGAATGTTTGGTAAGGCTTAAAGGCATATGATGGCTCACATTTCAACCCAAACACTTCTCAGGAATTTCTGCCAATGTTGTTCCCCATCAGTCCTTAGTCTCTTCTCTGTCTCCTTCTCACCTGGAAAGGGTTTGAGGCAAGTGTCCCTCTCACACCCATAATCTAGACTGGGATTCTTAACTTGGGATTTATGGATGGGTTTCTGGAGTCTGTGAATTTCTAGAAATTGAACAATGTAGTTGGATTGTTGTGTGTGCTTTTTTCTGGGGAATGGGTTAACAGATTTTATCACATTCACAAAGAAGCTGGTGACTCAAAAGTGCTAGAAGTGAACATGGAACCTCCATGTGAGAAAATTCCTTTAGAGCTAAGTGCTAGGATAAGTTTTGCCTCCTCTAAAGGGACCAGTATGCTTTTTACTTCTGCAATCAATTTTCTGTACGTGACACCATTAGAACATTTCTATTTTTTCCTATTTTCATTTTATTGAAATTATTTTGGCTGGGCGCCGTGGCTCAAGCCTGTAATCCCAGCACTTTGGGAGGCCGAGACGGGTGGATCACGAGGTCAGGAGATCGAGACCATCCTGGCTAACACGGTGAAACTCCGTCTCTACTAAAAAAATACAAAAAACTAGCCGGGCGAGGTGGCGGGCGCCTGTAGTCCTAGCTACTCCGGAGGCTGAGGCAGGAGAATGGCGTAAACCCGGGAGGTGGAGCTTGCAGTGAGCTGAGATCTGGCCACTGCACTCCAGCCCGGGCGACAGAGTGAGACTCCGTCTCAAAATAAAAAAAAAAAAAAAAAAAAAAGAAATTATTTCTACCTGAATCAATTCAGCTTTGTGTAAATGTTATAGGAAGAGAAGATTCATTGAGCAGTTACGTTTCATTACAGAAAAAAAAAATTGACTTTCTTACCAATGATTGTATTGGCCATAGGGCGTTTTCTAGGGGGCTGTAATGTACAGTGACAGAAGGCGAGATGAAATCTGAAGGGCATCTTTACTAGGTGTGAGTTTGAATGTCTTTCTGGGACAAATGTCCATGAGATCAAGCGATGAGGTCCAAACAACCTGCTTCAGTGTCTCTGGCAGGAAACATTCTTGGAGCAGGAGGAGGCAAGCCCCCTTATAGAGTAAAAAGAAGTTGCCACCATCTTGTGGGCTGTTGCGCTGTCACAGGACATAGTTAATAGGAAAATGCAGACATCAGCGAATTAGAAAACCCCCTTCAGCAGTCCCCTCTTCTCGTGGCCCAAGTGAGGACCAAATGTGACTCATCGTGGAGTCATCCTTGTCTATCAGGTCCTGCAGGCTTCCCTCCATCACTGAGTGACTCAGGACTTAAGCTGTCATTGCCGTGCAGAGTGGCTCTTGGCTTGGGTGGCAGGGGCCCTGAGAGCAGTTCCCTAGCTCTAGGAACATCTGTGCCACTTCACCTCATGGGCCCCTGTATGTATTTGAATAACTACTGGAAGATAATGTTGATTAAAAAAAAAAAAAAAGAGATGGTGTGGTATACTGGAAAGAACATGGGATTTGGGGTCAGTCAATCCTGGTTCAAATCCAAAAGGCTTCCCACCTTTACTAAAAGACATATTTAAACACTTGCGGGTAGCTGGGCATGGTGGCACAAGCCTGTAGTCCCAGCTACTTAGGAAGCTAAGGTGGGAGAATTCCTTGAACCCAAGAGTTCGAGGCCGGCCTGGGCAACACAGTGAGACTTCATCTGTTAAAAACAAAAACAAAACCAAAAACCACTGTGGGAGGGGGAGGAGATGTCTGCTGGGCCCCTGAGTTAGGTCCATTTCCTCTCTCTGTTTCCCATCCCTTCTAGAGACTTCTTTATTTTCCCTTGTTGCATCTGTGGCAAGATAGGTCTTGTGGAAAGGGGACAGTGACATCATTGGCCTGTTTTGTCCTAATCTAGGCCTGAGGCCTGTCTGTCCTGGGTTCATACTTGGTCTAGCCCAACTCACTGAGATGAGTGTGAGACCAAAGGCCCAGCTAGAATAAAGTTTTTCTATGCCTAGCACTGGTGTTTTTTTGGGAACCTCCTTAGAAGACAGGTAATGTTTGATCACTTGCCTTTTTCTCTATCTTACTAATGCAGTTGTGATGGCCGGTACTCTATCATCTATCTTAGAACAGGAGGATGAGGTACATACATTAGACAGAGTGATAAGCTGGATCCAGAGGATTGAGAAACTGCCAAATAGCCCTAGATTATCAGCTTCCAGCATTATTTTAATTCAGAAAGAAAGAAACTTCTGTCTTATTTAAGTCACTGTTATATTGGGCTTTTCTGTCACTTGGGATCCAACCCTAATTAATCTGGTGGTCACACTTTGGGGTTCTGAAGTCAAATTACCTGGGTTGCAGTTTCACCTCTGTCGTTTAATAGGCTTCAATTTGGGCAAATCTCATAATCTCTATAAATCTCCAGTTTTTTTGTCTTTCTGTGAAATGGAGGTTATCATTGTGTTTATAGACATGGTATAATGCATGGTACATATTCAGCACTCGCTAAATATTTACTGTTATGTTGTTGTTGCTGTTATTGCTGTCATTATCCTGGGACATTTTACAACCTTGGAGAACATTTTGGGGGTGGCTGTAAGGAGGGCAGGAGTCATGTGTTAAGGATCCTGGGGCATCTATCACTCAATCTTTTTCCATAAGAGAAACAACTCATACGTTAAGTCGCTTTCACTCCCTTTCCACATCTAAAGTGCAGCTAATGATATTTGTGCCCTTGTTGGGAAAATTGAGAAAATATATGCAAAGCAGCCCATACAATGCACAAAGCATACATTCCACAAATGTTAGTTCTTATCTCTTCATCTTTTGATACTTCTTTTCACATTGTGGAGATAAACGTGGGGACCCCCGTTGTGATTCTCCTGCCTCAGCCTCTGGAGGGATTACAGGCACCTGCCACCATGCCTGGCTAATTTTTTATATTTTTAGTAGAGATGGGGTTTCATCATGTTGGTGAGGCTGGTCTCGAACTCCTGACCTCAGGTGATCCACCAGGCTTGGCCTTCCAAAGTGCAAAGATTGTAGGTGTGAGCCACCGTGCCCAGCCTAAAACTATAATCTTTTTCCTTGATGTTTTGTGGTTTCACATTCATGTGTCTAAATGTGTGTTTGTTTTTACTTATTCTGTATGCTTTTTCAACTCAAGGCCCATCCGCTTTTCTCAAATCTGGAAAATTCTTAGGCAACCTCCCTTCAAATATTTCCTCTCACCCTTATTCTCCTTTGTCTCACTGTAGCACTTATTGAGAGATACAGGGCTATTAAAACATGCTCTTGGCTAGAGGTGGTGGCTCATGCCTATAATCCCAGCACTTTGGGAAGCCAAGGCGGGTGAATAGCCTGAGATCAGGAGTTCGAGACCAGCCTGGCCAACATGGTGAAACCCTGTCTCGGCTAATAATACAAAAATTATCTAGGTGGGGTTGCACGTGCCTGTAATCCCAGCTATTGGAGAGGCTGAGGCAGGAGAATTGCTTGAACCCAGGAGGTGGAGGTTGCGGTGAGCTGAGATCGTGCCATTGCCCTCCAGCCTGGGGGATAAGAGTGAGACTTCATATCAAAAAAAAAAAAAGTTCTTCATGTTTTTCAATTTCTTTCTCATTGAAAAAGCCTTATCTTTTTGTTGTGTTCTAGATGATTTTCTCAGATCCATTTTTCAAGTCACCATTTTTCTCCACTTCTGTATCAATAGGCTATTTAAACAGCCTGTTGAGGATTTTTAAAAAATTGGATAATTGTGTTTTTTATTTTTACAACTTGATTTTAGTTCTTTTGCAAACCAGTTTTTCTTATAATGTTCTGTGCTTACAATATAGATTATGGTCTTCTAATTTTAGGACATTTTAGACATACTGATTTTAAATTCCCTTTCAGAATTCTCAATTATTGGCAATTCCTTAGGAATGAATTATTCTGAGGAATGAATTTGTAACATTTGCTGACACTAGCAGTATCATGTCCCTATGTGCTTTGTAACTTTCGTCTCATCCTCAGCAGGAATTATCTCATGCAGAGTCCTGTATATTCTCCAGGACATGAGGCCTCCCTCTGCTGTAGTTTCTGCATTATAAAAGTCTCTTTTCTAGACCATCTTAAAAAAGGATGGGATCTCATTATGATGCCCAGGCTAGCCTCGAACTCCTGGGCTTAAGTGATCCTCCTGTCTCAGCCTCCCAAGTAGCTGGGACTACAGGTGCATATTGCTGCACCTTAGACCAATTTTTCTTTAAATTTAGACTGTGGGCTTCTATTCCTGGTAAAAAGTATAAGAATTTGGGTTTTATACTAGTATATGCAAACTAGGTCCTCTAATTCTTTTTTTTTTCCCCCTACCCACACCTTGGGGTGGTCAGCCAGCTTCTCTGCTGTAACTTTGAGTATGGAAAGAGTTTTTCTAATGGCATCATTCTTTCCAAAATTTCTGCGTAGATCTAGTTCTTTGTGATGAATAGGAACTGTGGCTTTGGCTTGTGTTTCTATGTGGTATTAAAGCCCCTCTAAAGCAGTGCTTCTTACATTTCAATGTGTGTATGAATCACCTGGGATACTTGTTAAAATGAAGGTCCTGATTCATTAAGTCTGGGATGGGGCCTGAGATTCTGCATTTTTAACAAACTCCCAGGAGATCCCAATGCTGCTGATGTAGGGACTATGCTTGGAGTAACAGAGTCCTCAAATACATCTCTGGCCAGGTACTCCTGGGCTTCCAGTGGCTCTACCTCCCACTTTCTGTTCTACGTGTTCTCTTTGTTTTTGACAACTGAAAGGTTTCCTCCCTTGAAGGTCCCTTCAACCTTAGACTCTGAATCCTAGATTCTTTCCAGTTCTAGTAAAACCCCAGTTACCTGGTATTTTAGGACAAAGTATGGCTGTGTGAGATACAGAAAAGCCCCAAATAACAGAAGCTTAAACAAGGTATCACATAAAAGCATTCATAGTTAGGAACTCTAGGGCTGTATGGTTTGTTCACAATTGCCAAGGACCTAAGCTTCTTGCATTTTGCTGCTCTGTCATCCATGGTGAGCTACCTCATGGTTTAAAGTGACTACAAAAGCTCCAGCCATCATATTCACCTTCCAACCAGCAGAAAGAAGGGACAGATTAAGAAAGGCAAACCTTAGAGCACACTTGCTGGAAGTTACAAATGCCAGCTTCACTTCATCTCATTGCTAAAACTTAGTCACATGTTCACTCCTGATTGCAAAAGAGTCTGGGAAATGCAATATTTATTCTGGGTAGTCAGATGCTAAAAACTAGGACTGATTTTGCTAAGAAAGAGGGAAATTGGTAAGCAATAGTCTCTGCTATAATCGGAATGCAGTTTTCTAGAATCTTAAGGCATCTGCCTTAGCCATGGATCCAGAAGAGGATGGGTTGGTGGGAGTGGGAACAGACAGCCTCTTCATCTGCAAAGTGGCAGCCATGGAGCTCTAGCAACCAGCAACCAAGAAACACAGAGGCCCAAGATAAATACTCTGAGAGGACAATATGTTGTCTGTATTAGTCCATTCTCACACTGCTATAAAGAACTTTGCTGAGACTGGGTAATTTATAAAGGAAAGAGGTTTAATTGACTCATAGTTCCACATGGCTTGGGAGGCCTCAGGAAACTAACAATCATGACAGAAGGGGAAGCAGACAATTTATTCACAAGGTGGCAGGAGAGAGAAGAGCAGGGGAAACTGCCGCTTATAAAAGCATCAGATCTCGTGAGAACTCACAAGAACAGCATGGGAAAAACCGTCCCCATGATCCAGTCACCTCCCACCAGGTCCCTCCCTTGACATGTGGGCATTACAATTCAAGATGAGATTTGGGTGGGGACACAGGACCAAACCATGTCACCTCTGATTAGTTTATTCCTTGCACAGAAGGAAAGCAGAATCGTGAGTATATAGTGATATCTACAAAACCCTAGCATTTTTCTTCAAAGTCTTGAGAAATTTTCCAGAAATAACCAGGCAAATTTCTCAAGACCAGGCAACAAAAGAGAAAAGAGAATTGGAGAGCCCCGAAGAGTGAGAGTGGTGGAAAGAGGGCTGGCAGCAGACGTTCTGTGAGATGAGAGCACAGGCAGTCTGGGTGAGTAGCAAAGCTGCTGAAGACCCGGATGTTTCTCCTGGGGTATGTGCCCAGGACAGGGTGGAGGAGGGGGATGGGAGCAAGAGAGAAGACAAACTAGTCACAGTGTCACATTTCAGGACCCCAAAGACTTCAGTGCCAGGCTGAAGGGGAACTGGCCAGGACAAGTCAGAGGTCTCAGGGTTGGGGAGAGAAGGCCAATTTTGGCATAGAGATACTTATGTCAGCTTCAATGGTTAGGGCCCAACACAAAGATAGTGGTTTGTTATGAACATCCCTACTCCACAAGTAAACGTTACACTCAGTAATATTACATAATGCATATTAGCAACTCAGAGAAGTCCTATGGTAAATAGCCAAATAACCAATGACTGGTTTTTCCCTAGAGATTTAAAATTATTTTTGATTATGGGATACCCCTTTCATGGGACACCAGTTAACTACCTTTTACCCCAGTGTTCCTCAGAGCACCCTCTAGAAAACCATGCCACAGATAGGTAAGCCAGTTGCCCAGAAGAAACACTACGATTTTTAGTACTAAATTCAGATGGAATTACCCCTGAGGGTACTGAAAACACTGTGATAGCACTGTGATGTGACCCCACATAAAATGATGCTTTTCGTGGGACTGTTTCTTGTAATGACATTTAAAAAAATGCTGATTGCATCACACAAAAAACAATTCAGCAACAGTAATTCTTCTGGGGCCGATATGATATACTCCAGGTATCCGTGTTTCCCTTGCTGTGGTAGGATCCAGGGATTGGTGTTAGAAAATCTGGAAGAACAGATGAACTGCTTGTCCTTCAAGTGATCTTCTCTGAAATAGTGTTATTTTTAAGCAGGGCTTTTACGTAAATATTTAGTAGTGGGGCATACAACTGTGCTCTCTAGGTGAACTCAAAGGATGGTGTTCTTTGTTGCCATTTGAGTACCACATCAATCAAGTTGTGCCTATGACAGTCAAGCTGGGATGAGGTTGATATGCCTTTGGAAGCTGAGTCCTCCATCACTGTCCACCAGCAAGACAAGGATTCTCTTCTGAAGTTGCTTTGAGTCCACTCCAGTGTGTAAATGAATGAGCAAATCAGGCCCCCAAAGTCCACCTCATTTAACATGGCTGAAGTAGTGCCCATGCCTCAGAATATTTAAGATTGGTATAACTAGACCTTGCCACAGCCAAATAAAATCTTGGCAAAGCACCCAAGAATGCCTGACTTTGGGCAATGCTACTGTCAGGACCCTGTCCAAGACAAACTCCATGTTAGTGCCAAGGTAACTGAATGAAGTAACTTGTATTGGGTCATTATTTATAAATCAGTTTCAATGTGGAGCCTATCAGAGATAACATATTTAGTTTTAGGACAGATCTATGGGCTTTCCTTTTGAAAATAATTGGCTAACATGGCAAGTTTATTTTCAGGTCACTTCTAATTTAAGGTAATACAATGTCATCTCTCTATACAAGAATGTCTGTCTTTTTGCTTTGCAGGGGAGGTCGGGATTGGCATCTAGGATGTCCAAAACATCATTAGGAAACAACCTAGAAAGAAATGATTCCAGAACACATCCCTATAATACATGTCTGGACATATTTTATAGTTAGAAGCCATATCCTACTGACATGAATGATCATTCCTATTTTTCAGAACTGGTTCTGGGCAGACATTAATGATCCAAGTTCTAAGTAGCAGCCTGAGTCAGGGTTCACTTCAGGTCAACAACGGTTGCACATCATCCAATATGCTCTTAGAGCTGAGTGAAATAGTAGTCCGAGGTGGGATAGCTGCATCTGAAGCTTGCATGCTCCTTGACGCATAAGAATTTGACACTGCTGCAACGTGGATTTGATTTGGTAACAGTGCAAACCCAGGGTGGGGAAGGAACCCCTTATTAACGGCCTCAAGCACTTGCATTCTGTCTTTAATCATGGAAGTAAAAACAATATTCTGTGTATGTGTGTATGTGAGAAATAGATCCTCCCTAAAAGCCAACACCTGGTGCTAGAGAAAGAATTAAAGAAGAGATATTTTGGATAAATTAGAGTGAAATATTATATATATGTACATACAGCAATTTAGTATATGATAAATGTGGCATTGCCAATAAGTGGAGGAAAGGATAGATTATTCCATAAATGAGATTGGGACTACTGGAAATTTAGAAAAAATAGTTGGTTTCCTATTTTCTCATATATAAAAATGCATTCCAGATGGAATAAAGTGCTAAACTTAAAAAACAACTTCAAAATATCTGAAGAAAATATAGATGAATATTGCATAAATCTTGGACGTAGCAAAGGAAACCACAAAAGAAATATTTGTTATTTTTGACTACAGAAAAATAAAAACTTCTGTACAAAAAAAGACACCGCAAACAATATTACAAGACAAACAAGTATCTGAAAGAGAGCATTTGTAACATACATAACAAAGGAATAATAACTACAAAATGAGTTTCTAGAAATTGACAGTTAAAAGACCAACCAGATTAAAACAGCAGACACAGAATAGCAATGGGCAAGTCATAGTAGAAATAGATGACTAGTAATCGATAAACTGAGAGTTAACAATGAGGTATCTTCCTAATAACAAATAGATAAAAATTTAGGAAGGTTTAAAGTATCCCATGAGGTGGGGGACAATTCTTGGTAAAGTGTAAACTGACCCTGCCTCCAGGATGGCCACACGGCAGAAGCTATCAAAAATGTCAGTGTGCAAATCATCTAAAGCTAGATATTAAATTAGAAATGTTTGTCTTAGTGAAGCTCTCGTACAGGTGCCCAGGAGGCATGGGAAAGGATATATTTTGCAATGTTATATGAGAGGAAATGTAGAAACACCTGAAATACCCATCCATGGGGATAGATTTAAATAAGCATGGTTTGTTTCTGCACTTGAAAGAATGGGGGATACACTGGTATAGAGATATCTGTGAGATGTAAGAGGAAGTGCAAAGTGCAAGTTGCTGCACCATATGCCTGGCATGACACCACGTAATACAGGTCTACAGGCACAGAGCTGCAAAGACAAAGGTCTGTAAGAAACAGGTCACATTAGCTGTATGTGTGTACTTTTTTGGTAGGAAAGTGTGATGGTCTGGGGAAGATACTGGTGAATGGAACCTTTCTTTTACCTAGTTCTATGTTGTTTAACTTAACACACATGCACACACATAAACAAGAAAGGACTTGTGTATTGCTTGTATGATGTTTAACTTAAAACACACAAGAATGTGTTCATGTATTACTTTCTTTTGAGATGGGGTCTGGCTCTATCGCCCAGGCTGGAGTGCAGTGATATGATTACAGCTCACTGCAACCTTTGCCTCCTGGGCTCAAGTGATCCTCCCACCTCAGCCTCCTGAGTAGCTGGAACTACAGGTGCACACCACAATACCTGGCTAATTTTTTGGTATTTTTTTGTAGATATGGGGTTTTTGCCATGCTGCTGAGGCTGGTCTTAAACTCCTGAGCTCGAGCAATCCTCCTGCCTTGGCCTCTCAAAGTGCTGGGATTACAAGTGTGAGTCACTGTGCCCAGCCTATGTATTACTTACATATTTAAAAAACAAATAAAATCACACACACATGCAGAGAATGGAATGTGGCATTTTGCAGTGACTTCGACTTCTGAAGTGAGTGATTCTGTCATTGTGCCATTTGTTCACTTATTCATTCATTTAATAAATATTTTTGAATGCCTACTATGTGCCCAGCACAAAAACTAGAGAAAGACTAGAGAGAAAGATCTGTAAAATTATTTCACTGCAGGCTCTGCTTAGTAATTGTATTAGTCACCTGTGGTTGCCATAATAAACTATGATAGACTGGATGGCTAACAACAGAAATCTATGTTCTCACTGTGTAGGAGGCTGGAAGACTGAGGTCAGGGTGCTGGCCTGGTCTGGTTCTGGTGAGAGTCCTCTTCTGTACTGCAGGTGAGCACATTCTCACTATGTGCTCACTTGGGAGGGAGGGAGTGGGGGAGGGATCCCTTATAAGGGCACTAATCCCACCCACATTTAATCCTAATTACATCCTAAAGGCCCCATCTCCAAATGCCATCGCATTGGAGTTCAACATATAAATTTTGAGGGAACACAAACATTAAGTCCATCATAATATATTTCATGGAATGTTAAAAAAGAAAGTGGACAGAGACACCAAGGTACAATAGATGTGAAATTACAAAGTTAGATCACCACTTGCAGAATGTACACAGGAAAGTGAACTCGACGCTGCTGTATCCACCTTGAGAAAATAAAATGGTTGAGGCACTGAAAAGGGAGAATGGATTATAAATGAGATTTCTCTGCTGAGAGCTGTTACAGTGCTGTGACTCCCTCTCCACAGGGTCTGTGTGTGGTAAAAGACACACAAGGCAGACGGGCCAACTGCCTCCTCCTTTCTCACCACAGGCTTCCAGCCTAAAACAAAGTGCAGCTGCGGGTAGGGAGGAGGGCATGTTGTTCAATCAAGTTGGAAAGTTTAATTATTGCACAGAATGGCCATTCAGGTCACCACATTGGGACTGTTGTTTTTCACTTCAAGTGACTTAGCGTGTCAACCACACAAGACTGAACCAAAAAGTTCTGTCTTTCTCTACTGCTGAATAAAACCCCCTGCAGGATCTTCTGGACCTGCAGGAGGTTTTATTCAGCAGTAGAGAAAGACTACTCATGTGGAATCAGGTTTAAAGGGATAATGGGAGATGAAAATAAAATTGTGCTTTGATTACATCATAAGTCATGCGTGGTCAATATACTGGTTACATATAATTGCTCATCAAGCAAGAGGCAAAAGTGTAGAGTCAGGGGAAAGGGGGATGGTGTATGGTGCCAGGCTATACAGTGGACACCTGTGGCTTTTCCTGTAAATGTGATCCTTGAGCAAGCCAGGAGTCTGTCCAGGTTCAGCTGTATTTGTGAATTTGGAGGTTCACCAAGACCCCCTGATGTACTCCTTGCAGATGCCAAGAGTTTACTATGGTACACTTTGGAAGGTTTTCCATTAAAAAATATCCCATTAAAATGATGTCTTGGCACCTAAAGGATTAGCTTCCATTTATCCAGAAAATGAAGCTGTCTGGTTGGAATTTATTGCTATAGTGTTTTGAGTTTCTGCTAAACCATCGTAGTTCCTGGGGATGCATGCACACCTCTCTGAAGGTGTGGGGAGGGAACCTAGAAGACCTGCTTGCAAAGGGGAAAATGTCTCCTGGCAATTGACTTCCCTCTTCCTCTTTCAGAATTCAGTGCAAACATCACCTTGTGAAGCTGCCCCCATTTTAAAGCCAAGTTGATGACTTTCTTTCTGGATGAACCATCTATATACTTGCTAAAGTATTTGTATTGTGTGGTTTATATTTATTTGTCTATCTGCCTATTCCACAAGACCTTCAGCTACCTGAAGGTAAGAAATATAATATTTTATCAGTTTTAAGATATTTATTTTCCCTCCACATATGTACATTTCTGAAATTACTACAGCTTTCGATGGCCTGTCATCATAGTTCAATTGGCAGTATATTTCTCAGTGTTCCATAATTTTTGTTTTAGTGGTACATAAGATAATGATATGTCTCACAATTGATGGTGACTTAAAGTCAGTGAAATGTGGCTGATCTAATTCACCATCTTAACCGCAAACACTACTACCTAACCTAGAATGTAGTAGGTGCCCAATAAATACATGAAACTAACAGATTTTGTGCTGGTGGATTTCAACAGTAGGGGTTACTGATCTGGGTAACTGGCAATGGAGAGCAATTTAGTAGACAGTGGACTTCTGGAACTGCAAGCAACTTCCAGAATGTTGAAGGGGATATACCACTTAGGCTAACCCCGGCTGCTGTAATGACTAGATCTAATACTGCATTAATGGCTCAAAGGCAAAATAAGTTTATTTCTTTTTTGATGGAAATTTGATGGAAATCGTACTGTCGTGTCATTGTCCTGCAGGACCTCTCATCATCCTCCCCATGCAGGCAGAAGGGTAAAGAGAGTGTGGAGAAGGCAGGGCCACTTTAAAGTCATGGTCTGGAAATGACTCAGAGAATTTCTGCTCACATTCCACTGGTGAGCAACAGTCACAGGCCACATATAGATGCAAGGGAGGGTTGGGGGCTAGTCATGTGATTCTTAGCTGGGCGTCTAATTCCTAGTTAGGAGGTGGGAGCATATTTTTTGGCGAGCAGTTATCTCTTTCAACTGCAGGGAACCCCTGGACTGTTGCCTGCAGGTAAAGTTGTCTGCCTTTTATTGCAAGATTAACTTTGACTCCAACTGTGTTAGTCAATCATTTCTTGGAAAACCAACCCTGACCAGCTTTAGTAAAACCAGAAACATCCTGGTTAGGTGAAGCTGGACCTAGGACCTCAAATAATATGAATCCCTCCTCAACTCCTCCTCTTTTTCTCCTTCCCCCTTTCCCTCCCCTTTGCTTTTACTATGCTAGTCTTAATCCACCAGCAGGAATGCTCCATAAGGTGGGAAAGAGAAAGATGCCTTACTGGGTGCTTTCAGCCCATGGTCACAGAAGGAAAGGGAGAGCAGTTTCTCGTAGATCCCCATTAATCTCTCTGAAAAGGACTGTGTGTGGCCCTAACCAGGTCATGAGCACTCTTGGGCCGATGGCTGTGTCAGGGGTGGGGTGGGATGGTGTTTTGAATGGAGAGCTTAACAGACCCACCAGAATTGCCTGGAACCAATGGTGAAGCGATGAAGAACAGACAAAAATAGTGAGAGCCATTCCCTGTTCCCAGCCACCACTGAGCTTCATCTCCCGCCACTCTCCATCCTGTACCCTGCTCTGCAGTGACCGAGCTTGATGCCTTTCCCCAAGTACCCCTGACCCTGTCATTATTCCATGCTGCACCCTCTTTGAGGACCAACCTCTTCCATGCCTCTCCCCTGGTCACCCACCAGGACCAGCTCTCAGTCATTTCCTTGGAAGATTTTCTTGACACCCCACCCCTGCCAGCCTAGCTACTACCACCAAACAGGATTTTTACGCAAATGGACTGAGCTTTGAGGCCACAACTGAGGCCCAAACAGAAGTGGGCTCTGTGGTTCTGCCCCGCTGGCTACACCCACATCTGGGTGTGCAACTGGGCTAGCCTCGAAACAGCCTGCGATGTGTTGTGTTGTGTTGGCTGAGTCCCCAGAGGTGTAAAATGCCATCTTGTCCAAAACAAACACTAGTGCCAGGGAAATCCTCATCCCTGTCAAACAGGGACTGCATGGGGGAGAGGTCTGCAAGGAGTTGGCTACCCACAAAGCTCCAATTAGCCCCCAAATTATCTCCTGCGTCACGTGTGTGAGGATTTCTAACCAAAATTTGCTGGAAAATGGATTCTCAATGCTTCTGTCTATTTACCTAATACTTAACCCAAGGATAACAACACACATACAAATTTAAAATAAAACACATGTTGGGTTTTTTTTTTTAAATAAAAATTTGAAACAGATGGTCTCTTTTAAGACAAATATTTATTCCCCTGACATTTTTTCACTTACATGTTTATATTTTTAAATATAGGCTTTATGCAGAGACCTTAGAGATGTCACGATAATAAAATCCATGTTGTTCATAATTGTCTATTTCCTAGAATGCAATGCTGGAAGCAACCTCAAGAAGCTATCTCTGGCATCCCCCTCCTCCAGGCAGGCCAGTGTGCGACCAGCTGAGACCAACTAGTGTTTATTCTGTTTATCTTGGAAGCTTTTGAGGAAGGAAGCTGTAAACTCTTTCTTACTGTGCTTACCGGCTCTCCATTGAGTTGCGGATCCCTGGGCTGGGTGAAGAGTTCTTGCAGAGGGGAGAGTTCAGAGCAAAGCTGCTTAGGGTGTTTTCTGCCCTGGTGTCTTCCTTGTTATGTTCCTGTCTATCCCATTTCAGCATTTGCAGTGCAGCCTCTCTGACTTTGCCATCACATGCTTATCTTGGGTTCCACTGTACTTGTTCTGATTCCGTTGTACATACCTCTGATAGGACCAGCTCCTTTCTTGGCCAGAGCTGTCAATTTTTTTTTTCTCCTAAGGTAGGTGAGCATCCAAAGGAAGAATCAATAGACGTTATGATGAAATGTTAGAAAAAAAAAAAAAAAAACAGAGTTTTCAGAAGTCATTGACAAAGAGGAACCAGTCCTTTGCCTGAAGTATGTGATTTGAGAGGCCTTTCTTTGGGAGAGATAAATAGACTTGTCTGCATTCTTGTATCAGCTAGCTTTTGCTGTGTAACAAACTACTCCCAAAATGTACCGACTTAACAGAGTACGATTTCTTACTATTCTGGGGATAGGTTGGGTAGATTGTCTGGTACAGTCTGTCCTGGCTGGGGATGGATGGTCTAGAGTGGCCTCACACTCACATCTGGTGGTTGGCTCCATGGCAGCTGGAGCAATGGAGAACACTTGGCCACATATTCTTATTGTTAGGCTAGCCTGGGCTGTTCACAGGGCAGTAGTTGCAAGTTTCCCAAGAGTATCAAAAAAGAGCAAGCCTCAATGTGCAAGTGTCTTTCAAGTCTCTGTTTAGGTAATGTTTGCCATTGTTCCATCAGCCAAAGCGAGTCACAAGGCCAGCCCCGAGTCAGGGTAGGAGGGCGTATCAAAAGTCATGGATAGAGGGAGGCCATCTTTGCAAGCTTACTACATTTCTTCTCGAGGACAGAGAAAGGAGGCATCACTTCTTGAGTCCTATCAAATCCAGATGACCTGATAACTTTATCAGAGAAGGAAAATCTTCCATTTCCTCAACCCAAACTTTATCCAAGCTCAGTATGAGATTCAACAAGATTTTTCCATGCCAGTTGTCCCTGCAACCTCCTTGAGGACAAGGACTTGTATTGTCTCTGATTCTCAGCATAATGCTGGGCAATTAGCAAATGATCAAGAAATAGTTTCAAATGAATGAATGATGAATGAATGAAAGCTTGTCTTCCTAATAGAGAAGTCATTCTAACTTGATTTGAGTTTACCTTAACCCTCTTTATTTGCTTAATAATTAAAGACATATCAAATAACCGGACTTAAACCATCCCAGAAGTAGTTTAAAAACATAGATCAGATCAAGTCCCTCTATGGTGTAAATGTCTTCAAAGACTTTGTTATGCTTATAATAAAACCCAAACTTCTTGCTATGGCTTAGAAACTCAACATGATCTGGTCTTTGTATTATCTACCTTATTATTTCTTCTCATACCCTCTTATCTACTGAGGTCAGTCATGATAGCCTTCTCTCAGTTCTTAGAATACATAAATATGTATCATAGGAAATGGAGGTTTTTCCTTCTTTCACTTGCAGGAGCACTTTCACTTGGATTTTTTTTTGTTTTTTTGTTTTTTTTTTTTTTGAGATAGAGCCGGTCTCTGTCACCCAGGCTGGAGTGCAGTGGTGCCTTCACAGCTTACTGCAGCTTTGACCTCCCAGGGCTCAAGTAATCCTCCCACCTCAGCCTCCCGAGTAGCTGGGACTATAGGCATGCACCACCACAGCCTGCTAATTTTAAAATTTTTAATAGAGATGGGGTCTTGCAGTGTTGCCCAGGCTGATCTCAAACTCCCGAGATAATGTTTTATCTATAATCCCAAGGCTTTATGCAGAGACCTTAGTGTTGGGATTGCAGGTGTGAGCCACCGTGCCTGGCCTACTTGGAACTTTTCTACTTGAAATACCACTCACCCTCCCACCCCAGTCTTTATAAGCCTGGTTCTTTCTTTTCGTTTAGACTTCAGCTTAAACATTACTCTTATCCTTCGAAGAGACCAACCAACCCGATGATCTACACTAGGCCATTTTCTATCACTAAACCAGTTCAATCCTCGGCTTAACTCTTGATACTATCTAATATTGCCTCATTTTTTTGGTCTATAGTCTTCTGCCTCTTATTTTCCACTAGAATGTTAGTTCCGGGACAGTACCTTGTCCTGGTCCTGCAGCATCTAAAATGTTGCTTAATACACAAGTGTATGCTCAAGAAATATTGGGGGCGATGGAAGTCTTACCTGATCTTTTGGATCTTAAACTTTCTCCTTGATTTAATTGGCAAACAAAAAGGAAAACTTAGGAGTAATTTAATCTGGTTCCTTCTCTATAACAATTCCCTAAAACATAAGGCACTTACTGCCTGATATGGACATGCATGAAGAAACTGCTAGAGAATCTCTGTTTGCATTGGTGGTTTGAAAAAAATTCAGGAACAAAAAGTTAAGATTACATAGCAATGAATTATTTTCATGATTCCTTTTTTGGCAATAGTTTTACAGTGTGACCTTTCCTTAAAAGTATTTTAAAAGTTAAAAAAATCAAACCAAATACTACTGAAGAGCTTATAATGCAAAGCAACAGTCACCTTCCCTTCCAATCCCAACCCTCCACCTCCTGTTCTGCTACTAAGAGACATCCACTTTTATCTATTTCTGTTTTTAGTTCTACAGCATATCTAAATGATGTGTGTATACCATTCTTCCTTCATTTATCCAGTTCAGGCATTATCTGCTGATTTTGGCTCTGATGGATGAGGAGCTAGCTCTCTATAGCTCTTTTATGTTGCAGGCTTTCCTCAGTGTCTGGGGTCCTGGGTTGTTGAGAATGAGGGACTGGGAAATATATTTGGGAGCTCTGTGTTTATGGGTGGTCACTGGAAGGCTTTGATGAGAGGAAGGATGCGTGCTGGGGCTGAGGGGCTGGCCATCTTGCTGTGGGCTTCTGAAAGCCAGGATTTTGGGGTTTTCTTTATTCTGGTGTACCACCAGTAACCCTTGTTGTCCCTGTTCTCCAAGGCAATGAAATTTCCTTGGAGGATACTTATTCTCTTCTTCCCCTCCCCTCTGTCCTTTTCTCTCTTTGCCTCTCCCATCTCCGGCCTTAGGATTCAGAGCCTGGTTGCAAAACATTCTGACAGCTGGGGTTGTGGATGTGGTTAGAGTACCCTTAACATGCTGTATACATATTTTGAATTAATCTCCCACTTCTTCTCACTTTCATCACCCACCTTGTCTATTGTCTGAGTCAGACCCTCTCCAGGGTAGAGCCAGGTGGGGCAGCTACAGCTCCTTCTAGGAAGCTTCTAGAAGATCAGGATTTCTATTCTGCTAGCTACTTTGCTTTGTCAGCTAATTCTTTTCGATTGGCTTTAAGATTTCTAGAAATGGGTTGAAACTTTTCTTCTGCTGAAGGACTCCTTCCATTTTCTTCCCTATGAAGGATTTATACATTTTAAAAATGAATTTTGGTAAAGTCTCAAGAGGAAGAGGAGGTAAATGCATCTGCTCTTTTGCTATGGGACAGTCTTGACTTTTCTTTCACTTAAAAAGGTACTGTTACGCTATTTAATTTAGATCTTTATCATTTTTAAATTATTTATATAATCTATTTAATTTGTTTTTCAAGACAAGGTCTCACTCCATTGCCCAGGCTGGAGTGCCGTGGCATAATCTCGGCTTATGACAACCTCCACCTCCCGGGCTCAAGTGATCTTCCTACCTCAGCCTCTTGAGTAGCTGGGAGTGCAGGCACACGTCACCATGCCCAGTTAAATTTTGTATTTTTTTTTTTTTTGGTAGAGATGGGGTTTTGTCCTGTTGCCCATGCTGGTCTTGAACTCCTGGGCTCAAGAGAGCCTGCCTCAGCCTCCCAAAGTGCTGGGATTACAGATGTGAGCCACCATGTGTGGTCTATCATTTTTTAGAAAAGATAATTATTCTACAGAGTTTTGCCCTGGTAAGCTCGTGACATCCTTTGTTCAGCTGTGATGAGATACATTTTTCTTCATCTCTCCATTCTGCAGTCCTGGAGCCCCAGCCTAAGCAGTTAGTCTGAAGGTCTTCTCTCCCCCTTTGCAAATTCTTGCTTATTTCCACATGCTGACCTGCCCACTTGAAGCCATCACCAAGTTCTCTGAGAGCCTTTGATCATGGCAGCAAACTGGGTTTCTTTCATCAAACCAGAGGCTCCCTGGTGGTGGGGTCTACCTCTCTGTCAAACTAGGGATCCCCAGGGATGTAAATGATTTCCTAATTACACAGATGGGACTGCCCCCCCAAATGGGATTGCCTCCCTCATCAGATTGGAGTCCTCCTATCTATGCCTTTCTTTCTTTTAGGACCAGGAGGATTTCCAGACATGTGTGATGAGCACAGATAATGGTAAGCAGGGGATTGGCAATGGGGGCAGTCAGGAGACACAAGCTCAAGGAAAACAGTGATATCTGGGCTGATTGGACTGCAGTTGGCTGTTGGTCTAAACCTCAATGAGGTGTTCTCTCTAACCATATTTAATAATTCCTAACTTAGATTAGATTTTATCTTTCTGGAATAGCTCTGTTTTCCCTTCAAGGAGGACCATATAGGCGAATGAACCAGTCAGAGACCCCTCTCATCAAACAGAATAAACCTGTCACTCTCTGAGCAACAAGAACTAAGGGTCAAGAAAAATGGAAGTGCTAGAGGAGGTTGGGCTCAAGAAGGGCCCACATGTTTGAACTATTTTCAGTTCCCTCAGAGGATTACCAAACTCTAACTTGAACCAATGCCAGCCTTTACTGGAAGGTGTAAGTGGAAAGAAACTCAGGTATTGGGCACAAGACTTTCAGTAATAACATGGCTATAGGAAAGAAAAAGATGGAGCCAGGCTAGGTATCAAGACTAATAATTTAAAAATGGGAAATAACATACATATGCAATAATAGCAAATAAGCTAAGATAGTTGTATTACAAGTACTTTACAGAATAACGTTACCACTAATATTTCTACTCCGAGAACACTTAAAACTAGAAATCTATGAAACTTTCTGTATAGTATCATCCCATGTTTAATTAAACATTTACATATTCTAGGCCAGGCGCAATGGCTCATTCCTATAATCCCAGCACTTTGGGAGGCCAAGGTGGGCGGATCACCTGAGGTCAGGAATTCCAGACCAGCTTGGCCAACACGGTAAAACCTTGTCTCTACTAAAACTACAAAAAATTTAACTGGGCGTGGTGGCGTCTGCCTGTAATCTCAGCTACTCAGGAAGTTGAGGAAGGAGAATTGCTTGAACCCTGGAGGCAGAGGTTGCAGTGAGCTGAGATTGTAGCATTGCACTTCAGCCTGGGTGATAGAGTGAGACTCTGTTTCAAAAAAAAATTATATATTCTACAAATGAATTTTTTGGATAAACACTCTCATATGGTAAGACAGTCTTCTCATTCTATTCTAGATTTTCTGTTTTCATCATTGAGCAGCTGAGCGTGTGTTATTTTTCAATTAGAATTTTTTTTCCTAGAAAATAACATACAGGTAGAGTGTACACCAGAGGTTGTAAACTCAGATTCTTATAGAATTCAGAATGGCAACAAAAATGAGTAAAGTGAACTGCGTTTAAGAAAAGTCAGCTGCCAGAAATGTAATCAACTTTCATTTTTGCTTAACTAGGGCATAAGTACATAATACAATATAAACATGTATGATATTAGAGATTATATATTAAGTTTGAAATTGAAAAACATAACATAAAAAAAGAAATATGTAATTATTAATTTTTTTCTTTCATACCTCATTACTTCTTTGCTTTCGAACCAGAAATGTGACACTTTTTCTTTTACCCCAACATGTCAGTGTTGAGTCTTGCATTTCATGTTGTGATGTGCTGTATAGAATTCAACCTTGAATCTTTTAACTGAGAGCAATCGTTTTATTTAGTTTCATAATGGAAAACAGCTGTTCATGGCTGAGCATTGATAGAATCTTTGTATGATGGTTTTTATATTTAGGGTAACCACTCCTGAGATATTTGTAGAATTCTGGCATTCTAACGTTGCAAAATTTAGTTTTGGGGAATGAATTGTGGTTCAAAAAATTCCATTTATATTACAATATTGAGAAAGGTGAGTTCAAAAAATTGCATGTATGGCACAATATTAGGAAAGATCATTTTCATAAAATTAGAAACTTTTTTGGAATCTTACCCTGTCTTCAGCTCCACAAGTTTTAGAGAGCAGTTGAAGAGACCTCTTTCATTTTTGAAAACTGATTTCAGCATAGGAAAATGAGCCAGAAAATGAGCCAGATGATTCTTTGCCAAATGAGTTTCCCTAAGATATAATTTCACTAAGAATGAGAAAACTGAATAGTCCATTTGCATATTTGTGATGATTCTTAAAGAGAGGTACCCAAAAGGGTTAGATGGCTTGCGATATTTACTGAAAAGGCATATACTTTGATCCAATCTTTGCTGGTGAGCTGGGGTGAGTATTTTTGTTGGATGATATGAACAAGTTAATAATTTTTCAGCTGTTCCTCCCCTCCCACCAATGAAAGACTCCGACATTGCACACTAACTACCCTTTATTTATCAGAACAGACAAATGTTATGACTAGTGCATAGCCACTTTATCAGGCAAAGCACTGAACTCTTTATGCTTTTAGCCATGGGAGTAGATCCCATTCACTAGGCCCATGATATGTGTTCTATTTTAACTTTTTAGCACAAGGCAATTCCTGGTGAATTACTAAGTTTCCATAATTGTGCAAAATTGGCCACCTTAGATTTAAGATTCATAACAAGGTCAGTGTTGATGTTGATCATCTTAGGAGCTCTGTTCTGTAGCCAGGCTTACTAAATTTGACCTGTCTGCTTTAAATTTTTCAAGGCTTCTCAACGCACAAAGCTAAGTCATTTCCTGAAATTGTGCCTGTGATGGACACCATGCCCAAAAGTTCTCCAATCACATTGAAGTCTCTTTGGAACCATAAATAAATATAGCTGACTGGGTGGTATTATTTTAACTGGGCTCTCATAAGCTTCACTAGGAAATGCCACAAATGATTTAACTTTTTCACACAACCTGTCCTGTAAGTTCTCAGCCATGTCGTCATCTCGTTGAGCAACCGGTGTTTCTGTTTAGTCTTCCATTTGCAAATACTTGTTTTTGCTCAAGGTATGAATTTCTCTATCCTCAGTAGATACTCTTTTGTAAACTTACCATTCATAAAAGGTTTCAATGCATGAGCAATATTTTCTCCTTCTCCAGAACTTCATTTCACAGTTGTGTCATTTGTTTTATTTGCTTTGAAAAATAAAACATGTTGAAACGTCAGTCCTTTATTTTGGATCGTTAAGTTTCCCTACCAGCCTCACAGCTTTTTTGTTTGAATTCTTTTGATACTGACACATTTCATTTGCATGTCAAACTTGGAAGAATGTTTTTAACTTCTCCAAAAATAAAAAGCTATTTTCCTTTTTTTTTTTCCAAACATGTGAACACATAGCTCTCTTTGATGCTTTTTTGTGTCCTTTTGACTGAGTTATGGATATATATATATGAATGTCCATATAAAAGTTACTTTCTTGCCAACTCTGTTATAAGAAAGTCATAGTCTAGGATGATAATGAGTGACTACTGACCCTCGGCCTCAGTGATAGGAAGAGAATGGGGAGTAGTAAGGGGTATGGTGGTATGGAAAACTACTCAGCTGCAGAGGACACATTCCTTGCTGGAATGTGATTTCATTATAGACCTTCTGAATTCTTAAACCTAAAGAAGGTGTAATATACAAATAGAGAAGTGGATCTATTTTAAGTACGTGGCTTGATAAATTTTTCATGAATAGATCATAGATCGAGGAGCAGAACAGCACCAGGACCCATAAGGCCCCTCACACTTCTTTCCAATTGAGACCTTTCCGCTTTTTTAAGAAAAAAGTATTTGGATTCGTATGTGAACTCTCAATTTCTAAGTTTTGTCAAGTAATTCAAAACATTAAAAAAAATCCCTTGGGGCAAACAAAACACATCTTTGGCCAGAGTCAGCTCAGAAGACTACAGCCTGAAACCTCTGGTTTCCATGCTTTTCTTACTGTCTGGCAGCTCACACTTCTCTTCTCCTCCATCTAGAAGGGTGGGCAACCATGTATGTCATGATACCAGCCATGGTTGACTGGGGTCTTTCTCTGGGACTCTGGAAATGGGACACTGGAATTCTGTTTATCCTGGTGATGGTGGCAAAAGTGGCTCTAGGCCTAGAGAAGGCCCTATTCCACCATTCATTGAGGAGCAGAGAAAGCCGATGCCCACAGTGAGAAGGAAGCAGAAGTACAGAGAGAGAGAGTGGGAGAAACTGCTTGGTTCCCCAGTGGTTTTCCGGTTTTCCAGTTTTCCAGTTCTTGGTTCTAGCCCCTCCTGAGGCCAGTATAGATAAGGGCTGAGGAGCTAATTAGGCTGGTAGGCTTCTTCAAGAATTCAAGAGGAACAGTCAGGTGGGTGAATCACAGTAAGTGATGCTGGTGACAGCCAAGGACTGGCAGCCAAGTGGGCGGGGGTCTCCATGTGAGAGGCCTCTTCACTCAGAGTCACATCCTAGGCCAGTGGGCTGGGATCAGGGGTAGAAGGCCCAGCAGGCAAGTAGAAGATGTATATTCCCTCAGATGAGCTTGTAACTGAGTTCTAGGTTAAGAAATGTAGGAGATGGAATGATTATTCCAATTCTCTGCTCCCTCCCTGCAATAGAATTATACACCCATGCCCTTTGCCATATGGCTTTGCACACACCCTACTAGAGGAGGTAGAGCTTATATTCCCATCCTGTCAACTGTGAGCTTGGCCAGTTACCTTGCTTTGGCTAATGGGAATATGGATGGACATCACGAGCCAGTTCTGAATTGAGGCCTTAAGAGTCATGGAAAGCTTCCACTAGCCCCTTTTTGTGCTGCTTCCATATGTAATGAGAAGAGCCTATCCCAGGTAGCTGCTGGTTCCAGGAGAGAGAGATGCAACTGATCTGTACCCAGCTCACCACCTGAGTCACTGCCCTTCTATCCAACCCACAGATTGTGAGTGGGGAAAACGTTTGTTTTTATAACCACTAATATTATGGGATGATTTATTACATAGTATTATCACAGCAATGGCTGACTTACACAGAGGAGAATTGGGTCCTAGGCAAAATTAGGGACGGAAGAGCCTGATTGTATCAGAATGGGCTCAGGGGAGGGGAGAGGTGAGCTCAGGCTCAGAGGCAACATGGTGCGGGAATGTGGGTTCTTAGAGGTCATTCCAGAGGGCACCAGATCCGTGTATGATTGGAAAAGGGAAATGAGAGTGGTCTGGGGGAAATACCTGTCACCTCATTGATCATCTGGCTTGAAGGAAAATCAGGAGGAACACAGGAGCCAAGTAGTTGTAACTGAGCTGGTGACATTATTCTAAGCTGTTGTGTCTGCTCAAACTTTACATACTCCCCAGCTCGGTTAGCATTGACTCAGGAGCTATGAGCATTGGTGGATCTAGTTGTGAGGATCCTGGGAAGGTAGCAGCAGGAAAAATAAAAGAGGGCACCAGCACCGCAGCTCTCAAATGCTCACAGGTGTGAGTGCGTGTGTGTGGCTATCTAATGGTTCTTCTTTTACAAATCTGATGGTTGCTTTCCACCCACCTGCTTGCTGTTTTTGTTGACATCTCAACCTGGAGTGGGTTTGAGGCTGGGAGGCTGAAACATATTCTGACCACATTCACCCGCTTTCTGAGAACTTGTAGGTTCAGTGAAGCCTGTGAAACTACAGACTGATAAGACAACTAGATGATCAGGGCACAATGGGGTGGCCAGTAATACACGTTGCCACAGCAGAGGATCCTGGGCAGTAGTAGCACAGACAGGGTGTTTCTGATTTTCCTTCTTGAAATTCCTCTTCCCAGGGGCTTCCAAGCTCAGGAAGCTCTTGTCATCTCCTAATCGAGGCAGACGAAGATGAGAGTTCTGTAGGGAGGCGTTTCCACTTAATCAAGGCCAGTCATACCCAAGCTCTAGGATTAGACAGAGATCTGCAGATCTGTGCAGTTGCTTGGGCAGCCTGTTTTCTGTCTCTGCTACCTTGTTATCTGGCCCTTCTCTGAATTCCTGTAGCTTTTCCAGGACTTAAACAATGAGATTAACAGCTATCATTTTTTGAATGCCTACCATATGCTAGGCTCTCCAGTGGATCTTTTACAAGTATTATTGATAATAACAGCAAAGATAACTAATATTTACTAAGCATTTGCTAGGTGCCAGGCACTATGCCAAGCCCTATACTTGTGTTAACTCACTGCAAATCCTCACAACGAGGCAACATGGGTGTCATTATTTTTATACACAAATAATAAACGGTGGAGCTCACTCCACCGTTTGGATCTAGATTGGTCTGACTCCAGAGCTTTTGTTTTTTCATTGGCGATGCTCTCTTGCTTGATATTGCTCTCCAGCTATGCCGGGACACTGTGCAATTGTGCACCATAGACTGGGACAGATGCAGAAGGCTGGGATATGGAGTTAGATCAGGAGGATGAACACAGGATGGTAGAAGTCCAGTGAGTCGTTCATGAAGGGGACAGGGATAAGGTTTAACAAGAAGTATGGTGAGGCCCTAAAAGGCAAGAGGAGCAGAGGTACAGACAACCCAGAAGCCATCAGATGTCCTGGCAGGCAGTCCAGGGGCAGGACAGCAGATCCTGGAGGAGACAGCTGGCCAAAGCATAACTCGTAGTTGTGGCTCTGTCCTTTACTAACTTTTGGGCAAATTACTTACCTGCCCTGAACTTTAGTTTCTTCATTTGTAAAATGGGCATAAAGAAACCTCCTTCATAGGGTTGAAATAACTGAATGAGATAGCAAATATAAAGCACCAGTGACAGTGCCCAGTACTGAGGATGTGCTCCATACCTAGACTGCTACATTTCTAAGATACGGGCTCAGGCACAGAGACAGGGAGAACCTAGGCTATCATAACTCAGAGTCAAATAAAGTGCTCCAGGAGCAGCAGTCTAACCTGCTGACTGGGATTAGTATTTGTTTGAGAGACTGGAATGGGGTTAACTGACCTCATTTCCATACAGAGGAGAGTGGCTGAACTGAGTGAACAAGCAGGTACTGCTTTTTTTCCACAGATGGGTGTTGAAATCCCAGTCCCATACAGCGGACAGGCTCTTGTTCAGGACTTTGAACTTCCAGTCTGATGTCCTTTCAATGATACTGTGCTGCTGGTAAATAGACACTTGACATAAAATATGTTCAAGCATGTCAATGGCACATGCATTGTAATGGTTTTGAAACATGTCTGCAAATTCCTTGATGTTCCTCCCACTAAGAGGTAGTATTGAATTCCTCTCCCCTTGAACATGGACCAGCCTCAGTGACTTGCTTCTAAGGAAGAGAATGTGGTGAAAGTAATGCTGTGTGTCTGCTAAGGCTGTTTAGAGAAGGGAGATACAGCTTCCGCCTGGCTCTGTCTCCCGGGATGCTTGCCTTTGAAACCAGTTACTATGTTAGGAGGAAGCTCAGGCTACATAGAGAGTCCACATGAAATTTCGGACCAGCAGCCCCACCTAAGGTCCCAGCTAACAGTCAGCATCAATTGTCAGACAAATGAGTGCTTGAGAGTTCAGATCATCCTTGAAGTTGTCCCAGCTGATACCAAGTGGAGCAGGGATGAGCTGTTCTCAATAAGCCCTGCCCAAATTGCTCATCCATGAGCAGAATAAATGTGGTTGTTTGCAGCCAATAAATTGTGGATGGTTTGTTTTGTAGCAATAAGTAAACGGATCATGCACATGCATAGTAGAGCACAGAGGAGAAGCAGCAGGATCCAGTTCTAAGACCTTGTGTTCCAGAGTCACGTAGTTGATTACGCATTTTCAACTCTGCTGTGTGCTTGCTGGGAAAGTTATATACCCTCTCGAGACTGTTTTGTCCTCTGTAAAATGGTAAGATGGTAAGATTGATTGTATGGGTGTTGTATTAGCTTGCTAAGGCTGCCATAACAAGATACTATGGACTGGATGACTTAAACAACAGAAATTAATTTTCTTATGGTTCTGGAGGCAGGAAGTCCAGTTTCTTCTGAGGCCTTTCTCCTCGGCTTGCAGATGGCTGCCTTCTTGCTGTGTCCTTGCTTCCCAGCATGTGCCTAACAATGTTCGCATTTCTTCTTCCATAAGGACACCAATCCTATTGGATTAGGGCCCACGCTAATTAGGATTCACTTTAACTTAATTACCTATTTTAAGGGTGTGTCTCCAAACACAGTCATTCAGAGGTACTGGGGATTAGGACTTCAACATAGGAGTCTTGTTGAGTGGTGGGGAGTGGGTAGATACAGTTCAGCCCATGACGATTGTTACCAGGATTAAATGAGGTAAAACAAACATAAAGAATAGGTTATGGGTGACACATCAGGAGCGTTTAATAAATAATGGCCATTATTATATATGTGACGTCAACCTGATTAATTATACCTGATACATGCAAAAAGGGGAACACCACTATGTATGTCCCCGGGGAAGCTGTGTACTCCTCTCACTTGGATGATAAGAGAAGACAAGCTCTCTACTAAGCACACTATGTCCCTCCAGCTCCTAACCTGGGCCCCTTGCTTAGTGATGGTGGCAAGAGAGGGGCTAAGGAGTCCCCTCTGGAGGGAGGAAGCAGCATTATTTCTTGACCCTCAGAGACAGCTGCTTCCTTTGGGGACCCTTGGAAGGGGCTCCTTGTTTAAGCCTGGAAGATCCCAGGGTGGTATCAGATAAGGAAAGACCTGGGACACTGTACAAATCAGAAGTGACTCTGTCTGCAGTTGCCTGGGTGCTCCAGAACTGACCCTTGGAGTCATCCACACTGGAGACAATTTGGAAAAGGTATTTTCGAGAGAAAGTCTCCATGCAGAAAACCTTTCTGCCAAGTCCTTTGTTTTCCTAATGTTGCCGCAGTGTCTGGAGCTGAATTTTTAAAATGGCATTTTCCTGGAAAGGATTTTTTGGTCTTTTTTGGAAATGTCTCATGTAAAACAAGATCACCAGTGGGCCATTGAGTCTAGTCTCCCCGGGCGAGCTTGGGAAATGGCAAGTGGGGGGAGGGGAAGTCTGGGTGGGAAAAAGAACAAAAGACAAAGTTGGAGGGAAAGCGGGATGTGACAAAGGGGTCAGCATTCCTGTGTTAGGAATAGGCTCAGAGCTCCGGATTCATTCCACTGGGTAAGGCATCGTGGCGGGGAGGGAGGGAGGGGAAGGGGCCCTCGACAGCAGGGCTATGGGAACGTCCCCTGAGAGCCTCCATTCACCACAGAAATAGACCTATCCCAGGGCCTGCCCCCTCCTTCACTCCCTTGTGTGACATAGGTGAGAAGGCAAGAATGATACAGCAGGGCCATATCTCTTCCATCAGACTGGATTTCCTTCCTGAAGAGAGGAGCTGTAGGTGGCATTCATTCTACGGCTCTAAGAGGGTTGACTTGTATCTTCCCATCAGACTGGAGGGTCCCCAAGTACAGGGACCCTGTCCCTCCTTGACCTAAGGAATCCCTAGAGCCGGGAACCTCCTTCCCTTCCTTCTCTCTGTCTCCGTGAACTCACTGTGTGGGAGGAGCTTGGTTTGTGACCTGCCTGACCCAGTGAGCTACTCACAGTTGCATCTCCACCCTTAGAAGCACAGGCAAGATATGTTGACTGAAAGTCATTGCCGTGAGCAGCTTGTCGCCACCTCTCTCCAGGCCCAGGGCCATTTCAGTGGCCAAGTGGAATTTCTGTGGCAGGAAGACTCTTGGAAGCTCTTTGCAGAGTTGGCTTTCATTCTCTAGGCTTCTCTTCTGTCCACTCCTCAGCCTGCTTGTGCCTCTCAGGCCCGGCCGGCCTCAGGTCTCCTGGGTTTTTGGTGACCCTGGGCCTCAGACTGGAATAAGGACAAAGAGCAGAGGAATGGGTAGATAAGAATTACTGAATCTCTGAATTAAAAGCCACTCTAGGGGTGGTTTTCTCCATTTTTTTTTTTTTTTTTTTTTGTCTGGAAAGTAAATTCGTACAGTAGACACTTAAGAACAGCTGTTCTGTGCCAGGCTCTGCTTCAGACACCAGGTACATAGTGGTAGACAAAGCAGTCATGGTTCCTGCCCTCATGGGGCTAAGTGTCTGATATTTGAATATTTGGACAATAGTCTCATTGAGTAGCCATACAGATTGTGCTTAGAAAACCATGTTTTTGGAGTTCTCCCTCCCTCCCAAGGCAGCCCATTTCAATTTTGGACAGCTCTGAAAGTTATGGTGTCCCTCCATAGATTGAGTCAAAGTCCTTCCCCTTCATAACTTCCACTCACTTGTCTCCGCCTACTTTCACATCTACCCAGGGCAATAAGCCTGTTCCCTCCCCTCTGAAAATCCCTCACCATGGTGGTAAACCTGTTAGTTTTTCTTTTGTTTTATTTTTGGCTATATTATTAGGTATATTTGTGCTTAGGGGTGTTTTACTTTTCTGGAGAATTCTTCTTTTTATCATTTTGTAATTGTTTTCTTTATTTTTTCTGACTTTAATATTGCTTCACCACTTGACTTCAAAGTTGTGGGTTCCTACCACCCTCCCATTTCAATAATTGGCTGGAAAGGTTCAATAATTGGCTGGAAAGGTTCACAGAACTTTGGAAGATGCTTTACTTACTATCACTTTTTTTGGATAATGACCACTTGGTATATTTTTTCTGATCTCATTTCAATAATTCTGTGTTACTATATTTTAAGTGTGTTTACTAGAAAAACCAAAAGGCTGAATTTCTTATTTGATCTTAGTGTTTCTTTTAAGAAGTAATTTTAATTCTTTATATTTACTACATTGATTATTAGAACACAGTTATGACTGGTATATATTGATATCTTAATGTTTTTGTTTTAATCTCTTAGCTTCTTTCATTTCTTTTTTCTTTCTGTTAGTATATTGACAATTTTCTATTTTTCTCTCATATTGTTTTAACAGTTGCATACATTTGAATTCTCTCCTTTGAGTGGTTATCCTTAAATTTTTAACATTTTGTGAATGCTACCAATTTTAAACTGTTTTTACTTACAACACTTCTGACACCAAATGGGTGGGTTTTTTTTCCTCTGCTCACAACTGTTTCCAACTTTCTGGGCACCAGCTGGGTGTCCTACAATTCAGTTCAATTCTGACACTTACTGACTGAAGTTAACGTCGGACTCGACAGGTTTACGGGCTCACTTCAGGTGCCTATTACAAATTGGGTGCCCAAGATACTACCACTTCTGTTTGACTTGGCTACAAAGTTGTGGGTTCCCACCACCTTCCCATTTCAGGTTTAATAATTGTCTGGAAGGGCTCACAGAACTCTGGAAGATACTTTGCTGACAGTTTTTTTTTTTTTTTTTTGTAAAGGAGCAGATGAATGGCCAGATGAAGAGACACATAGGACAATGTCCAGCAGGGTCCCAAACACAAGACTTCTGTCCATGTGAAGTCGGGGTCTGCCATCTTCCCAGCACATGGATGTGTTTGCCAACTCTGAAACTCACTGAACCCCTTTGTGTAGTTTTTAATGAGAGTTTCATTATGTAGACAGGATTAATGAAATCATTGGCCATTGGTGGTTGAACTCAACCTTCAGCCCCTTTCCCTTCCCTGGAGGCTGTGGGTGGAGTGGGGCTGAAAGTTTCAAACCCCTAATCCTGCCTAGGTCTTTCAGGTGACCAAGACTCCTGAATCTGTCCACATACTGTCAACTACCAGTCCCCTTATTAACATACAAAAGATACTCACCACTCCATAGATGCTAAGGGTTTTAGGAGGTGTGTGCCAGGAACCAGGGACAAAGATCAAATACTGATTTTTATTGTATCACGCTGCAATTTAGGTTTATACTTGGCTGTACATCATAGAAAACAGTGGATTAAACATCTAGGGGTTTATTTTGAAACGAGAAGACTGGAGTAAAAAGTTCAGAGCTAGTACACATCTTTAAGGATATCATCAAGCACCCAGGTTTTTAAATTTAATTATCCTTTTCTCTTACCCTTAGTATGTGACTTTGTCCTATCTTCGTGGTCGCAGGGTGTCTGTTGTTCCTCCAAGCATTTCGTCCTTATTTTAGGTAGGAAGAAGAGAAATGGGTAACGGATAAAGGGCAAAGCATTCTTTCTGGAAGTCAACCATCAGGCTTCTGTTTATATTTCATTGGCCAGAACTGCAATACATTGCTACCTCAGCCTCAAGGGAATCTGGGAAGGTATGTATTTTTAGCTGGGCACAGTGCTGCCCTATGAAAAATCAAGATTCTATTAAAGAGAGACTATATACTGTGAGTTGCTATAAGTATACACAATTCATGCATATGACTGTAACAATTTTACAATTAATTAGACTCTATGTATCCTTAGGATGCTCTTATTTTAATTACTCCATCCTAAATTTTATGTTACTAGTATTTAGCATTTTAGGTCCACTTTGGTCTTGTTTGTTTGTTTTGTTTTATGAGATTGGTCTTGTTCTGTTGCCCAGGCTGGAGTTCAGTGGCACCATCATATATGGTTCACTGTAGCCTCGAATTCCTGGGCTCAAGTGATCCTCCTGCCTCAGCCTCCTGAGTAGCTGGGACTACAGGCACACACCACCACACCTGGCTAATTTTGTTATTTTATTTTTATTTTTTTATTTTTGTAGTGACAGCGTCTTTTTATGTTGCCAGGGCTGTTCTCCAGCTTCTGGCCTCAAGCGATCCTCTTCCTTTGGCCTCCCAAAGTGCTGGGATTACAGGCATGAGCCACCGTGCCCAGCCCTGCTTTGTCTTTAAATGCCATAAAAATCAGACAGTAGTATTGTTACCGCTATTTTACAGTCAATTCTTGTTTAGATTTACTCACATGTTCATCCATTTCTTCACTTACCATTGATTTTTCCACTCTACTCCTTTCTCTCAGCTCAATTTTCTTCTAGAAGTGATAAATTCTCTTGTAGTTTTCTGAAGATGTGATTAAAAAAAAAAAATCCCCACTCTTGAATGATAGTTGATCTTGGCTGGGCATTCTACAATGATAGCTTTTTTTTTTTTTCTCTAGCACAGAAAAATTATTCTATTGGGTCTCTGTTTGCTGATGCCAAGTCTGCTATTTTTTCTTATGAATGATCTCTCTTTAATTCCTGATGCTGTCTTGGCTCACTGCAAGCTTTGCCTCTCGGGTTCACGCCATTCTCTTGCCTCAGCCTCCTGAGTAGCTGGGACTACAGGCGCCCACCACCACGCCTGGCTAATTTTTTGTATTTTCAGTAGAGACGGGGTTTCACAGTGTTAGCCAGGATGGTCTTGATCTCCTGACCTCGTGATCCACCTGCCTCAGCCTCCCAAAGTGCTGGGATTATAGGCGTGAGCCACTGCGCCTGGCCTCCTGATGCTTTTATAATTTTTCTCTCTCAGTCATGTTCTGAAGTTTCACTAAAATGAGCCTTGGTGTAATTTTCTACTTAGGTGTCTTGCTCAGAATTCCAAGAGCTTCTTCAGTTGAAGCTCTATGCCTTTCATCAATGTAAGGATTCTCAGCCATTACCTCTGAATATTTCTTCTCCTTTCTTCTCTCCAATTTCTCCCTCTAGCATTCATATTAGATGTAAGTTGGACCTTCACATTCTATCCTTTATGTCCTATATTTGCTCTGCATATTTTTCTCTTTTAATTGTTTAGTGTTACATTCTGGAAAATTCTCCTCTCCTTTAGTTTTGTCTAATCTGCTATTTAATGAATCATTTGACTGTATCTTTTATTTACAGAAGCTCTAGAAGTTACTTTTTCAAGTTTATCTTTTTTAAGAAACAATGTTCTATTTGTACTTTATGGTTTCTGTTCTTTATTTCAGATTATTTTATTTTAAATTCTTGAGGTGATAATCTTCCTATTCATCTTCTAGTCTTTTTTATGGTGGTTCATTTCCTCAGGTGAGTTGTAATTTTTTGTTGTGAATTCATCTTTAGCTGCTTTTCCCCTTGGGATAGAGAGGATCTTCTGTAGAGAAGTTTTCTATTCTTCTAGAATTTCTCCATGTGCCCCAGGGAGACTGTTGAGGACAAATTCTTATATTAAGAATATAAGAAGAATTTTTTGATTTGGGATTCAAACACTAGATTGTGATGGCTAATTTTATGCATCAACGTGGCTAACCCATGGTACCCAGTTTTTGGTGAAACACCTAGCTTGGGGTTGCTATGAAGATAATTTTTAAAAGATGTGATTAATATTTAAATCAGTGGGCATTGATTACAGCAGATTACCACCCATAATGTGGATGAGCCTCATCCAGTCACTTGAAGGCCTGAAAAGGAAAAGAAGGAATTCTGTCTCTAGGCTGCCTTTGACTTGAGCTATGACATTATCTCTTCCCTGGGTCTCTAATTTGATGGCTTCTCCTGAAGATTGTGGATTTGCCAGCCCTGATAATTGCATGAGCTAATTCCTTAAAATCAATCTCTTTCCCCATCTCTCTATCCCCCATCCCTCCTCCCCTCATCTCTTTATCCTATTGGTTCTATTTCTCTGGAGAACCCTGACCAATATGCCAGGTGAGCAGTGTAAATTTGTAGAACACACTTGTGCTTAGTGTGGATTTGAAGTTTTGCGGGCTATCAAAACTCTAGCCTCTAGACATTAGGACCTATATTTGGATAAATATAATCTTGGACCATCAAGACATCAGCTGAGGTTTTCTACTCTGACTAGGAGTTTTCTTTTTAATTTCTGGCACCTAGAAATTTTACTTTATTTATTTGTTTATTTATTTATTTATTTAGAGACAGAGTCTCGCTCTGTTGCTCAGGCTGGAGTGCAGTGGCATGATCTTGGTTCACTGCAACCTCCACCTCCTGGGTTCAAGTGATTCTTGTGCCTTAGCCTTCTGAGTAGCTGGGATTACAGGTGCACTCCACCATACCTGGCTAATTTTTTTTGTGTTTTTGGTAGAGATGGAGTTTCACCATGTTGGCCAGGCTGGTCTTGAACTCCTGGCCTCAAGTGATCCACTTGCCTTGGCCTCCCAGAGTGCTGGGATTACAGGTGTGAGCCACCACACCTAGCCAATTTTACTTTATTTTTATGAGCTTAGCTATGTTTGCAAAATCTTTCCTTCTTTCTTTCTTTCTTTCTTTTTTTTGCTATGTATTACCAATATTTTAATGGGTTAGTAGAGGGAGTGGAAGTCCATGTTAGCTCAGTGTGTACTGTTTCTGAAAACTGAAAATCTGACTGGGTTTTAGATTGTTGAAAACAGCTTTCATGTTCCTCCCTAAGACTTCTCTAACCAGTTGCCCTTCACATGATGAGGTGCGTTATCTCCATTGGACTTTTCTTCTGCTGTCCAGTTTGTTCATGTGCTTCCTGAAGAGTGGGACCCCAGCCAAAGCTGCGTTCCTCACTTGTGGTTAGACTAAGAGGTCAGAAGCCACTGTCACTCTACGTTCTGGATTCCACACTCTTCCCCATGAGGTCTTAGGTTCCAAGAAGTCTTTGGGCTAAAACATCATAGTGTTGGCAAAGAATCAGCTTCCAAAACCTGTAGTGGGTGGAAAAAGAGTAAGAACTGTCAAAAGAAGCTGGGAAGTGTGAAAGGGTAACTAGGATTTGGAGAAGTTAAAGTAAATGAGATGTGGTCCAGCCTGTGGAGCCCTGCAGGGACATTCCTAGCCCTTTCTCAGGACAAATCATTTCATGGCAGAAAGCTGCAAGAGACAGCCTCTGTTTTTTTTTTTTTTTTTTTTTTTTAGGTTATTATTTGCATTTGGTCTACTTTTTTTCAGGCTTAGATTTTTTTTTTTTTCAGGATTTTGTGCAGGCACCTTAAATCTCTGTTTAGAAACCTTGCTGTGTTCTGTTTGGTGTGTTTTGTTCTGATAAGCCTGGATTTTATAACTGCCAGGTCTTTTGTAGAATGGCTGGAAGCAGGGACCTGTAGTCTGATGAAGATAGTTGCTAAGGAATAATTCATTTAGTGTAGATTAAGAATCACACCAGTTATCATCTCAAAAGGGAAGGACAGAGGGAGATGGAGAGAGGGGGAAGGAGAGAGAGAGAGAGAGAGTTATCAGGTAGAGAAAACCTGCCATGTGACCTTTCCAAATCCCTTAACCTCTCTGAGTCTCAATTTCTCTGTCTGTAAATAGAAAGCATTTGACATTGACTCCCCTGCCTCAAATGATCTGAGCTCTGATTTCTCTGGTAGCAAAAAAAAAAAAAAAAAGACAGTGATGTAGGGTTGTGCTGCTGGGAAGAAAATATGCTGCCTGCCTGTCCGCCTGCCTGTCCGCCGTCTGTCCCTCCCTCCCTAGTTCCTTCCTTCCTTCCTTTCTCTTTCTTCCCTCCTTCCCTCTCCCTTTCCTTCTTTCCTTTCCTCCCTTTTTCCCTCTTTCTTTCCCCCTTCCCTTCCCTTCGCTTCCCTTCCTTTCTCTTCCCATCCTTTCTCTTTCTCTTTCTTTCTCTTCCTTCCTTCCTTCCTTCTTTCTTTCTACAGATTCTTGCTCTGTCGCCCAGGCTGGAGTGCAGTGGCATGATCTTGGCTCACTGCAACCTCCACCTTCCGGGTTCAAGCAATTCTCCTGCCTCAGCCTCCTGAGTAGCTGGGATTACAGGTACCTGCTGCCACATCCAGCTAATTTTTGTATTTTGAGTAGAGCCAGAGTTTTACCATGTTGGCCAGACTGGTCTCGAACACCTGACCTCAGGTGATCGACCTGCTTCGGCCTCCCAAAGTGCTGAGATTATAGGCATGAGCCACCGTCCCCAGCCACATATTTTGCTCATCTTGTAGCTCCATGTCTTAGAATGGCAGTTTTAAATTCTCAAAGTAATAGTAAGAGCAGAATTTTCTCTAGTGCTCACAGTGGGCCCAACACTGTCCTAAGCACTATATCAGCCTGTCTCATTTAATCCTCACAACATCCGCATGAGCTAGGTACTGTTATTATCTTCATGCTGGAGGTAAGAAAACAAAGACACAGAAAAGTTAAGTCACTTGTCCAAGTTCCCACAACTAGAATGTGCAGGAACTGGATTCAAACACGAATCATGGGACTCTAGCGTTCGTGCTGTTAGCCCATAGATGTCAGAGCTGAGAGGCAGGGAGCTTGGGGGAATTCAGAAAAGCCATGAAGATACTTTTTTGTTTGTTTGTTTGTTTTTCCAATGGAGTCTCACTCTGTCACATGCCACCACAACTGGCTAATTTTTTATATCTTAGCGGAGACTGGACTCCACCATGTTGCCCAGGCTGGTCTTAAACTCCTGACTTGGGTAATCTGCTCATGTGGGCCTCCCAAAGTGCTAGGATTACAGGTGTGAGCTGCCACACCTGGGCCCATGAAGATACTTTAAAAGCCCTGGAAAAAGAAAGAATAAAGGGGAGACAGCATAGAATGGGGGATTTGACTTAGTCTTGATGGGAAGGCATCTCAAGAAAGTATGTATTGAGGTGGGCTCTGGGGGAGAAGAAGGTGTTAACTAGGCATGGCAAGGAAGAGCCTGGCAGGCAGAGGGGTTGGATATGCTGAGGGTACACAGTGAAGTCAGGAACTGGAAGATGTCTATGCACTTGGGGTTCAGAGAATGGGGGAGTGGGACAAAATAAGGCTGGGCAGGGGCCTGCCCATTCAGGGCTTTCTGTGCCACTGTGTGTCTTAGGGTTTCTCAATCTTACCACAATTGGCATTTGGGGCTGAGTTAGTCTTTGCTGTGAGGACCACCCTGTGCAGTGTAGGATGTTTAGCAACATCCCTGGCCTCTACCCAGTAGGCATAATAGTATTCTGGCTCTGAGTTGTGACAACCAAAAATGTCTCCAGTTATTGCCAAGTGTCCCTCAAGGGGAAAAATTGTCCCTGGTAGTATATCACTGAGCAAGATATTTCACTCTCTTGGTATCCTTTCTCACAAGATGTCTACACAATGGACCCTGAGTCACAGGGTGACTTTCTAGACATGGGTATTGACTTGGGTCTCCTTTGGCCAGGTTGCACCCCAGCCCATCCAGGTAGGTACAACCTCTTGGATTCCCTCCTTGGAACCTGCCACGCTCAAGCACAGGTATTATCGTTGTCAGGGTGGACAATGCTGAAATTAGTGCACTGAACTAGGAAATGAAGACCAGAAAAATACATCAGGTTCAGAGCAAAAACAAAGGGTTTCTTTACAACCAGGCCATCTAATGTTTCGGCACAATACGATACTTTCCCAACTTGCCCAGTCCTCTTTCTCCTGAAACCAACGTCAATATGTAGTGCTTAACAAAGCAGGCCTTTTACAGAGAAAATGACCTTAAATCACAAAGAATAGAAACAAGATACTTGGCATAAATGGTAATAATAACCAGATTCCTGTGAAGGGCTAAAATATTGCTACTTTAGTCAGTGATTGTTGTGGGAATTTGTACTTTTCAAACTCAATATCGAGCCCTTCTGAAACTTTTTGTCAAGTGTTTTCTGCTGCTGCCAAGTAACCCAGGGAAAAGGAGAAAGTTGTTTTGTCTACTGTGTTTCTTCTATCACCAGAAAAATCAAGTTCTACGTGGGTTGTTTTTTTCCTTTGTCTTTTTTTTTTTTTTTTAATGGCATGAGTTGATGAAAATGCTATAGTCTGCCCAACCCGAGATGTCCTTGAAGGATGATGTTTATCTAGGAGCTATCCTGGGCCTTCTGTTTTTTTTTTGTTGTTGTAGAAATTCTGACTTCCCTTGCCTTCAACCTGTAGGACTTCCAAGCAGGGCACAATTTGACTAAAACATCGTAATGCCAAAAAGATTGTCCAAAAAGAAAACTGTGCACTAGCCTTATTCACATTTCCTGGCCTGTTCCCCTGATTACTTGCACCTCTGACCTGAGATCATGACCTCTTCCAGACGAGCTGGGTCCTGCCTGGAGGCCACCCCCTCAGAGGCAACCCTGCTCAGAAAAGCCACTTTGTCTCTTAACCTGGAGATCATTTGGGGCAGACTGTGGCTCTGGGCAGGGAGCCAGAGCACTCTGTCCAGATCATAACTAACTTCTAGTTATCTGTCTCTCCTGTTAAATGATTATCCCTTTTTCACAGTTGAAAAAGGAGGCAACTCAAAATTAGAGTTGAACTTAAGGCAAAAAGTCTGTGGTGTCAACAACCACCACCATGATACTAGTAAATATTAAGTAGTTATTGTCAGCCCTGTTAGGTGGTCTGTGTACATTGTCTCATTTAATTATTACATTAGCTCTATGAGGTAAGTACTATCATTATGCTCATTTTACAGATGAGAAAACTGGGGCTTAGGGAAGTTAAATAATTTGCTCAAGGTCACACAATTTTAAAGTGGCAGAGCCAGAGAATTCAAAGCTGAAGTATTCCTTGTGCCCTCTACTCTTTGTTGCCTCTCTTGACCCTTTTAGAGACTTTACAAAAATATTTGGAGGAGGCTCATGGTGTTTCTAGAGAATTCCACCTTTGGACATATGGAAGTCTTGATAACAAATCTTAAGTATTTCTGAAAAAGTTGATCTCATGTATGGCTTTTGGGCTGTGCCGGGATGGGCATATTCTCTGCCCCTTATTTAAATTATGTTGATATTCATCCAGACGCTGTGGCTCATGCCTGTAATCCCAGCACTTTGGGAGGCTGAGGTGGGTGGATCACCTGAGGTAAGGAGTTTGAGACCAGCCTGGCCAACATGGTGAGACCCTGTCTCTACTAAAAAAAAATTAAAAACATCAGCTGGGCATGGTGGTATGTGCCTGTAATTCCAGATACTTGGGAGACTGAGGCATGAGAATCACAGGCTGAGGCATGAGAATCACTTGAAACTGGAAGGTGGAGATTTCAGCGAGCCGAGATCGCACCACTGCACTCCAGCATGGGCAACAGAGCAAGACTCCTTCTCAAAAAAACAAAACAAAAACAAAACAAAAAAACCCCCCAAAATCCAAAGAAAGCTTTATAGTTATAAATATCAGTTTCATTGACCAAGTTTATCATCATCTTTGTGGATACTATTTATAAAGATAATATGGATTTTTACCTCTTGGCATCATGGAAAACCGAGATGATATCACTGGGCTTTGGTTTCTTTATTTGTAAATGAAGGATTTGGGCAGCTTGATCTCTATGGTCTCTTGCCTTTACACTCCGGTGTGCACACGGACATATGTACCTGTGAAGCCCACTTAAAGACCTGGCATCCCCTTCATGAGGCATCAGTCATGGCCCACTGGCTCCCAAAATGTAGAATTCAGGTTCCAGGTGGCCAGTCAGCATGTCTGAGGATTTGTAAGCCCAGTCATCTAAGCAGCTGGACTCTTTGCCCAGGAGGCTGCTGTCCACATACAGCCTCCAGCCCTCAATATAGCTCAGGATCTATAGATCCTGTTTATAAACAGTGACAGGTATAAACCAAACTAGTTTGCCTTCAAGGAGCTCCTACCCTTCTTAGGGAGGGCACTTGAACCAGTCTTTTCACTCTGTAGGTTAAAGAAGAACCTGAACCCAGTCCCCATCTTCCGTGGGCCACAGAAAGACCAGGTCGTAGAGCTACCATTCCAGGCATGAGTTTCCTAGGGACAAACTTGCCATGGAAAAGGCCCAAGAGAGGAAGCACGCGAAGCCCAGAGTAAAGGAAAGAGGGAAGGATGATGGTTAATCCTGTTTAATGGTTAATTCTGGGTATCCTGGTTAATCCGGGGGCCTCAGAAGATGACCCATCCCAGACAGTTGCCTCCCCACAAGGTCTGTTGGTACTGATCTCATGTGCGGGTAAAGAAGGACCCAGGGGAGGAAGAATGGGCTTAGCTGAGCACATTCACACATATGAGAGAAAACTTTGCCACAATGTAGGAAGGATCAAGTGGGTGTGGGAAGCCAAGCTGGTCATTGTCCCAACAATCCTGTTGCATAAGAGGTAAAGAGAAGAGAAAAAAGTAGTCATCTAAAATTGACTGAGGTCAAAATTATGGCATCCCAATTGGAGGCAAACTGTGATAGACTTAAAAAGATTGGAAAGTGTTTGTTGTGTGGTGTAAAGCAGGGGTTAGCTTGCAAAGTATAGCCCGTGGGCCAGATATGGCCCATTGGCCTGTTTCTATAAATGCAGTTTATTGGAACATCCATCTACTCATTTATGTATTACCTGTGGCCACTTTTGTGTTGCAATGGCAGAGTTGAGGAGATGCAACAGAAACCATCTGGCATACAAAGCCTGAAATATTTACTATCTGGCCCTTTACAGAAAAGAGGAAAGGACACATTGTTCCAAGTCCTGGATCCACAACTTTGGATGCATACTAGCTTTTGTAACCCACCTTTCAACATCTGAATTTCTCATCTGTAAAATGGGGCACTATGTTACGTGTGCCCGCTAACCACTTAATTCACTGAGGAGTTAAGACACTGAATGAAACAAGTAAACGAGTTACACAAATGCAAAGTGTTATTAGGGCTGTTTTGTAAGTATTTGGCAAAAGAGAGAAGACAGAGAAAGTTGGTTTTTTTCTCCAATGGGGCTAAAGAGAAAATAAATAAGAAAGGTTGCCAAAGGGCATGTGTACCCTTTTATTTGTGTCAGTTAATGTATAGTTTCCAGTCAATGGAAGCTTGGTTATTAAAATTAAAGAGGAAGAAATAAAATTCACAGCCACTTTGAAAGGACTGAAGAGATTCGTTAACAGTGAGGTACAGTCACAGCGGGTACAGGTACAGGTCTGAGGTGTGCTGACCAACCTGGGAGCAACAGAGTGGGACTGAAGGAAGGGAAGAATAAGAAGACAAATCAGGAAATATCACCTGGGATATGTTTATATGAGCAATCATTCACTGTTTATCTGGAATTCAATTTAGCTGGACGTCCTGTATTTTTGTTTGCTAAACGTTGCAACCTTCCCACACCGTGAGTGGTTTTGGTAGGGCAGCCAATCACAGGACTCTGCTCCCTGATCACGGGGCTTGTTGATGTTCAGTCCTGAAATTCTGAATCTTAAGGAGAGAGAAATGAGGAGAGAAGGCAGTTGGAGCTGATCGTTTGATGACAATGTTCCAGAAGATCTTCAGAGCTGTCCAGTTCTGTCTTTTCCAGGACTGTAGTTCAGGCTTGCTTTTAATTCTCCAAACTATGCCATTCGTTTCCAATCTATCCCTTTCTGTTCCTTAAACTAGTCAGGGTTAGTTTCTGTTGCTTGCCGTCAAAGAACCCTAACCCAATATCTCAAGACACCCAAAACAGTATCCAATAAACTGTGGGGATGGGTAAAGGGGTGGACAGAGAGGGGAGGAGATTAACTAGGGAAGGCTTTTTTGAGTGTAGATCTGGACATAGGCAGAAGAGGGGTTGGGGGAGTGGTGAGAGTATTTTCAGAATCTGGCGAGTTATTTATATCTGCTATAACAAGAAGAAATAGGGAGCCACTAAAGGCTCTTGAGTGGGGGAAGGACTTGATAAAAATGACATTCAATTTAAAAAAATATTTCCAAAGTTGGCCTTTAAGTGTCTTGGAGGGGAAAATGGTGGCAGGGAAGCTGGCTGGGGGGCTGGCTGCATGGTCCAAATGATATTCCAGGGGTCTAGTGTGTAGGAGTGAGGCACTAAGGATGAAGAGGAAGAGAAAAATGACAAGAATCAGCTTAGAAGGAGACTGTGGGATTTTAATGACTTTCTGGTCATGGGGAATATCCAAGAGCAGGGAGGGAAGGGCTCCAATTGGGTCATGAGCTGCAGTAACTCAGCCGTAGGGGCTCCATGACCATAGGCTTCCCAGGACCTGTGGCTGCAGGGTGGGCCCATGGTGGGGGCAGTCTGAAAGGAGCAGCTCTTGGAGGCCCTTGGGCCCATGATCCTCGTTGGCTGCGTCTCCACTCTGGGGGAGGGCTGTGGTGAGTACAGGCTGCAGCCGAAAGTGACAGGGATGATTAAAGGGATGGAAAATCAGGCCCATGAAGAGAGGTTAAAGGACTGCAGCTATTTAGCCTGGGGAAGAGAGGCAGTCATGTAACAGCTCCCTTCAAGTCCATGCAGGGTGACTGGTAGACGCGTGCTAGGCAGCTGCCCAGCGCAGCTGCCCAGCACAGCTGCATATAGGGGGAGAGAGCACCCCTGGAGCGAGCACCTCTGCAGCGAGGGAAAGGCATGCTCTTGGGAGGAGGGAGGCAGAGGCATAATTATAAAGGCTCTTTTGTGGTTTCTGAAGGCCCCTCTCCCCTCCCCTTTGTTTTTTGCATCTGTCATTATGCTGTGCAAACCACAGCCAGGCCTCTTGACAGCACCAATATCTGCTTTCCTGAACACTCGGAAGGTAATGTGGCTATAAAATTGACAAGTTAGATAAATACCAGTACAAAGGGTAGACTGTGTGTAGCTTTGTGCAGCCTTCTGACTGGTCTCCCAACCCGACCCGGATAAATCCTCTGTCTGCATCCCTCCGGTCACCCCCAGCCTCATCCATTCCATCTGGGCTCCTTCTGACGGACTCCCCAGGAGCTCACATTTGCTCGGCCTCTTTGTCTAATTTGTCACTTTGACAACGTGAAAGGTCTTTTATTTCTTCCCAGGTCAAATATGTTTCATTTCACTTAAAAAAAAAAACCTTATTTTTAAAGCTTTTTTTTTTTTTTTTTGCCTGGGTCACATTCTTGCTGTCTTGGCTGTGCTGCCACAATTTTCCTGGAGGAGGCCCCAAAGCCCCTGGCCCACACTCCTCAGATCGCTGCTACGGTAACTGAGGGCCTACTCCTGTGGTGACTGTGTTGCCTTGATCCTCAGTGGAGGCCATGTGGGCAGCATGGTCACGGAAGGAAGGCAGCTTCTGAAGTCTACATTCAGACACTTCAGAAATGGAGCTGGGCGGGGTGGGTTAGGGGATGGGAGGAGAATGGATGGGGCAGGAATGTTAGTCAGGATTCACCACCAAAGTGTTGGAATCTGGCTGTCCAAAAGCCCAGAGCTAAAACTTACTTGGTTTTGGTCCTGTTGTTAATGAATGGAGGGTGTCAGCAAACCACACTCAGTGTTAGCCCAGTCTCCTGAGTGGGTGAGGAGAACCTGGAAGCCAAATCCCCACCAAGAAGTTCTGTCAAGAAGCAGGGAACTTAGACCTCACCAGATGCCTGTGGAGTGACAAGAGATCACATTCACCACCGACAGCCTCCAGCTTATATCCTAGCAGCGATCGAGGAGGTGTGGGCAAGAGATCTTTGGGGCCTCCTCTGGGAGAGACTGTGGCTTGCTGGATCCATTTTTATGTGCTGTGGCCAAAGCAGCCGACATGGATGGGGAAGGGGTACGGCAGAGGAGCAGGCACAGAGTCTGCTCATCCAGGGATTCCCAGACGAGCTGAGCCTCTCCCTAAACAGGAGTAAATGCTCTGTCCCCTTCTGCCAGGGATGTGGGGATGCCCTAGGGGTAGGCCTGGTTCATACATCCTCTCTAAGTCCACAGCGTGCAGCACGGGGCTGAGCACCCAGCGAGCAGATGGCTCTGAGGCTGGCAGTTCAAGCAGTGGGGCCTCGGAAACAGAACTGCCTGCCATTCTCCAGCTGCGACTGCCCTCCTCCGCATCTGCCAAGTGGGCATGACTGGCACCCACCTCTAGAGCTGTTGTGAACATTGAGTAGCACCACACATGACCTGGGTTTGGCATGCTTGGCATGGAGTGAGACCCGATAATGTGAGCTACCATTGTATTAATAATTTATTTTCAATATGACTTCTTGAATGGAATGGATGAAGCAAAGGACGAGACTCAGCAGGAAGGGCTGGGCTTCTGAAACCTGATCATTTCTCATTTTAATGCTGCTCCCTCACTGTGGTCAGCCTGAGTGGGATCGGCTGGCCCAGCCTTTGTTTTACCTTTGTTGCCATCTCTCTTTGTGGGGGTTCTTTCTCTTCGTCCTCTACCTCCTCCTCCGCCTTACAAGCAAAGGGTAAGGCATGGTTCTGAATCTTTGGTTCTGTAAAGAGGCATGCCCATCTCTGTGCTGGATTCCACTGGTAAAATAAGAACAATTCCTATTATTTTCTGTTCCCAGACCTTGAATGTGTCAGGCTTCAGGTTCACTTCCTACATCTCTCCACGTCGCCTGGATCTGCAAGTAATTTAACCTTGTTTTCATAGAGCGCAAAGACGTTCCGCTTGTTTACACTGGAGACAAATTTTCCTCAATTGACGCAATCCTATTGATTAAATAATGACCTTCTTCCTCATTTAAAGGTAATTTCGGTTGGTATCATGACGTGGAGGAAGAAAATGAATGCCTTTTCTGTCTTGCTGTCTGAAGGGCAGGCAGTGAGGGCCGACTCCCAGAGCTCTGGGCAGGACCCTCTCATTTTTCTCACCTGTTCTGGAGCTTCATCAGGCGTTGGAGTGGGTCTGGTGCTGGGACCTCTTGAGGAGGTTGGCTAAATAGGACCAGCTTTGATTAGGGAAATTAAAGAGCCAGCATTTGCTTTGTAATAGATGTCAAGGCTGCGACAGAGTAGATGCTACTTTGTTTTAAAACTTGATTTGCTTTCAAGACTTGTATGTAAATTATTTTTCAAAGTCACATCACACGATATAGTCTGGGCATGTCATCTGAGCCAAGAATTTAAAATCAAAGGAAAAGACAACGTGCCTATCAGGAAGAACTTCAGGGAACAGCCCACACAGGAAAGACACAAAGATGGGAGCCTGGGGGTGGCCAGAGAGTTGTCGGGCACTCTTGGGTAAGTCCTTTAACTTCATCTGGGTCTAGATTCCTTGTTGGTAAACAGGAGTGACTGGATCAGATAACTTGTGTTTTTTTTTTTTTTTTTTTGAGACGGAGTTTCGCTCTTTTTGCCCAGGCCGGAGTGCAATGGCACTATCTCAGCTTACTGCAACCTCCGCCGGCCGGGTTCAAGCGATTCTCCTGCCTCAGCCTCTCGAGTAGCTGGGATTACAGGCACGCGACACCATGCCTGCCTAATTTTTGTATTTTTAGTAGAGACTGGGTTTCTCCATGTTGGTCAGGCTGGTCTTGAACTCCCGACCTCAGGTGATCCACCCGCCTCGGCCTCCCAAAGTGCTGGGATTACAGGCATGAGCCACCGCGCCCAGCCTGGATCAGATAACTTCTCAGGTACTTTCTTGGTTCCATGTTCTGTGATATGATGGAATCTGGAGACCTGGTTGTTATTTGCTTCCATTCCAGATCCGTGTGCTGTCTATTTCAATAAGGATAAAACCAGTGGATGACATTTGGAAGGATGGGACCTCTGTTCCATTGCCTTTCTGTAAGGTCAGGTCAGTGCATTCTGCGTTAGCAATGCCATTTAAGCACTAGGTATTCCCATGTGTTCTGTAGGAGGATGCATATTTTGTAATGATCTAAAAAATTATCCTGATGCAAATACAGAGCGGCATAAATATCATGGCTGGACAGGAGCTAGATATTAATAAAAGAAAATGAGAGCTGACATTTTAAACGTTTTTGCTCTATTATAGGCACATCTAGGCATTCCTTCATTTTTTCTTTACCAGAGGTTGGCAAACATTTTCTGTAAAGAGCCAGACAGTAAATATTTTAGGCTTTGTGGGCTATAACAGCTTGGTTACGACAATTCAACTTTGCTGTAGTAGCAGAAAAGCAGTCACAGGTAACATGTAAACAAATGTGTGTGGCTATATTCCAATTAAACTTTATGACCCTGACATTTGAATGTCATATCCTTTTCGTGTGTCACAAAATATTTTCTTGATTTTTTTTCAACCATTTAAAATGTAAAAACCATTCTTAGTTCATAGGTCTTCACAAAAATAGACGGTGAGCCAGATTTGGCCCCATAACCACAGATCGCTGACCTCTTTTCCTTATTATAGTCCTTTATGGGAGGAACTATTTTACCACTGAGAAAAATCAAGGCTTAAAGGGGTTAAATAACTTGCCTAGGTTTACCAGTTAGAAGCAATAAAGCTGGGAGGTAATCTAAAAGGCTAGGTTCAGGCTGGGCATGGTGGCTCATGCCTATAATCTCAGCACTTTGGGAGTCCAAGGCAGGAGGATTACTTGAGGCCAGGAGTTTGAGACCAGCCTAGGCAACATAGCGAGACTCTGTTTTTATATATTTAAAAAAAAAGAAAAAAAAAAAAAGCAAGCATGGTGCTGCATATCTGTAATCCCATCTCCTGGGAGGCTGAGGTGGGAGGATCACTTGAGCCTAGGATTTTGGGGCTGCAGTGAGCTGCGATCATGCCCTTGCCCCCTCCAGCTTGGGTGACAGAGCAAGATCCTGTCTCAAAAAGAAAAGAAAAGCCAGATTCAAGAGCTTAAACATCTACCCTTTAGGGATATCCAGCTAGAGTAGTAGAATGTGAAGGATCTTGCTCCCTCTGACACTAATGAATAGTTACAAAATCTCCTTTTTAATCATTCTTACTTTTTCATGATGGTTCACATTCCAAACATTAGAGCAAGACTAGTGTCTCACAAGGCCGGGATACCTAGCTGGCTGAGAAATTACATGGGACAATAGCTTGAAAGGTGACTGAGCAGGAGAGAGAAGTGAGATGAAGGAAACGAAGAGTTAGTTCCGTGAGTACCAGGATCCAGGGAGAGGCTTGGCCACCCTTGTTTGGCCTGGGGGCTGGCTCAGCTTCTGCATCCCAAGGAGGAGATGCCATGCCTCCACTGCCTCCCATTCGTGTTCTTGAAGATGATGCATCTTGGAAAGTTCTCTAATGCTTGCTTTTTTTTTTTTAGACGAAGTCTCACTCTGTAGCCTAGGCTGAAATGCAGTGGCACAATCTCAGCTCACTGCAACCTCCACCTTCTGGGTTCAAGTGATTCTCCTACCTCAGCCTTCTGAGTAGCTGGGACTTCAGGCATCCACCATCACACCCAGCTAATTTTTGTATTTTCAGTAGAGACAGGGTTTCACCATGTTGGTCAGGCTGGTCTCGAGCTCCTGACCTCAGGTGATTCGTCCGCCTAGGCCTCCCAAAGTGCTGGGATTACAGGTGTGAGCCACCATGCTCGGCCCCCTTAATGCTTTTTAATATTTCAAGAATGGACAGACTGTCTCCAGAGCTACACTGTCACCTTCCAGGGGTGGCCTGTGTCTTCTCCTGTCCTCTGCACACTTGGTACACGAGGCCAGGTGAGTGAGGCCTTTCAATTCTAAAGCAGGGTGCTTCAGGAAGTTGTGAGCTGCCTAATTCTGGAAGTGTGTGTTGATGCTGCTGTCAGCAGATGCTGGTGTAGAGGACCACTGCAGGTGGGAGGTGAGAGTGGAGGAAGGTTTGAAGATCCTCTCCATCCATGTAATCAACATTTGCTGAGCACCTAATGCATGTTGGATCCAAAGTCAGAAGCCCCCACATATATGATTTCTTTTGATTTTCACAACTAGCGTCTGAGAGAGGCATGTGATCCCAGCGGCTAGATGGAGAAACTGAGGCTCAGAAGAGCTTGTCTTTTTTTTTTTTTTTTTTTAAGAGATGCAAGCAGCAGGGGGCAGAGTCAGTGTAGTCTGCTTTCTGCCTTCCACCACAGGCCACTCTAACAGGCTGTGCGGAGAAATGGGCTCCAGTTCTTGCTGTGACCCTTGCTAGATGTGTGGCTTAAACAACTTATCTGACCTCTCTGAGTATGTTTCTTCATCTGTTTAAGGGTTGACTTTTGGAGATTTGTCATGAAACAAAAAGAGATATGATATAAAGGTGTGTAAAACAGTGGCAGGCACGGCGCAGGTTACAGTTGCTTTCTTCCTATAGTTGCTATCGTTTGCTTGAAGCAGAAGCTTCGAGATGACTTGGTTTCGTGAAGTTGACTGAGTCATCAATCTTACTCACTTTGGGATCTTTAGGGCCTAGCAGAGAGCCGGGCATGGAGCAGACACTTAATAAATATTTGTTCAATGAATGGATACACAATGCTTATATCTACTGATGCCAACCATCTGGATACTCAAATGCTTCAACATGATGGGTTCTTGACTTTTCATCTAAATATTGGATGTCATCTTAAAATATAAGCAGCTAAAATGATCTGAAACATAAATATGAACGCAGGTCTCGCTGGTGCAGATTTCTTGAGGGGGGGAATGTATAAATCAGTGAAAGTCTGTATAGGGCTGTAGGGCTGTATTTAAAGAAAGTGATTTGTTATTTTCAATTAACTCCAGCTATGTCACCAGGTTTATTTATTTACCATCCATCTACCCATTGGTGTAATCAGTCAACAGTGGCCTAGAGGAGCTCTTTGGGTCTCCTTTAATAAATACGGAAGAAAGATTATCTGGAGCATGTTGGTTATTTGTAGATAAATAGAAGCAGCACAGCTGCTTATGGGAGCTTGCAAACAGTTCGTGCTCAAGTGTTTCGGACATTCCTCCAATATTCTGCATACACTGTTTCTGTGCCTTGTCTCTGAAGAATCTTTATGCTAATTTACAGTCATATTCTTTTCTGCTAAGGGAGTGGGAATGCAAAGAGCTTCTGTCCATTGCCTCTGAATGTGTGCAGCGCGTGTGAAGAGGAAGAGCCAACACAGGCTAGATTCCCTAGGGAGAATCTCATTCTTGATATTGAAAACAACTTACTGGACTTATAGGAGTAAAAATCCTATGAACTGGATGAGGCTGTGCCATTATTCTTGGGATGAAAGATGGATGGAAGGACTCCTTTTATAGAAATTATTTTTGATGACTCAGGAACATTGTGGTACCTTCAGGTCTACTGAAATGTACATGGCTATTTATCTCTATACTAAAATGACTCCAGATTTCGATGCTTTTGGGATTCCTATTTGTGCTTTTGTTGCTGTCCTGTGTCTTTCAGCTAACCATCACTTTTTAAATTCCCAGTATGCCTATCACTAGCAGTTCAGTATCTTTTTTTCTAATTTGTTGCCTGCTTCCAATATTCCAGGGACTAGAAAAAAGTAGTGATAATAACAACAAAAATTCAGAAGGGTAAGTCTGTTAGAGCTGTTGGTGAAGCAAGGATGAAAATAATCCAAATGAGTCTGAAAGGCCTTTCTGTGACTGCTTGGCATGAACTTTGGAACCCGGACGTTGTGAAGTCTACAGTGGCTGTTTGGGGGTCTTTTTCACTTCCCTGTCATTGACCATCAGCTGGAGAGGTGATTTCAGGATTGGTGAGACATTACTGCACATATGTCTTACCATGGCAACCTCAAGGCATTGCTCTGAGGCCAGGAAGTGATTTCATTTCTCAGGGGAGCAGACTGAGGGGGAAACAGGAAAGTATGAGGATGGCTCTCTATGAGGCATGGCCCTTAGGATCATGCTAAATGAAATGACATGTTGGTGTGTTTATCTGCAAACAGCCACATTGACTATTCACTTATTACAATTTTGAAGCTTATTAAAACAAAAAATACAGAGTCTCGCTCTGTTGCCCAGGCTGGAGTATAGTGGCATGATCTCAGCTCACTACTGCCTCCTGGGTTCAAGCGATTCTCGGAACTCTGGGTGTGGTGGCGCATGCTGGGATTACAGGCATGTGCCACCATGCCCAGCTAGTTTTTGTGTTTCTAATAGAGACAGAGTTTCACCATGTTGGCCAGGCTGGTCTTGAACTGCTGAGCTCAAGTGATCTGCCCACCTCAGCCTCCCAAAATGCTGGGATTAAAGACATGAGCCACTGAGCCTGGCCTGAAGCTGATTTTTTAATAGTTGGATCAGAGCTGCTTATTTCTTGACCTCTTTCAGAGACCTTCTGGAAAATTCTGGTGTCAGAGAAGGAGCACTCAGGAATCAGGAGTCAAGAGTTGCAAACTAGGCTCGGTGCCGTGGCTCAAGTCTATATTTCCAGTACTTCAGGAGGCCAAGGTGAGAAGATCCACTGGGGCCAGGGCCAGGAGTTCAATACCAGGCTGGGCAACATAGTGAGACTATGTCTCTTAAAAAAAAAAAAAAAAGCTAGGCATGTGCCTATAGTCCTAGCTACTTGGGAGGCTGAGGTGGGAGGATCACCTGAGCACAGGAGTTACAGGTTACAGTGAGCTATGATTGCATTACTGCACTCTGGCCTGAGTGACAGAGTGAGACCCTTTCCCAAAAACCAAGAAGAAAAGAGTTGCAGACTAGATCTTGTTCTGTGAGGTTGCTTAACCTCTCTGAATTTCAGTTATACAATGTGAGGGCATTGGTTAAACCTGCCCTTTGCTAGGATCCGTCTAATAACACCCTATATATCTTTGCTTTTCTGTGAGCTCTGCAGAGCTGACCATCTCCAAGACTGGGGGAAAGTGGTTGTATAAGGGCGATGACTTCTTATAGGCAATGGCTGGGGAGCAGGGCTGTCCCCAGAGAGGTGATAGGCATTTGTACAGTTTTTTCAGCATCACAGACACAGGATTGACTTACACTAATGACCCCCTACACCCTCCCTTGGCATGAGCCTGGATTTGGGAGGACCTGGATGGGTGGCAGGGGGCACCAGCTCTTCACATCCATCCTTGGTTTCCCTTGGATCCCTCTCCATCAGTGCCTTTATCCATCTTAGCCTCCCCAAGCGGGAGCCACCGGCAGGCCTGTCCCGTTCTGGAGCCAGTTCTGACCAAGGCAGGAAATGGATGTGGAGCCTCCGCCTGCCACTGGAGGGAGGGGGGGCTGGAATTAGGTCTCATGGTTTCAATCAGCAACAATCGTGCCTCGGTTAAACCTCAGAGGCGACGGTGGTAGCACCACTCAAAGCCGACATTAAGTCGTTTCCTCAGATGTGGGATCCGGAGGCTTAGGCACGACTCACAGGCTCCTGGGTGCCTTTCTCCTGCGCTCAAGTCTCCTTTCCTCAAATCTGAATGAGGATTGGGTGTGTCAGAGGCAGCCTGGCTGCCTGGGCAGCTCCTGAGTCCCAGAATTTCCTATTCCTCCTTACCCCCAGTGGCATCCGGAGCGATTCCTAAGTCCATAATCTGACCATAGTATTGTCTGGCATCCCAGACCCTTCCTTGCGGCTCAGTTGGAGGCTGGATGCCCGTGGGACACTGCAGCTTTCCTTCTGACTGCTGGGGATAAATAGCTCAGGGTCCTACCCCAAGCCTGGACTATGCTGACATCTCTTCTTATCTTGGGGGTCATCTGTCAGTTAAGAACTACCCTGAGGAGTGGCCTCCAAAGACGGAACCATTAGCTCAGAGTTGCAACGTACTTGGTTCCATAAGCCTGCCTCTTTTATGGCCCTGGGAAAGCAAGAGCAGATCAATACACACTTTTTGAAACAATCTCAGAGTGTGTGGCAGAACCATCCTGAGATGTGATTAGGACTTGGGATACATAGGTCTTCCTAAACCCTTCTTGGAGGACATTGTTTGACCTGAACTGTAACTAACACTTGCTAAGCCAGAATCTTGGAAAAGGTAATATGAGGAAGGTTGTAGTGATAGGAGCTTTTGGTGTTTGAGGAGCAGAACTGAAAACGGAGAAGCCAAGGAGGGTAGAGAATTGGTCAGGGTGTCTGCCTAGAGGCAAGTAGACACTGATCCTAGACAACAGGTGCTGGGCCTCAGACAGCGGGGGAAACAGTGTGTGCTGGGACTGGCCCTAAGAGCATGCAGCGCCCAGGCTCAGGTTTGGTGCTCCTAAGCAGAGACCTGAACCACTGCTGGCGGCGGGGCATTCCTTCACCTCCAGGCTTCACCGTGGCTCTGCTCTGAGTTTGCTATTTGACAAGGAGAGCCAGGAAGAGGAGTTCCCTCTCTTCCTCAGCCTGTGCCAACCCCATCAGCAGCCTGTGGTCAGAGGGGCCCTCCTACCTCCATTTCCATGGGTGCCCATGGGAGCAGCACTGGAGGGCAAATCCAGGAGGCCTCTCTCTCCCCAGCCGATGCCTCAATCATCCCCAGGGCTGCCTGGCCAGGCTTTCTCACTCACTTTCAGGAAAAGGATCACAGGGAAAGGAACCTCCAGAACCCAAGAAGAGAGACCTCGATGCCATAAGGAAGAGTCTGGCACGGGGCGGTGGGGTAGGGGAGGGAATGAAGCCCACCTGAGCTGCTGAAAATCTTCCTCCCTTTGAGTCTTCCCCAGCCCTAAGGCTGTTGGTGGAACATCAGCGACCCCTGCTGGCCACCACATCTGGGATTTCCTCTGCCCTCCCGACCTCCACCGCTTTCCCCTCTGCTTTTAAGCCTCCCTTCTTGCCAGGTTGAGAATTCTCCTCTCCCCAGAGACCCCACTCCCGCTTCCCTACTAGCCTTGCCTGTCTGCCCACAGTTTTCTTCTATCCTTTTCTTTTACATATTCCATTCCCTTTTTCTTCTGGCAGAACTCAGCTTCTGTCTTTTGGAGCCTCCCTGCAGAAAACCATCGTGTAGGGAAGAGATGGATAAAGCAGTTAAAAGGCGCCTGGTAAAGCATAACACACAGGAATGTCCAGGAGCTCGTCTGGGCTGGAGCAATAGATCCCTTTAAATGTGCTATCTGTCCCTCATATTTCTTCCATTTCACTCCAAGCCTAAACAACTACAGTTTATTATTTTATTATTATTGTTTTGAGATGGAGTCTCACTCTGTCATCCAGACTGGAGTGCAGTGGTGTGATCTCGGATCACTGCAGCACCCACCTTCCGAGTTCAAGCAATTCTCCTGCCCCAGCCTCCTGAGTAGCTGGGATTACAGATACCCACCATCACGCCCAGCTAATTTTTGTATTTTTAGTAGAGATAGGATTTCGCCATGTTGGCCTGGCTAGTCTTGAACTCCTGACCTTAGGTGATCCGCCTGCTTTGGCCTCCCAAAGTGGTGGGATTACAGGCGTGAGCCACCATGCCCGGCCAAATTATGGTTTACTGAATGCCTGTTCTGTGCCTGTCTCTGTGTAGGGAACATACTCTGTGCCTCACTTTGCTCCTGTCCAGAGGCACCAGTCTTGTGTTGAGGTAGGAGAGGAATGGTTGTGGGGTGATGTGGGTGCAGTTGGATGTCCAGCTTGCCCTGCCCCGACCTCTCTATAACTCATGCTGGTCAGGCTTTCTTCAGTCTCAGGGCACAAGATTCTCAAGCTTGGCTACCTTATTCCATAAAATAGATAAGAAGTAGCTACCCAAGTGGAGTTCCCTCTCTTAGGCCTTTGTCAGTCTTGCTCGAGCCTTGGCCTCTTCAGTGTCCTCGCTTCTCATGGCTTGCCATCCAGATGCAGGGCATGCATGATGAGGGGTATAGGTAGGGGATACACCCATCTCAGGAGGCCAGGACTGGAGTCACCCGCCCACCTCACAAGGGACCCACGTAGGGGCTAAAGGCCATGGTTAAGTCCGAGGATTTTTATTTTTCTTAAAAGGGAAAAAGCTGAGACATCCTAATAAAAATGAGGCTTAATGAGAGCAGAAAGCTCTCGGCCTGAGGTCCAGTCCTAACGCAGATAGGCACTCACTTCCTGGCCCAGGCCTTAATTTCCCCACTATATGGGAGCTAGGATACCCCACAAAGGTCTTTTTTTTTTTTTTTTTTTTCCTGAAGTTCTGTGGTTCTATTTTTCTTGCTTTTGCATGGCCAGGCAAACTAGGATGCAGCTTTGATCTACCTTGCATCAGCTACCTCCCACTCACTCACGTGGATTCTAGGCTTTCATTTTTGCTGGAGTAATATTTTTCTAATGTTTATTTTTAAAAGTTCTGCATCTGTGGTGACCATCTCCCATTTGGAAAACTAACTGCTTACAGATGTGTGTGGCACAGCATTCTCCCAGGCAATGAAACCACTGGGGTTTGGCTGTCATTTCAAAAGTAAGAGGAGGGAAGGAAAGGTGTATGTCTCTGATGTAGGTGGCAAAACTTCTTGACCTTCTGTAAAACGCCCAAATGTGATTTACTTTTAGAAATTGAAGAGTGGAGAATTTCTTAAGGCTTGAGAGCCCAAGTGTTAAAAGCTCACATGGAAATGGTCATTTGTGGGATGTTTATGGTCATTTGTGGAATGTTTGCAGAGGGAAGGCATTAGTTGCGTGGCTGGGGCTGAGTGAACTCCTACACTGCACATAGAATACAGAGCTTAGCCCTCATCACCTCCATCCCCATGGTCAGCTGTGACCAGTCAAGACAGCAATTTCTCTTGCTTTCCAGGATCTAGGTAAAGTGCATCCCAGCCTTGAGCAGAACCAGCAGATCCTTCTGACTCTAGGGTACTGTGAAGACTCACTGGCTCTCTACCCTGTGTCGTCCACCTGGCTTTGACTTTCATTTTTGGTTTCTGCCCTTCCTAGGAACTTGCACACATCCTCCTCAAGACCTCCATCCCCAGGCATCACTCTTGCTCCTCTCCTCTCCTCCCACACAACAGAAAATCGTTCCAGGACTAAAAAGACATTTTGTGATATCCCAATGAACTCTCACACAAAGCTCATTTTTTGTTTTCTTATTCATTGGCCACTCCCAGCTTCCACCTCCTCAACAGTTCTCAAATACAGGCTCAACTCGAGAGAAGGAGCCATAGCCAGATCTTTGTGTGGAAGTCGATGGTGTGTATGTGTGTGGTGTGTGTGTATGTGCAGAGTGCGATTTGTCTACATGGAGTGTGCACATGTGCTGGTATTTGTGGCTGGGAGGAACCAACAGGACAAGAGCTCCTTTCCCCAGATGGGGCTCGCCCTGGGTCAGACATCTTTCTCGCCTGGATCTGGGACAGCTTCCTTTTAGCTATTGTTCCATTTCTTCTCCATTTCTTGTCTTTGTTTCTTTCTACCGGAAGATTCCTGCACTGTCTGCCCTGTGAGAATAACTAAGGATAAATAAAAATTTGAGCAGCAGAGGAACTCAGACCGTCTCTTGAGTCTAGTGCATCTGACTGCTTTAAATGTGAGAAGACTGAGGACCATTCTGTGCAATGCATTTGAACAGAAAGTTCATGCTTGTTCCACATCAGTAGGTTTAAACATTGTGTTAATGTTTTGTATTTCTGGTAAGATTTTTTGAAAAAGACACTCAAAAAGTGGGGAAGCATATGTACTATTCATTATAGGCAGATGAATGAGGATTTAGAATGTGGAGATTTGGAAGACAAAACTCAAGCTAGACACAATTTGTTTTTAAGGGAGAAAAATTAGAAGGCAAAAAGTTAATGTCACTTATTCAAGATTGTGTAGAATAAATATGGGAGAAATAAATTGAGTGTGTGGTAAATTTATGCATAATGATAGTGTTTCCTCTTGGAATGTGACAACTATTTTAAAAAGACGGTATGCAATAATAGCAACTCAGTAGGTGATGAGGTTTGGCTGTGTCCCCACCCAAATCTCAACTTGAATTGTGTCTCCCAGAATTTCCACGTGTTGTGGGAGGGAGCCAGGGGGCAGTAATTGAATCATGGGGGCTGGTCTTTCACCTGCTATTCTCGTTATAGTGAATAAGTCTCACCAGATCTGATGGGTTTATCAAGGGTTTCCGCTTTTTCATTTTCCTCGTGTTCTCTTGTGACCGCCATGTAAGAAGTGCCTTTTGCCTCTCGCCATGATTCTGAGGCCTCCCCAGCCATGTGGTACTTTAAGTCCAATTAAACCTCTTTTTGTTCCGAGTTTTGCATATGTCTTTATCAGCAGCATGAAAACTAATACAATAGGAAACATTGATAAGTTGTACTCTTAAATCTTCTTTTACATATATAACAAAGAGAAACAATTCTTTTTCAAAGAAATGACATGGAAGTTTATCAACCATGTCAATTATTTAAAAGAGGCATGTCTAGATTAAGTAGGAGGAAGAAGGGAAGAAGGACATAGATGAAGGACAAAGGCCACTGATGGAAAATAATAGCATGTGGATTAGGGTTCCCTTTCAGTAACTGCGCAAATATGGGGAAAACTTTGTTTGCATCTTAGCATATCAGAGAATATGTCTTTATCTAGTATTCTTTCATCTCAAAATAAATATCAAAAGATCCATTTTAGGCTCTAAATCTGGGACAAAGAAGGAAATGGATAATTGTTTTCTAAGCGATCACACAGAGAATCTTTTCTTATTGTGCAAGACTTATTTCTTATTGTGAAGACTTTGAAGGGCTCCTCTGGTTGAAACCACTGCAATCTGGATTGGGGAAACTGGTTAGACATAGCCTAAATTTTAATGTGCCCCATGTCTCTCAAAGATAATAGGACCCATGGTTTACACAAACGCGTGGCTCTCTTTCTTTTGGTTACCATCTATTTTCTAGTTTACTTGGGCTTGGTCCACATGATGCCAAACAACTGGTTTGACTGACTTTTGTTGCACTAAATGGAAGAGACTGACCTATTTGACGTCCTGTGGAGACAAATCCCAGCACTGGGGCCCAGGGCTTGCTGAGAGAACAAGGCTCCCTTTTCTTGAAGGCAAATTTGAGTGTTGCTGTACATTTGAGGTATTTTGATATTGTAGACCTGTAAGCATATGTTCTCAGTGGCTTCGGAGTAGGTCTGGAAAAAATAATAACCAGCCAAAGCAAACCTAGACTGGAGGCGCTAGAAACTGGGATTTAGTGACAGGTCCCAGGAGGCACACAGCTCTGAAGAAAAAGACACGTAGGTGCTGTAGGCTGTTAGATGATGCTGGTGTGGTCAATGCTAGCCCCTGGGTTGTGGGAAGCTGCTGCCCAGGGCAGGGGCCATGAGGAAAACCAGGTACCAGGCAAGGTGAGTGGCTGGCAGTCTCAGCCAGCTGGAGTGCCAGTCTATAGGGGCATCCAGACATTGGTGGACCACATCAGGAATATATTGCCAGTTGACTTATACATGCAAATATGACTTTTTTTTTGCATGACACGTTTATAGGCCACTCCAGTAACTGAGTCCAGCTGCTGCTATTTGCTTGATGCTAGCTTTTGCAGTTGCTACAATTCTGAGACAAGTTGGCCCAATATATATGCTAGTTACAAATGATATACTTTATTATGCAAAATTAAGACCTTTTATTATGCTCCCCATTTCCCCCAGTAAATTGATTTGGAAAATTACCTATGATAAATATCGTGTCCTAAGCCTAAAGAAAGATGTAAAATGTTTTATTGCAAAATAAGGTCGTTTCTAAATATGTAACCAAATGTTAAACAAATAATGAAAGGAGACTGGGCATGGTGGCTTACGCGTGTAATCCCAGCACTTTGGGAGGCCCAGAAATGGGAGGATTGCTTGAGTCCAGGAGGTGGAGATCAGCCTGGGCAGCATAGCGAGACCTTGTATTTACAAAAAATAAATGAAATTAGCCAGGCATGGTGGTGTGCGCCTGTAGTTCCAGCTACTTAGAAGGCTGAAGTGGGAGGACTGCTTGAGCCTGGGAGGTCAAGGCTGCAGTGAGCTGAGAATGTGCCACTGCACTCCAGCCTGGGTGACAGAAAGAGACCCTGTCTCACAAAAGAAAAAAAAAAAAAAAAAGAGTAGCTATAGAGTGTTGGTAGAGCCCAGGTAGTTGTTTTTGTTTTTGCTTTTTTTTTTTTTTTTGAGATGGATTCTTGCTCACTCTGTCGCCCAGGCTGGAGTGCAATGCCACAATCTTAGCTCACTGCAACCTCCGCCTCCCAGGTTCAAGCGATTCTCTGGCCTCAGCCTACTGAGTAGCTGGGAGTACAGATACACACCAGCAAGCCCAGTTAATTTTCGCATTTTTAGTGGGGATGGGGTTTCACCATGTTGGCCAGGATGGTCTCGATCTCTTGACCTCGTGATCCACCCACCTTGGCCTCCCAAAGTGCTGGGATTACAGGCGTGAGCTACTGCGCCTGGCGGACCCCGGTAGTTTATGTATGTCATTGTTTATATGACTCACAACAATGCTATGTGGTAGGTAGGTATTCCCATTTTACAGAGGAGAAAGTTAAGGTTGAGAAACAATACAGAACCTGACTTCAGGTCACACAGCTTGGGTCAGGGTTGGAATTCCAACCCAGGCAGTGGAGCAACAGAGTTCCATTTTTTAAGCTCTCTGCTCCGCTGATTCTGAATATTAAAACAGCAACACAACGTTGGATGAAGAGTCTTCAAATCCTTAGCCTACCTGGTTGTCAGTCCGCATGTGTTGCTTGGTCTAGCTCCATTTGGCCAAAATGCCAGAGCAGAACCTCGGTGCAGTGACAACATCTTAACTGATATGGAAGGGTAAATATTCTTGAGGTAAAGTAAATAGGGCAGAGAGGCTCAGGCTGCAGATTGGGATGGGTAGCTAGGTTTTCAAGTGGATCCATAGAGCCTCCGACTCCCAGGAGAGGTGTCTTGAAAAATGCTGTGTTGGGACATGGAGGGATGAAGCCTAGGAAGGGGCTCTCTTGGGCAAGATAAGAAAGTGCCTTTCTCATCGAGGAGGTGAGGCCAGGGGCTAGGGCAGGAGGGCTCTAGAAGACCCACTTGTGATAAGCATGCAGAAAATACCACTCAGGTGTGTGGCGCTTTGCAACCCTAGACTTTTGCTCTCTAACACCATTCAGGCTCCAGCAAGTGCTTCTCCATTTGTCCCGAGTGGTATGTCCTAGAAATGAAAGGTGTCTGTGTTCCCATGTGAAGTATGTTTGTGGGCTGTGTTGCTACAGATATCAGAGGACACTAATTCAAGTTCAGGGAGGATTTCAGTGCCAGAAACACAGGTAGGGAAAAGAAAACTACCAATAAACTTTTGAAAACATTCATCTCAGGTAATATAAATGCTATAGATTCTTACCAAATATTTTCTAGGAGTGCTAAGTATCCCTTTTCCTACTTTTCTCCAACTTCAAATTCTTGGTGCTGGAGTTATTCAGGAATCTGTGTGATATTTGCAACAAGTGCATCTAAGGGCTGAGAAATATTTGCAACACCAAACAACTGATGTGACTCTTAACTTGTATCTATGTGCATCTCCATATAACATGTGTGAGGCATAGCATCCATTCTTTACTTCAGAAGGCAACCAACCAGTTAGACTTTGGATGCTAGAATTGCAATGCTGTGTTGCAATTTAAAATTAAAGGATGCGCCTGTAATTCCAGGACTTTGGGAGGCCAAGGCAGGAAGATTGCTTGAGATCAGGAGTCGAGACCAGCCTGGCCAACATGGTGAAACCCTGTCTTTACTAAAAAAAATACAAAACTTAGCCAGCCAGGCATGGTGGCAGGTGCCTGTAATCCCACCTGCTGGGGAGGCTGAAGAAGGAGAATTGCTTGAACCTGGGAGGCGGAGGTTGCAGTGAGCTGAGATCATGCCACTGCCCTCCAGCCTGGGTGACAGAGTGAGACTCCATCTCAAAAAAAAAAAGGATGTTTTATTTTTATAAAAACATTAAATATGACCTAATTACATTTTCAGGAAATTAAATTGTCACTATTATTTAAAATTTATTTTCATTAACTATAATTTGTATCTGACTTTTAATAATTTTAAATGCTAAAAGATAGTTAAAATAAATTAAAAATATATTGTGATATAGTTTGGCTGTGTCCCCACCCAAATCTCATCTTGAATTCCCACGTGTTGTGAAAGGGACCCTGTGGGAGGTAACTGAATCATGGAGGCAAGTCTTTCCCATGCTGTTCTCGTGAGAGTGAATAAGTCTTATGAGATCTGATGGTTTTATAAAGAGGAGTTCCCTTGCACAAGCTCTCTCTTTTTGCCTGCTGCCATCCGTAAGACGTGACTTGCTCCTCTTTGCCTTCCACCATGATTGTGAGGCCTACCCAGCCACGTAGAACTGTAAGTACATTAAACATATTTTTCTTCCCAGTCTTGGGTATATCTTTAACAGCAGTGCGAAAATGGACTAATACATATATGTAAAATTTTTATGTATTTGATGAAATATATTTATATTGAGCAAATTTGAATCACATTTTATTTTAATCCTCTTTATTATTGAGAATGGATATAAGTCAAGATTGGGATAAAAAGATAAAATAGGGTGAAGTTCAGAAGCTGAAAAGAAACAAAATCAGTGAGGTAATCTGCTTAACACTGGAGAAATAATAAAAGTGAGTATGCATTTGTTGAACTAGCCCACAAAAAATTTTTACACAGGACCTTACAGATTGTTTACTTAATGTAGATCTAATTAGTGATCAAAACAATGAGAATGTAAAAGGAAATTATTCATATCAAATTAACAATTCAGAAGCCACATATGGATGCAACTTGTGCCTGCCTGGGCGACATAAAGGAAGCTATATTCATGAAATTAGCCCAATGAGAGGAGAAAGATGAAACTGAAACCTTGGGGCTTTACTGTACCTGTGGGAGGCTGATTCAGGAAAATGGCCTTCTTTATTTATTTATTTTTTTGAGATGGAGTCTCACTCAATTACCCAGGCTGGAGTGTAGAGGTGCAACCTCAACTCACTGCAACCTCCGCCTCCCAGGTTCAAGCGATTCTCCAGCCTCAGCCTCCTGAGTAGCTGGGATTACAGGCACGTGCCACCATGCCCAGCTAATTGTTGCATTTTTAGTAGAGACGAGATTTCACCATGTTGGCCAGACTGGTCTCGAACTCCTAGCCTCAGGTGATCCTCCTGCCTCAGCCCCAAAGTGCTGGGATTACAGGCACGAGCCACCACACCCAGCCAAAATGGCCTCTTTATAGCAGGAGACTGTGTCCTCAAAACACAGTCCCATCCAAGTGAATGGTTACAATTTTTGGATGAACATGGCAGAACATCCAATATTCCATTTTACACCCAAATTTTTCTGACTGGGAAAGACATCATAGAAACTGGCTTTTATATGCTAAGTTCAAATACAAAATATTTTGTGAATTCTATACCAATTATCACCAATCTTGAAGATTAGCTTTGGTTAAATAATGTATTATGGCCAGATGAGGAAAGCCCTGTGCACATACAAAAAGCACACAATCAATTGTTTGAGGAAAAAAAGGTTAATAAGCAGCAGACAATGAGTAGTAGTCAGCAAAGACAAGTAAACACCAATAAAGAACATCTGCCATAATATTCCTAAAAGAAACATGTTATTTAGCCAAACACAATGATGCTTTTTATAGCCTTAATAATATACTTCTTATGGAAAACAATGAAGTTTTCTGGGTTTTGTATGAATGATTTAAAAATTTGCTGCTAGGGTGATCAAACATGAAAGAGATTAAAAACACACAAATGATCTCTATTGAGGATTGAGAATTAAAAGAGATTATTAAATTAAAGGATCATAAAATGATAAAAATATTTAACATTTAAAAAAGCAAATATGACTCAGTTGAATTAGCTTGCAGCGGTCAAAAGTCAAGTTGAGTGACTCACTTTTTTTGTGTTTGTGTTCAGGCTGGAGTTCAGTGGCGCTATCTCAGCTCACTGCAGCCTCCACCTCCCAGGTTCAAGAAATTCTCCTGCCTCAGTCTCCCGAGTAGGTGGGATTACAGGCGTGTGCCACCATGCCCAGCTAATCTTTTTGTAGTTTAGTAGAGATGGGGTTTCATCATGTTGTTCGGGCTGGTCTCCAACTCCTGGCCTCAAGTGATCCTCCTGCCTCAGGGTCCCAAAGTGCTGGGATTACAGGTGTGAGCCACTATGCCCAGCCTGAATGACTCACATTTATGATACTCACTGTTAAACTATCTGGAGAGGAAAACAAGGAACTTGAAATTAATCAGTATTTTATTGGTTTTACACTTCTGAAAAATAGAGCTTTTGTCTTAACTAAAGACACAGCTTTAAATTTTAGCCATTGATTTAAAAGATTGTGGGTAAGCCTGTGATAATGATGTTAGTATAGTTGTTAAAGAAAAAGGTATGCAATCCAGAATTATGGTTGAAAATATAGAAACATCCTTTGAACTGTAGTTTGAATTTTAACAAGAAAATGTTGGCTTTACCTGTGCTGATAGCAATGGTATTCCTTGGAACAATTCAAACATTATTTACGTTGTTTTCTATATCTCTGTAAAGTGGAACATATTGATGAAACACATACCAAATCTGACCTTATAACATGCTTGGATACACAGTGGAAATTCTAATGAAACACTGTCAAAGCAATTAGATTTTATTAGGCAAGATATGAAATCCATTAATAGAACTAAGCAAAACCATAGAAAATCCTCAAATAAAGAACAAATCTCAGTTTTTGGCAGAATGTGAAATTAATTTTAAATCTCATCATTCAGTTATTTGTTATGAACCATAGCTTGCTGTAAACAATGTTAGCTGAAAAATAAAAAAACAAAACCATGATCTCTTTAAGTTTTATTTCAGTTTAAAATGGATTCTACAAATATATCTAAAGATTTAAAGAAAATTGTTATTCTAAATAAAAAAGATACATGAGAAATATGTAACAAAAGTAAAATTCCAGCAAAATACAAGGCAATTTGAACAACAAAACAAAAACATTTGCATGACTATGAAGGAGAAGGTTCACACATATACAATCTGGAAACTGACTTCTACAGACTGTTTTGTGGCCATTCTAGATTAAGGTATTGTATTGATTGAAGAGAAATCTCAACAAACCAATATATTGGTATTTTTTTATTTGTAATAATCCAGTCCAGAAAAAGTTAAAAGAATTTATGGATTAGAGTATCAATGTAGATATTGTTTTAAAAGAAGCTAAAAATAACTATATAAGTGATATGGTTTGGCTATGTCCCCACCCAAATCTCATCCTGAATTGTAATCCCCACATGTTGGGGGAGGGACCTGTGGGAGGTGATTGGATCATGGGGGCAGTTTCCCCCATGCTGTTCTCATGATAGTGAGTGAGTTCTCATGATACCTGGTGGTTTTATAAGTGGCAATTTCCCCTGTGCTTTCTGTCTCTCTCCTGCTGCTTTGTGAAGAAGGTGCCTGCTTCGCCTTCCACCATAATTGTAAGTTTCCTGAGGCCTCCCCAGCCGTGCAGAACTGTGAGTCAGTTAAAACTCTTTCCTTTATAAATTACCCAGTCTGGGGTAGTATCTTTACAGCAGTGTGAAAACAGACTAGTACAATAAGCAATAGTAATATCTACAATGGAATTAAAATATTTGGCCGTATTTCCAGTGATAACACTAATTAACCATAGATGACCTCATTACAATGTTTGAAATTGGTTTGAAAATTGTGGTTCATTTCCAATCTAAGTATCATTTTAATAAATTTATTGACAATTCCAATGGCTACTAGCTTAGCAGTGTTACCCTTAAACAAAATTGCCAATTTGGCATGACTGTGAACAATTTTGATTATAGCAACATTATTAGTGATTCACTGAAATGAAGAGCAAGAAATACACTTTTTTTTTTTTTTTGGAGTCTTGTTCTGTCGCCCAGGCTGGAGTGCAGTGGCCAGATCTCAGCTCACTGCAAGCTCCGCCTCCCGGGTTTACGCCATTCTCCTGCCTCAGCCTCCCCAGTAGCTGGGACTACAGGCACCCGCCACTACGCCCGGCTAGGTTTTTGTATATTTTTTAGTAGAGATGGGGTTTCACCATGTTAGCCAGGATGGTCTTGATCTCCTGACCTCGTGATCCACCCATCTTGGCCTCCCAAAGTGCTGGGATTACAGGCTTGAGTCACTAAACCCGGCCAAAATACACATTTTTATGGAATAAATTATACTAACTAATTACAGTTGACCCTTGAGAAACACAGGTTTGAACTGTGTGGGTCCACTTATATGTGAATTTTCTTCCACTTCTGCCACCCCTGAGACAGTAAAACCAATCCCTCCTCTTCCTCTGCCATCTCATTGTGAAAATGACAAGCGTGAAGACTCATGATGATCCACTCCACTTAAGGAATAGTAAATATGTTTTCTCTTCTTTATGACTTGGATAAGATTTTCTTTTCTCTAGCTTACTGTATTGTAAGAATACAGTATATAATACATATAACACACAGAATGTGTGTTAACTGACTGTTTATGTTGTCTGTAAGGCTCCTAGTCAATAGTAGGCTATTAGTAAAGTTTGGGGGAGTCAAAAGTTTTGGATTTTCAACTGTATAGGGTGGGGAGGTGGTACCCCTAACCGCCTTGTTGTTCAAGGGCCTAGTGTAATTATAGTACACCTTTATTGTATTACCCACATAAACAGCGCATCAAGGTGTGCAACCAGACATGTGCAATCAGTTCTCTTTGATATTTTACCAACTTTTAGTCATGTAAAAGCTTAGTTTTGTACACATTTTTCAATTTTGGTGTTACAAAAGTTGTATTTATCAGGAAGGAGGAAAGGACATACTGTATTTAACAATTTTTAGCTTAATCTACAACTTTTAAATATTTAGGTATATGATATTTTGGGCTTAAATGCTGGGCTGACATCCAGGTGAATGTGCATTCAGCTTTGAGGAAAAAATTTGGGAGCCCACACTTGGAGGGAAGATTAGTAAACAAATTTGAGGTTGAATTAAGAATTCTTCCACATCTGAAGATAGTGCAAACCCTAAGTCTCTTCTGTTAAGATGGCAGTTCTCAACCTTGGTTATCCATTAGAATCACCCAGGAGGCTTTAAAGATGCTGATGCCCAGGCTCCCCACTCTGTAGAACTTTTGATTTAGTGGTCTATGTTGAGGCCTGAGCATCAACACTTCAAAAAACTTCCCAGGGTTGGGCCGAGTGCAGTGGTGTTTATAACTAGTTGATCACAACCAGCTATAGACTTCTTGCTTTCTTCTCTATCTCCTTTGCTTCACTTGACTAGCCTTAAAAAACAACAACAAAATCTTCCCAGGTGATTCTAATGTGCAGTCAGCACTGAAACTAGTTATCAGTAACTTGGATAGTAAACAGCATCCTGACAGGGTTAAAAGAGCTTTGAAGCCAAGTCATGCCATGGCTAGATTGTGGTTACATTATGTCAGGTCTGGGTCAAACTAAGGTTGGCAAGATTGAAAGAGGCTGTCATTACAAAGAAAGAGCATGTAGACCTTGGTTTCATCCATTCAATTGACATTTAATGCACTTCTACAGTGTTTCCTGAACTGAGGATACAGAAAGGAATAAAGTATTAATTCCAAAAATGGGGAACAGATGTATAAACAAAATCAACAAAGTATTATAAACATTATGGTAAAAGTGTATAGGGCACAGTAGGGGCACAATTCCATATAGGAAGGAGGATAGGTGGAGGCAGCCTAAGTTGAGTCTTCAAAGATGTGAGGTTATCAGGGGGCTTTCAGGGCTGAAGACCGGAAGTTTATAGGGAGACTCTTGAATTGGGCAGGACAGGAAACCCAGGTTTATACGAGAGCAAGAGGAGGCCCTTGCGAACAGACACAGTAGAGAGAGGCAGGAACGTGGGAAGTTGTGTTAGTCTGTTCTCACGCTGCTAATGAAGACATACCTAAGACTGGGTAATTTATAAAGGAAAGAGGTTTAATGGACTCAGTTTCACATGGCTTGGAAGGTCTCACAATCATGGTGGAAGGTGAAGGAAGAGCAAGGCACATCTTACATGGCAGCAGGCAAGAAGAGCGTGTGTAGGGGAACTGCTCTTTATAAAACCAGCAGATCTTGTGAGACTTATTCACTATCATGAGAACAGCATGGGAAAGACCCAGCCCCATGATTCAATTACTTCCTACCAGGTCCCTCCCATGACACGTGGGAATTATGGGAGCTACCATTCAAGATGAAATTCGGGTGGGGACACAACCGAATCATATCAGAAGACATTGCTAGGATGAGTGGCCAACTTCTCTTTGGTCTGGAGCCAATTTTATATAGGCCTTGAGTGTGCTTTTTGAGCAACATCTCAGAGGATCTTCAAACTGGGTTTACAGCAGTACTTTTCAGGAGTTTTGATGGCATGGGAAGGGACTCTATTTCCAGATCCTTGATTTCCGTAAGTATTTTTCCTAAAATTTCCCTGCCCCAAAGCAGATGCTGGAGCCATTCTCTCAGCAGCTTCAAGCTGTTTGTCCTCCTGTGATTATCCTCTGTGCTTTGCACAGGTCAGCAGTTCTCCTGTCCATTCAGGATCTTCCTGTAATCTGCTACTCTGCGGTGCTACCTCAGAGGCACCAAATGAAAAGGTGAGAAATATCAGTTTCAGGGACCTCCTTTACTGTTAATCAAAGAACCCAAGCCTGCCTTCTGGTTTTGTATCTTACACGTTCCCTTTTGTTGATTCCTAATCCTACTTAGAGTTAACGTTTATCCCTTGCTAACCCCTCCACTCTGGCAACTAAGAAAAATGTGAAAGGCATAACGACATAGCTTCATTAATCCTTCCTTTTTGTTGTCCTATGTGTTCCATCTACGTCATTGAGAATGCCACCAGATGATATAATTTTTGTTTTTAACATTCATACTTAGTATAAAGAACTTAAGAGTAAAAAAAGTGCCTTCCATGATATATTGCTTTAACACCACAGTAACCCTGTATTTTTGTTAGATGGCCCCAGAGGCTATGATTCCCATGGGCACAGGAAAATGATGCCCAGCCAAGAGAAATTAAGAGATTTGCCCTAGTCTCCTGCTTGTGAGTGCTGGAACTGGGTTTTATACCCAGATATTTAAAGTCAGATTTCAAAATCCAATATTCTTTTCTACATACTAAACGACTTCTCTTGTAGTGGGCATGTGAGTTTGCTTTAGGAGGCAGCACAGAAAGGACATGTTATTCTACTGAGTCTTGAAGGGAAAGAATCAGAATTCCCAAGTGTACTTGTAGGAAGTAAGGAGGGAGAACCACAAGGATGGGAGAACTGGTGTGATGACTGGAATCTGCAGGAATAACAAAAGGGCTTCCTAGGGAGGGGGCCTGGCTTGGGTCAGGGGACTCCCAGGTCCAAATAGGAAAACATCTGCATGTCTCCAGCCCCAGATCTGCTGTCAGACACTGCCCTTACTTTATGCCTCTTGGTGGTAGTGGAGGCTGACAGGTGAGAGTCCTAGGGAAGCTTCTTTGACTCTCAACAGCAGCTCTTCATCAAGGGTCCTCAATATGCAAAATGGCCTGACTATTTTTCTGGGCCATTCTAGAAGAAAACCCTGACTTGGCAATGGGAAGGGGAAGGGAGGTTCTATAGGGGAGGAGGGCCTTGCCCGGCAGGAGTCTGAGCTGCAGGCTGAGCTGAGGGGTGGCGGAGAGCTGATGGGAGGACGACTGCAACGGAATGAATGTCCACTGCAGTTGAATGAATGTTCCACATGTTTTGGGGCGTTTTCTATTTCCCACATGTTGACTCAGAAGATTTGGGGTGAGATATGTAAAGGCTGCAGGTATAGTAAATGGTCCAAGTGTGAATCCCTGATACATCACTTACTGTCTTGGGGTCTTAGGCAAGTGGATTGACCTCTCTAGGCCCCATTGCCTCATCTGTAAAATGGGGATGATGGGACTCACCTGGTGGGCTTCCTGTGACACTTGGCACGGGCACCTTCATCTTAGATTTTTCTAGACTGGCCGCTGCTGGAGGGCCAGGACGGCATCACCAGTGATTTGCATAGTCCCAGACTTACTGTAAGTGCTGCTTGACTGGCTGCTGACTACACATGACTATAGGGAATCAGTAGGTGTTTGTGGATTCTTGAGTCAGACAGTTCAAATCCTAGCTTCACTACTTATTAATTGTGCAAGTCCATTTTCTCCCACCTCCCTTACCTTGTCTGTAAAGTGGAGACAACTGGAGAGCATGCCTTATAGGTAGCTGTGAAAATTAAAAGAGGAAATACATAAAAAATCATCAAGAAATCCCAGAGGCTATTACTGCAGATAGGCAAGAGGGAAAGCAAGAAATGAGGCATCAGGCAGCCTGCACCCAAGTTCCTGATCTGATAAATCACCAGCCCTCTCATCTTGGACAAGTCACCTCCACTTCATCTTTCTGAGCCTTGTTATCTTATCTGTCACATAGAGATGTTGAAGCTCTGTTGCCTCAGGACCATTGTATAGTATGGGAAAGTTTGATATGAAGCGTTAACCAAATGTAGGGAATTATTATAGTCTGACCCCGATGGCCTTAACCACCTCAGTCCTCTGTGGGATGTCAGAATCCTCAGGAAGGGACCCCAAGAGTTCAGATTCCTTCCCTGGCCTGAAAATTTCTTTCCACAGGAGTTTGCTGCCCTCTGGTGGGTGTTATTGCCAAATTATCCAAACTTTTCCTGGAAAAGATTAAGCATCTTGGCTTTGCGAGCTGGAGGCTATAGCATATTTGGGAGATGAACTATGAATAGGGGCATTGGCCTATCTTCTAGCCCTCCAGGGGAGTAGTTCTTGGAGTGAGGCCTCTGATCAGCATCACCTGGGTGTTTGATAGGAATGCACACTCTTGGCCCTACAGCTGACCTATGAAGCAGAAACCCTGGGGGTGGGGCCCAGCGGTCTGTGCTTTAATGTGACCTCCAGGCTCTTGCGTGCAGAGGTTTGAGAACCACTGTTCTAGGAACTCTAGGACCTCAGAATTAGAAGGGAGGGGCTGGAGAAGAGCTGAGAAGGGTGGTAACTTTGATTGTGTGCAGCCACATAGCTATCTGGGGTGTCAAAAATATTAAAACTGCACATTTAAAAGAATGGTAGAACTGACTGGGTGCTTTGGCTCACGCCTATACTCCCAGGAATTTGGGAGGCCAAGGCGGGAGGATCACTTGAATCGCAGAGTTCAAGAACAGCCTGAGCAGCATAGCAAGACCCTGTCTCTACACAAAAACTAAAGAAAAATTAGCTAGGCAGGATGGTGGCCACCTGTAATCCTAGCAACTCGGGAGGCTGAGGTAGGAGAATCACTAGAGCCCAGGAGTTTGAGGATACAGTCACCTATGATCGTGCCACTGCACTCCAGCCTGTGTGAAAGAGCAAGACCCTATCTCAAGAGAGAGAGAGAGAGAAAGGCAGAGTAAATATACAAATAGCCTTCACTAGATTTACCATTTGTCACCAGTTTGCCACATTTCATTAATCTCCTGTTTTCTACACTTCTTTTATGCTGATCCATTTGAAAGAAAGCTGTAGAAATCATAGCACTTCACTCTCACATATTTAGCAGCATTTTGTAAAAGTAAGAAACTTCTATACGGCCACAACATTATCATTACAACTAAGAAAAATAATAATTTTATAATTGATTTGCATTCATATTCAAATTTCTACAATTGGCTCCAAAATATTTTTTATATTTGCATGTGTGTTTTAAATCTGAGATCTAATTCAAATTTCTGCATTGTATTATATCTCATATTATGTGTTTTTAAGTACCTTTTAATCTAAAGCAGCCCACTGTCCATGACTTTTCTTCCTTTGTTTTTTTTTTTTTTTTTGAGATAGGCTCTCACTCTGTCACCCAGGCTGGAGTACAGTGGTGTGATCTTGGCTCACTGCAACCTCTGCCTCCTGGGTTCAAGTGATTCTTCTGCTTCAGCCTCCCTAGTAGTTGGGATTACAAGCGCCTGCCACCATGCCTGGCTAATTTTTGTATTTTCAGTAGAGATAGGGTTTCATCATGTTGGCCAGGCTGGTCTCCAACTCCTGACCTCAGGTGATCTGCCCGCCTCAGCCTCCCAAAGTGCTGGGATTACAGGAGTGAGCCACTGCATCTGGTCAACTTTTCTTTTTTCTTTTCTTTCTTTTTTTCTTTTTTTTTTTTTTTTTTTTTGAGATAGGCTCTCACTCTGTCACCCAGGCTGGAGTACAGTGGTGTGATCTTGGCTCACTGCAACCTCTGCCTCCTGGGTTCAAGTGATTCTTCTGCTTCAGCCTCCCTAGTAGTTGGGATTACAAGCGCCTGCCACCATGCCTGGCTAATTTTTGTATTTTCAGTAGAGATAGGGTTTCATCATGTTGGCCAGGCTGGTCTCCAACTCCTGACCTCAGGTGATCTGCCCGCCTCAGCCTCCCAAAGTGCTGGGATTACAGGAGTGAGCCACTGCATCTGGTCAACTTTTCTTTTTTCTTTTCTTTCTTTTTTTCTTTTTTTTTTTTTTAAATGCTACTGACTTTTTTAAAGAATTCAGGCCTGTTGTGTTATGGAATGTCCCACAACTGAATTTGTCACATTGCATTCTCATGGTTGGATTCAGGTTAGACATTTTTGTCAAGAATGCTTCATTGGTGATGTTGTATGCTTCTTGTTGTATCAGGAGGTCAGGTTATGTTGCTGTGTATCTGAATCACCTGGGGAACTTTTTTCAGACACAGGTTCTTGGGCTACGCACCTGGAGTTTCAGTTTCCTTGGTCTGGGATGTGCTCAGCACATTCACATTATTTGAAAGCATCACGGGGATTCTGTGGTGTGACCAGGGTTGGATCCCATGAGAGGAAAACCTTCCAGTCTCTCTGTCTTTCACGAATTTGTCTTTTAACACCTCCATCTCAAAGCAACAACAATTGGAGCAGTGCTACCATGTCTCTCTGCCCCTTGCTTACCCGCCAAAACCTTCCTCCACCCACCTCCTCCCACCTCCAGTGAGATCCTGAGAAATGGTTCACTTTAGGACAGTTGCCCCTGGGGCTGAGCTGGAGCTTCAGCTCACCATGGGGTAAGATGTATGATGGGGCAGGTGTCAAGGAACCTGGAAGGAGCTCCTCCTGGGGATGGGAGGTGGAGCTGGTACGAACTACCCATTGGAGTGAGAAGGAGGGAGCTAAGGCAATCTGAGCTCCTGAACTTTATTCCCATAGCTAGGAGTGACAGTTCTGGAAAGATGAGTCTCACTTTGAAAATAGGAATTTGAAGATAAGCAAATTTTATCAGTTTTTATATTGTAACACATCAGTTAGCGGCAATTTCTACTATCCCAACATTTGTATTTCTCTCTCTCTCTCTCACCCACACACAGCCATCCCATACACTGAGGTTATGACATGTATTGATTTATAATCTCTACCTCAGTGGAGAAGATAATAGAAGTGTAAGTGAGCCTTAGAGATGTGATATCAGCATGGATGGAAAAGAGGAAAGAGGAATTGTAGTTTTGGCCTCCTTTGAATGGGTGACTAAAAGGAGGGTGCAAAAAAAAAAAAAAAAAAAAAGGCTGTCAGCCAGCATGGGAATCTGATCAAAGCAGGGAGACTTGCAGGAACAGCCACTGTGGGGATAGGCACCTGTGGATTTTGGGGAAGAGAAGTGCTGAGTGGAATGGCAGAGGAGTAGCTGCAGGGGGTAAAGACAGAAGCAGCTGTGGAAATGCCCCCAAACTCAGCAAATTTGATAGTGTCTTTTAGGGCTAAAGGTCAAGCTGATGAACCCAGGGTCAAAACATGGAGGTAGAAACAAAATGCCAATAATTGCACTGGGCTAGATCAGGCAGAATTTGATGGCTGGCTGTGCTCAGTCCTGCCTGGTGCTCCTGAGCTGGGAGCAGGAAGCAGCTCACCAGGCTGGACTGGTTTGAGGTAGCCTCATCAGGCTAAGCAAGGAGCATGAGCCCCTGTGATGCAGAGACTGGGGAGGAGGAGGGAGATGTGATCCCTTGAGCATTCCTGTAGCTCCTACCTCCTCATGTCTGCTCCCTCCTGCTTCACATCCAAGACTGACTGCACAGCACTCCTGACCTGCATGGATGCCTTAGGAAATGTCTGAGCTCAACGAGAATCTTTACAATATGCTCTTTCTCTGCCACCGCTGAGTCATGCGGAGGCAGAGGCTTTGGTGCATTCAAGATTGGGCTTCACCCATAACCCCTCGCCACAGCCGAGAAAGGCATTTCTGTTGGAGGTGTAATGGACGTTAATACTGCTTTACAAGAGGTGCTGAAGACCGCCCTCGTCCACCATGACCTAGCATGCAGAATTTGCAAAGCTGCCAAAGCCTTGGACAAGCGCCAAGCCCATCTTTGTGTGCTTGCATCCAACTGTGATGGGCCTATGTATGTCAAGTTGGTGGAGGCCCTTTGTGCTGAACACCAAATCAACCTAATTAAGGGTGATGACAACAAGAAACTAGGGGAATGGGCAGGCCTCTGTAAAACTGACAGAGGGGGGAAACCCCGTAAAGTGGTTAGTAGCAGTTGTGTAGTAGTTAAGGACTATGGCAAAGAGTCTCAGGCCAAGGATGTCATTGAAGGGTACTTCAAATACAAGAAATGAAGAAATAGATCTTTGACTCACACATGGACACAAAGAATCTTTAGAATATGCCACCTTGTCATGTATTCACAAATATGTGCTCACATATACACACACAGCACACATGTAAAAACACATGAATGCTGAGCTAGGCAGGACTCGGGCCCGGCAAGTCTAGTCCCTGCTGCATAGCCTTGGGCAAGTCACGTCATCTCTCTGAGCTACAGCTGTCTTTTCTGAGAGAGAGTAAAGTGAGGTGATTCCTGAGATTGGAGAATGTAAGAGCTGGAAGAAAAGTCAGGCATCATGATCTTCCATCCCTTCATTTTACAGACGTACAATTAGAGATTAGAAGGGGTTCAGAAGCCATGCTTTCTACCCTTTCCTTGGACCACTGGGGAAACTGAGGCCCACATAGGGAAAGAAAGTGACTATTCTGGGGTACTTTAATCCATGGACTTTATCCCAGGGAGCCAGGAGACTATCTCAGAAATATCTCTTTAGTCTCAACTCCTTTCAAGCTTCCAAAGCTAGACTGGAGAGGAAGAAGATGGTGGGTAAGCAGTGAACGAAGGAGAACGATGAGGTGAGCAAACCAACCATGATCATTTCTGTGGTGGGATGGCAGAAGGTGTGAGGCTATGAGAGAATGTTGGGCATGTTGTTTCAATCACTGTCTTTCCTACAAGCCCACACCAGAGAAACTCCGTGGGCACGTGTGTGGGGTCACGGAGGCAGTGTTATTTCTGGGTAGCAAGGAATGTACTTGTGAGGTTGTGTGAGGGGCTGATATGGCTATGTTTCAAAGTGCTTGAGGTTGCAGTTTCAACCTTTTAAAACAGTTCTGTGAAACTTCAAAAGAATTGAGTCTACATTTTGCATTTTTGGTGAGTTCTCAATCTTAGCCATCTGGCTCAAACAAGAAGGCTTTAACTGCCAGGCATAGTGGCTCATGCCTATAATCCCACTTTGGGAGGCCGAGGTGGGTGGATCACCTGAGGTCAGGAATTCAAGACCAGCCTGGCCAATGAGGTGAAACCCTATCTCTACAAAAATATAAAAATTAGCCAGGTGTGGTGGCAGGTGCCTGTAATCCCAGCTACTCGGAGGCTGAGGTGGGAGAATCGCTTGAACCTGGGAGGCGGAGGTTGCAGTGAGCTGAAACTGCATCACTGCACTCCAGCCAGGGATACAGAGTGAGACTCCATCTCACCACCACCACCAACAATAACAAAAAAGGCTTTAATTTAGAGCTCCCCAGAGTTTGGTTTTGGTTTTAGTATATGGAGTTTTAGTGTATTTCATGGAGTGGGGGGAAAAACTGGTTGGAAAACACCAGAGTTAATCAAGGCAGGCAGACTTCTTTACTAAATATAAGTCTTAGGGCCACACAGCTTTGTGAGTCTACAGGTGAGGCTGTGCTGTGCAGCATCCCTCAGATGGCTGGATCATAGATGCTTTCCCTTGGGGCAAAGCATCTCAGGAGGCTGGAGTTATGGACCACCCTTGAGGAAACACTATGTAAGCCATAGGCAATTTTTAAGCCATAAAGAAAAAATATTTTCTTATTTTTAGTATAAAAAATTTTGTACCCATGCGATTGATTTTAAGCAACATTCAACTATATTGAAGGATGATAATTTTAAGTGAATTTAAAGACTCAATTTGATAATTTTTCAATGATTTATAACATTTGTCATGAGAAGTATAGGATTTGCTCCTTCCATTTCTATTCCTATTTTATTTTATTTTTGAGACAGAGTCTTACTCTGTCACCCAGGCTGGAGTGCAGTGGCACTATGTCAGCTCACTGCAACCTCCGCCTCCCCTGGTTCAAATTATTCTTCTGCCTCAGCCTCCTGAGTAGCTGGGATTACAGGCAAGAGCCACCATTCCCAGCTAATTGTTGTATTTTTTAGTAGAGATGGGGTTTTACCATGTTGGCCAGGCTGGTTTTGAACTCCTGACCTCAGGTGATCCACCCACCCCAGCCTCCCAAAGGGCTGAGATTACAGGTGTGAGCCACCACTCCGAGCCTCCTTCCACTTTTCATTCTTCTGATTTGGCAGTTAATTCTTGATGTCTTCTATTTTTTTTTTTTAACCTGGAAATTTAACATGTATATTTAGCTTACTTTCTCAAGTAACTTCTTTACTCTTTACTCTTCTCCTGACCAACTCAATGACTTGAGCATGCTTAACCTCTAACCACTCCCCACTCACTTATATGCCATCGTTGCCTGGTATTTTAGTTCTGTCTTATGTCTGGAAGCCCCCAAAGTAGACATTACAACTATGGTTTTATATATCAACATTCCTATAGATTTGTTCACATATTAACCACTTTGCTTTCTCTCTTTCATTCTTTCGTACATCTCGGACTTTAGAGTTCTCTTACTGAAGTTCTGTTTATAACAAACTCGGTTTTGCTTTGTTTACAAATTTCTCTATATCACTTTTTATTCTTAAAGGGTAGTTTTATTTGGTACTAAGTGTAGGTAGTGATTACCATCTCTAAAGCTCAATTCCCTCATCTATTAAAAGTGGAGAGTAACTATCTTCCTTAGTGATTTCATGAAGGGATTCTTGGGAGGATCACACGGCATAATGACTAAAAGGTTTCAGTGAACAAAGCTCAGGTGTTGACGCTGTCTTCTGTGCCCTGAGAAAACCTTGGGAGTTGTGTAAGACAGTGCTTGCTTTCAGTAAACATGCTCTTTGCCAAAATGTCCTAACACACTGTTGCTCAACCTTGTTTTCATTATTGATTATTGTCCCTGTAAGGAGCCTTTTTAGATTTTTTTCCCTAACTGCCCCCTCCTCTCAGGAAAATTTAATACCACAGGTAAACTGCAAATCCATTATGCACTGTATGTATATCTGTGCTTTATACTTAAAAGGAGTAAAGACTTTTTTTTTTTTTTTTTAATTGGCCACCAAGAACCAGCTTTTGCTCTCTTGAGGGCAATGTCACCCTTGTTGAGAACGTGTGTTCTAGTGGCATTAGAACGTTGGCAGCATTTTCAAACTGCAGTGTTCCCTAAGCATTAAAGGATCAGGTGCCGGCTGCGGTGTCTCAGGTGGGTACAGTGGCTCATGCCTGTAATCTCAGCACTTTGGGAGGCCGAGGCAGGTGGATTGCTTGAGCTCAGGAGTTCAAGATCAGCCTGGGCAACATGGAGAAACACCATCTCTACAAAAAATACAAAAATTAGCTGGGTGTGGTGGCTCATGACTCTAGTCCCAGCTACTTGGGAGGCTGAGGTCAGAAGATCCCTTCAGCCCAGGACTTTGATGCTACAGTGAGCCAGGATCGTGCCACTGCACTCCAGCCTAGGTGACAGAGTGAGACCCTATCTCAAACAAAACAAAACAGGATCAGGCTTTGGAATTGGGTAGACCTGGAATTAAATCCCTGCAGTCACATCAGGTAGAGCTACTTCACCTCTCCAACCCTGTTTTAGATCTCAAATGTGGTGACAGTATTTAAAAAGGCATTTAGTACAGTACCCAGAACATAGTAAGTATTCAATAAATGTTAGTTATTAACAAACATTTCCCAAAGAAGGTACTCCTTAACATTTTCCTTTTCTTATGGAATACATATTTTAACATTTAGTCATTATAAAAATAAGTTATTTAAGTCCACCCCCTCACCAATTCCCCGCACCATAAGGGACATGGAGCTGGCCCAGTGAGGAGGTGGATTGCCTGAGGGGCTGGAAGGCAGCCCTGTGGCAGGGGAACAGAGAGAGGTCCTGGCAGGTTGACTCTCAGAGTGGCTATGCAGAGGCCCCCACTAGGGTCCAGCTACCTCTGACCACACTGAAGGACATTTCTCTAAAGGTCTTAAAGAAGAATGAGAACTTGCTAAAAGAGGGGCCAGCTGGAGTTCCTCCTAAGGAGAAACAGATTGGAAGTGTAGAAAGCTTTCAACCAGAATTCAGCTTGTGAACATTTGACCACTTTTCGGAGACCTCTAACATATCTGATTAGGTTCAAAAGAAGTTGTTACTTAGAGTTCAGTTTGGCGCTTGGATTGAACAATGACCACCAACAAAAACGTCCAGGTGTTTGCCTATGTGTTAAGGACCTTCTTTGGTGCTAGGTGTGGTGACTCACGCCTGTAATCCCAGCAGTTTGGGAGGCTGAGGCGGGCAGATTGCTTGAGCTTAGGAGTTCAAGACCAGCCTGGCCAACATGGTGAAGCCTTGTCTCTACTAAAAGTACAAAAATTAGCTGGGTTTGGTGGCACGTGCCTGTAGTCCCAACTACTTGGCAGGCCGAGGTGGTAGAATCGCTTGATCCTGAGAGGCGGAGGTTACAGTGAGCTGAGATCACCTCACTGCACTCCAGCCTGGGTGACAGAAAAAAAAAAGAAAAAGAAAAAGATCTTCTTTGGCAGAATATTGTTTTCTTTCAGCATGAAAATAGAATGCCAAGGCTATGCCAATGTGTGGTTTAGATAAAGTATATGTTTTGGTCTAAAATGTTTCATGAGTCCAAGGTTAACTTTGTGCTGGTGAACCTGGCCCAGTGATAAGAACGTTCTAATTTATAAATGTATATTTCTATGTAAGTTAAGATACTTTTAAACCTTGGGAAAGAGAGGCTAGCCATTTAGGAATTAGACCAGGCTGTATATAAGAGTCTAAAATGACAGTGACTTACACACATAAGGATTTGATTTTCTCACATCAAAGAAGTCCACATGTAGGCAGTTCAAGGTCTCTGTATGTCAAGACTCAGCATCCTTTTACATTTCTGCCCTAACATCCTAGTTTGTGACTGCCATCTTTGGTGAAGGTCTTCTCATTCCCAGAAAATAGGCAGGAAGGGGCAAAGGGAAAAGGGGGCCAGGCCTCCCTTTACTGTGCCTCCCAGTTTTTTCTTGCATCTCATTGGCCAGTAAACTAGCTGGGAAGAAGTTGGGAAGTGTAGTCTTATTCTGAAAGGCAAAGTTCCTCTCTAAAAGTCAGGGTTCTGTTATTACCAAGGAAAAAAGACTGCTCAACAGTATGTGTGTATATATGTGTATATATATGTGTGTGTGTATATATATGTGTGTGTGTATATGTATGTGTGTAGATATATGTGTATATATGTGTGTGTGTATATATATGTGTGTGTGTGTGTATATATATATATAGAGAGAGAGAAAGTATTAAGTTACATGATCATAAGGTCCCACAATAGGGTGTCTGCAAGCTTGAGGAGCAAGGAGAGCCAGTCCGAGTCTCAAAACTGAAGAACTGGGAGTCCAATGTTTCAGGGCAGGAATCCTCCAGCATGAGAGAAAGATGTAGGCTGGGAGGCTGGGCCAGTCTCTCCTCTTCATGTTTTTCTGCCTGCTTTCTATTCATTGGCAGCTGGTTAGATTGTGCCCACGAGATTAAGGGTGGGTCTGCCTTCCCCAGCCCACTGACTCAAATGTTCATCTCCTTTGGCAACGCCCTCACAGACACACCCAGGATCAGTACTTTGCATCCTTCAATCCAGTCAAGTTGACAATCAGTGTTAACCATCACAGGTTGTGTGTAAATCGCTGAAATTGGCCTAGAGTCATTTTGCAAGGGCCTTCTGCCCAAAGGATGGGTGGGTTCCCTGGGAGTTCGGTCAGCAACACACCAGATTCTTTTCTTCTGTCTGCTTCTGAAGGCTGACTTGACTTCTGGAGGCTTCCTCCTGGAGCAGGCCTAGTTGGATGAGATAAAAGTACTCTTTGAGATCTCACAGAGTAGGATTACTTGAGTTATAAAATCTAATCATGGGCTTAAAATATGTAAATAGGAGCTTTCAGATTCCAAGTTCAACAAGCATTGTTCACAGTTAGTGGTTGCTTTTGTGATATTTTGGGAAGAACATGGGCATACAATTTGGCTCTACCACTTGCTACGTAACCAGCTGCCAGTTCCTGAACCCTCCTGTGTCTCAGTTTCCTCACTGATTGTTGAGAGGAGTAAATGAAATCATTTGTGTGTGGGTTTGTGTGTGTATGTGTGTATGCAATACAGGTTTCAATGTAGTTGTGATAATATCAAACTGATTCTTTTGAATCTTATTTTCTTTATTCAATGCCACATCATACTCATTTTCCATGTTATTACACGTTTGCAGTGTCAGTATTCATTTAACCATTTTCCTATTTTTGAATATTGAAGTTGGATATTTGCTTCCAGGTTTTCTTGATGCAAAAATCTTTGAAATTATTCATTTAACTAGATTTTCAGAAATTAAATTGCTGGGTTAAGGAGATTTGGATATGTATTACCAAATTATTTTTCCAAAAGGCTTTAACTAATTTATTCTACCAACAGCAACAGAGAACAGAGCACATTTTTGTCATTCTTAAGCATGTCATAAGCATGTCATACTCCAGCCTGGGAAACAGGAACGAAACTTCCTCCTAAAAAAAAAAGAAATGCATATTATAATTTGTAACATGACAATTTTATAGGTGAAAAATAGAATCCTGGTTTTAAGTTTTGGATGTTTTTTATGATTAGTGAGATTGCATTTTATTCATATGTATTTTCCAGTTTGAGTTCCATTTTTGTAAGTTGTTTGTTTGTCTGGTATGGCTCCAGTGCATTAATCTGTTGAGTATTAGAATACAGAACATCTTCAACATAGATTCAGTTTGGTGTCCTGATTGTGAACATGACTGCATCTGTGTTATATGTGTGTGATTGTATTCAACTGGGAATATGTGCTTTTTGGCTAATGTACAAAATGCTGGGTGCACCAGAGATGTATCTGGAATTCATGTGATGAGACCTTTACCTATTTCTCCTTCCAGAGAATCTTTAGTTGTAGCTGGAGAAAAGGCAAGTGAATTCCTTTTGGAGCTGGGTAGAAAGGGCTTGAAGTGAAGGGTCATGAAGTCAGCACATTCCCTTGTGGATTTGTGCCTGTAATATGCTGATTTCTACCCTGATTTTCTACCTCTCATTTTGCCTGAAGTGACACTGTCCCTAGACCAGTCCCTGGCCAGCCTGCATCATTTCTTTTGGGGTTATCTGAGGATCTGAGGTCCATGTGTTTCACAAGTACCCACAGGATGTGCCTACCATTCCCCTGCAATTCAATTCCAAGTCTGTGTTCTGAAGTAGAGGTTTCAACCCCGGGGAGACACCTGTGGGTGTTGGGGGTGAGGGGTGGGCCTGGGGAAGGACTGAGTCATGAAGGTCACCAGGGCCTCAAGGAAGAGAATGAGTTTCACCAGCTTTACCTCTTCAGAAGGGATCTCAGCCATGCAGATTCTTGGAGGTAATTATGAGGCTTTTAAAGTTCCAGAGATGTCTTTAGCTCTGAGCAGTGTTCTGAGGAGTAAAGTCATCATCAGCCCATTTTGGCCCTATGTGGACATCTTCTTTCCCACTCTTTCCTCTTGGGAGGAGGGACTCCAGTTTCACAGCTTGCCAGGGCCTTGGGCTTGTAGTATGGGAAGAATATGGAGCCAGGTGGAACTCTTGACCATAAGGATTTCAGGTCCTGATGACTTGAGTGTTGAGGCCCAGAGACTGTTCAGAATCTAAGCAGCTACAAAACTGGGATTTGAGGGGGACTCAACAAAACTTGGCTTTAAACATTAGAATTAACAACAAGAGAATGGTTAAATGAATTCAGGTATAAAAGACTGTGCAGTAGTTAAAAAGAAATAAGGATATAGACATAAAAAGATCTTTGATCTGGCCAGTGCACTCCAGCTTGGGTGACAGAGCGAGACTCCGTCTCAAAAAAAAAAAAAAAAAAAAAAAAAGATCTTTGAGATGTATTGTTAATTGAAGAAAACAAGTAGTAGAATAAATTTAAAAATACAATCATGTTTATGCAAAAGAACAAAACAACAAAAAACCTAGCTTTCCCCCCAACATGTACACACATGAAACCATACCCAGGAGGTGAGGAAGATGCCACACTCAACGAATAACAGTGGCTGCCTCTGGGCAGTACGTGTGAGGGTCAACCAGACTTTGTACTTTGTTTTGTTCACATTTTAAAAGATAATGTAATTACGTCTTTCTGCTGTAATCAGAAATAAAACACAGAACAACTGGCTTGAAAATCTGGGATCCAAATCCTGCTTATCTGAGACCCAGGTGGTCACTGGCTCAGTCCTGATGCAGAGCCATGGCACTGACATTGAAATTGCACTCAAAGAAACCGAGCTGCAGCTCACCATGGACACGCCGTAGGATTCCAACAAACCAGGAAGTGCTCTGAGCTTCACAGGGTTGTTGTGAGTATTAAGTGAGATAATATATGAATGTGCTTTGCAAAAGTTAAAGTGGGAGACAAATATAAGATAGAAATACTATACTGTGTCATTACATTCTTGTCCTAGCTCCCAAAATGAAAGTGGGATAAGAATGCAAGCACCACAACCCGATGAAGTAGATACTATTATGATCCTCTCCATTCCATAGTTGAGGAATTAACTTTTAGTTAATTTTCTATTGGTCATTCGGCTGTTCAGCTGCAGTCATAACTTGAACCCAGGCTCCCTTCTGTTCTCAACTGCCACGGCATGTTGAAGCACTTGGACACATTTACAGCCCTGTATATATATATTTACCGTTTGCTTCTTGTAGCAGTTTCGACAAAGTTGAGATTTAAACCTTCAAGAACAAATATATGAAACTGATTCTAAACACTGTTGAGTATTTATGATGTGTTTGTGCTAGGCATTGTAGGAATAACAAAAGGCCAACATTTTCTGATCATCTGCTGTGTGCAAGACTCTCTTCTAAGCGCTTTACATGTATTAGTGCACACAACTTTATGCAAGAGGTACACACAACTTTATACAAGAGGTACTACTACGCTCATTTTACACTTGAGAAAAATGCTGCACAGAGAGTTTAAATATCTTGCTCAAAGCAAAGACGTTGGAGATATGGTCCCTACCCTGAGTCCAATACGAGTGAAATAAATAAAACAATGGCATAGTGCTGCAATGCGGCTATTTACAAAGTTCCAAAGGCGCTCAGAGAGGACCATCCCTGCAGGGCAAAGTGAAAAACTTTGTGTGAGATCCTGAAAGGCAGAGGTGAGCCACTACAAGCAGTGGGACCGCACGTGCAAGGCCCTGGGCTGAATGAGAACCTGATTTCACGTTTTGGGTCAGAATCGAGCACCATCCGGACCGCAGCGCAAGCCAAAGAAATGCAGTGGCTGCTGTCCTAGGCTGGGCCCTTCCGTATAACCCGGGGGCATCCGGCAAGGGGCTCCATGTCAGCCCCCAGCTCCGGCCACACAGAGCCCCGCTCCCCTTGGGCCGCTGGATTGGTAAGCAGCAAACTGAGCTGAAGCGGCCAGGAACTCCGTCAGAGGGCAGAGTGAGGACTGGTGGGAGAGAAAAGCCTAAAGGGACTATAGCAGTTGGCTGCTGCCTTTTCCACCGTAGGAGGGTCGGGCTGACACTCCCAGCGTTGGGGCTTATTCAGGTAAAGATGATGTCTGGAGCCCCCTCTTGCTTCAGAGACCTCCCGTCCTGCGCGTGTCACTACCTCCCCAGAAACCAGAAGGCCCTTAAGAGACTTAGCCAATCATCATCCACGGCTATTACCGTGGAGAGCCCAGCGCTGTCAGTGAGTTTCTGATTGGCTGTTGCTGGATGGGGGCGGGCCCGGAGAGGAGCCCTGCAGCCTTGGGAAGGAGCCCTGCTTTCCCATCGTTCTCTCCAACTCAGGACGGATGGTGCCCCTAAGTGGTCTGTAGGGGTAATGCCTCGCACTGTTGCCCCGCGGAGGGCGGGCTTGGCTTGCCAGGCTCCTGGAGAGGAAAGCCTTTTAACCTAAATGAAGTAGAAAGGGAAAGACCTAAACTTGAATAGGAATCAGTAATGCTGAATAAGAGAGCTCTCAACCAGAATGCCTGTCGTCGGTTCCAGCTCCACACTAACTCAGTTTCCTTTTTTTCTTGGGCCTCATCTGTCAGATGGGGACAATGATAACACCTATCTCCAAGGGTTGCCATGAGGTTTCAATGAAATTAATATGTTTAAGGTTCACACAGTGCCAGGCACACAGTAGGTGCACGATAAGCAATAACTGGTGGGGATCAGTACACTGGTTAAGAAAGAGCTTTCTGGGTCAGGTGTCATGACTCACGCCTATAATCTCAGCATTTTGTGAGGCTGAGACGGGGGGATAACTTGAGTCCAAAGGTTTGAGACCAGACTGGGCAACATAGTGTGACCTTCTCTCTAAGAAAAATAAAACAAAATTAGCTAGACGTGTGGTGTGTGCCTGTAAGTCCCAGCTACTTGGGAGGCTGAGGTGGGAGACTGAGAGGTCAAGGTTGCAGTGAGATGAGATTGTACCACTGCACTACAGCCTGGGAGACAGAGTGAGACCTTGACTAAAAAAAGAAAAAAAAAAAAAACGTTCTGCCATTTGAAAGAACAGCTGTTGAGTCCCAGCCCTGCTTAGCACTAGCATGGTGAGATTACATAGCCTCCCTATTTCAGTTTCCTCATCTGGAAATGAGACTAACAATAACACCTACTTCATGGAATTGTGGTTTAATTGTGATAATACTGATAATACCCAATACAAAGCAATCAATAAATGTTGGCTCCTATTATTCATATAATTTAACTATTATGATTATTATTTTCCTTCTTCCTCCCCCAGGCAAGAGACCTTTCATCCTGAGTTGGCCCTACTGAAGGAGGAATAGTGGCTTGCTTTGTCTGGAGTTAGTCCGTAAACCTATGACATTCACACGTATGAAGATAGGACTTGGAAAATCTATATATCACACTCTCGCCCACAACGTACGTTATTCTTTTAGGCACTGTTTTCTTAAGCCCCATTGGCACCCGACAAAAGCATAACATTATAATTATTTAACTTATTGGTGCAGAATTAGTTTATTAGAGTATCTTTTAAGTTGGCTCTAGTGTTGAACAGTATTCTGAGGGCAGTGTACATAGAAGGACATGTACTGATGAAGATAAGGGTTTCAGGGGTTTGAAATCAAAGGACATAAGTCAGCATATACTCTAGGATGAGCCTGGGTTGGGACCAATGATGGTGAGGTGTGTGGTGGTGTTTGGGTGATTGGTTGGGAGCAGGGAAGTCTGGAGTCTGAGTCATGGGAAGATTACTGGACTAAGACTTGGAGACTTGAATTCTGGCTATAACTAAATCACTGTCTGACTGTGTGATCTTGGACAGTCACTTATATTTTCTGAGAACTGATTTCTTTGTAGTAAAATGAAAACAGAATATGATTCTTTTGTGTAGTGCATTATAAGCACTCTATAACTGCTAGTTATTATTCATAGTGTTAAGAATAATTCCTCCTGAAAAGTATGTTGTGAGAATCATGGAAAAATGTAATCTGTTAAGTTTTTATATTTCAAGGGTGATGAGTGCCTAAGATCACCAAATTAACAGTTTGGGAGCTTGGCAAGGGTTAGTCTACCTTTCCTTGCTTTTCCGTTTTGTAGTTCTTATCTCCTCTTCTGTCCTTAATTAAAAGTCTATCCTTCAAGTCACACAAGTGACCCAATTCAATCAGGACCTTCATAGTTCTTTGGATGCCTTCCTACTCTACCATACATTTGACCACCTTCCATCGTTTGCCCCACATACTTCCTTCCCTTCTGGCCTATAAGAGATGACTCTAGCTAGACCTTAGGGCCTGCATACAGTGGTCTCATGTATCTTGGCAGTCCCAGGATTCCTGGGCTCTTCTTCAGGTGAATGACCTTGTAATTGAAGCCCAAAGTTTAAGGATGGTACTGCTAAGCACATATTGTGGAGGTAGGTGGGTAGGACAGCTGACACCCTTTCCAATTAATCCTCCAGCAACAATTTTTGGTGTGGTTACTATAGTCTGGTGACTTTGGAGGCCACATTCTTCCATTCTGAAGATACTTGTAGAGTTATTTCTCAGTTAAAAGTGAAGAGAGGCATCCTTTTTAGTGGGAAAATATGGGGCTTTTGTGTTGGGCAGATTTAAATTTGAATCTGGTCCTTTACTATGTAATCTCAGAACTAGCTGCTTATTTCCCCAGTTTGCTTATCTATAAAATGAGGACAATTGGAATATCACTCAGCAGTAAAAAGGAGTGAACTTTTGATAAATGCAATAACATAGATGAATCTTAAAATAATCGTGTTGGGTATAAGATGCAAGACAAAAAGATTACACCCAGAGATTATATTTATATAAAGTTCTAGAAAATGTAACCTAATCTGTAGTGTCAGAAAGCAGGTCAATGGTTGCCTGGGGATAAGCAAGTGGAGGGGCAGGAGGAAGGATTATAAAGGGAGACGGGAAAACTTTTGGAGCTGAGAGATAAGTTCATTACCTTGATTGCAATATGGCTTCCCAGGTATATACATATATCTAAACTTATTAAATTGCACATTTTAAATATGTGCAGTCTATGATATGTCAATCTTTCAATAAACCTGTTAAAATGGGGATAATAAAACCTATTCATAAACAGTTGGTGATGTTTTAATGAAGAAAACATGTTAAAGTGCCAGAAATACAGCAGACGATCAGTAATGGGCACTGTCTTCTTCCCCATTTTCATACCTTAAAAAAGAACACTAGGGAATTAACTTTGGCATCATAGTTATATGACAAAGCCTATAAATGGCACTAATACCTTAAGCAATATAGAATACACATTTTCCTGTCTTTCTTGGTCTCACAGGTACAGTATTATAAAGATTAAATGATGCAATCACATAAGGAACTTTGAACAGTTCTGGGCATATAGTAAGCACTCATTAAATGTTTTTTCTTGCATTTACTACTATTGTTATGATGGATTTGCTGGAAGGCACGGAGTGAATAATCAGGAAATGTTGGTTACCTATAATTGTAATTATTTTCATTATTAAAGTGGATGAGGAGAAAAGATTTGCGAAAAGATCAAGGAAGTTGACTTCCAAAAGAGTTTGCTTTTCTTGAGATTTGATAGGGCTTGGATTTTTATGTTTGGTTGGTGCTAAATTGTGACAAAACATCTGGAAGAAAGTTGGCCAATGTCTTCTACAGAAATATAGCAACTCATTATGATTGTTAATATAGATGGTATTAAAGGTAGCAGGTGCATTTATAATGATCAGTGAATTTAAATGGGATTAAATGGTTTCCAGCCGTAAACAAAGTGGTACCAACATTTGGTAGACATTATCTTAGTGTCAGACATAAGAATCTCCTGAGGCACTCCTTAAAATGCAGATTTGTGGGACCTACCTTCAAAGTTTCTGATTCAATGATTCTTGGATGGATCAGGAATCTGCAGTGTAATGCACACACTCAGTTGATTTTAATGCAGATTATCTGTAGATCATTACTTGGAGAAGCACTGGTGTAAGACATTTGGGACCTTGGACAGCTCCTTGTGACCTTGGACCTAGGTTTCAGGACCCGAGACAGAGCCCAGAATTTCCAACTCCATACATTGTGGGAAATTTACTCTAATTCTCAAGGAAGCATGCTCATTTTCCTAGAAACAACACCACCACCAACATTCGTTAAATCCATACTTTTGGAAACTGAAAGTTCTGATTTCTGATGGCCAATAAGGAGAAGGCACACATGGTGCACCCATAGGAGAAAATAGTCTAAACCCAGAGTGCTTAGCTTGGAAACTCTGATGTTGTGAGGGTGCATGTAGTTTTCGGAGGATCTGAGACCCTCCTGAAATTGTATGTAAATTTGTGAGGAAGCTTATGCACGTATATTTTCATGGATAGGGAAATTTTTCTCCACTTCAGAGTGGAAATATTCTGGATATACCAATGTACATGCTTTCAGGTACAACTTATGTACTTTGATAGACCTCTTAAGATATGTGTGGGTGACTAGAAAATTTTATTTAAATTCTTCCTTGTTACTCAAGCAACTAAAAAGTATATGTATCCCTTCAAATATGAACATATCAATGAAAACAAGCAAACGATCTCTGAAGGTGTCCAACTCTGACATTTCAAGCTATAATTTGAAAAACTCTCAAGTATTGTGATTGAAGTCTATTAAAGTTGGCACAGAATTGGATATATCTCACCTTGGCTAATCTAGAAACTTTATATTACTGAAAGAACTGTCTTATTATAAGCCACAGTTAACGTGAGAAATGAGGTTATTTGGATGACTAAGGATTTTTTTCACATATTATTTGATCATTAAATGTTCTTCTTTTTGACAGCCTTACCAAAAGACAAGGAAGTGATAATGGGGTATTGAATTAGGTAACATTTGCAGCAGGTCAAACTATTTCTATAGACAAGGTGATAGCCATTCACAATATTTCACTTAGAATATGTTCTCAAAGGCAACCCATTTAATAGCAAGCAAACCATCACATTCATCATCTGCGACCTGTCTGGTTGTAAACCATAGCTTAGTATTCTAATATGTGTAATATATCTGTAAAGATAAATTTATTCTCTCAAAGGCATAGCTGATTTGAACTTCTGTCTTGAAAGTGTTGTTCTTTGACTATGAAGAAAATTCTCTTGAGTCAGTGCCCCAAAGACATGAACTATTCCAGTGATAGGAGGAAGCAGGGCTGTTAACATGCTCATTAACTCCGCAAGAGACTACAGCTATACATTGGGAGGCAGATTGTCTCAACAATCCTGACATTTTTCTTCCTATGAGGAATAGTGAGATAGAAATTACTGGCTTAAGGCTCTAAGCAACTCAGATGGCTTTGTAAAATTATCTGTCCTAATTTCAAAGCAAAGATAACCCAGATAGTTTGTTTTCCTGGCTTCTACGACACCAGCTTCTCATGTTTCATTCCCCACTTCTAATCTCCTTGGATGCTCCCTTTCAGTCTCTTTACTGGACCCATCTTCCTTGCTTGACCTCCTAGGCACCTTTCTGGCTCTTACATATGCCATCTCCCTGGTGGATTTCATTTAGTCCCATAATTTCAATACCATCTATATGCAGATGACTCACAAATGTAAATCTCCATTGACCTTCCCTTGAGCCTGCAGGCTCATAAATCAAACTGTCTACTTGATGTCAGACTGCCTACCTGACCTGAATGTCAAACAGGCATCTGAAATGTAAAGGGCCCTACACAGAACTCTTTATCATCTGCTTTTTCCTCTCCCTAAACTGTCTCTGGTCTCTTACTTGGAAAATGGCACCATTTCTTCCAAGTTTCTTAAGATAAAAACCTGGGAGTCACTCTGTTCTTTTCCTTGCATTTAACATCCAGTTAATCTGTTTTGTCTTTAAAATATATCCCCAATATGTTAGCTTATTTCCATTTCTACAACTATCGCCTTCAGTTTGAATAATCAACTTCTCTCCTCTGGACTATTTTAATGGTCTTTTAACTATTCTCTCAGCTTTCGTTTCTGTCCCATTCCAATTCTTTCTCCAAACAGCAGCCAAAATAAAGGATAAATGACATCATATCACCCTTCTTAACACTCACCAATGGCTTCTCATTGCATTTTGTACAAGATTCAGACTTCTTTATTCTTCTTTCTGTGGCCTTTAGAACCCTACATGATATGGTTGGGTCCATATCCCTGACTCTTTTCACACTCTCTCTTGCTGCTCTGCACCAGCCACATTGGCCTTCTTTCAGTTACTGAAACAAGGCTGTTTCCTCTGTTCCACTTAAAATGCTTTGAATGACCATGGATTACCAATAGGATGCTGCTGACATTTGGGGACCTCTTAGCCGACCCTCTCTTTAGATGCCATCATATAAATACTTTCTGTACTGAGCTCAAGTCCTTTTCTGAAGCAAAACGGTATACCAGGGGATGCACATGGATTGCTAATGCAGACTCCCCTTAAGGGCGTCTCTTCTAATGATTAGAATGGAAACAAAATGAGGTTTTGTTATCCAGAAATTAAAATAACTTAAGACAGGACTCAACTATACACATGCTTTGTTCTATAACACATTTTCTTCACCTTATTTTAACTTTTGTAGTATTAAAATAGTTTGGGCCCGACAGCCATCTTACACATATTTAAATGACTTAATAAAATGACATGTTATATGGTTTGAGAGAGGTAAATACTTTACAGATTTGGAGAGAGAAAGAAAACAAAGGGGATCTACTTCTTTTCCTAGGCACCCAATTTTGTGGCTGTTAGAGTTTTGTTCCCAAGTCACAACCAGACTCTTATATATGGCTCCAACACTCTTTTCCAAGGTTGTCTCCTGAAGTTCTCTGCATGGACCTGACCAGCCCACTACTTCCAATCTTTTTATTACCTGGGTCATGCCATCCTCACAGCCTGGAGATTGCTCACTTTAAGGCTTAGCCTAAATTCTACCTCATTTTTGATTCCTTCCCATCAGAATGAAATGTTTCTTCCTCCCCTAGCATGTTTCTTTTACCTCTGCTTAGCGTGTATTTCATTCTGTCTTGTGTTCCAGTGCGCTGAAGACATAGTTCTCTCTTCTCAGCCTGCAAGTCACTGGAGAGCAGGGATGACTTTCTGTCCATCTTGGCATCTCTCACTATGCCTACCCTATGCTTTGCATCCAATGACGAATGTTTTTGTTCAACAAACAACTATGTATCTGTCATGCTCCAGGCATTGGTCTAAGCCCTTTAATATAACTGTATAGAGAAAGCTCTCTGCTTGTGACTAAAGTTTACATTACATTATTATTTTCAATTAAATAGATTTGCATTTTACTTCAACATTGCAAGACAGGTGGCTTCTCTTCTATTTTTTAAATTTTAGATGCCGGACTTAAACAGATGGCTATATTTTTGATTATATGTCATCCCCAGATTTATTCATTTTTCTGCCCTGTTCTCTCTGTTCAGAAATGGAGCCAATTTCTTTATACACATGAATACACAGAGACACTTCTAGTTCGGTGGGAGGGGACACGGGTGGGTGTCTAAATCTGTATTCACCCTCTGTCATTTCCGTTGAATTACTTTATCAGAGTCTGTTTAAAAACTTTTATTAATTGAATAAATCTGTATTGAGCATCTTCTCTGCACAAAGCACTGTGACCAGTTCTCCTGTCATTTGTTTTTCACTCATAGGAGGCACTATTTCCCCTAAACAGACACTTCCATTCTGGCTTTTAGAGCTGGTAGTGACTGGAGAGGTGAGACTCCTGGTCATAAATGGTTTGTGTTGGGGTGAAACTAGAATTCAGGATGCTTGACTTTCAGTCCAGCACTCTTTTTACCTTATCAGTGGTTTGTTTTATTATTTTATTGTGTACTTCTCATTATGCCTGGTAGTTTGAAATGCAATGATAGTTGCAAACTGCAACTGTCTGTGATTATTATCACTACTATTACAGGTCAACCTGAATTGAATAATAATATCTAAATGTCATTTTACATTAAAAATCAAGTAATACTCTTCTTCTTTGTTGTCTTCTTCTTTTTTTAAGATGCGATTTTACTCTGTCACCCAGGCTGGAGTGAAGTGGCCTGATTATAGCTCACTGTAGCCTCAAACTCCTGAGCTCAACTCCTGCCTTGGCCTCCTGAAGTGCTGGAATTACTGGCAGGAGCCACTGTGCCCAGCCTATACTGTTCTTACTATCAGCATTCACTCTTGAAATAAACCAGCATAAAGCCATCACCACTGAAGTGACTATTAATTTTTTGCCAAACTCAGCCTTATATTGACTGTATTAACTTATTAATGATAACATTAATAGTTACTAAAAAGGACAAACCCCGAAAATCTCAGCGGTTTAACTCACAGGCGTTATTGCTCACACAGTGACAGTTTAGTGCAAGTGTTCAGTGAGAGGCCTTCCATGTGGTCATTCACGGATCCAGACTCCATTCCGTTTTGTGGTTCTGCCATTTTTCAGGGCTTCAGAATCTTTTTCTTTCACTGGTAGTTGGAAAACAGAGAAGGTAGAAAATGTGTAGGAAATTTCCATAGATCAGGTCTGGCACTGGAGTTGTTCCTGGTTCACAATCCATTGTCAGAAATCTGTCCCATGGCCCTACCTGGAGGCAAGAGGAGCCATGCAAGGAATATGGCATCTGGGTGAGGCACCCATTCTCTAGCAACAATTATGGACTGGAGCATGAATATTCAGCCTCTGCCACTATTTGGGTGAAATGGTAAAGCCAGTAAGGTCTGTCTTCTCATGCCTCCAGCTTCTTTTTTCTCTTCCCTTTGTCTCCATTTATGATCCTTCCCTCACTTCCTCCCTGGCCCTATTGATACCCAGTCCTCTGCTCTTCATCAAAAACTGCTCTCAGAAAGGAAGCAATGGTTGCACCGAAGTCTAGTGACAGATGAGGCTCAACCCAAGGCTCTCTTCATTTTAACAGAAGAAAGCCTCTGAGAAGATATGAATTTCTGATGAGAGAATTCAAAGGCATGTGGAGTATTTTCGGGGAATAGGAAGCAAGCAGTCCCTAAAATTAAACCACATGTTGGGTCTGGCTGTATCTTTCTACACAGCCCAAAACAACAGGACTCTTAAGTTAGGAGCAGATTTTTTACTGTCTGATATAATTTGGAAACTTTTCATAAAGAGAGGTTGTTATGGGCTGAATTGTGCTCTCCGGCTCTTATGTTGGAGCCTGAACTCCCAATACCTCAGCACATGAGTGCATTTGGAAATAGAGCCTCTAAATGGATGACTAAGTTAAAATGAGGCCCATAGAGTGGCCCCAATCAAATATGACTGGTGTCTTTCTAAAAAGAGGAAATCTGGATGTACAGGGGAATATCAGTGGCACTTGTGCACAGAGACCATGTGAAGAGGCAGCAAGAAGGTGATCATTTGCAAGCCAAGGAGAGAGGCCTCAGAGGAAACCAAGCCTGCTGATACCTTGACCTTGGACTTCCAGCTTCAGAACTGTGAGAAAATAAATTTTTGTTGTGTAAACCATCCAATCTGTGGTATTCTGTTGTGGCACCCCTAGTGAACTAATACACAGGTTCTCCCATTTTGTATTTAGATCAATGCTTTAAAGTATGAAAGGGGGTTATGAGAAGGAATGGGAGAATGGAGTCTTGACTGTAAAATAATCAGAGATTAGTGAAGGAGCTTACCAATATTGAGTAAGTGGGCACTAACATCTCCTTGAGAAGCCAAGGATATAATATGTTAGATGTCCTCTCAAATGGTGAATATACATTGTCAACTTTGAGTTGGCCTCTCCAAAAGGTGGTCAGATAAATTTGTGCTTGTTTCCATTTGTGTTTTGTGGACTGATTTTTCTTAATTTACATTTGAGAAATGGAAAATTTCTGTAAAATACTTTAACAATTGAAAATAAAAATTCTGATTAAATATTAGTTAAAATATTCTTGCCCTAAATGATACCCAACACTTAGCTATCGATACAGAACTGGATGATTAAGTTTTCAGTTTTCATTTGGTGGCATTGTGGTCAGCACAGTCAGTTTGGAGCATTAGACTACCTATTTTTAAAATTTTTTTTGCAAAAAATTGCTTCTGAAAGTCAGCAGTTTGGTGGCATTGTGGTCAGCACAGCCAATGTGGAGTCTTGGACTACTTATCTTTTTTTTTCTTCCAAAAAATTGCTTCTGAAACTCAATAATTGCCAATATGCTTTTTCACCACCCAAAGCTAAGTTCAGGACTCCAAAGTGCCACACATCAATACCTGGTGGGCAAAATGTTTTTCCTTTCTTGCAGACACATCAGTGGCTCTGGGGCCTTTTCCAGGAAACAGGGTTGGAGAATCAAACCCAATCACAAATCCCTTGTGGGTGGACAGGAGAAAGCAGCAGGCTTCTGGCATCCAGCGATAAGAAACAGAAGCAACATGGTCCTGTCAAGTTGTTTCTACCATGCTGTGTTAGAATTCCTTTCTGTTTATCTTAAGAAGCAGTCATGAGCTGCTTAGTTTGAGATTTTCGGAAAGCAAATTGTCTTTGTGACCAAAAACAAAACAAAACAAAAAACAAAAAACAAAACAAAACAAAAAAAGGTTAACCATCTGACTAACTCAAAGACATCAACATTGAGAAAGGAGCCTGCACAGTGAGAGGGAGCAGTGTGGTACAGGAGAATAAGTCCTGAACCAGGACTTGAGCAACAGATGCCTATATGTCCTGGCTAAGTCCCTGAACCTTACGTTTTCCTCATCCGTTATGAGTGTGTCTTGACTGGGTTGAGTGGGACTCTTGGTGAATAGAATGAGGAGACATTGCTATCTCTGTGTACCTATTTGTAGCCATTAATTTACAAAGGGCCCAGGGAAAAAAGACTTCTTTGCTGTCCACAGTGGTGCCAGAGGTTAAAATATCTGTAGCCATGTCTGATGAACTGATGCATGCGTGTGTGTGTGTGTGTGTCTGAAGTCCTATTTGAGGGAGGGTGATGGAGGTCACTGAGAGAGAGCTTCAAAGAAGAGAAAAAGGACTTGGGCAAAGGGAACTTGATTTTAGAATGAGACAAGTGTTGGGATACAATGTGGCAGCAGAATCTTGAACTCATCTAGATCCAGCCATCCTAGGAGAAAAGAGTTTTGTTTGTGAATCTAAAGTGCCATACCAACAAACACATGCTGAGGACCCTTCTTCCCATGGCTGGAAATGAGACAGAAAGAACATTATCCTTCTCATTCTGAAAGGAGGTGTTGATCTTATTGTGCAGGGCCAACTCATAACTCCCTGGCACCATTGTGGGATGGGGACCATGGCATTGGCTATGATTACAGATTTAAGCCATGAGTACATGTATGCATCCTGGGGATTACAAAGAAAGAACTTGGAGAGGAAGGGTAATGTGTAAAAGACAAGACTTCTTTCTTGTCAGCAGAAAACAGAAGGCCTTGAGATTATATAGATTGAAACATTCAGCTTCCATGAGGGAGGATATGGCTGGGGCATAATCTTTGAACTCAATTCTAGCTCTAATCTCCAATATTTTTCAACCTGAGAAAGGATTCAACAAAACATTCACAAATGTAGTAATAGTGATATATATATCGTTTGTTGAGTTTGTTACCATGAATCTTCAAGATAGGTGGCAGTAAACCCAAATTAAGGTAAAGAATCTGGAAGAAGCAAATTTGCCAAGAATACACGGTGAGCAAGGTGTCTGCAAATACATCTGATTTTAGACTTTGTACACATTCCATTACACCTCAACATAATGGCAAGAAGACATTTTAGAATGGCTTTTTGACCATTTCTGATAGGATGCCCAGAGAAGATGCAGCTGTCATCAGAGAGCTGCCATGTCAGGGCCCTGAGGTTAGAACTGCAGTGAGAACAAGGACCAGGACAAGAGACTGCAGCACCTTTATATCCGTGGAGGCTCTGTGGCTGGCTGCCCCATGGCTGGGACATGTAGAAAGTGCCCCAGCGGAGTCACCAAGACTGAGCCCTAAGTGAAATAGTGAGATGGAAGATATTAACAACAACCACAACCACAAAATAGGCTATTTATGCAGCATTGTTACTGGATATTGTCATGCTCAGGACTGAGATAAAGGCTTTATAAACATCTCTTTTAATCCTCTCACCTCCATGAGTTCACTGTTAGGATCCTTATGTTACAACTGAGGCTCAGGGAGACTATGCAAGTTGTTTGATGACAAAGCGCATGAGCGGCAGGCAGAGCCAGGATTTGAGCCCAGGTGAATGGGACTCAAACCAGTGCATGTAGAACCACTAGCCCACGTTACCTCTCTAGATTGACACTCTGTTTGGTGCCCTCTTCACCCCATTCTGAATCTGCCTCCATCTCCCCTCTTCCTCTGCATGGGGGCCCTTTATTTCTCCCTCCCGAGGTCACTGGGGTCCAGTGCTCCCCCCAGCTCTTCTCACTGGTTATTACCTGAGGAATGGCCTGCTTCAATCATGTATGCTGTAAGGCTGCAGAGGAAAAAGTTGAGTTATTTTTCATTTGTTTAAAAATGTTTCTGCTGCAATCACTCTTTATATTTACTTGTATCAAAATCTGTACCAGGAAAAAATGGGTGATTTTTCATTAACCCCAAGAGGATCTGAATTGGTTTTATACTGGTTAATTTAATTATAACAAACTCAGTGAAGTCACTGTGTTAAACAGTAAAACAGTTAACAGTGGGTTAAACATTACAAAATCCAATTTCCTATAACAAATAAACAATGATTGGGGATTGCAATTTCCTACGACGGGTAAGTAGGTGAGTTTTATAGTCTCAAGGTTAAAGGCTGTATAATATTTAACCATTATAGTTAGAGAAAAATCCTACAAGAGACCTCTATGTACAAACTACTGAATTTTATGATGACAAGATACAGAAAAAATGTAAATCTGACAAAAAAAGCATTCTACCCTCTCACCTATCTAATGTTTGTATTCTTAGTGGGTTTAAGTTAACTGACTGGTAAATATTTTCCAGTTCTTTTCTTATCTGTATAACAAGGTGTAATTATTAGCTTAGTGCAGAGTATTCTCAAAGCCTCATGTCAACAGGTCAGTTTCTTAATCTCTCAAGACTGCTCTATGAAAAACTTGTGACTTCTGGTTTTTAACTGTAATTTTAATTAAAAGTGAATTTAAAAATTTAGGGTTTATAATTTTAATTTCCATAGTATAAATTTAAAAGTTATTTGCGTTTGACTTGCCTCTAGTTGACAAATAATATCTTTGACCCTGACAAAGGAATTTTAAGAATTGCTCAAGGAACTCCTTGTTCCACTGTATTTTTTTCTGCAGTAGAACAAGGGGTGATTTTACCGTTTCTGAAATCGTGACATTCAGAGGTCCTTTCTGAAGCTGGTCTAGCAGGTTAATGCAATATGAGCATTGTTTTCTCAAAGCTGAGGTTACAGCAAACAGCATTCTCCTATATGTGAACAAAGAACACTGGTTCATATGAGGGAGGGTGCCACACAGGGGTCACCATAAGGTTGCATAAGCCAGAAAATGAGCCAGAGGGGACTGCTGAGTCCCCGGAGAGCTGCCATACAGACTTGGATTTCTTAATTTTTTATATATTCTTGTATAGTCTGTTAAAACTACATCTATTGAGTATTCAAAGCACTGTGCCAGCATTATAGCTATGAAGGTAAACAAGATAGACTAGTATTCTCAAGTGACTTACAGCTTCATGGGGAAAACAAATAGATAAATAAGTAATTGTGAAAGGGTGTGATAAGTTTCACAACAGGGAAAGATTAGGGTGTTGGGAGAACAGAGCGGGGGGGACCCAGCCTCATCAAGTGGAGGTCGGGAAGTGACCTTTTCTGAGGTCTGAAGGATGAGTAGGGGAAGCCAGTGGAGGGAGGAGTTGAGGAATGAGGTTCCAGATGGTGAGTTCTTCTTGTGTGAAGTCCTAGGAGCAAGAGATAATGCAATGCATTGGGAATTGAAAGAAATTTACTGTGGGAGAAGAGGAGGTAGTTGCAGGATGTGAGAAGCAAGTGGGAGAGTAGGCTGGAAAGATAGGTAGGGCTCCACTATACAGGCCATGGTGAAGTGAGAGTTTAGCTAAAAGGCACTGAGGAGCCACTGAAAGGTTTAAAGACAGAACATGATGTAGTGAGTCGTATTTTAGGACTTTAGTTATTTTTAGGAAAATAACTCATTGTGATTAAAAGAATAGATTGGAAGGGGACACAATTAGGGGTGCTGAGACCAGTTAGGAAGCTACTGCAGATTTTCAGTTAGATTTTGGGGGTCTGGACTAAGGCAGTGTCATTGGAAATACAAATAGATTGAAGGGCATTGAGAAGGTAAATAGGCTTGGTGAAAAATTTAATGTGGATATGAGGAAGAAGAATCTAGTGTGGCTGGTGTATGAAAATGCCACAGATTGAGCTATTCAGGAACAGATTTGAGATGGGGAGGATGATATTCAGTTTTGGAGTTGTTGAATTTTGGTCCATTTTGGGCTTGTTGAATTTAGCAGGATGTGAGTTACTTGGGTCTGGAGCTTGAGAGACTGGTATGAGCTGGTAATATAGATGGTAAATGAAACCTGGGAGAAGGTATAAAGGGAAAAGAGAAGGGAGACTAGGAGAGAATACTGAAACATTAGCGTTTGAGTGACAGGGAGAAGAGAAACGTCCTATGGCTAGAGAGTAGGAGGAAAACCAGGGAAGCCTAGAACAAGGAAGAGTGTTTCAAAAAGGGAGAGGTTAATGTATCAAATGCTGAGCACAGGTTAAGTAAGGTAAGGACTGAAGAGTATCTGTTGGAGCTAGTACAAGGTAGACCTTGGAATGTGGTAAAGTTTAAGAGCAGTTGTGGGCCAGAAACCAAACTGCACTGGAGTGGAAAGAAGAGGAAATGAAGGCAGAGCATTTAATCACTCTCCTTCAAAAGGAGAGGGGCTATATTCTGAAGAGGACATGAAGCTAAGGAAACATGTTTTTTTCTCCTGATGGGAAAGAGGCAGTAGAGTGAGTAAGTTTGAAGATGAAAGAAACAGATGGCATAATCAATAAAATGAGGTGATGGGGAGTGGGATCCAAAAACTGAGGGGAGGAATTAGGCTTAAGTAGGAGGAGCTTTAATTTGTTGAGTGCAAAGGGGGCAACTATGAACACAAACGTAGGCATCTTGCAGATGTGGAGGCAGGAATTTGCCACAGCAACCCACATTGGCTAAGAGATTGCAACCACTCCCATTATTCTAGCCCTCTGTCATTTTCTTTTAGCTGGGACAGCTTACGACCAATTAAGATAACATTTTAAAAAGAGCTTTGAAAATGGTAGATGATTAGAAATGTAGTGGGGTGAAATGATTATGTGAAGTGATGTGAAACGGTGGAAAAACTGGCTATGAAATTTACTTGTTGTGTGATTTTGGGAGGGCGCCTTCACCTCACTCAGATTCCTCAGTTTTCGTTTATAAAGTAGCCTCTTCCTACCAGCTCTATAGAGTTATTGTTACCTTCCAGTGCAGTGGCTATCAGTGTGGGTTGTATGAGTATTGTCCATAAAGGGTGATGTGGGATGGGTAGGGCAAGTTTTAGAAGTGATAACAATGAGGAAAGGGTGGCATTTGGTGAGCAGAGGGAGATTCAGGAATTCTGAACATCTCACAATCCACTTGACAATCTCACACATATTTGTCCCATCTCCACACCACATGACTCCCCCTGCTCCAAATAGTGTTACTTTAAACAATTAAGCTTTTCATTTTCAGTTAATTGTATATTCACATGAAATAATACTGAGCGGTCCATGCACTTTTTACTCTGTTTCCTCCAATAGTAACATCTTGCAAAACTAGAGTATAATATCACAACCAAGATACTGACATTGACACAGTCAAGATACAGTACATTTCCATCACTACAAGGATCCTTTGTGCTGCCTTTTTTTTTAGTCACACCCACTTCCCTTCCTCCTCTCCTCCCACCTTAACACTTGGCAACCATTGATCTGTTCTCCATTACTATAATTTTGTCCTTTCAAGAATGTTATATAAAAGGTTAATGTGAGTTGGCTTTTTTTTTTATTTAACTCAGTCCATTTTTTAAAAAAATTCATCGAAGTTGTTGTATGTATCAATATTATTGCTGAGTAGTATTCCATGGTGTGAATATTTCACAGTTGTTTCTCCATTCACCCATTGTAGGACATCTAGGTTGTTTTCAGTTCGGGGTTTTAACAAATAAAGCTGCTATCAACAGTCGTATATGGATTCTTGTGTGAACATAGCTCTTCATTTCTCTGGGATAAATGTCTGGTAGTGCAGTTGCTGGGTCACATGGTAGTTGTATGTTTAGTTTTTAGAGAAACTGTTTTCCAGAGTGGCTTGTACTTGTTTTACATTCTCACCAACAATGTATGAGTGATCCAGTTTCTTCATAACTTTGAAGGTTTTTTCATAACCTTGATCTAGTTCCTTCTTAACGTTGCCAGCATTTGGTGTTATCACTATTTTTTTTTTTTTTTTTTTTGAAATAGAGTCTCACTCTGTCACCCAGGCTGGAGCACAGTGACATGATCTTTGCTCACTGCAACCTCCACTTCCTGTATTCAAGTGATTCTCATGCCTCAGCCTCCTGAGTAGCTGGGACTACAGGCATGCACCACCACATCCAACTAATTTTTGCATCTTTAGTAGAGATGTGGTTTCATCATGTTGCCCAGGCTGGTCTCGAATGCCTGACTTCAAGTGATCCACCTGCCTTGGCTTCCCAAAGTGCTGGGATTACAGGTGTGAGCCACTGCACCCAGATAGGTGTTGTCACTGTTTTTTATTTTAGGCGTTCTGATATGTGTATAGAGATATTTCATTGTGGTGTTAATTTTTCATTTCCTTAATGGCTACTGATGTGAAAATATTTTTATTTGATTATTTGTCATCTGTATATCCTTTTTGATGAACTGTCTATGTAATTTTCTCGTTTTCTTATCTGATTATTTTTTAACTGTCACATTTTGAGAGCTCTTTTTGTATTCCAGATAATAGTCATTTGTTGAATACATGGTTTGCAAATATTTTCTTCCATTATGTAGCGTGTCTTTTCATCCCCTCAGCAACAGTCTTTTGCAGAGCAAACTTTTAAATTTTGATGAAGTCCAATTTATCATTTTTTCCTTTTATGGATCATGCTTTTGGTGACAAGTCTAAACATTCTTTGCCTATCCCTGGATCCTGAAGATTTTCTCCTAAGTTTTTTTTTCTGAAAGTTTTATAGTTTTATGGTTTATATTTAAGGGTCTTTGTTCCATTTTGAGTCAGTATAAGATATGAGACTTAGGTCAAGGATCTTTTTTTGGCCTATAGATGTCCAATTCTTCCAGAACCATTTGCTGAAAAGGCAGTCTTTTCTTTATTGAATTGCTTTTGTTCCTTTGTCAAAAATGAATTGGGTATATTTGTGTGGTTCTATTTTTGCAGTCTTTATTCTATCCCATTGATCTTTGTGTCTCTCCTCCCACTGGTACCACAGAGTCTTGATTCTGTTGGTTGATAGATTGTGGAGTTTTTATATCCTTGCTGATTTTCTGTCTAGTTGTTCTGTCAGTTGTTGACAGAGGGGTGTTGAAATCTCTAGCTATAATTGTGGATTTGTCTATTTCTCCTTTCAGTTCTATCAATTTTTGCTTTGCATATTTTGCAGCTTTATTGTTTGGTACAGACACATTTAAGATTACTACATTTTATTGGTGGATTAATTCTTTTATCGCTGTATGATGTTCCTCTGTTTCTGGTAATTTTATTTGTTCTGAAATTTACTTTATCTGATATCAATATGGCCACTTCTACTTTCTTTTGATTGTGTGATCTATCTTTTTCCATTCTTCTATTTTTATTTTATTCTTTTTCACTGTTCAAGGTTTGTTGGGGGTTTTAGTTGGTATGACACTTGGATAGTTGGTTGCGCTGTTTATGTGTAGGTAGCAATATTATAAGTCTTGAAAATAAGTAGACACATTCCTATTACTTTATTTTTATTTTAGCTATTCTAGTTCTTTTGTCTTTCCATGTATTCATTTTAGAATAATCTTGTCCATATCTATAAAATAATCTTGCTGGATTTTTGATAGTAGTTATGTCAAATCTGTATATCAGTTTGGGGAGAATTGACATCTTTACTATGTTGGATCTTTCAATCCATGAACATGATATGTTTCTCCATTTATTTAAATAATTGATTTCTTTAATTGGCATTGAATAGTTTTTGACATAAAAGTTATAGTACATGTTTTACATCTAAGTATTCAATTTTTTGAGTGACTTCAAGTTATATTGCATTTTTAATTTTTGGTATTCATGTATTCATTGCTACTATATGGAAATATAGTTGATTTTTATATGTCTGTCTTATATCCTACAACCTTTCTGAACTCACATTACTTCTAGGAGTTTTTTTTGCAGATTCCTTGGGGTTTTCTGTAAAGACAGTTATGTCTACTGCAAGTAGGAACAGTCAGTCTTATTTTTTTCTTTCTGATATCTATTTCTTTTATTTTCATATGCTGCCATATTGCGTTGGCTAGAGCTTTCAGCACTATGTTGAATAAGAGTGTGAAGGTGGATATTTTTTGCCTCATTCCTCATCTTAGAGAGAACACATTCAGTCTTTTACTAAAGTATAATATTACTGTAGGTGTTTTGTTCCTTGTCAAGTTGAGGATGTTCTCTCTTATTCCTATTTTTTGAGTTTTTTTTTTTTAAATCATAAATGGGTATTGAATTCTCTCCAGTATTTTTCTGTACTGATTGATATGATCCTGTGATTTTTCTTCTTTAGCCAGTTAATATAGTGGATTACAGTCTTTGATTTTAAAATAGCGAACCAATCTTCCATCCCTAGCATAAGCCCCACTTGATTATGGTGTGTGTACTTTTATTATATTCTACTTGCTAACATTAAGAATTATTGCTTTTATATTCATGAGGGTTATTGGCCTTTAGTTATCTTTTTTGTACAGTCTTTGTCTGGTTTTGTGTTTTGGGTAATAGTGTCTTCATGAAATGAGTTGGAAACTGTTCTTTTTTCTTCTGTTTTCTAGAAGAGAATGTGTAAATTGGTTTCAATTCTTTTTAAAATAAATGTTTGGGAGAATTCTCCAGTGAAGCCATCAGGGCCTGGAGTCATTTCTGCTCTTTATTATTTCCTTCTTTCTGCTTCCTTTGGGGTTGTTTTGCTGTTTTTTTTTTTTCTAGATTATTGAAGTGAAAGCTTATAGTACTCATCTGTTACCTTTCCTTTCTAATGTATGCATTTAGTGCTGTGCATTTCTGTCTCAGTACTGCCTTGAATGCATTCCACAAATTTTGATATGCTGCATTTTAATTTCATTCAGTTGAATATATTAAACATTTTCCTTGAAGAATTCCTCTTGCCCTGTGATTATTTAAAAGAATGTTATTTAGTTTCCAAGTGCGTGGAGATTTTCCTGCTATCTTTCTGTTATTGATTTCCAGTTTGATTCCATTTTGGTTGGAGAACACAGTCTACATGATTTTAATTCTTTTAAATCATTTTAAATTTGTTCTATGACCCAGGATAACCTGGTAATCTTGGCATATATTCCATGGGCACTCGAAAATAATGCATATTTTGCTATTGTTGGCTAGAGTGTTCTATAAACACTGACTAGATTCTGTTGGTTGATAGATTGTGGAGTTTTTATATCCTTGCTGATTTTCTGTCTAGTTGTTCTGTCAGTTGTTGACAGAGGGGTGTTGAAATCTCTAGCTATAATTGTGGATTTGTCTATTTCTCCTTTCAGTTCTATCAATTTTTGCTTTGCATATTTTGCAGCTTTATTGTTTGGTACAGACACATTTAAAATTACTACATTTTATTGGTGGATTAATTCTTTTATCACTGTATGATGTTCCTCTGTTTCTGGTAATTTTATTTGTTCTGAAATTTACTTTATCTGATATCAATATGGCCACTTCTACTTTCTTTTGATTGTGTGATCTATCTTTTTCCATTCTCCTATTTTTATTTTATTCTTTTTCACTGTTCAAGGTTTGTTGGGGGTTTTAGTTGGTATGACACTTGGATAGTTGGTTGCGCCGTTTATATGTAGGTCTTTTTACATTATATGGTAATATACGCTACTGATATATATAGTTCACAAAATAAGATCCTTTGTAACAATTATGTACAAGACATGCAATATTGGATTTATACACTGGATCCCAGGATGTGACTGATTGGGAAAAAAGGTTGGACTAGGCATTGTTCAGTGAGGGAGCCAGGAAGTTACATAACACACGGTAAACCTCCATCTGGCTCAAGGGGCAACTGCAGCATGTGCAGCATTGGCAGTGGTGCCTCAGAGGTAGTAGAACTATTTCAGACTAACCAGTTTAGGACTACGCAGGATTAGTACCATCCAGCATTAGGATATAGCTGTAGGATTTTACAAACCATTTCTATGTCTAACTTTAGGAATTGATGTTTTTCCCAGTCCATCTTAATATTACTGTTGTAATCAGACCAGAAAAAAGGACAACATGCACAACCTCCAACTAAAATCCTGTTGTAGCTTAGACAGCGAAATGGATGACATCAGAAGACCTTAAAATTGCAGCTCTGGCTGGGAGCGGTGGCTCACGCCTGTAATTCCAGCACTTTGGAAGGCTGAGGTGGGTGAATTACCTGAGGTCAGGAGTTCAAGACCAGCCTGGTCAACATGGTGAAGCCCTTTCTCTACTAAAAATACAAAAAATTAGCTGGGCGTGGTGGTGGGTACCTGTAATTCCAGCTACTCGGGAGGCTGAGGCAGGAGAATTGCTTGAACCTGGGAGGTGGATGTGGCAGTGAGCCAAGATTGTGCCATTGCACTCCAGCCTGGGCAACAAGAGTGAAACTCCATCTCAAAAACATAATAATAAAAAAATTAAGAAGATACTGCAACTCTTTTTGGATCCCCCAAAGTGTATCTGCACTCTTTTTCAAACGGGCCTCTTCCTTAGGAGTCAGAGTCACCTTCACAAGGTCTGAGATTACATTCTGTCCCAAGATGCAAGCAACACTAAGGAAGACATCATCCTTTATTCCATAGAAACCCTTAATCGTGGTGGAAATTGGGTGTACCCCCCTGAGATTCTTCATTATACTCTCTGCCAAATCTGCCACAGAGAGTCCAATGGCCCAGGATGTGTAGCCTTTCAGTTTGATCACCTTGTAAGGACTCTCAACCACCTGCTTGTGAACCTCTTTCCACTGTTCCTTATCTGTATCAGTCCCTAAATGTGAGTGCAGAGTCTTCAGGGAGACACCAGCAACATTCACTCCGTTCCATAAAGGCACACTAGGATCTCCATGTTCCCTAAGGACCCTGCCATAACAGCTTAATGGGTGAACTCTCAGCTTTCACCCACCAGATAATGGAATTGGGCTGAATCCAGATTGCAACCACTTCCAATAACACAGTTTTTGGGAAAGCCACTTATTTTCCAAGCCACATAGGTCAAGATATCCACTGGATTTGTAACAGTGAGCAACTTGCAGTTCGGGCTGTATTTTACAACAGTAGGAATGATGAATTTAAAGATGTTCACGTTATGCTGGTCCAAATTAAGACAGCTTTCTTCCTCTTGCTGACGTGCCCCAGATGTGGTAATGACCAGCTTGGAGTTTGCAGCTACATTATGGTCTTTGCCAGAGATAATCTTTGGTGTTCTAAGGAAAAGGCTGCCGTGTTGGAGATCCATCATCTCTCCCTTCAATTTGTCTTCCATGACATCAACAAGAGCAAGTTCATCTGCCAAGTCCTTCATTAAGATACTGATGGCACAGACCATGCCAACAGCACCAACCCCAACAAATGTAATCTTAATGGGGGAGGTCTGTTGTTCTTTTAGAATATTATGAATCAGCTGATCCTTGAGAGTTGCAGTACTGGACTTGGAACCAAAAGGAATTGGGAATGCACATCAGGCAAGCACTGGGGCATGCGACAATGAGATCTGGACTTGGTGGCAACAGCTCCAGCACCTCCATCCTTTTGTTTTTAACCATTTATTTTAAACCATACTATTTGCATTTAATATGATTATTGATACCTTAACGTTTAAGTCTGCCATTATATATTTTGCTGTATTTTCTCTCTTTTATTTCTCAATTTTCTTTTCCCTTTTTCCTGTTCAAAATGCAGGCTGCTTGAACATTTTGTAAAATTTCATTTTGATTTTCCAATAGTGTTTTGAGTCTATTAGTCTATAATGCTTTGAGTCTTAGTAGTTGCTTTAGGTATTACCTCATACCCACTCACCCCAACACACACATGCATCTTATCACACACACAAATGTCTGTTAGTGTCATCATTTTACAAGTTTCACATGAAGTGTAGGAGGCTTATCTCTTTTTATGTCCCTTTCCCTTCCCTATTTATAACAAAATTGTCTTAAATATTTTCTCTACATACATTCAAGACCATATTAAACATTATTAGAATTTTTGCTCCAACTGTCAACATAATTCAGAAGGCTCAAGAGGATAAGGAAGATCTATTACATCTACCTATATTTTTGCTTACTGTGTTCTTTTCCTTTTTCTTTCTTTCTTTCTTTTTCTTTTCTTCCTCTCCCTCTCCATTTCTTCCTTTTTCTTTTCCTCTTTTCTGTCTGTTTTTCTCTCTTTCTCTCTCTCTCTCCCTCTCTCCCTCCTTCGCTCCTTCTCTCCTTCTCTCCCTCTCTCCCTCTCTCCTTCTCTCCCTCCTTCTCTCCTTCTCTCTCTCTTGTTCTCTCTCTCTTTCTCTCTCTCTCTCCTTCCTTTCTTCCTTCCTCTCTCCCTCCCTCTCTCTCTTTCTCTCTTTCTTTCAACAGAGTCTTGCTTTGTCACCAGTCTAGAGTGCAGTGGCATGATATCCCCTCATTGCAACCTCCACTTCCCAGGTTCAAGTGATTCCCCTGCCTCAGCCTCCCGAGTAGCTTTCAATTTTTCTAATATTTTAAGAAACTTCTTTAACCACTTCCTTTCTATTTATAAATCTTCATGTATTTATTCTTTTAGCGTAGGTCTGCTGGTGACAAATTATCTTTATTTTCCTTCATTTGAGAATTTTTTGATCTTTCTTCACTTCTAAAGGATATTTTTGCTGCATAAAGCATTCTGGGTTGACAGTTATTTTCTTCCAGAGCTTGAAAAATGTTGTGCCACTTTGTTGTGGTTTCCATGGTTTCTGATGGGAAATCCACTGTGATTTTAATTTTTTTCTTCTATAGGTAAGTTGTCATTTGTCTCTTGCTGCTTTCGAGACTTTTTTGTCTTTAGTTTTCAGACCTTTGACCAAGATCTGTTTTGGTGTGGATTTCTCTGACTCTACTCCCATGAGGGGTTTGGGGTACTTCATTATAATCTAGTGAGAGTAGAAGTCTTGGTTTCCCACATGGCCTTTGCTGGTATGAACTGAGGTAGGATTATAGTTTTTTTTTTTTTTTTTTTTCTGTGATGTTTGAATGCAGTAAAGTGGCTATATTCTTTTTTTTTTTTTTTTTTTTTTTTTTTTTGAGACGGAGTTAACTCTTGTTGCCCAGGCTGGAGTGCAATGGCACGATCTCGACTCACTGCAGCATCAGTTTCCCAAGCTCAAGCAATTCTCCTGCCTCAGCCTCCCGAGTAGCTGGGATTACAGGCACTCACCACTACACCTGGCTAATTTTTTTTTTTTTTTTTTTTTTTTTAGTAGAGATGGGGTTTTACCATGTTGGTTAGGCTGGTCTCAAACTCCTGATCTAAAGTTTTCTGGTTTGCTAGCTTTCTCATTTCCCAGTCCTTTAGCTAGAGAGAGCAGGCTTTTGTTGAGACTTTATTTTCTGCACTTACTGGCATTTCCATGTTGCCAGCTAATCCAGCATCCAGTCTGGGATATATGAGGCAAAAGGAAAACCCAGATAGCTTACCACCATGTCATTTTTTAGGTTTCAAGGGCTTTAATTGGTATCCTTTTCTTCTCTCCACCTTTCAAAGTAGCTTTATGCTTGTTTTATATATAAGGTTCGGGATTTCTATTTTTACTTATCAGGAGGAATATGGAAAAGTACATCTACTCTATCTTCACAGAAGTGGTATTCTCACTTATGGCTTTTAGTATCTTAGCAGACATTCTTGTAATGAAAAAACTGTATTGAACAGAACCTAGACTCCAATTCTGCTTTACATCTGTCACAAATTATTTTTAGTAATTTTCTAAAAATGCTGTATAAAACAAGGGAAAGATTATACTTTGTTTTGTTCTAAATTTTACTAAAAGTTGGTCAACATTTCAGAAAACAACATTACACAATATTGTAGTTGTTGACTTCACACACTTGTATCTGACTACATTTGCAAGTGTTGTATTCACAGAAATTCCACATATAAGTATAAGCATCTGACTACATCATGTTTTCAGGTGTGACCATGCCAACTACTTAAATATGAAAGATGTATTATTTTATTAGCAATTAATTTCCTTTTATTTTCTATAAAAGGAAAATAAAAGGGCACTATATTGAAATTTTGCAATTACTTGTGTAGATTGTATTTTACATCAATTTCATTTCAGGATAGAAAAGGGGGGTGATTCAAAATAGCTATACAAACAGATCATCAGCTCTGAAAGGGTTAAGACCACTAATCTAATGCAATTAGTTAATATGCTAATCAAATTTAACACACTAAATACAGTGATAGATAATACTATTTTTTTTATTTATTTTATTTTTTTATTATACTTAAATTCTAGGGTACATGTGCAACGTTTATATCATGTATAACTCCCCAATGCAATCCCTCCTCCTCCCCCCTCCCCATGATAGGCCCCAGTGTGTGATATTCCCCTTCCCGAGTCCAAGTGATTCATTGTTCAGTTCCCACCAATGAGTGAGAACATGCGGTGTTTGGTTTTCTCTTCTTGTGATAGTTTGCTAAGAATGATGGTTTCCAGCTGCATCCATGTCCCTACAAAGGACGCAACTCATCCTTTTTGATGGCTGCATAGTATTCCATGGTGTATATGTGCCACATTTTCTTATCCAGTCCAGTCGTCACAGATGGACATTTGGGTTGATTCAAGTCTTTGCTATTGTGAATAGTGCCGCAATAAACATACGTGTGCATGTGTCTTTGTAGTAGAGTAATTTATAATCCTTTGGGTATATACCCAGTGGTGGGATGGCTGGGTCATATGGTACATCTAGTTCTAGATCCTTGAGGAATCGCCATACTGTTTTCCATAATGGTTGAACTAGTTACAATCCCACCAACAGTGTAAAAGTGTTCCTATTTCTCCACATCCTCTCCAACACCTGTTGTTTCCTGACTTCTTAATGATTGCCATTCTACTGGTGTGAGATGGTATCTCATTGTAGTTTTGATTTGCATTTCTCTGATGGAGAGTGATGATGAGCATTTTTTCATGTGTCTGTTGGCTGTATGGATGTCTTCTTTTGAGAAATGTCTGTTCATATCCTTTCCCCACTTTTTGATGGGGGGGTTGTTTTTTCTTGTATATTTGTTTGAGTTCTTTGTAGATTCTGGATATTAGCCCTTTGTCAGATGAGTAGGTTGCAAAAATTTTCTCCCATTCTGTAGGTTGCCTGTTCACTCTGATGGTAGTTTCTTTAGCTGTGCAAAAGCTCTTTAGTTTAATTAGATCCCATTTGTCAATTTTGCTTTTGCTGCCGTTGCTTTTGGTGTTTTAGACATGAAGTCCTTGCCATGCCTATGTCCTGAATGGTACTACCTAGATTTTCTTCTAGGGTTTTTATGGTATTAGGTCTAACATTTAAGTCTCTAATCCATCTTGAATTAATTTTCGTATAAGGGGTAAGGAAAGGATCCAGTTTCAGCTTTCTACTTATGGCTAGCCAATTTTCCCAGCACCATTTATTAAATAGGGAATCCTTTCCCCATTTCTTGTTTCTCTCAGGTTTGTCAAAGATCAGATGGCTGTAGCTGTGTGGTATTATTTCTGAGGACTCTGTTCTGTTCCATTGGTCTATATCTCTGTTGTGGTACCAGTACCATGCTGTTTTGGTTACTGTAGCCTGGTAGTATAGTTTGAAGTCAGGTAGCGTGACGCCTCCAGCTTTGTCTTTTGACTTAGGATTGTCTTGGCAATGCGGGCTCTTTTTTGGTTCCATATGAACTTAAAGCAGTTTTCCCAATTGTGAAGAAAGTCATTGGTAGCTTGATGGGGATGGCATTGAATCTATAAATAACCTTGGGCAGTATGGCCATTTTCACGATATTGATTCTTCCTATCCATGAGCATGGTAGTTCCATTGTTTGTGTCCTCTTTTATTTCACTGAGCAGTGGTTTGTAGTTCTCCTTGAAGAGGTCCTTTACATCCTTGTAAGTGGATTCCTAGGTATTTTATTCTCTTTGAAGCAATTGTGAATGGAAGTTGATTCCTGATTTGGCTCTCTGCTTGTCGTTACTGGTGTATAAGAATGCTTGTGATTTTTGCACATTAATTTTGTATCCTGAGACTTTGCTGAAGTTGCTTATCAGCTTAAGGAGATTTTGGGCTGAGACGATGGGGTTTTCTAAAATATACAATCATGTCATCTGCAAACAGGGACAATTTGACTTCTTCTTTCCTAACTGGATCCCTTGATTTCTTTCTCTTGCCTGATTGCCCTAGCCAGAACTTCCAACACTATGTTGAATAGGAGTGGTGAGAGAGGGCATCCCTGTCTTGTGCCAGTTTTCAAAGGGAATTTTTCCAGTTTTTGCCCATTCAGTATGATATTAGCTGTGGGTTTGTCATAAATAGCTCTATTATTTTGAGGTACGTTCCATCAATACCGAATTTATTGAGCGTTTCTAGCATAAAGGGCTGTTGAATTTTGTCAAAAGCCTTTTCTGCTTCTATTGAGATAATCATGTGGTTCTTGTCTTTGGTTCTGTTTATATGCTGGATTACGTTTATTGATTTGCGAATGTTGAGCCAGCCTTGCATCCCAGGGATGAAGCCACTTGATCATGGTGGATAAGCTTTTTGATATGCTGCTGAATCCGGTTTGCCAGTATTTTATTGAGATTTTTGCATCGATGTTCATCAGGGATATTGGTCTAAAATTCTCTTTTTTTGTTGTGTCTCTGCCAGGCTTTGGTATCAGGATGATGTTGGCCTCATAAAATGAGTTAGGGAGGATTCCTCTTTTTCTCTGATTGGAATAGTTTCAGAAGGAATGGTACCAGCTCCTCCTTGTACCTCTGGTAAAATTCAGCTGTGAATCCATCTGGTCCTGGACTTTTTTTGTGGGTAGGCTATTAATTGTTGCCTCATTTCAGAGCCTGCTATTGGTCTATCAGGGATTCAACTTCTTCTGGTTTAGTCTTGGGAGAGTGTAAGTGTCCAGGAAATTATCCATTTCTTCTAGATTTTCTAGTTGATTTGCGTAGAGGTGTTTATAGTATTCTCTGATGGTTTTTGTATTTCTGTGGGGTCAGTGGTGATATCCCCTTTATCATTTTTTATTGCATCTATTTGATTCCTTCTCTTTTCTTCTTTATTAGTCTAGTTAGCGGTCTGTCAATTTTGTTGATCTTTTCAAAAAACCAACTCCTGGATTCATTGTTTTTTTGGAGGGTTTTTTGTGTCTCTATCTCCTTCAGTTCTGCTCTGATCTTAGTTATTTCTTGCCTTCTGCTAGCTTTTGAATGTGTTTGCTCTTGCCTCTCTAGTTCTTTTAATTGTGATGTTAGAGTGTCAATTTTAGATCTTTCCTGCTTTCTCTTGTGGGCATTTAGTGCTATAAATTTCCCTCTACACACTGCTTTAAATGTGTCCCAGAGATTCTGGTATGTGTATCTTTGTTCTCATTGGTTTCAAAGAACATCTTTATTCTGCTTCATTTCGTTATGCCCAGTAGTCATTCAGGAGCAGGTGTTCAGTTTCCATGTAGTTGAGTGGTTGGATTGAGTTTCTTAGTCCTGAGTTCTAGTTTGATTGCACTGTGGTCTGAGAGACAGTTGTTATAATTTCTGTTCTTGTACATTTGCTGAGGAGTGCTTTACTTCCAATTATGTGGTCAATTTTGGAATAAGTGCGATGTGGTGCTGAGAAGAATGTGTATTCTGTTGATTTGGGGTGGAGAGTTCTATAGATGTCTATTAGGTCCGCTTGGTGCAGAGTTGAGTTCAATTCCTGGATATCCTTGTTAACTTTCTGTCTCGTTGATCTGTCTAATGTTGACAGTGGAGTGTTGAAGTCTCCCATTATTATTGTATGGGAGTCTAAGTCTCTTATAGGTCTAAGGACTTGCTTTATGAATCTGGGTGCTCCTGTATTGGGTGCATAGATATTTAGGAGAGTTAGCTCTTCCTGTTGCATTGATCCCTTTACCATTATGTAATGGCCTTCTTTGTCTCTTTTGATCTTTGATGGTTTAAAGTCTGTTTTATCAGAGACTAGGATTGCAACCCCTGCTTTTTTTTGTTCTCCATTTGCTTGGTAGATCTTCCTCCATCCCTTTATTTTGAGCCTATGTATGTCTCTGCATGTGAGATGGGTCTCCTGAATACAGCAGACTGATGGGTCTGACTCTGATCCAGTTTGCCAGTCTGTGTCTTAATTGGAGCATTTAGTCCATTTACATTTAAGTTAATATTGTTATGTGTGAACTTGATCCTGTCATTATGATATTAACTGGTTATTTTGCTCATTAGTTGATGCAGTTCTTCCTAGCCTCGATGGTCTTTAATTTTGGCATGTTTTTGCAATGGCTGGTACCGGTTGTTCCTTTCCATGTTTAGGGCTTCCTTCAGGGTCTCTTGTAAGGCAGGCCTGGTGGTGACAAAATCTCTAAGCATTTGCTTATCTGTAAAGGATTTTATTTCTCCTTCACTGATGAAGCTTAGTTTGGCTGGATATGAAATTCTGGGTTAAAATTCTTTTCTTTAAGAACGTTGAATATTGGCCCCCACTCTCTTCTGGCTTGTAGATTCCGCCGAGAGATCTGCTGTTATTTGATGGGCTTCCTTTGTGGGTAACCCGACCTTTCTCTCTGGCTGCCCTTAAGATTTTTTCCTTCATTTCAACTTTGGTGAATCTGGCAATTATGTGTCTTGGAGTTGCTCTTCTGGAGGAGTAAGTTGTGGTATTTCCTGAATTTGAATGTTGGCCTGCCCTACTAGGTTGGGGAAGTTCTCCTGGATGATATCCTGAAGAGTGTTTTCCAACTTGGTTCCATTTTCCCCCTCACTTTCAGGTACCCCAATCAGACGTAGATTTGGTCTTTTTACATAATCCCATACTTCTTGCAGGCTTTGTTCATTTCTTTTTCTTCTTTTTTCTTTTGGTTTCTCTTCTCGCTTCATTTCATTCATTGATCCTCAATCGCTGATACTCTTTCTTCCAGTTGATCGAGTTGGTTACTGAAGCTTATGCATTTGTCACGTATTTCTCGTGTCATGGTTTTCATCTCTGTCATTTCGTTTATGATCTTCTCTGCATTAATTAGTCTAGCTGTCAATTCTTCCACTCTTTTTTCAAGATTTTTAGTTTCTTTGCGCTGGGTACGTAATTCCTCCTTTAGCTCTGAGAGGTTTGATGGGCTGAAGCCTTCTTCTCTCATCTCGTCAAAGTCATTCTCTGACCAGCTTTGATCCGTTGCTGGCGATGGGCTGCACTCATTTGCAGGGGGAGATGCGCTCTTATTTTTTGAATTTCCAGCTTTTCTGCCCTGCTTCTTCCCCATCTTTGTGGTTTTATCTGTCTCTGGTCTTTGATGATGGTGACGTACTGATGGGGTTTTGGTATAGGTGTCCTTCCTGTTTGATAGTTTCCATCTGACAGTCAGAAGGACTGTCTGTTGGTCTGTTGGAGATTGCTTGAGGTCCACTCCAGACCCTGTTTGCCTGGGTATCAGCAGCAGAGGTTGCCGTAGATAGAATATTGCTGAACAGCGAGTGTACCTGTCTGATTCTTCTTTGGAAGTTTCCTCTCGGGGTGACTCCACCCTGTGAGGTGTGGGGTGTCAGACTGCCCCTAGTGGGGGATGTCTCCCAGCTAGGCTACTCAGGGGTCAGGGACCCACCTGAGCAGGCAGTCTGTCCGTTCTCAGATCTCAACCTCCGCGTTAGGAGATCCACGGCTCTCCCCAAAGCTGTCAGCAGAGTCGTTCGCGTCTGCACAGGCCCCGCTGCTTCCCCTATTGGACTGCAGCTGTGCGCTGTCCGCAGAGGTAGAGTCTACAGAGACAGGCAGGCTTCCTTGAGCTGCTGTGAGCTCCACGCAGTTCGAGCTTCCCAGCGGCTTTGTTTACCTACTTAAGCCTCCGCAATGGCGGGCGCCCCTCCCCCAGCCTCGCTGCTGCCTTGCGGATAGATCGCCGCAGACTGCTGTGTTAGCAGTGAGGGAGGCTCCGTGGGACCCTCCCGGCCAGGTGTGGGATATATTCTCCTGGTGTGCCTGTTTCCTTAAAGCGCAGTATTGGGGTGGGAGTTACCCGATTTTCCAGGTGTTGTGTGTCTCAGTTCCCCTGGCTAGGAAAACGGATTTCCTTCCCCCTTGTGCTTCCAGGTGAGGCGATGCCTCGCCCTGCTTCAGCTCACGCTGGTCAGGCTGCAGCAGCTGACCAGCACCGATTGTCCGGCACTCCCTAGAGAGATGACCCCAGTACCTCAGTTGAAAATGCAGAAATCACCGGTCTTCTGTGTCGCTCGCGCTGGGAGTTGGAGACTGGAGCTGTTCCTTTTCGGCCATCTTGCTCCGCCCCCTCGATAATACTATTAAAGATTCAATTATCTAAGTGAACCACTAGATGTCCATTGGACTCCTTTTCAGTGTGAGAGAAACCATGGCATTTCTTGATTATCAAAAAGAGCAGAGAACAGAAATAATAATAGATTTTAGCTTATCTTAGAATCTTTAAAGAAAGGCAGACAGGAGCACTACACAGGCGTTGAATGTCATGCATTTTGAAAGGTTCAAATGGTACTAACAGAGGACATAGTATGTATTTTTTTAAAATCATTTGTGTGATGATGGAAATTCAGCTATTTTTCTGAGCCTCATTTCTTCATTCTGTACAACAAGGAGGTTGTAGGGCTAAAGAGGATCACTTAAGGGCCCTCCCATCTCAGTAGACAGCAGTCGACAGTCTTCATTCCTGAGTTCATTTGAAAGGATTGGGACAGTGGAAATTCGGTTTCATTTTTCATGAATTGTGAGAGGACTGAGGGCAAATGATACTTTCTTTCTTCAGAGTGAGATGACAGGATCAGGTGAGAATGAAGCAGAGAAGAGACAAAGATATACTGAGAAAGGACATCTTTCTGTAATAAGTTTTTTTGGGTTGTTCTTGTTTTTGTGTGTATATGTATATGTGGGTTTTTTTTTTTTTTTCAAGCAGCACTTACTTATTCTGTAGATTCTACCTATGGAATATCTTTCAAATCTATTCCCATGGCCACTTTCCCATTTCAGGACCTCCTCATCTGTCATGGACACTTTTTCATATCATCCTAATTAATTTTTTTGTCTATATCTCTCTCCTATGCACACTGACACCAAAATTATCTAAAATAAAGATCTGATCATGTTATCATGCTTAAAAACAAGAGATGACCCCCTCAGCATGAAACTACACCCTTCCTCATATGATTCTCACCTGTCCTCCCAGCCATTGCCCACTTTCCCCATATTCCCTCTGCTCTGGCCATGCTTGTCACCAGACATGCCATGTACTTTCATTCTCTGGATCTCTACCTGGAACTTCCCTCTTCAACTGGCAAACTCCTCGCTTCTCCTCAAGGCTTAGCTCCAGTGTCACCTTTTTTTTTTTTTTTTTTCTATCGTTGGTTCACTAGGTAGAATTAAATAATTTCTCTCCACAGCCGTTTCCACATAATCTGTGCAGGTACTTGCCACACTGTGTTATAAGGTCCATGTCAAAAGGATTGGTGTCCCTCATTAGACTTGGGAACCTCTCAAGGGCAGGCATTGAGTTGTATTCATTATTTAATCTTTGGTGCTTGGCACACAGTAAGTACACAGTAAATGTTTGTTGAATGAATGAGTGAATGCATAAAGGGCTCTAACATGGTATTTTGAGTACTATATACATACAGTCCCAAACCTGACTGCACATCAGAATTACCTGGGAAGTCTGTTAAAATCCGGATTCCTAGCTCTTACCTACCATTATTTTGTAGTTTGATAAGCTCTAAGTGATTCTTATGCAGACGTCCTGGTGCTGGTTCTTACATGGCCTTTGGAACCATCACCACATCCATTATAGATGGGGTTCTAAAACTTTCCAACCAGGAATTTCACAGCTCATCCCAGGATGATATCCTCCATCTTATAGTCTAAACTTTTTCCAAGAGTCATTCAGGCCATCTTGATATGTGGAAAATTTCAGAATTATTTTGAGGGCTTTAAAAAATGTATAATATACATGTCTGGGCCTCTCCTTGTGGAGTTGCTGACATGCCTTAGGGAGGAAAAAGAGAAGATTCAGGTGTGGTCATTTATATTTTGAAACTCTGTAGGTGACTTTGGTAGGTCATACCTTGGTGACTCTGCACTTATAGGAAAACCTGTGTTACCTACATTTAATGTGGTGGAGGCCAGAGACTTTGGTTCATGTTTAATTTTGGTTCTGTATCTCAGAACCAAGACCAATAAGAAATTCAGCTACCTCTATTTTCTGGTTAACCACCCACTAAATGAGCTGGAAGGCACAACTGCTCCTGTGGAAAGTGGCTATAAAAGGAAGCTCCCTCTGGCTATCTTAATCAAACAGATATTAGAGCAGGCTGAGAGGCTGAGTAAGAGAAGATGTAAGGGGGAGTGTGAGAACGTGTCACCATGGGAGGTTACTCCAAAAGAGTAACCCTGTTAGGTTTGATGGGCTTTTATGCCCCTCTGGATTGTCAGGGGGTCTGCGTGGCTGGACAAATCACTTAAAACCCCTCCAATGAGCTGTTGTTTTACCTCTTTCACCTTGGACAGCCAGTCTGTTGAGTATTTATTATGGCAGTGCATCAAGCTGGTGGCAGCTTAGATTTCCACTGACAGCACAAGCTAGCAAGGCAGTTTGGTCCTATCATCTTAAATTCTCAGTCTGCTCACTTGTAAAATGGGGACAATAACAGTTTACAAAGAACGTTTGAGGGAGATGCCGTTGTTTTGATTTCCAGGTGACCTGTGTATTACGTTGTTTTCTGCTGCTTACTTCTGAGTTACAATTTATGTTTTAATTTTAATTTTAATTTTTTTTTAAAACAGAGTCTCGCTTTGTCACCTAGGCTAGAGTGCAGTGGCGCAATCTTGGCTCACTGCAACCACCGCCTCCTGGGTTCAAGTGATTATCCTGCCTCAGCCTTCTGAGTAGCTGGGATTACAGGCAGGCACCACTACACCCGGCTAATGTTTTGTATTTAGTAGAGACGGGGTTTCACCATGTTGGCTGGGCTGGTCTTGAACTCCTGACCTCAGGTGATCCACCCACCTTGGCCTCCCAAAGTGCTGGGATTACAGGCATGAGCCATCGCACCCAGCCTATTTTAATATTTTATTATGGAAAAGTTCAAACACATAAAAGAAAACAATATAATGAGCTCCGTGTACCTTTCATGTAGCTTCAATTATCAACATTTTGCTACTCTTGTTCCATTTACTTCCAAACATTTTTTTCAGAAGTATTTACTTTTTTGTAATTTAAATTTTAGTTTTCAACATGACACAAAATCTACATGTGGTTTGAAAACAAAATAGCTTCTAAGTTTATAATTGCAAAACACTGTATATGTTTATTTTCGACTTTTTATTCAGAAATATTTTCAGACTTACAGAAAAGTTGCAAGAATAGTAGTACACAGAATTTACATATCCCTTTGTCCAGACTCACACAAAATTAAAATGTAACCACTTTTGCTTTATTATTCTTACTCTGTGGATATATTATGTATACACATACAAAGCCTATATGCATATATACATATTTTCTAATATATAACCATGTATAATTAGCACATTCTACCTAATTAAAATAACTATTTAATATCATGTAATAGTAGCTGCAGTTTTCCCTGATTATCTCAAAAATGTCTTTAACAGTTTTTTGTTTTCAAACCAGGATTCAAACTTTTAATTGTTGACTCTTAAGCCTGTCTCTATTTCTCTTTTTCTTCTCAACACTTTGTTTTTTTATTATTATACTTTTAAGTTCTAGGGTACATGTGCATAATGTGAAGGTTTGTTACATATGTATACTTGTGCCATGTTGGTGTGCTGCACCCATCAACTCGTCAGCACCCATCAACTCGTCATTTACATCAGGTATAACTCCCAATGCAGTCCCTCCCCCTCCCCCCTCCCCATAATAGGCCCCAGTGTGTGATGTTCCCCTTTCTGAGTCCAAGTGATCTCATTGTTCACTTCCCACCTATGAGTGAGAACATGCGGTGTTTGGTTTTCTGTTCTTGCGATAGTTTGCTGAGAATGGTGGTTTCCAGCTGCATCCATGTCCCTATGGAAGGAATGGTACCAACTCCTCCTTATACCTCTGGTAGAATTTGGCTGTGAATCCTTCTGGTCCTGGACTTTTTTTGGTTGGTAGGCTATTAATTATTGCCTCAATTTCAGAGCCTGCTATTGGTCTATTCAGGGATTCAACTTCTTCCTGGTTTAGTCTTGGGAGAGTGTAAGTGTCCAGGAAATTATCCATTTCTTCTAGATTTTCTAGTTGATTTGCGTAGAGGTGTTTATAGTATTCACTGATGGTAGTTTGTATTTCTGTGGGGTTGGTGGTGATATCCCCTTTATCATTTTTTATTGCATCTATTTGATTTTTTTTCTTCTTTTTTAGTCTTGCTAGCGGTCTATCAATTTTGTTGATCTTTTCGAAAAACCAACTCCGGATTCATTGATATTTTGGAGGGTTTTTTGTGTCTCTATCTCCTTCAGTTCTGCTCTGATCTTAGTTATTTCTTGCCTTCTGCTAGCTTTTGCATGCTCGACACGTTTTTTGAAACACTTCAAACCTGTGGAAAATGGAAAAGTTCTCTATAGCTCCCTCTCTCTGTCCTTTGAGCTCTTGGCTCTGCCTTCTGAGCCACCCTTCCTTTTTATGAAAGCCAGTGCAAGTATGCAGGTGAGTAGCTTTGTCAGCCCTTCCACTGCCAGTAGAATTTTGGGAGTCTGACAGCCTTTATATATTTTGTACTCTTTCTATTTCATTTTGTTCAAGCCAGTGGTATTTCTGCTGAAATATTTTCCGTAAGAACTTTGTGTATCTCCTGTAGATTTCCCTGGGGTTCATTCCACTAGACAAAAGCCATATTGACAGGTCTTTTTGAGATAAACCCTTCTGTCTCTTGACTTCTGCTGAGATGGCTAAGGGACCACACTTAAGTCCTCTGGTTGATTGAGAAGATTTGTGAGGCACCCCTTTAATTTCTTGAAAGGGTCCTCTCATGACTGAGTAATTTAATTTTTTGCTCTTTTTGAGGCTTTAGCAAAAGATTGTATAACCATACTCTTGGTCTTTTCTCTAGGGCTTGCTTTCCTGATATTGAATCTCTTAATTTTAGTGTCTGGAGATGCCAAGAAATTTCAAAATAATCAAATTCTGGTCAATTTTTGTTTAACAGTCCAAGTTGCAATTTAACCCTCTCATACTGAATTTTATTATAAGCAGCAAGAAGAACCAGGTAGCATCTTCAACATTTTGCTTAGAAATCTTAGCTATGTATCTGAACTTCATCACTTGCTAGTGTTGCTTTCCACATAAATGCAAAGAATAATTCTACTAAGCTCTGTGCCTTACATAACAAGAATTATCATGCCTCCAGTTTCAAGTAACATGTTCTACACTTCGTTCTGAGTCCACACCAGCAGATTCAAGTCCAGATTTCTACTAACAGTCTGTTCAAGGCAATTAAGTGTTCTCTATCATGCCACTCAATTCTTTCAGCCTCTATGTACTGCCCAGTTTCAAAGCCATTCCCCACTTTTTAGGTATTTATTATAGCACCATCCTATTTCTGTATTAGTTTTCTATTGCTTTGTAATACCTCACTACAAACTCAGCACATGTTATCTCATAGTTTCTACGGGTTAGGAGGCTATGTAAACATGGCTTAGTTGGAGCGTCTACTCAGAGTCTTACAAAGTTGCATGCAAGGTGTGACCTGGGCTGCATGCTCATCTGGAGGCTCAACTAGCAAAGAATCTGTTTCAAGCTCATTCAGGTTGTTGGTAGGATTTGTTTACTGTAACTGTATGATGGCAGACCTCAATTTCTTGCTGTTGGTGGGAGGTCCTGGAGGTTGCATAGTTCCCTGACATATGATCTTCTCCATAGATAATTCATACATGGCTATATACTTCAAGGTCGGCTATGTTAGTCTGTTTGCATTTCTATAAAGTAATACCTGGGACTGGGTAATTCATAAAGAAGTGTTTTATTTGACTTATGGTTCTGTAGGCTGCATACAAAGCATAGTGCCAGCCTCTGCCTCTGGTGAGGACCTCAGGAAGCTTACAGTCATGGTGGAAGACAAAGGGGGAGCCAGGGTGTTGCATGGTGAGAGAAGGAGAAACAGAGAGAGAGGAGGAGGTACCAGACTCCTTTAAATAACCAGCTCTTGTCTGATCTAACAGAGTGAGAATGTACTCATTACCACTGGGAGGGCACCAAGGCATTCATGAGGGATCCACCCACATGATCCAAACACTTCCCACTTAGGCCCCACCTCTAACACTGGGGATCACATTTCAGCATGAGATTTGGAGGAAACACACATCTGAGCCATATCACCAACAGAAGAATCTCTCACTCTAGTCTGCTAATATGGAGTCTTACATAACATAGTATACTCATGGGAGTGACATCCCATCCCTAAGTCAGATTCTGTTGACCAGAAGCACTTTGTAGGTTCTGTCCATACTCATGAAGAGGGGATTGTACAAGGTCATGGGTCATTAGAATATGTCTGCCACACATCCTTTATTATGTCTCTATTTTTAAATGAAACTTACGGAGGTTTCCTTTGTGACTTAATGTATGGTCAATTTTGTGAATGTTTCATGTACACTTGAAAAAAGTTACATTCTCTATTGTTGTATTTGGGAGCTTAATATACATTTTAATCTACATTTTACTAATTATTTTGTTTAGATCTTCTATATACTTACTGTTTTTTTGTCTATTTGACCGGCTTTGAACTGAGTATGGTTTGTTAATGTATCCTATTGTTAATGTTTTTCTGTCCGTTTCTCCCTGAATTTCTTGTAGTTTCTCCTTTAATAATATGGTTGTTAATTATTTGGTACAAAGATATTATTAACTATGTTTTTTACTGTAACTTATTGTTTGACTTTTAAAAATATCCTTTATTATTTCATATAGTGTTTTGTTTTTGAAGTTTCACTGTGTGATATCAAGATTGCAATCCCTGCTTTCTAGTGTTTTTCATTTGCCTTGTATACATTTGCCCATCTCTTTAATTTTAGTCTCTCTGAATAATTTTGGTTTAGGTTGTCTCCTTTAAAAATAGCTTTATTTAGGTATAATCATTAAACTGTACGTATTTAATGACTACAGCTTGATAAATTGGACACGTGAATATACTTACGAAAACTTCGTTCACAATAAAAGTGCTTAGACATGTCAGTCACCTTTAAAATTTCCTTTTTCTTCTTTGTTATTGTTGTAAAAACTCTTGAAGTTAGATCCACCCTTCTAACAATTTTTCAGTGCGTAATATAGTAATATTAACTATAGACACTATATTGATAAAGATCTTTAGAATTTATTCATCTTGCATAACTGAAACTTTATATCTGTTAAACAGCAACTCCCCATTTTTCCTTCCCTCCAACCCCTGGAAGCCACCAATTTACTTAACATTTTTATGAGTTTGACTATTTTAGTTACCTCATATAAGTGGAATCATGCAATATTTTTCCCTCTGTGACTGCCTTAATTTCACTTAGCAAAATATCTTCCAGTTTCTTCCACATTTTTACAAATGACAAGATTTCCTTCTTCTTAAAGGCTGATTGAATTTCCATTTTATAAATGTATCACATTTTCTTTATTGATTTTTGTGCATTTTATTCACATTTCTTTATTTATCTATTGATGAGTATTTGAATTTTTTCTGTATCTTGCAGTGTGAACAACACTGCAATGAACATGAGAGTACAGATATCACTTTGAGATCCTGATTTCAGTTCTTTTGAAGATATACTCAGAACTGGGATTGCTGGATCATATGGTAGTTTTACTTTTACTTTTTTTGAGGAACCTCCATACTATTTTCCATGGTAGCTACAGCATTTTACATTCCTACTAACAGTTTACAAGTGTTCCGATTTCTCTACATCCTCAGCATCATTTATCTTACATATATTTTTAATAATAGCCACTCTAACAGGTATGAGATGATATCGATCTCTTCGGGGTTTTGATTTGCCATTTCCTGATGATTGGTGATACTGAGAATCTTTTCATATACCTATCGGCCACTCATACATCTTCTCTGGAGAAATGTCTATTCAAGTCCTTTTCCCATTTTAAAAATTAGGTTGTTTCATTGCTATTGAGTTCTCTGAGTTCCTTACGAATTTAAAATATTAATAACTTATGAAATATATAGCTTGCATATATATTCTCCCATTCCATTGGCTGCCTTTTCACTCTGCTAATTGTTTCCTTTGCTGTGCAGAAGCTTTTTAGTTTGATGCAATTCCACTTGTCTACTTTTGCCTTTGTTGCTTGCGTTTCTTGTGTCTATGCAATAAATCATTGCCAAGGCCAGTGTCAAAAAGCTTTTTCCCTATGTTTTCTTCTAGGAGTTTTACAGTTTTAGGTCTTACATTTAAAGCCTTAATTCATTTCGAATTGATTTTTTTGGGTAAGATAGGGGATCCAATTTCATTTTTTATGTGTGAATATCCAGTTTTCCCAGTTCTCTTTGCTGAAGAGACTATTTTTTCTCCATTGTGTATTTTGGTACTCTTGCGGAAGACCGGGTGACCTTTTATTCATGACTTTATATCTTGGCTCTCTATTCTGTTGTATTGGTCTATTCATCTGTCTTTGTGTCAGTGTTAGGTTGTCTCCTGAGTATACCACATAGAGTTCAGTTTTGCTTTGTGATCCAATCTGAAATGTTTTTCCTTTAGGTGGTAAGCACAGGCATTGACATTTGTGCCTGGATTCAATTCCCTTAACTGGGCCAGTGCACTTACTTCCAGCTACTCCATGTCTTGCCTAATACTGGCTCATACCTTCACCTTTCTTTGGAAGATTGCCTTTGGTGGATGGGAGTCACCTAGTTGGGAGATGCCTTGAAATTATGACCCCTGCCTCCAATGGCAGACAGTGACTCACTGATTTTGATATATAACAACCCAGCACTCTTGTTTCTAGATGGGACAAACCCTGTGGTGCAATCCATGATCTAGAACTTCCTGTGGTATGGATGGGCTGAAGCTAGACTTTTTATGAATCCACATATTTGCTTAGCTGCTTCTTCTGCTCTATCTTGCTTCCTTTTCTTGTAAATTTCTCTTGAGAGCACATCTTCATGAACTCACTTTAACAAGAATTCCATGCCAGGCTTTATTTTAGGGAAACACAACCTAAGGCAATAAAAAGTTTATTTATATTTATTGGTATGACTGACATATTTAGTCTCAGCTCTGTGATATTATTTTCTATTATGTTTACTGTGTGTTTTGTTATATTTGCTGTGTTAGCTGAGTGTGGTGGCAGGCACCTGTAATCTCAGCTACTTGGGAGGCTGAGGCAGGAGAATCTCTTGAACCTGGGAGGCTGAAGTTGCAGTGAGCCCAGACCACACCATTGCACTCCAGCCTGGGTAACAAGAATGAAAACTCTACCTCACACACACACCCAAAAGGATGTTTGTATTTTTGTTATAGTAATTATTTGTGTGTCAATGCCTTTTATACTCAAAATATCAAAACATTCCCCTTCTTTAAGCAACTACTGTTTTGTAAGGTCTCTGTGTGGCAATCAATAAACTTATTCTATGTTTTCTTCTCTGTTTCCGTTTTGCTTTAATTTATAAAGTTGCATTATTTTTTCTTTGTCAGGATATATAACATTTACATAGCATTTTTTTAACCTTGACTCATCTTTGTTTTAGTCTTAGATTTATAATTAATTATATGCAATACTGCAATTGAATTTGGTCAAATTTCCCCAGTCATCTCTTGATTAAAAGAAGTTCATCCTCTACTAGATTCTTCAAAATGAGCTCTTGAGGGCAGTATTCTGTAGTTATTGCATATAAAATATCTTGGCTAAACAGAAAAATTTGGGGTCATACACTTTTTTCATCAAGAATCTTTAACATGTTGCTTTGAAGTTGTCAAGATTTGAATGTTGCTATTTAGAAGTTCAATGCCAACCTGGCTTTTCTTTCCTTTGTAAAATATTTGGTTTTTTTTTTTTTTTTTTTTTGAGACGGAGTCTCGCTCTGTCGCCCAGGCTGGAGTGCAGTGGCTGGTTCTCAGCTCACTGCAAGCTCCACCTCCCGGGTTTTACGCCATTCTCCTGTCTCAGCCTCCGAGTAGCTGGGACTACAGGCGCCCGCCACCTCGCCCGGCTAGTTTTCTTTTTTTTGTATTTTTTAGTAGAGACGGGGTTTCACGGTGTTATCCAGGATGGTCTCGATCTCCTGACCTCGTGATCCGCCTGTCTCGGCCTCCCAAAGTGCTGGGATTACAGGCTTGAGCCACCGCGCCCGGCCGATATTTGGTATTTTCAATATGAAGGAACAGAGATTTTTATTTTTCTTTATATTATAAGTGAACAGTTTTGATTTTTAGATCCCACTAATAAGTGAAAACGTGATGTTTGTCTTTCTGTGCCTGGCTTATTTTACTTAACAATCATTTTCAGGTCCTCCCATGTTGCAAGTGATGGGATCTCATTCTTTTTTATTGCTGATTTTAATTGGATATGTAATATCTTAGAGATGACTGTTTGAGGTCAATTTTCCTAGTTAAACAGTGGATAATTTCAATGTGTTTATCCACATCTTTTATTTCTGAAAAGTATTACTGGATCAGACTTTTAAATACTGGTTTTACTATATTAAAATTGGTTTATTTCCTCTTTCAAGGCCACAATTCTACCTGTGGGGTCTTTTTTCCCACTAATTTGTATTTTTTTTTTTTTTTTATCTTGGACATTTAATCTTTTCTCCTCTATTTCCAATCATGTGCTGGTAAATGTTTGATAGCACTTCTGGAAAAAAATCCTTGATTTATAGTATTTGCAAATTCCAATCGTGTAAATACTCCCATTATGACTAATGTCAAGCTACCAATGGGATGTCACTGAACACATCGTTAAGAAGATACACACAGGCCGGGCGCGGTGGCTCAAGCCTGTAATCCCAGCACTTTGGGAGGCCGAGACGGGCGGATCACGAGCTCAGGAGATCGAGACCATCCTGGCTAACACGGTGAAACCCCGTCTCTACTAAAAAATACAAAAAAACTAGCCGGGCGAGGTAGCGGGCGCCTGTAGTCCCAGCTACTCGGGAGGCTGAGGCAGGAGAATGGCGTAAACCCGGGAGGCGGAGCTTGCAGTGAGCTGAGATCCGGCCACTGCACTCCAGCCTGGGCGACAGAGTGAGACTCCGTCTCAAAAAAAAAAAAAAAAAAAAAAGAAGATACACACAGAATTTGCTCTGCCACCTTGGTATGAGTTGGCTCCAGTACATCATTCATTCCTCTCATAATATTTCCAACTTAATTTATTATCTATTGAGTGCTCTGTAATTTGGTTTGGAAGGGGTGACTGTGGGATGATCCAGGAGTTACTGACTATTCCTCCTGAAGCACTTGTGTGGGTGGACAACTCAGAACTTGCAGAGAAATCTGAAAAGTCAAGCATATCCAGCCAGTAAAGTGGGACTAAAAGCTGGAGGTCGTAAATCAGTTTACAAAAATTTATTGCCTCTGTGTAGCCACTGGTACTGATAGTCTATAGCCAGCAATCTGGTGGTGTGCTTAGGGCTGCTGTTAGTCAGCAGGGACTGGGGTTAGGAAATGAGGTTGAGGTGTGGAGTAAAGGAGAACAAAGACAAACTAGAACTTAGTCTGGCATCTGCCACTGTGTTTGACCACAAGGACCTTCAAAGAATAATGACTGCTACTTCTCCTCTACCTTCCGTATATCATGCATGCTCATCTTTTGATAAATTAATATGGAAGCACTCAGGGAAAGGGATTCTGGAAAATGTAGCGCCCACTGAAAGGACAGTAGTACTACTCGGCACAATTTCTGGCTTGTTTTTTTGATTTTTTTCCCCTCCAATTTATTTTCTGATTTCAGTCAATTCTTATTTCACATCCTCCTGTTTTTTTCCCCCTTTCTGAATGTATGAATTCCTTTTTTTCTTTGCCATCCTGGTTTACACTTTATTTTCCATAGAGCTTGTTTCCACCCACACCTTCTCTGGTTTCATCCATGCTCATTCCGGAGTCCAGGATCTCAGGTCTGGGGAATTTGTGAATTTCTAATTTGGAGTGTTTTTTTGTTTTTTAAACCATACAAAAAATTTTAAAGGCTATATAGTTCATGTTGGGTTGAGGTGTGATATAATGTTCCTCTGTGTAAAGTCAGTTTTTTGGGGAGTTTTTAAAAGATCATCAGCTGAAACGTTATTTTTTTGGATGCTTTTTTAAAAAATATGATTTTACTGCTGTATTCTGTTCATTTTGAAATGTTATGTTTTCCTGGGTCAGCTATAACAAATGGTTCTATATGAGTGAGGGTGAGAGGTTTGAGTGGCTTACGTGGTTCAGGGGTGCCCTCTTTTGTTGGCATAATGAAATACATTTTCTTCATTAGAAGGCCCTTTTTTTGGTGGTGGGTGAGAGCATTGGTATGTCATTTGACTTTATAATTCTCTTTTAGAACTCTTTTTAAATTTTCAACTTTTATTTTACATTCAGGGGTACATGTTCAGGATGTGCGGGTTAGTTACATAGGTAAATGTGTGTCATGGTGGTTTGCTGCATAGATCATCCCATCACCTAGGTATTAAGCCCAGCATCCACTAGCCATTCTCCTGATGCTCCCCCTCCACCCATCCCAATATGCCCCAGTGCATGTTGTTCCTCCCCATGTCTCATTGTTCAGCTCCCATGTAAGTGAGAACATATGGTGTTTGGTTTTCTGTTCCTGCATTAGTTTGCTATTGATAATGGCTTCTAGCTCCATCTGCATCCCTGCAGAGGATATGATCTCATTCCTTTTTGTGGCTACATAGTATTCCATGGTGTATATGTATTACATTTTCTTTATCCAGACTATTATCGATGGGCATTTGCATTGATTTCATGTCTTTGCTATGTGAATAGTGCTGCAATGAACATACATGTGAGTGTAACTTTATAATAGAATGATTTACATTCCTTTGAGTATATACCCAGTAATGAGATTGCTGGGTCAAATGGTATTACTGCCTCTAGATTATTGAAGAATTGCTACACTATTTTCCACAATAGTTGAACTAATTTACATTCCCACCAACAGTGTAGAAGCGTTCCTTTTTCTCTACAACCTCACCAGCATCTCTTGTTTTTTGACTTTTTAATCACCATCCTGACAGGCATGAGATGGTATCTCACTGTGGTTTCAATTTGCATTTCTCTAATTATCAGTGCTGTTGAACTTTTCGTCATATATTTGTTGGCTGTATATATGTCTTCTTTTGAGAAGTGTCTGTTCGCGTTCTTTGCCCACTTTTTAATGGGGTTGTTTTTTCCTTGTAAATTTCTTTAAGTTCCTTTTAGACTCCGGATATTAGACCTTTGTGAGATGGATAGATTGCAAATATTTTTTCCTATTCTGTATATTGTCTGTTTACTCTGTTGATAGTTTCTTTTGCTGTGCAGAAGCACTTTAGTTTAATTAGATCCCATTTGCCAATTTTCGCTTTTGCTGCAGTTGCTTTTGGCATTTTCATCATGAAATCTTTGCCTATGCCTATGTCCTGAATGACATTGCCTAGATTTTGTTCTAGGGTTTTTACACTTTTGGGCTTTACATTTGAATCTTTAATCTATCTTGAATTAATTTTTGTATGAGGTGTAAGGAAGGGATCTAGTTTCAATTTTCTACATATGGCTAACTGGTTCTCCCAGCTCTGTTTATTAAATAGGGAATCCTTTCCCCATTGCTTGTTTTTGTCATGTTTGTTGAAGATCAGATGGTTGTAGGTGTGCAGTCCTATTTCTGAGGTCTCTGTTCTGTTCCATTGGTCTATGTGTCTGTTTGGTACCAGTAGCATGCTGTTTTGGTTAATGCAGCCTTGTAGCATAGTTTGAAGTCAGGCAGCATGATGCCTCCAGCTGTGTTCTTTTTGCTTAGGATTACCTTGGCTTTTCAGGCTCTATTTTGGTTCCATATGAATTTTAAAATAGTTTTTTCTAATTTTCAAACTTCATTGCTTATTTTCCTTCATCACAAAGTCTCCAAAGGATGCCTCATCTTCCCTTGGGATTAGTGCCTTCTCAAGGTTGCCCACTCTTGTCTGGAGCACTTTCAAGCTACTGCCTTTCTATTCCTCAGTAGATCTTAGATCCACCAGATCTCAGTGTTTCCCCACTAGGGTGGGACTCTGTTTTGTAGATGATTTTATCAGTGTTTTGTTGTTTCTAGTCCCCCATTGCACTTTACTGAGAGCAGAGCAGACTATGGCAACACAATAAAAACCTCTCAAGATTACAACTGAGACTATATTGAATGGGACAAATTATCCTGTTTTTTAAAATGTAAAAGGGATAGTTTAATCATGATTAATAATGAATCCAAATATCCTTAATATCTTTAATCCAAAATTTTCTGGAGAATGGAAGACAAACAATATAGCATGTGTTCTGATTTATGAATGAATAAATTGAAATAATCATGGCATTTATTCTTGTTGTTTTTATTATACGTGTTATAGGTTGTAGGTAAATCATGTTGATATGGGGGTTCATGTACTTCACATGAGTTGTTGTGCTTTCTGCTTTCAAGTGATCATTATCTTTTATGTCTCATACAAATATCAAGGGAGATGGGCTTTGAGAGGTGAGAGGGTGAATTTGAATAGAGGGAAAACCTTGCAGATACTGAGAGAAGCTCTGACTACTTCTAACGGGAGGGCAAGTTCACAGGTTAAAAAAGAAGAAACAGTTGTGACAAGCTTACATGATTATATTTAACTTAAGTAATGGTTTTTAAAGCTGCCAAATTCTTAATATAATTGTGTTGACCACAAGATTTATATGAAATTGCATGACAAGCAATGTGGCCCTAGAAAGACACTAATTTGAATGTTTTTTCTCTCAGTGCTTTATTCCTCTAATTATATGCATTACTCTTGAAAATGTGAAAAGCTGTTTTCTAGTTTGACATGTAAAGAGTTCAGAAGTCATCACTTGCATCTTGACAACAATAAAAAAAGCTGAACAAACTGAAAATCAAAAACTCTTCTTGGATCCATCACAGAATGGAGATCACAGGGCAAACTGCTTTCTAAAATGGAGAGAGAATCTGGAAGATATAGTTAATCACAGCTTACTAGTAGCAGAAGACCAGAAGCAGAATCCACAGTTGAAGCCACTGTTGGTAAGAGCAATTTAAACTGTAATTGACCAGTTGCTGGAGGCTCATTGAGAGTTAAAAATGCCAAGGACTTACAGATTTAGAAGGACCTCTCCAGTCTTTCCAATTTCACCTTCAGGAGCCCTGCCAAGTTTTCACTGTGAGGACTGAAAAAAAGAAAAATCTCTTGCTTCAAGAGATTTTCAGAATGGAAAAATAACCATTCTGAAATATACCCAGTGCTCTCTGTGCTCCTTAACAAGTCCTGCTCTCAGGGAAAACTATTTTATCAGAATCTGATTGAAGTTTTACCAAAGCCTACCTGACTAGAGAATAGTGTGTGGGATGAATGGGATAGGAAAGAGAAATATCCATCCCAGATTAACTAAAAGACTGACACGTAATCATATGACTATAGAATTCTTCCTCTTTTCCACATTTTACCATCATATCAAGAAGGCTTCTGTATAACAACAGGGGATTATAGCTGAAAGAACTGCAAACTTCAGATCCTAATTATGGAGTTTCTTGGGACACCCAAGGACAACAGGGAGAAAAAAGACACTAGAGAAAATGTTGGCCGGGCGTGGTGGCTCAAGCTTGTAATCCCAGCACTTTAGGAGGCCGAGACGGGTGGATCACGAGGTCAGGAGATCGAGACCATCCTGGCTAACACGGCGAAACCCTGTCTCTACTAAAAAATAAAAAAAAAAAAAAAAAAAAAAAAAAAACTAGCTGGGCGAGGTGGCTGGCGCCTGTAGTCCCAGCTACTCAGGAGGCTGAGGCAGGAGAATGGCGGGAACCCGTGAGGCGGAGCTTGCAGTGAGCTGAGATCTGGCCACTTCACTCCAGCCTGGGCGACAGAGCGAGACTCCGTCTCAGAGAAAAAAAAAAAAAAAAAGAAAATGTTAGCATTTGACACCACAACTGCAGCAAACAGTAAACATTCTCTAACCCCTAGCCAGATAAACACAAAACCTCACACTAAAGGCCTATTGCCCCAGTTCCTTTTATCTGATATATCATGTTTGCTTTAATAAACAATTACAAGGCATGCTAAAAGGCAAAAATCACAGTTTGAAGGGACAAATCAAGCATTAGAAACAGTCAAATATGGCAGAGATTTTGAAGTTTCAGCCAGCAGTTAACTAATTATTTTATCCAGGAATTTAAAATAGCTGTGATGAATATGTTGAGGGCACCAGTAAAAAAGTGTACAACATACAAGGACAGATGGGTAATATAAGCAGAGAGAGAAAAAAACTCTAAGAATCAAAAAGAAATGTTAGAAGTCAAAACCATAGTAACAGAAATGAAGAATGCCTTTGATGGGTTTATCCATCAGTAGACTGGACATGGCAAAGGAAAGAATTAATGAGCTTGAAAATATGTAGGTAGAAGTTTCCTAGACCAAAATGCCAAGAGAAAAATGTTTGTAGTTTGTGCAATAGTGCAATGAATAACAACAATGGTATAAGAGATAGGAAGAAGGAATTGGTAACACTCTGTTATACATTACTTGTACTACACATGAGGTGGTATAGTTTTATTTGAAAGGGAACTGAAGTTAGTCATACTTTGTAAACTCTAGAGCAATAACTAAAAACGTTATTTAAAAGTATAAATGATATTTTAAGAGAGAAGAGAAAATGGAATTATATAAAATGTTCAATTAAAACGGGAGAAGGCAGAAAGAGACAAAAAAAGAAACAAATAACAAGGGCAACAAGTAAAAAACAGTTACAAATGTGGTTGATATTAATCCAACGATAACAATAGTTACTTAAAATAAGAATGATCTTCTCTTCTTGTGATAGTTTGCTAAGAATGATGGTTTCCAGCTGCATCCATGTCCCTACAAAGGACGCAAACTCATCCTTTTTGATGGCTGCATAGTATTCCATGGTGTATATGTGCCACATTTTCTTAATCCAGTCTGTCACAGATGGACATTTGGGTTGATTCCAAGTCTTTGCTATTGTGAATAGTGCCGCAATAAACATACGTGTGCATGTGTCTTTGTAGTAGAGTAATTTATAATCCTTTGGGTATATACCCAGTAGTGGGATGGCTGGGTCATATGGTACATCTAGTTCTAGATCCTTGAGGAATCGCCATACTGTTTTCCATAATGGTTGAACTAGTTTACAATCCCACCAACAGTGTAAAAGTGTTCCTATTTCTCCACATCCTCTCCAACATCTATTGTTTCCAGAAGAGAAAACCAAACACCGCATGTTCTCACTCATAGGTGGGAACTGAACAATGAGATCACTTGGACTCGGGAAGGGGAACATCACACACTGGGGCCTATCAGGGGGAGGGGGGAGGAGGGAGGGATTGCATTGGGGAGTTATACATGATATAAACGTTATGCACAGGTACCCTAGAACTTAAAGTATAATAAAAAAATAAAAAAAAATAAAAAAATAAATAAATAAATTAAAAAAAAATACAAGGTTATTCTGGGAAAAAAGCAAACAAACAAACAAACAAAATATCAATCCTTGATAATCTAAGACCGTATCAGAAAGAAGAAATAACGATTATTTTAATAATAATTTTCAAAAATATCACATTGTACTTGTAAATATTGACTAAAAGGCTAGAATATATTTATTGAAATTCAAAAAAAAAATAAGAATGGTCAAAATTTATCAGTTAAAAGACAAAGATGTCAGAGTGGATAAAAAGACCCCACTAGTATATGTTATCTGCAAGAAACCCACTTTATTATAACACAGATAGATTAGAAATGAATGGATGAAGATATACTATAGTAACACTAATCAAAAGCAAGCTGAAGTAGCTATATTAATTTCAGACTTTAGAGCAAGAAAAGCTATGGATAAAGAGGGGCATTACATAATGATGAAAGGGATCTATTCCCTAAGAAGGCAATCATTTTAAATGTGTATGTGTCAACAATGGAATACCAATGTACCTTAGGCAAAAATAATAGAACTGCAAGAACTAGATGAGTCCACTATTATAGTTGGAGATTTCAACACCCCTATGTTAGTAATTGACAGATTCAGCAGGCAGAAAATCAGTAAGGACATAGTTGAACTGAACAGCATCATCAGTCAAATGAATCTAATTGACGTTTTAGAAAATACTTCATACAACAACAGTAGCATACATATGCTTCTGACACACACAGAGAACATTCACAAAGTAAACCACGTTTTGAACCATAAAAAAATTGTGACAAATTTAAAAGAATAGACATCATACAAGCATGCTCTCAGGCCACAATGGCATTAAAGTAGGAATCCCTAACAGAAAGATATCTAGAAAATCCCAAAATATTTGTATACAGAAAAAGTTCTAAGTAACACATGATCAAAGAAATGTGAAGAGAAATTAAAAAATACATTGAACTGAATAAAAATATTTTCATTTACAACCCATCAAAATTTGTGGGATGCAACAAAACAGTGCTCAGAGGCAAATTTATAGCATTGACTGCATGTATTAGAAGAGTCCAGTAAATTAAGCCTCCACTTTGTAGACTAAAAAAAGGACAAATTAAATCAAAACTAAGCAGAAGAAAAGAAATAATAAAAACCAGAGCGGAAATTAGTGAAATTCAAAACCAGAAAACAATAGAGAAAACCAACAAATCCACATATTGGTTCTTAGAAAAGATCAGGAAAATTCCCAACCACATAGCCAGGCTAGCCTAGAAAATAAGAGAGAAGACGCAAATTATTAATCATAAATGAAAAAAGAGCCATCACTACTAATTCCATGGACATTAGAATAATAAAAAAAATTATGAGCAATTATATGTCCACAAATTTGATGTTACATAAAATGGGTCAATTCCTTGAAAGACACAATCTACCAAAATTCACACAAAGAGGAATAGATAATAGGTTTATATATAGCAAAGAAATTGAATTAGTAATTAATAATCTTTCAAAAAAGAAGGCACAATGCTCATATTGTTTCACTGGTGAATTCTACGAAACATTTAAGAAAGAAATAATACGAATACTCTATAATCTATTTGAGAAAAAGAAGCAGAGAGAACACATCCTAGTTTATTCTATGTGGCCAGGGTTACCCTTATGCCAAAACCAGATAAAGACATTTCAAGAAAGAAAATCTACAGACCAATATTCATTGTAAATATAGATGAAAAAAACCTCAGGAAAATATGGGGGAACTTCAAAAGTTCATGGAATAAATGGAAATAAAAGATAAAAACAAGAAATATAAACTTTATTAACATAAACACCATCAAGTTCAATACACATTTGTAAACAATGATACTAGCCATTTAGTCTATCTCTAAAGAACTGAGGGTCCCAGAAATTTAACCATGTCAGTGCAGTAGTTTTTACATTATTCAATGAAGAAAAATGAGTGCCCTTTAAAGATATTTTTAAAATTAGAAAACAAAAAGAAGTCAGGAATCAAAACAGGACTGTAGAGTGGATACCTAATAAGTTCCCATAGAAATTCTTGCAAAATTGCATTTGTTTGATCAGAGGAATGAGTAGGAGCATTGTTGTGGTGAAGAAGGACTCTCTGGTGAAGATTTCCTGAGCTTTTTTCTGTTAAGCTTCGGTTAACTTTCTCAAAACATTGTCAAGTAAACAGATGCTACTCTTTTGCCCTCAAGAAAGTCAAGCATAATGCCTTAAGCATCCCAAAAAACTGTTGCCATGACCTTTGCTCTGGATTGGTCTGCTTTTGCTTTCACTGGATCAATTCCATCTCTTGGTATCCATTCCTTTGATTGTGCGTTGTCTTCAGGATTGTACTGGTAAAGCCATATTTCATCTTTTGTTACAATTCTTCAAAGAAATGCTTCAGGATATTGATCCCGCCTGTTTAGAATTTCCATCAAAAGCTTTAATCTTGTTTGCTGCTAATGTGGGTACCACAGTTTTGGCACCCATTAAGTGAAAAGTTTGTTCACCTTTAATTTTTTAATCAGAATTGTGTAAGCTGAACCAATTGAAATGTCTATGGTGTGGCAGTTGCTTCTGCTGTCAATTGTTGGTCCTCTTCAATTAGGATGTGAGTAAGATTAAGTTTTTCCTCACAAATTGATGTGGGTGGTCTAGTCACTGTGGGCTTCATCTTTAACATGGTCTTATCCTTTCTTAAAATGCGTTATCCATTTGTAAACTGCTGATTTCTTTGGGACATTGTCCCCATAAACTTTTCATAAAGCGTCAACGATTTCACTATTCTTCCACCCAAGTTTCACCATAAATTTGATGTTTGTTCTTGTTTCAAGTTTAGCAGAATTCATGTTGCTCTGATAGGGGCTGTTTTCAAACTGATGTCTCATCCTTTTTGTTAATGGTTCCTCAAACTAGATTCTGTTTAGGTATGTTACAATAAGTTAGCATGAGTTGATTTTGATGCAAAAGTTTTTGAAATGCCTTAATAGTTTTTTTCATAATAAAAATTTTCCATGAACCTTTAAAGAACCCCTCTTAGGAAATTAAATCTAGCAACATATATAAAGAATTATATATAATGCCAATTAGAACTTCTTCCAGGTCTACAAGTATGGTTTAACAATGGAAAAATCACATCAACATACTAAAGAAAAATTATATAATCATGTCAATAGATGCAGAAAAGACATTTGACAAACTCCAACACCTCATTCATAATAAAAGCATCCAGCGAAGTAGGAATAGAAGGTGCTATGGTTTGGATACGGTTGGTTTGTCCTCACCAAAACTCATGTTAAATTTGATCCCCAAAGCCATGAGTTGGGACCTAGTAGTAGGTGTTTGGGTCATGGGAGTAGATCCCTCATGAATAGCTTTGTGTCATTCTCCACAGTAGCAAGTGAGTTCTTACTTTGGTGAGACTGGGTTAGTTCTCACATAAATGAATTAGTTCCTGAGAAAGTAAGTTGTTAAACGTTTTGACTTCTTTGGTTTTGCTATCTTGTTTGCTCTCTCAGCATGTGATCTCTTTGTATATGCTGGCTCCTCTTCCACTTTCTGCCATGAGTTGATGCATCCTGAGGTCCTCACCAGATGCAGATGCTCAATCTTGAACTTTCCAGCCACCAGAATCATGAGCTAAATAAACCTCTTTAATAAATTTCCCAGTCTCAGATGTTCTGTTATAGCAACACAAAACAGACCAAGACAGAGAAGAACTTCCTCAACTTGATAAAGAGCACGTGTAACAAATACAGAGCTGACATCATAATTAATGGTGAGAAACTGGACACTTTTCTTCTAAGACTGGGAAAAAGGCCAGGGTGTCCCTTCTCACCATCTCTATTCAACATTGTACTAGAAGCCCTAGCTAATGAAATAAGATAAGAAAATGAAATAAAAGGTATGCATCACGATAAGAAAGAAATAAAACGATGTTTGTTTGAAGATGACATAATTGTCTATTCAGAAAATACCAAAGAATAAACAAAAAACCCTCCTGGAACTAGGGATTATAGCAAGGCTATTGGTGTAAAGTTAATATATAAGAAGTAATTGCTTTCTTATATATCAGCAGTTGAAATTTGAAATTAAAGACACAAAATCATTGACATTAGAACTAAAATAATCTTAGGTATAGATATAATAAAGTGTGTATAAGATCTGTATGAGGAAAACTGCAAAATTCTGATAGAAGAAATAAAAAAATTAAGTTAATGATAAGACATTTCATGTTCATGGACAGGAAGGCTCAATATTGTTGAGATGTCAGTTCTTCCTAAATTGATGTGTACCTGCAACACAATCTCAATAAAAATCCTTGCAAATTACTTTGTGGATATCAACAAACTGATTCTAAAGTTTTATATGGAAAGACAAAAGACCCAGAATAGTAAATAAAATATTGAAGAGGAAGAGCAAAGTCAGAAGACTGACACTATGTGGCTTCAAATCTTACTATAAGGCTTCAGTAATCAAGATAGTATGGTACAGGTTGAGTATGCCTTATACAAAATGCTTGCAACCAGAAGTGTTTTGAGTTTTGGATTTTTTTTGCAGTTTGGAATATTTGCATATAGGAACATTGAGACCTAATCTTGAAAATCTGAAATTTGAAGTACTCCAATGAGCATTTTCTTTGAGAGTGAATTTAAAAATTTTCGGATTTTGAGGTATTTCAAATTTTGATTGTTTGGATTAGGCATGCTTCTTTTTATTGGTAAAAGAGTAGACAGATAGATTGATGGGACAAAATAGAGAGCCTAGAAATAGATCCACAAAATATAGTCACTGGTTTTGGACAAAGAACAAAGGCAATGCAAAGGAGAAAGAATAGTCTTTTCAGCAAATATTGCTGAAACAACTGGATATCTAAATGCAAAAAAAAAAAAAAAGAAAAGAAAAAAATCTAGATACAGACCTTACAGCTTTCATGAAAATTAAAATGGATCACAGGACTAATCTAAAATGCAAAATTATACAAATTCTGGAAAGTAACAGAAAATTTAGTTGACTTTGAGTTTGGCAATGAGTTTTTAGATAAAACACCAAAAGCATAATTAATCAGTGGAAGAAAACATTGAGTTAATTTTCTTTATTCTTTTTTTTTTTTTTTTTTCTGAGGCAGGATCTCATTCTGTCACCCAGGCTGGAGTGTAATGGCGTGATCTTGGCCCACTGAAACCTCTGCCTCCCAGGCTCGAGTGATGCTTGCACCTCAGCCCCCTGAGTAGCTGGGACTACAGGCATCCACCACCATGCCTGGCTAATTTTTTATATTTTACGAGAGACGAGATTTTGTCATGTTGTCCAGGGGGTGGTCTTACACTCCTGAGCTCAGGCAATCCACCCACCTCGGCCTCCCCAAATGCTAGGATTACAGGTGTGAACCACAGTACCTGGCCAGTTAATTTTCATTAAAATTAAAAATTTTGGCTCTGAAAAAATTAATTTCATGCACTGTTAAGAGATTCAACAGGTCACAGACTGGGAGGAGATATTTGCAAAACACATATCTGATAATGGCTTGTATCCAAAATATGCAAATAATTCTGAAAATTCAACAATAAGAAAACAACTCAATAGGTGCTTCACCAAAGAAAATATACAGATGGCAAACAAGCATATAAAAAATGCTTAGCATTATAGTCATCAGGAAACTGAAAATTAAAACAATGAGATACCACCACATACCTATTAGAATGGCTGAAATCCAAAAGACTCATGATACTAAATGCTGGTAAAGATGTAGAGCAACAGGAACTCTCATTTACTGCTGGTGGGAAAGCAAAATAGTAAAGCCATTTTGAAAGACACCTTGGCAGTTTCTTATAAAACTAAACGTAGTCTTACCATGTGACTCAGCAATTGGGATTCTAGGTAGTTACTCAAGTGACTTGAACATTTACATTTACACAAAAAAACTGCATACGAATGTTAATAGTAGTTTTATTCATAATTGTGACATTTTGGAAGCAAACAAGGTATTCTTCAATAGCTGAATGGAGAAACAATATCTATGCAATGGATACATTTTAAAATCACTGAATATTCCACTGTATTATTCCATTGTATAACTCTATGCAAGGGAATATTATTCAATGATTAAAAACTATGAAGCCACAAAAAGACATGAAAGAAACTTAAATACATATTGTTAAGTAAAAGAATCCAGTCTGAAAAGACACCACATAGGAGAATTTCAACTATGTAACATTTAAGAAAATGCAAAACTATGAAAACAGTAAAAATGTCAGTGGTTGCTAGGGGTTGGGGAAGGAATAATAGGTGGATCATAGCGCATTACTAGAGCAGTGAAACTATTCTTTGTGATACGACAATAGTGGATACATGACATTATGCATTTGGCAAAAATTACAACATAGTGAACCCTAGTAAACTGTGATCTGTAATTAGTAGTAATGTACCAAGATCGGTTCATCAGTTGTAACAGATGCACCACACCAACAGAAAATGTTAATGTTTGGGGGAAATGAGAGTCAGGGGAGACAGTGTGTATAGGTACTCTGTACTTTCTGCTCAGTTTTTCTGGAAACCTAAAATCCCTCCCAAAATAAAGTCTATAAGAATATGCTAAAGAGACCTGTGGATCTTTAGTTTGGGCCAAACTGCCCTCCTAGGCCCTGAAACAGGAACTTTGAGGAGCGGGAATGGGTGGGGGAGAGGGAGGGAGTTTCGGGGGGCGGGTCTCACTTAACATCCCAGCCTCCATGACAGAGTGGCACTGGAATCTGGGAATTTAACACACACCAGGCTTGCTCTCTTGAAGTTATTTTCTTGCTTTCAGGGGGTGAAAGGAAGATTATATACTACAAATTAAGTAGCCATGCCAAAACTCAAAGTTATGACAATGACACTCTAGGTTTGTAGTTACATATGATTCTTGTTTCTAAGGGCACTCCTTTACCCCTTTGGAGAAAGCCAGTAAGATAAAAAGCACATGACTTATCAAAGGTTGTGACTTGCCCTGGAAGAATATATATATTTTTTTCTTGGGCTGCCATTTCCCTCAGGAACCCTCACTGGATCGTGTAATTCATGTTGTAGCCCATGTGAGGATTTGGCTCTTCTGTTTATGTGAGTTTTGATAATATAAGTCAGGCTGAGCATTTAGCTAGTGTCTCAGAGGCATGTTTGTCAAATGCAAATTAACATATATAATCTTAACGTACTTCCAGTAACTGAGTTGATGTGTGCTCTGTTGACAAAGGAGTCTCCCAGGTAATAAATGTTGAATGCTTGGAAATAGGGAATGTATTTTAACCTCAGCCAAAAAATTAGCTCTTAAAGCCAAGATTTGAGTAAAGAAACAGTGGCCATTTCGTTATTATTATTATTTTTTTCAAAACTCTGGATGGTTAACTAGATAAAAAGTAAAATATAAATATATTAAAATTATATCTTTAGTTGAGTTCTCATTTAGGAGAAATTTGCTTAAAAATAAAAAATATCAGTATATTAGGTCATTTTAGAATAACTGTATTACTCCAATTTTAGTATATGTGTTGCTGAAGTGAGCACTTAGCATAACTGCATCATATATCTCTCTCTCTATTTTTCTACTTAGAGTTTAATGTAATTTGTATTACAATAAGAAATAACCTCACTAATTGAGTAACTGGCTCAATGGCATGGAGAAATCCAGTTAATAGCTAAAAATGTTTAAAGTATGAAAAAATTAGGCCAAGTTGGGTAGATTGCTTAAGCCCAGGAGTTTGAGACCAGCCTGGGCAACACAGCAAAACTCTGTCTCTACAAAAACGACACAAAAAAGTAGCCAAGTTTGGGTGTGTGTGCCTGTGGTTCCAGCTACTGGGGAGGCTGGGATGGGAGGATCACCTGAGCCCGGGAGGTAGAAGTTTCAGTGAGCTGAGATCGTACCACTGCACTCCAGCCTGGGCAACAGAGAGAGACTCTGTCTTAAAAAAAAAAAAAAAAAAAAGGAAGAAATGGAATGAATACATAATGTAAATACTTTGAAGAAATAATAATCACAAATAGCCAATTAAAAATCCTGACAGATTGGCTTTAAGGAAAAGAAAAAAATATATTGTCATTGTTACACTCAATGTTATCAGGCAACAAAGTTTCTCAAATACTGTTATCTGATTAATCAATTAAAATAACATTTTTGTTTACTATGCTAGTGCCATTCATTTGTCAAGAAAGCTTTTGAAATTTGAACTTCAAATTAGCGTATGTCTGAATCAGTTTCTTAACAGTGGCACTACTGACATTTTAGTTTGGGCAATTCTTTATTGTGGGAAGCTACTCTGTATATTGCAGGGTATTTAGTAGTATCCTTGGTCTCTAACTGCTAGATGCCAATAGCGTTCCCCTCTCCAGGTATGACAAAAATGTCTGCAGGTATTGCTGCATATTCCCTGGAAGGCAAATTTGCTTCTGTTTGATAATCAGTGGTTTAAATTATTGGAATATCCCAAACAGTGCAATTAAAATGACCAAATCTTACTGAACATATATTCTACAATGAACATGGAAGAAAGGATGCTTTTAAATCAGAGTCAGTGCGTAAATAGACCAAATTTGATGTTATCTAGTGCTGATTCCAAGGACTGAATTTGCGTGACCATAGCAAACCATTTGGTTCACATAAACTTTTATTTTCCTTGATTGGGTTTGATGTATAACCTGTCTGCTCCAAGATAACTTGGAACAGACTATAATGTTCAACATAATAGTTCAAGGATACCTGTGTTGACTAAATATATTGTTGATTTAATTACTGTGGTTTTGAATAAAAAATTTAAACCTCTTCTTTCTGAATAAGTGCTTTAGTAACCTTTTTCTTGTAGCTCCTCATCACTCTAATGACACTTTCACTAATTTCAAAAAAAAGTAATTTACCTCCAAAGGCTGATAATTTCAATGAACTGTTTTGATCAAGGAACGATTTATACATCTTTGTCAGTTGGGCTGATTGCTCATTCAAGGACTTTAGTTGTTCCTTGACTCATTTATTTTTAAGAGACATTCGAACTAGCCTTTCTTTTGCTCATTAGGTGCATGACAGCTTCCAAAGTAAGCAAGGGTTGACTTAGTACACAGAGGATTTTTGCCTCTCCTTGATATCCATTCCTCCTCTCACTTCTTTGGGTCCAGGTTTCTGCCTCTTAGAATGCACTTTGATTTCTAATGCTAACAACATAACTTTAGGAGCTCAAGTGAGGCTCAGGGCAGCCAGAATCATTAGTTTTTATTTTTTGTTGGATCTTGTTGAACCACTTTGAGGTAGACTAGGAGAACGACCAGTGTGGGGCATGTTGAGTCTAAGAGTTGGGTGGATAGGGGGATTTTCAGGGGGTGGCCAATCATTTTAGCTTGCCTGGGACTGAGGGGCTTTCCAGGACATGGGGCTTTTAATGCTAAAATCAGGAAAGTTCCAGGAAAACCGGGATGAGTTGGTTACCCTAGGAATACTATTGCAATCCAGATGTCTTGGGATTCAGCAGCATGTAAACTCAAATATGACCACATAGCCATCAATACCCAAAAATTGGTAGCTCTGGGTCCCCCATCTTACAACGGCAAGCACTTAGTGTCCTGAAATTCTCTCAGATTTTTGTAGGAGTCTCCAGAGAGTGACTCATTTATATCCATAAAGGTGAGCTTTTCTCTCTCTCTCTGTTTTCTTTTTCCTTTCCTTCCTCTCCAACTTCCTGGCAGTGGTTTGCCGTCTACAAATTGCTGAAAGAAGTGCCTCTATACTGCCACTGTTGTTGGAAATGTCTGTAAAACGTTGGTCCACTCCCAGACCTTGCCTCTCCAGTGCTTTCATGGGGATAGTTTTTCTCTTCTGGGAGATCCCAAAGCCTTCAGGTTATCAAAAGTGCTCAGAGAGTCACAGTCCTTTAACTCCTGGGCTCCCTTCAGCACTCTTGGCCAGCTCTTAGACACATTCACTTGCACTCTTCCTATACTGGAAGGCTTTTTCTTCCATTATTCTTTTCTCCCTCTTTTACTTATTTGAAAGCATTCCTGAACCTACAAAATGGCTAACAAAAAATCCCCATGGACACTAATCCACACAGTTGGGGATGTGGTCTTACTCTTATTATACACTCACTCAGCAGCTTCTTTTCTGCTGAGCCAAACCTCTGTCTGATACAACCATGAAGTGAAAGATTTTCCAAATTCACCACGGGCTTCATCTCAGCCTCCAATTGCTTAATTGAAACCACTCATAGGCCACATGACTATATGGCATGAGTCTTGTTCTTTTTTACATAAAATCCAAAGTTACTAGGAAGACATCAGGAAATGCAAGAGGCGTCTAGAAAGCACGAGGTCAGAGAGATGCTGTCCATGGTGCTGCAGAAGTGCTCAATGTTGATGAGTACAACTTTATAGACAGTCCCTGACTTACGATGGTTTCACTTCCAATTTTTTGACTTTATGATGGTGCAAAAGCAATACACATTCAGTAGAAACCATACTTTAAGTACCATTACAACCATTCTGCTTTTCCATTTTCAGTACAATATCCAGTAAATTACATGAAATATTCAATACTTTACTATAAAATAATCTTCATGTTAGATGATTTTGCCCACCTTGAGCCCAAATTTGAGCATGTTTAAGTTAGGCTAGGCTAAGCTATAATATTTAGTAGTTCAGGTGTATTAAATTCATTTTAGACTTACAATATTTTCACCTTACAATGGATTTATTGGTGTATAACTTGAATGTAAATTGAGAAGCATCTGTAGTCAATTATAGGGCAAGTATTAGTGAGTCAAACTCTCATTTCCTCATTAGCCACCCCCATCCAACTTGAATCAGTTTTTTTTTGTAAAGATATAAGATGTAAAACAAGCTATCAGTTAGAAGGATTTTGGCTGCAAGTAACATAAGTTATTATCCAAACTGGCTTAAACAAATAGGACATTTATCATCTTGTAGAGCAGCAAGTCCATAAATAGGGCAAACTTCAGAGCTGCTTGGCTCAGTGCATCAGAAATAGCAAGAAGCCAGATTATCTCCACATCTGTGTCATATCATCTGTACATGGGTTCGCCTTCTAACTAATTCTTCTAGTCACAGATAGCTGCCAAAAGAGATTGGGAAAACTTGTACCCTTGATTTAATCCATTGCGGGGAGAGAGAGAGAGAAAGAGGGAGAGAAAGAAAGAGGAAGAGAAAGATAGAGACATGAGGGAAGAGAGACGAAAGAGAAAGGGAGAAATTATTCCTTAAATATGAATGTAATTTCTTCCATTTAATCTTATTGGGTCAATTTTGGTCATATGCTCACTCTGATCGGTAAGAATCACCAGGAAAATGCAATCATTCATTTGTTTAGACTAATCATGAATCAAACCCTGGGCTGGAAATGGAGTAAACCTTCCTGAGTCACCTGTGCTACATGAGAAAATGATTGATAGTTGAACAAAATTGGGACTCCTTTAGGAAAAAGGAAGAAGGGAATGGAGGGCAGGTAGACAACTGACAGAGTCCCCTACAAAAATAACTCTATTTTATGCTGTTTCTCTATCTCTGTGATGGCCCTGGTACTTTGGCAATAACCTTATAACAACTTTGGTAATACTCTTACAATTTGGCAGAGTAAAGAGTACAAAGAGGATGGGTTTGGGAGCCCTGTGGACCTGAATTTCAGCAATGGCTTTTCTGTCTTCTTCAGAAAAGTGAGGTCACCCCCTGAGCTTCTGTTTCCTTATCTGTTAAATAGCTTAATGCTATTGACTATGGAGCACTGTTGTGGGTATTTGTATTTAATGGATACAAAGTATGTTCTCAGAACTGGGCACATAGTAGCTACTCAAGAAATGTTAATTTTCAGCTCTTTTTTCTCCCCTGCCTTACCAAGTTGGGAACATAACTACCTATTGCAGTTATGTTCATCACTTCATCACTATCTTCATCTCTCTTAGCCAGCTCTTAGACACACTCATTTGCGTGTCCCTTTTTCAACTGCATTGCTGTGCTGCCTTGGGCCATCCAGGGGGCCAATAGTGAGGGTTATATGTCTAGCATCCTTGTCCAAAAAAATGGAAATCAACGATGTGTTATGCATTTCTTCACAGTATGATGTTGGATGGTTCAATCTCTCTGTAGGTGACTGCCCTACAGTGTCCAGTTTCTTGTGTATCTGATCCTGGAACAAGCACAGGTTCGGGGTCAGAATATGTGGAATCTGCTACTTGAATATTTCTGAGAATCAGGTCTTTCATAGTACAACGGTGATTTTTGTGACCTTTGTTGGTTATTTTTTGGTATAACAATAAATAGGATAATGCATGAAAATGCACTTAAAATGCAAGGTGTGAAACCGTGTGAAATAAGGAAAATCTGCTGTTCTCCAGTTTCAGCCTTTTGGGTATCTGGAACTGATGATGTAGCCACAAATATCAAGATTGAATCTGGAGCAATCGTACCTAATATGGGATATCTGGTCACATTCTTCCTGGCCCCACTCCCATTTTACTCATTTTCTTCTTTCAGTTATCAAATATTTAGGACCTATTGTGGGTGACAAAAACCAGGGGTTCATTTAAGACACTTAACCTTATGAAGTAGTAACTTCTCTGTCTCCATCCACTTCTTCTTACTTCACAAATCTAGGCTGAGTAAAATGAAATACACTAGCCCCTGAGTCTCCACGTTCATGTGTAAAGGATGCCTTCTTGCTGCCGTTGCAGCTTCTGAATGATACTCAGCATCCCTTGAGGGCCTGAGTGCTTGGTTTCAGTAGATTGTGATGCTGAGGATGAAAGCACTTTCCAGAGAAGTGAAGGGCCTTGTTCAAGCCACACAGATTATTTAGTATTGCATCCTATGCTCTTTGTCTTCTGCTGAGCTGGTGACCAGTAAGGCTCAGGCCAAGGCTCTTTTTTCTCCAACACATGGGTTTCCATGAATTTTCATGGGTGCGTCTTCTCTAGTATTGAGGGACCCACTGTTTAAAACTGTATCCATCTCCTCCTCACACCTGGAATTCCGTAAGCTGCCATCTATATAAATAGACTTGACTCTCTGTTATCAGGTTGTAGTAGAGCATAGGGCTGGTATGGTGAAGACCACCATTTCAGTGCAAACTTGGTGAGGGACCATGGAAAAGTCACTATATATGTGTGTATAAATGAAAGTCAGAGTTTCTACTTTTTGGATGGCCTTCGGGGAGCTAGGAGGCTGTTTGTGAGAAAAAAGGAATGCAAGGGAAGATGTAGGATCCTGGAGTGGAATCCAAACATATGGTGTTACCTGCCATCTTTTGTGTAACCTTAGGCAGATCACCACGTCTCTCTCTTCTTCCATTTTCCCATTGGTAAGATGGTAATAATAATAAATATTTGTCTTAATTTAATGAGGGTTATGGAAGAAGCCAGTATTTTTATAGCAGTCATGAGAGAAGAGGACATGTGAGGTGGGTAAAATAATGTAGGCCAGGAGATAAGTTCTGAGAAGAAATGGAACAGAGGAAAGGGGGTGTATATGGGTGGTGTCAGCAGATGCAGATGTGGGAGGACTCACAGGGATTCTATCCTGGCTGTCTCTTCTGGGAGGCTGAAGGGTCCTGGTGAATAGTGGTGTTATATATGAATTAGAAAACAGAGAGAGAAAGGGAGGATCTGCAGTGTCCAGAAAGAAGAGGGCAAGAGGAAAATTATTCTAGCCTGTTTGAAATTGGTAGACTTCTTTCCTTTAAGTTAAGGTTGGCTTACCTAAGAAGGAGAGAACAAAGACCATCAATGTATAAAGGGTGAGATAGAGAAATCAAGGAATAGTGAGTAATCCCTGAACCATCACTGGAAAAAAATCAAAGTGGAGGTTATCAGTGGATTATGCTTTAGATTCTTTCACTATAAGGATTCGTGAGAATCTCTGAAGGCAGGAGAGAAGAAAATATGCTTAAGGATGGCATTGTTTTCCTGGAAACTTCCACAGGATACTTTTACTTATGGGCCACACCTAGCTGTGAGGGAGGCTGAGAAATATAGTTTTTACTCTGGATGGCTGTATGCCCAGCTAAAATTTCGATTACTGTGGATACTGGGAGACAACTAGAAGTCTCCACCACAAGGAATAAATAAGACAATGTGTGTAAAGCGATGAGCACACTGACAGGGGCAGAGCAGGTACTCGATGAATGTCAACCATTGTTTCCATCCTTGACTTACATCAGGAAGGGAAAGGATAGCAAAGAGAGGGTGGGGTGGGGTAGGGTGAGTCCTGTGCTACTTTTGAAGCTGTGGGGAGAGAAGATGACTCTTATAACAAAGGCTTAAAAAGGAAGCAAGAATTTTGCCAGAGATGAGAGCTTTACAGTTGCTTTTTAAGATTTCCATTTGGAAAATTGGTGTTTCAAAGACAGATAATCAAAACGGAAATGTGCTAAACTGGGATGGGGAAAGAGGGTACTGATAAGGCAGAAATGTGTTTAAATGTTTTAAAGAACTTTTAAATGTATTTACAGAGCACCTTGGGAGTGTTTTGCTTATGCGAATTCTAAGGGAGTATTAGACAACATGTGAGGAAGGCCTTAAAGTCTTAGGAGGAGTTTATGCAAATCAGAGTGTTGGCATTATTAATAACAATGATAGTTTTATTATATATCAAGCACTTGACCCTTCCAAAGAAAAAGATTCTGTGAGTACAAAGAAGTATAGTAGCAGCAAAAATAAGTTCCCAGTGGAGAGCACTGCTGTTTCCCAGTGACCAGCGCACATCTTTATCTGGGGCGGCACGGAGGATTAGTTGGCATTTGAGTCACTGTTTAATCACAGGGCCAGAAACCCTCCCTTTTCCTCTATTTCTTTTCTCTCTTTTGCTTTTCTCCTCTTTCTCTACCAGGGGGAAGATGACATGTCTCTGTAGTCCTCAATTTCCCTTTTTTTCCTTTCAAATCCTTTGATCTAAGGAGTGTTGGTTCTTGCTCTAGGCCACTGTGACTAGCAAAGTATTTTCTCAAAGCCCCTATTTAGCTTCTGCAAAAATGGGACAACAGACCCTGTCCTCGGTGTATGTTCAGAACTAGGATTATGATAGGGGTAGCAGGAAGAGCGCTGAATTTGGAAGGAGAGTAAGTGTTTCTTATTAATGCAGTTGTTTTTGGTAAGTCATTTACCTTATTTAAGCAATGATTTCTCCATTTTAAAAATAATAGTTAAAAAAACTAAGAGTATTTGTGAGTATGAAATAATGGATATGGAAGGGCTTTCAGATCAGTGAAGCTCTATACAGATGCTAACTGTGGTTATTATCATCTTATGGGGCAGAGTGGAGTCCCAGTTAGGCAAGATGTGGAGGCACAAGAATGTACTGCAATCCGTACGTCTTACAAATGCAAGAGTTTGTTTGCCTCTGCAAGTGGTTTGCGCCTTTTTAGGCATAAAGATGTTTCATAGAGCCAACCATTTGTTTAACAATTCCAACAGATCTTTATTTGAGTGCTTACTAAGTATGAGGTTCTGTCCTGGGCACCAGGCACAGCAATCCTTGACCTCCCGGAAAGTAGTCAGGTGAGGGAGACAGATAACAAATAAGTACACAAACGATTGAGCTCCTAATTCCAAATTGTGATGTGCTTAGAAGGGAGCTGACAGGATTGTGGTAGACAATTCAGTGATGTGGGCTACAGGGAGCTGTCTTTGGTGGCCCTCTCTAGGATATGGCTCCCTGAGCTGTAAGGAACTCAGTGGCATCTCTGGTCTTCCCTCTCATCTGTGGTTGGACCTCCCACTCAAGTGTCCCAGCCCATCTTATTTTAGAAGAACTGCCCGGAGCCATTGGTCTGCTGCTGCCTGCCTTTCACCCGAGTGTGGGGGAAAACATCTCTGGGCCATGGGATCTGCCGCTTCTGTGTCTCCCACCACCTGTACCCAGCTGAAGATAGAGGCTCCCAATTCAAGGGGGAACAGGCCCTTGCATAAGCCCTCATCCTGCCACAGGGGTCCTGTCAGGGTTATGTAGGGGTGAGGGAAGAGACAGAGGCAGAGAAGATTATAGCCGACTTTGCGGATTTCTGCAGTAGTCAGGCCAGCTTCTGGGATGCAGCTCCCAGGCCTGCAGGCTGAGTGAATCCCAGAAGCAGCAATTTCCGGGGCGGGCTAGATTTTTATCAAGAAGCTAATGAAGGCTGCTTCCTTCCCATGCATGACTGCCAGGGACAACTTGGTGCTGCCTTAGGTGGCCCACTCAGCACCTGCCTTCTGGATCCGGCATCTCTCAGGCAAGCCAGCAGAAGCTTTTTGGCATTTATTTCCTTTCTCAGCTTTAAAAGCTCTGTTGTCTGAGACAGACCAAGTAATTGCTACGAAATAATCTGGGAAGTCACATCTAGAGACAAAGGGTAAAATGTAAGTGGCAAGTACTCACATTCTGTCGCCACCCCAGGGTCTAATGGTCCAATTTTGACCGGTGGAGAAGACAACACCTTAAGAAGCAGCATGGTACAGGGAGGAAAGCTCTGGGCTGGGAATCAGAATATTTGGACCGTGCTCCTCAGCAGATGGGTTACTTTAGGCAAGTCACTCCACCTCTCTGGTCTTAGTTTGTTTATAGTAAAATGAGTGGGATAGGCTAGATGATGTCCCTCGACCATTCCAGATCAAATAATGAGATGTCATACTGCATTTATAGACACACGCTTTGAAAGCAATACTGCACAATCTGTTCTTTATTTTTATTTTTTATTTTTATTTAAAGAATGTCCAGAAAAGGGAAATCGAAATCAGAGGCTGATCTTCTGCTGGTGAAATGACATGTGACTCTGCATTCCTCTAGACTGCTGACTTAAATTCATTGTGATTGATGCATAGTTTCTGCAAAACAGAAAGGCCAATCCTGAGACCCGCCTCTGAGTGCTTCCTCATTGGTGAGTCCTAGCAAGTGATTCAGTGGTTCCTCCAATCACCAGCGGGCAAGGAGGAGGTGGCAAAGCTAGGCATTAGGCAGGCCAGGCCAGGTGAGCAGCAGGAAATGGTTGGAATTTTGGCACCTGCATCGACTCTTTTAAGCCTGTGCGACACCGCCCCTTGTGTACACTTGGCCAGTTTCTACCGTGATCTGTGCTGTCCTGGAGGGTCTACTCCCAGAGAGCGCGTCACTTCAGGCTTCTCTGGTGGCCTGGATGGTGAAGAGGGAGGTCAGGGCACTTGCCACTGCTGCTTCCTTGCTGTGGCCCCTTGTCACATCCAGGACTAGGGTTCTTTCACAACTTCTGCCCTCACTAGACTCTGGTAACGCTGCTATCGCTGAGCCCTTCATCTCCAGGGAAATTAATGGCTTCCTGCTGGGTGCCTGTTCATTCTTTTATCCTGTCTGCATTTCTATGGTTAGTCCCATACAGGGTGAGTTTTGTTTCCTGCCAGATTTTTAACTGTTAAAACATCCAAACAGGGCATAAAAAGCAACAAGGAGTTAAGATTATATTTATCTGCGGTTGTCAACCGTGACTCAACGTTAGGATCCCTTAGAGACCCTTAAAAATCCTGTGCTTGGGCTCAATTCCCCCAAATTCAGATTTGATCAGTCTAGAGTAAGGCCTATGATTGGGATTGATATTTAACAATTTTACGTTTTATTTATTTACTTATTTTTGAAACAGGGTCTCACTGTGTTGCCCAGGCTGGAGCACAGTGTCGCAGTCACAGCCCACTGCAGCCTCGAACTCCTGGGCTCCAGGGATCCTCCTGCCTCAGCCTCCTGAGTAGCTGGGACTACAGGTGGGAGCCACCACACCCAGCTTTTAAATTTTCTGTAGAGACAGGGTCTGGCTATGTTGTTTAGGCTAGTCTCAAACTCCTGACCTCAAGAGATCCTCTCGCCTCGGCCTCCCAAAGTATTGGGATTACAGGCATGAGCTACCACACCTGTGATTGATATATTTAAAAAGATGTTAATGTGTAGCCTGAGTTTGAAACAACCAATACCTCTGATTAGTATTGATTGTTGGGGCTAGGGGAAATTAATCTTTTTCCTTTTCTTGGTGGCAAAGGCCCCCTCTTTTTTTCTTTTAAAGTTTTTATTAGAGTTTGATATATACACGAAAGTAGGGTGAGTAGAGCAATGAACCTGCATGTACCCATCACTCAAACTCAACAGTTGTTAATTCAGAACTTCAACTGACCGTGATGTCCAACTTCAGATGACTGATGGCTGACAGGTGTCAGGAATGGCCTGTCAATCTGTAATGCAGCTAGTAAAACACCCACAGATACAGGATGGATCTGGTGGGCGGTGTATGAAATCTCAAAGCAAGGAGCTTCTTACAGAAGTGGACCTCTAAGGAGTGGACTCAGTTTACACCTCACCAGTTACATGGGGAAGTTTAATGTCCCTGCACTATTAAATCATGCCAAAGATGACTTTTGGAGATTCTGACTTCAAATGTTGCTTCGTTTGACTTGTCTCTTAATGCAGATCTGGATGCTAGCTTCAGAGCCTCTTGGTAGGACATTTCTAGAAAGTAGAATGATGTTGTTGATGAAAAAAAGTGACCTTGGTCCAGAGACAGATTTCCTTTTCTATAAAATGAGGAGGGAAAATTCCATGAGGGCCTAATGTTCTTTCTAGCAATGATACCAGAAAGTGAGCCTATGAGCCTAAGAGAGTGAAAAATGTCAACAATCTAGAATAGTGTTGATTGGGTTGGGGAAAAGTTTGAAAAAAAAACTTGCTAAGGTCAAATGGCTTTTATAAAATTGACTTAATTACTTATCACTACTAAATGAGAATTGAATCTTTTCCTAAGACTGAATATCAAACACATATGCCGAATTCCCGTGAGAAAAGTAGGCTTTGTCATTTTTAGTGTTACCACTAGATGGCAGATGTGCCCCACTGTGTTGGTAAAAAACCACCCTGCGTTTTCAGGTAAGGAGGATCTGCAGGAGAAATACACAACTTGCTTAATAATTTTTAAGTAATCATGTATAGGTTCATCCGTGGTTTGGGGAAGGAAGGTAGTGGGGTTTGGAGTGAAGATAATTTTTAAAGTAACATTGGGATTTTTCAGGAGGACAGCATGATAGATATCCAACTGTTTAGAAGTAAACCAGTAGCCCCACCTTCTGTAATAACAAAGGGAGTACAGACTGTGGGCTGTATACTAGGGTAGGTTGACCCAATGTGGACTTTATTGTCTCCTGGAGAAGATGACAAATGGTGGCAATGGCTCGGAGGCAAGAAGGTCAATCCCTTGTGACAATGTCTAGTTGTTTTGCAAAGTAGGCTACAGACCTCTTGATATTTTTTAAGTCTTGCATTAACACCCCTAAACTCATTTCTTGTCTCTTGTGTATGAACAAGTCAAACAGTTTTCTTAGGTTAGGGAATCTCAATGCTGGAGCTGTTAATAAATATATATATTTAATGATTAGAAAGGTCTTTTGACATTTTCCAGTCTAGGGGTTCAGTGTCTTTTTCTTGGCCGAGGGGCAGGGGGAGGGGTGGCTTTGTAGAGAAGTTTTGCTATAAGGCCAAAATTAGGAAACTAAATATGGCAAAATCAGTCATACTTAAAAACACTCACAGTGTCACCGTGTTGTGGGTCTGGCCACAATGAAAAGAGCTTTTCTCCAGTCTGGAAGTAGATTTTTTCTGTCCCTGAGAAAGTTGAAGTCTAAAATCCCTAACTGAAGGGTTTTGAGATCTGGATCTTCTCTTGGATACTTTATATCTGCATATAGTCAGGTGAAGTATTCTGGTCAGGGTTTCTGTTGGCTACTAACATGTCCTCAACACACTGTAACAAAATCTCATTTTTAAATTGACTTCTTGAAGGTCTTTAAGAAGTATTTTTCTCAACATGATTGGTGAGTTTTTAAAGCCTTGGGGAAGTATTGTGTAGCAATACCATTTAACTTTAGTGTCAAAGTCTTCTTATTTAAAGGCAAATAGTTCTTGGGACTCTGGACTCGAGGAGTATAGAAGAAGACACCTTTTTAGTTGTAAGACTGAAAATCAGCAAAACTGACTGATTAGAGTTGTGAGTAGTGTGTAAGGATTGGGAATTGCCAGATGGATGTTTTTGATGATTTGGTTCATGGACCTTAAATCCTATATAAACATATATTCCTTAGTTTTCAGTTTTTGTACTGGCAAGATGGGCATGTTACATGGGACCAACAAGGTCTAGAGAGTCTATGTTGTAGAAAGGCCATTATCAGAGGCTGAGCCCATGCCCATTCTCTCAAGGAATATTGCTTTAGATTTGGCAGTGTTACTCCTGCATGAACCTGGACTTGTACAGCGGCTGTAGTTTTTGTTTTTCCTGGAATTTTATTGCTCATGTTTCTGGAGTCACCTCTTAGAGTATTTCTTCAGGGATGAGGATGTTTTTAAGGGCCTCTGATCGTAACAATTCAGCCTGTAGAGTACATGCTTGTTTTGGAGACAGCAGGATGGTCAACTGTCCTGGAGAAAGGGTAACTGTAGCATTTAGTTTGGTTAAGAGGTCTCACCCCAATAGAGGGAAAGCACATTTAGGCATATATGGAAAATGGTGTTTTAAAAGAGCTTGTCTTAGTTGATAGTCTGAAGGTTGGAAGAATGATCTTGTCAGTACTTTTCTCGACACCCCAGTCATCTTTACAGTTTTTGAAGAAAGTTGAGACAATTGGGTATTTAATATTGAATTGGTGGTACCAGTGTCTATTTAAAAGTATGAAAGCTGATTTCTCCACCGTCATCATGACCTGGGGCTGTATATGGGAAATATGGAGGGTGTCATTTGGGTTGGGAGGAGCCCTGGGCCCCATTATTCTTGATCCTTTTTTGGATACCTGTCTCAAATCCCCTAGTTATCTCAGATGTTTAGTGAGCAGAGGCTGACTCTTTCTAATATTAGGCTTTCTAAGGCATGGACAATTTTTTTTCCAGTGGCCCTCCTGTTTGCAATAGGCGGACTGCTTGGGACTTGCAGTGGAATATTCTTTTTATTGGTGGTTTGGAGGCCCAGGTGGTCTTAGACTGTGTGTCCAAGAAGGCATAGGGACTCCTTGGGTTAGAGTTGCAGTTATTAAGTTGGCCTAATTTTTTTCTTTGTTGTTTTTATTTTTTTAAAACATCGATCAGCAAATACCTTGAAAGTAATTTTTACTAATTGAGACAAAGATATGTTCAAAGCCTCCTCTAATTTTTGTAACCTTTTCTCATTATTTGGGGCACTTTGACTGACAAACATTATGTTTCCTATTTTAAAATGTTTTTGTGGCTTTGGGTCAATATTTATGTATTGTCTGAAATCCTCAAAGATTTGTTTTAACAATTCTGAGGTACCCTCATTAGGCTTCAACTCCTGAACCTTACTGAATTTTTTGCTTGCCAGAATATAGTCTCAATAATGTTTGAACTTGGGTCCACCTCTAGGGTTTATATTTTATCCTGGGTCAGAGGTGCGAACTACAACCTGGAAAGCAGCCCTTATTGGATTACTGGGAGACTCCATGTGTATACGGTCAGCCTTTTCTTAGCTTTATTTAAAATCATTATTTGCTGCTCTACAGTCAATAAAGATTAAGTAAAATTTGAACATCTGTCTAGGTGGAGTTGTGGGTGGCACATACAGAGGAGAATAGATTTTGTTTTCACTTTGGATCTTCTCGAAATGTGGGCATATTATTAAGCAGGTCTGAGGTGGAGAAGAGAGAATAAATTATAAATTCCGTAGGCTGGACTGTGACCATATCAATATATTTTATAGGTACTCGCCCTAGAGGAAATTGTCCTCCTGGAGCCAGAGTGGTGCTCTGACCAAATTTAGTTCCTTGTCAGGTGTAAGAAGGAGAGACTATTTCTGTTGTCCTGGATTGATGAACTCTTGGTGGGGGGCGGGGGGGTGAGGACTGTGGCTCAGGTGTCAGTAGTTCTGCTGTGGCTCCCCCATAAGATGGAGGAGGGGGAGCTCTAGGTTTATTTAATTCAACCATCATGATATTATTATTTTTTTTTGTGACTAATCAAAACAGGTCTTTGTTGTTGTTGAATCATGACTTTGTATTTTTTTCTGTATTTGTCTATTTTGTCAAAGCAACACAAAATATGATATACAGGGGATTTTATCTCCCCTTCCTTTTTCTTTTTACAAAATAAATATAGCTGTAGGGTGGTATTATAAGTAAGGGGACCATTTAGTGACTACCATTTTTCTGAATCCAGCAGGTATTGGGGCCAAGCTGGGTTATAAGGAAAGATCATTCTTTTTTGATTCATGGGATCATAGGCAGCCCAACAGGCTGTGTGGGGGAAGTGAATTAATATTTCCCATTCCAGCTGGAGCAATATACATGTAACAAAACACAGGCACTAGTTACCCTGCTCAGCATGCAAGCATTGACCTAGCAAGGCTCCCCTATTGGCCCCGTTACCTTTGATCCACTCAAGGTGGGGAGAAATGACCTCTGACTGGGAATTCAATGGGTAGTTTCTGGGCAAGATAGAAGAGTGGATGGTCACCCAGAGTTAGACCTACTGAGTTTCTGCCAACAGCTCCTTCAGGGCTCACTGGGTGTGGCTGACCAAACTAGGAGAGTTCCCTGAGCTAGGCCTGCTGAGCTTTCACCAGCAGTTCTTTCAGGGATTCCCCCCGCAAATACAAACACACGTAATTGAGACAAAGACAAAGGGCCTTTTAATATTAAGTTTTAGATTTCCAAAAACCAAGAGTATTATTCCCAAGCAGTGACCCTTATTTTTTTTTTCCACTTGAGAGGAGATCCCCTCAAGCAAGACCCAACTTACAGCTTAGGGAGGGTCAATGAGACCGCCAAAGAGGCCTACAAATCAGGAGAAGAAATGGGGGTGCCGGTCGCACAGAGAAAGCTCATCAGAGATGTCTCCAGAGACCAGAAACTGTTTTTCTGCTGCAGGCAAGGTTACGCGCTGAAGGTCGACACCATCCTGCCAGTAGGGCAGACCCTGGGAATAGCTCTTAGTTCAGCAGAACTAAGCAGCTGCTTGGGCTCGTCTCTGGGTCTGCCCTAAAGGCAAGGGGGCCCAGGGATGTAGGCAAATGCACAGAAGGCGTGTGGTTCCTGGCTGACTTGTCACAAATTACTACAGCCTCAAATCCATTTTATCAAAGGATTCTGGGCAAGAGGTTGTTTTTTTCTTTTTCTTTTTCTTTCTTTTCTTTTTTTTTTTAAGATGGAGTCTTGCTCTGTTGCCCAGACAGGAGTGCAGTGATGCCATCTCAGTTCACTGCAACCTTTGCCTCCCAGGTTCAAGCAATTCTCCTGCCTCAGCCTCCTGAGTAGCTGGGACTACAGGTGCGTGCCACAATGCCTGGCTAATTTTGGTATTTTAAGTAGAGATGAAGGTTCACCACGTTGGCAAGGCTGGCCTTGAACTCCTGACCTCACGTGATCTGCCTGCTCGCCCTTACAAACTGCTTGGCCAGAGTTTTTAAGGGGATCATGGAGGGTGAGAGTCTGGAAAATTTGAGGTCATCGATTGGTCAGGGTAAGGAGGATGAAATCATTATTTTTTTTATGAGCTGGCTTTTTGCTGAGCCCTTCTGACCAGCTGGCATGGGTAGTTTTGTGGGTATGTAGAGCCTAATGGAGAAACTCAGTGGAAAGCTTATTATCTCACAATGCCTTATAGAACAATAAAAGAACAATAAAAGAACCGTCTTGTGACAAGGGCTACACATCCTGGGGTAGTAAGCAGTGACGAGCCACAGGTGGGCCGAAGAGCAAACTGGCTTCATGAGAACTGTGGGTTGTGCTATAAGCCTAGTTGAAAATTATTTTTTATCCATTGATTTTATAAAAATTTTCTTGGGGACAGTTTCAGAACTTTCTATCCCAGCAGAAAGGAATTTAATAAGCTTCAAGGCTGTGAACTGTGCTCCTAGTATTGCTTTAAGTAGAATTTCTTCTCCTTTTTGCATGAATTGCTGTTGACACTGTTTCAGCATCTTTCTAGCTGAGGGTCTCCCATTGGAGAGTCTTGTCTCTGAGTAGAATGATACCTATACCATCCAGGTGAAAGCTGCCTGGAATTAAATAGAAGAAAGCCCACTAGCAACAGCCTTGTTTAAATGGTTGCTATCTTGCCTCTGCAGGAAGCAAAGTAGCATTTAAAAAATGCAAAGTCAGCTAAGTTGGTGCAGTACAGAGAAATGATTATGAAAGCTTCACTATTCCATTCTGTCTCTTTAAATGAAATGATTTTCAAAACCCTAATAGTTTAGATGCCAAAGGAGTGGGAAGGAAGCCAAAGCTAAAGCAGTGTGTGTGTGGGGGAGAATCACATTCCAAAAACAGGGGCTAATTTTACAACAAAAGGAAAAAATCAACTTTGAACTGCTTCAGTGGGCACAGAGGGAATATTGCAGATCTGGGCTTCAGGGCCAGCCCGCAAAACATCCAGAAGACCCTAGTCACTGAACAGGAGCCTGCCAACCAAGGTGTGTTTAAGGTCCTCTCAGCTTGCTATAGACAACCTTCCTGAGGATTCTAGTCCCCAGATGTGCATTTTATTAGAGCATTTACTTTAGAAAACTTAATCGTAAATTCTTTCTCTGCTCCTTTGAGATGTGACTCTTGTCCCTGCTGCCAGTCAGTTTTATAAGCCAGTAATTTGCTTACAATTACTCATTTGCTCAATCTAAATGTCTTTTTCTAGGACTGATGATACCATCCCTTTGATATATAGTCATCAAGAAAGATAGTACCCCCATCTCCCGGTCTTGGTGGGAACATAAGAGACTAACTGTGATAAATGTCAGTTAGCAAACTCAGATTAATCCCATCGCTAACCTCCTCTAAGGCCCTCCCATACATTTGCATGAATTCACCCCAGTACTCAACACCTCTCCTGCCTTTTGTTTCAGCAATTGAGTTCATCTCTCTCTGCCTTGCAATAGTCTTGAATAAAGTCTTCCTTGCCTTTTAAACACTGGTGCAAATTCGCTTTGACTCTGCTCAATCTAAGTCTTTTTTTTGGGATCTGGAACCGAGAGACCACTGTGGAGCCACCTTTTCTCCCCAGATGGAACTTCCCTAGGAGATGCCCCACCAGCTTCTCTTCTAGGCTGAAAGAACCCACTTCCCGCTTCTGTTCCTCCCTCTTCCATCTGTTTCCCTGGAAATGCTCATACCAGCGCTTCCTTAGGAGAGATGACTCAGGGAAAGTGAGGGGAAGAGCCACTCCCCCCCATCTCTTGCTTTTCCTTGGGTCTGATCTCTATTTCCATAAGATTCTTTCCATTTTGTATTTTTCTTTTAAATATATATTTTTAGTTCTTGGACAGGGAACAAATTAGGAATGCTATGCATAGATGAGAGGGAGACCAGTTCTTGAGCAGATATCTTGGAATCCCTTGAGTAAGTGGCTCAATGGCTTTACTTTGAGAAATGTATGGTTCACTGGGTGGAGAAGATCCCACTAAGCGTGGTGCTGAAGAGCTTGGGCTCTGGAGTCTGTCTGTATGGGCTGATTCTTACCTCTACTGCTTAGTGTGTGACATTGGATGAGTTGCCTAAGTCTCTCCCTGTGCCTCAGCTTCCTCACCTATAAAATCAGGGCTAAGAATAATAGTACTCAAATCATAGGGTTGTTGGGAGGATTATAGATTTATATGCAAAATGCTTAGTACAGTGGCTAGCATGGGTTAAGCATTCAATAAATTCTTAGACATATTCATCATTATAATAAGCACTTTTTTCCCCTGGAAGGATACACAAGCACTTGCTAACAAAGTAACCTTTGGGAAGAAATAGAATAGGGAGGGAGATGTTTCTTTTTGATTTTTTACATACTTGTACTGTTTCAACTTTTTAACCATCTACTTTTAAGATTTCAAATAACATTTCTCCTCTCTGGTAATTAAGGGAAACAACCTTAATTAAGAGCAGAGGAGAGAATTCTTATCTAGAAATAATGCTTCAATAAATCAGTGCCATTTCATACTTAAGATTTAGTTCTGAAGAACCCATTTTAAATAATAGAAAACTAACCTTTGAGACAATTACATAATCCCTTCTTCTAAGACTTTTTGATTTGATTGACTTAAATGCAGGGTGGCACCATGGCCTCTTTCTGGGTGGAGGAAAACATTGTATTGTTTTAAACCTGGTAAGAGAGGATGAGATTTGCTTTTGTTTAGAAAAATTTGCTATTAGCTTCTTCAGGAATGAGAGGGTGTTCCTGCTCACCCTGCCTCCTTGCCCCTCCTGGTGTAGTGGAGACAAGAATTATTTCTCTTTAAAAGGAGCTGGCAGCCATTTTAGATTCCCATGGGCAGTTCAGAAGTGAGGGATAAGGAACTCATAGATGGGAAGGGTAAGAAAGTTGACCAGGGATGAGGTTCTGGTTGGAAGGGGTAAGGGAGTCTTTAGAACAGAGGGGTCTCAGATTTGATTTTAAATGATCTGCTGGGTAGTAATATCCCTTTATCGTCATTATTCCGAGTAACTACCCTCGTGTAAGGGTTTTGGGGAAAATGAAGGAAAGATACTAGGGGAGGATTGACTTGAGTAAGATAATTACTTAGGGGAAGGAGGAAATCAAATCTAGAAGTGTCAAGGGAAAAATGCAACCGCTGAGAGGTACCAGTGATACTGAGTTTCCTCTGTGTGGGGGATGGGAGACTGAATCCATTTCCATTTAAATATTGTTGTAGAGATTTCTAATTGCTCCCCTTTCCCAATATCTATTCTTCCTTTTAATAGAACCCCCACCCCGCCCAATTCCTCCAGTTAGCCATAACTATGCTGTTGGAGACTGCATTTGCCTTGCAGCTGGATGTGTTGTTTTGACCATGCATCTTGCCAAGGGAGAGTGAACAGAATGGGCAATGTTTGCAATTTCCCTTTTACTTCCTTGAAAGGAAATGATTTCTCTTTCATTTCTTCTTTTCTACCTTTCTGTGATCTAGAACATGGAAATGGTGGTAAGTCCATTTTGACTACTTGCATAAGGACAGTACTTAGAAGGCTTGTTAAAGCATAGATGGCTGGGCCCCCAGAATTTCTGATTCAGTAAGGTAGAATCCCAGAAATGTGCATATTTAACTAGTTCTTGAGTGCTGCTGGTTCTGCTGGTTCAGGGACCATGGGAGATGGCAGAACAACAAAGCAGAAGGAGCCTGAGTCCCTGGATGCTCCTGTGGAGCCGAGCTACCTAACCTCTTGTGTCACCTCCAGACTGTTACCATAAGGGTGGAATAAATGTCTATTTATTTTGAACCATGGTATTTGTGTTTCTCTCTGTTTTAGAGCTGAACCTGTCTCTTAATGCAAATATTACAGGTAAGGGTTACACAGCAAGGCTGGAGGATGTGGGGAGTCACATGTGGCTGGCTTTTAGGTTCAACATGGGTGAATTTATTTGGAAAAACAATAAAACAAAGGCAATTGCTTGTTTAATAATGACTTCTTTTTTGGGTTATCATAGGTAGGCAGTGGACTGAAAACATTCTTTCCACATTTGCACCAGTGCTTGTTTTCTTGCCTTGGGAAAAATCAAAAAACTTGCATGTTCTTGTGTTCTCATTTGTTAAGTGGTGCATGTGATTTTAGTGTTGTTGTCCAGAGAGGGGTACTCTGGGCATTGTCTTAGAAATTATTGTAAATGTAAACATTTCCTGAATGTTTCCTAGATACCAGATACCGTGTGCTCTATATGCATTATATCATTAATTCTCTCAACAGTCCTGTGAAGAAGTGTTACTATTATTTCTATTTTGTAAATGAGGAAACTGAGACTTGGAGGAAACAAACAGGTCAGGAGTCCATTCCAGGCCTGCCCATGGCCTGAACTACTTGGCAATGTTCTCTCCTCCTGGCAAATGACCTGTTTGCAAGGTCATTTTCAGACTCAGTGCATTGGGCCTAACATTTGTTAACAATAGGGTTTGGCTATTCTGTTTTGCATTGCTATAAAGGAATACCTGAGACTGGGTAATTTATAAAGAAAAGAGGTTTATTTGGCTCATGGTTCTTCAGACTGTACAAGCATGACACCAGTATCTGGGTTCTGGTGAGGCCTCAGGAAGCTTTTAGTCATGGTAGAGGGGAAGGCAAGCTGGAGCGTCACATGGCAAGAGAGGGAACAAGAGATAGAGGAAGAGGTGCCAGGCTCTTTTTAACAATTAGATCTCACATGAACTCACAGAGTGAGAACTCAGTTATTACTGTGGGGAGGGCACCAAGCCATTCATGAGGGATCCGCCCTCATGACCCCAACACCTACCTCTAGGGCCCATCTCCATCATTGGGGATCACATTTCAACGTGAGATTTGGAGGGGACAGGCATCCATGCTGTATCAGTGTGTGCGTTGAAACACAAATATTATTTTTCCCCCGAGCAGTCAGCCTGACATTGCACAATCTAGCCTGCGGTGCTTAGGCTCTAGAACCTGATGTGGGAACTGTTAGTTGGAAATAAGCAAAGGGCATGAAGTTTAAAGGGGGACAAATGGCTTTGGGTTGCCTGGATTTAAGGCTGTGAAAATTTACTACCCTATGAGAACACTGGATTCCATTACAGTGTTGGATTTAGTTAGTAATCACCTGTCTATGGGGGAAACAATGAGGAAGCCCATCTGGCAGGTTTTAAGCAGCAGCCATGGTAATTTTCCAAGTCACCTGCCTCAGGAGCAATGTTAACCCCAACAAAGGCCAGTGTGAGAGGAAGCATTAGTCCTCATCACAACAAATCCATATATCTCTACAACAACCCCTCTTGGTTCTTGGCTTCTGGCTGCTTCTGAGAATCAATTTTCTCTTCAGACTCCTGTTGTTTTCTTCAAGATTTACATGTTCTGTTTCCCATTCTCTCCTCTCATCTACTTGTATCATAATAGAACAAATTTTGAATTAATTCACAGTTAATTCATTAATCCTGTTTTTACTTTGATGGGATTATTAAGATCAAGTAATGCCAATAGCAGAGTATATTTTGAGTTCTGCACAGTCCCTGGGAATGGCCTCGTTTTTAAATGAATTCAAAGCTGTGTGAGCCACTGTTCCTAAATGTGCTGGTTTGTCATTTTAAATGAACTGGAGGTCCATAGCACACTGATTTTGGCTTGAGTCTATTATATGTATTTCAAGGCTTTAGTTGGGGGATCATAGGATCATAAACTTTTTTCATAAAGGGCCAGGTAGTAAATATGTTTGGTTTGTGGACCATATGGTTTCCACTGCAACTTCTTCTCCTTCTTCTTCTTTTTTTTTTTTTTCTATTTTGAGATGGAGTTTCACTCTTATTGCCCAGGCTGGAGTGCAATGGCACGATCTCAGCTCACTGCAACCTCTGCCTCCCGGGTTCAAGCGATTCTCCTGCCTCAGACTCCCAAGTAGGTGGGATTACAAGCATGCACCACCACGCCTGGCTAATTTTGTATTTTTAGTAGAGATGAGGTTTCTCCATGTTGGTCAGGCTAATATTGAACTCCGGACCTCAGGTGATCCACCCATTTCGGCCTCCCAAAGTGCTGGGATTAGAGGCGTGAGCCACCATGCCCAGCCCATTGCAACTTCTTAACTTTGCTGTTGTAATAGGAAAGCAGTCATAGACAATAGTAAATGAGCATGGTTGTGCTCCAGTAAAATTTTGTTTGCAAAATAGGTAGTGGCTGAATTTGAGCTGTGGGCTACAGTTTGCTTGCTCCTTTTTAGACACAAATATAACAATTTATTCAAGTTAAAATTTATGAGGGCCTAAAGCTGCTGGGGAAAAACTGGGGGAGGAAGTAGCTGATGCCATGGTTTATAGAACCAACATGCAAAGCTATCTTGACATTTTGGCCTCTGCTCAAGACCCCAAGATTAAATACGGTAGGGATAAATAGATGATTATGCATTTTTGGTTCAAAATATGACCTGTGAGTACACAGGTGGGGGTTAACTTGCTGGGAGGGAATTTGCATGATGAAAACCTGAGATCTTACTTTGTCTTAAAGCTTAAGAGTCTGACAGGCTTTACCTGCTAAAGATATAGCCCATCTTGGGCTGCACTGCAGGTCGAATGGTTGTAGATCAGAGATGCAATAACCCTGCTGGGTTCTTTGCTGGGTCAGACAACAGCTGGAGTGTGGTGTACAATGCAGATACCTCATTTTGAGAGTCCTTTGACAAATTCAAGTTTATCTAAAGGAGGGGGACCACAATCTATGAGAAAGAGTGAATGGAACTGGGTACATTTAACTAGGGAAGAGAAGCCCAAAATGAGAAATTGTCATTATCATCATGTGTCTGGATTTTTGTCATGAAAGGGAATAGAATTCCTGTGTGGATCAAGGCCATGGGCCCTTGCACACAGCAGCTGCATAGTTAGTACTTGACTGAACAGAGTGCAGAGAGATTACAAGGAGAGAGAGTCAGGCTCGGGGTAAGGATAAACTTTCTCAGTGAGAGCTGTCCATTAATGGAATGGTTGTGCTCATTAGTTATCACTGGGATAGTGCTGGGCATCAAAGAGGCAGTGAGATACAACAATAGTTCCCTTTGTATAGTAGAGAAACCACATTTTTGATATTATAACAAAACAGTTTTTAAATGAAGATAAAAAGAGTGAGACCAGATGGGTTATTTTGATTGTTGGTAAAATCCAATAAAAATATTCTCTATAGTGTACAATGTCTTCAGCTGGGCAGGCATTCAAGTATCAAGGGGGATAATAAACACAATTTTCAGCAAATTGCTTGTATCATTCAATAGAGAAGAGGGAGATAATGTAAGTGCTTGTAAGTTTGTCAGGTGGTCAATACCACCTGGATCCTTTCACCAAGGTCTTTGAAGGATGGAGAATGATTGAGAAATGTATCAGAGAGTGATTTTTAACTTTATTAGGAGCTCTACAAGAATAGTGAAGTTCTTCTTTGTTATAGAACAAATTGTCTCTCTATTCTCCAGGCTCTGTTATCCTCTGGGTCAAGCCATGAACATTTGCTGTGTGTTTGGAATAAGTCTAAGAATTTTATATATATTGGTTAATTTATTCCTCTACAGCAGTGATTTTAAACTATGGATGACTTTCCTCCTCCCCCAGGGGGCATCTAGCAATATCTGGAGACATTTTTAATTGTTATAAGTGAGGTGGGGGAATACTACAGGAATTTAGTGGGTGGAGGCTAGGGATGCTGTTAAACATCCTAAAATGCACAGGGCAGCCCTCCACAGCAAAGGATTATCTGGCCCCAAAGTTGATAATGCTGAGCTTGTGAAACCCTGCTGTATAGAATAGTAGGCACTATTGTTATACCCATTTTACAGATGGGGAATCTGAGAAGTTAAATAACTGACCAAACGTCCTCCATAGCCAGAAAATTGGATAAGCATTTTACTGTCTTGTGCTTTATTTAGCAATGTAAATAACTAATACACCCTAGGAAGTACTGTGTGTGAAGGTTATATCTACCTCTTGGAACTAGCACAGAAATGGACTTCTATTTTTATTTTTGAATTTATACTTAATAAATACTAAAATACCTAGCAAGCAATGCAGCTCTCTCTAGATAAGTTTGTTAATGGAGTCAAATCAAGGTGTGGCGACGTTCTGGAGGCCTGGGAAAAAGAGTCCATGGGCTCACTGTGCCTCTTTCCTAATTTAATTTCTTTCAGCTAATCTGTTTGCTTGCCTTTTTGACCATTTTCTTGCTAACTGCACTGTTGTATCAGGGAAGGAAACTCAAGTAAATCAGTCCGATTTGCTGGCGCCTGCTGTCAGACTGGTGGAGAGGACTGAAAAATTTCTTAGGAGAATAGTCTATAGTAAGCACTAAAAAAATCAGATTATTCTCTACCTTAGCTGGAAAAGGTAATTTGGTGAGTGTCAACTTCAGGGTTGAGTACTCTTTCCCAAGTATTTATTCTGTAAGTCGTGAAATAATCACCTTGAACCTACATCTTTGCCTAACACTTGGGAAGTTTCTGCAGAGCCTTTGATGGTCATAAAATGAGATGAGTCTTTATGGTGCAGGGTGAGGCTATCTGGGTGTGTGGCCTGGTAGGAGATGCCCCTTGCAAAATTTTCTCTCTGCCCCCATTCCCCACCCCATCTGCTAAGATTTAAACTCAACCTCAGACAGAAAGAGGAGCTCTGAAGTCTCATTTATTACTGAGGTTCAATGTTACTAAAATAACCACAAAGAAATGAGATGCCTTCTTCAGATTACTGAAGAAGTAAGTGAATTGATCTGCGACTTAGAGGTATCTCCTCCAGTTAATCATTGCTGACACTTTGCTGCCTGCAATCCCTATAAATCACAATGGACTAGAAAGAGAAATGATATATGCAACACAATGGGAAGTGGAAATAGGCTGCATATTTCTACATGGGCTTGCTGAAATGGGAGCCCTGAGTTTTTAAGATGCAGCACCTGCACATGGAAGGTGGGGAATGACACTTGTGTCTGAATCATTTGGTTAGCAAAGCTGGCCTTGCTTGACTGATGGCCGTTTGATGGATTCTGCCCTTTTCCCATCTGCTTCACCAGTTTGTTGCCAGTAGAGAAACATGCTTAGCTTAGAACCATGTTCCTATCTCACATGATTTTTGTTTTTAATTATACTTTAAGTTCTAGAGTACATGTGCACAACATGCAGGTTTGTTACATATGTATGCACGTGCCATGTTGGTGTGCTGCACTCGTTAACTCATCATTTACATTAGGGATATCCCCTAATGCTATCCCTCCCCCAACCCCACGACAGGCCCTTGTGTGTGATGTTCCCCACCCTGTGTCCAAGTGTTCTCATTGTTCAATTCTCACCTATGAGTGAGAATATTGCATGATGTTTTGATAAACCACAAGCCCTTTGAATCAGCTGAAGGTGACTGGAGAAGGCGTTTCTTCTCCATTCTGTCCTGCATCAGTGTCCCTTGGTAAGCTGGTTCCACTGCAATAAGACTAAGACAGAGATCTTCTTTCCTGATCAGATGGGGAACAGCAAGGGAAGCTCTGATTTTCAGCTGAGAAGGATCCATGACATGCTGTGTCTACTGCCACAATCATGGCTCTGGAAAATTAAAAAAGACAATTGTGCTCATTGATGAGACCTCTCATCCCTCTTTTGGAGGGATCTCCTCTTTCATCATGACTCTTCTTAAAGGCATGAAACCCTCCTTCCTTTGGAGAAGGCATTATTTAGTGTCCTTGAAGTATAACCTTTATTCTCACATTCCCAATAATTGAAGAGTTGGTGTGTTTGGGACTTGTGATCCCTTTGGAACCAGACCCTGGGGGGCAGTCTCTGTGCTCTGTGGCAGTCATCCTGAATATCTACTCTCTGTGCATGTCCAGTGATTTGGTCTCACTCCTCGTGGCCATCACTTTGACTCTGTTACTGCTATGTAATACACATCATTTGGGGAGGTGAGAGATTTAAGATGAATCACTAGCAGCAAAATCCCAGTGATAAATGATAAGGATGGTGCCAATGGAAATGCAAAAGAATCAACAGAGTTGGTGATTTCACAGCGTTCATTCATGTGGGGGACTGGAGTTCTATGCAGGTAAACGAAGGAGAAACCTTAGTGCATACACAGGGAAAGAAGAGAAAATAATTAAAGAAGTAGTGGGAAGAGGAAAACAAATGAAGATTTTTTGTGGTCTGGTGGGGAAGGTGATTGATTCTGTTCTTAAACAGTTCTAGAATAGGTGAGCTGGTAGTGAAAGCAGGACATTTTTTGGTTAATGTTCAGCATGAAATTGGAAATCTCAGAAGGCACTGAGATTCAAAGTGAGTTTAGCACTAGTGAGGCAGATTTGGGTCTTTGGTGTTGACCTGGTAATAGAATCAAAGAAGTTGGTATGATTGCACAGAGAAGGATGTGCATAAAAAGAAAAGAGACTTGCAGCCCACATCTGAAATCTTTATATTTAAGAGCTAACAGGAAAAAGATGCACAGGCAATGACGATTGAAAAGGAACAGTAGAAAAAGCAGGAGCAGAGGACACACAAAAAAAAGTTTGAGAGGATAACTACATTAAATGTTGCAGAAAGGTCAAATTGGAAAAGGACTGAGATGAGGCCCTAGGATTTAGCACTTAGAGACATTTGAAAAAGTATTTTTAGTAAAATATTGGAGATGGAAGTCTGATTCTAGGGAGTTAAGAGGTGTATGAGTGATGTAGAACTGTGGGTGGTGAGTGTGATTTGCATATGAGCTTGGTGGATGGAAGCAGAGTTGTTGATGTGGGGACAAGGGTGAGGATGAACGGAAAGGGCGTCTTACCCTAAGGCATAAAGGGAGGTGTTAAACCTGCAGGAGAATGAGAGGAGAATGGTTAAGGCGATAAAATCTAGGAGGCATACAACATGGGATCAAAAGTTTACTGTTAATATGGGAAAAGGGTTGGGGTTCTTCCTTTTTGCACACTGAGGGAGTCCAGGGAACCAGATGAAGCAATGAAGTTACTTTGAAATGAAGGAAACAGGAGGCGAAGGAGAGAACATTAAGTTTTTCAGCGAAGGAGGAGGCTCAGAAAGAAGTGGATAGGTTATTTGGGGATCAGAGAAAAGTAAAATAGATTGAAATTGCTGCCATATGGTGCGGGATAGATAGTTAATAAGGATGAAGAAAAGGATTAGTGAGCAGTGATGTTGAATGGCATAGATTTATAATGGGAACTGGTCAGTAGACTATAATAATTTTTAACAGCTTGGCAACAGGAGAGGATAAAATGGATTGAATTTAACTGGAGCTGGGAATTGGCAAAATTAAAATGATTAAAGGCTGGGATTAGATCTGGGAGGTGGACTTCAAGGTGTTTCTAGTGTCCCTATTTGACCATAAGGCTCCCCTTGATGAGTAACTATAGCCTTGAGTGCCACAGGACAAATGACCTCACTAGCTTTCTTTTACCAGAGAGCCTCTCAGAGGAGGGATTTTCTGGTAGGGTACCTTTCAAAAGTGAGTTTTAATAGGAAGGAATGAGGAAAAATGGGAAATACAACTAAGAGGATTAGGGCAGTCATGACATTTAGAGACAATGAGGACCCTGGGAGAATAGAAGTCTCCCAGAGGGCAGGGTAGCTCCTTGGGCCCTGATCTGTTTCAATAATTGCATCATTTAATTCTTTCTCTAAGGCCATAGAGTAAGCACAGAAGGCTCAGACATGTGCCCAGGGTTGCCCAGTGAATAAAACGAGCTGGGATTCAAGTTGAGGTTTGTGAAGCGCTGAACTGCAGGAGCCAATCTCTACCCTGTATCCCCAGCTTCCTCAGCTGTAGAAGTCACTGGGAAGGAAAGTGGCTGGTTGGCTTCATCCCTGGGTTCTCAGCTCTCCGGAGGGGCACAGTGTGAATAGTACCCAGGGAGGCGATGATTCCTGGTGTGGCGAAATTCCTCATGGCTCCATTCTTGGAAGAATGCTTCATCATTTGACCTTTCAGTTCTCTACACTTAAGTCTGGAAATTTGTATTTAAACTGAAGTTTGAAATATTCTGAATTATCTCTTGCCTGCTGAATTCTACCATCCATTTCCCTCTTGGTGGAAGCAGAATGGGCTAGAATTTAGGCGAGAGAAGTATGAGTCATTTGCTCACCTTCCTGGGGAAATCTCTTGACAGGAGGCAAAATGCATCCTGTCGCTGGCAGTGAGAAAGGCCCTCAGAGAGGGAAATATGATGGCGGCTGACAATGTGTGAACTGAAGCTCCCAAAAAAGGATGCATCCCCAGGGACCATGTGAGCCGAAGAAAGCTGCGAGCTTAAGTAGTGTGGGGAGGCAAAGCCTAGAACCAAAAGCAGGCCCAAAGGCCACAGCTAGAGGTTCATGTGCTTAGGAAATTAAAACAGCCCCCTGCCCCAGGAGCTAAACTACTCCTCAGCAAAGCAACCTTTTAGAATAAAAACAGCCGGCCTCTTTCCATTTCAGAGCTCTATTTTGTTCATAGCTGGGAATGAGGGCAAATGATCTGAAGGAAAGACTTCCAGGAGTCACGTTTGGTTAGTTTTTAAGTTCACTGTGGTGGTAAGGCAGCCTCTAAAGTGGCCCCCAATGATCTCCACCCATTAGTATTCGCATCCATTGCAATCCACTCTTCACCTCGCACCAGCCTTGAATGTGGGCTAGACCTAGTCATTTGATTCAACAAATAGAATGGGGTAAAGGGGATATCACTTCCAAGATGAAGTTGCAAAAAGACTGTGACTTCTGTCTTACTTGCTCTTTCCCTCTCACTTACTTTCTCTGATGGTATCAGCTGCCATGTTGTGAGCTGCCCTATGGAGGTCCACATGGGAAGGAACTGAGGGAAGCCTCCGGTCAACAGCCAGTGAAGGATAGAGGAACTGGAACAACAGTCCTCAAAGATCTGAATGCTGCAACCACACGAGCTTAGAAGGCAATCCTGCCCAGTTGAGCCTTTCCATGATTACATCCCTAGTTGATCCTGACTACAGCATTGTGACTCTAAGAGGACCCATCTAGCTGGGTGTGGTGGCTCACACCTGTAATCCCAGCACTTTGGGAGGCCAAGGTGGGTGGATCACAAGGTCAGGAGTTTAAGACTAGCCTGGCCAAGATGCTGAAACCCCGTCTCTACTAAAAATACAACAATTAGCTGGGCACAATGGCAGGAGCCTATAATCCCAGCTACTCAGGAAGCTGAGGCTGGAGAATCCCTTGAACCAGGGCAGCAGAGGTTGCAGTGAGCTTAGATCGAGCCCTGGCACTCCAGCCTGCGCAACAGAGAGAGACTCCATCTCAAAAAAAAAAAAAAGAAAGAAAGAAAAGAACTGATATAAGTAGCACCCTGATTCCTGACCCTCAGAAAATGTGAGATAGAAAAAAATGTGTGTTTAAGATGTTAAGTTTTGGACCAGGCATGGTGGCTCATGCCTGTAATTCCAGTGCTGTGGGAGGATTGTTTGAGGCCAGGAATTCAAGACCAGTCTGGGAAACATAGTAAGATCCTATCTCTACAAAAAATTAAAAAATTAGCCTGATGCAGTGGCACACACCTGTAATTTGAGCTACTGGGGAGGCTGAGGTGGGAGGATGCTTGATCTTAGGAGTTTGAGGGTGCAGTGAGCTGTGACTGGACAACTGCATTTCAGCCTGGGCAACTGATACCCTGTTACTTTTATTTTTTTTCTTTTTCTTTTTTTTGAGATGGAGTCTCACTTTTGTCACCCAGGCTGGAGTGCAGTGGTGTGATCTCGCCTCACTGCCACCTCCGCCTCCCAGGTTCAAGTGATTCTCCTGCCTCAGCCTCCTGAGTAGCTGGCATTACAGGCACCTACTATCATGCCCAGGTAATTTTTGTATTTTTAGTAGAGACGGGTTTCACCACGTTAGCCAGGCTGGTCTCAAACTCCTGACTTCAGGTGATCCACCCACCTCAGTCTCCCAAAGTGCTGGGATTGCAGGTGTGAGCCACCATGTCTGGCCATGAGACCCTATCTCTTTTAATAAAAGATATGTTTTGGGGCAATTTACTGCATAAAAATAGATAACTAATGCAACGATACTAATTTCCACATCACCATTCCATACTCCTTTGGAGTAAAAGAGGCTTTTCCTCGAAAGACCCCTGTAACATTGGGGTGTTACAGACAGCTGCTCCTGGACAATATGATGTTGCTGCTCCTGGGTATGTAACACCCCAGTGCCTCCTTGTCAAGAATGTTGATGACCTCTGGAAAGAGAACTGAAGAATCACTGTTTCAGTGTCTTGATGGTGCCTATTAGACTGCCTGGGCCCCTACGTGTAAAAGGCTGTGAGACTTCCCTGGTTTGTGGTTTAGAATCCACTGAGGAAATGGGCAGGTTAGTTAGTGGTGAAAAGGTCAAGTTTTAGGCCAGGGTAAAGTAGAGGCAAGTCCTGGTCAATAGGGTACTCTCTATAGCGATCTGCCACTCTGTTTCAGATGGAGGGGCAACTCCTTTCATTCCAGACAATGTCTTCTGTGTTCACATCCTTACTATAGTAAACTGTGCTCAGTTTTTTGAGGTGTTAGCCATATTGCTTTTCAGCAGCCCTAGATCCTGACCAAGTGTTTTCTGACACCAGCCTTTAAGTTAACTCCCTCCCACCCCACATTTTTTTTTTTTTTTTAAGACAGGATCTCACTCTGTCATCCAGGCTGGGGTGTGGTGGTGTGATCTCAGCTCACTACAACCTCTGCCTCCTGGGTTCAACCAATTCTTGTGCCTCAGCCTCCTGAATAGCTGGGATTACAGACGTGCACCGCCACACCCAATTAATTTTTGTATTTTTAGTAGGGACAGGGTTTTGCCGTGTTGGCCAGGTAATCTTGAACTCCTAGCCTCATGCGATCCACTTGCCTCAGCCTCCCAAAGCGCTGGGATTACGGACATGAACCACCGCACCAGGCCTAAGGTGACTTCACTTTTTAATTGCTTTTTACACTGACAGTTTTCCTTAAAATTCTTAATTTTATCCCTATCCTGACTCCAGCTACCACTATCATAGCGGCACAAGAGAAACAAAGGCAGGAATTGGCCTTAAAAGCACGGGGAGAAAGGGCTTAATGTTTTTCTCTCTCAAGGCTGATGTCTTATCCTTTCATTGTACCATAGATAGGCAATGGTTAGGAAGCTCCTTACTTGGAGATATTTCAGTAGGTTCTTAGATATAGAAATCTATCTGCTAAAAATGTTGCTACACGAGACGATATCTTATAATGGCATAGCTACCCCTTTTAACAAAATCATATGTACTTGTCTGTCCTTCCACACTTCCAGTACTTCCAGAAGTAGTTATATTACATTTGAATTTTAGGTACTTACTGTTTAAACTAAAATATCAGTAAAATACTCCTCTTCCTCCCTACTCCCAAATGACAATGATCTCAGACCCTCTCTCTCAAACTTTCAGCGCCTTCTGTAATATTGCTGTAAGTTGGTCCCCATGCATTCTACTTTATTGAGAGCATCAGAGCATTTGGAAGAAGCTGCCACAGGCTTCTCCCCTGTCAGCTTCAGCACCTGCACACTCTACCTTTTCTAGCTAAGGCCAGTTCCTCCTCCACGTATGCACTAGGGGGCATTCTCCTCTTCCTCTTTCAGGACGTGACTGCAGCAACTTTTTCCTCTCTTACGTCATTGACATTTTTGTTCTTTCCTGGATCATTGTTATGAACATATTATTAATCCCCCACCTTAAAATACAGAATTTTTCTCTCACTTTCTCTACCAGCTGCCACCCCATTTCTTTGCACTGGTTACAACAAAATCCCTAGAGAGCTATCTATGCTCACTGTCTCCAATTTGTTTCCTCATGGTTTCTCTTGAGTTACTTAATCAGTCCTGTTTTTAAATCGCTCCACAGAAATGGCTCTTATCAAGGTTACCTATGACCTCCACGGTGTTACAGTTCATAGTTAACAGTCTTCATCATACTTGAATGGTGAGAGGCATTTGACACAGTCATTTATTCCCCGCTCTTCGATACACTGTCCCTGCTTGGCTTCCTGTAGGCCACACTCTCCTGGTGCCTCCTCCTTAGACTCCTTTGTGGGTTCCTTCTCTTCTCACTAATCTATTAATGTTGCCATATCCCAGGGCTCAGCCCTTGGTCCTTTCCTCTTTTCTGTTTTTACTCACCTTCTTGGTTATCTCATCCAGTCCTATGGCTATAACTGCCTTCTATATGCCAACAATTTCAAAATTTTTATGTCCAGTCCAGACTTCTCTTTTACACTCCAGATTTCTATATCCAACTGTGTACTTGGCATCTCCACTTGGATGACTGTCTTCTCAAACTGAAACTGTCCAAAACTGAATTCCTGTCCCCCGATTCCTGCCAAACCTATAGCAGCTGCAGCCTTCCCTGATCTTAGCTGATAGCAATCCATTATTCCATTTTTTTAAGCCAAAAAACTTGAAGTTATCCTTGATTCTTTCTTTCTTTCACATCCCATGTCTAAACAGGCAGGAACTATTGCTGGCTTGAAGATCTATCCAGAATCTGACTACTTTCATCACCTCTTTGCTGCCACCTAGATCTAAGCCACCACCATCATGTCTTGCATGGACTCCCGCTCTAGCCTCCAGGGTCTCCTGGCTTCTACCCTTGCATCTCCACAATTTATTTCCAACACAGTAGCCAGATTGACAGCTTTTAAAGATCATGTTGCATCTTTCTCAAAAAATTCCAGAAACTCCACATTTCACGTTATAGTCCTTCACATGGCCTGCATGATCAGACTCCTGTCACTTCTGTGATCTTAGCTGTGCGACTTAACTCCTCTATGCTGTAGTTTCCTCTTTTAAAATGGAGCATGGTATAATTCTTATCTCACAGGATTGTTAAAAGGATATAACAATTGGTATCCTGGTAACAATCCTGTAAGATAATGCATGTAATAGTAAAATGAGCCATTATTTTATCAATATCATTAGGAATGATAATATTGTTAAGTTTAATGCTCTTAGCTTAGAATCCAAGACTTTATATTTTTTCCAATCTTTCCTTATACTGCCTTTCTAAGGGTTGTCCCTCTCTGTTTCTCAGTTTTACTGCTTGTAAACGTGGTAACATGAATGTAAGCCACACCCTTGCTCACAGGTTTGTTGTGAGGCCGCGTGAGAAACTGCACATCCAAGTCCTTTATTGCAGAAGGGACTATCGAGCCAGAAGATACTGTCTTCGTACTTCTAAGGACTAAAAGCTCCTTTTTTCTTGTCTCTGCAGAAATGACAACAAGGTGATTTTTCCCTCAAATGTTTCACCTGGAGACCTGAAAATAGCAAACATATATGTTGCTATGACAACATCAGAAAGGAGTTAGTACTCAAAGCAACTAAGTACTGCCCCTGAACAGGCTGCAGGGCGAGGCACTTGATTTGACAGATTAGAAAACAGCAGGGACCCTTGCTTCCCCCGCCTTGTGAGCCCACGTATCCTTGTCAACTCTGATTAATGAATGTTCCAGCAGAAAAGAAACACCATTCGTTGTGTATTCTTCTTCGTGTTTGAAGTTGATGGGGCTTGTTTCTCTCATTTCATTGAAATGCTTCCCACACAAAACAAACAAGGTCAGCTGGTTGGATTTCCAGAGAGTATACACTCACCTGTAGGTCCAAAGCACAATTGTTTCAATGCAAGGTGTGACAAAAGAAAAAAACATGTCATTATTCAATCATTTTGAAAAAAATCTGATGTAATGTTTGAGTTAAGCAGATGGTTGGACCTGGAGAGATGAAGGACTCTCGCCTAGAACTTGGTGAATGGGCCTTGAATCCATCTTTTCAGTACAACAAGGCTCTTGATGTGAGAACTTTGCTCCTTTTAATCTTACCTCTGCATCTTTGTCTGTATAGGATTGTCTGTATTGGTGGAACTGGACAACTTAGGCTTGGGGAGGAAGGGGGAAGAGGTTCTGGAAAGAAGCAAGGCAAAGCCAGTTCTCTACAGGGACAAGTCAGACTAACGTCTCATTAGTTTCCTATTGTAAATATGAGTAGAAAACCAGGAAATGTGAACAACACAAATAAAATCTGATGCAATAGAGGTTAGAGCCACTGTCAGATACCTTATAGTAGAGTTGGTCTTCATGACATTAAGTAATTGAACAGTTATAACCGTACATATGGTATTTGAACAGAAATTTATCTTAGCACCTATTTTTGGAGTCTAGGCCATCTGCTATGCCTTGCACTCAGTGGTATGATGTGGCATCAGCATGGGCTCTACAGGCTAGCTTCATCACACCAGCTGCATGACCCTTGGGCTAGATGTTGAATTTCTCTGTGCCTCAGTTTCCTCCTTTATAAAATGAATAATATGATAGTAATGATAATAATACTTTGTAGGGTCATTGTGGGAGTTAAATGAGATAATAAATGTGAAACCAATCGTAATGGAGTCAGATTCGTTGTTCCTGTGCGCCTTCAGGACCATCAAAGGGTGAGATGGCCATACAAGTTAATGATAACAAAGTCTCTTTCCCCTTACGTGTGGCAGTGAAGTAGGCAGACAAATAATTTCTATAAATATAATGCAAATGGTTTAATGTGCTATAAAGCAAAGTGATTAGAAAAACAAGAGAATGTGATGAATTTTGACTAGGGAGAAATCTGGATACTTTGTTGAAGTTGGGATGGGTGGATAGAGTTAGTGGTGGGGAGGTGGGGAGATTTTCCACGGGGAGGAGAGAGCAAATGTCTAGGCCCAGGGACTGGAGAACACCAGGAGAACAGTGGGGTCACATTACCAGGATGGCTTTCCAGGAGCAGGCTGTATGGGGGGCATTAGAAAAGAAGCCCAAAGTCCAAGTAGGTTGAGACTGAATGCTGGATGAGTTGTTGAGGTTTTATTCTGTAAAATATTGGTAGCCATTTTGTTTTAAAGCAGGTGTCTTAGTTCATTTATATTGCTGTAAAGGAATACTGGAGGCTGGGTGATTTATAAAGAAAAGAGGTTTATTTGGCTCACCGTTCTGCAGGCTGTACAAGAAGCAAAACGCCAACATCTGCTTCTGGGGAGGGCTTCAGGAAGCTTCCACTCATGGCAAAAGGGGAAGAGGAGCTGGCATCACATGGTGAGAGAGGAGGAAAGAAAGAGGGGAGGGAGGTGCCAGACTCTTTTTAACAGCCAGATCTCGTGGGAACTAAGCGTGAGAACCCACTCAATCCCACAGGATGGCCCTTAGCCATTCAAGAGGCATCTGCCCCCATGACCCAAACTCTTCCCACTGGGCTCCATCTCCAACACTGGGGATCAAATTTCAACATGAGATTTGGAGGGGACAAATATTTACACTGTATCAGCGGGTGAGTGACAATGATTAGGTCTGTGCTTTAGAAAGAGAATTCTGGCCTTTGTATATCTGAGGGCTTATGGGAAGGAAGACTAAAATACTCTAGAAGAGAATTTGGCAGCTTAATGTATGTAATCGTTGAGGCTGAGGCTAAAGCCAAGACTAGGTTAGCCTTGAAACTGGGAGCCTGGGTGATCAGGAAGATGACAGGTGACAAACTTATGGTTGTTAAATGACTAATTAGTATCACTTCTGGATCCGTTTTTGGAAGGAGTGGGGACGACTGGGTGAAATGGGAAACCACCACAGGACGAACCTAAGGCCCCTGGATCTCTAAGTCTGGATGGAGGGCAGAAGTCCTAGCACCCACACTGTCTAGGTACTATGGCAGATGCAGCCTCAGTGTCCAACCCTCCTGTCTATTGTTCATGGTAGGAACCAAGGTCTGACTCTGTTTAGTCTTCCCTTTCCTTCCTAGCGGCCTACCTTCAGCATTCTGTGAGGAAGTCAGCTCCCATAACCAAGAAGAGGATGACTTTCTGAGTATCTGCTATGTGGCTGGCCCCAGAGTTCCAGCCATTGGTCCAGCTACCAAACTCAGGGAGCATACATGTCTGTCAGCCAGAGGTTGGCATATAGAACTCAAAAAAGTAATATTAAAATTATGATTCTTTTTAATCCTTTTCCTTTGGCTCCCCTTCCTATCATTATTTAATCCTTGAACAAACAGTTATTGAATGCCCGTTATGTGCATGGCAGTGAGCTTGGTGCTGGAGTGAGGGCACTATTATAATATGAATTAGACATTGCCCTTATGCTAGACATTTATGTTGGATATACCATTTTCTCTTTGTTAGTAAAAAAGAGAACTGCCCTGGGAAAGTTAGTAGAGAGTTTTAGAGAGTGGGCTTGCTGTTTAACTCAGTTGATCACATCATTATTTCTGGATAGAGTCTGCAGGTCTTTATAAATCTAGTCTAACTCCCTCATTTTACAGACAAGCAACAAACCCTGAGAGGAGGTCAAGTGACTTCAAAAGGTCACACAAGTAAATAATTGTAAACTGTGTTTGGAACGCATGTTTTCTAGCATACGTCTTTTTAAATTCCCTTTTGTCTCTTTAATGCTAAAAACCCAGAATAAGTCTTCACAAAAATATCCTAGCATAAATTCTTAATGGTGAGGGATAATCTTTCTTCTCACTCCCCATCAGTGCACATAGCGCGAATGAGACAGAAGTGTGGGATGAAACAGATGAGGAGGATGGAGCAGCACATGTGTGGGTGAGGCAGAAACAAGGGAGAAGGGCTTTGAATGTGGCAGATCCATCAGATACACCCCTGAAGCCTGCAGACAGGATAGTCTCTGGGAGGATGTGCTCTAAGAAAATGACTGGATCTGAAAGTGAGTGGTATTAGGAGGATTCTTCATGTTCATCTTATGTAATTGTTAATTTTCCTAGAATGAACATGCTTTGCTCTGCTGTTTGCTAATCTGCATCCATTCTCCGTACTCCAGTTAGTTTTATTCTGTCTTTCTTCAGGCAGAACTACTTTCTCCCTGAATCTCAGTTCATGTGCTTTGGGCGGGGTCACTTTTGCCCCTCAGTTCCAGCTTTTGGGAGATACGAATTCAACCAGTCACCATATTCTTGGGCCCAGTAATTGCTTTTGAGATGGACTCATGTTCCATTTGGAGCCAGGAAAATATATTTTCTATATTTTGTCTGTAATTGTGAGATGAGAATGAGAATCAAGCTCTCTAGGTGTTGAACTTGAACTTGGGATTATGTGAGTTACAGTTGCTGATAACTGATAAAACACTATAACAAAAATACAAAAAATAAAAGATGTGTTGTCTGCCAGCTACTTCACCTTATGGAATTTTATTTTTGCTACTTAAAAAGAGTGAGGCATCAATATATTTTACCAGAGTAGATGTCAGTGGGAAGCTGCCTCCCCAGTGGTATACAGAAAACCAGGGCTTCATCAAAATAAGGAAACTAGAGGCAAGAGCCTGGCCTTCAGACATAGTACTTGTCCAACTGTGAGCTACTGCTCGCTACACTAGATACTTGCTGTGTAGTCAAAAGAGCAAGAGTTAATTCTGTGATATGTTAAAAATTGAACATAATGAATAAGCTCTATCTGTGTTCACAGATTTCAGATTCTTCCACCTCTTCTTCCCCACCTTATGCCATTTAACAATGCGCAAAATGAAAACCTTGTCAAACAAGCAGAGTAGACATAGGTAACCCAGAATGAATTAGAATTATTATTTTAAATAATATTTTACCCTTTAAAATGGTTTTAGATTTACAGGAAAATTGTAAAGAGTCCTTATGTACCCCACAGTCAGTTCTCCCTTTTATTAACACCTCGCATTAGTATGCGATATGGTTTGACTGTGTCCCCACCCAAATCCCATCTTGAATTCTCATGTGTCATGGGAGGGATCCAGTGAGATGTGACTTGCTCCTTCTTGCCTTCTGCCACGATTGTGAGACCTCTCCAGTCATGTGGAACTGTGAGTCCGGTAAACCTCGTTCCTGTATAAATTACCCAGTCTCAGGTATGTCTTTATTAGCAGCATGAAAACTGACTAATACAGTATCGTACAATTTGTTACAATTGGTGAACCAATGCTGATACATTATTAACTAAAGTCCATACTTTATTCAAATTTACTTAGGTTTTAGCAAATATCTTTTTTTTTTTTCTGTCCTAGGATCCCATGTGACATGGGCTATATCGCATTACATTTAGTATTCGTGTCTCCTCAGGCTCTTCTTGACTGTGATAGAAATGTTTTTGATGACTCTGACAGTTTGAAGGACTGTCAAAATTTTGGTCAGGTATTTTGTAGAATGTGGTTATATTGGAATCTGTCTAATATTTTTCTCATGACTGGTTTTTAAAAAAATTATTTTTTTGAATTTTATTTTTTTTGGGGGGAAGGGGGAGAAAGACCACAGAGGTCAAGTATCATCCTCATAACATCATGTCAAGGATGCAGACTATCAATATGAATGATTACTGTTGATAGTAACCTTGATCTTCTGGTTGAGGTAGTATTAGGTCTCTTCTGGAAAATTACTTTTTTCTCTCACTTCCATGTTGTACTCTTTCAAAGGAAGGTACTCAATGCAGCCCAGATATAAATGATAGAATGAGAAATTATGCTTCACTTCCTTGAGAGAGCAGCATCTACATAAATTACTTGGAATTCTTTTGCATGGGAGATTGGCTTCTTCTCCTCTATTTATTTATTAATTTCTTTATGTTAGTATAGACTAAAGAAGAATCATTTTATACGTTTGTTTATAACCTGATACTGCTATTTTATTTATTTTCTTGCTTGAATTATTCCCGCTTTGACCATTGGGAGTTTTTTTCATTTGGCTTCTGAGTCTTTGACATACCCCCATCCGTGTGGGTTTTGTTATTTTCAAACTTTCTTATTTTCTAGCCACAACAAAATATTCCAGGCTCATCTTATATGTTTCCTTCCCTACTCCTAGAATTATCCACTTCTCCAAGGAGACTTTTATTGGAGAATGGTATTAGAGACAAAGATCTAGGTGCTGGTAGCTGGTTGCTACTAGGGTGGTATTGCTTCTAGGTCCTCTCAGATGGCAGAGCAAGGAAACATATATATGTATGCTACCTTGCATATACACACATATCTATAAATATTGTCTTCCATGAAACCAGTCCCTGGTGCCAAAAAGGTTGGGGACTACTGAACTAGAGTGTAGTGCTTATGCAATTATTTCTGTATATAACCATCTGTATGTACGTGTCTCCAACTCTAATCCACATAGATCATTCTAGCCTCCTTCTCTTTCCTGTCTGTAATCTTCCACTCCAACAGTGAGAAACTTGTCTCTTACCATGCACCACTCATTTACTTAATTTTTCAATCCCAGTGTACATATATAGCAGTGTCAGAATTGCTAATCCATACCCCTATGTGAAACAATTTTACCAACTGGAGCAGGGTCCCCAACCCCTGGTACGGGTCCATGGCCCATTAGAAACCGGGCCACACAGCAGGAGGTGAGCTGCAGGCAAGCAAGCATTTCCACCTGAGCTCCCCATCCTGTCAGATCAGCGACTGCATTAGATCCTCATGGGAGAACGAACCCCATTGTGAACTAAGCATGTAAAGGACCTAGGTTGTGTGCTCCTTATGAGAATCTAATGCCTGATGATCTGTCACTGTCTCCCATCACGCCAAGATGGGACTATCTAGTTGCAGAAAAACAAGCTCAGGGCTCCCACCGATTCTGTATCATGGTGAGTCATATAATTATTTCATTATGTATTATAATGTAATAATAATAGAAATAAAGTGCACAATAAATGTAACACACTTGAATCAGCCTGAAACCATCCCCCCTCCAGTCTGTGGAAAAATTGTCATTCAGGAAACTGGCCCTTGGTGTCAAAAAGTTTGGGGACACTGAACTACAGTGTAAGACTTATGCAGTGCTTAGTGAACTTCTTTTTACACTTTGTCTTACAGACTTCATTCATTTCCAAAGCTTGTTACTTATTTTCCCTCCACCTGCTTCAGTGAGGTTGTTTCATAATAATACACTTAGATTCTTTTAACATAGTCTACATTTCATCCTGGGATATGTCAGCCTTCTACATGAGTTTTAACTCATTTATCATTTGCATACTTTAAAGTTCTCTTTTTGTGCTGTAAAGTATATGGTATATTTCACAACGGTTGCTTTTTCTCTTCCCCTAACAGACCCATGAGGAGCTCTGTCTTGGTTCTTTAAAGTGAGAAACTTGTTGGGTTCCTGGAGGTAAAACCATGAAAGTGTGGGGCCCTTAAAGACTATAGCTCCTTGGAGTTTGTTATTCTCAAGCTAGTACACACTCAGCCTCCAGCAATTTATCAAAATGACCACTAGAGTGTTCCTACTAGTTTACAGCTTCTGCTTCAGGTAAGCAGATCTTAATTGTGATGTCTGCATTTACCTTTCTCTCTAGACTTCAGGGTAGTGGTTTGTCCTAAGACATCAATTATTTGAGGGGTCCAAGAAAAGTCACTGATTTTTAGTTTGTTCAGTTTTCTTTCTTGTTGCAAGGATGAGTATGATGACATTCAACCTTAACATGTTGGAGCTTAAGCCAGAAGTCAATCAATGAATTTTGACTAGCTCCTCTACCCACCCATCACCAAATAAAATTCCCAGCTTTCTGAGAACATGACCCCTGCCCTACCCACAACTGAAGGAATTTTGAAAAGGGCCTGTTCTACTGAACAAGGACTTGTCACCTGGGCCCAGAACACACTCACAACTTACTTGCATCTTTTAAAGCCTCAGGTACTTACATTTGGGTGCTGTGTCACAGTGGCTTTGGAACAGGGCAGATCTGGGCTCAAAACTCAGCTCCATGATTTCCTATGGATGAGACTTGAAAGCTGTTATTAATATTTTCAAAAGTAGCATTCACTCAATTCATTCAACAGTTGTTTATTGAGCACATGCTCTGTGTGAGACATGATTGCATCAGGGAATAAACCTTGACCCTGTTCTCATGGAACTTTCTTATAGTTTTATCACGCCAGGTACCAAATAGTACTGATTGAGCCGGAGACTTATAGATTAATCCCATAAAATCTCATAGGAATTATAAATAGGGTTTTGAAACATAGAGTGCTGAGGATGGGTGCTTAGAGGGACAATGGAATTTCCTGAGCCTGTGAGGGTGCCAGAGAGGTGATTCAAAACATTCTCAATCCTCTGGGAACATCTTTGATCCTGTTCTTAGAAAGTTCTTATTGTGGTAATCCCCAGGTACAAGTGGGGCATTTGTCAGGACCTTCAGGGAAAGGAAACTCTTACTAGTTCCTCCGGGGGAGTGTTTGTTTAATAAATGGGTCCGCCTAAACTAAAAAATTATTAGGCATTTCATGGTTTTGTGGGCTGTTTGGAAAAGGAGGAAAGAACATTGAAATCATGTTCTCTGAGATGGGCTGGATATCTTCTCAAGTGGAAAATGAGCATTTTCTCTTCAAGTAGATTTCAATGTCAGGGTACCTGGGCAATCCTAGAATGGCCTCAGGGAGTTGGAGCAGTGCCTAACCTAGGCCAGTACCTAACAGTTTACTTTAAGGTGAAAATGCAAATCCCGTTTACCAGGGGCTCCTTCACAGAAGCTCCAACACACATTCTTTATTGAAACCCGTTCTACGTAGATACAGGTTTTCAGTTCATAGAAAATCAGCATTGTGCCTTGGGGCAATTTTAGAATTTTGTGTAGAAAATCATATGAATTCAAAAATATCCAGTGAGAAAAGGTTAATATTAAAAGAAAAACTCTGTAATCCCAGCACTTTAGGAGGCCAAGGTGGGCGAATCATATGAGGCCAGGAGTTCAAGACCAGCCTGGCCAACATGGTGAAACTCTGTCTCTACTAAAAATACAAAAATTAGCTGAGCGTGATGGTGCACACCTGTAGTCCCAGCTACTTGGGAGGCTGAGGCAGGAGAATCACTTGAACTCGGGAGGTGGAGGTTGCAGGGAGCTAAGATTGCACTGTTGCATTCCAGTTCTAACCTGGGTGACAGAGCAAGAATCTGTTTAAAAAAAAAAAAAAAAGGAAAACTGAACTAGTTCACTAGTTCAACTTTCCCCTTTAATCCAGCCAGATAGATAGCTTCTCTTTCTGTATCTCTTTCTCATGTTGGTGTTCTTTTACTTCTCAGATGCCCAAATGCTCATGAAACCTTCTAGAACCCAGATTATAATCCTGAAAAGCCAGTTCCTATTAAGAGAAACCTACACTTCTGAGGAAATAAATATGAATAACTTTAGGTCAGGGGCAGTGTCGCATATCAGGTTCTCTAGAAGCAGAGCCTGAGAAAGAGGTTTTGGTGCTTGTGATTTATTGAGATTATGGTCTTAGGAAAACCTGTCAGGGAGAAAGTGAATCAGGATGGGGCAGAGGAAAGTGATGAAAAATGATGTTATCTCAGGAAAAGTCTACTGACGTGTGTGTGTGTCTATAGGGTGTGTGTGCATCTGTGTGTGTATTGTGGGGGTGAGGGTTGTGGGCGTGGGGGTGTGGGGGCTGATTCTAGAGCACAAATCTCGTGGTAGTCAGTGTCAACCCCTTTGAGACAAGAGGGGCAGCTTTTGATACCTCTGGATTTGACACCCTGTTGTCAGCTGCTGGCCATAGGCTTCTGTGTGTGTTGGGGGTGAGGGGCATAATATTCTATGGTAGGTGGCTCTTGCCAGCCAAGGGTGGTTCTCCAGGGAAGGAGGGCAGCTGTGAGCCATTACAAACACTCCCACCAGCAACATTCTCTTTTACATAGTCCTATAAATGAGATCTGGGTAGGGCACTGATAGCATCTACTCAAGGTGGAAAGCACATAACATGAACTTGGAACAACTAGTAAGAGAAAGCAAGAAAACTAATGAAAATTGCTGGGGTTATGCTAAGGACTCAGGAACCAACTTGAATAGGCTTCCACTGACCAGAGATAGAACAAGATGACATTGGTTTCAAACATAAAAAAGTATTAAAAACCATGAATTTACAAAGATTAAAAAAAAATCCAACACAACAACAACAGCACACCAATTACCTCATCCATTATCTTGGAGGATGCTAGGCCTCCAACTCCTTGTTCTGTAAGCTGGTATGTAAAGGAAAAGAATCAAGCATTTGTCCCGCATTTCTGGGAAGAACTCTATTTGGGTAACTAAATAGTTGGTAAAGACTTTTTCTTTTAGAATAAATTGAGTTAACAAATTAAGAAGGAAAGATAGCCTTAGAATATCACTACTTTCAACCTCTAATGAAATAATGAATCTATCTAAGAAATGCTCATGACTAAAACAGTTAAATGAAAAGCTGATGGAAAAACGTATCATAAGTGGGGAAACCTATAATTGATGGATCAGGCTGTAAACAGCTAAACCCATTGATCAATCTCAATGGGACACAAAAATAGGCAAGCAGACATCTAGGCGTGTCAATGCTGTGCAGTAGGAAGCACAAAGCACCACCTGTGAAATATTCTTGTCTCCCCAAATCAGCTATATCTAATCAAGCCTCTGGGTCTAACTACGGTTTGCAGAAAATACAGGGAGAGAGACATATTAAATGACATTAGCAAATTAGCAAATCTGAATGAAAGGAATTCCATAGGACAAATGATGTAGTTTCTTAAATAAATGCATTTTTAAGAAAAAAATAATGGAAATAAAATGCATAGAGTAAAAATAATTTTTAGAGGCATATCAACCCAATGAAATGTATATACCTTATCTGACTTCTGATTTGAGAAAAGCAACTACAGCAAAAAACAATTGTGAGACAATTGGAGAAATTTTAATATTTCCTGAATATGTAATAATAACAAAACTTAAAAAAAATTTAAAAAGTTGATATCATTATATTATTGTTTGGTTAAAAAGAGTCCTTATATATTAGAGGTAAATACTGAAGTATATGTCTAAGATTTGCTTCAAAATAACCCAAAGTAAGAGAGAAATAGATGTGGGTACAAGATTGGCTATCAATTGACAATTTGGGTGAGTCTGAGATTCAACGGAATTTATTATATTCTTTAAATTTCTTATAAGTTTGAAATTTTCCATAATCATGTAGGTGAAAAAACCAACCCTAGGTGTATTGTAGATTTAAATGTGGAAGATAAAATTAAGTTTCTGGAAGTATAGGAGAATATCACTATAACCATGGGGGAAAAAGAGCACTAACCATATAAAATTAGGATCCTTTATTCATTAAATGAAACCATTAAGAAAGACAGAAAGCAAGCTATTGAGTGATAAAATATACTTGCAATATATATGACTGCAAATAACTCCTTTTGACCAAAAACCAAAATATTCCTACAAATCAATAAAAAACAGAGAACCCAAAAGAGAGTAAGAAAACACATGAAAAAACTCCTTTCCCAAAAAGGATATTCAACATCCAAGAAAGAAGAAAAGTTGCTCAAACTAATTAATCAACAGGGAAATGCAAATTCACATCATAATGCTATATTTCTACTTACTTGCCAGACTAAAGTGAAGAAGACCGTAGTAATTCTTAGTGAAACTGTGGAACACATAGAACTTTTACATGCTGCTGGTCGGAGGCATAAATTGGTAATATCACCTTGAAAAAGTAGCAATGTCTATAAACGCGGAACATATATGTATACCCTATGACATAGCAATTCTACTTCTCAGCATATATGCCCCAAACAATTGTGTATAATCGTACACTAAATGTTCAAGAATGTTTGGTGCAACCTTATTCTTTTTTTTTTTGAGACGGAGTCTCGCTCTGTAGCCCAGGCTGGAGTGCAGTGGCGCCATCTCGGCTCACTGCAAGCTCTGCCTCCTGGGTTCACGGCATTCTCCTGCCTCAGCCTTCCGAGTAGCTGGGACTACAGGCGCCAGCCACCACACCCGGCTGGTTTTTTTTTTTGTATTTTTAGTAGAGATGGGGTTTCACCATGTTAGCCAGGATGGTCTCGACCTCCTGACCTCATGATCCGCCCGCCTCGGCCTCCCAAAGTGCTGGGATTACAGGCGTGAGCCACCGCGCCCGGCCAACCTTATTCTTAATAGCATCAAACCTGAAACAACCCAAATGTCCATCAATAGAATGAATAAATAATTGTGATATACAATACTATACACTAATAAAAGTTAAGGAATCACTATTTCATCATTTCCACACAAAAGCAGCAAGACTAATCACAAGTTTCTAAATTTCTATTGAATAGTAACGGGTCAGTAATTCACTAGGAAACATACATATCCACAAATGGTGGCCACAAAAAATGTCCTTTGGACAGCAGGAAGAAACTAGAACAAAGTCTTCTACTTACCGTCATTTTATCCCTCTGGGTGGGTCCTTTAGGCAGGGAGTAGGTGCTCTAGGCAGAAATGCTTCTGCATTATCATTATTGTTATTACTTTAAAAATGTCTCTTCCGTGTTCAGAAGATTTGAAAGTAGAAGTGGCGAATTCCCCTCTCTTATGGCCCTGGAAAGAATCAATATACTGGGCAGAAGCATTGCATTTTCTTTTCTGGGGCTTTTTGCCAATCTCTTGACATTCACTCACTTAAGAAAAATAGTTTGATTTTTTGCCATTCCTTCTGGAGAAATTTCTGAAAGACAAATAGAAGTGACACTTTCCTAGCTAGTTCTAAGGCATTCCCTAGTCTAATATGATATAGCTTAATTTTTTTATTCCCATACTTCCTATACTCTTAGGTCTCTCTGCTAAATCCAATCCATAACACTTTTCACCGTTGTTATTGTTTAACTTGGTGATTATTTCTTTAGGGTCTGCTAAGTTCCATGAAGGCTGAGATCATGGCTGTTTTGCCCACTTCTGACTCGCCAGTACCCAGTACCTTATCTGACATATAGTAGACACTATAATTTTTATTGAATTAATCAAGATTAGCTTATCATTAGTCTGACCCCATAAAACCAGGCCAGTTTTATGCTGTAATTCAACATGGATTTATCCTCATTCCATACGCAATTCTAAGAAGCTCATTTACCTGGTTTCCAAGTATATAACTGATCAAAATTAAGACAGATACTTAAATTACATATCTATGTCTATATGTCTATGTTATATATCTCTGTCTATGCCTGTCTATATATCTATATGTCTTTGTATGTCTATATCTATATGTCCATGTCTATGTTTATATGTCTGTGTCTATATATATGCCTATGTCTTTATATGTCTGTATGTTTATTTCTATGCCTAAGTATCTATTTCTATATGTCTCTCTATATCTGAGTCTGTATGTCCCTGTCTATATGCGTATGTCCATATGTCTACACATATATGTCTACATACACATATATGTCTATATGTCTATATCTGTGTGTCTATGACTATATATTCTAAATCTACATCTGTCTGTCTTTGTCTATATGCCTATGTCTATGTGTCTATGTCTATATGTCCCTATCTATATGCCTATGTCTATGTATATGTGCCTATGTGTCTATGTGTCTGTGTCTGAATCCCAGGTACCAAATGAATAATGAACATCACAAATTTGTATTAACAAATCTGGAAAGAAATCTCTTCTACCACACAAAACTTACTAACTTGGTTATATTTCTTATGTTGTAATATCAAGTATCCTATAATTTAGTCTTTTATTATTTTATGCTCACTGTTAAGGATAAATTCTCAATAATCAGGAAGCCTCCACTAATCTAATAGTTCAAAGACCTCAGAATTGGAAGGATTTTTAAAAAAATAAAGATTCTTGGGTCTAACCACATATCCAATGCTTGAATCTCTCTTCATCCTCTAGAAACATCACTATCACTCTTGTGAGAAATGCTGAATCACAGGCCTTAACCCAGATATGTGGAATAAAAATCTGCATTTTATCAAGACCCCAAGATGATGCATATTCATAGGAAAATCAGAGAAATGCTGATACAGACCATTGTGAATACTTTCTGTGATTTGAAATTCACTGCCTTTTGGAGAAGTTTATCTTGTTTTAGCAGATTCTTAGAATGCTGATTATTGAGCCAAAATCCCACCTTTTGTCACTTTCTTTTTTTTTCACAAAATCTTTATGTCCTTGTGTGCCCATTATTTAGCTCCCATTTATAAGTGAGAACATGTGATATCTGATTTTCTGCTGAATTAGTTTGCTTAGGATAATGGCCTCTAGCACCATCTATGTTACTGCAAAAGTTATGACTTCATTCTTTTTTATGACTGCATAGTATTCCATGGTGTATATATACCACATTTTCTTTCTCATTTGTTCCTGGTTTCACATCCAAGGCCTTGCACAAGTCTACTTTATTTTTTTAATATGACAGTTTTTCAAATACCTCAGATGCAGTGCCACTTAGAACTTGTCACATAGAATATCAGTTTTGCAAGATATTCTGTGGAAAAAAATGATTCAGGGCTCCTATAAACTGCAACTATGTTTTATCTTAGAGAGTCTCACTTGAGGCTCTGAAAAGTAGAGAAAAACTGCTTAATTTTGCTTAATTCAATTTTTCCAAGCTAACTTTTTCAGGAAAACTTTCCCGCTCATATGACAACTAGTAACATCTTCAAGATTTAGAGTACATATTTTAGGAAAAGTAGCTCTCTTGACTAAAGTTTCTTCAAGTGCTCTATGGCAGGCTGAATAATGGCTCCCAATAATGGTAGAAATTGATTTCAAAATAATTAATTTTAAATGACTTCTGGGAAGAAAGACTTAGATGCTATGAAAATCCATTCCCTCTTTTTCCTAGATATATAGCTAGATTAAATTTCTGAGTTTCTCCTAAAGTTCAGTGTAGTTAATGGAATGTGAGAGGAAGAGCTATGCCTCACTCCCAGATCTGCCCCATTAAATCTCCTAAACCTAACTCGATCTGCTCTTTACCTCCTTGCCTACAACATATTGATGCTAGGAAAACTGTGAATAGCATATGGTGAGGATGGCAGAGCCTCCATCAGCCTAGAGCCCCATACAGTTTTGTGGAACCAAACAGGAAATGCCCTGAACTTTTTTGTCTGAGGGGCAAATAGACTATAATTGCATGGGAGGTTGTTACACATCTTGGGGTATATTCGTTACAGCAGTTAGCCTACCCTAACAAATAAAAAAACTGTACAAATAAATACTCTTAATCTATTAAAGCAGTTCATATGCAAAAATGGATAAGACAGGATTTTTTTTTTATTTAAAGTATTTTTAAAAATTTAGATAGCTTTTGGGGTACAAGTGGTTTTTGGTTACATGGATGAATTATATCGTGGTGAATTATGAGATTTTAGTGAACCCATCACCTGAGCAGTGTATGTTGTACTCAATATGTAGTTTTTTTTTTTTTTTTTTTAATCTCACACCCCTATCCCTTCCTTTCCATTTCAGTCTCCAAAGTTCATTATATCACTCCGTATGCCTTTGGGTACTTATAGCTTAACTTTCGCTAATAAGTGAAAACATACGGTATTTAGTTTTCCTTTGCTGGGTTAGTTCACTTAGAATAATGTTCTCTAGCTCCATTTAAGTTGTTGAAAAATACATTATTTTATTTCTTTTTATGGCAGAGTAGTATTCCATGGTATATACATACCACCCTTTCTTTATCTACTCAATGGTTTATGGGCACTTAGGTTGGTTCCACATCTTTGCAATTATAAATTGTGCTGCAATAAACACATGTGTGCCTGTGTCTTTTTCATATAATGCATTTTCCTTTGGGTAGATACCCAGTAGTGGGATTGCTGGATTGGATGATATATTTAGTTCTTTAAGACACCTCCATACTGTTTTCCATAGAAGGTGTACTAATTTACATTCCCACCAGTAGTGTATAATTGCCCCCCTTTCACCACATCCATGCCAACATCTGTTGGTTTTTTTTTTTTTTTTTTACTTTTTAATGATCATTTTTGCAGGAGTAAGGTTGTATGTCATCGTGGTTTGAATTTGCATTTTCCCGATTTATTAGTCCATTTTCACGCTGCTGATAAAGATATACCAGAGACTGGGCAATTTACCAAAAAAAAAAAAAAAAAAGAGGTTTATTTGGACTTACAGTTCCACATGGCTGGGGAAGCCTCATAATCATGGCAGAAGGCAGGAGGAGCAAGTCATGTCTTGTGTGGATGGCAGCAGGCAAAAAGAGAGAGATTGGGCAGGGAAACTTCCCCCTTATAATACCATCAGATTTCTTGAGACTTATTCGCTATCAAGAGAACAGCACAGGAAAGACCTGCCCCCATGATTCAATTACCTCCCACTGGGTCCGCCTTTGACACATAGAAATTCAATATGAGATTTGGGTAGGGACACAGCCAAGTCATATCACCTGATGATTAGTATGTTGAGCATTTTTTCATGTGTTTCTTGGCCATTTGTGTATCTTCTTTTGAGAAATGTCTATTCATATCATTTGTCCACTTTTGATGAGATTATTTTTTTCTTGCTAATTTGTTTGAGTTTCTTATAGATTACAGATACTAGTCCTTTGTTGAATGCATAGTTTGCAAATATTTTCTTCCATTCTCTGAATTGTCTGTTTGACAATTATTTCTTTTGCTGTGCAGAAGCTTTTTAGTTTAGTCAGGTCCTGTTTGTTTATTTTTATTTATGTTGCATTTTCTGTTGGGATTTTAGTCATGAATTCTTTGCCTAGGCCAATGTCCGGAAGAGTTTTTCCAAGGTTACTGTATTAGTTCGTTTACACACTGCTGTAAAGAAATACCTGAGACTGGATATTTTATAAACAAAAGAGGTTTAATTGACTCACAGTTACACACGGCTGGGGAGGCCTCAGGAAACTTACAATCATGGCAGAAGGCAAGGGGGAAGCAGGCAACTTCTTCACAAAGTGGCAGGAGAGAGAGAGCAGGGAAACTACCACTTATAAAATCATCAGATCTCATAAGAACTCATTCACTGTCACCAGAACAGCATGGAGAAAACAGCCCCCATGATCCAGCCACCTCCCACCAGGTCCCTCCCTTGACATATAAGGATTACAGTTCAAGATGAGATTTGGATGGGGGCACAGAGCGAAAGCATGTCAGTTATCCTCTATAATTATTATGTCTTCAGGCCTTAGATTTAAGTCTTTGATCCATCTTGAGTTGATTTTTACATAGGGTGAGGGGTAGGGATCCAGTTTCATCCTTTTGCATGTGGGTAGCTACTTTCCCTAGTACCATTTATTAAATAGGATGTCCTTTCCCAAATTTATGTTGTTGTATGCTTTGTAGGAGATGAGTTGGTTATAAGTATTTGGCTTTATTTCTGGGTTCTCTATTATGTGCAGAATAATATTTTATCATCTTTGTTTTTCCCTGTGTCCTAACTTTGAGGTCTCTGCTTATACTTGACAGCTTGGGATGGTGGTATTGAGGGATGGGTTATTGGAAAACTAGGCCACCCTTAAAGAAACCTTTAAACCATTCATTATGTCTTCTAGAAGGCAGAAAGCACTATCGCTGCTTTAGCTTTTCTTTCTCATCAGGATGATTTATGGAGGCTTCTGAATTATTGGGATTGCAGCAATGTTTGCTGTTCCCTGGGTGCCAATACACTGTCATTAAAGAATTGACAGTCTTGTAGTTCCCTTCACGCATATCCTCATTTTCAAAGGCATGCACTGTGAATCCAGAAGCCCTCAGGAAAAAAAGCATATCAGCAATTTGGTATGTTCAGAAAAAAGTAGATGGAAGAGGCTGGAAACAGAATGGACCAGAGCCCATTATAGCTGACACATGTACTCTTCACCAATATTGCACAGATATGCAATGTTTAATCTATAATTCAGGGTATATTTATGCTTCTTCCCATTTTTGGTTTGCACAATATCCCATAAGGTAGATGGACACATATTATGATTCCAAGTTTTTGAGGGAGCTGAGTTTCAGAGGAATTAAGGAGAGTGCCCTTGGTTGTGGTAGGTAATGAATCACCTGGAGAAAGGGGGCAAAACCATCAGATGGAGTGAGCTGGCATCTGCTACATGAGTATTCTTCTTTGTTGGGAAAGGGCAGGAGAAAAGAGTAGGGTCAAAGCAGGGAAGACAGGGGTGGCTTTAGGGGAATGTGAAGATCCTGAAATTACAAACAGCCTTTGTGTGTGCCTGTGTACATTTTACTAGAGAGAGGTCCAGTTTTTGAAGGGGCTGGAGACTCCTAAGTGGTTCAACACCAGTGTTCAAGGATTCTACAGCTGCAGATCATCTTGCTCTCTACCTATGGAATTGATAGCCAAAGCTTTGCTGTGGAAATAGTACTTTATATAAGAGGAAAAGGGTACAGAATCTTCTTAGGCAGGATTTCTGCCTTACTAGACATTTACTACACAAAAGAACATAAATATCCATTCTTATAAACCTAGAGAATCCCCTAGGCTCCATGGTGATCAGACTTACTATCTTGCCAAAAAATAGTAAGGGGAAAGACTGCTATTCTAAGAAGAAAATAAGTAGCATTAACAAAATCCTGTGGACTCATCCCAGGGAAGGTGTATACAACTCAGAAAGCTTTCTTTAGGTATACACATGTCTATAGAGCAGAGTTACTGAAGGCAGCCACAGTTGCTGGGGTATCAGATAAGGAAAATGGAAACATAATAATTTTATAAGCATTTCTTTGCTTAGAATTTCAGAGGGGCTGCCAGAGTCATGCTCACAACTCTGGCTCCTAATATGCCTGTTCTGTGGACAGTTTCACACTGACGGTTTCATAAGCACAATTGGTGCTTAACCAAGTGTGGACTGTAAGCGAAACCACTGCTGTGGGAGAGCGTTATGCTCAGGGCTCAGAGCCTTTTGATAGAGAGAGTGTGATAAAAAAGAGCATTATAAAAATGATGAAGTTCATTTTCTTTTCTTGAATGTAAACGTTAGTCTACTTGGGGGCACTCACCAAAGGCAAACTGCGGAAGCCAGTTGTTGACACCAGCTGGTGATTTTGTATTTTGGCTTCAGGAATTGACTCTAGGTAAGGCCCTTTCTCTAGCTGAGAAATGAAGTAACATTGTAGATCCAGGGAAATCATTTCTGTCTGTATAATTTGGAGTTCTAGGCACAGAATGTAATCTGAGTGAGTGATGGGGTCAGGAGCCCCAGGAGGCTGCCTATTCATATTGAGGGAGTCTCCTGCCTTATGTGTCTTCACAAGACATTAGAATTGCTTAGGTGTGATCACGTGATTGCTGTCAACTTTATAGCAACCAGAGACTGGATCAAATTTTCCACTCAGAATGTAAAACATCTTCAAGAAACTGAGGTGAAATGAAGAACATGAAGAATATATCTTCTTTATATTCTCTCTCATTCCCTAACCCTTACTATACCCACTGATTGTGAAAATACTCTTCATCTCAGCATTTATCTCTCTGCCTTTCTAGAACTTATCAAGTCTCGGGTCAGCTACAAGTACATTACTTTGGCATTCGTAGCCATGCCTGAGGTGTCACTCTTATTCTTAGTCTTTTTTTTTTTTTTTTTTTTTGTTCACCCAGGGTGGAGTGCAGTGGCATGATCTCGTCTCACTGCAACCTCCGTGTCCCTGGTTCAAGTAATCCTCCTGCCTCAGCCTCCTGAGTAGCTGGGAATACAGGTGACTGCCATCATGTGCAGCTAATTTTTTGTATTTTTAGTAGAGACACGGTTTCACCATGTTGGCCAGGCTGATCTTGAACTCCTGACCTCAGGTGATTTGCCTGCCTCAGCCTCCCAAAGTGCCTGGATTACAGGCGTGAGCCACCAAGCCCAGCCTTATTCTAAGTCTTAAATCCGATTGTTGGCCAGGTTCTTGAATGTTTTTCTGCTGCTTTAAGGGAAAGAGATTGAGATTCAAAATCCATTTGCCCAAAGAAGGTAAATATGTATATATATCAATTCATCCAAGCAATGGAACAAGTAGTTGGAGCTGCAGGAGAGAGGATAGAGACAGATGGAACACAGTGACGCTCATTCTTTTAGTTAGAAGACATGAATCCTAGTGCCAAAAACGTTAGTCCATGCTAGCTATGTGACTTTGGGCAATTCAGTTAATCTTTTTGAGACTCAACTTCTTTATCTTTAAAATGAGAATAGTGCATGTCTTGCCTGCCCTATTGTATAGTTTTAAAGACATATGAAGTAATGACTTATTTAAACACAAGATGGAATTTCAGTCAGGAGAGGCTAGGTTATGCTGTAGTGACAAACAGCTTCAGAAGTTCAGGTGCTTAATGTAACAACTATTTTTAACTTTTAATTTTTAATAGATGGGGTCTCGCTGTGTTGACCAGGCTGTTCTTGAACTCCTGGCCTCAAGTGATCCTCCTGCCTCTGCCTACAAAAGTGCTGTGATTATTGGTATGAGCTACAGTGCTCGGCCAAAATAACAAAATTGTATTTTTTGCTACTACTATTAAAAAATGACAGTGTTGGCTATGTGTGGTGGCTCACACCTGTAATCCCAGCACTTTGGGAGGCTAAGATGGATGGATCTCTTGAGGTCAGGAGTTGGAGACCAGACTTACCTACTAAAAATAGAAAAACTAGCCAGGTGTGGTGGCGGGTGCTACTCGGGAGGCCGAGGCAGGAGGATCACTTGAACCCGGGAGGTGGAGATTGCAGTACGCTGAGATCACACTACTGCACTCCAGCCTGGGTGACAGAGTGAGTAAGACTCCATTAAAAAAGAAATGGCAGTGTTGGATTGGCAGGGGGACTCTTCTTATTGAAGTTTCTAAGAGATTCAAGCTGATGAAGATTCCATTTTTCTCTAGTGATTTGTGGTCCGTGTCCACCCACCATGTGCTTCCATGATTACTGCAGCAGGAGAGGAGGGTTCTGGAGAGTCAAACATTGACAATTACATACGTTGGCTAAAAGTGACATTCACTTCTGCCCATATTCATTGGCTGAAACCAGTCACATGGTCTTACCTAATTTTAGAAAGTATGAAGATATTTCACAAGAACACCTTTAACTTTAGTAGTACCAACCATAGGCAGCATTGCTGAATTCCACAGATTCTAAGATGCACTTCCTTCCATTTTAGTATCTTTGAAATTGGGATGAGTTTTACAGTGAATATCATTTTATAATGACCATAGGCCGTTCTTTCATATTTTGTCTCTGAAACCAGAATGCATTTCGTAGTTGGTGGTATTTTAGGCTTTATGGTAACATGGTATTATTGCTATTCTTCCCAGATGCTTGTCCTCAAGTGATCCTAAGGGATCATGACTCATGATCTGTAACCCCAGAAGTGCTGGGTAGTGTCCTGGTCACAAGTGTAAGCTCTGGGCTAAGACCTTCCTTGAAGCTCCCTTGAACTTTCTTCTACCATTTGAGAAGGGGCACAGTGTAGAGCCAATGGGAGGAGAGAGATTTTTGAGACTTAAACCTCTAGGAATGAACAGTCCTTTTCTGCCTTGCCCTGACATTGGACTTCAGTTCTGAGACAAGCTTTTGAAGCTATAAATGCCCATAAAGGTTTACAAAACTGAAGTTTCCTCAATGCCAGTGAAAGCATCTTTTTTTTTTTTTTTATGTCCAATTAATTCCCCAGACACCCAAGGGGGTCAGGATAAATGCTGATTTATGATTCAGAAATCCCTTGTCTGTTGCTGAAGAAGGTGGCTACCAGCTCCTGTCTGAGCCAATGTCCATGCACTCAACATTTACCTGCTCCTCTCGTTGTGTTTCAGGTCATTGCCTTGGGACATGATATAGGGCCTTCCTTCTCTTTTCTCTGGTCAGAATTAAGTGGAGAGTCTGAGGGTTGGGGGCTGGAGACAGTAGGAAATGAAATGGAGGCTGGGCTGAAGTAGGGAAAAGAAAGCACAGGTTTATTCTAGGGCTTATTCCCAGACTGTATGGGTCTCCCGGGCTCTAGGTCATGCACCACAATGGTTTGTACACATCACCATTAATAATGCGATTTTTGGCAAAAGGACTGAGATTAACCTTCCACACTATTCTGATTTGCATTCCAGGCAGGCTTTTATGTATAATTTGGTATTTAAAATTTTCAATTATATCAAAGATAATGACCTTTAAGAGAATGAATCGCTGAAAAAAGGCATACTTTTTTTTTTTTGGAGCTTCCTGGAGACACATCTGATTTTAAGTAAGACACATCTCATCACTGGCTTCTTGCCTGCTTGGAGGCCACCTGGGGCTGACCCTGGGGCCAGGGATCCTCTTTCTGTCAGGGAATGCTTGCTGTTGGGAGTCGGGGGTTATGTTCTTGTCGAGAGTCCCCTTAGTTTGAGCTCCTACTCAGATTTCCTGGGTCTTGACACTTTCCTTCTCTTCCAGCCTCTGCTTTTAGCCAGGCTCACTGGTTTGTGTTTTGTTGGAGTCAGACTTTGAATGTCATGCAATTTATGGGCCACTGCCTTGTGGCTGCTGGGCTTAGACACTGCCTGATGCTACACCAACCTCCTGTCCACCCGACGTGCCCCATGGGTTCCAAAAGAGCTGCCTGTCTGGCTTTGCTTTGACCCTCCTCCTTGCTTCAGGCTGCTGCCTAGGCATGGTTTCCTACTGTTGATGCCAGTCGGGTCTGCTCTAGCCTCTTCCCACTGTAGCTCCTTGAGAGTGTGGAAAGTCTCTTTGCTTCTTGAAGCTTCCAAGTCATACCATAGAATACAGAAGCACTGCTGATCTGTTCCCAGCCTGCAGTTGCCACTACCACCATTGTCTCCATACCTCTCCCAGCATAGCCACTTGTGCTCTGGCTCAGTCATCACTGATGCTCCAGAGCCCTAGATGCTGTTTAGAGTCTTATTCCCCTTTTCTCATTCCAGTCGGCTTCTGCTATTTGGATGTTTTGAATGGCACCACAGCTGGCTTTGGAGTCTGACCAAACTGGGCTCAAATATCAGTGTCACCACTTACTAGCACTTAACTAAGTCAGTTTCTCTAACAATAAAAATTGGGTATAGCAATGGCCAGTCACGCACTCAGCATACAGTTAGTGTGTGATAACATTAGCAGGTTACTAATATAGGAAGTAGGATAATTGTGGTTAAGATAATGGGGTTTAGGGCTAAATGGACTTGAGTTCAGATTTTTGCCTTACCATTTGACAAATGTTATGTCATTTTCTGACTCCCAGCCTAGTGCTTGTGGCAATTCTCTGTGCTTCCTCTCCATATCTTGCTTTTCATGTTTTCAGATATGGACCTAGACAGCCCCTTAGACAGACAATTGGAAACTACTGGATCTGTATAAAGGGTTGATCATTAATGCAGGGCCTGGGAATAATTGATGGTCATTTGGCCAGCTTCTAAACAGAAGAATCCTGGCCCTGCATGGATCTAGGAAGCCCTAGCATTCCTTGGCTCAGACTATTTTTTGAAGAAGTGCTAGTACCAGGGTGTTGAGTGACTCTTTAGTGTCAAAGAATGATGAGAAAGTTGATAAGATGCTTAAAAGAATAAGTGTCCTCTCTCTCTGGACAAAGAAAGAGGTAAGAACCACCATTTTGTTGGGCTGGGATAGAAGGGATGCACTCACAGGATTTAGGAATTTTGCAACCAGATTGTCTTGTTGCCTGGAAAACAAGCCAGTGATTCAGCAGTTTTCTCAGCAGAAAGAGAGGGGATGAGAGCATCAGAGATCATGACTCTGAAGGTTATCTTTTTTGGAGACTTAGCTGTCAGACTAGAGGGAGATAGGTTCAGTATGAATAATTGAAATTCACGTATAATCCTAATTCCCTGTTGAAGAGAGTGGTGACCACAGCCTCTTTCATGTAGTAAGTCTTTCATCAGAGTTACTCAAAAGCAGCTTTTGATTGCTTTGATTTTATCTTGTAGTGTTTCCTCTACCTATCTTGAGGGGAACTGCAAGTGAACTAGGGGATGAGCTTAAAAACAAGCTGGCAAAGTAGGAGAGAGGAGTTTCTTGGCCAGGGGTTTGAAGTGGAGGAGCAGCTGGTAACACACAGAGGGATGGGTACTGCTCATACACTTCCCTCCCATCCTCAGAGGTACACAGGCCCCTTTCTCTCTGGTCCTTTTGGTCAGACGAATTCCCATATACAAGGAACTTTTCATCTTGGTGCAAACCTTTTGAAGTTGTAGAAACGCAATATTCGATTGTAAGACTCAAATTCCTGAAGCGTCCTGTTTTAACTGCATTGAGATGTGAATTGTATTTGCAATGGACTGGGGACAATTGCTTTTTAAGAGCTTTTCTGTGAGCCCTTTTAGAAGTAAGATGAATCATTTTTAAATGATCTTTTTATAAGATTACATTTCCAATTATTTGGAGTGTAGGAAATTTCCCTCCACTGTCCTGCTTTCAATTTTGTCCTGTAAGAACTCCTGATAATTCTGAATTTGTAATTCTCAAATCTTGTTTTTAAAAGTCATGTAATTTCTATACAAAATGGTAGAATTTATAGGAATTCTAGACATGCTTCCTGGCTTTCTCAAAGGCCCTTTCTTCACCAGTGGGCCCACTGCAGGGAGGGAGATACTGAATGATGACAGAGAGGGCTATCCCGAGAGCTCTGCTGGGACAAAGGAGGCAGAAACACCTGCCAGACACACAAATGGAAAAGTTAACAGGACAAGAACCCTGGGTTGGAAATGAACACTGCTTAGTCCCATGAGGCTGAGGACTTGCTATTTAGATGCTCATGCTGTAAAAGCTTCAAAGATTCAAGGGGATTTATTAAGAGCTAGGGCATTGAAACCTTTGGCTGTGTGCAGCATCGCATTTTGAATCGTAAATTTGTCTTTAAAAATATCAAGAACGTGTACTTGATGATTTTACTGATACAAACCAGGCAAGGAGGTGGTGAATCATATCATCATCGACCTTGAGAAGGAGAGCGATCTGGAGTGTTCATTTTCCAGCTGAAATTACTGGAAGTTTCTTTTTGGTTTTGTTTTGTTTTTGAAGGGAGAAAATAAAAAAAGAGGAAAGCCAAAGGTAATAAGTTGTTTTCAGGAAAGCATATATTCCAGATTTCCGTTCTTGTCACCTGGTGAGTTATAATTTGCTTGTTGTCTCTTATTATATTTCCCCTAAAAGTCTAAATGTCCAGAGAATTACTTTCAGTGGGACAAAAGATATTGTTCCTTGGACTGTAGGTACTTGTCCTTTTGGACTGTAGGAATTTGTTTGGGGACGTTAGCCACCCGTAATTGGGGAAGAGATTTTTAAATGGCAGATCAAATTAAATTCATTGTGTTTTATACTTTGTTCACTGTAGCTGTATTGGAAAATGCCTTAATTGATTCATTCACTATTTTAGTGAGTATGTAGGGTTTTGGCAAATGTGTTAACCTTTTCTCTCTTTAACTGTAAGGTGCAATTTCCTTTCCTTTTAGTAGGGCAATTTGACATTTCCCTTTGCCCACGAGACTTGGGTCCACACGCTTAGTATGATACAAGTTATCCTGTACAAACCCGACCTTCTCAGAGCATGGGAGCTGAGCAGCTTCTCTGGTGATGAGTATGTCAGGGAAGACATCAACTCACAGAAAGAGACTAGAGAGACCCAAACTCAAACTGGTTCTCCCACCCACTTGCTCTGTGGTCTTGGAGCCAGTGAGTGGGTACATAGAACTTCATCTTCTTCACTTATAAATGTGGGATAATGACAATCACCTTGAAGAATGGTTGTGAGGATATGAATGTCTGTGTATGAAGTGCCCAACAAAGTGTCTGGTTAGTTAATCTATTAATCTATTACTTCATAGATATAGGATTGGTCCAATCCAGCAACAATTTCCGGCCAAATATCCCTAATAGCCTGGTTTTGTGAGGTTGCTGATGGATGTTCAAGGGAAGAAAACTAACTTTGTTGTTAATGGAGATCTCATGTACCTAGAATCCCAAAGCCCCTCAAAGCACCTGAAATAGCAATTCCAGCTCCCTTTTGTGGGAAGTGCTGTAAGAGTTTTAAACATAGACTCTGAAGTCTTCCCTGGAATCACAGGAATTGTAGGCCAATTATAGAGTCAGAGGAGTGCCTCCTGAGTAATGGTTGCATTCTGAAATGACTCTCAGGATAACTAATCAGCATAACTTTGTGAGCCTACTGTGGCCTTCTTTTCTTAGCAGCGACAATTTGATTAGTTTTGACATATAATAATAATTTGCTACTTAAACAAGGACTGGCTTCCTAATGCTCATTTTCATGATATTCATTTTCTTCCTTTTGAGTTTTTCTTAAAGTGTAATTATTTAAAGACCCCCAAATTCTTTTTAAAAAATATATAGTGATTCTTGGGGCTCTGATTTTGATCATTTATGTGTTATAATTAACGGATAAAATTTTATCCTATTAGAGGGGATGCAGCAATGCAGTAACTATCAAACTCCATTTCTTATCACTGGGCTCTTGCTGAGATTAATTTCAGGTAGAACTTGTAACATTTTATGAGACTGGTAAAAAAAGGAGAAGATTTATGTAGTGAAGAGAGCACTGGATTTAGGGTTACTGACTGCTCCCAGTTTGGGACTTTGCCTGTTTTAACACAAAAGTCCCATATCCTAGGAAACATCTCAGTCCCAGACAAATATGGACAGCTTGCCTTGGCTTGTCCTGCTTTAAAAACAAAAAGTTCTATGTCCCGAGACTCCCTTGGTTTTGGACAAACCAGGACAGTTGATTCCCTTAACTCCAAGGTCATGTCCTTTCTCTGCCACTACATAGCAGTGTAACATTGGCCAAATCACTTTGTTGATAAAATGAAGAGGTACATCAAATAATCCTGAAAGTCTCTATCAGTATTGACACTTTGTGGTTAAAAGGCATCTGATTATTGGAATTTACCTTTTGTGTCTTCTTTGCTTCTGAGAAACCAGCATCCAATTAGAAAGCTCTTATAAATGAATTCAGGCTCCAAACTAGACAAAAATAATCAGGATACTTGTGGATTAAATCTCAGATATGGAGGAAGATAATGCTGATGAATATGGGGTGATAGATTCCATTGTTCTGTTCCATATGGCAATGGTGCCCTGCTCTTCAGACCTCTGGCTGACATGGGTGTGCCTATAACTCGGGATCTTACTTGGGGTGAGACCAACATGCCCCAAAGCTGAGTTTCTGCAGTTTCATCTTTGGATATAACAGGACAGAGTGTCATTGTTATTGTTGTTACTGTATCAGCAAAAATTACAGATAACAAGAATGATTTGAGTTTATATTTGAGTTTTCCTGATATCCTGTACCAAGCCTACTTCCTTTAAGCTTTTCAACTTATTAGCTGGCAAGTCAGCATCTGCACCCATTATAAAAGTGTCCTTTAAAAATCGAATGCTTTCACTCACTCCCTGAAATGGAAAATAGCAAAGAAATTTGGCTTCTGTCATTTTGAATCATTGTTCTTCTACCAAATAACAGAAAAAGAATGACTCCAACATGGGATTTCTAGTTAAAATGGACAGCAGTGTAGTCCCGTGGTTAATGGTGTGTTAATGGTATAATAATTTTTGGTATAAGGTGATACAAGATGCTTGACTTTAACTACTTTAAATTCAGGGGAGCTCGGTTTTCGTGTTAAATAATGAGATTTGGAAAATTTATAGAGTGCTTTTATTCTTAGGAACATGGAACATTTCATACATTTTGCTGATTTATCTTCCTAACATCCTTAAGAGAAGGGAGGAGGAGGTATTGCAGCGTATGTTTAATAGAAAATGAAATTGAGGCCCAGTGCAGGTGAAGTCCCCATCTAAGAATGCACAGCTGGTTAGTGAAAAGCCTTTCCTTGCTCTCCTATGTCTCCTAACCTAATGTCTTCTCACTAGGTTGTGCTGTTTTGCCGTGGTCATCAAGCCACATCAGGAAGGCACATTTTGAGATGAAGAAATTTACCTGCACTTATGGAAACTCAAAATACTAGACCTATGAGGGCCACTACTCCAGATATTGTTATAGCTGAGACCGTACTATTTTGGAATTTTTATAGCGGTGTTCTTTAGGTCTTTATCCCTGGGTGAGGTTCTAGTGGGGTCAAGTTCCTTTCTTTAAAAACAAAACAAAACAAAACAATATGGAGCCAAACTCAGTTTCATGGCACAATAGTGCATGTTATAACTAAATCCCGGCACACTTCCCTAAATGTGGAAGCAAGCAGGCGGGCACTGAGCTAACAGTGACCTGGGCCTGACAACTGAGGAAGAAAGCAACAGAGAACATGGAACCTGCATCTTCATGCTAACTCTGTCACAAGCATGTGGAATGATATTGGGCCTCAATGGGTTAGGCTGCACTGTCCAACATGGTACTTAATTAAAATTAAAAATTCAGTTCCTTAGTCACACTGGTGCCATTTCAAGTGCTTGATAGACACATGTGGACAGTGGCTGCCATAGCAGACAGTGTAGATATAAAACATTTTCACCACCACAGAAAGTTCCTTCGGAGAATGTTTGCCGAGATGGTATCATTGGTTGTCCTCATGTGTTTCAGTAAATTATCAGGATTCCTTACATGTTCCTTAGGGGCCCTGAGAAGAGCAAGGAGGACCCCAACAAGTGGATGGGGTTCTGAGTCCCTTATCCTGGCTTCAACAGAAGGACCTCCATTTTCATCTGTTTTGAATAAAATGGATACTGTGTTTTTGCAACACTTTAAAATTTAGGTCTCCTTATGGACCTAAACCTGGCCTCTCTCCTTCTCTCTCCCTCTCTCATCTTCTTCCTTACTGTCTCTGTACCATGTTCACCATTATAACTCTAGAGGAAGAGGGGAGGAAAGAATAGGGCAACGTTCTAACCAAGGAGCAAGAAGAAAGAAGAAAACCTGCCCCTTCCAGCCTCAAGAACTGTGGGAAGAAGAGGTGAGAGAGGGGAATGGGAAGGAGGCAGTGAGGCACATGTGCTCCCCTTTGCCGCCCTGCCTAAAGCCATGTAAGGGGATGGAGGTAGTAGATTGAGGAAAACTGGGCTTTGTTGTCGCTTCCTGTGCGAGGCCTGGGAGACTCACTTGTATCCTTAGCTTGCCTGCATGGCTGATTGTTTCAGCAGAGTGGGGGCCTGACTGTAGTTTCCTTATCTTATAGACTGAAGGACCTTTCCTTTAGGGAACCTGGTTGAGAAACGTGCCAGAAGGTGTCACTCTAGTGGGAGGGGATGGGGCCGTGTGGGTGGCCGTGTAGCCAAGGCTGCAGGGTAGGACATTGGGATCAGGACTGCAGAGGAGTTACTGCCAAACGTTAGGTCACTGCAGGGCTGGTGAGAGCTGAGGTCGGGCCAAGATAGAAGGGAGGATGCTGAGCCTGAGCAGGTCAAGAAAGCACAGTCTATGAGCTCTATCTCACATAGACAGCAGCAGTGGAAGCAGCAGAATGCCCAGGTGGGGTTGCAGGGCTGACCAACCATACCTCGTGTGGACCCCAGCCAGTACACACCCCAGAACTAGATAAGGTGCTGGTGGAAAGGAGGGGCTTCTTTCTTCACCATCCCAACCCCAATCAAGACCACATGTATACCCTGTACACACAGAGACCATCTTGGAGAGACCCTGGGAATAAGGAGAAAACCAGAAAGGCTCAGTCAGTCAAAATCACACTGAGTTTACTGAATTGAAATGTATCTTGATTTTTGTCTTTTCCTATTTCCTGCCCATCTACCCAGTGTGAAATGTGTGTGTGTGTGTGTGTGTGTGTGGTGTGTGTGTGTGTGGTGAGTCTGGTGGTCTGAGGGCTACAGACATTCAAACCCACTACAGAAAATAAAACAATTATGTCTTCTTTGCACTGAGCATAATAATCTGTAGAGATTACCTTGTCCAGTGACTTTCAATATTTTCTTAGCAAGACCTTGAAAGAGTCATAAGTAAATCTATGACCATGAAAATTTCATTTGGAAAAAAGGGTTATTTGCTAAAAGAAAATATTGAAAGTCACTGGACAAGGTAATCTCTATATATTATTTTCTCTGAACTTTTACTTTTTATACTAAGGTGTTAGGAAGTCAGTATAGCCACCAAACAACAGGCCAGGCAGTGAACCAGCAGTGGTTATGAGTAAAGGTCCTAGACTGTATGTTACTGGAGATCACGTGGTGCTTATGATTATATATGTGTGTAGATTATATATGTGGTGATGCAGAATGTATTTCTTTCTGTGGGTCATGGTCAGAGAAGTTGGAAAATAATTGTCTAGATGGAGATGATCCACACACATATAACTTGAGCTTTCAAGTTCTAGATAACAGGTTACGTGAGCACTACCAAATGAAATGTCACAGGGCTTCGTCTGTTGACAGAGAGCCTTGAGTTCAAGGCCATCATGAGTCTTAGCTGCTCTTCCTGACCTTGGATGTTTCCCAGTAAGTTTCCCCTCTCTCAGCATCTTTTGTTTTTTTTTTTTTTTTAATGTGCATGTTTGAAGAGATTTATATTCCTTGCAACCAAAAATACTTTGAAGAGATTTATATTCCTTGCAACCTAAAATAACTTAAATAAGATAAGAAGAGAGGTCTTGGGTATAAGGAGCAAATGCGAAAGACTTACCTTGTTTTTCTTTCTCCACACACCATGATTCCGTATTGAAAGGCTTAAATGAAATGGTAAAGTACCTGAGAATGAAACTGAAAGCCAGTCCCTTCTTTGCCCCATTCCAGGTGCGCTGAGTCTGGCCTCAGGTTTCCTGCCATATTCCTCTCTGTCCTCAGTGTGCCCCTGAGCTCCAGCCAGGAGCTTCTCCTTTATGGCCTCCTACCTGACTTGCCAATTCCTACCTCAGTCTCATCCTCCAATTTTTATTAGTTCTTCAACTTTGTCCAATTTCTGCTTTCTCCTCAAGGTCATCTCCACACCAGCCTCTGAACTGCTCTGGGAAATAGCACTTTATAGTGGTTCAAATCCTGACTCTCTCAGTTACTAGCTATGCAATATTAAGACTTAACGTCTGTGTCTCAGTTGTCTTATCTATAAAATGGGGTAATAAGAGCATCTACCTCTTAGGGTTGAGGAGTAAGTGCTTAAAAGAGTGCCTGGCATGGAGAGCATCATCTGCTCTCGGCAGGAACTTATTTGTCCCACTGTTAACTACTTGTATGTGTTAATCATGAATACTTGCCCCTCTCACTCCAGTACTAGCTTCCAAACTGTTTTTGTTGACCTATTCTTAGTACAGCCTCTCAGTCTATAATTTCCCATTTCCACAGACTGCAGATGCTTCTCTTTTTGGTAACTGAGACAGTACTAACCTAGCTCCAGTCTTTGACTCTGCCCTTATTGTCTATAATTTCACAGAGATTTGCAGCTCTGGGGCTCTGATAACATCTGCAGGTTCTTTCAGTGTCTTGCAATCATTTTATCTGGGTCAGGGCCTTGAACTCACATAAAGCAGCTGTTATGGGATCTTGTGTCTTCTCATCCATCCCTGGCTTCCATTCTTTGTTGACAATGTGTGTTCTACTCTCTGCAGAGTCATCTTCATTTTTCTTAATGGTGAAAAGGAAAGTAAGCAGGATTTGCATAATTCTGCCTTCTCTCTGCCACTGAGTAACATTATATTTTCTGACTCAAGGGTTGTACCTATTCCCTTCTGGTGTATAACTTACAGTAGCTTTATGATGGTCTCTGTCATGCTGTACAAGGCTTTCCTGATGCTCTGCAGATCTGAGTTATGAAGCTGGACTGCTGCATCATGACTGTGCTTCTTCCAGGACTCTCTTTAGCTCCTACTTGTGGTGTTATGTGCTTTGGTTTCCATATTTTGCTTTGTTCAGGATCTGTTTTTTATTTGCTCCCGTGGCCTTCCTTGCCCCACTGCATGAAGAAATTCAGGGTTCAGATGCCTATCTTCCCTAGGGATGCATCCTCATTGAGGAGATCTTTGGTCCTGGTATGGCCTGGGTCCCCTGGAGAGATAGAAGGAAACTGCATCTTGGAATGAGGTTGGTGGTATATTCAACACTGTGATCATCAAGTTGAAACCATATACATTTTGGAATCTGATCTCTGGGTTCTGTTTACTGTGATTTGGGCCTTTCTTCAGAGAGAGTTGATGGCCAATGTCTTATTGAAGTCAGGAAGTAGTTACAGGAAGGCAGTTTCCAATTGGACTTGAAGAACTTTCGAATAAGCTGATTTCTGAGGCCATTAAGTTCTCTGTCATTGAAAGTGTTCAAACTAAGCCAGATAATCTTTTATTTAGGGTATTGGAATCAGATTTCTGCATTGGATGGATGATTAGAGTAGAAAACCACTGAGGTCCCCGGTCTATGGAAGATTAAACTCCAGGGAATCTGTTTCCTTTTTTTTTTTTTTTTTTTTTTTAAAGATAGAAGGCATTTCTTTTTCCTAGCCCAGCACCCAAGACAGATGGGGCTTAGAGCGAGCACTTGCTGTAGGGAGTACATTGTTGAACCTGAAAGGTCTGGGCCTTCTGTTCCAAGCTCACTTCCCACTCAAGACTCCAGACATACAGAAGTGTTTTCACTCCCTGAACTAAGTCCTACTCTCTCTCACTTCCTTGTCTTTGAACATGTAACTTCATGGTTAAGTTTCCCCCCTGCTTTTTCATATAGCAAACTCTTAACTCTACTATCAGGATAGTCTGGCCTGGGTGTCCCCCAAGCGTGCTCCAAGGCACTCTGGGCATGTGTGTGTCTCAGAGGACTCAGGACTCGTGGTGCTGTAACTGCTTCCTTGTCTCTCATATGAAGTGTGGCTCTTCTAGGGTCTAGGGATAGTGGCTAGTGCCTCTTCTTTTCTCCAAGTTTCCACCACAGAGCGTGGCACAGACTAGGGGCCTACTCTATGATTGTTAAATGAGTAAAATGAGCTGCAACTGAGAGCTTTAGGGCTTGCAGTCCTAACACGGATCTGCTCCCTGATCTATTTCTGTCCTTGACCCTTTCTGTACAGGACTGAATTATGAAAACCTTTCTGAGGAAAAATAAATTATGGTATAAGAAAAATTGCCTTAGCGCATTGGAGACACCAAGTCAGCCAGCGTTTCTTTCTCAGCTAGTACTGGCAAGTGACAGAGAAACTGAGCTGTCTTGGGCAATCCTTATCTACCTTTTAGTATGATTTGGCAGAATTAAGTTATTCTCTATCTTGCTCTTTGGGGAATAGGTGGATACTTTAACATTTAAACCAGGGCCCTGTTTGGGATATCAGATCTGGATAAATTTTTCTCCAAACAGATAGTAGTAGCTGGAGGAATCATTCAGTGTGCACTGGAACTTTCTCTGGGTGCCTGTTTAATTAACAAAGTTTGTTTTAAAGCTGTCCTTTGTGTTCTTTAATGCATGCATGTCATTTCCTAACCAAATTTATGAAAATGTATTGGGATGATGAGCATTTAAAGAACTTCAGGGAATAAGCCAGAATTGAAAGTTTCAAACAAGTGTAATTATTATTGCATGCATGTTGTGTTTAAACCCTTGGCCTCCTGGGAATAGGTTGACTTCATAGAGTGCCTTATTAACTGAAGGGAAAACAAATCTGTTATTGGAATAATTCTCTCTTCTCCTTGGATTCACCTTGGCAGAATCACTTCAGCTTTCTGGGACTCAGTTTCCTTAGCTGAAATATTAGGGGTTTGTCTTTGTCCATCTTTAGGATATTTTCAGCTTTGTATATCTTTAAATTAGGCACACATGTCTGCTTTTCCTTTTTGTGAAGACCTGTACCAGAAAAGTAGCTTTGTGGCTGAATTGATTAACTTATTTAACATTATTTATTTATGCAATGAATATTTATTGAATGCATCCTTACTGTGTGCAGGTCACTGAGTTTACACGAAGTCCCTGTCCTTATAAAGCTTATAGTCTAGAGCAGGGGTTGGCAAAATTTTTCTGTAAAAAGCCAGATAGTAAATGCTTTTGGCTTTCCAGGCCGGTCTGTCAAAACTACTACTCAACTCTGTCATTGCAGTGGGCAAGCAGCCACTGATAATATGTAAATGAGTGAGTGTTAGTATTTAAGGCAGCACTTTATTTACAAAAGCAGGTGGTAGGCCTGCTTTGGCCAATGGGCCATAGTTTGCCGATCTCTAAGAAGGTGAAGCATTCAATAAACATAAACAAATAGATACATAATCTTTAAGTGGAGATAAGTGCCAAATTCCCTGAGATATAAGATCAATGTGACACACAACATCCACTAACATATTTTAGGAAAATCTAAATTTATCTCTTTGTTACCAATGTAAGGACTAGAAAAAAAAAGACTGAATTGCTTTGTGGGTTTTTTGGTCTTGCTAAAAAATGACAGCAATTTGATGATACTCCTTTGTGCAGAAGTGTACTTGCGGATCTGTCCAGGAGACTTACGATTAGCAATGAAAATAATTCCGCTACCCAGAGATGATTTGGCTGCTCTTGTAGCTGAAATAGTGACATTGCCTTACTCTGCAGTCATTTTTGGTTCTTTTGTTTTTGTGGCAAGCTGGTCTGGTGCAAAGGGAGGCTGGCTGAGTCCTTGGCCATAATTCCTCATGTGGTCTTTGCCCCATATCTTATTTGCATAGGGCTTGTTGGGCTGATGGAGGAAGAAAAAGACACATTGTTGATGTGTCTGGACAAAGAGCAAGTAACATTTTGACTCCCTGTGGAGTGAGCCCCAGCAAGCAGATATATAATGATATTTTGCCCCAAGAAAATTTGTAGCAGGATTTTCTGATACTTGTAAAAGCAGACAACTGGACTCTGTCACTATGTACAGATGCAGGTAATACATATTGAGGGTCCTTACTTCCTCTTCAGCAGTCAACGGCAGGTCCTAAGGGTGCTGAACAACTTAATTAAGAATCCTTAGGGGAAAGGAAATGGGTATTTATTGATTGTCTACTATGGAGCACTTTAGACACTTTATCTCACTTACTCTCTCTAACTTACCCTGTGTGGTAGAAATAATTATACTATTGACTCAGGAGGAAATTAAGGATAAGAGAAACTGAGAAACTTGCTCCAAACCATATAACTAATAAATAACTAATCAGGGATTTAGCTGCAGCTTTGACTCCAAAGCTTCTTTCTACTTACTATATGCTGCCTCAAAAGAGTTCAATGAAAAATAGTCAAGCTATTTTGTCAGCAACTCAAAGAGAGAAATAGAGTTGAAACCTAGTACAAATTGGAATCCAGTATGAAGCCTTCCATTTATACACAGGGAGGCAAGGGCCCTATGTAGTATTTCTCAGTCTTGGGGCCACATTGGAATCATTCAGGGAGCTTGAAAAATGCTGATGCTATGTCTCATTCCCAGTGATTCTGAATGAATTATCCTGGGATGCATCTTAGCACAGGGATTTTTAAAAGCTGCTCAGGTAATTCTAGTGTGCAGCCAGCCAAGGTTGAGAGCAACTGGCCTAAGAAGCTTATATGATATCCTGATAAAGGGTTGACATACTCTTGCAAGCTCATCTGAATATGGTTCATGGAGGACTTGAAAAATACAGATAAATATTTCTGAGACAGAAAAGACATAATCCCTGGAGTTTCAGGTTACAACAGCCTTTTGTCCAAATCACATTAAATTTCATGGCTTACTCTGAATGCTGATACTCATTTGATGCCCTTTCAGACAGTCTTTCTTAGGGACTTAGAGTGTGATTTTAAAGCATTTTACACTACGAATTTGGGATTTAGCATTTGGGATTTTGCTTTAGGAAGGAAGCATGATACAATAATGATGGAATGTACAATGTCAGAAAGGCTGAGAATAAATAACACCAAGCTGGAGATTTTTCTCCTTAATTTTTATTTCTAGAAGAGTTCCTAATTTAGTGGAATGTAAGTGTGGATAAAGTCTTAGGGTAAGGGCATAGGGGAAGATCTCATCTGAATTCAGGGTGCATGAGTAAAGCCCGATACACTGATCTTCATTACATGGCTTTCTCTAGCTCTTTTTTACAAACTCAGCTAGAAGGGACGACAGCAATGAAAACGAGTTGTCCTTGGATTAGGAGCAGTGTTTTCAGTAAGAGTGGATTTTAGACAGGGAGCTAGTGGAGTGGCAGTTGACAGCTTATAAAGCATATTGACATACCTCCTATGGTAGAGCGATTGCAAAATGGCCCCAATTCTATACTCCTCCCTCTATACATGCCATTTACAAGGTAATTTTGAAGTCAATTTTCTTAGCCCTTGAATCTGGGCTGGCCTTGAGACTTATTTTAACAAACACAATATAGTGTAAGTGATGTGCCAGTTTTGACCCTAGAACTCAAGAGAACTTGCATTCTTTACTCTCTTAGGAGTGTTGCCGTGTTACAGGAACAAATCTAGGCCTGCTTATTAGAGATGAGAGGCCACATGGAACACAGCCAGTCATTCCAGCAAGGCCATCCTAGGTCAGCCAAGATCCAGCTGACCACTAGACTTATGCTCACACCATTAGAACCACCCCATCAAGTCCTGCCAAGATCAGCAGACTGCCTAGCCTTCTCACAGACTGTGGAGAAATAGCAAATAAGAGTTGTTTTATGCCATTAAGTTATTGTGGCAAAAGACAATTAATACACATCCTCATGTGACTGCAGAAGTAATTATAATAATTCCTCTCTAGATGAAGAGACTGAGGTTCTGAGAGGTTACATTTAGGAGGTATCCCACCATTGTGGAAAGTGGGGATGCTTTCAAATCAGGTACATACTTTCAAACCAGGGAAACCTCTCATTCTGAGATCTTCTAGTTGTAAAACCCAGGGCTCATTATTTGTTTTTTGAATCTGTTTCTCCATCCATAAAGTGGGGTAATAGGATCTTACTTTTAAAGTTGCTATGAGGATTGTGTAAAGAAATGAGTTCATGATAAACACTGCATAAATCCTAGCTCTGATAATGATGGTGATGGTGATCAGAAGTGCTCGATTACGTGGCCAGGAGGTGTCAGGAACAGGAATTCAGGCCTTTTAATTCCCAAATTCAGCAGACTTCTATATTTTCTTTTTCCTTTGTTTCTCTCCATTTCCTTTTCCCTTTCCTTTCCATTCCCCTGTTTTCTTCACGCACCTCCTCTGATGTGTTTTAATGATTTATTTTACCTCGTCAAGGCAATATCAGCTGTAATTGAACAAAAAAACCTGACTTTGAGCCAGAGTAGACTGAAGATCTTCCACTGGCAACAGGAACTTTTCTGATTCAAGGTTTGTCAGGAAGAAAGGAGTGCCTACGATATAGGCAATCAATAATGTCTACTATCTTACAGCCACCCTACAAAACAGAGAGTATCCTGTTTTGAGTATCCATAGACACCTTAGTTATGACAATTGAAGAAAACTCACTGAACACAGGAATCTGAGCAGCTGAGATCAAAGTTAAGGAAACACCAAATACAGAGGAGAAGTAAGAAGTGTATAATAAGCACTATGACCCCATGAAAAGTTCCACAAATAAGGGCCATAGGATGGTTTACATTTACTTTCTTTTTTTTTTTTTTTTTTGAGATGGAGTCTCGCTCTGTTGCCCAGGCTGGAGTGCAGTGGCCGGATCTCAGCTCACCGCAAGCTCCGCCTCCCGGGTTTAGGCCATTCTCCTGCCTCAGCCTCCCGAGTAGCTGGGACTACAGGTGTCCGCCACCTCACCCGGCTAGTTTTTTGTATTTTTTTAGTAGAGACGGGGTTTTCACCGTGTTAGCCAGGATGGTCTCTATCTCCTGACCTCGTGATCTGCCCGTCTCGGCCTCCCAAAGTGCTGGGATTACAGGCTTGAGCCACCGTGCCCGGCCTTACATTTACTTTCTTAATAAAACTTTAATAAAATTTTAATATTCATTTATTTATGTTTGAGACAGAGTCTCCCTCTATTGCCCAGGCTGGAGTGCAGTGGCATGATCTCAGCTCACTGCAACCTCTGCCTCCCAGGTTCAAGTGATTCTTGTGCCTCAGCCTCCCAAGTATCTGAGATTACAGGTGCCTTCCTCCACACCCAGCTAAGTTTTGCATTTTTACTAGAGGTGGGGTTTCATTGTGTTGGCCAGGTTGGTCTCGAACTCCTGGCTTCAAGTGATCTGCCTGACTTGGCCTCCCAAAGTGCTGGAATTATAGGCATGAGCCACCATGCTCATCCTTAAAGTTTAATATTTATAAAACAAACCAGTAACCCTGTTTGTCTTTGAAGCACTTTCTACTCATCTTGTATAAAGATTATCCACTCTCAATGATAATTTTTATTATGCTTATTATTCTTGTCCAGCTCCCAATCACCCACCTCTGTGTATTTGAGAACACAGTTTTATTCTTGCTCTTCTACTTTATTGCAATAAGATTAACTCCTCGGGGCAAACATTTTTGTCCTTGTTTTACACATTATGTTCATTTGTTTATTATTTCTACACATTCAGATGATTTTTCTTCACAAACTCCCAGGGACCAGTAGATATGGATTTTTTTTTTTTTTTTTTTTCAGCACAGAGCTCAGATGTGTGGGTGTTCAGCAAACACCGCTAACTTTGTAGATAACTACAGGAGCAGGAGCTATGGAGAAGAAAAACAGTGCATCTCCAGATCCCACTGCCTAAGATTCTGGAAAGAAAGGAAATGTATATCAAGATAATTTGTGGAAACAATTATTCAGTACTGCTGCTTTCATTAAAATGTCCTCTAACTAAAATTTGGAAGCCACTATTAATCAAGTTGCCTTGGGAAAGATCACCACTTCCCTCAGGATCCCGCTTTTAGCATCAAAAAGCAGATGTTTGCTAGATAAGAAACAAGTTTAAACTACAACATGCAGAGCGTAGTCAGCAAGAAACACTAAGTTTAATTGAGAGTCATGGTTATGTTTTGTCCTCTCGGAATTATTAACTCCAATAGTGCTAACAAGGCGTAGTCCCTAGCCTTCTGAGGCTGCTGGTCCTTTTATTTCAGATCAAGTTTTTCTATTATTTCTAGTTTTAACCTGATTTAATCATGAAAAACCTGATGATTCAATCTATCATACTCTAGGTATAATTATATACACAGGTTTAAAAAAGTCAGTAATTGTGGATGTTTAATCATAATTTAAAAAACCATGCCTTTAGAACTATAGCTCACTACACTTGTACTTTCAGTTTTCATTTCCATGTGTTTCTATAACTAACCTTCTACTTGGGTAGCAAAATAAAATGTTATTTTGAGTTGAAAATAACTTAAATGGAATATTCTGGATTTGTTTATTTACAAGAAAGTGGTAGCTGGTAAAACAACCTGAAGAAAGAGAAACAAAACACTCATTTAATTTGTAGTTTATCATCAAGTTTTGATTTGTTTGTTTTGTGCTTTTCCTACATAATTGTTGAACCAAGGATACTGATGGTCCAGAGCTGGAGGCATAGCTTGGTAAAGAAGCACCCTTAAATTTTTTTTTTTTTTTTTTTTTTTTTTTACAGCAAAGAAATTTAAATGCACGGAACCTTGAAATCTGAGCATTGGATGATACTCTGGGTATTATTTAACCTTCACACTCCATAATGAGGCCTTTTATAGCATTCTATCGGACAGTCATGTTCTCTCGATGTGGATGCTTCTGGTGAGAGGGACACATTATTTGAAGAGGCAGCACACCCATTATGGCATTGTACATTTTATTATAAAAGTTGTAATTAACTACTGAATTCCATTCTTCACAGAACAGTGTTACTAGTGTGGACAAAGGCACTGATGTGACCTGAAAATAGGCCCCAGGGTAGAAATTAGAAGCTCTTTTGTGCATATCGTGCACAGTCCTGTTGGTGGTACCAGGTTGCGCTGCCTCTACTTTCTGCTAAGTGAATCCAGGGATATCATAGATTTGAGGAAATGGTCAGCGTATATTTTAGTTTTTTTCCTAGAATGTTCCAGTTGGCCTTGGACTTGGCTGCAGCAGCATAGGTGAACATTGAGGATGCTGTTCCCTAAATTTAACTATAGAATGGGAGTTGTGGGTACGGGTGGGGACTGTCTGTCTGTGACTGGACTTGACTTGGTACTAGATAACTAGGTAACTAGGTAAGTTTGGTGTGTGCAGAACTTTATCTTCATCAGCCTTTTTTTTCCTTTTGAGATAGGGTCTCGCTCTGGTGTCCAGGCTGGAGTACAGTGGCACAGTCTTGGCTCACTGAAACCTCCACCTCCAGGGTTCAAGCCATACTCCCACCTCAGCCCACCAAGTAGCTGGGAGTACAGGTATGTGTCACCATGCCCAAGTAATTTTTGTATTTTTTGTAGAGACAGGGTCTCACCATGTTGCCCAGGCTGCTCTCAAACGCCTGAGCTCAAGTGATCTGCCTGTCTTGGCTTCCCAAAGTGCTAGGATTATAGGTGTGAGCCACTGTGGCTGACCTTCATCAGCTTTTAAAAAACTGCTTCCTGAGATGAGTTGAACTGTAGATTCAGAGGTTTACTTTTCTCTCACAATGTCATTAGCAAAGGCTTTTCTTTTGTGCCATTGTCCCTGAGTTTTCTTCATAAGGTTAAAATAAACTATACACAGACAAATGGATTGTGGAATGAAACATTGAACTACTTTTATAAGTAATAAAAGGGAATCTGAGCACTTTACTATTGTGTAAATTCTATTAATTTAATTTTTGTATTAGAAACTTGCTAGATATTAATAAATTTCATTTTCTTTTCCTGGGCATACAAGAAGACTGCAGTTCTCATTTCTTACAGTTGGTTTGAGGCCGTGTCACAAAAGCCATTGTGCAATCTTTCACACTTTCTTTCCCCTTCTGGGAAAGGCTGTGTGTTGAAATGACAATGTCAAAAGATGCATGGAGACTTAATCCTTGGGTCATTTAAAATTCTTAATTATTCCATAATTATTTTTGTCATCAAAGCCATTATAATTTAAGCAATTAAAAAATTCTCCATATTTCTTTACCTTATTAGTTATTTTAATTCTGTACATGAAAGATGAAATAAGAAACATGGTAAGTTGGGAATTTTAAAATAATGACATAATTCTAAAGGAAATTACTTTAGACATGAGATAGAGGATAAGGGAGAAAGACTTAAAAATTTAATATTCAGAGGTAGGACCAATGAAACACTGACAAATAGCCTTTTAAAGCTCATCTCAATGTGAATGTTTCTACAACTTGGTTATATGCCCCCATGTTAAAATCAATGCTTTTTAAAATGCTGCAGCAAATGACTCCTGAAGGGTCCAGCTTTCTTTTCAATACAGCTTAAAATCAAGGGGAAAATATTAGTGCAGTAAAGCATGTAGTATTGTAATAGAATTTTTCTCTCCATTTATCTCAGTGACAATGCTTCAACAGAGTTGTATGATACAATATATTATTCTTATAAATCTTAATACAAATATACTTTTTTATCAGCTTTTACAAGATTGATATACTCTGGTCAACATGACACAAATCTTGTTGAAAAATTACAGGTAAAACATAAGATAAGCATGCAATCAATTTAAAGCACAGTTTGTCCTGGTAAACAGTTTGTAATGACTAATCTGTAGGAACCTTGATTACTCAGCAGAACTGATGTACTAGCCTGTGGTGGTACCAGGCTTCCTGCTCATGCATGTCCATCCACCCACCCAGTTGCTGCTTCTACTTCATAATATGCTCTCCCACGTCTCTGCTTCAGCATCACACTTTGAATATTCTTATTTTTGTGGATGCAACTGCTCTTTTTGTGAGCATATCTACAGCTTCATTAACCTTTATTCCTTTGAAACTCAGATTCTTCCTTTGGCTTAATTTATAACTTTCTGCTTTTGAATTTTCAAAGATGGGCTTGAATAACAACAGAAGCATTTGGGAAAATCTAATAATTATCCCAGCTTGGTCACTACCAAATTGCATAATTGCAAGCAAATTATTCTACGTTGCTGAATCTCTAACTTACTGCCAGGAGCTGACAGCAATTAACCACTATTTACCTCGAAGTAGATTATTCGTTTTGATATTTGTCCTTTAAAATGCTAGAAAAACCTATTATGGCTGGTAAGAGGGCTGTAAAAAACAGTGTGGCGTGGAGCTTTGCATCAGAAAAGTTGTGTGCATCTAGGCTCTGCCATTTATTGACAGAAAATCTGAGACAAGTAGTTTAATCTCTGCATTTGTTTCTTCGGATATGGACTGGGGTGATTTTACTAATCACAGGGATGTTTTGAGGATGAAACGAGGTCATGCAAACAAGTGCCCAGCACAGTACTGCACTGTAGAAAGGGCTCAGTAAAAACTTGGAAAACATTACATACGAAACCTAAGTTCTCCTGCAAAGGGCATACAGCAGTGAAAAATGACAGTCCTGTAAGTGTCAGCTGTCTGTTTGTTGATCCAGGGTAATTCAGAATTTATTCTGAATAAAGAATTCTGATTTAATAATTCTTATTTTTTACTACTATTTATTTTAGAGACAGGGTCTCAGTGGCACAATCCTAGCTCACTACAGCCTTGAACTCCTGGGCTCAAGCATCCTCCTGCTGTAGCCTCCTGAGTAGCTGGGACTACAGGTGCACATCACCATGCCCAGCTAATTTTTATTTTTGCAGAGACAGGGTTTCGCTATGTCACCCAGGCTGGTCTTGAACTCCTGGCCTCAAGTGATTATCCCACTTTGGCCTCCCAAAACTCTGGGATTACAAACTTGAGCCACTGTGCCTGGCTTAATGCTTCTTATTTAATTAACTTTGAAAGTAAATAAGGAAAAAAGGGAAGGGTTTTTAAAAAAAATTTATTTATTTTACTAATTACTTATAATTCCACAAGAAAATCAGTCAGTAAGTCAGAAGTCCTGCCAATTCACTCCTTGCTCCAAACCTGCTAGAGTCTGTGGTGTTTGGAATAAACTCTGAAGTCCTCACCAGGGCCCACAGAGCCCTTCATAGTAGGCTGCCTCTGTGCCTCTCTGGCTCCACTCTGCTCCTCACTTGCCCTTCTCAGCCCCACCTGCCTTCGTGCTGCTTTTGTATACTCTGAGTCCATTCCTATCTAAAGCCCTGTGACACTGCCACCCTTTACTTGGAATGTTGCTTACCTTCCTTACAGGTTTTTGCGTAGCTAGGTCCTTTCCATTCAGTGTCCCCTCCAATCGCACTTCCTCAGTAAGAAATCTCTAAAGTAGACACCTCTGGCCCTCACCCCATCACCCTCTATCCCATTAATCTACATATTTTTCTGATGAAAATAAAAATATAAAAAGCATGTATTACTTAAAGTTTTGTATATATTTGTTTACTTTTTAATCTGTCTCTTCCACTAAAAGGTAAGTTCCAAGAGAGCAGATGATATTGTCTTGCTCATTGCCATCCCTTGTCAAAGAGGAAATGCATGTTATTACATAATATATCTAACTGTGTATTATACACTGTGTATTATAAATCAAGAAATATTACCTGGCGTGTCGCTCCCTGGATCAGTGCTCAGCACGCGTAGGCACTCATAAATTTTTATTGCACGAATGCATTTTCTGTGTGGATTAACCTTCTTACTATTTTAGACATGGGGATACAGTGTTTAACATGTGAGAAAACCACAAAAGGTCCAAATGTTAGGGACTCAGAGCTCTCTACAACTGAGAGCTTGCTTAAGAAAATACTTTTAGGAGCATTGAGTTTCCTTTTGGAAAAACAGGAAAAAGAGAAAGAGGTTATAGGAGGAAGATGTTGACTCAGGACCTCACAATTGCGTTGGGTGCCAAGGACCTTCTAGAAATTGGAAATGACATGATTTCTAGGACGTATTAGGCCATGGGGTGGAGAGAAAGGTAGTACGATCAGTCATTATAAGAGTCAGGACTGGAGACCAAGGCTGGGCCCGACAAAGATGAAACTGAAATGAGACTGGGTAACTATGTGTTTTTGTTTTTGTTTTTTCAGACAGAGTCTCGCTGTGTCACCCAGGCTTTTAGACAGAATGTCCCTCCATCGACTACAGTGCAGTGGCACAAGCTAGGCTCACTGCAACCTCATACTCCTGAGTTCAAGATTCTCCTCCCTCAGTCTCCTGAATAGCTGGAATTATAGGCGTGCGCTACCACACCTGGCTAATCTTTGTATTTTTAGTAGAGACTGGGTTTTGACATGTTGGCCAGGCTGCTCTCAAACTCCTGACCTCTAGTGATCTGCCTGTCTCGGCCTCCCAAAGTGCTGGGATTACAGTTGTGAGCCACTGCATCTGGCCTGGGTGACTGTGTTTTGTTCGTGAAAGCTACTGACACGGACCAGCCCACAAGGATGCTGAATGCTGCCAGGCTGACCCACAGGACGGCGTCTGTGATTCTGTCCTGCACGTGGATGATGTCCATCACAGCCATATTCCCTCCCACCCCCTCTCCTGCACTCTCATCACAGTTACTATTATTTTTACCTTTATGGCCTTATTTGCTTTCTACATTTATGATATTTTAATCTTGCTTTTTAAATTTGCAAAGAAAGGTATGCTTAAGATAATGATTCAAATATTACAGAAGGGTTTCTGAGAAAAGCAACTGGCTCCAGTCCCATGTAGCTTCTTCCTTCAGTTCTGGTTCCTTGAGGCCAACTCTTGCAACTAGTATTTTTAGTGCTGATGTTTAGTGCCAGAACTCTAGATTAGTCCTGTCTAATGGAAATCTAATGTGAGCCACATATATAACTTTAAATTATCTCACAGGCACACCAAAAAAGTAAAAGTACACATATAAAACTAATTTTAATAATATGTTTAACCTAGTATATCCAATATATTATTTCAACACATAATCAATATAAAGATTATTAGTGAGGTAGTTTTCATTTTTATGTTGTTTTTGAAATTGTTTGTGTATTTTAAACTTGCAGCAGATGTCAATTTAAGTGCCCAATACCCGCATGTGGTTGGTGGCTACTATATTGGACAGTGGCCCTCCAGGTAATAATTCTTGATTTATAACATACAGTGTATAGTTATTAGATATATATTATGTAATAACATGTATTTCCTCTTTGACAGGAAAGATAAGGTTGCTTACACACAGCTCTCTCCTCATGTTTTCTTTCTAATGTTTTTAGATATATGCATGTGTGTATTTGTATTATATATAATCTATACTTGTAATTTTAGTTCTTTTATTGGTTACTTTTATAACTTTATTTATTTATTTATTTGAGACGGAGTTTGACTCTTGTTGCCTGGGCTGGAGTGCAATGGTGTGATCTTGGCTCACTGCCACCTCTGCCTCCAGATTCAAGAGATTCTCTTGCCTCAGCCTCCCAAGTAGCTGGGATTACAGGTGCCCACCACCATGCCTGGGTAATTTTTTGTATTTTTAGTAGAGACGGGGTTTCACCATGTTGGTCAGGCTGGTCTCCAACTCCTGACATCAGGTGATCCACCTGCCTCTGCCTCCCAAAGTGGTGGTATTACAGGTGCGAGCCACTGCAAGCAGCCAGTTACTTTTATAACTTTAAATAAGGTACTTGAAGCTTTATTTCTGATTCTTTAGCTTCAATAATATCTCAATTATATCTCTTAACCCCTCACTTTAGGATGTTACCATTCCTACCACATTATGTACATTTCCTTCCTCTAAGTTCCATCTTCCATCAGCTCTGCTTATATTGGACTCCAGTTGTAAATATTTATATTCAATTCTGCAACCATGTGTTTTAGCCTTTCTAAAAAATATGGACATGGAGTGAGAGAACCTCTGTGTATTAATTTTGATTAATACAGATGGAGATCCAGACAACCATAGCTTGATCTACACAGAGCTCAAGTCCAAAGAGAGAAGGACTTTCCTTTCTACCAACCAGTAGATTATGTAGTCATGGTTTTTGATAAGGGAATGAAATACCAGATACTAATTTGAACTGGGGCTTTTGTTATTTTATGAGTCCATTCCTGGATATTAAATACAGTAAGGAAGTAGATTCACATTTGATGTGTAAATGATTTTTCCTCCTTCTGAAAAGCTAATTCATGGATCAGGATTATTATTCTGCAGAGATCAAATGCTGAGACCCCAGAATCAAAGGATACACAAGGTCAGAGAGGTCATGTGAATTTTAGTGGCACTGGGGCTGAAGTTCACAGAGAAGAGTATTTGCAGTTACTTTTGTTTTCTAAATAGGAATTTGGTGTATTACTTGATATAAATGACGAATTGATGGGTGCTGATGAGTTGATGGGTGCAGCACACCAACATGGCACAAGTATACATATGTAACAAACCTGCACGTTATGCACATGTACCCTAGAACTTAAAGTATAATAATAATAAAAAAAAAGAATTTGGTGTATTAAAATTACCAACTAAAAATATTTTCAATTGAACAGTGATTACTACTCAACTCATAATTACTATTCTATTTATAAATCTAGTAAATGTTACCAATCATTTTAAAAGAGATTATTAATTAACTTGATTAATTTTGCTCCCTTAAACATTTTAAACTTTAATGGACTTGCTTTTCTGAAGAGCCAAACACTTAACAAGTTATTCATCTCTAAGCACCTAAAATGCTCTAGTTAATTTAGTACATTTATACATATTATAAATCTCAAGTTCTTTGATATATTCTAATAATATATACAAACATAAGCAAATCATTTATACCTTTTAGCTTAAAATCATATCTAAAAATCAATTATTTATATATATTGGAATCATCAGACTAATCTGCCAGATGCTTTGATGTATCTGATTCCTTAAGCCACTTAAAAATATTGATACCATGGATTTGTTTATTTTATCACCTCTATTTATCTCCCAAAATTCCTGGCATTAAAAGGCGCTCACCCCCTGAGGACAGAGTTACCACCCTGAGTGAATTAGGGTTACTTTTCAACCAGCTGAGAAGGCTAATTGACCAGAGATTTGGGGTTGGGGCAAGAGCAGGACATGCAGACGTTAAGGGAGGTTCATCTTTATGGCTGTGTTGAAATGATAATATGTTGGATATACTATAATAAATAAAATATGTGATTAAATATATTATTTGCCCAAGGTTAAGATATGTAAATTCCAATTGTTTTGCAACCTAGATCCCAGGAGTTCAAATTAAGGCCTTCTTAATTCTTGTGAGATGTATTTCAACTTTATTGCTGGATCTTGGTAAATAAAATTCTGTAACTCCTACCCAAGTTGCTTTATGATGAGATGGTCATCAGTTAACTAATTTATTTTTTTTTTTATTTTTTTTTTGCTGGTAGTCAGTCATATTTTTATTGAATGATTTTAACACAATGTATTAGAGTCTTTATATTTTATTTTTATTCTGACAACTCCACTGTTATTGTTACTTTTGCTCTCTTTCCATAGCCAGTTTTATAAGGGTAAGGACTTATACATTTTTTTTTTTTTTTATTATTATACTTTAAGTTCTAGGGTACATGTGCATGACGTTTATATCATGTATAACTCCCCAATGCAATCCCTCCCTCCTCCCCCCTCCCCATGATAGGCCCCAGTGTGTGATGTTCCCCTTCCCGAGTCCAAGTGATCTCATTGTTCAGTTCCCACCTATGAGTGAGAACATGCGGTGTTTGGTTTTCTCTTCTTGTGATAGTTTGCTAAGAATGATGGTTTCCAGCTGCATCCATGTCCCTACAAAGGACACAAACTCATCCTTTTTGATGGCTGCATAGTATTCCGTGGTGTATATGTGCCACATTTTCTTAATCCAGTCTGTCACAGATGGACATTTGGGTTGATTCCAAGTCTTTGCTATTTGTGAATAGTGCTGCAATAAACATACGTGTGCATGTGTCTTTGTAGTAGAGTAATTTATAATCCTTTGGGTATATACCCAGTAGTGGGATGGCTGGGTCATATGGTACATCTAGTTCTAGATCCTTGAGGAATCGCCATACTGTTTTCCATAATGGTTGAACTAGTTTACAATCCCACCAACAGTGTAAAAGTGTTCCTATTTCTCCACATCCTCTCCAACACCTGTTGTTTCCTGACTTCTTAATGATTGCCATTCTAACTGGTGTGAGATGGTATCTCATTGAGGTTTTGATTTGCATTTCTCTGATGGCGAGTGATGATGAGCATTTTTTCATGTGTCTGTTGGCTGTATGGATGTCTTCTTTTGAGAAATGTCTGTTCATATCCTTTCCCCACTTTTTGATGGGGTTGTGAACTCAAACAAATATACAAGAAAAAAACAAACAGTTAACTAATTTAAAACTAGAGTCCATCCTTAATTCTTTTCCTCCTCTTCCCTCACTGACAGGGCCGGGACTTACATGTATTTGAATGAATTCTATATATTTCACATCTTTTCCTGGCTCTTCAGTGACAATCCTAAGACCTTGCTAGGAGACAGTAGTCCCCTTTTTTGGCCAAATAATTTGGAAGCCATGATTTTCTTTGCATATCATGAAAGTGACTATGGTGTTGGATATTGTGGTAGAACTTTCAAGTAAAAAATAACTGTGATTCAACTAAATTGGAAGCCTCAAAGACTGCTGAGCACCCCATGTCTTCAAGTGCACAGAGGCTGGAGGAATGCTATGGAGGGAAATTTGCTTTGGAAGAAGGTGGCCTTCATAGCTTTTAATGTCTCCTATGCTTTCATAAATAAGAGTGGAAAACAGAGACTGCAAAACTTTTGGGTCTCTGATTTTTTCAGACCCTTTTCTTATTAAATCCAGCATATGCAACTACTGAGGATGACCTTCCTGAGTGACTGATGTGTGCCAGGCCCTGTAGCTGTTATAGTCAAAGAGAATAAAAGATCCTTCCATTGCTATGCTGATGTTTTTGCCACTAACCAGTTACTCATCACTCCGAGTTGGAACATAGGTCAGTGTCTGAACTGTTCCTTGGGTCATACTTCTCCAGGGGACAGAATTGCAGGACTCTGAAATTCTTTTTTTTTTTTTTTTTGAGACGGAGTCTCGCTCTGTCACCCGGACTGGAGTGCAGTGGCCGGATCTCAGCTCACTGCAAGCTCCGCCTCCCGGGTTTACGCCATTCTCCTGCCTCAGCCTCCCGAGTAGCTGGGACTACAGGCGCCAGCCACCTCGCCTGGCTAGCTTTTTTTTGTATTTTTTAGTAGAGACGGGGTTTCACCGTGTTAGCCAGGATGGTCTCGAACTCCTGACCTCATGATCCGCCCGTCTCGGCCTCCCAAAGTGCTGGGATTACAGGCTTGAGCCACCGCGCCCGGCCAAGACTCTGAAATTCTTTCTGCTGACCTTTGTACCTTTTGTGACTGTAGTGTGCAACCATGTGTGTCTTCTCTGTACTTGCATAGGTAAGACCAGCTGGGCTTGCTGTCTAGGCAGGTAGTAAATAGACTAGGAGCGTGCTCAGAAAGCTGGTCATTCCAGATTTCAGAGAATCAGGAGCAGGAAGCCTAGCCTGAACTCATGGCCTCATTTTCCAATTCAAGAGTTGGGTTTTGGGCACTTGCCCCAACTATTGATAAAATTGGTACTTATTTCTCATTTGGCTATTGATTTTTTGTAGGTATGTTTCTTTTGGTTGAGAATCAATAGTTATAGATGAAGAATGGGGAGGATGTAAAATCTGGTTCTAAGCTCTGACAGGTTTTCATAAAAAGGATGAGTTCGTGTCCTTTGTAGGAACATGGATGCAGCTGGAAACCATCATTCTCAGCCAACTATTGCAAGAACAGAAAACCAAATACCGCATGTTCTCACTCATAGGTGGGAATTGAACAATGACATCACTTGGACACAGGAAGGGGAACATCACACACCGGGTCCTATTGTGGGGAGGGGGGAAGGGGGAGGTATAGCATTAGGAGATATACGTAATGTAAATGACGAGTTAATGGGTGCAGCACACCAACATGGCACATGTATACATATGTAACAAACCTGCACATTGTGCACATGTACCCTAGGACTTAAAGTATAGTTAAAAAAAAAGAAAGATTAAGTAACTTGTCTTAGTCACATAACTAGTAAGTGGTCAAAGTGGGGTTTGCACATAGGTCTGTCTTCAAAACCAGGATGATTCCACATTGCCTCCCTACTTCTGAACCAGAGCAAGCTTTGAGCAGGGGAGTGATCGTGACCACCACATGTGGCTGCTGCATCTCAGGGGGTGCCAGTCATACTGTAGACAGACACTAACTCAGTGGTTCACACACTTTTTGATATCAAGACTTCTTTACACTCCTAGAAATGATTGAGAATTTCCAAGAGCTTTTGTTTACCTAGGTTATATCTTTTGCTATTTACTGAATTAGAATTAACATTGAAAATTTTATAACACAGGAGCACACATTCCATTAGCCCTTAGAATGATGAGCTTATCCCACATTGTGTAACATCAAAACCTTTTTATTGTACACTCAGTGAAGACTAACAGTGAAAAACATGTCTAAATATTCTGAAAATAGTTTTGACATTGTGGTCTCTTAAAAGCATATTGGAAAATCGCTAAGGCCCCTTACCACACTTTGAGAGCCACCGTAGTACCTGATTCAAGAGCAGGTGAGCAGGGGTGAAGATTCAGGGGTCTCAGGCGAGTACTAGAGTTGCAGGAGAGGCTCTCCCAGTGGAAGCCCTCACACACCCACTCCCATGCCCAGTACTGCTAGTGCTCTGCATTCGCTGAGGTTGCTCTGTCTGTTGCTGTTGGTGGTCTCATTTCCACCCCTGCCCCCCGCCCCCCACCCACAACTCTGAATCTCCCATAGCATCTCACCTTGGGGTTGGAGTGTGTGTGTGTATGTGTGTGTGTATGCATAAAGACAACTTCTGTGCATGCCATCAGTGATGTTTGCTTCTAAGCATGCTAGGGATATGTGACTAGGTGAGAATGGCAGGGCTGTTCAAGTTGTGCATTCATACACTAACTCATACACACACATGCATGGATGTATATTTTTTTCCTTTAGCTTGAGAAGGAGGTGCCATTTTTCTAATTTGCTCAAAAGTGTTGTATGTGTCAGTGGCATCTCTGAAGTAACGTGATTGGTCACACTCTTTTGAAAGACTGCTCTGGCAGCAATGTGTGACGAATGGTTTGGAAAGGGGAGACTCCAAACCCCACAGGCTAGCATCGAGCAGGTTGGTTAAAAGGAATTCAGCTCAGAAAAATTAAATTAGTTAGGATGATAAACTTTTATTAAAGAGGCTGTATTGCTAAATATTTCCTACAGGTTAGTCACATTGCTAAACTAATATGGAACATAAAGTTGGGAATTCCCTAACAATTCTGAGTTCCCTTTCTCAGCCTTAAATTTGCATTACCCTTTAGCTCTTTCATTTAACTATTTGTATAATTTATTACCAACATTTTCCCCATGGTTAACCTATTTGCTGTTGGCCCTAAGAGACTTTTTGTGCTTTAGGTCTACTCTTGAATCTTAAAGATATTTTGCTTGTTTCGGTGTCCTGCTCAAAGGAAAACATGCCACAGCATTGCCACCACGTATCTCCAGTGACCTTCAAGGGCTCGATGATTGATCTTGGATAAATGAAAATTGAGAGCCAGCTTCATATTCCTCACAGATAAGAGGCTTGTTTGCATTGCAAGCTTGGCTTTGTAGGGTACCTTGCAAGCACTTTGTGCCATCCTTCTTGTGTCAAGCCGCAGTCCATTGCAGCTAGGTTTTAAGGACCCCTTGTGAGAAAAAACAAAAGTAGAAAACCTGTAAAATACAGGGAGCATGCCATTTTAAACAATTAAATGGCATTTAAAAATCTCTGCTCCATTTTTAGGCTTATAAAAGTGGAAGCCTATCAAAAAGTTTATGTCTATTGTGAAAAGAAAAAATGTGCTCTGTTAGCAAAAGAAACTCAACAGAGTAAACAGTAAACCTAAGAATGGGAGAAAATATTTGCCAACTGTGTATCTGATAAAGGTCTAATATCCAGCATCTATAAGGAACTTAAATAAATTTACAAGAAAAATACAAACAACCCCGTTAAAAAGTGGGCAAAGGACACAGACATTTTTCAAAAAAAGACATACATATGGCAACAAGCATATGACAAAAAGCTCAATATTACTCATCATTAGAGAAATGCAAATCAAAGCCACAATGAGGTACCCATCTCACACCAGTCAGAATGGCTATTATTTAAAAGTCAAAAAATAACGGATGCTGGCAAGGTTGCAGAGAAAAGGGAACAGTTATACACTGTTGGTGGGAGTGCAACTTAATTCATCCATTGTGGAAAACAGTGTGGTGATTCTTCAAAGAGATAAAAACAGAACTACCATTCAATCCAGCAATCCTATTACTGAGTATTTACCAAAAGGAATATAAATCATTCTATCATAAAGATATATGCATGTGAACGTTCATTGCAGCACTATTCACAATAGCAAAGACATGGAATCGACCTAAATGCCCATGAATATAGACTAGATACGGAAAATGTGGTACGTATACACTGTGGAATACTTTGCAGCTAAAAAAGAATGATATCATGTTCCTTGCAGCAACATGGATGGAGTTGGAGGCCATTGTCTTTAGCAAACTAACACAGGAACAGAAAACCAAATACCGTTTGTTCTCTCTTATAAGTGGGAGCTAAATTGTGAGAACACATGGACACATAGAGAGGGGAACAACAGACACTGGGGCCTACTTGAGGGTAGAGCGTGGGAGGAGGGAAAGGAACAGAAAAAAACAACTATTGGGGGTATGAGGCTTATTATCTGGGTGATGAAATAATCTGTACAGCAACCCCCATGACATGAGTTTACCTATATAAGAAACCTGCACATTTACCCCTGAACCTAAAATGAACGTTAAAAAAAGTGCTTTGCATTTGCGAGCAGTACAATTTCTTTGATATTGTTTTGTATCTAGCAGCAGATGTATGCTTTTTTTCCTCTGCTAGTTGCAAAGAGGATGTGCTAGAGAAGATCACTATGACCATATTCCCTGATGAACTATAAAATTCATGAGTTTAGGCACCAGATTTTTCCCCATATTTTTATGCTACATTCCTGTACCATTGTATAAAATACAACAATCAGTGCTGTTGTAAGAGACGAAAACTAGTATTCCATTCCCTGTAATTGCATCACTGGAGTAGTACTATAGTTTATTTATATGGAAAGGCATGCAGGAGGTTGCTGGAGAGCTCTTATACTGTATTTGGATTTGTGGCAGAAGTGTAATCCTAGACCCCAGACTTACCCTGTGTCCTGGATCTATGAGTATGGCTGGAGAGCCTGTGTGAGTATCTCAGCTTCTGAGATCCTTGATGCAGAACAGACTCACCCAGGGCTCTCTCTCTCGAGGAGTCTTCAACTATCCATGAAAAGCAGCCTTGGGTTTATAAGCTCTGAAGTCACACAGCTTAACTCCAGTGTTATGGACTGAATTGTCTTCCCTCAGAATTCATACATTGAAGCCCTAGCCCGCAGTGTAACTGCATTTGGAGATAAGACCTTAAAGAGATACTTAAAGAGGGCTTATGGGTGGGCTGTAATCTGATAGAGCTGGTGTCCCTAGAAGAGGAAGAGACACCAGAGAGGCACACACGCAGAGGAAAGACTCTGTAAGGACACGGTGAAAAAATGGCCATCTGCAAGCCGAGGAGAGAGGTCTCAAGAAAAACCAAACCTTCTGACATCTTGATCTTGGACTTCCAGCCTCCAGAACTGTAAGAAGTAAATTTCTATTGTTTCAGTCTCCCAGTTGGGTATTTTGTTATGGCATCCCTAGTAGACTACTACATCTAGCAAGTAGGACAGTAGTTTGACAGTGTTGGAGAGAGCATGGTATGTTCACTGACAAAGATAAAGTGTTCATCTGTTTGCTTGCAGACCTTGTTTACCCCCACTGTTACGATTTTACTGCATCTATAGCAAATAGAAAGAAAAACTGGGCTTGTGCTTGTCATTCAGCTGGTGGACTCTCTAGCTCAGAATCCGTTTGCAGCCCTGCCCTGGGCCCCTTTGGGTTCTTTTGGCTGCAGAATACAAGTTACACAGTTTCATTAATGTGTGCAAAGTATTGTTTGCTAGCCTAAGTGGCAGCAGGAGGCAGAGATTGAGGGGGATACAGGCATAAAGATTAGAGCAAGGATGTGACGGTGAAGTCAAGACAAAAGATGCTATTAGTATATGGGGGGAACATGGCAGGTTATGGGGTTTCACACACAGACTATGGAGCAAGATGGCTGAGGTTTGAATCCTGGCTCTATGGTGTTTTAGGTAGTGATCCTGAGCAAGTTACTTAACCTCTGTGTGCCTCAGTCTCTTCCTCTGTGAAAAAGATATTAATAGAGTTGTGAGGTTTAAGTGAGTTGTATTATGTAAAGTGGTTTCAGCAGTGCCTAATAACTGGTAAATGCTCTGTAAGCGTTAGTGATGATGACGATGATGATGATGATGTTAGTGATAACATCACTTCGACAATGGCTGCCATTTTTTCACATGTACTTGGACAATTACTTGTACATACAAATGCTGTCATGCCCCTTTCCTAAGGTTTTTTATGGTTTTGTCTCGAGAAGCTTGAGCAACTTGGGTCCGCCCCTCCACTGAGTTATTCAATCCCACTCAGAGGAGGGAAACTCTTCCTGATTCTCATAATCTGGAATGTGTGTGGGTTTCCATGGCTAAAATACAAAATTGTTCCCACTCATTATATTTTTCACAGATTTAGACCATTCTTCCTCTATGACTTGGACATCCACATAGGTGCCAAGAATCCACGTCACTTCCCTCAGATTGGATCTCTTGGGCCTTAGTGCCAGCCTTCTCTGCAGAATTAAGATTTGGACTTGAGCCCCTCACTTTGCAATCCCTTCTTTTGGATGGGTTTTCAATCTCTTTCCTAACTTGGGCCTGTTTGCTTCCTTCTTTCCTCAAGGAGCTGTCAGTGGGCTCCAGGATCCATGGGTGGGCTATACCATTCATGACACAATGATGTCATTCACATGATTCTCTTTCCTTTCCTTGGAATGTAACTTCCTGTCATCTCTGCAAGTCTGTTTACTGTATATCAGCCAAGTTCTGTCTCATATGACACCTTCCCACAAAACCTCCCTGTATTCTAATTTTTCACTCATACTCTGTCCTAAATGAATGGATGTTTTATGTAACATCTTGATACAAATTTAAACTTCTGGAGTAGGTGAAGGGTGTTTCTAAAAAGCACAGATAATTCTATATCAAATGCAGTGGAAAATAGATGACTTGGTCTGGAGCCCATGATTGCTACAGAGAAATCTGCATGGAAAGAAATAAACGGTAAAACAGATCTCTCTTAATCAGTTTTTCATAAAAAGCCATTCTCTCAGATGCTTACAAAACTACCTTCAGTGATGCCTTCTGAATTTCATGACCGTGATAATGATATTTCTCCATATATGAGGTCATGTCCTATTTATTTTTATAATTTCGGAACCCAGCAAAAGGCCTGGCACACAGTTGGAGCTCAGAGGTTTGTTGAATGAATACAAATGTTTATAAAATTACATCTTTATCTTCCTCACCCAACGCTTTAGATCTGGCAAAAATATTTTCTATTAAAACAACACTAATTTGATTGTACAAATCTTCTAGTCAAGCCATGAGTTTAGCATTTGCCTCCTGACTGTCAGGGAGCAATGAGGGGCAGAGAGAGAGAAGCACATAAACATTGCAAGTATCTATTATGAGCACAAGCTCAGAGTGTTGTATTAATCACTGGCTGAGATAAGGAGGACAGGTATACAAGGGAGTCTAGGTCTTGTGCTTGTTCTTGTTTATATAATGTAAGTATGTAAGTGATTATTCTGAGGCTTCGTGTCTCTTAACCATGAGATTCTATGTAATCACAATAATGTGCATAACTAGAAAGCGACTGCTTTTTTGGGGTATATCAAAATGCATTTGAATTCCAAATATTTTATTATAACCATAAGAGATGCTTTCTGGTTCTGTTTAAATTTACACAATTTTTTCTACTGTTTTAAGTATTTTATAAATTTCATGCCAAATCTCAATTATTTAGGTAGGCTTAATAATTTGGTCTTAGGTAGAACCAAGAGAAATAGCTAAATGAGGACTGACATTATCGTTTCCTCTATGTGAAGAAGATCTGTTCTAGATTCTTTTAGTGTCTTCCTGTTTAGTTTTGCTCATTTCAACCATCATTGAAGTATTTAAGCGAGGGCGAGGAACATACAGAAGTGTTTTGAATCACAGTAATTAAAACCAATGGTTTTATAAAACATTAATCAGGATTGAAATTTTGAAAGGTAAAAGGAATTTTAAAAAGACTGTGGAGATCAATAGCACAAGTTATGTTTGCTATCAGCACACCCAGATGGGGGAAGTGGGAGTGGTGGGCAGGAGGCTGGACTGATCTTGCAGTTGACTGAGTTCATTGTGAAGCTCCCACCAGCCCCATCGATCTGGCTTGCAGTCTCTCCTTCCCTCTACTTAAGACCTTCACAATATAAAAAGTAGTGTTAAAATTGCAATCAGAAGCCTTTTATTTCTTTCTCAATTAAAGCATGGTGACTAAAGAAAAATCCATGAAGGTCTATTCTGGCTAAGTGGTTTCTTTTTTTAAACTTTTATTTTAGGTTTGGGGGTACATGTGAAAGTTTGTTACACAGGCAAACATGTGTCACGGGGTTTGTTGTACATATTATTTCATCACCCAGGTATTAAGCCCATTACCCAATAGTTACCTTTTCTGCTCCCCTCCTTCCTCCCACTTTCACCCTCAAATAGCCCCCAGTGTCTGTTATTTCCTTCTTTGTGTTCATAAGTTCTTTTTTAGCTTCCACGTATAAGTGAGAACATGCAGTATTTGCTTTTCTGTTCCTGTGTTAGTTTGCTAAGGGTAATATATTTTGGCTAAGTGTTTCTAGATTTGCAGTATTTATTAGAAAGATCAGAAATTCCAGTATATATAAAGTGTTCTGGCAGATGCAATAACATATCACAGCTTTTAATTGACCAGGCTTTTGGGAGAAACTTATACCTTGTTAAGTTACCAAACTTTATGATTAGTGAATATGGAGTGCATTCGTTTAGAACCATAAACCCGACAGAAGGATAAAGAAGAATTCAGTGAAAAGATAGAGATGGGAACCAGTCTCCCATCAAATAATGACACAAAATTTGAGTGCTAATTAATTAAATAAAGATTTACATTTGTTTCATAGATTAAATGAAAATGCAACGGCTATGTTTACATGTGTGTTTGCATAATTTTATCTGTACGTATCCATTTTATAGGCATACATATACATATATGCATACACTTCTGTGCATAGAAATGGAGGAAGGCAGGTACAGAAGGGAATCTAGGCCTTGTTCTTGTTTATATAATGTGGGTATGTAAGTGATAATTCTGAATACTTTGTGTCTCTTAACCATGAGATTCTATGTTATCACTGTAATGTGATACATACATGCATACATATTTTATGCATACATTGTACATGCATGCTCACACGCAGACAGGATATTAAACTGGAGGTTCAGAGTGATGTGCCAAGTTCCAAAAGGTATCAGATATCAGAAATTATAACAATTTCAAATGGGGTGCCCAGGAACTGTTTAGATTGATTCATCTACTTTGAAAGGGTTAGGTTGTTGGAATGAAGGATTGTACAGAGGAATGCTTTGGAGAGAGTCTATTTCATTCTCCCTTTTGCATGGCAGACAACACCTGACAGCAATAACTTAAGCATACCTTGAGAACAACCCTGTATGGCACATGCAACTGAATGTGTGTTCAGAGTTCTAGGCCAAGGAGTCTAGGGGTGGCTAAGGCAAATATTTATTCCTTACTTATGAAGAACATCTGAGCCCCTGTCTCATGGAACGAGGGCCGTACAGTGGATTGGAGCCCTTTGTTTTGGGTTAAATGAAGGTTGCCAGGTGGAAGTTGTTAGGGGGAGGGTGTTAAGTGAAAATGCCATATCAACTGCATGCTTCTTGCAAGCGGCTATGGTTCTCCTGTTCAGCCTGCTGCCACTGGAGCACCCCTCTATGTAAATTACCCCTAATAAAACTCTAGGTCTCATTTATTGACTCCAGGTCTCTTCTTTGGCCACGTGAACCTGGCGCCACCCCTATTGAAGTTAATAGGAGTCTGGCATGATACCTTGCCATCCCAAAGAGTCGCTAAACAATTCCTAGGCAGTGTTTGAATAGCCATATTCCTTGCTTCTCACAACACCTGGTCACAATTGGTTACAATGTCTGGATTAAGCAAGTTGGCTCTTATAAAAGTTAAATGAATTATTTGCCAAGTATGGTTTGTTTGCAAAAGTATTTTTTTCACAGTGAAAAATCTTACAGATAATTTATGACTCTGAGCCAAGGTGAGTCGACTATATACAATGGAATATGCTTACCATGTGATTAGCAGCTTGATTGTAGAGTGATCTGACCTGCATATTTGGCAAGCTGTCAAATATCTGCTAATAGAGTGTCAGGCACACTCAGATGCTTGTTAAATGTCTTCTCACATGATGAGCATAAGAATCTTCGCAGTAATTCACAACCAGTTTCCACATCAGGCCCTGTGCGCCCTCTAATACAGGTAATGGTGTTGATGTGTAGCTATTGTATTCACTCAAACAGAAGAAGGAAGGGAGTTTTCTTGGCTACCAGAGCTCCCTGGCTGTTATGGGTTGAATTACATCCCCCCAAAATTTCCATCATAATTAGGATGCTATGTTGACATCCTAACTCTCAGTACCTTAGAATATAATCATATTTGGAAATAGGGTTGTTGCAGATGTAATTAAGGTGAGGTCATACCATAGTAGGGTGGGCCCCTAATCCAAAATGACTGGTGTCCTTGTAAAAGGGAGAAATTTAGACAGAGAGACACACACACAGGGAGGGACAACATGTGAAGAAGAAGGTGGAGGTTGGGGTGATGCTTCTACAAGCCAGAAAATGCCAAAGATTGCCAGCAAACTACCGGAAGCTAGGAGAGGGCCGTGGAACAGATTCTTTCCCACAGCCCCCAGAAGGAGCAGCCTATGCCGACACCTTGATTTGGACTTCAGGGCTGTGATACATTTCTGTGGCTTTAGCCACCTAGCTTGTGGTACTTGCTACTGCAGCTTTAGGAAGCAAATACACTGGGCTTATGAAATGAGCAAATTCATCAGCAAACGGGGATTTTCTACGTCTGTGGACTCCTTTTACCCTTTCTTTTGCTTTGTGTACTATCACAGCTCTTACTCAGCTATTGCCCCAACCACAGTGCCTCATCTTTCCTTTCCTTTTAGAGAAATTGTATAAAAACTATGGTATCCAGAATGGATAAGTATTTGATAGATTAATCTAGCTTGGACATGCAATCATTTACTAAATGACTGTTGAATATGCTTGGAATGTCCAACTCTGGCAAATTTGAGAAATTTCAGGTTGCATGAGTATATTTTCTATAATCTTAGAAGTAAAGGCCAACATTGTCTAATAAATGGTGGACATTTTAGCATAGTGAATAAAGAGATGTAAGATAGCAATATTACCATTAACTAGAACTCTTAATAGGAAATGAAGTTTGGAATAGAGGATCCTTTATGTTATGAGTGGATGAATGTGTTTTATTCTAAGAATAATGAGAGCTAAAAATAACTGCAAGAAAGGAGTGGCATGATCAGTTCAGAACTTCATTTAAAAATAATTACAGATTTACAGAAAGATGTAAAGAAATGTACAAGGAGGTCTCTTGCACTTTTTACCCAACCTTTCTTAATGTGAACATCTGCATAACTGTAGTATATAAAAAACAGGAAATTAACATTGGTATAATTCATAGGGCTTACTTGGATCTGGCAGGTAAATACACACACTCATTTGTATCATATGTATGTGTGTGTGCAGCTCCATGCAATTCTCTTTTCCTTTTTTATATAATTTATTTTTGTAGAGATAGGGTCTTGCTATGTTGCCCAGGCTGGTCTTGAACTCCTGGCCTCAAGCCATCCTCCTAACTCGACCTCTCAAAGTGCTGGGATTACAGGCATAAGCCAGTGCCTGGACTCCATGCAATTTTCTTATATGTATAGTATCATACAACCACTAACATAATCAGGTTATGTAACTGTTTCATCACCACAAGACTCGCTTGTGTTACTCTCTTATAGCTACACCAATTTCGTGACCCACCCTTAACCCCTGTCAACCACTAATGGTTCTTTACCTCTATAATTAGGTCATTTCACAAATGTTACATAAGTGGAATCATGCAGTACATATTCTTTGACAGTGGCATTTTCCACTTAGCATAATGTCCTTGAGGCTCATCCAGGTTGTTGTGTGGGTCAAGAGTTCATTCCTTTCTATTGCTGAGCTGTATTTCATGGCACAGATGCTCTACAGTTTAATCAGTCATGTACTGAAGGGCATTTGGGTAGTTTCTGGCTATTACAAATAAAGTTATGGCATCCGAGTACAAATTTCTGTGTGAAAATATATTTTCATTTCTGTGGGACATATGCTCAAGAGTTCAATTGCTGGGTTGTATCGTGAGTCTATTTTTAGTTTTAAAAGAAAATGCCAAACTTTTTTCCAGAGTGGTTCCACCATTTTACACTCTCCCCGGTGATTCAGTTTCTCTACATCCTCTTCTGAACTTGATGTTACCAATGTTTTCTTAATTTTAGCCATTCTGATAGGTGTAGTTATATCTCATTGTAGTCTTAATTTGCATTTGTCTGATGGCAAATGGTGTTAAACACCTTTTCATGTGCTTCTTTGCCATCCGCGTATCTTCTTCTCTGCAATGTCTATAATGTCTATGAATGTCCTTTGGCCACTTTTAGGTTGGACTGTTTGTTTTTATAATTGTAAGCTTTGAGAGTTCTTTATATATTCTAGATCCAAGTTCTCTGTCAGATGTGTGATTCGCGAATAGTTTCTTCCAGTCTTTGTTTTCATTCTCTTAACAGGGTCTTTTGCAGAGCAGAAGTTTTAAATTCTGATAAAGTCCAATTTAGCTTACAGAATTTTGCTGTCAAGGATATGATCTGTTTTACATTTTGCATGTGGAGGGTGAAAAAGAGATCATTGAATATGGGGAAATGTAGATAGTTGCAATGCTATTTCAACAGTCCATTTGGAAAGGGCTGAAGTGTCAGTATAACTGGAGACAAAGGTGGTAGACCTAAGAGAACTTCATTATCAGTATCCTATGGGAAGTGTGGGGGTATCAGGTGACATTTGGGGTTTGGGTTTACACAATTGTGTGAATAGTCTTCCCATCAACTGGGGCCGTTATATGAGAGAAGAGCATGTTTGGAAGATGGGACCAGGGTGGCCAAGACTTGAGATTAGATATAATGAGCTTCCGGTGCTTATGGAACATTCAGGGAGAAAATACTCAGTGGACAGTTAGAGAGGTGGGTCTAGACCTCGGTTGAGTGTTCAGAACTGAGCACACAGACCTGGGCATCACTGGCACTTAGGTGTGCTTGAAGTCATGGAAGTAAATGAGACCACCTGGGGATGGGCTCTATATGTTTCAATTCTGCATGAGAAAGCAGAAGACCGGGTAGATTCAGTGAATTATGTAGACAATCTGAAAACTAGACAAAGGTTAAGAAATTCCATGTTATCTTCCCTTACTAAGAAACTCTAGTGATTTGGGCGAGTGAGAATCTTTCAGTAAAGCATTCAGTGTCTTCCTTTGTAAAGTAGAATCAGGGAATGATTTAAATTTTTTTATTATTGAGTTGTTGAACCTTACATATATGAGAGTCAAATCACCAGATCGATCCCTGACTTTTACCTTCAATATTCTGTAACCCATCTTTTCATTCCAAACTTACCCCAAAGGAATGGAGTTTAGCATCCTCTTTAGTTTGGAATGAGAGAAAATCGTTTCAGTCTGCTGCATCTACATAATGCCGCATGAAGCGAATACAAGATAATGAAAAAGAAAAGTTAAAAACAGTAATAGCTAATGGAAATAGGTATTTGAAGATCAACTTTTGATCAGCATGTAATATCTAAGCCTTTAATTTTTAAAATGCTCAAGCACAGTGATTTATTATCATGCTGTGAGTGAGTGAAAGTGAAAGACTGAAATTCGTTTAAAATGAAAGACTGCTTCCTGTGGTCTCGTCAAATAATGGCGCTATGCGCTCAAACTGGAAGCCCACCCCTCCCTTTCCTACGCTGTGCTTGTAGGAAAAGAAAATATGCAGGGAGGAATCGACCCCACTGTATTTAAAAGGGATTTGGGGAGGTTTTGTTCTTAGAGTCATGGCCAAAAAGCCTTGAAGGTTATGACAATGACAACTGGATTCACGGGTGCCGCAGGTTTTCCCAGCCACCAGCTCATAGACTCCTCTTCACTGCCCTCCCTCTTTGTTTTCCTCACACAGAGTTCCCTTGCACATGGATTCCCACCAGCCGTTTTCTATCAGGCTCAAAAGGGTGTTTGGCTAGAAATAAAAATTCCTCTTGAGTATGACACCTTACAAGAAGGAAAGGAGATGCCAAATTGTGAGCAATCTGTCAGGGTCTCCAGGTGGACGGGAGCTGGAGAAGCGGAGATGCGGGCTATGGCCAGCAGGTGGCAGTGTGAGAACGCAGCAAGACAAACAGAGCCCCCCCCCACCCCGCGCCCCGCGCCCCCCACCCCCTTCCTGAGGACCAGGACCTGCAGCTGGTTCTGCACATCTTCAAGGTAGATTTCCAGCGTCCTACCTCCCACCTTTCAAGTCCTGGTCAAATGCTGTAAAAGCTCTTCCACTGGATAATTTATAGGAACATCCCCTTTCTCTCTTATTTCCAGTGGCTTATTTTGAAAGGCTGAGCTCTTTTAATAAATGAGCAACCTACACAATATGAAGGGAAATAAAACGCTTTATAGCCAGTTGATGGCAAGTGTTTGTCTGCGTTAAGCACGCCAGTGGCAGAAAGATAAAATAAGGACAAGGTCGTGGTTTTGATCTCTGCTGAGCCCAATTAGCTTTGTTCTATAGTGTGCCCAAGGGCCTCACCTTAAATATGTTTAACCACCTGGAAATGCTTGTTTTGCATATGGGGGTCAATGCTGAAGTACTGCTCACTCAATACCTAGAAATTCACTATGGTTAAAAAAAGATTAGCTTCAGAGTCATGCAGACTTGAGTCCAAATCCTTGCCGTATCACTCATTAGCTGGGCAGCCTTGGGTAAGTCACTCTCTCAGAATCTTTTTTCCCATCTCTGTAGGTTCTGTGTGAAGGTGATAAACCACGTACATGAAATGCCTGGCACACAGCAAGTACTGAACCAAAGGTAGCTAGAAATAATAATGCTAACGTCCATTGACTGTTCCCATGACAATTTACCTGGATTCTTTGTACACCAAGGAGAATCTGATTTTGTCCTTATGTCCTTTGAAAGTACAGTCAACTCTTTGCTTCAGTGGATCATCTAGTTTAGAACCATATTCTTTATCTCCATGCTGATCTCAGGCTGCAGAGAGGGGACTGAGACAGAGGAGTGTTTGGGATAGAAAGAACAGGTTAATTATACATTGTTCTGAAATCACTGCTTTTCATAGCTAAATAGAAATGACTTTTGGGTGATCAGCTGTTCCCCTTGTCTGCCTCAGAACAATAGGAGATAGATGGGTGAAATGACTTTTCCAAGAGAAGATCCCCAAGGGTCCCTTCCCGTCATCACTTGCATACATGGTTATTTAGATGGCACCCCCACCTTGTGATTCGTTCCATGCTGCCCCATGAAGACCTGCATGGTGCCTGATCTCTGTGGGTGGCTCCACCATCCTCCAGGTTTGCAAGCCAGGTCCTGAGGAGCCACGCTTGACATCTCATTTCTCTCTGTGTTTTGTCCAAATACTGTTTTTTCTCCAAAACATCTCTCAAATCTGTCTCATATTTTATTATTATCTGTATCAGCACTCTTTTGTCTATGTTAACTGAATTTCTTCTGGATTTTTACAGGGACTTTCCATTTGGTATACCTGCATTCACTCTATCCCTTCCTTATTACCTTTTCCACTCTGAAGTTAGAGTGAAGTTTTAGCCACCATGCTATCTGAAGGTCGGGCTGTTAATGTTTTTCTCTGTAAGCTTAGGAACACTTTACCTTTACTAGCTATTTTTTATGCTGGACATGGGTAGGGGGAATAGTTCTTGCTATACTGGCAACACACAGAAGAATCACTCTGGTGTGAAAAAGCTCACATTCGGCTGGGCGCGATGCCTCACGCCTGTAATCCCAGCACTTTGGGAGGCTGAGGCAGGTGGATCACAAGGCCAGGAGTTCAAGACCAGCCTGGCCAACATGCTGAAACCCCATCTCTACTAAAAATACAAAAATTAGCCAAGTGTGGTTGTGGGTGCCTGTAATTCCACCTACCTGGGAGGCCAAAGCAGGATAATTGCTTGAACCCAGGAGACGGAGGTTGCAGTGACCTGAGATCACACCACTGCACTCCAAGCCTGGGTAACAGAGCAAGACTCCATCTTTGCGGGGGGTGGGGAGAAGCTCACATTCTTGGGGAGAGATGGCTATATAAACACAATGCTACAAAGCAGGTATCATATTGCTGGGTACAGGAGGAGGCCAGCAGGCCCTAGCTGACGTGTGGGTGGAGGGAAAAGAGGCCTCCAGGAGGTCTGCATGGAAGCTTCTGCTTCATGGATATTTGTGAAGGGATCTGGGCTCCCTGCTTGGAACAAAGGCCCTGTCATCAAGGAATTTACAGTCTAGAGAAAAAGAAGAATCATTAAGTAAAAAATGTACAAATACCTAAACACATAAAGAATAATTACAGATTGTAATTAATACTGTGAAGGGAAAGAACAGGTTACATAAGAAAGAATAAAAGGGCCATGATTTTGTTTGGGGAATTGGATAAGGGTCCCCAGAGGAGGTGGCCTTGAGCCAAGCCAGGAGACTGACCAGTAAGTGTTCTGCAGAGGACCAGAGTGCAAGACAGCATTCCTTGCAGCAGGGCCTGGTGCCCATGAAGCGAGAAGGAGCTCAGGGTTCAGGGAGCTGCAGGCTGGTCAGTGTGGCTGGAGCACGGGGAGAAACGGGAGGATATGAAGGGTCAGATCAGGCAGGCGTTGGAGACCTTGGTTGGGGGTTGGTTTTGACTCAAGTGTGATGGCAGGAGAGCCCCCGGAGGTTTTAAGAAAGAGAGTGCCAGTGATGGGCTTTGTGTGTGCAAAGCAACCTCACTGCAGTCTAGAGAATGGATGCGAGAGGGCAGTTGGGGGATTCAGTTAGGATTCGAGTGGGACATGAAGGTGGCTGGGGTGTGACTCCTCAGAGGGATTTGCACAAGTGAACATGGTTGGACTGGAAAGGCCAGGCCAAGGGAACAGAATGTCCAAAACCAAGAGGCAAGAGAAAAGATGATGTGGTAGGGGGACTGGCTTTGAAAGCAGCAGAGGTTTACGGGAGAGTGCTGGGCAGTGAGCCAGAGGGGAGTGCAAGGGACATATGTTGGTACCCACAGTCTATGCCTAGGAGATGGGATCTTTCTCAAGGGGTGGAGCTACTAATGTTTGAAATAGAACTTTATGAGATCAATTCTGCATTGTAGAAGAGCTCTATTGGGATACTCTAAGGAGGCACAGAGGGTGAAGAGACTGGAGTTCTGTGGTTATTGAAATAGTCCAGGGACATGAAAAATGGTATTTTGTTTTCCTAATAGTTGTCAACCGTGGTAGCTGTCATTTATCAAATTCCTATCACGTGCTGCTGCTGTACCAAACATTTGACCTCTGTCATTTCTAATCTTCCTCCCTGGATTTTCCATCACACTTCCTCAAAGTGGGGATTGGAACTGGTATGAGTGAGCACAGGGGAGCAGAATGCTTCTGACAGTCACTCCTCCTTGCAGCTATGGAGCCTCCCAGCACCTGCAAGGTAGTGTTTTGTTGCTATTTTTCAATAAAGAAATTAAAATTCTTTGATGAAGTAGCTTTTCCAAAGGCAATAGAGCTGAATACATTGCGAAAGTGGGATTTGAACTGTCATCTCTCTCATTCCCTAATTCAAGCCTTTTCCGTTATATCAAATAGTTCCTTCTGTCTCTAGTAAAACCCATGGTGGTGAAATACAGTGATTTATATGATATTTGACTGCCCTATGAGAATGTGAGACAATCTCATTGAATGTTAATTCCATTGACATTGAAGACAATGACTGTATATTATTCACTGCCACCCTGTGCCCCAGTGCCAAGCCCTGTAAGTGTAAGTTTGTTGACTAAAAGAACCTATCAGATGGGATGGCAGTTCTCCTATTAAGAATCTGAAGTCCTCTTTCATTCCATTGTTCATGTGACTGCTCTGTCTTTTCCTCTGAAAAGCATCACAAGGGGACAGCTGCCTTCCTGTGTCTACATCTTTGTAATAGAGTCATCAGCCACTATAGCTGCAGAGAATACAAACAGAGGAGAAAGACCCCAACCCCCCTCTGCGCTTCCTTTACATTTCCTGCTCACGCTTATGCCCAACTTCTCCAAACCCTCATGCCCTTAGTTCATGGTCCTTCACTCTGAGGCATCGGCAGGGCTGATAATTGGAGAATCAGAGTGTAGATTCATTGAGAGGCCATGGATTACAGTCACCTAATGGAGTCTGAGAATTATGCACCCACATCACTACAGAGAAGCAGGGTCACTGGAAGAAGAGATGGTGGTTGTGCAGCCAATTGAAATGCATACTGCATAATACCAACATTTTTCCACAGCACTAGCTAACAGTAGGTTTTAATTATGTAGTAATAAAAAATGAATAAACAGCAGTAAATTACAGTCCATTTCTGTGAGTGATCTTAGTCCAATAGCTAAAATCCACAAATTACTTAAATATTTCAAATCAAATCAGAGTGTTTGTCAAGCATGTGTTGGTCAAAAGGCAGCAGCATTTTTTATTGCCACTTTGCTGTTTATGGTTAAGTAGCATGTCACTGAGTTGGGGATGGAGTGAGGAGCCCAGATTGGGCCTGAAATGGAACTGGAATGTGCGGGAGGGGCTGGGAGTGAGAAATTCCAACCCCTGGGACCATGTAAAGGGGTCTGCTTGATTTGCAGGGCTGGCAGAAGGTCTTCCTTGACTCCTCCATGCTTCAGGGCCCTGGCAAGGGAGGGGAGCTCTGTACAGGCTGCCAGGCACAGAGGGGAGACGGCACCAGCTGGGCCTGAGGCTGGGGATCACAGCTTGTTGTCTCCCTCGGAACATAACCTGTTGGTGTTGAGAGGCTCCACTACTGCAAGGAGGGCATTGGCTGTTGGAAGCAAAGCATTCTACTTCCTGGTGCTCTTGGCAGTTCCAAGTCCCCCTTTTGAAGAGCCGCAGTTGTAAATCCAGGTTTTTATGGAAATTGAAGCTTGTAGAATTTTGGGAAAAGAGTTAAAGCATATCTTTCTTTTTCTTCTTTTTTGCAAATTTTATAAAAATGAGTGTCTGTGTGAATACCTTACTAGGGCTTACGTTTAATTAGTTTCACATAAATTCACCTTTATCTGTGACCCTGAGGCCTACACACTTCCAACATGCATAGCCATGTGATTTTTATCAACTTCATGCAGCCAACAAACCACATAGCAGACAAGTAGAGCAGCACCTCTAGACTGTCACTCACTAACTTGACATTTGGTCAAGATTTACATAAGCCAGTGGCCATTTACTGAGCATTCACTGTGCCGTGGCTCGTGCTTTGTTGCTTTATGTTCTTCCCAACATAATGTGAACCTTAACTTTAATGACTTCACATAACAGGGAGTGGGGTGGAGAGAACAATTCCTTAAGAAGAGGGTCATATCAATTTGCTGCTGCAAACTCTGCCCTCGGCTGGGGGATGCTTGTCTTTTTCTTATGAGGTCTTGTCATCCTGTGACAGCGCCCATCCCACGGTGGCACCAGAAAGTTCCTGGCTTTCTTGGACACCCTGGCACATGGGTCTTTCCCTACAGTCAGCATCAGTGACTACAGACACTCAGGATCATGTAGATCCTGTTCTCTAACTATGACAGCTTGTAAGAGTAATGTGGGGCCTTGATAAAATGCAGATTTCTCAAGCTTATTCTAGCATTCCTGAAACAGAAGCGCCAGGGGAGCCTGTGGATTTGTACTTCTAACAAGTACATTACATGTTTCTCAAAATCAAGTTAGTTTGGGAATCACTGAACCAAAGGAAAGGTGAAACACATTCTAAGGTAATCAGGGAGTGTGAGTTTTTACCGGGTTAACTAATTGAATAGAGAGCAAAAGAGCGAGGGGCATAATGTTCCTAATGGTGAGTGGCAGGAAGAAAATAAAGCCATTTAAGTGCATTTATTATGTGCCAGTAGCTGCACTAACCACCTCTGTGCATTTCATTTAGTGCTCCCCACCGATCTTTGAGGAAGAACCATTTTTATCCCCCCTTTAGAGGTAAAAATTCCCATTTAGATGGGAACATAGTGTCAGGGATGTTAAGTAACTTTCAAGTCACACAGCTGGTAAAGGGTAGAGTCCAGATTAGAACCAAGACAGCAGGATATGAGAGCCCTGTGTTCTTTCCTCTGTGCTCCAAAGACTGAACTATCGCCTAATCCTGGAGAAGCTACAATGTCCAACACTGGGGTTGAGTGAGGAGTCCAGAATCCTTCCCCAGCTGCAATAGTAGCTACCTGCAAAGGCACTCTGGGTACTGCTCAACATCCAGGGCACTAGGGCTGCCTTGGTAGTCAAATGCAGCGACTTGGAGGCTCACGAGCACATGACTGTGCCTTGGTGTGGGACACTCGGGGTTCCCTGAGGAGTCAGTTGCACTGGTGCCTTTGGCCACGTAACAGGGGACAGTGGCACTGACTGTGAGAGGCACCCATGGACAGTGATGTGGGTGGTGGTGTGCTGACCCACTTAGAGAGGAGAGCTGTTCGTGGTGTTGCACGTTGGCTGAGAGTGTGGGCTTGAGAGTCACACAGCCTAGGGTTGACCCATGTGGCTGAATCAACCCCTTGTTCACTGTGTGACTGTACTTGTCTTCTGTTGATACTGTAGCAGTTTATATAAATTTACTTCCATTTGTGATCTCAAAGTTCTGTGGGTCAGACACTAAGGAACAGGGTGGCTTAGCAGCATCCTATACTCAGATGTTGGCTAGGCTGGGCACTTATCGGAGGCTTAGGGGAAAAATCCACTTGCAGCCTCATTCAGGTTCTTTGGTGAATTCAGTTCTTTACCATTGTTGGACTGACACCCTTGTTTACTTGACATGTGTCCTCTTCTTCAGACCACAAAGGGTAAGTTCCTTGAGTCTCTGACTTCCTCTTCTACTACTGGCCAGGAAAAGATCTCTGCTTTTAAGGGCTCATGTGAATAGATTTAGGCTCACCAGATTATACAAGACAATCTCTTTAAGTTCAACATATTAATAATATTAAGTATATCTCCCTTGTAATTTTATAACAATGCAGATAAATTCACAGGAGTAACACCAACGGAAGAGGTCATGGGAGCAAAAATTCTGCCTACCACAGTGGCCTTAGGCAAGATCTCTTGGACTTAGTGGTCCCCAAAACACTAGTTTTATAGATGTATGATATTTACAGAAACTAAGATTTAAACAAATTTGCTACAATATAAAGAGTTATATATTAGTCTGGAATTCTGTGTTCCATTAAAACACAACATGTATTTTCCAAATGATAACTTGAAGGCTAAGAATGAGCTCAAATAACTTTTTTAGGAAAACCTGCTAAAATAGTATCGAGAAACAGCATGAGCCATTTACTCTTCCCCATCCTTCAACCACCCTCCCACCTCCTCACACACCATGTTGTTTGAAAGTTTTTGAAAAATCTTTTTGTTAAACTCTGGAGTGCAAAGCTAATGGACATCATTAGGACAGTGATAATGCCAGGCCACATTTTAGTGTTTTTTTCCCCCCAGAAAAAGCATACCTCCAAGCAATGTCATTTATAAAGAATATTTGAACCAATGTCTAATTTGAAGAAAATAAATACCTTAAGAAGTAACATGCATACCTCATAATTTTCCAGTCAAAAGCTGTCAAACAGAAGTTCTCACATACTGCAATATTTTTTCACAATAATTCACTCAAAAGTACTTCTCTTTCACTGTGTCCTTTGCGAAAACACGTTGTAATTCCCACTCTCCTCTAGGTGATTGGAAATGGACGTGGTCTTTCATTCTGTGTGCTCTCCGAAGAACATTTTAGCATTGAGCAATGCAATAAGGATGGAAAAATGAGGCACTAAATCTAGTTCCACAGTTTCTAAGATTTAAGTACACCATTTGTTAAAGGTTGGCAACCTTGATATGCATAGAGGACAAACAAGAGTCTTAATTTTCTGAGTGCAAAACAATGAGAAAAATCTATTTTTAATTAGCTCAGACAGGCCGGATGTGGTGGCTCACGCCTGTAATCCCAGCACTTTGGGAGGCCCAGACGGGCAGATCACGAGGTCAGGAAATCGAGACCATCCTGACTAACATGGTGAAACCCCGTCTCTACTAAAAATACAAAAAATTAGCCAGGCGTGCTGGTGTGCGCCTGTAGTCCCAGCTACTCGGGAGGCTGAGGCAGGAGAATGGCGTGAACCCGGGAGGCGGAGCTTGCGCGCTACTGCACTCCAGCCTGGGCGACAGAGCAAGACTTTGTCTCAACAAAAAAAAAAAAAAAAAAAAAGAATCCTCAGACAGACAGATATGAATGATGGGAGCAATTCAGTCTGTGTATTTTATTTTCACTGTTTTCCAGTTACACAGGGATAAATGAACTTGAATTCAGCATAATAGATGAGGCTTTTAATCAATTTTTATATGGACAATGGACTGATTTGAAAACTTTGCTAGGCATCATGTGCTGCCCAGGACCGTATGTGCCAGACAGTTTTTGCAGCCCATTAAGGGGCAAGTAGGTATTGGAAACAGACTTATGTTCTGGTGTCACTTCTGCACTGTCATCCTATTTACACTGAGTGTTTTATTGTTAGGAGAATTAGTTATTCATGGTCCTATGGGTTCATTTTAGAAAAGCTTAGAAAAGACAGATAAGCAAAAAAGATGAAAAAAATTCCAACTCACTGATAGCTTTCTTTTTCTTCATTACACACACACACATACACACACACAGACGTACTCTTCCAGATTTTAAAAATGAAGATGTAAGTACGTTACATACTATCATATATGTGTGCATATGTGTGTATATAGGTAGACATATATAATGTATAAAATATATATGCATATATTAGTCAAAGGCTAAAAGGCAGGTAGACTCTAATTATTGGTTCATCATTTTTTAGATTTCTCCATTCAGAGCTCTAGGGGTCTGTCTTCTGCTACAACCTCATTCTACAATGCTTTCAAAAGTCACTTAGTTTCCACAATCTGTACAGGCTGTTAAGCATCACTAAAAAAAAATGTACTGAGGTTGGTTAAGCCACTTACCCAAAAGATCAGTCAAGACTAGAATTGATACCCTTAACTCCAAGACCACTCTCCCTCCTGTTACTTCACTCCACCTCTCTGCCTTCAGAAAGTGAGTATTATACAAATATTTGCCTAATCCAGGGGTAGAAATTTGCAGCTAAACATTCTGGAGACCCAATGTACAGGACGGTGACCATAGTTAATAATAATGTATTATATACTGGAAATTTACTAAGTGAATCCATCTTACATATTCTCACCACTCAAAAAGGTAACTATGTGAGGCAATGGATATATTAATTAGCTTGACTATGAAAATCATTTCCCTATGTGTATGTATACATCACATTATACATTTTGAATCTATACAATTTTTATTTGTCAATGATACCTCAAGAAAGCTGAAAAAAGGTGGACATGGCTCCCCAAATATGAATTAGAAATGCTAAATTTGATCAAAATAGGCTTGTGTGGAATTACAGATCTTAAATAGGAGAACTTAGAAAACATGTTCAGTATTCGTCAGGGTAATAATTTTGAAGCTTCCAAAGGACTTCTGATATGCTAATAAACTTTGGAAGAATGTAATGAAAAACTTAAAAAAAATAGTTGCATGCTTTATGAGACCAAGGAAACCTACTCTCAAATAAATAAAACTCTAATAATTACATTCTGTATTTCCCTCAGAAAACATTTAACTTCCCCGAATAGTGCCCAAGCCTGTTTTGAAAGCAATCTTAAAAAAAAATCCCATACAACTCAAACCTAAAAATATCTTCAGCAAATTTCTTGAAACTTTTTTTTTTTAAAGAGAAAGAACATATGAGCCATGTACAAAAAGTAATTTCACACAAGAAATACAACCTTACTTAAGCTGCTAAATAAGAGGAGTGTTGCCCTTCAGAGGAGTTGCTAGAGAAGGATCTGTTTTTGTTGCTATGAGGCTGCTGTTGTTCAACTAAATCTGAAAGCCATTGTAACATCAGGATCAATTTACAAGTTATATTAGGAAAATGTTCCCGGTACTTCACAGTCTCACTATCTGGTATTTGAAGAAAACCAAATACATTATTTAACTTGAACACCTATTTCAGTTGACTCAAAATAACTTTTATATCTTTATTTTTTAGTTGTTTTTGTGACGGAGTCTCCTTCTGTCGCCCAGGCTAGAGTGCAGTGACGAGATCTCGGCTCACTGCAAGCTCTGCCTGCCAGGTTCATGCCATTCTCCTGTCTCAGCCTCCCAAGTAGCTGGGACTGCAGGTGCCCGCCAACATACCCTGGTTAATTTTTTTGGTATTTTTTGTAGAGACGGGGGTTTCACCATGTTAGTCAGGATGATCTCGATCTCCTGACCTCGTGATCTGCCTGCCTCGGCCTCCCAAAGTGAACTTTTATATCTTAAAAACAAAAAGGAACAAGAACCACTGTGTTGTGGAGGTGATTTGCAACCACAGATGCTACTCAAAATAGGGTGTACCAGGCCTGAGAAGAGTTCTGAAACAGAAGCGCCAAAAATGTTCTGAACAAAGCATTACCTGTGAGAATAGGTGAATGTACATTCCAAGCTATCTACTTCGAAGGAGATAAAAACATCTTTTGGATGTTGAGTTCTGGCATGTTACTCAAACTAGGAATTGTATTACCTTGTATGTTTATCCGAGATATAAGATTTCTGTATTATTTATAATAACTGTCATGCTTTTCACCTGCTAAATCAACAATGAGAATTTCTTTGCTACTAGAAAATATATGCAAGGAGCTACTCTTCTGGAAAGAGTATAATGGTTGAATAATTGAACAATAGGATTATATTATAGCAATATAGTTTTTGCTATGTTTAGGTAAAGAATCTGTGTTTTCTTTGCAAACAGAAAAAGCTTGTAAGTGAGGTACATCTAGAGAGCCAAAGTCAGTCTATTTTTAATCTTTTCAGTCACTGTTAATAAACTTGTAGTCCCATAAAAAATAGGAGAGAGACAGAGACGAATAGAAATGGAGTGGAGAGGCAAATGAATGAGTCGAGGATGAGAGAGGTGACTGATTTTCTCCTTTGCTCACCCTGTCTTGCAACATCCATTTGACTATGCCTTTAAATTTAATTCCTTTTCTACTTTGTCTAGAACAAAGCATGGGCCAAGGGCTGATGTTAGAAGTCTTTGATGGCAGTAGTAATACTAAGGTTTTCTGAGCAAGAACTTGATATTCTTAGTAAAAGGAAATGTAGGTGGGCAGATAGAAGGATATGTGAGTCAGGACAACCTACGTACCTGTGCAATTTGCACTTTCTATACTGATGTGGTGATGGCAGGGGGAAATGAATGCTTAAAGAGCACTAAAAAGACATCCTTTTTTTTTTTTTTAAAGAAAAGATCTTATCTGATCTTACTGTAATACATAGTGATTATTTATTTGCAGAAGATGAACCAAATAATTTATATTTTACCAAAAAAGACCTCATTCAAATATTAAAAGGTTAAAGGTATTATTTATAATAACTGTCATGCTTTTCACCTGCTAAATCAACAATGAGAATTTCTTTGCTACTAGAAAATATATGCAAGGAGCTACTCTTCTGGAAAGAGTATAATGGTTGAATAATTGAACAATAGGATTATATTATAGCAATATAGTTTTTGCTATGTTTAGGTAAAGAATCTGTGTTTTCTTTGCAAACAGAAAAAGCTTGTAAGTGAGGTACATCTAGAGAGCCAAAGTAAATAATAAATAATAAAATAATAAAATAAGTGATGAAGCCACTGATTTTTTTTTTTTTCTGAAATACAGAGTCTTCCGCTGCCATACTGAAGAGTGGTAGACAGATTTATAGAGTGATCTGCCTATTTCACACTGATCTTTTTCTTACATACCTTACTTCACAACCCAGCTTACTTCTGTCTTTGGGTAGACTACACAGCAACTTGACTTTCAAAACAAGGTATTATGTATGTATGCATCCGTAATATGTAGTGTATAGAATACATAGTTTTTTCTTGCTTATTTGATATTAACAAAGGCCTTTTCCCCCAAATGTGCTATGTTGAGTAGAAAATATGGTAAATATATTACTTTGCATGAAATGTTACCTTATATTGACCAAAGGGCATCATACTTTAGTGGAATACTGAAAATAGAACCTCCTTTCGGATATGAGGTTAGATCCTCGTTTTAATTTTTAATGGTATTTTCAGTGAAACACTAAAAACGATCATTTAATTGGTCCCTCTGTGAATCACATCTCCTGTCTCCCGGGTCTTGAAGTGCTCTTAATTAGGCAGGTAGCCATACAAAAGGGAAATGGAAATGTCCAGTGATTGTGCATCAGACTGAATGAGGCAACAAAGATATATTTCTGAATGAAAAAAGAACAGTAACTCTGTTTGTAAAACGTTAATTTCTTAAAGGAATTGAAAAACATAGGCACTGAAGAGTGCAAAGAAAATGAGATTCAAAGAAGTTAAGGAACATTACAGCAGTTACCTGGACTACTTGGCTTTGCTTTTCTCTAAGTGCGTCTTCAAATTAGATGAGGAAATGTGAGAAATGACCAAGTGGGATATTTCTTATCAAAACTGGGCTTCCCAGATACCTAAAGTTCATAACTAGAGAACTAGGACGTAAAGCATCTTAATTGCTGTATTTAACAGGGCATACAAATGGAAACTTAAAGCAACAAAGTGAACGAAATTGATGCCATAAACACACATACACACACACAGACACACGCTGAATAAAAACAAAAATAGCAACGTAATAAAAACTGAACTTAAAAAACAAGATATCTAAGGAAAAATAAAGCCAGAGTTGCAGGAGAACAGGAAATATGGGCTTAGGCTGCAGGCAGCTTGCAGGGAGCTCTTGCATAAAGCAGTGGCTTGGACAGCTGTCTCATTTACAGAAAGGAGATTTAGGAAAATCAAGGATGCAGCAAAGAAGCTTTCTGGGTACCTAGAGTTTTTGTGAGGTAAAAAGTCAGTTGCAACAAATCAAATCTCCAAATTTAACTTATTTTACTATTATAGTATTAGAGCCATAAATCAAGAAATTATTGATAAAACTGGTTCAGATACTATTCAGGTCCTCAGAGAAGCAAATGTTAAACCATTCTATGTAGGTACTTACATATATCAGAAGCCTTCAGACATGCTAGAAAATACTACCCTCTCTGAAAATGAGCTCACAATGAAAATTATGTGAGAAAATGAAATGCATTAGGAGAAACAATTATCTGATGCAAGATATAGGAGAGTTAGTATCCCATTAAGTAGACAAAATAGAATAATCTGAAAGATTTTATACAATAAATATATCTAAAAAGGCTTATAGAGCTTAAGGAATAGAAATCATAATAAACTGATAGTATAGAAAACATGTAGATGTGAAAAAAGCAAGTAAAACATCCAGAAATAAAACTGTCATAAAAATTGTAAACTTAATGAATTGCTTAAATAGCATATTAGTTACAATTAAGAGGTGAATAACAAACTAAAAAATGGATCTGAGGAAGTTACCCAGGGTACTGACCCAAAAGATAAAAAAATAGAGAAAGAGTATGAAAGAGAGGCTAAGAACATGGAGGAGATGGCCCAACACAAACCGAATAGTAATAATATCTGATATTTATTTATTTTTGAGACAGAGTCTTGTTCTGTGGTCCAGTCTGGAGTGCATTTGCATGATCTTGGCTTACTGCAACATCCGCCTCCTGGGTTCAAGCAATTCTCCTTCTTTATTTAGCCTCCTGAGTAGCTGAGATTACAGGCACCCATCACCATGCCCAGCTAATTTTTGTACTTTTAGTAGAGATGGGGTTCACCATGTTGGCCAGTCCAGTATCGAACTCCTGTCCTCAGGTTATCAGCCCGCCTTGACCTCCTAAAGTGCTGGGATTACTGGTATGAGCCACAGTGCCTGGGCCAATGTCTGATATTTTTACAGAATTGGAGAAATATATCAGTCTTCATATTGAAGGAGCACATGTTTTAAGGAATAAAAAAATATTTAAATATGGACACTCTGTAGTGAAAACTGCAGAACCGTCTAGAGCATAGACAAATCTGTAACAGCAAGCAGAGAGAAAAGGCCAATTGCCTGCCGATTGATATCACATCAGCGGGAGACTGCAGAGGAAAATGGAATAATATTTTGAAAGTTTTCAGAGAAAATACCGGTCAACTTAGAATTATATTCCAAGATAAACATAACACAAGAGAAAAGGTAAAATACAGACATTTTTCAGATTAACAAGAACAGAGAATTTTTGCCTATAAAAGACCCTTGTTGTAAGAACTACTAAAGAATATACTTCAGGAGAGAGGAAATTGAACTCCAAAAGAAGGAGTTAGAATCAAGAGGCAATGGAAGAACTAAGATGTTGCTAAATACACTGGTAAATTTGACTGTAAAATAAAGCGTTGACTGTAAAAATGAAGCTCATTTGAGTGACGCTTAAAATTGAGGTGGAAGCAAAATATTTTGTAGTGATTATGATGGAAGTTGAGGGTTTGGTGTTAAGCAGTGGTTTCCATCCTTTTTGACACCAGAGACTGGTTTTGTGGAAGACAGTTTTTCCACAGATGGGCCAGTATGCAGGATGGTGGGTATGGTTTCAGGATGAAATGATTCCACTTCAGAGCATCAGGCGTTAGATTCTCATAAGAAGCATAGAACCCAGATCCCTCACACGTGCAGTTCACAATAGGGTTCATGCTCCTATGAGAATCTAATGCTGCCACTGATCTGATGGGAGGTGGAACTCAGGTGGTAATGCTCACTCACTCACCAGCCTGCAGGTCACCTCCTACTGTATGTCCCGGTTCCTAAGAGGTCATGGACTAGTTAGTGGTCCACCGCCCAGGGGTTGGGCACCCTTCGTGTAAAGGAAGATTAAAGGCTATATGGTTCAGGAAGATAACATAAACATTACTTTCAGACTTTGTTAAGTCATGTAGAGGTCAGGACTTTGAGAGCAGTCTCGTCAATATGGCAAAACCCTGTCTACCGAATATACAAAAAAAATAGCCAGGCATGGTGGCACACACCTGTAATCCCAGTTCTCAGGAGGCTGAGGCACGAGAATCACTTGAACCTGGGAGATGGAGGATGCAGTGAGCTGAGACTGCATCACTGTACACCTGCCTGGGTGACAGAGTGAGACTCTGTCTCAATTAAAAAGAGGGAGAGAGGGAAAGAAAGAAAATGTAAAGGAAATAACTAAAAAAGTTAAAATGTACTTACATCACCAAACCACGAGAAAGGGAATTAAGGAATTTTAGTAGACAATTGTAGGAAAGAAAGGAAAAAAATTAAAATAAAGGGATTAGATGTTTACATGGGCTAGTTTTACTAAACTTGCAAATAGATAATCCTAGGTTACTCAAATTACAATGAAACCAGAAAAAGAGTAAAAACTGTTTACCACCTTTTTTGAACTTAGTAAAACTTTGATTTTAAGATTAGGAAATAATAGTGCAGTGAAAGAAAATACTCCCTTTACTTATGATCACTACTGCACGAATTCAAAACAAAATATATTTCTAAAATATGAATAATGTGTACTTACAGTAGAATGTATATGAGGAGTGTAAGGATGGTTCAACCTTAGCATATCAATCAATGCAACTTACTGTTTTCATAGACTAACAGAGTAATCATCTAATTATATTACTAGATGAATAAAATATTTTTGACAGCGTTCAACTATTTGTGGTTAAAACTCTCAGATAAACTGGATAGAAGGGAATATCCTTAACTGAATAAAGCCTATATGTCCAAAATATATGCAAGATCTATATGTGGAAAATAACAGAACTCTGGTGAAAGAAATCAATGAAGAACTAGATAAATGGAGAGCCATCCCACGTTTACGAATAGGAAGACCAAATACTGTAAACATACAAGTTCTTTCCAACTTGATCTATAGGCCCAATGCAATCTCAGTCACAATCTCAGCAAGTTATCTTGTGAATACTGACAAAAAAATTCTAGTGTTTATATAGAGAGGCAAAATGATCCAGAATAGCCAGCATAACATTGAAGGAGAACAAAATTGGAGGACTGATACTGTCAGACTTCAAGACTTATTATAAAATGACGATAATAAAGACAGTGTGGTATTAGTGAAAGAATGGACAAATCAGTGGAACAGAGTAAAGAGCCCCCAAATGAACCCACATAAGTACAGTTAACTAATAGACAAAGGAGCAAAGACAACACAGTGGAGAAAAGACAGTCTTTTTGACACTGGTACTGGAACAACTGAACATCCACATGTAAAAAACCTAATCCAAACACAGAACATTACAAAGATTAACCCAAAATCGATCACAGACCTGCATGTAAAACACAAGCTCCTAGAAGAGAGACAATTGAGGTAATCTTGAGTTTGGCAATGACTTTTTAGGTATGACACCAATGGCATGATCTATGAAAGAAACAGTTGATAAGGTGGACTTCATTAAAATTAAATATTTCTGTGGTGTGAAATGTGCCGTGAAGGAATAAAAAGACAAGTCATAGACTAGGAGGAAATAACTGCAAAAACATATCTGATAAGGCCTGTTATCCAAAATATAAAAGGAACTCTTAAAACTCAACAATAAGGAAATAAACAACATGATTAGAAAACGGGCCAAAAACCTCAACAGACTACCACAGAAAATATACAGATGGCAAATAAACATGCAAAAAGGTGCTCCACATCCTATATCATTAGGGGAATGCAAATTACAACAATGAGATACCACTATATATATATCTGAGTCACCAAAATACAGAACATTGACACCACCAGATTCTGGTGAGGACGTGGAGCAAAGGAACTCTCATTCATTGCTGGTGAGAATGCAAAATGGTACAGTCACTTTGGAAAAGTTTAACAGTTTCTTACAAAACTAAGCATACTCTTATATGATCCAGCAATTGTTTTCCTTGGTATCTACCTAAAGGAGTTGAAAATATATGTCCCCAAAAGTTCCTGCACACGGATGTTTATTGCAGGTTTATTCACAATTCCCAAAACTTGGAAGTAACCAAGATGTCCCTTAGTAGGTGAATGGATAAATAAACCGTAGTACATTCAGACAATAGAATATTTTTCAGTGCTAAAAAGAAATAAACTATTGTCTGAAAAAACGTGGAGGAAACTTAAATACATATTACTAAGTGAAAGAAAACAATCTGAAAAGGCTACATGGCGTGTGATTGCAACTATATGATTTTTCTGTAAAAGGCAAAACTATGGAGACAGGAAAACGATCAGTGGTTGACAGGGTTAGCAGGGAGGGAAGATGAAGAGGTGAAGCACAGAGGATTTTTAGGTCAGTGGAAATACTCTGTATGATACTCCATAGTGGATATGTTACTCTATAGTGGATATGTGTCATTATACATTTGTCCAAACTCACAGAATGTTCAACACCAAGAGTGAACCCTAAATGTAAACTGTGGACTTTGGGGTGCCATTTATGTGTCAATGTATGTTCATCATTTATAACAAATGTAACATTCTGGTGGAGAATGTTGATAATGGGGGACGCTATGCTTATGAGGGAGCAGGGTATGTATGGGAAATCTTTGTTCTTTCCTCTTAATTTTGCCATGAGCCTAAATCTGATCTAAACGTATCTTTAAAAAGTAGAATTCAACAAAGTTGCCATATATAACATTAACTTACAAACATCAATATTATTACTGTGATGCAGCAGCAATAATTATAAAATATAAGAGAAAATATTTGCTATTTATAATAGTAGCTAAATTTATGAATTATCTAAAAATTAACTTGCAAAAGTATACACAAGATTCTCATAGAGAAAAGGGGTTTTGAAAGGCATAGAGTGAGATCTAAATAAACAAAGAGGTAGTATGCTCAACAAGAGTTCAGCCTAATTTAGTAAAGATGCCAACTTTCCTAAAATTGCTCTATATATTCAATGCAATCCTAATCAGAATTCCAGTGAGGTTTTTATTTGTTTTTTAGATATGTCAGGAAAACTAGTAAACCACATGAAAAATAAAGCTGAATCTCTGTACTCTAGATGGCTTAAAACTCAAGGGAAAGGTGTAACCATTAAACTGATAGATGAAAATGTAGGAGAATAACTCTGGTCTAGACTAAAAAAGACCACTTAGAAAATTTTCTGAAAACAAAAGCTGTAAGATAAAGATTGATAGATTGTGCCACCACAGACTTTCTAGACAAAGTTAACAGAAAACTGTGATTGGAAAAATTTGCAATGTCTAAAATTGTCAAGAGGTTAGTATCCAGAATGCATAAAAAATCACTGGGAAAATAGGAAATTCAATAGAAAAGTAGGCAAAATGCATGGGTAAGCAACTCACAGAAGGAGAATCCTGAATGACTAATAAATACATGAAGAAAGAAGGCTCAAAATCATTAATAATCAGAGAATTCTAAGTAAGACAATAATGAGATATTGTTTTAAATCAGATTGCAAAAACTACAGGTGGGTAACATAAAGTGTTAACAAGGATGTGGGGAGACAGAAACTCTTGTGTAACTAGTGGTACATGTTCAATGTTTCCAGTGGTTCTGGAACTAATTTACAACTAGTTCTTAGTGAAATTAAACACACAAGAATTTTATTATTTAGCAATGCCACTACTCAGAAAAATTATTCTAATTCACAAGAGAACTTACGAGAACATTCTTCACGGTACTGTTTGTGGAAGTGGAGTGAACCTTGGTGTCACTAACCTTGGAGAATGGCTAAGGGATAAAACAAAACTAGATATATATACATACAACAACATGAGTAGATCTTACAAACAATATTGGATGAAAAATGCAAAGCAATGAGATTTAGAGTAAAATCCTATTTACGTAAATAGAAAAGTACATATTCAAAACACAACTCCATATTTCATCACCTTACTAGGCATCTTAAAGATGTATTCCAGAGTCCAGGTGTGTGGCTCATGCCTGTAATCCCAGCACTTTGGGAGGCCAAGGCAGGCAGATTGCTTGAGTTCAGGAGTTTGAGACCAGCCTGGGCAACATGGTGAAACCCCATCTCTACAAACAACAACAACAACAACAACAACAGCTGGGTGTGGTGGTGTGTGCCTATAGTCCCAGCTACTAGGGAGGCAGAAGTGAGAAGATCACCGGAGTCCAGGAGGTCAAGCGTGTAGTGAGCTGAGCTGTGATGATGCCTCTGCACTCCAGCCTAGGAGACAGATGATACCTTGTCTCAAAAATAATAATAAAAAAAGATGATTCTGATGACATGAGCATGGGTAATATATGAAGGAGGGAAATGGGAAAATCATGAAACTAAAGTGTGGAAAACTAGAAATAGTTTGCTGTAAATTGAAAAATGTGATTAACTCAACTCTTTGCACTTGAAATCCAATTTAAATTGTGGAAAACACAAAATAAGATGAAAGAAATAAATACAAATATATCAACAATCATGACTCATGTAAATAGATTAAACTTGGCTGTTTAAAAGACACAAAATCACAGACTGAAAGGAAACTTTTTTTTTTCTATTTAGAAAAGACCTGGCTAAAACCTGAAAGGTTAAACATAAAGAATTCAAAAAAACACATATTAGACAACACTAACTGAAGGAAAACTTGTAAAACAGTATTAATATCAAACTGAATAGTTTTAAGTCATAGAACAATATTAGGAATAAAAGGGTAATTGCAGATAAAGCTGTTTACCGGAGGCTGTAGCAATACAGGTATAGCAAATGCACTATATTATTAGGTGCACTTAATAACATAGCTTCAAAATATATAAAGTAAAGCTGAATTACAAGAATAAATTGGTAAAGTCTGTAGCCATAGGGGGAGACTTAATAGACCTCTCTCTGAAACAAATATGTAGAAAAAAATGTAGGATATCAGAGTTAGACAGCACATTTAATATGCTTGATCTAATATGGATAGATATAAAGATGTAGAAACATAGTTAAGTCCCTGTCCCTTAAAAATATAGAGAATACACACTTTTTCCAAGCGCAGAAGAACTATTTATAAATACCAACCACATACTAAATCAAAAGTGAAGTCTTAATGTATTCCAAAGAATGGCTGTCATACAGATAATGCCTTTAACCATAATATAATCCATATTATGTATTAATAACAAAAAGATCTCAGAATAATGTGCCTAAACCTAAAATGGTAATCCCATGGGAAGGCTATTTTTGTCTTTGAGTGATAGATAAGGTCAAAGACACTAAAGAATGCAAAAAGCATAATAAAATCCACGTGAGAACAAACAAATCATGTTTTCTTTTCATTTTTAGTTGACATGTAATAATTGTACATATTTATAAGGTACGGAATGATACTGCAATACGTGTCTGCAATGCGTGATGATCAAATCAGGGCAATTAGCATATCCATCACCCCAAACATTTATCATTACTTTATGCTGGGCCTATTCAAAATCTTCTCTTCTAGCTTTTTGAATACATATAATGAATTATTGTCAGCTGTATTCACCCTACAGTGCAATAGAACACTAGCACTTACCCCTCCTATCCAGCTGGGACTTGGTATCCATTAACCAACCTCTCCCTATCCACTCCCAACTTTCCAAATCTCTGACAACCAAATCTTTATGTTATTTGGCCCTCAGAGCAATCTTGAGGTAGATGTTTCTATTCTCAGGTTTGCAGATGAAGAAACTGAAGGTGAGACAAGTAACTAACATACAGAGTCACACAATTTACAAGTGTGGAAACAGAATTCACATCCATTTTCTTTCACACTAGGCTAGGGAGATACACTTAGAAAAGGGAATTGCCTGTAAAGGGAAGGGAGGCAAATCCAAGAGACAAATCCAAAGGAGGGATGTGTAGTTGACTTTGTCAGTGGAAGGTCAACTGTTCTGGGAAGCAACGTGTAGAGGAGGTTGAGGAGTTGATGTTGGATAATCAGGCTTCCCCAGAGGACAGAATAGCTCTATCCCTTTTTTCCAGAAGCATTTTGTAAATCAAAAACCACATAACAAATGTTAGGTATTATCATGATTGTTACATGTTGCCTGGAAGTCCTTGTGCCTCCTAGAATCTTTATGAAAAAATTTAGATTATTTTAGTAATAAATGTTCAGGTAACATAATTTATGCCAAAAGAGTAGCATAAGAACTTTAGGAGATTTTCACTATGTTTCTGTACTAGAGAATAAAATAAGATGACACACATCAAACTTTAAACCAATAATTTACATGGCTTCTTCCAGACCCCACTGTATGCTACCAACCTGGAATCTTTTTAATTGCTCAGATTAGGGTATTACCTACAGTGAGGGTGATGTGAAATTGAGCTTAAGACTTGAAAAAAAGCAGAAACAAGCATACTACTAAAAACTCTTAGGGAGTCTGTAGTTATTATGATTAATATTTCTACTGTTAAAAATTATCCAACACCTGAAAATAACACAAAAGGATGACTGGATGACGAAATGATGTCCTTTTAGTGTTATAGTGAAACATTGTCTAAGAGATCCACCCAGGCGGGTGCGGTGACTCATGCCTGTAATCCCAGCTCTTTGGGAGGCTAAGGTGAGCAGATCACGATGTCAGGAGTTTGAGACCAGTCTGGCCAATATGGTGATATCCCGTCTGTACTAAAAATACAAAAATTAGCTGGGCATGGTGGTGCGTGCCTATAGTCCCAGCTGCTCAGGAGGCTGAGGCAGAAGAATCGCTTGAACCAGGAGGTGGAGGCAGCAGTGAGCTGAGATTGCACCACTGCACTCCAGCCTGGGCGACAGAGTGAGACCCTGTCTCAAAAAAAAAAAAAAAAAAAAAAAGAAAAGAAAAGAAAAGAAAAAAAAAGCCCACCCAAGGACATTTTAATTTTTGAAGGCAGCACATACCAAAATAACTTTCTGTGGTGATAAAAATGTTCTATAAATCTGCACCGTCTATCTAATATAATAGCCAATAGCCACATGACTATTGGACACTTGAAATGTGGCTAATTAAACAGAGGAACTGAATTTTAGGGGAATATACCTTTGCTTGATTTACTATTTACTATCGATTAGAGGCCAGATTCTGCAAAACTACATGTTTATTTGTAGAAAATTGATTAGATGAAAAAGACTTATTGTTAGAAAGGTAAATGATTTATGTCTGGTAGAAAAGACAACCCTACAAATTATAGTTTTATTGCCCCGTAGGACACTAACCAGTATCTAACATAGCTATTTTATATCTGCTGGCTCCATCCTGCTGTTTCTGTCATTAATAAATTGTCTAATCCTTGATACATATTCAATTTATATTTATAGAGAATCATAATTTTTCCCTTTTTTGAAAACTATTTAAACCCCACCTAGTACTGGAGCAAAGAAAAATAGGTTTCCTTAGCTCTTCCTTTGAAGGCAAATTGTTTTTTTTTTTTTCCACAGAGTCTTGCTCTGTCGCCAGGCTGGAGTGCAGTGGTGCAATCTCGGCTCACTGCAACCTTCACCTCCTGGGTTGAAGTGATGCCACTGCCTCAGCCTCCCTAGTACCTGGGATTACAGGCATGTGCCACCAGTCCCAGCTAATTTTTTGTATTTTAGTAGAGATGGGGATTTACCATGTTGGCCAAGATGGTCTTGATCTCCTGACCTCATGATCTGCCCACCTCAGCCTCCCAATGTGCTGGGATTATAGGCGTGAACCGCCGTGCCCGGCCGGCAAATAGATTTTCTTCTAGCTCACATTTCCGGGAAGTACAGATATTCTAAACATCCTAACTCAAAGCCCCCCCTCTTTATTTTTTCAGACAACTTTATTAAGATATAATTGATACACAGACAGTGACACATATTTAATGTGTACAGTTTGATGAGTTTGGACATATGCAAACACTGTGATACCATTGCCATTATCAAGGTAATAGATATATACAGCACTTCCCAAGGTTCCTTGTGTCACTATTTTTTTTTTTTGTGGTAAGATCATTGAACATAAGATCTACCCTTTTAACAATTTTAAAGTACACAATATTATATTGTTAACTATACACACTATGTTGTACAGCAGAACTCTAGAATGTATTCATCCAGCATAATTGAAACTACCCTTTGAATAACTTTCCATTTCTCCCACTCCCAGTTCCTGGCAACCACTACCAAATACTCTGCTTCTATGAGTTTGACTATTTATATTACTATTACACCTCATTTATATTACTATTACACCTCACGTAAGCTGAATCATGCAGTATTATCTTTCTGTGATCAACTTACTTCACTTAGCATAATGTCCTACGGTTTGTCACAAATGGCAGAATTTCCTTTTTTTAAGGCGGAATATATTCTACCGTATACCACATTTTCTTTATCCATTAGTCTGTTGACGGACACTTGGGTTGTTTCTGTATCTTGGCTATTGTAAATAAAATATAAAACTACAGTGATTAGAACAGTATGATACTGGCATAAAGGTAGACATAGAGATCAATGGAACAAAGAAGCCAGAAACAAACCCATGCATGTGTGGTCAACTGACCAAAATATGCAAGGATACCTGACAAGGATACAAAAAGTATGCAATGGGAAAAATAGTCTCTTCGGCAAATTGGTGTTGGGAAAACCAGGTATCCACGTGCAAAATATGAAATTGAACTCTTACTTAAAAATGGATTAAAGACTTAAAGGTAAGACCTGAAACTATAAAATCCCTAGGAGAAAATACATAGAAAACACTTCATATTGATCTTGGCAATGGTTTCTTGGACATGACACCAAAAGCACAGGCAACAAAAGCAAAAATAGACAAATGAGACTATATCAAACTAAGAAGCTTTTGCATGATAAAGGAAACAACAGAATGAAAAGGCGACCTCTGGAAAGGGAGAAAGTTCTGTAAACCATATGTCTGATAAGGGGTTAATGTCTAAAATAGATGAGAAACTCAAAAGCAAGAAACCAAATAACTCAGTTAAAAAATGTGCAAATGACTTGAACAGACATTTGTCCAAAGAACAAGATACACAAAAGGTCAATAGATAATCTATATATATCTATAAAATGCTCAACATTATTATTTATCAGAAAATGCAAATTATTATTTATCAGAGAAATACAAATCAAAACTACAGTTAAATATCACCTACTACCTGTTAGGAATGCTATTATCAAAAAAACAGAAGTTAAGTGTTGACGAGAATGTGGAGAAATTGGAACCCTTGTGTACCATTGACAGACATGTAAAGTGGTATAGCAGTTATGGAAAACAGTATGGAGGTGCCTCAGAAAAATCGAAAATAGAACTACCGTATTATTGAGCAATTTAATTTCTGGGTATATAGCCAAAAAAAATTGAAATTTGAGTTGCAAAGAGATATCTTAATCCCCTCAGAATGGGCCTGAAGTTTAAGCTCCTATTCTCTCCTGCAGCCATTAATCTCCAAATCTCTAGGTTTAGATAGTATTAACATTTACTCCTAGGGAAGCATCTGGGTTCATAGTTCGAGTACCATTCTCGTTTCACCTTATTTTTATTCTTCACGGTCTTTGGGCATGTCTCTCTCTTTTTTTTGTTAGCTAATGCCATGCATATAAACATATATTTGCATTATTTTATCTAACATCCAGATGCTCTGTGGCAGGTGAGCTTGTCAGAATTTCTAGTTTAACAAGAGGATATCCTCAAATCATTCTCTACACTGCAGTTAGAGTGGATTTCCAAGTATGAATTTGATCCCTTTACTCATTGATTAATTTACTGTTTGAAATTCATCAGTGGCTTCAGTTATTATGATAAAGCCCATATCCTTAAAATGACCTATGAGATCCTGCATGATCTTGACTTCTCACCTCATCTTGTCCACTCAGTTTGGCCTGCGTGTCTTTTACTTCCTTGAAGGAGATACTAGTTTCAGCCTCAAGACCTTCAGATATTCTGTTCTCTCTCCTTAGATCACTTTCTTTGAATCCTCTTATTTAGATAACTCTTATTGGAATGTAAGCTCTGTGAGGGGATAGGTCATCTCTGTATTTTCCATATTTGAGGCAGTAAGCACTTGCAGATATTTCTTGAGTGATAGGAATCATTCAAGAGTGAATGCCCACTGAATGAGTTCCTGTTCTTATTTTTCACACTTGCTGCCCCTCCTCTGTTTCTTGCTTTGTTTTGAATAGTCTCATGGATCCAGTCTTTCAGGCTAGAAACTGAATATCCCCTCTCTCTCTCTCTTTCTTTTCTTTTCCTTTTCTTTTTTTTTTTGAGATGGGGTCTTGCTCTGTCTCCAAGGCTAGAGTGCAGTGGTGCAATCTTGGCTGTTTCATGTCTGCTGTTAATGAAGCACCTTCCTAAATATCTAAGGAAATCATCCTTACTGAACTGCCTAAGCTCGTTACTTCTTGCTTGGATTAGCACATCATTAAATGACTTCCCATTAATGCATAGGTAGTTTGACATGCATAGTTTTTGTGATCCCTTCTCATTTCCCTTTCCTCCTCTATTCCTCATGTACCCCAGGCTCCAGCTAAATTGAACAAACATTCATAGAACACCTACCATTTGCCAGGCTCTGAACTAGGTACTGTGATATACACAACCTCAATTAATTCTCAGAAGCCATCCCAAGTTTATATTTTCCTAAGGAGAAAACAGAGATAGAGAGGAGAGAAGGAGTGTGGCCTCAAGGTCACGTGGCTCATCTGTGGTAGAGCCAGGACTGGATACCAGGTCTTCTGAACCCCAGAGCCCACGTTCTTTCCACTAGCATGTTGCCAGAAAACAAAAATGAGAACCTCTTGGGGAAGAATAGATTTTACTATGGAGTCCCAGGGTAAATGGCAAAATGACATCATGATATATATAAAAATGAGATATTAACTAAGGGACACATAATAGAGGGTCCTGAAAGAAGATTTTTGTCATTTTCTATCTTTTCTGTTTTCGTCCATGGAAACAAAATCAAATAATAGACTTTAGAGACAAACGAGTCCTGGGAACTGAAAGGCAGACTATTAATAATTGTGATTTGTTTTCTGGCAGAATTGGGAACTACATTTTCCTTGACTTGAGATTTTATGGTTCACATATTACTTGCTATTTGGCCCCTATATTGTTTTCCTCCTGTCAGTCATACCTGGAATGAATTTCTCAGACTTGAATGTTTCCCCCAGGTTTTTTCTTTGGGAATGGCCATATCCCAACCCTAAACATTTGTTCTCAGAGTTAGGATCCCGATACTCTGAGCTAATTCATCTACCCAGTCCTTGTTTTACCTCTAAATAACTTTTGAATTATTCATTTCTTCTCCAGATGGGAGGCTTTAAAAAAAAATCCCAATGCTTTCTTCTAACCACCAGCTTTGCCGGTTTCAGATCTAACCTGCACATTGCTTCTAGTGTAATCTATTTAAAGCACAATTAGTACCCTGTCGTCCTTTTGCTTAAAACCTTTCAGTGGCTTCTGGTCAGCCCAGAGTAAAGTTCACATAGCTTAGCATAGTGTATACCTACCTGTCCTCCAGTTTTCTGTCTCAAAATCCAACCACACTAAACTGATTGTTGTTTCCCAAAATTCCGAGGGTTTTTTTCTCCCCTGTGTTGATCTTACCTTCAAGGTGTTACTCATTCTTCCTTTTGGCCTCTTCTCAAATGCTGTTTCTTCAGAGAGGTCATCTCTAACCACCCTATTCATAAAAGTGCTTCCTTCCTTTTATTCTGTTTCTTTACTTTGCCTTATAGTTTTTTTTTCTTAACCCTTTCCAGCATCTGCCATTACACTGTGCGTTTATTTATTGTTTGTCTCCACCAGTGGAATGAAAGTTTTGTCTTCCTTGCTCACTGCTGTCTTCCCCAGTGCATAGAATGGGACCTGGCATAGAATAGGTAGTTAATACATATTTATTGAATAAATGAATAAGTGAATGAATGAAATCTGTTCCCTCTAAAATTACATTCTCTTTCCTGGCTCAATCCTCTGTAATCAGCAATCTTTAGCTTACGTGTCACCTCTTTTGGAAAGCCTCTCTAATTACAGTGTCCCCCTAATAGAATCCATCTGAGGTGCTCCACCTCAGCACCTCTGTGATGCCTTGAACATGTGTAAGAGGAGTTGCTACAGCTGAATGTTGATGTGCACCCAAAATTCATATGTTGAAGCCTGAGTCCCCAATGTGATGGTATGTGTAGGTGGGGCCTTCAGGAAGTAATTAGATTTAGATAAAGTCACAAGGTTGGCGCCCTCAGGATGAGATGCCCTTATATGAAGAGGGAGAGACCAGGGCCCTCCTTTCTCTGTCATGAGAGGATACAGCAAGAAGGTGGCCATCTGCAAACCAGATAGAGGGTCCTCACCAGACAGTGAATCTGTTGACAACTTCATCTTGGACCTCCTCACATCTAGAACCATGAGAAATAAAAGTTTGTTATTTAAGATACTCTTTTTTTTTTTTTTTTGAGATGGAGTCTTGCTCTGTGGCCCGGGCTGGAGTGCAGTGGCCGGATCTCAGCACACTGCAAGCTCCGCCTCCCGGGTTCACGCCATTCTCCTGCCTCAGCCTCCCGAGTAGCTGGGACTACAGGCGCCCGCCACCTCGCCCGGCTAGCTTTTTGTATTTTTTGGTAGAGATGAGGTTTCACCGTGTTAGCCAGGATGGTCTCGATCTCCTGACCTCGTGATCCGCCCGGCTCGGCCTCCCAAAGTGCTGGGATTACAGGCTTGAGCCACCGCGCCCAGCCTAAGATACTCTTTATATGCTATTTTATCATAACAATCTGAACTGACAGAGACAATAACAATAATTGTGAAAATATATTGTGTGCTTACTATATGTTGGGTATATTCCAAGTGCCTTATATATGCTATTTCATATAATCTCCATAATAACTCTACAAAGTAAGTATCATCAACTTCAGATTGTAGGCAAGAGAACTGAGATTTAGAAAGGTTTTATCTGGCTTGGAATAACAGAGAGAGTAAGCAGTTGCACTGAGATTGAAACACAGGAAGTTATGACCCTAAAGTCCTTGTTCTTAACAATGGAGGTTGAATGTAAGAATGCAAGAAAACATGCCATAGTATCCAAAATTAACAGTAGATTGTACCATGGGCTTCACAGAGAAAGAGACAAATTAATAGACATTACTGAGAACAGTAATCTGTGTTCAAGTAACCACTTTTTATCCTTTTTCAGAGAGATGATGAGATGGGTTGGTTATATTGTTAGCTTTGTACATGCCTACCAGGCAGTTTTCTCTGAAAATACCTCAAAGCAGAATGAGTTGCTAATCCCCTGGCCTCCAATCCAATCCAATGCAGCTATGTAGGCAGGCTATTTCATAACAAAGTAAGGTATAGAAACAATCAGAAATGGGGATCCAGTGGGGGAACTGAGGCCACTTATATTAGAAGTGTATCTATCTACGGAGAGGAATTAAAATCCCATGGCTCATCTTTCATGGCTCATTGTCTCACTCTTGTACAGACATTCTCAAGAGCTGAGTGCTTGTCTGCCATCAAGGAATGCATTCAGCTTGAGTTAGCACTCCCACCCCACAACTCCTCTGCACCCAACAGACAAACACCCCACCCTCAAATTATAGCTTGGAGATGGGAAAATGCTCTGGTTTAGATATGAAAGGGTGAGTGTTAAGAGATTTCTACACTGAATTATCAGGGTTTAAGCAGAGGAGAAGAAACATCAGGACAACCATGCCATTATAAAATAGTCAAAAGGAAACAGACAAGAACATTACATGCTGAAAGGAGTCTGAAATTAAACATAATACAAAGAAAAGAATTTTATGCTCTGGAAAAATCTAATAAGATTATGAATTTGATAAAACAAGAGCCCCAAGGTATTATGATAAAACAATATAATTAGAAGCAAGAATAATTATACAGCCAATACAATTCTGTTGCAGATAAAACATAAACCCCAAACAGCAAGTGACAGAACAGACAAAGCTTAAAATTGAATCACTAGCCTGAAGGAGAGGGCCGAGTTAGTTTCAGTGAATATGAAGTAAAGGAAAAATAGAAAAACAACTAGAGAGGTGGTGCTTTATGTGGTAGATAAAGAATTCCTAAAAGGAAAATGTGTCCTTAAGATAGAAAAACCAATAAATGGAAAAGAAGTGTTCTAAGCTGTAATTCAAGAAGATTCTCCTGAAATGAAAAAAGAACTAAATGAAAATGTTGAAAAGACAGTATACCAGGGGTAAAAATATATAGCTATCTCTATCAAGATAAATTTTAAGTTACAAATTACGTTGAAATAGTAAAGATAACAAAAAGAAAATAAGAAGTACTTCTGGGCAAAAGTAATGCACCTACAAGAGGTCAATGTTAGGAAATGGCTTCATACTTGTTCCTGGCATTGATCCTAGAGATAAGAGAGCAATGTCTATAGAGCGCTGAAGGAATGCGCAGGCCCCCAAAAACGTAGTCAGCCACATTTCTCATTTATTTATCAGGGCAATAGGTAAAAATTCTTAGTGACGAAAGTATTTATGGAATATGGGATCCATCATCTCTTTTAAAAAGTGCTACCTGACCAACTGGGTGCAGTGGCTCACACTTGTAATCCCAGCATCTTGGGAGGCTGAGGCAGGTGGATCATGAGGTCAGGTGTTCGAGACCAGCCTGGCCATCCTAGTGAAATCCCATCTCTACTAAAAATACAAAAAATTAGCCAGGCATGCTGTCACGTGCCTATAATCCCAGCTACTTGGGAGGCTGAGGAAGGAGAATCCCTTAAACCTGGGAGGCAGAGGTTTCGGTGAGCCGAGATCATGCCATTGCACTCCAGCCTGGGTGGCAGTGCAAGACTCTGTCTCAAAAAAAAAAAAAAAAAAGAAAGAAAGAAAAAAAAGGGCTACCTCACAATAACAACAGCACCAACCACAAAAAGCCAATCAAAGGATGAATTAAAACATTGAGCTCAGAAATGGAGAAAAGGTAGTAAAGGCACACAGAGGAACACTAAATCCAAAGAAACATTGAAAAAAGACTAACCCAGAGAATGTGACAAAATAAAGAGGAAGTAGGAGAGTAAATACCATGATAAACATGGAGGTAGGGAAAGGAGGAGGAAGGAAGGAGGAAAGCAGCAATTTTAGCATCCTCATCTTTCATAGCAGGGAGTCAGTGGATATAATCTAAAGCTGAAACCTGAGGTTAAGATAAAGAAAATATAACGGTTTATCCTCTAAATGTACTTCATAATCTTTTTTTCTTGCTTAAAATGAATGTGACATTTTGGGGTGAATAGCCATTTTTAACTGAAGTTCAGAAATTCTTTTAGTTTTACTTTAGATTACTTCTGTTAAATTCATGTAAAGTCATATTGAATATTTCTAGTTAAAATGCTATTTAAAGTATACACCTAATGTTATAAAATTATTTCTGTCCATCTCTGCTTGCCTGCCTAAGAGGCAGTGCGGTTTAAAGCAGAGCTTTTCAACTGCGTTTATGGATATGAATGGCTTGGGGATCTCACCGGAATGCAGGCCTGGGGTGGGGCGTGGGGCATTTCTAATGAGCTCCTGGCTGCTGCTGCTGCCCACTTTGAGCAGTGGGCTGTGAGAGCACTCTAGTGCCAGGCTGCCTAATTGTATTTCTGGTGCCACGACTTACAAGCTGTGTGACTTTAAGCAAGTCCTATGCCTGCATTTTCCAATCTATAAAATTGGGAAATTATAACAGTATTGCCCTGTAAAATGCTTAGAATAATGCCTGACAACAGATGTTAAACATTATAAAAACTGGCTATTTTTACAGACTGTATCAACCCTGTACCAGAAACCTAAGCTTTTTGGATTTCAATTTCCCCATCTGTAAAAATAACTACATCACAGGGCTGTTGCAACAACTAGAAGTAACTTATGTAGGACACCCTGCACAGTGTCTGGTAAGTTATAGATAATAAATGATAATTATCAATGATTACAGTTACTATATAAATTATAATATACTAATATTTACTATTTTTTCCAAGTACCTATATAGTCTTAGCTCTGCTGATTCATTTATTCAGTAACTCTCACTCAGATTTTACTCATTCATTGAATAACTAATTCTTCAGTTTTTTCTGTGTGTTAGGAAGCCTGGTTTAAACACCGGGATTACCTAAGGAAATAAGGTAATCTTAGTGAGCTTTTATTTTCCTGGGAGAGAAGAAACAAACAAATAATATGCAAAGCAGCAACAAATGGTGTGGAGAAAGGTAAAGCAACATAAACAGAAAATTATGCTGGGGTGGGAGAGTAGGATGGAAGTAAGCCCTGAGAAGTTCTGGGGAGAATATTTCCATCAGAGTTTCTCCTGAAGCAATGAGGTCAGTGTATCTAGTTCTGAGGGAACTCAGCATGATGCTAGGAGCTGGAGTTTGAGAGGAAGGCATGTCCAGATCAGTGTTTTCTAAACTAAGAGTTACAGTTCATTAGTGAGTTGCAGTCAAAATTATAAAAATAGAGCTGATCAGAATTAAAAATATCAGACCATATAGTTGATACCAAGGATGAGTACTGGCTTGTATCATAGAAGGAGATACATAGACACACACGTGTGTGTCCTAGGTTATGGTTTAAAAATAATTTTTTACTCGGGGTACCAGTATAAAAAAGGTTCCAGGCTGGGCGCAGTGGCTCATGCCTGTAATCCCAACACTTTGGGAGGCCAAGACTGGTGGATCACTTGAGGTCAGGAGTTTGCAAACAGCCTGACCAGCATGGTGAAACCCCATCTCTACTAAAAATACAAAATTAGCCATGCATTGGTGGTGCATGCCTGTAATCCCAGCTACTCAGGAGGCTGAGGCAGGAGAATCGCTTGAATGTGGGAGAAAGTGGTTGCAGTGAGCTGATATCACACCACTGCATTCCAGCTTGGGTAACAAGAGCAAAACTTCATCTCAAAAAAAAAAAAAAAAAAAAAACAAGGAAAGAAAAGAAAAAAAAAGAAAGAAGGTTCCAATACACTGGGATAGGCTACATAGACCCTTGTGGACTGTTACAAGGAGTGTATGCTTTATTCTGCAGGTCAAGAAGCCAGCAAAGGAGTTTGAGCAGAGGAGTCCCATAATATGATCATTGTTTTTAAGCTCTTTGATAGCTACATGGAAAGCTGACTGAGGGGAGTGAAGGTGAAAGAAAGCAATGAAAACCTCTTGCCAAATCACCTCTTACTTATAGCCTTGCAATAGGCAGAATAATGCCCCCTCCCACAAAGACATCCATGTCCTAATCTGTGAAACCTGTAAATGTGTTATGCCACAAGGCAAAAGGGTCTTTGCAGACGATCAAAATCGACATGGGAGGTTATCCTGGATTAGCTGAATGAACCTGGTCTAATTGCAAGAGTTCTTAACTGTGGAACAGGCAGGCAGAAGTAGTAGTCAGAGTGAGAATGCACTTGACCTGCCATTGCTGGCTTTGAAGATGGAGAAAATAGGTCTGAGACAGTGGATGTAGGTAGACCCTGGAAGCTGGGGAAGGTAGGGAAATGAATCCTATATCTTACAGAAAAGAATAAAGACCCCCAATACCTTGAGTTAGCCTGGTGAGATCTGTGTCAGATTTCTGATCTACAGAATTGTAAGGTTATAAAGTGCATGTATTTTGTGATGTTTTAACTTTAAAGAAGTTTTGTTTTATTTTTAATTGACAAATAATAATTGATAGTAATTGTATATATTTATGGGGTACAGTGTGACGTGTGTGTTTTTTAAGCCCCAGCATTTTTGGTAATATGTTATGGCAGCAATAGAAAACCGATACAAACATGTTGCTTTTTAAACCTGTCTTCATATCCTTCCTCTTTGCTATGGCTTGAATGTCCCCTTCAAAACTCATGTTGAAATTGAATTGCCATTGGTTTGGAATTAAGAGGTGGGATTTTTTTTTTTTTTTTTTTTTTTTTTGACAGAGTCTTGATCTGTCGCCCAGGCTAGAGTGCAGTGGCACAATCTCGGCTTACTGCAACCTCCACCTCCTGGGTTCAAGTGATTCTTCTGCCTCAGTCTCCCAAGTAGCTGATACTACAGGTGCATGCCACCACGCCCAGCTAGTTTTTGTATTTTTAGTAGAGATGGGATTTCACCATTTTGACCAGGCTAGTCTCGAACTCCTGACCTTGTGATCCACCGGTCTAGGCCTCCCGAAGTGCTGGGATTACAGGCATGAGCCACCGCTCCCGGCCAAGAGGTAGGACCTTTAAGAGGTGATTAGGTCGTGAGGGCTCTGCCCGCATGAATGGATTAATGCCATTTTCTTGAGAGTGGGTTATTGTGGGAGTCGGGTCCCTGATAAAAAAGATGAGTTTGGCCCCCTTCCTCTCTGTCTCTTGTGCTCACATCTGTCTTCTGCCTTCTACCATGGGATAAAGCAGCAATAAGGCCCTCCTCAGATATCCTTCGGTCTCGGATTTCCCAGTCCTCAGAATCATGAGCCAAATAAACTTCTTTTGTTTATAAAGTACACAGTCTGTGGTCTGTTGTGGCAGTGGAAAACAAACTCAGATATTCCTTACAGACCTCTTCAGAGTGTAATTCCCCTGTGCTGCCCTCACTGTCCCAGGCTTCCTTTCAGAATCCTCTGTTCCTTCCTGCTATCTGCTTTACACCTAGTTTCCATTCTTAATCTCCAGGACTCTTTTTCTAGTTATTCCCAGTAGGAAAGTCTAACAGTTTGGGCACACTCAACCAGAGATCTTTTGTTGTCAAAAAGGGATATAGATTTAAGTTGAAGAAATGTGTGGAGGGGAACTGAGGTTGAAGGAGAATTGCAACTGGTTCCTTTTACTTGTTTACTTTCATTCAAATGGTAAAGCAGGTAGATTATCTCATAGCTGCTAGCATTAGATGATGGAGAGTTGGTGATTAATTCACTCCAGGTTGTCATAAGAAATGAAAATGGTTTAATTTGTCTAAATTCAAATATGGGGCTGAGCAAATAACTTCTAATGAATTCTGTAAATATTCAGGCAATACTGGAGCCAACTTCTTTGTGTTGTGTTACCACTGGCTAGGTCATTTTTACTTAAGTACGGTACTTACCATGTGGTCTTCAAGTACAAATGAGATATTTTCATTTTTATTTATAAAGAGTATCATTTGATTGATCTAATGAAAAACATTAAGGATAAATTATTCATTACGATTTATTCAGCAATGTTTTGTATAGAGGATGCTCTTTATAATTTTGACAGTGTTCTCTTTAAAAAACTCATTTAATTCTCACAAACGCCTTGTTTGATAGGAAGGACAGGTTTTAGTGAACTCTCCTTCAGATGACAAGCAAGAAATTCTGTGAGGTTACTGGACCTGCCCAAAGTTAAGTGGCAGAAACTAGAACCCAGGTTGTTGGGTTTCTAATTAGCATTTTAACCACTTGCCCCTGACATAATAAAAAAGCTTCACTGTGTTTGTGTGGTCTCCTGGGGGGAAATGATCCATAGGAACTTAGTATTGTTAATACTTCCTAGTGCTGAAACATTTCCAATCATTCAAAGAGATCGTATGCCCCACCCCACTTGGTACCCAGTCAATAACGAGTACAATTGAACCACTTCTTGATGGTTAGAGTATATTTTATTATGAATCTTAATTATTATATTGTGAGAGCCTTAAGAAATATGAGGTTGTTGGCTCCTATCCAGTGTGATTCTGTATAGCAAGCCTTTTAAAGTTTATTGTCTGTTCTCTCCTGTTGTTCTCCTTGGGACACTGGCTTCTACCATTCCCTTGCTTCCTCCACCACGAAAGTTGCCAGGGGAACATATCTCACCTATGGAGCAAAGTGCATGGGCTTTGTCACAGCTTCCCTTGTTGAATTTCATATATCTTCAATGGTTCAGGTTATCAAAATACAACTCCTAAACATATTGTATATCACTATAAAAATATAAATAACACACCTCAAAATAGTCTGTGGAGCTTATTTTGGAAAGTATCACCTAAAGTATTATATCAATCTGATGACAAATGTTGAATAGCATACAAACATATATGATGAGTGTGACACCTTGGAATCTGTTCTCCTATGAGATTTTCTTCCATGTAGCAGCAACCAAGTAAAAGAGTTTAAATAGCATGTTACATAAAAGAACAGAATAATGTCAACTTAGTAGATTGTCTTAACTTATTATTTCTGTAAATTCCCTCTCTAAGGCTTAATATTCTTCAATCAGGTTTTTCTCTGCCATTATAAAGATGTACTAATTTGCTACTTGGCAACTAGACCAATATGTTTATATATTAGTCTTAGAACACCAATTTGAATATATATATATATATATATATATTTTTTTTTTTTTTTTTCTCTAAAGCTTTTGAAACTTTGTAGCCACTTTATCAATTCTCATTAAAAATGCTAAAACAATATTACTGGGGGAAATTTCTTAACACTATATGAGATAGTTCATTAAATACCTAAAGTACTTACAATGCCCAGGAGAATTTTAAATGAAAACATTAAAAAAAAAAAATGTAAATGTGCAAAGAAAGCAAAATTATTACTATTCAGCAAAACAGAATTCTGTAATTTAAATATGTTCCAGGGCAGACAGCAAGTTCTGAGGGGAATTTGCCTGTCACTGAATGGCGGGGCAGGGAGGGGGAGGTGCGGGGGCACTGTAGTTGACCTGGTCCCAGCCTGCGTGAACCGTGTCTGGAGGGAGGGGTGGCAGAGAAGACTCTTAACCTTTTGATCCCATCTGGGCCAGGATTATTTCTCCTTCCTTATATTGCTTGAAGTTTTTTCCATCTTCTACCACGTCTGCTGCAGAAGCAGTGCTAAATAGAATGCTGGTATATAGGCTTCCATTGAAAACTGGCACATGAGCTCAAAAGAGGATGCTGACAACAACAGCCCCACTGTAGGTAGATCTAAGCTGCCTTTTCAAAGGGTTTTCTACTGTCTTACTGAATATGACTGTTTACTTATCTATACCCTCTTAGAGGAGTGTCACCCTAGAACAAGCTCTAGGGTCCCATTGCCTGGGTTCAAATCTTGACTCTTCAGCTAACTAGTTCTGTTGCCTGAAGCAAGTCCCTGAAACTACTCTGGGCCTTTGCTTTCTCATCTATCTAAAGGAGGCAATTATAGTACCAACCTCATAATCTTGTCATGAAGTCTTGGTGAGTTAATATGTGTAAAGAACTTGGATCAGTGCCTGACACAATAATAAATGTGGAACATTAATATCAGCAATTAATAGTACTAGAGTGCAAACTCTTTGAGGTCATTGACTATTTGTTTAAAATTGCTTATTGCTGTGTCTGCAATATCTAACAAGATACCCACTTCACAGTAGCAATTCAGTGAATAGGTTGAATGTGGACATTGCCTTCTGTGTAGCATATTTTCTAAGAGTCAAATGTTAATAACTCATATTAAAATTTCTTATTTTCTGGTAATTCATGATGTGACCAGTATCTATTAACAAAAAGTCAGGTTTCAAATTGAAATTATACCCCCAAAAGAGCAATAATATGAAAATGCTTGTCTCAAAAGCTATGTTTCTGTTGAGAGAAAATAAATATATACATATATATTTATCAGCATGATTTTTATGATCATCACTTACCTTAAAACTTTCATTTCTTTTTAGCTATCTAATGAATGATCTTCTACTAAGGACTAAAACTTCGATCAAGTCTTCACCAAACAATAACCTTCACAATGGGCTCTACTCTGATCACCATTCTTATCCCCACCCGTCCTCTGAATGTGAGTATCCTCTTAACCCTACTCTGCTCTTATTCCTCAGTAAGCACCAAGCACTGTATTACATTCTATGGGGTTTACTTATATGTTATTCTTATTATTTATTATCTCCTTCCTTCAGCTAGATGTAAGCTACATGAGAAAAGGGATTTTTGGTTGGTTCATTTATATATCCCAAGTGCTTAGAATAATACCGTCTTAATAGTATTGAGACTCTCAATACATCTTTACTGGATAAATAAATGGACTGATCTTATGTGCGTAATTCTCTGTGTATCTGTCTGTATGTCTGTCTATCCACCTATCTCAATGTAAAAAATAGGTTTGAGGGCACAGGATTTTCTGTGTGTCCTCACATAGGTTCTACATCTAGTCCTACTTATCACCCCAAGTTCCTCAAATCCATTCAGCTGGCATTGTACCTTCCTTGATAAAAGTAAGGTTAGATGATGCTAAGATTCTATTCCTGATGTATCAGAAATACTAAAACAGCACTGGAGCACAGAGTGATTGAATAGAGAGTATAATGTTCAAATAATTTTATGTTAGCAATCACTGTTACAGACCTTTCCTTTCTGTGAGAAGCCCTCAGAACGGTATTCCCTTCTGATGTGGATATCTCCTGTGTAAGACAATCACAAAACATTGTGACTTTGTAAACTGGGCCATTTCATTCCATTTGCAATGAGCATCGCTTTCAATGTAGGGCATGTCTGATCTTTGTGGGCCTGAATATTGAAGAGAGAATTTGAAAATTAGACTGGGTTAAACTCCCTAGTACGGTGTTGTTTAAATGAAAGCAGCCCACTGATAAGATAGTTTCATTTCTCTTTAAATCCTTCAAATTAAACATGTCAAAGTGTTCTTAAGTAGGTAATCTCTTTCCTAAATGTCACAGTCAAATGTCATCTTCATAGGAGATACTAATGAACTATCCAGTGTGCTACCCTCTTGCTACACAAATACCAAAGTAATTTGGGCCTTCTCTGTATTTACTTGACATAAAGAGAATTCAATTTTGCTTCTATTTCCAGACACTTAATTCGGCTGAAGGTACTATTTTCTAAGTGAGCAAGCAGTTATAAATGCTTATGATTTTACCTAGTAATTTATAATGCAGTAAACACAAATCTGTTATTTAACAGGATCCACATGGTCCCCTGTAAACTGATCTTGTTAAACATTTATTATTTTAAATGAAAAGGTTTGTTAATAAAATTAAGTAGAACTTTCACAGGCTTGGTACAGATGACTCAAGAATTAATCCAGTCTCAAGGAAAGGAGATGCTGCTAACTTCACTAGTCCATTGCACAGAGTAATAACTCCTAATATTTACAAAAAGAAAAAGAGGTGATTAGAATAAATGCCCTCTTCTTAAAGTCATGAGGAGACTTCTGGGCTACTTGAGTCACTGTCGGTGAGGTTGGCGCTTATCCTTATTTTAGGATAAAGTAAACTCTGGCTTCCTTCTCTCTGTTCCTAGCAGCAGTCCTGCTGTCTTTGGCTTTCTGGTGCCGTGAAATAATTGAGTTAGCTGAGATTTGGGCTTTGAAGTGTTGGGTCATTTTCAGGGTGTGGGTCAATGCTCAGTTCTCAAGTGACAGTAGGACTGGAGAATGCAGAAGGAGACTCAGGTCAAGAGGTTGGTACAAGGGACAGAAAATTGGCAATGTACAGCTAGCTGTGGGCCTGTGTATATCCAGCTATGAAGCTATGGACCTCTAGGGGTTAGTGGATATTCCCATGACGGATACCAACATCAGCATTTATTACCCCTCTGGATTACACTTGCCATTTTTTGGACTCTGAGGATTGTTCTCAATTTTTTCTCAGTTCTTCTATGCAGTTATAGAAGTTTATTCCCTTTTATTTTTTCTTTTCATTTTCATTTTCTTTCCCCTTTCCCATTTCCTTTCTCTTTCACTTCTCTTTCCTTTTCTTTTCCTTTCCCTTCCCTTTCCTTCCTTTTCCTTTTTCCTTCCCTTCCCTTCCCTTCTCTTTTCCTTTCCTTTCCATCTCTTTTTCTTCTCTCTTCCCCTACTACGGAATCCAGGTTTTTAAAGTGTGCTGTATGATAAGTATTTTTCATGATGCCCACTGCACCATATTGTAGAAAAACAAGTGAAGTCTTTTGTTTTTCTTAAGTAAGTTGTAGAGTAGATTCACTGTAGTCACTATAAAGTTTCACTCTCCCGTGCTTTATGTATTTCTTGAATGGCATGGAAATTGTTGGGGTTAATCCTAGCAGATTAGAAATGCCCAAGTGAGGGGCCATATGGGCCAGAGGAGAAAATATTTGAAAACTAATAATGGACAATGATGGAAACCAGTTGAGAGGATGCTACCTTTATATTGTACATTTCCTCCCAGTTGTTGATAAGAGGGGCTAAGGAAAATATTTTGATTGCAAATGGCAGTCATTTCACAAACTACCTGACTGATGATTGAGGAAATCAGAGTTCATTTTCCTTAGAAATAGTGCATTCAGGCTGGATGCGGTAGCTCACACCTGTAGTCCTAGCACTTTGGGAGGCCGAGGCGGGCAGATTGCCTGAGCTCAGGAGTTTTTTGATCAGTCTGGGCAACATGGTGAAACCCCACCTCTACTAAAATACAAAAAAATTAGCTGAGCGTCATGGCCTGTGCCTCTAGTCCCAGCTACTCAGGAGGCTGAGGCAGGAGAATTGCTTGAACCCAGGAGGCGGAGGCTGAAGTGAGCTAAGATCGTGCTACTGGACTCCAGCCTGGGTGACAGAGCAAGACTCTGTCTCAAACAAAACAAAAAACAAAACAAAACAAAAACAAAAACCAGACAAAAACAAACAAACAAAAAAAACAAAAAGAAATAGTGCATTTAACTATTATTTAAGGTCAGTTTAACAAATAATAAAATGTACATGTTTGTTTTATAGACAGTTTTGACTGACATATGAATGTGGACTTGCAATAGGTTTCTAATAAAAATAATTTAACAGCACATAGAAATTATTGGCCCCAAAATGTCTATTATTAATGTAAAATCATTAATTTTGATTTTTGAAATGTTTTATGCCAAAAGTTGAAATTTATTCATGTTTTAAAAGAACATTTATAAGTAAATAAAATTCTTCATACATTTTCATCTGAGCAAAAGCATATCAGTATGTGATTATTGCTAATAATTATACAGCATATTTTCAGATTTCCAGTTTTATTACTAAAATATAATATTACTAAGGCATTATTTTGATTGTCCTTTTACTAATTTCCATTGTTTAAAATACATAATTAAATATTTAATTTACTATATATGTGATTCTTAAGAAATGATTTTGCACACGTGGAAGGTAAATATACATCTTAGTCTGTTTTGTGTTGTTGTAAAGGAATACCTGAGGCTGGGTAATTTATAAAGAAAAGAGGTTTATTTAGCTCATCGTTCAGCAGTCTGTACAAGAAGTGTGGCTTTTGTGCTGCCTGGAAGCATGGCAGAGAAGGTCGAAGGGGAGGTGGGCATGGGTGAAGAGGGACCAAACCCAAGAGTGCTGTCTTTATAACAACCACTCTTGCAGGAGCTAATCCATTTCCCAGACCCAATCCAGTTTTGTGTGAGACAGAACTCACTACCAGAGAGAGCAGCGCCAAGCCATTCCTGAAGCATCCACCCCCATGACCCAATGCTTTCCATTAGGCCCCACTTCCAACACTGAGGATCACATTTCAACATGGGATTTGGAGGGACAAATATCCAAGCCATAGCAGTGTATAAACCTTATTATATAATACCATTTTCATTGACAGGTTAAACGTGTTTTAGCTTGAAGCTCAATAGAAAACCATCTTATATTAAAGAAGAAGAAGCACTTTTAGCATACTTTAGTAATATCCTTTTTAGTCTTCATGTATAAAATCAAATATTAAATAAAACATTTACTTTGTAACTTCAGCTTAATTTTTAAAACATGCCAGTAGTTTTTCAAAGCTTATTTTTTTCTATTTTAACTATTGTTTTCACTAGGGTGTTCTATGACCTAATAATTATGTAGTGTTATCTTGAGTACATTATTTTACATATTTTATGGGTAGCACTACCCTTTAAATATTTTTTCCCTATTAAGAAGTTAAGTGAGTTACAAATAAACTAATATTTATTTTTAAATAGTTGAGAAAGCAAAATTTTCTTTTTAGTAAGTTTTAGAAATGAAACTTTAAGTTGACAATTAACTAATTTTTACTCGTTCAGCAACGACAAACATTAGAATGTATATAAGCAGTAGAAGGGATGTTGATTGAAATTTTCTTTCTTAAGGACTATTAAGTGGGGAGAAGAATGTTCCATATTGTTTAAATGTGGTTTAATCTCTACTTTTTCTGCATAAATCCATTAAATAATATTCCCCCATGGCAGAGTGTTCCAGTGGTTCTCCAATTACCATTCTCCCACTCTTCTTTTTAGAAAGCACAGCCCTTTTGGCTCAAGTTATAGCTGGGCACACAGCCACAAACTGACCTCCTTCCCAGCTTCCCTGTTAGTCAGATGTGGGATGCAGTTGTTCGGAACTTGGGGTTTTCCTCCAGATGATATGTTAATTTCTCCTTAGATGGAATGTTATATACATTGTCCTGAAATTATTATATTTTGACCTGCTTGGCAAGCATTACTGGAAAATTATACCTATTATATCTTAATACCTTATTTTAATTAGTAAAGCCATTGAGGTTTTATCTCCTAGGAGACAAGGGATAAAGCCTGCATGGGAAAATTTTCTTTTTAGAATATTTGGCTAATCCATCCAACTGGAACCCAGTTGTGTTTTGTGTGGCCAGTGGTGCTGATTGGCTTTGGGTCATCTTCCACTGGGTTGTTGTATGTGACCACTAGTGACGACTAATCTTTCCTATTCTTGGAACAGTTTCTGGCATTACTGAGACTGTTGGATTTATTCCAGTTCCTTGTATCTACTCTGTTTATGTAGGATGAGGACAATGCATTTGCATAATTTATATATTTAATAGAGCAGAATCCTCACATATATTAACATTCTTCTCCATATTAATGCAAACTGATTCTATTTTGCTGGGACCACGCATTAGGCTCTTCTTGTGTTGCTATAAAGGAATATGTGAGACCAGGTAATTTATAAAGAAAAGAGGTTTGTTTAATTGGCTCATGGTTCTACAGGCTGTACAAGTATGGTGCCAGCATCTGCTTGGCTTCTAGGGAGGTCTCAGGGAGCTTTTACTCATGAAGGAAGGTGAAGTAGTGGTAGGCATGTCACATGGCGAAAGCAGAGAGAGAGAGTAGAGGAGGTGCTACGCATTTTTAAACAACCAGATCTCCTCTTTATCTCAAGGACAGCAGGAAGCCATGAGGGATCCGCCCCCATGACCGAGACATCTCCAACACTGGGGTTACATCTCAACATGAGATTTGGAGGGGACATCTAAACTCTATTAGACCACTTCTGTTTTGTGGTTTTATGTTCTTTGTCTCTCTTTTTAAAATATGATAATGGACATTTAATTGCTCAATTTGTACCAACTGAATTGATTTTAAACTTAATTGACTGTCGTTTTTCTTCTTTTTTGAATACTTAAATTGTTGCAAGGTGGCCAATGAGAGTTTGTAAACTGTTTTAGTCCCCTCAATGTCATATACATTTTGAAAATGTCCTTACTTTTTAATTACACTGTGATGCTACATTCCTATCATAATAATTTCTTTCATTGTTCCTTTTGATGCAAAGCTGTGTGCATGACTTGACATTGAGCAAACATTTTAGTTGGGTTACTTCTAATGACAGAAATAAAAGAAAATATTTTTACTTAAGGCTTTGGGTTCATATTGATTTCTTTCTGTTTTAACAACTAACATTAAATTTTTTAAAATTCAGGGTGAGTATAAATTTGATTATTTTTACAATATGCCATTTAGATGTGCAACCTCTCATTTAAAGTGAAATTGTACTCCCTTTTTATTGAAAAATTTTATGTTGCATCCATCACCATTTTGAAGGGTGGTGGGGAGAAAGAAATTTGACTCGAGGAATCATAGAATTTTTGAACTGGCAGGAGCTTAGAGATCTCTACTGCATTTCTTTGATTTTACAGGTGAAAAACTGAATGCCTGAACAGAGTTGAAAACTTTCCCTAAGTTCTCTGTATGTATATGTATGTGTATACATGTATGTGTGCACGCACAAACACACAGCATCCTAAGTTGCTAAAAATTATTCGTCACATGTCACACTCCCTTGAAGTCAAGCTTTGGTGAGTTCCCAGTCAATATCTTGGGATGCCCAGGTAGAACCGGAGATGGATCCAACTACACTGGGGTCTGAATGAGCACTGACGCTCATTTTGACTCACTCTCTCTAAGGGATGGCTCTTAGGCTTTTTCTAGGGTGGCAATTAAATCAGGCCTTTTCAGACAAACATCCTACAGTTTAGAAACTGAAGAGATTATCAAAGCACCCTGTAGTTAGGACAGAAACAAATGTAATGCCACATACAATGGACTTTGCAGTCTTGGGGGAAAATGGTGGGAGGGGGGTGAGGGATAAAAGAATACACATTGGGTACAGTGTACAGTGCTTGGGTGATGGGTGCATCAAAATCTCAGGAATCACCACTAAATAACTTACCCATGTAACCAAACACCACCTGTTCCCCAAAAACCTATTGAAATAAAAAAAATTTAAAAAATTTGTAAAGTACTGAACACATACTGTATAGCTTGCTGTCATCATCACCACCATCATCATCATTACTGTTACTATTATCTGAAAGTGACTCACATCCTGAAATCTACAAGGAGAAAAATATTCATTGGCCTACATAAATAAAAGATACATGCATGTATTAAAGAAATGTAATGCCAGAGGAACAGTCCAAACCTCAGATCCCTCTGAGCTCATATAATCTGTGTGTGTGCCATGATTGTTTTGCATTTTAAGAGATTTTCATGATAGACATCCTTATGGCTGAATTCTAGCATGAAAAATTAGGTAAACAGAGTAGATAATCTGAGAATCTGGGAAATCATGGAAATTATCTAGTTTAATTTTCCTATTTACAGAGAAGCAAAATAAATCTGGTTTAAGTTTTTACTTTAAATTATTATGGCATCAGAATACATAATGAGCAATTTGTTCTGCCAAATTTTTAAAGAGTTAGGATAAAAATAAGCAACATTGTACCATAATTAGATACAAGAGAGTTTTCTGATTAAAGTGCTTTTTGGATTATTAGAGTTAAAACTTTCTATATAATATTTTCAGTCATTTTAATTTCAAATAGATGTCAGATAAACATAACCAGTGTGCTAGAGTCATTAAAAACACATTTTGTAATTTTGCTACACAGCAGAAGCTTAGGGGTGAACATTCATTAGCATTACCATCTAATATTTAATAAAATATATTTAACATAATAATCTAAAATTACAGAACTGTTATCTCTCATCCCTAATATTAGTTTTTTCTTTAATTATGCTTAGCTTTATTTCTTTGGACTTCTTTTTGGAAAGGCTGTATGATTAAGAGCAAAATGGTTAAAAAAATTCTTCATTATTGCATAAAAATATCCTTTTTTACATATATTAGAACTTAACATTGTAACTATTGAAGTATGATAGCATAATCTTAGTGAAGATAGAGCAGCCCATATATGTTTCTGCAATGAATAGTCATAAGAGTACTGTTTTTGTATAACTAGTTTTCCACACATGTAATTGCTTGCAATATTACACAACACTCTCAAAAAAATAATAATGGTCAATCTTACTGCTTTAAAAATTAATTTCTTAAATTCAAAGAACAAAGTTGAGGCTGAACACGGTGGCTTATGCCTGTAATCCCAGCACTTTGGGAGGCCGAGGTGGGTGGATCACCTGAGGCCAGGAGTTCGAGACCAGCCTGGCCAACATGGTGAAACCCCATCTCTACTAAAAATATAAAAACTAGCTGGGTACGGTGGTGGGTGCCTGTAATCCCAGCTACTCGGGAGGCTGAGGCAGGAGAATTGCTTGAACCCAGGAGACGGAGGTAGCAGTGAGCCGACACAGTGCCACTGAACTCCAGCCTTGGTGACAGAGTGAGACTCTGTCTCAAAAAAAAGGACACAGTTGAGACATTAAAGGTTTCCTGTAGAAGGGAAATCTTTAAAAGTTGTCGCTGAGTCAAGGACATAATTTGATAAATACAGTAGTTGACTAGAAATAAAAACTGCTATTTAGCTCCTAGAATAAAGCCCTGGACACATACAACTCTACAGCTTATACAGCTATACTTTATCAACTTTATTGGGCAATTAGTTTTATTGTTCAGAGCATATTGATTTATACAAAAGAATCAGCAATCTTATCTATTTCTTGGAAGAAATGAACAATTATTTTATATTAAACTTAAGAAAAAATTACACAGCTCATTTAAATTCACGGCATCTGCCTTGGTAATTTTCATTATACTAATTTGCAAATATAATAACTCATCCCTGAAATCTCCTCATCTGACACTTTCTTCTTTTTAGCAAAATCTAATAGAGTAGAATTTCACTGCATTTCATGTCATAATGATAATCTTTTTTCTCTCCTCAGTTGAGGAAAATTTTTTTCTTAACCTACTTTAAGTCAAGAAAACAAGGGATTAAAGCATATCTAGTTGTACAGGGTCCTTAGTTTTGTAGCGTAAGTTGCTTTCTAAAGTTATGTACAAAATATTCACTGCAAATTTATCTTGAGGAAGATATGTGTCAAAATTGGCACACTTTAACTCAGATGTGTGAAGAAAACTATCTTTTTTTATTTTGTAACCTATCTCATTTGTCCTCAAACCCGTATTCTTGTGGAAAGAAAGACAAAATTTGTCAATCAAAAGTAATTTAATTTTTCCTCCAGTTTAAACCAAAATTTTAAAAGGGGGAATTTGTAATTAGTTCAAGTATCTTCTCCTTCCTGTCCCACCCTCCCCAAGATGGTTCTCAGCCTTGGATGAAGACCTTGTTTCCACATGGTGTTAAAGGAGTGCCCCATATACATTTCTTGGAATCCCATGGAGGGGTTTATTTGGATGGTTTCTGGGCAGCAAAGTCTGTCCTTGTTGCTGTGTATCCTCTGCTGCTGATGGAAGATGACTGATGTGATTTTTGTTTGTTCTTTGGCATGGTCAAGATGTGATGATGACCCTTCTCTTGGTTGATTCTGTCATCCCTCCTGATGCCTGATGACCACTGCCTGTCTTCAGCTCTTGTTGTCAGTGGTTTCCCGGATTCTGGCTGAGACAAATTTGCTTGTTTTCTTAGATGGTCTCTCCTTTAAACATTGTACCACAGGATCACTTTTCCTCTCTCTGCAGTAACCTTACTAGTGAGCTCACCAGCTAGAACTCTCTACCGCTTTGTACATCCTCCTTGGGACCTGCTGGAAGTTCCGTATTCTCTACATAACCAACATAGACCAAAACATACCATCCTGACTACCATATTCACCCTATGTTAATGCAGGGCCTTTTCCAAGGTGGTCTCCAACTAGAGTCCCAAATGGGAAGGATAACAAACACCTCAGCTTTGAGTCTCTCTGGCCTCTCTGGGTTCTTTCTACCACTCACTTTCTCCAAGGTTTAGTCCTGGTGTTGAGAATATGCTGGGAGAACAGCAAGAGACAGCGGATACTCATGAATAACTTCCTACTCCTTTCTTTCTCTACTTAGTTTCTTTTCCCTTGGTCAGAAGGGTTTTATTTTTTCTTTTCTTGTCTGGCTGTGACTTCCTTTATTCAAATCCCACTTTTTTACCTGGGTCTGCCCTTACCTTACTAGGGGCAGAAAATGTTTATGGATTGCAAAGAAAGAAACAAAAAGGAAAATATATCAGTAGGTATCTCAGAAATACCTCTGCTACCTTCTTCTTGATAATACCCCTGAAATGTCATGGAATGCTATTTGTATTTTAGAAATAAAAAGACAGTGAGTGAAATTAAGGACATTTAGGAGGAAACTGGCCTATAACTTGAGGTTTCCCTGCTATGGAAACACATCGATTAGTGAATATTTATTGATGCTTTTGCATTAGGCTTGAAGCTTAGGGGATATCTTCAAAGCACAAGACATTGGTAGGCCCTGTCCTTAAGAAACTTCCTTCTAGTTAGGGAGATAAGGCTGACCTGCTATTAATTAAAGATGACAAACAAATGTTTAAGGAATCACACTACCTTGGTTCATGGACAGAGTGATTGATTCAGTCTGGGCTTGTGAAAAAAATTTCTTGGCGATGGTGAAATATAAGCTATTCTTAGAACTATAATAGGATTCACACTGGTGGAATAAAAAGAGGACGGTGATCTAAGGGAAGGACAAAACTGTAGGAAATGTGTGGAGGGGGGAAGATATGAAGTTTATTTCAGAAGCAAATTACCCTGACCCCCCGCCCCTTTTTTGGTAGATCATCTATGTAAGAGGTGCTAGGAAAATAAGATTAAACAAGAGGTTTGGGAATGTCATACCTTGAGACATAGCTAGGTTTGCCTTGATTAACAGATTTCTGAATAGGGTACATTAGGAAGAGTAATGACCTTCCCGATGCTACACTGTCAAAGTGATAGGGTCGCTGCTGTGGACGTACATGCAAGTCCTGAGAGAAATTGGTGATCAGGGCACAGACAGGCTCCAAAGAGTATGGACACTGGCATAGTTTTAACAAGGTTGCAATGGTGAGTAAATATGGAAGGAAGCCAGGCGTCTTGATAAGTGGAGCACAGAATTCAGTGCTTATGATAGTAGAAGACCAGGTGACTGCAGGGAAAGTTTGTTGTTGTGTGGAAAGGCTCCAAACCAAAGATTCTAGGCTCCAAACTGAAGATCCCAGGCCCCAGAGTAGGATTGGCAGGGTCCCTGTCCCTGAGTAAGTCATCAGGACAATAACATAGGCTTGATTAACAGCAAGGGTCGTTTTAACTTCCTGAGAATCTCAGCCGACCTCAAAGCATCCAACATTCCCTCTTATGGATGAATAAATATGCAAACGCATGTGACTTGTTCCAAGTAGCATAGTTTACTCCTACCATAGGAAATAATGGATTTTGGAGTCAGACCTAGAAGTCAGTTGCACCACTGTCCATTTGTGTGACCTTGGTGCAGTGACTTTGATATCCTTTAAAAATCTCATAAATGGAGATTAAATCTCATAATTATCACATCATGTTGAGAATTGTCAGTAAAAGAGGTGATGACTGTCTGGCATAGGACAGACACTGAATAAGTATTAATTTTTCTTATGGATATTACTTTCCCATTTTGAAATGCTTAGAGGCTTATTTGCCTAGAGGCTCACATAGTATCTCAGATCAAATGCCTGCTGTTGAATTAATTATCTTCACTTCCAAGCCTGCTTTTCTTCTGGTTTCCTACTTGTATATATGGCATCACCATGCTCTGAATCAGTGAGCCTTTAATCCAGAGGCTATAAAGGGTGCAGAGACAGAATCAGGGTAAAATGAAGGATGGGTGTTTTGGAAGTGTAGAGTTGTATCCTGTTTTTACTTAAAATTTTGATATCTTGTTCTTAATGCATTTTGCATTAATTTTCATTTAAAAATATTACATAAAATATCATTTATGTTGATTACTGAGGTTTTGGTGCCTCCTTAAATGTTATGTATCAGGTGAATGCCTCACCTGGAAGTGATGCTCTCCCTGTAGACATGTTATGCTTGTTCTGCATATTGTTCTTTCAAATGTGAATTAGTTTGCCCATACTTAAAAACGGGCTGATGTCACATAAGAATCCAGATTTCAGAGTTCTCTTGAAAAATTCTAACACCTGGCAAGACCAGATCTGTATTTGCCATGACAGTACTTGGATAGAGTAGCTACCTTCTTTAGTTGGCCACAAACTCTCCAGTTTGCCACAGTTCCCACCATTCCATCTTGATCCCTACCCATGTGTTCCTGAACATTACTCATGCAACTCACCTGTTCTCTCATTCCTTATTCCTTTTCTCTTGCTTCTTTCCTCCCTGACTCCCTCTCTTCCTCTTTTTCCATTTAATTCTACTTTATTCTTTAAATTTCTCTTCTGTCCTTTTCCTGGCTGGCTCTTCTCCACATTGTGTTGCTTCCCTGTCCAAAGGTTCCAAGAAGTGTAGAACTATTAAGCGAATTCAGCGATTTTTCAGTCTTTCCCCTTACTTATAGGCAAGAAAACTGAAACACAAGAAGGGTAGGAGACTTGTCAAAGGTCATACAATTATTTAATAAGACAAATTATGCCAAAGCCTGTGCCTTTGAAGATAAACTTTACTACTTTAACTCCCTTTATTAATTTTTTTTTAGCGAATCCTCCTCTCCTGTCTCCTAACTCTGGAAGGTCAACCCAACAGCCAAACCATTGTTGTGGCAAATTTTGACTTCTGGTAAAATCATCTTTGTTTTGGGCTTTGTCTCTTGCCCCAGTATGCAAAAATCTTGGCTAAAGGGCAGGGATACTATAAAGAGGGCAGAGTAAGAGCCCCAGAGACAGCTGTTACAAGAGTGGGTATGCTTTTGCTATGATAAGTGGCAAAAGAGGAGGAAAAAAAGAGGAAGGAGGAGGTGCACTCTTGCACCCGACTCTGGGTGGCCCTTGCCTAGGTGAAATTCAAACCAGGTACCTGGACTAAAACCAGGCCACACCTTGACTTCCCTGTCCTATTTCTTCTTAAGGTAACAGTTGAGGAAATTATTGCATTAGACTTGGAGAGTTTTCTTTCCCTTGCAGTAGGTCTCAGTGAGGGTGATGCTGTACTAGGCACTTTTTAAACTTACATTTTAATAACGGAGACTGAGCCATGAAAGGATAAAAAAGTGAGAGATGACTAGTGCAATGAGAGGTTCTTGAAACTCTCCAACATAAAACATGGAAGATGAGGATCAAAACTTCAAATAGTTGTGGCCTCTATACAGTCAATATTCTTAATAGGGATAGAAATCCAGGGCTGAGTGTGGCCATGCATGCTACCGCCTAAGAGTTTGTGACAAAGAGCTTGTACAGGAGGGAGGTGATGCTCTTTTTAATGTCACGTTGGGTAGGCTACTAGAACAGCTCCCAGTTATTCAAGTGCTAATCTAGGTGTTGCTGTGAAGGTATTTTTATGTCATTAAAATTTATAATCAGTTAACTTTAAGTAGATTATCGTAGATAATTTGTGTGGTCCTGATTCAATGAATTAAAAGGCCTTAAGAACAGACCTCAGGCTTCCCTGAATGAGAAGACATTCTGCCTGTGGACAGTAGCCTCAGTCCCTGCCTGAGAGTTCCAGCCTGCCTTTCCTGACAGCCTGCCCTGTGGATTTTGGATTTCCACCCATTTTAGACAGCACCCATGATCATGTAAGCCCATTCCTTGCAATAAATACCTTAACATATATCTCCTAGTGGTCTGTTTTGCTGGTCGGATCTCGACTGACATGGGGGAAAGTAGAGAGACATCTGGAGGATACTATGTTGTGTACAGCAATGGCATCTTGACGATGCCAGGGCTGAGTACCAGGGTAGAAGATATGGACACCCTGGATGCCAGATCTTAGTCCAGATGCCTGTATAAAATCAGTGAAAATTTTCTACCTCAGAGAAAATGGCTCATACTGATTATTCAAGTAATAGCAAATAAAATTTTTGATAGGGTGATAAGCATGTCCCTTACTCCAACTATCTAAGATGATACAGGTTTCACAGTCTTCAGAATTCAACAACTGAGGTCTCTCGAGTTAAACCAAGCTCAATTACCAGTTTTGGATGTTAAGGATAAAGTGTGAAGCAATCACACATTTGAGAGGTCTGAGATAGAGGTGGGTGACATTCATTGTTGTTATGCTGGAGACCTCATTTAGAAGGCAGGAAGTACTTCTGAAGATATTAATAAGATTCAATCCTATTTGTCAAAACACTTTCCAACAAGCTACTTCTTTTCTTCAGCCTCCTGCTTTCTGTTCAAATCTCAGCTTTTATCACATTCTTTGCATGGAGAGACATTTCAATGTGCCTCTTTGCCTAGGAGAAGAATGTTATTGAGTGGTGCTCAGGACTTAAACCCAGGCAAACTAATTGGTATGTGAGCAGTGTGTTCCTTCTCCTGGCATAGCTGAATTAACAGAGTTAGGTCTGTGTGACTCATACATCACTTCAGAATTTTCGCAGAAAAGGCCTCTAACAAGAAAATGTAGATAGTGGATGGAGAGCTCAAAATGGAAAAGTTAGCTATTAAAATGAATAGAAAATATAGGTGTTAAATAATGAGAAAGATGCTGACAATGTATTAACAAATGAACTAAGCTCATATTTTCTCATAGTATGTCTGTCTGCTCTGGGCCTCATTTAAATAATTTCATGTGAAGAGCTAGAGTTCTGAATGTCTGTTTCTTTTGTAATGTCTCTTAGCAATGTTTATGAAGAACTACCAATCATATGTCTAAAGTTACTGCTCCAATCTTCTGTGATTTTTGCAGAAAGCACTACTCAATCTTTTATTGAAAAATTTTATATTTTTATAGTGAATATAATCTTTCCGGACAATAGTTAGATCAACAAGTCATCACTTAGGGGCTTAATATCATTTCAAGCCAGAAAAGAAGCATAACACTGTTTCAGAGAGGATTAAATTGAGGTATATATGACAGAACACCTGAAGCGATAGAAGCTTAGACAAAGTAGGAGTTTCTTTCTCCACTGCAAGATTTCTGGAGGTATGATATACAGGGCTAGAGTGGCCACTCTGTCATCATCAGGGAGCCAGAAACTTAGATGATTCTGCACCACCATCTGGGAACCTGGTTTCCATCCTCACTTCCCAGTTTAAGATGGCTGCAGGTGCCATCTTGTTTGTGTTCTAAGCAATAGAAAAAACAGGAGGAGGACAAGAGGGGAGCACTTCTTAGCTCAGTCAGTGCCCCTTTGGAATCTTCATGTAGCTCCCTGTGGCACATCCTCTTATGTCTCAAAGTTCTACAATTAGTCTCTTCATGACACTGAGTGTGAGGAATCTAGGAACACCGTTGTTTAGTTGGTACATTATTGCCATGGCTGATGGACGGCAATAATGAGGAAGGTGGAGAACTAGTAGTCTTTGCCACACATCTCTATTCGAAATCACATAAAAAAATGGAATGGCATTGTTTCGTCTAAATTAGAGGGAGAACCAAGATCAGAATCCTTACCACTCTGACTCCTAACAGAATAAATGCTCTGTCAGTTTGTCACCATACATTCTGACATTTTTTGGTGGGAACATTCTGAAGATTTCTTGGTGGGTTTCTTCTATATGAGTTTGAAAGTTGAAGTGATATAACTGGAGTGGAGACAAGAGAATAAGTCACTGGAGAAAATGTAAGAGTACACAGATGGGGTATGTGTATGTGTACACAGAATGGCCTTGTGTGGGTGGACTAGAAATGGACTGGTGAGTGGTTGGCTAATGAATGGACCTTTCGGGTGTGCCAATAAGCTAAATAAATGAAATACTGTGATTGTACTGGGTAGAGATTTGGAGGCAGACCTTTCCTTTTCCTTCTCTTTTGGGAGACCGTGCGTGCCTTTGTGGCACTTTGTGTAACATTCCATTCTCTTTTATTTGAGAGCATTTTCTAGTCTCTTTTTGTGATAGATCAAGCTGAGTGTTTTAGAATTTGCATTAGAATTTGCATTAGAATTTGGTTGAACGCTGTGGAGAAACATTTGAATCTAAGCAATAATCTGTATGCCGAGATTTTGGAGGTTCCATAACCCATTAGGGAACTTTTTCAGTGTTAATTGGAGCCTGCAGCTTATCACAGGATTTCCAAGGCTTACAAGAAGTCATTCACATCATTAGATGAGGCCCCACAGGGGATATGTTTATGAAATAGGGAGAAGATTGTGTGATTCTTAACCTCAGCCCCTTCCCTCATTTCTGTCTCTGCTGAGAACAAGCTTTCAGATCATGGAGGTAGGCAGGCAGTTTTGGTGATAGGGGAGGTTTAGTGAGCTGGGGATTGTGAAGCATGGAAAGTGCTTAATTTGTACACAAGCCAGCATCTCTTTGACTTTATAGTATCAACAGACCAATCATTGTCTTCTACTGTAGCCCAGGATCCTAGAGAGGGCACAGTCGCTAAGGAATACTGAACCAGTTAATAAACCACGTGGCTTCTTTTAATAGCTTATTTTTAGGAGACGGGTAAAATACAGAGCAAATAACAATATTTCAAAGGTGTCAGGTTGCATATAGTTTGGTAGCAGAGATTCTAGGTTTGTCTTTACTATGGTATTCAGGTATACGAGAAATTCATTGTTCAATAATTCACTGGTAGTTCAGTGTCTTGCTTTTAGAATACGTGAGAAATCCCAAAGTATTTTTTACCTGCATAAATCTACCAAAGCTTAGGGTGGCTAATCTTATCAGAGGAAAGCTCTAGTATCATCCTTATCAAATTTCATGGAGTTTTATTCTAGGAATTTACATCCATACCACATCCAATAATACTATGAAGCTCCTCAAATAAATTGTGTGAGTGAATAAAGGATTTAGCAATTGACCTGTAGCGCCTTTATAGGTGTATATTTAGTTCTATTTTACTACCTCAAGAAAACACTTTGCCTCAAGAAAATATTTTGCCACATGAAAATATTTTGTCTCAAGGAAATATTTCTTATTTAGTAAGAACTTTCCAAATGGTCTCTACTTTCTCCTTCAAAATGTTCTTGGAATTTTGAGGAAATAAGGTAAAATATTTCCAAAAGAGAATGAAAGAGATAAAGACACTTTTTTAATCTGAAGGAATGAGTTCTGAGGACAAACATTAAAAAAAACTAGTAAATTACCATATCAAGAAAAACATGATTTTATAGTGGAAACAAATACAGAAATAGATTATCCAAGTATAATGGTTGGGAACTTAGATGCGTAAACACTGTAGAATTCAATGTCAAAATTTATGACTAGCAATGTCATTTCAATTGTGTCATAAAAACTTTTTCACATTATTTTTGGTCATGTTTTTGTGAATGTTTAAAAAATGACCCTAATAGTAGCATAGAACATGGGGGATGGGAACAATTTATGATATTTACTCCATTTAACTGTGGTATGTATTTATATCTGAATATATGTATATGCATATATAAGTTTATATACAGGTACATATATATTTCTCTGTATATGTAGATGTATACACATATTTACCTATCCTCTTATAATGATTAGGTTTGTTGTGAACGGGATTCATTACAGTTCTTAAGTGCCATCTCCTAGTTACATGTTATCTAGCAGTTTTTGTATCTTACTGGTTAAATTTCCCTTTGTTAGAGTGATTATTATTGTCCATATTCAGTGTCATGTTCCTACTGGAGCAAATTTGAGGTAAAAATTAACCACAAGTCTGTTTCAACAAAACATTATGCTGACTTCTAAAAAATTGCAAAAACTTAAGTAAACATTAAATCAATTTCAAAAGCTTTAAGTATTTTAAAGAAACCTGCTAACTTAAAGCAAAGTTTCTGGTATGTACAGGTATTCTTTCTCATGTAATATTTGGCATTCTTTCCCCTTGTCCTTTCGACTACAGACATTAAAACTTTATTTTCTCCTTTACACTCTACTAATCTCAATTTGGTTTCAAATCCCAGGCAGCTTTGCCTTCCAGGCTCAGTTCTGCATGTTGGTTTCTTTAACCTTAGGAAATAATCTGTCTTACTGCTTGCTTCCAAAGAAATTGTGGTATATTCTCTAATTTCTGACTGTCACAAAAACCCCCGTGATCTAACTTTTGTCCAATTAGAGATGTAAATTTTTTTTTTTAAAAGAACCTCTGAGAATAATTCTGGTGGAGCAGAAGTTCTGAGAATGATTCACTCCAAATCCTTTCAACTCTTGTTTGATGTATTTGGAGGATGATAACTGAGTTAAAGGTTTTGCAGCTCTTTACCAGTTTATCCAACAAATACACTGAAAGCACTCAGAAAATGATCTTAAAAGTGAAGAATCCATGAAAAACAACCCAGAACATAAGCATTGTATATAAATATGAACATCACGTACTCATACGATCATGCAGGGATATAGGAAGGATGTAATTACACATCATATCCTTCCTTGAAAGCTAACACACACAAAATGCTACTTTACTTGCTCATATTACAATATTTTTTGGAGTATTTCATATTGAAGAATATAAGTAAAATTTCAGAGTTCTACCAGTTGAGCTCTTTTAGAAACTAAAGAGAAAAAAGGATTACCATTTCACAATGAATTTAGATATGATAGAGGTAAGAATTATTTTACTTTAAGAATTTTCAGAAATTAGTCACTAGAACTAAATATTATTCAAGAAAGTGGAATCTCCACTGGTGACTTTTAAAAACAACACCAACTATAATTTGTTTTGCATCAGTTATGTAGAAGCCCATGGAATGAATTAAATGGTAATCAGCTGGTTTATACTTCCATGAATATGTGATTTCTTCATTGATACACTAAGTATTGTCATTAATGGATCAGGGCAGTGCTCATAAAAAGCATCATTTTTGTATTACAAAAATCATTAATTGGAATAAAAAATTAGGAATTATCTTAATAGGATTATGATTATTATTCAAATATTATTGCTCTAGTTACAGAAGATAAGCTTTTGAGAATTATTTTTACTACAAACAAAGCCATTCTACAGTACTCCTGCCTTGTCCCCAAGGTATACGTTCTAAGGCCCCAGTGGATGCCTGAAACCACAGATAGTACCAAATCCTAAATATACTATGTTTTTTCCTATATATGTATACTTTTAGTAAAATTTAACTTATAAATTATGCATAGTAAGAGATTAACAACAAAATCTAATCATCAAATAGACCAGTTATAACAATAACTGTAATAAAGGTTATGTGAATGTGGTCTCTCTCTTTCTCTGTCAAAATATCTTTTACTGCAGGTAACTGACACCTGATAAAAGAAAAAGAAAAGCCACAAATAAGGGGAAAATACTGTAATTGATTATTTTGAAACATATCTGTGGACGGGCATTAAATGAATATATCATGGGAGTTAAACAATATCTGTTGTTTTCAATTCTTGTATAATCAATTTTTGCTTATTCATATTCACAGATAATAGTAGTGGCAGCATTATATTGTTTGATGGGAATTTGTAATACATTAAATTATTTTATTTGTAGGATCATATTTATCTTCCTCTTTGATTTCCTTAGGTGAGAAAAGTAACTTGCACTTTCTGGATATATGGAAACTCTTACTAGGGAGAAATAATTCAGAAGCTTGCTGAATGACAGGGAAGAATTAAGTGTTGAATTAAAAATCATCTGGGCATAATCAAGCATCTTGCTTAGAAAACTCAGTGACATAATTTTTGTGTTTTGTTTTGTGGGTCTAGTTAAAATGTTAACTTCGGGGCATTTAAAATTTCAGAAATAAATGCAGGACAGGCATTTTTGGACTAGACAAGTAACAACTGGTGATTTGGATTAGGGTGTTCTAGAGTTCTCAAGAACATTTTGCCTCTCTTTTACCTTTGTTTCTCCTTTCTTTTATTTCCTTCCCTCTATTTTTTTTCTTATTATCATTACAGGCTATTTTTACCTGCCTTTGTAAATGTGATAATTGCTTGAACCTTTAGGTTTTCAAAATAGCTTCATTCAGACTAGGATACAGGAAAGAAAAAAATTGGAACAGTTTAAAACTTAAGTTATACATCTCATAATTACTCAGATGAAAACATGTTCATTATATAAATTTCAATGTAGACATTCCAAAGTTTTTTCTTTTAAGCTACTCTTGGGACTCATGCTTGGTAAAAAGTATTACCCTTTACCTTATGACATGAGATATTTGCTATTTCCTATTTGTTAGGAGTCTGCAGTACAATGGACCCCAAACAAAATACCATAGGAAGACATGGCTCCTGATCTGATGCTGTGCAGACTTCCTGCAGACAGAAATCATGGGTACAAAAACCCACCATGCTTCATCAAAGTACACATCCTATCCTAAGTTTATTTGATTGGCTGGAAAATAGAACAAAGACAGGTTGTAATAACAAGTCACTACCATTGTAGTCCATTTACTTGTTTCCAAAGCTATAATTAAATTGATGTTTCCTTAATAATCTATGGAATTTTAGAATTGAAAAAAAATGGGATCTTAAAAATACAAGGAAGCAAACAAGCAGAAGAAAGCAAACAAGCATGAAACAAATGGTTTTAGAAATTTCAAGTCCTGTATAAATAGGACTAGAAAAGAGCATCGTAATAAAAAATAAAAAAGCTTTACTGTAGCAATAGGAAGGAATTGATTGTGTTGAAAGCCATTTTTTAAAAATTCAAACCAGCATTTATTAGATGCCAGCCATGTCCCAGGCACAATACTAGCCATCAACCTTATAAAGATAAGGAAGGCAAATTCTGCATATTCTAAAATAGAACTTAAACTTTTAGTTTAAAAATTGACTCTTCTTTCTAACTATATAAAATTATATATTAAGTAAAAGACACACTTTAAAAAATCTGAAAGAACACAGCAAAAGCAATTTAATGGGACATAAGTAAATGTAAATCGACTATGTGGTACTCTTTAACCTGGTATCAGAGTCATGAGTTTAACAGTAATGGATATATGACTCATTAAACTTAAGAGAGGTTGTAATTTTAAAAGGAACATGATATATAGGTGACAGTTTAAAAGGCATTGAATTACTGCATTCAGCCTTATATTTCACAAATCTTTAGAAGGGACAACAAACATTTGTAACAATGTGACTTGCTCCATCTTTCCTATTTGTAACAACTTTTAATTGCCATTATGCTAGTGAATTAAACTGTATCAGTTAAAGATTATTTCAATACAAGACTACAAAAGGACTCTGAAAGACGTTGTTCTATTGAATATATTTAAAATCCATCTATTATTTCTTTATATTTTCTCCATTTTGGGCATTTGCTTTAATATAAGGATTTGTTAATAACCATGAGTTGTATGAAATGATATCACTAACTACGATACTTGATAAAGTAACTTTTGACAGAAAGTTGAATTTATTCAAAGTATGGGTTGAAAGTTCTTAAAAGTGCTCACATTCTTTATATTTCAAAACTGGGCTAATGAGTAGGCCCCAGGATAAAGTGAGGGGTGGGGGCCATTGATTAATGGTGATGCATGGGGTTACAGCCATGAGAGGTAGAAGGCCAAGGGGAGAATTGGGTAATGTGTATAGAGTTCCTTGTGTAGCCAGTACCCTAGAAAGAACCTCCATCCACTCTGTACACTTGCACAGGGCTGTTTGGGCATGGATCACAGTGAAGTCTGCAAAACTTCTTATTATCCTTGAATTTACTGTGATATGGACTGGGAGACTAGTGACTACTACTCCTAGTTCTATTGTTTCCCAAAATATTCCATTAGGCAAGGATTTTTTTTTTTTTTCAAGTACAGAAAAGGGCTGGTTCTTCCTTTGCCATTATGGTGGCTGTTGTGTGGACCAGGATGATACTTTCTGTCAGCATGCACACATGAAGAAAGAAGCCTGCTTGAGACACTAGCATGGCAGGTGGGCTCAAGAGTGTGTTCACCCTTTGGGTGCCATCAGAAAGCAGGTAATGAGGCTGAGTTGTCCTGATTTCTCTCTATGTTACAGAGTAGGTCCAAATGCCATATCAGGAGAGGTCAAATATCTGGCCTGAAGTCAAGTCATGGAACCAAAGATTTAGAGCCAGGAAGATGATATTAAAGTTACAGTAAAAAGGTGTAAGGGAGAGAGGAGTAAGTCTTTCTTTAGCTGCGTCCCAGAGATTCTGGTACATTGTCTCTTTGTTCTCATTGGTTTCAAAGAATTTCTTGATTTCTGCCTTAATTTCATTATTTACTCAGGAGTCATTCAGGAGCAGGTTGTTCAGTGTCCATGTAGTTGTGTGGTTTTGAGTGACTTTCTTAATTCTGAGTTCTAATTTGATTGTACTGTATTCTGAGAGGTTGTTATGATTTCATTTCTTTTGCATTTCCTATGTAGTGTTTGACTTCCAATTATGTGGTCAATTTACAGTAAGTGCCATGTGGCACTGAGAAGAATGTATATGCTGCTGTTTTGGATGGAGAGTTCGGTAGATATGTATTAGGTCCACCTGATCCAGAGCTGAGTTCAAGTCCTGAATATTCTTGTTAATTTTCTGTCGTGTTTATCTGTTTAATATTGACAGTGGGGTGTTAAAGTCTCCCACTGTTATTGTGTGGGAGTCTAAGTCTCTTTGTAGGTCTCTAAGAACTTGTTTTATGAGTCTGGGTGCCCAGTGTTGGGTGCGTATATATTTAGGATAGTTAGCTCTTCTTGTTGAATCATTCCCTTTACCATGATGTAATGTCCTTCTTTGTCTTTTTTGATCTTTGTTGGTTTAAAGCCTGTTTTATCAGAGACTAGGATTGCAACCCCTGCTTTTCTTTTGCTTTCCATTGGCTTGGTAAATATTCCTCCATCCCTTTATTTTGAGCCTATGTGTGTCTTTGCATGTGAGATAGGTCTCTTGAATACAGCACAACAATGGGTCTTGACTGTTTATCGAATTTGCCAGTCTGTGCCTTTTAATTGGGGTATTTAGCCCATTTACATTATTGTTATGTGTCAATTTGATCCTGTCGTTATGATGCTTGCTCATTATTTTGCATACCAGTTGATTTCATGTCTTCATCGTGTCATTGGTTTTTATATTTTCATGTGTTTTGCAGTGGTTGGTACTGGTTTCTCCTTTCCATATTTAATGCTTCCTTCAGAGCTCTTGCAAGGCAGGTCTGGTGGTGACAAATTTCCTTAGCATTTGCTTGTCTGAAAAGGATTTTATTTCTCCTTCCCTTCTGAAGCTTAGTTTGGCTGGATATGAAAATCTGGGTTGAAAATTCTTTTCTTTAAGAATGTTGAATATTGGCTCCCCACTCTCTTCTGGCTTACAGGGTTTCTGCAGAGAGATCTGCCATTAGTCTGATGGGCTTCCCTTTGTAGGTGGCCTGGCCTTTCTCTCTGGCTGCCCTTAACATTTTTTCCTTCATTCTGACCTTTGAGAATATGGTGATTATGTGTCTTGGGGTTGATCTTCTTGTGGAGTATATATATATATATATTTTTTTTTTCTTTTTTTTTGAGATGGAATCTTACTCTGTTGCCCAGGTTGGAATGCAGTGGCATGATCTCAGCTCACTGCAATCTCCACCTCCCGGGTTAAAGCAATTCTCCTGCCTCACCCTCCTGAGTAGCTAGGATTAGAGGCATGCACTGCCACATCTGGCTACTTTTTGTATTTTTAGTAGAGACAGAGTTTCATCATGTTGGCCAGGCTAATCTTGAGCTCCTGACCTCAGGTGATCCACCTGTCTCAGCCTCCCAACGTGCTGGGATTAAAGGCATGAGCCACCGTGCCTGGCCTTCTTGTGGAAGGCCAGGTGTTCTTATTGGTGTTCTCTGTATTTCCTGAATTTGCATGTTGCCTTGTCTGGCTGGGTTGGGGAAGTTCTCCTGGATAATATCGTGAAGTGTGTTTTCCAACTTGGTTCCATTCTCCCCGTCTCTTTCAGGTACTCCAGTCAGTCGTGGGTTCAGTCTTTTTACATAGTCCCATATTTTTTGGAGGTTTTACTTGTTCCTTTTCATTCTTTTTTCTCTAATCTTGTCTGCCTGCCTTATTTCAGCAAGATAATCTTTTATCTCTGATATTCTTTCTTGCACTTGATTGATTTGGCTACTTATACTTGTGTATGCTTCATGAAGTTCTCGTGTTGTGTTTTTCAGCTCCATCAGGTCACTTATGTTCCTCTCTAAACTGGTTATTCTAGTTAGCAGCTCCTCTAAACCTTTTATCAAGGTTCTTAGCTTCTTTGCATAGTGTTAGAACATGCTCCTACACCTCAGTGAAGTTTGATATTACACATCTTCTAAAGCCTACTTCTGTCAATTCATCCATCTCACCCTTTGTCCAGTTCTGTGCCCTTGCTAGAGAGGTGTTGTGATCATATGGAGAAGAAGAGGCACTCTGGCCTTTTGGGTTATCAGCATTTTTTCATAGATTCTTTCTCATCCTCATGAGTTTGTCTGGTTTTGATCTTTGAGGCTGCTGACCCTTGAATAAAGTTTTCTTGGGGACTTTTTTTGTTGATGCTGTTGTTGTTGCTTTCTATTTGTTTGTTTTTCTTTCAATAGTCTGGTCCCTCTTCTGTAGGGCCGCTGCAGTTTGCTGGGGGTTCACTTCAGGTCCTGTTCGTTTGGTTTGATCCTGTCCTGGAGATGTCACTTGAGGAGGCTGGAGAACAGCAAAGATGGGTGCCTGTTCCTTCCTCTGGGATCTCTGGCCTCAAGGGACACCAACCTGATGCCAGTAAGAACACTCCTGTATAGGGTGTGTGACAACCCTTGTTTGGGGGTCTTACCCAGTTGGGTGGCATGGGAAGCTGGACCCATTTAACAAGGCACTTTGGCTGTCCCTTGCTGGAGGGGATGTGCTGCACTGGGGCAAACCCACTCATCTGGGCTGCCCTATTCCTTAGAGCTAGCAAGAGGAAAGACTAAGTCTGCTTGTCTGCAGAGACCACGGCCATCCCTTCCACTACGGGCTCAGGCTCAGGCTCAGGGAGATCAGAATGCTGTCCCTGAGCCCCTGACTGGAGTTGGAGTTCCTGCAGGAAGGCCCTGCAGCTGTAGTGTTGGCTACTGCCTCTCCCTGAAGGAGCTCAGATGACTTAGACAGCAAGCAGCTGCAGCGGTGGTGATGGCGGTCCTTGCCCCTGGGAACTCGGCTGGCTTAGGCTGATTCTAGCCAAGTGGCTGTTGAGAATCTGCATGACTCTGTGGTTCAGACCCAAGGCCCTGGTGCTGTGGGCTCATGAGGGGGATCTTCTGATCTGTGGATTGCCTAGTTCCGTGGAAAAAGCACGGTTTCCCAAGCTGGGTAGCACGTTCACTCACCGCCTCCGTTGGCTGGGGATGGGAGCTCCCCTGCCCCATGTGGCTCTCAGGCGGGCCTCCACACCATACTGCTCTTCCTTACTCTCTATGGGTCACGCCAGCCACCTAGCCAGTCCTAATGACAGAGCCTGGATACCTCGGTTGCTGGTGCAGGACTCGCACACTGCTTTGGATCTTTTTGATGGGAGCCTTGGATCGCTGCTGCTTCTAGTTGGCCATCTTGGCCCCGCTCTGATCTGTCTCAAACCTTAGGATTTTCCTGGGGGTTGTAGGGTGAGAATTCAACAAGACAATCTGTTTCAAACACTTGACAAAAACACAGGTCTTGATAAAAATAAGGTTAAATTCTCTGTTACTTCCTCTCCCCTCTTCAAGTTTTCTTTTAGATGTTTCCTGTCCCTACCAAATCAGCTTTTCAGTTTGGCAGTAACAGTTATCTCTGTGTCTATGTCTGTGCCGTCTCTATCTCTACATACATCTGCATGTCTACATACATACAACTTTGTTTTTTTAAAGGGAAAACGAAGGAGACCTGTTATTAGGGAATGTGATTGGATCCTATGTTTGGACAGAAGGGCTGAAAAACGCCTACTATATTATTGATGCAGAAATGATATTCTATTGGAAGTATCACAAAAATATTTTTGGGTGAAAGTATACCCTAGGAAACAAACATTCTAAAATTTTTCCAAAGTAGTTAAGGGTTATAAGAAAGGAAACTTTATAAATTCTTTAGGAGACACCAATCTCTGGTAATCCTGTGACAGCTGTGTTCAGTGAACTACTGTTTATGTTTCTTTAAATAGTAGTATTATCGAAAGGACATTGGAGTCTATAAGTCAACTCTACCATTTTACAGTTTTCTGAATATACTTAAGGATAAATATGAATAGTTAGTATGAAAGTATTAATGTTCAGGGTCAAGTTTAAAGGTAGTATGTTTTTGTGATGTCATTAATTTTTTTTCCTTTTAAAAATTGTAGTGGAATATACAAAACACAATTATTATTTTTACCATTTTAAGTGTACCATCCAGTGGTATTAAATACATTCACAATGTCTGATATTATTAAATTTTGAAAATGAAAGCTTTGTAACAATTGCCTCCAAATCAAAATCTCATGTCCCCATCTATTGGCAAGAGGAAAAGACAGAGAAACAACATTAAAAAACTAAACAAAACAAAACTGGATGGAAGATTGAAGGATAGACAAAGTTGATGAAAATGCAGGTGATTTTTTTTCTTTTACTGACACTGTAATTTTTTTGTTTTTCTATTGATTTCATAAAGTCATAGAACACTGTCCTAAAATCAGATGGAATGTAAAGCAATTACATTATATGTATATAAAATGCTTTTTGAAATACATATTTCTTCACTTTTATGGCTAAGCTCTTGGTTGGAAAAATGTTCCAATAGCACATCAGAAATATGATATGTTTAAGAGGAGATTTCATTGCTGCACCGAGACTTATGGTGGAATTTTAGGCTCTAGACCTAGAAGATACATTACTAATCACCTAGTCTGATTCTTTCATTTTATAGGCAAGGAAAATTAGGTTCTTAAAGATTTATCTTTCCATCCATCTATCTACTAGAACATGCTTTGTTCCAGAAAGTATTATGAAGTGGTTTTCAAGAACACATAAATGACAGAAAACTAACACAAATTGGAAGTAGGCGAAAAAGTCAAGAAAAAGAAATGAGCAGGATATAAAAAGAGTCAGGACTGAAACTAACTCACAAAAGAAGCACACCTTTAAATCCTAGGCTTTTGATGGGGATGAGCCACAGATTGACCTTAAAGGTTTTATTGATCAATGTATGGAAGGAAATCTGGTTAAGCAATTCAATTACTCCAAAGATAAAAGCACCCAATTGTTCAGAAGATGGACCACTATTTACAATACAAGAAAGAATTGTCTTCTGAGAGCTTTACTAAGGGAGAGAACATCCTCAAACATTTTTAAAGACTTCATTGTAGGAGATGGAGGGCAGATTCTTAGGACTGTGTGTGTGTGTGTGTGTGTGTGTGTGTATGTGTGTGTGTGTGATTTCTCACCGCAGTTGACTGTATCTCACCTGGGTGCAATTCAGTAAAAGCTTCTCCCAAAATGATCTGAAACCTTCTCTGTCAGCTGGGACTTCCTGGAAAGGACACTGGTATGTTGAATTCCTGGCAGGACCCCTGGGACTTCTTTTTTATCCAATCATCCAAGACTCAAACTTTGTTATTCCAGGTGGTTCAATAGAGAGCTATTATGTTGTAACGTGGGATTTCCAGGAGCTCAGCTTTAATCAAAATCAGTGTTTTACAAACATTTTGGGCATGTGACTTTTCTGAGATGCTTGTTAGTAATTTAGAATTCTGTGTCTCATGTTTACTGATTCAGATTCAGAAGGATGGGACTCAGGAATCCGCATGGGATGCAGGTGTAAAGAGTCACACTTTGAGAAATGCTGGACAATCTTTTTTTGGAAGGGATATTTATCAGTTGACCATTTAAGGGTGGTACAGATATGCTTCAACCAAAGTCTTTCTAGAAGGTTTCATTTTGTTCTCTGCTTTTGCATCTTCCTCCTTCTCCTCTAGTCGCCTACAGTTTAAATAATTGCTGGTTTTGGAGCTAGGTTGAGAATTATCCCTCGTTAGAACTGAGATTTTTTTAAAAAATTCATATCAGACAAATGTACAACATTAACAATTTTCAACTGAGATTTTATTTGTATCAGACAAATGCACATTAACAATTTTCTTAATATACACTTTTGCAAGTTATTGAGAAAGTAGACAAAATAAATGTTTAAGAGATCTTCTCTGGTAGAAGGAGAAACATGGCTTCACTGAGATGAGGATATGTCAAGCTTTCTGATTTTGTGTGGCTCCATTTCTCCAGATCTGTATCCCAACTGTAGAAAGAGGATGTAACAAGGAGCAGCACTGAGTAGTGTAGGTGAGACCTGAACTCCTGGTGGGAAGGAATATTTTACCCCGATGTTGTTTAGGATTGTAGACATCTGGTGATAAAAGTAGAAATCAATTTTAGTCAGTTTTCTGATTGTTTTAAAATTTCTTGTAGACAGCAGACCCTCTTATTGCCAGCATCCAGGGTGGACAACTTCGTTTCCTCCTCCCATGGTACATGGTACTCCACTTTTGAGGCATATTGTGGGGTGTCTGTGCTTGAGGGTAGAGGGAAGGAAAAAGGGGAATGGAGCAGGAAGAGAAGGCTTTACTCCATTGCTTTGCTGTAGCCTTGCTATTCAGAGGATAATCCTTTGATCAGCAGCATCTGGGTATCACCTGGCCTCATCCAAGATCTACTAAATCAGAATGTTCATTTTAACAAGGTAACATTCATTCTTGCATATTAAGGTTTGTAAAGTACTATTCTAGGATAGCACTTCTCAATTTTTTTTTTAGCTTAGAATCACCTGGAGGGTGGATTGCTTGTTCAAACACAGATTCCAGAGAATCCGGTTCAATAGATGGGGCTGATGAATCTGTACCAATAAGCTCCAGATGATGTTTATAATGCCATTGTACACTATAAGTAATGAGGGTAGAGAACAAAACTTCTTTTTGAGAAAAGGTAGAATTAATTTTGAAAGCAGTTTTAAGTTTACAGAAAAGTAGAACAGAAAGCACAGAGTCTCCATGTACCCCCAGCCACACCCCCACAACACACACAGCCTCCCCACTATCAATATCCTGTCCCAGAGTGGTATCTTTGTTACAACTGATAAACCTACATTGACAGATCATTTTCACCCAAAGTTCACAGTTGACATTAGGCTTCACTCTTGGTGCTGTGTATTTTATGGGTTTTGACTTATATCCACCATTGTAATATCATATAGAATAGTTTCAATGCCCTAAAAAGCTGCTATTTTAATTTCAGTTAATTTAAGTAGCGCTCCATCTATTCAGTCTCTTTCCCTCCACACCCTGGCAATCACTGATCTTCTTACTGTCTATAAAGTTTTGCCTTTTCCAGAGTAACATAGAGTTGAACTCATATAGTAGCTTTCTCAGATTGGCGTTTTTCACTTAGTAGTATGCATTTAAAGTTCCTCCATATTTTTTCATGACTTGATAGCTCAAGCACTGAATAATATTCCATTGCTGAATAATATTCCAGTGCTCAACAATGTTCTTTTTAGCACTAAATAGTATTCCATTGTCTTGATGTACCACAATTTATCCGTTCACCTACTGAAAGACTTCTTGCTTGTTTCCAAGTTTTGTCAGTTACGAATAAAGCTGCTATACACATCCATGTGCAGGCTTCTGTGTGGATATAAGTGTTTGATTTCTTTGGGTAAATGCCAAGGAGTATAACTGCTGCATTTATGATGGTAAGAGTACGTTAAGTTTTGTAAAAAACTGCCAAACTATATTCCAAAGTGGCTGTACCATTTTGTATTCCCACCACCCATGAATGAGAGTTCTTGTTGCTCCATGTCCTCATCAGCATTTAGTATTGTCAGTGATTTGTCTTTTGGCCATCCTATTAGGTATGTAGAGGCATTTCATTGTTGTTTTAATTGGTAATTCCCTAATTATATATGATTTTGAGCATCTTTTCTTAGGCTTATGTGTCATCTGTATATTTTCTTTATATTTTGGTGATTTTGGTATATTCTGCATATTTCCTTCTTGTATCAAATATGTCTTTTGCAAATGCCTGCTCCCAGTCTGTGGCTTCTCTTCACATACACCTGAGACAACAGTCCTTTTTAAATGGGCCACATAGAATCACTTGGAGGCCGGGCGCGGTGGCTCAAGCCTGTAATCCCAGCACTTTGGGAGGCCGAGACGGGCGGATCACGAGGTCAGGAGATCGAGACCATCCTGGCTAACACAGTGAAACCCCGTCTCTACTAAAAAAATACAAAAAACTAGCCGGGCGTGGTGGTGGGCGCCTGTAGTCCCAGCTGCTCGGGAGGCTGAGGCAGGAGAATGGCGTGAACCCGGAGGCGGAGCTTGCAGTGAGCTGAGATCTGGCCACTGCACTCCAGCCTGGGCGACAGAGCGAGACTCCGTCTCAAAAAAAAAAAAAAAAAAAAAAAAGAATCACTTGGAGTGTTTTAAAAGATGCAAATTCCTAAGAATCCATCCCAAAAGACTATGAGAAATTCCTTAGACACTCCTAACTAATTTCTCTCTGTCCACATTCAGGGGATCTAAGACCTATGCCTGAGTTGAAGGGGCTGAGCTCTGACCTGCCAACTGCTATTCCCAGCTCACATTTCCTTTCTGTCATGCTCAGGTGCCAGACACATGGATGATAAACAAGACTTCCTCTGTTCTTGAGGGCTCCCGACTATACTCACGCCTTAGAAGAAATGATGCTTCTTAGTATGAGACTTTTCCTCACTTCTGCTCCATTAGTAGAAACATTTGGGATAATGTGTGAATAACAAATGGTTCAGGGGTCAAATTTGTCATAGTTTTCTGGTTATCTATTTTGTGTAGAGCATCTTGATAGGAGGCACAAGATTTAGAGTTTTAAGACAAGGTTCTGATCTTCAAGGAATCTACAATTTATTTGAGTGGTGTATTCATCTATTTTTGTGTCACTATAAAGAAATACCTGAGAGTAGATAATTATAAAAAAAGAGGTTTAATTTGGTTCATGGTTCTACAGGCTGTACAGGCATGGCACCAATATCCGCTCAGCTTCTGATGAGACCTCAGGAAGCTTACAGTCATGTAAGAAGCTGAAGGGGAGCCAGCATGTCGTGTGTTAAGAGTGGGAGCAAGAAAGAAGGGGGATCTCATGTGAATTAAATGGGCAAGAACTAACTTATCAGCAAGTGGATGATGCTAAACCATTTATGAGAGAGCTTCCCCCATGATCCAATCTCCCCCAACTAGGCCCCATCTCCAACATTGAGAATCACATTTTATCATGAGATTGAGAGGGGGTAAACATCCAAACTAGATCAGATGTCTAGAGCTTTTGGTTCAGAGAAAGTCCCTTAACTACTAGCTATACCAAAATACCATTTCTATTTTTAGACTTTTGCATGTGCCTAGTATACTATTTTAAAGTATTAAAAAATCCATAATGGAAATGGGACACCAATTATAAGAGCTACAAGTAAAGCTGTTTTGATTGAAAAGGTAGAGTATACCTGGAGCCTGACCTGCTCACTCTTCCCCTTTGCTCATTTGTGGTGTCTGAGGTATGTCATCAGCACCCTACTCTAAGGAACACATTTAAAAAGCTCATCGCTTCACATTAGTTGAGGACTGTGGCATTTGAGTCATGATCTTTCTTCCCACACTTCATCTTGCAAACCTCAGTAGTTTCCTGAGTGTCCACACAGGCAGCCTGGCCTCTTAGATGCCTTCAACTACAGTGTGATGTGCTGCCTAATTCACTTCATCCTCCTATCTCAGTGACCACACTGGAACTCTTACTTTCTGAAGTTTTAAGCTCCTTTACTCTCTGATAATCTGTCTGTCAAGTTCTCTCTTTTTTTCACCAAGTCTGCTTCATGGCCATTAAATATGTTCCAAGCTATCATCACCCTTACCAGTTCTTTTCTTTATGTCCATCAGACTCTTTTGACCACACTCCCTTGCTTTCGTAGCCTGGACAAATTACTCTCTTACTAGCAAACAAATTTCTGTTCTCTTCCTCCTTCTCTTAAGGCAGAAGAGACACTCTCTCAAATCCTCCCCACTCTGGCCAGACCTCCAGTAGAAGAAAATCCCTGGCTTCTGTTCTTGCACTTGCCCCTTTCAGAAGAGGAGGAATGACCTATCTGATTGTTAAATTTTAGAAAAAGATCTAAGTATGCTTAGATGCTCCTTCTAGATCTTCTCTGGGATTTTCCTGCTTGCAGAGGAAGTGCATTTCACTCTATTCCTCCCTGATGTAAAGAAGGAAACCTCACATTATTTAGCACTGCCTAACTTTTAGGTCATTCTGCAAATTAGCCTTTGTCATTAAAGGTTGTTTTGTATTACTCCCCTTTCTACTAAAAATTAAAAATAGCCACTAAGTCTCAGTCAATCCTTAAATGTCAATTCTTGATTTCTTACTCAGCTGGCCAAATGCCACTAGAAGGAAATAATAAATCAGTACTATTCACTGGTATTGTAAATTCATAATGGACCCTGGATGCTGCTGAGGAGTCCTTCCCTTGCCATTGAGGAATGCTTTCTTTAGCTCCTTTTGGCAGCTCCACTCACACTCCCTGACTCTTCTCAAAGCCTTGCCTACCCTGCCCTGACCAAGACCATCAGATGACATCATTTCCTGAACATCAAGAAGCAAATGAACATGAAGACTCTTAAATCTGTATCCCACACCTATAATGCTATTCTGTCATTGCATATCTTCTCTGTCTTGCCTCTCATCTTAGGAGAAGCATATACCCCCACCCCCAGATTGGGGGTCTAGATCAATTTCTTCATTTGTCTTTTGATCCTATCCTTTTATTTCCCTTGTGTTCTTACTGGATTCATCAGTTCCTCTCTCTTTTCTCCCATCATTGCCTGCTCTATCAGTGCCTGTTTTGTGGACTAAAAACATACTCAAATCTCTCATTTTGAATTTAAAGTTTTTTTCCTTGGCTCCATGCAGCTCTCTAGCTACAGCCAAACCTTGACTTAGTCTGTCCTAGTTCTCTGCCTCCTTGTCCCACATTCACTTTTCTCTTCATTTCCATCAGGTTTTTCTGCCTCCCTCGCACCCCAATACATACTAAATCCTAAAATGGTTTAATCACATGGTTTTTATTACCAGGTGTCTAGGAAATGCTCTGAAATCTCTTTCTCTACGTTTCTCCCAACTGTTTATGTATAAGGGCAATACAGGCTGTCCATCTGAGCCCCACCAAGTTGTCAAACATGATGATGTGCCAAGAAGAATGCTTACATCCTCTCTTGTCCCTACCTTTCCTCCCCAACCTGTTCCCACCCCTTTAAACCTGTGTTTTCTATCTCAGTTAATGGCAGCCTTGTCATTTCAGCATCCTAAACCAGAAACTGTGAAGTCACTCTAGAGTTAGTTCTCCTCTCTTCTACCCTCCCATGCAGCCCCCTCCTATTGTGCGCTCATGGAGTCGAGTTGATTTTTCTCTAAGCATTCCTCAGTTTTGTCCCCCTACTCTTTACTTTTACTACCATGGCCCAATTCAGGCCTCAGTCTGTTGCCTACACCATTGCCATGACATCCCAAATTTGCCTACACCTTTGCCATGACATCCCAAATGGCTTATCTGCCTTAAGTGTCTGCCTCTCTTCATAATTTCCTTCTTAATGCTACAGAAATAATTTTTGAAATGCAAATCCAGGGGCGGAGCAAGATGGCCGAATAGGAACAGCTCCAGTCTCCAACTCCCAGCGCGAATGACACAGAAGACCGGTGATTTCTGCATTTTCAACTGAGGTACTGGGGTCATCTCTCTAGGGAGTGCTGGACAATCGGTGCTGGTCAGCTGCTGCAGCCTGACCAGCGTGAGCTGAAGCAGGGCGAGGCATCGCCTCACCTGGAAGCACAAAGGGGAAGGAAATCCGTTTTCCTAGCCAGGGGAACTGAGACACATAACACCTGGAAAATCGGGTAACTCCCACCCCAATACTGCGCTTTAAGGAAACAGGCACACCAGGAGAATATATCCCACACCTGGCCGGGAGGGTCCCACGCCCACGGAGCCTCCCTCACTGCTAACACAGCAGTCTGCTGCGATCTATCCGCAAGGTAGCAGCGAGGCTGGGGGAGGGGCGCCCGCCATTGCTGAGGCTTAAGTAGGTAAACAAAGCCGCTGGGAAGCTCAAACTGGGTGGAGCTCACAGCAGCTCAAGGAAACCTGCCTGTCTCTGTAGACTCCACCTCTGGGGACAGCCCACAGCTGAGGTCCAATAGGGAAAGCAGCGGGGGCCGGTGCAGAGGCGAACGACTCTGTCTGACAGCTTTGGGGAGAGCCGTGGATCTCCCAATGCGGAGGCTGAGATCCGAGAACGGACAGACTGCCTGCTCAGGTGGGTCCCTGACCCCTGAGTAGCCTAGCTGGGAGACATCCCCCACTAGGGGCAGTCTGACACCCCACACCTCACAGGGTGGAGTCATCCCTGAGAGGAAACGTCCAAAGGAAGAATCAGACAGGTACACTCGCTGTTCAGCAATATTCTATCTTCGGCAACCTCTGCTGCTGATACCCAGGCAAACAGGGTCTGGATTGGACCTCAAGCAATCTCCAACAGACCAACAGACAGTCCTTCTGACTGTCAGACGGAAAACTATCAAACAGGAAGGACACCTACACCAAAACCCCATCAGTACGTCACCGTCATCAAAGACCAGAGACAGATAAAACCACAAAGATGGGGAAGAAGCAGGGCAGAAAAGCTGGAAATTCAAAAAATAAGAGCGCATCTCCCCCTGCAAAGGACCGCAGCCCATCGCCAGCAACGGACCAAAGCTGGTCAGAGAATGACTTTGACGAGATGAGAGAAGAAGGCTTCAGCCCATCAAACTTCTCAGAGCTAAAGGAGGAATTACGTACCCAGCGCAAAGAAACTAAAAATCTTGAAAAAAGAGTGGAAGAATTGACAGCTAGACTAATTAATGCAGAGAAGATCATAAACGAAATGACAGAGATGAAAACCATGACAAGAGAAATACGTGACAAATGCACAAGCTTCAGTAACTGACTCGATCAACTGGAAGAAAGAGTATCAGCGATTGAGGATCAAATGAATAAAATGAAGCGAGAAGAGAAACCAAAAGAAAAAAGAAGAAAAAGAAATGAACAAAGCCTGCAAGAAGTATGGGATTATGTAAAAAGACCAAATCTACGTCTGATTGGGGTGCCTGAAAGTGAGGGGGAAAATGGAACCAAGTTGGAAAACACTCTTCAGGATATCATCCAGGAGAACTTCCCCAACCTAGTAGGGCAGGCCAACATTCAAATTCAGGAAATACAGAGAACGTCACAAAGATACTCCTCCAGAAGAGCAACTCCAGACACATAATTGCCAGATTCACCAAAGTTGAAATGAAGGAAAAAATCTTAAGGGCAGCCAGAGAGAAAGGTCGGGTTACCCACAAAGGGAAGCCCATCAGACTAACAGCAGATCTCTCGGCAGAAACTCTACAAGCCAGAAGAGAGTGGGGGCCAATATTCAACGTTCTTAAAGAAAAGAATTTTCAACCCAGAATTTCATATCCAGCCAAACTAAGTTTCATCAGTGAAGGAGAAATAAAATCCTTTACAGATAAGCAAGTGCTTAGAGATTTTGTCACCACCAGGCCTGCCTTACAAGAGACCCTGAAGGAAGCCCTAAACATGGAAAGGAACAACTGGTACCAGCCATTGCAAAAACATGCCAAAATGTAAAGACCATCAGGCTAGGAAGAAACTGCATCAACTAATGAGCAAAATAACCAGTTAATATCATAATGACAGGATCAAGTTCACACATAACAATATTAACCTTAAATGTAAATGGACTAAATACTCCAATTAAAAGACACAGACTGGCAAACTGGATCAAGAGTCAAGACCCATCAGTCTGCTGTATTCAGGAGACCCATCTCACATGCAGAGACATACATAGGCTCAAAATAAAGGGATGGAGGAAGATCTACCAAGCAAATGGAGAACAAAAAAAAGCAGGGGTTGCAATCCTAGTCTCTGATAAAACAGACTTTAAACCATCAAAGATCAAAAGAGACAAAGAAGGCCATTACATAATGGTAAAGGGATCAATTCAACAGGAAGAGCTAACTCTCCTAAATATATATGCACCCAATACAGGAGCACCCAGATTCATAAAGCAAGTCCTTAGAGACCTACAAAGAGACTTAGACTCCCATACAATAATAATGGGAGATTTCAACACTCCACTGTCAACATTAGACAGATCAACGAGACAGAAAGTTAGCAAGGATATCCAGGAATTGAACTCATCTCTGCACCAAGCGGACCTAATAGACATCTATAGAACTCTCCACCCCAAATCAACAGAATATACATTCTTCTCAGCACCACATCGCACTTATTCCAAAATTGACCACATAATTGGAAGTAAAGCACTCCTCAGCAAATGTACAAGAACAGAAATTATAACAAACTGTCTCTCAGACCACAGTGCAATCAAACTAGAACTCAGGACTAAGAAACTCAATCAAAACCGCTCAACTACGTGGAAACTGAACAACCTGCTCCTGAATGACCACTGGGTACATAACGAAATGAAAGCAGAAATAAAGATGTTCTTTGAAACCAATGAGAACAAAGATACAACATACCAGAATCTCTGGGACACATTTAAAGCAGTGTGTAGAGGGAAATTTATAGCACTAAATGCCCACAAGAGAAAGCAGGAAAGATCTAAAATTGACACTTTAACATCACAATTAAAAGAAATAGAGAGGCAAGAGCAAACACATTCAAAAGCTAGCAGAAGGCAAGAAATAACTAAGATTAGAGCAGAACTGAAGGAGATAGAGTCACAAAAAACCCTCCAAAAAATCAATGAATCCAGGAGTTGGTTTTTTGAAAAGATCAACAAAATTGACAGACCGCTAGCAAGACTAATAAAGAAGAAAAGAGAGAGGAATCAAAAAGACACAATAAAAAATGATAAAGGGGATATCACCACCGACCCCACAGAAATACAAACAACCATCAGAGAATACTATAAATGCCTCTACGCAAATCAACTAGAAAATCTAGAAGAAATGGACAATTTCCTGGACACTTACACTCTCCCAAGACTAAACCAGGAAGAAGTTGAATCCCTGAATAGACCAATAGCAGGCTCTGAAATTGAGGCAACAATTAATAGCCTACCCACCAAAAAAAGTCCAGGACCAGATGGATTCACAGCTGAATTTTACCAGAGGTACAAGGAGGAGCTGGTACCATTCCTTCTGAAACTATTCCAATCAATAGAAAAAGAGGGAATCCTCCCTAACTCATTTTATGAGGCCAACATCATCCTGATTCCAAAGCCTGGCAGAGACACAACAAAAAAGAGAATTTTAGACCAATATCCCTGATGAACATCGATGCAAAAATTCTCAATAAAATACTGGCAAACCGGATTCAGCAGCACATCAAAAAGCTTATCCACCATGATCAAGTGTGCTTCATCCCTGGGATGCAAGGCTGGTTCAACATTCGCAAATCAATAAACGTAATCCAGCATATAAACAGAACCAAAGACAAGAACCACATGATTATCTCAATAGATGCAGAAAAGGCTTTTGACCAAATTCAACAGCCCTTTATGCTAAAAACGCTCAATAAATTCGGTATTGATGGAACGTACCTCAAAATAATAAGAGCTATTTATGACAAACCCACAGCTAATATCATACTGAATGGGCAAAAACTGGAAAAATTCCCTTTGAAAACTGGCACAAGACAGGGATGCCCTCTCTCACCACTCCTATTCAACATCGTGTTGGAAGTTCTGGCTAGGGCAATCAGGCAAGAGAAAGAAATCAAGGGTATCCAGTTAGGAAAAGAAGAAGTCAAATTGTCCCTGTTTGCAGATGACATGATTGTATATTTAGAAAACCCCATCGTCTCAGCCCAAAATCTCCTTAAGCTGATAAGCAACTTCAGCAAAGTCTCAGGATACAAAATTAATGTGCAAAAATCCCAAGCATTCTTATACACCAGTAACAGACAAGCAGAGAGCCAATCAGGAATCAACTTCCATTCACAATTGCTTCAAAGAGAATCAAATACCTAGGAATCCAGCTTACAAGGGATGTAAAGGACCTCTTCAAGGAGAACTACAAACCACTGCTCAGTGAAATCAAAGAGGACACAAACAAATGGAAGAACATACCATGCTCATGGATAGGAAGAATCAATATCGTGAAAATGGCCATACTGCCCAAGGTATTTATAGATTCAATGCCATCCCCATCAAGCTACCAATGACTTTCTTCACAGAATTGGAAAAAACTGCTTTAAAGTTCATATGGAACCAAAAAAGAGCCCGCATTGCCAAGACAATCCTAGGTCAAAAGGACAAAGCTGGAGGCGTCACGCTACCTGACTTCAAACTATACTACAAGGCTACAGTAACCAAAACAGCGTGGTACTGGTACCACAACAGAGAAATAGACCAAAGGAACAGAACAGAGCCCTCAGAAATAATACCACACATCTACAGCCATCTGATCTTTGACAAACCTGAGAGAAACAAGAAATGGGGAAAGGATTCCCTATTTAATAAATGGTGCTGGGAAAATTGGCTAGCCATAAGTAGAAAGCTGAAACTGGATCCTTTCCTTACCCCTTATACGAAAATTAATTCAAGATGGATTAGAGACTTAAATGTTAGACCTAATACCATAAAAACCCTAGAAGAAAATCTAGGTAGTACCATTCAGGACATAGGCATGGGCAAGGACTTCATGTCTAAAACACCAAAAGCAACGGCAGCAAAAGCCAAAATTGACAAATGGGATCTCATTAAACTAAAGAGCTTTTGCACAGCAAAAGAAACTACCATCAGAGTGAACAGGCAACCTACAGAATGGGAGAAAATTTTTGCAACCTACTCATCTGACAAAGGGCTAATATTCAGAATCTACAAAGAACTCAAACAAATATACAAGAAAAAAACAAACAACCCCATCAAAAAGTGGGAAAGGATATGAACAGACATTTCTCAAAAGAAGACATCCATACAGCCAACAGACACATGAAAAAATGCTTGTCATCACTCGCCATCAGAGAAATGCAAATCAAAACCACAATGAGATACCATCTCACACCAGTTAGAATGGCAATCATTAAGAAGTCAGGAAACAATAGGTGTTGGAGAGGATGTGGAGAAATAGGAACACTTTTACACTGTTGGTGGGATTGTATACTAGTTCAACCATTATGGAAAACAGTATGGCGATTCCTCAAGGATCTAGAACTAGATGTACCATATGACCCAGCCATCCCACTACTGGGTATATACCCAAAGGATTATAAATTACTCTACTACAAAGACACATGCACACGTATGTTTATTGCGGCACTATTCACAATAGCAAAGACTTGGAATCAACCCAAATGTCCATCTGTGACGGACTGGATTAAGAAAATGTGGCACATATACACCATGGAATACTATGCAGCCATATAAAAGGATGAGTTTGCGTCCTTGTAGGGACATGGATGCAGCTGGAAACCATCATTCTTAGCAAACTATCACAAGAAGAGAAACCAAACACCGCATATTCTCACTCATAGGTGGGAACTGAACAATGAGATCACTTGGACTCGGGAAGGGGAACATCACACACTGGGGCCTATCATGGGGAGGGGGGAGGAGGGAGGAATTGCATTGGGGAGTTATACATGATATAAATGTTATGCACATGTACCCTAGAACTTAAAGTATAATAAAAAAATAAATAAATAAATAAATAAAAAAGGAAAAAAAAATTAAGCTGAATATTCCAAGTTTGTTTTTTTCCCAAATGCTGGTAATTTGATATACCATTAAATACTTAAAGAACTATTAATAGAACAGAAATTGAATGTTGAAAAAAAAAAAAAAAAGAAATGCAAATCCAATCACATTACTCATCCATTTAGAACTCTTTCCGGTTTTGCGTTGTATCTAGGATGAATGTCTAGATTCCTTTTCATGGCATGTAATGTTCTCCACAATCCTGTCCCTGCCTACTTTTCTACTGTTCTGCCATGACTGCCCCACTGGAGCCATCACACTGTGGCTGTGTGAAATGCCTTCCTCTCAACATTTACCAACAGAATTCTTCTTCATTCTTTTTATTTTATTTTATTTTTTATTATTATACTCTAAGTTCTAGGGTACATGTGCATAATGTGCAAGTTTGTTACATATGTATACACATGCCATGTTGGTGTGCTGCATTCTTTACGTCCTAGCTGAAGGGTTACCTACTTAGTAAAGCCTTACCACATTATATTACATTATTTATTTATGTGTTGATATAATTTCCTAGACTGAGAACTGCCCGAAGCTATCACTTTGTCTTTTTATACAGTATGTAACACGATGTGCACATAGTCAGCACTCAGAAATTTTTGCCAAATAAAATTGAAAAATGCTATAGATTGACAAAATACAACTGGAAGGAATATACCAAATTAAAAATAATAGGCGTGTGCAACTGATAGGATCTAGAGTGATTAAAAAATTCTTCTGTCTTCCATAATTTGGTAAAATCATTTTTATAATGAAAAGGGGTACACAATTTGAAGAAAAATGATATAGGAGGAGAAACTCAATGATGAATGTGCTTCAAAGTTAACATTTTTCAAGAATGGCTCAAGATAAGTAAATTACTTAGACCTTGGACTTGGGGACTGAGTAAAAAAAAGAAGAGAGAAAGAATAAATCTAAAAAGGGTAAAATTTAAAAATTATTCTATATTTGTTAAGGTTCTCTAGAGGGCCAGAACTAATAGAATACATGTATATGTGAAAGGGACTTTATTAAGGAGAGTTGACTCTCACAGTCACAAGGTAATGTTCCACGATAGGCCATCTGCAACTTGAGGAGCAAGAAAGTCAGTTGTGGATCAGTCTGAGTCCCAAAACCTCAAAAGTAGGGAAGTCAACAGTTCAGCCTTCAGTCTGTGGCCAAACGCCCAAGAGCCCCTGGCAAACTACTAGTGTAAATCCAAAAGTCCAAAACTGAAGAGCTTGGAGTTTGATGTTCGAGGTCAGGAACCATCCAGCTAGAGAGAAAGATGAAGCCCAGGAGACTCAGCAAGTCTAGTCCTTCCACTTTCTTCCACCTGCTTTACTCTAGCCATGCTGGCAGTTGATTAAATTGTGCCCACTCAGATTGAGGGTGGGTCTGCTTCTCCCATTCCACTGACTCAAATGTTGATCTCCTTTGGCAACACCCTCATAGACACGCCCAGGAATAATACTTCACATGCTTCAATCAAATCAAGTTGACACTTAATATTAACCATCACATTATATACATTTTTTCATTCTTTCATTTATTTAAAATGTTAATCTGTTCAAATGCTTTTTAAATCAGTTATACTTCACTTTGTTTCAGTGAGGCTTTAAGTAAACTTGTGATGAAGGATGAAATCTAGAAAGACTAAGTAAATTAAAATTATTTTAGAAAAAATGAGGCTAAAGAAAAATAAAGCCAACTAAGTAAAACAAAGGCAGGATTCATATTAATACATCAAGTTTAAGCTGTGAAGTTCTATGTACTCACCAGAGGGGAGCCATAGATTTGACTTTGACCTTTCTAGTGATCAATCAGAGAGGGAAAAGTGATTGGTGATAAGATACATAATGGCTATAACATGGAATCAGATAATTTATTTGGGAATTGTATCTAATAAGACCAGTGAGAAATTTTTCTTATTCATCCTTAGGGAAAAGAGATGGCACAATGTGATAAAATACATGCTTATCAATATTCTTAAATATATACAACATTGAGTTTCATAGATCAATTTCCCATAATGTTCGTCAATGTAGGAAAATAGACCTGATGAGAGAGTAATTCAGTGAATGTGTTCTCTAAACAATAAATATAATCATTCTTTGATATGATTCAGTGTAGCAAAGGCTCTGAATTGTTCACTTAAATGTAGATTCATGAGTCTCTCCCATCTCTACCACTTCTCATCACCCTAGAGATACTGACTCAGCAGTTTGGAAGTAGATTCCTAGAATTTTTGTTTTAGATAATCACCCTGGGAGCTTAGACAAGAGGTATAAGAATCACACTTAATGCTGATGTTTGAGTATTTAGAGGAACAAGTAGACTGCATATACTTCAGCCAATCATTTGACAATATGGTTTCTCTCAACTGAGCTAAAATGTTGTGTACAGATAATTTGAGATTGTATTTCCTGGCCAATACTTGGGGTATAGTTGGCCTATATGCCAGTTAATTGTAAAACTATATCTTTAATAATTTAACCAAGCTACTAGTAAAATAGTTTTCTTAATGTTTACAAAATAAGTTTCTTGATATTTATAAATATTTATAATATTTATAACAAGGTTTTGCTAAAATTGAGGCCCCTAGAGTCAGTAGTGAGTCTTTAAATAAGCAGATAAGGGACTTACTCAGAAACATGCATCAACTAATGATTTAGAACTCAAGTTTCAAAAACTAAAACATGATTGAACTAATTTTAGCTTTAAAAAATTTAAAATAGATGTAACCAGAATAAATAAAATAGATGTATCCTTGGCAATGAGAAATTTTTATACCTCTAAAATACATGCAGCTTTAAGCGTTGATTCCTCCTAGTGAGTCCTTCAGGATAAACTTGTTGCACATTGTAGTGTTTAAGATGGCTCCCAAGAATCCCTGCTTCCCTGTGCTTGTGTCTTTGTTTAATCCCCTCCTGCTGAGTATTTGTTGAATTTATGGACAGTTTCAACAAATTGAAAGTGGCAGAAATATTGGGAATTATTATTATTATTTTTTTGTGTGTGTGAGATGGAGTCTCTGTTGTCCAGGATGGAGTGCAGTGGCGTGATCTTGGCTCACTGTAACCTCTACCTCCCAGGTTAAAGCAATTCTCCTGCCTCAGCCTCCCAAATAGCTGGAATTACAGGTGCCCATGACCACATCCCACTAATTTTTGTATTTTCAGTAGAAAAGAGTTTCGCCATGTTGGCCAAGCTGGTCTTGAACTCCTGACCTCAGATGATCCACCTGCCTCAGCCTCCGAAAGTGCTGGGATTACAGGTATGAGCCATTGTGCCCAGCCAGGATTTCATTTTTAAGATTGGGTTATAAAAATACTATGACTTCCATCTTGGGTGTACTTTCCTGCTTTTTTTTCTCTCTCTCTCTTTCTCTATTTCTTTGGGGGGAAGAAGTTGACATGTCAGCAGCCCTGTGGAGAGGCCCACATGGCAAGGATCTGAAGCATCTGATCAACAGCCAGTGATGAACAGAGGCATGCCAACCATCTGTGAATGAGTTTGGAAGTCAATCTTCCAGTTCCAGTTGTCTTGAGATGACTGCACCATTGGCCAATAGCTTGACCACATCCTCATGAGATACCATGTCTACCCAAGTCAGCTGCTTCTGGATTACTGATCCTCAGAAACTTTGCTGTTTTAAACCACTAAATTTTGGGGGTAATTTGTTATGCTATAATAACTAATACAAACATGAACATATAAACAACTGAGATTGCTTGCCATATGAGAGCATACATTATAGACTGGTTGAAATATTGACTTTGTTTGGAACAAGTGACCTGTAATTATTTTTTTCTGGGAGTCGTTAGATAACAAGGCTAGTCATCTACTGACACCATTCCTATTTTGTAAGAATAGAAAAGCTTAAGAGGGTACACATTTTTCTCTTACCTGTCATTGGAGAACTATTCATTTAAAAATGCTACGAAATCATTAAGGATATAGGACACATGTCAAATTTTCCCCGTCTGGAATTCTCATTCTCTGTCATATGGAACTACTATTTGTAGGGAACTTGCTTCAAAATAGGACTGACTTGGCCAGGTGCGGTGGCTCACACCTGTAATCCCAGCACTTTGGGAGGCTAAGGAGAGTGGATCACTTAAGGTCAGGAGTTCAAGACTAGCCTGGCCAACATGGTGAAACCCTGTCTCTACTAAAAATACAAAAATTAGCCGGATGTAGTGGCAGGTGCCTGTAATCCCAGCTACTCGGGAGACTGAGGCAGGAGAATTGCTTGTACCTGGGAGGTGGAGGTTGTGGTGAGCTGAGATGGTACCACTGCACTCCAGCCTGGGTGACAGAGCAAGACTCTGTCTCAAAAACAAAACAAAACAAAACAAAACAAAACAAAACAAAACAGGACTGACTCACTAGCTGTCCAGGCTGACTCTGGAGCATAGCCACTAACGATTGTTGTCCACAGTCAAAGGTCTAATTTAGCAAATTTTAATGAAGGTCAACGATGTGTTCCATAGTTAAGTATTGTGGGCAGAGGTGAATAATCTTAGTCCTTGTCCTCATGGAGCTCACAATCTGGGAGGAGTTTCGGAAGCAGACAGGGGAAGAGAGGAAGAGAAAGGGGGAAGGACAAAGACTGTATGAGGGAAAAGGCTCAGTGGTGCAAAACAGAGTTTGGTATGGCCTGATGGTAATGTGTATTTGGAGAGCAGAGGTGAGGCATGGAGTGAGAGAAGGCCAAAGGATAAACTTGGATCTTCAGACAGAATCAGATCAGGAAGGAAAGGCCATGTGACAAAAGGAGCCAAACCTGCATGTTATTTCCACCTACTAATTTTAACATAAGGGATTTTTTTTTAAACAACTTGAGTTATAATTTCTCATTTGTAAAGTGGCAATGGCAGTGCCTCACACACATGCTACCTTGTTTACTTTAAGCTGAAATACATCCTCTGCTTATAAATTTTATTAAAATATTAATGTTAAATAAGCCAGTATTTATCAACATCTTAGGGACCTGAAAATAGAACACATGTCTTTAATCAGGAGCAATATTTTTCTATTAAATCTTATAAACACTAAAGCTGTGTCTTCAAGAAAGGAAATTATGTATCTTATGACATAAGAGAAGCAGAATAAAATCATATAAGGATGCGAGGAGTTGTGTTATGTAAGTTGCCCTAATTCTGTCACTTAACCCTTTTCCTGTTTAAAAGAAATGTGCAGCTTGTTGCCAGCACTCATTTAATTTTACATAAACATGCTCTTTGAGGCTGAAGCAAATCTGACTGGTTTTCACTGTGAAAATAAAATATAAAAACTGTTCTTGGAGTTATTTCTAAACAGAACTAACATCAAAATCATCTGAATCACCAGAATTGTCTATTTTAGAAAAATCAGATTCATCAAATGAATCTTTAGCCAACAACTATTTGAGAACGATGTTAACATCACACATAGGAATGCTGTGTTTTCTAGGAGTTGACATTTTCAGTGATTGAGAATTGCTGTATTTTGTAAATGGAAATACCGTCACTAAAAACAAAATGCTATAAATGGAATTATGTCTTTTGTTTCCAAAGTTGGTATACTAGGGTGATACAAAATAATAATAATAATAATAAAAGTGAGATATTTCCTGGCATCGTTATCTTGGGGGTAAATACTGCAGCCACAAGCACCACCAGTGAGAATTCTCCGGGGAAATGGGAACAGGGTTAAAGCAATTAAACAGTTTCAATTTGATTTATGCAATGACATTTGATCATCCGAATATGCTTATACTTAATATTTGAGCTTAAACATGTTTAAACTCATTAAGGAGGGAGAAAATGTATATCTTGTCATTTTAGGATCCATTTTCACTAAGGATGATGTGTTAAAATTAATGAATAAAATTTCATCTAACCACCTGAAATGGGTTGACGTCATTACCCTGATCTTTTATTGACCTTACTATATCCTGAGTTGGAACTTTGGGGAATTTCAGGAGATGAGGACTTTTGGTGTTTTATTGTTAATGTTTTCTAAAATTTTATTGGAGAAAATGCCAGAAAATATATTGCATTGTCCCTTTTGATGATTTCTGTTAAGCAGTTTACTTTTTGGTCTTTTGTGATATCTAGACTGTAAGGTTTCCAGAAACACACACACACACACACACACACACACACACACAAGGGAGAAATAAAGCATTAACTTTAATGATATGTGGAGATATTTGAGAAAATGAACCTTTAAGCTAAGAAATTTCTCATCTCCCTCAGCTTCCACAATGAATCTAAGGACTGATTTTGAAGTTTGAGTTGAGATAAATGCTCAAGGAGCACCACTCCTGTTCAGGCAGCTGGGTTTCAGAGCTCATGACTGCAACTGTGAAGGCTCAGTGAGACTGAGTAGGCTCACAGTGAAAGGCAAACTTACAGGTCCTCCATCACTGAAGGAAGAAATTACAGTGAAATTGAAATGCCATATTTTCCCATATGTATCCAAAGGGAATGTCCTAAGGGGGAGAAAAGGAAAATCCAAGGGCTGAGTGGGTTATACTTTTTGAGCGTCCTCCAGTAGAAACATCATGATGTCATATTATATTAATTTAATGACCAAATAAATATAGAAACCAAACACAGAAACTGTAATTAAATATCCTCTGGAGAACATAATTATGTAAGTGGTACTGCTTTTTAATGTGTAATGAGAGCAGGGAAAAGAGCCTTTGGGCAGGTACTGTGTTCTAAGAATCCAAATTTCCTTTTATTAAAAATATTTCTCAAAGCAAATCTCCTTATGTGTTTCCCATTGAGAACTTTCCCTCTTCAATCTGCATTGTCTTGGAAGCTGTTGCGTTTTCATTTTTTTTTTTTATCCCTATCATCTTTTCACTCATGTTTCTATACCAGCCTTTTTGTATCCTCCTGGACTTAACAGCTCCCCCCATTGTGCCATCTGCTACCTCCTACTTGAGTCAACAGTGGTAACAGATGAGACTTCTTCTTTCAAAATAATAGCACATTCAGGGGCATGTCTTCAATCTCATTATTTTTTGGATGTAACAGATTACTATAAGCTCCGTGCTTCTGACCAGACTGCACTGCCCTCATAATATTGAAAAGAAAAATAGTGCACAGCTGTTGGTTATTTGCTTTATTTTTTGCATTCTTATTATTTTATATGGTACATAAAGAACTGATTTATCAATATTCTTATATAGGTAACTAAGCATCCATATGATTTTGGAAACATTTTGATGATAAATGACAGATGTCAGAAATTGTAATGTTGGAAAGCTATATCCTTTCTTCAAAAACATACAATTTTATTTTCTAATCATATCATGAATAGGAATAGGAAAGGAAAAATTGTGCACTTTAGAAGCTAAGGTACCAAGTTTTAATTTTATGCCATTGATTTTTTTTAGACAAGTCAAGAGGAAAAATACCACATTAAAAGATACCTAAACATATTCACATGGTAACTTGTTTATTTAAGCCACGGTAATTTAATGTGCTTCAACTATATGTCAAGAGCCACATTACAATTCCATAAAACAACTCTTAAATCACAAAGGAGGTACCAAGAATAAAGGAGCAGTGGAGGAAACCTTAAGAGACATTGTAATAGCATAACTGGCAGCACAAATTGTCGAGTATTGAACAGATCAGAAAGATGCAGCTTTTGCCAACAATAACGGAGAGGGAAAATATTTTCCATGGTAAATCCAAGTACAGGGAGTATGGCTGCATAGCTATTAAAGAACCCACAGAGACAAATACAAAGAAAGCCTGCTTTATATCTTGTTTATTACATTATTAGAGGTAGGTTTCAAAGATTTACGTAGTCTCTAAATCACTTAAATAAGGGCTAGTGGGCATGATTTTTATTTCACACTTTGATTCAGGTTTATGACAATGATTGAGGTAAATTATTTTTAATTTGCATACCTTAAGGAACTTCATAAACTTAGCATCATTTCCAAATATTCTGAAAATTTAAAACAGTTTATCTGTTTTCTAAAGGTGGTTTATTAGCTTTTGCTGTGGTAACAAACAACCATATTATCTCAACAGCTTACACTAACAAATATCTGTTTCCGACTCAAATTGTAAGATAGCTGCAGGTCAGTGCACTGTATTGGCTGGGCTGGGCTCAGCTGGACTTATCTCTATGTAGCTTCTCTCTTCAGGTCTCAGACTGAAGGAGCATCTTTCATCTGCGTCATGCTGTTCTCATGAGAGTGGGCGGAACATGAGAAGTAGAGCCGAAGCATACAAGCACAGCTTATTGCCTCCCCTGGAAGGTGACTTGAGTCAAGTCTGCTCATGCTCTGTTGGTCAAAACAAGTCACAAGGCCAAGCCCGAAGTCAGTGGAGTTGGAAGTATATTCCTTCTCCTGAGGAAAATTGCAAAAATGAGGAAGAAATGAAAAATTAAGAACAAATAATGCAATCTAATACTGTTAGTAAGAAGCAGGGTTTTAATTAATATTTTTGGAACATCTCTCTAGTAAAAACCTTCTGTCAAAGATTGTTGATAATATTCTTGAGGGATAATCTACAGTTTATTCAGTCTTTATTGTCATCCCTTCCCTCGAAGCATTTGAAAAGTTCTGACAATTTCTTCCTTGAATCTTTCTGCTCTTTTTGCTCCTATAGTATTCATGGTTCTTTTCTTACCTGTCTGAGTACCTCTGTGGGCTTTCTTTCATTTTCTTTCTTCTTACAGCCCTGAAAATGAGAATTTTCTAATGGTTCTCTCATTGGCCCTCTTATTGCTAAGCAATCCTAATTCCAACTACTCCTATGATTTAAATGATCTCTTCATTGTGAAAACAACTCAAATGAGCTTTTTTAGTCCTGACTTCTAGAACTGTACTTGGATCTACCTTCTGGAACTTCTATTTGAATGATTTTTGCACCTTAAATTCAATTTTGTCATTAGAAACTTGTCATCTTTCCATCTAAGCGTATCCCTTCTGATGTCCCTTTTACTAATAGCAGCGCCATTTTCTAGGTCATTCTGACTCAGAACTATGAATTATATTTGACTCTTCCTTCCTTCCAACATCCAATCGATGAATGCTAAGTCACAGGATATTCCAACATCACGATGTTTCCCATATCTGTCCTCTTATTTCTTCCTGCCATTATTCTAGTTTATATCTTCATTCCATCCCAAACACTTAAAGTGAGAAATAGCCTCCTTCATTCTTCTCCCCCTTCTGGCTTCTCACTTGTTACCAAGTTTTCTAGATCAGAACTCATAGACCGTCTTTTCTAGTAACCCTCTGTGTCTAAATCAATCACAAATTTGTCTGATATACAAGACTTTCCACAATATGCTTCTAACTCAACTTTTTGAGGTTATCTTATAAAAGTTAATGTTAACAGAAGTTCCCATCAAAATAGATAACTTAATATTGCTTTAACACATCTAAAATTTCCCACTTACTTGTCTTTACTTGCTTTTATTCTGTCTAGAATATATCCCTTAGCTCAACTTATGTTGAGATGCTACCTGTGCTTTTTAAGTTTAATCTCAAAACATATCTCTTCCAATAACTTTGTTAGCATTTAGTTTGCATCTCTCTTGTGCGTATATTTGCTTTGTGTTCCAGTGATTCGTAAAATTATTTCTTCAATGAGAGGCCACAATGTTTTAGGAAATCAAAACTAGATGTTACTCATACCTGTAATTCTCTGTAGCATCTAACCCAGAACTCAGCATAAAGTAAATTTAAAATATTTTTTAAAGAGTTTGGACTCAGAAGTCAAACTCTGCCATATAGTAAGCACATCATAAATATTAATTTTAACTATTTTTGTTGTTACTAAATCTTCAATTCTAGTAAAATGGGGTCACATTTCCTTGAAAACAGTTTCACATTCTTTTATACCTTGTTTGTAAAGTTATTACTAAATGAAAAACACAAATTCTACACAGAGATTGTAGAGAAATGGTTTCTTTTTATATTTACAATGAACATTCATTATAAGCTTTTTAAAGAGGGGGTAGTACGATCAATTATTTGCACAGAGTTTAGGCAAAGATATTTCTTGAAATGAATTAATTCTGCAATCCACAAAAATCATTAAAATAACTGTTCATTTCCTTAGATGATAAATGTAAAAAGAAATAAAGTACTTTTTATTATGACTTGCTCAACAGCTCAAGTTACCTTAGTTTATTATTTTCTTTGAATATACATTTACCTACCTTATAATGGCCTTGTTTCACAATGAACTCAGAGAGTTATGCAAAAATACTCAGAGAGTTATGCAAAAATAGGCCATGGGAAGGTGGTAAGTAGGTGGGAGAATGTGGACTGATACACTATTAATTTCAGTTTCTGAAATATAGACTTTATAGCGTTTGTTATTAAATAATGATTACATGTCATGATTTTTGGAAATGCTTATATCTGAGAATCATCATGCTAAGTTAACACAATTGGCAAATAGGGAAAGAGTATTAGTGTCAGAAAAAGGAAGTGAGAATGTAGTTTTCAAGATTCAAAAATTGTTGGACTGCAGTGTGTTTCACTACATGTGAACTTTCTTGAAATATAAACATTTGAAAATTTTCCACCAGAATTTCTTGCTATTAAACTTTAAAATATTTTTGCAGTTACTGTCAGAAGTAGCAGTCATATTTTTGTTTTCTTCTCTTGATTCACTTATGTTTGGAGTTTACTACAAGGAAGTGAAAGGTTACATCAAATTCTTTTTCCTTGGACCTCTAAATAACACCTAAGCATATAACAATATGTAAATATCTTATGAATGTAATGATATTTTAAACTTTCTTAAAGACAGAGATCTTGCTTTATTCTTTAAAAAATCCCCAGAAAAAATAGGCAAATTAATTAACTAAAACAGGTATGCTTAATTGGTTAACTGTTCATATATTTAGAATAGTTCATCATTATTTCACTTATAAAAACAATACATATTCAGGAATCAGGTGGTTTTTCTTATTCAAATTGTAAAAGTGGCAAAAATGTAAATTTAAAATCATTTGTACAAGTATAAAATATTAAGTATAGGTAATAATTCAACCCAGTTAGTGAACAGATATGTGCCTATACTGAAGTTATTTAGCTAAAATCTTGAATTTCCTATCTATAAATAGGAGGTGAGAACTAGATAGTATTTTAGGTTTAAAATCCTAAATTTCTTTAAGCCCCAAATCAAAATTATTCTATGAGTAGAACCCATATAGGATAGTACCATATAATAAAAACAATATAATGAAAAATGATGTTTTGTGAACTTGTCCAGATTAGGAAAAAAACATAAAATTAAAGCTCATTTATTATGGGGTTTCAAATAGGAAAAAAAAAAAAAGCAAAAACACAACTTCTCACATTGTAAAATTAACACCAAGATGAAACTGTACAAATATTCAAAAACCAGTTACTTGCAAACGTGAATTGTATGACCGAATATTTAAAACTACTGGCCAGAGACCCTGTGAAATAAATTTAGGTGCTGCAGAAACAAGGAAATACATTTAACTTTATAAAACTGATGATGTTATGATAAATGGAAAAAGATCACATCTCTGAACAGCAAAAGAAGTAAAGAAAATAACTATCTCCATGCAATTCACATACATAACAATTTTAAGATGTGTGTTGGGGGGCTAAAATGCCTTTAATTCATACCTTCAACAGTCATTCTTCCAGCACAAACTGTTCCTTTATGTCAGGAAGATGTGAAAGTTTTACATAGGATAGTGGCATTGTTCTTTGATTGCTTCCAGTCTCATTGTAATGGGGGCACACTTGTATATCTTGAAGTGGCTGATACTGATCTATGTGCAAGGGACTCAGTGGAGACTCAGTGGAGTTGGGGAGGTTCCTGGAGGTGGTGAGTTCTGAGCATCACATGCAATGGCAAGGACAATGAGAAATAGGAATCTAAAGGGATGGCAGTGTTTCCACATTTAAAAACCGGGTAATCTTTATGGTTCTTTCCCTAACATGAGCTTGGTTGTTAAATATTAACATACCAATGTTTAAAAGGCTTTATCCCTTCAAAGCCTACTTATTTAAATCTTCCCCTTCTGGGTTCTTGGCCATTGCCTGGGATTTGGTTCTGGTTCTCTGTCAGTTATGTTGGTGTGGTTGTTTAGGCTTCACTCAGACTTGTTCCCACCCTGCTGCCTGGTACCTGCAGTCAGGCAAGCATTGTGTGTGTGTGTGTGTGTGTGTGTGTGTGTGTGTGAGAGAGAGAGAGAGAGAGTGAGAGAGAGAGTGTGCGCATGAGAGAGAGCACAAAAAGATTTGATTAAGAGAATAGTACTAACATCAGTCAGGGTTGTGAATTAAGAGTGAGAGAACAACTAGACAGGTCTTTGAAGAATAAGAAATGACATCTGCATTTTTTTGTGATAGAAAGTAGGTAGTTACGAAAAGACGCTGGGCAGAAAAGTGATGTAACAAACATAATTTCATCACAATGTTATCTATTATAAATTAATATATGTAATATATAAAAATAACAATGTTGTTTATGTTTTACTGGGAAGTAGCGCTCTGGTTGGGAAAGTTTTGTCACCTGGATCCAAATGTAAGCTCCCTGAAGGCAGGGGCTCTTCCTTATACTCTCTGGGGTCTCCTAGGAAGTCGGAGGTCCTAATTACTCAGTAAATATTGGCCAATTGAGAATGAGGTAGTTTTTAAATTTTCTACTTTGGAATAACTTTATCTCTCACGAAATATTGCACATTAGTTTTGCCATCTTATTTTCTTTCCCTTTAAGAACCTGAAGGAGTGAATAATTTCAGACCAAAAAATTAAGCAGAGCTCACCTAATGCTTTTTCTCTGTAAAAGTTAATCGTTTAATTAAAAAAAAACATTAAAATTGACAATGCACACACTCCCTCTATTGGAGGCAGGCCTTTTCTGTGTAACTGTGATAAAGTTTTACTTCATGGAGACTTTTTCATTTTCCATTTTTTCTTACATTTTAAGATATATTAGAACACTCCAGTTCTGACTGGGGAAGTGTGACTTGTTTGAGATTGCATTTACCTAATTTAAATCAGGCATTTAAAATTTCTTGATTTTATATACACGTGCATAATAAAGAAGACACCACAATCGAGAGGAAAAGGTAACAAAAGTTCATATTAATATTTTGCAAATGACTGTGTTAGGTGTAATTTTTTTTTGGTATTATAGAAAGCTTGACATATGAAAGTAAAAACAGTAAAGTGTTTTTATTTTGGTGCAGTATAAGTGTACTTTCAGTATTTTCCTTCATTTTAGGGTGAATCTGACCTTAGGAGAACCTTTCTATTTTTATATAATAGCTATTACAGAGGTGTAAATTCTACCTGATTCTCCTCTGGATCATCAGTTTAAATACCATGATACAAATTCAAATATTACTACAAAATCAGGTAGAATAGCAGCAGTTAAAAGATATTCAACTTTACTTTTGAACACCTATTTTATTATCATACCTGTACCGATCCCAAAAATAATTGCAGAGAATTTCCTTCTGTTTTTTCATATTCAAAAGTTTATTAAAGTTTAAAGATACTTAGTTATGCAAACAATTATGATTTAGAAATATTTTAAGTTCTAAAATTAACTATTATCAGTGAGTAAAGGAAAGTAAAATAGTCTCTTTTGAATGTGGTCTCTCTAGTCTTATCCTTTCTTTGTTTTCTCCTTCCTTTCCACAGCACTTAGCACAGTGACTATCATAGGTGCCAGTAATATTTAGTAAAGAAATACACATGAAGTTAAACCCCAAATCAACATTATTCCTCTTGTGTCACTTATTGTTGATGCACTTTTCAGAACAAAACATAGCATGATACTGTAACAGAAGAGGAGAATATCTGTGATCCTTATCAGCCACCCAGAGAAATGAGTTCATTTTTCTATTCCTGAGAGCTTTGAGGTAGTGGAGCAGAGGTAGACTGTTCAGGACCTCATATGTTCAGGCAGGTATGGGGGAGAATGGGGTTCATATCATGGAGGGACAGAAAGAATGAAAAAAACAGGAGGAGGTTAGACATATAAGATGGTAAATAATTTTTCCTATATGACCTACTTTCATATGGACCCTATATAACCTGCCTTTATATTGAGCTCTGTGGTTTTTGTCCCTCTCCAGCTACTGTTTCTTTCTCACTTCCCCTTTTGAGGAGCAAAATCTCAAAAAATTTTCATGCCCGTGACCTCCAACATATCTTTTCCTGTTCTTGAATCCACTTCAAATAGGCGTTTTTGAATCCTCACCATTCTCATGAAACAGATCAGTGACCTTTTTGTTGACAAAAGCAAAGGCCACCTTTCAGTTCTTACCTTCCTCCACCCATCAATCAGCAGCACTTGACACAGGTGATGTCTCCTTTATTTTTGAAACCCTTTCTACATGTAATTTCCCAGAGTCTACGCTTTCCTCAAGTTCTTCCTACATCACTGGCTACCATCAATTTCATTCTCTCTTGCCAAATTCCTCCTTTTTTTTCCACATCTTTTAAAGTTGGAGTACTGCGAGTTCAGTCTTTAGACTTCTCAATTTCTCTAACTGCTCTCACTCCCATGGCTGCCTTCTTCAGCCTATGGCTTTAAATTATATCTCATCTTGACCACCCCCACATTTATATTCCTCATCCTTACCTGTTTCCTGAATCTCTGGACTCTGGTAAATGACTATTTACTCAACATATCTACTTGGATGTCTGATTAGCCATCTCGAACATAACATGCTCAAAACAAATACATGATTTTTCTTCCCATTCCTGTTACTTACTAATATTCCCCATCTTGATTAAGGGAAAATTCATTCTTCCATTTTCCCTCATGAAAAATCTTGGAGTCTTTTTTGACTCCTTTGTTTTTTGTCATATCTTCACATCAAACTAGTCATGAAACACTATTAGAATAGCTCTTTCAGATAAATACAGAGGACTGCTTCTTACTACTACTTTCTCTATCACTCTGGTCCAGGCCACCATGCTCTCTTGCCTGGAAATTCAAGTCTCTTAACTGGTCTTTCTGTTTTCATCTTTGTCCCTATTACATACTCTCTATGTAGCAGTCACTGAGCTCCTTTAAAATATAAGTCAATAATGTACTCTTTTGGTCAAAAACTTCAGTTTCCTACAGAATAAAGTCCACAGCCTAAGAGAGTTTTTTGAACCCTAGTGAGATCTCATCCTCTATTTTCCTTCTTCCCTCATTGCTTTCTACACTGCCCCTCACTCACTCTACTTCTTGTTATTGCTAAAAATGGTTTCCTTGTTATTGCTCAAAAGGCCAGACAGGTTCCCACCCTCAGAGCCTTTGAACTTTGTACTTTGTGTTTTTTCCCTTGTGATTCTCTTTCCTCAGATACCTGCATGGCCTGCTCCAAGGCTTCATTTATGTCTCTCCCCAACATAAAATAGCTCTCTATCACTCTCTATCCTTTTGTTCTGCTTTTCTCCCTCTGCACCCCTTGCTCCACATTATTCATTCATTCATTCATTCGTTTATTCATTCATTCATTTTCTCTCTTCACTGAGAAACGAATATCACAAGGGTAGAGACATGGTCTTTTTACTGTTGTATACATGGTGGCTGGAACAGCACTTGGCATATAACATTGGTGTTTATTCAATAACCTTTATAGAATGAATTAATTTATAAGGTGTTTAAGTCAGAGATGAGTGAACAATTACATAGTAGGATTAAACATATGACGTGTAGCACTATTATAAATGGCTTTCATGAAATATAAAAATGTACTAATAGAAACCAGGAAGCTATAAATATCACTCTGTTACAAATAAGAGATCAGAAGAAAAAATGGTCTACTACCAGCAACCAGTGTCTTTGTACCTCCTTACCTAGTCATCGCTCTTTGTCTGACCTCCTTAACCACTTGGGCCTTCTCTTCATTTTTCTTTAGGTGTACACCCAGAGGAAAAATTACCAATAAAATCCTACATTCTAATTTCTAGATATCTTAATATCTATCCTATCTGAAAAGTTTTGTTGCCCTGTTAACTTTGGCAAATGTCTTTTCTTAGAAGACACATAACCACAGAGTAAGCCCTGCACAGCTAATTTAAAAGTATTTATTTAGATATTTCTTACTTAGTGTCATAAAATACTAGAAAGGCAGCACAATGATATAAAACACAGTCATATAACATAAATACAGGAGTAGGAAAGAACAAGGAGAAACGTGAAAAGAATGACCAGAACCATGGCTGAGACTTTGTTACAAAAATATGCCATAGAGCAGGATCAGCAAATTATAGCCTGTGGATTAAATTCAGCATCCTGCCTATTTTTATCAATAAAGTTTTTTTAATCAATAAAGTTTTATTGGAACACAGTTCTGCTGATTCCTTTGTGCAGTATTGAGATAGGAATTCGGCAGGACTGGTTTCCAAGAGGACAAGTCACAGGACCCGGATTATAGGACAGGAGACAGTAAAAGATACTGGCCAAAACCAGCTAGAAGCAAGATGGTGAGGAAAGTGACCTCTGGTTACCTTCACTGCTCATTATATGCCAATATAATGCATTAGCATGCTAAAAACACTCCCACCAGTGCCATGACAGTGTACAATTGGAATGGTAATGCTAGGAAATTAACCTGTGTAGTCTGGATGTGGGAGAAAACCCAGTTCTGGGAGCTTTCTGCCCTTTTCCCAGAATACTCATGCATAGTCCACCCTTATTCAGCAAATAATCAAGAAATAATCACAAATATAACCAGTGAGCAGCCCAGGGAACTGCTCTGCCTGTAGGGTAGCCTTCCTTTTGCTTCTTAATAAACTTGCTTTGGCTTTACTCTGTTGGCTTGCTCTTGAATTCTTTCCCGCATGAAGCTAAGAACCCATGCACTTGGCTTTCCAGGCTGAGCCCTAATTTTGGGGTTGGCCCTGAGACACTATCTATGGCTGCTTTGACACTACAACAGCAGAGTTCAGTAGTGGTGATAGAGTCAGTATGGGCTGCAATGATTAAAACACAGTATTTACTATCTGTCCCTTTACAAAAAGGTTTGCTGCCATAGAGTCCTATATACTTGCAATGGGTGGGCCCCAAATTTGCTTCTAACCAGTCTAGTTGCTAATGCCCATCAGCTTTCCAGTTGAAGAATAACTAACGTTGAAGACCACAGAGAAATTTCTGCTGAGGATCCTTAGCAGAAGAACCTTGAATAATGTAACATGTAGTGTCTTTTGTAAAATCCTCAGACTAAATGAGATGAAGGACTAATTCTGTTAGGATATTTCTTAAAATATCCCTGCATGTAGGCTGATGTTATCACACTGAGGTCCAGTTCTCTAAATGTAGGAAATATTGTGGGGAGTCACAGAGTGTGATCTTTTGTATACACATCTCTATTCAAAGGTTATAACCATTACTTTTGACTCTTCTTTCATTTCCAGTGTACATTTCATACTCTTAAATTGTGTCTGATCATGGGCAAATTACTTCATCCTTCCTTGATCCATTTGGAAAAGGGTGAAAGCTGAATTATGAGCAGCACAAACTGTATTTTTAATGGTGCAGAGGAATTGAAGTAAATGACACACTTGTGGATTTTCAGAATTTTGGTGTATATGGGAACAAATGGCATGAAATGGGGTTGGTGACAAAATAAGTTGAAATCAGGTTGTAAAGGATCATGATAAGTGTTTTGGTCTTTATCAGTTCATAATGATATCCCCACTAAGTTTTTCTTTTTCTTTTTCTTTTCTTTTTTTTTTTTGGAGATGGAGTCTTGCTGTCGCCCAGGCTGGAGTGCAGTGGCATGACCTCAGCTCATTGTAATCTCCACCTCCCGAGTTTAAGCGATTCTCCTGCCTCAGCCTCCCAAGTAGCTGGGAGTACAGGCACACGCCACCACACCTGGCTAATTTTTGTATTTTTAGTAAAGACAGGGTTTCACCATGTTAGTCAGGCTGGTCTCTACCTCCTGACCTTGTGATCCACCCACCTCAGCCTCCCAAAGTGCTGGGATTACAGGTGTGAGCCACTGCGCCCAGCCCCTACTAAGATTTTCAAAGTCATTGTTGACTCCATTTTTTTTTTAGCTATATGCTGAAGAGAATGGAGTTATTTGAAAAAGATTGAGGCTACCATGCTTGTCTTCCTCCAAAGCAACCCAAAACAAGTGTTCTTTCCTACTATGGTGTCATATGGGTCTAACGAATTGCTATGAGTCTGTTCTTCAGCATTCCACTGCCCTTGGCTTTTTAATTCTATCTCAGGGCTCATGGATGACTTCTTTCAAGGTCAAGGCTTTTCTGATTCCTCCCAGTACCCCTTTCCTGCAGTGTTTTTAGCACAAACACATGCTCTGTCTGTCAGGTACAGTGTAAAAATGACTTTGCTGGAAGGCGTGGAGATTTCTGGGTGCAAGCCACACACAGAGTGAGCATTACAAGCAGATGGCCTCATTACTAGCTTCAGCACGAGCCAGACAGAAAGAGTGCTGGGGCTTTTGCAGGATGAGACAGTTAAGGTCCTCCGATCTTCAGCTTCGTACCTTGGTTTCAGGTCTTCTCCTTAGATGTAGCTCAAAACAACTCTCTTTGTAGCCTCCATTTCATATTTTTTTCCACTCAGCATGATAAAAATATAAATAAAATATCTCCTGTGGTTTCTTTTTGTATGCCTGGATGATTTTACTTGCTGGTGTTTTTTTCACTCTAATATACTCAAATCCCCTTAAGTTCTTTCTCAGTTATTCAATCTCAGTCATCCTGTCTCCTGAGTTTCAGTTTTCTTAAGCATCTTTTTGCCATCATCAACCCTGGATTGCATTCTGATCATGTGAGTGTTTCTCAGTCTAACTTTCCATTGCATGTCAAACTGTTCTAAAATTAGTATGCCATCACGTCTCCTTTTCTACAGAAAACATGGTTATAAGACAATTCAGAATAAAGCCAGGGCAGAGTTGGTAGGAATATTTTGGCTCACTAATATTGAAGAATGTGAGATCGTGGAGAAAGAAAAGAAATGAAATGAGAGACAAATGAAAGCCTAAATGCCTAATTCATACTCCTTCAGAAACCCCATTTTTAAGTTCAGGCAGCTCAGTAGGCTCTCCTGCTTGTCTCAATAGAGAAGAAACAAATATTCTTGTTGTGTTACCTTGAAGACTCCTTATAGTATGGATAGGAGATGGTAGCTTTCCAATTTTCTTCCTTTTTATGTATCCTCAGATATATTTTGAACATATTTAAAGTAGAGGCCATGCATTTACTGCATGGTATCTGTCACAGCACTGAGCACAGAGCTATGAATGTCTTTTGTTTTTATTTTACTTCATGCTAACTTCATCCTCAGGCTTTTGGTGGGGATAAACCAGTTGCTAGTTGCTTCTGTCTTACATCCTCCCTAGTTTAAATTCAATAGAAAAGGTAACATCTCTCTAAGTAGTTCAAGCAAAATATTTGCATCTGACAATTATTTTCCTCAATGGAGTCGTGTCTATCCCTGAAGAATTACTGTGACCAGAAGGAGAAAATGGCCCAGTTAGTGGTGGAAAGGGAGCAGGAATTGAACAAAGACTCACCTCCACTTGAAGCACACAAGCTTCAGTGGAAGAGGCGTGATCCTCAAGAGAAAATTGAGCTTCTGTTTTCAAAAGATGGGTAAATAGATGCGAGCTGTCTAATACTTTAAATATTCACTACAATGTTCTTTTCAAGAGTGATTGTAAGGGCAGTACTGTGCTCTTATAGCCCCTCTGAACCTCGAGCAACGAATCCTGCATGACTTTTTAAGAGTTAGATGTTTCCCAAGAATGGCCTAGGAAAGACATGATGAGATTTTTGGAAACAATAGAGGGAAGATGAAGGCCACAGGCATTGCTAAAAGAGAGTTTTCTCAGGATAATGAGAGACCTCCTGTTGTTCATATTATAAAGTACAAAGCCTCAGCATGACACATAAAATCCTTTATACTCAGACCTCAGTTTACTTCTATTTCGTCTTCTCCCACCATCTACTGTACTCTTTATAATCCAACCCAACATAGTTTCTTATCAATCTCTAAATATATCATGCTGTTTCAAGATTCAATGATTTTTTTCCCCATCCTTGTCCTTTATCTTTTAGAAACTTTAAAGAACATACACACAAAATTCTCAGCTCAATGAGTTTTTGAAAATCGAATTTCTTTCTTGGAATGCTCTTTTCAAACTGGTGTATTTTTATTATTCATTAGGATCAAGCTCAAATGTTATTACCTGTGTAAAGGTCTTAGGGAGAGTTAGTTACCCCTGGTTTGAATGCCTGGATGGATGATGATAGTATTAAGCTAAGAAGAGATTATAGAAGGGAAAATGAGTTTGGCTATAGGGAAGTTAGGGAGGATAATTAGTTCCATTTTTGTAGGTAAGTCTGAAACACATTTACAGGGATGACTGTTGGTTATTAGGTGCCCCAGATCTAGAGGCTGTCACATAAAGGTGGTAGATGAGATTTTTAAGTGAGAAAATTATCAAGGATAGAACCTTAGAGTATACACATTTAAGAGGATCAAGGCAGAGTACTGTGTCATGATGGGTGAGAATCAGTAGAGAGGTGTGAGAAGACCAAGAGAAGATAGTGTCAGTAGTTAAACAGTGACCAAGGAGTTAGAGTGTTTGAAGGGGGAGTAACCCATGTCAAATTATAGAAGCAGCTCAAAGATGTTAAAGATCAATAAGTAACTTATGGCTTTGGCCAATAGAAAGGCATGGGTAACAGTTTGGAGAGGAAGTTTGAAAAAAAAAACTTTAGGGCTATAGAGGGGACTAGAAGGAATACCTCTTTTGGATAAAACAGTGCTGAAAGGTAGCCCTCCTGAACACCTTGTAATGGGAATTAGAGATACAAAATCTTTTTCTAGTACAGATAAGAGAAATGAAGTTATAGCCTTGACTCTCCATCCTGTATGTGGTGAAGGACATTCATTACAGCATCATAATATATTTTTTTCCAGCACATTTCCTTTGAAGAGAGAACTCCTTTATGTGAACATAATAATGGAAAAATATAACTTCTTAAGAATTACATCAGTAACTCTTTGGGGACAAAGCTGATCATATACATGATTACATCCTGCCACATAGCATAAAAAATGAAGTCCACTGATCTGGATAGAAAGGAGCAATTATTACCTTGTTCCCTCTAAACAAATGTTATTCTTTATTATATCCTCAGGACCTCTATTTTTCAAACAAAGTTGAATTTATAGTCACCGAATTGCTCATTGCTGGTTCCCTGGTGAGAAAAAAGTAATGAACATATTAAGAAAAAAAGTACCAGAATATGTGATCTTTTTCAACATTTAGTATTGGCATATTAAAATCTCCAGGTTACACCTGTGGTAGTCAGAGGCCCTGTGATTGTGGGACTATGGTTTGTCAGGAAAGATCTCAAAGACGTTAAGAGATTTATTTTTTTTGTTGTTGCTATACAGGTACAGTCTTTCGGTCTTACAGGTCTGGACATTCAGTCAATAACTTACTCAAGGGAATTCAAGCCTTGAGAAAAAAGGATATAAAGGATCTATTTCAGATCAGTAAACCTGATTTTTGACAAAATAATTGTTGCTAAGATATGTATCTTACCAAAAGTCTATGCAGAAAATTAAAGCAAAAATCACAAAGTTTCTTCATGGGTGTTTGGAATCAGAATAATATCTGAGTAATCTTGTCTACTAATCTTTATTCCTTGGTCCAGCCAATGAAGCAGACATATTGCCCATTTTCCCCTACTAACTTTGTTTTTAGGCCTCTTTGAGACTCTGATTAATATCTTGGTATCTCTCTCCAGTACAAGGTACATGCACACTGGCCTTTTCATGTATTTCACTGGTTCCACAGACTCCCAAGAACTCAGACTTGAAATTCCAAGTAAAAAAAAAAAAAACCATCATTCTCAGCAAACTATTGCAAGAACAGAAAACCAAACACCGCATGTTCTCACTCATAGGTGGGAATTGAACAATGAGAGCAGTTGGACACAGGAAGGGGAACATCACACACCGGGGTCTGTTGTGGGGTGGGGGGAGGGGGAGGGATAGCATTAGGAGATATAACTAATGTAAATGACGAGTTAATGGGTGCAGAACGCCAACATGGCACATGTATACATATGTAACAAACCTGCACGTTGTGCACATGTGCCCTAGAACTTAAAGTATAATAAAAAATAAACAAACAAAGAACCCAAGTTAGGAATGCACAGTCTACAGACTTCTTTTCTCCAATACCCGAGCAGGTCTTTTCAGTTACTGGACCAATATTTAGATTAAGTATTCCTTGCTTTTATCAAGCCAATATATTCTAGCACCTGTGTCTCATTGCTTAACTGACTCAAACAAGGAAATTGGTGTACAGATATCTACCTCAACCAAGATGTAATAACACTCATAGTCCTAGAATTCTGCCTATTTGGTGGAATCAACAGAAATTCCTTTCACTACTTTTTTTTTGTTTTTTGTATGGATGAAGTTCTGGGACAAAAGATTAGAGTTAATGTCAATTCCTAGGCAACATAAATGACAATACTAAAACTTATTGTGCTTATTTTATGAGATCACATAGTCCCTCTAATATTATTATGCTTTTTCAAACTTAGTCCTAGGTATTACCTTGACATGTGGGCAGTTGCAGGGATAGCATGTCAAGGATATTTTCCTCTACTGACAGGAGCTGATGGTGGGTCGCTGTTAAGTCCTATTGTGGGTTAGATTTGTTTATTATAATCATTCTGATGCAAAACATATTAATGCAATTATAGAATTTTGATCATTTTTGAATCCTAGATCCTTACTGATGTCATTTTAAGTTTTTAATTGGTAAGAGAAATACAGGAAGAGAACAATGGTAATGTCTTTGAAATATGAGCTCTTGTTGTTACTATTGGAGGACATCTTTGTCTCAAATATAGTCCATGTGTCACTTAATGATGGGGATATGTTCTGAGAAATGCATTGTTAGGTGATTTTATAATCATGCAGACATCAGAGTGTACTTACACAAACCTAGATGATATAAACTACCACACACCCAGCTTTACAGTATGGACTATTGCTCCTGGGCTACAAATCTGTACAACATGTTACTGTACTGAGTGCTGTAGGCCATTGTAACATAATGGTAAGTATTTGTATATCTAAACATATCTAAATGTAGGTTATCCCAGCAGGAAAGAGATGAAACATTTAAATTAGGATAATCTGAGAAGGGATTAAAAAGGAACTATTTCTGGGAGCAAGGGCAGAATGTAAGAAACCATAAGAGAAGTACAGAGCCTCAGAGCTGTTATCACTGGTAGGTCCACTAGGGTAAGAGGTATGACCATACCTGGAAGGAAAGAATTGTGTAGGGAGGGCCAACTTGAGTGGAGCACTAAGCTATGCTTAAGAGACACAGCCAGCCCCAGGTGAACCTGAGGGGAGTGAGGCAGGGACATAGGAACCTTATTTGTACTCACTTCATTCCTTCCCTGGTATCTCTTTCTGGGATCTGTTTTTGGCCTGTTGATGTAATCCAAACAGGTCAGCCTCCTGAGACAGGGGGCAAAATGGAGAAGAATGATGACAAACAAAAGGAGGACAAACAAAAATATTTGGCACAGAGCCAAATATGAATTCAAATTCTAGTCCCACTACTCTTTATCTTTGAACCAGATCTAACTTCTTTAATACTGTTTTCTACCGCTCAGGATTTCTGGGATAATTAAATGTGTGATGTAAATGGTAAAATGTCTACCACATCACAGGACACATGAATGCCCAACAAACACTTATTAAATGTTTATTGAGTAAATGACTACCCGAATAAAAATAAAACATTGGTGAAAGTCAAGGCTAAGAAGTGGTTTCCTTTTATAATTTATATAACATGTATGCAATTTTTGATAAATATCCCACTGAATAATATATTGCCCTAAGGCAATTATATAAGCAATCAATATTTTCTGGGAAGAGCAATATACGTGAAAAAAAACAAAATAATCATTGCTAATGATGTTTAGCATTGTGTTCTGAAGTTAAATTTAAATGTTTACATGTGTTTGATGAGTCAGGATTTTTCAATTCTCTTATTTTATGAACTTAAAATATGTAAAACTAAATATCTCTTACCAATCATAGAACTCTAGAACTGGACATGATCCATGGAAAAAAATCTGTTTAAGCTTCTTTTGCAGTTGAGAAAACTGAGGCCCGGAAATGTAAACTCATCCAAGGCTAATGACCTTAAGATTGGCTGAGCTACAACTTGAATCCAGGTGTTCCAGCCTCAGTCTAAGCAGTCTCCTTCTAGATTTGATTAATAATATCCTAAGAGCAGAACTGACTAAAAGTTCCACACCTTATAAATCTTCATGAAACTTGCCCAGAGGATAGAATAAGCTTATGAATTCAATCACCATTTAGATTCTGGGAGAGAAGAGTAAATTAAAACAAAGCATTAACATTTTGTACTTCATAAAAGAACCTTTTGTCATATGTGATCATCATTATAGTGCTCTCTGATGTGGATACAAACTGTCTTGAGGCTCTTATAAATAAATTATGTATACTTCTAGAAAATTTGAAGTTAGGCTCTCCATAATACAGAAAAACAGTAGATAAATGCTACCACTTGATACAAAGGATGACTGTAGTCCTTCCATGACTAAGAAAAATAAACTAGCTAACTGTATTCACATTAAAATGTAACTCATTTAAGTGTTTATTAATATGGTAAGATTATTTTCTTTAATATCTCATCAGAATTTACCTAATAAAGCTCAGAGACCATGATTTAGAATATTATGTGAGAACTTATTTATTCCTAAAGAAAACAGAACATTGTCATTTATCCTCAAGAACAGATTTTTCTGGCAGCTTTTTACCCATCTTTCCCACAATGTCTCTTAAAAGAGGAACTACTTTTAAAGCTATCAAAGCATTTTCGAATGCTGAAGAGAAGGAAAATATTTTTAAAGGACCAAGACTAAAACAATGCTGGTCTTCTGCCAGGCCACGTGGAGGGGCCATGGAATAGCTCTGAGATGCTTGATTTTCCTAATTAGGGCAAACCCCACTCCCAAATGTGCCAGGAAGAAAAGCTAACATATGCCCTAGGGAATAATCACAGCTTCATACTTTCCAATTAACTTCCCTTTTTATTATTCCTCATTGATAGACTTTGAAGTACGTTTCAATTAACACAAAATTTAGAGCCAGATTTCTATACTACTGAGCATCTAAAATACTATACACACTATCCAAAATGGTTCCTATGAACAAAATCAATAAATACAATTAGTATTATCCGATACCCCAAGATGAAAATTCTGCGAGACACTGTGCAGCATAGTGACTATGAATTTGGGGACTTTGTGCACTTGGACATCTCTGTGCCCCAGTTGCCTCAACTACAAAGAGGGAAAATATCATGATCTACTTAGTATAGGGTAGTTGTTACAATTGAATGAGGTAAATCATAGATGCACTTAGAATAGGCCCTGACACGCAGTGTGAACTGTAAATTTTAGATAATGTCATTGTGTTTATCATTGTTATTACTATTACTATTTTTAAGTCAATATTATGTTGTGGTTGCTGTGCTATTTTCCTCATTTAATCCTCATAGCAACCTTGGACTTAGTAGGTAGGTATCATTGGTCCCATGTTACAGCAGAGCAGAACAAAGTTGAGAGTGCTTAGGAGACTTGACTAAAAATGTAGAATAAGAGGCAGATATTCCCAATAGTCACGATATGGACACAGCTTAAATGCCCATCAATGGATGAATGGATTTAAAAATGTGGCATATACATTCAATGGAATACTATTCAGCCTTACAAAATGGGAAATTCTGTCATTTGCAATAACATGGATGAAACTAGAGGACATTATGTGAAGTGAAGTAAGCCAGGCACATAGAGACAAATATCATATGATTTCACTTCTATGTGGAATCTAGAAAAGTCAGACTCATAGCAGTAGAGTAGAATGGTGGTTACCTGAGGCTAGGGGTGGGGTAGGTGGGGTAAGAATATTCCTTGAGTTCAGTTAGACAGGAGGAGGTTGTATTGCACACCACTATAGTAACTATAGGTAGTAATAAGATGTATTCTATATTTCAAAACAGCTAAAAGAGAGGATTTTCAATGTTCTCACCACAAAGAAATGATAAATATTTGAGGTGATGGATATGCTAATTACCCTGTTTTGATCACTCTACAGTATACATGTATGGAAACATTGTACCCCATAAATATATAGAATTATTATTTGTCAATTAAAAATAAAATAAAACTTTCAAAATGTAGTGAGTAAAAAATGAGCTGCTTAATAAATAATATTCGAACAGGCAAAAAAAGATAGGCAGAAATACAGTTTCAAAATAAGTCTGACCTCAAAACGCACGCCATTTTCCATGGCAATGTATTAACTTCTAGCTGATTTTTCTGTATTTATGAAGAGTTTCTCCTAAATTGTGATTATTCTGCAAGACTGTAGGATTGAATAAAAATTAGGAACCTCTACAATTCTATTGTGGACTAAATTCTGGTTGTGTGTGTTTAAAATTAAACATGACTTTCTTTCATCGTTTATTATGTTTACAAAAGCAATATATACTTTTTGTTGAAAAGTTATGAATTCCTACTAATATAAAGGAAATTAAAATATATTTTACCCACTCATATATAATTACTGTTAACTTCTTGGCATATATTCTTCCACTATCCATGTTCTGAATATCATCTAATGCAATTTGTTCTTGACTTGTTATAAAATCTTTGCAAACTACTAACAGTATTTCCACAGAATAAATAGTGGGAAAAGATGATTTTTTTTCTACTATGAGTAGGATATCTTTCCATTAAATCTTTGAGTGGCACAATGCCTAGATTGTGGTTTGCCAATAGGTCTTAGCCCAACATTTTTAGTGATCATAAAATACAATAATGAAATGTAAGAACATTAGAAACTCTGTAGAAACAAAAGAAAATCAATGGTGGTTGGCAATTCTTTGCTTCTTTGGTTTAGGTGTTAATGTTATTCAATTGCAATAAGTTAGTGATAATGGACAAACTCTATGTTCTTTCTCCAGCCCAAATCCCCTTCCTGAATTCTTTGTGAACTGTGGGATTATTATTATTATTTTACCAAAATAAATAAATGATAATAAAGAGTTCCTTAACTTCAAGACATCTGGAATTTAGTCCATTGCCAAAGCATATATAGAAGGTCATAGTACCAAGATATTAGTTTGTGCTACCTCAAATTTCAGGGCTCAGGGAAATCCTGCATAGATTTCGGATAAATTTCACTTACAGATTTTAAAGATATTTTATGGGTTTTTGCTCAGGCATCTAGTACAATTTATGTTTAATAAAACCCCAAAATATAAGTTAAATCAAGTTATCTATTAGTAGAATAGAGAAATACCATTTGCCCTTCTCATCTGCCATTTCACTTCACTTTTAAATTTCTTCATAATATTTTCAATAAATCATTGCCACTGTTGTTTTTCTGAATGGGGTGCCTATAATGAAATAAAAATCTAGGATGACAGATGTGGTAGACTAATTAAGAGGAAATTATACATATGCAATATGTGTAGCAACCAAAGAACAAGGTCTTTATGTGTGGACCATCGTTATTTGCACCTACTTAGACAGAACTTCAGGAAGACAGGACACCCTTGTGATCCTTAACGAGAAATCAGGTTTATTTTCTAGCATTGCTGCTTGGTGATTTAAAGGTTGTGAAGTAGTTACAAGGCTGATGAAGCTGGAAGAGAAGGAGGAAAGCCGACTCATCTGTAAAAAATCATCCCTACGTAGTAATTCTTGTTCCAAGGGTCCTTCTGTGTGAATTTCATGAAAGAGCAGGTGAATGAAATTCTACCTGGATGCTTCGTGATGATCTGAACCATGAAACCACCAAGTCATTGAGTGGGGATGTACTATGATTCTCTCACTTGATGCCCTCATTTAGTCACAGAAACAGATCAAAAACTAATGAGCTGTCCTACATAGATTTCAGTTAAATGCTTTACTTTAAGGATTATTTGATCTGATCATGAGGCAGAAGAAGAAAGATTAACTTTATTTCAAACTTTTACCTTTTGCAATTTTTTTCCAAGTAAAATTACACTTACTAATGTGCCTCTGGTATATGTAAACACTTGCTATCTTTAACATCTCAAATAACATGAGGCTTCTGGTATTTACTTCCATAAGGCACCAGCAGGATGCAGAATATTTCTGACTAAATTCATCAAAGGAAGGAATATTTTATGTATAAGGACAGATTAAAGATTAGGATTTTTCCTTCTGAAAAGATAAAAGCTTAAAAGGAGTCTTTTCTAAAATGAATAAAATCATGTAAGTTAATGTAGATCAGGCCTCCAAATGTGACAATACTAACCCAGTGTGTTTTCATTATAAACTCAAAGTTTTGGGACAAATAAGGGATACATAACTTTAATATAGTTGAGAGATGGACAAAAGGCTCTGGTGAGAACTTCCTCCTCAACAATCTTTCCTTTATCTGTTCTACTAAAAATGCAGATTGATTGGAGCTGACAGGCTTCCTTTAAAATCAGAATCAGTCCCAGGATACAGTTGCAATCATTAAGTAGTCACATTACAATGCAAACTACTGTGTTTTCTTTATTCTAAGATGCAAAATTTTCTCATATTTTGAACTTCTGAAATCAGTGTACGTTTTGCAATTTATGTGTACTTTTAATGAATAGTGTTTTTTTTTTTCCTCCAACAACTGGATGCTTCCACTGTCGCTCCTACCAGCAAAAGAGAACCAAACACCACATTCTTTCTTTCTATTGCTTATGACCAAAGCAAAGGCTCCCATGGGCATTTGACTGGTGAAGGCCAGGTGCATCCTAGGTGCAAGGAAGGTGGCTGGGAGTTGGAGTCCTGACTTATGTAATAGTAAAGCTATGCCGTTTACATGGGGATTTCTCCAAATATAGAAAGAGTGAACAAAATATATTTAGCACAAATATGCCAAATGTTCAGTACATAGTGATAGGGCAGGACTCACTGTAGTTATTGTTCAGAGAGATTATTTGAGGTAACTACAATCACACCCAGGATAAGGCACACTTCCCAGGACATTCTTGTCTTTATTAAATGTCAAAGTATCCAAAATGAATACTTCTTAAGAGAATCTCTACACAAGCGATAACCAATGGACAGATTTTAACACTTGTAGGCAAAACTGCTTTCAGACCCAATAACTGTGTTCTAACCTGAAGGCATAGAAAACTATTGATGTCTTAGGAAGCCAGGACAACTGCGTAACGCATAATTACAACAGTTCAGCCTCTACCAAAGGCTTAGAAACTGGGAGTCTAAGGAGTTGAATAAAGGAAGGAAGTTGAACTATAGTCTATTGAAAGTTTCACATAGCTTGTGGCATATTTGATAAGTGTGGACAACCAGAAACTCAGTATTCATGTGTATAGAAATTTTATGTTCTCTACTTAAAACATGAATTGCAAATGAGAAAGAACCCCATATTCACACCATTCCAGCGGGCATTGGCTATGATTTTTCCTTGGCAGAGAAGAAAAATAATAAAGCCCCTTTCAGCTGTCACTTCTACTTGTCCCAGTTAACAGGTCTGTTCTTGCAGAACCATTTTTAAAACTGACAACAACAACAACAAAGCATGCCAATGACTGATATGCCAAGAGGAGGATTTCCATAGTGCTGCAGGCTTAGTTGATGTCCTGACACATGGAGGACAAGGACCTTTTATATATGAGCATTGAATCATAAGATCTGAGAGGTGGAGCAGTCCTTAGGACAATGGAACTCAGCTACTTTCCATTAGATAAATAAGGCTGAGAAATACAAAAGTAGATTTTAGGTCTCTTCCATCCATCAAATATGGCTACTATTGTTCTGCAAATAAATGGCAAGTGCACTTTTTTACCCACACAAGAGACCTAGAATATAAAATACAAGTTACTTTTTAAAAATCTCTAATATTGATAGGAGTAGAAAAGGGTAACTTGGGGCATGTACTGATAAAGAGGGCATGGTGACTTTAAAAGACTTATGCTGAGGATCTAAATGCAGACATGTGAGTATCTAAATCCAAATCCCTTTTATTTATTTATTTTTTTTTTTTGAGACGGAGTCTCGCTCTGCCGCCCAGGCTGGAGTGCTGTGGCCGGATCTCAGCTCACTGCAAGCTCCGTCTCCCGGGTTTACGCCATTCTCCTGTCTCAGCCTCCTGAGCAGCTGGGACTACAGGCGCCCGCCACCTCGCCCGGCTAATTTTTTTGTATTTTTTTTTTAGTAGAGACGGGGTTTCACCGTGTTAGCCAGGATGGTCTCGATCTCCTGACCTCGTGATCCGCCCGTCTCGGCCTCCCAAAGTGCTGGGATTACAGGCTTGAGCCACCGCGCCCGGCCAATCCCTTTTAATATCATAATAAAGAAGATTGGTCCGTATTCTGCAGGACAGCTTTTCTGTTCATTTGTACTGGCTATGTCTTACTGCAGTACAGTTACACTGAAACAAAACTGGAGTCTAGAAATAATCTTTTAGATGACTGTCTGTGACTGTCAATTTCAAATTTCCAGCAAAAGTTACTCCTTGTTGTACCAGTAGGTGCATCTAAAAGCATAAAAATGGTGGAGTTATCAAACACTAAAAAAGAAAAGCATTCAATTATCAGTGATTTAAATGACTAGGGGTCACTTAATAGTTTTCAATTTTTTTAAAACACAAAACTAATAGAATTAAAAATGTTTCATGTAAATGTAAAAAATAAGCTGGGTTTACATTGAATTTGGCTTTTTTATTCTGACTCCATAAAAGCCAGTTCTACATTAAACTAGAATATTAAAATTGCTACCAAGAAGTTAGAGTTGCTAGACATTATTCTATATTTCATTGTAAAAAGTACAGTATTGAATGGTACATGGTGCCTGCTGTTAGGATACTCATGGTCTTTTGTCTCAGAAACTCAGAGATGGATAATAAAGCAAGAATTGCTGAGTGGTAATAAACCCTCACAAATTTACTTTGATTAGAAATTTTCTGTATTGAAGAGTTTTAAGTATTTTTTAGGTTAGGGTTCACGGTAAAATTAGTAATGTAATATGTGTTTAGCTACTGTTCAATATCCCCAAATGACTATAAATTATATGAAGTGGTGTTCAAAGAGGCCATTTAGTAAAAGTGAAATGAGTTATTGAGTAAGCTGTGCTTAATACCATAAAATATTATCCTTTCTTATGAATGCAAGCTTAAAAGTTTATAATATCATCTACATCAGTTGATGTTCTACAGCATCTTATTTGAGTCTCACAACAGCCCTATGAGGTAGAGTTTATCAGTCAGAGGTCTTAGTTAGATTGCTACAAAAGTAATTGCTATTTTTGCAATTACTTTTAACGGCAAAGACTGCAATTACTTTTGCACCAACCTAATACAAACAACTATGAATTCATCTTGGTTAGTTTACCAAAACCTCAGACATATAGAGCAGTCTTAGAGAGGATCTCTGACAGGGATGAGGATCAGACTCTAGGCTAAGCATCTAGCCACAACAGCCCCCAACCGTAATCCACAGAACCGGCACAGTGAAGAGACTGTGTTTGTGCCACTATCCCAATAAAGATAAAGTGCCAGAAATTCAAGTTTATTGCCACCATCATGGCCATCAATATCCCTTTAAATTTTGTGTCAGGAACTGAACCTTGCAAACAAATCATTGCTATGTTTTATAATTAATGGTAGCCTAAAATTGTAGAAATAATGTTATCCTATTGACATTCTTCTCTTGGGCTCATTCACTTGCTCCACATTCTGCACCCTTTGCTGCTCTGAGGTCTTCCATCAACACTCATTGCCCTCAGTTCATGAACTTCCTCAGGAGAAGGGGGGTTATGATTGGACGTTGAGGAATGGGCTGGCGATTTCAGAGGCTCTTAACTTTCAGGAAGAGGGTGGTCCTGGGTAAAGAGCCATGGAGGACCAGAAGCAAAGTGAAGGTGCTAAACCTTTTGGGGAGCAATATCTGAGAGCTATGGGAAAGAGGAGCAGAATGAGAGATGAGAGCATATGAAACAAGAAAATTTTTATCAAGACTCCAGTTGTGGTGAATCTGTGTACTCTTAAAAATCACCTCAGGCCATATAAAATTATTAAATAAAAGTGATTATTCTTGACCAAAAATTAATGCCTCCAGGTCTCTCAATTGGTGGTTATTTTCCACAGTAATGACAAAAATAAAGACTGTAAGTAATTTGTGGCCAAGGGTCATACTTAAAACAGGCAGTTACTGCTGACTACAACTTCATTGATTCCATTTTGCCAGAGACTTTTCTTTAGGACTCATTCACATTTATTCATTTATTTGGTGATTTTCACTTCGGTTAAGGTGCTACATAGTGATTCATGTAGTTTGAAAAAATGGAGAGAAAGACCTCTTTCACCAGTGGAGACCACAAAGCTCCCTTCCTATTTGCTGTCCTCCCTCTGCACTTGGCCATAGTGGGTAATCATGAACCTAGCTGTTACCCTTTCATGTCCTTTGCCTCTTTGACTTTCATGTGGCTCCTCTCTTCCTTGAAAGCACTCAATGATACTATTTAGACAGTAAAGACAAAGAAAAATGAGAACAAATAAATCAGTTTCAAAGTTTTCTGTAAGCTCTTAGGGTCCTAATTGAAAAGACTTCAAATGAAATGCCTCAATGATTATTGTTGAAAAGAATAATACTGTGAAAAGATTTTGAATTATTCTGCATATTATAGGTACATTTGCCAAAAGAAAAAAGAATGTGACTTTGTAAAAAGGAGACTTTGGGCATCAAAATCATGGCAAAGTGGGGGAAAAACGTACAAATTCTAAAAAGACAAGAAAAATATCATCAAATGTGTTTTTTGTGAACATATTTTTAGATAGGTAAAGTTTATGGTAAAAGCATATAGCTGTTTGCACACATTGTAGCTTATAGAATCATTTGGAAATTTTCATTTATGTATGTAATGTATGACACTCGGGAGGTAATTATTTTGACTGACACTGATTTAAAGGTTCTTTTCCCTGTGTTTTACTTAATATATTTTGATCATAACTATAACTTATTTGATATTGGTCTTTGATCAAGAGTATAATTCCCCAGTTGCAATATTGTTCATTTGAAGAGATATGGTCCGTTGAACAATGATTTAGTTTATGTGAATTTCTAGAAGACTATCGTGATGAAAATTAGAAGTATAATATTTGTGTGGTTTTTTTATATCTCCCTGTAAGGATGCTAAGCATACAAGATGGTCAATAAAGTTTCCAAGGTATATTAAGTGAATAAAACAAGTTTCTGAACAGCATGTATAGAATACTTCCTTTTGTGCAATGGGACGGGGATACATACATGTTTCTATCTGCTTTTTTAATGTATAAAAATTCTTTGGAAAATACACAGACATAATAATGGCAGTTATCTGTCTGAAGTTGTAGAAGGGGTGGGGTATTATATGGACAGAGACCAGGCTGGGAGGGAGGTGTTTGTGTTTTTTTATTTTTGAGTTTTGGGACTATATTATTTACTCAGAATTAATTAAAATAAAAGTGATGAGTTTTTTGGTTTCAAAATAAATTATTACTCTTGTGAAATCTTTTTTTTTTGTAAGCATTATGGTAATTTTATTTTTTTCACACTTTATTCATGCTATTTTTACCCAAGGCATTTTTAATAGCCAAAATACAACATCTGGGACATAAATTACAAATAAATTTCACTGTAATTACCTTCTGGTCAGCACTTTACTTGAAAACGATGAATTTTCAGAATATCCATATGTTAGATTTTATAGTCTATAAATGTGATGGCTTTTTTTTTTTTAAAGAAACTTTGGCATTGATAGTCCACAGAGAAAAAGAAAAAAAAAATAGAAGAGATTTAAGAATTGAATAAAAAAGAATAAGTGCATGAGCCCCAAATATATACCTCAAATTTTTACTAGAAATGTCATTTTTTTGGGAAGCTTCCTGGGTTGCTGATTGGGAGACAGAGAGAGTGTCTGTGAAAACTTTGCAGACTTCTCAGAGTCCATATTGAAAACTACTGAACTCTATGGTCTAAAAGTACCTTCCAGCTCTTCTAGTCAGTCATTTAATTGCAAGAAAGATACAGAGAAACAAGAAAACAGAACCCCAAGTCCGTTTAGAGCAAGTGGCAATAACTTGAAGTTGATTTGTTTAACCATGCTATATAAGTACATACTTTCACCTACTCGTTTTAAACAACAGCAACAATAAAAAATAGTATTAACTGTAACAAGGGATAACTTGTGTAAACAGAAAAAAGAAACTCTTGATAATAAAAGTGTTAATCAACAAGACAGATTTTCAACCCTGGAAATCTTTAAAAACAAAATCAAAATTCCTTAGGTAATTTAGGCATTTAAAATGCTCTTTTTGAGCCATGAGTAAACATTTCCATAGGCCATTTAAGAGGTGTCACAGATAAATTATCACTTAGTACAACAATTGCTATGTGAAATTATTACATATTTAAGCAAGATTACTTTTTAAGTTTTCTTATTTTCAAACTGTGTACCCTAATGGTACTCTTTGGTAGATAGTTTGTTTAAAGCATTAGCTGTTTTAGTCACAACAGCTATTTGAGGTAGTTATAGAAATGACTTAACATTTGTATTTAATACAAATGAAAAATAGTTTACAAAATTAGAAATCGACATTCATTTAAATATGCATTATGTTTCATAATTTCCCTTGTAACCAACCACCTGCCTTTAAAATATGTATTTCTCTGATAGCTTATAACATATTTCCTATATTCAGGGTAAAAACTAACCTCATTATCAACCTTAAAATTCTCAAGTTCTTCCAAGAGGGAATAATGTTTATAGTAAAACACACATTCTCAGCTAACAATGTATTTAGTATAAAATGACTTAAAAATTCAGAGTGGCCGGAAATTGATTTTAGGCTTTGGGAAAATTTTATTTCTCTAACTGTTACTACAGTTGGCTTCTATTTAAATTACTCTGAGTGTGTTAAATACTAACAATGTCTCTCCTGGAAGTCTACTGTACCAGTGTGCCAAACCATATTTTGAAGCTTGAATACAGTTTCACAGACCATCAATAATATATTATTTTTTATATATAATATATATTTATATATATAATATATATATAATATATTATTTTGTTGCATTATTCTTTTGAATTCTCAATAATAAGATAATAAGTATCCTTGAAGTGAATTAATGATCAGAAATTCTTAGTAGAGGAAAACATTGAGATGTTAGCTTTCAGCAATTCACCTTGAATGATTGTGACTTTGAGTCATTCTGGACAACCACATACTAAATTTTAAGGTGTCTCCACAAGGAGATGCAACAATTTATTGAGATATTTGTTTATGTTTATTATCCTTTATTATGAAAGCTGTCCAGTCTCAATCTCTTAGACTACATTTCAGGATTAGATTTCTTGTTTCAGTGAGGCAAGAGATAAGAATAGGTCATCTTCATTATACCCCTAACCTTCAATGTTTTATTTTGAAAAATTTTAAGGCTAAATAAAATGGACATTAATATATCCTTCATTCAATTGTTCCTTTTTGCCACGTTTTCTCCCTCCCTCCCTCCCTCTTTTTCCTCTTTCCCTACCTCCCTCCCTTTTTTTCCTCTCTCTCTCCCACCCTGCCCTCCCCAATCTTTATTCTGAGTTGCAAACATCATGGCACTTTCCTTTAACTACTTCTGCTTACAAATTCTAACAATAAGGATATTCTCCTACATAACTACCGTGGCATTATCACACCTAAAATATAATATTAATTCAATAACATGATTTAATGTACTATGTCTATGTATGTCTTTTATTGCTAAAAATCTAAGATCAAAGTTCTTGAATTGCATTTGGTTAATGTGTCATTCCAGTCTCTTTAACCCAGAATACTCTGGTGTTTTTTTCTTGTTTGTTTTCAGTGATGACTGTTTTTTGAAGAGCACAGACCTATTGTTGTGTAGAATGTCCTACAATTTGAAATTTTTAAATTGTTTTCTCATGATTAGAATCAAGTGACATTTTTGGCAAGATACCACATAGGTGATATTGATATTTCTTAGTGTACCACACTGAGATAGCTGATATCAGGTTTTCCCACTATTGGTGATGCTAAGTTTGCATACTTGATTAAGGTTTTAAATGTAAAAATCACTGAATTTTAAAGTGGAATTTTCTCTTTGTGTTTTATACGTACTCTGCATGATGATATGAATATCATGTGAATATCTTGTTACTTCCAAACCTTTCACCCAGTGGTTTTGGCATTCAATAATGAGTCTTGTCTGAGTAATTTATTATGCTGATGAGGAAACTACATTTTTCCAATTCAGTCCTTTCACCTACATTTATCAGTGAGCATTGTGTGTGTGCACCTTTGGTGCATGTAACTTTGTTTTGGTTGAAGTTAGGGATAAAAATTAGCCATTTTTCTTCAGCGAAAATAACCTGCCAGTGGTGCCCAATTTTGCTGATTGGCTTAGTTGGTCAACACATGCTGCTGCTGAGAAAGCCAAGGCTATGGCTTCAGTGTTCAGATGGGGCCAATTACCTGGGCTCTCTTTCAAGGCCTGGATAATAATTTTCTTTTTCTAACTCAGGATTATGTGCCAGTGGCCACCTGGGAAACAGGGCATACAATTAGGATAGAGATGTACAAATATTTCTGACTAAACAAGCTCTACTAATTGTGGATCATCTTTTTATGTAAAAAAGACAATTATTATTATAAAATGCCTATTTTTCCCAGTTTACTTCTTTGGATCCTATATTACAAATATTTAATGATTTTTATGACTTGCTTTTCTGTTGCTGGCAAGCATTGAGGACCAGTTACTCTAAATAAAACTCCTGCTGAAAGCAATTAAAAATGGTGGTTGTATGTTTCCAAGAATTTATCCATTTCCTCTAGGTTTCCTAGTTTGTGAGTGTGCAGTTGTTCATAATTGTCACTGATGATCTTTTGTATTTCTGTGGCATCAGTTTTAATATCTCCTTTTTAATTTCTGATTGTGTTTCTATCTTCTCTCTTGGTTAGTCTAGCTAGTGGTTTGTCAATGTTTATATTTTTGAAGAATCAACTTTTTGTTTCATTGATTCTTTGTATTGTTTTTCAGTCTAAATTTCATTTAGTTCTGCTATGATCTTTGTTATTTCTTCTGCTAACATTGGGTTTGGTTTATTCTTGTTTTTCTAGTTCCCACAGCAGGGTAGTTGGCACCATCCCAGGGGTATATGGGAATGCCCAGTTTCCCCTCTTCCTCTCCCCTCTCCCTCCTTGGAGTAACAGAAGCACCTATGTCTGTAGATCCTTAGTGTCTTGGCACTCAAATGGTGCCTGGCTGAGGCTACTGCAGGCTTGTATGCCTGTGGGAATCTGTGTGGGTTCTCTTTATGGAGCAACATCTCTGTCCAATCATTAGGCAGCTCCATATGTCAGGCCCGAGGTTCTAGTGGGTCTTTCCCATAGCCAAGATTATAAAAGCCTGTTTTGGAGCCCTGGGGGTTTCTCTCTTTATGTTTTTCTGCATCCAGGCTTTCCTGGCTCTTAGTCCCTGGCTGGGCGAACTGCCTCGAACCCTCTCCTTCCTTCCTTCTGGTGCTTCCTGTCTCCTTTTTGGTTAATCCTTGCATCTACTTTTAGTTCTTAATAGAAAATTGACCTTCATTAATAAAAATGTCACTATTTAGAGGGTTGTCAGTGGTATGAACATGTATAATTTGGCAGACTGAAAATAAAACCCTACTCATTAAGTAGCTTGCAAATATGGAGAGTAAATTTTAGTTTCAAAGGAACATTTTAATCATGAAGCAGTGAGTAAAAGTTGAATTAGATTTTAAAATCCAAGACATTATTTGCTTTATTTCTGGACTGCCTGACAGCAATCATTTCAATTCCAATTCCTGTATCTCTAATGTTTTCTGATCTTGTGCTTATTGATTCCTAACTTTCAAGCCAAGGAAATGTGTTAAACAAGTCACCTTTTAGTATGAATAAAATAGAATATGCTTACTTGACCAACTGAAATATGTGGAGAACAACTTTGGTATTCATTTCTGCTCATGCAAAATAAATAAATACATAAATAGTCATAGATTATCTTCTAGTACCTACAAACTTTGGCTGAATTACTAAAATAATGGAGTATAAAGATTCTTGAAAATAAGTGTCCCACTCAAGTAATTACCAAGTATCATTTAGGTTAAAAGACAAATAATTTACATCAATTTCCTTCATTCCAAAGTTAAAATAGAATGCCAATTGGATCAATAACAAGTCTAATAGCAATATTCCGACTGATTCAAAGTGTGGGATGAGAACAATGGAGAAAATTAGTTGCTGCCATATAAAAATACCATTGTCCAGAATCTACTGCCTTCCCCACAACTCCCAAATCTTCTCCTTCCTCTGACCTTACATTAGAAGACATTTTATCACTATAAAAAGCATGGAGAAAAGTGTTGTCTCCCAACAAGTAAATGAAAAACTGCCTGTTAGCAAATCCTAATCTTCTTGGTGATGAAAAACTGCCTGTTAGCAAATCCTAATCTTCTTGGTGGTTTGCACAGTTGTTAATATCTGAAACCAGCACCCATTTGAAAAGTTCATCAAGGCTTGGTTAGCTCTCAAGGGGTGTAAGCATTGATTGTGCTAAAGTCTAACCTCTAGAGAACTTTAAAAATAAATTTGTATACAAATTTTTCTTAATGAAGTCCTATTAAAGCCAATAAACAACTGAATAAATAAACACCACGTTTTGAAACTGCTCTGTACTTGTGAAAGATAAGAATTTTATCTAGGATTCAGGAAAAATAATTTTGTTTAACTAGGTGTTTGAAATGCATTGTGGGTAAATTAGATTTTTAAAGGACAATAACCATATTAACAATCATATAAATATGATAGGGATATATTTCTTTAGCCTCACAGAGGTAATTGTCATCAGACACTTATGGAATAGGTACTGAAGTTATATAGCCCACTTAATAATGAACTCTTATTTGTACATAGAAGATATTCATCCTAAGTAGTTGCAAGGTTACCTTTGTAACTATTTTAAACATGGTCCATCCAATTGCTTTTGACTGATTTGAGGATATGTGGAAAAACACGTTTTAAGAGTACAGAAACCAAGAAATATATTTATTTAGTAATGTCAGCCTAATAGTACCTTATTTTTCCATCAGTGGCAAAAAGAAAAAATGTTTTTGCTTTAGAAGTGAGCTAGTTGACAAACTTAATACTTCATTATCAATTAGATTTACATGGTCTGGGTTGGGGGCTGGAATTTGTGTGTTGAAGTCCTCCCCAGGTGATGATTGCAAATCACTGAGCTAAACCAGTCCTGGCACCTGAGATGCCATTTGGCTGTCTTCATTTCTTTTCCACGTGAGAAAGCAGAAAGCAGTGGGTCTCTTAAATATAAGGAAGTATAAGATATTTCCACATTGAGATCACCTGGGGTGCTTTACAGATACTGTTGGACCCCAGGGTAGAGCCCAAATTTATTTTTATTTTATCATAATAAATCCAAGAATGAAAGAATGATATTATCATAGGTTTAATCCTAAATGTAGTTTAATTTGTATTTTAAAGTTAATTATCTGGAAACTAGTATTAAGTTGAACCATTTGAAAATGTTTGTCATTCCAGTTAAAAGCTGGGCAAAGACATGAGCAGACATTTCTCAAAAGAAGAAATACAGGTGAAAACATGCTCAACATTACTAATGAACAGAGGAATGGATATTAAAATCATAATATCATCTTATGCCAGTGATATCATCTTATGCCAGTCAGAATGGTTATTATAAAAAAGTCAAAAAACAACAGAGTGCGGCATGGATACAGAGAAAAGGGAAAGCTTATACATTGTTGATGGGAATTTAAATTAGTTCAACCTCTATGCAAAACAGTATGGAGATTTATCAAAGAACTAAACATGGTTTACTACTTGACCCAGCAATCCCACTACTTGTTATTTACTTAAAAGAAAAAGAATCATTATATCAAAAAGGCACTTGTTCTTGTATGTTCATTGGAGCACTATTCACAATAGCAAATACATGGAACCAATGTAAGTGTCCATCTTTGGTTGACTGGATAAAGACTGTGGTACATATAAAGCATGGAATACTATGTAGTCATTAAAAAGAATGAAACAATGCCCTTTGCAGTAACATGGATGGAGCTGGAGGCCATTATCCCAATTGAATTAATTTAGAAACAGAAAACCAAATACCACATGTTCTCACTACAATGGGGACACATGAACAGAAAGATGGAAAAATAGATACTAGGGACTCCAAAAAGAGGTGTGGGTGAGAGTTGAAAAATTCCCTGTTGCTTACAAAGTTCACTATTGGGTAACAGGTACAGTTAGAAGCCCAGGCCTCACCAGTATGCAACATGCCCATGTAATAAACAAGCATATGTACCCCCTGAATCTAAAGTTTAAAAAAGAAAATATTGTTTGCCTAAAATAAATTATTTTACATTTTGTAAATATTAGATACCACTAATCTAATACTTGACATTACAAATAAATTACTTATTTCATGTTCTAAGTGATAGCAATTTTCTAGCACTAGTGCTGAGAAAAGTTGCTCTAAAACTTAATTTATTCATTTATAAAGTTAGGGACTGTCTTATGTGAGGAGTACGATAATGCTGATGATAATAATGATGATTATAGTCAACATCTAAGCACTTGCCAAGTGTCAAGCAATGTGTTAAACAATGTGCATATATTATTTCATTAGTCTTCACCAAATATCGTATGGTAGAATCTAATATTACTTCCATTATTAATAGCCGTAGAGAGTCATAGAGAGTTAAATAACTTATGCAAGATTGTGGGGCTCTTCCAAAGCCCCAAGGATTGACTTGAACTATCTGAATGTAGAATATATATTTTCAACTCTTATAAGATGCTACAACTTTGAGAATCATGGCAGTTTCTTCCAGATCTCATGGTTGTGGTTGTAAGTCAAACAGAAGGATGACTCTATTTCTATCTGGGTCTGTGGAGACAGTTTGTCACACTTCACATCTACACTGCATCTTAATTGGTTAAACTTTAGTTTGCCCCCTACTCTCATCCAGAGTAGCATAAGCCAGCCAGCTATTGTTTTATCTGGTATCACACCAAAAATTCCCTTGTTTTTTTCCTTCTCTTTAGTGGGTACCAATGTTCATGAGATTGGGTTAGACAATGGTAATTCAAAGATTAATGAAACACAGTTCTTTTTTTAACTTTTATTTTTATGTATTTATCATTTCTAACTTTTATTTTAAGTTCAGGGATACATGTGCAGTGCTGAATGTGTACTCAATCTGTCTTGAGTTGATTTTTGTAGATGGTGTAAAGAAAGGGTCCAGTTTCAACTTTCTGCATGGGGCTAGCCAGTTCTCCTAGCACTTTATTGAATTGGTAGTCCTTTCCCCATTGCTTGTTTTTGTCAGGTTTGTCGAAGATCAGAAATATCAGATGGTTGTAGGTGTGTATTCTTATTTCTGGGTTCTCTATTCTGTTCCATTGGTTTATGTGTTTGTTCTTGTACCAGTACCATATTTTTTTTGATTACTGTAGTGCTGTAGTATAGTTTGAAGTTGGACAGTGGGATGCTTCCATCTTTGTTCTTTTTGCTTAGGATTGCTTTGGCTATTTGGACTCTTCTTTGGTTCTGTATGAATTTTAAAATAGTTTTTTTCTAATTCTGTGAAGAATGTCAATGGTAGATAATGGGAATAGCATTGAATCTATAAATTGCTTTGGGCAGTATAGCCATTTTTATGATATTGATTCTTCTATCCATGGGTATGGAATGTTTTTCCATTTGTTTGTGTCCTCTCTGATTTCTTTGAGTGGTGGTTTGTAGCTCTGTTTGGAGAGGTCCTTCACTTCTCTTGTTAGCTGTATTCGTAGGCATTTTATTCTTTCTATGACAATTGTGAATGGAAGTTCTTATGTGATTTGGCTCTTGGCTTGCCTGTTGTTGGTGTGTAGGAATGCTATTGATTTTTGCACATCGATTTTGTACCTGAGACTTTGCTGAAGTTGTTTATTGGCTTAAGAAGCTTTTGGGATGAGATGGTGGGGTTTTCCAGATATAGGATTATGTCATCTACAGACCAAAATAGTTTGACTTTCTCTCTCCCTATTTGTTAAGGATATTTGCATCAATGTTCATCAAGGATATTGGCCTGAAGTTTTCTTTTTCTGTTGTGTCTCTGCCAGGTTTTGGTATCAGGATGATGCTGGTTTTATAGAATGAGTTAGGGAGGAGTCCCTCTTCCCAATTTTTGGTATAGTTTCAGTAGGAACCATACCAGCTCTTTTTTGTAACTCTGGTAGAAGTCAGCTGTGAATCCATCTGTTCCTGAGCTTATTTTGGTATGTAGGCTATTTATTACTGCCTCAATTTCAGAACTCATTATTGGTCTATTCAGGGAATCAATTTCTTCCTGATTCAGTCTTGGGAGGATGTATGTGTCCAGGAATTCATCCATTTCTTCTAGATTTTCTAGTTTATGTGCTTAAAGGTGTTTATAGTATTCTCAGATGGTTATTTATATTTCTATGGGGTCAGTGGTGATATCCCTATTATAATTTCTGATTGTGCTTATCTGAATCTTCTCTTTTTTTCTTGTTTATTGTCTAGCTAGCAGTCTATTTTATTAATTTTTTAAAAAATCAGCTCCTGGATTTTTAAAAAAGGATTATGTTGTTTTTACATCCTGATCTTGATGTTTCTTGTCTTCTGCTATCTTTGGGGTTTGTTTGCTCTTGGTTCTCTAGTTCCTTCAGTTGTGATATTAGGTTGTTAACTTGGTATCTTTCTAGCTTTTTGATGTGAACAGTTAGTGCTATTAATTTCCCTCTTAACACTGCTTTAGCAGCATTCCAGAGATTCTGGTATGTTTTGTCTTTGTTTTCATTAGTTTCCAACAACTTCTTGATTTCTGCCTTAATTTCATTATTTACGCAAAAGTCATTTAGGAACACATTGTTCAGTTTCCAGGTAGTTGTATGGTTTTGAGTTAATTTCCTTATCTTGAGTTCTAATTTGATTGTACTATGGTCCAAGAGACTTGTGATTTCAGTTCTTTTGCATTTGCTGAGGAGTGTCTTCTGATTATGTGATCAATTTTAGAGTAAGTGCCATGTGGCAATGAGAAAACTGTGTATTTTGTTGTTTTGAGGTGGAAAGTTCTGTAGATATCTATCAGTTCCACATGATCCAGAGCTGAGTTCTAGAGTATCTTTGTTAATTTTCTGTCTCAATGGTCTGTCTAATATTGTCAGTGGAGCATGAAAGTCTCCCACTGTTATTGTGTGGGAGTCTAAGTCTCTTTGTAGGTCTCTGAGAACTTGCTTTATGAATCTGGGTGCTCCTGTATTGGGTGCATGTATATTTAGGATAGTTAGCTCTCTTGTTGAATTGAATCCTTTACCATTATGTAATGCCCGTCTTTGTCTTTTTTGATCTTTGTTGGTTTTAAAGTCTGTTTTGTCAGAAACTAAGATTGCAACCAATAATTTTTTCTGTTTTCCATTTGCTTGGTAAATTTCCTCCATCCCTTTATTTTGAGCTTATGTGTGTCTTTGCATGTGAGATGGGTGTCTTGAAAACAGCATACATATTGTCTTGGTTCTTTATCCAGCTTGCCATTCTGTGTCTTTTAATTGGGACATTTAGCCCATTTATATTTAAGGTTAGTATTATTATATGTGGATTTGATCCTGTTATCATGATGTTTGCTGGTTATTTTGCAGACTTGTTTATGTGGTTGCTTCATAGTGTCACTTTGTTCTTTGGTGTGTTTTTGTAGTGGTTGGTAATAGTTTTTCCTTTCAATATTTAGAGCTTCCTTCAGGAGCTCTTGTAAGGCAGATTTGGTGGTTATGAATTCCCTCAGCATTTGCATGTCTGAAAAGGATCTTATTTCTCTTTAAATTATGAAACTTAGTTTGGCAGGATATGAAATTCTGGGTTGGAAATTCTTTTTTTTAAGAATGTTGAATATTGGTCCCAAATCTCTTCTGGCTTGTAGAGTTTCCACTGTTAGTTTTATAGGCTTCCATTTGTACGTGACCGGACCTTTCTCTCTGGGTGAGCTTAACATTTTTTCTTTCATTTTGACCTTGGAGAATCTGGTGATTATGTTTTGGTGATGATCTTCTCATGAAATATCTTACTGGGGTTTTCTGCATTTCCTGAATTTGAATGTTGGCCTGTCTTTCTAGGTTGGGGAAATTCTTCTGGATGATGTCTTGAAGTATGTTTTCCTAATTGGTTCCATTCTCCCCATTTCTTTCAGGTATCCTAGTCAGTTATACATTTGATCTCTTTTGATAATTAATCCCATATTTCTGAGGTTTTGTTCATTCATTTTCATTCTTTTTTTCTCTATTCTTGTCTGCTTGTCTTACTTCAGAAAGACAGTCTTCATACTCTGAGATTCTTTCCTCTGCTTGATCTATTCTGCTATTAATCTTTGTGATTGCATTGTGAAGTTTTTGTAGTGTGTTTTTCAGCTCTCTCAGGTTGGTTATCTTCCTCTATCTAATAGGTATTTTGGCTGTTAGCTTCTGTTTGTTTTATCTTTATTAGTAGCTTCTTTGCATTGGGTTACAACATGCTTCTTTAGCTCAGTGAAGTTCATTTTTATTCACATTCTGAAGCCTATTTTGGTCATTTCTGCCATCTCAGCCTCAGCCCAGTTCTGAGCCCTTGCTAGAGAGGTGTTGCAGTAATTTGGAGGAAAAGGGGCACTTTGACGTTTTGAGTCTTCAGCATTTCTGCATTGATTCTTTCTCATCTTTGTGGGCTTATCTACTTTTGATCTTTGAGGTTGCTGACCTCTGGATGGAGTTTTCATGATTTTGTTGTTGTTGTGTTTTCTATTAGTTTGTTTTCTTTTAGCAGTCTGGCCACTTTTCCATAAGGCTGCTGTGGTTTGCTGGGGGTCTACTCTGGACTTTAGTCACCTCAGTTTTTCCAGTACCTGGAGGTATCACCAGTGAAGGCTGCAAAACAGCAAAGATGACAACGTGCCCCTTCCTCTGGAAGCTCCATCTCAGGGGAGTACTGACCTGTCATTCCGAATGTGCCTCTAGGAGGTGGCTAGAGACCCCATTTAGGAGGTCTTACCCAGTCAGGAGGAATGGGATCAGGGACCCGCTTAAAGAAGCAGTCTGGCTGCTTTTTGGTAGAGCAGTTGTGCTGTGTTGGGATCCCTTCAGCTCCCAATCAGTTTGGGCCCTCCAACACCCACAGGCTGTACCAGCTGAGATGCCCGAACAGCCAAGGTGGCAGCCTGCCCCGCCCCACCCCCCAGACACTCCATCCCAGGAAGAAATTAGAAGTCTATTACAGAACATGGGTTGGGGTGGCCAGAAGCCCTGGCTGGGAGGACCCACCCCATGAGAAGGAGTGAATTGGGGTCCTGCTTAAAGAAGCAGTCTGGCCATGCCTCAACAAAAGAAAACACAGTTCTTCCCGTCAAGGATGCCCAGTCTAATACGGTGGACAAGAGCTAATATAGTGGAATAAGTTCCATGATAATTATCACCAACGTCCATTAATGGTTAAATAGGATGAATGAATTTTTCTTGGCATACCAATGAGATGGCTTATGGAAGGTTTCACAGAAGGAGGGATATTTGAATCACAGTACTCCAGACCTTCAAGAATGGAGGGATGTTATTGCAAGCAGAAAAAACAATTGTCAATTTGCTTCTATGTGAAGGAGTTACTACTGTGAATTTGTAGAAACTAATAGGCTCAGTGTGGCCAAGGTAAAGTTGACAAGTGATGTGTAAAGAATGAGTGAAGATGGGTGAATAAATGAATGTAATGGCTAAAATGAATGGGCTAAAAATGAAGGCAACGGCTAGGCAAAATGACACTATACCATTGTAAGGGTTGAAACTTTACCTTGTAGGCAATGGGATTCAAATGAAATAGTAAGCAAGGGAATGGCTTCCTTATATCTGACTTTGGAAAGGTTACATTGTAAAAGATGAACCAGTTTGCCTTGCCTAACATTGTATAGTAAAAACAGACATCATTGTTGTTATCTTCAAATGTAGGAGGGCCTTGGAGATGTGATCTAGTATCACCTACAGGCATAGAGCTTTTATATTTTATTTTAAAAGAGCCCAGGTAGGAAAAAGAATTAAATTCTATATTAGTTTCCTGAATAGTTTGTGTAGGGAAATAAAACAGAATTGCTTGAAGCAAAACTATGTGTTGTATCACATTACACATAAACACAGGATTTTTTTGAGAATTAGTAAAAGCAAAATTTGAGATTGCTTAGGCCTTGAGCAAGTCAGAAATTTGTGCTCTAGTTTTCTCTAGGAGAATTTTAAGAATTTGGGCATAAATCAGGATGCAAAATTTTTGATAATCCAGTTGTTTAGAAAGTAGATTTTGTCATAAAATTAAGATACTGATTAATTTCACAGGTTAGTCCACAGAAGTTTATCTTATAATGTAGATAAGTAAGAATTTTTTTAGGTGCCATTCAAACTAATTTAAGCCAAAAAGTGGTGACATTGGTGGGAGGAAGCAGATTTAATGGCTCACACACCCTGTGAGGGTAAGGATTATATTTGTCTTGATCACGGTTAAATCTCCAATGCTTAGCAAAGTGCCTTGCATATAGTAGGTGCTCACTGACTATTTATTCAATGAATGAAATAAACTAATCACAGGAATGTCAGGAACTTAGCCAGACCTGTGAGAAGATGGCAGCTAAGGATGTGAATGCTCTCAGGATGCTCTTTGTTAGCATTTCATTATCTGACTTTTTGTGTTTTGGCTTCTTTCAGACCATATCATTGTTGTGGCTGGAAACTTGGTCACGTGGAACATTTATGTTTACATCTCCCAGGTTTTTGTATTAAACAAAAACTCTCTCTAGTAGTAAAACCAAAAATACAAGTGGAAAGTTTCAGGTTAGCCCAGCTGGAATTCAGTGCATATTATTATTAAAACAGTGAACCATGGCAAGTAGAATTGTGTAAGAACAGGGACGCAGGACTGGGAGTGTAGGGTTGAAATGAGGGAAGGAGGTTTGCCAATCAGTTTTATACTCTGCAAGCTTTATCATCTTTTAAGAGAAGGGTCTTACCTAAACTAATGGGTTATAAAAAGAAAAAGAAGATATATTCCCTGTCTTTAAAGTATATATATATATATATATATTTTTGAGACAGAGTCTCCCTCTGTCACCTAGGCTAGAGTGCAGTGGTGCAGTCTCGGCTCACTGCAACCTCCACCTCCCAGGTTCAAGGGATTCTCCTGCCTCAGCCTTGCGAGTAACTGGGATACAGGTCTGTGCCACCATGTCTGGCTAATTTTGTGTATTTTTAGTAGAGATGGGGTTTCACAGTGTTAGCCAGGAAGGTCTCAACCTCCTGACCTCGTAATCTGCCCACCTTGGCCTCCCAAAGTGCTTGGATTATAGGCGTGAGCCACTGTGTCTAGCCATGTTCTTTATGATAATTTAAGATGACAAGATTTGATAGGCAAGAACCTTCAGATATGCAAAAGAACATTAAAGCAAATTCAAATTATTATGGTGAAACATACAAGAAAAATGTTAAAAGAACAGATGAGAAGTAATAAAAAAGAGCAATAGCAAGGTATATTTCAAGGTAGATTTTAAAGAAAAATGTGATTTCATTCAATTAAAAAAATAAACTTACTGGATAGCTACTATATGCTACATATTACAACTAGATCATATTTTGGTCAGAAAGATTTATAAGGCAGACTCTATGCCTCTAACAGTCTGGAATCCAGCTGTGTGAAAATTACTAGTATGAAATCATCCATATAATAATAGCAGTGAAAAAATAGAAAATCTACTTACAGAGTTATGCAGAGTATCCTGCAGACAATGTTTACTCAACTTAATAGAAGTATGTTTGGTGCTAGGAATTATTCCACTCTTCATTTTCATCAACTCCTTAGGCTCGCTCAACCAACCAATAATGTGGCTCTACATCCTCATATGTATGTTGGATGCACTCTAGACAATAACAAAGTAACCAGTCTTCCTGATTCTTAAACCAACAGGTAGGAAAACCTATGCCATGGTATATTTTTCCAGTTTTTTCTTTGTTGGAGATGAAGATGACACCTAAATGGGTCTTCTCTTTACAGAATTGGAGACCTAGGGAGAGGTCTACCTTGCTTCACATCTCACATACCTGTTGGTGTAGGACTGGGCTCCACAAACTTCATGTCCCAACTGGGTAATTAGGTATTGGCTAAACTAGACAAAGTAAAAGAACAGGAATCTCTCTTTTCCTTTGAAATCCAGGCTCAAATAGCAAGCTGAACCGTCTCTTGGAGCCCTTAAAGCCAATGGAAATCCTAGTCATTCTCAGCACTTGGCATGCTTGTCTGCTAAGAATGAGTATCTTCAGAGGATTCACTATATAGTTGTGGTAGAATCACTGCTAACATAGACTTCAGCAATAGGCACCTTAACTGAGACACAGTACAGTTCCAGAAATCCACTTCTTACACTTGTGTCTTTAAGCAGTTGCATATCTAGATTTTGTGAAGTCACTCCATTGTTATAAAATTTTTAGTTTTCCTGAGCTTCACCTGAGCCGCAGAGTCATAGCCAGATAGAATGGGTTGCCTGGAAGGAAGTTAATGTGTTTCCTTGGGATGCTTTGGGTATGTTACAGGAGAAATTTCTCTATGGAACAGGTGGTTAGACGAGAGGGTCATCAAAATCTGTTTGAATTCCTAAATCAACAATTCTATTGCAATCAGATAATGATTACCCCTTGAAAGCTTTTGTTGTAACCAGGCTTATTATTTAATAACTCCTTGATTGCTGCTTGGCCAAATGTGTTTCCATGTAGCTGGCTAGAAATGCAGATTTTGTTTTAACAAGGAAAAAAGAGGTCTCTGGAAATAGTTTCCTGTTTCTTTTTTTTTTTGAGACGGAGTCTGGCTGTGTCGCCCAGGCTGGAGTGCAGTGGCGCGATCTCGGCTCACTGCAAGCTCTGTCTCCCGGGTTCATGCCATTCTCCCTCCTCAGCCTCCGAGTAGCTGGGACTACAGGCGCCCGCCACCACGCCCGGCTAATTTTTTGTATTTTTAGTAGAGACGGGGTTTCACCATGTTAGCCAAGACAGTCTCGATCTCCTGACCTCGTGATCCGCCCGCCTCGGCCTCCCAAAGTGCTGGGATTACAGGCTTGAGCCACCGCGCCCGGCCTAGTTTCCTGTTTCTATTACAAATATAAACTGTTAAAAATTTTAAGCTGCTAAGCAATGCTGAAATTTGCTGTTTTGATGAAAATGTGATCGAACAGGGAAACAATGCCTTATTCATCACCTTTTTTCTTATGTTGTCTTGTGGTTGTCAGCAGAGCAGATTATCAGAATCTTGATTATATTTTGAAGTATGTACAAACAAATCCTCTTGTTGTTTCCTCAGGTGATTTTAGAGGTCAATAAAAACCCACTGGTAGCCAAAATGAAAATGGTAAATAATTGAAAAGTAAAAAGAAGGGCAAAGATGATGATGTTTCATTTAGCTATTTTATAAGACCTACTGAGCCAAAGCACTTATATAACATTTTGAATGACATTAAGTATTGTATAATTATTGTCCAGAAACTGCTTCTCAGTTTAAGAGCTACACATTTTCATGCAAAGCATTTATTTAAAAAACTATTATGTTCTAGTTCTTCCCCATATATTACTTATAGTCAATACAATACTCTGAAAGATAGGATCATATTAATATAGCTTTCTGATGAAATAATGGAGGTTTAGAGAAGTAATAAACCTAAAAGTTCACAGCTGGATCAGGGAGCTAAACCCAGTTATGCTGTCCCTCAATATGCATGCTCTTTCCAGGACACCAAATCACCTCTCTTTGGGTAAGCATGATTCCTTTCACATCAAATGCATGCCAGTTTTCAAAGAATATTAGTGGTTTTCCGAAAAATCCTTGAGTATATGATGATGTAGGGTGGCAAAATGATGGAGAGACAGAGAAGAACGGTAGCAAGAAGGTAGGTTCTATTCTAAATATTCCAGATTGGGCATTTACTTGGGACGGAGTAATTCCTGCTTTTTGAAACTCTATAGAAGGTAGGAGTTTGTTAAGATGGCTGACTAGGGATGTCAGATGCCAGTTCTCCTCAGAAAGAAGATCAAGGTTACACGGGAAGGGTTATGATCTGAATGGAAGAGTGAGAGAAGAGCGCTAGGACTTTTCAGAGTGCCTACAGGAAGAAGCTCGGATACAGAAGAGGAAATCAGAAATAGTCTGGCAGAGATAGAATCCTAAGGAACTTGAAGCACATGGACAGGGTAGGTGAGGATGCTTCTCTGCTCCCTTTACCCCTGCAACCATCTGCTGAGTGCCACATTATTGGGGAATCTCTCAGCCCTTGAGACCCCAGGCAACACTGTTAGTGGCAATTTGGGAACTTTCTGGGGAGGGAGAACCAGGTGGCCAACTTACATAGGGGCATCCATATTCCACACTCCCCATAGGCCCAAACTGAGATGGTGGGTGCCTTACTGGTTGTGTACTCATCACGGACCACTGCCTGCCTGGGGAACCTCAGTTCTTGAGTTGCTGCATGACTAGACCCCTGCAAACATACTCCACATCCACTCTGACTTTGGCAACCACAGGGACCAGTGGGTCCCTGGAAAACTATGGGATCCCTGGAGATCTAGCTCTTAGCATGGGCTTCCCCTAGGGGAAGGAGGAGTGTGACCTACCAAAGCCTGCCTTAGAACAAAGGAAATGCAGGCATGGCACTGATCACTGAAGGGAGTGCCACCAGCAGCTGAGAATGGAAGTCATCTCCCACTCCCTTCATCCACTCTTATGGAGGAAGCAGAGCCTCTCTCAGCTGGGGGCCAGCATATGTGCATTTGGAAAAAGATTTTCCAACACTTTTTATGGTGGCTACACCAACAGTGAAAGTGAGCCCATGCTGCAGGGTCTTTCACAAAGGGCAGGGCCTATCTCCCTCTCTTTGCACAGAGCAGCAGCATTCTACCAGTGGGGAACAAACAAGCTGCAAGGGTTGTCTGCTTCTGGACTAGGGGAAGAGGTGCTACCCTGACCCCATTTTGGTGGTAGCCATCAGAGGGGTGTTCTTGCAGTCCACAGTCTCACTATGACTGGGAGTTAAAGGCCAATATCTCATTGAACTGAAGGTCATGAACTGGTGATAGGAAAGTGAATTGCATTTCTGCCTGTCCAGCATGAGGAGCTGGTACAGATTCCCCTGCCTCTTCCTCCAAGACTTCAGCACACAACAAGATAATCTCCCCCAGCTACCCCCTATCAGATAGTGTGCCAGCACTCATTATTGGGCTACCTGAGGATGAGCTGGCTCTTACTCTTAATTGCCACTTATTGGACTGGAGACTGAACTGTAATACCAAATAAAAAACTTGCTCTCTGAAGGGCATAGTGCCCATATATGAGATAAACTTCCTGAGACCTCTGTACTCAGCCCTGCAGGAAATAGTGTATTGGTTCATACATCTAATACATTGCTGCAACAAGTAGCAGTCAAGAAAGCCATTGTATAAAAGCTATCCACAACTAAGGAACACATACACAGCATTGGCTCCCTGAAATCACCCAGAAACAAAGCCAAATGATTTACACAACAAACGTTGCAGTCATACCCACAAGGGAAAAAATAATAAATAAAAATGTTCAATCCAAATGGTAGAAAATTCCAAAATAGGAAGTGACAGCTCCTTCAGATGAGAAGGAATCAGTACAAGAACCAAGGCAGTACAAAAAGACAATGTTTTGACACTTCCAAAAGATTTCACTAGCTCTCTAACAATGCATCCTAACCAAAACAAAAATTCCAAAATGACAGATAATTCAAAATATATATTACAAGGAAGCTCAATGAGACTGAAGAGAAAGTTGAAAACTAACACAAACCAGAAAAATGATTCAGGATATGAAAGATGATATAGCTATATTTAAAAGGGAACCATGTAGAACTTATGAAATTGAAAAATTCACTAAAGAAATTTCAAAACACATTTGAAACAGTTAACAATAGACTAAATAATAAAAAAATAGAATAAATAATTTCAGAACTTGAAGACTAGTCTTTTGAATTAGCTCAGTCAAACACAAATACAAAATTTTAAAACTAACAAAGTCTTCAAGAAACATGGTATTATGTAAAGTGACCAAACCTATGGATTACATGGATTCCTGAGAGAGAAGAAGCAAAAGTAAACAATTTGGAAAACATATTGGAGAAAATAATTCAGGAAAATTTTCCTAATCTTGCTAGAGAGGTAAACATCTAGATACAAAAAATTCAGAGAATACCTGCGAGACACTATAGAAGAACATCACCAAGGCATGTAGTCATGAGACTATCCAATGTCAATATTAAATAAAAAATCTTAAAGGCAGCTGGAGCAAAGTATCAAATTACCTGTAAAGGTAATCCCATCAGACTAACATCAGACTTCTCAGCAGAAAGCTTACAACCCAGAAGAGATTGGGAATCTACTTTTAGCCTTCTTAAAGAAAAATAATGCCAGCCAAGAAATTTATGTCTTGCCAAATGTAGCTTCATAAATGAAGAGGAAATAAAATTTTTATCAGACAAGCAAATGCTAAGGGAATTTGTCACCACTAGACCAGTTAATATGGTTTGGCTGTGTCCCCACCCAAACCTCACCTCGAATTGTAATTCTCCTAATGCCCATGTGTCAAGGGAGGGACCCAGTAGGAGGTGATTGGATCATGGGGGTGGTTTCCCCTATGCTGTTCTCATGATAGTGAGTGAGTTCACACAAGATCCAATGGTTTTATAGTGTTTGACAGTCCCTCCACAGGCTCACACTCTCTCCTGCTGCCTTGTTAAGAAGTTACCTCTTCCCCTTCTGCCATGATTTTAAGTTTCCTGAGGCCTCCCCAGCCAGGTGGAACTGTGAGTCAATCTAAACCTTCCTTGTTTATAAATTACCCAGTCTCAGGTAGTATCCTGTAGCAGTGTGAGGATGGACTAATACCCCAGCCTTACAAGAAATGCTCAAAGAGTTCTAAACATGAAAGTCTAATACTGGCAACCATAAAAACACACATAAGTACAGAGTTCACAGATCCTATAAAGCAATTACGCAGTTACAAATACAAAGCAACTGGTTAACAACACTATGACAGCTCACATATCAATATTAACCTTGAACTTAAATAGCCCAAATCCTTCACTTAAAGGATGTAGATTGTAAAATGGTTAAAAAAACAACAAGCCAACCATCTACTATCTTCAAGAGACCTGCTTAAGGTGTAATGACACCCAGAGGCTCAGAGTTAAGGGATGGAGAAAGGTGTATTGTGCAAAAGGAAAATGAAAAAGAGTAGGGGTTGCAATTCTCATACCAGATAAAACAGATTTTAAATCAACAAAAGTAAAAAAAAAAAGGACAAAAAGGGCATTATATGATAAATGGTTTAACTCAGCAAGAAGATTGAACTATCCTCAATATATATGTAGCCAACTGCAGAGCACCCAGATATATAAAACAAGTATGACTAGACATAAGAAACAGACAGCCATACAATAATAGTTGGGGATGTCAACGTCCTACTGACAGCACTAGACAGATCATTGTGCAGAAAACTAACAAAGAACCTCTGGACTTAAATTGGACTTTTGATCGAATAGACCTATTAGACATCTACAGAACATTCCATCTAACAACTATAGAATGTACATTTTTTTCTCATCTGTGCGTGGGACATTCCCAAAAAGTGATCATATGTTTGTCATAAAGTAAGTGTCAATAAGTTAAAAAATACAAATAATACCAAGCACCTTCTCAGACCATGGAGTAAATTTAGAAATCTGTACCAAGAGGAACTCTTAAAACCATGTAAATAGCCGGGTGCGGTGGCTCACGTCTATAATCCCAGCACTTTGGGAGGCCGAGGCAGGCAGATCATGAGGTCAGGAGTTCGAGACCAGCCTGGCCAACATAGTGAAACCCCATCTCTACTAAATACACAAAAAGTTAGCCAGGCGTGGTAGTGGGCACCTGTAATCCCAGCTACTTGGGAGGCTGAGGCAGGAGAATCACTTGAACCCGGAAGGCGGAGGTTGCAGTAAGCCGAGATTGTGCCATTGCCCTCCTGCCTGGGCAACAGAGCCAGACTCTGTCTCAAAAAAAACACAAACAAATGAACAAACAAACAAAAAACACCACATAAGTACATGGCAACTAAACAACTTGCTCCTGAATGACTTTCAGGCAAACAATGAAATTAAGGCAGACATAAAAAGTTTTTTAGAAACAAATGAAAATACGGCGACAACAAACCAAAACCTGTGGAATACAGCAAAGGCAGTGTTAAGAGGAAAGTTCATAGCACTAAATGCCTGCATGAAAAAGATAGATCTCAAATTAAAACTCCATGGATTTTTTGACTGAATATATAAAATTTCTAACACCAAAATTAGGTATATTGGTTCAGATTATAGTGTTAAAGACCCATTAAAACATTTTATGATGTTTTGTTTATTGTGGTTTATTCTTTTAAATGAATTTCTCTCTGATCTGTTTTTTAGCTTTCTTGTAAGTAAAAGAATTTGGTATTTTATGTTACAAATTGTGCACTTGGCCCAGTTGTAGTGGTTATGATGAGGGATGTGTGTGTGTCTGTGTGTGTAGCCATAGTTAAGGTTACCACAACATAGTTAAGGTTCCTCCTAAAACTTGCTGGCTTGGGACCACCCTTGAGTAGTTTATGGCTACCTGTATAAAATGAAGTTACTGAAAATAAAATTTATAGAAACACTTTTTTTCTTTAAAATATAGACTACTACACTTGCGAATGTTTGTTATTATTAATCTTTCCCCCATAATGGAAGTAGAGTGTGACTATGGGCCAAAATGATTGACACAGTGGTGCACAGTAAATTGAATATTAGTGAGTCAAAAGCCGGGAAAAGCATGGAAGCAGAACTGTATTTTGTGGTTCTCAGAGTGGTTTCTGCCTGTGAGCCTACTCTGGTAAGCTACAACTCCCTGTATTCACTTGTTTGTCTCTCTAATTTTGGGGACAACAGTTTGCCCTGTGTCCTTATCTCCCTTATTTATCCAAGAAGAGTTGTTGATTTTGTACTCCAGATTCTCATTTGTTGTCCAGACAAGAGTGGTGACCTCCAAGCTCTTTACACACAGAGCTAAAAACTAGAAGTTAGTTTAACTATTTAACTATTTTCATTGCCACGGTCATATGCTCATGTCATAAACATTCAGAAGATAAAAATAATGAGAATACACACTTCCCTTTTTGCATACATAGACAATACTTCCTCCCATGGACTGTTCATTAATTCAGACTTCTGAAGTTTTCTTTAATATGTATGCAAATATGTGACTATCCTCTTGCTTTATCTTTAAAAACATTTGTAGAAAAACTAGTTGTCACATTAAGACATTTTTGATAAGAATCCTTCTAATAGCTATTAAAGTACTACAAAGAATGACATTAGAAATAATTTAGTTCAACTGCTTCATTTTACCATGATGACACTTGAATAGCAAAGGGGTTAAATATTGGTGCAAGTTATAAATGTGGTTAATGATGCAATTGCTGTCTGTTGGCACGCAGGCTGGTGATTTCTGTAGTTTTCTTCACTTCATGGACGCAGGCTATCTCCACCAATCAGTAAAATACAACATGGGACCCCACGGGCTTTCAGGGTCTTATTAAAAATTTTTGAAGATGTAGACAATGAAAACAGTGTACTTGTGGTGCTGTATTTATCCCATTTCCTAAATTTTGATATTCTCAGAGTTTTATGTTATCTTTCTGAAACCAATACAGTTTATCTAAAATGTAATGGTTTCTGGAAATATTCCTTTTTAAAGACATTAAGATAATGAAACCACTCACCAAACTGATGATAGAGATTATTCCCAGTAGAAATTCTCCTATCCAGAAATTGGGTAGGAGTGGAGGTTGGTAGTGAGTGTATGTATCGAATAATTAGGGCGTTGATGAATCAGTAAAACTGATCATTGGAATCTCCTGAAATGAAGTTTTTTTTTTTTCAGTAAATTTCCCTAGATTTATCAGTCATTAGAGTAATATGCTCAAGAGGAAATTTAGACTGTTCTGCCTTCGTTCTCCATTTTTTGTGACTAGCAAGTGATCCTTCTTGAAATGACCTTCTCAGGTGACAAGAAGATTATAGTTATAGCATCATTAACAATGTTTTTCTCTTCAGAAAAAAATGTTTTGCATGCATGGAAGTTAAATGTAATTTTTAAAACATTTATCTTGCTCTAGAGGCAAACAGCAGAAATTAATTTCTTATTTTTATATAGCTTTAAAAATACCACAGAGCACGGAACAATGGATTTCTTTAACTGAAAGTAAAAAAATTTGTATGAGCATAAAGTACCAAGATGGTTTCAGAATTCATAAAATGGCCCTACCTTGAGCATTAACATCTTTCTTGGGCTTAATCTAATCTATGAGATGTGACATTATGCCCTTAGGTCATTGTGAATTCATCCTAATTATTGATTAAAAGAAGAAACTTATTCTCATGGGTGTGATCATGACTATTGCAACAAGCGCAACGTCGTCTTTTGCTGTTTATTCCCTTCAGAAATCCAGTGTGTTCATTAATCAAAACATACATAATCGGAAGAAACTGATTATTCAACCTCCTAAAGGAAAGCCCTTTGAAGAAATGCAGAGATCCAAAGTGCCAAATGACACACTGTCACTTCTTTCAAGTACTTTATGTATTTCGTGGATGATTTCTGCACAAACTAGGCCATAGAAACCAGTGTGTGGAAATGCTTCTGTTACATGTTTAGGATCTATCTATGTTTTTTTTTTTTTTACTACGAATGAAAAATTATGGTTTGCTTTAAGAGTCGTACAGCAATATCCATGTGGTCCAGAACTAAGATTCCATGTTGATTTTCTTTTACAGCATCTGAATGGTTTCCTTGAAATGTATAAAGTTTATACATTTAGATTTTCTGCATTAAAATGCCATAGTGCAAGCTTTCTTACAAAATAAAAAAGAGAAATCTACCACCCATAAAATGTTTATCACCCTGATGTGTCAAAAGGATACATTTGGTGGCTGTGAGCATGAGGAAGTACAGCATTTTACCTGTGCTGTGTCTCATGTTTCATTTTTATTATGATAACATAAGATGGTTTCATTTCAGTTAATCCTGTTTCTTTTAGAACCTACATCTATGCTAATTGTCATGGCTAATTAGCTTTACAGTAAAAGTAGGCAAACCAACAAAAGAAATGCCTTTTCAAAGAAATGCTTTTTGACAATGCATTTTACTATGCAGTAATGTGATTGGAAAGCAAAACAGTGGGCTAACCATTAAGTTCTTGTTTTAGAATAGTCACATATTTTGGCATTACTCAAGTTTCTCAGACATTGTGTATGTCATACAAGACAGGTTTTTATTTGTCAGCATTTTTTTTTTTTGTGGCTTTATTTTTATTTTTATTTTTTTATTTTTTATTTTTTTTAATTAATTTATTTTTTTATTATACTTTAAGTTCTAGGGTACCTGTGCATAACGTTTATATCATGTATAACTCCCCAATGCAATCCCTCCCTCCTCCCCCCTCCCCCTGATAGGCCCCAGTGTGTGATGTTCCCCTTCCTGAGTCCAAGTGATCTCATTGTTCAGTTCCCACCTATGAGTGAGAACATGCGGTGTTTGGTTTTCTCTTCTTGTGATAGTTTGCTAAGAATGATGGTTTCCAGCTGCATCCATGTCCCTACAAAGGACGCAAACTGATCCTTTTTGATGGCTGCATAGTATTCCATGGTGTATATGTGCCACATTTTCTTAATCCAGTCCGTCACAGATGGACATTTGGGTTGATTCCAAGTCTTTGCTATTGTGAATAGTGCCGCAATAAACATACGTGTGCATGTGTCTTTGTAGTAGAGTAATTTATAATCCTTTGGGTATATACCCAGTAGTGGGATGGCTGGGTCATATGGTACATCTAGTTCTAGATCCTTGAGGAATCGCCATACTGTTTTCCATAATGGTTGAACTAGTTTACAATCCCACCAACAGTGTAAAAGTGTTCCTATTTCTCCGCATCCTCTCCAACATCTATTGTTTCCTGACTTCTTAATGATTGCCATTCTAACTGGTGTGAGATGGTATCTCATTGTGGTTTTGATTTGCATTTCTCTGATGGCGAGTGATGACAAGCATTTTTTCATGTGTCTGTTGGCTGTATGGATGTCTTCTTTTGAGAAATGTCTGTTCATATCCTTTCCCCACTTTTTGATGGGGTTGTTTGTTTTTTTCTTGTATATTTGTTTGAGTTCTTTGTAGATTCTGGATATTAGCCCTTTGTCAGATGAGTAGGTTGCAAAAATTTTCTCCCATTCTGTAGGTTGCCTGTTCACGCTGATGGTAGTTTCTTTTGCTGTGCAAAAGCTCTTTAGTTTAATTAGATCCCATTTGTCAATTTTGGCTTTTGCTGCCGTTGCTTTTGGTGTTTTAGACATGAAGTCCTTGCCCATGCCTATGTCCTGAATGGTACTACCTAGATTTTCTTCTAGGGTTTTTATGGTATTAGGTCTAACATTTAAGTCTCTAATCCATCTTGAATTAATTTTCGTATAAGGGGTAAGGAAAGGATCCAGTTTCAGCTTTCTACTTATGGCTAGCCAATTTTCCCAGCACCATTTATTAAATAGGGAATCCTTCCCCATTTCTTGTTTTTGTCAGGTTTGTCAAAGATCAGATGGCTGTAGATGTGTGGTATTATTTCTGAGGACTCTGTTCTGTTCCATTGGTCTATTTCTCTGTTGTGGTACCAGTACCATGCTGTTTTGGTTACTGTAGCCTTGTAGTATAGTTTGAAGTCAGGTAGCGTGACGCCTCCAGCTTTGTCCTTTTGACCTAGGATTGTCTTGGCAATGCGGGCTCTTTTTTGGTTCCATATGAACTTTAAAGCCGTTTTTTCCAATTCTGTGAAGAAAGTCATTGGTAGCTTGATGGGGATGGCATTGAATCTATAAATAACCTTGGGCAGTATGGCCATTTTCACAATATTGATTCTTCCTATCCATGAGCATGGTATGTTCTTCCATTTGTTTGTGTCCTCTTTGATTTCACTGAGCAGTGGTTTGTAGCTTGAAGAGGTCCTTGACATCCCTTGTAAGTTGGATTCCTAGGTATTTTATTCTCTTTGAAGCAATTGTGAATGGAAGTTGATTCCTGATTTGGCTCTCTGCTTGTCTGTTACTGGTGTATAAGAATGCTTGGGATTTTTGCACATTAATTTTGTATCCTGAGACTTTGCTGAAGTTGCTTATCAGCTTAAGGAGATTTTGGGCTGAGACGATGGGGTTTTCTAAATATACAATCATGTCATCTGCAAACAGGGACAATTTGACTTCTTCTTTTCCTAACTGGATACCCTTGATTTCTTTCTCTTGCCTGATTGCCCTAGCCAGAACTTCCAACACTATGTTGAATAGGAGTGGTGAGAGAGGGCATCCCTGTCTTGTGCCAGTTTTCAAAGGGAATTTTTCCAGTTTTTGCCCATTCAGTATGATATTAGCTGTGGGTTTGTCATAGAGCGTTTTTAGCATAAAGGGCTGTTGAATTTGGTCAAAAGCCTTTTCTGCATCTATTGAGATAATCATGTGGTTCTTGTCTTTGGTTCTGTTTATATGCTGGATTACGTTTATTGATTTGCGAATGTTGAACCAGCCTTGCATCCCAGGGATGAAGCCCACTTGATCATGGTGGATAAGCTTTTTGATGTGCTGCTGAATCCGGTTTGCCAGTATTTTATTGAGAATTTTTGCATCGATGTTCATCAGGGATATTGGTCTAAAATTCTCTTTTTTTGTTGTGTCTCTGCCAGGCTTTGGTATCAGGATGATGTTGGCCTCATAAAATGAGTTAGGGAGGATTCCCTCTTTTTCTATTGATTGGAATAGTTTCAGAAGGACTGGTACCAGCTCCTCCTTGTACCTCTGGTAGAATTCAGCTGTGAATCCATCTGGTCCTGGACTTTTTTTGGTGGGTAGGCTATTAATTGTTGCCTCAATTTCAGAGCCTGTTATTGGTCTATTCAGGGATTCAACTTCTTCCTGGTTCAGTCTTGGGAGAGTGTAAGTGTCCAGGAAATTATCCATTTCTTCTAGATTTTCTAGTTGATTTGCGTAGAGGCATTTATAGTATTCTCTGATGGTTGTTTGTATTTCTGTGGGGTCGGTGGTGATATCCCCTTTATCATTTTTTATTGCGTCTATTTGATTCCTCTCTCTTTTCTTCTTTATTAGTCTTGCTAGCGGTCTGTCAATTTTGTTGATCTTTTCAAAAAACCAACTCCTGGATTCATTGATTTTTTGGAGGGTTTTTTGTGCCTCTATCTCCTTCAGTTCTGCTCTGATCTTAGTTATTTCTTGCCTTCTGCTAGCTTTTGAATGTGTTTGCTCTTGCCTCTCTAGTTCTTTTAATTGTGATGTTAGAGTGTCAATTTTAGATCTTTCCTGCTTTCTCTTGTGGGAATTTAGTGCTATAAATTTCCCTCTACACACTGCTTTAAATGTGTCCCAGAGATTCTGGTATGTTGTATCTTTGTTCTCATTGGTTTCAAAGAACATCTTTATTTCTGCTTTCATTTCGTTATGTACCCAGTAGTCATTCAGGAGCAGGTTGTTCAGTTTCCATGTAGTTGAGCGGTTTTGATTGAGTTTCTTAGTCCTGAGTTCTAGTTTGATTGCACTGTGGTCTGAGAGACAGTTTGTTATAATTTCTGTTCTTGTACATTTGCTGAGGAGTGCTTTACTTCCAATTATGTGGTCAATTTTGGAATAAGTGCGATGTGGTGCTGAGAAGAATGTGTATTCTGTTGATTTGGGGTGGAGAGTTCTATAGATGTCTATTAGGTCCGCTTGGTGCAGAGATGAGTTCAATTCCTGGATATCCTTGCTAACTTTCTGTCTCGTTGATCTGTCTAATGTTGACAGTGGAGTGTTGAAATCTCCCATTATTATTGTATGGGAGTCTAAGTCTCTTTGTAAGTCTCTAAGGACTTGCTTTATGAATCTGGGTGCTCCTGTATTGGGTGCATATATATTTAGGAGAGTTAGCTCTTCCTGTTGAATTGATCCCTTTACCATTATGTAATGGCCTTCTTTGTCTCTTTTGATCTTTGATGGCTTGATGGCTTAAAGTCTGTTTTTATCAGAGACTAGGATTGCAACCCCTGCTTTTTTTTGTTTTCCATTTGCTTGGTAGATCTTCCTCCATCCCTTTATTTTGAGCCTATGTATGTCTCTGCATGTGAGATGGGTCTCCTGAATACAGCAGACTGATGGGTCTTGACTCTTGATCCAGTTTGCCAGTCTGTGTCTTTTAATTGGAGCATTTAGTCCATTGACATTTAAGGTTAATATTGTTATGTGTGAACTTGATCCTGTCATTATGATATTAACTGATTATTTTGCTCATTAGTTGATGCAGTTTCTTCCTAGCCTTGATGGTCTTTATATTTTGGCATGTTTTTGCAATGGCTGGTACCAGTTGTTCCTTTCCATGTTTAGGGCTTCCTTCAGGGTCTCTTGTAAGGCAGGCCTGGTGGTGACAAAATCTCTAAGCATTTGCTTATCTGTAAAGGATTTTATTTCTCCTTCACTGATGAAACTTAGTTTGGCTGGATATGAAATTCTGGGTTGAAAATTCTTTTCTTTAAGAACATTGAATATTGACCCCCACTCTCTTCTGGCTTGTAGAGTTTCTGCCGAGAGATCTGCTGTTAGTCTGATGGGCTTCCCTTTGTGGGTAAACCGACCTTTCTCTCTGGCTGCCCTTAAGATTTTTTCCTTCATTTCAACTTTGGTGAATCTGGCAATTATGTGTCTTGGAGTTGCTCTTCTGGAGGAGTATCTTTGTGGCGTTCTCTGTATTTCCTGAATTTGAATGTTGGCCTGCCCTACTAGGTTGGGGAAGTTCTCCTGGATGATATCCTGAAGAGTGTTTTCCAACTTGGTTCCATTTTCCCCCTCACTTTCAGGCACCCCAATCAGACGTAGATTTGGTCTTTTTACATAATCCCATACTTCTTGCAGGCTTTGTTCATTTCTTTTTCTTCTTTTTTCTTTTGGTTTCTCTTCTCGCTTCATTTCATTCATTTGATCCTCAATCGCTGATACTCTTTCTTCCAGTTGATCGAGTCGGTTACTGAAGCTTGTGCATTTGTCACGTATTTCTCGTGTCATGGTTTTCATCTCTGTCATTTCGTTTATGATCTTCTCTGCATTAATTAGTCTAGCTGTCAATTCTTCCACTCTTTTTTCAAGAGTTTTAGTTTCTTTGCGCTGGGTACGTAATTCCTCCTTTAGCTCTGAGAAGTTTGATGGGCTGAAGCCTTCTTCTCTCATCTCGTCAAAGTCATTCTCTGACCAGCTTTGATCCGTTGCTGGCGATGGGCTGCGCTCCTTTGCAGGGGGAGATGCTCTCTTATTTTTTGAATTTCCAGCTTTTCTGCCCTGCTTCTTCCCCATCTTTGTGGTTTTATCTGTCTCTGGTCTTTGATGACGGTGACGTACTGATGGGGTTTTGGTGTAGGTGTCCTTCCTGTTTGATAGTTTTCCGTCTGACAGTCAGAAGGACTGTCTGTTGGTCTGTTGGAGATTGCTTGAGGTCCAATCCAGACCCTGTTTGCCTGGGTATCAGCAGCAGAGGTTGCCGAAGATAGAATATTGCTGAACAGCGAGTGTACCTGTCTGATTCTTCCTTTGGAAGTTTCCTCTCAGGGATGACTCCACCCTGTGAGGTGTGGGGTGTCAGACTGCCCCTAGTGGGGGATGTCTCCCAGCTAGGCTACTCAGGGGTCAGGGACCCACCTGAGCAGGCAGTCTGTCCGTTCTCGGATCTCAACCTCCGCGTTGGGAGATCCACGGCTCTCCCCAAAGCTGTCAGACAGAGTCGTTTGCCTCTGCACCGGCCCCCGCTGCTTTCCCTATTGGACCTCAGCTGTGGGCTGTCCCCAGAGGTGGAGTCTACAGAGACAGGCAGGTTTCCTTGAGCTGCTGTGAGCTCCACCCAGTTTGAGCTTCCCAGTGGCTTTGTTTACCTACTTAAGCCTCAGCAATGGCGGGCGCCCCTCCCCCAGCCTCGCTGCTACCTTGCGGATAGATCGCAGCAGACTGCTGTGTTAGCAGTGAGGGAGGCTCCGTGGGCGTGGGACCCTCCCAGCCAGGTGTGGGATATATTCTCCTGGTGTGCCTGTTTCTTTAAAGCGCAGTATTGGGGTGGGAGTTACCCGATTTTCCAGGTGTTGTGTGTCTCAGTTCCCCTGGCTAGGAAAACGGATTTCCTTCCCCCTTGCGCTTCCAGGTGAGGCGATGCCTCGCCCTGCTTCAGCTCTCGCTGGTCAGGCTGCAGCAGCTGACCAGCACCGATTGTCCGGCACTCCCTAGAGAGATGACCCCAGTACCTCAGTTGAAAATGCAGAAATCCTCGGTCTTCTGTGTCACTCGCACTGGGAGTTGGAGACTGGAGCTGTTCCTATTCGGCCATCTTCTATTTGTCAGCATTTAGTGTTGTTAGAAAATAACCACATCACAAGAGTTTACATGTAAAACAAATTCTACTTTAATAAGACTCTGAATAAGTAATAAAATTTAACAAGTAAGAGTTGAGGTCACCATAAACAATATTTAGTGGGTAAGTTCATGCCCTGAGTAGACTCTTCCGGGATAGACAGTGTTCTTTTTCTTTTGTCCTGTAAGGAGCAAAACATCTGCATGAATAATAAGTTACATGTATGTATGCTGGAGTAATCAGGACAGGAGTCTCACAAACTGGATTAGGCTGGTATTGTCCTTCACCCAGAGTCCCTATGTGTGCATGAAAACTTCAGTTGTGTAAGGTACAATTAGAAATGAAAGGTTTTTCTTTCTTTTGAGGTGGGAGGTGACAACCACTAAATTTATTCTTTCTTTAGTTATTTCTTCTACATATTTTTGTTGAATGCTACCTGGCTAAGGTACAGAGGTGAACAAGTCAGAGCAGTTTCTGTTCATGAAACTTGCAGACTACCAGGGTGAGAATGGAGGACTAAAAGTAGGCAAAAATGCATAATGCATCACCTAGAGAACATAACCAAAAATGAGTGAACCAGCAACTTAACACTGCTGCTATCTTCAGTTAAGTATATGCCAAGTAAGATGAGAAAAGGCCTACAACATCTCATGGACAAGCTTTGGAGACCAAATAGGTTTTAAACATGACCATTCCTTGAAAGTCCCCATCTATAACCTCCAAATGCAAGAGGGAACTATGAGGTACCACTATCATGTCTCACAACAAGAACCCAAGAAATGAAAGCTAATAAGAAATTTCCCAAACCTGAGGGAGAACCAGGGAATAAAACTTGCAAGAGCACTAGAGCAGTGGCCTGAATCCCGAGTTGTCTCTGGGTGCAGCTGCCACTATTGCAATTCTTACTCCACTTACCATCAGTTACTTCTGAAGACCAGCTATATGTCAGGCATTATAAACAAATCATCTTTTTTAACCTTTAAAGAATCCATTTAGAAAAGGAAGAAACTGGGTCTCAGGAAGATTAAGTGACTCTCTTCATGCCACAAAGCTAGTAAAGGATCGGGCAACCAAGGTGCCTCTGTCTCTGTAGATTATCATCTCATAATTACCACAGGCTTAATCAGTTGGAGGAAAGAAAATGGGACATCATTAGCAAGATTTTTTTTCCATAGCATGGTCCTGAAGACCTCTTACTGTGTTTTCTGAAGTTTTTCTTTCAGGAAGAATTTGTTAAACAATTACACTTAAACACAACAGTACAACTGGCTCACTTCAATGAAAGAAAATATAATAGAAGCACATTTTCTTCTCTTAAACTCAGGTATTTTAATAGTTGAGTTTTCTAAAAGTGATTGCTATATTAGTCTGTAAAAAAGAATGAGTCATTTAAGCATAACTTTTTTTTTAAAAAAAGGTCGTTATAAATGGATGCACAATATCACGTACAACGTGTTTATAGTGAACATTTTTGTGTTCAGGCTAAAAAGGCTTCTTGCAAAGGCAAACAATTCAGCAGTGATTTCTCTTTAAATCTGCCTTTGGAGCTGTCACACAAACACTGTTGCGAGAACTCTCTTACTCACCAAGGCTTAATGAAGCTTATTGCCAGGCACATTTTGAATAGATCTACATTGTGGCAGCTTTAAAGAAGGAGCCTTTGGTGTTATATTTCCTAAAGCTGATGTTCTTGACCACAAGGTGGTCATTTTTGACATAATATGATAATCTGGCAGGATCCCCAGGAGGACCAGTTATTTTACTCAGACTCATCATATTCCTCTCAACGCCTCTGCCTACTCTCTTGATATCTTATAGATAGATGATAACTATCATGGTGTAGATGGTTAATTTAACTTTTCAACTAATTATTTGGGTATTTTCCAGTCTTAGCACTGTATTATTTTAATCTCAAGTTCTTCTTTTGAAGGCTTTGAATGTGACCTTGATGTGTCTTGAGAGAGAAAAAGACAGTAATGCTTAGCTTCTGTTTTGTTTTCCTTTTTTCCAATGAAAAGAATGGCTTTCATACTGTAAATGGTAGAATAAACATGACTGAGGGACATTAAGGCATGAGAGAGATGGAGCAGTGGTAAGAAAGCACCCACACCTAGGTTGTCAATAATTGCTAGTCTGTAAGCACAAGTGGAAGTGGACTGCGTTTATGGGTAGTGAAACAAACAACAGTTGATATGATTGGGAAACAATTTTAGTGGTTTTAGAAAGATCACACATTGGAGCAGTACAGGAGATTGGAGATTGTGTCAGCTTTGATTCTCCCCAAAGCAGATGCAGAGATCAAAATTTGTGTGCAAGTAGGTTTTTGGGAAGTGATCCCAGAAAGCACTAGGTGGGAATGAAGAAATGAAACTGGAAGGGAGGAAAGCAAGCAAAGCTGTTTCAATTAGTGAATTATTCCTATTGGAAGTTTGGCTCATTTCATTTAAGGTCCTTCTGAGAGACTACAGAATATGTCTCAGAATTGTCTCACAGAGGGAGAGTCAGCAGGGGTGCTTACTGACCGAACTGAAGTCCTCATTAGGATGCCCTGGGAAAAATCCTGGCCTGCTGATGTGTTTAGCAGGCTCCCTTGTGTCAGAGAATGACCTCTGGCAGGTATGACGGAAGCGTGTACAGGGACTACGCAGTGACCTTCAGGGAAGGCTCGAGGAGATACGAGTGGGGGTTCTGACTGCACCTGCCACAGAGAAATGGAGAAAATGTAAACTCTACAACCTTTATATTCACGAAGTGAATTTTAATTTCCAGAAAAAAAAGCCTGTTTTAAAAATGTTAGTGAGAGGTGACAATGTGCTAGCAGCCCTCGCTCGCTCTCGGCGCCGCCTTGGCGTCCACTCTGGCCGCACTTGAGGAGCCCTTCAGCCCGCTGCTGCACTGTGGGGCCCCTCTATAGTCTGGCCAAGGACAGAGCTGGCTCCCTGTGCTTGCGGAGATGTGTGGAGGGAGAGGCGGGGTCGGGAACCAGGGCTGCGTGGGGCCCTAGTAGGCCAGCAGAAGTTCTGCGAGGGCTCGGGCTTGGCAGGCCCTGCACTCGGAACAACCGGCCGGCACCGGCCCAGGACAGTGAGAGGCTTAACACCCGGACCAGCGACTGCTGAGGGTGCACCAGCTTCTCCAGCACTGCCGGCCCGCCCACGTCCCGCTCAAATTCTCGCTGGGCCTCAGCCGCCTCCCCGTGGAGCAGGGCTCCGGACCTGCAGCCCACCATGCCAGACGACCCCTCCTCCACCCGCCGCCCCACCCCCCCCCCCCCCCCGCGTCCCCTGTTTCCCCGCCCCACGCCCCTGTCCCCCCCCCCACGCCCCTGTCCCCCCCCCCACGCCCCTGTCCCCCCCCCTTCCTCCCCCATTCCCCTCCCCTCACTCCCGCACGCCCGAGCCTCTGCTTTACCGGGTCCAATCAACCGCTCCTGGGCTGAAGGGTGCCCGCGCAGCGTGGGACTGACGGGCAGCTCCGCCTGCGGCCCCTGCACAGGTTCCAGAAGGCTAAGCCAACTGGGCTCCTGAGGCGAGTGGGAACTTGGAGAACTTTTATGTCTAGCTGGAGGATTGTATATGCACCAATCAGCATTCTGTGTCTAGCCAGGGGTTTGTGGATGCACCAGTCAGCACTCTATATCTAGCTAATCTGGTGGAAACTTGGAGAACTTCTATGTCTAGCTAAAGGATTGTAAATGCACTAATCAGCACTCTGTGTCTAGCTCAAGGTTTGTAAATGCACCAATCAGCACCCTGTCAAAACAGACCTATCAGCTCTCTGTAAAATGGGCCAATCAGCTCTCTGTAACGTGGACCAATCAGCAGGATGTGGGTGGGGTCAGATAAGGGAATAAAAGCAGGCTTTCTGAAGCAGCGGCGGCAACTGGTTGCGATGGTTGTGTGTGTTGTGGAAGGTTTGCTGGTTTTCTGTTTTGCAATGCATTTAGCTGCAGCTTACCCTTTGGGACCGTGCTGGTTTTATGAACTGTAATACGCAAAAGTCTGCAGCTTCCGTCTTGAAGCCAGCGAGACAACCCACCAGAAGGAAGAAACTGAACACATCCGAACATCAGACGGGACAAACTCGGGGCACACCATCTTTACGAACTGTAACACTCACCCTGAGGGTCTGTGGGTTCATTCCTGAAGTCCGTGAGACCAAGTACCCACCAATTCTGTACACATTAGGAAGAAAGCAATGAAAGAGTAGACGCATACCAAAAAATGCCAATATAGCTTCAATTAAGAAAAACACACTACTAGAGGTGTTTATCAGAAACTTTGATTTTAGAAGTGCGTGTAATCAACATTTTTTCTGTATCGTGTAGATTAAATGAATGAAGCCAAAGAGAGGCAAATTTATATGTAATTGCTCAACAGGATCTAGCATGTTGATGAATGATTACTTGTTATTCAGGTTAAGTGTGTCTAGTACTTTAAAACCAATTCATTTTCTTTTGAAAAATATGAAAATATCTCATACCTTGCACGGATTTTGATGTGTTATTTGAGTGAGGTCATGCCTTCCCTCTTGGCTATGAGTGTGATGAGTGTCTGTGGCCCATACGAGGGTGTGTAATAACATGCTCTAAAGCTCTTTACTGTCCTGTTTATTTTTATAAATGCTATGGATGAAGACAGGGAAGGCAAATCTGTAAATTTTCCATCAGGGATAAATAGCTACTGTGCTAGGTTACACAGATGGGTTCAATAAAGCTCTCAACAGCCTGGAATGATTAACTGAAATTAATGATTAGTTTTATTAGGGTAGAAATATAAGCTCTTGCATATAGTTTAAAAGAAGGCCAGCTTTGAGATGAGGAATACTTGTTTTACAATAGTTAAAGAAAAATCTAGGGCTTTTAGTTCCTTGCAAGCTTAAAACAAGCCAATTTATTTAAGAGGCCAGAAAACCTAAAGCAATTTTAGACTGAAGATGTAAAATCATATGTCCAGAACAATGAGGTTCTACTCTTATGTCTTACTGTTCAATTGTATTTAGTGGATTGTGCTCCATCCTGAAAGAGTAGCATTTAAAGAATCAGAACATTAGAGACGGTTTAGATTCATGCTGCTTAGCCTGGGTGCATGTGCTCATGGTGGTATGCGAGGTATGCCAGGTGTACCAGGAGACATAGGATAAATATATCAAAATTTCCACGAACATTTTGCTTGAGTATTTGAGGAGGGAAAGGGGATTAAAGTTAATAACGGATTGAATAATTGGAAACTATTGAAAAATAGTTTCAAAGTTAAAACACATAATGTTATAAAGTAGAATATAAAGACCATATAAAGTTTTAAGTTAAAATATGAGATTTCTAAAAAATGTCCACTGTAGATGGTAATTTTGAAAATTGCTTTCAGAACTCTGGAAATAATGGGTTACACCTCTTCTGCAGGTACTTTAATTCAAATATTGACTGAGTATCTACTCTGTGCTAGGCACTGGTCTAAGTGCTTGGGATATATCAGTGAGCAAAACAATACAGAGACCTGCCTTCATGGGAACTCATATTACAAGTAGAAAAGTTCAAGAAGAACAGCTTATCCTTAATTTTACAGATGAAAAGGTGAGAAGACATATAGCTATTCCTAGTTCGAGTGCTTGCTAACTATGTAGTCTTGGGCTGTTATTTCGTTTCTTTAAGACTCAGTTTTCTCATCTACACAATAGTAGAGTAAGACCTATCTATTTCATTAATGGGAATAGTAGATGAGATAACATGGGCAAAGTATTTAAGGAAGTGCCTGATATAGAGTACGCATTCAATAGGTCAATAAATTATGATTATTGTCAGAGAGGTCCAATGACTTGCCTAAATTCACACACTTGAAGAACAACAGATTTGTACTAAAACTCAGGTATTCTGATTCCCATTTCTGAACTCCTTTTATGATAGTATAATCCTGGGTATTACAACTCAGAAAATAAACAAGACTTATTTGTAATTTTTTAATTACTAAAGTAATTCATGTGCAATTAAAAATTAGGAAAATGCACATATGCAGAAAGTGAAACAACAATAAAACAACAAATGAAAAACATTCAGCACAACTCTTTGCAACAGCTTAATTAAAATTTTGGCACAATCGATCAGCCCTCTTTTTAATACATAGTTTTGGTTTTAGCAGAGCTCTGTCTATTTGGATTTGTATTTTGATTTTTTTTGTCCATTTATTATTAATATATATACTTTCCCTTATGTAATAGGAAGGTTTTTATTAGTTCAATGACAGCATCCCAGTCTGTTAGGAGTATGACAATTTTTCAACCATTTTCTCCATAGTTGACACTTATGCTGTAGTAATGAACATCTGTGTCCGACTAGCTTTTTGGCCATATGAGTGCCTGTCTTCCCAATAGGTAAGGTCCAGGCCCTTGCAGAACGTGGTTCTGCCTTATGTATTGGTGCTTCAGTAAACTCAGGCCTAATCCTTAATTCACCCTTTAAAACTCGCATAATCGTTATGCTTTTCTTAGGCAAAGATGTTTCTTTTGGGGTATAGTTTTTTTCTTTTTTTTTTTTAACCTGATCCCCTTTTTCTTTTTTCTGTCTTTCTTTCTTTTTTTTTTTTTTTTATTATACTTTAAGTTCTAGGGTACATGTGCACAATGTGCAGGTTTGTTACATATGTATAAAGAAACTTCCAAGAAAAAGGGAAGTTTCTTTGGATAGCAGCTTTGGTCCCAAATCACCTTCATTCTAGAATACTCTGTCTTGATCTCCTTTACTCCTCACTTCACAACCGCAGATCTGTCCATCCTGGATCTCTTGCTTCTCATGGGATCCATTGGTGGAGTGGCTGAATGAGTGTTTGATGTTTAATATTTTATATGTGTGTGCGTGTATCTGTATGCACATGCATGTGTGCATGTTGAACTGTAGTTTCAGACTATAGTCCTGAGAAATTCTAGAACACTTTGAGCTTTATGAATTGTTAGACTCTGCAAGAAATTATCTGTGTGAGATGTGTTTGGGTTAGGTGTTAAAAATATATATTGCTAAAGGTGTTTGTTGGGGGAAGTTTTATACAATGGAAAAACATGCCCTGCCACTCTGATACATACTGTGCACAAAACGATGATCAATCCAGATCTTCACTAATACAAAGAAAATATGACCCATAGCATTTGGTCATAGTTCTGACTCCGTAGGTCAGAAATTGAAACAGATTTTCCCATAAAACTCTGGAGAATGATGAAGGCATCAGGGAAGCAAGCCTACACTGTTTCTCTTTCTGGTGCTTTATGGAATAAGTGTAAAACATTAGTGAGGCTTCATCTGAAGGTCAGAAAGTTTACACAGTGGGAGTTATATGAGTATTAGGCTTTCTGAATTAAGATTCAGAATTCATATCTAAAACTCGAGGCTGTGCACTGTTCCACATGACTGATTTTTTTCTGGTACATAAGATATTCTTTTCCAGTATAATTAATGCCAATCTACTGACATCAGTGAAGTGCACATGAAATTCTAAATTAATGTGCCATTACATGTAACTCTTAGTTGTTACCTAAAGTCAGGGAGCAACACTGAAAACAGAAATAACCTTCCTTTATACCAGGAACTGTCAATGCAGCATATTTTTAACATGATGAACTGTAGAGGGAAAATATTTGTGTATTCTTCCAGATCAAGTGTTCATAAATCTGGAGACCAAGAATTATTCATATTTTGAATTTTTGTAGAATTCTGCTAAGTAAGGTATTAGAGTACTCCATGATCTCTCAGCAAACTAGTACTGGTATTGGTTTCTAATTTTGTCCAATTTCCTTTAAAACTTTCCCTTTGATATTTTTGTAGCTCTAGCACCTTTGAACACATGATTGAGGTAGTTTTGGCCTCACAGATGGAACAGCTTGATGCTTGCTCAAAAAGGTAATAAGACATCCTCAATTCCTGATGAACGTCTATTTTCTCCTTTTTGGGGGACATCTCTTTATTTTACATTTACATTATCTCTATATCTCAGTGCTATTTCTCTTGTCTTCATTGATTTCAAGTATCTTAGGTCAGGAGTTAAAAATTAAATAGTCAGAGCCAGGACTTGGATCCCCAGACATGGCTTCCCCAGACTCTTGTGGACCTTGTGGTGGGTAAGCCTCCCGGGTGATGAGCTAAAAGTCAACAGTTTTCATTCTGCCTTCCTTGTCACGTGTAAGCCTATTAGGTAACCAAAGTATATCCTGCATCCCCTCAGCTTGCCTTGGTTCTAAGACATGACCTGCAGACTAGATGCAAGAATGCTACAAACCTGTGCCCCTCGACCAACTAATAGACCCCAATGGAGGGAAATGAGAATAAATGTGAGGCAGACCACAGTCCTTCTATAGGACATGTGATTTTAAGAGAGAAAAGGATGGATGGAATGGGAGGATGTGGTGGCAGCTGCTCTCCATTTCTTTCCTTTCTAAAAGAACTGAGATAATGGCTCTCATTTAGGGTACAGCAAGCAATCATTTCTTCATTTGGCTGGTATGTATTTAGTCTAGTTGTCGGCCATTGTGGTAGGTTTAAAAAAAAAATAAGCCTCAACAATACTTGTCTCCAGCGAGCTTACATTTCATTTACTAGGGTGTGAGGAAGGTGGTAAATGAGAGAAAAAAGAGGTGCACAACTAGCCACAATCGAGGTAAAATGCATAGGAGGTGCTCACTAAATACTTGCTGGGTGAATGAACAGATGGATGCATGATTAGAATACCACTTCAAATCACTCCCTGAGGTGGTATTCTGAAGTGGACTTTAAAACAGAAGACGGACCTTAAAAGGTCGATATGGTAGTGGTTATCTGGATGCAGAATGTGGCACGCATGAAGAACAGTAAGGAAGTACTGGGAACTGTTCAAGGGCAGTGGGCTATTTCTCAGGCTGGAGCAGACTGTGTGGTAGGGGGAAGAGTGGAAGATAAAAAGTCTAAAAAGGTGGACTTGGTTCCCAGCATGGAGAACCTTGACTGTCGGGGGCAGAAGTGTGGCTTTTATCCTTTGAACTACACAGAGACTTTGAAGAATTTTTGAGGAGGGCAATGACCTGATCAGAGTCTACCTTGGAAAATCGCTTGATAGCATTTTGTTAAATACATCAAAGAAAGACAGACTAGAGGAAAAGGTATGTTGAGAGGCCACTATATCTATCTAGGCAAGAGGTAGGGAGACAGGGAGGAGGCAGGGAAAGAGAACAAATGAGAACTCAAGGGGGATTGCTGGAGTTTAGTGACAGAACTTGGGAGAAAATGAGAGGCTGCAAAGAAAGCTTTGAGGACTGAGTCTGAGTAACTAAGAATTGTGGGGCCTCAAGCAGAAATTGTGGAGTCATAAAGGAAAAGAGATTTTGGGGAGAGGGAGGAAGATTAATATTCATTGATACATTGAGTTTGAAAAACTAGCACAAAAAGACATGCAGTAGAGATGTCTATCAAAAAAAACATGTAGGTATTAAGTATGGGAGAGAGAAGAAGCTTCAGAAGAAATATTTTCAGAGGGGAGAATGTAGAAAGATAATAAGAGAACTGCAGAAGAGGCAGGTTGGAGGTGGCAAAAGAGCCGATGGGAGGGGCAGGGTAAAGAAATCCTAAGATTGTAGCTATGAACTTCCTTATACTGAAGGTCTCTCTCTCTCTTTTTTTTTTACAGCTCCCTTTGGGCTGAATATTTTTGAGAGCCCATAGAACCAAATGTTCTCTAGGGACCTGGTCATACAATCAATTGACTCCTTCAGTAGTTCAACTCTGGCTGTTATTTAACAAATTTAAATTTGTGTGGCTTCTTTCTTTTTATGATTCTTTTATATTCTCCATGACTGCCTTAGATAATTTGTCACTTATGGTTTCTTATCTTAATCTTGTGATTATGTCTGTGGCTTTGTTATGACTCTAAGTTGTCAATGTTCCTGTCTCATGGTAGAACCAAGGGTCAAGCTTCAGTTACAAGGGCCTGACTATTGCTTTAAAATCCATAAAAGACACAACTTTTGGAGGGTCAATATGATACTCTTTTCTCTTACTGGCTTTATTGTTGCTATATAAGAAAAGGAAGAAATCCAAGAATATTCAAATAATGAAACAGAGAGGGTACAATCAAGCTCCCTGTGTGTATGTGTGTGTGAGTATACTCACATGTGAGTGAAATTAGATCACTTGGTGAAATAAGCCATGCCAGTGCAATGAGGGACACCATTTCAAAGTCTCATTAGATGGGACTTTAAATACAAACCATTTAAAATATATGAAGACTGATTTCAGTCTCCCATACCCTTTAGAGTGGATTGGCTTTACATTAGAATCAATAATGGTTTACAAAATATTTTCATACATACATGGTATCTGCCCCAAAATTATCTTTCCAACTTCATTTTCTCCTCTTTCCTGTCCTTTCTGTAGTCTGGCTTTAACAACCCTGGCTTCCTTACTGCTCCTAAAAAGTACTAAGTATGTGCCTACCTCAGGGCCTTTCCTTTTCAGCTCCTCTGCCTGGAATGTTCTTCCTACAGATGTTGATGTAACTGCCTCACCTTGCTCGGGTCACCTCTAAGAAATCAGTTTCTGAGAGAGAACCTCCCTGCCCTCATCCCCCTCAACAAATACACAACTGTATCGCTATTCTCTGTCCCCTTACCCTGGTTTATTTTTCTTGTGAGTACCTCCTTAAGGTGTACTTCCATTTACTTGTTTGATTTCTGTTTGTCTTTCTCAATAGAATGCAAGCTCTAGGAGGGCTGAAACTTGCCTGCTCTGTGTACAACTGTATCATTGATGAATAGAAAAATGACATTCAAAAAGCATTTGTTAAAATAAATGCTTGAATATATGAATTTGATTATCCTGTGAGTCAGACTGGGTGGACATTCCCATTTTACAAAGTAGAAACTGGGACCCTGAGAATCTGAGTGACAATCAAGGATTTGAAAACAGTCTCTTGGCTCCATGTTTATAGATGTCACAATTGATAACTTACATGCCCACAAAAAAGGTGGTCCTGATAACTTTTAATCTCTCGCTTTTGGACTGGATTTAATTTCATGTATACTTTCTGATGCTTTGATTTCAAGCCAAAAATTTCTGCAGCTATTAAAAATCCTTCACTTAAAATGTGCCTTCTTATTTCTCTAGAGAAAAGCAGTGAAAAGAGTATATTTTTGTTATGTTCAGCAAGTCTCTCAGGCACATATTTATGAAGAATACATCTGCAAAATGGCTTTGTCTTTCAGCATAATGCAAACAATTCGTGGTGCTGAAGAAGAGAAAGAAAGATTTCATGCTTCTTCCAGATCATTCTGCTACCAAGCTCAGAATTTAAAGAGAATTCCATGCTCTGATCAACCATTCAGGGTTCAGAAGCAAATAACAAAATGGATTATGACTATAAAGCCTTCATATGAGTTGCCACTGTGGCAGTGTAAACCCTTGTAGACTGCAGGAGAAGGTTGTTCTTTTCACCATCTATTAGTATGCCTATTCTTTTCTTTTTAGGAATCTTTCTTTTACTTTTCCTATTACATTTTCCTTTTGTTTCCCAACACTTTATGTAGGAAAAAATGTCATTTCATTTTTATTTGTTTACCAAGCATTGATTCACCTCATCTATTTACCAAACATTTCTTAGTTGCCTACTCTTTGTTAGCTGTTATATTAAATGTCGGGTGTTTAAAATTTAATGAGGATTCAGCCCCTGACTTCAAGGAGCTCACTTTTTTAGTGTCAGAAAGGTCAAGTAAACCATTAATTATACAGGACATGGCAATTCATGCTCTGATCCTATAAGCACAGCATATTCTAGAAGCCCAAGTGGGGCTCTTAACTCAGATTGAGGGGTCAGGGTAAACTTCCTGAAGGAATAATTGATTCTTGAGATAATTGCTGCAAGGTGAGTGGCACGCAAAAGCCAGGTCACATAGATATTTGTGTGTCATTTTAGTTTGTTTATTTGTTTTAAAACTATGATTTGCCTGGGAGGGATTTTAACAGGAAGAGAGGTGATTAGATAGATTTTTAATAGATAATTTTGGAGGGCAATTAACACTTGTAAGACAGAAGTGATGACAGTGGCAGCAAGAATTACGAGAGAAGCAGTCAGCTTCTTGGGATACTAAGGAGAATTCATTGCCAGGGTATGTTAACTGATGTAGGTTGGTGAGTGAGGAGGTGGAGTCATGTGTGATGACCCACATGTTCCTGCCTTGAGCTATCTGTAGATATTAGAGTTTGCTGCTCACTGAGAAAGAGGATACAGGAAAAGAAATTTGTTTGGGGATGAAATGCCAAGTTTATACCTCGATATGTCATATTTGATAACTAGTTAGAAATGTCCTAAGGTTAGTTGCATTACATGTCAAGAGCTTTGCATCAAGAATGATTCGATACATATTTTGGGAAGTTTATCAATAAGAAAAAAAGGAACGGATCCCTTCAAGGGACAGTCTAAGGGAACGTGAAGAAAAGAGCAGTGAGGGTAGAATTTTTGCTAAAACATATTAAGGCTGAGAAGAGAAAGATGGATAGGAAAGGGTGATTAGAGAGGTAAAAAGGTAGAATTATGGCAAGTCAAAGCAGGCTGTAGGGTAGAACAGTGTTAATGGTGCAAAGAAGTAAAAAAAGGACAAAGATGTCCATTGGATTCGGCAACAAAAAGGTCATTGGTGATTTTTTCAGGGCAGTTTCAACAGAGTGCTTTTTAGGAGGCAAGATTGTTGGGGGCCAATGAGTGAATGGGAGCAAGGAAGAGGAGTCAGCAAGGATGATGTACTAATTTCCAAAGCTAGATTATCATAGTAAAGGGAAAGAGAATGGTATTCTCTTGACAATGTAGGGTTAAAGGATTTTCATTATTTTTTCAAAAAGAGAGAGACCTGAGTGCATTAAAATGCAAAGAGCTGAGTAGGACAGTGACTGAAAGTGCAGATGATAGATGAGTGATAGGGCAACCTCCATGGAAGGCCAAGGAGCTAAGGGTGAGTAGTATTACTTGGTGAGTAGGCCAAGGAGTATTGGTGAGTAGAATAGCCTTAGAGAGGTAAAGGGAGAAAGGGAGATAAGGGAAAGGCTGTAGATGCATGTTTATAGTTAGTGAGTAAGAAATGACTGAACTTCATTGATGGCTTCTATTTCCTTTTGGCAGCAGGATGTGTGGTTTTATGTTAGCAGAGAGAGAGAAACAGAGAGAGAGAGTGGAACTAGGAAAGAGGCTGGGCGTGGTGGCTCACTCCTGTAATTCCAGCACTTTGGGAGGAGGCCGAGGCAGGTGAATCACCTGAGGTCAGGAGTTCGAGAGACCAGCCTGTCCAACATGGTGAAACACCGTCTTTACTAAAAATACAAAAATCAGCTGGATGTGGTGGTGCGCACCTGTAATCCCAGCTACCAGGGAGGCTGAGGTAGGAAACTTGCTTGAACCCGGGAGGCGGAGGTTTCAGTGAGCTGTGATTGTGCCACTGCACTCCAGCACTCCAGCCTGGGAGACAGAGTGAGACTCCATCACCAGAAAACAAAACAAAACACAACCTAGGAAAGAAAAGGAGAAAGCAAAACTAGAAGAATAGAAGGGGATGGTAGATTGAGAGAAAATGGGAGTCAGGTAAGAAGTTTTCATGAGGTCAAAAATAGATGTGGACTAATGGATCAGAAAGCTGGAGGAAGAAGTTGGAGTTGAGAGTGGGGCACTGGAGTTTAAGATTTCAGAGCCATCCTGGGAGAATCGCAGATTCGGGCAAGGATCTGGGAGCAGATGGCTAGAGCAAACAAGAAGTGAGACTCACTGAAGTCAGTGAGGTTAAGGATTGATGTGTCTTTCACACTGTTTTTGAAGTCATTGAAAATAGTGTTAGAGATCATGGTTGTCAATCAGATATGAATCAACATGCCAGAGTAATCAGCTGCAGAAGCTTGATGTGGATTGGCAGGATGACATGTAAGTTTATAAATGTTATTTTCTAAGCGAATTTACTAAGAGTTTCAGAAACTAATAATGTGAAAATGGCTATAGGAAGTAGAAAAAACATGACCCTGTGTCATGCCCCCAAGTTATGAGAAGAAATTAGGGGACAAAGAGCAAAGTGTATCCTAAGGGTGACTGAAGAAAGCAGAGTGTTTAAGTACAGACAGGTTTTAATATAGAGAAAGTGTTTTATGAGTGAGGCAAGGAGGAGTGCATATGTGGAGAAAAGGTGTTTGTTTATAAGGAAACAAAGCATAACAGCTTGGGAGGAACATTGGATAGGAGGAAGAATGGAAAAAGCAGCCAGAGTGTATAGATAGACTTGAGTTCAGCAAAGGCTGGGAGTTCAGGGTAGGGGTATGGAAAAGGATGACAGATAATCTTGAGATTATCTGACTTCATTTTCCTTCTATGGCGCCCTCTGTAGTCAGAATGAGAATTTGAGCATCTTTGGGATGAAACAGTCTGGAAGAACTGAGTCTGGAAGGGTGTTACTGTCATAAGTGAAAACACAAGGAATCTCAAGACACTAGGAAGAGGCTTAGTTGCAGAAAATAAGAGAAAGTCCCATCAAACATGAAGTCATTATATCTCAAGTGCATAGGGACAGGCAGATGGAATTGGAAGGAAGGCAGTGGTAATGGGTACAGCTCTAGGCACTCTTTAACTTTTGAAGTCTGCATTCTGAGCTGAGCATTATGGTAACAACTGGTGGTTTAAAAAACCTATTCTCATTCTTGTTTTCTTCCTACTTCCCATCTGATTTACCCGAAAGAAACAATATTTGACTCTTCACCCATCCTAAAACATTCCAATAATCTGATAGTTCTTTTTCTAGACTAACTTACTTGAGTCTTTCCAAACATGGTCCTATATATTCCTGTACTGTCTTAAAGCAGTCACTCAACTTATTATCTGTAAGAGAGGCAAAAACTATGCACTTATCTCATATTATGACAAATCTATAATATCTGAAGATACTTAGAACTTAGCTGTCATGTGGTATCACAGCATTACATAAAATAGGAAAATGGGACATAAGCATTAAACTGAACTTAAATAAGAATAGTGCACACTGTGCACAGTGAAAGACAATACAATGGTGAGTAGTTCTTTTTATATTCAAAGACAAAATATATAGATATGGAATAAACACCAGGAAGCTGGCAGTGTTAGTCAATTAAAGGTAAGTTGGATATTTACAGTTCTAACTTTGTTGGTTACAAACAGTCTGTTAAGAATATAACAGACCTTTTAATTTATCCAACTCTTGTCTTCTCTGTGTGTTTTAAGCTTAATAGTTGCATAAAATGATTGGGGCCCTGAACTGATTGTGAATTTGTGGGAAAGGGAAACAAGGTGGCAGGGGATCAATAAGGGTGTGGAATGGGGTATGTATGAGATCAAGTGTAGGGAATGTGTACCAGCATATGCATTCATTCATTCATACAACAAATAGGTATTGAGGACTTAATATGTGCAAACAAATGTCATCTCTAAAGACAGCCATAGCTGAGTATGAGATATAACCCATGTTCATAAGCAACTGGAATGCCAGGTAGACCAAGAAGGGGCCATAGGAAAGATTCAGGTGGTTATGGTAGTTTGGAGAAAAGAACATTACCTCAAGCAAAAGTACACAGAGAAACTTAAAGGAGAGGTGAAGTTTGAACTGTACAGGGAGTGAGGTTTAGGAATGGTGGTTCTCAATCTTGATTAATTACAGAATCACCTGGAGAGTTTTCAAAGCCTATCTATGATTAGGCTTCTCACTAGACTAACTAAAGCATAATCTTTGAAGGTGGATCCAGGCTTTTTATTTCAATAAGTTTTTGGGGAACAGGTAATGTTTGGTTAGATGAATAAGTTGTTTAGTGGCGATTTCTGAGATTTTTGGCACACTCATCACCCAAGCAGTGTACACTGTACTGAGTGTGTAGTCTTTTATCCCTCACTCCCCTCTCTTCCTTTCCCAAATCCCCTAAGTCCAATGTATTATCTTACATCTTTGCGTCCTCATAGCTTACCTCCCACTTATGAGTGAGAACATAAAATATTTGGTTTTCCATTCCTGACTTACTTCACTTGGAATAATAGTCTCCAGTTTGTTCCAGGTTGCTGTGAATACATTATTTCATTCCTTTTTTATGACTGAGTAGTATATATATTTCCATGGTATATATGTATGCCACATTTTCTTTACTCATTGATTGATGGGCATTTGGGCTGTTTCCATATATTTGCAATTGCAAATTGTGCTGCTATAAACATGCATATACAAATATCTTTTTTTGTATAATGACTTCTTTTCCTCTGGGTAGATACCTAGTAGTGGGATTGCTGGATCAAATGGTAGGTTTACTTTTAGTTCTTTCAGGAATCTCCATGCTGTTTTCCATAGTGGTTGTACTAGAGTTTACATTCCCACCAACAGTGTAACAGTGTTCCATTTTCACTAAAACCATGTCAACATCTATTATTTTACAATTTTTTTATTATGGCATTCTTGCAGGAGTGAGGTGGTATTGTATTGTGGTTTTACTTGCATTTCCCTGATGATTAGTGATGTTGATCATTTTTTCATATGCTCATTAGTCATTTGTATATCTTCTTTTGAGAATTGTCGGTTCATGTTCCTTAGCCTACTTTTTGATGGGATAGTTTACTTTTTTTCTTGCTGATTTGTTTGAGTTCTTTGCAGATTCTGGATATTAGCCCTTTATCAGATGTATAAGTTGTGAAAATTTTCTCCCACTTTATGGCTTGTCTGTTGACTCTGCTAGTTATTTCTTTTGCTGTGCAGAAGCTTTTTAGTTTAATTAAGTCACATCTATTTATCTTTGTTTTTATTGCATTTGCTTTTGGGTTCTTGGTCATGAAGTCTTTGTCTAAGCCAGTGTCTAGAAGGGTTTTTCTCATGTTATCTTCTATTTTTATAGTTTCAGGTCTTACATTTAAGTCTTTGATTCATCTTGAGTTGATTTTTGTATAAGGTGAGAGATGAGGATCCAGTTTCATTCTTCTGCATATGGCTTGACAATTATTCCATCACCATTTGTTGAATGGATTGTCATTTCCCCACTTAATGTTTTTGCTTGCTTTATTGAAGATCAGTTGGCTGTAAGTATTTAGGTTTATTTCTGGCCTCTCTATTCTTTTCCACTGGTGTATGTGCTTATTTTTATGCCAGTACCATTCTGTTTTGGTGACTATGGCCTTATACCATAGTTTGAAGTCAGGTAATGTGATGCTTCCACATTTCTTCTTTTTGCTTAGTCTTGTATTGGCTATGTGGCCTCTTTTTTGGTTGCATATGAATTTTAGGATTATTTTTTCTAGATCTGTGAAAAATGATGGTGGTATTTTGATGGGAATTGCACTGAATTTGTAGACTGCTTTTGGTAGTATGATCATTTTCACAATATTGATTCTACCCATCCATAAGCATGGGATGTTTCCATTTGTGTTGTCTATGATTTCTTTCAGCAGTGTTTTATAGTTTTCCTTGTAGAAGTCTTTCATGTCCTTGATTAGTTATATTCCTAAGCAATTTTTTTTTTGCACGTGTTGTAAAAGGGGTTGAGTTCTTGATTTGATTCTCAACTTGGTTGCTGTTAGCATATAGAAGAGCTACTTCTTTGTGTACATTAATTTTGTATCCTGAAACTTAACTGAATTCATTTACCAGTTCTAGGAGTTTTCTGGAGAAGTCTTTAGAGTTTTCTAGGTATATGATGATATCATCAGCAGAGACAACTTGATTTCCTCTTTACTGATTTGGATGCCTTGATTTCTTTCTCTTATCTGATTGCTATAGCTAGGACTTCCAGTACTATGTTGAATAGAAGTGGTGAAAGTGGGCATCCTTGTCTTGTTTCAGTTCTCAGGGGGAATTCTTTCAACTTTTCCCCATTCGGTATAATGTTGGCTGTGGGTTTGTCATAGATGGCTTTCGTTACTTTAAGGTATGTCCCTTCTATGCCAATTTTGCTGAGGGTTTTAATTATAAAGGGATGCTGGATTTTGCCAAATTTTTTTTCTGCATCTGTTGAGATGATCCTGTGATTTTTGTGTTGTAACTCTGTTTATGTAGTGTATCAAATTTATTGACTTGCATATGTTAAACCAACTCTGCATCCTTGGTATGAAACCCACTTGATCATGGTGGATTATCTTTTTAATATGCTATTGGATTTGGTTAGCTAGTATTTTGTTGAGGATATTTGCATCTATGTTCATCAGAGATATTGGTCTGTAGTTTTCGTTTTTTGTTATGTCCTTCCTTGGTTTTGGTATTAGGGTGATATTGGCTTCATAGAATGACTTAGGGATGATTCTTTCTCTATTGTGGAATAGTGTCAATAGGATTGGTATCAGTTCTTCTTTGAATGTCTGATAGAATTCAGCTGTGAATCCATCTGGTCCTGGACTTTTTTTGTTGGCAATTTTGAAATTACCATTTCAATCTCCCTGCTTGCTAATGGTCTGTTCAGAGTTTCTGTATCTTCCTGGTTTAATCTGGGAGAGTTGTATATTTCCAGGAATTTATCCATTTCTTCTAGGTTTTCCGGTTTATGTGCATAAAGGTGTTCATAGTAGCCTTAAATAATCTTTTGTATTTCTGTGGTATCAGTAGTAATATCTCCCGTATTATTTCTAATTGAGCTGATTCTCTCTTTTTTCTTGGTTAATCTTGCTAATGATCTATCAATTTTATTTCTCTTTTCAAAGAACCAGCTTTTGTTTCATTTATCTTTTTTGTTTCAATTTCATTTAGTTCTGCACTGATCTTCATTATTTATTTCCTTCTGCTGGATTTGCATTTGGAATGTTCTTGTTCCTCCAGTTTCATGAAGTGTGACCTTAGATTGTCTACTTGTGCTCTTTCAGACTTTTTGATGTAGATATTTAATGCTATGAACTTTCCTTTTGGCACTGCTTTATCCCAGAGATTATGACAGGTTGTATCACTATTATTCAGTTCAAATAATTTTTAAATTTTTGTCTTGATTTCGTTGTTGATCCATGATCATTCAGGAGTAGCTTATTTAATTTCCATGTATTTGCATGGTTTTGAGGCTTCCTTTTGGAGTTGATTTCCATTGTTATTCCACTGTGGTCTGAGAGAGTACTTGTTATAATTTCAATTTTCTTAAATTTACTGAGATTTGTTTTGTGGCCTATCACATGGTCTATCTTGGAGAATGTTCCATGTGCTGATGAATAGATTGTATATTGTGCAGTTGGGTAGAATGTTCTATAAATATCTGTGAAGTTCATTTGTTGTAGGGTATAGTTTAACTCCATTGTTTCTTTGTTGACTTTCTTTCTTGATGACCTTTCTAGGGTTGTCAGTGGAGTATTAAAGTTCTCCACTATTATTTTGTTGTTGTCTATCTCATTTCTTAGGTCTAGTAGTAATTGTTTTATATATTTAGGAGCTCCAGTGTTAGGTGCATATATGTTTAGGATTGTGATATTTACCTGTTAGACTTATCAATTTATCATTAGATCTGTGTCTTTTTAAAGTGCTGCCAAATTAAAGTTTGTTTTGTCTGATATAAAAATAACTACTCCTGCCCTCTTTTGATGTCCATTTACATGGAATATCTTTCTCCACCTTTTTGCCTTAAGTTTATGTGAATCATTATGTGTTAAGTGAGTCTCCTGAAGACAGCAGGAACTTGGTTGGTGAATTCCTATCCCTTCTGCCATTCTGTATCTTTTAAGTGGAGCATTTAGGCCATTTACACTCAACGTTAGTATTGAGATGTGAGGTACTAATCTATTCATCATGTTATTTGTTGCCTGAATACCTTTCTTTGTTGTGTTATTGTATATAGATCTTGTGGGATTTATGCTTTAAGGGGGTTCTATTTTAGTGTATTTCAAGGATTTGTTTCAAGATTTAGAGCTCCTTTTAGCAGTTCTTGTAGAACTGGCTTGGTAGGGTGAGTTCTCTCAGCATTTGTGTGGAAAAGACTGTATCTTTTCTTCATTTATGAAGCTTAGTTTCACTAGATACAAAATTCTTGGCTGATAATTGTTTTGTTTAAGGAGGCTAAAACTAGGACCCCCATCCCTTCTAGCTTGTAGAGTTTCTGCTGAGATATCTGCTGTTACTCTGATAGGTTTTCCTTTGTAGGTTACCTGATGCTTTTGCCTCATAACTCTTAAGATTCTTTTATTTGTCTTGACTTTAGATAACTTGATGACTATGTGGCTAGGCAATGATCTTTTTGTGATGAATTTCCCAGATGTTCTTTGAGCTTCTTGTATTTGGGTGTCTAGGTCTCTAGCAAGACTGGGGAAGTTTTCCTCAATTATTCCCTCAAATATAAGCAGTTCTTGCTCCCAATCATTTGGCTATGGAAGCAGAACCACCTGTATTTCCCTGTGCCGTGATTGTGGTGCAGCAGTTGTTAATCTGCTCCTCACTGGGTCATTTTTCCCAGGGTCTGAGAACCTAGAAGTGATGGATAAATTCCTGGACACACCCTCCCAAGACTGACCCAGAAAGAAATTAATTCCCTGAAATGACCAATAATGAGCTCCAAAATTGAATCAGTAATAAATAGCCTGTCACCCAAAAAAAGCTCACGACCTGGTGGATTCATAGCCAGATTCTACCAGATGTACAAAGAAGAGCTGGTACTATTCCTACTGAAACTGTTCCCAAAAATTGAGGAGAAGGAACTCCTCCCCAAGCTCATTCTGTGAGGCCAGCATCATGCTGATACAAAAACCAGGCAGAGATACAACAAAAAAAGAAAACTTCAGGACAATATTCTTGATGAACATTGACACAAAAATCCTCAACAAAAGACTTGCAGACTGAATCCGGCAACACATCAAAAAGCTAATTCATCACAATCAAGTAGGCTTCATCCTCAGGATGCAAGGTTGGTTCAACATACACACATCAATAAATGTGATTCATCACATAAACAGAACTAAACACAAAATCCACGTGATTGTCTCAATAGATGCAGAAAAGACTTTCAACAGAATTTGATGCCCATCCATGTTAAAAACTCTCAATAAACTAAATATTGAAGAAACATATCTCAAAATAATAAGAGCCATCTATGACAAACCCACAGTCAACATCATACTAAATAGGCAAAAGCTGAAAGCATTCCCCTTGAAAACTGGCACAAGACAAGGATGCTCTCTCTCACCACTCCTATTCAACATAGTATTGCAAGTCCTAATCAGAGCAATCAAGCGAAAGCAAAAAATAAAAGGCATCCAAGTAGGAAGGGAGGAAGTCAAGCTATCCCTGTTTGCAGACAACATGATTCTGTATCTAGAAAACTCTATAGTCTTGTCCCCAAATCTCCTTCAGCTGATAAATAACTTTAGCATTGTTTCAGGATACAAAATCAGTGAACAAAAATCACTAGCATTCCTATACACCAACAACAGCCAAGCTGAGAGCTAAATCAGGAAGGCAATCCCATTCACAATAGCCACAAAAAGAATAAAATGCCTAGGAATACAGATAAACAGGGAGTTGAAAGATCTCTACAATAAGAATTACAAAACACTGCTCAAAGAAATCAGATGACACAAACAAGTGGAAAAACATCCTGTGCTCGTGGCTAGGAAGATTCATTATAATTAAAATGGCCATAGTACCCAAAGCAGTTTACAGATTCAATGCTATTCCTATCAAACTATGAATGACATCCTTTATATAGAACCAGAAAAGATCACAAATAGCAAAGGCAATCCTAAGCAAAAAGAACAAAACTGGAAGCATCAATTACCTGACTTCAAATTATATTCTACAGTGTTACAGTAACCAAAACAGCATGATATTGGTACACAAACTGGGACATAGAGCAATGAAACAGAATAAAGAGCCCAGAAATAAGGGTACACACCTACAACCATGATCTTTGACAAACGTGACAAAAACAAGCAATGGGGAAAAGACTCCTTATTCAATAAATGGTGCTGGGATAGCTGGTTAACCATACGCAGAAGATTGAAGCTTCACCCCTTCCGTACACCATATGAAAAAACCAACTCAAGATGGATTAAAGACTTAAATGTAAAACCCAAAACCATAAAATCGCTAGAAGACAACTTAGGCAATGCCATCCTGAACATAGGGAATAAACAAAAATTTGATGAGAAAAACACCAAAACCAATAGCAACAAAAGCAAAAATTGACAAATGGGATCTAATTACATTTAAGAGCTTCTGTACAGCCAATGAAACCATCAACAGAGTAAACAGACAACCTACAGAATGGGAGAAAATATTTGCAAACTATGCACCTGATGAAGGCCTAATATCCGGCATCATAAGGAACTTAAACAAATTTGCAAGAGAAAAACAATCCCATTAAAAAGTGGGCAAAGGATAAGAACAGACATTTTTAAAAAGAAGATGTACAAATGGCCCATAAGCATATGAAAAATTGACCAATGTCACTAATTGTCAGAGATAGACAAAACAACAATGAGATATCATCTTACACAGTAGAATGTCTATTGTGAACAAGTAAAGTAACAGATTTTGGCAATGATGCAGAGAAAAGGGAATGCTTATATTCTTGATGAGATTGTAAATTATTACCAACTCTATGAAAGTTAGTCCCTGAACTAGAAATGAACACTATTTCTCTTGCCCACCCTCACAAATAAAATCATACTTCATGTTACTGTCTTATTTGCTATTAACCATCAAGGAAGCCTTTCAAATTATATATAATTGTTAATCAGAATATTGTGTTAATTATATTGCTTTAATGTATAACATATTAAGTAGGACAGATTGTTTATTAAATAGAAGAGTTATTTCTTCTTTATTATTGAACTATAATTCACATACAATAAGATTCATCCTTTAGAAGTATGTTATTGATAGTTTTTTAGCATATTCAGAAGATTGTGCAACTGATACTATGATCTAATTCTGGAACATCTTCATCATCACATCAAGAAACACTATACCCATTAGACTTCTTTATAAAATTTCACTGAATCCATGAAATAGCAGAGTGTTTCTTGTGTGCGGGGATAATTTCTAGAGTAAAAATAAAGGTTGCTATAGTATCACTTAGCAAAAGCTGTTATATGCAGTTTACTGAATATCTAGCATTTCTGTGAATCTGCTGATCTTCACAAGAGAACCTAAAAATTTTGGAAAATTTTGATATGTTTTATAAATAAAGAAAAATGAGTATGTTCAATATATGTTTAGTGTTAAATTCAAGTATAAAAAGGCTATATACTTATAAATATATGTTTTTATATAGATATGTATTGTACTTTGTTAATCAAAATATTTGCTGACGTAAAATTCTCTATTCTATGACATCACAGAATACTGTTTTGTGCTTTCCTGGTATAATATGGGACTCCAAAGTGCCTTATGACTAAAATTGATGTGCATGGCCTATAGTCTTATTCAAAAATGATATTGTAGAAAGGTTTAAGAACAACAGATACAAAAGGCTTTTTTTCTGGGATATTTTATTTTATCTGTGATTGTCAGGAAAGAGAGTAATCTATCAAGCTTCTGTAATCCATATTAGGTACTTAGTATTTTGTGGAATAGAGGAAAATGACCATATCAGTCATGGCTTATCAGTCAGTTGATATCTATTTGGACATCTACCATATGCATTACCTTGTCATGTGTACTCCAGTCAAATTGAGAATTTTCAAATGAAAATTAGAAGGGTTAGTCTATTAATTATAAGCTTCAGACTCTAGCTTTACTGGTAGTATTTAAACAGGAATTCTCGTGGAGCCTGATTATTGAGCTCTTTTTTCTATCTTTATTAATCATCAGAAGCAGCCGCAAGGGCAAGCATTAGTTTATTTTTTCTATCATGGAACTAAAATTGGTAAGATTGATTTTTTTTCCTTTGATCAAACAGGTAGATTGTTGACTTGTTCAAGTGACAAGAACCGTTCTTAGCCATTTCCTAGACTTAGCCTTTATTTCTCTTATGATACAATGATGCCTGAAGATTTTTCAGGGTTCTGAATGGTGTTCTGCAAGCACATCAAGCAGTCAGACCAACCAGAGTTGAGAGCACTAGATGCAATTTAGCATCGAAAATTAAAGTGTGGCCACTAATAACGAATGGGTTGGAAATGAAATAAGAATTCTGGAAGTTTCAACAGAAAGAGGATAGAAGCAACCCCCATTGTTGAAAGGCCAACAAGAAAATTTAAAAACTGTTTTCACTGGGCAGTTAGCTGTCTCAAAAGAAGGCAGTTTACAAATAGTATTTATCTTATTGTGGATATTTCTGACCTATTTTTATAGTTTCTGCATGGAGTCTATACTTTCTTTGTTGAAAAATCCATTGTTTAAAAATTATTAGCCATATCATTGGTTTGATCTGATTGGTAGCACAGATGTAGTAACTGATTGTTCATGAACTGACCTTGACATCAAAAAATGGTGGATTTTGTTCTATATTGCATTGGCCCAAATATCCATCACTATATTGGTCCAAAAAACATTGAGGAAGACTTTGCATATAGAACCTACGATACAGGAAACAGAATGTCTAAATATTTCTAAACAAACAAATGCATGCATTAAAATAATTCTGGCCCTATGATGGTTAACAATGAAAGGAATTGTCTTATAAAAAAATAATAATTTCAAGGTTTTGTCCTCTTGCCAAATGAAGTCACTTGAGAGATTATTGCTTCTCTTAAACCACTTGAGAGATTATTGCTTCTTTAAACTACTTGAGAGGTTATTGCTTCTCACTTTAGCATATACTTACATCTCTGGAATTTCAGAAAATTGACCAGAAAGCCAACTGCAATAAACATAATGTATTATTATGGTGGATTCTGACAAAACACAGTTAAAATATGTTTATAGACTACTGAGAGAAAAGGCATTAGAATTGAACAAATATAAATGAAAATTAGCCTGATTATACAACTACCGGTGATTTCAGAACTATTTGAAATAGTTTAACTGATTTTCACCAAAGATTAGGTGGGGCTAAGCAGCTAATGTGATGGTCTATAGATCATTATGTGATCTTTTATAATTGGGTTCACCATGTAATTTATTAGCCAAATCTGGATAATTCTGAGAGTGAGAGGGGCCACTATGAATAATTGTGGTGAGCTTCCCAGCCTCTAGTAATCCTCCTTATACTATCTCTAGGTGTTCAGCTGTTTTGATTTTTACATCCTACAAATAAGTGATAACATGCAATGTTTGTCTTTCTGTGCCTGTTTTGCTTCACTTAATATAATGACTATATACCTACTAGGTACCCACAAAAATTAAAAATAAAAAATTATTTAGAAATTATGCTGGGACATCAACTATACATTGGGACTACCCTAGACAAATATTTAATTATATGCTTTTAAAATAAATGTGGCTACTGAGTACTTCCTAATCTGAACATCATTGATAGTGCTAATATTTTAGTGCTATATTTATAAGAAATCAGTTTTAATAATAAAATATGATAATCCCATACATAATCTCATAGTCAAAGACATACATTGTCTAAAATGGGAAGCAGGCAGGCCTGGTGGAATGATGAGAGCCAGGTTGAGATGAGATACTGGACTAAAATGAGAAGAGGGCAATAAATAGACTTTTCTACCATTGGCTGGCTAGAACCAAAACATATTAGAATAAAACCTGATATCCCTATTTCTATCCCCTTGTTACATGTATAAATAGTATTTCCTCCAAAACTTTCACCCAGATACAATTTTAGAATGACCTACATGGACTGTTTGAACTGGGATGAGCACTGTTTTGGGTTTACCAAAGTATTTGATCATTAGTAACAAAATAGGTCAGTTGAGTTCCTAGTGTCCTCTTTACCATAACCTGCCTTTATGTCCCTATATTTTTGAATAAAAGAGGAAGGCAAGTGATAATATTTAAATATGTTAATGTAAGGTTTATATTAAATAATGTACTTCTTTCCAAATATTGGTTAGAGGTGTTCAAATTTTAAGCCGGGTTTGTAGTTATGATAGTATAGGCTCCTGATCAGCAAATATTCACTCTCTTATATATCCTTCTGTGGGTAGAGTATACACCCCCTTTCACTGGTTTTTGGCTGGGCCATGTGACTTGGCCTGAGCAGTGGGATATTTGTAGACATAAAGCAAGTAAAGGTGTGTGGTAGAGTTGGTTTTTGCCGTCATGATGAGAAGAGCTTCTTCCAGGTAGCTGCTCCTTCTTTAGATTAGGCTCCAGAATTTACACACACACACACACGTATCGCAGATGTGAACTCAACCTGCATTGAGGAGCCAAGCCCAGATGAATCTGTAGCCTGAAACAGAATTGCTCAGCTGCTCCCAGTCTAAACCAACTGATTTACAATCAACCTACAGACTCATGAGCATAGAAACAAAAGCTTGTTGTATTCCACTGAGTTTTGCGATGGTTTGTTATTTAGCGTCAGTGAGACAATGACTAAAATAGTAATGCCTTGATATCACTCTCTCCTAATAAAAGAAGCTTCAGAAACTTTAGACCCCTGTTTTGTTTTCTGCAGTTCCTCTAAGAATGGAAAGTGTTACTAATGCTCCTCAAATGTTCCTAGAGTCTCTCTGTGAACCCTTCTCACGTATACCACTTAATATTGCCAAAGAACTCATCAAGTTCAAGTATCATCTAATGTCGTTGATACTTAAGACCCAATCTTCATCTAAATTATTATTATTATTTTTCTCTGAATGTTTAATTTAGAAAATATTTGAAGGAAAAACAAGGATTTTTAAGAAGCCAACGCATAAATATCAAGCAGGGCAATTAAAAGACTTTCAGGGTTCCTGGCTTGAGATATCTTAAGGGGCCTGTTCACAAGTAGATTGGGGAAATCTGCTAATCCCCTGGCTACTTCTCCTTGAGCCCTCTAACCAACGGGCTGCACAGTTTTGGACAACTCACCTAAGCTCTATGTCTCACTGGCCTCATCAATGAAATGAAGAGGATGGGCTAAAAACTCCATGAGGATCCATCTATTTTAAAGACCTATGTTTGTGTTTCTGCAAGTGTAGTCTTGAGGCACTTGCATAAAATTTGCAGGGAGTATTTAGATAAATTATCCTCCTACCTCAGGTTAACTTCTAGGTAGTCTTATATGCATGGTTCAAAGCCTACAATATAAGCGATTTTAAATGTCCGTGGTGGAAAGGGGAACTAAATGGAAGTAATTTCCATCAAAAAAAAAAAAAAAAAGAAACATTTTTAAGCTCTTTATTTTATGTGGGCCATCAGAAGAAATTGCAGAGGAAGGGCTGGATTTCTGCTCTCCTGAAGCCTACAGTGCAATGGATTTGCTGAAGTAAATCTACTATTTGGAGAATATGCTATGAGGGAAGAAAGATTCTGAGACCCTGTCTTTGGTTTGTTCTCTTAAGTTCCTTTTCTACAGCTCTGATACAGAAAGATTTTTTTTTTTTTTAATTCACTATTGACACATTCATTCACTCAACAATGAGCATTTCCTGTGTACCTACTGTGTGCTTTCTTATTGAGGTAAGAAAGATGAATAAGAGTTTTTTTTGACCTTCAAAGAGCTTATAGCTCAATGTGAGAAACATAAAAAAGAAAGACAACTGTAGAGATTTGCATAAGGGCTGTGGGAGGAGATCCAAGTGCACACTTGGGTAAGGGTGGTATCAAGAATCACTTCTCAGGGAAAGTGACGCCTGAGTTGAGTTCTGAAGAATGAGCAGGAGGCAATGTAAACAACAGAGGCCAGGCTGAGAGAGAATTTTTGCAGAAAGGTCACCATGGGCAAGAACATGCATCAGAGGTTTAGGAAACCACAGTTCAATATGGTTGAAACTTACTGTACGTGAGGAGGATTGATGATTCAAGGCTGGAGAGTGATCTGGGGTAGAAGTAACCCTGATATCAGAAGTAAGAAGATGTTGTTGTATAAAAATAAATGTATGTTTGAGATTTCTGTGGCCTGATATCTGCTTTTTCTGTAAGCAGGTCCTCTTATTCTCATTAATCTGTGCTCATTAGCTCATCTGTAAAAGTGAAAAGGGAAAGATATGTCTAGTTTTGGTTTCTATTTTCCTGGTACTTAATAAAGGATTGTGGATGGTTGAAAGTGACAGTTACTGGGGAGATATAATAAAGAGAAAATAGGACTGTCCCAGCACTTTGAGAGGCTGAGGCGGGCAGATCATGAGATCAGGAGCTCGAGACCAGCCTGACCCACATGCTGAAACCCTGTCTCTACTAAAAAAAAAAAAAAAAAAAAATTAGCTGGGCATGGTGGCGCACACCTATAATCCCAGCTACTCAGGAGGCTGAGGCAGGAAAATTGCTTGAACCCGTGAGGTGGAGGTTGCAGTGAGCAGAGATCAAGCCACCGCACTTCAGCCTGGGTGACAGACAGAGACTCCATCTCAAAAAAAAAAAAAAAAAAGAAAAAATCTAAAAGATCATCAAAGGAAAAAGAAATCTCTCCTGAAAAACATAAGGAATGTTCTTTCTGATAGAAATGGAATTTATTTTTTAGTTTATGAAATAAGCTGATAACTTCAGATGAACAGAAAAGATCATAGATAATCAGTTTTGCCCAACAGATGCTAAACTTTGCACATCATAACTTTTTTTTTTTTTTGAGACAGTCTCACTCTGTTGCCTGGACTGGAATGCAGTGGTGTAATGACAGCTCACTACAGCCTTGACTTCCTGGACTCAGGTGATTCTCCCACTTGGCCTCCCAAGTAAATGGAATTACAGGCACGGGCCACTGTATCTGGCTATTTTTTTGAAATTTTTTATATAGAGAGGGTCTTGCTATGTTGCCCAGGTTGGTCTCAAACTCCTGGACCCAAGTGATCCTCCTGCCTTGGCCTCCCAAAATGCTGGGGTAACAGACATGAGCCAGTGTGCCTGGCTGTACATCATAATCTTATAGGGTATGGTGTATTTCCATATATACTGAGTGTTAATTTCTAAACACAACTGCAAGGAAAAGCTTTTGATTGAGAGACATATATGGAATGTATTTTATCTATGTTCAGTTGTTAGGAAAAGTCTAAAAAAAAGTCACAATAAATATTACTTGTGGTACCTGCTTTACATCTTTTATAAAAGCATTGCATGCTGGATAATCTAAGCCCTTGTTTGTATGTGAAGAGACCAAGGTGTCTGAAGGAAAAGAAACTTATCTGAAGAAGTAGAAACCAGGACACTTGACACACAGTCTAGTGCTTCTTCATTGCAAAAATCTGCTTTTCTTTTCTTTTTTTTTCTTTGAGACGGAGTCTCACTCTGTCACCTAGGCTGGAGTGCAGTGGCGCGATCTCAGCCCACTGCGAGCTCCGCCTCCAGGGTTCATGCTTTTCTCCTGCCTCAGCCTCCCAAGTAGCTGGGACTACAGGCGCCTGCCACAGTGCCCGGCTAATTTTTTTTTGTATTTTTGGTAGAGACGGGGTTTTGACGTGTTAGCCAGGATGGTCTCAATCTCCTGACCTCGTGATCCGCCCACCTCAGCCTCCCAAAGTGCTGGGATTACAGGCGTGAGCCACTGCACCTGGCTGCAAATATTGTTTAGCATGTACCATGTGCCAGATACCATGCAATTAGTCACAGTTATTATAGTTATATATTCTTGAGTTAACATATGCTACCTATTTCACTATAATTTCCCATCTTTTGATTGTTTCTGATCAGATAATAATTTTTAGTTTTATTTTGCTCAGAAACTATGTTAATAAAAACTAGACTTAGTTTCAGCTTGAGCAGACCATAAACTGTAATCCTGAAACAAAAATTTGACTATATTAGTATACATTTTAAATCAAAATGAACTAGTATGGAATAGAAAAGAATAGAACAGAATGTTCATAAATCAACAATGTCTCATTGATAAGGCTCTTTTCTATATAATTGAAACTCTTCTATGAATATGTATAAAGCCAGTTTTTGATATGAAGACATAAGGCTGCTTTTATGCCTTTGTGTATCCTCAGGGCATTGTGATAACTGGCTAAGTGTTTGATTATACTGCATTATGTGTTTTCTGACCCCAGGGATGTTCAGTTCACTTGGGAGAAAATATTCACTATATAAAGCACAGATTATTACATTAGGAAGTTATATAAGTTATGTCTTAATTAGAGACACTAAATTGTAAATTTCACACAGGTAGAAATCATATCTGTCTTGTTTACCATAGTGGAATCTACCATGATGCTGATGTAGACTAGGTGGGCTGAACAAACATTTATTAAGGGAGTAATTGACTAAGTGTCTGGGCAACTGAGTGTTACAGTAAGTAAACTGAAGGAATTCAAAGGAGTGGGGGAAGAGGGAGAAATTGTGAGAGAGTTGGAATGATCAGGTCTTTACCTGCTTAAGGACAAGGTCTTATTAAAAATTGTTATCTCTGTAATAGAAGCACCTTGATTTAAAAACTCCTTTTGTTTTTTTGAGATGGAGTCTCACTGTGTCGCCCAGGCTGGAGTACAGTGGGGCGATGCTGGCTCACCACAAGCTCTGCCTCCCGGATTCACGCCATTCTCCTGCCTCAGCCTCCCTAGTAGCTGGGACTACAGGCGCCCGCCACCACGCCTGGCTAATTTTTTGCATTTTCAGTAGAGATGGGATTTCACCGTGTTAGCCAGGATGGTCTCGATCTCCTGACCTCGTGATCCGCCCATGGCGGCCTCCCAAAGTGCTGGGATTACAGGTGTGAGCCACCGCACCCGGCCTAAAATCTTTCTTCTTTAAATGATTCTGAATTTAAAAGTTTTAACATGGAACCTACATTTAATGCTAGTAAAAAGGATTACTTAAAAAATGCTGGCCCTAAACAAGAGCTGTTGTAAGAGTGAGTAGGGTTTAGATAAAGAAAAGAAATAAGTTTCAGGTAGGGTGCATGGCAGTCGCCAAATTGCAGAAATGGAAAAGGACAAAACATGTTTGGAATGTCTGTCTGGTGGGAAGAAAGTAGGAGATAAGCTGGGTAGGCTTTGATGTGGCAATTATTGGTCACAAATCTGTCTTGGGCACACTAGAGTACCTTCTGGTGAAGATTGACTTGACGACCAAGACAGGCCCTCGTTCTCTTAAAGCTCCCCCATCTACTGACTGATTTCTGAAAAAAAAAAAATACAGTGATTAATTTTAACAACTTAACTATCTTATCCTCATAACGGGAATATCTCTTTTAGATTTGCCTGCTTGACATAAATCATTTTCACTTTAAGGTGAATGAAGAATTTGGGAGCAGAGGCTGATAATTGTGTGGGTCAAAAAAACATGAGAACAAAGGAAACGTGAAGGCATTGCTCAGTAGAAAAAAGGTCCAATAAGAAGGCTGAGGGGCAAATACACAAGTTGCCTCCTTTATAGCAGTCCTGTCTTGAGACCTTGGTAGCAGCAAGGATCAGCAGTGTTGGAAATGGAAGGTCACTGGGAAGGACACATAGGTTATTTGTACATTGCTTTCTCAGAGATCATTGACTTCATTCCTTCTGAATATAATATCCAATTACTTTATTGTTGGCTTTGACCTTGCTTGGTGCAATGGGAAAAACTCAGAGTCTGTCCTCAGGTTTAGCTGTGACTACAGAGACAGTTCTGATGCTGACTTGTTTCATAAGGGGTAAGCTCCTAATGTCTTTGAGCCTCAGTTTCTTCATCTTCATTCAAATGACAGTGCCCTTCACTGGTAGACTTTTATATGGGTGAAATGATACAGCTATGATAAGAGCCTGACACATAATTATTACTATTTTTCTTTTCCCCTCTTCAACATTGTCTGTATAACATAAGTCTATAGACTTATTTCATTAGAGATTTGTTTTCCTTTCCTGCCTCAGCTTGTTGATAATTCATGATCATTACAAAGATTATTTACAGGACTAAAGCCCATAAAAATGTGCCTTTTAAACAATATTCATTAGGAAATATCAATCATTTTATGTTCTAACCAAGCAACAGTCAGAAATATTGTGTGGGACAAAGCATTTTTTCCCCTTCGCTAGGCAACACTCCATTATGTTTTACATTTATATTCAGTATAAATAGACTTGCCACTTAGTTTGGTTGCTGAATGCTACAAACCAGGATTTATTATCCTTCTGCTCTGTACACACTGGGTTTCTTCAGCATTTTATAGATGCCCGTTAAAGTTGAACTTCTGTTATAGTTCAGCTACAGCCTGTCCAATTGGTGGATTTCCTTTAATTGTTGGTACTTTTTTCATGAAACGACATGGCTCGAGGTGACAGGAAGAGTGGAGCTGGAGCTGAAACCTCTCCCCAGCCTGGAAAGCAGGCTATGGCCAACCTCACAATGAATGAGGGACCCTCACACAGTCTACTTGGCAGAGGTAGTCCTAGGTCACCTCAGTCCAGGGAAGTTCTAGTTCCCTTTAGCACTCAGCCCACCAGAGCAGACATCCTGGTGTCAATCACCACTCTGGTTCCAGAAGTCAACATGAACATTTAAAAACAAAATCAGATCATGTAATCCCCTTGATTGCATTTCTTCAGTGGCTTCTCTTTATGCTTAGAATAAAATCCTAATCTTTACAATGGCTTACATGACCCTAGCTACTCTGTCCTTGCTGTGCTTCTTACGTCATTCCTTACCATTCTCTCCCTCCCTTAGCATATCCAGTCACTCTAAGCTTCTTTCTCTTCCTTAAATGTGCCAAATGTATTCCATCTTCCTGTTCTTGCTACCTAGAACACTTTGAATCCATGATTGCCCACTCCCCGTTATTCAATCTTGATTCAGTGCCATTTCCTTTGAGAGCCGTTTTTGATGCCTTCATCTACCCACTAGCCTGCTCTTACCCCTTCATTCTCCAGCATGTCCCTGTGTTTTGTTTTTTCACAGCATTGATCACTTTCTAAAATGAAATTATTTTTGCTTTTACTTGTTTATTATCGATGTCTGCACTCCAGACTGCAAGCTCTGTGACAGTCGGTACCCATCTATCTCGTTTACTGTTGCACCTCTTGCCTCCAAAGGTGTTTGGCCCATAGTCAGGTACACAATAGATCTTTGAATACATGAGTTTTGGAAACAAAGAGAATAGGAATGTAAAACAGTCAGAAATGATGTTTGAACTGATCATGATTATATTTGTACATATGTAATACATTGTGTTTCCTCAGTTACTAATGATTTAGGAATAAAAGCAACATTCAAATTATATACACAGAAGACTTCAACTTTACTTTCTCTTTCAGTGTATAGGAATAGTGGCCAATGCTGCAAAACAAGATTTTGTATGCATATGGCTATACCAAATTTCTAAGTAGTTTAGATACTACTTTTTGTATCCATATTGCAGTGGTGTAGACCAGGCCTCCAAAAAATTCTAGGCAAATAAACTTGAACTAGGAACCCCAAATAAAAATTTTATTACTCTGAAGACTTGCAGTTGTTCCTTAAAATAATTAGGACTTGATTATGATGATAAATGTTTAAATCTTCAACGGTGTGTCGTCAACATCTTTTCAAAGGAGAGCTCTAAATCGATTTTGGGAATCGGAACTGCCTTAATTAAAAAAATAAGCAGGTCAGCCAGGCGCAGTGGCTCACACCTGTAATCCTAGCACTTTGGGAGGACAAAGCAGGTGGTTCACTTGAGTTCAGGAGTTAGAGAACAGCCTGGCCAATATGGTGAAACCTCGTCTCTACTAAAAATACAAAAATTAGTTGACTGTGGTGATGTGCACCTGTAACCCCAGCTACTTGGGAGGCTGAGACAAGACAATTGCTTGAACCCAGGAGGCAGAGGTTGCAGTGAGCTGAGATCACACCATTGCGCTCCAGCCTGGGTGATGGAGTGAGACTCTGTCTCAAAAAAAAAAAAAAGAAAAAAAAAGGCATGTCCTCAGTAAGCTATAGACTATTTCAGTCAAATTAACTATCCTGGGCATAAGTTGCTAGAATTTGATTTATTCTGAAAAGGGGTAAAGAAATGAAAGACCTTATTTACAAAGTTGCTGTCACTAAACCATTAGGGGTGGCAGTGAAGGGAGTAGGCAGACAACTGCTGTGACCCCAGTGGAACACCAATGTAATAGACCTCCCAAGTTCTCAGCCTTCTTAGCCTGCCTCTTAACTTTTGGTTTTGCAGAAATGACATAAAAGAGGCACTCATATTCTTTCATGATCCTAACAGAAGCAGGAAAGATTAAAATTCATTATAAGAAAAGAACAATAGAAAATCTCATTTCATGTTTGCTCACTATAGAAATAGAATTAACTTTATTCTGTAGCCTTCATAGAGCATAAAGAAAAAGACTTGCCATTCCTCTTCAGAGGGTTTAATTTAACAAAAATGAGATTGCGATTTAAAAAAATTGACTTCTTAAAATAGATGAAGAATCTGAAATGAGCATTTGATAGCGCATAACATTTGCTTGTGACTGATTTATGCACATGTCAAGATCATTGAAATCCAAACTACAATATAAAGGACAATTAATTCTTTAGGGATATTTCACATACCACCATGATTATTATGAATTTTTGTGAACTGTAAAGGATAAATATCAGTCTCTTTTTTTCTTTTCAAAATATCAGAATTTTGGTAATGCATTTTAATGTAAGATCAGGCGCTGTCATTCTAATATATTTAGGTCGGATGACTCTAAAAGCTATTTGGAGATTAGTTAAATTTTAAATGTTATCCTGCATTAAGAGTTGTGGGTTGTTAATTTTCATTTATATTCCATTGTTATTTTCTTTTTCACCATTTGAGCAATTGAAATTTTCCAGCCTATTTTTATTTCATTTCAGTAGGATTTATAGTTTCAGAACAATATTTAAACAGTGGAACTCACAGACATTATTTAATTTGAAAGATGTATTAATTTGATGTATTAGGAAAAAAATGTAAAAGTCCAGATATTTTATCTTTACTATCTGTAATTGATCTTCTTTTATCTCAAAAGTATAGTATTTTGTAATTTCATGTTTATGCTAATTTTATAAAGTAAATATTTAATACAAACTTACTGTTTATTCCCAAAGCCTCTTTCTTCTCCTTTTTCTTTTTCTTTAAGTGGACTATTTAGTATGGTTAATTGGATGATGGTTTTGATTTGGAGAATCGAAAGCCATGGTATGTGAAGGTAAGTAAACATTTCTCTACTTCTTTAGTTGTTTCCTCTCTCTCATTCTGATAAAGCAGCTGATAAATGAATGCCCTTCACATAAGATGGAGCTACAGCAGGAAAATGTCAAATAATACTATTAATTGCATGTGGCTGATGAATACAGATTTGATGTGAAAAAGTTATTTGTTTTATTTAGAGCTTTAACACTGCAAAGACTCAAATGTAGAGATCCATAGAACTATTTGATTGTCAGGTTTGGTCTGTGGCTGTCATTGTGGAAAAGCATTTATGCATGTTTATTTCCTAACATCTTTGGATGGGGTTCTCCTTGAAAAACAGAATAGGCCAGGTGTGGTGGCTCACGCCTGCAATCCCAGCATTTTGGGAGGCCAAGGTGGGTGGATTGCCTGAGGTCAGGAGTTTGAGACCAGTCTGGCCAACATGGCGAAACCCCATCTCTGCTAAAAATACAAAAATTAGCCAGGGCATGGTAGCATGCACCTGTAGTCCCAGATACTCAAGAGGCTGAGGCAGGAGAATTGCTTCAACCCGGGAGGTGGAGGTTGCAGTGAGCCGAGATCACACCACTGCACTCCAGCCTGGGCAACAAAGTGACACTCCATCTCAAAAAAACAAAACAAAACAGAATTTATGCTGTGTTCAGCAAATATCTTACATAAAAAACTAAAGAGAATTCTTATGAAGGGTTTATTTTTCTCTTTCTAGGAAAAAAAGCAGAAAGTAAACATTGTTTCTGCTGAAAGAGTGACAAAGCAGACAGATATTATGCCCCTCTGAACTGATCCCACCCAGGGCTCAAATTTCCAAGAGAACTGTATGCTTAATCAATATTATGGGAACAGAAGCAAGGAAATGAGTGGATTATTGGTTAAAACAGAAAATCATGATTTTATTTTAGTTTTAATTTATTTTGAATTGTTCTTACTCCAGTAGACAATAGAATTATGAATTTCTGAGTCCTGGGTTTCTACTTTGTATCTCATCTCATCTTTCAAGTTCTAATACTAGAACATTTCCTATTCTTGGTGTTTGATTTAGACTTCTGGTGAGTCTAAGGGTCCTCTTGACCCCTGTTCAACATAGTGACCTTGATGCATATTAAATAATACAGTCACCTTGTATCTCTGTATGGAAGCAACCCCAACATGTATGGATTAATGCATTAGTTCTTCATTTGCATTTGTGAAGAAATGGAGGATCTCATAAAATTCAGTCCATTCTACTGCATCTTGCATGTAGGAACTTCGTCTTGTTTAGTGGCTTGAGTTACTACTCAGTGGTATTTTTTACCCTTAAACTACATCAATTTCCCTAGAAGGTCAATGCTACTCTCTCTTCTCAGGGAAGAAAGTAACTGAAGAGTAATCATCCCTAAACATGTACTTTTAAATTAATAAGAGAGATGTCCCTATTCTCCCTTAATAATTTCTCATCCTGAGGTGGACAAATTGCAAATAATAAACACATTTCATGATAAGCTCTAGTCCATAATGGAGTACTGTTGTGCTTAGCATCTCCTTTTGGCTATATTGTTCTCACAGGGCTTAGCAGCTAAGTGGAACCTGTTTCCTTGGGTAGTGACTCTTCTTGCATCTTCCTAAACTGTTCCCTCTATTCTTGCCTGACTCAGAGTGGCCAAGAGTAGGGGGACCACTAGAAACCTCTTTATAGTGGTGGTCCTTTTGAGGAGTCGTTTCTTAAAACCAACATCATTCTGGCCAGCCTCAGTGGCTCACACCTGTAATACCAACACTTTGGGAGGCCAAGGTGGGTGGATCACCTGAGGTTGGGAGTTCGAGAGCAGCCTGACCATCACGGAGAAACCCCATCTCTACTAAAAATACAAAATTAGCCAAGCATGGTGGCGCATCCCAGCTACTCAGGAGGCTGAGGCAGGAGAATCGCTTGAACCCAGGAGGTGGAGGTTGCGGTGAGCCAAGACCAGGCCATTGTGCTCCAGCCTGGGTAGCAAGAGTGAAACACCATCTCAGAAAACAAACAAACAAAAAACAACAACATCATTCTATACTTTCTTGAATTGCATTAGGGAAGCATATCTATAGATCAAGGAAATGAGATATCTGATTAAAATAACTTGAAATTCTACTCAAAATAGTGTAAGTGTGTTTTATTATAAAGAAACAGATATTTCGCAGAAAGGGTCTAACTCTATTATCTGAGACTGTCAGTGTGCATTGCAGTTTACAAAAGCAGAAACTATAACCAAACATCAGGAACAATCAGACATGGGGGCAGGAGTGCCAGCAGAAAACAAGGAACTTCCCTATTTAACACCTCCATGTTCACAAGTCTCCTGCCCTTTGCCACAGATGGAATCTCATTGGTCATCAGTATACATTGCTCCCGCTTTTAAGTTTATGGGAACATCTAGACCTGAGGCTATTTCCACCTGTTTCCCAGTTGATATTGTTACTAAAACACCTAGAGTTTGGTCTAGGTTCTGCTGCTTGCCACACAGAAAGCCAGTCACTGAGATGATAAGTATTGCCAAGGAAGAAGACTTTAATTGGGTGCTGCAGCCAAGAAGATAGGAGCTCAGTCTCAAATCCATTTCCCTGACAGACTAAAACGGGAGGGGGGTTGGGTTGCGTTATGAAGAAATGTAACAATGTGTAAGAAGACAAGAAGAGAAGAACTAGGGGGAGGCAAGGAGGCATCTAGTGAGTTTCAGTTCTTTGATAGTTTTTGAGAGGCCTGAAGATCCTTTCTTGAGGAAGGAACTCCTAAAGCAAATACAAGTTTCAAGCTTTAACAGCAGAAGGGTCAATTTCTATGTTTATCCAAAAATAACAGTCTGTTGGGATTATTGGGCCTGTTTCAGTAGGTCTTAGTTTAGAATCCTGAGAGAGAATTTGTTTCATAGGCTAGAGGTCGAAACCTTAGCTTCATCCAATGTGGTCAGGGTTGATAAAGTGAGATAGAAACATGGCAACAGGGTCTAACTCTATTATTTGAGCCTGTCAGTGTGGGTGGCAGTTTACAAAAAAGAAAATGTAGGATGGACAGGCTGGCTACTTAGTGTGTATTTTAAATACAATCTAGTGCTCTGATCCTTGGTGCTCTTTAACTCATTTATTTCAAAGAAGGAGACATATCTGATGAGCTTCTTTTGCCTTCAAGAGTATTCCTAACCAGTGAAAGATGGTAAATTGTTCTCATCCTTCCGTTATTTGGATATGAAGAGATCTTGGCCACAGCTCCAAATTTCTCTTGAAAGATTTAATCCGTAGGGTACAGAGACACTCACCAATTAAGTCTAGGGTGTTCCAGAAGAAATAGGCAAACTGAATTCTAATAAACACTCATGTTAGGGTTGTAAGAATGTTGTAATCAGAAAGTTTAATGTAAGATTCTCCATCTCAGTATACTAGGAGTATAATTATTATCTTCTTCTGAGTATATTGAAGAAAATTTTAATTTCTCGGGGTTGCCATAACAAAGTACCGGAAACTGGAAGGCTTAAAACAACAGAAATTTATTGTACCACAGTTCTTGAGGTTAGAAGACCAAAATCAAGCTGTTAGCAGGATTGATTCCTTCTGGAGGCACTAAGGGAAAATCTGTTCCATTCTTTGGCAGTTGCCGGGAATACTTGGTGTTCTTTGGCTGGCAAGGTCATCACTCCAAAGTCCACTTCAGTTGCAACCTGGCATCCCATTCCAGCATCCCCCAAAGTCATCATCTATTCCAGCATTAAATGTAAGTCTAAAATTTTATTACAAAATAATCCGCTTAAAAAGTCCCAAATCTCATCCTTTAAATTATCTAACTCAGGTATGGGTGAGACTCTGGGTATATTCTATCCTGGGGCAAAATTCTCCTCCATTTGTGGGCCCATAAAACCTAGAAAACAAGTGACTTGCTTCTAAAGTACAATGGTATGATAGGTATAGGATAGACATATTCATCCACAAAGGGAAAAAATAAAAGGGAAAGAAGGGGTTACTGGCCTTACTGGCCCAAAGAAAGTTTGCAGCCTAACAGGGCCAATTCCATTAGTTTTGCAGGCATGAGAACAATTCTGTATGGTTTGATGCTCTGCTCCTTTGGTAGCCCTGCCCTCTGTTCTCTTAATGATAGCCCCATCCCAAAGCCCTGCCCTTTCTGGGCCTGTGTCACCTGGGCCAGCGGTGGCAGCAGCTGCCCCACTAGCCTCAAGCCACTCTTAGAGTACAATTCTCCCCTTTTCTTGAAAAATCACACATATTTATATCTGAGTGTCTCTATTAGCCTGTTTCCTACCTGCAGAATCCCAGAAGCCTCACAGCCTTTCTTCATTTTGCACTGTCTCTGTCCTCTTCACTCCAAGCCTGCAGTGTTTCGCAGAAATGGTCGAATGGATCTAAGATGAGTCACATGCCTCATCTCTCCAGCAAAAATGCATCCAGCCATACCCTTGATGTTTTATCCAGAGCATACTTTCTCATTTTCTACAATATGGATAAGCTGAGAATTTTTCAAATGTTCAAGTATGGTTCCTTTTTTCTTAATAATTCCTTCCTCATTTTATTTCTTTCCTTTTTTTTTTTGGAGATGGAGTCTTGCTGTGTCACCCAGGCTGGAGTGCAGTGGTACGATCTTGGCTCACTGCAACCTCTGGCTCTTGGGTTCAAGCAATTCTCCTGCCTTAGCCTCCTGAGTAGCTGGGACTACAGGTGTGCGCCAACATGCCTGGCTCATTTTTGTATTTTTAGTAGAGTCAGGGTTTCACCATGTTGGCCAGGCTGGTCTCAAACTCCTGACCTCAAATGATCCACCCACGTCAGCCTCCCAAAGTGCTGGGATTACAGTTGTAAGCCCAGCCTATTTATTTCCTCTTTTTTTTTTTTTTTTTTTTTTTTTGAGACGAGTCTGGCTCTGTCGCTCAGGCTGGAGTGCAGTGGCGCGATCTCGGCTCACTGCAAGCTCCGCCTCCCAGGTTCACGCCATTCTCCTGCCTCAGCCTCCTGAGTAGCTGGGACTACAGGCACCCGCCGCCACGCCCGGCTAATTTTTTGTCTTTTTAGTAGAGACTGGGTTTCACCATGGTCTCGATCTTCTAACCTTGTGATCCGCTCGCCTTGGCCTCCCAAAGTGCTATTTCTTTCCTCTTACATGTTAGTATGAGCAGCAAGGAGAAATCAGGCCGCACTTTCCACACTTTGCTGGGAAATTGCCTTGGGAAATACCCAATTTTAGCACTTAAAATTTCTACTTCCCACCCAACAATAGATCAAAATGAAGCCAGTCTCTCTGGCACGTTGTAAAAAGGATTCCTTTCTTCCAGTGTCCAATAACATGCCCTTCATACCCATCTGAGTTCTCGCCAAAAGCACCTTTAGCGTTCAAGTTTGTAGCAACATACTTGTTCAAGAAAATCTAGGCTTTTTCTATCATGTCCTTCAAAACTTGTCCAGCTTCTAGCCATTACCCAAGTTCAAGACCACTTTCACATTCTTAGGCGTTTGTTTTAGCAGTACTCCACTTTCCAGTACCAAATTCCATATTTGGTTCCTAGGGCTACTGTAACAAAGTACCAGAAACTGTGGCTTGAAACAGTAAAAATTTATAATTTTACAGTTCTGAAGAAAGGCTAGAAGTCTAAAATCAAAGTGTTGACAGTACTGGTTTCTTCTAGAAGTGCCAAGGGAATGCCATGGGCTGAATTGTATCCCTTTCCAAAATTTGTATCTTGAAACCCTAATTGCCAATGTGACTGTATTTGGAGATAGGGCCTTCAAGAGATAATTATAGTGAAATGAAGTAACAAGGGTGGGGCCCACATCCAATAGTACCAATGGCATTTTAAGAAGAGAAAAACATTTCTCTCCTTCTCTTTCTCTCTGAGCGTGTGTGTGCGCGTGTGCGTGTGCATGTGCGTGTGTATGCACGCAGAAGGAAGGCCATGTGATGACACTGTGAGAAGGTGGCTTTCCACAAGTCAGGAAAAGACCCCTAAGCAGAAACTGAATTTGTTGGCACCTTGATCTTGGACTTCCCTACCTCTAGAAATGTGAGAAAATAAATTTTTGTTGTTTAAGTCACCCTGTCTATGATTTTTGTCATGACAGCTCAAGCTAATATAGCTATAATGTGTTCACTACCTCTTCTAGCTTTTGGCATTTGCAAGCAAGCCTTAGTGTTTGTTGATTTACAGTTATATCACTCTAATATCTGCATTTATCATCATATAATATGTGTTTGTGTCTGTGTCTAAACTCTCCTCTTATAAGGATACTAATCATTGGGTAAGGGCTTATCTTAATTCAGTATGATCTCAACTTGATTATATCTGCAAAGATCTTATTTCAAATAAGTCATATTCACAAATACCAGAGGTTAGGACCTCTGCACATCTTCTTTGGAGGCACAATTCATTCCATACCAGAGATCCTCTTTCAAGGGCACTTAGAGTCCCCTTACTTTGTGTTGGGTAAGGCAGTCCACCAAGGTCCCAAGTGCACATCTTTGCTGAATATGCTACATACAAGGCCTAAGTCTCTGATAAATGGCTCTGATCCTTAGCCATTTCTGTAGCTGGTTGAGGGTGGCCTCAGTGCCATGACTCTCATAGGATTGCCCCCTACCTAGGGTAGGGGACTGGCTTGTTTATTGCTGACCATAAAAGTTGGCTGTGCCATTAGCTCTGAGTTACTCAAATGCAGTGCAACCCACTACATGTTCAGCTCAGATCTGGGCCCTTTCTATCACTCTGGGTGCTATGGTTTCAATTTGCCTTTCAAAATTCACATGTTAGAAAATTAATCCCCAAATTCATATGTTGATGGTATTTGGAAGTGGGGCCTTTGGGAGGTAATTAGGATTACATAAGGTGATCAGAGTGGAGGCCCCATAATGGGAATGGTAGCTTCAGAACAAGAGAAAGAGAGGCCTGAGCTGTCAGGCTCTTGCCGTCTTATCCTGTGATGTCATCTGCCATGTTAGGATGTAGCAAGAAGGTCCTCAGTAGATGCCAACCAAATATTAATGCCATATTCTTGGACTTCCCAGCCTCCAGAAATGTGAGAAATAATTTTTTAAATTATTCAGTCTCAGACATTTTTTTATAGTAGTATAAAATGAACTAATACACTGGGGACCTTGAGGGCAGAGGAAAGGGTGCTACCATGTTTACGGTCCCAATATCTGCTGTGCTGTGAGTTACAAACTGTCTTTCTCTGATCCACTGAGTCTCCTCATCTAGTTTCAGCAACTATGAAGTTATGGGCATGCCAACCTCCTTGTGTGCTTACTCATTTCCTCTGCAATCTTGTTACTCCTTGCCACCCGCTAGGGGGTTGAGATTCTTTCCTGGCAGGGATATTCTTCTTTCCTTCCATTCACTCTTTTTGGATTCCGAGTCTCTACATATGGCATGTGCCCTCTTCTAGGGCTTCGCATGTGTGCAGTGGCATAAGGTCCTGCACTTAGAAGGGCCCCTCACTTGCTTTAATGTTCTACTCTTGCCATCTTCAGTCTTAGTAATTGTAATAAGGGGCTTTGAATTTTTATTTTACACTGGATTCCACAGATTCTGGAGATGGTCCTGCTCTCCCCTTTGGTCAAGTCTTAGCCTAGACATCATATCGGATTGCTCCTCCTCTTCTTTCTACTACTTTTACATTTCTTGCTGCTTCTCTGCTTGCTAGACTGAACGGCAGCTATCCTAAAGAAATCATATTAATTTTAATTTTAAGGGCTTCAGTTGGTGAAAATCTAATGGTTAAAAAATCCACTTGTTTATGAGGCAAATGTCTGTTTTTACTTCCATTTTAAGAGATCATCATCATAAGCTCAGGCCCCTCTCAATACCTGAACTCATATATTCAAGTGTGAAAGGAGCCTTACTATGATGCACACAGGATGCTTCAAACAATCACTTTATTCAGATCATCATCATCATAAGCTCAGGCCCCTCTCAATACCTGAACTCATATATTCAAGTGAGGAAGGAGCCTTACTATGAGGTACACAGGATGCTTCAAAGAAACACTTTATTCACTGGCAGAAATGCTATGGCTAGAACAAAGAGAATGTTATGTATTTTCTACGTTTGCACTTACTTCTATAATTTATCACTTTGACATATGTTTTACTATTTTTGGTTCTGTTTGCAGTTACTATTTTCTCTTTCTTTACCACTCCAATCTATCATTCTTTGTTTACCATGTTACAAACACTGAAAACATTTAACTTCTTGCATTTTACTCTGGGGTCCACTACTATGACTTGGGGAGTGTATTAATGGATGACTCACTTGCTAGACTTAATTTTGCTAGGCTCATCCTGAGGACCTGCATACACCTTTGGCAGCTAGGAAGAGACATCTTGTCAACACATCTTTTTGCATTAGTGAACAGAATAATGAGGCAGCTATGCACTGGTTATAAAACTGTGGCCACCACCATTTGGAAATTTGCACATAATGGAAGAAAAAGACCGACAGTTGTCAAATATGAAAGATCTGAAAATTGGAAAAGACGTTTTTGATAAACCAACTGGATTGGAAGTCATGATTATTCAAAATGGCACGGTTTGTGGATTATGAAAATCTGGTAATTATTCTTGCTAACTTTGTCTTAACTGATGTGATTTTACTCACAGTATACATTGCGAAGTAAAGCAACCTACTTCTTTACTTTATAGAATCAATGTTCCAACCCTTCCCAAAGTCAGCTTTCTGAAAATATACAATGGGAGACTTCTAATATTACAAACCCACTTCCAACATCCAGGGCCCTTGAAAGAAGAGATAGGCCCATGCTCTTTTTCTTTTATGAAATGTTGCTTCTAGACTGTTTGATAAGTTTCTCATTGAGTGACCCAGTATAGATGTAAGTAAACTTGTAAAGAGTACATTTTTAGCTTTGAACTTCATACAAAGGTATTCCCAATGCAGTATACTTTATGCCAGTTGCTACTGGCATCTTATGCATTTTTTAAAAAACTAGTTCTTGATATCCTTGGCATTTTACTTTCAAAACTTTCCACCAGGTGCCAAATTGACTTGTACTTTTTCTCTGCTTTAGTAATACTGAATTTCTGTTTTAAATAGGTCCAACAAGAAAGAGAGAAAAATTTTAGCAGTTGATAAACTTTGTGTGAAAAAAAAATACATGCTTTCTGTCTACCAGTTTTGTTCCATAAGAATATTATTACCTTTCCCTCTTCACTTTACTTCTATCTTCCTGTGCTCCAATTAGGCTGGTGAACAAATTGATAAGGTCATCACTGTGTTCTTTCTAGGGGAATAGGATGTTCCAAATACATGATGACAAACTGATGAGCTTGATGTATTGGTTGCACCTTTTCAATGTAGGTGTAAGAAGAATTTCTGTTAATGTTACTTTTCACCTTTAGGGGATTCTCAGTTGGAATGATTTGAACTTATTCAAATAAATCCAAATCATCCCAACTGAGAATCCCCTAAATGAGAAATGTTGAATGTGACATTTGGAGTCAATAGTGTGCCAGTTGCAGCTTTCCAAGTAAGTAAGAATACTCTGGGTTGTTTGTTAACTTTTATCTTGACACCTGCACAAAATAAATCCGGCATCATTAAAATAATAATAAACACCAGATGAAGTTTCTGAAATCCCCAAGAGTAGCCATGAAACTGAGCGTTAGTTATCTCACCATGAACGAACTCTAGTTGTTTGGGCCTTAAAGAATCAGAATACAGGAGAGTAAAAAGTTTAATAGTAAGCAGAATGTGACTCAGACTACGTAGACGTCAAATACCCACTGGCAAATACCCTGTGTGCCAAAGTGTCATGGTTATAATAGAGAGAGACAATATGGAAGCAACTTGGGAGCATTTAGCCAGCTATCCACTTTTGGTGGCTGAGAACATGTGTAAGTTTAAGAAAATGTTAACACTTAAAAACAAAACATGATTAAATTATAGGTCTTGGCTCGACTTGAGACCCCACAAATCCCAGCCCTTCCTCTGTATCCTGATAAGAATTTAAACACCATGGCTTGGATAATAATTGCCATTTATTCACATATTTTAGTGCTCAATAATGGCTACTCTCCAAAAGCTTTTTCTTATATCTAACTTGCATTTCCTAGAGTTCTGCACTAAGCAGAAAAAAGTAGCAGCAGGTCAGATTCTCTTATGGGACAATCCTTCCTGTAACTGAGGGGTGGATTACTTATGTCAAAAATGAGTCAATTGAAAGGGCAAAATATCTGCTTAAATAAGAGGCTATCATTGGACTATTCAGCTCCAATTTGTATGCTATGGTTCACATATTTAAAATTGTTTCAGTTTGGATATGGAAATTTTTTTTCTCCTAATGGTACAATGTAAACTAATATTTTTTATTGATTCTCGGTAAAGAATTTCAGTATTTTCCTCCACAGTGATTTTTTTGAACTAGAAAACAAACCAGAGATTTTTGTGAACTTAATCATTATCAATGGCATTTGCTTTACTAAATAATTTTGATTTTACATTTATGCTTACTTTTCTAAAATAATTTTCTATTCTCTTTAGTTTCCATAATGTCAGCATTATTTAAAACCATAGTATTTAAAACGTTTTGTTTTTGAGATGGTGTCTCACTTTGTCATCCTCCGCCTCCTGAGTAAGTGGGACCACAGGCATGTGCCGCCACACCTGGCTAATTTTAAATTTTTTTTGCAGAGTTAGGGTCTCATTATGTTACCCAGGCTGATCTCAAATTCCTGGGCTTAAAGAAACTTCAATATATTGTCTGATAGGACCAGATCATTATAAAGAAGACAGTACGGTCTTTTGCAATGTATATAAATTGCATTTCATAATTCTACATGATGTCAAAGTGAACTGATTTAGTAAAAATGACACGTACATTAGCCTACATTGAATCTATTTTGTAAATCTCAGCAATTCATTTTGTCACTTGGGAATTTGCTGTCAGGGACTTTGACTTTTTCTGTGTTCAGCCAGCAAAGTGAAGGGGGCTGGCATGCAATCAAATCATTACGACATAATGCCAGTGATGTCCCCAAAGAATTAGGGAAACACAGTAGAAGGGGGTGCTAATATATTGAGTCATTTTCTCCTCCAAATTTCTACCAAAGTATTCCTGATAGAAGTGACTCAACAAACACCATTAGAGAAACTTGCTTGATACAACAATGAAATACTTTGAAGTCTAAAGCTTAATTTTTCAAGCTTATTTATATTTTTCAGTATACTATACTTTATGCATCCATATTTATTTAAATAAAATATTTTATATTGCTATCATGACAAAGATTGATATTCCAGGCACTTGCATCACATTTATCCTATGGCTATACATATTTTTGTTTGTTTATTTGTTTAATTCTTATATTCTAGAGATAGTTACTCTACGTATTTAAGAAGCAGTGTATAAAAATAGGTTTCAGATCCAAGTAACTGGGACCCAGGCAAGGTCTGGGTATCTGGGATCAGAATGAAAAATAAAAAAGCTAAATAAAAGACATGTATTTCGTCAGGAAGAAGCATCTCACTATGGATCCAAATTTTTTCTCATCCCAGGAAGTGATTCCTATGAAAGCAGATGCTGATCTCCAAGCTTGGCTGGCCAAGAGGGACACTTGAGCCTGCTGGGGAAGTAAATAACAGAGATTTAACCTTGGGTCATCAGAATAAGAGGCAATGCCCTATTTCCTTTAGTCACCTGAGGTCATTACTCTTCATCAGTAGGAGAGACAGAGAGAAAGAGAGAGGACATTAGAGACTATATTACAACACGAGAAGCCCCAGAGAGGGTTGTGACTTTAAAGTTACTGTCATCTTACTTTCAGATTACCAAGACCTTTCTTCAGGAGTAACATTTTTAATGCTCTATCATCTAAGTTCAGTTATAGTTTTATCAACAGTAAATTTATTTTTTTGAGATGGTGGTAGCAGATGACCACTCAAGAATTTGAAATTAATGGTATATAAGTAATATACAATGTAGTCCTAGGTTCAGCCTATTGTCACTTTGAGCTCTTGCAGAATATTGCCTACAAGACAGATTTACATTTTTGCATTTGCAGAGATATGTCCTTTTTACTTTCTAAAGTTTGAATAAAATTAATCCAAAGAGTTGGAAAGTCCATGATTTTCAATTTTAACGGAAAATTTTTGAATTAAATTTTCAAAAGGTTGTAATTGACAGAGTAAACATGTACTAGGTACAAGAGGTAATGGATTCTGAAGTCATGACATATGTGTATTCCATGTGGAAATGCAATTGTTTACCTGAATTTTGGGCCCAGAACACTAGTCATTACTCTTTTTATTTATAAAACACCCAGTGAGCCCATCTTCATGGAATATAATTCTTATAGGAGAAATATAGGCTTGGACAAAAAGTGGTGAATGATAGGAGACTCTAATACCTGAGTTCCTTAGGTGACATTCAGGGTGATAGTTGCCTTTTTTTTTTTTTTTTTTTTTTTGAGACAGAGTCTGACTCTGTTGCCCAGGCTGGAGTGCAGTGGCACGATCTCGGCTCACTGCAAACTCCACCTCCTGGGTTCAAGTGATTCTCCTGCCTCAGCCTCCCAAATAGCTGGGATTACGGGCATATGCTACCACTCCCGGCTAATTTTTGTATTTTTAATATAGATGGGGTTTTACCACGTTGATCAGGCTGGTCTTGAACTCCTGACTTCTGGTGATCCGCCTGCCTTGGCCTCCCAAAGTATTGGGATTACAGGCGTGAGCTACCATGCCTGGCCAAGATTTGCTTTTAAATATGCTTAATTGCTACAATTTGAATACTTTTTTTCTATCTGAATAAGCATAATTAGTATTTTCGAATGAAACCATCATTCTTAGCAAACTATCACAAGAACAGAAAACCAAACACCGCATGTTCTCACTCATAGGTGGGAACTGAATAATGAGATCACTCGGACTCGGGAAGGGGAATATCACACACCGGGGCCTATCATGGGGAGGGGGGAGGGGGGAGGGATTGCATTGGGAGTTATACCTGATGTAAATGACGAGTTGATGGGTGCTGATGAGTTGATGGGTGCAGCACACCAATATGGCACAAGTATACATATGTAACAAACCACGTTATGCACATGTACTCTAGAACTTGAAGTATAATAATAATAATAATAATAATAATAGAAAAAAATAAAAGGAATATACAGTTACATTTAATGGATGAGAAGACTAAAGCCAAGAGAGCTTCAGTGTCTTGTTTAAGGTAACACAGCTATTTGAGACCAGAACTTGAACTGGAAACAATTGCTGAGGTTCTTCTAGAACCACACCATGGTGCCGTACAGTCATCCAAGGTGAAGAAAGCATTTAATTTACCAAAGGAAAAATGAGGCAGCTGTGATGACAAATCTAGGCAACCTTATATTTCAGGTAAATTTGTTTCTATTGTTCTGAATTATCAGGATCATTTCGTGTCAGACAAACTTCAAACAAGATTTTCAAAACCTTTGACACTACCATCCCTATAACGATAGAGACATTAAAGAAAACAATATGTTACACATGAATACAGCCTTTTAAAATGCCAGACTTTTTTTTCATTTAGGTAGTTGGAAGAATGGAGCAATGGCATTAATTGCTCAAGAAAATGCTACTTTCTTCTGCCTGGTGAGTACAAGGTACCAATTAAAAATTATTGGCCGGGCACGGCAGCTCATGCCTGTAATCCCAGCACTTTGGGAGGCTGAGGTGGGTGGATCATTAGGTCAGGAGATCAAGACCATCCTGGCTAACACAGTGAAACTTCAGTCTTTACTAAAAATACTAAAAATTAGCCGGGCATGGTGGCAGGTGCCTGTAGTCCCAGCTACTCGGGAGGCTGAGACAGGAGAATGGCTTGAACCCGGGAGGCAGAGCTTGCAGTGAGCCAAGATCATGCACTGCACTCCAGCCTGGGTGACAGAGCGAGACTCCATCTCAAAAAAAAAAAAAAAAAAAATTCTTAGCTCATATATTATTTAGGGATACCCTAGTGTGTTGTAATGCAGATTTTTCTCGTCAATATTTGCAGAATGTCACATCATTTTGGAAAACCACAGAGGAGCTCCTTTCCCCATTGTCTCCTAGGGAAGTTCATCACTGCTTATATCCACTGCACAGTAACATAGATAATGGATAACATTTGTACCAAGTTTATTACTGCATGTCCCAATTGGGGTTCTTGAAGTTAGCAACAGAAATTTTTAATGTACTTCCAATATTTTGAAGAGCCTCATGGGAACTGAACCTTTGTAACTTGCACAAGCTGACAAAAATGCCAAGCAAGTTCTTTGCTTTTGTATGGAGTTATTGTAAGTCAGTATGTTTATTCATGCTCATCAGACGTTCTGATTGGCAGCAACGTAAGCCTTTGAAAAATAAAGAGAAGGAGAGAGTTACTAAATATTTAATGAATACAATATTAATAGACAATTATCTCTATAGGTAATATAGCTTTCCTTATATGAGAATCACAGGAATCACAACTTTGGCTATTTAAAGGGTTTATAAGACTATATTTTGGTCTCTTAATAGGTCTCTGCTTTTCTACCTTTGTCCTACCTCTAGAGTATATTTAAGACATTTTTGGCTGGGCACTGTGGCTCATGCCTGTAATCCCAGCACTTTGATCATGGCTGTAATCCCAGCACTTTGGGAGGCTGAGGTGGGAGGATTACTTGAGCCTGGGAGGTCAAGGTTACAATGAGCTGTGATCTTGCCGCTTCACTTCAGCCTGGGTGACAGAGAGATAGAAACTCTGTTTAAAAAAATTTTTTAATGATTACCATTCTAACTGGTGTGAGATGGTATTTCATTGTGGTTTTGATTTGCATTTCTCTGATGGCCAGTGATGATGAGCATTTTTTCATGTGTCTGTTGGCTGTATAAATGTCTTCCTTTGAGAAATGTCTGTTCATATCCTTTGCCCACTTTTTGATGGTGTTGTTTTCTTTCTCGTAAATTTGTTTGAGTTATTTGTAGGTTCTGGATATTAGCCCTTTGTCAGATGAGTAGATTGCAAAAATTTTCTCCCATTCTGTAGGTTGCCTGTTCACTCTGATGGTAGTTTCTTAGGAAGGGGAACATCACACACCGGGGCCTATTGTGGGGAGAGGGGACCGGGGAGGGATGGCATTGGGAGTTATATTTGATGTAAATGACGAGTTGATGGGTGCTGACAAGTTGATGGATGCAGCACACCAACATGGCACAAGTATACATATGTGACAAACCTGCACGTTGTGCACATGTACCCTAGAACTTAAAGTATAATTTAAAAAAAAAGAAAAGAAAGTACTTTATATCTAAGCCCTCAAAAATTTTTTTAAAAGACATTTTTATGTGAATATACTCAATATTTATCATTGAGTTCAATAGTGTCTTTAAAATAGTTTTAAGTAATTGATATTTTAATAGGTAAAAGTTCCTACAAAAGCCATTTATAGCCTCTGTTTAAAATCCCAGAAAATCAGGTTCTTAAGGGTAATAGTGAATTATAGGAAAAAAACTTGACAGTCTTCTACCCTGAATTCATTTCCTTTAAAAGGTAGATTCTTTATAATGCTCATTTTGATGGTGCCACTGATAGATCCTGATTCTTCATTTTCAGAATTGTAAAGGGGTGGATGACTTGATTCTTTTCTGATTAGTTGCTGATCCTTGCTCATTTATTCTAACTCCCTTTTCCATGTTTAAAAACATTGTTAAGCTAAAAGAGATGCCTCTGTAAGACTCATTAGTACTGGCTGTTATTCACATTCTGCATTTAAATACCAGATTTTCTGCTTTTCTGTGTTACCCTCTCAATACTAAGAAATGTTTAGATACTTCCTGTGTGCACATACTCACAATTTCAGCAGTTATCTCTGTGTTTTTAATCTTTTAATGTTCTACATCTCAAATGTTAATATTTTCCTGATAGCTCTACCAATCTGTTCTCTTCTGCATTGACTTGATTGCATATTGGCTGCAAAACATTAGCACACTTTATATTTTCATTTGTCATTTTCCATCAGATGATGATGCAAAGGCTCACTGTCTTGGATACTCCATTGCCCTCTTTATGCTCCCTCTTGAGTGTCACCCTTGGTTTCTCTTTCTTATCCACCACACCCAATACATTGCTAACTCCCGTGAATCCTATCTCATAAGTGTTTCTCAGATATATCCAGTTCTCTCCATCCCCATCACTGCACAGTAGCACTCATGCATAGAATAGTGAAGTAGTTTCCTTCCTATTTATTCTCTTGCCATTCTCCAATACAATCACCATACTAGAGCAATTAGAAGATTTCCTTTGCAGAAAACTCTCCAGTGGCTTTTCATTGCCCTTCCCACCATGCTCAAGTGCTTTAATGTGGCCAGTTCTGTCAGCAACCTCATCTGTTACTTACTTTGTTCTCTCTGCTCCAGCTTTTACAGGGGTGTCCAATCTTTTGGCTTTCCTGGGCCACACTGGAAGAAGAATTGTCATGAGCCACACATAAAATACACTAACACTAATGATAGCTGATGCACTAACAAAAAAAGAGTCAGTGCATAAATCTCATAATATTTTGAGAAGTTTATGAATTTTGTTGGGCCTCATTCAAAGCCATCCTAGGCCACATGCAGCTCACAGCCCACGGGTTGGACAAGCTTGCTTTATAAGATTTCTTCTAGTTCCTCACACACATATAAATTTATCTTCCCGCTTTTTTTTTTTTTTTTTTTTAAGGCGGAGTCTCGCTCTGTCGCCTGGACTGGAGTGCAGTGGCCAGATCTCAGCTCACTGCAAGCTCCGCCTCCCGGGTTTCCGCCATTCTCCTGCCTCAGCCTCCCGAGTAGCTGGGACTACAGGCGCCCGCCACCTCGCCCGGCTAGTTTTTGTATTTTTAGTAGAGACGGGGTTTCACCGTGTTAGCCAGAATGGTCTCGATCTCCTGACCTCGTGATCCGCCCGTCTCGGCCTCCCAAAGTGCTGGGATTACAGGCTTGAGCCACCGCGCCCGGCCTCTTCCCGCTTTTTAACAGAAAAATTGCTACTCATCTTTCTGGGTTCACCTTCATCTTCCTTTCTGTGAGAAGGCTTTCTTATATTACTGGACCAGATGAGGGGCCCTGCTCTGCTCCTCCAGCTCCCCAAACTTTTCATATCAAAACACTCCTGACCCTTTTGTGTTATTACTTGTTATTTTGTCATCTTCTCTGTTATGATGTCCCTGTTATCCTATTCACTACGACATCTCCGTGTAATAGGAGATCTATGCAATTTGTGGAAGGGAATGTTAGTCAAGAGACTCATAATTTCTTAGATGCTATTTTGCATGGTGTTATACAGAGTGAGCCTGAGTTCAGTGTCAGCTTAGCCACTCACAAACTGAAACCTTGAGCAAGTTACTATATTCTTCATGCCTGAGGTCCCCCAACTATAATGGAATAATTAGTATAAACCCCTATTGCATGGATTTCCTGTTAAGATTAAATGAGTTAGTGTGTCAGGGTTGGAACAGGGCCTGCCTAGCACATTGTCAACCCTATGTAAGGTTAACTATTATTATTATTGCTACTATTATCATTAATGGGAGAGCATTTCAAATGCTGAAATCATGTCTCCCCCTCTTTCTATATATAATCTACTACTGAAGCTCAAAATATACTTTCTGATCATGTGGCCTCTTTCCTGGGCCCTATATATATAGTTGATGTCCTGATGCATCTCAGAGGCATGTCCTCCCTTTCCCTTTACAGGTATTAATATTTTGGATAATTTGTTGGGGATTCAATTTTTATATCCTTTACCTTAAATTTGATTAGTTTGCCCAGGAAATTAAAGTCATACCTTATTACTCTCAATTCAAAATGATTTTGGGCTGCCTGAGGAGGGAAAAATGTATTCCATTTTCTGTCCAGATATTTGAACAGGGGAATAACCTTGGTTTTGTAAGTCATCTTCTTTTTACTGTATTGACTATTACTTTTGTTGGGAGAAATGAATGGGTATTTAAGTTTCAAGGTTCACATCAAGATTTCTCCCCTTTCAACTCCACATTTAACAGAAAAATCCCAAATCAATTTAACAACAAGAAAAAAATCATATTTTTAATTAGAAATCCAGACAAGTTTTAGCTTTAATTATGTATTCCTGAGATAATATATGAGAGAGTGGAACTTTTGTAAGTATTCCCCACACAAATCCTCTAAACCTAGAGAAAATGCTGATGTAGTTAGTGGGTGATTTTAATGCAAAAAGCTTTGTTATCCATAGTTTCTGGGTTTCAGTTGGTTGACTACACATGGAAGAGGACAGGATTTTGCATTTTAGCTGAAAAGCTGAGATTAGCTGAGATTCAAAGTAGGTGATAAACTGCATTCATTCATTGAGTTTTTATTGAATACCTATTGTGTGCTGGGCAATAGAGATAAGTAGACCCAATAATAAAAAGAAAACCTTACTATTCACAATAGCAAAGACTTGGAATCAACCCAAATGTCCATCAGTGACAGACTGGATTAAGAAAATGTGGCACATATACACCATGGAATACTATGCAGCCACAAAACAGGATGAGTTCATGTCCTTTGTAGGGACATGGATGCAGCTGGAAACCATCATTCTCAGCAAACTATGGCAAGAACAGAAAACCAAACACCACATGTTCTCACTCATAGGTGGGAACTGAACAATGAGATCACTTGGACTCGGGAAGGGGAACATCACACACCGGGGCCTATCATGGGGAGGGGGGAGCGGGGAGGGGTTGCACTGGGAGTTATACCTGATGTAAATGACGAGTTGATGGGTGCTGATGAGTTGATGGGTGCAGCACACCAACATGGCACAAGTATACATATGTAACAAACCTGCACGTTATGCACATGTACCCTAGAACTTAAAGTGTAATAATAATAATAAAAAAAAGAAAACCTTGAGTTTTATAAAGTCTTACAGGATAGATCAATAAGTAAACAGACAAATAAAATTCAGTCTGATAAGTGCTATAATATGAGTATGCAAAAGCTGTTGTAGAAACTCATAGGGGAACCATCAGTCTTAAAGAGCTTGGGAATGGTGTATGAGGGAGTGAGACACAGAATATTTAAAGCCAAGGAGTGACGTGATCTGAGTTTTATTTTAGAAAGTTCACTTTTGCTGCCAACTAGGGAACAGATTGGGAAGGAGTGAGGCTGGAGGAAGGGAAACCAGCTAGGTAGTTGTTTCCTGCTAATAAACAGTTCACACTTTCTGAGTGCTCACTATAAGCCAGGCATACTCCCAAGCACTTTACATATGTTAATCCATTTAATCCTCTCAGCAATCTTATGAGGTGGGGTGCTATTTTATTTTATTATCTTGATTTATAGATAAGATACAGAGAGATTAAGTAGTTGCCCAAGATCATAAGTCAATGAGAGGCAGAGCTGGGATTTGAATTCAGTCTGGTTCCAGAATCCATACTCTAAACCACAATGATATGTTGCTATTTGACAAAATAATCTAGAAAGATGAATGATGTGAAAGAAGTAGCATTGAAAAAGAAGTAGCATAGAAATGAGTGGATGCTTGGAAAGACACTAAGGAACTAGAATCAATAGGGTTTGGTGCCTGATTAGATTAGGAGGCTATCAGAAAGAAAAGTATCATTATACTCTTATGTTTTTGGCCTGGGCAATTTGGTGGGTAGAAATTCCATTTATTGAAATTGAGATCTCAAGAAGGGTGATTTTCTTGGGAACAACATAGAGCGGAGAAGAATTTTGTACGTGCTAAGTTTGAGATTTCTGTGGAACATCATAGTGGAAATGTTCAGCAGGGTGTTGGAAATACGATGGGCAGCTAAGAACTTAGGGTTGGAAATACAGACTTGAGAACTATTGGCATATATATGTATATAATAGTTAAAGTAAAAGATATGGTTAAGTTTATACTAGGAGAGGTTTTAGAGTAAAATGAGAGCTGAAGAAAACTCTGACATTTAAGTGATAGCTAGAGGAGAAGATTCCACAAGGATGCTGAGAAGGATGAAATAGAGAAGCAGGAGACACATGAGGAAAGCCACTGAGTTTTAAGACAAAAATGGTCAAAAGTGTCCAGAGTTACAGAGAAGTCAATTTGAAGTCAGAAAATTCTCCAATTACTTAGCAATAAAGAATTGGGTAACTTTGATGAGAATACTTTCAGTGCAGCAGTTATTGTAAAAGCCGAAAACAGCACTGGATTGCAAAGTGGTGGACATTTGAGAGAGACAGCAAATCTACACAAATCTTCTGAGAGTTTTACAAACTTCCAGATATTATTATTAATATTATCATCATTATTATTATTATTATTGAGACAGAGTCTCACTCTGTGGCCCAGGCTGGAGTGCCATGGAGCGATCTCGGCTCACCACAACCTCTGCCTCCCAGGTTCAAGCAATTCTCCTGCCTCAGCCTTCTGAATAGCTGGGATTACCCACTACCAGCTATAGTGGATGCCCACTACCATGCCTGGCTAATTTATGTATTTTTAGTAGAGATGGGATTTCACCATGTTTGCCAGGCTGGTCTCGAACCCCTGGCCTCATGATCCACCCACCGCGGTTTCCCAAAGTGCTGGGATTACAGGTGTGAGCCACCACGCTCAGCCCCAGATGTTAATCTTTAGTCAAACTGTCAAGTCACATCTTATCAAAATGATTTTGCCACCCCAGAGAACCAGACAGGATTATTTTTCTGCCTGGACTGAACAGGAATTCTCTAGTAATATTTGGGGATAGAAAGATTTCTTTCCCATTAGCATATCACTGGTGCCTGAAATTCTCCCATTCATATTCCATGTTGGACCAATGATCTCTGAGGAGGGATAACAAAATTAAGCTTCAGTTAGTTATTAAGCCTTAGGTGGCAATGAATTTATTGTGCCTTTCCTGGAAGTGATGAGCCATGGTAACTTATGGACGTTGATGAGGGAGGAGTCATGGGAAGGAGGTGGAGGAAACAGTTGGAATCCAGTACATAGAGCTTCTGTCTGAAGAGCATAAGAGTCTTGGGTATGTATGTAATGTATTTTGGTGCAGAGGTAGGTGGGCAGGATAATGACAATCCAGAAGATAAATTGTAAGTTTTCTCAACTTCAGCTCTGCATAGAGTTTACCCTGTATCCAGGTCTCCACTGCTCTGGCTGTGTATAAATGACCATGGCTTATTAGTGTGACTCCAGTGGAATGTAAACTCCATGAAATTTATGTTTGTTTATAGCCCCTGGGCCTGCAACAGTACTTGGCATACGCCACATGGTTAAATGTAATCAAGGCTTTAGGTTTATATTTGCATTCATAGATATTGTTGTGGCTGGGTAACGACATCTGCAATAGTGCTCAGAATGAGATCACTGGTGACTTTGATTAATGCAGGGTAGAAGAAACCACACTGCATTATGACAACTTCTTACCTCAAGTAACCAAATTAAGAGATAACATAACAATATATTCCATACCTATTTTAATGTTAATATATTTTAGAGCTTGGAAAATGGAATTTTTATTTCAAAAACTTAATAACATGTCTAGCTTCTTATCCTTTGTGCCTGTATTCATCAGAGCTGATGTCATTTAACCATGACTGATAAGTTGGATACCGTTTCAGAACTTGAGGCCAATTTGGTCTTTGGTTAGCAGGTCCACAGGTGGTCCATGGTGGCTACCGAGACACCACTCTGACCCCCTCACTTGTTGTTAGTGCTGTGGCAGACGCTCCTCATCTATCAGCCTTCTATGAAGATTGCATCAGGGGAAGAGACCTGCCTTACCCAAGGTTCCACCTCCTTCCCAGTAGAACCACATCTAATGACTGTCAGGGGTATATAAATCCCCAGCCTTTTTGCTCCAGTTCAAGACAGTTTTGGAGGGTCAGTCTATCTTCACAGTTCTCCAAGAGGATGGCTGAGCCTTCACAAGTCCTGCGTCACAGCTTAACTTCTCCTTTTTTCCGGTCCTGCCATTTGCCTTTCGTAGATGTTGATCCACAAAGCCTCCGTTATTACCCCATGCATGCTCAAATCCACTCAGTTTGTATTCTAAGAACCTGACCTGTGGCACGGGTTGGCAATTCACTTGTTCAGTATTATCATTCTTCCACTGGCCTTATGGAGCCCAATCTTAGTTCTTACAGAGCTATAAGAAGCCTTACAGACTTTCTAGTCTAATTTTTAAATTTTCTTGGTGTGGAAACAGGGACCTTGGGAGACTATGTGACTTTCCTGAGATCATGTCTAATTTCAAATACTCTAGTAACTAAATATAGCCTGTTCTTCCTTTATCATATCTCTCATGGTACCACGTCACTGACAAGATTTCCAACTCTATGTTCTGTTTTCCCCATGAAAAGTCGTCATAGTATTCTTGCTACACCTGACCCATCCAAACCAAATTTCTATCTTCTTTTTTCTTTTTCTTTTTTTTTTTTTTGAGGTGGAGTCTCGCTGTGTTGCCCAGGCTGGAGTGCAGTAGCGTGGTCTCAGCTCACTGCAACCTTTGTCTCCCAGATTGAAGAGCTTCTCATTCTTCAGCCTCCTCAGTAGCTGGGACTACAGGCATGTACCACTACACCCTGCTAATTTTTGTATTTTTAGTAGAGACAGGGTTTTGCCATGTTGGCCAGGCTAGTCTCAAACTCCTGTTCTCAAGAGATCTGCCTGCCTTGGCCTCTCAAAGTACTGCGATTACAGGCATGAGCCACTGAGACTGGCTCCAGAGTTTTATCTTCTGACCTGTCCTGCCACCACCTAAGGTGGTTTGCTAAAATGTCTAAGCTTATCAGATGAGCTGGAAGTCAGATTTCCACAATGAATCCACAAGCACTGAAAAGAGATGATTAATTGCTATATTTGGTTTCCATAGTTGGAATAATGTAATTGTGGAGTTACCCTATTTTCTTCTCTTTACTCAGTTTGAGATGTTTCTGAAAAGTTGAGAAAAATATGGGGGAAGCTCCTTTTAGAGTCGATTTTTCTTTTTTTTTGGTAGTCCAAGGTACTAGATTTATCAACCTGGTGGCTGACTATCAATTCCTTCTTTTACTCAACATTTTTTTTCCTTCAGTGCTTATTCTGAGCCAGGCACTCTTTTAGTGCTTAAGGTACATTAGTGAGCAAATTATACAGGATTTCCTGTCTTTATGGAGCTTACTTAGTGAGGGTAGGCAGTGATGACATTAAAAAAAAAAGAGAGAATGTGCTAAAAGGAATTAAAAGTGTTCCAAGAATAAGAGGTAGAGTGGAGGGTAGGCAGTTTGTAATATTAATTGGGTGATCACTGAAAAAGCAAGAGTTGAATAAAGTCTGAAAGAGGGGTAGGGACTTAGGCAACCCTGGGGAAGAGCATCTAGAAGAAGGATCAGCTAGAACAAAGGCCCTAGGTGAGAGTACACCTGAAGTACTTGAGAAACAGCCAGTGGACCATTGGATTAGGGTGTGAAATTGGGTGGGGCAGGGAATATTAGGAGGTAGAAGTATGAGATGAAAGCGGGGCAAGATCATGTAGGGCCTCATAAGCCACCGTAAAGACTGCAGCCTTTACTGTGAGTGAACTGAGTAGCTATTGGAAGGTTTTAAGCAGAAGAGTGAAATGATCTAGTTTGTGGTTGAGGGGATTATTCTTGCCACTTAGCTGAGGGCAGAAACGGAGAGAACAGCAAGGAGACTATTGCAGTAATTCAGGTGACAGATGATAGTGGTTCAGACTAGATCAGGGCAGGAAAACAATGCAAAGTGGTCAGATTCTGGGTATACTTTGAAGGTAGTGGCAACAGGACTGAATGTGGAATCAGAAATGCCAAGGAAAATGACAAGCTTATAGCTAGAGCAGTTGGTATAATGGAGTTTTCACTGGGATAGGGATGGTTGGAGGTGGAAAAGATTTTGGGGTAAAGGAAGATCAGGAGTTCAGTTTTGTATGTCTTACATATATAAAATTGTAGATGTCAAATGGAAATTTGATTTATACATTTGGAATTGGAGAGAATCTGACTAAAGGTATTAACTGGGGAGTCGTAGTTGGCTTTTTAAGGCATGGACCTATATAAGATCATGATAATGAGCTAGAGAGAGGAGGACCAGGAACTGAGCACTGAGGATCTGCAGTCTCAGATAAAATAGGGTAAATTAGCACAGGGATCTGAGAAATAGTGATTGGTAAGATAGGCGGGAAACTGAGATTGTAGTGTCCTGGAGTCAAGTGAGGAAGAGTTGAGGAAGAGTGATTAACTGTGTCTACTGCTATTTGAAGGTCTAGAGTAGATGATGACAGAAAACTGACTCACGGATTTAGCAGCATTATATCAAATAAGGTCAAGTCTGGAAAGCAGGAAAAAAATGGCCAGCAGGTATTATTAATAGGTGATCAATATCACTAATCTTCAGGGAAATGCAAATCAAAACCACAATGAGATATTGTCTCATATATTTTACAACAGCTACTATCAAAAAGATAAGAGATAACAAGTGTTGGCAAGTGTATGAAGAAAAGGGAGTCTTTGTACTCTTGGTGGTAATGTGAATTGGTACAGCCATTATAAAAAACAGTGTGGAGATTCCTTAAAAGATTAAGAACAGAACTACCATATGATACAGCAATTCCTTTTCTGTATATATATCTAAAGGAAGTGAAACAATTAACTTGAAGAGATATCTGCACCCCCATGTACATTGCAGCCGTTATTCATAATAGCCAAGACATAGAAATGATCTTTTTAGTGTATGTCAATAGATTAATGAATAAAGAAAATATGGCATACTTGCAATAGAATATTATTCAGCCATAAAAAGAAAGACATTGGGACATTTACAAGAACATGGATAAGCCTGAAGGAGATTATGCTAACTAAAACAAGCCAGACACAGAAATACAAATACTGCATGATCTAATTTATGTGTAGAATCTAAAAAAGTTAAACTCATAGGAACTGAGATTACAAAGGTGATTTCCAGGAGCTGGGGAGTAGAGGAACTAGGAAGATATTGGTCAAAGGGTGCAAACTTTCAGTTCTAATATGAATAAGCTCTGAGGAGCTAATGCGTAGTGTGGCCATTACAGTTAATAACATTGTATTGTATACTTGAAATTTGCTAAGAAAGTAGATCTTCAGTGTCTTCAACACACACACACACAATGGTAACTATGTGATGTGATGGATGTGTTAATCAACTTGATTGTGGTAATCATTTGAAACCAACCCAATAGTCCCATAGTTTTATTTTTATTTTTTGGATAAATATAGAAATTGACCCTTCTGGTCTTAATTCTTGAAATTTGTTTTGTCTGAATTCCTTCCTCAGGAAAAGACCTTCAGGCCTCTCAAAAAAGTGTCAAAGAACTGAAGCTCACCAGATTACCACAGCTAGGCAATGAGATGCCAAACCCCTCATTTATCATGATTGCTTCCTTGCTTTTCTCTGGTTCCGGCTTTTTTTTTTTTTTTTTTAACACGTTATTACATTTCTTGCCTGCAATATAAACCTCTAGTTTTAATTGGTCAGGGAGACAAATTTCAGACTGATCTCCTATCTCCTTGGCTGCAGCACCTGACTAAAGTCATCTTTCTTGGCAATACTCCTTGTCTCAGTCATTGGCTTTCTTTGTGGTGAGCATCAGGACCTAGACCGAACCCCTGGTGTTTCAATAACAATTTCACAGTGTATTTATGTATATCAAATAATCACATTGTACATCTTTAGTATACACAGTTTTGCCAATTATACTTCAATAAAGTTTTAAAAAAGGAAGGGCATCAGTTGTTTGACAGAAATAACATAGGGAATGGGCTAACGAGCTACAGGAGATATACAAAGGTAAAAAGAGAAAACTTCAGCTTCACAGAGGCAGTAACTTTAGGAAGTCTCTGCCCTCCATGGGCTGGGGAGACAGAGGGAAGATCTTGGTGTCAGAACCTCAAAGTTTGCAGGAAGAACCTTTTAGAACTGGGGCATGGGCCTCACAGGAGAAAGTGCTGACTTCTTCCTGGTGCAGGTACTTCTGAGGAAATATGATGAGGCTGGTCTGGAGTGTGTAATAATCGTAAAATCTGGAACCAACTGCCTGCTGCCAGGGCAGACAGCTTTTGTTGACGCTACTGGCAGGATATGAAAGAACAAGTCTATTCTTCCTCCCACAGCCCTACAGCCTTACAGCTTTCCTCTGGTGCACCTACTAGCAGAGTCTGACAGGGAATAGCTGGTAAACAGAAAATATGGTTTTCAGTGTTCTAGCCCCAGCATCACAGAGCAGAGGATTGAAGGCATGGATGGATGTGGAAAAAAGAGACACTAGCTTAATAACTGGCATAAGCATGGAAGTCACTGGTGACTGTGACTGAAATACTTAGGTGGAATGCTGAAAGGTAAAACAGCTAGGAGTGGAAGGAGAGAACTGGAAGAGGAAGGAGATTCTTTGGAGGAGTTTGCTGCAAATGAGGCAACAGTGGACAGGGGAAGTGGAGTCAAGCAAATCTATTTTGGGATATGAGAAACAACAGTATGTAGTATGATATTTGCTAAGTTTTTATTGAGACTAACCCATTAATCTAGTAGACAGTGTAAATTTGATGGTGTAGGAGAGAGAGGAGAATCTTAGGTGTGATGCTTTTCAGTAAAAATGGAGAGCAAATGCGGACACTGGCTTTAGATAGAAGATGGTGGTGTGTGAGTTGGCGAGAGATTGTCAGGGTTGGTCTGGCCTCTTATAGGCATTGATCCATCATTGATTTTCCTGTGCCTGGTGATCAGTTTTCTTTTTGCCTTTTGTGGAGATGATGAGTTATACACCTGGAAGGGCTTTTGTTTGCCATGTTGGCCAGCCCTGTCTGATTTCCACTCTTCTGATCCACACTAGTCAACAACATTCAAGTTCAGTTTTTTTTGTGTGACATATACCTAATCTTTGCATCATGTTACTTTTAGTGTTCCAAAAGAGGAATACAGTAATAGAAGCCTGATAACATCCAGTTCCGACAAAGTAATGGAAAACAATCTTAAGATGCTTCAGGAAGAGATATTTTGTTTTTCTTTTCTCAGTGGTCTGCAAATCTTATATCAAAATGCTAAATACCTTGTAGATATAATGAGTAATACAGATCTCATAGTTAAAGCTTTGGATATTATCTTTTCTTATGGTGATGACATTAAGAGAAAAAATTTTGTATCTAGATAGTATCTTTATCCAGAGTTTATACATAATCATTTTCTACCAGAAATGTAATACTTTTACTTTCCTGAGGAGAATGTCAGACTCTTCACTATGCATTTCTGAAAACTCCTCCAACTTTGTGTAGCTAAGAGATCAGCTGTAATAAGGTATATGGATTGGTAGAGCACCTCTCTTATTTAGGCACAATTTGAATGATGATAAACAAGAAACGTGATAATGGCTATTTTGTAGGAGAATAATACCACAAAGTATGAAGTAGTTCCAGGAATTTTTTAATCCTCTTTATGACTTTAGACAGTATTGATTTTCAGAATTAATGCTTGTCAGTTTTCTTTCTCCCTCTCTCTTTCTCTGTGTGTGTATGTGTGTGTATGATTCTAAAGGCATATGGGCCATAGACACTTCAGGTGCTTGTTAATAGGTATCGCTGGTTGACCCCTTTCCACTGCAGAAATGTACTGCAGGGAGAAGGATAGGTGGATCCTGAAGAGAGATTAAACTCTCTGGTTATAGAAAAAGAATGGGAATTCTCCTGGGGAAGGTTAGAAGATTGAGGGAATCTAAGGCCCGATAGGAAAGTGCTCACCTAAGACAAGAGATGTCCTCCATAAAGGAATTGCTTGAGATAGTTTTAATTTCTCAGATCCTTCTTTCTACCTCCTGCCAGATGACAAACACTACTTGTCATATTTAATATTTAAGTTCCTCCTTAAGTTGTTATTCTCTTGAATTATTCCAAGCCCTATAGAAATTCTGACACACTTGTGCATGAGGATGTTGAAAATGATAGAAGTATAGAGCCTGCCTCTACATCAAACTGTGGCTGCTTTGGAGTTATATGGAAGAAAAAGCACTGTAAATGCTTCCTGCTGACTGCTGCCCTGAGGTCAAACTAGAAATTGGCCTAAGATGTTCAGAGGAGCCTGTAATTGTTAGAGAGACAGCAAAGGGATATTTACAGGACAGTAATGAACTCAAAAGAAGAGTCTGCCAACAAATTAGGTTTAGATGTTTTTAATCCTTATGAACAAAGAATGCAGTACATTGAATCTGAAGTAAGGCTGCTGTGTGGCCGTGACTTGCAATAGTGGTGGTCTTTGGGCTCCAGAAGCTTTGGCAGCAATGGAGTCTCAGTCTGTAGGAAAAGTGAACTCTTCTTTCTCGTGTTACTTTTGTTGTTCTCATGGTTTGGAGCCATGGGGAGCCATATTTTACTTGGTCCCTAAGGGACTAATCCAATTATTGCCTTTCAGTTCATTAAGATATATCCAGATGTCTAATCTGTTCATCAGTAACAGATATAAATAGCGATTATCAGTCATTGTCCTATGAAAAGTCCTAGAAAATATTCCAAAGGTTTAGCCTGGGGCATTCCACTTTAGAAAAGCTTGTCATTCCACTTAGGATGTTGTTGGATTTTATTTTCACAGGGACCATCAAATTAAATATGCAGAAAAGATTGGGGCATTCTAACTCACTGTGGTCCAGCTATGTGTGTTGGTGAGGAAATCGCCAGACACTTTTTTTTTTTTTTTGAAATGGAGTCTCGCTCTGTTGCCCAGGCTGCAGTGCAGTGGCGCAATCTCTGCTCACTGTGAGATCCACCTACCGGGTTCACATCATTCTCCTGCCTCAGCTTCCCGAGTAGCTGGGACTACAGGCGCCCACCACCACACCTGGCTAATTTTTTGTATTTTTAGTAGAGATGGGGTTTCACTGTGTTAACCAGGATGGTCTTGATCTCCTGTCCTCGTGATCCGCCCTTCTCAGCCTCCCACAATGCTGGGATTACAGGTGTGAGCCACTGGGCCCAGCCCAGAAGCACTGTTTAAAGGGTAGAATTTTATTGTCTTTAAGTTCAATACCTTGAACTTGATAAGTACTTGGGTAATAAAGATCAACTATTACAAAGCTTTAGGAGACCTGTCTTAAATATTCTGGCATACTTGAACACTATTTCTTCATATGGGTTTGGGAATGTGTTTAAAACATCTTCTGTGACATGTGACACTACTTAGTTTAAAGGATATGTTAATATTGGATTGAGATATTTTGAACATATAGAATTATTTAAAACATACAACTGATATGTGTACCTCCCCCACTCAAGATAGTGTGTATCCCAAAACCATAATGTGGGGTGCAAAATCGGGTTGCAAAAGGGTACTTAGCAGAATAACATTTGTATACATTTCAAAAACACATGAGATAATATTATGCATCATTTATGACTAAGCACATTTTAGTAAAAGACATTTTACCCATAACAAATATAAAAGAAATAGCCAATTCATGAGGCTTTACTGTATCATGAGCAATAATCAACTTGCAACAAAAGTCAGAATATATTGAACTGACATGCCACTCAAAGACTTCTTAATATTACAGATTGTTAGTCAATAGTAATCTGTCCTGATATATATATAATCAATAAAAATAACTTTAGGACTAGAGCTGTAACTACTCCTCTGTTTCATTGGTTACATGGTCTCCTTTGGAATACAAACCTAGAGGCTTATTGATGTTGAAATGCATTGTGTAATAAAATGCTTTTCTTGGCTGAACTTAGCTAGTAAATAAAACAATTAAATGCCATGATTTGGAGTCCCAGATGATTTTTCTCCAGTAGAAATGACCTCATAAAATTCTCATCCCATTGTGTAAGCTGGATCTCCATTATTTGCATTTTAAATGATTGATAAGGATGTTGGGATCAGGTGAAATACAATCACAGAAGTATATAATATACCAAGGTTAGTTTTAAAAATAATTTATCAAGGTATATGTTATCTTAAAGATAAAATTAATTCTCGTAGCAAGTCTAAGTTTTCTCTGTGAAGCATGCCTGGATGCATGATCCTTAATAAACTCTCTTCTGTTATGTTTAGCACTAGATTACATAATTGTTTTGTTTTGTTCACTATTTTTGTGTGTTTGACTTTATTTCTTTTATACCCACAGTGCCTAGCACAGTACTAGGCACATAGTAGGTGTTGCATAATTATGTTTTGCATGGTTTTAAATATTTTTGAAATAAATAAACTGGTCTTCAGATATAAAGTTATTTAAATAGAAAAGAGAAAGGTCCTTTAAGAGAGTGAATGAACTAGTCCCTCTATCTAATTTATAATTCAGTTGTTAAGCCACCCAGGGCTCAAATCCCTTTAGCTTCCTGTCACAGAGATCCCAGTAATGTTTTCTTAAGGATTGCAAATTGAGAAAAATTGAAGAGTAATCCTCAAGAATACTTAAGTATAAAATGAGCCCCTGCTAACCCACAAAAAAGTAATAGTTCCTTTAGTTTTTTTATTATTATTGTGTTCTTGATTGTCACTGTGATAAAAGTGTTCAACTAAGAATAAAGTGGGATAAATGATTCATTGAACAGTATCAGTGTGTTGCCAATACAACATAAAACGATGATGATTATTTTCTTCAACTAGATTCTTCTTCCTTTTTTTACAAATGATTTTGTGTTTTTTATAAGCAAGTTCTAAGATTTTAAAAGAGTAAAGATTCTGTTGCAAGTAATATATTTACTTAAGCTCACCGTAAAATGTAGCACACATCAACTAAGATCTTCTGACAATCCCTTTCCTGTTCCTTAATAGAACTTGGGCGTATCATGTAACTTCCTCGTCACTTTCGCTTTCTAAATATTTTATACAGTTTAAATCTCATTCAGAGCTCTGCACCTCCTCTCTTCCCCATGCTAGGCTGTAACTCCCCAGAGTGTTACGATGGGAAGGAGCAAGAGAGTTTCTTTGTACACGAGACCACAGTTACAGGATTGTAGTCTCCTTCCTTTGGGTCACTGTTGCTTCTCTGGCTAACAAGGACTAGTTGTCTGCACCTTCTGCATGGCAGGTATCCATATGTTGACCCTTTCATAGTGCACATGTGTGAATTCTCAGGTAGGGACAAGGGCTGTGGGGAGATATGGGGCCTTTTTACTGCACAACTTTCTACCTCGGCAGACATGACTTCAACTCTATCTCTTCTACCCAATCTTTGACTGTAAATTGTATCCACTGGCATTCACTCCATGGCTTCTTGCATCTGTGTTTATATGTATATATGGGTGCTTGTGTGGGCGTGCGTGTGTGTGTGTTTCTACTCAGTGGCAACATTTTTTAGGGTGCTACTAGCAAAATGGCTACAGCCCAGCTACTTCCATGCTGTCCATTTAACCTATGGGAAACTCACACTCCTGAGCACACCAGATGGTGGAAATGAAGACTGCTTGTTGGGCGTCCCTCCCTCTCCCACTGCTTGTCATAATTCCCCAGTTTCCTTTTCTCCTCTATAGGTGCGAGGGTAGATCAGCATATCCCCTTCATTGGACACAGCCTTGCTACTGATTGGAAAGATGGTCTCCTTCTACCTTACAGTGATTCCCTTGGTGTCCACCTTCTTAGAAGGCTTGTGATGTTGTCTGGGGATGGGATAGGAGAAGAGAATTGTAACCTCTCCTTTCTGTTTTCACCTTTCTTCAGCCTCTATTCTCAGTAGTTGGGGAGGTGGGTAGGGGTAGAAGGCTTGGAGTAGTAAAGCCATTTCTGTGGTCTCCTTCTAATCCCTGGAGAAGCCGTCTGGCTCCAGCCTTTGGTTCTGTTTAATATGTGGATCACACATTTAGTGCCTCTTACAGATTTTGGCTCTATTGCCAGTTTCAGGACTTTAGTAAAACATCCCATTCAACATTGGGTTTGGGTTGAAACAGGTTATTTAAGAACTTATTTGCTATTAAAACTGTTACACACACACACACATATTTGTGTAATTCAGAGGCTTTATATAAATATGTTTCTGAATTTTACATATGGTTATTAATATAAATTACCTCAAGAGAATTGAATTACCAGAATTTCTCTAAGTGCTTTCCTGGGCTGCTTTCATTATTGTTACAAAATCCTTCTACCTTTATGTTACCTTGGGGAAAGCTTTATTGGAATCATATATAATATTATATTGGGGGTCAGATCCTTAATAACTTGGTTGACCATTACAACATTGATGCCGTAAAGGAAATGATTGCCAGTAATGATTTTGTGTTTGGATACTCCATAGTATGCAAATATTCCTGGGAGGCAGGATCAAGTCCTCACTTCTTCATCACTCATTGGAAATTATACAGTGTGCAGAAAGCACCATAGGCTTTCAGAGGTAGAAGATAACTGGGAAACCAAGGGTGCCAGAAATAGCTGAAGGTGCTGAAATGGGAGTTGGGGCCTGCAGTAAACAACTTTCTCCTCCGTTCTAGTTTTGACTGTTTGGACAGTGGACAATCAAACTGACAATGATGCTAAATGGAGGGTTAGGGGAGTCAGTATCATACAAAGGAAACACTTCAGTACTTCGTGTGTGTCTGTGTCTGTGTGTGTATGCTTTCAGTTTTTCCCCAAATGAATTTATAAACAGTACACATACTACCAGGTTTTATTACCCTTTATTTTCAACTGATGGGATCATTCTAGTTATTAGTTATAGGAAATAGATTTTAAGACACACATTTTTGTCTTTCTGGTTTTTGTAAAGATAGGAATATTAGCTGATGCTGCAAAGTTTAAACCTGCATGCATAATGTTTAAAATTGAAAAGCAATCATATCAAACTGATTCCAAAATTAATAGTTATTGATATACATACTCATCATTGCTTGAAGAATTATGGAATCAAGGGTAATACCCAAGCGTTCAGATGACACAGGCCTGGACTTGAATCCTAGCTCTGCCAATTACATGTTGTGTGAACTTGGGCAATTAACATAAATTCTCCATGTCTAGATTTCCTCATCTGTAAAATAGGCATAACACTATTTTTTAGTGTTGTTGATTAGAAATGACATATGCAAATCACAAGACTTTAGAAGGAGTTCAGTAAAAGATTGCTCATAAGTAGTAATGTGGGGATATCACTACTTCTGAGGTTTTGTTTATGCTAAATTTTCCCAGAACATTGGATGTACACTATTTTAATTTATTCAATAAACACTGAAGAGAATCTATCATGTTAAAGGTTCAGAGGCTTCTAAAACCTTTTAAGAGAATGTTATGCCTTCATGAGAACGATCAGCCTACCACACATCAATCTTAAAATACTTTTGGTGGGTCACTTTTCTAAAAAGTATGGTGCCTTTTCTTGCTTTCTGAAATATTAACAATGCAGGGTCGTTACTATAATCATTGATATGTACTGAGTTGTACTGTCATGATTTCTCAGGTGTTATTTAGGTGTGAATGGATCTTTGTTTCTTGTTATACTTCTTGAGTCCTATTATCTGGTTTTTATATTTGCTCTGTCTTTTAATGTTTGTAATGAACTTCATCATTTCAGTTTTGGTATTTTTGTCTTAGCTCTCAAAGTAAAAGAGGGAGGAGACCCAGCTTCTGAATAGGTTGTGTGGAATAGTTTAGTTAACTTCAAGTTTGCAATGAGCCAACAATGTTTGGTGACTGCTAATGTGGCCAATGTGGTCCTTGACTGCCTTTACAGATGTGTAGTTTCCAAACCCAGAAACTATTTTTCTGATGGTCAGTGTACATTAAGAGTTCTGCTAGTAAAATACTGTCACACCAGAATGCAATATAAGAGGAATGATGAAGATGGCAAGAATGAATAAGTTAGATGAAAGAAAAATGGCTACAGAATTGAGAATATTAAGCTTGATATAAAAAAAAACTAATAAGAACATAATATCTATACGAAGCAGAGGCAGGTTAAAGTGTGGAATTAGGATGAGAGTCAGAGCACAAATAACATGACTTCTCACTCAGTACTGTAATGTTCTCTGTAATTTTTTAGGGGAAAAATAAGAAACATCTCTGTTTGGGAGCAAAGGGGTATCCCTCTATGCTGTCAGGGCCCTATTTCTACTGCTTCAGACTTTGAATAAAATCATTTTGTTTGCTAGGTTTGACTTAGCAGAACAGAAAAATGCTTGAGCTGAGAGAAGAAGGATCTCAAGTATTCACAGGTATCATTGCTTCACTGTATGTCTAGAAAATTAAGGAGAGCAGATATGGCACTGAAAAAAATTCCTTATCTTTTTCTGGTTAATTTCCATCTTCCTTTCCAGTGGTGCATTGGTAAATGTTTAATAACTGAATCATTGAAAGAAAGTAAGTTTATTATAAATATTATTGACATAAAGGATGTGTAGCACACAGCTTACAACTAATAATATATGATACTCTTTATTGTAAGTTCCATTATAGCTAATTGATCCTCACAAAATACTTTCGACTAATTTTTGCCAAACTCCTCTATCCATAGCCAATTCAAGATTGTAATTTATCTATGATTTGACAAAATGAGACTGTGAATAGATGTTTGCTTACTATCTGACTCAGCAAAAACATTGCTAATGTCATTCAAAAATGGGTATAGAGCCAAGATAACTTTTGGTTCTTATTTTCATTTATGTTGTTGAGTAAAGAGAAAGTGAACACAAAGATGTGTCAGAACTTCATGAGCGACTCTCCTGAGTTGGATAATAGTTTTCAAATACTGAAAAGATATTAACTTTTTTTTGTCTTATTCAAATGTAATCGCTACCAACCCAGCGTGCACTTAAAGTACTGTGCATTATTAGCATATTTTAAAAAGTCTTTTCAATCAAGAAGACAGTAAATCAAGCCTTAATCTGTAGCATTTGCAAAGTGTTGTGGCCAAGTTTACGCTACCAACATAATGTCTTTGTATGGGGAAGTTGGGAAGATATGTGCAGTAGCACACCATTGAAGCGGTGTCATTGTCTGGGGTAAATACCCGAGATTTGTTGTCTCATGGCCATGGAAAATAGGACGTGGACACACAAAGAGTAAGGTTCAAAGCTGAAGTTAAATAGGTGAAAGAAAGAGCTCAGACCGATGTGGTGGTTCACGCCTGTAAACCCAGCACTTTGGGAGGCTGAGGCGGGTGGATCATGACATCAGGAGATCAAGACCATCCTGGCTAACATGGAGAAAGCCCGTCTCTACTTAAAATACAAAAAATTAGCCAGGCATGGTAGTAGGCACTTGTAGTCCCAGCTACTCAGGAGGCTGAGGCAGGAGAATGACGTGAACCTGGGAGGTGGAGCAGTGAGTCGCGATCATGCTATTGCCTTCCAGCCTGGGCGACAGAGTGAGATTCTGTCTCAAAAAAAAAAAAAAAAAAAAAAAAAAAGAAGAAGAAGAGCTCTGCAGCAGAGAGGGGTCCTGGAGAAATGGGTTGCTGGTTCTGTGGAGAAATGCTGCGGGTTTTATAGATAAGCTTGAGGAGGTGGTGTCTAATTTACACAGGGCATGAAAGATTGGTTGGACCAGGTGTACAATTTTCACAGAGTATGAGAAACAGGTTAGGTCTAGGTGTGCCATTTGCATGGAGCATGAAAATCTGGCTGCCCCAACCTTAATCTTTTATTATACACTGGAGTATCTGCCTGGCTGGTGACATGTTGCCTGCTTTCTTTACTGTACATGTGGTGACAAAGAAAAGGGAAGATGGAGCCTCCATGTTGAACATACCTGGCCCCCAGGTAGCCTTTTTCTATTGGCATAGCTGCCAGGATTCACCTGTGCAAACTTTCAGCTTGTTTATCTGTGTTTGAAGCTGGATTTTTCAGGCTGCTCTTTGTTAGAAAACAAATTATTTGGGGGCGGTTTTTTTTTTTTTTGTTGTTGTTGTTGTTGTTAAAAGGGAAATTCCACTGAGGACTCTGTTGCTCATACTATCCACCTAAGTAATTCCTTTCTATCTCCTGTATCATATGTCCCCCTTCAGGAGAGGTAACACTAACTGCTGTTAGGGGGTATTGGACAATGATTCTTTCTGGTTACTTCCTGCTGGAGGAGCACTGTGTGGGGAACAGCAGTTAGATTTCCTTCTGGTGTTGATCTAAGGGTCCTTGGAAGAATGGCGCACCCATGTGTGGTTCCATCTGCAGCACCACTTGGAATTTAATAGCTTCTAGGTGAGAAGAGATGAATCTTACAAGAAGGTTTTGAATATAGGGATCAAATATGAGTATTAAGATTACCATTATTGCTCGGAGTACTGTAGGCCACAACCATGACAGTAGAATTTGTTTGATACCTGTTAGATAGTGATTTGCCTCCACCAGATGTTGCTGTACTTTACCAGAAGTGTTAATATAGAAATAACATTCTTTATAGGATAAATGGCATTGAGTTGGGTGGCTAGAGTAATTTTAGTGTTAATTTTGGCTAAATATTTCCTGTAATTATTAATCGCTTCATGAGCGATTAATTACATAACCAGTTATTTTCTTTAGGACAAGAATTTACTATACAGGATCCTTTCTTATATAAAATCTCTTCTTTATAACTTTCTTTGCATAGCTAAAGCATGACATATTAGCAAACTCAATAAAAAACATAGCAGACTCAGTGATAGTAAAACTTTCATGTTTACTTCTTGTCTGTAACTATTATCCCTGCTATAAGGATCATAATTAAGCAAAATATTATAGCAGTTGACATTCTTTGTCTGATACTCCATTCCGGGGGTTGCTACAGTATATGGCAAATAGTAGAGTGACTTTAACAATTCCCTCAAGTGTGGCATAGTAAATAATTATCATTTAAAATTTTACTTGTCAAGATACAGAATTTCCCTTTGGGAGTTTATGAAGTTACAAATGTAAACCCATGGATAATCAAAATCTCCCTGAAAGTATGCGTAAAAAAGAAGTTCTAATATCTGATAGTAAATCTCAGAGGAAAAGTAAAAACGATTGACCGTATCTGGTAACGTGTGGGTGGCACTCAGTAGGATGAGTAGCCCTCACTCATTTACTTATCTTTTACGATTTTCAGCTTAAGCTCTATATTTTTTTGCATTGATAGCTGGGATTTTTTTCAGGCTGTCAGGGGTTTCTCCCTCAGCTTTCCAGGCTTTGACTTTAGTGTGATGTATCTAGGAGTCAATTCCTGTAACTTTTATCACTGAGAGGGTTGAAAGGAGAACGGTGTAGGCCCTTTCCTAGCTTGGGCTTACAGAAGGAGAGAGAAGGGATAATTTTACAAACACCAAATCTTCTGGGTTAAATTATGGTGGTCCTATTCCTTCGGGTTGGGTTTTTGGTATTGTGTTAATTCCTGTTGAAAATGAGCCAGAGAGGTTACATGCTTAACCAGTTCAGAGGTTTCCTGGTTTAATAGGAAATTATTTGTAATGAAAGGCCATCCATACAGAATCTTGAAAGGGCTCAGACCTAATTTTGTAGGGGAATTTCTTACCTGCAGTAAAGCCATGGGAGGACAGAGTGACCCAAGGAAGTTTAATTTCTTGGGACAGGTTTCTGAGGTACCTTTTGATAATATCATTTGTTTTCTCTAGCTTTCCTGAGGACTGAAGTCTCCAAGCACAATGGAGATGATACTGTATGCCTAGTGCCTTTGAGACTCCCTGTGTGATGGCTGCCTTAAATGAGGAACCATTATCACTTTGGAGGTACTTAAGTAGACCAAAGTGGGGAGCTATTTCATTAATACTTTTATTACCTCAGGAGCTTTTTCTGTATGGCACGGAAATGCTTCTACTTCTACCCAGTTAGTGAAAGTATCTACCAATACCAGGATGTATTGGATGCCCTTCATCTTTGGCATGTGGCTGAGTTTTATCTGCCAGTCCTCCCCTGGAGAGTTTCCCATCCTTTGGGTTTGAAAAGGAAGGGGCCACCTGTTGAGGGGATTATTTTTAAGACAGACTTCACAGGCCTTAACATCCTCTTTGACTGCTTTTAATAAGTTCTCTGTTGAAAACAATCTCTGGGCACACTGATAGGTTTTATCCTTTTGCAAGTAAAAAGTGGAGCTTGCCATCCTCTAAGTGTAGCCTTCTGGAGGGCTGGAAAGTGTATCCTTGAGAGATGGCCCATTCCATCTCTGCAGAGCAGTAATGAGGCTTCATTTCTCTTATGGAGTCTTCCCAGAATAGAGGGGCTTTGAGTGTGTTGAGCCCCTGAGACTTCCTTGCCACTGACTTGGCTGTCTTTTTCCTTCATCTATTTCATCTGTTCCCTTTTGATGTCCCTTACAGTATATCACTGCTGCCTCTCATGGAAGGAGAACTGAGGATAATAACATGTGAATTTCCTGGTGATATTTTATAGGGGATCCATTAGTGGTAAAAAATAAGTGTCTTTCTTTCCAAATGGCAGCATGAGCATGAAGAACTAAGAAAGCATACTCTGAGTCAGCGTAAATGTTAGCTAACTTTCTCTGACTTAATTCAAGATTTTGAATCCTTATAGCTTGTAAGAGCTATCAGTTCAGCCAATTGAGTGCTTGTGCCTGGAGAGAGGGGCATACTTTCAGTAACATCACTCAGAGTGACTACTGCACATCCTGCTTTATGGGATCCTTGTTCCACAAAGAAACATCCATCCATGAAGAGGGTCCAGTCTGGATTTTCTAGGGGAGTTTCTCTGACATCCTCCCTGGCTGCCTAAGTCTGTACCACAACTTGTTTACAGTCATGCTCAGGTTCCCCAGTTTCCTTGGGGAGGAAAGTGGCTGAGTTTAGGCAACAACAAGTTTTCGATAGAATTGTAAACCCTTCTAACAGCAGAGCCTGATATTTAAGGAGCTGTCTGTCTGTTAGCCAAAGGCTCCCCCTGAAGACACCAATCCTGGTACATTATATGGGGGTACAAAGAGTTAAGCTATTTCCTAGGGTTAATTAGGTGGCCTCTGGTACCCGTAGGGCCACTGTGGCAACTGCTTAGAGGTGTGCTGGCCATCCTTTAGCCATCAAATAAAGTTCCTTACTCAGGTTGCCAGTGGCTGTTGAGTTGGTTCTCAAGTTTGAGTTAAAACTCCCAGGGCCATTCCCTGCCTTTCTGATACATGAAGATCAGTCTTGTTTTAGCTGTTAAAGGCCTTTTGAACTTCAGGTTCCCAGGTTATGAAATGAGTTTTAGCTGCTTGAGTTTCTTTTATGAGGTGATATAAGGGACAAGCTATCTCACTGTACTCAGTTTTCCATCTTGATGGTGTTAGGGAGGGGGAAGGAGGAAATGGGCTTAATCTTTCCCTTAATGCTCTGGTCCCTTCAGACAGCAACAAACCCAGGTGCTTCACTGAGGTTTGGCAAAGCTGGGCCTTAGATTTTGAAACCTTATATCCTCTGTCAGTTAAGAAATTAAGAAGAGCTTCAGTGCCTTCCTGAGATACTTTCTCAGTTGGGGCACAGAGCAGTATGTCATCTACATACTGCAACAGAAAACTCAGAGAGCTCCTTTGACAGTGCCTATCCAAACAAGTGAAGATTGCCTCAAAATCCCTGAGACAGAACTTAGTGTTAACTGGGCAGTTTGGCTGGAGGAATCTTTGAAGGCAAACAGGTATTGAGAGTCAGGATATAATGTTATGCAGAAAAAGTCGTCCTCTAGATATAGGACTGTGAACCATTTAGTTCCCTCAGACATTGGAGTTAGCAAGGTATAGGGATTAGGGCCCACCAGATGAATTGGGACTGTGGCCTGATTAATGAGGTAGAGGTCCTGAACTAGTCTCTATTCCACATTGGGTTTCTGCACTCCTAATATTGGGGTGTTACAGGGGTTGTTACAGAGTTTGAAGAGGCCCTGTATTTTGAGGTTATTAATAATGGCTTCTAGCCCTTTCCTAGCCTTTGACTTTAGGGGATATTGTCTCTGATTAGGAAAAGAAGTGGGATCCTTAAGATGGATCGAGACTGGCCTAGTGCTTAGAGATTGACCTCTTCTTCCTTGAGTTTCCCACACTTCTGGATTAATGTTAGCTTCCACCAGGGGGAGACAAAAAGTTTGTCCTGGGGCTATAAGGATATTGGCCCCATGTGAGCTAAAATGTCTCTAACAAATAAAGGAGTGAGACTTTCAGGCATGATTAAGAAGCCATATGTAAATAATAGGCACCCCCCAACCACAACTAAGGGATTGAGAAAAATATTGGGCTGAACTTTTCCTGAGATGCCCATCATGCTTGTGCTACAGGAGGAGGGGAGGCCTGGATTACAGAAAGGAGAGAGGCTGTCTCCAGTGTCCAGATGGAGGTCCACCCTCCATCCTTCAGTTTCCAGAATCACCCTGGTCTCCTCTGCAGTAATGGCAGCTTGAGCCACTCGAACCAGGGATCTGAGACCCAGGACCTGTCAGTCCTATTGGACCATCTGTGAGACTGTTTCCAAACCCAGTGACCTTCATCTCCAGGGGCAGTCTGATCTCCAGTGGTCCCTGCCACACTCTGGACAGGGTCAAGATTGCTTCCTCTTGCTGCCTGGACAGTCCTTCTTAAGGTGACCTGACTTGTCACACTGGTAGCAACTAGTGGATGCACCTCGGGGATCCTGGAGTTTGGAAGCCTGCAAAGCAGCTACTAGAGCCTCTGTCTTTCTCTTGTGTTTTCTCTCTTTTTCCTGGGCTTCCTCCTTGTCCGTATAATAAAACACAAAGGTGGCCACCCTCAGGAGATTTTCCAAGGTCCTTTCTGGTCCTATGGCCCACTTCTGCAGTCTCCTTCTAATATCAGGAGCTGCCTATGTAATAAACTTGTTCTTTAGGTTGAGCTGTCCCTTGACTGAATCAAGGGATAAGGAGGTGTATTTTATTAGTGTCTCTTTCAGCCTTTCCATAAAGTCTGTGGGATTCTCATTTGGCTTTTGGTCTATCATGGACAGTTTCAAATAGTTAAAAGGTCTGGCCCTAGTATTTGTAGGCCCTGCAATATGCACATTAAAACATGTTTCCTTTTCCATTCATCTGTGGAGTCATTGGGATTTCCAATCAGAGTCAAGAGGTACTGCCTCTTCTTCCTATTGGGGATGATGGTTCCCCTATTTCTTCACTTTCCCTATTTTCTCTCTTTTTTTTTTTCCTTTGGTCTGCTATAGGAGACATACTGCTCATCTCTGAATTTCTCTGCTACTTGCAGAGCTGCCTGTTTTCAGCTATGAGTAGGTGTTGGCTTAGGAGCAGCATAACACCACTCCATGACAAGTCAAACACCTGAGTTAAATTTTGGAAATCTTCTATATACCTGTTGGGGTCATCAGAAAATCAGCTTAAGTGTCCCTTTATTTGCCTAAGGTCCTACAATGAGAAGGGAACTAGAACCCTAGTGGCATCACTTTCCTTTGGGCATTTCCTGTCAGGGTAAGAGTGATGCTTGGGGAGTGGAGAGTTTTGGAGATGGTGGAGCTACAGAAGCTGATGACATAGTTGGAGGAGGCCTCAGATAAAATGGTCAAGAAAGGCCTGGACACTCAAGAGCTGCCTCAGATGGTTTTCCCAGAAGTTGCTTCTCTAGTTTTGGGGAATCCTTCCCTATGGGCCTGCCTGCTATGATTGCTTAAAGAGCTGAGTTGATTGTGAAACACTAGCAAAGGTCTAGTATCTTACTAGATACTAGTAAGGCCTGCCCTTACTAGTATCTAGATACTAGGACAAGGCCATGCCCTTGTCCAAAAGCAGAGTTTCAGGTTCACAGGAGTCTCAGTGCTTCAGAATACATTTCAGAAGCCTTCAGGCTGAAGATGGTCTATTACTCATCTAGAAAGAGAAGCGAGAAAAAGGCACCCCTTTAGTCTCCTTCCTTTCCTTTGCAATGGCTTAGTGCGGAGGGTAAGACAGTGGGGATGTCCCCCGCAACTGTTTTCCCTCCTTGGTTCCCTGTACCCTGGCATCTGTTAAAGTTGCTGCCCATAGATGCAGACATTACCCTCCATCATGGATCCGAAGGAGCTAAGTAATTGGGATGTGTCACGTTCACACATGCAACAACAGTCCTCCGTTGGTGATTTCCCTTTGACTTCCTAGGCTTGTGTGATCTGCATGACTCCCTGATAGATGGATCTCGGGAAAGACTATGCAATAGTTGCTTTAGGGCAAGGGCCCTTAATGCAGGCACTGTACTGGGTTGAGCTCTATAATCTGCCATTATGGCCTGGACTAAAGTATTTATTCTTAAGCAGTGGCTCTGGTTAACTTTCGGACATAAAATTGCCTTACTGTTTAAGTACAATTGTAACTGGAGGCAGAAGAGGTGCCTTAAAAGAGCATAGGTACTGAATTGCAGTTTTCCTGCTGATGGGACAGTATTGAGACTAAAATTTTGTTTGGGAAGACATTTTCCTCCTCATTGTTGAGTTTTCCTATTCACAGAAGAAGCATAAAGCCTAGTAGTCTCTTGTAGAGGGGCACAAAAAGGGAGGAGAACTGGGAAATAGATTGTTTTGGCAAAGGAACTGACTGCCTCATGGAGAGGATTCCTATTCCACTAGGTGGTGAAGTAGGCCTTGAAATATCATGGGCTGTCCAGACCAAGGGTAGACAGACAGTCACTTTGGGGTGGGGCAAATCCTCTGTTCTAGAAAATCACAAAAATGGCAATCCTTTGAGCTACATTTCTGGTTACTACAGCATGTGGTGATCTTGCAAGGCAAGATTACTTCCCTGAACTGTAAAAATTCCCATAGCTTTGCATATGGAGAGGGGATAGGAGACATGGTATTTGTGGACAGGAAAAGAGGAGATTTATGATAGAGAAAGCTTGGAGATCCTGTTGCTGACACCCATCAGGCTGTTGGAGGCTGGGGTTAGTCCAGAAGCCTTCAGGTAACACAAGGGTGTGGCCCTGGCCAGGAACCCTCAGTTGCCTCTGCACCTCTTCCAGCCCCACATGATGACTAGGCTCTCCATGAAAGGAAACTGGTTCAAAACAAAGCCAACACTCCCAATATCCTTAGGGCACTGAGGGATTTGCTAAGCTCTCCCTGGCAAGCCTATCCCCTGAGTCTTGTAAGGTTGGCAGCCACACTAATCATTTTTAAATGGCTGAAGGGGGCCCAGTGTTTGGTTTGATTTTAAAATGGAGGACAGAGGCCTCAAAATGACAAGAAATGGTTGGGGTTTGCTCCTATACTCACCCTTCCAGTGAATCTACCTCGGATCCTGGACAGGCCTCTAAAATGAAGTGGGGTCATTGTCTGGGATAAATAACCAAGATTCATTGTCTTACGGCCATGGAAAAGCATGACACAGACACACACAGAGTGAGGTTCAGAGTGGAAATTTAATAGGCAAAAGAAAGAGAAGAACTCTCTACCAGAGAGAGGGGTCCTGGAGAAACCGGTTGCTGGTGCCATGGGGAAATGTAGCAGGCTTTATAGATGAGCTCGAGGAGGTGGTGTCTGATTTACCCAGGGCATGAAAGATTGATTGGACCAGGTGTGTCATTTGCATAGGGCATGAAAAACTCGTTAGGGCTAGGTGTACCATTTGCATAGAGCACATAAATCTGCCTTGCCCCACCCTAATCTTTTATTATGCAGATAGGTTCTCTGCCTGACCTGTGCCATGTTGCCTGTTTCTTTACTGTACACGTGGTGACAAAGAAGAGGGAAAATAGAGCCTCAATGTTGAACATACATGGCCCCCAGGTAGCCCCTTTCTGTTGGCGCAGCTCCCAGCATTAATCCATGCAAGCTTCCAGCTTGCTTATCTATGTTTGAAGCTTGAATTTTCAGGCTGCTCTTTGTTAGAAAAGACATAACTTGGGGACTGCTTTTTGTTAAAAGGGAAATTCCACTGTGGACTCTGTCGCCCTTACTCTCTGTCTAAATAGTTTCTTTCTATCTCCTGCATCATCATTATATAACATTTCTGTACACAACTACAATAGATATAAATAATCTGGAGCACAGATTAGAGTATAATGTGAAAATATACATTTATAATAAAATAAGTAGGAAGTGATGAATTTTGAGGATTCGTTGCCTTTGCTTTCAATATAATTTAATTAAAATTTATATAATTTTAAAAAATATGCTTTGTCGCCACTTTGTGTATTTCCTGAGAAATTAACAAAATAACTCTCACAAGCTGGTACAAGCTGCTCTAGCACATCACTGTTCCTTCCCCCAAAAGCACCAGAGCACAGTGATTACAAAAAAGACAGAACAGAGAATGGTTGATGCACACATGCACTTGTTCATGCTAAAATAGAAGGAGTTGCCTAAATTCAAAAAATTCACTTATTCTAGTTGCAGTTTTACCAGAAATGGTTTGATCTGGGGATATTACTTAAGCTAATTTTATTTCAAGTCAATAGTGATTTTCTATTTTTTGAACTTTATGTAATAAAGCATCAAAATTGATGATCTGACCAGTCCAAATTAATGAAAAGTACAAATTATATTTCAGTTAACTATGGATTTATTATTTCAAATATTTTTAATTATTTGAATTTATTATTAAAGTGTTTTAGGTAGAGATCCTTTATATTAGTTACTAATAAAAAGCTGTCATGATTAGCAGCATCTATTTGCATATAGATAATTGATGTGCTAAATCTTTTAAAATACGAATTCTCTTAATTGGTTTGGTGGATTGTATTATTGTTCCTAATTACTTGCTTTCCCTGTATACTAGGCCCAGCCATACAGGGCTTGTCTTTGGGGGTCACTCACTTCATTGGTGTCAGGTTTTGATTGCATGACTTGCTCTGCTCAATGCAGTGTATGTATGAGTGATATAATACTTGCTCCTGCAGAAACTTTAGGAAGCATCCTAGCGTTTCACCGTTGCTTTTGACTTCTCTATCACAAGAACGGCATTCTCAGATAAGGACATAAAATACATGCACAGAAAGAGCTGCAGACAACTTACATCTGATAGGTAACAGTGACAAATACATTATTGATTTTCTAAGCTACAGAGTTGTCTATTGCCATGGCATATTTTAGCAAAAAACTAAATAATATTAGTAGATTCAGCAAACTCTAAGCTTGATTACACTCTTTTTGGATGCTTTTAAAGATTCTGTTTAAAAAGAAAGATGTGAATTAGAAGGTTACCTATGGGGTACTATCCTCCCTACCTAGGTGACGGGATCATTTGTACATCAAATCCCAGTGACACACAACTTTCCCATGTAACAAACCTGCACATGAACCACCGAAACCTAAAATAAAAGTAGACAGAAAGAAAGGTAAATTTTACCCTTATCCAAATTAAATTAGCACAAATTCTTAATGTGTAGAGTTTATATTAAATAATAATTTACTGGGTTGGAAATAGTATTAATCTCTGTAGGAAGAATTTTTATTGAGCTCATTTTATTGATCCATAAGTTCTTATCACTTCTACTAATGAGTCAGACACCTATTTAATTACAATTAAAATTTTTGGATTTCTGAAATTTCTGGCCAAATCAGTTTAATTATTTATAGTAATATTTTCTGCTTTAACTCCTTTCAGATTTCTACATTTATTTTCAATGGGTTGTGCTGGACTTAATTATTCAGAAAATAAAACAAGCATCAGTTGATACCTACTCTATTCCAGGGCTCTATCAGATGCTTTCAGATATATTTCATTGAATTCTTTTAAGGAAACTGTGACTCAGAGAAGTTGAGAGTAACTTGTTCAAGGTCAGATAGCACTTGGTGCAGTAAGTGATAATGTTAGAATGGAAGACTTAATCCCAGTATGGATGGTTTAGAAATTGTTGATGATCTGCTCTAAAGATTGTGGGCTTACTGTCTTTTTTAAAAATTAATCAAGCTGTTTTAGTAGCTTTTGCTGTAAAATAAAGAACCTCAAATTTCAGTGTCTAATAAGGAGCATTTCCTTCTTGCATATTGGCCTGACTATTGCTTGTGGCTGGGCGTAGGTTGTCTGGCCTCAGCTAGATGTATTTAGTTCCAGGATTCAGGAGAAGTTCCAGTCTGCTCCAAGTGTTCTCATTCTGGGAACAGGTCTCAAGGAGCATAGAACTTATTTTCAGGCTGGAGGGCAGATACTTAAAGGGAAGTAAAATTTTACAGTGCCCCTTATGGCTTGTGCTTGGAGCCAGCATGATGTCATTTCACTAGTCAAAGCAAATCATAAGGCCAAGCTCAAGGTAGTGGAGTTGGGAATAATATTACACTTCCAAGTCATGGCAAGGGTGAGGAGTGAACAACAAACTATACAAAACACAATCTACATAAACATAAAAATGATCTTTTTCATAATTATGAGGCCAAAATTTCATTATTTATTTTCAAAAAAGTAAATATTGATCTAATAATCTGCAACATTTGTAAGAACTCTTATACAGTCAGCCCTCCATATATGTGAGTTCTGCATCCATGGATTCAACTCACTGTAGATCAAAAATATTTGGAAAAAAATGGATGGCTGTGTCTGTACTGAATGTGTACAGATTTTTTTCCTTGTCATATCCCCTAAGCAATACAGTATAACAACTATTAGCATATCATTTACATTGTATTTGTTATTGTACATAATATAGACATGATTTCAAGTATTCCAGAGGATGTGCATAGGTTACATGCAAATACTCAGCCAAGTGATAAGGGGCTTGAGCATGAATTTTGGTATCTATAAGAGTCCTAGAACCAATACCCCATAAATGCTGAGAGGGATGGCACATACTTTCAGTATAAGACAACATTTCAAGCAAAGAAGCATTATTTAAATGTTAGATTGATGAGATGAATCAATCTGGCATTTCGTGTCATTTATATTTATTTATTTATTTATTTATTTAGATCATACTTTAAGTTCTAGGGTACATGTGCATAACGTGCAGGTTTGTTACATATGTATACTTGTGCCATGTTGGTGTGCTGCACCCATCAACTCGTCAGCACCCATCAACTCGTCATTTACATCAGGTATAACTCCTAATGCAATCCCTCCCCCCTCCCCCTTCCCCCCTCCCCGTAATAGGCCCTGGTGTGATGTTCCCCTTCCCGAGACCAAGTGATCTCATTGTTCAGTTCCGACCTATGAGTGAGAACATGCAGTATTTGGTTTTCTGTTCTTGCGATAGTTTGCTGAGAATGATGGTTTCCAGCTGCATCCATGTCCCTACAAAGGACACAAACTCATCCTTTTTTATGGCTGCATAGTATTCCATGGTGTATATGTGTCACATTTTCTTAATCCAGTCTGTCACTGATGGACATTTGAGTTGATTCCAAGTCTTTGCTATTGTGAATAGTGCCGCAATGAACATACGTGTGCATGTGTCTTTATAGCAGCATGATTTATAATCCTTTGGGTATATCCCTAGTAATGGAATGGCTGAGTCATATGGTACTTCTAGTTCTAGATCCTTGAGGAATCACCATACTGTTTTCCATAATGGTTGAATTAGTTTACAATTCCACCAACAGTGTAAAAGTGTTCCTGTTTCTCCACATCCTCTCCAGTACCTGTTGTTTCCTGACTTTTTAATGATTGCCATTCTAACTGGTGTGAGATGGTATTTCATGGTGGTTTTGATTGGCATTTCTCTGATGGCCAGTGATGATGAGCATTTTTTCATGTGTCTGTTGGCTGTATGAATGTCTTCTTTTGAGAAATGTCTGTTCATATCCTTTGCCCACTTTTTGATGGGGTTGTTTGTTTTTTTCTTATAAATTTGTTTGAGTTCTTTGTAGGTTCTGGATATTAGCCCTTTGTCAGGTGAGTAGATTACAAAAATTTTCTCCCATTCTGTAGGTTGCCTGTTCACTCTGATGGTAGTTTCTTTTGCTGTGCAGAAGCTCATTAGTTTCATTAGATCCCATTTGTCAATTTTGGCTTTTGTTGCCGTTGCTTTTTGTGTTTTAGACGTGAAGTCCTTGCCCATGCCTATGTCCTCAATGGTATTACCTAGGTTTTCTTCTAGGGTTTTTATGGTATTAGGTCTAACATTTAAGTCTCTAATCCATCTTGAATTAATTTTTGTATAAGGAGTAAGGAAAGGATCCAGTGTCCTTTATATTTAAAGTTGACTGTGTTAAAAGCAGAAACATTAATGGTTATGAGCAGAAAAGTATCTGTTAATTTATATTTGCAGTGTTGTATTTTATAGGCAGACATGTGATGACCTGGAGCAGATATAAAATACAAGTTTCTAAGAAGGGGGAAGTGCCACCTCCATTTTATATGTGTGTGTGTATATATATATTATATATAATATATAATATAATATATATTATATATTATATATAATACTTATATATAATATATAATATATATGCATGATATGTAACATATATCTACATGATATATATAATATATATATGTATCTCCAAGAACTTATGGTTATCCATTTTTAAATACTCTATCAAACCTTGTATTGCATACAGCATTCAAGATAGTTCCCACTGATCTCTGCCCTGAGTCTCTGATTCAGGCCCTTGTATGTAATACCCTTTCTTTGTGTTAACTGGACCCGGTAACTCACATCTGATAAATAGTACATGGCAGAAGTGATGGGGTGTTGCTTGAGGGATTAAATTATAAAAGCATGAAGCTTCCATCATGTTTTGACTCTCTCTTTGTATCCTCTTGCTTGCTTTGATGAAACAAGCTTCTATGTGTGAGCTGCCCTCTAGAAAGGTCCACATGGCAACGGACACAGGGCAACCTCTATCCAACAGCCTTAAGAAAGTAATTCCTGCCAACAGTCATGTAAGTGAACTATGAAAAGGATCCTTCCCCAGTCAAGCCTTGAGATGACTGCAGCCCATTGCAGTACGTTGATTGCAGCCTGTGAGATAATCTGAAACAGGGTCCCAGTTAAGTAGTAAGAGGATTTCTGACTCAAAAATGGTTAGAAAGTAAGTGTTATAAGCCACTAAATTTGGGGGGTTGTTACACAGCAATAAGCAACTATTATACTCTGCCACTTCACTTCATATCTGCAGTTACTTTGCAGGGGTATACATATTTTGGATTATAACTACAAATATAAACATTTCATACATATTAATCTAATATTCAGCAATTCTATGACAATCATTTAAGCTTATTTCTTCGAGACTCTTGAATTTCTTTTAGAAACTTTATTCTTCTCAGTTTTCTTGTTTAGCAAAGAAAATCTTTCTGTAAAGATAAGAGGATATGTAACCTTTTTGCTTTTGACTTATTTGATGGCAAGTCTTAATAGGTTGCTAGAGGGCAAAAGTTAGACTAGTACAAACTTTGTTTTACTTTAAAGGCCCATGACCTCCTTGAGATTACCAGACTTTAACCCCAAATCGGCTTTGAATATAGCCCATGATTACAATATATGTTTTTACTTACAACGTTTTTAATAAAATATTTTCAACATTTTTTTTCCTCTGATGCTATCCAAGAAAGAAACAAGATGAGAAGGGGAAGCAGATTTCCACCCTCTCAAAACTAATTTTCTCATTTGACCTTTCTTCTTGGGAATTCTAAAATACACTGTCCTTTCTGAGAAAAGAAAAAAAAATCAAAACCAAAAAAATCCCACACTTAGTCTCCTGGGAATTCTCCCAGTTTCAATTCTGCTATAAATATTTCCCCTGCTCTAGATACCATGTATCTATATTTAAAGTTACTACTGGGTAGAGCAGGCAGGAAATGCATTTCTTTCTTTTTTTAAATCAAGGGTTCTAGCTTTCTTGTGTTTTATTTCAGCTGTGTGTTTTGTGTGTGTATGTTTGTGTTTCTGTCGGTTAATTCAAGAATGTATATGTAAGATAGTATAGCAATTTTCCCAGCATCCTAGGGCTGTAAGGAAAAACTATGTCTTCTAGACAATTTGACAGTATTTAGACTGTATTTAAGACAAGAACCATTTACTCTTAGCTTTAAAATGCACATAACTTTTGTTTAAGCTTTGCTGGTAATATACTTTTGTATTTAACATTATATTCCGGTATTTCAGGTAAAGGAAACAGGGATAATTTAGTCATTTGTTTAGAACCTCAATGTCCTGGCTCTTTTTCTGGGTTATGAAGTCTGCTTCAGCTCTCAAGGAGAAAGATTGAATGCATAAATTAGATTTGAGAGGAAGAAAATCTGCCTTCCCTTCTCATTTGCTCCTTTCTTGGATAGCATCAGAGAAAAATAATGAAAATATTTTATTAAAAATGTTGTAAGTAAAAACATATATTGTAATGATGGGCTATACTCAAAGCCAATGAAGTTGTGGTGCCATACCTCTTGGCACCCTGTGTTCAATCCATTTTTCCAGAATGAACTCCCGTTTCCTCTCTTCATGTTAGTTACTCAAGGCTCAGACCAAGCCTCGGTTCTTATGAAAAGCTTTTGAATACTTTCCACTCTTCTGTCCTCTCTGATTTCCTTCTGTTTGTGGATTTTTTCCTGTGGAACTGTACCTTTATTTGTTCATGAATTATTTCAAACAAGAGTTTTTGTTTTCTAACTTACGAGACCCATTGGAGTCAGGGCCCATGCCCTTTTTACTTCTTTATTTTCTCTAGACTAAAAGTGACAAGTAATTTGTGGTTGTATTTTAGGCCTTGTGAAGTTAGCAGAATGGATATTTTGGGGTCAGGGTATGTGTCCAGTTCCCTTGAGTAACTTCTCAAGGATAAAATTACACATGGGTGCGTGATTTCCACAGGGACATAGGGAGAACTCCCTACCTGCCCACATCCCATTTGTCCTGCTGCACCCTACTATTAGCCTTGAACATTTCCCCTTGACTGCTTTCTAAGACAATCCACACTGTTTTAAAATGTAGTTTTGCTCTTGGCAAGATTATTGTGATCATGTTATGTGGAATTTAAAGAGTACTGAATTTTTTCTTTAGTTGTCACTTTTTCTTGTCAAGGTTCTTTGGTAATCACTCAGGGGTCCAATCAACACGTTACTTCTTAGTTACCTCTCTTGAACAGAATTTTGAAAAGTCAGTCGGAGGATATACAGATGGCTAGAAGTTAAATTTGTGGGTGAAGGTGATAGTTCACAGGAAAAAAAGGCACAGGGTAGGAGGCTAGGAATACCCCAAATGTTAACTTACACCAGATTTTCAAAAGTTTAATATAGGGATATCTATATCTATATCTATATCTATATATCTATATATCTATCTATATACGTATATATATATATATAGAGAGAGAGATATCAATATAAATTCTAACAGTGTGACTTTCCTGGTTCTGAGCATGCAAATATAGGTAATGATTCAGAAACATCGAACTGAGGATGTTGACCAACTTTGTAGACATTGAGACATAAATGCGATAATTCATTTGACATGAAAAACTACTTTTCCTTTAGGGCCTGGAAATATTAATATACAAAACTTCAATGCTGGAAAAGTGCCAAATAGCTAGAGACAGTGAAAAATATTGTCCATCCAGATATTTGCAAATATTTGAATAATTAGAATTGTACAGAGAAACATCTGTTTAAAATTTCACGTTAGATACATTTCATCATTATGTATATGTAAAATCTGAGATTTAAATACACAAACATTAATTAGCTGCCTGTTGATGATTATGTACTGAGGGAAGATGAGAGAAGTGGTAGAAGATGAAGGAGGAAAATTGCCTTGAAGTGTGAATTTTATTCAGTACAAAGTGAATAATCCTAAAAATTCTTGAATAGTAGACTGATATACAGTGTCACTTTTAAATTTTACTTTGAAATTTTTCATAGAGTAAAATTCAGTTTTTCTTGTGTACAGCACTATTGATCTTAACACATGTATAGATTTGTGTAACCACTACCATGATTAGGATACAGAACAGTTTCTAACCCCACAAACTTCCTTGTGTTTCTCCCTTAGAGACACAATGTCATCGACTCTTAACCCCTGGTGACCGCTTACTTGTTCTCAAGCATTATAGTTTTTTTACTTTGGGTAATGTCATATACATAGAATTTTACAGCATGTAACCTTCAGGGACTAGTTTCTTTCACTCAGCATAAATCCTTTGTTTTGTGTATCAGTAGTTCTTTTCTTCTTACTGGTGGGTAGTATTCCACTGTTTGAATGGATGTACCACTGTTTATTTATTCGTTTACTCACTAAAGCACATATAAAATATTTTGAGTTTTAGCAATTATGCATAGAACTGCTATAAACATTCATGTATAGATTTTAGTGTGAACATCAATATTCATTTATCTGGGGTAAATCCCAGAGGTGGATTTCTGGTAAGTGTATATACAACTTTTAGTAAAACATTATTAAGAAACTTCAAAACTGCGGCCACTGCACTCCAGCCTGGGCGACAGAGCGAGACTCTGTCTCAAAAAAAAAAAAAAAAAGAAACTGCAAAACTGTTTTCCAGAGTAGTTGTTCTACCTTGCATTTTCACCAGCAATGTATGAGAGTCCCAGTTGCTCTGCATTCACCTCAGTACTTGGTATTTCAATTCTAAAGAGTGTTAACCATTCTTACAGGTGTATAGTAATACCTAATTGTGATTTTAATTTGTGCTTCTCTAATGACTGGTGATGTTGAACATTTTTTCATGTGCTTGTTTGCCATCCATCTGTATACCTTCTTTGAAAAAGTGTCTGTTCAAAGTTTTTGCCTATATTTTTTCTTTTGTTCATTTTTTAATTGGATTATTTTCTTAGTATTGAGTTTCAAGTGTTCTTCACAGTTTACAAGTTGAAAGCTCTGACATTGGTATCAATACAGGCAATAGATTAGGCTTCTTATGTTGCAAAATGTTTCCTGTATATCTGTTAATATTTTGGATTATGAAAGAATGCTTACTTCTTCTCCCTAAAGAACTGTTTGTGTAGCAAAAAATTAATCTTTCTGGTTTTGGCAGACTGTTCCTTAATTGTAACTTGTACACTTGATTCTTAAAAAGTCCTCTCAGGTATTACTACTCACAAGTTCAGATAAGAACACCAAAAGGATCAGAGCGACCAGGCCTTGTCCAGATTCATAGGTGGTTGAACTAGAACTGGAAACCGGCAATGTGGTATTATCCTCTCTTCCATATCCTTTTCATGATCCCAAAACAACTTGCAAGTTAAATTTATTCCATTATCTGCATATAATCCATCTGGTCACAGTTTGGGAGAGCAGAAAGCCTTGTGAGTAGACCATTCACGAATGATTTCCATCAAATACATGTATGTGGTATATATTTTTGGTGGTGGATTAAGGTACTGTGTTCTTGGGAGGGAAACCCAAGTACTAATGAATGCTCAGCTTCAAAGTCACACAAGCTCCTCAGTCATATTTTAACCATGTGCTAGTTCATAGCTCTGTGCTCTTTTGCAATTAAAATTTTTACTATTTTATGTAAAAAGTGCCAAAGTAAAATGATTTAATTTTTATTAAAAAGTTCTGTGCAGGTTAGTAAGATTATATGTAAAACTGATTACAGTTAAAAAATAAACTATAACTGGAACCACAACACAGCCTAATATATTGGAACATTATTCTAAGCTTGGATGTGAATCACACAAAATGACTTGAGGAAAATCATATTTTCCAAACCTAGCAGATGTTATTATGTTTCTCAAATCCATTTCCATTTTTTTCTTTTACTCCTCTGAATACAAATTTCCCCAACTGGTATTTATGGACTTTGAAAAGTCATTTAGCTATTCCCAAGGACAAAGGTAATATTACAAACTTTGTACAGTGGTATATAAATAGTAAAGTGGAAGAACTGGAAGATTATCTTCCATGAATATTCCTTAATTTGTGTTAAACCCCCATTCTCTACAAACCAAAGGAAAGTATTTTTCCCTGTCCCTCACTAGAGAATTATGGAATTATAGAGGAGTCTTTGCACATGATTAGACCATGACATTTGAAGGAGTGTTAAACTTACTTGGGCTTAAAAAAGCTTTTCTAGGAATATTGCCCTGGCAGAGGTAAGGTATTTTCTTCAGATTTACTAGCCAAGAGAGACAAGCTTATTTTAATGTTCCCATTGGCCCCATAAGTTATTTCTCTCTATCTGCTATGGGGGAAAATAATTAAATTATTGATGTTTGTTGGCCCATATGTACAGCTGCTTTTTCATTTATATTGTTCATTCACCCAATGTAAATATTCCAGACTTCAAGTAAATCAGTGAGTCAGGACCAAAGATATATTAGTTTGACTAGCAATGCCAATGTTTTAATTCCCTCTAAAGAAAACGATATGGACTGATTTCATCTGCTGCCAACATTAATCTCAGTATGTTTAAATTCAGAATATTTAAGTATGTATTTCCAGGATTTGAAAATTCCCCTCTCTAGGGTTGCTTCAGAACTTATATCAATCTTACTTTAATTACTGTTCCTCTGAACAATACTGAAGGAGAAATATGAAGCCATCTCTATCATGTGACTGACCCTGCATGCAGCCCGCTGACAGGCCCCAGGGAAATGGGCTGGTCAGATAGAAGGGATGGAGACCTGCTTTCTGGAAACCATGCTCTAAATATGAGATTGAAAAAATATCCAATCTCTCCATCCCACATTTATGCTAGAGTCCCTTTCTCTGGGGTCAGATGAGTTCCACTGAGAGTCTATACTATACTGATATCATGTAAATATAATTGGGTATTTTGTGTCCCCTCTTGTAAAAAATACTTGTCATTAACTGAACATTTGGAAAAAACTATTTAAACCTTATATTTGAAAGATACAAAGTGGATTTTTTTAAAAAGGAGATTTCTGTTGAAGTAGGATTTTAGAGAATGTGTGTTCTGGAGATATTAGAGAAATGCAAATGAAATATTAAGTACATTCTTTTGTGTTCCTTTGAGGGACAAAGAGCATGTAGATGATTCTGCATCTATCTGAGATATTAGAAAGAAAACAAACTGTGTTGGCTACCACAGATAAACATTCATTCACTTTGCTATCTTGACAATCTTTCAAACGAAATAAGAAACATAATTTAGCGATTTGAGTTCTCTCTCTGAGTAGAGGAAATGTTGATTGTGTTTTGCATAGCTAGGGAGCCACCAGTGCAATAATGTGGGACAAATCTTCCCATTTAGATGTAGCAAAAAGATGTTTCTCAGGGTCTACTGCAACATCTTTGATTGGCTTTGATTTGCAACGTCCAATTTGGAGATCACGTTAACCTGGACAAGGGAACGGCTTAACGTCCCAAGGGTGTTGTTTTACTTTCCGGTACTGAAGTATGTAGTATGAACAGAGCACTTTCAAAGACACCAGTGTCCTCCATTAAGTGCTTCCTGGTAAATATGAAGGGGATCTCTGTTTTCATCATCAAACCTTTTAAGCTGTTCAAGTCCCTAGACAAGCAGTAGGAAAAGAATAAAATAGCCCAAAGGGAAAAACACCCAAAGCAATGTGTTTGCTTTAACGAAAATATTTTGGGTGTTTAAATAATAACAAATCACCGATCATGTCATTTTATTACTTTAAAAATACTTTAAGATATTAATTACCTCGAGTTAGCCGATCCACAATGTGAGCATATGTCAAAACAATATGTTGTAGAAGATAAATATAAAAAAAGTTATTTGTCAATTAAAGAAGTAAATTAGTTAAGAAATACTTTAGGGTTTTCATATCTTATAGATTAGAGGGAAAAATAACCAAAAGTAGTAATTTTTGAGAAATAAAGGGACATGGATTATTTAATAATTCTAAAACAAATGCCACATTGTTTTATGCACACAGGGAACTAGATAATGGGAGAATTTCTTGGCAGAATGCTTAATACAATAAAACGAGAGATGAGAACTGGCCTTAAGAAAAGGTCAGGTCCAGAATATTGTGAGACAAGCAGTTCATGCTCTCTACTTTTGTCCAGTATGTCAGAAAATGTAACAACCAAGCAAACTGACAGTTTTTAATTTGCACTCCCCTCCGCCCCTCTCCTCTTACTGTTAAGCCTACTCAAATGCTTCAGTTTGGGTGTCAAATAAACTCAGTCACAGTTAACTTTGGAGCGTTATTAAATAATCTTTCCATATGTAGGGAGCTCACAAAGAGCCCCTGGTCCTGGAGTCTCACCAGTTTACTTTATTAAAATGTTTACTTGCTCTTTTTGAGCAGGATAGGGTTTAGCCCCTTTGCAAAGTGTTTTGTAATTGGTTTGGAGTATCATTTTTATTCTGATGGATTAAAAGCAATATGTATGTATACAAATGTATATATTGTTTTTAATATATAATATTTAGTACATCAATTATTTCTACTCCTAGGCATTTTGTCATGATTATTGTTATCATGAACTGTAAGTCAGCACTGTGGGAGTCAGATGTGTAAAGAAAAATAATATCTGAAAAATAAATTTGGAATTTTTAAGAGACTTTTGGGTATTGATGAGAATGCTTGATGAGAGGAATCTTGGGACCATGGATTTATTTTCCAGCTTCAGTCAGAGGTGTTCGAACCAGAGTGACTCCATTTTGAGTGAGGTCTAAGAAAATGAGCCAGAGACTTGTTGAGCTGCATTCTTAGAAAATTAGGCATTCCTAGCCCCTAGATGTTTATGATTCAGGAAACAAATTAATAATATTTACTAAACAGACCCAGACTTGGGAGTGTCCAGATATGTCAATATCTGGAGAACAAAGGCATTCCTAATTTTGCTTTAAAGATAACAATGTTGATTCTTGCAAAATATAGTAATTAAGAAAATTAATCCTTTATCACAAACCCTTGGAGCAGAGCACATCTCCCCATATATATGAGTATTGTATGTGGGGTGCATGTGTTCCTCCTCTTACTTTCAGGAATGTCCTACTTTGTCTATGGAGTAGCTGTCCTTTCACCACTGTACTTTCTTAATAAACTTGCTTTTGCTTTGCACTGTGGACTCACCCTGAATTCTTTCTTGTGCAAGATCCAAGAACCCTCTCTTGGGGTCTGAATTGGGACCACTTTCCTGTAACATGCCTGCCTCATTCTCTTTCCCCTATTCCTATTACTACTCATCTATTCTTGGCAAAACAAGTGTTATGAAGGTAAGATTTGGTTTCTTTGCTAGATTTTAAGAACCTTTCCAGAAAATAAAAGTTTAATCAGTTTTGCTTTTTATGAGAAAATTCCAATAATGGAAATGGCAGGTTTCTATAGTTACACATTATGTTTCCTACATTTAACAAGAGAAAAACTCTTAAGCAAGAAGGAACATAAATGGTTTTCATTAATAGTCACATAATATTGCTTTCTACTCTCAATATAACACATTAAAATTTAATCAACTAGTTAGCAAATGAATACAACTAATGTTAATTCTTCGAACCTCCTTTTCATATTTGGATCTTCATTCTAACTAATATTTTTTCTTTGCTTGGAAACGTTAAAAAAAGTGTGTGTTCAACATTGTGTTTGTCACCATTTTCACGGCCTAATGCCTTACAGAACATTAGTACCCATAAATTATAATTAAATACTATTCCCAAGCTGCTTCTGCAATGCTATAGTCTGTAATTAATATGCAACATAAATTTTAAAAAATAATGGTAATAAGTTGACACTCAAACTGCTTTGAAATTGAGGTAAGACTTTTTCTACGTCCCTCCCTAAAATCAAAATTCTTCAGTTACTAGGTTTTTGTAAACTATACCACTACTATCAAGTGAGACTCTCGATTAGGACAATGGTTCTCAACTGGAGACAATTTTGCTCCCTTTTCCAGAGGACATTTGGCAATGTCTCGAGACATTTTTGGTTGTCACCCATTTGGGGTGCTATTGGCATCAAGAGAGTAGAGGCTAGGAATGGAGCTAAACATCCTACAATGCAAAGGACAGCCCCTTACAAAAAGGAATCGTCTAGTCCAATGTGTCAATAGTGCCATGGTGGAGAATTTCTGATCTAGGACAATATCTCTTCATTCTGTGTCAAATAAGTTAGGCAACCAAGATATATTAAATAACTTAAATTACTAAAAAGTCCTAAAGGTTTTTCTTTGATTTTGAAATCAAATAAGATACCATTGGTACGAGTATATGAGTTTTAATTTAATATGTTCTTTAGAGTGGAAAATGTAGAGCAATGAATAAAAAAAGGAAAAAATTACAATAATGTTTTCCTTAGGAGATCAAACTTGTTTTCAAATATAAATTCTGCTAAGGTGTTTTTTTTTTTTTTTTTTTTTTGTCAGCTTGAGTAGATTCTTCTAAGGAAAATAATATGTCATGTAATTATACATGACAAAATTTTCAAGGTTCTGTTAAAGAGACATAACTAAGAGAAATGTGTTGGAATATCCTTTCTTGGAATAGGAAGAGTTGTCAAGATTGAAAATGTAATCCCAGCACTTTGGGAGGCCGAGACGGGCGGATCACGAGGTCAGGAGATCGAGACCATCCTGGCTAACATGGTGAAACCCCGTCTCTACTAAAAATACAAAAACTAGCCGGGCGAGGTGGCGGGCGCCTGTAGTCCCAGCTACTCTGGAGGCTGAGGCAGGAGAATGGCATAAACCCGGGAGGCGGGGCTTGCAGTGAGCTGAGATCCGGCCACTGCACTCCAGTCTGGGCGACAGAGCGAGACTCCGCCTCAAAAAAAAAAAAAAAAGAAAGAAAATGTTATTTCATTAAATCTTAGTTATCCCCAGAAGATTTCAAAAGACATCCCCTCTGTCCCCAAATAAAATTCATGGTTATCATTTTGTTCCAGAGCTCTTAAAGAGCAAAATATTTTAAAAATTTTCTTGATTGCTCTACTTGATCACTATTAGCATGTAGTTAAAATGTTTAAAAATGTGCTTTTAAACAATTCTGGTGAAGCTTGGAATAAATGCTACAGAGATACAGAATGTTGAAACTCACTTTACTCGTGAACATAACTAATTCAGTAGAATATAAACTCCATGGAGGCAGGGATCTTGTCTGTCAGGAAATTAGCTCTAGTCCCAGTTACTGGAACAGTTTCTTATAGATGAGATGGGCGGGGCGCGGTGGCTCAAGCCTGTAATCCCAGCACTTTGGGAGGCCGAGACGGGCGGATCACGAGGTCAGGAGATCGAGACCATCCTGGCTAACATGGTGAAACCCCGTCTCTACTAAAAATACAAAAACTAGCCGGGCGAGGTGGCGGGCGCCTGTAGTCCCAGCTACTCTGGAGGCTGAGGCAGGAGAATGGCGTAAACCCGGGAGGCGGGGCTTGCAGTGAGCTGAGATCCGGCCACTGCACTCCAGTCTGGGCGACAGAGCGAGACTCCGCCTCAAAAAAAAAAAAAAAAAAAGATGAGATGAATCCGGGGAATGTTAGTGGGATTGACACAATCAAATCAGTTGCATCAGTCTGTAGATATGCAGTAAATATATCTGTATTTAAACAAGTAATACATGCATTCAGAAGAGGCTACTTAGAATAAGAAGTGGCATCAGATAGTCTACAATTGTGTTGTATACTCAAAAAGCCCAGAATAAGCTAGTCTAGGATATGATTTCTCTAGTCTAATTTTTTTTAGATACCTGTAGCCCATATTTGCTATCGAGACTCATATTTCTTGCTTTCTTTGTCTAGAAATGTTGTGTAAGCTATAGGCTGTGAAAGTTAGCACGGTGACAGTGAATTGCACATCTTGCACATTTGCCACACCACTCCCCATGCTGTGTACTGCCGTAGACTGACTGCTTCCACCAACTAGCACATTTACCCACACAAAATGAAGTTTCACTCAAACAAGCCATTCTTTGATTCTTTCAAGGATATTTTATTTGAAAATTTATTCCTTTGACTTTCTTTTAGCTTTATTTATGTATTCATTTTTGAAGTATATTTAATTTATTTAATTTTCCCACAAACAAATTATAACTCATTATGGAGCAGGAGAAATTAAAACTTACTTGGATATATCATCTGAAATTGGCAAATGGATAATATCTTCACTGCAAAATTTTAATTTTCACCTGCCGACTGATGACTCCCAATTTATAACTCCAGTTCAGCTTTCTTAGGCAACTCCAGACCTACATTTCTAACTTTCTACTAAAAAACTCTATTTAGCTTTCCATAGGTCCCCAATTACCCTTGCCTTAAACCAAACTACACTGGATTGTCTCCACCCAAACTTGATTTTTTATTTTCACCAAAATGAATTTATTTTCCCAATTTCTGAGTACTATGGCAAAGCTCACAAACCATAATTATTTATCCACAACTCAACCTTGTTTCTCAGCATCTTAGAATTCTGATCACTGAATGAAAAACAGGTTTTTTTTTCATGACTCATGTTTGTACTCTATTATTGCATGGTCAGCAGGTCACCATATAAAATAAAAATTAGGAAAAACACTGGTTGTTAGTGTGAAAATGTATAAGGTCTTTAGGATTGCTTTATGGATATTTGCTAGTATTAGGGTAATAGAAAAGGTAAAATTAGGAGAAGCTACTTTTAAATGAAAATCAGTGAGGACAAATGCTTGCCCCTATTTGTATGTTGAAAGGAAGCTGCCAGTAGAGGGGAGGGAGAGGAGGAATTTCATGAGATGCTACTCTGAGAAGGTGAGTAGGGGTGAAGTCACTGTACAGGTGTCAGGAGCAGCCCCACCTCCTGTAGGATAGAAGGGAAGATGGCGTGCCTTTTTGCAGAGGTTAGAGAATGTTTTCAATCAGGCAAGGAAAATTTCTTTTCTTAGAATCTTTCACCCTCAAATCTCCTTATTTATTTATGCCTTATCTCTCTCCCTTTTCACCTATCTCAGTAGTTCAAATTTACCTCTGGGATTATCAAAAATTGCCTTAATCTGAAATTCTTAGGAATGTTTAGACTGGTTATGAAAAGGCCTCTTGAGGGCTTTCTTCTTAGGCCACCTTTACGGTGGTTAGTAACGAAGACAGATTATGGTCTTCTTCCCTCTCTTCCTTTTGTGAATGAGAGGATAAAGATTTGTTTGGGAGCTCTGGTACACGCACTTACAACAGGATTAAGTACAGAATAATAATATCTTCTGCATGGCATTAAGAGCTAATAAGGACCTAATGCATATTAAACAAAATTTATCATGTTCTAGCAACCTGATTATCTCCTTTGGAGAGAGCAAGCATCCTGCCGACTTCATTCTCATCACTACCCAGACTTGGCTGGGTGACTGACTACCTCACAATTGCAATGGAATTGTCCTCATATTCACTTTAAGTTTCTACTTAGCTGAAGTTGTAGGGGTTTCCTCATTCAGAATTGGACCAAATTAGTCAGTCTTCTTTGGAAAAACTATCCAACATGGTGTACAGTAAACTTAAGGACAAGATTTGTAGAGATAATAAAGGTACCTCTTCAGGAAGTGGAGCTCTAAAAACAATTGAGAATTGTGAAACTTTTTGACTGGCAGAGTAGTTCTGCATTAGATCATATTGGCATGCTAATGTTTTTTCTTTAAGGGCTTTATAGATAATCTTTCTTTCTGACAGCTCTCTCTCAACTGGTAGAGAGCACAGTTGTACAGATGGCTTCACAAAGCCTTAGAGATTAAGTCAGTGAAGATTAAACAGGGAGAAGAAAATTGTCAAATCTAACTTATCCCAATTGCCGTGGCTACTAGATTTGTTCAGTAATGACACAGATTGTCTTTATATTATTTCTTTCTCTCATGTAGGTAACATATTTTTTTCCTTTGTGATAAAACATGACTCAATCAGACATATCTAGTAATATGTACCCTAAACAAGTTCTGTACAACTTTTGAGGTCTACTTTAAGTTCTGTAGCTATGTGAATGCTCCATACATCACTACAAATCTTAAATGCTGTCTTTTTTTGGTGAACATTTAAAATGCATACACTCTTTACCAGGTAATTCATTTTTTAACAATATAACTGGTTTATCAAATGTACTTGTCTGGTTTTTCTTACCAGAGGAATCTTCTCTGAAAATAAAAAATGTATTTTGCTTCTAATTTATAAACAGGTGCTCAGAAATGATTTCTGCTTATTCAGGACATTTTAAAAATTGTAAGTACAAGGACCTCATCAGTGTTAAGAAACACATGTCCTTAAGTAAATTTCATAAAATTTTAGAAATAGAAATAGATATTTTATAATAAGTGACTTTTTAGTTGGAGTCCATAACTAAAATGAGCTGATAAACCAGAATTGAAACTCAAATCTCAATTTCAGTCAAGATGATGAAATTAACAGGGAAGTAGGGAGTTATGGGTAGCTTGGCCATTTAGGGATGTATATAATTTTTTCCCAACGATTTGGAAGACAGTCATGCACATCTACTTATGTGCCAGAATTTAGATTTGCACCTTGAGTGCGATGGAATTAATTTTACTACAAATATCTTGAATGGGTGATTTTATAACTTTGAAGGTTAATTTTATGGAGTTTTAGCCATTTCCTTTTTGCTTTCTCTTTCTTTTACAAAACTAAGAAAACATAATGACAACTAACTATCAAACAAAGCTCATTTGTTATAATGACAAGTGGTAGTTGTTTGTAATTTTACCATTCATTTTCATCAAAAATAATAAGGTTTGCACATAAAACATCAATACCAAGTAACTTTTTTTTTTTGCTTTTCTAAGCACCAGTTTTTAGATTTAAAAAATTGTGCTTTAATGTGTATAAATTTGATGATTTTTAGTTAAGTCCTACAGATGGGCCAAGAGGCATTCAGCAAAGTATATACATTTGATAAATAGTTAGGGGATCAATTAGCTATATGGCTACAGAATGCAGCTATTATCCCAGCCTGTCATCACAACAAAGCTGTTTTCTATGAACATAAGGAAGATCAGACCAGGACAGAACGGCAACCCAAGGCCTGCAGGTGGAAGTGGAGAATTGATGCTGGAGTCTTAACAAATAATGACAGAGAGGCTGAGAAGGCAGAGGAAGTCACCATAGGATGACTCAGCTAGGACACTGAGATGTGCTTCAGTGTCTGAGCTTCATTTCTCTGCAGTTTTTCTCTTTTGTGTTTCATAGATTCTTGTTCAATCCTGTTTCAAACTATCCCGGTTTGCCAAGAATCTTCCTTTATTGTCACTTCCTATTTTCTTCACGAAATTTCCTTGTCTCTGGGTTTCAATCCCAGTCAGTTCCTTCTCTTCCTTCTCCTTATCCATGGTACTGGATGTATGTGTTGCTGTCACTAGATGCCACTTCTTCTCTAATTCTCACATGATTGGGTCTCAGTTTCTTATCAGTCCTCAAATGCCCAGAGAGCCATTCTTCACATCGAATTAAAACACATGATAATCTTTTTTCTACAAACAGTTTCGTGCTTCTTGACCTAATTTTGCCTTTGGCACTACTCCCTTTAAAATCCAAATTCCCTTCAACTATAAAGTAAGATAATAGCTAGATAGAGGTTTGTAGTGCCAACAATAGTATTAGATTTTGCAATGTGTGTATGGGGAGTAGAGAGAGGAGATTAGAACCAATGCTGGACAGAGATGTCATATGGGTTACGTAATTGTAAAATAAAAAGTGCATCTGGGAAGGGAGAAGAATTGGGGGATTGCTGAGGATAGGAAGACTTCAGAGGTCTAATTCTTTTGCTGTGAGAGAGAAAGATTAATAATGAAGGAAAGGGAAAAATGTAAAGATTTTGTGGGGTCGACTTATTTCCTCTCCATTATGCCTGTAGAACTGAAGAGGGATTAGTGTGGTAGAACCAATAAAGAAATTGCTTGCCGTGTTAGCATGTACCAAAGCAGCACAGCTTTTGAAAGACGACACCATAAATTTCAGTGCAAACGCTCAGGCAGTTAACTGGAGGTTGAGGACAGTTCAAAGTCCAGTAAGTTTGTTGTACCATATTCATTTCTAGTAAATAAAATGTTACATTTTAATTTTTTGTTTAACTTGGCAAATATTTCTTCAGCACTTATAATGGACTCAGCTATGCCATGTATTAGAGATACTAGAAAGAGATAAAGAAAGGAAGAAAGGAAGGAAAGATAAAATAAAGAAATAAAAGATAGAGAGCAAAGAAGGAAAGGCTGGAAGTGGGGAAAAGGAAGAAGAAAAAGAAACTGGGGTTCGGTCCTCAGAGGATACATCTCCATATGAATTTTGTCATTATCTTGGGTTGTGTCAATAAACTGCTGATAAATTAGAGTGCAGTCACAATCTAATGAATGTGAATATTATAGTTTGCTTTAAATTTATGAGCCAATGACTATCACTTTTCTTTGGATTATGTATTTTGGCCCAGAAATAACTGAGTGGTTGCTTCAGCTAGCTACTTCATCTTGGATATAAAGAACCAGACATGATGACATTATTCATAAGTGTGCCACGAATGTAACAACTCTAATTGCTTATTGCTGTTGTTTGATTTGACCCTTATCAGATATCTGATGCATGGTTCTTTTAAACCACTAATTTTGGTCAGATGGTCAAGTGGATCTGAAGGAAACAGTTTAGTGACAGCTATCCTTTTCATGTGTTGATGGTTTGAAGTAAGCCTAGGATAGAGACAAAACCCATAAGTTAAAGCTACAATGTTACCCCATGATGGTGAAACAGGATGTTGTGAGTGAACCTGTAAGTTCAAGCAGGAGTTGCTGCTGCTGCTTTTTTTGTTTTTTTCTTTCAGAAATTGAGAACTCAAAGCCACAGTTTTTGAGAAGCAAAGGCTTTACTTACTCCATGTTCTAAGTTTAGAGAACTCACAGATGCTGGGCCAGTCACTTTTCCACAGTGATGACTAAGAAGTGCCTGTTCATCAGAGGTGGCCCTTGCAACCTAGCCCTGTTCCCTCTCAGTTGATGTTAGAGAAAGTCTGGTAGTGAGCTGGTATGCCTTTTGCAGGGAGTGTATTCTTCATGAAGAGAGGCCATCTTCTGCATTCTCCTTCCTGTGGGTGATGAGTGGGGCACTCAATTTGTTGCTTTCTGTCAAGGCAAGGAAAGGGGCTAAAAGAATCACTCATAAACTTTAGACTTTTCTGCTAGAGGGAAAAATGATGTGCAGTTTCCTGCAGGATTTCTGCCAAGCAGCTAGGCTTTGCTGACCTGCTCTGTTGATACTGGATTGGCAAAGAGCACTGAGGAGATTTGGTATGGTGGTGCAGCTCCTCAAGTTCCCAGTTTCTAGAGGTATGGGAAATAGACTTATCTATGCCATAAGCTCCAGAGATGAGGGCTAAGGTGGGTATATGAGACTGGGGTTGTAAGTTTGCTGGGGACTGCTATAGCAAAGAGCAAATGGTCATATACCAGAATGTAAGCACTTGGGGGATACTTAAAACAAGGGAGGAATAAGCTTGCAAACACATAGAAAAATGTTTGATTTCTTTCTTTCTTTTTTTTTTTTTTTGAGATGGAGTCTTGCTCTGCCACCCAGGCTGGAGTGCAGTGGCCCGATCTCAGCTCACTGCAAGCTCCGCCTCCCGGGTTTACACCATTCTCCTGCCTCAGCCTCCCGAGTAGCTGGGACTACAGGCACCCGCCTCGTCGCCCGGCTAGTTTTTTGTATTTTTAAGTAGAGACAGGGTTTCACCGTATTAGCCAGGATGGTCTCGATCTCCTGACCTCGTGATCCGCCCGTCTCGGCCTCCCAAAGTGCTGGGATTACAGGCTTGAGCCACCGCGCCCGGCCTGATTTCTTTCTTCTTTACCTATATCAGTATCAAAGATAACCCAAATGAAAGGGTTGGGGATGAGAGACCAGAAATAGTGCTAATACAAGAGCATTCTCACCTATTGTGTGTTTAAACAATTTTCTCTAATTATATAATTTAATATTTTAAGTGATTAGAATGAATTCTTAAAAGCACACATGGAAAACTGTAACTAGTACATGTTAAGACTGAAAAAAAATCAGACAATGTGTCGTAATGAAACTCACAGCTCAGAGGATAAAGAAACTCAATACAACATGGTTGGTGATGGTTACGGTGAATGTAAAATTTGTTTTATATTTATACTGTGTGGTTTGAGATTGCTCAATTTCAAGAATTACAGTTCTGCTCAGTGAGCCCTGCAGGAGATGGATAGCCCCAACAGCTGGTGATTCTTGGAATCTTTCTTCCTTTGCTGTGAGCTTTAATGATTAACTGAAGGAAAACAGAATATATTTCAACAAAAATTACACACCATCCTGCTACACTTAACAACACACTAGATAAATACATGAAGGACAAACATCCCACTTAGTAGTGACACTTTAAAAGTTTTCTCTTTGTTAAAATAGGAGTGATGAAAAGATGCCATTAATCAAACCTTTTCTGCAGCATTTTATTGAGGGCATTAGCCCATATGAATAAAAGATGTAAGGATTGGAAATGAAGACATATAAATTTTCATTATTCACAGATGACATAATTTCATATACAAAAATCTTCCCAAATCTATATATAAATTATTAGAATAAGAGTTTAGCAAAGATACCAGTTAATATACAAAATTAAATTGACTACCTTTATTAGAAATTTATGGTTGTTAGGGAATGATACCATTTAAATAGCTTTAAAAATATTAAGTAGTAATGATAGGTTCCTATAGGATTATGGTGACCACCCAAATTTGAATTTCTTCCCATATCTTCTAAAAATATTAATAAGAAAAGAATAAATGCACCCTTCAGCATAACTAGGAGACAGAGAATACTACAACTTTATATTAACTCATGAGGAAATATTGACAACCAGGAGTCACCTCTGGATCCCAATCCCATAAAGAGTCAGAGACTGTGCAGAAAACAGTAGAGGGCAGTCAGGTACTAGAAGGCTTGGAACAAAGACTAAATTATCCCCTGAACAAAGGTTCTTACTCTGAGGATGGAGTGGAAATACTGTGAATCAACTGGAGCCCTTGTGTAGTAGACTACCAGAAATTGGGGAATCAAAAGGAAATGGCTTGAAAGTTTATGGGACCAACCAGAGGTAACTAACTACAGGAGGCATAAATTTTGGGGTCCCAGGAGGTAACTTAAAAGAACAGAGGTTTATCTCTGAAGGATAACTGATGGAGGAAAATAAAGAAGCAAGCAAAATATAAAAGATAAGTCTGTTTTCACACTGCTATAAAGGAACTACCTAAGGCTGGGTAATTTATAAACGAAAGAGATTTAATTGACTCACAGTTCTGCATGACTGAGGAGGCCTCAGTAAACTTACAATAATGGTGGAAGGCGAAGGGAAAACAGGCACTTTCTTCACCAGGTGACAGGAGATACAGGAGATAGAGCAAGCATAGGGGAAACTGCCACTTTTAAACCATCAGACCTCATGAGAACTCACTATAATGAGAACAGCAGGGGTAAAACTACCCCCATGATCCAATCACCTTCCACCAGGTCCCTCCCTTGATATGTGAGGATTACAATTAGAGATGAGATTTGGGTGGGGACATAGAGTCAAACTTAAACCACATTATTCTGCCCCTGGCCTCTCCCAAATCTCATGTTCTTTTCACATTTCACAACCAATCATGCCTTCTTCAACAGTCCAAGATATAATGGGGGTACAGGCATTGGGTTAATGTTCCCATTCCGAATGGGAGAAATTGACTAAAACAATAGAGCCACAGGCCTCATGCAAATCTGAGACCCAGCCTGGCAGTCATTAAATCTTAAAGCTCTAGAATCTCCTTTGACTGCATGTCTCACATCCAGGGCATACAGATCCAAGGGTTGGGCTCCCTCAGCCTTGGGCAGCTCCACCCCATGGCTCTGCAGGACACAGCCCCTGCAGCTGCTTTCACCAGATGGTGTTGAGTGTTTGTGGCTTTTCCAGGCACGTGGTGCAAGCTCTTGGTAGATCTACTATTTTGGGGTCTGGAGGATGGTGGCCCTCTTCTCATAGCTACACTAGGCAGTGCCCCCGTGGGGACTCTGTGTGGGGGCTCCAACCCCACATTTCCCTTCCACACTGCTCTAGCAGAGGTTCTCCATGAGGGTTCCACTCCTGTAGCAGATTTCTTCCTGGACATTCAGGCATTTCCATACATCCTCTGGAATCTAGGTGGAGGCTCCAAAGTTCAACTCTTGTCTTTTGTTGTACTCACAGGCCTGATACTATGTGAAGGCTGCCAAGGCTTGGGGCTTACATCCTGTGAAACAATGGCCTGAGCTGTACATTGGCCCCTTTTAGCCACACCTGGAGCTATAGCAACTAGGATGCAGGGCACCAAGTTCTGAGTATGGACAGAGCTGCAGTGCCCTAGGCCCAGTCCACAAAACCATGTCTTTCTCTTAGGCCTCCCAGCCTGTGATGGAAGGAGCTGCCATGAAGATCTCTGAAATGCTCTGGAGACATTTTTCTTATTGTCTTGGCTATTAACATTCAACTCCTTGTTATTTATGCAAATTTCTTCAGCCAGCTTGAATTCCTCCCTAGAAAATGGATTTTTCTTTTCTACCACATTGTAAGGCTGCAAATTTTCTAAACTTTAATGCTCTGTTTCCATTTTAAACATAAGTTCCAATTTCAAACCATCTCTTTGTGAATACATATGACTGAATGCTTTCAGAATCAGCCAGGTTATATCTTGAATGCTTCGCTGCTTAGAAATTTCTTTTGCCAGGTACTCTAAATTACCTGTCTCAAGTTCAAAATTCCACAGATCTTTAAAGCAGAAAATGCCACCAGACTCTTTGCTAAAGCATAGCAAGAGTGACCTTTGCTCCAGTTCCAAATAAGTTCCTCATCTCCATCTGAAACCACTTCAGCCTGGACTTCATTGTCCATATCACTATCAGCATTTTGGTCAAAACTATTCAACAAGTCTCTAGGAAGTTCCAAACTTTCCCACATCTTTGTGTCTTATTCTGAGCCCTCCAGACTGTTTCAACCTCTGCCCATCACCCATTTCCAAAGTCACTTCCACATTTTCAGGTTATCTTTATAATAGCGCCTCACACCCACTACCGATTTCCTGAATTAGTCTTTTTTCATACTGCTATGAAGATACTACCTGAGACTGGGTAATTTATAAACAAAGAGACTTAGTTGACTCACAGTTCCACATGGCTGGGGAGTCCTCAGGAAACTCACAGTCATGGTGGAAGGGGAAGGGAAAGCAGGAACCATCTTCACAAGGTGGCAAGAGAGAGCAAGCACAGGGGAAACTAACACTTTTAAAGCATCAGATCTTGTGAGAAATCTCTCACTATCATGCGAACAACATGGGGGAAACTGCCCCCATGATGTATTCACCTCCCACTAGATCCCTCTCTCAACACGTGGAGATTACAATTCAAGATGAGATTTGGGTGGGGACACAGAGCAAAATCATATCATAAATGCCTTAAATAAAATTAGTACTGAATAATAAGAAATACCAAATATCCCAAAAAGGTACATCTATTAAAGACACTGCAATTTACTGTACCAACTAAGAGGGTGATCTTGAGCTAAGAAACATTAATCCACCAAAACCGTCACCTTAATTTCTTCTCATGGAAAAACACCTGTTATTTAAGGTTTGGAAAAATCCAAAACATTTAAAAATAAACACAGTATGTCAGGCAACACCCACACCAAAGTTATTCAAGAGTGAAATAAAAAGTGGAAATCAAATTTTTTCACATGGTAAAAACACTTTTCACCTTTCTCATCACCAGGAAAACAACCAAGAAGCAGAAGACAGCTGAAATACATCTCAGCATTCATTATCACAAAATAAGCATTTTCACACACAACAGAGTACTTTGAATCAGAAATTCAACAGCTAAATGGAAATGAATAACAACAACAACAACAAAAAAGAGGAAGATGTGAGAAAACTCATCAAACAAACTCAGGGAAGAAAGAAGAAGAAAAATTTTAAAGCTCGTTTCAGAAACGTAGATGAAATTATGACATAATCAAGAGAGAATAGGTAAATGGACTGAAAACAAAAAGGAAAGGAGTAGAAATAGCCAAGAATAGAAAATCCAAGTTTAAAAAGTGAGTGTATGAGTAGGTTTTAGATGTAGAACCTAGGCAAAGAAAAATCTAACATACATGTCTTATAGTCCACAAGTAAAAATAAAATAATATAATTAATATGTAAAAATATAATTCAGTAAACAATATGGCAATTCAAAAATATATTTATACTCACATGTGGAAAGAATCTATTGTGTACCTGGAAAATTGATTATAAATTGTCACCTCTGAGGCATATTTTAGTAAAATTATTAAACTTAAAGAATATACTTGAGATAAGCAAAAAAATCAAGTTATTTATAGAACAAAGGAAATTAGATTAACTTTAGACTTTTGACAGCAACACAGCATGAAGCAAGGCAACAGTGAAGGAGTATGTCATAAAACTCAAGGAAACAAAATATAATTTAAAGGCTTTATAAACATCGATGTTATTCTTCAAGTGTCAAAACTATAGAAAAATAATTTTAAGCAGGAAGAGCTCAAGGAATGTTGAATTTGCAAACCTTCCTGTATAACCCATTAGAGGATCTGCCTCATTAAACCAAGATGAGACATGACTGGAGCTAACTCAGTAACAGGAACGATGTTGAGCGTTGAATATATTTAATTGTAGATTTAAGACCAAAATGAAGGTTGCAGCAAAATGGGAGGAATAGTGTTTGAATATTACCTGTTATGATAACATAGAAGTAACACAACTGAAAAAACAGATGAGGATAAGCAAGAGACAAAGTAGAAAGTAGAATAAGCTTATTAATTGCCACATAGGAAATAGGAGGAATTAAAGCCATAACAGAAGGTTAAATATAAGGAAGAGGGCCTAGAAGCATTACAAAAAATACTGGTATAAAGGTCACCTTTATAATAAAAATATAAAGTTTTCTAAATATAGAAATAAATACATGAAAGCAAAGAAAATAAACCTATAAACATATTAGCAGAAACAAATATAATACAAACAAATATGGGTTGGAAACTATACGTTAAAGTTATATGATGAACTGTAATTGGGCTAAACTCATCAATTAAAAGGAAATATTTTCTGATTAGCTTACAAAAATATTGAATTTTTATGTAACAGACACTATTTACAAAGTGGCATATTGGACAGCTTTGAAAAAATGTAGAAGAATTTTATGCACTGATGTGGAGTGAATTCCGGGATACCTTTGGTTAAAGTACAAAAAAGCAAAAGGAGTGAATGTAGTATGCTACTTTACTATTTTCTGTGTATTTTTCTCCCATCCCCTAACCTAGTCCTTTAAACTGTTTACTTACAAATTACTAATTGCTTGAAGATGGTGACCAGAGAAATTTAAATTTAAATCATTAAGGGACTCTAGAACTTGAATATAAATTTAAAACTCATCTTCTTAAAGGCTATAAATCAATAGGAATATAGTATTTAATCTACAAACAGGTACCTAGACACAATTGTTTTGAAGAACACATATCCCTACATAAGAGATACCTGTATCTAATGTGGGTAAACATTATTTCTTAGACAAATTTGTTCATGAAGCAAATGGTTATTGTATCTACTGATCAAGCTTCTAAAAAAAGAGAACCAGTTTTAAAACACCATCCTTCTTGAATAGCAAATGAACATATCTGTGGCAGATATAATAACCTGGCTCATAGAGCATCGATTCCAACTCTTTTTGGTATTCTCTTCCACAATGCACATGTTGGAAAGCTAAAAACATTTCTCAGATATTACTGTGGCTCCGGTTCTGTATATAATTTGGGCTCTAGTAATAATTTGTACACACAGATGAAGTTATAAGTTCAAAACTGAATTAGATGGAGAAGCAACGATGTGCAGAGATCCATTTTGCAAATATTATCCTAGCATGAGTGGCATGGCACTAGGGTCAGCAGTTCTGGAAGAAGCTTCTGGATATCCAGACTATGAACCAGGTGATGGGATACTAGAACCAGTAGTTGGCACAGTGAGTTCATAACTCTGAAATTTCCTGGCTATCGTAAATGTAGCTGTTCCGCTGATGGGCCAATTCTGGGGTGTTCTGGGAGTCAGCCTTGGAAGAGATGAACAATTAGCTTTCTCTATTAAATCTCTTTGTTCTTAGAGTGGCTAGAGATGTTTCTCTTTTCAGAAATGGAACCCTAACTGATAAAATATCCTAGGGAAAGTACCTCGAAAATTTGGTGTGTGGTCTCTTAACATTCTTAAACCATAGAATTCATCATAGAATGCCCTGAACTATTAAACCTACCCCTGGCTAGCAGCCTTCAATATACTGAGTAGGCTGGCTATTCATCCTCCAGTCCCCTTTGACGTGGTCATTAGAGAATCCTAAATCCATCATTGCCTTCCTTTCTTGTTCCCACCTCTTATCATTTGTTCACTATTCAATGATTGCAGCAGCTACTGCCACATCAATCAAAGCAACCCACCTTTATGGATGCTGCAGCCTTCATTACGGATAGATGATTTAGGATCTTTTAGAATATGTTAGAAATTGACAGACTCAGTCCTGTCATCTTGGCATATACGGCTGAGGCTAAAGATAGATAGAGCCATCCTTACACATAAGGTTCTTTGTCATGGGGCTTTGGGGCCTGGCAGAGGATCCAGAAGCTTTGTTGTTACTATTTCCTGGGTAGGTGAGTTCTTGGAAAGGTCTTAAAGAAAAGGAGGATTGCATTCTGTTACAGGAGTCGATGGTTTATCTGGGTTAAAACTGAACAGAGACCTGGAGTTTCATTATAGAAGAACTTTGCTTGGGTAAAACCCAGAAAATGAAAGGAAAAAATTTAGGTTGGCTCCAAGGTAAAGGAAATTATAGGATAATGGCAGAAAAAGTGATGGGTTGGTTGTCACATCTGAAGCACAACTGGAAGGTTATTTAAAAAAGGAAAGGTAAAAAAAAGTTTAAAAGGAGCTGTGTCTGCTGGCATGGTGAGGGCATGTTTATTTTTGTCTTAGGCCTTTGAGCTTAATTGAAGAAAAGCTCTTCCCCAAAGCTTTATGCTGCTGGCTCCCCTCCTGTCAGAGGCAGTATTAAATAATAGTTGAGAACACGAAATCTGCAGAGTGTCTGCCTCCAAATCCCACTTTTATCCGTCAGCATATTTGTGACCTGAGGCTCAAGATTCATATCTTCAGTGCTATGGTTTGAATATTTATGTTCTGTCGAAGTTCATATATTGAAACATATCTCTCATGGCAATGATACTGAGAGGTGGGCTTTTGGAGGTAATTAGGTCATGAGTGTAGAGCCCTCTTAAGTGGGATTAGTGCCCTTATAAAAGAGACCCAGAGATCTAGGTCATCTCTACCACCATGTGAGGGCATGATAAGAAGGTGCCATATATGAACCAGGAAACGGGCCATCACCAGAAACCAAATCTTCCAGTACCTTGATCTTGGACGTCCCAGGCTCCAGAACTATGCGAGGTAAATTTCTGTTGTTTGTAAACCACCCAGTCTTTGGTATTTTATCATAGACGTCAAAATGGACTAAGACATTGACATTGCCTGTGTCTCTGTTTCTAGAACTGCAAAATGGGTATAATGATAGCGGTTCTCTTGCAGTGTTGTTATGAGGCTTACATGGGTAATTATATGTCAAGCATTCAGAATGGTGTATCGAATACTCATAAAAATGTTAGCTATTATCATCATTCAGATTTTGGTCCTTCTTCAGCAGTCCTTGATGGTAATCATTTCTAAGAAATGTTTCTCTGCTGTCACTATCTATGAGTATCCTAAGTTACTGGCTTCCTAATATTGTTTTAAACATTTATTATTTATTTCCTCATACACATATAGGAATAAATGTTCTAATGGAAGGTATGATTCATTCCTGAGTATACAGAGAGCATTGTCTCCCATAAATATGAAGCAATTTGCAGTTAAAAAGAGGTAGAAGGAAGCTGGCCTTGTGGAAGCCAGGAATTACACAAACTATAATAGGAGATATTTATTGGACACTGCTATGTTCCAAGTACTATGAATAGGTCCTAGGCCTGGGCCAGGGAAAAAAAAAAAAGCCTGCAGCCTGGAAAAGATCTACTGCTTCTTATATGGACTGGGAAACCTGGCAGAAACTCATCCTAGATAAGACATACATTTAACGTGACATTAGAAAGAGAATGCAAACATCTAGTAAAGGCTAGGTGAGGAGTAATTGGGAATAGCATGAATTTAGTCAGGAGACAAAGAGAACTGAAGATGCCTAACAAGGCTGAACTTTGAATTCATTCTGAGGATCTAAAAGTTTTCTGTTGCCCAGGTATGTTTTCATGAGTAAGCTAAAGTTTAGAATATGTGAATCTCAACTGGGTGCGGTGGCTCACGCCTGTAATTCCAGCACTTTGGAAGGCCAAGGCGGGCAGATCACCTGAGGTCAGGAGTTCGAGACCAGCCTGGCCAACATGGTGAAACCCCATCTCTACTAAACATATAAAAATTAGCTGGGTGTGGTAGCACATCCCTGCAGTCCCAGCTACTCAGGAGGCTGAGACAGGAAAATCACCTGAACCTGGGAGGCAGATGTTGCAGTGAGTTGAGATTGCACCATTGCACTCCAGCCTGGGAGACAAGAGTGAGACAAATAAAATAAAATAAAATAAAATAAAATAAAAGATGTGAATCTGAAATAAGAGGGAAATAGTCATAGGGGAAAAAGTCTCAAAATCTGCTGCTACACCAAAGATGTGAGAATACTAAAAGGCCCAGACTGAACAATAGCAGGTGTACATTCTGTACACCAGGCTGAATAGCTAGATCTCCTTAGTCACTTGCAAACAAGAACACCGTAAACAGGTCATACAGTCCTTAGCCCAATACTCACTCATGGGCATACAAAGAATGAGGCTAAAGATGTTAGGAAAGAGAAATCAGAAGTCTTTGGAAAAAGGTGTCAGAGTGTTATGAAATGGAGAAATTGCCTCCCCTCAAGCAAAGTCCAGCAAAAAGAGATTACATGCACAGATTGATATGGTCCTATGAGGGACTGAAAATGTAAGGTGAACCTGTATCAAGGTAGCTGCCTAGTGGTACTACAGGAAAAAATAGATAACATGTTAGGTGCCAATGGCAGACAGGGCAGAGCTGAGTGCCTCAAGATGGTTGGATGAGGGGGCACAACCAAGGGAGCTTTAGGTAGAGTTTGCAGGAGAACTGTTAAATACAGAAGCTTGGAGTGTCTAAATTACAAATAACTTTACATTTATTAATAACTCACTTCTCACAGCATGTAGAAATTAAAGCTCAGAAAAGTTAAGAAAATTGCCCAATTCATGTAGCTAGTTAGTAGGTGACCATGTCTACATCATGGAAGCCAGGAATTACACAAACTATAATAGGAGATATTTATTGGACACTGCTATGTTCCAAGTACTATGAATAGGTCCTAGGCCTGGGCCAGGGAAAAAAAAAAAAAAAAGCCTGCAGCCTGGAAAAGATCTACTACTTCTTATATGGACTGAGAAACCTGGCAGAAACTCATCCTAGATAAGACATACATTTAACGTGCGTTAAAGTGTATAAGACATACATTAACGTACCTTAATGGATTCTTCAGGTTGGTTGATATTCCAGTGGACTGTGTTGTGAGCTTTGGATGTTTGGGTGGTATGTGTTATAGTTGAGTTGTTCCGTTAGGGCTCTTGCTTGTAAGCGTGTTTTGGAGGAGTTGCTGGTAAATATGTAATTGTATGCTTTATGGATGGTAAAACATTTGTAGTACTATATAATATTCGTGTTGACTGGCAGTAATGCACACAGTACCAGAGGAAGACACCATTTCCTGCTCTTTACCTCCTTTCCCTTTCCCACACCTCCTCTTCTCTGGAGGAGTCAGAATGTGGCCTAGGTAGGGGTGGGTAGGGTGGGGTGGGAGAGGAGTCAAGTGTAGGTGGGGATGTGGAGAGTCAGGCCTCTTCTTATTGCAGGTTGCACTGTAAGGAAGAATTAGTCCCACAGACTTGGGAAGGAGGAGGAAAGAATGACATTGTTCTCTGCTTTCCCTCTATGCAGTTCCACATGGCACACATCATTTGTTGAGAAGTCACTATGTATAGAGTGCTGGCGTCAGAGACATACAGAGTCTTAGAGAGGGCTTTACACTTACGAAGATAGATAGATAGATAGATAGATAGATAGATAGATAGATAGATGATAGATAATAGATAAATAAAACAGAAAACACAAGAGATCTGAAGTCAAAACATTTTCATCTATAGCTATAAGAAGGCTATTATTGTTAGAATGGCTGAGGGAAGTTTTATGGAGGACAGTAGACTTTTTAGTATCATGGAGAAGGAGGTCCACATCACAGAAAGCAAGGAGAGAGCTCAGTGCTGTGAAGTAAATTTGTGGAAAGATGGGAATAGATAACTCCCGAAGTTAAAGGAAAGATGTAAAATACATTTTATCAGGCAGAACAGAGTAGGTCATCTTTGGTAACAAAGAGGAGGACAGTCAGAGGAACAGGATTGCTGTTTATATTTAATTTAACTTTCTGCTCAAATGTAAAGCCCAGTAAGTCACATTGCAAACTAATATTACTGGTTCAGGCCAAATAGCTTACGGGAGTCTTTGTTTCTGTAATTGAAAAGCTATATAAGAATCAAAGATTTTCTGAATGAGCTATCATCTGCATCAACAAAATTCAATACACCACAGGAAGTGAAAGATGCACTTGATTATGAAATGTCTACTTTATTTAGAGGAACATATTTGCAACAAGGGTAAATAGCAAGCTTGCACATTTTTATTTGCTGAATCTGTTCGCAGATTGGTGACAGTTCTATTATTTATGATAATAGATTCACAATGTTGATCACGGAATTTTTTTTCCTGACAAAGAAGGAGGAGGAAGAACAAAGATTGTGTTTTCTCTTTAAATGCCTAAACCAATTTTCCAGTGTTTTAAATACTTGGAATATAGGAAGTTCATGTTTTACATAGCTGGATGTAGGGGGCTTTTGAATGGATGCACTCATTTCTGCCCCCAGGTCTAGCTATCTTAGCTCAATGAAGTAAGGAAAACTATATGTGATACTCAAAAATATCAAGTCTCTTTTCAGCTGAGAGTCCTAGAAAAAATATTAAACCATATGGCATAGGCTGAGAATATGGCTCATGCTACTTTCAAAAAATCAGGTATATTTCACATCAGACCCATTTCCTGACTTCTTTATATGCAATGGTAATATATTGATACTTATGTCTGACATTTAAAAATGTGATTCTGAATCTAAGAGACCTCTAGGAGAAAGGAGAAGCAATGCACTTTGAGACATTTAATGCTTTTGCCATTAAGAGCCCCATAAAATTTGTATAATGTCAATATTGACAAATAAGTTCATTAGTTTAATACAATTGAAGTCAAAATTTTCACTTCTATTCCATATCAAAATAATAGAAAGTAAAGAGCAGTTAGTAACTTGGCCTTGTCTATCATGGAGACGGTAGGAATTTCCCCAAATTTCCTCTCCAGCACTGAGATTTCTGCTTGCTTTCTGTGGTGTGGGCCTCCTTCTCCATGATAGTAGCTTGTGGCTCTTGGAGAGCAAAGGATCTACCCCTCTAGTGAATTTTCACCTTTGTTCATCCTTGGGACAATTATATTCTTGCACCGCTATTGTACCAAGTCAGTATTTCCATGACTCTCAGACTATCCACTATCTGAAGATACTTTAATATCAGCACTCTATAGCATACAGCAGAGGTCCCCAACCCCTGGGCCATGGACCCATGCCAGCATCTGTTCATGACCTGTTAGGAACTGGGCCACACAGTAGGAGGCGAGCAGCAGGTGAGAAAGCATAGCTTCATCTGTATTACAGCCACTCCCCTTTGCTCACATTACCACCAAAGCTCCACCTCCTGTCGGATCAGCAGAGGCATTAGATTCTCATAGAAGCGCGAACCCTATTGTGAACTGAACATGTGAGCGATCTAGGTTGTGCAGTGCTTATGAGAATCTAATGCCTGATCTGTCATTGTCTTCCATCACCCCAGATGGGACTGCCTAGTTGCAGGAAAACAAGCTCAGGGCTCCCACTGATTTGACACTATGTTGAGTTATAATTATTTCATTATATATTACAATGCACTAATAATAGAAATAAAGTGTACAATAGATGTAATGAGCTTGAATCATTCTGAGACCATTCCTCTCAGCCCCCCATCTGTGGAAAAATTGTCTTCCACTTAACTGATCCCTGGTGCCAAAAAGGTTGGGGACTGCTGGCATACAGTCTTAATACTTAAATACTTGTACCTTTTAAATATTCAGGACTGGCTTGTTTTGTTTCAAATGCTTGGAGAATTTATTTTCAACTTTCCCTCTGGATTCTACTGCTCTTTCCCTATCCCACCTCCACTACTCCCCTTGAACCTTTCAACACCCCCAAGTATTCTATAATATGTGTTATATATCGAATCTGCTTTTTTTTTTTTTTCCTTGAGACAGAGTCTTGTTCTGTTGCCCAGGCTGGACTGCAGTGGCATGATCTTGGCTCACTGCAACCTCTGCCTCCCGGGTTCAAGTGATTCTCCTGCCTCAGCCTCCCAAGTAGCTGGGATTACAGGTGTCCACCACCACACCTGGCTAATTTTTGTATTTTTAGTAGAGACGGGATTTCACCATGTTGGCCAGGCTGGTCTTGAACTCCTGACCTTGTGATCCACCTGCCTCAGCCTCCCAAAGTGCTGGAATTACAGGCGTGAGCTACTGCGCCTAGCCTGAATCTGTTTTTTCTACAAAGAGAATAATTCTCTGTTGCAGAATTTGGGACTAAAAAAAAAAAACAAAGAAAGCACTAAGTGTTGGGTGAAGAAAAAAAATGCAACAAACTCATAATTATAAAGTCCTTTAATCATTTCTTAGCCTCTAACCCAATGGAGGTTAAAAGAAAAAAAACAAAAGCCACAGAAAACCTCTCAGTAAATGATGCTTCTAATTTGTCTTTGTCAGAAAATACTGACTTCTTCACTGGGGGATGTCCTGGGTTTTTTTTTACCATTGAATTTCTGAAGTACCTCATTTATTTATCTCTCTTTTTACCTGACGTTTATTACTTTCCATCATTAACAACACAGATCTTAGATCAAAAATAGGCTAAAGATAAACAGGTTTAACATGTTTGCATTATAAAAGGCTGCTGTCATGTGTTAAGTCACTTAAATCAAGTAGTAGAAGAATTTCTTGGCTGTCTGACAATGTAGCAGTAACCTCTGTGTGAGAAAAATATTTCCCTTGCCCTATTTCCCTTGGGCACTTTGATGGATGATCATGTGTGCTTGGTCACATGCCACTTTAGGTGCCAATGTAAGTAAAATTTTAAAAAGTAAAGCTCTTAGTTTGTAATATTAGTAAGAGAGTCCTCATTTAAAGACTCATGGTATTAAAATTCTTTTTAGAAGTCTTTTTTCACATTCATACAAACTAAAAGTAGAGACATCATGATCAGAGGTCTAACACATGTTTGGTCTCTTTAGAATAAGATATTCATTAAATACTGTGTGTGAAAGAGGGAATCACTATTTTTATTTCTAGATGATGAATGTCTTATTTTTCCCTTTTGTAGAAAAATAACAGACTGATCTTGCTTAGTTCTCAGTGGAAATTTATCTGATAGGGCCAAAGGACCATACCAACCCTATCCATGCACATAAACACACCATCCCCCAAATATATATTTACACAAATAATTGAACTGGGAAAGATAGTCTATGAGGAGAGAAATGTTATGCATATATGTCTAAGGTAAGAACAATAAAATTATAGGAGAGCTTTCTTGAGTCCATGAGGATCGCATGGGTCTAAGTCTGTACCGCTTTCTAGCTCTGCTTCAAATATATCCTAGTTTTGTTCAAACAAGGACTAAAGGAAGATCATCTTGTCTTGGGTATCCTATGTATTTTATAATTCATGCACACCAGGAAACAGCATCCTGGACAAGGTGGTTATCTCCTAAAGGAGCAGTGCAAGACATCGAAGAGACCTTGATGCCCAGTGGGGCATGGCAGATGCCTAAGGCGCATGTTGGATACCCAGTTGAGGCCTGGTGGGCAAATGGCAGCACCTGGTGGGCACCAATTTCCTGAGTGCTGTGTGAAATGCCTGCTAGGCACTTGCAGGAATACGTAGGAATGTTCTCAAAGAGGTTGAGGTTCACATCAGTATATAGAGGCATTTAGGCAGTGAAATTTGAGTTTTCATGCTAATGCTAATGCATTTTCGTTTGTCCCAAAATCTGGTGGGGCTTTGAGATATTTTGGTGATGTAAACTTCCAAGCACATTGAAGGCGAGCTGATTTTGCCTGGAACCCAATTTTAAGTACAGTATTTCATAACAAGGTTTTTCAAGATTAAGGATATAAACACTTCAGTTAAATCTGTAAATTTAAACCCACAGTATTTTCATAAAACACATTTTATGTAAAAAAATATATATATATCTCAACTCACTTTAACTGGTTTTCACCAAATTTGCACAAGTCATGTTAGCTCCTTGCATTTCTCAGTCCCAAACAACTAAAACTGCTGCTCAGTCTAGTTCATGAAGCCACCCAAACAGGGCAGGAGACACTGAGAACCCCAGCCCCTTAGGGCTGGTGGGATTTTCTAGTGGGAGATTGAGACATCAGTGTGCCAGGGAGGTTGCCCATGTAATCTCCAAGTCATGCCATTTGCCTACCTTTCCAATGTTGAATCAGTCTGTAGAATCAAGCTTTTGTCTTGGTTTATGTTCTTTTTTTTCCTTTCTTTTCTTTTCTTTTTTTTTATTTTATTTTTTTTGAGACAAAGTCTTGCTCTGTTGCCCAGGCTGGAGTGCAGTGGCATGATCTCTGCTCACTGCAAGCTGCGCTTCCCAGGTTCATGCCATTCTCCTGCCTCAGCCTCCCAAGTAGCTGGGACTACAGGTGCTCGCCACAATGCCCGGCTAATTTTTGTATTTTTAGTAGAGACGGGATTTTTCCGTCTTAGCCAGGATGGTCTCCATCTCCTTACCTCATGATCCTCCCGCCTTGGCCTCCCAAAGTGCTGGGATTACAGGCGTGAGCCACCGCGCCCAGCCTTGATTTACCTTCTAATCACTTCTGTTCCTTGAAGGAACTAGAGCCATTTTTAAAATTTTACTGTTCATGCCTAGGATTCTGATAATAGCATTGGCCAATTCTTACAGAGGAGTGGACCCTGATGAGAGATTACTTCCTCCATCTTCCCCCTATGGCATTGATCCATCATTCATTGGGGCCATGATGCCATTGCCAGCCAGATCTGATATGGACTGCCTCCTGCTTTATGTCATCCTCTGGGTGATTCCAAACCACCCAGAATATCCCCAGGGATCCTGATTCCCATCCAAGTTTTCTTTGCTTGCCCAGGGCTGTCCTCTACCCTGACTCTTCTCAAACCTTAATTGTATATGCAACATGTGGAGATCTTGTTACAGTGTAGATTCTGATTAGTAGGTCTAGGGTGGGGCCTGTGATCTGGTGATGCTGCTGGTCCAGGAACCACACTTTGAGGGGCATGGCATTTCACCCAGAGTATTCCCTCCTCAGACTCCTTCCCACTGGATCCAGAGTTTCTCCTTTCTGATCCCTTTTATCAAAGGCCTACATATTTTTGCTTGCATTATCATGAACACTTACTAAATAAAAAGTGCCAGGCCATCTGCTGACCCAAAGTGAAGTGAGAAGTCAGCTAAGCAGATTTTCACTGCAAACCCAGGAGGCACATTCTGATAGTGGTATAGAAACTCACAAAACCACAAGAATGTTATAGAGAGGACAAATGAAGTTCTCTATCTCTTTCTGTCTTCCTGCCTCTCAAACCTGTGATGATAGTTCAGGCTCAGTAGCATTTGTCCTCTCTATAACATTCTTCTGGTTTTGTGAGTTTCTATGCTACTGTCAGAATGTGCCTCCTGGATTTGCTGACAGTCACCTAGAAACATGAATCTAAGTTCTTTAAAAAATGCTGACACTTTCACTCCAGTGGATCTGATAAAATATGGGGTGGTGTGTTGTTCTCTTTCCTTTCTTCCATGTGATTTCCTCTAAACTAACATGCAAAACTGATGAAAGATGGTTGGAGTTAGAGTTTATTTGAGGGTTAGGATACTTTTAGAAAGGTGGAAAAAGGTTAAAGTGCTATCTAAATTACCATTTTTCCTTGAGTAGCCATAGAAAAGTGCCTAATGACTGCACGTTCACAAGGAAAGTAGACCTTTCTGCCTAGTGGTAACTTTGCTCTCTAGATCTGAGTTTCTTACCTGTGCTTCCTAAACATCTCTCCTGTATCTCTCATCCTAAACCAAAAGACTCTCATTCCTTGTATTCTTTTCCTTTCTCTGTCTCTTACAATGTCCTGAAGCCTTGGAGTGTGACATGGACTTCAGCTGGATGGGTAGCGATTCCTTTCATTGTCTGGTCTTACAAGTCCTTCAGCTTGACTTTGCTCTTCAATATTTCCGCCAGTGGGAGCTGTGGGCCTAAATGTTCTTTAATGGATTGGCCTATGGGAAAGCATATTACCACCAAATACATTAAATGTTTTAAAAATAATACTGTTTTAACCCATTTGAGAAAAGAATGTTTCTTCAATTAATGGCATATGGTGTGCTATGCCTTGAGTCACTGGGTACCTATTACAGTAATCATTTATTTTCTTTCTGTCTCTGCCTGGCTTCTGTTGAAATCATAAAATACCTAAGTCAATCTCTAGTGGTCAAAAAATGTATTAGAGATATAGGTAACCGCTCAAGCCTAGGGCAAGCTTTACCTTTGATCTGTGATGATCTGTGATGTAATCTTTTCCCTGAGACCTGGTTTCTTCGTTGGGATGGATAAGATCGCCCATGCTCTAAGAATCTCACAGAATCTCAAAAAAGGATCTGAGCCTACCCTTGATGTTGCACCATCGAAAAACAGGTCAACCTTCATTCTGGTCCTTGGCTAACCTGAGGCCTATCAGATTCCTAAATCACTCATACCCTAATAATGAGTTATGGAACCAAAGTTTGCATCCTGGTTTATATCCATGTGGAACAATTCACGTGCTGAAGGATATGAATCTAGTATTACCAACTGTGTAAAGGGTTTCATTATTAGTGGCCTGCCTTTCATTCACAAGCTTTTTAATAATTGGAAAGGGCTTTACCCTTGAATCAGTCATCATTAACATAAGTATCACTAGAGAAGCAACAAGATTTCCCTCTTCCTCATCTATAGGGAACATGAAATCTAGAAAGATTCAGCCTGGGTGAGGTGGGTCATGCCTGTAATCTCAGCAATCTGGGAGGCCAAGGCAGGGGGATCACCTGAGGTTGAGAGTGTCAGACCAGCCTGGCCAACATGGTGAAACCTACTCTCTACTAAAAATACAAAAATTAGCCGGATATGGTGGCGCAGGCCTATAATCCCAGCTACTCAGGAGGCTGAGGCAGGAGAATTGCTTGAATCCAGGAGGCGGAGGTTGCAGTGAGCCGAGGTTGTGCCACTGCACTCCAGCCTGCGTGACAGAGTAAGACTCTGTCTCAAAAAGAAAAAAAAGAAAAAGAAAAAAAAAAAAACCTAGAAAGATTTTTTTTTCTTTGTAATTTAATAAAAAAAAAACTCTGTAATTTCTCAAGGTCACACAGGATGCGAGCAGCCGTCAAGTGCTTGAGCTTTTATTTCCTATTTAGCGCACTATTTAATAAGCTAGCCTGCACTTACTTCTGAAGCCAAATGTGATTTTCAGAGTATTTCATTTTCTCTGTTATTAAAAAAACCCTCCATTTCGAAAAGCCCTCTGGCTATAGTCCACATTTCTCTATAGACAGCAGCCTCAGAATGTGTGATTAAAAACAGAGATGTGATTTTGGGAAATGGTAATATGCTGTGAAACTCTGGTGCTTTTCCACTAGCAAAACAGTTAACAGTGCTTTTTTTTTTTTTTTTTTTACTGTTCATAATTTCTCACACCTCTAATACAAATGCTATTAGTATTAATAACATTGGGATTTGTATCTGATGTTTTCTGGAAGTGAGACACAGCTTTACTGCCATGAGCAACAACTGGTAGTTTCTCTGTGGAACTGCTCATGCCTTTCTTGAGTCACACAACAGCACTACCACTGGCCTCATAGGAAAGATGAAACATCCTTTGGTGTTAAATATCCTCAGTGTTACTGTCATTCCAGTTTGGCAGTAATCATTTGAATGACTATCCCAGAGTATCCAATAAACCAGTAACAAAACAGAGAGAGGTTGTCAGAGCCATTATGTGTGTATCATTGATGGGCCATGTAGTTTAGTTCTTGCAGCCTCTCTGTGTCTCACCTTCTCATTTCTAAGGTTCCTTACACAACCAGATTTTTGATTCTATTCCACATTCTACATTACATACTATTCAGGTGCTGTTCTAAGGACTTTATACATGTTAACATTTATCTGTGTAACAACCCTAGTATAGGTAAGTACTGTTGTCAACTGTATTTATAGATGAGGAAACTGAAGTCTACACATTACATTGTTCAATGTCACACAGCTAGTGAGTGTCAGAGTTGCCATTGGAACCTGATCTGGCTCCAGAATCCATGCTCTTGATCACTGTAGTCTTCATCATGACATTGCCCTTGCCTACGTCCTCACAGGTTTCAATTTCTTAATTTGTTGTTTAGGAGGCCTTTCTTTTTCTTACCAGTGCTTTGAGATTTATTCTGCCAGATTAATTGTGAAATACATTTGGATTAATGATGAAAAAGATCATTGAATTCCTTAGTTAGCCTTGTGAGCTCCCAGTGACAATATTGAACAATTTTCAGAAGATTCTTTTTGGGCAATTCTAATTTGATAAGTGCAAAGCTATGCTTGTAGAAATTCTATGGTTGAAGCACTCCCGTCAAATCTCTCCATTACCCTTTCAGCCTCTCTTGTGGCTAACGTGCACACTGGCAGCCAATCAGCAAATTGGAAAGTGAGCCTTAGCAAAACTGAATTCTGAAACAGATTTGAGTTAAATGGGAAGTGACTTGAATCTTGATCTTGAACCACAAAACTTTTGACGAAACTCATTATGAAGAAATGAATCTTTTTGTGAGTTTCCGAGAAACCAAATTTTATGAAAACTTTTTATTTTTAACACCAGATATGTTATCAAGCTAGTCGAAGCCAAGAAATGTAGCAGATCTTATAAAAACATCCTCATATAAGATTTTTGGACTATTTGGGACTCAGTGACAATTCTAGGTGTGTAAGAAATCAGTCCTGAACATTGAGGATATGTGATTAATTTCATTAAGGTTATTTCTTCTTCTTTTTTTGATAAGGAATCAAAAGTGTTAATTAAGTTAAGTGTTTATTGTGGGAAACGAGGGAGTCCAGCTGTGAAAGGAGTCTAAGAGTTGCTAACACTTGTGTTTGTTTCTTAGTGCTTGGTGGGCAACTGGAAGGATCTGAATGTTTCATCCTTACTATGAGGCCAGTGGTAGTGCTGTTGTGAGTGTGACCCAAGAAAGGCATCAGCAGTTCCATAGAGAAACTACCAGATGTTGCTGATGGCGATACAGCTGTGGCTCACTTCCAGAAAACATCATATACAAATCCCAAACTTGAAAAAATGAGTAGTTAAAAATTATCTATTTGCATTTTAGAAGCATTCTTCACTTCACAAAAGGTTTAACGGGGAGTTTCTTTAAATAGCTTGTTCCCTTAATGTGCTTAAAATAAAATTTGATTTATAAACAACTTCTCAGAAACACAATTACAATAAGGGAAGTATAATTATAACTTTAAAAAGAGAATTATATGATTCTTTATATAGAACATTTATATAGGAGATGAATGCTTTTCTGTTTCCTTTAAATCATTATTTCAAATGGTTTGAAGTAGGAGTGTCCAATTTTTTGGCTTCCCTGGGCAACACTGGAAGAATTGTCTTGGCCACACGTAAAATACACTAACGTTAAGGATAGCTGATGAGCTAAAAAAAAATCACAAAAAAATTTCATAATGTTTTAAGAAAGTTTATGAATTTGTGTTGGGCAGCATTCAAAGCCATCCTGGGCTGCAAGTAGCTGGCCTGTGAGCCACGGGTTGGACAAGCTCAGTTTAAAGCCATCATATTCAAATTCCGTAACAGTATGAAGTTATTACACATTATTTCCATGGTTTACAGTTTTCATCATTTTTATATATGTTCCCACTGTGACTAGACCCTCTCCATATCCCTGTGAGGTCAGTGAGGGAGGAATTAGTTGACCATTTTACAGATAGTTGAGCTTGCTAAGGTTCTGAAACATTGGGGCATACCTTTTAAAATATAACTAGAACAGCATTTTTCTTTTAAATTTATTAATTAACTGGTAAATCAAAATTGGACGTATTTGTCATGTACAACATAATGTTTTGATAAATGCATACATTGTAGAATGGCTAAATTGAACTAATTAGCATATACATTACCTCATATATTTATTTTTTTTCGTGTGATGAGAACACTTAAATTTACTCTATTAGAATTTTCAATAATATAATTTATTATTTATTATAGTCACCATGTGAACTAGATCTCTTGAACTTATTCCTCCTATTTAACTGAAAATTTGTACCTTTAGACCAATATTTCTTTAACCCCTCATAACCTTCAGACCCTGGTAACTACCATTCTACTCTCTGCTTCTATTAAGTTTGGCTGTTTTAGATTTCACATATAAGTGAGATCAGCAGTGTTTGTCTTTCGGCACCTGGCTCATTTCACTTAACATAATAACCTCCAGTTCCACCCATGTTGTTGCAAATAATGGGGTTTTGATGATCCTTTAAAAAGTGAGATTTCTTAATTTTCTCTGTGACACTTTTCTGTGATATTGAGTAAAAACATTAAGAGCCATAGGAGCAGGGCAACTAGAGGCAAGAACTAGCACAATGCTAGACTTAACCTAGGGTTCAAGGGAGTTCTGCTAGGAACATCCTTTTCCTTTTGTAACACAGGGGTTGGTGGGGATGGAGTAGGAGTCATCTAGACTCACAAACACCAATTGGAAGAATAGCTTGAGCTACCTCCCTGAGATTCATGATACAAAATAAGAGTTTGGGCTGGGCTGGACATGGTGGCTCATGCCTGTAATCCCAGCAATTTGGGAGACTGAGGTGGGACGATCACCAGAGGTCAGGAGTTCAAGACCAGCCAGGCCGACGTGGCAAAACCCTGTTTCTACTAAAAATACAAAAATTGGCTGGACATGGTGACACATGCCTGTAATCCCAGCTACTTCGTAGGCTGAGGCAGGAGAATTGTTTGAACCTGGGAGACAGAGGTTGCAGTGAGCTGAGATTGCACCATTGCACTCCAGCCTGTATGACAGAGTGAGACTCTGTCTCAAAAAAAAAAAAAAAAAAAAAAAAAGGCTGAATCCTCTAGATGACTTAACATTTTGGTTTGTTTATTCAGATCTTTCTTCTTCCTCATTTTAAAATGTCATTAAAATTACAATAGTCTTTAAAATATGAGTTATTTGACAGGTCTTTTCCTCTAATTAAACATAAACACTAAGTTCATGCATTTTATTTTACATATTGTCACTGTATAAAATGTTCTTCTTTGTATATAATTATGAGAACTCAAGGTGAAGAATATGTGGGAAAAAATAAAGCCGCAACCTTCTTATTCATGAAATCCATTAATGGAATCATTTTGGCACATTTATAGCGGAAGAGTTGAGCTAATCATAACTTTATGACTGGGAAAGTTAAGAGTTTTTTCATTTACCAGATGACTTGTGAAGTCAATGAGCCTGTAAGAGATGAACTACTTTATGGTCACAGGCATGTATAGTATATACAACCCGTGGCTCTTTATCTTTCTTGAGTGGCCTGTTAAGAATAACTGAAGCAGACAATGGTGCATAAAAAATCCTGACTCATGCAATCTCTCTCACAGATTTAAAGAGTATTCAGAAATTTATTTAGAGCTATAACATAATCTTTATTAAAATTGTCTTTCACCATGAAAATGAGCAGAGCCCTTTAAGATAGGTGAATTTACAATTATTTTTTCCTATCTGAAAATATTGTCCTTATCCTATTTTTGAAACACCTAAATTTCATATAAAGGGAAAAATAAATCTGTTATGGCTTCTGCTGTATTTGCTTAGTATACTAGGTATACAAGGACTTCGAAAAGTTCATTGAAAAATAAAAATAATAGATAAAAATAAAAACGTAAACTTTCTTTCTCAATATAAGTTCCATCAAGTTGAAGACACTTTTGCAAGTGATATTACCAGCCATTTAATCCATTCCTAAAGAATGGAGGTTCTTGGGGTTTAACCATATCAATGCATTATTTTTTACTTTATTGGCTAAAGAAAAGTGAGTTCCCTTTAAAGGTTTTTTAGGATTCTGAAACAAAAGGAAGTCAGAAGAAACCAAATTCAAATTGTAAGGTGGATGCATAATGATTTCCCATCAAAGTCTCAAAAAATCACTCTTGTTTGATGAAAAGAATGAGCAGGAACATTATTGTGGTGGAGAATGACTCTCTGGTAAATCTTTCCTGGGCATTTTTTTTCTGCTAATGCTATGGTTAACTATCTCAAAATACTCTTGTAACAAGCAGATGTAATTGTTATTTGGCCCTCTGAAAAGTCAACAAGCAAAATGCCTCAAAAACTCTTGCCATGAGCTTTTGCTCTTGACCAGCCTGCTTTTGCTTTGCCTGGACCACTTCCACCTCTTGGTAGCCATTGCTTTGATTGTGCTTTGTCTCCAGGATCTTACTGGTAAAGCCATGTTTCATCTCCTGTTACATTTTTTCAAAGAAATTCATCAGGATCTTGATCCCAGTTATTTAAAATTTTCCCTGAAAGCTCTGCTCTTGTCTGTACTGATTTGGGTGCCATGGTTTTGTCACTCATTGACTGAAAGGTCTTCTGAACTTTAATTTTTCAGAATTGTGTAAACTGAACCAATTGAGATGTCTATGGTGTAGGCTACTGTTGGTGTTGTTAATCTTTGGCCCTCTTCAATTATAGCATGAATAAGATTAATTATTTTTCTTGCAAATTGAGGTAGATGCTCTTTCTGAATGCTTCATCTTCACCATTATTTTATCCCTTCGTGGGAGTTGTCCATTTGTAAACTGCTGATTTCTTTGGAGCATTGTCTCCAGAAACTTTTAATAAAACATCAGTCATTTCATCATTCTTTTACCTGTACTTCACCATAAACTTTGTGCTTGTTCTTGCTTCAATTTTTGCAGAATTCATGTTACTCTGATAGAGGATATTTTAATACTGATGTCTTATCCTTCTTAGTGCCTCAAACTAGATCCTGTTCAGACATGTTACAATAAGTTACTTTGAATTTATTTTGGTGCATAAATTTTTGACATTCATGAATAGTTTTTTCATAATACACATTTTCCATGAACTTTTTGGAGACTCCGTATTACTGATGTCTCAGTCTTTAGAGGCCAGAGTTTGCCCTCCTGTTATCAACAAATGAAGACCATTCTCTTTCATTAGACATGACCTTCCTAGGGAAACACAATTGAGAAACAAAAGGATATGTTTACTCTTTTCTTCATTTTCATAGAAAAGTCTATCACTTATGTGTCCATGTGTTCTCATCATTTAGATCCCACTTATAAATGGGAACATGGAGTATTTGGTTTTCTGTTCTTGTATTAGTTTGTTAAGGAGAATGACCTCTAGCTTCATCCATGCTCCAGTAAAGGACATGATTTCATTCTTTTTTATGGCTGCATAGTATCCCATGGTATATATGTACCTCATTTTCTTTATCCAGCCTACCATTGATAAACATTTAGGCTGATTTTATGTCTTTGTTATTGTGAATAGTGCTACAATAAAGAGCACCAACGCTCCTTCAATGAACTACATGTGCACGTGTCTTTATGATAGAACAATTTATATTCCTTTGGGTATATATCTAGTAATGGGATTGCTGGGTTAAATGGTAATTCTGTTTTTAGGTATTTGAGGAATCACCACCCTGCTTTCTACAATGGTTGAACTAATTTACTCTCCCATTGACAATATATAAATGTTACTTTTTCTCCATAATCTCATCAGCACCTGTTATTTTTGACTCTTTAATAATAGCCTGTCTGACAGATGTGAGATGGCATCTCTTTGAGATTTTAATTTGCATTTCTTTAACGATCAGTGATGTTGAATTTTTTTATGTTTGCTTGTTGGCCACAGGTATGTCTTCTTTTGAAAAGTCTCTGTACATGTTCTTTGTCCGCTTTTTAATAGAGTTTGTTTTCTCGTGTAATTTTTTTTTTTTTTTTTTTTTAAGATGGAGTCTCGCTCTGTCACCCAGGCTGGAGTACAGTGGTGCAATCTCGGCTTACTGCAACCTCCACCTCCTGGGTTCAAGCAATTCTCTGCCTCAGCCTCCTGAGTAGCTGGGATTACAGGTGCCTGCCACCATGCCTGGCTAATTTTTTTGTATTTTTAGTAGAGACAGGGTTTCACCATCTTGGCCAGGCTGGTCTTGAACTCCTGACCTCGTGATCCACCTGCCTCAGCTTCCCAAAGTGCTGGAATTACAGGCATGAGCCACCGCGCCCGGCCTCTGTAAATCTGTTTAAGGTCCTTGTAGATGCTGGATATTAGGCCTTTGTGAGATGCATAGTTTGCACAATTTGTCTCCCATTCTGTAGGTTGTCTGTTTACTCTGCGTTTAGTTTCTTTTGCTGTGCAAAGGCTCTTAAGTTTAATTAGTTCCTGTTTGCCAAGTTTTACTTTTGTTGCAATTGCTTTTGGCATATTCATCATGAAATCTTTCCCATTCCTATGTCCAGAATGGTATTGCCTAGGTTTCCTTCTTGGATTTTTATAGATTTGGGTTTTAAATTTTAGTCTTACTCCATGTTAAGCTGATTTTTGTCTGTGGTTTAGGGAAGGTGTGCAGTTTCAATCTTGTGCATATGGCTAGTCAGTTATCCCAGCACCATTTATTGAATAGAGAGTTCTTTCCTCATTTCTTGTTTTTGTCAGCTTTGTTGAAGATCAGATGGTTGTAGATGTGTAGCCTTATTCCTGGGTTCTCTATTCTGTTTCATTGCTCTATGTGTCTGTAAAAAACAGTAATAAATTTCATAGTGTTATATACAGTATTAGTGCCAAAGTTTGTTATAACTTTTGTTATAGATAGTTTTTGCAGATAACACACTGTAGGAAATCTAGCCATTTTTTTTTGGTTATGAACATTTATTGCACAGATATGACAATAACATTTATTATGCAGTGTTCTAGATTGGTGACAGAGGGTGAGCGTGTCAATATCCAGGATCACTGAGTCCTATTAGTTTTACATATATAGATATAAGCTCAATCTCTTTTGTGCAGACACTATTTGATTACTACAAAAATACATTGAATATGAAAAAGAAAAAAAGTTTGGGCAACATAACTTCTACATAAGGAAGCTAGACCAGGAAATAAAAAGAAAAGAATAGGACAAGCTACTGAATGTAGAACAATGATTAATTTATTTACATTGAAAGACATTTTCAGTGCTTCCTCTGAAATTCAGGGTAACAGTGTGTTTCTTCATTGTGTTGTGTTTTTATGCCAGAATCACAGGACCAAGAGCAGTACTTCTTCCTCATTGCTGCCCGAACCATTAGCTGCCATAAAGAGTGGCTTGTTACTTGCTTGCTCCTCACGATCAGAGTTCATTATGAAGAATCATTATAACTTTAACCTCCTTCATTGCAGACAGATTTTATAACTTCCTGAGATAAATCAAACCTGCCTGCATTATCTATCTCTGCCAGCCTCATCATGTTCCTTAGATGTCCAGATATTCTGTCACTAAGGGGACTCTTTCCTGCAGGAAAAAATGTGATAGAATTTTATTGACACATTTGGGATATCTTTTAGTCAGACCCATAAACTATAATATGGTAATCTCTAAAGGTTTTCCTGGAGAGGTATCTGAAGATACTTGATGACACAATAAGAATAAGGTAAACCTCAAGGAGTTTTTAAGGGTGAAATGTAAAAATGACAAAGAAATATGGATAATTGAATAAATAAAAACAGGAATGGCCCTTTGGGTATGATATTCTTTTGATATCAGAGGAATGCAATGGAATATGTCACCAAGGCTATATATATATATTTATATGAAATGTTCAGAAATTAATAGCTGATTATATAATATTATTTTCCTGAACTATGAATTATCCTTCTGCCGATTAATGTTTTTAAGGACTATTTCTAAGAGAGGATTCAAACACACTTAAATGTATGTAAAATCTTTCATTGTCTTTTTCCACCCTCAGTACATTAAGATATTTGTTGTAATCATGAATGCACAGTACGTATAGACTCATACATCACCTATTTGATAGAAAAGCTTTTTTTAATACTTCTTTTGTGGACACATTTTGTAATTGAGTTTAGTTATCAGAAATGTATGAAAGTACATTTTTGAGTACTTAAATATTTTAACCTCACTTATTGTGCATGATTATAAATCAGGGAGGAGGAATGTAATGAATTAAGAGACAAATTCAAGGAAGTGTTGATGACTACCAATGATGCTTCCTCAGGGCTATAGAAACATGTGACCTGGTTTTTCTCTTTTTAGGTGGAAGGCCTTTAATACAAATACACATTCTAGGGTAGTAACATTCCAAAAGCAAATTGTGATCTGAATAGTCTAGGGGAAATAGTGGGAAAGGAAACTGGTAGCAGAAAGAATAAGAAAATATATTTTCACTTGCACATATCTAATGATTATTTAATAATGTCCTTGAGCATACAAATTTGGGGCTTCTAAAGGAAGAAGCAAGTTCTTGCTTATGCTTAGCTGGACGTGGAGTGATCCACCATCTCTAAGATTATATTGTCAGAGCTGTGTACCACATCATAAAAGTGTAGTTAAATAATTGTTGTTTTGATAAATTATACCAGCATGTTGACTGTAATGGATTCAATTTAAATTGACATCATTCTACCTCTGGCAGTTATAGATGGATCAGAAAAACTGACAGTTTTTCACAGATTATACTAAATGCTGCTGAGAACAGTTAATGTTTTTAAAAGGCTCTTTTTCTACCAAAAGGACTTTCCAGTACAACATATACTGGCAAAATAATAGTAGGCTTTAGTTTAATCAGCACAAGACTGTCAGTATATAAGCAGAATCTTCTATGCTGTTCTTACACATAAATACTCCTAGCTTTTTAAATTAGTGTGATTTCCTGTCTCATGTACAAATAACAAGGGCATCTGGAATGAGAAGCCAGTTGTCCACCATTTACCAAATTTCACTCAGTTCACCGGAAAGCGTATGAGCTTTCAAACTGCTAAATATATTCTGTGACTAACTTATTGAAAGGCAGTGCTCCCTTCCAGAATGTCAGTTCCATAAGTAAGTCAAACGGGGAGGAAATGTCCTACTTAAGCTATTTATATTTATATTTTAAAGACACCAGTGATTAAATATATACATATAGTTGAAGGAAGTGACTAGATGCATTATATCATTTGACATGAAGAGCATAGCTTTCTAATACAAATGCTTGTGAAAAATAATTTTGGCAAAGGCTTACTGCTATTAGAACATCAATAAGCAAAGAAAAGTAATGCACATGATAGATTCCAGATGCCGTTGCCTCACTGGAATGACATCACATAAGAAAGTCCGAAACATTTTATTTATTTTAACAAATGACTGTCTTTCCATATCCTTCTTTATGTGCTAATCAAAGATTATACATAGTTTTATTTCCATACCACTTTCATCCTTTAAAAATTTAACATTTAAAATTATGTTCTGAAGCATACAAATACGATTATTCTGTGCATTTTTCAGGATGTCTCTGGTTAATCCTTATTTTTGTAGGCAATATCTTCAATATTGCAACATTTAAATTTATATCAAACTGTTCATCATTTCTGTCATTTATTGTGGTAAAATATATATAACAACATTTACCATGTTAATCATTTTAAAGTCTATAGCTCAATGGCATTCAGTACATTCGCATTGCTGTGCAATCATCATCACCGTTCATATCCAGAGCGTTTTAATTATCCCTTATTGAAACTCTGTACACATTAAACAATGTTTCTCCATTTCCCCATACCCACAGTCCTTGGCAGCCACCATTCTACTTTGTCTCTATGAATTTGACTACTCTAGATACCTCATATAAGTGGAATTACACAATATTTGTTCTTTGAGACTGACATTTCACCTAATGTAATGTTTCCAAGCTTCATTCATGTTATAGAATATATGAGAATTTCATTCCTTTTAAAGGCTGAGTAATATTCCATTGTATGTATATACCACATTTTATTCATTTATTGATTGATAGAGATTTGGGTTGTTTCCACCTTTTGGCTATTGTGAATAATACTGCTAAAAACTCTTGGAGTAGATTATTTTCTTGATTCTATTTTAGCCTTCACTTTCTGCATTATATTTACTTATGATCATAATATTTCTTATGTGGTGAATTATACGCTTCTTGAGAATCCTTGATGGCTTTGTATTCATAAGCCCATAGCAACTGAACACTTTTTAGACATAATAGGTATTACATGTTATCAGGTGAATTGGTAAATGCATCTCAGATCAACCCTAGACTTTGGACATAATCCAGACTTTGGACATAACTATCATCATCAACAAGAAGAAAAAATAAATCACATCCTTTCAATAATGATCACAGATAAACCCCTTTGCTTCTCTCCTGAGTCTCCAATTTACTTTAAGCATTCTCAGAATAAGGAGGAAAAAGGAACTCCAGAACAACCATACATTCAACTGTATAAACTACGTTATGAAACTACTAAAAATAGTAGACAATGATATACATATTGTAGGTACAAATTTGAAAGACAGAACATTTAAGTTTCATCCTGAATCAATGAGTTAGTTAGCAGCTTTCTTTGTTACTATGGCATAAAAATTGAGTAGATGACAGGTTCTATTTGCCAGCCTTGTAGGGCAGCCTTGTAAGTGAATTATATGAAATTAATTAGCTTATCAACACAGTCTTATGTCACTTAATGATAGGGGTAGCTTCTGAGAAATGCCTTGCTGGGTGATTTTGTCCTTGTATGAACATTATAGAGCTTACTTATCCAAACCTAGATGGTAGGGCCTACTACACACCTAGGCTACATTGTGTAGACTATTGCTTCTAGGCTACAAGCCAGTACACATGTTACCATACTGAATACTGTAGGCAATTTTAATGCAATAGTATTTGTCTATCTAAACATAGAAAAGGTACAGTAAAAATATTATGTAAAAGAAAAAAAGATACCCATATAGGGCAGCTCCATTTATAATTTAATGGGATCACCATTGTATATGTGGTCTGTCTTTGGCCAAAATGTCATTATGCAGTGCATGACTGTAGATGCTTTTTAGCTGGTATAATTTTTGCCATCCTATTTATCCATATAACATAACTTTAGCAACATACTGTATCAAGGCTGATGCAATAAGTGATTCTGAATCTTGAGAAGGAGCTAAAATTTTAAAGAGGATAATAATTGAGTTTATTCAGCATTGCTACGGATCCAGCTGCTGTACCAGGTACTTGGCATTCATTATTTCATATGAATAAGTTTATGCTTTTACATCTGCTGTTTTTCAATAGAAGGAGAAACTGAAGAGCAGAGAAGTTATTTAATTTGTCAGGAAATTTGGTCAACATTAGTATCCAGGTTTGTCTGGCACCAAAATGCCATCTCCTTCCAGTATCTTAAAATATTATTTGCAATAAAATTATTAAAATATTTTTCAAACATTTAGCTTTTCCAACTGTGTCACTTTTTTAGGTAAAACTAATTGGGAGCTAAGTTTTTTTTAAAAAATGATTTTAAAATAAACTATTTTTAAAAACCTCATATATGCATATGGTACAAAATCCAGTACATATAAGAGTATGTAAAAGAAATCTTCCCATTCTTATGTCTAGCCACCTATTCTCCCTCTCTGGAGTAGTCACTATTATTAACATGGATTATACTTTTCCATAGACATCCTCTGAAAATACAAGCACGTATTTCATGTAGTTGTTTCACTTAAAATATCTTAGCTGTTTTTTTCCGTATTAGTACACACAACGCTGCTTTATTGCTTTAACAGCTATGTAAGATACTACTTTATTGTTGAACCATAATTATTTAGCCAGTCCATTGTTGATCAACATTTATATTGCTGCATTTTTCCGTTGCTATTGAAACTAAAGCTTCAGTGAGTATCTCTGTATTATATCCACTTTTCACATGTGCTAAAATAGTTCAAGGATAATTCCCTAGAAGTACAATTCCTGGAAAAGATTCTATGTATTTTTAAGTTTTATAGATATTGGTTGAATTTTCTTAAATAGTTTTGAGGTAATAAAAAATGAAATTCTTCTGAGAGGCTCAAGGTCCTTTTATAAATTCCACAGAATCAACAGTAGTATTCTGGGAGAAGGCAAGCAGCAATTATGCAGTAAAGCTATAATTAAATTAAATCAAAAACCAGCACAAGAAAGTCAGCATCTCCTATAGTGTGGTTGGTGTCATCATAGATCTTGTGTATCGATGAGACTAGGAAGTAAAGCAAAATATGCTAAATATGCTTGTAGGGGAAGAGGTGGAGCAAGATGGCAGAATAGAAAGCTCCACCAATTGTCCCCACAAGGACACCAAGTTAACCAGTATCTATACAGAAAAAACACCTTTGTAAGAACCAAAAATCAGATAAACACTCATAGTACCTGGTTTCAACTTCATATCACTGAAAGAGGCAATGAAGAGATAGGAAAAACAGTCCTGAATCTCTGACGCCACCTGTCCTCCACCCCCAGCAGCCGTGGGATGGTGTAGAGAGAGTGTCTGGGCTTTGGGGGAAGGAGAACACAACAATTGTGTGGCATGGAACTCAGGACTGTTCTGTTGCAGCAGAAAGAAAAACCTAACCAGACTCAGACATGGAGGGGGCATTTAAACCAGCCCTAGCCAGAGAGGAATCATCCGTCCCAGCAGTATGAACTGGGGTGCCTAGAAACCTTGCCACTAATGGCCAAAGTGCTCTCAGTTTCTAAGTAAACTTGAAAGGCAGTCTAGACCATAAGGACTGCAACTTATAGGCAAGTCCTAGGGCTTACCTAGGCCCAGAGACAGTGGACTGGAGGGGCGGGAGGTAGGGGGATGGTTGGGGAAGTGACGCAGTATACTGAGACATTAGCTGGGGCAGCTAAGGAAGTGCTGGCATCGCTCCTCCCCTAACCTTAGGCTGCAGAGTGCCTGATAGCTCAAGAGAGATATCTTTCTGCTTGAGGAGGGGAGAAAAAAGTGCGGGGAAGACTTTGTCTTGCATTTTGGATACCAGCTCAGCCACAGCAGGATAGGGCACTAGTCAGAGTCATGAGGCCCCCATTCCAGGCCCTAGCTCCCAGATGACATTTCTAGACACATCCTAGGCCAGAAGGGAACATACTGCCTTGAAGAAAAAGACCCAGTCTTTCCAGCATTAATCACCTGCTAACTGAAGAGCCCTTGGGTCTTGAAAAACCAGCGGCGATACCCAGATACTACATTGAGGACCTTGGGTGAGCCTCTGAGACTTGCTGGCTTCAAGGGAGACTCAGCACATTACCAGCTGTGGTAGCTATAGGACAAAACTCCTTCTGCTTGAGAAAAGTGGAGGGAAAAGTAAAGGGGACTTTGTCTTGCACCTTAGATACCAGCACAGCCACAGTAGAGTAGAGCACTAAGTAGGCTGTTAGAGTCCCTGGTTACAGGACTTGACTTTTGGATGGCATTCCTGGACCTTTCCTGGGCCAGAGAGAAACCACTGCCCTGAAGAGTGAGTCCCAGGCCAGGCAGCATTTACTACAAACTGGCTTAAGAGACCTTGAGCCTTAAGGGAACATTGGTGGCAGTCTGACAGTATTACCTGTGGCCGGCGGTGGTGGTCACTATGGGGTGAGGCTCCTCTGCCTGTGGAAAGAGGAGGGAAGAGTGGAAAGGACTCTGTCTTGTGATGTGAGTGCCAGTTCAGCTGCAATATAATAGAATACCATGAAGATTTCTAAGGTTTTTGACTCTAGTCCTTGACTCCCAGAAGACACTTCTGGACCCACCTGAGGTCTGAGGTCTGAGGACCTTGTTACCATGAAGGGAAGAACACAGGCCTGACTGGCTTTGCCACCTGCTGATTGTAGAGCCCCAGGGCCTTGAGTGAACATAGGCAGTAGACAGGGAGTGATTATAGCAGGCCTTGGGCGAGACCCAGTGCTGTGCTGGCTTCAAGTCTGACCCAGCGCAGTCATAGTGGTGGTGGCCACAGCATGCTTGTGTCACTCAATCCCCAGCTTTAGGTGGCTCAGAACAGAAAGAGAGAGACTCTGTATGTTTGGGAGAAAGTAAAGGAAGAGTACAAGAGTTCCCACCTGGTAATCCAGAAAATTCTTTCAGATCTTGTTTAAGACAGTCAGGGTGGTACCTATACGAGGCTGCAAGAACCACAGTGATACTGGGCTTGGGGTGCCCCCTACAGCAGAGACAGCTTAAACCACAATACCCAAGTCCTTTAAAATATCTGGAAAGTCTTCCCAACAAGGTGGCTTCAAATAAACCCAGACAATGAAGACTATAATAAATACCTAACTCTTCAATGCCCAGACACTGAAGAACATCTACTAGCATCAGCACCATCCAGGAAAACATGGCTTTACCAAATGAACTAAATAAGGCACCAGGTACCAATCCTGGAGAAACAGAGATATATGAGCTTTAAGAAAGAGAATTCAAAATAACTATGTTGAGCAAACTCAAAGAAATTCAATATAACACAGAGAAGATAAATTTAACAAAGAGATTGAAATAATTAAAAATAAGCAGAAATTCTGGAGCCAAAAAAATGCAGCTGCCATGCTGAGGACTGTGTCAGAGTCCTTTAATAGCAGAATTGATCAAGAAGAAGAAAGAATTAGTGAGCTTAAAGACAGACTACTTGAAAATACACAGAGGAGACAAAAGAAAAAAGAATTTTAAAAATGATAAAAACATGCCTACAGTATCTAGAAAATAGCCTCAACAGGGCAAATCTAAGAGTTATTGGTCTTAAAGGGGAGGTAAAGAAAGAAATTAGGGGAGAAAGTTTATTCAAAGGGATAATTACAGAGAACTCCCTAAACCTAGAGAAAGATATCAATGCTCAAGTACAAGAAGGTTGTAGAATACCAGGCATATTTAACCCAAAGAAGAATACCTCAATGCATTTAATAATCAAACTCCCAAAGTCAATGATAAAGGATCCAAAAAGCATCAAGAGGAAAGAAGCAAATAACATACAATGGAGCTCCAATATTTCTGGCAGCAGAGTTTTCAGTGGAAACCTTACAAACCAGGAGAGAGTGGCATAATATATTTAAAGTGCTGAAGGAAAAAAACCTTTTACCCCAGAATAGTGTATCTGGTGAAAATATCCTTCAAACATGAAGGAGAAAGAAAGACCAAAAAAATGCTGAGGGATTTCATTAATAACAGGCCTGTCCAACAAGAAATGCTAAAGGGAGTACTTCATTCAGAAAGAAAAAGACGTTAATGAGCAGCAAATAATCACCTGAAGGTACAAAACTTACTGGTAATAGTAAGAACACAGAAAAATACAGAATATTGTAACACTAACTGTGGTTTGTAAACAACTATTATTCTAAGTAGAAAGAATAAAGGATGAACCAATAAAAAATAATAGCTACAACAACTCTTCCAGACATAGTCAGTACAATAAGATATAAGTAAAAACAACAAAAAGTTAAAAAGCAGTGGGACAAAGTCAAGGTGAATTTTTATTAGCTTTCTTTTCTCTTTCATTTGTTTGTTTATGCAAATACTGTTAAGTTATCAGGTTAAAATAATGCATTATAAGATAGTATTTGCAAGCCTTATAGTAATCTCAAACAAAAAAAGCATACAATGGACACACAAAAATTAAAAAGCAAGAGACAATCATATCACCAGTGGAAATCATTTTCACTACAGGAAGATAAGAATTGAAAGAAAGGAGGAAGAGAAAACCACAAAATAATCAGAAAGCAAATAACAAAATGGCAGGAATAAGTCCTTACTTATCAATAATAACATTGACTGTAAATGAACTAAACTCTACAATTAAAAGACAGACTGAATGGATGAAAAATAAAACCCATTGATCTGTTGCCTACAAGAAACACACTTCACCTATAAAGACACCCATAGACTGAAAATAAAAAGATTGAAGAAGATATTCCATGCCAATGGATGCCAAAAAAGAGCAAGGGTTGCTACATCAGATATTAATAAAATATATTTCAAGACTAAAACAAAAGACAAAGAAGGTCACTATATAGTAACAAATGTGTCAATTCAGCAAGAGTATATAGCAATTTAAAATATATATGTATCCAACATGAGAGCACCCAGTTATATCAAGGAAATGCTATTAGAGCTGAGGAGAGAGGCCTCAATACGGTAATACCTGAAGACTTCAACACCTCACTTCTGTCATTGGACAGATTTTCCAGACAGAAAGCAACAAAGAAACATCAGAATTAATCTTCACTATAGACCAAATGGATATAATAAATATTTACAAAACATTTCATCCAAAGCCTACAGAATGTACATTCTTTTCCTCAGCATATGGATTATTCTCAAGTCTAGACCACATGTTTGGTCACAAAATAAGCCTTAAAACATTCAAAAAATTGAAATAATATCAACCATCTTCCCTTACCACAATGGACTAAAACTAGAAATTAGTAACAAGAAGAATTTTGGAACCTATACAAATATCTGGAAATTAAACAATATGCTCCTGAATGACCAGTAGGTCAATGGCAAAATTAAGGAAACATTTGAAAAACTTCTTGAAACAAATGATAATGAGAACACAACATACTAAAACCTGTGAGATATAACAAAAGCAGTACTAGAAGGGAAGTTTATAGCTATAAGTGTCTACATAAAAAAGAGGAAAAACTTCAATAAACAATCTAGTTATGCATATTAAAGAATTAGAAGAGCAAGAGCAAACCAAACCCAAAATCAATAGAAGAAATAATAAAGATTAGAGCAGAAACAAATAAAATTGAAATAAAAAATACAAAAGATCAATGAAACAAAAAGTTGCTTTTCTAAAAAGTGAAGCAAAATTGACAAAACCTTAGCCAAACTAAGGAAAAAAGAAGATCCAAATAAATAAAATCAGAAATGAAAAAGGATTTTCATTTTCATCCTTTCAAATCAAAGGATTTTCATCCAACTGATACTGAAGAAAATCAAATGACCATTAGTGGCTACCATGAGAAACCTTATGTCAATAAATTGGAAAATCTAGAAGAAATGAACAAATTCCTAGATATATACAACCTACCAAGATTGAACCAGAAATAAATCTAAACCCTGAAAAGACTAATACCAAATAATGAGATTGAAGTCATAATAAAATGTCTCCCACTAAAGAAAATTCCAGGACTTAATGGTTTCACTACTAATTTCTACCAAACACTTAAAGAAGAACTAATGCCGATCTTATTCAAACTATTCTGTAAAATAAAGGAGGAAGGAATATTTGCAAACTCATTCTATGAGGCCAATATTACCCTGATATCAAATACCAGGCAAAGACACATCAAAAAAAGAAAACTACAGGCTATTAGGTCTGATGAATATATATACAAAAATCCTCCACAAAATACTAGCAAACCCAATTCAACAATACATTAGAAATATTATTCATCATTACCAAGTGGGATTTATCCCAGGAGGCAAGAATGATTCAACATGTGCAAATTAATCAATGTGTACATGTAATATATCACATCAAAAGAATGAAGTATAAAGATAACATGATGATTTCAATTGATGCCAAAAAAGCATTTGATAAAATTCAACATCCCCTCATGATAAAAACCCTCAAAATACTATCTATAGAAGGAACATACTCCAACATGATAAAAGCCATATATGACAGACTGACAGCAAGTACATTCAATGGGGAGAAACTGAAAGCCTTTCCTGTAGGAGCAGGAATATGACAAGGATGCTCACTGTCACCATGGTTGTTCAACATAGCACTGGAAGTCCTAGTTAGAGCAGTCAGGAGAAAGATATAAAGGGGATCCAAGTTGGAAATGAAATCAAATTATCCTTGTTGTCTGAAAAACCTAAAAACTCCACAAGAAAACTATGAGAATTGTTAGAGTCAGTAAAATTGAGGTATACAAAATCAACATACAAAAATCAGTACATTTCTATATGTCAACAGTGAACAATGTGAAAAAGAAAAAAAAAATCCCATGTACAGTAGCCACACATAAAAGTAAATACCTGTGAATTAGCTTATCCAGAGAAATGAAAGATCTCTATAATCAAAACTACAAACACTGATGAAGGAAATTGAAGAGGACACCAAAAATCAGAAAGAAAAAACATTCCATGTTTATGGATTGGAATTATCAATATTGCTAAAATGTCCATACTACCTAAAGCAATCTACAGATTCAATGCAATCTCTATAAAAATACCAATGATATTCTCCAAAGAATTAGCAAAAACAATCCTAAAATTTATATGGAACCACAAAAGACCCAGAATAGCCAAAGCTATCCTAAGAAAAAGAACAAAATGGGAGGAATCACATTACTTGACTTCAAATTGTATGACCGAGCTATGGTAACCTGTTGCCTGGTACTGGCATATAAACAGACACATAGTCCAACGGAACAGAATAGACAACTCAGAAACCAATCCACACACCTACACTGAATTCATTTTCAATAAAGGTGCCAAGAACATACACTAGGAAAAAGACAGTCTCTTCAGTAATAAATGGTGCTTGGAAAACTGGCTATCAGTTTTCAGAAGAATGAAACTAGACCCCTATCTCTTGCCATATAAAAAATCAAATCAAAATGGATTATAGATTTAAATCTAAGACCTCAAACCATGAAACTACTATGGGAAAATATTAAGGAAACTCTCTAGGACATTGGTATGGGCAAAGATTTCTTAAGAAATATGCCACAGGCACTGGCAACCAAAGCAACAATGAACAAATAGGATCATATTAAATTTAAAAACTTTTGTATAGCAAATGATACAATCAACAAAGTGAAGAGAAAACTCACGTAATGGGAGAAAATATTTGTAAACTACCCATCTGACAAGGAATTAATGACCAGAATATATAAGGAGCTCAAACAACTCTATAGAAAAAAAATCTAATTGTTTGATCAAAAGATGGGCAAAAGACTTGAATAGACTTTTTTTTTTAAGAAAAAGACATACAAATGGCATACATATGAAAAGGTGCTCAACATCATTGATCATCAGAGAAATGCAGATCAAAACTACAATGAGATATCATCTCATCCCAGTTAAAATGACTTATATCCAAAAGATAGGCAATAACAAATTCTGGCAAGGATGTGGAGAAAAGGGAAGCCTCATACATTGGTGAGGATGTAAATTAGTACAACCACTCTGGAGAATGGTTTGGAGGTTCCTTAAAAAGCTAAAAATTCAGCTCCTATATGATCCAGCAATTTCACTGCTGGGTATATACTCAAAGGAAAGGAAATCAGTATATCAAATAAATATCTGCACTCCCATGTTTATTGCAGTACTGTCTACAATGGCTAAGATTTGGAAGCAACCTAAGTGTTCATCAACAGATGAATGGATAAAGAAAATGTGTTATATATACACAATGGAGTACTATTCAGCCATAAAAAGAATGAGATTTAGCCATTTGCAACAACATGGATGGAACTGGAAATCATTATGTTAAGTGAAATAAGCCAGGCACAGAAGGACAAACATCACGTGTTCTCACTTACTCATGGGATCTAAAAATCAAATGAATTGAACTTATGGACATAGAGAGTAGAAGGATAGTTACCTGGGAAGGGTAGTGGGGGTTGGGGGAGAGGTAGAGATGGTGAGTTAAAAAAATAGAATGAATAAGAGCTACTATTTGATAGCCCAATAGGGTGACTATAGTCACAATAACTCAATTGTTTATTATAAAATAAGAATTTAATTGGATTGTTTGTAGCTCAAAGGAGAAATTCTTGAGGGGATAGATACCTTATTCTCTACCATGTACTTATTTCACATTGCATGACTGTTTTAAAAATCTCATGTACTCTATAAATACATACTAGTATGTACCCACAAAAAATTTAAAAAATTAATTTTTTTGAACGAATAGCAAAATGTTAGAAGAGGAGAATTTTAGAGGATGAGGAGTAGAACAAATAGAACCAAATTACAATGAAATAGTCTCCAAGACCTGCAGGACAGATTTACACCAGGGTAGAGCAAGTTAAGCCTGAGCCTTTGCCACCTCACTCTTCCCCTTGCCTTTCCATCTTTAACTTCCGGGATCAGACAACTAGAAGACCTTGAAGTCGTTACAGCTGTGAAAAAGGATTCCAAATTATGATTAAAAAGAAGAAACTAATCAAGATGGTCTAGGGATTTAACACATATCAAGTAGTTAAAAAATGGTGCTTAATTTACAGAAAGCAGACCTCAATATGACTATGTGGTTCAAATGCTTAGGTATCCACAGACAGATTTAAAGATAAGTCAAAGAGAACAGTTGTTTACTTCTACATTAAAAATAACATACCTACTAGCTCTTATTCATATATATCAAGAGGAATGCCTAAAAAGTAGCAACCCTGGTTGTAGGAACAAGAGTTGAACACTATTGGAAACATTATGTGGATCTAACCCATTTTAAGAGATGCAAAAACATAGGTCCTCATTTTCTTCTCAAGGTTACATGTCAGGCTGATTTTCTCATGCTCTGGACACAGACCTACTCTTGTGTATGTGAGCATACACAATGCCGCTTTCATTTTTCTCTGGATGCTAGTCTAGTTTCTTATCTGAACTTCTGTTCATCTATTTCTGAACTCTTCTGTGTTTTTAACTGTATCATTCAGACACTGACTCTGGGCTTAGGGGTAAAAACTGGGGAGGGAGGCTGAGAGTAGAGTTCCTTGAGGATGGCTCCACATCTACTTTGATCTGGACACAAGTGGAGCCTTTGGCATGGAGACCACTGGAAAATGAAGAAGGTAGGAAACTCACTATTCAGGCTGAGCAGTGCTCACAATCTGCAGGGTGGGTTAAGGCCCAGGCTTTATTCATGCCACATTGTGGGACTAGACTACTATTTAAGTAAGAGAGGGAATAGGTACATCTGATGAAGCCTGGAATTGAAGGAGAAATGGTATGTATATGGATATTTTTCAGTGATTGAAACTCTTTTCTGGGCCAGGAGCCATATGTCTGATGTTCTGAGTTCTCCCTCAAACGACTTTACTTCAGTGCGGGTACAAATTCTGAAACTTTTCCTTGGATAGCCTGATCCATGAGCTTCACTCAGAAAACATTTCTGGATCTATGCAAGCTAGAACTCACAACTGATGAAACACGAAGCAGAGGCATGAATATGGTATACTACCTTGATTTTGATTTCTGATCTGGTTCAGGCTTAGAAAGGCAAGTAATTTTATAATTACATTCAGAATGATCAACCCACCTAGAAAACTTAGAAAGTTACTGGGATTAGTACCAATGTCACAACTAGTTTTGCTTACAAGCTTTAACGAATAATCCCTTGGTAGATTCATTGATGTCTTCTGTTTCTGAAACCTGTGCCTCTGACTTAGAGCTTGTATCCATATAGCCAATCTAGTTCTGCTTTTAGTCATTTTAATCTCTTTTATCTTTGCTAAAGAATGCACCTTGTGCTTGTCTTCACTGTTTGATCCAAATTATTGACCTCTGGCTTCAGATTCACCTCCCACAGATATTGTACCTGCCTACATCTTCTTTCTATGCTAATTAAATATAAAATTTTGCCCTATTACTGATTACCTTTTTATTCACACTGCTCCTCTATATTTCTGTAATTAAAATCTTTTCAACCTAAAGATTGAAAAGTAAAGATTGGTCTTTACTAAAGCAGCTGAATGGAAAATATTAAAGATCACTCTATCTAAACAAGGGACACACTTTAGAGAAGGGTATAATGAAATCTATGACACAGTTAAGCACCTTGATGATTAAACTAAGTTAGTTTCCTCTCAGTCTTAAGCAGAAGAAATCTTTCATGAGTCAGTCAAAGCCTTTAGGTGGGCTGTGAGAGCCTAGCCCTTGTTTTTGAGAATTTCAGGGCAGAGTGAAGCCCTTTAAAATTCTGTAATAGAGGTCAATGTGCAGCTTGCAAGTGATCAGAAAAGGACTCTGCCTATTCCTTAACATTTCTCTGTCTCAGTTTTACCTTCTTCCTCTTTCTTTGGGGTTAATACACATTTTTTAAAATTGTGTTTTGATATTCTTTCTCCTTTTTAAAATAATGATCTTCAGACAAAAACTCTCTTCTTTTTAGTGATGCAAATGTAACATATATCCACAAGACTCAACTAAGTCACATTTTGGTAAGCGCAGGAAAACAAGGTTTTAAGATAATGGAAGCCTCAAATAAGAAAGAAAAAAAATGAGAGTGTCTTGCTTCTCATTTATTGCTTATCATTCTCATTTCTTTGTAGCAAAATTACTTTTTAAACTTCTCTCAAACCTACTATAGACATGAGATATGCTCCCTTTTGTCTTTTAACTCATCTCTACGTTACTCTACCCATTTCTCCTCTTCTATAGCTGCCAATACGGAGTAGTTTTGTGTCTATATTTTACTTTACCCCACACACATACATATTACCCCATTATTACCTTTTCTGACATTTCACATATTTTGCCCCTGCACTGATATAAGTCCATGGCCTATTAAGTGCATAAGCAACGGGAATTATATGAAGTGCAGTTTCTCCCTATGCTTTATATATGTGAGAAAGAGGTTTAAGAGAAACTGAATCCCAAACAGTTTTGTTTTTTTCATGGTCTAGGTGTGAGTAGAATGATATTTTTCCACCTTCAGTGACCTGCATAGAGACATAGAGAAGAATTTTAAGATGTGCCATTTAAAAGAGTCATTTTTCCTGAAAAATGGTAGCTTATACTATAAATCAGAACAAAGCTTCCAAGTAAGAACATTATTCCTCTGAGTGATGAAAATGAACTCCTTTGTATTACATGTAATAGAAAGAAAGAATAGACTTCTAGGTTTCAGGTCTGCAGAATATATATTGCAGCTCAAGGCATGGGCAACCTGCCAATGATGTGGACTGATTATTTACCTAATGATTGTTCCTCAGCCCATTTAATGTATGTGATGCATTATTGAGAGAGACCAACAAGGCAGAAATGGAAATTACATGGACCCAATGTGGTCATCTTCAACAATTTATATACAGAAAACTCCTGGTACTTAAAATCTACTATTTAACTATAATGGATAGCATAGTACTAATACAAAATGAAACCAACAAATAAAGAAGGATAAAAATATTTCAAGAGTTTATTTAAGCTAGAATAGAAAGACGGTTGTGGCTCCACTTCTGCTGCATTATTTATCTACAAAAGGTTGTAAAATCTTCAATGAGGCTTTTTTAAAAATGTGATAGTAACAGTGATTGCAAATGTGAATTTCCTTCTTGTTCCTTTATATTTTATTTATTTTTCAGCCATGATCAGCTTCTGGGTTATTTGGAAGAAACTTAACCAATGTGGGAAGCTACTTTAATTTCATATAGTTCATAAAACAAGGGATGACTTACAGAGCAGCTTTCTCTAACTTAAGGCTTTGAAAATATAAAGCTCTGGGAGATTGAAATCACTAGATCTCCTGTGGTTTGCAGAATAATGGATTCATACTACTCTGCCAAAACATACGTACTTACTAAACAAAAATTTAGAACATTGTTGATCTCCAGAATGTGCAGAAATTAAGAATCAAAACAGGAGTCGAGCCAATATCAATGAATACTTCCCCCAGTACCTCAAGTTTGAAGAACTGTAGAGTTTTTGTTTGAAAATAATGCCATGATTTCAAAATAAAAATCCCAGTTTTGATTACATAAATAAGATTTTAAGATGTCCAGCTTCTTTAGGCCATAAACTTTATTCTGTATGTATGTTATCAGATACCTGCCTTGTCTAAATGGTTTGTCCATGTGGCTAAAGGATACTGACCAATCTGAAAGAAAATGATACCTCCCCAAATAGTTTTTACACAAAGATAAGTTTCATCTAATTATTGGCTATGTATCCAGTTCTGGGTATTGTTTGGATACGTCTTTTGTGAAACTGCTAAGCTGAAATAAAAGATGACTAGAAACTGAGTCTGTTGTAATAGTTCTATGACCTTCAAAAGCTATTCAAATTATTCAAGCCTGTTTTCTTACTTGTAAAGTGAGGCTAATAACATATACAGCACTTGGTGTTTTTGTTTGTTTGTTTGTTTGTTTGTTTTGAGACACAGTCTTGCTCTGTCAGCCAGGCTGGAGTGCAGTGGCATGATTTCGGCTCACTATAACCTCTGGTTTCCAGGCTCAAGCAATTCTCATGCCACAGCTTCCCGAGTAGCTGGGATTACAGGCATGTACCATCATGCCGGGCTAATTTTTGTATTTTTTTTGTAGAGACAGTGTTTCACCATGTTGTCCAGGCTGGTCTGGAAATCCTGACCTCAGGTAATCCGCCCGCCTCGGCCTCCCAAAGTGCTGGGAGGTGTGGGCCACTGCGCCTGGCCAATACTTGGTTTTTAAAAGCAAAATAGATAATTACTCTAAGGCCCTTAATACAGTACTCAGGGGGTAAAAAAAAAAAAAAAAAAAAAAAAAAAAAAAAACTATAAAATTTTGTTAATTATAATAAAGAATATGGTAGAAACATTCGATTTACAAATAGCAATAAATATAACAATATACAGATAAAACTTTAAAAGAAGTATTTGTGGGCTGGGCGCGGTGGCTCAAGCCTGTAATCCCAGCACTTTGGGAGGCCGAGACGGGTGGATCATGAGGTCAGGAGATCGAGACCATCCTGGTTAACACGGTGAAACCCCGTCTCTACTAAAAAATACAAAAAACTAGCCGGGCGAGATGGCGGGCGCCTGTAGTCCCAGCTACTCGGGAGGCTGAGGCAGGAGAATGGCGTAAACCTGGGAGGCGGAGCTTGCAGTGAGCCGAGATCGCGCCACTGCACTCCAGCCTGGGCCACAGAGCGAGACTCCGTCTCAAAAAACAAACAAACAAACAAACAAACAAACAAAAAAGAAGTATTTGTGAAAAGATATAAAATTTTATATGATTTTAAAAATATATTCAGTGGGTTTTCTTGAAGTGGCTTCATATTATAAAGGTGTTGTTTCTTCCAAACCAATACACAGATTTAATGCAATTCCAACGAAAACTATATCTATCTATCTATCTATCTATCTATCTATCTATCTAAACTCCAATGACTTTAATCAGTATAGGGTATATTTCTAGTTAGAATTTTATGATAATGTGCATTTTATTTGATTTTCTAGTCAACTGAGTTTAAACTTTGCTATTATTTGTATGATAAAATATTAAGCACAAATCCAGTACTTAAGTGCAATAGCATATTTATACCATTAACATAGTTCTGGTGTATAGAAAACTATTCATTAAGTCTCAGTATTATTATGATTCTCTTAGTGATATTTAAATTCTAAGTATGCACACTTTGAAGTATATTTGATAGAAAGAGCAACAAAAAACCAAAGTGATTGGCTAAAGACAATAAAACTATAAAACAAAGAAAAGTAAAAAAATAACAAATAGAAAATATCTGTTGTTTCTTTAAGGTTATTATCAGAATTAATGAAGAAAGTAAAGCTCTCATAATAGAAAATAATTTAGTGAAGTACTAAATGATACATCTGGGAAAATCAGTTTGTTAGAAAATAGGCAGCTAGGAGACAGAAGGAACTCCTATAGATTGAAATAATAAATCACCATAGCAAAATGTGCTTGTCATACTTGAAAAGCGAACTGGTTGAAAGATTTGGGTTAAACCAGTCTTAAAGCTTTTAATAAGAATGTGGTCATGTTTATTGATTGCTATTTTACTTACCATGCAAAGCATATTACTTTTGAACATGCTTGATGATATAGTTTGCAAAGAATTGTCCAATAAGACATGCATTTTCAGCAAGAAGGTCATCAGTTAAAAATATATTCGGAAATGAACAGTTTCAGCTGCACCTATGGTGTGTAAAACTACAGGAATGACAATCTTTTATAAAGGGTATTACAATGCTGAACACATCAGCAGACACTGCATGCTTCTGTGGGACGTTCTTGTCTTGAGCTGCTCATGCCTATAATTCTAGCACTCTGGGAGGCCAACTTGAAGTCAGGAGTTTGAGACCAGCCTCGCCATCATAGCAAAACCCTGCCTCACTAAAAAGACAAAAAATTAGCTGGGCATGGTGGCACGTGCCTGTAGTCCCAGGAGGCTAAGGTAGGAGGATCACTTGAACATGGAAGGTGGAGGTTGCTGTGAGCCAACATCAGGCTGCTGACTCCGGCCCAGCCTGGGCAACAGAATGAGATTGTGTCTTAAAAAAAAGCGTTTATGGGCCTTGTTTGCCTCTCAGAACATGTAACCACAGCCTATCCCTCATATGGACTTAGGATTTTATATCTTTCTTTGCATATTTTTATTGTTAATATAATTGTTAATCCTTATCACAATTTAGCAAGTTGGGTATCATGGTCCTGATTGTATCCAGGAAATAAGCTTTTATTTTTAAATTCCCATAGGTTTTGGGGGAACAGGTGATATTTGGTTACATGAGTAAGTTCTTTATTAGTGATTTGTGAGATTTTGGTGCACCCATCATCCAAGCAGTACACACTAAACTCAATTTGTAGTTTTTTTTTTTTTATCCTTCAGCTCCCCTTTCCACAAGTTTCCAAAGTACATGGTATCATTCTTATGCCTTTGCATTCTCCTAGCTTAGCTCCCACTTATGAGTGAGAACATACAATGTTTGGTTTTCCATTCCTGAGTTAGTTCACTTAGAATAATAGTCTCCAATTCCATCCAGGTAGCTGCAAATGCCATTAATTCATTCCTTTTTATGGCTGAGTAGTATTCCACCAGATATATATGCCACATTTTTAAAATCCACTCATTGATGGATGGGCATTTGGGCTTGTTCCATAGTTTTGCATTTGCAAATTGTGCTGCTATAATCATACGTGTGCAAGTATCTTTTTCATATAATGACTTCTTTTCCTCTGAGTAGATACCCAGTAATGGAATTGCTGGATCAAATGGTAGATCTGCTTTTAGTTCTTTAAGGAATCTCCACACTGTTTTCCATAGTTGTTGTACTGGTTTACATCCCACTAGCAGTATAGAAGTGTTCCCTTTTCACCACATCTACACTAACATTTATTATTTTTTGATTTTTCAATTATGACCAAAACGGCATGGTACTGGTATAAAAACAGGTACATAGACCAATGGAACAGAATAGAGAACCCAGACATAAACCCAAATACTTATTGCCAACTGATCTTAGTCAAAGCAAATGAAGACATAAAGTGGAGAAAGGACACCATATTCAACAAATGGTGCTGGGATAATTGGCAAGCCAAATGTAGGAGAATGAAACTGGATCCTCATCGCTTATCTTACACAAAAATCAACTCATGGCCGGGCGCGGTGGCTCAAGCCTGTAATCTCAGTACTTTGGGAGGCCGAGACGGGCGGATTACGAGGTCAGGAGATCAAGACCATCCTGGCTAACCAGGTGAAACCCCGTCTCTACTAAAAAATACAAAAAACTAGCCGGGCGAGGTGGCGGGCGCCTGTAGTCCCAGCTACTTGGGAGGCTGAGGCAGGAGAATGGCGTGAACCCGGGAGGCGGAGCTTGCAGTGAGCTGAGATCCGGCCACTGCACTCCAACCTGGGGGAGAGAGCGAGACTCCGTCTCAAAAAAAAAAAAAAAAAATCAACTCATGATGGATAAAGGACTTAAATCTAAAACCTGAAACTATAAAAATTCTAGAAGACAATATCAGAAAAACCCTTCTAGAAATTGGCTTATGCAAAGATTTCATGACCAAGAACTCAAAGGCAAATGCAACAAAACCAAAGATAAATAGGTGGGACTTAATTAAACTAAAGAGTTTCTGCACAGCAAAAGGAACAGTCAGCAAAGTAGACAACCCACAGAGGGGGAAAAAATCTTCACAATCTATACATCTGACAGAGGAGTGTTATCCAGAATCTACAAACTACTCGAATTAGCAAGAAAAAAAAATCCCATCAAAAAAGTGGGCTAAAGATATGAATAGAAAATTCTCAAAGGAAGATATACAAATGGCCAACAAACATGAAAAAAAAAATGCTCAACATCACCAATGATCAGAGAAATGCAAATCAAAACCACAATGCGATACCACCTTACTCCTGCAAGAATGGCCAAAGTGATCTCCATATTGATTGCAATCCTTATGAAAACCCCAGTGGCATTTGCTATGGCAGTAGAAAAAAATCTGGAAATTCATGTAGAACCACAAAAGAACCCCAATAGTCAAAGAAATCTTGAGAAAGAACAATGAAGTGCAAGAATCAAATTACCTGTCTTCAAAATATACAGCAAAATGATAGCAATCAAAGCAGTATGGTACTGGCATAAAACCAGACACGTAGACCAATGGAACAGAATAGAGATCCCAGAAATAAATCCACTTATCTATAGTCAACTGATCTGTAAGGGTGCCATGAACACAAAGTGGGAGAAGGATAATCTCTTTCATAAGTGATGTTGGGAAAACTGGATGTCTACACACAAAAGAATGAAATTTGACTCTTGGATTATACCATATATGAAAATCAACTAAAAATGGATTAAAAAACTTACAAGTAAAACCTGAAACTATAAAAATACTAGAATAAAACACATGGAAAAAGCTTCTTGACATTTGTCTGGGGAGTGGATTTTTGGATATATCACCAAAAGCACAGAACACAGAAGCAAAAACAGAGAAATGGGATTACATTAAAGCTGAAAAGCTCATGCATTACAACAGGGACAATCTACAGAGTGAAAAGGCAACTGAAATATTTGCAGACCATACCTGATAAGGGGTTAATCCTCAAAATACATAAGAAGCTCATACAAGTCCATAGCAAAAAAAAACTGTTTAAAAAATTGGCAAAGGACCTGATTAAACATTTCTCAAAAGATGATATACAAATGGTCAATAAATATATGAAAAGGTGCTTGTAATCCCTAATCATCAGAGAAATGTAAATCAAAACCGCCATGGGATATCATCTAATACCTATTAAAATAGCTATTGTAAGAAAGACTGAAGATACAAATGTTGCTGAGAATGTGGAGAAGAGGGAACTCTTGTGCAGTCTTGGTGGGAATGTAATTTGGTATTGCCATTTTGGAAAATAGCATGAAGCTTCCTCAAATGATTATGAATATAACTATCCTGTGATCTAGGAATTTCACTTATGATTATATATCCAAAGGAAATGAAATCAGTATGTTGAAGAGATATCTGCACTTCCGTGTTCATACAGAATGATTCCTGATAGCTGAGATATAGAAAAACTTAAACATTTATTAATGATGAAAAGATAAAGGATATGTTATATATATGATATATATAAAATGGAATAATATATCATATATATGATGTATATACAATGGAATATATATATTATATATACAACAGAATATCATATATGATATATTTTATATATATATACATACAATGGAATATTATTCAGTATTAAAAAGGAAGAAAGTTGTACTAGTCCATTCTCATGCTGCTAATGAAGTCATACCTGAGACTGGGTAAATTATAAAAGAAAGAGGTTTAGTTGACTCAGTTCAGCATGGCTGGGGAGGCCTCAGGAAACTTACAATCATGGCAGAAGGGGAAACAAACATCTTCTTCTTCACATGGCAGCGGGAAGGAGAAGTGCCAGCAAAAGGGGGAAAACCCATTATAAAACTATCAGATTCTGTGAAAAGTCACTCACTACCATGAAAACAGCATGAGGGTAACCATTCCCATGATTAAATTACCTTTCACTGGGTCTCTTCCATGACACTTGGGGATTACGGGAAACTACAATTCAAGATGAGATTTGGGTGGGACACAGCCAAACCAAATCCAAAATCCTTCCATTTGTGACTGCATGATTAAACCTAAAGATGTTATGCTTCCAGGACAATATGCTAAGTGAAATAAGCCAGATGCAGAAAGAAAATACTGCTGTTATTTATACGTAGAATCTAAAAATGTTAAAGTAATGGAAGCAGAGGATAGAATGGTGCTTGCCAGGGAATGGGGAAGGGAAAATAGGGAGATGTTGGTCAAGGGGGTCAGAGTTTCAGTTATGCATGATGAATAAGTTCTGGAGATCTAATGTACAACCATGTGACTATAATTAACAAGACTTTATTGTATACTTGAAATTTACTAATAGAGTAGATCTCAAGTGTCTATGCCATGCAAAGAAAAAAGAAGGAAAGTACTGTCTGAGGTTACAGATATGTTAATTAGTATGAAGTGATTATTTTGCAGGATATGTCTCTGACAACTCATCAAACTATACCCCTTAAATATATACAATCTTTGTCAAACATTGCTCAGTAAAAATTATTACTAACAGAAAGTTTAAAGCAGAACAGTAAGAGAAAATGAGATGTGGTTTGCAGTTGATTAGCATTTTAAAAGTATGGAATTAAAGCCTCAAATAAAGTCTTTGCACATAATTTGGGCCAGGTTATCTATATGTCTAATCATGTAACACTTGACCTTTTACAACTAATAAAACCAGAAATGACTCCAAGGTAGAAACTAAAGGGAGCTTGGTTTGTTCTGCAGTATTTTTGGGCGTGGCAAGATATATGGTATTATGTTCAGAGTCAGTCTGCTAGACTTCAACAAAAAGATTTTAGCTAAAATTCATGCCTTAAAGTATTGCTATATTTGCTTAATAATATAGCAATGAGAAGCTATTTCATAAAAGAAATATGCCTGCCACAGGTCACCTCTCAGCCTAAATATATCTGTTGCAAAAAACAATTACAATTCCACCTCTAAAATAATGGTTGTTTTTCTCACAAAGAGTTTTGATATAGCTTTAAAAATAATTGCCCTGTGCTTCCAAGTGCTCAATGATAAATGAGATTGGATTGCAGATCTGTATTCTTTGCTAAGTTAGATGCATTTTTTCGGTTTTCTGTGGAATATCTTATATCACTATTTAAGGAAACTTAAGAATGTGCCTCCTGTTATTTTTAGAGGCAGCAGGGATTTCCTTGAGGTACCTTTTATATATATTGACACTAAAGTTACAATAACTTTGAAAGTAGGTGGATGGAAAATGTTCAGAAGAGAGAATAAATGCTGAATAAGAAAAAGTCTACATATCTAATTTACGTCATGAGGACTATAATTAATAATATTGTATTGTATGCTAGAACGTTGCTAACAGAGTAGATTTTTGGTGCTCTAACCACACACAGACACACACACACACACACACACACACAACCCCTAACTATGTGAGATGATAGAGGTGTTAATTTGTTTGACTATAGTAGTATCTTTACCATGTATATGTATATCAAAACACCATTTGGTACACCTTAAATATAGAGAATAAAAACATAGTTTTAGAGAAGTCATGGGCATCACGAAAAAGTATTTATTATCTCAATAATTACAGAAAAAACATTTTGGAGCTACTGCTTTAATAAAGGCATAAATCAAAAATACTACCTATTCTTTGGGGAGGAAAATGGACACCTTCAAAACGTTCTGAATGGCAATTTGACCAAAGCTTTAGAAATGTGCCTAATCTTAGGCTCAAAAAGCCTCCTTAAATAAATTTATCACAAAGATATGGTTACAATATGCCATGATATTTTGATCATATTTCATTCTTGGACTAAAATGTATAATAATATTTCATTATGGTATTATTTATATTACTGAAAAATGCAAACAGCATTTCTCACAGTAATGATTGTCTAAATTCTGATGTAATGTATATAATACACAAAATACACAACTACTCAAGTGTTAAAATTATGGGGATGATTATATTGACATAGAAATATGTTCATATAATATTAACAAAAAGCATGCTACAAACTATTATGAATCAGTTAAAAATATCTAGAAGGATATATAATTTGTAAAAAGTGAACTACAGATTTTGTTCTGATTTCACCAGTTTTTTCACTTATGTCCTCTTTATTTTCCAGGCTACACGCCAGGATACTACACTTAATTGACATGTCTTCTTAGATGCCTCTGATTTGTGACAGTTTCTCATTCTTTCCTGCTTTTCATGACCTTGACGCCTTTGAAGAGAATTGGTGAGATGTTTTTTAGATTTTCTCTCAATTGGTGATTTGTCTGATGCTTTTCTCATCATTAGGCAGGTGTGATGGGTTTCACAGAACAACACTACAGAGGTTTAGTACCATTCTCGTCTTATTGTATCAGGAGGTATATGATAGCAACAAGGCTCATTGCTGGTGATCTTAACCATAATTACTTGGTTAAGGCAATGTTTTCCAGGTTTCTCAAGCAGCCTGACAACAAAGCCTATTTTCTTAGCTATTTATCTGAGACATGAATCTTCTAATTTCTTACTTTAGGAATTCTCCAGTTAGTCATTTAGTAGAAACTGAGTAAAGAAGAATTTTCTTCCTAGACAAATCGTTCTGATGACAGGAGAGGGATGGGCTTACTCTTTGTCCTGTCTTGGTTTACTGCAAACATGGTCACTTGATTCATTCCTGACTCCAATCAATTCCTCCTGTGCCCAGTAATCCATTTTGGTTCATTCTCTGAAAAAAAGAATATGATCAAAATCTAATTCTCACAATATCATTTGGATGTCTAAAAATATTGAGTTAAAGAGATAGTAGAATTTGATTATATAAAACAATTTGTACACCCAAAAAGTGTTAATTTCCTTAATAGAGAACTGCTGTAAATATTTAATAAAAAACAGGCAAATGGTATGTTCAGATAATTTATAGCAAATAAAATATAATGTCAAATATTTAAAATGATGCCATTTTATTTTCTCTTAATACGATAAATATAAATCAAAATTATAATGTGATCACATTTAAAAATTATTGGGGTAGCAAAGACCAGAATGCTTGATTACAAACTATGTTAGCAATGGTTTGGGAAAACAAATACTTCTCATTGTTTCTGGGAAAGTAAATTGGTAAAATCAGTACTGAGAGCAATTGTACGTTGTCTGTCATAAATAGAAATACAATTTTTGGACCCTTCAAGTCCACTTCTACATTAGAACCTCAATGCATATAATAAACATTATAGATATGCCAGCATATGCATAAAGTAATTTATGTATAAGAATACTTTTTGTGGCAAGAGATTAGTTAAATAAATAGTTCCAACAGCACACAATGAAAAGCTAAGCAGCTTTATGTATACCAGTAAGAAAACATCTCCAGGATATATCATAAAGTTAAAACTTAAAACAAAACCAAAAAGGATAGAATGGTGTGTAAGATAGTTTACTGTTTGAATTGGAAGTTAAGACTACCGTCTGGCCGATTTGGGCTCCTCATGCCTCTGAGTCGACAGGAAAAGAAGAGTTACTGTGCTAGGTAGGTTGATTGATCCGAATACCAAGAGGAAATTTGACTACTGCTCCACAACATTGGTAAGGAAGAGTAGATCTGGAATACAGAAGATACCTTAACATATCTCTTAGTATTACCATGCTCTGTGATTAAGGTCAATGGAAAACTTCAGCAATGCAATCCAGTAATGACTATGAATGACCAAGGTCCTTCAGAAACGAAGGTCTGTATCACTCCACGATATAAAGAAGCCTGACCAACAGAGGTGCTTGCTGAAGACAAAAGGAATACAGAATGGGTGATGGAAGAAGGGAGTTATAAATACCAGTTACAACCACATGACCATTTACAGAAATGAGGATTGTAATTCCCATGAGTATTTACTCTTTATTTTGTTATGAATATATCAGTATATATATGCATATATATGTACATATATATTTATAGAGATATACTCCTTTCTTTTATTTCCTTATGATGTTACATTATTGACTCTCCTTGGTCTCCAGCTTTCTGATTGCATATCTTGGGATTTGTCATAACGAAGCAAACAAATTCCTTATAACATCTGTTTCTAATATATATATCCTATTGGCCTATATGTTGGTTTGTATATATAACAACACACACACCCCCCACATCTTCTATTAGCTCTGTTTTGCTGGAGAACCCTAATACACTTTGGAAAAGTACCAAAGTAACAGAGGTAACACCTGCCTCTCAGTGGTTCAGCTTACTCTCTAAAAAATAAGGGAATTAAACTAGAACAACTACATATTTCCTTTCAGCTGTAGCCTTCTGTGTAATACAGTTATTTCCCTATAGATGGTCTCTCAATTTCTCTCCTGATCTTAGGTTCTATTTTTCGCTCTGCTTACTTGTTATTTTCCCTAAAGTTACAGTATGCTCAGTATGTCCCAAATTGACCATGCCTGTTAAGAAAGCCATTTCCTCTCTTCTGTTATTTTCTAAGGCACCAGGTTTTCGTTTTTTAGGAATGGCCAGATTTGAGATTGTCTCTTCTCTCTGGGCAAGGTAGTACTTTGATTATTTGTGATGGCAATGAAGCAAATATTGTATAAGACTAAAGAAAGAAGCATATCACAGGTTTTTGCACTCTCTCAGTTCTTTATGAAGTACAATACCAAGTAACACAGAACTGCTACAGACCCAGAATTCTTCTGTTCTCTGAACAGTTCTGGGTTCTGGAGCTGACATCCACATCTAGGCAACGTGGGTTTATAACCATAGGGTTGCTGCAGCCTTCCAGGCAGGTCTTTGTGGAGACTACTCATCTGCATCTCTGCTAAGGAGAAGAAAACCTTTCCAGCCCTTTTTATCGTTTTATTAAAAAAAAAATAGTGAACACATATTGGTACCAAATAGCAATTTTACCTTATCTTGTTATATTTGGCTTATGAATATTTGATAAGACTTTATCTTACTATTGATTACTTGTGTTTCCCATGAGAAGAAAAAGATTGTTTCATGATGCTTTCAGAGGGCTCATTCCTTTGTGAAGGATTTCCAGAGATTCTTCTATAACATGTTTCCAGTCTTCAGATTTATCTCTTGTTCAACCATCTTACTAATTCTGATGCCAAATCCATCATAGAAATGATATACCTTTGAAAATGAATCCATCCTATGGATTCTCTGCAGCCCCACTGCTGCCTTTATATGCAGGACCCTTAGCACATTCTACCATGATTCTGCAACAAATGCTCAGAACATCCTCTAGTTTTGATTTTCCCACTGCAAATCAATGCTTCACACTCATTATTCCAATGAATTTCCTCTCAGTCTTGCATTTTTTTTTTTTCTGTCACACCTTTGGTGAGAAATCCTGCAGTGATTCCAATAAGAGCTCAACGTCATTCAACCTTCAAGGAATGTTTGTAATCAGTTCCACTTTCCATACCTGTCAGTATCTCATGACTCTACCCTTATCAACCACCAAGCCTCACTAATTATACTCCCCAAATATATCTTTTCTCAACACAATTCACTCCATGCAGAAAAGACATTATTTAGATAGATATATTCATAGAGAGATAAATATATAAATAAAAATATCTAACTTTATAAAAATGCATATTTAACTTCATAAATTAAAACTATTTGCATTCAGATGGACAATGGTTTGAAATCTGTTTATGCCTCCAACTAAGCTCAACAAGCATGGACACATTATTTAATCTTTCTGAGCCTCAAATATTTAGTCCTGCTGTATTATTTTGAAGATTAAATGATATAAATTACTTCAGTTGTCTGTTGTCTGGCATATAGTTCTTAGTAAATTAATGCATGTTTCTTGATTTTAGATTCGATTTATTTTCTCTATTTCCAAGCTGCAGTAGATCCAATCAGGAGACAGAAACCAGACAGCAGGTTATATAAGGGAAGTTAATATAAAGGATTATTAACTATGATAAAAGAGAAACTATATAAGGAAACTATATAGTAGCCTAGGGCTGAGGAAGAGTGCCCAAGGGAGGACAAACTTGGAAGGGGTGTGTTTCAGACCTTGTTGGGGAAGGTATAGTTCATCCCAATGGATAGCAGAGGTGTTTATTGGTTAGGCCAGGCCTGAGCAGGTCTAGAGTTCCTGGACAAGCAGGGCAGGTTAGGTAGGTTAGCACGTGGTGGCATGGTTGTGCAGTGAGAGTCTGGTGCCAGCCATGGTAGAAGGCCTGTAGCACATGCAGCCTGGCATGAGAGTGGGGGTTTGAAACACTGCTTAGTGTGTGATCCTCCAGGTCAGAAGCAGATGTTGGAAGTCCACTCAGAGAGTCCAGGTGCTGGTGTGGCAGGAGGCCATCAGAGCACACCTCATGTGTGGAGGGTTCTGGTTTCCATGTCTAGAGGACTGAAGAAAAGTTATTGATAGGTCTAGGATGCAATGAGGTCTCAACGAAATAATGTTCTAGGCTGGTGGCTGGGGCACATTCCACTGGATGTCTGCACACCCATACAGCTAATCTCTTCCTCCTGCAATGTCTCTCCAGCGCCCTCTACTGAGAAAGCTTAATATTGTGCTCATTAAAGTGAAAAGTTTTTTTTTTTTTTTCTTTTGACACGGAATCTCGGAATCTCGCACTGTCCCCAAGCTGGAGTGCAGTGGCGCGATCTTAGCTCACTGCAAGCTGCGCCTCCCAGGTTCCCGCCATTCTCCTGCCTCAGCCTCCCGAGTAGCTGGGACTACAGGCATGCATCACCATGTCCAGCTAATTTTTGTATTTTTAGTAGAGACGGAATTTCATGTGTTGGCCAGGATGGTCTTGATTTCCTGACCTCGTGATCGCCCACCTCGGACTCCCAAAGTGCTGGGATTACAGGAGTGAGCTACCGCGCCTGGCTAAAGTGAAAAGTTTTAAAGGAATCTTTGATTTAGTACAGAGCATACAGTGAGTGAAGGGTGAATTCAGAAATAAGAAGCAATAAATTGATAATGGCACACAGTCTATAATACCAATTAGCTCTGTTTGATTAAGATACAATTTTCTCCTGTTGTATTTCGTTTGAAGAAGTGATAACCTTCTTCTATACGGAATGGGGTTCCCAACTGATTAACCAGGAATAAGCATTTTTTGCTTCACTTCGTAATAACTGAGTCATGTGATAATGGCTGAGTCAGCATTTGAATACAGATCCAAGTCTTATTCATGGGAGCATACTTTAAATGTATTTAGCATCATTTTGTGTGTTGGTTTATTCTAGAGCAGAAAGAAACTGTATTTGCAGGATCTGATATCAAAAATGCATTTGAATCATTTAGATAGTCTTTTTGTGGGTGGTAAAAATTTTAAAACTCTTGTTTATTGATGTTTTGTCTCTTTCTTAATCTCTCCTAAAAAATCTATTGTTCTTCCCTTGTCAATAAGCAAGCATGCTCCCACGGCAGGCTGAAACATTTCAGGACTTTCCCATGACCTCAGATTTCTATTCCTTTGAGGCACATGGTCTTATTTCTTTTTAAGCTTTAGCGAGAACATCGGGTCCTTTTTTCTCAGATCTATTCTGATTTTTTTACTTTATATATCTGATCAAGATGTTTTATAAATTTGAACATGTTCACTGCTCATTAAAACAGGTCATCACAATCAGTATAAAATGTGATTTTTAGTCTTTTCTTTTCAAAAGTGTAAGCAATGCTTATTGCTTAGGAACTCATTTAATAGGAGGTATCAGTACCTTTTTATTTTTTACTGACTCATTTTCATGTGCCTTTGAGTCCATGTGCAAGTTTGATTTCATTAGCCTGGTAGGTGCAAGACTTCCTACTCTCTCACTGTGGAGGAGACATTAGGTTGCTGTGAAGTGAAAGAATGGCTTGAATCCTGGAGCTACACTGGGCTAATAGTGCTATTTTCTGTAAACTGAGGGGCAGTTTATGTGAAAATACTTTGCACAAATTGTAACAATTAAATTGTAAAAATATACTGGAATACTGGATAATTATTTTGAGGGTGGTAGTGATGATTTAGGGTATTTATGGATACAGTGGGAAGCCCCCCTCTTGTTCAACATTTTCTAGAGAATGTCAATGTTAAACTTACACTTTCTGCTTCCTGGGAAGATTATCTCAGACTTTCTCTTGGCTCTTCTCCCCTTGACTTTTCTGTACTATGTCATTCATGGCATTTTTGTGGGATCTACATAAAACAGAAGATAATACAATTTTAGAACAGCTAGTTTCTGGGTCAACTTTGGAGACTCATTTTTAGTACTTTTCCAATTTAATAAAACAGTTGGAATATGTTTATATTGATTTTAAAATGACAGAGCAAATGAGAAGAATTATAGTTTAATAGTTCCAACAACTATTGATGAGGAAAATTACTAGTAGCTAGTTCAAACTGCCATTGATTGACACTGAAATGAAGAAAAGAGATGTACATGTATTTGTGAACACCCCATTTTCATGTCAACCAAAAGATTATCAACCTTTCATCTTCAAAATAGATTTCATAGTATACTTTTCATGTGTAACCATATGTAAGGTTAATGACTCTATCTTTTGTGAACCACAACCTATTTGTCAAGTCCCTGCTTTGAACCTGATGTTTTAATCTTCACAAATATTTGACATAAACATAATTATGTCCATAATTACAGCAAAGTGCTACGTTCAGGCTAGCACTTTGTGTACAGTGGCATAATTGCAAAAATTACATCCAGATCTGTCTTTAATCATGCTTCTTTTACCCTGCCCATCTTTAAAAATAAAAAATAGTAATTACAATTATAAAATAACATGAGTAGAAATAATATATTGTATTCAGTGGGAAGGAATTGCTCTTGTTAAGGCAATAATTATAGAACAATAATTCTCTAACTGAAATAATATTCAGATTTTAAGAAAAAACTTATGAAATTCCAGTGTTAATTTAAAATTTTTATAACATTATAAAAGCACAAAGATAAAATTGGGTATAAATTTCTTATGTTTATGGTTTTTATGCTGCTTAAAACCAAATTAATGAATACTTATAAATTAAGTATTAACAACATTACAAACCAATAACATCCAGTTTAGAAACACTAGCTAGGTCTGGCGCAGTGGCTCAAGCCTGTAATCTCAGCACTGTGGGAGGCGGCAGATCACAAAGTCGGGAGATCGAGACCATCCTGGCCAACATGATGAAGTCCCCTCTCTATTAAAAATACAAAAAAATTAACTGGGCATAGTGCCACACACCTGTAGTCCCAGCTACTTAGGAGGCTGAGGCAGGAGAATCACTTGGACCTTAGAGGTGGAGGTTGCAGTGAGCTGAGATCGCACCACTGCACTCTAGCCTGGCAAAAGAGTGAGACTCTATCTCAAAACAAAAACGAAAACAAAAACAACTAGATAATGTGGTAGACTGTATTTTGTGAAAATAAAGTTGCTGTCTGCAATGAGAATATGGTATTGACTGCTAACGGTTCCGTTCTTTTACACTCAGGGTACTTACATGTTTTGGGTTGACTCAGTTCTCTTGCCTCTTTGTGTTATTGGAAGTTTTGTAATACTTCCATTTTGTATTCTCCTTTAGTCTGTTTCGTGCTGCTATAGCAGAGTAACTAAGACTGGGTAATTTATAATGAACAGAAATGTATTGTCTCCCAGTTCTGGAGGCTGGAAAGTTCAATATCAAGGTGCTGGCATCTTAGGAGGGCATTCTTGCTGCATCAACACATGGCAGAAGATGAAAGGGAAAGAGAGAGGGAGAGAGAGAGAGAAAAGACAGAGATATATTGTTTAGTTCCTAATTTGGAACATTTGGTTCCATTATTTTATCCCACTATAATACATTCATTTATCCCATTGTTTTCAATATTTTTATTTATACTATTTGTTCACATTAGGTTTTAGTGATTTAATAAATAATAAAGGATAATAGCAGTTTTATTCAGTCCTGAGCCAAGTAATGTACTATGATAATATTTATATCTTAAATAATTTTCTGTTTTTCCTGGATTTAATACTGTATTTTTATACTTGATTTCATCTTCTTCTATTTGCTTATCACTAATTCTTCCCAGTGTCTTCAACAGAATATTATTTTCTAAATGGCCATGTAAATAATCAGTTCAATTTTTTCTGAAAACATTCATTCTGGAGCACCCCATCTTCCTACCTCAATCTGGCCTGATTGCCTGCTAGTCTCTGCACATCGATCCTACATTTTTTTTTTCTCTGTCTCTTGAGCTGATGAAGCACATCCTTCAGTAGCTTTCTGAGAAAGGACACATGGAACTTTACTGATCTGAAAATACTTTTATCCTAATCTTAAACCAGTTGATGGTTGCCTGGATTTAATTCCCAACTGAACAGAATTTTTTCTGAATTTGAAATCATTTTTACAGACTTCTGTTGTTTAGGTTTTCTGTTGAGATGTTTTTACAGCTTTACAAATAATCTGTCCTAACTCCTTACCTCAGTCCTCCATCTTTCCAATCTTTTATGAGCAATTTTAAAAATTCTTTGTTATTTTCTGAAATCTTCTAATATCCTTGTTTCAATAAAATGCTATTCTTATTAAATGCAATGTCTTACGTTATTCTCCCTTAGCATATTAACAGCATTTGTGTTGAAATTTTATTTTGCTTTTTGCGCTGTTTTTATTTATTGGTTTAAATATCTTTGATGTTGAAAACTTCTTAAGTCTCCAGTGCCTTTTGTGGTTTATTCATAATAAAGAGAGAAACACTAACTTGCAAAATAGTGGGTTTCACTATAGATCAGGGTTTCTGAATCTTAGTTTCTCAATACTGAGACATTGTATTAATATTGACAGTCAATATTTTCAGCAATATTAACATCTTGGGCTGGATAGTTGCTTGTTGTCTGTCCTCTGAATTGTTGTAAGTTTCACAGCATTCCTGGCCTCTATCCACTAGATGCTAGTAGCACCCCTCCCAGTTATGACAACCAAGAATGTCTCTAGATATTGCCAAATTTTTTCTACAGGACTACGTCGCTGTAACTGAGAATTATTGCTGTGCAGTGATCAAATATGGACCTTGTCATTTTGCCCACCTGGCCATTTTTTGGGGTGATGTCCAAATGTTAGCTTCTGTAATTGTATCATTCAGGATTCTGCATAGAAATCGAACCACTAGGCTGTGTGTGTGTGTGTGTGTTTCTGTGTGTGTTTGTGTGTCTGTGTGTGTGAGGCAGAGAGAGAGAGAGAAAGATATTGAGACTGAGATTTAAGGAATTGGTTCACATAATTGTGACATCTGATAAGTTCAAAAACTGCAGGGTAAACCAGTAGGCTACAGCCCCAGGGAAGAGGTGATACTGCAGTTTGCATCTAAAGGCCGTCTGCTGGTAGAATTCTCTTTTCTTTAAAAAAGGTCAGTATTTTTTTATTTAGGCCATTAGCTGATTAGATGATGCCCATTCATATTATGGAGAGCAGTCTGCTTTACTCGAGGTCTACTGACTTAAGTGTTAATCTAATCTAAAGAAAACTTTTATGAAAACATCTAGAATAATATTTAATCAAATATCTGGTATTTTGGCTTAGCCAAAATGGTCACATAAAATTTGCCAGTCTTTCAGTTTTTTCAAGGAAAATCCTCTAGTCTCCTCCTGGGGCCAGCATATGTTTGGCTATGAGAATTCTTGGAGTCAGTGGTGGGAGGTGCAGTTTTCATCAGTTTCCCTTTCTCCCTATGGTAGGTCTGTGTCTTCCTTCCTCTTTATTTTGCCTGATGTGCCTATGTCTGGAACTCAGGTTCTCCATATCCTGAGAATGATCCTCCAATTTACTGCAAGGGTACAGGATGGATAATCATTTGGATGTGGAGGAGACTTAATATTCTAAATTCTCTTTATGTAAACATTCACCAAGTCCGTCTATTTTTAGTTCCACACCTTTCCTCAGTGTCTGCAGTGACCAGCATCTCCAGTATGAGCCTGTTGTAGCTCATACTTGGACATAGGTCTTGATAATGCCTCCATCAGCTTCCTTGTTTGAGACACCTTCTCTTCACCCCGTTGGTGAAAAAGAGCTTCCTATCCTAAGGTCATGGAGATGGCCGAACACATGCCACCCAATACCAGACAGATGAGCTCTCCAGCAGTTTCCTTGTATATGCATAGCCCAGGGTTGTTGACACTGAGTCATACTGGACCACACAGGTGTTGCACTTGGGAAAACAGTGAACAAGCAATGGACTGGGAGTTAGAGTTTCTCATAACAAGAGAGTGCAGTGACCTATGGTTCACTTTTGTCTTATTTGAATAATTCTCTAAGGGCTGGTAGCAAACTGAAGCCCCACTACTCAGAGATAAGCAGGCATTGTGCCTGATTCCAATTATAAAGAGAATTGTTTGACTACAGGACCTTACCTGAGGAAGAAGAGTGGAAACAGGGACTTGCAGTTAGGCCATTTGAGGTCCTCTTGATTTTACCAGAGGCCAAGACAGCACATAATGTTAACGTAAGGCCTTACATCACATTCCAGTCTTCTTAAAATTTGCTGATTTTTTTGACTGTCACTTCTAGTGGCTTTCTTGTTCTTGTGGAGCATGCATATTTTACTTCTTAATTCTCATTTTAATGGGATTTCAGGAGGAATATCCCTGTGTCTAATCTAACATGTATAATAGTATATCCTATCTCTTTTTCATATTGATAAGAAAGAAATAAAATTGTCTTTGTTTGCAGATGACATAATGGTCTACATAGAAAATACTATAGAATATATTCAAAAGCTGCAAGAACTAATTAGTGAATTTAGCAAAGTTGCAAGATATGAGATTAATATACAAAATTCAATTGTATTTCTATCCAATAAGAAAAAAACGATCAGAAATAAAATTGAAAGCTACAACTGCATAAAAATGATGAAATGCTTATTTCAAATGAGAAAAAATAAAGACTGAATAAGGGAGACATATGACTTATCCATGGATTGAAAGAATTAATATTATTAAAGTGTTGATTTCCCTCAAATTCATCAGTAGATTGAATGTAATCCCAATAAAAATTTCAGCAAAAATTAGCAACCTCATTCTAAAATGCAAATGGAAATGCAAATACTTGGAATCACCCAAATAACTTTGAAAAAAGAGCAAAATTGGAGGACTTGCAGTACCTGACTCTGAGACTTATTATAAACTACACTAATCAAGATTACGTGATATTAATGTCAAGACAGACAAATAGGTCAACAGCAAAGAACTGAGAGTTCAGAAATAGACTCGACCATACATGGTCTAATCTTTCTACAGAGATTCTAAGGTAATTCAATGGAAAAAGGATAATATTTTCAATAAATTGTGAAATAATTAGATATGCTCTGCAAAAAAATCCAAACCTAACCAAATAATACAGCAAAAACAATAACAAAACCCACAAAAACATTTCAATCTACACGTCATATTATATATAAAAATTAACTCAAAATGAACCATAAACCTAAATTGCAAACATAAAATGGCAAACAGAAAAGCACAGGAAATATGTTCAGTTAGAAAAAGAATTTCCTTAGATACAACACCAAATGCATAAACCAAAAAAGAAAAAAATGATAAATTGGGTTTCATCAGAGTTAAGAATATCTGCTCCTTGAAATATACTTTTAACAGAATGAAAAGGCAAGCCACAGACTTGGAAAAAATATTTTAAAATTACATATCCGATTGATAACTTATATTCAGAACAATAAAGAACTTTCAAGATTCAATAATCAAAAACCAAACAAACTAATTTGAAAAATTGACCAAAGATTTGGGTACTTGACCAAAAGAGATGATAGTTGATGAAAACAACTATAGAGAGCTGAAAGGACTTTGTATTGTGGTTTGAATGCCAGCTTAGCTGCAGTAGAATAGAACACCAGGTAAGCTTATAAGGCTTTTGACTCCAATCCCTGGCTTTCAGATAAGATCTTCAGACCCACCTGGGACTTGGGGGAACTTGCTACCCTAAAGGGAAGGGCACAAAACCTGGCTTGATTTGCTAATCGCTGATCATAGAGACCTAGGACCTTGAGTTGACATATGTGGTAGCCAGGTAGTAGTTACAGCAGGCCATGGCAAGATCCAGTGCTGTGCTGGCTTTAGGTCTGACCCAGAGTAGTCCCAGTGGTGGTGGCCAAAGGAGTGCTGGCATCACCACATCCCCAATTCTAGAAGGCTCAGCACAGAGAGAGAAAGACTATTGTTTGGGAGAAGGTAAGGGAAAAGAATAAAAGTCTCTGCCTGATAATTCAGAGAATTCTTCCTTATCTTATTCAAGATCACCAAAACGGTACCTCTATGAGGCTGCAAAAATCACGGTGTTATTGGGCTTTAGATGTCTCCTAGAGTAGATACAGCTTAGATCACAACACCCAAGTCCTTTCGAATATATGAAAAGCCTTCCCAAGATGGACAAACAGAAATATGTCCAGCTTGCAAAGATGACAATAAATATCTAACTCTTCTATGCCCAGACACTGACGAACATGAGGAAAACATGACCTCATCAGATGAAGTAAATAAGGCACCAGGAACCAATGTTGGAGAAACAGAAGTATGTGATTTTTCAGAGAAATCAAAATAACTATTTTGAGGAAACTCACAGAAGAAGATAACACAGAGGAGAAATTCAGAATTCTATTAGATAAATTTAACAAAGAGCTTGAAATAATGAAAGAGACTCAAGCAGAAATTCTAGAGCTGAAAATGTAATTGAAATACTGAAGAATGCATCAGAGTCTCTTAATAGAATAATTGATCAAGTGGGAGAAATAATTAGTGAACTTGAAGATAGACTATTTGAAAATACACAGAGAAGACAAATAAAAAAATAATAAAATATGCCTACAGGATCTAGAAAACAACCTCAAAAGAGCAAATCTAGGAGTTACTGGTCTTAAAGAAGAAGTAGACAAAGAGATGGGGGTAGAAAGTTTATTTAAAAGGATAGTAATGAGAATGCTCCTAACCTAGAAGAAGATATGAACATTCAAGTACAAAAAAGTTATAGAATACCAAGCAGATTAGCCTGAAGGAAACTACTTTCAAGGCATTTAATAATGAAACTCTTGAAGGTGAAGGAAAAGAAAGGATCCAAAGGGGAGAAAAACCCTTTTACCAAAGAATAGTATATCAAGCGAAAATATCCTTCAAACATGAAGGAGAAATAAAGACCTTCATAGACAAACAAAACCTAAGGGGTTTCATCAACATCAGACCTGTTCTACAAGAAAAATGAAAGCTGAATTTTTCAATTAGAAAGAAAATGATGTTAATGAGCAAGGACACATCATCTGAAGGTACAAAACTCACTGGTAATAGTAAGCACAGAGGAAAACAGACTATTATAACACGGAGATTGTGGTGCATCTGCTGTTATAAGTACAATGACTACCTAATAAACCAGTAAAAAATAATAGCTACAACAACTTTTCAAGACATGAAGAGTACAGGAAGACATAAAGAGAAACAAAAAAAATTTAAAAACTGGGGGAATGAAGTTAAAGTGTAGAGTTTTTATTAGTTTTATTTTTGCATGTTTATGCAATCAGTGTTAAGTTTGCATGTTTATGCAACCAGTTTAAAATAATGAGTTATAAGATAGTATTTGCAAGCCTCATGGTAAACTCAAATTGAAAAACATGCAACAGATACACACAAAATGTAAAAAGCAAGAAATTAAATCATACCACCAGAGAAAGTCACCTTCACTAAAAAGAAAACATGAAGGAAGGAAAGAAGAAAAATAAGACCACAAAATAACCAGAAAACAAATAACAAAGTGGGAGGAATAAATCCCTATTTTTCAATCATAACATTGAATGTAAATGGATTAAACTCTCCAATCAAAAGACATAAAGTGGCTTAATGAATGAAAATACCAAACCCAGTGGCTTGTTGTCTACAAGAAACACACTTCACCTATAAAGAAACATATAGACTGAAAATAAAGGGATGGAAAAAGATATTCCATGCCAATGGAAAACAAGGAACAGTAGGAGTAGCTACACTTATATCAGACGAAATAGTTTTCAAGAAAATAACTATCAGAAGAGACAAAGCAGGTTATTATATAATGATAAAGGGGCCAATTCAGCAAGAGGATATGATTGTAAATATTTATGCACCCAACACTGAAGCACCCAGATATATAAAGCAAGTATTTAAGAGCTAAAGAGAAAGATAGATCTCAATATAATAATAATTGGAGACTTTAATACCCCTCTTTCAGCACTGGACAGATATCCTAGAGAGAAAATCAATACAGAAATCTCAGACTTAATCTGCACTATGGAACAAAAGGACCTAACAGATATTTACAGAACATTTTATCCAATGGCTGTACAGAATGTGTGTTCTGTTCAATGTATAGAATACACATTCTTCTCTTCATCACATGGATCATTCTCAAAAATAGATGATAAGTAGGCCGGGCATGGTGGCTCATGCCTGTAATCCCAGCACTTTGGGAGGCCGAGGCAGGTGGATCACGAGGTCAGGAGTTCAAGACCAGCCTGGCCAAGATGGTGAAACCCTGTTTCTACTAAAAATAGAAAAATTAGTCAGGTGCGGTGACTGGTGCCTGTAATCCCAGCTACTCAGGAGGCTGAGGCAGGAGAATTGCTTGACCCCGGAGGGGTGCAGAAGTTGCAGTGAGCTGAGATCATGCCACTGCATACCAGCCTGGGTGACACATTGAGACTCTGTCTCAAAAAAAAAAAAAAGATCATATGTTAAGTCACAAAAGAAGTCTTAAACCATTCAAAAAACTGAAATAATATCAACCATCTTCTCTTATCACAGTGAAATAACACTAGAAATCAATAACAAGAAGAATTTTGAGAACCATACAAACATAGAAAAATTAAGCAATGTGCTCTTGAATGACCACTGGGCCAAGGAAGAAATTAAAAAGAATATTTTAAAGTTTTATTGGAACAAATGATAATGAAAACACTGTGTGAAACACTGACAAACAGATGCTTCTAAACCTATCAGTTCTAGAACATGCTGCTGCTTCCCTTGAAGCCATTCCAGGCTCTTGGCTAGACGTATATTCACAAGATATTTTTAGACTTACCCTTACTTCAAAAGGAAGTGTAATTTCAGACTGGCTTTCAGGGCAAGCATGTTGAATATCAAAACATGCCATTTTGCTTATCTATTAAACAAGTGAGCATTCTGTAGGTAGCCTGTTCACTCTGATGGTAGTTTCTTTTGCTGTGCAGAAGCTCTTTAGTTTGATTAGATCCCATTTGTCAATTCTGGCTTTTGTTGCCATTGCTTTTGGCGTTTTAGACATCAAGTCCTTGCCCATGCCTATGTCCTGAATGGTGTTAGAGGCAGGAACATTTTCCAACTCCAAGAGCTAATTATCAAAAAGGGTGTTAGACAAGTGAAAAATCACCCACAATGCTATGCTCTTCTATGGCAGGAGGACAACGGGGTTCCATGGACTCCTAGCACTGAAGGCTTCCTGCAGGAAGTGCCTGCCAAACTGCAATCTAAAGGATGAGTACAAGACAGGAGAAGTCCAGGTTTGAGTGTCAATGATACAGGAGTTAAGAAGAAATTACTTAGGCAGTTAGTAAGGCTATGGGAGTCCTTGGTAAGACTTTTCTTTTTAACGGTAGCCTCAAATCATTTTCTAACAAAAAGCATCCTGTAAAGTAGAGCTGCGGATATAGACAAGCAAGCTGGGAGCTTGCACAAGTAAATGTGGCAGGAACTAAGGACTGGGCATTTTCAAGACAGCAGCTCCATCTTCCCTTCTCTGCTAGCCATGTTTACTGTAAGGAGTGGAGAAGATTGTCCAATCAACTGGAAAGTCCATTTGCAAAATAAGATTAGGGTGGGGTGACCAGCCTTCCCTACAGGCTATGTAAATGTCATACCTGATGGAACCAATCTATGAGTCCTATGAGAACAGTTGACAATTAGAGTAAAAGGAATAAAAGGAAGAATAGAGATTTGGTGGAGCAGTGGGATTGCAGGGCATAGGAAGAGAAATAGGGATCCAAACACACCCTGCCAACATCACAACTTTGCCTTGAACTGTTCTGAATGCAGTAATGAACTAACAAACCCTAGTGACCAAAAGCAACCATCCCAAGGTTGCAGTAGTAGCCATCCTAATAAATGCTGTTTTCCCAAGGGGAGAATGCAGGAGAAGAGTACAAGAGGAGAGTTTGTGAAAGTCCCCTGCAGCTCATACAGAAGTGTGCTGAGGTTAATTTCCTTTCTGAGACCAGCACAATGTTCTCAGGTCTGAATTATTTGCTATTAGGACCTTTAACCCTTACTGACCAGACACTAAGGAGCTTGAACAGTCTTCCAAAAAAAAGTCAAGATGGTTGGCCTTTTCCCCTATCCAGGATCAGCTACATAATTTTGGGGGCCCAGTACAAAATAAAAATGTGGTGCCTCTTGTTCAAAATGTATTCAGATCTTTAAGAATGTGACAGTGGAACTTTAAACCAAATGTGGTACACTGTGCAATGGCATCTGTCACATGCCCATGAAGCTGTCCTTCTCCCTTTTCTTGGCAAGTTACACATTCCACAGATGTCACATGTATCTCGAATGTACATGAAGAAATGTTGAGATCCAGATGAAGAGCCTGCCTGTAAATTTGGGTTTAAAAGCCAACCCCAATACCCTCTGGGAGCTGTCTGCTGAGAACAGGCATCACATCAATCCTTGGGATTATTGACTACAGTAAATCTCTTTCAATGAAGTGCATCACTTCCCTTCCAGTGTTCTGATACCCCAAGTTGTTTGGGAAGGTTTATCACTCTGAGGGATGTGGCTTAATATCATATTTTTAATGACAGGTAAAAATACAGCAGCCCAACAAGCTGGATATAGAGAAGTGCATAAATTGATGATGGCTTGAAACCTTCCACTCCCTTAAATTTTGCTGATCCTCAGGGTCCATTTTTAGGGGCAATGCAACTAGCTGCTGTTAGCTATAAGTTATAGTTCTTTCTTCTTAATTTTGATGGCTGCTTGCCAGCTGACCCTTGCAGTAATAGAAAAATTCCTGTTAACTTCAGAGCTAGTTTAAAATAAAAGTGTAGTTGGATTTTTAACCAGATGAAAGATTGGGGAGTGAGGTGAATGGGACATAAAGACTGCATATCAAATTTCCCCTTCTAGGGACACATATTGTGTTCAATTTATTTAAAACAGTTACCTTCCTGAATCTTATTTCCCATTGACTTTGTTTAAATATGGCAGGGTACAAAATTATAAAATTACCAAGTGCCTAATTACAATTCAGTTGTTGCAATTGCATAACGTCTCTAATCATCTAATCAGTATTCCTCTTGCGTCTCAACTAGATTATGTACTTTTCAAGCATTGTGTTTTGTAAGAACTTGTTTTCTTTATATAATAGAATGTTAGAATTGAATTACTTTAGAGGTCATTTTTTCCATTCCATTTAAGAAATAGGTGATTTTTTTTTTTTTTAAGATAAGTGATAAGTGCTGGGTTACCAAGATGAGTAGATACTGATTCCTTATATGGCTCTAAGAGTTATCAATCTATTGAGTTAGAAAGAACAAAACCCAGAACAGAAATATATGAAGGACTTGCTTTGATATAAACTGTTATGAAAACATAGAGGGGAGACTAATTGAAAATATTATTAATTCAATTGTAATTATTGAGCTCCTACCAAGTGCCTGGTACTTTATTAAGTGTACAGGATAAAGCAGGATATATATTTTCCCATCCCTCTTTGGGGAGGATTACAGCAAACAAATAGTTTTTTTTTCCCAAACTTAGATAGACTCTGTCTTGGCCAGCAGGATGCAGGAAAGAAGAGACAAAGGAGGGAGTGGCCTCCTTTGCCCCACCCCTCAGTGTAGCTATTTCCCCAGTAACATTTATAATAGTGGTGGTCATACAAGCTGAGTTAGTTCTCATAGACAATTAAGTTCTCAGTTAGCTATGTTTTGTGTGGCAGTTTCTTTCCATGGTATTTTTTATTACTAATACCTCATGTTTTTCCCAATTTTAAGCATATACATTAAATATATTGAAGCCCAATTTCTTTTTTTTGTTTCAGAGGATGCTTATTCATCCTCTTACATTCTTGATGACGTAATAAGTGACTCATTTACAGCTGACAGTGCCCTTGGACTTTGCAAGTGAGTGCATGCTGAGTGGGGTGTTGAATGGAAAAGGAGTGGAGAGATTAGGGTGGCTTTTATGTCCTGGAATAAGTTATTCCCATGCAAGGTGAACAGGCCCACTGATCTCGCCAGAATCTTTCCTGCTGCCAAAAAGATACAAAATATGTAGCCTCAGCAGCATAGATCAAGTAGATGAACTTTTGGAGAAATGAGAGGTTTTACATTTGTAATGTCAGCAAAGGAAAATAGGAGCTATAAAGTTCCTGTTTGTCATTAGTGTCACATTTCCAACAGACTTCAGTAATATGACTGAGTCTATCTCCCAAGGAGACTAGGAATCTTGCTATCTATTAGATGTTACATTTTTATGCTAAATTCTTCCTGCTAAATTCTTCCTGCTGGCTGACCCAGCAACAATGCCTGTAGGATGGGCACAGAGAAGACCCACAGGGGAATCAATGTGACTACTGTGGTAAAAGTGTGTGTGTCTGATTTTCCAAGAGATTCAAAGTCATTTGAAGCATTTAAATTATGTATTAGCCACAAAACATGTGTTTTGTTTTGAAGGTGAGTTGAGAACACCAAACTTTTATTTTAATTACTGAAAAAACACTGGACCTAGAATCAGAAGATCTGTGTTCAAATCTCAGCTCTATCACAGTTATCTGTGTTCACTTAGGCAGACTATTTATCCTCTCTACACCTCAGTTTCTTGTTTTAAAATGGATCTATTGTGCCCAGGAAGTGCTACAATAGTAAAAGGGTATAGGATATTTAATAACAAAGCATTGTATTATCTTAACAGTGCTGTACAGATTCACTTTCTCCTTCACTTGTACAGTCCCTTGAGATGTTATTGGAATCCACAGGTGCTGTAAGAGGATATTTTAATTCTGTACATCAATGGGAAGTGAGTGGGCTGGGTGCTAGGAAATCAGAGATGTGGTTGTGTCCTCCTACCACTTGATACAGTCACTCTATTATTTATTCATCCATTCATTTGCTATCTCATTTAATGTGCTTTACATAGATTACTTGGTCTTTTGATGTGTCAGTCTTCAATCCTATAAGAGGGCAATAATACTAGTAATTCAGCTCTTCCACAAATTTCTTAAGGGAATCAAATGGCATGGGCCTAGCAAAAGGAGGTCCTTAAACCCAAACAACAATAGCAACACCAGTTTAAGAGAAATGAAGTTGAGGTTGCAAGTGGGATTCAGAGAACACTGAAAGATTGGAAGATAAAGGGAGAAGACCAGTTTCCAAGAGAGAGAGAGTGAGGCTCCCAAGAATGGCCTTACATGAGCCCCTAGGGCTCTGTGTGATAGAGCAAGGGTGGAGAATGTTTGAACACCCCCATAAGTGTGGTAGAATGCTAGAAATCAGAGAGAGGCATCAACCAAACTATGTTTACCAGCCAGGCTTGAGACCCTGGGAAGCATTTTCTGTATTTACATTTGTAATGTCAGCAAAGGAAAATGGGAGCTATAAAGTTCCTGCTTGTCATTAGTGTCACATTTCCAGCGGACTTCAGTAATGTGACTGAGTCTATCTCCCAGGGAGACTAGGAGTCTTGTTAGCTATTAGATTTTAATAGAAAATCAGGGGAGGAAAAAGAAAGAGATCATTTTCAGACTTGGACTACAAGGACAGGCCTGCTCAGTTTCAGTATTCAGCTAAGCACCTGCCATGTGGCACCATCAACAGAGACTCTGGGCAGCCTGAGTGACGGGGTGGGAGGGGGTGTTGATACCACTGTACTATACTCCAAGACACAAAAGAATGGCAGACGGTTCTGAAATATCTGCTGAAAACTGCAGGAGAAACTCAGATGGCATCTAAGGTTCCATTATTCAGTTGGAGAGAACCAAACAAATACTGTCAATTTTTTGCACCCTGACTCTACTCACCCCCAATCTTTTTCTTAAACTGTTTTAAAAAGTACAAAGCTGTAAGCAAATATGAAAGAAAATAATTTTTTTTTTTTTGGTTTTTCCGGTCAGGGCTCAGCTAAGGGTAAAAGACTTCTTGAAAGCAGATTTTTAAAGATTTCTCCAACATTCTGATTGCTATGACTATTTAAAGTCTTCTGTGGTTCCATTTGAAGTTTAGGATTTTTTTCTATGTCTAAGAAGAATGTCATTGGTATTTTGATAGTGATTGCATAGACTTTATCCATTTCTTTATGTAGTATGATCATTTTAACAATTTAAATTCTTACAATTCACAAGTGTGGGATGTCATTAGATTTGTTTATATCCTCTTCAATTTCTTTCATAAGTGTTTTGTAGGTTTCCTTGTATAGTCTTTCATCTCCTTGGTGTATATTTTATTCATTTATTTGTTGTAGCAGTTGTAAATGGGATTGCTTTCTTGATTCCTTTTTCAGCTAGTTCACTGTTAGCATATATACATGCCACTGATTTTGTATGTTGATTTAGTATTCTAAACTTTATGGAATTTCTTTAAGAGTTTTGTGATAGAGTCTTTATGTTTTCTGTATGTAAGCTTATGTCATCTGCAACAGAGACAATTTGACTTCCTGACCAAAAAGAACAAAGCTGGAGGCATCACACTACCAGACTTCAAAATACACTGCAAAGCCATAGTACATAAAACAGCATGGTTCTGGCATAAAAACAGACACATAGACCAAATAGAATAGAATAGAGAATGCAGAAATTAATCCATCTATCTACTGCCAACTTATTTTTGACAAAGGCATCGGGAAGATTCACTGGGGGAAAGGATACCACCTTAAATCAATGATGCTGAGAAAACTGGATATCCATATGCAGAAGAATAAAACTAGACCCTCATCTTTCAACCCATACAAAAGTCAACTGAAAATAAAGACCTAAATGTAAGACCTAAAACTATAAAACTACTAGAAGAAAACAGAGAGGAAACACTTTAGGACATTGGGAAAAGATTTTATAAACAAGACCTCAAAATCACAGCAAAAAAAGTCAAATAAACAAATGAGATTACATCAAACTAAAAAGTTTCTGCACAACAAAGGAAATAATCAACAGGATGGAAAGATAACTGACAGAATTGGGAAAAATCTCTTCTTGCTCTCTCTTGCCAACTATTTATCTGACAGGAGGTTAATATCCAGAATATACAAGGAACTCAAACATCTCAATAGCAAAAAAAAAAAAAAAGTCTGATTAAAAAATGAGCAAATGATCTGAACAGCATTTCTTAAAAGAAAACATAAAAATGGTCATGAAATATATTTAAAGATGTTCAACATAACTAATCATCAGGGAAATGAAGATCAAAACCACAGTGAGATATTATCTCACCCCAGTTAGGATGGCTATCACCAAAAAGACAAAAACAAAAACAAAACAAAGAAACAAACAAACAAAAAAAATAGATGTTGGTAAAAATGTAGAGGAAAAAAATCTTATACACTGTTGTTAAGAATTTAGACTAGTACAGCCACTTGGGGGATTATGTGCTGTAGTTTGGATGTTTATTCCATCAAACCTCATGTTGAAATTTGATCTCAATGTTGGAGGTGGGAGTCTACTGGAATATGTTTGGGTAATGGGGTGGATCCCTCATAAATAGGGATTTGTGGGGGTTGGAGGTTAAGTGAGTTAACATTCTATTATTTTAGAGTTAACATTCTATTATTTCACATGAGAACTGGTTGTTAAAAAGTTTGGCACTTCCCTTCTCTCTCTCTCTTGAGTTCTCTCTTGTCATGTGATATCTGCACATGCCTGGTTCCCCTTCTCCTCTGCCATGAGTGGAAGACTCTTGAGGTCTTCATCAGGTACAGTTGTTGGTGCCATGTTTCTTGTATGGCCTGCAGAACCGTGAGCCAAATAAACCTCTTTTATTCATAAATTACCTAGCCTCAGTTATTCCTTTTTTTAGCAACACTACAAGGACAAAGACAGCATGGAGAATCCTCAAAAAAAAATTACAAATAGAACAACCATATGATCCAGCACTGAGTATTTATCCAAAGGAAAGGAAATCAATATGTTGAAGAAGCATTGGCACCCCCTTGTTTATTGCAGCGTTATTCACAATAGCCAACATATGGAATTAACCTAGGGGTTTGATATGGTTTGGCTCTGTGTCACCACCCAAATCTCATCTCAAATTTTAATCCTCACATGTTGAGGGAGGGACCTGGTGGGAGGTGATCTGATCATGGGGGCAGTTTCCTCCATGCTGTTCTTGTGATAGTGAGGGAGTCCTCATGAGAGCTGATGGTTTTAGGTGTGGTATTTCCTTGCTCTTTCTTTCTGTCTTGCCACCTTGTGAAGAAGGGTCTTGCTTCTCTTTTACCTTCCACTGTAATTATAGGTCTCCTGAGGCCTCCCCAGCCATGTGAAACTGTGAGTCAATTAAACCTCTTTTATTTATAAATCACCCAGTCTCAAATGGATAAAGGAAATGTGGCATATATACACAATGGAGTACTATTTAGCCATAAAAAAGAATGTAATCCTGTTATTCACAGCAACATGAATGAAACTGGAGGACATTGTGTTAAGTGAAATAAGCCAGAAACAGAAAGTTAAAGACCACGTTTTTACTCATATGTGGAAGCTAAAAAAAAGTTTATCTCATAAAAGTAAAAACTAGATGAGGGGATAGTAGAGGGTTAAAAGGGTAGAGGAAAGGAGGTAGTAGAAAGAGATTTATTAAAATATACAAAATTACATACAGGAATAAGTGCTAGTTTTCTATAACTGTAAAATGATGGTAGTTAATAATGTATAGTTTTGAATGACTATAAAGAGGTTATGGAACGTTTCCAATGTAAATAAATGTTTGAGATGATAGATATGCTAACTATCTTGACCTAATCACTATACATTATAAGTATTAAAACATCACGATGTACCACTAAAATATGTACAGTTATTATATGTCAATTTAAAAAATAAAATAAAAGATTTCTCTTACTTTCTAACCCGTCCCAAGTCTCTCTCTATCATTCTCTGTTTCCTCTATGGACTCCACTCCTCTCTCTCTTTTTTTTCTTTCTTTCCCCACACTCTCTCCCTTCTTCTTCCTCTTTTATTTCTCCTTCCCCACTCGGCGAATTTTCACCTTTTTATAATGTCTTTTAATCAACAGAACATCTACCTCTACATTTCTTTCCCTCCACGCACACACAGACTCTACCTTCTACCCTAGCCCCCCACATTCTATTGAACCTGATGTAATGCTTGGCCAAAAAAGAGCAATTTTCACCTATCCTTGGAACAGAGTTGGAATGAGGAGGAGGAATCAGGTAGAGCAAGCCTTAACTGTTGAGGGTCAGGGACTAGAATAGCTTAACACGATCAACTCAGATTATCTGAAAAATGACGATGGTATCATTGTTCCTGCTCCTATTCATGGGCTGACTTATTAGGACTGTATCATATTAATAGCTCTGATTGATGTTTTTAATTAGTCTGATTAATTAGTCCTCACTGCTTGGCTTTTGACTCTTGGGATGTCAACCAGTGACTATTTCTCTGAAGTCATTTAGTCTCCTTCCCTAACTCCTGTGTACTGTGCAGTTTTGGGCTAATGTCTTAGGGGCGTGTAAACCACAATAGTTGGTATCCTTGGCAGATTGAATGTTTATAATAGTGTCAAAAATCTTAGCACCAATTTGTATTTTGTTATGTTTTCTAAAGTTTCCATGGTAAAAGGAAACATAGCTTGTTTTATCATGTATTCCTTCTTATTCCTTGGATAAATTCTAGTGCTGAAATATGGTCCTTCTTGTAATTCTTGCCTTTGGTATCTGTTAAGGAGCAAACACACTTAACAGTGGTAGCACTAAGCAAAGGCTCTTCATTTATGTGTTTGTGTAAGAACAAAAGAATTAGATTTGACTGGCAGGTGAAAAACATAAAGTTAAGTCCTAGCCATTTCTTTGCCCCTCCCCACATTTCCTTTTACTGGGAAACTTATTTTGCAAATAAAATAAGAGCCCTTCTAGGGAAATGAATATTTGCATAACCCTTTCAGCTCTGTTAACTTGATACTGAAGCATAATGTGACATTGCCAAGATCTCTCCTGTCCTTCCTCTTCAACATTTGAAGTAATCACACAGGTGATACAAAGTAAGTCCTGGTCGTAAATAATGCATAGAAAACAATACTAATATATATACAATGACAAAGTGCAAAGGGAAATCATATACAGCATTCAGTAATAAATCAGAGTTCATCTTAGTAACACACATACATATTTTACTTTAAGTTTTTCACTGAGAAAATTTAGCTTTTAGATTTTTATCATTAATGGGGTTTCCTTATTTTTATTTTTTCCTCTATTTTAAGATGTAACTCCTTTTACATCTCCAAACCTAATGGATTTATCTGAATTGACAGTACTGTAGAACATTTACATTTCTCTCCTTTCTTTTTTAATGAAGTAGAAAAAATACAGTTAGTGTTCCATATTTGTGTGTCACAATATAGAGCTTGAGGTACAGGAAAAGGAAAAAAATCAGAAACCTGAGAAAGAGAACAAATATTCCTAATAGTTTAATTGTATTTAACATTTGGATTTTTAAGAATGTTTATACAATAATTCAAATGCATATCTTTTTACTTTGAGAATTACAGGCCACACCAACTAATTCCTTAATTAAAATCAAAAAACCAAAAAAAAAAAAAAAACCCTTTTGGTTTTGTTTTGCTTTTTGTTTTGGAAATTGATAATTCAAATAAAAATTCCAAAAAATGTTCACTTAAACATTTATATAAGTTTTCAAGAGACCCTGAATAGCCAAAGCAATCTTAAAGAAAAGGAGCGCATTTGGAAGTCTCGTATTTCCTTATTTCAAAACTTATAAAAAAGCTACAATAATCAAAACAGTGAGATACTGGCATAAAGACAGACATCTAGACCAGCAGGATACAATAGATATCAGGAATAAGCCCTTGCGTATACAGTCAACTTATTTTTGACAAGGGTGCCAAGATCATTCTAGGGGGAAAATATAGTTTGTCCAATAAATGGTGTTGGGAAAACTGGATATCCACATGCAGAAGAATGAAATTAGAACCTTATCTTATACTATACATGCAAATCAACTCAAAATTGATTTGAGAGTTAGTTATAAGACATGAAACTTTAAAACTGCTAAAAGAAAACATATGGGAAAAGCTCCATGACATTGGTCTGGGCAATGATTTTTTGGAAGCACAGGCAGCCAAACTAAAACTAGGTAAATTGAACCACATCAAAATTAAAACCTTCTGTTCATCCAAGGTCACAATTAACACTGTTAAAAGGCAACCTATGGGATAGGAGACAATATTTGCAATTTTATATCTGATGAAGGGTTAAAAGCCAAAATATAATATATAAAGAACTTCAACAACTCAATGACAATAAAACAACCCAAATAAAAAGTGGGACAAGAACTTAATAGACATTTCTTCAAAGAATATATGAAAGTGGCCTGAATACATATGAAATATGCTCAACATCACTAATCTTTGTGGAAATGCAAATCAAGCCCATAATTAGATATAACTTTGTACTTAACAGGATGGCTACTATCAAACAAAACAAAACAAAAAAATGAGAAAAATCTCAGAATGTAACAAGTGTTGGTGAGGATGTGGAAACATTGGTGTCTTTATGTACTACTGGTGGGAATGTAAAATAGTGTAGCTGCTACAGATAAAAAAGTGTGGTGGTTCCTCAAAAAATTAAAAGTAGATTTACCATAGGATTTAGTAATTCCACTTCTGGGTATACATCCAAAATGCTTGAAAGCAGGGTCTCAAAGAGATAATTGTACACCCATGTTAATAGGAGCATTATTCACAATAATGAATAAGTAGAAGCAGCACAAATATTCACTGACTAATGAATAAAGATAAAGAAAATGTGGTATGTATGTTCAGTGGAATATTATTCAGCCTTAAAAGGGAAGGAAATCCTGTCACCTACTACAACATGGATAAAACTCAAAGACATTATGCTAAGTGAAATAAGTCAGTCATGAAAAGACACATACTGTATGACTCCAGTTACATAAGTGTCTAAAGCAATCTAATTCACAGAAATAGAAAGTAGAATGCTAGTTTCCAGGGGCTGAAAAGAGGGGTTAATACAGGTTTGTTTAATGAATATAGAGTTCTAGTTTTTCATGATGAAAAATTCCTAGAGATTGGTTGCATAACAATGTAAATGTAGTTAATGCCACTGAACTGTGCATTCAAAGATGGTTAAGATAGTAAATTTTATATGCATATTTTGCCACAATTAAAAGAAAAAGAGAAGTACTAAAATTATAATATTATGAAGTTTTAAGTCAAAATTTAAAAGTTTTTTGTTTTTAAATTCAAGTACTATTTAGGGATGTTTCAATGGATTCATTCCACAAGCACTTTTCAAATATAGTATAACAAATTGGGCTGTTTCTTGCAATATATTTCCTGTGTTCTTCACAGCAATCCTGGGAGATACCTATACTTAGCTACATTGCTCTTCGAAGAAAAATAAAAGTACAAAAAAGATATTTTCCCAAGGTCACAGGTCACTTGATAGCAGAGCTTTAGCAGCTTCAGGAATGGCCAGTAAATCTTATCTCACAGGCTAACTCTGATGGATCAACTGGGGCCTCCTGAAGTGCTGCCTTGAGAAGAATTTGAGGCATATCTGCACTCAGCTGTCATCATCCACATCTGCCAAATGAAAGAATGGGAGAGGTGGTTTCAACTCTTAATGTTAGGCAGTTTTGTAATCCTTTATCACTATCCAGGTCTAAAAGTATTTTATTATACATATTAGCTGAATTTTGACAATGCATCAAGTGTCAAGAGGTAGTATTAAAGTCAGCATAGATAGATTAGATTGCTATTTTTCAGGAAGTTGCAAAAAGTGAAATATTCAAATCTATAGAAAAGGTAGATCATACATTTAATAAGTACCACAAAAACAGATGTGTTCTTATTGAAAGAGTTGATTCATTCTTTATTTTTCTTCTCAAGTGAAATTAAATTTTAGAAACAAGTACAATTAGCTTTAGTTTCTTATTGCACATATATAAGGAGATGGCTCTTTATTCATTTCAAGGCAAAATTGAATAAGTACATATTTCAAGCTAATAGTTCAGTATAGTTGTTGAATTCCGTAGTTCAGAAGTCCATCAAGTAGCCCCTCTAATGTGTTTTCACATATTGGTTTAGTTCCTGATTCACATATCCAAGCTCTAGGCAACATAGTTTTTATCATCTGCATGACAAATTATGTATCTGTGAATTTAATTTGAACAGTTGTTGTTTAAGAAAAAGAAAATCAAATACACCTCTGGAAAATGCCGTCTTTCTCTAACAGTACCATCTGAAAATTTTCCAGCTTTGGAAAACCTGCTTTCTAGAATATTGCAGAATTGGTTGGAACATGTGCATCAAATTATTACTGAGACAGATATCAAACGGATTTGCATAAAGATTTGAATATGCAACTGCAGATAAGATAAAGACTCACTTTAAAAATGATACAATTGGGTAAATCTTGTGCTGACCCTTCCTGGTAAAATATGAATGCAATACCATCAAAGCACCTCAGATTTGATGACATCAGTAAATATACTACTGTTGAAAGAGGTTGGTAATATGTCAGTAAGTGATTAAAGAAGGTTGAAGAATAGTAATCATGATATCATAATTATTGTTTAAAGCACTCTACATACGTGTTTGTAAGTAAGTTGAAAAGTATTTAAGAAACACACCTCAATAAATATACCAAAGTTACTTCTGGGGAGGGAGTGAAGGCAAAAAAGAATAAAGCAAGGGCTGAAAATTTTATTACATATATTTTTATTGTTTGAATTTCTTAAGCACATCTATCAATTTTGTGATTTTTGAAACTAAAAAAATATTTTGGAAATGCCATCTATATTCTGGCATTGCAAATAAACAATACACAGTATTAAGAAACAGTATATTTCTGTTGACACTAATTCTTCAAATCTGTGAGTTATCTGGTCTAGACTAGTGTTTTTCAAACTCTGAATCAAAATTTATTAGTAGATTTTTAAGTCAATATAATGGACCATTTCTGTTTCCTTCATGTTTTTTGACAATGTTTCTATTGGGTTGTTTGCCTTTTTCTTATTGATCCATGGGAATTAAGAATTCTTTATACTAGTCTTCTGGTAATTCACATGTTTTCTAAGGCTTCTCTTCTGGTCTGTGGCTTGACTTTTCACTGTTTTGTGAAGTCTTTTAATAAATGGAACTCCTTAATTTTAATGTAATTGCATACGTATGTATATATTTTTTCCATGGTCTATCTTGTTGCTGTTGTTTTTAAATTCAGTTTACATAATTCTTCCTTATGTCACTGTCAACCATATATTTTCTTATAATGACTTATGATTTTTAATTTTTCCTTTAATATTTGAGTTTCTAATCCAATTATAGTTTAATTATTTATGGTATGAGATAAGATCTCATTTCATTGCTTTCATATGGAAAATCTATTGTCCCCACACCATTTATGTAGAGGTGACTGTACTGTGTTTATTATAAATTAACATAAACGTTATGTTATTTTAATGGGTCTGCAATGCCAATTTTGTTGTGAACAAATTATATCATACCCTCTATATGTATGAGTCTATTTTTTGGACTATTAATTTTGTTCAATTATTGAATTTATTTATCCATACATGAATTCCCCAAAGACTTTTACTTGTTCTTTATGCCTATCTGTAGTCTCTCCAGTTTGTTGTTTTTCTTCAGAATTCCTTTTCTTTTTGGTGATTTTTTTTCTCCTTATAAATAAAAAAGGTCAGCTTGTCAATTCAGCAAAGCATACTATAAAAGTTTTATGGTATTTTATTCAAATCTATGAATTCATTTTTTAAAAATAACATGTTTGTGATATTGTTATTCCTATCCATGAATATGGTATATTATTCTATTTGAGTTTACATGATGTCTTTATATCAGAAGACTCCTGTGCACCTTTTCAAGTCTTTCAGATTTTACCTCTTACTCCTGCCATTGTTGTGGTGACAAGTTATAAGGTTTCGATTGGCTTGAAACAGGTGCATCAACACCTTCTTTGGGCTTTTTAAACATACTTCTCACTTCCTGCTCTTTTGAACATGCCATCCCTTATGCATGTGCACCTAAAAGTGTTGGGAAAGAAATGTCCAATGGAATCACCTTGGATCAACGAGAGCCAAAGGTTAAAGGACAAATACTTCTGTCTTCCATTCCCCAGTAGGTAGTCTTGAGACACAGTTTACAAGATTCTTCAGACGTTTTTGAACAAATGTTGAAATTCAAAGAAAAAGAAAAATCTTGAAGGCAGCAAGAGAAAAAGGAATCACTATGTTTAGGGTAAGAACAATGGTATTAATAGGTTGCTTTTCATTAAAAAAAGTAATCCAGAGGGAGTCAAATGACGTGTTAAACGTGCTGAAAGAAAGAAAAAAAAACTGTCAGGCAAGAATGTTATAGTCTATACATTTCTCCTTCAGAAATGAAGATAAAGTAACTACATACACACATGGATACACATGAATGAGTGCATGCAAAACTGGTGAAATGTAAATGTATCTGTGGGTTGTACTGTACATTTCCTGGTTTTGATACTGTATTGTAGTTATATACGACATTTTGATTCCATTTATGTGAAATTTCCTAAGAAGGCAATTCCATAGATGTATAAAACGAATCAGGGGTTGCCTGGGGCTAGGAGTGCAACCACAAATTCGTGTCAGAGCACAGGAGGGTATTTTAGGGATGATGGAAATGTCCTAAAACTGGATTGTGCTCATAGTTTTACAATTGTAAAATTACTAAGAATTATTAATTTGTATACTCAGAAAAGGTACATCTTATGATATCAGAAGTCAAGATTTTTTTAAAAACAGAAAGGAGCATAGAGTTATATTTTAAAGTAAAATAATAATTCATCTTGTCAGTAGCTTTTCTTTTTCTTCCCTGTTTTACTCTTTCTGTAACTCACATATACTCCTTAGGATTTTGTTCCCAAAAGTATATGACACAAGTATTTTTGTTTAGAACCTGCTTTAGGAGATATGTAAGCTAAAACAGCCTTTTAGAAATCAGTTTTATTGAAAAACACCTTAAATTCAGTAAAACTCACCCTTTTAAAGTATACAATTTGATGAGTCCTGACAAAGTTATAGTCATGTAATTTCTATCACAATCAAGAAAAATAGTATTTCTGTTACTTCAGGACATTTCTTCATTCCCCTTTGCTGTTAACTACTTTTCCCAACCCCAGTCCCTGAAAATCACTGATTTGATCTGATTTCTTGCAGTTTTGGCTTTATTAGTATGACATATAAATACTCTCATACAGTAGATAGGCTTTGGTGTCAGTTTAGCATATTATGTGCCTTGTAACATATGTTACATTGCATATATTGCATGCATTGTAACATGTATCAATCATTTATTTTTTATTGTTAGTAGTATTCCATTGTATGGATGTATTTGTTTATTCACTAGTTGAACATTTGAGTTGTTGTAATTTTTTGAAATTTATAAATTCAGCTGCTGTGAACATTTGGGGTTTTTTCATAAGGGAAGAAATATGTTTTTGGTTTATTTCTCTTTGGCAAATACCTAGAAGTGAAATGGATGGGTCATATTTAGGTATGTTTCTAGCTTTAAGAAACTGCCATATTGTTTTCCAAAGTTGTTTTTGCATGTTATATTCCTACTGCAATGTATTAGAATCGGAGTTGGTATGGTTGGTCTTCTCAATTTTAGTCATTTTAGTGCTTGTGTAATAGTATTTAATTGTGGTTTCAGTTAGCATCTCCTTAATCACAAATTATGTGAGAACTTCTTCATGTGCTAATTTACCATTCATATCTCCTTTAGTAGAGTGTCTTCAAATCTTTTTTGCCATTTTAAATAAAGTTGTTTGTCTTCTTAGTCTTGAGTTGAAGAAATCTTTATATATTTTGGAAGGAATTGTTTCATCAAATACATGTTTTCCAACTATATACTTTCAGGTTGTGTCTTGGCTTTTTATTTTGCAGTAATGTGTTGTGAAGTGTAAAGTTTTTATTAAGGAGGCATTAATGATGGAGGAGCCTTGTGTAGTAAGGAAACCTCTTTCTGCCAATATAACTGTATGGTGGTGCAGGATATGGAAGACATATTTAGAGTCAATATAAACATTGACACGTAGTCCTTTTGCAAGAGTGAGGGCTCAAGTTAAGGCAATGAGTTCAGCTTGTTGAGATGTAGTGGAAGGGGGCAGGGCCATAGCTTCAGTGAGATGTGGAAGACACTATAGCATTGCCTGCCTTTGCTAGTGATTGGCAATTGGGCCTGGTGGAACTGTCATCAATAAACCAAGTGTGATCAGGGTGAGGAAAAGGAAAGAAGGAAATATGGGGAAATGGAGAGAATGTCAGGTGGATCAGAGAGATACAGTCATGGGGCTCAGGTGTGGTATCAGGAATAATGTGGGAGGCCAGATTGAAGTCCTGGCCAGGAATAGTAGTAATTGTGGGAGACTCAACAAAGAGTGAGTATAGCTGAAGGAGCCAAGAGGCAGAAAGTATATGCATCAAGTGTGAGCAGGAAAATAGATGTTGAAAGTTATGGGAACTGTAGAGAGTAAGTCAAGCATAGCTTGTGATTTTGAGGACCTCTAAAAGTATTAAAGCAGTGACAACTGCTGCACAGAGACATAAGGGCTAGCCCAGAACAGTAAGATCAAGTTGTTTGGACAGAAAGGCTACAGGGCACGGTCCTGGCTCTTGTGTAAGAATTCCGACTACATAGCCCTACACTTCAGCTCTGTATAATGGAAAAGGATTGGGATGAGTTAGGGAAGGCTAACGTGGGAGCAGTCTCTAGACTTTCCTTCAAGGAACGGAAAGAGGAGTGCGGAAAGGATTTAGGATCTATGGGGTCAGCTAGATTTCCCTTTGTGGGTTTATATAATGGTTTTTTAGGATGGCAAAACTAGGTATCCAAAGGCAAAAGTATCCAACCATGCCCAGGAAGGAAAGGAGTTATTGTTTTGTAGAAGGGGTTGGGGTTTAAGAGATAAGCTGGACATGATCGGCAGAGAGAGCATGCATGTTTTCATGAAGAATTATGCCAAGGTAGGTAATGAATGGGGAAGAAATTTGAGCTTTGGAGGGGCATACCCAATATCCTTTAGAGAATAAATGTTGAAGGAGCAGGAGGATACCTTGTTGAGAAAACTCAGAGGAGGGACTACAGAGTAGAAGGTCATCAATGTATTGAATAAGGTGGGAAGCAGAGGGGTGGAAAGAAAGTAAATCATGAGAAAGAGCTTGGCTGAAGTAATGAGGGCTGTCCCGGAAGCCTTGCGGCAGCACAGCCCATGTAAGTTGCTGGGACTGATGGGTGTCAGGGTCAGTCCAGGTAACTCAAGCAAAGAGAGGCTGGGACAAGAGGTGAAGGGAAATAGTGAAAAAAAGCATCTTTAAGATCAAGAATGGAATAGTGAGTTGTGGAGGGAGGTATTAAGGACAAAAGAGTGTATGGGTTTGGCACCACAGGGTAGATAGGCAAAACAATTTGGTTGATAAGGTGCAGATCGTGAACCAACCTGTAAGACTTGTCCAGTGTTTGGACAGGTAAAATGGGGGAATTGTAAGGAGAGTTTGTAGGTTTTAGAAGCCCATGCTGTAGCAGGCGAGTGATAACAGGCTTTAATCCCCTTAAATCCTGTCGTGGGGTGGGATACTGGCATTGAGGAGGGTAAGGGTGATTAGGTTTTAATGAAATAGTAATGGGCATGTGATCAGCAAGGAGGGAGTAGAGGTGTCCTATACCTGTGGGTTAAGGTCGGGGGGACACAAAAGGAAGACAAGAAGGAGGCTTTGGGTTGGGAAGAATGGCAGCTTTGAGATGTGGCTGCAGTCCAGAATAATCAGGGAAGCTGGTAATTTAGTTAAAATGTCTCAGCCTAATACAGGAATGGGACAAGTCAGGATAAATAAAAAGGAGTGCATAAAAGAATGTTATCCAAGTTGGCACCAAAGTTGGGGAGTTTTAGGGGGTCTAGCAACCTGGCTGTCAATACCCACAACAGTTATGGGAGCAAGGGAAACAGGCCCTTGAAAAGAAGGTAATGTGGAGTGGGTAGTCCCCATATTGATTAAACAGGGAATGGACTTACCCTCCACTGTGAGAGTTACCCAAAGCTTGGCATCCGTGATGGTCCAGGAGGCTTCTGAGGCCATCAGGCAGCGTCAGTCTTCAGCCACTAAGCTGAGCAAAATGAAAGGAGTCCGTCAGAAAGCCTTAGGCCAGAGCTTTAGGGGCTATAGGAGTGGCTGCCAGGCGAGCTGGGCAGTCTGATTTCCATTGGGTACCTGCACAGATGGGACATGGTTTGGGAGGAATCCTGAACTGTGGGCATTCCTTGGTCCATTGGCCAGATTCCTGGCACTTGAAGCAAGATCCTGAGGGAGGAGGTCCTGTAGGAATGCCTGACCAGTGTGGTTAGGCCTTTTGAAGTTCTTGTGTGCTGGAGGTGCGGCTGGGTTTTGTCTCACAGCAGAGGCAAGTAATTGTAACTCAGAAATGCATTGCTGCTTGGCTGCCTCCTCTCTATTGTACACCTTGAAGGCGAGGTTGATTAACTCCTGTTGTGGGGTTTGAGGGCGGGATTCCAATTTTTGAAGCTTTTTTCTAATGTCAGGAGCTGACTGGGTGATAAAATGCATATTGAGAATAAGATGGCCTTCTGACTCATCAGGGTCTAGGGCTGTAAATCATCTCAGGGTCACTGCCAAATGAGCTGTGAACTAGGATGGGTTTTCTTCTTTACCTTGGGTAGTTTATTTAAGTATGTCATAATTAACAGCTTGTAAGCTGCCTTTTTAAGCCCTTCAACTAGGCAAGAAATCATGTATTCTCACCTAGCTATACCTGGGGAGCCTGTCTGGTATTCCCGTCGGGGATCTTCTTGGGGAACTACCCTGATGCCTTCTTGAAAGTCTGGTTCATGATGCCAGCAGGTGTCAGTGTGAGATTATGCTAGGGTATAAACTCTATCCCACTCATCTAGGGAAAGGGTAGAAGTTAGGATGGCATTTAGGTCACTCCAGGTTAAATTGTAGGACTGAGTTAAATACCAGAAATCCTGTATATATTTAGTGGCATCTGATGAGAAGGGGCCTAAGCATTGATTAATTTGGGAAAGGTCTGATAGAGAAAATGGTACATGCACTCTGATGATGCCCTCGGCTCCAGCCACCTCTCAAAGAGGAACTTGTTGGGCAGGTGGGGGAGTATTTGCTACAGAATGAAATTGTAAGCCGGACCGGGTGTGGGGAGGGGAGGTGACAGAATGGTTATAGGGTGGGAGAGTGGAGGCTGAGGAAGAATTGGGACTTGATTCAACTTGCCAAGGAGTGGCCTGGGGAGGGGGAGAGAGGTCAGAGGGGTCTGAAGAGAAGGAGGATTCAGAAGATTTAGCAGCACTTGGGGTTGGGACTGAAGGCACAGATGGGAGGGAAAGAAGGAAGATTTGGGATGGCTTGCATTGGGAGCAGAGGTTAGGGAGGGAGTGAAGTCTGAAAAATGCCTGGATGTAAGTCTCCTCATACTATTTGCTTATCTTATGACAAAAATTATTTAGGTCTTGTAGGATGGAGAAATCAAAAGTGCCGTTCTCTGGCCATTTAGAGTCATTATCAAGTTTGTATTGGGACCAAGCAGTGTTGCAGAAGAAAATAAAACACTTAGGTTTTAGATCGGGTGAGAGTTGAAAAGGTTTCAAGTTTTTAAGAACACAGGCTAAGGGGGAAGAAGGAGGAATAGAGGGCAGAAGGTTGCCCATGGTAAAAAGGTAGGTTTAGAGAAAAGAGGGGTAGAGACACAGGGGGAGTGGTACTTGCCACCCAGAGGAGGTGGTACTTCCACCAAGGTGGAGGATCAAGGCAGGTGTCCCTGCGGTAATCAAACACCTCTGAAATGTGGGTGAATAATCAGGCAAGTGTCCTTGCAGTGATTAAACACCAAGGGAAGACTGTCTTCTCGAGTCCGTGACTGGTGTGGGAGTTTTGGGTTCACAGATAAAATTCATCTCTTCTGTCTCTACCAGAAAAGGAAAGGAACTGAAATTAAGGGAAGGGGGAGATTGAAGGATGGTGCTGAAATTGAAAGGAGAAAGAGGTTGAGGGATAGTGAGAGAAGTTGGAGAGGAGAGTAAAAAAAGGCCTCTTAACTGATTTAAAATTGGTGAGGTGTTTCTTGGGCTGCTCTGAGGACCCGAGGTCATAGGTGGATTTTCTGATGGAGCAAACAGCAGCAGAACAGGGGATTGATCTCCCAAGGGAGGTCCCCTGATCTGAGTCATGGCACCAAATGTCAAGCATGTCCATGTGAAAGGAGTCCACCAACAGGCTTTGTGTGAGCAACAAGGCTGTTTATTTCGCTTGGGTGCAAGTGGGCTTAGTCTGAAAAGAGAGTCAGCAAAGGGAGATAGGGGTGGGGCAGTTTTATAGGACTGGGGTAAGCAGTAGAAAGCTACAGTTAAAGGTGATTATCTATTGTCAGCAGAGGAGGGGGTCACAAGGTGCAGGGTGGGGAGATCATAAGACTCATTGTCTAGAAGAAGAATGTCATGAGGTCAATTGATAGATCAGTTGGGGCAGGGCAGGAACAAGTCATAATGGAATGTTGTAAGGTTGGTCAATCAGTTAAGACAGGAGCTGGCTGTTTCACTTCTTTTGTACTTTTTGGTTGCCTCAGGCCATCTGGATGTATATATGCAGGTTTGGGCTCAGAGGCCTGACAAGATAATGTCAAATCTTAAAACATTCTGGAGTGGCATTAACAGAAAAGAATCACTTTCTTCCAGTATGTTAACTATATTCATCTGGTGGAGATGAAGTCAGAGATGAAAATAAGGGAGATAAACTAGGATGTGGCTGCAGCAATCCAGGTATAATTTTTAGTGTATGGCTGTGTAACAAAACCTAAGAGAAAAATTTGGGACACCTTAAAAGGATGAAACCAGAGGATTTTATGTCTGATTAAAGGTAATGGATAAAGAAAAGTAATTAAGCTAATGTGAACGTAAAGCATGTTGGGGGAAGGCATTACGTTTTGAATATGCTCTTTAACTTTCAGACTTTAATAACCATGCTAAAGTAAACTCAAAGAAATAGAACCATATATATACTAAATCACAATATTATATTTTGGGGTAATCTTTGTTTTTCTTCTTTATGAGTATATTTAACAGATGGATGAGTACAGAAATGTGACATATATATATATATATATATATACATATACACACACAATGAAATACTACTTAGCAAGTAAAAGAAGGAAATACTATCATTTGTGATAACGTGGATGAACCTGGATAACATTATGTTAGGTGAAATAATCCAGGCACAGAAAGACAAATATCATATGATTTCACTCATATGTGGGATTTTAAAAAGTTAATCTCATAGAAGTAGATAGCAGAATGGTGGTTACCAGAGGCCACGTGATTAGATGGAAGAGGGATTGGGAGTTGGTGAAAAAGGAAACATAAATGCAGTTAGATAGGAGAAATAAGTTCAAGAGATCTATTATAGAGTGTAGTGACTGTAGTTAATTACAGTATATTGTATTTTTGAAAAACCCAGAGAATGGATGTTAAGTGTTCTCACCTCAAAAATGATAATGGTGTTAGGTAATGCAATGGTTAATTAGCTAGACTGAACTATTTCACAATGTGTACATACTTCAAAACATTATATTGTATGTGAAAAACATATAATTTTGTCAGCCAATTAAAAAAATGAATAAAAAGAATGTATTAAAATATATCTTGAATAATCAAGGAGAAATTAAAAAATGAATAAATGATTCCATATTCATACTGACTGATTTTTCTGTTTATTTTATACAATTGAGAAAAGTTTCTAGTTTCCAAAACAGAAAATAATATGAAAAGGTTAGCCCACCTTTCCAAGGAAGGAAGGCTGTGAAAACATAAAGGACCCTAAGCCAAGGCTGGACATTTCCCGCAAGTCTTCAATCCTGCCGGGGTTAAGAATCACAAGAACTACTGGCAATGAAATAGGTGTTCCATAATGGGGTGATATTCTTCCCAATGGATATTAAAGTTAATGGAAAAAAGACTTGTGTTTGGTTTGCACACCACATGCAAGGAGAATAGGCAAAGAGAAAGGAAGTAGATTAAGATAGTTTTAGCAGTTAAGCTTGTTTATGTGCCAAAAACATTGTTCTTCTTGGGGAAGTCAGGCATGGTGCCTGAGCGCTGAGAGGCAAAGCTGTGGCAGGCCTTATATCTCTGTTATAGATAATGATACCTTTGTCCATTTTAACTTCAGATCTGGATTTTTCTTTGACATATTAATTTATCCTTCTGGGGAGTCTTTCAAAGAAGAAAACACTCTGAGGAAAAAAATCAAGCCAAGTCTAATTGATTAAACTTTCCTATGACTCCTTGCTGAAAAGCAAACCTTTCAAGTTTTTGCCAATTGGCAGGAGTTTTAATGACAGACTTCCAAGATCAAAGCAAATCCTTTAACTTCTTTTAACAGTGAATTCACTGGTGACTATTGACATGTAAAATACCCTCCATGGCAGAAACAGAAATCTGAGATTTGCTGCATATTACCAAGTGTTCTAAGTGGAGGACAATTTAGTATGCTCCCCATTAACCCAGAAATAAAACATCAGATCCAAAGACAGATGAGAGCACATGCAATTGTTTGGTTATGAAACCATGAGGAATAAATATTTCCAATTCTCACAGTTGGTATGAAAATGTAATGGCATAGAATATTTTACCTTTGTTTATTAAAAGATCAATAATTAACAATAAAAAAGGAGCTACTATGGAGATGAAACAATTCCACAATTACTGTATTTGTTTCTAAAAGTTACTGTTCCCTTTTGGTTTCAAGACAGATAAGTGAATGAGAGTAATATGTATGGCAGTAGAAGGCAAAAGACCCATTGTCTGGCTTCTACTTTTTTAGTCAATGTGTTATAACTTTAGTCAAAACACTTACACATATCCCTTCAATGCTGTACAGAAACAAAGGCTACTCAGGGATTATCTAGAGGTGTAACTTCATTCATTTCAGTATTTACAATTGACTAAAGTTCCCAAACATAGTGAAACTTCTTGCTTTGTACAGAAGCAATATAAATAATTCATCTCTAATGAAACACATAATCTTGAAGATATATGGTCCTGTTGTATATTGATCAGTTTTGTATCTAACTTAACTTCTTATTGTTCTGTAACTACCCTAGCTTCTAAACTCTTCTTTAAACTGCTTACAACATCTTACTGATTCCTTAATTAATGAATATGCTGTATAAAAACTGTCACATTTTATATTTGAATAAACTAATGATTTTACCTTTTTTGAAAAGTATACTGTAGTGCATCTTGGGTGTATTTCATAGCTCTTTGGCCTGAGGAATTTAAAGTCGTGAGAAAGATTGGTCTACCTTTTACTTCTACTTTTCCCTGAATGTGTTGTTTTATTCGCAATTGTTTTGGAAATTGAGACCCCCATCTACCTCCCGTCATCTACAAAAATTAACTCAAAATGGATCAAATACCCGAATGTAGGAACTGAAATTAAAAATCTTAGATGAAAACATAAGTGTAAATCTCCATAACCTCGGATTAGGCAATACTTTTTAAAATATGACACCAAAAGCACAAGTAACAAAAGAATGAATAATTGGACTTCTCAAAATTAAGAATTTAGTGGTGCAAATGATACCCTCAAGAGGTGAAAATTGTGAGTGAATGTGTGTGCACATGCTCTTGCTCATATTTTTCAAGCCCTGCATTTAATGACATATTGGTAGTTTGAAACTGTCCATGGTGGCAAATGAAAATCAGGGTTTTTCTTTCTTTTCTGGAGATCTAGTTGCTAAACATTTACTAGAATATTCTTGGGCATACATACACACACACACACACACACAAATTCAATTATGTGTACGTGTGTGTATGTCCATGAATATTCCTTATCACTATGCATGCCAAAGTCTGAGGAATTTAAAGTAGCGAGATGGGTTGATAGAGACTGGACGGGATTTTTTTATATGATAGTGATGAAAGAGCTATAAAATACACCCAAGATATATATACACCCAATACTTGAACAGTATTTTATAACCAGTGTCATTCTGATTGAGTGTTCTAACTAGACTGGCTTTATTCCGGTACTCTCCTTTAATATAGTGTTCTTCTCTAATGGAGTCTCAACACTATTTTCAGAGTCATCTTTCATGTGAAGGTGCTCATAGCTTTCCTTTGTTCAATCTCCTTCAATATCTCTTCATTATTTTCAAGATAAAGTTCAAGATAACATTCACGTTCTATTAGTCATGTCAGACTGAACACTCCCTTCTTTAAACTCTTGTCCAGTTACTTTGAACTACTTACTGCTTGGAGGGCATCAGGTTTGCCTTGCTTTTGGGCCTATACATCTGCTAATTCCCTTGCCTGACATTTTTCCTCCTCCATCTTTGTATGATTTACTCCACATGTGTGGATTTGGTTGTGATTATATATTAAATTCCTTACTTCACATTACAAACAGCTTCTTTTTTTTTTTTTTTTTTTGAGACGGAGTCTAGCTCTATCGCCCAGGCTGGAGTGCAGTGGCCGGATCTCAGCTCACTGCAAGCTCCGCCTCCGGGGTTCATGCCATTCTCCTGCCTCAGCCTCCCAGGTAGCTGGGACTACAGGCGCCGCCACCTCGCCCGGCTAGTTTTTTTTTGTATTTTTTAGTAGAGACGGGGTTTCACCATGTTAGCCAGGATGGTCTCGATCTCCTGACCTCGCGATCCGCCCGTCTCGGCCTCCCAAAGTGCTAGGATTACAGGCTTGAGCCACCGCGCCCGGCCTACAAACAGCTTCTTGATGGCCAGCATTAGTTTTTATTTATTTCAGTATACCTAGTACCTAGCACATGTTTGGAACATTATAGGTGATCAAAAATAATTCTGAAATGTGTTGAATTTTGAGGAGAAATATCTATTTAAAAAATAACTTGGCTGGGCGCGGTGGCTCAAGCCTGTAATCCCAGCACTTTGGGAGGCTGAGACGGGCGGATCACGAGGTCAGGAGATCAAGACCATCCTGGCTAACATGGTGAAACACCGTCTCTACTAAAAAATACAAAAAACTAGCCAGGCGAGGTGCCTGTAGTCCCAGCTACTGGGGAGGCTGAGGCAGGAGAATGGCGTAAACCCGGGAGGTGGAGCTTGCTGTGAGCTGAGATCAGGCCACTGCACTCCAGCTCGGGTGACAGAGCGAGACTCCGTCTCAAAAAAAAAAAAATAAATAAAAATAAAATAAATAAATAATAAATAACTTAGCCAGGCATCTTGGTTCCCGCCTGTAATCCCAGCACTTTGGGAGGCTGAGACAGGTGGATCACCTGAGGTCAGGAGTTCGAGACCAGTCTGACCAACAAAGTGAAACCCTGTCTCTACTAAAAATACAAAAAAATTAGCTGGGTGTGGTGGCAGGTGCCTGTAGTCCCAGCTACTGGGGAAGCTGAGACAGGAGAATTGCTTAAAAACCTGGGAGGCGGAGTTTGCAGTGAGCTGAGATCATGCCACTGCACTCTGGCCTGGGCAATGGAGCAAGGCTCCTTCTACAAAAAAAAAAAAAAAAAAAAAGACAAATAAAACTTTACTATATTGGGGAAATATAAATATTTTGACATGTTTAAAACCTGTCAAGGTTGAATTGTACAGCATTTAGTAGACAGGAACAGAAAAGGCCAATATGAAGGACTTCTGAGGAAATTGAGAATAACAAGTGACTGTTAACAGTTGAGTAACTAGTTTTGAGAATTTGTATTTGTGATGAAATGTTAAATGAAAATGAATTCCAATTAAGATGACACATCTTCATTGTCTTAAATTCAACAACATGCCTAGAGATTTCTCCTTAAATATTAACTTCATGGAAGTTAGTTATGAAATCAGATAATTTGAACTTTAAGGATATTGAAAGGGATATTCAAAAGGTTCTGTCAATTTAATCCAATGAAAAATTCCAAGAAAGGGAATTAGGTTAAATTGAAACTTCTCAACAATTACACAAATTTAATTATGGTTTAGCATTAAATACTTTAGAGACAGAAAAATACAGAGAATATACTCACTACTTTATAAAATCATATATTTTTAGATTTATTCCTTTTTATAACTTTTACTTTAAGTTCAAGGGGTACGTTTGCAGATTTGTAAACCCATATCATGGGGGTTGTTGTATAGATTATTTTATCACCCAGGTATTAAGCCTACTACACAACAGATATTTTTCCTGATCCTCTCCCTCTTCTCACCCTCTCTCTTCTGATGGCCCCAGCGTGTGTTATTCCCCTCTATGTGTCCATGTGTTATCATCATTTAGCTCCCACTTATAAGTGAGAACATGCAGTATTTGGTTTTCTGTTCCTGTGTTAGTTTGCTAAAGATAATGGCCTCCAGCTCTATCCATGTTCTTGTAAAGGACATCATCTCATTCTTTTTAATGGCTGTATAGTATTTCATGGTGTTTATGTATCACATTTTATTTGTCCAGTCTACCATTGATGGACATTTAAGTTGATTCCATGTTTGCTATTGTGAATAGTGCTACAATGAACATACATATGCATATGTCTTTATGATAGAATAATTTATATTCTATTGGGTATATACCCAGTAATTGGACTGCTGGGTTGAATGCTAGTTCTTTTTGTAGGTCTTTGAAGAATTGCCACTTTGTTTTCCACAATGGTTGAACTAATTTACACTCCCACAAATAGTGTATAAGTGTTCCCTTTTCTCCACAACCTCACCAGCATCTATTATTTTTTGACTTATTAATAATAGCTACTCTGACTGTTGTGAGATGGTATCTCATTGTGATTTTGATTTGCATTTCACTAATGATCAGTGATGTTGAGCTTTTTTTTATATGCTTGTTGGCTACATGTATGTCTTCTTTCGAAAAGTGACTATTCTTGTTGTTTTCACATTTTTTAATGAGGTTGTTTGTTTTTTCTTGTAAATTTCTTTAAGTTCCTTATAGATGCTGTATAACAGACCTTTGTCAGATGCATGGTTCACAAAAATTTTCTCGCATTCTGTAAGTCGTCTGTTTAGTCTGTTGATAGGTTCTTTTGCTGTGTATAAGCTCTTTAGTTTAATTAGATCCCACTTGTGAATTTTTGCTTTTGTTGCAGTTGCTTTTGGCATCTTTGTCATGAAATCTTTGCCTGTTCCTATGTCCATAATGGTAATACCTAGGTTGTCTTCCAGGTTTTTATAGTTTCAGGTTTTACATTTAAGTCTTTTAATCCATCTTGAGTTGATTTTTGTATATGGTGTAATGAAAGGGTCCAGTTTCCATCTTCTGCATGTGGCTAGCCAGTTATTCCAGCACCATTTATTGAATAGGGCATCCTTTCCCCATTGCTTGACCTTGTCAACTTTGTTGAAGATCAAGTAGATGTAGTTGTATAGCCTTATTTCTGGGTTTTCTATTCTGTTCCATTGGTCTATGTGTCTATTTTTGTACTAGTATCATCCTGTTTTGGTTACTGTAGCCCTGTAGTATAGTTTGAAGGTGGGTAGTATGATGCCTCCAGCTTTGTTCCTTTTACTTAGATTGCCTTGGCTAGTTAGGCTTTTTTTGGGTTCCATATGAATTTTAAATTTTTTCTAGTTCTGTGAAGAATATCATTGGAAGTTTAAGAGGAATAGCATTGAATCTATAAATTTCTTTGGGCAGTATGGCCATTTTAATGATATGGATTCTTCCTATCCATGAGCATGGAATGTTTTCTCATTTGTTTGTGTAATCTCTGATTTATTTGAGCAGGGATTTGTAGATCTCCTTGTAGAGGTCTTTCACCTCCAAGTTAGCTGTGTTCCTGGGTGTTTTATACTTTTTGTAACAACTGCAAATGTAACTATATTTGTGATTTGGTTATTGGCTTAACTATTATTGGTGTATAGGAATGCTAGTAACTATTGTATATTGTTTTTGTATCTTGAGACTTTGGTGAAGTTGTTTATCAGTTTGAGGAGCTTTGGGGCTGAGAATATGGGGTTTTGTTGATGTAGGATCATGTCATATGTAAAAAGGGAGTGTTTGACTTTCTGTCTTCCTATTTGGGTGCCATTTATTTCTTTCTCTTGCCTAATTGCTCTGGCTAGGACTTCTAATACTATGTTGAATAGGAGTGGTGAGAGAGGGCATCCTTGTCTTGTGCAAGTTTTCAAGGAGAATGCTTCCAGCTTTTGCTCATTCAGTATGATATTGGCTGTGGGTTTTTCATAGATGGCTGTTATTGTTTTTAAGTATGTTTTTTCAATACATAGTTTATTGAGAGTTTTTAACATGAAGGAGTGTTGAATTTTATTGAAAACCTTTTCTGTATATATTGAGATAATCATGTAATTTTTTTGGTCTTTACTTCTGTTTATGTGATAAATCACATTTATTGGTTTGCATATTTGGAACCAACCTTGTATCCCAGGGATAAAGCCTACTTGATTGTGGTGGATAAGCTTGTGATGTGCTGCTGGTTTCAGTCTACCAGTATTTTGTTGAGGAATTTGCATTGATGTTTATCAAGGATATTGGCTCAAAGTTTTGTTTCTTTGTCATGTATTTGCCAGGTTTTGGTATCAGGATGATGCTGGCCTCATGGGATGGGTTAGGGAGGAGTCCCTTCTCCTCAATTTTGAGGAATAGTTTTAGTAGGAACGGTACCAGCTTTTTTTTATATATCTGGAAGAATTCAGCTGTGAATCCATCTGGTCCTGGGTTTTTTTTGTTTGTTTGTTTTTGGTTGGTAGACTATTTATTATTGATTCAATTTCAGAGCTCATTATTGGTCTGTTCAGGGATTCAATTTCTTCCTGACTCAGCCTTGGGAGAGTGTATGCATCCTATAATTTATCCATTTCTTCCAGATTTTCTAGTTTACATTCATAGAGTTGTTCATAATATTCTCTGAAAGTTATTTGTATTTCTGTGGGATCAGTGGTAATACCTCCTTTGTCACTTCTAATTGTGGTTATTTGGATCTTCTCTCTTTATTTTCTTTCTTAGTCTAGCTAGTAATGTATCTATTTTTAGTTTAGTTTTTTTCAAAATAGCGACTCCTGGATATGTTGATCTTTTGAATATTTTTTTGTGTCTTAAACTCCTTAAGTTCAGCTCTGGAGCTGAGAAACTTGTTGGGAACTGGAGTAAAAGTGAGTCTTACTGTTTTTTTTTTTTTTTTTTTTTTTTGAGATGGAGTCTTGCTCTGTCACCCAGGCTGGAGTGGAGTGGCATAATTTTGGCTCACTACAAGCTCCGCCTTCCAGGTTCACGCCATTCTCCTGCTTCAGCCTCCCGAGTAGCTGGGACTACAGGCGCTTGCCACCATGCCCAGCTAATTTTTGTATTTTTAGTAGAGACGGGGTTTCACCATATTAGCTAGGATGGTCTCACTCTCCTGAGCTTGCAATCCACCCGCCTCAGCCTCCCAAAGTGCTGGGATTATAGGCGTGAGCCACTGTGCCTGGCGATTCTTACTATGTTTTAGCAAAGTAACTGCAGGCATTTTGCAATGGCCCTAGAGGTCTGTGGAACCTTGAATTTGAGAGAGATGATTTAGGGTGTCCAGCAGAAGAAATTTCTACACAACAAAGTGTTCAAGAGATGACTTGGGTGCTTTTAAAAGCATTCAGTTTTATGTATTTACAAAGATATGGTATGGAATTGGAACTTATGTTTAAAAGGAAAGCAGAGCATAAACATTCAGAAAATTTGCAGTCTAATGATGTGACAGAAAAGAAAAACCCATTTTTAAACCAGCTGCAGAAATTTGCATAAGAAACTAGAAGTCAAATGTTAATCACCAAGACAATTGGGAAAATGTCTCCAGGGCATGTCAGAGTCTTCACAGCAGCCCCTCCAATCACAGATCCAGAGGCCTAGGAGGAAAAAAATGGTTTCCTGGGCCTAGTGCAGGGCTTTGCTGCTTTGTGCAGTCTCTGAACTTGGTATCCTGTGTCCCAGCTGTGACTCAAAAGGGCCAAGGTACATCTGGACCTGTGGCTTCAGAGGGTGCAAGCTCCAAGCCTTGGCAGCTTTCACATGATGTTGGGTCTGTGGGTGCACAGAAGTTAAGAATTGAGGTTTGGGAACTTCTGTCTACATTTCAGAGGATGTCTGGAAACACCTGGATGTCCAGGCAGAATTTTGCTGCAGGGGCAAAGCCCTCATGGAGAACCACTGCTAGGGCAGTGCAGAAGGGAAATGTGGGGTGCAATCCCCCGCACAGAGTTTTCACTGGGGCACTGCCTAGTGGAGCTGTGAGAAGAAGACAACTATTCTCCAGACCCCAGAATGGGAGATCCACTGACAGCTTGTATCATGCACCTGGAAAAGCCATAAGACACTCAGTGCCATCCTGTGAAGGTAGCCAGGAGAGAGGCTGTGCCTTGCAAAGCCAGAGGCGCAGAGCTTCCCAAGGCCGTGGGAGCCCACCTTTTGCATCAGTGTGACCTGGATGTAAGACATGGAGTCAATGGAGATCATTTTGGAGCTTTATGATTTGTCTGCCTTGCTGAATTTTGGACTTGCATGGGTCCTGTAGTACCTTAGTTTTGGCCATTTTTTCCCGTTTAAAATGAGTGTATTTACTCAATGCCTATACCCCCATTGTATCTAGGAAGTAATTAACTTGATTTTGATTTTACAGGTTCATAGGTAGAAGAGACTTGCCATGTCTCAGATGAGACTTTGGACTTGGACTTTTGGGTTAATGCTGGAATGAGTTAAGACTTTGGGGGACTGTTGGGAGGGCATGACTGTGTTTTGAAATGTGAGGATATGAGATTTGGAAGGGACTGGGGTGAAATGATATGGTTTGGCTCTGTCCCCACCCAAATCTTATATTGAATTATAGTTCTCATAATCTCCACGTATTGTGGCAGGGACCCAGTGAGAGGTAAATAAATCATGGCGGTGGTAACCCTAATGCTGCTGTTCTTGTGATAGTGAGTGAGCTATTATGAAATTTGATGGTCTTTTGAGGGTCTTTTTCCTCTTTACTCAGCACTTCTTCCTGCTGTCATGTGGTGAAGGATGTGTTTGCTTCCCCTTCTGCAATGATTGTCAGTTTCTTTCTTTCTTTTCTTTTTTTTTTTTGAGATAGAGTCTCACTCTGTTGCCCATGCTGGAGTGCAGTGGCACAATCTCTGCTCACTGCAATCTCTGCCTCCCAGGTTCAAGTGATCCTCCTGTCTTAGCCTCCCAAGTAGCTGGGATTACAAGTGTGTGCCACCATGCCTGGCTAATTTTGGTATTTTTAGTAGGGACGGGGTTTCACCAAGTTGGCCAGGTTAGTTTTAAACTCCTTATCTCCAGGTGTTCCACCCACTTTGGCCTCCCAAAGTGTTGGGATTACAGGCATGAGCCACCACACTTAGCCTGATTGTAAGTTTTTTGAGGCCTCTCCAGCCATGTAGAACTATAAGTTAATTAAACATCTTTCCTTTATTAATTGCCCAGTCTTAAGCAGTTCTTTGTAGCAGCATGAGAACAAACTAATACAAGATCTATTTGATCCAGTGCTGAGTTCAAGTCTTAACTATCTTTGTTGTCTTTCTGCCTTGATAATCTGTCTAACACTGGCAGTGAGGTGTTGAAATTTCCCATTATTATTGTGCAGAAGTCTAAATCTCTTTGAAGGTCTCTGGGAACTTGCTTCATGAATCTAGTTGCTTCTGTATTGGGTGCATATATATTTAGGATTGTTAGGTCTTCTTGTTGAATTGAACTCTTTACTGTTATGTAATGCCCTTTTTTGTCTTTTGTTATCTTTGTTGATTTACAGTCTGTTTTGTCTGAAATTAGGATAGTTGTCCTTGTTTTCTTCTGTTTTCCATTTGCTTGATATATTTTTCTCCATGTCTTTATTTTTAGCTTCTGTGTGTCATTGCAGGTGAGATGGGTTTCTTGAAGACAACATACCCATGGTTCTTGTCACTCTTTGTCTTTCAATTGGGACATTTAGCCTATTTACATTCAAGGTTAGTATTGATATGTGTGGATCTAGTACTTTCATCATGAGTTAGCTCGTTATTACACAGGTTTGTTTATGTGGTTGCTTTATAGTGTCACTGGCCTATGTACTGTGTGTTTTTGTAGTGGCTGGTAATGGTTTTTCTTTTCTGTATTTAGTGCTTCCTTTAGGAGATCTTGTAAGGCAGATCTGTTGGTAGCAAATTTCCTCAGTATTTGCTTGTCTGAAAATGATCTTCTTTTCCTTTGCTTATGAAGTTTGGTTTCACTGGCTATGGAATCTCTTTTCTTTAAGAATGTTGAATATTGGCCTCCAATCTCTTCTGGCTTGTAGGGTTTCTGCTGAGAGGTCTGCTATTAGTCTGATGGACTTCCCTTTGTAGGTGAACTTACCTTTTTCTCTAGCTGCCTTTAACATTTTTTTCTTTCATTTCAACCTTGGAGAATCTGATGCTTATGTATCTTGGGGATAATCTTTTCATGAAGTATTCTACTGGGATTTTCTGCATTTCCTGAATTTGAAAGTTAGTCCCTCTAGCTAAGTTGGGGAAATTCTCATGGATGCCATCCTGAAATATATTTTCCAATTTGCTTACATTCTCCCCATCTCTTTCAGGAATGCCAGTGAGTTGTAGATTTGGTTTCTTTACTTAATCCCATATTTCTTTTCTCTTTTTTTTTTTTTTTTTGAGACTGAATCTTGCTGTGTTGCCAGACTGGAGTGCAGTGGTGTGATCTCGGCTCACTGCAGCCTCTGCCTCCTGGGTTCAGGAAATTCTCCTGCCTCAGCCTCCCAAGTAGCTGGGACTACATGCATGTGCCACTGCACTCAGCTAATTTTTTTGTATTTTTAGTAGAGATGGGGTTTCACCATGTTGACCAGGATGGTCTTGATCTCTTGGCCTCATGATCTGCCCACCTCAGCCTCCCAAAATGTTGGGATTTCAGCTGTGAGCCACCGTGCCCAGCTTAATTCCATATTTCTTGAAGGTTTTGCTTATTCCTTGTTATTCTTTTTTCTCTATTCTTTTCTGAATGTCTTATTTCAGAAAACCAGTCTTCCAGCTCTGAGAGTCTTTCCTCCACTGGGTCTATTCTGCTATTAATACTTGTGACTGCATTATGAAATTCTTGTAGTGTGTTTTTCAACTCTATCAGGTCAGTTACATTCTTTTCTATGCTATTTCGTCTGTAAGCTCCTGCACTGCTTTATTATGATTCTTAGCTTCCTGGAATTTGATTTCAGCATACTTCTCATTGCAACGATCTTTGTTCCTATTCATATTTTGAAATCTATTTCTGTCATTTCACCTGTCTCAGCTTGGTTCAGAATTCTTGGTGGAGAAGTGGTGTGGTCATTTGGAAGAAAGAAGGCTGTCTGGATTTTGAGTTGTTAGGGTTCTTGCCCTCATTCTTCCTTATCTTTTTGGTTAATGTTCCTTCAGTCTTTGTATTTGCTGGCCTTTGGATGGATTTTTTTCTTTTATCCTACCTTATGACCTTGAGGGTTTGATTGTGGCATGAGGTGGATTCATCTGACTGGCTTCATTTTTGAAGATTTAACAGGGCCGGTGCTCAGCTCCCAACTCCTGGACTATGTGCTCTAACTCTTGGGTGCCTGTATTGGGACATGAATTTGTTTTCTGCCTCCTCAAAGTTAGGAATACACTGCTCTGTAGGAGCCTGAGGTGTTCCCAGACAGCTGGTCACCACACTCTGATGGGTGGTGTCAGCCAAAATGTTTGTAGTACGGTGACAATGGGATCCATCCTTGTTTACATGTGCCAGCAGCTGTGTCAGCTACCGCACAGTGGGGTACATGCTCACTGGCTGTGGCAGAGTGCTAGTGGGTGCCAGCGTGCTTGCCTCCATTGTGGGCATTCACGACAGTGGCAGAGGCATCTTGGCTGGGAGTGGGAGAATGCTGGTGACTGTGTGTGGTTGTGCTGGTGGTGGTGTTTGCATGGGAATGGGGTGCTGGTGGGCACAGGTCTGTGTGCCTTCTCTGTGTGTCTAGGCAGGGGTGGTTGCTCAGAGGAGGGGAGAGTCTGCTGTTCTCTGTGCCTCTCTGCTGAGTGTCAACACTCCTGCAGCAGTGTTGGTGCAAGGATGGGGCGCTGGTGGGGGAAGGACTGGTGGGTTCTGTGCCTGTCAAGGCTTGGACTGCAATGTGGTTGGTAGGGGAGGGAGGGCAGACTGCATTCCTGCTGCAGCAGTGGCAGGGCAGGATGCCTGCACACATAGGCACTTGTGGGGCAAGGAAGTCAAAATCCACCTTCAAACACACACACTGGGAAAATAATGTGGAGAATTTCTGTGGGTCCAGGGAATGCTGCAGTGTAGGGAGAGAGTGGTGAGCTGGTGCATAGCCATGAGGGCCACCTTCCTGGAGCTCTTCACTGATCAGGCATAGTCAGCCAGCACAGGAGCTATGATGCTGGCCCCAGGGCACTTGAGGCTGCCTGCAAGTAATTAATTGCTGTTAGGCTGGGGTCCTGGGAGAGGCCAGCAGACCAAGGGGATCTCAGATCAGATTGGCCCCATATGATGGGCAAGACTGTCCTGCAGAGTTCAGGTCTGACAGTTGCCCTAGGGTTAAAGTCTCCTATGGAAGCAAGTAAAACATAGAGGATAGCATCCCTTGCCATGCTCTGTTACAGACACTCCTGCACCAAACCCTCTGGGCTTCATATCAGCTAGCTCCTGATAGAGGAGGAGTAGGATGCCCCTACCACTCCCTTAAGCAGCTCTCCCTTCCAACTTAGTGCCCGTGGTGGTAGAGGGATCTCCTCCTGCCAGGATTCCAGAGGTCCATGGTGAGAATGGGTTGCTCTCCCTGCCAGTTCAACACATCTATTACCCTGGGAATCGATGGGGGTCAGGAATGAGTCCCAGTGCATGACAGCTCTGTGCAGGGTTCCCAGCTTCCTTCTGCTTCAGCCCAACTTCTATGTCTTTCCTCCATTTACACTCGGTGCCTTGCATCTGAAGATCTGTTAGGAGTACACGAGTCGTCTTGGTCCCTTGGTGGCAACAGTTCTACCCAGCTGCATCTAGTTGGCCATCTTCTGGCAGGTCTAATCTTTCTAAAATATTAAATATTATTATATGTGGTGTTAAATGCTAATGAGTGCAAAAAATGCCGAAACACTGTTTTGTCTTAAAGTTCTTGGCTTAATAAGAGAGAATAGTTCCAGTCATAAAGCATGAAAGATATGGTTATTTATTAAAACAAGATACTATGATGATGATGATGATGATGGTGATATGATTGTGAAGACAGTGAAGATACAGGGACTGTGGTGATAACCATGGTCACTGAATAATTATTTTGTCTCAGATGATTTGAGTATTGAATCCTCATTGAATTATCTTTATTCTTCTGGGAAAATATGTTTTTAATCCTGGTTTTATAGATGACAAATCTGAGTTTTAAAGAGAGAGATAACACAACTTTCTCTCAATTACTAAGTAGTGGACTTAGCTTTCCAGCAAAACATATTCAGCTGCAGAGCCCAATCTTTCCTACTATCTCCTAGAATTTTGATCAGAAAAATCAGATGTGTTTTAGTCCGTGGTCCATTCCACTCCCTATTAAGTTCAATAACTTGAGGCAGTAAACACTTATTTTATTTATTTATGTACTGCTTGTTTGTTCCATTTATTTATTTATTTATTTATTGAGACAGACTCTAACTCTGTTACCCAGGCTGGAGTACAGTGGTATAATCTTGGCTTACTGCAGCCTTACCTCCCATGCTCAAGTGATCCTTCAGCCTCAGCTTCCCAAATAGCTGGGACTACAGGCATGTACCACCACACCTGACCAATTTTTATATCTTTTGTAGAGATGGGGTTTCACCATGTTGCCCAGGCTGGTCTCAAACTCCTGAGCTCAAATGATCCATCTGCCTCGGTCTCCCAAAGTGCTGGGATTACAGGCGTGAGCCACCACGCCCATCTGTGAACATTTCTTTGAGCCTTAGCTTTCTTAGCAGTAAAATAGAAATAATAGTATCTGTCTTATGGATATCCTATGGCTTTTGCAAAGATCAAATGGGAAAAGACATGAAAACCTTTACCCATAAACTATGAAGCCCTTTGTGAATAATTCTCATTTTAAGACTCTGCCAGAATGTTATCACCCATGGTTAAAAAATGAAAATGCTACATTTTGCTAAAGTTGCAAGGGCTTATCACAAAAGAAAATACAGTAAACTATATAAAATAAGGTTATGTTGTATACAGGCCATAAACTGTAAGAAGTCAAGAAAAGTTACTTTCCATACTTGAATTTGAGAAACCTGTAACCTAAGATATGTTTACTAATTCTGTGTGTCCCATTCCAATATTCCTGAGTATTCTCCTCTTGTGGTTCTGTTTACTGTTAGGTGAGGACTGACATGAAATATGTATAGCCACATTCATGGGTGTGTTTGAAGTAAAGAGACCTAAAAGTACATGCAGTGTATAAAACTTAGTTCCTGATACCAATATTTAGAGTAATTGGCTCTTTCAGGAAACAATTTTTTAGAATCCTCTCACCAAAGGAGACAATTTTTTAACCATCTAACATAACACCAAAACAATATATCGGCAACTCTGAGAAAATGAGAAAATCCCAAACCCCAAGGATTTCTGAAGAAAATCCGGAAAGTGGCCAGGCACAATGGCTCATGTTTGTAGTCCCAGCACTTTGGGAGGCTGAGGCGGGCTGGTCAGGAGGTCAAGAGATCGAGACCACCTGGCTAACATGGTAAAATCCCATCTCTACTAAAAATACTAAAATTAGCTGGGAGTGGTGGCGGATGCCTGTAGTCCCAGCTACTCGTGAGGCTAAGGCAGGAGAATTGCTTGAACCTGGGAGTCGGAGGTTGCAGTGAGCCGAGATCACGCCACTGCACTCCAGCCTGGTGGCAGAGTGAGTCTCCTTCTCAAAAAGAAAATCTGGAAACCAATGGGACATGGAGCGTGCATCATATTTTATGGCAAAACAACTTTAAGAAACAATGAACAGAATTCCTTCTTTTTGTTTTCTTGGTAGCTGAAAAGATCTTATAAATCACTCAAACCATAAAGCAGAGAGTCTTTGAAAATCAGTAGAGAGAAAATAAAAAATGCTATCAAGAGGAAATATACTATACTGATCTATTCTGCCTTCAAATTTGTTTCCATGGAAAACAGTATGTCTCCTTTGGACAGGGGAATTTTGATCTCCTTCTCTCTGGCCTTGAAGGCATTTGGACACAGATAAATCGAAAAGAGATTAAGCATTCAAATGGGTATTTAGCATTATGTTTGCCACAAGTTAAAGGCCATTATGCAACTACTTTATAAATACTGGCAGCACGCACCTGAGATTCATTTCCTCTAGAATATGCATTGGTTTGATTTGCAAGATATATTCAACTGCTCACACTTCCAACACACAAGTGTGTGTATAAGTGTGTGTATATATGCGTATGTAACTGTGTATGAGACACCAAACTCTTAATTCACTGGACTAATGATAGACAATACCGGTAGTTATAGGTGCTCTTTAAAACACATTCTACTGTTTCTATATTGCTTCATTCTTTTAATGTTATTGAACACAGTAGTTTTCATATATGTGTAAAATGTAATTGCCGTCAGTGATTTCAGTGGCTCGAGGAAGGACCATTTTTTGTTCTCAAACTTCCTCTCTTTGACACTGATGCCTAAAATTTCAATTATAATGGATAAAATAAGGTATTCCACACAGAAATACAGGTTTAAAGGCAATAACTTTGACAGCAGCTATATAATATCTTATATTCATTCACATCAAAATGTGAATATCTGTCATTACGACTTTCCTGAGACTGAGAGAAATCAAGAGTGAGCAGAAGGTAATGGAAAAGCTCTACAATTATGTAACTTTGTCTACAATTATTAAGCCTTTGTCATCTAATAAGGTATGCATAAAGAATATTGACCAGATTTCTTATGCAGCGGTATTTTTATCTTTTCCTCAGATGTCCCATTGTATTATAAACCTGAATAGAGGTGAAATGCAGGCATTGAATTTTTATTTTGAAAGTCAAGCAGCAGCATGCAGCACTGATGTTTTTAAAAACTACTTTTAGAACTTTAAAGATGTTGCAAAATCAAACAGCAACATAAAACACTGATTTATTTAAATAAAGTTTTTTTCAAAACATTAAAGAGATTCCACTCTCTTTTGGCCTTTGCTGATGATAATTTGGCCTTTAACTGAAACTTTTCTTGACAGTATGTAATGTGTGTGTGTAAATGTGTATGTGCGTATGTGCATGTACGTGTTTGTTGCTGTTTTTAAGCTCTGTTCTTAATCTTTTATGTTCAACAGTTTTACTATAATATGGCTCAGTATAATTTATTTATATGTTTGTTTATTTGCTGTTTTTTGAGAATGGGTATTCAAAATTTGTCTTTTAGCAAATTTAGGATTGGAGGGTATTATTTTGTTAAATATTCTCCCCCCACTGTTCTCTTTTCCTTCATTTTCTAGGGCACCAGTTACACATTTGTTGAACTATTTGATATTATCTAATAGGCTCTGAGATTCTGTTCATGTTTTACTTTCTTTTTTCTGTGTTTTTCATATTAAATAATTTTTTCCACCTATATTCAAATTAACTTACTCTTTCCTCTCTCACCTGTATTAAGATGTGCAGTTCTTATAGGAAATTTTAAATTTCAGATCTAGATTTTCCATTCTAGATTTTCATTTATTTCTTTACTTTCATATCATTATTTGTCTGCCAAGATTTTTTATTTTTGCCAAATACACATTTACTTTTTTTTTTTTAATAGAGAAAAGTTATCTCAACCAGCTTAAGATCCTTGTCTCCCAGTTTCAATATCATTCATTTTGAGGTTCAGACAATTTCTTTATTCTAGAATGTGGTTTATTTCTTTGATTGTTTCAAGTTGGGTAGTTTTGCGTGGTATCCTAGATACTGAGAAAATTAAGTTGTGGAGAGTATAGATCATTATGTACTGAAAATTATTGTAATTCTTTTGTTTGCCAAGCTATTATCTTATTTATATTTGAACTGAAAACTCTGTTTTTGGGGGCAAGCAGCTCCAGTCTAAGTTCAGTTTTTTGGTCATTGGTTGAGCTTATTTGAATCTGTTTCTTACATGAGTGGTTCTGTCCCTAGTCAGGGATGTGGGTATACAGAATTTGGGAATTTCTGTCTCCTTCTTTTCTTTGATCCCTCCACTTTCTTCTACAACCATGATTTCTCTAACTTCATTTCTTCCATTGGTACATTTACCAACTGATACGTTACACATACAGCAACTGGCCATAGGTTAAAAGCCACAAAAATGGAATTCAGTTTATACAATGCTCCTCCTCAAAAGAGTGCCTTTACATTGCTGATTTTGGCATTGTGGGCATATTTTATAGTTGTTTTATAATGGTGAATTATTATGGTAGAGTTTCTCTATTCTTACCAGAAGTGGAAACCAATATAGCCTTTAAAAAAATAATTGTCAAAATGCTTATATTATGTTGAAGGAATAGAATGAATGTGTTTATTATAACCAGTCTATCTGCTGGGTATCACAACATGCCCACCTGGGGTCACAGAAAAATCAGCAAATTTGTAATTTTTTCTCTTTCATAAAGATCATACATTGGCTGGGTGCAGTGGCTCACACCTATAATCCCAGCACTTTGGGAGGCCAAAGCAGGCGGGTCTTGAGGTCAGGAGATCGAGACCATCCTGGCCAACATGATGAAACCCTGTCTCTACTAAAAATACAAAAATTAGCTGGGTGTGATGCCACATGTCTGTAGTCCCAGCTACTCGGGAGACTGAGGCAGGAGAATCACTTGAACCCAGGAGTCGGAGCTTGCAGTGAGCCAAGATCGCGCCACTGCACTCCAGCCTGGCAACAGAGCGAGACTCCATCTCAAAAACAAAAACAAAAACAAAAACAACAACAACAAAAACAAAATCATACATCAAATATCTCTTTGGGTTTAACATCACCTTTCTGTACTCTCCTATGATATTGCTAGTGTACATCTATGCAATACAAAAAAATTTAATGGTGATTTTCCATGTTATTGTACAGTAGTAGCAGATTGAATTATTAAAAGAAGAAGAACTTACCTAAATTTGGGACTTGACTGCATTCACAATATTTATTCTGTCTTTTTGGAGATAATTTGATTTAAATAAATTCCTTGACTATGAGTGTGGGTGTGAGTGTGTGGGTTTGTGTGTGTGTGTTCTGGCAGAGGGTAAAGGAGAAGGATTGGAAGGGAAAAACTTGAAGAAAGACTTAGCTTTCTTTTTAAAGATGAATACAATTGTAAAATGTAGAGAGCTTTAACACCGAGGAAAAACATTAAGAATTATTATGCATAAACCTGATATTAAATAAATATATCTGAGTCTTATCAGGAAGCAGATATGACAATAAATAAAAGATACTGAAAAGAATTTAATAAATTAACTATTTGCATAAGATATTGAAGGAGGAAGAAGCTATTACCAAAACCTAGTGAAAGCTGTGATCATAGGAGAGGGTTGCTGTATGGAATCAGTGATCAAAGATACTATCCAAATTATTTAGACCAGGAACAGCAGTCTGTCAGAGAAGGAGCAGAGGGGAAGTAGAACCCAAACTCCATCTTCTGTTCATGCCTTTTAAGGGCTAAAACTAATCAGAAGCTAGGGGATGCAGTTGCCTGAGATCAAGCTCCTAAGACATAGAGTAGACAAGGACGTACAACAGATGGAGAGAGCATATTTGGATCACTTGCTTTTGCTAAAATTAATGTACATTGGACTTTTTTTTTAATATGGCTGTTAACCAATATTTGCATATTAGCAAAGTTAAAATCACCATCACTAAAATGTCGAATGAAAACACCGTGCAAACCGTAGAAGAAAGTTCTGCCTGTGGATGTGACAGAGTATTGGATCATCTCTTTTCCACTTTCATTCTGTGATGTAAAGTTAGTAGGTTTTGATGGATGAGAGATGAGAAAGTTTTGAGGTCATGGCCAGGCTCTGTCACATACTAAGTACTATATAAACTTGGGCACTTACTAGATCTCTCTGAATATCGATTTCTAAGGGATAAAATGGTGATAAGTGGTTTGAAAGAATTAGATGTGGCAATCTATATAAATTAAGGTATATATAAAATTATCAATAATTATTAGGTATTCTTAAAGATGTGAGATTATTAATGATGTCATTATTTTCCTAACTTTAATCCTGAGAATTATGGTTTTTTAAAAAATAAACTGGTTGCTGTATCAAAATAGGTCATTTGTCTTCCCTAATAAAAATAGTGTAGCTGGGTGTGGAGTTCATGCCAGATACCGCTTTATGGGCCAATATGGGGAGGCTGGTGGTATTTCCACACTGTGGTTATGTTGATTTCATGGTTCATGATTGTATATTTTGAAATGTCTGTGTCTTCTAAGTCATAAACCACCTTAATTTTTTTTCAAACTTAGAACACTGATTGGTAGGAATAATACAAACAACTTTGTCTAATTGACTTTGAAATAGGTCAGTTTCTGGCCGGGCATGGTGGCTTACGCTTGTAATCCCAACACTTTGGGAGGATGAGGTGGGCAGATCACGAGGTCAGGAGTTCACGACCAGCGTGGCCAATATGGTGAAACGCTGTCTCTACTAAAAATACAAAAATTAGCTGGGCATGGTGTTGCATGCCTGTAGTCCCAGCTACTAGGGAGGCTGAGGCAGGAGAATCACTTGACCTGGGAGGAGGAAATTGCAGTGAGTCAAGATTGTGCCACTGCACCCCAGCTTGGGTGACCGAGCGAGACTCTGTGTCAAAAAAAAAAAATTAGGTAAGTTTCCATCCTAGTTCTAAGTGTGGCAAAGTTATTCTTGAATCTATTTTTTGAAATTTTGGAATAATTTTAGATAGTTTAGAAGTTTCAAAGATAGAACAGACATTTCCTGTATGTTCTTCACTCAGATTTGCTTAATGCTAAGCATATTACACAACTATGCTGCATTTGTTAAACAAAAAAATTAACACTGGTACACTACTGTTAAGTACAGGCTGAATTTAGATTTTTCTAGTTTTTTTTCCACCAGTAATGTTCCTCTTTTTGCTCCAGAATCAATATGCCACACTGCATTTGGGGCAGAGATATTTTACTTTCTTAGCTTTCTTATTTTATTTGTTTGTGTTTGGGGGAAATACAACTACAGATGTGTAGAAAAGAAAATATAACTTAGGCTATACTAGTTTCCTGGGAGGTCCCATAACAAATTGCCACAGATTTGATGGCTTAAAACAAGATAAATTTTTATCTGGTTATTTCTAACATTTAACATTGAGAGGTACAGCATAGGTTCTCATAGGTGTTAATCTCAAATTCCTTTTGTCAGGATTACAAAGCCGCTAAAGACTCAATTCATGTTTTAAAGAATTAAACAATATAAATGATACATTATTACAGGCACGAATTCAATCTGGAAATTGAAACAAAACCAGAAATGAACAGTTTTATCTATTTTAAAGGGCATATGCAATACTTGTAATAGTAAAGTGTGTGCTATTGCTAAAATTTCTATCTAGCCTTTTGTAATCCAAACATATTATTTAATTTAGATAGAATGTTTTAATATGATCAAAAACTTCAGATTTGATGGTAGATGTGATCTAAAATAATCGTCATAGCTGAAACAAGGAAAAATGAAAAGTAAAACTTTTTTATAATGCAATAGCAATTGAGAACAGACTCATAAAATATTTTTTTTATTGGAGTGATCTAAACCTGGAAGCATAAAGTATTGTGTTAGACTGGTGTTTAGAGATTTCCGGTCCACCCTCAGTTCACAGAAAAAAAGACAAGAAACTGAGGGTTAAGAAGCTAAGGGGTTGACCTCTCTCATTCCTGTTCTGCCACCATATATTAAAAGGGGTTAGTGGTGAGAGAGCTTACTGAAGAGGGCGTATAGTGGGAATATAGTGGCTAAAGTTCTGGCCAGAACTGTGATCATTTTCCAATTCCTTACCTATGAGATTTACACCTTCTTTTATTGCCAATATCTTAAATTGTAAAGTTGGGATAACAACTCTCTTCCATTTAGGGATGATGAAAGGATTAAAGGGTTGGTACTGTTAATGAATTTGATCATTTGCATAAAGCTCTTTTTAAAGCCTTAAATGAATGCTATATAGACAGTAAATAGTTGAATTATAGTCATAATATGGTTGTATGATAAAACCAGCCCTCCCTCTGGAATCCCAGCAAGCCAGTTTTGAATCAAGTTTCTTTCATTTTATCTGTATAAATTGGGATTTTTTAAACTTCTTTTTTTATTTTTTCTCATTTAAAAAACAAAAAGACAATGGCAGCATCTACTTTATGGGAATCTTGGGGTACAATCTAGGAGCTAACTCCTGGAAATCAAGAATTAAGTGAATGTACGCATTCCACCATGTTACCATATTTATGTTAATAAACACGCAGATGCAATAGTGATGGCAAAGGCAAATGACCAACTGGGGACAACGAAAATGTTTTAAAACAAATAAAACCTTACATGAGGGCAATTCTCAATTTGATAGTGCATATGATGTCACAATTATCTTTAAAAAATGAAGCATTATTAACAATTTCCTAATCTTATTTTAATGTAGGAAAATCAATTATAATATATACCAAAAGTTCAGCAATGAACAGATATAGCAAGTCACGAGTCTTCTTAGTTTTTATGTAATTCACGTACTGAAAGTAATTTTTAAACACTTGAAATACCACTAAGTGTTCTGTTCAAAGGATATCTTTCCTTATTACATTTTGCACAAAGTAAAATGAGACTATTGGGAAAGTGTGCAAGAAAGGAATTCTGCCTGTTACAGATTGTCAGAATGCCTTTACCAACCCGATACAAGGGCATTGCTTTTTTTTAGCAAGAATATATTGCTCCAGAAGTCTCATAGTTGGAGAGTGTTTGAGGGTAGATTATACTAAGTATAGAATATACTGTCAATATTAACCTGAATAGCTTAGTTTAGAACTTGTAAAATAGTACAACATATGGTAATGACATCTCAAGACCTCATGTGTGATAATACTACTTGAAGTAATTAAATTTACCTTGTTTCTGTAGTCTTATAAATTTCCAGACTAATCATTATAGAGGAAATGTGCCTTACATTTAAAGGGAATGCTGGGTAACAAAACTGGGTAACAGTTCTTTGACAAAAATAACTGTGAGGGATAAAACAAACAAATGCTGTTATAATGTTGGAAAATGTTAATGTTTGAGAAGTAAGCTCTTGCTCAGTGAAATTTTCTTACACTGCTCTAAGATGCTATGTAACTAACATCCTGTATTATTTAGCATGCTTACCTATCATTTTTGAAATACTACACTGTAAGGCCACTAACATTGAATCGATTTATTTTCTATTAAATGAAACCACACTTATATATATGACTACACTAAATTTTTAGGCAGAGGAATCTTTCGGGGGAAAAATAATTTCTTGTTAAATAATATCCACAAAAAAGGCTAAGGCCACATTTAAAAAGGAATTAGGGAAATACATAGGAGAATGACTTGAAAGAAAGTAGTCATCTTACTGTATCGGTAAAGGCATAATGTACTTATTCATTAGCTATTCAATAACGATTTGTTGATCACCTATGACATGCCATGTGTTTTTATGGAAAATATTGTTTTGTGTTAAGTGAGAAAGATTGCAATTTTGAGAATTTCACTGATTTTAGCCTTCTATAGTTCTTAGAATAAAGCCCTTCAGAGAGACAATGTAGCTTCATTTATACTAGAGTGATAATGTTTACAATGCTGGAGTTGTTAAGGGTGTCATGCCCAATTTTTTAAGGCTCAGGTAAAAGGATTACTTAACTATAATAATGATAGGATTTTATTTTCTTTGTTGACAACCTGTAAGTTTACATTGCTAAAAAAAATCTCTGTTTCTGGCAGTAAGGCAGGATAGAAACCCAGACCCACCCTCCTCATGGATACAACAAAACGTAGGGTAGACACAATTTTAAATAGGTTGGTGCTGGCAAACAAGTAAAAATAGGCAAAGGCTGAATAACTGAGTAAAAGAGGGAACAAAGAGAGGTGATCTGAGAAACAAGTCCTGTTTTCATAGAAAACATTTGCAAAATCCAGTATACTTGAGTCAGTTTGTGGGCATTGAGTGATGTGGGAGACAGGGGTAGGGAGTCTAATAGGAAATCCTACTTTACTAAACTGGGAGGAAACTTAAGAACACAAAAATAAGACTACAAAAGTGAAAATATATCAGGAATTGAAATAAATATAAATATATTGAATCTATCAGTTAAAGAAAAAATGACCAAATTAAATAAAAATACAAAATTCAGGTGTTCAACATTCATAAGAAACACACCTAAAACATTAGGATAAAGAAAAGTTGAATATGAGAGAATAGAAAATGTATACCAGGCAAATCATACACAAAGCTTTGAAGGCTGGATGCTCACTCCTGTAATTCAAGCACTTTGGGAGGCTGAGACAGGTAGATCACTTGAGGCCAGGAGCTCGAGCCAACCTGGCCAAAATGGTGAAACCCCATCTCTACTAAAAATACAAAAATTAGCCATGTGCAGTGGTACATGCCTATGGTCCCAGCTTCTTGGGAGGGTAAGGCAGAAGAATCACTTGAACTGGGAAGGCAGAGCCTGTAGTGAGCTGAGATGGTGCCATTGCACTCCAGCCTAGGCAACAGAGTCAGACTCCAACAAAAAAGGAAGCTTTGCAGATATATAAACAAGATAGACTATAGGTGAAAAGTATTCTGGAGATCATATGATTTCATTTAATTTCAATTCACCAAGAAAGTATAATAACTTAAATTTGAATCCAAGAAAGACCATAACCTCAATGTGTATATATATATTTTAATAACTAATAGAACTTTAGACAGAAATAAATAAATGTTATAGCAGAGTCTTTAACAACCTCTCATTAATTTGTATATCAAGATGCCCTCCTAAAAAGTTAGGATACAGAAGACTTAAAGCCCACTTAAAATTCATCAAATAGGTAGCAATAGAGTACTGCACTCAAAAAGTTCAGTATATAGTATTTTCAAACAAATGCACAGAGGGCATTTAAAAAATGCCCGTATACTAAGCCATGAAAGATTATATCATTCACAATAAAAATCTGATCAAAATGTAGGAACTCAATCTAAAAGGTATCTAGAACAAGCCTGATACATTTAGAATGCAAAAACTTCTAAATAATGTATATATAAGCAAGAGACCATAAATAAAAATTTTAAATTATGTAACTAGACAGTAACAAAAAAGACTAAATGTTACAAAATAAATGTCAGTAGTGACTTAGCTGTATTATACATTAGAGAGGAATTTATAGGCTGTATTAATTTTCTACTGCTACTCTTATGAATTAGCACAATCTTATTGGTTTAAACCAACAGAAATTTATGATCTTACAGTTCCGTAGGTTAGAAATATCGTGTGGTCTCACCAAGCTAAAATTAAGAGGCCAGTGAGACTTCTCACACCACATCTCTCTGACCCACTCTTCTGCTTCTCCTCCATTTGTAAGAGCTCATGTGATTAGACTGGATGCTACCAGATAATCCAGGATAAACTCTCTATTTGAAGATCAGATGATTAATAACTTTAATTCCAGATGCAATCTTAATTCTTTCTTACTATGTAGCATAACATGTTGACAGGTCTTTTTTTTTTTTTTTTTTTTTGAGACGGAGTCTCGCTCTGTCGCCAGGGCCGGAGTGCAGTGGCCAGATCTCAGCTCACTGCAAACTCCGCCTCCCGGGTTCCCGCCATTCTCCTGCCTCAGCCTCCCGAGTAGCTGGGACTGCAGGCGCCTGCCACCTCGCCAGGCTAGTTTTTTGTATTTTTTTTAGTAGAGACGGGGTTTCACCGCGTTAGCCAGGATGGTATCGATCTCCTGACCTCGTGATCCGCCCGTCTCGGCCTCCCAAAGTGCTGGGATTACAGGCTTGAGCCACCGCGCCCGGCCATGTTGGCAGGTCTTAAGGAGTACCATGTGTACATCTTTGAGGAACCATTATTCTGCCTACCACATAGCCTTAAATGCTTACAGAAAAAAGCAAGGCTGGAAATAACAACGTAAGCGATTAAATAAAAAAAAAAAAAAAGTAAAGCATAAATGAACTAAATGAAAGTGATATGGAAAAAATGAAATAAACATACAATAGAGATGATCAACCAAACCTAAGATTGAGTTTAACTGACTTATAAAATTGATATTTACACACCAAGATTGATTAAACAAGAAAGAAGTAAAAAAGATACAATTAGAAATAATAAAAAAATAAAAAGAATAATCAGAGTCATATTGAGAAATTTAAGTCAACACATTTGAAAATTTAGATGAAATGACAAATCCATAAAAATATAATTTATTAAAATTGTGTGAAGGTGAAAAAAAGTAGTTCCAAATCAAAGATAGAATTACCTCAGTAGTTAAAAATCATCCTGCAAATATAATTTTCCACACAGATGGCTTTATATGGAACTAATCCAGTCATATATGTAACAAATATTTGTAATCGTTGACAAAATATTCCCAAGAATAGAAAAAGAGATAACACTGGCTAACACATTTTATAATGCTAGCAAAACATAGTCACAAAAACCTGTCAAGGGCAGACAAAGAAAATTATAAATCAAATACATTATATATGTAAGAAAAATTCTAAATAAAATTTTAGCAAATTAAAACTAGTCACCTATAGAAAAGTAACATGCCACTACTAATATCAATTTATCTCAGCAGCACAAAGTTTATTTGTTATTAGAAAATCATTTTATGCCATTTATGAAATTTAAGGAAATTAGAGGAAGATTTATCATATGGCAATTTCAATATATTAATATGACAAAATATAGTATGTATTTCTTCACAAATTAGTAAGATAAGGTTCCTTTTAAAATCTGTTAAAAGATATTTACCATTGTGCAACCTACTGAAAACATCATACCTTTTAAGATTTGTATAAGACATTGGGTACCTGAAATGGCTATTTTTTTCAACAGTATCCTTTCCTAAACAGGAAGAGAAGAAAAAGAAATAAAAGATATATGAATTGGAAAATAAGATTCCTAGTTTTATTATTTCAGATGATGATTATTAAATAGAAAACCTCAAAGAGCACCCAAGTAATGCATTAGATTTAATAAGAGGGCATGGCAATTTTGATGGTTATAAAATCAATAATATAAAATTAATTGCATTTGTATATGCTAGAAAAACTTATTGGCAAGAAAAATTTAATAAGAGCTAATATACCAATAACATTACAAATAAAATGTGGCTAATAGGCCGGGCGCAGTGGCTCAAGCCTGTAATCCCAGCACTTTGGGAGGCCGAGACGGGCGGATCACGAGGTCAGGAGATCGAGACCATCCTGGCTAACACGGTGAAACCCCGTCTCTACTACAAAATACAAAAAACTAGCCGGGCGAGGTGGCGGGCACCTGTAGTCCCAGCTACTGGGGAGGCTGAGGCAGGAGAATGGCGTAAACCCAAGAGGCGGAGCTTGTAGTGAGCTGAGATCCGGCCACTGCACTCCAGCCTGGGCCACAGAGCGAGACTCCGTCTCAAAAAAAAAAAAAAAAAGGCTAATAAATCTAAAAAGTATATACAAGTCCTTTATAAGGAAATTATAAAATTGATTATTTTTAAAAAGATCTATATCATGTTATTATGCTAATGGTAGAAACTTTAATATGGTAGCTATTCAGTTATCACCAGTTGACCTATATAGGAAAAATAATGTCAGTCAAAATTCTAATAGAGTGTTTTGTGAAACTTGAGATATGATTTTTAACTTTATGTGGAAGAGAAGAAGTAAAATTGGTCAAAACATTCCTAAGAAAGAATAGCAATTTGGGGTTCCTTGCCTTAGCAAATATCCAACATTATTTTATGGCTATAGTAACTAAGTCTGCGTGGCCATTGATTAATATATAAAATATAGATCCATTGTAAGAGTGAAAGAGTTCAGTAAGAGACCCATGTATATATGTATATGAAATATTGATTTATGATAGAGTTGGTATTTCAGATCAATGGGAAAAGATAGATTCATTAGCAAATGTTGACTATATCTGAGAAGCAATTCGAGATGGAATAAAGACAATAATGTGCTGATAAATGTTTAAAAACAAGATACGTTCTTCTACCCTGCCCCGCCTAAGAAAACCACAACCAATCAACCAAACTCCGATATTTCTTTTTTCTTTTACTTTTTTTTTTTTTTTTTTGTGCTAACCAATTTCCATGTTGTAAATATTCCCATAGTGGCCCAGTTTAAGCTACTAATGTGATGTCAACCAGATCCCCAAATTTCTAAAAATATAATAATTGGCCCTTGTAAGTCAGCATGCACTTTCTCAGTCACACCACTGATTACTAAGGTTTAAATATGATAGGAGAATCTAATAGAAGACAATACAAAGATGTATATTTATGTCTTTAAAGTTGGGATGTATATTTTAAGTCGGAAAAGAACGATAAATTATTGACGATTTTGATTACACTAAAAAACAACTTTTATTTATCATAAGGCACCACAATGAAAACAAACTTTTTCAAAAGATGTGAACTACACATTATTTTTTCCAGATAGTGTTGATAACTCTTATAAATCATTAGAAATATGAGCAAAAACATAAACAGATATTTCCCAGAAACAGAAATGCAAATGGTTAATAATATGTAATAAGAATTCCAATATAAAAGTCACAGAAATGCAAATTAAATGCATAGCAATATGCCATTTTCCTTCAACAAGATAGACAAAAATTTAAAGTCTGACAATATCAAGTATTGAAAGAATGTGAAACAATGAAAACTCTTCTATATTAGGTTGGTGAAAAGTAACTGCGACTTTCGCAGTTAATAGTATTTTGTGAGAGCATGAATTGAGAAAATAATTTTTGGAAAATTATTTGTAATCATTTAGTATAATTCTTTTCCTAATTAGGGTTTTTTTTTTTTTTTTTTTTTTTTTTTTTTTTTGTTGTTGTTGTTGAGACGGAGTCTCGCTTTGTTGCCCAGGCTGGAGTGCAGTGGCCGGATCTCAGCTCACTGCAAGCTCCGCCTCCCGGGTTTACGCCATTCTCTCGCCTCAGCCTCCCGAGTAGCTGGGACTACAGGCGCCCGCCATCTCGCCCGGCTAATTTTTTTTTTTTATTTTTTTTTTAGTAGAGACGGGGTTTCACCGTGTTAGCCAGGATGGTCTCGATCTCCTGACCTCGTGATCCGCCCGTCTCGGCCTCCCAAAGTGCTGGGATTACAGGCTTGAGCCACCGCGCCCGGCCTAATTAGGGGTTTTTGACTGAGGTCCGCATGGATAGATTTCAGAGGATCTGTGTATTATATCGGAAAAACATTTATCTTTATTTTCACTGCATTTTTAATTTCTAACTTAAATTTACCACTTCCTTCAATTATGAGTAAAAGGAAAAACCTATAGTATTAGAAATATCTAGGTTTTAATAGTACAGAAATCACAGATGTAGTCAAATCACATTACAGTTATTGCAATATTTTCAAACATCATTTATGTTCATCATTTCTTCGAAATTATGGCAGTAATTATACCATTGCTAGATTTTATTATCTAGTGGGATAATAAAGAAGAGCATTTATGACTATAACACACATTCAAGAAACAAAACATATTTTAATTGTATTTTCAAAAAGTTGGTTTAATTTTAAACCTATGCATTTTATTTTATTTATTTAAATGTGCCAAATATTTAATTCTTCATAAAATTATTATGAAAAGGCATCATAAGTTTCTATAAACTGCCAAAGGGCTTCAAACATGAACTATTTTAAGAGTCCTTGCATATGTGTATTAGGAATTTCTATAAGATTTATAGCAACATGGTTTATAACAATAGCATGGTATAATGTAATGAAAATAAGCCACATTTTTTAACAACATGGATAAATAGCTTAGGAACAAAACATTTAAAGTGTAAATTGTAAAATAACCAGTAAATATTTATATTATAAAACACATTCAGAATTAAATAATATCTGGTTTAGGGATTCAGAAATGCTGTAAAACTATTTTTAAAAGCAAGGGGGTGATAAAGATAAGTTTGGACTGAGTGGATAGGGCTATTCAGTCCTCTTCTAAAGCAAAGATAATATCCTCCACTTAAAGTAGTGTATGAGTGCCATGTTGCTCTTTGCTTTTTCCTCTATGCATATTTTTTAACTATTGATTTGAATTTAGTAAACATTTAACAATAACAATTTGCTTCTCATTTATATGGCCTTTACACAATTACATGAAACTTATAAAAGTTAATATATTTCAGAAAGGCGTGTAAGGGAAAGGCTCATTTTCCCTATACCTCTTCTTCGTCCATGCTACAGATAAATTAGATGGAATGACCTATTAGACACATGGATGCATTCTTTAAGGGATTACAAACTCATTAAAATATTTGGAAAATTAAGAAAAATCTGATTTGAAAAGATAATGTAGTAAGTATTTAAAAAATCAGTCAATGAATAGAAGTATAACAAGCCATTTTTACTTTTGTCTGAGGATGAACTTTAAGGGCTGGTTTATGGCTTCTCTGGCTAAAAATATACAAATTAGAAAAACTTGGTATCTTGTAAAGAATCTTGAAGAATTTAGGTTCAAAATAAGTTTTTTGCTAAAGTGGTGGGTTACTGTTTATTTGTAAACAGAGGTTAGAATTCTACTAGCCACATATTTTCTTGAATAAAGATGACACAGTCTCTATATACCTCAAACCTAAAGCACATGATCCAAGCAGACCCCTGAGAATGCAGTTTTACATGGGAGTAGTTAGTAAAAACTTTGCTAGGTCAATGTGGAAGCCAGTGAATCCTAAAGTGACTAGTCAGGGATATGATAATTTAGAATTTGGAATAATCTTATTCTTCTGGACTTCTCAAATAGCTGAGTTTCTGACTGACATTTAAAGCAGAGAATCATAAAACAAGCTTAGGAACTATCCTAATGATGCAAATGTAATTAATTTTTCTTTTCCTTGTAGATAAAGCAATTAAGAAAAACAAACAGCTTACATCATTAATTATCATGCTTGAGAAAGCATGAAGAAAAATCTCCCCCAGTCTTAATAAAGCAATAGTAAGAAACACAAAGGTATATCAGATTTAAATATTTCATTTTGTTTCATAAAGTCAGAGTGATGGATCATCACACCTGAGACAGATGGCTGCATTGAGAAATTTAACAATTATGTTCTTAAAATAAAGAATATTTTTAGCTATAGCACTATTTTTCTGTTATGTGAAACAGATGCACATCTAAACATAGTTGTTTGATTCATGTCATCAAAAATATTGTAAACATGATAATTATATACACAACCTTGATTTTCATATGTCCTAATTTTCACATTATTAAAATTATTTTGGCATTTCATCCAGTTTATGCAAATTCATACACACCTGTGAGAAAAATATTGTCCTTATTTAGTGTTTGAATATAAACAGAATAAAAAATTACCTTGCCCACTGAAAGGAAGGTCTCTTTTTTTCCTAACAGAAGCAGCAGCCTTATTGTTTGTGCTGATTATCCATCTTTTTTCACATTAAGAGCACATTTCTGACATTATCTTTTCCTTCTCAAATATTGCAATGATACTACTGAATAGTATAATCTTGAGGTATTATTATTATTATTATTATTATACTTTAAGTTCTAGGGTACATGTGCATAACGTGCAGGTTTGTTACATATGTATACTTGTGCCACGTTGGTGTGCTGCACCCATCAACTCATCAGCACCCATCAACTCGTCATTTACATCAGGTATAACTCCCAATGCAATCCCTCCCCACTCCCCCCTCCCCCCTCCCCATGATAGGCCCCGGTGTGTGATGTTCCCCTTCCCGAGTCCAAGGGATCTCATTGTTCAGTTCCCACCTATGAGTGAGAACATGCGGTGTTTGGTTTTCTGTTCTTGTGATAGTTTGCTAAGAATGATGGCTTCCAGTTGCATCCATATCCCTACAAAGGACACGAACTCATCCTTTTTTATGGCTGCATAGTATTCCATGGTGTATATGTGCCACATTTTCTTAATCCAGTCTGTCACTGATGGACATTTGGGTTGATTCCAAGTCTTTGCTATTGTGAATAGTGCCGCAACAAACATACATGTGCATGTGTCTTTATAGCAGCATGATTTATAATCCTTTGGGTATATACCCAGTAGTGGGATGGCTGGGTCATATGGTACATCTAGTTCTAGATCCTTGAGGAATCGCCATACTGTTTTCCATAATGGTTGAACTAGTTTACAATCCCACCAACAGTGTAAAAGTGTTCCTATTTCTCCACATCCTCTCCAGCACCTGTTGTTTCCTGACTTTTTAATGATTGCCATTCTAACTGGTGTGAGATGGTATCTCATTGTGGTTTTGATTGGCATTTCTCTGATGGCAAGTGATGATGAGCATTTTTTCATGTGTCTGTTGGCTGTATGAATGTCTTCTTTTGAGAAATGTCTGTTCATATCCTTTGCCCACTTTTTGATGGGGTTGTTTGTTTTTTTCTTATAAATTTGTTTGAGTTCTTTGTAGGTTCTGGATATTAGCCCTTTGTCAGATGAGTAGATTACAAAAATTTTCTCCCATTCTGTAGGTTGCTTGTTCACTCTGATGGTAGTTTCTTTTGCTGTGCAGAAGCTCTTTAGTTTAATGAGATCCCATTTGTCAATTTTGGCTTTTGCTGCCGTTGCTTTTGGTATTTTAGACATGAAGTCCTTGCCCATGCCTATTATTTTTAAGTAACATATTGGAAATTGCTCTTTTCTGGAAAAATTCGTAATTATTTAAAAGTTATAATAAGCAAAGTCATGCTTTATAATTGTGTTATAAGGTAGAAACATTCAACAGAAAAGAACATAATTAATGATAATGAGTAATTCTTAAAATCATGTACAGTTCTGCTGCTTATATTTAGTGTTCATGTTGTTGTGGTACAAATTGCCAAAACTTTAAATTTTTATTTAAAACCAATCTAGTTTTTAGTTAGAAAAATAAGGTACAAAGACAGCCAATACAGCTTTGCCTAAAGGTTGTAAATATAATGAAGATTCAAATAGGACTATATTAAACTTAATAGTGATTGAAAATCCTTGATCCTAGATGGGAAAATTTAAAAAGCAGCTTTCCTGGAAAGGGAAATAGTAATTAATCTGTAATATCAACAGTTGAATATAAAATGACTCAAAACAATATGATCAACTGATTTACATTCTGTACAATACTAACAAATATAAGTCTTGTACATTATCTCATTGTTATCTGTAACTCCAGATCTCTATAATGTAGTACATTGCAATAATAGTTTTTAAAAGTTTTGCAATAGTCAAGCTTTTATTCAGGCATCCTTGAACCCAAGGGAAGCTCTCAGAAGAGTTCAAATACATCTAGTTGACAGATGCCACAACTGAGGCAAAGGACACATTTGTTGACTTCAGAAATGAAGCAGAGACTATAGTGACTGTGATGTTGGGCCTTTTCACCTCTTCTTTTGTAAAGAAATGTGTGGCAATGCTCAAGAATCTAGGTATTTGGAAAACTGGCACATGGAGAAACCAAATCAAAATAAAACAAGAAACAAAAAACAGTAACAAAAAACTTACATGTTGCCAAAAATGACATTGGACATCAAGAATCCTTTGAATAAAATCAATTTCATTTTTCCAGAGAGAAAACAATAGCACAGTCTACAAAACTTAAGATTAAAGTGTTTCTGAATTATTAGGTCTATAAAGTAAAGATTCCCTAAATTTAGGGCTTAAGAATTCTGTCTGCTTTTTACTGAGCATGTCTCAATTTAATCTGGTTTTCAGAGATTTTCTTATAATTCTATCAGCATTTTATAGTGCTTACAGCATTAGTACTATAAACAAATGGTGTTTACTTGATTGATTTAAAAGTACATTTTCACATAATTTCAATTCTGGAGACTGTAGAGGAATAACAATTTAGCTCCCTAGTCGTATCTTAAAGTATATGTGAACCCTGAAGAGAAATAGAGATTTTAATATGCAGCAAATAGAGGTTGTCGTTTTTTTTTGTTTTTTTTGAGACGGAGTCTCGCTCTGTCGCCCAGGCTGGAGTGCAGTGGCCGGATCTCAGCTCACTGCAAGCTCCGCCTCCCGGGTTCACGCCATTCTCCTGCCTCAGCCTCCCGAGTAGCTGGGACTACAGGCGTCACCACCTCGCCCGGCTAGTTTTTTGTATTTTTTTTTTTTTTTAGTAGAGACGGGGTTTCACCGTGTTAGCCAGGATGGTCTCGATCTCCTGACCTCGTGATCCGCCCGCCTCGGCCTCCCAAAGTGCTGGGATTACAGGCTTGAGCCACCGCGCCTGGCCAAGGTTGCAGTTTTAACATTTCTAGGCAATAGCAGGTAAAACACTGATTTCATAACCTTAAACTCAGCATTTGTCTTTTTAGTCATCACTACCGTGTAAACACCTTCGTCATATATGGAAGTTAGTAATGGAGAACACTGAAATCAGAATTAATGTTTGTAAAAGACAGAATTTAATTATGTGGCTACTTAACTGCAGTTGTTACAGTTGATCGTTTTATGACGATATGATTTATGTAAGTGGATACTTTAAACAGGCAAGATATAATTTCATTTTTTGTAAAAAGTGTTGTCTAATTAATTAGCACAGTCCCAGGGAAGTGCAATTCAAAAACACAATGAAGTTATCATCACTCCCCGGTTAGGATGGTTATTATCAAAAAGACAAAAAATAACAAATGCTAGGGAGGATGTGAACAAAAAAGAACTTTTATACACTGTTGGTGGGAATGTGAACTAGTACAGCCACTATGGAGAACAGTATGGCGGTTTCTCAAAAAACTACAAATAGAAATACCATATGATCCAGTAGTCCCACTACTGGCATTTATCCAAAGGAAAGGAAATCAGTATTTCTAAGAGACATCTGTATCCTCATGTTTAATGCAGCGCTATTCACAATAGCCAAGATATGGTATCACTCTAGGGGTCCAACAGCAGATGAACGGATAAAGAAAATGTGGGATATGTTCACAATGGAATACTATTCAGCCATAAAAATGTGTGAAATCCTGTCATTTGTGGCAACATGGATAGAACTGGAGGACATAATGTTAAGTGAGATAAGCCAGAAACATAAAATTAAACACTGTATGTTTTCACTCATGTGGAAGCTAAAGAAAGTTGATTTCATAGAAGTGAAAAGTAGAAGAGAGGTTACTCAAGGCTGAAAAGGGTAGAGGGAATAGGGGAGTAGGGAGAGATTTGTTAAAGGATGTAAAGTTAGAACTAGATAGGAGGAATAATTTCAAGTGTTCTAGGTCACTGTAGGATGACTATCGTTAACAAAATATATCACATAGTTTCACATAGCAAAGAGGAGGATATTGAATGTTCCTACACAGAGAAATAATACATGTTTGAGGTGATGGATATGCTAAATCCTGATCTGATTGCTATACATTATATATATTGAAATATTACTATGGGCCCCACAAAAATATGTATAATTATTATATGTTGATTAAAAAGTAAAAGAAAAAACAAGGGTGAAATAAAGGCAATTCCAGATGAATGAAAGTAATAAAATAAAGTAAAATTAGAAAATTTCATTAGCCTTTGATTAAATTTACTTGCTTTTTATGCTTTAATTACAGTTCATGGAATTTGAAATACAGGAGGCCTATAAATAAAATAAGAACTTTACTACATAAATAAAAGTCAATTATTTTCCTCTTTTGTTCTTTATTTATTTTTTTAATTTTACTTTAAGTTTTAGGATACATTTGCTGAATGTGCAGGTTTGTTACATAGGTATAGATATGCCATGGTGGTTTGCTGCACCTATCAACCCGTCATCTAGGTTTTCAGCCCTGCATGCGTTAGGTATTTGTCATAATGCTCTTCCTCCCCTTTCCCCCCACCCCCAACAGGCCCCAGTGTGTGATGTTCCCCTCCCTGTGTCCATGTGTTCTCACTGTTCAACTCCCATTTATGAGTGAAAACATATGGTATTTGGTTTTTCATTCTTGTGCTAGTTTGCTGAGGATGATGGTTTCCAGTTTCATCTGTGTGCCCACAAAAGACATGAACTCATTCTTTTTCATGGCTGCATCATATTCCATGGTGTATATGTGCCACATTTTCTTTATCCAGTCTCCCATTGATGGGCATTTGGGCTGTTTCCAAGTCTTTGCTATTGTAAATAGTGCTGCAGTAAACATACGTCTTTATAGCAGCATGATTTATAATCCTTTGGGTATATACCCAGTAATGGGATTGCTGGGTCAAATGGTATTCCTAGTTCTAGATCCTTGAGGAATTGCCACACTGTATTCCACAATGGTTGAACTAATTTACATGGGGGAAAAGATTCACTATTTAATAAATGGTGCTGGGAAAACTGGCTAGCCATATGCAGAAAACAGAAACTGGACCCCTTACTTACACCTTATACAAAAGATAATTTTAATTAGAGAGAAAACTGCTTACCTATCCAAGTTAGTCCATTACTTTTTTTTTAAACTAATGACAAATAGGTTCCATATCATAACTAGATACCAGTTTTGAGTGTGTCAATTTCTGGAAAAAAAAAAAAAAGGATTTCTGTGCAGAGCTTATTTCAATCTTTGAAAGTTGTACTGTGGTTCATTATTTCCATCTTAATTAATGTCTCTTAGTATCTATTTCTTGTCACACAGTTCCTTTGGGCTGCCAAGCACATGAATTCTTTATTCTTGCTGATGATCTTACTATGTTTCCTAAGTAGAAGAAACTCATCCATTCTTTATTTAATTTTTTTGCCATTATCAACCTCTAATGTAAACAATATTCTTTATTGCTGAGAATAAATGCAAAAAATAGAATACAGGGTGTTTTGTGGAAAGATAGGTCCCCTTTGATTGGCAAAGACAATGGATAATGCATTCGTCTTCTAATATACAGGCAAGTCAAGGGCCCCAGACTTTAGAACTTTAGACACAGAAAAGGTTAAAAAGTCAAATAGGAAAGAGAATTTTGTTGAAATGCTGAGCAAAAAATATTTCAAATATTACAAAGTTGCTGTAACATTTCTGTGACAGTTAATTTCTGGGAACTGGAGATATCTCTCCTAAACCTAATTGTGTATTTTTCTTTCTTTTCTGAAGAAGAGGTGATTAGACGTAGAGATAGAAATGACAGAGCAGGACTTACAGACATAATTTTTTTGATTTCACAAGAAGAACACATTGTGCACTGAAAGGTGAAATATGCCATTTGTAAATGAAATTTACTTTATCACCTGTGACATAAAATAGCTTATCATGGCTGGGAAGGACATGGTTCCACTAGAGTTCAAGGTGTATACACTGTCCTGCCCCAACAACATTCACCTTCTCAAGATCTCTAAAGCATATACTCAATCTTCAGCAAACGTCTTATACACATTGTTTTCAAAGAAGATCCGGGTACAAGCTTAATTGGAGTGGCCTGCTGTGTCTTGAATACAGGGAATCCAGTGATTTACAATGACAAACAGAAATGCAGTTGCATCACAAGTGACTTACCTTGAGTGAAATTAAGGGGCAAAAACACACAGATGGAAGAATAACATGGTAAACACGATAATAGATTCAGTTTGCTATTCTATTTAAATCACGTGTGCTCTGGAGTGACTGTGAGATGAGGAATTCATCTTTCCTTCTGTTGGTTTCAGTTCTCTCTCTGAAAGTGTGAACATCTCAGGCTGAGGGTGGCTCTAGTCCTTTAAGATACATCGTTTTTGTATAAGATAAATCCCAAATGCAAGCCAACTTGCTCATCTATTGTTTATTTGAAGAAAAAAATTCTATCAGATCTAATGCAGGAGAAAAGATGACAGTGTCAGACTTAATGAAAGATATATATCTCTCACAGATGCTTTATGCAGCCATAGAAAAGCATGACTTCATGTCCTTTGTAGGGACATGGATGCAGCTGGAAACCATCATTCTCAGCAAACTGTTGCAAGAACAGAAAATCAGGCACCTCATGTTCTCACTCATAGGTGGGAACTGAATAATGAGAACACTTGGACATAGGGCGGGGAACATCACACACCAGGGCCTGTCGTGAGGTGGGGGTAGGGGGAAGGGATAGCATTAGGAGATATACCTAATGTAAATGACGAGATAATGGTGGCAGCACAACAACATGGCACATGTATACATATGTAACAAACCTGCACCTTGTGCACATGTACCCTAGAACTTAAAGTATATAAAAAAAGAAATTTGCCAAGGGTCCTTTTGGCCACGCATGATTTCCACCTTTCAAGTTAATTTTAGAGTCCACTTCTAGGTGACTCCCTGTACAAAAATTTCACATCCTGCTACAGGTAGGTCCTGAGCAATTCTCAGGGTGTCTTTAAAGGTCATAGAGTAGAAGGGCACTGTCACTGAAGAAACGATGTTGACCAGAAGGACTAATATCTTTTTAATACTCTGTTGTTAATAACATCCCTTACAGTACACACCAGAACCACAATGTTTGTGAACTACTGTCAAAATAGAGACATGCCACTGCCTCTTTCTCCACATTAAATTCACACCTAGTTTTTAAGCTTCAAAATTCCAGAAATTTCAAAAAGAGGACATTTATATTAAGATGGAATTTTAGAGAAATCAATAATGAGAAAATGTTCTGAAGAATGGCACTCATTTAAGTGACAATGACTTTAGACAATTCATTAATGGAATTCTGTGAAGAAATATATCGTGCTAATCTGGAATGTTATAACTAATATTTTGGCTTTAGAAATAGATCCTGTATGTCAAGATTCTTTTAAAATCTTTTAGAGTTATAGAAGCTGGTCTTTAAATTTTAAAATATTTCTCATTCCTGTAAAATCCTGGGCAAGTCTAAGCCAAAAACAACCTAGTTACCTAGTTACAAAATTGTTATTTAAAAAAAGATTAAAAGGGAATGCAATGAATTATGAACAAGAGAGAGTTCAAGAAATTTAATTGATTCTATATGACGAATAAGAAATGTGTTAATTTCAGAAACTCCTGGATGTTGTTTGAAAGCTGTAATATTTATTTATAAACCATCAGATGCCTTTAAGAGTCCTTGTTGGGGAACAAGGGAAAAGACTAAGTGGCTTAGTTTTTCTATGAGTTTACTTTCAATGTTTACATAAAATATTTCTTTTTATGTTTTTTCATTTATATGCATATGTTAACCTGTAAAGTAAAATGCCTCTACCTGGACTTATCTATACTATAATATTATGGTCTATCTCATCAATGAGTGACATCAGCTAACCCCACACAAAGAGTATTTGTGAATCTGACATTAATCGTATTTAACATCAGGAAATTATGGACAAATCCAAATTCAGCAGCATAAAGATATTCCTCTGCATAAGGACTGGATAGTCTAACTAATGCAACTAATTCTCACCTATACAAAACTTCTGCTGCCCAAGTTATCAGCCCTTTTACAACTCTGATGAATAAAACAAGCCCAAGGAAAAAATAATTATTTTCCAGAGTAGCTATGAAATTATAACGGCCATTATTGTCCTTCCTAAAATAATACACTGGATGATGAAATAATATAGGCATCCAAGATTACTTCTTTTGGGAAGACAACTTAGGAAGTCTTTTAATAGAAAATAAATAGCCCACTTTGGCAATGTTCTTTCTGATATTGAGTCATTATACAATTCAGTTTTTAACTAAGAAAGCTTTCTTTGACAATCGTAAAACAAAGCTTTTATAACTAAGACATTTTGTTTTGCTTCATATTAGACCTTTGGGAATCTTTAAAGTGTCATATAAAGGTCCTTAGTCATCCTAGAAGACAAGACTATTTGCACTATCTTGAATAGTAAGAAACTCTTTAAATGAGCTTATTAAATTATGCATTTGATTGCTACAAAGCTACAGTGTGATTTTAGTTTTAAATCCCATTCAAATTGGTTCTTCAACTCAATTTCACCATTCTCAGGGAAGAAAAACTCATACCACATAGTTTTAATCTACAGTGGCTTTCCCTTTAGAAATCTACCAGATAGAGCTGCCTGTGTTCCTGATATGGCATAGGGGTAACAGAAACTGTTTAGGTAGCAGCTCAGTGGTGTTTATGTTCCCAGGAATTGGTTAAAAATTGAATGTACTTTGTTATGGTATCCATATCTCCACAAAAATTCCCTCAAAAGTTACCCTGTTATCTACTTGTTACCAGAAAGCAGATTACTTGGTTTTCCAATTAATCGTAGTAAAAAATAACAATATCTTTGAAAATAATTAAAAGTTACAAATCAGGAAAATGTTCCACACATTTAAGTTATTTAATTATTTGAGACTTAATAGTAGCTTATAAATGACACTTTGTATCAGCTTCCGTGCAGAGATGCTTTCTTCCTTAATCCGTGCATGCCTATTTGTTACTGCCTTTTAGCTGTTCTTTCAGAATGGGGAGAGTATCAGCACTCCTAACATCAGGACCAAAAAATAGCTACGTTCCTTGGAGCTGGCAGGTGCGGGGTGTAAAGACTATGATGGGAGTTGGAATTATTAATGAGATTCCTGGGATTTTTGCTGTTTTAGAAGTGTCATGTTTTTGTTCTGCTGCTTAGTTGAATCACCTATTCCTGACCCCCTCCCCTCTCCCTCCTTCCCTCTTCTTTTCCTCCCTCCTTTCTTTCCCCCTCCCCTTGCTTCCCCTCCCTTCCTCTTCCCTTCCCTTCCCTTCCCTTCCTTATTCTGACTCTCTTTCAGATCTTAGCCTATGTGTCTCCTCAGAGAAGCTTTCTCAGAATGCCCATTCAGAGTTAAATCATTTTATAATATCTGGTGCATAACTTAATTAATAAACTTAATACTGTGTATCCCCAGTCTTTACTTGTTAATGTCCCTGACTGTGTTAGAAGTTTCTCAAATTTGTATTAATTCCCTGTTGCTGCTGTAACGTATTACCACATATTTAGTGGCTTTAAATCAAACATATTTATTTTCTTGGAGTTCTGGAGGTGAGAAGTCAGAAAAGGGCCTCATTGGGCCAAAATCAGTGTATTGACAGAGCTTCATTCCTCCTGGAGACTCTAGAGAAGAATCCATTCCTGTGCATTTTCCAGCTCGAGAAGCTGCCTGTATGCCTTTCTCATACCTCTCTCCATTTTCAAAGCCAGTAGCATCATCTAATTTCTGATTTGTTGTAGTCCCTGCTTTTCTTTTCACATCTCTTTCTCTGACTGTACTGCCTCCTGCTTTTCTTTATAAGGTCCTTTGTGATTATATTGGAGCCCCCTAGATAATCTCAAACAGTGTCTCCACTTCAAAGCCCTAATCACATCTGCAAAGTAACACATTCACAGAGTCCAGGGATTAGGATGTGAACATCTTTGGGAGAGGGTGTTACTCTACTGACTCCCAAGTAGCATGTTAGTTTTTTTCCTTTTTTTGACAGAGTCTCACTCTGTCACCTAGGCTGGAGTGCAATGGTGTGATCTTGGCTCCTGCAACTTCCACCTGCCAGGTTCAAGCAATTCTCTTGCCTCAGCCTCCTGAGTAGCTGCAACTACAGGAACGTGCCACCATGCCCAGCTAATTTTTTGTATTTTTAGTAGAGACAGGGTTTCACCATGCTGGCCAGGCTGGTCTTGAACTCCTGATGTCATGATCCACCTACCTCGGCCTCCCAAAGTGCTGGGATTACAGGCGTCAGCCACCACTCCTGGCCAGCATGTTAATTTTTGAATGAAATCTAAGGTCTAATCAAATGTGATATACTGAAGATGTTCAATGAACATTTAGTAAGTTAATAGATAAACAAGTTAATAGATAAGCAAGGCCTGTTAATACAGTGCCATTCAAATGGCAAATATTATAAAAGTATGATCTAACATTTCACCCGATTAGTTACCTTTCCAAATTACAACATCTTCAGTACAATAAAGAGTTTCAGGGGCCAGTGGTGTCATTGGATGCAAAATTCTTTTAGGGGTGGTAACTCCACTTTGTGAAGAAGCTCAGATATCTCATACTGCAGTTGTCCTGTAGAAAATAAAACGTGAAATGTCATCATATTTGGTCTACACAACAGAAGAGCTCTATTTTAAAGAGAATGATGCCAAGAATCCTGGCATTCCTCTCATTCTTGCATCTGCCCTATTTTCTGTTTCACAGGTGTTTCTTCCCCATAGTTTTGTACCATGATTTTTAAATTACAAACTGCAAGACATTAAATAAAATTATGATTATAAAGTATTCATATTTTCTACCTTCGTCCTATTTTATTTAACTTTTCTTTTCGGTAATTAAAACTATGTATTTCATTTTCCGACATGCCTTTTTTGGAAACTAACCAGAAACTCCCTTTTATCTGAAAGCTCAGATTGTCCTTGAGGCCGAGTAATCACAAAACCAGAAAGTCTCGTGAATTCTGCGGTGTAATATAGTACTTGTTGGAGCTCAGAGAAATAGTTGCAGCAGTTAATACTCTCTATGTGCTAGGTATTCTAAAAAACATTTATGACTAATTTTATTTGTTCATAAATATATGTCTTTGTTTATTTCAGTCTTTAAGGACAGAAGGTGAAGTTATTCCACAGCTCACTCTTGTCACTTCCCTGTGCAAAGCCTGTTCTTTCTTTATTGATTGATTCACTTTTATTCTCACCCTTCATTCCCAGTTTCCTCCCCTGTGGCTTATCACTCTAATCTGTTTAATACATACTTTTGAGTTTTTATATATTCTCTTAAATTGTCATTACAGTTTAGTATGTTTTTGTCCACAAACATAACTTACATAAAATACTGTATTTTTACTCTTCTCACTGAAACACTGGCTTTTTAAATAGTTCTCCGTGTTGCAGAGAGCACATCTCATTTGCTTCTAATAGTCGGATAGTATAGTACTCTACAGTGTAAGTCCACTGTTTTCCTTATTTATTTATTAGCTATGAACTCACATATTGCCTTTAACTATCTGTTTGTATAAACAACACAGTGATGCATACGGTTTATAATCTAGTGGTTTTGGATTTTTTTGCGAGGATTTCTTTTTGGTACAAACTCTGGATTAATATTGCTAGGTCAGCAAATTTGACTCAAGTAAATTCCCCCTGTGAGCTTTCCAGGATGCCTGCATCAGCCCACTCCAAACCAGCAGCGCATGAGCACCTGCATCAGCCCACTCCAAACCAGCAGTGCAAGAGCACCTGCATCAGCCCACTCCAAACCAGCAGTGCATGAGAACCTGCATCAGCCCACTCCAAACCAGCAGTGCAAGAGCACCTGCATCAGCCCACTCCAAACTGGCAGTGTGTGAGCACCTGTATCAGTCCACTCCAAAAAAGCAGTGCATGAGCACCTGCATCAGCCCACTCCAAACCAGCAGTACATGAACACCTGCATCAGCCTACTTCAAACCAGCAGTGCATGAACATTCTTGCTTCATGTCCTCACCAACATATGACATTCTCATTTATGCTAATCCATAAGGTATAAAGTAGTATGTTATTATCTTGAGTTTCATTCCTCTCATTACTGGTGAATATAAGCATTTCTTTATATTTCTTGTGGATTACCCTTTAATATCCTTTACCCATTTTTCTATTGTGTTTATTGAGCTCCTTTTGTTGTTGTTGTTGATTTCCTGGATAGTTTTGTTCATTCTACGTATTGGCCACTTCTTAATTTCAGATGCTACCACTGTCTCTTATTGTTCCATATTTATATCCTGTGCTTGGGGTTCCACAGTAGTCATTTCTTAATGGGACATTGGTGACAACTTTTAAAAACTCAAAAGCTGGACATGGTGGCACATACCTATCATTCTAACTACTTGGGAGGTTGACGTGGGAGGATTGCTTGAACCCAGGAGTTTGAGGCTGCAGTGAGCTGTGATTGTGCCGTTGTACTCCAGGCTGCATGGCAGAGGGAGACCCTATCTCTTAAAAAAAAGAAAGAAAAAGGAAACAGCTCAAATATCTACATTCACCAATATTATCAACTAATAGTTTATAATAACTCAAGGGAATAGATTACAAATAAATCATCACATTTATTTTATAGGTATAATAAGTAAAAGCTTTTTAAAAAATTTTCCATGCCTGTATTCAATCAAGTACTGTGTGTGGTGGCATTAGATTACATCATCTAAACCAAGTTGAAACTAACTTTTCCAGAATTCTTTCTTCTTTGGGTTAGAGTTGATCATTGAAAAAATACTTCATGAGGTTTGGAAGGTGGAAATGAAAGAGCAGTCAATTTTACATTTTCAAGCTCTGTGCACGGTGCCAGACTCGGTCACACATCACGTGGCTGTTCCTAGTCTGCAGACTCACCATGTTGACATGGAGCAGCACCAGTGTCTGCAGGTCTTGCAGCTCATCACCTCCTTCAGCTCATCTGAGGGGCTTGATCTCTTGATGAATTTCCTTCTTCAGAGTCTATGTAATTAGTATATAGCAGTGTGGTGAAAGATGGTAGCTTCACTGGAAGGTCACCTGCATTATCAAGGGTGAAGGAAATTTGAGATAGATACGAGTTCCATTTGCTCATTGCTTTGTTATACTGTTACATCTAGATTTCCTTCACAACAGCCAGCCTGACAACTTCAGACTTAACACCACAAACAGAGGCAATAGTTTTGCATAGATTTCTCTACCAGTTTTCCTAATTGCATAACAATGTAATCCCCATAGTAAATCCCTTATTCTAAATCACTCACAGTTTTTCTATTTGTATGACAACATTCTGGTTGATGCAGTATATATACATTAGATATAGAAATATATATTTATGAATATAGGTGCAGAAACTTATCACTGAATCATCCTTGGGGTATAACTCTAAGTAGGCAAAATATAAAGCATTGTTTATAGAGGCAGATCATTTAGTAGAAAATAAAATCAAGTATGTAATGACAATCCCAAGAGCAGGAACCTTTAACCTATTATTTGATTCATTATTTTGAATAATGGCCCATTTTGGAAATCTCATAGAAAGCTGTGGCTCCCTTTCTCTTTCTTCTACCCTCAAAAGTATAATGTTTTGCAGATTACTGTAGGATGTTCACAGATCTCCTAAAGCCCACAGATAGAACCTTAAATCATTTAGAGGTTTGTGAATTCCAGGGTAAAAACTCCTATCCTCTCCTAGTCTGAGGTATACATTTTGCTTCTTATCGGTTGGTCTGCACCTGGTTAGCTCATTTATTTAGAACCTGGTTCTAATGTAGATCAGATCATGTAATCAACCCATTATAGTGCAGCTGTCTTAGCCCTTTCAACTAACACAGGTTGAATGGCTTTTACATGCATGCTATGAATCACAAGCAGGATCCAGTGAGAACATAAGGATGACCAATGAAAATGTATCTCTACTAGCTGTAATTAACTGAAATTTTTGCCAAAAGGGGGCTGGTGGTATTATTTTGTACTGAAAGTGACAAACTCTACATTTATGATCTGGACAATAGTTCCTTGTTTTTGAAGCTAGCAGTTGATGACAAAAAGTTAAACTGTCCAATGTTCTTTGACAGTTTTCTCCAATTTATGTTTCTGTGTGACTGCCAGACTCTAGAAATTCAGGAAGTTTCCAGTCACCCCTGTAGAACACAAAGCAAACATGGCCAATAGCAAGGATTTGGTAATATTCAGCAACATTTGGCTAAGGTGGGTTGATATATAAACTATTGCTTTTCCAAGCCAAGAACAAATAGATACCAGACATTGATATGGAAGGAAGAACAGCTAATTCAAAAGCTTTCTGTAAGTTTCTCTTTGAAGTAAAAAATTCTCATTTATTTTTTGAAATGATGAGCAATCGTTTCTGATGAAAAGGTGAATAAAATACGTATTCCTTAAATAATTCATTGACAGAGACTACATAAAATAAGGCTATAACCTAAGCTAACCATTCTACTTTGTAATTTCAAGTTACATCCAAGGAGATGAAGTAAGAAATGAGATAAAGAATGATGGTAAATCCTTGTGAAATATTGAGGTCTCCTAAAGAAAAGTTAATAAAAACTGATTACATGGCTATGATGATACTTTTTCTAAGAATTTTATGATATCAATCTTCCCATCATGGTACCAGGTAACCAGCAGTGGGTTTGGGAAACAGGAAAGACATTGTCCTTAAAAGATGTGAGCTGATTTTTTCCTTTTCGCTCTGTGGCTATATTAGACACAACAAATGGTTACTTAACCTCACTATGTTCTGGATTCTCTATGTGTCTTGTTACTTACCCTTTTCTCCTAAACTCAGAAAATCCAAACCACCTTCTTTTAAAATACTGAGGGACATGGGGAAAGGAGAATGAGAGGTGGTTTCTTGTGAGTACAGAGTTTCTCATTGAGATGATGAAAAGGTTCTGGAGTTGGATCATGATGATTGCTGTACAACCTGCAAGCATACTAAAAGGATTGAATTGTGTGCTTTAAATGGATTAATTTTATAACGTGTTAATTATACCTTAACAAAAATATAAGATACTATAATAAAAAAAAACACATAAAAATAAAATTCTTACCCCGTGAAACTGGAATCTAGGCCTTTCTCCTTTTCTCAGCATTTGTCTTCTCTGCTATTCTTCCTGTTCCATCCCTACCCTCCAGACATTATCAGTGAAACTTGTCCTAGTGCAACCAGCCATCCCACTTTGCCTGGGACTGTCCAATTTTAGCACCGAAAGTCCCACATCTCAGGAAATCTCTGTCATGGGCACATCTTGATGGTTTGATTGGTCACCAGGCCTGTTGCTAAGGCAATTCTTTTTTAAATGTGCAGGGCCTGCAAGTTTTGTATTGCCAAAGTATTTCCATTTCCTCTATTGCTAAGATACTGCTCCCTTTCCCCCTTTCCTCTTGGAAGGATCAGGCAGGACTTCTGTAGGCACACGGGCTCATGCTCCTTAGTTCAATAGTTTAACTGAAGCCATTACTCTTTATATCATAGCTTTGGTCTGTAGTTCACTACAATATTAGAATATTTGAGTGTGTTTATCTAACTCATTAAAAATAAAATTATTTACATTTCCTAAAAAGGTAAGAAATGAGAAAAGTATTACTTGTTTCCTTAAAAAATAATTAAAGCTATTCCTTTTTATAACCACTAAAACTCAGTGTTCCTGTTCTTTGTATTTGTCTGCTTTGGAAATAAATAATGAAAATGTCTCTTAACATTCAGGTTGGAATGGATCCTCTCAAGGCCAAAACAGATATGGGTTATGAAAGCTGATTCACTTCTCAGTTTGAAGCTTCTCAGAGAGTATAGAGAATATGAGATAGGTAATAAAGGACTTAGCCCCAATGTTAGCATAATTCATTTGAGTTTTCATTTGTGCTGCAGGAATGCAGAGAAGATACAATTCCATACCATCACCTCTGATTTTGTCCTACATCTGGAAATATGTAGAGGCTTTCGTATTTCTGAAGTCTTCAGACCTACTGTTACAGCTAATTGAGTCAATTCTTTTTTTTTTTTTTTTTTTTTTGAGAAAGAATCCTCTGTTGCCCAGGCTGGAGTGCAGTGGCACAATCTTGGCTCACTGCAACTTCTGCCTCCCCGTATTGAGCTAATTATTAACCTTTATTATCACTGCTTCTCTAACCTCAGCCTTGGTCAGTCCCATTTCAGAGGAAGAAAGGAGAGTGTGAGGCATCATCACTGTTCTTAACCTGTGGTATTAGGAGTGTCAACCGGGTGCTGGAAGCTTTACATTAATTATCGTATTAGAACCCTTTAAGCATGAAAAAATCATTATATCCATAGCACAAAGTGAAGCTCAGAGTGATTAAAATAAGGTGTGTAAGGACACACAGGTCTGATATGGTTGAATCAAAAATTAAAGCCAGAAACTTGTCCACAACTTCCATGCTTTTTCTGATAACTATTTTGTTACTACACTATGTGGGCAATGAACTACCTGGTTGGGATTTTGGAAAAATATCTATCAATTTGATTATTAACATTGATTGTCTTTATTTAAATCCTTCCAGGCTGGGCATCGTGGCTTATGCTTATAATTCCAGCATTTTGGGAGGCTGAACAGGGAAGATTGTTTGAGCCCAGGAGTTCAGGACTAGCTTGGGCAATATAGTGAGACTACATTTCTGAAATAATAATAATAATAATAATAATAATAATAAGGCATGGCGGTATGGCTGAAATCCCAGCTAAGGTGAGCTGAGGTGAGAGGATTGCTTGAGCCTGGGAGGTGAAGGCTGCAGTGAGCCTTGATCGTACCACTGCACTCCAGCCTGAGCAACAGAGTGAGGCCCTCTCTCAAAAATAAAAGAAGAAGGAGAAGAAAGAAGAGAGAATAAGAAAGAAGAGAAGAAGAAGAAAGGAGGAGGAGAAGAAGAAGAAGGAGAAGGAGGAGAAGGAGAAGGAGAAGAAGAAAAGAATTCTTCCAGCAAAGTTTTTCTCTGTGCCTTATCTAAATAAGGCCCAAAACCTATTTACTTAAGCTCTCCCAAGGAAGTACGCAGCATGCAAAAAGGCGTAGACAGAGGATATGGGTTTCTAAAAGATGAAAGGCCTCCTCTCAAGTTTGGCTCAACACCAGTCCTATAAACCTCCCAACAACTTCCTTATCCTCTCTATTGTTTTATTTTCATCCAAAACATGTATCACTTTCTGACTTGTCACTTACTTTCCTTATTTGTTTATTGTCTCTTTCTTGATTCTCATATGTAAATTTGGCAAGAATAGGGATCTTGTCTGTTTGGTTTCCTGCTCTAGCTCCAGTGTCTAGGCACCTGGACACCAGTGAATATTTTTGAATGAGTAAATGAATGAATCTCTCAATGGGACAGAAAAGTGAAATATACTGGAGCTGTGTCTCATGAGAGGTAAGGGTAGAAAATCTCCACAGTAGAGTGCATATTCAGAGAGACATACTATCTCTTACTAAATCCAATGGGTAGTTTCCCTTCAGCACTGAAACAGATGTGTTTATTTGGTTGAGCACAAGATGTAAGACTTGCCTTGCAGAAAATATGGTTGCTATATTATACTGAAATGCTGATCCTTAAACACTGAAATCAATAATAGAGTATAGAGTTTCTCTAGGTGAAGGCATATAAATGTAAAGCTCCACTAATGTTGTGAGGAGAAATACACCTTTCTAATCCAGCTACACATCACTATCAGGTGTTAAGATTCCTCTGCCCCTTGCAGAGTAAAATAGAATGATGATCCTTGCTAGTCAAGCATAAAATCTGTACTATTTTAAAAACTAGATTTCCTTCCAGGGTACCACTTCGTGTTCCACGGGAATGGCCTGTAGCTTTGAGTGAGGTCTGGGGGTTGATGGCAGTGCCATCTTGCATTTTTCAGAGCTGGAAGAAGGCAGTGGCATAGAATTTGTTTTGTAATTCCTTGCAGAATGACACTGCCCTAATCACTCTCAGTTCAGTTGACAGTCAAGATACATGTGAAAATTTTAAAGAAAGAAATAATGCCCTCTCAGATTTCTAAACACTTTTGGATTTCTTTTGTGGACTTGCTCTCCCACTTCCAGGTTGGTGATTCCTGCTCTCCTGGGCTATTTTCTCTGGAAGTCACCAGATATTCACAGTTCATCATCAATTTAGAATTTTGTGTATCACATCTGTTTGGCTTGGTGTCCGATAAAAATATTCCAAGAATTATTTGAAGCCTTATGCTCTGTGTTTTTATCACATCACGATTTATTCAGGTGGATGATGGCTTTTGGCAAATAGAAGGACATTTTTATTTGTGAGTCTTTCATGCACTTGCCATATGACTACAGAAAGACATTGAAAATTGATGTCTATTTTATTTTAGGAGAAAATGAACAAACCAAGGAAATAATTTTCCAAACTTTCAGGTACATTTAAAAGAAATGTCTTGAATCCTAAATATCCTCAATAGGTTTAAGTAAGGTCCACAGGGACACCGACACACCTGAAACATAAAGAGGGAAAGGGGAGATGGTAGAGGGAAGGGTGACCAACCATCCAGGTTTACCTGAGACTGAAGGTTTTCCCAGGAAGTGGGAAAGCTTTTTTTGGAACAAAAAGCTTAGGGAAAGTCCTAGGCAAACCAGAATGGTTGGTCACCCTGGAAAAGGATATGAGAAAAAAAGAATGTGGTGGACATTATTAGCGTGCCACTCACAAACAATTCTATTACTTCATCACTCATTGTGTCAGTGTTTTCTGAGCATTTACTATGGGCCAAGAACTATGCTAGGCACAGGGACTACAATGAGGACTAAGGCCTCATGGTGCACACAGTCCATGAAGTCCACTGGCTAATAGATTTGAGAGACTAGAACCTAAACAGCTTGTAGTAAAAACTAATTTCCTCTGATTTACAGGTGAGAACTCTAAGACTGAGAGGTTATGAATGACTGATGTGCTTACGGTGCATTCGACCATTTAGTCAGATTCTCAGCTCTTAAAGGGCTTCTCTGTTTATCGCACCAAACTATCTCCTCCTCTGTCTCCTATTAGCAGCTATTTGTGTTTCAGCCCATGATAAAGTAAGCCCTCATCATACTGCATCTGTGCCAACTAAGAATATAAATTTACATTCTCCTATTTCCACATTGAGTTCTAGGTGTCAGATTAAATTACAACCCATTACTGAAATAAGAACAAAAATTCAGAGGAATACTGAAATAACACAGTGACAAACAAGAGGGAGAATTATTCATATAGAAATATATACATTGATCTTTGGTGTGTATATACATTCAGATCAAACCTACATATTTTCATCTCTCATGACACTTGTTTCTTTCCACGTTTTATCATAATCATTTATAGGTATATGCTGTATCCTTTTGAGAGAGATCCATACACTATCCATAATGTTAGTTCTAATCTCAGCAGTTTCCTTGGTGCCTTGAGCATAGCTTCTCTAATAATGGTTGCCTGGAAATAAATATATGAATGGAAATACATACTGTCTCAAAGTCAAAGTCAGGTTGGGCAACTGCTTTCTTAGCTCAGGGACAACTGGTTTGACCTTGTCTTGACTTGAGGCAGCCTCATAAAAAAAGGCATTTAGTTTACTAAATGCCCACATATTTTGAGCTTTTTGAAAATATTTACTGCCACAAGGTCTGTTCTATTTATCTTTTCCATTTCAGACAGTTTTTACTGATGTGGACCAACATCTAAGGCCACAGAAAATAGGAAAAGAGCTAGAGGAAGCTTGTTTTGAAGCTGATCCGACAAGTAAACTTGTTTTCACAGCATCTAATACAGTGTATGGTGCATTGCAGGTCTTTAAGAAATGCTTATTCGATGCCTGTGATACGTCAGGTAAATGTCACTCAAATATGGACTCCAAAGAAGGAGGAAGACGCTTTCAACTGCTCAGAAGATAGAGGTGTTCATTTTAAGATAAAGTGATTTTAAAGTATTCGGAAATCGATGTCTATTTTATTTCAGGGAAAAAAATGAGCAAACCAAGGAACTTTTAGGTACATTTTAAGGAAATATCTTGAGTCTTAAATATTCCCAATAGATTTAAGTGAGGTCCACAGAAGCACCGACATACCTGAAGCATAAAGAGGGAAAGAGGGGAGATGGTAAGAGAAAGGGTGACAAACCATACATAAAATTCCAATAAATTCCATCCAATAAATTGCTTTTAAAAGGAATTTTAATTTTTTACAGAAATCTATCCATGCAGATAAATTGTTTTCTTTTTTTTCTAGACAGTCTGATTTTTAGTGTTCACCTTGTAACAAGAACTTGTTGACTTTGTAATTTCCCTTGCCAGCGGGAGCTGGAGATCTTCCCTTCAACTCTACTTGAGACTACTCCTAAGGCAGTTTCTCTCTACTGTCTCAACCCTCAGGTTTCCTCTAGCTTCTTGGACAGATGGTTTAAGGATTGAGCTCTCTGTTACACATCTTTCTGCCTTCAGAGGCCTTTTGCCATTTAACTCATCCTGGACCCAACTATTTTTCATCCTGGACCCAACTATTTTTTATAATGTCTCTATTTTTCAAATGAGATGCCAGATGAAAAGTGAGATAGTGCTTGGTACATAGCTGACACTGAATACATGGTAAAAAATACATGGACTCAGTGTCCAAATGTTTGTCTCTCTTAGGACTTAGCAGTCTTCAAAGGTAGAACTGGTTTTTGCTCTGTCACATGTTTTTGACTTAGGCATGCTGATACCAAACTTAAAATTAATGAATTCTATCAAAAGTCTTTTGCCTACAGTTTCCATGTAAGCATCCTGCTAATGAGCTGATTTTCTTTCACTAATCCTTGAAATTATATGAATTGATTCTTCAACCAAAGGAGTACTTTTAAAAGTTTTGTTTATTGCCAAATAAACTAATTAATTTTACTTTACATAATGAGAGTTTTTTCTCAGGTAGAAGTAATATTTGAGTATGTTAACTAGCCACAACACAAAGAAAAGCCACTATAATACAGAAAAAATTGATTGTAGCTTTTTATTAATGTCATGACAGAAGCTATGAATGAATGATTTTAATTAGGTATAGGTATAAATGTATTTTAGCCACCCAAATTATTCTAATGCAATTCCCTAGGAATTATTCTTGTCAGTATGCTTTCTAAATGTCTTGACATCTACAATTCGAAGGGTTATTCAAGAAAAATTTGATAGTTTTACCACTTCCTTCCTCAACCCTCAAACATTTCCATTGTATCTCAGTATTGTAAGAGCTAATATCAGTGGTTTAGTTTGAAACTATAAACTATAGTGGTAATATAGCCTTTTAGTTGTGAGGACATCAAAAGATGGCCAAGAGGAGGAAAGTCTACTTGAGCGCAGTATTCAAAGTACCATGCAAGGTCTCACCACAAGTAACTAACCCAGCATAAATGGTTTTGATGATCAAGACCATAACCCGAACTCTCTCTGTGTAATGGTATAGAAGTAAGTATGTGTTATAGAGCAATTATGTACATTGGTTTTTATTTCCTTACGATTGTTTCAAGTTGCATTTGACTTTCTCAGTGCTCTAGAACAAGATGGAGCACATTGCACAGAATTAATGAGATTATCTTTGCAATCAGAAATCTTAAATTTCAATCCCAGTTTTGCTGCTTACAAGTGTGTGTCCTTGGGCAAGTTATCTAGCCTCTCTGAAGCCTCTTTTCTAGGATACATTTATCTCAGGAAATTATTATGGAGAATAAAAAATATTGCAATACAAATGCATAGCTTGGTGGGCCCTCAATGTAATTGTATCTACCCGTATGAAAGAATACGAAAAGAATGTATAATGAAGTGATATTTCTACTTCTTGAATGGCTCTACTCAATCCAATAAGATTTTGATATTACATGACAAATTGCTTTTATTTGCCAATGAAAGTCTTATAAAAACCTTATTTCAGCTCCGTCATCCTGATTTCATTATGATCATGGCTCTAAATCATTTCTCCTGCAACTCTGTTTTGTTTCTTTTGTATATTTTAAGATAATTTCATCTGAACATGGTATGAGCCACATCGCTGAAATCTAATTAGTAGATCACCTGCTCCAGCAGCATGTGCCTTTATCTCATTACTCCTCCCCTGTGAGCCATATGTCTGCTTCCAACATCAATCTTTCTATGTAATTATTGCAGCAAAGAATTTATTTGGTTTTGTAACCATTGCCTTCTCTTGTTGCAAGGCATTTCTTTTCTCAACTTTCCCAAGGTAGACATCCTGCAATTGTCTTTCTAACCACATGCTGTGAATATGGTCCAAAGTAATACAGTGTCTTTTTCTATCATATGTGCTGATTTTCTTTGGTTCCCTGATGTTGAAAGCCACCATTTCATCATTGTTGATTTTGTTTATTCCTTTGGGGCAATTTTTTTTTCTAGGATGGATTACATTAACATCATGCTGAACTTTGTGACCAAAAGCTGTGATATGCCTTGATACGATACAGAGTTTGTCAAAAAAGAAACTAGAAAAATAGTAAAGAGTGAATTGGAAACAATGGCTAGTGTTCAATTTTTTCATGTTGTAAATTACTCAGTTTGAACATATAACTTTTCTTTCATGGGAAAAAAGATTTCACTGGAGAAGTCCCTAAATTATTTTATGGACTCAGGTTACCAGTTAGTTTGGATGACCTTACCTTCAACAGTCCAAGAACCCTCTGAGATAAAGTGAAAACTTCATTGTGAATAATGTATACTTTTTGCATGATACACTATTTTCTTTTAATATTTAACTCATCATCCATTCGATCTACATTTGTTTAATACCTGCTATGTAAAAGCACTGTTCTAGGAACTTGGAATACAATGATGACCAAGACTTGCATGAGTTTTGCTCTTCTGGATTTTTGAGGCTATTGGGGAATGCAGGTACTGTGGAAGTAAATCAAAGTAAGGGATGATGAATGCAGAGAGAACAGGACACCAAGAATGTCTTCTGTGGTGGAGACGGCTACTCTGGGAGCATAGCATCTAAGCTAAAGCCCAGGAAGTGAGTAGAACTGACAAGTTCATATATTTTTGAGTTGCTTCCAAGGAATGGAAAGACCTAATGTAGTAAGAAAAGAACCACTTCTAGAAGCTATGTAATTTGTAGTCCTCAGCAGATTACTCAAGAAAGATGGCAAACTTCATTCTTTAAAAAAACACTCATTCCTGATACCATCAACTCTGTTATATACTTTCCTAGCTCACTATTTGTCTTTTAAAATTGTTTACATAATTTTAATTTTTCCCAAAATATTATTCTGAAAATTTTTAAACATATGGAAATGTTGTTGGCATTGTACAATGAACACACATAGACTTGAAACTAAGATTCTGCAATTAAGATTTTTCTGTTTGCTTTTCAACATATCAATTCATCCATTGCTCTGTTTAGCATTGATCAACCCAGGTTTTCATAAAGTTCATAATTAGTTGTAGACATAGGTACACTAAAACTTTCAGCATGCATATCATTAACTGGGTGATATATTTGTGTCTAAGCATGGGTGTATATAACAGATTTTTATATTTTAAGTATAGCATATACATGATGAAATGTGCAAAATGTAGTTATGTATTCAATGAGTCTTGAACAATCCATAGACTTATGAAACCCAAACTCCTATCAAGATATAGAGCATTACTCTTACTCCAATAACTGCCCTTGTGCCTTTTCCTAGGTAATCCATGATGTGTCACTCCAGAGGCAATCATGCTCTCATTTATTTTTAGTAGATATTAATTTTACCTATTTTAGAACTTTATATAAATTGATTCATAGAGTACAAACTCTTTTGTTTAAGGTAATTTAGCAATTAATTTTGAGATTTATCTATGTTGCATATGTTAGTAGTTTGTTCCTTTTAATTGCCAAGGAATGAACATCATATGAATATATAGCAGCTGCTTTAACTGTTTTTCTGATGATGGAATTCTGGGCTCTTTCCAGTTGAGAAATTGTCTAAGTTCCCTTAATGTTGCTACAAAGAAACACCTGAGGCAGTGTGATTTGTAAAGATAAGAAGTTTATTTGGCTCACAGTTCAGCAGGCTGTACAAGAAGCATGGCACCAGCATCTGCTCAAGCTGCTTCTGCTCATGGCAGAAGGAGAAGGGGGGCTGGGCTGAGCAGAGATCACACAGTGAGAAAGGAGGCAAGAGAAAGAGCCAGGATCTTTTAACAACCAGCTTTTGTGGGAGCCAGTACAGTGAGGACTCACTCACTAGAGGAGGATGGCACTAAGACACTCCTGAGGAATCTGCCCCCATGACCCAAATACTTCCCATTAGGCCCCACCTCCAACCTTGGGGATTAAATTTCAACTTGAAGTTTTGGGGGAACAAACGTTTAAACTATAGCAGAGGTATTATGAATAAAGCTTCTATGAACATTCTTATCTATTTTTTGTAGACTTAACACTTTCATTTCTCATGTATAAATTCCTAGAGATAAAATTGCTGAATCATAGAGTAGATATGTTTAAATACCATGTGGATATGTTAAGTAAGGTGTAAGTTATAAGAACCTTAATTTTTTTGTGGTTGTACTTACCATCCACATGAGCATACATGAGACTTCTAATTGTTCCACATCCTAGCCACTTTTGGGCTTCTGAGAATTTAATTTTAGCCATTCTGGGATATATAATGATATATCCTTATGGTTTTGATTCACATTTCCCTAATGATTAATGAGATATTCATCACTTTGTCATGTACTATCATGACAGTTCAGTTGTGAGATGTCTGTCTAATTCTTTTGACTTTCTTTTTCTTTTTTTAAAAATTGGATTGTGGCTGGGTGCGGTGGCTCAAGCCTGTAATCCCATTACTTTGGGAGGCCGAGACGGGTGGATCACAAGGTCAGGAGATCGAGACCATCCTGACTAACACGGTGAAACCCCGTCTCTACTAAAAATACAAAAAACTAGCCGGGCGAGGTGGCGGGCGCCTGTAGTCCCAGCTACTCGGGAGGCTGAGGCAGGAGAATGGCGTGAACCCGGGAGGCGGAGCTTGCAGTGAGCTGAGATCTGGCCACCGCACTCCAGCCTGGGTGACAGAGCGAGACTCCGTCTCAAAAAAAAAAAAAAAAAAATTGGTTTGCTTGTTTAATTATTGAATTGTAATTCTGTTTTCTCCTAGTTTGTGGCTTGATGATTCATTTATAAATGGTGGTTTTAAGGGGAAGTTTTTATTTTGATAAAATCTAATTAATCACTTTTTTCTTTTAGGATTATTCATTTCTGTGACCTGCTTAAGAAACATTAATCTACTTTTAAGTAGTGAAGATATTCTTTTATGCATTCTTCTAAAAATTGTATAGTTTTAGGTTTTGTGTTTAGGTTTATGATCCACATCAAATTAATTTTTTGTACGTTGTGTGACAAGGGTTGAAGTTCGTTTTTTTCCACAGGGATACTGAGTGATTGGCAGTATTTATTGAAAAGTCTTTCTCTTTCCCGTTGAATTGCTTTGGCACCTTTATCAGAAATTAAATGACCATGTGGGTCTATTTCTGGGCCCTTGATTTCATTCTGTTGCTATTCTTTTTGTCTGTATTTAGACCACAGTCTTGATTACCATATTTTTATAGTAGTTTTGTTATTAGTGCAGACACTCCAACTTGATTTTTCTTTTTCAAAATAGATTTTGCCATTTTATGTTATTTGCATTTATGCATTTTTAATTGTTAGCTACTACAAAAAGGCCTGATAATATTCTGATTTAGATTGCTTTAAATTAACAGATAAGTATGGGCAGAATTAATAAAATCTTAGCATAATAGAGTCTTAATCCTTGAACATTATTATATATATCTTCTTTTATTTTTCTCTTCAATTTTTGTATTTTTTACTGTGTTTCAGACTGAATAGCTATATCCCACTAGAACTCATATGCTGAAGCCCTAATCTTCAGTGGAATTTGGAGATAGGACTTTGGGAGGTAATTAGGTCATGAGAGTGAGACCTTGGTCTGACAGTATTGTTTTTATAAGGAGAGACACCAGAGGGCTTGTTCTCTCACCCAAGTGCTCTTATCAAGTGAAGACACTGAGGAGGTGGTCAACTGTAAGCCAGGAAGAGAACCCTCACAAGAGCCTGACTGTGCAGCACATAATCTATCTGTGCTGATCTCAAACTTCCAGACTTCAGAACTGTGAGAAAATACATTTCTGTTGTTTAAGCCACCCAAGTTTCTTGTATCTATGGCAGTCTGAGCTGACTAATACATAGTGCAGAGGTCTATATTTCTTTTGTTAAATTTATTCCTAAGGATTTTGTGTATATTTTTTGGGATATTAATATAAGTGGATTATTCAAAACTTTACTTACCATTTACCACTAGTATGGATGAAAATCCAATTGATCATATGTTGATTTTGTATGTTGATTTTGTTATTTCGCTAAAATCACTTAGTAGTTCTTGTTTTGGTAGTAGTTCTTGCTCTGATCCAAACTTAGCGACTTAAAACAAAAGAATGTTTTGTTATAATTCTGCAATTTAGGCAGAGCTCTCTGGGTACAGCTTCTCTCTGCTGCACTCACTGTTAGTTGGAACACCTCAAGGACTAGCAACTGGAATAATTTGAAAGCTCACTCATTAATTTCTGGTGATTGATGCTAATTGTAGGCTGGGTACACAACTAGGACTGTGGTTGGAACACCAAGACATGGGCATTCAAATGGCTGCTTGAATTCTTCATTTTGAGGTAGCTTGGTCCTAAGGGTAAAACTCAGAGAGAGAGAGAGAGAGAGAGAGAGAGAGAGAGAACATGCCAGTGTGCTGAGTGGAAGATGTATTATCTATTATTACCCAATTTCAGAAATCACTTCTTCTGCATTCTATTCTTGAAGATAGTCACAAAATTGTCCAATTTTAAGGAATGGGGAAAAGACTCCACCTCCAGATGGGGGAGTAGCAAGACTCTAGAAGAGCATATGGTGCTGAAAATTTTGGAGTGACTGTTTTTGGAAATACAGTTTAACACAGTTCTCGCAGTATTTTGGTAGAGTTTCTAATATTGTTTAAATAAACATTCATTTTATCTGTGAATCGAAGTATTTCTACATTTAAAAAAGATCTTTATTTTTTATTTCTTTATCTTATCTCATTGCAATGGCTAGGAGCTCTGGCGCAATGATAAGGTCATGAGAGTAAAACATCCTTCCCTTGTTCCCAATGTGGGAAATGTTTTAATATGTCACAGTAAGTGATATTAGCTATAAATTCTCATAGGTGCACTTTATCAAATTGATTTTCACAGCTTATGTAAGTAATTGTAAATCGGTGTTAAATTTTGTCAAGGGCTTTTCCTACTTTTATTAAGATGATCACAGATCTCTTTTAATCTGTTAATATGGCAAACTACAATGTTTTTTAAAAATATTAAATAAACACTACTTGTTTATGATGCATTATCCTTTTTGTAAATTGCTGGATTCAAGTTTTTAATATTTTGTGTTTGGTATTTTATGTCTGTATTTATAAAATGTATTAGTCTATAATCTTTTTTTGGTAACAGTTTTGTTTTGATATCAGTGGCATGCTGACATCAATAACACATGGTGGAAAATATTTCTTCCTATTTATTTTCTGAAGGAGATTGAATAAGATTAATGTCACTTCTTTCTTAAAGATGTGATAGAATTCACAAGAATATTGTTTGTGGGATGATTCCTCAACAAATTCAGTTTTAAAAATAGATATGTTTATTCATATTTTATATTTCATTGTGCAGTAGCTTGCTAAGTCATAATTTTTAATATAATTTACCCTTTTAATCTAAATTTTTGAGTATATTGGCCTAAAGTTGTTCATTATATCTGATTATTTTAAATGTATTTAAATCTTAGTGATTTATGTTTTATCTCTTTTTTGATCAGTCTGACCAGAAATTTATCAAATTTCATCTCTTTTCAAATAATCAACTTTAATTTGGTCGCAATTTAAAAATGACATGTACTTACTAGGTTATTTGATTAGTGTTTGTCTTTGTGTCTTTTTATTTCATAGTTTTATCCCTAGTGTCAAACACAGTATCAGGCTGATAATGGATGCCTGCTAGCTAAAATATTATTAGATTATGATAATATATAAAATGAATGTCGTAAGATTGTTTTTTCTTTCTATTCAGGCAACTATCTCTGGGCAAATGGTACTTAGAAAAGCAAATGGTACTTAGAAAAGCAAATGGTACTTAGAAAAGCAATGCTCTGCCAAATTTTCTTTTCATGAAACCATAGCAGGATTATAGCTATTCCTGACATTAAAGTACCTTAAAAATGTTTTTGAGCTGATGATTAGGTAATAATTATTGACCTCAGAGGCTGACAGTTTTTAGATATCTGAGGGATCAGCATTTGTATCAAGAAGGATATAACTATTAAGGTAGACCACATGAATCTTACCAGAATGCTGGATGTATGTATTGAAAATAATACATTCTGATTTTACTCATAAAATCTGGGCAGCTATTACAAACTGAGGTTAATAGGACCAGTCTTTTACTGAGAGTCAAAATTTCAGTTTGCTGGAAGGCTGCATTAGAAAAGGGAACAAAACGTTGGACCTAGATGGCTTCTATTTTGCCTGCAAGACCTTTTATCAACAGATTCTATGAAAAACTGAGAGTACCTCTTTGACTTGTTATATACAGGGGATATTTTTAATCATTGATACGTGAAATTTAATGCCCCTTATTAACAACAATGCATTTGTCTGAGTTTGGAGACTGGAGAAGCCTTGATTGAGTTAGAAGTATAAAGACAGTCTCACATAAGATTTTATTAGTCTTCTATTATTTACAAGCAGATGTTCAAGGTTCCTGATTGGGTTTTATGGAGTCTGTAATATGATCCACTGTACCTCTCTAAATTCCAAGTTCAGTATTCCCTGCTAGCAACTATTCACAAGATAGGCTGCATTTTCGTGGTCTTCCCTCCACAGTCCATTGATTGTGGATTCCCTCCACAATCAATTCAGGATGATTATTGTTTTCTCTGGTGAGAATTTGCTTTTGCTTCTTGACTTCCACATTTTCCTCAGTCCACATATGCTCTCCTTCTACCTCCCCATCCATTCAAACATGTCCTCAAAATCTGAGTTAAGTCCAAATTTTCCAAATTTCTCCAATTATAGCAGTTCACAGTGATTGTTACCTTTCAGCACCCATGACACTATTAATTGTGACTTCAAATACTCTCTAAAATTACTTTGTTTTATGTTTTCATACCTTGTAGAGCCAGATGGACTATAATCCCCCTTGAGAATAGTACTATGTGTAATGTTTGTATAGCTGCTGGCCTCAAGTGTTCCTCCCACCTCAGCCTACCAAAGTGTTGGGATTGTAGGATAAGCCACCATATCTGGTCCCCAGGAGTAATATTTTAAAAGTATATACTTTAATTTTCTTCCTTAAAATAGGTTATGTTAAATGTAAAGAGGTTATTAGGTAAACAAATTCTGGTCAAACAAACCTAGGTTCAAATGTTAACTCCTTCTATTTATTAATGAGATAGTTGGATGAGTTACTTAGCATCTCTAACACTCATTTATTTATTTATTTATTTTGTAAATAAGAGGCAATGTAAGCATGAATTAGGGATAGCAAGTTTACAGTAAGGATTAAAAAAGATAATGCATATGATATGCGTGATACATAGTTAAGATATGCTAGTTACTCTTATAATACCACACCTTTTAAACGAGTCAGTATTATCTTTATGAATATCATTTTTGAACTGAGTCATGGTGAAATGTATAGGACTACATAAATCTTCCACCAATTACCCCCAAATGTTATACTTACTTTAGTTATTTATTTATCTGTTCTTTATATTTTTTGTTTTTGCCCTCAACTTTAAGCTATTGGTTTTATTCTTTCTTTGATATCAATATGCCTGTATCAAGAAGCATGTCATTCTTTTTTTCTCAGCAACAGTGCTAGGACTTTCCCTGAAACCTTTGCTGATTTTATAATGCCTATTTTAAGAAATAGTAGTTTTGGTGTTAAGAATCCTGGCCTTGAACTTGTGTCTGGCACACAGTAGGGACAATATGTATTTTTTTATTTTTTATTTTTTGAAACGGAATCTCTCTGTTGCCCAGGCTGGAGTGCAGTGGCACGATCTCCGCTCACTGCAAGCTCCACCTCCTGGGTTCACACCATTCTCCTGCTTCAGCCTCCTGAGTAGCTGGGACTACAGGCACCCGCCACCACGCCTGGCTAATTTTTTTTTTGTATTTTTAGTAGAGATGGAGTTTCACCGTGTTAGCCAGGATGGTCTAGATCTCCTGAGCTTGTGATCCACCTCGGCCTCCCAAAGTGCTGGGATTACAGGCATGAGCCAATGCGACCCACCAATACGTCTTTTTCAAATTAGTGAGTTAATGAAGATATTAACAAATAAATGCATGAATGGAATTAAGGAATGAATAAATGCTTGCTGTTGCCCCTGTTTACTTTCAAATGCAACTTCAGAAGTCTTCTTCCAGACCCTTTCTTCCTAGCTGGCTGAATGCCACCAAGTTTTGGCTATGTTTAATTCATTTGCTTTTTTTTTTTTTTTTTTTTTTTTTGAGACGGAGTCTTGCTCTGTAGCCCGGGCTGGAGTACAGTGTCCGGATCTCAGCTCACTGCAAGCTCCTCCTCCAGTGTTCACGCTATTCTCCTGCCTCAGCCTCCAGAGTAGCTGGGACTACAGGCGCCCGCCACCTCGCCCGGCTAGTTTTTGTGTATTTTTTAGTAGAGACGGGGTTTCACCGTGTTAGCCAGGATGGTCTCGATCTCCTGACCTCGTGATCCGCCCGTCTCGGCCTCCCAAAGTGCTGGGATTACAGGCTTGAGCCACCGCGCCCCGCCTAATTCATTTGCTTTTTTATGTTTTTAGCTTGAGCTCTCTTTAGTTCCACCTATTTTCCGTGTAATTTTGGTTTCCTTAAAAATCTATTCACATTTGGAATTACATTGATGTAGTGTATAGGTCTGTTTTGTGTTACTTCTGTCCCCTGTTCTCATAAAGTTTCTCCTTAAATTTAGATCTTAGCATTAATCCTGATTTCTGTGCTTTAGTTTATACAAATAGCATGAAATAGGTCTTTGGACACTTTCTGCATCCCCTACTTTAGTCCAACTTCTGTATTCATTAAGACATTCCTTCTAGTTAGCCCAGCTCCAGCTGCAGACTTTGGTGTTTGAGATATTCTCTACTGCTAGCTCAGTCCTTTGATTTATTGCTCTCTCTTATACACTGCTGAATATGCCCTACTTAGTATTCCTGTGATTTCTGTTTTTGTGGCATGTAGTATAAAGAATGGACAACCCAGCCAAATGTAATATTGTGCAACTGTTTTTCTTAGTACATAGGGTAGTGTTCTTTTCCATAGAAATAGTTCAATACTTGTGCTTTTTCACAATAATTTAAGCTATACAAAGGTTTTAAAATATTTGTTTTATATCTGAACTGTGCTCTAATAACTGGGTGCATTGTTTTACCCCAATATACAGTAAGAAATTTAATAAGACATAATGAATATATTCAAGTTATTACCACACAATGATATACTCTGATTATTTTCTAGCCTGTTCTAGTGTATTCAATTCTACTTATATTTAAGATAATGTTTTTTGCTACCCATAAAGGGGTCATGGGTTCTATGTTTTATTATATTCTTATGCTGCACAAAATGTGACATTCCTGAAATTTCTCCCAAGAGCAGTTGCTAATGTTATTAACTGGCAGTCAGAATGACCTTTACTTAGGGAGGTTAGAAGAAAATGAGTATAAAAAATATTTTGTAGGTCATGTAATTTTTATTGATTATTTTTCCCACCAATTCAGTGTTTCATCCCTCCTCCACTCTGCATAGCACATGACACCTAATCCTTTTCATGTGTTCATCCATGTTTAAAAATTTAAACTCCCAGTTAGCCAATTTGAAACATCATAGCCACTGAAAGCCAAAGAAATGAGAACTGTCTGGAAAGAAGGCAAGGTTGGACATTTCTATTATAAAGGCAATAATTTTCATTACTTGGGTTCATTTCCTGATTTTGAACAATGTAGGATGAAGTTTTCCCTAAGAGTCTTTTTCAAAGTTGCAAAAGGTAATATTTCAAAAAAGATTTTTCATAATATTAAATAATTTTGGAAAATTTAAGTTTAAACAAAGTGAATTTTTTAACTAAAAGGTTTTTCCAAGTCTTTACTATGCTAACATGCATTATGAGTCTCTACATGGTGGTTCAGAGCCAGTCATGGAATAGTCATCTTCCAAATACAACTGAACACAATTATGGTTGTGGATGGAAAGAGGATACACTGAGGCAGTAGCTGGGGATCTAGAGATTTCATCCCACCTCAGTGTGCCCTTCAGGTAGAATACCTGACCTTTCCATCTCTCAATATTTTTATATGTAAAGTTAAAAGACAGAATTAATAACCACTAAGATCTTTTACAGTTTTATTAATCTAAGAGGTGAAGAGCTTGACAAGTTCCCAAAAGAGATGTGGAAGCAAAGTGTTGCTGATGAACTGGATTACAAGGCTTAGTTTAAATAATGTCTTATAGGCTGTGGCTCCTCACTCTCAGCCTTTGTATTCAACAGTCACAGTTCCACTCTGTTAGGAAGGAAAACTTTGCATATGCCCTAGTGTTCATTTCGAACTCAATGAAACCCTCTACTTATAGTGATTTAGGGTTGAGGCCACAGACATCTAATGTTTTATTTATTTATTTATTTATGAGATGGAGTCTTGCTCCGTCACCGACGCTGGAGTGCAGTGGCATGATCTGGGCTCACTGCAAGCTCCGCCTCCCGGGTTCAAGCGATTCTCCTGCCTCAGCCTGCCGAGTAGCTGGCACTACACAGACATCTAATTCGCAGGCACCCAGACTTAGTCGCAAAGTTTGACAGGATAGAAATATGCTCATCCAAGTTTTGCAGTTATTTCCATTTGCTTACCCAGAACTTGAGGAATCAGGATCCAAAATTCAGACAAAATTCCAAGTGAAAGATAAGTTATCATTAATGAGTCAGATATTCCAAGATCAAACAAAACTGTAAAATAGTAGCTGGAAAAGGAATACTTTCTAGATGGATCATTTAACTATTTGGGCTAATTCCTACAAATTATTCTCAGACAAGTTACTTTTTTTAACTAAAATTATAGTTATTCTGAATAATAGATAAACACAAATGAGTTATCTCAAATCCAACAGTAAGATAGAAAATAGTAAAACAGTAAGATAGAAAAAACTTTAATTATGTATTCAAATGTTAGATTTTGAAAAATGCCTTTCCCATCTCATTTATCAACATTGTAGGGGAAAAAATATCATAGTGGCATTATAATATAAGTATCATTCTAATAAAGATATAGTAAACTATATGATCTAATTCTAAAACTGATGTCATTTTAGAGCAACTACTTTAAGACATCTAACTGTAAAAACCTCTATTTCATTTTTCCAAATCATATTTTCAAAGTATCTACTCTATTTGACTTCAAGTTCCCAACATTATATAAGGCTTACCTGAGAGGTCTACGTAAGAAGTGGGTGATATTTATCGATCCAAATGAGCATGAATAGAATTTCTTAGGAAATTTATGTTAATTTTTAAAAATGTTAAATTTCCCTCTACTCTTCTTTCTTTTTTTTTTTTTTTTGAGATGGAGTCTCGCTCTGTCACCCAGGCTGGAGTGTAATGGCACGATCTTGGCTCACTGCGACCTCCACCTTCTACGTTCAAGCAATTCTCCTTCTTCAGCCTCCTGAATAGCTGGGATTACAGGAACATGCCACCACGCCCTGCTATTTTTGTAGTTTTAGTAGAGACAGAGTTTCACCATGTTGGCCAGGCTGGTCTCGAACTCCTGACCTCAGGTGATCCATCCACCTCAGCTTCCCAAAGTGCTGGGATTACAGGTGTGAGCCACTGTGCCCAGCCCCTTAGGCTGTTTTTGTATATTACTTTTAAATATTAACTAACATTCTTAGTTTATAATACTTTAGATTTCAGAAAAATTGCAAAAAGAGTAGAGTTCCCTTGTACCCCACACCTAGTTTTCCTTACTATCAGCATCTTATGTTGGTATGTATATTTGTCAGAATGGATGAACTGATGTGAAAACATTACTATTAAACTAAATTCTCTACTTTAGTGGTCAGATTTTCTTAGTTTTTACTTACTGTCCTTTTTTTTTTTTCTCTTCCAAGATCCCATCCAGGATACAACATTCCATTTAGTATTCACAGTATTGACTGTGACTGTTTCTCAAACTTTGTTTTTGATGACCTTGAGAATTTTGAGGAGTACAGGTCAAGAATATTCTAGAATGTCTCTTACCTGGGAATTGTCTGTTTTATTTATTTATTTTTTTCCCTTATGATTAGACTGGGGTTTTAAGTTTCTGGGCCGAAGACAACAGTGGTAAAGTGTTGTTTTCATTACACTGATCAAGGTTATTAAGGGTATGTGCTATCAAAATAACATATTACTGTTGATGTTTACCTTGATCACCTGGCTGAGGCAGTGTTTGTCAGCAGCTTTCTCCACCATAAATTTACTTCTCTTTTTTTCTTTTCCATACACTACCCTTTGTGACAAAGTCACTTTGTGCAACTCATGCTTGAGGAGTAGAGATATAGTGGCTTTAAAATAATAGTATGAGGATAACATAGGATATAGTGGTCATACAAACTTATATAGCCCCTTACAATTTACAAAGTAAACTTATTTATATATGACCTACTCACCAACCCTTTGTGGTAGGCATGGAAGAAATTATAGGAGTAAGAATAATTGATAAAGTGTCAGGAGATGAAAAAACAAAAAGAAATGGTATAGAGCTTTTCTTCTAGGAAAATCCACTGTGGCTGGGTGCAGTGGCTCACGCCTGTAATCCCAGCACTTTGGGAGGCTGAGGTGGGCGGATCATGAGGTCAGGAGATCAAGGCCATCCTGGCCAATATGGTGAAACCCCGTCTTTACTAAAAATACAAAAAATTAGTTGGGCATGGTGGCAAATGCCTGTAGTCCCAGCTATTCAGGAGACTGAGGCAGGAGAATCGCTTGAACCTGGGAGGCGGAGGTTGTAGTGAGCTGAGATGGCGCCATTGCACTCCAGCCTGGGGGACAGAGCGAGACTGTTTCAGAAAAAAATAAAAAATAAAAATAAAAATAAAAATAAATCCACTGCATAGCAGCTGGTTGGCTTCATGCTCCCTGGAATATTCCATTGTTTCTTGCTCTTATCCTCTATCTTTCCCAACTGTCACTTTGATATTGTCCTTTAAATGTCTTTCTAGCACCCTAAAATCTTTGTTACAAGTGGTAATCCATCATAGTGTCTATTCCCTCTCTCCTACCACCTTAGCCACATCCATCTCCCATTATTCCCACCCTCTCGCTGGCTTGGGGGAACTCTTCATCCTAAAGATAACAATTGTCATCCAAAAGACAATTCTTCATCCAAACTTTCCGGATTCTGCCAAAAGAATTACCTTTTTTTCTAGGCTACATTCCATGAAATCATCTTGAAATAATTCTTTTATTTAATTCTTCATACCTAATGGATCAAAAATCATATTCTTATTCAAAATGTCATTCATTTCTATCTTTTTCTCTTAGTATCTGCAGCCATAGCCCTAGTTATGTTTGTATTCCCTCATGCTTGGATTACTACGAAGTTGTTACAGTTATTCTCTGCCTACAATAATTCTCTATTGCAATTGTCCTTAAATGACCCATATTATTGCTCATTTCTCATTCCAAAAAATTTAGTAACTTTCTTAGCACAATGTCTTTCTGTGTCTTCTGGAATCAATGTAATGGATACAACCTAACATCCCACTACTGGATGGCAAACATCCAGAACTCCAACCAGGCTGCATTAATGATCCTAAGAGTCAGCCTATTGTCCCTCATTCATTGAATGCTCTCCTATTGTCTCCTCCATCTATCCAAACCCTAATTATTCTTCAAAGGTCTGTTCAAATTTTATCTTTTCACACAAGTGCCTCAATTAAATCTGAGATTCAGAGCCAGTTGAAGCCAGTAGAAATTGGTGTAAAGATAAGCTGGTTAACAGATACAAAATTACAGCTAGATAGGATAAATAAATTCTAGTGTTCTATAGCACTGAGGGGTAACTGTAGTTAAAAATAATTTATTGTGTTGTTTAAATAGCTAGAAGAGAGGATTTTGAATGTTTCTAACACCAAAAAAAAAAAAAAAGATACAAATGTTTGAGGTGTTAGACATGCTAATTACCCCAATTTGATCATTACATATTATCATATACTAAAATATCACACTGTACTCCATACATATGCACAATTATTGCATGCCAGTTAAAAACAATAATTAAAAAAAGAATTTCTCTGGATCATTTGATGTTGTCATTCCAACTGGTCAACGCTTCTGGTTTCTCATTATTCTGTATTCCCCACAACACAGAATAGTGATAGACATATAATAGATTGTACAATAAATGCTTCATGTTGATTGATTATGAAGTTTCTATTTCTCTTTAGGGAAGTGGCCATTGAAGCTTGGCTGCTTTCCCCTTTGCATTTGTCTGCCAGCATTAAACATTAATTAGGCTATGTATTCCAACTTTTCAGTGTAAGACTTTCTGAAGAAATAAATCTTCCTAAAGTGTTTTCTCAAATTTTAACTACATTCTGCTGGCCATTTTCCAAACTGGAGAAGTTTTATTTTCTTTTGGAAGCTCTCCAGGCAATGTGGATTTTTGCATTTCTTAAAAATATTGCAGACTTATATCACAATTAGAATTTTGTTGACAATAGAGAAAACTGCTAAGAAAAAGGAGGAGTTGAATAGAGAGCTATTTTTTTCTCTACTGAAAATGGAAAAAAATGGTATTCAGAGAATTTGTAATTGTTTCCTACTGTGGAAAATTTAAAGAATTATTTTTAAGGTCATCTTAGAAACAGTTTCAAGGAAGTGCAGTGAAGGCCTCCCTAGTGAGTTAGAGTGGTTTCCAAATCAATCCCATCAAAAAGAGATCTCATGTAGAAGCTTCAGAACAAACGATCACAATTTCTCTGTCCTTTGCTTTCCAATAAGAATGAAACAAAACAAATTAGAGAGTAAAAGTGGTTTTGGAGAGTTGTTTGCTAAAGATGAAAACAACTCAGGATGCTGAACTAAAGGAAATTATTATTTTTATCACCAAAGTTTGTTTCAGTAGAGGCTTTAAATGAAAGCACAATTGCTTTAGAAAGTGCTTGGGGGTTGGTGGTGAGTGGGCATAGGAGGCTTAGAGCAGTAAATTAATTCAATCAGCAAAGGGAGAGGGCACCTAGCCCTACTGACTCTGTAGGATTTGTTAGTCCGTTCATTAACTGTAAAATATAACTGCTCCACACAGTGAATACCAAAACATTCACTTAAGTTACCAAAGATTGGTATAAATTATTAAAGTCAAAGGGAAAAAGCTCTGTATTTCTTTTAATCATGATATAAAATGAACTCCCTTGAAGGCAGCTCATATTTTGTGTACCATCACATTGACATTAGTCTTGTTTTCCAAAGAGTGTATTTTGCTGAAAAGTTGTAATAAATCTTCCTCTCATCATTTATTATTTTACAGAAGTCAAGAAAGCATACATAGAGTCAGCCATGCTTCCTGCTTTTACAGAAATGAAGTTCTAAAAGAGGTGAAACTAGTAAAAGTATAGATAAAACCACATACAAAAGTCCCCATTAAACTCAATCTCTCTTCTCTCATTCTCTCCATGTCCCTTTCACTTTCTCCTTCCATCCCTTATCTTTATTTTCTTAACGTCTTGTTACCTTTCTGTTTGGGAACTGGCCACATAAAGCTGCAGCCTTGGCTTTTGAGAGACTTTATGCAGTATTTACCCAAAACCTGTCCTGAAGTGTATGGAACTTCTCTGAGCAAGGGAAAGAATCCACATGGTTTACTATTTCTTGGGAGTTTCCTTAGGTTGTCAGCATTAGCAGTCAGTAGTCCCAGTTAGGCATCTTTAAGAACTAAAACTTTTCAAGAATTGCTTTTTCAATTTGACAGCCCCATTTTTCTTTTTGAAAATATGATCTTCATAAGGAAGCGAAAGATGATTTCAACTTTTAACTCCTTAAAATCTTTTCACTCTCTTTTAATGAAATAAATGTAATAAAATGGTATGACATTTTAATGGCAGTATTTCCAACTTCATGGTGTGAAATATGATTAACAAAAATCTTGATGAAGAAAATGCACCAAATTTGCAACTTAAACATAACATGCAAATAACAACACTAAACAGAATAATTACAGGGAATCGCTAACTTAAAAATACTGTTAATAATAGGTAATTTTTATCATGTATAAAAATGTTTTCACATATGTTATATCAATTGATCTCAGCTAATCTCTTCAACAAACTTAAATTTATTACATACCAATGAGCTAAGTAAGGTCTGATTCTCAGAGAAATGGGGCTGTCCATTTGTAATAAAGGCAAGTTGGAAAGCGAGCTATTATTCCTATTTCTGAGTCATTGGGGAATATTTTCCTTCCTTCTTTCTTTCCACCTCCTTTCTTAATTAGATTCCTGAAGTCTGATGTCTGAGGGCAAAGGGAAATTGCCGTTATTTAAGGACAAACTGATTGTTTCTGTAGAAAATTCTACCTTATATACAAAAAAGCAACTAGAACTTATAATAATACTAGCTTAATATATACAAATAAGTTGCATTTTTATATATTTGCATCAAATGATGGAAATTATAAGCATTAATAATAATATCAATAATAAATATTTAGAGATACATTTGATGGAAAATGTAGGCAGGTAGTAAAATTTAAATAAAATGTTTCTGACAGAAATTGCCGAAGTCTTAATGGAGAGATATGCCATATCATGCATCAATGCATTCGTGCATCAAAAGACAATATTTTAAAGACATTAATTCTCACCCATATGATCTGTAGATTCAACACGTCAACCTCAATCACAATTGTAGCATGTATTTTTATAGTAATTGACAAGTTAATTCTAAGTGTATATAAAATTTAAAAGAACCTAGAATAACCAGAACATCTCTGAAGATGAAAAACAGAGTTGGAGGAATTGTACTACCTGATTTTAAAGTTTATTACAAAGCTGCAGTAATAAGACTGTGTGGTGTTGGAATGGATTTAGACAAACAGATAAATGAAACAGTGAAAGAGACATAGAGTGGAACCACATATATATAGTCAATTGATATTTGATGAAGGTGCCAAAGTAATTCAGGAGGAAAAGGTGAATATTGTCAACAAATAGTACTGGAATACTGGGATGGCCATACTCAATAAAGTAATCTTCAACCCACATATCACATCATATATAAAAATTAACTCAAAATGGATATAGAGGTAAATATAATAGCTAAATACACTAAGATATTTTAGAATAAAACAAATATTTTAGTGACCCTGGGTTTTGAAAATAGTTTTAAACTATAACATAAAAGGCATGAAGGTACATTTGATACATTGGACTTCATAAAAAATAAAAAAAACTTGCTCTTCAAAAACGTCATTAAGAAAATGTAAATGCAAGTCATAGACAGGAAGAAAATATTTGAAAATTATATATTAAACAGAAGATGTGTATTTGAAATATATATAGAACCCTCCCAACTCAATAGTAAGAGACACACATCTCAATACAAATGGGGAAAATATTCAAAAGACACCTCATCATAGAAGATGTGCAGATAGCAAGTATGTGTCTGGAAAGATGTTCATTATTATTAATCTTTATATAAATGTAAATTAAAACCATGAAGTGCTAGTGAAGAGCTACAATTAAGTACTACTGTACGAAGTGTTGGAAAAGACATAGAGCCATAAGAACTCTTGTGTACTGCTGGTAGGAATGTAAAAAGGTACAACTACTTGGGAAAACAGTATGGACATTTTTTAACACGTTAAATTTACACTTACCATATGATCCAGCCATTCTGTGCCTAGACATTGACCCAAGAAAAATGAAGCCATATTCAATACAAATTCTGTACATGAATATTTTTAGAAGCTCATTGTGTAGTTGCCTCAAACTGGAAATGACCTAAATATTCATGAATAGGTGGTCAGATAAACATATTTAGAATGCTCTTCAGAAAAGAACATACAAAAAGATAAATAAATCTCAGAATACTTTTTCTAAATTAAGGTAACTAGGCAAAAGGTATATACTATATGATTCTATTTATATAAAATTCTAAAAAAAAGACAGTGAATCGAAAACAGAAAGTAATCTTTTAGGATTGAAGATAAGATGGGAGAGTAGGAGTAATTACAAAGGGGACAAGGATACTTTCGGGCATGATAGATATGTTCATTACCTTGACACTGCTACTTGGTTTCACAACTATATATATATATAAACACAAAATTTACATTTAAATATGTACAGTTTATTATATATCAGTTATATTTCAATAAAGTTGAAATATCTAGACTAGTTCCTTTTTATTTTTAATATGATTCATGCTAAAAAATAAGATTAAAGCAAAAGAAAAGTAACAATAGATTGCTCTTTTGTCTTCATTATATGAATATATGTTGATGTATTTAACCATCTTGCTGTTGCTACACTGTTATATTGTTTCCTATTTTTCCTGTTACAGAGAGTACTGTGCCTTTATTTGCATCCAGTTTATATCTTTAATTTTTTACTTAGGATAAATTATTGAAGCTGGGATTTCTTAGTTTAAAGAAATACAGATTTTCAAAGTTTTTTTGATATACGTTATCAAAAGTTTTGATAATTCATATTCCCATTCCCAGTTTGGTGATAGGGGCAGGGAGGCAGAATATCTGAATATCTAGATAGAAACTACAGAGAAGTGTCCACCATCTAGAAGTTTGGTATATATAAGAATTAATACTTTAACAGCATTTTGTGTTTAGTATCTGCTCTGCTCTCAGAGAACCGTTTTCAGAATACAAGAATGACATCAGTTATGCTTATGACTAATACTATCAGTAAAGACTGGTATCTTAATTCAAGGCCAGTTGGTTGGCTGTCAGTTTTATATGCTTCTATGTACACACATATTTGCAGATATCTAAAGTTTTATTTTTCCATGTCTTCTGGAAACATATCATTGAAATATACAGGCGAAACAAATTGTTATAACTATTGAGAAAGAAGACTGAGAATGGAATTATAGTGGGAGTAATAATGACACTTAAATTTGCATATTATTCTACAGTTTTCAAACTTTATTTTAAATCCTTGAAACACACTGTGACCCATGCAGGGCAGAAACTATTGTCTCCCTCCAATATATAAGGAAATTCCAGAAGAGAAGACAGGAAGCATGTCGTAAGGAAATTGCCTGGGTGGCAAGCAAGAATGAAAAATTTAGGTCTTTTGACCCAGGGTTTTTCCCACTGTCTAATTTTGCCTCTTCCCAGATGGGATAACACTAGTCAATGCCAAATATTGGTGATAGGAATATCACTAATTCTTTTGAGCTAGAGTGGATGTCCAGAGAAATGTAGAGGTGTACGTATGTAGCATTTGTAGTGTGGGTATATGAATGGGTGTGTGTGTGTGTGTGTGTGTGTGTGTGTGTGTGACTGTGTGTGCATGTCCGTTTGCGGGTAGTGTAGTTAGTTTTCTAGAGCTTCCCTGCAGGTTATCTTATCTTCTGCCAATGTGGGGAGAAATCTCATTTAAGCTCCTGATGGTCTCTCTACATTTTCTTCTCTTGAAGGCCAAAGACTTGATGGTCAAAGGTGCTTTGGTATTGAACTGTTACATGCCAAACACACCTGTGGCAAAGCCTAAGTCCTTCTCACATAAAACACGGTCTCTATAAATGACAGGATAATTATAGAAGTCTGAATCGTGGCTCCAACATTGATTAGAAAAAGTGCTAAAATATCTTAAAATAGGTGAATATGACCTGATCTGAGAAGTTTCCTTGAGAAAATCATGCTTGCACTGGGACCTAGGGTGTGTGAGAATTGAAAGAAGGGTATAGAGCATCCTGAGCAAACAGAAGGGCAGGAACAAAGGAAAATGTAAGAATTCAAGGAAGTAATGTATGTAAGTCAATTATCAGTGCCTGGCATAGTGATAAACACACAATAAATCATACAGATTGTCAGCTTTTATCATAAAAAATAAAACTTCAAATCCAGACATTAGGACCTGTATACATTATGTAACGACTACCCATACAGGACTTGGCATCAAACCTATTTCAGCACGAAAATAAAGGTCTTTGTTATTAATAACTTTTTAGCGTACAAGCCTTGAACTAAAATTTAAGTTGCCTGCAAATATAATTTTAAATTGCTCATCTGATTCTTCATTTAAGATATTTTCTTTGTTATAAGCAAATAACTTACTGGCTACTACTCTGTATGATATGGTGAGGAGCAAAGTTTTGGGGTCTCTGAATGATGATGTCCAAGTCCTTCCCTCTTTGCTTTTAGCATCACTCACTGCATTTCCAGGATAGTGAGCACAATGGCATGCAAGTTAGTAATTGGCAAAACAAGTACTTGGAATCGATGAGTGATCTCACAAGAGGCAAAGGGCTGGTCCCAATTTAACTGGTGCCGAGTAAGGGAGCAGATTATTTAATTAAATACATATGAGATACATATATTTTCTTGTATATGTAACCTTGAGATCAAGCTCTAATGTAGTAATGCAGGTACAAATGGGCAAGTCTATTTCTACATTAAAGTAGAGTAGTGTTTTAAGGCTGTGGATGGTCCTTAGAGACCTGGCTTCCTTTTCATTTGCCTGTGCCGTGTAAGCAAGGTCCAAGTGAAAAGGATTGTGTTTGGGAAAGACGTTACATGTTTCTTTAATTGTTCTTTGGAAATTGATGCTTTCACAGTTTGGAACAGACTTTTAGGATTCCTAATTACTGCTGATAAAGTCATTAGTTTCACCACAGTATTTCACCTAGTATTTTAAGGTAAAAGAGTATTTTACCTTTAAGAACCATTCTTGAATATGTGAAAATACTGATTTGGGAATGCCATGCTCTGTATGTCTATGGAAAGGCTATATGTATAGTGAAGAGCCTTGATATGAGAGGTAGAGAGCTGTTTTAGAAACTGATAAAGCTACTGACCATCTCCCTAGGTAAAAAACAGTATAACAAGCATATAACATCAGAGAGATCAAAGTAGCCCACGGCTCAAATTAGCTGTGGCATCTCTTTTTAGACATTAGGGTAAAGTTTGCATATTTTTGGTTTTGGCCTTCATAAGGCCAGATAACTGAAAGGTCACTGCAGCATAATTACTGATACCCTGTGATTTTGAAAATGGTGGTTGATGGGGGCGGGGGTGGGGTGGGGTGGGCACTGCTCTGCAAATTTTCCTGTAAAAGGTAAGATAGTAATTATTTTAGGTTTTTCTGTCAAATAGATAAAATCAAGTATATTATGTTGATACTAACATCATCATTTAAAATACAAACAAGAAAAAAATTAAAACCATTCTTAGCTGAAAGGAAAAGTAATACAGAATATGGGGCAGATTTGGCTCTGGAGCTGTAGTTTGCTGACTTCCACTGTTCACATCATCACTAGTGAGCAGAGGAAAAATAGTAACACTCCCACCATCTTATCTAAGTAGTGTATCTTAGTAAAACAACTGACAAAAACAAATTAGGATGTAAGTTAAATATCTGAATATTCACTTTCTTTTTTTGAGACAGAGTCTCAGTATGTTGTCCAGGCTGGAGCACAGTGGGACAATCATGGCTCACTGAAGCTTTGACCTCACAGGTTCAGGCAATTCTCCCACCTCAGCCTCCTAAGTAGCTGGGGCTGCAGGCGTACCACCATGCCTAGCTAATTTTTTGTATTATTTGTGGAGACAAGGTCTTTCCATGTTGCCCAGGCTGGCCTTGAATTCCTGGGCTCAAGTAATCCTCTTGCCTCAGCTCCTTAAAGTACTGGGAATACAGGTGTGAGCCACTGTGCCCGGCCAACATTCACTTTCAAGTATGAGTAAGCATTCTACGTGTCAATTGGTTTGAAATTTTTCTTATGTGCTTTTTATGCGGAAATGCACTCTGTCAGTTTAAGCATAAAGGTATTTGTTATTGCAAAAATATCATTAATTAGTAATGAAAGTGATTAATTTTGTGTACAGAAGTAATTATTAAGGGCTTTTACATGGTTAATCAGCACAAGACTGATAATTAGTTAGATAATATTTCAAAGCATACACAGCTCTTGAACCAAAAATGTTAACAATATATAATTCAAAGCAAAATACTGGAGATTATATTATATCCTACATGCAATCTTATGAAATTGTTTTGTGTTTTACAATTAATAATTTAAAAATAATATGTATAAACTGTATTTTTCTCATTTTTTCAATTTTGCTGTCAAAAAATATTCTTTTGAATTTCTTCTGCCATTCAAAAATGCATTAGAAACAGAAATTCTAGCCCAAATTTTATGAGGAGAAAAAAGTCCCTCAAAATGACACTAGATGAAAAATTTCATTTTAAGTCATCTTTGATCCAAGAATAATAAGGAATTTAAAGAGTGTGAAGCAAAATAGTCATTGGAGAAAAATGAAGTACTCAAAAACAGTTTTGTTCTCATCAATCAAATTTCAAGATAACAGATTTTATAAAAGTGCCTTAAGAAGACAATTTCTTACAGTTTTACATGTAGAGTGGCTACAATTTAAATGACAAGTTGAAATGATTGCTGTAGCTATCAAACATTTTTAATACACATGAAGGATTTTTGAGATCTGCTCAAAGTATGAATTCTAGGTACAGTGTTCAATTTAGAATCTTATTACTAAAAAACTTCTTGAATTACATTTTACTGTATACCTGAAAATTAGTGATGTTAGTCATTTAACTATTTCTGTTTCTTGTGAAGTGCACATTTGAACATGTCAAAACAATGCGAAATCACCTATATATCTCACAGCTCAGTGGGAATGATGAATTTAATCTTGCATCTACTTGACTTGCTTGCTGAGTGATTTCTTGGTCTCAAACAGCTAGCAACACAGTGAATTTAACTGAAGAAATATTTATAGAAGAGAATATAAGAAAAGTGCCATGCAGTTTCATTGCCATTGAACAAAAATGGTGAGGATTTTGAATGCTTTATGAATTATAAGCATATGATATTTTATCCCCATCCCACAGTTGTGTGCCTGAAAGTAATTATAGCACCATGTAATGTAATGGGATTACATGCCACAAGCAAAAAGACTGTGGGCTTCTTTTATCATTCTTCTTCAGTTGGGAACAAGCTATAAGATGTATAAGAGATTTAGCAATCAGTGTGTCATGTACTTAGATAAGATGTTTAACTATTACAAGTTAACATTCTGCTGGAACAAAACGAACTTTGCAGATAATAATGCCAGCCAATGTAGCAGGACTTACAACAAATAGTACCTTACAGAGAAAGTGTGTGTTTCCAGAAGTCTGTTGAAGAAGCAACCACATTAAAGTGTTTTGATACAGCAAGTATTCTTACATGTTATCTGCTGAAAAATCCTCCCGTCATTCTACTCTAGGCTAAATTCTGAAGTTGTAATAGGAGTAATGAGAGCAGAAAAGCTTATAGAAATGGAGAGATGATTATGTTATCTTGAAAGCCAATTGCTTTGATTGGTTGTCACATTTCTAGATCCAAGGTGAAGAATATATTTTTACCCTGAAGGGATTTTGTGAAGTAGCAAGTATGTGAACAAATGTTGGAAATAAAAATGTTATGTTGGGCCGGGCGCGGTGGCTCAAGCCTGTAATCCCAGCACTTTGGGAGGCCGAGACGGGTGGATCACGAGGTCAGGAGATCGAGACCATCCTGGCTAACATGGTGAAACCCCGTCTCTACTAAAAAATACAAAAAACTAGCCGGGCGAGGTGGCGGGCGCCTGTAGTCCCAGCTACTCGGGAGGCTGAGGCAGGAGAATGGCGTAAACCCAGGAGGCGGAGCTTGCAGTGAGCTGAGATCCGGCCACTGCACTCCAGTCCGGGCGACAGAGCGAGACTCCCTCAAAAAAAAAAAAAAAAAAAGTTATGTTGTACTAACAAATAATATGTCAGAATCTGAGTTTATTGATTATTGCCTTTAAAATTGTAGAATAAAAATCTCTTTCAAATTGTTACAACGTAGACACTACACATTTCTTTAAAATGCGAGTTAATCATAATGTCTCAGTGTATGCTTCCCCAGACACATCGTCTCTCCTCCCTAAATGTAACTTTGCCTATAAAAATAATGGGTGAGAAAACCCTGAAAAATATAACTTGTATGTAACTTTTGCTGAATGGAAATCACCACAACAGTCTATTATCCTTGTATGTGATTGACTCCTGAAAACAAAAATATATCCTAAAATGTTTCATTAAAAAAAGTGAAGGGGACAATTTTAAGTTTCCTTCTGAAAATGTTTAGGCAGTATCTTTAAGCTTTAATTTAGAAGATTATGAAAATATTATCATGTCATTAAAACCAATAAAATCTTCAAGTTTTGGAGTTGAAGAGGAGATATTTCTTTAGCCATTGTCTACCAGAGAGGAAGAAAAACTTAATAAGTTGATGGCAATATCTCCTCAATGGTACCCCCTGTACGGATAGTGAGGCAAAAAATTCTTGCCTACAACCTCAGTTAAAAATGAATATACATTTAATATTTTAAATGTGTGATATAAGGACTGTAGAAGCAATCTAGAAACAAAAATTGCTGAGAAATTATTGTTTTTGCCTTCCAGATCAAAAAATTAAAATTTGATTTTCAACATTTTTAATGATATTAAAATGTTAATAATAATTAAGCATTGAAGAATGTTTCAGATTTGCTTTTCTCTCTTGGCTCAGTTGAGTACTAGTTTTTTAGTATTTGTTCATTAAACATTTGGCTAACATTTTTAATCAGTTAATCTCTAGGAAACAGAACCCCTAATGCCAGACAACATAAAGATAAATACATATTGCCCTAATGAATCCTCATAAGACCACATGAGAAAGATATTATTATTTTCATTTTTAGATGTAGAAACTGAGGCTAGGTAAGTTAACTTGCCCGAGGTCACACAGTCAGATCGTAGAGTTGGGTTTCAAGCTACAGCAATCCTATTCTAGAGATAGTTTTAGAGAATATTTGCAAATATAGGACAGAAAATACCCGTACACCTTTCACCTAGTTTCCCCTTATCTTAACATCTAATATAAGCATTGAGCAGTTATCAAAATTAATAAATTAACATTGACACAGTGCTATTAACAACACAACAAAACTTATTTGGATTTCTGCAGTTTTTCAACTAAGTCCTTTTTCTGTTCCAAGATCCAGTCCAGGATGCCACAGTGCATTTAATTGTCCTGTCTCCATGCTCTCCTCCAATCTGACAGTTCTTCATCCTTTGTGTTTCATGATGACCTTGATAACTTTGAAGAGACTTGATCAGCTATTTTGTAGAGTGTATTCAATTTGGACTGGTTTGATGTCTTTGTGATATGATTTATGCTACATGTTGTTGGGAATGATGAGATTAGGAGGTACATAATGGTGATATGTATTGCTGGTGATATTGTCATTGATCACTCCTTTAAGATGGTCTCTACACATATTCTTCATATTCTATACATATGTTTTTTGTTGCATTTCTTGACGTGATATTCTTTTGATTCTTCTATTACCTCTCTGCTCCTTTTTTAGATGATAATAACTAGTTTTTCTGTGGTCAACCCTTAGATGTTGGTGTCCCTTAGGATTTTTTTTTTAATGATCCCTCTTCTCTCCTCATTGTATTAGTGAATCTCATCCACTCCCATAGATCCACTGTCATTTATAAACTGCTGATATTAAAGCGTAAGTCCCTCGCCCAAACTTTGGACCTTATAGCGAAATAAATACATTTACTTGGATAGTCAAAGATACCACAAAATTAACATATCCAGAACTAAGCTTACCTTCTTTTCCATCTATACACTCCTTCTGTGTTTCTCAAACAAGCAGTCAGTGTGGCCACACATGCAGTGTTTTAAGTGAGGAGCATGGGGGTATTATTTCCTACTTCCTCTACTCTGCCCCAGCATTTACTTTCATTGTGCTTTGCCATTTTTACCTTCTATCCCCACTGCCACTAATATGGGCCATTTTAATTTCTTGTTTATATTACTTCAACTACTATGTATTGAGTCTCTCTGTCTCTAGTCTGTATTTTTTAGTCATCTCTCCATACTTTACAGGCTAGCAAATTCTGTATTTCTGATGGGAGATTCATGTAAGGATATAACCCACTATGTGCTAGGGATTATACATTTTATTAATTCGCTCATTCACTCGTTCAATTGTCAAATATTTTCTGAGTATCTCCTACAGACCAGCCATTGTGCCAGACACTGAGGTTGCTTGGGCGAACAAGGTTTCTGCCTTCATGGACTTCATGGATACAATGTCATCTCACTAAAGAGTGCATTCTTAGATCTCTTATATAGAATATCACTCCACCTTTTTGTGCTTCTCTTATTCTGCTTTTTTGACATATTGTATATTATTTTTTCATTTGTTTACTATTTATCTCCTACCTCTAAAATATATATACCGAGAGTGATGGAAACTTAAGTCTATTTGTTCACTACTGTATCACAAGACCCAGAACAGTATCTGATACATAGTAGTGTCGTTACAAGTATTTTTGAATGAAATAATGAATTCTAGTTTGGGGTAAATAAATAAGACTTAAATTAAAAATTAAAGTTCTTATAGTCTTCAGGTAAGTACTATTAATAAAATAAACAGGATGTCCCATAAAACAGTAACTGAAGAGGTAGTTTACTTTTAGACAGGCAATTAGAAAGATCCTCTTTTAAGCTGAGATCTGAACCATGAAAAAGACCCAGCCATATAAATGTCAGGGAACAAGATATTCCAGAAAGATGAAGCAAGTTTTATAAACTTCCTCAAGCAGGACAAAGAGGCCACTGTTATTACAGTATGGAGCATGACACAAGGTGAGGCTGGACATAGGAAGGGGCTTGGGTTTCATTGTAGTCATTGAGAAAGCTGGTGACGATAAAATTCCTTGATAGTATATATCCAACATGGACGTATGTGTGTAAGCATCTGCCTCTTGTGCCAAAACCTCTGTGAAGGCAAAGAGCATGTATGTGGGTACTCATGCTCTAAGCAATACCTGGTATATGGCAAGAACTTAAAAAATGGGTTGATAATATTGAAGGCCTGGAATCAGCTTCATATACATTAACATTCTCTTTCATTGTCATCTTTAATAAACACTTTGGGAATGCTTGATTATATAATCTCAACTATTGTTATGTTGAACTTGTAAGCATCCTTCTCTAAGATCCTATCAAGTAGTCTTTACAACGTTGAAGATGTTATGATCTAGGAGTAAAAAACTTGTCTTCTTTTGTTTGGTTTCTCCCGTCCCCACTTCAAATTAAGATTAATGGGTAAGAATTTGCTTTTTGTGCTTTATGAGTTTCTTTTCACTGGGAGAGTTCAAGCAAAATCTGACTCATAATTTGTCAGTTATTCAATAGCAAGTTGCTTATATCAGAAAGGTGTGGACTATTGGAGAACAATAATATTGACCACAAGTCTAAGTTTGTTTCATGGCTATGATAATAAGTACCTTTCTAATAACTCAATGAATAAGTTAAATTAGATTACTTTGATGAAAAGAAGTTTTATCTTGACTTGGCAGTCTCTAACTTAGTGTTTGACCTTGAAAAGATACAATTTTGGCTTCCAGTTACACTTATGTTGTACTTGTCATCAATAAAAATGCTCACACGTATTTTGTAAATAAAACAATAATAGCAAGAAATTGGAGATGTACCTGAGTGCTGCATAAAAGGCAAAAAAACCATAACTAGACCAAAGTGTTTCTTATATTATAATTGAGTACCTCTTAATGTAATTTCTGTGCTCTCTCTGACTTACTTTTGGAAAAGAGAAGTTAAAAATTTGTGGAAAAACCTTGGACCAGAGGCATCTGGGTAGGCCACACCTGCATTCCTGACCCATAGAAACTGAGATAATAAATGTTGTTTAAAGTTACAAAAAAAAAAAAAAAAAAAATTGTAGGCTCTAGTCTTTTGAAGGTTCTTTTTTTTTTTTTTTTTTTTTTTTTTTTTTTTTTTTTGAGGCGGAGTCTCACTCTGTCGCCCAGGCTGGAGTGCAGTGGCCGGATCTCAGCTCACTGCAAGCTCCGCCTCCCGGGTTTACGCCATTCTCCTGCCTCAGCCTCCCCAGTAGCTGGGACTACAGGCGCCCGCCATCTCGCCCGGCTAGTTTTTGTATTTTTAGTAGAGACGGGGTTTCACCGTGTTAGCCAGGATGGTCTCGATCTCCTGACCTCGTGATCCGCCCATCTCGGCCTCCCAAAGTGCTGGGATTACAGGCTTGAGCCACCGCGCCCGGCCTTGAAGGTTCTTATGAAAATGAAGATATAGATTAAATTGTATGTGATGAGTTTCTCATTTTCTGGTGACTTTTTAAGAGAGTTTTCAAACATTTAAATATAAATAAATGTAGAATAACCAAATTCAGACTCGCGTTCTGTATGCAAACCCTAGAATTTCTCAAAATCACAACATTTGTGATTAACAAGACTGATTTATTAAAAAACTTTCTCAGTCTTAAATATGATAATTAAATAGATTTTTGTCCCCCTCCCAATGGAGAGGCTTAAAACAATTCTGTAGGCGGTTTCATTGTTAGCTTTGCATTGTTAGCCTTTTCTATCTTCTTTACTGCTTCTCTTCTTTATTCTTTGTCCATGCAAATGTTAGCTTTCTGATTGCATACAAAATAAGCACAGCATTAATCACAGCCTAATAAGCAACCCAATTACATAAAATCCAAACTTACTAAAAAAAACACTCAGTAGTTTGAACACACCCAAGTTTCCCTATAAAGCAGGCTTATTTAAATATTACCACAAATATATGCTCTTTACAAACTAAAAATGTCCACAAGGCTGCTGTGGTTTAGTTTATTCCCCTGATTTGAGGCACATTAATGTCTATGTGAAATATGCTAAAGCTCAATAGAAATGAATCTCATTAGTATTTAAACACAATTAATTTATGTTGTTATTTATTGGCCAGTTATATTAGAAATTATAGTGTTTAACGGAGGACAATCAGATTTCCAAGAGCTATAATTTTGCCTGCATTGGGTAGGAGACATATATAATCAATGCTCTCAGCAATAGCATTCACTCTGTTTCCCCCATCTTCTTCTAAATATATCTAATTTTATAAATAAGAAATGTCCACGTGCTAAACTACATTTTCCCAAATTTTACATTGGAGTTCTAATGATTTAGAGTAAAAGTTTTGTTTTTTTTTTTTAACAGTGAAGGTAAGACTTTTAATAACTGTCTTGCAAGATCAGGTGTCTGGAAGACATGCACACCTGGGCAATTACAACAGGTAATTTATCTCTTAGCATGCAAGTCCCTCCCACAGTTCTCCTCACTGGTCGAGTACTATGGGGTTACAATCTTCCCGGCTGTCACCTAAGTTTCATTATCTCCTTTCCCTGCTTCAATTTAGACTTCCCAATAACAAAACTTTCTTCCCTTTTGTGGACTGACCCCTCCTGTACATTCTGTTCACTTATTGTGACCTTCTAAGAGCATGCACCCTGTGGTTTGTTACATTTGCAGGCTGGCTGCCAGTGCTTAGATTTATCATGCCTTGAAAATGGACCATTTAAGATGTTTTCTTACAAACTGAACTTCAATATGTAATATTTTTCAAACATTTTTATAATTATGTAATTTTAACCAACAACCAGAGCTTATCATCAACATGACTACATTGACTTTATACATTTTCTTTTTTTTTTTCCTTTTAAAAAATTCTTTTTATTTTTTTTATTTTTATTTTTTTTTATTTATTTTATTTTTTTATTATACTTTAAGTTCTAGGGTACATGTGCATAACGTTTATATCATGTATAACTCCCCAATGCAATCCCTCCCTCCTCCCCCCTCCCCCTGATAGGCCCCAGTGTGTGATGTTCCCCTTCCCGAGTAAAAATTAATCTTCCTCTTCACTGCTGTTTTTCCCTTTCCCTTATCTAAAGTTATATATACAATAACCCTGGGTTTCTTAAAAAGTCTAGATTTTGCTTAATTCTTTTTCACAATGGATTTACAAAATATCTTGCACTTTTTACTTTGAGGAAATAATATTATGACAATAAGCATCATATTATATCCTGTGCATATATTAACTTTTCCAAGGATCCTTCCTGATTTTTCCAGCCAGGAATAACCTCTTTCTCTGCTCAACTTCCATAGCATTATGTTTGGACTTCTCTTATGGCATTTAACAACTTTTTTTTTATATTTTTAGATGGAGTCTTGCTCTGTCGCCCAGGCTGGAGTGCAGTGGTACAATCTCTGCTCACTGCAACCTCCGACTCCCGGGTTCAAGCAATTCTCCTGCCTTAGTCTCACGAGTAGCTGGGACTACAGGCACCCGCCACCATGCTGGCTAATTTTTTGTATTTTTAGTAGAGACAAGGTTTCTGCATGTTAGTCAGGATGGTCTCGATCTCCTGACCTCGTGATCCACCTGCCTTGGCCTCCCAAAGTGCTGGAATTATAGGCATGAGCCACCACACCTGGCCACTTTTTGGTTTTTGTGATTTTGAACATAAAGTCATATGAAGATTGTTTTGAAACAAACAAGAAAATAGGATTGTGTATTTGGCAATAATGGTCATTGTGATAAACAGTCAATGTCTCTAAGATTCTTAAGATTTCAAAATAATTTGGTTTAAATATAAATGTCTTGTTTAATAATAGATTTACCACTTCAAAGTTTATTTCGGGAGGTGAAATCAAAAAGAATGGGCCAGATTTTATGGAGAGTTTTTCTCAGGGGAGAGGATTCAGAGTGTATGGCACTCCATCAGGGAGGGAGGAAGCGGGTGACACAGGCTGTGTATGTGCAGGAGGTGGAGGCGGCAATGCCACTACCAGGGGCCTCCTGAGCAGTCCTAAGCCCAGTGGGTGCCTAAATAAAGGAAAGAAGTGGGAAACAAAGTGACATGGAAAACATTGTAATTACCCTTCACAATTCAGCTCCAAATGGTCCAAATGAAGAGGATAATTTGCCTAAAACTCATGTTGCTAATAAGTCCAGAACAGGAATTTTGACTCAGATATATCAGAGTTAGTACTTTGCTGATTAACCAATAGCAATACTGGTTAATATTCCCCAATAGCACTCTTCCCCCCAAACATCGTTACTTTAGATAAACAGTGATATCACAACAAATGAAAAACAGATATTTTAAATCCTTTCCTCCCACTGTCAGTCTAGAAGAGTGCTACTCAAAGTGCCTGACAGAACTAATTGTTTCCCAGTCCACACAGGCATAAGGAGCTTCAGCCAGATGGAAATTCACTGCATCATCTAAATACCCTGTTTTATACAGCTGATGTTTTTTCATAGTCAGACATTTTTTTGGGAAGGAATCGGTGTGTTGATTGACATTCTGATATGAGCCCCTCATCTCATTGTCATGGACTGGGAGGCATGTTTGAGGACAAGCACTGATCCTGATTCACACTTTGAGTGACACTGAATCTGGGGCCTCATCCCAGGCTGACTGAACCAGAATCGGAAGCTGATCCATATGTGCATGACATTTTAAAGAGTACTGGTAGTGAGGACATTTTAAAAAGTACTGGTCATGGAGAATATTTTAAAGTACACTTTAAAATATGCTATGTTTCACATGATCATTAAGCAAAAGCTGCCAAAAAGAAGATTTTTGGTTTTGCTTTGTTTGGCATCTCACATTTGGATAGACTTTGAAGATATTCAATAAGTACTCACACATGAATACTTTAAAATTTCAGAGATCTTCATAGTCCCGGGTTCTCTTGATTCTCAAAATGACCTTGTGTTATTTCTGTTTTACATATGAGGTAATTTAGGCTTAGTGAGATTAGCTTAGTTGTAAACCATAGCTAGCAAACTGGACAGTCAGAACTTAGCCTCAGCTTTCTAGGGCCCTTCTTTCCACTTGATTTCTTTATGATTGTTTTCCTGTTTTATATCACTAGGAATGGGAGATATTCACCATAGCAGACATCCATAGAAGTATGTTTGGGAAGAAATTGTAGATTTTACTAGAGGAATTGTCCTGCAAAATATTTATAAAACTGTGATTACCATATTTTGAAATATATACAATTTATATGTTTAAGTTGTGAGGCAACCAGTGGAAGTGTATTAATACACAACATTTTAAAGCCTAACCTTCGCCCAGGGGATAGAGAAAAATATGAGTTCAATTACATTGTAAATGAACATCTTGCAACATATAAACAGCCCAAAGCATATTACATCACAATGCTCTAATAAAAATTAATTAAAACAAGGAAATAACCTGTTACAAGTACTGAAGTGTACCCAAGAGCCAATAAAAAAGATGCAGATGATATTCCCCAGAGAGCCTTGGACATTTGCAGGTCATTTTCCTCGATGGTGAAGTCTGTAAAAAAGGGATAATTTGAATGAGAAATTGGTTTAGGATTTACAGAGTTGAAGGCCATTTGCTGACATCTGCTCTCTTTTCTTAAGCTTAAAAAAAAGTTTATGTCATCTGTTTCTCATTCTGTGTACTGCAGTGAAAACAAATACCTGCCTTTCAGAGACTGTCACTATGTGCTAATACCATACAAAAATATGGAACACCATTATTATTTGGTAACAGCATATAAGAAAAGTGGATTTGAGGACATTCAAAGGGTATTTGTAATTCTTATTCATTACAAATGTTCAGTTTGAAATCGGAAAGCATGTGCAAAAAATCAAAAGCTCAAACTATCACACATGCATGTTCCAAAACATGAAATTCTTAACAGTATGATTTGGAAATCACAGGTAATTTTGAGAGCACAACTGAAAAGCTGTAAATCTCACAGGTATATCTGAGAGTAAATATAATTGGGTTAGTGCTGCTATTCCCCAGTAACTATAAATACTGTGTAGTTTAAACAGGGACATAAATGCAATGAACACAGGTGACATAACCTGGGTGCATGAATTATTAAAATTACTCCTTGAAAAATGAAGCATATATTGAGGTTATTCTTTTTTATGCATCACGTAGGTGATTTGGTGCATACCACTGGGCTCAGATAAGTTTTTGCGTGGTTGGGTGGCAATTTTGGACAGGTCACGTTGTTTACCATGATTATTATTCTTGTTATCACTGAAATCCTCAAATCCACTTTTCTTATATGGTATTTCATTAGACTAAATAAAAATAAGATACCTAGAAAAATCCTCAAATATTTGGAAATTAGACAACACACTTCTAAATATTCCCCAGGTAAAGAAGAATTTAAAAGATAATTCAGAAAGTATTTAAAACTGAATGATAATGAAAACATGACACAACAAATTTTGTGGGATGTAGTTAAAGCTGTGCTTAGAGAAAAATATACACCTTTAAATGTGTACCGAAAAAGATTTTTACACTTCAGTTATCTAATTACCCTTCAGTTATCACTTCAAGAAATAAAAAATGGAGCATGTTGAGGCCAAGTAAGTAGACCATGGCTCTCTCTGACCTTCTGCTGCTTTAGCAGCAATACATGGCATTCCTCAGCTTGAAGCTGCGTCACTCCAGTCTCTGCCTCTGTAATCACATGACCTTCTTCCCTGTGTGTCTTTCTGTGTGTCCTCTCCCTTTTTCTCCGAAGGACAGCAGTCACTGGAAATGTCACGCTGTAGAAGATTGAGTACAAACTCAAGTTAGTCTCAGTTATACTTGAAATGTCTATTATATTGGGGTGGTTATTATAACCGGATTTGCTTTTTTAAAACATGAGATGGGCTCCGTATTTTTAGGTTAGTGACAGTTTATGTTGCAGTTGGAAGAGATTTGGTTTTGAGACAGAGAAAGTATTTATATAGGGCATAGTTTTCAGTTTTTAATTTCTACCTAACCAACAGTGTCTTAGAGAGAATTTAGGAAAGATGTAGAACATATAATTCAGTGTAAAGACATGTTGGGTAACAATAACTGTTACATGTAGCTATGTGTGGTATTTGTAGAAATCAATTTTATAATTGCCCATGTGATGCATTCACTAACTTTCCTCCCTCTTGTTTTGGGAGCTGGCATATTCTTTTGCATTTAGATGTTGGGTGGCTAATAAAGTTAGCTAATTATACTGTGCTACTGAGCATGCTTTGCTCAAAATCTGCTTAGCAATTATTGATTGGAAAATGTTTTTAATTCTGTTTGATGACATTTTAAAACATAACTTCTCTTCTTTTTCCTAACACTGCTGCATAATCCCTTATTAGAAATGCTAATCTCAAAACTTAATAACTAGGCAGCTTTCTGTTATCATTATAACAGCTACTCTACATATTTAGACATTATAAATCTAGCCCTAGCATTGCTTAATTCTTTAGACAGTTATTCAGAGCTGAGAACTCAACACACAGATGCCGTGAGGGGTATCTGGTAGCTTTCTTGCTGTTGACAATGCAGCTTGCTCAGTCATGATGTCTGCTATTAAGTGTTAGTAGTGAATTATTACCAAAAAAAAAAAAAAGAATATCTGGTAAGAAAATTGTTATTTTAATAATTTCCTAGAAAATAATGTGATTATCAGCAAGAAATTTTAGTATTTTGTCTTTAATACATTGTGAGCTGAATAGGTTATAATCATCATAATGTTTTCTAATTTTGTATTTAAGAAATAGAAAAAGTGATGTTAAATAAATTTCAATAAATTTGTTTCAATTATCAAGTCAAATTAGAAGGAAGACAAGTAAAAGATGTTATTTAAATTTTATGTTGTCAATAAATCTGCCTTAAAGAAATCAATTAATCAGATCTGTTGGCCTATTTTGCAAATTCAGAGCAGAGACTCTCTGTTTCTTATCTTTCCTATAAATAAAGGGTCAGAGTAGGAAAATCTCCACAAGACAAGCGAGGGTTGGGAGAATATAAATTTATGAATCGGCTAAGGCCTCATTACTTTATAATTTAATGTTACCTACTTAGATTTCATAGGCAATTGAAATCACAACACGTCAGGGGACATTTTGCATCCTTTCTAAATCTGCTAAATGCATTGTGCATTGATAGCATAGTTTCCTCTGTGTAATGATTAGTATGACATGTATCTTTTAGATATTAGTGATATAAAGATATTTTTTACTTTAGAAGAACGAATATTTTTTCTTTACATCTGAAAATGAAAGAAGCTAAACATGACATATGGAGCCAAACATCTCTCTTGCCTGCCCCACTTTATATTTACAATTTTTTTAATTTTATAAATCAAATGTATAATGATGCATATGAGAAGTATAACAAAAGGATATAAGCACTCCTATTTGCTGTCATTACTGCAATACACATGTCAATAGTTACATGTCAAATTTCAATGACTGCATACTATTCTACTTGATATATTTTTCTCCCCATTTTCTCAGTCTAGTACTGATGGTCAATTAGACTTTTATAAAAAATTACTTTTGTTACTCATACTACAGTGAACTTTATTAGGATTGAACCATTGTACATAACTGTATTTCTTTTCTTTTCTTTTTTCTTTTATTTTTTATTTTGAGACAGAGTCTTGCTCTGTTGTCTAGGTGGAGTACAGTGGCACAATATTGGCTCATAGAAGCCTCTGCCTCCCAAGTTCAAGGGAGTCTTCTGTCTCAGCCTCCCAAGCAGCTGGGACTACTGGCATGCACCACCACATCCAGCTATTATTATTATTATTTTTATATTTTTAGTAGAGACAGGGTTTCATCATGTTGGCCAGGCTGGTCTCGAACTACTGGCCTCAAGTGATCCATCCTCCTGGACCTTCCAAAATGCTGGGCTTATAGGCGTGAGCCACCATGCCTGACCTATTTTCTTTAAGATAAATTTGTGAGCATGGAATTGCTGGGACAAAATATATGCCTGTTTTTAAGCCTTTGGTAATTCTGTGTAGAAGTTGTATCAACTTATAATTCTACTTTGATATATAAAAGTGTATATTTTCCTGCACCTTGCCAACTCTGGGTATTATTTGGTATTATCCTTTTTAATTTAATAGGTATAAAGCAGTACATAATTTTCAAATTACTAATTACATTACACATTTTATATTTTTATGGACCTTTAGTTCTTCACAAAGAACTTTATATGCTGTGCTCTTTAATCTGTTAATGCATTCTTCTAGTTTGCCATTTGCAACTATATATCATTTAATGTTTTTTTCCCAAGAAATAATAGTAAATGCCGTACAATGAAATTTATGAGTCTTTATATTACACTTAAACTAACCTATCTGAAGATTAAGTTGATATTAATCTATTTCTGTAATGCTATACTTTTATTACATATGTTGAGATATTTAATGAATCTGAAAGTTGTTTGGCTAATAATAATGATAGCCAATATTGATGGAATGCATTTTATGGCCAGAAACTTGATTAAGTGCTTTCTCTATAACATCTTAATTAACCCTCACATGTTAACTATTACATTTTCTTCTTTACCGGTCAGGGTTCAATTTTGCAGAATTTATTGCAGCTAATAATACCGCTTACATAGACTTCTTCTCAGAAGCTTCTGGGAACAATCCAAGAGCCACACTGCAAAAATGAGCTGGCAAGGGGATTGTTGCTTCCACCACCATCTTGGCTGGCTCAAAACAACTCTTCCTGTCTTATTCAGAAGCGCTGATGAATCAGGATGCATCAGTCTCTTTTTAAAAATTACTCAGAAAAGTTTGGGCTGACTGTCCCTTAGAGATCGTGCCATGGGTGCCACTGGAAAATTGCTTCACCTTCCAGTGAGAATCTGTGGTTCTGGACTGCATATCTGTAGTTCCACAGAACTTATCCTACTGCCGCTCCACAACAACCATCTCAGCCTGCCCAGATTTATGATAGAAGCTGGCCCAAGTGCAAAATGTTCAGCTTCAAGAGAGTCTGAAAAATGGAGACTTTATTTTTCATTTTTCATTGTGCAGTCATGCCAGGAGGATTTTGAATGGTCTTGAGTTGGCCATTCAGAACTGCACCATATTGTGGAGGACACAACTAGCTTAGAGAGGTTATCTAACTGTAAAGTTCCACAGCTAAAAAGTAGTGGGCCCAGGACTTGAAACTGGACAGTATGGTTCCAAGGAATATGCTCTTAACTATTACAGTAGAAAGACTTCATGGTACATGTCTTATGGTGGTAAGCAGGAATCTAATTGTATATCTTCCTAAATTAAAGATAATTTTTTTCTCAATATATTAATCTCTGTTTATAAGATTTTTTCCCCCTAGATGGAGTCTTGCTCTGTTGCCCAGGTTGGAATACATCTCCAGTGATCTCGGCTCACTGCATCCTCCACCTCCTGGGTTCAAACAATTCTCCTGCCTCAGCCTCCTGAGTGGCTGGGATTACAGGTACCCACCACCATGGCTAATTTTTGCATTTTTAGTAGATATGGTGTTTCACCATGTTGGCCAGCCTGGTCTGGAACTCCTAACCTCATGATCTGCCCATCTCGGCTTCCCAAAGTGCTGGGATTACAGGCATGAGCCACTGCACACAGCCATTGCTTATAACTTTAAACCACTTTTATTTGTCTTTAAAATACCACTTCTTTGCTTTATAAATAAACATATAGACTCTGAAAAGCCATTGGAAATTTTAGGTTCTATAATGCATCTGATATGGTTTGTGTCCCCACCTAAATCTCATCTTGAACCCCCACGTGTTGTGGGAGGGACCCAGTGGAAGGTAATTGAATCATGGGGGCATGTCTTTCCCGTACTGTTCTCATGAGAGTGAATAAGTCTCACAAGCTCTGCTGGTTTTGAAAAATGGGGGTCTCCCTGCACAAGCTCTCTCTTTGCCTGCCACCATCCACATAAGATATAACTGGCTCCTCCTTGCCTTCTGCCATGATTCTGAGGCTAACTGTAAGTCCAATTAAACCTCTTTCCTTTGTAAATTGCCTAGTCTCAGATATGCCTTTATCAGCAGTGTGAAAATGGACTAATACAGTAAATTTGTACCAATAGAGTGGGGCGTTGCTGAAAAGATACCTGAAAATGTGGAAGTGACTTTGGAACTAGTTACAGGCAGAGTTTGGAACAGTTTGGAGGGCTCAGAGGAAGATAGAAAAATGTGGGAAAGTTTGGAACTTCCTAGATACCTGTTGAATTGCTTTGACAAAAATGCTGACAGTGATATGAACAATAAAGTCCAGGCTGAGGTAGTCTCAGATGGAAATGAGGAACTTGTTGAGAACTGGAGCAAGGGTGACTCTTGTTATGTTTTAGCAAAGAGACTGTAGGCATATAGCCCCTGCCCTAGAGATTTGTGAAACTTTGAACTTGAGAGAGATGATTTAGGTTATCTGGTATCTGGCAGAAGAAATTTCTAAGCAGCAAAGCATTCAAGAGATGACTTGGGTGCTGTTAAAAGCATTTAGTTTTATAAGGTAAGCAGAGCATAAAAGTTTGGAAAATTTGCAGGCTGACAACCCGATAGGAAAGAAAATCCCATTTCTGAGGAGAAATTCAAGCTAGATGTAGGAATTTGCATAAATAATGAGAAGCTGAATGTTAATCCCCAAGGCAATGGAAAAAGTGTCTCCAGGTTATGTTACAGGTCCTCAAGGCAGCCCTTCCCATCACAGGCCTAGAGGGCTAGGAGGAAAAAATGGTTTCTTGTGCCAGGCCCAGGGTCCTCATGCTGTGTGCAGTCTAGGGACTTGGTGCCCTGTGTCCCATCTGCTCCAGTCATGTCTAAAAGGGGCCAGGGTATAGCTTGGGCCATGACTTCAGAGGGTACAAGTCCCAAACCTTGGCAGCATCCATGTGGTGTTCAGCCTGCGGGTGCACAGAAGTCAAGAATTGAGGTTTGGGAACCTTCACCTAGATTTCAGAGGGTGTATGGAAACACCTGGATGTACAGGCAGAAGTTTGCTGCAGGGGTGGAGTTCTTATGGAGAACCTCTGCTAAGGCAGTGTGGAAGGGAAATGTGGGATCAGAGCCCCCACACAGAGTCCCTATTAGGACACCACCTAGTGGAGCTGTGAGAAGAGAGCCTCCATCCTCCAACCTCAGAATGGTAGATCCACTTACAACTTTCACAGTGTGGCTAGAAAAGCCACAGACACTCAACACCAGCTTGTGAAAGCAGCAGGGAGGGAGGCTGTACCCTGCAGAGTCAAAGGTGGTGGAGCTGCCCAAGACCATGGGAACCCATCTCTTGCATATCAGTTTCACCTGGATGTGAGATATGGAGTCAAAAGAGATCATTTTGGAGCTTTAAGATTTGACTGGCCCTATGGATTTTGGACTTGCATGGGGCCTGTAGCCCCTTTACTTTGGCTAATGTCTTCCATTTGGAATGGCTGTATTTGCCCAATGCCTGTACCCCCATTGTATCTAGGAAGTAATTAACTTGCTTTAGACTTTACAGACTGGTAGGCAGAAGGGGCTTGCCTTTTCTCAGATAAGATGTTGGACTGTGGACTTTTGATTTAATGCTGAAATGAGTTAAGACTTTGGGGCACTGTCAGGAAGGCATGATTTATTTTGAAATGTGAGGATATGAGATTTGGCAGGGGCCAGGGGTGGAATGATGTGGTTTGGCTGTGTCCTCACCCAAATCTCATCTTGAATTCCCATGTATTGTTGAAGGGACTCGGTGGGAGGTAATTGAATCATGGGGGCAGGTCTTTCCCATGCTGTTCTCATGATAGTGAATAAGTCTCATGAGATCTGATGGTTTTGAAAAATGGGAGTCTCCCTACATAAGCTCTCTCTTTGCCTGCCACCATCTGTGAAAGATGTGACTGGCTCCTCTTTGCCTTCTGCCATGATTGTGAGGCCTCCCCAGCCACATGGAACTGTAAGTCCAATTAAACCTCTTTCCTCTGTAAATTGCCCAGTCTCAGGTATGTCTTTATCAGCAGTGTGAAAACAGAATAATATAGCATCTCGAGGATTTGTTATGCTAACCATAGTTAAGGTGTTATGTTCAGTGCTTAACAAAAGCAATTACACCTTCTAGGTATTTTACTTGTGTTATTTCATTTAAATACCACAATAAACTGATATGAAGGAGTTACTAAAATTCAATTTTATAGGTGAATAAACTAGGACTTAAGCAAAGTCACACAGCTTGTTCATTTTGGTAGACTCCAAAGCTCAGGATTTCCACCTAATATTGTAGTACTTCATTAATTTCTATATAAACTCTTTTGAAAGGATTGAGGTCAGAAGAAGAACACCCCCTAAGATATCCTGCAATGCTTGAAAGTCAAAAAAAAAATTGTTATTCCATTGAATTCTGCTATTTAAATATTAATTACTGCACAATTGAAGGCAACGTGCATATACATTTATGTTGGTTAAAATATTATTTAAAGTCTAATCACAATTTCTATTCATCAGTATTATTTGTGTGTAGTATACTATAGTGCCACAAAATAAAATTATTAGCAACATTTTTTAAAACTAGAATTTTGTTTGAAATAATAATGGGAGATGTAGAAGAGGGAATATACATAGGGCCACAATAGAATGATTCATAAAATGTGTCAATTTCTTGGTGAGAATAATGATTTGGTATAACTTATCTAATATGATCTATCCCCTCCCTCCGATTTTCTACTTCTTTCCCCAAAATGTCACTGTTAACTATTCTTTTATCACTTTTCTTTGGTAGATAAGATTTTCCTTAATCTGTGGGGAAGGTAAGACATATTTGTGTCAGATGAATTTTTAATTTTATTCAGTGTAGGAAAGGTGTCTTAGCTAAGGATCCCTAGAAAACAGAAACACAGGCAGGATTTAAGTGCCATGGTCTGCAGTGTAGCACTTTATCCAAGTCTGAAAGTGGTGGGGGATAATCTAGGGGCTCTCGGTTTGTATCTTGTCAGACAAATGGTAAAACTGAGCAGGCCATCATGCAACCAGTTGCTGTATTAGTGGCTGAAGTGGAGCAAACGATCGAAAGTCCAGAAGAAAAAATGGCCAAGAACATCTGAGAGGGCACGTAAGATATGTTTGATGTAGTCCACCTTGTGTGGCACTCACATGTAACTGTGCCTTAGATTATATTTAGTTCTCATATGCAAATACAAGACCTTAGTTTTCGTGAGAATAATATGTTCTTGCTTCTTCCCTCGTAGGGGAGATGTAAGTTGAATAAATTTTCTTATAGCCAACCCTGAGTATGGTTATAATGTGGCAGCAATTTATTTCCCGATAGTGGTAATATGTCACAGTAACTTATTTGTGAATTAGGCCAAAATCTGTGTATTTTCTGCCAATTAGTCATGGAGAATTGTCTCATGAGAACACAATGTATAGGCTGTGAGAGACAAGCATTGGTTCATTCAAGGGATTAGACCTGGGAGACTGAACCCCTTCATGAAATGTGGTCATGTCTTTTTTATCTTGTTTAGCCCAGTCTTAAATGTATCATGAGGTATTTATTCATCTACATTTCTTTTTTCCTCTCTCAATTCTTCATAAGCTCTGCTTCTAGCACCCCACAGCAGTACATGCTTCTTTATCCTATTATCTCTGGACTTAGCCATGAGTTGTTTTGGCAGAAGCAGAAGTGGAATAGAGGTAGAAGTGACATTGTGTCAATTATGAGCTGGAGGTTTAAGAGGCATTGTGTGTTTCCATTTGTCCCTCCTTCCCCTTGAACTTCTGCTATTTATTGTGAGAGGAGCAAGTCATGGATAGTTACTGGTCTCAAAATGAGTGACATGTCAAGCAGAACTAAATCTAAATGGCAGCTGGAGTTATTTTTGCCAACTAAAAAACCAATGGTCAAGAAATTAAATGTTTGCTGTTGCAAGGTACTGAGATTTTCTTGTTACTTATTATGTAGTACAATTACAGCAAAAACTTGGCTGATACATATCACTTCCCTCAATGGATTGGTGCTGCCCTTGCTTGTCATAAAATATGGTAGATTTAATCATACATGTCCTCATAGGTAGCTAAAAATTCATAGTTACCTACTGTAAGAGGTCAGACACACTCAATCTTTCCCAGGGCTCAAAGGCACAGTAGATCTCATATTTCTAATGAATAATAATTCTCTGCTGTGGAGAGGATGGCCTTCTCCAGAAATCTAGAATTATGCACTGAATTTCACCTACTGCAGTCTCCTAAATACTCCATTTGGCATCCTTATCTACCTCCCTTACCCTCAAGGATATTGTATCATATGGATCAAGCAACAGTGATGCTTGAAGGTTTTGGAGTGCTCAGAATTGCTAATTGTTTGTGTAAACAATGTGCTAATTATTTAATTTAACTAGGTCTAATAGCATAAATTACCACCATTAATTTGCCTTGTCTCTAGAAATTCTGGAATAACTGAAAGAATAAAAGTGCTAATATGTTATTAGCTGAATTTGGATTTGAACTTAAAATACCACAAATAAATTAATGAAGTTTTTAGTTAGAAAAAATACTTTTTTGCATGTTTATAAATTTATTTAATTTTTAGATTTTTAAATTTAAAAAATGACCAAAATTATACATATTTATGATGTACCACATGATGTTTTGATATTTGTATACATTGTGAAATGGCTAAATCAAGTTAATTAACATGTGCATTACTTCCCATTATAGGATTACTTGACTAACACAATATTAACTATGAGTTCATGTATTTTCTAGCAGCCATCGGAAACTAGTTTTAAATATGTCTTTTTTTCTTTCTATGCTTCAATAGAAGAACAGAGCATTCACTTTGCCTATCTTCATATAAAAGAAAAATTCTCTAGTTTCTGAATGTTAAGTGTCGTTTTTTGGACATCAAAAACAAATCAATTGACTCCTGGCTCTGTTTTGGATACAGAAATTTGGAAAGAGCTTTGCTCTCATTATAACAACGATAATAACAAAAGTTATATGTTCTACAAATGTGTAGCCTATCTTGAATCTAATAAAGAGGTTATAGGGCAAAAATCTTGCCAGAAATTTAAAGACAAATAATCACCTCCAAGAAGAAGTAGAGAAATGATCACTGGCTTACTTGAAGCAGAGCATGGGAGGAAGATCAGTCTGACAGAGAAGTAATTAAGAATATTTCAGCTAGCATTTTAAATTAATTTCTAAAGCTAAATGTGGTCTATAATAAAGTATAGAACCCTTGCCATACACATACACAAAGGAAGTTCCATCCACTTGCGGGGAAGGCTCTGTTCCACAGACCTCACCATGTGCTCAAAAGATTGGAGACAGGGTGTGAGAATGCAGAAGGCACCCCTTAGTGGTGAGACCTTGATGAGGAGAACCAGCCATCCCAGTGTCCCTATCTTCTTTATGGGGAAAATGAAACAACTCTTCCTCCTCTGAAAAAAGAAAAAAAGGAGCTGCCCAGCAAAGGGCAGACAAGCCTATCTACATCCCTCAGGTTACAAATGAAGATTCATTACAGCAGGGGAAAAAGAAAATGAAAGGCAATATCCTCCAGTCTTTGGGAGAGGTAGGAAAAAATCTAATGGTCTAGCTATTCAAGATCTCTACCAATGAAGCAGCGGCAGTAATACCTGTCTAGCACAAGCTCTGCAGAACATAAAAGGCATAGTTTAGTTATCATGACGAGCAGGAGAAGGAACATTCCTGAGACTCAGGGACACAGGCATTGCCAGAATCCAAGGCTGCACCAGGACAACAAAAAATAACTCCCATTCACAACCAGCAGGATGCAAGTTTTATGTATTAAATATAGTGATATACCTCTGGGTGGCAGGAAGAGAGGAGAGAGAAGAGAGGAGAGAGGGAGTAAGGGAGGGAGGGAGGGAGGGAGGGGAGAGAGAGAGAGAGAGAGAGAGAGACTGTAAGGCACAAATTCAGAGGAATGTCTAACGTTGAAGGTGAAACAGAATCATTAAAAAGAAAAAAAAACCTTGTGATAGAACACAATCCCTGCAGTCAGCACGATGGAAAATTACAGGAATTTAAAGATTTGGCTTATTAAGGATAATCATAGAAATGACAAAACCCAAACATAGTTCAACTCTTGAATAGATAGACTCAAACTTCTACAACAAAGATGTAGTAGAAGAGAAAGCATGCCTATTTCAAGTCATGTGTCCTATTTACTTCAGTTTATTCTACCCTAAAATGTTGCTTGTTAACCAAAAAATAATAAAACACCTGAAAAAGCCAGGAAAAAACCCCTTTGTCCAGTGGCCAATATATCAACAGAATCAGAATCAAATATGATCCAGCCATTAAAACTCTCAGGAAATAAGAATGTGGTGAAAAGGATGATGTACAAATGTACATGACTATATGAGGAATTTGAGCAGAAAGATGGAATGTACAAGAAAAAAAAAATCAAATGAAATAATTGTAGAGGCCAAGGGAAATTTTCTCCTTTGTCCTCTGAAGGTTTGTTGAAAATGACTGACAAGAAGCAGATTAATAGAAGAGGCATACAAATTTATTTGATCATAGTTTTGTGTGACACAGGAGCCTTCAAAATGAAAACCCAAAGATATAAGCGAAACTACATTTTTATGCTTAGGTTCAACAAATTACGGACAGCTGTGTAGAAATATGATAGGTCAAAAAGGCTATGATCTAATGCTAATAGAATGAATGGGGTCCCAGCAAGGCCTGTCTGCCTAGATTCTCCTGGTCTCTCCGAGCAGCATTCCTTCCTTCTGAGTATGGAACAGGACCCTTTCTGGAATGGGGATCTTATGACCTACAGTTAAACAACTTAGGCAAGATAATTTCTTAATGGCCAGTTTTTACACAGAAAGGCGGGGGGAAAGTTAGAGTAATATTTTTAGGTGTCATGGCTGACTTTGGAGAAAAGGAGTTCTGGCTTCTCTGACCTGCTGTGGAGAAGAGGGATTCTAGTTTCTATGGGAAGCATAGGGGAGAATGAAGGGCCAGCATAGGGGAGAATGAAGGACACAAGAGAGTGGGAGAAGCTCAGAGAAAACCTTTTATTTCTCAGGCTGCTTCTGTGGACTGCATTTGAGGATATCATATTTGGACGCTAACACTAGAAAAAGGAAAGCAAGACAATATAAATAATGCTTTGGTGTGCTCATCGGTAGACTCAGTTTAGCTGACAAAAAATTATTGAATTTGGAAGAAGTTCAATATAAATTATCTAATGAAACATTATTTAAAAAACAGTAGAAAATAGGGTGCAGCACACCAACACGGCATAAGTATACATATGTAACAAACCTGCACGTTATGCACATGTACCCTAGAACTTAAAGTATAATAAAAAAAAATTAAAAAAAAAAAACAGTAGAAAATAACCCAGATTAGAGCATCTAAGAGCTATGGGATAATAGCAAATGTTTTAATATAAATGTGTCTGGAATCTCAGAAGAAGAAGAAAAAACAGAGAAAAAAATATTTTAAAAGAATAGTGATTTACAATTCTCCAAAAATAATAACTTATATTATACCATAGATCTAAAACTATTGAAAAAAAGTAATACCAATAGTTGTTTGTCAAAGATTTAAAAAAAGATAAACCACTATCTCCACTAAAAAAGATGGAGGAGGGAACCATATTACCAAAATCAGGAATGATAGAAATAATCTAAATGAAGACCTACACACATTAAAAGAATAAGGATAAAATGTATTAAAAACTTTAGACCCACAAAATTAAATGAATGAACATATTCCTTAAGAGACGTAACTCTCAAACCTCAGTCAATAAGAAATGGTGAACTAAAATACTCCTGATCAATTAATGACATTAAACTTTTAGTTAAAATCTTTTTTATCAAAATTAACTCTAGCTTCACTGTTTAATTACTATATACATATATTTATTTATTTACTTAAGACTGGAGGCTGTTGGTCTTCATTAACTGTTGGAAATGTTTCCTTCTGAATCATTCTACATAGTTTTGGTGGGGAGAATGGGGCCCTGCAATGCCCCCTCACTGGTGCCCACCTGTGCCCTGCATGCTGGGCCTGCACTGCCGTGATTTCACTTGGCCCCCACCTGATCCCCAATGTGCAGCAGAGGAAGCTGAGTCTCAGGTGCAACAACTGTAATTGATTCTGTTCCTGAAGTTCTGTACACAGCACTGAAGTTATCTTAGAGTCATGATTTATGTAACTGTTCTTTCATTTTACAGAACATAAAAGTTATTATTTACAACTTTTTTCCTATGATAAATAATCCTAAATTAAGTATCTCTATACAGAAATATTTTTGTATTCGTTGGAATATTCTTTTTTTTTTTTTTTTTTTGAGGCAGGGGGTGGATGGAGTTTCGCTCTTGTTGCCCAGGCTAGAATGCAATGGTGTGATCTTGACTCACTGCAACCTCCACCGCCCAGGTTTGAGTAACTCTCCTGCTTCAGCCTCCCGAGTAGCTGGGATTACAGGCATGCGCCACCATGGCTGGCTAATTTTATACCTTTTTTTTTTTTTTTTTTTTAATAGAGACGGGGTTTCTTCATGTTGGTCAGGCTGGTCTCAAACTTCTGACCTCAGGTGATCAGCCCGCCTTGGCCTCCCAAAGTGCTGGGATTACAGGTGTGAGCCACCGCACCGGCCCTTGTGTTGGAACATTCTGAACATAAAGTCCCAGAACCAAAAATACTTTGTCAAAGATTGAGCATTTTCAATTCCCTTGCTGTATATTGCTGAAATGTCCAGAAAGGCTAGATAACTTCACATTCCTGGGGCAGGTAGGAGAGGGCCATTCGGTTTTGGATCATAATCCCAAAAGACACAATCCCAAATGCCATAATCTTGAATATTGAAATTCCTGTAGATCAAAATTGCCAATGTCTAAATTCCTAAAGTCTAAAATCCCTAACACTTCTGTAACCACAGTTATAAGACTGGGCACACACAATTACCAACCATAGTGATATACATTTACACACTTCTCTTCTGACATATTTTTTAAATAATTTCAACTTTTATTTTAGTTTAAGGGAATACATATGCAAGTTTTTGTTACACGTAATTACCCTAAACATTTAAGAAAGAAAAAATACCAAGTCTATGTGAAATATTCCAGAAAATATAAAAGGCAAATATTTCCCAACAAATTTTACAAGCCAATATTATTAAATAAAATCAGGCTAGTGTAAGAAAACTAGAGATCAATATACCTCATGAACGTATCCCTCAAAAAATCATCAACAACATATTCCCAGGTTTAATATGAAATGAATACAATCCTCTCTTTAGCCATTAAAAAAATATATATACATTACTATTAATGATAGTCACCATGCTGTGCAGTGGATAACCAGAAGTTACTCCTCCTCTCCAAGTGAAACTTTGTACCCTTTGACCAACATCTCCCTTTCCCCATCTGCTCGCCCTATCCCCAGCCTCTGGGAACCACCATTCTACTCTCTACTGAGGAGATGAGGTCTCTCTCCTTCAGGGCGTCCAATAGAAGCTTTCAGGTAATTTATGCAACACCTGAGCTAAAAATTTGAAACCCTGACCACTTGCTTTTCTTTGCTCACTTTGTCCAGTGACATTATGAGCAACCAGTCAATCTCATTAACATTTGGAATTATCAGATGCTACACAGTCAGCCACATCCTTGCTTCTTATATGTGATTGATTCATAATTTGTGATTGTTGAGTGTTCAATAGTGATGTTAGGAGTATCCCTTGCCAGATGAGCTATCAATGCTCTCTTTACTACTGGGAATAGAATCATTAGTGTCTTTAAATCTAATCAGATTAGAGAGACAATTCTAGAAACCCCACAATCAATTCAGAAAACTCAACCTTAGTATTCTGTTCTTCTAGAACTACTATTGATTCCACAATCTGTATTAGGGGTCTCTAGAGATATCGAATTAATAGGACTTATGTGTATATGGAAAAAGATTTATTATAATGAATTGGCTCACACAATTATGGGGGCTGACAAGTCTCAAGAACTGTAATCAGAAAGCTGAGGACCCAGAAGAGGCAAAAGTAGAGTTCCAGTTCGAGTCCAACGGCCTCAGAAGCAAGAGAGCTGATGGTGCAGTTCCAGACTGGCAGGATTTAAACTTAGGAAGACCTAATGTGTCAGTTTGAGTATGAAGATGGGAAAACAACCCAATGTCTCAGTTTCAAGGGTATCAGGCAGGAAGAACTGCCTCTTATTCAGAGGAGGCTCAGCTTTTTCTGTTCTATTCAAGCTTTCAACTGATTGGATAAGACAAACTCACATTATGGAGGACAATATGCTTTACTCAGCCTATCAATTTAATGTTAAACTCATCCACAAACACCCAGCAACACCCAGAATAATGTTTGACCCAATATCTGGGTACCCTATAGCCCAGTCAAGTTGACACATAAAATTAAACACAACATCTATGAAAAAGTCTCAAAGTATCCACAAAAAAAGCTACTGGAAGTATTAAGTAAATAAGCAATGGCACAGTATACAAGGCCAATATGAGAGAATATAGATAGAACCATACACATATGATAAACTGATTTTTGACAATTATGCCAGCTAAGTAAATAGAAAAGTATAGTCTTTTCAAAAAATAATTGAATAATTGGGCATCCATCCAAAAAAATGAGCCTCAACCCATTCCTTTTACCATATGAAAAAATAACTCAACATACATACATCATAGATCTGTTAAATATGACCATGATATGAGTAGGAAAACAATATACAAACATTGTTGTGACCAATATTTCTTAGATATGACACCAAAAACACAATCTATAAGAAATTTCTTTGATGAATTAATTTTATCAAAATTAAAAACATTTGTTCTTTGAAAGACACTGTTAAGAGAGTGAAAAATATCAGCTACGGAATAAGAGAAAATAATTTCCAAATACTAATCTAATAAAAAAACTTGCATTGTGAACATATTAAAAACCTTTCACAACTCAATCATAAGAAAACAAATAAGCAAATAAAATAATATGCAAGAGTTTTAATGAATGCTTGATCAGATGATAAATGTGTGAGAAAGGGGAAATAAACATATGAGAAAATGCTGAACATTATTAGTTATTGAGGGAATACAAATTAATACCACAGTGAATAAACTACAAACATATTTAGGATGGTCATAAAAAAAAAAAAAAAAAAAAAAAAAACCTGACAATAGGAAGTGCTAAAAAAAATTGTAGAAGCTGAATCTTTCATACATTGCTGGCTGGGATGCAAAACATCATAGCTCCTTGGAAATTAGTTTGACAGTTTCTTCTATTTTTTTTTTTTTTTTTTCTTTTTGAGATGGAGTCTCCCTCTGTCGCCCAGGCTGGAGTGCAGTGGCCGGATCTCAGCTCACTGCAAGCTCCGCCCCCCGGGTTTAGGCCATTCTCTGGCCTCAGCCTCCGGAGTAGCTGGGACTACAGGCGCCCGCCACCTCGCCCGGCTAGTTTTTTGTATTTTTTAGTAGAGACAGGGTTTCACCGTGTTAGCCAGGATGGTCTCGATCTCCTGACCTCGTGATCCGCCCGTCTCGGCCTCCCAAAGTGCTGGGATTACAGGCTTGAGCCACTGCGCCCCGCCGACAGTTTCCTCTAAAGTTAAACCTACATTACCACCCAACCAGCGAGTCTGCTCCTAAGTGTTTACCCAACAGAATAAACACGGGTTCACACAGAAAAACTTCTATATAAATGTTAGAGTTGTTTTATGTACACTTAACCAAAACTGGAAAGTATCCAAATGCCATTCAACTGGTGAATGAAATAAACAGACTGTGGCACATCCACACAGTGAACTATTTTTCAGTAATTTAAAGAAACATACTAGTGATATTTGCAACAACATGATTAATTTCAGACTCCATTGATGAGACCCTAGGAAATAGAAAAAACTATGGGGACAGATTACTGATTAAATATTGCCAGCAGCTGGAGTTGGGAGGAAGCTTGCATAGGGACATGAGCAAAGATTTTGAGGGTGATGAAATGTAACATCCTGAATGTAGTGTTATCCAACCATACCCATTTGTCAAAGCTTGAAAAATTGTATACCATTTTTGGTGTACATCTGGTGTGAATTTATTGCATGGAAATTTGCATAGCATAAAATATTTAATTTACCTCAACAAGATAGTTTTTCTTAAAAATAACTGCAATAGGCAAAAAAATCAATGATTAAAATACTAGCAATGATAAATCCATCTACTCTATGAACTCTAGGAGGGTTTTCATATTTAGAAACATCAAGAGAAAACACAAAGACCCATAAATTCATAATATCCTGATTTTTTCTTATAGGTTTAAGAAAAAAAATTTTCTAGAAATAAATTATTTTATTGATGAATATTAAGTATGATCAAGTTAACATTATATGCCTGGGGAATCTCTGAATAACCTGAATAAACACAAGTGGACCAGGTCACTTGATTATTTAATTACCTCAGTTTCATTCTATTTCCCAGATACTTCTTATGATTCTTAACATAATATATGAGAAGACGTTATTAAAACTTCTTGATTTTATAGTCCCTTCTTAAAACAATTATAGGCGTTTAACCAGCTCTCTCCTGATCTACCTGAACTGCCAGTAATAAGCCATTTTCCTTTTTAGAGAGTTAAAATTTCAGTGCCTTGGTACATTAGTGTTTTGTATATATGAGGTAATTTTGTTTAAGGTCTTTCTGAAGGCAGAAGAATAGGTGCTAAATTATTTTAATAAGCCATGTGTCACATAATGACACTTCAGTCAATGATGAACCACGTATATGAAGGTGGTCCCATAAGATTATGATATTCTATTTTTACAGTACCTTTTCTTTGTTAAGAGATGTTTAGATACACAGATACTTACCATTATGTTACATTTGTCTTCAAAATTCAGTACAGTAAAATGTGGTATAGGTTTGTAGCCTAGGAGCAATAGGCTAGTCCACAAAGCCCAAGTGTGGAGTACGCTATACCATAGGTTTGTGTAAGTGCACTCTACAATGTTTGCACAAGGATGAAATTGCCTAATAATCCATTTCTCAGAACATATCTCTGTTGTTAAGTGATGAATGGCTGTATTAGTGAGGCTTCCATTGCATTAACGAAGCTCTATATTTCAGAAGATGGAAAATAATACTACCAAATGAAGTCTAAGGAAAACAAGGGTAATTTACATTATATGTTTACAAGCCCAATATATTGCTGAAAGCTGGCATTTTTTATATTTGTAAAGACTATATTTACATTATATTTAACAGTAGTCACTTGCAAAATACGAAAATTTGGTAACTATTACTAGTGCTTCCCACTGAATAGCTAATCACTAAATGTAATAAATAGTATGAAAAAGAAGAAAGCTTTGCTTACACACATTGGATGTATACACATTAACACACTGTTACTGGAAGACATTAAAGCAGAAAAAATGCAAACAAATATTATATGAGCAAGGCTTCATGTATGACAAAAATGAAGGATTATTGTTAACTTTGTATTGTTGATCATTAACAGATAAATTATGTCATCATATAAGATATGAGTTCACACAAAAGGCTTCTCTAACTAGGTATGAATTTTACCAAAAAAAAAAAAAAAAAAGAAAAAAATGAAGAAAATAAGACAAGACCATCTGGCCTAACTTTCACTATTGTACTTCACAATAAGAATGATGTGATTGTTTCACTGTGTGGGTGTGTGATTCAATTATCAGTAATTTAAAATATTCACTCATGAAAAATAATTAAACATTTATATAAATCTGTTGACATTGATTATTATAATTAATTTTCAAAATTTTTTCATGTAAATGAAGGAGAGGTGTTCATGGACTCTATTTTGAATATGAGGAAAATAATAAACAATTTTAAAGATAACATTTGTTTTTAGCTACAGAATAAATAATTCTGTGTGTTTTAAGAAGTAACTTCAGGAGGAGAAGTGAAGGAAACAGGACCAAAAAGATTTGAGAAATTTGTGACCTTAGTATATTTAGCATATAATGTCCATCAAATATCATATACTAAATGTCAAATTATAATGATAATAATAAAAATATAACATGATTAAATAGAATCCAATTTAGGTAAGAGCTGTCAAAACCAGACTGGGTCTGTTTTTGAATGGTTGGGTCAAAGGTGAAAAGTTCAATAGGAATTAGGCATATAGGCATACCTCATTTTATTATGCTTCACAGATATTGTGTGTTTTGCAAATTGAAGGTTTGTGACAACCCTGCGTTAAACAAGTCTATAGGTACCATTTTTTCAATAGTGTGCTCACTTTGTAACTCTGTATAACCTTTTATTAATTACCATAATATTTCAAGCTTTTTCATTATTATTTTATCTGTTACAGTGATCTGTGATTAGTGATTTTTGATGTTATTGACATAATTGTTTTCAGGCACTATGAACCGCACCCATATAAGATGGTAAACTGAATCAGTAAATGTGTATGTTCTGACTGCTCCACCAACTGGCCATTCCCTCATTTCTCTCCTTCTCTTGGGCTTCCCAGAAACACAACAACATTGAAATTAGGCCAATTAATAATGCTACAATGGCCTCTAAGTGTTCAAGTGAAAGGAATAGTCACACATTTCTCACTTGAAGTAATATACTAGAAATGATTAAGATTAGTGAGGAAGGCATGTTGAAAGCTGAGACAGACCAAAAGGTAGTCCTCTAGAGCCAAACAGTTAGTCAAGTTGTGCATATAAAGGAAAAGTTCTTGAAAGAAATTAAAAGTGCTACTCCAGGGAACACATGCCTGATAAGAAAGCAAAACAGCCTTGTTGCTAATATGGAGAAAGTTTTAGTAGTCTGGATAGAAGAAAATCAACCACAACAAAGCCTAATCCAGAGCAAGGCCCTAACTTGCTCTTCAATTTTTTGAATGTGAGGAAGCTGCAGAAGAAAAGTCTGAAACTAGCAGAGGTGGGTTCATGAGGTTTAAGGAAAGTGACCATCTCCATAACACAAAAGCATAAGGTGAAGCAACAAATGCTGATGTAGAAGCAGCAGCAAAGTTATCTATAAGATCTAGCTAAGACCACTGATGAAGATGGCTACACTATACAACAGATTTTCAGTATAGACAAAATAAACCTTCTATTGGAAGAGAATGCCATCTAGGACTTTCTTAGCTAGAGAGGAGAAGTCAATATCTGGCTTTAAAGATTCAAAGAACAGCCTGACTGTCTTGTTAGAGGCTAATGCAGCTGGTAACCTTAAGTTGAAGCAAATGCTCATTTACCATTCTGAATACTCTAGGGCCCTTAAGGATTATGCTAAATCTGCTCTGCCCATGCTCCACAATGAAGCCCAGCATGCTATAAAAATACCTCTTTACAGCATGGTTTACTGAATATTTTAAGCTCCCTGTTGAGACCTACTACTCAGAAAAAAATATTTCTTTCAATGTATTACTTCTCCTTGACAATGTACATGGTCATTCAAGAGCTCTGGTGGAGATATACAAGAAGACTGATGTGATATGCCTGTCAGCACAACATCCATTGTGCAGCCCATGGATAAAGGAGTAATTTTGACTTTCAAGTCTTATTATTTAAGAAATACATTTTGTAAGGCTGTATCTGGAGTACAGAGTGATTTCCCTGATGTATCTGGGCAAAGTAAGCAAAAAATCTTCTGGAAAGTATTGACCCTTCTAGATGCCGTTAACAACATTTGTGATTCATGGGAAGAAGACAAAGTACCATCATCAACACGACTTTGGAAGAAGTTGATTCCAACCCTCATAGATGACTTTGAGAGGTTCAAGTCTTCAGTGTAGGAAGTAACTGCAGATGAAGTGAAAATAGCAAGAAATATAACTAAAAGTAGGCCTGAAGATATGACTACTTTGCTATAAAATCATGATAAAAACTTGAATGGATTGAAAGTTGCTTCTTATGGATGAGCAAAGAAAGTGGTTTTTTGAGATAGAATCTACTTCTGAGGAAAATGCTGTGAACATTGTTGAAATGATAACAAAGAATGTAGAGTATTACATCAACTTAGTTGATAAAACAGTGGAGAGCTTGAGATGATTGTCTCCAATTTTGAAAGAAGTTCCACTTTCAAACAGCATTTGCATGCTATAGAGGAATCTTTTGTGAAAATAAGAGTCAATTGATGTGGCAAACTTCATTGTTATCTTATTTTAAGAAATGCCACAGCCATGTCAACCTTCAGCAAGCACACCCTAATCAGTCTGCAACCAACATTACTGAGGAAGGCTCTCCATCAAAGAAAAGCATTATGACTCAATGAAGACTCAGATGTCTGTTAACATTTTTTAGCAATAAAGTATTTTTAAATTAAGGAATACACATATTTTAGACAAAATACCATTGCACATTTAATAGCTACACTATAGTGTAAATATAGCTTTTATATGCACTGAGAAATAAAAAGTCATGTGACTCACTTAATTGTGATATTCACTTTGTTATGGTATCCTGGAACTGAACCCGCAATATAACTGAGAAATAACTACATTTTATCATCCTGTCTCTAAGATTTCAAACTATTACTCTTTGGAATCCAGTGTGGTGCTAGCAGTGTTGAAATAAGCTGAAGATTAGAGCCAACTGCTGCCGCCAGGGTGAAGTGCTTACATTGGCATTAAATTACCAACAAGAATAGCAATCAAACAAGAAGAAGGAAATTTCTCTTATCATCCCGCCTCTCAATCTCCCTGTGCTGGTGGCATCTATTGTCACAACCTATTAAGATGGTTAACTGATAAATAAAATTTTATTACAGTGTCCCAATTAGTGGTATACTGCTATATGTTTAACAGATTCTGAAAAAGCCCTTATTTTTAGAGCTTGCCTATTTTTATGGTGAACATAATTCCATCATAATTGATTTCAATATATCAACATGATGAAACAGTACAAAGATATTACTCAGATACAATACAAATACAGTTGATGTAAATTAGTAGATAATAAGATGCAGTACTTAAGTAGTAATGTTTTGAGTATTCATTTTTTATATTTAGTATTTATTTAATATTAGGTTTACATATTTTTAAAATAATAACTATTTAACAGCTAGCTCTCAAAATTCCTGGAAATTTGACAATTGGGTCTTGTGTGTTGCTATGATTTGGCTCTATCACACTACTGGATCTCAGCCCAACATCGCAAAATGAGGACAGAAGAATAGATTTGGACCAGAGACAAGAGCCTAAAAAGAAGCACAGTTCACTGTTTTAGTTATTAAGCATTTATATACATTTATTTGAACAACCTTATATGCTTCTCTTTAACAAGAATCAACTAGCCTTTGTACAAACAAAGATGTACTACTCATCCTCATTCCAGAAAGGATAGACACAGAATTCCAACAGTACCTGTCTCCATCCCCAAGCAATGATAATACTCCTCTTATTCAGTCACAGCTCTACTTGAATGTATGGAAAACTAAATAATAAATTCTAACATTGACAATTTCCAATAATCATTATATGAAATAATAAGAGGAAAGGGAAAGGAAAAATCAAATTAGTTAACATAGACAAATATATATGTATATAATAAGCAAAAGAGATGGTATGTAAAGCTACTACTGTCTTTTTTTCTACAAACGGCCTAAAGTTGTAGTTGACATTTGTAACTCATTTCATACGTCATTCCATTTTCCCTTAAGTCAACAATTTCTATTGTTGTGATTCTTTACCTGATGATTAACTAGAAAAAAATCACTTTTCCCCCTCAGTGGTTTTTCATTAACTTTTATCTTTGGATATGGGAGTAACAATCATCTGATAGAATTCCCAGTGTTTCAGACAAAGTCATCATATAGCGAAAATCTATTTTATGCTTTTTTAAAAAATTATACTATAAGTTCTAGGGTACATGTGCACAACGTGCAGGTTTGTTACATATGTATACATGTGCCATGTTGATGTGCTGCACCCATTAACTCGTCATTTACATTAGGTATATCTCCTAATGCTATACCTCCTCCCTTCCCCTACCCCATGACAGGCCCCAGTGTGTGGTGTTCCCCATCCTGTGTCCAAATGTTCTCATTGTTCAATTCCCAACTATGAATGAGAACATGCGGTGTCTGGTTTTCTGTCCTTGCGATAGTTTGCTCAGAATGATGGTTTCCAGCTTCATCTATGTCCCTACAAAGGACATGAACTCATCCTTTTTTATGGCTGGATAGTATTCCATGGTGTATATGTGCCACATTTTCTTAATCCAGTCTATCACTGATGGACATCTGGGTTGGTTCCAAGTCTTTGCTATTGTGAATAGTGCCACAATAAACATATGTGTTCATGTGTCTTTATAGCAGCATGATTTATAATCCTTTGGATATATACCCAGTAATGGGATGGCTGGGTCAAATGGTATTTCTAGTTCTAGATCTTTGAGGAATCGCCACACTGTCTTCCACAGTGGTTGAACTAGTTTACAGTCCCACACAGGGTAAAAGTGTTTCTATTTCTCCATATCCTCTCCAGCACCTGTTGTTTCCTAACTTTTTATTGATTGCCATTCTAACTGGTGTGAGATGGTGTCTCATTGTGGTTTTCATTTGCATTTCTCTGATGGCCAGTGATGATGAGCATTTTTTCATGTGTCTGTTGGCTGTATAAATGTCTTCTTTTGAGAAACGTCTGCTCATATCCTTTGCCCACTTTTTGATGGGGTTGTTTGATTTTTTTCTTGTAAATTTGTTTAAGTTCTTTGTAGATTCTGGATATTAGCCTTTTGTCAGATGGGTAGATTGAAAAAATGTTCTCCCATTCTGTAGGTTGCCTGTTCACTCTGATGGTAGTTTCTTTTGCTGTGCAGAAGCTCTTTAGTTTAATTAGATCCCATTTGTCAATTTTGGCTTTTGCTGCAGTTGCTTTTTGTATTTTAGACATGAAGTCCTTGCCCATGCCTATGTCCTGAAAGGTATTGCCTAGGTTTTCTTCTAGGGTTTTTATGGTTTTAGATCTGACATTTAAGTCTTTAATCCATCTTGAGTTATTTTTTATATAAGGTGTAAGGAAGGGATCTAGTTTCAGCTTTCTACATGTGGCTAACCAGTTTTCCCAGCACCATTTATTAAATAGGGAATCCTTTCTCCATTTCCTGTTTTTGTCAGGTTTGTCAAAGATCAGATGGTGATGGTTGTAGATGTGTGGTGTTATTTCTGAGGGCTCTGTTCTGTTCCATTGGTCTATATCTCTGTTTTGGTACCAGTACCATGCTGTTTTGGTTACTGTAGCATTGTAGTACTGTTTGAAGTCAGGTAGCGTGATGCCTCCAGCTTTGTTCTTTTGGCTTAGGATTGCCTTGGCAATGCAGGCTCTTTTTTGGCTCCTTATGAACTTAAAAGTAGTTTTTTCCAATTCTGTGAAGAAACTCATTGGTAGCTTGATGGGGATGGCATTGAATCTATAAATTACCTTGGGCAGTATGGCCATTTTCAAGATACTGATTCTTCCTATCCATGAGCATGGAATGTTCTTCCATTTGTTTGTGTCCTCTTTTATTTCATTGAGCAGTGGTTTGTAATTCTCCTTGAAGAGGTCCTTCACATCCCTTGTAAGTTGGATTCCTAGGTATTTTATTCTCTTTGAAGCAGTTGTGAATGGGAGTTCATTCATGATTTGACTCTCTGTCTGTTTTTGGTGTATATGAATGCTTGTGATTTCTGCACATTGATTTTTGTATCCTGAGACTTTGCTGAAGTTGCTTATCAGCTTAAGGAGATTTTGGGCTGAGATGACAGGGTTTTCTAAATATACAATCAGGTCATCTACAAATAGGGACAATTTGACTTCCTCTTTTCCTAATTGAATACCCTTTATTTCTTTCTCCTGCCTGATTGCCCTGGCCACAACTTCCAACACTATGTTGCATAGGAGTGGTGAAAGAGGGCATCCCTGTCTTGTGCCAGTTTTCAAAGAGAATGCTTCCAGTTTCTGCCCATTAAGTATGATATTGGCTGTGGGTGTCATAAATAGCTCTTATTATTTTGAGATGCATTCCATCGATACCTAATTTATTGAGAGTTTTTAGCATGAAGTACTGTTGAATTTTGTTGAAGGTCTTTTCTGCATCTATTGAGATAATCATGCGCTTTTTGTTTTTGGTTTTATAATGCATTACATTTATTGATTTGTGTATGTTGTACCAGCCTTGCATCCCAGGGATGAAGCCCATTTGATCATGGTGGATAAGCTTTTTGATATGCTGCTGGATTCAGTTTGGCAGTATTTTATTGAGGATTTTTGCATCGATGTTCATCAGGGATATTGGTCTAAAATTCTCTATTTTTGTTGTATCTTTGCCAGGCTTTGGTATCAGGATGATGTTGGCCTCACAAAATGAGTTAGGGAGGATTCCCTCTTTTTCTATTCATTGGACTTGTTTCAGAAGGAATGGTACCAGCTTCTGTTTGTACCTCTGGTAGAATTCAGTAGTGAATCTGTGTGGTCCTGGATTTTTTTTTTTTTTTTTTTTTGGTTGGTAGGCTCTTAATTATTGCCTCAATTTCAGAGCCTGTTATTGGTCTATTCAGGGATTCAACTTCTTCCTGCTTTAGTCTTGGGAGGGTGTATGTATCCAGGAATTTATCCATTTCTTCTAGATTGTTTAGTTTATTTGTGTAGAGGTGTTTATAGTATTCTCTGATGGTAGTTTGTATCTCTGTGGGATTGGTGATGATATTCCCTTTATCATTTTTTATTGCATCTATTTGATTCTTCTGTCTTTTCTTCTTTATTAGTCTTGCTAGCGGTCTATCAATTTTATTGATCTTTTCAAAAAACCAGCTCCTGGATTCACTGATTTTCTGAAGGGTTTTTTGTGTCTCTATCTCCTTCAGTTCTGCTCTGATCTTAGTTATTTCTTGCCTTCTGCTAGCTTTTGAATGTGTTTGCTCTTGCTCCTCTAGTTCTTTTACTTGTGATGTTAGGATGTCAATTTGAGATCTTTCCTGCTTTCTCTTGTGGGCATTTAGTGCTATAAATTTCCCTCTACTCACTGCTTTAAATGTGTCCCAGAGATTCTGGTATGTTTTGTCTTTGTTCTCATTAGTTTCAGGGAACATCTTTATTTCTGTCTTCATTTCATTATATACCCAGTAGTTATTCAGGAGCAGATTGTTCAGTTTCCATGTAGTTGAGTGATTTTGAGTGAGTTTCTTAATCCTGAGTTCTAGTTTGATTGCACTGTGGTCTGAGAATCAGTTTGTTATAATTTCTGTTCTTTTACCTTTGGTGAGGAGTGCTTTACTTCCAACTATGTGGTCAATTTTTGAGTAAGTGTGATGTGGTGCTGAGAAAAATGTATATTCTGTTGATTTGGGGTGGAGAGTTCTGTAGATGTCTACTAGGTCTGCTTGGTGCAGAGCTGAGTTCAATTCCTGGATATTTTTGTTAACTTTCTGTCTCATAGATCTATCTAATGTTGACAGTGGGGTGTTAAAGTCTCCTGTTATTATTGTGTGGGAGTCTAAGTCTCTGTGTGGGTCTCTAAGGACTTGCTTTATGGATCTGGGTGCTCCTGTATTGGGTGCATATATATTTAGGATAGTTAGCTCTTCTTGTTGAATTGATCCCTGTACCATTATGTAATGCCCTTCTTTGTCTCTTCTGATTTTTGTTGGTTTAAAGTCTGTTTTATCAGAGACTAGGATTGCAACCCCTGCCTTTTTTTTTTTTTTTCCATTTGCTTGGTAGATCTTCCTCCATCCCTTTATTTTGAGCCTATGTGTGTCTCTGTACATGAGATGGGTCTCCTGAATACAGCACACTAATGGGTCTTGACTCTTTTTTTAAATTTTTTTTTATTTTTTTAATTTATTTTTTTATTATACTTTAAGTTCTAGGGTACATGTGCATAACGTGCAGGTTTGTTACATATGTATACTTGTGCCATGTTGGTGTGCTGCACCCATCAACTCATCAGCACCCATCAATTCGTCATTTATATCAGGTATAACTCCCAATGCAATCCCTCCCCACTCCCCCCTCCCTATGATAGGCCCCGATGTGTAATGTTCCCCTTCCCAAGTCCAAGTGATGTCATCGTTCAGTTCCCACCTATGAGTGAGAACATGCGGTGTTTGGTTTTCTGTTCTTGTGATAGTTTGCTAAGAATGATGGTTTCCAGCTGCATCCATGTCCCTACAAAGGATGCAAACTCATCCCTTTTTATGGCTGCATAGTATTCCGTGGTGTATATGTGCCACATTTTCTTAATCCAGTCTATCACTGATGGACATCTGGGTTGATTCCAAGTCTTTGCTATTGTGAATAGTGCCGCAATAAACATATGTGTGCATGTGTCTTTATAGCAGCATGATTTATAATCCTTTGGGTATATACCCAGTAGTGGGATGGCTGGGTCATATGGTACATCTAGTTCTAGATCCTTGAGGAATCGCCATACTGTTTTCCATAATTTTTATCTAATTTGCCAGTCTGGTCCTTTAATTGGAGCATTTAGCCCATTACATTTAAAGTTAATATTGTTATGTGTGAATTTGATCCTGTTATGATGTTAGCTGGTTATTTTGCTCATTAGTTGATGCAGTTTCTTCCTGGAATCGATGGTCTTTACAATTTGGCCTGTTTTTGCAGTGGCTGCTACTGGTTGTCCTTTCCATGTTTAGTGCTTCCTTCAGGAGCTCTTGTAAGACAGGCCTGGTGGTGACAAAATCTCTCAGCATTTGCTTGTCTGTAAAGGATTTTATTTCTCCTTTACTTATGAAGCTTAGTTTGGCTGGATATGAAATTCTGAGTTGAAAATTCTTTTCTTTAAGAATGTTGAGTATTGGCCCCCACTCTCTTCTGGCTTGTAGAGTTTCTGCTGAGAGAGATCTGCTATTAGTCTGATAGGCTTCCCTTTGTGGGTAGCATGACCTTTCTCTCTGGTTGCCTTAACATTTTTTTCCTTCATTTCAACTTTGGTGAATCTCACAATTATGTGTCTTGGAGTTGCTCATCTTGAGGAGTATCTTTGTGGCATTCTCTGTATTTCCTGAATTTGAATGTTGGCCTGCCTTGCTAGGTTGGGGAAGTTCTCCTGGATAATATCCTGCAGAGTATTTTCCAACTTGGTTCCATTCTCCCCGTCACTTTCTGGCGCACCAATCAGATGTAGATTTGGTCTTTTCACATAGTCCCATATTTCTTGGAGGCTTTGTTCATTTCTTTTTACTCTTTTTTCTCTAAACTTCTCTTCTTGCTTCATTTCATTAATTTGATCTTCAATCACTGATACCCTTTCTTCCACTTGATCGAATAGGCTACTGAAGATTGTGCATGTGTCACATAGTTCTCGTGCCATGGTTTTCAGCTCCATCAGGTCATTTAAGGTCTTCTCTACGCTATTTATTCTAGTTAGCCATTTGTCCAATTTTTTTTCGAGATTTTTAGCTTCTTTGCGATGTGTTTGAACATCTTCCTTTAGCTCTGAGAAGTTTGTTATTACCGATGTTCTGAAGCTGTCTTCTCTCAATTCGTCAAAGTCATTCTTCGCACAGCACACAGCTTTGTTCCATTGCTGGCAAGGAGCTGTGTTCATTTGGAGGAAAAGAGGCGCTCTGATTTTTAGAATTTTCAGCTTTTCTGCTCTGGTTTCTCTCCATCTTTGTGGTTTTATCTACCTTTGGTCTTGATGATGATGACGTACAGATGGGGTTTTGATGTAGATGTCCTTTCCATTTGTTAGTTTTCCTTCTAACAGTCAGGACCCTCAGCTGCAGGTCTGTTGGTGTTTCCTGGAGGTCCACTCCAGACCGTTTGCCTGGGTATCAGCAGCGGAGGCTGCAGAACTGCAAATATTGTAAAATGGCAAATGTTGCTGCCTGATCATTCCTCTGGAAGCTTCGTCTCAGAGCGGCACCCAGCCATATGAGGTGTCATTTGGCCCCTACTGTGAGGTACCTCCCAGTTAGGCTACTTGGGGATCAGGGACCCACTTGAGGAGGCAGTCTGACTGTTCTCAGATCTCAAACTCTGTGCTGGGAGAACCACTACCCTCTTCAAAGCTGACAGGGATGTTTATGTCTGCAGAAGTTTCTGCTGCCTTTTGTTCAGCTATGCCCTGTTTTGAGGTGGAGTTTACAGAGGCAGGCAGGCCTCCTTGAGCTGCAGTGGGCTCCACCCAGTTTGAGCTTTCTGGCCATTTTGTTTACCTGCTCAAGCCTCAGCAATGGCGAATGCCCCTCCCCCAACCTCGTTGCCACTTTGCAGTTCGATCTCAGACAGCTGTGCTAGCAGTGAGCAAGGCTTTGTAGGTATGGGACCCTCTGAGCCAGGCAGAGGATATAATCTCCTGGTGTGCCGTTTGCTAAGACTGTTGGAAAAGCACAGTATTAGGGTGGGAGTGACCCGATTTTCCAGTGTCGTCTGTCACAGCTTCCCTTTGCTAGGAAAGGGAATTCCCTGACCCCTTGCACTTCCCAGGTGAGGAGGTGCCTTGCCCTGCTTTGACTCATGGTCCATGCACCCACTGTCCGACAAGCCCCAGTGAGATGAACCTGGTACCTCAGTTGGAAATGCAGAAATCACCCGTCTTCTGCATTGCTCATGCTGGGAGTTGTAGACTGGAGCTGTTCCTATTTGGCCATCTTGGAACCTCCCCCTCTATTTTATTCTTAATAATCAGGAACCATTATTTCTATTTTCTTCTTCTTTATGTATTGGCTAATTGACATAGAGCCCAAAATGGCGAAGTGGTGATCTTAACTTTGAGATCAATGGAGCCATTGTTATGTGTTCTGATAAAAAGTTCCCTCTCCTGATAATTAAGACCCCAAAGCAGTAGTCCCAAATTTCTGTGTCAGGAATAAAAATTCTCTGAATGAATTATTAGGTGTAATAGCAAGAAGAGTCATTTTTACTTCTTCTGGAAAAAAAGAACACTATGTATTGATTGCCGATTAAATATACAATATATTATAAAAGATAGTGCCTGTAGTAGGATTCTCCAGAGGGACAGAATTAATAGGATATATGTATATATAAAAGGGAGTTTATTAAGGAGAATTGGCTCACAAGATCACAAGGCAAAGTCCCACTATAGGCCATCTGCAAGCAGAGGAAGAAAGAAACCAGTAGTGGCTCAGTCTGATCCAAAAGCCTCAAAAGTAGGGAAGCCAACAGTACAGCCCTCAGTCTGAGGCCAGAGGGCCCAAGAAACCCCCAGCAAACCACTGTAAGTCCAAGACTCCAAAAGTCAAAGAACCTGGAGTCTGATGCCCAGGGGCAAGAGGAACGTACGGAAGTATCCAGCACTGGAGAAAGTTGAAAGCCATAAGACCCAGCAAACCAGGTTATCCCACCTTCTTCCGTCTGCTTTGTTCTAGTTGCGCTGGTAGCTGATTGGATGGTGCCCACCCACACTAAGGGTGGGTCTTCCTCTCCCAGTACACTGACTCAAATGTTAATCTCCCTGGCAACACCCTCACAGACATATCCAGAAACAATACTTAATTATCTAAGCATCCTTCAATCCAATCAAGTTGCCACCTAATAATCATCACAGTGCCCAATATTTCAAGGCATTGATTTTAAAACTAGCACCATAACCGAGTCTTTAATAGGCTTTTAAAAGAACCATTCTCTCATACCAGCTTCTTCAGAGTTGTGGGTTTTGTGGTAAGACCAGTGATTCTATGGGAATGACCATTGCTGTACCTGTTTTGCAGTAAAATGAATTCCTTGGTGATGAAAAATATCACATGATGTATGTGTGGAGTAAGTCATTCCAAAAGTTTACAGATGGTAATGTTGACAGGGAAAACACCCAAACCCACAATTCACTGCTCTCCCAATTGGCCCAGTTTAAAGCACATATTTAAACATTTTCTAAGAAGATAGACCTTTTATTAAATGCTTTTACCATAAAAGGAGAAAAATAAAATGGGAAGAGTGAAAGAAGACTTTAGGAGAAGATGGATACATTTATGGCATTGGTAATTTGACAGTGTGTACTTATCTGAAAACACATCAAGTTGTATGCATTGAACAGCTTTTTGTATGTCAGTCATATCTCAAAAAAAAGCCACAAAAAGTAAAAATAAAAGTTAACAGGAAGGGGAAAATCCCTGTTTCCTTTCTCCTGGCTTCCAATTTTTCTCTAGTTCTCCATATTGGCAGGAAGCCAGTTTACAAAGGAAAACTCGTTTGCCATCTAACCCCAACTGCAACACAAAGCTGACTATAGAAGAGTAGATTTGAATTTGCAAATCTAGCTTTAAACCAGAACATTCCATCTCTTAGCAACTCAGCATTCATATTCCACTTGCATAAAAACACCTATTCATGTATCATGTAATTACTGAGAACCTGTTCAATTTATCCTTTGTGCTAGGTGCTAAGGATAAATTGGTGATCAAAAACATGTCTGGACTCTATGAAACTTACATTATCTTCCTAGATATTAACCAAATCGTCCTCTTGGTTATGTATAACTGCAAACTGAAAATAACATGGGTCTATGAAAAAATATTACAAATAATCTGGAAGTAATTAAAGAAGTATTTCCCTGAGGAAGTTTCACCTAGCTGAGAGCTAAAGGATTAGAAAGAGTTAACTCAACCAAGTATAAGGTGGCTGCATTCGGAACATATCATTTCAGATGAAAGGAACAACCTGTGCAAAGGCCTTATGGTGGGCGTGAATGTGGTATAACTGTGAAGAACTAAAGGAGCTGAGTATCTGGGCTGCAAAGGTTTAAATGCAAATTATGGGAGAGGAAGCTTGCCAGGAAGGCAGGATTTAGACCCATAATTTTATAAGATTTTGGTTCAGATTCTAAGCAGCAAATCTTGCTGAAGAATTTTAAGGGAAATATTTCAGTTTTGACAGTTTAAAAATAAATGTTCTACAATTTGTGCAGGTCTGAGTTCATAAATGGGGATCAGTTAATAAGCAATCCTGGTAAGAGATGAAAGTCGCTCTAGAGTATTGGCAGTGGAGATGGACAGAAGTGGAGAAATATAAGATATATTTAGAAAATAAAACCAACAAATATTGCTGACAAATTGTAAGAGAGATGAAGATGTCAAAAATGCCTCTTATATTTCTGGCTTATGTAACTTAACTGATGTTGGTGCTGTGGACCGACAGCACACAATAGAAGAGGCTATCTTGACATCCCTGGATTTATTGAATCATCCAAGTAAAGGTATCTAATAAGTGTATAATCAGAATTTTCTATAAAAGTACATTTAAAAACAAATAAGCCAAACTAAACTTATAAATACAATTTTATTTAAAATGATAGAAATGTCTGTTCACAGCAGTAAGGTTTTAAAATGTGCTCTTTGTCATTAATGTGTCACTGTTCTCATTTCCCAAGTTGCTTTCACTCATAACACTTCCTTTTAAAATTATTATTCTAATCCAATATTCTTATGCATTATTTTACTCTTTTTTAAGTTATGAAATCAAAACAAAGAATAAATTCAGAGATCACACTAATCTAGTCAGATCTATTAATCTAGTTTAGCAGCTGGTCACTTATGCCAGTTTCTGATTCTCTCTGCCTCATGTTCAAATAGTTTTCTATCCTTTTGTACATGAACTGTGATCCAGTAGGCTGAACCCTGGGCACTGCCTCCTAGGCTATCTCACCATCCATTCGGCCAGTAGATGACACCAGCTGAATAATGAAGCAGAAGAAAAGAGACATAGGAGTATTTATTTCCCACTCTCTTCAGTTTTGGCAGTGGTTAGGTCTCCTCATGATGACAGTTCCTGCTGGGAATCCCTTATTTTCTATCTCCCATGCTCACTGGACTGCTGAAACATTCTTTCCTCCCCTTTCCCCTGAAGGACTAGTGGTAGTGATGGGTTTCTACAGTTGCTAGACCGTTACTTCAATATCCTTTGTTGATTCACCTTTACTAATAGTTTATTTATTAAGCTCAGTTTATTTGAAGTTTGGGTCAAATTATTCTGTTTCTTGCTAGGATACTCAATAGTTCTATACTTCAGCTTTATTTACGCTTGAAGAGTATAAAGCATTTTCTTTGCCAAGTCATTCGCTTTTCATTCTATCCAGCAACCTCTAAATTGGGGCTCAACAAACTTGCTGTGTAAAGGAAAAAACAGTATTTAAGTTCTGTGGATCATACCTCCTATTCCATAACTACTCGTCCTTGACATTGTAGCATAAAAGCAACAATAGACAATACGTCAATGAATGAGCATGGCTGTGTTCCAGTGAATCCTTATTTATAAAAACAGGTGCAGATGCCTTTGCCCAATGGCCATAGTTTCCCAACTTCTGTTTTAAACCAACTAACATTCAAATAAAGGAAAATGCAGGCATACATTTACTTACCTTGCAGACATTATCATTTTCCTAAAGCTATATAATAGCCATTTTCAATATTTAATTAAGTGCTCAATTTTGACAAATATGGTTTATGAAATGACCTCTGTAAGGATAAGGGTTAACATAGAAATCATGTCATAGGTAATTTGGTACAATCTATGAACTAATGAGAAACTGTAAGTGAAGTACTAGGAAAAAATTTAACGTACTATACATAAATAAAATATTGTTGATGCTTCAAAGACCCTTGAACTATTACTGTCATAAATTAAATGTGTAATATACTAAGGGCATAATGAATTATAACCAAATCTTTAGTTATTTGTGTAAGGAATATTTATTTAATGGAATATTTGTAACAAATTTTCAGAGCTTGACACTTCAAAATTCCTCAACTAAGAGTTGTCACTTGCCCAGGAGATACAATTTTATTTTAATATTAATATGTAGAAAAAATTACAAGATAAGACATATACTTTTTTGGGTTTCACACAAAAACATAAATTAGCATGGCAATTTATATCTTTTGTATATACTATGTCTACCTCCCTTAATTTGTCTTGTACTAATATCCCATGTCATCCAGTAAACTAATCCTACTCTCCTTTCTTCGTCTCATGTTCATAGTGATATTCTGAAAATCTAAATAGTACTATTATTTAATAAAGAACCACATAAAATAAGAAAAAATTTAAAATCAAGATTACTGAAATTCCTGCTGTACCCAGAAATTTCAGCTTTAACACATGGCAGCTAGGAGTACTAACTTACAAATAGAATTTGCTATATGAAACCTGGAAGAAATATTTTAATAAATGCTAATGATCATGGATAAATTCTTAACAACTCACATATAGAACAGAGAGAACTATAAATATCACCTTTGAAAAAGCAAGATGAGACAGCTTTTAATATTAAGGCATTGGGAACATATGGTTTGTTTGTAAAATCTGGAAATATCCCACTTGGGCCTAGAGAAAGAAATGAAAAATAGGAAGCTCAAAGGACAAGCTTCTCTCTTTGCAACCTTGTATGTCTGCAGGGTTTTGGTTCAGGATGTCTTCTTGCCCTCAAATATTTTAAGTAAAAATAGCTAAAATCCTTAACATTTAGTTTCTTGTAAATAAGTATAATCTAAAATCCTTATTTTAGAAACTATTTTCAACTTAGAAAATAATTTTAACAAAAAGAATTTAAATTGCTGTTCAAGAATGTGAAAAATTCTGAGTGGAAAGTGTGTTAAAAGATAACGTTCAATTTAGTTTAGAAAATATGTGTTGAACTCTTATTTTTTGGAAGATATTTACTCATGGTAACTACATCTTACAAATGATGAAACAGTGCTTTTGAAAAAGGTTAAGTAACATGACTAAAACTACATAGTAAGTGACAGAGCTGAAATTTGAACTTAGTTTTATGGCTCACCTACCTGTTAGGCATCCTTTGTAGAGTTTATAGTATGGAACATCTTACTGTCTTTAGCCCTATATTACTTATTATATCTTAAGTTCAAATAATCTTATATCAAATAGGTATTTATTAGCAAAGGCAATTAGCAGAAAAGCATTGAGTCTTCTATTGATCCTGAAGGTTAATATATCTTCTAATCTTAACGAGGTATCAAACAATAAAAATTTTCATGATAAGAGAAACTTCTGCACTGGCATTTTCAGAGAAACTTCTCGATTTTATAAATATAAATAAATTATACTTATTTACAAGAAACTAAATGAAACTAAATGTTAAAAAATAGTAACAAATATAACTAATATTTATTCATTACATTAGCATATGCCAGGTGCTGTGTCAAGTATTTTGCATGTATTATATTTTGTTACACTTTTAAGATTATATCTATTATCTCAATATGCATTTTGAAGGTGAAGAAATTAACATAGAGAGGGATTGTAATGCACAGAGCATGTAAAGAGGAAATCTTTCATGAAATCTAAATCAGGAATACAGGCTTTAAATCACTATACTACTTTTTAAAGAGAGTGCCTTTCAGTATCTGAAAGTTCTTTTGTTGACTGGGTGCTCATAAGAGGCTATTCAATTTGAGGGCACTGGAATCAGGTTCAATTGTTCTGCATAATAAAATTTGTTGGAAATTTAAAGTATTAAGCAACAAATGTGGGCTAACAGGAGCCAATGGTGTTAGATTTTTTGCAGGAATGGTATAGAAGGAGGACATTCTAAGTGCAGGTGCATCTGGGAAGATTTGTCAAATGCATGTTTATGAGATTTAGTGCTATGTTGCATATAATCTAAAATCTTCTGTCTCCCCTGGAAAATCTTCAGTAAAAATCCAAGTATCTCTCCAACGTTTTGGTAAAGTGAAAATAACCCAAACAATTGGTGAGGGGTGGAGGTGGTGGGAGATAAAAAGTTTTAATATTCTGTCTTCTAAATAGCTCAAGACCAAGACAAAATAAATTCAGAGACATTTAGAAAATAATGATACAGCTGTGTTTTAAGATATAGTTCTTATGTAATAAGGACCTCTAAAACATGCTCGCCTGCTGGAAGGTGCAGGAAACGCTATCTTTCTTGAGCTTTTAATGTATCTTTATCTTTTTTGTCAATATTAAAAGCAAAATTGGTCTGGCTTTCCTTTCTTGAATAGGCTGCTACAAATTTCAAATTCACACTTCCTCTACTGTTATTTTTTTTTCACATAGTATCCAAAATGAACTTTGAAAACCTTAAGTAACATTTTGTCTTTCCCATGTTTCAAACCTTTTTGGCTTCCTATTGTTCTCACAACAAAATAGAACAACTTCACCCTGGCCTACATGGTGAATTACAACTTGCCTTTTTCTCTCATTTCATCTTATGCCATGTTTACTGTGCTCCATTCACTCTAGCTTTCTTGCTGTCCGTGGAAACACACAAAATGTGACCTCATCCCAGGCCCTTTTCCAAATGTGTTTCCTTCTGCGTGGAACACTGTTTCCCCAAAAGATGACCTCTTCTCACTTCATTCAGGTCTCATCTCAAATGACTTTACAACAGAACAGACTTATTTGAGAACTCCATCTAAAATGATGCCTTCCTTTGTCATTTTTTATATTACTTGGCTTTATTCATTATACTTATAACTACCTTATATGATCAGATTTCACCTGCCATAAAGTACATTCCATGAAAGAAAGATCTTTTTTTCTGGTTTGTTTTCTACTCTATCTCCACTGTAGGTAATCTATAAATAACTGTGGTATGGATTAATGCAGTAAATTCATCTTATTCTGGATCTATGATATATTCATTTATTGTGTTTCTTTCCTCACATTTTTCTATATTTGTTTAGTGTTTTCTTTGCTGTCTTTTAGATTTCCTTTTAAATCCTGTCAGGAGGCATTTGCAAAAGAATCAAACAAATGTTTGTATAAAATAAACAGAATATTGTCATATATAAACAAGTGTCGCATCTGGGAAATATAAGGTCTGGGAAATTTTTACCTTCGGTTTGACTGAGGCACCTGGGAAATTGAGAAGAAGAAGAAGTAAGGATTGCTCAGAAGGAGCTTATTGGATATTAATTTATTTTGAGTCCTTCTACCTAATGCCCCCTAACAAAATAGAGAAAAAGCAAAACACAAAGATAGAAGAAAAGAGTGGGAGAACGAAAGGGAGGACATTAAGGAAACAAGATAGAAAATGAATAAAGGAAGGAGGAAAGGAAGGAGAGAAAGAAGAGAAGGAATAAAATTATGATCAGTGATGAAGGCCAAATAAAAACTAATCCTAGGAAGATGTATTCTATCATATGACTACTAAAAAAAGAATCATAGAAGTAGAAATTTGAATTAGTGATTGAATGGGTCATTCCTGTTGCTCTGTGGCACTCTGTAAAGGTTATAGACTTCAACATTCCTTTTCTTTGTATATGGGGTCCAGTAATTTTCAAGAGATCCATAGTCCTGGGTAATATCAACATCTTTGTATATGATCCACTTGTCATCCTGACTTCTCCAATTATTTTGTAATCTGCCCTTCCTCCATTGCCTATTTTTTGGCCCTAGATGAGATTATTTTCCCGAATTTCCATATCTTTGAAATTGTAAGCTGGAAAACTAATAACTTTTATTGTATGGCATCAAAACATTAAATGATGTAATGTTTGGCATATTTAATGTGTATACAGAGATTTTGGCTTTTGGGTGAATGGTTGGAAAAAAACAAAATGTGGTAAAATCCTGGTTATTTCTTGATACAATGAACAAAGTTCTGGAAGAAAGGGATAAAGAAAGAATAGAACTATTGGATTGTCAAACAGATATAGAAAGAACTTCTGCATTGTGGAAGGCATGCTTTCATCTTTCACCTGCCATTTAAATTGATCAAAAGTTACGTGATTTGGATTCTTAGAAAGCTTAAAAAGAACAGCTTTTTAAATTCTGTGATCAGCATTTACAAAGTAGAAATACAGGTAGGAGGTAAGATAGTGGTGCCAAGTCTTTCTTAAGTACATTTCACTAAACATATTTTGTCATTCAATTACTGTGAGCCTGCCATAAGATTTTCCTCATTCAGCTTAGCCTGTTGTTTCAAATCAGTGTAAGGCAATGGCATTGTGCTGAAAGGACAAAAGGCCGAACAGAAAACATTAAACCAACATGTAAAAGGCAAATATCTTAAAGACTATGTCACAGAACATTTTCTGTGATTATTTACCCATAATACAATAACAATGATGATAGTTATAATATAACTAGAATGAAAATAATAGCTAAAGTTTATATAGCACTCTAATTCAGGCACTGTTGTGACTGCTTGTCATGTATTAATTAATCCTTTAACCATTGAGGAGGCTATTACTGTTACTCTCATTTTGTAAAAGATAAAGTGAGATTACAGAGATAGTAAGATGCAGAGCCATGATTTGATATGTGGTAACTCCAGCTTCAAAAGTCTGTTTTCAACCACAACATCATCAGAAGCCCATTCTTTTGCCGAAGAAACCCCTGACTGCCTGAAATAGCTTGTGACTCTTCAAATATTGAGGTATTTCCTGAGACATCCAACCAACACCAAGGGGAAGTGGGCTATGAAAGTTGGCGTGTTCCATGATACCACTATGTTCATAGCAGAGATGGCAAGAGGTATCTTTCCCCTCAGCCGAACCAGGAACTGCTAGCCTCATTCCCCAAGAACATCCTCTACTTTCAGATTAGAAAGTTCTTCCTCATCTGATCCCTCAGGATTTGTTATATTCTAGAAATTAGCCAATGCTGTTTATTCCCTATTCCTTCCTTCTGAATTGGAATTATTTTTAAAATTGTAATTTCCTGCTTTTTCTAAACTATTATATATTATATAACGTCAACAATAGTGTTGGTGTCAGATAAGCTTTAAGGCTTAAATTTACAGGTTTTCAGACCTCTAAGAAGTTATTCCGGGACCTGACAGAGCTTCAGGAATCACTTTTGACTGGAGAGAGTCACTGGATGAGACTAGCTTGGGAAGGGGTGAATGAAAATAAAAGGGAGCATGTAAATGGTTGATTGTGGTATAGCAAGAGATAGCCTGAAGAAGATCATTCTAATTTTTCTGTCAAATACCTTTTCCTCCACTTCTTATTTACTAACAACATTGATTTTAGGTTGTTGATCAGGGTAGAATATATCCCCTTTCCCATGCTCTCCCCCTCACCACTACCCCCCCAAAAAAAGAGAAATGTCATGTCTCAGGGTTCCTTGTAACTACAGTCAAAAGGAAATAAACCGAGAATGCTGGGGTTTTCTAAGATTTTTTTTTCTTAGTTTTAGGAGATATGACTTTCCCTTTGTTCCTGTACATTTCCTTCTTCTTACTTGGAATATAGACAGGGAAACTGGAAGCAGATCTGCCATCTTAGATCATGAGAATGAAAACCATGTACTCAGTTTGGCAGAGCAGCAAGGAGCTTCATCAACCACTCAGAGATCATCTCTTACCATGAAATACCTGTTTTCTGACTTTATGTTGGAACAAAGGAGTAGCGTTTTATCACATGTAGGCAAATATTTGAAACTAATATAACTGATCCAATTAAGCTTGCATCTTTAATTCCCTCTACACACACTAATGAAAAACCAAAGTTTTATTTACATAGTGGTTCTAACCAGAAGCAAGGCCATTAGATAGTTTGTATTTAATTCCTAGAACTGTCCTAGAGACATTTTTCACGGAGAGGTTTCCCAAACTCAGAGTAATCCTGTACTCCTCATTAGAAGTTATCCTGTAGGCCGGGCGCGGTGGCTCAAGCCTGTAATCCCAGCACTTTGGGAGGCCGAGACGGGCGGATCACGAGGTCAGGAGATCGAGACCATCCTGGCTAACACGGTGAAACCCCGTCTCTACTAAAAATACAAAAAACTAGCCGGGCGAGGTGGCGGGCGCCTGTGGTCCCAGCTACTCGGGAGGCTGAGGCAGGAGAACGGCGTGAACCCGGGAGGCGGAGCTTGCAGTGAGCTGAGATCTGGCCACTGCACTCCAGACTGGGTGACAGAGCAAGACTCCGTCTCAAAAAAAAAAAAAAAAAAAAAAAAAAGAAGTTATCCTGTAGATAGAAATGGTCACACCCACTTTTCTATCCCTACTATTATAAATTTAGAATATGGTCCACTTGCTGTGGAAAGGCAACCACTCTTGTGCTAGTTTGGGCCTTCCAATGGCTCCCTCATGACCACAGTGGACATGCCTCCTGGGACATCAGTAAGTTTTCCCTGAATTCTTGCCTTCTCCCACATCATTGCATCTCCTCATTCATATTTTTCTTATTTTTAAGTTTGTGGTATGCTTCTGGCATCAACCGTTGTTTTTAGGACTGTTAAGAGACATTTTTTCCTCTTTATTTTCCTTCTCTCCAAACAGTTCACTCGGGGTTCAAGAAGGTTGTTTAGAGTCAACTTTACATCATCTTTCCTCAAAGTCTTTCTTCAAAATTAATCTTATATTATTCTTAGGAACAGTATTGACAAAATTGTATATAAGCAATGTAATACTTATTTCTTAGCCTTTTATAAAGAATCATATCATTATTTCATTTTTAAGGAAGGGGTTAAGAAAACAGTAGAAAGTATCATATAAACATTTTGTATGTACTTACACATCCCTTTAAAAAATGAAGGAACACACATATTTTATTCCATCTTTCTGTCTTCCAGATTTAATTGTTGTCTTCTCATTTTTAGTCCTTCTTGAAGTTCTCTTTATGACCTTACATAATAAATTTTAAATCCTGTTTATTAATGTATCTTCATTAAACTTCATCTATTGATGCCATCTTAAGGAAATACAATTAATGTTCTTACTGTATTCTTATCCTTATTTGCCTCCCCCTCCTTCTGTAAAATTTTTGTCATATTATTACAAAATGGATAGCATTTACTTTCTGTGACCCCACTTTTTAACAGGTTTTAAATCTAATTTTTATATTTAGGTGAATGCAGTGTCTACACTTAATCCTGTTTTTTTTTTTTAAAAAAAAAAAAACATTAAGTTTCGTAAGGTCACTGGGAAATTCGACTTGCAGCATTTTTTTTTTTTTACAATATAGAAATGTTAATAATGTATGTTTCTTTATTACCTTTCTACATGCTGCTGTGTTGACTAATCTGTGTAATAGGAATGAACACAGCATATCACATTTTTTGAGGCTATTTCTTCTATCATGTTAATCAGTAATGCCTGGCAGGAGGAAATTAGCAAATTGTATCCACTAGAAATGTGTACTCTGCTCTTCACTAAATCAGCATCAGAGGCTGTCTTCTGTCAACCATTTTCCTTCTTTGGGGGTCTTATTGGTAAAAGATGTTTGTTTGAAGTGGCAGCCTCCTTCTTACGACCCCATCATTGAGGCAGGACCTCCAGGAGTGGCAGGGCAACAGATATTCTTCCTCCCATCTGAAAAAGAGAGGTTAATGTCAGAATTTTTGACAGATACCAGAGTGCTCTCCAAAATAGGCAGACCCTGCCAATAGCAGGTGATTGACATTTATTCTTCTGAGAAATTAATTCTTTCCAGACAGCTCCCTCAGAAGCACTTCATTTTTATATGTTTTGTCTGAATCCTGGCACCAGGTTGACAGAGCTATTGTAGTTGTTATTTGCTCAAGGAAATCTGTCGATGTCAATATTTTCTAGAAGGCTGGCCTAGGAGAGATAGAGTTATAAAAGATAAGGTTCTCATTGCCCATTGAAGTCTGGAAAATCCTTTCCTGAGGATGATAATCTAGACTATTATTTATATTCCAACAAGCTTTTCCTATTTTCTGTTATCTCATTCTCTTGTATGGAAAATATTCTCTTCCTTCCTGCTTTTAATTCAGTGTTTTATCCTAAATTCTTTCTCATTCCTCCCCTAGGATTTTCTTCTTGTTCTCCTTCTGAACTGGTTTTCTCTGATTTGAGATCTTAGATAATCTCAAAGTAGGGTCGTATTTCCCGCTCTGATGCTTTTCCTTCCTTCCACTCTACCTCATGTTCCTGCATTCTTATTATTTCCTATAAATATTTTACCTGAAATTGAAAATGTGCAAGACTTTCAATTATCCTGTAAAATCATATTTTAAATGTCTTCACTAAACTTTCATAATGATCTGATTTGCTCAAAACAGTTATTACATAATGTTTTATTTTGAGAAGTTGCTCAAATACACATTAAGTCTTCTATAGTAATGTAGTTTTTTGACACTTTCTTGTTTTCAATAATGTATCTTACCTGTTAGCCTCTTCTTTTCTAATATAAATATTAAAATTTAACTCATAGGGACCTGAGAAGCAAATTTAGTTTACACTTATTATAGAGATAAGAAAACTGAGGTCAAAATGTTAGATGCCTTCTCTAAGATCACATAAGTTTCTTACTTACATAATTAGCACTGAAGGTGGTATCTACTTATACTCAAATGTGCTTCCCACCACACTATGCTGCTTTTTGTGAAACTCATTGATATATCTATTAAATATTTTTAATTAATTTTTAATTAATTTAAAAATTAACTGGCATCAAAATGATTATCTTTAGCAAAATTCAGTGGAAGAAATATATAATTTAGCCACTTTGAGGGACTTTTACATTGATAGTCATTGAAAAATGGTCAGTTATCATTGTTTTTCATAAGAATACTCTATTCTTATAAGAATACTATAAGGCATTAGTTAACAATTCCATCATTGAACTGGCTGGGAGCATCATGTCGTTTGTACTCAAAATGATAATTAAAATTATTCATTTGATATGTAACTCTCCTTTTACTCATAAGACACAGATGTATGTTACTATATTGCCTGAAAAAATTCCACAGTAAAATTGCAGTGATATAATCATGGTGTACTAGTTTTCTATTGCTGCCTTTTAAAAGTACCACAAACTTAATGACTTAAGACAAAACAGATTAGTTCATAGTTCTAAGGTTCGGAAGTACAGATGGGCTTGACTGGGTCTATGCTTAGGGAATCATAAGGCTGAAATAAAGATACAAACCAGCATGCGTTTTTATTTGGAGGCTCTGAGAAAGAATTCCCTTCTCAGCTCCTTCTGGTTGTTGGAAGAAAATTTCTTTGGGGTTGTAAGACAGAGGTTCCCATATCCTTGATGGCTGTCAGTTGCAAGTGCTCTGTTTCTAGAGGCTACCTGTATTTCTTGTCATTGGGCCCTTTCCATCTTCCAGGCCTCAATGGCTTGTCAAATCCTTCTTGTATTTTGAATCTCTCTGACTTCATTTTATGCCACCAGCCAGAAAGAATTCTGAATTTAAAGGACTCGTGTGATTATATTTGGTCCATCCAGATAACCCATGTAATTTCCCTATTTTAAGCTCAAGTGATTAGTAACCTTAATTATATCTGAAAAATCTCTTTGGCTGTGTAAAGTGATATACTCACCGTGAGACATCTCAGCATATTTCCTGGAGATTAGGGCAGGAAATCTCAGGGGCTCACTTTTAGAATTCTGTCTGCCGTAATTGGTAATTTCTTTATCTTTGGTGAGTAGAAAAGGAAAGTGCCCAATGTAAATGTCAAATGGTAGTGATGAGTAGGTTCAGTACTATCTGTGTCACTTCATTCTTACCCCTGCTATCAATGGAAATTCGTATTTTAAATTCCTGCCTTACTTCCCAACTCTATCATCAGAATCTGTACTTTCCCTTTCACTTTCTTTCTTTCCATTTTATTTTTAAAGTTTTAGGCTACTGTCTTATAGTAACTTGGGCATTTTGAACCCCTTCATTATCAACTGAACCATGGAAGAGTTTTATCAGGCTGTGCGTTTGTGTGTGTGCATGTTGTTATTATGGTTTATCCCTGGGATATTTCCATAAATCTGGTAGATCTGTTTCTCCACTTAATTAACTTGGAATCTGTAGCAGTTAGCAGCAGGCACTTCAAGAGTCTTTTCTTCTACTCCTAAAATAGTTCTTAATAATATGTTACACTCTAGAACAGCTGTATTTAGGCAGAGAGTTGTTCTTTTCCCTAAAATAATTGTAAATATTCTCTGCACCATTAGAACACTTCTGAAAATTTGTTAACCACATTTTACCCAATGACAGGATGGGAATTAAATTGATGAAATAGTTTTATTTATTTATTTAAATAATTTTGATTTTGATTTTAGATTCAGGGGGCACATGTACAGTTTTGTTACATGGGAATATTACATGATGCTGAGATTTTGGGTATGGATGATCCCGTCACCCAGGTAGTGAGCATAGCACCCAACAGGTAGTTTTTCAGCCTTTCCCCCCCACTCCCTCCCTTCCTCCTGTACTAGCCCCCAGTGTCTGTTGTTTCCATCTATGTCCATGTGTGCTTAATGTTTAAGTCCTACTTATAAGTGAGAACATGCAGTATTCTGTTTTCTGTTCCTGTGTTAATTCCCTTAGGATTACGGCCTCCACCTCTATCCATGTTGCTTCAAAGGATATGATTTCATTCTTTTTATGGCTGCATAGTATTCCATCGTGTATATGAGCCACATTTTCTTTATCCAGTCCACTGTTGATGGGCATCTAGATTGATTCCATGTCTTTCCTATTGTGAATAGCACTATTGTGAATAGTGCTGTCATGAATATTAGGCTGTGTGTACCTTTTTTGTCGAATGCTTTATTTTCCTTTGGGTATATATCCACTAACAAAATCACTGGTTCATGTGGTAGTTCTATTTTATTTGAGAAATCTCAAATCTGCTTCCCACAGTGGCTGAACTACTTTACATTCTCACCAGCAGTGTAGAAACATTCCCTTTTCTCTGCAGCCTTGCCAGCATCTGTTATTTTTTGACTTTTTAGTAATAGCCATTCTGACTGGTGTGAGACGGTATCTCATTGTGGTTTTGATCTGCATTTCTCTGATGATTAGTGATGATGAGCATTTGGCATTTGTTCATATGTTTGTTGGCCACATGTATGCCTTCTTTTGAGAATTATCTGTTTATGTTCTTTGCTTATTTTTAGTAGAGTTATTTGAGTTTTGATTGTTGATTTGTTTAAGCTCCTTATAGATTCTGGATATTAGACCTTTGTCGGATGCATAGTTTGGGATATTTTCTCATGTTCAGTAGTTTGTCTGTTTACTCTGTTGATAATTTCTTTTCCTGTGCAGAAGCTCTTTAGTTTAATTCAGTCCCACTTGTCAATTTTTGCTTTTGTTGTAGTTGCTTTTGAGAACTTAGCCATAAATTCTTTGCCAATGCTGATGTCATGAAGATTAATTCCTGTTTTTTTTTTTTCTAGGATTTGTAGAGTTTAAGGCCTTATATTTAAATCTTCAATCCATCTTTAGTTAATTTTTTGTGTATGCTGAAAGATAAGAGGTCCCATTTAATTTTTCTACATAGGGGTAGCCAGTTATTCCAGCACCATTTTTTGAATAGGGAGTTCTTTCCCCATTGTTTATTTTCATCAAATTTGTCAAAGATCAGATGGTTGTAGGGGTGTTTATTTACATTTATATTATGTAGGTTTAATTTTAGCTAATTTGATCCCAGTCCTCAAGACAATAAATTCATCAGAAAGTATTTTCTTACTTGTTTGCTTGAACTAAGAGTCAGTATATTTTGTGTCTATTTTTATTCCTAAAGAGCTGGGGTTGAAATCATATCTCTGATCAGTTTGTGAGGCCCCCATTTTGTTCAGATACTTAGTTTGCAGTAATCTGGAACTCCTGAAGATATTCTTGCTTGTAGGAAGTTACAATGCTGTAAATATGTCTTTCAGGCTCATTTCAATTTATTTTATAATTGGGGCTCCATTTTCATGTATATATCTTTCTTATCTAATACATGCAAAGTATTAAGGAGTTTTCGTAATTAACTCACTCAGTTTGTCATCTCTCATAACAGATCATTTACTAAAAGCAATGTTTTTACTTCACAGTTGCTGAATATATCATTTTACCTCTATTTTAGGCTCCTTCCATGGCCCTTGTAATTGACCTTAGAAGCAGAAAGAATTACAGAATTTATTATTTACCTTCCTTCTTCTTTGTGTCTTCCTTGGTAGTTGCATTCCTTTTGTATTAGAATTTTACTGTTCTTTATAGAGCTCAGGTAGGTTATTCATATATTTCTGGTTCTGAGACATTGACAATGTGCTTTCTTAAAAAAATCTCTCCCTGATTGTTGTCTATGTGTCATCTATCTAGCTTGCACCTACCTGTTGTCTTTTTCCTTTTATTCTCAGCCTCTACCATTTTCTTTTGCTTCCTAGGTTGCCACTTCAATAAATGTTTCAGTAAGTAGGTATCTTTAAATATACTTTCATCCATCACTATTTTTTTTTTTCTGTGATATACTTATATTGCATCTACATATACAGTTCATTCCTTCTAACTTTTGGACTATGTTCCTTAGTTTGTATCCATCACATTTGACTTCATTTGGTTTTTACTTTTTTCCTTTTATGCAGTCATAGCTAATTCTCACAGATTTGTTGACAGGTCTGTTGACTTGTGACTACTCTGTTTTCTTTTCCTTTATATGCTCCTGGTCTCTCTGGTACTCCTGGTAAAGAGGATGAATCTAACTTATCATATGTCTTCTGCTGGAAGGTTGTTGGGACAAACTTCCTTTCATTTCTGCTATAAAATTCCGATAGAGTTCTATGCTGCAGTTTTGATATAATCTTCATTTTCTTTCTTTTCCAGTGTTAGGTAATTCCATATTTCGCTGTGCAATCAAATGACTAGCCTCCAGAAATCTAGTAGGCAGTAGTGATTCTGGCAACTTCTAACAGAACTATGTGAATAAAATTCCTATTAAGATTTTAAATGTACAAATGAGAGAAGAGTAATCTGATTTTGAGGTATAAATGCTTAGAAATTAAATTTTGTGGTCGGACGCAGTGGCTCCCATCTGTAATCTCAGCACTTTGTGAGGCCAAGGTGGGCGGATCATGAGGTCAGGAGATCGAGACCATCCTGGCTAACACAGTGAAATCCCATCTCTACTAAAAATACAAAAAATTAGCCAGGCGCAGTGGCGGGCACCTGTAGTCCCAGCTACTCGGGAAGCTGAGGCAGGAGAATGGTGTGAACCTGGGAGGTAGAGCTTGCAGTGAGCCGAGATCGTGCCACTGCACTCCGACCTGGCCAACAGAGCAAGACTCTGTCTCAAAAAAAAAAAAAAAAAAAAAAAAAAAGTTGAGTTTTGTTCCTAAACAACTTCTTAACCAATTAAAATAGCTGTAGATGTTTTATAGCTGCCTTTAGTTCTGTTTCGTCTAGGGACTCATATCTAGAGCTCAGAAAATAAAATAAAGAATGGCATTTGCATTAAATGTAATTTTTTCATTTAAAATAATCACATAGGGCTTTTTTGGCTCTGAGTTCCACATCAAATTGTGAATCATGACACCCCAAGTAGTCTAATAAGAATGTGTCCACATAATGGCACACAAATATTTTAGGAAAGACCAAATGCATACAGGTGTGGGCTGGTGTTATTTACTCACGGAACCAGCAGGAATAAAGGCATATCTTATTCAAACAGTTGGTTAAATGTTTTGTCCCAGAGAGGGAGGTTTATATTTCATATAACTGATGACCTTCAAGTGAGTTGAAATGGCTTGAGAGTCAGACTTTTTATCCTTGCCTCCCTGCTTGCATTTTGATTGGTGATTGCTTTGCCTAAGTGCACATTTTAAAGGTGATTCATGACCAAGCATGAAAAATTTGCAAATAGCAATCTTCCAAGATATATGAACAAATATTCTCTTTCTAAAGGATCTTATTTAGTTTTGTATAAAGAACGGATTAATGTTTTCAATGCATTATTCTAGTAGACAGGAAACTTACGCTGGAGTTTTAGGTAATTTTTTGAATCATAAACTTATTACAAATCCAACCAAAGCATTGGCCAGGAATATGTGCATTTGGAAAATTTTAAAACACATTTTAAAAATAATTTTAGGGGAACTATAGAGCCCTAAACAATACCCTCCATTCATATATTATAAATCCCATTCACAGATTCCTCTTGTAGTCCATAGACCTCCCAGGCCAAGTAAATGGGCACTTGCCAATTACTTGAGCCCTTAAGCATTTCATTTCATGAACACTCAGCATATTCATTTATAATATGAATAATGGAGAATACAAACTAGACAGTATTTTTTAAGTGTTAACATTATCTTTCTTAAAGTGCAAAAGCATGTTAGTTAAACAAGTAGTACATTTAGTTAAGAATGGAGGGACAAATAGTTTGGCTTATATTTGGAATAAATTTTGTCCAGTGGACAAATCAGTTGTCTGGGTAGCCTAAACTTTGAAAATATGTGAGTCTCTGGTATCAATGCAAGCTACTATAGTTTTGTGTATTTTGTAAGTTTGTTTACACTCACAGAAAAAGGACGTAGCTACCACAGGGAAAATTATAATAATTTCCTATTTATAGAGAAAATTTGTCATAATTAGATTAATTTACAAACTTGCCTGAGGTTTGTTATTAATTCACTGAAGGACAATATCAAATATTCTATTAATTTGTGCTTTATTTTTATAATTTAATGACATATACTTCAAATGACAACTCTTTAAGTGGAAGTCATTATATTTTTCTATCATAGAAATCAGGACAAGGCTGTAAGTAATGTGTCTATAATTCCACAGAGTCAACCCACAGATAAACATGCCCATACTTACATGATTGCAAAATGTATTAACAATCAGAAATTTCCTCTGATGCTTAATACACCATTGGTGGGAATGTAAACTAGTTCAGCCAGTGTGGAAAGCAGTTTGGAAATTTCTCAAAGGACTTAAAACAGAGCTACCATCCACCCAAGAATCCCATTACTGAGTATACACACAAAGAAAAATATATCATTATACCAAAAAGACACATATGTGGGTATGTTCATCACCACACTATCCACGGTAGCAAAGATATGGGATCAACCTAGGTGTCCATCATGGTGGAGTGGTAAAGAAAATGTGGTACATACACACTATGGAATACTATGCAGCCATAAAGAGGAATAAAATCATGTCCTTTGCAGCAACATGAATGAAGCTGGAGGTAATCATCCTAAGTGAATTAAGTAGGAATAGAAAACCAAATAATGTGTGTTTTCACTTATAAGTGGCAGGTAAACATTGAGCACACATAGACATAAACATAGGAGCAATAGGCACTGTGGACTACTAAAGTTGAGAGGGACTGGGGGAAAACATGGGTTGAAAAATTACCTATTGGGTACTATGCTCATACTATGCTCACTATCTGAGTGTAATATGCCAGCGTAACAAACCTGCACATATGTCCCCATATCTAAAATAAAAGTTGAAACTTAAATAAAAAAGAAATTTCCTTTAATTGGTTGAAGAGTTCTTTTGGCAAGGGAGATAATATTGGGAGATAATATCTGGGGATTTCATAATGGGTCAGCACATTTTGAGATAGAAAGCAAATGTATCAAGATGCTCAAACTTTGTCACCTGCAGTAGTTAGAGTAAATGTTCATCACAGAAAACCATTTGAACACATTAAAATAATTCAGTTGTAAATAATTTTAATTTGCCGTTTATTTTTTAATTTTCACTTTAAAAACAGCATCAATAGTGGCTAAATGGTGGTTCCCCATAATATATAGGTCCTAATCCCAGAACCTGTGAATTTTACTTTATTTCAAAAAGAGGTCTTTGCAGATGTAATTAAGTTAAGGATTTTGCGGTGAGGAGATAATCTTAGATTATCTGAGAAGGCCCCGAATCCAGTGACAGGGGTCCTTATATGAGGAAAAAACAAACCTAGGAAAAAACAAACACAAAGGAGAAGATGATGTAGAGACAGAGCCTGAGATCACAGCAATGTGGCCATAAGCCAAGAAAGCTGACACGCACCAGAAACAAGAAGGGGAAAGGAAAGGAATCCCTCCAGGAGACTCTGGAGGGAATATGGCTCTGCTAACACCTTGCTTTCACATTTCTGACCTCTAGTATTGTGAAAGAATACATTTTTATTGTTAACCACCCAATTAGTGGTAATTTGTTACAGCAACCCCAGGAAACTACTCAGCAGTTTCAAATGATTTATTTCTTTTCTTTCTTTTCTTTCTTTCTTTTTTTTTTCTTCCTTCCTTCCTTCCTTCCTTCCTTCCTTCCTTCCTTCCCTTCCCTTCCCTTCCCTTCCCTTCCCTTCCCTTCCCTTCCCTTCCCTCCCTCCCGCCCTCCGTCCCTCTCTCTCTCTCTCTCTCTCTTCTTTCTTTCTTTCTTTCTTTCTTTCTTTCTTTCTTCTTTCTTTCTTTCCCTCCCTCCCTCCTCTCTCTCTCTCTCTTTCTTTCTTTCTTTCTTTCTTTCTTTCTTCTTTCTTTCTTTCTTTCTTTCTTTCTTTCTTTCCCTCCCTCCCTCTCTCTCTCTCTTTTTCTTTCTTTCTTTCTTTCTTTTTTCTTTCTTTCCTTCCTTCCTTCCTGCTTTCTTTCTCTCTCTTTCCTTCCCTCCCTCCTTCCTTCCCTCCCTCCCTCCCCTCCCTCCCTCCCTCCCTCCTTCCTTCCTTCTTCCTTCCTTCCTTCCTTCTTTCCTTCCTTCCTTTCTTCTTTCTTTCTTTTTTCTTCTTTGTATTAGTTTGCTAGGGCTACCATACCCAAACAGACAGAGTGGCTTAAATAACAGAAATTTATTTTCTTACAGTTCAGGAGGTTGGGAGTCCAACGACATGTCAGCAGTGCTGGTTCCTTCTGAGGGCTGTAAGGGAAGGATCTCTCCCAGGCCTCTCTCCTTGGATTGTAGTTGGCCATCTTCCCCCCTTGTCTCTTCTCATCTACTTCCCTCTATGTGTGTCTCTGTATCCAAATTTTTCCTTCTTATAAGGATATCACTCCTATCAGATTAGGACCCTCTTGAATGACTTCATTTTAATTTGATTATTTCTGCAAAATCCTTATTTCCTAAGAAAGTCACATTTTAAGGTACTGGCGTTTAGGACTCTAACATATGAATTTGCAGGGAAAAACAACTAAATTCTTGATCGACCCTCCCTTCTTTCCTTCCTTCCCTTCCCTTCCTTCCTTCCTTCCTTCCTTCTTCCCTCCCCCACTTCCTGCCTTCCTCCCTCCCTTCCCTCCCTCCCTCCCTCTAGCAATAGCCAATGTAACTAACTATAAAAAGAAGTAGACTATATAATACTTAATGTATGAAAGAAATAACTATTTCATGCAAGTGATTATAAACATTTCAGATTTCATTAAACTAGTAAAGCACTATTGATTAGTGAATAATACTCTTATTTCATACTTTTGGAAAAAATGCATAAGCTTTGCTATTGCTAACTGTATTAATTTCAGGATCAACTCTGAATCTCCTGTATTAGTAAAGACTGAGAAGATAGAGCTTATTTTCTTTTTCCTGCACTCTAGCTCTGACCTTATAGTTTGTCTCATTTTCCTTTATCTCTTTTTGTTTATCTTCTGCTCCATTGGCTTCACTCTAGTAGTTTGAATGGAAAAGGGAGCATGCCTCCAATCTAACCAGCAAAACAATTGTCTAATTATTATTCTGGCCTTGATCATGTCACGTACCCTTTTGTAGTAAAGAACCATGGCTGATGACTACAGTGTTCTAGTAGATTCAGCAACATGCTCATCCCTGAAGTCAGTATTGGAATTACCTCTACACAAAGTACATGAAATTGGTTGGGAGTGAGAGTTGAATGGTATTCAGGGGAAGATCAGTGCTATGTAAACCTAAGAAGTGAATTGATGCTGAATAATCAACAATGCCAACTTTCTGCTCTACTCAGCCCTAAGAAGCTTTCCTTTGCCTTCATCACTTTTCCTAGGTTTCTCTAAGGACCTGATTTCAACCAAAATGTACCTAAGCATTCTGAAATTATATACCTTGTTTATTCCATTAGTTTTTTTTTTTTTTAAGGTGATTTTAGTGTTATAAAAAGAACTGCAAGTGTAGCTGCACACCACCTAGAAAATGAAAAGGAATCATAGGGAGGTTGAACCTAAAAGTAGGAGATCTAGAAGTAGCATTAAGTATCTATCAAACTTTGAGTTGTCACATGACCTCTCTGCAGAGATCACAGAATCTTTGCCTATAAAATGAATGAATTGGGCAACATGTTCTCCAAAACATCTTCTGCCTCTAAAGTTCTATGATTTCGTTAGAAGTGATGATATAGTAATAGCAAAACTTCGGTTTAAATGTAGTATCTACCATATTGGGGGAGTATCCCAGGAACAAAAAAAGCTAATAAGTCAAATTCTAAAAATACTGCAATATTACTTAGAAATATTTTTCTTGAGTAAAATAAATCCTAATAGCAACACATACCATTTAAAATACTTTCTTCGGGTGAAAAAAATATAGTGATGATTTTAGATTCATTTATTCTAAAGTATCAAGAATGGAGGAAGGTTCAAAACGTTGTACCTCCTTGAATTAGAATTTACACACACACATGCGCGTACATGTACACACACATACATGCATACATGTATTCACAATTTGGCTTTTTCTGTCTAGTTTAGTTGCATGAGTTATTTTTTCTTATATCTTTGAACATTATAGGGTGTTTCTTCCAGTAGTTTGGTTAAATCATAAAAAGAATTTTTTTTTTAATAAATGTTTGTGCTATTATTTTGCAAATAGGAAAGATAATACTTCAATAAATTTGAATTAAACTGGTTGGAGAGTAAGTAAACTAACACTTATTTCCTAATTAAAACCTAGCTACATGATTTCTATACCCCTCTAGTCTTATTATTCTCTAGGAAATTAGCACTTTAAGGAACTGCAAAATCCACTAGAAAATGCCATAGTCATTTTCCCACTATCAAGATGGTTTGTGACTTTCTGTGTCAAATCTGGCTTCCAGCTGTTTAATTTTTCAAAAAATAGAGACTGTCTTCAAAATAAGAAACACTCTTTTGGTGATAAACGTGCATATGGCATTTATATTAGTGATTAAAATAGATTATATTGGATTTCACTATAATATGATAAGAAGGGAATGTGAACATGTCAGTTGTTTTCCCTGGCTCCTCTGTGTAAAACTGGACTTCAGGTCAGAAGAGCCCAAGGTGTTGATAGGGTTGCTTTTTCCCTCTTCCTTGTTGACCTGAGATCACTGAGGAAAAGAAATAGGAAGAAAAATGAACTAAAGTTCAAGGCTCTGGCTAAAATAGGGAAGACACTGCCTTTGATTGTCTATTGGTGTATTAAGATCAGCTGGTTGGGGAACACCTTTGGTCACTACACTCTGTAAATAAATATCCTCTATTTATTATCATAAATTATTATTTTGTATGCATTTTAGTATTTATGACCTTCTCTCTCTTTATTTATACGAAAGGAAAATAATCTGTAGTGAATAACTCCTTAGTATATTCTGGCTGCAGGCGTAGGTAGCTGCCAAAAGGCTTAAAGAAATGGTAATATTTATAAACTGAGGCATATATTGCACATATACCTAATTCTATAGAACGATGTTAAAGATATAAGATGCCACATTTCTGTGTGTCCTCAATGCCTCTAAGAGACATAGAACCCTGGAATGTTTGGGCCTTTCCACCAATGTACTCAGGAAGCAATGCATATGTTGGCAAGAACTTGCTCCTTCTGTAGCACTCTGGAATCACCACTTACCAGTTGTACTGTTTTCAAGAAGTGACTTAAGTACTAGTTCAGACCAGAGAATTCTGTGAGTATCAAGTTAGATTTGCATGTGAAAGTGGATTGGAAACTGTCAGTCTCTCTATGAATGTGGCTTTGCTAAATATTTTTAGGTTGCAAATAATGAAATCAAGATGAGGGGGAGAGAGAGAAATGGGGGGGAGAGAGAGAGAGAGAGAGAGAGGAGACAGAGAGAGAGAGAGAGAGAGAGAGAGAGTTATACCATGTGGAGACAAGAATACTTCAAACCTGAGAAAAGAAAGAACAGTTGAAGTTCATTAGGAACTAAAATTGGGAACTAGAAATACATTAGGAAATAAGAACTTTCTCTATTTCTAGGGTGCATGTTTCTTTTTTCTTTCTTACTTAGGAATTCTATGTAGTTATAAGGACTGCTCCCCAGTCCAAATAACCAATGTAACCTAATTAATATCTCTGAATACCAATTTAGATTTAATAGGAGGATGATCTGATAGGGTTGGGTTGGGTCATATATTTTTTAAACCAATCAGAGCTGGGAGAAAATGCTCATGTAATATATTTTCAGGGGCTAGGGTAGAGGGCAGTTCTAAAAAAAGTAGTGGTGGCTTATTGGGTATAAATCCTACAGGATAATGTGAAAATCATAAAAGAGTGTTATAAATAAGAATGTAATGTCATTTATATATCACAATTATGTTCTTGTGACCACTATAAGATGTTTACCTATTCACTACTGTCATCATTAAAAATTAATGACCCACTCTAAGCAGACTTTTACTTCCACCAGTTCACCAGAACTTCAAAGTTGCCAGTGACCTGCATTCAATTAATTCTAATGGTTAATTTTCCGCTCCATTTTTCCAATCTGTAGCATTTGATATTATTGCTTTTCTCTTCTTAATTTTCATTGTTTACATAACTTGTAGAATACCACATACTACAGTTTGTTTTCTTCTAACTCATTAGTTGCTGCTCACTTTCCGTTGCTGTTTCCTCCTCTTCTCTAGCTTCTCAGTGTTGGAGTGATCTAAGACACAGTTCATAGCCTCCTTCACTTCATTAACTACACTCACTCCCTTGATGATAGTCCTAGATGTGAGTACTATCATCTCATAGCTCTAAATATTATCTATAATACGTGTTGACAACCCATAATTCTTTATGTCCAATTCTGACTGTTTTCTCAAACACCAGGTTTATGTATCTTCTTGGAGGATTTTGTATCCCCAATTCAGTACGTCCGACATCAATCTCCAGATTTATTCCCTCAAAACTACCCTACCTGAAGACTTTCCCATCTCTAATTATTCAAGAAATAAAGGGTTAATTTTGAAATTCAGAAACATATTGTTTAATAACATAGGCAAAATAAGGCCATTTTCAGGTAAGCCAAAACTAAGACAGTCTTGCAGGTTGATGGAAAATGACACCAGATGGAAAACTGGAATTTTAGGAGGAAATATGGAGCATTAGAAATGAAAGATATATGAGTAAACATAAAAGGCAAATTTTTTTATTTTACATACATATAGTTATTTAATGTAAAAAAGTATAATGTATTTTAATTTATGTATATGTAATATATATGACAATTATAGCATAAAAGACTGGAAAAGAAGGCAAATAAGCCTATATAGCTGCATATTTTCTATGTTTTACATGAACTAATACATTATTAATAATTTATTAATTAAAAGTTAAATGTATACATCCCAATATCTAAAGTAACCAGTAAAAATAATGTAGTCATGTTTAGCTAAAACCTCAATAGAAACTTAGAAATAAATTATAAGAAATTCAATTAATTCCAAAAGGGAACAATAAAAAAAAAAACTAAAAACAAAAAAAAGAATAGGGTAATAAAAAAATTTAGAGAGAGTAAACACCGATAAGTCTATGTTAATTTAATGAAAAAGTTTTATTAAAAGGCAGGAGTTTTCAGATTGAATAAAAAAGCAAATTCAACTATCTATATATCTATAGACTTAGATATATATGTAGATATACATAGAAATATATATATCTATATTATATATAAACTATATAGATCTATGGGTATATAGACTATATACATATCTAGATATATATCTAGATATATATACTATATAGATATATACAGATATATACAATATAGATATATATACAATATAGATATATATCTATATATACAATATAGATATAGTATATGCTACATATCTATATATACTATATCGATATGTATATCGATAGTATATCGATATATATACTATCTATAGTATATATAGTATATAATATACTGTCTATATAGATATAGATAGTATATAATAGTTATATATCTATATATAGATATATAATATATAGATATATAGACATATAATATACATAGATATATATAGATATATAGATATATTAGTTGAATTTGCTTTTTTATTCAATCTGAAAACTCCTGCCTTTTAATACAGAAAAATGCAATGTATACTACAAGCATAAGAAAGCTGGAATAAATATTTTCATACCATATAAAGATAAAGAAAGCAGGCAAAGAAAAATGACACATTATGTACAGAATAACAAAGCTAAGAATGACTATAATCTTCTCATCAGAACCCATGCAAAATCAAAAGAATGGAAAAAAGCTATATAATGGGGGGAAAAAAGTCTAAATTTTAGGGGTGGCTATATTCAAGTGTTGAAGGAAAGGAAGCAAGAAAGGTCAATTTAGAGTTCTATGTCCAGCAACAAAGTGAGATACTTTGCTAGATAAGCAAAAGCAGAAAATATTTGTGACCAGCAGATCCTGCAGTACAAGAAATGTAAGAAGTTCATCAGATAAGAAAAATGATAAGAGGAAGAAACCAGGATCTACACAAGGGAATAACTAGCCTTAGAAATGGTTAAAATATTTATGAATACAAAATACTTCTTTTCTCTGTAATAGCTTTAATTTCTTTAAAAACAATATACTCTTTAAGCAAAATATAATAACAATCTATTGAAAAAAGTGGAAAAACATATATAATTAAAAAACTAAGCCTAAAACATAAAGGTAGATACAATCAAATGTTGAAGGAATATATAAAAGGAATATATGAAGAAATGAAAACAATGTACAGAGAACACAAAGAGGAAATTAAAGGAAATTGTCAGTTTTTACATTATATATAAAGTAGAAGAATGTTATTTGAAGACAGCCTTTTATGAGAAAAAGTTACATATGGTAAACTGTAAATTGATCACTAAAAAATAAAACAGAGATATAGGTAACTGACCAAGAATGTAGGTAAAAGGGAGTACTAAACACTGCTCAATTAAGCGACTGCTGCTCTGCTGTAGCCATAAGGGATTGATCTATAATCAACTAAAGTTTCTATAATATCTGTCTATAATCAAGTAGAAAGACATGCAAGATGTGCAACAACTGCCTTTACACATTGGACAATAGGCAGGACTGTTATCAATGAGAGAGAAAAACAAAAACGAAGGAATCCTACAATTTCCTCAGCTCTTTGCCTGGAGAGCTATTTCTAGGCTGCAGTGCAGAGAGGGGCAACACAATTGTTATGGTGAATTTAGGATATAGAAATGCAAGTTCAAGAAGACTGAGGTGACTAGTATTTGCTTGGCAAAAAATGGGAGACGTAGGAGCTACACAGAAAGAGCTTCCAAGATTTGCAGAGTAAGGAGGAGCCCTCATATGTTGACTGAGTTTTGATCATCATGATAAACAAAGGCCATCCAACTGAGGAAAGCACAAGAAGAAATCACTACTCTGAACAATTCCAAGAGCCCACATTGTTCTAGGAATATTTGCATTCCTACTAACAAGAGCAGAGGAAGTTTAAATACATGAGACAACTGGTAGAGTCTTTAGATGGATATTGCTTGACTAATGGGATAGAGGAGCACTAGACCATTGTCTACTCTGAACCTAACCTAACAAGGCTTAAAAGCACGACTTAAAAGGATCAAACTAATTCCAAGTAACTTTACTCCAAGTGCTATGATCTGAATATTTGTCCCCTCCAAAACTCCTGTTGAAATTTAATCCCCCATGTGGGAGTATTGAGAAGTAGGGCCTTTACGTGATGATTGGGTTATGAGGGCCCTGCCCTCATGAATGACTTAGTCAATTTTTGAATTAATGGAGTAATGGATTAATGTATCATGGGAGTGGTACTGTGGCTTCATAAGTAAATGAAGAGTGTATATTAGCATGCTCAACTGCCTTACCATGTAATACGTAGAGCTACCTTGGAACTCTTCGGAGAGTTCCCACAATCAAGAATGGCTTCACCAGATGTGGCCCCTCAGTCTTGGACTTCTCAGCCTCATGACTGTGAGAAGTAACATCATTTTCTTTATAAATTATTTATTTTTAGGTATTCAATTATAAGCAAGAGAAGATGGACTAAGACAACATGTTAATAACAAAGTCCTACTGAATGATGAGGGACTCATAAACAGATCATGGGGAGGGGAATTTAGTTGCTCTAACCAATAGCCAGCACCATCTGCTAGACTTGAGAGTGAGGCCATCTTGGATTTCCCAGCCCCAGCAAAGTTCCCAACTGAATGCAGCCATATGAATAACCCTTGACAATACCACATGGAGTAGAAGACCCACTCAGCTAAACTCAGGTGGTAGCCCACAGAATTTTGAGAAATGGTGAGTCATTGTCCTTCTAAGCCACTGGATTTTGGGGTGATTTGTTACACAGAAATAAATAACTGAAACAGAAGGTATGTGCTCGCTTTTGAAGTGGCCAAGGAGAATGTTGAAACATGAAGAATCTTCCAGAAAGTGAAATTAAGGCCCACAGAGAACAATGTGCTAAGAAACTATTCTCAGAGAGCAGAATTAGGATTTACTCAAGCAACAGTTTGCATTTACAGGAAAACATTTTTCCCATGAGATTTTCCTTTTTATGTGGAAATGTTTACTGGAATTATTCTGTCCCTTTTCCACAATTCGATAATGCATGTGTGGAGAGTAGATAATGTTTCTTTTTAGTTGATAGATCTCTGGGTCATAAGGAACTATATTTGGTCTTTAAGCAAGATGGAACATTTGGAAAATAATAATTTATCAAATATTTTGAAATAAGTAGAGGAATGGATTTGGAATGTTCCTAACACAAAGAAATGATAAATATTTGATGTGATGGATATCATGATTACTCTTATTTGATCATTACACATTGTATGCTTATATTAAAATATCACATATACCTCATAAATACATAAACTATTATTTACTCCAGTTTTTAAAATAAGACTTTGGGGAGGAAACATTGGGGATTCTCGGAATGACAGTGAATTTTCTTTCTGCAAATGAAAGAGATGTGATTTTTTTTTTTTTTTTTTTTTGAGACAGAGTCTTGCTCTGTCACCTGCAACCTCTGCTTCCTGGGTTCAAGCGATTCCCCTGCCTCAGCCTCCTAAGTAGCTGGGATTACAAGCACGCGCCAGCACACCTGGCTAATTTTTTGTATTTTAGTGAAGATAGGGTTTCACCATGTTGGCCAAGATGGTCTCAATCTCCTGACCTCGTGATCTGCCCACCTCGGCCTCCCAAAGTGCTGGGATTACAGGTGTTAGCCACCTCATCCAGCCAGAGATATGAACATTTTAAAATACAGGGGTACACTATGGTATATTTAGAATATTTATCAGAGTGTATTCACCTCTTGTGATCTTCCCATTCCATGTCAAGAGTACATGTCTCTAACATATAGAAATTATGTTAGGCCAAGGAACATGATTTTACAGTAGGAAGTGCAGTAGGAATGCAGTAGGGATCAAATATTAAGCATAGGAATTAAGAGACATCACAGAGTTTGGCTTACACCCTCTGGGACCTTCATATCTCCACTGTAAGAAGAAGGTACCCCAGGTAGCTACTGTTTCTTCAGCCTCAGCTCCTGCATGAACCAGGAGAAACAAAGTTCAGCAACTCTGAAGATGCATATGCTGAGGTGGCACCATGCTAGCTGAAATTTGGACTGAGTGAGATAAGATCCTTATACTTGGGTACCACTGAGCAACATTATTTGACTAGTATACTTCTTTGTATTCCCTCCCCAAAGATAGATATTAAAATTTCGTTAAAATTATTTTAACTGCCATCAGTGACAGACTGGATTAAGAAAATGTGGCACATATACACCGTGGAATACTATGCAGCCATCAAAAAGGATGAGTTAGTGTCCTTTGTAGGGACATGGATGCAGCTGGAAACCATCATTCTGAGCAAACTATCGCAAGAACAGAAAACCAAACACCGCATGTTCTCACTCATAGGTGGGAACTGAACAATGAGATCACTTGGACTCAGGAAGGGGAACATCACACACTGGGGCCTATCATGGGGAGGGGGGAGGGGGGAGGGATTGCATTGGGAATTATACCTGATGTAAATGACGACTTGATGGGTGCTGACGAGTTGATGGGTGCAGCACACCAACATGGCACAAGTATACATATATAACAAACCTGCACGTTATGCACATGTACCCTAGAACTTAAAGTATAATAATAATAATAATAAATTATTTTAACTGTAGAAGCTCATAATTTAAATCATATATGGTAAGGAAAACCAAAGAAAATTAGACAAAAATGTACATGCACATGGAACAAAGTTAGTAACTAAATTTATACAAGGCCAAAGCACCTTTGCACTCAAGTATATTACATTGCCATATAAAAAGTTAATGTGTCTCTTCTCTGATAATTTTATTTGCAGTGAGTCTGGAAAAGCTTCATAATGAGAGTGAGGTTTCAGAAAACCTTGAATAATAAAAGAGGCCTGACCAGGTTATGGGAAGTATTATATGTCAGAATAAATTACAAGTTCTCTTTTAATGTTATAACAAATTACAATTTTCTATCATATGGAGCCTCTGTTGACATGCTTTTCAAGTTTCAGCAGGGACTTCTTGCAGAGTAAGTTTTGTAAGCTTATTCAGTAATTCCAGGGATATAGCTGATAGTATCCCTGATATTTGAGTAATAGCATCACTTCACATTAATGCCAACCTATATTAGCTTGATCCAAAAATCAGTGAGTTCCAAAACCACTCCTGAGACTTGTTATTGGAAAGGAGGAATATATAGAATGTAGAAACATAGTCTAAAAAGATAGTAGAAAGATGAGGCTTACTTCTGAGAGAAATATTAATTTGAACTCCATAGGTTGGCAGCAAACCTAAAGGATTGCGGAAAAAGTATTTGCTTATCTAAACACTCTTGTCTATCTGTTTAAAATCTTTTACTTTCTATTTCTACAGTTTTAAGCTTTATTTCCTATGGCATTTCTTTCAAACTTTGTTCAGTAAACATTTTATGCCCAGGACTTTGATGAGACACAATTGTGGAAGGAAAATAAATAAGATAATAGAGCTTCCCTGTACCATTGCCTGCCCCTAAAAAACTGTACAATCTAGTTTCTGAGATTACTCAAGGTAAGAAGTGTTATTTTCTTCCTTTACAAGCTCTCATAGCTTATCCAAATTTGAATGTAAATGGTTTTTCTTTAAGAAGGCTTCTTTAAGCTGGAAGAACTATCACTATGTATATGGCTATGTCCCTAGCCTGGATGGATCATGACTGATGCCTTCTATTACATTTCATTAATATTCATGATGGTACTGGTGTAGCTGCTATGAGTGAAAGCTTGGCAAAAAGAAATCCAAGAATTGTATAAAGTAGAATATGTTAGAGATAGTTGATCCCTTTCTCCTTTTCCTTTGCTGTTCAGAGTTGGCACAAAACTTTCATTTTGAAGCTATTTAAGAAAGTTAAAAATAAAAGTAAGTGCATGCATACACATACACTAACACAGTAAAATTCAAATTAAAATGGATTTGACACCAATAATGTATACCCAGTAAGACGATTTTAGAGGAGTTAAAATCCAAAGTGATGTGAATTGATTTCATTTCATTTCTTCCCTTCTGATGCTGAAATATTTCTACTTACTACTGAAATAACATAGTTATAGTATTCAAGACCCGTTCATTTCAAAATGGATATGAGAAGGAGCTGCATATTTCATCTATCTTTCATGAGGAACAGAAGAAACATTTATTGTTTGAATTTTATTGATTTCTTTTTTGTATATCACATGATACTTTAATTATGTATCACTTCTCTCTTGTAAGTAATCATTTCAAATAACACAGTGGTTCATGTTAAGGAAATGATTCATCTACCTAATGTATTTGAAACTATGGTTTGCAACTATTTTAGACACTAGAATATGATTCTGTGTTATGCAAAACATCTTGGGAGGCTAAAATTAATGTCGATAAGAAGCTTATGCAACAAGAAAATGAATACAGGGCAAAGCTAAGCCAAAATAAACCCCTCCTTCCTGACACTTCTCCAGTCAATGAGACTGCACATTTAACATCCTCATATACTCTCAGACACATCAAGGTCTCTTGTGCATCAAAGAAAGAGAGGAAAATGAAACCATGTATTTATCAGAAAAGTCTTTTCCTTCCTGTTTTCCTTTCCTGGTTTCTTCTACAAATTCTCTTTGTGTAATGTAGGAATTACACATCTCTAGAAAGATAAAGAAAAAAAAAGAAAATGTGTATGCTAATTTTCTTTAAACATTTATTTTGAACATTTTGTTAATTCATAGTCTCCAGGTCAATAAAAATAATGTGAAAAATTAATCTCAGAAAATGGGAGGCTATTAAATACAAAATGGTAATATATATTTAATGAATTAATAATTTAATTTTCTTTACAGAGTTCAAAAGAAACAGAAAATTTATGGAGGTCAAGAAACTGAAAAGGGAGCAGTGTTAGCACAATAATGATTATTTCTAGAGTGACATCAGCAAGATGGTAGAATAGGAGTTCTTCTGGCTCATATTCTTTCCACAGAAACACTGATTTTGCAGCCATTCACAAACAAAAGTGCCTTTGTGGGAGCTTTGGGATCCGGGTAGGAAGTTACTAAAACTAGTTGCTACCCAAGACCTAGGAGGGTTGATTTGAGAGGGCAGAAGTATGCCCAGGTTGCAGGCTTGCCAACCGTGGTCCCACCTCTAAACCCCAAAATAGCTCCATTCCCTTGTGGATTCAGTTCACTTCCGTTTGACATAGGTCCTATTGCCAGAACTATCTGACAAGGAACCCAGGAGCATTCATGCCTATCATGCCTTGGATAGCAGGCCTGCTGGCCTCGGTACTTGCTGTGCACCTTGAAACAGCCTTGTAACTGAGATCTAACCTCACTCAGTTCTGGTCTAGAGCCGTTCTGCCTGCCCAGGGACTGAGGGAGAGAAACACCCATCTGTCCCCGAACAGGAAGGACAGCTGAACTCAGTCTCACAACAGATCCTCAAATGGAACCTGGCCCCAGTCCTTGTCAGCTACAGTCTGAAAGCAGCCCAGAAAGCCTAATTTTTAATGGATTTTTCGAATTTTAAAAGTAACTTTTAATTAAGAGTTGAGCCTGAAAAGAGAGACATCCATCTGTGCCCCTAGGGGCGGCCCTACAGACATGAGTCTCAGCTGTGGAAATTGACAGAACCCTGTAACTCAGTTCTTCCCCAGCTAGAACTCAGTTCTAGCTCAGTTGCAGCCATGGGCCAGTATTTCCTGCCCAGGTATTTAACCAGTGACACAGCAGGAAGCCATCTAGAAACTCAGAGGAAGTGACACCCATCTGTGTGTCTGTATATCTGGTAATATTCTTTCTGTCTGCAGACACTGAATCAGACACTGATCCAGGTACAACCCCTACTGACCAAGGCTGTGGAGGCAGTTAAGTGCACCAAGAGACCAGATAGAATCCATACCCATTCAAGCGCTGGGTAATAGACCTGCCAACTACAGGTCTACTGTGAACCCAGCAGCAGTTATGTGACCTGGCTTCAACCTCATTCAACTGTGATCCTGGAGGTAATCAGGTCTTTGCAAGGACTCCAAAAGAGAAAGTCTTTATCTGCTAAAACCAGCTTATAAAAACTGAAAGAGGTGTTTGCTCCTTCAGTTGCACAGACAATAATGTGAGGCTTTATGGACAATAAAACAACCAAATGAAACTAGAAATGCTCCAGTAATCGATCCTAAAGAAATACAGATCTACAAATTGCCTGACAAAAAAATCATCTTGAAGCTCAATGACATTGAAGAGAACACATACTGAAAACTAAATGAAATTAGGAAAGCAATGTATGAACAAAATGAGAAGTTTAACAAAGAAATAGAATTCATAAAAAGGAAGCAAACAAAAATCCTGGAGCTGAAGAACATGATAGAACTGCAAAATTTGATAGACTCAATTATAAAACAGAAAGAATTAGGGACCTGAAAGATTAGTCATTTGAAATTAGCCAATTAGAGAAATAAAATAAAAGGAAAGATTGAAGAAAGCATAAGGGACCTATGGGACACCATCAAGTATAGAAATATATGAATTATAGGATTTCTCAAATGAAAAGAGAAAAAGAGACACAAAGCTTATTTAGAGGGCTAGGCTCAGTGGCTCATGTCTGTAATCCCAGTGCTTTGGGAAGGGAAAGCAGAAGGACTGCTTGAGGACAGGAGTTTAAAACCAGCCTGGGCAACATACTAAGAGCACCATCTTAAAAAAAAAAAAAAAAAAAAAAGATTAACCAAGTGTGATGACACATACCTGTAGTTCTCACTACTCAGGAAGCTGAAGGTAGAATGATCTCTTGACTCCAGGAGATCAAGGTTGCAGTGAACTATCAATGTGCAACTGCACTCCAGCCTGGGTGACAGAGTGAGTTACTGTCTCTAAAAAATGAAAGAAAAAAAAAGAGCTTATTTAGATAAATGACTGAAAACTTCCAAAATCAGGGGAAAGATATGCACATCCAGACTTATGAAGCTCAAAGGATGACAATAAGTTAAAATCAAACATTATCCCAAGACATATTATAATCAAATTCTCAAAAGTTAAAGAGAAATCATGAAATTAGTAAGAGAAAAGAGTCTCTTCACATATGAGGGCATTGGTAGACAGTAAGTCTACCAATGGACTTCTCAGAAGAAATTTTACAGACCAGGAGGCAGTGAGATTATATATTCAAAATGCTGAAAGAAAAAATAACTATGAAACAATATTATGAAAAACTGTCCTTCAGAAGTAAGGAAGAAAGACATTCCCAGATATAAAAAATATATGGGAATTCATCACCATAAGACCTACCTTAAGATAAATGCTAAAGGAGGTTCTTCAAGTTGAAACAAAAAGACAAAAACTAGCAACATGAAAATGTATGAAAGTATATATACACAGGTATACACAGGTAAAAATAGATACATAGTCAAATTCAGAATGCTCTAATATAGTAGTGCTTGTAAGTAAATCTCTTTTAACTCTACTATTAAATTTAAAAGGCAAACATAATAGAAATAATTATAGCTACAATAATTTATTAATATAGACACAATAGAAAAGGATATAAAGTATGATATCAATCACATAAAATTATTGTATGAGAAAAATGTAAAGTATAATTTTTGTATGTGATTGAAGTTATCACTTTAAAATAGAATGTTATAATGATAAGATATTTTATATAAGGTTCATGGTAACCACAAAAACAAACCTCTAGTCAATGCACAAAACATGAAGAAAAATCAAATGCCTAATGCATGCGGGGCTTAAAGATGACGGCTTGATAGGTGGAGCAAACCACCATGGCACATGTGTACCTGTGTAACCAACCTGCATGTTCTGCTCATGTGTCCCAGAACTTAAAGAAAAAAATACAAAAAAACCACAAAGCATACCACTAGAGAAAATCAACCAATCACAAAGCAAATCAGAAAGAGAGGAATAAAGGAATTAAGGAACTACAAAACAGTTAGAAAACAATTAAAAATTATTATCAATAGTAAATTCTTACCTATAAATAATTTATTTAAATGTAAATGGATTAAATGCTGTAATCAAAAGACACAGAGTGACTGAATAGATAATACGAAACAAGATCAAACAATAAGATTCTTGCAGGGGACTCACTTTAGCCTTAAGAAGACATATTGGCTGCAAGTGAAAGGAAAAATATTCCATGCAAATGAAAACAAAGAGAGAATAGATGTAGCAATACTTATATCAGAAAAAAACAGACTTTCAATCAAATCTATCACAAGAGAAAAAGAAGGTCATTATATAATGATAACAGGGTCAATTCATCAAAAGAACATAACAACGGTAACCTAAATATATAAAGAAATATTAACAGAACTCAAAGGAGAAATAGATAGCAGTACAACAGTAGTGTGGGACTTCAGTACTCCACTTTCAACAATGAATAGATCATCCAGACAGAATCAATGAGGGAACAGTGGACCTGGATACCACTAGAGACTGATGTATCTAACAGACATATACAGAACTTTCCACCAACCAGCAACAGATTACACCTTCTACTCAAGTGCACATAGAAAATTATCCAAGATATACTATATTTTGGACCACAGAATAAATCTTAACCAATTACAGAAGATTTAATTAATATTATCTTGTATCACTACAATAGTATGAAACTGGAAATCAATAACAGAAGGAATTTTGGAAAAATCACACATATGTGGAAATTAAACAATGCAGTCCTAAATGAAAAAGTCAAAAAAGAATTCAAAAATGAGATGTATATGTTAGAAATATATATATTTTTGTGACAGAATCTGAATGCAGTGGCACAATCTTGGCTCACTACAACCTCCACTGCTAGGTTCAAGCAATTCTCCTGCCTCAGCCTCCTGAGTAGCTGGGATTACAGGCATGTGCCACCATGCCCAGCTAATTTTTGTATTTTTAATAGAGATGGGGTTTTGCCATGTTGGTCAAGCTGGTTTCGAACTCCTGACCTCAAGTGATCTGCTCACCTCGGCCTCCCAAAGTGCTGGGATTACAAGCATGAGCTACTGGGCCTGGTCTAAAAAAATATTTTTACACAAGTGGAAATGGAAGCATAACCCACCAAAACTTATGAGACGCAGTAAAAGCAGGTCTAAGAGGAAAATTTATAGCAATAAATTCCTACTTAAGAAAAAAATTCAAAAACACAAATACATAACTTCACACCTCAAACTAGAAAAAGAAGAACAAACTAAAACCCAAAGTTAGCAGAACAAAGGAAATAATAAAGATTTTTTAGCAGAAATGAATAAACTGGAGACTAGAAAGACAGTCAAAATGATCAATGAAACTAAGAGTTGGTTTTTAAAAAGATAAATGAAATCAACACACTTTTAGATATATTCACCAAGAAAATAAGGGAAAGGACTCAAATAAATGAAAGAGGATACATTATAGCTGATAACATAGAAATACAAAAGATTATAAAAGACCACCACGAACAATCATACACCAACAAATTGGCCAAACTAGAAGAAATGAATAAATTCCCAGAAACATACAATCTACCAAGACTAAATCATGAAGAAATAGAAAACCTAAGCAGACCAATAATGAATAAGGAAGCTAAATTAAGACAAAAATCCTAAGAAAAGCTCAAGACCAGATGGCTTTATAGATGAATTATACCAAAGCTTTAAAGAACTAACACAATACCTCTCAAACTTCCAAGAGACTAAATAAGAGGGAAATCATTTTATGAAGCTAGCATTACCCTCACAGCAAAGCCAGATAAGGACACCATAAGAAAAGAAAAATACAGGCCAATATCCCCGATGAGCACAGATGCAAAAGTTTTCAACAAAATGCCAGCAAACAGTGCATTAAAAGAATCATACACCATGATCAAGTAGGATTTATCCCTGAGATACAAGGTTGATTCAACATACATAAGTTAATCAGTGTAATGATGTGCATTAACAGAATGAAGAATAAAAATCATATGATTATCTCAGTAGATGCAGAAAAGCATTTGACATGGTGTTTAACCATCTATCTGTTAATGAACACTTGGGTTGTTTCCACCTTCCAGTTATTATAACTAATACTGCAATGAGCATTCACAAACAGGTACCTGTTTGGGTACCTGTCTTAAGTTCTTTGGGGTATAGTGTATCTAAAAGTAGAATTTATGAGTCATATGGAAATTCTGTGTTTAACTTTTTGAGGAACTGCCAAACAGTTTTGCGTAGCAGGTACACCATTTTACATGTAAGAGGATTTCAATTTCTCCATACCTTCACCAACACTTGTATTCTATTTGTAAAATTATAGCCATCTGATAGGGTTTGGCTGTGTCCCCACCCAAATCTCATCTTGAATTGTAGCTCCCATAATCCCCACATATCATGGGAGGGACCCAGTGGGAGGTAGTTGAATCATGGGGGCAGATTTTTCCTACCCATGCTGTTCTTGTGATAGTCAATAAGTCTTACTAAGATCTGATGGTTTTATAAAGGACAGTTCCTCTGCACATGCTCTCTTGCTGCCACCATGTAAGACAGGCCTTTGCTCCTCCTTCGCCTATTGCCATGACTGTGAGACCTCCCTAGCCATATGGAAATATGAGTCCAATAAACCTCCTTTTCTTTATTAAATATCCAATCTCAGGTATTTCTTCATAGCAACATGAAAATGGACAAATACACCATCTTAATACGTATAAAGTAGTGCATCTTCTCATCTTCTCATATGATATTTGCTGTCTGTATATCTTCTTTGATGAGGTATGTGTTAAGTGTTAAGTCCTTTGGCCTATTTTTCAGTCAGGTTGTTCTTTTTCTTTTTCTTTTTTTTTCTGAGACAGAGTCTCACTGCGTCGCCCAGGCTGGAATGTAGTGACATGATCTTAGCTCACTGAAACATCTGCCTCCCAGGTTCAAGTGATTCTCCTGCCTCAGCCTCCTCAGTAGCTGGGGTTACAGGAGCAGGCAACAATGCCTAGCTAATTTTTGTGTTTTTAGTAGACATGAGGTTTTGCCATGTTGGCTAGGCTGGTCTTGAACTCCTGACCTCAAGTGATGCTCCTGCCTTGGCCTCCCAAAGTGCATTTTCTTATTTTCTTGTGTATGTTTTTGAGTAGGTCCTCGTAGGTTCCATTGAGATTATGATTAATATTCTAAAATTTTAACAATTTAGTTAGAATAACATACAAAACTCTGGTTCTACACAATTATTTCTCCTCATTTTATGTTATTATTGGCACAAAATACATTTTTATACACTGTACTTAATAACATAAATATATAGTTACTTTTATGCATTTGTCTGTTAAATCATGTGGAAATAAAAAGTAGAGTTTCAAACCAAAAATTCAATAATATTGGCTTTTATACTTACCCTAGTTACTTTTACAAGAGACTTTGAGTTACTGTCTAATATCTTTCATTTCAAACTGAAGGACTCCCTTTAGGATTCTTGTAAGGACAGGTCTATTTATAATGAATTCTCTTAGCTTTTGTTTATTTGGAAATTTATTAATTTCTTACTTTTAAAGTACAATTTTTACTGGATTTTATTGGATAAAGGATTCTTGGCTTAGAGTTATTTTTCTTTCAGTATTTTTCAGTATATCATCCCACTGTTTCTGGCTCAATGATTTCCGTTGAGTAATTGGCAGTTAATCATAGTGAGGATCCTAAAGATGAATAGTTTTCCCTTACTGCTTTCCCATGATGACTAGTTTTCCCTTGCTGTTTTTGACATTCTCTTTGTCTTTTGACAATTTAATTATAACATGTCTTGGTGTGGATCTCTTTGAGTTTTTCCTACTTAGAGTGTGTTAAGCTATTTGGATATGAAGATGTAGTCAAATTTTGGAAGTTTGTCTCATTTTTCCTTCAATTATTCTTTTCATCTTGTTCTCCTTCTCTTCCTTTGGAAATTCCATAATGTAACTGTCAATCCATTTGATGGTACCCACAAGTAATTTTGCTCTCTCTACTTTAATCACTTTTTTTTTCTGTTTCTCGTACTAGATAATTTCAATTATCTCATTTAAAGTTCATGAATCCTGTCTTCTCCCCGTTGAAATTTGCTGTTGATTCTCAGTAATAATTTTTAGTTTTTGTAATTGTTAGCTCCAGAACTTTTGTTTGGTTCATTTTGTAATTTCTATCTTTTCTTGAGATCCTAATTTTGTTCATTTATCTTTCCTGATTTCTTAGATTCTTTGTTCATGATTTCCTTTAGTTTATTTTTATTTTTATTTGAGATAGGGTCTGGCTCTGTTACTCAGGGTGGAGTGCAGTGACACAAACTCAACTCACTGCAACCTCCACGTTTTGGACTCAAGCCATCCACCCACCTCAGCCTCCTAAGTAGCTGAGACTACAGGCACATGCCACCACACTCAGCTAATTTTCGTATCTTTTGTAGATATTGGGTTTTGCCATATTGCCCAGGCAGGTCTTGAACTCCTGAGCTCAAGTGATCCAACCACCTCAGCCTCCCAAAGCGCTGAGATTAAAGGTGTAAGCCACCGTGTCCGGTTCTTCTTTAGCTTTTCAAACACATTTAAGACAGTTGTTTTAGAGTCTTTGCTATGTACACTATCTAGAATTCCTCAAGGATGTTTTCTATCAATTAATTTAGTTGTTTTGGATGGGCATACTTTCCTGTGTGTGGTGTTTTTGTTGTTGTTCTTTTTTTTCTTTTTTGTATGCCTTGTGATTATTTGTTTTAAAACAAAACAAAACAAAACTGGACATTTCAATAATATAATGGTGTAACTCTAGAAATTAGATTCTCGTCCTTCCCTGAAGTTTGCTGGGTTTTGATTGGTAAAATCTGTATCTGTCCATTTGTTTAGTGACTTTTGAAAACAATTTTTGCAAAACCTATATTCCTCATTGAGTGTGATCACTGAAGTTTCCAAGTATTTATCTTGTGTTTAGCCAGTGTTTTGACAGAAATCTCCTTGAGTGCCAATAGTTAAAAAACAAAAACAGAAAACCAAACCTCTTCCAGTCTATGTAGATTAGCTCTCTGCAGGGGCACTTCTTCCACAGTTATCCAGCCTTGTACTGGGCCTGCATATTAGCCAGAGGTGAAAGTTTACAATCTTCTCAGTTCTTCCCTGAGTGTGCATCTTGTTTTAGGCATGCGAATGTCTGTCTAAATACTACAGTGTAAGTAGGTGCTTTTGTCTGTTCTAGTTTTCCAGAGAAATTCTCTACAGCTTTTCATTCCAGGATTTAGGTAGTCAATTGTGTGTCTCAACTGTAATATTATTTTCTTCTAGGTGAATGTAGGTTGTTATTATCCTTATAGTATTTTGGTACAATGCCTGCTGCTGCTATTCCATCCTGACTGCAGTCTGTGTTCAGTGAAATAGAAAGAACACTTAGGATCAGTTCTTCAGATAATCTTCAGAAGGCTAAAACAGACAAACGTTTATGAATAAAATTGGCTCAGCAGGAGCCAGAGTCTCACACCGGGGACATTGACTGTTGACTGCAAAGTGGTCACTGTGCTGGGAAGGGTGTAGCGTAGGGGGGTATTGAAAATGACACAAAACTTTCCTATCATTTTTTAAATTTCTTTTTTCTTGCTTTTGTGTGTACTTGGTTGATGTAAACTTCTGACTATTTTTGCAAGGTCTGACAATGTTGCTTCTGATTGTTTTTGCTATTTAAAAAAAAATGTTTCCATGGAGGAACAGAAGCTTAGAACTACCAACTTTTTCATTTTGCTGATGTTACGCCTCCATTAATGGTCATTTAATACATGGAGGCTCTTTAATGTCACCTCTTCTATTTTTGACATTAGTAATTCTCTCTCTCTCTCTCTCTCTCCCTGATTGATCGGTCTAACTAGAGATTTATTGATTTTATTGATCTTCTCAAAGTTTCAGCTTTTGGTTTCACTGATTTTCTTTCATCTCAGAGATTCAGCTTTTGTTTTCAACAATTTTCTCAATTTTTTATTTCATTGATTTCTGCACTGATGTTTAATTTTTCCTTTCTTCTGCTTATGTTAGTTCTAATTTGTTCTTCTGTTTTGGGTTTTTAAATAGAACTCAGGTGAAGCTGAGTTCATTGTTTTCAATGAATCTTTCTTTTCTAATACAGAAATACTTTGATACAATTTCTCCTTGAGTACTGCTTTAGCAGAATTTCATAAATGTTGATGTCTCCTATAATTTTAATTCAGTTGAAAACATATTCTAATTTCTCTTTCATTTATTATTTTATCTGTATAAAATGTTTTAGCTTGCAAATATTTTTGATATTTTCAGAGATCTTTCTGTTATTTATATCTAAATGTATTCCATTATGGTCAGAGAGTGTACTTTATTTGACTTGATTCCTTTTAAATTTATTGAGATTTGTGTAGTGGTCCCAAATATAGTCTATCTTGATAAATCTTGTGTGTACATCTGAAAAACATGTGTTTTCTGCTGTTTGGGTTAGAGTGTTCATAGTATACCTATTTAACTTATTGTAATCAACCTTCAAGTAATGTTACATCACTTAGCATATTGTAAGAAGCTTCAAAACCTATACTTCCATATCTTTTCTTCTTTCCTTTGTGCTGTTGTTACAGATTTTACTTTTACTTATGTTATAAACCTTTAATAATAAACACATTATTATTATTTTTTGTCTAAACTGCCAATTTATCTTTTAGCAAATATTTAAATATTTTAACAATATTTAAGTAATATGGAAATATCTATTATATTTACCCACATATTAATCAGTTTTAGTGTTTTTTTTTTTTTTCATTTTCAAAGCATTTTTCTGTAACATTTCTTTTTTTTAAATTTTACTTTAAGTTTTGGGATACATGTGCTGAACGTGCAGGTTTGTTACATAGGTGTGCCAGACATGTGCCACGGTGATTTGCTGCACCTATCAACCTGTCATCTAGATTTTAAGCTCTGCATGCATTTGGTATTTGTTCTAATGCTCTCCGTCCCCTTTCTCCCCGAAACCCTCTGACAGGCCCCTGTGTATGATGTTACCCTCTGTATATCCATGTGTTCTCCCTGTTCAACTCCCTCTTATGAGTGAGAACGTGTGGTGTTTGGTTTCTGTGTTACTTTGCTGAGGATGATGATTTCAAGCTTCATCTATGTCCCTGCGAGGGACATGAACTCATTCTTTTTATGGCTGCATAGTATCGTATGGTGTATATATGCCACATTTTCTTTATCCAGTCTATCATTGATGACATTTGGGTTGGTTCCAAGTCTTTGCTATTGTAAATAGTGCTGCAATAAACATATGGGTGCATGTGTTTTATAGTAGAATGATTTATAAGTCTTTGGGTATATACACAGTAATGGGATTGCTGGGTCAAATGGTATTTCTGGTTCTAAATCTTTGAGGAACCGCCACACTGTCTTCCACAGTGGCTGAACAAATTTACACTCGCACCAACAGTGTAAAAGCATTCCTATTTCTCATTCTTGACATCATCTGTTGTTTCCAGACTTTTTAATGATTGCCTAACTGGCGTGAGATGCTATCTCATTATGGTTTTGATTTGCATTTCTCTAATGACCAGTGATGATGAGCTTTTATTCATGTTTGTTGGCTGCAAAAATGTCTTCTTTTGAAAAGTGTCTGTTCATATCCCTTGCCCACTTTTTGATGGGGTTGTTTTTTCTTGTAAATTTGTTTAAGTTCCTTGTAGATTTTGGATATTACACCTTTGTCAGATGGATAGATTGCAAAAATTTTCTCTCATTCTCTAGGTTGCCTGTTAACTCTAATGATATTTTCTTTTGTTGAGCAGAAGTTCTTTATAACCTTGTGTAAATCCATCTTTCCATCTGATATGTTTCCTTTTTCTTGAAAGACTTCCTTTAACATTTGTTTAATGTGTATCTGCTTATGACTTTTTTTCAGCTTTTGCATGTGTTTTCTTTAATTTTTATTATTTTATAGTTTTACAATTAATGTATCATAGTTGCACATATTTCAGGGGCACATGCGATATTTTGATACATATATATCGTGTTTAATGATCAAGTCAGGATAATTGAGATTTCTATCACATTGAACATTGATCTTTTTTCTTTGTGGTGGAAACATTACAATTCTTCTCTCCTAGGTGTTTTGGAATGCACACTAACTTATTGTTAACTATAATTTCCCTACTGTAGTATCAAACACTAGAACTTATTCCTTCTATGTAACTGTATTTTTATACCCACCAACCAACTCTATTTATTCCTCACCAACCCCTTCCCTTGCCATCATTCTACTCTCTACCTCCATGAGGTTCACTTTGTAGTTTCCACATATAAGTAAGAACATTTAATATTTATTTTACTGTGCCTGGATTAATTTACTTAACATGATAACTTTCAGTTTCATTCATGTTGCTGCAAATGACAGGATTTCATTTTTATGATTGAATATTTTATTCTGTATATATTTCACGTTTCTTTATTCATTCACCCATTGAGGGACATTTAGGTTGATTCCAAATCTTGGCTATTATGAATAGTGCTGTGATAATCATGGGAGTGCAGACACTGCTTCCATATACTGATTTCCTCTTTCTGGATATATAGCGAGCAGTGGTATAGCTGAATCATATGGTGTTTCTATTTTTAGTTTTTTTAGGAACCTCTGTGCTGATTTCCATATGGCTGTACTACTTTACATTCTCATCAACAATGTACAACTGTTCCCTTTTTTATGCATCCATGCCAATATTTGTCAGTTTTTTTTTTTTTTTTTTGGTCTTTTCAATAACAGTAGTTCTAACTGGGCTGAGATGCTATCTCATTGTGGTTTTGATTTGTATTTCTTGATAATTAGTGATGTTGAACATTTTTTCATATACCTGTTGGCCATTAGTATGTCTTCTTTTGAGAAATATCTATTCAGTTATTTTGCCAATTATTAAATTGGATTATTATTTTTTAAACTATTCAATTGATTGAGTTTTTAAAATATATTCTGGTTATTAATTTATATGTGGGGCCACAAAACAATCCTCACACAAATTCAAGAAACGTTGAAATCATATAAAGCATTTTTTCTGATGACAATGAAATAAAACTAGAAATAAATCAAATGAGGAACTTTGGATACTGTACAACTACCTGGAAGTTGAACAACATGCTCCTAAATGACAAATGGTTCAAAAAAGAAATTAAGAAGAAAATTGAAATATTTCTTGAAACAAATAAAAATGGAAACAAAACATACCGGAACCTGTAAGATACAGGAAAAGTAGTACTAAGAGGGAGATTTAAAGCAATAAATGCCTATATTAAAAAAATAGATTCCAAATAAACAACTAAATGTGCATCTCAAGGAACTAAAAAAACAGGAACAAACCAAGCCCCAAATTAGTAGAAAGACAGACATAATAAAGGTCAGAGCAGAAATATATGAAGTTAATACTAGAAAAATAAAATATTAACAAAATTGACAAACCTTTGACTATACTATCTAACAAAAACAAAGAGAATAACCAAATCAATAAAAAAGAGATGAAAAAGCAAATATTACAACTCATAGCATAGGAATACAAAGGATAATTAGAGACTATTATGAACAACTATATGCCAGCAAAATGGAAACCTAGAAGAAATGGATGAATTCCTGAACACATACAACATACCAAGGCTGAACCATGAAGAAATAGAAAACGTGAATAGACAAATAATGAGTAATTAGACTGAAGTCATAGTAGAAAGCTCAGGACCTGATTAATTCACTGCTGAATTCTACCAAACATATAAAGAAGAACTAATACCAAATCTACTCAAACTATTTCAAAAAGTTTAAGAGGAGGGAATACTTACAAACTAATTCTATGAGACTGGCATTACCTTTGTTACAAAACTAGTAAGAACTCAACAAAATAATACAACTACAGGCCTATGTTCCAGGTGAAAATAAATTAAAACAATTTTCAACAGAATATTAGCAAACAGAATTCAAAAATGAGTTAGAAAGATTATCCACCATGATCAAGTGGGAGTCTTCCTAAGGATGCAAAAACAGTTTAACATACACAGATCAATAAATGTGATTTATCACATCAGCAGAATCAAGGACAAAAATTACATGATTATTTCAATGGATGCTGAAAAAGCATTCAATACAATTCAACATCCCTTCATTATGAAAGTCTCAACAAATTGTGAATAGAAGAAACATACCTCAACACAAGAAAGGCCATATATAGTATGACAAGGCCACAGCTAATAGATGATATACTAAGTGGGAAAAATTGAAAGAGTTTCCACTAAGATGTGGAAGAAAACAAGTATGCTCACTCTCACCACTTTTATTCAATATGGTAAGGGAAGGTCTAGCCAGAGCAACTAGACAAGAGAAAAATATACAGGGCATCCAAATTGGAAAAGAAGTATTCAAATTAGCTTTTTATCCAGAAGACATGATTTATATTTAAAAATCCCTAAGGACTCCACCAAAAAAATTTACAGTTGATAAAAAGAATGTCATAAAGTTGCAGGATACATCAGTGTATAAAATTAGTGTGTTTGTATACACTAATAGCCATCAATCTGAAAAAGAAAAATTGGGAAAGCAATCCCATTTAAAATAGCTACAAAACAATTTATACAAAGGAACAAATTTAATCAAAGAAGTGAAAGATCTCTACAAGAAAAACTATAAAACATTGATGAAATAAATTGAAGAGGACACCAAAAAATGGAAAAATATTTCATTCTCATTGATAGAGTTAATATTTTTAAAATGTCTATGCCACTTAAAGCAATCTACAGGTTCCCTATCAAAATGCCAATGACATTCTTCACAGAAATAAGAAAAATGATCCTAAAATTAGTATGGCACCACAAAAGACCCTAAATAGCTAAAGCAATCTTGAGGAAAAAGAAAAAAGCTGGAGGCATCACACTAAAAGATTTCCAATTATATTACAAAGTTATAGTAATCAGAACAGTATGGTACTGGCAACAAGCAAATACACAGAACATTGGAAAATAATAGAGAAACAAGATATAAATTCATGCACTTACAGCCAACTCATTGTTGACAAAGGCATCAAAAATATACATTGGGGAAAGAACAGTCTTAAATCAGTAGTACTAGGGAAACTGTATATTCATGCAGAAGAATGAAGCTAGACCCCATCTTTCACCATAAACAAAAATCAACTCAAAATGGATTAAAGACTTACACATAAGACATAAAACTATGAAACTTCTAGAAGAAAACATTGGGGAAATGCTATAGGACATTGATTTGGGCAAAGAGTTTTTAGGCAAGACCACAAAAGCACAGACAACAAAACCAAAAATCAAATAGACAAATGGGATTACATCAAGCTAAAAAACTTCTGCACAGAAATTGAAACAATTAACAAAGTGCAGAGACGACATACAGAATTACAGGAAATATTTGTATGTCTTAAAATACCCCCACCTCATGTTAATTTTTGGAAGATATTTTTACTGGTAATAGAATTCCAGGTGGACGGGTTTTTTTGTTTTTGTTTTTTTAATTCATGTCAGCAGTTTAATGATACTATTGTTTTAGCTCTTGCATTGTTTCTGATGAGAAATCTGCTGTCATCCTTACTTTTGATCCAGTGTACACCATACACGCACCCTTGCACACCTCTGGATGTTAAGTTTTTCCCTTTACCATTGATTTTAGGCAATTTGATTTTGATATTCCCTGGTGTCGTTTTCTTCATATTTCTTTGACTTGAGCTTCTTATTTGTTTGGTTTGAGATTTCATTATATTTTTAAAGTTCTGAGATATTTTTCTGTCTGCCTCATTAGATATGAAATATTAATATTTAATATTAAAAATTTTTTTATGTCTCTGTCTCATCCTCTCCTCTCCTACAGGGCCTCCAAATACATCTTCATTAGGCTGCTCCAGTTTTAATGTTTTAACTATTCTCACCTCTATTAACTTTTCTGTATGGAATCACATGAATGCTGCTTCTATTCCATGAACATGTAACTACTTGACATTGTCTGCAGTTCCCTGATGACATGTTCTTTTTTTATATAAAAAAAGTTTGTGTCTCTCATTTTGGTTCATTTCTGTGGCTGTGCATTCAAGTTCATTAACTTTTCTACTGCAATACTAATCTTCCATTAATCCCATCCAGTTTTTTTTGTTTGCTTGTTTTGTTTTTGAGATGGAGTCTTGCTCTATTGCCCAGGCTGGAGTGCAGTGCTATGATCTCGGCTCAACACAACCTCTGTCTCCCAGGTTCAAGTTATTCTCCTGCCTCAGCCTCCCGAGTAGCTAGAACTACAGGCTCATGCCACCATGCCTGGCTAAGTTTTGTGTTTTTAGTAGAGACGGGGTTTCACTTTGTTGGCTAGGCTGGTATTGAACTCCTGACCTCATGATCCACCTGCCTTGATCTCCCAAAGTCTGGGATTACAGGCATGAACTACCGCGCCCAGCCCCATCAAATATTTTTTTTATCTCATGTATTGTAGTTTTCCTCTCAAGAAGTTTGATCTTTATGAGATTTAAAATATTTCTATACTTATCTCTTGATCAAGTGAAATTGAATCATAACTATTTTATTTTAACGTTTTTGGTCTGACAATGCTAACATCTTTGCTAAACCTGAGTTGGCTTTGATTAAATACTTTTTTTCTTTTCATTATCAGTTAATGTTTTCTCCACGTTTGCAGGCCTGCTAATTTTTTTGATGCCTGATATTGTAAATACTAACTTGTGAGTGCTAGATATTTTTGTATTCATATTTGAACTTTCTTCTGGGACTCAGTTATGTTACTTTAAGAAAGTTTAATCCGTTTGAATCTTGATTTAAAATTTGTTAGATGGGAACAGAGGTGTCTTATTCTAGGATAGGGTTGTTCAACTTCAGCATTATTGACATTTGGGGTTGGATAGTTTTTTAGCATAGATCATTGTCATGTGCAAATAGGATGTTTTGCATGATTCCTAGATCTACCTGCCTAATGCCAATAGCACCCTCCACCTTCAGTTTGACAAGCAAACATTTTTCTACACATTTCTCAATGTCCCATGGGGTTCAAAATCACCTCTGGTTGAGAATCACTGGTTCAGAACTAATTACTACATACTTCTGAGGCAAGACCATTTTGAATACCCTACATGGTCTCCATGAATTACAGGGTTTTTTCTTCTGGCTGATGGGAATGTCCTCAAATTTGTGAAGTGTTAGGCACTCCTCCCCTGATCCTTTGAGAGGGTTCTGTGGGGGCCTTCTCTCCTCTCCAGCATTTTTTCTTGCTAATTCTAGCTGCTTGGTCTCCTCTTATTCTCAGTTCTGTCTCTTCAATTCATAGTATCTGATAGATACCCTTTCCCTGTACTGCAGCCCAAAAATTCTCTCAAAGCAGAAAATGTGCATCTTTGTAAGCCTTACCTTGTTCATTTCCCAACATCTCTCAGGGATCACGGTACTTCATTATGTAATGTTCAGTGTCTCAAGACAGCTGTTTTACATATTTTGTCAAAATATTTCATTAATTCAGGGAAGAAAATAAATCTTATCACTTTACTCCATCTTGATTTGAATTGATAGCATCCAGTGATATTCTTTAACCATTGTCAAACCATTCTTTTATATAGTTTCCTCACTTACATTTCTCTATCATTCAACAACCTTTTCTTCACTTGATCTTCCTTATCAATTGATATTTTTATGATAATATCTGGATAGATAATACCTGGAGTATCAGGATATCTATTTGACAGTTATCAACATATAGCCTGAATTAAAACTGTGGGACTGGATAAGATTTGCCTATATAAAAAGTAAAGAAGGAGAAAAAATGACTAAGAATTGATTCTTATATATGTGTTGTTTGAATTAATGTGTTCCATAGAAATAATTTAACATATATTTGCATGCAAGATGAATTCAGTTGTATGTGCTTATCTCCATTTTAAGACTGACTAAACCTTGAGTACCAGGACTATGGCTTCTCTGCCATCTGTTATCTCAGTATAAAGTAAATAGTTAATGAGGAAATTGATGATGAGTGGTGAATGTAGCATTGAAGAGAAAGAGTAAGGATGAGCAAAGAAGTTGGAAAAATGCTGTGCTATGTTGTATTTATCATTCTGATTCTGCAATGATGTGAAATAATTGCAATCCTAGTCAGCCAGAAAAAAGCAGATAATTATTTTGCTTTACCTTTAGCAAGAAATAGAGTTTAATTCTCAATCACCAGAACAAATGTTTAGATGGAGTTTTAATTGGTTATGCATCTTCAAAAAGGCTACCATCTGTATATGTTTAAGGCTACCATCTGTATATGTTTTCTATAACCAACACAAATGTCTACAGTGATATGGAATAATACACTTGAACTTTATGGAATGTGGCTATCTGGATAGTTTTATGGTTATTTGGATTATATAATAAAACTGAAAGCAAATTTACTTGACTTTGTTATGGATGCTTCTATAATTGTAAAGTAAAATGTACACATCAATATAAGAATTCTTTTTTTCTTTATTTCTTCTAAAAAAATGGGATGCATGTGCAGAACGTGCAGGTTTGTTACATAGGTATATGTGTGCCATGGTGGTTTGCTGCACCTATTGACCCATCCTCTAAGTTCCCTCCCCTCATCTCCCATCCCCCAACAGACCCTGGTATGTGTTGTTCCTCTCTCTGTGTCCATGTGTTCTCAATGTTCAACTCCCACTTATAAGTGAGAATAAGCGGTGTTTAGTTTTCTATTCCTGTGTTAGTTTGCTGAGGATGATAGCTTCCAGCTTGATCCATGTCCCTGAAAAGGACTTGATCTCATTCTTTTTATGGCTGCATAGGATTTCATGGTGTATATTTTATTTTTTATCCAGTCTATCATTGATGGGCATTTAGGTTGGTTCCATGTCTTTGCTATTGTAAATAGTGCTGCAATAAACATATGTGTGCATGTATCTTTATTGTAGAATGATTTATATTCCTTTGTGTATATACTCAGTAATGGGATTGCTGGGTCAAATGGTATTTCTGGTTCTAGATCCTTGAGAAATCATGAGAATCACCACACTGGCTTCCACAATGGTTGAACTAATTTACCTTCCCACCAGCAGTGTAAAATTGTTCCTATTTCTCCATAGCCTCTCCAGTATCTATTGTTTCCTGACTGTTTAATAATCTATTCTGACAGGCATGGGATGATATCTCATTGTGGTTTGGATTTGCATTTTTTGATGATTGGTGATGGTGAGTTTGTTGGCTGCATAAATGTCTTCTTTTGAGAAGTGTCTGTTCATATTCTTTGCCCACTTTTTGATGGGGTTGCTTGTTTTTTCTTGTAAATATGTTTAAGTTCCTTGTAAATTCTGGATATTAGACCTTTCTCTGATGGGTAGATTGCAAAAATTTTCTCTCATTCTGTAGGTTGTCTTTTAACTCTCATGATAGTTTATTTTGTTGTGCAGAAGCTCTTTAGTTTAGTTACATCCCATTTGTCAATTTTGGCTTATGTTGCAATTGCTTTTGACATTTTGTCATGAAGTCTTTGTCTATGCCTATGTTCTGAATGGTATTGCCTAGGTTTTCTTCTAGGGTTTTTATGGTCTTGCATTTTACATTTAACTCTTTAATCCATCTCCAGTTAATTTTTGTATAAGGTGTAAGGAAGGGGTCCAGTTTTGGTCTTCTGCATGTGGCTAGCCAGTTTTTCCAGCACCATTTACTGAATAGGAGGTCCTTTCCTCATTGTTTGTTCTTGTCAGGTTTGTCGAAGATCAGATGGTTGTAGATATGTGGTGTTATTTCTGAGGTCTCTGTTCTGATCCATTCCTCTATATGTCTGTTTTGGCACCAGTACCATACTGTTTTTGTTACTGTAGTCTTGTAGTATAAAGTGAGGTAGCAGGATGCCTCTAGCTTTGTTCTTTTCGCTTAGAATTTTCTTGGTTATATGGGGTCTTCTTTGATTCCATATGATATTTAACATAGTTTTTTCTAATTCTGTGAAGAATGTCAATGGTAGTTTGAAGGGAATAGTATTGAATCTGTAAATTACTTTGGGCAGTATGGCCATTTTCACGATATTGATTCTTCCTATCCATGAGCATGAAATTTTTTTCCATTTGTTTGTGTCCTTTCTTATTTCCCTGAGCAGTGGTTCATAGTTGTCTTTGAAGAGGTCCTTCACATGCCTTGTAAGCTGTATTCCTAGATATTTTATTCTGTTTGTAGCAATTGTGAATTAACTGTAGCAATTGTGAATGGAAGTTCATTCATGATTTGGCTCTCTGCTTGCCTATTATTGGTGTAAAGGAATGCTTGTGATTTTGCACATCGATTTTGTATCCTTAGACTTTTCTGAAGTTGCTTATCAGTTCAGGATGTTTTTGGGCTGAGATGATAGCATTTTCTAAATATAAAATCATGTCATCTGCAAACAGACACAACTTGACTTCCTCTCTTCCTATTTGAATACGCTGTATATTTTTGTCTTGCCTGATTGCCCTGGCCAGAACTTCCAATACTATGTTGAATACGAGTGGTGAGAGAGGGCATCCTTATCTTGTGCCAGTTTTCAAAGGGATTGCTTCCAGCATTTGCTCATTCAATGTGATATTGGCTGTGGTTTTGTCATAAATAGCTCTTATTATTTTGAGATATGTTCCATCAATACCTAGTTTACTGAATGTTTTTAACATGAAGTCATGTTGAATTTTATCAAAGACTTTTTCTGCATCTATTGAGATAATGAAGTGGTTTTTGACTTTGGTTCTGTTTATGTGATGGATTACGTGGGTTGATTTCTGTATATTGAACCAGCCTTGCATCCCAAGGCCAAGGTGGCTGACTAGAAGCAGTGGTGTTCCAAGGCTCCCACCAAAAAATAAACATAATAAGCATGTGAATCCTTCACCGGCAGCTAAGGTTCTCTCATCAAAATTGACTAGAAGGCTGGTGTGACCCATGGAGAGAAAGAAGGGCAGTGTGGTGCTGCAGCCCACTTGAGAGCCACATGGGTTATTCTTGTTGGCAATTCCTCTTATCAAGGAAAACCTTTTATCGAAAGTTAGCAAAATCATTTATCAAGGTTGTTGGCTTCTTTGCATTGGGTTAGAACATATTCCTTTAGCTCATCGTAGTTTTTTATTACCCATCTTCTGCAGCCTACTTCTGTCAATTCGTCCATCTGTTTCTCCATCCATTTCTGTGTCCTTGATGGAGAGATGTTACAATCATTTGGAGAAGAGGCACTCTGGCCTTTTGGGTTTTCACCATTTTTTTGTTGATTCTTTCTGATGTTTGTGAGTTTGTCTAGTTTTGGTCTTTGAGGCTGCTGACCCTTGGATGGGGTTATTGCGGGGCCTTTTTTTGTTGGTGGTGCTGATGATGTTGTTGTCACTTTCAGCTTGTTTATTTATTTATTTATTTTTTCAATAGTCAGGTCCTTCTTCTATAGGGCTGCTGCAGTTTGCTGGGATTCACTTTGGCTCCTATTCTTCTGATTTGCTCCTGTGCCTAGAGATGTCACTCGAGGAGGCTGGAGAGCAACAAAGATGGGTGCCTTTTCCTTCTGAGAACTCTGACCTTGAGGGCCACCAACCTGATGCCAGTAGGATCACTCCTGTATAGGGTATAGACAACCCTTGTTGGAGGGTCTCACCCAGTTGGGTGGCACAGGGAGTGGGATCTGTTTAATGAAAGACTTTGTCCCTTGGTGGAAAGGCTGTGTTTTGCTGGGGTGGAGGGGGAAGCCCACTTGTCTGGGATACCCAGATTCCTCAGAACTATCAGGAGGAGAGGCTAAGTCTGCTGGTCTGCAGAGACTGCCGCCACCCCTCCTGCTAGTGGCTCAGGCCCAGGGAGATCTGAATTCTGTTTCTGAGACTCTGGCTGGAGTTACTGGAGATCCTGCAGGGAAAGCCCACCCACTGAGGTTAAACCTGAAGAGGCACTCTCGTCACAGACTGCCACAGCTGGTGTATGTTGGGCTGTGAGTCTTGGTACCAAGCCATTCAGCCTCCCTGGCTCCAGAAGGGTAAAAGTACAGCCTGGAGCTATAGAAATGGGTTCCACCCTTCCCCTGCCCAGTGAGCTTAGCATGTTAGGCAGTTGTGAGTCCCAGTGCTGGCTCCTGCCAGTCCCCCAAGAAGGTCAGATGGCTTAGACAGCAGGCAGCTGTAACTGGTGCTGGTTGCCCCTCCCACTGGGAGTTTGGTAGACTTAAGCAGATTCCAGCTGAGAGGCTGTAAGAATCTACACTTCTCACAGCTGGGATGTTTGGCCCCAGGGGCATGGATTCATGAGTGGGATCTTTGAATCTATGGGTTGCCCAGTTCCATGGGAAAAGCAGTTGCCCTGGCTGGGTGGCATGCTCACTCACTGCCTCCTTTTATTTTGAGCTTGTGTGTCTTTGCAGATAAAATGGGTCTCCTGAATACAGCACACTGATGGGTCTTGACCCTTTATCCAGTTTGCCAGTCTGTGTCTTTTAATTGGGGCATTTAGTCCATTTACATTTAAAGTTAGTATTGTTATGTGTGAATTTGATCCTGTCATCATGATGCTTTTTGGTTATTTTGCACATTAGTTGATGCAGTTTCTTTGTAGTGTCATTGGTCTTTATGTTTTGGTGTGTTTTTGCAGTGACTGGTACCAGTTTTTCCTTTCCATGTTTAGTGGTTCCTTCAGGAGCTCTTGCAGAGCAGGCCTGGAGGTAACGAAATTCCTCAGCATTTGCTTGTTTGGAAAGGATTTTATTTCTCCTTCACTTATGAAGCTTAGTTTGGCTGGATATGAAATTTCTGGGTTGAAATTCTTTTCTTTTCTTTCTTTCTTTTTTTTTTTTTGAGACCAAGTCTCACTCTGTCACCCAGGCTGGAGTGCAGTGGCTTGATACCGGCTTACTGCAAACTGTGCCTCCTGGGTTCAAGTGATTCTCCCGCCTCAGCTTCCCGAGTAGCTGAGATTACAGGCATGTGCCACCAAGCCCAGCTAATTTTGTGTATTTAGTAGAGATGGGGTTTCACCATGTTAGCCAGACTGATCTCGAAATCCCGACCTCTGGTGATCCATCTACCTCGGCTTCCCAAAGTGCTGGGATTATAGGCAAAAGCCACCATGCCCAACTGAAAATTCTTTCCTTTAAGAATGTTGAATATTGGCCTCCAATCTCTTCTGACTTGTAGAGTTTCTGCTGAGAGAGATCTGCTGTTAGTGTGATGGGCTTACCTTTGTAGGTGACCTGGCCTTTCTCTCTGGCTGCCCTTAACAGTTTTTCCTTCATTTCCACGTTGGAGAATCTGATGATTATGTGTTTTAGGGTTGATCTTCTTGTAGAGTATCTTAATGGTGTTCTCTGTATTTCCTGAATTTGCAAGTTGGCCTGTTTTGCTAGGATGGGGAAGTTCATGGACCCTAAGGCCATATTAATATTTGACAATTTCAATAAGTTGATGACATCTAATATTTCTATCATTGACAGAGCCCAAAAATATACAGGCTCCTTTACAAATAATAGAGAAGCCTTGGCTAATAGAAAGATACTGTTGATTAGAGTTGGACTCCCTTTTGTCAAACTACAATGGACTGTGAAGTTGTGATAATCTTTTTTAAGACTATGTTTTAAATAGCACTTTTAGGTTCACAGTAAAATTTAGAGGAAAGTACAGGGATTTCTCACATTTGCCCTACCCTTCACCTCCATAGCTTCCACTTTAATCAATGTTCCCCACGAGTGGTACACTTGTTATAATTTAATTTATAAACCTACACTGCTATAGCACAACCACTCCAAGTCCATAGTTTATGTTAGGGTTCACTCTTGGTGTTATGTCATGGTCTTTTTAGATAAATAGAAAACCATCTCATTGCTTTCAAATAAAAAGAAAAAGGTAACTTCCTGAAAATATTTTTAATTTTTTGAGAGTAAGATTACAGACAATAAGGCATTTAATTTCTCACTGTTCCTGCAGTTCAGGTTGGAGAAATACATGATAATTATGTATGCTGTTTGATGACTCAGTGATAAATATACTTAGAAGCAAAGTGGAAACATCTCTAGAGTAAAGAATGGCTTAGAGAAACTATTTCAGCCTTGTATTTATATTGGAGTCAACATAACAGTGCTACTCTGCCAGTAGTATAAACCATTTAAACTGGACTTCAAATTTTTTTTAAATATTAATAGCTAAATAGCTTATGATCTCTCCTCACCAGAGTCATTTTATCTGATAATACTGGCATTTTTTTCCTTTAACTATGTATAATGAGTTCAGATCTTATTTTAGGCAAAAGGATGGGCTAGCCAGCTAATGTGTTGGTGACAGGGTAAACTTTTCAGTAGCAAATATTTTGAGTGCATGCTGTCTAGGTGACATTGACAGTGTTGGGAGGCAGAAGCAATCCCTACTTTGAAAAACACATGTTTTTTTAATTGAGATACCACCAGACAGCACAGCATCTGGGTCATGAAATTATTTCCACTATGCAGTCATCAGTGTCTCTCAACTGTACTCTTCTCCTGCACACACATGCACACACACACACACACAAACGTACACACACACATGCACACACACGCACCCTTCAGGCTATGGGGAAAATATAGAGGATAGGGGTAAGTGGGAATGAGTTGTGAAACACTGTATGGGCTAGAATAAGGTCCAAAGCAGCAAAAGAGATGGTAGGGATGGACATTTTAAACATAAGTAGGTATTCAGGAATTACTGACTCACTGAACATAGGAGATGTGAGAAAGAGATGCTATTAGGAAGACTCTCAGGTTGTGGCTTGATTGCAAATCTTAGGATAGACAACACTGGCACATAAGTAGATTTTAGAGTTAAAGTATTGATTCTGTCTGGGAAATTTTGAGATACTTACAGAACATTTGAGAAAACATGTATAATAGTCAGTTGAATAAGACAGGTCTAGAGCTCAAAATTAGAACCGAATTTAAAATCCTCAGCACAGAATAAAATCTTAGAAGACATTTATAGGAATGGGATTGAGGTAGAAAATTACTATCAGAATGGAATTGTGATGCATTAAATTCTTAAATTCTTGGGAAACAAAAAAAAAAAGAAACAAATGGATCAAAGAATATGGCCACTTTAAGAGAAAGTCTGGAGAACATGAAAGAGTTCATAAAGACAGGCTTTGTGATATATAAGACAAGATGTCTGATAAGATGGAGGAAAAAATTGGGAGAGTGGGGAACATAAAGAGTGCTTGGAATAGTCATGAGGGCAAGTTTAGAAGTTGAGGTGGGGTCCCAACTGTGGAAGAATAAAGTATGACAGGATTCTTAATGGAGCTAATCAGTTTGGTCTGGTTATATTATTCAACATTCTGCAAAATGATGAAGACTGTGTGGGTTAATCCAGGTTAGGGAATAAATGAGACTTGTGCTAGAGAAGGTCAGTATGCATGCTTTTCTCTTATGGAGGGTATTGGTTGAAGAATTTGAACCCAGTGTGTAATACACTAATGAATTAAGGAAGAATTCAAAATACCGAAAGTCACAAAAAAGTAAAGAAATTTGAAAACTTGAAACATAAGGTATGGTAGTCAGAGAAAAGTATTTGAGATTTTATGCTTTGCGTTGGTGTACTTCAGGGCAATTTGACTTGAAAAAGTAGACATGGGGGGGTGGAGCAAGATGGCCGAATAGGAACAGCTCCAGTCTCCAACTCCCAGCGCGAGCGAAACAGAAGACCGGTGATTTTTGCATTTTCAACTGAGGTACTGGGGTCATCTCACTAGGGAGTGCCGGACAATCGGTGCTGGTCAGCTGCTGCAGCCTGACCAGTGAGAGCTGAAGCAGGGCGAGGCATCACCTCACCTGGAAGCGCAAGGGGGAAGGGAATCCCTTTTCCTAGCCAGGGGAACTGAGACACACAACACCTGGAAAATCGGGTAACTCCCACCCCAATACTGCGCTTTAAGCAAACAGGCACACCAGGAGAATATATCCCACACCTGGCCGGTAGGGTCCCACGCCCACGGAGCCTCCCTCATTGCTAACACAGCAGTCTGCGGCGATCTATCCCCAAGGCAGCAGCGAGGCTGGGGGAGGGGCGCCCGCCATTGCCGAGGCTTAAGTAGGTAAACAAAGCCGCTGGGAAGCTCCAACTGGGTGGAGCTCACAGCAGCTCAAGGAAGCCTGCCTGTCTCTGTAGACTCCACCTCTGGGGACAGCGCACAGCTGAAGACCAATAGGGGAAGCAGCGGGGGCCTATGCAGACGCGAACGACTCTGTCTGACAGCTTTGGGGAGAGCCGTGGATCTCCCAATGCGGAGGTTGAGATCTGAGAACGGACAGAATGCCTGCTCAGGTGGGTCCCTGACCCCTAAGTAGCCTAGCTGGGAGACATCCCCCACTAGGGGCAGTCTGACACCCCACACCTCACAGGGTGGAGTACACCCCTGAGAGGAAGCTTCCAAGGGAAGAATCAGACAGGTATACTTGCTGTTCAGCAATATTCTATCTTCTGCAAACTTCTGCAAACAGGGTCGAGAGTGGACCTCAAGCAACCTCCAACAGACCTATAGCTGAGGGTCCTGAGTGTCAGAAGGAAAACTATCAAACAGGAAGGACACCTATACCAAAACCCCATCAGTACGTCACCATCATCAAAGACCAGAGACAGATAAAACCACAAAGATGGGGAAAAAGCAGGGCAGAAAAGATGGAAATTCAAAAAATAAGAGCACATCTCCCCCTGCAAAGGAGCGCAGCCCATCGCCAGCAATGGATCAAAGCTGGTCAGAGAATGACTTTGACGAGATGAGAGAAGAAGACTTCAGTCCATCAAACTTCTCAGAGCTAAAGGAGGAATTACGTACCCAGCGCAAAGAAACTAAAAATCTTGAAAAAAGAGTGGAAGAATTGACAGCTAGACTAATTAATGCAGAGAAGGTCATAAACGAAATGACAGAGATGAAAACCATGACATGAGAAATACGTGACAAATGCACAAGCTTCAGTAACCGACTCGATCAACTGGAAGAAAGAGTATCAGCGATTGAGGATCAAATGAATGAAATGAAGCGGGAAGAGAAACCAAAAGAAAAAAGAAGAAAAAGAAATGAACAAAGCCTGCAAGAAGTATGGGATTATGTAAAAAGACCAAATCTACGTCTGATTGGGGTGCCTGAAAGTGAGGGGGAAAATGGAACCAAGTTGGAAAACACTCTTCAGGATATCATCCAGGAGAACTTCCCCAACCTAGTAGGGCAGGCCAACATTCAAATTCAGGAAATACAGAGAACGCCACAAAGATACTCCTCCAGAAGAGCAACTCCAAGACACATAATCGCCAGATTCACCAAAGTTGAAATGAAGGAAAAAATCTTAAGGGCAGCCAGAGAGAAAGGTCGGGTTACCCACAAAGGGAAGCCCATCAGAATAACAGCAGATCTCTCGGCAGAAACTCTACAAGCCAGAAGAGAGTGGGGGCCAATATTCAACGTTCTTAAAGAAAAGAATTTTAAACCCAGAATTTCATATCCAGCCAAACTAAGTTTCATCAGTGAAGGAGAAATAAAATCCTTTACAGATAAGCAAATGCTTAGAGATTTTGTCACCACCAGGCCTGCCTTACAAGAGACCCTGAAGGAAGCCCTAAACATGGAAAGGAACAACCGGTACCAGCCATTGCAAAAACATGCCAAAATGTAAAGGCCATCAAGGCTAGGAAGAAACTGCATCAACTAACGAGCAAAATAACCAGTTAATATCATAATGACAGGATCAAGTACACACATAACAATATTAACCTTAAATGTAAATGGACTAAATGCTCCAGTTAAAAGACACAGACTGGCAAACTCGATAAAGAGTCAAGACCCATCAGTGTGCTGTATTCAGGAGACCCATCTCACATGCAGAGACATGCATAGGCTCAAAATAAAGGGATGGAGGAAGATCTACCAAGCAAATGGAGAACAAAAAAAAGCAGGGGTTGCAATCCTAGTCTCTGATAAAACAGACTTTAAACCATCAAAGATCAAAAGAGACAAAGAAGGCCATTACATAATGGTAAAGGGATCAATTCAACAGGAAGAGCTAACTATCCTAAATATATATGCACCCAATACAGGAGCACCCAAATTCATAAAGCAAGTCCTTAGAGACTTACAAAGAGACTTAGACTCCCATACAATAATAATGGGAGACTTCAACACTCCACTGTCAACATTAGACAGATCAATGAGACAGAAAGTTAACAAGGATATCCAGGAATTGAACGCATCTCTGCACCAAGCGGACCTAATAGACATCTATAGAACTCTCCACCCCAAATCCACAGAATATACATTCTTCTCAGCACCACATCGCACTTATTCCAAAATTGACCACATAATTGGAAGTAAAGCACTCCTCAGCAAATGTACAAGAACAGAAATTATAACAAACTGTCTCTCAGACCACAGTGCAATCAAACTAGAACTCAGGTCTAAGAAACTCAATCAAAATCGCTCAACTACATGGAAACTGAACAACCTGCTCCTGAATGACTACTGGGTACATAACGAAATGAAAGCAGAAATAAAGATGTTCTTTGAAACCAATGAGAACAAAGATACAACATACCAGAATCTCTGGGACTCATTTAAAGCAGTGTGTAGAGGGAAATTTATAGCACTAAATGCCCACAAGAGAAAGCAGGAAAGATCTAAAATTGACACTTAACATCACAATTAAAAGAACTAGAGAGGCAAGAGCAAACACATTCAAAAGCTAGCAGAAGGCAAGAAATAACTAAGATCAAGCAGAACTGAAGGAGATAGAGACACAAAAAACCCTCCAAAAATCAATGAATCCAGGAGTTGGTTTTTTGAAAAGATCAACAAAATTGACAGACCGCTAGCAAGACTAATAAAGAAGAAAAGAGAGGAATCAAATAGACGCAATAAAAAATGATAAAGGGGATATCACCACCAACCCCACAGAAATACAAACAACCATCAGAGAATACTATAAACGCCTTTACGCAAATCAACTAGAAAATCTAGAAGAAATGGATGATTTCCTGGACACTTACACTCTCCCAAGACTAAACCAGGAAGAAGTTGAATCCCTGAATAGACCAATAGCAGGCTCTGAAATTGAGGCAACAATTAATAGCCTACCCACGAAAAAAAGTCCAGGACCAGATGGATTCACAGCTGAATTCTACCAGAGGTACAAGGAGGAGCTGGTACCATTCCTTCTGAAACTATTCCAATCAATAGAAAAAGAGGGAATCCTCCCTAACTCATTTTATGAGGCCAACATCATCCTGATACCAAAGCCTGGCAGAGACACACAAAAAAGAGAATTTTAGACCAATATCCCTGATGAACATTGATGCAAAATTCTCAATAATTACTGGCAAACCGGATTCAGCAGCACATCAAAAAGCTTATCCACCATGATCAAGTGGGCTTCATCCCTGGAATGCAAGGCTGGTTCAACATTCACAAATCAATAAACGTAATCCAGCATATAAACAGAACCAAAGACAAGAACCACATGCTTATCTCAATAGATGCAGAAAAGGCTTTTGACAAAATTCAACAGCCCTTCATACTAAAAAGGCTCAATAAATTCGGTATTGATGGAACGTACCTCAAAATAATAAGAACTATTTATGACAAACCCACAGCTAATATCATACTGAATGGGCAAAAACTGGAAAAATTCCTTTGAAAACTGGCACAAGACAGGGATGCCCTCTCTCACCACTCCTATTCAACATAGTGTGGAAGTTCTGGCTAGGGCAATCAGGCAAGCGAAAGAAATCAAGGGTATCCAGTTAGGAAAAGAAGAAGTCAAATTGTCCCTGTTTGCAGATGACATGATTGTATATTTAGAAAATCCCATTGTCTCAGCCCAAAATCTCCTTAAGCTGATAAGCAACTTCAGCAAAGTCTCAGGGTAGAAAATTAATGTGCAAAAATCCCAAGCATTCTTATACACCAGTAACAGACAAGCAGAGAGCCCAATCAGGAATGAACTTCCATTCACAATTGCTTCAAAGAGAATAAAACACATAGGAATCCACCTTACAAGGGAAGTAAAGGACCTCTTCAAGGAGAACTACAAACCACTGCTCAGTGAAATCAAAGAGGACACAAACAAATGGAAGAACATACCATGCTCATGGATAGGAAGAATCAATATCGTGAAAATGGCCATCCTGCCCAAGGTGATTTATAGATTCAATGCCATCCCCATCAAGCTACCGATGACTTTCTTCACAGAATTGGAAAAAACTGCTTTAAAATTCATATGGAACCAAAAAAGAGCCCGCATTGCCAAGACAATCCTAAGTCAAAAGGACAAAGTTGGAGGCGTCACGCTACCTGACTTCAAACTATACGACAAGGCTACAGTAACCAAAACAGCATGGTACTGGTACCACAACAGAGATATAGACCAATGGAACAGAACAGAGTCCTCAGAAATAATACCACACATCTACAGCCATCGGATCTTTGACAAACCTGAGAGAAACAAGAAATGGGGAAAGATTCCCTATTTAATAAATGGTGCTGGGAAAATTGGCTAGCCATAAGTAGAAAGCTGAAACTGGATCCTTTCCTTACCCTTATACGAAGATTAATTCAAGATGGATTAGAGACTTAAATGTTAGACCTAATACCATAAAAACCCTAGAAGAAAACCTAGGTAGTACCATTCAGGACATAGGCATGGGCAAGGACTTCATGTCTAAAATACCAAAAGCAACGGCAGCAAAAGCCAAAATTGACAAATGGGATCTAATTAAACTAAAGAGCTTTTGCACAGCACAAGAAACTACCATCAGAGTGAACAGGCAACCTACAGAATGGGAGAAAATTTTTGCAACCTACTCATCTGACAAAGGGCTAATATCCAGAATCTACAAAGAACTCAAACAAATATACAAGAAAAAAACAAACAACCACATCAAAAAGTGGGGGAAGGATATGAACAGACATTTCTTAAAAGAAGACATTCATACAGACAACAGACACATGAAAAAATGCTCATCATCACTCGTCATCAGATAAATGCAAATCAAAACCACAATGAGATACCATCTCACACCAGTTAGAATGGCAATCATTAAGAAGTCAGGAAACAACAGGTGTTGGAGAGGATGTGGAGAAATAGGAACACTTTTACACTGTTGGTGGGATTGTAAACTAGTTCAACCATTATGGAAAACAGTATGGCAATTCCTCAAGGATCTAGAACTAATGTACCATATGACCCAGCCATCCGCTACTGGGTATATACCCAAAGGATTATAAATTATTCTACTACAAAGACACATGCACACGTATGTTTATTGTGGCACTATTCACAATAGCAAAGACTTGGAATCAACCCAAATGTCCATCTGTGACAGACTGGATTAAGAAAATGTGGCACATATACACCATGGAATACTATGCAGCCATCAAAAAGGATGAGTTTGCGTCCTTTGTAGGGACATGGATGCAGCTGGAAACCATCATTCTTAGCAAACTATCACAAGAAGAGAAAACCAAACACCGCATGTTCTCACTCATAGGTGGGAACTGAACAATGAGATCACTTGGACTCGGGAAGGGGAACATCACACACTGGGGCCTATCACGGGGAGGGGGGAGGAGGGAGGAGGGAGGGATTGCATGGGGAGTTATACATGATATAAATGATGAATTGATGGGTGCTGACGAGTTGATGGGTGCAGCACACCAACATGGCATAAGTATACATATGTAACAAACCTGCACGTTATGCACATGTACCCTAGAACTTAAAGTATAATAAAAAAAAAAAAAAGAAAAAGTAGACATGACATAAAATTCAGAGATGTTTAGGAGATCAATGGTAGGTGAAGACTGAAGGTCTAAGGTATTATCAACATGTGCTTAATGCAGTGGTTCTCAACCAGGGAAAATCTCATTCCCTAGGTAGGACTGTCAGGTAAAATACACAACATCTAGTAAAATTTGAATGTCAGATAAGCACAAATAACTTTTTAAGTATCAATATATCTTATTAAATATGTGGGATAAATTTATACAAAAAATTGTTGTTTATCTGAAATTCAAATTTCATTGTGTTCTTTATGTTTATTTGCTAAACCGAACAACCATGCCCTGGGACATACTGAGGAATTTCAGTTGTCACATTGTGAGAAGGGATGTTACTGGAAACTAGGTTGAGGCCAGGGATGCTGCTAAACATTCTACAAAGCACAAGACCACCCCCACCCATCATGGTAAGCAATAATATAGCTCACAATGCCAGTAGTGCTGAGGGTCAAGAAACCCTGGGTTATTGTAACTTCATAGAGAAGCTGTCCCTAACCAGCATACTAGAGTAGGTTCTCCTATATATACACTATATAACTTATTTTTCTCCTTGGTAGTATGTTCTTTTCAGAGTTGCAGTAAAATCCTTATTTATTCGTGGACAATTTCTCCTACTAGATTAGAAACCCCATCAATGATGCAATTCCAATTTTTAATCCTGTGATGAGGTACAAAATAGAAGTACAATAAATATTTGTTGAATAATAAAATAGACAAAGAGGCTTTGAACTCACCTGACATAATGAGAGTGAACAAGAATGAAAGAAATACAATAAGTATTTTGATACAGTAAGTATTGATAGATATAATACAGATGCCCAAGTCCCTATAGGATATGGAGCAATATTTTAGAACAGGCCATGTAATGATGATATTGATGAGAAGAAAGTGTAATACTGGAATGTAATGTTTTAAAGGAAGAGTTTGAACATCTTAGCAGGAAAACTGTAATGAGAAATTTTATAGAGACAGTTGTGAATATAATTAATAAGAATTAATGAGATCTTATTAATTTGTTCTAATTAAGTTGTACTGCTTCAGACTGACTTTTAATCTTCAAGGTACACGACAGAATTTTCAAATGCAATAGAACGTAGTACTGCTTTAAAACAATAAACGTATTGGGGCCGTGGCTTAAAGAACAGGTTCTTGGATATATTAATTTAAGTAACACATTGCACATTGTGAAACCACAATCTGTGAACAATTGCTATGTGATTTCTCTAAAGGACAACACGTTTATTGAGTTACTTTATTATAAAACTAGGAATTTAAAGTTTCTGCTACCCTACAGTTCACCATGACAAGTATTTATTCTTTAAATGCTTTTGTTACTCTAAATATAATTCTTTTTCAAAATTCTGAGTTAGTTCTGATGCTTCTGTTTATCGCTGAATGTATCATTTCTTAGATATTCATAGGGATGTACTGGTTTGTTTCATTGCCAGAAGGCATCATTGAAAGATACATTTTAATCATTCTGCCATAAGGATATTTATTTTTCTAATTTTGCATAATGAATAAATCTGTCATTTAAATAGCACTCATTAAATAACCAGAAAGTTTCTGCCTCTCCTTGTAGCATTAGGATGCATATTAATTCAGATATATTAATATCATTAAGATGTATTTATTGAAAACCCATGTTTTCATAGTCTCTGGCTTGAGTAGATGAAGAAGGATAAAATGATAAGCAAAAATGTATATGGTTTATATGTTCATGGAGTTTACTAGTAAGCAGGGTAATAATTTTATTAGTTACATTATTATGCCAGTAGTAATTTAGTTATACTTGCAAAATATATTAAAATATATTACAAATACATTATGAACATGCCTGATGACACATATGCTAGGTACACTACAATAGTTATCTACATGCATAACAAAGAATTCTAAAACTTAACAGCTAAAACAACACATTTTTATTGTCTTGTAATTTCTGTGTGCCAGAAATTTGAGAATGCCCTAGCTGGGTTCTGGCTCAGAGTCTTTCGTGAGATTGCAGTCAAGATATCAACTGGTGATGTTGTTAATGAGAAACTTGACTAAGACTGAATGATCCAGTTTATACATGGCTTGCTCACTTGGCTATTGGCAGGAGTCTCAGTTCTTCACACACTGATGTCTCCAGAGACCTGCTTGAATATCCTCATAATATGGTCCTTGGCTTCCCTTGGAATGAATAATCCAAGAGAGATAGCAAGCAGGAAGTTAAAATAATTTTTATGGCTTCATCTTGTAAGTTATGTAATGTCACTTCCACCAGATTCTATTTGTTGGAAACAAGTCACTAAGCACAGCTTACATTCAAGGGGGAAGAAATGTGATTAGGCTCTACCTTTTAAAAGGGAGAGAAGCAAATAATTTGTGGATATAATTTAATGTTACTATATTTATCTTTCTTAATCTGAGACATAAAAAACCTGTTTCTTATAGGATGACACTATACAAAGAATTGAAAGATAAATTTAAAACCTATTGCTATATAACAAATGAAGAGTGAAAGATCAAAATAGTTCCAGACACAGGAAACATACACAAATGTCCTAAAACAGAAGAAGTCGTGAGAAAAAAGAAAGGAAGGAAGGAAGGAAAGAAGGGAGAGAGAGAAAGGAAAAGAGAAGAAGGAAAAAATGGAGGCAGGAAGGAAGGAAAAATAAGAAAAAAAAAAGGCTGGTGTGGCTGTGGAGACACAAGTGAAAAAAAGAGTTGCGAGTTGAGGCTGGAGTGGGGCAGGAATGAAGAGGGAGGATATAAGCCGTCTGCAGATCAGGTTAAGGATTTTGTCCTTCATTCTAAGGCAATGTAAAGGCTTTGAAGGGTTTCAAGTGAGAGGGTGGGGGTAGGGTTGAGAGTTGGGCACAATTAAGTCAGCATTTTACCAACAAGATACAATATTCTGTCTTTGAAGAGAAAGAAATAAAGGGCATCCAAATCAGTAAAGAGGAAATCAAACTGTTGCTGTTCACCAATTATATGATTGTATACCTAGAAAACTCCAAAGACTCATCCAGAAAGCTCCTAGATCTAATAAATGAGTTCAGTGAAGTTTCAGGATATATAATCAATGTACACAAATCAGTAGCACTGCTATACACCAATGATGACCAACCTGATAATCAAATCAAGAACTCAACCCCTTTTACAATAGCTGCAAAAAATAAAATAAAATACTTAGAAATATACCTAACCAAGGAGGTGAAAGATCTCTGCAAACAAAATTACAAAACACTGCTGAAAGGAACCATAGATGACACAAACAAATGGAAACACATTCCATGCTCATGAGTTGGTAGAATCAATATTGTGAAAATGATTCTGCCAAGAGCAATCTACAAATCAATGCACAAATCTACAGATTCAATGTAATTCCCATCAAAATACCATCATCATTCTTTGCAGAACTAGAAAGAACAATCCTAAAATTCATATGGAACCCGAAAAGAGCCTGTATAACCTAAGCAAGACTAAGTAACAATAACAAATCTGGAGGCATCACACTACCTGACTCTAAACTATACTACAGAGCTATAGTTATCAAAACAGCATGGTACTGATATAAAAATAGGTATGTAGACCAATGGAACAGAATAAAAATCTAGAAATAAAGCCAAATACTTATAGCCAACTGATCTTTGACAAAGCAAACAAAAACATAAAGTGGGAAAACGATACCCTATTCAACAAATGGTTCTGGATAATTGTAAAGCCACATGTAGAGGAATGAAGCTGGCTTCCCACTTCTCACCTTATATAAAAATCAACTCAAGATGGATCAAAGACTTAAATCTAAGACCTGAAACCATAAAATTCCAGAAGACAACATTAGAAAAATTCTTCTAGACATTGGCTTAGTCAAAGTGTTCATGAACAAGAACCCAAAAGCAAATGTAACAAAGATAAATAGATGGGACGAATTAAACTAAACACTTCTCCACAGCAAAAGAAATAATTGGTGGAGTAAACAGACAATCCACAGAGTGGGAGAAAATATTCACAAATTGAGCATTTGACAAAGGACTAATGTGTAGAATCTACAAAGAACTAAAAAAATCAGCAAGAAAAAATAACCCTATTAAAAAGTGGGCAAAAGACATGAATAGACGATTCTCAAAAGAAGATATACAAATGGCCAACAAACATGACAAAATGCTCAACATCACTAATGATCAGGGAAATGTAAATCAAAACCACAATGAGATACCACCTTACTCCTGCAAGAATGACCATAATAAAAAAATAAAAATAAAAACAGATATTGTTGTGGATGTGGATGTAGGAATGTAAACTAGTACAAACAATATGAAAAACAGTATGGAGATTCCTTAAAGAACTAAAAGTAGAACTACCATTGAATCCAGCAATCCCACTACTGGGTATCTACCCAGAGGAAAAGAAATCATTATATGAAAAAGACAGTTGCACACACATGTTTATAGCAGCACAATTTACAATAGCAAAAATATGAAACCTGCCTAAATGACCATCAACCAATGGGTGAATAAAATGTGATACACACACAAACACACACACATACACCATGGAATACTACTCAGCCATAAAAAATACTACTCAAAAATATAGCCCCCAAAATTACTACTCAGTCATAAAAAGAATGAAATAATGGCATTTGTGGAAACCTGGATGGAGTTAGAGACCACTATTCTAAGTGAAGTAACTCAGGAATGGAAAAGCAAAGATTTTACCTTCTCAATTATAAGTGGTAGCTAATCTATGAGGAAACAAAGGCTTAAGAATGATATAATGGACTTGGGTGACCTGGGGGAAGGGTGGGAGAGTGGTGAGGGATAAAAGACTACACATTGGGTACAATTTACACTTCTACACTTCTCAGGTGATGGGTGCACCAAAGTCTCAGAAATCACCACTGAAGAACCTTTCTATGCAACCAAATACCACCTCTTTCCCCAAAACTATTGAAATTTAAAAAAAAAATTAAAAAAAATTAAATTGTTGACAAGAAAAAAAGCATGAAAACAAACAAACATACTCTGTCTGCAGTGTGTGTAGGGACAAAGGTTAAAAGATTGTTGCCTGATGCTTAAGATTTGAACCTGTTGGTGACCATTGATGGAGAATAAAGAGGACATATTTTAAATATATTTGAAGGTAGATTAGATAGGACTTGGGAATTAATTGGATATGGTAGGAAAAAGAGAGAAGGTGGCTAAGAGGATTCCTAGGTTTCTGGCTTAGGCAATAAATAGATGGTGGTAATACCATTTACATGCACTAAGAGAAGGAAACACATGGAGAACAATAGCTTTGTGAGCAAGGAGAAAAATTACAACTAAGATACTTACAACATAGTAAAGTCAATAGGAGATCTTCCAAAATAATCAATGTAATTTTCCCCAAATCACAGTTAACTATTTATTGGCAGAATGCATATCCCTTATATTTAAACTCAAGTAATTTCTACCACATTATGATTCCCTCTTTGTGGTTGTTTTCCTGTTTATTTCTTGGGAGATAGAAAAAGAGATAATGATCGTAGCACCCCCTAGTACACTCTTTATAGGTTTTTGACCTATCTTTGCATTTAGAGAAACAGATTTTTGATATGTGTGACTACTTAAGTAAAACACAAAAGAATTTTCATGGTGCTACATGGCTGATGTTTGGGATTATTTAACTGGAGTTTATCATACAGGCAAAGTAGACATTTTGTTCGGAGGAGAAGCTATGGGGAATGGTTAGAGTGACTAGGTAGAAGACATAGATAGAAAAAGGTGGTTTCATAGAAAAAGGTGGTTTCGTTCAAATATATGGGTGGAAATTATGGAGAGAGAGAGAGAACATAAGTATCATTGTGAAAATCAAAATAAGTACTAATAAATTTTTTAAACTTATTTTGAAGAACTGCTTTACTACAATCAAAATTGCCCTATAATGTTCTGAGTCATTTTATGTGGGTCCTGGACAGAGTCAAGTAAACAATAAATCATGACCCATCAGTGTTGTTGAAGAAGGTACATGATCTTTGGGAGGCAGGGTTGGAAAGCATTTGAGACTTATATCACCTTTAATATCAGTTTAGGGGAATGGAGTTAGCTAACGAAAAGCTTGAAATTCAGGATAAATTCAGGGTAAAATGTTCATTTTTGAACATGAAGTGTAAATAATAAATTAGAAACATTAATGGGCAGAGTGTTCTGGATGCTTTCCTGTAGAACGAATGTGAATTTAGAGAAGTCCTCTGTACTCTAATATAGGATGTATGAGCTTTATTAGATTTGAGGTTTGCTACATTCAGGTTGGATTATGGCTTTTATGGAAGGCAATCCAGAATATTATATGAGGGATCATTTTAGGAATCAGATAAACCCAAGAGTGAGACTTGATTGTGCAACTTGTCATGTAAGCAACACTGGATGAGTTAAACAACTTTTTTGAATTGTACCTTTTTCTTCTGCAGTATAGAAAAAATAACCTCATCAGTATCTCTGGGTTCTGTGGTCTACACTTTCTACCTTCGTCAGGATCTTTCTCTTCTCTTACAACATTGTCCTGTTACTGCGGATTTGTTGATACTGTTAGGAGGGCTGATAAATAATTGATTGAGCTGCACATCCTAATTCATAGTAGGTAATATTTGTGGGTCATAATCACAGACCAGAACAAGCAGAATGTTAGCTGATAAATGGATATTTAGAGATCAGCCATTTTGGCGAATGAGCTAAACAAAAGCTGGATGCCAAACCTGGGTCTAAGTGGACACGAAGCCAGAAAAATCCAATTAATGGGAGTGCAGTATATTTCCCTGAAGATTTAAAGTATATATGTTCTCTGTTTACCTACAACCCCAAACACATGTTAGGGAGTAAAGACTCAAAACTTGTCTGGTAAGAAAGTATTATTGCTTGGTCTGGTTGTGGAAATATCTAAATCAGCACAATGTTGTCATGCTAGTGGTTTGTACACTGTGTTCTAGAGTGAGACCATCCGGGTCCAAATAGTGTCTTGGATACTTAGAACCTGCATGTATTTGGGAAATGACTTACATCCCTTGTATCTCAATTTCCTTATATGCACTCTGTGGATAATTATAGTATTTTCTCAAAGGGGTCTTTTGAGAATCAAATTAAATGACAAGTGTCTTAGTCCAGTGCTTGGCTCTGGTAAATGATCAACATATGATTTATGTTATCTGTTGTGATTATTACCTTCAACAACAAATGTATAAGGGCCCGCTGTAATATACTGGTGCATCGTCTAGCAAATATTATCTCAGCCTCATCTTTGGGGCAGAGTATACTTCTTTACATGATTGACTTTGGCTTGATCTTGTGATTCACTTTGATTTTACTTATTTGGTTGGTTTGACGGGGAGAGAGAGTTTAAATGTACCTGCATGTTTTAGTTTGGTTCTTTTGCTAGGAGGCTTGCCTTGAGAAAAACATGTCCCAGTTAGTGCTGATTCACAGAGAGCATGAAGACATGTAAAACTTATTTGAACCCTATCTGAAGCCTGAAGCTAAGCCCAGCCAATGCACAGCTTAAATAGCAGCTGTCCAAGCCAACCCAGCTGACCCCTACACACTAGGTAAGAAAAAAATGCTTGTATTGTAAGTCACTGAGTTTGTAGGTGTTTTATTACACAGTATTTTAGTGGCAATATCTGACTTGCCTTTTGTGCAGCAGTGATTCATCCCGAGCAAAGCAAGCTCCAGGTAGTCACTGCCCCTTTACCTGAGTAGCCTAAAGCAGTGCCACCAACCAAGCCCAGATTAGATGAGCCAAACTAATTGTTATGTGAGTTTGGGAGTATTTTTTTACATTGTTACAATAGCTGCTTGATCCTCCTATTTTGTGGCAGGCATGGGAAAGAACAAGGACAGTGTTGCTGTGGTGTTTGCATTAAAGTGAATATTTATAAATACTACTAAATGTAAGTCAGGTGCTCTTATTTCTGACCATAACGTTTTAGACAAAATGCTACAGTTCACTTTTTCTTATCTTTAGCCAAGATATGAAGCTAAAGTATAAACTCTTAAACCCATAAGTGAGAAAATAAATCCCAGAAGGTGCTACAAAGGAAACCATGAAATCTCTTCCCTGAAGAGTTTGAAATACAACATAATCAGGCTTTTGGTTAGATTATTGGGGTATCTGCCTATCTGAGGGAAGAGGTATGAACCAGAAAACTTAGAAGTTGCTCTGGTTTTAGGATTGTATTATTTTAAATAAGATAATCTTAGCCAGCTCAAATTGTAAGATGTCTTGGTATTTTCTGGTTTATGAAGGTAAATGATATATATATATATATATAAAAATTAATAATATTATAATTATATATACACATAGATATTGGAATCCATGTGTGTATATATATAATTTGTATATGTATAATGTATATATATCCAATATCTATGTATTATATAATTTATGCATACATGTATAAATAATACACACACAAATATCCTTCAGAGATATTCCATATATATCTATGAAGGAATATACTTATTAAATGTGTATGTGTGTATGCTTTATTCCCATAGATATTCCTTTTCCTCATGGTCCGAGGAAACACGTTTCAAAGCATGTCACCAGATAGTGAGGCTGTCTTCGTGGAAGATCGAAAGGGTAGTGAAGAGCTTGATAAAATAGCTAGCACAGATTTTCAGATACAAAAGTTTCAAAGATGCCAAAGAAAACAATCAACAAAGTAAAGAGACAATGTTGGGGTGATTGGACCCAACACCAGGTCATGGGGGTGACGAAGTCCTATGGAATCAAAGGAATGAGAAAAGACAGTTTGAGAGAGTAAGTGGGTTCAGGGGGCCAATGTGAGTATGGAGGCTGTGAAGGCCCCAAGCTCTGGAAGGCCCCGAGCTCTCTTTGATCACTTATTGGTGATCACACAAAGAAACAGGTGGTGAAAATGTGGGGGTCGAAAGGGAGAGTTCCATTAAACACTTGATTTACAGCTGTGACAGTTTAGCATATGCTCTGCTACTTGAGATAATGAAGAGCAGGTTCTTTTAACTCAAGACATAATCCATCCTGGGAGAGCAAGGAGCAAGGAGCCAGAAAGTCTAGATACATTCCAGAGCCATGAGGTGTTTTACACCCTGAGCCCTGGAATCTATCCAAGCCACAAGGGGTTTTATGCCTTGGGTTTAGATTATAGTGCGTCAGGGTAGCCTTCCACCCTTTAGCACAGAGCTTGGTGTTCCAAAGGCCATGAGGGGTTTTAGACCCTGAACTCTGGACATGTTCCAAGACTCTTTTGCATTATGTCAGACATGCAAGCCCTGCCTCAGCTTCTCTCCCACCACTCAGTTTTTCTCCCAACAAAACAACCTACAGAATAGGAGAATATATTTACAAACTGTAAATGTTACAAGAGATTACTATAAAAATATATAAGGAACTCAAACAACTTATTAGCAAAAAACAAATAAATGAATATAAAATGTGCAAAAAACCTAAATAGCCACTTCTCAGAAGAAGACATATAAATGGCCAACAGATATATGAAAAAGTGCTCAATATCACTCATCAGGGAAGTACTAATCAAAACCACAATTAGATAACACTTTATTTCAGTTAGAACGGTTATGTTAAAGTGTCAAAATATAACAAATGCTGGTGAGAATATAGAGAAAAGGGTATTCACACACTGTTGGTGGAATATAAATTAGTATATCTATTATGGAAATAGTATTAAAATTCCTCAAAAAATTTAAAGACTGTACCATTATATGATCCAATTACTGGGTATATATTCAAAGGAAATGACATAAGTATGTCAAAGAGATATCTGCACTCCCACAGCACTATTCACAATAACCAAGATATGGACTCAACCTAAGTGTACATCAACAGACGAATGGATAAAGAAGAAGTGACATATATACACAATGGAATACTATTCAGTCATAAAAAAGAACAAATTTTTTGCATTTGTAACATGAACTTGGCTAGGATTATGTTAAGGGAAATAAACCAGATACAGAAAGATAAATGCCACATGATCTCACTCATATGTGCAATTTAAATAAGTAGAATTAGAGAGTAGAATAGAGGTTACCAGAGGCTGGGGAAAGTAAGGGAAAGAGATGATGGAGAGTGAACAATATGTGCAATGTTATAGTTAGGAGAAATAAATTTATAGTTAACAATTGTCATCCTATAACTATAATAATAGTTACCTATACATAGTTAACAATAATGTATTGTATATATCCAAAAAGCTAGAAGAGAGAAATTTAAATGTTCTCACCTCAAAGAAATGATAAATGTTTTGAGGTAATGGAATTGCTAATTGCCCTGCTTTGATCAATATGCAATATATTCATGTATCAAAACATCACACGGAACACATAAATTATATGCTTTATACAAGAAACCCACTAAAGTCATAGATAGGTTAAATATGAAAAAAAGATAATCTATGAAACTGTGAAGAAAAAGAATACTTAAGAGGCTCCATTAATATCAGATAAAGTGGACTTCAGAACAAGATTTCCTTTGGTATCCCGTATATAAGACTTAAAAATTATGGCCAGAAAAAACAAAGAAAGATAGGAAAATACAGAGTTAGAATTATTTGATTTTTCCCGCAGTCAGCTGATAGTACCTATCAGTGACTGATACCAGTTTTTTCCTTTATCTGTGTGTTGGTCTTCACTGTGGCAAAACTTCTTTATTCCCCAAGTCCCTACACTAGATTTTGTCTCAATGTTTTCTTTGCACATATGCTTGTAACCAGATAACAGATCTAATGAAATGCTAGTCACTTTCCAATAATTGCATGTAGTAAATAATTGTGTAGTTAAATGTTAACAGAATCATTTTATAGGTGATGGCATAGAGACTCAGACTGGTTACTAATCTTTTGAAAGTCACACAACCAAGATATGGGGGCAGACAATAAGGTGAGGATTCAGTTTGTTTTCTTCCAGGGGCTACTCTTATACATACCCCCCCCACCAAAATTTTGAGGCCAGGGCTCCTTATTATACCTCCTTTATAAGTGTTCTATTGCTGTATAACAAATTACCACCAACTTAGCACCTTGAATACAGCCATTCTGTGTGTGTGTGTGTGTGTGTGTGTAACATATACTACATATTATAGTATATATATAAGTTAGCAGTTTTAAAAATCAGTTCATATTCTCTTAGTTCATTTTTTATGAGTCTGTAGTCTTTGCAGTTTTGACTCCAGTGACTTTTATTTGCTTTGTTCATCATTATATGCAATTTAACCATGAAAACTTGTGGACTTTTGAATCTGTTAATTATAATATCAGAAGATGGGAATGAATAGGAAAGGAGCAGTTTTGGGGAGAGGAGATAAATAGTTGTTTGAGTCAGGTTAATTTTAAATTAGGGAATCTGGTAGGAAAGATTGGTGAGTTATTAAATATTTGGGTCTGAAATTCAAAGGAGGAAGTACAGGTGGGGCATGAGAAGGAATAGGCTTATTCAGTAACCAGACTTAGAAAAGGCATTGGGTTGCTGTGCATAGGATGAAATAGGACACGTGAGGCACAGTGGAAGAGTGATTAAGAACACAGGCTTTTAATCACTATTTGCATTCAAATCCTGGCTTGTGACTTACTCGTGTGATATTTCCTAATCTATAAAGTTGTGGAGGTTGGAGAATAAAACCCAAACACACTGACTCATCTTGCTTTCAGTTCGTGATCACTTTCCTTAAGGAGGCCCTTGGTGCTGCCCATTATATTTACCTGGTCCATTCACCATGCCTCTCTTCTAGATGACTGTTTTATGACTTTCATTTGTTTTTTCCATACTGTGGGCTGCAAGTGATGGCTGTCTTGATTATTCTTGGATCCGACTCCTCTAGGTGAGATTTTGTCAATGGTCTTCTCAAACCTGAAAATTCCAGCTTTTCCTGCCCCATCCTTGATCCTGGATGCCAGTATTTGCTGTTTCCAATTTCTTCCTTCTTGAGCCTATTTTAATCAGGCTTTTGCCCTCACCACTTAATTAAAATTGCTCTTGCAGAGCTTCTCATTGACTTCTACTTTACTCATTAATCAATTATCAGAACTTGTTTTTTCAGCAAGATTTGACATATTTGTTTATTTCTTTGTTTCTAGATACCAATCTATTTCAGTCGCCCTTCTACCTAACAGTTCCTTTCTTTTCCATTTCTTTCTATGATTTTTTTTCATCAAGTTGCTGACTTCTAAATATTGACATACTCTCACTCCAAACCTTATACTTCTTGTCTTTTAGGTATACACTGTAACCTTGGTAATTTTATCAATTTTCAAACTTTAAATATTATGTATATCTTGAGTATTCCCAATTTTATATCTCCAACTCATAACGTTGTCCCTAAGTGTCAAACCTTTGTATCTAGCTGTCCATGTGACATCCTCACTTAATAGTCTGAAAGGCACATCAGACTTAATATGTCCCAAGTCAAGTTTCTATTAACTTTTCTCCTATTTCAAAATTATTGCTTTAATATTATTTTTATATCATCATTTGCCCACTGCATTTTTACATTTGCTCAAATATCTTAGATAGGAAAATTGGGATATCATCCAAACTCCCAGAAAGGAATGCAGACTCAATGGGTAACAAAGCAGGTAGATAGTAGATGTGGCAGTAGTTGCCTGGGGAGATTTTTCTCCAATTGTTTTTATTTTCTTAGTGAACCCAGAAACAATCCCATATTTAATGCTAAGGTAGAACAAATGAAAGGAGAGGCTGAAGGATTGGAGAGAAAGGGCATTTGAGGAGACTTGAGTAGACTTTCTTTCATACCCTGCATCTGGCTCTAGCCTCAGATACATGAGGATTTGGATATCTCGTATTGTCTTTAATGCTACTACTCTCATTTAAGCCATCATCTCTCTCTTAGATTATTGCAATACCCTCTTAACTGATTTCCATGCTTACTTCCTTGCCACTTTCCCTTGGAGTTTTTTTTTTTTTAATTCACCAGCAAAAGAGATCCTTTAACATGTAAGTCAAATGTTGCTCCATAAAAGCTTTCTATCTTAACCAGAATAAAGGCTAAAATCAACAGTGGCCTTCAAGGCCTTGTATTTTCTGGCTCTGTGACCCTCCTTAATCTGTCTCCTACAAGCCTGCTCCTTGCTCCCTTGACTCCAGCTACATCAAGCCTGTTGTGGTGGCCAAACATAACAAACATAATCTGTACTTGATGTTCCTTCAACATGGAGTTCTTTTCCCTAAGAATTCTGGTTAGTTCAGTTCCTCATTTCCTTTTGTTCTCTTTCAAATGTCACTAGATCAGGGGAGTCTTTACTGATTACCCTGTATAAAATTGCAATGCTCCCTTCTCTAGCACACCTACTGTGCCTGGTCTTCTTTAGCCTATTTATTATTTTACTTTCTGTAGCAAATATCACACCATCTGATATATTTTATTTTTGCTTCAAATATTTCTCCTTTCTTAGAAGCTGTGTAAGAAAAGCACCATTGTTTTTGTCATTTTAAAATCTCTCATGCCTAAAACACCAATTTAGCACACAGAAAGTACTCAATGAGTATTTTCATATGAATGTGCATCATATTTGTGAGACACCAAATCAAAGTTTAATTTTTCATATTTGTTACCTGCCTGGGCAATATTTCAAAGGACATTTGCTTTTGAGGAACATTGAGGAATCATAAGAGTAGCAGGGAGATTATCATCAGGATAGGTTTTTTGGTTTATGTCATAGTTGTGCTACTTTTTAACTTACGACTCTGGTTAATAGGAGACTTTATTTCACCATTTTGATTCTCAGTTTCTTAACCTGGGATTGGTAAAACAAAAAAAATACCTAACTAAATTAAGGTGATGTATATAAGAAGGCCTTGGAATATTTAAAATACCAAAGCACTGAACAATGTAGATTTTTACATTTAAATTTTGAATCAGGATTTGTTTTTTAAGGTGATAATGCTGCAATTTTTGAAATGTAGTTCAATTAATGATTTCATATACACATCATCCCTATGTTAATTAATATATCACTAGGTGAGTGACCCTCCAAAGCTAGAGAATTTTACTTCTGTACATCTCCATTATACAACTGTAATAAAAATCCACCTAATCACCATATACAGAGCTCTATGCAATAACTAACCTGTGGCCAAATTTGCAGAGTCAGTCTGTTTTCCGGTGACACAGCACTTTTATACGTGATCAAAAATCAAGGTTAATTATTCTGAAGAAGATTTGGTCTATAATTAGGGCAGAGAAGTTATTATTAAAATGTTATTTTTGTTAAAGAAGATTCCTAGTATATAATTAGAGATATTTATGCCTGAGACTAAAACTGGAAAAAATGGCCATCTATTACATTCTTATAAAGATAGATTGCTCTCTGATTTATCCACTTTCTTTCAAATCACAATATTATATCCCCTTATACACACACACACCACATACACACATGTACACACACGTGCACACACGCATTTCTGCTTAGACCTGTAGAACTGTGGCCCCTAAGCAGATTAAAAGGACATGTTTGCTTGTTTGCACTAATCCCAGTTATGGTGGATTGTGGAGGAGCCAGGATATTCTCCTAGTTGTGGCATCGTTTGAGAGAGATGTTCAATCTTCAGAAAGCTAATGTAAACTTATCAGCTTATCCTGTGCAGACTGCCAGGCATGCCATTTTCCTCCTGTGTCTCACAATGTCAAAACCATCTCTGTCTGCTGCTGTGTCATTGCCATTTGATTCATGTTCGCACAACTGCCAGCCCTTCCCCAGGACATCCTTCTCTTGTCTTCTCACATCCTTTAAGACGAGGGTTGTGGTCAGCCTTAAGATTTCCTAGCCTTCGACAGTCAAAGAATGTCCCTCTGTTCTCAGAAAAGTTTATTGTGCTTAGACACCCCATAGTTCAGAATGTATTTCAAGTTCACTGACAAACTTGCTTATGTGACAATGACTGAAACTATATTTTGTTTCCTGAATTCTCCATAGTAAATACTTGCCTGCATGATTCATTTACTAACTGAATATAAAACCTAATATTGACAATTTCATCCAGTTTTCTGAAGCTACTTGTTTTACTTAAGCAATCACTTCTTTTCACACTTGGCATCACAATTCTAGATTTAGTATAGGAAAAATAATTTTAAAGGTATACTTATAGGTGGGGAATTTATCTTTCAATTCTAATAACTTATTATTAGAAGCAATATTGTTTAAATGGGCTAATTAATGTAATACCAATTCAGTACCCACGTTGAATTTCATGCAATGGCAGAAAACTTCTTGGATGTACTGTAATGGATTATGGTCCTGAAAGTGTTACAGCTGTCTAAAGTCTACATTTCAAATGTTTTACAATTGTTGCTTCCGCAAGGATTTTCCAGACGCATACTCTCAGATTTGCATATAATTTGTATTTCTTAAGTGGCACTGAAATGTAGCCTTAGGCATTGTCCTCATTAAAGTTTTGTCACTGCTCTTCTCGAGGTCATTGCTTCATTCATCTTTCTTTTTTCCCTTTTCCAATATATTCAAAATAACTGGTCTAAATACACTAATAAGCAATTATGAAGTTACTACTTTATTATCTTACTGCCCCATCTGAGGCACCATCAACAACAGGGGATTACTATCACACCGGGAGAGAGGGCCAGAGAGAAAGAAAGAGAGAGAGTGAGACTAACTCTGTCAAACGTATGTAAAATTTAACTATAATCAGTGAAGTATTTGGGGTCTATAATATCTACTTGCTTCTTTAATTTGTTTAATCCATTCCATGAATGCCCGATAGCTTGGTCTAGTTAATAGAAAATGCTGTCGGTATGAATATCAGTCATACTGTTGTGTTGTGAGTTCTACTAGAGTATAAAATCTTGGTCTCTGGTCCTTGATTTTGTCATTTATATTCCTCTTCCTAAATCCTACAGACTGCCTGGAAGGCACTTGGTAACTATTTGTTGGTGAATGAGTGAATGAATGAGAATGTTATTTGGAGGATAACTGGTTTTGTGAATGACGCAATGTGGCATATCAGAAGGAGATAGAATTTGGGATTCACATACTCTAGGTTCAAATACCAACCCTGCCACTTAATAGCTATTATATTCAGCAAGTTATTTTAGTCTGAGACTGATTGCTTAACTCAAACTTTCCTGAAGGGGGAAATAAAGTTATATATTGTTATCTATTCTTTTTGTACATTCATTCTTTTACCAACTGTGTCCTATTTGTCCTTGGAATAATATATTATCTTCTGTGAAATGATCTGCTATGTTTTCATGCTCTCAGGGAAAGATGAAGTTTCCATTTCAAACTTACTAAACACTTTTCTCTTGGAAAGTTATCTTTACTCTACTGCAACTCCTCCATTAAGTGAAAAGGAAAGCAATTGAAATAAAAATTAATTATAAAGAGATTTTCAATGTTACCCCAAAAATATTGGTTCTAGGAGGGGAAACAGAGAAGCTGTAGCTGGTCTATCATTCCCACTAAGTTATTTTCTGGTCATTAACAACTTATAAAACAGAAGTCTGTGTTTATTTTTAAAAAGCTTATTCTCATGACACGCTTTTAATAGTTTAGTTTGCAAAACTGCAAAATTTGCGGTCCATTAAAAAAAATAATGGTCCAGAGTGATTGCGACAATGATTACAACTATGAAGGCACGGATGGCAGTAAAGTTGGTGAATTAGAATGGGTCAGAGTCCTGAGAAGAGAGGATGGGAGAGAGAACCAAAATTGCTCTTCTTTCTTACGTGGAGTCTTTTTGTTCTTAATCTTCTTTGCTTATACTGTACATTTATTACACAAGACTCTTTTCCTCTCAAAGATGGGAACTGGAACTTTGAGAGTGTTTGAGACTCTGAAAAGTAAGTCTGTGTTGTCTGATAGAGAGGTCAATGAGAGTCACAGCATAGGAGTAGGGTAGAAGGCAGCTGGCAGAAGTATAATGGCAAACATCTACGATTTAAAACATTGCCTGATCTCCATAGAGTGCACCTGACTCCTGTTCCCAGGTACCCATAATTCAGTAACTGAACAGAGTAGGAAACCTGATCTTCTCTTCCTCAAGTCAGCTAACCCCTCTGGACTGTAAATGAAAAATTCAGCTATGACAATTGTCCAACTGAGAGGATTCGTTATGAGGAGCTGGCAAAGCCTCCTTGAACCCTTTGAAATTAACATGCAGATATGAGGTATTTGAAACTGACAAGTGCTATATTTTGCCCCCAGGAATTTGAAGTTCTTCCTGAAGCCAGTGATGCGACACATTTCTTGTAGCAATCTGCTTATGACTCAAATTCAGAGGTGTGAATTTTTTCTGATTTCTAATACATAATGTACAGATGGGGGAGTAGGAAGAGATGCTTAAGGAGTTTTTTCTTCCCTCCACAAAGTTATATTTGTTTACTATGGATGTTTAGATCATGTAATTAGTGTGATCTTGTTTTACTGGAGGAGGACAAAAAAAAATCCTTGTTTGATATTTAACTTTGTTATTTTATATGCAGTGTAATTGAACACAGCTGAACAAGTAACTGGCCATATTGATCTAAAACTGTAGCTCAAGTCAAAATAAAATAGTTGGTCACAGGCATTTATCCTTAGGCTTGTATTTTGGAAAAGGAAATGCTTCCAAGATTTCACATGCTTCTTTTTCTTCTTGGAGTGTTTAATGGGTGATGTTTCAAAAATCAGTTTATTTCCTTCAGTTCTTTCTTCCATCTGACCTTCCTTAATTTTTTGTTTTGCCTTGGCTTACTAACTTTTAGGCCACTAATAAAACCATGGTGATTGTTGAGAAGTTGTAGATATATCTTTAAAATGTGTGCTATATGTTGTGTATGTGGTATTTGCTGGCTGTCACTGAATGGGAATAACAGCAGCATTTGGCTTTTTGGCATGTGCTTCATTTATTGAAGAAAATAGTAAACCTCCCTACTATGGTGGCACTTTCATGAAGAGGCATGGAATCAGCTATATATTCATGATGTCAAACAATTCACTGCTTACCTTTTATCTTCTTTACTTTGCCTTTTAAATCTAACATGATTACTTTAGCCTTACAAAAAAGGAGGGAGAAGCTTTACTCCCATTTAGTTTGGTATTTTATTTGATAGTTCCCATTATGGAAATCATCATATGTTTGAATCACAGGAGATAAACAATGAAATTCCTCATGGCTAATAAGCCAAAATTTTGCCCTATAATTTTTTTTATTTTTGTTAAATACAAGGTTTTACACTGAATCTAACTTTAATAATAAAAATATTCTTAAAAATCCCTTTACTTATTTCTGGAAGGCTGATTTTCATTGGCAAATTAAATTGAAATTTCTGGCATCACAGAAGTCAACGGCTATAATGGGAGTCATCCCAATGTTGGTAAATGCCATAGAAGATATTTAAGGAAAATTTCTGTTACTGTTGATTTTGATGGTGGTTCTGGTGGTAGAGGTGAGGAGATTGAATCATTTGCCATATGTAGATTCCACTTCAGCATAGGATAGAAAGTTCAATTTTTTTTTTTTACATTTCAGTGTAAGATAGACTATTTTGAAATGCCATAGCTATTACCTAATATGATTATATGGAGCTCAAACATTAGACTCTACATTAAAACTACATATCAGTATTAAAAAGCAATTGTCATAATAAACTTTTCATGAAACAATAATTAGAAAACACATGTATGTATGGTATTTGGTGTTGCTTAGTCTAAGACTGTAGATTTCATTTGGTTAGAAAATTATGCCCGTGTGGCTACAGTGGCATCAGGATAAGCCCAGTGTAAACTTGAGGGTTTTTATAAATAAACTATTTTCCTTTAAAAGAAATATAAAGCATTTAAAATGCAGGATTTCTTTGAAGGTAAATGGTCACATTATTTGTTAATGGATCTCTGAAATCTGTGACAATCAATGAGGGAAAAAAGCACTAAGATAGTGGTATCATGTTTCTGCAAAAAGGGCTATAGATGTTGGACATGCTGTGTATTCCAGGGCTCTAGGTAAGTTTTAATTCTAATTAACTACACATTTTTTGACAAAATATTGATTTAATAATCTCAAAACTCCTAACTTGTTATTTTTGCTAGTTTAAATAAAAGATAATTTTTCTTTTATTTGCCTTAATAATTCTCACAGAGATAAGCTGATCAAAATTTTTAGAATAGTCAAGAAAACAACTTCTTATATGAGGCTTTACTTTCCCTAAGATCATCAGAAATCTGAATTTTTAGTCCCAAATGCTACAAGATAAACCTCAAGCTTGCACATCCTATGATCCTGTTAGTGGCATAAAACATATGAGAAAAAAGCAGGGGCAGTTTTCTACTTGGCATAGAAATGTACTTGTTACCATTCCGTCACTAAATACAGTTCTAGTATGCACTGGTGTGGCACCTAGTGAGGTTCCTGTTTTAGATGTTTATTCAGGCTCTTGCTATTTTCTGCAAGGAAACTCACATCATTAATTATGTTATTTTGGTAGCTTGCAGAGCTATATTTTCTTTCATTTAAATACAAAATTTGTTTCTATTAGAAAATCATTCCTTTTAAAGCCATTATTAACATAAAGTAAATTTGAAATCTAGGTATATCTAGCTACAAATGCTGGGTCTCTTTACATATCTCTAGGCTATTGACTTTTACTTGACACTGGAAAAAATGGATGCTTTTTGTTGTTTCTCTGTGGGGTTTTCCTGCATGTAAAATAAAGAGAACAGCTGCCATGGGCTCATTCCAAATTGGAGTGATTCATAAGAATCACACGTGTGAAGACCTTGTACAGTGCAGAAAAGTGCTAGCTCAGCCAAAGCTATTATAGGAATGAAGGTCAATGTTCATGTCTATTTCGTTTATAGCCACCTGCTCTGTTTGCATATGTATTTAATTTTCTATGACTTTATATCACCTCCTACCCTTGTTAGAGAAACTACGTTTGTTTCCTGAAGATCTTAAAAAGAATATTTTGTAAGATTATTTTACAATGAAAACTAGATAGGACTATTAAACCGGATCTTTAAATAAAGGAAGACTATTCAGAGAAAAATGTTACTCATAGACTTTTTAGGCTAACAACTATGATATCATTAAAGAGTGAGTCTTCTAAATTTCCCAAGAATGAGGTTTTTCCAAGAGACATTATTGGCATGTCTGTTTTTTAGAGCATACTTTGATTGTTTTCAATAGAAGCAATTTTGAGTCAGAAAGAAATAACTATGTTCTGGGAAATGGTTTGGAAATCTATCATTTCTAATGGTCTTTCCTGATGTAAAAACACAGAACACTGCCTTGGCCTGTGGACATATTTTGCTTACTGGCTTAAAATCTTTGACAAGTCTAGTGAAACCTGAGGAGCTAGAGACCAAAGAAGAGGCCTATGTGTAATGTTTTCCAGCTAAACTATAAACAAAAGGGAGATACACTTTCCTTGTTCTAGGAGTTTTCCAAAGGGTAAGGGTCCCAGTTTGAAGATGCAATCAAAGATGAGATGAAGCAAGGAATTGCATTGGCATATATGGTAATAATGAGACTTGCTTAATTTTTGCCTCATGATGCCACTCATTTTTATTTTATAAAGGTCATTTGTATAAACAAATATTTTTCAATATGGGAAAACTGGAAAATACACACAAAAAGGGAAAAAGGATTTCTCATAATCCTACTCAGAGATGATCACTGTTAACATTTTGGTGATTATATTTGTAGTCTTTGATATATTTGTCTGTATTATAGGCATTCACAGATATGAATTAATGTAGTGTGTTGGGCTGTATTTTCTGTTTTTTAAAAACTTGCCTTTCTATGAGCTATCTCTTGCTATTTTAGTATTTGGGTAAAACTCCTTTTGAATGTATGCATCATACTTCATTTTATGGCTCTATAATTCTGAAAAATACTTGTTATTTCAACTCCTTAAATGTTCACTTGCAAGCTGAGCAAATAAGGTTGCAACCTTGGGGTGCTAAGAAATTCCCTCATCCTGGGTCATAATTAATATAGTATCGTACTGACACTATATTGTATATTTTTGGAAATGGTATTCAGAAAACTCTGGTTCAGTTATCTCACTCGTAAAATGAGGAACACATTTCCCATTTGGCCTCAAAGAAACATTTTGCGGGTAAAATGAAATGTGAAATATTTTATAAAAAACCTATAAATGTCCACACAAATGCAAAATGGTTTTGTTTTTGATACTGAGCTCTTTTGGATTTCGATTACACGCATCTGCATTCCTGAGATCATCTCTAAGATGCAGTATACCAACTGAGTGGGTGCACTGTCATGTTGTAACTGCTTCATCCAACCAGCACCATGGATAGGTCCTTCAGTAGTCTGGTATTAAATCTTAAGACAATAGGAGTTAAATCTAGAGTGGTTGTAAATTAGATTTCTGTTTAACTTTATGTTAAATCCACTTAGATAAAATATCCGAACATAAACACAAAAATTGCAGATACATAAATATGAAAGTTTACAGACTAGGAACTGCATAATACTAGGTTGCACAGACATCAGCTCTGAGAAAAGAAAAAGAGTTATGCCTTTGTTGACACTATTAAGCCTACATGTGGGCTTCTTGTTGTAATAATTAAATGTCATTATTACTAAATTTCTGTTCATCCATTATTTAGCTTCTTGTTGTTGAAGGGATTCTTAACTTATGTATAATATAAATATAAATGGAGTAATCCTTAATGGGACCTGCATGCTCTTTGTTTATAATTCCCATCACCCAAAATAATGCTTTCCATCTGGCAAGTGCATATATATATATATACACGCACACACACACACACACACACATATGTGTATGTATTATATATATTATAATATTATAGTTGCATATATTTAGGTGAATAAAATAGATACAAAATACACAAAAAGGCATATATTTTTATGTATTCAGGACATTGCAACATGTGGAGAAATTTGCTTGAACTAGATGATAAACAACGTGAAAGCAGAGGTTCTCTTTATTTTATTTATCAATCTTCTCTGAGCTCCTAGCAAAGTATTTGTCTATGGCAGACTCTCATGAAGTATATTTTAATTAACAAATTAAGTAGCAAAGTAAAACAATGCATGTGATTACCACAATAACTCTACAAAGCATATATCATGAATATTAGTATTCATTATTTACAGGTGAGAAAACTGATGGTCAAAATGACTAAATTATTCACTCAAGGTCATATTACTGGTAAATAGAACTCAGATCTCTTCATCCCCATGGCTAATACTATGCACATTGCCTTAGGAGCATCTTGTTCACTTAAAGGGATGATTGAACATATCATAATTGGTTTGTAGCCTAGCAGTTTTTAGCCCAAAGTGTTTCTATATAAGAGGTATGATATGGTTTGGATCTGTGTCCTCACCCAAATCTCACATCAAATTGTAATCCCCAGTGTTGAAAGTGGGTCCTGGTAGGAGGTGACTGGATCATGGGGACAGTTTTCATGAATAGTTTAGCAACACCCCCCTTGATACTGTATAGTAATAGAGTTCTCATGACATCTGGTTCCTTAAAAGTGCATAGCACCTCCTCTCACTTTCTTGCTCCTGCTCCCACCATGTAAGGCACCTGCTCCCGCTTTGTCTTCTGCCATAAGTAAAACCTCCCTGAGGCCTTCTCAGAAGCAGATGTCACCAGGCTTCCTCTACAGCCTGAACAACCATGAGCCAATTAAGTCTCTTTTCTTTATAAATTAACCAGTTTGGGTATTTATTTATAGCAGTGGGAGAATGGACAAATACAAAGTGTATCAATCAGAATGTTTTGACTTGAGCGGTTTCAGGTAGCACTTTTAGGCTTCACAACTACCAGAGAAAGAAATAGAATATCTTTTCGTTTTATTTATGTTTTTATTATTATTATTTTTATTATACTTCTAGGGTACATGTGCATGACGTGCAGGTTTGTTACATATGTATACTTATGCCATGTTGGTGTGCTGCACCCATCAACTCGTCAGCACCCATCAATTCATCATTTATATCATGTATAACTCCCCAATGCAATCCCTCCCTCCTCCCCCCTCCCCATGATAGGCCCCAGTGTGTGATGTTCCCCTTCCCGAGTCCAAGTGATCTCATTGTTCAGTTCCCACCTATGAGTGAGAACATGCGGTGTTTGGTTTTCTCTTCTTGTGATAGTTTGCTAAGAATGATGGTTTCCAGCTGCATCCATGTCCCTACAAAGGACGCAAACTCATCCTTTTGGATGGCTGCGTAGTATTCCATGGTGTATATGTGCCACATTTTCTTAATCCAGTCTGTCACAGATGGACATTTGGGTTGATTCCAAGTCTTTGCTATTGTGAATAGTGCCGCAATAAACATACGTGTGCATGTGTCTTTGTAGTAGAATAATTTATAATCCTTTGGGTATATACCCAGTAGTGGGATGGCTGGGTCATATGGTACATCTAGTTCTAGATCCTTGAGGAATCGCCATACTGTTTTCCATAATGGTTGAACTAGTTTATAATCCCACCAACAGTGTAAAGGTGTTCCTATTTCTCCACATCCTCTCCAACACCTGTTGTTTCCTGACTTCTTAATGATTGCCAATCTAACTGGTGTGAGATGGTATCTCATTGTGGTTTTGATTTGCATGTCTCTGATGGCGAGTGATGATGAGCCTTTTTTCATGTGTCTGTTGGCTGTATGAATGTCTTCTTTTGAGAAATGTCTGTTCATATCCTTTCCCCACTTTTTGATGGGGTTGTTTGTTTTCGTTTTATTTTTTGCAGTGAGGAGAACCTACCTGGAATTCCCTAGTAGGCTCCCTGTTGAGTCTCAATGGGCAGGTTACCATCACATTCCTGTTTCTAATTTCTGACCATCTTTACCTTTTTTTATCTCTTCTGCTCCTGCCCCTCCTCTCACCCTCCCCACTCAAGTAGAACCCTGTGTCTATTGTTTCCTTCTTTGAGTTCATAAGTTCCTACCATTTAGTTCCCACCTATAAGTGAGAACATGCAGTGTTTTGCTTTTCTGTTCCTGCATTAGTTTGCTAAGAATGACAGCCTCCAGCTCCATCCATGTTCCTGAAAAAGACATGGTCTCGTTCTTTTATTATGGCTGCATAATAGTCCATGGTGCATATGAACCACATTTTCTTTATCCAATCTGTCATTGATGGGCATGTAGGTTGATTTCATGTCTTTGCTATTATAAATAGCGCTGCAGTAAACATTCACAACAGTCCACAATATTTTAATCTTACTGTCATTACTGAAATTGTTTCAGTTCTAATGCTTTTGTAAATGACCCCAGGAGGGTCTATGTTTTAGTACCCTAGTACCTTTTTCTAAGGAGTTTTTCAAATGTTTGCACTTGATTTAACAGGCCTATGCAATATATAATGCTTTGTTTGGTAGAATATAGGGTAAGAAACTCAGAAAGACAAAGAAACAAAAGGAAAAAAAAAGTAAATGAGAGAACAACTATGCTTTAATATGAGAAACCTAGGTACTTTATGACACTCCGAATGAGCAAGTGCCAGAAATGACCCTTTACTACATATAAGATTTGGGATTGCTGGTGATATAAAATACTAACTCTCTAGGCAGAGTCTGTCCTCAATGAACTTATATTTTAATGGAGGAAAAATCAAGTAAACCTATAGTTATTGTATAATACAAGTCTTGATTTCTTGAATCACAAAGTGCTCAGGACTCCATTGGAAGGGCACTTCATCAAGTCCTTAAATTCTCCAGCCATCTCTCTTCTTTTCAGTCTCTTAACATTACTTCACAGTTTTATTCTACTTCACAGTTTAGCACTTAAGCATATTCTCGTGGTTTTCAATGTTGTTTCATAAAAAGAAGGTGAAGAAATTTTATTTACTAGATTTCTCCTGGGAAGAAAACTGTAGTTTTTTTGAAAAAAAATATTTTTATAAGTAACTTAGAGAAGAGGTTGAAAATTTGATAGAACTCATGTCTAACTAAATGGCTTTGATCAGGAAATGAACTTATATTGTTCCTGAAAAATAAAGAGGGAGAGGGAGAGAAAGAGAGGACAGAGACAATAAGGGGACAAGTTGAGAAAGTGGGAATTTGTTCAATCTGTGATGTGATCCCTCAATATCACTCTATGAATCATCAGGATTGTAGCCGAATTACTGTAATTTATGATGCAATTACAAGTAGTTTGTGTGTGTGTGTGTGTGTGTGTGTGTGTGTGTTGAGGTAGAATGAGAGAAAGAGAGATTCTGGTGAAGGAGAGATGCTTTGTCTCTGACATTGGGATAAAAGAGATAATATTGGTAAATAAAGAAGCCAGTGGCATCTGGAGGCTATAGTCATCATCTATATGAAGTAAATTAGTGTTGATACTCCAAGTAAGACTGTAAGACTGTAAGCTTCTTAAGTTAGGGACTGTGACTCACTTTTATATATTTAGTGTAGACCAGAGAAGGCATTTTTTTTTAAATGAGTTTTTTTTTTTTTAATGAGCCTCTTAGTTTTTGACAAATTAAAAATTAATATTTGAGTTGGAGTTGGCTGTGGTGGAAGGTGACAGAGACAGAAAGGGATGACATTTCTAGAAGTGATTTTAGATACATTAAATAACCAGACAGCTATGAATGTTGCTTCTTGCTGGCAATTTCCATTGAATCAGCAACATAGCATTTCTGCCTTTCTGATATTCTGAACGATGTTCAACTCCAGACCTGCTGAATGTGATTAAACAACATGAGTAACAGCATGCCTCAGGAGAACAGTGTGCGGTCGTCTGTGCTGTGTGGTTGGAGGGATTGGCTCTGTGTCGCCTGTCAAAATGCATAACCTTATGGACCAGAAAGGTCACAGCCATTTCCTGTGTGGATATAGCAAAGCTACTGCATGAATTCTTGACCAGAAAATGTCCTTGGCCGATATATACCAGGGGGAAAACAAACCCTGTGTTATAATGGGATTTACTTCCAATGACTTTGGGCTTCGAGGAGAAATCATCTACTCTGACAAAAATGTATTGCAAAGGAAGCTGCCATGCCACTCATCATATTAACACTCATTGATAACAGCTTTGTAACTATATTCCAAAAGCAATATTTTTTTTTGCTATTTTTTCACAATGTGCCACACTGAAATCCCATAAGCAGCCAACTGCCTTATGTTGCCCACTGTTTTTGTTTACCAAATGAGTTTAATTCAAGCTTCCACTATGGTGGTATTTCACTAGTCTGGTTTCAGACTCTTTCCAAACTATAGATTTCCTGGTCTTTCTACAAACTTAAGAATCTGAGTGTCTGGAGCTAGGGCCTGTTATCTGCATTTTAAAATGCATTACAGGTGATTTTTATGATCAAGTAGTTTCTGGATCTTTGTTCCAAGCAGCTGGCACGACCTTCACCACCCTAAGCTATTTGGTTTAAAAGTCCAGGTCAGGACCATAACAGGACTTCCTGGATTCTACAGACCATCCTTAAAATTAACCAGTGAAAGCTGTCAAATATACTAAATTATTCTTTTCTGGTTTACACTATAATAACTAAATAGCTTAACATTTACACTGACATTATTTGTTTTGACACAGTTGTGCAAATTCTGAGTCTTACTATCACATATTTAGACACAGTGAAAGCCAAATAGATAATAGAGGAGAAGTTAAAATTATTGTAAAACTTGTTGTTTTATAAGTTCATCAGGGGTACTAGTTGAATATTTGCAAACAATAGGAAGAATAAACTGAAAGGAATTAGGAAACTAATCAGGATGTATTTGCCATACATCAATACGAACAAAAAATAATAAAACATATTGCCCTAAATAAAATTGTTATTAAGGGCCTTCTTTCTTTTTTGTAGGTGATAACTGATTCTTCTCAGGAGACAGATTCTTCTAGCTCTCACCTTATTAAAGATTTGAGGAATAGCTTAGAAAGCATCTCTGAAGCTTTGAAATGTACCAACACCCTCTATAGACCTCATGTTTTGGGAGATGACTATCGAAAAGCTCTGACTCTAAAGAAGGCTTAGGAATGCCACTGGTAGAACAGAAAATTCTGTCAAATAGTATTAGAAATCACGAGGACTATAAATTCCTAATTTAAGAGAGATTAAAAAATTAAAACAAAATTCTTTATAGAACTTGAAATTTTACAACAGGAAAAAACTCAACGGTTTCTGTGAAGGATGTATACTGTGAAAAAGTGTATGTGTGTGTGTGTGTGTGTATGTGTATATATATATATATATATATATTCATTTATTTAAATCAACTTCCTGATAGCTAGACCTGAGAATGAGTTTGAGGGACAGCTGATTTTCATGTCTATGATAGTGGTTTTATGGTAACCAAACATCTTGGTTTGCCTGAGACTGAGGAGTTTCCCTAGACGAGGGGTTTCCTGGGACATAGAACTATCAGTGCTAAAGCTGTTTAAGCTGCAGGAAAACTGGGAAGAGTTGCTCACCCTAATTAGTTACCTCCACACATGTACCCCATGGTGTGGACTTCCTGGGTGGACAACAAATTGCCTAGTTCCAACTCCCTCGCCGTAGGGATTGATTCCGGCAGGGTATATAATCTAAATACTTTTGATGAGTGTGAAGCCAAGGACTTTTGCTTGATAATCTGAAGTAGAGAGGCCCTCCATTTCAGGGTGGCCTTGTGTTTATTAAATATAAAATAGACCGGGCGCAATGACTCAAGCCTGTAATCCTAGTACTTTGGGAGGCCGAGGTGGGTGGATCACAAGGTCAGGAGATCGAGACCATCCTGGCTAACATGGTGAAACCCCATCTCTACTAAAAATACAAAAAATTAGCTGGGTGTGGTGGTGGGCGCTTGTAGTCCCAGCTACTCGGGAGGCTGAGGCAGGAGAATGGCGTGAACCCAGGAGGCTAAGCTTGCAGTGAGCCGAGATAGCACCACTACACTCCAGCTTGGGTGACACAGTGAGACTCCATCTCAAAAAAATAAATAAATAAAAATAAAAATAAATATAAAATAAAACTGTTACAGCTCATTTTTGCTACAATAGAGAAACCAAATCCCAGGATGAAATTGACACATGGAGGAGGGTACAGTCTATGAACAGTGGGGAGGAACTGGAATCTTAATGACAATGAAGCCCTCCCTATCAAACATTATCTGAAACCTACCTTCACCCTGGACCTATTTAATCATTATCTGGGTAAAAGCCATGCCTCATGGAAAGTTAGATAATCAGAAGGGTTGACTTTATGATATTGGGTAATCGTTTAACCTTGCTTTGTCTCTGAAACCTTATCTGTAAAATGGACATGATAATTCCTTTTCTCTTTGCCATATGGGCTGCCAATCAATCTATTAATTTTTTATTCACTAAACAACTATTTATTGGAGTATTCACTGTCCTTCAGGCTCTAGGAACACAGCAATAATGAAGCCACATAGTGCTTAAAAAGTAGCTTTGGGACATAGCAAAATTATAGAGGGAACCCCTTGAGGGAGATCAACCATATTTTGGGACATTGGGTATCTGGGAGGTGAGATGGCATATGAAGTTGCTGGAAAATAACCTTAAAGTCTAGGATTATAGACAAGCGTATGTTGCGTGGTGCTTATAAAAGATGAGTGACTGGAAGATCTCTGAACATACACTTGCCTGTTCTGTATGTGTAGTCCATGGCTGATCTTGACCTTCTCCTCTAAATCGGTGACCTGGTAAAACACAGCAATTGCAATTCAACTTTGTATTATTTGTTACTAGCAAGACTTGTAAAACTACTGATGTGTGTGCAATTGCTGTACCTTCAAGAACTTTAAGGGGTCACAGCTATCATCAAATAGAATATTTCCTGGGAGAGTGGTTATGCATCCATTGGAATAGCCTGCCTCTAGCTCTTTGCTTCTGTTGGTCTCTGATTCTGTCTTCCTCTCTCCATCTGTCAAGTCTTTGATGAAGCCTTTTATTATTCCTTGTAAACAAAAGTGGTCTCTTGTTGAGGCTCTTAGAGAATTGCATCTGTGCTTTACTTTGACTCTTATCACAGATATTCTTGTATTATTATTTGTGTAGCATTTAGGTCATTGATGGGGACTCTGTGTGTGTGTGTGTGTGTGTGTGTACTGTAAATATTTAGCAATCCATAAGCATATGCTGAGTAGATAATTAAATTTTTATAAGGGTCGCATAATATGTTTTTGGCCTGTTTTGTAAATAGAGCCTCTAAATTTGATATATAAATTCTGCAAGTTCCTGTTTTAAAATGACTACATGTTAAAAATAAAACTGCTTTTGTCTGAAGAAAATGGGAAACAATAGTAGGTAAATAAAAAGAAGATGGACATGTTTCTTTTTCTAAGAAAACGATTATTTTATATCAAGCTTTTGGAAGCTCAGATACCTCTGACACTGAGTATTCTTTTCGGCCTATTGCTGAGCTCCCAGATTATAGATGACCTGAACTGGCATCCCTTCTATGAAAATGAATTCTTCCTAGAGAACAATGGGAGTAAAAGTCCTGAGCTGGATGAATGAAAGGAAAAGACCAATTTTTCCTTTTGCAGTGAGCTGGGAAAGAACCCTTGGAGATAACCATGGAGGAATTTTCAAAATCATAGAAATTATGTTGCAGGGAGGGTTTGCTGAGGAAGAGATGTTATCAAAGAAGTTGTCTTTGGCAAGTGATTCTCTTCAAACTGAGCTCGTTTTACGTTGCATGTGTTTCTGACAATTATTCAAGTGACTCTATTTTTGTACAGTAAGTACTGGCTTCTAATGTTTCTTTATTTATCCCTTGCCTCTCCTAGCACCTTTTCACCTAGAAGTGCCAATATTGTGAAGTAAACAGGAAACACATCATTACATCCAGAAACACTAAATACGGTCCACTGAATACTCATAATCTCACATATGTGCAAACCAAGCAAGTGATTTGGACTCATCACTATGTCTCAAATAGGAACAGCAACAACAAGCTGAAAAGGAGCAGAAGACTTGTAGAAAAAAAGAGAAATATTTCCCAAATGAAATTACAGTCACAAAGGAGAAGTAAAGGTGAGAACAGCGCTGCAAAGCTAAGAGGGATGCTGGACATTCTTTGGTAAAAGTTGTTATAAGGTCCCTTGTCTCTGAATCTCGGAAATGAGATAAAACATGCACTCAGGTAGAAGAGAAAGTCACATATGAGGAAAAATCAGTCTTCTTCACAATAATCCACAATTCTAGAGGCGTATAACATAGACTTCTGGAATAACGTCTTCAAGGATGGCCCAAGAAGATCATGCTCTCCCAGCTGCCCTTCATCTGAAAAGGAAGCAAAATATATTCTTAAATGCATTATAGAAAAAAAAATACAGTCATTTTTAAAACTAATAAAACTACTGGATGATAAAATGCAACATAAAAGCAAATCTGAATCTCTGAAAAATGTTCAGGATGAGAGGAACTTTGAGGAAAAGAGTGGGGGCTAAGTATTTAACCCACTGAAGTGGAGAATCAGTTTTTTAATGATTCCAATATTTTCATGTTATTAATAAAGTTTTATGACTCTTTACCGATATTTCAGAAAATAGTATGTATGGTAAAGAAACATTATCTAGGATTTACCCCAGATGTTAGTTTCATTTCTTTTTTTTATTTGTTTTCAGCAGCTTTGTTTATTTGTTTATTTTTTAATTTAACTTTTATTTTAAGTTCAGGAGTAAAAGTGCAGGTTTGTTACATAAGTAAGCTTTTGTCATGGGGGTAGTTTATTTTCTTCATCTAAACATGAGAGAAATAAGTTAATATCTCATAAAAATAATGTCATGGTCTGAATCTGTTTTTCTACTCTTTTTCTGTCTTCTTTCCCTTATTTTTGGCTTTGTCTCTAGGCATATGGGCATGTCTGAGACCATCTACAACGAATGCTAACAGCACTACTTCCAGGGTGATTTGATCAATATTTCAGCAAATAATACATCTATGGTAAAGAAATATTATCTAAAATTTACCCCAAATTCTAGTTTCTTTTTTGTTTGTTTGTTTACAGCAGCTTTGTTTTTTTATCATTTTATTTTTTAACTCAAGTGCAAGGGTACAAGTTCAGGCTTGTTACATACATGAACTTGTGTCATGGGGGTAGTTTATTTTCTTCATCTAAACATGAGAGAAATAAGTTAATATATGTTATAAAAATGATTTCATAGTCTGTTTTTCTACACTTTTTCTTTCTTTCTCATATTTTTGGCTTTGTCTCTAGGCATATGGGCATGTCTGAGACCATGGACACCAAACGCTAACAGCACTTCCTTCAGGGTGATTTGATTTTGGCTTATTTAAGCTTTCTTCTCTTGACTGTCCTGTCATGCATGATTTCATTTTTTAGTATTAAGCACATATCATTTTTATAACAGAAGTCTTTCTTTTTTAAAAAAGAAGCTATTCATATGTACATATTTTCATGTCGAAAGGCTGTAAATGAAGTCTAAAGAAAGAATCTCTTTTTTTACAAAAGATATTCAGTAAAACTTTGTCAATCAGGTAGTTTTGAAAAAGAAGCTTGCAAATTCCTTTGGAATTAAAAAAAAAATAGATCTCTAGGTAAATCCTCTGCCCCATTGGCATCACATATCTATGTAGTAAATGGCTGTCTTGCAAAACCCGCTAAGTGCCTGCTTGGGCTCCATCTTGCTAGGAAACAGCCTAAACGAAAAGGAAGGTGTTGTTCCAAATAGAGCCACAGAAAAGCTCTGCTCCTGCCACATTACCGTTTTTAAAAATATCAACTTGACTTTCATATGTAAAAATAGTTAAGCCCTATAATAGGTAAGCCCTATATTTCTGTGTATTTTTTTTCCATATAGAAAAATGATTTACTATCTTTCAGGTTTTAGAAATGACCATTGTAAAACTTTTGTTGTATCATAAACTCTAACTTTTAACTTTTACAAATTAATATTAAAAATAAATTAGGTTCCTTCCTGGCCTTTGCTGATTCATTTAGCATTTCTAGTTCCCCAGGGCTAGAATAAGGACAAAGGCAGGTGGAGTTTCCTAAGGCTTGGAGAGAAGAAGAACTAGAGGAGCACTACATGTCACCATTGCCATATTCCTAGGACGCTGGATCAGTCAAGGTCTAGTATTGAAAATAGCATCAGAACTGTTGTCAAGATCTTTACAGATAACAACATATCTAATCAGCAAAACCATTTTTATAAATTAGTCTATGAAGTTGAAGATATCCAGAGGTTCAGTAACCTACCTAACCGTCATAAGACTAATAAGTTTCAGCATCATGCCCTGAACCCAGAGAGTTTGGCTCCAGACTTTATTTATATGCCTCATCTGATATTTCAGAAGATAAATTGCTTAGGTGTTAATAGACGTGTTCCTAGTTTCATAATGGGTGAATTGGTTCTATAAATAGCATTACCATAAATAATATACTCACTAAGGCTAATCTTTGAAAACATCTTTGAAAACTGAGATGGTTCTTAAATGGGAAAGTTCTTACTCATCAATGGCACGTGTACATACTTAGTGTGTTTACTGTTTGGGAGATACTCTTTAAAGATGTATGTGTGTTGGGGGAGATTTGCAATTAAATAAGTATGAGAATAGACAGAGAAGCAGACGTTGCAGCTGGATGCTCCTTTGGGGTCATACTGACAATGTTATTAATGCTCTGATGGTCATGAGGATAGATGTTCTTATGTGCTTGCAAGAGGCAAGAAAGTAGGCAGACAAGGGGAAGAACATAAATCTAACCAATAAAAATATTAGCCTATGCCAGTTTGAGTCAAGAAATAATAGTCTCTGTAAAGAACAGGGCATGGGTGTTTGTTTTTATTGTGCTGCATTTAGGATTATTATGAGGCAGTGCAACTTATGTTTCTGTTGCCAACAACATTTATAAAATTGGCCCTTTTACAGGGAAGATTGTGAGCAGCTATAAAAATATTATTTCCCTATAGATAAAAGTTAATTTCTATTTCTATCATGCCATGAAGCCTGGTCTAGGGATCGATCAAAAGAGTCAGGAGCAGCGGAATCTGGAATCTCATCTCAACTGTTGAGTCCTTAAGGATATGCAAGTCTCAGGCTGTGTTTTCTTTGATTCCAAGTCTCTCTTGGCAATGAGCTAAGAACCTAGAGATAACTTATTCTTTCAGTTCTTTATAGGACCATTTTTTTTAGTACTGTAGCCATGAAGTCTTAAATACTAAAATCCTACCAGTTCTAGTGAATAGAACAAAAAACAGTATTTTGCAATGGGAATTTTGAAGGTGATTGGAAACACAGAGCACTACAGTTCAGTTTCTGGCAAAACAAGCAAACAAACAAACAAAAAACACAACAACAACAAGAACTATCCTAGAGGTCAGCATAACATGTATGCTATGTATCTGTCTCATTGATATGATCATCAATAAGTTCTTTACATGCAGATTCACCTTTCTAGACGGAAAAGTTTTCTGAAAATGTTTGAGGTATGCTGCTATCTGAATATTCTAGCTTATTTGAGGGGATGACAGAAAATAATCCATAAGGTAGCCATAAATAGGAGAATAAAAAGTTTGGGGAGTGTTAAAACTTACGTGTGTGTTAGATAAGCATACATTAGTGTTTTCGTCTAGAAAATGGGGACATGAAAAATGCAAAAGGCAAACTCAGGACTAGAGTTTGTCAAATAGGAGAAGACAATATACAGGAGAAAGAGAAAAGAAAAGGAAACTATGTGTACCACTGCATTATTTTATTTATTTGTTCATTAATTCATTTCAAAAATGTGTATTAAGCCCCTACCATGTCCTAGATGTATCTTAGATGCTTGAAATAAATATATCAATGAGATAAAACACATAAAAGTTACAGTTTTTGTGGAATTTGAATTTTAGCAAGAGGATACAGAAAATAATAATAATAATATATTAATAATATAGAACATTAGGAGATGATAACTGGCATGGAAAAATAGATCAAGGCAAGAAGTTATGGAAAAGTTATGAAATTACATTCCTGGGTGCTGATTCCAAGTTATATGAAGGTACACAATTTAATATTTTTTTAACAGAATGGTGAGGATGGTTTACAGGCAAAAGAGTTCAATGAAAATTGTTGGTATCTTAAGGAGGAAGAGGGATGCATTAATGGAGGCTCTCTACAAGGAATGGACTGCATAAACATTGCTTATTATTTAATAAACATTGCTTATTGTTTAATAAACATTATGTTTACTAAAATGGTATGCTGTTTTCCTGGATGGAGATGTAATAGAGGGTCCATTAAAACTCACCAATCCTCTATAACAGTACCTGCTTTCCCTCCATTTCATAGTAGTAAATCACAACATAAAAATAACTCATTTATGATTGTGAAGTCCCGGGAAAAAACTAAAGGAGCAGAAGAGTTCCTCTATTTTGTTTTTCAGTTTAAGATCATGATTTAAGAAGAGAAAGAAATATGAAAAGCCAATAGTTGAAGCAGCATTTCATTATTTGAGGTCTTGGTTTATAGTTTTAAGACTCATGAGCAAAGAGTATATCACAACTTGCAAAATCAAGGAAAAATCTTTCAGGCAGGTCACTGGCAGTGTTTACCTGAAATCTGAGGAGTAAAGAGAGGGAAATAACTAATGTGAAGAACGCTAGGTAGGACATAAGAAAATCTGTTGTTAAAGGGTTTCATGTCACTTTTGGAGAAATTAACAAGGAAACAGACAGGAAATAGTGATGTACACATGTCTATATATACTTTCTAAAATATATTAAAATGCATTTTAACAATATCACAAGTATGAAAAACTGGTAAATAGGATGTTTGGAATATCAAAATAAAAGCAATCAAATAAAAACAATGACATACGGCAGAAAAATACCTGCATATAAGAAGAAACCAACCTATAGTGCAAGCACAGTAGAGAGATTTAGCTGAAATTCAAAGGAGAAAGGAGTTCCAATGCCTATAGGAAAGAACTATGTATTTACAGATATTCTGTAGTATTGTATATGTAGAGATAAAAAGGCCGTTTAATAAGGTTTCATAAGGTTGTGCTATAAAGAAGCCATTCTTTGTCAACTATAAATTAGCTTGCACTATTAGCCAATAAGACAGATTGAAGGGTAGATTTTCTAATATCAACCTTGCTGCATGTTCTAGTCAATGTTCTTTGGGAATCAAGAATAAGAGACCCACTCAAACCAGTGCAATAAAAGTGGGGTTTTATTTTAAGAATGCAACGACTCATAGGGCAGGAATTTCAAACCAATTAGGTATCACAAGAACTAGAAAAGTGGGATAGCTCACTCAGTCACCAATCCCTGTGTGTATCTTCCTTCGCCTTCTCTTTGCAAATTTACTGTATTCTCTTTCCAAATAGTAACATCCAATCATCAAACCAGTCTGACCTTTCAGTGTGCTTCAAATAACTCCTCTATTTCCTTGTCTCTCTGTCTCTGTGTGTATACATATGTATATATCCTTCACTGCCTTCGTATGCTGTGTTTAGATTAAATTCCTCAATACTGTGTTCATGAATTATCTCTGTGGCTATACTTAGCATAGAGTTTATCTTACCTTTTGAATTTTTTATATTTTATATTTTTATATTTTTATTTCTCTGATTGCTAAGTGGTTAATTTAAATTTGTGTGGTGTTTCATTTATCCCTACTTTTGTCCCAGAAGTTTTCTCATTTGTGAATATTTTTGCTGTGTCTCTTTTGAGTATTCTAAATTATCTATTTTAAGCAAATAACATCTGACTAAAATTATTCTATAATATTAATTTATCTACAATAAGTTCCTATTCTAATGGCTGTTGTTGAATTCCTTATTAGCTTTTTTCAGGTATTTTTTAATATTGGTTTGTCTGCCCAATTTGAGTGAGAAATTTTGGGTTTGATTTATCTTCTCTCTCTCTCTCACCCCCCCCCCTCTCTCCTTTGCCCTCTCCTCTCCCTCTCCCTCTCTCTGTGTATGTGTGTGTGTGTGTGTGTATGTGTTTTCTTCCACATCCTTAGCAGTTACTGAAAATGAGGCTGTGTGTTTAGCTGTTGTAGTATTAGCTGTATAGTTGTTAAACTAAAAATTCAATGCTGTTACAATCAGATAGAAAGAATATCCACCAGTCTTTAACCATTCCATAGTAATTTCCTGTTTGTTGGAGAACAAGGAATAGACTTCCTAGTGCCTGATCAGTCTGTAGAATGTTGTAACTTATTGTCAAGGTCATACTTCTCTACACATTATGATGCAAACCATAACAATAGCATACATGAGCACAATGGTTATAATTGCCTAGATGCAATGAGATTACATATGCTTTCCAAGTTATAGCCTGGGGACAACAGAGTAAGTTAGCATTGCTAGACTCATACATGAATGTTAGATTCAGCTGACATTGTATGTGAAAGGCAAATCTTGAAACCATATGAGGTAATTATGCTAGTTTTGTGATGACATTGTCAAGCATATAGGAGTCTGATAAGCTCTTAATTAGCGCTCTCCTCATAGCAGGTCCTTGCCCGAACAATTTTACCTCCACAAACCCAAGAGTACACACCCAAAAGAACAGTGTGATTTTTATCGGAATGGCCTCTATGGGAACAAGCTTTGGCTAACATAATGGGTACAATTTTGACAAATTGAGGTTGAATTTGTTTGTTTGCATTGAGTGACATTTACATAAACCTTGCTGATAAGTAAATGAGTGTATATCTACAGCTCTGAGAAGCCATCTGTACAGTCTCTACTAATTTGGGAATCATGACCAGAACAATTGAAGTCATGGGCATGTGTAAGCAGGAAGTATAGTATTTCAGGGAAAGGGGACCCAGAGAAAAACCTTGAATTACCTAATAGTTAAAGGATCTCAAAAAAGAATAGAGTCTTGAGAAACAAACTGAAGGAGAAACCAGGGACATAGGAAGTCTGCAAGAAGGATTGTGAGTCAAGTATAGAAACAATTTTAAGAAGATGTTATTTTTCAGTGGTGATGTGTACTGTCAAATATCTATTAGATTTAATACGGTAATGGTTAATGACCATGAAGTGTTATGGCTACAAAAGTTTAAATGTAGTTGGTTAAGGTGGAAGAGATAAATAGGTGAGGAGGACTTTACCAGATAGAATAACAGCAATAATTCTAGGTAGAGGATGCATTGTGGGGGACTTTATTTAAATAATATAGGAATGACATGAAGGTTTCTGTAATATTTTTCTCTGGGAGACTACATCTTATAAAACTATGTCGTATAAAACTTGTACTGACTTCACTTCGTAGACACTTAATAAAAATTGTAGAATGGTTGAAAAACACATTTCGAAAGAGCTTCGTGAAGTGGAGGGAGAAGTGTGGGAAGAAACTCACTTGCATTTTGAGCACTTATAAGTGTAGCAAATCCCATTCATATCTTCTAGGCACTCATGATTATAAGCAAAAGGCGGCTTATGTTGATACCTGTAACTCTCTGCCTGAGGGCTCTTTTCTGTCTATGGAAGATTGTTCAGCCTATACATAGGGCAAGCTAGAAGCGCTGCACAGTTAATGCTCTCAGAAGCAGCTCTCAACTAACAGGCAAAGATAAACACTTCAGCTTTGTAAATATCAGAGGGATGTATTCTACACTGTCTCTTAGGGTTTACCAGAAGGGTTAAACTCTAGTTTCCCACAGTGGTAACTTGCCTTATGATGCACCGTAATTGGCTTTCTTCCTTTGCCTCTCTCATTTTTTCTACTAGTGCTTCCTGAAATAATCTCCCAAATATATTATTGCCCTAAAATCCTTGTATCTGACCCACTCTGGGAGCACCCCAAATAAGACACTGAACTAGTCTCTGTATGCTTTCACATTTTATATCATTTAATCCTCATGGTTTATTTAACCCTGTGACTTTAGAACTAGATAGAGTATCCTATTTTATAAGTGATGGGTTGTAGGCTTGGAGAGATTGAGAGTATTGGCCAGGTTTGTACAGCTAGCAACTTCTGGAACAAACCAAATTCTTTTAGTCTAAATCTTAGGCTTTTTGTTTTAAAACAAATTGTTGCATCTCTGGTTTCTTGTTAGGTGAAGTCTTTATTCCTCTTCATCAGGACATTTTTTATAACTCTGTGTATATATGGAGAGTAAAATAAATGTGAATAAAGTGAAAAAAAGAATTCTGTAATAGAAATGTTATTTGGTTATTACCAAAAAGTCAAAAAACAACAGATGCTAGCAAGGCTGTGGTGAAAAAGGAATGCTTACACATTGTTGGTGGAAATGTAAATTAGTTCAGTCACTGTGGAAAGTAGTTTGGAGATTTCTCATAGAATTTAAAACAGAACTACAACTCAACCCAGCAATCCCATTAGGGGGTATATATCCACAAGAAAATAAATCATTCCACCAAAAAGACACGCGTAGTCATATGTTCATCACAGCACTATTCACAATAGCAAAGACATGAAGTCAACATCAACACGTGTACATGATGGAATACTATGCAGGCAAAAAAAGAATAATTTTTTTTTTTTTGCAGTAACATGGATGCAGTTGGAGACCATTATCCTAAATGAAGTATCACAAAACAGAAAACTAAAAACCACATGTTCTCACTTATAAGTGAGAGCTAAACATTGGGTACTCACGGACATAAAGATGGGACCAATAGACACTGGGGACTACTATGGAAGGGAGGAAGAGAGTAGGGCAGGGAGTGAAAAATTAGCATTTGGTACTACGTTCAGTTCCTGGGTGATAGGATCAATTGTATCCCAAACCTCGTTATCACACAACATGTGTAGCTAGGCAACAAACCTGCACATGTACCACTTGAATCAAAAATAAAAGTTGAAATTATTTAAAAAATGAAAAGAACGTATTTGGAAGAAATTATTTGACTTTCCTCACTATCAGAGGTACCAATGATAGAAGTCTTTCTCATTTCATATAACTTGTTATACTCTAAAGCTGTATTACATTTACTTGCATATGATTAACCATAGTGCCAATGCTTTAAATGATTTCAAATTATCATAATGGTGGAATTTGGATTGTAAAAATCTTATTCCCAATGTAACACCATTTAAGATTTTTAAAACTCTTAATATTTCATAATTGAAGATTTTAGGTAATTACTTCTATAAAATTTTATTTTTTAGTTCTTTCCCTCCAGTTGTGGAGAATTTCTGCTAATATTATATTCCTACTTACTTTAATCAGACATTTTCACCTATGTAAACTAAATAGATATTTTTTATATTTGCAAGAAATAGAACCAAAATTTGGTTTAATTAAAAGGAGGTTAATGTATATGCAGCACACAAATTGAACAGCATCCATAGCTGTCATATGACACTAGTTACCCCTCTATAGAGGTTCAGTGGTCCCAAGCATCAACTATACATAAGATATTGTGTGTGAACATATATAATGTAATTTCTTCCTTTCCAATATTAAGGCTTTTATTTCTTTTGCTGGTCTTCTTGCTCTGTCTAGGACTTCCATTACTATGATGACTATACGTGACAAAAGCAAGCATCCTGGCCTTGTTCCCAGTTTTTCAGTCTTTCATCATTTTTCTGTGGGGCTTTTTATATTTGACTTTTATTACATTGTGGTAGTTTCATTCTAGTGCTAGTATGTTGAGTAAACACTCATGAAAAGTTTTTTTGTTTGCTTTTTTTTTTTTTTTTTTTTTTACCATGGAAGTGCATTGAATGTTGTTAAATACTTTTTCTGCACCAATAGAGATGACTGTTTATTTTTTTCCCATTATTCTGTTAATGTGATGTATTACACTGATTGCTTTTTGTATGTTGAGCCATCTTTGCATACTAAGAATAGATCCCACTTGGTCATGGTGTATAATTCTTTTAATATGCTGTTGAATTTGTTTTGCTAGTATTTTACTGAGAATTTTTGCATCAATATTGTATTAATCCGTTCTCACACTGCTATAAAGAACTACCTGAGACTGGGGAATTTATGAAAAAAAGAGGAACTCTCAGTCCCACCAGCCATACAGGGAGTGTGGCTATGAGGCCTCAGGAAACTTACAATCATGGCGAAAGGCAAAGGGGAAGCAAGCACATCTTACCATAGCAGAGCAGGGGAAAAAGAGAGCAAGCAAGCAGAGAAGTGCCACACTTTTAAACCATCACATCTTGTGAGGACTCATGATTATGAAAACAGCATAGAGGAAATCCATCCCTATGATCCAATCACCTCCCACCAGGCCCCTCCTTCAACACATGAGGATTACAATTTGACATGAGATTTGGATGGAGACACAGAGTCAAACCATATCAAATATTAATTAGGGATATTGGTTTCTAGTTTTTCCATAGGTTCTTTAGATATTGTTCATTATAATTATATCTTTAAAATTTCTGTTCCTCAGATTTGGTAATTTCAATAGTCCTATCTTCAAGTTTGTTGATTCTTCTTTCTATCTGCTCATATCTGCCTTTGAATCCCTCTAGTGATTTTTTTCATTTCAGAATCACAAGGGCAAACTGTGGAAGAAACAAAGAAGAGGTGTTATTTTAAAATAGCAACAGACTAGGAGGCTGTCATTTTGAATGTTATCTCATATATTGTTTAGCTACTTCCTATTCCGACAGTGGTCGGTAAGCCAGAGTTTCTGAATCACCTGGGAGCTTGTAAGAAATGAACAATTCAGGTCTCCTCCCAGACTTAGTGAAACAAGATCTACATTTACACAATCTGCAAGTGAAAGCATAACAGCAGTGCCTAAGGTGATGACTGGAGACCGACACATGATAATACATACCTTTCTATAGTAAAATCTTCTGTGTGGAGTCATATGAATGCTACCTGTATGTTTAATTAGTCTTATACCATTATATATGAATTCATAGTCAATTTGAATTAATATATTTGCAAAAATAGTTTTCAAAAGTACAGGCTTAAAACAGATATTTAATTGTTAAATCTAATGGACTGGTTTTATAAAATTCCTATTGAATACATGGTTGAAAATATATCAACTTCATACACAGAAATTTTACATCCTAAGTGCAAACCCTGGGATTATTTGCATTTTTTTGTGATTTTCCATGCTGCTAGAAAATATTAAAATGAACACATAATATTTTTGTGTCCACACAAGATGTTGTTTTAAAAATTGTGCTTTCCTTATCCGCTACAATGAAGTTGGCTTCATCCCTGGTATACAAGGTTGGTTCAGCATACACAAATCAACAAATGTGATTCATCACATAAACAGAACTTGAGATAAAAACTACAAGATTATCTCAATAGATGCAGAAAAGACTTCTGATAAAATTCAACATCCCCTCATACTAAAAATTCTCCATAAATTAGGTATTGAAGGCACATACCTCAAAATAAGAGCCATATATGACAAACCCACAACCAATATCATACTAAATGGGAAAAAGCTGGAGGCATTCCCCTTGAAAACAAGCACAAAACAAGGATGCCCTCTCTCACCACTCCTCCTCAACATGGTATTGGAAATTCTGGCCAGGGAAATCAGGAAGGAGAAAGAAATAAAGCGTATTTGAATAGGAAGAGAGGAATTCAAATTATCTTTGTTTGCAGATGATATGATCCTATATCTAACAAACTTCATCATCTCAGCCCCAAAGCTTCATAAGCTGATAAGCAACTTAAATAAAGTCTCAGGATACAAAATCAATGTGCAAAAATCAGTAGCCTTCCTATACACCAACAACACGCAGGCAGAGACCCAAATCATGAGTTAACTTCCATTCATAATTGCTACAAAAATAATAAAATATCTAGGAATACAGCTATCAAGGGAAGTGAAGGACCTCTTCAAGGAGAACTACAAAGCACTGCTCAAAGAAATCAGAGATGACACAAACAAATGGAGAAACATTCCATGTTCATGGATAGGAAGAATCAATACTGTGAAAAAGGCCATACTGCCCAAGGTAATTTACAGATTCAATGCTTTTCCCATAAAACTCGCATTGGCATTCTTCACAGAGTTAAAAAAAAACTTTTAAATGCATATAGAACAAAAAAGAGCCCGAATAGCCAAGATAATCCTAAGCAAGAAGAACAAAGTGAAGGCATCACACTACCTGATTTCAAATTATACGATAAGGTTACAGTAACCAAAACAGCATGGCACTGGTACAAGAACAGACACACAGACCAATAAAACCACACACCTATAACCATCTGATCTTTGAAAAACTTGACTAAAACAAGCAATGGGGAAAGGATTCCCTATTTAATAAATAGTGCTGGGAAAACTGGCTAGCCATATGCACAAAATTAAAACCGCACCCCTTCCTTACACCATATACAAAAATCAACTCAAGATGGATTAAAGACTTAAATGTAAAACCTGAAACTATAAAAACTCTAGAAGAAAATCTAAGCAATACCATTGAGGACATAGGCACAGGCAAAGATTTCGAGATGAAAATGGCAAAAACAATTGCAGTGAAAGAAAAATTTACAAATGGGATCTAATTAAACCAAAGAGCTTCTGCACAGCAAAAGAAATTATCATCAGAGTGAACAGACAATCTATGCAATGGAAGAAATATTTTGCAATCCATCGATCTGACAAAAGTCTAGTGTCTAGAATCCATAAGGAACTTGAATAAATTTACAAGAAACAAACAAACAAAAAAGCATTAAAAAGTGGGCAAAGGGCATTAACAGGTACTTCTCAAAAGAAGACATACATGCAGTCAACAAGATATGAAAAAAAGCTCAACATCATTAATCATTAGAGAAATGCAAATAAAAACCACAATAAGATACCATCTCATGGAAGTCAGAATGGCTGTGGACCACTTTTAAACTGTTGGTGGGAGTGTAAATTAGTTCAACCATTGTGGAAGACAGTGTGGCAATTTTTCAAAAACCCAGAGGCAGAAATATCGTTTGATCCAGCAATTCCGTTACTGGGTGTATACAAAGGAATATAAATCATTGTATTATAAATATACATGAACCTGTGTGTTCATTACAGTGCTATTCACAATAGCAAAGACATGGAATCAACCTAAATGCCTGTCAGTGATAGACTGGTTAAAGAAAATGTGGTACATATACACCATGGAATACTATACAGCCATAAAAAGGAATGAAATCATGTGCATTGCAGGAACTTGGATGGAGTTGAAAGCCATTATTCTCAGGAACAGAAAACCAAACACAGCATGTTCTCACCTGTAAGTAGGAGCCAAATGATAAGAACATATGGCTGGAGAACAACACACACTGGGGGTTGTGTGGGGGGTGGGGATAGGGAGACCATCCGGGAGAATAGGTAAGAGATGCTGGGCTTAATCGCTAGGTGATGAGATGATCTTTGCAGCACACCACTGTGGCACAGATTTACCTATGTAACAAACCTGCACATTCTGTACATGTACCCTTGAACTTAAAAGTTGAAGGAAAAAAACCACAACAAATAAACAAATGAAAATGTTACCAAGTAATGATACAGAAGCAGTCAACTGTAGAATATAAGTAAATGTACCTTGTTTTCACCTTTCAATCTCTCAAACTGGAGGAGTTATATGGCTGTTGTGACATAGTTATGTGAAAGGTTTCACTGACGTCTTCTGGTTAGATTTTTAAAAAGTAGTGACATCAAAACACTTTAGATACATAGATAATACAGAGATACACTCAGATATACTCTAAGAACTCCAAAAAACGTGGTTCTTTTACTGTGCTTTGTGGTGCTTTTGGTGGGGCCCTGTGTTTGCTTCATGAAAGGATCTTAAAGGCTGGGCCAGCTCCCCACATCTGTAGAGCTCTGGGGACCTAAGCCTTACTTCAGCATTACTATGCTTCCTTAAAAATGATTTATGCACTAAACTTCTTTGCAACATTTTGTTAGAAAAATAGCATTTTATAACCAAAATTGTTTTTTAAAGTTGAAATGCCTGAGCAAATATGTTAGTCTCTAGAGTGACATTCAAAACCTTCTATTAACTTAGCATCTTTTCCTGTCTGGCATTAATTCATCATGCTATCTGAATTACACTTGTATGCACTAAAAAACAACTCGTCGTTTCCTAAATTTGATGGCTTAGAGGCCTAAATTGTCCACCTTTAGGTTAAAGTAATAGTTCATCCCTCTGCCTCTCCCTTGGTCTATTCCCTGTACTCCTTGAAGATACTGTGTGTTAGACATTCATTTTACAAACATAACTCTTGCCTTCTCCCCCACAAATGTTACAAGTTGTTACCCCATAAAACTTAGAACTCATATTCACTTGTTCTGCAAATCTTTGGTGGGCTTAAATATGCTAGGTCTTGGGGTACAAGTGAACATCAATGTGTTCACCATCCAATGAGGGAAAAGACAGAAAAATATATTAAATTAGAAATCCCGACTAGTGAGGTCCATCAATACAAATTATAAAAGCTTTCCAGTTAATGATGATATGCCCAAGACTTAAAAATCATGGGTAGACCACATTTACAGTCAATCAAGATCCCCATGTAATTGTATAAAGTGATTCTTAGAGACACATAGAAGAACTCTTGGCATAGTTTACTGCTTTGTTCCTCACCCTATCCCCACCATCATCTTTTTTTAAGCAAAATAAGTCTTAGGCAGCTTTTATACTCAAAATCCACATTTTCAGATGAGGGAATGATAAATGGAGAGGTATAGAGGCATGCCAAGACAGTCACTCTGGTACTACTATGTAGTTCTTTTTCTTCTTTTTCTTTTTTGAGATGGAGTCATGCTTTGTTGTCTAGGCTTGAGTGCAGTGGTGTGATCTTAGTTCACTGCAACCTCTGCCTCCTGGGTTCAAGTGATTCTCCTGCCTCAGCCTCTTGAGTAGCTGGGATTACAAGCACATACCACCACACCCAGCTAATTTTTTTGTATTTTTCGTGGAGCTAGGGTTTTGCCATGTTGACCAGGTTGGTCTCAAACTCCTGACCTCAGGTGATCCACCTGCCTCAGCCTCCCAAAGTGCTAGGATTACAGGCATGAGCCACCACGCCAGGCCTACTATGTAGTTCTTCTAAGTCCTAGTTCAATGCTCTTGTCTTTCCATGCTGGACAGACTCAGTGCTATTATTATTATTAATACATTGTAGGTAGGAAAAATAACTCCCTTTTATAAAAGTCGTCTATCACACATATATACCCTCATGGAAAACACAAATGCTTTAAATCCTATTTCTTCAGGAACTCTACATGCTTTGCCCTTAGACTTTTATTTTTCACTTACTTTCATGGGCAATGTCTGAATATGCACAATTATCACCCTATCATTGTATTTTTTATCAAATCACTTTCAGCATCATAAGTTTCCCTACAGCACCAGCTACTAAAATATATTTTTAGCTATGCAATCATAGTTTGAGTTCAAAATATGTTTGTCAGGTTGAACTGTTCTTTGAGATTGCTGTTAGAATCCTTTTCTGGGTTATAGGTCAAGAGCAAATCACAAGCTGCCATTAGGAATATTTCTATATATCTTCCTATTGTGCCCAGTTATTGCAACACCAACAACCAAAATCTGTGCTGTGTTTTCTGATTTACATAGTACATTTTTATACAGTTTCTCATTCAAAAGTCTCAACTACTTTTATAAAGGGCAAATATAATCAGAGAAAAATTTTAGTGACTTCCCTCAAGGAACCGTGGTTGTCAGTTCTCAAGCAGGGGATTCGATTCCAGGTTTTCTTTTGGCAAATTTAAAAACGACACTTTCTATTACAGGACTATTGAGGAAATCAGAGTATATTTTCCTAGCGAATGTACTATCGATTGGTGTTCTGTAGAGAGACCTGCTGCTTTTTTTCTCAAATGAAAATGCAAGTGGGTGGTAAAACTTTGTTTTGTAAAATTTGGAGTTCTTCTTAAATTACCAGGGTTACAGGAAAAGTACTCAATGAGTAGACAAACTAATCATGATCACATGATGGATTTGTTATTATTATCTCAGGATTAGAGCTGGCATCATATTTGTAAGAATTTCAAATACATTAGTTTTGTGGTCATGTTAAATTATTACTGAATATATACAGATACTGAATCATAGTTCATTGGTTTCCACATTTCCGTACAGATAAGAGTATAATTGCATTAATCCTGTTTTTGTTTTGTTTTTTTTTTTGTTTTTTGTTTTTTTGTGTTTTTTGTTTGTTTGAGATAGAGTCTTATTCTGTTGCCCAAGCTGGAGTGCAGTGGCGCTCACTAAAACCTTGGCCTCCTGGGTTCAAACAATTCTCATGCCTCAGCCACCCAAATAGCTGGGATTACAGGCGTGTGTCACCATGCCCGGTCACTTTTTTGTATGTTTAGTAGAGACGGGATCTCCCCGTGTTGCCCAGGCTGGTGTTGAACTCCTGAGCTCAAGCAATCTGCCTGCCTTGCCCTCCGAAAGTTCTGGGGTTACAGGTGTGAGCCACCACATCTGGCTAACTGCATTAATTCTCTATGGTTTTGTTTTGCCGATGATATACCAATTCACTTAGAAACATTCATGAATTTCTAATATCTAGTTATACTATAAAAAAAGATTTTATTGCAGCTGAAGATTCATTTGAATCCAAGCTAAAATAATACAGAAAGGAGTATAAAGTGATAGGCCTGGCATGGAGGAAATTATTGTCTTGTTATGGTATATTTATTTGTTTATATAACTATATGCACACTTGTGAGTGTGTATGTATGTGTGTGTATTGGAGATCAGGTAATTTGGTATTTAGACTGGCACACCGATGTATTCCTCCATACAGTAAGCCACGTGTAAATATATATGTTGACCAAAAAGAAAATGGAAGGGAAGCTGAGAAACAGGGTGACTCAAGGCAAGCCATGGCCTCTGATCATTTGCCTTAGGAAAAGAAGTTATATGTTCAAATTCAGATGCTGCTGATTTCTGGCTCAATGTCTATAAGAAAAGAATTTAAGCCTTTGGATCTCTGTTTCTGCAAACCGAAAAATCAGAATGGCATATGAGATCAGAAATGTTATTCTGTCTATCTATCTATCTATCTATCTATCTATCTATCTATCTATCATCTATCTGATTATCTAACTAATCTATTAACTGCATACTGTATACTGGCCTGTCAGTATGGAACCTTTTTCTTAATGAAAGCTGACATGCAATCACCAATTGTAAAACAACTGAGTTTTTCTTGTTGAAGCTAGGGGTTCACCTCACAGGCTGTTTCTTTCCTTTATCCTTTCAAAGAGCTATCAGTATCCCTTACCTTCCTTTAGGCTCTTTTTTTCTTCCTAAGTCATATTTTTACAATATTATTGTATTACAAAACAATTTGGAAAAAAAAAAAACTGGACCAGATGATTTCTTGGTTTTCCTTATGCTCTTACACTCAGTGATTAAACAAAATGAATAAACTCTTAAAATAAATATAAATTTAAGATTAGTATCTCTCTCCTTCTCCTCTCTCTCTGAACTATGTGCATTATAGTGACTGGTTTGAATTAAATTCTAACTTTATTTGCTTATAAGTGGGTAATCAATGCAATTCTTTAAATAAATGTATTATTCTCATATATATGTGAATTATTTCAGGAATACCATCCCATTACATGCCTTCATACAAATATCCTTATTTACTTAATTTTATATTTTTTGTACTTTTCTTTCTGAAATAGTTTATTCTTTGTATGTATATATAATGAATATAATTCAAACTAATTTGTAATTTTTCATATACGTTCTAATATGCTTATAATTTTCTATTATGTATCCATTACACTTTGATTGCAGTTTTACTGAATTCATAGATTTAATTGAGGAGAGCTTACATTTTCACTAACTAGAAATATATAGCACATTTTACCACAAATTATATCTTTTTATGTTCTTCACTAAAGTTTCATGATTTCACTCATATGATATTTACATATTTCTTGTTGAATGCTTTTCTTATTATAATTTACAGTATGTGGTTTTATTATTTTTGTAATGGAATGCTTTCATTATATTTTTATGATTCATAGATCCTGGTATATTAAAAAGCTACATTTTAAGATGTTGAACTTAAAACTGTAAACTTTTACTGGTTTTAAATAATTTTCTGATTATTTTATTGGCATGGAATCATATCCCTCACCAAAAAGTGTTGATGTTGTTTCTCCTTTCAAATACTTGAAGCTGCTTGGAATATAAATGGTACTTTTGGCAAAAGGGTTGACAATTTCTTATAAAGTTAAAACTCATCTATCATTTGACCCAGTAATACAATTTTTATAAATACTAGAGGAAAAAAAACATGTTCACAAAAATAATTGTGTCTGGATTTTCATAGCAGCTCTATATATAACAACTAAAAATTCAAAGCAGCTCATGTTCCCATCCATAGGAGAACTGGTAAACTAATTGTGGTTTATTCTTCAATGGAATTCAGCACAGAAATATAAAAGAAGGAACTACAACCTGAATTGATCTCGCAGGCAAGCGGAGTAAAACAAGCCTTTTGTTCTAAGGATAGTGTTGTAGGCTGACTGCTAAAATCATTTATTTTTCATCTTACTTGTTTTATTGAATGTATTTAAGAGTGTAATTTCAATTCTCACTTCTGTGGCTGTATCTGCATTCTAGAAATTTTGACATGTAGTACTTATGTTTATATTCAAGTCTACATGTTTTGTTAATTCCAGTTATCCTTTTTTAATGCTTAATTTAAAAGATGATGAAAAATGGAACACACATAGGAGTCAGATGACCATATGAATTCTGAAATTCAGCTGTGAAGATGCTGCCAGGTCCTTCTACCTTAGAGATAACCCTTAACTAGCTCTTGTTTTGCTACCTGAGGATGGTACCTAAGTCCATTGCTTTCTCCAACTCTTGACCCCACTTTTGGGATGTACTTCATTTCCATTATCCTCCTTGGCCACATCTGCAGAGTTAAAACGGAAAAGTATGACCTTTTTGGCAGCCAAAGAAACTTTCCAATCTGTTCCCTTCCCTTATAACATTGAGAACCAGATATATTTTTGAATCTCAAATATTTTAGTTTTTTAGACCTGATTGGCAGTGCTTTTGCTTGTACATCTCTTTTTCAAATATTGATCAATTTCTTTTGCAAAAGCCACCTCCATAAATCTTTTTTAGATAAAACTCTCTATATATTTAATTTCAGGTGATTTGAATGCAAGTTTCTGAGTAACAGGCATGTAATCTTTCTGAGTGCATTTACATCTAGAAGAAAGGTCTACTAGACACTAACTAAATATTTCCAAGAGTGTTAACAGATGGAGTTGCAGCCACGCTCTTGATTTGGTATTTACCTTGAGCCCATTTCTTACTGTTTGTATCCTGAGTTTGGTCTTTTCCCTGTAGCTATGTTTAAATGACATGCCTTTGATTTTGTGAAAAACACTTTCATATTCTGACAATAAAATTTATAAGCTCTTTATTTTCCTTCTAAATTATCTTGTCAGTCAGTGTTATTCTCAGCTTCATCACTTTTTTGGATCACTTTAACAAATGCAACAGGCTGTAGCCTCTCACACCTCTCACTTTCAACATACTTTCCTATCCTCATCATCCGATTTTACAGAAGTATTGGGTACTTTTCCTGTTTTCAGATTATTTTAGGCTGCACTTTTACCAAATATTTCACCACCATGTAACATGAATTACTATTTTTTAGCCTTCTATGTTTCTTCACCTTTCTATGGCCTCAAGTCAATACCATATGTTCTAGATTTTTGTTATAGCAGCACTATACTTCTTAGTAGCAATTTTTGTGCAGTTAGCTATTGATATAATAATGTTCCATAATATATAAAAACAAAAGATTGGTGATATTCAGCCATAAACATCTGTTTACTATCTAACCATTGGAGGGTTAGCTTCGATTCAGGTGATCTAGGCTGTGCTCTGTTAGGTTTAGATCCAGTTCTGTCTATTAGTCTCAGATTTCTTACCCAATGACTGCCCAAGGCATGTTCCTTTCATGGTGAAAGGCAGGAGTCAAAAGGCCTGGCTAAATTGTGCAAGCATGTTTCAAGCCTCTGTTCATGTTACCTGTACTAACATTCCATTGACTAAAGCAAGCCACATGACTAAGCAAAAAGTAAATGTGATAGGAGGTATAGTCATCCCATGTAATGGTGGTCATGAAGAGTGAAAATTTTCTGAATGCTAATCCTAATATACTCAACTAGTATTTATTTTTAGTTTATGGTAAAATATAGAAATAATCTCCCTTAGTTAAGAAAAAGTCTACTGGGAAATTTTTTTTTTAAAATCTAAAGATAATTTAAATGTTTTTGTTTTCTTGTTTTGTTTGCTTTTTATGAATCAAGATTATAGGGGTTTGATGGACTTGGGGGCTAGCCAAGGTGAAAATATGGCAATAACAAGCTGTAGCACACCAAGCTGTATTGGGCAATGCCTTGGCAGGTTGACAAGTAGGGGAAGTTGCTTTCAGAAGGAATTTCTCCAGAAGCTGAGGTGTAGGGGTCTGCTACTCAGAGTGGAGATGGCTCAGAGAGGTAAGATAAGTCCTATAGGAGAGAGGAATCTGAGTATGGGCTTATATGTCCTGGTGCTATTTAAGGAAGCAGGAAGTCTATGGGTCAGAGGACTCTGAAAAGTAGCAGTGATCCGGGGGCCTTTCCACTGAAAAGACCTATTTTATCAATAGGTAACAATTGTTGGATAAGGTTCCTGGGGTATACAAAACAGTCTCTGTAAGGCAAAACATTTGCTTATTTAGGCTATTTTTAAAATGTTAAATGTGCGCATATTTGAATCTCATGCCGGTAGGCTTTTGAGCTAAGAGCTCTCAGCCTGCAATGAAGGAATAAACGACATAGGGGGCCAATACACAAAGGCAATTTTTGGCTCTTTTATGTAATAATGATGTAAGAGAAAAAAAATAGGTGATTATACATGGAAGGTTGGCTGCAACTTGAGTTCTGATACTGTTTTTAGGGATTTTGGTTAAATAGGTCACTTAATTCCTCTGAACCTGATTTTCTTCTTCTAAAATAGAGTAGATTAGACCAAGAGTCCACAAACTGTAGCTCACAGGCCAAATCTGGTCTACCACTTGTTTTTGTAAATACACTTTTATTAGAACACAGCCACATTCATTCATTGATATATTGTTTATGGCTGTTTTTCCTCTACAATGGCTGAGTTGTGACAGAGACCATATGGCCTACAAGACCAACATTTTTATTATCTAGCCCTTAACAAAAAAGGTTAGCTGACTGCTGGATTAGATGTAACACAGACTTTCTTCAGATTCAAACTTTTTTGATTAAAATATTTTTTAAAACCCAGCTCTTATCATCTTGCTCAGAGTTCCTGATTCCATTTTTTATTTATGTTTTGAACAATCAATTAATATTTCAACTTCCCCGTCTATTTGTAAGTTTCATACCAAATATCGTAGACATTGTTTCTCCTACTGCTAAAATGATGCCACTCTTACTGCATAAATCAGTAGCTATTTAATTTTCATGTCAAACCTAAAATGGAAATGGAAACAGAAGGTAAAAATAGTGCAGGAAAATGAAAATGACAAATACAATGTTTAATTGAAGTAACATGAATATTTTATGTTAAAATGTAATTACATAATAGATTTCAGCCTGTGTAATGCAGCTTATCTCTGTCTTAGTGTGAGTGCTGATGATGATTTTTTCTCAACAGGCATTCGGGTCTGCAAATTCACATCTTAACTGACAATGGACAAAAATTGGTCAGAAGAAACTCAATTCATTTCAGTCACTTAAGTTTTCATTTGGCAAACATTATCCTTAAGCATTAATTCAATATTTCAACTAGTAATCGTTCATTATTACAGGGAGCTTTAGAACTCTCAGAAGTCAAACTAAAACCTCTCAGAAATCAGAAATCATTATTCCTTCCTTCTCCAATGAAATTGTTTTGCCATATGATGTATAAAATTTTATACAGATCTTCATTATATTACCAGCTCAAGAACAGCAAAACACATTATATAACTGTGTATCATATATATTTTAAAAATAATTTAAAGCATAATGAGAATTCTCACCTAAAAAGAGATATGTGTTCTTCTTAGAATGTTTTTGTCATACATATTCAAAATGATTCCTTCGTGAAAGTCCTTTTGAATGTGATTGAAATCAGAATTCATTTAAATTCAACTCTACTATGTACATTATGGTGAAGGCCCAGAGAATATAGTAAAAAGATAATGGCCACTCAGTTTCAAATAGAAAATTGATTTTCAAACAAAATGCATGATGGGAATTAAAAAATTTACAATATACTTTTGGCTTACATGAGAAGTACAGTTTGATGGAGTTTTCTAATTTCAATACATATTATGTTTGCTATTTTTGCAGATTCCATAATGAACTGCATTTAGATCTAGCTGATGTATGCTGACTCATTACACTGTTCCAAACATTACCATTGGTGCCTTCAGAAGTATTTCCTTCTTTAGTACTGACAACAGCCTTGTACACTAACTTCTTATTTTATTTTGTTTGTTTCCATTAAGTAGTTGAGGAAATTGAAACTCAGAAAGACAAAGCATACACTAAAAATAAAATTAAAAGGCAGCAGAGCCAGGTTTCAAACCCTTCTCCTGGCTTTAGATATCTAAATAGAATAAGGACAAAAATCTTACCAAGCTAAGTCCATGCTGATTCTGACCTGGTTTGCTGACATCTATATTGATAATAAGACTGGTGAAATCCTGGTTTAAAAAAAATAACGATTAGTTCAAAATCCTTTATATTGCTTTCTGAGAACTCTTCATGACAAGTATCAACCATCAAAAAGAGAATAGTAGAATATTGGCAGTAGAAGAAAAGATAAAAGCTTACAAGCAAACATTAATTAATAGCAAAGTCAAACTGTAGTTGTAATGATGGTGGTTTAGATCACAAATTTCTCAAATGTGCTTTTTCCTTTGTTTTATTGCGTCTGTCCATGCCATAGCACTGTTTTTTGTTGGTTTTGGTTGTTTTTTATTTTGTACTCTGCTTCCTGCAGTATTTAGAAACTACCCCAGCAGAGTGCCTACTTGGACCTCCTTTGCTAGGTGATATGGAGGGGATCAGCATGCTGTGCCAGTATATCCAGTGATTAGCAGGGGATGACGGGTCTTTATGGCATCTCGCAGGTCAGATGGATTGGGCTTTCTTAAGCACAATAGATCAGCTGCCCTCATGCTGTGGCTTTTGTTGATACTGTGGAAGTCATTCAGCCTGTCTCCAAAACAGCATGATTTTGACAAGGTTTTAGTCCCCGCTGCTGAATAGAGTATATTCAATGCCTAGTCAATTTGCAGCAGCAATTAAAAGAACCCTTAGCCTTGCTTCCTTTATGTAAAACTGTTGACAGGTAGTAAAGAGCTGTGTGGCACACTTGGATACATGTTGAAAATGACTTGTGTTTTCAGACACACCTCAAATTCCCAAATACATGAACAATAAGGAAATGCCAATCAGTTTAATGATTTCTTCCCTCAGAATTCCATTACAGAAGTGAAATCAAGTTTTCTGATATATAGCCTAAAGTTGCAGTTGAATGCATTTCACTAAGAAGAAGTTGAGGCATTATGACCAAACAATATGCTTGATATTTCTGTGGCAGGGAAAAAAGATAGTTTTGACAAAGTATTCTGTACTGGTCCTACTTTCTCTTGGCTCCTACTTCCTTTCCTGAAGAATTATTTTTTTCTTAGACGGTATTATTTTCTTCCTTGATTAAAAATTCTCTCTCATCATTAATTTTTTTTATGTGTTTGCTAGGTGACAGGTTTGTGATATTATTTAGTAACAATATTGATATTAAATTAGTTTTTATTTTATTTTTATTTTTTATTTTAGTGGAAGTGAGATCTCACTGTGTTGCCCAGGCTGGTCTTGAACTCCTAGCCTCAAGTGATCCTCCCATCTCAGTGTCCCAAAACGTTGGGATTACAGGTACGAACCACTGTGCCTGGCCAATAAGTTCTTTAAGCATGCTCTTGGAAGTCTGTTTTGGGACCTTCAGTGGCTATTTAAATATCTGTGCTTGGCTTGACATCTTTTGAACACTCATCCTGCATTAGAGGAATTTAGTACATTAGATGTCCTGCCTACACAAGCTAGAGGCCCTTCTTTTCATAATGTCCTTCAAAACAGATTTTAGAAAAAGGTCCAAAGCTCTTTCAATTAGACAAATGCACATAAGAGTCTGATTCAGGAGACAGTGATGTGAGAAAAAGGATGCTGGGTAGAATTTATTTGGGGAGATACAAGTTATGATGAAGAGATGTCTGGCTGTCAGAGCATCCTATGGCTGGAGCTGGCTTTGGGAGTCCCAGGGTTTGAACTTGGAGGTGGCTGCTGGAAGGTCTCCACTGGAGTAGCCTGCAGTCTAATCTAGGAACTGGTATCTCTAGTCTTAAAAAGTCTTGAGTCCTTGCAGAGGCTCAGTGAGCTGCCTCTATCCATATATATATGACATTATATATAGCTAAAGTGGATATTCTTGTAAAACCAGCACTAAGAGATAACCAAACTTTCAAACAATGACTTTCAATTCTTATTTTGATATCTTATGTAGCTCTTAATAGAAAGAAGAATGGCAGATGTTTTCCCTTACATGCCAACCATTCCTTTAATCTACTTTCTATTCTCCTTGTTTAATCACCCACCATTACCTTTCATATGGTGGATACTCAATAAGTACTGAATATATAAACTGTCTTATTCAAACCTTATGATATAAGATTCAAATTCTCTGTATCAAGTGCTTGAGGGTAAAGCAGCATTAAATTGATCATAAGTAGAAAATATTGTCCTAGAACTTAGTGGATTGAAAGTGCCTTGAGGGAGGAAGGAGAATAATCAGATGAAAAGAGAGAAGGTGGGTAATAGGAAAAACAAAAAATAAGAAAAACTTGTTTATGAGCCACAAATTCTCCTTTAGTTATGAGCAAAAGGAAAAAATACTTTTTTCATAAGCAATCAAAAAATAAATGTTGCCATTTAAATCATTTCTGTGAAAACAAAGATGTCATTTAAAATTTAATAACACTTGTCTAGAATGTTGTTTTATTATTTTTATAATAAAGTATGGAAAATGCAATAACAAAGGATAAAGTAATAAATCAAGTTGCCAGCGTGATAAAAAATTATTAGAGCAATATCAAATTTAACTGGACTCTCATTTAATGGGGTGTTAGAAAGCTAATAAAAATAGTTTTGAGGCAACAGGCAATAAGTGACTCCAACTCACACAACTTTAATAGTGAGGAAGAAGGGGTCTGGTTACACAAAATAATAATACGTGTCATTTTCTTTCTTTTTTTTCACCTGTTTTGAAATAAACCTTTTATTTTAGAATAGTTTTACATTTACGGAAAAGTTGCAAAGATGGTATGTAAAGTTCCCCAGTTACTAGTTTTTCCCACTGTTACCCAGTTTTCCCCACGGTTAACATCTTGTTACCCAGTTTTCCCTACTGTTAATATCTTACATTACTATGTTACATTAATCACAATTAATGAACTGATATCAATATTATTATTATTAAAGGCTTTAAGAGTTATTGTTGAAGATTTATAAGTTTATAGATGAAATAATATTTAGAACACACCAAGCTTTGAATTAGAAATATTTTAAAGTTTGAATTCTTTGATTTTAAGAATTAAAACTTTTGAATTCTCACATGTAGTCATAGTTGGGAATATATCCACAAAGCAAATAGACCAATTCTTGTGAGAACGATTCTAAAACAGGTTTTTCAGGTGTCATTCACCTTTTGGAGCCTTGAAAGGGGGAAGGTTACTTTCAAAGCCTAACATTCATTTAATCTATCTGTAGTACTCCATATGAATGGCAGTCACTACTTATCGACGTCTCAGGTTTTGTTAGATATATTTGTTTTAATTAATTATTTATTTATTTTTATTATACTTTAAGTTCTAGGGTACATGTGCACAATGTGCAGGTTTGTTACATATGTATATATGTGCCATGTTGGTGTTCTGCACCCATTAACTCATCATTTACATTAAGTATATCTCCTCATGCTATCCCTCCCTCTTCTGCCTTCCCCACAATAGGCCCCAATGTGCGATGATCCCCTTCCTGTGTCCAAGTGATCTCATTGTTCAGTTCCCACCTATGAGTGAGAACATGTGGTGTTTGGTTTTCTGTTCTTGCCATAGTTTGCTGAGAATGATGGTTTCCAGCTGCATCCATGTCCCTACAAAGGACACGAACTCATCCTTTTTTATGGCTGCATAGTATACGTGTCATTTTCAGCAACTAAAATTTCATTGTCTGAAACTTGTTTGGGATAGTGCTCTAATTTAGTAACCCCTATTTTAATTGTATTTTTACAATGAAGTAGACTTCACTTTCTGTCAAGTGTCATCAATTCAGTTTTCAAAGCCTGTATGTCTCCACACACATCTACCTATACTACTACTACTACTAATAAAATACGAGAATAATTGGGTCAGAAAGCTATTCTGTTAAAACTGCATCATTTACCTACACAAGTGAAAATCAGCAAGGTATTGTGACATACAAGTGCCAATATATTGAAGGTATAGATTCAAATACTTTTAGAGGTTAAATGGACTTTAAAGGTCATCCCCAATTTTCTACTCCCTTAGGAATCTTTTCAATAACATCTCTGGCAGATGACCATATAACTGTAGTGGTAGGGACTCTGTTTCACTTTAAGTATCCATTTGTTTACTGAACAAAATAATTATTGGTCTTTTTGCATGCTACAGGCATCATGCTAGGAGGGTGTTTGCTAGATATCATGTACCACATGTTGTGGAGGCCTACCTTTAGAATGTTCTTCCCTCTCTACAGTGGGCTCAAATTCAAAATTTATGACCCATCAACAGCCATGCATTTATTTAAAATTAACCAATAGTTAAAATTTCTAGGTATCTTGGAGCTTCATGATCCAAATAACTAAATTTAATTGTTAGGTAGAGAAATTGGTATAGTTCTGTTTAATTATACTTTTTCTTATCAGAATAGTAATCTTTATTAAAATATCAAGGCTTATCAACTTAAAGAACACCAGGTCAGGCATGGTGGCTCACGCCTGTAATCCCAGTACTTTGGGAAGCCAAGGCGGGAGGATCAGTTGAGCCAAGGGGCACTCAAGGTTGCAGTGAGCTATGATCTTGACACTGCACTCCAGACTGGGCAAAATGAAGAAACAAGTAAATAATTAAAAAAAAAATTAAAAACCCATTTAAGAGAGGATATATATTGAGTGAAATAAGTATCTAGGTACACTTTATCTTCTTATTCATAACTGTTTTTTTAACAAAGTACTGTAATTCCCAATCATGTTTCATGAAAAGAGTTCTCCCTTTTATAGGTAAATCAAAATATAACATATTGTCTTTGAATTACAAGTCTTTCTTGAATTTAAAACTGATGCAGGGCTGATGCATCTCCTTTGCCTTCTGCCATGATTATGATGCCTACCCAGCCATGCTGAATTGTTAGTCCATTAAACCTCTTTCCTATATAAATTACCCAGTCTTGAGTATGTCTTTATTTGCAGTGTGACTACAGGCTAGTACAATATATGCAAAGTTTCTGACACGTAAAATTAAAAGTATCAACTCATAGAACACTGTGGATAGTATACAAACGTGTTTTTAAAAGCCCTTATTTTTAAATGTACCTAAATTTTCTTAAAGAATACTAGGCCAAAGGGAAGATTACATACATATACATACACATACTATGAAATTTTTAAAAAATATATTTAAATTTATCTTTAAAGCAAAAAAGGAACAATATTGTACTGTACCATGAAAAACATATTTAGAAGATATATAAGAAGAGCACAAAGGACAGGAAAAGGTTAAAAGGGATTACACTGTTGCAAATTTTATACGTTGTTTGACTGTACATAAGCAAAATATGCATATAGTAATCTCTAGGGCAGTCAAAGAGAGAAATATTATAAAGAGGATATCTTAAGAATTTGTAGGGGAAATACAAATCAAATGCTAGAAAAACATATTATTCAACAAAAAGTGCAGATAAAGATCTGTGGAACAAAATGTATATTAGTATTTGGAACAAATATCAATACTTAGAATAAATGGAAAGAAAAGAAACACTCCAATTAAAAGACTTTGATTATAAGACTGAATTAAAAAAACAAGATCTGCCTATATGCTATCTAAAAGGAATATTAAACAAAAAAGACACAGACTGCACTAAAATAAAAGTTTGAGGAAACTTCACTTTGAGAGCCCTAAGCATAGGAAAGCAGAGGTAAGTACATTAACATCAAAGTTTAGTGTACTTCATGACCAAAAATATTATCAAAAATAAATCTGTATGCTCACAATAATAGACTTTCAAAATACAAAAGCAAAATTAATAAATGTAGAAGAAAAATTAAAATGCACAAACAATTGGAAATATTAACACTACCCTCTCAAAAATGGATAGGACTCATAAAAATCAATGCAGACATGATATGTTTGAACAACTATAAATCTTAATTGACATCGATAGAACACTACATCTAACAGTTGAAGAGTACATATTATTTTCAAGTGAGCATTAAACGTTCACCAAGATAGACAAAATGCTGTCTCATAAAACATAAGATCAAAGAATCAAAATAATACAGAGTATATTCTCTGAGCACAACAACATTAATTTAGAAATCAGTAGAAAGGACATATACTCCAAGTATCTGTAATAATCCATGGCTCAATGAAAAAATCTAAAGTAAAATTGGAAGATCTTTTTAGTATTCTGCTAAAATGGTGTTTAGAGTAAAATTTTTAGATTTAAGTGCCTGTAGTAGAAAGAAAAATGCCTGGGTAGAAAATCAATGATTTAAATAACCACCATAAGAAGGTAGAAATGAGTGAATTTTTTAAAGTAGATAGAAAAGTAATAATAAACAATAAGATCTCATCATACTGTACCCCATAACATGCCTAATTAGTATATATGTCAATGAAAAATAAACATAAAGAAAGTAAATCAATGCTACAGGTCAGTGATGAAGAAAAATAATGAAAAAAATTAATACTAAAGCCAACAATGAAGAAACTTTTTTTTTTTTTTTTTTGAGGCGGAGTCTCGCTCTGTGGCCCAGGCTGGAGTGCAGTGGCCGGATCTCAGCTCATTGCAAGCTCCGCCTCCCAGGTTTACGCCATTCTCCTGCTTCAGCCTCCCGAGTAGCTGGGACTACAGGTGCCCGCCACCATGCCCAGCTAGTTTTTTGTATTTTTTTTTAGTAGAGACGGGGTTTCACCGTGTTAGCCAGGATGGTCTCGATCTCCTGACCTTGTGATCCGCCCGTCTCGGCCTCCCAAAGTGCTGGGATTACAGGCTTGAGCCACCGCGCCCGGCCTTGAAGAAACATTTTTAAAATGGAATATTGGTTCCTGAAAAAGATTGATAAACCACTAGAGAAACTGATCGAAGTTAAAGAGAAAGAGAACAAAAAACTAACAAGAAAATTCAAAATGACAATATCTAGAATTTAAAAAATGGATATCATTAGAAAGCTTTCTTATATTAAAAGAGTTATAAAGAGTATAAACCACTTAGTGCCAAAAATTAGAAAATTTGGATAAAATAGAGTATTTGAAAACAAATCTCAGGACCAAGGCTTTACCTCTATTGCTTCTGAAACATTAATGAGCTCGAAAATCACTCTGAGGTTCTTGTTAAATTGCAGATTTTTATTCAGAGTTCTAGAGTAAGACTCAAGATGGTGCATTTGTAACAAACACCCATTTGATACTGATGCTGATAAAATAACTCTACTCTATGAGAAGAGATATCCACTATGCTCTTGCAATCCTTTTGTGTACTCAATGGATTTGTAAGCATAAAGGATAGGTTGCTTTCATCTGGAATCCAGGGAAGGAGAGCCAAAGACATGGGATATTGACTTGATAAGAATTTGAATGGTCACCAGGTTGTAACAGGCACCTGGGTACAAGGAGAAGAATCTGCATATTATTTGGAGAGAAATGAAAATAAAATTCTAAAAACACAAAAACAAAAAATCCACAAAATACACTTCACAAGCTTCATGCATCCTTCTTGAATTGGATCCTACTGATTCCGAGCTGGAGGGGTGAAGATACCTAAGCTAGAAGAGGAGCTATAATGTAACTTTGATAATGGATATAATGGAAATCTGTACCTCTTTTTATTCTCCCTTTTAATAATGGAGGTAAATTTTCAAAAAAAGATTAAAAATAGCAAAAAAAGTACAATTTAAGTAAAGATCACATTTAATAGGGCCCTTGATTTGGAGAAAAAAATCAAGTGTAAACATTTTTGTTGATATAATAATATTTTAGGCTATGTCGCTTTAGTGAAAAAATGTAATTTAAGTACTTTAAGAGTCACTAGTCTTCAAAAATAGTTAACCTTCAAAATGAAAACTAAGATACTTTTCTCATTTAAAAGTTAGCTGCACAGTCAATACAAAGTGTGTTTTGCCTCATATTAACACTGTGTGTCTCTAAAGCTCAGCATAAATAAAACAGGTACAGACCAAATTATTGTCTCTTTGATTTATATTTTTATTTCAGTAATACTTTACTTTCTATTCTGATTAATTCTAAATAAGCACCAACATCTAAGTTAGGATAATGTTGCTTGAAAAATCTTAGAAGTTTACTAAGATAAAATGCCAGACAAAAAGTAACCAATTATATCATAGAGCATCATGAAATAGCTACTTGGCTTTTGCAGCATGCTAATTTCTTGGAGAGTGGATTTAATTCAGAGTCTGGCCTGAGGACTGAAGTTCCAGAAAATCACCTTTGTTAAGAAGACTCCAAATTAATCAGGCCCTCAATTTTACAGGATATGTGTGCACAAAGCAGAATATTAAAACATAGAGATGGCAGATGTTTTTTCCGCCTGATTGTATTTCATCTGATGTGGCACATGCCTTTCCTGGAATCATGATTTCTGATCATCTGAATTCAGAGCATTAAGATGATTTACTATATGAACTCAGAGCACAGGAAACTGGGCTAAAGGGTATGTTAGGCCATGGAAAATCCTGGTGATCTCTGTCATCACAGGATGTGCCTGTGTAGTGATTAGAGGGCTGTACAGTAAAGCTTGCATTACCCTAATCTGGTGTCTCTACCTATAGACTTTGTTAGATAAACACTGATGATTCCTCCACTGCCTTTGCTTCACGTTTCTGGACTCCACTGAAACCTAGCACCTTTCTTCTATTCAATTATTTTTTTCTTCAGGCACTGTGGTAGGCAGAAAAAAAATGGCCCCTAAAGATGCCCACATCCTCACTCCTGGAACCTGAAAATATGCTATGCTCGGTGGCAAAGGGAAATTAAAGTCACAGATGGAATTAAGGTTGCTAATTAACCAACTTTAAGATAAGGACTATTCTAGATTATCCAGGTAGGATCAATGTCATCACAAGGGTTCTTAAATGGGGAAAGGGGAGGCAGGAAGAGTTAGTCTCAGAGTGAGGCAGTATGAGGTGACTAGATTGGCCATTGCTGGCTTTGGAGATGGCAGGGGACCAAGAGCCTAGAAATGCTAGCAGCTTCAAGAAGCTGAAAAAGGCAAGTAAATGAAAACATCCCTTTTGCATCCAGAAGGAAATCAACCCTGCTAACACCTCAGTTTTAGTCCAGTGAGACCCATTTCAGACTTTTGACACCGAGAACTGTGACATAACAAATTTGTGTTGTTTCAAGCTGCCCAACTTGTTGTCACTTGTTACAGCAGCCAATAGCACAGGCACATTATTCTGTCCTGTTGCTTTACTTTTGTCTTAGGAAATATCTTGTGCTTTAAAGGGATTTTTACCCTTGAGAATTTCATCCAATGTGAGTTGACTATAATGAAGACCAACTTATTGATGACTTACCTTACTGTAGTTTTCTATATATTGACAACAAAAGCATGGGCTATGGAGTAAAATGGTCAGAGTTCCAACTCTGGTTTTTCACTTGATGGCTCTGAGTCCTCTAATCGATTTGTTTTAAAGACTATCAATTTCTTAAACTATTATGCTTACTCAGCTATACCTAACTGACCTGACACATAGGATGTTTTGAAGTTCAAATTGGAGAATGATACATAATTAAGATAATCAACTTGTTTTCTTAATTTACAATGATAGACATTAAGATTGAAAGGGTATGCTATTTAGAAGCTGACTAACTTAGCAGAAGACATTTGCCCTATACCACCGTTTTTAAAACTCTGCCACTGGGCTGGGTGTGGTAGCTCAGGCCTGTAATTCCAGCGCTTTGGGAGGCCAAGGAGGTCACATTAAGAGCTCAGGTGATCAAGACCATCCTGGCTAACACAGTGAAATCCCGTCTCTACTAAAAATACAAAAAATTAGCTGGGCGTGGTGGTGGGCACCTGTAGTCCCAGCTACTCAGGAGGCTGAGTCAGGAGAATCGCTTGAACCCAGGTGGCAGAGCTTGCAGTGAGCCAAGATCACACCACTGCACTCCAGTCTGGACAACAGAGCGAGACTCCATCTCAAAATAAATAAATAAACAAACAAATAAACAAACAAACACTCTGCCATTTATTTTGCTGGGAAACTTGGTTGAGAGATGGGGAAAGGTTGAAGGAAGGGAGAGGTTGGGTGGTGAACTAATTTCCTCCTTACCCACACTCGATTTAAACCAAAGCAATACCAATCTGTGAAAATAGAATTTGAAGTAAAGGGAGAGGGTTCAAAGAAATTGAGAACCCTTGCACTGTGGTATGTGCAAATGCAGGTCCGTGTAGCCTTGAATAGTTCCTCTGGCCTATCTATGTCAACATTTGGAGATGCACAGTTCCTATAAACATGTGCATAGAACCAGAAGAATATATATTTGCATATGGGATTAAAAGAAATGTCTGCTGTAAAATATCTAGCACAGAGCTACAGAGTGTATTTTTAATACACTCTGTATTAAAGATGAGTATTTGATAACACTAAGTGATATGAAGCCAAGAAATGTAGTAGTGTTCGAATCCTCTCCACCTTCCTTACTGTTGGGCTCTGACTTTAGACACTAAATAATTCCAGGACGTAAGTGAAAACACATTTCAATTGACCTCTATTCTGCTTACTTCGTAAAAGCCTGTGCATTATTTTTTAAATGAATTTTGTTCTGTTTCTAAAATGCCTTTTCTAGAAAGTTTCTGTCTGTTGAATTCATTATTTAAAATTGAATCTTACTGCTTTGGGTAAATAACAGTATGATGTTTACTATATATTCGCATTGTGCTGGCATTAGGTAAGGATTTATACAGTGTTCCTGCTTATGAAGAGTGACATATTTTATAAGAGGGAAAAACCATGGAAATGAATTCTCATAGTTTAAAAATAAAATATATCCAATGTCTGTCTTGCAAAATATTATACCACATAGTTAATAATATAGCAATTAATATTCTTAAACATTTCCAAAAGACAAAGTATACCATGAAAATATTAAAAAAAAAAAAAAAACTACATTAAAACCCTTTGTTGGACTGCTTTCCACTTTCCACAGAACAGAACTAAAATAACCTGTTATACAATTAGTCACAAATACAGTCCTCGAGTTTTTTGCCCATACACACGAGTATTTTTCTAAAACATGTCTTCTTTGTAGTAGCTAGGCCCTGCCACCACTGTGCTTGTCTGAGTTTACAAATCTGTTGTAACCTGTAGCTTCCCTGTGACTTCTCTGGCTCACCTCTCTTGCTAAGCTTTGTTTCCTAATTAAAATCTTCTGCCACTGCCATAGCTACTGCTTCTACTGGAACCGCCATAGCCACCTTTGTTTCATTTTTGGCAAAGTATTGGCCTCCACCACCATAAGGGCCAGAGCTTCTGCCTCCAAAATTTCCTCCTTTTGTGGGTCCAAAATTTGAAGAGTGATTGTTGTAATTGCCAAAATCACTGTAGTTTCCACCACCTCCAAAATTGCTTCCATCATTACCAAATCCATTATAGCCATCCCCACTGCCACCATATCCAACACCACCATGGCTGCCACCAAAGTCACCACAACTACTGAAGTTTTTCCATGATCAAAGTTGTCATTCCCACTGAAACCACCTCCATGACCACCACCAAAGTTTCCAGAACCAGTTCGACTTCTTTGGCTGGATGAACACTAGCCATCTCTCGCTTTGACACGGCTTTCCTAACTTCACAGTTGTGGCCATTCACAGTATGGTGTTTCTGAATGACAATCTTATCCCTGGAGTCATGGTCGTCACATGTTACAAAGTCAAAGCCCCTTTTCTTGTCACTGCCTTGGTCAGTCATGATTTCAGTTGTTTCAATTTTTCCCAACTGTTCAAAATAATCTCTTAGGTGATGTTCTTCAGTGTCTTCATTAATGCCACCAACAAATATCTTCTTCACAGTTAAGTGGGCACCTGATCTTTCATAATCTTCTCTTGAGACAGGTCTCTTTGATTCCACAACTCTTCTATCCACCTTGTGTGGCCTTGCATTTATGGCTGCATCCACCTCCTCCACAGTGGCATATGTGACAAACTCAAAGCTCCTGGAGCACTTTGTGTTTGGATCTCTCATGACTACACAGTCCATGAGCATTCTCCGCTGCTCAAAATGGCTCCTCAGGCTCTCATCAGTTGTTTCAAAGCTTAACCCTCCAATGAAGAGCTTCCTCAGCTGTTCCGGCTCTTTAGGAGACTCTGACTTAGACATGATGGTGGGGACAAGAGAGACTTTAACCATGCTTCTTCAGCGGCATCCACGGGCAGAAAGGCTATGAAAGTATTTTAAGCAAATAAATGTGTTACAAATATTTACAGAACACAAGAATTCTTAATATTATCAGCGGATGTGAAAAATAAATAGACATGATAATTTCATTTGAATAAAGAAAGCACAATAAATTATCCCATGAAAAAGTTGAAGAAACAAAAATATTAACTGTCAAAACTTACTAAGATTGAGTGATAAAACTGATGTTTTTTCTTGGTAATTTTGCGATAGTTTATTTTGGGTAATTTCTATTGAGATACACTATAAAAGTTTGATTTGATTTATAATTTTTATGATACCCTCTTCCCCCACACACTTTCTGGATGAAAACAGCCTGAACTTCTATAATGTTTTCTTTCAAGGAAATATTTAGTACAGACATACACAAAATAAATAAAACTTAAACCTACTTTAATAAGCTTCTGTAATGCACTGATTCCATATACACAGATACATGCACATGTGTATAATTCTACATTGTGTTTATATATATATATATATATTTGTGCTAATTTACATACAAACATATCAACTGTGATTACCAATACTGAGATGATATGAGATCGTGTATGAACATGACCATCTAATGACTGAAGACCTCGGTCTAGGAAAACATCTCTTTACTAAAAATTATTATGTTTAATTCAATAATGAAAAACAATAATAATTATTTTTTACTATTTGTAACAGCTTTTGTCCTTTTTAAAAGTGTAAGATGTTTTCAGATATTTGAAAAGTTCTCAAAATCTTTCACAAACAGCAGTTTTTTTTACCCATTACAATTCTAAACAAAGAAATATATGCAGATTGTACATTCTGATTACTATTGGTCTCAAATGGATGCCAATCTATACTGTGAAAATATAATAGAAATTTGCCTTAACTTTGCATATTAGGGTGATGATAATAGACAATCACTATATATCAAATGCTCTACTCCTCTAGATTCTGAAATTCTTTTTTCAACCCATTGTACTGTGAAAGTTCCAATACTGATACACTGGGAGGAGAAATTTTCTAGAGTGAGGAACAGTTCTTAGAAGTTTTATTATTATATATGATATGTGCAAAAAGTGTATAATGTACATTAGCTATAATTGATCTACATACATTTACTGAAAAATTATTGATGCCTAATAGACGTGTCAAACCGAATATATTCTAACTAAATTCCTGGTCTTCCCCTAAAATCTTGCTCTACCACATTGCAAATAGTAGTAATTCTATCCTTTCAGTTAGTCATAAAATCTTGGAGTTACCCTTGATTTCTCTGTTTCTCTCAAAAAATCCTGTTATCTTCAAATATTTCCAGAATCCTACCACTTCCCACCACCTCTGCTGCTTGTCGAAGCCATCATCATCTCTAACTCATATCCTTGTTCCCCTTACAGTCTAATCTCAACCTAGCAGCCAGTGTTATCCCCCTAAATATAGATCATGCTGTCTCTTAGTTCATATGTCCAAGAGTGCCCCATCTTACAAAGAGTCAAGGCCAGCCTCTTCACAATGGCTGTGACGCCCATCACACTAGCTCCCTGCTATTTCTTTGACCTATTCTTCAGCTCCAGCCACGCTGGCTCCTTCTTGGTTAATGACAACATCAGGAATTGCATTGGCTCTTCCTGATTCCAGGAATATTCTTTCTCCATATGTCTGGTGGCTTCTCCCTCCTGTCTTTCCAATCTTTACTCATGTGTAACCTTCACAGAGAGGCCTGCACTGACCACCATACTGAAGCTTACAAACCAAATCCTGGCATTATTGTTCCCCTTCCCTGCTTGATTTTTGTCTGTAACACTAATAAACTTCTAACCTATAATACAGTTTACCTATTTTCCCTCACTAGAAAATCCATGAGGGAAGGAATTTGTTTATTTCTTTAGCCCAAGTCCCTTGAGGTGTGGCTTACATACAATGAAAATTTGTTGAGTGAATGAAAGAATATGTGCTATTCACTATAATAAGTACCCAGGAAGCCAATAGTGAACAGGACACATGCCTCCTGCTTAATGGAGCTTACAGGCTATTGCACTAGTTGTAGCACTTAAAATTTGAAGATATATTTAAATTGTATATATTCCAACTTGAATATTTAATAGATCAAGAAACTGATGCCCAGTTATGTTATGGGACTTTTTAATAACCCTAGGGGTTTGGGAATTCAATTATCTGATTCATAATTCAGCAGTGTTTTTACTACATACTGTGCTTAACAATTAGCTTTTATCATAGTTTGTAATCAAAGTACAACAGGTGTTATAAAAATTAAATATAAGACATATGGGGAAAAGCCAATGTACATTATTATAAATTATATTATTTATGCTGCTGAATAAGTGGTATAAACAAATAATGCAGCTGGGTGTGGTGATGCATGCCTGTAGTCCCAACTACTCTGGACATGAAATGGGAAGATCTCTTGAGCATGAGTTCAAATTCGATCTGAGTAACACAGCAAGACTTCATCTCTTTAGAGCAAAAACACAATAACAATAAACAACAAATGATGCTGGAGTAGTTCAGAAATCTCTGTGCTCTAGAATTATTATGGCATAATTCAGTGAACTGAAAGATGAGTGAACCAAAAATAATGAAATGAGGTATAATATAACCAAAGGTGTGGAAGTAGAGTAGATACCGTTTGGGAAGAGGACAGAGGAGAGTGAGAAGCTCTCTTGAATTAATTTAAGTCTTTAGGCTTTAGTGAATTGAAATCCTTCCAGAGATTACACATTGAAGATGTGATCAAAGATGAACTCAAGATGTCATCATGGAAATCAGGTGAGAAAATGTTCTTTCAATTTTCAAAAAGATAAAAATTGTGGATGACAGAAATAAAAATATTGAATAAACTAGCTAAACAAATCTTCCATGAACAATTAGTGGCAGAATTGGCAGTTATAAGGAGTTAGCGTAGGTTTAATGATAACAAGACTTGTTATAATGGTTTGACATTGCATCTTAAAGTTAGTATGGCCAAGGTAGGTGGATCACCTGAAGTCAGAAGTTTGAGACCAGCCTGGCCAAGATGGTGAAACCCCATCTCTACTAAAAACACAAAAATTAGCAAGGCATGGTGGCAGACACCTGTAATCCCAGCTACTCAGGAGGCTGAGGCAGGAAAATCACTTGAACCCAGGAGGCAGAGGTTGCAGTGAGTTGAGATCACACCATTGCACTCCAGCCTGGGTGACAAGAGTGAAACTCTGTCTCGGGAAAAAAAAAAAAAAAAGTATGATGGTGCCCATGTTTGTTATGTGTGTATTTGTTTGTGTATGGTATGTGCATGCACATTTGTATGAATTTGAGAAAAGTATTTGATGAAGCTTCAAATACTTGTAGACCATATGGAGTAAAATAGTCACCACATTTTGCTGGTTCATAGCTGGCTGAACATTTATACTCCAATTATTGATTGATGAATAGGTTTCAACTTAGAATAGTCTTTATTGCAGCAAGTTTTCTATTTCATCTCATTTACATTTTCCTTTTTAACATTTGTGTCAATGACCTGAATGTAGGTCAAAATAAAGCACTGTTATGAAATTTGAGGCTGAGGCTATATAATATGGCTATTTAAATATAAGATGACAGAATCAAGGTTTCAATGACATTGAGTAGAAATGATAATCATAATTTTAATTACCACATTTCAGAGTGCCTATTATGTGCTGAATAGGCACCTTTATACACTGCATCTCACTTGATTATTACAACTACCCAGCAAAGTAGATGTTATCTTCATTTATACATAAGAAATATAAAAATTAAATCACATACTCAGTGGTTGAGAAACAATTTTTATCTCAGCTCTGTCTTACTCAAGAGCTCATGCTATACCATTCCTATGCTGAAGTTTATAAAATTTATGAGTAAGAAATTTAATAGGGATAAATGCAAACCCCTACACTGAGATACCGAGTCATTTTCCTCAGTGTGGAAAGGGGCAACTTGAATATAAAATACCTATTTTCTAACAGAAGATTTTTTTATATGAGTGAAGAATTTTATTCAGCTGCTAATGAAGCTAATATAATCTTAAATTTTAGGTTGCATTGAAAGTTTCAGACCAAAAGAATATTTGTCCCATTCTGTTCCTCTTTGGTCAGATCATATCTAGACTACTGTGTTTAGTATGTCCTGTGGCTCCTAAAGAAGTATATGGACAAACTAAGGAGACTCTTATGGAGCATGAGTAATTACGACCACAGGACCTTTATCACATTCTTTGTTTATTTATTGTTATTTTTAAAGTGAGTACTTACAGAAAATGTCCTAAATTTCTGTTTGGAAGATACTTATAACAACAGATGACCTAATCTTACAAATGAATATTTCTAAATCCAGACAGTTAGCAGATATACAAGATTTGAACTCATGCACGCTTACTGGATAGACCGGATCTCCGAATGGCTCTACAAAGCAACTTTAAGTACTTCTGGATAAAGCGAAATAACAATACAATAAACCACTTAGGACTACCACACTGAGAAAATGCAGCTCCAATAAAAGCTTTAACAGAGGAAAATATAATTAGGGTTTCTACCTATTTATAAACATTATAGGATATATTTATAAGCACATGTATTCGTGCAAATAAACGGTGTACTTTTTCTGTAAGTTCCTCCATTACTAAAGTTGCCATAACACATTTTATAGTCACCAGGTGAGAGTGGGAGGATAGTATAAAGCACTCCAGTCATTGCAGCGTATCATGCAGAGGTAACTAGACTGACTTACATGGAAAATGACACTGTTGATCATCCATTCTATTAGACTTTCAGACAGTTCATTTAGCCTTTGACGTTTTGGGTATATTAACTTCAATTTGGGCTTTCAAACCAGTGCCAACTGATTTGACAGGAGCAGAAGAGACTTCTACTTTCCATTTAAAGACTGTGATCAAAGAAATAGTGACTGAGATTTTTTTTTTTTTTTTTTTTTTGGTAATTTGCAACAATGGCTTTCTTGAGTGCCTTCAGCTATGATCTGGCGCATTTATTGTTCTTTGAGAAAGAGTAAGGTAAGACTAATTTAACATAAATACCTGCAGCTGGAATACAAAGAGGGTTCACTGTGTCATCTCAGGAATTTTCCTCAATTAAGAGGGAGGGAAGCAATGAAAATTGATGTTCCCATGAATATATTGGTTTTCTTTCCATCAAATAAATTTGGAAACTCTGCCAATTGGAAAAAAGATTTTAGTCGATATCAGTTTTGTTACTCAGTTGTTCTAGCAAAGGTCATAAAGGGGAAAGTCATAAATATTTCCACAAATACAGCAAAGACCATCAAGATTACTTTATTTGGGTCACATTAATGCTTTGTGCTAATGACCATAAAGTGTTTTTCATTTAGCTGCTAGTCAACACTGCTAACGAACATATTTCAGATCTCCTTCAGGTAAGATTGCCATGAGTGACACTTTAGAATCTATGAATTAAGAACATGCTCACTGAGGAGAAACGCTCCCTTAAAAAAAAATTACCTCTCTTCAATATCCTTCCTCCACATAAATACCAAGGACATTAATAATATTATTGTCAATGCAAGAAAGAGATTAAGCTATATTTATCAGATTAGCATTCTTAGGTCACTTATATTTCTGGAACTCGAATATCAAGCATCTATACTCTAGGATAAGTTTAGTGCAAAGTTTTCAAGCAGGTTAATTGATGTACTGATTGACAAATCTTTACATTGCTCAATTTACTGGCTCAGGAATTTAGTGCTAACTACAACAGAATAATTAGAATGTCATTTTAAAGTTTATTATTGGCCAGGCATGGTGGCTTATGCTTGTAATCCTAGTACTTTGGGAGGCCACGGCAGGCAGATCGCTTGAGGTTAAGAGCTCAAGACTAACCTGGCCAACATGATGAAAACCCATCTCTACTAAAAATACAAAAATTAGCCAGGTGTGGTGGCACACATTTATAGTCCTACCTACTCAGGAGGCTGAAGCAGGAGAATCGCTTGACGCTGGGAGGCTGAGGTTGCAGTGAGCCGAGATAGAGCCATTGCACCCCAGCCCGTGTGACAGAGGCTCCTCCTCAAAAAAAAAAAAAAAAAAAAGTGTTTTATTGATAACTGTATCCTCTCTTTGGGCACTCCAGAGGCTATGAAGACCAATTATATCACAAAACAAAAAATAACAAAAATGAGAAAAAGAATGCAAATTTCAACTTTGAAGAGAAATCTAGCCTGAACAGATTAACTACATGATTCAAACTTGATTGTGGCCGAAAGTCCAATTTAATCAAAAGTACTGGATCTTTTGCTTATGTCAGTGCTTAATTTCGACAATTCGCTGTGTAAAGCAGAGAAAATCAAAATAGTGACAACTGTTTCATGTGGATATAGCGTGGGTCAGTAGCCTCTCAACGAAGACTTGCAGGAAATGGTTTCCTAAGCGAGGAAACAAATTATTGTCTAGGAATATGCATTCAGATGTATACACTCAACTTAAAATAAAAGCCAAATTTTAATATCTTTTCTACCAACCGGAGAAAGTCATGATAAGATTTTCATGAGGAAGGAGAAAATAGAACATTAATTTGAAGCCTCTTGTAAGCATCCTGGCAAGAGATTATGAGAATCTAAAGTAAATCAAGCAGGAGTTTGGGGAAAAGGTGGAAGGGATAATTTTGAGTTATGTGTAACTCAAAAGACTAGCTACAACAGAATAATTAGAATGTCAGTTTTAAGTTTATTATTGATAACTTTATCCTAAAATCCATAGATTTTAGTGGCTGAATATAGAAAATGAGAGAAATAAGAGTCACAGATACCACTAGGCTTCTAGATTGGAGGCATTGTTTTGAAGAACAAGGCTAAATGACAGCAGAAACTATCGGAAATCAGAATTTATTATACATCTGTATTAATAAGACAGTATAGAATTTTATTAGCACAAAGAGACAAATTGAATGTAATAACTAAATAGAGACTTCAAAAATAGGCCCATATTTACACAATCAACTGATTTACAATTTATAACCAAAGTTCCATCATAAAACATTGAGGAAATAAGTCTTCTCAGTAAATAGTGAGGAGTTTACTCAGTATTAGTATAGAAAAAAAAATAAACTTTCAACCCTATCTTTCACTTCACACAAAAATCAGTTTAGTTGGATGGTAGAAAAAGGGTGAAAAATTAAAAAGATAAACACGGTTTCTATAAGGTAACAAATATAATTCTTCATGTCTTTGTGGTAGGTAAAGATTTTGAAAAAACAAGAGACAGCAATAGCAATAAAGGAAGAAATTGATGAATTGTACTCCATAAAATGATGAACTTTCCTTCATCAAAAGACAGCATTAAGATAGAAAAAATATAGAATGGAAGAGATATTTGCTATAAAAATTTTTGAAAAAGTGCTCATATTAAATATATAGAAAGAACTCATAAAATCAATTTTAAAAAGATAACAATATTTTAAAATGTATAAAACTATTGAATACACAGATTATTTTTCTTCAAAAGATATGTGGAAGTTCAGCTGGCTAGATTTCTTTTTTAATTATATTTCAGAGTATTTTAAACAGGTGCAGCCTGAAATGTTCAATAATATGTATTTTCTGCAAAATGTTAGTGATTCAAAGCTTAGTCTTTAACACAACTAAAAAAAGCGGCACCATCTTTATTATAGCAATGGTAATGTGAGTTCTAGAATGATTCGTTTTCTGCTTATTTATTGATAAAACTAGTGGCAAACTCCATAAATGTTAGTCGAAAATAATAGGTACATTTGATTGAATACTTATTAAATACAGAAAACTCTAATAAGAATTCTAGATCTTTATCTCATTTCATGCAATTAATAAGCATGTAAGATTGGAATTACTATTATTTCTCCTCTTTTACAGAAAAGGACATTGGAGCTAAAGATGTTAAATAATTTTTCCAAAACCTAAGCACTAATGGGAGATGGAGTTAAATTCAAATTGCCAGCATGCCTCTGGACAGCATGCTCTTAAGCACTGTGCAATGCAGTAATGAGTTATGGTAAATTCCCTTTCACATTTTAGCAGATTTATCACTGCTTTTCCCAATCAGTGAATTCTAATGCAAAGTTCGTTTGCCAATTTTTCTCACGTTAGAGATCCCCTGAAAGACAGGTCATTGAATAAAAGTATTTAGAATCAGTTAGAAGATATCTACTGACTGCAAGTGTTTGACAAGGAAAAATGCCATCAATACTTACAGATGCTTTTAACTGTAACCAAAGTACACTTACTGATGATATGTTTTTCAAGCAGAAACTGATAACAGGAGTGTAAGCTGAGGACACAATTTATTATTCCATTCGAAAGTGCTTATAAGTCAATGACTTTCAACTCGGAAATTAAAGGGGAAAGTAGGATTTAACCAAATGAGGCTTTTATTCTCTTTGATTAAGAAAGCAATGCTTACTAAAGAATATTTGGAAGTACTGATAAATGTGAAGAAAAAAAAGTAAAATTGCCCAAATTTATATATTACAAATTCAGACAATTGACACAATATATAAAATTGGATCAGGTTAAACTTAATTTTGAGCTATTTGCAACTAGTTGCTATTACATGAATGCTATAAAGAATCAAAAACCTTCTATTTCAGTCTTGTGTAACTGATTTTATAGTATAGAGATTGACTTTAGTGTGGCTTAATACTAAAATGTATAGGCAAAAAGTAAAAACAACTTGTCCCAGCTCTGGTTTAAATCAATTCTGTATTTTCTTAGACAGTTATTTAACTTCTCATACTTATTTGTATTTGTGATGGGGTAATACAAAACTTATTCTGTCAACTTCTCAAATTGATAATAAAAATCAATGAAATTTTAGGTGTCAAACTTTGCATAAGAGAATACTATCTAAGTTTTGTGTGTTTCACTTTTGCTTCTTTTTAGTATTACTGTTACTAATACTCGCAAATAAAACACTCATTGCATTTTGTGTGAACTATTTAGGTAGTTTCTAACTTGTTCACTACCCTTCAGCTTAACTATTTAATGCACAGCCCATCATCCTGAGTAACACTCTTGCAAAAGAACAGTTTTAAGTCTGCCACTTCTATTAGTACTCAGTGATTACAGAAGGGCAGAACTACTGTAGCCTGCCTTCTTCATCTATTCCACAGGGTTGCTGTAAAACTTCATTATATTTTGATGGCTTGCTTTCTTCCTTTAAACCTCTCATTCTCAAAAACTTGGGGAAAGGCCTTTATAGTTATCTTCACACAAAAGAAAATGGGTGTAATGAATGAGGCCTTGCAACTTGCTCATCCCCTGCCCTCCTCTAAATGTCCATGGATTACATTCTTACTTCAGAGGAAGTCATGTGTCTTCTTTCCAAAGTGTGAACTCCATGTAGGCACTCCAGCTCATCCCTCTTAATTTCCTGAGGTCCATGATTCACAAGTTCCATTTCATATTTTGTCTTCATACTTTCCCTTTCTAAGATCCCCTTCCTTCTGTCTGTAAAATTGTTCAAGCTGCCTTCATCTTTTGAAAAGCTTACTTCAACCTTACCTTGCATTCAAACCACCGTTATTTCTTTCCTTTGCTGACACATTACTTAAGCCAAGCCTCTAATTATTTTCCACTTATTCAGCTCCTTTTACTTTTCAACTAATTTCAATTTAGGTTTTTTATTAATTTGAAAATTGACTTTGATAAGATCACCAGTGAGCTAAAAATTATTAATCCAATGCCTCACTTCACTGCTCACTAGATAGACCCCTCTCTAGGATTTAACATTACTGATGTCATTCTTCAGACTCTTTCTTCTTTGGATTGATAGGAAACTCATTTTTTTCTGGTTTCCCTTCTATCTTTTGACCTGATTACTTACACCTGTTTCATCATCATTCCTTGAAATGTTGATATTTTTCATGGAGCTCTAACTACCCATTTGCTCTTCATTTATATATACTTCTCCTTTTGGTAACATATGCTACATATGTTGTCTATACTCATATGATTTTCCCTTATGCCTAAGCATTCATAGCTCTAACCACTACTTTCTCATGAAAGTTCTTTCCCCTGCCTTTCCATACCACAATATGCCTGATTTGATGCTATCTATCTTTCAGAGTCTCACTCAAAATCCTCCAGTATAGATGTTCCTTGCTTCTTTCCTTCCCTCCTGATTTGTGTATCCTATATTGTGTTTGTTGTATCCTTCTTGTGATACATTACTTTCTACCTTGCTTTATCTGCAGCGATGTGGAAATGTATGCTACCTGAGTACAATGTTCTTGTTTTTTTAGCTGCGTATCAGTGCTTTTCACAGTCTTCTGTATAGTAACTTCTCAATAAGCATTTGTTGAATGTGTGAAAAATAAATATCAAAATTGCAAAATACCTTACAGATTATCAGATTTTGTTTTGATAGCAAATGGTCAGACTCAGGGTGGGGCATCTTATAACTTAATCTTATCCTGTGCTCAAAAGAGCCTCACTAGTTCCTGAAATATTTTTTATTGTAGCCTATAGATCCAACAGCTTTCATAAAATTTCCCTGATTAAGCAAAGTGTGGTGCCAGTGTTCCTCCTTCTCACCAAATTAAAAACTTCCCTTCTTTCTTCTGCAGAAATAATGAACAAGATAGATAGTACATGAGATCAGTATTATTTAATCCCTTTAGAAATATAGTTTTTACCACATATTTGACTTTCCTCATGTATGGTTTTCTGATATGTATACATCAAAACAAAAGGAACACAGGTATGGATCACATGTGACTGGGAAATGTTCTTTAATTTCAAGAGCAGAAGAAAGACAAACCAGTATGAGTGAAGAAAGAGAAATGGGATCCCCTTTTGGGTTACTCAGTAATCCTGTGATAATATCAGTTACTGTACACAAATATTTTAAAAATACATAGAGCAAGTGAGAGCTGTTTTTCTAATTTCATAGGCTTTTTGAAAAATTAGGGATGTTTGATTTTATAGAAATTAATTGCAGAATAATAATAGTAAGCTGAGCTAATTGAGCACCAGTGATTGCTGACTCTGCAGTTAGTTTTAGCAATACAAGTACAGGAGAAAGACTCTGAGGAGTGAAGCATCAAACACAATGAAAAAGTAAGATATAAGAAATATGGTCAGGAGCACATGCCCTCATCTAAAACAGGTAAGTTAAAATTCAGAGGCTGTAGAAAGACAGTAATTTACTATTTCTGTAGAATGAATAAAAAGAATTGAGATTATATAAAGTTCTTACTAGAAGAACAGAAAATATTTTTCCAGAAATTATGACTGGGCAGAGGTTAGTTGATTCACTCATTCAACAGATATTTATTTACTGTTCTGTCTGCTAGATGTTGTTTTATGTGCTCAGGATAGACCAGTGAATACAATAAACAAAGATCTCTGACCTCCTGGAGCTTATATTGTAGTGGGAGAAAACAATAAGCAACGAGTATGATAATAAATAAGTAAATGATATGGCGTATTAGAAAGTGAAAGTGGTATGGGAAAATAAAATAGTACGGTTTAAGAAGAATCAGGAGTTCTGTGCTGTATTAATGCAGTGGTCAGGGTAGATACATTGTGGAAGTGAAGTTTGAGCAAAGACTTCAACTAAGTGAGATGGACAGCTAAGCTGTCATTGGACTGCCAGTCAGAATACATTTCCAAACCCCTGTGAGAAACGCAGGCATTAAATATGGTGGGAGATTTGGCCCAGGAAATGAGAAGACTGGATTCCTCTACTTACATCCGTAGTCATGCTGCTGAAATCATTAAAATTCTATTAACTCTCAATTTCCTCATTTGTAAAAGAAGTATAGTATTATTAATCTCATAGTACAGAAAAAATAAGTTTTATATTTAATAAACTTTTAAAATTTAGAATTGATTTAGATTTACAGAAAACTTAGGAAGATAATACAGAAAATTCCCGTATACCCTACACCCAGTTTCCCCTGTTATTTACATCTTACAATAATATATTTGCCACAATTAGCCGACCAATATTGATTCATTAATGTTAACCAAAGTCAATATTTTATTCAAATATCCTTAGTTATTACCTGATCTTCGGTACAGGTTATTCCATCCAGGATACCATCTTGCATTTAGTTCACGTCCTCTGGGACTCCTGTTGGCTGTGAAATTTTTTCAGACATTCCTTGTTTTTCTTGACCTTGACAGTTCTGAGCAGTAATGGTCAGGTATTTAGTAGAATATCCCTCCACTGGAAATCGTTTGATCTTTTCCTCATGATCCAACCAAACTTACAGGTTTGGGGGAAGAAGGTTACTGAGGTAAAGTGCCAGGATCATCACATTGTGTCCAGGGCACATACTATCAGCGTGACTTATAAGCTGTTGATGTTAATCGTGATCAGCTGACTGAGGTAGTGTTTATCAGGTTTCTCCAAAAGCTTCACGTTTAACGATGAGTTTTACAGAGACCTAAAACTAAAATCTAGTCCCGTGTTACTTGCTGATATTTGTTGAATCCACCTCCTGGGCAAGGAAATCTACATCCATTAAATGTATATTCCTGGCATCTGTTTGTACTCTGTGCTGAAATGCATCAATTTCATAAAGAAACACAGCTCTCTCATAAATGGAAGTAATTTATGAGTTGTTTTCTCTCAGATAAATGTTGTGGGAAGAACAGGAGTTTTCCAATGTACTTCCTTGTAGCTATATACAAGCCTTTGGCCGTATTTTCCTTCAATTATATTTTAACACAAAAAGGGTAAACTCCATATCTCTTTCAACTTGTAACATGTCAAATATGCATGTTGCTTTGGAATGTAATTGTACTACTGTCCAGCAGTTCTGTTTGGGAATAGAAAATACATTTTCTAGGGACAAGAGCATATTTCAACCGAAGCAGCAAGTTGGTTATAAGGGCCCAGGTTATGTTTCAGAAAATGAAAAGCAAGCAAATCAAACAGAAGGATAAGCAGGACTTGCAGGCGATCCAAAGGCTTCATGTCTTTCTAATTTTACTTTCATGATTCCCACAGAGTAAATTATATTGCACAAAGTGAAATGGGGCCTTCTTTGTTCGTACACTCATTCTTTTGTATATTTTTCAAAAGATGCCAGACCCAGATCAAGCCCAAATTTTAGTGCCACCCTGTCAACACCAATGACAAAAATGTTTGCATTGTACATTACCATTTTTCTTTAAATGCAACTCATTTTCATCAAAAGCAGCCCTCAGAGGGCACAGAGTGCTAGCTTGGAGTGGTTCATTACAGAATGTTTGGTTAATGATTTTAATCTGTAAAAGTGCAGCAAACAGCTCCTGTAGCTGCCCCTTTGTTGTGGACAGATCGGCTCTCCCTCCAGGGAGAGTCTGATCCTTGTCCAAACAGAGAAGCACATTTGTCCTTGGATTGTCCTTTACTGCCTCTGGTGCCCAGGGTCTCTTCTGTCCTACAGTCTCCTCATTAATCCAGGACTATGATTTGGTGAGATGCTAACCCTGAGGTCTGGTGTGATTTTACATAACTTTGAAAAAATAAAACACATTCTAGACCAAAAGAGATACATTTCTAATTATGGAATATTAGAGGATCTTTTTGCTGAGGGGACATTGCCTCACATGTATCATACTATTAAGCATAGTATGGTTCTGAGTAGCTGTAAACTATTTTATTGCTGGAGACATTGTGACATTTAGCTTCATCTCTTACGCCTGCTTTAATATTTTATTATTATATTTAACCATCCCTCCCCTTTCCTCATAACTCAGAGACATCTTCACTGTAAACTTTATGAGATACTGGCTAGAACGAGGAGAAAATGAGTAATAAATATATACAGAAAAATGTTTTTCTTTAATATTCCTTTTTAAATAGTGCATGGGATGCCTTTCTATATAATTAAAGTTTACTATAAAAGTTCACATAAACCCTACCCCCCATTTCTAATCTGCCCAAATCCATGTTATTTATACCTATATTTAGTTAGCATTAATTCCTACATCTTTCTTCCTAGAATACTACATTTATCTTCCTTATTTATTTAAACCCTCTGGAATATCCTTTCTTAAACAAGTAATAAAACTATTTGTATGGATCATGAAAGAGTGCCTACGAGTAAGTAGTTGAATTAGTTTGTCAGCAAACAACCGTGCTTACATGGGGGAATAAAACACTAAATGCATCTTATCAGGAGTATGGGTGGTAATCACATAAGTCTCACGGCAAAGTCAATCTGAGGCATGTTTAACGATGTCTATATTATTGTGTTGCATGATAAGCATAAATGAAAAAGTTAATCTAATGTCTATATTTAGTATTTCTTATACTGAACCAAAGCATGTTTTTCTCACCTTTTTACATCTTTTCCTGTTTTTGTAAATAACAGTCACTAAAATCTGAGCTCCCTGAAGGCACACATCTGCTTCACTGTGTGTCCTCTGGTCTTAGCACAATGTCTGCTCTGTGACAGTTTCACAATCAATGTTGAATGAGTAAATCCATATATCTACCCAAACATTCAAGTTGACACTTGTTCATGAAAAAAATTATATATATATATATCCTTTCAGACTGGACTGGCATAATGACCAACTGAGATGACCACATAAACTGAAACAATTCCAGAATTATTTTGTGTCCTCCCCTATTTGTGTTTGACATTGGTCTATATCCAGCCCTACTGTCATGAAAAGCCACAGTCCATGCCATCCAGGAGTTAAGAGTCTAGTGGAAAAAGTGGATAAGATACGAAACAATGTGGAATGACTGCATCATATATTGCCTATGAGAGAATGAAAAGACTGGAAAATTATGCTTAGATATTTTGTTATCTTGAAAGCAATGGGTATATCTTAGATCACTTTTAAACAGACAGTGACAGGAAACACTTATAAAAAGATAAGCAGTTTAATGCTTCAAAAGTCCTAATTATATGTGCCTATAATTCTAGCCCAGGGCTGAGAATCTGGTCTGTTTAACTCCATTTCTAACTTCTGTCCCAGTGGTTTTCAACCTTGTCTACTTATGAAAATCACCTGCAGAGCACATAAAAAATACTGAAGTCTAGGCCATGTATTTCTTCTGATATTTTGGTATGGATTGGAGGCTAATGCATCATTTTTTTAAGAAGGAGTACCTCCAGTAGATTCTAATATCCAGTCATGTTTGCAAATCATGATTCTGTTTTCTTCCTTTCATGACTTAGAAGAACTAGGCATCAGAAATTCAGATATAAGGCTACAAATGGATAGCTAATTTGGGGAGCTATAGTTTTATAGTGATATAGGAAGAAACAATCTGAGTTTGTAACTCATTCAGGTGCTGATTTGAGGCATGTCAGTGATGTTCTACCTTTCATTAACTTAGAAGGTCTCTTTTTTTTTTCTTTTTTTTTTTTGAGACAGGATCACCCAGGCTGGATTGCAGTGGCACAATCATGGCTCACTCAGTCTTGAACTCCTGGGCTCAAGTGATCCTCTCATCTCAGCCTTCTGAGTCTCTGGGATTATGGACATGTGCCACCATGGCTGGCTAATTAAATTTTTTTTTTGGTAGAGACGTGGTCTTGCTGTGTTTCCCAGGCTCCTCTCTAACTCCTGGCCTCAAGCAATCTTCTCACTTCTTGATAAAGACTCTTTAGTAGTACCAGGCAAGCCAGATTGAAATATTCCATTGATCTTTGATGTGATTTTGGAGAAAGGAGAGGGAAGGGAAAAGTGAGAGAAAAAATATAAGTACTCTAGGGCTTGAAAGTGAAGGTGAGGAGTGGAATTAAAAGAGATGAAAGTTAAAGAAACTTGAAATTATAAATCTTTCTCTTCATTTTATCATATTATTAATAATATAGATCCTAGAGGAGTGGTATCAAAATGCCCTCTCCCAAACTCTGGAGAAACAATGATATTGAAGTGATAGATCTTTCCGTGAAAAGGAAGTACTATTATTACTTATTTATAATTTTATAATACAGATGTAGTTATAAATCACAGGTTTATGGTTATACTTTCTATAATTCTATTAATAATTTTTATGTTTGTAATTCTATAATTTTGCTTATGAATTTTGCTTATAATTTTTACTTTGATTAACTACTTGTGTTGTTTATACAGTCACAGAAAAACAAACTACCCAATGTCTATTTCAGTTTGCAGTTACATTTCGCACCCATACACAAACATGCCCACAAGTCTCTGAACTTTATGCTGTGATCTTGAGGGACTTTAGCATATCAGTTCACACATGCCTTCTTGGTCCTCCTCAATGCCTGGGTTCTGACTGACTTTGTTGTTAACTTCATAATCATTTTGTTTCCTGAGTTGGGGCCTTTTTTTTTTTTTTGACAAGTATACATATTAAGAATTTCTGATGTCTCAATTGGGCAAGAACAATAGACAAAGCAAATTTGACTTCGAAATCAGAACAAGGATGATGATAGAAGTTACTCTTCAAATCTTTGCAATAATTTTTTAAATATATTGGGGACAGACACAAATTTTTGTATAATTTAAACATATATTCATATTTAGAAAGAAAAAATGTTTAACTTGATAGCTTAACTTGATGACTTCAATGGATAGAAGCTTATTTTCTTAAGTAATAAGATATTTGGAGCTGGGTTCCAAGATGGCCACAACTACCCAAGGACCTCATGTCTTCTAGTTTTCTGTTATATCCTTTTTTAAAGCATGTAGCCTTTGTTCTCATCATCACAAGATGGGTGCTGCTCCTGCAGGCATTGCGTCTACTTCCCTGGAACAAGTAGGTAAAGTAAGTGCAAAGGAGAAAAAATCAAAGTTATGTGACAGCTGAGTTCATCCCATTTATAAAGCTTTCCCAGGAGGCCCACTCAGAAATTTTCTTTTGTATTTCATTGCCATACCTTGATTATATGGCCACCTCTACCTGTAAGAAATTCCAGTATGGATTAAGCTGGCCATCTTAATCCACCATCCAGTTTCTCTTCCCTACTAACCTTATCTAAATTTTCTTTGTTTTTAAACTTTAATCTCTTTAATTTCTGGAATGAAATTTAAAAAATCAACTGAAGAGTAAAGGTGAAACTCACTGATAAGAGTTGTTGATGTACATATGAGAAACCACAGGCTTATAGCAAGGTTCAGTAAGTATGAAGGGATCACAGGATTTAGAACAAAACAAATTAAGTTATCCTCTTAAAAGTACTGAAAGAAGGCCGGGTGCGGTGGCTCAAGCCTGTAATCCCAGCACTTTGGGAGGCCGAGACGGGCGGATCACAAGGTCAGGAGATCGAGACCATCCTGGCTAACACGGTGAAACCCCGTCTCTACTAAAAAATTCAAAAAACTAGCCGGGCGAGGTGGCGGGCGCCTGTAGTCCCAGCTACTCTGGAGGCTGAGGCAGGAGAATGGCCTAAACCCAGGAGGCGGAGCTTGCAGTGAGCTGAGATCTGGCCACTGCACCCCAGCCTGGGCAACAGAGCGAGACTCTGTCTCAAAAAAAAAAAAAAAAAAAAAAAAAAGTACTGAAAGAATACTTCAAAACTGCAGACTTCTTAATAATTGAGTAACCATTTGATTTTGGCTTGCTCAGTTCTTTTTAAGAACTGTACCATTAAATACTTTTTCTGGCAAAAAAAAAAAAAAACTCAGAGGAAAAAATGATGATTTTTCTCTTCAAACTGCCTTAGAAACTAGGCAGCAATTAATGTTGCCAGATTAACGTGGGGAGATATTTTGGTGGCACTGTTGCTATTCTTGAGTTATTAACTACCAGTATCACTACATAATGGAAAAGCATTGATATTAAGATTAATGAAGTTGTTATTTCATCCAGAAAAAATCAAGCAGAGGTGTTCTTTTCTGTGGATGTTCACTGGCTTCATTTATTAATCCTGATTAGAAGTATTTAAGTTATTAAGTGTGCCCATGTTATGCCTAAGTGATATGTACTAGCTTTGAGTCTGATTAAGTTTTCTTCATAAATATTTAAATTTATATTAGGAATATCAATTTAGTTACTTGTTAGTGAGCCTTTCCTGGCACATGAATACATAAATACAAACAAACACAAACTGAAACAGTTCTCTATTCTCCATAGTAAAACGGAAGAATCGTGTTCTGAAGGCAAAATTAAATATCTGTACCTTTGGTGTATGTCTTTTTATAGTAGCTGAATTGAACTGCATTTGTATATGTGTTTGGACTACATAAGAATGAGTTTGCCTTACTAATTAGGATGCATACTGAGTGGAGAGTATAAATCAGTCCTTTTTTTTTTTTTGAGACGGAGTTTCACTCTTGTTGCCCAGACTGGAGTACAGTGATGCCATCTCAGCTCACTCCAACCTCTGCCTCCTGACTTCAAGTGATTCTCTTGCCTCAGCCTCCCAAGTAGCTGGGATTACAGGCACACGCCACCACACGCATCTAATTGTGTATTTTTAGTAGATCTCGTCATGTTGATCAAGCTGGACTCAAACTCCTGACCTCAGGTGAACCACCTGCACCAGCCTCCCAAAGTGCTGGGATTACAGGCATGAGCCACCATGCCTGGCCTAAATCAGTCTTGATTACTCACCAGTGATGATAACAAACACACATTCACTCACAAGCGATAATTATCCCAGAAAGGACTTAAATTTACTTTCTGGTTTCTCTGATTAAGATTAGAAAGTCCATTTCATTTTGATATTAACTACAGCTGAAAATTTTAAATTGTTAAAAAGAAAAATACATACTACTTAATTCACACAAATTAAATTGTATTCATATGAATGGTTCAAGGTATTCTTTTTAGAAAATACATTTAAATTTTGATGGTTGGTTCTAATATGAATGTAGCAATATTTTGATGAGCATTCATATCTTGGTGAGGTACTGTGAGAAATGTTTATAAAAAGAGTTTTAGTTAATTTTTCACCCTGTATTTTGTGTTATGACCTTCACGTTTGAAGAAACCATGACAATTGCTGACAAAAATCTGTACTGTCAGTAGAAATTACACATGAATTGTTTATATATTTTGAGGCAAGATATTCTTTGCTTGAGAGTCAAAGCTTTGATTATGACTGTATTCCTGTTAGTTTGCAGATACATTCACTTTCTGGTTCAGAAAAGTAATTTTTTTTGTCAGGATTGAAAAACTGTATTTTGTTCATACTGAATTGTTTACTGCTCTTATGGAATGAACTCCTCCTGGAATGAGTCATCAAATTAAATTGATAAGAACTGTTTTCTCTGAAAGCAGTTTTGCCACTGATTCTTCTGTGGGGAACAGTCCATGTTTAATTGACACACAATATATCTGTTAGGATTTTGATCTTGAAGCTATTTTTTAAAATACAAATAGCAATCTGCCTTTGAAACGCCTATCCCCTCCTTTTTTTTATTATTATTTTATTTTATTTTGAGACAGGGTCTTGCTCTGTCACCTAGCCTGGAGTGCAGTGGTGTTACATGGTTCACTTCAACCTCGAACTCCTGGGCTCAAGCAATCCTCCCTTTTTAGCCTCCCAAGTAAGTGGGACTGAAGGTACATGTCACCATGCCTGGCATTTTTTTTTTTTTTAAGTAGAGATGAGGTCTCACGATATTGTTCAGGCTGGTCACAAGCCCCTGGGACTCAAGCAATCCTCTGGCCTTGGCCTCGCAAAGTGCTGGGATTATAGGCATGAGCCACTGTGCCCGGTCTCCTCCTCTTATGAGTGCCCTACTTCAATTATTTTGACTGTGCTTTCTTGGGTTTAAATGTTATTGCTAGACAGTGGGCTTCTCTGTTTATATCAAAATTAGAAGAATTCTTTTCAAAGCAAATGTTTTACTTCAGGATCTAAAATAGACCACTAAAATAGACCTTTTGTTTTCATAACTGCTATAGAAATTTTATGTAAGAAAGTATAGAGGCTAGATGAGATCGGATTAGCAGTTCAATCAAAAGACTAGTCATTTTGACAAGGCTAACTATGAGAAAAAATAAGATGAATGACATAAGGTGAACAAATCCCTTTAATAAAATAGATTTACTTATCAGAGATTAGGAAAATAGCCACATGTGAATAATGCATTCATAACTGAGAGCAAATACTATATACTAACCAACTTAGCTATTAGCCATTTTTTATTTGATCCAAACCAAAGAAACATAATGTAGGGATAAGATAAAACCATCACCAGGCTGGATCAAACATCCTGAGAATTCAAACTAGAATTAAAAGATGTCTAAAGATTCAGAAATGTATTTATTTTCCAACTGTAATACTGCATTTATGAAGATGACATTTGAGTATCCTATCATGAAGTATATAGATATTGGCATGTGAATGAGAAGTTTTGAAATTTTATAACATTAAAATTGTGAAAGGCACTTAATGACAAACAAACCTTAAGGCCCAGCTTTGAGGAGTGTTGCTTTCTAAAACATTAATTGAATGAGGACCATTCTTCAAAAGCGAAAGTGCGAATTGAACAAAGACTGCTCACAGGAACAGTCGTTGGTTAATACAGTATCAAAGCATGTAAAGATCTGGGAGATGAGGTGTTGAGTCCAGTGGTGAAAACCTGGGAGCCCCGACAGTATAGAGTCTAGATAAAGATAGATACATGTAGATAAATAGATCTAAAAAAAGTATAATAAACACTCTCTCTTGCTTTTCAAGAGTTATTGAACCTGATTTAGATATCTCTCAGCAAGGACCATGGACAGAAAAATAGCTAGAAAAAGTGGGAAGCTACACAAACTGAGAGCAGGCAGAATCACATGTCTCTCAGACATATGATAATGCACAGCCTCATTTGATTTACTTCCAAAAGATTTTTAACATTCATCAGAATTCCTCAATGGTTGCCCTTTACCACCTTGTCAATGCCAGATGCTTGTTCAGGGTCAGAAAGATATTGCTGAAATTCAGAAATGATTTTTAGGGTGTATGTTGCTTCCAGGTGGATTTTTCTGTCCATGGTTCTTGCTGAGAGATATCTAAATCAGCTTCAATAACTCTTGAAAAGCAAGAGAGACTGTCTATTATACTTTTTTTAGATCTGTTTATCTACATGTATCTATCTTTATCTAGACTCTATACTCTATAGCCTAGGAATATAGTAGAATATACCATTCAGACACATGTAAGTATACCCTGTGATATTTGCACAATGATGAAATTGCCTAATGATGCATTTATTAGAATGTATCCCCCAAATTAAGCAATGCATGATGTTACATATACATTGTGAAATTTTACCAGTATGAAGCTAATAAACATTTTCCTCATGTCACACAGTTACCATTTTTTCTGCATGCGGTGGGAACATTTAAGATCTATTCTTTTAGCACATTTTAAGTATGCAATAGAGTATTATTAATTATAGTCATCATGCTATATATTAGATCTCCAGAATTCATTCATTCTGTATAACCGAAATTTTATACTCTTGGGCCAACATTTACTCATTTTCCGCACTTTTTCTGTATCATAACAGAACTAAGCAGGAAGGGATCAGCCTTGGAATTTAGAGCCACAGCTGTCAGGGCTATAAAACATGCAGTCTTAACTAAGGTTCAAAGATATTCTGCTGTCCCATCAGATACAAACAAGCCTACCAGGCAAAAGGAGGAGAGGAACTAATTGGAAGGTAGAAGGATAAAATAGGGTGATGAGCAGTTTTAGACAATCAGTCAGTGGTAGAATATAACGGTATAGGTACCAATGGATGTATTTTTCAAGATTTTTATGTTTGCAATTTTCTCCCTAAGGTGACCATTGCTGCTTTCCTAATACATTTAAGAACTTTTGGCTAAAACTATAGATGGGTCTATCTCCCCCAGGGCTTGATACCACTTCTCTGGTAGATTTTGACAGTACACCAGGGATAAATATTGAAATTCTGGCATGTGATTATAAGGCATTCTCCCAGAGAAAGGTCCACCATTTAGAACCTGAACTCCTACTCTACCAGGACCTGGTAAGTCAGTTAGCTATGTAACTGAAAATCAGAGGCTAACAAATATCCCCAGAGAACATTCTCTGATTAGTCAACATAGCACACAAATGCAAGGATGAAATGAAGAAACTTTAGGAATTAATATGATGCAATTTAATGTATCCTGAAAAATAGCTGATATTTTGATGTGAATCTGGATCCAGACACAGAGGATACATGCAACATTTTCTACAGGTACATAGATATTTTTCAGCATTTTCTACTCTATGGTACAATGGAAGGTTATGGAGTTCTTTGAAAGAACAGTTTTAAATTGCAAAAACTATCCAGCTAACCATTTGGATCCTTCAAAAGGGAGCATGCAATTGTTGGAACAAATATTTCAGTGGTATCCACAGAAAACTAATAGTTCAGCTGAAAAATGTCCAGGTGCAATTAAACAGAACTTCTTCTTTCCAACAGCAAGACTGAGATGCAGTTTAGTTTCTGTTAAGCACTAACTGATTCTAATTATTTTCTCTTTTTTTTTTTTTTGAGTTAAGAAAAAGAGAAAAGTTATTTGGACATGAAACTCTCTCTCCTACGAGAGGTAAATAACTTTTTTCTTAACTTCTCTAAATGTAGAAGTCAGAGCGTAGTGTAGTATAGTATGATCATTTCACAGTTTCTACTTCAACAAAAATATATGTGCTCCCTCAAATATAAAATATATTATCATATAATTTACACACATACAAACCTTATACTTACCTATCTTGATTCATACTAAGGATTTTCATTTAAATATATGCTATACTGTTCTCCATCATATTTTCATTTATCAACCTTAGATGTTTAATCTAGATGTTTTAAGTGAAAAGTACTATAAAAATTATTAGTCTATCAGTACACTTTCTGTATGACACAAAGGATAAATTGATCTGTTGCGTGCTTACTGGATGACTAAGTACTTTTCCATGTAGAGTAGGTAATTTTATGATATGATTACTATATTTTATGATATGTCATTTTATGCCACATAACATTAATATAAATATATACATTACATTAAATATAAGCCTAAGGAGAGAAGTTTCCATAGGACAATGTCTTATTTCAGAAAGACTATATCTGTTAAAAAATATCTGAGATTAGGTTTATTTTTTTCACTCTTCAGGTATATTTTAAGATGTTTCTTTTCTTTCATTTCAATTCCTGCTTTTCTCCTACCACCTCAACTCTGCTTCCGTATGTTTTTCACTACCTATCACATATGAAAAATTACACTAGGCACTAGGAACAAAGACAATCAAAACAAAATTTCAGGCCCCAAAAACTTTCAGTCTGGTGAACTAGACAGAAAAGGAAATTAATAGTTCATTAAAGAGTAAGTTATAAGAGATAGGCACAGAGAGCTCTATGAAAACCAAAGCTTTCTGAAACACCTGACTCAGAGTATCAAGTGATGCTTGGCTGAGATTATACCAAAATTATAGTAAGAATAAGTAGAAGATGACAAAGCAGAAAATGAAGGAGTATATCCTCAAAAGAGAGGGAGTATTTTCAGTTTAATAAATGCGAGTTATTTGGTATGGCTGTAGTTCCACGAAAATGTGTATTTTAATTAACAAGTCTCATTTTGGCCATCTGAGAATAGAGGCATTTCCAGTATGAACATAACTGCCAAGACAATCTCTTTGTATTGATTGAATCTACACATTCTTCTAATTTAAAGCAAGTTATTAAAAAGCTTCTCAGTCTACCCAAATATGGAATCATTATCTATTTTCACATTAGCAATTTTTAGGCATCCAAAAATTTTGTGATTGTTTTCATGACTCATACCTCCCCTCAGTCTTCTCAAGCACTATTCAAACTATTCTGAGAGAATAGTTTCTATTCTCTCAGAGAAGAGAAACTGAAGTGAAATGGTTTGTCCAAATCTATGTGGTAATTTAAGAAAGAAAATGGAATTAAATATACTATGGTCTCTTTATTTGGAGACTAATATATATCCCACTGAGTTTTATTTCCTGTTAGCTATTTTCTTTTTACCAATTATGCCTTGGTATACCTCATAAGTGATGAAGCAACCTGATCTGAAAAACGTTTAAAACTTCAACAAAATTGTATATGTGGGTTTTCTCTTTTTAAAAGTTTCATTTAAATATCTATTTGTCTTTTAAATGCTAGTGTCTGATTAAATCACCAAGGCTCTCTGGGGTCTCCTGAATTTGAGATTAGAAGAGTATATCAACATATTTCACTATTGTTTCTTGATGTCACTAAGATATCATTTACAAAGAAATATTGCAACATACTACTGACAACTAGGAATAAAATAAGAAAAAATCAGAAGAAATTCTATTGGTCCTTCAAAATCCACTCATGTGCTTCAACCTTAGCAGATACGCCATGGATCTGAGAACTTTCAGAAATAGAGCTAATTCTTTAGTCAAATTAATTTATCTCTGACATGTATTGCTTCTGACATCTGCACCAAAATGCACATTTATATTTTCTCTCCAGAATAGACACTGATCTGCTCAGGGATACTTTAATATAGAGAAATTGAATAGAAAAAATCTTTAATCATATTGCTTACTGCCCCAGCTGCCTTCTTCTCTCTCCCAGGATTGGAGAAATACCCCGTGAAAGAGGTTCAGCATGACAGCCACCAGATTGAACCACACTACCTTGTGCTTTATATGCTAGAGCTAATCTGAAACAATAAATTCACACAAAGATATTTACATGGCCATAGAGAGTTGATAACAAGATTCCATTTGTATTTGCTTGAGAGTTGAAAGACTAGGAGCTACTTGAATACATTTGGAAAGTCCTTTGAAGTAGCTGTGTATAAAGTTAGTGAATTCTGCCATAGTTTCTCTTTTATTTCCATAATGGTGTACATATTCTGATGACACACACAGTGTCACATTTAATCTATCTGCTAAGAAATTTAAAAACTAGTCTTAAAGATAGCAATTTAAAATCTGAACTCTGGTTTATTTCTGTAGGCTTATTATACAGTGCTCAATTTAAGAATGACTTGAGACAGAAAGGTATAGCATTCTGGTTAACACAACATGTTTTGGAAACATACAGATCAGGATTAGAAATGACCTGCCACATACTGGTTGTATGATGCTAGGCAAGTTTCTTTGTTCACCAGAGGCTCTATTTCCTCATCTATAAAATAGAAATAGTAATAGGATATATGCTGTATATATAATAAATGAGTTAACTATATAAAGTATTTAATAAAACAATTGGCAAAAATCAAATGCCAAGGAAATAAATGGTAGCATTTTTTATCAGGCACAAATTTAATATAGATGGTAATAGTTACATTGTAGCATTTCGGGATAGACTTTTTGTTTCTCCTACACAAATTATTTTGGCTAAATGAATTAGATACATAAACCTTTTTAGTCACTAAGATACCATTTACAAAGAAGTACTGCAACATACTAACAACGTAATGGGTTGGAAGGAGAAATGTGCCTTTAAATGTATCTTCTGGATCAGTGTAGTTGATTATATAAGATGAATCTACTAACAGTTTTCTCACTTTTAGCCACAAACAGAGAACCTCCTATGATCTTCCTTGTTTATAACACTTTAATTTTTCAATCTCTTAGGATCATAAAGGCATTCTAGTTCCAGTCAGTCTACTGAGTTTGGTTAATATGTACATAAATCATCAGCCATCAGTAAGGAAGGTGACTATTTGCTGGTAGAACGAATCCATCATCAGGACTATGAAACAGCTGCTCCTTTTATAGAGGAAATAAAAGCAAATAGAGAAAACCTTAAGACTTGAAGATTTCTATATTATCAAGTCCATGTGCTTTTATCTGTGTGATATTTGCAACTTTTGTTTTCTGATTCTTAGAATTATAGTAGTATATGTAATCCTGCTACTTCGGCCTTTTGATTTCGGCATGATTTCATTCTTCTTGTAGAAAAAATAATCAATGTATCTCCACCTAGTTTGTTTCCTTAGAGTTTTGCTGTCTAACAGGGAATATACTTTTACTGTTCACCGTGATTGCAATCATTATATTAGTATTGAAAATACCAAAACAGTTAGTGGCATACCTTTGGAAGAAATTAATAACCATGTAGGGGGAAGAATGGATTGCCAAGCCGTATACTCAAGTTCAGAGTCTTTATTTATTTCTGTTTAATTTGGGGAGAACTTTCAAAGAGATAAGCTTTAAAATCTGCACTGGAATTCAGAAAGTGACATGAGCCTGTCTCTGGGAAACAGAAATGAGACTGATGATATAATTTAGAAGTACAGCAGTGACATAAGCCATGTGCAAAACAAGGTAGGTGCTTACTTCATTCATGACCTTTGAAAATTTCTCAGTGACAGTGTGGGAGGCTTTTTTAGGAATGGAATTGGAACAATATGTGCCTCTTCCCACGAGTAAACTGTGAAATGAGTGTTTAAAATGATTTTTAATTACAATTTCTGAGCCCAGTACTTGAAGGTGCCAGTTGAGATGAAAAGCATGTAGTTTGTTTATTTCATTGTCAGGGTGAGAGTATGATATAAAAGAGTTCCTAACTCACATTAGAATTCATTTAAACATTATAAGGAAAAAACTAAAAACAAAAACCTTTGCCTAGTGGGATTTAGGTAAAATATATTTGAGTAAAATTTGAGTTCAAGAAAAATTTAGATCCTCTCTAAGGAATTTCTATCACTAACAGAGCTATTTACATTTAACATATTTAATGATAAGCAAAGTAGGAAAGTTGTACTGCAGGCCACTTTTTTAAGAATCAAAAAAGTTATTTTTTGCTTAATGAGTATAAAAATATTAAAACACAATAATTTCCTCTTCTTTACATATTTTTCATACCTGTATTTTTTGTATTTATTTAAAAATTAGGCCAGTGACAAAACAAAAACATAAGTTAAAAATGAAATGTATGTTAACCAATTGACATAAAGATGTTTTGACCATAAAGTTTTGAGTCTTACATAATTGTGGTGCTTAAAGTGACAATAGAATTTCTTATTCGTATGTAATTTGATATTAAGAATATACCAAAGACAGGAAAAACAATAAATAGAAGAAGTAGGCAAGTAGATAATATTTTGTGGTGAAAGTTTTGTTAAAGAGTGGGTAGATTATGAGACCAAGTCATAATGGTCTGTAAGAATTATTCAGACTCAACAAGATATGTGGAATTCTTTCACAAATGGCATTTAATAACATCTGGGCTCCTTCTTAGTTAGGTCTGCCATATTTTCCCTCATATTTGGGTCTTTGTTTTTTCTGAGACATAGTCTTACTCTGTCACACAGGCTGTAGAGCAGTGGTGCAATCACAGCTCACTGCAGCCTCAACCACCCTGGGCTTAGGTGATCCTCCCACCTCAACCTCCTGAGTAGCTGGGACTACAGGTGCACGCCTCCACTCCCAGCTAATTTTTTAAATTTCTTGTAGAGACACTAGGTTTCACCATGTTCCCCAGGCTGGTCTTAAACTCCTGAGGCTCAAGCTATCCACCTGCCTTGGCCTCCCAAAGTGTGGGTTCTTATAAGTAATCTTTAACATGAACTAGAGAATTATACTAATAAATGAATCCATTTATTATTTTCATAAAATAATCTGCTAGCAATATAATCCAATGTTCTCCAAACATTTTTATTGTGCATATCCATTTGTTAATAAAAATTTAACATACAACCTTAACATACATTATACCAGTTCTAAAATGTACATTTTTTCACATTTTAATATTTCTTAAATAAGGATATATTTCACAATTATAGTCACACAGCTACAGATAGTGTAATGATTTCAAGTTATGTACCTCAATCGTTCTGTACATTTTGAGTTTGTCATTTAAAAGTCTTCTAAACGATTACTTTGAATAATTGGACACTGAAAGAAATTGACCTTGTATAACCGGCCTGGCATAAAAGCAGTGTGGCAGAGCATAAATTCAATCTATGTGCATCAAACATTTGTCTTTGAAAGAATGGCTTCCATTTTGTAGTTTTTTGCAAATGAACAAAATACATCACATATCCTAAAAAAAGAAGATATCCACAAGTAAGTAAAAGTTTGTTACCATTTTTAAATTATCAAACACCAAGTAATGCAACTGATGACAAACAATGTGAATACCATAGAGTAAATGAAGGGAATTCTAAAACAAGAGTCTCTTGTGATCAATACATGTGTCATTCTGGACTCTTTTTTACAAAGCATGTTGTCATAAGATTTTTTCCAATAGCATTTTTTCTTTCATAATTATATACAAAATAGTAAATATTATAATTGATTTCATCTTAGAGTCTATAGGAAATAAAGACTGTATGAAATATGGGATATTATGGAAAATAAAACAGTTATAAGTGATACACATTTACTACTTTCCTATTTTATATTAAATGTCTTATGGTTTTACAAATTATGTAATGTATATATAAAAATATCCTATATATACAATGCATTTATATTTTCTGACATTGGTCTGGATATATACCCCAGTAGTGGGTGAAATTGGTGGGTCATTTGGTAATTCTATTTTTAATTTTTGAGGGAACTTCCTGGTATGGTTAGGCTCTGTGCCCCACAAATCTCACCTTGAGTTGTAATCCCCATAATCCCCATGTATCAAGGGCAGGACCAGCTGGAGGTAATTAGATCATGGGGATGGTCTCCCCTATGCTGTTCTCATGGTAGTGGATGAGTCTCATGAGACCTGATAGTTTCATAAATGTCTGGCATTTCCCTTGCTGGCACTCACTCTGTCCTGCCACCCTGTGAAGAAGAAGCCTGCTTCTCTTTTGTCTTTTGCCATGATTGTAAGTTTCCTGAGGCATCCCCATCAATGTGGAACTTTGAGTCAAATAAACCTCTTTCCTTTATAAATTACCCAGTTTTGAGTACCTCCTCATAGCAATGTGAGAACAGACTAATACAGTAAATTGGTACCACGGTAGTGGGGCACTGCTATAAGCATACTTGAAAATGTGGAAACAAATTTGGAACTGGGTAACAGGCAGAGGTTGGAACAGTTTGAAGGGCTCAGAAGAAGACAGGAATATGTGGGAAAATTTCTAACTTCCTAGAGACTTGTTGAATGGCTTTGACCAAAATGCTGATAGTGATATGGACAACGAAGTCCAGGCTGAGGTGGTCTCAGATGGAGATGAGGAACTTGTTGTGAACTGGAACAAAGGTGATTCTTGCTATGCTTTAACAAAAAAATTGGTGGCATTTTGCTCCAACCCTAAAGATCTGTGGAATTTTGAACTTGAGAAACATAATTTAGGTTATCTTTCAGAAGAAATTTCTAAGTGGTAAAGTGTTCAAGAGGAAGCAGAGCATGAAAGTTTGGAAAGTTTGTAGGCTGATGATGTGATACAGAAGAAAAACCCACTTGGTGGGGAGAAATTCAAGCCCATGCCTGCTGCAGAAATTTGCACAAGTAACTAGGGGCTGAATCTTAATCACCAGAACAATGGGGATAATGTCTCTAGGGCATGTCAGAGACATTCGTGGAAGCCCCTACCATCACAGGCCCAGAGGCCTAGGAAGGAAAAATGGTTTTTGTCCCCACCCAAATCTCATGTTGAATTGTAATCCCCAATGTTGAAAGAGGGGCCTAGTGGGAGGTGATTGGATCATGGGGTGGACTTCCGCCTTGCTGTTCTTTTGATGGTGAGTTCTCATGAGATCTGGTTGTTTAAAAGTATGTGGCACCTCCGCTTTCTCTCTCTCTTCCTCCTCTGCCAGCCATGTGATATGTGCCATCCTCCTCTTTGCCTTCTTCCATGATTGTAAGTTTCCTGAGGCCTCCCCAGCCCTGCTTCCTGTTCAGCCTGTGGAACTGTGAGTCAACTAACCATCTTTTCTTTATAAAGTACCCAGTCTCGGAAATTTCTTTATAGCAATGTGAGAGCTGATGAATATACCTTCCAGTAGTAGAAGGCATATTAAATTATCTTGGAGGATGTAATAGAACACTAATTTAGTAATTATAATTGTTATAGGCTTTATAATAGTAAAAGCAGAAGGTTTTCAGTAGCACAATGTAGTTTTCTAACTCAGCATCCAGTGCATGACTTCCTGGGAGAAATATTGTCCAAACTGGGATGTGAAGTTTGGGTAACAGTCAGGGAAAATAAAAAGTGAAAAGAAAGCTCCCGACAGAGAAATAACTATGTATGGAAGCCCAGAAACAAAAGATGTCTAGAATATTTAAGGGAGTGATGTTCAGTATGGTTGTACTGAGTGAAGAAGAAAGAGAGATAAGACAGAGACTAGAAAGGAAAAGAAGGGGAAGATCCCAAAGGGCCTTGTGTTATTTATCATTGAGAGAAGAAAATTCTCCTCCACTTCATGTCTGAGTCAGGCTAACAATGAACTTCTTCTCTATGTGGTTACAAATCTTTCAGAAAATAAGTAACATTACAGTTCACCAGGAGGTATACATTCCTGGTTCAGTCAATGGCAAATATGAATTGAAAGTAGTAGCATTTTCAGAGGCTGGATAACTATACCCCATCCCTATGATATCTCAACTCAGCCATCTTTGGCGAATGTGCTGCCACAGTTCTGCTGCATCCTCATAATAACTCACATGATATAGTCGTTTGAAATTTAGAAATGTCTTCATTCCTTTTCCTAGGACTAGTCCATATTTTTACTGTGAGCTTCTAATAAGCAGTCCTTGTTAACTCAAATGGCATTTCCTATTAGTTGTGTCAGATAGATAATGTTATCACAATCATTTAGGAGAAGGGCAAGTGAGACTAAGCACCTTTAAATGACTTTTGTATATTAATAGACCACAGACAAATTGGAGGTTGGATACCAACCATGTTTGTAAAATTCCATGTCAAATGATCATTTCCATTTCCCACATCATATCATTCATGTGCCTCAGTCCCTCTCCCACAGTTTTGGGTCTTCTCATAGAAGAAGATCGTAAAATTTCATTTAAAAATCATTAGCCTTTGGTATGGTATATTATGTAGGCCTATATCCTGTTAGAGGAGGATAGTTAATAAAAACATGGTCTTTTCTTGACAAAAAAAGGAGAGGCTGTCATAATATTGAAAGTTTAATTTTGGAATTTTCAAGTTTTCAGTCATTGGCAGTATAGCATACAAATTGCACTAAGAAATACAAATCACTAAGTGGGATAATTTTAAATATAAATATTGCTTCAAACGGAAAACTAATGATGTTTATTTGTCATGTGTATTCAATGGAAATGATGACCAGATATCTGTATTACCAAAACTAAATTATCAAGTAATACATTAAAAAGGCATTGGGGGTGGGTAGATAACAATTCAATTAAATTCTGCATGTCTTGCTGACTGTCAGACATACTGTTTTCTAGTAGACAACAGAGCTTTTGTCTTGACTATCTTTCTAGCTTGGTGTTAGCACTTTTGTTCCATGTACAATAAAAAGAACAGAGAGGAGTGACCAAACATGTGATCATTGGACGTTCTTCCAGTAACCCAAAGAGGACACACATTCTGAAGACAAATATGAAATGAGAAAACTTCCTTGGAGGTCCTCCTTCATCTGTTGCTGACACCTATTTTTACACCTTGTAATCCCTATCCTTTACTGCAATTCTCCAATTCATCATTCCCATGTCTATTCTGTCAAATTTAGCCCTTCAGTTTCTAGTCACTATTTTTTGAGTTATTGTCTCTCCTATAGAGTTTGATGTTTAGATCAAAGAGTACCTCTATTTTTACTTTCTACTTTATGTAGTATATGGAAATTTTGTGAGTATAATTAGTTTTATAATGAGAAAAATGAAAACATATTTCCATTTTGTGAAAATGAGGTATTTGTGAGTGAACATTTAAAGACTGAATTGCAGAAAAGATCAGTGGGAAAATTAATGGGGGAAGACTGCTTCATTATTTTGTTCCACCCTAATCCATTTGTGCCCTGAAAGTGACTGAAAACACTCTGGGTATTTTTAAGTGAGGGAATTTAATGCTGATGATTGGTTACATGGGATTGAAGAGCTAAGAAGCCCAATATGGGCTAGAAAGATAAATGTCAATTAATATCGTCACGAAGTCACTAGCACCCTAAAGCTGGGGGCAAAATGAAAGAGTTGATGGTTTCTGAGCCTAGCGACTAGGATAGTCCAGCAGAGGATGGATCTTTCAGACCCAGTCTGTTTCTTGCTACAAAGTGTCAGAAATATGGCTTTGGGAAAACTAAAAATCTCTGCATCTTGTGGCAAGCAAGGAACCAATCACCCAACAAATGACATGGCCTATGACAGCAAAATATAAGGCACAAGGAAGAGACAGCCTGGAGATAAGAATGTTTATTATCGGAGCTGCAGAGCCCAAAGGAGGTGATGTAGCTGCTGCAGGAGGCTCTTCCAAAGATAGAGAAAGGAGACTAGACACACTGACCCCTCCTCCTTCCCACCCTTTCAACTCTTGTAATTTTTCACATGTCAAACTCACCTATAATCCAGATGACAGAGGGGCTTGAGAAATTCAGCTTGGAGAGTCAGACAAATTGTGTCATGGAAAAGAACAGAGGAATAATGAGTATCTTGTGTCTGGTACTGTAGAAATGAGGCCTGGTATGGGAATTCTTGTCCAGATGACTTATGTGAAGAGTGCTTTTAAAAGAAGATTGATAAAAATAGGATCGAACAAAGGGTGGTGTTACCTAAGCAACACTATGGTCACAGCTGGATCCTGGCTTTCCTCTGAGTCCATAGAAAAGTGCTAGAAGTACAGTTAGGCCCATCTCAACGCCAGGGGCACACCTTTTGTCCCTGCCAGTCCATCACTCCCTGAAGTTTGTGTGGATGTTGGGGTAGCTTACACTTGACTGAGGGGAGTTTCCAGAAAGGGGGTAAGTAGTGGGTCATCACCAACACTCACAGTAAGTGGGGCATGGGTGCACTGTACATTCAAGAGGGTCTGGACAAGGCACTCCAGTCACTGCAGACAGAGCTGTGATCAAAAAGCCAGATAACTGGTACCATCATGATTGGAATTACAACAGAATAAAATCAAGGAAGAATTAAAAGCATTTGGAATCTTTGAGGGATGAGGTGATGGGAGTCTGTATTGAATTAAAGTAGTGGGAATGAAATGCATTCGACAGGAAAGATTTTTCATTAGAAAGGAAATATTGAAAAGTCATTACAAAGTAACAGTAAAGAACACATAGTGACTGATTTTAAATGAAGTTTGTAGAAGTTGATTTTAAGATTGTGTTATGTTTCTGAAACATTTCTGGGAAAGTGATTCTGGCTTTCACAGAAACTAGGAGCAAAGAGGAAAACCTGACTTAGAAGAAAAGGTGGTCTAATGATTTCAGATGACCACAGAAAACCCAAGCAGACGTTTTTTATGTTATTATCAGTATTTTGCACATGGGATATACTGGGTATTGTGCTTTGTTGTTTTATTATATGAGAAATGCAATTTTTAAAATATGCTGGTTAAATCATTTGTACAGAATTAATATTTTTCAATAGTCAATAGGATCACAGAGATTATATAAAGAAAATAGATAAAAAGCCAAAGACCAGTCTTAAGAAATACCCCAAAACAAGAGCTAGAGTTAAAAAAAAAAGAGGCAAATACTCTATATTTTGTATCTTAGATGAACTACATACAATGTGAAATATTTTATGAATGATGAAAACAGTAGTATAAGCTTCTTCCCAGAGAAACAGAAATATAAAATCAATCAGAAAAAAGTCTCATTTTAAAAAGAAATAATATTTAGTTAAAATGAAGCAATGAGTCAAATCGTGTGAACCTAAAAATACTTTTTTAAATGTTCACACACTATCCAATAAATTAAAAATCATTTCTCTTGACCAAAAAGAAAAGTTAAATTATACAGAATATTTATGAACCATGAAAACAAATAAATCTAGTTTGAGATCTCTGTCTCAAGAATAATTTTGTTCACATTTCTAGCTCTTTCAAAGTAATAGGTTTCATCTCATTTTTTTTTTCAAAGAGATATGTTTTCTGCTGCCAAATTGTTTTGCTTTCTATCCAGCCAAAAATTTAAATATTGTATCATCATAGACATCAATGTTCATCAAACTCACTGTAAGTAATTTCGGAAAGTCATAAATAATGGTATATTTGTTTTCTATATTGTTGATATAACAAATCACCACAATCTTTGTGGTAATGTGTGGATTAAAAACAATGCAAACTTGGCCAAGCACTGTGGTTCACACCTGTAATCCCAGCACTTTGGGAAGCTGAGGCAGGTGTATCACCTAAGGATTAGGAGTTTGAGATTAGCCTGGCCAACATGGTGAAACCCTGTCTCTAATAAAAATACAAAAATTAGCTACGCATGATGGTGCACGCTTGTAATTCCAGCTACTTGGGAGGCTGTGGTGGGAGGATTGCTTGAATCTGGGAGACAGAGGTTGCAGTGAGCCAAGATCATGCCACTGTTTTCCAGCCTGGGCAACAGAGCCAGACTTCATCTCAAAAGAAAAAAAAATCCAAAGCAAACAGAAAACCCCCCACAAACTTACTATCTTACAATTTTATAAAGTAAGAAGGCTGACACAGGTCACTGTGATGTCAGCAAGGCTGGTTCCTCTGGAGGCTACAGAGGAAAAATCAATTTCCTTACTTTTTCCAGCTTCTAGAGGCCACATGACTTCCTTGGATAGTGGCTCCATTTCTTCATCAACTAGCAACCATTATTTTCTGATCCTTTCTGCACTGTCAGTATCTCTGGACACAGCTAGGAAAGGTTCTTGCTCTCAAGGATCTCTGTGATTATATTGCGCCTACCTGGATAATCCACAATAATTGCCCTATCTCAATGTCAGCTGATTAGCAAACTTAATTGCATCTTTAATTCATTCTCTTTTGCCATGTTCACAGGGTCTAGTGACATCTTTGGTTTGAAGGTGGAGAGGGAGCTTAATTTGCATACTTCCTATGAGGAATATATTATCACTTCAGATTTAAGTAAATTTATAATGAGTTTACTAATTTTTTTCAGATTTTTTTCCCAACTGGTAATATATTTGACATTCTAGAAACCTCGATGAAACATCTAGTATTTGAAATTACTGACTTTTAAATTACTTTCTCTCTGCTGCTGCTTTGTACCAAAAGTTTGAATCAAATAAACTTGCTTCTGAAAATTCCTGAACACAAAATACAAGGTAAATATTGTATTCTTTCCCATTATTTTATTTCTTGTAATGCATGAAGTAGATATTATTTTAATCTTAACCTGCAGATTGAAAAAAACTGTCTTCATGTCTTTAGTTAATTTGCCTAATTAATTACATTTGGGGATTCTAATTCTTACTGTTAATTTTTGGCCTTGTTTCTATTCTCTGACACTCTTTGATTTCATATATAAGAGTATTTATTTTTGTCTGGGATCTATTTTTGTCCCACTAGTAAATAAAGCCCATGAGGCAGATACTTTGTTGTTGCAGTCGGTGTTCACTGCTGTTCCTCAGAGCACTTAGAACAACATCACCTGACCTTTTCTCTGCTCCACACTGACATGAAAGAAGGCAAAGCGGTGAAAAGACTGAAGATGGTGTAGAGTTGTAGAAGCCAAGTGACGTGAGAGTGTCTTCTCTGCATTGAGGGTGATCCAATGATCCTGCTTTATGGCACTGTTACTTATGAAACAGGAGAAAGAAACTGATGATCGAAGAGTCAATCTGACATGTGGATATCTATTTTAACATCTACATCAGAACCTAGGTGGAGGTATAAGCATAGGTACAGGTTTATACTTACACTGAGGTAAATAGTGAAAGGTTTTTGGGCCTAGAAACACTTTTACTATGTGTTTTTTAAAACTATAAATGATACTGACCTAGCTCTACCTGTTTCACCAGAGTAAACTATTTCCTAGTCGTTACTTCCTTTAATAATGATAACAATCACTAATAGGCACCTAATTTAAAACTTCTTGGGACCTATTCGACATTAGTCCACAAATACTTAACAATGGCTTTCTATGAACCAGACATCATGTTAAGTGGGATACAAAGGGCAGTGAGGGGAGGGAGAGAATCAGTACAAATTCACTTTAATATGACCTCTAAAGATTTCTTAAGAATGCCCCACCATATTAGTCAGAATTTTCCAAGGAGTCAGAACCAATAGGAGATAATATAGACATATAAAGATATGAGGTGGCATTTATTAGAGGACTTGGATCACGTAATTATGGAGGCTGAGTAGTCCCGTGGTGGGCTGTCTGCAAGCTGGAAAACCAGAGAAGCTGGTAGAATGGCTCAGTCCAAATCCTAAAGCCTCGGGATCAGGGAAGCCAATGGCATAACAGTCCAAGGCTAAAGATCTAAAACTTTGAGGTGCTGCTGGTGAAAGTCCTGGAATCCAAAGGCCAGAGAACCTGAAATTCTAATGTCCAATGTTAGGAGAAAAAAGGTGTCTTAGCTCTAGGAGAAAGAAAGGCAATTTGTCTTTCCCGTGCCTTTTTGTTCTATCCTGGCCCTCAGCCAATTGGCTCATGCCCACCCACGTTGGGTGAGGGCGGATCTTCCTTAGTCAGCCCACTGATTCAAATGCCAACCTCTTCTGGAAACAGCCTCACAGACATACCCAGAAATAATGCTCTACCAACTATTTGAGTATCCCTTAATCTAGTCAAGTTGACACCTAAAATTAACCATCACACTCCCCCGCTGAATTTTATCATACTTTTTTCCACATTCAGAGAAAACAAGAGAACTAGCCAATTCATCCCACTGGTTTAAAAATTTCTTTGAGTGGGAGAATCATAACAAGTAATTTGTAAACAATACTTCCACCAAGTTGATAAGAATATTTGCCAAATTGATTTTTGATGACAATGATCTATTCAATCAGAAAATTTTTCTGTAAATATCATTTTTTTTTCTGGTCATAAGCCAAGGTACATGTATCTCAGTCCACTTATTTGAGGACACAAAGGAAAAAAAGAAAATGCCAAGAAATGCCATTTATAATATGGTACATCTTTCCAAGAGAGAACTTGAAAGTAACAATTTGGAAATCATATTCTAATGGTGTGGAGCTCCTATTTCCTTTCTGACTTCATCTGCTACTACGGCTGCCTTCCCATTTCATTCCAACCAGATTGCCTTCCTTGCTGTCTTTTAAACACAACAGCCATCCACTCATCGTGGCATATTTTCACTTCCTCTTCCGTCTCTTCTGAATTCTTTCTACCTGCGTTACTCCCCAGCTCTTTCACAACATTAATATGTGCTACCTCCTCAAGGTCTATTCTGGCCACACTTTATGAGATTTCAAACTCCTCTCTACCTCACATTCTGTCTCCTTTTCCTTTTTAATCCTTTTTCTCTGTAATATTATTTATTATCTTTTTCATCTGTCTTGTGTGCCAGAACTTAAGCCCTTGAGGCAGAGGAAGTTTGGTTATTTTGTCTGGGGCTGTACCCCCAGGTTATAGAACATTCTTAAGCACTTAATAAATATTTGTCAAAGGAATGGATTCAAGGTTACCTGATCTGATTCCAGAGCTCCAATGGGTAGCTCGAATACGTTACTAGACAGTGAGTTCTTAAGGCTAGGATCTCTTGTGTAGGATCTCTCTCTCTCTCTCTCTCTTGCTTTTTTTGTTTGTTTTATTATTGCTTTGTGGTTCTACAGTAGCTGAAAAAAAGTGTCCATTTAAATGTTTGCTGAATTTAAATTAGTTATACTTTATAGCACATCTAAAAGGAGTGGTGAAAATTGCAGCTAACTTTAAGGAAATCTATTGTCATAGAACGGCTTCTGGGTCTAAGGACTCTGATTTTATGTAACAATTTATAAAACGGGATGCATTTACCATGGTGAGTATTTTCAGAGAAGAGATAATTAGGAAGAGAGTTAAGTCCTTTCCTAATAAGAGATAATTACCTATACTTACTTTCAAGTATTTTAACTGTATTCAGGACAGGGAGGTTTAAGCCTAAGAGGAACCATAAATATCAAGAAAATACTATTTCCTTCTGAGAAGAAGCATGGTGTGTGGGTGGAAATTCTGGCTAAATGGTCACTGAATTAATACAGCCAAAATCTTGATGGCTTAAGCAGAAAATATAGGTGTTTTTTAAAAATCATACTCCAGAATAGAATACTTAAAGTTGCTTTGGTTTCATTATAGGCAGTTCAGTGACCTTTGGGAGCCAAGTTCTTGCCTGCTGGTAGACTTTCACATAAAAACAGCTCTAATATAGCATTGCTTTACATTACCTCTCAGGCAGTACTGCTGTTTAAAGACTTCTCTAACATTGAACTGTCTTGCTCAATTCTAATCTTATTTTCTATATTTTTATCTTTACCACATACCAACATCAACTTATATATTTTTTAAAAACAAAAGAAATCTAGAAACTTTCTTTTACTTACTTGCTTTATTTTTTTTTAATTGACACAAAATAACTGTACATATTTATGGGATACAGTGTGATATTTTGAATATTTTAATACATGTATACAATATGCAATGATCAAGTCAGGGTAATTAGCATACCAATCATTTCAAATGCTTATTTCTTTGTTTTGAGAATATTAAAAATCTGCTGTTTTAGCTATTCCATACAATAAATTGTTGTTAATCATAGTCATCCTATAGTGCTATAGAACAGTCACACTTATTCCTGCTATCTAGCTGTAATTTTGTATCCATTAATGAACCTCTGGCTATCTTCTGCTTCCTAGTCTTTAGACTATTATATATACTGAGATAATAATATGAGGGGGCAATTCAATTGGTGGATTTTTGTTTCTAATTTTTATTCTAGGTCTACCTCTTTTGTTCCTGGTACTCAAAGCATACACATAAACCATATTTTTAAAAAAACTATCATCCATTAACAAGGAGGGGCAAGAGTTTTTAAGTTTCCTAAATTTGGGAGTCATTATGGGACAGATAAATAGTATTTCTTAGATATTTTCATCAGACACCACAATGTGTATATCCTGGTGTTCCTCTAAGATTGTTTTTCTTCTTCTTCTCCTTCTCCTTCTTTCTCTCTCTGTTGCCTAGACTGGAGTGCAGTGGCATGATCTCAGCTCACTGCAACCTCCACCCCCTTCAAGTGATTCTCCTGCCTTAGCCTCCCAAGTAGCTGGGATTACAGGCATGTGCCGCCATGCCTGGCTAATTTTGTATTTTTAGTAGAGATGGGGTTTCACTGTGTTGGTCAGGCTGGTCTCAAGCTGCTGACCTCAGTTGATCCACCCACCTTGGCCTCCCAAAGTGCTGGGATGACAGGTGTGAGCCACCACAACAGGCCAGAGATCCTTTTAAAGGTGCTAAATAATTGTACTTCTTTTATCTTTTGTGGGTTTCCTGCTTATCTCAAAATCATCTCATTTGCTCAGTTAAAACACTAAGCACTTAGAGTGGCAAATTTATGGATCTAAGAGAGTAAGTTTTTTATAGCCCGCATAGTGGGAGCCTTGCTAAGTTTTCTTTCCCTCCAGAAAATAATAATATAACACAAATAGTGATTAAACATTATTTAATGAAAATTATTTGATAGAAGTAGTATCAAGGCTTTCCTGTTTTAACTGAATTTTCAGACTCAATGACCAAGTTTATTGCCTACATTTTCTCTGAGAACTTGTGACATGATCAATAAAATCAGTAAATTTACGATTCAGTAGAATTCAGCTATAGATATTAGATCATACCAATATATACAGGAGCACTTCCATTTTCACTGACAAAAGAATTTGTCTGTAGAGATGGACTGGTTATGTAATCTTTTAGGATGAAGAATAGATCTCTATAATATTACAGTGTGCAAATCAGATAAGCATCTCAACCATGCAATCAAAGTTAATACCAACATGTTGTCATGTTGGTAAGTCATGTTGATAGAATGCATCCTTGATATGATGTGATAAGAATTGTAATTTACCTTTACAGTCTTCCTTTCAAATATGTATAACCCCTGTCTACCACAAACTGTAGACTATTCTATAAAATTCCTGACCAGCATGACTCACAACTGTTAAGTTTGTTAAGTTAGAAACAAGGAAAAACTGAGAAACTGTGACAGCCAAGAAGAGTCTGAGGAGACTTGCTGACTAAATGTCATGTGGTATACTAGACAATATCCTTAAATAGAAAAAAAGAACTCCAGGGGAAAACTAAGGAATCTGAATAGAGTATGGACTTAAGAGTGTATCAATATTGATCAGCAGTTGTGACAAATATACTATCATAAGATGTTAATGATAGGAGAAATAGTGTAGAGTATGTAGGAATTCTCTGTACTATTTTTGTAGCTTTTGGTAAATTGAAAAAAACTATTATAAAACGAAAAGTTTGTTAAAAATAAAGAAGTTTGTCAAGTATATTATTTTAAAAATTGTCATATTATATTCATAAATGTTAAATGAATTTTTAAAAAGAAAGAATAATTTTCTCAGTACAACTGAACACATTTAAGGTGCACAATAGTTGTATGTGACTAGAGTCACAAGGTTAGGTTGACTAACCCTACTGGACAGCACAGATGTTAAACAGAAACTATTACCACACAAAGTTGTGTTACACATTGTAAAACTCTAGAGACAGCTTTCTTTCAATTTCTGATACTGGTTTTGAAGAACTGATCTTATATTTGTTGATTTTCTATTGTAGGTCTGCATTTAATTTCATCCATTTATATTCTTATCTATATATTCTATATAGTTTTTCTTTCTACTTCCCTTGGATTTACTTTGTCGTTCTATTTTTTAGCTTCTTGTAAAGGCATAGATCAATGTTCCAAAGTGTTCTTTTAAAAATATATACATGTAAATATATATATTTCACTATAAATTTAAAACCTTCCATTTAGCTATATCTCATAATTTGTGAAATTTTTATTTCACTTAGCTCAGAAATGTTCTAATTTGTGTTTTCTCTCACCTGCCTTGGTTTAATGTTATCAAATATTTTACTACTTTTCATGTTACATATATTATACAGCATGGTTGTTACTGTTATTTTAAAGGATTAATACTATTCATTTTCTTACATATTTTTATTTTTTGTTTCTGCACAATTCTATTCTTACATCTGCAGTCATTTCTGTTAGTGCCTCTTATTTTAGTAACGATTTCTCTCAGCTTTTTCTTGTCTAAACTATGTTGCCTTTGTTTTCATATTTGAAAGATATTTTTACTGCGTATAGAATTTTAGTTTAACACTCTTTTCCTTTTTACTTTTTTCTTTCTATTCTTTTTTTTTTTTTTTTTTTTTTTTTTTTTTTTTTTTTTTTTTTTTTTTTTTGAGACGGAGTCTGGCTCTGCCGCCCAGGCTGGAGTGCAGTGGCCGGATCTCAGCTCACGGCAAGCTCCGCCTCCCGGGTTCACGCCATTCTCCTGCCTCAGCCTCCCGAGTAGCTGGGACTACAGGCGCCCGCCACCTCGCCCGGCTAATTTTTTTGTATTTTTTAGTAGAGACGGGGTTTCACCGTGTTAGCCAGGATGGTCTCGATCTCCTGACCTCGTGATCCGCCCGTCTCGGCCTCCCAAAGTGCTGGGATTACAGGCTTGAGCCACCGCGCCCGGCCTTCTTTCTATTCTTTAGCAGCACATTAAATGTGTCATTCCATTGTCTTCATGGTTTCACAATTTTAGTTAAAATATCAGAGGTTGATTTTATGATTATTTTTCCTGTGAAAGTAAAGTATCTTTTTTGCAGGACTGCTTTTAAAATTTTCTATTTAGCTTTGCCTTATGGAATTGTTACTATTCTGATCATTGTCTGTGAGTGTGTGTGTGGTGTGTGTGTGTGTGTGTGTGTTGTTTGTTATTCTACTTAGGGTGTGCGGAGCAGAGTAAATTAATGTGTTTAAATCTGTCTTCAGTTTTGGAAAGACATTTTCTCTTATCTCTTAAAATATTGCTTTGGCAAATTTATATTTCTAGTTTTTTTGAGGGAAGATTTTAATTTCATGCATTTTTTACCATTTGATCTGCATCTTTCTTCTGCTCTGCTATTTTCATTCTTTATTCACCAGTCTGTGCTTTAATTTGGTAATTTTCTATTGTCCTGTATTTGAGTTCACTATTTTTCTTTTTCTGTGCCCAGTATGTTAAACCTATGAAATAAGTTATTAATTTTAGAAATTTTAATTTGCATGTCTAGAAAGCACTATAGATTATTTTTATAGATTTCAATTTTCTGTTGACATTGGCCATCTTTTTCATACTTTTGTCATATTTTCCTCATATACAATAATCAAGGTTATTTTAAAGTCCTTATTTACCAACTCCAATACCTTAGGCACATGTTTGTATCCTTTTCCTCTTTATTATTCGGTTACATTTTTCTGTCTCTTCACATGTGTGGTATATTTTTTCCTTTGTATTATTTTATTCTGTACATTTTACATAATGTAACCATATACAATAAAGTTGTTCTAGTGCTTCTTTCCAGAAATTTTACCAAAGTGAAACAAATGGTATATCAGGCATGAGCTACCTAAAGAAATGAGGTAATGTCTATAAAACAAAGAGAATGCTCTGTGATATGAAATGGAAAGGTTTCCAGGATGTATTTTTAAGTATAAAAGTATGTAAAGACGCATATGTATAGTATGCTTCTATTTTTTTAAAGTATAAGCATACAAGAATTCTGGAAACACAATCAAATAATGTTTATTTCAGCTTTTTATTATTTAAAAAACATGTAAAGATTCCGAAAATACCTCTTTTTAATTCTTCTTCTGTTTGAAAAATGTTATACCTCCTTCTCAACAAGAAGAAGAAAGGAGAGAATAAAAGCAAGAAGCAAGATAGAAAGGCAAAAATAAAAATAAAAACAAACAAAAAACAACGGGGGAGATGAAAGAGGAAAGGAGGAAAAAAGTGTCTGAAAATCATAGCTTTAGAGATTATCATCCATCATTGTGAAATATGCCTTATAAAAGGTAAAAATATTACTTAGAGAAACATTAAAACATTAACTTTTAAATATGTATTCTTTAATAATAAACTTTTGTGTTTAATTGCCAGATTGTCTCTACTTTTACAGTATACAGCTAAGTAAATATTAGGGTGAATTTTGCTATGAGCTCAATATCCCTGATTATTACAGAAATGCAAATTAAAACCACAACAAAATACTATCTCACACCAGTTAGAATGGCTATTACTAAAAGCCAAAAATTAACAGATGCTGGTGAGGAGATGATGATGTGGAGAAAAGGGAATACACTCTTGCTGAGAGTGTAAATTAGCTCAACCATTTTGGAAGGCAGTGTAGCAATTCCTCAAAGCGCTAAAAACAGAACTACTATTTGACCCAGCAATCCCATTACTGAGTGTATACCCAAAGGAATGTAAATCATTCTACCGTAAAGACACATGCAAACGTGTCTTCACTGCAGCACTAGTCACAATAGCAAAGACATGGGTTCATGCCTGTCAATGACAGATTGGATAAAGAAAATGTGGTACATAGACACCACGGAATACTATGATGACATAAAAAAATAATGAGAGCATGTCCTTTGTGGGAATATAGATGGAGCTGGAGGCCATTATCCTTAGCAAACTAATGCAAGAACAGAAAACCAAATACCGCATGTTCTTACTTATAAGGGCTAAATGATGAGAACACATGGACACAAAGAGAGGAACAATAGACACTGGGGCATACTTAAGGGTAGAAGGTGGGAGGTGGGAGAGAATCAGCAAAAAATAACCCTTGGGTACTAGGCTTAGTTTCTGGGTGACAAAGTAATCTATACAACAAATTCTTGTGACACAAGTTTACCTATGTAACAAACCTGCATATGTACCCCTGAACCTAAAATTAAAGTAGAAAGAAAATTTGTTATGAGTATGAATTAAAGGCATATCTTGACTTAATTTTGGCCTGGAATTCAATTTCATCATACAATATGAATTGAATACTTAATGCAAATATTAATGCTCTAAAAATAAGTTCTGCTTTATGATGAAAATTATCTTTTCAGATGTAAAGTATACTCAGTTCCCTTGGTAGCCAATATAATTTATACCTAAACTTTTATTTATATAAAATAACAAATGTGCATATATATATAGAAATACAATGTAGTAGAACTTAGAGTAACATACATGAACAGCAAAAACTATAAGCCATAAAATTTTAGCATTAACTGTGAGTTCACATAGTGATTTAATATCTGACTTGATATTTCCTAAAATAAATATGTCAAATGACTGTTGCTGTGTCAACCAACTGAAAGTTCAGTACCTCTCAAGGCAATAAATGTCAGTATCTGACAGTTCTGATTGTTAGAAATGTAATTCTTATATAGAATAAAATTAATTTACTTTCTCCATAGGTCACTTTATCTGTTAATTGGTAAGCATAAAATTCCCATATCTAAATAACTAGCCTTGCCTTCTTTAGAAATTCCAGGCTTGAATTTCAAATCATTTTTTATTCTCACTACATGCATAGAGTAAACCCCTCTAAATCAACATGACCACAATTTCATCTAAGTGTTTGTATCCTTCTCACACCTGCATTGTCTATTTTATCCTCCTAATTACAATAGAAAACATCTTTAATTGTGACCCCCCTACTTTATAACATATACCCAGTTCTTCAATAATTCATTTTTATTTTAAAATGCAACTCATTTATTTCCTTCTCATTTCCATTTTAATAGTCTCTGCAATCATTATTTCTCCTTTTTCCTTTTCCTCCAATGAAGTCTTGGGTGCACATAATTGTTCCAATCATAATTCCTAGTTTATGATGTACTGTTTTAATTACTCAATGGAAAACTCTTTTACTTTATTTATTCTAATGGTATAGTGAACATTGTGAACGTATTATCAAACCTGAGAACCAGAAAATTAACAATAACTATGTGCTTCTCTCTGATCCTAAAACCCTCCTAAATTTATTTTAACATTCTCTCTCTCTCTTCCATAATAGTTTCATCACATATTTTTATGACCAAACTATTTTTGGTTACTTTTAGATGACTTTGAGTTTTGTATAAAGGAAATATATTTTAGATACTCCTCTGAAACTTGCTTTTATTAACTCAGCATTAATGTATTGATACTCATTTTTACTTGTGCATAACATTTTATTTATCTAACATAAATTATTCATTCTCTATTTGTTTTCAGCTTGGGTGAAATAATTTTTATGGACACCCATGTTTCTTTCTGCACTTATGCAAGAGTATCTCCTGGGTATATGCAAAAGTAAAATTGCTATACGAGTATGTAAATATTCAATTTTTAAAATAGTAGAAAATTGCTTTCAAAGTGGTTACAGAAATTGCATTCCTATCAAATGTGCCTATTGATCCATACATATGTTTGCTAAATTTGGTTTGATTAAACATTAAAATGTAGGAATTAAATGGGGACAACGATGTCTTCTGTTTCTGACTTACAATTTTTGACTAGTAATGAGATTTTTTTCATATTTATCAGAATCACCCATTTTGCCTTTTGAGAAATGCCTGCTTATGTCTTTTGCACAATTTTCAAATGCATAGTTTTTCCATGTCCCTTCATTTTTAGGAGTTATTTATACATTCTGGGTATCAATTGTGCCGGTTTTATATATTGCAAAATATCTTCTCCTGGTTTATAGCTTGTCTTTATACTTCTTCTTCTTTTTTTTTTTTGAGACTGAGTCTGGCCTTGTCACCAGGCTGGAGTTCAGTGGCGCCATCTGGGCTCACTGCAACCTCACCTCCCAGATTCAAGCAATTCTCCTGCCTCAGCCTCCCGAATAGCTGGGATTGCAGGCACAAGCCACCACACTGAGCTAATTTTTATATTTTTAGTAGAGACGGGTTTCACCATGTTGGCCAGGATGGTCTGGATCTCCTGACCTCGTGATCTGCCTCCCTCAGCCTCCCAAATTGCTGGGATTACAGGCATGAGCCACCGCGCCCAGGGGTCTTTATACTTTTGTTAAGATGGAATTTGATCTATTCAGGGATTCAACTTCTTCCTGGTTCAGTCTTGGGAGAGTGTAAGTGTCCAGGAAATTATCCATTTCTTCTAGATTTTCTAGTCGATTTGCGTAGAGGCATTTATAGTATTCTCTGATAGTTGTTTGTATTTCTGTGGGGTTGGTGGTGATATCCCCTTTATCATTTTTTATTGCGTCTATTTGATTCCTCTCTCTTTTCTTCTTTATTAGTCTTGCTAGCGGTCTGTCAATTTTGTTGATCTTTTCAAAAAACCAACTCCTGGATTCATTGATTTTTTGGAGGGTTTTTTGTGACTCTATCTCCTTCAGTTCTGCTCTGATCTTAGTTATTTCTTGCCTTCTGCTAGCTTTTGAATGTGTTTGCTCTTGCCTCTCTAGTTCTTTTAATTGTGATGTTAAAGTGTCAATTTTAGATCTTTCCTGCTTTCTCTTGTGGGCATTTAGTGCTATAAATTTCCCTCTACACACTGCTTTAAATGTGTCCCAGAGATTCTGGTATGTTGTATCTTTGTTCTCATTGGTTTCAAAGAACATCTTTATTTCTGCTTTCATTTCGTTATGTACCCAGTAGTCATTCAGGAGCAGGTTATTCAGTTTCCATGTAGTTGAGCGGTTTTGATTGAGTTCTTAGTCCTGAGTTCTAGTTTGACTGCACTGTGGTCTGAGAGACAGTTTGTTATAATTTCTGTTCTTGTACATTTGCTGAGGAGTGCTTTACTTCCAATTATGTGGTCAATTTTGGAATAAGTGCGATGTGGTGCTGAGAAGAATGTATATTCTGTTGATTTGGGGTGGAGAGTTCTATAGATGTCTATTAGGTCCGCTTGGTGCAGAGATGAGTTCAATTCCTGGATATCCTTGTTAACTTTCTGTCTCGTTGATCGGAAGAAGTTGAATCCCTGAATAGACCAATAACAGGCTCTGAAATTGAGGCAACAATTAATAGCCTACCCACGAAAAAAAGTCCAGGACCAGATGGATTCACAGCTGAATTCTACCAGAGGTACAAGGAGGAGCTGGTACCATTCCTTCTGAAACTATTCCAATCAATAGAAAAAGAGGGAATCCTCCCTAACTCATTTTATGAGGCCAACATCATCCTGATACCAAAGCCTGGCAGAGACACAACAAAAAAAAGAGATTTTAGACCAATATCCCTGATGAACATCGATGCAAAAATTCTCAATAAAATACTGGCAAACCGGATTCAGCAGCACATCAAAAAGCTTATCCACCATGATCAAGTGGGCTTCATCCCTGGGATGCAAGGCTGGTTCAACATTCGCAAATCAATAAACGTAATCCAGCATATAAACAGAACCAAAGACAAGAACCACATGATTATCTCAATAGATGCAGAAAAGGCTTTTGACAAAATTCAACAGCCCTTTATGCTAAAAACGCTCAATAAATTCGGTATTGATGGAACGTACCTCAAAATAATAAGAGCTATTTACGACAAACCCACAGCTAATATCATACTGAATGGGCAAAAACTGGAAAAATTCCCTTTGAAAACTGGCACAAGACAGGGATGCCCTCTCTCACCACTCCTATTCAACATAGTGTTGGAAGTTCTGGCTAGGGCAATCAGGCAAGAGAAAGAAATCAAGGGTATCCAGTTAGGAAAAGAAGAAGTCAAATTGTCCCTGTTTGCAGATGACATGATTGTATATTGAGAAAACCCCATCGTCTCAGCCCAAAATCTCCTTAAGCTGATAAGCAACTTCAGCAAAGTCTCAGGATACAAAATTAATGTGCAAAAATCCCAAGCATTCTTATACACCAGTAACAGACAAGCAGAGAGCCAAATCAGGAATCAACTTCCATTCACAATTGCTTCAAAGAGAATAAAATACCTAGGAATCCAGCTTACAAGGGATGTAAAGGACCTCTTCAAGGAGAACTACAAACCACTGCTCAGTGAAATCAAGAGGACACAAACAAATGGAAGAACATACCATGCTCATGGATAGGAAGAATCAATATCGTGAAAATGGCCATACTGCCCAAGGTTATTTATAGATTCAATGCCATCCCCATCAAGCTACCAATGAGTTTCTTCACAGAATTGGAAAAAACTGCTTTAAAGTTCATATGGAACCAAAAAAGAGCCCGCATTGCCAAGACAATCCTAAGTCAAAAGGACAAAGCTGGAGGCGTCACGCTACCTGACTTCAAACTATACTACAAGGCTACAGTAACCAAAACAGCATGGTACTGGTACCAAAACAGAGAAATAGACCAGTGGAACAGAACAGAGTCCTCAGAAATAATACCACACATCTACAGCCATCTGATCTTTGACAAACCTGACAAAAACAAGAAATGGGGAAAGGATTCCCTATTTAATAAATGGTGCTGGGAAAATTGGCTAGCCACAAGTAGAAAGCTGAAACTGGATCCTTTCCTTACCCCTTATACGAAAATTAATTCAAGATGGATTAGAGACTTAAATGTTAGACCTAATACCATAAAAACCCTAGAAGAAAACCTAGGTAGTACCATTCAGGACATAGGCATGGGCAAAGACTTCATGTCTAAAACACCAAAAGCAACGGCAGCAAAAGCCAAAATGGACAAATGGGATCTCATTAAACTAAAGAGCTTTTGCACAGCAAAAGAAACTACCATCAGAGTGAACAGGCAACCTACAGAATGGGGGAAATTTTTTACAACCTACTCATCTGACAAAGGGCTAATATCCAGAATCTACAAAGAACTCAAACAAATACACAAGAAAAAAACAAACAACCCCATCAAAAAGTGGGCAAAGGATATGAACAGACATTTCTCAAAAGAAGACATTCATACAGCTAACAGACACGTGAAAAAATGCTCATCATCACTCGCCATCAGAGAAATGCAAATCAAAACCACAATGAGATACCATCTCACACCAGTCAGAATGGCAATCATTAAGAAGTCAGGAAACAACAGATGTTGGAGAGGATGTGGAGAAATAGGAACACTTTTACACTGTTGGTGGGATTGTAAACTAGTTCAACCATTATGGAAAACAGTATGGCGATTCCTCAAGGATCTAGAACTAGATGTACCATATGACCCAGCCATCCCACTACTGGGTATATACCCACAGGATTATAAATTACTCTACTACAAAGACACATGCACACGTATGTTTATTGCGGCACTATTCACAATAGCAAAGACTTGGAATCAACCCAAATGTCCATCTGTGACAGACTGGATTAAGAAAATGTGGCACATATACACCATGGAATACTATGCAGCCATCAAAAAGGATGAGTTTGCGTCCTTTGTAGGGACATGGATGCAGCTGGAAACCATCATTCTTAGCAAACTATCACAAGAAGAGAAAACCAAACACCGCATGTTCTCACTCATAGGTGGGAACTGAACAATGAGATCACTTGGACTCGGGAAGGGGAACATCACACACTGGGGCCTATCATGGGGAGGGGGGAGGAGGGAGGGATTGCTTTGGGGAGTTATACATGATATAAACGTTATGCACATGTACCCTAGAACTTAAAGTATAATAAAAAATAAAAAAAAAATAAAAAAAAAAAAAGATGGAATTTGATGAACAAGAGACCTTAAATTTAAATGATTAATGATTTGTTTCTTGTTTAATAAATAATTCCCTTGACCACATGGTAGAAAGTTGTTTGTATTTCCTTCTAAAAGTTTTGTTTTATATATGAAAGTTCTTAATCCATCTGAAGTTAATTTCTATGCCTGATAAACAGAGTGAGATCTAATTTCATTTTTCTTCCATATGGGTAATCCATCTTTCTTTATGATCTTCAATGACACATATATGAAAATTCCATAAATTTTTAGACTTTTTTTGTTTGTTTGTTTTTTGAGATAGGGTCTTACTCTGTTACACAGACTGGATGCTTTGGTGCGATCTCGGTTCACCACAACCTCTACCTCCCAGGCTCAAGTGATTCTCCTTCCTCAGCCTCCCAAGTAGCTGGGATTACAGGTGCATGCCATTACTGCCTGGCTCATTTTTGTATTTTTAGTTGAGATGGGATTTCACTATGTTGGCCAGGATAGTCTGAATTCCTGACCTCAAATGATCCACCCACCTCAGCCTCCCAAAGTGCTGGAATTACAAGCGTGAACCACTGTGCCCAGTCGTAAACATGTTTTTAAGTTGCCTATTCATTATGTTAATAAATATATTCACCAAATAAATGTACTAAATATCCTTAACATCTAGAATTTTTATAATGAGTGCTAATATCTGGTATGGCAATACTCTTCCACCTTTTTATTCTTTCATAAGTATCTTAAACTGTGTTACAGTTTATTAAAAAATGGTAATAAATTTTTATTAGAGTTCCATAGAATCTATAGCATTTAGAGGAGTGTTGCTATATCCATAACTATTTACTTATTAATGAACATAGAACATATTCTCTAATAAGGAAGGCAAGAACCATTGCCTTCTTTATAGTTCTATAGTTTTTAGTAAAGCTTTTATATTTTTATGTAGGTTTTCCACAGCATTTTGGTGAAATTTTCCCAGGTGCTTTTTAGTTTTTGCTTTTTACGATTGAAAATGGTGCCCATTTTAAAAAAAAGTTGTATTTGAAATATATATACACAAACTGTGCTTATTAGAAGGGTAAAGCTTAACACAGTTTAAGTGAACGTGATTCCGTAACCAGCATCAAATCAAGAAAGAGGACATTAATTTATGCATATATTTCTAAAATTATATTTTCTAGTGTTTTTGTTACTGCATAAAAGTATAACTGATTTTTATTTTGATACTATTTTTAGCTATATTACTAACTTATCTTGTTTCTAGTAATTTGAAGATATTTTAGTGTAAATCATCAGAAAATATGCCAATAATGAGATTCATTTTTCTTCTTTCTATTTCTTATGCTTTCAGAATTGTATACTCTAATTGCAACATTTCGGGCATCCACTGCAATGCTGCATCCGAGTGGTGGTAGTAGGTCTACTTTTCTTGTGCCTGGTTTAAAAGCTTTTGACGTATTCTCATTTGATTCTTATGATAACTTTTCAGATTAAGAATGTTCTCTTCAAACCCAGTTTAATAGAAGTTTGGTCAAGGACAGATGCTGATATTTACGGAATGCCTTTTCTATATATGTTGAGGATATAAAATGTTTTTCTTCTTTAATATATTAATGCAGTGACTCACACACACATTGTACATGTATACACATATTAGATCGTTTGCTTTTCTTAGGATAAACCCAACTTTGTCATATTATATTATAATTTTAATATCCTCTTGAATTTTTTTCTAATATATTATTTAGAATCATTGTAGTCCTATAATACTGTTTTTCCTTATTATCTTTATTTATTTGGTTATGGTAGTTTAACTACAAAGAATGAATTATGGAATCTATTTTTCTTTTCTGTTCTCTTTCATGTTTCCATGTTCAAGTTTGACATGGAGTTCTAACTTTTTAAAATATCTTTTATGTTAACGTCTTTGGCCCATGAGTTAATTAGAAATAAATTCTTAATTTGTAAATATATTGAGATTTTAGGAGTTTTTATTTTTTACTAACTTCTAATTTGATAATTCCATGGTCAAAGCTTCTGACCTATATAACTAATCTTTACATTTTTAAAAAAATTGTTAATATCTCAGAAATTAATCAATCAACTTTATAAATGTGTCATGTCTGAGAATAATGTGTGCTTTCAAATTATTTTATTTAGAACTCTAAATATGTGAGTTAGATGAACTGTATTAATTATTTTGCTTAAATATTATTTATTGATTGAATTTTAGCCTGTTTGATTTATCAATAATTGATGGATACTGAAGTACTACACTGTGATTTTGCATGGATTAACACTATTTCTTTCAAGTATTTATTAAATGCTTAAGTGATTAGTGTTTTATCTTCCTGAAGAATTTAGCACTTTATCAGCATGTGGTTACTCTCTATATTCTTAATAATATTTTGCCTTGACATCTGTTTTTAAAATATTAATATAGCTACAGGAATATTTTTCTGCTGAGTGTTTATTATTGTAAATTTTTCTGTATCTTTTACATTGATGTAATTTTACATTAACTTAAAAGGTGCAAGAATAATATAAGGAATATTCATAAACACTTTTTCTAAATTCACTATTTTTTTTTTTTTTTTTTTGAGATGGAGTCTCTCTGTCACTCAGGCTGGAGTACAGTGGCCTGATCTTGGCTCGGCTCACTGCAAGCTCTGCTTCCTGGGTTCATGTCATTCTCCTGCCTCAGCCTCCCCAGTAGCTGGGACTACAGGCACCCGCCACCATGCCCGGCTAATTTTTTTTTTTTTTTTGTATTTTTAGTAGAGACACAGTTTCACCATGTTAGCCAGGATGGTCGTGATCTCCTGACCTCGTGATCCGCCCACCTCGGCCTCCCAAAGTGCTGGGATTACAGGTGTGAGCCACTGCGCCCTACCTCTAGATTCACTATTTATTTGTTGTCTCATTTGCTTTGTATTGTGTCATTTTTAATATTATTGCTCAATCGTTCCCTAAATTTTCCTTCTCCCTTATCATATATATACATAATATTACTATACACACATGTTGATTTTGTATATTCATATATAATTTTCTGAGCTGATGAGAGTAAGTTGGAGATGAACAGTCTAGTGTTATTTCCTAAGAACAAGGACAGTCTATTACAAGAGTATAGTACAATCAAAATTAAGAAATTGATATTCATGTAGTAAATTGTGTTTCCTTAGTCTTTTTTGTTTTAGTCATTCTAGTGTTGTGTAGTGGTATCTCACTGTAGTTTAATTTACATTTTTCTGAAACATATTGTTGAAGACTTTATCAGGTGCCTTTTGAACATTGTATTTCTTGCTTTGTAAAATGTCCATTCAAGACAATTGTATTTTGTTGTTGTTGTTTGTGATTCTTTTATTGGCTTATTCTGACTGTGGTTGATTTTTTAAAAATTATTAAGTTGTAATAGTTCTTTTTATATTTTGCTGTATAATATCACTATCAGATGCAAAACTTGAAAACATTTTTGGTGGCTTGTCTATTCATTTTTTAATGGAGTATATTATTGAGCAGATGCTTTTGTTTTTAGTAAAATCTAAATTATCAATTTTTCTTTCATTATTATTTTTTCTGTCTTACCTAAAAAATATTTACCAACTTCTAGCCCATGAAGATATTCTCTTTAATATTTTAAAAGCATTATTATATTTTTACCATTGACTTTTAGTTATATGATTCATCTTGAATTAATTTTGAGTATTGTGCAGTGTAGGGGCAGACATTCATCATTTTCTACAAGTATATCCAGTTGTTCTAGCATCCTTTGTTAAAAGGCGATCATTTCCCATGAATAGATTTGGTGACTTTGCTGACAATGATTTTATAACAGTATACATATTTCTGGACTGTTTATTTGTTTAACTAGTCTTATTTTAATTCCACACTCTCTTGGCTTCTGTAACATTTTAATAATACTTGAAGTACGATGGTGTAAGTCCTCTATCTTTCTTCTTCATTTTGAAGTTGTTTTGGAAATTATTGGCACTTTGCATATCTGTATAAATATATGAATTGCATTAATTTCTGTTGATTTATTGAGATTGTACTGAATTGATAGTTTGACTTGTGGATAATTGGTTTAGCAAAATAGAATCTTCTATTTCTGTGAATATAGTCATGTGACATCTAGGTAATGAACATACTGCAGGTTCTGCTGTGGTTAATGAAATGGTGGCCCTGCCTATTTCCAATTATGAGCTGGAAGAGCCTAAAACATCAGTAGCATTTGGAGATGAGGCAGTGATGGAGATTTTAATCCCTGGTTACTTTATTATGGCTGGTGTGTGCTATCTTTGAGGTTTTGACTGCTTAGAAACATAATCCTTGTCTGAGGGCTGGGAGGGCCATGGGGCCAACTGAAGTAACACATAGCCAGGTTGTTGATATAATATTCCTGCACAGAGCTGGCTAAAATTAGTGAGGAATTAGGTTATGTTGTTTAGAATGCAATCACAGAGCATATACGTATTTACTACATATAGGTAGAGAGCTGAACTAAATAAATGGTAAGATATTCTATTGTCATAATCACTAATTTACTCAATCCTGGTTCTTTGTCTTTTTTGTTTCATGATAATTTTGAACCTCATAAATTATCTATTTTAAGGGTTTAGATACATTTTCTTTATAAAGCATAATATATTTGGCACCTAATTCCAATCTCACAATCCAAGTAGAGAGCTTGATATTTTGATCCTCACAAAATTTAGTCGCTATATCAAAAGTAAAATGAGCACAGTGACTTCTGATAATTCGGGTGCTACAATAAATAGAATTCTTCTCCTTCAGTACAGTGATCAAACTGATGACTCCTGTCTTCATGATAGTCTTCTGAAAGTTGAGTAAGGAAAGTGTCTGGTGTTATATTCATCAAATTCCCTCTCATTTTTGAAAAGCCAGGACATGGAATACTGTCAGTATTTTTAATTTAAGAATCTTATAATTAATCAAATATAGATACAGTTTAATGTAATCCTCTCATTATATAAACAGTTGTGATTCATTTTAATATTTCACTGAATTTGGAGTTCAGGAAGCAAGGGAAGAGAGAGAGTCAGAGAGAGGTGGAAAGAGAGAATTTTTTTTTTATTAGAAATTGTCTTAGTAACTTATCCCTTCACACCACTTGTCTATTCTACTACTCTGGAGTCTGGAGGCAGGCTTCTCTGAGCAAATGCTCATTCAACAGCATGTTTACTCATAAGTTCAAGGCTCTGTTTAAGGTATCAGAAAAATGTTACAGTGCTCAGAGTACAATGCAGCTCCTTAATTAGATGATTTGTTTACATATTAACTTTAATCTTCTTCGTGTTAGACATATTAGCTTTCTGTCTTCTTCCCTTCTCCTCCTTCCTTCCCTTCCCTACCTTCTTTTCTCCTTCCACTCCTTTCTCTCCTTCTTTTATTCCTTTTTCCTGTCATTCTCATCTACTGTATGTGGGATCCTTTATTTTAGTTAGAGTCCTCTGAGAAGCAGATGCCAAGATAGAAATAAATGTCCAGGAGATTTGAGGAATGAAATACCTGTTATGGATGAAGCAATAGGCAGGGAAAGCCTTCAAATCCTCGTGCAGGTTTGATATCTGTGACAGGAGAAGGAAAAGAAAGAAGGAAGACTGGGCAGGAGGAGATTCAGACTGCTGAGTATTTCTAAGAGAGTTTATATTAGGTCAATGAAGAGTATCAAAGCCCTCAGGAATAGACCTAGAGAAGTCACCACCTGTCATGCTCAGACAAAACTGAATGGATCTAAAACTGTATCCCTATATGTCTTAGAACTCTTTTCTAATAAAAACATACATTTAATTTTTGTATCCAATATGATAATATCTGGCTTTTAAAAGTCAAGCCTGGTGTGTTGATATTTATTGATATATTTACATTTATTTATTTCATTTTTTTTCTCTTTGAGACAGGGTCTTGCTGTGTTGCCCAGGCTGGAGTGCAGTGGTGTGATCATAGCTCACTGCAGCATCAACCTCTAGGGCTCACACAATCCTGCCACCTCAGCTTCCTGAGTACCTCGGACCACAGGAACATGTCCCCATGCCCAGCTAAACTTTCTTGTTTTTTCATAGAGGCAAGGACTCACTATGTTGCCCAGGCTGGTCTTGAAATTCTGGGTTCAGATGATCCTCTTACCTTGACCTCCCAGAATCCTGGGGTTAGAGGTGTGAGTCACCATGCCCAATCTAAATTTATTTCTATCATTTTATTTTGTGATTTTTTTATTTCCCTGAATGATACTTGAATACATTTTCTTCCTTTCCTCCTTTTAACTGAAATGATTGTGTTTATGTCTAATTCCTTCTCTTTCCCCCTTTCCAAGTTTTTATTTTTATTCTTTTATTTAATAAGTCATTACTTTTAATATGTGAACATGTGTGAAGAAAGCTGATATCTTTATTCATCTCAGTGCTAATCAGTCCTTCTGTCATCCATGATATTGCTACCCACCATTTTAGTTGTAGCTTGTTTGTACCTTGTATGGAAAGAAGAATCCCGTGTAGGTTCTTAGTTGGAAGGAACCCCTGTAAAAAGAGAAAGATTAACAAGAGAAAAACAAATAGAAATTTATTAACATGTGTATTTTATTTATACTTGGAAGAAATCCTGGGAATAAAAAGTGCTCAAAGAGATGGTCTTGAATTCCAGCTTATATAGCATCTTCAACAAGAACAGTGAATTTTTAGAAAAGTGACAATATGAAAGAAAAGGACTTTGAGTCTCTAGGGGTGTCAACTTGGGGGAAGGCAAATAAATGGCAGGAAAGGCAGATTAGCAGGGCTTATTAATGTAGATTATTCTGATACCATTTCCAGGATGATAGGATCTAAATTGTCTTCCATGGTTAACCTTAACTTTTGTCTTTCCTGGTTAGGAGTGTCAGAGTATCTTTTATCTTTGTAAATTTACGTTTTGCTTTAATGCTAGTAGAGGAAAGGGAAATAGCTTTCTTACATCAACTATTTTATTTCTTAATTATCTTCAGCTCAGCAGTTCTTCATAACATGGGGTGGCAATGTCTGGTCTCCCACAACACCCAAAAACTAGATATATTTATGATTATTTTTTCACATGGTCAATAATATTTTTTATTGCACGACTTTATCAGTTTTATCATTGTTTTTGTCTGTAATCTCCACTTCTGATAAATATTTACATTTTTTCCAAATATATCTGTAACCATTGGACCAGCCCAAACTGGGCCTACTCTGCTGATAACAAAATGTGAGTTATCTTGTAGATGTAACAGTACCAAAAACTGGCTCATGTAGCCCAGGCATGCACAATAGAAAAAGCTTAGACTTTTCACAACATCTAAAACAAATGATTCCTCCTCTCAGAACCAAGAAGACTGGGACATGACCAGAACATAAATGATAGAACTCTTTCAAAAGCAAGGGGTCTGTTGGTCTGAAAGATTCAGGGCTAAAATCTGTCTCAACATACCTTACTGTAAATGGTCAAATTTGAAGCCCTCCAATAAGACCCTGCCAAACAAACATTCCTAAGTCCTTTTCCTTGCCCTCTGATCCCTTAAAACTTGCTTCAGACCTCATTTAGGGAGACAGATTTGAGCTTGTTTTCTGTCTCCTTGCTGAAGAGGCAGAAAACAATAAAGCCTTCCCTTTCCCAATAAGCCATCGCCATAGTATTGGCTTCTGTGTGCATTGGGTGGCAAGTTCATTTGCCTGACAAAATATCCTTTATTAATTTTGTGGTGAGGTTCTATTAGTAGTTAGCTATCAACCCTTTTCAGAACGCTTATTTATGAATGATAATTTAACTTGGCATAGAATTATAATCTGTAAGTTTATTTTTTTAAATCAGTGAATTGTTAGCTTATGTGTTTTAGTCCTAATTTTTACTGCACTATTCATTTTTTTTTTGAGTCCTGAGGATTTTCTTACTTCATTATACCTTATAATTTGTATAGGGGAGGGAATCATGAATTTGTAATCGCCCAAAGCGTTTTTCTTGCCTGCTACCCAGATAGAGCCGATTTACCAAGACAACAGAACTGTAATAGAGAAAGAATTTAATAAATGCTGAGCCAGCTAAGTGTAAGACTGGAGTTTACTACTCAAATCAGTTTCCCCAAAAAAATTGGAAACCAGGGTTTTTAAGGATAATTTGACAGATAGGGGGCTAGAGAATGAGGAATGCTGATTGATTGGGTTGGGGGTGAAATCACAGGGAGTTGAAGCAGGGTCTTCTTGGTCTCCTCAGTTTCTAGGTGGGATTGCAGAAGTACTTGAACCAGTTTACTGGTCTGAATGGCACCAGCTGGTACATTAGAAAGCAGAGTCTGAAAAACATCTTGAACACCAATCTAGGTTTTACAATAGTGATGCTACCCAGTGGGAACAACTGGGGAGGTTAGGAATCTGTGGTCTCTGGCTTCATGACTTCTGAGCAATAATTTCTCTTCTTGTGGTAAATTCGCTAGGCACTTTAGGCCCCAAGCAAGTAGGAGATTTGTTTGGGATATTTGTCATCTTTGTTTAAAAGTTAAACTATAAACTAAGGTTCCCCCGTAGTTAGCTCAGCCATGCCAGGCATGAACAAGGGCAGCTTGGAGGTTAAAAGCAAGATGGCGATGGACAGGTCATATTTCCTTCACTGCCATAATTTTTCTGTCTCAATTTTTTCTCACTGTCATAATTTTTGCAAAGGGTGTTTCAGCTTCCCTGCGCACTTCTAGATTTTTTGGCTGGGCCAAGGTAATTCTATGGGCTATCATAAGGCAGATTAAAAGTATAACTTAAAAACCATTTTAGTTACGTGCATATCTATATATGCAAGGCAATCTCACAAAAATATGAGATTCAAAGAAGGGCCAGAAAATTTAACCTTATATAGCATCCTGAGTTACAGAAAGAAATAGGGTATTAGGACTTCTTTGGTGGTGGAGGAAGGGCTGAGCCAAATTATGGGCCAGTGAGGGCAGGAAATGTATGGTGAATAAATGTTAACTTATTATGCAGATAAAAGGCTCTCAGGTGATAAAACTTGTGTTACAGTAGCTCTCTTCCTGGTATAGATAGTTTTACTAATATAAATTTCCTTTATAGATATGTTTCCTTTACAAATGGGAGATTTTTAAGAGCTACTCCTGTGTCTGCAGTTTCTCAAAATAACCAACTCCAAATAATCAATATACTAGAGAGGTATATTTTGGAGTGGCATATTCTAGTCTCCTGAAGTCATAGTTTGGGCTGGTGTGTCCTGAGCCCCAATATGTGTATTTAGAAATACATTCTTTATATTATATCTAGCATCTAGAAATTTTGAAGGGAATAGTTTCTTTGTTTTGTTTTGTTTTTTAATCTGCTTTGCTATTTTCCCAGAAGTGGAAATCTGCTAACATAGCATCATAAAGTCAGAGCTGGCAGGTAATTGTTTTGTCTCTGTTGATTACCAGCTTCTAACTCTTATCCATTGTTATTCTCATTGAAAGGATTTATCCTTAAATGACCTTTTGTTGAACTTTTCATGACACTTTGTGCATTTGGTAGATGAGAATTAGCAAAATCATTCCATGTTATCTGAAGGGCAGGAGTGGGGATAGGGACTAAATCCAGACCATCACATCATGAGAAAATATTATGAGCATTTCTATGGAATTAGTAGTTTAATTAAACAGAGGCCCAAAATCTATAAACAATATGGTAGACACTGAACAGAAGCAGGAAAATCAGCTAAACTAGAGAAAAGGCTCTACACAGATTTCGTTATGGAAAAGGCTGCCTTTTGTATTAGTCTTTTCACATCTTCACATGTATTTTTAATATTGTCAAAAATTCACAACTAAGAAAGTTAGATAAGGAAAACCTGAAGCACTTAAAACACTTAGAAAAAGAGTATCAAGCATGTTTTGTGCTGCCATAAATTTCTTTATGATATTTTATGATTGAGATAATGAGATATAAATTTATTTAATAAACCAAAAGCATATTAGACAGAAAAAAAATTATTCCACTGGATTCTGTTGATGATTTGGGACTCAGAAAACAGCCTCAGAGTGAAGACTGCAGAAACAGACTCAAAGGCAGTTTCTCTCTGACCTTCTGTGCCTTCCTTTCTCTCATCCCTCACTTTTCTGCACTGCAAGCCATAGGATCTAGAATCCTTCTCTCCAATGGGAGTCGTGGAAACCAAAACCCCTTTTCTCCAAAGCCAGCCATAAAATCTAAAAATGTTACTCTAACTTTCCCCCTTCTTTCTATGTAAGAACTGGCCAAGAAAGAAATTATCTATCTTTCTTTATTGTAGGCAATAAGACCCTCATTCCAGAGAGGGCCATTTCCCATACCTGGAAAGAAGGAAGGAAAGCTGCACAAGAGACCAAGAAGAACCTGAACAGATAGGCCTTGCTACATTTCCCCACTCAGTCTATTTTCATTAGCTCCTACCCTTTTTGCCCAATCACATTTCTACATGGCCATCACTGCTTTATCAAACCAAAGCATGAAGTCAGATTGTTTCCCCTGTTTCTTCAGGCTTCTTTCTGAAGGCTCCTATGCCATATAAAATTATGATTAAATAAATTTGTTATGTTTTTTCTTGCTAACCTGCTTGTTGTTGTAGAAATGGAGGTTGCGACCCTGATGATAATGCTGATCATGCTTGCGTTATGGGACAGAATATTTAACTCTTAGATTTCTTGTTAACTCAGAGACAAAGATGAAAATTTTTCTACTGTTATTTTGCCATAAGGAAAAGGAATAGATACATTGAAATGGTAATGCTTTGTGTGATTCTTATATTTCTGCATCCGCATATTATGTTCTAATAATATGAGGCCAACGTTCCTGTAATCATGATTATAGTGGATTAAATTGTGTCCCTCCAAAATATATGTTGAAGTCTTAAACACTCATTCTTTTGAATTTTATTTAGAAATAGGGTCTTTCAGATGTAACCAAGTTAAAATCAGATCCTTACACGAGGTGCTAATCCAAAATAACTGTTATCCTTATAAGAAGAGAAAAAAGAGGCACAGACAGAGGCACACAGGGAAAATGTCACGTGATAATGAGGGCAAAGAGTGGAATGATATGTCTAAGAAAATGGCGTGGAGCCAGTTCTCCCTCGGGTCTTCAGAGAGAAATGGCCCTACCAACAATTTCATTTCAGACTTTAAGCCTCTAAGACTTACGGGAGAATACATTTCTGTTGTTTTAAGCCAATCAGTTTGCATACTTTGGTTTAAGCAACTCAGTTTGTGTACAACTGCATACAGATTAGCCATTGTGGAAAGGAAGATTAATAAACTCAAATCCAAAGTAAAAGATTGGAAAAAAAATTTCTGAATGAGGAAAAGGAGAAAGCAGAGAAAAGGGATGAAGAGGGAATATCAGTCCGTGATCTATGGGGTAACTTTAAGTAAACTGGTGTATGTGTAACTGGAGTCTGTGACAGAGGAGAGAGAAGAGGAACAGATTGCATGCTAATTTGAACATCTATTTTAGTTATGGGTCAGTGTTATTTGTGTGACTTTTCTCCTCTTGTGGGTGATAGTTTCCAGCTTCCTTTTATGCTGTAATTTTTTTTATGTCTTTGTAAGTGTTTTTAATTGGATGACAGGCATTGTGAATTTTACTATGTTGAGCATTGTGTATTTTTGTTTTTCCTAAGTATTCTTAGGCTTTTTTTTCTGAGTCGCAATTAAGTTACTTGAAAATTATGTGATCATGCTGGCTCTTGCTTTTAAGATTAAGATTTTTTTCAGGTGAGACCAGAGCTGTGTTCGGTCTAAGGCTAATGATTTCCCACATCTGAGACAGGAACCTAAGGAACCTACTGCGTATTCTCCTCCAGTTCCCAAAGAATCTTGGAGTTTTCTAGTAAGTCTGGTGAAAACAGGTACTATTTCTTGCCATGTGTGAGCTCTAGGCGCTACTGTTTCTCTTTGTAAGTTGTTTATCTGGCCTCAGCCGGATTCCCCAGACACTTGCACTAATCAACCAGTGCTGAGTGGAATACCAGATGAGTGCCCTCTGCAAATCTTCAGGTCACTTTCTTTAAACCTCCTCCTCATTTTGTACTTTGTCCTGAGAACTTTAGCTACCGTAGTCTCCTCGGGCTGTCAGTTCTAAGGCATTAAGGCATCAATTTATGGCAACCTTAGGGTTCACCTTGTTTCCCAGTTTACGGGGATGACTGTTTTTTGTTGTCTGATATACAGTGCTTGCAAAATGTTATTCTATAATTATTTTTCTGGTTATTTCAAGTGGGATGGTGAATCCAGTCCGTATTACTCCATTTTGAAAGGTACTGGAATGTTCCCTCCTGCATGCATTTTAATTATTTTCTTTCTAATAAGCCAGAGAGCACTTAAGACAGAAGATAGAAAATGTTTAACAAAATTTACATTTTAGAAATAACTGTTAAAAAGAGGGAAGAAAAAGGAGGTCTAGGATAGATAGGAGCTTTATTGAAACATGAGTTTTGTTTTCTGAAAAATGTCTCTTTACTTTCAATTTGTCTTACTGGCATTAACTTTGAAAGAGAAGACCAGGGATAGCCATCATAATTTCCCCAAATCTGATATGAAGTCAAGGTAACAGGAAGAAGTGTTAGTTATGAAAATATCAGAAATGTTAGACATGAAAACATTATAAATAAACTCAGTCCCAAGAGGCTTTTTACTCATGCTATTTTCTTAGGTTGTGTTTATTCTAAATTTTCCATCTCCAAATTCCGCTCAATCGTATAAGATTAGTTTAAGTCCTACCCTTACAAGAAAGCCTTCCAAACAGCTCTAGGCTTTTAAAAATTGTAGAATTTATGACATAAAAAACAAATTTAGTGGTTTATGATATTCTATTATGCTTTATTAATTTCATTATATTTTAAAATCTTGTGATAACAGAATTAATATCCCTTTTCATGTTTCTAGATGTCTGCATACATTTTTTACTTTACTGTTCATTTTTTTTATAGTTCTTGACTTACACTAGGTTACTGAGTATTTTATCTTAATCATGATGTTTTATTTGTTACAAACCGCTTAGTTTATGTAATAACTGTTTACTTCAGGTTTTAAATTCCACACTGTCTTCATAGGCTAGGTGTAGGCAAGGGAAATAATTTGTTTTTATTCCATTGTTTTAAATGTGTTTCTTTTAAATAAAGGCTGTAGTTTTATTTTAAATAAAGCCAGTAGTTTATACAAACAAAGTAAAGAAGATTAATAAGATACATTTAACTAAAGTTTTTTGGATGTATCCAATAACCAGCAAAAAGAAAGAGAAGCAAAAGGAGAATGTCAAGTGTTACAGCAAGGCATAAGCTAGGAGCTGAGATATTGAATCAAACTTTAGAAACAAACTGAAATCTGAACTAAAACTGAGATATACTGGGAGAGCATGAAGAAAGGCAAAGAAAGTTTTCTTAATCTATCCAACTCTTTAGTCCATTAGATAATTTCATGAGTGCTGTGTGACACGGATCAAAGTTTTTCTCCCAAAGTAAATATCTAATAGAATCAGCACCTTTTAATGAAAAGATCTTCTTTTCTCTTATGGTATTGTATTAGTAGTACCCTTGTCATTAAGCTGGTGACCATTTATATGAAAGTCTGTTTCTGGTTTCTACTCTGTTACATTTGTCTGTCCTCAAAATGTTATATTTATATGTCCTTAAATTAGATATTGCTAATCTCCACAAAAGAAAAACTCCTATTATTTGACTAGGCTTTAATTGAATCTGTAGATCAATTTCAGAGAATTGATATTTATTGCCCTAGTGAATTTGAAGTTTCCATTTTGTGACTATGGTTTGTTACTTCTTGTTGTTATTTCTATTATTATTATTATTATTATTTTGAGACAGTATCTCTCTGTCACCCAGGCTGGAGTGCAGTGGCACCATCTCGGCTCACTGCAACCTCCGCCTCCCAGGTTCAAGCAATTCCCCTGCGTCAGCCTCCCGAGTAGCTGGAACTACAGACATGTACCACCGTTGCTGGCTAACTTTTTTGTATTTTTAGTAGAGATGGGGTTTCACCATGTTGTCTAGGCTGGTCTCAAACTCCTAACCTCAGGCAATCTGCCCACCTCGGCCTCCCAAAGTGCCAAGATCACACACATGAGCCACCGCAATGGGCTGGTTTATAAGTTTTTAATTTAATTTTTTGCTTTTTCTCCACAATGATTTGTAATTTCTTATATGGAAGTACTTTTTATGTATCTATCAGAATGACTTCCAATTTTTATAATTATCATCCGCTGTCATTACTACTGGCTTATTCAGTTTTTCTCCTTTTAATTATGTTGTTTTATACTGAATTTTTAAAAACCATTTACATAAACCCAGTAAATTCCCCTGTGACTCTTCCCAACCTCGACCCCTACAACCAGATAAAATATTTTTTAAATATCTGTCATCATATAATAGTTTTGTCTGCTCATGAACCTCATACAAATAGAAACATATGTACTCTGGCATTTCTGCTTCCTCATTCACTTACTATTTTTGAGAATCAGTCGTGTTGTTGCATATATAATTTTTTTCCTTTTTACTACTGAGTAATATTTTGTTTGAATACATTATAATTTGTTTATTCATTCTCTTACTGATTAATATTTGGTTTACTTACAGTTTTTTAATAACTAGGAATAGAACATATTTGAGCATTCCTTTATAAGTCTTCTTTTTTTAAAACCATTTAATGAACATTTATTTATTGTTACCCTTCGCTAGTCATTGTATCAGGCATGGGTGATACTGAGATAAGAAAGCCTCTTTTCTTTAGGAACTCCCCCCTCTCTTTTTTTTTTTCTTTTATTATACTTTAAGTTCTGGGATACATGTGCAGAACGTGCAGGTTTGTTACATAGATATACATGTGCCATGGTGGTTTGCTGCATCCATCAACCCATCATCTATATTAGGTATTCCTCCTAATGCTATCCCCCACCAGTCCCCCACTCCTCAACAGGCCCTGGGTGTGTGATGTTCCCCTCCCTATATCCATGTCATTGTTCAACTCCCACTTCTGAGTGAGAACATGTGGTGTTTGGTTTTCTGTTCCTGTATTAGCTTGCTGAGAATGGTGGTTTTCAGCTTCATCCATGTCCCTGCAAAGGAGATGAACTCATCCTTTTTTATGACTGCATAGTATTCCATGGTGTATATGTACAGCATTTTCTTTATCCAGTCTATCATTGATGGGCATTTGGGTTGGTTCCAAGTCTTTGTTATCATAAATAGTGGTGCAATAAACATACATGTGCGTGTGTCTTCATAGTAGAATGATTTTTAATACTTTGGGTATATACTCAGTAATGGGATTGCTGGGTCAAATGGCATTTCTGGTTCTAGATCCTTGAGGAATTACCACACTGTCTTCCACAATGGTTGAACTAATTTACACTCCCACCAACAGTCTAAAAGTATTCCTATTTCTCAACACCCTCGCCAGCATCTGTTCTTTCCTGACTTTTAATGATAGCCATTCTAACTGACATTAGATGGTATCTCATTGTGGTTTAGATTTGCATTTCTCTAATGATCAGTGATGATGAGCTTTTTTTTTCATATGTTTGTTGTCCGCATAAATGTCTTCTTTTGAGAAGTGTCTGTTGATATCCTTTGCCCACTTTTTGATGGGGTCATTTCTTTTTTTCCTTGTGAATTTCTTTAAGTTGCCTGTAAATTCTGGATATTAGCCCTTTGTCAGATGGATAGAATGCAAAAATTTTCTCCCGTTTTGTATGTTGCCTGTTCACTCTGATAATAGTTTCTTTTGCTATGCAGAAGCTCTTTAGTTTAATTAGATCCCATTTGTCAATTTTGATTTTTGTTGCCATTGCTTTTGGTGTTTTCGTCATGAAATCTTTGCCCATGCCTATGTACTGAATGGTATTGTCTAGGTTTTCTTCTAGGGTTTTTATGGTTTTAGGTCTTATGTTGAAGTCTTTAATCCATCTTGAGTTAATTTTTGTATAAGGCATAAGGAAGGGATCCAGTTTCAGTTTTCTGCATATGGCTAGCCAATTTTCCCAACACAATTTATTAAGTAGGGAATCCTTTCCCCATTGCTTGTTTTTGTCAGGTGTGTCAAAGATCAGATGGTTGTACATGTGTGGCATTATTTGTGAGGCCTCTGTTATTTTCCATTGGTCTAGATCTCTGTTTTGGTATCAGTACCATGCTGTTTTTGTTACTGTAGCCTTGTAGTATAGTTTGAAGTCAGGTAGTGTGATGCCTCCAGCTTTGTTCTTTTTGCTTAGGGTTGTCTTGGCTATACGGACTCTTTTTTGGTTCCATATGAAATTTAAAATAGTTTTTTCTAATTCTGGGAAGAAAGTCAATGGTAGCTTGATGGAGATAGCATTGAATCTATAAATTACTTTGGGCAGTATGGCCATTTTCGTGATATTGATTCTTCCTATCCATGAGCATGACCGTTTGTTTGTGTCCTCTCTTATTTCTTTGAGGAGTGGTTTGTAGTTCTCCTTGAAGACGTCCTTCACATCCCTTGTAAGTTGTATTCCTAGTTATTTTATTATCTTTGTAGCAATTGTGAATGGGAGTTCACTCATCATTTGGCTCTTTGTTTGTCTACTATTGGTGTATAGGAATGCTTTTGATTTTTGCACGTTGATTTTGTATCCTGAGACTTTGCTGATGTTGCTTATCATCTCAAGGAGGTTTTGGATGGAGACGATGTGGTTTTATAAATATACTATTATGTCATCTTCAAACAGAGACAATCTGACTTCCTCTCTTCCTATTTGAATACGTTTTATTTCTTCCTCTTGTCTGATTGCCCTAGCCAGAACTTCCAATACTATGTTGAATAGGAGTTGTGAGAGAGGGCATCCTTGTCTTGTGCCAGTTTTCAAAGGGAATGATTCCAGGTTTCGCCCATTCAGTATGATATTGGCTGTGGGTTTGTCATAAATAGCTCTTGTGATTTTGAGATACGTACTATCAATACCTAGTTTATTGAGAGTTTTTAGTATGAAGGGGTGTTGAATTTTATCGAAGGCCTTTTCTGCACCTATTAAGATAATCATGTGATTTTTGTCATTGGTTCTGTTTATGTGATAAATTATGTTTATTGATTTGCATATGTTGAACCAGCCTTGCATCCCAAGTATGAAGACGACTTGACTATGGTGAGTAAGCTTTTTGATGTGCTGCTGGACTTGGTTTGCCAGTATTTTACTGAGGATTTTTGCATCAATGTTCATCAGGGGTATTGGCCTGAAGTTTTCTTTTTTGTTGTGTCTCTATAAGTCTTCTTGTAGGTACATGTTTTCACTTAATTTTGGTAAATATCTAAGAGTAGAATGGATGGGTCATAGGGTAGTTGTATGTTTATATTTGTTAGAAATGCCCAAACAATTTTCCAAAGTGTTTCATTATTTTACATTTCTGTCAGCAATGTATGAGAGTTCACGTGACTCCAAAGTCTTGCCAACACATTTCATCATCAGTCTTTTAATTATGGCCATTTTGCTGAGTATGTAGTGCTGTTCATTGTGGTTTTATTTTGAATTATCCTAGTGATTGTTTGTGATCATCTTTTCATACAATAATTGGCCTCGCATATATCAACTTTTATGAACGTTCTTTTCAAGCATTTTTTAAGACTTTTATTTTTATTGTTCTTTATCATTATCCTTTTTATCTGATGGAAGATGTACATATGGATATGGACATATTTATGGTATTGTAATTGTACCATTGTCATTAAGCTGGTGACCATTTATGTGTAGGTCTGTTTCTGGTTTCTGTATATAGATAGATAGATAGATATGATTATGGATTAGATATATATCAATAGTATATATGATATTGGATATGTCATATATAGTATACATGATATTGAATATATAATATATATGCTATTACATATAAGATATAATGATATGTCTATTATATGATATATATCCATATATATAAACATATCCGTATATATCATACCTTTTCCAGTCTGTGCCTTACTTTTTCACTTTCTTAACACTTAACTTGGTCCTTCTATTATCCTTTATCTTCTCTTTCTACATTTTACTTTAAATAATCCTAGATTCATCAGAAGTTGCAAAAAATGTATAGACAGGTCCTCTGTGCCCTTCATCCAGTTTTCTCCGATGATAACTAACTTCATTACCTTAAAATAATATCAAAACCTATAAAAGGACATTTATATTGGTATAATTTACAAAGCCTATCCAGATTTCACCAGTTTTATTTGTACTTGTGTTTGTATACTTTTGCATAATTCCAGCACATGTGTAGACTGATCCAATCACCAACACAATGAAGACACAGAGCTGTTCCCTACTTTAAGGTAAAATATGCAATGTATTTACATTTTTGACAAACATTGAAATTATTTCAACCCTGGGTAATTCTAGAAATGTAAAACACCTACCTATTACTCAGTTTTGTTCTTATCATAATAATGTAATTTGAACATTTTGAGTTATTTCATACATTAAGCTAAAAAGTTCACTTCTGAAAATCATACACTTATTGTTTATTTGAGACAGTAAAAGTAAAATATCTTGATGCATCTGTGTTGGTATCACACATGATTCATTTCCTTGACATCTTTTGTCCCAATATTCATAAACATAGCTATTTAAAGGTATAAATGACAACAAAAGTTTTATTAGATCATACTCATTTTTATTTAACAATGCCAAATGGTATTTCTTTAAATAGAATTGTATTCTATTTAAAAGCATGTATAAGAGTAACTATAATACAAATGGCCGATGGCATAGATAGGTGGAGAAAGAACCAATAGATTAAAAGACCACCATGTTTTTCTTCTCATTCACCAGTCATTTATTGGCCTGATAATGTACTGTTGAAATTAAAAGCTCTCATCAGTGACACATATTAGATCTTCAGAATTCCATTCATTTCCTACCTGAAGAAAGAAAGATATGGGATATAGGGTGGATGAAGGAAGAATGTCTGAACTGTAGCAGCTAGCTCTCAATAAGCCCACAAAGAACCAAATAATATTTTCCAAGATGAACCCTAATCCACTCATATAATATAATATTATCATCTGACAAAAGTGCTTATGATTTCTCACCTTCTTTTTTGACTCATGTAGAACCTCACTTACTGGAGATCAAGACCTGTCTTATAAGATCAGGATTCTATAAAGTGGCTTCAGACATGTTAAGCTTAACTTGAGAAGACCAATCTGCTGGCACCAAGTTGTGGATTTCTGTAACAACTCCACAAATCACAAATCTAGATCTAAATTATATTCCTCTGTCATCTGTGAGGCAGTACAGTGCCAAGTTGGTAAAAAGATAGTCTCCACCTACTCTTCTCTTCCCATGGTGGAGGCCAAAGGAAGCCCCATTTCTATACCCAAACCTACAGTTTTATCTTATGTCCACAAGTACTTGTGAGGCTGATGTTGTGAGTTCCAATCCTAATTTTGCTGATCCCTTTTTGTTCTGAAAGAATTAGAAATTTACTCTCTCTCAATTTTGGACCCAAGTTGTCAGAATATTCCTCAACTCTTTATCTGATTAAAAAAAACAGACCCAATATAGCTTTTCCTTGTAAAAAGGGAAAAGAATAACACTTCACTTAAATTACTTTGTTAATAAATATATAAACAAAAAAGTCATCAAGCTATTTTTCATAAATTCTCCTTTCCCTTTCTAGCTATGTAATGCACTATATTTTAAATGTATTACATTAAAATGATGATGAGAAAAAAAGAGAATGATTTGTTTTTTCCTTTCCTAAAGATTATTCATCTATCAAAAGCTTAATTTACTTGAAAGTAATAAATCACGTTGGGCTTGTCACAAGCTTTTGGGTTCTTATTTTAATTTATGTCAATTAGAAAAAAGCTGGTCTGTTGGAACTGAAGTTAAATTAATGGTACATGTACTTTGATGTCAGAATGAGCTCTGCCTTGGTTTCCTGAGACTTTTAGAGAATGCCCCAAATCTGATATACCTCACCCTGAAGAAGGGCCTGCATCCAAGGGGTCTTATAAAAATAGACCTTTGGGAATGAGTCCAACCAAAAAAAAAAGAAAAAAGATGCATAGTGATGAAAGGTCACACCCAGAAAGTAGCATTGAGTGATTCCAGTAGAAATCATGAGGGACCAAGAATTGTAGTCAGATTTTCCTCTGACTTTGATTTAGTTTGATTAACTAAACTCTTGGAAACAGCTATTGTAAACCAATCCATTGTTTTCTGGAGGATATTACTTTGTCCACGTCTAATTGCTTCCACGTATTCATCATTGTTCAAAATGTTCCTTTCAAACAGTTACATGGATATCACCTACGACTTTTCCCTGTGAAATTTTAATGATTATTAAGGTATGCCCAGTAGGCAGTCATGGTCTGCTATTACAGACTTCATTTATAGAAGTCATAAATATCTGAACACGCAGAAAGGCAATTTCTGCAGTAGTGTTTTGGAGCACACATTTTGCAGTGACAGAAGATCAGTCTACACTCACCCTCTGCCACATTCATGGCTTATGGATAGCAATCCTAGAGTCATACTTTTCCAAGATCTCCTTTGAGAGTAAAGACTATACCTTCTGTTTCTTTACAATCTGAGTCTCTTGATCGTATTTCTCTTTTGGATGGTATTATGTTCTTACCTAGAATATAAGTTTTGGTTCTCTTTGTAAAATTTCTCCTACCTTATAAATAATTAGGGGCGTATTTGATTCCCGTAATACCTACAACTATCTTGCATGTGGCCATTGCTCAATGAGTGTTTATAGTATAAAGAGACAGGATTTGACTCAGAAAGATTGTATTTGAATATTATGGTTGCATAAGGTAGTGGCATAACTTTGGGCAAGTTTATCCAGTTCTTTACTCTTCAGTCCCTACATAAATAAAATGAGGATAATAATTCTAAATTTGGGGGTGAGAATTATAAATAATATTTTATAACATCTAGAACATTATCTGTCACATAGTAAACATCTGAAATGCCAGTTGCTTTATTGTTTAATGAATATTGTTAAGGTCATTGCTGAATTACCTTATTATACCTAACTCAGCCTCACAAATGCTATCAACCTACTAGAAGTGTCTTTATATTTAGGTGAACTTGAGTGGTTTGGGAGATAATAATGTATTTATGATTTGGCCAACTTTATTTGTGCAAGATAAAGAAACCAGCATGTGCTGAACACTAGGAAAATTCAATTCCATGAAACCTTGGGAATACTTCAAATGGACAAATCAACACATAGCCATAGATGGTGTCACTAATTCTCAGATTATTTGCTTCCTTGTATCAAACAACATATTGGGAAAAAACAAAATGCCTAATAAGTTCTAAAAAATAAGTCACTTTTTATCTTATAGTTGGAATCAGCCTAGAATGTCAGATACTATGTCAATTTTAATATTTTAATTTTGAGTTATCAGTTTCCTGAAATGATAGCTAAACTTTATGCCTGATAATGCAATGTGGTTAAGTGTATAACGCCGATTATGTTCCAGACACTGTTGTTAAAATAATATTAAGGCATTGTTACTCTGATTCTTTAGAATGATCTGCATTTTGAACACTGTGTTTCATCATCATACCATATTTCCAATCACTTTTAACTCATTAATTAGTAGAAAATTACATTCTCATAGTTCAATACATTTCCCTTCCATGAATGGGTATTTATCTGATAAAAATAAGGTCTTATGTTAATTAAATAAAATATACGATAATTTTAAAAATATATATATGCAACTTTAAGGCAACTTTTCAATTGAACAATGACACAAGCCATTAATGAGGACAATCAAAATGTAGAATTAGTTGAGCAGTGCTAACACGTTTGCTAAACTGGCAAATGTTGAGGCAGTGATGGTGGCTTTAGACTGTCAACCTGATAGGTTTACATAGAAGAATGCAGAATAATTAAACCTTATAAATGATCTTGATCTACCACATATAACATATCCTGACATTTTATGTCATCTGGAGCTTTGATAATTATAAGGGGACTTCAAAAGTTTCTGAAAAACTGGAATTAAAAGATACAAATTAAAAGCATAAACTATTTCTCAGCATAACTTTCATCAAGGTCAAGACACTTTTCTAAGCAATGATACCCACCATTTTGTCCATCCCATACCTAAGGACCCTGGGGGTTTAATCAAGTCAATGTAGTGTTTTTTTACATTATTAACTGAAAAAAAAAAATGGAGAAGCTTTAAAGATTTTCTTAAGATTACAAACAAAAAGAAGTCAAAAGAGGTCAAATCAGAACTATAAGGTGTATGTCTATTGATTTCTCATTGAAACTCTTGCAAAATTGCCCTTGTTTGATGACGGAAAGGAATAGGATTATTGTGGTGATGGAGAAGGCCTCTCTGATGAAGCTTTCTTGGGCATTTCTCTGCTAAAGCTTTGGCTAAGTTCTTCAACGCATTCTCATAATAAGCAGATGTTATTATTCTTTGACCCTCTAGGAAGTCAACAGCAAATATCTTGAACATTTTCCCCAAAATGTTGCCATGACTTTTGCTCTTGACTGGTGGTTTGCTTTTGCTTTGACTGCACTGCTTCTGCCTCTTGGTAGCCATTGCTTTGATTGTGCTTTGTCTTCAGGATCATACTGGTAAATCTATGTTTCATTTCCTGCTACAATTCTTCAAAAAAAAAAAAATGCTTCAGGATCTTGATCCCACTTGTTTAAAACTTCAGTTGAAAGTTCTGCTCTTGTTTATAGCCAATCTGAGCACAATGGTTTTTGGCACTTACTAAATGGGAAAGTTTGTTCAGCTTTAATTTTTCATTCAGAATTGTGTACGCTGGAACAATTGAGATGTCTATAGTGTTGGCTATTTGTGTGGTTATTTGTCAGTCCTCTTCAATTAGGGCATAAACAAGATTGATTTGTTCTCACAAATTGATGTGTGTGGTCTGCTAGTATAGACTTCATTACAGCATCATCTCATCCCTTCTTAAAATGAGTTATCCATTTGTAAGCTGTCATTTTATTTGGAGAATCATACCCATAAACTCCTCATAAAGCATCAATGATCTCACCATTCTTCTACCCAAGCTTCACCATAAAATTGATGTTTGTTTTGTTTCAATTTTAGCAGAATTTATTTTACTCTGATAGGAGCTTTTTTCAAACTGATGCATTACCCTTCTTAGTTTCTCCCCAACCCAAATCTTGTTCAAATATGTTTACAAGTTTATTTTTGGTGCAAAGTATTTTTCAAATCCATGCATAGTTTTTTATTTATAATACACATTGTCCGTAAAATTTAAAAGACTCCCTTCTATATCGTTTATATTATTCTCCACACTGTTTATTATAACACATATTAACAAGGGCTGTGCTTTAGAGCAGAGTTCTCCCACTGCCCCTTGGACCTTCTTTTACTATGCTGACACTGAGCTATCAACCCTCTCCCTCTAAACTTAACTGTTCTGAGGTAAGTGATTCAGAGAAAATTTAAATCCAGCTGTTGACTTTGGTGGACGTCCTAGCTTCATATGCTAACTTGCATACGTTAGCAAAACTGAAACAAACTTTCCATCTTGACAATTGTTCTGTAAGTTACACAACTAATGTCATACAAAGAAGCTTTTTAGGGTATGCTATCTATATGAACTTGATTTTAGTTATACAGTTCAAGCAAAAAAGATGCAGTACTCAAGTATTTCTTTTGGTTCTCATGGGTCCTCTCAAACCAAGTGAAATTTGTTCTTGGATTTGGAAAAGGGCTTTATTTTACAAGAATTGCTATTTCGTTCTACTCAGTATTGCTCCATTCACAGAAGAGCTGTAAGCAAGAGGATATGTGGGAATTTTTATCAGAACATAATAAACAATATCATTTTCTAGCAAAGTATAGGAAATGGTGCAAGAGGTTCAATCTCTTCAGGTTGCTAAGTGTGGCAGGATGTTTTTGGAAGGTGACACATTCACAGTGCACTATGTAACCTGATGAAAAGGTAGAAACTCAAAACAATGAATATGAAAACAATAACAACAACAACAATCACAAAATCAAGCTTTACTATGCCCTTGCTTTGATAGAGAAACATGGATGAAAAACAGAGAAATTGGCCGGGCGCGGTGGCTCAAGCCTGTAATCCTAGCACTTTGGGAGGCCGAGACGGGTGGATCACGATGTCAGGAGATCAAGACCATCCTGGCTGACAGGGTGAAACCCCGTCTCTACTAAAAAAAATACAAAAAACTAGCCGGGCGAGGTGGCGGGCGCCTGTAGTCCCAGCTACTCGGGAGGCTGAGGCAGGAGAATGGCGTAAACCCGGGAGGCGGAGCTTGCAGTGAGCTGAGATCCGGCCACTGCACTCCAGCCCGGGCGACAAAGCGAGACTCCGTCTCAAAAAAAAAACAAAAAAAAAAAAAAAAAAAAAACAGAGAAATCAGATTTCAGATGTGACAGCAAATCTAAGGATACTTTAAGCATTAATTTTTTAAATTTTAGATTATTTCATTCTAACTAAAGGCAGCATTAAATAATCTTATGCTCTAAACTGACTGCAACAGTGATAGAATGATTAAGACCAAGAGAGCTTATTTGGGATGTGGGTTGGGTCAGGGTTGCAAGGATTTTTGGCAAGGTACAGTTAGCAAAATATATCAATAGGATAGGGATGAAGGTTACGGTTGAAATTAGAGCAGCGTTTGAGGTCAGAACTAACATTTACTTGGAAATAATATAAACTTTGTTGTCAAAGAAATATGATTCCCATTAAAGAATAGAATAGTTAAAAATGCAATTAAGAAGGAAATGATATCAAATGAAAAGTGAATATTCTGCTGAGCAAACTTGCAGAGGAATATACAATCATGAATGGTAAATACAAAAACTTGGGAACAAACTCACCTTACCTAAAGAAGAACCACGGATTAGGATATATGGACTTTAATACTACTTTGGATACTAACAAATAATGTACACGTTAGGAAAGCCAACTTACTGCCTTTGAATGGAAACAATGTGTGTTAGTCTAACAATGTCTTCTCATTTCATTTAAAAAATGTTAAGTAATCAAATACTACTTGTATGTCCAGGGCTATATGCTAAATTCTTGGATTAAGTAGTGTTTGTGGAGGACTCATGGGAACAAGGAAATAAGAAATCAAAATTACTGAGCTTGTCAAATAGTTGGGGAGCACAAAACACAGAAAGTACAATTGAACACAAGTAAGATGATGCTCATGCCTAGTGTTACAAAATGAATCTTTCTGTATCTAAGGAGAGATTTTAAGATGGGATAAAACAATACTCTTTAAATCAGAGATGTTAAACATATATCTGGTAGTGAACTTGGGCTCAAAAAGATCTGGTCTTACTTATTTCCAACATCTGTGAGGTTGGTCAGTCATTTGCCTCCCTAGGCTTTCATTTTTGTAGTTTAATGTGTTAATACACTTTAAACACTTAGTACAATGCCTGGGACCTAATAAACATTAAATAAATGACAATGTTTAAGTTTACTAATATGTTTACAAGGTTAAAAATAGAATAAAAGAGGCAATATGACCATCTTACATTTTTAAACTATTGGATTCTTTCACTCTTTCACCTTGCTTGATCCAACGGATACATACTGTTAAAAAAAACAAAAAAAGTCACAAGGAAAGTAGTAAAAGATTAAACTTACCTGCCATATATCCACATAAAAATTTATGATTTTCAGTTAACAACTGGATCTATTATAGCTGGTGCATGTTGTATGAAAATTTATTACCCAAAGCTATAATTGAACAAATTAATCTTTTTGTTTCATCTTATTTTGATAAAATAACTATGCACAAGGGAAAATTCTACCCATATAAACATCTCACTTTTATGTGTTGTCAATTATTCTGCACTCATTTCTAAGAAGCTATAAAATTAACACAGGTATTATAAAACTGTATGAATTATTTAACACCAATTTAACACTCTGATTATTTATATATTTTTATCTTTATGTTTTGCTTATATTTCATTTGTTTAGTCTTTCTCTCTATCTTTTCCCCCAAATCTTTGTTTTTCAGAAAGCAAAGTTTCTATTTCATCCACTGACATGATTAGGTTAAGATATGGGGGATTCAGTGAGTGCTTAATACTACTCTTGTAAAAGCCGGGCGCGGTGGCTCAAGCCTGTAATCCCAGCACTTTGGGAGGCCGAGACGGGCGGATCACGAGGTCAGGAGATCGAGACCATCCTGGCTAACACGGTGAAACCCCGTCTCTACTAAAAATACAAAAACTAGCCGGGTGAGGTGGCAGGAGCCTGTAGTCCCAGCTACTCGGGAGGCTGAGGCAGGAGAATGGCGTGAACCCGGGAGGCGGAGCTTGCAGTGAGCTGAGATCCGGCCACTGCACTCCAGTCCGGGCGACAGAGCGAGACTCCGCCTCAAAAAAAAAAAAAAAAAAAACTACTCTTGTAAAAATCAATGTCACACACACATTGATTTCACTGAACAGGTAAGAAGTCTGCCAAGACATCCTTCCCTTCTCACTCATAATATCAAGGGAATCAGGAAAGGCTGTAGGAACACACGTGTCAACACTGTGAGTCAGGCACTCAATACTCAAGGTCAGCCCAGTTGATCACAATATTTTGGTTTATTATAAGGATCTAACCCCTCTCATCCTATTTACTACAAGTCTTCACGTGATTTCAGAGGCAACTGTCCTCCTCTACTCTGATTAGTTTATCTGTATTTCTTTCAGAACTCTCTACTCAATTGAAGAGGATCTTTTGCAAAATGAAGAGCTGCTAGTGCACTGCTTATCACTTATCCGTTTGATCTTGACCCCTTTTTGGAGGAATCATTTAATGAATCTTGTTCTTCACTTGTTATTTTCCACATACCAATGACAAGTATAGGATAAAGGCTGAAAACAAAGATTTTAGAAACCTAGAGAACAGATTTAGATACCAAGCTATACTATTTAATAGCTGTAAAATCATTTTAAAAATACCTTTATCTCCTGCAGTTATTGTAGATATTGGATTTTATACCATGTATATAAAACTCTTAGCACAATGCTTTGTGCATAGAAAACAATCAAATGCCAGTGATGGATGACAACAAGGATGTTGACTGTGATGATAAGGAAGATGATGGTGAAGATAATGGAGGTAACATTTGTATAGAACTCTGGATATTTGAGAGCAAGTAATACATAATACAGCCAATGCAAATTGTATATAATATAAATATATATGTACACGTATATATGTACACCCATATATACTTTAAATAAATGTATATATACTTTAAATATGTATACTTTATATATATACTTTAAATGTATATATATATTTATGTTTGCTTTGTTATGACAAAAATGTAGCAATGAATGAAAGGGCTACACTAATTCATAGTTTCACACATTCAGATATTACAATTGTCAGCAAATATTTTCTTAAAAGGTCAGATATTAAATACTTTTTACTTTGCAGGCCATATGGTCTCTGTCACCAGGAACTCAAATCTGCCACTGCAGCATAAAAGCAGTCATGGAGAATACATAAATGAATGGGATGGGTATGGTTGTGTTTCAAGTAAACTTTACAGAAAAGTGGCCAGTGCATGTTTGCTGAATCCTGAAATAGACTATTATATGCTTATTTGGTACTTCTGAAGGTAATATAAATGTTATAAATTTGATATCAAGTGTCTGAGATATATAGCATTTTAATGCACTACCACCATTTAATTATAATTAAGTACATGTACATGACTTGATTTGTTTACATATTTATTTATCCAACAAATACTTATAAAGTGACAATCAAGTCCCAAATGCTAAATCTTGTGCCAAGATAACAAAGAAGAATAAGGCAAAATCTCTTTCCAAAATGGAACAAAAATTTGTTCTTTATATATACATACCTACTATGTCCCCATAAAAATTTTAAAAAAATTAAAAGTTAACAAGTTTAAAGAGATATAATATTTGTATTCACATGCTAAGTGAGTAGGTTGAGCATTATGGATCCGTAAAATAAATAGGCTCTCAAAGTCCTCAGCTGTGGTAGATTGCAATAATTGTCACAATATTTGGCAGTTCCCCCAATCGAGAGGCAGAGTTGATTTCCCACCCCTTGAATCAAGTCATGTGATTTGCTCTGAAAACAGCACATTGACAACTGTAATGAAAGCAGACTTGGAAATGTTCTTACGTAGGGGCTCCTGAACTTTCTGGCTGCTATTCAGGATGCAGAGAGCATCCTGTGAAGAAGTCCCGGACAGCCTGCTGAAGAATAAGAGATCATGTGGAACAGAAATTAGACAGCACAGCTGAGACTCCCTAGATTAATCAGTCTGCTAACAACAGATGTAAGAGTTAGACCATCTTAAGTCATTCAATCCCAGTTTAGACTCTTATTAACCATAAATATCAGTTGAGCTGGCACAGACCAGATAAACGGGACAGCTGACATGTAGAACCATGAGACTATTTTTTCTTATTATTTACTTGTGTCATAATTTGTTAGGCATCCAAAGCTAACTGAAATAATAGCTACAGTTCTATCACTTGGAACACATATATAATACATTGGCATATTCACATGTATGTTTATGTGTGTGAGTGTGTGTGCAAGCATGTGTGGTATACATATTTATATAACAAGCACACTCACAGTCTACATAATTTTATACCTTTTTAATGTATATCTCAGTTGTATAACTAAATTGAGATATTTTGTAAAGAATACCAATTAATGTAACATTGTATTGACATCCTTTAATTGACATTCTTCAGCTACTGAGAGAAGGTTTCTTTTAAAAGGGATAAAAAAGGAATGAAGAAACAGGCACTGCAATGAACTTTTGCCCAAAATTAAAATGTGTAACATTTAAAAATATGCCATGTACCATATGCCACATTGGCTTATATTACTACAGTAATTCATAACATTTCTGGGTGGCAGCAAAACTTAGTAGTCTGTACAATATGGTCTTCACTTCACTGGCATTTGTCATTGCTTGATATTATATTACTAACTGTTAGTAAAGAGATGAAATTTCTGACCATTTGGAGGGCCATTAATTCCTGTATCTCATAACAGTTCTTATGGTAAGTACTGATGATGCTCAAGGTACTGCATAGGTAATGTTCTTATAAGATATGAACAATTCTTCTTTTCCTACACATAGAAAAAGGAAACACAAGGCACATCTTCACTTGGCAATAAATGTTAACTCTGGAGCTCTTGCAGGCCCAACTAACATTCTATCCCAGAATAGAATCACAGATAAAAGACAAGGTGCTCATCTGCATAAGAACTCCACAGTATGTAGGAGCTCGTAGACTCCTACAGGGCATGATTTTCCTCCACTGCCCCATCTTATTCCCAAAATGAGACTTTCTTTCTTTACTGCATTCACACGTGAGTCCAGATTATCCTAAGATTGCTCCCTAAGGGGTGCATACATTCTTTTTGGTGGCCCTCCATTTTACTGTTGTTCTTAGAAGGGTAGTAGATGTGTGCCAATGGGAATGAGGAGATGTAGATAGTTTACAATAATGGGATACTTCACAACTTCCTGTCACTTGTTTAAAAAGTAAATAACACCCAAATGATTCTGACAGAGACACAATGCTCTACTCCAAAACTGGCAACCTTTGAATGTGAGGGACCAAAATATTTTAAGTGTTTTTCTAGTATAACTACTGTGTCAGTTATTCTCAGAAAAACAAAACAAAACAAAACAAAACAAAACAAACTTTACCACAGCTTAGAGTCTTAAAATTTCTAACTATTCTTTCTTATGATTCTGTCAGTTGGCTGGGTGGTTTCTTGCTATATTCACATGGACACACATAGCTGCATTCACGTGGAGAATCAACTGGATTGGAAGGTCCAAGATAGCCTCACTCACATACTACTAGGCTGTATTGACTTCCCTGTATTTTAATTTCAGGGCAATGTTCCAAGCAGGTGAGGGAGAAGGCTGCCAAGATGTCTTAAAACCTATGCTCCATAACTCATACACCATTACTAAATGCCACATTATTCTAGTGGTCAAAATGAGTGACATGGACAGCCCAGATCTAAGAGGGTAGGGAAATAGACACTCTTTGGATGGGAGATGTGGTAAAGCATAGTTGCAAAGGGACAAATTCCTCCTAATGGGAGGAATTTGTGGCCATTAAGGAATCAATGACTGTCAACTTTATGGCATAACCATAAAAAATACTGCTTAATTTGGAATGAAGATCAAATATCATTCTGGATTATGTTTGCTATCATTCCAGGATAGTTGAGGATAGTATTTCTCAATAAGTGTTCTAAGGAGTGCAATATTTAAAGATATTCACAGAATATGCAGTATTTGTTTTTTCTGTTCTTGTGATAGATGAGATTGATGGTTTCCAGCTGCATCCATGTCCCTACAAAGGACACGAACTCATACTTTTTTATGGCTGCATAGTATTCCGTGGTGTATATGTGCCACATTTTCTTAATCCAGTCTGTCACTGATGGACATTTGGGTTGGTTCCAAGTCTTTGCTATTGTGAATAATGCTGCAATAAACATACGTGTGCATGTGTCTTTATAGCAGCATGATTTATAATCCTTTGGGTATATACCCAGCAACGGGATGGCTGAGTCAAATGGTATTTCTAGTTCTAGATCCTTGAGGAATCGCCACACCGTCTTCCACAATGGTTGACTAGTTTATAGGCCCACCAATGATGTAAAAGTGTTCCTATTTCTCCATATCCTCTCCAGCTCCTGTTGTTTCCTGACTTTTTACATATGTAACAAACCTGCACATTGTGCACATGTGCCCTAGAACATAAAGTGTAATAAAAAAAAATTGACAATAAAAGAAAGAAAATTAAGAAGGAAAAAAAAAAAGATATTCACAGGAAAGTTACAAAATGTGCCTCAATGAGGTTGAGATAAGCTACATGTTATATTCCACTCAGATTATAGACATTAAAAACAAAGGTTCTCAATTAAAGGCTAGAAAAGGGAAACTATTGAACTTTGCTTAACTCAGTATTTGAGAAGTGACACTTGTTACTAGCCGTTATCCTTTAAGAATTCTGGCTGAGGCCAGGCGCGGTGGCTCAAGCCTGTAATCCCAGCACTTTGGGAGGCCGAGACGGGCGGATCACGAGGTCAGGAGATCGAGACCATCCTGGCTAACACGGTGAAACCCCGTCTCTACTAAAAAAACACAAAAAAAACTAGCTGGGCGAGGTGGCGGGCGCCTGTAGTCCCAGCTGCTTGGGAGGCTGAGGCAGGAGAATGGCGTAAATCCGGGAGGCGGAGCTTGCAGTGAGCTGAGATCCGGCCACTGCACTCCAGCCCGGGCGACAGAGCGAGACTCCGTCTCAAAAAAAAAAAAAAAAAAAAAAAGAATTCTGGCTGAAAGAGTATTCTGGTTTGAAAAATGTTGGGATAAATGAACAGGAAATCCTCACACAAATTGATAAACAATGAGCACAATTACTATCTCCCTGGTCAGTAATGGAAAAATAATCAAGTGCTAATAATTATAGGCATAACAATAAATTAATTATACAAAGTACACATTTTCTACTGATTCCTGCCAGAGTAGGAACATCCTCCCCCTGCTTTTGTTTCATCACCTGATTGTGATATTTGGATAAAGTAACTGAAGAGGATTCAATGAGTTAAAAGACCCTACTATACTAATTCACCTCAAGCCAACTTTGTGGCAGTATGTATAGCAATTGGTAGTGCCAAAGTCTTCTAAATTATTTAAAAATTTGATCTATATGTGAAAGAGACATTTTTCCTCTGCTGTATTCCCCATAGGCTTTTCTAAAGTGTTCATATTCACAGTAAATTAGAAAGGTTTGTAATTCATCAAAGTAATAAATTTTCTCATGCCACTTTTCAAAGCAATATCACAGTTAACCATTGTTTCCATTTTTCACACATAAAATACCTCAGATAAAAAATAAATGTGAGTTTAGCAATGGAGTAACTTTGCTAGGGTAGATGGCATCTACAATGCTATTGAAATACAAGTACACATTGATAACTGCTCAGTCTTCCACAAATGTAAGAAATAAGTGCTTATAATTACATCTTGCATTTTGCATCTGTATTATTACTAGCTACACAGTACCATATTGTACAATAATATAACATAAAATGGGTGCAAGTCCTCATTTTTTTCTCTTAATTGGGAAGAATAATTTTTTGGAGAAAGATCGTATTGCCTTTAATAGGTGTCATCAATTTGAGATCTTTTGTAATCCAGGCACACTGTATAAGATTTAATTTTTCTACTGAATAAAATAAGATTTATGAGATTGTTGATAAGGTAAAATAAAGTCTGGTACCTTCGCATTGTACAGGATCCAGATTGTAGTTAGAATGTAATTGAGGGACTCTGAAGTAGAAAGGCACCAGTTCATCTACAGATGAGGTTAGATAATTTTTGTTATCTTCTCTTTTTTTCTAGATTAATATTCTATTGTCCTTTTTATTTGAAACCATGTAAAACAACAGAAGAATACCAACTAAGCCTGTGAATGTGATACAAATCATATGGTATTAGAACAAATATTTTCCATTGAAAAAGTGTATTTTCAGGAAACTTAAATGAGAAAATTGTAGTAAACTAATATCTTGTTTTGGTCAATACTAATGACTAAGAAGGAAGTAAAAAAGCCAGGAACATAAATTACACTCCTGACCACCAGAAAGTGACTGAAACCTATTTGTCTCCACCTCTCCATCTGGAAAAAAAAAAATATGAAACTGTGATTTTTAGACACTGGAGAAAGGTCAGTACGGGATTGTGATCCTCAAGAGAAGGGAAACAAATGAGATCATCCCTTTGATTGCCTTATCTTGTACTTTCAGGGCAGTTTCTTGGTCACAGAACAAGGAGACAAAAAATTGAAAAGTAGGGAGAACAAAAGCAGCTGCAGAGGTGGGAGCTGTGTGGAGGTGAGAGCCATACGCAGAGAGAAATTCCAGAGGTCTGCACAGGGTTCCTTATGCCTGCAACTGAGTTCTGATTAGCAAATGTGTTTGAGACTGAGAAAAAAGCCACTTGATAGGAACAGGTAAAACAATCTCAGGAGCTCACATAAAGCCAAGAATAGTTTCTTCTCTAACAGTGAACATGGGCAAACCTTATAATATAATACTTGGGAGTCCTAGGTACAGTAAATAAATGCTGTTGCTGGTACTTTTTCCTACTCTTCCTTGTAAGAACAGATTAAAATGCTGGGCATTATATATTAAATAAAAATAAGAAGCCTCTGAAAAGCGAAGAGAAGAAGGCAGGCTGGTCAAAGACCTCAGGATCTAAGGAATGATATAGTGGTAATTTACTCTGAGTTTTCTTCTTTTGGCATCATAGATCCTGGGCTGAGTGCTGGAGAAGCCAGCACCCTGGAAACATCGATGGACACAGACAAAACAAAGCCCCAACAGAAACTTGTTCTATTCACTCAAGAGACCAGAAAAGGGACATCCTATTAGGACAGATAATAACTGTTCTACTCCAGCCACAAACCACAGAAAAACTATGACCCCATCCCCATCTCTCCCAGTAAAGGCTGAATGGAGAGTCTAGACTTCTACCTTCATCAGGATATAACAATGTGCTGCAACACTCTGCTGGGATGTTGTCAGAGAATGCTGCATAGGGAGCTGGGATATCTGTTGTCCAGCAGGTGGTAAGGCCTCTCCTTCCTGATGTTAATGGAGACCATAGAGGGAGCCTGGACATCCACACCATATGGTGGTGGAAGCATCCCATTGTCTCCCTGCTAGGGGGGGGTGTAAAAAAGAGGCTGGTGGAGATTCAGTAATGAATCCTAGCAGTAATGAGGCCATCACCCTACAATGTCAGCATAGGTCATATGAGTGTAAGCCTCAGGGTATCAATGCATAACTAGAGGGAATCTGTATTTCCACATTTTTTTAACATATGGCAGAAATGAGAGGGCATCCGCTTCCTTTGCTGGAGTGGTGTCACAGGAGAAATTAAATAAAGCACAATATTTAAATAAGATCCAGAGTCTCACAAAATAATACCTAAAATGCCTAGGTTTCATTTGAAAAATCACCTTTCACACCAAGAACAAGAAAAATTCAAACTCAAATGACCAACGGCAATCAAAGAGACCACACAGATGTAGGAGTAATCAGAAATGAATTTTCAAACAGCCATTATAAAAATGGTTCTATTAGCAATTTTGAACACACTTGAAACAAATGAAAATATATAATCTTAGTGAAGAAATCTAAATTCTCAAAAAATACATAAAAATAGAAATTTTGGTAGTAAAAATGCAATAATAGAAAAAAAGTCCTCCATGGAAGTACTCATTATCAGGATGGAGGCAACAGAGAAAACAATTAGTGAAGTTGAAGATAGAAAAATAGAAATTACTTAGTCTGATCAACAAAAAGAAAAGTAACAGGAGAAAAAAAAAATACTCATCAAGGAACTATGGGATGATAACAAAGGAATCTAGCATTTGTTTCATTGAAGTTCCAGAAAGAGAGTAGAAAGTTGTATGGCATCTAAAAAGTATTTTAAAAAATGACAGAATTGAAAAAAACCTTGTCAAAAGATTTCAATGTGACTTCATAAATTGTACCGCTATGACTTTATCCATGTAAAATAGCTATTTGTTGAATTTTCTTTTAAAACCTGTATTTACTGTTTTTTTTTTCTCAGTTTAAGCATCTTAACAGAGAACTGGTTACTGCTTATTAAAAGAATTGCATTTGGAAGCAAGAAAACAACCTAATTTGCAATCATATGAAGAAACAATAATGCCTTTACTATCAAGTATTAAGCATAATTCTTATACAAACTGTGATAAATTCTTTTTGTTTTTATTTTTTCCTTTGCCACATTATTTTCTTATGAACAAACCAAAAATTCATGGTGAGCAGTTGCAGTGTTGGCTGATATATCTTTTATGTACAGGAAATTAGAAGAGGACAGTGGATTCATTTAGAAGTGTAACTGGTGCTGTGATTATAGCAATACGTTTGTTAGTTATACTTCATCTTTTTCATGCCAGCTTTTTAAATGTTTAGTTTTCCTCTTGCCATTGTTAGCTGCTGAATTTACTTGAAGGATGTAGAATACTGTTTAAAAAATACTAAAATCTGTACAATTAGGTCAAAGAATTGTGCAATCATTTCCTTTTTAACTGTTAAAATGTTGAGGGTCATAAATATTTGAGAACATCAGATCGAATGGAGCATAGTGATGCTATTTAATTTAACCAAAGTCTCTAGTGAATACTTCAACTTTGAATATAATCTAACGATTAAACCTGACCACCAAGGTGATTGTTTGCCCAGAGTTTTAAAGCACATTGTCTACAATTGGAAATTGGAATAATTTATAAAATATTGACTTTACTGTGTTTTTTAAAAAGTTCCTAGGTTTTTCACTAAATGGAGGAAACTATTAGTTTTATTGTTAAATATGGTAGATATTAGTATTCCTCTTAGATGACCAGTGATTCCAGTTGTCCCAGTTTGAAATAAGTACCCTGTGAGTATGAGATAAATTAATGGCAATCAGAACAAGTTTCAGTATCAGATGTTTAACAGGAAGTTGCTATTGTTGCACTGATTTTAATATTTGTACATAAACACTGAATTTTTTTTAGCATTATTTTGTATTTGTTGTACTTTAATATCTGGTGTACAGTTCCAGTATAAAAATCTGGGAATCTTAAAAAAAAAAAAAAGATTTAAACCCACAGACTCAAGAAGCTGAGTAAACCCCAAACAGGATAAGCTAATAAAAAAAATTCTGAAAACTAATAATAAAGCCATGACTGAGAAATGAAAAATGACAACCTGACTAACTGTAGAGGAAAACAATTCAAATGACAACAAATTTGTTGGAATAAACCGTGACGGCACCATATTTTTCAAGTGTTGAAAGAAGATAATTGTTAAATCAAAATGATCCAGAGAAAATATTCTTCAGGAATGAAGAGAAAAATCAAATGAATTAGCACTAAAGAATTCAAGTGAATAACAGAATTTGTCACCTTCAGATTTATTCTAAAAGAATGGCAGAAGGAATTTTTCTAATGATACAGAAACATGATACAGAAAAAAATATTGAAACATCTGAACATAAGAAAGAACAGAATGAGCAAAAATATGGTGAGATACAATAGATTTTTCCATATTTCTTTCTCTTGAATTTTCTAAATTATGGGCTATAGTTGAAGCAAAAAATATAATGCTCTTTTGTGTGTTTCTCAATATATGTAGAAGAAATATGTAAGACAATGAATGATAAGGGAAGGTTAAGGAACATAAAAGGTTTCTCAATTTCAATTGAACTGGAAAAATTTGAACTCCAGTAGACTGAGATAAATTATGTATATATAATAAAATACCCATAAGAACAACTAAAAGGCTATACAAAAAGATACAGTCAAAAATACTAGATATGAATCAGAATGGAAATCAAAATAGTATTCAACTAACTCATAGGAATACGGGAAAAAGAAAACAAAGAAACAGAAAAACTGAAAACAAATCAAAATCAAAAACGAAAATAGCATACTTAAGATATATCTAAAATTGCCTTTGATATAAATGGTAAATAAATTAAATGACAGAGATGAACAGAGTTAATTTTTTAAAATGACTGAACAGAAACTTGCTTACAAGAAACTCACTTCAGATAAAACTCTCTCTATATATAGGTTGGTAATAAAAGGAAGAAAAAAATACAGTTGTTCCTTGGTATTTATGAGGGCTCGTTACAAGACCTCCCGCTAACACCAAAGTCCTTGGGTGTTCAAGTTCAAGATATAAAATAACATAGGATTTGCATACAACCTATGCACATCCTTCTGTCTACTTTAAATCGTCTCTAAATTAGTTATCTAATATTGAATACAATGTAAATGCTATGTGAATAGCTTTTATACTGCATTATTTAAAGAATTATGAGAAGAATAAAAAGATGTAGTTATTTAGTATGGACACGATTTTATTTTTTGAATATTTTCAATCTGGAGTTGATTGAATCCATGGATGCAGAGCCCATGGATACAGAAGGTTGACTGTATTATACAAAAGTTAAAAGAAAGTAGGAATGGCTAGATTAATATTAGATAAAGTAGACCTTAGATGAATTGATAGGTGTGTAGAGGCATGAAGAAATGTACATATATGTTATAAATCAAGTACAGTAAATGCTAATTACAAGTGATACATGGTTATTCACTGCAAACGTGTTTTTGATTTTTCTATGTTTGAAAATTTATAATGAAGTGTTGGGAGACAAATTCATGTAAAGATACATTAAAATTATCCAAAGAAATGATATTCCTCCTGTAGCAGTTCAAAAATCGTCATAGATGAGAAGTTGCTATTGTCCTGTCTAATAAGGTTTAAAAGAAAGACTCTAAAGGACACAACAGTTTCTATATAACTTAACTGCATCTCAGAATAAACCTCGAGTTCATTCATAAGAATTCAAACACATCCAGCCTCTAACAAAATACAATTCAAAATACTTGGCAATCAAGAAAAAAGTATAAGGCATGTAAAGAAGCAGAAAAATACAACCTATGATGAAAACGAGAATCAAACCAAGAGTAACAGTCTCATATATGAGACAGTAACATTCATGGACAAATACATTAAATGAGTTACTATAGCTATGTTAGATATGTTACAGAAGGTAGAGAAAAGCATAAGCCAGTTAAGGAGACAGATGCAAAATATAATAAAGATCCAATGAATTTGTAGTGATTAAAAATCTAAAATTTAATATAAAAATAATGCATTAGATGGGTTTAACAGACAATTAGACACTGCAGGAAAAAAAACAATTAGTAAACATGAAGGTATATCAGTAGAAATTATACCAAGTGAAACATAAATATTAATGCTAGTAATAGTAACAATAAATAATGATAATAATAAAGAGAGCATCAGTGAGCTGTGGGACAACTCTAAGTAGCCAAATATACATGTAAGTGAAGTCTCTGAAGAGGGGGGCAGAAAAAATATTTGAAGAAATAAGGCTAAAAGCTTTCCAAATTTAATAGAAACTATACACTCTCCAACCCAATAAGTTTGACAAATCTCAAGTACAACAAACATGAATAAAATTCTGTTAAAGCATGTCATAACCAAATTGCTTAAATAAATGGTAAACAGAAAATTTTATACATAGCCAGAAAAGAAAGACATAGTATATGCAGAGGAGCAAAGAAGACAGTGACAGCAAGCTTCTTTTAGAAAACATACTACATGACAGTGAAGCACATTTTGAAAGCATAAGAGAAAAATTTCTTAGGTAGAAATTTGTAGCAAGTAAAATATATTTTAAAAACAAAGACTGGCCAGGCACAGTGGCTCATGACTATAATCTTAGCACTTTGGGAGGCCGAGGTAGGCAGATCACTTGAGGTCAAGGAGTTCAAAACTAGCCTGGCCAATTACATATATATAAATATATATATATATATATATTATATATATATATATATTATATATATATATATATATAATATATATATATATATATATATAAATTAACTGGGTGTGGTGGTGGGCACCTGTAATTCTAGCTACTCGGAGGCTGAGGCAGGAGTACTGCTTGAATGTGGGAGGTGGAAGTTGCAGTTAACCAAGATTGTGCCATTGCACTCCAGCCTGGGCAACAAGAGTGAAACTCCATCTAAGAAAAAGAAAAAAAAAACAAGAAACAAAACAGTATGAACTTTTTTTCAGACATGTGAAAGCTAAAATAATGTATTACCCTTAGACCTACTATACAAGAAATTTTAAATGAATTATTTCGGCAAGAAGAAAAATACCAGATGGAAATATGGATTTATACAAAGGAATGAAGAACAGTGGAAATAAGTGGGTTTCTATAAAAGACTGTTAAAATATCTTTTAAAATCTTCTTTTAACTATAAGTGACCATGTAATGCCAAAAAATGACATTGTGGATTTTAGAATATATATAGAAATAGAATATTTGACTACAAGAGCACAGAGTTTAATAGTGGAAAAGAGTAGTGTACTGTTATAATTTTATTGCACATGCATGAAGATTTACAATATGTTTAGAAGTTAGTGCATGATAAGTTTACATAATTCATAATTCCATTTGCTTAAAAATTAGAGAAAAAGCAAACTAACCTATGGTGATAGGAAGAGATCAATGGTTCCTAAGGATGATAGATAAGGACCCAGGAACGGAGGGATAGATTACAAAATGGCAGAAGGAAAGCACTGGAGTTGATATATTCAATATCTTGATTATGACAATGGTTTTACATGTTTATACACATTTATTAATGAAAAAATTCAATCATAATTAATTTGAATAATTTGGAAAAGTTAGTTCCCTCTTTTAAAAAAATGTTTCAAAGTTGATCATTTACTATGTGTCAGGCTTTGTATCAAAAGCATTATAAGAAAGATCTTCTTTCATATTTATCACATGCATTACCATGAAAGTACAATTATTATTTCCATTCAATACAAGGGAAAACAGAGGTGAAAGTGACTGTGTAAGTTACTCAGCGTAACAGAGCTAGTTTTTTGCAGGACCAGAATTCAATCTCGGACAGTCTGATTTCAGGATCTATAGTCTTCAGGATCCATACTCTTATCACCTACTTTATCCTGCTATTACTGATATTTTGCTCTAATATCAATGTTAAAAATCAGTTTTAAGACTAAAAGTAATGGTCAAATATGCATTTCACACTTCTTTCTTTTTCCTCCTGCAACCTCCACCCCTACTGGAATCAATCAGTTCTGTACTGAAGCACAAGATGGCTGCAGCAACATTTAATCTCTCTGATGTGGTTTCATCCTCTCCACAAAGATCTTGCTGACCATTTCCAGAACTACTGTCATGATACACTAGTTTCCATAGGTCACTTGCCTTTTCAGGATCTTAGAATAACCCTGTGATACAAAACCGTATTCAAATTTCACAAAATTCTCCACAACTGCCTGCCAGTTACATATTATCACTTGTAATTTTAAATATACACAACTTTTATCATTAGCCTGTGACATTACATATTCTCAGGCCAGTGTCTGAGTTCAATCACTCTCTCCAATAAGGACCTCCACTCAACTTATTTCAGAATATCTGAATCTCCTCCTTTCTCTTTTACTGAAATCAAACTCTATTTGCTTCATGGATTCTATTCTGGATCCTGTAATCCATACACATATCCTCCTTTTTTGAATGCATTTGATGTTTATAATCAGCACTTAACATTTAACCCTTGTTTATTGGCTTTAGATAAGGTTCGTGAGATTATAAACACTTTCAGAGCAAGACCTACTTCTCCTTTTGTGTCAACTACAATTCCACAGCAGTTGGAATATCAGTAAGTCTTTACAAGTTTTCTGAATCACAAAGTATATATTTTATGTTGTGAAGTGTCTCTGTACATAGCTTTAAAGTCATTACTCAGATAATTTTTACTTACAGTTAGTTACGTCAACATCATTATGGCCACTTTGGATGAATAGGATTATGGTTAAAGAGTTATTCAGTTACATGATTCATTTCCATAAATGTAAAAAGTGCATGTATAGTGTTTGTATTCATATCATCTACCACCACTGTGACACAGATATTGTACTATGATTTATGTTAAGTATATTATTTTATATAATTTGTCTTGTTACACTTTAGACTCTTACAGGACTTTAGGCTTATTGTTTTGAGCAGTAATTCCCATTACACAGGGTTATTGATGCTAGCAAGTTCAAAGACTTGGCTGAATGGGCCAACATCCTTTAGAAATCTGTTAACTTTTCTATTTGTCTTTAAAACATATAATTTAATTTTTTAGCCAATACCAAGTTTCTGCTTTGTTGCATTAACTGGAAGAGGTAGTGGGAACACAGTGTAAACAGGATATAGGCTCTGCAGTCAGGGAGGTTATAGCCTGTGCCTGTGAAGTAGACAAATGCATAGGCAATGGGATTACAGCATGAAGCAGGCTGTGAAAGGAAGGCATCCAGAGTCCTGTGCATCACCGAGGAGAGTTGTATAACTCAACTGGAGCAATCTAGGCTAAAAATATAGAATCCTGCATTAAAATGTGGACATAACCACACATACTATCACAAAGCAGTACCAATTTGAGTTCAGTTTTTGAAATTTTCACTTGGAATCGTTGGTACTTTCGATTCAGTTAAACTAATGTTTCTGGGTCGTAGATTGCTTCCTAGGTTACGAACAGCCTTCTAGATGCTATTGTGAATAGAAAGAATAGAAAGATCAGCCTCTGTCTTCTGGATGTACAAATATTCTCTGTAGTGGACTATCCTTCTAATTTGAAGATGGCAACAAGAACTTGGTCTGACAAAAAGAATGGGTGATCAATATGCATACTATTATATTTGGTCAAAAATCGATATATTATTATAGTGTTGAGGCTTATGCTTTTTCAGGCTTTGTATATTGATTTTTTTAGCAATGCCAAAAATAGCATACATAAAAATATTTTGATAAGCAAAAACACCTAAGTTATATTATTTCTCACCTTGATATATAAGATTCTATGTTAGAATCACTTATTATGTATGTGTAGTCCTTGTAATGTCCCTTCTCCCTCTTTCATCTTTTCAAGAGCTCATTTAATAGCATTGGAATTACTCCCAGATTTTAAAATAAAACCCACAAAGCCAGCTCTACAGAGAGAATGTCTTCTGATATAATTGAACCAATAGAATAATGTTGGTACTTGTTGAGTAAAAAATCCAAACCAATCTGAGTTTAAAATATATATAACTCCCAGGAAGGAATCCAAACTTGTTAAAGAATTTTATCATGTTGCAAATGTTTTGCACAAATAGAGTGATTTAAATGAGAGTTTGCCTCAGAAGACTCTTTTCAACACTTTTATTTGGTTAATGTTAAGTCTACTGCATTTACTAGTTTAAAAAGAAAATAAATACAAGAAAGTAAAAAAAAAAAAAAAATCAAAACCATACTAAGATTGAGTCTACTTCTCTTTAAAGGTTTTCTGTAAGGGAAGACAAAAATAACAGCCCTAACCCCCCAACAAAAACACACGCATTTTTAAGATTCATTGTCTAAACTATATGTGATTTTACACCCAAGTTATAGTGAACACATGTCACTCATTGATTTTGGAGAGTTTCCTCAGTCTTTTATTCACAATTCTGTTTGGAAAACTCAACTCTCTAAAGCAAAGAATAAATAATAACTTAAAAAGTGAAAGGAAATTAACCTTACAAAAAATGAAAAGCCCAATGAAATGTGAATTATAAATACTGAAAAAGCAATTCATTCAAATTATTCTTAGATTCATTATAATTACGTAATCTGTGCATTTCATAAAATTAAAACTTTTCTAACTGTTGATTTTTTATGGCAACCAAATGGGAGTCTGTATGACTATCTTCTTTGATATTGCTTTGCTACCTTCTAATCTTCCTTTTATAGTTATATGTATACATCCAAACTAAGAAACTCAATTGAGAGTACTTAATAAAACTAGGATCAAAAGAATCCTTAAAATTGCCTGTAAAAAGATCTTAATTCAGAGATATATATCAACATGCAAACCATTCTTTGATACTGATCTGTTTGGTTTTATTCACAAAACCAAACACAAATTTATTGGAAATTAATGATAATAAATATTTGTGTTACTTTAATATTGTAGAGGAGTAGTTAGAAAGATAGTTTAATTCACCACTGTGGCTTTCCAAATGTGTTCCTTGGAAATGTGGCTCTGCAAGGACCATCTGGAACTCACAGTGTTGAATATATGTATAATCTATGCTTGGAGTAATGTTTTTGTGCTTTACTTTAATGGTGAATTGGGAGCCTGAAGTTACAAATCACAGCATAGAAACAAAAAGAGAGAAAATTTATGTGTAGGAATTCAAAGATACTAATCTTATAGATATAACACTGTGTTAGATATAGAGGAATTAATGATAATCTCAGTTTGGTTCCTTGAACAGCAGCATAATAGATAAAAACATGCTTTCTGGAGGCATACAGCAAGTTTGCAAATCTTGAGTGACTTTTCTATGAGTACTGCTTCCTATGACTCAGTTTCCTTAAACATAAAATTGTGTTAATATGACTTAATCATCAAAGGGAAAATGCAATAATAAAAATATTCAAAAAATCTGAGACAAACCAAGAAAGGACAATTAAAAAAAGGAATAGGAGAGGGAGGCTACAGAGCACAAAAAAAGATGGTAGATATGAACCCAAATATTTTGATAATTACAACAAATGTAACTATACTAAATGTTCCAATTAAAATAACCAATATTTTCAGACTATATTTAAAGATTTAAAATCAAATTATAGTCTTTTACAAAAGGAATATATGAATATAGTGCTACAAAAAATATTAGAAATAAGTTGAGGGAAAAAGAAATGCTTTACCACTATATCCAAAAGAAAGTCTGTGGAGTCATGTTAATATCAGACACACCAAACTTTAATGCAAGAAAACTACTAGAGAAAAGAAGAGGCATTCCTGTGATAAAGATTCACCAGGCAAGTGGAACTATTTAAAATTTGAGTACACTCAGTAACATAGCCACAAAATATAGAAAGCAGAAAAAGACAGATCTATGGGGAGGAAAAAAATCAACTTATAGTGAGAAATTTGAACCAGCTCCTTTCAATATTTTATAGACCAAGATGGAAAAGTCAACATAATACGAACACAATACACAAGGAAAACATGTATTGAAGCCTAGTTTGGAGTAGCTATGCATCACTCAGTAAGATGAACTAACAGGCCAGAAAATGAAGTCTTTTGAGACATCACCCCTTCTTCCATCCTTTCCAAACTCTTGTTCACTCTGGGTTCAACTTCCTGGAATTCTATTAGTAACTTGACAAAGTCAGACCCACTAGCTTAGCACAGTCTTTAATGAAAGAACATGTCTTATTTTTTCCCTCACTGCTTCTTAAGGCAAAATTCTATCAATGATGGACTATTCCATTTCCCAGTCTTTGGCTTTATTTGTTTCCAACCAGAACTTAATCAAGATTTAAGGTCAATGAATAGAGTCAGTCTGGCCCTTGAGAGAACGAATGATAGCAAAGAACATATGTGACTTAGAAGGATTCTTATTGCTGCCATTAGAACTATAGACAATCAAATAATATCTGGCTGTTTAAATACTTTATTTTAACACTCCAATGATCTGACTGGCTTATAATTTGGAAAAGGAAATCCAGCTAGGGCCAGTCAAGGCAATTGCATATAAGAAGGAAAACTTGATTGTTTTTCCACGCATGAAAACATTAAGAAAATTAAGTCTTTCCCCTTTTGTCCAAGTATTGGCTGTAATTATAGATAGCAGGGATTCTTAGTTACTATAAAATATGGAAGTGCTTTTATATTGCTGCTAACTGTATAATTGTTTATTAAAGGATTATAGGAAAGCTTTGGTTTAATGAGTGTATTTTTGAAAAACAATGGGGAGAAAAGGCATTACTACATAATACTCTGCTCCTTTATTATTAGCTTGAAAGGACAGCCAAAAGAAATGTTAAACTAGCTCAGCCCCCATTCTAACATGAATTTCCATTAGTTGTTCTATCGCTAACTCTTGTTTCTGAAAAGACAGGGAAATGCAAATATATAACGTTGTCGCTTAAAGGCTATTTAAATTGCAATTTTCCTGTGACATTGTCCAAAGTGTTCTCAGCCTGGTAGACAAAACAGAAACTCTTGATTTATATCAGAATAAGTTTAGAAACAGGATAGAAACTTGGTAATAGAGGTGAAGAATACATGTCAAAAGAAAAGCAATGTTCTAAGTCAGAAATAAGTTGAATGTTTAGAGTCGGAAAGAAATTTTATAAAAGACACATTAGTTAGATTGTAGGCAATTCCAATAAGTGCCATAATCTTAGTGATTATTATTACTAGTTGTACAACTGTCTACTCTAACATTGAACATGCAAAACTCAATGGAATATCATCAGAAAACAACTTGTCTCCCACAGTCCCTTTAAATTTACTCTGTGGGTTTAAGCTTTCCCTTGCTCATGGAAGAAAAATGAAACAAATCTTCAGAGTGTTTCTGTTTAGTCTTAAGTAGTACAGATGATTATCCGGTCTCTTAAATTCACACAACATAGTTTCAGTTTAGTAACCAATTGTTTAGGTCTATGTAATAGTGATAAATTCAGTATTGCTTTCAAGTCCAACTTCTTCCCTGACTTGCTTACTATAAATGAGAATCTGAAGATGGAGAAAGGGCTTACAGTTCCTTATCCCATTTCCACCATATGCCTTTATTCCTCCTTTACCCATTTTGTTAATTATAATTTTGGTCCCCTATGATTGGAGCAGTAGGAGGAGGAGAGGAAATAGAAGCAGGAAATTTCCAGTGATTGGTGCCATTGTGAAGATCTAGTACCCTCTGAGCCTGGCAGATGTTTCAATTCATTCTCAGAAATCTCACCATCACTCTGACAAATGCAACTGAGGTTCCATAAGTGTTGAACTTATCTCTATTTTAACTTTTCCCCTGTGATTCCTTTCACAGACTCTAGGTATCACCATTATGCTCAGCTTCTTTCTGCTGTGAACTTGGATATGTTCAAAGGCACCCAATGTTGGCTTCTGTTTGTTTTCACACATATGTGCCGAAGGAAATTCTCATGCTTCCACTACCCTGAAAACCCTGAAAAACTTGTGAATGCTGGAAAATTTGAGGGAATAACAATTGCTTATCTTTTCCACCATCAGAGCAATTCACCAATCACTTAGTCTACTGATAGATAGATAGATAGATAGATAGATAGATAGATAGATAGATAGATATTGTATGTCAGAGAGCAGTCCATTGTGTCCCACAAACTAGGTTAGAGCCATGTAAGATGTTCTGAGTTCCCAAGTAAAGCCTCTTTCCTTAGTCTGGAAGTGAGAAACAAGGCTTCCTGTAATCCTTCTTTATAGAAGTTGCGATGTTCATCACACTAATATCTGTAGCCAAAGTATATTCTAATCTGTAACCACGTGAAGTATATTCTAATCTGTAACCTCTTATCTCCTCAAAGGGGACGAATAGTTTAAAAGTCATAAATTGTTTATAACTGGTTATATGCCCCTGGTATCATACATTTTCACTTCTCTTTAAAATGTGGTATGTATTGCCACAGTACTTCAACTACAACTTCAATTTTATGTTGTGTTCCATTAAGGTTGATGTTATCATCGCACAAATAAGGAGACTACTTGGTCACAACTAATTTCATTTGATAGATCATTCTTGCACAAAGTTCTTAGATTAATTGCTGTTTGGGCTAGAAATCAGTGCACAAAAGTTTCTAAGATACTATGGCATTATTCTTACCCTATATAGTTGTAGAAGTGAGCTTAAATATAAAGAATAGCACTTTGCATATTACTAACATTTGTAATTGCAGAACTTTTTGCTAGCATTCTTCTACTTATTCTTTATTATGATTACTTTTTAAAGATTGAGTGAATAGTTAGAGATAGGCTAAATAAAGACCTTGTCTTGAAGAAATAAAAGATTACTGGTGAATTTGGAAGCACTAAATCCCCAGAACATTTATTGCCCCTAAATAATTGCCTCTATTTTGTCTTCACAATAATGTTTTTTTATGTTTTCCAGATTATGAAAGCATAGGCTAGTAAAACCAAAATGAAAGCAAGTTTTTACAATGATTAGTGCATAATATTAGGTTCTTTTGCCAAGTATAGTTTTGCTCTTTAAATAACAGGAATATCACACTCTAATTGAGTCCCCGAGTAATACTGTGTTCAGAAATTCCTTACAAGTTCATTAATGTATTTTCCAGAAAAGCTTGGTAGAAAAGTGTCCAAATCATTCTTTTAGTCACAAGAAAAACTAATAAAGAAAACTGCTGACAGTAAAGACTGCAGGGCTAAGTCCAAGAAACCTGGATTTTCCACTGCATGGAAGTGTCATCTCACACAAGATATTTAATTTCCTTGGACTTCATTTAACTTGTTTTCCAAAATGTTGAATAATCCTGTATAGGCTGCCTCATAGATTACGAAATAAAATCCATGCATAAAAGTCCTTTGCAATTTTAATAAAAGTTTAAATCACTGTGTTCAGTTATGATCACCACCATTGCTATCACTGTTCTTTGGTTTTTATTTTTTAAATCCTAATGTGAGATATTGTCATTTAGGCCTTTTATTTAAAAAAAAAACTCGAAATATTATGGATGTTTTAAGAAATAATCTAAATCTGGTGAAATTTGTAACTTAAGACTAGTTGGGACTATGTCACTATGGATTTTTTTCATACATACAAAAATATCCTTTGATATTAACATTATGCTGAGATTAGGGGAGGTGTAAGAGGTCAAAACTTGCAAGATTGATAATGTATACTTCATTAAAAAAGTGACTATCATTTTTGATAGAACCACTAAAATTTATCATTCTCATTCTTTAAAGGTTATCATGACAAAATGATGACCACACTCATCTGTAGGTGAAGATTCAATATATTTTTGCAAGAGGAAAGGGACTACAAGATGCACAGACAACTCATAATATATCCATTTTGACGGGAAACTCAATGTATTGAAATACTGATTTTGGATTAATCTAGAGCAGGTCACCCAAAGCAAGTGCTAAAAAAGGTCAAAAAGCAACAGCACTCAATAAAAGCAATAAAGTTAGCACATTTCCTCTAGTTTTCAATGTCTATATTAAAAACAGCTGTAATGTGGAAGAAATATCCAACCCCAAGTGTGCAAGGAATGCCAAAACCTCAAAACCACCAAAGGTATAAAACCACGTCCTACTTAATTGAGGCTGGATGAAAAATGATAGTAAAATGTTGCTTGAGGTTTTCACATAAAGCTTTCCTCAAGCCAGGAGAAAATAAACAATCTCCAGATGTTCAGATGATGTGCACATTTCCTTTACTAATGTTTTCATGTGGTCTCCTAGTTAATCGTTTATAGCAGTTCTAACTAGGAAAAGAATAACATTTTATTTTAGAGACTTTTCTCAAAGATGGATGTTTAGGTGTATAAATCATTCTTTTCTCACTTAAACTTTGAATCTCTTAGGATTAGTGGGATGAAACATCTTGGAACCACAAAATGAAGCTAATGCTAAAACCATTGCAATTTGCTGTCTGGCTAAAGAATCATCACAGCTGCCTATAACAACCTTCAGCTAAGGGGTGGTCTAATTAGGTATAAGATAATATTTTTCCGATTATTTCGTTCAAGACATTTAAATCGAAAGACATACTCTATGCCTTCTCCTTCTTTGATGGATACTTAACCATATTCCACTTTATGGAATTCTATAATGCCCTCTTATTTCTAAGTCATCTGAGTTGAGGAAGTATTGCCAAAATGAACTAGGAGCTAGGTTTAATGGTATGGCTGTTTTAAATTACCAAGTATAATCAAGTATCTCTTTTCTACAAATATTCTGACTATTATCACTGTGTGTGAGTCAATTTACTATTTTTTCTTTTGATTTAGGCTTGGCATCATTAAAGGTATAGACATGGTCAGAAATTATAAATGAACATGATGTATTACTTCTTTTGAAGATACGTATTTTTTTCTAGGATTTTTCCCTTATTGCAATGTAGGTTGACAGTAAGGGGCAAAGTGAAAAGGGAATTACTTTTCTGCTGTTTCCAAACTTCAGGATGTATTATTGTCTAAAACATTCCATGAGTATCAGGACCTATTTATAATTGTGAGTGTGTGTGTGTGTGTGTGTGTGTGTGTGTGTGTTGGGAGGGGGTGTTTTTTATTTTATTTTTTTAAAAAAACAATTTTTTCAGGAATATATCCACTCAGATTTGATTTTAGTTCCTTATAAAACTACTTAAAAATTTTAATTTTAAGTAGTCTTTTTTTTTTGGAAGGGCAGTACTCTCGAGGAACCATTATTATTCCCTGTAGAAAATTCAGCTACCATTTTTTTCTGCTTATTTTACCCAGAAAGATTTACCACGAGGATAACTTGAAATAATACTTGTCCTAATTTTTTTATTACCATCATACAAGTTACAATAAACTTAGTGACTTAAACAATACAAATATGTTCTCTTCTCTGAGAGTTATGGAGATCAGAGTCCAAAATAGAACGTAATGGCCTAAAATCAAAATGTGTACAGAGCATTCTAGAGGCTCTAGGGAAGAACCCATTTCCTTGACTTTTTCAGCTTCTAGAGCTGCTTGCATTCCTCGGCTTGTAGCTTCTTCCAGCTCAAAGTCAGCATCTTTTAACTGCTCTCTGAGTCTGATGCTCACTCTTCTGACTCCTTCTTTCATTTATTAGAATCTCTGTGATTAGGCTGGGCACACTCAGATAGTTCAAGATAATCTCCCCACCTTAAAGTCAGCTGAATAACCATATTTTCCCATCTGTAAACATAATTTCCCCATCATATAGGATATAAGCTATTCAGAGTTTACAGAAATTAGGACATGGGTATCTTTGGGTTGGGGGGGAATGAAGGGAGGTGATTATTCCTACTAGCATAATAGTTAATCAAGAAAATAGTAGTAATATGGCTACTTCCAGAGACAACCCTCACACTTGAATTCTCTTGAATGCTCACATCCTTTGACTTCACTGTCTTCATACCTAATGGAAATTTGGGTTGCATGTTCCATTTCAGTTGCAATTCCCTATTTGAGGGTTAGGGTTCTTCAGAGACATAACATAATAATAATTATTATTTTTTAATTTATTGTGACTACACCCAACAAGTATTAGATAAACAGATTAAGTGAGTTCTTTATATTCTGCTTGTTTGAAGTGCCTTACTTTTGATATTGTTGTTGCAATTTCAATATCTACTTGGCAAGTTCAAGGTGCTGCCAAAAGGAACTATTGCATGGCAGGCTGCCTGCCTCATTAAGGACCCTCCTGAAGTGATATGGCACATATCTCAACAATGTAGAAACAATTAATACATTTGAAATGTTTTGTAGTGCTAACTTTGGGTTTGTGAACTAACATGTCTTGAGTGTCCATTGTGTGGGGTGTGTTTAATGAGCAACTTTTATTTATCCCTTGAAACCACCTTCCATAGATGATGAAGTTGGGGCTCAGCTTTCTGACCTTGTCCAGAAAACGTAAACAAGATCACACAGCCAATATTTGGTGGAGTTGAGATTCAAATTTGGTTCTGTCTGAGATAATTACTTAACTAATAATACACCATAACAAAAACTAAGGAAGGACATTTAAAAATATAACTATAGTTACAGATAGGAGTAAAAAGAGAAAACAGCCCATACAGGATGATATTGGCTGTGGGTTTGTCATAAATAGCTCTTATTATTTAGAGATATGTTCCATCAATACCTAGTTTATCGAGAGTTTTTAGCATGAAAATAGTCTTATATTTATAGTCTTAGTCTTGAAAATAGTCGTTATATTTTGGTCATTCACAGCCCGAGAAAGCACTCTATAATTCATTTTTCTGAGTGGAAAATCTCACAAGAAAGTTTCATTATCTCTTGAACTAATTATTTACCAGAACCTTTTGTAAAAATAGTGGCATTTGGGGCTGAAAGATGTCAAAAATATTCTTGATTACAATAAGCACAAGGAAAAACAAGTATTATGAAGACAACATGAAATCTTGAATTCCAAATAATCAATTTGATCATTACACATTGTATGCTTGTATCAAAATAGCACATGTACCCAATAAATATGTACAACTATTATGTGTCAATAATTTCAACAGACCTTATAATTTGCAGGACAAGTTGAGAAGAATTATTAAATTCCATTCTAATTTTTCACATTCAATTAAATGAAGACGACATGAATTTCATGCTTACTTCACAGATTTGCAAATGTACTTTGAATGTTTAAACTGCTCTGCAAATGTTGTTAAAGTATTGACCCAAATAATAAGCAATGTTATTTTAAGAGTAAGAAACTCATACAGAGCTGTCTTGACATTCAAAGATATAGACCTTGCTTAACTCTCTTGGTTCCTCAGTTATGTCATTGCTTCTGCTACAAATATACTGTTCTGAATTACATTACCAATTAAGGGGAACAGGGTGCTCAGAAAAGACAAGCTGTATAATGGTTTGGGAATAATTATATTTATATATATATATTTAATCTGAATTTAAAAATTTTTGACTTTTCTTTTTAAAATGCAGTTGTATTCCTTGTGGCTATATTAGCTCTTTTGTTGACAACATTCTGTAAAGCTTTATAAGAAAAGGCATGTAAAACAATTGGGTAATTTTTTTGAAAGGAATAAATAAATATACATTACCCATAGCATCAGAAAAGGTACAAATCTAAGTAGAATGAATCTTTTCCTCTCTAAGAAATAAACTAAATAAACTACTTTTCTGTAGACTTTTCTTTAATTAAAAAGTTGTTTGTTAGAAAACAATTCTGTAATTTCAAAATTGCATTTGAAAACTCCAATTCAAGATGATCTGAAACTAAAATCAATGCTGTCTACTTTTCGGCATTTGCCTAAGTTCTACGTTATTTGGGTGTCTGTATTGTTACTCAGTTCTTTATTAATACTGTGATGTGAGTATGCTTTCCTCATTTATTCCCATTTCAAAACTAAAATGTTTTCAATGTGGGTAGCTAGGAAATAATTTTATTTGTTAAAATAACCAATTCTTTGCACAGAGTGTGCTATAGTAAAACAATTGGCTGCAAAGGTAATGAAAGCACTTACTTCTATATTGGAGATATCCCTAGAATGTTCTAGTTGCATTAATTGCCAGACTTTATACGTTCAACCATAATTCTGTGATTAGTTCCAGAAAAATAGCCAGAGTTTAAAATGTTTCAAACTTGTTTTTTTGTAAGTAGTCTGGGATTTATAGCTTCTAACACCGTATTATTAGAAATGCCTCTGAATTATGAGGCATGGATTTAAATGATAACTATCAATAGAACAAGTACCTTAAAAAATCATCTATTATATGTAAAAAATTAATTGACCAAGATATAAACTGTGAATCTCTTCTAGTTTCTTTGGTCACGTGATGGAGCTTGTCTCTTCAGCCACCACTCTCTGTGATTACATCAGCATATTCCATGGAAACAAAAATAAGGTTATTGAGCCAGTCTCTCATCAATAGTTATAACTAAGGGGAACTAACTGGCTAGAGAAAAATAGGAATTTGTTATCTCATAACTTCACACAAAGACTTCAAGCAAAATGAAATGAGAATTTGTATATAAATAAAAAAGCTGAAATTTCAGGCTGTTTTAATGCTATAGTTCTGCAGTGTCCTTTATAACTTTCTATCCAAGTAATGATTTTAGGTTTATAAATGTATACAACTCACCTAGCAGACCAAGCAGAAATGCTATTAAAGACCATGAATTAGTAGCTTTTTATAAGTCATTAAATTCTGTTATAGATCAAGCATTAGTAAGTTTCAGCAGGTCACAGAGCACAGTAGTAAACACTATGATTTATATGTGGTTTCCCACAATTCAAGAGAAAGCTCTCTTTGGTTCTTCCAAGCAACAAAAAGATGAATATCAATTACCATTTATTTATTTATTTATTTATTCTTTTGAGACAGAGTCTCACTCTGTCTCCCAGGCTGGAGTGCAGTGGCATGATCTCAGCTCACTGCAACCACGCCTCCCTGGTTCAAGTAATACTCCTGCCTCAGCCTCTCGTGTAGCTGGGATTATAGGTGGGTGCCACCATGCCTGGCTAATTTTTTTTTTTTTTTTTTTTGAGACAGAGTTTCAATCTTGTTGCCTAGGTTGGAGTGCAATGGCGTAATATTGGCTCACTGCAACCTCTGCCTCCCTGATTCAACCAATTCTCCTGCCTCAACCTCCTGAGTAACTGGGATTACAGGCACCTGCCACCATGCCCAGCTAAATTTTTTGTATTTTTAATAGAGACAGGGTTTCACCATGTTGGCCAGATTGGTCTCAAATTCCTGACCTCAAGTCATCTGCCTGCCTCAGCCTCCCAAAACGCTGGGATTATAGTCACTCTGCTCAGCCTATTATCTTAAAAATCTACTCTTATGATCATTTTAATCTTATATGTAACTCTAAAACTTTTGTTAAGTTGATAGTTCAAAAAGAATTGTGATTTTAGAAAATTATACTGTAGGATTTTAGGGACTGGGAGTTTTCTAATGGTGGCACACATATCATATACACATATCTTTCAATCGTGTTGGGGGGAAATTGATGTAAGTTTAACATGGTCTTCCCCAAAATTTGTACAAAAGAATTAGAGATAGGTCTATAAAATATCCTCACATAGTTCTTATTTTCCTGAATGAGAGAACAGTTTTTTACAGTCCTATAATAAATTTTCAGTTTCTTTCTTTCTTTATTTAACTTTTATTTTAAGTTTGGGGGTACATGTGCTGGTTTGTTATAAAGGTAAACTTGTACCATGGGGGTTTGTTTTACAGATTATTTCATCATTCAGGTATTATGCCTGGTGTAAACCCATTAGTTACTTCTCCTGATTCTCTGCCTCCTCTCACCCTCCACCCTCCAATGGGCCCCAGTGTGTTTTGTTGCCTTCTGTGTGTCCATGTGTTTTCATCATGTAGCTCCCACTTATTAGTGAGAACATGCGGTGTTTGATTTCTGCTCCTGTGTTAGTTTGCTAAGGATAATGGCCTCCAGCTCAATGAATGTTCCTGCAAAGAACATCATCTTGTTCTTTTTTATGGCTGCTTAGTATTCTGTGGTGTATATGTACCACATTTTCTGTATTCAGTCTACCATTACTGGTCTTTTAGGTTGATTCCATGTCTTTGCTATTGTGTTTTGTGCAGCAGTGAACATATTCATGCATGTGTCTTTATGATAGAGCAACTTATATTATTTTGGACACCCAGTAATGGAATTTCCGAGTCAAATGGTAGTTCTATTTTTAGGTTTTTGAGGAATTGCCACACTGTTTTACACAATGGTTGAACTAATTTACACTTTCATCAGCAGTGTATAAGCATTTCTTCTCTACAACCTCCACAGCATCTGTTAATTTTTGACTTTTTAATAGTAGCCATTCTTACTTGTGTGAGATGGTACCTCATTGTGGTTTCGATTAGCATTTCTGTAACGATCAGTGGTGTTGACTTTTTTCCATATGCTTGTCGGCTGCATGTGTCTTCTTTGGAAAAGTGTCTATTTATATCTGTTGCTCCCTTTTTAATGGAGTTCTTTTTTTTATGAATTTAAGTTTCTTATAGATGTTGAATATTTGATCTTTGTCAGATGCATAGATAATTTTGCTGTAAAGAAGATCTTTAGTTTAATTAGATCCCATTTGTCAATTTTTGCTTTTGTTGCAATTGTTGTTGGCCGCCTTGTCATGGAATCTTTACTTATTCCTGTGACCAACATGGTATTGCTTAGGTTGTCTTCCAGGGTTTTTATAGTTTTGGGTTTTACATCTAAATCTTCAATTAATCTTTGAGTTAATTATTGTATATGGTATAAAGAAGAGGTCCAGTTTCAATCTTCTGCATATGGCTACCCAGTTATCCCAGCACCATTTATTGAATAGGGATTCCTATCCCCAAAGCAATCAGACAAGAGAAAGAAATAAACAGTATCCAAATAAAGGGCATCCAAATGCAAACTATTCCTGTTTGCAGATAGCGTGATCCTATATCTAGAAAACCCCATGGTCTCAGCCCAAAAACTCCTTAGCTGATAAACAACTTCAGCATTGTTTGAAGATACAACATCAATGTACAAAAATTATCAGCATTCCTATATACCAACAACAATCAAGCTGACAGTAAAATTAGGAATGCAATCCCACTCACAATTGCCACAACCAGAATAAAATACCTACGAAAACAGCTAACCAGAGAGGTGAAAGATCTCTACAAGGATAACAAAATACTGCTCAAAGAAATCAGAGATGATACAAGCAAATGGAAAAAAAAAATTTCATATTCGTGGATAAGGAGAATGAATATTGTTAAAATGACCAGACTGCCCAAAGCAATTTATAGATTCAATGATATTTCTGTTAAACTGTCAAAGACATTCTTCAAAGAACTAGGAAAAGATATTTTAAAATTCATATGGAACCAGTCCAAGTAGCCAAGGCAATCCTAAGCAAAAAAAACAAAGCTAGAGGCATCAGGTACCTAACTTCAAACTATACTACAGGGCTATAGTAACCATAATAGCATGGTACTGGTACATAAAAAAGACATATAGACCAATGGAACAGAATAGAGAACCCAGAAATAAGACTGCATGCTTACAACTATCAGTTTCATTTTTAGTAGAATCAGAAACCAAGATCAAAATAGTCTCATTGGAAGTTTTTACTTCATTTGCTATTCCATATCAATGACCTTAGTTTACATTTATCTTTACCTTCAAATGTTCATATTGTATTTCTAAAAATGATATGTAAGTCACATTTGTAGCTATATCTGTGGGTTGTTCCTCCTCTTTCTTTTAACCAATGGATGGCTTTCTCATCAGATTCGTATATTCAATGTGGTAATTGAGAGCATGAGCTCTTAGCTAGAAAACTTGGGTTTAAATTTCTACTCTGACAGTTACTAGTTATGTAACTTTAGACAACATATTTAACCACTCTATGATTCAGCTTTCTTATAACATTCTCATACAGATTAAATTGCTGAATACATGTAATGAGTCAAAAAATACCTAGCACCAAGTAATCACTCTTATTACTATTATTATCCCTATTATTTTTATCATAGGCAAAAATGTATATGTGGATGATCTGTTGGGAAGCTTTCTATCTGCTCAGTTTTCCAGGAGCATTATTTCAAGAAGCTAATCATTTCAGAAGTAACATAGACAAATTCTAACCTGTAAGTCCTGATGTCTTGGCTCCAAGAGTCTAAAGAGAGTTTATCTTCAAATAACTGTAAAAGACAGGAGCATTAATGTGAAACAGAGTGGCCCTGATTGAGGGAGAGGGTGGGCTTAGCAGTTTGATGGTTGACCAGAGGATGGCAACTATCCTGGTGCTAGAAGATGAATTGATACCGCTTTTGGAAGAAAGACGGGTGGAATGGTACTGGCTTTAGAAACATTGTTCTCATGGGTGGGCATGTAAAATTCAGCATCTGGGAGTGACAGATTTCAAGGATTCAGATGAGAAAGATGGGTTTCAGGTAAACAATGGGAATTCTGAGCCATGTGGCAACCTAGGTCTTCAGAAACTAGGAATACATATAGAATCTAAGCCAAGAGTTATCTGCTCTCTGCCAAAGAGAGAAGAACTAATCTCTGCCCCATACCAGTGACTGGTGAAGGTCTATAAGTGAATGGCAGCAAACACACTTGACTTTAATGTGAAGTACATCCAAGGTAGAGGCTCTTTATATGATTCAGGCTCTAAATTGTCACTGGGCTAAGGAGTGGTTTGTTTGAAAACTCAACTAGGACAAGTCGCTGACTCAACTATGGATTAAGGTTATTGTTTGTAAGTGAATGGAAGGTTAAGATCTTTCAATTAATTTTCTTTACTATACCCAGCATTTCTTGTGTTTGGTATTTGTTGGACCTTGAATTGCAGCATATACTCAATGGGTCCTACTTGTTCACAGACACCACATAGCTGATTCTCTCCTGCTGTTGGTATCATCATTTATTCCTCTTTTCAGAGCAGATGGAGACCTCATGGCTGTATTCCCCTGCTCAATACCCTCCTCACGCTTCCTTCAAAAGCCATGCATGCACACCCATCTTCCTGTCTTTTGTGGAGTGGACTCTGCCCTCTCCTGCTTCATGTATCCTTCAGGATGGTTCTCTTCCTGTTCTGTCGGGATCTACCAGATGTCTTCAGTTAACCCCTCACTGATTAACAACAGAGATTGCTCCACAGGGCAGACATTCGCTTTATAGGCCAGGATGTTTCTCATTTTATGTAGCTTTAGAGAGTGTGATGAGAGGTGGCATAAATTAAAACGTCAGCCTCATCTTCCTTTCATATACATTAAACAAGCTGAATGAGAAAAAGAAAACACCCTGATTATTTTAGTGAGCAATAATTTAAGATTTAAAAAGTGAGCATTCTGTATAATTCAGAAAGTAAATAGATTTATGAGAATAGTAAATCTCAACCAAAACCTCAAAAGTGTGAGACCCCATCTCTACAAAAAATTAAAAAATTAACTGGGCATGGTGGTGCCCATCTGTGGTCCTGGCTACTCGGGAGGCTGAGGAGAGATGATGGCCTGAGTCCAGGAGTTCGAGGCTACAGAGAGATGTGATAGTGCCAATGCACTCCAGATTGAGTGACAAAGCAAGACTCCATCTTAAACAAACAAACACACACAAATCCCTCAAAAGTTTCTAATCACCACCCCCATATCTTGCCCTATACAGTATATGTAAATCCCCCAAAAGAGATGAAGCAAATCACTGAAATGTTGTTTTTACCACTAAAATGTTTGGATGGAGAGAGGATGCCCTTATTTATAAGTGGTTATTTCAAGACCCATTTAATGGCTATTTGTATCCTTTTCCTAAAAAATAATTAATTGTTACTGTTTTTCTGCGCATTATGTACCTTGACTCCTTGACTCAAAAAAAAAACAAAGAAAACAAGAAAGAAAAAAAAAAAACAAAACTGAAGTTTCCCCAGACAGCATACATTAGTATGTCTGGAAGCCATTGCCTTCCAAACAGCTCTGTTCTTTCTGAAATGTTATTTTAAAAAAAAAGTCCTGATAAAAACATTCCGAGGATATAAATGATCTCTGCCACTTAGGCCTGACATGACAAAACTAAGGGAAAAAAAAATGTTTTAACTGTTTCCAAAAGGGACTATAGGCAGCTTTAAAACTTTGTCCTCTCTTAAAGAAAATCCTAAATTACAAAATAAAAAAAAAATTAGCATTTCACTATGCTAGTGTAGCAGGATGAGCCACAGACAAAACACCTCAGACACCGAGTTAAAGAAAGAAGGGCTTTATTCAGCTGGGAGCATCGGCGGACTCATGTCTCCAAAAACCGAGCTCTCCAAGTGAGCAATTCCTGTCGCTTTTAAGGGCTTACGACTCTAAGGGGGTCTGCGTGAGAGGGTCGTGATGGATAGAGCAAGCATGACTAGAGGCTGCATGCACCGGTAATTAGAACAGAACAGAGCAGGACAGGGATTTTCACAGAGCTTTTCCATACAATGTCTGGAATCTATAGGTAACATAACTAGTTAGGTCAGAGGTCAGTCTTCAACTACCAGGCCTGGAATGCAGCACGGGTTATCTGACTACTGATTTCACTTCTGTCTTGTCTTTAACTCCTACTTTTCCTTTGAGGCAGAAATTGGTCATAAGACAATATGAGGGGTGGTCTCCTCCCTTACTAGAACTTTATCAAGATTATTATAGTTTTTATCAATGTTCTAGTTGCAAAATTGCATAAATTTTAAGTGGTCTTCTACAATCTTGTTTTTCCCTGTAAACTGTGATTTTGCTGAGCTGAAATTTTTCAGAAGTGCGTATGTATAGCATTGAAACAGAAATGCCTGCTTTGTTTTTCTGAGCTGTGCATGCTTTTCTTAAGTGCAAGAGAAGCATTGAGGCTTGGGATGATTTTTCATACACCAAAGTGTAATATTAAATTTGAGTGGCACAATTTAATAATGTTTAGCTCTACTCAGTGAAAGATTTACAGTGGCAATATGACAGCCAAATGTTTTTCATGTCAATCAGTTATTTTCAAATTTAATGCCATAGCCTTATTATAGAAATAGTTCTGTTATAGTTCAAGTATTTTAATTGTTTTTGAGGCATTAACAGAGCACTAGGATGGAAAACTAGGTCTCATCAATTAAATATTCCAGATTTTTTTCCCTACGTTTTGCCTGAGTGTGAAATTTAAAATAATTCACACTGTATAAAATCTGAGCATAAAATATGGCTGAGAAACAGAACTGATTCTGGTAAAATCAATCACATTACTTCATCTGAACATGTTTTCTTAAGGAGTATAGGACAAAAGAAGAAAATGATGTTAGTAATTACTTCTTAAATTAGGTTCGTGGTGACCTTGTGGAAATTCTCCTATAATTCTGAGTAAAAAGACATCTATTCTGTGTCCCACAGTAGAGAGCAATAATTAGAGAAGTAATTCTGGAAGAAGAAGAAAAAACAACAACCTTACGTTGTTGACTCCAGGTGTTCTGAATTGAATTGGAAATTGAGTACTCCAGATCTGTCCTGACAATAGTTTTAAAGTTAAATGGGGACGGATGATCAAGGGTACAGTCTTGCCAAGCAATGCTGTCTGAGATAATATATCACGGTACCTATCCAGTTCAAAAACACACACATTATAAGAAAACTAATACATTGTATTAAAAATCACAACCATGAAATTTTTTTTTTCTTTCTGTTTTTAACAACTATTGGTCTGCCTCACAGGTAGAGGATTCTTTTTTTCTTAAAGATAAGTTTAGGCATATCTGACATATTATATTTGTCCATAGGTTTATGCTAGTCAGTTGAGGCAATGGTAATGCAGTAGTGCATGTGATTGGTGAGTCATGAAGCCACCATCCTTCAGGAATCTGGATAAATTCAGAAGTGTAGAGTGCAGTAGTTGCACAAAAGGCCTAACATTGGAGAACATTGTCTGAATTTTGGTTATGTTGTTTGTTAATTGTGTGACCTTGTGCATGTAACCTCACTGAGCTTCAATTTCTCAGTTATGACAAAGTAGAAAACCCGTTATGGTGTTTTAGGTTGAATTTTTTAACATCAATAAAGCCACTACTGTTCAGTAAATTTTAGATCTGGTTAGTGATTGGAGTAAAGTATTAACTGGAGTAGCTAGATAATCTATTGATAAGCTAAACCACATCTTGTTTTCACCACCATAGAGACCTCCAAGATGGTAGCCACTCTTATTCCCACCTCCAGAAGGGTAAGTAAGTCATGTTCTTAAGAAGTGAACTTGTCTTTCTCAAGAGAATTGATTATCATTTTTATGTTTCTGGATTGGAAAGGAGTCATTGACAGTCAGTGTTGGTATTGACCTGAAGTCTTTCTTTAAACTTTTGTTTCTATGCCCATGAAGTCATTGAAGCTAAATTGTCTAAAGGGAGAAAGGAATGGATGGATTTTGTTGTTGTTGTTATGAGTGTTAAGGGTTTGAACACCCAGAAGAGACTGGAAGCAAGGAGAAAGTGGTGAGGCCCTTGTACAGGGGTTTGGACCCCTGAGCCACATCTTGAGAAAGGTTCTCTAGAGGGTATGCTACCCAGACAGTGGGTGAATGGGTGTACAGAAAAACTCTTAGATCCCTGGAAGCTTCCAAGGAATAGTACTAGATCAGAGAAGCAACCTTAGCCCTTCCTGCCTGACAAAATTCCTTAGGGCAGTGTGAGAATTGATCTTTTCTTCCACTGTTTAATCATAATTGAGAACACATTGGCTGAGATGAGAAACTTGATCTGTGACTTGCACATTCATGCAAGTGAGGAAAAGAAAAAAAACCTACCACTTTCTCACCCTTTGGGTGTCACATTATTGAACTACCCAATGAGAATGCCTCATTGAATCTCCCACCTCCAACTTCAAACCACATTTGGACCCCTGCAGGAGGGGAGGAATTAGGAGGGGAGTTTCAGTACTTCTATCTCTTGAGAGCAGTGTGGGGAGGGTGTTGGGTAATCGCAAGCTGGGAAGAGAAGAGCCTGTGTACATTGTCATTATAATCACCTCAATATATTTTGAAATTGATATGACTTTTTGATCTTCTAAACACTGGAAAAGAAGAGTTTAATTAAAAGATTTTCATGTTTATATTATCAGAAAGAGTTCAGCTCTAGAATTTTTGAGAAAAGAATGTTTTTTTTTCTAACCTAAGGATAGTAAATATCTTTCAACCTTCATCTGAGGCATTTTGAGGCAACTGTTGTTAATTGTGCTGCTTGTTTTACACCCTGGGTTTCATTAGATAAGTGGTGGTGTCATTTAAAACTACCAAGTAAGGAGGCTCTGAAGGAGAGAAAGGAAAACCAGTTAAAACTAAAAAGACAGGAGAAGCCCTATGGTGAAGTTAGAGACAGATCATCAGCTTTTTCCTTCTTTTAAAATTTAAAACAATTTTTGTTTTCTATCTCTCCTTTCAGGTACTTTGATTCTTTCCATAGCATATTATCTAGTTTATAAAGAGCTTTTGGAAATAACTTTTTTACAGGTATACCTTTTTTACAGGTAAATTACCGCCTTGTAATTTAGCTTGAGTAGAAGAATGACAAAGCTGGCAGAATTTAAGTTATGATTGCTTTAGAAATTTAGCAGCACACTGCTCAGCTGTAGAAAACAATGCCATTGTTAGAAATAAGGGATCTTATTTCAATATTTTGGGAAGAATGGAGACCTGAAACAGAAACTTCCCAAGAAGTTGGACTTATAATAAAGTTTCCAGGGACTTGTGCTAATTGTTTACTATACACAGGGTTTTACATTCACTGTGAGAGTTATTACCTATGACTATCCTGGAAGGAAAATATAAGTTAGTATTTCCATTTCTTGAATCAATTACATTGTACCAAAAATGTGTGGATGAGAAATATGTTACCACGTAGTCTAGGTAATAATGTGTTATACAAGCAAATAAGGCTTGTAATTATTTTAGTGATTTTCAAAATACTTCATTTTAAAGCAGAAAAAGAAGATAGTTTTCACAGAAAAGAGATTATGTGTGAAATGAAAGTAGATTTATTAAATCTTAGCCAATAAATAGATTTCAAATTTCCATGGTGATCTCTCTTTGTACAATTATTACTTCAGAACTTACACTGGAGATGTACGAAGCATATTTAACAAATACCTAGAATATTTTTAAATAAATTAATGACACAACTAGGAGTTGAAAACTGTTTTCTGGTTTTGGGATTTTTTTTTTTTTTTTTTGAGATGGAGTTTCATTCTTATCACCCAGGCTGGAATGCAATGGCACGATCTAGGCTTACCGTAACCTCTGCCTCCAGGGTTCAGGTGATTCTCCTGCCTCAGCCTCCCAAGTAGATGGGATTACAGGCAGCCGCCATCACACCCAGCTCATTTTTTGTATTTTTCGTAGAGGTGGAGTTTCACCATGTTGGCCAGGCTGATCTTGAACTCCTTGACCTCAGGCGATTCACCCTCCTTGGCCTCCCAAAGTGCTGTGATTACAGGTGTGAGTCACCATGCCTGGATGAAAACTGTATTTTTATTCCATCATTAATCCTACTCAGATTTATTGGCTATTTATCTGAAAAAAAGAAAAGAAAAGAAAACATTGCCTGCCATGTACATTTCCACATTTCCATACATTATTTTCTTTCAGTTTTCAGTATGACCATCTGCAGTTTGTTTTATTAAAGACCAGAAAGGTTAACTGAATTGAAAAAAGTCACTCAGCTATTAAGTACCTGAGCCAGAATTAGAAACAAGCGCTGTGTCTTTCTAAATATACGACAATTTTTACATGAAGAGACCTTTACTACTTCATAGCTGACTTCTTTGTGGGATGGTAATTGCTCCACTCTGAAATGATAAGACCGTGTCTAAAAACTTTACTCAGGACAGAGAGGGGCTTTTCAAAGTTCAGAAAACTGACGGTGCGACCGGATGCCAGGCTGTGAAGCAGAGGTAGATCTAATTATCAGAAAGCTACTAACAAGGTTGTAAAAGATAAAAAGATCTGTGGAGTCTTAAAGTTGAGAGAGAAGAAAAATGTGCTTGCTACCACCACTTCTATTAAACATTTTTATTAGAAATTATAATCGAGAAGAAGAAATAAAAGGCATTGAATTTAAAGAGGAAAAAATAAATATGTTCTTATTTACAGATAATGTGATCATTATGTAGAATATAATAAACAAATAACAACAACTACGAAAAACTCTACAAATAATAATGAAACTAAGAAGACAATCACAATGGTCAAAGGCAGTAGTTTGCTAGACCTGCTGACATCTATTCTCAAGAACTAATTTTTAAAAATAATGTCTTGTAATTTCAAAATGGTTAGAAGAGGCCGGGCGCGGTGGCTCAAGCCTGTAATCCCAGCACTTTGGGAGGCCGAGACGGGTGGATCACGAGGTCAGGAGATCGAGACCATCCTGGCTAACACGGTGAAACCCCGTCTCTACTAAAAAATACAAAAATCTAGCCGGGCGAAGTGGCGGGCGCCTGTAGTCCCAGCTACTCGGGAGGCTGAGGCAGGAGAATGGCGTGAACCTGGGAGGCGGAGCTTGCAGTGAGCTGAGATCCGGCCACTGCACTCCAGCCCGGGAGACAGAGCGAGACTCCGTCTCAAAAAAAAAAAAAAAAAAAAAACCAAAATGGTTAGAAGAGATGATTTGGAATATTCTCACCACAGAGAAGTGTTAAGTATTTGAGGTTATGTATATGCTAATTACCCTGATTTGATTATTACACAATGCACACATGTATTGAAACATCACATTGTATCCATAAATCTATACCAATATCATGTGCCAATCAAAAGCAAAATAAAACTTAACAAAATTGACAAATTGAACCCCAAGAAAAGTTAAATTTCCTGTTCATCAAAAAATACCACTAAGAAAATCACAAGAAAAACCATGAACTGGGATAAAATTGCATCCATATATCCTTAAGGCTTGTGTCTTGAGTATATAATAAACTCTTTCCAATGAACAATAAAAAGATAGACAATATGATTAACAGTTGGCAAAAGACTTGAACAGACAGTTCACTAAAGATATATGGATGGTCAATAATCTCATGACAAGGTGATCAGCATTATTGGCCATCAGGGTAATGCAAATGATAACCCACAATGTAAGGTCATTTCAACGAATTAGAAGCTATAAAATAAAAAAGTGACAATGTCAAAGAATGACAAGGATGTCAACAAATGAACCTGCCACATGGTGTTGATGTGGATACAAAACTGTAACTGCTTTGGTGCATTGCGGTAATTTCTAATAAAGGTAAATGCATATCTGCTGTGCTTTCTATTACAATTTGATGGAAACCGTGAAGTCCAAGATCTAGGCACTGGCAGATCTGATAAATCTAGTGAGCGTACTCCTCCAGGTTTGCAGACAACTGTTTTATCCTGGTATCTTCACAATGTGGGGAGAGAGAAATTATCTTTTTCATGTCTCTTCTTATGAGGGCACTAATCCTATTCATGAAGTCCCCACCCTCATGAATCCATTCTCCCAAAGGTGTCACCTCCAAATGTCAATATATTGAGAATTTAGGCTTTAACATACACGTTTTGAAAGGACATATTCAGTTCATAGCAGCTTCTGACTTGAAAGCTCTGCTAATATGACTTGCACATTACCTATTCTTTATGACTCTGGCTGCCACAGATCACATATTGGATTTATTCAACTACTCAATTACATGTGACTATGTTTCTATAATAGAAATGTCTCAGTTTTCGTGCTCATATTCCAATGATATTTGTTGGCCCATTTTGATGAGGAACAGAATTTATTACCATGAGAATTTCGTATTGTAGAAATAAAACATAAAAAGAAAATGCAAAATGAGTTCCACACAGGACAGGAAATGTGATTTGTATTGATATGTATAAAGAGCCACAACTAAAACAACAATTATCCCAAATATTAATATAAAAGAATGACAGTGGCAATCTATTACATTTTGAGTCTCACATCAGTGGTATGTAGTAAATGATCATTAAAAGTCTGCATCCGAAAGTTAGCAATCAGGTCAATCTTAAATATTTTGTAGTATATATAATTCAATAAATAAAATGACGATAGTGATATTTCTCTTTTTTTTTTTTTTTTTTTTTTTTTTTTTTGAGACGGAATCTCACTCTGAGGCCCAGGCTGGAGTGCAGTGGCCGGATCTCAGCTCACTGCAAGCTCCGCCTCCCGGGTTCACGCCATTCTCCTGCCTCATCCTCCGGAGTAGCTGGGACTACAGGCGCCCGCCACCTCGCCCGGCTAGTTTTTTGTATTTTTTTTTAGTAGAGACGGGGTTTCACCGTGTTAGCCAGGACGGTCTCGATCTCCTGACCTTGTGATCCGCCCGTCTCGGCCTCCCAAAGTGCTGGGATTACAGGCTTGAGCCACCGCGCCCGGCCGATATTTCTCTTCTTTTGTTTTTCTTTTTTTTATTTTCTTTTTCTTTTTCTTTTCTTTCTTTTTTTTTTTTTTTTTTTTGAGATGGAGTTTCACTCTTGTCGCCCAGGCTGGAGAGCAGTGGCGCGATCTCGGCTCACTGCAACCTCTGCCTCCCATGTTCAAGAGATTTTCCTGCCTCAGTCTCTTGAGTAGCTGGGATTACAAACGTTCACCACCACACACAGCTAATTTTTGTGTTTTTAGTAGAGACAACTTTCACCACTTTGGCCAGTCTGATCTGGAGCTCCTGACCTCAGGCGATCCGCCTGTCTTGGCCTCTCAAAATGCTGAGATTACTGGGCAATATTTCTCTTCTAATGCAGAAAGTTACAAGTGCCTGTGAAGAAATGTCAGGCTTAGGTTGTAGCTTTCACCTGGAATGACAAAGGAGTTTCTGTTTGCATACCATCTCTCAATCGCTTAGTGGGATTGCCTAGATTATCATGATTAAAAAAGTCCTTTGTTGGGCCTTATGTAAGTGTCATTAAACGGACTGAGGATGGGAGAGTTGTAACTTTCATATAACATTTGTAATATTTCTTGATTATGGCCTTAGGAAATTTCCACTCTGTAAAGACAGCTTTAGGAAGGCAGCTTTCCCCTTCTATTTATTGTTTCCATGCTCCCCCGATGGCAACATATCACCAAGATCCAAACAATTGCAGGTTGTGTGTTTTTTATGTCCAAAAAATTGAGAGGATTTGTCAGGATAGACAATATACATAGATGTGTAGTGACAGATACAGTTAAATCAAGCCATGTTTAGTTTAGGTTAAGACATCCTTGGAATTCCCTTGTTTTAGCGACTGTGTCACACAGAGGTACTTTTATCTCATCACAGGCAAATAGCTTATTCACTATCCTGGAGCTTTCTTTAATTCTGTTTTAGCACTACTTTCTTTGTAACAAAGTAATGTTAAAAACACTAACTTGGATTAATATATGATATTTTACAATTTATGTAACCCTGGAAATTTTGTCCTTCTGATACATTAAATAATTTTGGGATGTATATAAATGTTACTCTAATTTCTTATTTAAGGGAGGAGAAAAAAGCAAATGTACAGGTGATCAAAGAAACAACTTTCTTTTCTAAATTCAGAAATGATTCCAGAACTCAACTACCTGGCTTTCAAATCTTTAATACTTAGCCACAAAGAGCAGATATAGTATATACAAACATAGTGTAAGCAAAAGCACAGTAACAAAAGTATCCAGGAAAAAGTTGGAATATAATGGTTATTCTGATAGCTCTTATTACTACCTAGAAGACAGGGAATCTTATGTCAGAACAACCAGTTCAAAGTGTAAAACTGCACTGAATACTAGAGAAAGATCTGAAAGATTTTTCTACTCCTTGAATGAAACGTTTGTGCTGGTGTGTTTTGCACAGCTCCAAAAAATGCTGCACTTCCTGCATTTAATCCTGGACTTTAGCTTCTCTTTTCTGCTTAAGTAAGTCCCCTAATCTCCACAAAGACTTGCTGAAATATAGTGGCAATGTGAGGTAATTGTGTCAGTAGAAAAAGGGGAAATCAAATTTGTTTTGTTATTTCCATTCACAGTAAACCATTTTCCAATGCTAATATTTGTCAGAAGTGTTTGTGCGAATAAAAATGAATTCCCAATGTGATTTGTTTCTACTCATCTTCCTTTTTTTTTAAAAAAAGTAGAAGATAAATAATCTGATATAGTTATTAAGTATAAATCCTCTTTTAAATGTTTATTTCTTGTGAAGTTAGAATGAATACAAATATATAACATTTCAGGATTTTTTAGAGGATTAAAAAATCCTCTGAAATGGGAAATTATGGTATAAACCATAAAGAAAATGTTCTTAATCTGGGATCCAGGGTCAAATTGTCACTATCAAAGCTGTCAGGGTCCTAGATAATTTCTAGAAAATTGAAAACAATCAGGATTATATGAAAAATTAATTTTGGATGTTTGTGTTTAATGCTTTGTATTCAATTTATGCTTTTTTGTATATTGGCTTTTCCCTTGGTAACATATGTAGGGGTCATCATTCTCATTGTATAAAAAAACTAAAGGCAGATGACAAAGTATTTGAATTGGACTTTCAGACTCAGAACCCAGTTTTCGTGATTCCAGTTCTCTGCTCTTTACAATATACTGGATATGCACTCAAAATTACAGACACACAGTTCTATTTAAATCTGTGCTTTTTGTAATTTCAAAGACAGAGAGAAAGCCTCAGTTATCTATAGTATCTCTATGTATACATTTTAATGTTCTTTGTCATTATTTCCTTTCAGCCTTATTTGAATAATCTCTATTTGAATAATGGACTAACTAAGCAGAGTCAGCATTTAAACCCAGACATTCAATGCTCATTTGGGAGAAGTTTCTGGGTGAGAATCTGCCCTCTTCTGGAATGCAATCATAATATGAATGATCCAAAAGGATTTCATTCAGCAGCTGTTTATTGAATTTGTACCTTCAATATTAATATATTGATATGGTTTGGCTGTGTCCCCACTCAAATCTCATCTTGAATTATAGCTCCCATAATTCCTAATGTGTCGTGGGAGGGACCCAGTGGGAGGTAATTGAATCATGGGGTCCAGTCTTTCCCATGCTGTTCTCATGATAGTGAATAAGTCTCACGAGATCTGATGGTTTTATAAATGGGAGTTCCCCTGCCTACGGTCTCTTTTTCTTCTGCCATATAAGACATGACTTGGCTCCTCCTTTGCATTCTGCCATGATTGTGAGGCCTCCCTAGCCACGTGGAATTGTGAGTCAACTAAACTCTTTCCTTTATAAGTTACCCAGTCTTGGATATGTCTTTATTAGGAGCATGAGAAAGGACTAATACGTATATTAAGTAGAGGGAGAAAAGGTACCTAGACTTTTCTAGCTTCCCACTCAAGAAGGGTCTTGAGCGTGTAGAGAAATCGTTGGATTTGTACCACAGAAAGTGAGTTATGCCTGCTCTTTAGAGCACAGACTGGTGCATGGCTTGATATAAAGCTGAGTGCCCAACCAGGATGATACTGTAACAATCCTGATGATAGTAAAGAGTGATGGGGAGAGGAATGGGAGTAGAGATAGGGGGAAGAGGGTGAATTTGTAGATATTTAAATGTTGTAATTAGAAGTCCTTAATGGATGTTGGACTGTTTGATGAGGGGAGTGAGGGCAAGTTGAGGGAGGTGCTTGGATTTCTTACTTGAGTACCCAGGATGATGAGGATGATCTCATAAGGAATTCAGTGGAGAGCAAAGCTTTTTTTTTTTTTTTTTTCTTTTTTAGTAGATTATTACTCATTTTAATTATTTTTCTGAAAAGATAAAGTGGAAACTTTGAAAGGTTTTATAGAAAGATTTGAAGATTTTTTGTTTTTGTTTGCTGGCCTTTTGGGCTAGAGCATGATGGTCAGTAGAGCTATTATAATGCATAGAAGAGAAATTTTCTGCAGTTGAGGTCAGGTATAATCAGTGTTTCAATCGGATAATTTTGTCCTGTCTCACCGATGGTGAAATTTCCATGCCTGTCATGTTGTAATGTGCCATAGAGCCAGTCAACTGGCAGCAGTTTGTTCTATTTACCAAGAGCATTTGTAGCTTGAAATTGATTTGTTAACTTAATCCAGTGACTGCTAAGCATGCTAAGAATAGGAGGTGAAGGGGATCTCAGTACCCTAAGAGGTGGGCTGAAAACTTAGAACTCTTACAGGCTGAACTCTATGTGGCTTTATACATGTTGCCCCACTTTCCGTTTTCCTACTGTGAAATAAGGGCAGCTGCAGCAGTCCAGTGCTGGGCTGTGGATATCCCCTACACAATGACAGGATGCCAGCAATGTTACAGTATGTTAACATTATGGAGCTAGAAGGCTTAAGTAAAAAATACACTCCAATTACACACATATTCCAGACAAAATTAACCCTTTCACTTAAATCACCAGTTTGAAATATGTTTTAATGTCTGATTTAAATATTTATTTTATTATAGGAAAAAAACATGAATAATGGGTTTTTTTTAGCTACATGCCTTTCTACTGTGAAATTTATTTATTTATTTATTTATTTGAGACAGAGTATCACTTTGCCACCCAGGCTGGAGTGCAGTGGCACAATCTCAGGTAAATGCAACCTTAGCCTCCTGGGTTCAAGTGATCCTGTTGCCTCAGCCTCTCAAGTAGCTAGGATTACAGGCATGGGCCACCATGCCTGGCTATCTTTTTTTGTATTTTAGTAGAGATGGAGTTTTGTCATGTTGGCCAGGCTGGTCTTAAACTCCTGGCCTCAAGCAATCCACCCGCCTTGGCCTTGCAAAGTGCTGGGATTACAGGCATGAGCCACTGTGCTGGCCATTTATTTTTAATTCTCACTTCCATATTAAGATGTAAGGTAATATGCTCATTTTAAAATATAAGAACATAAGAGTTTCGATGACTTCCCTAAGGTCATTTAATAGTTAGATAGATGATAGACCTGACAAAAGCGTCGATCTGATCATACATGGTGATAAATAGAACCTGAGTGATTTTGCCTGCTAGGGGACATTTGGCAATGTCTAGGGACATTTGTCAAAGACTGAGGATATGATGCAATTGGCACCTAGTTGGTAAGTGACAGTATGCTGCTAAACATCTTAAAATACACAGAGAAACGCCTACCCACATCCCCACCCCCCTCCACACACACACATCCATGCACACACCACAAAACAGAATAATCCAGCCCTAAAGGACTTTTGATCCAGGTAGCGTACACCTAGATCAAAGTTTATAGGTAATTAGATAGTTAACCTTAGGGAGTTTCTACCTGTCCCATATACTGCATCTTTTGCAATTTTGGGAGATTGGGCCACTTGCCTTTTTAGGAAGTAGTAAAGATGAAGGTTACTATTTCCATATTTAAGGGGAAATGTCTCAAGACTATTCCATTTTATAATTATTATATAACATCTCACCTATTCTTCTGAAGATAACAAACTTTATTAGGGAATAAGAATAATACAACAAAGTCTATCAAAATTATTTGTCTCCAAGCAACACAAGTGTACCAGAATTTACATGTATACCCAAATGCAAACATACATATGCATATATATATATATCAATGCATACATATAGTAGACATACATATATATGCATATATATACACACATATACATGCACAAATGTTTACATCCACAGGCCCAGGTAATTTTACTTTGAACGCATAGTGGGCACAACTCTTTTTGCAAGGATTTAGTGATTTATCTGAAGCTATTGCTTGAGACTTCTTCCTGTATGAAGCAAATTACAAATTTGCAATATCAAATTAATAGGAAGTTTATGATCTCTGAAATCACCCAAAGTAAACTTCACAACTTCAGATCTAGAAAAAGTTATCTGTGTCAAAATCAGTTCTTCATGGAAAACATCAGGAACATCAGCCTATAAATTTTCATCATAAACACTAAAACGCATGTCAGAATGTGAGTTTAAAAACCCAAATGTAACCTCAAATGTGGACATCCCCAAACAAGACTTTGCTATTACGTTGTAAACAGCAAAATAACCACATAGTTAGAGGAGAGATCCTTGTCCCCTATAATGTAGGTATTTTTAGAATTGGTATTTTAGATTGAAGTAATTAATTTCATAATTCCATAGGATTTTGGCAAATCAAAATATGTGCATCACTGGAATTCTAATAATTGTGAACAAAAGAAGCCTTGTAAGGGGCATAAAATAAGGAGAGGTGGAAATAGTCAATATGCAGCTGGAATAGTATTTTGGAGGGAGTTTGCCAAAGGACCATCACTTACTCTATACAGTGGAGGGTGGGAGATGAGACCAAGAGAGATCCATGAAAGACAATTGATATTGAGTACCTGTGGTAAGGCACCATGGGCTACACGAACACATAAGACATTACTCTAACTCAGAAGCCTACACAAATTGAAAACAAGAAATATTAAAATACACAAGATGATAATAAAGGTTAAAGAATACTATGTATATATACACATATATATGTGTGTGTGTGTGTGTGTGTGTGTGTATATATATATATATATATTTTTTTTTTTTTTTTTTTTTTTTTTTTTTGAGCTGGAGTCTCACTCTGTTGCCAGGCTGGAGTGCAGTGGTGTGATGGTGTGATCTCGGCTCACTGCAACCTCGACCTCCCAGGTTCAAGTGATTCTCCTGCCTCAACCTCCCAAGTAACTGGGACTACAGGTGAGTCCCACCACACCCCAGTAATTTTTTGTATTTTCAGTAGAGATGGGGTTTCACCATGTTGACCAGGATGGTCTTGATCTCTTGACCTCGTAATCTGCTCACCTCGGGCTCCCAAAGTGCTGAGATTACAGGCATGAGCTACCATGTCCGGCTGACAAATTATATATCTTATAGTTAAAATGGAGAATAGTTTCACAGATGCATTATTTGGCTCCTTAATTGAGCCTTAAAACTATCAGTTTATATTGAAATAGATGGTGCAACAGAGAGAAAAAAGAAATCATGTGTTTGCGGTCTGTGATGTCTGTGATGAGATTTTAATTGTTAATTTTTTAAAACCCACACATGACTTCCTGTTTATCCCCTGATTAAGTTCTTACCTACTGTCCTCTCCATAATCCTTTCCCCCGAGCATGCATCTCCTGCTTACCTCACCACTGTCTTCAAAAGTTGCCTTTTATGGTGGGGCCACCATCTTTCCTGCTTTTGTATTCCCAGTTTATGAGAACCATGATACAGTGTAGGCAGTTTATAAAATTTGTGAAATAATAAAAATGAAAACCCAGGGCAAGCTCTGGATGAGGTCAAAGACTTTCTTTACTCATCACAAGGAGAATCCTAGGCCCAGAGTTTACACTGTGCAGAAATATTCTGAGACTGAGCACAGAAACTACTTAAATGATATTACAGTGCACATGAGTAAGGAGTGAAAGGATACATGTGAAAAGATGAAAGACCTGGGAATACATGTGCTAGCAAAAGAACACTCTAAACTACTGAGGAGTTAGGAGTTAGATGTAATCATTACTTTGCCTTTAAACTGTTGTATAGCTGTAAGTCTCTGGTCTCTCACTAAAATAAAACCAGTTGATTTTTGGGAATTCTGTCTATTAGATGAGTTTGTAAAACTAGTACTTATCCCTTATAGTGGGCAAAGCCACTGTTTGGGGACAGTAAAATAACAAATATAAAATAATTTTAAAGATACAAAATATCCCTTGAATAAAAAAATTATATAATGAAATATATGGCTAATTAGACCATGTTGATGCAATGTCCCTTTCAGGAAAACATTTCTGTCTTTTGAAGAGCACATAGGGGTTACATTTGAATACACTCATCGTTCTCTCTTGCTCACCAAAATGCTACATATTCTGAGCAGTGATGTACATAAACTGAGAGACTAAGAAATATTAATATGAGTAAAAATGCAACTAGTTTTAGAAATTTTCTCTTTAAAGGTGACTTATTTATTGCTTGTTCTGAGTAAGTGTACCAGTTTGAGAATTCTACATTGGCAAATGTTCGGTAGAGCTCTTTCCCCTTTATGTAGAATTACCGTATGGAAATTCTTTTTTCTTCATTTTTTCCCCTGTGAAAAACAACCTGAGCACATTTTTTACCCCCATAACCTCACAGATGAAATCATCTGTTCTGCGTCAATGTTTACTGGAAATAGCGTTTGGCTTATAGAATTGCTATCTGCCCCATGTATGGTTAGCTAAGGTTGTGAGGCATTTCTCTGACGTGGAGACACCCTTTAGAGCTATATGTTTAAATGATATTACAGTGCATTTTAAATGACCAATTTAAGACCTGGAAAAATCATTGGCAACTCAAGCTCTGGCAGCTCTTCATAGGCAGCAGAGACGAAGCTAAAACAATTAGAAGGGGCATAGATTCTGTAAAAGCAGTGGTAATTGGAAGTCATTGACATTCATAATTACTTTTACATGGCCCTAGCATCTGCAAATTCAAACTCAATTCCCCTTCAAGACAAAATCTGAAGCTGGTAATGTAATCCCGAAATCAAAAAGTGGGTAGAGTAAACCAAGTACAGTGAGGAGAACAAAAGGTACTCCCTATTGAATATTAGTAACAATGATCTTTAAAAAGAAATCTGCATATGGTTGAGCACAATACCTGGCTTTGTATGACAGTTTATACCACACCATTGGTTGTCTCTCAATATACATTTATTCTTTCTTCCTTCTTAACAGAATCTTTCCTTTTCAGTTTATTAAAATTATCTTTTCAGAAAATTTTATTTATTTTTAAATTGACATACAATAATTGTACATATTTGTGGAGTATCTAGTGATATTTCACCACATAAGGCAAAGTGATCAGACCAGGGTAATAAGCCAATATTTATTATTTCTTTGTATTGGGGACAACTAATATTCTCCTTCTAGTTATTTGAAACTATATATTATTGTTAATTATAGTCATGCTAGAGTGGTATAGAACACTAGAACTTATAGTGTAGTTTTGTATTCTTTAGCAAATTTCCCCCTTGATTATTTTCAGAGAAGCAATGTGCCTGAGATAAGAACCGTTTTCCCAGCCTTCCTTGGTAGCAGGAGTGGCCATGAAACAATTTCACCAATGAAACATGCTACGGTTTGAATGTGTCCCCCTAGATTCCTGTGCTGAAAGCTTAATCCCCATTGCAACAGTGTTGAGAGGTGGGATATTTAAGAAGTGATGCGTTCATGAGGGCTCTGCCCTCATGAATAGATCAGTGCCATTATCACAGGAGTGGGTTAGTTATCATGGGAGCTGATTCCAGGTAAAAGGATAAATTTGGTTCCCTTCCTCTCCGTCTTGCACATGCTTTCTTGCCCTTCCACCTCCCTCCATGGAATGACAGGAAGAAGACCCTTGGAAGCTGCCAGCACCTTGATATTGGACTTCCCAGCCTTCAGAACTGTGAGATATACATTTATTTCCTTTATACATTGCCAATTCTGTAGTATTCTGTTATATCAACATAAAGCAGAGTAAAACAAAACATAAATGTAAATTTACAGCATTTTATTTCAAAAGCTTTTGCTTTCCTGAAAAAGAGGGACTTGCACAGCTGGTATAGCCTTTCTTCTTTCTTCCCTGTCCTTGCATTAAAAGCAGGCCTGGTGCCTGTAATTGAGCAGCCATCTGGTAATCCTGAGGAGACAAATGTGAGAGTGGTGGAGCAGAAAGCAGAATTGCTGCAGGTCCAAATGATCTCGTGGAGCACCTGCTCCATGTCTAGCACCCACCTAGCTCTGGACTTCAATGTAGGGGAGTTAAATAAATCCCTAAACTGAGTTCAAACTCAATTGAGTTGAATTCTCTGTTGCTAGCAGTGAATTCATTCCTAACTGATACAGCAGTCATCTTTCATTATGCAATCAGCACTAAATAATATAATCATCTAACTCAATGTTTGGGTCAAAGGGAAAAGGAAAGAGAGTAAAAATTCAGAACACAAAGTACATAATAAGTGATTTCTCTCTAGGACATGAGGGTGGAGTCAATGTTTAGGCGGGTTTTAGGTGACCATTGAGACAGAAATGGGCTGCACATGAGTAAGGAGTGAAAGGATACATGTGAAAAGATGAAAGACCTGGGAATATATGTGCTAGCAAAAGAACACACTGAACTACCGAGGAGTTAGGAGTTAGACGTAATCGTTACTTTGCCTTTAAATTGTTGTATAGCTATAAGTCTCCGGTCTCTCACTAAAATAAAACCAGCTGATTTTTGGGAATTCTGTCAATAAGATGAGTTTGTAAAACTAGTAATTATCCCTTATAGTGGGTAAAGCCACTGTTTGGGAACAGTAAAATAACAAATATAAAATAATTTTAAAGATACAAAATATCCCTTGAATAAAAAATTATATAGTGAAATATATGGCTAATTAGTCCAGAAAAGGTCTAATCAGAATTGGGCCATTAATCAGAATTGATCAGAATATTTATCTTAAAATAATGGAACCTTAAAGGTTTAATGTGTTTATTTGAATTATTTTTCCATGTTTTCTTTGTGCATTTAAAACATATCTTCTGATATGAGAGATAGGCTTCTAATTATTCAGGAATGTGATTCTTTTAAGCATTATACAGACAAGGCTGCCAGCGTGACTTTATTTATTGAGATTGTGTAGTCAGCAGGTGTTATCTGTTAAGGTATATATTTCTCATATGTCAGTTTAGAATTTCAAGAATTGACTAAAAGTGAAAATCATTGTAATGCATAAGGAATTTTATTTAGCACAGTGATTCTGTTGGTAATGGTAGAAAATGAAGCATAATGGGAATAGAAATAATGAAATGGATAACAGAAAGGTTAGGATTATATGATAATGTATTATGGAAATATGGCAATTTTAATATAAGGAATACTGGGTGTGAAATATGTGTGTGTGTGTACGTTCATATATATATGAACATATGTGTTCATATGTATAAATATATTCAATGAAATATATACGTTCATATATAGCAAATATATACATATTTTATATATAACATATATAAAACATATATATAACACATATATTCATATATATAACAAATATATGCACATTTTAATATAAGAAATACTGAGTGTGAAATATATATGTGTGTACATTCATATATATGAACATTCATATATGTTCGTGTCCATATATGAACATATATATGAACAAACATGTTCATATGTTTATATATGAACATATACATGAACGTACACACACATATATATTTCACACCCGGTATTTCTTATATTAGAATAATATATATATATGAATGTACACACACACACACACGCAGACATACACACACACACACACAGGTGAGACCTGAACCACACAGGGGTTAAGGGTGTCAACTTCCTACACAGTTGAAAATCTGTATAAAATTTTAACTCCCCCAAAACTTAACTACTAACAGTTTACTGTTGTCTTGAAGACTCACCGATAGCATAAAGTCAATTAACACGTTTTGTATGTTATATGTATTATGTACTATATTACATTATAGAAAGCTAGAGAAAAGAAAATGTTATTTAAGGATATTATAAGAAAGCAAAAGAAGTATTTGCTCTCTATTAAGTGGAGGTGAATCTCCATAAAGGTTTTCATCCTAGGTGTTTTTACATTGAGTAGTCTGAAGAGGAAAAGGAGAGCTTGGTCTTGCTGCTTGAGGGGTGGTAGAGGTTGAAGAGGTGGAGGAGTTGAAAGGGAAGGCAGGAGAGACGGCACACTCTGTGTAACTTTATGGAAATAAATCGTAATTTCTGTCTGGCTTTTTGGCCTTTTCATTTCTCTAAAAATATTTCTATATGGAACCGATCCTTTTTCCACCATTTGCTTTAGTTTCAGTTCGTGTATCATAAAGGGTTCATTTTGTAAAAGAGTTGAAAGCAGGTTTGAATAATCTGAACACTTCTGCCAGATTGTCTAATGCCAACTTGTTTTCTGTCACTGCTGCTTCCATGTCTTCTTCATAATCTGGCACTGGTTCAGAAGCACTCATCTCCATCAAGTCATCTTCTGTTCATTCCTGTGGCGTGGTGTCTATTAACTCTTGAATTTATCCAAGATCCATATCTTGGAACACTTCATTCTCTACCTTTTTTTTTTTCCATATCTATAAATGCTTTCATGATTTACCTGATTGACTCTGTCAGTCCTGTAAAGTCATGCACAATATAGGAACACAGATTTCTCCAGCAGGATTGTTTTTGCTTTGTTTTTGGGCTTGATGACTTTCATGGTGTTTTCTGTAACTATGACGGCATTTTCAGCTGTATAATCCCTCCATACTTTTGTGATGTTCTTTCTGTAGTTCTCTTCTGTATTATGATAATCCTTTTGATAATGTGTACGACAACACTTTAAGACTCTTATGACCCCCTGATTAGAGGTTGAGTTAGAGACGTTGTATTTGGAGGCAAGTGGACCACTTCGACAACTTTGGTATTAAACTCCTGGGGTTCTGAGTGGCATTGTCCAATATCAAAAGAACTTTAAAAGGTAGTCTCTTACTAGGAAGGTACTTATTGACTTCAGGGACAATGCATCCATGGAACCAATCCAGAAAAGGGATTTCATTGTCCAGACCTTATTGTTGTACAATAGAAAAACTGGCAGCTGGTATTTACTTTGCCCCTTCAAGGTTTGAGCTTTATAAATAAGGGCAGCCCTGACCATAAATCCAACTGCATTTGCACAGAACAGTAGAGTTAGCCTATCTCTTTCTGCCTTAAATCCTGGTGTTGACTTCTCTTCCTTAGTAATAAATGTCCTTTGTGGCATTTTCTCCCCAAATCAGTACTTTCTTTTTTTTTTTTTTTTAGTATTTATTTTAGAGGTACACAAATCTTTTTCATATATAAGAAGTTGGGAAGTTTTGGGTATTATTCCCATTTAACCAATTAGGAAAATGAAATTATGAGCATAATACACAGTTTGGGGTTTCTGTTGCACACCTAGTCACTGGCACCAGGGGGAGCATGGTGTAAATCTCATCTCCATAGCTTTGCCACTTGGTACCCTCTTTTTCTTTTTTTTTCTTTTTTTTTTTTTTTAGATTTATTAATGTTTTTTTTTTATTATTATACTTTAAGTTCTAGGGTACATGTGCATGACGTTTATATCATGTATAACTCCCCAATGCAATCCCTCCCTCCTCCCCCCTCCCCATGATAGGCCCCAGTGTGTGATGTTCCCCTTCCCGAGTCCAAGTGATCTCATTGTTCAGTTCCCACCTATGAGTGAGAACATGCGGTGTTTGGTTTTCTCTTCTTGTGATAGTTTGCTACCTACTCATCTGACAAATCAGTACTTTCATCTCCATTAAAAATCTGTTCAGGTAGATATCGTTCCTCCTCAATAATTTTTCTTAATGGTTTTGGGAACTCTGCTGCCTTTGAGGAGGCAGAAGCTCCTTCTCGAGCTGATATTTCAAAAGCCAAACCTCCTTTTAAAATTATCAAACTATCCCTTACTGACATTAAACTCATTACTGAGGAATGGAAAAGCAAATATCGTATGTTCGCACTTGTAAGGAGGAGTTAAGCTATGAAGATGCAAAGACATGAGAATGATATAATGGACTTTGGGGACTCAGAAAAGGGTGGAAGTGGGTGAGGGAAAAAAGACTACACATTGGGTACAGGGTACACTGCTCTGCTGATGGGTTCACCAAAATCTCAGAAATCACCACTAAAGAACTTATCCATATAACTAAATTTACACGCTTCCCCAAATCTATTGAAATTAAAAAAAAAATTCTACAGCTTTAGGTCCTTTACTATCTTTATGTTATGATTTTTTCATATCCTGGTTTTGCTTTTTCTCAAATCATATTACCCTATAGGTATGCCTTTCTTATAGCAATCCTGTGCCAACATAAAAGTTGCATTTTCAGTACAAATTAAAAAGGTATTTCTCAAAGAATGCAAGGCTTTGTACCCACTGGCATAGCTGCGGCAATGCCTTCAAATTTTTTTTTCCTTTTCAAAATAATCCTTATGCCAGATTCATTTCTCTAGAAATGGTGGGCAACTGCAACGGCAGACCTCAATCTCTGCTACATATCAAGCTATTAAACTTTTTCTTGTAACGTCATGACTTTTTGTTTTGTTTGTTTTTTTTTTTCTTGGGAATGCTTCCAACATCACTAGTGGCACATTTTATGGGTCCCACACTGTTGCTCAAGGTTTACAGTATTGGATTAAACATGATGGAAAATACACGAGAACTGTATACGTTTGGATAAATTTTAACTTTTCGTAATAGATTGGTAAATATTAGTGAGAAAATAGACTAACACCTATATATAATTTACGGACTTACGACATACCTCACTTTTTCTTAATTTTTTGATATTTCTGGGCTACATAGTTTGTGAGTTTTTTCAAACTGACAAAAATCTCCAAAAATTTTTCCATTATATTTATTGAAAAAAATCCATGTATAAGTGGACCCATGCAGTTCAAGCCCATGTAGTTCAAGGATCGAATGCACACACACACACACATTTTATATATACACACACACATATATTTTATTTACACTTGATGCTGTTTGGGTTTGGTTATTAATAAGCCATGTGGTCTTTAATAAGTCACTTATTCTCTCGAATCTTCCTTTCTTATCAGTATGTAAGTTATATTTCCCATAAAGTTGTAACTTTAAACATTTTTTTCTCTATGTCTGCTAGGCCAATAGTACCACTTGGGAAATGAAGAGCTGATCTCACTTTCTGCTGTGTCTCTAGGAAATCATACAATAATCCAAGATCGTTTTGCCCTGGCCCACACCTCTTGCTGCCCTTTCGTGCTCCATTGCAGTTGTTTTATTTGATTCAAACCTATCTGTGCTTGATAATCTTCTTGTTATGGACTGAATATTGTATCCATCCAAAATTTATATGTTGAAGCCCTAACCCTCAGCTCTCTCTCTCTCTCTCTCTCTCTCTCTGAGTTCCTGAACCAAGGAAAGAGCATATAATGACATAGCAAAAAGGTGGCTGTCTGCAAGTCAGAAAGAGAGCCCTCACCAGGGAATAAATTGGCCAGAACCTTGATCTTGGACTTCTAGCCTCCAGAACTGTGGGAAAATAAATTTCTGTTGTTTAAGTCACCTAGATTGTGGCATTTTGTTATGACAGCCCAAGCACACTAAGACGCTATTCCAGATTTTCTGTCTTCACACTGTTCCCAGGCCTCTTCCCAGATGGTTGTCTGGGTCTGCCTACAGCTGCCTACAATGACCTGTCTTCCTATGGCTATTTGAGGTTTTCCACGTAGAGATAAGATTTGCACTTTTATGTTAAGCACTTCCTGGAATTTCAGTTTGCTGAAAATTTTTGGTATCTGTTTTCCCATAACTGATGGCCACTTCTCTGTTCTGTTGAAAGAGAAACAGACGCTTTTTATTTCTCTTGAAAATGTTTTCTGTTTTGTTTGTTTTTGGAGAGAAACATAGATTTCGGATATTTGGGCCCAGAGGAGGTGTTTATTTCATATTTTCCTTCAGGTTCTTCTCAGGATATGGAGGCATTCAGTGAGGAGGGAGGAGACTCTCTTACATGAAGAAGCTGAGCACAGGCTCACCTTACATCAAGATCCACTGTACTGCCCCTCTGTACCCAGGACCTGCTGCCAAGTCCAGCTTATCTTCAGCGGTAGCAGACTTGTGCCTTATACGTCATGGCATTTTTCACAGTGGGTCCATTTTATTAATCATGACATAGTATCTGTTATTGGCCACAGATTGTATTGGCCATATCTTTAAAAATGAATGCCAATTTTCAAGTGAATCACAATTTACAAATGCACTCCAAATGTTGACACAGATAACTTTATTGATCACAGGCTTAACAAATCCCATGCAAATGAATGTATATGGCAGAGTCCCACGGAAATATCTCTGAGCATGAGTGGATATTCCAGGAACTTTACACTAAAGCGCTCTTGTAGGAGAATAATTTTGTAATTTGTTATTTAGTATTTTGTTACCTAAACCCTGAATATCTTTACGGCTTTCATCAAGATATTCTATTATGTGAAAAATGGGTATGTAACTACTGAGAAAAGAAAAGAAAAGAAAACACAGTCTATAGTACCATACAAGCTTAGTTATTTGATTTATCCCTTCATTTAAGATAATAAAAATTTATACTTGAATGGCCAGATGCTATTAGGGTTAATCCATATAGTCACATGACATTAATTTTTATGAGGGTGGAATTTGGATATAATTCTTTTGCTAGCCAGGTCTGGAACAGAATAAACAAAACAAAATACAACTATCTCTAAATGACCACATCAGAATTTTTTTTATTACTAGGCTATAACTGGATGTAATTTAAAATAATCATAGTATTATGAGCTGTAATTGATCTTAGTTATCTTTTTCTTCAAATTCTACATTTAAAAAAATTCAGTTTGGGGGTTAGAGATTATGTACATATATTCAAGAAAACAACTTATTATCACTCTAGTAATAAGCGAGTCAGGTCTCTGATAATTCCTGGAAATGTATAGCCTTAATGGCTGTGAGTTACACAAGTTTGTACTGTAACTTCAGGTCTGTGTAAAGGACAAAGATGTAAACAAGCTTATGTCACTAAAACCTATTTCTTGTTCAATTCCCTTTGTCTCTTTTTTTCCTTCAGTAAGATGCTGGCACTCATCATTTCCTGATGTGACAGACCCTTCTTTGTTCTGTTCCATAATGTCTTTGGGACCGGCTTAGTCACAATGCTGAATACTCAGCTTCCTCTGCCAGAAACAGTATTACTTGTACCAAAATTAATCACTTGCAGAGACTCTGAGCTCTTTCTTCCAACTACTCTCTCTTAAATATGTAAAATAGTCTACCAGACACCTCTTTTTATTTATTTATCAGTTGCAGCAAAGTATCTGTTGGGCCTCAGATGGTCTCATGGGAACTAAAGAAGAACATAAAGTCCCTGAATTTCTATTAATGCAGAATCAGAATCAGTAATGATAATAACATAGTTGCCATTCTTTAAACATTTGGTACCTGCTGATTTCCATGTTAGTTATTTTATATGAATTATCTCTATCTCTATTCTTTTTGAAAAAACTATAAATAACCTTTATTGTCTCTGCATTGCAGATTAAGAAAAGGAAGTTCAGAATAATTAAATTAGTTACCATGTCAATGCAGCTAGCAAGTGTTTAGGTGAGGACTGAAATGTAGCCTGCCTTTCTCAAATATCCCTAGTCTTTTTACTATAGCCTTTTCATTTTCTTAGTGCTTTTATTGCCAGTAGCAACAATAATGACAGTTATTATATGGTGAGTATGACTATGTGCCAGACACTGTGCTAAGCACTTTATCTGCATCTTTACAAATTTTATTTGTCCTATATGCAGATGTGTGATACAGATGATGCCATTGATTAGAATATGAGTCATATGTGGCATTTAGTATATCTGAGATTCAATTACCAATCATTATTGGCCTCATTAAATCCCTGCATTCTAAATGATTGTCTCCTAGGCTCATTATCCAAAACCACGAGATCTCAAGCTTCCACCTAGATTCCAACATATTCCCGTTGCATTTGCATTTGGCTGCTTATGTCCTTCCTAGATGGTCCATGTTCTCTAATGGGCTGTGTGCCTTCATTTCCCACATTTTCTTTGTCCAAAATGAACTTCCTAATCTCTTAAAATCCTCTTATCCTTTTTTTTTTCACCCAAATGTCTTATCCTTAGTAAAGATCCCCCTAGTAACCCACTCTCAATATGAAACCATCTTTCCATTTTCTTTGTTCCCAAGAGGACTTTTATTACACTTGTCTAGTGGAACTGATGATTTTAAAATTATGTTGTTCCTGTATGTGTATGTGTATGTACACACTTCTCCATTTCCTACCTTCATTGTACTGTAGGATAAGAAATGGCACTGTTTATTTTCTTTTTATAAGGTAGCACATTTCCTATCAGAAAATTTTACAGATTTATAAAGAAGAAATTGTCATTTGTAATTCTACCATTTACATATAATTACTATTAATATATGATTTCTTTAGTTTTTCTTTTGTTTTTTTACTTTTTTTTTTTTTTTTTTAATAGGGTATCACTAGGTATCCCAGGCTGGTCTTGAACTCTGAGCCTCAAGCAATCCTCCCACCTCAGCCTCCCAAAGTGCTAGGATTACACATGTAAGCCACCACACTCAGCCTATAAACTGCATTCTTATCTAAATTTTATGACTGTAAAATAGATATTGTATTACTTGTGAGTAAACCTCATAGTTGTTAATCCAATGTTAAAATGCAGTTGTATAATTTGGATATTGCATGTATCCAAAATTATTAAGAGATAAATTTTTATTTGTCTTTTATTCACATTGCAAGAATTTGCACACATGACTAGTAAAGATCAAAATGCATGTACACTTTTGAAAACATTTTGTGGATAGGTGTGGTGGCTCATGCCTGTAATCCCACCACTTTGGGAGAACAATGCAGGCAGATCATGAGGTCAGGAGTTTGAGATCAGCCTGGCCCATACAGTGAAACCCCATTTCTACTAAAAGTACAAAAAATTAGCTGTGTGTCATGATGGGCACCTGTAATCCCACCAAATTGGGAGGCTGAGTCAGGAGAATTGCTTGAACCTGGGAGGCAGAGGTTGCAGTGAGCCAAGATCGTGCCACTGCACTCCAGCCTGGGCAACAGTGTGAGACTCTGTCTTAAAAAAAAAAAAAAAAAAGAAAGACAGACAGAAAGAAACATTTTGCTATACATTTCAAGGTACAAATAACGTATGCCATCTGATGAAGTAATTGAACAGCTAGAACCCTTAAGAAAAGTAATCAATGTTGCGAAAAGATGATTTATGTGTGAGAATTCACATTGCAATTATTTGTAACAGTGAAAAATTATAAACAACTTAAATATAAAATTATTATATAATAGCCACATATTTGAAACACAATAATAATAACACATACTTAGCATGTGCTAGAACCTGCTTAGTATATTCCAAAATAGTTTTAGAGCTTTACATGTATTATCTCATTAAGTTCTCAAAATAATCCTGTATGATACTCAATTATAGTATGTCCATTTTCTAGATAAAGAAATAAGGTACAGTTCACATGAGTAGCCTAAGATCATACAAGTAGTATTGTCAAAGCCAGAATTTGAATTCAGATTTCTAGCTCCAAGGCCTTTCTTACAACTGTATTCTATTGCCACTATATAGTATCATTCAAGATATTTTTAATATGGATGAAGATTATCCTTCAAATATCTTGAACTTTATGTCTATGATCTTCTCACCTCCAATGATCTTGTTTCTCATCTACCTCATCCACACACAACCACTGTCATCCACAAAACTTTGCTATAACTTTCAAATTTTCCATATCAAGCACTCACTTTCAGACAAATACCGCCTATCTTTAAAATCTATTCTGTATTGTATCTTGATGCCAGCAACTTTTTGGTGCCTTACTATTTTAAAATAATGTACACTAATGCCTTTTTACTTTTCCTAATTTTCTTCGTTTATTCCAGTTGGATTAGAGCCCTGTCATTATCATTACTTCTTTGTAAACTTTCTCTACTTCCTCTTTTTTCTCTTCTTCCAATCTCCATCCTGGTTAAATGTACATCTCTACCTACTCTGAGCCTGATATTTGAGTAGTTGAAGGTGGCTTAGAATATGGAGAAAAACATAAAACCATGCTGAGTCATCTCAGTTTTAATCATGAACACTAAACCAAAAAGACCCCATATAGCCGAGACAGTCCTATGCAAAAAGAACAAAATTGGAGGCATCATAATACCTGACTTCAAACTATACTACAAGGTTATAATAATCAAAATAGCATGATACTGGTACAAAAAACAGATACATAGACCAATGGAACCGAATAGAGAACTCAGAAATATAACCACACACCTACAACCATCTGATCTTCAACAAACCTGACAAATACAAACAATGGGAAAAGGAGTCCCTATTTAATAAATGGTGCTGGGAAAACTGGCTATCCATATGTAGAAAATTGCAACTGGACCCCTTCCTTAAACCTTATACAAAAATTAACTCAAATGGATTAAATACTTAAATGTAAAACCCAAAATTATAAAAACCCTAGAAGAAAATCTAGGCAATGCCATTCAGGACAATAGGCATGGGCAAAGATTTCATGACAAAAAACCAAAAGCAATTGCAACAAAAGCCAAAATTGACAAATGGGATTTAATTGAACTAAAGAGCTTCTGCACAACAAAAGAAACTGTCATCAGAGTGAGCAGACAACCTACCTAATGGGAGAAAATTTTTGCAGTCTATCCATCTGACAAAGATCTAATATCCAGAGTCCACAAGGAACTTAAACAAATTTACAAGAAAAAAGCAAAGAACTCCATTAAAAAGTGGGCAAAGGACACGAACAGACACTTTTCAAAAGAAGACATTCATGCAGCCAACAAGCATATGAAAAAAAAGCTCAACATCACTGATTATTGGAGAAATGCAAATCAAAACTATAATGAGATACCATCTCATGCAGTTCAGAGTGGCTATTACTAAAAACACAAGAAAAAACAGTTGCTGGCTATGATGTGGACAAAAAGGAATGCTTTTACACTGTTGGTGGGAAGGTAAATTAGTTCAACCATTGTGGAAGACAGTGTAGAGATTCCTCAAGGATCTAGAAGCAGAAATACCATTTGACCCAGCAATCCCATTACTGGTTTTATACCCAAAGAAATATAAATCATTCTGTTATAAAGATATGTGCACACATATGTTCATTGCCAGCACTATTCACAATAACAGAGGCATGGAACCAACCCAAATGCCTGTCAATGATAGACTGGACAAAGAAAATGTGGTACTTATATACCATGGAATACTAGGCAGCCATAAAAAGGAATGAGATTTATCCTTTGCAGGGACATGGATAGAGCTGGAAGCCTTTGTCCTCAGAAGACTAACACAGGAACAGAAAACCAAACGCTGCATGTTGTCTCTTAAAAGTGGTAGCTGAATGATGAGAACTCATGGACACACTGGGGGAACAACACATACTGGAGCCTGTTGGAGGAAGGGGAGGAAGAGTATCGGGAAGAAGAGCTAATGGATGCTGGACTTAATATCTAGGTGATGGTTGATATGTGCAGCAAACAATCATGGCATATGTTCACCAGTGTAACAAACCTGCACATCCTGTGCAGGCACCCCAGAACTTAAAATAAAAGTTGAAGAAAAAAAAATAATTTATTAGTGCTGCCTGACAATACTGCTATTTACTCTCTCACTCTCTTAGATGATTATTTCACATAATCAACTTTTCCTCATACCTCAAAATTTTCTTTCTTTTTTTTTTTCTGTCACTTGCAGTTGATGGGCTTATATCTTATTGTGTAAATAGAGTAACAAGAAATTCAAGAAATTTCCTGGAGCTTAATATAAACTTTAGCATAACACATGTACCTTGAGCATTTTTTTCAGTTTTAATGAATTTAACTTTCCACATTCTCATGTAGAAGCAACACCAATGCTACACACAAGATAATATACCTGCTCTTTATTCCAGAAACTCATACTTGCCTTGACTTCTCTCCTTTTCACTACCAATAACGCGCTCTCCCCTGGATAATTTATATTATCATGAAAATACAAAATCGTATTGCCTGTCTTTAAACAAGCCCTTCTGATACAAGCTCATTTCCCACCAGGTAATGCCCAATCTGTCCAACCCCGATTTTCAGAAAAATCTCTCAAATTTTAGGCTATATTTTCTTTCCCTGCTTTCTCTAGCCTCACTCTCTCTTAAACACACCCCAATCAGACATCCACCCTGCCAATCTACCAAAGCCCTTCTCACAGTGACTATGCCCTTTAGTTGTCACTTCAGGGGTTATTCGCTCTCCTATTATCTGATCTGACAGCTGCATCTGAAACTCTTGATTGCCTCATTCTTCTTTAAACACCCTTAATTTTCTTCCTTTGGTATACCGCTTTTTCTTCATATCTCCAAATTTTCCAACCTCTTATTTTTGTTCCCTACCCTGCGTCCTCCTTGGATTCCTACACTCTACCTGTAGAATTTGCTAAGAGTGTGGGCATTGGCAATCCTCTCTCTCTTCACACAGTCCCTTGGACCCCCTACAATGTGAAAACACCATCCATTAATTGTTAACTCGCAAAGTTTTGTCTTTGGCTCAGATTACTTCACTGAGATCCAAATTCTCAAATTCTTGACATTTTGACTTGAATCTCAAGTACTCATCTAAAATTTAACAAGTTCAAAACCAAACTGCTGATTTCCAACCTGTTCCTCCTATCAAGGTAACTTCCGAGTTTTCATTTGCTCAAATAAAATATTTGGCATCATGCTTGATTACTGTCTTTCAGGGATACTCCACAGTGGTCAATCATAAAATCCTTTTAGCTCTACAAAAGATAATATGCAGAATTTGACTATTTCTCACTTCAGCAATCACAGTTGTTCAAGCCACTGTAATTTCTTACCCAGACCATACTTTCCTGGATGTTCTTCCTGTGGTCACTCTGGACTCTCTATGGTGTATCCTCCACAGAGCAGCCAAAGCCATCATTTCATAAAGCAAGCCAGGTCCCATCACTTTACATGACTGGCCAATCACTAATGATAAAAGTCAAAATCTAATACAGCCTTCAGAGCCCTGCGTCACCTGGTCACTTTATCCTGTTATGACTTTCTTTCTTCCACGCCCACCTTATTCTTTTGTCATCCTTCAAATATTTCAAGCAAGATTCTGCATCAACATTTGCAATAATTGTTCTGCTTAACAGACATTTCCTTCAGATCCTCCCCTGAGTGGCTCCTTCACTTTTTCAATTCTCTAATCAAATGTCACCCTTGGAGAGAAGTCTTCCCTGAACACTGTGTATAATGCAGCCCTCACCCCAATTATTCTTTGTCCTCCTGCCTGCATACCCTGCACCATTGCACTGTCACTTAACACATACGTACATGCTTTTGAATCTTTGTTTTCTGTGAATTTTCAGTAGAATGTAAACTTTAGCAGGATCTTCATTTTACATAAATAAAATAATATGTGGTATCTTGTAAGTTCTCAATTAATATTTAATGAATAAACAGGGGATTCAGTTAATATGACTTACTTCTGTACACTTTTTAAAATTATTTGCATCTAAAACTTTTGATGACAAGAGAAAATGTCTAAGATACAATGTTAAGTTATTAAAACAATAGAAAACACTGTTTGACAAAATGGGGCAAAACATTTTTTTTAAAGCCCTGTTCTTCACAATGTATAATTATACATAGATACATTGAATATTAATGAGTGCATCAAAATATTGACAGTGATTTTAGCTCAGTTTGGGACTAAAATGTCTAATTTATGTTTTATCTTCATATCATCAAATTTGTAAGCCAACATACATTAATTTTAATATTTTAGGACCATGAAATGAAATAGATTTATTGTAAAAATAAATAAAATCAGTATGTATTACCTACATACTATCATACCTTCTTAACAGTTGTATTCTTGACACTGTCCAACATAACATCATGCATATAGCAGATGTGTAACAATTTCCGGCCGGGCGCGGTGGCTCAAGCCTGTAATCCCAGCACTTTGGGAGGCCGAGACGGGCGGATCACGAGGTCAGGAGATCGAGACCATCCTGGCTAACATGGTGAAACCCCGTCTCTACTAAAAAATACAAAAAACTAGCCGGGCGAGGTGGCGGGCGCCTGTAGTCCCAGCTACTCGGGAGGCTGAGGCAGGAGAATGGCGTGAACCTGGGAGGCGGAGCTTGCAGTGAGCTGAGATCCGGCCACTGCACTCCAGCCTGGGCGGCAGAGCGAGACTCCGTCTCAAAAAAAAAAAAAAAAAAAAAAAAAAAAAAATTTCCATAAAATAAATGCCTAAAATGCCATTTCAATGTGAAGGTCTTATGATCAGTTTTAACTTCCGGCAAAGTGCTTCAAAGGTACTTTCATTTATTCTCAGAATTCTATAAACATTTGTTAAGCCACAGTTCTGTGCCAGGCAAGTTCCTAACCACTAAGAATATAGGATGGGCATGACAGCTCATGATGCTACCTTATAGATTTGACTTTCTACTATAATTAGACATATTAAGCCATGTAGATTTCCAAAATATTGATTAATAGTCACCTTTTTTGTTAGGTATTATAATAAAATGATGAAGATAAGGAAATTATATTTGATTGGAAGCAGTATGAGATTCTTTCTAGAAACATGTTTTAAATGTCCAGTTGAATACATTTTATTGACATTTGATTTTCCCTCATATATATTGTGATAAAATACAATCATTGTTATTACTTGTGCTTTATCAGCCCTAAATATATGTTTAAGACCTCAAAAATGAAACACACTAAGAATATTAAAACCATCATAGAAATGTGAGTATACATATATATATGTATACACATACACACACATTTAATGTATATTTTGAAGCACAAACAATTCTTACTATTACATATAACAATGTTTATAAGCTTAACTGATTCAGTTTGGGTGATTATAAAATGAAATCATATAAATTTTAGGTTATCAGAATCCAAAGACATTAAATGTTTCATTACCAGTTTAATTCTTCCTCTGATTTCAAGTTTGCCAAGTGTCATTCTGATTGCAATTTGTTTTTTGATGTAATTTATCTTCAGGGTTAAAATATGGGTGTTGATGAAGTTGCTGTGAGGATAGACTTGACAGTAATATTTCTTGATTAATGTAATTAAATTTTTATTAGATTGCATATTTCTATGAAAAACCAATGTGAAAATAAATGTTTTCCAGAGATAGTTCCATGATTGGTTACAACTATATCACATCTAATATGAGGAAAAATGCCAATGGTACTTTACCAATTACATTAATTATTAAATGTTGATAAGTAATATCATTTTTCCTTCGACTATGAGAATGCCTTTTACTAAACAAGGTTTCCAGAAACATATGCTTATTTAAACTGAGTTGAATAGCATACTCTAAAGCATAATGCCTCTATCTGCATAAAGTTGCTAAATTAAGTTACTAAATAAGTTAAACTAGCATACAATATTGAAAGATTATTTACTTGATTCAAAAAAAGAAAAATTCTAGCACTCTACTTACTTCTAAAGATATCTGAGTGGAAAATATAGTCTCAAAAAAAAGATTACAAGCTCACATCTGAGAATGAACCCTATGTGCAATTTTTCAGACTAGAAAATGGTTTATCATCAGGTATAACATGTTATTTTAAATTTTTAATAAAGTTTTATTTCCAGAGGCATTTATATTCTATAATAGCTAAGTGATATGTGTGTGTGTTCTCCTAGATTAAAGTGAATAATTTCTGGTCTAATTTTATTTTCTAGAAAGATAGCAATGCATAAATTAAAGTTGGTCTCTATTTCTCACTATATTGTACATTTCTCCAAACCCTTATGTAAAAGAATTAAAAATGAAACGCAAATAAGGTGAAAGATCATACTATCACAGGCAGAATGAAAGGTCATTATCTCTAACGTATCTTCAGACACTTGAAGAAAGGTAGCTGAGATATTCAATAAGACCAAAAAAATTGTAATAATTGCATCCTCTACTTCCTTTTTCTACTCAATTTCTTCTGATAATAATTATGGATTTCACCTTGTCAAGCAGTTGAAATACAAAGAACATAGGCTTTATAATCAGACAAAAGAGGATGTGAATTTCACCTTTGTACTTACTCTGTGGCTTAACACAAATTATTTATTAGCACTTATTTTAATTTTCTTTATGTATAAAATGTAAATGATAAATTCTGCTTCATGACATTGCAAAGATTTAATGAAATAACATGCAGACTGCTGAATACATTGTGCTGAATATTGGTTGACTAGTTTCCTCAATGATGAATCTTGTGGGGTAGGTGAATTTTTTTTTAGATGGCTGAGGGTCCCAGTTGAAAATTGCGAATTCTAAATTCACGATTAAACTCTAATTTCACTAGAATTAAAACTAGTACTCCGTGAATTTTCTAAAACAGAAATTTTTTAAAACTAAAGATAATAATTGCTATCAGAAGAAAGGCTACCTCTAGAGCAGGCAAAGCATTAGGTGAGCACTTCTGGTAGTCAGACAAACTCCACAGGTTAGAAACTTAATAAAAATAACTTAAAAATAAAAAATATGAGGCTCGGTAATGTTGAATAGCCTCCCGTAATAGAGTACATGGAATATATTAATATCTAAAATCATCCCTTAATTCTCAGTGTCTTTGATATGCACATGGCCATTGCAATGAAGAAGACATGCATTAACATTTGCATTGAGGGTATATTGACATGGATAGGTTTAAGTCTATCATCTCACTAATTGTTTTCTATTGGCTTATCTCTCCTTTGTTCCATGTTTCCTCTTTTACTGCCTTTTCAGGGATTAATTACAAATTGGATAGTTTATTTTCTTTTTGGCATTGATGTAAAAACTGGCAAAATCCAAATAAAATGTGGAGATTAGTTAATAGTAATGTACCAGTTTTGATTTCTTACTTTTGATAAACATAGTGATACAATAGAAGATGTTAATATTATAGAAGCTGGGTAAGGAGTAAGGGATATATGGAAACTCTCTGTATTACCTTTAAAACATTTTTATAAACTTATAAAGTTATTCTAAAATTTAAGATATTTAAAAGGGTAAAGATATTGCCAGTGAAAACAAAAGCTGAACAAATAAATTGCCAGCATACCTGCACCAATGGAAATGCTAAGGACCATTCTTTCAGCTGAGGGAAAATAATCTTTTTTTTAAAAAATTAATTAATTAATTAATTAATTTTTTTATTTATTTTATTATTTTTTAATTATACTTTAAGTTCTAGGGTACATGTGCATAACGTGCAGGTTTGTTACATATGTATACTTATGCCATGTTGGTGTGCTGCACCCATCAACTTGTTAGCACCCCTCAATTCATCATTTATATCGTGTATAACTCCCCAATGCAATCCCTCCCTCCTCCCCCCTCCCCATGATAGGCCCCAGTATGTGATGTTCCCCTTCCCGAGTCCAAGTGATCTCATTGTTCAGTTCCCACCTATGAGTGAGAACATGCGGTGTTTGGTTTTCTGTTCTTGTGATAGTTTGCTGAGAATGATGGTTTCCAGCTGCATCCATGTCCCTACAAAGGACGCAAACTCATCCTTTTTTATGGCTGCATAGTATTCCATGGTGTATATGTGCCACATTTTCTTAATCCAGTCTGTCACAGATGGACATTTGGTTGATTCCAAGTCTTTGCTATTGTGAATAGTGCCGCAATAAACATACGTGTGCATATGTCTTTGTAGTAGAATAATTTATAATCCTTTGGGTATATACCCGGTAGTGGGATGGCTGGGTCATATGGTACATCTAGTTCTAGATCCTTGAGGAATTGCCATACTGTTTTCCATAATGGTTGAACTAGTTTACAATCCCACCAACAGTGTAAAAGTGTTCCTATTTCTCCACATCCTCTCCAACACCTGTTGTTTCCTGACTTCTTAATGATTGCCATTCCAACTGGTGTGAGATGGTATCTCATTGTGGTTTTGATTTGCATTTCTCTGATGGCGAGTGATGATGAGCGTTAATAATCTTATAGAGAACTGAAAGGTAGGAAGAATTGAAAAGTAAGGAAAAGGGTAAATGTATATGTAAGTCTAAATATTCACTGTATAAAACAAAATAATGTTATGTGGGTTTAAAATAAATGTAAAATTTTAGATTCTAATAAGGCAAGGATACACACTCTGAGATGAATCGTATAATAAAAATATAAGAACTTTCATCTGACAAACTAAAAAAAGGGAAAATGAAATGATGCATTGTTCATTTCAAAGTATAAATGAGACAAAAGGGAAACTAATGATAAGACAGTTAAGAAAAACTGAAATATAAAAATTATTGTAATGTGAGGGATATAATGATATATCTTTCTAAAAAGTCCTACACACAGGCAACAAGAGTAAAACTAGACAAATGGGTCGGCATCAAACTAAAAAGTGTCTCTACAGCATAGAAAATAATTAAGAAAGTGAAAGTACCATCCATAGAATGGGAGAAAATATTTGCAAACTATTCATCTGATAAGAAGTTAGTATCCAAAATATATAAGGAACTAAACAACTTAATAGCAAGAAAACAAATAACCAGATTAAGATAGGCAAAGGACTAGAACAGACACTTCTCAAAAGATACATGCAAATGGCCAACAGGTACACAAAAAATGCTCAGCATCACTTATTATTAGGGAAAGGTAAAATAAAACCACAATGCAACATCACCTCACACATGTTTGAATGGCTTATATGAAAAAGATAAAAGATAATAAGTTTGTCAAGGATGCAGAGAAAAAGATACTCTTGTGTATTGTTGGTAGACATGTAAATTAATACAGTCATCATAGAAAATGGTGTAGAGATTCCCAAAAAAACTAAAAATACAGCTACTGTATGATGTAGCAATCCCACTTCTGGGTACATATCTAAAGGAACTTAAATCAGCATGTTGTAGGAATACCTGCACTCCCATATTCATTGCAGCATTATTCATAATGTTCAAGGCATAGAATCAACCTAAGTGCCTGTCAATAGATGGTTGAATGTTTAAAATGTAGTAAATATAAATAATGGAATACTATTCAGCTTTTAAAAGAGGAGAAATCCTGACATTTTTGACAACATGGATGAATCTGGTGGAGATCATGCTAGGTAAAGTAAACCAGGTGCAGAAGGACAAAAACCACATCATCTTACTTAAAATAAACCAGGCACAGAAGGACAAAAACCACATCATCTTAATTACATGTAGAATCGGAAAAAGTTGAATTCACAGAAGAGGATTGAATGATGACTACCTGAGGCTGGGAGGGTTGGAAAAGAGGGAATGGTGAGTTGACTAAAGGGTAGCAAGTTTAAGACAGGAGAAATAGGTATTGAAATGTATTGTGTAGCAGAATAACTATAGTAAATAATAATGTATATTTTAAACTAATGAAAGGAGTAAATTTTAAATGTCTTATGAAAATGATAAGTGATCACTATGTTAATTAGTTTGATTTAATAAGTTCACATTGTAGGCATATATTGAAATATCACATTATACACAACAAATGGTAAAATTATAATTTTTCAATCAATCAATAATAAATCCATATGTATTAGACTAAGTATCAACTATCCAATTAGAGAACACAGGCTGTCAGACTGTAAGTATTTTAAAAAACATCACCATATACTGTTTACAAAAGGAATATAATCCAGAACATTTGAAAGTAAAAGAATTGAGAAAGATTATGAAACTACTAAACAAAGTCAATACTGTATATCAAAGTAGTTTTAAAAACATTATTTGATAGAACCAAAGACATTTCTACTTGAAAGATATCATTTTAAATCTATATGAATCCAAAAACTTAGCTTGAAAATATATTAAGTAAAAGGTGAAGAACTTCAGGTAGAAATAAACAATTCCACAATATTAGTGAAGATATTAACACACCTCCCTCAATTACTGATTGAAGAAATAGCAAGAATATAGGAGATTTGGACAACAGTAATAATAAATATGACTTGATTGGTATATACAACACTTAAATAGAGAAAAATGTAGTAAGAATCCTTTTAACTGGAAACTAAAACTAAAAGTAAAATCATTTAACCATATTTAGAAATTCCCATACCAAATATTATACATCATGGCGGATTATGAAAGCTTTCCACTGAAAATGAAAGAAAAGAAAGTATGCTTGTGGTCAACATTTATAGTCAGGTCCTCAGTGCAAAAAGAAAGCAACAACAAAAAGCCAGAAGAAATGAAAAATAAGAAATAAAACTGTTAATTGTTGTGAATGGCATAATTGTAAACATAGAAAAACCAAAATATTCAGAGATAAAAGTTTAGGATTGTTGGGTGATTTTTAGCATCCTGTTAAATATACAAAAAAATTACAAAAATAATTTTGATACTCCATTTAATTTTATCCATGGAACAAATCACCAGAAAGTATAAGCGATACTATTTATATCAGTATTTAAACTATCAAGTAATCAATTGAATGTAAGATGTTCAAACATCTCAAAAATCTACAAACTATTACTAAGATAAATTATAAAAGACCGAATTAACTGAAAGATTATATGTTGCAATGGTTTGGAAAAACAAAACTAAATACTGTAAAGATGTCAGCTTCCCCCAAATTAATCTCCAGTTTCAGTTTAAACCAATCTTAGTATTATTTTTGTGGAGTATAACAAGCTGATTTGCAAACTTTTCATATGAAAATATGAGCATCCAAAGCTAGCCAATATAATGTTGAAGAATAAGAACAATTTGAAGGAGTTTTACTACAATATATTGAGACATTATAAAACCACAGTAACCAATAACAGTTTGCTATTGACACAAAAAGACACAAATAGGCCAAAGGGACTATATAGGAAGTCCAGAACACTTAACATGTAATCATTTGATGTATGACAATTATATCATAAATGGAGTGCAGATTTTTAAAAAAACAATAATGTTAATTGTATACTCATAGTTGAGAAATAAATAGTTTTTTGATGTCATATTATACATAGAAATCAATTCCAGGTAGAATATAGACCTAACTGTAAAAGGTAAAAATTGTCATCAATTGATACTATTAAGATAATGTGAAATCAAGCTAGACCATAGTTGTGATATAAAATTCCAATGATAGACATGAAATCAAAATATTAAAACTTGTTACAAAACAATAAATGAAAAGGCCAGCCAAATTTAAACGACGGGCAAAAGACTCGAACAAGAACATACCCCTTTCTTTTCATACAAAAACTACAATATGGAGGAAGAGCAGCTGTTAGTTAAACAAGCTTTCTTCCTCATGTTGGGTGTTATAGCTCTATGTCAATTAATACAATGGAATGAAGACCAGAGAAACCTGAACTCTCCTAAAGTAAGTGAACAAGGAATAAAATTACAATTTAAGTATGCCTTATGTTCTTATTTGATTACCCTAAATATTTTGGGGTATACTCAATTAATTATGAAAGTAGAAAATGTAGTGAATTTGAATTGTTGAAGACCGAAACAATCTTGTTAGAGAAAAATTCATCCACTGATATTTGCATGTTTTGTTTTGCTTCTTGAAGAATTTTGTGGCAGGTAATTATCAGGACACCAAATTGTGAGAATGAAAGAAAAGATGGAATAAAATAAAAATATCTTTGGTTTAGGTAGGAGATATTATTGGTAGCATGAAAAAAGCAAGTTTTTTTTTTTTTTTGAGGCGGAGTCTCGCTCTGTCGCCCCGACTGGAGTGCAGTGGCCGGATCTCAGCTCACTGCAAGCTCCGCCTCCCGGGTTTACGCCATTCTCCTGCCTCAGGCTCCCCAGTAGCTGGGACTACTACAGCCGCCCGCCTGGCTAGTTTTTTTTTTTTTTTTTATTTTTTTATTTTTTTTATTTTGAGATGGAGTTTCGCTCTGTCGCCCAGGCTGGAGTGCAGTGGCCGGATCTCAGCTCACCGCAAGCTCCGCCTCCCGGGTTTACGCCATTCTCCTGCCTCAGCCTCCCGAGTAGCTGGGACTACAGGCGCCCGCCACCTCGCCCAGCTAGTTTTCTGTATTTTTTAGTAGAGACAGGGTTTCACCGTGTTAGCCAGGATGGTCTCGATCTCCTGACCTCGTGATCCGCCCGTCTCGGCCTTCCAATAGTTTTTGTATTTTTAGTAGAGACGGGGTTTCACCGTGTTAGCCAGGATGGTCTCGATCTCCTGACCTCGTGATCCGCCCGTCTCGGCCTCCCAAAGTGCTGGGATTACAGCCTTGAGCCACCGCGCCTGGCCATAAAAAAAATGCAAGTGTTATTCTCACAGAATGGATAACCAAGTATTCAAAAACACCAATATATAAATGTAAAAACACATTTTATTCCCATTAAAACTTTCAATCTTTGAGCTTTGGTTTGCCTGTTGGGAATTTATTTTGAGTAAAAATCTTAAGAGGACAGATACATGAGAAAAAAAATCAACTAAAATTCTTTTGGCGTATACAGCTCCCATGTATCTTAGCATTACGGACGAGAGAATTTTTTTTTTTTTTTTTTTTTGAGACGGAGTCTCGCTCTGTCGCCAGGGCTGGAGTGCAGTGGCCGGATCTCAGCTCACTGCAAGCTCCGCCTCCCGGGTTCACGCCATTCTCCTGCCTCAGCCTCCCGAGTAGCTGGGACTACAGGCGCCCGCCACTTCGCCCGGCTAGTTTTTTGTATTTTTTTAGTAGAGACGGGGTTTCACAGTGTTAGCCAGGATGGTCTCGATCTCCTGACCTCGTGATCCGCCCGTCTCGGCCTCCCAAAGTGCTGGGATTACAGGCTTGAGCCACCACGCCCGGCCGAGAATTTTTAACATTAGAACTACTTTGAACATGCTTAAGTCAATTATGATTTTAAAAATGAACATTGGGTTACACATTGATTTTTTAACATTATAAGTACAAAGTATTCTTGACATTTTATTTATTTTAAAGCAGCATGACATAATATAATTTTGTGGGTAGTTCATTCATTTTGTATTCACTAATTCATGATTTTCTGGTATTCATTAATTCACAGTATATTTCCTGAAACTGTCTTCCTAAAAAAGGGACCACTTTTCTGAAGCTTAGAATATGACTAGAACTGGCCATATTTCACCAACCTTTCTACTTGAGTTTGGTATGACCAAAAGGCTGATTTATAAACAATTAATTTCTCCCTCAATGAAATGTACTGTTTTCAGTCCCCTTTATGTCTATTAGCTAGTATTCTGCCTTTACTACTTATAATTTCATAAGATGTAAGATGTCTTTTTTTTTTGAAACGGAGTCTCGCTCTGTCTCCCAGGCTGGAGTGCAGTGGCTGGATCTCAGCTCACTGCAAGCTCCCGCCTCCCAGGTTCACGCCATTCTCCTGCCTCAGCCTCCGGAGTAGCTGGGACTACAGGCTCCTGCCACCTCGCCCCGCTAGTTTTTTGTGTTTTTAGTGGAGACGGGGTTTCATCGTGTTAGCCAGGGTGGTGTCAATCCCCTGACCTCGGGATCCGCCCACGTTGGCCTCCCAAAGTGCTGGGATTACAGGGGTGAGCCACCGCGCCCAGCCCATAAGATGTCTTTTTAAAGTAATACAGTTTTCTACAACAAAGTCCTTACCAGAAAACAAGTTTAGGAATGAGGAAGAAAATGTCATCTTTAGAGGACTTTGTAGAAAGATTTCAAATACTTTAACACGTTTTAACATGGGTAAATAAGTGTATGTGCATCAAGTATCTTAATGTCTTATCAAATTCATCTAAGGGTTTTTCATATACTTTAAAATTTTACTTTAGTGTATTTCTTTTATAACTATTATGAGAAGATGTTTGTAAGATAAATTTTGTAAATAATTAGCATTATCATAGTCATAAATTTCATTAAATAAAGTAACAGCTCTCATGATGATCAAACAGATACAATTTTCTTTACAATCAGTAAGGGCAACACTCTTCTCTTGAACCAGAGTATACACCGTCGAGCTGACTTGGAATCTTGAACCAAATAATGACGAGGAAGAAGGCCCTAGTGAAAATGTTTCCTTGGGTAGGGAGCCAGCCTTCTTTTCATCACTTCAATGATGGAGAAAGCTTTCCTTTACAGAGTATTTGTGCTTACAACACTCATTTCTTTAAGTAAACAAAAATCCAATTTTAATTGTTGACCTTAGCTTCCTCTGATTTGTAGAATTTCTGCCTTAAAATCCATTCTTGAGTGAGTAAAGCATTAACTTTTCTAATCACAAGGCACTGTGGAAAATTTTAAGTATATTTTCATCCGAGTTATAGCAAAAGTTTCATATAGAACAAATAACTCTTGTGTTCATAGTCTGTTTCTGACAGTTTCTACTTGGAAAGTCTAGTCACAAGATCTTAGTCTCAGCATTCCAGTAATTTAGGACATAATATTACTACCTCATAAGAGTAAGATAATTAAATGAAGTTTGTAGAAACAATCAACATGGCATCTAGAACTTTGCTGACTCTTCATAAACATTACCTTTCTTCCTTGTAACAAAGATAAAAGCTATCATGCTTATTCTAATGCCATTTCTCTCTCATGAGCAAAGGCTTAATTTGGACCATGCATAGGTCTATTATTCTTGCTACTAGCAAGAATAATATCAATATTCAGGTTAGTTTAATAATTTAGAATGGTATTATATTGAGACTCATTTTATGCCAAATGCAGTTTACACTAATGTTCCATTAAAAACCATTACTGTATGTTTTTAACCCAAAGATTTTCAACAGTTTTAGTGTCCTGTGTTCATTCCTCTTTAAGAGATTTAGAAACTGAAAGAAACTATCTACTTTTCTGAGATTACTTATAACAAGTAATAAATTCAAGTATATAATCCAAGGTTAAAAACGTACTTAGATTTATATAAGGTCGCTTCAGAGAATGCATTTAATTATCGATTTCAGATTTACTAGGGTGAATAAAATAAACTGCAAGAAAATGTCATTTGTCTTATGGTTTACACATGGCCATACCTGGAAAATATAGTATTTCAAAAGCTGCATCTGCATTTTTGTTTGAATCTGATTTTATTAGCAGAGTTTTATGAGAGAGAAATTGTCAACTAAAAGATAAATCCAAACTTAGGTAAGAAGAGGCTTTATTTAAAAAGATTATTGAAGTAGTGAAAAGAGGACCGTTGCAATAGGAAGCACGCTCTAACCATAGTATCCACAAACATGTCAAAGGTCAGACAGAAAATTACTTTTCTTTTATAGGGAGGAGTAAACAAAGCTAGAAAGAACAGGTGTCAGATAGTTGATAAGGGAATGTCTTTCTTTATGATCAGTAATTTTGAAGATTAAGGAGAGGTTGTTTCTCATTCTGATAGCTCAGGCTAAAGGTGGGTCTCAAAGTTCTGAGTCCTGTGTAGAGAAAAGCTTAACTAAAGCTTTAAGTCAAGTTAGCAAGGCTTTTATTTGGATTGGTTAGTGGGGACAAGCAGTTTATCTAATCTTTTATGAAGCAAACAATGCAGTTTGGTGGGTCTATGTCTGGCCTTGTCCTAGGTAAACAAAGGGACATCTTATGTCATATCTAAATCATGTAGGATAGGGCGGTTCTTTGTGTACTTCAAGATCACAGGATTTTCAGAATCTAGTCAAATGTCTGGAATTTTCATTTTCAACCATTGGTAGACAAAAAAGCATAGAGAGCCATAGTGTTCTGAGTCATAGTTGAATCAAATTCACCCCATTTCATGTGGAAAGCTCATAAGCAATATTCAAGATCTAGCATTGCTTCCAAATTCAATAAATAAACTCTTAGATAGGTAAGTGATAGTGACTTCCCGCAGTTTCTAGAATGAGAGTCTGATCTATTTCTTTCAGTGTCCTGTAATTACAGAATATTGTCAGACACTTGTAGGCATTATATTACATGCTAATTGAGTTGCAATAATTCACATTTACTTAACAATGATTAAAAAGTAATGTTGTATTTACCAATTAGTTGATTCTATTAATATGCTGGTAATATGTTAGAGGTATTACCTACACAATTCTTAAATTTAAAGAAAAGTGCTTTAATATTTAAAAGGAATACATCCTCATTCCAAGAAGAAACAGTGTGATGTGAAGGAAAGAACAAGATTTTAAATCAAACAGACATGGGTTCAACTTCTGCCTCTGTCAGAAACTAGTTGTGTGACCATGAGAAAATGACCTACCTGATTTTACTTCAGTTTTTTTTTTTCTCAGTAAAATACTACCTTGAAAAATTCTTCAAAGGATTAGATATAATATAGAGAGTTGATCTTCATTACATGTGGATTCTATATTTGCAAATTTGCCTACTCATTAATATGTGTTTGTAACACGAAAATCAATATTGTGTTCCTTTCATGGTCATTCGTGGATATGTCAAAGCAGCAAAATTTGGAGTCATCTAACATGTATGTTCCCAGTTGAGGCTGAACACGGCTGTGTGTGCTCTGCCTTCTTATTTGACTTTACCTACTATAAGTAGTATGGTCTAGTCAGTCCCACAGAAACACACATAAAACAATGTTATGTATTGATCAGTTTACAAAAATGTTCAGACCAAAGGCTTATAGGAACCTAACCTTGTGTGTCTAGTAGGAGCAGTGTTTAAATATTCATTCATTCATTCAGTGTTTACAGTGACTTCATGAATATATGAATATTCATTAACAATGAGAAACGTGTGTGTGTGTGTGTGTGTGTGTGTGTGTGAAAAGTTTAGTACTTGCTACAGTATCAGTAGAGTGGGAAAGAAGCAGCCACTGACACCTAGGAGTCCAGGAGCTGGCCTGTCAGTTAAGTCGTGGTGTTCCCCTGCTGAGCATAAACAATTTCACAGAGAAGGGATCTCTGTGACCTGGATGGATTATGACAAAAATAAGGCTATTCTGTAATGATGCCTAGGCACAGACAAAACGTGAACATTGTCCAAGCCATGGAATACATACCTAACACTCCCCTCACAAGTAATATAAATGACTGCTGATTCTTTACCCATTTACCTATTATTATAAAACTTGCTCTAGTCTGCCCTCTGTATTGATACGATTTAGTAAGATACCCAATTATAGGATGGCTCCACTCTCTGAAAGCACCAAATCCACATCAAACTCTTCCTTTTTTAGACCCCTCTCCAAGATCACCAAACAGAGGACAAATGCTCTAATTAGTTCTTTTGAACACCCTCTTACTGAGATAAGTCGGTTATCTATGCCACGTATTCTCCCTCACCACAATGAAAAATAAAGTCATTTGTTTACACCCTGTGTGTGTTCCTGGTGGTCTTTGCCTGCAGGGCATTAACAACAGATGTAATTAGCAGGTAATAGTGGTGGTGTTGATGTTATAGATACATTTTTCCATCTGATAACCATCCCAAATGGACTAACAAAAGCAATTTGCAGGATGTAGTTCCTTCATAGACAGTTAATTTTGTTGTCATGGGTGTGTTGCAGGTTCTTTACTGTTTTGCATAGTGCTACAAAGAGTTAAAATGTAGAAACTTTACTATATTAATCCTGATATTTTATTTTCTGATGTTTTGACATGTTGAAGCCTTGCCGGCTCTGAAGGGATTGCCCCTGGAAGGCTTAGCTTATTCCTAGAAATAACAAACAACTCCCTATGTGTGTGCCATTCATTCAAACTAAGCAAGCCAGAGTCCACGTCTCCAACACTCTCTTTTATCAGTCTCTCAGGCTCTGGATTACGATTTCCCTGCCCTCATCATCCCAGGGCCGGGTACTAGCAATTATAAACAGCTCCTATGCCCCAGAGCCCACTGAAATTATTTAAACTAGCCAATCCTAGACCTGTGTTTATGCTGACTCTCTTGTTCCTTTCCATGGAAATCACAAAAGTGGGACTTGTCCACAGTTCACTGCACCCCCACCTTGATTCCTTTGCCTCCTTCCTGACCCTAGTACTTCCCATCTGACTTGCCTGTGGCGTGGTGTACCCCCTTATCTTGAAGTCTATGTGTCTAACCAACTATCATTTCAAAATTTCAGCTGTCTCTTCATATGTTGACCTTGCTATACCTAAATAATAACAAAACTTATATTTTAAAATACTCAGCTATTCTCATAAAGAAATTTTGACTGTAACTTTGGAGACCAGATAACTTACAAAAGAGAACAAAAACAAAGCACTCAAACACAATATGTAACTGGTGCAAAACCTACACAAAGGTAGTTGTAAGAATGATTGATAGGGTTGGCACAAAACACAAGAAGGCTGAATGGGCAATTAAAAACAGCAGTGCATGGAGGAACGAGGCATGCTTGTCAGATGAGAGACGATTGAAGGTCTTTGTGCTGTAAGTGATGAATGAAGCAGTGAATTTGGAAGTAGTTGGTTCCCCTGCAAAATTACTTCATTAAGGCAAGGCATCATAATTTTCTGGTTTTAATTTAAAAAACATACATTTGATCAGGCAATGAATTAAAAATGGGTCTGAATGATGCTCATTCTCAAAAGCAAGCATCTTTTATGGGATATTTGAGATGCAGAGGTGAGCTTCGATTTTTATCTCAAAGAATGACCTAGAGAAATATATAATGCTTATGGACATATATCTCTGTATCCAGACAACATCACTTTGAAGTAGGGGGCAGATTATTGACATTTTATATCCAGGGTTCTAAGAATACAAAAAAAAAAAAAAAAAAAGCCAATCTTGGAAGCAGAAATAGCTCACAGGCCAGGGATCCTGGAAAATTAGGATAATTACTGAAATTAATTCTAGCTTGCAAAGAACATAAAAGCTGAACACACACTGTTAAATTGCATTCAGCTCACCTGTGGTTTATCTTTTTTTTTAATGTTCAGATTTTGTAAAGGCCAAGTGGAATTTCTAACAGATCATTAATAAGAAGCACTCGTGGCAGTAACAGGAACACCAACTTATCACAGCTCTTAAAATATCTACACTTCCTATAACCTTAAAATTAATAAAATGGAATAAAAATTACTAAATTTGTTTCAGCAAATGCAATTTATGGATAACATGTATATGTAAATGCTTTTTAAAGCTTTTAATACATATGATTCAATTTATGAAGTGGTTAGTGCTACTTGGATTTGAGAAGTCATATCTATATGAATAATGCCATGAATCTCTAGTAATTATCAATTTATTAATATACCCCATGTGATCCACACATAATTCAGGCATCATGTAGTGGGCTTTTTGGGATAAGAGATAATTGCTGTCACAAGTTCTGTGGTGTGAATGATTGCCTCAACATGAGGAAGGAGTGATCCACAGTGTGTTGGCTTCATGTCCAATGAACCACATTTATATGATATTACTGACTCAGAGAAAGAACAAATGCCTAAACCAAAAGAAGGTTATTAATATGGCTTCAAGCCTATTTAGCCCATAGAAAATCCAGACATACTACTTCAGCACAATTCTGTGGAGGCCTCAGAAAATCGATTCCATAGTGTGTTCTTTAAGCTTATTGATAGAATGTATCAGAAGTGAAAGTGAAATTCAGCTTTTGATCTTGAATGAATATAAATCCTGATGCCACCTGAATGAATAATTGCAAATAATGTGTAAAGAGCAGAATTTTTCTTTTGTTTGTTTGTTTTGAGACAGAGTCTCTCTCTGTTGCCCAGGCTGGAGTGCAGTGGCGCGATCTCGTCTCTCTGCAACCTTCGCCTCCTGGGTTCAAGCGATTCTCATGCCTCAGCCTCCTGAATAGCTGTGATTATAGGCATGCACCATGACACTCGGCTAATTTTTGTACTTTTAGTAGAGATGGAGTTTCACCATGTTGGCCAGGCTGGTCTTGAACTTCTGACCTCAAATGATCTGCCGTCTCAGCCTCCCAAAGTGCTGGGATTACAAGCGTAAGCCACCGCACCTGGCCGCCAAACATTTTTGAAACAGCCATACTTAGTTTTGAGTATCAATATTGTCTCTTCCTAGCAGAATAACTGAATACAAATTATTGAACCTCTTAGAGCCTCCATTTTGCTCGTATTCATAGATTAAGTACAACACATATCTTAAAGACTTGTGAATATTAAATAAAAATTTATATGAAAGAACAAGGTTGGCACATAGTGGGTACTCAAAATATCAATCACTCTTCAAAGAACTGTAGTAATTCTAAAATAAATTGGGATCTTTAGAATAAATGGCTTAAAGTCACTCTTGATCTCCTGATCCTACTCAAAACTGGAAAGTGAGGGGTTTAGCTTCATTATCACTCAATTTCCTCCTCAGAACCACTTTATCTTTGTGTAGTGGCTCAGTGCTCCCCATCACTTCTGAAAAATGCTTCTTCTAAGAAGAAAATCTGTGATTTATTCACACTGAGCTGTATTACAAATTAACGTACCTTTGCCAAGTATTTAAAGACTTTAAAGTAGAAAAATGAAAGAGGTTTTAGCTATTGGGTACATGTTTTGTGTGTGGAAGTGTGGAAGGCAGAGTAAGGGATGGTGTGAAAAAGAGAGTTTGGGCTGGGATGTTGACTTATAAAATTTAAACATGGTGGAGTATAACCAGGAAAACAGCTTTACTTTCTGAAGGAAAGCTTTGTGTACTCTTTTAAGCTACTTTGTACTAGTAATTGTATTCAGAATGTTTTCTGTAAACAGAATTATAATACACAGTGTTTTAAGAGGGTTTTTACTTAACAGAATGTTTAAATGGGTTTCCTATCCAAAAATGACTCATGCAAAGAAAAAATTAAAATTATAGAGATATATTAAGCTATGTAAAACCCAAGATCTTATAAGACTAAATTTTTTTCTTTGTCCTGTGCTAGGCATTTAGTTTTATCCACTTGCTTTTGTCACTTTCAGGGCAAATGTGCTTCCTTGCTTTTCACTCAGTGCTGACTATACTTATTACAGAGAAAAATACGACTGACTGGAAGTCAGGAGTCCTAGTCGCAAGAGTCTGAATTACTAAAAATTTGATATGAAAGCATGAATACGTTTTTTCCTTAATGTCTTTGTTTTCTTTTATAACATGTAAAAGTAAAGTTTTGTTTAGTTCTTCTTGGAACACTTGCATAAGCATGGCTGGAAATATTCCTGTATCAAAAGGCAAAAAGCAAGGAGTGGACAATTGAATTGGGGAGATAAATAAGTATAATTAATGACACAATAACATATGCATCCTTTTTTATAGTCAATGAAGTTCCCAACATTCATAAAAGAGTTTCATATGCTTACGTGATTAGAATGTAGCTATACCCCATGTAGCCTGAGGATTTTCTCCCCAGAATAAGTCATATGCCATCGAATCAAAATAATTTCATGTAGAAGAAAGCTACATTTGCAAGAATGTTAAATTGGGTAGATGCACCTGGAGGCTCAAAAAGAATCACATTATAAAATTTAAAAAATAATTTTACTTGAAGCTGTAATGTGGGGAATAGACACTGTTGATTATTTTACATAGTCATTGGTGCTATTTGAAATGATTACTCTTCAGAGTCTTAATTTCTAACCCTTTTCATGGCGGAACTGCTTGCACAAAAGTAAAATTTAATCTTTTTCCAAGTCGTATGTTTTACAAATGCAGTTTAACTTTGGGCAATTACATTGAAAATTAAAGGATTTAAGCTGAAAGGAAGTAGGTTTAGAGGCAGTGTGAATTCAAAGACCTTTCTCTTCCTTAAGCAGCATCTAATCAAATGAATATGCAAAACCTACGTACTCTGCGTTTTTCTCACATTTCTCTCCTCTCTCCTATTGAAACAAGGTCCCCACATAATAATGATCTTTGGACTTGCTTCCCACATGCTGCTGTTAACAGTATTTCTCTGTTCCTTGGCTGAATTGCTTTTATTTTTAAAATAGATGCTTTGAAATCAGTGCAGATATTAGGAGTCACTTGTATTTTAACATAGACATATACATATACTTTAAATATATATTTTTTATTTGTCAATCATACTTCAAAAATTCCAGAGGCAAAACAAAAAGACAAGTGAAATGATGGGTGATTGATAGATAGATAAATGATAGGTAGATAGATAGCTAGATAGACAGACAGATAGATAGATAGATTAAATAGACAGATAGGTAGGCAGGCAGAGGATAGACAAAAAGCGCTTTAAATGACTTCTGGCTGTGGTCCGCTGGAAAATGTTTAAAATGAGACATCTGAGAGAGAAAAAAGTACCACTTGTTAATGTTTGTGGTGTAAATACTTCCACTTCTAGCTACTAATATGATGTCATTGAATAAGGAGTTGGGAGGAGATGTAGAGTAGCACATCCAACAGAGCAGGAGTCCCCATCTTCAAGGCTGCGGACTGGTCCAGCAGCATTACCGTCTGAGCCCCGCCTCCCTTCAGATGAGCCTCCGCCATTAGATTCTCATAGAAACTTGAACCCTATTGTGAACTGCACATGCGAGGAATCTAGGTAGTGCGCTCCTTATGAGGCTGTAATGCCTGATGATTGGAGGTGGGACGGTTTCATCCCGAAACCATCCGCCCAACTCCCTGGTCCGTGGAAAAATTATGTTCCCCACAAGTGGTCCCTAGTGCCAAAAAGGTTGGTGACCGCTGCAATAGAGGATACAATGGATGTAAATCACTTCATGAGGATAAATGGTAAAATGTAGACAGTAATATATTGCGAGTGTATTAACTTGTTTTTAGTGTAAATTATTTAATTGTACATTAATATGATTTAGTTTCAAATAATATTAGCTTTAAACAACTGGCTCAAAAATTCCTGCAAATATAATAATTGGTTCTGATAGGCCAGTACAAGGTAACTCCAGCGTACCACTGAAAAATCTAAATAGAAGGAAGAGGCAGCAATTAAATCACGGTTTTTGACAGGTGGACAAGACATAGTTTTAGTTTCAGAACGGTTAGTATTCCTTAAATAGCAGTTGAAATAACTTCCTTTATCCTTGGGTATGTTCATACATCACCTTAGCAATTGATAAATTGGGAAGATTTTTGCACTTATCCTAGGATGGCATGGTTTCAAGAAACCCACATTTTTGGAGTACAGCTAAATGTTTAATATATTAGAAAGGCAGTTATCCACCTGAGAGGCAGAAGAGGTCACTGCCTTGAAGTGCAGCATACTCTGAAGCCCAACTACCGGCTTTTACATCTTGGCCTCTCCATTTATTTTTTGCTTTAGGCAAGGTATTTAAGTTCTCTGTCTCTCTGTTTCTTTATCTGTAAAATATGCAGAATAATATTCCTTACTTACCAGGGTTCTGTAGTGTGGTTGGAATGTATCAAGTGTTTATCTCATTTGACTCTTGTGAGATTTTCCTTTTTGGAAAATGTTGTTTCTTAGCCCCCTCACATGCAGGAATTTCCCTATTCGGCACAAAACAACTCTATGTGTTGAGAAGTCACTGTTAATTTACCGTATACTGTATATCACTGTCTTTTATGACAGTTCCCTACTTGATGGGAACAGAGCTATGCTCCCTGACAGTAAACTAACATTAGAGAATCACTTTTTTTTTGGTCCCTCTTCAAGCACTGGTCCCTCTGCCTTTTATATAATCTCTCTCACATTGTTGGCAGCACCTTTCTAATTTCACTGGCTATTTCAACCCAAGCCCTTAGATTGCTTTCTGTACCTATCTTAACTTCCCCTCTGTAAAGCTATTAGTGTTTCTCATGGATAAAAAAAATGTACCTTGTCATATCATTCTCTTTTCCAGAATCCCTGATTATTCTAATGATGATCAAACACTTACTACTTTTTTAAGAATGTGCCTAATGTTTCTATTTTCCTGTGAAAGAGGTAGTAGTTTTATATTATTTTAAACAACTTCATTTATTTGGCAGAGATTATAGGGTGTTAGAAACTAAAATCCCTTCTAATATGAATGTCCCAGGTTCCTGAAAACCCAGTAATTTCAAGGTAGCCATTATTTATTCATTTTTATTTTAATTTTTTAATTTCTTTCAGAGTATTGCTCTGTCACCAAGGCTGAAGTGCAGTGGTGGGATCTCAACTCACTGCAACCTCCACCTCGCAATTAGCCCTCATTTTAATTATTGAATTTAAAATAACCAAAAACAAACAGAAAGTTTGTAAATTTTGTCAAGTTTATAAATTACTGATTTTAGTGTTAATTTTATGAATGTTGTATTTTATTAGTCATCCAGGGACATTTTTATTTAATTTTCAAACATAAATATTTGAGAAGACATCCTTTTTGTTCATCAAATGTCTACATTCTCCTTCCCCACTTGAACAAGGAATATCAGTAACAGCTTGCTTTCTTCCTTTCTTTCTTTCTTTTTTCTTTTCTTTACTTTTCTTTTCTTTCTTTCTTTCTTTCTTCTTTCTTTTCCTTCTTTCTTTCTTTCTTTCTTTCCTTCCTTCCTTTATTCCTTATCAATAACAGCACTTTCTTTTCTTTCTTTCTTTACCTTCTTACCTTCTTTCTTCTTTCTTTTTTCTTTTCTTTCTTTTTTCTTTTCTTTCTTTTTTTCTTTTCTTTCTTTCTTTCTTTCTTTTTCTTTTCTTTCTTTCTTCCTTCCTTCCTTCCTTCCTTCCTTCCTTCCTTCTTTCTTTCCTTCCTTCCTTTATTCCTTATCAGTAACTGCACTTTCTTTTCTTTCTTTCTTTCCTTCCTTCCTTTATTCCTTATCAGTAACAGCACTTTCTTTTCTTTCTTTCCTTCTTTCTTTCTTTCTTTCTTTCTTTCTTTCTTTCTTTCTTTCTTTCTTTCTTTCTTTTTTCTTCTTTCTTTCCTTCCTTTCTTTGTTCCTTATCAGTAACAGCTCTTTCTTCTTTCTTTCTTTCTTTCTTTCTTTCTTTCTTTCTTTCCTTCCTTCCTTCCTTCTTCCTTCCTTCCTTCCTTCCTTCCTTCCTTCCCGCTCTCTCATTCTCTCTCTTTCTTTCTTTCTTTCTTTCTTTCTATTGAGATGGAGTCTCGCTCTGTCGCCCAGGCTAGAGTGCAGTGGCACAATCTTGGCTCACTGCAACCTCCGCCTTCTGGGTTCAAGCAATTCTCTTGCCTCAGCCTCGTGAGTAGCTGGGACTACAGGTGCGTGCCACCACTCCAAGCTAATTTTTGTATTTTTAGTAGAGACAGGGTTTCGCCATGTTGGTCAGGCTGGTCTGGAACTCTTGACCTCAGGCGATCTGCCCTCCTCAGCCTCCCAAAGTGCTGGGATCACAGGTGTGAGCCACCGTGCCCAGTCAACAAAACCTTCTTTCAATTCTCTAGCTTAAAGATAATAAGAAAACATAGCTAGGTTTTGTTTTGTTTTGTTTTGTTTTTCTCATTTCCTTGATTGTCTTTTATGATTTTCTTGGGGGAATAGTTGTATTGAAGATCCTCTCAGCTATCAAACAATGCACCCTCAGCATTCCTGTGTATGTGTGTGTGTGTGTGTTTCTCTTCATGTGATTTTAAAAATACGAAGAACATGTCTGACTCTAATGCCACTCACATTATGTTGTAGCTAAGCAAGTTCTAAATAACTAAGCATGACTTAAAAATGTTTCACAGGAAGATCAAGTGCCCCTAACTGAATTTCAAATACAAAAAGAGAATAAAACACACTATTTTCGTTTCCTCCAAACAACAAGCACCTATATAAGAAAATAGTACAGGGGCTTAGAATTCAAGAAATCAACACTCTTTCATGTCTTTAAAACAGATAGTTGGCATTAGGTTTTGAGAAAGTCAATATAGTCATTCTTTTATGTTCAGCTTTGGTACTAAATGACTAATATTTAGCAATTAACAGCAATAGCACCTTTTCCATATCTACGTATTACATTCTCTTGATTGGATGATGAAAAAGATGTAGCTAAATATATTAATATCCAAGTGCCTATATTACCTAATACAGCTAGCAATGTTTCTAGGAATGTTAAATTTGAATAGTTATACTCTTTTAACACTTATTTGCTGGTCATTATTCACCTTTACTTTTCTTCAGACAAAAGCCTCTAGGATGGTCCCCAATGATTCCCACCTCTTATATTTTTGACTTCTGTTGAATGTGGGCTTTACCTGATGGCTGGCTTCTGAATAATAAAACTGGACAACATTAACATGATGCCACTTCTGTAATTAAGCTACAAAAATACTGTTGCTTTTTTTTTTTTTTTTTTAAACTCTTGGGCTGCCTTCTGTCATTTTCTGACTCACTTGCTCTGTGAGAATTCAGCTGCCATGTCATGAGCTTCCTCATGGAAAGATCCACATGGCAAGAAACTAATGTCTCTAGGCAATAGCCATTGAGGACCTGGGGTCTGCCAACAGACACGTGAGTGAGCTTGAGAGTGGATATGTCTAGGACTTACAGGTAGGCCTTGAAACAACTGCAGCCCTGGCCAACACCTTGAATATGACATTGTGAAGAATCTGAGCCAAAAGAACCCAACTAAAGCCCAATCCCTGTTCCACAGAGACTGAGATAGCAAATGCTTGTTGCTTTAAACCTCTATGTTTTGGAGTATTTGTTACTCTGTTATTATCTGTTGATAATGATGCAGGCAGATTCTTTGTCTATTTAATAAGTCTCTTATCAATTTATAATTTGCACAAATTCTACTCTGTTCTGTCAAAGATTATATACAAACCACAAATTTTGGGGAGAAGACTCACACATTGTCTTTTAGTAACCTTTTGTTTCCTATTTATGTTCCAAATAATGTATTATTTAATTACATAGAAGATTAGAATGCCAGGTGAGTCCTTCTCATTTCATCAAGCTATATTTTTCTGCAGAAATAATAGTTTCTCTCAATGGATAACAATAAGTAAAAGAATATATTTCTTTTAGATAGATAGACCAGCATAGATATCTATATAAACAATTACTTTAATTACAGAACATAATCAATAATTAAGTCAATTAATTCAAATAATATTTACATCTCTTCATTTCATGAAAAATCTGTTTTTAATGAAAAATCTCATCCAAGATGAAACAGTGCTTTTCATAAAGAAATGAGAAATTAATCTATGCTAAAAGAAACATTGAATAGGTTCTGAGTCATTCTGTGAAATATTTTCCATAAGCAAAAAGTCTTTTGAAGAAGAGATGACTAGATTTTTATTAGGATATGCAGTTTCCAGAACGTTTTGGAAACTTGAAGATACTCCATTCTGATCAACTGTCTTTAATTAGACCCCAATAAGATGCAGTGGAAACTATCTGTAGCAGTGATTATATGTTAACACTGGTCAGTTTTGAAGTATGTATCATTTTAACATTTTTCTAACATTTCCAAAGGACTTATTTTTTATAACAATATATTTAATAGTATTTTCAAATATATGAGAAGTTCTCAAGAAAACTCACACTTTTAGAAAAAAAGAATTTTGGCAGAACCATTGTAATACAAATAAAATTAATAACATATTCCCAGAATGTTCAATGTACTCAAAATAATGTTTCTTTCAGACCTGAGGCATAGTTGAAATTGTAACTGCCCAGTGGGTTCACCTTGCCTACTGCCTAGACAGAGCCAATTTATCAAGACATGGGAACTGCAATAGAGAAAGAGTAATTCATGCAGAGCTGCCTGTGCAGGATTCCAGAGTTTTATTATTATTCAAATCAGTCTCCCCAGCATTCAAGGATCAGAGTTTATTTTGTTAATTTTTTAATTTTTTATTTTTATTATACTTTAAGTTCTGGGATACATGTGCAGAACATGCAGGTTTGTTACGCAGGTGGTGGTTTGCTGCACCCATCAACCCGTAATCTACATTAGGTATTTCTCCTAATGCTATCACTCCTCTAGTCCCCCAGCCCCGGACAGGCCCTGGTGTGTGACGTTCCCCTCCCTGTGTCCATGTCTTCTCATTGTTCAACTCCCACTTATGAGTGAGAACATAAACACAACTTGGTGGGTAGGGGGAAGCCAGTGAGCCAGGAGTGTTCATTGGTTAGGTCAGAGATGAAATCATAGGGAATCGAAGCTGTCTTCTTATGCCAGGTCAGTTCTTGGGTGGAGGCAACAAGATCAGATGAGCCAGCTTATCGATCTGGGTGGTGCCAGATTGTCAGAGGCCTTACAGCCAGAGAGACTCCATTTTGAGTAAGGACTAGGAAAATGAGGCTGAGACTTGCTGGGCTGCATTCTCAGAAAATTAGGCATTCCTAGCCTCTAGATGTTTACACCTAAGGGGACAAATTGATAATGTTTACTAAACAGACCCAGTCTTGGGAGTGTCCAGATATCCCAATATCTGGAAAACAAAGGCATTCCTAATTTTGCTTTAAAGATAATACTATCGATTCTTGCAAAATACAGTAATTAAGAAAATTAATCCTTTATCACAAACCCTTATAGCAGAGCACATCTCCTCATATATAGGAGTATTGTACCTAGGGTGGACACCTTCCTCCTCTTACTTTCTGGAAAGTCCTACTCTGGAGTCCTACTCTGGAGTCCTAATCCATAAAGTTCTATGGAGTTGCTGTCCTTTTACCACTTTACTTTCTTAATAAACTTAATTTTGCATCTCTCTTGGGGTCTGGATGGGGACATGTTTCTTGTTACAAGCTGATCCATCAAGTGCAGGGTTTGTAAAATATCTCAAGCACTGATCTTAGGAGCAGTTGAGCAAGGGTCAGAATCTTGTAGCCTCTAGCTGCATAACTCCTAAGCCATAATTTCTAATCTTGTGGCTAATTTGTTAGTCTAACAAAGGCAGTCTAATCCCCAGGAAGAAGGAGGTATTTTTTTGGGAAAAGGGCTGTTATCATCTTTGTTTTAAACTATAAACTATACACTAAGTTCCTCCCAAAGTTAAATCCGCCTACACCCAGGAATGAACAAGGACAGTTTGAAAATTAGAAGCAAGATGGAGTTGGTTAGGTCGGATCTCTTTCACTGTCTCAGTGACAGTTTTGCAATGGCAGTTTCAAAATTTGTCTTGACAATGTAACGTACAGACAAGTTGCAAAATGTGTATTTAAAATAATGGAAATAAAGAAAATAGTAGGAAATAAAGATAAAATGAGAAAGAATACAAATTTTATCTGATTTACAGTTGCTTGTAGCCTGCCAACATTACCTTTTTAATAAAAAAATCACGTTTCTAATTCAATACTATTGGCAAAGTTTGATTGTTTTACTTGAGGTTTAAATGTCAAAATGAATTTTCTTTAAATTGGTCTATTTTTCAAATGTAAGGCTATTTTTCTCCTCAATGAATTGTAGTGATTGCAAATTCAATTGATACACAAAAGTATAATACTTAGAAAAAATAAATAAGAAACAGCAAGAACATCCGATGACAAATTATTTGGTATATTGTGTTTAAAAGAAATAGTTACTCAGTAACTTGAAAGGAAGTATTTAATGGATAGTATATCTCAACAAAGACTAAAAGTACAATTTGTAAGCTGAAAGAAAATTTGCAATCTGGGATATTGTGAAAGAAATAACACCATTGAGAGGAAACTTTTACCTAATCAAAGCTAACTGTCTCCACATTGTTGATTTCCACTTCTTCAGAGGAAATCTTGTTGTAATTTAACATAGTACTCTCACTTAGTTTTGAATTTTAAGTTACTTCTATAGATCAGCTGATATAAAAGTTGTTTTGAAATATAAGATATGCTACTCGGTTTTGAAGAAAAGGCACCGTTCTTTTGAAGTAGGGTTATGCTATTTAAAAACAAACTGTTTAAATATGAAATTTTATACAAGCTGTTTAATGTTTTTGTGCATATCGACAGCTTAATTGCACTGAAGTTATTAACATCTCATCAATATACCCCAGATTATTTTCAGTAATGTAGGCAGAAAATTAATCAATGATTTATAGTTATACCTGGCTCATGCACTGAAAGATTTCATCTAAATACGTGTTTTGATAGACCAGACTCACGGAAGAATATCTTATTCTTCACAATTCCTTATCATTATAAATATTTGAAATTTCAAATCACATATTTAAAACTTAGAAACAGTAATATAGTGCATGCCTTGGTAATAGCTATAATAATGTAGAAGTAATGTAGAGAAGAAACTCCAAAAAGAAAGGTTAGGCTGGTTAAAACATAAATTTTAAGTGGTGTGATAGAAAAAAAGCAGTGGTATAGGCTGAGGCAATGGATTTAGGTAATTTGGGATGGAAAAAGGAAATTGAAAAGACGTATACTGAGCATCTGCATGTTTCAGGCATTTTTAAAGATACCATCTATTCTTTATAATAGTGACAGGTTGATAGAATAAATATCATATTTATTACACTTGAGGAAACTGGACAAGTGATGTTCTTACCCAAGACCACACAGCTAATATGTTGGTTAAAATACTTCTGTGAGATTTTCTTGGGAAATTCAGAGCACCGTGACATTGATACAAACTCATACATGTGACTCCAAAACCTATCCACTTCTTACTGTACCTGATATTATTGTATGAGCAAAGCCACAGTAAGATATGAAATATCATTATGTGTTGGGGTAATGGGTCTGTGGCAGGAGTTTGGGTTATGAGGCCATAGCAGAGTTGGACTTAAATAATAGCTTATAATTTAACTCTCCAATTTAAAGAACACCATAAATATCAATATAAGAACTTACATTTTATACTGTACTCAGTGGGGAGTCAACAAAAATGTTAACCAGAAGAGTAACCAAATCAAAATTGTCGTTTAGATTTGTGAATTCCTTCAGCTTGTTCTAGGAAGAACACATTCTCCAACCTAGCATCATGTTTAAAAGTGGCTCAGCTAAGCGACATTACATTCTAATTGTGTTAGTTTAAAAATAAATTTAATTTAAATTTAAAATATGACAGTTTCATAACAATCGCAGTTTCCAATCAACATTTTTACTGTTACTTTCTTTTAAAACTAAATTTGAACATTTCCATTCAGTGATTAAATGTAAAATCTTACCTACAATGAACAGTTATCAATCCCAAAAGGAGAAGAATTAGAAGAATGTAGGCGTATACTCTTTATAGAAAAGCTGAAGTTTTTGGCTCAAATGCATTAAACAACATATAATGGGATAAGTTTTGAGGAAAAAGGAAACCCGGCGTGTTTTTTTTTTCTTTCAGTCATTCAACAGGTATACACAAAATGCCTCCTAAGTGCCAGAAACACTTGTAGGTTCTAAGATTATGTACAACAGTGAAGATACTCCTTTTCTCCAGTGAATTTTATTTCATTAGGATGGAAATATTCAACAGACAAACAAATAAGGCAATAACAAAGTTCTGATAAATGCAATAAAATGGGTAAAGGAAGGAGCAAATTTGGAGTGGGGAGGTACAATGCAAACAGAACATTTGAGCAGAGATCTGAAAGGTATGAGAAAGTGAATAGAAAGCTTATCTGCAAGTTAGCATTTCAGGCAAAGGGAAGAGACACTACAAATAAGTTAGGTGAAATTTTGCTGGAATATTTGATCACCCCAAGTGTTCTTGGAGTGTGCGATGAAATAGAATATGAGAGAGAATGAAAACGCATGAGTATTTAGGAGGTAGCTGGGGAGGCTAGAACATGGAGAGTCTTGTAAGATACCCTTTGGATTTTTGCATTTACTCAGAGATAGAAGGGAATTTATTAAAGTTTTTTTTATATGAGTGTCATAGTATTTTTTATTTTTTTATCATTATTTTTAAACATTCTGAAAGGTCCATTATGGGGGCAGATTGGGCGGTGAGGACAAAAATAGTCATACAAGTTAAAACCATTGTAATAATCCAAGTAAGAAGTATTTATTGTCTGAAGTTTGCTTGTAGCAGTAGATATTCTGAAGGTAGTAAAATTCTAGATCTATACTCAAGACAATGTAATTTGCTGATAGAGTGGGTATGGCATATGAAAGAAATAGGAAACAGAAGAATCTAAATGAGAAAGGGAGAATGAGGAAGAGAAACTGTTGAGAGGGTTGAGGAATCAAGAGATTAGTTTTATTAATGTTAAATTTGAGATAAGTATTAGATATCCAAGTATAAATATTGACTAACTAGTTGTATATTAAAATCTGGAATTTAGAGAAATAGAGCTTAAGATATAAAATGAGGAACTTAAACGTATAAATAATATTTGCAACTACAAGGCTGGGTGAGATCTTCCAGGTAGTAATTATGAATTAAAAAAGGAAGAAGCCTTAGGCCAAAGATTTGGGGCATTCCAATATTTATGTTAGACGAAAAAGAAAAAAGAAAAAAAAACAACACAAAGGAGGTAGCAGCAATGGATGTAGGAGAATCAAGAGAGATTGATATCTTGAAAGCTAAGAGAAAAAAAAAAGTACAATGTAGTAAGTTATTAACTGTCTAAGACCACTGGATTTAGCAATGAATAGGTTGGCCCCGGCAATAGCTGTTGGCCCCAGCAATAGCTGTTTATTCGAGTTTTGAAGAAGAACATCTAATTATACTAGATTAAAAAGTCAGTGAAGGGGAATAAGTAGAGGAAGTATTCTTAAGGAGTTTCAATGTGTAAAGCTACAAATAAATGGAGCATTAACTGGAGCAGAATGTGGGCACCAATATATATTTTAAATATGGCATCTATTATGGCAGGTTTTTATTATTATTGAAAAGACCTAGTATGGATGGAAGAGTTGATGATGTAGCAAAGAAACAGGAAATTGAGTAGATGAGAGGAGATTAAATATGGTCCATAGAATATGGACATTTTGTCCATAATTTGATAGATGTGATCTTAGAAATGTGTAAAAGCTATCTATCATTCCTTCTAGTGGGGTTTATATTATATATTTATTGTCCTTTAAAAAGATATTGAAATCTTTTTAACTGTTTTCTGAAAAAAATGTCATGATGTATATATTAATAAGCAGCTTTCTGGTCTTTTTACTCTTAAGCCAGTGCTCTTAAAAAACTATTTTAAACCATTAATATTTACAACTTCAGAGAAGGGTTAAAAAATACAGAGAAATGTTTTAATACATCCCTCTTTTCTATATTTTTTGAATTTTGGTGAATAGTATTCATTTTCTGACATGATCTTGCTATTTGCCAACTGGAGCATGCTACCTTCTCTATAAATATTAGCTATTATAAGGAAAATAAATGGAGGAGTATAATTTCTTGGTTGATATCACTTTATGACACTTGAGACTTCAGCTATTCTTTATTTTTATACACAGCAGTTCTTTAAAATGTTATTTAACTGTGGAGCAAAACAATTTACTGTGCATAAAAGCATCAGACAAGCTAGAGTTTCCCATTCAGTAAGTAGGGATAGGGCCAGGTAATTTCCAGTTCAATAACGCTATCAGAAAATTTGTCACCAGAAATGTGAAGGCTAGGAGAGAATGCGATGGTATATACAAAGTGCTGAAGAAAAAAACACACCGACCAAAAATACTGAACTCAGAAAGCTATCCTTCAGAAATAACAGAAAATTAGACTTTCTCAAGTAAACAAAAACTAATGGGGCTTATCACAGTAGACCTGCCTTAGGAAAAATACTAAAGATACTCTTCAAGCTGAAATGAAGGATCACTAATGAGTAAAGTGGAAACACATGAAAGTATAAAACTCACTGATAAAAGTATGTAGTCAAATTCAGAATATTTTAATACTTCAATGACAGTGTGTAACTCACTTATAGCTCTAGTATATAGGTTAAAAGATGAAACTATTAAAAATAACTCAAATAATTTGAAGAGGATAGATATACAAAATAAAAAGGTATAAATCATGACATAAAAAACAAAATGTGGGGGGGGCAAGGAATAAAAGTATAGAGTTTTTATATGCTATCGAAGTTAAGTTGTTGTCGGCTTAAAGTAGACTGTCAAAATTTTTATTTGTAAGCATCATGGTAACCACAAAACAAAAATCTACAGTAGACACGCAAAAGATACAGAGAAAGGAATAAAAAAAATCACTACAGAAAATCATCAAATCACAAGGGAAGACAGCAAGAGAGAAAAAAGAGAACAAATAATCTACAAACAGCCCAAAAATAATTCACAAACTGGCAATAGGAAGTTCTTACCTATCAACAATTACTTTAAATGTAAATGAATTGAATTCTTCAATAAAAAGATGCAGAGTGGCTGAATGGAGTAAAAAACAAGACCAAACTGTACACTGTCTATAAGATCCCCATTTCAGCTTTGAAGACATATATAGACTTAAAGTGAAGGTTTTAGGGAAAATATCTATGTAAATGTAAATCAAAAGAGCAAGGGTAGCACTACTTATATGAGATAAAATAGACTTTCAGTTAAAATCTGAAACAAGAAACAAAGAGGGTCATTATATAATGATAAAGTTTCAATTCGTCATCAAGAGGATATGAGTTGTAAATATATATGAACTCAACATCAGAGCACTTAGATATATAAAACAAATAGTAACAGATCTGAAGGGAGAGATAGACTGTAATACAAAATTAATACAAGAATTCAATACCCCATTTTCAGCAATAGACAGAATATTCAATCAGAAAATCAGTGAGAACACATCAGACTGGACTTGCCTTTTTTAAAATTTTTATTTATTTATTTATTTTTAAAGAAGGGGTCACACTATATTGCCCAGGCTGGAACCAAACTTCTGGGCCCAAGGGATCCTCCCACTTCAGCCCGCAAGTAGCTGGGACCACAGATGCATGCCACTGTGCCTGACTTTGGATTACACTTTAGAACAAATGGACCTAACAGACGTGTATAGCACATGCCATTCAATAATAGCAGAATACACATTCTTCTCAAGTGTATACAAAACTTTCTTCAAGAAAGATGATATGTTTGGCCAAAAACAGGTTTTAACAAGTTTAAGAAGATTGATCATATCAAGCATCGTTTCTGACCATAATGGCATAAAACTACGAATGAGTAGCTGACAGAAAATTAGAAAATTTAAAAATATGTGGAAATTAAACAGCACACTCTTGGACAATCTATAGGTCAAAGAAGAAATCAAGGCCAGGCGCGGTGGCTCACGCCTGTAATCCCAGCATTTTGGGATGCCGAGGCGGGAGGATCATGAGGTCAGGAGATTGAGACTATCCTGGCTAACATGGTGAAACCCGATCTCTACTGAAAATAAATAAATAAATAAAAGTAAAAATAAATTAGCCGGGCACGATGGCGGGTGCCTATAGTCCCAGCTACTTGGGAGGCTGAGGCAGGAGAGTGGCGTCAACCTGGGAGGCAGGTGGAGCTTGCAGTAAGCCGAGATTGCGCCACTGCACTCAAGCCTGGGTGACAGAGCGAGACTCCGTCTCAAAAAATAGTAATAAATAAATTAAATTAAATTAAAAAAATAAGAAGTGTAGTCAAAATAACGTTTTGTCTACCTTTAAAATGCTCTGTGTTACCTTTAAATAATTGCATTTTATCTTTAAATCATGCTCTGTTTTGTCTTTACCTGGCATGTGCCCTCATTCGGCCAATATAAATTAGAGAAGAATAAGAGTCAGCTTTTATATGCTCAACATAATGGAATGGAAAACTATGATACATGCCTTCACAGTCGTGATTTATGTAAAGGAAAAACTGTTACTTCAAGTGATTGTGCCTTATTCTGATTTTTTTTTTTTTTCTTTGTAGTCATTCAACACATACCTTTTAGAATTCTACTTGAGAGCACTGCTTTCTGCATAAGGGGGAAATGGTGATCTTCACGTTTCTCTCTCTTTCTCTTTTTTTTTTTTTTTTTTTTTTTGAGGTGGAGTCTTACTCTGTCCCCCAGGCTGGAGTGCAGTGGCATGATTTCTGCTCACTGCAACCTCTGCCTCCTGGGTTGAAGCAATTCTTTTGCCTCAGTCTCCCAATTAGCTGGGGCTACAGGTGCTTGCCACCATGCCTGGCTAATTTTTTTGTATTTTTATTAGAGAGAGGGTTTCACCATATTGGCCAGGCTGGTCTTGAACTCCTGATCTCGTGACCCGCCTGCCTCCAGCCTCCCAAAGTGCTGGGATTACAGGCGTGAGCCACTGTGCCCAGCCCACAATATTTTTTATTGAAAGAGTTCATTTTGTGTTCTTACAAGCAGGGAACTTAGAATTTTTAACACGAAGTGACTATCTGAAACAAGAGCACTCTTTCCTGAGACTCCATGTCATAGAGACATTTTTTATAACTTCTACTATTTTTAGAAGAATTGTCACGTATAGGTTATGTAAATATAGTATATTGTACCTTACAGAAAACTAAAGTTCTTGCCAACTATATTCGTTTTCATAGGTAAGCTCTAGAACCCTGCGTGTAGCCACATTTGTTATCGGGTAATTTGTTTTATGAGTGATGTTGGTCAAGGATGAAGAAACCCAAAACTATGGATTCTCTAAAAGATTTAAAATGAAACACAGATGAAAAATTTTCACAAGAATAATAACTAGCATATATCGAACATGTATGTAGAACATTCTCTTATCACCTTTTAAAAATTACATATGGTGGATACTTGTATTATTTATATTTCACAGATGAACAGACCAAAGCATTGACAGGGTAAACAACTATCCATGATCTCGCAGATACTAAATGGAATTTAATATCCGTGTATTTGGGTTGCAGAGTTCGCATACTTAATGACTGTACTCTATTACCTCATCCCACTCAATGTTTGAAAGACACAAGTTTTACCCATTTTACAGTCTCTCCCACACCCAAGAAATTGTCAAACTTTGTTATTGTAGAAACACACAGGATGCCTTGACAGCAAGTTGAAGAAACTTCTGAATTTATAGTGAAGACTTTAAAAATTCCTAATACTAGCCTGAAGTCAAGGCATGTCTTTAATGATTAAATGTATTTTACTTTTAATGACAAAAACCGCAGTTACTTTTGCACCAATCTAATAGCTACAGGTTAAAACGAATAGGAGCCAAAATGTGTCTGCAGCATTTGAAAACAGACTATACATATGTAACAAACCTGCACGTTATGCACATGTACCCTAGAACTTAAAGTATAATAAATAAATAAATAAATAAAAGAAAACAGACTATAAAGCAAAAGGCATTGCAAGAATGAGGACTTTGCTTATTAGGGACAATCTTCTGATCAATTTATTTATTATTTTTAATTAAAAATTGTTATGACTAAAAATTTAATAAACTGTATACTTTCTACAGTGATCCCCTGTGAAGCTGAATGGTACCTATTAAAAGTAGAAATGGTTGGAATCTGTTTTGATATATGCTTAAATGTAAGCATTACATCTCAATATTATTGAGAGTTCATATCTTTAATTGTTTTATGTAGTTTCAATTTTAAAAAGAATTAGTGAGAGGAGTACTGTTCCTCATAGGCAGAAAAACTTTCCAGTACTTGAAAAAAAAAATTATATTCTGTTTAATAGAATTCAAATACCAGGAAGCGAACTACATGTAAAGAATTGAAAACCAATGCTATAAATAATTTTGAACTCTAATATACAGTGAACTTAGAACAAATCTAATTTTAAAAATTGGACTGTAACATTTATTGCCTTTCAATACAGAAGTAGAATTTTCTTTTCTTTTTTGACTGGGGGCAGGCAGAGTTTTTGTTGTCCAGGCTGGAGTGCAGTGCCATGATCACAATTCACTATAACTTCAACTTCCTAGGCTCAACCTCAGCCTCCATAGTAGCTAGAGACTACAGGCATCACCACCATACCCAGCTAATTTTGTAACTTTTTTACAGAGGGGGGTCTGACTATGTTGCCAGGGCTGATCTTGAACTCCTGGGCTCAGGTGATTCTCCTGCCTCAGCCTCCCAAAGTGCTGGGATTACAGGCATAAGCAATTGTGCCTGGCTGGAAGTAGAATTTTCATTCAAAATGTTTCATTGTGGATTATTAGTGACTAAGAGGGGAGAATATATAATTCCTTGATTTCAGAATGAGAGACTTCTCCTGGTTATTGGTAAATCCTCACTTCTCCATCTCTTGAGTACTACCATGTACATGCTAATCATAAAGTTGTATAAACCTACATGGAAAACAGAGTCATCCAGACAAACTCAACTTTTCAATTAAAATTTAAAAGTTTTATTTGAACGCTCATTCAGAAATGTACATTCTTTTTTTGCCCTGAGGCTTTCTGCTTTATTCATTTATCACCCTTAGATTAAAAAAGAAAGAAAGAAAAAGGAAATGAAATAGAGAAAACTGATGCTTCTCCTTTTTTTTCCTATTTATTTATTTATTTATTTATTTATTATACTTTAAGTTCTAGGGTACATGCAGGTTTGTTACATATGTATACTTGTGCCATGTTGGTGTGCTGCACCCATCAACTCGTCAGCACCCATCAATTCATCATTTATATCATGTATAACTCCCAATGCAATCCCTCCCCCCTCCCCCCTCCCCATGATAAGCCTCAGTGTGTGATGTTCCCCTTCCCGAGTCCAAGTGAACTCATTGTTCAGTTCCCACCTATGAGTGAGAACATGCGGTGTTTGGTTTTCTGTTCTTGTGATAGTTTGCTAAGAATGATGGTTTCCAGCTGCATCCATGTCCCTACAAAGGACGCAAACTCATCCTTTTTGATGGCTGCATAGTATTCCATGGTGTATATGTGCCACATTTTCTTAATCCAGTCTGTCACAGATGGACATTTGGGTTGATTCCAAGTCTTTGCTATTGTGAATAGTGCCGCAACAAACATACATGTGCATGTGTCTTTATAGCAGCATGATTTATAATCCTTTGGGTATATACCCAGTAGTGGGATGGCTGGGTCATATGGTACATCTAGTTCTAGATCCTTGAGGAATTGCCATACTGTTTTCCATAATGGTTGAACTAGTTTACAATCCCACCAACAGTGTAAAAGTGTTCCTATTTCTCCACATCCTCTCCAGCACCTGTTGTTTCCTGACTTTTTAATGATTGCCATTCTAACTGGTGTGAGATGGTATCTCATTGTGGTTTTGATTTGCATTTCTCTGATGGCGAGTGATGATGAGCATTTTTTCATGTGTCTGTTGGCTGTATGAATGTCTTCTTTTGAGAAATGTCTGTTCATATCCTTTCCCCACTTTTTGATGGGGTTGTTTGTTTTTTTCTTGTATATTTGTTTGAGTTCTTTGTAGATTCTGGATATTAGCCCTTTGTCAGATGAGTAATTGCAAAAATTTTCTCCCATTCTGTAGGTTGCCTGTTCACTCTGATGGTAGTTTCTTTTGCTGTGCAGAAGCTCTTTAGTTTAATTAGATCCCATTTGTCAATTTTTGCTTTTGCTGCCGTTGCTTTTGGTGTTTTAGACATGAAGTCCTTGCCCATGCCTATTTCCTGAATGGTACTACCTAGATTTTCTTCTAGGGTTTTTATGGTATTAGGTCTAACATTGAAGTCTCTAATCCATCTTGAATTAATCTTCGTATAAGGAGTAAGGAAAGGATCCAGTTTCAGCTTTCTACTTATGGCTAGCCAATTTTCCCAGCACCATTTATTAAATAGGGAATCCTTTCCCCATTTCTTGTTTCTCTCAGGTTTGTCAAAGATCCGATGGCTGTAGATGTGTGGTATTATTTCTGAGGACTCTGTTCTGTTCCACTGGTCTATATCTCTGTTTTGGTACCAGTTCCATGCTGTTTTGGTTACTGTAGCCTTGTAGTCTAGTTTGAAGTCAGGTAGCGTGACGCCTCCAGCTTTGTCCTTTTGACTTAGGATTGTCTTGGCAATGCTGGCTCTTTTTTGGTTCCATATGAACTTTAAAGCAGTTTTTTCCAATTCTGTGAAGAAAGTCATTGGTAGCTTGATGGGGATGGCATTGAATCTATAAATAACCTTGGGCAGGATGGCCATTTTCACGATATGGATTCTTCCTATCCATGAGCATGGTATGTTCTTCCATTTGTTAGTGTCCTCTTTTATTTCACTGAGCAGTGGTTTGTAGTTCTCCTTGAAGAGGTCCTTTACATCCCTTGTAAGTTAAGCTGATAAGCAACTTCAGCAAAGTCTCAGGATACAAAATTAATGTGCAAAAATCACAAGCATTCTTATACACCAGTAACAGACAAACAGAGAGCCAAATCAAGAATGAACTTCCATTCACAATTGCTTCAAAGAGAATAAAATACCTAGGAATCCAACTTACAAGGGATGATGCTTCTTCTTAAACTGTGTGCTGGAAAAAAAGGTTTTTAGGTTTTATTTGTGTAGAGTTTATAGGTTTCTGCCATTCAAGATGAAAGTTTTGAATATTTACTAACTCAATTGCTCTTATTGCTGAATTAATAATTCTGGCATGAAATTAATTAATCTCATTTTTCCATTTGACATAATAATAACCAAAAAGGACATGTTTTAGAAAGCTGTTTTATTCAGCAATTTAAAAAAATCTATGAATGAGTGAAAATTGCTGATTAGATTTTTTCACTTTACAGTTCATAGAACATATACATTTTACATTCACCTTTTTTACAAAAGCAAAGAGAAACAATATACTTACATTGAACTAAAAATTGAACTCACATAAGCCTATTTTTAACAAGGCAAATGTAGTTGTTTGTTGATCACTTCCAGGACTCACCTCTTTACTGATTTCATGGAATCTAAGGTATTAAAATATTTCCATCACTACTCAAAGGCAGAGGAACACCAAAATGGACTTCAAAAGTAGTTATTGGCATAGCTGTGAATAAAATTAACTGCAAAATAAGTGATTTATTCTGCATATTATTTTATGGTTTAATTTATTAAATTTGAGTTTGAGGAGTTTTTACAATCTCAATTTTGTATTATCTCAAATACCATATATACGAAAAGCATGTTGAAGACTACATACCTAATCTTAAGGTAGAAAAATGCAAACTAACTCAATCTGATAAAAATTTACCATGGTATCTAGTAGGTATGTATTTTAAATGAAGTAACTGGCCAGTACTAAATCGCTTATCAAATGTGGAGAGATTCTAAGTCCTAATTTTGGTTTTTACCTAAGTATAGGCAAAATTTGACACGTACATAGAGGCAGTGCTTGTTTTTGCACAGTTTCAACATTCATGAAATTCCGATATCATGATTTAGTTAGAGAATACCAGTCACCATAAATACAGTTCCAACTTCAATTACCACAATATATTAACTGTGAGTAATTGTGTAAAGTAAAAAAAAAAAATACTATTAGCTCTTTAGTCTACAAATCACTGCATAACTAACAGATTCCCATCATGATAAATGAACGGTAGTGTCACTTATTTTAGATCTGTCCGTAAGTGGTCACTGCCCATCTGTTATTTAGTTCCTATTCTGACAGCAAACATGAAGAAGTGTTACCTCCCTATTTTCCCAGTGATTAAACCACATGCCATTTTACATAACTTGATCTTTGGAATGAGGGAATTGGCCAACAAAGATAAAAGTTCAACAAAGAAACTATAAGTGATAATGCTAGCAGTAAAATTCAAAACAAACATAAATGGATGTCTGAAGAAGTAAGTGACCATAGGAATATTGACAGTGGTGTTATTTCAAAGACTGAAAATATACAAGCAGTGGAACTTAATACTTGCAAACTTACTGAAATAAATGAGGAAAGTGGTTGCGACCAAAATAAATAAATAAATAAAGTAATGAAGATGTTCCAGAGCAAGTGATGTCAGTGAAACACCCCACATTAAAGAAACTCCCAAAGGTATTTTACAGCATAGAAAGGACAAAGACTAAAATGTTAGAAACAGATCTAAATTTAGAGAGGTATGACAATCCACTAAGGTATTGAAAAAGTACTTGCTTCATATTGTTAGTTAATGCACAAGGCAAGCACTGTTCAATTACCCTTAATTAGTTTTTTTTTTTTTTTACTAAGAGATAAAATACATCAATTCTCAATGGTTTGAACATTGTAAACTGATGTGCTATGGTTTGAATATTTGTGTTCTTTCCAAAATTCATGTTGAAACTTAATTCCCAATGCAATATTATTAAGAGATAGAGCCTTTAGGAGGTAATTTAGTCATGCGGGCTCCTCCCTCATGATTGAGATTTAGGCCCTTGTAAATAGGCATCCGACAGCATTCGGCCCTTTTTACCCTTCTGCCTTCCGCCATGTTGAGGACACAGCAACATGGTGCCATCATGAAAGCAGGGAAAACTGTCTTCACCAGACACCAATTTGCTGGTGCCTTGATCTTGGACTTCCAAGCCTCCAGAACTGTGAGAAATACATTTATATTTTATATTAATTACCCAATGTGTGGTATTTTGTTATAGCAGAATAAAAAGAATACGACACAATGCAATAAGTAATATTGGTTTTACTGTTTTTGCATTCTCCTATACATATATAACTGACAATAAGAAAGCTTTAAATATTTTGGCAAAAGTTTTAAAGATGATGAAAAATGATAATTTCTCTTATCTACTATTAAGGTGACTTTGTACAGTTTCACGTTTTAGTCTTTTTGCAGTCCTGAAAAGCCATACAAAATTACATATATATATGTCTCTGTGTGTATATATGTATACATATATAAAAACATGTATATACCTATGTACATACATATATACACATATATGCATGCATATACGTACACATATGTATATATACATACATATATGTAATGAGGTTGCAGTTTTAACCTCTTATTTTAAATAGATGTGTGTATCTTCATCTGAGAGTAATTTCACCATTGTAGACCTCAACTGATCAATAATAAAAAGAAAATATTTCTGATGAGAGATTTTTTCCTTCAACTGGGAAGAAAACTCTTCACAATTCTGATCTTAGTATGAATCCTGAGTTAAAAACTAAGTCAAAAGGAAAGTGCTTCTTTAAGGACAGAATTGATGGAGGAAAAAGTCCTCCATGCCATCTGGTGACTTAACGTTAAAATGAAAGATTTTTGTGTACCTCTCTCTGTAAACACAGCAATTAATGGCCATTCTTTAACAACCTGAGAATCATGTGTCTTCAGGTCATCTGCCAATGAATCATCCATCAAAGGTAGAGTTTCTCAAATAATCTCAAATTAAAGTCTCAAGCTCTAGTGTTGCTAGATGTACAACAGAGATCAAATCACAGGAATTCAAACCATGTGGCAAAAAGAAAGGAACAATACACAACATCTCAAAATAAGTATTCTTAGTGAACGAAGTCAGATACAAAATGGTATACATGGAGCGATTCTACTTATATGAAACTCTAGAAAGTGCAAACTGATCAATAGTGATAGAAAGCAGACCAACAGTTGTCTAGGACATGGTGTGCGGGAGGAATTGACCACAAAGGGACACGAGAAAAGGTTTAGAGTTGATAGAAATGTTTTGTATTGCAATTGTGATGGTGGTTTCTCAGGTATATACATCATCAAAACTCATCAAAGTGTTTATAAATGAGTGCAGTTTTTTGGGTGTAAATTATATCATAGTAAAGTCATGAAAAAGTCATACAGTTCAAGATTTGAACAAGATCAGACTAGATTATATCAAGCCCCAGAGGAGCCAAAATGTATTCTTTGGATTTTATAGATTTTCCACAATAATCTTTCAATTCTGTGTTTACAATCACAAGGAAAACCTTAAAAAGGCTAATTTAAGCATTATTCATGATTGACATCCTTTTCACTATGTTATGCCCATGAGCTGTGGGAACATGTGTTCATTTGCGTGTACACTTTTGCTGCTACATAGTGCTGCCATGATATTGTAATCATTGTGATATGCTCAAAAATTAAGAAGTGGATTTTTTATATATACATTATGGATTTCTATTAAGTGAATATAAATCTCTGTCAAGCAAAGATTTGAAAGCTCAGACAAAAGAAAGTCATGAAAGTCATTAAAGTTCCTCAAAGCTGGTATGTTGTTAACATCTCAACTCAAAAGTCCTTGCAATGTTCATACAGTGAGGGCAAAAACATTTTTAAGGTTTTAATTTAATTTTACTTTTGGTATTATAGTCTTTCTTGAAAGTGTATAGCACCTGTAGTTATAATGTCATATACACAGTTTATCTGCATAGAAATTAAATATTATAATGAAAAATAGCTACGTCATTTTTCCTTTAAAAGGAATTTTTAAAAACCATTACAGTTTAGGAACTATCTCCCAATATCACTTTGAAAACACTGATATTTTTGTTATAACTCTGTATCTGGTAATAATGTTTCTGTCAAAAATAGCATGACATTAAATGCAATTCAGATTATTATTCTTTTGAAGTCATAATATTCCCTCCAGTTTTTTATTGTAAATATATAATATTCTAATGATATTATAAATTAAGCAAGTTTTATTTGCTTGCTTGTTAAATATCTCTGAATTCAGAAACTAAAGAACTCATTTCTGTTTGTAAATAGCAACTTATCAAATGCATTAGAATATAAGCATTTCACAAATGGGTATAGCCGATATGTATGGCATGGTTTTTGAAGAGCTGGCAGCATCAATATACATTTTTTAAAACTAAATTAAAAAAAAAATCTGTGGGTTTTTTTTTGTTGGTTATGTTAAAAGCAAACGTGCTTTCCTTAGCAAGTAAGGCACTGAGAAAAATGAAGATTGAGAAAAATGCCAAGTTAGTCAATTTGTGATAGCAACTGCTACACCAGTATAAAGGAATGTCCTGATGATTTTTCATACCTTTTTATTTCAATAAACCTAAAAGATGTTGCTCATGCCTCCAATGGAAGCAAGTCAGCCAGGTAGTATTCTTCCAATCTTAAAAAAATGAGAAAAATAACGCCAACAAGAATGCCCATTAATATTAGCCATTCTGACTTGTGTGAGATGGTATCTCATTGTGGTTTTGATTTGTATTTCTCTGATGATTAAAGATGATATCATATGGTTTTTGGCCTCTTGTATGATAAAAATGTTGTACATATACACCATAGGATACTATGCAGCCATGAAAAAGAGCAAAATCTTGTCTTTTGCAACATGGAAAGAGCTGGAGGTCATAATCCTAAGCAAATTAATGTAGAAACAGAAAGCCAAATATAGCATGTTTTCACTTATATGTGGGAGCTAAACATTGAGTACACATGGGCATAAAGATGGGAACAATAGAGACTGCAGACTACTAGAGTAGGGAGGGAAGAAGAGGGGAGTGGAGTAACAGATTATCTATTGGGCATTATGCTCACTTCCTGAGTGACAGGATCCATATCCCAAACTTCAGCATCATGTTATATACCCATGTAACAAACCTGCACATGCACCCCAGTAACTAAAATAAAAGTTGAAATTATATATAAAAAAGAATGCCCATTAGAGAAAGCTGAAACTTTAATTGAAAAAAAATAACAATATATGCTATGCCAGCTTCTGCTACCTTTTTGCCCCTACCCAACAACCAACTGAACACTAAGCCTTGAAATCTTGGAATACTTCTGTTTTATAGCCACACAAGGATGGCATTCCTTTGTTTTAGAAGATAAAGTTTACAAAGGAACACGTTATAATGATGGTCTCAGTGAAGAACAACTTTTTAATGAGAAGCTAATCAAAACTATTTAAAACTTAAACTGGAAATATTTAATGACATCTTTGGAGTAGCCAGTTGTTTTTACACATTAAAATCTACCTAAGATTTATTAATGATTTTGCAGTAAAAGAACAGAAAATGGGTGCAAATATTAGCTGTAAAAATGTCATGTCTGAGCTTCCTTCACAACTTAACAGTTTAAATCATGTACAAGCCAGTACCATCCAGGGCAAGATAGCTTAATGATTCAGGACACCAGACTCATATCTTTATTTTCATTGACTTGTATGTTGACTTCTGCAAGTTATTTTCCGTCTTCGAATCTATTTCATATCTTTCAATGAAGCAGATTGACTAGATGTGACATTTTCATATCAAGGCTTCCTTGTATATGCATCAGAGACCCCTAGGGACTGGACTGATCAGGTGTCCGTCTCCCCATCTCCCGCACTCATTCAGCAGGAAAATACTGTAATTATGTATGTATATACTGGTTTTAGTGTTATTGTTGCTGTTGTTTTTAAGAGGAAAAAATGAATCTAGAGATCCGTTTTTAAGTGCTTGCAACTATTAGAATGGATTATCTCTATGGTTCCATCCAACATCTATAATTAAGCCTACCAGCAATGGAAATTGGTGCTCAGAACTTGTTATTACTGTTAATAATGACACCAGCAGGCCGCTAAAAGACAGACATTTGTAATATAATTAGCCCCCCATTTAAAACCAGAATTTGAGGCACACATTTATTTATAAGTTAGGTATTTGGGAGATGAAAAGCATTTTTCCATAGAACCAGTTTTTAAGGTGAAGTGGTTAGAGTAGTCAAAGATAATAATAATTATTAATAATAACAAAACAAACTAATTTAACTGCTACAGTAAAAAACAGTCTGTTTTTAATAATAGGAATGAGAAAAAATACTCTCGCAAAAGCTGCAGTTAAAATTAGGGAGAAAGTAGTATTATATTTTGAGGTTTTTAAACTTTATTTGGAATGTTTGAAGACAAATGGTTTTAGAAATACAGTATTTATTTTAATATCCTTTTGGTTTTAGAAGTTATCCAAAGTGACATGATTAGAGAGACACCTCTTTATTGATGTTGACATGGTGACTGAAATTTCAAAATTTAAATTAAATTAAAAAGTCAATGCCCACTTAACTTTATTCAGAATGAGAGGTTTGCTCAATCCCTTTTAAATCTTTATATCCCTCTTCAAGCTAAACCTAAAGATCTTGTGTTAGTGATAGAGGGAAAAAAGCAGCAGTAATAGCTTTTACCATCTATTTCTACCTTTGTTTAAATATATAGGTTTTTAATCAGAAGATGCTGATAACTCAGGGAGTTGCTCCATTAAAACTGATGGAATACTTACATGTTTTCAAAATCCTCCCTCAAGTGCACATCTTGTTAAAAGATCAGTATCCTGACTTCTTAATGATTGCCATTCTAACTGGTGTGAGATGGTATCTCATTGTGGTTTTGATTTGCATTTCTCTGATGGCGAGTGATGACGAGCATTTTTTCATGTGTCTGTTGGCTGTATGGATGTCTTCTTTTGAGAAATGTCTGTTCATATCCTTTCCCCACTTTTTGATGGGGTTGTTTGTTTTTTTCTTGTATATTTGTTTGAGTTCTTTGTAGATTCTGGATATTAGCCCTTTGTCAGATGAGTAGGTTGCAAAAATTTTCTCCCATTCTGTAGGTTGCCTGTTCACTCTGATAGTCAGGAAACAATAGATGTTGGAGAGGATGTGGAGAAATAGGAACACTTTTACACTGTTGGTGGGATTGTAAACTAGTTCAACCATTATGGAAAACAGTATGGCGATTCCTCAAGGATCTAGAACTAGATGTACCATATGACCAGCCATCCCACTACTGGGTATATACCCAAAGGATTATAATTACTCTACTACAAAGACACATGCACACGTATGTTTATTGCGGCACTATTCACAATAGCAAAGACTTGGAATCAACCCAAATGTCCATCTGTGACAGACTGGATTAAGAAAATGTGGCACATATACACCATGGAATACTATGCAGCCATCAAAAAGGATGAGTTTGCGTCCTTTGTAGGGACATGGATGCAGCTGGAAACCATCATTTTAGCAAACTATCACAAGAAGAGAAAACCAAACACCGCATGTTCTCACTCATAGTGGGAACTGAACAATGAGATCACTTGGACTCGGGAAGGGGAACATCACACACTGGGGCCTATCAGGGGGAGGGGGGAGGAGGGAGGGATTGCATTGGGGAGTTATACATGATATAAACGTTATGCACATGTACCCTAGAACTTAAAGTATAATAAAAAATAAAAAATAAAAAAAATAAAAAAAATAAAAAAAAAAATAAAAAAAAAAAAAAGATCAGTAAATGGAGATCCAGAAAAACAAAGCTTAAGAGAATCTAAATATCTAGGTAACATATGCAACAGGAATATAAATATCTAGATATTGTGAATGCAATTAGTTCTACTTAACTCAAACTATTTTTCATTTTAAAGGGTTCCAGTACTTAATAGAAAAATCCATTTCACCTATGCTGGAATATTTTCAGGCTAAATATTGTAATGGGAGAGTATGGTTTAGAATACACAGTGCATTAATAAATTGTTCAATATAACTAGTAAATGATACACACATCAAAAGTGATCATAACAATTGCTATAAAATTCTAGGTTCATCAATCTCAGTTCTTGGATTTTTACATATTTTGCAAGTGTCATGTACTCCTTCACCTCCAACACCAGAATAGTTGGGCATCACTCCTAAATTTTTGTTTCCATGATTATGGGAAATGAATATTCCATATTATTATATCCCAAGATTGTACTTAACATAGTCAAAGTTATATGATCATTCTGACCTAAAAGTTAGTACATGGCGGGTACTCTGTATATATTTTAAAACCTTGTAATTGTGAAGAAAAATGATCTATCCATTTTTATCATTAAAATGAAAATTTTTTCTTAGCCTTATGTTTTAAACACTAGTATAGGACCTTTTTCATTATCACAAATACATGAAATTCCCTTTGCTCCTTTATGATGGGGGTGAGCAGTGTATACTCAAAATAACAAAAAATACATATTTCCTATTTCCCACTTCCCCTATTGCATCAAAAATTTATAAACAAGAAATTTAAAGGTTGAATGAATATATATCATGAGATTTTAACCATTAGAGGAAGTGTGCTTCCTAGGTTATTATTTTTAGAAAGGTAATATTTACTTCTCCAGGCTGAGGTTCCATTTTGACATGAGCATGACATATATCTCACACAGTAATTCTGTGTCATTTGGGGTAGATTGGCATCACAAAAAAAATACATATGCATTATGGCATATGAAAATTATAGCTTGATTTGATTTTTTAAAAATTTCAAGTAACACTATAGCTTCTTGGAAACATAAATTTCATAAGGAAATAAAAATGATTTCTCTTTCTGGGAAGATAAAACTGAGAGGTGACGTCTTACTTTTCTTACCAAAATGTCAGCACAGTCTTTCAACAATGTCAGCATATGGTTGGATCTTGTCTTCCTTCTATATATTTTTTCTCCCTCTGTGAAAGCTGAAAGTGATTGAAAGGGAGAGAGAAATGTACTGTACATTGTAGGGTTCTTCAGCAGAAATTCCACTCCCCTTGCTTACTGGCTCATTATCTGCATCTCACATGTATGAAGAAATTACACACCTAGCCAGGAAAATTGTTTACTATAAAATAAATTTTAAAATGCCAAGATTGTTAAAAATTAAACTTTTATAAAAAATGTTTTATTTTCTTTTTAAGGTTATAAGATATGCTATAGACTGTTTCTTAATTATTAGTCATGGGTTTCCCAATCACTAAAAAATTGGTTTCTAGAAACCCAAAGGCCACATAACAGGCTTTGGTATCATATAAAAATTAATCCAGTTTGTAAATAGAGGGCTTTGAAAGAATTTTAAAATTCTGTTTCTGGAATCTTAACCAGAATCTCCATAAAATTTTTTAGAACTAAACTGATGTGGAACTTTGGTTAAATGCAAATTAAGAAATGTCAAGAAAGATATTTAAGTTAGGTGACAAAATATAAAAAAAGGGAGCTTAAGTTAAAAGTAAAATGAAAAATAAGAGACAGACAATATTTGGGACATGAATGAGAAACCGGAAATAAGATATAAAACATTTCATGTAGTAGTTTAACTAAGTAGGTAGGTAACAAGAGAAGCTTAAACAAAACAGGGAACCTTTATACCAAGCTTGTCCAACCCATGGCCCATGGGCTGCATGAGGCCTGGACAGCTTTGAATATGGCTCAACAAATTCGTAAACTTTCTTAAAACATTATGAAAATTTTTTGCCTGTTTTTCTTTTTTCTTTCTTTCTTTCTTTTTTTTTTTTTTTTTTTAGCTAATCAGCTATCATTAGTGTTAGTGTATTTTATGTGTGATCCAAGATAATTTTTCTTCCAGTGTTGCCCAGGGAAGCCAAAAGATTGGACACTCCTGCTTTAAACACGTATATATATCCACAAGCAATTGTAAAATAGCAGATTTGTGTCTCCCTATATTTATATAACATTTTGAATATTATATTATTACCATATCATTTTAATAATATTTCTTTTAGAAAACTGTTTTATTAAAGTATGATGTAGTAAAGTGTAACTTAAGGAACTTCCGTATGTATATGCACCCTGGTAACTGCCAAATTAAGATGTAAGACAGTGCAAAAGGTTCTCTCTTGCCCATCTCAGAGAATATCCTGCTCACCCATGGTAACCCTGATTCTCTCTTACCTATTACAGTTGTTCTGCCATTTGTTGAACCTCACATATATATATATATATATATATATATATATATATATATAAAATTATACAGTATGTATTTTTGTGTGCCCATCTTCTTTTTCTCATCTTTATATCTGTTGCAAATATCACATCTTACTTATCCATGCTATTGAGTGTAACAGTAGTTCATTCTTTATTTCTAAATAGTATGCTATTGATTAGGTGCACCACAAATTACTTACATAAGCGTGCTAATGGTAAGGGACAGTGCACACTTTCCATTCCCACTACACAGGTTATTCAGGCATGTCCTCCAGAGTCTCTTTTGCCACCTTTGATCTACAAAGGAGAAAAAACAGTGGTGAGACTAAAAGCAGAAGATTCCCATCTTTTATGCAGTAGGATATGTTACCTCTTTTTTCTTCACATTTCAATGACTTTTTTCTTCACATCTGATGATGAATAAATTAAACCACTGAACTCAGATATCAAAACTTACAGAGAACCACTCTTTTCCACACTTAACTTAATAGCAGGATTCAACAACAGATAAACATACATCACCTCTGACAGCTGTGGCAAAAGAATAGGAAGAGGTGAGGAATTCGCTGGTAATGGAGATATTTTAGCCATTCTTCAGGTGGCAGGACACATGCATTTGGGAACATGCAAGCAGGCAGTCACATATTGATGGATGTGACTTGAAAAGGATGTCCCTAAGGGTATTATTTGATCTAAAAACATGTCCTTGGTTTTTCTAAACCGTTCAAGTAATTTCTCAGACTAAAACTGTGTGAAGCATATTCCACGTAATTAGATTGTCACAGTTTATTTCCTGTTATCTTAGTACCTCCAGCTCTCTCTTTCGTTAAGGACCTGGATGACAACCCTTTCACTCTGATGTATGGTTTGCATCTCAGCAAATAAAACTATATACTATGCAAGACCAAGGTCGTTTTTGAAGGAATTTATGTTCTCTTTTCTACAGCAATTAAAGTTAATTTGATTATAGGCATGTTTTACAAAATGTGAAAACTTAGAAAAAATGTATTCAAAACAAGTTTATTTTATTCTTTAAAACTTTGATTTTTGTGTCTTTTTGTAATTCTAAAATGGCAAGAAATTTTCTTCATACAAAGTATTTATTTTTAATAAACAGACATTTTCAATGACATGTCCCATTTTGCCTCATATTTGTTATTTATTGAATTATTTATTCACTTTTATTTTGCTTGAACCACCCCTTAAAATTCAAACTACTTATTTGTAGCTCTTGAAAAGTATTGACATTTATGAATAAATTTATTGTCAGTTTACACAAAAAAACAATGTCAAACTGTATCTTATTAAAATTAATAAGGCATCTATGAATTATATATTATCACTCTTGAAGTTTTATAAATATTGTTTCACTATCTGTGATATTAAATTCAATAATTAAAATACTTGATCAATTTATAAGTGCATCTTTCTTCTACATCATTTTTTATTCTAGTCATGCATCATTCAACAAGGAAAATAAGTTTGGTTTGAGAAATTCATAAAACTTTGGCTTTTTTTCATAAACAATCCAATATCCCTATAATTATATGGGAATTATATATATATATTTTTTTTTTTTTTTTTTACAGAAAATAACTTCATTCTGCAATCGAAAGAATCACAGCAAGCTCTCATTGTACCAAGGTGGGTAAATTTTTCTTTCTTCTTAAAATGCATGTTTCCATGTCATAGGGGAGAAGCTGTATTGCTTTAAAAACTAATTTCTGTAGATATTCTGTTTTAAAAGATAATAAACTTTAGAGTATTCTACAATACTCACTTTTAAGCATGTAGTTCTTACGGATTAACGTATTGGTTTGCATTGATGATTTTCTTTTAATGATTATCTCAAACTGTTCTGGAATAACCAAAATTTTGAACAGCTGGTAACTGTCTGCTAATTGATTATAACATGTAAGTATAGTTTTGTCCAAACTAATGTTAGTTTCGGTGTTGACAGTCAAATTGTATGTTGCTGAAAATGTATGTTGTAAGCTCTAATTTCATTTAGATATTATAATCTTTCATGGTACGTCTTATAAAACATTGGGGAGATAGCCATTGTATGACACACCAGTGCACCTGACTGACAAACCCCCAAAGCGTGTGGATTAATGGATTCATGCAACCTGAAGGGAGGCCTCTGACGAAGCAGTATAGAAATGTCCACATTTTTACCAACACCTTTGAAGATGAGAGAGAAGTCATGGTTATTACATTTATAAATGACTGGAAATCCGAAGATTAATTAATGTAAGATATAAGATGCAAGACTGGGAGGCTGAGGTGGATGGATCACTTGAGGTCAGAAGTTAGAGACCAAATGGCAAGGTGGTATGGATTGTTGATTCCTTAATATATATAAAATAGAGGAATCGGAGATGTTTAGTCTGGAGTAAAGAACACTAAGAATATAGGAACAAAATAGATGTCATAAAATATGTGAAGAATTTTCATGTTCAAGAGTTATTACATTTGTTCTATGTATCTCCAATGAGACAAACAGAAACACCATAGGGACATATTTTGTGTAAGTAGAAATAGGATGAATGGTAGGAATTTAATTCAACACTCAATCAGTGCTTTCCACATGGTATGCTAGACTGGGAGTGTGAATGTAAATATCAGATGAATAAAACATGGTCTCTTCAGGATGTTTAGAGAGGAAAGTTCCAGCTCAAAAAGCAAACTTCCCTTAAGGAAGATTTTGAGTTAAGGGAAGTTCTGTGTATATATATATTTGCCAGCCCTTTTATGATTAGATGGTGTAGATGAATAAGTTAGTCCTCCTAGAGAAGATTTTCACAATTGCAATGGGCCCACTTAGTAATGTAATAGATAGTGTTTTAATAGGGCTAAGGTGTGACAGTAACTTTTCAAGCTACACACGGCTTTTATTCTGAAATTTTCTTGGTATGCAGAGATGATACCTGGAGTGTAAATAGAAAACTTTGCATAGGAATAAGGAACATCTTGAGAAAAAGTAATCCAGATTTCTGCCTCACTGAAGATTCACCCTGTTAGAACCTCTGTCAAAAAGTGAAGGTTTCCAGATAGAACAAATCCTGAAAAGTCATACTAGGGTTTCCACGTTCTTAGATGAGGGCTGGTTCTACCTGAGCCTGATGTTTACTCCGAAAGATCCTGTCTGACCCAGCCACTTTGACGGAGCAGTTCTGTTTTAAGTAAAATGTTTGAGGCCGGGCGCGGTGGCTCAAGCCTGTAATCCCAGCACTTTGGGAGGCCGAGACGGGCGGATCACGAGGTCAGGAGATCGAGACCATCCTGGCTAACACGGTGAAACCCCGTCTCTACTAAAAATACAAAAACTAGCCGGGCGAGGTGGCGGGCGCCTGTAGTCCCAGCTACTAGGGAGGCTGAGGCAGGAGAATGGCGTAAACCCAGGAGGCGGAGCTTGCAGTGAGCTGAGATCCGGCCACTGCACTCCAGTCCAGGCGACAGAGCGAGACTCTGCCTCAAAAAAAAAAAAAAAAAAAAAAAAGTTTGAGCATGTCAGCATAATCCAGAAGAATGGTAATCTTGAGATGCTGATCTTCCTGATATTTGTTGGAATTATTATTCAAAAATGAAATAAAAATGACATTTGCTGGAAAGATGATTTATTTCCAAAGAGAGTATACCTGAATTTGTAGATATATGTCTTTTCCTTTCCAATCTTGTCTATTACATGTTCGAGTAGTGATGGGAGCTGGAAAAAAGATGATAATGCTTAAACTTATTCTCTTAAGTTAAAGTCTAAAAATCATGCTGAAATAAAAGATCAGTTAACAGATAGAATGTATTTATTCGCCATAAAAAAACCTTCTCACCTAGAATAGTATTTCTATGCTTAATTGTTTTAATATGAAAACTAACTTCACATAATAATAGAATAATCATTCTTCACTGGCTGGACATTATCAAATTGACTATGTCCCACCCCACACTAACTAAATATAAATTTATGCATTTAGTGCCTTATAATCAATATATATGTTTTAATTAAAAATCAATTTTTTATTATACTTTAAGTTCTGGGGTACATGTGCAGAACGTGCAGATTAGTTACATAGGTATACAGGTGCTGTGGTGGTTTACTGCACCCATCAACCTGTCATGTACATTAGGTATTTTTCCTAATGCTGTCCCTCCCCTAGCCCCCCACCCCCTGACAGGCCCTGGTATGTGATGTTCCCCTCCCTGTATCCATGTATTCTCATTGTTCAACTCTCACTTATGAGTGAGAACATGCATTGTTTGGCTTTCTGTTCTTGTGTTAGTTTGCTGAGAATGATGGTTTCCAGCTTCATCCATGTCCCTGCAAAGAACATGAACTCATCCTTTTTTATGGCTACATAGTATTCCATGGTATACATGTGCCACATTTTCTTTATCCAGTCTATCATTGTTGGGCATGTGGGTTGGTTCCAAGTCTTTGCTATTGTGAACAGTGTCGCAATAAACATACGTATGCATGTGTCTTTATAGTAGAATGATTTATAATCCTTTGGGTATATACCCAGTAATGGGATTGCTGGGTCAAATAGTATTTCTAGTTCTAGATCCTTGAGGAATGGCCACACTGTCTTCCACAATGAGTAAACTAATTTACACTCCCACCAACAGTGTGAAAGCTGTCCTATTTCTCCATGTCCTCTCCAGCATCTGTTGTTTCCTGACTTTTTAATGATCACCATTCTAACTGGCATGAGATGGTATTTCATTGTGGTTTTGATTTGCATTTCTCTATAAAAAAGATGATTTTAATGTGCTTTCAAGATTGAGAGCACCATCATAGAGCAGTGGTTCTCAAAGTGTAGTATAGCCACATTTGTATCTCCTGGAAACTTATTGGAACTGCAGATTCTCTGGTCCAACCTTGACCTTCTTGATCAAATACTCTGGGGAAAGAATTCCCGAGTAATTTTTAGTCATATTCAAGTTTGCGAACAGTGTCATAATGTCATATAAAGAGCTGTAATTCTTATACAGATGAATATGAATCAGACTTGTTGATTAACCAATTGCAACCAAGAGGATGTCTTGGAGATAAGAACCATATTCTATGTTTCTTCTGTATTCACCTGAAATCTAGATAAATGTGTGAAACATACATTAAGTTATCAGTAAATATGTGCTGATTAATTTGCTCCTTTGTATTTGAAGATTTTTATGCCTAAAATAACAGAATACTGATTGCTGTGGCCTAAATGTTTGTTTTCCCCTGTCCAAATTTGTATGCTGGTATTTTAATCCCAAATGGGATGGCATTTAACAGTAATATTTTTGGGAGGTATCTGAAGTTGGATAAAATTTACATTCTAATATGGAGATGAAGAGACCAGATCTCTCTCTCTCCCTCTCTCTCTCTCTCTCTCCCCCCATGTGAGGATACAGCAAGGGTGTAGCCTTCTACAGATTTGGAAGTTGGCCTTCACCAGACACTGAGTCTGCCAGCACCTTGAATTTGAATTTCTCAGCCTCCGTAACTGTGAGAAATACATGTTTGTTGTTAAAGCCACCCAGTGTATGGTATTTGTAGCAGTAGTCCAAGTTGACTAAGACACTGTTTATGTTCATCCTGTACAAAGCCTTTGTCTCTTACGTGTCGTGTTTTATGCAGCATCAAAAGTGAATGGACACAGATAAAACCTTGCCATTCATTTATTCAACAACTATTCACTAAGTATGCAACTATGTGCCAGGTATAATAGATCCTGGGAATACCTCAGTGAACAAAATACACAAGAATTTTTCCTCTAGAAGAGATAACGCCCTGGTGGAAGAGGCAGAAAATAAGCAACAAACATAAAAGCAAAATACATGTATTATATCTGAGAGTTGCATGTATTATAGAAAACAAAGAGTAGGAAGGGTAAAGAGAATCAGGATTAGGGAGGATGGGAAAGGAAGTAGATGGGCCACTTGAAACACTAAATAGAATTGATAGTATAAGCCTCAGAATGGAGGTGAGATTTGAGCAGCAGCTAGAAGGAGGTGAGGGAGTGAGCCAAGAAGGCGACTGCATTAAGAACTAAGAGAGGGAACAGAGGATAAAGCCTATAAAGTGGGAGCATGTCATTAGTGTTTGAAAACCAACACAGTGGCCAGTGCAGCTGTATGATGGTGAGCAAGTGGAGGTAAGCAGAGAGAAGGTCTGGGAGAAAGCAAATAATGGAGCAGGGAGGGCCTTGTGGCCATGTGGAAGGATTTTTGTCCCTTCCTAGGAGTGGAATGGGAAGTCATTGGAATGACATGATCAGGCTTACTTTTTAAATGAATTACTGCAGTTGCTAGGTGCAACTGGAGTGTGGTAAGGGTAGTAGCAGGGGATAAATCAGAAGACTTGACAATAATACGGAGAGAAAAGATGATTGCTCAGATTAGGATGGCAGCAGACCATCTGGTGTCAAGATTCTAGAAATATTTCAAAATTGGAACCAACATAATTTGTTTATGGATCAGAAGAGCAAAAAAGAGGAATTATGTATCATTCTAAGGATTTTGGCTCAGGCAACTGGAAGAATGCCAGACAAACAAATGGTTGGAAATGCAAAAAAAAAAAAAAAAAAAAAAAAAAAGAATTATAATAGTAAGACTATATACATTCAGATTATCTTTCTTCTTAAGCCTCAAACTGTCCATTCCTGATGCCAAAAAAAAGAATACCAGCCCGTAAGTCACGCTGTGTTTGTCTTCATGCCACTTGATTGCTGAGTTTAAGGATCATGGTATCTACGTCCTTTTAAACTCCTCGCACTACTTTCCCTGAAGTGCATACCCAGTAGATTTTTATGCAATTATATACTTAACAAACATTAACCCAGCATCCATCCCCAGGCAATGGGAAGGCACTGGTGATAAACTGCTAATAAGATAAACATGGTGCTGCTAATATGAACCTTATAGTAGACTAGATCATCTGATCACATAGAACCTTTTGTTTCAACTTGAAAATTATTTTATCTCTCTGCCTTTCCTGCACTGCCTGAGTAATACCTAAAAAGGGCACTCTCCCTAATTTACTTCTATGGCATGACTGACCTTAGGAAAGGATACCTGTACAGGCAACAGAAACAAAAATCAACAAATAGGACTATATTAAAATGAAAGACTTCTGCACAGCAAAAATAAAAATAATAAACAATCAACAGAATGAAGAGATAGTCTCTTGAATGGGAGAAAATATTTGCAAACTACTCATCTTACAAGGGAATAAAAGCTATAATACACAAGGTACTCAAACAACCTAGCAGTAAAAAAAGAAAAAAAAGAAAAATCACATGAAAAAGTGGGCAAAGGACTGGACAGACATTACTCAAAAGAAGACATACAAACAGGCAACAGGTTTAATACTTAATATCACAAGTCATCAGAGAAATGCAAATCAAAACCATAATGAGATATCATCTTATCCAAGTTATAAAGGCCATTATTAAAAAGACAAAAAATAGCAGATGCTCATGAGGATGTGGGGAAAAGGGACCCCTTATATGCTGTTGGTGGGAATGCAAATTTAGCCACTATGAAAAACAGTATGGAGATTTTTCAAAAAACTAAAAATAGAACTACCATATGATCTAGCAATCCCACTACTGAGTATTTATCCAAAGGAAAATAAATGAATATATCAAAGAGATACATACACTCCTGTGTTTACTGCAGCACTATTCACAATAACCAAGATACGGAATCAAGCTAAGTGCCCATCAACCAATAAATCAATAAAGAAAATGTGTGTCTGTGTGTGCGTATATACACAATGACATATTACTCAACCACCAAAAAAGATGAAAACTTGTCATTTGCAGTGACATGGATGCAACTGGATGTCATTACTTTAAGTAAAATAAGCCAGGCATAGAAAGACAAATATTGCATGTTGTTACTTATATGTGAGAGTTTAAAAAGTAGATCATGTGGAGGTAGAGAATGGAATGATGGATACTGGAGACTTAGAAGGGTATATGGAGTAGGGATAGGGGCGATGAAGACAGACAGGTCGATGAGTACCAACATATAGTTAAATAAAAGGAATGCATCCTAAGGTTTGATAGCATGAGTGGAGTGACTATTGTTAACAACAATGTATTGTGTTCTTCAAGATAGCTAGAAGAGATGACCAGAAGTATACCCAATGCATAGAAATGATAAATACTCAGGTGATGGATACCCTAAATATGCTGATTTGATCATTGTCCATTCTATGCATGTAGCAAAATTCCACATGTACCCTATAAATATGTACAAATATAATATATCAAAAAACTAAAAAGTAAAAATTATCTGTAGAGTTAACCTAAGCATAAGCAATACTATGTTTCTTCATATGAGACAACATAGAAAAATGTAACAAGCGTTCTGTGAATCCATTAAGAAAAATGAGTAATATAAATGTTTCTGAAACAACTCAGGCAAATTACTTCACTCTTTTTGAAAAAGTACTATGCGTATGAAAAACAAAAATATGTCTTACATGGATACAGTAATATAGAGACTTTACAAAAAGATTTGACCTACAAGCCCTTTCATTTTACTTTTTTTCTTTTTCTTTTTAAAACTAAAATCTTAGCCCAAAAAAGGAAGACCATAAGTTACACTTACGATAACGCACTGATTTATTAAAAAGATCATTTGTGCTTTCAATAAGGCTTCTTTCTGAGTCTATGGATATTAGCAAAATTATTTTCATGAAAAGTCAAAGGAGTTTGCTGACAGATTTAAATTTCCTAGGTGAAGGAAAGTGTTACATGCTTTAAAAGACTAATGCCAAAAGGCTATCATTAAGACATTTTATTTGCCACAGCTACAAATCCATTTTTTTCCACATTAAGTTTTAATTGTGATTTCAGCTACCCAAAATGGGTCATGAAATAATTTGATGAATTAGATACAATTTTTCCATCATTTGATGAGATTTTTCTATTCTTTAGCTCAGAGGGCCCTTTTGATGCAGAAAGAGAAAATTGAATTATTACACTTTGATCCTTCTTTTAGTGAAAAGTTATGCCTAAGGGCAATATCCATAGAGGAATGATGAGTTCTCAGAATATTTTCACAAGTCATATTCCCACGTCTTCATTTCTTCCCCACCCTCAGCAATAACAAAAACAAAACAATAAATCTTGCAGAAAAACACTGTCAGAAGCACAGTTTAGCCAGTTCAAGTAGAATGTATTTATGGCACTACAGGCTTCCTTAGAAAAATTATTTTACAGTGTCAGCTTAACAGTCATGCTTCTGCTCCAGGAAGCACTACCCAAGAAGTGCACTAGCTTGGAGTGCCAGCCGGCGGGTCGAAACCCTTGGTGACATGCCAAACATGTGCAGAACATCATGTTTTTCACCATGGGACGTCAGGGGAAATGTGTAGTTTTGTGTGAATGTGCATCCAGCGAATATAGAAAATTCAGGAAATTCAAATGCATGTGATAGACAAGATATGTGGAAGAAGAGAAAGATTTTCTATGAGAGATTACTACATGAAAGCAGGCCTAGGTAATCTTTGAAATGGAGGAAGGTAAAATTGGTTCTGACTATTTAGGGAGATATTGATGTGGTCCATAGCAATAACTTACATGTTATTCATAATGCATGTATTTTTCAACTGGAGTTTTTAAAGGATACAGGCCATTGTTTTTACAACATGATGCAGGTATGTATGCATGTTTGTGTGTACATATGTGTGTAGTATATACCAACTGGAACAGATGTACAGGAGTTAACTGATAGAAGGATCCTGAAACTTTTGGATGGAGAAATACAGTTGGGGCTATTGTGGAAAGAAAAACACAAGTCTAATTTGCATGGTTTATGTCCTTTTAAAGCTGAAAATCCTCTCTGATTCCCTAAACTCACTTTCAAAGGCCTCTCTCTGCTTTGCTAAGGCACATTATACTTATCCTGAAATTAGGTTATCTTCAAAGTTATTAACTGAGAGAAGAACAGATGCCCCACCACCACCACACACACACAGAGACACACACACAGACACCCACATATAAATATATAAATTAACTTCCAAATATCCCATTTTCCTCCACAGATTAAGTAATTTTTTTAAAAAGAAATTGAACTGAACCTTTGGATGGCATTCAGTGTTCTTCTACTCACATGTTAAAGGGTTCTGAATATTTTGCCAAGCACATAAACCAAATTGTATTGGAACTGTAACACTTTAATAAGAAGTCTCAGATATTACCTCCCTCCACCCCAACATGGCAGGACTCTCATTTATTGGAATTATCCATTACCAATATGCCAACTCTCTCTTTTTCTAAAAGTTTATAAGCCTTCATCTTCTCATTGACTCTATTCTTGAGTTTGCATTTTATTCCTTAAGAACCCATTCTCTGAATCATCCATTTTTTTTTCTTTTTTGCTACCCTATTCTTTTGCCATCCTGTACCCCACACCTAATGTCACTTAAGAATCATCTACATCTTGGAGACACTGCTAGTTTTATCACTAGGACACGGGCCTTAGATGAAAAGATCCTTTTCTTAATTCAAATAGCAAATGCAGTGTTATTACATTAGAGCTACAGCCAGCTATAGTGAACTTCTCTTCATACTAACTACCTTTTTTATTGTATCTGCCCCCTCTCTCTCAAAAAAAATGTTAGTGTTTATAAGCATGGTGACAGGTTTGGAGAAGATGAATTTCATAGTATTGTGAAAAAGAACAATAAGAAAAGAAACATTTCAGTCTTTGTTTTTACTGACTCTCCAGAGAATACCTGAAATTAAAGGAGGTTTTTTTTTCTTTTTTTAAGAAAAAGTCGACACTAGGTCAATGGTTCTGGCTTGTTAGTTCAGAAAAACCTTTGTAAAGCAAAAAAAAAAAAAAAAGAGTAACTTTTCCTTTCTTCTTAAAGCAGTACTATCTTAAGGAGTACTATTTCTTCACAAGAAATCTGAAGTATGGGTTCCATGTAAGATATCCTGGCTTTTCTAGCTACAGTGGATTTAAGAGAAAGAGTCCTCTCATCCCACTCGCAAGTCCCTTGGTCTCCCTTCAGGGCAGCTGGGAAGGATTTCATTAAAATTCCTGAGGGTTCTTACAGCACAATTTGAGACAAGCAGTATTAAGGCATGCTAAATTCTGAAAGGTAATGTTTATGATGTGGGAATATCTCCTTATGATGTATTCTTATTCGGCAATTGCTTAAAATTATTACCTGAACATCTCTGGCTCAAAAGTAGAAATATCTAAAGAAAAGCATGGCATTATATCAGATTTGCCTATCAGATTGTATGTTAATATTTCAGAGAGGCTTAGAAACTAAGTGAAAACTATATCTCATTTCCACGTCGAGCTATAGCCTGTTTAAATAGCAATGGTAAAATGCAGTTGGTTTCCAAAAGTATCACTTCAACTGTGGTTCTCCAAAGACAAATGTACAAGGAGACCACATGCTAAGCAGCAGATTCTCTTGCAGAAAGAAGTTTTTGCACCTGGTTTTATTTTGGTGCCACATGACACTATGGTAATTTTCATCATTCTTATAAATGTCATCTTCCTGGAGATCACCAGAGAGAATGAATGATGGAACTACTTCTATGATTCAAATAGCACTAATTAAGTTTTAGTCTTCTGTAGAAAAGATTTGTCTTTAAGTCAAAATTTCCTTCATTTAAGTTAGCTTATTTTACTCTGACAGGAAAATGTGGTTTTCTTATTAGGGTTTCAAAAAATGTAACACATTTTCTTCCTATCATTTACTTTTTTCTTTGTTTGTTTTAAGACAGGGTATCACTCTGTCACCCAAGCTAAAGTACACAAACAGGATCACGGCTCACTCTAGCCTCTACCTGCTGGGCTCTAGTGATCCTCCTGCCTCAACCTCCCACATAGCTGGAACTACATGGGTATAGCTGCCCACCACACCACCAACCCCCACTAATTTTTTTTTTTTTTGTAGATACAGGGTCTTGCTATGTTGTCCAGGTTGATCTTAAATTCCTGGTCTCAAGTGAGTCTCCTGTCTTAACCTCCGAAAATGCTGGAATTATAGGTATAAGCCATCATGCCTTGCCTTTTTGTATTTTTCTAAAGATCTGTAGTTCTGGATGAATCTTTCAACGTTTGCATGTTGTTCTCAGTATAAAATCAAAGGCCTCTAACTTTATTTCAACTAAGTTTTGGACAAAAATATCTATACTGTAGTCAGATTATCTATTGTATTTGTAGTGCTGGAATATTTACCGTTACAGTTTGGTGCACACCTGAGCCCAATATACCAGATTACACCTGTCCTTTCCTTATGGAGGTGCTAAATAAAATGCCTTCTCACATTTTATAAGCCATTTTAGAATCATGTTCTTATTAACCATTCTCTGTCCATCATGCTCACTCTGTTTTCAAGCCCTATAATATTCAGACAGTAGCTCTCATACGATGCATACCGTGCAGGGAAGGAGATTCATGTCCTCACTTAAATATGTCGAAAGTTGCTGTTGATTAAGATTTGACAACATGAGTTTTCTGTGTGTAGAAAACCAATTTGGTAACTACACAGTAAATCTTGACTAAGAACATCAGAGGAAATTATAGTTAAAGAAATGAGTTATTTATTTTCATTTATGTAAGACTTAACAAATTACTAGTTTATCAACTTTTAGAAAAGGGAATAGGAATTCCAAAGAAATACAATCTTTCCTGTGAGATAATATTAAAATAGCTGTGAAAATGGATTATGTAGACAATGCTCATTTCTCACCATTTTTATGAGAGTTTTGTGTTGTTTTAATAATTGATAGTTACGAATTAGAGGTAAGGGCATCTAAAATGCCAGGGAGATATTGAGTTAACTGTCTCTTGCCTTTCTGTGTTCTCCATGGACAATACATTCAATATTAAACTAAATGAAATGTGAGTTGAAGAGCAGTTTAGATATGTCAGGAAGATATAATTATATAGAAAAAGTTGCAAAAATTTAAAAATATATTTAAAAGATTACAAAAATTACAATGGTTACCTGACGATCTTAAAAAGCATGTGGACTTATTGTTTCATATTTTCTAACATATTCTATTACAAAATAAATTATTACTTGAGGAAAATTCTCTTGAAATGGTAATATTCATATTATAAATTAATAATACAACTGAGTTTGAATAACCATTCAAAATGACTGCAGAATAGTTTTCCTTTAAGTCTCAAAAACTGTATCTGTAAGTGAATCTCATGTTCTAGTGTTGCAAAAGTGATGAAAGATTTTATTTAATTATAGCTGTCTTTCTTTGCCAATCCATGATGCCTTAGCCTAAAAAAGAACTCCTAGGACATGGGTGTAATATTGAATCTAAATAAAGTGTCAAAAAAGCCATACATTGTTATTTAAGTAGTGCTGCGATGTAACTCTCTTTGCAGTGCTTCCTCTTAAGGCAGGAGTCACATCTCATACTACTTGGGTTTCTTTTTTTTTTCCCCTAGAGGCTTATGTGCTCTAAAGACTTTATTATATTGACCAATATGTGAAATATGAGAGCCATATATTAATAAAATGTTTGAACTGAGCTAAAAATGGAAATCGAGTACTAGTAATCTCTGTCTTCCCAGTGTTCTATCTCAACACTCTCCATTCAACCTGCAAGAGGAATGATATGGTTTGGGTCTGTGTCGCTGCCCAAATCTCATGTCAAAGTGTAATCCCCCAATGTTGGAGGAGTGGCTTGGGGGAAGTGATTGGATCATGGGGACGAATTTTCCCCTTGCTGTTCTTGTGATAGTGAGTGACTTCTCTTGAGATGCAGTTGTTTAGAAGCATGTGGCACCTTCCCCTTCTCTCTCTTCCTCTTGCTCTGGCCATGTAAGATGTGTCAGCTTCCCCTTCCTCCATGATTGAGTTTCCTGAGGCTTCCCCAACCATGCTTCCTGTACAGCCTGCGGAACTGAGAGCCACTTAAACCCCTTTTCTTTCTTTTCCTTCCTTCCTTCCTTCCTTCCTTCCTTCCTTCCTTCCCTTCTTTCTTTCTTTCTCTCTTTCTCTCTCTCTCTCTCTCTCTTTCTTTCTTTCTCTCTTTCTCTCTCTCTCTTTCTTTCTTTCTTTCTTTTCCTTCCTTCCTTCCTTCCTTCCTTCCTTCCTTCCTTCCTTCTGATGGCATCACAGAGTCTTGTGCTCTTATCAGGCTGGAGTGCAGTGGAATAATCTAGGCCCACTGCAACCTCCGCCTCCCGGGTTCAAGTGATTCTCCTGCCTCAGCCTCTTGAGTAGCTGAGACTACAGGCCTCTGCTACCACGCCCCCTAATTTTTTGTGTTTTTAGTAGAAACGGGGTTTCACCATGTTGGCCAGGATGGTCTCAATCTCTTGACCTTGTGATACACCTGCCTAGGCTTCCCAAAGTGCTGGGATTACAGGCATGAGCCACCACGCCCGGCCAAAGCTCTTTTCTTTATAAATTCTGAATCTCAGGTGTTTCTTTATAGCAGTGTGAGAACAGACTAATACAAGGCAGCGTGAACCTATTACAGTTCTTGTTTCAAATATTTATGCATTTATTACTCATTTGGCCTGAAAAACAAACAACTTTCTATCTCATTTTCTCTTGCTAAATGTTGAGTTAGCTAAAGCATAATTTCTAGAACCTTGCCAGAACCCTTGGGTTTTTAATGAAAAAAGAAAACTTAGAGTTTCCGTAGCACATCTGCATAGCTAATGCATCACATATTATTAAAACCATGTTTGCATAGCTCTCTTCCTTGTGTGATTTTAAGCTACTGTGAATTTCAGCTGTTTGTCTGTAAAGTACCTAGTTGTATTTTTTTTTTTTAATTAATTTATTTATTTTGAGACAAGGTCTTTCTCGGTTACCCTGGCTGGAGTGCAGTGTGAGAACCCAGCTTACTGAAGTCTCTACCTCCTAGGCTCAAGCAATCCTCCAACTTCAGCCTTCTGAGTAGCTGGGACTACAGTTGCGTGCCACCATACCTGGCTAATTTAAACATGTTTTGTTGTTGTTGAAACAGGGTCTCGCTATGTTGCCCAGGTTGGTCTCAAGCTCGGGGGCTCAAATAATGCTCCCATATTGGTTTCCCAAAGTGCTTGGATTATAAGTGTGAGCCACCTAGCCCCTAGTTGTATTTTTCTCCATATTTATACTTTTTGGGGCTCATTGAACTTCAAGAACTTCTAAATTTGTATCATTCACCTAATTGTAAATTGTTTTAGTCATTACTTCCTCAAATAGTTTTTCTGATACATTTACTATCTTCTCTTCTTCAGGGCCTCCATTTACACATATATTTGACATTTACATATTGTCCAACAAGTCCTTAACATCCTATACATTAAAACAAATTTTCTGTTTTTTTTTAAGATTTGAAATTTATTTTCATTTTGTAAACTATCTTTATGTTTATTGAGTCTGTCATCTATATTCTTCTAGTAAACCATTCAGTGAATTTTAAATAACAGATATTGTATGATTTTAGTTCTAGATTTTTTATGTAGCTATTGTTAATAGATTCTAGTTCTCTATTGACATTTTCGATCTTTTATTTATGATGTGTATGTTAGCTCTTACCACACTGAAAGTGTTTAGAGTGACTATTTAAAATCTAAAGTCTTTTTTGATCATTCCAACATCTGGGTCATCTCATAGTTGGCCTTTGTTGATTGCATTTCACCTTGAGAATGTATTACCTTCTGTTGTATATATGTCAAATACTTTTTATTTTTGTATCCTGCATTTTGCTAATGTAGTATTATAGAGACTTTGAATTAGTTTATATTATTCCAAAGTCCTGACTTTTTTTTTGGTATTAGCATGTAATTAATTTTACTGGACTCCACATGTGAAATCTCATTGTGAATTTTTCTTTTCTCTTTTAGAAAGGTTGTTTGCTACCTGTCCCACACATGTATGGTCAGACCTCACTCAGTCAGAGACTTAAGTATAAATATGCCCATAATTAGAGCTCCCCTTGCTGATTACTCAAGATTCACAGTACTTAAGATTCAAACTGAAGAATCAATTCTCATATGATTTAATTGACACTTTGGGAACACAAAACTTAAGTCTCTTTTAGTATATTGAGATTTACTAGGTCAAAATCAATTTTTATCAAAGTTTTTCAAATATATAATTAAATAAAGCAAAAGATTGCATTTCCATTTTGTAAAATTTCATTCATTCTTTTTATTCCTACAACCTTCATCTATTATTCATCTTTCAGTCTCAAAAGTTGAGTCTACTTCCTCTTTTAATGCTATTACATGTACCACTTATATGTCCCTTGTCTCTGTCCCTTATCTCAACATTTTTCTCTCTCTGTTCTTTTCCTTTAATCTTTTGTTTTAAACTTAGGAGAGTGGGTTCATACATAAGTGATCTCTACTAGCTGTTACCATTTTATCTCCACTGACTTTGTCCTTAGCCTCTACAATCCGACTTTCCTCCCAGTAATTTTCTACTCAAAATACCTAATTATTAAATCCAAAAATATGTTGAAAAACAATGCTTCAACCCTTCTACTATGCCTTCTGGCCACATTCTTCGCAGCTATTTACAGTACATTAATCATCTTTTTTATCCTTCTTACTCCACCCAACTCTCTCTGCAACTCTCTGCAATTCTCTCATTGTTAATAATAACTCATAACCAATTAAATCAGTCTTTAAAATGTCAGTAGTTGTGTCTGAAATATTCTATGAGATTCCAGACCTAAAAGAGGGAATTCTAGGAGTTTAAGGCTATATGAGCCATAATCATGCCACTGGTTTCCAGCGCAGGTGACAAAGCAAGACCCTATCTCTAAAAAATAAAAAAAGGAAAATTAAAGAGAAAAGTCAGAGTTTTCAAGGAAATAATGAAGAAGCAACTAAATATAAATAGGAAAGAAGGCAAATAAAGAGAAACTTGCCAGTTAAATCCTGTGTCAGCTTCCATTGCCCCACATGGGCACAATAAACTTGCCCGTGGTGATTTTTCTAGAGCTTCATGTTCTTGTAGCCTATGTTAAGACAAACTTCTTTAAAAAATTTTTTATGTGCAGCACCACAGACTTCTGACAATTCTAACACTCCTTTCCTATCCTCATAGTAGAGTAAGCGCATGAGTTTTGGAAAGGAAAATGCATCTTATAGCCAAAGTTGAAATACTCATCCACAAAGTTCATAGAAATGTGGACTGGGTCAAAGCTCAATAAACATGAGATGGAGACTTCAACATTGAGAATATTGGGAGTCTTTATTGAGAGTTACATAATAAACAAGCTCTTCCAGTAAATTTGAGAATACATAATCAACTCTTTTTAATTTTTTAATTTGAAATAGAGTCTCACTCTGTCACTCAAGTTGAACTGCAGTGGCACAGTCACAGCTTGCTGCAGCCTCAACCTCCCTGGCTCAAGCAATCCTCCTAGCTCAGCCTCTGGAGTAGCTGGGATCACAGGTGTGTGCCACCATGCCCATCTAGGTTTTCTTTTACTTTTTATTTTTTACTTTTATTTTATTTATTTATTTATGTTTGCAGAGAGAGAGAGTTTTGCCATGTTGCCAAGGCTTGTCTCAAACTCAAAGACTCAAGCAATCCTCCTGTCTCAACCTCCCAAAGCGCTGGGGTTACAAGCATGAGCTGTAACTGCTCTGAAAAACCTAATGCATATCACTACTCAATGGACAGACCTCACAGATTTCCTTCCAAAAAAGATATCACCAACCTGTAGGACATGAGTCAATTAGAGAGATCAAGTAGTCATGCTTACTTCAAAATTTTCTTGGTGAAAACAAGTTGCTATCATCTTTATTAGGTCAATCTTACTGTTTCATTCGAGTCTTATGTGTCCTTACAAACTTTTGTCTGCTTCTTGAATGAATATTTGAGAATATTTTTTTCTCTCTTACTGTGATTTTTAAGTCTGTTTAGTTGTGTTAATATGTGCTTCATATATTATGAAGCTACTTTATTGTAAATATTCAAGTACAGATTTTAAAATCCTCTTGTTGAGTATACATGTTATTGTCATGTAATGAACCTCCTTTATACTGCCTCTTCCTTTTGCCTTAAAAATACATTTTGTTATATCAACTTCATTTTTGATTGGTTCTGTCTAGTATGTCTGTTTGCAATTCCTTATTTTCAACTTCGTCATTATTTGCTTATTCCTAATTTTTAAAATATCTATGATTCTTTTTGATTTCTAAAACTTGTTAGGTTTTGCAATAGTTAATTTTACCTGCAGGGTTGGATAGGCCATGGTACAAGTCTTTGGTCAGACACCAGCCTTGATGTTGCTGTGCAGCTATTTTTAAAATGCAATTGACACGTAAATTAGTAGACTTTGAGTACAGCAGGTTACTTTCCATAATGTGAGTGAGCTTCATCCTATCAGTTGAAGGTCTTAAGAACAACAACAAAAATAAACTAGTCCCCCAAGGAAGCTTCCAGACTGTTTTCTCACTCAAACTGCAATATCAACTCTCCCTGGGTCTCCAGCCTACAACCCTGCCCTGCAACTTTCAGACTTGCCCGGCCCCACAATTGTGTGAAACAATATCTTATAGTAAATCTTTCTCTCTCTCTCAATAGAAAGATAGATACTTATGGCCGAGAGATCTAGATATATATAGATATAGGTATATGGAGATAGATAGATGTAATATTTATGTCTATGTACATGTATAGCTAGCTATGTACACATACGCATACATTCTGTAGTTCATACACACACACAGACTTATAGAGAGAGAGAATATATGTACACAAATGTGCACATGCACACCCATTCTATTGATTCTCTTTTCTGGAGAACCCTGACTAATACAGATTCTTTTCTCAAACTTTTCTTGGTCTTAGTTTTTTTTTTTAAAGAAAGTATATATTTTACTTTTTTGTTTTTTTCATTTCCATCTCATTTACTCAAACATATTTATTTTATAACCAGTATTTAATTATTTTATTATTAAATTTTTAAGAGTCTAAATGTTGTTTGTGGGCTTTTGTTTGTTTTTTTTTGCTTGTATATTCTCTCTCATTGTGCACGATCAAGTCGGCTTCATCCCTAATATATTTTTGTACTTTAGATTGAGAGCATACCTTTTGTGGGAAATCTACGGGATCTGGGTTGTGGGAAGTCTCTCTGAAAAGGACTTGAAATGGCCTCGGAACTACCATCATGAGAACACTTTACATTCTTTCCTGGAGTCTGGGTTTCCTATGCCATAAATGTGGAATAACCTTAAACCTCAAACTAACATAAGACAAGCCTAACATTATAATATTTAGCAAAACTCTTATTTTTCACCTAAGCTCAGGCCAAAACCACATGTTTGTTTTGTAATCTTTTACAAAAGGGTAATACGTATTTTTTTTTTTTTTCAATTTTACATATTCACTAAAGGTGGAGACTTTTAATGGTTCTGGTTGTTATTTAGGGGTTTCAATTCTAAATGCCCACTTTGAGCAAGTTAGCATGACTCTGTAGTCAAAGTGATGCCTTCTTTTTTTTTTTTTTTTTTAAGTGATGCCTTTAATGTGCCCTCCTCCTATTTTCTGAGCTGTCCAGTGTCCTCAGGTCTGTGAGACATTCAAATTTTCGCTACGGTTATTAGCTTGTTCTTGATTTACTGTCTCTGGGATTTCTTTTATGTTTTTAAATTTTCGGCTATAATGAGAAGCATGTGTAATTTATTCAGCATTTCTACTTTGTTTATATCAAGGTGTTCACAGAGCATGTAGCCCGAAATGAGTTTTTTCTTAAACAAATTAAAATTAATGTACTTAGTAGAAGAAAGAAAATTTTAGTCTTAATTGTTAACTTTAGTGTTTTGAAAATGAAAATTAATTTTAGAGTTTGTACATTCCTTTTTATATATGTGATTACCTTAAACATAAAAACAAAATAACAGTTTCTTCTCTTCACTGCTGCATGACTTACACCCTCTCTCAATTCCATTAACAGAAGTTTCTTTTTTCCTTTTGTAGTTATTAGTAAACAATGGAGAATATCTGTGAAATTTAAACTCACTTATTGCCTCAGAGTTCAAAATTTTAGTGAATACTCTTACAATTATCTTAAAAACTATCATTTTACAAATCATTTAAGAAAAATATATGAAGAATGTTTTAAATGATCATAATATTAATATCTATGTGGAGAAATGAGAGTACAGAACATGACTTTTCAGTTATTCTATTGTGTTAATTTCTTTGTTGTGACAGTATTTGTGCTAATTTTGTCTTTCATTTTTTATTTTGTCTCTCAGAGGTGTCAAGTAAGCAATATAATGGTGAAACTCACTATTTTATTCCCATGATTAACATTTCTCTGAAGTTTAAGAGTATGTTTTTGAGTATGTGTGTAAGCAGACTTTTAAAGTAGCCTAAAAAATGGATATTTTTTAAAAATATTCTACTTTGTAAGTTTCTTTGTGACACTTCCAAGAACAAAACTAAAAGTGAAGGCTGGAAAATACTACTTTTACACTAAAGTGACTAATTCCTCAATTTACATCTCTGAAACTGGAGTTTAATAATACACAGTTTAAGATTTTATAAAGAGAGCAACTAGCCCAATGGTAGACACTAAGTATTTTCTAATAACCTTTATTTTTTCACCTTAATTTTATTTCCTTTAGAACCTGAGGACGTTTGCTACATACATGGGTCTATTCTCCATGCTGCTTAAAGGACCATAGTTCAGACATAGTTTAGTGTCAGTGTTCAAAGGAATCTGAAGTAGGACATTGCCATCAATTTTGATGAGTTAGTGATACAGTAGACATTATTAAAAGTTCTTGACTCTTTTAAATGAATCTGGACACCTCAGCAAGCAAATAATAATGCCTTCTGATTGAAAAAGGAAATAGGCAACAATATCTGGTTAAAAATATTTTTTCATTCCCCCCCATTCATTTTTTGTGTCCAATATTCCAGGAGGATAACTATTTGAACGTGAAAGTTTCTTGACCTATAAGATTTTCCTATTAGAATGCAAATGACTCAAAAGACAAACATGTTAAGTCTTAATTATCTTAACTATATTAAGCCATTTGTTAACAAAAAGCTATAAAATACATATCTTGGAAGTGTGATGGAGAATGGCAGAGGCAATGCCCATGCTATTCACAATCTTATGGTCACACAGACACATCCACACATACAATGTACATGCTGGCTAGAAAACTGATGAAGTCCCAGTATCATGTTTATGTGTGTGCATACACTATATAAGAACACATCTAATGAATGTTAATCATCTGTGATGAAGACGAAGTAAGCATTTTCAATGGATTCATGCACTTTGTAACGAAAATCTTTGGAAGGCAAGTTAAACTATCGAGAATATCTTATCTAGAATATATATCAAAGCAAAATAAAGAACAGATTCTTTGCACATATATTTGTTTTCTTCCAAGGTAGAGACGGAATATCTTCAAAGGGGAACACAGTGGAAGCAGAAAGACTTCTAATCATCTTGAAACATCTTTATCTCTTCTTACAATGTGAAATTTTCCTTGATCAGTGAGCAGTGATATGTGCATTCTTTTTTTTTTTTTTTTCTGAGTTGGAATCTTGCTCTATGGCCCATGCTGGAGTGCAGTGGCATAATCTCGACTCTCTGCAACCTCTGCCTCCCAGGATCAAGGGATTCTCCTGCCTCAGCCTCCTGAGTAGCTGGGACTTACAGGCAGGTGCCACCACACCACTAATTTTTGTATTTTTACTTCAGTAGAGACAGGGTTTCACCATGTTGTCCAGACTGCTCTCAAACTCCAGACCTCAGGCAATCCATCTGCCTCGGCCTGCCAAAGTGCTGGGATTACAGGCATGAGCCCCTGTGCCCAGCCGATGTGTTCATTCTAATTCTGTTTATATACTTACCCTATTAACATCCACACTCTTTTGCTCAGAAACCACTACGTACTTCACTGAAGATGTGAATAAATGTGATGGTAATATCCATATTAACATGATTCTGGCATGATCTTTCTGCATCATTTATTTTGAATTTGATTTTTCTGATCATGCTGGTGAATGAAGTAACTGAGAAGTGGGAATTGAATTAAGTTCAGATTTTCAAACATAAAATCTCCCCAAAAGCATTTAACATTTCATATTCATATGGAGACATTTGGGAGGATGAAATGTAATTAGTTTAAGCAGATATTTAAGACTTCACTATCATTCGTATTCTGTGCTCAGTGGAATAAAGTAAGTATATATAACATTGCAATCTGTTTCAGCAGAATAGGTGAGAAGTCATGCTTTGCCCTTAGCAGTAATAAGGAAACAAGTAAAGCAATCCAACCAGCAGAGCAAAACAAAACAAAGAGTAATTTCAGGAGCCTTACTAGAAAGCTGTTTAACAAGGGGGAAAAAATGCTTTTCTTTATATTCCAGTGAGAACAAGAACAAATTTCTTACTTTGATAACAAAGTTACCAAAAATCTAGAACTCTCTCTTTAGTACAAAGTAATATTTTTAAAACATTGTCTATATAGGTATTAAAAGAAGAGTATAAAATTTTCCATGACTGTTGTTCAGATTTCTTTTACAACATTTTAGCACAAAATCACACTAACAAAATGACCAAATATGAAGAAGTTTAATGTATTAAAAGACATTCATACACACATACTCATACAACTCACAAATTAACCAAAAAAAAAACAAACACATAAAAATTGCTCTGGTTTAAGGAGGAGATAGAAAATCATGAAGGATGAATGTAGACCTCTTCCTGTTTACCCTCTTTCCATCTTCCTTTTTCTCTCTTTTAATTTGTCCATTGCAAGCTCCCAAACAGATCCAGGACCACTGTCAAAAAAACACTGGCAGAGTAAAACAATTCGTGAACTTACAAGTGTCTTTTTAAAATCTTTGCAAACAAACCATGTATCTCCAAAACTAAAAGAGTGTATTTGGAAAAAAAAAAAGGCACATATTCCTCAATGGCAGAACTAGTTAGAAGAGATAATGAGGGATAAATTAAGAGCAAGCAATAACTCATAACCAATTTATATTTATTCCTAATAAACATTACATATGTATGGGTTGGTAAAATTATTAATAGGTAGTAACAATTGTTCAAACATAGAGAAGCTTATGAGACATGAAGAAAATGAGAAACATAAATATAATTATATCAAGGCACCTCATAATCAAATTGCTTCAAACCAGTGATAAAGAGAAAATCTTAAAATTGGACAGAATAAAAAAATCACATTGAGGAGCAGAGATAAGAACGACAGCAGGTTTTTCATTAGAAAAAAATGAGGCCAAAATGCAATGGAGTCATATCATTAAAGTACTGGGAGAAAAGTAAACTATCATCTTAGAATTCAATAGTCAGGTAAAATATGTTACATGAGCAAAAGCAAAATAAGAGTTTCTTAGACATACAAAAGCTAAAGAATACATTGATGGAAGATGTACATTATAACAAAGGTTTAAAAAAATTCGGCTGGGCGCGGTGGCTTGTGCCTGTAATCCCAGCACTTTGGGAGGCTGAGGTGGGTGGATCACCTGAGGTCAGGAGTTTGAGACCAGCTTGGCCAACATGGCAAAACCCTGTCTCTACTAAAAATACGAAAAATTGCTGGGTGTGGTGATGCATGCCTGTAATCCCAGCTAGTCTGGATACTGAGGTAGGAGAATTGCTGGAACCCAGGAGGCGGAGGTTGAAATGAGCCAAGATCACACCACTGCACTCCTGCTTGGAAGACAGAGCAAGACTCCATCTCACAAAAAAAAAAAAAAAAAAAAAAAAAAAAAGTTCTTCAGGCAGAAGCAAAATGATAACAGATGGAAACTGAGACTTACCTACAGGAATAAAGACCATCAGAAATGATAAATAAATATATTTGTATATAAAAAGACTTTTTCTAATGTTTAATGTCTTTAATAGATAATTGACTTATTAAAACAAAAATGGTATCAATGGACTGTTGTGTTTAAAACATGTAGAAATAAAATGTATGGCAACAATGGCGCACAGGCTGGGACAGTCAGAAATGCAAGTATCCTATTGTAAATTTCTTTTACATTAAGTGTGATAGCATTACTTGAAGGTGAACTGTAATAAGTTAAATACAATTATAAGAACACCACATATTATATATAGTATTATATATGGTATGTATAATAAAATGAAACAAAGTATTGTAACTAATGATTCAATAAGTGACATAAAATAATAATGAAAATTCTTAATAAAGTAAAGGCAGAAAAGAGAGAAACATAAAACAAGTAATAAATGGGACAAATATAAATTAAATAGACAAATAGAAGATTTAATTCTGACCATTTCAAGAACAACAATTAAATACAAGTGATCTAAATATGCCAATTAAAGTACAAAGATTGTAAGTTCTAATAAAAAAGCGCAACCTAACTAAACACTGCCTACAACACACACACACACACACACACACACACACACACACAAAGTTAAAAGTAAAAGGATGCAAAAAGAAATCCATGTTTTTATTAGTCAAAAGAAAGCTGGAGTGGCTAAATCAATATCAGACAAAATTGATTCCAGGGTTAGAATATCATCAGGAATAAAAAAATGTTGATTTATTTATGATAAATAAAATGAATTCTTCAAGAGGATGCAAAAAATTTTAAGAATTTATCTTTAGTAGACCAGCACTAAAACAATTTTCAAAAAGTCTTTAGAAAAATGAAACGGATATATAAAATTTTGGATCTGCTATAGTCTGAACGTGTGCTTTCCAAAATTCATGTGTTGAAACTTAATCCCCACTGTGATGGTATTAAGAACTGGGATCTTTAAAATGTGATGAGACAAAATGGGTTTGTCTTATAAAAGTGCTCAAGCGTTAATCTCTTTTCCTCTTCCACCACATGAGAACACAGCACTCATTTCTGTTTTGCTCTTCCTTTCTTCACTATGTGAGGATGATACCATGAGACGGCATCATCACTGAAACAGGTTCTCAACAGAGACCACACCTGCTGGCACTTTGATCCTGGAATCCGCTCTTCCAGAATTCTGAGAAAATAATGTTTCATTGTTTAGAAATTATGCAGTCTGTGATATCCTTTTACAGTAGCACAAATGGAAGAAGACAGTATTTATCTACACTAATTGTAAATATGTAGGTATGTAAAAATGCTTAATTTTAAAACATCTCCAAAGGTAATTGACATTACAAATTACAACCTGTGGTGGGGTTTAAAACACGTTTAAAAATAAAATGTAGGAAAATAATACCACAAATACTAGTAAGTGGACATAGAAGTTTACTGTCGTAAGATTTATACGTTTAAGAACTGATATCGTACTGTTTGGAGGAACACTATAATAAATGTATATACCAGAAACCTCAAATAAGCATCTATAAAAACCAAACAGAGTTTTAGCTAATAAGTCAAAAAAAGAGATAAATGAAACTGTAAAAAATATTCAATCCAAAAGATGGAATGATAAGAAGAAAAAAGAACAAAGAACAGAAAGAATAAACAGAAAATAAGTAGAAATATGATCTATTTAAACCAAATCATATATATTGTCACAACTAAAGTGGTTTAACACTGAAGTTAACATATTTTAGGTTTTCTGTACCCTTACTTTTGTCCACTGGAAATCTGCTACACAGTGTTGTGTGAATACTTACTATTATTAAACAGTTTCTACTATTTTATATGTAATACTTTTTATTTGTAATATATTAAATTTTTAAATATTTTACTATTTTAAAATATATGAGTAAAGATATGTATAAATGCTATACTTTCATTCACAGGTGTGACTTTTAACAATAAAAACTATCCCTTTTTATACTGACATTTTTATTCTGAATTCTGCTTTATTTGTGCATTATTTCTGAAGTATTCATTAAATTTTTTTGTTATTACAGATGGTGGTTTCACTTCTACTACATCTTGTAAATAATTACTTATATTTATATTTTATATAAGTTATATACTATATATAAATTACATGTTATAAAATATGTCACATATTTTATACATTATATAAATTGATTACATATAAAATCACTATTTACTTCTTTATGTTAATTATATATCCTCCTGACTTAGCTTTATCAATGATTTTCCAGGATTTTCTAGATTTATTATTACATCATCTGTGAATAGAGATATGTTTACTTCCTGTTTTTCCTAATTCTTCTCCCTGTGATTATTTTATCTCCATTAAAAACATGGTGAAGATGGTGAGGATCCTTCACTTGCTTAGGATTTTAGTGGAAATATGTCTCGTGGTTTCATATTTAAAAAGCTTCTAGCTTTCATAATGAGGTATGCATTTTTATCATGTAATGATATATTAAGGAGTATTCATCAGTTCATATTTATTGAGTCCTTTACATCAGAAATGGGAACCAAATTTTGTCAAATGCCCTTTTGGTTTCTGAGAGTATAATGTTATACATCTTCTTTTCTGCTCTATTAATATGGCATATTATATAAATTGATTTGTAATGTTAAACTTAGGCTTACATTTCTGAAATAAGTATCATTCAATTATGATGCATCATTTTCTTAATGTGGCATTGAACTCTTCTAATTCTTATCCTTTACTTTCTATAACAATATTCATCAATGAATATTTATGGATTATATTAAATATTAATGAATATCTATTAATGGACCTGGTGCTTTTCAAGGAGTGGTTTATTCATATCTTTATTTCATCAATGGAAATTGTCCAATAAGTTTTTTATTTCTATTGCCTTCAATTTTGGCAAATTCTGGGTTTTTAAATGAGTTATCCATTTTACCTAGCTTTGAATATGTAATTTTATAGACACATCCAAAGAAATTCTTCATTATATACAAATTTTAAAGTTTTGGTTTAATAGTCATTCCTCCTCATTTTTTATTTGGAAATTTGGGCTTCCTTCCAAATTTTCTTGATTTTGTTGGTGGGTTGTCTACTTTATTATATTTATATTTTGTCTAACGAACCAATGAACCAAGGTTTTTAGTCATTAATCAAAACTACTGTTTGTTGTTTTCTATTCTATTATTTTGTTATTGTTTTCTTGTTTTATTTTGATTTTCTATTGTTCTTTGTCTCGCTGCTTGAAGGGAAATGCCATTTTTATTCATTCTTTTTATTGATGAAAGTTGTTTAGCCTATTGATTTTTAAAAATTTTTAAATTACTGTTAGTGCAGTGAGCTGAGATTGCACCACTGCACTCCAGTCTGGGCGACAGAGCAAGACTCTTATATACTGCTAGACTCAATAATAATAATAATAATAATAATACTGCTAGAAATATTTGACAATTTTCTGTTATGTAATGTTTTATTTTAGATTTTTCCTTTTGCCTTCTTCAAATACTTAATTAACATAATAGCCTTATTGTTTCTTTGTTTTTAAGTTTCCATGAGGGACAATCTTTTCAGTATGCATTTTTCTATTAGCTTCTAGTTGCTTTCATTGTGCTCAGATTATTCTATGTCTTATTTCTTCTTCAAGAACTTACCAGTTGTTTCCCCGTAACCAAAGAGATGATCATTTTGTAATACTGCTATGTACAATTAAGAAGGTATATTTGATATATATTCATAAGGCTGCATATTCACATATACTGTAACTTACTTTGTATACTTGATATATCTTATTTTGAAATTAATGTGTTAATGTTTTCTATTATTACTGTGATTCCTCTCACATTATTTGTTGTTCCTGCTTTAAAAACATAACGGCAGTGTTATTTGTTGTAGAAACCTTCTCAATTGTTATATCAGTATTTCGAATTGTGACTTTTAGGTTTTTGTCACATTTAATATATCTTGGCCTGAATTCTACTTTATTTAACGTCAAGATCTCAGCCTCTGCTTTCATACCGTTTTCCTTTCCTATTCATTTCATTATATTTAGCCTTTCTTTCAGATGGTTCTCTTTTGAACACACAGGGATGGGTGTTGCCTCATGAGGCAATTTGGTATTTCAGTTGATAGGATAAGACCATTTAGTTTTTGATATAGCTATTGTTTAGCATATTAGCTTATCTTATAAATTATATATATATATGTGTGTGTGGTGTGTGTGTGTGTGTGTACATATATATCTGCTACTTTTCTTTTTACCTACATCATTTTGGGAGGCTTGGAATATTTGTATTTATATTATTTTAGTAATTATGTTTGTTTTATGCTTTTATAATGCCCTAGTACCACTTTTAAAAAAAATGCCTTTTACTATCTAAGTTGTCAGTTTTAAATAGTATCCTACCAACTATTTAGGTGATAGGTTGACTACCATCAACCAACTATTCAATAGTAAAAGAATTATTTTGTCTTCCTTCCCCCCCTCCTTAGTTGAAGTAGTGTTATTTCTAATTTGTATTATAATGGACCTGGTGCTTTTCAAGGAATAGTTTCTTGGTCTCCTACTACTTTTTTTAGTTTAGCTTCATCTCCAGTTTATTGATGTATATCTTTTTGCTTTTCTCTGAATGCAGAATTGACTAGATAATGCTTACTATAAATCTTTGGCCCAAATTTCCCCAGTTGTATCTTGGTTGGATATAGTTTATGCTACAGTAAATTCTTCAAGCATGGCACATGAGTACAGTGCTTTCTGATTTCAAGTTTGTATCCATGTTTAAAAATATTTTTCTGTATGAAAACTTTGGTTTGCACTTTCTTTCTTTGAGTTTCTGAAAAATGTGGTTCCACTCTTGTCTTGCATTTATGTTGTTCTTCAGAAGCTCGATATCAGCTTAATTTTTTTGCTCTTGCAAGTAATTTGGTCCTTTCACTTTCTTCTTATCCATGAAGAGTTATTTTATCTTTAAGGTAATAGTTTTGCTGGGCTACAACTTGATCATAGGTCAATTGGCTAGAGTATATCTTCATTTGGGGTTAATATTCTGAGGTACACACCTGACTAGTTATGTAGATTTTGATAGATTTAGGTCTTCTTTTATTTTTGCAAAACTTTTATAGATTATACTATTATATTTGGTTCTCATTATTTTGTTTTTTGTTTTTGGATCAAATGATAAACATTATGATGAATTTTCTCTGCTTCCTCCTATTTCAATCACTATTGCTCTTTCTCTCATACTGTCAACAAAAAAAGTATTCTAATGTACAATCTCTTAGTCCATATGAGTGAGTTTTTTTATGATAACTAATAGGAAATTTAGTGTCTGGTCCATGGACTATGATAATTTAAAAGTTTACTGCCTATTGTGACTTGCTTTCCAAAATTACCATCTCAATTCACATTGCACAAACCATAAAAAAGGTTATCATGTCCCCTTACTCTTCCCCACATCTGCTATCAAACTTTTCCCTGTACTGAGGAGTATAAAGTGATATTCAAATTTTGTATTAATTTGTATTATCTTAATTACCAATAATACCAATTGGTTTATTATATATTTATTGGCTGTTACTTCTTTTTCTATGAATTCCTTGTTCATATGCCCATTTTTCTATTGTATTTTCTTTTTAAATTATTGATTTATGGGAGCACTTTATGTATTGTCAACATTAATTATTTTATTTTGCATATTAAATATAATCTGTTACATGCATGTATGAGTGAGTATGTGTATGTATGTGTGTATATGTATGTAATTGATTTTTTGACTTTTATCCTTTTCTTAATGGTTTTATTCTTTATCATTAAGAGACCCTCTTTTTTCCTATTGTCAAATCATAAGCACATTTTCCTATATCTTCTGCTAATATTTTACAGAATTATATATATATATATATGTATTTATTATATCAGCAGTTTGTGAATTTGTTAAGAAGTAGAGAATTAACTTTTTTTTCTTCAAGTAAACAGGCAAAAGTAAAGAAAATTTTCATGAGGAAAACATTCTTTCAATCTAAGAACGTCTTTTTCAATGGAATATTGCTTTATTTATCTGAAAAATAGAATGACAAAAGAAAAACATTAATCTTTTATCTGTAAATATTTTTCTTAATTGGAGACTTTATAAATAAACCTGCATCATGTGTGATTGTCTCCTAATCTTGCTACCCAACCTCAGGTGAAGTTTACAGAACTTTAGTGCTTAGATTGTGAGATATAGTAATTCAACTACAATTTGCTGTAATACAACAGCAGGAGTTTGTGTTGATGTGCCGTGAACCTATTTTTAGGAATAGCATTTGAGGGGAATATATGTGGTGATGTGTTACGTATAAATAGACAACCCTGGGCTTTTAGCCCAAAGAAGGGAAATCTTAGAGAATTCATGATAGCGATCTTTAAATATTTTAAATAATGTCATATCTAAGGAAAATAGAAATGAAATTTAGTTTAATGGCACAGAAAGCTATTTAATACTAAAACTGACTAAGAATTGGGTAGATGGTCATGTGGGAAAGCAAATTCTGATGACCAGAAATCCTCACAGAGACTGGGTGGTCGGATTTCAAACCATACAAAAGGGACTAGGATTGAACATTTACAATAAGTTGAACTTAATATCACTTTCACTTCTAAGATACTGTTATTTAATTTGATGTTAATTCACTTGGAAATTTCATAGCCTCATGAAAATTAAATGCTGGTAATATGAGCAGAGGAATTTTCTAATGAAATGTGTGTAGAGTGAAGGACTGGGAAACAGTAAGGTTATTGTTTTGTAATTTATATTGGATGCCATTAACACACTTCCTAACATAGTTGAGTGAGGGAAAGTAAATAGGAGGTGCGAAGTCCAGGAGGCTAAAAGTGGTAAGGATGAGGGGAAGAAAGGATGATACTTCTGGAGTCTAAAATATTCTGGGTACTCAAAACCCCCTAACGTTTGCTGTTGATTTTTTTTTTTTTTTTTTTTGAGGTGAAGTCTCTCTCTGTGTCCAGGCTGGAGTGCGGTGGTGTGATCTCAGCTCACTACAGCCTCTGCCTCCTGGGTCCAAACGATTCTCCTGCCTCAGACTCCTGAGTAACTGGGACTGCAGGTGTGTGCCGCCATGCCTGGCTTTTTTTTTTTTTTTTTTTTTTGTATTTTTAGTAGATACGGGGTTTCACCAGCAATTAAAACATTCAGTACAATCACCAGGAGCTATTGATCTTTATATTGGATCCTCAGCATGCTCCAAGACATCTAAGTCACTCATATCTAGATGTTGTTTTGGTCACTTTTATCTTTGCTTGTAGGTGTTTTTAAACTTCTCTCAACACAAATGTAGATACTTTAAACAAAGTGTTAGGAAGCAAAATATGCTTTGGACCGCATCATATCAATGGTTTTTCTAACTTATATGCAAACAAAACACAGTTGAGTATTTTTTCTAAAGAGTTTGTACAACAACAGGACTGGAACTTCAATTAGGTAGTGGAGGTGGAAGCTCTGAGAAAGTGTGTTCATTCATCTGAAATAGTGCACCTCATGCCAATTTAGTTTGTGACCATGGTATATGAATTTACAGGATATTGTATTAGTATATTGGGAATTAAAATTTATATGGGATTAACTATGGAACACATTAATTATTTGCATTTATAACGTGGGAAGTTAGTAGCAGAATTGGGTAACTGGGATGGTATGAGGTGAGGCAAAGATGAACAAAACCCAAGCTAGGCCTAGTGGGTGAACAAGGGCAAGAAGAGGTGTCAGAGAAGACAACCCTTGTGACATATCTTCATGATTAATATTATCATAGAAATAGTTTTATGAAGAAATAATAAAACAAAAAGTCATTCACTCACTGGGAACAAAAACCATCTCTCTTAATATCCTGTATTATCTCTTCTCACATAACTCAGTCTGCCTGATGTAGAATATAGAACAAGGGAAACTATGCAGAAAGAAAACTGTTAAATTCTTCATTAAGGGACTCTAAAGGTCAAATTATACAAGGGAGAGTTTTGACATTTTTGCAAAGGATTGTATAGGAGATACTCAAATAAAAAGCCACTTAGCCTTGATTAAAAGGAAAGGTGATGAAACGTCGCCATACCTATTTCCTGAGTGACATAACTTGACATATTCCTCCCTCCCCATTTTCGTTTCTCCTTTCTTTCTTCTTTCCATCCTATCTACCATATTATTTCTTTCCATAATTTGTTACCCTGGTCACTTTAATATAAAATATACCTTGCCTAAACTATACAATATAAAAATAGTAAAATATAAATTTTGGACTTTAATTCAAACTGTGAGTGGGTCCTTTTTTCAGAAGGAAAAGTTGTGTTCTTTTTTTTCCCCCACTGTGGTTATTAGGACATTAGGCTGGTTCAAGGGCAGTGTACTGAATGATGAAATAATCTCTGAGCGTGTCTTTTAACTAAATGCCCAGCATGATACTCTTTGTACTGAATGTTTTAATTGGCTACTTTCTCCCTCTGGAGCCCAGAATAAAAATGTTAATCTTATTTTCCAGACATTGTTAGCACTGTTTGCCATTTTCCTAATAAAGCCACAATGCTCTCAGCCTTTCATCATAGCTTTCCAGTAGGTTCCCCAAACATTCTCCCCTGATTACTATAGCCTGGAAATAAAACCTTTCACCCCTTGTAAGTTTTACTGAGCAATCAGCAATTTGCTGAGAGGAACAATGTCCATCTTCTATATCTCAGACTTCGTGTAGCTATGTTTCTCTTAAATCAATTCAGTTTTATGTTCACTGTTTGAGGGATGATAGTGGGGTTGCTATTTCCAATTCTCAGAGAACAATTGATAGCAATAGGTAGAAATGCCTCCTATGAAGAAATAATTATCGTATCTGTTAACCTGTGGATAAGAGCTGGGTGAGAAGCTAGGTGAGAAACTGCCATGCAGGATGAGCTGTTTTCTCTCCTCAAAGTGAACCTGTTGAAATAGGGTTATATTAGCATTGTTTTTCCTTATTTCTGTCTTAAACTTTATTAAAATGAAAAGGAAATACCTCAGGAAAGTGAAGTCTCTGGTCATTGATAGCACTGCCTGTAAGTCAAGACACTGCTTCTTTGGTATTTTCTATCCACCTTTCCCCAACCAGTGGGGTTCAAGGGGCTCCTCATACTGAGGTTTCTTTTGAAACCCGAATGGCAGTATTCAAGCTAAATGAATCAGGGAGAACTAATTCTTTTCTTTTCTTCCTTTTTGTGAGGAAAGATTTATTATTAATACTGTCAGTAAATAGAAGCAAAAGTGCAGAACAAATAGAAATTTGAGTATGACAAGTACAGTTATGCATCAGAAGAGAATTCTGAAGTGCATACTCAAAATAGGAGGAGACAGCAGCTCTTCTCACAACGAAGGGTGAGATACAGAGGGTAGAGTTGGCCTAAACACTGACCAAAGGCCAGCAATTAATTTCTGCAGGAGAAAGTACCATAACACACAATGAAACGAATATTCCTCTTCAGAATGTATGCTTGAAGAGGAAAGGAGGAATTAGAATTTGGTGAATATCTTATCTCTTTGAGAAGTACTACACACAACATCTCAGTTGCTTTTCAGAACACCTCTGGAAGATATGCTATTTGTACTTCATATATCTAGTAATGGAAACATTAAGACAGCTGTCTCAAATAACGAAGCCAGAGGATGGAGGGATGAGATTTGTTAGGCTATGAATCCATTGCTCTGTCTACTGTAGCACACTGTCTCAAACGGAGAAGAGGTTAAGTGTGGAGACAAAAACATGTTCAAATTGCTACTATATAAATTATTTAAGCAGAACATTATAATCTTTATTAACTTGTTTGATCATTTATTTAAGACATATTTATCAGGTGTACTATGAACCTGGGGATGTAGTAATAAAAAGTAGACAAAGTATGGCATTTAAGAAACTCACAGCTATTATCATGAACATGCAAGTAAGAACCTTCACTTTTTCTTCTGAAAATTATCCTAAAGCAACAAGGGAAGAAAAAGCTTAAAGAAATTTTCAGTAGACCTTGGAGGCATAAATAATTTGCAGACTCCAAAATCTCTTTAATGGTTGTGAAATATGTTAATCAGTTAGAAGTCACATAGAAGGAAGTAAAGAGAAAATGTATGGAGCACTGCAAGAAGGCCAAATAGTGGCATCTTAGAAAACACCAGAAAATTATACTTCCTGTAAATATTAGTTTTATTTTGCTGAGTAACAGATTGCTATGAATTTAATGAAGTAAAGAAACATATATTTCTATTATTTCACAGGAGTCTGGGCAGAAGTCTGGGCAGAACTTAGCTAGGTGTTCTGCTCAGTGTACCACAAGGTTGCAGTGAAATTGTCAGCCAGGATGCATTCTCATCTGGAGGCTCTAGGGGAAGACTCTGCTTTCGAGCTCATTCAGATTGAGGAGAATCCATATCCTTAGGGGGTCTGGATGAAAGCAGAAAGTTGTTTTGCTGGCTGTTGGCTGCATGTTAACTTCAGGTCTTAGAGTCTATTCACAATTTATAGAGGCTGTCCATAGTTTCTTGTTACTTCGATTTCCTCAACAAGACTTCTTATTTCATCAACTCAACAAGAACACATCTCTCTTTCCAGTGTACTAAGACTCAGTCTTATGTAACATAACATAATCATGGGAGGACATTACCTTTGTTATATTCAATTGAATTGTTTGGAAGCAAGTAACAGATCTTACCTATATTTAAAGGGATAGGATTATTAAGACAGAATATTAGGAGTCAGGAAATCACTGGAGGGTCTCTTAATGTTTGTCTACTACTCTGAAGTATCCATATTCTGAAGTAATACTACAGCCTTTGTAATCACAGATGTAGAAGCTGCAGTAAGCAAAAACATACTAGAACTGTTATGGTTCAGATAAACAGAAGAATTAAATATCAATAAAGAATTTTGCAAAGGGAAGTTTAAGAATGCATTTAGTGCTTGTAGTTGCATAAACAATAGCTTATGTGTTGTGAAAGCTCTCTAGCATGTAAAACCAGTATAGCAGTCCACCCCGACAAAGGAACCTTATGCAAATAGCTCTTTCAGGAAAATTTAAATCAAAGTTGAGTGTTTAAAGCATTACTTACTGAATATCTATGTGCTCTTTCATTATTGTTCTCTTTTTCATTAAATATTCTTAAGAGACACGTCTTGCTATGTTGCCCAGGTTGGTCTGGAACTCCTCAACCTCCTGAGTGACCCTGACTACAGGCATGCACCACTGTGCCTGGCTTCCATGTCCTCGATTATGTTTCCCAGTCTGTGTTACAGTTTGGTTGGGGCAGTGTGACTTATTCTGCCCAATGGGCTGTTCATAGAACTGATGTAGACCATACCAGGCTAAGACATTTATCAGGCAGCCTGTCTTGTTGAAAACCATCAGAATCAAGTAATATCCTGAGAGAAGAAAATCTGGACCTTTGAGTCATTATAAATATAGCCAAGGAAAATAATGGAAAGAAATGACTTCTCAAATGGTGGATTCAGGGGCTATAGAGAACAGTGAACCAAGATGCTTCTTGTAGAGAGCAGAAACACAGCCTATAACTTCAATGATGTGTCAAAAAAACTAATTGAAAATATAATGCCAGAAAATTTCTCTAAAATAAAAGAGTAAACAATGGATAATAAAATTAACTCAGTTTGACCAAAACTAAGATATGTCATTGTTTAGTTATTGGATTTCAAAGACAAAGGAACAATAGTTGGGCAGCCCATCACAAATATCAAGTAATTTATATGGAAGAAAAATCAGGTCGGTCTCATTCATTCATAGCAACTTTCTGTGCCCAAATATGAGCATCTAAAATATTCACAAGAAGAAAGTTATGTCCAGTAAATTTTATATTCTGTCAAACTTTTCTTCATATTAATATCAAACAATTTTGAACAGTCAAGAACCCAAAGAAAATTGTTCCCTTAGACCTTTTTTTGAAGAAACTGCTGATCTATGTACTTTTCAAGAGATAACTGCAAAATTAAAATACTGGAGAAAACAGTAAATTTATTTAACAATAGAACTGAAAGAGGAAAATGTGGATTGAAACTGTAGAGAATGAAAACATTAAGTTTCTAAGAAGCTATTCAACAACTTACACAAATTGGAAAGGAATTTTAGAAAGAAGGTGTGTGTAATTACATTTGTTGATTGTTTCATCTGTAAGATCTGGGAGGAACAGACATTTAAAATCAACCTCATACTTAAAAAATTAAAAAATACATTTAAAAGCATATTTAATAATACAAAACTAAAAAAACAACAAAGGTAATGCTATTAACTAAAATATGATAGTGATGGGGGAAATGAGTCTCACAGACCAATTAAAAATATTATTCATATTATATTGCACAGCAAGATACAACTTTATTCTATAAACCAGGAACAAACCTAAATTAAAGTGACAAAGAAAAGTTAAAAATAAAAAGCCTAAACACAGTTATAGGAAGCAAATATAAAGAAAAAGGAAACAGATATGCCAATTATATTATCAGAAAAGGTAGGCCCAAACCATTACACTGGACACAGAAGTTTACTTTATACAGCTAAATCATGTAATTAACAAGGAAACTATAGTACTGGATATTAAAGAACAAATAATATTGTGTCAATGTCTATGAAAATGAAACGTTGGTAGATTCAGAATTAGAATATACTGAAAGGAAAGTTTAATTAATATCTCCCAGTCCTTGGGAAAGTGAAACAAAAAGTATTAGTGTAGAGCAAAATCTAAATAACATATACATAATTTGATATTATACAGATTTATATATCAAAATTTGTATTCTGAATCTAGAGAATATGACCTCTTTTCAAATGTCCTAAAAATAGTTAAAGAAAATGACCATATCTTAGGCTAAAAAAATAAAAAACTCAAAGATACAAATATGGCTGGAAACATTTCATCGTAATGCAACACAACCAATTTTTTTTAAAAAGAAAAAGAAGCATCTTCCATTTTTAAATTACAAAATTATCTAAAAAAACTGTTGAATATATGAAGAATTACAAACTGAGACTGTAGAATGTATAATAAAAAATTGTAATGAAAATATGACCTATCAGATCTAATGGAATAATTATAGCTAAAACAGTGCTCAAAAATTTAATAGCTTTAAACACTTAAATCTATTTTAAAAATATACAAGCAGTGAATAAATCTGAGAGTTTAAGATTCACAAAACAAACTGATGAAAATGGAAAGTATTGTTAAGGAAAAAAATTAATTGAAAATTAATGTTTTAAAACAGAACGATTCTAGAGATCATAAATAAATACAAAGGCTGATTCCTTTTAAAAACAAACAATTCAATAAAATACATAAATCCATACCTAAACTAAATTAAGAAAAAGGAAGAAAGTATTAATACCCAAGCAAAATCACACATACACAAACACACCCATGTATATAGACACACACACATATGTATAGGCATAAATACACATATGTATAGGAAATAATCATAAAATTAAAAAAATAATAAAACATTTAAAACCGATTTTCTCAACACTAAATAATTTAGAAAAATTGCATGATACGGATATTATCTGTGCAAATGTAAATGACAAACTAACTCCAGGACAGATAGAATTCTAAACAGATTGATTTTCACAGGACAAAACTTAAAATTGTCAGAGTTTAATGCTCCAATTAGAAAATGAATAACTAGACCTGTATAATTTCTAAAGACTCAACCAAGTCTTTAGAAACAGATAATATAATAACTTCTAAAACTATTGGAAAAGCAGGGAAAACTTCTAAAGTATTTCTTTTTTTAGGCAGCTATATCAGTTAACTCCAAAACCTGATAAAGTTTGCATAATAATGAAATCTATAGACCAAACTTACTCATAAACATCAATGCAAAAAACCAAAATAGGATATTAGTATAGAAATTCAGTCACAAAGTACAAAACGTGACATCATGAACAGTGGATTTTATTCCAGGATGATTAGATATTACTAAATTTATTAGTATATTTCATTCCATCATTAGATTCATTAAAACAAAATCATTGACCATTGACTCTGCAATAGAAATATTCTTCACCAGAGATACATCAATAAATGAGAGACAAATTCTGTGCCATATGGATTTATAATCTAGTGGGGTGGTTGAGTGAGAAGTAAAGTTTAAAAATAATAATTAATTATACAGTTTGCTATTTAGTGATACATGCTAAAGAAATCCTGATGCAGGGAAGGGGAATAGGGAATAATGTATCCTGTACATAGACCAGAAGAGTTGCAACGTCAAATAGAGTGCAAGGGAATTTCTTAAAGGTTAGGTGACACATTTGAACCTTGTGGAAATCAGAATTCAGTGATGTAGATATGATGAGATTTGTTCTGATTATCTCAAGGCAAATAGGGTGGCAAGTCTGTGAATGTTAGGAGAATGGGGGAAGGTTTCCAGGAGCACATACAGCTCTAGGGTCCCTCTTTTGTTCTTGCTGTTGGAGGTGAGGAAGCCAACCAAGGTCACTGCACACAAAGAGGGAGGAGCTCCTGGGCACCTGCTCTAGGCTAGAAGATGAAGGTGCAAAAGCCAGGAGAGATTCACTCTTCTCCACAGCACTAAGAACTGTGGAGGAAATGTATGTGATTATCTCCAACAATGCTGAAATGTCTATTTTAAAAAATCGACTCTTTTTTTTTTTTTTTTTGAGGCGGAGTCTCGCTCTGTCGCCCGGACTGGAGTGCAGTGGCCGGATCTCAGCTCACTGCAAGCTCCGTCTCCCAGGTTTACGCCATTCTCCTGCCTCAGCCTCCTGAGTAGCTGGGACTACAGGCGCCCGCCACCTCGCCCGGCTAGTTTTTGTATTTTTAGTAGAGACGGGGTTTCACCGTGTTAGCCAGGATGGTCTCGATCTCCTGACCTCGTGATCCGCCCGTCTCGGCCTCCCAAAGTGCTGGGATTACAGGCTTGAGCCACCGCGCCCGGCCAAAAAAAATCGACTCTTCTTAAGGAAGTACTAGTAGCTGTACATTCCCCTATCATGATGACTATATCTGTGTCAGCACTAATGTCAGTATTAGGCTTCACTAGGGCTCAGAGAGGGAAATCACATTGAACCAGAAACAAGATGGCTGTGCTCACTGTTGCAACTATTGGGTTTTAAAATAGTTACTGAATACGTTAGCCAATAAATTAGACATGAATTAGGAAAGGAGGAGATTAAACCATCTCTTAGTAACTCAAATAATTCCAAAACAGAAACTCATAATAGAAATAATTGTAAAAACACACAAATAATATGAAAATGTAATAAATTCATGAGCTATAAATCAATACTACACAGAAATTAATACAATTTTTATATAAAATAGAAAGCACTTAGAAGGTATAGGGCAAAGTTAAAATGACCATATTTACAATAGCGACAGAATGATAAAATAACTAGGAATATGCTTAACAAGAAAAGCAAGTGACCCATTTGAAGAAACATGTAAAATACCTAGAAAAACAAAAAAGGAAGAGCCAAAACAAATAGAAACAGATCATATTCTGATAGGAAGTCTCAAAAAGCAAAAATGCCAGTTCTCTCTAAGTTAATTTACAGTTTTAACATGATCTCAATAAAATACTATTCATTACATTTTTCTTTCCTTTTAAAAAAATTGCAACTAATCAAGATGCTTCCAAAGTATTTTACCAACTGAGAAAATAATGGAAATACCTAGGAAATTATAAAAATGAAAATTAGAGAGATAGGCTTAACTTTACCATTTATTAAAATAATTATAAAGCCTTAGTAAATAAGACCTCGTGTTCATGTCTCATAAACAGACATGGAGACCAAAGGAATAGAAAAGAAATGCCAGAATTGGACTCGAGTACATCTAGGAATCTAGGTTATGAAAGGCAATATATATTATCGGTGAAGAAAAGATAGATAAGTCAATAAGTGATGTTAGGACAACTGGATACTTAGTCAGACATAGTCAAATTCATACTTTCCATTTGTTACCAAAGTAAGTTTCTAATGGATTAAAGGTGCAAACGTAAAATATAAACATGAAACAAGTATGAAACAAGACCATAAAATAATACATCCCAAATCTTGGAGGAAAAATAAAATGTCTAATTTTGACTAATCACTCAGGAGCCATTAAAATGGATCAATTCAAGTAACTTAGGAAAGAACATCTATAAACAAACACAACAAATGTAACATGAGCAAAATATATATGTAAATTTTTATAATATATTTGTAGTTTATAGCACTATAAAAGGATAATTTTTCTTAGGTGATAGGAAATCTAGAAAGCTTTAAGAAGAATATCACAGTCACAACAGAAAAACAAACAATATAGAGAATTCAAAAGAAGGAAATAAAAATAAGTCTGAAAAGCAATTAAAGTAATGGCAATTTCTTTTTTTTATTTTTTTATTTTTTATTTTATTTATTTATTTATTTTTATTATACTTTAAGTTCTAGGGTACATGTGCATAACGTGCAGGTTTGTTACATATGTATATTTGTGCCATGTTGGTGTGCTGCACCCATCAACTCGTCAGCACCCAGTAATGGCAATTTCATCTTTCTAGTTGTTAAGGCCAGAAAACTTGGAGTTACTTCACTTCTCTTATACCACATGTTCAATCCTTCATGAAATCTTATTTGCTATGTCCAGAAATTGACAACCTACTTTTCCCACTACCACCCTGGTCAAGCTGCCATCACCTCTTAATGGGATTGCTGCACCAGCCCTCTAACTACCTTTCTTCATTCATTCTTTCTTTGTATGGCCTAATCTTAATAGCAATTAGAAAAATCTTTTTAAAATACATGTCATATTATGTCCTTCTTTTGTTCACATTACTCATTGGTTTCCCATTTCATTGAAAATAAAAGCCTGACCCAGCGCGGTGGCTCATGCCCGTAAATCCACCACTTTGGGAGGTTGAAGAGGGTGAATTACTGGAGGTCAGAAGTTCAAGACCAGCCTGGCCAGCATGGTGAAATCCCATCTCTACTAAAAATACAAAAATAAACCAGGCGTGGTGGCAGGCACCTGTAACTCCAGCTACTCAGGAGGCTGAGGCAGGATAATTGCTTGAACCCAGGAGACAGAGGTTGCAGTGAGCTGAGATTGTGCCACTGCACTCCAGCATGGGTGGCAAAACAAGACCCTGTTAAAAGAAGGAAGGAAGGAAGGAAGGAAGGAAGGAAGGAAGGAAGGAAGGAAGGAGGAGGGAGGGAGGGAGGGCCAAAGTCCTTTAGGTTATCGACAAGGCCCTGTGCATTCTGGCTTCTTGTCATCTCTCTGACAACTTCTACCACTCTTCTCCTCTCCATTTCTGCTCTGACCACACTGAATTCCTTGGGATTATTCCAAGATGCTAGAAATGCTCCCATTTTGAAAATTTTGCACTAGTTTCTCCTTCTGTATGGAACTCATTTCCTAAGATACCTGTTTAGCCCATTTCCTCATCTTCTTCATGTTTTTGCCCAAATGTCATCATATCAAGAGGCCTACCTTGATTATCATCTCACCTCTACCTTAGTCTGTTTTGTATTTCCTCATAACAATCATCATAATTTAACATACTATAGAATTTACTGTACATATATCATTACATGTATAATTATATACATATATTTGATTTCTTTCTTTTTGGTTCATTTTTATATTTCCATCACCTAGAATAATAATGGCACATAGTAGGCACCTAATAAATATTTATTCAATAAATAAATTTAGTTATATTCCCAATCTTACAGAGAAAGGCAAATTAAAATTCCAATAAGATCTAGTTTTCACTTAACAAACTGGAAAAACCCAAAAGCTGGTAACACACTCTGGCTAAACATACTTTGTAAATTGCTAATAAGAGTATAATATGGTATGATGCATATGGAAAGGAATTATGCAACATCTGAAATAATTGCTGTGTGTCCTTTGGTTTAGCAAGTTTTTGTATTTATACATGGATGAAATAACTTATATTTGGGTTATGCGTTGTTATCTTGTTGTTACAGTAAAGGAATAGAAAACAATGAAAAGTTAATTGGAAACTGGTTGAATAAATTATGGTACATTAACCCAATGGAATACTGTACAACTAGGAAAAATAATGAGTAGTTCTCTATGCTGTGATTTGGAAAGCTTTCCAAAGTAACCTGTTAAATTTAAAAGGCAAGGCACAGAACAGTGTGTACAGACATCTAGTATTTGTGTAAAGAGCACCTAGCAAATATATATTCACAGGGCTTATATACATATATGGAAACTCTGGAGGGATACAGAAAAAAACAATTGGTGTTTATAGAATATGTGGGGGTAGGAAAAGGAAAGGAGGAAAATAAAAGAGGGAGATATTTTTATTCATACTTTTAAAAAGATTTTTTAATCATGTTAAAGATGACCTATTTGAAACATTAAATAAGCTGAATGTAAAACTATCACCAGATAGTAAATAAAATTACCCACAAAAGGGGTACAGTTAAAAGAATTGAATTCTCAAATACACTCTGAAGAGTGATATAAGTGCACAAGCTTTCCTCAGAACTTAGACATTTGTTAAACTTTTAAGACTCGATTACAGAAAATCAATATGTAAATGGATGAAGTCAGCCATGTGGAAAAACACCCACCTAAGTAATTATTTCTTAGAAATGGGTGGTCCCAATCAAGAGATGAGGGTGTATTTTCTATCAAAATATGACTACATTAGTGTCCTTAAATTGTGACTAAGACAATGCTATTAATATATTACAAGGATACATATAGCCACCGAAGGTACATGGCTGATCAGAAATATAGAAATGCTAGAGTCAAAAAGAGAAGCTGGCAGTTCATTCCTCAATATCCCAGAGTGGGAGTCCTCCATACAATGGTCCTTAGCATTATGGTCTGTTTAACATACACACCCACTGTGGAGACAGAGGCAACAAACCATTTAAGCTTGATCTCAAAATCCCTTGAAATTACATAACTCCATAATACTATTTTAATTATAAACAACTTTCTAATTATAATCATATACAGCTTTCTGAGAGAGAATAAAAGTATTAGGGCCATTTAAACATTTCATTCTACTTGATAATTACAGTTTTCAATGGAAATTACCACATACACATTTTGTTCCCTTGAGATTTTGATTAGCGTGAATCTATATCCCTGACTCTGATCATCTTAGGGATACTAACAGATGCTACAAATCTGTGAAACTGAAGACTGTGCTGAGAGTCGAAACAATATCACTGAAGTATTGTCAGGGGCATTGTCAGAATGACCAGGTAGCAACTTTCTTATATCACTTCGTATTACTTAATGACAAACGAAGATGATTGGCTAGAGGAAAACAAGGTGGGAAGAAGGAGCTGACCTAGTTAACTCCCAATATATCCCAGTTTTTAAAATATATTAGGATGAAAATATGCAAAAAGTTTGTTGGTGCCCTAAGGTAACTAGCCATAAAGGAATAATTTTAAAAAAGAATGTATCATCTTGTATCAATCAATTCCATTAATACAGTACAATCATAAAATACTTTGTTAATAAAGTACTAAGTAGGACACTCTTCATGTAAAAACTGAAGAATGTTGAATTCCTTGCTTTTCCATGCTATCTAAATGAAAATTGATAAGAACCTCTATGTCATTTTCTGTTAATGACCACTCAAGCAAAGTGTTGTCATTAGAAAAGACAATACTTCCTGCAGAGTATCACATTTTTCAAAGTATGGCTATGGTGACTAATACATTTATTTTAAGTATGGAATTAAGGAGGCAGAACTTTTACAAGAACACGGTGCCGAAGTTCCAAGTCCCCAGTTATACAAATGATTTTCTTTGAGATTTAAGTTTCATTTATCTTAAACCATTATGAAGTTTAAATCTATCGCTCAAGAGGTTGTTGTTTTTTTTTTTTTGTTTGTTTGTTTGTTTTTTTTGCCTGGTATGTTGAAGTTTTAGGTGTATCAAATATTTATTAAATACTAGGGCAGGGAGTATGGGAACATCCTGAAGGCAACTCTGTTCTAGTTCCTCTTCTGTTCCTTAAAGTTACTTGCCTTTCTGTGTCCTTTGATCTCTCCCTCCTTCCAAACTGAAACCTTCTATTCCATATCTTTGGCTTTTTGTTTTCTTTCTATCACTCTGATGCTACTAATTTGCAGGAAAAACCTGATATCTTTCCTAATTATGTGGGGAATTAAAGTAGGTAATGTTTGCAGATATAAGGAGGTGCTCATTAAAAAAAAAAAAAGTGCTAGGCACAGTGCTAAGCACTTCACAAATATTTCCTCATATAATACTTAGCATCACCCTGTTGTATTCTCATATTGCAGAAGAGAAAACCAGCACTTATAGAAGTCACAATCTCACATCATTAGCAAGAAGCAAAGTCATGTTTAGAGCTCAAATTTTTGGAACTCCAAGAAATACATGACTTTAAGGAGTAGGCAAGATTGACTTTCCTTTTCCGTGCTGATTTTCCACACATATCCCCTTCCTAGCCCTTCAGATACAGGCGCTCTGAGGATGATCCAGAATTCCTAAGTAGTAACCCTGTCCATGGATTGCACCCTGCTGGATTCTCTCTTTGTAGCATTGACTGGGTCATCTGTAACATTCTTCTGACTCATTGTAGAACTGGAACTCAACCCTGATGTCTTGGATTCTTCGGGAAATGCTGAGATGGAAGTTAGTGTACAGAAAGCTTATTGAGGGCTCTTCTTTTTGATAATACCTGTTGAAGAGGGAGTGAGGAAAGTCAGATTGGATACAGGGAAAAGCTCAACTATGATACAGTAGCAACAGAGGCCTCAGCTCATTCCGCAGTAAACTCTGGAATTTTTACTGACTTTTACTGCTTATGCTGATTATACTGCTTATTTTGTTTTTATGCTTAAGGTAATTACATATATTTTAGAAAGTAAAATATTAAAATGTACAATATTTAAAAGTAAATTTCATATCCAAAACACTAAGGTTAACAATTAGGATTAAAGTTGCTTTTCTTCCACTAAGGACATTAACTTAAACCACTTAAGAAAAAAAATCATCTCAGGCTACATGTTCTGTAAAGCACTTTGATATGAACCAAGTAGAAATGGTAAATAAAATACATATGCTTCTCATTATAGCTGAAAATTTAAAAACACAACAGACTTCCCTCAGAGACAGTAATTGAATTACGTTACTTGAAGAAATTAAGTTGAGCAATATTTCTTTACCAAGCAAAAAAAAAAAAAAAAAAAAAATACTGTATTCATATACATTAGTGACAAACATTCAAAATGTTATTTTAAAATAATATTGTATAAATGTAAACAAATACTATAAGGTACCAAAGATATTTTGAAAATAATGAATAATAACTTTATAAAGTGATAAATTTTACTGAGAACACAATAGATTAAAATAATACAACATATACCATGTTCATCAACAGAAATACACCTTATAAAAATGATAAATTCTTCTACATTTAAATTACAATAAAATATAAGTAAGTTTTTCGTTAAAATTAGCACATTAGTTCAAAAATTCGAAGAAAAAACTAATGGTTGAGAAAATCCAATAGAATTGTCAAAACCAAATGTAGCATAAGCTATGAGATGTTAGGCCTTATTCTAATATAATAGCAATTTTGATATTGTTTTATTAACAGAGAAATAGGTCAACGCAAGAAAAAAGAGTGCCCAGAATGAGACCTACGCATATGTGGAAATGTGAAAAATTTATATAGATTATAAAAATGCACTTGTATGTCAGAGAGAGGATTGCACAATAGCTGGTAATGGCAGATCATTCAATAAATTATGCTGACACTATTTGTTATTCATATCTACTTAATTAGATCTCTGTCTATCCATATATATATATATATATATATATATGTATAAAGTGGGATAACTAACTCATATTATACACAATTCCAGATGGAGCCATATCTTAACTGTGAGAAATTTTTAAAAAAACAAGATATTTGATGGGAAATATGATATTTTAAGCATGTAACTGGTGAGCACAGAGTATATAAGAACTCTTAAAAATCAATAAAGGATGCATAGTATTCCATGGTGTATATGTGCCACATTTTCTTAATCCAGTCTGTCGATGGACATTTGAAAAAGGATGAGTTTGTGTCCTTTGTAGGGACATGGATGCAGCTGGAAACCATCATTCTCAGCAAACTTTCGCCGGAACAGCAAACCAAACACTGCATGTTCTCACTCATAGGTGGGAAATGAACAATGAGATCACTTGGACTCGGGAAGGGGAACATCACACACCGGGGCCTATCATGGGGAGGGGGGAGGGGGAAGGGATTGCATTGGGAGTTATACCTGATGTAAATGATGAGTTGATGGGTGCTGACGAGTTGATGGTGCAGCACACCAACATGGCACAAGTATACATATGTAACAAACCTGCACGTTATGCACATGTACCCTAGAACTTAAAGTATAACAATAATAATAATAATAAATCAATAAAGGAAACAATTCAATAAAATAATGCCCAAATAATATAAACGTTCTCAACAGAAGAGTATATTGTAATGTCCAGTAACCATATGAAAATTTGCTCATCTTCATTAGGAATTAGACAAATGCAAACTAAAATGAAGATATGAAGTTTCATACAGAAGTTAAAATATTTAAAATTTGATAATACTAATTTTAGGTGATCACAATTAAAGATAGTAAAATGGTAAATTTGTATAACTCAAGAATGGACTCACAGAGCTCTTATGACTACAGACTACAGGAACAGTTTGCACATATGCCCCGGGAGAGAGATTGGAGACAATATGCAGTAGCATTGTTTACAGTAATAAGATTAAAAGCATTATTATCTTTTTATACCAGGAGAGTGGGTAATGTGGTATTTGGTATATAGCGATAGAGTAGAAAATTTTGCATAGCAGTGAAAAAAAATGAATAAATTTATATAGATATAGATCACAAACATGATTTTGAAAGAATAAGCAAATTACATAGTACATATGATGTTTATGAACATTTTTTAAAAATGCAAAACTATACAAATACTGCTGAAGAACACACACATAGTAACATCTTAAAATTCAGAAAGTGGATGATAAATACAAGATTCGCTATGTGGATACTATATGTTTGAGGATGAAATTGGCAGGAAATGTAACATGATAAGAAAAATACATCAATTGACTTTAATGGGTTGACACAATGCTAGTATATACTGTAGGATTAATTACTTTTAACAGCTTTTTAACATCTAAATTATTTAACATCACACTGTATATAAATATACTTTCTAAAATCTCTCCAATTTCATTAAGTATTTGGAGAAATAGAAAATTGATGGAAAGTTAGATAAGATTTGCTGGATAATTCTGACTTGTCATTCAGTGGCTGTGACTATTAACTACATTCTGGTATTTTGTCATTTTTTCCCAAATCCATGTTAGCAAAAACTATGTTGCCTGAAAGTTATTGCTGGGCTAACATAAATTATTTCTAAAATTTTTTTAAAATGAAGATTTCTTGCAGACAAAGGAAACCATAGGGAAATAATACACAACTCCACAGAAATTTCCAAGTGATTGTTTAGTAAGGTCGTAATTTTTTCCAAAGAGAACATGATTCAAATTCAGAATCTAACTCCATTAGTTGTTACCTGAAATAACTTATAAAATGCCTTTGTTTCTCATAATAGCTGTCTGGAAAATGGGCAGAGTAATGCCTCACAGCATTATTCATTTTGAGTATCACAATGAAAATTTTATGTCAAAGTGCCTTGCACATTAGAGGTATTCAGTGAGTTCTGTTGCTTTCCCTTTGTAACCAGTGAAGTCTTGGGAGATTCCTTCATTTATTGCCCAAGTTTTTTATTTCCTTTTGGAACAAAAACTGATTTTGCTAATAGCAACCATAAAAGCCCTCCTCTCCCTATTTTAAAGTTTCTTCCAAGAGATTTTAATTTCTAAAAGCTGTGTTGGTCTGGGCTACTTGGTTATGTATGAACATAACATAGAAAACTTTCAAATCTTTCCTTTTAGTTCTTCATGTAAAGATTTTAACCTGCACTGTCTTAATTGACTATGTAAGCTAATTGATTAAGAGTTAAAATTATTTTGTTATCAAATTTAACACTTTTAGTAATCATTTCCAGATTCTTCTATTATAAGTACATCAATACATGATCCACTTGAACTGTAACACCCAAATGCATAAAACATTAATGCTTTGTAAATACTGGTTATTAACAATCTATAAGATTGTTTACCCCAAAGCTAAATGCTGATATGTATAGTTTAATGGGTGTTCTTCAGAGTATTTCTAGCAAATCATAGCCTATAGAACCTATTTTCCATCTAATAAGTTGGAAAGTGGAAGAAAGACATCTGAGCTGAATGTTCTACTGTTTTCTACTTTGGGAATATAAATTGGCTCATTTGTTTGAGTACTATAAATTACACAGCTAAATCTCTCATTACACCACAGGAAGCTCTAGTCCTCTGAGTAATTACTTGATTATCTTGTATTCTGAAAGGTAAAAAGAATAACCTCTCAATAGATAATGCACAATTAATAGAATTAAAATATTGAGCAGGGCTCAAAGCCCTGTAACACTCATAGAGAGTGGCTTTTGCCACTGAATCTGGAAAAACATTCAATTCTTTTATGTTCTCTTTCTGAACAAGAGCAAAGGGACAGACAATTATCGGAGAAGGGATAGGAGCACAGGCCGTAAGGTGTAGCAGAGGATAGTAGATTGTACAAATTTCTCATTTCTTGACAGTAATAACCACTTCCGGCCGTATTTCTCTCTGTTCTGTGGTAGAATTTCCAGACTCCTCCAGTCTCCACAAACTTCCACCCTCATCCCAACCTTCATCAGCCTATGATTCCCATTTGAGAACTTTGTTTCACCATATTGTTTTAATTTCCTAGGCAAGAAAGTAGATGTCAAAAAATATATTTCACAAAAAATTGATCTGACAAACATATTTGATCACTGTTCAATATCTTGCATGAGGTTGATAACTGGAAGCAAGGATCTGAATTTAAGGCATAAGAAGATGTCAAGTCTGCTTAGATCTCCTATTTGTTAACTACAAGGTGACAAGCCAAATTTTCAGCTTGGTGATTTAGGGAAGGTCATTAGAATTGGAAATCAGAATGAAAAACAAACTTTAGAAAACAAAATTTTTATGTGATTATATAGAACAATAAACATGTTGAAAACAGAAGTTATTTAATAATAAGGAAAAGAAATATTGGTAATCCTATTGAGTTTTAGAACAATATTTCAGATGTTAATCTTCATATATTTACATACAGATGTGTCCATATACATATACACGTAAGTACAGATATGTATAGATACATATATTATCCATGTATGTATATGTGAAATAGAAAACAAGTAGAAATTTTGGCAGCATTCATAGAGCTAGGGATTCAACAGTCAAGAAGTTTAGCAAGGCCAGATCTATACAGAGACTCCAATGTCAAGAAAAAAGTTCCTTTCTAACTTCCTGTGAAGACACAAAGAAGGTAGAGGAAATGTATGTTTGAATATAAAATTAGTTTTTTCTTTAGTTTCTTAACTTCTTCATATGCTAGAGAACTTTTCGTGGTGTTATGGTTGTTAATAATGCCAATCTTAATAGCAATATTTTCTGGCATTTCTTTGGGAACAATGTTCATAATGCTGTTTTGTTCAACAATACTTTTGTCTGCTTTTCCTGTCAAGTCATTTCTTACTTAAATATTCAAAATGAAATGAACTCTAAGGTTCAAAGCAACTTTCTCTTTTCTAAGGATTCATTTTTTCTTTCATTTTTATATTAAAGTTAATAACATTTACTTGTAATTAGTACTTTTCTCATTTCTCTCTCTCTACTGAATATAACCCCCCCCCTTAGTATTTATGTACCTGTATTATTTCCTCCCACTGAATCTTGGTTGACCCTTTGACTTGCTTTAACAAGAAGAATATGGTGATACTGTGCCAATTCTGGGCCTAGCAGAAGTGTGGCAAGTTCTGTTTTTAAGCTACTGGGAGCTTGGACCCATCATGTAAGAATTCTGTCTATGCTGCCATAGAGACCATGAGGAAAAACCTCATGAAGAGGGCACGTAGAGAGAAAGAGGCCCAGCCATCCCATCACCCCAGGTAAGCCTTCCCGCTCTCCCTAATCTGATGCAAAACTTGATAGCAGTCACGTGAGAGTCCAAGCCAGATGATCAGAAAAACCACCCAGCTGAATTCCATCACAGGAATCTGCCAGCAAGTTTATTCTATAAAGAGCCAGATCGGAAATAATTTTGGCCTTACGGGTCAATGATCTTTGTATCAACTACTCTTTTGTTGTAGTACAAAAGCAGGCAGAGTCAACACATAAACAAATGATTGTAACTGTGTTCCAATAAAACTTCATTTATGGAAATTGAAATTTTAATTGTATATAATTTTGCATATCACAAAATACTCTTCTTTTAAAATTTACTTTTCAAATATTTAAAAATTAAATAAATCTCTTCTCAACTCTTAGGAAATACGAAAACAGATGACAGAATAGATTTGTTGCTTGGGTCATTGTTTGGTGACCCTACTCTGATCAACCCACAAAATTGTGAGAAATAATACAAAATAGCTTTTATAATTCCTTAACTTTGGGATATTTTGTTACTGAGCGAATGATAACACAAACACTATTTTTTAGATCTTGTCTCAGGGAAGGAATAAAATCATCCAAACTCTAGGTATGGGATAAATGAAATACAGTGAAAAAGTGGGGTCAATTGGAATAAAGTTGAATAATTAACCCAGTCAGCCTGTGAAATATACTAGTATCATCTTGTACTTAAAAACATGTAAGTACAGGAAAATCACAAGCAAGTGAGCCACAGATCTGAGAGAGATGAGGGGCTACCTATAAAGTACCTCAGATCAGGACATAGGAAACAAGGACTGACCACAGTTATAGTGAAGGAAAAATCACTTCCAAGATATTAACAGGAAAAAGTTGAAGGTGGCCAGTGTAATCAAAAAGACAACATAGAAAAAATGATAATTACCTTTGAGTATATGAAGAGTGAGAATGAGTTTTCTCTGAACTGTATAAAGAAAAAAAAGGTAAACTGCAACCAAATGTTTAGTCCACATATTAGGATTAGCTTTCTGACAGAAAATACCAAAGAAAGGCACCTTTAAAACTCAGCAGCTGGCTATCTTTAAGAATTACATGATTAGTTTTCTGCCTTAAAAGATTTAGGTAAAGCCTTATCTAATGGCAGGGGCTGGGATTAGACGACCTCTTTTCCTTCCAAATCTGATTCTGGTATGTGTGATTAGAAATCACAGCCTTTAATATGCAATTTGCAATTTCTACTGCTGAATCTAAACTGCCTCAGTTGGAAACTGATAGCTACTGTTGTCTATGAACTGTAGCAGAGAGTGCACTGGGAGGTTTTAATGGATAATGTAGAATCATCAAAGTAAGCATTTCCCCCCTCCTAGGTTCTAAGTACTTACTATTATTTTGATAGAACCCAAACTACATAAAATAAATGGATAAATAAGTATATAAATAAATGCATAAATATTCTGAGAATGAACTTTGTAGTCTTTTCTCCAAAGAGTAACACATCAAATGTGTTATAAAATCAATATTTTTACACAAAAACACATGCCTACTTTTCCTGGGAACTAAACCATAATATCATGACGTTGAAAACTCCTCCAGTCACTGAACCCACAGTGGTCATAGCCATTTACTTTTAACAAGATCCCCCCAAAAATACACACTTTATACATGTGAACATGTGAGCACACATGCATGTGTGCACAAGCACACACACACACACACACACACACACACACACACACACCAAAAACCCTGATAGAAAGGAGAAATTGAAAAATAATAACTTGGAGAAAGATTCCTTCCTTAACATTACACCAATATGTAATGACACATTTTATACCCACTTCCACTTGATTTATCATGGAATTATTCGAAGCAGCAGGAATACCATATGATTTTTACAAATGTCTGAATTGATTGACAAATAAGATATGCTGGTTTCATTAAGTAATATACATTCTTGGTTTGTAAGGTGACTGTAGAAATGGTTTCTGCTGAATGTTTATGTCCATTCAAAGTCCATAGGTTGAGCCCAAGGTGACAGTATTAGGAGGTGCAGACCGTGGAAGGTGATTAGATCGTGAGTATGGAGCCCTCATGATTAGGCTAATGGCCTTTATAAAAGAGATAATAGAGAGTGAGATAACCTCTTCAACCATGTCAGAACACAGCTAGAAGTCCCCATCTATGTGAAATCAGGCCTTCACCAAACATCAAATCCACCAGTGACTTGATTGTGGACTTAGCTTCCAGATCTGTGGGATGTAAATTTCTGTTATTTATAAGCTACCCAGATTATGATGTTTTGTTATAATAGCCAAAATGGAGTAAGACAGTGTCCAAATGAAATATATCTGATGGGAAGTTTTAGAATCACAAGACTCTCAGACCCCTAAATACTGATAATTAATGTAGAATTTATGGAAAGACCTCCATAGTGCTAAAATGATACATGTATAATTGATGACAAAGCATTGGAAATATGATCATAGTCATAGACTTCAGGAGTTAAGCAGAAGAAAGTATAATCACTTCACACAATGGACAACTTGTGTTCTTTTGAACAGTAGGTTTTAATGCCAATAGTTTCTTCTTTAATATTTAAAGTCACTGCTCATTGTTTTTAGAAAAGAATTCCTGAAAATTCTTATTTATCTCTTACTAAACCTATTTCTCAAAGGTTTAGTAAGAGTGGCTATGCCTACTAAGTATATTAAATAAAAAGCATATCTAACTCTATACCTGAAATGAACCAGTTCTGTTATATAATTAATCTAAAGTAATTCCTGATATAAATAGTTTAACATACATCTAGACATTTGTTTCACATTATTGTTGATTTATAAATGAGTTCACTGAGGTAGTTCTCTCTCTCTATCTCCCTGTGTAGGTGTGTGTGTGTGTGTATACACTTGGCATCACAATTTGAATATTCATAGAAATAACAAAATTAAGATGACTAGAATTTACTTTTGACCCAGTCAAGAGATAGCCAGGTGCTCTCTTTATCATCTTTTGGTAAGTTTGGAAATCATGACTATATCATTGATTGCCTCATTTTCTTTGTTTCACTTTTTCTGGTTCTTTATTATTTTAACCTGCTAAATATCTTTAAAATATGCTCACTTTTTTCCATCTTCATTGCTACTTCTTAGGTAATACCATCACCATCTCTCCCCTAGACGGGTAAAATAGTTCTTATACTGCTTTTCTGTTATTTCTGTGTCCCTTAGTCAGCTCAGGATGCTATAGCAAAACACTGTAGACTGAATGGCTATATAAATTTGTCTCACAGTTCTATAGGTTGGAAGTCCAAGATAAGAGTGTCAGGATGCTAGGATCTGGTGAGGACTCTCTTCCTTATCGCATACTACAACCCCCTTGTTGTATCCTTGCATGGCAAAAGAGAGCTAGTTACTTCCTTACTTCTTCTTATGGAAGGACTAATTCCATTCATGAGGGCTCTACCCTCACGAACAAATTAGCTCTCAAAGGCCCCATCTCCAAATACCATTATATTGGGATTAATGTTTCAACATATGGATTGTGGAGAGGCACAAACGTTAAGATCATTGCACTCTCTAACCTATTTTTTCGTGGAGAGGCACAAACATTAAGACCATTGCACTCTCTAACCTATTTTTTTATCTATCAGGAAGATATACCTTTTCAAAATATAAAGCCAACCTAATAAATCCTCTGAATTCAAGCATTTAGTTGACATACTAGTGTGGCTTAAAGAAAACATGCATTCTTTACCCTGGTCAACAATACTCTTTCTGATTTTGTTCTTGTCTACATCTCCAAATTCCATTCTTGTCAGTTGCCTTTTCTGCCTCTGTGCTTAAATAACTCCAGTTTTATTTCATTTCCTTAAACATAAGCTTATTTCTGCCTCCAAGATTTTGCTTATGCTATTCTCTCTGCTTGTCATATTTTGCCTGAACCACCATCTCCATTTCCTGCCAACAACCCTAAGAATAGTTGGATGTTATACTTCAGCTTGCAAATTGACATTTTAGCAACACAATTCCTGGTGATTCTAAATAAGATTAACCCTGTCTTGTTTATGATTGCAGTACTCTGTTGATTTCCTTATGACGTATAACACATTTTGTTTAATAGAAGTACAGAGTTTATTTAGTCCAAGTTTGAAAACTGTAACCTGAGAGACATAGATTTCAGTTGCCCTGAATATATGCTCCCCATAACACATTTTAATATAACTATTGCTTAATGAAAAAACATTTACTAAGATCTACTGCATACTAATGTGCTACAAACTATGTTTGGTGCTAGGGACTCAAAGGTGAATAATATACCCTGTTCCTGACCTTGAGGAAGCTTCTGTCCATCAGAAGAGACAAACACGTAAACAGACACTTCAGTGCAATCAAATAACTGCAGTAAGAAACGTGTACAGAGAACAATGAGAACATAAAAGGACATCTAGAAAATTTTGAAGAGAACAAGCAGAACTCTGTGTAAGAAACAATGTTCGGGTCTGTTCAAAAGAAATAGAAAAACAGACCTGGCAAAAGCTTCGTGTGGGGGGATGTGAAGATAAGGGAAATTAGGGGATTACTGTTTGATATATTCCATATTGAAGAGATAAAAATAACAGAGTTATGGTATAAGAAAGAAACATAATGGTTGATGTAAGAAGTTTTATGCAGTTTGATTTTATCTAGGCAAAATATATGTGAAAGGAAATGGTGAGACATGAGAATACAGTCAGTCAGGGGCTATATATTTTAAAAACTTTAATAACAGCAGTACTAAAAATAAAAGTAATTGTAATAACAATGGTACTAATTTCTTGTTACTACACAGTAAGCACTTTTAAAGTTTTTTTTTTTTTTTTTTTTTTTTTTTTTTTTTTTTTTTTGACCCTGGACTCTGACTTTCTCGGGCATGAAAGGAGTACAGCAGTGAAAAATGCAGGCTGGACTCCAAATAGTCAGCTCCCATGGTGACAGGACTAGTTCACTTTATTCCAAGTTAAATTACAAGCAGAGTGAGCACTAAATGCAAATGAGTGCAAGGAGACACAGCAAGAAAAAAGATCAATTTGGGAAAGGGGTGTGGGTTGCATAGCTTCCTTCTCTGGAGGGTCTTGGACCTTCCAATTAAGGCCCAGTTGCAACCTGGCTGCCAACAAACTTTCAGTCTCTCCTTGACCCTGCCTTGGAGTTTATTGCCACTAGACAGGACTTTCTAGAAATGCTCAAGGGTGTCCTACATCTGGAAGTGATAAGAAAACAATCACTATAATAAAAGTATGTAAAACTATAAACCTCACTGGTAAAACCAATACATAAATTTAAAAAGGAAAAGGAATCAAACCTTATCACTACAGAAAATTGCCAAACCACAAAAATAAACAATAAAAGAGGAAGTAAAATACAAAGGATTTACAAAACAAACAGAAAACAATCACATAAATGACAAAAGTCCTCATTTATCAGTAATAACCCTAAATGTAAATGAATTAAATATGCCATTTAAAAGATAAAGATTGGCTGAATGTGGAACAAAAACAACACCTTACTATATGCTGCCTACAAGAAACTCTCCTGACCTGTAAATCCTTTCACACAGAATGAAAGTGAAGGATAAAAAAAGTATTCCATGCAAATGGAAACATTAAGCTAGTAAGAATAGCTATACTTCTATCCAACAAAACAGACTTCAAGTCAAAAGCTGTAAAAAGAAACTAAGGAGAACATTATATAATAGTACAGGGATTAATTTAGCAAAAGAACATAACAACTCTCAATATATGTACAACCAACACCAGAGAACCCAGACATATAAGGGAAATATTATTAGATTTAAAGGGAAAAATGAACTCCAATACAATAAAAGTTGGAAACATCAACACTATACTTTCAGCATTTGTACACATCATCTAGACAGAAAATCAACAAAGAAACATTGGGTTTAAACTCAACCACAGACAAAACGGACCTAACACATTGACAGAACATTTCTCCCCCAGACTACACAATCTTTTCATTGGCACATGGATCATTCCATAATTGACCATATATTAGGATACAAAGTAAGTGTCAAAAGTTTTTAAAAAATCAGAATTATACCAAGCATCTTATTGAAGCATAATAGAATAAAGCTAGAAATCAATAACAAGTAGAACATTTGAAACTATACAAATGAATAGAAATTAAACAACATGCTCCTGGATGACAACTGAGAGAAAGAAGAAATTAGGAATAAAATTAAGAATTCCTTGAAACCAATGAAAATAAAAACACAATATGTTCAAATGTATGAGGCATAGCAAAAGCAGTATTATGAGGGGAGTTCATAGCAATAAATGCCTACACCAAAAAACTAAAAAGATTTCAAATAACCTAATGATGCATCTCAAGGAACTGGAAGCAAAAACAAAACAAACCCAAAAATTAGTAGAAAGAGAAAAATGAAAGTCAGAGCAGAAATAAGTAAAATTGAGATTAAAAAAGCAATAAAAAAGAACAAAGAAACAAAAAATTATGTTTTGAAAAGATAAACAAAATAGACACACCATTAGCTAGAATAAAAAAGAGAAAGGAACCAAATAAATAAAATCAGAAATGAAAAGAGAAACATCACAACAAATATCAAAAAAAAAAAAAGGATAATTGGAGACTACTATGAACAACTATACACCAATAAATTCAAGACTAAGAGGAAATGGGTACATTACTGAACGTGTACAACTGACAAAGACTGAACTAAGAAGAAATAGAAAAACTAAACAGACCAATAACCAGTAATGAAACGGAATCCATAATAAGAAGGCTTCCAAGAAAGAAACTCTAGGACAGAATGGCTTCTTTGCTGAATTCCACTGAACTTTTAAAGAATAACTAAAAACAATTTTTCTCAAACTATTAAAAAATTAAACGGAGAGAATTCTTCCTAAGTAACTTTGTGAGGTCAGAATAACCCTGAGGCCAAAACCAGACAAGCATACACAAAAAAAGAAATAACAGACTATTATCGCCAATGAACTTAGTTGCAAAAATCCTCAAAAAATGCTACAATTCCTGGACACATAAAACTTAACCACAACAAAAAACAAATCCAACTTATAAATCCCACTATAATCAAGTGGGATTTATCGCAGGAATACAATGATCATTCAACATATACAAATTAATAAACATGATATATCATATCAACAGAATGAATGACAAAAACCATATAATTATCTCAATAGATGCAGAAAAACTTTTAATAAAATTCAATATCTCTTTATAATAAAAAAAACTCTCAGTAAATGAAGTATAGAAGGACAGTACCTCAACCAGGAAAATCCATAGCTAACATTATATTATACCAAATGGGGAAAAGCTGAAAGCTTTTTCTGTAAGAATTGGAACAAGACAAAGATGCCCATTCTCAGCACTCTTATTCAATGTAGCACTGGAAGTCCTAGCCAGAAAAATTAAACAAAAGAAAGAAATAAAGGGAATCAAAATTGGAAAGGATGAAGTCAAATTGTCCCTGTTTCCAGAAAACATGGTTTTATATATAGAAAAACCTAACGACTCTACCAAAACTCTTAGAATAGATGCATGAAGTCAGTGAAGTTGCAGAATACAAAATCAACATAAAAAATCAGTGGTGTTTCTATACACAAACAACAAACTAGCAGAAAAAGAAATCAAGAAGGCTAATTCATTTACAGTAGCTACAAAAAAATGAAACATCTAGGAATAAATTTAACCAAGCAGGTGAAAGGCATCTACAAGTAAAACTATAAAACATTGATGAAAGAAAAAAATAGACAAATGGGACTTGGTTAAACTAAAAAAACTTCCACACAACAAATGAAAGAATCAACAAAGTTAACAGCCTGCAGAATGGGAGAAATTTTGCAGACTATTCCTCTGACAGGAGACTAATATCCAGAATTACAATGAACTCAACTCAACAACAACAACAATAAAAGCAAATAATTTCATTAAAAAGTGGGCAAAGGACACAGACAGACATTTTTCAAAAGACATATTAATGGATGACAAGCATATATGAAAAAAATGCTCAACATTACTTCTCAAAGAAATGCAAATTAAAACAACAATGAAATGTTATCTTAAAGAGAAAAAATAACAGATGGTTTGTGAGGATGCAGAGAAAGTGGAATGCTTATACACTGTTATTTGGGGTGTAAATTATGGCAACCCATTTGAAAAACAGGTTGAGATGGAGATCTCTCTCAGAATTAAAAATAGTGATCCAGCAATCCCACTAGTGGGTGTCTATCCAAAGGAAAATAAATCAATATATAAAAAAAGTCATCTGAACTTATATGTTTATTATAGCATTATTCACAACAGAAAAGATATAGAATAAACCAAAGTATCCACAAATAGATGAATGGACAAAAAATGTGACATATATACAGAATGGAATACTTTTCAGCCATAAAATATGAAATAATGTTTATTATACAGCAACAAGGACAGAATTGGAGGTCATTATCTTAAGTGAAATAAGCCAGACACAGAAAGATAAATACTGCATGTTCTCATTGATAAGTGGGTGCTAAAAAATGCATGTACATGGAGGTAGATGGTAGAATGATAGACATTGAAGACTGGGAAAGGTGAGGGCATAGCAAGGTTAGTAGAGAATGAGAAATTACTTAATGGGTACAATGTATATTACTTGGGTGATGGATACCTTAAAACTTCTGACTTGACCATTATGAAATCTATACATGTAATGAAATCGCACTTATACTGTATAAATTTATTAAAAAAATTAAAAAATAGAAGGGAATACAAACAAACTCAAAGACATCCCAGGTACATGAATCAAAATAATTAATATTGTTAAAATGGTCATACTACCCAAGTGATCTACAGATCTGATGCAATCTCTATCAAAATACCAATGACATTCTTCACAGAATTATTTTAAAACCCTAAAATTTGTTTGAACAACAAAAGATCCCGAATAACCAAAGAAATGCTCAGCAAAAAGAACAAAGTTGGAGGTATCACATCACCAGACATCAAAATATAATACAAATCTGTAGTATAAATAGTACTGAGAAAACTGGATATCCATATGCAAAAGAATAAAACTAGACTCCTCCCCATCAGTCTACACTAATATTGACTCAAAATAGATCAAAGACCTAATGTAAGACCTAAAACTAAAACCACTCAAAGAAAACATAAAGGAAATGCTTTAGGTCAGTGGTCTGGAAACAGATTGTATAAATAAGATCTCACAGGCAACAAAGCAAAAATAAATAAGTGTGATTATATTAAACTAAAATGTCTCTGCACAGCAAAATAATTAGTCAGCAGAGTGAAAAGACAACATACAGAATGGGAGAAAATATTTACCAACTAGTCATTCAACAAGGAACTAAACATCTCTACAGCAAAAAACAGTCAGATTAAATGTTTCTCAAAAGAAGAAATACAAATGGCCAACAAATACATGGAAAAATGTTGAACATCACTAATCATCACGGAAATAAAAATTAAAGCCATAATGATGCATCATCTTAACCCAGTTAGGATGAATAATATCAAAAAGACAAAAACTAACAAATGTTGGCACCGATACTGAAGAAAAAACAGAACTCTCATACACTGTTGATGGGAATGTAGATTAGTAGAACCACTAGGAGAACAGTATAGAAGTTCCTTTAAAACAAACAAACAAAAAACTACAAATAAAACTACCATATGTTCCACCAATGTCACTACTGAAAGTTTATCCAAATGTAAGAAAATGGGTATATCAAAGAGAAATCTGTACCCCCATGTTTATTGCAATCATTATTTTAACTATTTGCATGGACCCAATCTAGGTATTCAACAACAGATGAATGAATAAAGAAAATGTGATATATATACACAATGGAATACTATGCAGCCATAAAAAGGATAAAATTATATCAATGATGGCAACATGAATAGAACTGGAGGATGTTATATTAAGTGAAATAAGCCAAGAATAGAAAGTTAAACACCATATGTTTTCACTCGTATGTGAAAGCTAAAAAAACAAAAGCGAACAAAACATCGATCTCTCAGAGAAGTAAAAAGTAGAAGAGAGAATGCCGGAGGCTGGGAAGAGTAGGGGATGGGGAAAATATGGTGAGATTTCTTACAAGATATAAAATTATAGCTAGAAACAAAAAATACATTCTTGTGTTCTATAGCACTGTAGGATGACTGCAGTTAGCAAGAACATAGTATATAATTTCAAATAACTGTTTGAGATGGTAGATATGATAATTGCCCTTATCTGATCACTATACATTACATGTATGGCAGCATCACTTATATACCCCTTAAATCTATACAACTATGTGAAAATTTTAAAAAATTAAATACTTTTTTTCTCAATAAATGTATTTATCTTTCCCAGCACCCTATGAGAAATGAATTATTATGATAATCATTTTATAAACGAATAGAGATACAGAAAGTTTAGGTGTCTTGATCAAAACTACATACCTGACATAAGAAGCTACTGAATGGTTGTCAAGAGATTATATGACTTTATTGGGAATAAAACACATACTCAGAAAAGTGTATGAAATAAAAACATGTACAGCCCAATAAATTGTTGCAAATAATACCCATGTAGAATCACCCAGATAAAGAAAAAGAATGGCAAACACTTGAGAAGCCACCCTTAGACACTTTCAGAATAACAGTATGAGGACCTACATGAACATTCTCACCAGTGAAGCAAAAATAGGTGGGGACAACTATTAAAAAGCAACCATTAAAATCTGAAACTTGTCCGAAGTGCATACAAAAATAAATGAGAAAAAATTCAAATAATCTACTAAATTTCCAGAGGAAAGATAGGATCTATGGTATTTGAAGAATGATCATCCCCACCCTCTGCCATCTCAGTGTGACATAATCTCTACCCCATATATGTACAGCAAAAACATACAAGACCCCCTCCCATAAGCTCTAAGTTTAGGGCCATGTTATTCCCCTGAAAGAGAAATGCAAGTCACCAGCATTTCTTATTACTCACCCTTTCCACATAGTTCTATCATGTAAAAAATCTATTTCAGACAAAAGCGGCTGAGAGGTCTTTATTCATCTGGCCTCCAGTTGAAAGGTAAAGCTCTAACTCCAGTACAATAGGCCAAGAATCTTAGACCCCAGTCACCCTCATTTATGCTCACTCACAGAAAAGATGTTCCAAACCAGGAGAGGCAAACTGAGAAAATTAGGACCTATTATAGCTACCCAGCATTTTGCTCATACAATATAGATATCACACCATGTGAAGCAGGACACCATTCCCACCTGAGCAGTGTTCCAGAGGTTTTGCCCAGCAGGAGAGGCAGGCCATAAGAATAAAGAGCTATGTAGCTCTCTCCAAGGGAACTAATTTATTTGAAACAGAAGTTGGGGAAATTTATCCCTAAAGGTGCTATAGAAAAAAAAAAAAAAAAAAAGGAGACTTGGGGAATGAGCAACTAAAAGAGCCACAGGTTAAGTGACCAGCTAGAAGTTTAACAGAGGAAATCAGGAAAAGGGACAGATAAACCATCTAAATAGTCTTTATAGGGTACAAACAAGCTTGGAAGACTACTGCTGCCAGGAGGCCAAATTTCATTGAATCAGACTGTGAAGCCATTCATTTTCAAAGGTGATTTTGAAGACAATAATCAGAGGGTCAATTAGCAGAGGCTAACAGCTGAGTGTGATATTAACCAAGGAACATGGCTTAACAGAGGTCAGGGAAAGCACATTTAAAGAGAGTTTCGCTAAATCCACTATCACCCAAATGTGCCTGAGTCCCAAGATGTGCCCTCTAAGGAGCAACAGAAGCTGCACACAGTGGAGGAAGTAAACTTCATTGAAACAGTCTAAGTTACTACAAAAATAAACAAGCAAACAACAATAATAGCATAAACAGTAACAAGCACAGTACTAGGGGGATTAGTATTAAGAATTAGTATAGTATATAACCTAAATTGTCCAGTTTTTAATGTAATAGAATAAAACATTCAAATAAATAAGAAAATGTGACACATACACAGAGAAAAAAATAGAAATAGACAACAAAAACCCCTAAAAAAAGGGGGCCCAGATATTGGCTTAGAAATAAATACTATAAGCAGTTATTAAAATAGGCTCAAAGAATTAAAGGAAATAATTATTAAAGCAGTAAAGTATGATAAGATGTTATGGAATAAATCATATTTCTCTAAAATTTGTAAGTTGAAGTTCTTAACCCCAGTATTTCAGAATAATATTGTATTTAGATATAGGGTCTTTAAATTGGTATTTAAGTTCAAATGAGGTCATATAAATAGGCCCTACTCCAATTTGACTTGTGTCCTTATAAGAAGAGGAAATTTAAACACACAGAGAGGCACCAGGGATATACACACAGAAGAAGGCAGCCATTTGCAAGCTAAAACAAAAGACCTCAAAAGTAATCAGCCGGCTTGGCGCAGTGGCTCACACCTGTAATCCCAGAACTTTGGGAGGCTGAAGTGGGTGGGTCATGAGGTCAGGAGATTGAGACCATCCTGGCCAACATGGTAAAATCCACTCTACTAAAAAGAAAGAAAGGAAGGAAGGGAGGGAGGGAGGGAGGGAGGGAGGGAGGGGAAGGAAGGAAGGAGAAAAATAGTAGCCAGCCATGGTGGCATGCACCTGTAGTCCCAGCTACTTGGGAGGCTGAGGCAGGGGAATCACTTGAACCCAGGAGGCAGAGGTTGCAGTGAGCTGAGATTGTGCCACTGCACTCCAGTCTGGCGACAGAGCAAGACTCTGTCTCAAAAACAAACAAACAAACAAACAAACAAAGTAAACAGCCCTAGAAAAACCTTAACCTTGGACTTCTAGACTTCAGTACTTCAAAAAAATTAATTTCTGTTGTTTTCAAACTATAGTATTTGGTCAAGGCAGTCCTAGCAAACTAATACCTAATATCACAATGCCTCATCATGTAGTAACTATGAGTAAAGGTATAGAAATTATTTAAAGTAGAACCAGTGAAAACACTGGAGTTGAAAAGTATAATAACCAAGGTGAAATACTCACTAGATTGCTGCAATTGTAGATTTAAGACGGCAGAATATGGAATAAGTGAATGTGAAAATAGGATAGTTAAGATTATGCAGTCGAGGGGACAGAGAGTAAAATGAATAAAGATAAATAAAAATAGAAATATGGACACCACTAAGTGTGTCAACACATGTATAATGAGACTATCAGAAAGAACTAAAAGGGAAGAAAAAGAAAAATGTATTTAGAGAAATTATGACTAAATCTTTCCAAATTTCACTTAAAATCATTAATCAACAAACCAAAAATATCAGTGAATTCCAAGTAGGGTAAACAGAGATCTCACTCCCAACAGATCATAGCAAAAATGTTAAAAGCTAAAGACAAAGAAAAAAATTGAAATAAACAAGAGAAAAATCACTTATTATACACAAGAGAAGCTCGGTAAGATTAATAGCTGATTTCTTATCAGCAATACTCGAGGCCAGAGGCAGTGGTATGAAATATTCAAAAAGCCATGAGAAAAAACATTGCCAGCCTGGCACGGTGGCTCATGCCTGTAATCCCAGTACATTAGGAGGCCAAGGCGGGTGGATCACCTGAGGTCAGGAGTTCAAGACCAGCCTGGTCAACACGGCAAAACCCCGTCTTTGCTAAAAATACAAAAATTAGCCAGTCATGGTGGTGGGCCCCTGTAATCCCAGCTACTTGGGAGGATGAGGTGAGGGAATCGCTTCAACCTGGGAGGTGGAAGTTGCTGTGAGACGAGATCACACCATTGCACTCCAGCGTGGGCAACAAGAGTGAAACTCCATCTCAAAAAAGAAAAAGAAAAAAAAAAAGGAAAAGAAAAAGAAAAAAACACCGCCAACCAAGAATCTGTGCCCAGCAAAACCATTTTTCAAAAATGATGGTAAAATGAGAACTTACCTATATAAATTAAAACAAATATTTATTTTTGTTCTGAAAGTGCTGCCTGATGAAATACTAAGAGAAATAATTAATTTAAATACTGATTTCCTTTTTTTTTTTTTTTTTTTTTTTTTTTTTAGTATATACTCAGACATTACAAGAAAAAAAGAAACTCTACAGGTCAATATTTCTTATGAATGCAGATGCACAAATTCATAGGAAAATACCAGTAAATCAAATTCAAGATAGGATTAACATGATCAACTAAGATAAATACCAAGAATGCAAGATTGGTGTTAACATCAAAAGCACAGTTAATATAATTTACCATGTTTATAAAAAAGGGAAAAGCACATATAATTACCTCAAAATATTCAGAAGTAAGTATGAACTCTAGCATTCCTTCATCATAAAATACTTAACAAATTAGGAATAGAGGGAAACTTTATCAACTTGCTAAACAGTATCAGTGAGAAATCTCTAATATCTCACTACTTTACTTAATCATGAAAGACTGAATGGTTTTTCCTGTACAATCAGGAACAGGACAAGCATGCTATTACCATTTGTATTCAATATTGTACAGGAGGTTCTAACTAAGGCAGTTATAAAATACTAGGTAGACAGATACATTCGTTAATTTGATTCAATTAAATTTCACAATTAAATTCCTATCAAATTCCTAACTTGCTTTTTTGCAGAAATTGACAGGCTAATATTTAAATTAATATGAAAATACAAATGATTTGATATAGACAAACCAATCATGAAAAAGAATAAAGTTGGAGAACTCACACTTTTGAATTTCAAAACTTATTACAATGCTACAGTAATCAAGACACTGCTACTCACTTAGGGATAAACATATAGGTCAATGGAATAGAATTAGAAGTCCCAAAACAAACCCTAACATTTATGGTTAATTGATTTCCAGTAAAGGTGTCAAGGTAATTTAATGGGGAAATAGTTCTTTATTCAACAAATGGTGCTGGGACAGTCAGATATCCACACGTAAAAAAAAAAAAAAAAAAATTGAGTTAGGCCAGGCATGGGGACTGACGCCTGTAATCCCAGCACTTTGGAAAGCTGAGGCAGGCAGATCATAAGGTCAAGAGATCAAGACCATCCTGGCCAACATGGTGAAACACTGTCTCTACTAAAAAATACAAAACTTAGCTGGGTGTGCTAGTGTGTGCCTGTAGTCCCAGCTACTCAGGAAGCTGAGGCAGGAGAATTGCTTGAACCCGGGAGGTGGAGGTTGCAGTGAGCTGAGATCGTGCCATTGCACTCTGGCCTGGTGACAGAGTGAGACTCCGTCTCAGAAAAAACAAAACAAAACAAAACAACAACAAAAAAATTGAGTTGGACATAGGCATATACCATATAAAAAATTACCTTCAAATAGGTGATAGTCATAAACGTAAGAGCTAAAACCATAAAAATAGAAGTGAATCTTAATGACTATGTGTTAAGCATAGCCTTGTCAGATACGACACGCAAAGCATAACCAACAGCAACAAAAACAAAAATAGGTAAATATTTTTGCTGTTTCCAGAGACACCATCAAAAGAATGAGAAGCCAATCACTGAATGAGATAAAATATTTACAAATTATAAAGCCAATAAAAACGATGAAAGACTTATATCCACTGCCATTGTTACTGTTGAAAAGTCAGTTGCCAATTTATTTTGGTTTTGGTTTTGTTAACAGAATCTCTCATTTCTTAATATTTTAAGTTTTCCTATATTTTTTCTTTTTTGAACTTTTACTGTGATGCTGCTTGGTATAGATTTTTTTTTGAACTATTCTTGTTTTTATTATACTTTAAATTCTAGAGTACATGCACACAATGTGCAGGTTTGTTCCATATGTATACATGTGTCATGTTGGTGTGCTGCACCCATTAACTTATCATTTACATTAGGTATATCTCCTGATGCTATCCCTCCCCGCTACCCCCTCCCCACAATAGGACCCGGTGTGTGATGTTCCTCTTCCTGTGTCCAAGTGATCTCATTGGTCAATTCCCATGAGAACATGCAGTATTTAGTTTTCTGTTCTTGCAATAGTTTGCTGAGAATGATGGTTTCCAGCTGCATCCATGTCCCTACAAAGGACACGAACTCATCCTTTTTTTATGGCTGCATAGTATTCCATGGTGTATATGTGCCACATTTTCTTAATCCAGTCTGTCACTGATGGATATTTGGGTTGATTCCAAGTCTTTGCTATTGTGAATACTGCCGCAATAAACACATGTGTGCATGTGTTTTTATAGTAGCATGACTTATAATCCTTTGGGTATATCCCCAGTAATGGGATGGCTGGATCAAACGGTATTTCTAGTTCTAGATCCTTGAGGAATCGCCACACTGTTTTTCACAATGGTTGAACTAGTTTACAGTCCCACCAACAGTGTAAAAGTGTTCCTATTTCTCCACATCCTCTCCAGCACCTGTTGTTTCCTGATTTTTTAATTATTGCCATTCTAACTGGTGTGAGATGGTATCTCATTGTGGTTTTGATTTGCATTTCTCTGATGGCCAGTGATGATGAGCATTTTTTCATGTGTCTGTTGGCTGTATGAATGTTTTCTTTTGAGAAGTGTCTGCTCATATCCTTTGCCCACTTTTTGATGGGGTTGTTTTTTTCTTATAAATTTGATTGAGTTCTTTGTAGGTTCTGGATATTAACCCTTTGTCAGATGAGTAGATTGCAAAAATGTTCTCCTATTCTGTAGGTTGCCTGTTCACTCTGATGGTAGTTTCTTTTGCTGTGCAGAAGCTCTTTAGTTTAATTAGATCCCATTTGTCAATTTTGGCTTTTGTTGCCGTTGCTGTTGGTGTTTTAGACATGAAGTCTTTGCCCATGCCTATGTCCTGAATGGTATTACCTAGGTTTTCTTCTAGGGTTTTTATGGTTTTAGGTCTAACATTTAAGTCTCTAATCCATCTTGAATTAATTTTCATATAAGGAGTAAGGAAAGGATCCAGTTTCAACTTTCTACTTATGGCTAGCCAATTTTCCCAGCACCATTTATTAAACAGGGAATCCTTTCCCCATTTCTTGTTTTTGTCAGGGTTGTCAAAGATGAGATGACTGTAGTTGTGTGGTATTATTTCTGAGGACTCTGTTCTGTTCCATTGGTCTATATCTCTGTTTTGGTACCGGTACCCTGCTGCTTTGGTTACTGTAGCCTTGTAGTATATTTTGAAGTCAGGTAGCGTGATGCCTCCAGCTTTGTTCTTTTGGCTTAAGATTGTCTTGGCAATGCGGGGTCTTTTTTGGTTCCATATGAACTTCAAAGCAGGTTTTTTCCAATTCTGTGAAGAAATTCATTGGTAGCTTACTGGGGATGGCATTGAATCTATAAATTACCTTGGGCAGTATGGCCATGTTCAAAATATTGATTCTTCCTATCCGTGAGCATGATATGTTCTTCCATTTGTTTGTGTCCTCTTTTATTTCACTGAGCAGTGGTTTTTAGTTCTCTTTGAAGAGGTCCTTTACATCCCTGTAAGTTGGATTCCTAGGTATTTTATACTCTTTGAAGCTATTGTGAATGGCAGTTCATTCATAATTTGGCTCTCTGTTTGTCTGTCACTGGTGTATAAGAATGCTTGTGATTTTTACACATTGATTTTGTATCCTGAGACTTTGCTGAAGTTGCTTATCAGCTTAAGGAGATTTTGGGCTGAGATGATGGGGTTTTCTAAATATACAATCATGTCATCTGCAAACAGGGACAATTTGACTTCTTCTTTTCCTAACTGAAGATGCTTTATTTCTTTCTCTTGCCTGATTGCCCTAGCCAGAACTTCCAACAGGATGTTGAACAGGAATGGTGAGAGAGGGCATCCCTGTCTTGTGCCTGTTTTCAAAGGGAATGCTTCCAATTTTTGCCCATTCAGTATGATATTGGCTGTGGGTTTGTCATAAATAGCTCTTATTATTTTGAGATACGTTCCATCAATACCGAATTTATTGAGCATTTTTAGCATGAAGGGCTGTTGAATTTTGTCAAAGGCCTTTTCTGCATCTATTGAAATAATCATGTGGTTTTTGTCTTTGGTTCTGTTTATATGCTGGATTATGTTTTTTGATTTACATATGTTGAACCAGCCTTGCATCCCAGGGATGAAGCCCACTTGATCATGGTGGATAAGCTTTTTGATATGCTGCTGGATTCGGTTTGCCAGTATTCTATTGAAGATTTTTGCATCGATGTTCATCAGGAATATTGGTCTAAAATTATCTTTTTTTTTGGTTGTATCTCTGTCAGGCTTTGGTATCAGGATGACGTTGGCCTCGTAAAATGAGTTAGGGAGGATTTCCTCTTTTTCTATTGATTGGAATAGTTTCAGAAGGAATGGTACCAACTCCTCCTTGTACCTCTGGTAGAATTCGGCTGTGAATCCGTCTGGTCCTGGACTTTTTTTGGTTGGCAGGCTATTCATTATTGGCTCAATTTCAGAGCCTGCTATTGGTCTATTCAGGGATTCAACTTCTTCCTGGTTTAGTCTTGGGAGAGTGTAAGTGTCCAGGAAATTATCCATTTCTTCTAGGTTTTCTAGTTTATTTGCATAGAGTTAGTTTGTATTTCTGATGGTAGTTTATATTTCTGATGGTAGTTTGTATTTCTGTGAGGTCGGTGGTGATATCCCCTTTATCATTTTTTATTGCATCTATTTGATTCTTCTCTCTTTTCTTCTTTATTAATCTTGCTAGCAGTCTATCAATTTTGTTGATCTTTCCAAAAACCAGCTCCTGGATTCATTGATTTTTTGGAGGGTTTTTATGTCTCTATCTCTTTCAGTTCTGCTCTGATCTTAGTTATTTCTTGCCTTCTGTTAGCTTTTGGATGTGTGTGCTTTTGCTTCTCTAGTTCTTTTAATTGTGATGTTAGGGTGTCAATTTTAGATCTTTCCTGCTTTCTCTTAAGGTGTCCCAGAGATTCTGGTATGTTGTATCTTTGTTCTCATTGGTTTCAAAGAACATCTTTATTTGTGCCTTCATTTCATTATGTACCCAGTAGTCATTCAGAAGCAGATTGTTCAGTTTCCATGTAGTTGAGTGGTTTTGATTGAGTTTCTTAGTCCTGAGTTCTAGTTTGATTGCACTCTGGTCTGAAAGGCAGTTTGTTATAATTTGTGTTCTTTTACATTTGCTGAGGAGTGCTTTACTTCCAACTATGTGGTCAGTTTTGGAGAAAGTGCGATGTGGTGCTGAGAAGAATGTATATTCTGTTGATTTGGGGTGGAGAGTTCTATAGATGTCTATTAGGTCCGCTTGGTGCAGAGTTGAGTTCAATTCCCGGATTCCTTATTAACTTTCTGTCTCATTGATCTGTCTAAAGTTGACAGTGGGGTGTTAAAGTCTCCCATTATTATTGTATGGGAGTCTAAGTCTCTTTGTAAGTCTCTAAGGTCATGCTTTATGAATCTAGGTGCTCCTGTATTGGGTGCATATATATTTAGGATAGTTAGCTTTTCTTGGTGAATTGATCCCTTTACCATTATGTAATGGCCTTCTTTGTCTCTTTTGATCTTTGACGGTTTAAAGTCTCTTTTATCAGAGACTAGGTTTGCAACCCCTGCTTTTCTTGTTTTCCATTTGCTTGGTAGATCTTCCTCCATCCCTTTATTTTGAGCCTATGTGTGTCTCTGCATGTGAGATGGGTCTCCTGAATACAGCAAACTGATGGGTCTTTACTCTTTATACAATTTGCCAGTCTGTGTCTTTTAATTTGACCATTCAGTCCATTTACATTTAAGTTTAATATTGTTATAGGTGAACTTGATCCTGTCATTATGATATTAGCTGGTTATTTTGCTCATTAGTTGATGCAGTTTCTTCCTAGCATCGATGGTCTTCACATTTTGGCATGTTTTTGCAGTACCAGTTGTTCCTTTCCATGTTTAGTGCTTACTTCAGGATCTCTTGTAGGGCAGGCCTGGTGGTGATAAAATCTCTAAGTATTTTCTTGTCTGTAAAGGATATTATTTCTCCTTCACTTATGAAACTTAGTTTGGCTGGATATGAGATTCTGGGTTAAAAATTCTTTTCTTTAAGAATATTGAATATTGGCCCCCACTCTCTTCTGGCTTGGAGAGTTTCTGCCGAGGGATCCTTCTGCCGAGGGATCTGCTGTTAGTCTGATGGGCTTCCTTTTGTGGGTAACCTGACCTTTCTCTCTGGCTGTCCTTAACATTTTTTCCTTCATTTCAACTTTAGTGAATCTGACAATTATGTGTCTTGGAGTTGCTCTTCACAAGGAGTATCTTTGTGGTGTTCTCTGTTTTTCCTAAATTTGAATGTTGGCCTGCCTTACTAGGTTGGGGAAGTTCTCCTGGATGATATCCTGCAGAGTGTTTTCCAACTTGGTTCCATTTTCCCCGTCACTTTCAGGCACCCCAATCAGATGTAGATTTGGTCTTTTCACATAATCCCATATTTTTTGGAGGCTTTTTTCATTTCTTTTACTGTTTTTACTCTACACTTCTCTTCTTGCTTCATTTCATTCATGTGCTCTTCAATCGCTGATACTCTTTCTTCCAGTTGATCAAGTCGGTTACTGAAGCTTGTGCATTTGTCACGTAGATCTCATGTTATGGTTTTCATCTGTATACGTTCTTTTAAGGACTTCTCTACATTGGTTATTCTAGTTAGCCATTCATCAAATCCTGTTTCAAGGTTTTTAGTTTCTTTGCACTGGTTGCATAGTTCCTCCTTTAGCTCTGAGAAGTTTGATTGACTGAAGGCTTCTTCTCTCAACTCGTCAAAGTCATTCTCCGTCCAGCTTTGTTCCGTTGCTGGCGATGAGCTGCATTCCTTTGGAGGGGGAGATGCGCTCTGATTTTTTGAATTTCCAGCTTTTCTGCACTGCTTTTTCCCCAGCTTTGTGGTTTTATCTGCCTTTGGTCTTTGATGTTGGTGATGTACTGATGGGGTTTTGGTGTGGGTATCCTTTCTGTTTGTTAGTTTTCCTTCTAACAGTCAGGACCCTCAGCTGCAGGTCTGTTGGAGTTTGCTTGAGGTCCACTCCAGACCCTGCTTGCCTGGGTATCAGCAGCAGAGGCTGCAGAAGATAGAATATTGCTGAACAACAAGTGTTGCTGTCTGATTCCTGCTCTGGAAGCTTTATCTCAGGGGTGTACACTGCCATGTGAGGTGTGAGGTGTCAGTCTGCACCTCAGTTGAAAATGCAGAGAAATCATCTGTCTTCTGTGTTGCTCACGCTGGGAGCTGGAGGCTGTAGTTGTTCCTATTAGGCCATCTTTGATTTATTTTTATTTATCCTGTTTGGCTTTGCATTTGTTGAATCTATAGATTATTATCTTTCATTGGCATTGTAAAATTGTAAATCATTATTTCTTTAAATTATTACTCTTGTTCCATTCTCTATCGTGACAATTAAATATATGTTAGATTTTTATTACTGCATCATTTGTTTCTTGACATCTTCTAATTGCTATTCTTTTTCCACTCTGCTAAATTCTGCTTTTTTCTTTAAACCAATCTTAGAATCCTAATTCTGTCTTTATCAAAGTCTAGTTATTTCTAATCTATCAATTGTGTTGTTAAATATGGCATTTGTCTGTTTTTTAAATTTCCATTAATTTTTATGTTATTCAATTATCAGCTGACTTTCCTAATTTTACATTTTATCTTCTGCCACGTAGTAAATTTAGCTATTTTGCAGTCTATGCCAGTAATCTCAAATCCTCATCACAAAATACTTAACAAATTAGGAATAGAGGGAAACTTTATCAACTTGTTAAACAGTGTCAATGAGAAATCTCTAATATCTCACTAATATACTTAATCATGAAAGACTGAATGCTTTCCCCTCTACAGTCAGAAACAGGACAAACATGCTATTACCACTTGTATAGTTCTCTTTCTATAGTTTACAGTTTAGGGTGATTGGTGTCCATATTGTATTATTCCTTTGTGTTTTGTAGTTTATGATAGTATGTCAAACATTACATGTGAAACATTTTTCAATTAGTTTGAGGTCTAAAATGATATTGTCTTCCATATAAGATTTAATTGATTTTGAAAGTCAGTGTTGGGCACAATCCCTTCCAGATCAGCAAATCACATGTCACAGTTTCAGTTGACAGTCGACAGTAGCTGAGCTGCAGTCCATGAAGGGACCTACCTCCAATTCACCATTATTCCTAGGACACAGCCCAAGCCTAACATAAGCGGTTCACTTGAGTGCTTCTATTTTCTGGTATGATCTGGAGAGTATCATATTTCTTTTTAATCCAGAAGTGTTGAGAAAATCTTAGCCTCTCTGCCTCTTAGCTTCTACCTCAGAGTTTGGCTTCCTCCACAATGAGAAAAAAAGAAAAAAAGAAAAAATCCAAATGTCAGCCTTAACTGCTTAGACAGAATTCCACTCTCTTCAAGATCTTCGTAAGTTTCTTTCTTATTTCTTTAGATTTCTTTAAATGTCTTCAGGCATTTAAAAGTAATTTGTAGAGCTTTTCTAATTGTCTGGGTAGAATATGATCAAAAGTAGACAATATAGGATTTACATGTTAGATGAATTATTACAATTATAAAGTATACATTCGAACTGAAGTATACATAAAGCATGTAGAATATTTAGTGGCCCATTTGGAGTCTAGAGGATTCAAAATTGTGATGGTTACTTATATGTGTCAGCTTGGCTGAGCCATGGTGCCCAGATACTTGGTCAAACATTATTCTGGATGTGAAGATTTCTGTGAAGATTTTTTGTTTTTTTGCAGGAGATCAACATTTAATAGGTGGACTTTGAGTAAAGCCTTCATAATGTGAGTGAGCTTTATCTATTCAGCTGAAGGCCTTAACAGAACAAAGACTGACTTCCCCCAATAGAAGGAATTTTGTCAGCAGGCTGCAACTGTTCTCTGATTCTCCAGCCTGACAGTCTACCCCATCATAATTTGGATTTTCCAAGCCTGTGTAACAAAATTACATAGTCATTTCCTTAAAATATCTCTCTCTGTATATATATATATATATATACACACACACACATATATATTTAATGTGTGTGTATAACACATATACATATTATATATATAACATGTGTATATATTACATATATATTACAAAGATGCATCTTGTTGCTTCTTTTCTCTGGAGAACCCCACTACTACAAAAATATAATTAAGTATTGGGAAGGCGGATACAGATATAGATGGTGGACAGACATTAGCTAAATATTTTTTCCCAATGATGAGAAAAAATGGTGTCTCATTAATTAATAAGATTGGTAAATGGATGAAGACTAAAAAAGCATAAGTCTAGAGCTACTCTTGCTTAGGGGCTAAATTTCCAGGAATATATGGGCAGCACTTATCTCTTTAAGCTGCTAATTAAGGAAATTCAATAAATGAGTTTTACGTTAGACTTTAACACTATTTCCAATTCCCTAAAATGTTCAATGATTTACTTCTACTCTATAGGAAACTACTCTTAAAAAAACAAAACAGTAAACCTGCAATGACTTTTTTTTTAAGGCTCTATTATTTTGGACTGTAAATAAATTTTAATATCATTGTAGAACTTGATTATATACAAGATGAGAGATGCAGCTTCTTTCACTGACAGAGTTTGTGTTCTTTAAAAAGCAAACACATAATTGACAATGGAAATTCTAAAAATGACAAATGCAATATTTAACAACACAATTAATGGATTTAGAAATACTTAGACTTTGATGAAGAAAGAATGCCAGTCAGTAGAAAATTGTTGCTTTAAAGAAAATGTAATCTGAATAAAGGAGAGCATTTTGGTTTAATATCTTCAAGACATTTAGTAACTAAATTATGGTGTATATTGTGTTATAAACAACAGTATATTAACACTACATAGTTGATTAAATTTGGATGTTACTAGCTCTGTGGCCATTTTTATAAATGGTATTAAACATTCTTCACTGTTTCACAGGGTATTTTGAGTGTAAAATGAAATGATATAGCTTTGAAAAACTAATGTGCATAACAGATGCTGTCTTTATAAAATAATGATAGTGAATGCTTAACAAATGAAAATATTTGATTTGTGGTAAAAACATGGTAAACAACTATAAGTAACCCAAGAACTTTCCTAGGGTAGTTAGTCCCCTGTAGTGAGTAGATGATAATTAGATTTGTTTTTAAAGCAGTTACATTTTGGGTCCTATGGCATACCTCCACAAAGCTGCAGGAGAGAGAAATTATGTATTTTACCTATGTCACATCCAGTCTCAGTGGCAGAGCAACAGAGAGAACTAAAAACTATATTCATACCAGATAGGAGTACTACATGGTAAAAAATGTTGTTATTTGATTGTTTGCTGGTCAAGAAGAATAGCATTAAAATATTTTACTTGACCGCTTTAAAGCATAATTTCTATGAAATGTATCATGCATTTAAATAAGCTATATATGTATAAATATATGTGTAGATGTTTATAATGTATATATGTCCGATAGAGAAGAATTTATAAACTTTGTATGCCAATGCCCAGCTTACAAAACTGGCATTATTAGGACTCAGGATTTGCCATATCTTTACTTTTTGTTGTAGATTTGCCTTATATTTGTGAATCTCCCCGGCATATAACATTCTATTTTTGTTTATTTTTTACTTTTGCGTAAGTAGAAAAAATACATATTCTTTTGTGAATGTACGTTCTACTTTTCCTGTGGACTTTCATCCAGGTTGATAAGTGAAAGTAGAATTCATTCAGTGTAAGTGTTGTACAGTGTTATCTTATGTGCCATTTTTACTTTTAATTATTTAAGACATTTGAGTTGATTCAGTTTTTTTTTTTTTTCTGATTAAACCCATACTGCTTTTACGTTGTATGTATTTGTCACAGTACATATATGTAAGAGTTTCTCCATGATATATACCAAAGAGTAAAATTACTGGGATTAAATAATGGATTATCTTCAGCTTTACAAGACAACTCTAAATTGTTTCTAATGTGATTTCCCAAGTAGAGTATAGTCATACACTGCCATTAGTAGTCTATATAAATAGTCCTAAATCTTTCAACACATAGAATCACATCCTAATCAACACACGAAAGATTCAGATAGTTTAATTTTCACCATGTTGGTGGGCATATTTTTTTTCTCCCTATGTTTTGAATTTCCATGCCTGCAATTACAATGTGACTCACATGTTGATTTACATATTAGTTTTTTCCTCTGCGGAGGTTCTGTTCCTGAAGTTTTGTTTTTTTATTAGGTTGATTTTTTTTCATCTCATTGGCTACTATGAGTTTTGTGTGTTCTAGATACTAATCTTTTGCCAGTTCTTTGTAGTACAAACATTTTCTCCTGGTTAATGTTTGTATGTTATAATTTAGGCTACTGCAAAGTTTCAGATTTTTTTTGTTGAAATAGTTTCTTTATTTAGCATCTTTAGACTTCTACACTCCCTGTGAAATTATAAAGATTTTTTAAAATAGCTTTGAATTTCTCTCTTTCATATCAATAACTTTCATCTCCCTGGAATTAATTTTTATACTATGTTACTGAAATGTTATTCAGCAATGCTTGTTAAAGCACAGTAAGGAAGACTTTATTCAAGACCACTGCAATAGGCATAGGGGCCACTGTGAGAGGGTCTTGCAGTATGGAAGAGAGATTGAGCTCGACTGCAAATGCAGCCTAGGCAAGTGGGGATTTATAGACAAGGAGTAGTGTGGGGGTCCGTGGTTGGATAAGAGAGATTACAGCTAAAACAACTAAACAGAATTCTTGCTTAAGACAGGCCTTGGTGATCAAACATCACCTAGGAAATGGTGGAGCATGAGGAACCTGATCAGATACTAAGGAAGATCAGATATGGAGGATGGGGGTTTCTTACTAAAGTGACTTAGCAGGATTCTTTGCTAAAACTAGATTGTATAAGATGTGCACGGACAGGCCTAATAGAAAGTTTAGAAGCCTGACTAAAGTTCCGCTCAGCAAAGAATCTTGGTCAATTGTGAAATAATCGAACCAACTCTTTTTTTTAATATATAAACACTGTCCCAATACAATGTGTCAAAAGTTCATTAATTACCTTTGATATAGAGAACCATCTCTATAACATATTAGTTTTTCAAAAATACCTGTGACTTCGCTTTGTAGACTTTCTGTTTTGTTCAGTTTTTCTATTAGTCTACCATGAGTCAATATTGTTTTAGTTATTATATTTTTATCACTGTTGATGTTGTTTGAAGAAAATCTTTTCACCTTGCTTTCTTTCTTCAGAACAGCCTTGCCTATTATTAGCTCTTTTCCTTTGTCTATTAATTTTAGAATCATCCTATCATCTTCTATTTTTAAAATATATATATTTTTGTGTTTTAACTGGAAATGCATTGAATATTGAGATCATTTTGGAGAGAACTGACATCTTAATAGTAATGACTTCCTATCCATAAACATGTTAAGTTTCAACAATTTTTCAGGTATTTGTTAATTTTTTTCAAAAAACTTCATACTTTCCTACATAATGTTCTTACACATTTGTGTGTTTTAATCCTAATATGTTGTATTTTGTTGCAAAACTAAATATATTCTTTTAGAAATAAATTTTTATAACTTTGTAGGTTTTACATGAAAATGTCATTAGATTTAATTATTGTAGTTGTGTCTAGGAATATTTCTAGACCCTATCACTTCTAATACTTTTTCTATAGAGTCTGTTGATTTTTACATATGTTGATATGTAAAAATGTTTATTAACTCTAGAGAACTGGAGTCTTTTTAGTATCTTACTAATTTTCTAATTTTCTTCTTGACTTTCTGCACTAGTTCCGGTATTTCTACCTAAATGAAGTCCTCAGACTAGCACACTGGCATCACTGTGGAGGTTGTTAGAAATACAGAATCTCATGCACTTCCAGGTGAACTGAATCAGAATGTGCAATTTGAAAATATCCCTAGGTGATCCATGTGCTTATTAAAGTATAGGAAGTACAGGAATATCCAGAATAATTTTGAATAGAAGTGATAATGATAGGCACATGGATTTTATAAGGAATGTATTGATGTTTCCTCATAGAATGTAACATTTGTTGTATGCTTTGCCTCCAGATAGTCTTATCATTACAACAGGTAGTTAGTCAGACATGAGCAGGGCAGGAGAGCCCCCCACCTCCCCACCCTATCAGGAATGTTAGGTGCCCATCAGGTGATAGTTGGACGGTTGTTAAACTGTCTCTCTAAAATATTTGTTTGCAGCCAGTGCTTTAACATTACTCTTTTTTAAGATTATAGGATAATTCAGATATTCTCATTATTTTTTAGTAAGCTTAGCGATTTTTTTTTGTTTTTTTAGTTGTTGATTTCACCTACATTTGAATATTTCTAGCATAAATATTTCATAATTTTTATTTATGTTTGTAACATCTGCTTTATTGGTAGAGATGTCCTCTTTTTAATCCTGACAACAGTTATTTGTGTCATCTCTCTCTCTTTTTTTCATAATCATCTTGCCAAAACTTTTCAATTTTGTTGACTTTGATGGCCCTCTCTTGCATTGTTTTTTTATTCTCTAAATTTACACTTCCATATTTATTCTTTTTGTATTTTGTTCTCTATATTCTTTCCTTTAGATTCTGTTTTGATACATATCCTAATAAATACTTCTTCCCAAAGTACATTTGTAAAAGTCCTTTTACAACATGTGTATTGATAATAACTTCTTGCAGATTTTATTTTACTGAAATATTTTTGGTTTGCCTTTATACTTAAGATATTTTCCTTGAGAATTTTTTCTAGATTTATTATTATTTTATTTCATCCCTTTAAATATAACATTTCATAGGATTTCAATTGCCATAATTATCTTTCAAAAGTCACCCATTACTGTCTAAACCAAAAAATATCTGAGACAGATCTCAATCAATTTAGAAGTTTATTTCACCAAGATTATGAAACATAACCTGTGACACAGCTTCAGGCAGTCCTGAGAACATGTGTCCAAGGTGGTTAGGTTACAACTTGGTTTTATATGTTTTAAGGAGACACAAGACATCAATCAGTACTTGTGAGGCATATGTTGATTCAGTCAAGAAAGGCAGGACAACTTGAAAGGGGGGCAGGGAAGGGGGGGGTAAGATTAGGAAGTTATTGTCTCAAGACCTAGAATCAATTGAAAGAAGTGTCTGCGTTATTATAAGCAGTTGTCTAAACCAAAGTTCTTATTATTATGTAGATGAATAGATAGCTGCCTCAAGATCCAATAGATGGGAAATACTTTCTCTTCAGGCCCTTAAAAGTTACCAGACTTTCAGCTAATCTTGTCAGGATCAGAAAAAGACCTAGAAACGAAAGGGGATTCTCTATAGAATGTAAATTTCTCCCGCAAGGCAGTTTTGCAGGGTCATTTCAAAATATGTCAAAGAAATGTATTTTGGAATAAAATACTGCTGTTTCTTTCAGGGACCTGCTGTCTGTCGTGTGATGCCATATTGAGAGTCAGGTTAGAGGTTGGTGTCTTATTGCTATATCGAATCTGCTGTCAGTCTTAGGATCTCTATTTTAATGCTAATGCTGGTCAGTTGTGTGTCTAAAATCCAAAGTGAGGAAACTATAATGAGTTATGTTCACCTCTCTTTTCCCTCATGTTCAGAACTAGTTTTTGCAGTTTATTTGGGCTTCCTTGGCCAAGAGGAGGGTCTATTCAGTCAGTTCAGAGGCTTAGAATTTATTTTTGACCAACAAGTCTAATTATCATACTCTTACATGGATTAAATAATTTATGTCTAGTTGCTTTTAATATTTTCTCTTTATCTTTGCTCATCTACAATTTCAATTCCAAGATATAAATATCCTTTAAAAAATATCTTGGGATTTGTGTAGCTTCCAGAAACCAAGAATTACTTTCTTTTATCAATTCTGTATACTTCTCAACCTTGTTTTTTGAATTTTTTCCTTTTATTTTTGGAACTGTGACTAAATAAATGTATGATCTTCAATTTTATCTTCATCCTTTTAATATTTATTTGATATCTTATTTTTATTTTTATTATTTGCTGCATTCTAGTAGTGATGTAACTCTACCTTCCAATTCATCATTTCTCCCTTTAGCATAGTATATTCTACCATTTGTTCCATCCATGGAGTTTATAATTGCCATGATTATACTTTTAATATCTAGAAATTCTAGTTATGTTATTTCTAAAAAAAATTTTCTTCTTGCTTAGTGATAATTTCAATTAATTGTGGTTTAAAAAATATTAGGCATGCTTTTTCCTAATAAACATATAATAGCTCAGTTTCCACAGATTTTGTCAATCTGTTTGGATGCTTACTTTCTTTTCTTTTTGGCTCAGTCTTACTTAATGTGATTTGTTTTCTCACAAGTTTTGTATTTTAAAATCGGAGTTGTCAGAATCAAGGTGGAGTCACTTGTGTCAAACCCTAACAAAAGTAAATAAATAAACAAAACTGGAAAGTTTTGAGGGAGAATCCTCACATGCACACACCTATAATAATAACTATTACAAAGATTTCCTAAAGGCCTCTTACACACATACGCCTGTAACCAAACCTTTGGCCAAAGACTTTCAAACTGCATCTTGTTACATGAGTCATAAGAAGAGCTAGCTGGATGTATAAACACTTGCTTAATACACTGTGTCCATGAATAAACTGACATGAAAACAGTAGTTTTTAACAGTGAATTCTACCAAAGTCAAGGAGGAGATAAATCCAATCTTATCCAAAGCTGTCCACAGACTGAAATGAAAAGATTCCCAAATAAATATCTCATCATCAACAAGTTTTGAGAGGTGAATACGTTGGATAAGAAATGCATATTTTGCCAATGGTTTTAACAAAAGTATTGTGTTTGGGAGGCAAAGAAATGAATGACCTTATAATATTAACTGAATTTACTGGCTATAGAAATGCTCAAGCATAAGGCATGACAAAGCACTTTATATTATATTGATTGTTCACTGTTAGGTTTAATCTCCTTCTTACTAATGTGTAAATGAGAATGATTCTTGAATTTATTTTCATCTTGTGAATCTTAAAATCAAAATCCCTTAATCTCTGATATCCACCCCCATTCCAAATCTCTTCAGCATAATTTCTGTTGAAACTGGTATCACAGCTACCTCTCTTAACTCTCTAAAATCTGTATTCAATGCAGCCAGTAAAAAATACCTTAAAATGGAATACAAATCATTTAATTCCTCTGTTTGCAGACTTCTTATGATTTCTCATCTCATGTTTGAGTAAAAGTAAATAAACAATAAAATAGAAAAGAGAAATGTACAGTAGTCTACAAATCTCTTCAGGTTCTGGTGCCTCCATTGCTACTCTGACCTCAGCTCTTACTACTGTCTTCCTCACTTATGCCCCTCCAACCACAGTAGCCTGATTGGTGAACTATCACCATATCAGAAATTCTCTGCCTCAGGGCCTTTGTATTTGTTCTCTTTTTCTCACTGATGAAACTGGCATTTCCCCAAGAATGTAAATGTGTCTCTCTTCTTCATCAGTATTTGGTCTTTACTCCTATGTTTTTCCTTTCATGAATTTTTTTTCCATATAAAATATGATCTTTCTATTTAAAATTGCCTATTACTCAACCAGGACCTTTCTATTACCCCTTCTATTTTAGTTTCCTATATATCACTTATTATCTGACATATAATGTTTTTTAACCTAAATTATGTTTGTCTCCCTCTATAAATGTCAAGTTGTACCAGTGCCCAGAGGAATGCTTAGCACATAGCAGGACACCAATAAATTCTTGGATGAATGAAAGAAGTCAATAGCACAATGAGGAAGGAGCAGTAAATGCTCATGTCCATGCTGTTGAAGGGCTCAGGGCAGCATTTCTTCATCCCTACCAAGACCATGTTACAAGCCTTTCCTATGGACTCTCACAGTACCCTTCAATTTGTCCTTAGCTACAACTTCTCATTTGCTTTTTTTTTTTTTTTTTTTTTTTGTCACCTGTTTAATTATAAGCTACTTGATGTAAAGGAACAAGTGATGTTAATCTGTGTACCTGTAGAATCAGTTCTCAATAGGTATTTATTGAATACATGAATCTACTACATAATAGCAGATAAAATAAGAAAAGAAGGCAGTTCCTCTGCTGCTAATTAGGTTTAGGAAAAAAGTTAAACATAAATGATCCTTTCTGGTTTCAAAGGAGGTTTTTAGCAACCCTCTCAATACTGACTTAGAAAATCATAGACAATAGACCATAAATCATAGATAATCTTACATAAACAGTAGAGTGTTCCTAGCAATTCCTGAGCCAGACAGCTTGGGTTTAAATTTTCATTCCACTATGAACCAGCTGGTGTTCCTTGGTGAACATGCTGAAACTCTCTGTTCCTTAGTTTCCTCAGTGTTATAATCGGGGTGATAATAGTAACTTATCTGTTAAAGTACTAAATAAATTACCAGATTTAAAGCACTTACAATAGGATCTTGGACATAGTAAAGACTCAATAAATACTGGCATTATTATTGTTATTGCTGTCATCGGTAGCACTTTTATTAATAGAGCATGTATTTCCTTTTTGAGTAATTTAAAACACTTTGTCAAGTCCTATTCCAACACCAGCAATACCTATAATAAAATATTCCTACCACATGAGGTGTAGGAAAAATGCATACAAATAATAAAGAATGAAAGAAAAGAAACCAAAGCAAAGTGGCTTACCGTGGAAAATAAGGGCTCATCCTGGAGCAGAATTATCCATTGAGCCTGAACCCAGGTTCCTTGGTCTATCAACAAATGTTTCCTAATTCCAAGTCCCTAAGGTGCAGGATTAACATTTTTGATCTCTCTTTCGGGCATAAATTAGTCCATAGAAATGTGTTTCCAGTCAAGTTAATATCCGACTTGTTATATGGGTTAAATTTGATTTGCCATCTTGGGAAGCTCTGTTTTCCAAATTAGATCTTCTCTCTTATTTTAGGCTGCTTAAAAGGTTAAAAATCAAATTAAAACTTGTTTAATTAATTTAAGTTGGTTTTAGTAGTCATATGTATATCAAAGTGAACAAGGGCAATCATATTAGTACTATTTACAATTCCAGGCCACTGCATGGCAGAGGACAAGATATAATTTAATCTAGCTCAATTTGGAGCAAACTAAACTCCTCTCTGGCCTTTTGTTCAAACCCCCAGGAAACTGATACAAAAATCCATCATTTAAAAATAAAGCACAGTATGTAAGAATGTTAAAAATTTTGAATCATTAATTGTGAAATGTATCTGGGTGCTTATTTTTGTCCCCTTAATCCTCAGATTAAATGGCATGCTGGAAATAATGACACAGAATACAATAGGATTAACAGGTCGTCTCTGGTGATAACTGTCACAGATGTTTAAGACTAAAGGTTAAGGGTATGAATCCTCCTCACAGAATAATAAGTGAATCTGTGTGGAATGACAGAAAATTCAGAACTAAGAATAAAAACCTGAATCTATGCACTGAGTCTGTCATGCTGCAAGCAAGCTATTTTATCTCTCCATGTTTGTTTCCCTTTTTGAGTAACAGGACTAGATCATGCCTGCTTGTTTGGATTAAGTTACAGAATATGAGAAAGGACCTAGGATGATGCTGGGCAAATGTGTTAATTGGATTATTATTATTAACTAAATATAAATCTGAAGCTTCCACTGGTACTATCATACTACTCAAAAGATTTGCTGTGGTTTCAATGTGTTTCCTCCAAAATGCAGGTGTTGCCAACTTGATGGATAAGAGGTGTGATCTTTAATAGGTGATTAGGTCATGAAGTCTCCTTTCTTGTGAATGGAATTAGGTGGCCTTATAAAGGGGCTTGATTGAGGGAGTTATCTCCCTTTGTTGCCCTTCCACCTTCTACCATGTTAGAATATAGCATTTCTCCCCTGCAGAGTTTGCAGTGTTCTCAGTACCATCTTGGATGTAGACTGTACCCTAACCAGACATGGAACCTGCTGGTGCCTTGAGCTTGGATATCCCAGCTTCCATAACTGTGAGAAATAAATTCCTATTCTTTTTACATTACCAGTTTCAGATATTCTGTTAAAACAGCACAAAATGGACTAAGACAGAAATTGGTACTGAGTAGAATGGTGAGAGTGGATCCTGAGGGAAATCAGCATTGTCTTGCTTTGCAATTGCCTCAGGGGAAACCATTACCATTTTCTCAGGCAGTGCAGGGTTAATCACTTTAGGTAGAAATATGAGGGCCAATATCACTATGGGTAGGGATGCCCCTGCCTCTGGGGTGAAGGAGACAAAAAAGACTCATCCAAACGTAGGAGTCCAACATCCTTAGCTTCAATAGGGTCTACCCACACATCTCCATCCCAATTTGCAGGATCCCATTATTTCCCAATGAATGTTCTCACTTCAGCAGCAGATACTTTGCAAGGCTGGAAGTTCAACTTTTATTGTAATTCAGGCAATTGCATGATGAGGATTTGTGTTTGACTTTTGTCAGCAATTTTAGCCCTGTGGCTAGAGGAGGGAAAATTCTCCTTCAGGAAGTACTTAGAAGCTTTTAGCTATTTATAAGTATCTGGAGACAGGAATTGGAATCCCTGAGATCATTCTTGTCTTTAATTACTTTGTCCAATGACAATAGGAGCAAGCAACCAACATCGTATTTCTTAGTTGTCCAAAAATGTTTGGAAGTATCCTATATAGTTACTAAGTTTCTTGCCTCTTATAAGTGGTTAATTATGAGTATCTAATGCAGCTATTTTGCATATCTCTATAAACAGTTCATGCCATAGACTACCTGTGCTGTCTGTACTAGTGGAAGTAGAATTCTTAGTATGTTTAAATCCAATCAGATTAAAGGACCAATTCGAGGAACCTGAAAAACAATTAAGGAAACTCATCCTGAAAATTCAGTTTCTCTAGAACCACTCTCAGTACAAAAGTCTATTTTAGTCAGTGTTCTCCAGAGAGGCACAAACAATAGGAGATTATATATATATATACATATACATATATTTTATATATATATATAATCCATCTATAGAAAGAGATAGGTAGATAACATTTATAAGGGAAATTGCCTTGCTCAATACGGAGGCTGAGAAGTCCTATGAGAGGCTATCTGCAAGCTGGCGTCTCAGGAAAGCCAGTTTGAAGACCACAGAATAAGAGAAGCCACTGGTGTAACTCTCAGTTCAGGGCCAAAGTCCTGAGAACCCAGGGAATCTACTGGTGTGAGTCCAACAGCAGGAGAACGTGGAGTTTCAAAGTCCAAAGGCAAAAAAAGGGCATCCCAGCTCCAGAAGCAGGAGAAAGAGAGAGAGGGAGACAGAGGAGACAGAGCAATAATTGGCCCTTTCTCCTTCTTTTTGTTCCATCCAGGTCCCCATCCAATTGCATGGTGCACATCCACCAAGAGAAGATGGAAGACAGAGTCTTCCCCACTCAGTCCAACAACTCACATACCAGTCTCCTCCAGAAGCACTCTCACAGACACACCTGAGGCAGCCCAGTAATTCTAATCATGTGCCAAGCCATCTTGTTTCCATTTCAACAGAAGAGGGATATGCTCAGTGCCTACTGAAGCACTGAGAATAATACAATGATTGAGAATAATGCTTTATCAGCTATCTGGGTATCCCTTAATTCAGCCAAGTTGACACCCAAAATCAACTATTACAAGATGCCATTATAATTCTGTCCCTAACATTGAGTGTTAATTCAGCAGCTAATGACTGAAGTATTATAATAGGAGAAGTAAAAAATACTCTGATCTCCTATTTAAAAATTATCTTTCACCTATAAGCAATGCATTCCCTTAAATATATTTATCATCTAGCCATTCTTAAAGCACATACTGCAACACTAGTGCTGATTCTGTAAAAGGAATAAACATAGAGCCCACTTTAGAAATTGGAACAAGATTTGCAGTGAAGGTATATTTCCCTATAGGATGATGCTGCTCATTAAAAAACACTTTATCAAGTTCTACTCCATTCTCAGAACTGCCTCCAATAATATTCAGATTATATTTACAACTCTAGGTGAAAAGTTCCCTTGCAAACGTAATGATTATCTAATAAATACTCTAACGACATGGATGATAGTTCATCATAGACAAAAGAAATCCATTCCAAGGCTAAACACCATAAGACTATCCAAAAGGAACAAATGAGAGAACTACTCATAGGTGAAGGATGACTGGAGGTTCCAGGAAATAATCTTAGTGATTAAATAGGAGAGCCTCTTCTAATACAGCAGGTAAGGCATAAATATAGGCAGAGTAGACTGATGTTACAGACAAGGGTCAGGGAATATGGACCACACCTAAAAGAAACTGGGGACCTCTTCATATGTGCAGTATCTCCTATGCCACTTTACCTTAAGACAGATTTAAAGCACTCTTCAATTGGATATTCAGTATGAAAATGATTAAAGGATAGGAACTATACTTTGCATTTATCTTTGAAACCTCTCACACTGAGAGGTTTCCTAGTCAGAATCTTTCAGGGTCCACACATTTTTTTTTTTTTTAATTGATTTTCAGTGGTTTTATTTATTTATTTATTTATTTATTTATTTATTTATTTTTTATTATACTTTAAGTTCTAGGTTACATGTGCATAACGTTTATATCATGTATAACTCCCCAATGCAATCCCTCCCTCCTCCCCCCTCCCCCTGATAGGCCCCAGTGTGTGATGTTCCCCTTCCCGAGTCCAAGTGATCTCATTGTTCAGTTCCCACCTATGAGTGAGAATATGCGGTGTTTGGTTTTCTCTTCTTGTGATAGTTTGCTAAGAATGATGGTTTCCAGCTGCATCCATGTCCCTACAAAGGACGCAAACTCATCCTTTTTGATGGCTGCATAGTATTCCATGGTGTATATGTGCCACATTTTCTTAATCCAGTCTGTCACAGATGGACATTTGGGTTGATTCCAGGTCTTTGCTATTGTGAATAGTGCCGCAATAAACATACATGTGCATGTGTCTTTGTAGTAGAATAATTTATAATCCTTTGGGTATATACCCAGTAGTGGGATGGCTGGGTCATATGGTACATCTAGTTCTAGATCCTTGAGGAATCGCCATACTGTTTTCCATAATGGTTGAACTAGTTTACAATCCCACCAACAGTGTAAAAGTGTTCCTATTTCTCCACATCCTCTCCAACATCTGTTGTTTCCTGACTTCTTAATGATTGCCATTCTAACTGATGTGAGATGGTATCTCATTGTGGTTTTGATTTGCATTTCTCTGATGGCGAGTGATGATGAGCATTTTTTCATGTGTCTGTTGGCTGTATGGATGTCTTCTTTTGAGAAATATCTGTTCATATCCTTTCCCCACTTTTTGATGGGGTTGTTTGTTTTTTTCTTGTATATTTGTTTGAGTTCTTTGTAGATTCTGGATGTTAGCCCTTTGTCAGATGAGTAGGTTGCAAAAATTTTCTCCCATTCTGTAGGTTGCCTGTTCACTCTGATGGCAGTTTCTTTTGCTGTGCAAAAGCTCTTTAGTTTAATGAGATCCCATTTGTCAATTTTGGCTTTTGCTGCCGTTGCTTTTGGTGTTTTAGACATGAAGTCCTTGCCCATGCCTATTTTTTGCCTTTATACCTTTTAATGCAGCTGCTTCCAAATACAACTTTTAGACTAAAATATACTTACTCAATTCTGTATTTGCGAACATTTAGCTTATTTCCGGTTTTTAAATTTTATAAACAACCTTATCATGAACTACTAATTATATTATTGAAAAAAGAAAAAGCTCTCAAGGTATAACATTTTAACTTGCCTGTTCAACTCTCTCTGATGAATATTCCCTAGCCACCACTGATCTATTTACTGTCTCTATCACTTCACCTTTTCCAGAATGTCATAGTGTTGGAATCATACAGTTTGTATTCTTTTCAGATTGGCTTCTTTAATTTTGTAATATACATTGAGCTTCTTCCATATATTTGCATGGCTTGGTAGCTCATTTAGTTTTGATGCTGAATAGTATGCCACTGTCTACATGTACTACAGATTATTTACTCACCTGCAGAGGAACATCTTGATTGCTTCTAAGTTTGACAATTATGAATAAAGCTGTTACGTTTATTAAAACTTGTGAACATTAGTTTTCAACTCATTTGGGTAAATATCAATGAGCATAAATGCCAGATTATATGGTAAGAGCATGTTAGTTTATAAAAAATTGTTAAACTGTCTTCCAAAGTGGCTGTACTATTTTGCATTCCCAGCAACAATGAATGAGAGCTTCTGTTACTCTGTATTCTTGCCAGCATTTGGTGTTGCCAGTGTTCTGAATTTTGGGTGTTCTAACAGATGTGCAGTATCATCTCATTGTCTTTAATTTTCAGTTCTCTGATAACACAGGATGGGAAGCATCTATTAATATGCATATATGCCATGTATATATCTTCTTTGGTGAGATGTCTGTTCAGAACTGTAGCTTATTTTTAATCAGGTTGTTCGTTTTATTATTGTTGAATTTTAAGAGTTCTTTGTATATTTTGGATAACAATAATTTTTCAGATGTCTTTTACAAATATTTCTCCTCATCTGTGGCTTCTCTTTTTACACTCTTGACAGTGTCTTTTGTAGAGTGGACGTTTCTAATTTCCATGAAGTCAGGTTCTCGATTATTTCTTTGATGGATCCTGCCTTTGGTGTTATATTTTACAAATCATTGTAATGCCCAAGGACATGTATATTTTCTCCTGCTGTTTTCTATGAATATTATAGTTTCGCATTTTACATTTAAATCTATAACCTATTTTGAATTAATTTTTGTGAAGGACATGAGATCTGTGTAGAGATTCATTTTCTTGGATGTGCATATCCATTTGTTCAAGCAGAATTTCTGGAAAAGACTCTCTTCCATTGCATTGCCTCTGTAGACTTGTCAAAATCAGCTGATTATATTTATGCGTATTTTTTTTTCTGGGCTCTATACTGTTTCATTGATCCATTTGTCTATTGTTTCTTGATACCATACTATCTTGATTACTATAGCTCTGTAGTCAATTTTCTATCTCTTTCATTTTCACTTCACATTCTAGGACACCAAAACTTTAAATATCTATGGTGCCTCCTATGTCATGTAAGCTTTACTCATTCTTTTTCATTTTATTATTATTATTATTATTATTTTTGTCTGACCATGTTAAAGACCTATCTTCAGCTTCTAAAATTCTTTTATTTTCTGCTTGATCTAGTCTATTATCGAAGTTATGAAATTCATTTTGTATTTCATTCAATGAATTCCTTCATTCCAGAATTTCTTTTGAGTTCTTTTTTATGATATCTATCTCTTTGGTAAATTTCTCATTCATATCCTGAAATGTTTTTCTTTTTTTTTTGTATTATTTATCTGAATTTTCTTGTATCTCACTGACATTCTTTAATATCATTATTTGAATTTTTTACAAGATTTCATAACTCTTTTGTTGGAATCTTGCTGGAGAATTATTGTGTTCCTTTGTAGGAATATTTCCTTTCTTTTTCATGTTTCTTGTGTCTTTATGTTGATGCCTGTGCATTTGGTGTAACAGTCACTTCTTTCAACTTCTTGGGTTTGCTTTTATATGGGAGGAATTTTTTCTGAGGAGTTATCTATAGTGTTGGTTGGGTAGGGCACTTTGGCTTTGATTCTAGATGAGTGCAGTAGTATACTCTCTGTGTGATTTATTGGGCTGTAAACAGCATGACTAGTGTCTGTGATTTCTTCAGCAGCTTAAGGTGGGGTTGCTAGTAGACACTGTGGTGATGTTTTGCTGGAGATGGGGACATCAGTTGCACCAGTTCTTGGGCCCTATGATGATAGTGGTGGGCTGAGCATGCCTATCCTTCACCTCCAGGGTGGTATATTCCTGTTAGTGGGTCCAGGTGGACCAATTCTGGGACCTCTGGGCAGCTTGCTCAGGTGCCAGCAGTGATAGTAGTAAGCCTGGTGGGTGCACAGGCTCTAAGGCTCTTCTGCAGTAGGTGTGGCATGGGCAATAGAAATAGCAGTGGTAGGACAACCCTCTGGCTTCCAGGCATTCTGCGCTAATGTTAGCGGGGCTGTGATGGGCTGGACAGGCCAGTTCCTAGGTCCACAGGTGGTGTGTGTGGGTGAGTGCCAGCTGTGGTGGTAATGGCAGATTGGGTGGGTCTGGCCTCAGGCTCCCTGGTTGTGTGTGGGTGCTGATTCAAAGAGGTAGTAGTAAGGTTTCTGGTGGAATACTCAGGTAAGGACAGCAGTGGCTGCGGTGTGGCCCTGCAGCTGGGGAGGACCAGTTTTCTTACAGTGGCAGCAGCTATAAACAGGTGGCTTCGGAGGAAACCCTTTGCCCCAGATGGCTGCTGCAAGTGGAGTACTCTTTCCTCAAGGTGCTTGTAGGTGTGTGGTGGTCCTGATGCTGGGGAAGAGGTGTTGTTACCAATGCCCCATGTTTGTGATAGCAGTCTGAAGCAGCACCAAGCTGTGGGCAAGGGATGTCAATGGGGATCTAGGGATGTGGACAGTCAGGGGCTTTGGGCCTTTGAGTAGCATGCATTCTGGTTGGGACTGTGTTCTCAAAATGGTGCCATGCTGGAACTGCTTAAGATTCAGGAGTGTGTGAGACCCAGCGTGAGCTTTCTCTCTGAAACAATGCCATTGTGTGATCTCCAGGCAACTCCCTATAATAGTCCCAGGGCCCCTGTGGGTCGAGGGGCTCTCCTGCAGCTAGGATTGCAGGATTTGCAGTGGGAATGTGGTAGTCACTCACTTACCCTTTCCCTGCATTAGGGAGCCTTTCCAGGCTCCCAGTGGTCCCAGACCAACAGGCTGCCTCACTTCATTCTCCTTCCTTGCCTTAGGTGTTTCCTGTTAATTCTCAGATGAATTCTAGTGTTCTCTGTTAGGCAATCTAATTAAAGTGTGATTATCTACTTGCTATTTTGGTTCTTCTTTGTTGGGGAGATACCAAATGCCTCTAGTCAGCCATCTTGAAGCCCTGCCCCTCTAGTCCCCTACAGAAACTCTAGAATTAGTTTGTCTTTATCCACCGATAAAAAACATTTATAAATCGTTGTCAATAGTAAGGCAATCTATGCACTAACAACCATTGGAAATTGACTACTGATGCACAATTTTCAGTGACTTAGTCATTCTTTATCTGATAAACACAGCCACCATGCACTCATGCTTTACCACTCCATCATTTATCAGGTGTCATCTCGTTTCTTTGTCAAACATTCCTTTAGTTCTATACATTTTGTGGTAAGTGAGAACCAATGTATTTGTATAAATATGAGTAAAGAAAGGTACAATGTAACTCTCAGCTTTCCAACCTGATTTTGAAGTTGAATTATTTAAAAAGGGCACTTACCTTTTGTTGATGTATTCTCTGATCTCAAACTATAGCTATACCACAGAATAGCCTGTTTATCAGGATTAAATTCTGATATTCTACATATGCATAACTTTGGTCTCACAATCAAATATTTATGATTTCAAGCCTTCAGAGTTATCCAATTATGGTTTATGATTAAATAGCCAGTAGTATGTGGTATGGATCCACAGGAAGAAAAGCTCCAAGAGGGGCTTTTTTTTAAGCAAAAGTCTTTTGCTACTTTTGTTGACTCAATTTCCCAAGTACCAAGAAGAGTAGTATCTGACCTTCTGTAGTTGCTCATGAAAAAAATGAAGGAGTGGCTTCCAGGGCTCTGTTGGAATGGTCTCTGGAAGCATCAAGCTAGTGTTTGACTGTAAAATTGATACGGGTACTGGCAATGATAGCAGTGGGCCTGGTGAGTAAAGAATTAATTCTTCAAGCATATATTGCTTTATTCGATATGAAGATTATTTTTATTTAATTTTAATTGACATTATTATTGTGTATATTTATGAGGTAAAATGTGATTTTTTAAAAAAAGATATGGGGTCTTGCTCTATCACAAGGTTAGAGTACAAAGGCATGTCATAGCTGACTGCAGCCTCAAACTCCTCGACTCAAATGATACTCCCATCTCAGTCTCCTAGGTAGCTGGGATTACAGAACTAAGCCGCCATGCCTGGACATATGTGAACATTTTAAAATAATCTTCATAGATTAAGAAAAGATCCTCTCCAGTTGTTTTTGCTTCCCTCTCATTTAAACGCCAACGTATTTTTGGCTTTTTTCTCATACATAATACACAAGCTAATAATATTTATGATAAATTAATTTATCTGCAATGTTTGCTGTCTTTATTCATGTAATATTGCCTAGCATGTATTCCAAAGTTAATATTGTTAAGTTTATCTGCAAGTTTGAATAGTTCATCAAGATATGTTTTGAAATTTGGATAGACCGTCAATTCCTTGGAATAGCCAACCCTATTGCTCTTCCTTTAGAATACACTCAAAATCCAACAATTTCTCTGTAATTTCACTGTCATGAACCAATCTTAGGACACTATCATCTCTCATCTAGATTATAGTAAGTTTCCTAAGTGACATCCTACTTCACCTTCATACCACCATGGCCATCTATCCTCTCACCCATACAGTTATACTCCATAGAGCAGCTGTGGTGAATATTTTATCATTTATACCACATGTCATTACATCCAATAATTCCCCATCTCAATCAGAGAGAAGCCAATGTCTTTACAACAGTCTGAAAGCCCCTAAATGGCCTGGCTACTTGCTACAGCTCTTACCTTTTGCTCTTACTATTTTTTCCTTGTTCATTCAGCTGTGTTCATACTGGCCTTTGTGCTATTTCTTGAACATGCTGAGCACCCCTACTTCAGTACATTTGTGCATTCTGCTTCCCCTAATTGAATGCTCTTCACCCAAATATATGCATGGTTCTCTCCGTTACTTCCTTCAGATCTCTATTCGCATCTTGTCCTTGAAGGTGCTATTACAAGATCTTGTTGTCTTTAATAAGGATCCCAGCCAAAGCTTGAAGGAGAGTAGGTAAATGTCTTTGGAAATTTAAGGAAAAGGAATCTATACTATGTAGCAGCACAAGCTTTTGGCAACATTGTTGTTCAGAGTAACTGGGTGATCTAGCTCAGCATCCTCAACTTTTTTGGCACTAATTGTTTCCTGGAAGACAATTTTTCTATGTCTTCCAGGAAACAATTAGTTTGGGGATGAAACTGTTCCACCTCAGACCATCAGGCATTAGATTTTTATAAGGAGTGTGCAGCCTAGATCTCTCTCATGTGCAGCTCACGAAAGGGTTCATGTTCCTATGAGAATCTAATGCCGCCGCTGATCTTGATTGGTTTGGTGCTATTCTATTGCCCATGCCACACCCACTGCAGAAGAGCCTTAGAGCCTGTGCACCCATCAGGCTTACTGCTATCACTGCTGGCACCTAAGCAATGATAGCAGCTTGAGAGGCAGAGTTCAGGCAGTAATGCTGGCTCAACCAGTACTCACCTCCTGCTGTGCAGCCAAGTCTCTAACAGGCAGTGGGACCCATACTGGTCCATGGCCCAGGGGATGGGAACCCCGATCTAGCTTAAGAGATTTCTAGACAAAATGTAAAAAATATTGCCTGTTTTATTCTTGCTGCTTAGAGTAAAATGTCTGGGTGACCAAATAATTCCCTTCTTCATCTCCTGAGATTACAGAAATTAATTATAACCTTCTTGATTTTTTAGCTATTGATGATTCTTTCTCTTTGAATACTACATTTGCAATGCTCATATGTTTATTTCATTTTTAGTTAAAGCCTGGAGCAGTATCAACAACAATTGAGTTTAAAATGAAGCAGTATCATTCCACCTTTCTTGCTGAATGCCCTTGCTATGTATTGTTTACTTTACATTTCCTTTGACCTTCTCAGAATTTTCTGGCTTTCCAATGTCATGCAAATATGAGTTTTGTTGGAGCTGGGCAGAATGGACAAAGGGATTGTTTAACATTTTGAGGATATTATGTGGGAATTTCAGGCCTAGTTCTGGTGCCAGGAAATCCATATATCACAAAATTGTTAGCCTCATTCTTTCTCAGCCTCATCAAGACACTCCCTCCACTGAATCCATCAAATTTTGTTCTTGTCTTATTATTTTTTGATTAACTAAATGGCATATTTGATATTCCACATGGTATTAGACTAATATTATTAAACATAAAGAAGGGACTTTAATGTTGTCCTATTGAAAGCAATTTTGAACAGCCAGTAATTTAATTCCAAATCTTTACTAATGTTTCCCTTACATCTTTCTCATTACTTCTCCATCTTTTATTTATCAAAATAATCTCCATAATCTACTTCATATTGATCCTTTGCTGATACTAGGACATTAGTTTTTATTATACAAATCAGTTCTTTTTCCAAAATGTGATTTATTTATAGTTCTCCAACATTTTGTTTAGTGGCATTCTTAGCTTAGGACACTTTCTAAATTGCTGATGCAAACAGTAAAAATGTATTTGTATACTACATGTATTTTTCTATGTAGAAGACATTCAATTAATGTCTTCAAATGTATACTTAGTAGAAGATATAAGATATACTCATATGTACAAAGCTTTTACTATTTACTAGGAATTTTGCTAACTATCTTCAATTCCTGAAATTGCCTAATAAGGACACTTGTAAAACTCAATTCCAGAAATTTAAAAATTTTTAACCTACAACACAGAAAGTGAAAATGCAATTCAAGGTGCCACAGCTAAATTTTGTGTAGATAAGTCTTTCTTTGGCTGTAGAAAGGATAGGTTTTAAAGAAATAAGAATGGCAAAAGAGCAGTTAAAAAACTATTTTAGTAATCTTGACAAGAGATAATGGAAGCCTTGCTAGTATTGTGGATAACAGAAAGGAAGGATATATTAGGAAAAAATTCAGCAATAAACAGAAAGGAAGGATATATTAGGAAAAAATTCAGCAATAAACAGAAAGGAAGGATATATTAGGAAAAAATTCAGCAATAAACTTGTATTTGGTGCATAATCTGTTAACTAGGGAAAATAATGGGCATTTGGACAGAATTTTCCTAGTAAATGCAATATTTTGCATCTTTTAGGTAAGAAAAACATTAGAAAAGAAAGCCTCAGGTCCTTTGCCTCTGAGAAAATGTTAAAGGGAATTAGGGAAACATGTTGTTTAACTTTTAGGTAAATGGTAGAGGATGACTCTTGAAAATACACATGTAATATTTGGAAAACACATAAATATTTGTTATGAAGAATAACAAAATGAACACACATGAATTCCCCACTGTACTGACAATTACATTACCAATACCTATTTATATGCTTCTCTGCTGTCTTCATGCCTGAGGTAGCTCTTATCCTGAAATTCTGTTTTATCTAAGAGGCCCTGAGGACTTTAATAAGGCTCACTAGCCCCCAATTTGCTCTAATGGTAGTGGAAGTCCCTTTGGACTTGTCAGACTCAATTACATTGTGTCACCTATGTAACTCATCGTATGTTGATCTTTGAGGTGTTATAGATTCGCTTCTGTTCTCTCTCATTCACATTCAATCATTTACCAGTGTTGGCTCTACAACAGAAAAAGGTCATTTTCTTATATTTTTCTTCATCAGATGGTAATAAATTAACACCTGAATTGCAGAATGGCAAAACTGATATAATCTAATATAACCTTTAACTACTACATTAGCCTGTTCTCACACTACTAAAGACATACCTGAGACTGGATAATTTATATGTAGAAAGAGACTTAATGGATTCATGGTTCCACATGGCTGGGGAGGCCTCACAATCATAGTGGAAGGCAAAGGAGTAGCAAAGACACATCTTACATGATGGCAGGCAAGAGAGCATGAGGCAGGGGAACTACCCTTTATAAAACCATCAGATCTCATGAGACTTATTCACTGTCACAAGAACAGCACGGGAAAAAAGGACCTCCATGATTCAATTACCTCCCACTGGGTCCCTCTCATGACATGTGGGGATTGTGGGAGCTACAATTCAAGATGAGATTTGGGTGGAGACACAGCCAAACCACATCAGCTATATAATCTTTAGCTATATAACTTGATATAACTATATAACCTTTCTAACCTTGGGTAAAAAGCTGCAAGGTATGTTCCTACTTTCTTCTTAAACAAACAAACAAACAAAAGTCCTGTAGTTAAAGGTGTAATACTGCCTCACTATAAGAATATAGACAGATCATACCTTTTGGAAATAGTCAAGAAACATATCAGACCACTAGGACAAATTCCCTGGGATTTCAAAAGGAGGAGAGAGACTTTTTGTATCGTTTACAATCCTTTGTCTTGAGAAAAGAAGATACATGTAGGTAGGAGGACAGGAATTATATTTTTTACGCTTGTTAAAAAATTGCGAAGAACACTATTTAGTTCTAGTAGAACTAATAACAAAACAAAATTCTCATTGTGGTAAAAATGCATATCATTAAATTTACCATCACAGCCATTTATAAATGGACAACTCAGTAGTGTTAAATGTATTAATATTGTTGTGCAACAGAGCACTAGAACATTTTCATCTTGCAAAACTGAAACTATACACTCCATACTTGTTAAATGTTAATTCCTCTTTCCGCCAGCCCTAGCCCCTGGCAACCACCTTTATATTTTATGATTTGAACTACTTTAGAAATTTCATGAATGGGATCATGTAGTAAATGTCCTTTTGTGACTGATTTATTTTGCTTAGCATAATATCCTCCAAATACATACATGTTGTAGCGTGTGACAGTATTTCCTTCTTTTTTAGGGCTATATCATTTATCTATTCCACTGTCAATGGACATTTGGGTTGCTTCCACTTCTTGATTATTGTAAATAATGCAGTTAATAACATGAGTATACAAATATCTCTTTAAATTCTCCTTTAAATTATTTTGGATATATACCCAGATGTGGGATTGCTGGGTCATGTGGGAGTTCTACTTTTAATACTTTGAGAAACCTCCATATTGTTTTCCACATTGGCTGCACTATTTTACATTCTCACCAACAGTGCACAATGGTGCCAGTTTCTCCACATTTGTGCCAACATATTATTTTTTATTCTTTTGATATTAGCCATCCTAGTGGATATGAGGTGATATCTCCTTGCAGTTTTGATTTGCATTTATCTTATGATTAGTGATGTAGAACATATTTTCATATCCTTGCTGGCCATTTGTATTCTTCTTTGGAGAATTTTCAATTAAAGTCCTTTGCCCATTTTCAATTGTGTTATTTGTTTTATTATCATTGAGTTGTAGAAGTTCCTTTTATGTTCTGGATATTAATCCCTTATCAGATATGTGATTTGCAAATATTTTTTCCCATTCCTTTTTTATTATACTTTACGTTCTAGGGTACATGTGCACAATGTGCAGGTTTGTTACATATGTATACATGTGCCATGTTGGTGTGCTGCACCCATTAACTCGTCGTTTACATTAGGTATATCTCCTAATGACATCCCTCCCCACTTCCTCCACCCCACAACAGGCCCTGGTGTGTGATGTTCTCCTTCCTGTGTCCAAGACTAATAAAGAAGAAAAGAAAGAAGAATCAAATAGATTCAATAAAAAATGGTAAAGGGGCCGACCCCACAGAAACACAAACTACCATCAGAGAATACTATAAACACCTCTATGCAAACAAACTAGAAAACCTAGAAGAAATAGATCAATTCCTGGACAAATACACTCTCCCCAGACTAAACCAGGAAGAAGTTGAATCCCTGAATAGATCAATAACAGGCTCTGAAATTGAGGCAATAATTAATAGCCTACAAACCAAAAAAAGTCCAGGACCAGATGGATTCACAGCCAAATTCTTCCAGAGGTACAAGGATGAGCTGGTACCATTCCTTCTGAAACTATTCCAATCAATAGAAAAAGAGAGAATCCTCCCTAACTCATTTTATGAGGCCAACATCATCCTGATACCAAAGCCTGGCAGAGACACACACAAAAAAAGAGTATTTTCTCCCATTCTATGGGCTGCCTTTTCACTCTGTTCAAGAAGAATCTTTATTGACTTAGTTTCATTGTAAATAGCACGTGATTTGGTATTTCTAAGTCATAAGGGGTTCAATAGGGTCATTGTAGGAACCTTCACATCTTATTTAAATGTTGCTTACCCAACTTATGACCTTGTCATGCAAATCTTTTGCTGTTCATTTCTGCTCTTCTGCTGTTGCCCAAATAGATTAATACTTCCTCAATAATGTTCCATATTCTGAAATCTAGTTTTTGCTTCTTCTCAGTAAAATTAATCTCAGATTCTAAATTCAAAGACCAACCAAACTCAAAATAACTTGGAAGAGTTTGTTTGAGTTGTAGTATTGAAAAGGAGCTGGAGAGCACATCTCAGCTCAGTGAGGGAGGAAGTTCCTGACCAATTATATCTGACAGAAGGATAACGCTGGAGTATGGCAGGCCTGGTGCCAAGCTTTGACCATCTATTTTATAAATGAAGATATGGTAATATCTTAATAGTTAACTGGTGTTTGTACTCCAGTCAGCACACAAAAAAATCTACTAACCAGAAGGGTGTTATTGATGACTAAGATAACTATAACTTATTGAATTGTTACTCTATACCAGGTTTCATGCTTTATCTTACCCCATACTTGAAATAATCTTTGTGATAGGTATTTCCCTACTGTGGAGATAGGAACACAAATTGACACACAGAGGTTAAATATTGGCCCAGGTTTCATAATTCTAAGTGGCAGATCTGGGCTTTCAAACTTAGAGCTGAGGGACTCAAAATATCAACTTTTCTGAACTAGAACGTATGAGCACATCATCCACATATTTACCATACAGTGTTGTTCATAGTATGACAGTAGTATATGATATAAACAGGAGGGAGAATGAGATTTATTTATGATTATTCAGAGATAGACTGATGCACAATAAATTCAGGAACTGGAGAGAATTTACATTTTCCTTTAAAGAGATGAGAACACTGATTCATGAGTGGGAGTGCTCAATAGAAGAATGGTTTAAAATGACATGAGGGTTCCTGTCATTATTTTATATAATGCTTTTAGCAATGCAAAATACTTGGAAAAATTAGGGAACAGTATTACACAGCTTGTTGAGTCAGTGGAGAAGAATAATATATGCAGTTAATGTTTCTGATCTGGAGCTGCCTAACAGTAACATGTATAATTTCTATTTTAATCCCGGTATGATTTTACAAATATAAAAAGATGCATGGTCTTGATGGCATTTGTGCCTGATATCTGATATGTGCTTGAGGAAGTTTTCATCTCCAACAGTCTCAGATAGGCCAATTCTCTTATTTTCTATGAGGTCTGCAGCACAGTCAGTGAAGTGTGAAGTAAAGAACCAAAGCTTTGAACTATGAAGCAGTACTTCTAGCACATTGTGGTAAAATGGCAAAGAAACAGAATGACTTTTTTTTTTTTTTTCCCAGACACACTGATAAAATAGAGTAAGAATGTGGAACAGGCTGTTTCCTTCCCTTTTTAAAAATTGTATTCTTTTAATTGGAGCATGTTCATTTAATGCTCTTAGAATTATTATCAATTTGAGGTGAGTTAATAGCAGTATCAGAATCACAAATTTAGTTCTTGTGAGAGAAAAAAATATTAGAATTGTATACAGTCTTTTGTGGGGAAAGCCATGAGAACAATGAAGTGTGAAAGTTAGATTATACCAGTTACTTATGCTTAATAACTTAGTGATATCACAAATCAAATCCCTGGTTCTCAAATTTTAATATGAGAAATATAGTTTCTAAGATACGTCTAAGGAGAGCCAAAAATAAACAAAATATTGTCTTTGTTACTGAACATTAACGCTATGTATTAAGAAGTGAAGTATACTGCATTCCACCTCATTTGGTATGATGATGGTAGAATTACACTGATGGATGTGGCCAGTCAACATAAAGGCATGATGTGCATACAGATATTCTTTGTCATAAAATATGCATATTACGTGCATTGTTGAAACATGTTTGATTTGTAACACTGAGAATTGAACTTCAAGTCATAAGTTTCTTTTTTTTTTTGAGACGGAGTCTCGCTCTCCCGGGCTGGAGTGCAGTGGCCGGATCTCAGCTCACTGCAAGCTGCGCCTCCCGGGTTTACGCCATTCTCCTGCCTCAGCCTCCCGAGTAGCTGGGACTACAGGCGCCCGCCACCTCGCCCGGCTAGATTTTTGTATTATTTTAGTAGAGACGGGGTTTCACTGTGTTAGCCAGGATGGTCTCGATCTCCTGACCTCGTGATCCGCCCGTCTCGGCCTCCCAAAGTGCTGGGATTACAGGCTTGAGCCACCGCGCCCGGCCAAGTCATAAGTTTCTTGAAGATCTAGACTGTTCCTTGACAATCACTCAAAGAAACATTGTATGGTGAGAATAAATCAAACACATATATATATTAAAAGCCAGTTTCTCCACCAGCAAACTATGAGAGAAATTTCATTTTTGAAACTTTGCTTTTGCCACAGTGTAATAGGAATAGCAGAGTCTATCTTATAGGTGCTGATCGTATTAATGTGCTCTGGGAACCTAGTATAGGACCTGACCCTCATAATGTGCTTGGTTACCATTTATTACCTTCCCTCCTTTGCTTTGCAACTCAAATCCTAGTACACAAATCTTAGTTTCATGCATGGCCCGTAATCAATAATATTGCCTTTTATAAAAGAAATAGCTAGGCCAGGCACGGTGGCTCACACCTGTAATCCGAGCATTTTGGGAGGCTGAGATGGGCACATTGCCTGAGCCCAGGAGTTTGAGGTCAGCCTGGGCAACATAGTAATAGCCAGTCCCTATGCAAAGAAGAAAAAGACAAAAATTAGCTGCACATGGTGGCACACATGTCGTCCCAGCTATTTGAGAGGCTGAGATGGAAGGATCGTTTGAGTCCAGGAGGCAGAGGTTGCAGTGACATGAGATGGCACCACTGCACTCCAGCCTGGGTGACAAAACAAGATCCCGTCTCAAAAAAAGGGTAATAATAATAGCAAAAAAATAAATAAAATAAAAAAGAAGCTAAACCGTTTTATCAAGGTGCATTTCATATGCTATAAAACCCACCCATTCTAAATGTATGATTCAGCAGTTCGTCTATATAGAAAATTTCACAAAATATACAAAATTTTCCTTCAGATAATTAAGAAGCTTATGAATTTTATCATATATTAGTAAAGAAATGTAAGCCTTATTTCCGTATGCTAGCAACCATCAAAAATTTTAATTAATCAAATTTATAATAGCAAATAAATGTGATTTTTGTAATTTATAATAGCAACTAAAATAAAAGGACTAGAAATAAAACATACAATAAAATGTATAGAGATCTTTATGAAAAAATTATCAAACATGATTATAAAACATTACATCAATATCTTCAAATTATTGGCTGTTTCTCCAATAATCTATAGATTACAATGCTTTCCAATCAAAATTCCAATATATATTAATTATAAGACTTAATAATCAGATTCCAGAGTTTATAAGGAAGACCAAATGTCCAGGAGTAACTATACTGAACTATAGTATAGTTTCATGTTTCAGTAACATGTTTCAGCCATGTTTCAGTAACATGACTGAAAATGAGCAAGATATAAGCTTGTTCTACCTGTTATACAGATTTACTATAAAGTTACAATTAATGCAGTGTGGCACAGCTATAAAGGTAAGTAAACACATATATATTACATATACACATATATTATATATATGTTGCTTATATGAGGCAGAAATTATTATTTCAGATTAATGGGGAAATATGGATGCCATTCAATAACTGGTATTTGTGACATAAATTTATACTGTACACAAAAAGAAAATCCAAATGGTTAAAGACTTGCATATAAAAGACCAATCTTCAAAATTTTGTAAGGAAATAGGAAACACAGAGAAATATTCTTATCACCTTCTCATATGAAAGGATTTCTTAAATGAGACACAAACTATATGATCCACAAACCTAACAAATGAGAAATTATATTGGAATCTAAAAATTCCATTCATTAAAGGTATGGCAAAATAGGGTACAGAACTTCGAGAGTGTACTGAAACATTTGTCGTCAACAAAGCTATGCATAAAGTGTATGCTTTAGATAAAGAAAGCCAAAAATGTTATAAGGAAAATTCACATAATCAAATAGAATAACAGGCAAATGGTATTGAAAGATATTTTAAAGAGAAGGAAATAAACTTATTTAAAAAGGTTCAATCCCATCAGGGAAAGGCAATTTTAAAAAGATAGAAATTATCTCACAACTGCCATATTAAATACAGAAAAATTAATTTCAAAGGTTTTAGAAAGGAGTAAATGGCTAATCAACTCCCATATGCTCTTGGTGGGAATGCTTTCAGTTGGTAACTTTGCATTGCATTTCAATTTGGTGATATATTATTGGTCTCTATATAGCAATGAAAATGAGTGAACTACAGAAATGCATACTAATATGGAGGGGTCTTAAATAATATGCTAAGAAAAACAAGCAAGCCATGAAAGATTATGGAAGTTTTTATACATTTTACATAAATTTCATAAAAAGTAATATTATTGGGGATCCATTCATATGAGGTTATTTTAGTTTATTTGTGCTGCTATAACAACACCACAGAGTGGTCATTTATAAAGAACAAGAATTTCTCATATTCTGGAGGCTGCAAACCCAAGATCAAGGCACTGGCATTTGGGGTCTGGTGAGGTTGCATCATCTGGATGGGAGGAACACTTTGTCCTCATATGGCCAAAGGCAGAAGGGCAAATGGGAGAGAACTCCCTCTGTCAAGCCCTTTTATAAGAGCACCTAATCCTCTGCAAGAGGGATAAGCCTCCATGACCTAATCACCTCTTGCGGGCCCTGCCTCAATACTATCACATTGGCAACACCTAAATTTTGGTGGGGACACATTAAGATGATAGCAGAAATCCAAGTAAAATGGCAAGCAAAAAATAATAATTTTCAGGATAGATATATTTGGGAAGGATAGTGCAATTCAGGAGGAACACAGGGGTTCAAACTTTTCAAAGAGAGTAGAGGATAAGATAGAACAATTTACTTGCCAAGGGAAAATTCTCTTTAGTTGCAGGTAGAGGAGGGTGGAAGTGCTCATATGTGAGTAAGTCTTTCCTGCATCATACAAAAGCAAATACTTAAATGATCCCTGACTTCTGTAGGATTTTCTATGTTTTATAACTAGCACAATTTCTTTTCTTCCATTTTGATAATTTTATAGATTATCAGATGAAGTGTCGTTGTTACAAAACATGTTGGCTATGTACAAATCTCTCTCACCATCACACCAAACTTAGTACTTCACTGATTCTTTCTTGCATGGATTCCATTGTGAGTTCATATTCTTACTCTAAATAAAGCTCTTCTTAAAGAATGTCTGCTATTGAATTTTAGGACTTTCTGCCAGTATGCATTTTCCAAGAATGGCAATGGTATTTTAGTAAAGTGTTTCCCTAATAAAGTACTTGCTCAACATTTACTATAGTCAGTTATCATTTTACTCAAATGAAAGTACTGAGAATTATTCTCCTGTAAATTGTGTAATATTTCCCTATTAGGGGATGTTGATTAGACAATACTGAGTCATGATACTAAGTTAATCCAGGAGTAGTAACAGTTGAAGACTTTCTGCAGGGAAAAAAATCATATAAGTAAAAAAAACATGTAATAAATAAAGACAGATACAGTTTTAATTCCCTGCACCACCAATTAATATATGTGTGGTAGTGGGCAAACTACCTAAATTCTCTAAGCTCCACATTTCTTGGTTGTCCAGAATCTGATTTGCTATTTATTGGTAGTAGAGATACGTGAAACTCCCAGCATACTTCCTAGATGAGAATAGTCACACAATAAGCCATAACCATTAGCATTATTTTGAATATTGTTTTCTGCATAATAAAAACTTGGAAATATATAGGTAATTGTAAAATATTTGCCATTTTCCTGTCCAGAACCACTTGCAGCCTGAAATTGCATCTGTATGTTAAAAATTAGGTTCACCTTTTTATGAGAAGTAACAATACTAGTTTGAAGGCCAGCTTTTGTTTGAAGACTAGTTGCAAGATGTATAAATGTGGTAAGAATCATTACTTTTTTTCAATGATCTTAAAAAAAAATTAACTGTTTGATTTTTCAATCCAGTCAAACCAGTTTGCTGATGCTCAAACCTCTGTGAACAGCTCTGGCCAAGAGATAATTAATCTTTACTTTAAGGTAGAATTTATTTCTCTGTAAATTAGATTTTCCTTCTACTCACTGGTTCTATTAATTCAATCAGCCATTAGTTCATTCCTCTAATGTCTAATGAACATATAATATGTGCCCATCGTTAGTTAAAGAGCACAATTCTATCTCTCTCCTCCTGGACAATACTTAAAGTACTTTAAGACGACTATGAAACTCCAACTTTACCTCTTAAGCATCACAATTACATTTTACTTTATCATTCTATAAACTTTTGTCTTTCTTCACCATCCTAATCCCAAAGTGTTTGTATCTCTAACAAGTCACGATTACAATTGAGTAAAAGTTATTGCCTTTTGTTATTTAAATTATATCTTGCTATGACATTATCTTAAAACATCTTTTATAATTCCACACTGAGAAATGTACTAAGTTGAGCTACTGGATTATTTTGTAATTGATCTTTTTTTTTTTTTTTTTTTTTTTTTTGAGACGGAGTCTCGCTCTGTCGCCCAGGCTGGAGTGAAGTGGCCAGATCTCAGCTCACTGCAAGCTCCGCCTCCCGGGTTCACGCCATTCTCCTGCCTCAGCCTCCCGAGTTGCTGGGACTACAGGCGCCCGCCACCTCGCCCGGCTAGTTTTTTGTATTTTTTAGTAGAGACGGGGTTTCACCGTGTTAGCCAGGATGGTCTCGATCTCCTGACCTCGTGATCCGCCCGTCTCGGCCTCCCAAAGTGCTGGGATTACAGGCTTGAGCCACCGCGCCCGGCCTGTAATTGATCTTAACCTTTGATCCCCATGTTGTCCTAAAGGTAAGAATCTCTTGTGGGGAGGTTGTTAGTAGAGTATAAATCACTGAATCTCACCTTTGAATATTTTCATTCAGTAGGTCTGGGTTGAACCTGGCAAACCTACTTGCGTTTTTATTTTGAAATAAATACTCAGGTGAGTGTTTCTTTTCTTTAAAAAAGTTTGCAAAACATTGGTATAGTACATTATAAATACAATTATATTAATTACAATTATTAGTGATGATGATGCCATATGTTTAAATCCCTTCACTGATTTTGAATATTAAGACATGAGACTTAAATTAATGCTGAACCAAATATTTCAGAGTGGTCACATCTAACTCACTAGGCTGTAGGGGCAAGATCCTTGGAGAACCAAAAGGTCCAATCTGACTCTGTCACTGACTGGCTATGTAACCTTGGACCAGACACTGAATTTCTCTTAGCCTCACTTCAATGATTTATTAAAATAAAATAATCTTTTGTGTATATTTCATAGAATTTGGGGGAGGATAAAATGAAACAAGGTGGTTATATATGTGTAATGGGATAATAATCTATAGAAAATCAAGCTTATTTTAATTTTAAACTATCAATAACACTTCCACACATTATCTAAGGCATAATGAATTGATTAAAATAAAGAGTTTTCTAGTTTATTCCCTTATTAGAAATGTTTGGCATTGTCATTGTATGCACACTCTTTTCTTAAGAAAGATTCTAGACCAACTGGTGCCAAGAATGCTGATATTATTATGTACATTTTCTCCTGAGTTAGAACTAGAGACAAACATACAACTAATTATTTGTAAAACGCCTGTCAGTTTTACTGAGTCCTCAGGGAAGAAGGAAAGTGTTATTAAATCTAGGCCTTTGTATTGATGACAGCAATCTATGGACCAACTTCACCTGACATTTAACAAAGCTGTGGGTGGTCATTACATATTTTGAGCAAGTAAATAAGTACAGGTCTTCTGTGTGCTTTAATATATAACCAACTCTGCAATTTTAATTTTATTTCAAAATCCTCAGTGGGCAAAAAAATACCAACACAGTCATAATTGTTTTCTAGAGCTTGTTTACCTTTCAATTTTTTCCTTGTACATGTCCTCTTATCTCCTTCATTTTAAAGTATTATCCATTTAAAATATTGTGCCTTTTAAATAAGTGATGTGTGTTTTCCCTTTTCTAAATTTCTCAAGGAAGAGCATTCTCTCATATTTCTAGTTTATGTTGAGGCTGTACTGCCTCAAGAAGCCTTTTTAATAGAGATTCCTGATAATAATCAATGATGTAATAATGTCTAAATTTTTCTAATTCATTCTAAAATAAGAATAAATGAAAATACATATAGGCAATTACCCTATTACTTCACTATCACCAAGGCATAGTAAGCCCTCATTTGAAATCATCGATAAATACGTGGAAATTATGACTTTAAACAACACACATATAATGAATCCAAATTTTTTCTCATCAACTAAGGATGTTATTTGAGGACCTGTTACACATTGATTTACTTAAAGTCACAGTTTCCAAGAACCTATCAATAACATTACTGTATCTTACTGAGACGTATTGTTGATACGTAGTTTTTGGAAATGTGTACTTTTATATGTGCTTTATGATGAACACCACATCTTGACTTTCGTTGTGTTAAACTGCTAGAATGAAAATTACATTAGAAAGTCAGGGCATAGACTCTGAATTGTTTCAGGGTTTTATAAAGTAAGAAGATGGTTTCTGTCCTTAAAGTGTTTTAAATCTAAGAACGAAATAAGGCACAGATACTTCTTTTAGTCATCCATCAAACCTATATTGAGCATCTTCAATCTGTATCCTTCAATGAGTGGGCACTAGGAAACAATAATTACATATAAATGAGAGACAAAAAGAAGGGGTAGCTATATGAGTAGTAGTGTGAGACAGAGGAAAGAAAATGGCCTTTAAAATCAGAGCAAGCATCTGGTACTTACCAAATCTAGCTATTGATTAAATCACTTACATTCCCTAAGCTTCAATTTCTTCGCTCATGGCTATACCTAAAATGTTATATAAAGGAAGTGAAAATTCACATATCATCTTAATTATGAGATAAAATAATTCTTAAAAGAAATTGGTGTACATTTTGAAGTCTTGGAGCAGAGGGAGGAACAGGAAAAGAAAATGTCTTTTATTTATGATAGATAGATAGACAGGAGATCAAGAGCAGCTATTTAGCAAAGTGCCCTTTCAGTAAACTGAACTCCGACAGCTGTCAAATACCATCATAAGTTTGAAAAGATCTGTGTCAGTCAGTCCTGGTAAATTGTCCGTAGAAATTAGAGTTACAGTATCACCTGGCTGAAGCATCTGTCAAGAATCTGATTAAGTATCTCTTCACTGTTCGTCCATACTTGACTTATTTTTTAAACAGAAGCAAAACATTATTTTGTAAATAAGAAATAAGAAGTTTGCAGTATAAATACAGATAGAAGTAATATTGTATAAATAAATGAAGACCACCTAAATGAGGGCAAGCAGAGGCGATTTATGCAAAGCTTGGAATAAGAAGGAAGTCAGCCACCATCAGTTGCATTTGGGAGAGATTTACAGGCGGGTAGGAAAGTGTGAAAATGTTAGAGTTTTTGTTTGTTTTTAAAGGAAGGCTTCAGATATGCTTATAATGGAGGTTGCTGGCATGAAGAAACTAGAGGCAGGCTAAGAGGAGTGGAGCAGCCTCTGAGATTGTTTTGGGAGCATTTTTGGCTTTCTCTAGCTGACACTAAATTGGAAGCAGAAGGCTGGGGCAAAAAAATTAGAGAAGCTGGAAGTTTTTGATCAAGTCCTGACTATTCTGAGCCATATGCTGCAGAGGTTGTGGTTTAATTTCCCAAAGTGGTTGTTCCAGAGGTTGTTGGTCAGAGTTCTGTTTTCATGTTGGATTGGTCATTGTACATTTGATTATTCAGTCTCTCCATACATACAGATTTATTGCCAAAGTAAAATCTGTCAATTATTCAGCTAATATAAAATACTGATAACAGATTTTGGATCAAGTTGATTAAATTACATGATTAATTGAGGTATCAAAAATGAGAAGAAGAAGGGGGGAAACAAGATGAAGTTTGGAGGAGGAGATGCAAGATAATGCAGTAAAAAAAAAATGTCAAGTCAATGGCAGAACACATGAATTAACTGTGCCTAAATGAGTAATTATAACACAGCTTCATATCCATGGATAACAATAGCACACATATTCTATTGATACACATTTATTGATTTCGTATAATCAAAACTCTTTGCTGGAAATAGAGATATTAAGATAAAATGTCATTTTCATTGTTCTCAGTTATTTTTAAGGTGTGGAATTTCTTTACGAACACTCCAGAATTCACTGTCCTCAATTTCCTTCAGCACAGTAGGCCGAAAACATTTTCTCAGTTATTAAGACAGGCATTTTCTCCGTCTTATTCAACTAATACCTGTCCAGTGATGAGAAAGCTACTCTGGGATCTGAGTTCCACTCTCAAGGGGGCCCTACACCGGTCCTCGGAGGCTTAAGACTGCGCCATTACTGTGTCTTCAATCACGAAAGCCACAGACATGCATTTGGGGAGTCAGAATAGGGTCCAACCTTCAGGCTCTACCCCTATTTGTTTATTTTGTAGTCGCTATATTAATGGCTATATCATTGTTTTACTTAAACCTTCGGGGGTATGAACTTTTTCAGTGCAGCTCTTTTAATTAACGATTGATTTTTCAATAACTCTAAAGTTTGAATACAATTTATAATTTTCAATGAACTATAAAAACATAAGAAGCTTCATAAGGAAATCAGTGGAGTATAAAATACCTGGTTCATTTGGTTTCAGTTCAGTGATGTCTTGTTAACAACTGAATTATAGAGAGAAGTAAAAACAAAATCTGTCCTTGGGTGAAAAAACTCTTTCCGTAAAGAGTTTATTTTATTTTCTCATTAATTCAAAACATTGCAGAGAATGTGATTAATATCCCCCTACTAAGTTTTCAATAATGTATAGGATAGCCTCAGTATCACCAGGGGACAGAAGGGGTTTTAAAAACGAAAGCACCTTTAGCAGATGAGGGCATTACATACACTTAAACTGTATAAATGTGTTCTCAGTTGGAGTCCTATCTATAATATGACTCAACATTTGCAGAAAGATCTTACTTGTTTTCTTTTTGAAGAAGATTCATTTGTACTTTTGAAGGACATGTTTGTAAAGGAAGTGGCAGTGTTAGATCCACTTGATCTTTACTCCTTTTTTTATTTTCTCCTTACTCTCTTTCCTTCTTGCATTATTTTGCTAAATTGGCTTCCTTTTTCTTAACACATCATGCTTTCACTGAATTTATTTTTGCTTAGTGAATCTCTAAACTCATGAAATGATTAGACTTTCGCTTACACAAAGGCTCTTCAGAAGTAATTGAATATATAGTCATGAAGATACTGCATTGTGGACAATTTTGTTATGCTTCTTCAAGGAGGGAAGGGAAAGAAAGACCTGAGACTGGTGAACAACACAGCCTTGCCCTTTGTATATGTAATATACTGTCTTTTGTGGGGACTTTTCTTTTATGCATGGAGTTGCCACTTGTTAATTCACTGGGTCACTAGGATCATTTGCACATATACACACCAACTTGTTAAAAACGAACAATGCTGAAAGCAACAAACAATGAAGACTCGTTTGCTACTAAGATAAAAGAGTTTGCTGCTATTTAATCTTGATGTTTTAGATACTAAATAGGGACTTATTTAACTTCAGAGAACACTTTTAGGAACCTTCTTTAAATTGTGTTTTTTAAACTTCTTCAGTGTATCATTACCTATGTGACTCATGTGTTTGATCAGACAGAATGGAACCTTTTATTTTCTTCTGAACAGGAAAAAGAAACAGTAATTGTTCTCCCTTTCAATAACCAAGCACTCATGGTTTATATTGATTTTGAATCCCCTCATTGACCACATAGGTAAATTATGTAGTTCAAGTATTACTATTTAGGTTGTATTTTTGGAAGAAAAAATTTACCTAAATAATTAGATTTCTGTTTTTCTGCATGTATCTTTTAATTAATAATTGATTTTTCCATAACTCTAAAGTTTGAGTACAGGGTCTAATTTCGAATGCACTAGAAAATACAAGAACCTTTATAGGGAGATCAATTGAGTACAAAAAGCCTGGTTCATTTGGTTTTACTTCCATGGTGTCTTGTTAACAATTAAATTATAGAGAGGAATAAACACAAAATCTGTCCTTGGATGAAAATTTAAGATGAACTTCTTGGAGAGAGTGTCAATACTATTTTATATCTGATTGTTTAGAAAATGTTTAGATATTCTGTATCTTGGATAAAGCACTAGAAATAGGATTATAGACTCATTAGAAGAGAAATATGATTAGTATCACACCATTAGGGTCCTTCTTTAAACAAAAACAAAAAGCCCATCCTCTCCCATGACACATAAAACAAAATAAAAGCTTACTGTGCTTTAACACTATTATAGGTCATTTTCTGAGTTGTAGAGGGGTAGTAAGTGGTTCTAATGGCGAGGAATAAAGGAAATGTGGGCGTGATAGAGCTGAGACTCTTTTCAAGGAGTTAGCTTATAGAAGGGAGTAGAGTAGCTCTCAGTTATCATTTGAATTCCATTTCCCTTACATTATTCCCTAAACTCTAGGGAAGCCCCTTTAAATATATAATATTTGGTCTCAGTTTTTGTGTCCATGCTTTGGATATGGAGTAGGGAATAAGGCATTGCCAAAAACAGCACAGGTGACAACAAAATTCCTTCACACAGGCCCAGAGTCAAGAGCAGCATCAGAAGGAAATGGAAGACTTCTCTGCAAGGTGGCAGTATATTAGTCTGTTTTCATGCTGCTGATTCAGAAATACTCAAGATTGGGTAATTTACAAAGGAAAGTGGTTTAATGGACTCACAGTTCCACATGGCTAGGGAGGCCTAACCATCATGGGGGAAGGCAAAAGGCACGTTTTATAGGGCAGCAGACAAGAGAGGATGAAACAAATGAAAGGGGAACTCCTTATAAAATCACCAGGAGAACAGTATGGAGGAAATCACCCATGTGATTCAATTATCTCCTGTTTGGCCCCTCCCACAACACAGAGGAACTGTGGGAGATACAATTCAAGATGAGATTTGGGTGGGAGCACAGCCAAGCCATATCAGGCAACTTCATGAAGAAATATCTGGAAGACAGTGAGATGGTAGTTAATATCAAAAAATGAGACAATGAGACCTGAGCTATAATAATTTGCTATACAAAGCATTGTGACATAACTAGTAGTGATGAGCTGGTAAAATCTGAGATACACGGGATAATAGGTGAGATTGTGGGTGAATTTTATTTTCTTCCCTTTAATCCATTTTCCATAGTAATAATTTTTAATAATAATTATGAAAAAGAAACAATATTATGTTTATGTGATCATAGTGTCCAGATGGAAAAAGCTTAGGGCCTGAACTAGGGTGATAACACTGGGAACAGGAAAGAAAAAACTGAAGCCATCTGAACAGACACCTCACCAAAGAAGTTATACAGATGGTAAAGAAGCATCTGAAAAGCTGCATCATGTCATATGTCATTAGGGAAATACAAACTAAAACAGTTAGATACTACTACAAATCTATTAGAAGGACCCTAACCCAGAACACTGACAACAAATGCTGATAAGAATATGAAGCAACAGAAACTCTCATTTTTTGCTGATGGGAATGCTAAGTGGCATAGCTACTTTGGCCTCATTTTTTATAAAACTAAACATACTCTGACCATATGATCCAGAAAACATGCTCTTTTTAACATGTTCTTTGGCATTTACCAAGGAGCATATGTTTACAAAAAACAAAACAAAACAAACAAAAAAACTGTACACAGATGTTTATCATAGCTTTATTCATAATGGCCAGAATTTGGCAGCAATCCAGATGTTCTCTAGTAGGTGAATGAATAACAAAACTATGATGCATCCAGAAAATTAAATATTGTTCAATGTCAAAAGAAATGAGTTTTTAAGCCATGAATAGACATACAGTATGTTTCCAATTATATGATATTCTGGGAAAGGCAAAACTATGGATACAGTAAAAAGATAAGTAACTGCCAGGGGTTGAGACTGAAGAATGGATGAATAGATGAAGCACAGAGGATTTTTAGGGCAGTGAAAATATTCCATATGACACTATAATGGTGGATATGTCGTTATACATTTGTTAAAACTCACAGAATGTACAATACCAAGAGTGAACCTTAATGTAAACTACGGGCTTTGGCTGACAGTTGGCAATGTAGGTTCATCAATTTTAACAAATGATCAACTCTTGTGCGGGATGTTGATAATAGGAGACACTGTGTGGAGAGTCAGGGAAGAGAGGGTACCCCGCACTTTCTACTCAATTTTGCTGTGAACATGAAACTGCTCTTAAAAACAAACTCTATTTAAATAGGGAAAAATATACATGACATTAAAGTAAAAACCAAACTCAAACAAACAACAACAACAACAACAAAAAAAACAGAAACTATCCTCAGAATGAACAAGCCATTTTCGTTTCATTATTTTGATCCCAATGACAAGGCAGTGATGGCAGTGAAACAGAAAGCAGGAAAGTACAGGGAGGTCATCTTCTTTGTGCATACCTGTCTTACATTCTTCAGGGATCTCAGGGACATCATAATTCAACATAGAAAAATATGGTTTCAGAAGAAAAACAGACAGTAGAAATTACCTTCTCAATGAAATGCCCTGGAGCATTAAACAGATACCTGAGAAAGCTGAACTTCCTCCTTTTCAAATTGTATCAATTATAAATCACCAGGAAAAACACAACAAATATTTATTATATTCATGTGGATTTTAGTGATACTTCTCTGTATAGGTTTAGTAATAATAATAACTTTAATTGCATTAGATGATTCTTATTTCATAGTTTGCTTCAATGACTATTAGAAAATGCAACTCTGACCAGAACCTTCACAATAGTATACGTGGTTGCATTGTGGGCAAGTGGTTAGATGCTCTTAAACGCAGTCAAGCACCTTAAATTCATAGAATATTTACAGAAAAAATGAGGAAATAGGTAGAGGAAAACAACAGCAGATGTGAGCGCTAAAGCTGTTCATAATTTAATAAAACTTTGGTTCAGACAATATATAGAGTGAACACACGGTAGAGACTATGTCTCTTCTTTCTTGTTGAAATACCAGAGGACACTGTTCAGCTGTAATAACATAACCATTTCTAAAATGACTATCTATTAATCAACATTCCAACATATAAACCAGATTTATATTTTTATTTTAAAATTTTATCAAATGAAAATAAGTCATCTATGTGTATTTGTATAAGGGGTTTATTTTTGAATGAGATTTATCCCCATATTCTTTTCTTTTTTTCAAAAAAATGTTATCTTTAGAAAATATTATACATTCTCCTTCCCCCAAAATCCTTTTATATGGCATATTTTCTGAAAGCAAGGAGGAGCTAGACAGAATTACTTTATCTCCATGTCTGGAGTCTGCCACAAGAGAATATAAAGGAATGACGTAGCTTTTTGATCTTACACATTCATGCCAACTTAACTAAGTGACAAGGTTTGTAGAAAATAGAAAATACAAGGATGCCGGACAAATGACTGGATGAAGCCTAGGTACACAGCCCACACACAAACAGATCACTAGAGATAATGAGCAAGCACATTGCCTGCTCCAGAATCCCACACGGTACTGAATGTACAATTAAATTACTGCTTGAGATCATGATGTAAATACTTCATTACAAAATTAAGCATAAATCATTGAGAAAGAAACGGATTCCAATATCTTTGGTGCTCTTCACATGAAACTTTACAGCTGGAGTTTTCTGGTCATTTTATTTTAATGCAATATACTTTGCAATTGGACTGTGAATAAGGTCAAAGTATGACATTTTACAGAATCCTATATCTTTCTTCTTTCACTAGAAAATGAACAAGTAAATAGATGGCAAGTATTTTGTAAAACTGACTTGTAATGTATGTACTTGCAACCAATTTTAAGGGGCACATATAATGGGTCAGGATCCATCTATCTCTGGGAAGAAGCTGTGAGGTGAAATAAGAATGCAACTACTTTTTGAGATCTAGAGTCTGATCCCATCTTTGCTGATAACATACTTAATTACTTTAAATCCTCTTCAACTCTTTGAGCAATAGCAATTAAATCAAATATTTCCTCTAAAGTGCTTACCACAATGCCTTGCACATAGTAAGTGTTCAATAAACGACAGCTGCCGCTATCAGTTCCCTCAGTCATATAATGTCAGGTTTGGACTGTGTGATATCTCAGGTCACTTTTGACTCTACCATATTATTTTTCATACTGGAGGCAAAATATTTACCAATTTTTAGGCCATTTATTCCCTTTTGTTAGTCTCTGATGGATATTCTTGTTTATAATGTCTTGTTTTTCAGACATTACTTGCATAGCTTTGATGAGATTGGTCATTGTTTCTGTGGCCCTGAAACATAATCTTTTTCTTACTCAGGGTTAGGGATTCTGTAGCTAATGGCTTAAGAATCACCTTGGGAGTGTGAAAAATGTGTTTTATAACCTACAAAAATTCTGATTCAGTCTATGAGTGGTGAAGTCCAGATGATTCTGATGCCTGTGGTCTGCAGACTACAGTTTGAGAAACACTGCACTAAAGAACTAAAATTAATGGGGTGCCACTGTATTCAAGAATAGCAGGAACTATAAGCAAGATGGGATGTTGTTGATGCTACTAGTGTTTTTAAGAAATAAAAAAACCCAAATTACATTTTTTTCTAGCAAAATAAGTACAAAATTAAAATTCAAGCCTAATTCTTACATAAGACTGTGGCCTTACAAATGCTTGTACCATTTCTCATCTTGACATAACTAGACTTCCTGAGTGCACTGCAAAACATGGCGAAAATCTGCAGATCCCTGCAATTGCAGCACTTGCCACCAAGCAACTATGGCTAGATTTTGTTGCATTAATTGCAGAAGCAGGGAAGCGTAGCCAAAAAAGCACATGGATTTTGTATGTGTTTTGCAGCAGGAAAATATTAAAAGTTCTTCAAGTACCACTTCAGTAATCTAGCCATTTTTTTAGCATAAAAATCCTAAAGATTTTTATGCAGCATGTGCAAAGTTTTAGTTTTCAGCTGGACTGTTCTTAGTTGACAAAACCTGGAGAGAATAAAGAATAATCAGAAAACATGGAAAAATAAGCTGCTTAATGTGACGTTATTTTTGGGTAATCAGAATTTATGATGTGCTTATTTCACATTGCATGCCTATTTCAAAATAGCTCATGTACTCCATAAATACACACACCTACTATGTACCCACAAAAATGTTTAAATACTCAAAAAATTTTAAAAGAAGAATTTATAACATATTCCTCAACCTTTGAGATTGTCATTATATAAAGATTCATTACAAAAGTCCCTGAAAACCTCTTCAATAAAACATAAGAGAAAATCTGAGAAAATATACACCTAAAATGCAAGGCTGAGGTACCAACAGGATCAATGGGAAATGCTTACCTGATATTTAAAAAGGAGCTTTATTTTAACTAAAAATTACAAAGAGAGGAACAAGGTAACCATTGTCAGCAAGATTATCTCCTTAAAATACTATATGACTTTTATTATTATTATTATTATTATTATACTTTAAGTTCTGGGATGCTGAAAGCGCAGGTTTGTTACATAGGTATACACATGCCATGGTGGTTTGCTGCACCCATCAACCCATCATTTACATTAGAAAATACTAAATGACTTCTATTTTGTCATTCTATACAAATTTGTGCTGAAGTATGATAACTTTGGATTAGTAATAAAATACTGTGATATGAAATGGTTAAATGACTACTTTCTAAAGCCACAAGATCAGCAAAGAATTTCTTCAGATCTCCTTGCCCAGACAAAGAGTCACACAAAATTCTAAGATATCAAAACCTAAGTGAGACTTTGATTGAATAGACCTTTCTAAGTCTTGGCCTCAGGAGACTGATTGTGTCTTGGGATTGAACACTGTTGCTTCTGGCTAGAAAATCATGAATATAGCTAATGGGATTGTGAAATCACTACCATAAGATGGATTCTATCCTCTGAGACAGCAACAGGTTTTGCAGTGCTGAAAACTGGGGAACAGAAAGCAACAAACGAAGAGTACTCACACTATTCAAATCCCTAATAATCTAAAAACAGCTATCAAAGCTGGGAGTTTGAGAGCTAGAGACATGAACATAAATGAAGGGTCTTGGAGAATTTTATACACCACCAGCAACATGCTGTGTAGATGAGATCATCTCTGACTAATAGGCCAGGGAAAGGGAAAATGTCCGAAGAGGTCACTAGGGCAGACTGCGATAAGGCCAGGTGGCTTGGCCATCATTTACCACTAAGAAAATAACAAGGTTAGAGTCCCTTTCCTTGTATTATAGGCATGATACAAACCTCTGAGATCTTTCAGTTAATCTCCTGAAATAAGAAGGAATTAACATTACATTTTCTAAACTTATCAAAGGAATGTCGGAGTTATTTTTCGTTTTGTTCTCACTGTCAGGTTGGATTATTTACATCTATTGATGTATCTTCAAGTTCATTGACTGTTTTTCTATCTTCTCACTTCTACTGTTGTGCTTATCGAGTGAATTTTTTTATTTTTGTCATTGTGTTTATTGGTTCTAAATTTTTCATTTGGTCTTTCTTTCATATATTTATTTGATGAGATTTTTAATATATCTGTTGGCTTCAACAGTGTTCACATTTGCTTCCTGATGTATTTTTCTAATACCTACTTTATAGTCTTTGTCAGAGTATTTCAACATCTGTGCCACCTTGGTGCTGAAGTCTATTGATTGTCTCTTTGTCTTTTCCCATATGAGTTGAGAGTTCCCTGATTATTTTGTATGCCAAGTAATTTGTGATTGTATCTGGACATGTTATGAAAATTTGGGTCTTCTTTAAACCCAGTGAAGACTAGCTGATGGTCTGTCAATTTAGTCCTCAATGGTTTTGCTATACTGAATAGGATCCGGTTCATGCATGAGCAGGTTGGAAATGTTCAGGAGTTCAAAAAATCTTTATAGGCTCTTTTCCTCACATTCCTCCCTCTCCATGATTTTCTTAGTACTTTTGAGTTCCCTGGAGTTCTTTTTGGTCCTCTGGTGGAGAAGTTGGGGTTTTAGTTACCCCACTCTGCTATAAACTTCTATAACAGAGGCAGTGACTGGAGTTAAGGGGAAGGAATACAAAGAAAGAAAAAAAAGGGATATGCCCAACTCTGTTAGAATCAGAGATCTATGAAAGGCAAGATTCCCTTTTATACCAGTTTCGGCTCTGGCAGGATTGCTTTGCCGCTGTCTGTCATTACCACCATGGGATTGCCTGGGGGCTAGTGCATGAAAGAACAGAGAAAAAAAGAAGAAGAAAATGGAGAAATGCAATTCTAAACCACAATGAGATATTATCTAACACCAGCCAGAATGGCTATTACTTAAAAGTCAAGAAATGACAGATGCTGGTGAGGTTGTAGAGAAAAAGGAACACTTATACACTGTTGGTGATAGTGTAAATTAGTTCAGTTATTGTGAAAGACAGTGTGGTAATTCTTGAAAGACCTAAAGACCACTCAACCTAGCAATCCCGTTTCTCTGTATATACCCAGGGGAATATAAATCATTCTCTTATAAAGACATATGCATGTGTATGTTCATTGCAGCACTATTCACAATAGTAAATACATTGAATCAACACAAATACCCATCACTGATTGACTGGATAAAGAAAATATGGATCACGGAAAATATGCACCATGGAATGCTATGCAACCATAAAGAAGAACGAGCTCATGTCCTTTGCAGCAACATGGATGGAGCTGAAGGTCATTATCCTTAGTAAACTAGAACAGGAACACAAAATCAAATACCACATGTTCCCACTTATAAGTGGGAACTAAATGATGAGAACATATGGACACATAGAGGGGAACCACATGCTGGGGACTTTTGTAGGCTGGAGGGTGGGAGGAGGGAGAGGATCAAGAAAAATAACTAATGAGTACTAGGCTTAATACCTGGGCGATAAAATAATGTGTACAACCAATGCCCATGACACAAGTTTACCTATGTAACAAACCTGTACTTGTACCCCTGAACTTAAAAGTTAAAATGAAAAAAAAAGAAATGAAACAAATAAACAGACAATTGCTATCACAATCCCTCTGGGTGTTAAATGCTCACTTTCTACTTCTCAAGCCAGAACTAACAGGATCCTTCTGTACCCTTCTCTGTGCCTTGCTGCACATTTTTGGCATACTGAATGCAGGCTGAGATGTAGTTGAGGAAAAGAAATTGTAAACTCACTGCTTTTTCCATGGAATTTTAAAGTCAGGTTTTCTCCTCCAATCTGCCTTCTGTAATTTACTTTATAGAGTCCAAATAGCTGTTCCATGCATTCTGTCCATATTTTATAGTGTATCCACTGGAGGAAACAGAACACCCTGAGTTAGTTGTAAAACAAGTAAATTTAAAGTCAGTTAGAAAAATTTACAATTGCTACAATACGTTAAATGTAATTTCTTTGACAACTGGAAAAAGAATGATTATATGTGGTGTATATGTACTTGAGTGTTATGTGCATGAACATGTTCACAGGAAAATATGTATACAAGCGAATAGCTGAGAACTTAAAGGTATTAATTCATCTTTATTCAATTAAAATATTCACTGTCTAAAATTACTACCATTAGTTATTTCATTGGTTGTGCAGTTTTAAGGCTAATATTAAGTTGTAAATATTATATTGGAAAACAAAATCTAGCCACTTTTACTTATTTTCATTTTTTCTCAAATAAGTTTAACAGAGTAAATAGAATGGGAAAAGCTGAGTAGATATAAGAATATAATTAGCCAGGTACAGTGGCTCATGCCTGTAATCCCAGTACTTCAGGAGGCTGAGGAGGGCCGATCACCTGAGGTCAGCAATTTGAGACCAGCCTGGCCAACATGGCAAAACCCCATCTCTACTAAAAGTACAAAAATTAGCCAGGCGTGGTGGCAGGTGCCTTTAATCCCAGCTACTCAGGAGGCTGAGGCAGGAGAATCACTTCAACCGGGAGGCAGAGGTTGTAGTGAGCCAAGATCGTGCCACAGAACTCCAGCCTAGGTGACAAGAGTGACTTCATCTCAAAAAAAAAAAAAAAGAAAGAAAGAAAGAAAAGAATATAATCAATAGATCTTGCTATTATTCATATAATTTTCTTACAGAAACACACTCCTTAACATATTACCTTCATGTTTCAGCAGGCAAAACTTGAGAGATTTATCATGACTACGTAAATCACTAATGCTGTGACTCTTTTCCTCTTGGTTTATTCAGTTAAGTGTATCAAATTAACAGAACACCTATAGATAATGAAGAAAAGTAACTTTCTTATATCCACTTAAGGCTACACTTCAGATCATTAAAAGTAATGTATTTTTAACTTTTACGTTAAGTTCAGGGGTACAAGTGCAGGTTTGTTACATAGGTAAACTTGTGTCGTAGAGGTTGGTTATACAGATCGTTTCATCACCCAGGTACTAAGCCTAATACCCATTAACTATATTTCCTGATTCTCTCCACCCTCCATCCTCCACCCTCCAAAAGGCCCCAGTGTGTGTTGTTACCCTCTATGTGTCCAAGTGTTCTCATCATTTAGCTCCCCCTTAATAACTGAGCATATGTGGTATTTGGTTTTCTGTTCCTGTGCCAGATTGCTAAGGGTAAGGGCCTTCAGCTTCATCCATGTCCCCGCAAAGGACATGATCTTGCATTTTTAAGTTTATTACTCATTAATGGAATCTCTTGAATTATGAGAAGTGCCTGCACTTTTCCCTCTGTTCATAATCAAAATATATTTGCAAGGTTTTAGAAAACCCATTCTAGAGCTGACTGGAACAAACACAGGAGAACTATTAGTCAGTAGATATTTTGAATTTAATGGAGTTACATGTAGGGTGGCACACACAGGGTTTACTCCCAGGAGTTTTGAAAGAATACATTTAGATTTTAAAAAGAAGATAAAAATTATATTTTGTTTCCTTTTTGTCTAATCAATTTATGGCAGGCGTGTCAGCAGACTGGTGGCCCCAGTGGCATCCTCAATCCATGTACTGAGGATGCAGTAATGGAGATCAGGGACAGACCAAGCTTTCCTGAGCTGGGCTAACTTTGATGGCGTATTTTGGCCCAAGGTGCCGCTATCCCATTTTCTCTCTTGGACAGTGGGTGGCTTATAGTGCTGATGAGCTCAGTTGAAATTTGCTGTAAATGCAGTTGAGTTTTATGGATAAAGAAAAGAGTTTAGATATGCCAGAGACCTTTTAACACTTGAGAAGAGGCCTTAGAGAAGTGTCCAAGGCTAAGGAATTAGAAATTAAGAGTGAAGTGTTAGTCAAAATAGGCTAGGACATTTTTAAAAAGATAAAAATTATCCTGAGCCAATGGAATAGGCTTAGAATGTTAATGCAAATTATTTTGTAGGAGAATATGACCTTAGGGCTGATTTTCAGTGGGCAGCACTGGGATAATTTAGTAACTACAGATACAATTTTGCATGCTGATTCATTCATTCAGTTCAACTTGACTTGTTTATGCCTAGTGTTCCATTATTGGAACGCTAAGCTTGTGGCAGTTATTTATATCCTACTGCTTAAGGTCATCACCAAGGTCTGATTTTTCACAAATAAAATTTGCAACCTCTGGCATAAGTGGATTAAAAGGGCAGTGATTTATCAATATATTTATATAGGGAAACATAAACTATAGATGCAGGTTTAGTTCATGAACTGTGGGATCATACTGCCTATGTTTGAATCAAAGCTTCACCATTTGATAGCCATAAGACATTGAGCTGATTACTTAACTTCTCTATGCCTCAGTTTTCTCATATGTAAAAGGTGGCAATACAGAATTGCTGTGAGAATTATATGAGTTGATACATGCCAGTGAGGATCTTGTATGTCACAGTGTGTGCTCAAAAAAGTTGCCTTTTATTAATTGTTACCTAACACAATCAGAGCCAGCAATCAGTAATTGCTCTGCAAGTAGAAAAAAAAATTATCAACTGAAATTCGGTATCATAAAAAAATAAAAGTATATAACACATATACATATGTGTATATATATATATATATATACACATAAAATGAAAAATATATAATGTCGCAATGCATTTTTATGTGAATGATGTAAATATACAATCACCTGCCAATTTAGTTGAAGTCATTTTCTATTTAAGTCATCTAAATAGAGTCCTACATTATTTTCTGTCATAAATCACACTTGTCATGCATAATGTATGATATCTAGTTTTGGTTTCTTCAAAGTGGAGTGAAAAGTTAAAGGCATTTGTTAAGCAATCTGAATACAGAATCCTTATAAATTTTTACCATTGCCTGTTATCTTTTTCAGGTGCCTTTAATCTACCCAATATGGTAGCAATGTTTATCACATTTATTTTATTTTAACTCACTCACATTTATTGAGTTTTTCCCATATTCTAGATAATTTTCTAGAAAATAACTTGGGTGTTCTATTGCACTAATATTTCTTTTGTTTACATTTTATTTTATTAGTTTGTATTTATAATAACAGATATTACTAATCTAAAACTGTTTGAAAACAAATCCAGCTGGCACAGGTGAAGAACACAACTTTTCACTGGTGAAAGATGTGGATTGAGAGTTGACGTGTCAGTTTAGCTCCTTTCTTGTACTGTGGGCAACAGTCAGTGTGGAAGGAATGAGAGTGAATCTGTCTGGTTGGAGTAAATTGAGTTTCTACAATATCTCTCTTCATTCACCAGATGCTCTCCCCTTCAATTTACCTGCTTTGTAGTTAGTCAGAAATTTGGCTTCTCAGATTTTTAAATAATAAGACTGAGTCAATGCCAGAGAAATATTCATACTATTTCAATGGATTCTGAATTTAGTACCAAGTAGGACAAATCATTTAGTTGGCAGGGAATATCTGAGTTGAAATCCATTAAGGATTATCTAGTAGTCCTTGGAGAACACAGAAGTGATATAGAGGGAAAAACAAAACAAAAATATTGTTTCATAGAATGCAAAATTGAGCAAGGTTTGGCTTTTTTAAAAAACTTTTTTAAATTACCAAGTCTGCTGGAATTTTTTTTTTCACATAGTTTTCCATCATTATATACCAAACCAAAAACTGTTTGGCATCTATTAACATATCCTCATATGGTAAGTAAAATTGAATTTAAAAATAAAATCTACTTTATGTCAAAAATAAAATGTAAGTCTTTGGAAGATTCAGAATCAAATTTAATTATTTACTCTTAGAACTGTCATTTTGGTAATGTACTAGTAACTTTGCATAATGGAACTTCAATCAGTATAAAATCTTGCCAGAGAGAACCTGCTAAATTGCCCAGAAACCTGAATAAATGCATGGATAACACTGGAATCTTCCTTCCTTGCTAGACTTCTCCATATTCCTATTCCTTCTTTCCTTTTGCATAAGATCCCAATTTGAGAGTGTACTAAAAAAAGTATTTGACAGGCAGAGGCACACACAGGCCCCAGGAGGATTTAGTGAGAAGGAGAAATGACCGTGGTTGAGAGAGAAAATCACGAAAGAGAAACTTATGACAGTGACCCACAGAAAAGGAATGATAATTCTGTAATGCTGAGGGAACTGGAGAATCCCTGCAATTGTCCTCTCATTCATGGGCCTCTTATCCTGAGTAGTCTAGATAGCTTTTTGGAAGGTGGTAACTGATCTAGTGCGAGAGAGCCAGTACCAGCAGAGACTGAGGAAAATCTCTTCTGGTATTTTAGATGTTCCAGGTGTAGGAGGACAGGAAGATACACCACCCGGTAATGATCTGTAAAGTTCAGGTATCATATGAATTTTATAATATAAAATGGATACCACGTGAAATGAAACTCAAACAGCATTTCCCAAACCCACTGCTAGACACAGACATAGACTCTCAATATGCCTTAATAGAGTTTGTGTTTGCTTATTTGTTTTTAATGCTGTTTGACCCAGCTTGAGTCTCTGCCAGAGGCAGGTCAGTTTCCCTTCTTTATTAAGTCTACACTTCAACTAAATCCCTTCTCAGGCTCTCTCACTCTGGGGCTGCTATGCCCTAGGGCTAGGTACAGACAATTAAGGGATAGCCTCTGTGCCACTGGGTCCCACAAGATCATTCAATTTCACCTATCCACAGGAAGCCAGCAAAACCTGGCTAACCCCACCTGGCTTGCCATACTTAAGCTGCCTCTAGCTGTCTGTTACCTTGTCCCTGGGAGCAACCCCCTGTGTGACTCAGCCTTCTCTCATTTGCAATTGGAAGTAACAAGAAGTTCTGACTTTCATTTATCCAATGTCTTTTGTGTCATGACCTGCCATTCAAAGAAACTATAATTCTACCTAATATCTTGTAATTACGAAGCAATGTCAAATTCTATGAGATATTTATTAGCATAGCATTTGTCTGATCTTAGAGAACAGGAGAATCTCCAATTGATAAATTAAGGCATTCCAGGCACAACGATGGCATAAACCACCTAACAAATGGGTAGGAAAATGCTCTGAGTATTTGAGGAAAAACAGGCCAAAGCATACAGTTGAGAACAGAGAGCAATAAGAGTTATGGAAGCACATTGAACCTATGCTTAATTACCAGGATGAGGAACATGGTCTTTATTTCATGACCAAATAAAAGTCATTTGGGGACTGCTTAAAATAAAGTAATAAGCAATGCATAAGGAATAGCACAATGAATATATATTTCCAAAAAAGGTACCGCATTACTCATAGGTTTCTAAAAGAAAATCTCTTTCTAACTTCTTGAGCATCAGAGTAGCTAGATTTGAAGACACTCCCCCCAAGCTACACGCCACTGCCATCATCTCTATTATGAAGACATTAGAACAATTAAAAGTGCTGTGGGTTCTGAACAGAACTATATTAGAAACCGAGCCCTTATACTTGGACCTGTATCACTCAGGAGATATCACTTAACCTATGTAAACTTCTGTGATGCTTAATTTTAGGTGTCAACTTGACTGGATTAAGAGATTCCAAGACAGCTGGTAAAACATTATTTCTGGCAGTATCTGTGACAGCATTTCCAGAAGAGATTGGCATTTGAATCAGTAGACCAAGGAAGATTCATTCTTACCCAGTGTGGGTGGGCATGATCCAATAAGCTGAGGGCCTGGATAGAACAAAAAGGTAGAGGAAAGGCAAATGTGCCCTCTCTCACTCTTCTGGGGTGGAGAAACTCATCTCCTACCCTTGGGCATCAGAACTCCAGGTTCTCCAGTCTTTGAGACTTGCACCAGTGTCCCTCAGGTTCCCAATCCTGATTAAGACTTTCTTAGACTTTGAGTTATGTTATCAGCTTCCCAAATTCTCCAGCTTGCAAACAGCATATCCTGGGACTTCTTAGCCTACATAATCATGTGAGCCAATGCCCCTAATAAATTTCCTCTCCTATATCTAAATCCAAATGCATATATCTATCCTGTTGGTTCTGTTTTTCTGGAAAACCTTCACTAATACAACTCAAATTACTCTTCTATACATTAATAATAAGGCTGTCATGTGGCTTTAATAAGATAAATACTGGGAAGTGCCAACACAATTCTTGAAATATTTTATTGTTGAGAGCCATGTGGCATAGACTAATGTTTTGGTTCTTTGCTCTTAGGCAAACGAGAAATTCAGTTTTCTAATTTTGTAAATAAACACAATAATGGCAGCACTTTATATGATTATCTGAGAATTAAACTAGATTCTGAAACTCTATAAAGGACTACCAACATGTTGCTATTACATAAGTTCCTGCCCCTATTGTCTCAGAAGACAGAACTTAGATTATACGTAGAACCCATTCAACTAATATTTCAGCGTCTACTTTTTGCCAGACATTATGCTAAGAACTCTATTCCCCATTTAAACAGGGAGAGAGCGATGAAACAAATTTTATTAAAGTGAAGGCAAGCTTTAAAAATAGCAGGGTGTGTTCCAAAAGTACATTATTTTTATTTTGCTTTTGAATAATAAATTTTAATGAGGGACAGTATTTTAAAATATTAAATTACAAAACAAATTTATAAAGTACAGTGGTTTTTTAAAAAAGAAGTTAAACATAACCTTGAGAATAAACTTGGGAAGACCGATTTGTAAAATTTAAGTTTCTGAGTTTGGTTACAAGAGTATGAAGAAATCAAAAAATATTTCAGAACTCAGTTCATATTAATGGAGATAAATTTGTTTTGTGAATGCCAATTTCTCTCTTTTTTTTTTTAGTAACAGCTTTATTGAGATATAATTCACATACCCTACTATCTACCTATTTAAAGTGTACAATTCAATGGTTTTCAGTATACTCACAGAGTTGTGCAACCATCACCACATTTAATTTTGGCACATATTTACCCCATCTGACAGAACCTTGGCAATCATGACTCTACTTTCCGTCTCCATACATTTGCCTGTTCTAGACATTTCATATAAATGGAATCATACAATCTGTGGCCCTTTTTGTGTGACTTCATGAGCATGATATTAAGGTTCATTCATGTTGCAGCATGTATCAGTACTTCATTCCTTTTTATTGCCAAATAATATTCCATTGTATGGCTATGCATTTTGTATATCTTTTCATCGGTTGATGGATATCACAGTTCTTTCCACTTGTTGGTTATTATGAATAATGCTGCTTATAAACATTCATGTACAAGATTTTGTATGGACAAATGTTTTCATTTCTCTTTAGTACAGGACAAAGAGTAGAATTGCTGGTCATATGAGAACTCTATGTTTAATCTTTCTTTATTTATTATACTTTAAGTTCTAGGGGACATGTGCACAATGTGCAGGTTTGTTACATAGGTATACATGTGCCATGCTGGTTTGCTGCACCCATCAACTCAGCATTTACATTAGATATTTCTCCTAATGCTATCTGTCCCCCAGCTCACCACCCCTCGACGGGCCCCAGTGTGTGATATTCCCCACACTATGTCCAAGTGTTCTCATTGTTCAATTTCCCAACTATGAGTGAGAACATGAGGTGTTTGGTTTTCTGTCCTTGTGATGGCTTGCTGAGAATCATGGTTTCCAGCTTCATCCATGTCCCTGCAAAGGACATGAACTCATCCTTTTTTATGGCTGCATAGTGTTCCTTGGTGCATATGTGTCACATTTGCTTAATCCAGTGTATCATTGATGGATGTTTGGGTTGGTTCCAAGTCTTTGATATTGTGAATGGTGCTGTAATAAACATACGTGTGCATGTGTCTTTATAGTAGCATGATTTATAATTCTTTGAATATATACCCAGTAATGGGATCACTGGGTCAAATGATATTTCTTGTTCTAGAACCTTGAGGAATCGCAACACTGTCTTCCACAATGGTTGAACTAATTTACACTCCCACAAACAGTGGAAAAGCGTTCCTATTTTTCCAGATCCTCTCCAGCATTTGTTGTTTCCTGACATTTTAATGATTGCCATTCTAACTGGTGTGAGATGGTATCTCATTGTGGTTTTGATTTGCATTTCTCTGATGACCAGTGATGATGAGTGTTTTTTCACATGTCTGATGGCTGCATAAATGTCTTCCTTTGAGAAGTGTTTGTTCATATCCTTTGCCCACTTTTTGATGGGGTTGTTTTTTTCTTGTAAATTTGTTTAAGTTCTTTGTAGATTCTGGATATTAGCCCTTTGTCAAATGGGTAGATTGCAAAAATTTCTCCCATTCTTTAGGTTGCCTGTTCATGTTGATGGTAGTTTCTTTCATTGTGCAGAAGCTCTTTAGTTTAATTGATCCCACTTGTTTATTTTGGCTTTTGTTGCCATTGCTTTGGTGTTTTAGTCATGAAGTCCTTTCCCATGCCTATGTCCTGAATGGTATTGCCAAGGTTTTCTTCTAGGGTTTTTATTGTTTTAGGTCTAACATTAAAATCTTTAATTCATTTTGAATTAATTTTTGTATAAGATGTAAGGAAGGGATCCAGTTTCAACTTTCTACATATGGCTAGCCAGTTTTCCAAGCACCATTTATTAAATAGGGAATCCTTTCCCCATTTCTTGTTTTTGTCACGTTTGTCACAGATCAGATCAGATCAGATGGTTGTAGATGTGTGGTGTTATTTCTGAGGCATCTGTTCTGTTCCATTGGTCTCTATAGCTGTTTTAGTACCAGTACCATGCTGTTTAGGTTACTGTAGCCTTGTAGTATAGTTTGAAGTCAGGTAGCTTGATGCCTCCAGCTTTGTTCTTTTTGCTTAGGATTGTCTTCACAATGTGGGCACTTTTTTTGTTTCATATGAACTTTAACATAGTTTTTTCCAATTCTGTGAAGAAAGTCATTGGTAGCTTGATGGGGATGGCATTGAATCTATAAATTACCTTGGGCTGTATGGCCATTTTCACGATATTGATTCTTCTTATCCGTGAGCATGGAATGTTCTTCCATTTGTTTGTGTCCTCTTTTATTTAATTGAGCAGTGGTTTGTAGTTCTCCTTGAAGAGGTCCTTCACATCCCTTGTAAGTTGGATTCCTAGGTATTTTATTCCTTTTGTAGAAATTGTGTATGGGAGTTCATTCATAATTTGGCTCTCTGTTTGTCTGTTATTGATGTATATGAACGCTTGTGATTGTTGCACATTGATTTTGTATCCTGGGACTTTGCTGAAGTTGCTTATCAACTTTTGTATCCTGGGACTTTGCTGAAGTTGCTTAAGGAGAATTGGGGCTGAGACAATGGGGTTTTCTAAATATACAATCATGTCATCTGCAAACAGGGACAATTTGACTTCCTCTTTTCCTAATTGAATACCTTTTATTTCTTTCTCTTGCCTGATTGCCCTGGCCAGAACTTCCAACACTATGTTGAATAAGAGTGGTGAGAGAGGGCATACTTGTCTTGTGCCAGTTTTCAAAGGGAATGCTTCCAGGTTTTGCCCATTCAGTATGATATTGGTTGTGGGTTTGTCATAAATAGATCTTATTATTTTGAGATACATTCCATCAATACCTAGTTTATTGAGGAGATTTTGGCATGAAGGCTGTTGAATTTTGTCGAAGACCTTTTATGCATCTATTGAGATAATCAAGAGGTTTTTGTCATTGGTTCTGTTTATGTGATGGATTACGTTTATTGATTTGCATATGTTGAACCAGCCTTGCATCCCAGGGATGAAGCCCACTTGATTATGGTGGATAAGCTTTTGATGTCCTGCTGGATTCAGTTTGCCAATATTTTATTGAGAATTTTCATATCGATGTTCATCAGGGATATTGGTCTAAAATTCTCTTTTTCTGTTGTGTCTCTGCCAGGCTTTGGTATCAGGATGATGCTGGCCTCATAAAATGAGTTAGGGAGGATTTCCTCTTTTTCTATTGATTGGAATAATTTCAGAAGGAATGGTACCAGCTCCTCTTTGTACCTCTGGTAGAATTCGGTTTTGAATCCATCTGGTCCTGGACTTTTTTTGGTTGACAGCCTCTTGATTATTGCCTCAATTTCGGAGCCTATTATTGGTCTATTCAGAGATTCAAATTCTTCCTGGTTTAGTCTTGGGAGGGTGTATCTGTCCAGGAATTTATCCATTTCTTCTAGGTTTTTCTAGTTTATTTGTGTAGAGGTGTTTATAGTAATCTTTGATGGTAGTTTGTATTTCTGTGAGATTGGTGGTGATATCCCCTTTATCATTTTTATTGTCTCTATTTGATTCTTCTCTCTTTTCTTCTTTATTAGTCTTGCTAGCAGTCTATCAATTTTGTCTAAAACAAAACAAACAAACAAACAAAAAAAAAAAAAACAAAGAAAAACAGCCCCTGGATTCGTTGATTTTTTGAAGGGTTTTTTGTGTCTCTATATCCTTCAGTTCTGCTCTGATCTTAGTTATTTATTGCCTTCCTCTAGATTTTGAATTTGTTTGCTCTTGCTTCTCTAGTTCTTTTAATTGTGATGTCAGGGTGTCTATTTTAGATCTTCCCTGCTTTCTCTTGTCAGCATTTAGTGTATAAACTTCCCTCTACACACTGCTTTAAATGTGTCCCAGAAATTCTGGAACTTTGTGTCTTTGTTCTCATTGGTTTCAAAGAACATCTTTATTTCTGCCTTCATTTCCTCATTTACACAGTAATCTGTGAATGCCAATGTCTCATATTCTAACTCTACTCTGACCTTTTCTACATTTAAGTGTGGAATATTTTAGCCTTTGTTTTTTTCTTTTCTTTTGTATTCATTCATATATTCTTGATACGATGTCTGATTTTAGGATGCATAAGTGGAAGGAATGGAAATTAAGTATTTTATTTCTATTTATAAGAGTCAACTCTTATGATTCTGACTGTAGATCTGATGTCCCAAGTTCAAGAATAGAGTCAGATGAGGATTGGTGAAAAAGGGTTGCTGAGATCAATGGATGAGACAGATAGTAAAAGTCAGAGCTCAGAGTCAGTCACATTTCCAGAATTACTTCTCTATATAATGCTTCTCTGCTTGGAATATGACGTGGCCTGTCACAGTGAAGGAAGAGAGTTGAACTAGGAGGGGGCTGTTCACTCTAAGGAAGGTAAGGAAGGAAGTTGAACTGGGAGGGGGCTGTTCACTGTAAGGGAATAGCTTGCAGAAGACTTATCAATGTTTATAGCAGAGAACTCACTTGGGGCACTGCCTGCTTACATGATCTCAATGGACATCATGAGATCAGTAAATTTCTCCAAGGTAATCCAAGCTAAGTAGACTGGTATCTTCTTTGACTCACCGCTGGAGTTTGGGAAGCATAGCTATCACAACATGATATGAGGGGTAAAGGAAGAACTCTTTGTGAGGGAATGCTAGAGATGGGAATTGGCTACAATAGGGGAAAAACTAGTGCAGAGATGTTGCGTAGAACATTGTTTTAATAGTTTAATAAAACAAGCGCTTCATGAGGCAGAACAAAAGAAGAATGGGGCTTTAGAATAAATTTCTGAGTGATAATCATCAGGAAACTTCCTCACACATGATGTGCAGAGATTGGATTAAATTCTCTCAAGGTTCCCTAAAGTTCTAACATTCTCTGAGTCTGGGTGATATTTGCAAGTTAGTGGGTATCATGAAAGTACCAAGCTTGGGGATTAGGAAGCGTATTAAAGGGACCCAGAAAATCACTGAATATAAGATTTATCTGTTCCAATAATGTGACTAAATCTAATTTTTTAATGCTCAGAAGATAAAGACATAGAACCCCAGTTAGTCCAGAGTAGACATACATATCGTCCCCTTTCTTCAGACTCCAAATCAGGTCATCTAAGAGCCTTCGTAATATTTCATGCTACCATCCGCACATTCGAGCTGCCAGCCCCATCTGACTTTTTAGAGATCACTTGATATTCATTTACTCCAGTGAGAACAATATTTAATAACTAATAATCCTTATCTTGCTTCCATGTCAGGGGTTACTGATATTGGGATAGTACAGAGGGCACTACTAGAGCATCTTAAAATTAAACTACTACATGTTATTAAACAAATAAGAATATTCATGAAATAAATTATTGTGTAGGATAGCTTTAACAAAATATTGTAAAACTGAAAGGGACTTTCAAAATGACTTTTTAAAAAATAAGGTTATGTTGTTTATATATATATGTGTGTATATATATATATGTATGTGACTGGTTAGTAAAAATCTGATTTTTTTCAATTTATGTTACTATAAATTATATATTCTACACACACAAGCGCACACACACACACAGTTTTTAGTCTCTTAAGACCCTGAGGAACAAAGAGTTATGCTTGCATACTGACTTTAAGCTAATGAGCAAGCATTAGCTGACCTTTAGAAAGTTATTCATAACACCAAGGACGGCCAATCACCAAGCATTAGCGAATACAGGCTCACCATTCTTTTCTCGGTAATGAAAGCTGATAGTTTTGAATGATAAATATCGGCAAAATGGTGCTATGAAGCACATGCCACATCACATTTAATCTCCCTAACAACTGTATCAGTTAAGTGTTATTATAACTATTTTAAAAATTATTATTACATTTCATAAGTGAGCAAATAGAAGTTTAGAAAGTTCAGGACCGGGCACGGTGGCTCACGTCTGTAATCCCAGCACTTTGGGAGGCCGAGGCGGGCGGATCACGAAGTCAGGAGATCGAGACCATCCTGGCTAACACGGTGAAACCCCGTCTCTACTAAAATACAAAAAATTAGCTGGGCGTGGCGGCGGATGCCTGTAGTCCCAGCTACTCAGGAGGCTGAGGCAGGAGAACGGCGTGAACCCGGGAGGCGGAGCTGGCAGTGAGCCGAGATCCGGCCACTGCACTCCAGCCTGGGCAACAGAGCGAGACTCCGCCTCAAAATAAATAAATAAATAAATAAATAAATAAAAGGTTTCAGTAACAAATTCATAGTTATTCAGTTGGTGAGTGGAGGGCCTGTGGTTAGAATCAGATGTCTCTCATATTAAACTCTCTACAACTTTCACGTTGGCTTTCTTAAGTGTAATGGAAGTTGGAATGACAAGAAATGTTTCTGGGTGCATTTCTTGTTAATTCTTCCTTGAGTTGTCTGTGAAGTTAGTCAGCTGTGGACAGAAAGTAATACTAGTGAGAATTTAGAAGTGCAGTATTGATAATAGTAACAAGTTTATGTCAAAATTTTTAAATCATGAAAAATATATAAAAACGATTTTTATATATGATTATCATAGGATGTAAAAAGTATCCACATGTAGTGAAGTTAGTACTATTATTGCTATAATATAAATAATTACGATATATATTCTAAAATATCATTATAAAAATAATTTAATATCATGTAAGGTGAATGCGACAGTTAATTTTAAGTGTCAACTGGATTGAATTAGCACAGATAGATGGTAAGCATTACTTCTGGGTATGCCTGTGAGAATGATTCCTTAAAGAATGTCATTTGAATCAGTGGACAGAGTAAGATAGATCCACCATCAGTGTGGATGGGTACCATTCAATCTGCTGAGGTCTCAGAACAAAAAGGCAGAGGAAAGGTGAATTTACTTTATCTCTTCTGGATCTGGGAGACCCATTTTCTCCTGCTCTTGGACATCAGAACCCTAGGTTCCCTAGCCTTTGGACTCCAGGACATGCACCAGTGGACTCTCGGGTTCTCAGGCTTTTGGCTTCAGACAGAGTTATACCATCAGCTTCCCTGGTTTTGAGGCTTTCAGATGGCTTATCATGAGACTTCTCAGCCTCCTTAATTGCATGAGCTAATCACCTTAATAAATCCCCTCTCATGAGTATGTGTGTATGTGAGTGTGTGTGTGTATACATATATAGACATGTATATAGAATATTGGTTCTGTCTTTCTACAGAACTCTTAATGACACAGTGGGGCAGACTTCAAAATACTGTCCCAACAATCTTTCTAGACTAATAATCTACTTATTGCCATATTTTAATTTATTGAAGATAATTATCCTCAAAGGATGTATTATCTCAACATAAATTTTTTATGAATTTTATGAATAAAATCAAATCCTGTTTTTTTTTTTTTTTAATAAGAATTGAGAATTCAGCAAACAGAGAGAGACAGGTCTAAGTAGGAAAGTAGAAAATATTGGGATTAAATAAACCCAGGGAGGATTGTTAAAACTTGGGAGCTGATGAATATTTGTGGGAAAACTGCTCATCTACAGAACTTTCTATAACCACCGAGACTGGGTTAAGAGTTCAGAGCATGTTATATGTACAATGATACTGCAGCATATATGACATTATAATTGTCTCTTTACCTTTTTGACTTTCCCAGGAGATTTTTGAATTTCATGAGAACAGAGATAATTTCTTATTCAGTAATGAAACTCCAGTGTCTGATACATAACAAATATTCAATAGATATTTCTGCATAAATAAGTGAGTGGAGTATAGCCTTTGCAATGCATGGCGAACAGTCTCATCAGTCAAATTAAGGAGGGATAATCTGCAGTAAGCTGAATTTGTTTGCAATTATTTATTCCGTCCCATATTCTAATGGTTCCCCTATGGCAGGGTACACTTACCTACCTCTTCAATAATAGGTTTGACTGTGAGATTTGTTTTGGAAAATAGAATATGAAGGCTGGGCATGGTGGCTCACACCTGTAATCCCAGCAATTTGGGAGGCTGAGGCCTGCGGATCACTTGTTCAAAACCAGCCTGGAGTTCAAAACCAGCTTGGCCAACATGGCGAAACCCTGTCCGTACTAAAATACAAAAATTAGCTAGATGTGGTGGCACACTCCTGTAATCCCAGCTGCTTGGGAGGCTGAGACCTGAGAATCACTTGAACCTAGCAGGTGGAAATTGTAGTGAACACCACTGCACTCCAGCCTGGGTGACAGAGCGAGACTCTATCTCAAAAAAAAGAAAAAAAGAATGTGGGATGAAATGATAATGAGCTAATTCTGAGACAAAGGCTTAAGAGACATCATGTGTTTTCACTTAGCCCTCTTGTGCTTGTGTCACTGGATAGGAGAGAAACACGGTTACAGAAGGGGGAGAAATTATGTGGAAAAATGTGAACCCAAGCCACAGCCTGAGTCAAGTCTGATTAACCTTAGACACATCCACCAGAACCATAATGTCCAGCAAACCAGTGACTGAGAAATAAATACTTGTTTTAAGAACCCACTAAATTTGGGAGTTGTTTGTTACACAGCATTATTATGGCAATAGCTGGATAAGGAAGCATCAGAAAAGCCTGGTAAAAGATAGGAAATACGTGTCAAATGTACTTGCTGAAAAATCACAGTGGCCTAGGCTATATGTAGAGATTCAAACAAGCTACAGATAATAGGTATGAGAAAATTCTAGTAAGAAAAAGTAGGGTGTCATTTTTAGGGACTAGGATTCAGAAGAATTATGTCCATCTTTTGTGAATTAGGAATGTTCATGGAAGGATCTAGGTTTTGAAGGAGACAACAGATTACCCAGTAAGAGAGTAAGACAAAAGTGAATAAAACAGGGCCCTCAAGGCTAGAGGTGGAATACTAGGTAGAGTCTTAGATGTAAGAATAAAATAAAGTGACAATGGACTTGATACAGGTATCCTAGGAACGAGGATGCTTCTGTGTTTAGTTGCTGACCCTTAATTACGTTTCTGTTTCTCTTGAACAAAGGACAGAGTTGATCCCAGGGTTTATAATAAAGATGAGCCTGAGAGTGAGCTCCAGAAAAGTGTCAACAACTAGCATGTGCAGGGGTCTGGAAAACATTCTTGTCAATATAAATCTGATGAAAAAGAAAGCCTTAAAAACCACTATCTGAAGAAGACTTTCACATGTTTCTGTAATCACATATGTTTACAATGCATGCATTCTAGTGGCTCAAGATTCTCTTTAGTGATAATTCAAATCATATGTTTCATTACATTTTCACAGATTGTCATGTTAAATCATGATGTAAACATTAAAGGAAAACTCTATCGGACAAACTAGCTTTGAAACAGAGGAGGAGGATTTTATTGATCCTGCTAGAAGTTACCAGGAAATTCAGTAGTTTGCTATTTTTCTCAGCATGGAAGCACAGACTATATAGTAAATAGAAGAACAAGAAGAGAGACTGTGTATTCATTAAGGGGGCAGAGTTTTCTTTAGTAATTTAGACTGAATAGATACGAAGAAAGTTATACTTGAATCAAAAGAAGGAGTTTGATAAGCAGACATGGGAGGAAAATATTCCAGGCAGTGAAAATAATAAGTAAAAAGCCCACTAAGGAATAGAAATCTTAGTCTTGAAGTCTAGAATTATTAGAATTATTAAAGGCCAGTGAGGGAACAGGAGATCAACTTGGAGAAGTTGGCAGGAACCATGGAGACTTCGTTAGACCAATGATAGAAGTTTGTCCTATACTTTAAAAGCAGTAAGAAACCACTATCAGCTGTTAAAAAGAATGAAGTATTCTTTTCTTTTCTTTTATTTTTTTTGAGACGGAGTCTCGCTCTGTCGCCCAGGCTGGAGTGCAGTGGCCGGATCTCAGCTCACTGCAAGCTCCGCCTCCCGGGTTTACGCCATGCTCCTGCCTCAGCCTCCCGAGTAGCTGGGACTACAGGCGCCCGCCACTTCGCCCGGCTAGTTTTCTGGGTTTTTTTTAGTAGAGACGGGGTTTCACCGTGTTAGCCAGGATGGTCTCGATCTCCTGACCTCGTGATCCGCCCGTCTCGGCCTCCCAAAGTGCTGGGATTACAGGCTTGAGCCACCGCGCCCGGCCTAAGAATGAAGTATTCTTATTTCCATGTTCAGAAGGATAGATTATAGTAGGGTAAGAGTTGAAAGAGGAAATCTTAGTATGCTTTTGGAATAGTGCAAGATATTTTGTCAGCTTTTGTTGGTGTGGTAACTATCCCCACAAAAATGAACAGATGCCAGAAAATAGGCAAATTCAGAGTATATTTTAGTCTTGTTGATGGATTGTGGATGAATTAATTTATAATGGAAATTAAGGATTATTCTGATTTCTGGGTAGCATCTGACCAGTGACCTGTTATACTGAAATTGGAAAGCTTGATGGAAGAACAGATTTTTATAGAAAAATCAAAATATTTGCATTTATCTTGTTAAGGTTAAGATATATACAAACTTCTAAGAGTATTTAGCAAGTAGGCAACTGGGTATATGAGTCTGGATCTTAGCTCTAAGAATGGGGGCTAGGGATATAAATCTGGGAATGAGTCAACAAATGAATGGCATTTAAAGCCATGAGGCTGAATGAGATAGCATAATGATAGAACGTACACTAATTAGTCAGATATGGAATTGCATTTATAATATTATTATCACAGTGACCAGAAATGATTGTTTACTTCCCATCTCTCCTCCCCCTCAAATTCATCTCATGCATGTAACAGAAACTGATTATATCAGCAATCTCTTTATATCTGTCAAAATTGATTATTATTCTATGATTCCCATCTTGCAAAAACTTTAAAAAATGAAACGTAATAGAAATAAGAAGGATAAGGCAAGAAAATAGACTAAAATTTTATGTGCATTTAACACAAAGGACCACCCAATGTTTTAAAATACTCTCTATATATCGTGGTAATTTCCCGCATTTGTGTTTCATCCTCACAAAATAAGAGCGGACAATAAATTCTCTTATTTCCGGATTTACTTCTCCTCAGCTGTTATTTATCATCTGATACTAATTGGGTCTGCCAATTAGGTGCTAGCAAGCTCTGCTAACAAGATACACATTTGTGGATTTTGAATTTATAAATTAACAGTTATCAGGAAGGAGAATGTTGAGGACATAGCACATAGGAATGCTTAATTTTTTTTAGTTAAACATGACCTGTGTAAGGTGGTGATCACATAGGGAAATTGATATCTGGCAAGCATGATCATAAGGTATTTGGCTGGACACAAGGGCAGTGGTGAAAGTCCTGGTGTCCAGTCCTGGATGCTGTTAATGCCATGTGGAGGTGGCAGGGGTATTTTTACAATCACAATGAGTAGTTAAAAATAAAATCTTTGAGGCTGGCTGTTTGACCCACCCAAATAATATGTGACCCCTTATTAATTATTATTATTTAATAAATTTATTTTCTGCTTTAGCTAAGCAAAATAATTTCAATATTTGCTATTAAGGCCTGATCAATTCAGAGATAAGTCACAAAGTTGTCTAATATCTCTTTATAATATTTGTTCTTGAGACCTATGTCTTTGTTAAATTTTATTTGTTGTTGTTTTATAACATTTATTTATTTATTTATTTATTTATTTATTTATTTATTTATTTATTTATTTTTGAGAAAGGGTCTGGTTTTGTCACCCAGGCTAGAGTGCAGTGGCGCAATCATAGCTCACTGTAGCATTGACCTCCTGGGTTCAATCAATTCTCCCACCTCAACTTCCTAAGTAGTTGGGACTACATATGTATGCCACTATGCCCGCTTAACTTTTGTATTTTTTGTAGAGATGGGGTTTCACCATGTTGCCCAGGTTTGTCTCAAACTCCTGGGTTTAAGCAGTCCTCCTTCCACCTCGGTTACCCAAAGTGTTGGGATTACAGGTGTGAGCCACCATGCCTGGCCAACTTCAGCTTTTAATTCTTAGCAATCCGAGAATGCCAGGTTTAACTATATATGAAGTTATAACTAATATTTGCATTTATATCTGCTTCTACATGACTTTTTATTAAAATACAAGTTGAAGGATAAGATGGCAAATAAAAGGTTGAATAAAGTGAAAGGGAAATTAGTTTACCACATTTCAAGATATTTACATAGCTACATTAATCAATACTATGGTAACAGCAGAGGAATAAACTCATAAAGCAACACAACTAAATAAAAAATTCAGATAGATGCATCAAAATATGCCAGACTGATTTTTGACAACATGACATAACTAATCGAATTCAATGGAGGAAAGATGGTATTTTCAACAGATGAGGGAGCTGAGTGAGGAAGTGAGCAAGCAAGGGAAAAAAGAACCTTCAGTTAAGTTACACATCTTATACAGAAATTGATATAAAATTATGGACTTAAGTATAAAACATAAAAGTATAAAATATTTAGAAAAAAGCATAGGATATATTTTTGTAACCTAGGACTAGGCAGAGTTCTTAGACTTGATGCAAAATGTGTAATCAATCAAAAGAAAAATTGGTAAATTGGACTTTATTAGAACATAAACTTTTGAATTATGAAAGGCTCTATTTAAAACTACAGACTGGGAGAAAATATTTGCAAATCCCATATTTGACAAAAGGCTACTATCTACAATATAAAAAGAACCTCAAAATTCAACAGTAAAAATGCAAACAGGCCCAGTGCGGTGGCTCACGCCTGTAATCCCAGCACTTTGGGAGGCTGAGGAGGGCAGATCACCTGAGGTTGGGAGTTTGAGATCAACCTGAACAACATGGAGAAACCCCGTCTCTCCTAAATATATAAAAATACAAAATTAGCCAGGTGTGGTGGTGCATGCCTGTAATCCCAGCTACTCGGGAGGCTGAGGCAGGAGAATCGCTGGAACCCCGGAGGCGGAGGTTGTGATGAGCTGTTATCACTGTGATCATGCCATTGCACTCCAGCCTGGGCAACAAGAGCAAAACTGTGTCTCAAAAATAAAACAAAAATAGAAACAAAAACAAAAGTCCAATTAGGACCTGTGCAAAAGAAGAAATATTTCACCAAAGTTATCAAAGATATATAGATCGTAGGTTAGTACATGAAAAGATGTTCAATATCACTATTAATGAAATACAGATAATTCCCATAATAAGATATTCTTACAAATCTAGAATGGATGAAACATAAAATAGTGACCATAACAAAATTTGACAAAGACACAGAACCACTGTACCATTCAGACTTTGCAGTGGGAATGAAAAATGATACAGCCACTCTGGAAAACAGTTCAATAGTGTATTTACTAAACATACCTTTGCCATGGGAGTCAACTGTCACACTCTTAATTGATATTTTTACCATATAAATGAAACTATGTTAACACAAAAACATGTACTGAATATATATAGCAGCTTTATTCATAAGTGTCCAAAACTGGAAACAAACAAATTGAACTTCAATGGTTGAATGATTAAACAAACTGACATCTTCCTACCATTGAATTATTCTCAGAAATGAAAAGGAACATAATCTTGAAACATGTAACAATTTGGATAAATCTACAGAGAATTAATGGGAAAAAAGCCAATTCCAAAAGGTTGAATACTTTATAATTCCATGCTTATAACATACTTAAGATAACAAAATTAGAGAAATGAAGACAGATTCATTGTAGACAAGAGCTAAGGAAGGGGTGTGGGTGTGAGGAAACTAGGTGTGGCAATAAAAGGGCAACACATGGGATGCTTGTGGTGATGGAAATATTCTGTATCTTGAAGGTGCTGATGCCAATATCCTGGCTGTGATATTGACTAGAGTTTTGAAAGTTGTTACCATTGAGGGTAAGTAGGCAAAAGGCACAGGATCTCTCTTTATTATTTTTACAACTGAATGTGAATCTATAATTATCTCAAAATTAAGAGTTTAATTTTAAAAAGTCAAACATCTAAACTAATTACCGGGCAAGTAAGCCAAATAAGACAAATACTATATGATCCCACTTATAAGTGAAGTAGAATCTAAAATAGTCAAATTCATAGAAACATAAAGTAGAATAGTGGTTACCAATGGCTGGGGAGAGGGAAAATGGGGGAAGTTGTGGTTGAATGGCTATACAGTTTCAGTTTTGCATGATGAAACAGTTCTGGAAATCTGTTTCACAATAATGGAAATATACTTAACACTACGGAACTGTACATTTAAAAATGGCTGAGAAAGTAAACTTTGTGTTATATGCTTTTTTACTGCAACAAAAAGTAATTACTGGGATTTACTCATTGGGAGATTTAAATTAGAGACATTGAATTAAGGCTCGGTGGTGCACTGATAAAGGATAGACTCAGCTGGGAAGTTGTTTTCTCAACTCCAATTTTCTCACTCAGCATTTAGATTACTATTGCCAGCTGGGCTTAAGACATTGTGTTGCCGGCGGAGGGTCTTTGAGTCATCCAGGTTCTTGGCGTTTTGAACAAAGAATGGACAAAATGCGCAAACAAAACAATGAAAATATGAAGCAGCAAAAATAGACAGTTACTGAAATGAAAGTAGCCTCCACAGAGTGGGAATGAGCTAAAAGAAGTGGCTCACAAGCCCTGGTTACAGAATTTTCTGGTATTTAAATGCCCTGTAGAGGTTTCCTGTTGGTTACCTGGTTTACACCATATGCAAATGAAGGAGTGGCTCACTACCAGTCTGGTTTTGGTAGGTGACCCATCAGAGGCTGAAGTTAAAAAGTTATACCCCTATGCAAATGAAGACTAGGCTCGTGACCAGTCTGATTGGTTGTGGGAGGTGACTAATCAGAGGTGCTTTCAATTTTTCATCTGCTATGCAGAAAAGGGGTTGAGGATTGCAAAAGGAGTAACCACTGGTCCTTAGGTTACGTGGGCGTGGACAGTTGGGGTTTTCTTTTTGATTTAGTTCCAGGAAGTCAGCGTGAATTGGCTTTAGGTTTCCTGCCTCCAGATCCTATACTCCTGCCTTAATTAAACTGTGAGTTGAATGGAGTTTTCTCTGGAAAAATATCTGACATTAGAAAAAGACAAGCAAAAATTGACATTTAAGGAAATTTACTAATCCCTGTATGATCACTTTATTGTGAGGTCTGCTAATTGGTAAGTTCCTCTTGAGACATACCAACTTTATAAAAGATATTATAGTATATCGTTATTTTTGTAATGTTTTGTGCATGAATATGAGTGTGAAAAGACACTTAACTTTAGAGTAATATATGCAATAGATATGTAAAGTTTAAAGAACAGTTTTATGTATAACCACCACCCAATCCAGGAAATTCAGTAGTAGCAAAATACCAAGACCCTTGTGGCCTGCCCCTATTGTATCCTCCCCTTTTCTCAGATTCTATAACTGCTTTGAATGTTGCCTTTTAACCCTTTTGCTACATTTACATGAATCCTTGGAATATTATATAATTTTATCTGTTTTTTAACATATAAATGGAGCCATGTTATATCAATTACGATACCTTCTTTCATTTGGCATTAGGCTTTTCTCAATTTATGTCAATGAATAACAGCGTTGTTTATTTGGTCTTTGGGCCATTTATTGTTTTTATTAATTTTGTTTTGCTCTTGTAAGGAAGGTTTTATTTTACTCATCCTTATCCATTTCTCTTAGTAAAGTGTGCAAGAGTTTCCGAATGGTGAAAAAATAGCATAATTCAACGTCTGAATGGTTAACTTTAGAAGATACGTTAAAGGCCGGGCGTGGTGGCTCACTCCTGTAATCCCAGCACTTTGGGAGGCTGAGGCAAGTAGATCACCTGAAGTCAGGAGTTTGAGATTATCCTGGCCAACATGGTGAAATCCAGTCTCTACTAAAAATACAAACAATTAGCTGGGCGTGTGGCAGGTGCCTGTAATCCCAGCTACTCGGGAAGCAGAGGCAGGAAAATCACTTGAACCTGGGAGGCGGAGGATGCAGTGAGGCGAGATTGCATCACTGCACTCTAGCCTGGGCGACAGAGTGAGACTCTGTCTCAAAAAAAAAAAAAAAAAAAAGAAAGAAAGAAAAGATATATTAAATGTTAAATTGCTTTTCAATTAAACATATCAATTTAAATGTCCTAGAATATTTATCTTTTATTTTATACTCTATCAACAATTGGTAATAATTTAAAACTTTTAGACATGTTTTATCTTTTGTTTATTAAAAAGCATCTAATTGTACTTTTATGGTTATTTACATATTTACAATAAGATTAAATATTTTTTGACACAGGCACTCTCCTGTAATATTTCCATTTATTTTCATTGTTTTTATTGATTCATGTTTCTTTATATATTGTAGATAAAAAGCATTATTTGGTTATAGGCATGGCATATATAGTCTATTATGTTTGTAGTTTGCATTTTTGTTACCTTAATAACATTTTTGGTACACAAAATATGTTTTCATTTTAATGTATCCAAATTTATCAATTTTTTGGGGGGGTATGCTTTCTGTCTGAGTTCAATTCGGAAAATCTTTTCTTACCATGACATCCTAAAGATAGCATTCTATATTATATTCTAAGGTTTACATATCTGTATTCCACCTAGAAATGATGGTTTGAAAATGAGATAAAGGAAAATACAATTTCAATGTTTTAATATGAATGGCTAATTGGCTCAGCATCATTTATTTGAAAGCCCATTTTCTCATTACATTTTCTAACTCTGTCATAAATTAAACTGCTGTATATGGACACATCTAGGACTAAAGTCTCTACTGTATTCTATTAATTTCTTTAACTCTGTCCCCATTGTACAATGTCTTAATTATTTTAGCTTTATAATAATTCTTGATGCCTCTTTAAGGCAATTTCTTCACAGAGAGTTTTGAGAGTGCCTTGCTTTTTAATAGATCTTTTATTCCCCAATGCTTTTAGAATTACTTTGTCAAGGCACGAGGAAAAAAAGAAATTGGCAATTAAATTCTAATTATATTGAATATTCATATGTTCATATTTCTTTAAATTTTCCACTTATAGTGTACTGATGTGTCTATGGTATTGAATATTACAGTGAAGATACACAGTAAATCTTGCTATTTGGATTTTAAAAATTGTTTGTCAAGCAGTTTATAGTTTTCTCCCCAAAGTCCTTTCCTATTCTTAGATTTATATCTAAATACTTTAGAATTTTATTCTGTAGTAAAAAGAATCTATTTTATTTCACTTAAAAAGTTTTTTCCTAGTATTAAGAAATGCAATTGAATTTTGTTCATTGACTTTTTCATCCAGAAATTTTGTATTCTAGTAACATACATAGATACATATCTAAATACATACATAGATTGATTCAGTATGATTCTCTAAGTAGATAATCATATAATCCACAAATAATGAGTTTAATTTCTTACTTCCTAATCCTTTTATTTTATTTATGTGTATATTTATCTTTCCTGCATTAGTCATTTGGCTTCTTCACTAATGGTGAATTAAAATGATTATAATAGGCACACATCTTTATTTCTAATCTTAGACATATTACTTTCAATATCACAATGTAGTTTTAATTTTAAAAATACTTTTGTAGTTTTACCAGGTTAAGGATGCCTCCTTAAACTGAAAAGAATCTTCTTTATTTTAATTTTTGAACCATGAACTGATGTTGAATTTTATCATGTGCTCTTTGTGCATGTATTGAGATGATTATAACACTATTCTACTTTAATTCTTAAAATGATAAATATATTGGACTTTTATGCAAAACAACCTTGAACTCCCTAAAAAAACTCAATATTGGTAATGCAACAATTTTATACACTGCCTTCTCAGGCTCATTAAGACTTTGGTAAGGATATGTGCATTTATATCCATAAGTAAATTTGTCCTGTAATTTTTTATTACCTACTGTTCTTTTTGAATTGTGGTATCAAGGTTATGCTAGCATAATTAAATAAGTTTAAAAAAATCTTTTTTTTTCTACATTCTGAAATATAAGAGTAGAGTTGATTAGTAAAACTCATCTTCAAAACTGTGTGGGAATGGATTTGTATTTATGTGACTTTTTAACTGTAATCAGTGGCTATATTAGATTTGAGTTCTCTAGATTCTCTGTAATTTCTCAGGTTAGTTTTGATCAGTTATTTTTTCTGAATTTGTTTATTTCTCAAATGTTTTTAGATTGAATCATACAAATGTATTCATAACATATCAAAATTCAAGCAGATTTTTTAAGGAAAACTGATAAACAGACATATTTTATGTTTATATAGAAGCATACAGAATACAGAATAGAATAGCTATTCTTGAGAGTAATAATTGAAAGTTTTAAACTACTACATACCAATATTTACTATGTAGCTACAGTTTTGAAGACAGTGTAATATAGGTCAATGTATATAACCAATGAGACAATTGATACAGTCATCTGATATGCAACAAAGGCACCCCTATAAATCAGTGGGGAAAATAATTGTCTTTTTTGATAAATGATGCTGAATTGATTGGATATCTGAGGGAAAAAAAGTGACCCTTGATCCCCTATGTCACACCATACAAAAAATAAGTTCCAAGTGGTTATAAACTTAAATATGAAAGGTAAAACCTAAAGACTGGAAAAATACATATACATATGTTTTCATAATCTTGCCTTTGACAATGATTTCTTTTTTGTTTATGTATAATAGTTTTCTATATTTTGGTAGTTCATGTGATATTTTCATACCTGAATATAATATGTAATGATCAAATTAGAGTAATTAGGATATCTATCACCTCAAAAATTATCTTTTCTTCATATTAGAAAAAAATTCTCAATTAGTACATAAAAATCCTGGTTATCAGAGAAAATAAAATAGTTGAGTTTATTAAAGCTAAAAGTTTCTGTTCATTTGAATAGAGCAATGAAAGAATGAAAATGCAAATGGATTGGAAGAATATTTTCAATCTATTTGCTGAATGACTTGTATTCAAGGAAGAGACAAGAAACTATAAAAAAATCAGCATTAATAGTGAAGTTATTTTAAAAAAGAGAGATTCCTAAATGCTAATATAAGCACATTAAAAGATAGATATTAGTCACAATAGATATACAGATTAAATCTAAATTAAATAACACTACACAGCTACCAGAATTATTACAATGAACAAGATAGCAACTTTCAGGTGATCTTAAATATGTTGAGCAACTATAAATACCATACTTGGAGGGAGTATACATTTGTACAACTACTCAGAAAATTGAATATTACTTACTTAAGTATATGCCCTATCCAGTCTTTCTATGTATACACAGTAAGGGTACTATATATACTCCTACTATGTGTACATCCAAATAATGTGTGCATAACCACCAAAAGGCATATACAAAAATTTGCATGGAACCTTTACTTATAATAACCAAAAATTTCAAAACAACCAGTTTCCCTCCACATGAGAATAGACATATAATTTTTGGTATATTTTTACAATATAATACCACCAAAGTAATTTTAAAAATTGCTGCTACATGCAACAACATAGATTAAAAAAATTCATGTGGAAAAAAAATATGCAAGTCCAGAAGTGAATATTGTTTGTTTCTACTTACATGAATTTCAAAAACAGGCAAAATTAATTGATGATGATAGAAATTAAGAATAGTACTGATGGATACTGCCTGGAAAGGAACCCAGGGCAAGCTTGAAATACACTGTATCTTAATCTTGATGATGGTTACATATACAAAAATTCATGAATGTTTGAGATTTGGTCATTAAATAAAAATGTAAATAAAAACATTAAAAGGAATAAAGATTACACACCGAAAGAGTTCATACCAACCATAAAATTATAGATTGTATGTCTACTAGGGAAAACAAAATATATGTCTGTAAACCATATGTCAAGTAAAATTCTTACAGAAAAAAATAGAGAGATGAAAATCAGGTATGAATCTTAAAGAAGTGATTAGAAGAGGTTTGAGTTGAACACAAAAGGTTCCTGGGACATTCAAACATGATTCCATCATAATTAAAATTTATTTCCTGGAGAAAAATGTAAGAAAAAATATAGTTTCTTAATAGGACAAAAAATGTTCTGACCATTAAAGAAAAAATGGTACAGTTGACTAAAATAAAAACTTCTGTAGATAACGAAGTAAAAGACAATGCAAGATGCACACTGCATTTATTTATTTATTGAAGTTCTAAAATTAGCCTTTATTTGTGTCTGACTGTAAAGTGAAAATTTAAGCAAATCAAAAATCAGACCTGAGTTGAGTGACAGGCTGCATTTCTAAGATGCATGTAGTAGGTAAGATGGCCCAGTAGGTGGTCAGGCCTAGGCAGAGGGATGAGAGTGGGTGGGAGCTGAGGTGACAAAAGGCTCAGGTCAGTGACTTCTTCCTCAAGATTTGCTCCGGTTCAGCCTTACCCTTCTCTGGTATCTTGGAGCTGATCTTGGAGCTAATCTTGGATGACGGGCTGAAGACTTTGGAAGATGAAGCATAGGTATAGTAGGTGATGTGCTGAGGTGGTGATGTTGTGGATTCGGTGAATTAGGCTGCAAACTTTCACCATATGGGGTCACACAAGATGATGTGGAGAGCCACCAAGCCTATAAACACATGACTCACACCATGAGGAAAAAGAAGGGCTGTTTACCACTGAGTTGGAGCCCATGGGTGTGCAGCAAGAGGATGAACTGGTAGTTTCAGCATGTGATTATACATATACATATACATATACATATACATATACATATGTAACTGTGTGTGTGTATATATATGAGAGAGAGAGAAAGGGAGAGAATAAGAAGAAAAATTTAACTTAGTTATAAGAAATGGCAACACCATACACAAATTTATATACATGTGTACATATTTGTGTGGATAAATGTTTATGTATGTGTCAAAATTAAAATGGTTAAAATAATTTAATAATGACAAAAGAAGAATTACTTCATTATGTGTTTGGAAGGCGTATAGCAAGCTTTCATGGAGCCAGCTAGTATTTTGTTATCAACATCTAGTTCTTTTTTTTTTTTTAATGATTTTTTGCATGACTGGCTCATCTTGAAGCCAGTAATATTTATCATTCATTAGTTCTGGGGTTCAGTTTAATATTTTCCATAGTTCCAGCTACTTCCTCTTAATAATGATATAGCTATTAAAAAGTAAGCAACTGCACTAGGTATTTATAATAAAAAACACCATGTGAAAGAAGTAATCATCTGTTCCTGGAAAGGATTCAGAAGTCTTGGGTTTAGATTCTGCTTCCTTTGCTGACTATAGTCAACAAACATCACAGAACTGTGCCTTTTTCCCCCATACGTACCCTTTTAGAAGTATTGATGAAATAAAAATAATTAAGAATTGTGCTGAATTATGCATGCAATAAACCATGATTCAATTTTATTTTTTAATGAGAATAGCTATATAATTGAACCAAGAATATGTTTGAGTAACCACCACATGGCCAGAACTGTTGTACTGAAATACAATAAAGAGTATAATAAATTAAATGATTATATACAAACAAGCAATTTATTTGGAAAATTTATCTACACACACACACACACACACACGTATTTGCAGTAACAAGACTTGAATTATATATTAATACTCTCCTCCTTTCTTTTTTGTTCTAGGCAAACTGGCAGTCATACTCTTCTCTAAATGAGCCAACACTCACCGGGAGACCTCAGTAGAACTCTTTCTTGTCTGCTGGAAAGGTTTTGCCTCCCCAGGACCTGTCCCTCACCATCCATCCATGACATTCTGACCTCAAGTATCCACTCCTCAAAGGTACTTCCTGACCACTTTGTTTAAAACAATACTTTAACATATGTGTGAATCACCTAGGTTTTTATTTAATATGCACATTCTGTTTCAGTAAATCTGGGAAAGGTAGGGTCAAATTCCCAGGTGATGCCTGTATTGATGGTCCCTGGAGCACATTTTGCATAGCAAAGACTTAAAAGAGTCCTCATCCCATTAGTCTTGGTCCTTTCATTCTGTTTGTTTGTTTGTTTGTTTTTTGAGACAGAGTCTCACTCTGTCACCCAGGCTGGAGTGCAGTGGCGTGATCTTGTCTCCCTGAAATTCCACCTCCCACGTTCAAGGAATTCTTGTGCTTCAGCCTCCCGAGTAGCTGGAATTACAGGCGTGCACCACCATACCTGGTTAATTTTTGTATTTTTAGTAGAGATGGGGTTTCACTATGTTGGCCAGGCCGGTCTCGAACTCCTGTCCTCAAGTGATCCACCCGCTTCAGCCTCCCAAAGTGCTGGGATTACAGATGTGAGCCACCCCCTGTTTTATTTTTCTCTATAGCACTTGCAGTATCGTAGCTTTACTACATTAGCAATCATGTAGTAAGTTTATTTAGTTAGGTATGTGCTTGCTTATTGTCTGTCACAGCCAGGAGACTATGTATCATGCACGCTGGGACATCGCATATGATATTCACTCCTGTGTTCTAAGTATTTAGAACAGTGGAACACACAGCTGGTGCCTAAAACTATTTGTGGAATAAATGGATGATATATCTGATGTTACATATAACAAATAGCAATTTTCAATATAATTCAGTTGGTTTATTTTTGTTGTTGCTGCTCTTTTTTTAGGGATGGGATTCAGGTGCAGATAGTCCATTGTACATCTTAGTTCATGACACATTATCTCTGGAGTTTTTCTTCCTCAATTTTTTCAGACCCCCTTCTTCTTTCTCCTCCCATATACTTCTACTCTACTGTGTTAAATAGATGTCTCCTTAGATATTCATACATCTTTGCAAAATATATATTTTTTTATTATACTTTAAGTTCTAGGGTACATGTGCACAACATGCAGGTTTGTTACATATGTATACATGTGTCATGTTGGTGTGCTGCACCCATTAACTTATCATTTATATTAGGTATATCTCCTAATGCTATCCCTCTCCACTCCCCCTTCCCCACAATAGGACCCGGTGTGTGATGTTCCCCTTCCTGTGTCCAAGTGATCTCATTGTTCAATTCCCACCTATGAGTGAGAACATGTGGTATTTGGTTTTCTGTTCTTGCGATAGTTTGCTGAGAATGATGGTTTCCAGCTGCATCCATGTCCCTACCAAGGACACAAACTCATCCTTTCTTATGGCTGCATAGTATTCCATGGTGTATATGTGCCACATTTTCTTAATCCAGTCTGTCACTGATGGACATTTGGGTTGATTCCAAGTCTTTTCTATTGTGAATAGTGCCGCAATAAACATACGTGCGCATGTGTGTTTATAGCAGCATGATTTATAATCCTTTGGGTATATACCCAGTAGTGGGATGGCTGGGTCATATGGTACATCTAGTTCTAGATCCTTGAGGAATTGCCATACTGTTTTCCACAATGGTTGAACTACTTTACAATCCCACCAACAGTGTAAAAGTGTTCCTATTTCTCCACATCTTCACCAGCACCTGTTGTTTCCTGATCTTTCAGTGATTGTCATTCTAACTGGTGTGAGATGGTATCTCATTGTGGTTTTGATTTGCATTTCTCTGATGACGAGTGATGATGAGCATTTTTTCATGTGTCTGTTGGCTGTATGAATGTCTTCTTTTGAGAAGTGTCTGCTCATATCCTTTGCCCACTTTTTGATGGTTTTTTTTTTTTCTTGTAAATTTGATTGATTTATTTGTAGTTTCTGGATATTAGCCCTTTGTCAGATGAGTAGATTGCAAAAATTTTCCCCCATTCTTTAGGTTGCCTGTTCACTCTGATGGTAGTTTCCTTTGGTGTGCAGAAGCTCTTTAGTTTAATTGGATCCCATTTGTCAATTTTGGCTTTTGTTGCCATTGCTTTTGGTGTTTTAGACATGAAGTCCTTGCCCATGCCTATGTCCTGAATGGTATTACCTAGGTTTTCTTCTACAGTTTTTATGGTTTTAGGTCTAACATTTAAGTCTCTAATCCATCTTGAATTAATTTTCGTATAAGGAGTAAGGAAAGGATCCAGTTTCAGCTTTCTACTTATGGCTAGCCAATTTTCCCAGCACCATTTATTAAATAGGGAATCCTTTCCCCATTTCTTGTTTTTCTCAGGTTCATCAAAGATCAGATGGCTGTAGATGTGTGGTATTATTTCTGAGGACTCTGTTCTGTTCCATTGGTCTATATCTCTGTTTTGGTACCAGTACCATGCTGTTTTGGTTACTGTAGCCTTGTCGTATAGTTTGAAATCAGGTAGCATGATGCCTCCAACTTTGTCCTTTTGACTTAGGATTGTCTTGGCAATGCAGGGTCTTTTTTGGTTCCATATGAACTTTTAAGCAGTTTTTTCCAATTCTGTGAAGAAAGTCATTGGTAGCTTAATGGGAATGGCATTGAATCTATAAATAACCTTGGGCAGTATGGCCATTTTCACAATATTGATTCTTCCTATCCATGAGCATGGTATGTTCTTCCATTTGTTTGTGTCCTCTTTTATTTCACTGAGCAGTGGTGTGTAGAGGGAAATTTGTAGCACTAAATACGCACAAGAGAAAGCAGGAAAGATCTAAAATTGACACCCTAGCATCACAATTAAAAGAACTAGAGAAGCAGGAGCAAACACATTCAAAAGCTAGCAGAAGGCCAGAAATAACTAAGATCAGAGCAGAACTGAAGGAGACAGAGACACAAAAAACCTTTCAAAAAATCAATGAGTCCAGGAACCGGTTTTTTGAAAAGATCAACAAAATTGATAGACCACTAGCAAGACTAATAAAGAAGAAAAAAGAGAAGAATCAAATGGATGCAATAAAAAATGATAAAGGAGATACAAACACAGAAATACAAACTACCATCAGAGAATACTATAAACACCTCTACACAAATAAACTAGAAAACCTAGAAGAAAATGGATAATTTCCTGGACACTTACGCTCTCCCAAGACTAAAGCAGGAAGAAGTTGAATCCCAGAATAGACCAATAGCAGGCTCTGAAATTGAGGCAATAATTAATAGCCTACCAACCAAAAATAGTCCAGGACCAGATGGATTCACAGCCAGATTCTACCAGAGCTACAAGGAGGAGTTGGTACCATTCCTTCTGAAACTATTCCAATCAATAGAAAAAGAGGAAATCCTCCCTAACTCATTTTACGAGGCCGACATCATCCTAATACCAAAGCCTGACAGAGATACAACAATAAAGGAGAATTTTATACCAATATCCCTGATGAACATCGATGCAAAAATCCTCGATAAAATACTGGCAAACCAAATCCAGCAGCACATCAGAAAGCTTATCCACCATGATCAAGTGGGCTTCATCCCTGGGATGCAAGGCTGGTTCAACATAAACAAATCAATAACCGTAATCCAGCATATAAACAGAACCAAAGACAAAAACCACATGATTATCTCAATAGATGCAGAAAAGGCCTTCGATAACATTCAACAGCCCTTCATGCTAAAAACTCTCAATGAATTCAGTATTGATGGAACGTATCTCAAAATAATAAGAGCTATTTATGACAAACCCACAGCTAATATCATACTGAATGGACAAAAACTGGAAAAATTCCCTTTGAAAACTGGCACAAGATAGGGATGCCCTCTCATACCACTCCTATACAACATAGTGCTGGAAATTCTGGCTAGGGCAATCAGGCAAGATAAAGAAATAAAGCATCTTCAGTTAGGAAAAGAAGAAGTCAAATTGTCCCTGTTTGCAAATTACTTGATTGTATATTTAGAAAACTCAATGGTCTCAGCCCAAAATCTCCTTAAGCTGATAAGCAACTTCAGCAAAGTCTCAGGATACAAAATGAATGTGCAAAAATCACAAGCATTCTTATACACCAGTAACAGACAAACAGAGAGCCAAATCATTAACTTCCATTCACAATAGCTTCAAAGAGAATAAAATATCTAGGAATCCAACTTACAAGGGATGTAAAGGACCTCTTCAAGGAGAAATAAAATATGTGATATTTTTATGAATAGTTTTAAACTTAAGTGAATGCATTTTGCCATGGATCTTATTCTGTTTTTATTTCCATTGGCAGTATCTTCAAGATTTATCCATATTGCTAAGAATACAATCAGTTAATTCTAATAACTGAATTGTATCCCACAGCACGCATCAACAATATTTTGCTTATCCATTCGCTAGTGATAGACTCCTAGGTGGCCTCCAGTTTTCTGCTATCACAAACAATTGAAAATCTACTAATACTCAGTAAGGACAATAAGAGTCTTGGCATATGAACTGCAATCCATTGCCTCCCTCCACCTTTTAAAGCAGAGTGACAAATTCCAGTCCAGGGGAGGGCAGTCAAGAACACAGGGCTTCCACTTCCTTCAGCTTCCAACTCAAAACATTAGTAAAAAAAATTAAAAGAACTAAAACATCAGATTACAAAATAAGTATTCACTTAATCCAAGAAAGCAATAAAGGAGATTGAGAAAGAAAAACTGACAGAAGTCATACAGAAAACAAAAAGTAAAAGTTCAGGCTTAAATCCAACTATATCAATAAAAACCTTAAATGGCAGTGGTTAATATCTTCTAATCAGAAGTCAGAGAGAATAAGACGTAATTAAAAATAAAAGCTCCTACTATGTGCTGTCTACAGTAGACACAGTTGAGATTCAAAAATACAAATAGATTGAAAGCAAAAGAATTGAAAAAAAGACGTCATGCAAACAACAATTGTGAAGCTAGAGTGGCTATTCAAAATATAACATAGACATTAAAATATTATGGAAATAAAGACCAGCATTTTATAATTAAACATAATCAGGAAGATTCAAAATTATAAACTTATTTGTAGCAAACAATAGAACATGAAATGCATGAAGAAAAATAGGACAAAAATGGAGAAATGGGCAATTCAATAATAAGAGTTAGATACTTTAAGGCCTCACTTGAAATATTGGATACATCAACTAAGCAGAAGATTAACAATAAGCAGAAGATTTAAATAACATAAACCAACTTGACCTAACAGTCATTTATAGAACATCCCTCCAAAAAACAGCAGAATGCACATTCTTTTCAAGTACATATGGAACATTCTCCACCATAGAACAAATACCAGGTCATTTAAAAGATCTTAATACATGTATAGAATTGAAATAATACAAAATATGTTCTCCAAGCACAATGGAAGAAAATTAGATATTTATATTGGAAAGAAATTTGAGAAACAAATATGAAAAGTGAGTCATCAAACTTTTAAATAATAAATGGCTCAAAAAGACATAAAAGGTAAATTACAAAATAGTTTGAGATGAATGCAAAATAAAATGCAACACACTAAAACTTATGGGATGAAGCTAAAGCAGAGCTTAGAAAAAAATTGCACATATGATTACCTATATTAAAAAAGAAGAAAGAACTCAAATAAATAACATAGCTTTCCATCTTAGGGCACTGAAATAAAGAAGAGTAAATCCAAAGCAACCAGAATGAAGAAAATAGTAGAGAATACGGTGGAAACAAATGAAAAAGAGAATAAAAAAACAATAGAAATAAAATGAAAAAAACAAGTGTTAGTTCTTTCCAAATATAAGCAAAATTGACAAATCTTTAGACAGAGTGACCAAGATGAAAAGAGAAAACTCAGATTACTAAACTTAGAAATAAAATAAATGACATAACTACTCACCTTATAAAAATATAATTGATTGACAAGAATACTGTTACTAATTGTATGCCAATAAATTATACAGCTTAGATGAAATGGACCATTTCTAAAAGGACACAAACAACTAAAATTGACCTAAGAAGCAGCAGAAAAATATAAATTGACCTTTTGAAAGGAGGGAAGGAGGGAAGGAGGAAAAGAAGGGAGGAACAGAGGAAGGAAGGAAGGAGGAAGGAAGGAAGGAAGGAAGGAAGGAAGGAAGGACGGACGGACGTGAGGGAGGAAGGAAGGGAATTGCATTAGTGTCAAAAAACTCACAAAGAAAAACCCATACCTAGAAGTATTCACCAAAACATTCTGCAAAACATTTAAAAAGAACTTATACTAATTCCTCACAACCTCTTTCAAAAAAGAGAAGAGGGGACTACTTCCCCACTCATTCTATATGGTGAGTGTTTCCTTGTAACCCAAAACAGACAAAAATGTTACCTGAAACGCAGACCATTATTCCTTATAAGGAAGAATTAAAAATAGATGCAAAAATGCTGAACAAATTTTAACAAATCTGCTGTTAAGCTCCTTAAGTGATTTTTTAATTATAGTTATTGTATTTTCCAATATAATATTTTCCCTTTGGTTACCTTTTGTAATATCTATCTCTTGAGCAATATCCTCCATTTGATGATATATCCTTCTGTTACTTCCCTTCAATTCTTTAGACATGGTTTACTTACATTCTTTTATATAATAAAAGTTTTAAAATGAATGAATTAAAATATTTTTCTAGTAAGTCCAACATCTGGCCCCCTCTGGGATAGTTTCCCTATACTACTTTTTTCTTGCATATTAGCCATACATTCATGTTTCTTTTGTGTTTTGCATTTTTAATTGAAAACTAAATATTTTAGACAAATGATGTATTTATACAATTAAAAATCAAGCAGTCATTAAAAGCCATGGATCAAGTTAATACTTGCTAAAATAGAAAAATATTGAAGATGCAATGCTAATTGCATTAAGAAAAGTATAGAATAGTTTGTGTGGTATGCTATCATTTGTGTTAAAAAATGAATACAAACACAAACACACCTATACAAATGTATAAGCATCAAAACAGTTATTGTGAGAATATATAAGAAGGAAACTAGTAGCCTGGGCAACAAAGCAAGACCCTGTCTCTACGGAAATGTGAGCAGTAATAATAACCAGGAGTTCTGTCGTACTGCTGTAGTCCTAGATACTTGTGAAGGTAAGGTGGCAGGATGGCTTGAACCCGGGAGTTCAAGATTGCAGTGAGCTATGGTTGTGCCGTTGAACTCGAGCCTGGATGACAAAGTGAGACTCAGTCTGAAAGAAAGAAAGAGAGAGAGAGAGAGAGAGAGAGAGAGAGAGAGAGAGAGAAACTAGTCACAAGATTAGCTTTGGGTAGAAGAAATTAATGGATGGAATTGAGGTAAACGATACGTCTCATTTTTTACTATGTTACATTTTGTACTCCTTAAATTTCATACCCTGTGAATATTTGGTGCATTCAAAATGTATTAATGTTATTTTAAAATTTTTCATTTATTTCCACCTATGTGTCAGTCCATAACTCTTTTCGTCCAAAATCAAGCTTCCTGGATGACTCATCTAATCTAGTTTCTTATAATTCTCTCCAACTTCCTGTTTTCCATTAATAACACAAAACCCTACAATCTAATTTCTGCCCCATCATTCTACTTAAACTTTTTGCAGACATCCTTACTGATTTCCATAAGTGCAATTCTGTAATATCCAATGATCAGTCTTCTGTGTCTCAGTATATGTTTGTCCCTTTTCTGTCACATCATTATATACACACATGCTTTTTTTTTGGTGACACTTCCATGTTAATATGAATCACAGCCTTGATTATTTTGAGTCCCTTTTTTTTATATTTGTTTAAGATTCTCCTCATTCCTGGTTTTTCTCCTATTCTTCCTATTTCTTTGGAAGTTATGCATCATTCTTCTTCCCAAGTTTTTATTCTTCTCTTAAATAGTGATGTACTGCAAGGATTAAGTCTTGGCAGAAAGCTCTTCTTGCTCCTTACATAACCCTTAAGTTTTACCAATTACATCTAAAATTTAAGATATTGCTGAAATGCTAAGGACTTCCAAATCAATACTTTTGTGTAGCTATGCAGATGCTCCACAGATATATCAGATTCCGTTATACAAGTAAAATATTGGATTCATTATTTATTACCTTTCCAGCTCAATCCCACCTCAACACCTAAGCCAAGAATCTTTAAATTTCCTTAGTCTCCTTTTTCATTTTACCCTTTATGTCTACTGTTTTACAGTGCTCTAGATTGCACTTTTTAAAAATGTCTCCAATTCATTCCATTTTTCGAATATATTCTGTCTTTGTCTAAGTACAAGTTATTAACACCTTTTGCATAAGTTATGGTAATAAACTCCTCTCTGCAATGACCGTCTAACTGATCTTTCTGTCTCAAATTCCTGTTTTTCTAAATAATTCCCAAATATTTATAAAAGCATAGCAATGTGATATTAGGTCATTTTGAATTTTATTATATCCTTTAGAATAAATATCATACCTTCTTACTCAAAGCCATCTATGCTATAGCTGTTTCCAACCTCTCTCGCTTTATCTTTCCCTATTACCCACATGAACATTTGCTCCTTTAGTATAAAATAGCTACAAACTAATAAACTGACGTTCATGGCGCAGCACTTTTCCTCATCCTGCTCTCTTCTCTTGGCCCATTCTTTTCCACTTTTTCTTTTACCTAACCAACAGCATACTGCAAACATCAGTTCAAGGATCATGTTTTCTCAAATTTCCCAGATCTCCTCCCATTTGAATTGGAGCCTTTATGCTTTTCTGGTTGTGTAGCATACACTGCATTGAGAATATCTCTGTGATAGTACTTATAGTACTTGACAGTTCTGTAATATCTGTCTGTCACTCATTAGAATGTAAGATTCATAAAGGCAGAAGTCATGCATTATTCAACATTGTTTCTACCAGCACTCAGAAATATGTCTGACACACTGCAGCTTCTCAAAAAGGTTCGTAAATGTCTAAATGGAAAAAAAAAAAAAAAAGATTTGTGATGACTGTTCTTGCACATCTCCAGCTTGTTTATATTTACCACAGCCTGGGATAACAAACAGAAGAATTCAGGATAAGAGTGGGAAGTAGTAGCCCATTACTTCAATTAATGATAAGGGGTATCTGAATATGACATGCATCCTGATACTTAAAGTGACTTTTGTAGATAAAATGGGCTTGAAGCACTACTGTTTATTAACTACTTTATTTCTGCCATTCATGTGCACAGGGGCGTTTGTTGTATTTTGAATAATAAGGGACACTTGTAGTAGTGCTTGTTATTGAGGTATAAGTGCCATAGATGAACTCAATAGCCTATTGAAGGCATCTCTTTTTACACTGTACACATCTGCAATGGGTCGTTGCTCTTCTGTTCTGGTACACTTTTCCATGATGCAATAATGTTAATAATAAAGCTATTCAACAGCACCTCTTCATTGAACCGTATTTGACCTTATGAAACCAAGGGAATATTTCAGCTAGTCAGTTTATGTCAGTATGTATCATAAATGTGAAAAAATGACATGTAATAGAAATGCTATTCATGAGCACACTCTGATTCCAGAGCCAGTGAGCTCTTCCTAACAAGGCTACCAGGACACAAAGAAACCACAGAATGTTTACTGATCTGTACAGGATTACTTGGTTAAAAACCACTCTTTCTTGGTGACTCAAAGGTGTGAATACTGCCCTGAAAAGTTTAAACTCAGACAGAAACCAGGATTGGCAACAGCTAAGGGATAGGATGGGACTTGTTCATGCTACAGAAGAGGCTGGCAATGGATGAGGCAGGTGATGGTTTCAGGGGAGCGCTAATTTCACGAACTATGAGAGCTTCCTTCAAAAATCTGGATGGAATCGGAAAGAAGCTTGAAATATTAAGCAGCATTATAACAAAAGGCAATTGTAGATGAATCAAAAGTGTTCTAACTACAGGAACCAAACCATTTTAATAGAAACTGGAATTTGAGGGCTGCTATGAAACAGCAAACATAGACCTCGCTTGGTCATATGACCACAGACAGTATCTGAAAAGAAGATTGGGGGCACATTCTTCTTACCCATATGTGCTTGTCCATCTGTATATCCCTCTCTCATGTCTCAAATAATGTGCCTTCTGAGGGAAAGGACCCCTTTTAGGAGACAGCCCACCTCTTATAAAAGCAACAGACAGAGGCTGCCACTAGTACTGCACTGGGATAGCCTCTGAAAAAGACAGTCCATGTTGGGTGATGGATTATTCGCCGATAAGAAGAGGTAAGAGAGAATGTTGGGTAAAAGCACAGGGAGCTTTGTGACTAGCCAGGCTTGAGTCCAAATAATGGACTCACCTAAGTTGTGTGACGTGAAAATGTTTGTCTAAATGTCCCACACCTGTTTTCTTAGTTGTGAACCTGTCAAAATACCAACAACTTCACAGTATCATCTAGAAGCTTTCATGATGTGCTATATATAAACTGCTTAATATAGCACTGAAATTACAGTAAGTGATTCAAAAATGATTCCTCTTAATAGCTAAGTTGAAGGAACAAAACTGGTATGCCAGACCATGCCATGTTATATTGATAATATTTATGTTCCTTTTGAGTTTCTGTGGTAGCATCTTGTAATATTTTAGGAAAGATTACAGCAGAATGATTCTGGGATCATTAAAAATAGAGAGCACACCTATTTTGAATAACTATTTTGTGACAGCTAACATATTGAACACTGCACACATATGTGGAGCGGCTTAAATCTTCTCACTTTACTTATAAGGAAACTAAGTCTAATAAGCGTTAAGTACCATTTTCCAAAACCTATCAGAGCCAGGTTGAAACCCAGGTTCTTCTGATTTTAGGGTAGCTATCTTCAGAAGAGCACACAAAAATTTTATCATGGCTTTCACTGTTCGGGCAACTAAGCAAAATATCCTCCTTTGTACACCATGTTAAGGGTAATTTACTGATGAAGGAGAACTACCAGAATGATAATTTTCTGTTAACTTTTCGTTGGCATCGGGCAAATACTCCGGAAATATCTCTGCTCTACCCATGGGAGCCTGTTTTGTTGGCTCACCTCTTCCTTAGAGTAGTTTGAATGAAATTTTTGGAGCTGAAAGCTTAATGCTGGAAAACCAATGGGCTTCTAGCTTTTTCTGACCTACAGAATCTATCCATAAGCTTTTAACTTTTGCTTTGCATATGTAGTTCTTTCACAAGTATTTATAGCATCTGTGTTGATTGTAGACAGTAAATGAGCAGTGAATCAATGAATGAGATTAAGTAATTGGTATCAAAATAGTTCAGCCCCAAAGTAAAACACCAACTTAGCCTTTGTCTACTAATTGTTATGAAAAAAAAGTATTTTTAAATGGTTCCTTTTGACATAAAATATATCATTATTATTTGATTTCTGAATAACACAAAGTCTAAATGAAATGCTATTTTTAAGATTCTGTATTTCATCCTGGCAGTATAATAATATATATTATTCATTATGTTTTTGAAAACAAAACTTGTGATATACTGAGCTAATTCTGATATACTGTATAGGAAAGAAGAGACACAAAATTGCAATTGCGCCAACAAGAGACTTTAAAAAGACATGAATTCACACGAACAAAAGAGGCTATAAAGACAAATCACTGCAAAACAAGCAGCTTTAACTAGTTTTACAAATATAACTTCTGGGGACAATGTGACATGGCTTTTGTAAAAGTGAAATAAAACGTAGTTCAGTTTGAGATCTCATTATCACTTGTCCTCTGCAGTTGTTCAAAGCATTCTCAGTACCCTAATATTAACAAGTCCTAACTATAGCAATCAGAAGGGCAAAATCCCCCTGCTTAGAAGGTCAATAAATTCTTTTTATAGCCAGCCACTGTACTGATGATCAGAGAAAGACAGCTATGTACTAGAAGAGTTACACAAGGATTTTAACTATATCTTCAATGTTTCACTTGCAAAAAAATCTGAGGCAAATATTACAAAAAGTTAAGATTTGTTGTAGCAGTCTGGTAGCACTTTAATTTATTGTTTTATGTTCTAAGGCAGAAAAAAAAAAATCAGAAAGAAAACATATGATAAAATCTAACAGTCTTTCATTTAAAAACAAAAGTTTTAATCTAAGGAGTTTTTTTTTATCTTAATAAACGTGTCTACCAAAGAGTTAAAGCAAATATCAAGTTAACAATTATCATAAAAAGCACCCCCATTAAAATTACCAGTAAATATCAGTACTGATATCTTTGCTATTCAACATTGTACTAGAGATCCTAGACAAATTAATAATGCTCTGAAAGTAAATGAAGGAAAAACTTTCAAAAGGAAAGATTAATGTATTATTTATTGATATAATAATCTGTCTAAAATCATCCAAGAAACTAAAGATACTAAAACTAATTAAAGAGTTTGGAATACGGGTGCAGAAGAGATCAACAATCAAAAATGAGCAGAATTCTTACATAGCTAGTAGTTGACATCTACACTTTTTGCCTGCATGGCATTCAATTCTTCTACTTTTAGAATCCTTTCCTTGATTTTCTTTTGCTGTCATTTCAGGCCTCTAGGCCTTTCACAGTAGCCTGCCCCAGTCCCTGTGCTGGCAGTCATCAAGTCAAACCTGACCAATCAGAGTGCTCTATCTACCTGCCCTACCTGCCTCTGGAGCATGCAAGCCTTTCTAGTTACTATGGAACTGTTGGGAAAGAGAGCTTCCCTTCACCTGGCTTTCCTCTGCTGCTGAGATATTGCCCTGAAGCTACTGATGAGCATTTTATTATCTCAAGCATAGAGCCTACTCGAAACAGATGACACGATGGAAAACTGATGCAAGCGACAGAGAGATTCTGAGTCCTGATGTCATTGTTTCAGCCCTGAATCTAATGTTTGCAAAGTTAACCAATACATTTCTTATATTTGTTGAGGCCAATTTGAGGGTAGGTTCTGTCACTAACAAACAAAAGATCCTCATTACTGCACAACAGCAACATCTAATCAGTAAATAAAAGGGAACATAAAAATAACCTCATTCACATTGGAACCAAACTTTTAATACACTGAGTAATAAGCAATATATACGTTCTATAATTACACATATAATTATAAAATGTGTATGTAAGGATTTTAAGGAGAAAATGAAAGTACTTTCTTAAAATTTTAAAGGAAGACCAAAATAGATAGTACAGGTTTATGTCTGAGCATCAAGGTGCTAACGATGTCCATTCTCACATACTTCCTTATTAATGATGTGGTTCAGTATTCACATGAAAAAAGAGAATTTATAGCTACTGATTTAAGTAGAAACAGGTTTATATTGGATATTAAATGACTCACATTATAGTAGAACAGACTGTAGGATAGACTTGGCTAGACTGTGGCTAGATGAAAAGATAACTCTGTCACAATCCAGAGATTACCTATCTAATTGGGAAAGTGCTTTGCTAGCTGCTGGTCACCATACGAATGTATATAATAACCATGAGAAGCTATTATGAACCCATCAAAAGGCAAGAAATTAACAAATTGGACAACACCGAGTATTGGTAAAGATGTAGAGCAACAGAAACTTCCATATACAGCTGTTGGGAGTGTAAATTGATACTGCCACATTGGAGATCAAAACGGCAATATCCACCAACTTTGAGGATTGCATACATACATCAATCCAGCCACTTCACCCAGAAGTATATACTCTAGGGGAATTTTTATTCAGGCCATAAAGAAGCTAATATGAGAAAATTATTTTCAGCAGCATTTAAAATTGTAAACAAATTATATGATTTTGTGATAAAGGTTAAATAAATTAGGGTAAATCTGAATAGTATGCCTAATTTAAGAGGAATAATAAATGTATATTTATTAAAATGGAACACCAAGACAAAGCATTTAAAAACACTAATTACAAAACAGTATAATAATGTCACTATTTTAAAATTATTTAAAATTAATTCATTTTTTTTCCCCTGGGTACAGACATATGTATGGAAAAGTGTAGAAAAAGTTCTGGGAGGAAATACCAAATGATTATAGTGATTACCACTGAAGAAGAAAATTAGGGATGGTGGTCAATGTAAAATTTAACTTGTTGTTTAACTTTTGCAAGGTGAATATATTCTTCTATTTTTTTTTTTTTTTTTTTTTTTTTTTGAGGCGGAGTCTCGCTCTGTCGCCCGGACTGGAGTGCAGTGGCCAGATCTCAGCTCACTGCAAGCACCGCCTCCTGGGTTTCCGCCATTCTCCTGCCTCAGCCTCCCAAGTAGCTGGGACTACAGGCGCCCGCCACCTCGCCCGGCTAGTTTTTGTATTTTTAGTAGAGACGGGGTTTCACCGTATTAGCCAGGATGGTCTCGATCTCCTGACCTCGTGATCCGCCCGTCTCGGCCTCCCAAAGTGCTGGGATTACAGGCTTGAGCCACCGCGCCCGGCCAAGGTGAATATATTCTTCTAATACTCAATTTGTGAGCTTCAGTTTTTTTGTGGTTTTTTTTTTTTTTTTTTTTTTTTTTTTTTTTTTTTTTTGAGCCCAAGTCTCACTCTTGTCGCCCAGGCTGGAGTGCGGTGGCGTGATCTTGGCTCAGTGCAACCCCCACCTCCCAGGTTCAAACGATTCTCCTGCCTCAGCCTCCCAAGTAGCCGGGATTACAGGTGCCTGCCATCATGCCTGGCTAATTTTTGTATTTTTAGTGGAGACGGGGTTTCACCATGTTAGTTAGGCTGGTCTGGAACTCCTGACCTCAAATGATCCACCCACCTCGCCCTCCCAAAGTGCTGGGATTACAGGCATGAGCCACTGTGCCCAGCCTGTGAGCTTCAAATTTTATAGTAAAAGTTATTGCAGCAGCAGAACAACAAAATCAATGTGGTTTAATTGGGCTTGTCACCCATAAACGATGTTAGACATTAAAGGCTCTATCTCTTTCATTAGGTATATGAAGAAAATGTTCTAGACATAAATGTTTGCATTCAAATTTTCTTTCTAGCTTAACTCACTCCACCTGCAAGGCAAACCCCTATGCTACAAATCATCTCCATTCTGTCAATAGCTGATTAAATTAAAGATGAACAGCTGACTCAAGGGAAACCAGTACACATAGAGAATAAACTGTTTTTTTCTCCTCTAATAATTTAATGAAAGAGACACTGGCACTGTGGTCAGTTTGTACTGGGTGATGCAGTTGAAATGCTGTGACTGTATGGAGTAGTAAGGTATATGGAGTGTACATGCTCATGATGAGTAAGCAAAGAAAAATAATCTAGAGGGAGAAATAGGAAGAAGAACAAGGCAAAAATGTAAAGAAAATTGGAGGTGATAAAGACATCATAATAGCTCAGGGTAAGATAAATTGTTGAATTTTCTGACCTTCTACTTCCAGCCCCATATAAGGCTTGGCTCTATACATTTCTTGCCATGGAATGACTGAAAGAATTTTTATATATGAACGTCAGCCGGGTAAACTGTAGCCACTTATTTAATATGAGATCAATGTGAGGTTGCAATAGTACCTACCATTCCTCAGAAAGGGAAGCATAATCATTATTCCTTTGAGGTTGAACTAGTTTAGATGGATTTTTTTTTCTTTACCACCCAAATTTCTTAATTAGAAGAGAAATAAAAGCCAGAGATGTAAAGTGACCTAAATACAGTGTCATAGCTGGTCGGTGACAAAACAGGGCACCCTCTGATTCTTAGTGTAGTACTTTTTGCACCCCATCCTCCTGTTTCTTTTCCTTTTAGAATCCACCATTTGTTGAGCCCTTCCTAAGCATCACTTTTCCTACATTATCTCATGGTGTACTTTAACAGCAATTTCATATTAGTTTTATAACTGAACAAACAAGCTTAGAAAAGTTAAGGGACTGGCTCAAGTTAAAAAATATGAGCCCTAGTCCACCTGCCTTTGAAATCTTTTTACCCTCATACTTCCACTTCCATTAGCCATCTTGTCAGAAGGAAATTAAGAGACTAATGAAAGACAAACCTCCATCATCTTTTCCTTTCTGTCAAAGAGTTGGGAGAAAGAAAAGCCTCTGTATAATGGCCACTTTTTGTTTTCTCATGCTTGATAACCTGTTGTCATCTAAGGCATTACAGACCCAATATTTCTAAAGATAGTATATGTTTACTAGATTGTTAGTTATTGATTCAACATTTAAATAGCAAGCTGTAAGTTGTTGGTCATCTGGAGGAAACCTCTCTCAGTGCAGGCCAGCAGCAAGGTCTTGTTTGGCAGCTATATATCTCAAGCATTTTTGTTGCCAACACTCTCAGTGGCTACAAAAGCTGGAGAGTGCTCTTAAGCATGTAGCAGCAAAGATGTACTTTATCATATCCCGAATGCACTGCAGCATACCCTATGGTTAAACGAAGTCAGAATCATGAATTCATTAGTCATTGCCATACAGCAGCAAGGGTCCCATTGATTTCTAATTGGTTATTAGAGTCAGGATCCACTCTACAAGAAAAAATAGGTTCAGAAGCTCATATTGCATTGCTTTTAAGAAAAATGACCACAAATAACTACTATTAGGGGAAAACATAATGCCCTGTCTTTATTTCTGATGTTATAATGTAATTTGTTAAGTTTTGCAACTGATGCTACATCTTGGTGCAGTGTTTGGGTTAAAATAAATTATTCCAGATACTCGAAATGCCAAACTTTTTCATATTTTCCCTTTGTGGGAAAACTTGAAGCCTTCTGCAGCATCTTGAGTTCTTCCTGATTTCCCATCTTTACTCCAAATGCTGGGCCCAATGAGGAGCAAGCTGAATCTACAGTGGGACATTCAAGTTTTCTGAGATGCTGTCACCAAAACAGGCTCTTGAAGGGCTATAATTTGACCTGAAAGATCTGGATATCAGTAATGAGAAAATAAACAGAATAATTTCTAAATCTCACATTGTCTTTGGACTATTTGGAATTCCTTTGTTAGTTGAATTTTATAGTATTGTTTTAAACCATGAGGCAAATGGGATGTGAACCTTTTGCTTCTTATACAGGATGTGAATGAGGTCAACAAGAAAACAAGTGAAGGAACTTTTGTGGTTTAATAGAATGTCAGCCAGCCAGGTGAGTTATTGTCAGATGGTCTCAGAGAGGGAGGGTTTAATCTTCTGTTTAAGCAGCATCAAATATAGGGCTCAGATGCTGGCATTTTAGAATTCTTTGCTGCAATTCAGTAACTCCATGATATGTACTTACTGGTCATATTAGGAATTATATAACAATTTAATTTACATCTGAGATTATGTCCACCACACATGTTAATTTTAGCTGCTGGAAACATTCTCAATGAGAAATAGTCATTATTAAAATGTAAACATAATTCTTACCACGAGTCAAAGGCAAAACCATATCTTGTCATTTATTTAAAGGTCATCGCAATCCTCCGTGAAAACATTGGTTATGGCAATGTTTCTCAAACTTACAACATCCACAGACCAATTAATATTCTTTTTTTTTTTTTTGAGATGGAGTCTCGCTCTGTCGCCCAGGCAGGAGTGCAGTGGCGCGATCTAGGCTCACTGCAAACTCCGCCTCCCGGGTTCACGCCATTCTCCTGCCTCAGCCTCCCGAGTAGCTGGGACTACAGGCACCCGCCACCGCGCCCGGCTAATTTTTTGTATTTTTAGTAGAGACGGGGTTTCACCATGGTCTCGATCTCCTGACCTTGTGATCCGCCCGCCTCGGCCTCCCAAAGTGCTGGGATTACAGGCGTGAGCCACCGCACCCGGCGACCAATTAATATTCTTAAGAATAGTCACAGAACAGCTACTCGGGAGGCTGAGGCAGGAGAATGACGTGAACCCGGGAAGCAGAGCTTGCGGTGAGCCCAGATGGCACCACTGTACTCCAGCCTGGGCGACAGAGCAAGACTCCGTCTCAAAAAAAAAAAAAAAAGAAAGAAAATCACAGAAGATGAATTTACTTAATATTTTAAAGCATTATAACAATATTTCTGAAAATAGCACTCTTCACATCAAAGAAAATCATAAAATTATTTGAAGGTTTTTTTTTTTTTTTTTTTTTTGAGACAGAGTCTCGCTCTGTCGCCCAGGCTGGAGTGCAGTGGCCGGATCTCAGCTCACTGCAAGCTCCGCCTCCCGGGTTTACGCCATTCTCCTGCCTCAGCCGCTCGAGTAGCTGGGACTACAGGCGCCCACCACCTCGCCCGGCTAGTTTTTTGTATTTTTTTCGTTGAGACGAGGTTTCACCGTGTTAGTCAGGATGGTCTCGATCTCCTGACCTCGTGATCGAAGTTTTTATAAAATTATTTGAAGAATCTTTATCTATGGTGTATATCTACCACATTTTCCTTATCCAGTCTACCTATGCAGCTATAAAAAAGAACAAGATCATGTCCTTTGCGGGAACATGAATGGAGCTGGAGGCCATTATTATCCTTAGCAAACTAACACAGGAACAGAAAACCAAATACTACTTGTGCTTACTTATAAGTGGGAGCTAAATGGATACATCGAGGGGAACAAAACACACTGGGGCCTTTTGGAGGGTAGAAGGTGAGAGAAGGAAGAGGATGAAAACGAACAACGAATGAATACTAGGCTTAGTATTATCCCTGGGCGATGAAATAATCTGTATAACACACACACATGACATAAGTTTACCTATGTAACAAACCTGCTCTTGTACCCCTGAACTTAAAACCTAAAAAAAAAAAAAAGAATCTAGATTTCTATAGGGAATCTATATCTAGAGTTTTAATAGATAGCTTGAGGTATTGTGCAGGTTTCAGTTAATATTTCTTCTTGTATTTTATTTCTACTAAATTAAAATGTCCCAACTAATAATTTTAGGTCATTATTGAGAATAAACATCAGAGAAAAATTATAAGGATATTTCCCAGAGTTGAAGGACATAATTCATATAAAGAAAAGCCAACAAAGGCCAAAACAGTCATGCCAATGAATGATAAAACACACAGAAAGCATAATATATTTTCATTACAAGGAATGAAGAGAAGATTCAGAAAGTTTCCAGCACAGGAAAATAATAATGTATACCAGATTAAAACCATAATTGAAAGTTTCAGTCATATCATTGAAAGCTGAAATACAATGAAGCAATTAGTCTCACAATTTTGAATAAAAATGGCACCAAACCTATAATTTTATTCTCAGCTAAACTGTCCGTTAAATATTAGGATAAAATGAACCATTTAAAAAATACACAAATGTTTTTAAAATGTATCTTCCATGTATTCATTCTCAGCAGTCTACCCAAGATTATGCTTCATCAAAATAGTGGAGGTTGTGTCAAAACAGGAAAAGATGGGGTCCAAGAATAATGTTTTCAAGGTTTATCTATGTTGTAGCATGTATAAGAAATTTTTTGGCTAAATAATATTTCATTTTATAGATATTCCATACCACATTTTCTTAATCCATTCATCAGTTGATGAATATTTGGATTATCTCCACCTCCTGCCTGTTATTAATAATCTTGCTAAGAACATTTGTGTATAAATCTTTGCTTACATATATTTTCGTTTCTTTTGGGTATATACCTAGGAGTAGAATTGCTGGGTCAAATGGTGACTCCATGTTTAAATTTTAAGGAACTGTGAGACTGTTTTCCAATGTGACTGCACCATTTTACATTTCCATTAACAGTAAAAGAGGGTTCTAATGTTTCCATATCTCATCAATATTTGCTATAGTCTGCCTTTTTTATTATTGCCATTCTAGAGAATATGAAATGGTATCTTGGTGTGATTTAGATGTGCATTTCCCTGATGACTAACGATGCTGAGTATATTTTTATGTGCTCATTGGACATTTGTGTATCTGCTTTGAAGCATAATATATTCACATCCTTTGTCAACTTAAACAATTTTACTCTTTGTCTTATTATTGAGTTGTAAGATGGTGTATATTAAAAACAACTCCCTTATCACATATATAATACACAAATATTTGTTGACATTCACTGGGCTGATTTCTCAGTTTACTTATTATGTCATTTGAAGTGAAGTGAAAAACGTTTAAATTTTAATGAAGTCTAATTTGTCTATTTTTCTTTTTTGTCACATACTTCCGGTGACATACCTAAGAAATTATTGCCACATCTGAGGTCATGAAAATGACCCCATTTTATTCTAGAGGTTTTGTAGTTTGTCTTTTACTTTGAGTTTTGGACTGATTTTAGTTTTCAAATATGATGTTCTTATGCTTTTAATATGCTAGATCACATTTAGAGCACTGTCATAGGGTTTGGGAATTATTGATAACTTTATAGGAAAGGAAGGCAACAGAAAAAATAGGGTATTGTTAACTAGAATAGAAATTTAAAAGTTGCACAAAATGAAGTGAACATCTAATATATCTCAACTGTGAAAACTTATTTATTTTAACACTCTAAATACTGAATATTTATTTAAATGTAAAAGTAAAATAACTATGCTGGAAGGAGAGGAGGGGGAAAGAGAGGGGGCACGTATAAGACAGCCGAGTTCCCATATTCTGATCACAAAGTCAGTTTATTACACCCACAACTGGAGAAACAAAAGTAAGAAAAAACATTTCACACAAGCTATTTAGAAAATGAAAGTAAACTAAAAGAGTTAAGTTATTGCTTCTTTGGGGTATACATCTTGGCTGTAGAGATAGAGAAGACTTGTGTTTACATTATACATTTTGTTGCTTTATTTTTAAACTATATCTATGTATTGCTAAGTTAAACATTTTTTTTTTCTACTGACTTAAAAGGTGAACTTGAGGAAACAGGTTGAGTGTTAATACTATCTGATTCCCACAAAAGGGAAAACCTCAGTGCCAGTGCAGCAGCTTGCCTGGAAGTCTCTCATAACACCCTACAGAGAGTTATATATGTTTATATCCAACCTGCACTTTGATATACAGCTATTTCTCAAAGAAGACTATACTCATATGCATTTCTCATACAAAAGCTGGATGGTACAATTCAGTATTTTAACTTGGAAGGTAAGTCAAATTGTTTCCCAGTCCTTCCTTTGCCCATTTGGCTTTGCAAAATATTTCAACTCTCTCACCATATTTGAATGTGTTTTTTTAATGTGTCCTAAATATGCTGTCGATTTCTTTCTCCAATGAATTAAGACAAATATTAAATATTTAAAGGAGGTCAAGTTCACTGACTATGCTGTTTTCACTGAAATTTAGTCTTAAGAAATCATAATGTTCTATGCTCAACATTTATGAAAGTGATCAGCCCTTTGATCTAAGGATTTTAAGTAACTCTCTCTATATTTTTGTAAAACATAAACATGTATATCGGTCAAAAAATGCTTTATTAACAGACCATTTAAAAATTCAGTAGGCTCACATAAGCTATTTGCCATTGACTTCCAAGTGATAATAAGAATATTTAGCATTCTACAAAATGTATTTTAAAATAGATGAACCGATTTTTCCTCCACTTCTTTAAATCAGATTGTAATCTGAATAACATATTCTTGAATTGGGTTCTACCATAGGAGTAACAAATGTACTAACACCTGCATTAGACAAAATCACATGGACAGGGATGAAGGAGGCAATTATACTTCATTCATATATTTGCAACAGGTTGTATCCCTGAGGTTCTTGTATATCTGAGGTTCGGTTACAGCTTTATAAGACAATTAGCTCCTTATTGCAATGTTCCACCAAGTACTCCAGTAATTGCGGTTAGAAAATGCATCTCAGATCAGAAAAGCATTTATTTGTGTTTTCCAGCTTTCCTGCTCAGGTTTTGTGTTGTTGTTTTAACATTCAGGAAACCACTATTCCATTAAACACTCTTTCATGATTCCACTTTGTCTCTAGTTTTTCACTGGATACACATTCTCTTCAAGAGATGCTTTAGAAATCTTCTGTGGGTACCTTGGGGACCACCCCTCAATATAAAGTGGTCTTAATCCTGTGGTCTATGAAATGGTCACCACAGCTGCACAGCATTTTGATCAGTCACAGGTTTGTTGCATACTGGCTGTGATATAGCAATACAGTATTGTCAGGAGCAGTATTAAATAATCCACCATCTTTGAAAAAATGCACATGTTTATAATACTACATTCAGGCTAAATGTTATTACTTTCTAAAATTATTAGGTTTGGAATAGCTATGCCTATTTCAAATCTACCCTGTTTTCAAAATACAATTAAAATGAGTATGCAAAGATTAGCACTTGCTTTTCAAATGTACACTTAAAAAGTAAAAATTAGTACTTTCCATGAGCAATTTTTATAAGCTGGATTTTAGATTTTACCTAGCAATCAGTCTTGATAATGAATGTTTAGGAGACCAATTATGTATAATCCTTTTTAATAAGCAAAAAGCAATTTTTCTTAGAAATATTCCTGGGGGTTTACGTACTTAACAAAATACATAAGACTTATGGATTTGGAAACTACTTTTGCTAACCACAGTACTTGATGCCATATGACATAGTGACAATACCTCTAAACTTAATTTGGGGCCAAATCTAATTGATTTCATACAAAAAACTTAAAAATTGAAGTAGTCATGGAGTCATAGGAAATTACAAAGATGATACCATAGTTTTACGCTTTACCCAGTTCCCCCAATTTTTATATCTTAACTATAGTACAATATCACAACTTTGTATTTGACATTGGTATGATGTGTATGTTCTGGAATGCAATAGAATTTCCCCTTAATTTCTGACTTATATAGAATTCTAGGTTGGCAGTTCTTTCTTTTTTCTCTTTTCTCTTTCCTTTTCTTTTCATTCCCTCCCTCCCTCCCTCCCTCCTTTCCTTCCTTCCTTCCTTCCTTCCTTCCTCCCTCCCTCCCTCCCTCCATGCCTCCCTCCTTCTTTCCTCCCTTCCTACCTTCCTTCTTCCTTCCTTCCTTCCTTCTTTCTTTCTTTCTTCTTTCTTCTTTCTTTCTTTCTTTTTTCTTTCTTCTTTCTTTCTTTCTTTCTTTCCTTCCTTCCTTCCTTCCTTCCTTCCTTCCTTCCTTCTTCTTCCTTCCTTCTTCCTTCCTTCCTTCTTCCTTCCTTCTCTTTCTTTTCTTTCTTTCTTTCTTTCTTTCTTTCTTTCTGCTTGCTTTTCTTTTCTTTTCTAGCAGTTGAAAGATATTGTACCACTTCCTTTTGGATTCTATGGCATTTGTTTTGAAATATGCTGCCATTCCAATTGCTATTTCTTTATGGGTAATGAATAATTTCTCTCTGGCTCTTTTCAAAACTTTCTTTGAGTTTGGTGTTCAGAATTTTGACAAGGATATGTTTTGTGATGGATATAGTTGGGTATATGTTATTTTGGGTTCATTCAACTTTGTTAATTTGTTGGCTTAGGTTTTCTGCAATAATAAGAAATTTTTCAATCATGATTTCTTCCAGTACCTTTTCAATACAACCCTTTTATTTCTCTTTTGGAATTCTGATGACACAAATGTTAAATTTTTGATATTGTCCCAGAAATGTTTTTATTTTTGCAGTTTATGTCTATCTGTTGTTCAGATTGGGTAATTATATTATTTAACTTGAAGTATATTCACACTTTTTTATGTCCTTTACATTCTGTTATTTAGTGTATATAGGTATTCTTTAAATAATTGGATAATCAATATATCTGTATTACAATGGTAGCAAGCAATTAGAGTTAATTTGATGTCAAATGTAACAATAAAACCATGTTTTTGATGTTACACTATGTTCAGCATCCCCCCAAATCTTAAATTTACACAAAAGAAGCTTGTAATTAGGTATGTATTCAGTCATTTGCAACCAGAGTCCTTCACACACCCGTGCCCCCAAATGGTCCCTTATATGCCCTTAATTCCAGTTTAAAGCTTGGCACAATGTTAATTTTCAGCAACATGTAAATACTATAGGAGATGAACATTCATGTTTATGAAAAGTTTGTAATATCCCTATAGCTACCTTCCAATGATTTCATTCAACCAGTTTCTCACAGGAATACCTTTCCTCAAAATTTAATCCATGTTATGCTAGAGAGTAGTCATCAATATCTCCTAAGAGTTTTAATTGTAATATAAGTTAATGTGCATTCATAATTATTATCAATGAAATTATAAAGCATATCAAACAATCTGTCCTTTGTTAATATTTTCAAGATTTAATAAATGTTGAACGCATCTAAGACACAATAAAAATACTAAACTTAGATAAGTTAAAAATAACTTGCATGATTTTTCCATTCGTATTTGCTATAAATAGCATGTTCTTATTTAAACAAATATGCAATATATCCACGGAGTGAAGATTAAGCATGAAAGATAAATATATCTCAAACAAATCTGCATTTGTTCAGAAAGTTAGTATATGTTTAGAATGTCCAAACTATGTTTTGCAGTTTTTCTTATTGAAGTACTACTATTTCACCAGTATTTCAAGACCACGGCAGCTTACCGATCGAAGATTCCCAGTTCCCACTGCAACACACATTAAGGGGCAAAAGCAGATGAACAGCAACATCCCTTGGAAGTAGCACTATAAGGTTAAAACGGAGATTAATGGATGGAGCAGGATGTAAACTAAGAGAGTCCTAGGAGGGCAAAAGGGGCAGGAGAAGTGAGGCAATTTGAAAATACGGCAAAAGGAACATATCTAAAGTACTTGTAAAAAGAAGGAAGATTTTTCCAATCAACATTCAATCCACCTAGATGTTCTCTTCCTCTCAGAGCTGCAGCTATTTATAATACCTCTGCTGCCACAGGAAAGTAGTTATGCAGTGGTAGCGTCTGATATATCTGCAGACTGCATTATCTATCTATCTATTTAACCACTGGAAAAGTCTGTGTGTATGTAATCCCCACATATATTGTGATTGATAGCTCAGTAGAGAAATGGATACATAGTGAAGCAACAGAAATGAATCAGGTGTATTTATTTTAAATGAAATATTAAAAAATGGAGTAGTCTCTTAATTATCAGTCAAAACCAATGCAAGAAAACAACTAGACAAATGTCAACTAATATAATGGAAAACAACAAGAAAAACACAAACAACAACAGAGACCACAGGCAGAAACAAAATAGACACTTGCCTGACCCTGACTAATTTTTCACAACTGAGGTTTGAAGATTAAAACCCACTTTATGGCTTTTTATCAATTGAAAACTGGTCTGTTAAAATAAGGTCTCAATTTTTTTTATCTGTACCAGAGCAGATGGGGGTGCCATGTATCCCAAGCTTTGTATTCTTAAAGACCTCAAATTGAGACTTCCCCAGCACAGTCACAGGGATATGCTGACACGAGTGAAACAGGATAGGTGTATCCAACATTTTGAAACTTATTTGCATTCCCAATCTATGCTGCCTTTGGTGGACCATCAATTATTTTATTTCTAAAATAAATTCTTGATTGTGTAAAAAGTACAATATATTGCATTCATATATTTGCTAGAAAAATTATTCAGTGTAACAGCTTTAAAAGTGTCTTAATAACCTTCTCGGTGTATGGAGGTGGAAAACCAGTGTGTTTATTACCTTTCACATCTAGTCATGCATTGGGCCATCTAAATCGCTTCTGTCCACTTAAACATAGTATCACTAACCCTAGTCCCTATAGTCCCAGTGATGTCATTCTTTGATTATTTTAACAATAACTGGTAGTGCAGGGTGGCCCCTGGAATAGAGTAAGTCCCCTTCTGGGAGTAAAATGAAAGTCCATTTTCTTCCCATAGAAAGGCAAGGTTGGGGCTATAATTTTGTCCTGTGATTTACCAAAATCTTTAAGAAAAAGGATTTGTAGTTAATGCTGACATTAGGCTATATACATAGTATTGGTAAATGTAAATATTTAGTAAGAAAGGTGTTCAATATGAAGATACTTAATGATCATTTCTGTCTCCCACATGGGTATTCAACTTACAAGTGCAATTTTCCTGCATATCAGCACATATAGATAGATTACTGTTTTGTTTAATGAACTCTATAAAGGCTGTAATGTAGATTTGTTCTTCTCAGATAAAATCAGTTTTTCTCAGTGCAGTGTAGTGGCACACACCTGTAGTCCCAGCTACTAGAAAGGCTGAGGTCAAAGGATTGCTTAAACCCAGTAGTTTGAGACTGGACCTTGCAATATAGCAAGATGTCTGTCTCTAGAAATATGTGTGTGTGTGTGTGTAAACAGTTGTTTTTATGCACTCTTAAATTATATTAATATAATGAGCTTCCCGAATGGTGTGGCCTAATTCAAAAATTATAGTGAAAATTTGTTGTGCAACTGAGTCGGAACTGGTAATAATCAACTTTCTAAAAATGGTGTCTGAGTAGACTGCATCACTTCCACCAGAGTGTCCTCAAGAATCAATCTGGTCTCAAGTATCTGTCACTTTTAAAAGTAAAATTAATAATACCTGACATTTTAATTGTATTAGGAAGGGACTAAATCGATGCCAAATAAACCCTCAATATTCATTCAGAAATAAATTAGGCCTACAAATGGGACGGGATCCAGAGGTACAGAGATAGAAATGGATATTTTTTCATTTTAAATTATAGGCAAAATTCAAATTAAGAGAACCTAGTATATACTCTATTCTTTCTCCAGAACATGATATATCACAGCTGATTCTATGAGCGATCTAGTTTGTGTGCCATGTGATTTCATAAGCTCTTCAACAACAGACATTTGTGAAGCAGCCTACCAATAAACTTCAGTTGCAGTCATAGCAACTGAGAATAATAGAAACACAAACTCCTCTCATTGTTTTTATTAGGAAGGCACATAAGGAGATGAATGCAAGCTCATTTCAACACAAAGCAGTTTCCTCAGGAAGCCCTTATTTTGGAAATTCCGTCACAAGTGCTTTCAGCCATTAAATGTAGATTCCTGATGGTTAGGAGACCTAGGTTTGTCTTTTAAATGTTTCTGAGTTTCATTTGTCGGATAAATTTTAGCAGTTGAATGGGTTATAAAATATTGACATTTTAATAGAACTTTGCTCCACAGTCTCAGAGGTGGATATATTTATAATTTGCAACAGCATAGCTATTAGCTAGATGATCATTCAGTAAACAATAGTGCAGACCAAATCACCTTCCAGAGACCATTACCAGACCTACAAAGTGGGGGCTGACACTCCCAGAATATTAAATGAGGAAGCAGAATGTGATATGGAGTTAAGGTTTTAACTACTTATCCAAAGTTAAAATGCCGCCTGGTGACTGCGTAAGAACATTAGTGGCTGTAAGAGTCTTCTGTATGTAAAAACTAATCACATAAAAACAATGTGGTAGGTGCTTTATGGATTTACAAGCAGGAATATCTCAACTATTTCATAGTATAGCTTTTAAATTTGTGTATAGTCAAACATTGGAACCATAATGAAAGCAATCCATTTTCATGATATTAGTCATTAATCAAAAGAGAACAAACATGAGCTGGTGGCAGATTTTATATAATCCACGTATAGAGGGTAAGTGTGTGGTGTAGCATCCATTTCCAAGGACTTATATTAAGACAAGTAATCATGTGAACCCGACTTAGGAAAACATTTTCCAGAAAAGAAAATGCAGAAATGCTATGTCATTCCATGAGACCATACCATAGGTAAAAGAAGAAAGCCAAGTAGAATACTTAAAATCGTATTTTCTACTTTGTTATTACATTAGGATGTTGTTATTTCTATGTCATGTTATTGAAAGTAATGGCAAAAGCTGCAATTACTTTTGCACCAAACTGATAATAATGTCTTATGCTTTTTATTCCATACTCCACTCAAAAGCTACTGTAAAGTTTTGTACAGATTGGTTGTCATTTACATTGATGCAAAAAGATCACAGGCCGTTGAGGTGAAGATTTAAGTTTCAGGTCCCAATTGGTCACTAATTTGGTACCTGACCCCTGACATACTTATAATGATCCGTTCCTCAATTTCTTCATATGTAAAACAAAGATTTCCGTGTGGGTAATGTTCTGGATTTGACAATGTGTTAGTGGAGGGTCTCCACTGGGAATCTGCCTCTTGGGATTTGTTAGTTGCAATAGTTCATGAGTGCTGCTCATCGAACCAGCTTCACCTGAACCATCTAGGAACTTTTTAAAAGACAGCTCAGTGCTACACCCTAGTAATTATGATTTCCTGGATGCAGCCAGGAATGGGTCTTCTGAAAGCATCTTTCTAGGTGATTCAGATGCAGCCAGGTTTGGAAACCTCTAAATTCATATAAACTTCCTCAGTAGCACATCTGTAGAGGATAAATATTTTATGAAATGCTTCTTTATCTCTTCCATAAACACTGTCTGATTCTATTTGTTACTTACTGTCAAACACATTTATTTCACAATTTGGTCAGACTTTAAAAAGATTAAATGGTGATTCTCACCTCTTTTTTCTAAGCACCATTTAAGAATATTCATCTGGACCAGATCCAGATGTTCAATCCAATTCCAATCACTCTTACAGATTAATGATGGAGTTTAAAGAGAGGGCAAGTGCCTACAGAGCAAATGATTATAAAGCCTTTTGTTTTTCTTCTTAAAATGCTTACATGACAAATTCAAAAATGAATATTTACATGTTCATTACTGCCCTTTAAACAGCATAGCTTTTTCTAAATGAAGAGATTTCTTTTTCTTCACATCCAGAAAGGATGTTCTGTATTTTATTCTTCTCCAGCTCTTTTCTTTAATAATTAATAATCTTATATTTAATAATCAGCTTTCTTAGAACATAGCACAGGTTTTTGATCCCTTAAAAGTTTCCCCAAAATTTATATATAATATTGAAAAGGTCTAGTTTTTTTTTTACCTACATAGCTGCCTTATATTTTCTGAGGAGAATGTGTAGGTCTTGTACATTTTGTTTAGGGCAAGTCCGTATTTTACTATTTTTATTATTTTATTATTAGATTATCTATTGCTACCTGTTGCTCAAGATAGTGTTAGTAATTTTGAGTGGTGGTTTACATAAATTGTTTAACATCTACTTGGCATTTTTAGGAAGCTTCTTGTTACTTAGAATAAGAAAGTTAAAGTTGTTTCAACACAGGATACACAGCATAGGCATCAGCATCTTCTGTCTCAGGTCGATTTAGCATATGTACAAAACATTCACAGACTAAGAGATGAAACTCTGTTAGGGCAAAGGAGAGAAAGCACATGGGATGCTGTTATGACCCAGTTCCTGCTCCCATGGAGCTTGAAATCAATTTCATTAGAGAACTACCCACATGTTTTGAAACTAGAAACCCATTGAAGTGTCATAGCAATGCAGAAGACAATTAAATGCTATAGGCCGAGAAGCAGTCAGCTTTTTATTGATTGGTATTGCTAATAAAGAGTTTACGGAGATGGTAAAATTTGAGATCAACTTCAAGCAATATTAGCACCGAGAACTAGACATAATGATTCATGGTCTTTTCCATTTATTCTACAAGATTCCATCAGGTAGTCCTTCACTTACTAAATTAAGTCCTAAAAAAATCATAAGATAATTATAAGTAAAATGTATTTACTTCTTGTATTATAATGCTAGTTTTCCTTTATTAGCTTTATCCCAAATAATCAAAGTGATGACAGATGAATTTAGCTCTATTCTTAGTTTAAAGCTTCAGTAAAATTTTGTCTTCCAAACTCAAATTAGAAACACTTATATTGATGCTTGGTATTATCTAGCTTACCTCTCTTCTCCAGTCTAGTCCCTTAAATTAGACCCTATGAATCAACACCTCCAAGAGAAGAAAGTGGTACTGATTACAGTCTGTGTCCTTAAACATCTTTCTTAGGACCTGAATGACATGTAATTTCAAGGAAAATGTAAGTCTATTTCCGTGCAACTGAGATTGGGATTTCAAGTGACATGATTTTTTTTTTTTTTTTTTTTTTTTTTTTTTTAATGAAGAGATTTTTTTTTTTTTTTTTTTAAGTGAGGCTGAGTGGCTGAGTCACTGATCTTTATTCTCTGTTCTTTGTTATGTCTATACTTACCCTGAAGATAACTAATGTTAAACATTCAATTTCTGTTCTCTGGCATTTTCAAGTATATTCCTGCCACCTGGCTTCTGCTCCTGATAGTTCAGGAGTTTATCCTTCCTGGTCCTATTTTCCTTCTTGAATATTCTTGACATTTTAAGATTTATACCAAGTTCAACGCCTCTTTAAATCTCCCACACTAGGTTGGCCTGCACTGGTCTCTGTCTGTTCAGCAACCCTTAAACACTTTTAAACCATTCACTTTACCTACATATCCTGGGGTCTCTGTTTTTAGCTAGGTAAAAATTATTTTCAATATTATATATCAGCTCTTTCACTGCACAAAGCATACATTACATATTTTGTTTGTTTTTAAATTTTGTAGTACTTGACACAGAAGTGGGTATATAGTAGTTATTCAAGTAAATAGATTTGTATAACTTTAGGCCTAGAAATGATATTTAAAAATTACACATCCCTATATATATATTGTATCCATATATATATATATATATATATATATTTCCATACATATATATCTGTAATTGCACTAATATTTTATGTGCATTATAAAACATGCAAAGAGATTAAAATCATATTATTAGTGTTGGACATGAATTAAAGTTCTAATATTTTATTTTCAGACCCCAACTAGATCACCCTTAGTACTGACTTTGGAGATCACTGATTTAGCAGATCATGTCATAAAAGCCTCTGAGGAGTTTAGCAGTTTTTGCAAAGATGCCTAAGAGACTGTTTAGCAGCTGAAAAAGGCAGTCAAAGAGTAGCTCTGAAATTTTCCACTTGCTACTCACCCACATTCATCGCTTAAGGTAACCTCTAGTATTATCTTTGTAATATAATATCTTTAAAACACTAGAGGTTTATAAAAGACTGTTTTTGAGCAAAGAGTTCAGTTGGAAAATCATGTTTTAGAATCAAGATATGAACAATTTTGAAGTAAATAACACAAATATGGAATGATTTATCAAGATCATGTCAATTTAAAGGCTAATAACACATTCTTGGCTGTTTGGCAATAGAGCACAACACATTCCATTTATTAGATAAATGTAATCAAATACCTGTTATGTAATAGCACAGACTCTTAGTTTGTTGCCTTTTTTTATTATACCATTCTTTCACTAGAGAGGAGAAAATACAGGAAAGGCTACAGAATTGTTTTTAGGAAATTATTTTATAGTTTTAAAGTGAATTTATGTAGGAAAAACTTGAATAAAACAACTCTGGAGAATTATTTTTTTAAACAAAATATGCAACTTAGAAGTCTAAAAAATGATGGGCAAATCTGAATATATAAGAATTTAAAATGTTAGCACCAGAGGACACCAGAAACAATGTCAAAAGTTAAGTAAGCAATAGGTGGGGAACGTTTTGCAACATAAATAATGAAAAAAATATGTATTCATAACATGTAAAGGTCTTCCATAAATTAGTACTAATATGACTACTGTCCAAAATGAGGGCAAAGACATGAATATGGATTTTCTAGAAGAATAAATACAATTAGTCCCCAAATATATCAAAATAATCACATGTAATTTAAAATAAAAAAGATATCATTGTTCATGCAAATGGACACAAAATACTGATTGTATTTAGGATTCAAAAATAGGAGAACATTATTACATTCCTACACTAATATTAGAAATATAATTTGAGATAATTTTAAAAAGACGATTTGGAAGTGTCAATCAAAAATTAAGTATGCATATCCTTTTACCCAAGAATTTCACTTCTGTTAATTTACACTGCAGAAAATTACACATTTGCACAAAGCAATGTTTTACAGCACCCTTTATCAGTGAGAAACTGAAGAAATGTGCATATTTAGAGGCATTAAAATACATTATTAAATATCCATTTTTGTGGAATACTATGACAATTAAGAACATTTTTCTATGTTCTCTGAAATAGAAATAATATCCAGTGAAAAAAGCAAGGCACAACAACTTAGTTTATAGGATCTTATTCATATACTTCACCATATTAAAACAACAGAAGATGATAGGGCTTTATTGTTGTGAGTAGGAGTGTGTGTGTTTGTGTGTGTGCACATGCACCAAAATTTAACAACAGTGACCTCTGGACGGGGAAGTGGAATGATTTGGGGCAAAGGGAAACTCTTGCTTTTCACTCTGTTTTTTTTTTAGTTTGAACTGTTACAAAAAGCTACTTTCTTTTTGTAATGTAAAAATCTATTAGACACACAAACATACACACTCATATTCATTCTCTTCGTTGCACACGCACACGCGGCCACGGAAACACACAATCTTAGTCCTAAAGATTGGCTCACGCCTATAATCCCAGCACTTTGAGAGGCCAAGGCGGGCGGATCACGAAGTCAGGAGATGAAGACCATCCTGGCTAACACGGTGAAACCCCGTCTCTACTAAAAATACAAAAAATTAGCCGGGCGTGGTGGCGGGAGCCTGCAGTCCCAGCTACTCAGGAGGCTGAGGCTGGCGTGAACCCGGGAGGCGGAGCTTGCAGTGAGCCGAGATTGCGCCACTGCACTCCAGCCTGGGTGACAGAGCAAGACTCCGTCCCCCCCCCCCCAAAAAAAAAAAAAAAAAGATTGAGATTATAATAAAACAATTGGTTTGCAGTAAATATAGAAAGGCTTAACTAATCATATTCATAATTGTAGTGGAGGATAACAAGGTCTTTTAAACTTGTCCTTCCTTGACAAAATCTTCCTTGTCTCATCATTTCTTTCTTTCTTTCTTTTTTTTTTTTTTAAGATAGAGTCTCTCTCTGTCACCCAGGCTGGAGTGCCCTGGCGCCATCTCCGCTCACTGCAAGCTCCGCCTCCCGGGTTCACACCATTCTCCTTCCTCAGCCTCCTGAGTAGCTGGGACTGCAGGGACTCACCACCACGCCCGGCTAATTTTTTGTATTTTTAGTAGAGACGGGGTTTCACCGTGTTAGCCAGGATGATCTCGAACTCCTGACCTCGTGATTCGCCGGCCTCGGCCTCCCAAAGTGCTGGGATTACAGGCCTGAGCCACCGGGCCGGCCTTGTCTCATCATTTCTTCGTGGCATATTAATCATATAAATGGGTAAAGAAGAGAGGCAAGAAGTTACATGAAATAAGTACTTATGTATCAAAAATATGTCAAACATTTTACCTATGTAATCTCATTTAATTCTCATTCAGTCATAGAGAGGAAAGTTTGACTATTTTTGTTTTCAGATGAAGCAGTTGACAAAGAGGCTAAGTAACTTACTCAAGGTTATTAAATCCCAGTTAATAACTGAAATGAATCCTGAAGCCAGGATTCTAAGTGAGCTTTGCTCTGAAACCAGCTTTTACTGGTCAAAGTCTCAGTAGGAATAGAGTTTAAAGAATGATTTATTTATTAAAAATTTGAGTATGGCAGAGAAATTACAAGTGATCATGCCTTTCTCAGGTCTGGTAACCTCCAAACCTGAACAAGCTATGTTTGGGGATAGTTATGGGATTCTGGAAGCCCATGGGTCTCCTAAGAGAGGCCACTGATGGGAGATATGACCTTCTGGGTAAAATATTACCTCTCCCAGGAAATGTTAATCACCTAGAGAAATGTAATTGCAATGTTTTGAGAGATTCCTATGGTAGTTAAATTTGACTTGCCAGAGACTTGTTTTAGCACATCCCAGTGAACTAAAAATAAAAAATCTTAAGCAGCCATCCTAGGTTCCATTGGAATTTTGTAAGTATCACCATGTGAAGGTTTCATTCCCTCACACAAGATACTGCAATATTATTTTAAAAATCATGTCTTTTTATGGATCTCCGTGGTGATATTGTCATACTGGTGGAGGCTGGTTTCCAGAATCATCCAATAAGAATTCTGGTTTTCAGAATCATCCAGTCAAGAAATTTGTTCTGCCTCTTTCTTGTTCTGCTGCCTGATTTAGACTAGTTCACTGTCCATCAGGATCTCTTGAGGAGGTGAAGTTCAGAAGAGAAATAATTAGAAACTCACCTACTGATTCGGCTCCCATTATAGTAAATACACAGGAACTTCAGAAAGGGAATCTTAAAAAGTTTAAAAAAAAATGTAAGAAGAAAATCTTAAAAAATTACTATAGCATTGTATGAACAAAGAGTAAACTGAGCATTGGGATACATAGAAGCCATCTATCAGGGAAAAAATCCTACACTAGCAGAGTTTATGTGATAAAGCAATGCTTTATTTAATGAGAGATTGTGTGGGTAAAGGATAGTGTTTTATATTCTAAAAACTGCCTAAGAGGAAGTTGAAAGGAAATAAATGAGGCTCTACTTTAGGGTAAATAGGAAAAAAAGAGGAAAGCACAAACGGCTAAACTTTGGCAAGAACATATGACAAGAAAAGCTTTAAAAATGTTGAGCAATAAACCTTGAGATTAGAGAGGAGTTTCTGGTTAGTATCCATTTCAAGAAATACATTGGGAGGCAGAGGCAGGCAGATCACCTGAGGTCAGGAGTTCAAGACCAGCCTCAACATGGAGAAATCCGTCTCTACTAAAAATACAAAATTAGCCCTGTGGTAGGGCATGTCTGTAATCCCAGCTACTTGGGAGGCTGAGGCAGGAGAATTGCTTGAACCTGGGAGGCGGAGGTTGTGGTGAGCTGAGATCACACTATTGCACTCAAGCCTGGGCGACAAGAACGAAACTCCATTTCCAGAAAAAAAAAAAAAAAAAACAGATCATAATATGCTAAAACAACAGTGGCCTTTTGTAAAAGTTGCATTATCTAAATATAGGTGAACTAAAAAACTGTTTAAAATATTCTCATTTTTGAATTCCAAAACTATGTCTGACTTAGGTAACTTGCAAAATGATTTTCAACCATATATAAATAGACTATAGAATATCAAAACTACAGTATCAAATACCCCCCACAGCAGTTGGCATTCTTCACAGCAAGTGTACCTGCAATCTGGTATGCTTACTTATGATCTGAAAAATGTCCTCAGCTCTCCTGTAGACTTGTTATTCTCTGCATAAATGGCAAAGTAAGCACTTCTATCTTTTTCTGGGTAGAGGGTAGCAGACATTTAAGCACAATTCCGGTCATCAGAATTGGCTTTAATGCCAAATATAGAAGATAGCAAGTGTGACATTGTGTTGACCTTCTTCATGTAATTCATCTCCAAAGGCAAGTAATAGAGCATTATACATATGAGTTGGAAACTGATCTCCCACTTACCAGCTCCATGACTGTGAGCAAGTTACATAAGCTCTTTATTTCTACTTTTCACAACTGTAAAAATTGAAATAGTAGCTAACAATTACATAGCACTCTCCAAGGCTGCTGCACACAGCTGTACAGACTGTACACTGTAGAACAACAGAGGGTACAACAGGTGAGCCCTGACACTCATTATGTGCCAGGCACTGCTCTAGATACTTCATGTGTTAACTCATTGAATCCTTCTACCAACCTGTAGAGTAGGGACTAGTATTAATCCCGGTTCAGATGAGGAAATTGAGGCACAGAGATGATAACTTTATGTATTGACTCTGACAAATCATTGAAGACTGAGTATGGTTTGCCAAATTTATTGTAAATAACCTTCAAATACTGAAAAAAATGCAACACAAATTTAATGTTTTAATTATATATATGCTATTCACATCAGAATTTGTCACACCTGTGAACTGGGCGTGGTGGATCATGCCTGTAATCCCAGCACTTTGGGAGAGAGAGGGAGGCAGATCTCTTGAGGTCAGGAGTTCAAGACCAGCCTGGCCAACATGATGAAACCCTGTCTCTACTAAAAATACAAAAATTAGACAGGTGTGGTGGTGTATCCTGTAGTCCCAGCTACTCAGGAGGCAGAGGCAGGAGAATCACCTGAACCTGGGAAGTGGAGGTTGCAGTGAGCTGAGATCATGCCACTGCACTCCAACCTGGGTGACAGAGCAAGACTCCATCTCAAAAAAAAAATAGAGAGAGAGAGAATTTCTCATACCTACAGATACATTAGTCTGATTAGCTATTTTGATGCAGGAGAAGCAGGAGAAGCTCTAAGTAAATTCCGTTTTTATCAGTGAATGGATTATTTCATTTTTTAAGCCTACCAGATTGAGTATGTTATCTATAAAACATATTGGCAACTATTCATAACATGCTGTATCCTTGTAGCTGGTAGGCTAAGGGCATTCCACTTTATGATAGCTATAATTTTAGTTGAATACTTTCTAATAGTCAGTTTTATTTATTCCTAAACCTATGTATTCTATCGTACATGATCCTATAATTGCATAATTCAGTTAAACATCAAGCAATCCAATACATTGTCAGTATGAAAAGAAATGAAATTGTTGCTTCCAGGTAAACAAATTATATGCTTTATTAAGTCTTAACAAACTGAGTTAATTTTTTTAAAAGTGGTGAAGTTGGTGTGAATGAGCCAAATATAAGAGTCTGGTAATCAATGTATTTATAGTCAAAGTAAAAGGACAATTAATATACATTTAAGTATTTTATGTTTCAGCATAATGCCTAGGCATTAGTCATTTTATAACTTTCATCTATAATTGACTTATTCAATTAACAAAAATAGTAGGTTCAAATTTGTAAAATAATATAGGATTTTTCTGTATATACTAGGTTATTATCACCTGCCAACCTGAATTTTATCAGAAATTAGTGGTGCTGGATTGTTTTTCAAAACTTGCATAGCAGAGCTGGTGTATCCAATTTCCAAATAATTAGTGCCCTTCAAAGAAGGCACGAGTTATAAATCTATCTATCTATCTATCTATCTGTCTGTCTGTCTGTCTGTCTATCATCTATCATCTTCAAGGATGTGTTGATTACTAAGAAATGTTTTGTGAAGAATCTTTGAGATTTGTGAGTCACTTTTGAAGACACACAAAAGAAATACGTTTTATTACATTAAGGGCATTCTATGTTTTGTAAATTAGAAACACGTATAAACCTGGGAACCCCATCCCAACCCTATATTTTTCAAATACCCTATATTTTTTCAAAAAATCCAGATCACCATTAAATGATGATCTTTCAAAGGCCCTGGATAAAATTCCAAGAGGAGTTTATCAAAATTATGTTTCCAATGGAAACATCTGTTTTCTATGCATAAAACCTGTCAAGATAAATATTTTGCAGGGGCAGCACTTGTTTGCTATGCTTGGCTACATTAAAGTCAAATTTTCTTATGTTATGGCTTATTCAAGTAATGCATTTTATTTTTTTTTTCCCAAATGTCCCTGAGCAATGCATTTTCTTATTGTTACATATGTTCTAAATATCTTCTATCATAGAAAAAATATATTTTTTCAAATAAACATTGAGATTTTTCCTTAAAGATGACTTCAGTTTGTGAGGATATTAACTCTTTGGTGTAGCCAACATATTCCTAGTCATATTTGGGGTTTTAGCTGACCTGTATTGAAGGGATTATCTTCCAGGCTAGCTGATTCTATTTATCTTTTAGGTATCAGTTTAAGGTCACAATACTGTCTCTGACTACTCAGCCACAAGGTTTCCATATAGAGAACATAGGAATCCTGTGTTCTTGACTTTGTAGATTAGTACCTACTTCACTATGACTAAATATTATTGATTTTTTTTTGTCTTCAGAAAGCTCTGTTTTAAAATAAATTAAACATAAGAAGGAGTTCATTGGATTCCCACAGCTGTGCCTTTTTGTTTGTTTCAGGAAAATGTCACACAGTCTATATTGTGTATCCAAATCTAGCTTATTATGAGAATCACCTAATAATTAAGGCTTGGTCTTAATTGCAAGTGACAAAATCCAATTTGGGCTTAAGCATAAATAATATGTTTTGAAAGAATATCAAGCAATTCATAAAGCACATAGGAGAATTCGGCTCAGGAATAATAGGGGAGGGTAGGGAATGCGATGTATGTTTAAGGTCACCACAAGGACAATCTGGTTATGATTCAACCCCTGGACACCTGCTGCCACCTCTGGAATTTTAATTACATCATTGTTGCTGGACTTGAAATGCAACCAACACTGCAATGAGTAACTCTTTAATTCTCTATTTTTTTGTACTTTCAGTGTTCCAGGCAGAGGTTTTATTGAAAACACCTAGGTAATTGGTGTAACACCTAGGTAAAAGTGACCCCCTTGGTTATTGTCTCAAAACTAAATTCATTAAATGCAAGTTTCTTTTCAAGTAAGAACAAGATACCTATGCTTAAAATAATAAAATTTCCAGTAACCAGACCCCGTCTCTTAGAGATTTTGGTACAGAAGGTCTAAGATTGAAGAGCATCAGTATATCATGGAAACTATGACATTTAATAGCCCTGAGTTCAAATCTGTCTCTTACTCTTACAAGGCAGTGTTCTCTGCCTTGGGTTTCTAGCCAGGTACTGAGATAGCTGTCTATCAAGCCCCTCTGCAGGGGTCTAATTAATGAAGTGGTTAGATGTGTTGATTTTGGAGTCAAACAAACCTGTCCATCCCTTCCACTTGATAAATACGTGACCTACATAAACTTAGTTTAACTCTCTGAGCTTTGACTTGTTCATCTATCAAATGAGAATAGTTAAAATACCTGCCATATTAGCAGTTATTAGGCTAATCAGTATTTGAGTTAATGCATGTAAAGTAAGTTCAACATTGACCCATTTTATATACTCAATAAGTGGTACTGTTATCATTATTTTAAAAAGTAATCCTCTCTGTAATACAGTTTCCTGTGGGAATGAGTCTGTTATAGGCTCCAAGCATCCCTGTACATTCTTCTGAATGTGTCAAACTGCAGGATGTAACTATTCCTGACACTAAGCAGTTTTGGTAGATGGTTTCACAGACAAATAATAAGTAGGCTAAGATGACTGATCACAGCACAGCTATCATTCAGTTGTTCATTCTCCATGGGAGAGGAAGTGGCTTTTTTTCCACTTGCTAAAATGTAGCTAAGCTTTTAGCTCTATGTTTCTTCTTTTTTGAGACAGAGTCTTGCTCTGTTGCCAGGCTGGAGTGTAGTGGTGCGATCGCGGGTCACTGCAACCTCCGCCTCCCAGGTTCAAGGTTCAAGCCATTCTCCTGCCTCAGCCTCCCGAGTAACTGGGACTATAGGTGTGCGCCACCACGCCCAGCTAATTTTTGTATCTAGAGACGGGGTTTCACCATGTTGGCCAGGATGATCTTGATCTCTTGACCCGTGATCCACCCGCCTCGGCCTCCCAAAGTGCTGGAATTACAGGCGTGAGCCTCTGCGCCCGGCCATTTCTTAACTTCTTTAAAGGTCTGATATCTGTGACTTTTGTGGGGGGAAATTACTTGAGGGATTATGGTCATGGGAATCATGACCATGCAGCAGAGTCAGAAAGCAGTACAAAAACAAACCAACCAACAAAAAACAGTTTTAACCTGAGAATGGGTAGCAATATGAAAGCTGAAAATAATAGAATTGCCTGTTTTCCTGAAGCGAGAAATGTCCTCATGTGGAGCCATGAAGGGAGGAAGGAGAGAGCAAAAAAGACGAATAGAAAAGACCAGGCAAAAAAAAAAAAAAAAAAAAAAAAAAAAGGACAAGGGGAGGTGGATGTAAGAAACAAAGGAAAAAGGAGGAACAGGAAGAGAAGTACTTGTCTTCATCATGTAAACATTATTTAAACTCATAAAACAATAAATTAGGACATGCATAGGAATAATAGGGGAAGGAATGCATACAGTAATTAATCTGTGTATTAAATGAATCACAGGTAGGTAAAATTAGAAATAAGATATCAAGTTAATTAATAAGTAACTCTATTTATTTCATAAAAGAAGGTACTGCCAGGTAGATATCGAGAGAAAAAAAATTTTGAGGGTCTTTCTATAAGAGATAGGGCTGTCCAAAAAGATTCAACAAGCCACAAAAGAATAAAAATCATTAGAAAATTTGTTCAGTCTTAAACTGAAAGAATATGTGGCATGAGTTAAAGATAATATCCTCATTTACAGAATTTAGATACTGAAGAAAGCTACTCTTTTTTGGGGGAGGTGGGGAGGATAAACTTTGGAGATACTCATAAATTCAGAAATTTTAATGTGCCTATAAGAAGATAAGTTCTTAATTAACAACTAAATCAATTAGCAAGATGAGATTAGCAACCATTGTTTGATTAAGCCCTTGATCTAACTCATCAAAGACAAATCTTCAAGGTCTTAACAGAAAAAGATTACAATTATCTGTTTATAAATTTATAAACCAAATGGTGGTAGAATAATGAAGGTTTTTCCCATAGACCTTTACTAATGATAAACCTCTGAAGTAACTGTTCACTGTGCTTTATCTAATTAGTCTACACCATGCTCTGGAAAGTTAAATTGGGATAAGATTCTCATTTCAAGTGAGAAATTAAAGTACAAAAATTAATTAATAGTCTTATGTCATGAATTAGAGCTCAAAGCAAATACAAATCTTCCCAATAAATCCCCAGTGCTGTTCTCAGTTAAAGCAAGATAAGCAATTGCCCATTCCTGAGGTCTGAGGGGCTTTGGCAAAGCCTTTGAACATTTCCCATAAAAATGTGAAAATTATCTGTGATGCATTTTTTTGGTAAACACAATTCTTGAAGACAAAATAACCTAATGTAAATATCCCCAAGAGAGTTGATGCATTACTATTAAAAGCTTTGTTAATTATAGCAAATAGACCTCCTTAACTACTTGATAAAGTGGTAGCACTGAAGAAATTGGGTTAAAAAATCTACTTTGTTGTATTAGATAGACGTGATGTGAAGAGCTCTTCAGTGAGATACTGGGATGACCTAAGACTTTTAACCATAATAAAAACTTAAGAAGACTGGAAAGTTGGAAATGGCTTATTTAAATAAAGAAGTATGGTAATAGAAGACATTTGTATTTACTGCTGAGATTTTCCAAGACTAATTCCTAATGAATACATAAAGCTTCAATGGACAGTATAAGGGTGTATACCCTAGATTGTGTGTGACTTTCTTATTGCAGTTTAAATATATGTCTTCCCCATCTTGCCAAATGCTATCTAAAAATTCAAGGCAAACTCCATCAGAATACTACCATCTTTCTTCACAGAATTAGAAAAAAAAATGTAAAATTGATATGGAACCAAAAAGAGCCCACACAGCCAAAGCAAGACTAAGCAAAAAGGACAAATCTAGAGGCATCACACTACCTGATTTCAAATTATACTGTAAGGCCATAGTCACCAAAACAGCATGGTACTCGTATAAAATGAGGCACATAGACCAATGGAACAGAAGAGAAAACCCAGAAATAAACCCAAATATTTGCAGTCAACTGATCTTCGATAAAGCAAACAAAAATATACAGTGGGGAAAGGACACCCATTTTAACAAATGGTGCTTGGGTAATTGGCTAGTCACATGTAGGAGAATGAAACTGGATTCTCATCTCTCACCTTATACAAAAATCAACTCGAGATGGATTAAGGACTTAAACCTAAGACCTGGAACTGTACAAATTCTAGAATATAACATTGGAAAAACCTTTCTAGACATTGGCTTAGGCAAGGACTTCATGACCAAGAGCCCAAAAGCAAATGCAATAACAACAAAGCTAAATAGCTGGGACCTAATTAAACTAAAGAGCTTTTGCATGGCAAAAGGAACAGTCAACAGAGTAAACAGACAACACACAGAGTGGGAGAAAATCTTCACAATCTATACATCTGACAAAGAACTAATATCCAGAATCTACAACAAACAAACAAATCAGTAAGAAATAAAACGATCCCATCAAAAAGTGGACTAAGGACATGAGTAGACAATTCTCAAAAGAAGATATACAAGTGGCCAACAAACATGAAAAAATGCTCAACATCACTAGTGATCAGGGAAATGCAAATCAAAAGCATGATGCAACACCACCCTACTCCTGCAAGAATGGGTATAATGAAAAAATTAAAAACAGTAGATGTTGACATGGATGCAGTGAACAGGGAACATTTCTACACTGCTGATGGGAATGAAAACTAGTACAGCCACTATGGAAAACAGTGTGGAGATTCCCTTCCTTAAATAACTAAAAGAACTATCATTTGATCCAGCAATCCCACCACTGGATATCTACCCAGAAGAAAAGAAGTCATTATACAAAAAAGATACTTGCACACGCATGTTTATAGCAGCACAGTTCACAATTGCAAAATCATGGAACCAACCCAAATGCCCATCAATCAACAAGTTAAACTGTGAGATATATATATATATATAGATAGATAGATATATATATATATGTGTGTGTGTGTATATATATTTGTGTGTGTATATATGTGTGTATATATGTATATATATATACACACACATGCACACATATATATACACACACACATACATACACACACACACACACACATATATGTATATATGACGGAATACTATACAGCCACGAAAAGGAATGAATTAACAGCATTTGTAGTGACCTGGATGAGACTGGAGACAATTATTCTAAGTGACATAACTCAGGAATGAAAAACCAAGCATCGTCTGTTCTCACTGATATGTAGGAGCTAAGCTATGAAGACACAAAGGCATAAGAATGACACTATGGACTTTGGAGACTTGGGGGAAAGAGTGGGAGGGGGGTAAGGGATAAAAGACGACAAATATAGTGGCAGTGTATACTGATTGGGTGATGAGTGAACCAAAATCTCACAAATCACCACTAAAGAACTTATTCATGTAACCAGATACCACGTGTACCCCAATAACTTATGGAAAAATAAAAAATGAAATAACATAAACAAAATAAACCAAAAAATCTACTTTCTAAAATAAAATAAATAATAAATATGTCTTCCACATGAAATTGTTGTATCTTTGAAATTAAAAACTACTCATTTGTTTGATATATTTGTTAAGCTCTCAATAGTTTTCAAACATTCTGATAATTTAAAAAAATCCAGGCCTTTGCCAGCTTAAGTAACTTAATAACCACAGAGATCTCTGTAATGTATTCTTATACTTTCATTCTAGGTGGAATTATTGAAATGCCAGAATAATGCTAATTCTCCTGTTAAAAGTTTCTATATGTTTCATTATCTTGAGAAGAGGATAATGTTTGTACATTGCTTGATTCATGAAGTAATAAGATTAATTTGTAGAAATGTTCAGAGACCATACCAAGAGTTAACTACAGTAAATAAATGTCCAAGTATTAATTGGACAAAATTAAACATCTCTAGTTATGTAGTTAATCAGTTTCTCACTAGATGCTGTATACTGAAGACCTATAAAGCATCTATCACTATACACTTTTCTGGTTGAATAAATGAATTAATGAAAACAGTACTGCCTCTTTCATTAGTTATATGATCTCAAGAAAGAAATTTACTCTGAGTCTGTTTCTCGTTTGTTGTAAGGGAAAAATCCTTGCCTTGCCCACTTCACAATGCTTTTGTTGTAGTCAAATGGAATATGGAATATTTAAACTGTGAAGTTAAAAATACAGACATACCTCAAAGATGTTGCAGGTTATATTCCAGACCACTGTATTAAAGCAAATTACGAAATGAAGCAAGTCACATAAAGTTTTTGGTTTCCCAAAAAGTGCATATAAAAGTTATGTTTACAGTATATTGTAGTCTGTTAAACATGAAATCATTATGTCCACAAAATAATGTATATACCTTAATTTATAAAAATCTTTCATTGCAAAAAATTCCTGAGAACCTTTAAGCCTTCAATGAGTCATAATCTTTTTGTTGGTGAAGGGTCTTGTCTCCTTGTTGATGGCTGCTCATGGATCAGGGTGGTAGTTGTAGAAGGTTGGAGAGGCTGTGGCAGATTTTTAAATCAGACAGCAATGAAGTTTTCTGCATCAATGGACTCTTTCTTTCATGAAAGATTTCTCTGTTCCATAAGATACTGTTTGATATTATTAGCATTTTACCTACAGTAGAACTTCTTTCAATATTGGAGTCAATCCTCTCAAATATTGCCACTGCTTTATCAACTAAGTTTATGTAATATTTTAAGTCTTTGTTGTCATCTCAAATGTTCACAGCATCTTCACCAGGAGTACACTTCATTTCAAAAAACCACTTTATTTGCTCATCCACAAGAAGTAACTCCTCATCCATTCAAGTTTTATTATGAGATTGAAGCAATTTAGTCACATTTGGGCTCCACTTTTAATTCTAGTTTGCTTGCTATTTTTATCACATGTGCAATTACTTCCTCCACCGAAGTCTTGAACCTCTCAAAGTTATCCACAAGGGTTGGAATCAACTGCTTTCAAACTCCTGTTAATGTTGATATTTAACTTCCTCCCATGAATAACAATCAGTAGAACTTAGGGGTCTTTCCTCACTCATGCTCAGCTGCCAAGAGATTACGTTTCAGCCCTGAGTTACTCACTACCTTAGACTCTGTACATCTGTGGAAAGCAAATCAATAAATTCAATATCTTTTTCTGCCAGCAGGAATATATTAGGGAAGTTATTAAAAATAATCAGGTAATTGGTGACCTTCTGTTTCCTACCTGCAGACATCAAGAGTTACACAATATTATAGTAAGCTCTCCAGTGAGCCTGTGAATGCCATTTGAAACTGGGCTTTATGACAAAGGAATAAAAAGATGGAAAAGAAAAACGTATCCATGGGATTGGATGTTGTCATAAAAAGTAGGAAAAAAAGACAAAACATTAAAAGTAAGACGTGAAGAAAAAAAGTACTCTTAAGGTCATGGTATATAACACTGGAGCAAGTGATATAAATCAAGGAAAAGACTGGTGATTTGAATCCAATTAACATGAATGACATATTCACAAGAAACGATTTCATAGAAAAAGAAAAAAGAAAAGCCACAGTTGAATACAATTATTTTAACACATATAAACTATAAAAGATTAGCAGCCAACAAATAAAAATACTTCATATAAATTAGTAAATATAACTTAAAATTATACCCAATGTGAAAAGTAGGCAAAGGTTTTGAATTCATGAGTAGGAAATTCAAATAGCCAATAAAAGATGGCCAACCTTACTGTTAAAAAAGCAAAATAAAGTCTAATTAATTAAAATTGTACCCTCAAATTTGCAATACATATGTTAAATGTTAGCAACAGAAATGAATAAACTTTACCTCTTATTCACTGCTAGTATGAAAGTAAACTGGTATGCCAACTTTGATAGCAATTTTGAAATATCAAGCAAATTAAATAATAACACTGAAAAATGTAAAATAACCTAAACATTCATTGAGAATGGGAAAGAGCATACACTGACATGTAATTACAGAATTGAACATGTTACAATAGTTAAAATCAATGGACTAAAGTCACAGGTGTTAATTTTAATCTCCACAATTAATGTTGAGTAAAAACTATGTATTTAAATCTTAAAAGAACAGGTAAACCCTTGGCAAAACTAGTAAATCATTGAGGGAAGGATGCAAACCAATATCTGGATGGAATTATCTTGGGGGTGAAGAAAGTGATTAGTATCAGGAAATGTGTTGGAAGAGGGCTCAAATTATATCTGGAATTCTTTATGTCTTTACAAATATACCTGCAAGAGAAGGAGGTATGGAGTTATTGTTCAATGCATACAGAGTTTCGTTTGGGAAGACAAAAAATTTCTGTAAATGGATAACAGCTATTATGTACCACAGTGTGAATATACTTAATGCCATGGAACTGTATACCTACAAATGATTAAAATGGTAAATTTTATGAGGTCTATATTTTATCACAGTAAAGATATATATCTGAGGAAGTTATTAAAATATATATAAATTTGTTTAAGCTGTGTGGGTTTTTTAAAGTGGTTTATATAAAACTTGTATGTGTTTTTAAATAATTTATTCTCTTTTTTGTTTAAAATATTTATAATGCAAAATATAAAACAAAAAATTCCATAAATAGATGTGTAAATTATAAGGATAGAAGTTACATTGTGAAGATAAAAAGGTGTTTGCTCACTTAATATAAATATTACCAGGATTTTTGTAATGTGAACGCTTTAATACATTGCATTCAAAAGTCAAAAATAAAAATAAAATCATATATATATATCATACTATATATGTATGTGTGTGCATATATATATGTGTGTATATATATGTATATATATGTGTGTGTGTATATATATATATGTGTGTATCTATATATGTCTGAAGCCTAGACTCACACAGAAGCTAAATGGCTTAAATATATATGTAGTTAATGCGAAAACATGACTTTCTGGCCAGTAAAGTTATATGAAATTGTTTTAAGTTCCTTGTCCTTTTTCACATAATATCACTTTTAAATTGTTACACTCACACATAATAATAGTAATCCATGTTAAATCAAAGTAGCATAACTTGAAACTAAGGCTAGAATCATCCCTGTTTTCAGCTATATACTTATGACCATAGCCTAAGATCATGTTAACTTTTATTGTAACTTCATTCCATAGTTCTCCAATAGTATGTTTAAATTAAATGAAATAAAGTGATCAGTTTTCATACATGATGTTGATGAACTCAGTCTGGATTCCATCTTTAGATTTACCATCTGCTTAATATTCAGCTATAATGTGATATGCAGACCCTTAACATATGAATACTGCCTCTGGGTATCCACTAATAATGTAGACATCTTGATCACTTGACCCTCTATCTTTCCAGTAAACTCAGATATCTACTATAGATTCATTCTATTCCAGAGATATTTAAGGTGGCCTGGGTTCAAAAAGTTGGATATGTTCAGAGTTGAACACACGACTTACACCATTCCATTTAAAATTACTCTTGGCTTATTTTCTGGTAATTCTGGGAGACAGGTGCTCTCTCCCCTTCTCTCATTCTAGACAATGTGGGGCGCACCTGTCAGTGTGAGGCCTGGAGATGTAGCCATTTTGTGATCATGAGGGAAACACAAGGAAGACAGCAGAGAATTAGACAGTGAACAAGACAGAGTTCAGAATTCTGGTCAAATTTTACCTAAAGCTTATCCTGAAATTTGACCTTTAAATATAATTTGTGTAATCCTTTCATTATTTTAAAGAGTAGAGTAGGTTTTCTTTTAATTATGAACGAAAATATTCTAATAATAGAATGTGATTCAAGGAAGAGCAGTGTTACATCGTACAGATCTTAAATGTGGAATGGGTTGCAATTGGAAGGGAAGAGTAAAGTGAACATCCTGGTCTTTTCAAATGGGTAATCTTTGCCATTAAGTTAATTCTTTTTTTCTCAAATTATGGTTTACAATTCCCTGATTAACCAATAATATGCTGAAAGGCTACAGCATTGATATATTTGACAGGAGACTTTGAATATTCTACATTGTGTTGGCTACTTGTTGTAGTTTTAATGAGATGCTGTTAGAATTAATGCTTGCATTAAAACTGGCCATTCTGAGACCAGAAAGGGAAGAAAACATTGCTTTGCTGGAAGCCTTTTCTGAATATTATCTATCATCCAACTTGACAGAGAATGTGATCACTTCTCATTCAGGATTAGAAAAGCTAGATTTCTATCCTAACCTGTTAGGGCCAGCAGTTACAAGGAGGAAGTAGATATAGTAGAATAAAGATTGGGGCCCAAGAATAGCAAGACCAGTTCCAAAGCACCTGTGTTAGATATTCTGTACTTGAAAAGAGTATTATGACTTGTTAAGAAGATGCAGCTAGATTCAACCCAAGGCAAAGAGTACATTATCCTTGTATTACCACCTATCCTATGTTTTTACACCACTCATTAGAATGGATGTCAATCTGAGGCTAGACGCGAGGCAGTGCAAGTAAGGCCAGGCTGGCCATCAGCAGAAAATCTTTCCAAGGCTCTATCCTAGGCTCAAAGACTAGGGTAAGCAACATCTCTGGGTTTGGTTTTAATGCATGAAAACAAATAGACCATAGGCTCACATGCTTTTAAGGGAGTTGTCTATTAAAGTAGACCCAACCTGACTTATCATCCCATTTTTGCCCAAATCATACAGGGCCACCTTAGTTTCTTAATTCATAACAACAGCAAATGCATTCCAAAAGCAATCAACACCCAGGTTTTCATATGAGTTTCTGTGTAATCAAGTCTCTTCCACTAAAGGATATAACTTGTCCAGGTCATTTTCATCTTCAGACTGTGACAAGTGTTTAAACATTTCCTTCTTGTTACATTTTTCTTATGAATTTGTTTCTGAAAAGTCAGTAAATTTCCATTGCTTGATAGCTATGAAATGACAAACAAATTAGCAGCTCACATAACTCAATCCAGGCTGACCTTTTATTCAGTGATTTGTTTGGGGAAATATAGTATAAAGGATAATATGCATTCTGCTCAAAGCAATAAGAAATGGGGGCAAATAATTTGCAATATTATTAGATTAACTATATGGAATATAACACAATAGAACAAGAGCATTCATTATAGGATTTATGGAATATTGCTACCCACTTTCTCCCAGATTGGCAATTTTGAATATTTCAAGGTAAAGCTGTATCTGTGCCTTGATTCACACATATTTTTGTCCTCTATAAACCATATCTTTTGAATTATTCATCTCTGATGGCTCATTTGTGAGAATTCATATAAATGAAATATTTTACAAAGATAAAACCCTATATAAAATGACTATTATTGTTAGAATAAAAAGACAGCATCCAAAGTGGCCTAGTGACCTTATAGAGCAGAAAGGTAAATTAAACAAAGCATGTTTTATTTAGAAATAAAAATGCAGCCCTGAAAGATCCTATAATATAATGATATTCGATTAAAGTCATATATTGTCTTTGATTTTAAACTGGTGAATATCAATAAAAACAATTATTTGAACTGTAGCATGTCACAACGCAGCATTATCTTTAACAAATTATTTAAAGCAATGCAAAACTACAGTGGGTTCAGTGGCTACAATAAAATAAATTATTTTTTCATTTTCGTTATCAGTGATACAATTTTTAAACTTTCCTTCATTTATTCTTATTAAAATGTAGTTGAGAGGTAGATTGATACAGGAAAACATCTGTATGTTTTGTTATCAGTGTTACAATTTTTAAACGTTCCTTCATTTATTCTTATTGACATGTACTTGAGAGGTAGATTGATACAGGAACACATCTGTTTTTTCAAATGGAGTGATAGGCTAAGCATAATTTTCCAAATAGCTCCACTGGCAGAGTCAGAACTTAGCAGCAAGTCTCCTGACTCTAGTTACAAATATTTTCCATTGACTATGCTAAATGTGACGATAGGTTACAACTCAGACCCACACTCACACATGCTGATTTAGGGGAGATTCTGCCCCCAAGACCACATTAATCTGGTAAATTAGGAGAAGTGTCAAGTTGTCATATGGAAACTAGGCGTTTGTGCTTAGAAGAGCTATACCTCTTAGAGAATTTGTGTATGGTCCTCTGAATTTCTCTTGTAGCCATGAATTGTATACATTACATTTATTAATCAAGGGAAAAGAGGATGTTGGATTGTGGAGAGGAGAGGACACAGCTCTGATGAAGATATAAAACTTCTGACTCAGAAAGGGATCTCAAAGCTGTAAGCTAATACAAGTCATGTTTGTACGAATAAAGTCTGTGTGTTAAACGGTATGACTTACCAGGCCAAAGGCAAGTATTTTCCACTTAAGTAGACATGACCCTTCTGAGTTTATTAGATGCAGGAAATCTGCAACAGATGAGCCTTTGGAATTTTTTAGGCTATTGGTTTCTTGGAAAACATTTAGTGCTTTTTAACATTAATTTTCCAAATTTTCTGGTAAACTCTATTTGAGAAACTCGGAATATTGCAGATGAGAAGTCATCCTCAATCCACAGAAAGGAAATCAGAGGCCCTGCCGCGTATCTTGTGATGGTAAATTTTGTGTGTCAAATTAACTGAGACACAAAGTGCCCAGATATTTGGTCAGATATTATTTAGGGCATTTTTATGAGGGCGTTTTTGATGATACTTAGTATTCAAATCTGTAGACTGAGTAAAGAAAATTGCCCTCCATAATATAAGTGGGCCTCAACTAATCAATTAAATACCTGAATAGAACAAAAAGGTTGACAGCCCCAAGAGTAAGAGAGAGTTTCTTTTGCCTGACTGCTTTCAAACTGGAACATCAGCTTTTTCCTGCCTTTAGACTCAAATTGAAGTCCTGGGCCTTGATCCTGCCAGCCTCTGGCCTGGAACTACACCATTGACTCACCTGAGTTTCCAGTTTGCTGACTCACACTGCAGATCTTGGGACCTTTCAGCTTCCACAATCTCATGAGCCAGGTCTGTATAATAGTGCTTTTTATTTTTTCCTAACTGCAACATCCTCATCATTATTATTATATAATAAAGGTATTTGCTAATTCATGATACTGGAACAGGGATACTGAATGGGGCTATACGCAGCTGACAATGTAAACACATAGACAATTACTAAACCTACACTTATACCATGAATAGAAAGCTAATGAACCTACTCAGACAGATTTTACACAAGTAAAAGTATGACTTTCTGATTCCTGGTCCTACCCTTAGGAAATATTTGAGGAATCCACCACTTTTAACTTTTAAACATTCCTTTGAGTAATCCTTGCAGAATCATTAAGAATTAAACTTGGAAAAAGAAGTGGGTTTTTGTTTGTGTTTTTTGTTGTTGTTTTGTTTTTCATTTGTTTCTGAGCGTACATAGAAGAAGCACTTGAAGGAGAAGGAAGTGTGTAATGAAAGAACAGACATCATGGAGAGCCAGTTTGAAAAGACTTTTTAAGTTAACACAATTGGCTTCCTACAAATTAAAGAAAAAGAGTGAGTGGGAAAGAATACAGTGCTAATGTCTAAGAAGCTACAAGAAAGCCTGCACAGGAGAGAGCTTGCTTACCAGAAAGGCACAATTTCAGTACAAGACTATTATTGTAGAATCAATCTGCAGTGCATGCCTGACCAGCATGGTCTCCTACAACCCATGAAGATTTGGTGGGCTGCCGGACATAATGTTACCATCTGACTATAATAATTATCCGTCAATGGCTATAAGACTCCTGAATGTCTACCACAATGCTTTCTATATGGAATCTAGATGAGAGAAACTCTTTCTTCTGTGACAGAGAACACTGAGTTTAACAAGCCTGAAGCTATCTCAGGGACATTTCTTCCTCCCCATTCCTCGCTCTTGCAAAAATAAATAAGTAAATAAATAAACACGTAAACAAGAATCCGAAATATTCTTAATGACATTATTCAAGACCCTGGAGTCGTTGGTGCCAACTATATCCCTGGACTTCAGAGTAATCCTAAACTATACACACACACACACACACACACACACACACACACACACATTTACATATAATATAAATATATATATATATATTTCTTTTTCTGAAACTAATGTAAGGTCAGGGTCTATTGGTGGCAAACAAAAGCTCTAATGCAGTCATATTTCAGATTGAAAAGGTTGCAGGTTGTGATCTGCAGATGTACTTTGCATTTTTCAAAATGCAGTTATAAAGAAAAGACGATTGATACTATATCTTTTTTTATTATCCTTGAGCTCTGGGATACATGTGCAGAACGTGCAGGTTTGTTACATAGGTATGCACGTTCCATGGTGGTTTGCTGCACCCATCAACCCATCATCTACATTAGGTATTTCTCCTAATACTATCCCTCTCCTAGCCCCCTACCACCTCCACAGGGCGTGGTGTGTGATGTTCCCCTCCCTGTGTCCATGTGTTCTCATTGTTAAACTCCCACATATGAATGAGAATATGCAGTGTTTTGTTTTCTGTTCCTATGTTAGTTGGCTGAGAATGATGGTTCCTAGCTTTATCCATGTTCCTGCAAAGGACATGAACTCATCCTTTTATATAGCTGCTTAGTATTCCATGGTGTATATGTGCCACATTTTCTTTATCCAGTCTGTCATTGATGGACATTTGGGTTGGTTCCAAGTCTTTGCTATTGTGAGCAGTGCTGCAATAAACATATGTGTGCATACGTCTTTATAGTAGAATGATTTATAATCCTTTGGGTATATATCCAGTAATGGGATTGCTGGGTCAAATGTTATTTCTGGTTCTAGATCCTTGAGGAATCACCACATTGTCTTCTACAGTGGTTGAACAAATTTACACTCCCAGTGTGAAAACATTTCTATTTTTCCATATGCTCTCCAGCATCTGTTGTTTCCTGACTTTTTAATGATCGCCATTCTAACTGGCATGAGATGGTATCTCATTGTGATTTTGATTTGCATTTCTCCAATGACCAGTGATGATGAACATTTTTTCATATGTTTGTTGGCTGCATAAATGTGTTATTTTGAGAAGTGTCTGTTCATATCCTTCGCCCACTTTTTGATGGGGTTGTTTGTTCTTTCCTTGTAACTTTAAGTACCTTGTAGATTCTGGATATTAACCCTTTGTTAGATGGCTAGATTGCAAACATTTTCTCGTATTCTGTAGGTTGCCTATTCACTCTGGTGATGGTTTCTTTTGCTATGCGGAAGCTCTTTAGTTTAATTAGATCCCATTTGTCAGTTTTGGCTTTTGTTGCCATTGCTTTTGGTGTTTTAGTCATGAAGTCTTTGCCCATGCCTGTGTCCTGAATAGTATTGCCTAAGTATTCTAGATTTTTTATGGTATTAGGTTTTGTGTTTAAGTCTTTAATCCATCTTGAATTAATTTTTGTATAAGGTTTAAGGAAAGGGTCCAAATTGATACTGTATCATTTCTATAATATCATCTTCAAATGGATGGGAGAAGCTCAAGTCCAGCCATAAATGTCAACACTTGTATTTTTCTTAAAGTGTAAAGATTTATGGAGTACTATTTGTATAACATTTAACAATTAAATACAATTCAATAATAATTGAGATCTGGGAAATAAGACTACTAAGTCTGTAACTTCAATAGCTTTGAATTTTTTTCAATTGAAGTAACTTTCAGTGACCATTTCCAAATTAAAACAATTATCATTTCTGACTGGGACATAAGTTTATTATCGTATAAATGACTGGTATTTCTAGATAGTAACTTGAGATATGAAAATTACCTGGATGCAAACACATGGATTTTGTCTAACTTTAGGTTATTTCAGAGCAGATAATAGATCTGCAATTTATCAAGGCATAGATTCCTCTTCCTTATTTCTTATACTACCTATAATTTAGAATGTGCTTGAGTATCGATATTCCCATCAGTCCAGGGGATGACAAGGAAGGAATACAAGAATGCTGATGTGAAATTATAGTTGGATATATTTACCTGTCTGAACAATGAAAGTGAAAGTAATTGGTGGAAGAATATGTGGTAGATATTAGTAAAATTAAGGCTAAAATTGTAAGTTCATATGTTTTCTATTATCCTTTCTTAAGTAACCTTTAATAAAATAAGCAAATGCTCTATTCATTATCCCAAAGGTTAAACTGGATCATAAAAATGTTATGTTTATCTCCTTCACATTGCAGGTTTTGAATAAAGGGGAAAAAATTAAGGACAAGGTGTTTATATGAACACATTGAAAGATCATTTCTTTCAAAATTATGTCAGAATATTCACAACATAAAACCAATAATTCCTTCTAACAATAAAAAAAGGAATGTATAACAAACTTTAAAAAATTTCATTCATGATGGGTCCTAGTAAGAGCAAAGAATTATAAAATAATGCTTCTCTGAGTGTAACATTTCAGAATGTCAGAACCTAAGGGGAAATATAATTTATTTCAAATTTAAATAGAAATTAACCTCAAATATCCTTATATATTAGCTATCAATTCAAATTTTTGGTTGTTTTAACAAAATCAGCTGTTTAGATTATCCTTTTATTATTTCACTATTTTTGATGTTGATAAAATAACTTACTGTAATGATCAATTTTTTATATTAATAAAGAGGTTAACTATGATAAATATATGTAATTATTTCTGAAATGGTATTTTTTTACTCAAAGAAAATATTCTTTAGCCTTGGTAATAACATAAAGTAATTATACTAATGTAATTTAGATACATTTCTTTTCATGATGCATTGAATTTTGACCAAAGAAATTATTTTTACTTTTTTGGATCAATGGTCCCTCATAAACCTGATAATGCATATATATTTCTATATGTGTATATATATGTATATAAGATATATATCTGTCGGTAAGTGCACATCTGGCATATATACAATTGATAGAGGGGAGGTAAATGAAATAAACTGCTGACTTAGACCTCAGATTTAGAGCTGATTTGAAGTCAAATCTGTTTTCTAATGTTAATTGTAAAATATAATCACTCCCATTCTTATATGAGAGTTTAATTAAATATACTCAATCTATAACAACTTATTCAAAATGATTAAAGAGCTGATTATTAAATTGATCAATTTCCTGGAAAAAAATAAAAAATAAATTAAAGAAACAAAGATTTTCTAAGCCAAACTCTTATCAGAAAGATAGACATAAATAACATTTTACAATGAATAATATAAAAAGTGTTCACTGGTGTATTTATATCATTTTGCTCTAGGAGTTTAACAAAACTCTTAAGTAAATACATACTTGAGCCATTTCTAATTTCTTAAAATATAAAGCTTTTTCACTCATCTTGTAAAAGGGTGAAAGTGTTTCCATACCAATGGAAAAAAAACAATCACCAATATAGACTTGGTTACAATTTGGAATTTCATTAATTATTAAGTATTCTGCTCTCAAAAGGCTTGTATTATGAAGAGACAAAGACCCACAAGTATGCAGGAATGCACTTCGCACACACAGGCACATATGAGCATGCATGCATACGCACACACCTAGTTAAGTGCTTGGTTAGCTGATTTTTCTCTTATAGTTTGTAATTACAACATTTAGCATTGGTTTCAGAGTGATACATGCTGGAGTAAAATCCAGCTGGAATAAAATCTAATTACTAAATGGCAGGGTACTTTTTCTCATCTGTTTCCTCCCCTGTAAAATAGCTTTCCTCACCTATCGTAAGACTTTATGACTCACAGGACTTTCCTGAAGAATGAATAATTAATCATTTTAAGCGTTTATTCCAGTGCCTGGAACATAGTAAGTACTCAAAATGTTAATTATGAATATTGCTGTAACTATACTGTGATATTGTTTTTATTACCATCATCACCATCATCATTTAGTGGAATCTAAGTTATTCCAAAACTTTTCTGAGGAAACAGAAGAGAGTAAGATACAGATATAGATATACATAGGTACAGATAGATGTAAATATACAGACACATACAGCACACAGTTCTCAGAATTTGCTTCAGGGACATCTGGACATCTTGGGGCCTCCAAAATCCTCTCAGGGAGTTTGTAATGTCAAACTGTTTTTATCATAGTACTAAGATGGTGTTTGCCTCTTCCCTCTTATTCTTTCGCAGACATAGAGTGAAATTTCTGAGGCCAGTAGGCAGAAGCAGATACAGAATCCATGTGCCCTCTATTAAGAAAGCCATTAAACAGATTTGCAAAATGCATAACAATGCCATTATTCCACTAAATTGTTACTTGCTTTGGAAAATATATCACTTTTATTTTAAAAAGTTACTAATGAAAATATGCAATGGCTTGTTGTTGTTTTAAATGATGTAAATATGTTAAATATTTCTTGGTTTTAATTTCAAATAACTATCACTAGATAAAATCCACAAAAACAAAATAACTTCAGTGCCCTACATGTAAAGGAGTCTTGAAACTAAAAAGATTAGGAAAGTCTGCTCTAAAGATTGTTTAGCAATTTGTTTTCCATTATTTAACCATCTACCAGGAATGTTTATCCAGGTCATGACAATATGTCTGCATCTATAATTCCATTTCTATATGGCTGAGTAATATCCCATTTTTAAAATATACCCAATTTATTTAACCAGAGAGGAGCGAATTCTTTTTTTTTGGATTATTATGTTTCTTTTTATTATTATTATTGTTATTATTATTATTATTATTATTTAAGTTCTAGAGTACATGTGCATAACGTGCAAGTTTGTTACATATGTATACTTGTGCCATGTTGGTGTGCTACACCCATCAACTCGTCAGCACCCATCAACTCGTCATTTACATCAGGTATAACTCCCAATGCAATCCCTCCCCACCCCCCCGCTGTGGTGTGTGATGTTCCCCTTCCCGAGACCAAGTGATCTCATTGTTCAGTTCCCACCTATGAGTGAAAACATGCGGTGTTTGGTTTTCAGTTCTTGCGATAGTTTGCTGAGAATGATGGTTTCCAGCTGCATCCATGTCCCTACAAAGGACACAAACTCATCCTTTTTTATGGCTGCATAGTATTCCATGGTGTATATGTGCCACATTTTCTTAATCCAGTCTGTCACTGATGGACATTTGGGTTGATTCCAAGTCTTTGCTGTTGTGAATAGTGCCGCAATAAACATATGTGTGCATGTGTCTTTATAGCAGCATGGAGCTAATTCTTTAGCAGGGAAGAAGACCACATGCTAGAGTATGTTTTCTTTGGGAAGAGAGGAGAACTTGCTTAATTATAAGGCTAAGTTTTCAACAGGACTTCTACTGTTAAATGTGTTGCTTGTTTGTTTTGTTTTCTTTTGTTTAAAATGTTATTACTGTGTCAATCTGCTGATCATATTTGATAACTAGGAAATCTGGCGAGGAAAATAGTAGACCAGTCATTAATGAGGCATTTTCTTATCAGCTCTAACAGAATGCATATAATAATCATAGCTATGGGGAAATAAACCAATGGGAAATACCACACATAATTGCTCCCAAGTTCATGAGCACCTAATCACTGAACATTTAATCAGTAGCAAGGAGAGTTAACTTATGTTTCACTAAATTTATGAGATGAATGTAAACCAGTGAATCCAAATTACAGTTAGATTATGAGTATTAGTCAGTGATGCTGACTTTAATCTAGAAATCCCAAGTCTTTTGAGATCTGTCTGTTTTTTTCACACTAAAGGAGTAACTAAAATATTAGGTCTGATTGTGTTATCCAGATTTGGCTGAGATTAGCTCATGCTCAGAATATCAGGGTCTCAGTGTCAGTGATCAACACAATAACAGCCAAATTTTATGGAGAGAAAACAACTCTATGTCAGTAATTTAAATTCCAACTTGACTTTAAGGGTAGTATCTTTACTGTGTTTGCGTTAGTTTGTTATTGTTGCCCTAACAAATTACCACAAACATAATGACTTTAAATAACACCAAGTTAATCTGTTACAGTTCTAGAGTTGAGTATTCTAAAATCAAGATGTTAGAATGGCTGTGTCCCTTCTAGAGACTTCAGGGGATAAGGTTTTCTTGCCTTTCCTACTTTCCAGAGGCCACCAAATTATTTGACACTAGTCAAATAATTTCTCCGTCTTCAAAGCACATTACTTCAACTCTGATTCAGTTGACACATGTCCTTTTTCAAACTTTCACTCTTTCTACTCTCTCTCCTTTTTGAGATAAGAACTTTTGTGATTTTTATTGCACCCATCTGATAATCCAGGATAATCTCCCCCTTTGAAGATTTTTAACTTCACATCTAGAGAGTCCTTTTTACCATATTCATTTACCATTCCAAGTGACATATTCACTGGTTCTGGTGATTAGAATGTGGATATCTTTGATAGTAGTGAAGAAGCATGATTCTATTTACTACATGCTTAATGCTTAATAGGTAATTTTTCTGAAAAAAATGTTTTCTATAATTAAGTATCTCAATGTTTAAACTCCCTACCACGAATTATCTTAAATAATTTTCCAAGCAATAGGAAGTGTCTCATACCTTTAATCCTAACGACTCAGAGGCCAAGGTGGGAGGATCGCGTCAGGCCAGGACTTTGAGACTAGCCTGGACAACATTGCAAGATAGTCATCTCTAAAAAAAAAGTTAAAAAATTCTTACCTAGTTTCAGCTACTTGGGAGGCTGAAGCAGGAGGATTCCTTGAGCCCAGGAGTTCAAGGATGCAGTGAAGTATGGTGATACCCCTGCACTCCAGCCTGGACAAAAGAGAAAGAACCCATCTCTAAAAAAAGAAAAAAACTATCTATGAATATCAAATTGTATTTTTTTAACTGAACTACAATAAAATGCGCTAATCGGGAATACTAGTTGATTTGTCAAAATACAGTTATCTGCAGCAAATTTTGCTTTTGAGTTTTGTCTGTTTGGTTAACATTTGCATTCATTTTTCAAACATGTACTGTGAATGAGGAAAATTACCATCACCGAAGAATGTTATAATATATTCATTTCACCAAAGGAAAGTATAATGTTTTGTGAAGGAGAAGTTATCTACGTTTGGAGGCACGTACACAGATAAATACCATATTAAGCCATTATACAACAAGAAATTTTAAGGGAAATGTCCAATAAACAAGGAATAAGCAGTACGAGAAGTACATTCTGAAGTTCAGAGAAGAGAGAAATCTGTTCCTGGGAAATGTTTACGCAAGTTCTGTGGCAGCAAGTAGGGACTTGGTAACAGTTGGGCATGGGAGGACAGAGAGACCTGGCTGGGTTTGGGAGCAGGAAGAAGACATTCCAGGTGCAAGTAAACACAGAGAGGAACAGGGATGTTTGTGAGGTAATAGTTAGCTTAACTGAGCTGGATGATTCAAAACAATGTTTAGAAATAAAGTTTAACGAATAAGTTTGGCCTAGATTAGGAAATATATTGAATGACAGATATAAGAGTTTGAATATTATGATTTAGACAAAGTCCTAACATTACCGATTTTAAAAAAACTAAGTAATTGAAAAAGCAATAAAATAAGAGTTAGACCCTTTGGTTTTTACTAGGTGAGTCTGTCTGGCTATGGCTTTTGTCCTTTCTTCTGTCTCAATATTTCTAGTTAAAAAAACAAAACGAAATAAAACAATTTGCCCATTTTATTTTCATATTGGTTTGAGAATGATATGAGATCATACATGTAAAAATGTTTAACAATTGTAAAGCAGCATGTAATGAAAGGCCTCTATTAAGTATTAAGTTGAAGATCAGTGTCCTAACATAACCAAATGCTGTATTTGTTCCAAAAACCACTGATAGAGATGCCTTTTAGTATAGAACAACCACCTTTCAGCCCTAAGGAAAACGTGAATAAGTAGCTAATAATAAAAAGGAGGAGAAAGAGAGAGAGTACATAAGCTCATTTATTTATTTTCTTCTTTTTATAGTGCTGTGAAAACAATTTTATCTCTCAGTTTGAGAACAAAAACAGGATAAGATATTCTAATGAACTAGGCCTTTACAGTGAGTTCTCATGATTTGATTCAGGTCTCATGAATTTGGTATCATCATTCAAAATACTTTTAACATCACGTATACATCCTGCAGATATCTTCGGTTCTGTAATCTGTTGTCTTTTCTCTGTTAGAAGGGATACTGAAGAATGGAATCTACTATATGCAAACATTAGTTGAAGTATTTCAATTAATTCAGTAGTTTCAAGAGGTGACATTCTGAGTTTATGACTACTAAATTTATAGTGCTGCTCTTGTGAGAACCCTTGAGTGGAAATGTTTCTTCATTAAGAAAAAGAATGTGATCAGCACAGTGGAATGTGAATTTCATAGGCTCAAAGGTTTCCTTGCAGTGTTTTAATAGAGCTTGACTTCATGGTTCTCTTAGTTTAAGAATTTATCAGGCATCAACAATAGTTCCAGGAATTTCTAATAAGCATATAAACAGATAAGAAAATATTAACAAGGTACAAGAGACTGCCATTAGTTTAGATTTTTGAAACAATCTAAAGTGCAACAGTATTAAACTAGGCATGCTTGAAATTTCTGAGTAATAAAAAGGACCTCAAGATTGCTCTCTAATGTTATTTCTACTCCCATCTCTAACCTATGACCAATCGTAGCCACCATTAGAACCATTTACACATATCATAGCCCACTGTGAGAAGAGGATCCTTTCCTCTGGGAGCATTAGAAAATATTGTCTGCTGTAGGGTACATTTCCATTCCAAATTACATTGTTTCTCTGCTTCTTTGTTTGATTTTCCAAAATAATAAACTGAATACTTTCCATGTTTTTTCCTAAAGGTATTTGCCAATCTTGATTCAAATTCTGCTGCTTAGTACTTTGATTCTAGCTGGGACATGAGACATTTAACATTATTGAGTGCATCAGACATGATAAGGCATTTGAAAGTAATTTGAGAACTAATTGCCACTGTAAGTCATTTCAATTTGTAAAGATGTTGCTAGTAGTCTAGTCTGGAAAAGCATTTTATCCATTCTCAATATAAACACACACACACACGCGTGCGCACACACACACATGCATGAGAAAAAGAGGGCAAGAGAAGGAGCAAGAAAAGGTGATAGAATAAAAACCCCCTTTGTAGTTAGTTCGTAAAAATGCTTTCTTTATGTTGAAGTTTAAAAATCAAAAAGCAAACGGTTCAAGTTCTGTGTCTTAGCTACCTCATCCATAAATTAAGGTGTAAAAGTTTTTTTTGTTTTTTCTTTCATTTCTTTTTTATTATTATTATGCCTTAAGTTCTAGGGTACATGTACACAACGTGCAGGTTTGTTACATAGGTACACATGCGCCATGTTGGTGTGCTGCACCCATTAACTTGTCATTTACATTAGGTATATCTCCTAATACTATCCCTCCCCCCTCCCCACAATAGGACCCGGGGTGTGATGCTCCCCTTCCTGTCCTCAAGTGATCTCATTGTTCAATTCTCACCTATGAGTGAGAACATGCGGTATTTGGTATTCTGTTCTTGCGATAGTTTGCTGAGAATGATGGTTTCCAGCTGCATCCATCTCCCTACAAAGGACACGAACTCATCCTTTTTTATGGTTGCATAGTATTCCATGGTGTATATGTGCCACATTTTCTTAATCCAGTCTGTCACTGATGGACATTTGGGTTGATTCCAAGTCTTTGCTATTGTGAATAGTGCCACAATAAACATACGTGTGCATGTGTCTTTATAGTAGCATGACTTATAATCTTTTGGGTATATCCCCAGTAATGAGATGGCTGGGTCGAATGGTATTTCTAGTTCTAGATCCTTGAGGAATCGCCATACTGTTTTTCACAATGGTTGAACTAGTTTACAGTCCCACCAACAGTGTAAAAGTGTTCCTATTTCTCTACATCCTCTCCAGCACCTGTTGTTTCCTGATTTTTTAATGATTGCCATTCTAACTGGTGTGAGATGGTATCTCATTGTGGTTTTGATTTGCATTTCTCTGATGGCAAGTGATGATGAGCATTTTTTCATGTGTCTGTTGGCTGTATGAATGTCTTCTTTTGAGAAGTGTCTGTACATATTCTTTGCCCACTTTTTGATGGGGTTGTTTGTTTTTTTCTTATAAATTTGATTGAGTTCTTTGTAGGTTCTGGGTATTAGCCCTTTGTCAGATGAATAGGTTGCAAACATTTTCTCCCATTCTGTAGGTTGCCTGTTCACTCTGACAGTAGTTTCTTTTGCTGTACAGAAGCTCTTTAGTTTAATTAGATCCCATTTGTCAATTTTGGCTTTTGTTGCCACTGCTTTTGATGTTTTAGACATGAAGTCCTTGCCCATGCCTATGTCCTGAATGGTATTACCTAGGTTATCTTCTACGGTTTTTATGGTATTAGGTCTAACATTTAAGTCTCTAATCCATTTTGAATTAATTTTCGTATAAGGAGTAAGGAAAGGATCCAGTTTCAGCTTTCTACTTATGGCTAGCCAATTTTCCCAGCACCATTTATTAAATAGGGAATCCTTTCCCCATTTCTTGTTTTTCTCAGGTTCATCAAAGATCAGATGGCTGTAGATGTGTGGTATTATTTCTGAGGACTCTGTTCTGTTCCATTGGTCTATATCTCTGTTTTGGTATCTGTACCACGCTGTTTGGTTACTGTAGCCTTGTAGAATAGTTTGAAGTCAGGTAACGTGATGCCTCCAGCTTTGTTCTTTTGGCTTAAGATTGTCTTGGTAATGCGGGGTCTTTTTTGGTTCCATATGAACTTTAAAGCAGTTTTCTCCAATTCTGTGAAGAACGTTATTGGTAGCTTAATGGGGATGGCATTGAATCTATAAATTACCTTGGGCAGTATAGCCATTTTCACAATATTGATTCTTCCTATCCATGAGCATGTTATGTTCTTCCATTTGTTTGTATCCTCTTTGATTTCACTGAGCAGTGGTTTGTAGTTCTCTTTGAATAGGTCCTTTACATCCCTTGTAAGTTGGATTCCTAGGTATTTTATTGTCTTTGAAGCTAGTGTAAATGGGAGTTCATTCATGATTTGGCTCTCTGTTTGTCTGTTACTGGTGTCTAAGAATGCTTGCGGTTTTTGCACCTTGCTTTTGTATCCTGAGACTTTGCTGAAGTTGCTTATCAGCTTAAGGAGATTTTGACCTGAGACAATGGGGTTTTCTAAATACACAATCATGTCATCTGCAAACAGGGACAATTTGACTTCTTCTTTTCCTAACTGAATACGCGTTATTTCTTTCTCTTGCCTGATGGCCCTAGCCATAACTTCCAACACTCTCTTGAATAGGAGTGGTGAGAGAGGGCATCCCTGTCTTGTGCCAGATTTCAAAGGAAATGCTTCCAGTTTTTGCCCGTTTAGTATGATATTGGCTGTGGGTTTGTCATAAATAGCTCTTATCATTTTGAGATATGTTCCATCAATACCGAATTTATTGAGAGTTGTTAGCATGAAGGACTGTTGAATTTTGTAGAAGGCCTTTTCTGCATCTATTGAGATAATCATGTGATTCTTGTCTTTGGTTCTGTTTATATGCTGGATTACATTTATTGATTTGCATATGTTGAACCAGCCTTGCATCCCAGGGATGAAGCCCACTTGATCATGGTGGATAAGCTTTTTGATGTGCTGCTGGATTTGGCTTGCCAGTATTTTATTGAGGATTTTTGCATCGATATTCATCAGGGATATTGGTCTAAAATTCTCTTTTTTTGTTGTGTCTCTGCCAGGCTTTGGTATCAGGATGATGTTGATCTCGTAAAATGAGTTAGGGAGGATTCCCTCTTTTTCTATTAATTGGAATAGTTTGAGAAGGAATGGTACCAACTCCTCCTTGTACCTCTGGTAGAATTTGGCTGTGAATCCTTCTGGTCCTGGACATTTTTTTGGTTGGTAGGCTATTAATTATTGCCTAAATTTCAGAGCCTGCTATTGATCTATTCAGGGATTCAACTTCTTCCTGGTTTTCTTGGGAGAGTGTAAGTGTCCACGAAATTATCCATTTCTTCTAGGTTTTCTAGTTCATTTGCATAGAGGTGTTTATAGTATTCTCTGATGGTAGTTTGTATTTCTGTGGGATCGGTGGTGATATCCCCTTTATCAATTTTTATTGCATCTATTTGATTCTTCTCTCTTTTCTTCATTATTAGTCTTGCTAGCAGTCTATCAATTTTGTTGATCTTTTCAAAAAACCAGCTCCTGGATTCATTGAGTTTTTTGGAGGGTCTTTTGTGTCTCTATGTCTTTCAGTTCTTCTCTGATCTTAGTTATTTCTTGCCTTCTGTTAGCTTTTGAATGTGTTTGCTCTTGCTTCTCTAGTTCTTTTAATTGTGATGTTAGGGTGTCAATTTTAGATCTTTCCTGCTTTCTCTTGTTGGCATTTAGTGCTGTAAATTTCCCTCTACACAGCATTTTAAATGTGTCCCAGAGATTCTGGTATGTTGTATCTTTGTTCTCATTGGTTTCAAAGAACATCTTTATTTCTGCCTTCATTTTGTTATGTACCCAGTAGTCATTCAGGAGCAGGTTGTTCAGTTTCCATGTAGTTGAGCGATTTTGATTGAGTTTCTTAGTCCTGAGTTCTAGTTTGATTGCACTGTGGTCTGAGAGACAGTTTGTTATAATTTCTGTTCTTTTCCATTTGCTGAGGAGTGCTTTACTTCCAACTATGTGGTCTATTTTGGAATAAGTGCGATGCGATGCTGAGAAGAATGTATATTCTGTTGATTTTTTTAAAACTATCACTGTGATATGCAACAGAACACCAGAATTTATTTTTTCTTTCTAATGTAATTTTGTACCCACTGACCAACCTCACCCCATCTTCTGTTCCCCCTGCCCATCTTTCTACACTCTCCACTATACACTGTTCTACTCTCTTCTATCATATCTATTCTATTTTAGAAAAGATTTTCCATATTAGTGCGATCATGTGGCATTGTCTTTCTCTTTCTGGTTTATTTCACTTAACATGATGCCCTCCAGGTTCATCCATGTTGTCACTAATGACAGGGTGTGTGTATGTGTGTGTGTACGTGTTGTGTGTATGTGTGTGTGTATACTACCATAAAGTGAAGCACAATGAAACAAAATACGCCTGTGTGGCATACTTCTCTTTATGATACTTCACATATACATATTTTTTAAAAATTGCATGTTTCTTGAGTAACTCTATTCACAATATTTTTCCAATTGCATGTGCTAACCTCATGTCTCTGTGTCAGCTTTTGGTGGTTCTTTCAATATTTCTAACGTTTTCATGATTATTATTACATTTGCTGTGATCTGTCATAAGGGATATTTGCCATTACTATTAAAATTGCTTGTTGGCACCATGGACTGTGCCCATATAAAAACAAACGTAACCAATAAATGTGTCTGTTATAACTGGTTGGTTATAAACAACCAGTTGTTGTCCTTTTTCTCCCTCTCTTTTGGCCTCCCTATTTCCTGAGATACAACAACATTTAAATGAGGCTAAATAACAAACCTACAATTGCCTCTAAGTGTTCAAGTGAAAGGAAGAGTCACATGACTCACTTTAAATTAAAAGCCAGAAATGATTAAGCTTTGTGAAGAAGGGATGTTAAAAGCCAAGACAAGCCTAAATCATTGCCTCTTGTATTAAACAGTTAGACATGTTGTGAATGCAAGGAAAACATTATTGAAGGAAATTAAAAGTGCTATTCCATTGAACACATGGATAATAGAACAAAACAGCCTATTGCTGCTGTGAAGAAAATTTTAATGATCCAGATAATAATAGAAAATCAAACCAGCCACAACATTGCCTTAAGCCAAAGCTTAATTTAGAACAACGTCCTAAATCTCTTCAATTCTGTGAAGGCTGAAAGAGGTGAGAAAGCTGCAGAAGAAAACTTTGAAGCTAGCAGAGGTTGGTTTATAAAGTTTAAGGAAAGACGTCATCTCCATAATATAAATGTGCGTAGTGAAGCAACAAATGCTGATGTAAAAGCTGCAAGTTATCCAGATGATCTAGCTAAGATCGTTGAAGAAGGTGGCTACACTAAACATAATTTTAAGGTGTACAAAACAAGATTACACTGAAAGAAGATACCATGTAGGACTTTCATAACTAAAGAGGAGAAGTCAATGCCTGGCTTCAAAGGACGGGCTCATTCTCTTGTTAAGGGTTAATACAGCTGGTGACTTTAAGCTGTAGCCAATGTTTATTTACTATTCAGAAATTCTTTAAGAATTTTCCCGAATCTGCTCTCCCTGAATCTATTTACCCTATTAATGGAATAACAAAGCCTGAATAACATCACATGTATTTGCAGCATGGTTTACTATTTCAAACCTACTATTGGGACCTACTGCTCAGTAAAAAGTATATATATTTTCTAAAATATTACTAGGTACAAATGTACCTAGTCACCCAAGACCTTTTCACCTGAGTTCTGATGAACTTACACCACTTCATCAGAGTTCTGATGAAGATGTATGTTCAAGGAGATTAATATGTTCATGGCTGCTAAACCAACATCCATTCTGCAGCTTATGGATCAAGGAGTAATTTTAAATTTCAAATCTTTCTTTAAAAAATATTTTTGTAAGGCTATAGCTCCCTTAGATAATGATTCCTCCACTGAATCTAAGCAAAGTAAACTGAAAATATTCTAGAAATAATTCACCATCTTAGATGCCATTAAGATTCATGTGAGGAGGTCACAGTACCTACTGTGTTTTTGTCATTTGCATAGTAAATATTTTTCCATTTCTTCATTTTCAGCTTATATGTGTCCTTGAATCCACAGTGAGTTTCTTACAGATAGTATGCAGTTGGATCTTGATTTTGTTTTCAGTCTCTCTGTATCTTTTTTATTGGAGAGTTCGGTTCATTTAAAGTAATTATTTGTAGGAAAAAATTGCTATTGTCATTTTGTTAACAGTTTTGTTTGTCTTGTTCTTTTGTCATTTTTTTCTCTCTTGTCTCTTTATGTGTTTTGATGGTTTTATGTATTGATAAATTTTGATTCCTTTCTCTTATTTTTTGTGTAACTTCTATACCTATTTTCTTTCTGACTACCGAGGGGTTTACCTAATTTTTTTTTCATAATTACAACAGTCAGTCTAAATAGGATAACAACTTCATTTCCCTTGCATACAAGAGCTCTCTGCTTTTACCTTTTCTCCCACCACATTGTATGCTATTGATTTCACAACTTATATCTATTTTTTATGTATCAATTAACATAATTTAGGTATAGTTGTTTGTAATACTTTTGCAATTTAACGTTATAGTAGCATTAAAATTGATTTTCCCACTATCATTATAGTAATAAAATATTAACTTTATTTTAAGATAATATTTTTTATTATCTTAAAATAATAAAGATAATATTTACATTTCCAGGAAAGTTTCATACTTTCTTATGTTCTGGTGTTGCTATTTAGCATCCTTTAATTTCATTAGAAATACTCCATTTGACCTTTCTTGTAAGGTGGGTCTAGTGGCGATGAACTCCCTCAGCTATTTTTGGTCTCAGAAAGTCATTATCTCCTCTTGATTTTGAATCAAGATTTTTGAACAAGGTCGTCTGGGTATAGTATTCCTAACTGGCATTTGCTTTCTTTTATTATTTTAAATATATCATTGTACTTCATTCAGGCCTGCAAGGTTTCTTCTGATAAATTCTCTGGTACTCCTAACTAGGATTCCTTTATATATAACAAGTTGCTTTTTTTCTTGCATCTTTCAAAATTCTGTGTACCTGTTTTTGATAATTTGATTATAATGTATATCAGTGTGGGTCTCTTCGGATTTATTTTATTTGGTATTCCAGAGACTTCTTAGATCTATATGTTTTTTCCCCCTAGACATGGGAAAATTTCAGCCAGCATTTCTTTGAATTAGCTTTTAGGTAATTTCTCTTTTTGTGCTCCTCATAGTAATCCCATAATGCATATATTGGTTTGCTTGGCATTGTTTCATAAGTTCCTTAAACTATCTTCACTATTTTTACTGATATTTTTTATTCCTCTGATTAGATGGCTTCCAGTGACATATCTTCAGTTTCACTGAGCCTTTCTTTTACTTGACCTAGTCTGCTGTTGAACCTACCTGTTGAACTTTTCTGTTCAGTTATTTTCTTCTTCTATTGTTAAAATTAAAACACATGAAACCAGTCTGAGAATTTTTTTTTTTTTTTTTTTTTTTTGGTCTTAGGTCTACCCTTAATTATTTACAAATACTAGGATCTTGAGTGGGACTTATATTGTGAATTGGGTCCAAATTATGTTTATGAGAAAATTATTATTTGGATTTAAATATTATGTATGTGGCACTTTATTTTTAGTACCTCGTGCAGTGCCTGAAAAATGTATGTTCTCAGCAAATAGTTGCTGAATATATATATATATATATATATATATATATATATATGTGTGTGTGTGTGTGTGTGTGTGTGTGTATGTATATATTTCCTTATAACATCCCATTAGATCCTCAAAATAATTTTAAAAGGAAGAGAAAGAGATCTCATTTTATACATAAGAAACTGAAAGAATATTTCTAATTTGCCTAAGGGTTGCATAACTAGTGCAACTAGTGCAGCGAAGACAGCTTTACTTGAATTCAAGCCTAGAGTCTGACTCCTGGGACCTGGTAGTGTGGGAATGTTTCCTTTGTAGCAGAGCTTGAAATTTAAAATTCAATATAATAAGTTAATACTTACCTTACATATAATTTATATAAATTCAATTCATACAAAAAGTAGTTTTCAGTTATGTAATCTATTTCAGTTTTCTCTAATGAAGCACATATAAATAATATCTGCTAATCACAATATCAGTTTTTGTTTTAGTTTGTTTTGTTTTTTAAACATATTCTTCCAATCTTTTATTTTCAGTACTAATCAGTAAGTGATTATATGGCTTAAAGTAATACATAAGATTAATACTCTCAGTGGATTTTTGAACCTTAGACCTAAGTTCCATATTTTCCAAAAAGTCAAACCAATGAACAGAGATACTTTAACTTATCCACCTAAACAAAAGCAACATAAATGTCAGAGGAGAGTAATTACTTAAGAACTGAAATCTGAGAAAAGGTGATAATTTTTATTAAATTTTATTGTCTGTGTATTAGATGCAAGCCTTTATACTTTGTCTTATTTAAACCTGACAAAACTTTTATGAAGTAGGTATTTTATTTTCATCTTGCATGTGGGAAAAAATGAAGCTTGGGGTGATATAGTGACTTGCCCAAGATGAATCAGCTATTAAATTGTAGGGCAGTATTTCTCTGACATCAGAGTCTGAACTTTTAACAATACCTGCTATTGACTCTCACTAGGTCTCTGTAAGTGTGAAATGTCAAAAAAAAAAAAATCCTCTTAAAAAGTTGCTAGAATTTTATGTAATGCCATTATAAACTATATTTGTTTATTATATAAAACTAACTGCGTATTGATCCTTGAAGCTTAGAGTAAGATTGTTGACCCTGGGAGTTGTGCCATGGTAGAGAGTCTCTATCTTCTCCCCAGTACAAGCCCAATATCCAGTTTGAAACATACCTGTTTTCAACACTCCCTGTGAATATGACTTAGCTCAGCAGAAGTTTAGACAAGTTACACAGAATGAACACAGAATGCATGAGAGAAGGAAAACAAAGGATCTCGGGTACTCTTGTGGCCTCCATAGTATGTACACCATTCACAAAATTCCTCCAATCTACTCTCTACTTGGTGGAGTGGACAAAGGGAAGAAAAGCAGAAAGAAAAAGAATGAGTGGGAACAGAAACAGTAGGGTGTGCCTATTATGTGTCCCCAAATCAAAGACCACAAATAAAGCTTTCCTTTCCTCCATGTATCCATATCTCTACAATAGATCCTGCAACCCAAACTGCATGAAAATAATGGGCTTTGGGTTGCAGAGTATATTATAGAGATATGAACTCCATGAATATAATGTAGCTTGGGTTGCAGGGTATATTGGCTTACTGCATACTTTTGATTTATGATTCAGAATATAAACAAATCAAGAAACTGTTCTTTTGTCTGAAGTTTCTGTTGCTGCTTGAAAATTCACTTGCTACAAGCATGACTTTTGTCCATCTTTCATGATTGCGAATTTAGTGACATATGCAATGTAGTAAAAAGAGGATAAAAATAAGAGGAAAAACAGTTTGGTGTCTGGAGACCAAGTCCATCAGGCTCACAGTAAGAGAAGAAATCAGAAAGATTGCTTTGTTTTGTTTTGTTTAAAGATTTTGACTTTGAAGATAGTAGCATTTTGCTGTCACCATAGGATAAATTTCTTTGGGAAAAAAATCTCTGTTGGTGAACAGTTCTCAAGGTGACCTGGTAGGCTTAGAATTTAAACAAGAAATGTCAACAACACAAATGAGTGCTAAGGAGAATAATGTTGATGGCTTTTGAGAAGAGAGCACAGGGATTTAAAAATAAATAAAGTTGGAGCTTTTGATATTTGGCACAATTTTCTAAACAAAAAATTTATGTGCAATTACAGTTTAGACCCAAGCACTTTTCCACGGTGTGTAGGTGGATATTCAGTTCTCAAATCTGCAGCAGCAACCAAGTCAAATGGATTCTTCCAATTCTTAGCCTGAGTAGGTATCAGGGCTTGTTAAAGTTTCATGACGAGGGAAGGAAATTTTATCTTTTGGCATGAGTGTTGGGGAAAGATTAGAAATAATAATCTATTGTTAAAATTAAAACAACTGAAACCAGTCTGTGAACATTTTTATAGTAGTTTGTATGAGACATAAGATTCTTAAGTAACCGAGTTGTGTTTTTACCCAGCTATCTTTCAAATAAGGTGCTGTCTCAGTTCTCATTTTACAAATAAGAAAACTGAGTCTTTAGAAGTTTGCTTTTTGTTTGTGCTCTTTTTGTGTGTGTGTGTGTGTGTGTGTGTGTGTCCAGGAATTGAACCTATATTGTTCAATACTGGATCCTAAGTTCATACCTCTTTAAGGCGTTGTCCAAAATCTATCTGTGTTCTAAATATTTCTAATATATTTACATTCAACTATGTTTAGGAAACTCTGGATTAAATAAAGTGCAAAATGGTTACTTTTTTGTAAAAATTTGCATTGTGAGTTTCCAAGAGTGTGGTATATGTTGTAGCCTTACTCACATTGGTATAACTAGGGAAATATTAATTTGCTGTACATATTATTCTGTTTTCATACTGCTAATAAAGACATACCTGAGACTGAGTAATTTTTAAGAGAAAGAGGTTTAACTGGCTCACAGTTCTACAGGGCTGGGGAGCCCTCACAATCGTGGTGGAAGAGCAGGAACATCTTACATGGCCTCAAGCAAGAGAGAACTTGTGCAGGGAAACTACGCCTTATAAAACCATCAGATCTAGTGAGACTCATTCACTTATCAGGAGAACCGCATGAGAAAGACCCACCCAGACCCATGATTCAGTTACCTCCCATCGCATCCCTCCTATGACAGATGGGGATTATTACAATTCAAGGTGAGATTTGAGCGGGTACACAGAGTCAAACCATATCACTGTGTATTTTCAGGGACTGCAGTTCCTCAGAACAAATTTGGGAAATGACACCAAGTGGTAGTTAAGTGTAACCATTAGTTGCTTTTAGTGTCCAAAACCAAACATAAGGCAAAAGAATAGTTTCACATACAGGAGAAAACTATAGGTTGGTGCAAAAGTAATTGCAGTTTTTGCCATTACCTTTAATAGAAAAAACCACAGTTACTTTTGCACCAATATATTAAGGAACGTAGATATTTGGTGACCTTTCATACTCACCTTAAAATTTGCCAGATGTATTCATGAGATGGAATAGTGAATGATAAATAGCATTGACTTAAACAAGACTGCCTAGGTTGAACACTCAACTCTACCATTTACAAGCTGTGTAATCTCAGATAAATTACTAAACTTCTCTGTGCTTCTGTAAAATAGAGATGATAATAATAATATCTATGTCCTAAAACTGTTATGGAGATTGGATGAGTGAATATTTCTAAAGTACCTAGGGCACTTATTACCTAGTAATCTCCATGTAGGGGTTAATTAATAAACTATATAAATCTAGCCTTAGTGTTTTGCCATGGATTTTGAGTTTTTTAAAAAGTGCCAAAAATTAATCCACTGGCATGTTTATTTGAATAAATTAATGAATTATAACACCATGAGAATTTGATTTTTTATAGGTTTGATAATAACTTCTCTGGACCTTTGCATAAATCTCTGGATTTACATGCAACCAAATGTCTAATACTGAAAGACAGAAAGACCTGATTCTGTATCCTGTCATTTAACAAAACTTGAGAAAATTACCATAACTTCTCCGAGTGATGGTTTTCTCACCTGTTAATCAGAAGAAATAATTCTTATCTGGTCTTTAGTCATGCTTTTCAGGTAGGGTATGTAATGTGCTTGACCCATAGCAGCTATTTGCTGGCCTCTTGTAATACTGACAACTCAGTAATATATATTTTCCCCTAAGAAACTATGTGAACAATGTAATTGTCAGTAAAAGTATACTCTAAAAACTGTAAGAATTAGGATACCAATTCTAGGTGAGGATTTGAGGAAAACTGGTAAAGTTAATACTTTAATAAGTTCCTATGGAAATTTATTTATCTTTAATTATTATCTAGCTGACTATAACATTTGTGTATTGGTTTCAATTCTTCTTTTCTCTTTTGGTTAAATCTTCTAAATCTTGACCAACGAACAAAGCTGAGACATCAAACAAATGGATTGCAAAATATATTATGAAGCTATAGTAATCAAAACCTTATGGTACTGGTGTAAAAACAGACAGACACATTGAGCAGTAGAATAGGATGAATAGCCCAGAAATAAACCCAGACATCAGAGTCAATTGACTTTTGACAAAGGTGCCAATAATACACAATGCATAGTGTCTTTAAAAATGGTGTTGGGAAAACTGGATATACATATACAGAAGGGAAATGGATTCTTATCTCAACCCTTATAAAAGAATCACCTCAAAATAGATTAAACATGTAAACGCAATTCCTGAATCTATACAGCTACTAGAAGAAAGCATAGGGGGAAATCCCCATGGTATTGGTCTGGGCAATAATTTCTTGTGTATAGTCCCAAAAGCACAGGCAACAAAAGCATAAATAAACAAACACAATTCCATCAAACTAAAAAGCTTCTACACAAAAGACACAATTAATTGTGTGAAGAGAAAATGCACACATTAAGAAAAACATTAAAATTATACATCAGATAATGGGCTCTTTTACAAAATATACAAGAAACTCAAACTAATCCAAAACAAATAATCCTATTAAAAATGGACAAAGAACTCAAATAGACATTTCTTAAAAGAAGACATACAAATTGTCAATAGATATATGAAAATGTTCAACATTTTCATCAGAGAAAAGCAAATTAAAGTCAGAATGATATATCACCTCACACCTGTTAGTTTGGCAATTATCAAAAAGATGAAAGATGGCTAGTGTTGGTGAGGATGCAGAGAAATGGGCACAGTTATGCCCTCTTGGTGGTATTGTAATTGAGTGCAGCCATTTTGGGAAACAGCATGAATCTTTATTAAATAACAAAAAATAGAATGACCGTGTGATCCAACAATCCCACTACCAAATATATACCTGAAAGAATTCAAATCAGTATGTTGAAGCAATGTCTGTACTCCCAAGTTCATTGCAGCACTATTCACAATAGCCAAGACATGGAAACAACCTGGGTCTATAAATAGATATAAATCAATGGATTTTTTTAAAGTGGCAGTGTATACATAATGGAATACTCTTCAGCCTTAAAAGAAACAGGAAAATATGTCATTTGCACTTAACATTTATGTTAAGTGAAGTAAGTCATGCACAGAGAAACAGATACTGTATGATCTCACCTATAAGTGGACTTTAAAAAAGTCAAACTCCTGGAAATAAAAAATAGAATTGGGGTTACCAGAGGTTGTGAGGTAGGTAAGTGGATGGGGAGGGGGAAAATGGTCAATTGGTATAAAGTTTCAGTTAGAAGGAATAAATTCTGGTATTTCATTGCACAGCATATTGAAAATGTATACACAACAGTACATCAAAACATCACATACTGTCTCATAAAATTATACAATTATTATTTGCCAATTAGAAATGAAATATAACTTAAAAATTCTCCTAAGGACAGTAATGATTATGTGCTATAAACCAAGGAGGAGAATTAACTCCACTTTCCGCACTTGGCATCCAGTATAAAAGGGAAAATAAATCCACTGGAATGTCTCCCTGGCATCTCAAAGACAAATTTCAATTTAATTAGACTCCTTATCTTTCCACCCTTCATTTCTACTTAAGTTAATGTGTATACATATTTTTCAAACTTTGCTAATGGCTTTTCATTGTAAGAAACAAATATAAACATTACATGTGTGTATGTACAACTGAACCAAATGTTTCTCAAAGCACCTTGTCCCTTGGTATTTGTGATTTTTTTTCCCTATTTTCTAGTCTTTTTTATTTTAAAATACTGGTTGTGACCCATTGAATTGGTTTCCCATCCCATGGATGGGTAGCAACCTGAAATCTGAAAATCTCTGGGCTGCACTCTAAATAGCAGTCAACTTAGACAGGCTGCCTCGGGGGATCTTCAGCTGCTGCATGCAGCTGCCCTGAAATCCTCATTTCTGCCTCTGTAATATTTCCTAAACACAGCCTACTCTCCAGCCCTCATCTCTCCTCTGGAAGATTTCAATAATGGATAATAATTATAAAAGCAGATAGTGTTTTTTTAAAGCCCCCTTAGTTTTTATCTACTAACAGTTAGTAAAACGTTTAGCTGCTTTAGTGATATTTTAAAATAGCTGAACTAACAAAATAATTGTAAGAGTTGTTTAAGATAAGCAAACGCTAATTTTGAATGCTTTTGCACTGTCTCTAATTTTCTACTTAATTCAAATTAAATTTTAACTCTCTTAGAAAAAGATAACATATTCTTAGCTTACTTCAAGTCCCATTATTGTACGTTGTCCAATATGAGTTTTGTATGTGATGAAATGGGGGTTCTTCGCACCATAGTGCCATGTCTTACTTGTCCACTGATTGCTCTCAACTCTAGAGGTCAAGATTCAGAATAACTCTAGAGTATCTGTGATCATTAGGTAGCGTGGCATATGCAAAGGAAATTGGTCTGCAAGTTCGAAGACTGGGCTCTGTTTTTGCCAGGTTACTGCTTTTCTCTAGGATGTAATTCTTCCTCTGCCAGGGAGGAAGCTGGGCTAAATGTCCTCAAGGTACCTGAGGTCAATTTAACACCTACTTTAATTTAAAAGCTGAACCCTCCATTTCTTTAAAGCCTGCCATGTTTTTAAGAAAGTGCTATAAAATATTTTATCTTATTGAGAGACACTTAATTAGTTCATAGCTAATTCCAAACACCTAAATGTGGGGAATTTTGTTTTAGATAGTCACATGAGTTTACTGTGCACATCATTCGGCTAATCTAATGTGTATGCTGGGAGACTCCACAATATAGGTAATATGCCCAGTAGTGGGATGGCTGGGTCATATGGTACATCTAGTTCTAGATCCTTGAGGAATCGCCCTACTGTTTTCCATACACATGCACACATATGTTTATTGCGGCACTATTCACAATAGCAAAGACTTGGAATCAACCCAAATGTCCATCTGTGACAGACTGGATTAAGAAAATGTGGCACATATACACCATGGAATATTATGCAGCCATAAAAAAGGATGAGTTTGCGTCCTTTGTAGGGACATGGATGCAGCTGGAAACCATCATTCTTAGCAAACTATCACAAGAACAGAAAACCAAACACCGCATGTTCTCACTCATAGGTGGGAACTGAACAATGAGATCACTTGGACTCGGGAAGGGGAACATCACACATCGGGGCCTATCATGGGGAAGGGGGAGGGTGGAGGGATTGCATTGGGAGTTATACCTGATATAAATGATGAATTGATGGGTGCTGACGAGTTGATGGGTGTGGCACACCAGCATGGCACAAGTATACATATGTAACAAACCTGCACGTTATGCACATGTACCCTGGAACTTAAAGTATAATTAATAATAAATAAATAAATAAATAAGAAACTCCCTTAAAAAAAATAGGTAACTATGCAAACTCAGATAATTTATAAGCATTCCACATGTTAAACAAAATACTGGTCAGATGACATTTGCAACAGATAGCCTCTATTTAACAACATTTCTTTTCCCTGTTCACAAGCAGTTAGATCCATCAATTTCTCACAAGGTAACTGTATTTATTTTAATACCAAAAAAGTCATTACTTTGTTTAAGCACACAACTGTGCTGTGGCTAGATTTTTGAAATTATATCTTAAGTTACATATGTAGTCTGTTAAGTTTATGAAATCAAAATCTTATAAATACTAATCAATAATTTTATCTTGACAAATGTATATAACAGCCTCTTATTTTAAAATTTCTAAACCAGAGAGGATTTCTTGTGTGGCATATAATCACTAGTTAATGACTTGACTCTGATTCCTGATGATCTCAGAACTGTAACTTCCAGCTCCATCGTGTTCTGTTTCAGTCTTGAGACACTGTCTTGCTCCAATCACTCACTTGGTAAGAGTGCCTTTTCAGTTGATCATGAGAGAAATGGATAAAGGGATAAATATAAATGAAAACAAACTTACTATCTGGCAACAAATCTCTGCATATATTAAGCTCTAAGATTCTGACATAAAATAGTAATTAAAATTATAGTTCAGTAGTTGCCAGTTTAACATACATATATCTAAATTATATGTATATATAACATAACAGTGATTATTTTCCTATCAACATTTAACTTTTATTACTAATATAAATTTATCAACTAAGAATATTACTGATATACTTTCTGATACAATAATTATTTGTTCTCACCAATAAATGTGCAGCCTAATCTCATATATAGGAATCAACGTTCTGTGTCACTCTTGTGTTTACCATATCACATGGAGGTTCTTCAGATATTTACTAAATGTATAGACATATACTAAGATGTTTTCAAACAGTTCTATGGGAACTTGGTGTTCCATTGAGGTGTTAGTCCTAGTGTTAAAATAATAATAATCAAAATGTTTAAAACCCACTATCCTACATGTTTTGTATCTTTGCTTCCATCAAGTAGTAAGCTGCACACTTCTCTTTTTCCTGTATTTTCATTTTCATGGTCTCATTCACTAGTTAGCCTACCCATGGAATACTGATTTTTCTCAATTTTCCTATTTCTGCAACAGTCACGTTGGTTGCTCTCAGGTACCTTTGGCCATCTTTGGTAACTTATATTGTTACACTTATACACATACTCCTACACATATTTGTGAGTCTCCATTCTCTTGCATAATGCTGCCAGGTAGCATTCTCCTTTTTTGATATTTGTTTCACAAGTTGCAACTGAGGCCAGTATTGTATGAGCAGTAAAATGAATTTACAAAGACATTTGTAGGTTAAAAAAAGGCAGATTTATTAGAGAAAATATGAAAATACATTGCAAGGAAGCAATGGGCAAGTCAGCAAGAAAGGAGCTGACTGCAAGGACACAAAGGCTTGCTGGAGATTTTATAGGATGGTGCTTCTGCTTTGTGCTGAAGAGGGCACCATGCAGTACTGATAACTTCAAAGTTGCAGTGAGCTAACTTGCATTTTTCTATCAGTTGAGGGTCTGGTGATAACTGGGCACAAGAGGACTATGTGTTCTGGACTACGTAGAAAGACAGAGTTAAAATTTACCTGTTTTCTCTTTTTGCTTTCCCTCTGTCCCGCCAGCCCAATTCCTTCTCCCTAATGAGGACTTCACAATTTGTATTAGTCACTGAGACCTGCACTACATATATTGAAGCAGCTAATAATAATCAGTGGTGTCAGCAAGATCAATGAAGGGCAATTATTAATAAGATAAAAGAAGAGAAAAGTAGTGATGAGAAAAAATTATAACTAGAATGTTGGTTGACTAGCCCCTTTCAGCCCTTATACTTACTTTGCCATGAAAATGCTTTCTCTGCTGAAATCTGCTCTATACCTATCTATGCACAGTGCCCCTATTTACATTAGCTCTTAAATATTCGCTGAAAGACTTAAAGATTAAGAGAGTTTGACTGCTTTTACACTTCTTACTTTGTTGCACTATCGCTTAATTTTGTAACACTTAAACTGCCTTGAGTTATGGCAATAATAAAGTCTCCAACCACCCTATTCAGTCTGTGCTTTAAATGAAGTTAAATTTCTACTAGACTCTCTCCTTGCTATATTATACCCATGTATAAAATGAGGAGTTTGTATTTTAAAACTTAATTCTAGTTGGGAAATATTAAGACTCAAGTTTTTTCAAAAACATTGTCAACTGCAGGTAAGTTTTATACTTAAAAAAGTGAATAAATTAAAAGGTCATAATTATTGATGATATACATAAGGACAAATCACATTTAGCAGATATTCCCAATCACTGGTGAAATGTGTCATGCATATTTAAATCACATTGCACTTAAAAACCCAAATTATTTTGTAAACATATCAGGGAACCCAAAAGGTCAAGGGTTGTTTTTGCCTTATAACTATTATAATTCAAGGACTGAGAGGAATGATATATGTCGTGTAATCTGGGTGGCACACAATCTTATCTTCACATCTTCAAAAGGACCGCTAACCAAAGAATATCCCTATGACAGAACACTCGTTAATAGAATTATATCATCTTTACATGAAACCTATGAAAACATTCACACTTACTCACTTTTAAAATATCGCTCTTTCACTCCTAGGCCCCCACAGGCCCTTGGGCATTCAGTGGAAATCTGAGTTTCTTACATTTTTTTTTTTCTCTTCTACAACAAATTTTTATTTTATAAAAGCCTTTTCATTTGAAAGCCTATTTTATTTTTACATTGTAATACAATCAGATATGTGGGTGAGAAGAGATAAACATGTTGATGGGAAGCTTCAGTGAGAAAGATAGAAATGGCATTTTACATTTTTTGTTTGAAAACAGTATAACAAAGATTGTAAAACCTGTCAAGAAAGAAACGTAGAATGAAGCATGTTTGGTAAATAGGTTTGTATATATGATGACAAAATTAATAACTGAAAATTTGAAAACAGTTATTTTGTTGATTCTTCCACATTGTGGCAATAACTGGCTTGATATCCTCTTCTTTTTAAGTAGATAATCCTTTTTTTGATTCCCCTAGATTAGGATAATACATTGAAACAGGTGTATATTTCAGTAATGAGATATGCTTGCAAAAAATAATTGGTATTTATTATTAGTTATATATCAAATCTTAGTTCACTAGTATCTGTTTCCTTGATTTAACGAAAAATATTTTGCTGCAGGAATTGTCTTTACAAAGGGACATGGTCTTGTCCATGGTCTAAGATTTTATCTTCCTGCCAAAGTTTGCATGTTGAGACTTCCTCATATGTTGGCCACACAGTAGGATACAGACTCTTTCCAATATTTTCATCACCTTTTCCGTGTAGATTACCCCCCAAAATCAGCAACTTCAACCATTGAGATCATGCACCTTCTGAAAAGAACCAAAGTTGTCCTAAAGTACAATTAATAAAGACATCTGGATTAGTATTTCCTTCTAGAGAGCTAAAATATTCCCATAGTACTTTTCCTGAATATTCCATGTGATATATATTTATAATTTGCTCTTGTGATGAAGAGATTCTTATGTTCCAAAATCAACTTTTCTCCAAGGTAGTTTGCTATTGTCCAATATAAACTTAAACACACACACACACACACACACACACACACCCCAATATCCATACTTAAAATATTTCTTAAAGTTTCTGTTAATTTTTCAAAACAGATTTGGGATTATTTTTACCAGCTATTTCCAACCACTTATTAGAGAGTAACTAATATGGTTTGGCTGTGTCCCCAGCAAAATCTCACCTTGAAGTGTAATAATCCCCACATGTCAAGAGCAGGGCCAGGTAGAGATAAGTGAATTATGGGAGCAGTTTCCCTGTACTGTTCTCGTGGTAGTGAATAAGTCTCGCATGATCTGAAGCTTTTATAAATTAAAGTTCTCCTGTACAAGCTCTCTTGTAAGACATCCCTTGCTTTTCCACCATAATCGTGAGGCCATCCCAGCCATGTGGAACTGTGAGTCAATTGGACCTCTTTCCTTTATAAATTACCCAGTCTTGGGTATGTCTTTATTAGCAGCTTGAGAACAGACCAATGCAGTGCCTATGTTAAATTTTCAGGTAAGAAATTTGCAACTGTGTGAAGGTTTCCCAGAATGGTAAATTAGAAATCTAACCCAGATCACTATTTCCGAACATAGTTACCTATGGCTATATTTCCCTCAGGAAGGAATCCGTTGAGACCATTTGGGGACATTAAAAGAAGAGATTAAATTTTAGCCAGACCCAAGTTTTCTCCAGGAGACATTAAGTTTTATATGACCCCTTACTGATAATTTATGACAGTTTCCTCCATGATTTAATCTCTCCATTCCATGAGACATGGCCTGGTTGCTGAAGCCAAAACTACCTTCAATTATCAAGCAATTTGTTAGGCCTAGAAACTCCATATACATAAACACATGCACACACACACATATGTATATATGTGTATATGTATGCATATATTTCCGGAGATATAACATGCTTCCATGTATGTAGTTAGCATATCAGTGATGATGAGATTTAATTTCTGCTTTATCTGAAACTTCATAATAACCAGTAATATTTTACCGACATTCAATTATGCCTTAAAGTGAACTCAATAGAACTAGTATTTCGTGAATAGAGTCATAGAATTGGGCCCTGTTTGAATCTTTACTGCTTACTAGCAGTATTGTAGGGTTAAGAATTTAAGTTACTACTTCAATATGGAGAGAGAATATATCTGCTTCACTTCTATACCTCATTGACATATAGTAATGAATTAAATTTTAACTTTTCCTGTAATGGCATCTCCTTCATTTTTAAGTTTCTTTTGATTTCCAACAATTCCTATTTTGAAAATATATTGACAGTTTAAATTTCCAAGTCGTATTAAGGCTGTTTTACCCACTACCCACCCTTTTCCTTTTTAAGATGGCACCTTGGAATAAGATGGCATGGATGTCACCATGAGATTGGGGTTGGTGGTTATCTTTGTCTCATGCGGGTTCTTGGGTGGGTCTCCACTGGCTGTGTGGAGGCTGGTATACCCTGAGATGAGGATAGTGTGTTCATATCCATAAGCATCCTACTAGTGTACGTTAATGAGTTCTGTCCTCCTGGCCCAGCCACAACCCTATAGCTTTCCCCTGATGACTTATTCTCACTGAGACCCAGGGACCTTTTCCTGAATCATGACTGCAGGATAAATGAACCTTCTCAGTAGCCCTTAATGTTCAAGATTCTTTGCTTCCACAGTGATAACTAGATGTTCAGCTACTTTTTTATACTCTCTCCTAGAAAATGTAGGAATCTGTGGGTTCCCAAAAGGGAACTCATGTTGTTACACTTACACAGATACTCCATATATATATATATATATATATATAAAGCATTATATCCAGAATATATAAATAACTCTTACAACTCAATAGTAAAAAGTCTAGTAACTCCACAACTTTACTGTCTCTCACTAGGTCAAGCTCTTCATGACCACAGATTTAAGGAAATGTATAGTTGCTTAAATGTTTATAAGTAAATGTGTTATAGTAATCATTCCACTAATTCTGTCTCTTGGCATAAAATTACACAATTTACAAACCAAATAAAGTCAATTAAAGTTAGTTGTGCAGAACTGAATTATAGAGGATTAAGAATTGTCATTTTTCGTTTGGAAGGGAATCTTCAGAATTTAATAGTTTTTTTTACATGGCATATATGTGTGCTAGAACAAAAGAAGATCTGGGAGGTGGGAGGTTCTTAATATTTCTATGACTGTGCGTAGGTTAAAATTTAAACCTTCTTAATTAAGGCCATGACCCCTAATAGGTCAGAATTTTCCAAGTGTAATAGTTAAAGGGATTTTGAGACAATTTTGCTCAATCCCAAGTAAGTACTGGCTCCATGAGTTTTCCTTCCTATTCCTGCCATCCTTGACACTACAGATTTACCCACTCCACCTTTTTAGGGGTAATATTAATGTACTAAGCCATTGATAATTTCAGTGAAATAATACCTTCTTCACAACATATAATTTGGTTAGGCTGATTGAAGTCTTGAAATGCACAGAGTGGCATATCTGCTGAAAGACCAAAGGGTGATATGTAGATTGTGATCTCTAGGCAGCTTGCCCTGAATAGCAGTGAAAGGAACAGTAATGAGGCTCCAAGGGTACGTTGGTCTGAGTCTTGTCTTTTAATGATAGGCCACCTTGGTTCTTCTTACCACTTAGCTTAGCCAGTACTAATCCAGTTTGTGGGGACAGAACATTTCAGATCTTCATCTGGGCGCTATTCTCTTATTTGTAACATTCTGGGTGGGGGAATATAACATGCAACCACTGGAGGACAGCAGAGAGCCAGGAGCAGATGCAGAGGTGCCTTGCATGGACACATTTGGAATAGCAATTGATTCAGTAGTCTCTGTAGCCAATTATCACACCCCTGAACCAGGCTCCAACTTAATTGGAGAAAAGAAAAATACTTAAGTGCTATCCATAAAAGAGATTTAGAATGTAGTCCTCTAGTGTATCACGATATTGGTATAAAATTTTGGATACTAAATGGAACAGGTAATACATAGAAATGGAAATATAAATGCTTCAGAATCAAACAAATATCGATCTATTTAACGTGTGTGTGTGTGTGTGTGTGTGTGTACACGTATGTATGTGTTCAGTTAATTTTAAACACCACTGCATTCAGACTAGTCAACAAATGTTTCTTAAGTAGCTACTATAAACCATGTACTCAGCAGGACTTTGTAAATAAGAAGATATAATGAAGTTCAGAAAAGATTTTGAACAGAGAACTACCATTATAAAAGGAATGTTTAAGACAAATTCTCAAGGATGTAGAGGCATAGCCTATAAATAATTTTAGCCCTAATTTAGACAGAGTAGTAGAATGTGAAGATGTTATAACAATGCCAGTATTTAACAGAAAATAGGATAGGTAAAGATAGACAATGAGAACTAATTGGAAAGGATTAAATTGAATTGGAAGATAAAGTATCAGAAGCATATCAAAATCAATACTATAAAATGCATCTAAGACATAAGGAGAGTGAGGCCAGAAAAAAACTAAAATTTTAAAATTCTGGACTTATTTCTAATGTTATTGGAATAATTAAATATTCCAGAAAAATTGAATCAGTAAATTAGGGCAAAAACAAGGGTATATCACTTTTTAAACTAAGAGTGGGAGGAAAGGGAATAAAAGTAAAAGCTGACAACTACTCTTTCACAAGTTTGAAATTGAAAGGAGAGAAATAAGATTGTAAAGGGGGTAACATTTTTAGAAGAGAAAGAGAAAATGTGTGAAACTTAGATCCAATCATTGATAAGACATATAAGTACTTCAAAAAGTAAATTTTAATTTGTTTTAGAAATACCAATAGCTAAAACTAAAACCAAAACAGAAACACAAATCATTTTCTGTTTGAAGCCATAAATAACACGTTGGAAACTTGTGATAAAAATCATCCATATAGATTCATATTATAATGAAGATCTTCTAGTACTTTCAATATCTCACTGGACAGATTCCAAAATGAGTCTACATTAAATAGAGTTTTGGGCTGTTATGGTTTACAGTAACAACAAGAATTTCACTTCCTAATTGTGTTTGGTGAGTTGGATGTAGCCCAAGTAAGAAATGTGTTGGTAGAATGCCTGTGTTCATTTCATTAGGCTGCTAGGAGATGTTATAAAAATGACATATTACATTTATATACAAGTGTTTTTTCCACAGAGCTCTAAGCACTATATCTTTCTCTGAAAGTTCTGCATACTTATTAACAACTACAATACTCTTGAGGTGAGAAGGTTATAGATATTATTTCTTTTTGCTGGCAAGGGTACAAAGAAGCAATGTAATGTGTTCACAGAGACAGAGGCACAGCAAGATAGTAGTTGATTAACTTAACCTGTGTATTTGAGACATAATTAGTGTGCCTGGTATCTGCAGGAAATGTGGCGACTTAGATTGAAGAACTACCATATCCGCCAATATGAGCAAGCTATGGGAAGAAATGATTATGTTCTCACAACCTCCATAATACAAAACTTTATCATTGGAAAAATCTTATGAGATCTATGCTGACCAAATAGAGTAAAAACCTGGAGTATTTAAGCAAGCATCATGATATACCAATTTCATACATATATATGTGTGTATATGTGTATATGTATATATGTGTATATGTATATATGTATATATGTATATGTGTGTATATGTGTATATATAAGTATATATGTATATATGTGTATATCTCTATATATACACACTTTAAGTTCTGGGATACATGTGCAGAACGTGCAGGTTTGTTACATAGGTATACATGTGTCACAGTGGTTTGCTGCCCCTATCAACTCGTCATCTACATTAGGTATTTCTCCTAATGCTATCCCTCCTCTAGACCCCCATCCCCCAACAGGCCTCGGTGCGTAATGTTCCCCTCCCTGTGTCTGTGTGTTCTCATTGTTCACCTCCCACCTATGAGAACATGCAGTGTTTGGTTTTCTGTTCCTGGATACACCAATCTCTATGCATACCTTTTCTAGACTCTGTAACTAGAAAAAGTACAATGAAAGTCTAAGGAAGGGTTTTAAAAGGAAACTGGCATGAACAGAAATAATTGAAGCAAATTCTCATGGATGTAAAGAAATACGTTATTAATAATTTTAGTCTTAATCTGGACATGGTAGAAGGTTTGACCTTCTACTTAGGTTTAGGTTAACTAGTTTCAGTTATCAAATATGTTTTTAAAATATATGTGTTGATTTTTTCCCAGGAGCACAAAGAAGGTAGAAAAAGGTCATAAAGTGATTGAATGGATTTGGAAACTTTTATTTTCCCATTGTCTACACATTTCATTATCAGGAAAAAAATACATATACAAATTCTAGATTATATTGTAGATTTGGGGAAAAAGTCAAATATGAAAAGCAACATTTTATGCTCTTGGCAAACCAACTAGGTATTTAGTGTTTATTGTTTCAAGGTAGCTTCAATAGTGAGAAAATCTCAGTGTCTTAATTCACTGAAGTCCAGACATTCAGTAACTCCTTTGCCTAATCAAAATAAGTCAGGCTTTATTTCAAGTAATATTTTTCATCAAGCTTTGATGTTCAAGAAGGAGATAGTCAACTTCAGAATAAAATCTATTTTATACTCAGTACTTAAATTTTGTATTACAATATTCAGTCTTTTCTTGGAAAGTTCATTAACTTTTCTCTTAAAATCAACTTTCCATACTTTGATCATTCTGTGAGTAATATTCCAGATAAATTTATACCATTTATTATAGTAACAGAGGCAATGATGATAAGATATGGAACCATTAAATTTTAAACAAAAGCAATGCTTGCGATGTAAAGAAGAGTCTTAAAAATCAAACAGTTAAATGAAACATGTTAACGTACATGATGGGATATTACACAGCTATTTGGAAAAGATGTCTTGATACATTCTTTATGTAATGGAAGTGATTCTGATATAGTATTTAACAGAAAAGTAATATACATAATAGTGCCTACAATATGATCTAAACAGTTACAGAAAAATGCGCTAACAAGTTAACTTTTTTAACTGGTGAACTTATTGATGATTTTTATGTCTTCACTACAATGTGTGATACATTTTCAAAAATTTCCAAATGAGCTTGTATTACTTTGTCAGGAAAATACAAAATAAAAGTTTCACTTTTTTTTTTTTTTTTTTTTTTTTTAGTAGAGACGGGGTTTCACAGTGTTCGCCAGGATGGTCTCGATCTCCTTACCTTGTGATCCGCCGTCTCGGCCTCCCAAAGTGCTGGGATTACAGGCTTGAGCCACCGCGCCCGGCCCAAAAGTTTCACATTTATAACAACAAAAATATCAAACTGAGATAGGCAAAAGAAAAATAATGCTGGCCGGGCATGGTGGCTCATGCCCCAAATCCCAGCATTCTGGGAGGCCAAGGTGGGTTGATCACTTGAGGTCAGGAGTTTGAGTCAAGCCTGGCCAACGTGGCAAAGCCCTATCTCCACTACATATACAAAAAATTAGTTGGGCATGGTGGTGCACGCCTGTAATCCCAGCTACTCGGGAGGCTGAGGCATGGGACCACTTGAGCCGAGACTGCACCACTACACTCCAGCGTGGGTGACAGAATGAGAGAAGGGAGAAAGGGAGGGAGGTAGGGAGGGAGGGAAAAAGAAAAGGAAAGGAAAAGGAAGGAAAGAGGGAAAAGAAGGAGGAAGGAAGAAGAAAGGAAAGAAACAGAGAGAACGGAAAAAAAGGACAGGAAGAAAGGAAAAGAAAAGAGAAAAAGAGGGAGGGAGGGAGGAAGAAGAAAGAATGAGAAAGAAAAACAGACGGAGAGAGAGAGGGAGGAAGGGAAGGAGGAAGGAAAAAAGGGAAAAGGAAGGAAGGAAGGAAATAAATAAATCTGTGTTTGAGAACTATGATCTTTTTGTCAGTAATACCTTGGTATAAAACAACGAATCATCTTTGTGTGTTTCAGTGTTTGATAGTGTTGTGCCTCCAGCTTTTATATAATTCAAGTATGGTTTCCTTAATAGTACCAAGCTGTTTTCTAAGTCACTTAAAAAAACAAGTATTTAGTATAAAACATTATTCAGGATCCAGACCTCCAATTAAACATTTTGAAACATATATGGCAAATGATATCAACTGTGGCTATTGAAATAGTGAAGTTGACTGTCATAGTGGCCAAAATCATTGAGTCAATAGGCAAATAGTACTATCAAGATCTTCCCCAAAAATTCTGCTGTTATAAGTCTCACTCTATTCATGTAGTTTGTTTGCTTAATGAATGAACAAATGGGTAAGCAAGATTCAATGCCAATTCTTTAGACCAAAAAAAAAGGAGTTCAATTATTTTTCTGGAAGCAAAGCACACACAGCCAAACAAATACCAAAAGTAGCCATTCATTCAATTCTGTATTTGCATTAATAAGAAGCTTTTGCATTTTATGTAAGTAATTTGGAAGAAAAAAATGTCATATGTTCAAAAGAGAAATCCGCTGTATTCTGTTAGTGAGAGACATTTTAATTGAAATGTTTTTCAGAAAGTTCATCTACATTAATAATCACAATATATTAAAATATCCTTAAATGTGGGATTTACATAGTTTTTAATACTTGATATTAATTAGTGATAAAAACAGGCACTCTGACCTACGAAATCATTACTGTGAATAAGAAACTACCCAGGGGCTATGTGGCTTAATTGTTATTTAGCCACCCGTCTACTTTTAAATGTTTTATAAAATTTCAAAATTTAAAATGTTACAAAATTCATCTTTCTGACCAAAAAGTTAAATTATAGATTTTCATTTTGTGTAAAGATTAGGAAATATGCTATTTAGTCATCAGAAGAACACCATTGGTATGAAATACTTTCTAGTGTTAAGTACAATTTGTTATTAAATACACACTTTCAAAGACACGTATTGATTTATTCTCAGGTGCTCAGACAAGAAGGTACAAAAATATAATTTTTAAAAATTGAGTGGATTTGGCAACTCCTATTTTTCCCATCAGTCTAAATGCTTAATTATCTTATTCATCCATAAACTGTCTTCATTCAGAAATCCCATGTTAAATATTGTGTCAAGTTCTCAAAATAGCTTCTCCTTGATTCTTCAGGATAAAAGGTATATTGCAGATGTCATCTCCATGGAAGATTTCCTGTCTACTGAACCTAGCAAATGAAATCGAAGAAGTGATCATAGCCCTTTGCTCTGGCATAATCTTATATTCCCCTTTGCGGGTGAAATGGTGGCCTGGAATGCAGTGAAATTAGGTAATAAGCATTGCATGGTCTTTTAGAGGGATATTGAAAGCTGCTGCCTCTATTTTGTATATTAAACTAGTGTTTAGAATTACTCAAATCAGTCTAACTCCTTGTACTTCAGTGTAACATGTACATTTATATAAGCAGCAACACTGGAATTGTCAGAATAATGGTGTCTATTGATCATCGTATTCAAAATGTTCTTCTCTAGGCTGAGAAGTCATTTCATTTTAATTACTGTCAATTCAAATTACATCTTTCTTTTTTCCAAGCAACTTTGCTACTTTTATGTTCAGCCTACTTTGGAAAATAATCACTGCATTTCCTTCTGTAACCTAAGTAAATTAAACTAACGATTTTTAAATGTGGAAAGAAATGGAGTAGTCAAGTCTGATGATATAATTGGAAGCTTATATCCCTGCAAATAGAAGCATAAAGTAAAATAAAATACTACCCCTTTTTAGGCATATGATGAAATCTATTTACTGGAGATACATACACATACCATCTTTTCTTAAAATGTAAACTTATTTTATTCTTTCTTTCTCTTCAATATTTAATATTGGCCAGACTCTTCATTCATTCTTTGTTCATTCAACAGATATTTACTAAATACCTACAAGATGCCTGCAAGTGGTGTTACATGAATGAAAAAAAAAAAAAAAAAAAAAAGTACACTTCCCTGCTCTGATAGGGGTTTAATCTTAGCAAAGAGAAAAAGACAAAAAAACATATTAAGCAATTACATTATATCATATGTTTGGAGGTGCTAAGTGTTTAGGGAACCAAACAGAATGGGGAAAACCTGGCTGGAGTGGGAATCACAGTTTTACACACGAAGGTCATGTTACAAAGGTGATAACTGAGTTAAGATTTGAAGGAGGTGAGGGAATGATCCATGCAAACTTTTGTTTTGTTTTGTTTTAGGGGAAACGGTTCCCAAGTACAGGAAACAGCCAGTGCAAACATTCTGAGGTAGGCGCATTCCAGCATGATGATTAATTTTTCAGCCTATGAACACTTTCTAAGGAGATTTTCATCATTCAGGCCATTGGTCCAAATATTACTATTTGATAAAACTGAGAGTAAAAGTAAGTCTCTCTCAAGTTCTCAAATCTCTCCAAGTTCTCAGGTATGAGGCTTAGCGTGCCCTACTTCAGAAATTTAGTTTTCACATTAGGAGGCCAAATTTATGCGCTGAGACCCTTCCTCAAAATTATGCTAAAATGTGAGTGTTGTATAATGTTGTATTGGTCTTTTCTTAAATTGAGATATATATAGAAGTAATCATGTTTAAAGTATCTGAGTCTTGCAATGTTTTTCTCAGTTTTTCATGCTGTACAATCCTCTGCATCTCAGATTAGCTTTCAGCAGTAAGATAGAGGCCTCAATCCCGTGTTTCTTCCTATGCAGGTTAATCCTAAACTAAAGATAAAGTCTTACAGACTTTAATGAATCTTACTGCAAGTCTAAATCATGTACAGAACCCTAGTTTTAGAGAGTATTAGGAGTTTAGCTTATAGTTTTATTTTTCTAGCTTCTGCTAACAATAAAAAATTGCTAAAAGTCAATAGGAATAAGTATTAGGGAAATTAGTCTCATCCATAGATCTGTCTAAAACAACAAAAAAGAAAGCAGTTTGGTTCTGTGTCTGTTTTTTTTTTTTTCTTTTTCTTTTTTCAGCAATGCCTTTCAGCGGGGTAAAATACTTGAATAAAAGACATCAATGTTTTAGGCTGTCTTTAAAGCTGGTTGTGGCTAATGACTGAGATGTTGCCAATTCCTGGCCAATGGAATTTGTGAGAAAATGTTGGATATACTTTCAGAACAATTCATTAAAAGGAATTGACCTAGATAGAAGGGCCACCTTACCCTTTTCTAAGTTTCCTCCTTTTACTGGTCCAAGTGTAAGTGGGATGACTGAGGCTCTAGACACCATCATGGGCCAGCAGGCGATCTTGCTCGTGTATATGTGGCAGAGCAAAAACAACTGAGCCTAATCCTCACTGACACCACGGACTCCTCATGCCAAGCCATGAACTTCTTACTACTGGACTTCCTTATTTGAAAGAAATAGTTTCATTTTGTTTAGTCTATTTTACTTTGGTAATGTTTTTTCTTTGTGAGTTCCTACTCACTCCTTACTAGTACAATCATGTCATCCGGTCTTTTAAAACATTTTTGAAGTGATGGACATAGGTAAAAATATCTATTTTCACCACTCCAATTAGAGGGCAATCGTGTGATTTTGAGTGAATTTTGTCAACTTTTTGAAAGGCTATCTTTCTTTAGCTTGTGTCAGCTAGTCTTAGATAACTTAATTGGCTGAAACTACCCTCAACAGATTTCCCTGTATTTCTGATTAGTTACCAGTGCTGATGTAAAATTTTCCCTTCGAAATGTTGATTATTTCAGTGAACTTCAAGTAGAATTGCTACCTTACACTGAATTTTCCAATGCGCTCATTCATATATGTGTTCATGTGTATGCCCATATGCATACTTATGATGTTTGTAATTTCATACAAATTTGTTGAGCACCTATTATATGTTAGATATAGGAAATTTAAAATGTCTTCAGAGATCATTAATAGGTTTTATTTGTATCAATGTGGCTAAAATGCAGAGTGAAGAGAAGCTTTTGAAAATACAACGACTGGGAAACTTATGCTAAATAGAGAAATTCAAATTAGGTCTAATAGAATTTGATTCTAGAATGATGACTACTCTTCTAAAATAAAATGAAAACAACAGACTGTTCTCTTTAAACTCAGAGCAATGAGAAAATCCTTTACATAATACAAAGTTCTTGTTCCAATTCTTTGAGTAATCCCTCTGAGTCACGTAAGTCAAAACAAACTAAATATTGGAATAGAATTAATTCAAATAAATTAAAAATTGGAATTTGAAATTCGTGGCTTCACTTTTTAATTTTTGTTACTTTCCTTTAACAATGGGCAGTGAATTTTTATTCATACCATGAACAACATTACTTCCTAATATGAGTGAAATATAACACAAAACCCAAATAATCTGACCTTAATTCTGTTACTGGTTAGCCTCAAGGAATGTTATGATAATGTATAGTGTTCTGTCTGTATAAATCAATGAATTCTGAAGAATAAAAAAAGCAGATAATTGAAAACTATCTTTTTTTTTTTTTTTGAGACGGAGTCTCGCTCTGCCGCCCAGGCTGGAGTGCAGTGGCCGGATCTCAGCTCACTGCAAGCTCCGCCTCCCGGGTTCACGCCATTCTCCTGCCTCAGCCTTCCGAGTAGCTGGGACTACAGGGGCCTGCCACGTCGCCCGGCTAGTTTTTTGTATTTTTAGTAGAGACGGGGTTTCACCATGTTAGCCAGGATGGTCTCGATCTCCTGACCTCGTGATCCGCCCGTCTCGGCCTCCCAAAGTGCTGGGATTACAGGCTTGAGCCACCGCGCCCGGCCTGAAAACTATCTTTAACTGCATACTTTATGCTGATTTTAAGCAGCAACATGCTATCTCATTTGTGCATATGCTGATTCATTACATAATGGAAGGGATACTGTATTTGGAATCAAACTCCTGGGTGAGAATTTTTGCTTTACCATTAATAATAAAACCTGTATTTCCTATCTGTAAATGGGAAAAATAATGCCTTCCCTACCCTACTTTCACAGTTGTTGGGTAGATGTAACTTAGGGCCATGGAAGAGCCCTGACTCTAAATCAGAACATCCATGTTCCATTCCTGACTCTATCATTGATGCCCTTCATAACCTTAAATACGACACTTTTCCGATCTTTTCTTCATTTGGCTTACTTCTAAATGAAAGGCTAAGTCACTTGTATCTTATTGATATTCAGTACTTTCTAGTTAATTTGATTTTAAAGTAATTTCAAACTTACAGAAATAATGCAAATAGCAAAAATAATTCTCTTATATACTTTATGCAGATTCACCTTTTTTGAACATTTTGTCACAATTGTTTTATTCTTCCTTGTATATATCTATATATATTATGATATGTATACGATTTACATAAAATATATATGTAAATTATATATATTTTATGTACTATTTGAGAATATTACATATATCATTTTCATTTATACTTCATTGTGTATTTCCTAAGGTATAAAACTTATTCTAAATACACTAAAATATTCAGGTTTTTAATATTTTAACTGTAAGCAACACATGTGAATTATGCTGTGAAATCTAAAGCACTATTAAAATTACAAATTGTTTTTCTTAAGAAACTAGCCCAAAAATATTTTATAAAAGAGCTAGCTATTTTTCAAATAAAAAGTTTGAACCTATATTTTTATAGATTTGGAAACATTGTACCTGGAATATACCTAGAAGAAAATGTAATGATTTCCAAAATGTAATGATTTTCAATTCTAATTTGTACAGCTAATAGAATTATATGTACAATTTCTGGCAGTCTAAAAAAATTTATACTACTCATAGGGAACATATTTCATGTATCACCACATTTGAGTCAGGTTTAATTAATCAAATATAATAGTACTTTAATCACATAGGTAGACTATTAACATAAACAATAGTCAGTCCTGAGAATGCATTTTTTTTTCTGTTCTAAAGGTTTAATGTTTTATGTGTAGTCACTTTAGTGCATCAAATGTGTAGGGTATATTTAATACAGCATTCCTTTCAATAGAATATTGTCAATTGCAAAGCATGTTTAAATTAGCTAATGGAGAGATTTGTGCATGCTACTCCTTCCCACACATCAACCAGAAAACATGTAACCATGTTTGAGATGACAGGAGAATGCTTATTTGAATTTAAATAATGTTTAAGGCAGAGCTACATTAAGCAATGGCTCCATAACTAATGAATTTCTTTGGAGAATTTATTAAATATTAGACCATCATATTCCAATTTGTTAAAAACATATCTAACAAATGCATTTGAAAAAAAACAATAACTGAATTAGCTCTTAGGACAGACCCACTCCAACAGAGAAAGAAAATACACCTACTACCTTTTCACTGTTTCCAGGATGCCAAATTTTGATATCAACTATTGTTTTCTTTCTGTTACCATAGTGAATGATAGAATGGATTGCTAAAATCCCTTGGAGAAAGATTTCTTTCTTTTTAAAACAAACATTTTTTGTTGTTGTTGTTTTCTGAAGAACAATGATATATGCACAATGTAGTACTTTGAAGTCTTTAGGATTTTGATCATTATAATTTCCTGAAGCATACATACAAAGCTCTTTATCAAATATTTTTTCAAAGCTCTCTGGTAATTATATACTAGCTGATTTTATATTTTATTTAAAAATGCATTTCACAAGTTTTATTCTAAACTATAAAACCATGTCAGGTTTGTTCATCCCTCAAGCTCCATCCCAATGTCCACAGAGTCACCTGTTTTGAAAAATAATGCTTGAACATTTCAGCAATGACAAAATTTTATCTGCGCCTCTAATACAGTTCCACCTATATGATGGTATGTTAATTTGTGTGCAATCTTCATCTCTTCTTTCACAAATAAAGGATTCTTGTCTTATTAATATTTGAATTTTCCACAAGTTTTTAAAAAGTCTGAATTACATAAATACTAAAAAGTAACCCCTCTGAAATTTCAAAATATAAAAATCTTTTCATACATTTTTAACTTATAAATATATCGTTTTTTTCTTCCACATTTTTCTGTCTTCTAAACAAAATTGTAGAAGTTTAAATAACATATTGAGACACTCTAATACAACTTTCCATTTCTGACATTTTCCCCATTACAGTTTATGGTAAAATCATAAAGGATATACAAAATGGGAATTTAACAAATGAAAATCATTATTTTCAATCTTACCAACTCAGATATCAATATATTTTTTAACAGTATATTAATACATGCTCTATCTCACTAAATTATACTTTTCATTTATGTAAACAGGGCCCAATATAATTTACTTCTCAATTGCATAAATAAAGCAAAACTATTAGCATGAATAAAATAAAGCACAGTGTATCTGGCATTACCAATGACAATGACCCGCTGAGCGATTTGATGCTATGCGAAACTCTGGAGTCATGGAAATATTCAAGCTCATACAAGTTCTGAAAGATCTTACAGTTGACTGGTGCTCAGATGTTTGATAAAATGCGGTAGAAATAGTACAAGTTATTTATAAGCAATAATACATATATTAGAAACAAAGGGTTTATTTATGTATTTATGTATTTATATATGTATTTATTTATTTATTTATCTGAGACAGAGGTCCACTCTGTCGTCCAGGCTGGAGTGCTATGTGGCACGATCTTGGCTCACTGCAACCTTTACATCCCAGGTTTAAGCAATTCTCCTGCCTCAGCCTCCTGAGTAGCTGGGGTTACAGGTGCCCACCACCATGCCCAACTAATTTTTGTATTTTTAGTAGAGGCAGGGTTTCTTTCTTTCTTTCTTATTTATTTATTTATTTATTGAGACGGAGTCTCGCTCTGTCACCCAGGCTGGAGTGCAGTGGCGCGATCTCGGCTCACTGCAAGCTCGAGGTGGGGTTTCACCATGTTGGCCAGGCTGGTCTTGAACTCTTGACCTCAGGGTGATCCGCCCGCCTCAGCCTCCCAAAGTGCTGGGATTTAAGGCGTGAGCCACCGCGTCCGGCCTAAAGTGTTTTTGTTTGTTTGTTTTGTTTTGTTTTGTTTTGTTTTTAAGGGAGCCAGGTTTGTTTTCTGGAACACATATTCTGTATGCCTTCTATATTCTTTAAAAATATTCTTTACCCAGAAATTTTCTGGTTCAGCCTGAGTTTCTCAAGAATTGGAGAACATTTTTGAGTTTATAATATTACCATTCCTGGTCAGAAAAAGAGAAATATATTTACTGTAATAACAGTCAAGATCATATGTAACACTTTCCTATAGGGTTTTCCAAGTTCCTTAATATGACATTGCCTGAAAAGAGTATAATGCTAACTAGGTGTGTGTTCTGTTTAACGTTTAGAATGCTGTGCACTCCAAATAGATATTAATCCACAGCAACTGTGGGGAAAATTGAACAATATGTTACCTTAATAGAAATTCATCTCAAAGAAAAAAAAAAATCTTATTTCAATTTATTAAATACCTCAACAGACCATTGTTTGGTAAACAGAATTGTGTATGAATAATCATCCATCAAATAGGAAAGCGTAGTGTTGCCAGAGAAAATATACCTCATTTTAACCTATCTGTAAGTTCTCCTTCCTGAGAAATGAGAATTTCATTATAAGAATTATAAGAAAATATGGATTTCACTACCAGAATTTCACTATAAGGTTGAATGACGAGCAAGTATTAATTATGTGTGTGCGTGTATACGAAAGAAAGAGTGAAAGATTGAGAAATGAGTGAAGAGTGTCTTTTCTAATAAAACAGGAACAAAGCAATGTTAATATGTTGGGCAATATGTGGGGCAGGAAGAGAGTGGAAGACTGTCGTGATAGGGCACAATGACATTAGTGACACTATCAGCTGTTGTAAGCTTAGGCGTGGTCCTGATAATGGAAATGCAAATTGTGCCAGTCCAGAAAAAGGCCAAGATAGATATGTAAATTTTTACCAGCAATGTGGAGAATTTGTCAGCTTCTGCACATCCGTGAAAAGATTTTCTGTGTCATCAACTATACTTTGTCATAATCTTGTGCATGTCAAGCAGAGAGATGAAAAGTTCAGGGGAGCTCTCATCTCTACCATCAAGTTCACCTCTTCCTTAATTTCACTGGCAAGCATTTTAACTACAAAATCTTGTCCCTATAAATTATTTATAATTACATATGTAATTTAGAAAAATCTGTAGATGGTAGTTTAATGCCTCTGAATAGCTTACCAAATGCATAACTTAATTTAATATTCTTTCAGAATCTTTATGTAATAGAACTTTAATTTTTATTTTAAAACAAACATGTATTTATGGCCTGATAGAGTTCCCTATTTTCTGTATAATAAAGAAGATACTAACAGAGATTTTGGTGTTAGATGACATGTAGACAACATAACCTGAAAATGCTCATGGCAGAAACTTAGAGGAACTCCAATAGTCTCCCTTCCTCCATAGAACTAGAAATCTAATTTTAGAATGCTGGCGGCTTAAATGTTGCAATTCTCAGGAAGCTTCCAGGAAGTGTAGCCATATACCTAACATCTGACATACAGAGCGAGAAAGAATAATATATGCAACTTTGAGGATATATCTTTGAAAAGAAGGAAATGCCTTCTTTCTTCTCTATCTCCAATCTGCTCTGGAAAAATGAATGTGTTAACTTAAGTCCAATTTGGAAATTGTGTTAGCGATGGAGGGTCTTGACTGCAAATTGTCCAGGTTCTTGGCATTTTGAACAAAGAATTGGACAAAATGCACAGCAAAGCAATGAAAGAATGAAGCAATGAAAGCCAAGATTTATTGAAAATCAAAGTACACTCCATAGGGTGCGAGCTGGCAGAGCAGCTTCTCAAGGACCCTGGTGACAGATTTTTGTGGGGTTTATATACCCGCTAGAGGTTTCCCATTGGTTCACTCTAGTGAGCTGTGACTAGTCTGGTTGGTTGAAGAGGAGGCCCATGACCAATCTGATTGGTTGCAGGAGGGTACCAATCAGAGGTACTTTAATTTTACATGGGCCACGGAAAAACTGCCAGGCAGCAAAAGGAGGGGTTACAACTTCTAGCAGCAATTGCCATGCAGAAAAAGGAAGGGTTGAAAAGGGAGTGGCCTCTGACACCGAGTCAGCCAGGATCAGCATTAGGTTCCCTGCCTCCAGACCCTATTCTCCTGCCTCACTTGAGACCATGGCCTATAGTATAGAAATTATGTAGAAGAAAGCTGAAAAAATCTTACATCCTAGATAGATATGTAACCCTTAGCTACCTTCATCAGGACCTAGCTTTTCTCTTACATGAGAAAGAAATAAACTCTTGTGGTTAAGCAAATTTTGTTTTTATTTACTTTTTTAATGCTTTATTTTTAAGTAATTGAAGATTCACACAGAGATGGACAAATTAATATACAGAAATTCCATAAACTCTGCAGCCATTTTTCTTCATTTCTGACACCTTGCATAACCATAGTATAAAATCACAACCAGGAAACTGGAATTTTGAGTCTTTGTTACAAACTTATTTAATGAATTAGTATTTATTTAGAATGTGCAACATTTGGATCTCTGTTTTAAACTTAAGGCAAATATATACCCTAACTGTTCCACTTTATGGTACAATTTACTTAGAAATACTGGATTTAGTATTTTTAAGTCCTTTAAAATTTATAAATGCTCTCACAAAGAAGACTACCAGAGATTAAAAGCAACAAGGAGACAAATAATTCTGGCAACAACTGAGTGCTTAGCTCTCAAACTGAAGCAAACGGGACAGATCTGGGGTGGAGGTGGAAAGGTTCCAGTCTTATCAATGGTGAAAGTGGGTTTTAGAGCAATGTGGGAGCTGAAAATGTAGCCTATGGTCCTTGAAAACTGGAGAGCAGCTCTACCAAAGTGAAAGAGTGGATTAAAACAAAATTAACTAATGCAGGATGGATGGCCAGGACAGAAAAGAAATGCCCCCAAGCAAATTCACAATCAACTGCCCGGCCTAGCCACAGTCTGGGGTTCACATTTGTATTATTTGGATTCATCAGTGTGCCTTGGAGCATAAAAATTAACATAAAAAGATTGGTCCAAGCTAGTGATACTCCTCAGGCTTCCGGAATAGTTACATATAGGCTCTTTGAAAATGAACATATCTTCAAGTCAGCATCCACAGTTCTCAAGCAAGACCTCCCAGTCCAAGAGTACAAAGTAACCACGATCAAGTGTAGACAGATATAAACAAAGTAACAAAGCAAGATTACGTTCTGTATGTAATTTCCAAGGGCTGCTGTAACAAAGTACCATTAAAGTTGTGGTTTAAAACAACAGAAATTTATTCTCTTACAGCTCTGGAGACCAGAGTCTGAAGGTATAGCCAGGACTGTACTCCCTCCAGAGGCTCCAGGGAGATTATGTTCCTTGCATTTTTCAGCTTTGAAAACTGTCAGTGTTCCTTGGCTTTTGGCAGCAACACTCCAATCTCTGCTTCCCTCATCTGCTTCTCTTTTAGTCTGTCTTCTGTGTGTCTTTTGTAAGGACACTAGTCATTGAGTGTAGGGCCTACACAGATAATCAAGAATGATCCCCTCATCCCAAGATTTTTAATTTAATTACATCTGCATAGACCCTTTCTCCAATAAAATAATATTTGCAGGCTCTGGAGATTAGAATGGTGCATACCAAAAAAGTTATGTCCACATTCTAATCTCCACTGTCTAAAGAATTTCAAATAATAGAGTCAGCAAGGAGTCATTTATGTTTACTTAAAATAATTGCCTTCTCAGGGGTTGCAATCCTAGTCTCTGATAAAACAGACTTTAAACCAACAAAGATCAAAAGAGACAAAGAAGACCATTACATAATGGTAAAGGGATGAATTCAACAAGAAGAGCTAACTATCCTAAATATATATGCACCAATACAGGAGAACCCAGATTCATTAAGCAAGTCCTTAGAGACTTACAAAGAGACTTAGACTCCCATACAATAATAATGGGAGACTTTAACACCCCATTGTCAACATTAGACAGATCAACAAGACAGAAAGTTACCAAGAATGTCCAGGAATTGAACTCTGCTCTGCACCAAGCGGACCTAATAGACATCTACAGAACTCTCCACCCCAAATCAACAGAATATACATTCTTCTCAGCACCACATCGCACTTTCTCCAAAATTGACCACATAGTTGGAAGTAAAGCACTCCTCAGCAAATGTAAAAGAACAGAAATTATAACAAACTGTCTCTCAGGCCACAGTGCAATCAAACTAGAACTCAGGACTAACAAACTCAATCAACACTGCTCAACTACATGAATACGGAACAACCTGCTCCTGAATGACTACTGGGTCCATAATGAAATGAAGGCAGAAATAAAGATGTTCTTTGAAACCAATGAGAACAAAGATACAACATACCAGAATCTCTGGAACACATTTAAAGCGGTGTGTAGAGGGAAATTTATAGCACTAAATGCCCACAAGAGAAAGCAGGAAAGATCTAAAATTGACACTCTAACATCACAATTAAAAGAACTAGAGAAGCAAGAGCAAACACATTCAAAAGCTAACAGAAGGCAAGAAATAACTAAGATCAGAGCAGAATTGAAGGAGATAGAGACACAAAATTCCCTTCAAAAAATCAATGAATCCAGGAGCTGGTTTTTTGAAAAGATCAACAAAATTGATAGACTGCTAGCAAGACTAATAAAGAAGAAAAGAGAGAAGAAACAAATAGACACAATAAAAAATGATAAAGGGGACGTCACCACCGACCCCACAGAAATACCAACTACCATCGGAGAATACTATAAACACCTCTACGTAAATAAACTAGAAAACCTAGAAGAAATGGATCAATTCCTGGACACATACACTCTCCCAAGACTAAACCAGGAAGAAGTTGAATTTCTGATTAGACCAATAGCAGGCTCTGAAATTGAGGCAATAATTAATAGGCTACCAACCAAAAAAAGTCCAGGACCAGACGGATTCACAGCCAAATTCTACCAGAGCTACAAGGAGGAGCTGGTACCATTCCTTCTGAAACTATTCCAATCAATGGAAAAAGAGGGAATCCTCCCTAACTCGTTTTGTGAGGCCAACATCATCCTGATACCAAAGTCTGGCAGAGACACAACAAAAAAAGAGAATTTTGGACAAATATCCCTGATGAACATCGATGCAAAAATCCTCAATAAAATATTGGCAAACCGAATCCAGCAGCACATCAAAAAGTTTATCCACCATGATCAAGTGAGCGTCATCCCTGGGATGCAAGGCTGGTTCAACATACGCAAATCAATAAATGTAATCCAGCCTATAAACAGAACCAAAGACAAAAGCCAGATGATTATCTCAATAGATGCAGAAAAGGCCTTTGACAAAATTCAACAGCCCTTCATGCTAAAACTCTCAATAAATTCGGTATTGATGGAATGTATCTCAAAATAATAAGAGTTATTTATGACAAATGGGATCTAATTAAACTAAAGAGCTTCTGCACAGCAAAAGAAACTACTGTCAGAGTGAACAGGCAACCTACAGAATGGGAGAAAATGTTTGCAATCTACTCATCTGACAAAGGGCTAATATCCAGAACCTACAAAGAACTCAATCAAATTTACAAGAAAAAAAACAACCCCATCAAAAAGTGGGCAAAGGAAATGAACAGACACTTCTCAAAAGAAGATATGTATACAGCCAACGGACACATGAAAAAATGCTCATTATTACTAGCCATCAGAGAAATGCAAATCAAAACCACAATGAGATAACCATCTCATACCAGTTAGAATGGCAATCATTAAAAAGTCAGGAAACAACAGGTGCTTGAGAGGATGTGGAGAAATAGGAACACTTTTACACTGTTGGTGGGATTGTAAACTAGTTCAACCAATGTGGAAGACAGTGTGGCGACGACTCCTCAAGGATCTAGAACTAGAAATACCGTTTGACCCAGCCATCCCATTACTGGGTATATACTCAAAGGATTATAAATCATGCTGCTATAAAGACACACGCACATGTATGTTTATTGTGGCACTATTCACAATAGCAAAGACTTGGGACCAACCCAAATGTTCATCAATGACAGACTAGATTAAGAAAATGTGGCACATATACACCATGGAATACTATGCAGCCATCAAAAAGGATGAGTTCATGTCCTTTGTAGGGACATTGATGCAGCTGGAAACCATCATTCTCAGCAAACTATCGCAAGAACAGAAAACAAAACACCACATGTTTTCACTCATAGGTGGGAATTGAACAATGAGATCACTTGGACCCAGGAAGGGGAACATCACACACCGGGGCCTGTTGTGGGGTGTGGGGAAGGGGGAAGGATAGCTTTAGGACATATACCTAATGTAAATGACGAGTTAATGGGTGCAGCAACCAACATGGCACATGTATACATATGTAACAAACCTGCACGTTGTGCACATGTACCCTTGAACATAAAGTATAATAAAAATAAATAAAATAAATAAAATAATTATCTTCTTTATTAACAGAGGCAATAATATGATACTGTAGTAAAATGCTGGCCAGTTTTGCAAAAGCCCAGAACAGAACTTCAAAATATAAATAATGTAGGTATTAGCATTAAATGAATAAATAGATGAATTTCACAGCAAATTAGGGCATTGCTGAGATTATTAGTTACCTGAATGATATATATATGTACATATACACATATGTGTATATATATATAAATACACAGATTGAAATGTTAAGAGATATAAATGACTTAAGTTTTATATGTATATTTAATAGAAGTTTCAGAAAGAGATAACTGACTTACTGACAGGTAACTCATGCAAATATAAACTAAATAAAAATATAATTCAGTGTAAATTTTCAAGAATTATTGAAGTATGTAAATCCTTACATTCAGGAATTATAATGAGTATTAAGTAGAATGAATAAATATTAATTTACACTTAAGTAATATACAATGAAACTGCAGCACACCAAACACAAAAAGAAGATACTAAGTGCAACCAGAGACGAATTTTATCTATAAATGAGGAACAATAAGTTGAAAGCAGACTTCTCAATAGAAATTACGAAAAAGAAAATCCAATAGAAAAATGCTATACATGCTGAGGACTGACTTTTTGCAGCATTTATTCTTAACCTCCTTCCTTTGTTGGGACTCAAATTATAAGATATCTCAGATTCTCTTGAAGGGTTACAATTGTATTTTAGATTTCACTAGTTTAAATGGACACATGGCAGACTTGTGTTTAGAATCTCATTCAATGAAGTAAAAGGTGTCAGAATGAGAAGCACCCCCTCCTTGTTCCAACAGCACAGCTTGAGTCAACAATTCCAGTGGCAGTTTCCTGATCCTTGCATGCAGCTAAGGTACCATAGTCCTGGAAGCAAAAGTTGAGAAAGCAATCTCCTGCTTCCAGCAAAGGTAATATTTTCTTGATACATTAGTTCTGAAGTGCTATTCTAGGAATCGTTTTGAAGGCCCAGCCTGGAGCTTGCTCCTCTAGGCTATCTAATACTTTTATAAATGCATATTTCCCTATATCAAATATTCTGCTTAAAATTGCTGGAGGGTTTTGTTATCTGAAATCAAGTCTTTATTGATAAAGTCTTTGGTACCACCAGTGATTGTAGGCAATGGAAAAATGATTGGTTCTCTGATATGGTTGGTTTAAAAGTGAGAAATATCTTTTCTTTCCCCACTATATAATTGGCAGATTAATAGTTCATGGTGTTCAGTGTTAAGAGCTTTACCAAAATTTTCTCTGTGAATGTTTAACTCTGGAAAATTAAATGGTAGCTTGAGAGGCTATGAAACAGGCTTTTTGTAATAATACTGAATAACAAAGAATAAAGCAATTGAACCAGAGCTTTAAACTCTTGGCTTAAGACACAATCAGAAAATCAGGAAATGTCTATGATCCGTCTAAATTAATTATTTTCTTGTATTAGCTGGAGGGCTAATATAGTCAAAGATCAGACAAAATCTTACCTTTTGAGATGCTAAATTGCAAAACAGGTTATATCCACAGACTCACTAGGTTGCTTATGTGAAAGCTAATTGTGAAAAAATAATATCCCCAAAGGCAGAATTTTTTATTTGAATAATTTTTATAAGTGCAAGCATTCTAAATGCTCAAACCTCAAAAAGACTGTTAGCGATCTGCTTTATTGGAGAGCTGAAATGACCTCACAGGTCAACTTGGAATAGAATACCAGTTATCTTCTTGCTTTATTACTACTATCTAGTTTTTTCCAGAACCATATTTAGTAATAGATCCCAGGATGCCACAGAGGCCAGTTACAATGGCAAACCAAGGAAAAGAAAATTTCCATGCCAAAATGTCTACAAGGTGATTGTATTTTTGTTTAAAATACTTTTTGTGCCTGCTCCCACGGAAAATTAGCACATCCATACCCCCACTGATGTAAGGCTTGGCCATGGGACTTGATTTGGCAAACGGAATGTGAACAAACTTGATGTCTGCAGCTTCCAAGAAGAAGCTCAAGAGCCGGTGTGTGGTCCACCACGATGTTTCTCTTTCCCTGCCACAAAACCAACAATTTCCAGAAAGGTCCTACTCCTTTAGCTGGGCCCTGAGATAAAGACAACATAGAGCAAAACAAACTGCAGCCGTCTCAGAAATGAGACATAACATGGAAAATATATATATGTGTATAAATGTGTATATATGTATGTGTATGTATATACATATCAAACATATATATTTTATAGCCACAGAGCGATTTAGCTTAAGTTTCAGCTAATTAGAATGTATATTTATATCAGCAAAAGTTGATCACAGGAAGACTATAATTTTAAATCAGATTGCGTTAATTGATATAGTTAATCTTATCAGAAATTCCGACTCCATCTCCTAACTCAAACATATGGGAGTCCACCTAATTATTTCTTCACTGAACTCATTGGTGATTTATGCTGAATAAGGTTATGACAGAAATTCCATCATGTATATATATGTCTTTATAAAGTCTTTATATATATATATATAAAGACTCAGAGACATACAGATATTAAAGCAGATTTTTCTTGTACCATCTGCTAGCTCAGTTCATAACCACGATTCACAAGGTAAACCAGAAGACCTCTATTTGGAAGATAGCACAAGCATCCTTGAAAAAAAATTGTAGTGACTGCAGATGAAAGTGAGAAATGCTGTAACTGAAATAACTTCTCTTATTTCGTTATGGATGCCAATATCTGAGGATGGCAGGGTCCTTGCAGCTATAGTAAACTGCTGGAGGAAGCGTAGGCATGATTACAGTATTAAGTAACATAGCTGGAGCCACTGAGATCTTTGATAGTGGCTCACTACTCATGGAATTCTTAAACCAAAATCAATAGGAAGGTTATTAACCTGCCTCACCTATTTACCTAACAAACGTATCTTGATGAACAGAGAACTGCCTTGATTCACCATGATATTTATTAATAGGATGACCATATTGTTTATTATCCAGATTAAAATATATTTGAAATTCAAAACTGGAATATCAGGCATGAAACAGAACAAGCGTTTTAATTCTATGATCCTGTGAAATGTCTAGGCAAGATTACAGGCCCTCTACAGTCTTACATGGCTGTAACTCTACAGTCTTATATGGTTATATAAAAAGCCAGTTAGGTATTGACGTTTATTGTCCTTTTTTGTCCATAAAATACAGATTTTGGTCAAATTTTATAGTTAACCCTGTATAATAGAACATAGTAATTAAAAACATTAACCATAAATAGAAAACGCCATATCTCCATTTAAAATGTTTCTGTATATAAAAAACAACTAACTTTAGGGTTGAAAACATCTAAAGTACTTAACTAATTTTAATTGCAAGGATCACACTGGTTATTTGTCCACTTATATTTGAAAATCTTAATTCATGAAGGAAGATAACATAAATGAGTTCCAAAATTATCTCAGGAGGTATAATATGTGTAATAATATCCTACAATAAAATTATTTTTTAATTGTTTACGTTTTAAAAACCTAAATGTGTTCTCCTTACAGGAAAGGGGTCAAATATAATAGCTGATGTATTATTCTTGAAACATGAAGAAGTAGATCTTAGACCTTAAGAATTTTATATATCTGTGTGTTACTGAACACAAACTTGGAAGTAAAAACTTTTTAAGTTCTACTTTTGAATGTTCTACGGTGTGCTTCAAATGTATATACAGCTATTTCAGAGAGATGTTGGAGATGAATTACCAAAAAATATACAGTGAATTACAAATAGTCCCCTGGAGTCTCCCTTGTTTTGCTCTTCTTTTCTTTTGATCTCCAATAACCATTTCTTATGGAAAATAAGCTTGCTCACAATGAGCTTTTCTAAGTCTTTTGAACACTTTATTTCATAACTCCCACCCCCTTTCTGTCACATTTCCAAGTTCTGGCCTTGACATGTTCATTTTCCAGGATATAGCACTGACAGATAACATCATCATTATGACTGGGGCTAGCTTTGCAGAGAGTAGCATGACTGAAACACTAGAAGACGCTCCAATCCCCCACATCATTTTTCTTCACACTTAAAGTTCAGCATGTCATTTCATTTAATAGTTGTCTTTTCTCTCCAGATTATCTTTTGAAATGCAAATTTTAAAAAAATGAATATGCAAAAACCATGGTGTAAATAAATTTATCTGTCATTTTCTTTAGGTGAATAGAAAGAAAGAACTATTTATTGTTAAGAGAAAAATTTAAAGAGACAAGAACCTAAAGTAGAGGCTAGAACTCCAAAGATAATTATATTATTCCTTAGCACCAGATGGGCTGATTATTAGTTTTGATTGAGAACACACTCATCATAGCCATTCCAATTCTAAAAACTACCGTTTGATGACTGCTAATAATGAAAGTAAATTTTTTTGGTTTCTCACATATATTCTCCTTCAGTATTGTATTAATAAACAATAGTACAATTATTATAATAATTGTATTATTCCTTAGAGTCAAATGGATTATTAGTTTTGATTGAGAACACACTAATCATAGACATCCCAATTCTACCCTTTGATGACTGTTAATAATGAAAGTAAATGTTTTTGCTTTCTCACATATATTCTCCTTCCATGCAGTATTGCTAATAATCAGTGGCTAAATGATAAAAGACACCCTAATAAATCTGCATCCGCTCATGAAAGACGGAAACAAGCATTCAAATACTATGACACTGTGACGTGTGTACATGTGGTCTTGGCACTACTACAGTCTTTTTTTAAATTTATTTTTTATTATACTTTAAGTTCTAGGATACATGTACACAACTGCAGTCTTAAATGGCTAACTGGGTATTGATGTTAAGTGCTCCACATGCTGTAGAAAATAACCTGGCAGTGAGTGCTTTTGGAGGTCAAAGATTTGGGAAAGAGGACAGATACTTACTTTCTGGAGAATCTTTAAATGGAATAGCAGTAGGAGTTCCAAAGCAGAATGGTAAATACACATATCACCCCCATCTTCTTTTTGAAGTTTACTCCAAACAAGGTGAACCAAAATCAGAAATTCAGCACAAACTCTAGCCATAATTAAGTCAGAAGAGAGCTGTTGACTCCAATCAAACTGTACCAAGATAGAAAATGGATGCAATAGATGTAAATGACTTATCACAGAGAAGAATGTTCTTATTAAGGGTAATGAGTCATGGTAGAGAAAACTATCTTCAAGAAGCAAATGTATTGATTAGTTCTACAGACACTCAAAAGACTCAAGAATTCACATAACTGGTCAACATAAGAGTGAGAAGAAGGAAGAGGACTGAGAATAGGGAACTTCTCAAAAGTATTTATAAGAAGAAGTGAGACCCCAAGGCTCTACATTAACCTATCTTTTCTCACTGCCCAGGGAAAGTTTATCCTCTGTGGTGTCCTTTTTAACTCAAGTTATGTCATCCTCTGGTCAAAGCACTCCAATTTTTTCCCTTCACATGTTTCGTGTTCTATTTCTTTTTCAGAAAAAAAAAAAAAAAAAAAAACTAAAATGTTATACTTTCTCCAAGGGTCTTTGATATACTTAATTTTAAATAGGAGTAATTAAATTTAAAATTAATTTTTCCCACTTGAGTGGGAAGATTGCAGACTCCTGACCAGTAGCTTTAATGACTGTCTGCATTCAAATCTGCACTCAATAGTTATGTGTCATTGACAAGTAAGTTACTTAACCTCTTTGTTCCTCAGTTTCCTCATCTATAAAATGCTGATGATAATAGCACAATTGACCTTTGAACAGTGTAGGGGCTACAGACCCCCTTTGCAGTCCAAAATCTGTGTGTTACTTGTGATTCACCAAAACTTAACTAGAAATGGCTTACTGTTGACTAAGACCTTACTGATAACATAAAGAGTCAATTGACACGTATTTTGCCTGTTTTATGAATTGCATACTGTATTCTTAAAAAAGTATGCTAGAGAAAAGAAAATGTGATAAAGAAAATTATTAAAGGAGAGAAAATATATTTACTATTTGTTAAATGGAAGTGGATCATCATAAAGACCTTTATCCTCATAATCTTCACACTGAGTACCTGAGGAGGAAGGGGAGCAGGGCTGGTTTTGCTGTCTCAGGGGTGGCAGAGATAGAAGAAAAACTGTGTATAAGTGGAACCACACAGTTCAAAACCATATTGTTCAAGGGAAAACCATATGTTGACTATATGTCATGAAATTGTTTTGAAGATTTAATATGTAAAAATTTAGAAAAGTAGCCTGGAATATAGTGTGCTATATTGGAGTTTCCTAGTCCATTATCTAAGTTCTGTTATGACCACCTCCTAAAATCTACTGACAGTGAGAACTAGAAACATATAAAGATGTTTTAAATAATTATTATTATGAGAATAAATTGACACAAAGTTAGAGGCTGCTAGTTACTCATCTGCTATGGATTATCTGCATCTTGATACTGATATATTCTTTTATTATTATTATTATTATACTTTAAGTTCTAGGGTACATGTGCATAATGTGCAGGTTTGTTACATACGTATACTTGTGCCATGTTGGTGTGCTGCACCCATCAACTCGTCAGCACCCAACAATTCGTCATTTATATCAGGTATAACTCCCAATACAATCCCTCCCCTCTCCCGCCTCCCTCCTCCCCATGATAGTTCCCGGTGTGTGATGTTCCCCTTCCTGAGTCCAAGTGATCTCATTGTTCAGTTCCCACCTATGAGTGAGAACATGCAGTGTTTGGTTTGCTGTTCTTGTGATAGTTTGCTAAGAATGATGGTTTCCAGCTGCATCCATGTCCCTACAAAGGATGCAAACTCATCCTTTTTTATGGCTGCATAGTATTCCATGGTGTATATGTGTCACATTTTCTTAATCCAGTCTGTCACAGATGGACATTTGGGTTGATTCCAAGTCTTTGCTATTGTGAATAGTGCCGCAAGAAACATACGTGTGCATGTGTCTTTATAGCAGCATGATTTATAATCCTTTGGGTATATACCCAGTAGTGGGATGGCTGGGTCATATGGTACGTCTAGTTCTAGATCCTTGAGGAATTGCCATACTGTTTTCCACAATGGTTGAAATAGTTTACAATCCCACCAACAGTGTAAAAGTGTTCCTATTTCTCCACATCCTCTCCAGCACCTGTTGTATCCTGACTTTTAATGATTGCCATTCTAACTGGAGTGAGATGGTATCTCATTGTGGTTTTGATTTGCATTTTCTGATGGCGAGTGATGATGAGCATTTTTTCATGTGTCTGTTGTCTGTATGAATGTCTTCTTTTGAGAAATGTCTGTTCATATCCTTTGCCCACTTTTTAATGGGGTTGTTTGTTTTTTTCTTGTATATTTGTTTGAGTTCTTTGTAGGTTCTGGATATCAGCCCTTTGTCAGATGAGTAGATTGCAAAAATTTTCTCCCATTCTGTAGGTTGCCTGTTCACTGTGATGGTAGTTTCTTTTGCTGTGCAGAAGCTCTTTAGTTTAATTAGATCCCATTTGTCAATTTTGGCTTTTGCTGCCGTTGCTTTTGGTGTTTTAGACATGAAGTCCTTGCCCATGCCTATGTCCTGAATGGTATTACCTAGGTTATCTTCTAGGGTTTTTATGGTATTAGGTCTAACATTTAAGTCTCTAATCCATTTTGAATTAATTTTCGTATAAGGAGTAAGGAAAGGATCCAGTTTCAGCTTTCTACTTATGGCTAGCCAATTTTCCCAGCACTATTTATTAAATAGGGAATCCTTTCCCCATTTCTTGTTCCTCTCAGGTTTGTCAAAGATCAGATGGCTGTAGATGTGTGGTATTATTTCTGAGGGCTCTGTTCTGTTCCATTGGTCTATAGCTCTGTTTTGGTACCAGTACCATGCTGTTTTGGTTACTGTAGCCTTGTAGTATAGTTTGAAGTCAGGTAACGTGATGCCTCCAGCTTTGTCCTTTTGACTTAGGATTGTCTTGGCAATGCGGGCTCTTTTTTGGTTCCATATGAACTTTAAAGCAGTTTTTTCCAATTCTGTGAAGAAAGTCATTGGTAGCTTGATGGGGATGGCATTGAATCTATAAATAACCTTGGGCAGTATGGCCATTTTCACGATATTGATTCTTCCTATCCATGAGCATGGTATGTTCTTCCATTTGTTTGTGTCCTCTTTTATTTCACTGAGCAGTGGTTTGTAGTTCTCCTTGAAGAGGTCCTTTATATCCCTTGTAAGTTGGATTCCTCGGTATTTTATTCTCTTTGAAGCAATTGTGAATGGAAGTTCATTCATGATTTGGCTCTCTGCTTGTCTGTTACTGGTGTATAAGAATGCTTGTGACTTTTGCACATTAATTTTGTACCCTGAGACTTTGCTGAAGTTGCTTATCAGCTTAAGGAGATTTTGGGCTGAGACAATGGGGTTTTCTAAACATACCATCATGTCATCTGCAAACAGGGACAATTTGACTTCTTCTTTTCCTAACTGAATACCCTTGATTTCTTTCTCTTACCTGATTGCCCTAGCCAGAACTTCCAACACTATGTTGAATAGGAGTGGTGAGAGAGGGCATCCCTGTCTTGTGCCAGTTTTCAAAGTGAATTTTTCCAGTTTTTGCCCATTCAGTATGATATTGGCTGTGGGTTTGTCATAAATAGCTCTTATTATTTTGAGGTACATTCCATCAATACCGAATTTATTGAGCATTTTTAGCATAAAGGGCTGTTGAATTTTGTCAAAAGCCTTTTCTGCATCTATTGAGATAAGCATGTGGTTCTTGTCTTTGGTTCTGTTTATGTGCTGGATTACGTTTATTGATTTGCAAATGTTGAACCAGCCTTGCATTCCTGGGATGAAGCCCACTTGATCATGGTGGATAAGCTTTTTGATGTGCTGCTGAATCTGGTTTGCCAGTATTTTATTGAGGATTTTTGCATCGATGTTCATCAGGGATATTGGTCTAAAATTCTCTTTTTCTCTTGTGTCTCTGCCAGGCTTTGGTATCAGGATGATGCTGGCCTCATAAAATGAGTTAGGGAGGATTCCCTCTTTTTCTATTGATTGGAATAGTTTCAGAAGGAATGGTACCACCAGCTCCTCCTTGTACCTCTGGTAGAATTCAGCTGTGAATCCATCTGGTCCTGGACTTTTTTTGGTTGGTAGGCTATTAATTATTGCCTCAATTTCAGAGCCTGCTATTGGTCTATTTAGGGATTCAACTTCTTCCTGGTTTAGTCTTGGAAGAGTGTAAGTGTCCAGGAAATTATCCATTTCTTCTAGATTTTCTAGTTTAGTTGAGTAGAGGTGTTTATAGTATTCTCTGATGGTAGTTTGTATTTCTGTGGGATCGGTGGTGATATCCCCTTTGCCATTTTTTATTGCGTCTATTTGATTCTTCTCTCTTTTCTTCTTTATTAGCCTTGCTAGCTGTCTGTCAATTGTGTTGATCTTTTCAAAAAACCAACTCCTGGGCCGGGCGCGGTGGCTCAAGCCTGTAATCCCAGCACTTTGGGAGGCCGAGACGGGCGGATCACGAGGTCAGGAGATCGAGACCATCCTGGCTAATACGGTGAAACCCCGTCTCTACTAAAAAAATACAAAAAACTAGCCAGGCGACGAGGCGGGCGCCTGTAGTCCCAGCTACTCGGGAGGCTGAGACAGGAGAATGGCGTGAACCCGGGAGGTGGAGCTTGCAGTGAGCTGAGATCCGGCCACTGCACTCCAGCCTGGGCGACAGAGTGAGACTCCGTCTCAAAAAAAAAAAAAAAAAAAAAAAAACTCCTGGATTCATTGATTTTTTGGAGAGTTTTTTCTGTCTCTATCTCCTTCAGTTCTTCTCTGATCTTAGTTATTTCTTGCCTTCTGCTACCTTTTGAATGTGTTTGCTCTTGCCTCTCTAGTTCTTTTAATTGTGATGTTAGGGTGTCAATTTTAGATCTCTCCAGCTTTCTCTTGTGGGCATTTAGTGCTATAAATGTCCCTCTACACACTGCTTTAAATGTGTCCCAGAGATTCTGGTATGTTGTATCTTTGTTCTCATTGGTTTCAAAGAACATCTTTATTTCTGCCTTCATTTCGTTATGTACCCAGTAGTCCTTCAGGAGCAGGTTGTTCAGTTTCCATGTAGTTGAGCAGGTTTGATTGAGTTTGTTAGTCCTGAGTTCTAGTTTGATTGCACTGTGGCCTGAGAGACAGTTTGTTATAATTTCTGTTCTTTTACATTTGCTAAGGAGTGTTTTACTTCCAATTATGTGGTCAATTTTGGAATAAGTGCAATGTGGTGCTGAGAAGAATGTATATTCTGTGGATTTGGGGTGGAGAGTTCTATAGATGTCTATTAGGTCCGCTTGGTGCAGAGATGAGTTCAATTCCTGGATATCCTTGTTAACTTTCTGTCTCGTTGATCTGTCTAATGTTGACAGTGGAGTGTTGAAGTCTCCCATTATTATTGTATGGGAGTCTAAGTCTCTTTGTAAGTCCCTAAGGACTTGCTTTATGAATCTGGGTGCTCCTGTATTGGGTGCATATATATTTAGGATAGTTAGCTTTTCCTGTTGAATTGATCCCTTTACCATTATGTAATGTCCTTCTTTGTCTCTTTTGATCTTTGATGGTTTAAAGTCTGTTTTATCAGAGACTAGTATTGCAACCCCTCCTTTTTTTTGTTCTCCATTTTCTTGGGAGATCTTCCTCCATCCCTTTATTTTGAGCCTATGTATGTCTCTGCATGTGAGATGGGTCTCCTGAATACAGCAGACTGATGGGTCTTGACTCTTTATCCAGTTTGCCAGTCTGTGTCTTTGAATTGGAGCATTTAGTCCATTTACATTTAAGGTTAATATTGTTATGTGTGATCTTGATCCTGTCATTATGATATTAACTGGTTATTTTGCTCGTTAGTTGATGCAGTTTCTTCCTAGCCTCCATGGTCTTTACATTTTGGCATGTTTTTGCAATAGCTGGTACTGGTTGTTCCTTTCCATGTTTAGGGCTTCCTTCAGGGTCTCTTGTAAGGCAGGCCTGGTGGTGACAAAATCTCTAAGCATTTGCTTATCTGTAAAGGATTTTATTTCTCCTTCACTTATGAAACTTAGTTTGGCTGGATATGAAATTCTGGGTTTAAAATTCTTTCCTTTAAGAATGTTGAATATTGGCCCCCACTCTCTTCTGGCTTGTAGAGTTTCTGCTGAGAGATCTGCTGTTAGTCTGATGGGCTTCCCCTTGTGGGTAACCCGACCTTTCTCTCTGGCTGCCCTTAAGATTTTTTCCTTCATTTCAACTTTGGTGAATCTGGCAATTATGTGTCTTGGAGTTGCTCTTCTCGAGGAGTATCTTTGTGGCGATCTCTGTATTTCCTGAATTTGAATGTTGGCCTGCCCTACTAGGTTGGGGAAGTTCTCCTGGATGATATCCTGAAGAGTGTTTTCCAACTTGGTTCCATTTTCCCCCTCACTTTCAGGCACCCCAATCAGACATAGATTTGGTCTTTTTACATAATCCCATACTTCTTGCAGGCTTTGTTCATTTCTTTTTCTTCTTTTTCTTTTGGTTTCTCTTCTCACTTCGTTTCATTCATTTGATCCTCAATTGCTGATACTCTTTCTTCCAGTTGATCGAGTCGGTTATGAAGCTTGTGGATTTGTCATGTATTTCTTGTGTCGTGGTTTTCATCTCTGTCATTTCGTTTATGACCTTCTCTGCATTAATTATTCTAGCTATCAATTCTTCCACTCTTTTTTCAATATTTTTAGTTTCTTTGCGCTGGGTACATAATTCCTCCTTTAGCTCTGAGAAGTTTGATGGACTGAAGACTTCTTCTCTCATCTCATCAAAGTCATTCTGTGACCAGCTTCGATCTGTTGCTGGTGATGAGCTGCGCTCCTTTGCAGGGGGAGATGCGCTCTTATTTTTTGAATTTCCAGCTTTTCTGCCCTGCTTTTTCCCCATCTTTGTGGTTTTATCTGCCTCTGGTCTTTGATGATGGTGACGTACTGATGGGGTCTTGGTATAGGTGTTCTTCCTGCTTGATAGTTTTCCTTCTAATGGTCAGGACCCTCAGCTGTAGGTCTGTTGGAGATTGCTTGAGGTCCACTCCCGACGCTGTTTGCCTGAGTATCAGCAGCAGAGGTTGCAGAAGATAGAATATTGCTGAACAGCGAGTGTACCTGTCTGATTCTTACTTTGGAAGCTTCCTCTCAGGGGTGTACTCCACCCTGTGAGGTGTGGGGTGTCAGACTGCCCCTCGTGGGGGATGTCTCCCATTTAGGCTACTCAGGGGTCAGGGCTCACTTGAGCAGGCAGTCTGTCCATTCTCAGATCTCAACTTCTGTGTTGGGAGATCCACTGCTCTCTTCAAAGCTGTCAGACAGAGTCGTTTGTGTCTGCACAGGGTTCTGCTGCATTTTTGTTTTTGTTGTTTAGCTGTGCCCTGTCCCCAGAGGTGGAGTCTACAGAGACAGGCAGGTTTCCTTGAGCTGCTGTGAGCTCCACCCAGTTCGATCTTCCCAGCAGCTTTGTTTACCTACTTAAGCCTCAGCAATGGCAGGCGCCCCTCCTCCAGCCTCACTGCTGCCTTGCGGTTAGATCGCAGACTGCTGTGCTAGCAATGAGGGAGGCTCCATGGCCGTGGGGCCCTCCCAGCCAGGTGTGGGTATAATCTCCTGGTGTGCCCGTTTGCTTAAAGCGCAGTATTGGGGTGGGAGTTACCCGATTTTCCAGGTGTTGTGTGTCTCAGTTCCCCTGGCTAGGAAAAGGGATTCCCTTCCCCCTTGTGCTTCCCAGGTGAGGCAATGCCTCGCCCCGCTTCATCTCTCGCTGGTCGGGCTGCAGCAGCTGACCAGCACCGATTGTCCAGCACTCCCTAGTGAGATGACCCCAGTACCTCAGTTAAAAATGCAGAAATCACCGGTCTTCTGTGTCGTTCGCGCTGGGAGTTGGAGACTGGAGCTGTTCCTATTTGGCCATCTTACTCCCGTTACTGATATATTCTAATTTAATCTACTGCAACAAAATAACTGAAAGAAAGATTACATTTCCCAGTCTACTTGCAATGAGATACAAGCAGAAGCCATCAGGAAAGAGTATCTAGGAAACCTATTGAAAGTGAGAGATTTGCCCTTTTAGTTTCTCCTACTTCCTCATTCTTCCTTCCTGGAATACAGATGTATTGTTCGGAGCTACAGTTGTCTTCTTGTACCGTAAGATGACCACAAGCATATAAAACATCCTAAGGAAGGCAGAGAAGAAAGATTTTAAAAGACAGCATTCCTTAATGTCAGTAAAACAGCCATACCAATTCTGGAATTCTTTTATGCACAATTTCTGTGAGACAAAATTAAGATTCAGTAATTTTAAGGCCTCTTTGAGATTTGCATTATGTGCTGCTGAAGCCAATTCTAACTTATATGGATGCCTGTAGTGATTTCATTTGACCCATAATAAGAATATTCATACTTTTTTTAGTCAATTAAAAATATAAAATTAAGCCTTTAAAATAATATAGATTCAGAATTAACCATAGACCCTGTAATGAGAAACATTTTTCAGTTAGTTTATTCTTTCCATAAGAAGTTTCTCCCTGTTTGTTTTATGATTATATCTCCTCTGTGTCATGAAACAGAGTGCCTTTTGTTTATTTCTTGTGAGGCAGATACAAAATTTGAGTGTTCATTTTACTGCTGGTTTTTCCCGCATTACGAACCCCAAGCTTTTGAACAAAATTTTTGTTAGCCTTTTCTGTCTCAGGACACTGTGCAGTAATGAACAGTGGACCATTACAATGCTCATAATGTTCACAGTCAATAAAAGGACCATTTTATGTGCGTTTGTTGGCAATGCATACATATGCGAGTTTAAGGACTAGGGGAGAGAAGCAAAAGTAGCTTTTTTGTTGTTGTTTAACTTAATTTCGAAGACTTCTTTTCCAAGTCTCATTGAAGTCTTGGGTGTTTAAAAAACTACAAAGACCCTCCTGGCTTCCAGTGACTTGATTTTATCACCCTTGTACCACAGAGAACCACAATATAGTTCCTCAAATACTTGACATTTTTTACATAGATTTACGTAGGTTAGAGACATTTTTTACTCTGTCTGCTTGCATAGCCCACTGCTGTTCTAGGCGCCATGATATGACAGAGACACAGGGATGATGAGGAGTGGTTGGAGGGGCAATTACAAAGAGGAACAGAATAAAGCAAATTGCTACTCTCGATTTACTATCTATACCTATAATATGTACCTTTACTAAGTATACCTCTAATCATCACTTTATGAGACATTAGCAACTTTTATATTTCCAAACCAGCCGTCAACACTAAGGGATCTGAACTTAACTGAACTTGTTTGGGTTCCTTCGTCATGTCTACAAGAATAACAAAAGCACATAGCCCCGACACATCCATCAGGATAAAGGAGAATGGCGCTAAATGTGATTATCACCAGGTATCTCTGTTAAAGGGGAAATCCAGAATTACTTGCTTCTTAAATCCAGAAAATACTCCCAATTTTTAGGTATCTATTTATCTTTTTCTCTGAAAAACCATTTTCCCAAGATGAAATAATAAAGAAGAAAGAAAGCAGGCCCCAGCATCTTTAAATGTAAGTTATCTCAAGCCAGTTTTATTTTTCAGTCTGTCTCAACTTCATTTTGGCAGTTTTATTCTTTGGAGAATGGAAAAAAAGAAATCAGGTCACCATCAAGCTTTTATTCTTTGGATTAGAAAAGGCAATGAAGGCTGCCTGTACCAGTAGCAAGGACATTCCAAGGGCACAGCTGTCCCAGATGCATGTAAGGAAATTCCTAGGCTTCAGATTGTGATATTCACAGTGTAAAATTTCACAGCACTCCAAATTGCTATTTTATAATAATAACCTTAAATTATAGTTGTTGTCTTAGTGCATTTGGGCTGCTGTAACAAAGTACTATAGACTGGGTGGCTTATAAATAACAGAAATTTATTTTTTACAGTTGGGGAGACTGGGAAGTCTAAGATCAGAGTGCCAGCAGATTCTTTGTCTGGTGAGCACCTGATTTCTGATAGAGAACTATCTTATGACTCTAACCTTACATGGCAGAAGGAGTAAGGGGTTTCTCTGGGGCCTCTTTTATAAATGCACAAATTCTATTCATGTGGGCAGAGTCCTCATGCCCTAATCACCTCCCAGAGGCCCCACATCCTAATACTATCATCTTGGCAGTGAGAGTATCAACTTATGAATTTGAGGAGGAAATAAACTTTAAAGTCATAGCTATTATACATTTATTATTAAGTTATCAAACATTTCTATATGTTCACTTAGATATAAACCCTTTGAAAAGAATGATAAAAATGTTCTCCATGATCCTGGCCCAGTGGCTCCATGGTTATATGTGGGTAAATAAGTACCATACTATCTCTTTCCCTAAGAGGGCTGTTGAAATGCTCAAAGCATGCAGAGTGGGTAAAATGGTTGGTTTGTGAATCATAAATCTTTTGAACTCCTGTGCCTAAATTGCCATATTAAGCAATTTTTTCAAAAAAGATTTCCATTTCCATTTGAATTTTAGATGAACAATGTTTTCTTAATCTAAGTATGCCCCATGCAATATTTGGAACATACTAAATAAAGTACCTGTTATGTAAAATTCAAATTTACCTAGATGGGGATCCTGCATTTTATCTGACAAGCCTACCCCCACCTCATAATGGCACATTTAAAACATTCTTTTATATATTGAATAAGGTAGATTCAGTCACTGAAGAGTAGACATGTATCTTGTTTCATGTGACAGAGTTTAAACAAGTATGTTCTAAACAGTGTGATATAAAATATATTGTGAAGTCCAATTGCCATTCCATATAGTTTACATGATTTTTTTCTTTCTCTTTAGCTGTCCACATTAAGTCCATAACACACCAGCTTATGGAATCTCAGAAACTCATGCAGAAGTGGGTTTTTTGTGTCTTATCACAGAAAGATACTCCTTTGCTTTGGAGATGGACTTCCAATCATGTTCTAAAACTATATTATGATACCTTTAATTGAAGCATGCCATGAGGTTCTGCAATTATTTTGCCTACACTCAAGACTTAAACTCAAATTCAACATTCCTGAAGCAGCACAACAAATATTTTCTTTATATTGTCATCTTTTTTGTGAGTCAATATGGAAAATATACACATTCTTCATTCATCCACAATATAGTGGTTAACATTATAAACCCTATAATTAGGCAGCCTGTTTTTGTTTCTTATTCTAGCTTCATTGTGCCACAATCCTTATATTCTCATGCTCCATTATATCATAAAACTTTATGATGTTTAGGGTTTTAAGAATTTGTAAAAAAAAAAAAAAGAAAAGAAAGAAAGAAAGAAACAAACAGCATTACTTAATATTTTAGTATCAGCAGAGAAAATTATCCAGGTAGATAAAAACTAACTTCTTTAAATTCCTAAACATTTAATGATTAAATAATTAAATAATTGGAATAAATTATTTAAATATGTTGTATGTTTCCACAACTTATAATAAGAAGTAGAATATATCATATGCTTTTTGAAACTCTGGAACATTTATTGGAATGCCAGTTGTTCTCAAGCACAGATGAAGTAAAGCTCGAGAGAAACATCGCTCAGAAGAATGTTTTTGCAGGGGCAGAAATCTTCTGTGTCTGTGTTGTCCAATATGTGGGCACAAACCACATGTGGCTACTAAGCACTTGAAATGCAGCTAGTAAAACTGACCTCCTACATTTTAGATTTAATTCTAATTCATTTAAATTTAAATATTTGCATGATGCTTGTGGCTACTCTTTTGGATCTAGATCTAGAGAGGTGAGTTGTGTGGGTTTTAAGATCTTCTGACTAATTTCTTTAGGATTTTTTTTTTTTTCTAATTCTGTCTCTTCAAGAAAGTTCCATATAGTTAAATGGTAGTACTTGTCTTTAGTGAATTTCCTAACTGCTTTCTATTTTTTTGTTTCTAATCAGCTCAGAATATTTGTAAAAATACACTTTTTAGAAATGTACTCATATTAAGAACAGTCAATTTGAGTGAAAAACACAATTACTTGTTAAGAGGAAGGAGTATGTGCTATTATATAAAGGTGCCTCAGTAAAAAAGATATTAAAAATAAAGGTCTATGTTAGTTGTGAAAAGGTTTTTTTTGTTAGTCCCCAGGAAGTAACATAAAGTTGACTTATTGGCTAAAAGCTCTCTAAATTAAGGAATATGCTGTATGTATAAGAATCCTTCAGATTTTATTATACTTTTACACTTAATTGTAGTTGATATTAAAAACCCGGAAAGTTAGATAGTTGTTTGTTTTCATTGCTATTAAATATATTGGAGACGATCCAAGAAAATAAGGAAGATCTGAGATAGACCAGTTCTTGTCATCAGGAATCTAATTAAGGGATGTTAATCCTGTGGTCTTGAGAAACTAGGCTAAGAGAAAGATTGTAATTGTATGTGATTATGTAAAGCACCAGTAAACTATAAAATGGTATAGTTAACCAATAGTACTAAATAACAGTCACAACTTGGAAAATTGTGATTTTTAGCCATTAGACAAAAATGCACAGTCTGGTATTTACTAATCCTGATGACTGAGTGACATAACTGATCCATTTGAAATTTACAGTTGATTTGGTTATATTCATTTGGAAATAAGACATTTACCAAAATAGAGATAATGAGAATATTTTACCCTAAGAAGAAATTATAAAAAAGAAAATGAAAACCTAAAAACCCAGGATACAAAGGATTAACTTTTTTGGTTTTTGGCACTTGTGTCAAAACTTCTAACTCACACCTTCTCCAAATAGCAGTTACTATGTCAAATAAAATGCATAAAACTGGCAGCAAAACAACATATCAGTCAAAGGTATTGACACAGACAGAGCACACACAACAAAAAAGAAAAGAACTTGAAAGTCATGGTTTCCAGACATTGAACATTAGACAGTGTAGGACTGTAATTCTTGAGAGAAGGAAATCCATAGCACAGGGATAGAAGTATATGGCTGAACCTGGCAATCTCTCTGAGTTGAATGGACCAAACTGGGTGTCTAGGGAGATCAATGTGTATAGAGTTTGCAAGACAGAATAACAGAGTCTGGAAATCTACCAGGAGTCTCCTTCTGATCTTCAACTGAGTACTGGTGAGCACATTCATATGATAAAAATACCTGAGGGCAAGGAAAGAAACAGAGGAAACAAAAGAAACAAAGGAAACATTCCAGGGGTTGTACACAGTGCCAGAAATTGTTTGTGTTCCTCCATCCACAGTAAAAAGCCATGTAATTCAATTTGAGAATTACTCAGAATAAAACTTTCATAAAATCAACCGTTTTCCAAAAATTTCACTATGTTGCAGAACAAGGTCAAGAATATATATAAGAAATATCAACCATGCAACAAGTTTACAATATTTAATATCCAAATGAGAATTGTCAGATATGAGACAGCAGGAAAGTGCAACCGTCACGAGGAGATGGTCAAAAAGATCCAAACCAAAGTTCCAAGTGTGAAAAATAAAATGAGGTGAAATCTATGCTAGTTGTTCACCACTTTGGAAAACATTGACAATGCAGTGCCCTTCAGAGGATCCAGTCATTCCATTTGTATTTATTCAACAGAAGTTGTTGAGACAATTAAATTGTCACAGAAGATTGATTTTTAATACCCCCAAATTATAAATAACTCAAATGCCCATCAACAGATGAAGGAAAAAACAAATTACAGAATATCCATACGTCTCAGTTCAGGCTGCTATAACAAAATAGTTGGCTGGAAGGCTTAAACCACAAACATTTAATGTTCACAGTTCTGAAGAATAGGAAGTCCAGAATCAAAGTGCCAGTAGATTTGGAGTCTGGTGACAGTCCACTTCTTTTTTTGCTGATGACCTTCTTCTCATTATATCCTCATGTGGCCTCTCTTTGGTGTAAAAGAAAGAGCTCCTGTTTCTCCCTCTTTTAATGAGGGCATTAATACCATCATGAAAACCTCACCCTAATTACCTCCCAAAGGCTTTAACATGTAAGTTTGGTGATGGGGGACACAAACATTCAATCCATAGTACTACACAATGGAACATATTATTCAACAATAGAAATAAGTGTACTATTGATTATATTGAATAAAAAAAATCCTTACCTGCCTGTGAAAAATTAAAAGAATATATTCTCTATAATCCCATTTATATAAAATTATTTCAAAAGCAGAGAAAACTGTAGTTGAAGAAAGCCTATCTGTGATTGCCTGAGGATGGCTATGTGGGGGAGAGGCAAGAGGGAAAAATTATAAAGGAACAGGAGAATTTTGGAATTTCTAGATATGTTTATTATCTTGATAGTGGTGATGGTTTTACATGTATTTATCGACACAAGCATACATCAAATCTTACAACTTAATTTTATTAAGGTTATGTTTTAAATTTAGATCAATACAGCTATAAAAACAATAAAAAATTTAAATGACATGATATAAATATTTGAAAATAGACACATATAGTACATCCTTTGTGCTGGAAATTGTTCATAAAACATAAGCATTGAATATTGTGTTTGCAGTAGACAGTCAATATATATTACTCTACTGTATGTCTGGTCTATGTAATATTTCTATTTGAAAATATGTGGCATATAGCTCAAAGTTTATATCCAATTTACATCTCTAATCACAGTATCTCTGTGGACCTTTTTGGATTAAACTCAAAACAGTGAAACAAAAAAGGTTTTACTAAGCCATGGACCCCAATAACAATAGCATTTAAACATGCAAATACACACACACACACACACACACACACATACACACACACAGAAACACACACACATATTAGTTTTTTCAGTAAAATTAGTAGCATTCTTATTTAAAGTTATGCATATAAGTTTCTAGAACTCTTTTTAGTGATACCTAGAAGTTTTTTAAATATAACTTATTAACTTGTTAACAAACAGTCTGGCACTTACTGGTGCTCAATAAATATATTTTTAATGAAACAATGAACAGTTTTTTTTTATCATTTACTTGTTTTATAAGGGCCTCTCTATGAAAATAGCTTCCAATAATGTTTAAGTGATTTCATTTTGATTCGGTAGCATTAAAATAACTGTTTTTTATTTTAAAAAACTATTTCTTTGTATTCACAAGTCCTGATAATGTTAAACAACGTTAACGAAATAATATTTGTTGTGTCTAATATTTAAATTTAAAAATAAAATAATTTTTGAAATGTTTTTATAATGAAACCACTACATATTGTAACTTGTGAGATACAGAGAAAGCATTATATAGAGAGAAATATATAGCCTTAAAAGCTAATATTTAAAAAGGTAGAAAATAAAAGGTATTTTCTACCTTTAGCATATATTTACTTAAAAACTTTGAAGAACAACACAAAAAATTAAAATAGAAATAAAAAAGATAATTAAGGAATTTAAGAAAAAACCTTGGAAAAATATTAGAGTACATTTACAAGGCCAAATTTTATTATTTGAAAAAATAATAAAATAGAGAACTTCTAATGACAGAAATCAAAGAGAATGAGAAGCAGCACAGTAAATATTAAGATATGAAAAGACTACAGAACTACTAGTATACTAGTGCCACTCCCCCCAAAAATAATAGAATACTTCGACGCTGGTTTTTGTTGTTGTTGTTGTTATTGTTGTTGTTTTGAGAAGAAGTCTCGCTTTGTTGCCTAGACTGGAGTGCAGTGGCGCAATATCGGCTCACTGCAAGCTCCACCTCCTGGGTTCACACCATTTTCCTCCCTCAGCCTCCCTAGTAGCTGGGATTAGAGGAGCCCGCCACCATGCCCAGCTAATTTTTGTATTTTCAGTAGAGACGGGGTTTCACAGTGTTAGCCAGGGTGGTCTCGATCTCCTGATCTTGTGATCTGCCCGCCTCGGCCTCCCAAAGTGCTGGGACTGATGCTTAGTTTTATGTGTCAACTTGGCTGGGCTATGGTGTCCACTTGTTTGGCCAATCCCTAGTCTAGATGTTGCAGTGTAGATATTTTGTTGATGTGATTAACATCTACAGTCAAATGACTTCTAAGTAAAGAATGATGATGATGTGGGTGGGCCTCATTCAATCAGTTGAAGAGCTTCAGAGCAAAAACCAAGGTTTCTCAGAAAATGAAGTTTCCTTCATCAAGATTATATTCTAATAATATATTAATCTATTATTTGAATATTAGAAATCCTGCCTGAATGTCTGTCTGTTGGCTTGACCTATGGGTTTGGATTCAAGACTGTGACTCCAACTCCTGCCTGAGTTTCCAGCCAGCTGGCCTTCCCTACAGATTTTGGACTTAACGCTGTGATTGTATGAGGCTATTTCTTTAAATCTCTCTCTCTGAGGAACCCTAACTCATACAAATATTACAATAATATAATACCAATACATTTGAAATATGACAGCAAAATTGACTGAAAATGAAAATGTAAGCCTGCATAGTTTTATGTTCATTAACAAATTAATTTGATTACAACCTTTACACAAAGAAGTTCCCAAGTTTATGTAGTTCTATAGGTGAATTCTAATTTATCTGAAGAAGTTTATCATTAATTCTATATTGTCCCTTCTAGACAATAGAAAAACAGGAAGCATTACTTGTCAGATTTTATGCTTTGTATAAAAACCAGACTTTTATGCTCCAAGAAAAAAAAATTACACCCTAAAACATCACTCCTGCAAGAAATATATACAAAAGCTCCTAAAGAGTATCTTAGCAAACTGAATTCAGCAATGGATAAAAAAGATGTACAGTGCGGCCGGGCGCGGTGGCTCAAGCCCGTAATCCCAGCACTTTGGGAGGCCGAGACAGGCGGATCAGGAGGTCAGGAGATCGAGGCCATCCTGGCTAACACGGTGAAACCCCGCCTCTACTAAAAATACAAAAAAATTAGCCGGGCGAGGTGGCGGGCGCCTGTATTCCCAGCTACTCGGGAGGCTGAGGCAGGAGAATGGCGTAAACCCGGGAGGCGGAGCTTGCAGTGAGCTGAGATCCGGCCGCTGCACTCCAGTCCCGGCGACAGAGCGAGACTCCGCCTCAAAAAAAAATAAATAAAATAAAATAAAATAAAAAAGATGCACAGTGTTCTTTCTTTCCTAATAGATTCAAGAATGGCTAAACATTGTATAATCTTACATTCATAATCATTAAATTATCAGGTTAAGTAAGAAAAAATATAAATATTTCAATAGAAGCAGTAAAAAGCTTTTAATAAAATTCAATGCCAACTTACGGTTTTAAATTAAAAAGGAAGGAAAGAAACATACTTTTCCTGAGAATGAGTAAATACCAATTGGTAACACATATATAGGCCTACACTATAGAGAATTCTCTTGCCTAGGTAAACCAATACAAATCAAGAATAGCAAATGTCAATCAATTCTTTGTAATATATTCATATAATGGAATACCTGCACAGCAATGGAAATAGATAAATGAGGGTTGTGTGGATTAATAGAGATGCACGTTAGAACATAGCATTGAATGAAGAAAAGAAATAACAAGGTATTAAATTCTGCTTTCATAAAACTCATCAAAGAGAAAAACTAGCTTTGATATATATCTAAGAGAAAGACTTTCACAAACACACACACAAAGCAAGTTCCTAATAAATACAAATCAAATTAGTGTTTAATTCTTCAGTAAGGACAGACCCTAGAGGATTATGGGTTAGGAAAGGAGCACATAGATATATAGCAAGAAGTTGATAATGTTCTAGTCATTAAAGTTGATCGTGTATTGATTGTTCTATTATCAGACTTATTTATTATATATCTATCATATATGTAATGTGTATAATATATAATGTGTGTTTATATATCTGTATGTGCATATATGTGTGTATGTGTATTCTGTGAATCATGCTTGCATCGTGTAGGCTAGATGGGGGCAAAGGAGCTGTATCATCCCTAGAGTCAATGCTATTTTATTGACTCTTTCACATACTCTTCCCAATTATTTCCCTATTTTCTTGCCTCATCCCCTTTACTTGACATTGTTACTCAAATGTGTTTTAGTAACTATTTCCTGATTGGAAGAGCAATACAACACATTTTTAACAGCTGGCATAGTGGAAAAATTAAAATGAAAATCACCCATAATTCTACCACATAGAGAAAATATCACATCTCATGTGTGCATGCAATATACATGCACACGAACCCCAAAACCAGTGGGAATTTCTATATATTCACCTTTGTCTACTGCCATCATAATATATAATAGCAAAATAAACAGTATTACATGTAACATATATAAGCAGTATAATATGCAACATTAAATATTAATATGTAATATTTACGATATGCTATTATAGACTATTCTATAATATAATATTATATAGAATATATCTTGTATATATTACAATAATATAATACCAATACATTTGAAATATGACAGCAAATGAATGAATTAATGAAGGTAAGTCAACAAGAAAAGGTCATTTTATCTGCTCTCTATAGAAAATTGCTAAGGAAACCAAATCATTTTGACTATCTATGCCTTTATCTTTGATTTGATGAGATTTTATATGGAAAATGAATTTATAATAACAAAGAGCAACAGTAGAAAAATACTTTTTAATATATCTTGTATATTCTATATTAATATTTACATGCTATAATAATATAGAAAATATATTCTAAAATGTCATCATGTAATTATATAATGTGTACAGTTAAATAGTGCATATTTCTTGTTTTACTTGTTTCAAGTCATTATTTTTTATGGCTGGAGCCTATAGGCAGAATTTTTGTTTTACTCTTCTACCAGGTCATCCTTTCTTTATCCAATGTCGAGTAGTTTTCTCTTGACTTGTATTTCCTAATTATTCCTTTCAATTTACGAGTACTTCTCAGGGCTTTTGAAATCTTTATGCAATGGCTAAAGTTTCTCATATACCTTATAATAATAATTAATATTATTTGTATTAAGGTAAGTTAAAAAATACAATGTGTCCCTTTGATATTGGGGTATTTGAGATTCCTGTAAGGTCAGAGACTCAATTCTTATAAATGTTTGTTTTGTTAAATACAGCCTTGGGAACAGGCTAACATCCAGTCAACAAAATTATTGTTAGCCCTAGGTGTAATCAGAATCAAAATAAAATGTTTAAAAAGAAGCACAATGCATAAAGATGCTCTTGACTTTTCTGGCTCTTTGAGAGAAGTACTGTCATATTTCCTTCCCGGTCCTAAGCTATGGTTGATACTCCTCTCTGCTCTACTCAGGGCACTCCATTTGGAGGGAACACATGGGATGATAACTCCAATGACTTCTGACTCTTACCTACAGAACCACTGCCTTTCTTATGTTTGACCTGTCATTTTCTTTCTCTGCCTAGGATGGGAAGGTATGAGACTCCATTAAAAAATGCAACAAATCGATGAGTTTTAACAGAAAAGTGAAAAAATATATAATTTTAATTTATTGGAGCCTAGTCATTTTTCCAATATGGTGTCCCTTTTTTAAATCTATTTTAGCTCAGCAGAATCGAAAAGCTATGGCTAACCCCACAATAACAACAACAACAACAGTAACAACAAAAATCTGTTGATACTCCTGACATTTTGAGAACTTTGAATAGGATATATTGTAGAGAAAGGTAAAGATCAAGAAATGTTTCACTGAAAAAAGTACTGTTATTTGGAATTTAAATGTAACTTAGCGTCTGTGGGATATTGCAGTGACCTAGAATTTAAAAAAGACATCCAGTTGTAAGATAGTGTTCAAATCATTGTCAAGAACTGTTACTCAACATTAAGCTCATTTTCTCTGTGTTTGACTGTATCTGTAGCTCGCAGTAACAAGAAAAGGTCATTTTATCTGCTCTCTATAGAAAATTGCTAAGGAAACCAAATCATTTTGACTCTGTCTATGCCTTTATCTTTGATTTGATGAGATTTTATATGGAAAATGAATTTATAATAACAAAGAGCAACAGTAGAAAAATACTTTTTAAACAATTCTTACCAAAATTTGTTTGTATTTGAAGCATTATGGACAAAATGCAGATAGAGTTCCACTGTTGTCCTTTCTTGCTCCATGAAATTCTGGAAGTTTTGTTTTTAATTTATTTGACCTAGGGATTAATGAAAGCAGCAGAGCTTTCTATTAATGCGGAAGCTTTTGGGTGCTTAGTGTGTATAAGCATCACTAGGGAAGCTTGATAAGCACACTTAGCCCTACTTACAAGATATGGAGTAAGTCTCTGAGACATGCATTTTAACCAGTGATATAGATGGCCTGTGACTAACCTTTTAAAACATGGTCTTCAGTTGGTCACTCTTAGATTCTCCCTCTGAAACGGTCCTACTATAAATTCTTTTAGGAAGTTGTATGTTGATTTTCAAACACTAAGACTCCAGCTACCTTAATACAGGTCTTTTTATACCTAGATATTCTGATTAGCTGAAGGTTTGAATTTCCAGTAGGAGCACTATGAAGGTGTTGATTGTGGGAAAACTGCCAACTGGTGAAATAGAGTCTCTTGGGGAGATGGATTAAGTGGACCTGAATTCCAGCAAATTTCAAAGGGCAAGCTAATTCAATTTCCGTATTTGTGTGCGTGTTTATAACAGCATGTTGAAAAACCAGTTCTATATGATGTAATCATAAAAACAAATTCGTAATTATCTCATACTGTTTCTTTAACATTGCTAATAGGAAAGAAGTAGGGAGTACAGGTTTTTCACAACCCAGGAAGTATCATGCCATTTTATTTAATATGCACATTCTGTTTCAGTAAATCTGGGAAAGGTAGGGTCAAATTCCCAGAGAATACTATAAACACCTCTACGCAAATCAACTAGAAAATCTAGAAGAAATGGATAATTTCCTGGACACTTACACTCTCCCAAGACTAAACCAGGAAGAAGTTGAATCCCTGAATAGACCAATAGCAGGCTCTGAAATTGAGGCAACAATTAATAGCCTACCCACCAAACAAAATCCAGGACCAGATGGATTCACAGCTGAATTCTACCAGAGGTACAAGGAGGAGCTGGTACCATTCCTTCTGAAACTATTCCAATCAATAGAAAAAGAGGGAATCCTCCCTAACTCATTTTATGAGGCCAACATCATCCTGCTACCAAAGCCTGGCAGAGACACAACAAAAAAAGAGAATTTTAGACCAATATCCTGATGAACATCGATGCAAAAATCCGCAATAAAATACTGGCAAGCCAAATCCAGCAGCACATCAAAAAGCTTATCCACCATGATCAAGTGGGCTTCATCCCTGGGATGCAAGGCTGGTTCAACATTCGCAAATGAATAAATGTAATCCAGCATATAAACAGAACCAAAGACAAGAACCACATGATTATCTCAATAGATGCAGAAAAGGCCTTTGACAAAATTCAACAGCACTTCATGCTAAAAATGCTCAATAAATTCGGTGTTGATGGAACGTACCTCAAAATAATAAGAGCTATTTATGACAAACCCACAGCCAATATGATACTGAATGGGCAAAAACTGGAAAAATTCACTTTGAAAACTGGCACAAGACAGGGATGCCCTCTCTCACCACTCCTATTCAACATAATGTTGGAAGTTCTGGCTAGGGCAATCAGGTAAGAGAAAGAAATCAAGGGTATTCAGTTAGGAAAAGAAGAAGTCAAATTGTCCCTGTTTGCAGATGACATGATTGTATATTTAGAAAACCCCATTGTCTCAGCCCAAAATCTCCTTAAGCTGATAAGCAACTTCAGCAAAGTCTCAGGATACAAAATTAATGTGCAAAAATCACAAGCATTCTTATACACCAGTAACAGACAAACAGAGAGCCAAATCAGGAATGAACTTCCATTCACAATTGCTTCAAAGAGAATAAAATACCGAGGAATCCAACTTACAAGGGATGTCAAGGACCTCTTCAAGGAGAACTACAAACCACTGCTCATTGAAATAAAAGAGGACACAAACAAATGGAAGAACATACCATGCACATGGATAGGAAGAATCAATATCGTGAAAATGGCCATACTGCCCAAGGTTATTTATAGATTCAATGCCATCCCCATCAAGCTACCAATGAGTTTCTTCACAGAATTGGAAAAACCGCTTTAAAATTTATATAGAACCAAAAAAGACCCACATTGCCAAGACAATCCTAAGTCAAAAGGACAAAGCTGGAGGCATCACGTTACCTGACTTCAAACTATACTACAAGGCTACAGTAACCAAAACAGCATGGTACTGGTACCAAAACAGAGCTATAGACCAATGGAACAGAACAAAGTCCTCAGAAATAATACCACACAGCTACAGCCATCTGATCTTTGACAAACCTGAGAGGAACAAGAAATGGGGAAAGGATTTCCTATTTAATAAATGGTGCTGGGAAAATTGGCTAGCCATAAGTAGAAAGCTGAAACTGGATCCTTTCCTTACTCCTTATACGAAAATTAATTCAAAATGGATTAGAGACTTAAATGTTAGACCTAATACCATAGAAACCCTAGAAGAAAACCTAGGTAGTACCATTCAGGACATAGGCATGGGCAAGGACTTCATGTCTAAAACACCAAAAGCAACGGCAGCAAAAGCCAAAATTGACAAATGGGATCTAATTAAACTAAAGAGCTTCTGCACAGCAAAAGAAACTACCATCACAGTGAACAGGCAACCTACAGAATGGGAGAAAATTTTTGCAATCTACTCATCTGACAAAGGGCTGATATCCAGAACCTACAAAGAACTCAAACAAATTTACAAGAAAAAACAAACAACCCCATCAAAAAGTGGGCAAAGGATATGAACAGACATTTCTCAAAAGAAGACATTCATACAGACAACAGACACATGAAAAAATGCTCATCATCACTGGCCATCAGAGAAATGCAAATAAAAACCACAATGAGATACCATCTCACTCCAGTTAGAATGGCAATCATTAAAAAGTCAGGAAACAACAGGTGTTGGAGAGGATGTGGAGAAATAGGAACACTTTTACACTGTTGGTGGGATTGTAAACTATTTCAACCATTATGGAAAACAGTATGGCGATTCCTCAAGGATCTAGAACTAGATGTACCATATGACCCAGCCATCCCACTACTGGGTATATACCCAAAGGATTATAAATCATGCTGCTATAAAGACACATGCACACGTATGTTTCTTGCGGCACTATTCACAATAGCAAAGACTTGGAATCAACCCAAATGTCCATCTGTGACAGACTGGATTAAGAAAATGTGACACATATACACCATGGAATACTATGCAGCCATAAAAAAGGATGAGTTTGTGTCCTTTGTAGGGACATGGATGCAGCTGGAAACCATCATTCTTAGCAAACTATCACAAGAACAGAAAACCAAACGCCGCACGTTCTCACTCATAGGTGGGAAGTGAACAATGAGACCACTTGGACTCGGGAAGGGGAACATCACACATCGGGACCTATCATGGGGAGAGGGGAGGGTGGAGGGATTGCATTGGGAGTTATACCTGATATGAATGACGAATTGATGGGTGCTGACGAGTTGATGGGTGCAGCACACCAATATGGCACAAGTATACATATGTAACAAACCTGCACGTTATGCACATGTACCCTAGAACTTAAAGTATAATAAAAAAAAAGAGAAAATACATATTTTTTTTTTCTTATTGTAGCACATTTTTCTGCTTAAATTGTGCATAATATACATTGTTTTTTAAAAAAGAAACCCTGGATGTTATTCAGAAAAATATGAGAGCCAAAATCTCTTTGCTCAGTAATATCTTTTGACAAAAATTTTAAAATAAACTTCATAAATGTAAAATAATATGAACAACTCAACTTGTAGCAAAACATGTAACATAAGAATACAGAGTTCCTCTTCACATCCAATGACATTATTCTCCCTAAAGTCATCTCAAGAAGCAAACACTAATAACATCTCTCTAGACATCTTTCTATGAATAGTTACAAATTAAAATATCAATAAAAAAATGAGTAGACGGACAAATGGATAAAGAAGTATATAGGTAGGTAGATCAGTAGATATAAATACTGTTTCTAAAACTAAAAATATAATACGCATAATTTCTTAAGATTTAGGACAAATCCAATTTTTTATCTCTTTGTATCTTCTCACAGTCACCGAACTTCAACCACTTGCTCAATTAAGAACTTCAACTGAAGTTATTATTGCCTCATGTCCTGTTAAACTAGCTGCCACAGCCTCCAGAATGGTGTTTGAGAACCAGGGTTTATCTGGCCCTCCGTTGTGCCTGGATAATCATTTATGTCCTGACTAGGCACATAGAAATTCTATCTTCCTAATCAGCCAAGAAGAAAGAATGTGGGGATCCTGCTGTCTCATGACATTAGAGTGGAAGGCCCCAGGACAAAAGGTCAGGTAAGTGCAGCACCAATTCACTAGGATGGAAGTATTTCTTGAGGATCAGCCCCAAGCAGATGAAGAAGACAGAAGTAAATTACATAAACAAGTCGTCCAGACTCCCATGTCACCTAATTCTGTTGTATCAATGCTTCTCCATCTTATATCCAAGTGAGACAAGGACTGGAGCCTACTTTGCAAATTGGTCATCATGATATTTCGATGTCTGCCACCACTCTGCTGCTGATTCATAACAGACCAACTCAGAGATGGCCCCAAATGAAAGTATAAAGAGGAATCCTCCTCAGGGGTGGAGGGGGATGCAAAGTTTTAAGCAGTATACTTGGTTGCCCACGTTGTATGGCAGAAGTGGCCCAAGGCGAAGGCATATTCTGAGTTCTGAAACTAGTAGGTGACTTGTCTCTTTAGGCAGAGCCTGACACATGACTGGAAAATCAGAGACAAGGCAGTGTGAAGAAGAGGTATAATACAGATGGATCTATGTGAGTGATCACTAAAAAGTGCAGATGTTTTGGTCTCACACTAAGGCACATTGGAGAAAATCCTCCACAGCCAAATCTCTCAGCAGTCAGTTGAACAAGATGACCCACCTTATGGAATGTCTGCCGGACTTTCCCTTTGTTAATCTTGGTGGTTCTGAAGAGCCAGTGAGGAAAATACTTATGGTGGCAGGAATGAGACAATGTATGGGTTCAATAACCTGGACTTTTTCTCAAGTCTGCTATAGTTACTGCCACTTCTGAATACCCAGCTCTGCCAGCAGCAAGCACAGATGCTGAATCCTTCTTATGGCACAACTGAGGGAAACACAGTGGCTGAACTGGGTCAGTTACAGTAATGAGCCCCTTATACCTTGGAGGAGATTGTGGTTTACCCTTTCCAACATGGGCATATACTCCCTATATTGGTGTGCCTTCTCTCTCTACCAGCTCATAGGCCTATGTGATTTGCTCAATGGAGAGTCTCTGCTGCCTCTTGCATTACTGTAGTTTCATCTTTTAACTTCACTGGTAGCTTCTGCCTTCCCCAGTGATGGCCTGGCTTCAACATAGTGTATGTCACACCCCTGAAGCATGAGTCACAGCTGTGCCAGTGCCCAGGTCTGAACCAGCTGAAACTTGGAGGCTTCAGATTCTAAGAGAAAAAAATTCATATAACTTGGATGTACAGGGAGATAAATGTCCCATGGGACAAATGTGACTAATCAGGGACAAGAGACAGGAAGGATCCAGCATACAATTTTCATACTTTTTCTTCCTTTGAACTATTTCAAGGCACAGTATTCCAGTGACATCTCAAGGATGATAGGCACAGTTGTACAGTCAGTTGTATTTTACTGAATATTTGGGCTCATTGGGGTGTATTTGTTTCCTGTCTTTTCTTGCCTCACAATTTTTTAATTACTTTTGGTGCTAAGAGTCTGCACTCCAAATAAGACACTAATATGTAAACTTTGCCTCAGTATGTTTTCTAGGCACCTAAGCTAAGGCAACCTAATTATTTTATTTAATCTTAATTGTATTTGAGAAAAGAAACTAGACTGAAACTTAATTATCAAACCACTCATTGTCCACCACACACCTATTACTGGCTAACTGATTTATCTTAGAAAAAAGAAAAATATATGCATGCATGTGTGTGTGTGCCTACTTATATATGAACAAAATAACCAGAACTTATGTTTTTATAACAGAATGTTTCAATATTAAACATTATTGATTGTGTCACCTCCATAAAAGACAATGAAAATTTACCTTCTTGCATGACTTTCCATATCCCTTCCTTCGCCTCACAATTATTAACAATTATTTTATCGTTTTTTAGTTGTTGAAGATTATATCATCTACTTTATAATTCCCCCAGATATTACAATTGCATATTTAAATACTTTTAATGCTTCCCACTAAGGCTTGCCAGTATTCCTTTTCCCTGAGACCCTAAGTAAGCTCCCTTGACCTAATTAAGTTCCCTTAATTGTTCTCCTTAGTTGCATCAACAGTTTTATAAAGGCTTTGTTTTCTTCTTTAGTGGTGTGTTGCCTCATTTTGCAGAAATATATCCTGAAATAGTTTTTTAGAAAAGGGTCTCGGGAAGACAAACTTTTTGGGTGAAAATGCCTGCTATCTGAAGTTATACTATGTAGTTTGCTATGCATTTTAAGCATATAATTTTAGGTTGAAAATTAAACCCCTCAGATGGTTGAAAACACTGCTATGCACCTTTTGGAACTTTGAATAGTGATTAGAAATCTGTTACCAGTCTAATTTGCAGTCCTTTGTATGTGACCTGCTTTACTTGTCTTGAAAAATTCCCTTCAATTTTTGTTTTCTGAAATGCCACGAGGTTGCATCTAGATACATGTTTTTGGTTCATTCATTCATTCACAATTTCTCTCCAGTTTAAAAAGATTATTATTTCGTTCCTCAGGTCTAGAAAATGTTATTGTATTTTTGTGAAATTATTCTGTTTTCCATTTTTTAAATTCTCTCTGAAATCTTTATTAGTTAGATTTTGAACTTCATATTTTCTCCATATTTTCTTTGTTTTCTACTTTCTGGATCTTTCTTTAACTTTATCTCATGCCATTCCTATTAAAAAACATATTCAGATTATTTAGCAGAATCAAATTTTATTTCACATGGGGCCCTTTTTTGTTTGGTTTTTATTTGTTTGACATGCTTTTCATCACATGCTGGTCTTGAAATAATGAATGTCATTCCAAATCTCTATCAGAATAGTAAAAATGTCTTTCATGTTATGTTCTATTCACAATCATAGTTTTCTTCAAAGAATAATTTTATGTTTAATTATTTGATCTCATTTTTATGTTGCAAATTTTTCTTAAACATATGGTGCAATTGGTTATGCAATTTTATTTAAGAAAGAAGCAACGAAAAGCTATTGAAAGTTCTGTGTGTGTGAATAGGGCTTATCTATTTGTGAAAGTTTAATGGCAGATAATTAGGCAGAAGACCAGCAGTTCTGTTAAGATGATCTCAGTATTTCAACAAGGAACACTCAATTGTTGTGGTCCTCTGTCATAAGCTGAGAGATGGAACATTGAATCCTTCTTCCCCCTCCTTCCAGCTCATCTCATGCATTCCGTTAATCATGTAGGATGTTTTTAGATCCTCCCTGAGTCTTTCCAGAGTTCTGAAAAGCAGAGCTGCAGTTCCTTTGTTAAGAGAATCTTACTATAAGACTATTTTATATTGAAGCTTCTTCCTTTTAACTAAACCCATTACCACTCCTTCTCATGTTCCAATGATTTGTAGCAATCATCTTCTGATGTCCTCTCTGATGTGTTTATCTGGTTTGTATTTGTTATCTAGTATTTTAATAGAGTATCAGAAGTGAAAATGGTAAGTGGGTATGGAAGCCCCACTTGATAGTTAAAAGAAATTGCACAAGATGAAATCAACTAGAGATACATGATTATTTAATGTTAACTTGTAGTTCAGATATTTCAGTAACACAATCTCTTTAAAGAAAAAAAGTATATTTCCATTTCTTGCCACCATTTTTTTTTCAAAAAAGACAGTCCCTAATTTGTTCTAATCCCACTTTATTATTAATAATAATTTTACCATCAAAATTGATATATTACCACAATTAATTGATTAACTGGGAAGTACTCACAGTGAGACCATTATTTATAGTGTTTCCTGTCATATTGATTCCAAGATACATGGAAAAATAAATGTTAAAGAAAAATTGCACCAATACCAAGTTAAATAAGTAAAAAAGACCTTTATTTAAGGCTACTGAAATAAGGGAAAGAAGTCAGAACTTAGTCTAAGCCCAACTCCCTGAAACAAAGGGTGGGAGTTTTAAAGATCTGGGCTGGGAGAAATCAAAGACCATCTGGGTTTGCTGACTGGCCTTGACCAAAGGAAAAGTGAAGTTTCTCCTATCTATGCCAGGAGGTAGTGTTACAATTTGGAGAAGGCACCTATAAGTTAGGCTGCTACCTTCCCACAGAAAGATAGGGATACATCTTTCTTGATGAATACATTTCAAAGGGATGGCTTGCAAGTCTTTGAGAAAGACATTCCTGGGTTGAAAATGTGTCAAAAAGCTTTAAAAGAGATATCTCAAAGAGGGCAGAGAAAAATCTACAATTAAAAGCTTTCTAAGTAAATGGTCTAAAAAAAGATGGTCAAGGCCTCGAGTTAGAAGAAAGGCTGTCTAAAGTTTATTCCAGCTGAGATGTAAGTCAAGATCTTCTTGGTCATAAAGCTGTAAGAAATTGTAGAGAATATTCTATAGCCTTTTATTTGCAGGTAAGGGGGGTGAGGCCTGGGCAAGTTAAGTAGTTTTCACAGGAAAGCATGTGTAGCTGTTGGCAGGGCCAAAGTCAAGGTACTTCCTCAAACTGTAGCATGCATTGTAGTACTAGTCAGAACACCCAGACCGTGGGATGCAGTAAATGGACTAGGTCTGTTCCACTAAATAAATGAATAACTTCTCATTTCCTTTATCTTTATTAGCTATTAAGACCATGTGCGTATAACTTGCCCACCTTTTCTTATAGAATGCTTTTACCTTTCTCTAATTTAATCACCTTATGTCCTCGTGTTTGTACAACTCTGTCATGAAGAAACAAACTTCCACTATAATGTACTCTGTGTGTATTGTGTTCCAGTACTGTTTGAGACTCCATTAATACAAATTACTAAGACCTAAGTACTGAGTTTTGCCCTTAATCCCAGAGTTAGGAAGTTCAAGAGAGAAAACCATTTGGTATATTCATTGCAGTATAGTTTAAAAGCACTGGCTTGAAAGATCAGAAGGAGAACACCTAACTCTTAGCTCAGCTAGATATCAGCCCCAAGAACTTGATAAAATCACTTACGTTCTCAGTTTTCTTATTCGTGGCCTGAAAGACCATTAATATTTCCTTGAACTCTAAAATTCTGATTCCATAAGATGTAATTATTTCACATCCATTGAAGTGTAAAATGAGCAGACAGGTTTATGCCCTTCTTAGGCACTGGTTAGTATTGTTCTACTTTTTCAAGCATGTACTTTTTTTAAAATGCTGTTTCTTCCTGTCATCTGCATTATCCTGAGGGAACAGGAGAGAGAATAGTTTATACTTTGATTCAGACAGCACTGACCCTCCATAAGAGACTACGAGTTGCCTGAGACACCATCAGATTTTTTTAATTTAATAGCCATTGTATTAGTCAAGGTTCTCTAGAGGGACAGAACTAATAGGATCTATGTATATATGAAAGGGAGCTTATAAGGAGAATTGATTTACACCATCACGAGGTAAAGTTCCATGATAGGGTGTCTGCTAGTTGAGGACCAAGGAAGCCAATGGTGGATCAGTCCGAATTCCAAAGCCTCAAAAGTAGGGAAACTGATGGTGCAACCTTCAGTCTGTGGCCAAAGGCCCAAGGGCCCCTGGCAAACCACTGGTGTAAGTCCAAGAGTCCAAAAGCTGAAGAGCTTGGAGTCTGATGTTCAAGGCAAAAAACATCCAATACAGGAGAAAGGCCAGAAGACTCAGCAAGTCTGCTCAGTCACCTTCTTCTGCCTGCCTTTTGTAGCCGAGCTGGCAGCCCATGGGATGGTACCCACCCAGATTGAGGGTGGGTCTGCCTCTCCCAGTTCACTGACTCAAATGTTAACCTCCTTTGGCAGCACCCTCACAGACACACCCAGGATAAATACTTTGCTTCCTTCAATCCAATCAAGTAGACAATATTAACCATCACAGCCATGACTTACATAGACTAAAGTAGTGATTGCTATGTAGAAAAAAATGAAGAAACACTAGTGGCCAAAGTGAAATCCAGAATAAGTGGAGTGTTTTATAACGGGACATTATTTTTTCGGAAAGTACTAAAACAATCCAGCAGATGCCAAATACTATTGCTCAGCCCCTACTTATGTGTATTTATGAATCTACATAATTTTAATAAAAGAACTAAATGTGTATATGCATGTGTACACAATTTTTAAAAAACCTTTAAATTTTTTTTAAGCCTAAAAACTGTTGTAATTTTAGGAATGATATTGGAAATAGCACTTATGGACTCTCAACTTAACAGGAGTATAATTTATATCTCAAGCCTGGATGTCTCCCCTAACCTCAGACTTTGTAACCAAGTGCTTTCTTGATATTTCTAATCAAGGTGATAAATGCTAGTAATATCTCAAATTTCATATGTCCAAAGCTAAACCCCTACTATTCCATTTCAAATGTGCTTCTCTCTCAGTCTTCTTTATCTCGGTCATGAAAAGCTTTTTCTTCCAATTTCTCAAGCTAAAAACCTGTATTTATCTTGACTTATCTCTGCTTTTCACACCATATCTAATTCATCAGCAATTCCTGTAAACTTTTCTTCAAAATACACCTACATCCTGACTACCTTTTACTGCTTCCATGATGATCAACTCTTTTCAAGACACCATCACCTCTTGCTTGGATGACTGCAGTAGCCTCAGAAATGGCCTCTGGCTTCTGCCATTGCCCCTCCCCACCTCATAGTCTACTCTTCACACAGACACAAAATAATCCTGCTGAAATATAATCCAGATGATCTTCTTCTTCCACTCTGAAAGCTCCAGTGGTCCCTAGTTGCACTTGGGCAAAAGCCTGTGTTTTCCAGATGACCTATATCTCTAAGCAATCTAACCCTCTCCCCCACTTTCCCCTCTGAATTCATTTCCTACTACTTTTCCTTTGGATCATTCGCTTTCAGCCACACTGGTCTTCCTTCTTCCTTAACGAAAGTCAAAAGTGCTTCCACTTCCAGTGCAGGGCAGTTGCCCTATCTGACCACTTTTCCTGGAATTCCTCTTCACGTGAATGATTGCATGGCTTACTTCATCTTGGCTTCCCATGAGCTATTCTCTGGTCTGTATATCTAAAATTACACCACCATTATTGACTATACCCATCATTAAATTTTTCTCACTAACATTTTTTTATCTTAGCATTTATTATTATCTAACATACATTATTTGTTCAAATTCTCTATTCAAATTAGAATACAGCTGTATGATGAAACATAATGTTTTTTGTTTTATTTTCAAAGTTGAATCCCAGTGCCTTATATAGCAGACATGCAGTAAATATTAGCTGGAATAAAAAATAAAGCCCACAATGTGCTTTGGTTTCTGATTGTTTAAATAAACTTATTTAATCTTATTTTTGTTCAGATTCTAAAATATTATTTACCTCACTCCAATGTAGAATCCTCTTTCACCCATGTTAAGAGTATAAAAGAGTGAGGAGGTTAATGGTGAACAAAGAATTTTTAGACAGAGAGAGACGTTGGGTGCTGTGAGTTTTTTTCCAAAGTGGAAGGAATAGTGTCTGCTCCTCACCTCAAAGGTAGGGAAGAATCATTCCATGAAACACACAGACAGTTTTTTGTACACAGTACAGTGGTCTAATTTATGCCTTGGAAACCTAAAGGTTAAGAGGCTGGTGGAGGCGTGCTTTCACCCAAGAGGAAGTCCAAGTCTGATACCAGTAGTCCTAATGGTGAGCTGAAGGTGAATATTCCAGAGGTGAACTCTATGCACAAAAGAAAAATCCAACTGGAAACTTCTTAAAGGAAATTTGTCCAAAGGAGTCAACTGGAACTCAACAGAAAGATGGGAAAGTGCACCCCTAAGCAGATAACCAATGGAGAATGCACCATCTGCATCGAGGGAACTGCAGTAGTGAACTCTTCTAAGAACACAGGAAATTGTTGCAGAAGATAATGTCAGCTTTACATATGTTCAAAACTCAGAGCATTATAATTGTTCACAATAATTATTAATTGCAATAATAATGATTGTAATAAGTAATTACAATCATTCACACTTAAGTGAGAACTTTTCCTGTTCTTCTCTCATTTCCTCTCTCTTATTGACTCTGGAAGGACCAGAAATCATTGTTGGGAAGATGCAGGAGAAGAGCTAAATTATAAACTGGGAAAGAGAACACCTGCCACCTGCATTTCTTTCTGATTGGTGGTGGGATCACGTTGTAATGTAAAGGAAACAGGAATCAAGCAGGTTAAAGTTTGATTATTATACTCATGAATATATTAATTATATAAATTGCTGTTAATTCTTGAAAATAACACAAAAGTCATGAAACTCTACTGAATTTTATCAGGGGTGGAGCGTATTAACCCTACAGGATAAACTTAAGCAAGAATGGGAATTGAAAATTAAGTTGTTTATAATTACATTGCATGAAACATATTTGTTCAATGTTATTGTTACGTTAGGTGGTGAGAATCAAAACATTATGTACTTAGTAGGATTATTTTTATGTGAAATGCTTAGCTTTTTGACATATGAAACATTGTCTCATTAAAATTTTCATGTTGAGACTCAGTTATCGTCCTATTAACATTTGCTCAAATTCTACATGTCAAAAAATTGTCACTTCTACCTGACTCTTCCTTTGGCCAAGGAGAAGAAATACCCATGCTTCAAATATATTTCTCCAATAAAGGAGAAAAGCATTTGTACTCAATGTGTAGGTAGATTATAACAACCACTAATTGACCTTAGTGAGCTGGAGAAATCAACCCACCTGTTCAGATTACTCTGTAAGAATGCCACCAAGCTCAACAGAACACTGGCTTTCAATGCTGTGGAATAAATTATAACATGCTAGCAAAGCAGCTAAGATTACTAATGCTAATCTAAGTTTAATAATAGAAATATAGTCTTCACATTAAGGGAACTACAACTATGATTTATTCTGCATTGTTCAGATCACATAAAGAATATTGAATTTTATTGTCAGTCCTGTAATATAAAGAAGGTGCCAATCTAAAATACATATAGATGAAGTGATCTTAAAAAATTATCTAATTTAATGAACATTAAAGAATTGAAGAGTAGATTATATACAAAAATGAAAGTTGCCCTCATTTAAAAATATTTTATATAGAATAAATAGAATATAACAAAAAAATAATTAAAATAGCAACTCAAAGCAAAAAATACTAAACTTCAGTAATTACCACAGACATACAAACTAAAATTACTGTCTATTGGTAGAAATATATATTGGGTAGAAATTTTACATCTAGAGCTCCCGGGCAAGATGGCTGAATAGGAACAGCTCCAGTCTGTAGCTCCCAGCATGACTAATGCAGAAGGCGGGTGATTTCTGCATTTTCAACTGAGGTACCTGGTTTATCTCACTGGGACTGGTTAGATAGTGGGTGCAGCCCACAGAGGGTGAGCAGAAGCAGGATGGGGTGTCACCTCACCTGGGAAGTGCAAGGGATTGGGGAACTCCCTCCCCTAACCAAGGGAAGCCCTGAGGGACCATTCCTTGAGGGACAGTGCTATCCAGGCCCAGATACTATGCTTTTCCCATGGTCTTCACAACCTATAGACCAGGAGATTCCCTCTGGTGTCTACACCGTAAAAACCCTGGGTTTCTAGCACAAAACTGGGTAGCCTTTTGGACAGACACTGAGCTAGCTGCAGGAGTGTTTTTTTTGTTGTTATTGTTGTTTTCCCTACCCCAGTGGCACCTGGAACACAAGAGAGACAAAACCATTCACTCCCTTAGAAAGGGTGCTGAAGCCAGGGAGCCAAGTAGCCAAGTGGTCTTCCTTAGTAGATCCCACACCCACAGAGCCCAGCAAACTAAGATCCACTGGCTTGAAATTCTCACTGCCAGCACAGCAGTCTGAAGTTGACCTGGGACACTCAAGCTTGGTGAGGGGAGGGGCATCCGCCATTACTGAGGCTTGAGTAGGCAGCTTTCCCCTCACAGTGTAAACAAAGCCTCCAGGAATTTCGGAGTAGGCAGAATCCCAACACAGCACCACAAAGTCACTGTAACCAGACTGCCTCTCTAGATTCCTCCTCTCTGGGCAGGGCATCTCTGAAAGAAAGGCAGTAGCCCTAGTCAGGGGCTTATGGATAAAAGTCCCATCTCCCTAGGACAGAGCTCCTGGAGGAAGGGGCAGCTGTGGGCACAACTTCAGCAGACTTAAGCATTCCAGCCTGCTGGCAAATCTCCCAGTGGATCTGCCTGCTGGGGGATCTCCCAGTTCAAACTGCTAAGAGACAGACTGCCTCCTCAAGTGGGTCCCTGACTCCCTTGCCTCCTGACAGGGAGACACCTCCCAACAGGGGTCAACAGACACTTCATACAGGAGAGCCCCGGCTGGCATCTGGCAGGTGCCTCTCTGGAACGAAGCTTCCAGAGGAAGGAGCAAGCAGCAGTCTTTGCTGTTCTGCAGCCTCCACTGGTGATTCCCAGGAAAACAAGGTCTGGAGTGGATCCTCAGCAAACGCCAGCAGACCTGCAGCAGAGGGCCCTGACTGTTAGAAGGAAAACTAACAAACAGAAAGCAATAGCATCTACATCAACAAAAAGGAAGACCACACAAAAACTCCATCTGAAGATCAGCAACCGCAAAGACCAAAGGTAGATAAATCCATGAAGATGAGGAAAAACCAGCGCAAAAAGGCTGAAAATTCCAAAAACCAGAATGCATCTTCTCTTCCCAAGGATCATAACTCCTCACCAGCAAGGGAAAAAAAAATGGATGGAGAATGAGTTTGACGAATTGACAGAAGTAGGCTTCAGAAGGGGGTTAATAACAAACTCCTCCAAGCTGAAGGAGCATGTTCTAACCCAATGCAAGAACTCTGATACAAGGTTAGAGGAATTGCCAATGAGAATAACCAGTTTACAGAAGAACGTAAATGACCTGATGGAGCTGAAAAACACAGCATGAGAACTTCTTGAAGCTTACACAAGTACCAATAGCTGAATCGATCCAGGTGAAGAAAGGTTATCAGAGATTGAAGATCAACTTAAAGAAATAAAGCGTGAAGATAAGATTAGAGAAAAAAAAAATGAAAAGGAATGAACAAAGCTTCCAAGAAATATGGGACTATGTGAAAAGACCAAACCTACATTTGGTTGGTGTACCTGAAACTGATGGGGAGAATGGAACCAAGTTGGAGAACACATTGGATATTATCCAGAACTTCCCCAACCTAGCAAGACAGGCCAGCATTCAAATTCAGGAAATACAGAGAACACCACAAAGATACTCCTCGAAAAGAGCAAGCCAAGACACATAGTCATCAGATTCACCAAGGTCAAAATGAAGGAAAAAAATGGTAAGGGCAGTCAGAGAGAAAGGTCGAGTTACCACAAAGGGAAGTCCATCAGACTAACAGCAGATCTCTCTGCAGAAACCCTACAAGCCAGAAGAGAGTGGGAGCCAATATTCACATTCTTAAATAAAATAATTTTCAACCCGGAATTTCATATCCAGCCAAACTAAGCTTCACAAGTGAAGGAGAAATAAGCAAATGCTGAGGGAATTTTGTCCCCACTAGGCCTGCCTTACAAGAGCTCCTGAAGGAAGCACTAAATATGGAAAGGAAAAACTGGTGCCAACCACTGCAAAAACAACCCAAAATGTAAAGACCATTGACACTATGAAGAAACTGCAACAACTAATGGGCAAAATAACCAGCTAGCATCATAATGACAGGATCAAATTCACACATAACAATATTAACCTTAAATGTGAACAGGCTAAATGTCCTAATTAAAAGACACAGACTGGCAAATTGGATAAAGAGTCAAGACCTATCAGTAAAACTGACCACATAATTGGAAGTAAAACACCCCTCAACAACTGCAAAAGAATGGAAATCATAACAAACTGTCTCTCGACCACAGTGCAATCAAATTAGAACTCAGGATTAAGAAACTCACTCAAAACTGCACAACTACATGGAACCTGAACAACCTGCTCCTAAATGACTACTGGTTAAATAATGAAACGAAAGCAGAACTAGTTCTTTGAAACCAATGAGAACAAAGCCACAATGTACCAGAATCTCTGTGACATAGCTAAAGCAGTGTTTAGAGGGAAATTTACAGCACTCAATGCTCCTAGGAGAAAGCAGGAAAGATCTAAAATTGACACCCTAACATCACAATTAAAAGAACTAGAGAAGCAAGAGAAAACAAATTCAAGAGTTTGCAGAAGACAAGAAATTACTAAGATCAGAGCAGGACTGAAGGAGATAGAGACACAAAAAACTCTTCAAAAAATCAATGAATCCAGGAGCTGGTTTTATGAAAATATTAACAAAATAGGTAGAATGCTATCCAGACTAATAAAGAAGAAAAGAGAGAAGAATTAAATAGACATAATAAAAAATGATAAAGAGGAGATTACCACTGATCCCACAGAAATACATACTACCATCAGAGACTACTATGAACACCTCTATGCAAATAAATTAGAAAATCTAGAAGAAATGGATAAGTTCCTGGACATATATACCCTCCCAAAACTAAACCAAGAAGAAGTTGAATCCTCAAATAGACCAATAACAAGTTCTGAAATTGAGACAGTAATTAATAGCCTACCAACCAAAAAAAAGCCCAGTACCAGACAGATTCACAGCCGAATTCTACCAGAGGTACAAAGAGGAACTGATACTAGGCCTTCTGAAACTATTCCAAACTGTGGGAAAAAGAGGGACTCATGCTAACTCACTTTATGAGGCCAGCATCATCCTGATAGCAAAACCTGGCAGGGACACAACAAAAAAGAGAAAATTTTAGGCCAATATCACTGATAAACATCAAAGCGAAAATCCTCAATAAAATGCTGGCAACCTAAATCTGGCAGCATATCAAAAAGTTTATCTGCCACGATCAAGTCAGCTTCATCCCTGGGATGCAAGGCTGGTTCAATGTATGCAAATCAATAAATGTAATCTGTCACATAAACAGAACCAACGACAAAAACCACATGATTATCTCAATAGATGCAGGAAAGGCCTTCCATAAAATTCAACACCCTTCATGCTAAAAACACTCAATAAACTAGATATTTATGGAACATATCTCAACATAATAAGAACTATTTATGACAAACCCACAACCAATATCATATTGAATAGGCAAAAGCTGGAAGCATTCCCTTTGAAAACTGGCACAAGACAAGGATGCCCTCTCTCACCACTCCTGTTCAACATAGTATTGGAAGCTCTGGCCAGTGCAATCAGGCAAGAGAAAGAAATAAAGAGTATTTAAATAGGAAGAGAGGAAGTCAAATTATCTTGGTTTGCAGATGACATGGTTATATATTTAGAAAACCCCATGGTCTCAGTCCAAAATCTCCTGAAGCTGATGGGCAATTTCAGCAAATCTCAGGATACAAAATCAATGTGCAAAAATCACAGGCATTCCTATACACCAATAATAGACAAATAGAGAGCCAAATCATGAGCAAAAAAATACTACAAGGCTATGGTAACCGAAACATCATGATACTGGTGCCAAAACAGATAGACCACTGGAACAGAACAGAGGATTCAGAAATAACACCACACGTCTACAATCATCTGATGTTTGACAGATCTGACAAAAGCAAGAAATAGGGAAAGGATTCCCTATTTAATAAATGGTGTTGGGAAAACTGGCTAGTCATATGCAGAAAACTGAAACTGGATCCCTTCCTTACACCTTATACAAAAGTTAACTCAAGATGGATTAAAGATTTAAATGTAAGACCTAAGCCATAAAAACCCTAGAAGAAAACCTAGGCGATACCATTCAGGACATAGGTATGGGCAAAGACTTCATGACTAAAACACTAAAAGCAATGGCAACAAAAGCCAAAATTGACAAATGAGATCTAATTAAACTAAAGAGCTTCTGCACAGCAAAAGAATGTATCATCAGTGAACAGGCAACCAACAGAATGGGAGAAAATTTTTTCAATCTATACATCTGACAAAGAGCTAGTGATCAGAATCTACAAGGAACATAAACAAATTCACAAGAAAAAACAACCCCATCAAACAGTGGGCAAAAAATATAAACAGACACTTATCAAAACAAGACATTTATGCAGCCAACAAACATATGAAAAAAAGCTCATCATCACTGGTCATTAGAGAAATCCAAATCAAAATCACAATGAGATACCATCTCACACCAGTTAAAATGGTGATCATTAAAAAGTCAGGAAACAACAGATGCTGGAGAGGATGTGGAGAAATGGGAACAGTTTTACACTGTTGATGGGAATGTAAATTAGTTCATCCCTTGTGGAAGACAGTGTGGCAATTCCTCAAGGATCTAGAACCAGAAATACCATTTGATCCAGCAATCCCATTACTGGGTATATACCCAAAGTATTATAAATCATTCTACTATAAAGATACATGCACACGTATGTTTATTGCAGCACTGTTCACAATAGCAAAGACTTGGAGCCAACCCACATGCCCATCAGTGTTAGCCTGGATAAAGAATATGTGGCACATATACACTATGCAATACTATGCAGCCATTAAAAAATGACTTCATGTCCTTTGCAGGGACATGGATGAAGTTGGAAACCATCATTCTCAGCAACTAACAGAGGAACAGAAACCCAAACACCACATGTTCTCACTCATAAGTGGGAGTTGAGCAATGAGAACATATGGGCACAAGGAGGGTAAAATCACACACTGGGAACTGTTGCAGGGTGGAGGCCAAGGGGAGGGATAGCATTAGAAGAAATACCCAATTTAGAAGGTAGGTTGATGGGTACAGCAAATCACCATAGCACATGTATACTTATGCAACAAACCTGCATCTTCTGCACATGTAGCCCAGAATTTAAAGTATATATTTACATATATATATGAAATATAACAAAATTCAGCAAAAAAAGAATCTTGTCCCAGTAAAAAGTAAATAAATAATTAAAAAATAAAATGCAAAGCAAAAATAAATTTTGCGTCTAATAATGCAAATGTTGGAGAGAATGTGGAGCAAAAGGAATTTTCATGTGCTGCTGGTGGGAGTATAGTTTGGAATAATTATTTTGGATAATATCTTGACATTATCTAGTAAAATTCAGGATGCATATATCCTATGTTAGAGAAATCACACTACTGGGTATGATCCCTTCAGAAACAAATATGCCTAAATGTTCAGAACACATGTATAAGCATGTTCACTGGCTTTAGGGATGAAAAAATACATGATAGTATATTCATACAACAGCATACTAAAAAGCTCCCAAAATAAACAGTACTATGGTACTACAAGAAAACATGCTCAGTCTTACAACTAGAGTGGAAAAAGCAAGACACAAAATAATACAAAGGGAATACTTTCATTAAAATGAAGTTCAAAAAACAGGTAAAACTATTGCATATTTTTAGGAATGCACACATATTTGGGAAAAGAAATATAAGGAAATACAAATCTATTTCTATTTTAAAAATAAGAAAATTCTTACATACCTCATCAGGATAATTACCTCTAGAGGAGATGGACTGTGTGGTATGAGAAAGGGCATATGTGCATCTCTTGGCTTCTGGCAGGGTTATATTTACTGATTTGTGTGGTGGTTATATATATATCCACATTAGAATCACTCAGTACCTTTTTCCATATAAGAGTTATAGTTCATAGTGAAAACATGTTAGTGCCACATAGACAAAGCCCTGGTTATTTCAGATGTTAGAAAGAAACATGAGAGAGCTATAGTTTTATATCAAGGTAAGGGTCGGAAATAGTATGCATGGGTACAAGTTGACAGTGATGCAAAGTTCAGTCAATGAAATAATGTACTTTCTAATATCTAGAGCTATCCGTACATGAAATGAACTGCTTCTGGTCTCCTAACCTTCCTATCACATGAGAACTCCATAAAGTCCTATATGATTATCATTCAGAAGTACTATGGAAGGAATACATAATTTGAGTGCAAATTGACTTTTGTAAATTTCAATTTTTGCATTCTATAATCTTATACAAGGTTTCTGTTTTTATCATGCTTGACTGACCTGATATAACTCTTCATAAAAATTCTCCTGCCTGTCACATGAATATAGAACGTTTGCTGGGGATATGTTCTGCCTTATTTGGGATTCAAAGTCTTGGCTTACTTGTTAGTTTCTCACCTCTGCTCTAAGGATTACAAATTAGGACATTTTAAAAAGGCGAACCCAATGAATGTTGCTGTCTGGTCCTTCTACCCAGAGAGCAGAGCATACAATTTTTATCAATCCTCTCCAAAAAGCTCAGCTGCAAAACTATGGGAAGAAATGTCATTGGTCACTTTTTTCCCTCTGAAATAAAATGCTTCAAGCATAAAGACTAGCTTTTTCTTCTTATTTGGTCAAATGACCTTTAAATGTAAACTTGAAGTAAGATCCCTGTCATTTTTAGTTCCTATAAAATACATGAAGCTAACCTGAAACATGTAACATTGGAAATTGATTCCTGCAATAAATAAACTTAAGTAAATGAAATAAATGAGAAAAAAAATGAGAAGAAACATAAATTATGAGACATTGACCGGAATAAAGCAATGCTAAGAGAACGAGGAAAGTTTAATAGAGATAAATTTTGCTTGAGGTGGTTTGACTGCTCAGTGAAAACTAAATTCTGCATGAAATAGTTTTTCTCTGTTTAGCTTCAAGAAAGAGAAGGTGGAATAAGTATTTGCATCACATTTTGGTTGTTTTGTCATATATGGTGTGTTTAGAAAGCAGTAATAATTCTCCTTGAATAAATCTGTTCTCAGATGTAAAAATGATGGAAACTTCTCACTTGATAATACAGTTAGCATATCTCAGTAGTTTGCGAAAATAAGCAAGAAAACAGATGCAAAGCCTGTGTATCAATCAGATGGACTAGGTTGTATACTTAGAAACAACTTCCAAATCTTAATACCCTAAATTAATAAGGTTTATATTTCACTCATGCCACACATCGATACTATGTTGGCTGGGACCTATGCTCCATCTTTCTTCAATTGTGATGGAACTCAGTTTAAGATCTCAAATATTATCAGGTTCTGTGTCTAAGGGAAATAAATATTTGAAAGTTATTGAATGGAGAATAAATGCCCTAGCCTGCAAGGGGTACAGGCTTTCTGCAAACAGCTCTGACTAGAACTACTCACAAAGACCTACCTAACTACCAGGGGGTCAAAAATTGTAGTCCTCATGTGGCTATAAATTCCCTGTCAATCCTCTACCTGAGAGATTGGTTCTATAGTCTCACTCCTTGAATTGAGGCAGGCTCAGTAACTAGTTTTACCAAGAGAATAAAAGAAAATGATCTGCACTAATTTCCAGACCTCACTTTAAGAGACTGACAAACTCCACTTCCTACTTTTGGAATGCTCACGTCAGAGCAGTTACTATGTAAGATTTCTAACTTTCCCATTACTGCCGTGATATGAGAAAGTCAAATGGAGACACATGGGAAAGATGCATGGAGAGGGCTGCCTGGCCAGCAGACATAACATGGAAAACTGAATAGCACATCCAACAGCCTGATCCAAGGCCTCAGAGATGTGGTTCCAATCAACTCATCATATCTGTAATCGAACACTGAAGCCACCACAAATGAGGAGGCACCAGTTTTCACAGAGCCAACATGAGCCATCCCCGCTGTACTGCCTCATGTATGACCCACATAAAAGAAAATATAATGAAATTGTTGTTGGTTTACTCAACTAACTTTTAAGGTGGTTTTCTATGCAGCAATAGAAAACTAGAACCTATGAGCCGGGAAAGTGAGGAACAGGAAATATTTTGTATGTATATAAGTAACACCGTCTCTTTCAAAAACCGCAGCACACCTTTGTATAAACAGTATTGATGGTTTTCTAAATGCTTTCTCATTTGATTTATTCTTCAGACTCTTCTTTCTTCAGTGGCTGATAAATTTTCTCCTTAGAGATTTTAATCTGGGAATTTTGATTGCATTACGTACATTTCACCTAAAAATCCAAAGTTCATCTGTCCCTGGAACTCTATGATATCAGAAGAATTTAGGGCAGGGATAAACTCTTAGGCACACATAAAACAGAAAATAGGGAGTAGAAAAGATGGGTTATAGAAATGAAGTGAAAATAGTCTGGATGCTAGAAAATGTATTGTCCTTCCTTTTATTTTCTCTTATAGGAGTCAAGAGGGAGCTGAGAAACTCTCTGTGCTCTCAGTAGAACGTCTTCCTGGCCTCTGTATCTCTGGGCAGAGAGAAACTCTGCAACTTCCTGGCAAAATAGTTGCCCTTTCCTTTCCCACAGCACTTCCAGCCTGGCCTCTACCCTGCATTTGGAGGCTATCAGGACTAATCTCAGGTTGTTGTTCTTTCCCTGTAGTCTGTTTCTCATTTGTTTCTAAGCACACTGGAGATAATACCCATCTGTGCCCAGTATGAGACTCCTTTTTTCTCTTCCCTTCCATACTACTTATCACAAATAACATACCTTATTTTAACTTATTTGACCATATTTATTCTACAGCCCTCACCCTAGAATATATGCTTCATGCAGGCATAGGCATGTGTCTGTTCTGTTACTGGCTATACCTCCAAGACTTAGAATAGCGCCTGGAACTGATTACATTTCCTTTAAATTTTGAAAAATGTGTGTTCCATGGATAAACAAATGCAAAGTAAAAATGGAAGTTTTTAGTCTTATAGATATGACCCCAAATTTATAGTCATTGGAATTGTCCTGTAAACAAGATATATTCAACTCTTTGATTTGATTTAATGCCATAATCCCAATGAAGTTTATATAATGTTGCATTTTTAAAAGTATGCAAACAACAACCATGAGAAATGTTAAAAATAAGTAATACAGGACATGGAGAACTACTTTAGTTAGGCAGAAACTGTGTTGGTGACTAGAGATAAGGGAATCACTTTTTAATTAGTCTTGATATACTTACAGATGACTTTATTCACTTATTTCCCTTCTGGTACTCTGTTTACAATCTGAATTAATCATTCACCAAGTGAATAGTGGTTATCACCCTGTTAATGACAACATTTCTTCCAAAGATGTTAAAAATTTGAGAGATCAGAGCCATTCACACACTTCATCATATTACCTTTAAATAAAATGTTTTATTCAAAGTATTAAATGTAGCAACATTAAAAACAAAACTCTGTAATAAAATGTAATACACATAAAGAAGCAAAAAGGAAGAAATATCCATGTTTGCATGAAATGTTGTCTATTAAAAATTATAAGACATGGCAGGTAAGAAAAGTCGTGTGCATCCAGTAGAATTGTAGAAGACACCAAAATGGATACAAGCTAGAGAAATTGTATTCTAATGAGAAAAAGATAAAAACATGATGACTTCAGAATCATTTTTTAAAATACCTTCTGTATAAGAGAAAATTTAAAGAAAAACGCAATCCTAATTCGCACTAAATTAATGTAAATATTAATATTATATAAATTATACCTAGGAAATTTCAGAATTTTGGTTAGTGTAAAGATAATCCCGGTCATTTCTTACATTTATACATGTATAGCTTACCTGGTAAACTACACTGGCAGGACTTTTTTTTCTTTTTTCTTTCAATAGGTTTTTGGGAAACAGGTGGTGTTTGGTTACATGAATAAGTTCTTTAGTAGTGATTTCTGAGATTTTGGTGCACCCATCACGTGAGCAGTGTACACTGTACCCAGTGTGTATTCTTTTGGCCCTCACCCCGCTTCCATCCTTTCCCCCGAGTCCCCAAAGTCCATTGTATCATTCTTTTTTTTATTATTATTATACTTTAAGTTCTAGGGTACATGTGCATAACGTGCAGGTTTGTTACATATGTATACTTGTGCCATGTTGGTGTGCTGCACCCATCAACTCGTCAGCACCCATCAACTCGTCATTTACATCAGATATAACTCCCAATGCAATCCCTCCCCCTTCCCCCTCCCCCCTCCCCCCTTCCCGTGATAGGCCCCGATGTGTGATGTTCCCCTTCCCGAGTCCAAGTGATCTCATTGTTCAGTTCCCACCTATGAGTGAGAACATGCGGTGTTTGGTTTTCTGTTCTTGCGATAGTTTGCTGAGAATGATGCTTTCCAGCTGCATCCATGTCCCTACAAAGGACACAAACTCATCCTTTTTTATGGGTGCATAGTATTGCATAGTGTACATGTGCCACATTTTCTTAATCCAGTCTGTCACAGATGGACATTTGGGTTGATTCCAAGTCTTTGCTATTGTGAATAGTGCCGCAATAAACATACGTGCGCATGTGTCTTTATAGCAGCATGATTTATAATCCTTTGGGTATATACCCAGTAATGGGATGGCTGGGTCATGTGGGACTTCTAGTTCTAGATCCTTGAGGAATCGCCATACTGTTTTCCATAATGGTTCAACTAGTTTACAATCCCACCAATAGTGTAAAAGTGTTCCTATTTCTCCACATCCTCTCCAGCACCTGTTGTTTCCTGTCTTTCATGTCTAAAACACCAAAAGCAACGGCAACAAAAGCCAAAATTGACAAATGGGATCTAATTAAACTAAAGAGCTTCTGCACAGCAAAAGAAACTACCATCAGAGTGAACAGGCAACCTACAGAATGGGAGAAAATTTTTGCAATCTACTCGTCAAAGGGCTAATATCCAGAACCTACAAAGAACTCAAACAAATTTACAAGAAAAAAACAACCCCATCAAAAAGTGGGCAAAGGATATGAACAGACATTTCTCAAAAGAAGACATTCATACAGCCAACAGACACATGAAAAAATGCTCATCATCGCTGGCCATCAGAGAAATGCCAATCAAAACCACAATGAGATACCATCTCACACCAGTTAGAATGGCAATCATGGTATCATTCTTATGCCTTTGCATCCTCATAGCTTAGCTCCCAGAAAGTGTTAGGACTTTTTACTCTTCAATTAAACCTCCTAGTTCTCAGATTTTTCTTCATCTATTTTTCTCCATGCATTTAAAGCAGAAAAGATCACTTATGTCAATTAGAGAACCTTTAGTGAAAATTCTATTTTTGAGAATATAACAAAAATTATTCACCCTTAATTACTTGAACTTTTCTGACTCTTATGTGAACTAAAATTTAAAATGTTTTTACCAGAAGATTTTACAACATGGCCCTGGTGTAGACTTAGAAATCTCAGTCAAAGGCAGACGTCATTTCCTAAAGGATCTGTATTATATTGAAGGAGTATTTAAGAAATATTTAACTTCTGTAGACCAATAAAGTTTAAAAACAGATTTAATATCATTTTATCTACTTGAGTTAATACTTTAATTTCTAACTCAAATTGCTGGGAAGCACACATACACCCAGAATTGTTCTTTCTTTTTTTAAAAAAATAATTATGGTTGCCTTGATGGTTTTGCCCTGAGCCAGCAATGCACTTGTGAGCCATTTGAGATGCAATCACAGGCATATATTTGAAAGTTTTCAGGCCTTGGTGTGCAGTATTAAATGTGAGAACAGATTCACTGAACCAAACAAGTCTATCTGTTTATAAAAAATTGTTCTCGAGACTCGGCTTACTGATATTTCTAGTTTAGTTCATTGATCACACTATCTCTGTCTCTTCTACAAAATTGTGTACCCTCCAATGGATCATTCATGGGCTCCACATCCATTCCAGTTACTGCCCTATAGATCTGCTCCTCTTTACAGCAAAACAAATCAAAAGAAATCTTTCTATAAAGTCTTCAGTGCCTCTCCTCCATTTCTCTTGCACTCATTCCAGTCAGTGTTTTGCCCTCATATTTGAAGGAGTTCATGTTTCTAACTGCTCACATTGCCAAAGCCAATGGTCAGTTCCCAGCTTTTCCTCAGTCTATCAAAAGCATTTCATGCATTTGGTCATGTCATCTTTCTTGAGATACTTTCTTTGATTAGCTTTATCTGTCTCTGTTTCTGTCACACACAGACACAGACGCTGTCTCTTTTTGTTTTCTTTTTTCTTTTTTTTCTTTTTTCTTTTTTTTTAGACGCAGCCTCTCCCCTGACTGGCAGGCAGGGACACAATCTTGGCTCACTGCAACCTCTGCTTCCCAGGTTCAAGCAATTCTCTTTCCTCAGCCTCCCAAGTAGCTGAGATTACAAGCGCAGGCCACAATGCCCGGCTCATTTTTGTGTTTTTAGTAGAGATGGGATTTCACCATATTGGCCAGATTGGTCTCAAACTCCTGATCTCATTATCTGCCCATCTTGGCCTCCCAAAGTGTTAGGACTACAGGCGTGAGCCACTGCGCCTGGCTGACACTGTCTCTTTTTCTCTCTCCTTCTCTTCCTCCTCCTCCTCCTCCTCCTCCTCTCCTCCTCCTCCTCCTCCTCCTTCTCCTCCTCCTCCTCCCCTCCTCCTCCTCCTCCTCCTTCTCCTCCTCCTCCTCCTCCTTCTCCCTCTTGATTTTCTCAGTGTTGCAGGTTTCTTCTTATCTACTCGTTTTTTTAAACTAGAATGCCCCAGGGTTCAGACCAGAGACTGCTTCTCTCTCTTGTCTCTCCTCATTCTGTGGGTGTTCTTACAAAGTCTTATACCTTTAAATTCCACATAGTAAATAATGATTTCCAAATGTATAAACTTAAAATTCGTATGTCCAACTTTCTATTCACACCATCAATTGGATGACTAAAGGGCATCTCAAATTTAACATCACCCTAATTGCTCTCATAATTTCCACCAACTAGCTCATTTTTCCTAAAAGATTTTCATCCCACAATCTTTCTCATCTCAGGACATGGTAACTCCATGCTTTCAGTAACGGTGACACACAGCATAACCTAAGAATCATTACTGACTGGTCTCTTAAGTGATTCTAAGAAATCATTAAACCATAAGTGACCTATCTTTAAAACGTATCTGTACCACTATTACCAGATTTCAAAGACCATTATCTCTCTCCAGAAATATCGCTGAAACATCCTAGGTTGATAATTTGTTCCCACCATTGCCCTCCCAAAATCTATTCTCAAAACAGCAGTCACAGTACTCCTTTCAAAACATATGTCTGATCATGTCACTCCTCTGTTTATTATACTACAAAGATTTCTCAGTCTTAATTAGCTGTTACCCTGACTACTATGATGTAGATCTTTGCTATCTCTCCACACTTGCTTATCTCTTACTTTCCCCAACCTCACCCCACCCCAGCTCATTCTATACTCACCAGACTTCTTTTTCTTGAAAAATCCATGCATGCTCTTAACATGAATATTTGCACTTTCCGATTATTCTTTCTGGAGAAGTCTTCCCATGTATAACTGTATTGTCTGTTCTGTCATTTTATTAAGGTCTCTATTCAAACATCATATTATCAAAGAATTTGCTTTTATTCCTTGCATCTCATCCCACTACAGCAAATATGCCCTATTCACAGTGGCTTACATTTTTTTTTCTATCAAGTGTACACATCACTATCTGATAATTTGTGTTTTTTAAAATATTTTTGTTTCTTTTTTACCATCCGGAATATAAATAAGCTCCATGAAGGTAAGGACTTTGTTTTGACCAATGTGCTGTTTATACCTCTGAGGATAGAACTTGGCACTTCACATGTTTCCTCAGCATATTAGGGGTTTATAATCCGTAGACAAAGTATATCCTGTGTGACTCAGAAAGGATCCTGAGGAGTTGCATCTGGAAGTTTCTTGGGACTCCAGTGTCTGCCTGTGCTTTCTTTCTCTACCCTACCATAACCTTTACCTTTATTTAAAGCCTTAAATGAATTAACTCGGTGTGGTGGCGGGTGCCTGTAGTCCCAGCTACTCAGGAGGCTGAGGCAGGAAAATGGCGTGAACCTGGGAGGCGAAGCTTGCAGTGAGCAGACTTTGTGCCACTGCAGTCCAGCCTGGTCTCAAGAAAAAAAAAAAAAAAAAAAAAGGCTTAAATGAGCACCTGCAAATGTCTTGTATTTTCAATCATCCAAACCTGTGTAATTGATGCAAAACAATATCATTAAAGTGAAAAGACAAACCCAAGAAGAAAAATAATTGTAATGCATGTATCCAATAAAACACTCATATTCAGAATATATAAATTGTTAAAAAAAAAAAAAAAAACAGATACTTCAGTAGACAAATGGGCAATGGACTTGAACAGAGATTTCACATGATTGATTTTATAGCAGCCAACAGAATTATTAAAAAGGTGATCAACTTCATTAGCCATCAGGGGAAATTCAAAATAAAACGAAATTCAATGCTATTTCCTACTCACCAAAATCACTGAAATGAAAGTTTCAGCTCATATCAAATGTATATCAAGGATATGGAAAAACCAGGACTCTCAGGCACTGCTGGTGGGAATAACATTGGTACAGTGCTTTGGAAAACTATTGTTGATTGCTACAAAAGTTGCATCCCTTCATATCCTATGACTTAGCAATTTCATTTCTATTCATAAGCCCAATAACCAGAGGAATAGAACAAATGCATATAGCTCATGAAACAAAAAAAACATAAAATAGATGAAAAACAAGTTCTTTACAGCATTATTTATAATAGCTTAAACTTAAAACTCCAGCCTGCACTCCAGCCTGGTCTCAAGAAAAAAAAAAAAAAAAAAAAAAAAAAAAAAAAGGCTTAAATGAACACCTGCAAATGTCTTGTATTTTCAATCATCCAAACCTGTGTAATTGATGCAAAACAATTGAAAATTCTTCAACAGTAGAATGAATAAATAAGGTTTTGCATGTTCATATACTGGAATACTACACAGCAATGATAATTGAGAAAGTAAATTACATTAAACAACTTGGATTAAGTCTTCCAAACACAATATTGAGCAAAATATCAGACACAAAAGAGGACATTCTGTATGATTTAAGTTAGAAATCTTTAAAAAGAAGAAAAACCTAATCTATGTGATTAGAAGTGAGGATAAAAGGAGCATCTGGTGAGTTGATATTTCTATATTGATTTACATATTGGTTACATGAGTGTTTTACTAATGCAAAAATTCTTTCAGTTGTGTCCTTATGATATGTGTGATTTTATGTGCTTATATTTCAATAAAAGTTGAGAATTAAATCATGAGTAAATACCCATGTAATCCAACAATCTTTAAAAATGTTATATTTATTTTCACAATAGCACATAGTGGAGCAAAATATATTTAATAATTACATCTTAGACATTGTTTAAAATTTGTTATTGTTATAAATACAGTCAATATCTCTGTATATTCTTCAATGTGGAGCTCTCTGGTTATTTTCTTATCATAACATTCCTGAAGAAGTGGAAATGTTTAACAAAAAGTTAAGAACAGTTTTTCAAGTCTTGGTATGAAGTGACAACTTGCCCTCTAGAGAGCTGACACTATGAAAAATTATTCTAATATCTCTATGTTATCTTCATACAATAAGATAAAACTAAAGGAGATGGGACAAATATGGAATTGCCTCCTGTTGCCTCCACAGTCCTGAAAGGTTTTTATTTCCTTTAAAGTATATTGCCTTTGGCATGAGATTTTTCCATCAAGGGTTTACTCAAGGCAACCAGTGCATGAAAATTTCCACATTATAATTTTCTAAATAGTCTTTCATGAACAGTACCACAATGTGTTTCCATTCAAGGCAAGGAAAAATGCCTACTTTGTCCAAGCCCTACCATTTTTTATATCATACTTTTCTTTCATTAACCTACGACTCCAGGCATTTGATCATTTTCCTGTTCTGATTCCATGTCATTTTACTCTCATTTTCATGATTTTATTAGTTTTGTTAAAATTTTCTGTCAAACCTTATCTCACTCATACTTTTAAGTCTTCATTCAAGGTCTGTCGCTTTCACAAACAAACATTATTCGAAGTCTTACCAAATCTGAGCCTCTTCTTTGCTGAATATCCAGAGCACTTGGGCCTAGACTGCTCATTTTTCTTTTTGGAAACCATGACTTACTAAATGCCATCTTAAATTTTCCCCACACAAAACAAATATTATGCATCGGATTTTCTTCTTTGCTAGAATGGGTGTTTCTTTGTAGATATAGCTGTGTTATTTATCCCTGGATCTCAAACACTCAACAAGAGAATGGCACATCATAGGTGTTAAACAATTGTTTTGTAAAAATTAATGGTTTATTGAAGACTAAACTTCTCACATCAGCTACTCACACTAAAGTATTTTACAGTAAAATAACAGAAAAAAAGTGCACCTTGGTTGAATATTAACTACGTAATTTTAAGATTTAGTTTGAGTTATACACAAAAGATACAGTCTGTATAGTAAATGCTATAACTTTGGACAGTACCCATATGGCAGCAATTAGCCAAAAGTACCTACTGAACCCTTAAAATGTGAATAACCTGAATTGATGTCTGCTGTGAGTGCAAAATACACATCAGATGATAAAGATTTTTAAGAAAAGATAATATAAAATATCTCAGTAATAATTTTTATATGTATTTCACATTGAAATAATATTTTGGACATTGTGATAAAACATATTATTAAAATTAGTTTTGTTTTGCCTTTTTAATATGTCTACTAGAAAATTTAAAATTAAAGCTATATGCATTTCTATTGAATAACAGTTTCATAAGTCCTTTTAGGATATAATATCTATTATTAAAATATAAAGATATGTTAGAAAATGCATAAGCTAAATTTATCCCTATCGTCAAGCAGAAATTGGAATGATTCATATATAAAAGTAAAGCTTGCTGAAGTATATCACAGTGAACCAGAGAGTTAAGATGTGAAAATATCACGCTAAAGTTTATGGAGGCTTTGACATTAATGTTCAAAGGACATTCTGAATATTTATGTTTGTTCTTCCTAAGATATTTGAAGTAAATAATTCCAAATTATTTTTCCTTCTTTAAAGGTGTCTCATATTTCTACAAAAAAACTGTGGAAGGCATCTTTTTTTATATCTGAAATCAACAAGGATTGTTTTGTCTTTATTTGCTTAGGAAAAGAAATTGGAGAGATTTGCCTTGAAAATAAGCCTTCACATTAGTGACTTCCTTCTTTTAAAGGACATCGAACCAGTTTTGTGAGTCCTTTAATTTTTCATACAAGTATTTACTCTTCTATTATATTACAATCTTTGTTATTCTATATTTCTTTTCTTCATACGACTTGCATTCTTCTCATTTCAGTTTGTCACATGTATACAAAGAAAAAAGAATTTTTATAATAAGCAATAAAAAAGGTGTGTGTGTGTTTCTGTGTGTGTGTGAGAGAGAGAGAGAGAAAGGAGAGAGAGAGAGAAGAGAGAGAAGCCCACATTCCTAGTTATCGACTTATCATGTTTGTTGACACTCCCTCTAATCTTCCCTGTCAGTGCCAATTCACAAAATTTTGGTTACCTCTTCACTTTCTCACTAAGTTTACCAATGACTTAAAATTTGTTTTCAAGATTCTCTTTATTTTTTTAGGTATAAATAACAGTTTCCTTTATACTGTATATTATATGTAACCATTATTTTGCTTAGGTTTTTCTTTTTAACCTTTATTTTAAGTTCAGGGATACAAGTATAGATTTGTTACATAGGTAAACCTGTATTATGGGGGGTTAATAGAGACGGGTCTTGCTCTGTCACCCATGCTAGAGTGCAGTGGGATGCTCATAGCCCATTGCAGCCTTGAACTGGTCAAGTCATTCTCCCCTCTTAGTAAACAAATTAACTAGAATTGCAGGTGTGTGCTACCATGCTGGGCTAATTATTTATTTATTTATTTATTTATTTTTATGTAGCGATGGGATCTCTTCATGTTGTCCAGGCTGGTCTCAAACTCTTGGGCTCAAGAGATCCTCGTACCTCAGCCTCCCAAAGTGCTGAGATGATTACAGATGTGAGCCACCATACCCAGCCACCAATGACTTTTAAATTGTCAACTTCAAAATAATTGCTCAACAACTTTTGTCATTTATAACAATTACACACTTATTTCTTGAAATTATCTCCACTGTTCACAATAGCAAAGACTTGGAACCAACCCAAATGCCCATCAGTGTTAGCCTGGATAAAGAAAATGTGGCACATATATACCATGGAATACTGTACAGCCATAAAAAGGATGAGTTCATGTCCTTTTCAGGGACATGGATGAATGAAGCTGGAAACCATCATTCTCAGCAAACACAAGAACAGAAATCCAAACACCACATGTTCTCACTCTTAAGTGGGAGTTGAATAATGAGAACATGTGGACACAGAGAGGGGAACATCATACACCGGGGCCTTTTAGGGGGTGGAGGGAGGGAGGAAGGATAGCATTAGGAGACATATGTAATGTAGATGATGGGTGGATGGTTGCACCAAACCACTATGCACATGTATACCTATGTAACAAACCTACATGTTCTGCACATTTACCCAGAACTTAAAGTATATTTTAAAAATTCACAAACACACACACAAACATAATTCCCTTCTCATAATTGCTTCTCGATCTTCTTAATGAAATCCAAGTGTTATACATGTGTTGATAATTTTCAAATCAATGTCTTTGGACATCCTTCTTTCCTGAGATGCAAACTGATGAGTACAACTAACAGCCGAGGTGAAGGTGATCCTCATTTAGAAATGGTCACGCTCGAGTCTGAACTCATCTTTTTTCTGACAATACCTTCCATCCAATTTCCCAAATCAGTTGCCTGCAAGCAATTGTATACTCTACCCTCGTTGTTACTTACTTACATGAATTCTGTTTCTAAGTCCTGTCATCTGTTAATTATAGTTTTAAATATTTTAAATACTTATTTCCTACTTCTATTCATTTCCAATGCTGTCCTAGTAAGGCCTTCATTATCTCCCTCTTATAGTAGTGCCATAACTTTCCTATTCAATCTATCATTCTGTCCCCAATACATCTTCTGGACTTCTTCCAGCATTAATCTTTACAACACGAAAATCCAATCATGCTTTGCCCGCATTAAATTTCTTTAATACTTTGCCATCATCTAGAGCAGTATTTCTCAAAATGGTACAGGACATTATCAGAAACACGAGAGTGAAAATACTGGGGATAGATGTGGAATCTTGTTTTTTTAAATTCTCCATGTATAATTCATAACACAGAATAGTTTGAGAAACACTCCCATAGGAGAAAAGCAGTTTATCCATTTGCAATACATACATTGTCCTTTGTTATTTGATTGAAGTTTATTTTTTCTATGGCCTCTTCCCATTATTTGTTCCAGTACTATTAAACTGATTTGTAATCCTCTGAAGGTACCATTTTCTCTCATATATTTATTCCATTGTACAAACCGATCCTTCAGCTTGAAATTCCTTTTGGTCTTTATTTCCTGGCAATTTTCATTCAGCTTTCAAGTACAACTATTTGGTGTCAGGGAATTATTTTGAATGTCTATGTCCTCAATGTCTAGCAAGCATCAAGCATCCAGCACAGTACCTAGCACAAAAGCTACCCAAATTCACCACCCAACACATGGAAATGCACCCATGTCACTTGATTTATTTCCTCACTTTCTTCTTCATGTTTATTGTAAGTATGTTTTCCTCCTTTCCATTACCAAGTGTTAACTCACTGAATTCAGGGCTTTTGTTTTCTGCTACATGGCCTTTATGCTGAACAGTAGCTGACATATAAAAAGTTGTATGACTGTCCCAATTAAGAACTTAATGTTAGAAACAAGTAGATTTTTTTAAATCCCTGTTTACCATGATGTATGAGAAAAGAACAAACTCTGGAGAAAGAACAACAGGATTCTGGAGAACTATGTTCTAGGCCCAGATATTTTCTGTTTTGTTTAGTTTGTTTATTTTTATATTCCTTGTTTTTTATGAGACAGAGTTTTGCTCTTATCACCCAGGGTAGAGTGCAATGGCATGATTTCGACTCACTGCAACCTCCGCCTCCCAGGATTCTTCTGCTTCAGCCTCCCAAATGAGTAGCTGGGATGACAGGGATGTGCTGCTATACCTGGTAATTTTTTTTTTTTTTTCCAGGAGAAACCGGGTTTCACTGTGTTGGCCAGGCTAGTCTTGAATTCCTGACCTCAGGTGATCTGCCCACCTCAGCCTCCCAAAGTGCTGAGATTACAGGCTTGAGCCACCGTGGTGGGTCTAGTTTTACTTTAAATCAGCAGTGTGAGCGCTTCTCTTAATGACTCTCTGAGGTTTCTCATCAGGTAAACTAAAGGCTTTGGGTGGTTAAATGGCTTTTAACTCTAGCTGGACTTTATAATCATATATGGTTTAAAATTCCGTAACCCAATCCAGTTGTGAGGCCTCGGTTTAGTAGGTCTGATGTCCTCCCAGGTGATTTACATAAGCAGCCAGGTTGAGATCACCTGTAGCAGAGGGTGATTATTATGTGCCTTCACTGTGACCGTCTAAATTTTCATGTGCAAAGAATGACATTTATTAAACTTTTTATGCACATGTGGAACAGCTAAGTGTTTTTCATATGTCATTATTCTTTCTGGTTAAAAAAATGTCTTTTTGCTTTTGCTTTAATGAAAAATCAGATTGGAGGCATTTGAAACTGGTAAAATATCACATCATTCACTTCTGGGAAGGGAAACAAAAGCAGTGAGGTGAACTATACCAAATACATTTTATTTTGCTTTCTCTAAACACAGATTTCTCTGCCTTTTGCTGTGCTAAGAACGGCATGTTCCTGGACCCCTTTCAGAATCTCTGTTCTTCTACCTCTCACTGAGCCAATAAGTTCCATTGACATGGTATTTATGAGATATCCAGAGAGGAGACAACCGGCCTGACTCATTCAGACACCAAGAAAGCTAGTCGATATTTGTCTCTAACTTTGCTTCTGTACCCACAGACTAAGCCTGTGAGCTAAAACAAGGGGAAAAGGAGAAACAATGCAAGAGGCATTGAAAAGAAAACATCAGCCTAAGTCAGTACTCTGCCATGTCATTAGTAAGATGGCCCCGGAAAGAGCTTGAGTTATTCTGAATGAGTCATTTTGGACGTTTAAAGAGGAATTAATGAAAGCAAAAAGAGGTATCGTATTTAGTCAATCAAAAGAAAAAGTCAACACTCCTATCAGATACTCAAAGTTTTCTATTTTTTGACCCTAGCCTCCTTTCTAACCTTTTAATCTTTGACTTGCATCCTAATACCTGGGGCAATTAAGCATACATCTAAGTCCCAGCACAGCAAACATTATTTTGTTTTTACTCATGCTATGACCACTGTCTAGAACTTCCCTTTGTCCAACGATGGCTCACCTTTTAGCTTTACTTCACGGTCACCCTCATATGCCTTCATCCATACACATAGACACCTTCAAACCCACTCCAAATGGCAACTACCCTTTCTCTGCTCTTAAGTATCCATGGCTGTCTACTGGTGACTGTTTAAGCTTATCCTCGCACACTTGGCATGGCAGTTTTATATGTACACATGCCTCTGTTGTACTCTGAGTTCTGTCAAGGTAGATTCCCAGTCTGATTCATATCTGTGGATACCTCAGTGCTTGACTCAGTATCTTAATTCTAGTTATACTCTCAGTAAATATTTATCTATAAAAGGAAAATTAAAATACATATTATTTTAAAAGTGCATGTTCTCAAATAACCAAAGGCACAATATGGGCACTTGGAGCAGTAGAAGCAGTCCCAGGAAGTCTTATATTGCCTACAGAATAAACTGATGATGTATAACACACATATATGCACACAAGCATAGAGAAAATAACAGTTAATACTAATTATGGCCCAGCTTCTATTCAGGGTGCTTTACATATGCTATCTTTTCCAAACCTCACAGTAACCCCATGAGATAGGTACCATTCTTTCTGTTTTAAACATAGAGAAACTGAAGTTCACGTAGGTTAATTGTCTAGGGTCACAGGCTATCATAATTGTCTTATTGATCCCTAACCACTTACTTTTTTCACTATGTTTATTGTTTAGATAGATATACAATCTAAAGTGTTTATCGCAGCATTCTACACAATAGCAAATATATAGAATCAAAATAAGTGTCCATCAAACATTATTGGATAAAGAAAATGTGGTATATATACTCAATGGAATACTTTTCAACCTTTTCAACCTTTTTTAACAATGAAATCATGCCTTTTGCAACAACATGGAAGGAATTAGAGGTCATTATCTTAAGTGAAACAACTCAAACACAGAAAGAAAAATACTGTTTGTTCTCACAACTGTGAGCTAAATAACATGTGCACAGGGACATAAAGTGTGGAATAATAGACACTGGAGACTTCAAAGGGGATGAAGAGGAGGTGGGAGATGAATAATAACTTACTGGGTACAATGTATGTTATTCTGGTGATGGATACATTAAAAGCTCTGACTTCACCACTACCTTAACCACTAGGCAATATATCCGTGTAACAAAGTTATGCTTATAGTCTACGAAATTATACAAAATAAAAGATTCCCTTGAGATTGGTAACAAATTTCCTCAAATCCCTAAGGTCTTAAAGATTACTATCTCTACTTTGGGAATGAAATACATAAAACAGAATTCCCTCTGTTATACAATGGTTTGTTTTCAGTATTTTAATCTTGTTTCATTTTTAAGAATCATAATTATTAGCACAGCCATTGTGAATATGAGCATCTTTTTGAGAATTATAGTCAATATATTATCAAAATGTTATTTTTTATCTTTATACTTTCTACATTTTGTTTGTATAATCTTATCACATTCAGAGATCAAAATATTTTCCTTTGTTGTTTTAAAATACAACTAAATTTAAAAAATAATAATGATTTAAAAGGAATGAGGCTTACAGAAACTTTTTTGGAATTCAGTAATGTCATTAAATAAGCAAGTCCTTCATTTGAAATATTCAAGCCAAGTAATCACAGAATGCAAAAAAAAAAAAAAAAAAAAAATCTTGCCTTAATTTGATAGCCTTTGTTCCATTTTAGTATCCTCTGTCAGTATTTTAGTCATGTTAACTCAAGGGCATTCTAAGGTTGATTGGCACCCTGTAATTGGAATGATTTGATTTTTACTCAATTGAGTCTATCAAGGGATAATGCCAGTTATCCCTTTCTGTTGATCCAATCACCCATGACAAAGGAATACTTTTATATAAAGAAATAATAAAAATGACTGAGTAGAAGGTAGTTCTGCAAGCTTTTAAAGTATTAGGTTAGCCAAGAAGTTAAAACTTCTGAAAACTGAGGGTGATGATATTGTGTGAGGGGACCAAATACAAAATCTCACCATAAAACTCAATTTAACATTTCTAAATTTCTCATGATCTTAAAGAATCATTCGATTGTCAGGATTGGTTAGGATTGTGGTCAGACGGTGAGCAAATATACTCAGATGTACTGCTTGGCTTCAGGTTCCAAATCACTGAAAGGAGCAAGAAGAGAACAGATGGAAAGAAGAATAGACTATACAGCAATTCATCAACATAAGCTCTTCAAGTAACTTTTAAAGCTTACATGTTTAAATATTAATTTGTTGGGTTAATAGCTACAAAATGAAAATAACTAATGAATGCAATCTAAACATAGGAGAATCAGGCTTGTGTTTCACAGACACATGCCCTTGAGGGGCCTCTGTAAAGATAAATAGCATCTCCAGAGTAGGTAAGATCAGTGTGTTGATGCCAACATCTGTAACTACTCTCAGCCAAGGACTCAGCACCAATATGCAACTGGCACCACAGTGACATGCAGACTCTGTAAGTGGTGCCCTTTCAACCAGACATAAAAATTTACATCTGCCTATTTTAGGAAACTCTTTAATATGGTTAAAGAAGTCATCATCTCTCTAAGGTCTAGAAAAAGACAAGGACAAAATATGAAAACTTCAATGGAACAATGTGTTTTATTTATCCCCCTGGGAAATCAAATTACAGGGTTTTAATTGGGCCCACTGTGTAAGCACATATATTCCTTAGTATTTTTCATATTACCTATTACAAGAGTTTTATTTCTTTAACAATTATCAATCTGTGCTGTTAGTTTCATGCTTGCTTTAGCTGTCCTAAGACAGAAAATACTGCGGTTTGAACTTACACAACACTGCATTTGCAAGTGTATTTAAGCAATTTCCTTTGAATAGTCTTACCTCCCTCCACATAAAATATTCCAAATAAACTTATGTAATTAAGTTGGATTTAATAACAAAATCCAGAAATGTTTCTTCTAATTCAATTTTACCACTAGAAAGCTTAATGAGAATTGTTGTATTCTTCAAAAACATATATTTTTTCTGATTCATACATTTTTGCAGGCTTTTCACTCCTAAAATATAGAAACTGAAGACAACTTCCTTCCTTCCTTTGTTGTATAAATAACCAATAGCCAATTCTTAACTGAAGATGTAGCTAATTTAATAGCATATCAATAAGATTCATTAATCAACAATTTTTTTAAAAAATCGAGTTCACTGTGTGAGTTAGTCAAATGGGAATTTGAATAGCAGTAGTCAATTAGCTAATATTGAAATTGAATACATTCTTATGGCATGTTTTCTTGGCAGATGGGAAACCAGCTGATCCTCATTTTTACCCATAATCATGTTGTCACACATTTTATTCAGAAAAGTGAATCCAAGTTTGTCTAGCTAATCGTTTATATTAGTCTCAAGATATAAGCTGTTTCATCAACTTTCTCACAGTGAATTTCTAAAGACAATTGTTTACCCAATTTATCAGGCTACACAAGGCTTTTCTGCATGTCTCAGGGATATGCCACAAAGAGATTTAGCAAGTCTTCAGGACTTGCAACAAAGTCTAAAATTTATTTATAATAGATTGTTTATAAAAATGACTATAATAATTCTTTTTTTCTCTTCTTGGCCATATAACTTCATAGATCCTCTTATCAATGAGTGGAACCTCTTTCTCCATAACTTGAATCTGCACTGGCCTTCTGACTTGCTTTGGCCTAAAGAATGTGGGCCATTTCTGAGTCCAAGCTTCAAGAGGACTTTGCATTTCCTTTTTGCTCTCTTGACACACTGTTAAGGTACAATGTAAATGAGCCAGGGCACTCTTATAAGATGAGAGATATGGTTTAGTGGTCCTCATTGCTCTGGGTGATATCCAGCCAACCCCCAGAAGCAGAGCAATTTGACCAAATTGCAGCTGACCACTGATACTCATGGAATCAGCTTCAATTAGAAGAATTGCTTAACTGAGTATGATCTAATCGATCTGTTGCTAAATTATGAACACAATAAATGCTTATTGTTATAAGCCACTGAGAATTAAGGTGACTTGTTATACAGTAACAGATAATTGATAGACTAATTGTGCATGAGTTCTGTGTCTTTGAAGACTTTATGTTGTTTATCTTTTTGTAATACCTAACATGATGTGTTCAGAGTACTCAATAATAAATTATTTAGTTAACTGAAATGTTTCCATAGCAGTAAGAATAGGCAGTTGTCATTTGATGATTTAGTATGACCTACATAATCCCTATGAATAATCAATCCATTCTATACCATATTAAATAATCTGAACATTTAACAGGAATATTGATATATAGAAAAAGCTAAATCTCAATGTAGGATGGACTGTTTCCACAAAATATTGATATTGCTTTGAACACCCATGCTCTAATGCCTGTTTCTATAACGGATGTTAATCATACAAGAAAACATTAGATTAAGTGTTTTCCTCCCATTTGGGTAACTTAACCCTTTTAATGGCCCCACCACAGCTTAAATTTCTGGAGAAGAGTTCACTAGCATCTCTATAGTAGTCAAATGATAGAAATATGGCAGCCTTGTTCATCAAAAGTGTAGTCCTCAGATCAGAAAGACCAGTGTCACCTTTGAACTTTGTGGAAATACAAAATCTGAGCTGGGGCTACCTGAAGAATGTAGGAACTAGCTGGACTGAGGGAGAGTCCTTGGGAGGACTGATTCTAGTCTACAGTCGCTTTCTGTTCTTGTTGGAATGTACTGTGTGGCACAGAAATGGACATTATGGGCTATTGTGACCATGTGATCAAACAAGTTATAATTACAATGGAATCACTGGGCCCCTGCAGTTTCTGTGTTTATAAAACCATGCCATTAAAAGAGCCTTACATGACATTATTCCAAATTCATAGTTCAATGAAAGTCATTTTTTTTTCTGAGACATGCCTCTCACACCTGGTACACATCAACTTTAAAAAATCAAAAGGCAGGGAAATCTCCCTTATTCTCCTCTAGGGTGAAGATGATCTGTTCTTCCGCTCTTCTCCTTAGCAAATGGCTACTTAATCCTTTTTCAGACAGACACCTTCTGCTAGGAAACTCTCTTTTTGTGCTCTCAGCTTCAGTTACTTCAGTTTGCATTTGCCATGTTGTTCTAGAGATGGGGGAAAATGCTTTCTGCAAATGGTAGAGCTTATTTTTACCAAGACAGCATAAAAGAGTTGGACTTGAAAATGAAAAGGAGTTTATCTTATGTACTCTCTGACAACAAAAGACTCAATAGGATTTTCTCTTTTAAAAACAAAAAAAAGAGCTTTATTTCATGTTTGTTGGTTGAATAAATGTGTTCTTTTAAGAAGTGTCTGTTCATATACTTTGCCTACTTTTTTATGGGGTTGTTTGTTCTTTTCTTGTAAATTTGTTTAATTTCCCTGTAGATTATGGATATTAGCCCTTTGTCAGATGGATAGATTGCAAAAATTTTCTCCTATTCTGTAGGTCATCTCTTCACTCTGATGATAGTTTCTTTTGCTGTGCAGAAGCTCTTTAGTTTATTTAGATCCCATTTGTCAATTTTGGCTTTTGTTCCCATTGCTTTTGGTGTTTTAGTTACGAAGTCTTTGCCCATGCCTACATCCTGAATGGTATTGCCTAGGTTTTCTTCTAGGGTTTTTATGGTTTTAGGTCTTACGTTTAAGTGTTTAATCCACCTTGAGTTAATTTTTGTATAAGTTGTAAGGAAGGGATCCAGTTTCAGTTTTCTGCACGTGGCTGGTCAGTTTTCCCAATAACATTTATTAAATAGGGAATCATTTCCCCATTTCTTGTTTTTGTCAGGCTTGTCAAAGATCAGATGGTTGTAGATGTGTGGAATTACTTCTGAGACCGCTGTTCTGTTCCATTGGTCTATGTATCTGTTTTGGTACCAGTACCATGTTGTTTTGGTTACTGTAGCCTTGTGGTATAGTTTCAAGTCAGGTAGCATGATGCCTCCAGCTTTGTTCTTTTTGCTTAGGATTGTCTTGGCTATACAGGCTTTTATCGTTGTTGTTTGTTTTTGTTTGGTTTGGTTTGGTTTGGTTCTATATGAAATTTAAAGTAGTTTTTTTCTAATTATGTGAAGAAAGTCATTGGTAGCTTGATGGGGATGGCATTGAATCTATAAATTACTTTGGGCAGTATGGCCTTTTTTACAATATTGATTCTTCCTATCCATGAGCATGGAATGTGTTTCCATTTGTTCCTGTCTTAATTCCTTGAGCAGTGGTTCATATTTCTCCTTGAAAAAGTCCTTCACATCCCTTGTAAGTTGTATTCCTAGGTATTTTATTCTCTTTGTAGCAATTGTGAATAAGAGTTCACTCATGATTTGGCGCTCTCTTTGTCTATTATTGATGTATAGGAATGCTTGTGATTTTTGCACATTTGATTTTGTATCCTGAAACTTAGATGAAGTTGCTTATCAGCTTAAGGAGATTTTGGGCTGAGATGATGGGGTTTACTAAATATACAATCATGTCATCTGAAAACAGAGACAATTTAACTTCCTCTTTTCCTAATTGAATATCTTTATTTCTCGCGAAGGCCCGCGGCGGGTGTTGATGCGATGTGATTTCTGCCCAGTGCTCTGAATGTCAAAGTGAAGAAATTCAATGAAGCGCGGGTAAACGGCGGGAGTAACTATGACTATCTTAAGGTAGCCAAATGCCTCGTCATCTAATTAGTGACGCGCATGAATGGATGAATGAGATTCCCACTGTCCCTACCTACTATCCAGCGAAACCACAGCCAAGGGAACGGACTTGGCGGAATCAGCGGGGAAAGAAGACCCTGTTGAGCTTGACTCTAGCCTGGCACGGTGAAGAGACATGAGAGGTGTAGAATCAGTGGGAGGCCCCTGGCGCCACCCCCCCCCCACCCGTCCCCGCGGGGTCCGCTGGCCTTGCCTGCGCTGGTGAAATACCACTACTCTGATCGTTTTTTCACTGACCCGGTGAGGCGGGGGGGCGAGCACCGAGGGGTTCTCGCTTCTGGCGCCAAGCGCCCCGCAGCGCGCTAGAACTCTCCACCCCAAATCAACAGAATATACATTCTTCTCAGCACCACATCGCACTTATTCCAAAATTGACCACATAATTGGAAGTAAAGCACTCCTCAGCAAATGTACAAGAACAGAAATTATAACAAACTGTCTCTCAGACCACAGTGCAATCAAACTAGAACTCAGGACTAAGAAACTCAATCCAAACCGCTCAACTACATGGAAACTGAACAACCTGCTCCTGAATGACTACTGGGTACATAACGAAATGAAAGCAGAAATAAAGATGTTCTTTGAAACCAATGAGAACAAAGATACAACATACCAGAATCTCTGGGACACATTTAAAGCAGTGTGTAGAGGGAAATTTATAGCACTAAATGCCCACATGACAAAGCAGGAAAGATCTAAAATTGACACTCTAACATCACAATTAAAAGAACTAGAGAGGCAAGAGCAAACACATTCAAAAGCTAGCAGAATGCAAGAAATAACTAAGATCAAAGCAGAACTGAAGGAGATAGAGACACAAAAAACCCTCCAAAAAATCAATGAATCCAGGAGTTGGTTTTTTGAAAAGATCAACAAAATTGACAGACCGCTAGCAAGACTAATAAAGAAGAAAAGAGAGAGGAATCAAATAGACACAATAAAAAATGATAAAGGGGATGTCACCACCGACCCCACAGAAATACAAACAACCATCAGAGAATATTATAAATGCCTCTACGCAAATCAACTAGAAAATCTAGAAGAAATGGATAATTTCCTGGACACTTACACTCTCCCAAGACTAAACCAGGAAGAAGTTGAATCCCTGAATAGACCAATAGCAGGCTCTGAAATTGAGGCAACAATTAATAGCCTACCACGAAAAAAAGTCCAGGACCAGATAGATTCACAGCTGAATTCTACCAGAGGTACAAGGAGGAGCTGGTACCATTCCTTCTGAAACTATTCCAATCAATAGAAAAAGAGGGAATCCTCCCTAACTCTTTTTATGAGGCCAACATCATCCTGATACCAAAGCCTGGCAGAGACACAACAAAAAAAGAGAATTTTAGACCAATATCCCTGATGAACATCGATGCAAAAATTCTCAATAAAATACTGGCAAATCGGATTCAGCAGCACATCAAAAAGCTTGTCCACCATGATCAAGTGGGCTTCATCCCTGGGATGCAAGGCTGGTTCAACATTCGCAAATAAATAAACGTAATCCAGCATATAAACAGAACCAAAGACAAGAACCACATGATTATCTCAATAGATGCAGAAAAGGCTTTTGACAAAATTCAACAGCCCTTTATGCTAAAAACGCTCAATAAATTTGGTATTGATGGAACGTACCTCAAAATAATAAGAGCTATTTATGACAAACCCACAGCTAATATCATACTGAATGGGCAAAAACTGGAAAAATTCCCTTTGAAAACTGGCACAAGACAGGGATGCCCTCTCTCACCACTCCTATTCAACATAGTGTTGGAAGTTCTGGCTAGGGCAATCAGGCAAGAGAAAGAAATCAAGGGTATCCAGTTAGGAAAAGAAGAAGTCAAATTGTCCCTGTTTGCAGATGACATGATTGTATATTTAGAAAACCCCATCATCTCAGCCCAAAATCTCCTTAAGCTGATAAGCAACTTCAGCAAAGTCTCAGGATACAAAATTAATGTGCAAAAATCACAAGCATTCTTATACACCAGTAACAGACAAGCAGAGAGCCAAATCATGAATGAACTTCCATTCACAATTGCTTCAAAGAGAATAAAATACCGAGGAATCCAGCTTACAAGGGATGTAAAGGACCTCTTCAAGGAGAACTACAAACCACTGCTCAGTGAAATAAAAGAGGACACAAACAAATGGAAGAACATACCATGCTCATGGATAGGAAGAATCAATATCGTGAAAATGGCCATACTGCCCAAGGTGATTTATAGATTCAATGCCATCCCCATCAAGCTACCAATGACCTTCTTCACAGAATTGGAAAAAACTGCTTTAAAGTTCATATGGAACCAAAAAAGAGCCCACATTGCCAAGACAATCCTAAGTCAAAAGCACAAAGCTGGAGGTGCCACGCTACCTGACTTCAAACTATACTACAAGGCTACAGTAACCAAAACAGCATGGTACTGGTACCACAACAGAGAAATAGACCAATGGAACAGAACAGAGTCCTCAGAAATAATACCACACAGCTACAGCCATCTGATCTTTGACAAACCTGAGAGAAACAAGAAATGGGGAAAGGATTCCCTATTTAATAAATAGTGCTGGGAAAATTGGCTAGCCATAAGTAGAAAGCTGAAACTGGATCCTTTCCTTACTCCTTATACGAAGATTAATTCAAGATGGATTAGAGACTTAAATGTTAGACCTAATACCATAAAAACCCTAGAAGAAAATCTAGGTAGTACCATTCAGGAAATAGGCATGGGCAAAGACTTCATGTCTAAAACACCAAAAGCAACGGCAGCAAAAGCCAAAATTGACAAATGGGATCTCATTAAACTAAAGAGCTTTTGCACAGCAAAAGAAACTACCATCAGAGTGAACAGGCAACCTACAGAATGGGAGAAAATTTTTGCAACCTACTCATCTGACAAAGGGCTAATATCCAGAATCTACAAAGAACTCAAACAAATATACAAGAAAAAAACAAACAACCCCATCAAAAAGTGGGCAAAGGATATGGACAGACATTTCTCAAAAGAAGACATCCATACAGCCAACAGACACATGAAAAAATGCTCATCATCACTCGCCATCAGAGAAATGCAAATCAAAACCACAATGAGATACCATCTCACACCAGTTAGAATGGCAATCATTAAGAAGTCAGGAAACAACAGGTGTTGCAGAGGATGTGGAGAAATAGGAACACTTTTACACTGTTGGTGGGATTGTAAACTAGTTCAACCATTATGGAAAACAATATGGCGATTCGTCAAGGATCTAGATGTACCATATGAACCAGCCATCCCACCACTCGGTATATACCCAAAGGATTATAAATTACTCTACTACAAAGACACATGCACACGTATGTTTATTGCGGCACTATTCACAATAGCAAAGACTTGGAATCAACCCAAATGTCCATCTGTGACAGACTGGATTAAGAAAATGTGGCACATATACACCATGGAATACTATGCAGCCATCAAAAAGGATGAGTTTGCGTCCTTTGTAGGGACATGGATGCAGCTGGAAACCATCATTCTTAGCAAACTATCACAAGAAGAGAAAACCAAACACCGCATGTTCTCACTCATAGGTGGGAACTGAACAATGAGATCACTTGGACTCGGGAAGGGGAACATCACACACTGGGGCCTATCATGGGGAGGGGGGAGGAGGGAGGGATTGCATTGGGGAGTTATACATGATATAAACGTTATGCACATGTACCCTAGAACTTAAAGTATAATAAAAATAAATAAATAAATATATTTATTTCTTTCTCTTGCCTCATTGCCCTGACCAGAACTTCCAATACTATGTTGAATAGGAGCGGTGACACAGGGCATCCTAGTCTTGTGTGGGTTTTCAAAGGGAGTGCTTCCAGCTTTTGCCCATTCAGTATGATATTGGCTGTGGGTTTGTCATAAATAAATAGCTCTTATTACTTTGAAATGTGTTCCATCAAAACCTAGTTTATTGAGAGTTTTTAGCATGAAGCAGTGTTGAATTTTATCGATAGCCTTTTCTGCATCTATTGAAATAATCATGTGGTTTTTGTCATTGGTTCTGTTTATGTGATGGATTATGTTTATTGATTTGCATAAGTTGAACCAGCCTTCCATCCCAGGGATGAAGCTGGCTTGATCGTGACGGATAAACTTTTTGATGTGCTGCTGGATTTGGTTTGCCAGTATTTTATTGAGGATTTTTGCATCGATGTTCTTCAGGGATATTGGCCTGAAATTTTATTTTTTCGTTGTGTCTCTGCCAGGTTTTGCTATCAGGATGATGCTGGCCTCATAAAATGAGTTAGGGAGAAGTCCCTCTTTTTCTATAGTTCGGAATTGTTTCAGAAGGCATGGTACCAGCTCCTCTTTGTACCTCCGGTAGAATTCGGCTGTGAATCCGTCTGGTCCTGGGCTTTTTTTGGTTGGTAGCCTATTAATTACTGCCTCAATTTCAGAATATATTGTTGGTCTATTCAGGGATTCGACTTCTTCCTGGTTTAGTCTTGGAAGGGTGTATGTGTTCAGGAATTTATCCATTTCTTCTAGATTTTCTAGTTTATTTGCGTGGTGGTATTTATAGTATTCTTTGATGGTAGTTTGTTTTTCTGTGGGATCAGTGGTGATATCCCCTTTATCATTTTTTATTGTATCTATTTGATTCTCCTGTCTTGTCTCCTTTATTAGTCTGGCTAGCATTCTACCTATTTCATTAATCTTTTCAAAAAATCATCTCCTGGATTCATTGATTTTTTGAAGAGGTTTTTGTGCTTGTGTCTCTCTTTCAGTTCTGCTCTGATCTTAATTATTTCTTGTCTTCTGCTAGGATTTGAATTTGTTTTCTCTTGCTTCTCTAGTTCTTTTAATTGTGATGTTAGGGTGTCGATTTTAGATCTTACCTGCATTCTCCTGTGGGCATTAAGTGCTATAAATTTCCCTTTGAACACTGCTTTAGGTGTGTCCCATAGATTCTGGTACGTTGTGTCTTTGTTCTCATTAGTTTCAGAGAACTCATTTTTTTTCTGCCTTAATTGCATTATTTACCCAGTAGTCATTTGGGAGCAGGTTGTTTGGTTTTCATGTAGTTGTGTGGTTTTGAGTGAGTTTCTTAATCCTGAATTCTAATTTGATTGCACTGTGGTCTGAGAAACTGTTATGATTTCCGTTCTTTTGCATTTGCTGAGGAGTGCTTTACTTCCAATTTATGTGGGCTGTTTTAAAATAAGTGCAGTGTGGTGCTAAGAAGAATGTATATTCTATTGATTTGGGGTGGAGAGTTCTGTAGATGTCTATTATTTCTGTTTGGTCCAGAGCTGAGTTCAAATCCTGAATATCTTTGTTAATTTTCTGTCTTGTTGATCTGTCTAATATTGACAGTGGGTTGTTAAAGTCTCCCAGTGTTATTGTGTGGGAGTCTAAGTATCTTTGTAGGTCTCTGAGGACTGACTTTATGAATCTGGGTGGTCCTGTATTGGGTACCTATATAGGATAGTTAGCTCTTCTTGTTGCATTGATCCCTTTACCATTAAGTAATGGCTTTCTTTGTCTTTTTGATCTTTGTTGGGTTAAAGTCTGTTTTATCAGAGACTAGGATTGCAACCCCTGCTTATCATCAGTGGTCATCAAAGAAATGCAAATAAAAACCACAATAAGATACCATCTCATGTCAGTTAGAATGGTGGTCATTAAAAAGTCAGGAAACAACAGATGCTGGAGAGGATGTGAAGAAATAGGAAGGCTTTTACACCACTGGTGGGAGTGTAAATTAGTTCAACCATTGTGGAAGACAGTGTGGTGATTCCTCAAGGATCTGGAACCAGAAATACCATTTGACCCAGCAATCCCATTACTAGGTATATAACGAGAGGATTATAAAACATTCTACTATAAAGACACATGCACACATATGTTTATTGCAGAACTATTCACAATACCAAAAACTTTGAACCAACCCAAATGCCCATCAATGATAGAATGGATAAAGAAGATGTGGCACATATACACCATGGAATGCTGTGCAGCCATAAAAAAAGAATGAGTTCATGTTTTTTGCAGAGACATGGATGAAGCTAGAAACCATCATTCTCAGCCAACTAACACAGGAACAGAAAAGCAAACACCACGTGTTCTCACTCATAAGTGAGAGTCGAACAATGAGAACACATGGACACAGGAAGGGGAACATCACACGCTGGGGCCTGTTGGGGGGTGGGGGTCTAGCGGAGGGATAGTATTAGGAGAAATAACTAATGTAGATGACTGATTGATGAGTGCAGCAAACCACTATGGGACGTGAATACCTATATAACAAACCTGCACATTCTGCACGTGTATCCCAGAACTTAAAGTATAATAATAAAAAAATGGGCGACAGAGCGAGACTCCGTCTCAAAAAAAAAAAAAAAAAAAAAATGAAGTTAAAAAGCATAAGCTTTTTCAAATAAGTAAATAAATAAATAAAAATAAAAAAAGGAAACCCTAGAAACTTTGACTGATAAAGACATGTGATTTTCTTTCTACTTGTAATTTGCTACTTCCAAAAAACCAGAGAGGCTCCCATTATCATATTTATAAATCAATATGAAAATCATTTCTAAAAAAATTTTTGAAGAAATGATCCAAATATGGAGTTTATGTGTGCGAGTTTGCTTTGATTTAGTTTTTTTTGTGTGGTATTAAAAAATTGAAAGCAACTGAAATAACCAACAATATTGAAAGGGTGAAATAAATCATGGTACAACCTTTCTGTGTAGTATTACAAATCCAGAAATGGAAACTTGCTTATACTACAGTGAACACTAAATGTAATCACAAAATATTATGATTGTCATGTTTGCTCTGTATAAGTTTCATATGCAAAAGTGAAAGCAAAACTTTCCAAAGCTTAGCTGGTGAAATTTAATAAATAAAAAAGCAATAAGCCTGATAAATGCATCTCAAATGTGCACGGCATAGTGGTTTTAAAGGTCACATAAATTCGCAACAGCCTTTGGGTACCTAACATGTAATGAAGCACAGGAGTTCTAATTTCAAAATAAAAATTGCAGTAGAGTTTCATTTATTATGTTGCCTTTTATTTTCCACGCTTGAATAAAATTATCAAAACTTTTATAATTTAGGGATGGATGAAAGCTACTGTTTATGGCAATTTTGTGGACTAGATAAAATAAAAACCTTCTTGTTATCAAAACCCTGGTAAATGCTAGTAGCAATATATTAATATTAATTTGAAATTGCATAGTTAATTTTGAAAATAAATCCCCAGAGGTCAAAATCAAAGAGGAAATTGGAAAACAGAGCCATTAGCTGAAATGGATGCCTTGGTTTTCTTAGGGTAACTTGTTATTGGAGAGGAATGTTCAAGAGAACTAGGATTTAATAATTATGCAAGGAGAAGAAATGAAGATTTGTGTTGACAAGAGAAAATGGGTGATAACTTCTTCATGAAGCCTGGACAATCCAAGGCTGCAACTTAAATGAAAGTGTGGACAACAGTGATTCACTTACATTCACGGAGTGATAACAAAGCAACTTGTCTGCTTCATCTTGGAGGCTGTGTAAGAAAAAATATCTCCTGGAAAATTCGTAATTTTGGATCTTCCTTCACATTGGGTCGAAGATGTGGTTTGCTGGTTTAATAATAGGGTATCTAGGGGAGGAGGAAAGTACTGATATCTAGCACCTGCTAATTTCTGTGGTGTCAATAACATTGCTATGGCTGATTTCAGGCTACCAGTATGATATCATGAACTAGGAATTGGGGAGAGATGTGGACAATCAGCTGACACAAGCCAGTGTGAGCTAACTTCATCCAACACACTACTGATTTAAAAAGTGAATGCATATCACTTGAATAATCCAGCAATAAAAAGATTATAGAAGGGTTACATGTTCAGTAAAAAGGTGAACTAGAAAAAAAAAAAAAAACCCATTGGCACATTTAATATATTTATTGCCTATTTGTAATTTGATTCTGAACTTAAAATACAGAGGTCCTTTCTAAAAATGTTTACACAGGGATCTGGCCTCACCCACTTTTCCAGGTCATCTGTATACCATTCTGACAGTTTAGGAAACCCTAACAAGAATTGCTGTAGGACTTATCTCTGATGCATCTGACGAAGCAAATACAATATTGGTCTGAAGAGGAAACTCTCCAGTTAGTTTGCACAGAAAACATCCAGTGAAAAATAATGAGTCCATAATACAAAAATTAAAATATGCAGTGAAACAAAATATATGTCAACATTAGCAGGAGCAAAAATAAGCAGTATAAACCTTAAAGAGCTGTATAAATTGTGTACGTGTGTTTGTCTCTTTGTGTGTGAAGGCATCTGAGTGTGATTCCATGTCTTTAATAATGGTGGAACTATTTGTGCCTTCAAAATCTTCTGAATGAGTTTAAGGCTATATTTTTATCAAGGAAGTTCTGGATTTCACCTAATTTTCAAATTTATTTTCACAGAACTTCCTGAAAACTTTCTTATTACTTAAGTTTTATTGTAGGTATAATTATGTTTTACTGTTCATTTCTAAGACTGCCTGTGTCGCATTACTTTTTAATATCATATTATCAATGCTCTTAGAGATGTATCTATTTACTTAAACTTTTCAAAGAAAATGTGTTTCATTTTATTACACTTAAATATCGTTTCTTAGAGTTCTAGTTTATTGAATTCTGTTTATATTCTTATTTCTTGGTAATTTCTTTCTTGGATTTTCTTTGGAAATAAATTATTAGTCTTTACAAAATATTCTTGTGGTGGGGACTGAAGTCATTAACTCAATAAATTCCTTTTATTTCAAGTATGTACTTCTAAATCTATTTCTCTTTATTGTCCCTATTTTTCCATTCTAAAAATTTGAACATTTGCAGAGAATAGAATGCCAAATACTCCCTTGTTTTATAAAGCTAATATATATTTGAGTTAGACAAGAATAGGATGAAAAATAAACTCTATAGACATCATATTTCACCTGTGAGTATGGGTGTGCAAAAACAGGGTCAATAAAATGTTAGCAAACAAAATGTGGTAATATATATCTTTAATGCAATGCAAGTGTCCTGTATTCATACTGGAAGAGCAACTGTGATTCTGCATACGTAAATATATCATGTCAGTTCCCACTACCATAAGGAGAAATAATATGATTAGCTCATTAGTGCTGTTGTGTCCCTAATTTATTCCTTCCTGTGGGTTCTTGGTCTCACTGACTTCAAGAATGAAGCCATGGACCCTCACGGTGAGTGTTACAGTTCTTAAATGTGATGCATCTGGAGTTGTTTGTTCCTCCTGGTGGGTTCATGGTCTTGCCAACTTCAAGAGTGAAGCTACAGACCTTTGCAGTGAGTGTTACAGCTCATAAAGGTAGTGCGGACCCAAAGAGTGAGCAGCAGCAAGATTTATTATGAAGAGTGAAAGAACAAAGCTTCTACAGTATGGAAGGGGACCCGAGCCGGTTGCTGCTGCTGGCTAGGGTGGCCAGCTTTTATTCCTTTATTTGGCCCCACCCACATCCTGCTGATTGGTCCATTTTACAGAGTGCTGATTGGTGCATTTACAGTCCTCCAGCTAGACAAAAGTTCTCCAAGTCCCCATTCGACCCAGGAAGTCCAGCTGGCTTCAACTTTCAGTACCCTCTCTAAACAGGACACCCCAATTGCTGTTGAGAATTGGGCAATGACTAGCTACTGCCTGCTGGATAGGGATGAAGAAGGGGCCCTGCAGTTGTAGTGTCCTCCAGAGGGGAATTCTTTAGTCCAGTGAAAGGGCCAGCCCATCGGTCCAGGGGTCCTCAGTAGAAGTTGTTAGTTGAGCTCATTTGGGATTCCATTTGTAAGACCATCTGTAGCTTGATGGCCTCGATCCTAGAAGAAACAAATTTAACAAGGAGGTTAAAAATACAGGGCCCAAAGGTGAGTAATAGCAAGATGGCTGTCACAGGACCTAGAAAGGGGAGAAGCCATGTCACCCTACTCCAGTGGTTGGTATAAGAGTTTGAAAGGCGTTGTCTGATTTCAGAAGCCTTTTCCTGTAAATGCCAGGCAGCATCTCATACTATCCCTGACTGGTTAGTGTGAAAACAACACTCTTCCCCTAAGAAGGTGCAGAGTCCTCCTTTCTCAGCAGTGAGGAGGTCTAGGCCTCCGCGGTTTTGGAGTGTCACTGCTGCCAAAGAATCTATTTGGGATTGCAGAGTAAGGATAGATTTCGTTATTTCTTGCAAACTGTCTGAGAAATCCTTTGGGAGTGTGTGGTATTAGGATAATACATGTTACACTGTTAACTTTCAGCAAAAACTTTACTTTTGTTGAAAGCCTTGTTAAGTTTGGGATTTTATTTTTTCTTTGCTATTAATAAAACCTCATTCAGTCCATATTAACTTAGAATTGGTGTTTACACTGACAACAAGGTGGTATTGGAGTGTTAGAGGGTTATGGAGAAGATCTTCAATTACTAATTATAAGTTTTAAATTTACCCTGGCTTTTAAAGGAATAGGGTGCACTGTTTTTTCTTTACTACTTCTCTCTCTCTGGCTTTCTGTCTCTTTCTCTCTGTTTCCTGTTCTTTCTGTCTTTCTCCTCTCTTTCTCTGACTTTCTGTCTATCTGTCTTTTCTTCTCTCTATCTGTCTCTCTTTGACTTTCTGCCTGTTTTGCTGTCTTTCTCTCTCTGTCTCCTTCTCTTTGACTTCCTGTCTTTCTCTCTCTTTCTTTCTCTCTTTGTCTCTCTGTCTCTTCCTCTCTCTCTCTCTCTCTCTCTCTCTCTCTCTCTCTCTCTCTCTCTCTCTCCCTCTTTCTGTCTCTTTCTCTCTTTCCTTTCTGCTGGTCTTTCCCTGCCTCTGCCAGCTGCTTATGCTGCTTTTCTCCCCTTTCCTTCCCCTTTTTGATGGCTTTGGAAGTGTAACACTACCACCTCCTTGGATTTTTGCATTGCATGCAATAACTCCATGATTTCCTTCTGTTATTTAATGGGGCTTCCCCTAGAGGTTAGGAACTCCCTTTCTTTCCATATTGCAGCATGGGCATGTAGGATTAGATAAGCATACTTGCTATCTGTGTACACATTTATTCTTCTTCCCTTTCCCAGTTCTAAGGCTCGGGTAAGTGCCGTTAGTTCTGCTAACTGGGCACTGGTCCCTGGGGGAGGAGGCTTACTTTCAACTACTGTTACATCACTGACTATGGCATAACCTGCCCTTCATATCCCATTCTCCACAAATGAACTTCCATCGGTATATAGGTTAAGGTCAGGATTCGCTAAGGGGAATTCTAAGAGATCTTCTCGGGTGGCGTAATTCTGGACCATAATTTGTTGGCAGTCATTCTCAATTGGTTCCTCATCCTCTGGGAGAAAAGTGGCAGGGTTGAGGGCCACACACATGTGTATTTGAAGCACCGGTCCCTCAAGGAGTAGCACCTGGTATCTAAGCAGGCAGTTGTCTGATAGTCATAAACTTCCTTTGGTACCCAGTATGCCATTTACATCATGAGTAGTCCAGACAGTGAGATCCTTTCCATGTATTATTTTAATACCCTCTGACACTAAGATGGCCACCATCACAACTACACATAAACAGTGAGGCCAGCCTTTTGCTACTATATCAATTTCCTTACTTATTGTGGGGTTGTCCCACTAGTCTGAGTAAGGACACCAAGATCTATTCCTGCTCTTTCTGTGACCTCTAAAGAGAAGTTTTTGTCCTGTGGGAAGGCTTAAGGCTGGAGCTTGAGTTTGTTCCTTCCAATGCCCAGACTTCAGGGTCAATTCCCTCCTCAAGCAGGGGACAACAAATGGGTAACTTGTTCCCCATATTCATGTAGATAATAGCTCCAGCTTTGGCTAATATATCCCTCCCTAATAAGGGTATGGGACTTTCAGGCATAACAAGAAAAGCACGTGAAAAGAGCAAAGTCTCCCAATTACAACCGAGGAGGTGGGAGAAGTACCTGGTTACAGGCTGTCCCAGGATTCCTCGGTTGGTAACGGACCTTGAGGACAGTTGTCTGGGACAGGAGATTAACACTGGGAAGGCTGCACCAGTGTCCAGGAGGATGTCATTTTCCTGGCCCTCAGTGGTTAAACGTACCCGGGGCTCAGTGAGGGTGATGATATGAGCTGGTGCTTACCCTGGGCACCCTCAGTCCTGTTGTTGGATCATCTGGTTGGGGGCTTCTGGCCCAGAGAACCTTTGTCCTCCGGGGCAGTGCACCTTCCAGTGATTGCCTCGGCATAGTGGACATGGATGAGGGGGCATCTTGTTTCTCATTGGACAGTCTGTTGTAAAGTGTCCTTGCAAACCACATGGATAACAAGCCCCACCAGGTGATTGGCCTGCTCCATTTTCTGTCCCCTTTGAACCACCAAGGTTTGTTTCTCTGAGGGCTGTGACTAAGGCTGTGGCCTTTCTCTGATCTCTTTTTTCCTTTTCAGCCTTTTCCTCTTGGTCCCTATTGCAGAACACCAAGCTTGCCAGGTATAATAAGGGCCCAGGGATCACTTTTGGCATTTTCTCCTGATGTCTGTGGCTGATTGGGTAATAAACTTATCTTTTAGAATCAATTGACCTTCGAGAGAGTCAGGTGACAGGGGAGTATATTTTCTTAAGGCCTCTGGTAGCCACTTGAGAAGGGCAAAAGGATTTTCTTCCTTTCGCTGAGTTATGGTGGACATCATTGAATAATTCATGGGCTAATTCTCCTTAGTCCTTCTAGAACACAGATCAACAGATATTTATGAATCCAGTCCCCAAGATCTGAGTCTAGATCACAGTGGGGATCCATACTGGGGATGGCTTGCTGACTGGTAGGGAATTTGTCCCTCTCTTCAGCTGTCATTCTATCATTTACTTGACTAAGACACCAGCTATTCCAAACTGTCGGGCTGCAGCGAAAGCCGCATTCTTTTCATTAAAGGCCAGGGTTTGGTCTAACAATAGCATGACATCTCTCCAAGTGAGATAGAAGGTTTGCCCTAGATCCTGTAGGACATCTATGTACCTATCAGGATCGTCTGAGAACTTCCCCAGGTCTGCCCTGATCTGCTTTAAATCAGAGAGGGAGAAGGGGACATGTACCCGGGTTGGGCCAAATTCCCCTCCCTTTACAGCGTGAAGGGGACATACCCATAACCCAGGGGTTTTTGTGGTCCTTTGGAGATTTCTTTGCTTATGTCTTTCTGGGTGGGAGAGATTAGAGGAGACTTATCATTAATAGGAAGTGGAGCTATAGGGAGGAAAGGATATGGGGGTAAGCTGAGAGGTTCTCCTGTGGGATGTAAATTGCAAGCTTTACATAGCTGTGTATTCTCCTTCAATGAAAAGAAAGCTTGGACATAAGGTATTTCACTCCATTTGCCTTCCCTCTTACAGAAAAGGTCAAGCTGCAGGATAATATTGTAATTTATACTTCCCTCAGGTGGCCACTTTTTCCCATCAGAGAGAGAATATTGGGGCCAAGCCACAGTACAGAAAAAAATGAGCCACCTCTTTTTCAAGGTTTGTGGGTCAAATTGGTCCCAATGGCTTAGGATGCATTTCAAGGGTGAGTCGGTTGATGCCTGAGTGTTTCCCATCTGAACGGGAAAGACGGGGTTTTTTCCCCCCTGCACAAGAACCTGCAATGGTCCCTGAACCCTGCTGATCAGAATAGTTGTGCTCACCGATGCAGCAGCAGAAGCACCTCTTACCCAAGAACCCACAACAGTCCCTGGATCCTGCTGATTGGAATAGTTGTGCTCACTGACGCAGCAGGAGAAACACGAGTTTTCCTCCTAGACCATGAGGAGGACCAAGGAAGGTCGGATTTAGTGGCCATTACTGATGCATTTTCAAAAACCTGCACCCTTGCCTGTCCTCCTAGACCACAAAGAGGACCAAGAATGTAGTGGCCCTCACTGACTCATTCTCGAAAACCTGTTAGAGTCCTCAGCTTTCTCCTGTTAGTATTGGGACTTTACTCGTGTCCTATAAAGATGTTATGTCACCAAAATGAAGTGGAGGGCCATACCCTGAGGGAGGGAAGGGATCTCCAGGGTTGGAAGAGTGATAACTTTTGTCCTCACTTGCATAGGAAGGATACATTTCTGAAGCTCCCCATATCCTAGCTTCAGGAATAGCTTTTGTTAGGCCTACTAGTCTGAGAAAGGATCCTAAAATTCCAGATAGTCCCCTGCCCTGATGGGCCTTTGGGCAAAAATTATGTCTTTCTTATTGGTGAGCCCAGGTGCCTAAAGAAGGTAACAGAGTCCTGAAGTTTATACTAGAAATCATTCTTATAAGAGAAACTAGAAAAGTACCAGAGACAGGGAGTGGTTTTTAGAAGCAGGACTACCCTTGGAGAAAAGAGGCAAGAGGAAGTTTGTCTGACAGGCACTAAGACCCAGGAGGCAAGGGTCAGGGTACATAGGATAGATGGGTGAGTCTCGCTTGGACAACATGTCTTTGAGAGTTCCGCTCATGGCCACAGGGTCAACCAACTTGTTGTTGGGACCCCAGAGCTGAATGGCTTTCCTCTCTGTCAACCCTCAGCTCAGCCCAGAAGTACAGGAAAAATGGAAGCTGGTTCCAGGCAAACCAATGCTCCCAACTCTCAAGAGTTGGGGGTTGTTAGCCCTTTCCAAGAAAGCCTGACCTCTGTGTCTTTAGTCTGGTGGCCACGCTAGTCGCTTTTAACTGGCCAACAGGTGCCAGGTATTAGGCTCTGAACTCTAAGGAAAAATAGGACAATAGCAAGTGAAAGGGGTCCGATGGTACTCACCTCTTGGTGATTGTCCCTTAGTGGTCGCCAAAATATGTCCAGAATGTATTCCTTCTGGTGGGTTCTTGGTCTCCCTAACTGCAAGAATGAAGCCACGGACCCGCGTGGTGAGTGTTACAGCTCTTAAAGGTGGCATGTCCAGAGTTGTTTGTTCCTCCTGGTGGGTTCATGGTCTCACTGACTTCAGGAGTGAAGCTGCAGACCTTCGCAGTGAGTGTTACAGCTCATAAAGGTAGTGTGGACCCAAAGAGTGAGCAGCAGCAAGATTTTTCGTGAAGGGTGAAAGAACAAAGGTTCCACAGCATGGAACGGGACCTGAGCACGTTGCCGCTGCTGACTTGAGTGGCCAGCTTTTATTCCCTTATTTGGCCCCATCCACATCCTGCTGATTGGTCCATTTTACAGAGCACTGATTGGTGCATTTTTACAGAGTGCTGACTGGTGTGTTTACAAACCTTTAGCTAGACACAGAGTGCTGATTGGTGCGTTTTTACAGAGTGCTGATTGTTGTAATTACAATCCTCTAGCTAGACAGAGAAGTTCTCTGGGTCCCCATTCGACCCAGGAAGTCCAGCTGTCTTCACCTCTTACTATGAATGAGTAAGTAATCCATATTAGTTACTTGACTGGTCTTGTCTGTAGAAGAGACTTTGATAATATAGATTCCCTTGTGATATACCAAAGATTAATTTCAATAATTGAGCAGCCTGCACATTGTCTCTCCTTTAGGTGGAAAGGGGAGAAAGGAAATATGATAGAATGTCTTGTTAATTGAAATGAAATCTTAGTAATTTTGCTTAGATGTATTAAATTCACAGCAAGAGGATAAACTTTGGAATTTGCTCACTATGAAGGATGATGGTAATTTTTAAGTAATATATATGTATACATTTATTTATTCAAATAAAAAATTGAATAACAATTTCAATATGATATTAAAATCATGTATACAGACACATTCATTGTTGACAAAAATATTCCTGTATGAAAATAATATTAATTCAGAATTTAGTAACATTTCCTCACTGGAAAATATTATCTCATATATTATGCATATAATACATATATAAATTCTTTTTATTCTTTATTGGTAATTAGTATAACTTGTGTGTGTGTTAGAGGGTACATATGATGAATGTGTCTGTGTGTTTTTATGAAGGATATATATACTAGAGCATATACTTGTTCAAGTTTCCCTTCAAATACACACAGAATTATTTGGACTACTTCTTATAAATTAATGATTCATATACCTTTATATATTAGTCAAGTGCATTTTATCTATAGCTTTGGAACTGGAGAGAGTAAGTAATAATAAACAGACGGAGAGGAGGATTTGTGCTGATTTCTCAGAAGAGGCAGTGAAAATATTTTCCTTATTTTTTTACTATCTATATAACTTCTCTTTACATGAATATCTGACTGAGAATTACAGAAGAATTTAAGCATTTTCCATGAAAGAGAGGTATGGTAAGTCAGACTTGCCAATTTACCTCTTTTCTGCCTCATTTTTTGGGAGGATATTTAAAATTCAGTATTAATTAATGCTGAAAAATCAGTGTTTATTCCTAGATACACAGAGACCTAGAATGTAGGACATATTTGGATGAAAATGTATAGTTCCTGTACTTGGAATTCAGGTTTGCATTTGGTGCCAAAGATACAATCTAAGTAAGATACAGTCCCTGCTTTCAAGGAACTTGACAGATTTCTGAAGTAGACAATTAAGTTTACAATAAAAAGTGGCAACTACAGGCTACATGTAGAGAAAAGGCAGAAATAGAAAAATCTAAAAAAAACCTTCTCTAACATGTATTAGATTATTAATTTGCATTGTATCAGAAGTCATAAAAATCCCTACTACCACAATAACTCACCAAAATATACCAAATTTTTCTAAGTTAAACTCCTATGAAATGTTATTATAAAATTTATTATGTAGTGTTAGAGAAACCTGGAAGAGTGACTTGAACTCACTACATGGGAAGGTTTGATAGTAACTTAAGTCAGTAAATATATACGCATTTCCTATATGTTCTTAGTCCAGCTACTTCTTAATTCTGTTTTTTTTTTCTATCTCAACTTGTAGAAACTATAACACATATGAGAATATTTGCAGTACACATAGCCCATAAAATATAGTTCTCTTCATCATTAAGTCTGTGTGTTTGTTAACTGTTCAACTCCAAAGTTTCACTTATATGTTTTTTATTACTTCCTAACAGAATATACTTTAATATGAGACAGCCTTTCAAAGGGAAGGTTCTTATACTGTAAAATTAAGGGGCATCCAATTTCACCAATTGCATACAATAATTAATTTAAAGTAAATATACTGTTGTCTAATACTTTACATTACCACTGAGTCGGATATATTACATATTGAAAATGTTCTCCTCTATAGCTTGAAACATTAGAGGGTATTTTCCCTCTTTCTTTTCTTTTGTCTTGCTTTACTCACCACTCCTAACCTCCCTGTCCTATTACTATAGAAGAAAGTATAATTCAGGAACGAAGTTAATAAGGAGAACTATCCAAATTTAACTTTATTTCTGAAAATAGTTTGCCTGATTTCTTCATGGGTGCTATGTGATTAGGGTAACTCATTTCCAGACCACGAATTATTATAGATTATGAAGATGAAAATGTCTCACTTTCAAAGTAGAATAGAGGCCAAAGAAAGTAAAATTAACTACAGGGTCAACATGTTCCTTAAATGTAGAATAAAACCAGAACCATTAACTAAAAAACTTTAAATAATAAAATAAGGAACCCTTCAAATTGCAATCTTCAACATCAGTTTTGTCAACATGATTAATCTGAGTAATATAGCCTGACTAGGAATTAAATGTCAAGTGTTAGAATACTCCAGAATGGCAACTTGAGCTGGCAATAGTCTGACACTTATGATAATTGGCCACATTTGGGAAGTCATTATGATTAGACTGGGATCTTCAAAAATCACTTCTCAGAGATTTCTTAACACCTCAAAGAAATGAGGCTGCATGCATTTTCTGTGGACATTTTCTTTGTCTGTTACCCTTCTTTGGGAACTAGGTCAGTCCTGAATGTCTTGAAGCTTACCATGTGCTATAAGGCTGATGGTATCTCTTTTCAGCTGTAATTTTAGATATGGCAGGAAGAGATATTTCCACTCTCTTTATGTCCCCAGTTCTGCTTTGTGTTAAGGTGAAAACACTAACTTTTGTCTAATTTCTCCTTATTTTTCCTCTTCTCCTCTTCTCTTCATAAAACACTTGCAAATAAGCACTGAGGTTCCTTTTATTTCTCCAGTTTTTGCCCATGCAGTCACTCTCTGTGTGTGTCCTCTCTCTCTCTCATTGTCTTTCTCTCTCTCTCTCTCTCTCTCTCTCTCTCTCACACACACACACACACACTCTCACACATTATCTGGAAATCAGTAATTCTTGTATACACTCCTACTTTGACTTACTTGCCTGCAGACCTCATAAGGCATCTCCAGGCTGGAGATTCACCCTCAATAAACATAGAGTTGTCTATTTCACAGTTATCTTTTGGCCAGAAAATAAAACCTTTTAGAAGAAAATACTTTAAATTGGCACAGTAGAATTTTAGTTTTCTCCTACTTACCTTTCAAGAGACAATATAATGAAGAGTTTTTATTTAACAAACAAAGCCTGCTCTTTCAAATAAAGGCTTCTAGATTATTCTAGATAAAACAACTTATCTATGGAGAATCATCTCCAACTCTCACTGCATTATTTGGTAACTAAGTGTTCTCTTGTGCTCATATCTGATATATATCAAATTTCAACTTATTTTACTAAATTGTTGAGGTGACCTCCCTTAGAACTTCAGCATGTGTGTTCTGTAACACATTTCACAATTACTGCTGTCTCTGGGGAAAGAAGGGGCTTATAATTTATCTCTCAGTTTCTGGGAGGGTCCTGCTGGCAACATAATTGTGAAAGTTGCTAAGACAACACTAGCCTTTCCTGAGATCAGAAGGCCACATAGATAAAACACTCAAATGCTGCCTTTCAGCCTTGGCGGGTCAACAGAAAACTTCAGTTATAGATGTGGTCCAGGTGATGGGGATTCTCACCACAGCAGCATTTAATTTTCTTTTGAATGAATTATTTCCATGTCATCCTGAGATTCTTGTTTTTACTTTCTTTGTTGTTTATCTATTTTTCTACCTATGTACTGCCTAGCTTACTCTTCTAGACCCTTTAAAAGAATATTTGAATTGTTCATAGACATCAGAAGAATAACAGAAAACCACACACTGTCATTCTTATATCAAGACATATCTTAAAATTGATCTTAAAATGGATAAGCCACCATAAGTTAAAAATTCACTTTATTAATAATAAAACATTTAAATATAAAGTTTACAGGGAAGAAGTAAAGGCTTCCACCCACCCAATCAATGTGATAGAAATTCAAGTTAAATAAAAAACAAAGTTAGCTTTCTGATTCTATTAATGAGTACTAACAAAAGTTCTCACTAAAAATAAAGTCCAGTTAAAAAATTACAACATCTCTCTAGTTCTCTCTATGATTATTATGGAACAATAATACTTTGCAGCATCGACATTATGCTGAATGAAAGATTTTATGAGATTTTTTTATGAGGAAAAGGTATGAAAAAAAGAGGCTTTACAAATTTTTGTTTCATAATGTTTTTCTAAGCAACAAAGAATTAAGAACTTTGATGAAATTTGCTTACTTCATAGTGATCCATTTATGAAAAATAAAAGAATTAATACTTAATAACAATTTTATTCTTTCAACTTCTTTTTATAATTCTCTATACAGTCAAGAAACATAAACGTGGCATAAGCTGTGCTTACTAGATTTTAAATGTTCTCATAAAATAACTGAATTTCTTCACCAATAGGCTTCCTCTAAATTAAAAGTAGTAGATCAGAGTGACTTTTATTCTGACCATAATTACGTATTTTCCACACTAACCTACTTAGGTGTGCTATATTTCTCTTACTTCAATATCTTCTGAATTTAAAGAAATAGAGGAGGGAATTACTCAAGAGACCATAAGCTTTTTCCCTATAGAGAAGACTGTACACACTTAATATAAGATAGCGTTAAACACATGATGTACTGGTCAATGTAAGCATATAGTAGTCATAAAACCAAAGTCTTGTCAAAACTGTCATACATCAATCTGTTTAATAGTCATCCATTAAGTAAAAAATATTCACATTTTATTTAAGTAATTTTTTTCCAGAATAATTTCACTTATAGCTCTGTAATTGTAACATTTAAGATAATATGTCATTATTTGATAAAGCCCAACTTGACATCTTTTATTTTTCTTCTAAATGTGACACAATTTAATTTCAAATGCATTTTAAATTAATCATTTTAATGAATATCTTATTTTTTGATGATCTTACTTTTATAAATAGTATTTATTTAAAAGAAATGGGTTATCTGATTATAACAATTTTAAAAAATACTCTCTATCTTTAACACAGTGGTATGAATTATTTAGAAAGAAAAAAACATGATTTTTGAGTCAGACACCTGTAGAAAAGATAAACTATTTTACTGTACTATTTTTAAGAAACAATTTTATAAATTCACTAACATATTTTCTTAATAAATTTCAGTTTTCTTATTTTTGGATGTTATTTGTTAAGCAGATTTCTAAAGTAAAAATGATAAACTCTTTGTGAACTTGAATCTAATTTCAAAGAATCAATCATTTTTACAAGGCCAGTAATTCACGAGATGAAGTGAGGCTTACACCAATGCTTTTTTCCTTTCTTGGTAATATGTTACTGTAGAAACATTCAAGAAATTCCTGGCCTTAAACAACATACCAAATGAGACAGAAATAAGTGTTCTCCCTGGCACTCCTCAACTTTTAAAATAGATTAATGATCATCTAAATGTGCTCATTTTATTGCCACATAAAACATCAAGCAGATTGCATCAGCACAAGCTTAATGGGAAGAAATAGCGAGGCTGAGGTTTTGAAGATGTAAGAAAACAAATTAGAATTGTAAGTTCATCGTGGAAACAGCCTAGGGGAAAGTGTATCCTCATGGTTGCAAGGCAGGGCTCACACCATGTTTCATGAAGGACAACTAGGACACTGGTGCAGAAAGCCCTGTTTTCGCTTTAAAGGCAAGTTCTTGGAGTGATTACCAATGATGGGACTTTGGAGGTAACAGAGAGGCCTCTATTCTCCAAATTATCTCTATCTAGCTCATATTTTAGAGCTGGAGCATATTTTAAATCTCATCTCATATTTTATTATCTTTAAAAATAAAAAATACAACTGTTTAAATTTTGCAAAAAGAGCAAAATATCCATTATCCCACATTATTTTTATTTTTCACATTGTTTTACTGGTTATACATATTTACACCTAATGTGTATTTAACCACGTTTGTTCATTCCACAACTGTGTATCTTGTGCCTACATGTCCCATTTAGGGAAGTAAATTTGTCAGTCAAACAGACACAAAACCTTCCTCCAAAGAGGTCATGATTTAGGACAAATATAGACATTAAGGAAGTGACTACATATTTTATTAGTTGTATTATCAGTTAAGGTATCATGATCAGTTTTCCACATTCCTGTCCAATCTTTTAAAATAATCTTATTTTCTGTCTAGCTATTTTTCCATTAAGTTAACGACATGTAATATAGTCATACCTCCAACCCACACCTTCTACTATGGACTCATTTTTTTCCAATAATGAGAAAACTGAGGCATTGGGAATAAGGTGTCAGTTGAAGATGGAATTGCATGATATCTTCCTCCCTATTCAAACGTCAACATGCCGGACTGTGGCGCCATCACTGTTAATAGCTCAATCCACCTGGATAGAGTAGGGATGGAGAAGAAGGATCCCAGTGTGTGCCTGAGAAGGAGGAAGAGATTGAATTCCTGTGAGGGCAAGGAATTGTGAAATGCAAAGGGAAACTGAGACAAATTTTACCCACTTCACAACATTTTGGAGGTACAACTCTGTACCTTGGAAAGACTCATTCACATTCTGTAAGGCTACCTAGTAAGATGCATTATCTTAAACAGTATTATTATCTTATTATAGTATTTTAATACTATATCTAATACTATAAAGTATATTTAATACTTTATTATTAGTATCTTATTATAAACAGTATTACTATTACATCTAGATCTGTTACCAGAGAGCATGAGAGGTTGTGTGTAGGAATCTAATTTGTAAGTGATGAATATCTATTACGGTCTCCCACTTTCTCTCATGTTTTCTCATTTAATATCCACTAATAGATGTTTGGGTTGAATATACCTATCCTCAGTTTTTGGAAGCCTAAAATTAGGCTGAGACATCAGGAAAATTGTCCAAGATAATACAAAGTAACAATGTAAACCCTTGTGTATCTTATTCTACTGCACATAAGATAAAGACCAAAAAGTATCAATAAGTACTTAAAACTTATCTGTAGAACAGTTGGCAATCTGTTTATTTTTCTTTCCATAATAAGGCTGAACTTGTTTGAATTTCTAATTAGCAGATTCTAGACCTGTGTTAAATGCTGTGCCATTAAAGTACTCATCAAATTAGTAAAAATCTATTTGCAATAACTTAATCCCCAGTTTTTGTTGTAGCTGTTTCTACATTTAGATTTATATGAAATGAAAGAGAAGCTACATCAAAATTTGCAATGTGGAAGTCATCACTGAAAAATAATAGATTTTTATTATGCTGATTACGGGACATAATTCAATAAATCACAAGTAATAATAGTATTTGTGCTTTAACCTAAGTTAGTGTATTTTAAAACTACTTGTAAATATACCTGGAGAGTATTTTAATATAAATTAACACAAAGAATCTCATATTTTTCTGCCAACTTTGGCTTAGCAATAAATGAGTATACAACCAAGAAAACAAGCTAGTATTTAAAAATAAGAGCCATGAAGAATATCTATACTCTTTGTCATAAGAGTTCAGTAGGTATCATTTCAAGGTCTTCAAAGTTATATATAATAGTACAGATGTAATATATAACAGGCAGAGCAGCAGGACAGAATATAAAGTCCCCAACGATTGCAATAATACATATAGATTTAGAATTAAATCAACTTATTTAATATAAAAATAAAAAGGATCAATTTTCAATACATTATGTTATAACAATTGTCTAATCATTAAAAAAAGGGTTAGATTCTTATACAGTAAAATACATTCAGAGATATTTTTTAAAAAGGGTAAAAATAAAGCTACGAAAATACCAAAGCATAACATGAATGATTATTTGTATAATCTCCAGTTATATATTTTGTAAATATTTTATTAAAAGGTAGATATCAGAAAGGATGATCTAGAACAGATCTGGGCTGGTTTGGATTCAGCTCAAGGTAAGCATGCATGGATGCAGCCCTGCGTGATCTCCCTTGTTTCCCGATGGTTTTAAACCTGCAGTTCATGAGCAATGATGCTGGCCCCAGCTGTTAAAGGTCCCAGCTCAGAAGTGCAGAATCTCGCCTCATGAACTTCAATGTGAGCAGCATTGCAAGAACACATGGAAACTCAGGGTTCCATCCTATTACCTGTTGCCCTGCTGAAACATAGATCTACACACCCACATTTATTACTGTGTCATGGCCTTCTGCAAAGGGAATGTTATATATTGAAATAAATAGAAATTTTAAAATTACATATACCAAAAAACTTAAAAGGATAATATTTGGGGTTATTTTTTAAATCTCTATTCATATCACATTTCAAGAACAGAATCAGCCCCTCAGTAATCAAGAAAACTTTAAGTCATGCAATCTAGAAGTTCAAAATCCAAGAGATATTTTTCCTCCTTCAAACAAACATCATAACATTTTCAAAGATCTTCAGTATGACACTTCCCTGTTTTTCTTTATAAATGCTGTCTTTCCCTTGTTTTCAAACATACTTCACCCTCTTTCAAAGACATCTCAACACCATTTTAAAATACTTCTTTAAAAAATGCTAATTTTTAATGTCCACCTTTTCCTTCTATGCTGAGTGTCAGGATAGCTCATTGTCCCTTATAAGAATATGATACCTCATATTCTTATAAGACTTATCTTCCCTTGCTGAGCAAATCAGTTATAAGAGGAAGGTGGTAACATTGATGTGTTAAGAACTAGGGTGCAGTGGCTTCCAGCCACTGACTAGTACACCTTGCCCTCTGATTTCTTACAGGGCTGTTCTTGTAAATGACAGAGTCTGATTTTAAATTGAGTTGCTTTTTATTTTTTATTTTTTTATATGTAGCCATAGCTCTCTTTGACTTTCTGTAAGTTTTAAATTATAATACCATTCACTGATGCCTCAAATTCCCCAAATTGGAGCCATTCTCAATCCTTCCAACCACATGTAGTTTTTCAGCAGATCCTATCAGTTCTACTTTTAAAGAATATCTAAAATAGAACCACTTTTTACCACCTCCACCAGTTCCCCACCTAGAATAAGGCATCATCTTCTCTTGCCTGGACTAAAATAACTTCCCAGCTGATTTTTCTGTTTCTTGTTCTGCTTCATTGCTGACTATTCTGCACATAAAAGTCAGAGTAATGTTTTTAACATGTCGTTTCTCATTCCAAAAACCTCAAGTTTTCCCCAAAAAAGCTAAAGCTCTCTAGTGTTTACATTTCCTTGAATGAACCAGCTTATCACCAAGATAGAGTTATTCTCATTTCTTTACTATTTTTCAGAAACATCAAACCTTCTCCTTGCACATGATTATCTGGTCTTTCTCCCTGAGCAGGCCGTTCCATAGGTCAGTGTCTTTCAAGGCATGGACCCTGAGCAAGCAGCATGAGCACCACCTGGGAACTCGTTAGAAAAGCAAATTCTCAGGCTCCACTGCTGCAGAACTACTGCATAAGAAACCCAGAAATCTGTGATTTATAAAGCCTTCTGTTTGATTCTGAGGTAAACTCAAGTTTCAGAGTGTCTGCTCCAAATATCCCTAACCCTACTGCCACAATTCATTCTGGTTCTTGTTCAACCAGTCATAGAAATCTTCTTCACCACCAACCTCAAGTAGCATCCCTCTTCCTCTCCACAAGTTATCTAGATTTACTTTTCTCCATAGCTCTTATCACTACTTGACATTATGTTAAATATTTATTTTTAATCTGTTTTTGTCTTCCCCAGTATTGCAGCAGGAGGACATTGTTTTTTCCACTGCTTTATTCATTGCATCTACAATACTGTATCCACAAATAGGTGATTCATATACATACATAATATATGTATATATGTGTGTGTATATATGTATACATATACAGATACATATACATATGCACACATATGTTTCACGTATATTAAAAGATATATATGAAGTACCTATTTATTTGTTGACTAAATGAAGAACTGATAGATACATTCTGTTACATTGGGCCAATGTCATAAAATCTCATATGTCAAACTGAGAAACTTCTTGGGAGAGCTGATCCTAAAGGAATAACAAGGAATAACACATCTGATCTTCTAAAGCGAGTTCTAAGACAAATATAAATTGTTAGAATTACTAACAGAGACCTCAAGTTTTAGAGTCCAAGAATTCTTAGTTTGAATCCCTAATGTTACTGTCTTAGACAATTTCATTGAGGTCTTTGAGCCACAGTTCTCTTACCTATAAAATAAGGAAAATAAAAGTGCTTAATTAATTAATAGTGAGAATTCAGATTAAAAGTTATAAACGTGCTTAGTACAATGACTGAGATACTAGTATTAGTACAATAATAGTCTTTGTGCCCTATTTTTAAAATCATATTTTTTGGGAAAAGTGCATGTAAGTCTCTCTCTAGAAAGAAAATATAGTATCAGAATTATTAATCTTGCCTTTAAGAATGGAAGTCACCTGTTTTTCCTTTATTCTTACTGTTCTTACACGCTGGAAAACCAAAGAATAAGATATAGTTCTTCTAGTGGTAATAAATTTGATGATTTATTTTCTTTATATGCATTAATACCTTTCATATGATACGTTTGCTTCAAACATTCACAAAACAGTGCCCTAAATCAGAAAACATAATAATAGCTAAGATAAATGCTTCATACTATACTTTTCTTAAAGACACATTGTTTAAAAAATTATTATAATATTAAATTTGATTATAAGATTAAGAAAGTATTTTTCTTATCCTTCTGCAAAAATGTACACACAGATAGAAATTTTAAAAAGTGACTTTTGACAATTTTTTCTGCAATCTAACCACACCCAATGCTATTATTTAGTGTGTCTGTATTTCCACAGTTGAAAACATGTATGTGGCATTGTCTTCACTTTGATACTTAATGGGCATTTCACCTCTATTATGTCCAAAAGAAAGTTTTATTTATCCCCAAAATCTGTTTCTTCCCTTGTCCTTCCTATTTTGGAGAATGAAACCATCATTCACACAGTTCCTGCAGTCAAAAATATAGTATCCAACCTTTATCTCCCTTTTCTTCTCTTAACCCCTATCTAATTTGTAAGCAAGTTTTGTGGACTGTAACTCAAAATACATTTTAATTCATTTCAATGTTTCTCTCTTCACTATGCTTCCAAGCTACTATCATCTGGGATTGAGCTACTACCGCAGTTTTTTTTTTTTTAAACTGGTCTGTTTATGTCAAACTTTCCCATATAATTCATGCTCTACACAGCAGTCAGAAGTATGTATTAAAATTTAGATCATATTTTATAGTAAATAATAATTGAACGCTTATTTCATTAGAAACGCTTATCTTGCTGTGTCACCAGGCTGGAGTGCAGTGGCTCGATCTCAGCTCACTGCAACCTCCATCTCCTGGGCTCAAGCAATTCCGCTACCTCAACCTCCCAAGTAGCTGGGATTATAGGCTTGTGCCACCACGCCTGGCTAATGCTTGTGTTTTTAGTAGAGACAGGGTTTAACTATGTTGACCAGGCTGTTCTCAAACTCCTGACCTCAGGCAATCCACTCCAAAGTGCTGGGATTACAGTCATGAGCCACCACGCCCGGCCATTTATTTTACTTTTTTTACTTACTCCTCAAAACAACACTATAAAAATGTCTAATTCTATTTGCATCAAGTCTGAACCACAAAGAGGTTAAGTAGTTGTCCAAATTAAACAGTCAGTATTTCAAACCCAGGCAATGTAACTCTGGGTCTCATATCATTAAGCAATATACCAACAACCTCTTACCATATTACTTCTTTTTTAAAATTCTCCAATGGGTTTCATCTCACTTTTAAAAAAAGTTCAATTCTCACAGGATATAATAAAGTGGGCATGTCGTGCACAGTGTCAGGCATATGATAAGTGTTTAATAAATATGATTGTCACCCCCTTCTGAAAGATTGTTTTGTTTTTCCAAAGATTGTTAGAGCAGATCCTCACTAAATATTCTGTGAGTTGAAAGTCAGCACAAGTCATTTATTGAGCACTCAGGAAAAAAGATCATGTGTAATAAAGACTGACATCCACATCCTTTAAGTTCCTTATGTTTTCTGGTATGATATATATCTCTGTAATGGAAAGGGAGAAGTAAGAGTTATTTATGGTACAAGTGGAGATGATATATTTTTAAAAGGTCGTGCAAAGCTTTTTCTAATACAAATTATCTGCTTTTGGAAGAGTGAAGAGAAGGCATAGCTACATATAAAGCAAGGGTGGAGGGTCAAGGATCTGGCACACATACAAATGTTTCATAATATATTTTTTCCAACAATAAAAAGTAATTTAAATCAAATCATCTTTTTAAGTTAAAAAAGGGACATACTAAAAATTTCTAGTAAGTAAGGGGTAAAATATATTTTATACTACTCATTTTTTTCTGTTTTATTTTAGATTCAGGGGTTACATTTGCAGATTTGTTACCTGGGTATGTTGGGTGATGCTGAGGTTTGGGGTACAAATGATTCTGTCACCTAAGTACTGAGCACAATATCTGGTAGGTAGTTTTTCAACCCTTTTGCCTCTCCCTGTCTCCCGCCTCTAGTAGTCCTAGTTTCTGCTGTTGCCAACATTATGTCCCCGAGTACCAAATATTTAGCTCCTACTTCTAAGTGAGAAATTGCAGTATTTGAGTTTCTGTTGCTGCATTAATTCGCTTAGGATAATGGCCTTCAGCCACATCCATGTTGCTGCAAAATACATGGTTTAATTCTTTTTTATGGATGTGATACTACTGAGTTTTTTGTCTTTATATGTATGAGTTGCTGTTTAGTGTATGTGCTTTTTTATTGCTCTATTTAAGTAAACCCCTCCCCCCTCCAAAAAAAAAAAAAACCACACACACACAGAGTCTTTAGGTTTAAATAGTTTTACTTGTGTACTGATTAATTGCCTTCAGCTCTTTAATAGATTTTACACACAAATTCATCAAACAGAGATGGCCTCTGGAGCACCCCCTGAAGTTTAAGAGTCCGGGTTTTGTTATCTTTTTCAAAAGTACCAGTAACTTCGTTATTTAGCTGGAATGCCTTTAAGCCTGTAGGGTCTAACTCCAGAAGGGTGAAGCCAACCCAACTGCTTGCAGCCTGGAGCAAATGTACTGCAAACCACAGAGCTCTCCATGGTCCTGCTGGAGAGGCATTGCTCATGTATTCACTCATCTCAGACAATGAAAATTGACATTCTCCTGGCCCCTTGAAGGTAGTTGGAATCCTACTACCTTGATTAACAGTTACAACTACTTCACCCAGTTGCCTTGAATTCCAGTTTCATTTATCTGGTTAATAAGTTGTCTTCAAGTACCTCATTAGTCTACTCTCTTTTGTGTAATTTGTCAAATACATAATTTGTGAAGAATACTGTGCTAAAAGTATTGAGAGCATCCCTATAAATAACACTAGACATTTACTCTGAATAAATATATACTGTAGTATATATAATAACACATCCACACAGATTACTGTATTTTAAGTGAGGATGGCACTAAGTTTTTTAAAAAAGAATGGAGCAATATGCAAACTTTGCTATGTGGGGTCGTGTATTAGGCGATTCTTACGTTACTATAAAGAAATAAGTAAGACTAGGTAATTTATAAAAAAGAAGTTTAATTGGATCATGGTTCTGTAGGCTGTAGAGGAAGCATAGTACTGGCATCTGCTTCTCCAGAAGCCTCAGGAAGTTTTAATAATGGTGGAATGCAAAGCAAGAGAAGGCAGTTTACTTGAGGAAAACAGGAACAATGCAGGGAGAGGGTAGGAAGGTGTCACACACTTTTAAATCCCCAGATGTTCAGATTTCATGAGAAATCACCCACTATGGTGAGTATAGCACCTAGCCATGAAGTATCCACCACCATGACACAAATACATCCCACCACCCCCCACCTCCAGCACTGAAGATGACATCTCAACACGAGATTTGGAGGGGACATCCATACTACTTCAGGATATCTAAAGGTATACATTTCTGGGAGAACAACAAATACCATAAGAAGGTGAAAGCAGTTGAAAAATTTACACACAAAGGTACAGAGAATTACTATTCAAAATTGACATTCTCATATATTTTTATTTTTAACATCTTTAACCATTTGTGACAAAGCCATAAATCCTTAAAAATACCAAAGATATATCATGTGAAATCTACATTAGACCCAATATGGAGAAAAGCTAAGAGAATTTTTACAACACACTGAGTACTTTTTCCTTGTGATTAGATCAGTGTTCTTAATTTATATTCCAAAGGCCTGAATGCTAGATCTTTTTCTGTCACTCATTGCCTGCATGCCTCTTTTGATCTCAGCTTTCTTCTTTAAATTGAAAAATTCAGACTTGAAAATCTATTAGTTCTGTTTTTGTTTAGATGAGCCATGGTGCTATGATTTAAAATATATCCTATAAATATATCTGTTAATAATATTTGTCAATTATATACTGTGATATCTGGCAGATCATCAGATACATGAAGTTCTTAAAGTTCTAATATCTTTTAAACCTGTATTTCTAAAGAATACGCCCAAATAATGGAATAAAATGTTTACATGGTTATAATTTTAAAATTTTGCAAAATATTTTTCTATGCATTTCAAAAATTTTAGAAAATAGTAATATAATTAATGATGTAGTGATAAGCAAACTTGGATTAAAATTGTAACTTTCTAACTCTAGTGAGTTTAATATATTTATCATACATCTGCCATTTCTAAAAGTACTAGAATGTGTGACCCAATTATGGCAATTGAATATCTAGCTCCATGATTTTTAAAATCTGAAATTAAGTGGTTATAGCAATAAACATTGACCCCATAGAAGTTTCTTTTAATCATTTCACCCAGAAGTTGTCAGTGTTATTGAAGTTCACTGGTATATTGGCTTGCTGGGACTGCCATACCAAAATATCACAAACAAGATGGCTTAAAGAGCAGAAATGTGTTTTCATAGATCTGGAAGCTAGAAGTCCAAGATCAACGTGTAGCAGATTTGGGTTTTCTGAGGCTGCATTCCTTGACTTGCATATAGCCACCTTCTTTTTGTATTCTCACCTTGTCTTTCTGCTGTGCACACGCATCCCTGGTGTCTCTTTGTGTGTCTCAATATCCCCTTCTCACAAGGACTCAAGTTGGGTTGAATTAGGGCCCACACTGATGGCTTCATTTTTAACTTAATCACCTCACTGAAGGCCTTTCAAATACAATCACATTCTGAGGTACTGAAGTTTAGGGCTTCAATATATTAATTTTGGGGAAAAACAAGTCAGCTGTAACAGCTGGGGAAGGGGTAAGAAGGGCCTCTGTATTCAGGGTGTAGATGTTCAGTTGATTTCCCAATGTTCAGCGTACGTCTCTACCTTCAATGTTGATCCCAGGAATAGTTCTCTTCACATTCTCCAGAAGCTAAACTTTGGGTTTTTGGTGCTGTGACTTTTACTACCAAGTGTCAAAGATCATCTGGGGATTTCTTCTTAGCTTCATTTTAATCTATTCTTCAATAATCGCTTGATCAGTTCTCCCTTTTTCAGTACCAGTTGTGTTGTCATTTCCAAAGTGACAAGTACTATCAACTTTTGTGTGTGTCATATAATGGTATGTAACGGATTGCATCTTAGCTTTCTCCTCTGCTGCATTAGAGATTTTATTTCTTAAGTATGTTGAGTCAAGAACATTTTGGCCACCTAATTTTTTTCTTTTCTTTTTTTGAGTGGATGTTTACCTCTGTCACCTAGGCTGGAGTGCAGTGGCACAATCATAGCTCCCTGCAGCCTTGAACTGCCGGGCTCTGAAATTTTGTGGCTGTTGTATCCTCTCACATTCTCTTTATCTTTGATTATTTATTCATTTTGCAATAGTTCTTCCCCTTTCTGACTTTTGAGAAGGGCTTCTTGAGGGAAAAAATAATGTTTTTCCATCTTTAATCAGGGATTAGAAAAATTTTAAATGAGAATATTCTACTCAAAGTGGATATTATTCATAAAATTCAGATTTATTACAAAATGTATACTTGAAGTATTATAACTGAGTTTGTTATTCAATGCACATTGTACAGTTTAATTCACAATTTAATCAGCACTTCCATTCTTTTCTATAATTATTTTTGCTCAACTTCTACAGTTGTTAAAATTCAGTCCTAAGTGGGGAACTTGGAAAGAGGGCATAAATTTAAATGTCAAGGAACTGGTTGCCATCTAGTGCAACTTTATACCTTCTCCCTTTTATATTATTGCTAAAGTTACTAAGGGAGAATTTTTTTAAACCAAGATTAAATTGAAACTTTTTCATCTTAATACAGTATTCAATAAATGTTTATTGAGAGTATTAATGAGAGAGATAAACATGTTTATATTTCTTAGTATTTATCTGTGCCAGCAAATTTACTTTCACAGTTGGGAAAGTCAAAGTTCAAAAAATGTAGTAATCAACTGAAGGAACAGTCACTCTATGTTATCCACAGTCATATTATGTAATATAATGATCACATGCATGGATGATTTGGTGATCTCCTTCTAGTGTTTGCTTGGATTTCTCCTAAAGTATTCCCTAGGATTATTTTCAGAAATAAATATTTGAGGGTGATTTCCATCCAGGAATAAAACACAGCATAGTAAAACATATTTAATCAACAAACTGCATAAATTATGCCACTGAATTTTAGAACACAGTTTAGTCTTAGTTAAAAGCTGCCTTCTTTATAAGATACATCATTCAACTTTCAAATTTTACATGCTTAGCCAGAAAACCAACAATTATGAGACCACGAGAATTATGTGTGTCAATAGAATCAGTCAAACTCTTCTAAAACTGCCATGGCAACTTAATTCTAAGAAGATTATTCATTTTCTGTAATAAAAATACTTGTAATATATGTAAGATATAGAGTAATTAAAATAATTATAAGTATACATGCATATAATACCTACATTATACATGCATACACACACACATATATGCAGAGAAAACAAGAGACTGACAGAGATGTAGAGAAAAAATTATTAATGAAAATTATATCTTTCTTTGTGTCAGAAATCCAAGAAAACAGAAAAAAAAGACAAATAAGAAAAAAAGTGGTAATATAGTTACTCTCTTAAGCCCTGCTGCAAATCACCCTATTATTATTGACACAGTGGTATTAATGTGATGAAAGCTAAGAAATTATTGCATTCTTGTTTGGAAAATCACATTGAATGTTCCATATTATTTTCAAGAAAAAAATATGATCACTTCTTTCTGAGCTCTGAAAATATATTTTTCTAATCTCAATTAAAGAATCATGATTTCAATCTTCAGTTTAAAAAATAAGTTACTTATATTTTCTAATGTAATAACCAAGATGAAAAAATTATGATACATCTGCTCCTTCTTTATTTTCCGCTAAAAATATGGCTACAGGGTTTTTAAATAAGAATTTCCACATGAAGTTGAGAGTGTTTATAACATATTGGAACAATTTTGTTCACTTTTCTTTTCCATCCAGATTGATTCAAGGAAATGGGTATTAGAATTTTAAAAATCAGGCACATTTAGATGATTTTTTATTGAACATGGGTCAAGGTCTGTCTAAGGAGAAAGACAACTTTGGCTCTAGCAGTGAGTTCTGTAAAGCATCCAGAGAAATGTTCAGAAACAAATAAAGGGTGTGTTATAAAATGCCTCAGGATGGCACAGTTCATCACACATTATATAACTATATATTTTCACACCAACATTCCTGTGGTTGCTTGAACGACAGAATGTTGACTGAGTAGAGAAGCTTGGCATGTGGTAAAGCTGAAATTTCTATCACAAGAGTAATTTTCTGTGCAACACATTAAAATTTCCATAAAATTAGGTCATTTGATGAGCTCTTCAAAACCTTTTCAAGATCCGAAATGATGTTTCCTTTATTGAGATAATATTTGCATTTTTATATCAACTTAAATCATGTTTATAGATAGTAATAGTATATATAATTTGAAAATAGCTGAGTAACAGGCATGAGCTATGTATGAGCAGGCAGATTTTTAAATCTTGTTTAGTATATGTGTTCTCCAAAATTTCATCTCCTTGTGAAGAAATGAAAGGTCATAACAAATAAAACTGTTAGGAAGGATTCCAGAATTGTTATGGTTTCTTTTCCAAACCACCCATTGATAGAACCTCCTGCATTAAAATGTATACACATGATAAATATTTTTTAAAAGTTAATCATCTTGTACTCATCATCTATTAGTCAACATTCTTCACTGAATGTATTCACGCCTTGCTGCATCTTTGGAAAATTTGGAAAATGAGTCACTGAACTGATTTCCTATCTTGGGTACTTTTGAATTCCACACTGCCAAGGTGGGCAGAGAAGAGAGAAAAGGAACACTTCAGTAGGTGAAAACAGACAGATTTATGCTGAATTTCAAAGAAATATCACAGCATGTTAGTGAGTGTTAGAGGAGGGATGTAAAAAATTATATATGATGATTTTTTAAGTTTGTGTGCATATTGAAAAATAACTCAGAGGTCATGTTTATACCTGTATTATTAGTACTGCTTATAATTAAGAAATTTTTAAAGATTGATTTCTTTTCTTTGATTCTATCAGTCCCTCATGCTTGAAAAGTAGTGGATATGATAGAGTATGTATGAGAATCCTGAGATTTAAGAACTGAAATTAAAAATCTGAGTGATTTTTTAAAATACAGAGCCTATAAAGCACAGCTGTGATCTAATGTCGTTTAAAATGCAGCAGGAAAAGAAGTTATATGGCAAAGGAGAAAAAGGCTGAGAAACTACTAAAACTTACTTTCAAAGTTGCAAAATTTAGTTCAAAATTTGAGAAAAGGTTTGTGGAGTTTTTAGTTTATTTTCGCACATGAAGGGAAGAAAAATGGCAAACTATAAGGAAGTAAGTTCATCATGAGCTTTTAAAGCTCTGTGTGTTTTCTGCTCCTCTGTTCTCTGCACTCTACAGTAATAAATAAACAATGGTCCTCAAAGCTGAAACTCACTAAATTATGCTCTCTGCCTAACTGGGGTAGTGTAGCTGCGCCTACCCAGGCACAATAAGATTGTGAGTGGGAAATGCTTTAAGTTATTTACAGAGAAATGTTTTATAAATACTACTATTATTAAAGCTATTATTAAAGCTGCACCCCGGGTTTAGCTGATGCGTTTCTGGAGGCAGTGGGTGGTAACAACTTGCTTCACTGCTCTACTAGAAGCATGGGCATCCTCTTACTTTCTCCATGCACTGAATCTAGTTCTGTTGTTTTTTGTTGCTTCACTTTCTCAAGGAACTCACCCTCCCTGCTTCTCACAGAAGGTCAGTCCCCAGAGAGGGAGAAAATCGTGCAGTAAATCTCAGAAGAACGAGTCAAAGTAGCAATTTTAGTAAAAATAGCTGGATTTAACCCATAATAAAATGGCTTTTTACAGAGTTGGCCTTGCACACACATTCATTACTGTACATGTCTCCTACACACTGTATTTGTCCAAAGGTATCAGCTGACAAGGAGCTTAAATCTTAGAGACCCTTACAATTCCTCCAGCTGCCTCTCAAGATGATCACTTATCAATTGTGTCCTGTCTTAATTTATTAATATACAATTTAGTACATGTGTGACTTCTACATACCCAAGGCAGCCCATATTATAGAAACTTTTATATTCTTTTCTTTCTTCACTTAAGAGAAGCACTTGAAATTACATTTATGGTGTCCAAAATTTTATGTCCTCCCACATATATTTAAATTGTAGCTTGCACCTTAAAAGGTTCAGAATAATAACTGAAGCATATATCGACATAGGAAAATATGCCAATAAGAGTTGGTTCTCACAACGAGCTATGAAATGAGATATTCCCTACAAAAGACGTAAGACTGATGTTGAGCTCTGCCATGTTTCTTTATAACACTGCAGCTTGTGGAAATAGGTATTTTCTAAATTTCAGAGAGTTTGAGATGATTATTTCGAACAGCATCGAGAAATAATGAAGTTAGTCTCCTATTCATGGGAGTTAAACAGCATAGTTCAATAGTTCTTATATCAGCTTTTATATAATGAACTCTTATGTCCATGAGAACAGGATTATTAGGTCATCTGCCACCTTCCTTTCAGTTTTGAGATGAAGAAACTAATAACCAGAAGATGAAGCCCCTTCTAAATGTTACACAATTTGTGAGAAAGTAAGTACCCCAATCAGGTTTCTCTGATTTAGTGGATTTTCATTTCAGTATTCCTTCAATTACCATATTCTGATTTTGTGGAGGAGTAGGGCAATTCATGAATGAAAACGCAAAATTTAATATTAAACCAAAACAATGATTTTTTTTTTTTTTTTTTTTTTTTTTTTTGAGACAGGGTCTCACTCTGTTGCCCAGGATAGAGTGCAGTGGCGTGGTCACAGATCACTGCAGCTTCAACCTCCCAGGCTCAAGCAATCTTTCCACATCAGCCTCCTGAGTAGCTGGAAATACAGGCATGCACAATTATGCCTGGCTATTTTTTATATTAATTTTTTTGTAGAGACAGAGTCTTGCTGTATTGCCCAGGCTGTTCTCAGTCTCCAATTCGTGAGCTCAAGTGACCCTTCAGCCTCTGCCCCTCACAGTGATGGAATTACAGGTGTGAGCCACTGCGCTCTCCCTAAAACAACTACGTTTAATATTTGTTTTTAAAATTTGCAAACTCTGGGGTTCTTTTGTTTTAGATTTATATATATTCTTTTTCAATTTTTATTTTAGGTTTGGAGGTGTATGTGCAATTTGTTAGGGTAAGTTGCATGGTGCTGGGATTTGGTGTACAAATGATTTCGATACTCAGAAAGCATAGTACTAGATAGGTAGTTTTCAACCCTCACCCTGATCCCAACCTCCACCCTAAAGTAGGTCCTGGTATCTATTGTTCCTCTCTTTGTATCCATGTGTACTCGATCTTTAGCTCCCACTTAGAAGTGATAACATACAGTATTTGGTTTGCTGTTCTGGTGTTAATTTGCTTAGGATAATGACCTCCAGCTCTATCCATGTTTCTGCAAAAGAGATGATCTCATTCTTTCTTATGGCTGCATAACATTAAATGGTGTATTTGTACCATAGTTTCTTTATCTAGTCCACTGTTGATAGGCATCTTGGCTGATTTCATGCCTTCAATATCGTGAATGGTGCTGTGATAAACATATACATGCATGAGTCTTTTTAGTAGAACAATTTGTACTCTTTTGGGTATATACCCACTGGTGGGATTGCTGGGTTAAATGGTAGTCTGTTTTAAGCGCTTTGAGAAACCTCCAAACCATTTTCCACAGTGGCTAAACTGACATACATTCCCACCAGCCTTGTATAAGCATTCCATTTTCTCCATAATCTCCCCAACATCTATTATTTTCTGCCTTTTATATAATGGCCATTCTGATGTTATCTCATGGTAGTTTTGATTGGCATTTCTCTAATGATTAGTGATATAGAGCATTTTTTCATATGCTTGTTGGCCATGTGTATGTCATCATTTGAGAAGTGTCTGTTCATGTTCTTTGTCCATTTTAATAGGTTTGTTTGTTATTTAAGTCCTTATAGATTCTAGATATTAGACCTTTGTCAGATGCACAGTTTGCAAATAATTTCTTTCATTCTGTAGATTGTCTTTTTACTCTGTTGATAGTTTCTTTTGCTATGCAGAAGTTCTTTAGTTTAATCAGGCCCCACTTGCCTACTCTTGATTTTGTTACAATTGCTTGTGGAAGTTTATATTTTTATGTGAAAATATCAAAAAAAAAAAAAAAAAAACAAAGTGAAAATCACCTCTCAGAGAGAACCTATCTTATTTTGATATAGTTCTTTCCAATTTTCTCTCTCACTCTTCTATCATAATCATGTGTGAATATATTTACATAGATATTTATGTGTAAATATATAAATAATACTGAAGTGATATGGAAAAATAATTTTATACATTTATTTTTTTTTTTTAGTTTTGGTTATGAGCATTTTCCCATAGATATATACATTTTAAATACATTTTTGTTATATAATACATTATGTCCTATTGGCCCTAAATTTTATACCATTTCCCACTCAAGCTATATTTTATTTTATATTTACTTTATTCTGTTTCCAGAAGAGAGATAACACTTGCTATAAAAATAATATGCCATGGAACTTTAAAATAAGTTAATTTGTATTTACGAAAAATCTAAAACTTCCAAACTTACTTTTATACTGTATTTTGATTGTTGTGATCATTTCTATGTAAAAAGCCTTTAAATTAGGATTGAACTCAAGACAAAGAAGTTGTTCTTCTCTTAGGAAGTGATATAAATGGCTATAGTAGGACTCCTTTGTCCAATAGTAGAATAGAATGAATGTCTTATAAACTAAATTACCAAGAATTGGCCATGAAATCTGGAGAGATAACTAAATCAGTGTATTTATACACCAGGAACAAAAGAAACTTTAAGAAGTTTTTAAACAGATTTAGGTTCTGATTATGTAAATGAAGAAAATTATATTTACCAAGTTAACAAAAATGCCATTGCATGTGCAGTGTGTCAAGCATCATGTAAGATGGTAGGAACAAAAAGATATGTGAAACATGACTCTAACGCTCAAATAATTCACATTCTAATAGGACACACACACATGCATGCACACACACACATGCACGCACACACACACACACACATACGTACACAGTAGTGACTAGTATAAAGTTTTCCAATCTAATAATTATAATGTGGATGTTGCAGAATGCCAGAGGAATGATCAATTCATTTTGACATATGTTTGCAGAAGAATGTAGAAGACTTCTCAGAAGGAAACAGTTGAAAATTACTATCCCAGGGGTAAGAGATAGAACACTTCACCATTAAATCATTATAAATGAATAATAGGTTGTGTGCTGGAGGAATAACAGAGGATTAATTCTATCATTTATTCAACAAAAATTTATGGAATGCATACCATGTATCAGGCACCATTTCAGACATTGAGAACAGAGCTCTGAAGCAGACTGTCTGAGCCCCTGGACCTTCTGAAGAAGTGAAAATATTGAGTAGAAAAGAGGAAGTATTGAATCTGGATCCCAGATTTAATTTGGGGCCTAGGGATATAACTTGGAGTCATCAGCATATAGATTTTTATTTAAAACCACAGTACGAGGTAAAGTCATCTAGCAAGTGAGAGAAAGCAGACAGGGGAAGAAGGAGAAAATTTGAGTCCAGGAGCTCCACAATATGTAAAAGTTAGAAAGAAATGGAGAGGTGCTAAAAGAGATGAGATCAAATAGCAAGTGAGTCCAGTAGATGATTAGGAAAACCATGACAGTGAGGTCTTGCCGAAGGCAGATGGAAACCATCTCCAGAAGGAGAGGGTAATCGACTGAGTCAGATTATCAAGTGGAAGTATATTACATAAGACAAGGACTAATAATTTACCATTGGATTTAGCAATGATGAGGTAATTGGTAATCCAAAGATTTATTCTGGTGGACTATATATATAATTTTAACTAAAATCATCTGCCAGGTAAATCTTAATTTCTTAAAAAGGCAGAGATTGTATACCATCAAATGACTGTTGCAATTTTGGGTAAAATAAGAATTGGGTATTTAATATCAGATCTGATAAGATGTCCGTCACTGAAGACATTGGCAAGAGGGTTTTCACTAGAGTGTTGAGGAATAAAGCTTGATTAATTTAAGAGAAAATGGCAGATGAGACATGCAAAACAATAAAGAGTATGAAAAATGAATTCCTGAAATGTTTCTATAAAGGGAAATAGAGTATAAAAGGATTAAAAGAGAAATGAGAGAGAGTTCCCAATTTCTCTTGCTGTAACCCTTGCCCTCATGTTTTGTTTTGTTTGTTTTCCCTTCCCACCTTTTTTGGTTAACTCTCCCTTGGACCTTGTCTAATCAACAAACCATGGACTTATCAAAAGAGCTTTTGATAAAAACTGTTCTGACAGTCATCTAGATGTCAATGTGCCAACAGTCCCAAGTAGGCGGAATGGAAAACTAAAAAACGTCAACCATTCCAGTAGCAAGTTTTACAGCAGTTTGAGATGAGAAGTGCTATGATATTCCACCCACATGTCTCCCTCTCTTATCCATTCTCCATAAAACCCTGCATTGACTCAGGGAGTTACCTGATCTTCAGATGTTCCCCGATGTGCATTAGGTGAGCAGAACTTTAATCTCTACTTGAGTTACATAAACTATTTTTTCCCTTGACAAGAGAAATAGGATAATAACTAGAGAGAGATTTGCCCTGCAAGGAGGCATATAATGATAAAAAAAAAATTATGTTTGTTTCTAATAAAAGTGAGGGAAAAATTAAGATATGTATGTAAAAGGAGTAGATAATTGGAGGAAAAAATGTTTGTATATCCAAAAAGTGGTGGCATTCAGTAAAAAACGTGATAAGTAGAAAGGAGGAAGGAGAGCTATGTCCATTATTAGAGGAGGAAAACAGAGAATATTAATGCAGACCATTTGGTAGTGGGAAGAATGGGAAATTCTCTTCTCATGGCTCCTATCTGCTGAATGAAATGAATTATCATATAAGAATGAAGAGATAGGAGGTAAGTGTTAGCATTTTGAGGAGAGATGGGAAGGGAATATATAGTATCTTCTCTATTTATTGGATTATAATCCTGGAGTTTGGACTTGTGATTTGCCTGGGAAATGTCATAGGATTGAAAGGCAGTTCTAGGAAACCATTTGAGATGATATGCTGGGGAATCACAATTTAAGTATAGATAGCAAGTGGTATAAAAATGTATTTGAATGTTATTTTCCAACCAAAAATAATATTTTTTAAACAAATGCAGATAAGATTGGTTCTGCTACAAACATTTTGTTTTATGATTATTCTGTGACAATCATTTGCTCTTGAAACACATTTATTCAAATTTCTCTGGAAAATATTAGATTATCGCTGCACAGGTAAGAAAAGAGTCATTCATGTAAACCTGTATCTAATGATTACTTTATTGAAGTTGGTGCCATAAAAATTTATAAGCAAACTGAACTGCTTTTGATTTATTAATTGCATATTATTTTCTCATATATTTCCTTGAATACCATTTGAAAATATAAAGATTTGGAAACCAAGTTCTATCTTTCTCAAAAAATGTGTTTCAAAACACCATACCTTTCTGATAACAAAAATGGTACTTGATAATCTTTTTTAAATTTGGGAAATATGAACATTTTCAATAAAGAAAATAAAAACAATCTATAATCTTAAGACAGATGTAATCATATTAATAATTATGGTATATCTCATATAAATATGTTATCATGTATTTAATTGGCTATATAGGTTATTTAGAGACAAAAATTGCATTTGTAAAGGAAATTGCTACTGATAATTGGAGAAGTTAGAAGGGAATGAATAACTTCAACCCAATAGCAGATACTTTTGAAAACCATAGCAAATTAGATAAGTAAAAAGATAAAAAATTATGCCACCAGAATTTAAAGGTTTAAAATATTTTATTATGGTCTCCCAGTGCATGGCTCATCCTCCTACCTTCCTCTACTTTATCTTCTGCATCATGACCCAAACCAAAATCAGGAATAAGCTTTAATACCAAACATGTATTCTATTACCTTAGGAAACCTCAGATCAAATAAAACCAGGTCAGCTTAACCATATGGCAGTGTTTTTTAAACTTGCTGTAACTGCTTTTATCAATGCAGCTTATTATTGTTGCAGGGCAGATTTTCCGAGTCAGAAAATATGCATGAACTGGGCCAAAGTTTTGATATTTTGAAGAATTTTTCAAATTAAAGTATTATATATAAAATGTAAAGAGCAAAGGTCATTTCAAAAAGTAACATCTGAAACTACCTTCTTTCTTCAAAAAGTAATTACTGAATTCAAAGGATTTTTTAAAAAAATAATAGATGTAGGGGAAAACAGATTCCCATCAAAATCATTTATCCTCAAGGTAATATATCCATGTTTAAAATCTTAAGACAATTGAAAAAAATAAGTTTTTCTGTATTTTCGGCCACATAATGAAATCTGATATTATAATAAGAAAATCTATTTTGCTTGTGGGTTTTGTTCCCCTTCATTTGTCAAAATCACAGACCCATAGCATACAGGTATAGTAAGATCAACATCTGCCTGGAAAAAAAAATAAATTCAGAGAGATTTGTTTGAGAGTAAGATAAAAATTTCCAGTTAATTTCATCTTGCTTAAATACCACAGTAAACTGAGGAGATTGATAGCTAAGAATGAAAAAGAAATAAGCATCTACAAAAGAGAACAGTTGAGAAGAAATGTAATTTTCTTCCGGAAAGTATCCTCCTGGTATAGATGCTGGCCACATACTCAGGCCTTATTCCAGGTTTGTCCCAATCAGAATGAAGTAGATCTACCTAAGAGAAACCCAGTGATTGGTCAACCACAGAAAGATAAAGTGATTTGTCAAAAGATGTGGGAATGTGCAAAAATCAAGAAATAGGGAGAGTTTGGATTATAGTGGACTCTAAGAGAATGCTGGACTTTTGAACTAAATCTTAGCAGGAAAAAAGCAGAGTGATTTTCAGGAGCACAGAATAAGAAACAAGGCAAGATTTTATTGCTTAAACAAATCAAAGACACAAGTTCAGTCTATAGGTTTTTTTCCTCTGAGATGGAGTCTCGCTCTATCGCCCAGGCTGCAGAGGAATGGCTCAATCTCGGCTCACTGCAACCTGCAACTTCTGCCTCCTGGGTTCAAGCAATTCACCTGCCTCAGACTCCCAAGTAGTTGGGATTACAGGCACCTGCCACCATGCCTGAGTAATTTTTGTATTTTTAGTAGAGATGGGGTTTCACCATGTTGGCCAGGCTGGTCTCGAACTCCTGACCTCCTGATCTGCCTGCCTCGGCCTCCCAAAGTGCTGGGATTACAAGTGTGAGTCACCATGCCTGAGTCAGCCTATGGTTCTGACAGGGATCATATGATAGTAATCATATGATGCAATCAAGACAGATACTCAGATAAATGAAAGTTTTAGATGGAGACTAAATCTTGATGCAAATGTAAAAATTAGAGATTTTGCAAAATGTATTATCTTCTTGTAATTCAATAAATTAAAAATTAAAAATTAAAAACGTTTTAAAGGCTTAACTATTTGGAAATCAAGAAATATTTTGATAACTATTGAATTAAAAAGGAAATTAATGTGAAATTTTAAAATATTTATAAAGAAATTTAAAAGAATAAATAATGATTAATACTTCCTATTAAAATTTATGGAGTAAACAGTGATTACCCTTTATTATTAAAAAATAGGAAAATAATATTAAAAAGCCAAAATATATTGAATTGATAGATAAGAACTGAAATAAAAAGCAAAAAACAAGTGAGTTAAAAACTGCTTCTTTGAATATTTAAATTAAATCTATAAGATATATGAACCTCTTAAACATCTGATCAAGGAAAATAACAAAATAGGCAAATGTACAAACTTTTTGAAAGCATAACATGAATACTGGAAAAAATAGGACTAGAGCAGAACATGAAAGTCTAAAAGAAATAGTTGGTTTTCTAGCAACAAATTATCAAAATTAACCCAAGAAGTGAAAAAAACTTGAATATGACAATTTCCTTAAAAAATCTGGAAAGGTGATCAAGTTCTAAACATAGGAAAAGAGATGAGAATCAGGTATGTTCACAACTGAACTTTATTAAAAACTTTTAAATAACAGGTCATCCCAAGGTTATTAAAGCTCTTCCAGTCAAAAGCAAATAAAAGCTCCCCAATTTATTTTGTAAAGTCAACATATATTCAGAACCAAAACCTTTTGGAAGTGTTTAAACAAATGCAGATAAGATTGCAGCTATACACTTATCTCTCTTATGAATATAAAAGCAGAATTGTTTTAATGTAAATAAAATTCTGCGAAGTGTCCATAGATCACTACAATAGAGTCAGGGAGAGTTAATTCCAAGAAGGTGAGTGACTAAAAACCAATAAATTGATTTGGTGGGTATGGTGGTTCATGCCCAGCACTTTGGGAAACCAAGGTAGGAGGATGGCTTAAGCCCAGGAGCTTGAGACCAGTCTGGGTAACATAGTGAGACCCCATCTCCACAGAAAAATGTTTTAAAAATTAGTTGGTTGAGGCAGTGTACACCTGTGGTCCCAGCTACTTGGAAGGCTGAGATGGGAAGATCACTTAAGCCCAGGGGTTCAAGGCTGCAGTGAGCTGTGATCATGTCTCTGCCCCTCCAGCATGAGTAACAGAGCGAGACCTTATCTTCAAAAAAAAAAAAAAAAAAATTGATTAATACAATTTATTAAATACATCATTCAAAATAAGAGGAAAAATGTGATTATCCAAATAGATGCTAAAAATAATTTGCCTAAATCTAGCAGTAATGCTTAATAAATTAAGAAAGCTATATAAATATGACAAAACTACTTATTAAAATATAGTAAGTACTACACTTAAATGATAAACACTACAATACTTTCATTTAAAATTCAGAATTAAACAGGAATAATTTCTGCTTATACCCATTATTATTTAACATTGCTTTAGATATTCTAGCAACAGTAAATGAATCAAGGAAAATAAAATAATTGTAATAACCCATAGAAAAGAAAAAAAGCATAATTGTTTTTCTTAAAACACATACTGTAGACACACACACAGTTTTAAACTGAAAACCTATAGCTCACTAGTATGATTACAAACCAATGTACAAAATTAATAAAAATTAATAAAAGAATATTTGATATTATTGGATAAATGAGACTGTTTTAGCTCCTTTCCCATATCTGGTTCATTTAGAAGTTCAGCATTTAAAGATGCCAGATATATGTTAGTTCTCAATTTAAATTATCCATTAAATTAAATTACAGGCATAAACTCATCAAATGCTGGAGTTGAAAGTTTTTTGGAAGATTTTATATTCCAATCCTTAGCACACTACAGAAATATCTTTATAAATCATGGAGATGGCCACCAAGCCCATGCTTAAAGCATGCCCAGCTAGAGCAAGCTCTTGATTTCACAAAAAGTATGTTCTACACTGAACTGAAATATGCCTTCTCACAATTTCCTTCTATGAGCTCCAGCTCTCTTAAAACACTCACAACATAGGCTTAAAACAGCTATCCTTTTTCCATCTTCCATTGACATTGATAATCTGATTATCTCTTGTTTTCAGCAACTATCATAGTGTAAAACTAAAGAGTGCTATTGCTGTATTGTCAATTGTTTATAACATTTGTGAAAAAAACAGACATTGGTACAGAGCTCTGTATTTGTGGACCAACTATATAATACGTAACAAATGAAGTTATTGTCCATAGAGTCTTCCAAACTGCTTCTTGAGTTTGCATTATCTCCTAGTGGTTTATAAGCATGACTGATTGAGGCAAATTTGAAAATGTTAGTCTATCTGATTCACTAAGACTTCACCATAAAGCTCAACATTAGGCATTCAGCTTTTCTGTTCTTTCTGCTTTGGCCAATTTGATATGGCACTGGGGAATCAAGTGTTTCAAATAATATTCCAGAAAAATAGAATTCCAATTTAAGAAATACCCATTAGTGATGATGATGAGGAGGAGGAGGATACATACTCTTCTCTTACAATAGCGTCATTTTAAAAAGTGAGAAACTTTGTAGCTCAAAGGAAAAAGTTAACACAGTTTATGTAGATATATTAGCCTAGTAGTTTTAGAAAATAAGTTTCCAGTTTATTTTACTGAGCTGCGTTAGGTCAGTCTGCCAAATCATGTTATGTGAGAAGACTAGAATGGTAACTCTGGACTCAATTACAGTTGAATTAGCAAATAAGCAATGCAAAGGACATAAAAGAGACCAAAAAAAAAAAAAAAAAAAAAGCAATCAAGCCAGTGTAGTGCTCTGTTGCTTCCTAGGTCTTCATGGAAATGCACACACAATTATAATTCTCAGTGCTGCTGCTCCTTTGGTGTAAAGAACAGTCTCCCAGATCAGAGGACCTCAGAACTGTGGGCTTCTTGTCCTCTCGTTATTTTATACCATTAGGTTAGAAGAGGAGTTACGTCAGCACTCATTACCATTTAGGGAGATGGATTTTGATGTCCTGAGGGATATTTGCAGTTTATTTGTTCCTGCTTCAAAGAAAATACTTCTGTATTTCATTTAGCAGAAATAAAATGTTACGTGATTCCAGAGTCTTGTACAGAAGGTTTGGCCGTGACCTATCATATTGCCAGTTCTGAACAATCATCTCTATACTTACATTTGAGTGCTTTTGAAACATTTGAAATGCAGATATTGAGAACTGAAATTTGTCATCCTAAAGAGGATGACTATGAAGGTAGAAACTGTTGTATAATAATAAATGTTTAAGGAAGTGGGTTGTTTACCCTGGGGAAAAGTGAACTAGGTATGTGGTAAATCCAATATGCTTAACAACTATTTTGTAAGTGAGAGAAGTTGGTTTCAAATACTTTGTTTAAGAGTATTTGACTGTTCCATTTCATTGAAAAGAAATTGTAGTAGAAAACAGATTTTAATTTAAATTAAGAAAAGAGCATTTTCAGTGTTAGAGAGGTTCGACAATAAAATTAGCTGTCTTGTAATCAGCTTATAATCCCACAGATCAGATCAGTCTGTTAAAATGTTAAAAAGAGGTTAGATTATTTCTGCCAAGCCAAAAAAAAAAAGAAAAAACAAGTGGTCAACTGCGTCAAATATCGCAAATAGGTTGTTAGACAATGACAGGAAATGTTCTATTGTATTTAGCAAACTAGAGGTCATTGCACACTTTTTAAAGAGCCATTTCAGTGAGAGGTGATGTAATGTGAATGAAAGTACTTAAACTAGACATCAGTGAGCCCAAAAACTAATTAACGCACACATCTTCACTTCAAATAAACTTGTGTAAAAGTTTGATCTGTAGCATAAGCAATGTGCTGGTAAAAGGTATTAAATGATGCAGTTTACTAGGTAAGAAGCACTGCTAACATACCAATAGTCTACAATTCACACGACATTTATGCCATCAGTCAGGAGTTTGACTATAAGCAACTAAAAATTATTGAAATGCTACCTTTCAATGTAGATAGCACAATATGCCATTTTAGAGACATAAACATTATGTGACTCACTAAAGATGAAGTAATAGCCTACTAATATTAAATGTATGTAGCAGTTTTACTCTATGCTAGACATCATTCTAAGTAGCTTACATGTGTCCATTTATTTAATCCTCATAAAAACTCTGATGGTATGAACTCTTACTATACCATTTTACTGATGGAGCAAATGGTGCATATGAAAATATGTGCCCAAGGTCATTTAACTGGTGAGACTGCAGAACTAGAATTAAAACCCAGTGAGACTGTATTCAAAATCTAGATGCTTAAGCAGTCACTCTGCTGCCTCTCACAGTGATAGTAACTGAGTTGTGATTTAAATCCACATTTTGTACCCTCAGTAAAATTTTATTTCTACTACTTCTCAGGTGCTAGAAACCTTCCAGATTTGTAGTGGAGAAAGACAAAAGAGCTTAATTTATAATTATGTTAAAGAGGACGAAAGTGCTTATAATTTATAAAGGAGCCAGGGCAGGCAGAGTTTTGCCCAGAATTAGAGAACTTGTCTTAGAAAAGGAGAGAGAGAGAAAAGCATTTGATTTATTTCCTTGATATCAGCCTCATCAGCAATAGGTTGACTGAAACTTCACCAAGAATCCTGGTTAAATATTAATGTAATATGACAGATCAAAGTAACATGACAAAACATTTATGACTAATATAAATTATCTCTGTAGTTTTATATGAGCTTTGCTCTGCTATAGTCTTTTGATTTAATCTTTTAATTTGAAAAATGCTTCCACATTCAGAATAACCAGTGATATGTTAGGAGTTTACCATTACATGTCATTGTCTTCCTAAGAAATACAATATTTTGCTAAATAAATTGTGAAGCACACTAAAAATGGATACAAAGTCTAAAAGGGGTAAATATGTTTCTTCCTAACTTATCAAGGAAAGGTTCCTAGATGAAAGAATATATTATTATATATGAATAAATAAATTTAAAATCAGTGGAATAATGTATAGCCATGTAGAAAATTAGCTCTTTTACCCAAAACACATGTGACTCAAATTTTAGCCCCATTGTGCTAAGATTAAAGGCCACCATGGTAAACGTTCATTTTTTTTTTTTTTTTTTTTTTATTTTTTATTTTTTATTTTTATACTTTAAGTTCTAGGGTACATGTGCATAACGTTTATATCATGTATAACTCCCCAATGCAATCCCTCCCTCCTCCCCCCTCCCCATGATAGGCCCCAGTGTGTGATGTTCCCCTTCCCGAGTCCAAGTGATCTCATTGTTCAGTTCCCACCTATGAGTGAGAACATGCGGTGTTTGGTTTTCTGTTCTTGTGATAGTTTGCTAAGAATGATGGTTTCCAGCTGCATCCATGTCCCTACAAAGGATGCAAACTCATCCTTTTTGATGGCTGCATAGTATTCCATGGTGTATATGTGCCACATTTTCTTAATCCAGTCTGTCACAGATGGACATTTGGTTGATTCCAAGTCTTTGCTATTGTGAATAGTGCCGCAATAAACATACGTGTGCATGTGTCTTTGTAGTAGAGTAATTTATAGTCCTTTGGGTATATACCCAGTAGTGGGATGGCTGGGTCATATGGTACATCTAGTTCTAGATCCTTGAGGAATCGCCATACTGTTTTCCATAATGGTTGAACTAGTTTACAATCCCACCAACAGTGTAAAAGTGTTCCTATTTCTCCACATCCTCTCCAACATCTATTGTTTCCTGACTTCTTAATGATTGCCATTCTAACTGGTGTGAGATGGTATCTCATTGTGGTTTTGATTTGCATTTCTCTGATGGCGAGTGATGACGAGCATTTTTTCATGTGTCTGTACCACAACAGAGAAATAGACCAGTGGAACAGAACAGAGTCCTCAGAAATAATACCACACATCTACAGCCATCTGATCTTTGACAAACCTGACAAAAACAAGAAATGGGGAAAGGATTCCCTATTTAATAAATGGTGCTGGGAAAATTGGCTAGCCACAAGTAGAAAGCTGAAACTGGATCCTTTCCTTACCCCTTATACGAAAATTAATTCAAGATGGATTAGAGACTTAAATGTTAGACCTAATACCATAAAAACCCTAGAAGAAAATCTAGGTAGTACCATTCAGGACATAGGCATGGGCAAGGACTTCATGGTAAACGTTCATTTTTGCTTAATATTACACTAAATTGTTTATCTTCTCTACTGGAGTATGGGCTCCTCAAGGACAGCAACCGTATCCTATTTACTTTTATGCACTTCTTATTAAAGGAGAAATAATTTAGGTCTGAATTGAGGAAACTATTCCTATGTCTATAGCCATCAGATGTGGCTAAAGAAGAGACACAAGTAGATGTTAGAAACGTTGCTACACATTTATTTAGGAAGGGTGAAAATCTCCAGTAATTTTAATTAGACAGATTGTCTATGTAAAAGCTTGACTGTTACCCAAAGGCAAAGAATGGCAACCTTTCACTTATTGAGTTTTTTTTTTTCTACCTCTAAAACTGTAACAACAAAAACTATAAGGAAAACAATGACCATCACATTTCTTACAATGCTCTTATATCATCATAATGTAACCAGCTCCCTTGAGATTTCAGCACTCCAGCATTTTTAGTGGCTGAAATAATGAAAATTCTAATTAGGCTTTGCTTGCTTGCTGCATAAAAGCCAACATCCCTTGTTTCCACAATATAAACTGCTGATGTACTGTTTCTTTGCCAAGCAGGAGGAGGTGACTTCAGGGTCATGGAAAAGATTTGCAGAAGAAATGGACATGGCAACCAGCCGCTGACACTCAAGAGTCTGGTTGCTCAAGATGTTATCTGAGACTGAAGACACACAGATTTTCTCCTCAGTTCACTGAAACTCCCCCTCCCTTAACTCTCTAGCCACATAAAAATTCCCCACTTCTTTCTGTTTAGCGGGGCTTGAGAGACCTTGCCTTCTCACGTTGGCCAAATTGCAGAAAGCTTTTTCTCCAAGCAGTTGTTTGTCAGTGTTTGGTGTTAACTGCACATCAGATACATAAGTCTAAATGTGGGGTTCTATAAAAATGATACTATATTAAAGAATTACAGAAATGTGTTTTCTGCCCTTTACAGGTTCACAATTTATGGTGAATAACTTACAAGCAAATAATTAAAGATCTACAAAAGTAAGTAAATACACACACACACGCTTGCACATACACACACACACACACACACACATTCATCAAACACCCCTTTAGCTTTGTGTCCAAACAAACCTGAATCAACTGACTTTTGTTCTCATGAGTTTTTAATCTAAGGGGAAAATAAAACATACACATTTAACTTATACTAAATTTTTAAATTCACTATGACACAACTACTCATATGATCTCCTGGGTGCCTGATGGTGTGCCAGATAAATGAGGTTAATATATAAATTATTTTATTTTATATAGATGCTAAGTGTCTTCTGCAGTTGCAGGCACACAAGTTCTCTCTAGTGTTCCCTGGCTTAGGAGAGTTTGCTTATGACTTTGAAAAGACCTTTAAGGAATGCTAGAAAGCAATTTTGGGATGTGTGAAATGATACATTACTTTGGGTTTGAAGAATTTATCTTGTGGGAGGTCTACTGAATATAATTTAGATTGCCTTCTATAGAGGAAGTGATACCTTAATGATTTTTAAGGTTTCCAAATTCAATAATCAATAGTTCTAAGATAGAACATTTTCCAGTTTTCTAAGTTTGTCAGTTTGTCTCATTTTTGATATCAACTAAAATTATTTTGCAAAATGTCTTTGTTCCAAACAAATTGTGCTTCATATGTCTAAATTTTCTTCCCAAGTACCATTTGAGCAATGCAATCTATCTTTGTGAATTTTTATTGCAGACTGGTATTGGGCTAATACAAGACATATTGAGTAGAAATCAGAACATTAGTATGCATTCCTATAAAATATTTCCATTAGTGCCTCGTTTATAATATTCTGGGACTCCAGCAGTATTATAATCATGGAAAACAGAGAATAAATTAATATTATTTTTGTAACATATACTTATGCTACTTTAAATGATCCCTATTTCCATTCTTATCTGCAAATAAGATATAATTCCATTCTTATATGCGAATAAGATATAATTAATTTTAAAGATTCAAAGATACATCAAATAACACTTATTTATGTAAACATTGAGAAAATGAGTTCGCTGCAGAAACCTCACTTTTTCCATACATCTGTTTATTTATTAAACTTTTTTGTATCTTAAGGATTAATCCTGAGACTTGGTAAAACAATTGATAGTAACTAAAACTATTTTCTCCTGCAAACTTGTTTTTCCCTTTCCCATACATCTGGTTGTGATCTGTACTCCGTCTTTAAAAGATGATGTGAATTTTATTGGTGGAAAGGGAAAGAAAGGGGTCAGGGATGCAGTAATTTACTGTTTCCATTGTTTTATTTTAATTATAATTTATTTCCCACTTAAAAATATTTTTGTAGAATATGATGATTGCATCATTTGTTTTTGTTTGTTTTTTTTTTTTTTTTTTTAAAGCTATGTAACTAAATAACACAGACATAGGAAATCATGATATGTGTTTCATGGAGCATTCTCAATACCAATTTGGATAATTTGAAGAATTTAAATATTTTCTCATTGAATAAAATTGACTATGTATTTATGGCTAGAGACATTTTATTTTAAACTGTAAGTTCTGCCTTGTTTATAGAAGTAATATGTGCTGGACTTCATTTCAATTTTCTTTAAATATCTATGGATATTTTGTATATATTGTAGGAGACTATTTCTAAAATAAATGAAACTTATGGAAATATAACAGGATAAACTTAGGAGTTCTCTTTATTCATCAGAGCCATGGTAAAGGGAAAAAAATATCCCTTTTTTTCCAGAGAGAATGATGGGTAGGGCCAGCAAAGGAAGGAGAAAGAATGTGGACCAGTTCCTAGTGAGCTACCAATTCAATCAGAGGGTTAACGGAAATTGAGGTTGATGGATTATGGCAGAAAATAGTTGGAGCCAGGCGGGGGAGAGTTTTTCACAGAATCAGTAAAGGGTTCAATCAGTAGACGTAAATGGGGTCACCATGGAAAAGGGAGCTGGTTTCTAAATCTGGTACATATCTAACATCTTTCTAGCATGAAAATAGTTCTATAGGGGTAAATGTGTGCCTTCCAGGTTTCCCAGAAGACTGTCTTGAATGTACCCTGTATTCACCTTTCATTTTTACATAACAAATTACCACAAATTAAGCAGCTTAAGATGAAACCCACTTATTAGTTCACAATTCTGCAGATCAGAATTCAGGGTGAGCTCAACTGGATTCCCTGCTTAGGGTTTTACAAGGCCAAAATCAAAGCTGTTGCCAGACTGGGCTCTTATCTGGAGGCTCGTTTCTAAGCTTATTCATTTCTAAGCAAATTCATTTCTAAGCTCATTCAGAGTGTTGGGAGAATCCACTTTCTGATGACTGTCGGTCTTATGTCCCTTTATCTTTGCTGGCTGTCGGCTAGGAGTCATTCTTCATTCCTTGATGCCATCTGCATTCCTTCTCATGTGGCCCTTCCATCTTACAACCCTTTATTATTGACCCATCAAGTCTTTTTCATGACTTGAATCTCTCTGACTTTCTCTTCTGCCGTTAGTCACAGAGAACTTCCTGCTTTTAAAGCGTTCACCTAGTTAGGCCTGGATCTGATAACCTACATATTTTACAAAAACTGGGTCAACTGATTAGTAACCATAGTACCACCTGCAAACTCCCTTTTGCCATGCTATGTAACTATGAAAGAGATGTCCCCTCAGATTACAGAGAATTCAACAAGGTCAAGAGTTATTGAAAACTAAAAAAAAAAAGGTCAAAGTTTTCTACTTATTGTTGATAGTGGGTTATATAGGAGTTATGTATAGCATTGGCAAAGTACAGAGAGCCAATGTAGAAAAATAAAATTAAAAATTTCATATTATGAAAAAACATAAAGTACAGAAATGCATCATAGCTCTCTAGTGATGAATTCCAGTCCTGGGCTTGACTGTATAGAAAAAGCTTAAGTTATCTCTGTGACTTCCTACCCATCAAAATTAACAGGAAAAAATTGAAATAGCTAGCTTGAAAAAATGAATTCAAGATAGAAATACACTAATTTGTCATGAAAGTGCTGATGACAGATTATTTATTCGTTTTCCTACCAGTTCATTGATCACAATTGGCCTTGTTAATAAAAATAAAATATACAACTGCACTCCAGCCTGGGTGAAAGAGTGAGACCTTGTCTCAAAAAAAGAATCAAATAAAATAGAATTTAAAAAAATACAAAAACTTCATACTGTATACACTGATGGACAATGCTATTTTTCCCTATATGAGTATGCAGTGGAAACCATTACCAAAGGGTAGTTCACATAAGACATTGATAGGTTTCCTGAGACATATAGGAAGAAATGGTGCATGTAATATGCCAAAAATAAGAAGTTGGCATCGTTTTTATATTTGCACAAATCTAGAATATTCTGATGACTTTGCAATTTTTGTTTGCAAAAGAATTTGTCAGGAATGTTACTAAAGGAGAACTACCATCTTACCATTATCACAACTTTTCAAATTACTTTGAACTCTGATTATTCTGATTTTTCTAGCTTCCAGGTTATTGGAAATCTTTTTAAGAAAATTCAACAGCTCACACTTATATTTTTCTATATTGAAAAACCAAGGGGATTCTTTGGCAGGCTAGATAATCTTCAAGCAAAAACCAGTATTTTTAAATGTGTTCTCAGGAAACCTAAAAGCTTTATTTTTGGCAAAACGAGTCAAGATGCTGTCAGTTACCTCCTCCAAGATGCAATTACAGTCAGCACTAAATAATTTTGAGCTTCCGGCAAGATGTCATATTCAAAAAGGTTCTCACAGACCTATAAGCAAATTCATATCTCCTAAAAGAACTAGCAAAGCAAAACCTCACTTAAGCTATTTTCTGGTAGTTAGATCATGGTGGAAAAGTTTGGTTAATGCCTGGTTTTTATTATTGACTATTACCTTCATGAAGAAAAACATTAAGATTAGTTTTCCCTTTATCAATTGCCAAGAAATTCTTTGTCACCAGTTTTAAATTTTCTGAGAAGTGAGAGCAAGTTTAAAAGCCCCTGAAGTTTGTTGTAGCTTTTACCAGGATTATCTGTCTTATTATTAGTATATGAATTTGAATTGCATACCATCTACCTAGCTCCCAGATACTTAAAGAATATTAATGCCAATTACCTGGGTGACAAAATTATCTGTACACTAAACTCCCATGCAATTTACCCATGTAACAAACCTGCACATGTACCTCCTGAACCTAAAATAAAAGTTGGAAAAACATAAAGAATATTAACATGTGTACTCTCCAAACATCTCAAAAAGTTATGAAGTTACTAATATTATTTGCATAGTACATTTATGGACACTGAAATAAGAACATAAAAATAGATTCATCAAATATCTTAAAGAATTCCAGTAGTATAGGCCGGGCGCGGTGGCTCAAGCCTGTAATCCCAGCACTTTGGGAGGCCGAGACGGGTGGATCACGAGGTCAGGAGATCGAGACCATCCTGGCTAACACGGTGAAACCCCGTCTCTACTAAAAAATACAAAAAAAATTAGCCGGGCGAGGTGGCGGGCGCCTGTAGTCCCAGCTACTTGGGAGGCTGAGGCAGGAGAATGGCGTGAACCCGGGAGGCGGAGCTTGCAGTGAGCTGAGATCTGGCCACAGCACTCCAGCCTGGGCGGCAGAGGGAGACTCTGTCTCAAAAAAAAAAAAAGAATTCGAGTAGTATAAAGTGATATTTCAAATGATGTTTTCTGCTAAATCTCCAAATGCAGTTGTCATTGTCGAACTAGAAATAAAATGTACTGGGAGAAATTGTTTCAATAAATGTAAAATAAAATAATTTGTGACTACAATTTCTATGCTAAGCCGTATCAATGGGATTTCTTTTCTGGGTTATGGTCACACCAAATGATGCAGAAACAACTTTATTCCATCAAATGATTGACTATAGGTAATATACTGCTAACATATGAGAATTTTAAAGATGAGCTTTAATATATCCAAATACTGCTTGCATTGATTCATGCTACACAGAAGAAAAATTGAGGATATGTGAATTGGCTGCCCTGTAGATATGAATCTTGATGTGATGTCCTCACATTATTCTTTCAATATAATGATTTTACTGTCCAAGTAAGTAAAAGTGTCTTTTCCCATTACTTGCTTAGTCATTCTAAGCCCATCACATTAAGTCACTGCTCAGGGAAGTACCTTAAAAATACTGGAAAATAGAAAGTGCTATTTAAAGTCAAGTTCTTGTCTACTTCCAACTTAGGAAATATTCTCCAATGCACATGATGGGGAACCAGAAAAAAAGCTGTGTGTTTTATTCACTGTGAAATAATCTATCCATAGTCGTGAGCAAGGATATTTCATCAGGGTACCACATACTGTGTAATATTAGCTCTTTCCTCTAAACACAGTGTTTACACAACTTGAAAAATACTGTCCTATGGATGGATATTATGTATGAATGTTTAACTTTAATTTCATTTATGTTTATGCTTTTACAGCTCTTCATGCTTTACATTAACAGAATGAACTGATTTATTTAAAAATATTTATACTGAGCTACTACTATATGTCAATCCCTGTGGGAATTCAGAGTTGATTAAGGTATGAGCAATTCAAGAAGCTTTTCTGCAAATAATGAACTTACTATAACCTAGTCATACCTCAACACTGTAATCTGAAGCTTAGATGTTCTGCTTAAAATTATAAACATGTAAAGCTAAAAATCCTTCAGTAATGAAAAAAACACAACATATACAAATTTTGCATATTTTTGCAAAATTTGTAAAATTTTGTTTGCTTTGTGATTTAGAATTTTGGGGTGGTATACCATTAAATTAAAACATATCATATAATCTAGAAAAATAGAGATGACTGAATATAAACGTTATCCTGATTTCATATACAGAATATTTCACAGAAAACTCTTTCAGAGGCAATACAAAATGAAAAGAAAAAAAGTTATGCCTTATTGGTAATCTGAGAAATGCAAATTTCAACCATAAGAAAATTACATTTTATCCCATCATTTGGAAAAAAGAAAGGAAAGTCTGATAATACCACATGTGAGCTAGAATATGGACCCACTAGGACTCTTATATGGCTGACAAGAGAATAAATTAATACAATATTCTGAAAAAGAATTTAGCATTATCTTGTGAAGTTACCAATATGTAAATACAAGACTCAGAATATATTTCTAGGTTAATAACTTACAGAACTCTTGAGCATGTGTGCCTGGAGACCTGTATAAAATGTTTATGGAATTACTGGGCCCCAAATTACAAAAATGTAAAATGATTAGAAGCATAGGAATAGAGTGCTACAAACATGAATATTAATGAATATCAAAAACATGTCACCGGATGCCAAAAACAAGACAGAATTGCTTAGCGCATTTTTCTATTTATACAACTTTCAAAAATACACAAACTAAACAATAAGGATATATAATATGTAGCAAAACTAAAATGAAAATTAAGAAAAAACAGAATTTGAGTTATAATTGAGTTGGAGAGAGACAATGTTAATCTATGGAATGATGAAATTAGTAATACTCTATGTTTCAGCTTGTTGTTGAAAACCAGTTTATTCTATTATTCTTTTTACCTTCATGTATATGTTCTTTGTACTAACTGCATATATATATATATATATATATATTATATATATATATATATAATATGTATAAAATCATCACAACAGCCCTATACAGCTCTTATAATACAGCTCTTATTTTACTTATGAGTAACTGAGGCACAAAGAGGTGAAGTAACTTTATCAAAGTCACACTGTTTATAAGATACAGAGCTGGGATTTGAACAGAGAGTTCAGAAACTGAAGGTGGCCTTATAACCATTAAACTCTAGTAAGTATCTGCATTTAAACAATGTAAACTATAAAATAAAGATAAATAATCAAATTACACTCTTGTGACCCTTCAAATAATAAGGTAAGAAAAATGGTTAATGAAATAGAAACAATAATGCTTAGTCTCGAAATAATATATTAAAGTGGAATGTTGAAAAAATCTAAACTGTTAAATGCAAAATTGGTTTTGACTCTATGTGCCTGGCTTATTTCACTTAACATGTCTTCCAAGGTTACCTATGTTGCCTCAGGATTTTATTCTTTTTAGTGGCTGAATAGTATACCATTTGTGTATATACCACATTTTTTCATCTACTAATCTGTTGAGAGACTTAGGTTGATTCTATATCTTGACTGTGAACAGTGTTACTATGAATATATGCACACATGTGCTTTTTTGAGCATCTGTTTTCAAATCTTTGGGGTGTATGCCCAGGAATGGAATTGCAGGGTCATATGGTAATTTTGTCTAACTTTGGAGGTATCACCAAACTGTTTTCCAAAACAGCTGGACAATTTTACATTCCATCAGAAGTATATGAGGGCTTCAATTTCTCCACATCATAACACTTGTTATTTTTTAAAAAATTATTAGTATCGTAGTCTCTGAGATTTCATGCTCTTTAAGATATAGTCATTGAAGTCCTAAATGATTCTATGAACAAAAAATAATAATAATAAAAATAAACTATCGGAAAACAAATCAAAATAAAAGAAAAACCAAAACCATATTTCCTGCACATTAAGAGAAATCTTTCAAAATCTGCTTCTATGACAGGATTTCAAAATTCTCATTTTTATGATAGGTAGACATACGTAAATACATACGTAAAAGAAAAAGAATACTTCTTTTTCTCTTTTAATGTAATGAGTGGAGTATTATACATAATATAAGAAGGAATGTGAAGCCTTCAAAATTGTATTTATGCACCCTGGTGAGGTATCTCTATGACAAAGATCAAGGAGGTTTAATTAGCAACTTCTTGACTAAATAAAGTTAAAGGCACTCTCTCAGTTAAAACGTGGATGTGGCATTTAATGAGTCAGAGATTACGCTTACAGAACCTAAATTGCACACATGGTGATGAGTAACTTTCCCTTCATAGTAAACTCACTCAACAGGCTGTGTCTGTTCAAAATAGAAAGCTAGAGAAAATAGACAAAAAGGAGATAATTACCCAAAGTTGCCAATCTAATAGAAAAATCTACCTTAATTATTTCTCTAAGAGTTCTATATAAGTGTCAGTGAACACAATGTTCCCTCATTTCAAAGACTTAAAGCAGGTGAATAAACACACACATAAAATTGTGAAAAATTCTCTGAATAAACTCAAATACAGCAAATTATAATTAAACCTTCCACTTTTGGTGGCCCTCAAATACTAATAAAGAGTTTCATTACTTGTGCTTATTAGCTAAATGTCCACAGTATCGTGTTTTTCCTGGTTATAAAGCAATATTTTATTAGTATAAAAGAAATATTATACAAAGAAAAAGGGAATAATAACCCATAATGCCATCACACAAAGATAACATTTAGTATGTAGTCTTACATTATTTTTTTCTGAAGGTAAACATACACAAATATAGATACAGATATATAAAGAGAAATGAGGAGGAGGGAGAGAGAGAAAGCAAGAAGTATCCTGTCACATATTAAGACCTGATATTACTAGCTTGTTTTTATTATAATCATTATTATGGCTATATGTAGTTGTAGTGCATCATTTTTATTGCCATGAAATATTCCAATGTGTGCATATACTACAGTTTATTTATCACTTCTTCCTTAGATGGACATGTGAGTTGTTTCCAGGTTGAGGCTATTGCAAATATTACTATAAGCATCACTTTAAGGTATTTTGGCACACATATTAAATACTGGTTCTCCAGGTGCTGGGGAAGAGCCTTCATTTATAGTATTCTACAAAATTCTAAGGTAAATACTATCACTGTGACCAATTTCAAGCTACCACTAGTTCAAGAGTAGGATCAAAAACTTTCTGAAAATTTAACAGCTGGCTCTCAGAAGGCAGTACTAGCTGATTTGGGCACACCACAACTTGAGCATATATACTTTGAAGTGGAACTGCTAAATTATAGAGTATGTACCTAATCAACTCAACTCTAGTGGATAATGTAAAATACTTTTCCAAAGTAATGGTACCAATGTGCAGCCCTCCCCAGCAGTATATGAAGTTCCCATTGCGTGTCAGATTGTTAAATTTCAGTCATTCTAGCAGGTATGTGATAGTATCCCATTGTGGTTTTATTTTCCTGATTATGGGTGAGTTTGAGCAACTTTTCATTATCCTTTTGATGAACTTTTGAGTCTTTTGATGAACAGTCTTATTATAGTGTAATTCATTCATCTGAACTTATTAGTGTTTTTGTTTTGTTTGATAAATATTTTACCTATTTAGGTCATAAACATATTCTCCTGTATTGTCCTCCAGATATTTTATTGTTTTATCTTTTATATTTTGATTTATTATCTACATAAAAGATTTTTTGAATGACATGAGGCAGGAACCAAATTTTATTTTTACTTTTATGGATATAAAATGTCCCAGCATGATTTATTGAAGCATACTTCCCTTACCCAGCTTTGGAGTAGCACTCTTTTTATAAATAAACATGCCACATATGCTCAGGTCTTTTTCTGGGCTGTCTATTTTATTCCACTGCTCTATTTGTCTATCTTTACAGGAATATCACACTGTCTTATTTAGAGTAACATTATAAAAAGTCTGGTTGGAACAGCCCACTCTATTCTTTTCTAAGCATAATATGGCTTCTTAAAAAAAAAGATGTATTGAGGTATAATGCAATTACAACACATTGCTTATATTTAAAGTGTCGATTTCATAAGGTTGACATATGTAAATACCTATAAAAACATAACAACAAATCAAGATAATAAATATGTCCATCACACAAGATAGATCCTTTGTGCCCATTTGTATTCCCTCTATCCCTTCCCTCCATGTAATCTCCATACCCAGGCAATAAGTAATCTGTGTTCAATCAGTTTAAATTAATTTGCATTTGCTTGAATTTTACACAAATAAAATAATATACTATATATTATCTTTTGCCTGGCTTTGTTTAGTCAGTATAATTATTCCAAGATTCATTTATGTATATATGTTGTGCATATAAATGGTCATTTTCTTTTATTGCTGAATATTGTATTAACTTACGAACATTTTACAGTTTGTTATTCATTCAGTTGTTGATGAACATTTTTGTGGTTTTGAATATTTGCCTGTTATAATTAAAGTTGCTATAAACATTCAAGTTATAAGTTTTGCATGGACATGTACTTCAATTCCTCTTGAGTAAATACCAAGTAATAAAATGAGGATATGTTTAACTATGTAAAAATTCTGTCAAATTTGCACCAAAATGGTTGTACTATTTTATATTCCCTTAAGAAGTGAAAGAGTTCCATTTATTCCACATCATTAGGACAATTTGCTATGGTCAATCTTTTTAAGGCATTTAAATTGATATATAGTGGTAACGCGTGGTTTTGGTTTGCACTTTTCGACTGAATAATGATGTTACACAACTTTTCATTGGCTTTAAAATTACTTTCATGAAGTATCCATTCAAGTCTTTCACATATTTCTTAAATTGCTTCTTTTCTTGAGATTTGAGATTTAAAAATATATATATTATTCATACAAATTATTTATTAGATATATAATTTGTAATTGTATTATTCTGGCCTGTGACTTGTCTTTTCATTTTCTGAAGAACAGAAATCCTTAATTTTGATGAAGTCTAATGTATCACTTTTTTCTTTAATGGATCATGCTTTTGGTGTCTTAAGAAATCTTTGCTTAACCCAAGGACACAAATTTTTTTCCTATTTAGTATTCAATATGTTTTATAATTTTAGATTTTACATGTAGATCTGTTATTTGTTTTACTTAATTTTTATGTATACTACAAAATACGTGTAAGTGTTCACTTTTTTCCAGTCAGATTATACTTTCTTCACCAATTGACTTTGCAATTTTATAAAAATCAATTAATGTTTTATAATTCTGGATTCTCTCTTCACCTCCATAGCTCTATTTGTCTATCTTGATTATAATAAGGATTTAAATCCACAGGATAAATCTTTCAAACTTCATCTAATTGTTTTACCTATTCTACATCCTTTGTATTTCCATATCAATTTTAGAATCAGTGTATTGACTCATATTAAAATTGATTTGATTTGATTAGGATTGCACTGAATCTACAAGTCATTTGGGGAGACTTCGCAGCTAAAAATATTAAATTTTCTGATCCATGAACATGCTCTCTCTCTCCGTTTATTTAGGTCTTTCTTTGAATATCTGTAGAATCTGTAATTATGTTACTTCTCTCATTTTTAATATTAATAACTTGTGTTTCTCTCTAGTTTTCCTCCTGACTAGTCTGGTTAGAGGCTTATCAAGTTTACTGATCTTCTGAAAAAAACCATCTGGCTTCATAGATATTCCTGTTTTTTGGATTTATAGGTCATTACTTTGCATTTTTATCTTTATTATATTATATCCTTTTTCTTTTATTTCATATTTCATTTGGCCTCTTTAGTTTCTTTAGGTGGATGATCAGGTAATTGGCTAGAAATTTTTCTTGGTTATTGACAGAGGCTTTACGTGCTGTAAATTTCCTTGTAGCTACTGCTTTACCCGTATGCTAGAAATTTTGAATGTTAAGTTTTTATGTCCAGTCCCAAATGCTTTCTAATTTTACTTTTTATTTTCAATTTAGTCTGTTGATTATTTATAAATATATTAGTTTCTAATATTTATAAATGTTTAGATGTGTTTCTAATATGCATTCCTAATATTATTCTATTTTATTATTTAACAATTATTGTATGTTATATTTTTACTGCTTAAATCATTTGGAAATGTAGTTTAATTTACTCTATAGCTCCAAATATGGTCTATCATCGTAAAAATTCTGTTAAAAATATACATAGTCTATATTATGCTCTTGTTCTATGGAGTGTACTCTCAATGATTATTCCTATTCTTTTCACCCAAAGGCAACAGCTTTCAACATTCCATAATTAATCATCTATTCTTTTCTTCTGTACATTTGTCTCAATTTAACAATAAAAGCATTTTCCAAGATAAGTACATATAAATTTTTATATAATTTCAACATACACTTTATTTCTTATATATATGAGCTATGTTTAATTTAATTATTCATTTGCTTTCAATGATTGAATTAGAATCATTCTAAATATGATATGGCAATAAATATTAAAAAATAAATATAACATCTAATTTTCATTTTATAGATTATATTCAAATATTTGCAATGTAAAGTTATTATGGTCATCTTTGTGCAAAAATCTTTGACATAATTCCTGATTATTTCCTTAGTATATGGATAAATATAAATGAATTTTCTGGATAAAAGGAAGTATAGTGTTTTAGATTTTCACAGGTTATCAAATTGATTTCCAGAAAGTATGTACCAATTTGCATTCCTACAGAGGTTTTATAAATACCTCTGTGTCATTATCCCTCATTAACAGTAAATATTGTTTTTGTCAGTTCTATAAATAGGAAACATATGATTGTTACAGACATTTCTCCTATTATTTGTGATCATGATAAATTTTGTTATATGTTTTCGGGGTCTTCTGCAAAAGGCTTTCTAACCCTTTCTCTTTTATTTCTATTAAGGTAAATTAATTGATGGATTGAATTGGGTTGTCCACAAAAAAGGAAAATTAAAGGTAACACTCTGAGAAAATATTAGTACTTACAAATCTATAAGACAAATATTAATGAAACTTCATGGTCCAAGATTGTTTGTACTTCTATTTGCCTGAAAGAGCACAGTGGAAAATGTTTAAGCTTCTTATTTTCTAAAGTTTTATATTTCTACAACAGAGAGCCAGTTTTCGAGAGGAGAAAGGCTGAAGAATGGCAGTCATGCAACAGGAAAATTCTGTTACTGTGATGCCCATCCCCATTTAGATAGCTTTTTCTTCTTTTGATATAAAAATCTTTCCCCCCTTTATTTTGATACTTGTATTTTTGTCTCAAATAATCATATTGCCTTGCTTTTATTGTTCTATTTCTTAGAATGTAAGGGTGTTTTCCTGACTTTCTTGATGACCTTACTAAAAATTCCAGGTACTGCTAAAGGTTCTTATATAGTTCATAATACAGTAATATTATCTGCAAATAGTGTCTTTTTGGAAAAATATTACTTAACAGTTGTCTAATCAGTGGAGACCCACTGCACTTCCACCTGGAATGTACTACATTAAGAGTTGCTCCTTTAAGAAGCAATTTTCAAAAACAGAGCATCTGACTGTAAGACTTTCATTTGTGGCTCTTATTTAAAATCAATGACAATCTTTTCAGTACACAGTCTTAATGATATTGCATATCCTTTATGCAACACGTATTTATGTACCATTATAAACCAGGCAATTTTATAGGCATTGTTGGAGGACAGTGAAAATAAAGAGAAAAAAACCTTACCTTTAGGAGTTTAGATTCCAATGTATACATCTCTGGATAGCGGGCATCCGGCCAGACCTCACTTTCAACTATTCCAAAAGTAGGTGTTACATAACTAAGGTATCTGGAGGACACCCACAGCTACCTTTGTATAGTCCATGTAACCTGTGTTTTTTTCAAACAAGCCTACATAGCCCCTTCTCATGGGATAACACATCAATAGGTCAAAATTTAATTTACATCTTTGGATGAAAGAAGGCTAAGGAATAGATCATTTTGGTGCTTTGCAATTATTTATGCACATAGTTTTATTACATAGCCATGATGAAGTTACATATGTGAGGGAAAATGACATGAAATTTAACTGCTATTATATGAAATCAACAAATATTTATTGAGCACTTACCATGTATGCAGCATTTTTGTAACCCATTTGAAGAAAGCAAAACACAGATGTTTAAGTAACTTACCCAAGAAAACTGATAAATCTGTGGACTAGAGGTGAGGAGGAACTAACATCAAGGCCTACATTTTAATCATGATGCTATGAAGATTTTAGTTAATGGATTAAGAGTGTTCTAGGGTATGTTTTCAGATCAGTTTAAATTAAGACAAAAATCACAAACCATTCATATCTAGTCTGATGTTAAAATAATTGCTCGATGGAGTTCCAGGGCTATCAAGAAGAGATGATGCTATATGAAAAATAAGAAAATACTCTGTGTGTTGTGTAGTTCACCAAAAAATTGTTTGTTTTGATATTCTATATATTGACTTTTTTAAAGATTTCTGTAAATATCCTGACAAGGGTAGTGTTTTACAAATGTCTTTAACTTAGACATCATATTCTTCATTGGAAAGACACTTGCCAGCAAGGCTACATGACAGTACATTTTTAGAGCCACCTATAACTACATGGGGCATTGGAGGTAAAAGCAGAAGTGGGATATATGACCTTTAGTACTGGAGAATTGACTGCAAATATCACTTGTTCCATCCAGGCAAAGCTGGTATCCAGAGAGGGTTCTGTGTGAAGAGAGATTCCACGAGACAAATAGAAGAACAAGGAGAGGCCAAAGGGACATTAGAGGTCTTTCAGAAGCAGGTCAGCAAACATTGATGCAGCATTTTCTTTGTGCGTGTTGAAGGTAATAGGTTCTTGGTCCTCTAATATACTGCAAATTCACATGGCTGCTACAATTTTATTCTGCTACAACTCATTGTCTGTAATTTGATCCTTTTTCCTTTTCTTTGGGTCTTTCTACAAATTAAAGTTTTGTTTGTTTGTTTTTAGTAACAATGAGCCTCAGAACTTCTAATAAGCAGCATAATCGCCATGTGGAGAAGGCTACGTTATACAACACCAATTTCTCTCTGAAGATCCACCATCTCTGGATGAATGTTACTGATTCCTACTGTCTATTTCATAGATCTTCAACTCTTGTTCTTTTGTTTAAAGATATGAGTCTAAGCTTAGATATATATGGTGCTCTAAATTCAAAAATGTTGTTGAGGAAAGGCAATCATTTAAAGAATTCTCTGAAAGCTAAAGGATAACCAAAGTAAAAGACACACACAGGGTAACATAAGTCTAGAATATGTGTTTTGCAATATGGATTTTTCTCATTTCCAGTCTATTGTTAAATACATGGCTTCCTCCTACCACACCCTTACTTCCACTAGGCAGAGCATCCATTTATTCTCTACCATGCACAAGTCTTTGGCTTCAAAGTCATAGATTTCCATGCTTACAGTTCATCATTGGTGTTCTTATTTTCCTCACATAACTGATACTACACTGGACTTCCCTCTCTTGCTCAAACCTCTGAGGTCCATATCATAGGCTAGATTATCATTAATATAATATGACAACCTTAAGATTCATATTTAACACAAATACTCTGTGTAATTGGAAGGGAGAAAGTGAGAGGGAAGAGTCTTGGAAGAGAATATTGTTTCATTACCTTTCCTTTCAATTTTTGGGTAGCTTTTATGGTCATAAAGTAGCCTTTGGGAAAAACAGTTGTGGTTTTAAGGCTTTATCAATGTCTGGTAATGTGATGTGGAGATGATAGAGCTTAAATGTCATATAGTAAGCCACTGTTTCAGCACATTTAAGCCATGACTGAAAGCAGAATTATGAATATACCCATAAAAAAAAGATAGAAGAGAAATAAAGACGTGTTGAAGCGTTCAGATGACTAATGAAGGAAATCTCTTAGTCTAAATTAGTCTGATAGTCTTAAAATGTGGAATAGAATGTGGAGAAGAGTCCATAACTATTGAACCATAAGAGTATAATACATACTAGAAGGGTATTTGGGGGCTCAGGAGGAGGTGGGGATGATTAGCAGGTACAAAATAAAATAGAGTGAATGAATAAGACCTACTATTTGATAGCACCATAGGGTGACTATAGTCAATAATAACTTAATTGTACAATAACTTTCACGATTTTAAAATAACTTAAAGAATGTAATTGGATTGTTTGGATGGACAAATGCTTGAGGGGATGAATAATCCATTCTTCTTAATGTGCTTATTTCACATTGCAAGCCTGTGTCAAAACATCTCATGTACTCCATAAATATATAAACCTACTATGTACCCATAAAATTTTTTAAAATGATAACTCATTCTGCAATTAATGACAACCAAATATGTGAACTAAAAGAGAAATGAAGCAGCATAGCAAGGACTCCTGGAAATTCTTGCAAGCAAAATGCAAAATTTTTAACAAAATTGAAAACACATCTCAAAGACAGTTACTGAAATTATAACAGAGTTTATACAAATTTTAATTGGTGTTCAGATAGAATTATGAACATCGTAATTGGTGAGAAAACCAAGATTGAAATTGTCATAAGCATTTGAATAACTTACATCTCAGACACTGACAGAAAATTGACTTCAGGGATATGATAAGAAACAGCTGGAGCTGAAGCAGCAGCAGGGCTGAGGAGCTCCAAAGAAAAATGATAAAATGGAATTACTCTCAGAGCTCTTAGGGCAAGATCAAAGCCCCACTTTAGTTCATTCCGTCTAATATAACAGCACGAAAATGTGAATTGTGACTAGAAAACTGAGAACTGTAAATGATGTTAATAAAAATACAAGCTGATCTATTTGGGGAGAAAAGAGGGACTTGTAGATTTTATTTTTTGGATATGAAAATACAAATAGGGTTTACATGTAATTTTTCCTTCTTCAAACAATACTGAAGAGTGAAAGAAGAGGTAGTCTTGTAAACCAGTGATTAAAAACCATAGCTATTCTATCCTACGTCTTCACTATCATTTTAAGTGGATTGTATGAGAAATGAGGGAGGAAAAAGTACTATTTTCCAGTTAGGGCTCTCATTTGTGTTGTCACTCCCAAAGCCCTGGTCCTATTTCCAAGTGGCCAATGACTTTTGAATCTTTCACCTTCACAGTTCAGTTTGATTTTTCCTTTATTCATCGAAACCACCTCACCTCAAATATGACCACCCTTGTTTAAATCCCTCATTAAGGGTATGACATAGCATCCCTATATCTAATTTTCTTGTAATTCTTAGAGAAAACTACACCTTCACAGGCCTTTTCCCCTAATTCTTACCCAACTCTCAATACCTTAGGTCCAGAACTTAGAATATACTCTTGTACCTTTGCCAGATGATATAGATGTCCTTCTTCTCTTTAGTTTTTCAAAAACAATGGTGAAAATCTCAAAAAATATGCCCCTTCAATGAGAGGTAATTATTTACTTTGAAGTAAATAGCCATTCATGATATATTTCTAAATTATCTTCAGAACATATTTCTCAGAACTAATGTTATGTGTAGATGTGTAGGCCAGGCACAGTAGCTCACACCTGTAATCATTTGGGAGTCTGAGGCAGGCGAATCTCCTGAGATCACAAGTTCGGGACGAGCCTGGGTGACATGGTGAAACCCTGTCACTACTAAAACTACAAAAATTAGCCACATGTAGTAGCTTCCCAAATAGCCTGCTCCTGTAGTCTCAGCTACTTGGGGGCTGAGGTAGTAAGATTGCTTGAGCCTGCGTGGCTGAGGTTGCACCACTGCACTCCAGCCTCGGTGACAAAGTGAGACCTTGTCTCATTAAAAAAAAAAAAAATTCTGTATGTAGCTATGTAATCAGCACCAAATTGTAGAGTTGCCCTTTGAATTCCACTTTTCTGTGTTGTTGTGTGGACATTTAAAAATTTGTTACTGTGACTAAAGAACACATAAGGGATTTGCAAAAATGGAATGTCTTTTATTGCACACAATTCATTGCTGCAATGATCTTTATTTATTTATTTGAGAACACGGTAACAATAATAATATATTTCAGCCAAATGGTGGAGTGATACAGGAAGTCTGTTTCATTTTCTGGTAGAATGAGACCACCTCATTCTCATCACACAGTCCAGGATGCCCTAATGAACATTTTCTAGGCAGCTGTACTGGGCAACACTCTGGTCCAAACATGAAGTGCATGAACCTGCCTTGGGAATAGTGGCTATCCAGCTCCCCAGACATTATTACACCATGTGATTTTGTGTCACCGCTGCCTTCAATGATTATAAGCCAGAGGATTTATATGGTCTTGTACTCTGACTTAAGCAGCACGTATTTATAAGATTTTGGAAATAACTTTGGTAGCATATTTCAAAATTGATTTTGGTCCCATGTTCCTGTGTTCCTAAATGACTTTGTTGATGAGTAATATATTTTTGAAATGTTCAAATTTTTTAAATACAGTATATGTTAAAATTTAAGTACATGCAGTATATGTATCAATTGAGTTCTTATCTGCTCAGACCTGCACTGACCAAATTGACATATATTATTTCATTTTATTTTCATAAAATACTATGAGAAAAGGAGTTACTGAAGCACAGACAGATTAAACAACTTGCCCAAAGTTACAGAATTAGTTCAGAAGTCACGATGTTATATTAAATGTATCAGTAAAGATAGGTGCTTGCTAGTTGGTGTGGTAGCACGATTTCATCACCAAGCCTTATAACACTCAAATTGGCATTTGATATGGTTTGGATATTTAGCCCACTTCAATCTCATGCTACAGTGTAATCCCCAGTGTTGGAGGTGGGGCCTGGTGGGAGATGTTTGGGTCTTGAGGGTGGATCCCTCACGCCTGGGAGCTGTTCTCGAGACAGTAAGTTCTCAAGAGATCTAGTTGTTTAAAAGTGTGTAGCATCTTCCCCTTCTCTCTTGCCTCCCTTCTGCCATGTAAAGTGCCTGCTCCCACTTCACCTTCCACCGTGATTACAAGCTCCCTGAGGCCTCACCAGAAGCAGAGCAGATGCTGGCACAGTGCTTCCTGCACAGCCTGCAGAACCATGACAATTAAACCTCTTTTCTTTATAAAGTACCCAGTTTCTCTTTGTAGCAATGTAAGAACTGCCTAACACAGCATTCAACAAAAAATTGTTGCTGTCTCAGTGTTATGTTCTAAATGTTTGTGTCACCACAAAATTGATATGCTGAAATCCCAACCTACAACGTGATGGTATTAGGAGATAGTATCTTTGGGAGGTGATTAGTTAATGAAGGTGGAGCTCTCATGAATGAGGTTAATGCCCTTATAAGAAGAAGTATGTGGGCCGGGCGCAGTGGCTCAAGCCTGTAATCCCAGCACTTTGGGAGGCCGAGACGGGCGGATCACGAGGTCAGGAGATCGAGACCATCCTGGCTAACATGGTGAAACCCCGTCTCTACTAAAAAATACAAAAAACTAGCCGGGCGAGGTGGCGGGCGCCTGTAGTCCCAGCTACTCGGGAAGCTGAGGCAGGAGAATGGTGTAAACCCGGGAGGCAGAGCTTGCAGTGAGCTGAGATCCGGCCACTGCACTCCAGCCCGGGCGACAGAGGGAGACTCCGTCTCAAAAAAAAAAAAAAAAAAAAAAGAAGTATGTGATAGATGATATCCACTCTTTTCCATGTGAGACTACAACTAGAAGGCCATCTGCAAACCAGTAAGGGAGCTTTCACCAGACACCATCTGCCAGCACCTATAACTTGGACTTCCTAACCTCTGGAACTACAAGAAATAAATGTTTAAGTCATCCAGTCCATGGTATTTGTTACACCAACCCAAACTCATTAGGACACTCAGCATCTACCCAGAAAGCATCCAGTAAATGGAAGTCAGAGGTTCATGTCCTGGTGGAAGGTGATATATTTAACTATACTCCCCAGCTTTAAACAGAAGAGAGTCCTATCCCCACAACCAGCCACATCGCTCAGCAAGAATACAGTGGTCTAATTGGCAGTTACAAATAATTTTGACATTTCAGTGGATATATATTTCCCAGTATCATTTGTGTGCATTCGTGTGAAATAAATATGTTAAACTGACTAAACAATTTTACCCTAACCAGTGTAATGCCAGGGTTAATTAGTTATAGTTCACATTTATGTGCTGTGCTTTGTCCTGAAAATGAGAGGAAATCTTTAAAAGTAGGATATAATAAAGTATCTCAAAGATTTGAAATTTAATAAAAAGGAGATAAACACTAGCAAAGAAGAAATACTTAAAGTCTCAGAGATTTACAAAATAAGGACCATTTTCTAAGCACCTAGTTAACAGATATATAAACTGAGGCCAAGCATTTTGGAAAATCTCCCCAAGGCTACAGAGGTAAATTCTGACATCCATCATCTCTGTTAAAAGCACTCTTTGCTGTGAATAAAGGAGTAGCAATCCTTAGAAGATAGTCTATTATTAAGCGCTCTCTTGTCATTCAAACTGAAGATGTTAAAATAATTCAAAGTAGAGAAATATTAGTATAAAATTAGTGGAACTTGGGCAAGCTCCTGGAGATAGAAATAATTTTAATGGAGAGCGAAAAGGACATCCCAGGCATGCAAAGTCAACTAATCCAAGGTAAGTTGGAGGAACATTGATTTACTTTATTAGAGAGATAATTTGTGCTGGAAAAATAAGACTGAAGAGTTACATGCAATGTGCCTCCCAGTACAACTGAGGATTTTGAAAGCCTAGTAATTGATCTCAGAAAATTATAAGAGAAAATAAATTGTTTATTTTTCTAGCAGATACAAATGGCAATCAAATTTGTTGTCTAGTTTCACAGGTTTATGATAAACAACTATTGTAGTCTTTTTTCTTCTGAATTGTTTAGCTTTGAAGCATCCCTTTACCTCTTTACCTTACTAATCCTTTCTGGTTTTATTCCTCTCCTTTATGAAGAGTTTTTAGTTTTGAGCACATATTTATTTATTAAGTACATGTAATTTTCATTTTTAGGAAAAAAAATCTAACTATCTTTAAGGTGAAAAATTCTAAAACCTACTTAAATGTTTATTTGGAAGAAGTTTCAGTACGAGTACCTTTTTTTTTTTGCCCTAGGTTTAGTAATGCCTGTCATCTAGGCTTGTTTTTTTTAAAATGTATCAACTTATGCACTTAAACTTTCAATCATATCACTGACTAAGGGGAATATGCTTAGGACTAATTCTCAAAACATGCTGAATCTTATCCATTTGAAATCAATAGAAGAGAAAACAATTCTGTTTTGTTAAAAGAATGGAACAACAAACCTTGAAAGACAAATGACAGGTTAGAGCTATGCTGAAAACATTTAATAATTAATAGTCGGCAGATAAATTCATCAAATTCCTGATTGCTAGCAATCCCTACTTTGGATATTAAACTTTATTAAATCCGTATGTAAAGCTTCTAGCCTAAACAATGAAAAAATAAAGTGTTACATTTTCAAAGTAGTAGAGGGGATTATTTGAGTTAAATAGAAAAAAGTACAGTCAATTAAAAGAAGACAGGTAAAGAAAGAGAAAGAAGTCAAATAGTAGGAAAAATAAAGGAGAAAAATAAGATGATGGAAAAAAACTAGTATCATTAATCTAACAAATTATTGTAGCATACTCTTCAATAAAAAGATTAAATTGTTAAACTGGATTTTCCCTAAAATATATGTGTTTTATAAAATATCATTAAGTTGATGCAAAAGTAATTGTTGTTTTGTCATTACTTTTAATTGCAAAAATCACAATTACTTTTGCACTAACCTAACAAAAATATTTGAAAATACTAAGGAATAAAACATTAAATTGCAATAGAAAATTTGAAACGTGACAGTATGACCGGAGATTGTATTGCTTTTCTTTGTTTATAATAGACAAGGCAAATGGAAAAACAGAAAGAATATAAAATATTTAAATTATATAGTTAACAAATATAATCTAGTAGATATATATAAAACCTTGTACCAAGTGGTTCAAAAATATATATTTTTTCACACATACAAGTAAATGAACAAGCATTTGTTACATTCTGGATTATACCACAAGAAACACTAGTATCACATAAACATGTTCTCATGTTTCCTTGTCTCATCTGTACCATGTTCTTTACAGAGAAGTTAGCCTAGATATCAATAGGGAAAATGTAAAAAAGAAAACTATACATTTGAAAATTCACAAAAGCATTTCAAATAACTGAGTGACCAAAGAAGATCTCATAATGAAGATTTAAAATAACTTAAAACTAAATAATAAAATATATCTCAAAGCTTATGATATACATCTAAAGCTGTACAGAGAGGAAAACTTACAGGCATTACAATACAGATTATATTAAAAAAGCTAAAAGGCTGAAGATTAATGAGCTAAGAATTTTAGGTATCTAACATTACCACAAAAGTAACCACAAAAGTAACAGAGATTAAACATAAAAATGGAAGTTTATGAGTAGGCCAGGAACCGTGACTCACATCTGTAATCCCAGCACTTTGAGAGGCTAAGGCAGGAGGATCGCTTAAGCCCATGAGTCTTCTCACTCACTCTAAATTCCGTTACTGGCCAGATAACAGAAGAAATGTTAATTATTTTCCCTATTAATACATAAGGCTGATATGGTTTGGATGTTTGTTCGCTGTAAATCTTATGTTGAAATGTAATCCCCAGGGTTGGAGGTGGGACCTGGTGGGAGAGTTTGGGTCATGGGGGAAGATCCCTCCTGAATAGTTTAGTGGTACACCCTTGGTGATAAGTGAGTTCTCATCCTGTTATTTCACGAGAGAGCTGATTGTTTAAAAGAGCCCGGCACCTCCTCTTCTTTCTCTTGGTTGCGCTCATCATGCGATACACCAGCTCTCCCTTTGCCTTCTGCTGTGACTGTAAGTTTCTGGAGGCCTCTCCAGAAGCAGATTCTAGCAACATGCTGCTTGTACAGCCTTCAAAACTGTGAGTCAAATACATCTCTTTTATTTATGAATTACTCAGTCTCAGATACTTTTATAGCAGTGCAAATGGACGAACACAGAAAATTCGTATCAAGGAGTGGTGTGTCACTATAAAGGTACCTGAAAATGAAAAAGCAGCTTTGGAACTGGGTAACAAGCAGAATTTGGAAGAATTTGGAGGGCTCAGAAGAAGACAGGAAGATGAGGGAATGTTTGAAACTTCTTAGAGACTTGTTAAATGGTTGTGACCAAAATTCTTATAGAAATATAGACAGTGAAGGCCAGGCTGATGAGGTCTCAGAAAGAAATGAGGAATTTATTGGGAACTGGAGCAAAGGTCACCCATGTTATGTCCTGGGAAAGAACTTTGTTGCATTGTGTCCATGCCATAGAGATCTGTGGAAGTTAGAACTTAGGAGTGATGATTTAGAATATCTGGTGCAAGAAATTTCTATGCAGAAAAGCATTCACGATGTAACATGCCTGCTTCTAAGAGCCTATGTCAGATATGGGAGCAAATACATGACTTAAAGTTGGAACTTATAATCAAAAGGGAAGCAAAGTGAAAAGTTTGGAAAATGTGCAGCCTAGTTATATGGTATAAAAAGAAAAAGTGTTTTCAGGAGAGGAATTCAAGCAGCCTGTGCAGTAATCACTTGCTAGAGAGATTCATATGATTAAAAGGGAACCATGTGCAAATAGTCAAGACAATGGTAAAAGGCCTTGAAGCCATTTCAGAGATCTTCCAAGCAGTCCCTCCCATCACAGTCCCAGAGACCTAGGAGTAAAGAATGATTTTGGTGGCCATACCTAGAGTGTATTGCCCTGCACCACTTCAGGAGGCTGCTCCCCACATCCCAGCCACTCCAACTTCAACCTGGCTCAAAGCACACCAGGCACTGCTCAGGCCTCTGCTGCTTCAGAGGGCAGAAGCTGTTAGCCTTGATGGCTTCCACCAGCTGTTAAGCCTGCAGGTGCACAGAATTCAAGAGTGAAGGAGGTTTGGCAGCTTCCACCTAGATTTCAGTCTCAGGTATCTTTTTTGTTTTTTTGTTTTTTGAGATGGAGTTTTGTTCTTGTTGCCCGGGCTGGAGTGCAATGGCAGGATCTCAGCTCACTGCAGCCTATGCCTCCTGGGTTCAAGTGATTCTCCTGCCTCAGCCTCCTGGGATTACAGGCATGTGCCACCACACCCAGCTAATTTTGTATTTTTAGTAGGGATGGGGTTTCTCCATTTTCGTCAGGCTGGTCTTGAACTCCCAATCTCAGGTGATCTGCCCACCTCGGCCTCCCAAAGTACTGGGATTACAGGCGTGAGCTACTGCACCCAGCCAGGTATCTTTATAGCAATGCAAGTTGACTAACACAAAGGTACTCAGAGAAAGTTCTGGGCATCCAGGATGGCTGAGAGAGTATGTAGGTCTGTTAGAAGGAAACACTGGGACAGAAGTGCTCCAAATGCATTAGCAGAGGCCAGTGTAGCTGAGCATATCAGTCATACATCCAGGCTTGAGATGAGATATGGACACAAGCAAGAGAGGATCTAGTAGCAAATGTCATGGGACCTAGAGATGGAGGATGCCAGCAAGAGATGTATTCATGATATTGGGGGATGTTTAATATGAGTCATTGAGCTATTGAAATGCACTTTTGCTTAATGAGGAACGTTTTCAGTGTGCTAATTTTCTTTGCATTTAATGCAACTTTATTCTGCTATACTGTGGATCAGGGGCTTGCAAGTAGAGAACTGGTATGAGCTGCCTGGATAATCCAGTGGAGGTGGCTCCTCCACTGTCCATGAGGGATTTGTGTTAAGAGAACTGGGATGCCTGCAAACTGAATGTCGCTTTGTGCCCAGTGCATTTCTGATCTCAGTTACATATAAAGGCAAAACAAAAAAAAAAATGCAGAATTCTTTGCTAGTTGAGAAATTATTGATTTCCATCATATCAGGGTTATGAATATGACATAGCTTTCACTTAAATAGTAAATTAAATATTGAAATGTCCTTTATTGCCCAGGTTTTCTTTCAAGCCCATATGTATTAACACTTCTTTTCTTTTCTCCTTTACTGAGCTCATAACAAATTCTTCAAGCAGTGAAATAGCTTTCCTTGATAAGGGCTCCTTGATTTGCCCTTTGAAAAGCTTCAGGCAATTTTATTTTTTCTAGAAAAAGTATTTCTAATGCTATCTTTTTATCTTCTTTCAGAAATCTCTTATTGGACAATTCAGTTGAATTGTTGGCAAAGTTAGTGTGTGGGTGTGTGTGAGTATCTAAAATGTATTAGTATTTGAATGTATGCCTATGAAGGTCTCTTTACCATTGCACTTTTTTTTTTTTTTTTTGAGACGGAGTCTTGCTCTGTCGCCCAGGCTGGAGTGCAGTGGCGTGATCTTGGCTCACTGCAAGCTCCGCCTCCCGGGTTTACACCATTCTCCTGCCTCAGCCTCCGGAGTAGCTCGGACTACAGGCGCCCGCCACCTCGCCCAGCTAGTTTTTTTTTGTATTTTTAGTAGAGACGGGGTTTCACCGTGTTAGCCAGGATGGTCTCGATCTCCTGACCTCGTGATCCGCCCGTCTCGGCCTCCCAAAGTGCTGGGATTACAGGCTTGAGCCACCGCGCCTGGCCACCATTGCACTTTTATCAAGAGTTTGAGTTGTATAAATGTATAAATGGCTTCCAATGTTTGGTCTGTATAATAGTCAATTGTATGATAAAATATCAGTTAAATCTAATAATTTAATTCATATGATTAAATAGTGCATAGTGCATAGTATTTAGAGTCAAATCTGGGCTCAGTTTACTGGACTCCACCAGTAACTGTCTGTATAACTTCAGAATACTTAATTTATTTCAGCCTCAATTTTGTTATTTATACAATAGTAATAATAATCCCTACTCCACAGAGGTAATGATTAAATGAAGTGATGTATGCAAAATGTTAGCACAGATTCTGTAGAAGAAGGGGCAGGTGGGGATACTTGTATAAGTAGGAGGTCAGGAAATTGAAATTAGCTTCTTCTGCTTGGTAGGAAATGAGCTCATTTTCTGAGAAAGAATATCTGAATTACTGAAGAATTGTAGATTACTGAAAACGAACAAAAGTCTGAAGAGAACAGCAGTTTTTGCTCTGTTATTTTCATGAAAATAATCACAATTATCACAATAAACAGAAATAATTTGTAAAATCCCTTTAATGAACAAAATTAGAAAAAGCTAAAAGCCTATATTATGTCTCCAGATCTCAAACAAGGTGCTTATTTCTCTGAAAGCATTGGTAGCATCCCGAGGAACCACCCAGTGATTCATTTCTTGGAATGGTGAAGGCTGGGGATGTGGGCTGGCCAGAATAAGAGTGACTTGGAAATTTGGTTTTACACCACAGTGCTTCAGAGGAGTAGGGGAGAGAAGAGTGATGCCAAACATGTCTCATTTATGTCCCCAACCATGATTCATTTATGCCCCCAACCATGATTCCTACCATTATAAATAATTTGTAAATGAGACAAAATGGAGAGAAAAAGCAGAAATTACCTTGCTTTAGCTAGCTAAATTCAACTGAACAGACATAAATACTGTCATCCTGAGAAATCCAGATAAGACATGCACAACACATGTTTACCATATACGTGTCTTATTTAAGAATATATTTTAAAATAAATGTGTCAAAACTCAACTTTCCAACAATACAGCAAATAGGAGAAGTGAAGAGCATATGCTTCCTCTGGAGGAGACAGAGGGGTGTGCTTTCAGGGCAGGGAACCCAGTCTACCCATTTGGAAAATGTTCTGAGAAAACAATCCCTATTAGAAGCTATTGAGTGTCTCTATCCATTACATGTACAAAGAGCAGACCAGAATAGGATGGCTTCCATTCACAAATGAAAAATGCACATGAAAAGTGCTCATATCAAAATGGATATGTACAGAGTTGATGTAAAGCAAACGAGAAAAAGAACATAGCAAGCAAAAGCCAACTGAAGGGACAGGGATCAGAAAAACATTGAAGATAACAATAAAATCATTACAGAAATGAACCAAAACACATTAGACATAGCTAGAGAGAGAAAAGGAGAAAGAATAATTTTAGTAATTATGGTCAGTACTTCCAAAGATATGGTATAAAATGGAACCAAAAGATGGGGTTGTAGCTAGCGGTAAAGAAAAAACAAAGAAGCAAAAAACCCGATAATGTAGAAATAGGGGAGAATAACAAAAGGATATGAATAACCCAAATGTCCTTCAATAGACTAGATAAATAAATTATGGAACACCACAAAATCCACCTTATGCAGAAAACTTTTGAATCTATTCAGTGAAATAAATAATAAATATTTCAGACACTTCTACACAGTTTTCTGTATGTAAAAACTAGAAACTGAATTATTTTTCCTGAGAGGAAGTGTGTGATTAAGGACAGAGTAAGGAGAAGGGCTTACTTTTCACTCTGTGTACCTTTTTACTTACATAAAAACATTTGTTTTACCATATATGTGTCTTATTTAAGAATATATTTTAAAATAAATGTGTCAAAACTCAACTTTCCAACAATACAGCAAATAGGAGAAGTGAAGAGCATATGCTTCCTCTGGAGGAGACAGAGGGGTGTGCTTTCAGGGCAGGGAACCCAGTCTACCCATTTGGAAAATGTTCTGAGAAAACAATCCCTATTAGAAGCTATTGAGTGTCTCTATCCATTACATGTACAAAGAGCAGACCAGAATAGGATGGCTTCCATTCACAAATGAAAAATGCACATGAAAAGTGCTCATATCAAAATGGATATGTACAGAGTTGATGTAAAGCAAACGAGAAAAAGAACATAGCAAGCAAAAGCCAACTGAAGGGACAGGGATCAGAAAAACATTGAAGATAACAATAAAATCATTACAGAAATGAACCAAAACACATTAGACATAGCTAGAGAGAGAAAAGGAGAAAGAATAATTTTAGTAATTATGGTCAGTACTTCCAAAGAGTATGGTATAAAATGGAACCAAAAGATGGGGTTGTAGCTAGCGGTAAAGAAAAAACAAAGAAGCAAAAAACCCGATAATGTAGAAATAGGGGAGAATAACAAAAGGATATGAATAACCCAAATGTCCTTCAATAGACTAGATAAATAAATTATGGAACACCACAAAATCCACCTTATGCAGAAAACTTTTGAATCTATTCAGTGAAATAAATAATAAATATTTCAGACACTTCTACACAGTTTTCTGTATGTAAAAACTAGAAACTGAATTATTTTTCCTGAGAGGAAGTGTGTGATTAAGGACAGAGTAAGGAGAAGGGCTTACTTTTCACTCTGTGTACCTTTTTACTTACATAAAAACATTTGTTTTACCATATATGTGTCTTATTTAAGAATATATTTTAAAATAAATGTGTCAAAACTCAACTTTTCAACAATACAGCAAATAGGAGAAGTGAAGAGGAAAAAAAATAAGAACCACAGAGCAAGACGGAAGGCAAAATATGCATTAACATTAAAATATATCCTATGACTCTTTGGTTACTTCCTTGGCAAAGTTATGCCTCTAACCTTACTCACTGAATAGCCCTCAACTCCAGTTTTTTATTTTTATAGCCAACTATCAACTAAACATGTGTGCTTGTGTTACTGAGAGACAGTTTGAATTTAACATGCCAAAATGTGCCCCTCTCCCAATCTTTGTCACCCCCTCAAATGCACAGTTTGCCCAAGCCAAGCACTGACTTATTTGCCCAAGTCAAAGTTTTCTAGGATTTATCCTTAAAACATTCTACTCCTTCCCTCACCTCACCACACCCCAGTGCTCTTTCCCTAAACCTGCTCAATTCTATCTTGACAACTGCCATTCTACTCCAGACGCCCATAATCTTCTTCTAACTTATCTCCTTACTTCCACTCTCACTCCTCCATCATTCATAGGGTTGGCATAACCTCCTAATTGATTTCTGCTTTTATCTATATTCTAAAATCACATTGTGACCAGAGCGATATTTTTTTAAATGAAGATAAGATCATGTAATTTTTCTCCTTAAAACTCTCCAATGACTTCACGTCACACTTAAAAATAAAATCCAGTCTCCCCCATCCTCACCTAGAAGGCCCTAGAGATACTGACACCTTCTCTCAGTTCATTTGCATTAACTACTCCAGTGTCCCCAAATACTCTGTCCCCTGTTTTGCCGGGCCTTCCAGGTAAGCATCTGACATGCTATCTCTCAAAGAGAACTTCCTTGACTTTATCTAATAAAATACCATAACTTTCTTCACTGCCACACTTTCTTGTTTCATTTTTCCTATTGCCAGTATGTTACTGTCCGATATTTTCTTCTTCTGCTTCATTGTCTACTAATTTCCAAGTATAGGAACCACTTCTGCCTAGAAAGAGTAGACTCTTAGTATTTGTTGAGTAAATTAACAAAATTCATTTGTATTTTTTTAAGTCAATGTATCCAAATATGGCTCTTGAATAAACCCAAAATTGACTTAAGAGATAAAGAAAAAAGATTGGTGATTTGTGCTGGGAAATTTTTCTGGCTAGAAAGCAAACTTGCACTTTTAAGACATGTGTTTTGGAACTATCTTAAAATTTGCAGTAAAAATTGCATTATTTTTTCTTATTTAGCAAACATATATATATATAGTTTTAGAAGTACAGTCCAGTTCTAAGGAAAAAAAAATAGAAATTGATTTAGAAATAGAAGAACAGACTTGGGTTGGTTAAAGATAGATGGGCAGAGAGCAATAAAAGATTTGTTAATGACCATACCTTTTAGTTATTCTGGCTCCATGTCTCTTCCATTTATGCTTTAAGTTTTAGGTAAAATTCAATTATTCTGCCACATTCACCATCTATTTAGAATCAGACATATATAAAGATTGCATTTTACTAGTTAATCATTTACTCAAAAATTTGATTGAACTGAATTATACCAAATGTTGCTGATATATACACATTCAATAAGAATATTTTTTAGAAGGTGAAATTTTGGATTTTTTAACAGACAATGGAGGTTCATATGGAATTGTAGGGAATAACATGGAGTGTTATAAGAAGTGCCTTTTTGTATCAACTGAACAATACCTGAAATTGTATAAGAAACTGTTACATTTTATTGTGGTTTATTGATAATTGCTTCTTCAAAATATCATGGCATGTTACAATGCCAATGCAGTTCCACAGTAAAAAAAGATGGAGAAAAAATTTGAATGTTGTATAAGCAGTTAAATGCTTTTAACAATTGTTACATTTATTTATTTTTTAATTGGTTTATCATTATTATTTTTTTGAGACATATCTCTCTCTCTCACCCAGGCTGGAGTGCAATGGCACAATCTCGACTCACTGCAACCTCCGCCTCCCAGGTTCAAGTGATCCTCCTGCCTCGGCCTCCAGCATAGCTGGGCATACAGGCACGGGCCATCATGCCTAGCTAATTGTTGTATTTTTAGTAGAGACAAGGTTTCACAATGTTGGCCAGGCTGGTTTCAAATTCCTTACCTCAGGTGATCTGCTCTCCTCGGCCTCCCAAAGTGCTGGGATTACAGGCGTGAGCCACCACACCCAGCCTACATTTAATTTTATATTGAACAATGTGTACATGATTCGGAGAGAGAAAACATGATTTTCTTTCAAAGAGAGAATCTACATGCTCTGGGAACCATCTTAGTCAGAATAAAATATCTGAAAAATAATCATAGGGAGGAGGAATGGGCTTTTATCTGGATGACAACAAATAATAAAACTGCGCTACTGTTAGATCAAGTCATACTTGTACAAAAAATTGAAAAAGCTATTTATTTATTTATTTATTTATTTTACTTTTATTGGCCAGAAGAATTGTCACAATAAACATACACATCTATGATGTTTACAGTCAGAACCATGGCCCATGACTCTGTACCCTTCTATACTGTGCAACTTGGACATACAGTTCTAGTATTTTAAGTTAGGTCCATTTGGCAGAAGCTAATAAGAGACATCCAGCTCCAAATTAGGAAAGAATTATTAACATAGTTTTGAATGGTCACAATAAATTATTTCCAGTAAGTTCTAAGTTCTCCATCACTGGAGTTATTAAAACCTTGGTTTATATTATGTGGTAATTATGGATAAGATTTTAAGTGCTGGGTGATAGATTAGATAATCTTTAAGCTTTTTTCCAATTATATAATTTAATATTTTATTTCAAAATGATTTAGTGAAACTTTAACATGATACATAAAATATATCTGCTCTTATATATCCAGGAATGTATCCATCATAGCTTTAAGAGAGAAAATAAATCTAGTTCAATTTATTTCTTTAACTGAGCAAAGATTCCTTAATGTCTTATATTTCTAGATTACTGTCTTGGTCTATTTGGGCTTCGATAAGAAAATGCTATAAACTAGGTGGCTTCTGAAAAAAACAGAAATTTATTTCCCACATTTCTCCAGGCTGAGAAGTTCAAAGTCATGGCACTGGCAGGTTAAAGTCTGGTAAGTCCCTGCTTTCTGATTCATAGACCGTGCCTTCTTGCTGTGTCCTCACATGGTGAAAGGGGAAAGGGTTCTCTGAGGTCTCGGTAAAAAGGGCACTAAGCACATTCATGAGGACTCCACTTCAAAACCTAATCACCTCTGAGGAACCTCACCTCAAAATACCCTCACATTGGGAATTAGGTTTGGGGGTACACAAACTTTCAGATCATAGTAATTACATATGTTAACCTTCATATACTTGATCTTATTTGTTTCTGAAAACAATAAAATAAAAAGAGCAGGTGTTATTTAATTTCATATTGAGGTAAGAAACCAGAAGTTGAACACAGAAATCTCACAGGTAAAACTGAAGCTGTGAAAGTTAAACTCAGATCTTTTGATATCCAACCCTTTCTGTTTTTATGTCAATCTTCCTGTTAAAAGCTTTTAATTAATATAATTATGATATTACATGATATTGAATCATATAAAATTTAAATATAAATGTGAAATAAAATTACACATAAAATAAATAACACAATAAACCATGTAATTCTTACTACCTGATAAAAGGGAAGTTTGATAGAACATATCAATGAGAGAAATATTTTTACTGCTCTTATTTATTTGTTCACTAGCTTGTTGACTCTCTTTCCCACTGGATTGTAAGATTGATTAGAGGAAGGATTCTCCCTGTTTTGTTTCCTAGTTACCCACTGTCTAAGGAACACGTACCACCTGGGCTTTTAAATATATGTTGCTTAAATGGATAGTAAATGAATAAGTGGTTTTAAATATTAATCAAACAGTTTTTTATATAATAAACCTTAGACAATACACAAGACAAAGGATTCAACAACACTTTTGTACATAAACCCACATTAAGTATATAATCAGAAAACATGGATTTATAAAATGTCACAAATACCACAGTCTAAATATCAAGATTGAATTTGTGTAGACCAGGAAATGATGATTATCTGCATAATCCCCTTTTAATAGGCTGTGTGGACAGTGTGTGAACTTGGATTTTTGCATAAGCAAAATTGAATGTTAGCTCCAGATTTTCCATTTATTATTATCTCCAGTAGAAGCCATGTATATTTTTGTCACCTCATTTACGTTTTCTGTTATTTCGACTAACAGAAGAAAAAGTCTGTTAATACTGATTGACTTCAAAAAAAAAAGAAAAGAAAAGAAAAGGATTCTGATTATTTGGAAGTGTTAAATACTGCATATGTGGGAAGGAAATTATGTAAAAATAGATCTAGGGTATGAATTGTGAACTTATTGATTGTCAGGTGATAGGACACGCCAGGCAAAATGGGGAATCAAGAATCTGCCCCTACACAATATGTTGTAAATGGATCCTGGCATTAATGCCATGGTAAAGATAGACCTAGTGCTTTGGGAAATTCTTTTTCACATTCAAGCCCTCTTTCATTGGATACTTTGAAGATAATTTGTTCATTTTATTTGTTTCATAAATATCTGGAAGTTTTTCTGTCTTATAATTATGGTGACTTTAGAAATACAGATGCTGAAATAAAAGTCATACATTTAGTACTGTCTTGATTCTTGCTGAAGAAATCACTCATTCTTTTATGGAAATGTAGGGAGCTTTCAGTTCAGTTGCAGTCACTCCTTTAAAATTATATGTTCACTCCTTTCACTCTGTATCTGTCTCTGTGATGCATATGTATTACTTACATTTCTTTTTCCTAATTGATGCCATTAAGCAAAGAGGATGTTCTTTTGGGAAGACAAATGACATTTAAAATGATAAAAATAAAATTAACATAAATTTTGGCAGTCATATGGGAGGGGGAAGGCATGGCAAAAGAAGGTAAAATATCACAGTAGGATGTTAATTTTTTAAAGAAAAAAAAACGGAAAGAAGCTAGGCAAACATTATTTGGAAATAAATGTGTGTTATCCAGAAACAGTTATTCTGTATTTGGGACACACAATTGTGGATATTCTGACCGAACTTTAACACAAATAATGTGTTATTTGATATACCAACAACTAAAGAAGAAAGAAGTCAATAGGTACTGTAGATAGTGAGATAAGATTATCAAAGGGGGTAGTATTGAGGGGAGTCTGTACAGGAGAGCAAAGAAGACAAAAACACAGGGGATGAAGAGGAGAATCCAAAGAAACTCTGCAACCTCTGAAAGAGGAAAATGGTTTGGTTGCAACAACTGTCACTGTCTTGGCATTGTTGACATGGTTAATTTTGTTGATGTGAAGGAAAAGGTCCATCCTCTGTCTCTGAGACCCCTTGATGTCTCCACCTTAGAAGAGGGTATCCCTTCTTTCAGCACAGATACATTTCTTTCTTTCCCTCTCAAGCCATTTTCTCCTCTCTTTGTTTACTGTTGTTATCTTTAATCTTCTATACTGAAGAATATAAGAGGATTTCTACTTGAAATGTTTTTGGCATAAATAAACAGGGGATGTTAAAAACAAGAGACTGTTGATCTCTGGAACTAGCCCTAACAGACAACTGGTTAATTTTCACTATATATGATGTTATGACACTTAAAATATGTTGCTACAAGGCAACCAATGTTATAGAAAGAAATATGGGAAAATGAATGGAAAAATTGTTTTTGGAGCTTCCAAAGCTTCAGGAGAATCTTATCCTTAATAATAGTTGTATGAAACACTTGTACAACATTTACAGTGAGCCACATATTGTTTCAAATGCCTTATACATATCAACACACTCATGGTAGATACAATTATTTTCCCATTTTATAGATGAGGATAGTCTAACTAATGTCTTATCCTAGAGACCATAGGACCCAGAGGGTAGAAGGGGTCTTGCTTTTAAGAAGGAAACAAACAGAAGTGTTTGCAATGGTAACCCTAGACCTCAAGGAAGAGTTTTTATGAAAAGGAAATAAAACTTTCAACAGCAGAAAGGAACATTTGAAAGTTAAAATAGGTACATTTTATTTCTTATATGAGAGTTGCCTAATCCTATTTAGAAAACTATATTAGCGTATATTTTTTATCTCGTTTCAACATTTAACCTTTCCACATCTTACACATCTTATAACCGCCCCCCAAAACTTTTTTCCCTATTCCCTAGCATTTTTGGACTGTAATTAGATTGTGTTTAATAGAAGTCTAAATGATAACTTTTGCTGTCACCCTTGGGAGTCCAGCAACATTAACATGTTTTGAATCATGGATTTGAAACATTTCTGCTTTTCTATTGTATGTGTTCCTATTAAAGGCAAACATTTTTAGGAAATACTTCATTAAGTGCTCTGAAAGTTGGGTTTGATGGAGATATAATTAAAAGATAACGTCAGTAGAATAGAACATTGTACCACAGTAATGTTCAGCTCTCCTGCCAGAACATAAAGGAAGGGGCAAAGCGGAAGCACTGATTTTCCAAGCAGGAGACATTTATTCAGTGACAATGTCTTATTACAATTAATTTACTTTTGGTATATAAATGGTGAATACAAGAGTAATTGCAGCCCCTGTGGATTAAGAAACATTGTTCTCCTGGTTCCTTTCTTCGAGACCAGCACAAATCACAGTTGGCAGCTGCTTGTTGCAGAGCTTAATATTTCCTTCTGTCTAAAGTTTATGTCTCTCATTCTTTTTCTTGTTTTGATTTTTTGCAATATTTTTTCCTTTTCTATTTGCACCCTCTCCTCTCGGTTCCCCCATTCCTTTCCATCTTGCTATTCTTCTACCAATTTTTAATTTACTTATCTAAGAGATAAAGAAATGATTTTGAAACCTGAGTTTATATCAGAATCAGTGTAATATCTTATTAAAAATAACTACCTCTGAGCCCCACCCCAGGAGACTCTGATTCAGCGAGGCTTCACTAGGCCATAAAAATCAGCCGTTTTCAAATATGTATTTATAAAAAGTTTACCAGATGATAATTGCAGTCAAATTTAAAGACTCTTCATTTACATTCTCTGAATTACTTTAGCTAACTTTCAATTGGTTATTTCAAAGTAAGAACCCCTAAAATGAAAAATTAGTGCGTCAGCTACCTCAGAAGAAATGTTCCCATATAGAGTCCAGGAATCTACCTGTTCTCTGAACCCCCAAACAGCATGTGGGCTCAGCACAGATTCCATGGTGCATGTTTTTCTGGTTTCTAACTGTTTTGATGAATGCAAGATCAATCGCCATTGGGTCTCCTGCCCAGAGATGCAATTTTGAGAAAAGTGGACTATGATTGCAGAGCCTCTACTTCAAGCCCAGTCTTCTGAAAAAGAGTCCTTTCTAGATAAAGGTGCAGCCACCCACTTTCTCTGAGATTCATCCCTCTTCAGCCTTAGCCTTCACACAGTTAAGAAGCTACCATTCCTCATAACTACCCCTCTCATGCATTTTCCAGAGTTTGTGGCAACTGTCCAATGAGCACAAGAAGACTTTTCTTTTAGTAAGTTGGTTTCTTCAGTGAGTACACGTGGAGCTCAAACATAGAAAGGCAACACGGGGGCTACCGACACTGTGTGCAGGACTTGTAATTGTGAATTATCTCATGACGGAGTGCACTGGAACCATAACACCAACCCTTTACAGTGCCACCAGAGAACTTTATTATGATTCTTTGTGAAAATTTATTATTTTTTGGAAAATATAAAGATGATTTGGAACCTTAACTATGCCATTTTCAATGCAGTAAAAATCAAAATTTTATATTATTTTTCTAGACAAAAGAAAATACAAATACATATTCATACTACTCAAATGATACCCATTTGTTTAAATTTTATGACTACAAGCTGTCATAAAATTTAGCTATAATAAAAATTGCTAGCACACCCTTAAAATCCGTGCACCGTGTTAACATCATTACTTCTATGTGTTGATAGTCAGGAATGTAAATTATCTTGTATTCACTAGTTAGGTATGATAATAATAACAAAAATATATATTGAGAAGTCTGGTGTCTTGCCAGGTATTGTTATATATATAACCAATATATATGTGTGTGTGTCTGTGTGTGTGTATATATATATATATATATATATATATATATAGTTTCTAAATAGAAATACTTCAAAGTTTCTTTTGATTATAAAAATAATAGGCAGTCATGTTCATTGTTTTTAAAAACAGACAATATAAAACAATGAAGAAGAAACATAAAACAAATGAAGAAGAAAACTAACTCATCAAAATTTTATGACCCAGAGAAACTCACATCTGCAGTCACATTTCATAAAATACATTGCCAATTTCTTGTGTTTTAATTTATTTCTGAATAGTTTGTTGCTAAGTTGTTCTGCTGCCTTAAACAAACTATGAAATTTTAAAAAATGAAAAATGATATAAAACTGACAAATCATTCGATTTTAATTTCTGTATATATCCTCCAGATAGTTTTCTGTGTACATGCATATACATACACACCTACCCACTCACACACAGAAGATATTGAACTATTTCATAAACTTTTTTCATTTAACAACAACATGGGCAGCGACATGGAAATTTTGTCAGTAAATATTAATGTGTACAGTTATTCATTAATACAGAGCATTTCATTATGTTGACATACAATTTGTTTAACATATCTTCTATTGAGCATTTAAGACATTAATAGTTCTCATTTGTTGCTGTAATAAACAATGCATCAGTAACTTCATTATGCATATATCTCTGCATACCTAAGTGCTTATTTCCTTGAAACAAATTTCTAAAAAGAAAACTGGCCAAAATTTTAATTTCAGAAACATACTTGCCCTACAGACAGACATCATGTCTAACCTGAAATGCACAATTTATCCCCATGTAACACATGAAAACTGAGAGGAATTAGCCTGCTCATGGCTATTAAAAGGATGGAAGTTGGGATTCAAACAAGGATTAGTCAAGGTGGTTACTAATCTCATTGAACAGGTACATAAAATTTTTATTAAACACAAATTGACTTTGTTAATATCAACTTTGTGGAGGCATAATTGATATACAAAGGATGCGCATACTTAATTTCAAATGTAATGAGTTTGGACGTAAGCAAACACACATAATATCATCACTACAATCAAGAAAATAGATATATCCAACACTTCCTAGAGTTTCCTTGTGCTCTTTTGTTTTTGTTTTGGAGGTGTATGTATGTGTGTATGTATATGCAGGTACAAGAACACTTGAAGTGAGATCTACCCTCCTAACAAATGTTGAAGTGCACACATCCCATGAATTTTGACACAATCAAGAGGTGAAGTCCAATTCCTCCAGCCCCTTGAGATAATTATTTCCAAATAATAAATCCTGAGACCCCTATGCCACATTTAGTGTAACGCCCAGAACCCTAACGAGATTCTTGAGGCATATCAAGCACACTGCATTCTTCTGATTAGCTCTTGTTCCTAATAGCCAACCTCTGCAGATTCTTGTTTCATTTTTGGCTATTGCTACTCTTTTGGGCACCTCTTCTCACCAGGACTGGACTCTCATTCCCATTCCCCCAAATTCCATCAGTCCAGGTTGGGTACATGTGATACAGTTCACCAAAGTAAGGCCATTAGCACAGAGGAAGGATGAAATAACTAGAACAGAAATAATTCAAGTTTAAATATTACCAAGCTCCTATTTCCACTCTTGACATTATCTTACTATACACTATCCATCTTCCCCATAAAACCCATCCTGGGACAGACATGGAGACCTTCTCTCTAGTGATTCTCTCCTGGGTGAGAATTGGAGTCACTGGAAATGCTTTATAAAAATGTTGTTATGCAAGATCACTCATATTACACGAATGAAAATCTTTGGGAAGTGGAACCAAGAGGTTTTATTTATTATTATTATTATTATACTTTAAGTTCTAGGGTACATGTCAATAATGTGCAGGTTTGTTACCTATGTATACTTGTGTCGTGTTGGTGTGCTGCACCCATCAACTCGTCAGCATCCATCAACTCATCATTTACATCAGGTATAACTCCCAATGCCATCCCTCCCCCTCCCCCCTCCCCATGATAGGCCCTGGTGTGTGATGAAGTTCCTCTTGTTAATTTCAATATGCAGCCAGGTTGAAAACTACCATTGTAGATCTTTCACCAAACCTTCCTCATTCTAGTTCCTCAATCCTCCAGTCCTTTGGCCTGCCAGCCAAAACTTGCATGCGATTTCCTCCTTTTGCTGAATGAAGTCTTTGTTTCTTTAATTATTCTTTTTCTTCTTTTTTTTCTCTGCACAATGCTCTAAGGCACATCTTTTTCATGCTTGAAAATGTGTTTTTCTAAATAAAACTGAAGTGCTGTCCTAATGGAAGATCTTCCATTCTTCGAAGGCAACTAGGTCAAACTCCAGCCACTCTCAAACGATGAAGGTTTTTCCTTTTCCCACTCCTCTTTATACTAGTTTTTTGGCAGATTTAGTAATGAATAGACATTTCTACCCTTGAGCAGATCTCATAATTTCTATGGCAAAATAGGGAGAAAAAACTATTAAAGTTGAAAAAGTTCAAATAATGTCAGAGAAAACCTCTGTCAAGGGTCATCAGAATGTGTTTCCTAACTTAATCACAGGATTAGAGGAAAATTGATCAGAACAAGGATGTGGTCACTAAATCAATGCATGCCATTTATCATAGCTTACATTATGCCAGCCATCTAAATTTTGAACGCGAATCCCTCTATATCTATCTCTGGTAAGTGCCCACTGCAAACTCCCCTGAGTTGTGACACATCTCTCAACATCATTTATTTACCTCCAAATTTATTAGTCTTTGAGAAACAAGGTACAAATATCAAGTTATACCACTTTCAAATAATTAAAGTTCATAGTTAACATGTTTCTTACTACAAACTATATCTGCCTAGAAGTCAAAGCAATGTCTCTGAGTCATTCTAAACTAAATTTATAATACTATTCTACAATGCAAGGACACTACCCTTGGAAATGAATTCAGTGAGACACTTTATAAAATAATGAGTCTTTCATTGTGAAGCCATGCCCTAGACCTTAGACATGAGTAGCCATCCCTGAAAGATAGGTCCAGTGGATTTTTTCATTATTTTCATGGTACCATCTGTCCATCTTGCCTGAGAGACAACAAAGCCCAATGGAGAAATAAAGGGAACATTCAATACTGGTTCCTTTTCATTCACACACACACATACACAGACACACACACATGCACACACCTGTATGACTGCTCAAGGGCCTCAACCATGCAGAATTTACAACATCATAAAAAATCCACATGTTTAAACATTGCTCTAATTTAGAATGGGCTCTACACAAATTTTAGTAGAAATACACACTGCACACCAGCCATTCTTCTCTCTGACTTTTTTTTTTCACCTTTTACCTGCTGTCCCTACATCATAGAGGTACCTTCTTGAGAGTTTCTGGACTTTTCCACCAGAAAGTAACAGGATCTAGAGACTTCAACAAGTATGCTAGGCATGTAGTTGTCATGGCTGTCAATAAAAGCAAAGTCCCTCTGTGCTACCCATATAGAGTAAATAATTCCTTTTGTATAAGATTTTCAAGGCTGTCTGCTTTTTCACATACTGTCTTCTGTTTATTTTGCAGTTCATTTCATTTTCCACAATTATATTTCAAAAATACATTACAGTGTCTTTATATTATATTTGTGAATGGTTCTGTTACAGGGTTGTTGTTTTGCTGCCGTAAACAACCTATTACATTTCTAAATAAGTAAACAATAGAAAACTAACAAATGATTAATTGAAAACTTGGATAATAGAATAATAGAAGGACAAATTCATATATAAAATATCTAAGCAATAAATCCTTCCTAATAAATCATTGATTGGTTGAATTTATTAGATGCTTCTATTTTGTATATTCATACACAAATGAAGTTTCGTCATGCCATTGAACAATTTGGGGAAAAAAGTGAAAATGTACTTGTTTATATGATGCGTTCAATCCAGGAGAAAATGGTTTTTTAATTGCTTATCTTCTTTACAAAGGTTTATTTTATAATATGCTGAAAGATATTTGTTCAGGAAAGAACAGATTTTTTGAACAATTTTCTCTCATTTATACTTCCAAAATCTAGTGTTCACACTTCAGAAAATAAGATTTTGTTATGTTTCAGAAATAACAAAAATAGGAGAGGATGTACAAATAGGTTATTTGCAACTGAAGTCATTTTAATCATTCAGCTAACCTTTTTCAGAGATTATTCTCATTTTCCCTTTTTCCTTCTTAGGTTTCCATCATAAAAGTGGTGAGGATGGCCTTTTCAGATAGAGAAAGACCACTCTTCTATTAAAAGTATACATGAAGCCTATTTTTTAGAAAATGTTTCTCTTTATTAGGTCCCAAATTAACTAGAGAGGTTTTTTTCCTTAGATAATGAAGGTGAAATTCTCAGAACTCTAAAAGGTAGAGTGACTCAAACATTTTTTTCAGTAAAATTTATTTATTTCTACTCAATATAAAATCAAGAAATAAATTACTTGCTTATGTTTCTTAGTGGTCTGTTAATGAGCTCATTTTCTTCCTTTCTTTCTCTCTCTTTTTAACTCTTTCAATTGTATGACCAAAACTGGAGATGCCTCCTGTTTTTAGGAGGCACAAATAGAATAGTGTCTATAATTAAGGTCTATGAGCAGAGCTGTTCACAGTTCCTCTGCTTCAATTTGTCTTCCTTTTTTCAATACAAAACAGCAGACTGGAATGTCATAAAATTATACCCATTTTATTCTCATTTGAGCTGTAACAGATATCTAGTAGATATAATGCATCTAGTAGACATTCTCTACTCATCTAGTAGAGAAACAATCTAAAGATTCTTATGTATGTATTTTATTGCCTCATGATAAATCACATGTTTTCTTACTGAATTGCAATGCCCTATACCTCTACCACACTCTCTTAGCTACAGTCTTATCAAGCTTCTTCTAGGCCAATGAGGCATCATCCTGGGACAGATGGCCTGGTGCATCCCAGAGCTGCAGCTGTAGGATTGTCCAAGCATCTCCTCACCTTGGATGTGTCCTTGCTACAACTCCAGTCAGTTTCTAAAAGCAGTGGGAAGTGGGAAAAAAAAAAAAAAATGAACACCCTGTGTGGGCAATGAAGGGGATAAAAGAGTAAGCAGATGATGCTTAGGCAGGATTTCTTTAAAAGTATAATTTTATTTCTGTTGAAGTAAAACACACAGAGGATAAACAGGATCTGTAGACTCAATTGGAAAATTAGGTTATTTAAATATTACTTTTGTGTATCTTTTAAAAATATACTTTAAATAATCGTTGGTATTCATAAATTGTTTAAAATTCCTCCCAGGAACATTCAGATTAACTAAAACCAATAAAACATTTTGGTTTTGTTTCATTTTTAATACATTGTTTTCCTGAAAACTAATTTCAATAAAATCATTTTGAGAATATTCTAGACACAGATTTTCTTCCTCCACCACCTCTCCCTGTTTTTTTTCTCTTTATCTTTCTTTTCCACCACTCCTATGCACACTCTCCTGACAAACACATGCTTCTAAGCTCCTTGCAGAGAACTTAGCAAGCACACAAAAGGGAATGGTAGGTATTGCCATAGCAACTTAGAGAAGGTCCATGCAGATAGGACAAGTTCACAGCTCTGACTAGAGACAAAAATCAAAATCAAGAAGTTATTCTCAATGTTCTCTTCCTGACATAACTGAGAGTTACAGGTATAACTCATTTTTTATGAAAATGGGAAATATACTTTATCAGTTGTTGGAAAATGTTGTATTTGTTATTTTGGTAGTAGTATTAATTTGCTCTTACCTGAAAAATTTGCTGAGGTTTCTATGTGTAAAATCAAGTTTGAGTGATTTCCAAATGCGTTTTCAAGGATTCATTTTCCCAAACTGCAGCTTCTTGATGCTACAATGAGCAGAAATATAAATAGCCAACAGATAAAATGTGGCTGATAAAAAGAGAGTCCATGGAAAGTTCCTCTCATGCTTTTACTTCTCATCCTTTAAAGGACTTGCTTTCTGTATTTAGATTAGGGAAATATGCCAAACATTAGGGTGATTACTCAGTTTGCTTTTATCAGTTCTTTTGGTGTTGCCCCCTATTTCCCAGCTCCAAAAATATTATTGCACCTCAAAGAAGCAATATATTTACTATTAATACTATAACAGCAGCATGAAAAGAAAACCAACAAACAATTAGAGAAATGATAGGTAGAGATGTAAATATATCATACATGTGGAGAAAGACAGGCAGCTTCATATTCTAGGACACATTTTTCTTAGGGCCCCTGAATCTGATGTATTTTTATAGAGTCTATGTAAATGTTACTAGTGGTAGATAACAAGTACCAAGAATTTAAAACATAACAAACTTTACACAAGTCCATGCCTAATACTTTTAAGCTCTTTGCCCCTTCCTCACCTGGAGACCCTGAGAAGGACTTGGGAAGTTGTTCAGGTAATTTTCTCCCATTTCTACCAGCTTCAACCATCACATTTCTTAATTTTAGGCCATACCCTTTACCTTATTCCTACCTCAAATTACCTAGTTTATCTTTGTCTCCCCCCAGAGGGGGAGAATACTCTTCATCTTTTGTCATCAGTGTAGAATTCTTAATTAAGGTTGAAAAGAAGGGACAGATTTAAAATGTTATTCTGAGTTAAAACACTAACCATACTCGACCCTGCAACTGTGGGAGGTGACAGAGAAGGAAATCAACAGTGAATCAAATATTTTGATGTGAATACCTAAGTGGTCTTGTGGAATTTTATAATATATGCATTTTGCTTTTTTAAAAATATCGCTTCAGTCATTATTGGTGGATTGCAAAATTCCCTTAATGGTTAATAACTTAATTGTATATTTTAAAATAACTTAGAGAATGTTATTGGATTATTTGTAACTCAAAGGGTAAATGCTTGAGGGGATTGATGCCCCATTCTCCACAATATGCTTATTTCACATTTCATGCCTATGTACAAATATCTCATGTACCATATATATGTATATATATAATGTACCCACAAAATTTTCAAAAAAATACTTTTAAAATTTTTAAAATAATAATACATTTGATCTAGTCTAAAGAAACTGTCATTAGATATTAATAGTATATGTAAAATTAAAGAATGGTTGAGTAATGATTCAGATATCCAATATGTTTTTATCTTACCTACCTGCCTACCTATATTTTAGCCTTCATGTATTCAGATATGAGTAAGAGACTTATATGAGTTTGTTCTCATGCTGCCAATAAAGCAATACCTGGGACTGGGTTATTTATAAAGGAAAGAGATTTAATTGGCTTACAGTTCCACATGGCTGGGGAATTCCACGGCTGGTGGAACTCACAGTTCCAAATGGCATGTACCACAATCTCTTATTATTTTCTCACGTTGCCATTTAATATATTACAAAGCACTTTAATACATGTAAACTCACGTAAATTGCAAAATACCACCTTGAATTGGATGTTCGCTGAAGTAAAGGGGCAGAGGAGCCCTGACATAAAGCCTGGACTTGTTTTTGTTTCACATGATGCCATTTGTTATTATAGTGGCCAAAGTAATTTCAGTAATTAGAGGTCAACCTCAATAAGGATCTGGGCAGCAGAGATTTCTATTCAATGGTCTTTCTACTTACATTGTTATGCTTCTTATGAGATTATACATAATGCAACTGAATTCTTGCTCTGAAAATGGATTCCACTATGTGACTTCAGTTGAGTTAATTCACTTTAATTTTTCCATTTGCAAAATGAGCATAATAATATCATTTACCTAATAGAGATTTTATAGGAACTATGTAAGTTGATTTAACTCACTGACTGGCATATCCTAAGCTTTCAATAAAAGTCACCATCACTATCATTACCATTATTCTCTTGATTGATAATCACAGAGATAATTCTTAGTTCTCTAATTAGACTATTGTCTTATGATCTCATCATTATAAGTACAAGCCTAAAGATAGAATAATGTATATTGCCCTGTCTTTACTGTCATCTGATATGCTGCCTATTATTTTCTTGTATAGGGCAAGCTTAAATCAATATGACTACCTCCCAATTATATTTAATGTTTCTGCTTTGAAAGCATATTCAGAGCAAAGACATATATACCAGGATAGTGATCACAAGTTTGTTTATAATAAAGAAAAAGCTGCAATTTGCAAATGATCTCAATGATCATCAATAGAAAATGAAGGAAACTATGGTTCATTCACACAATAGAACACAATATAATTTTTAAGGAAGATGAGAATGTCCTATATACTTTGACATAAAAAACAAAATGTTAATAAAAACATTTTAGAGAAAAACATGTATGTTATAATACTATTGATATTTTAAGTTAAATATAATGAAAAGCTTCATATATAGTGTGAACATATGTATATAATATAGTGTGAATATATATATATATATATATATATATATGCCTGTATTATATAAGGTTGCCATATCATGTAAAAATTATTTCTAGGTTGTGATACTATAGAGTACTTTGTCAGTATTTTATGCCCTATTGTATTATTTGTACTTGTATAATAAACCTTCATTCATTATTTTAAATCAACAAAATAAATAAGAAGATTATATACAAAGAGAAAAAGGGAAAGAAAGATAGCTGGAAATGTTTTATTTATCAAGAGCATATTATTTTAAATTTTTCTTATTTTTAATTTTGTGGGTACATAATAGGTAACTCATAAGTATACCCATGTCATGGGTAATGTCATGTAACTGAGATACATGAGGCATTTTCTTTTCTTTCTTTCTTTTTTTTTTTTTTCTTGAGACAGAGTCTCACTCTGTCGCCCAACCTGGAGTGCAATGGCGCAATCTACATGAGATATTTTCATACTGACATGCAATGGGTAATAATCCCATCAGAGTAAATGGGGTGTCCATCATCTCAAGCATTTATCCTTTGTGTTTCAAATAGTCCAATTGAACTCTTTTAGTTATTTTTAAATGAACAATTAAATTAGTTTACTGTAATCACTCTGTTGTGCCAGCAAATACTGTGTCTTATTTATTCTTTCTAACTATTTTTTTGTACCCATTAATAGAGTCCCCCTACCACACCACCCTGCAACTGCCTTTGCTAGTCTCCAGTAATCATCCTTCTACTCTCTATCTCCATAAGTTCAACTGTCTCAAATTTTAGTTCCCACAGATGAGCGAGAACATGTGATGTTTGTCTTTCTATGTCTGGCTTATTTCACTTAACATAATGTCCTCCAGTTCCACCCATGTTGTTGCAAATGACAGGATCTCATTCTTTTTTATGTCTAAGTAGTACTCCATTGTGTATATGGGCCACATTTTCTTTATTCATTCATCTGTTGATGGACACTTAGGTTGCCTCCAAATCTTGGCAGTTGTGAACAATGCTGCAGTAAACATGGGAGTGCAGATGCCTCTTTGATACACTGATTTTCTTGCTTTTGGGTATATACTTAAGAATGGGATTGCTGGGTCGTATGGTAGCTATAGTTTCATTTTCCGAGGAGTCTCCAAATTTTTCTCCATAGTGTTTGTACTAATTCACATTCCCACCAACAGTGGATGAAGGTTCCAAAACAGTATGTTCTTTTAAAAATATATTTGGCCGGGCGCGGTGGCTCAAGCCTGTAATCCCAGCACTTTGGGAGGCCGAGACGGGCGAATCACGAGATCAGGAGATCGAGACCATCCTGGCTAATACGGTGAAACCCCGTCTCTACTTAAAAAAAATACAAAAAACTAGCCGGGCGACGAGGCGGGCGCCTGTAGTCCCAGCTACTCGGGAGGCTGAGGCAGGAGAATGGCGTAAACCCGGGAGGCGGAGCTTGCAGTGAGCTGAGATCCGGCCACTGCACTCCAGCCTGGGCGACAGAGCGAGACTCCGTCTCAACAAAAAATAAAAAAATAAAAAAATAAAAAATAAAAATATATTTTAGGTAGTGGTCAGTGCTTTAGGAGTTGTAGCATTTAAGAATCCTCATTCTTAACTCCACGTGTGTTAGGAAAAATAATTCTACTGAATGTAAATCACCCTCTTTTTTGGCCTTAAGATGATTCTGTTTATATTTAATTTCTCTCCTCCAAGTGACTGACTAATCAAGTCCTCAAGGAAATAACAAATTTAATAGAAAAAAAGCTGTAAACAAAATTTTACAAGAGCAAATAAAAACTGATAATTATGACTAGAAAGATCCCTGAGCTGTGCAGATTTTTAAAAATTCCACATAAAAGAATAAAGCAAATCAATCTATACTGCACACCTCATGTCCATATGGACAACTACTAAGCAAGCATCAAATACATACTTAGAATGTTTGGTGTCCTCTTGTTGATTTTGAAATTTTCATGCCTCTATATGTCATTCCACTTTCATATTTTAAATGAAACTCAACTCTGCTAAAGGGCTTCATGGATTAACTAAGTCTAACCAATCACATATACAGTCATTCTGAAAACTGTACATTTGCTATTATTTGTACATTAATTTTTAAATACATGCATTTTTATTACTATATGGCAGTTCATAACTTTTGAAATTGTGGTTAAAAGTGTAAAAATTTCAAGAAAAATATCTATTATTCCACCAATCAAAGATAGACATTATAAATATTTTTCCTTACTTCTGTCTGATATTTCTATATTTCATAGATTTGGAATTTTTATCAGTTTTGCATTGTTGTCATCACAGCGAATACATATCTTTCTTTTATTACTATGGTTTATGTGTCCTGCATATTAAAATGTATTCTATCATAGCTTAACAACTCCATTATATTCTATCATGTTTATATAGCATGCTTATTTTATAATTTTACTAGCTGAACAGTTTAGCTTTTTCATTTTTATGATTATAAATAAGTACACTATAAAATTTTTTTTTAATCTGTAAGAATGAGTTTTCCTCTGTCTGTATGCTGATTTTTAAGGGTCTCAGAAACTTTTAAAATCTCTCTCAGAACAAAATACCTGGTTGGGCTTTGTGGTTTACTCCTGTAGTTTCAGCTACTAGGGAAGCTGAGGCAGGAGGATAGCTTGAGCCCAGGAATTCCAGGCTGCCATGAGCTATGATTGCACCACTGCACTCCAGCGTGGGGGACAGAGTGAGGTCTTTTCTCAAAAAAAGTAAAGAAAAGAAAAGAAATGTAACTATTTAAGGTAAGTGTTGTGACTTTCCTGAATATTTGTATGTGTTGCTTTACCCACAATGGTATTTTATTACTATTACAAATCATGACATGCAAATATCACAAACAATCTCCATTTATAGGTGAGGTGTATATATATATATACACACACACACAGACATATATATATATATATATATATATATATATTCCTAAGAAATCCACAAAAGGAATATTAGCGCTAATAAGGATTTTAGCTAATTTGCAATATACAAATTCCATATGCAAAAATCAAGTATATCAAATAATAAATGTTTGAGGTGATAGTTATACTTGTTACCCTGATTTCATTACACATTGTATGTATGTATCAAAATATCACACTGTACCCTATAAAGATGAACAATTAACATGTATCAATTACAAATAATAAAAGCAAAAAAGTGCATTTTTATTCACTAGTAATGAATGATCCTAATAAGAAATTAAGAAAACAATTTTATTAACAATAGCATCAAAAGTAATAAAATTATTAGAAAAAAATCCAAAACAGTATCATACTTGTACATTGAGAACCATAAAACATTATTGAAATGAATTAACAAAGCCCTAAATAAATGGAAAGGCATTCTGTGTTGATACATTCGAACACTTTGTACTGTTATGATGTACTCCTCAAACTGATCTATAGATTCTATGCAATCTGTATACAAATCGCAACTGGTTTTTGCAGAAATTGACAAATCAATCCTAAAAGTCATATGAAAACTCAAAGGACCCACAAAACTCAAAACAATCTTGTCAAAGAACAAAGTTGGAAGCTCACATTTCTTGATATTAAAACTTACTACAAAGCTTCAGTAATCAAGACTCCATGGTACTGGCATAAGAACAGATATATAAAACAACTGAATAGAATTGTAAGTCTAGAAGTAAACCTATAAATATATGTCCAATTCAAGACTCCATAGTACTGGCATAAGGATAGACATATAAATCAACTGAATAGAAAAGGAAGTCCACAAGTAAACCTATGCATATATGGCCAATTAAGTTTTGACAAGGGTGCCAAGACCAGTGTGCAGGGAATAGTTTTTTCATCACGTGTAGCTAGGACAAATGGTTACACAAATGCAAAGTAATGAAGTTCATATCATTTACAAAAATTAATTCAGAAAATGAAAGACATAAATGTTAAGAGCTAAAACTATAAAATCATTAGAAGAAAACAGATACAAATATTTGTGACCTTGAATAAGGTGATGGATTTTTAGACACTTCATTAAAATCACAAAAAACCAAAGAAAAATAGATTAATTGGACCTTTTCCAAATTAAAAAATATAGTCCTTAAAAGGATGCTATTAATAAAGTGAAAAGACAACCCACAGAATGGGATAAACTATTTACAAATATATCTGATAAGAGTCTAGTACTCAAGGCCAGGCGCGGTGGCTCAAGCCTGTAATCCCAGCACTTTGGGAGGCCAAGACGGGCGGATCACGAGGTCAGGAGATGGAGACCACCCTGGCTAACACGGTGAAACCCCGTCTCTACTAAAAATACAAAAAACTAGCCGGGCGAGGTGGCGGCGCCTGTAGTCCCAGCTACGCGGGAAGCTGAGGCAGGAGAATGGTGTGAACCCGGGAGGCAGAGCCTGCAGTGAACTGAGATCTGGCCACTGCACTCCAGCCTGGGTGACAGAGCGAGACTGTCTCAAAAAAAAAAAAAAAAAAAGAGTCTAGTACTCAATACATTTTTTAAAAAACACAACTTGATAAAAACAGAAAAATTTAAAAATGGGCAAGAGGCAAGAGATGGGAATAGACATTTCTCTGAAGAATATATGAAACTGTCAATAAGCACAAGATTCTTGACATCATTAATCATTAGGAAAATGCAAGTTAAAATGGTTAGCTACCACTTCATATCCACTAGCATGGCTATAATGAAAAAGGTAGATAATAACAAGTATTAGTTATACAAGGAAATTAGAATCTTCACACAATGCTGATTGGAATGTACAGTGATGTGTTTGGAAAACTGTTTGGAAGTTCTACAAAAAGTAAACGTGGTTCTATAAAAAGTAAACATAGTTTTGCTATATGACCTGACAATTCCACGTCTATGTATATATACAACATATATTGAAAACATATGTTCACATAAAATCTTGCACCAAATGCTCATAGTAGCACTATCAAAATTGCTAGAGGGGTGGAAATAACCCACACTCATACCAACTAATGAAAGATAAATAAAATATCATATATATATATATATATATATATATATATATATACACACACATACTATAATGTCATTAAGCCATAAAATTAGAATTAAACATTAATTGATGCTCCAACATGGATGAATTTGAAAACATTATGCTAAGTGAAGGAAGCCAGACACAAAGGGCCACATATTGTATGACTCCATTTACGTGAAATTAAAATAGGTAAATACATAGAAACATAAAGAAAATTAATGTTCACCAGGGATCGAGGGAGGAGTATGAAGGGTGACTAGTGATGGCTATGGGATTTTTAAGGGGGTGATAAAAATGTTCTGGAATTAGTAGTGATGGTCACCTAACTTTGTGAATGTACCAAAATCCCCTAATTGTACACTTTACAAGAGTAAATGTTATGGTATGTGAATGATATTTTAATGTGTATATATTTGCATACAATTTATTTATTTTATTTTCATTTATTACTCTTTCTTTTCTAACAGTTAGTAAAAAATAACATACTACAGGAAAGGGGAATTACAAAAGTGGGAAGAAGAAAGAGTAGAATGTTCCCTATGGTGTTGGATTGGGATTTGTATGAACCCATACTAATGAGTCAGTATGAACACATAGTTATTACTTGATAAAGAAATATATAGGTATATATAAGTATATCTATATATGTATAGACATGAGTGTGTGAGAGAGCATGCACACATGCATATATTTTCTAGCTCTGTCTGCTGAGTGGGCCTAGAGGAAACGACACATCAGTGACAGTGAGTATACTTAGCCCTTAGACTTTGGTTTTTAAATACCATGCTGCCCTAAAAGGAACCAAGACTCACTAAAGTAAAGACTAATATAAAGTTTAAGGTAGAGAAAATTCAACACTGGCCTGGAACATTTTTGTAACATAAATTACAGAAATGCTCAATAAACCATGGGAATGAGTCAAAAAGATTGAAAAGGTTCCCACTGGCCAAATCTGGAGCATCTTGAGCATCAAAATTATAGGAATATTGATAATAATGAATTATGACTCATTGAATAAAATAGAAATCTGTGATACTGTATGATATACATAAAAAAATGATCAATGTATAAACAGGGGAGACAACCTCTATCAATAGATTATTTTATTAATAGAAGAGATGATATGGTTAAAATCATTAATGTTTACTAAAATTAATGAATGAAGGTTTTCTGAGGAATTTATATTATCTAAAAAGCATCTACCTACAAATTATGGATGAATTATAAATGTAGAAATAATCTACAGTGAAGAATCTTTTCAGGTATCACCTGACCAGGTGACCAAAGCTCATGTTATTGAAGTGGGAACTAACTGACATGATGTACCTTTTGGAATGAGAAGTGAGAAGGGCATGGCATAATTGCATAAGCTGAACCAAGTTCTGAGGGAACACCAGACAAACTCAGATTGAGAGAGGGACAATCTGGAAAATAATAGACCTGTTCTGTTAAGAGGTGTCAAGGTTGAGAAAGACAAAGGAAAGGTGGGGAACTTTATCAGATTCCTGGATAATCTAGACAAGTAATCACAATGTGTGATCTTGATTAGATACTGTACTGAGAAAAGAGTAACTATAAAATTCATTACAGGGACAATTGACAAAATTTAAATATGAACTGTGGATTAGATAATATATTTTAATGATGTTGAAGTATTTGATTTTTATAAATATTTGGGAGTAAAGACATGATACATTTAATTGGCTCTCAAGTGGTTCAGGAAAAAATAACATGTTGTCATACACATGTGATAACAAATATAGCTAGATTAGATGTGTGTGAGTATGTGTACATGTATGCTTATGAAGAGAAAGAGAGTGACAGTAACATGGTGAATAGGGCAATATTTAACAGTTGATAAATTTGGACTCTAGTATCAGGGTATTTACAGATGCTTTTTGCAAATATTCTATAAATTTGAAATAATACTAAAACAAAATTTATAAACAAAAATAATAATTTTCAGAGAAATGGAGAAGTAAATACAAGAAAATATTAATGCTACTTTGTTCTTGTATTTGGAGTTTATTTTTTTACTTGCTTCCTTTTCTCTGACTTTACTTACATTCCGTGTTAAAAGTCGGTTGTCAATAACCAACTGAAAAAGTAGTGCAGAGAGGAACATATATCTTCTTTCTAAGTTTCTAAGGTATCATCATCCCTTCAACTTGACTCTGGCAGTAAAATATGGCGTTGCCAGTTTTATATGAAGTTTCCTCCTTTGTTCTTTGATTTACATCTTTTGACTGAAACATTTCAGAGACTCAACCTGTGGCAGAAACTTCTTTGCTAATTTACGAGGAGCATGGATTATAGCTTTCTTTTCTTGAGGGAACAAAATCCTTAATTTATTTCAGAGATTGTTAGCAAAGGACGGAACATCATGTAGCAACAATGATTTCAGAGGCAAACAGTACCTGAACTAAGGCTCTCTGTTTCTCTATGTCAATTCACCCCTGGCTACACACTTTTTCTCCACTAAAATTAAATAAGCCTGTTCCTTGTACTGTCACATGTGCAAGGTAAATAAATACACAACACTCCTTGGCCCCATCTAAAAAGTTCAAAGCCTATGTGCCCAATTCCAAGTCTCAGTGTTAAACAGATACTTATACTTCATGCTTATCTGTTTTGATGGTCCCAAGAAAAGGTAGTATATAAATGTGTCATATCATCATTAAATACCAACTTTATCTTCCTGTGTTTCGATCACTGACATGTAAATGGTCCTTAACTAGGATTTGCTTAAAATACCTCTGGCTACGTTTCTACCAGAATATATTATTAAATGGGCAAGTACTGACAAACCTTTTAGAAATCTTTTGAAAATGTCCACAAAATGGAGAAAACATCCTCTGTAGCCATTTGGTGGCATTAGACTGAAAGTCCTAGCTCAAACTGGGCCAGAATTGCCAGAAAAAATCAAGAATCACTTACCATTCAAAAAGTCTGTATTTTAATTTTTTTGGTCAAAGAAACAAGAACTGATACAGTATGGCCAATCCTAATTTCAGAAGTAATTCCCTTGGGCAAAAGCTACAGGAGAGAAAAGCTAATCTTAAAGTAGAAATTGGCATTTCCAGTGTCATTAATAAAGTGATTTGCTTTGGCCCCGGTCTCCACTGTCTAGATGGCATTTTATTTTCCTGTGGCACATGGGAATTTATTAGCAGCAAACTCTTCACTGTGGTGGTAGTGGCAATGACTGCTATTTTTAAGACAATTAACATTTACTAAATTAATTCTACTTGATCTTCTTTAATTCCAGAAGTTGTCAATGAGTGAAATTTCTGTCATTGCTCCTATTTTGAAGAAAGTATTAATGTTTGCACCTGGTTGTGTGTGAAGCAGAGAAGCAAGACAGAAACTAGAATGATTTCATACTTTGTAACAGAGAACTTTGCAACTATGAAAGTGATGTCTCTGCTCCCTAAAATCTACTGCCTACTATCCCCATTTCAAGAGAAAACTATAGGTACACATCAAGTCTTAGAGATACAGAAATTACAGATATTGATGTGAATTAATAAAAGAAAAAAATGTGATTTATCACAGAGAACAGAGCCAACAATCTACTTCTTAAAATATGGCAATAGCAATAATATTTTCCTTTATGTCTGTTTGGTGTTTCTTCAGTTTTAAGTACGAATTGTGCTGATCACAAAAATGAAATCTATCCAAATGGCACTGAGATATCTTGACTGCCCATCCAGAGGAAAGATGAAACAATTGTGGCTGGTAATGAGTATATTTTAACAGCTTCATACCAAGAAATTCATCTGGCACATAGAAGCCTACCTGGCTGAACTAATATCCTAAGAGAGAAATTATTTTGGAGGAATAATATTAATATTTATATATTTAGTTTATGTAAAGCTTTTCAGATTTGGTTATCTATCTCTTTGGCATTTCTGAAACATAATCCTTTGTCATTGTGTCATGTAGTACCTATTTTAAATAGTAAAAGTACTATTATGTATCCAGAATTAACTGGGTGCCAGACCTGTATTTGTCACGAGACATACATAATCTTATTGTGATAGGCAAAATAATGGCCCTGCAAAACTCTTCACAACCCAATCCCCAGACCCTGTGAATATGTTACCTTACATGGTGATATGGTTTGGCTGTGTCCTCACCCATATCTCATCTTGGATTGTAACTCCCACAATTCTCATGTGTCTGGGAGGTGATTTAATTATGGAGCCAGGTCTTTCCTGCACTGCTCTCATGATAGTGAATGAGTCTCGCGAGATCTGATGATTTTTAAAAATGGGCGTTTCCTTGCATAAGCTCTTTTTTTTTTTTTTGCCTGCTGCCATCTATGTAAGATGTGACTTGCTCCTCCTTGCCTTCTGCTGTGATTGTGAAGCCTGCCCAGCCATGTGAAACTGTGAATCCAATTAAACTTCTTGCTTTTATATATATGGCAAAGGGGACTTTGCAGATGTGATTAAGATTAAGGACATTGAGATGGAATGATTATCCTATATTATCTGGGTGGGATCACTCTAACCACAAATTCTTTCAAGTAGAGAATCTTTTCTGGGGTTGTAAGAAATTCAGAGGAAGGAAAGTGTTATGAGGACTCTATCTACCCTTGCTGGCTTTGAAAATTAAGGATGGGCGGGCAATGATAATGAGCCAAGTAATGTGAGAAGTCTTGAAAAACAGAAAAGGGCAAGAAATCATATTTTGCCCATAACCTGTATAAAATAATGCACTATGCTTACATCTTGATTTTAATTTGGTAAGAGTCTGGTCAGAATACTCATGTATAATACTATAAAATAATAATACATTTGTATTGTTTAAGCCACCAAGTTTGTGGTAACTTACTATAGAATCAATGTAAGATTAACATACTCATGAAATTCATACAATTTCATGACAAGTGTTTAGCATTTTCTTAGTTTTATAGATATCAAAAATGAGGCAAATAACAGTTTATATAATTTGTCAAAGATGACATAAGTAGCCAATTGCAAATCCAGACTTAATATCTAGGGCATTGGTAATTGATGATCCTTTCAGAATGACGTGTTTTTATGTGTGATGCAAAATTAAGTCATATACTATCCTTAAGTCAGAATAATGGCTAAACTAGCCAAATAAATAATTCAAACATAAATATAATAAGGTTATATCATATTTTGCTGTTCAAACTAATAAAAATAGTTGAGAGAAAAGCTTTAACCACAAACAGTTATCTAGAATAGTCAATACTCGTTATAAAAAAGGATATTCTAATGGGTTAATTGGAGTTTTAAATTTAAGAATGAAGAATACATAGATACAATAAAAAGACATTATAGCTAGTATTGGCAAGGAATGGAGAAGTTGGAATCCTTATACTTTGCTGATGGGAATACAAAATATGCAGTGTTTTAGAAAACTCTGGGAGTTCCACAGAAGTTATTATAAATATACAATTATCATATGACCCAGTAATTCCACCTTAGACATATATCCAAGAGAATTGAAAGCATCCCATCTACACAAATGTTCACTGTCGCATTATTCATAACAGCCAAAAAGTGAAAACAACCCAAATGTTCAACTGACAAGTGCATAAGCAAAATGCGATATATCCATAAAATGGAATATCACTCAACCATAAAAATAAATAAAGTGCTGATTCATGGTGCAACATGGATGAAACTTGACAAAATCATGCTAACTAAAAAAGTCAGACACAAAAGGCTACCTAATATGCGATCCCATGTATATAAAATATCCAAAGTAAGCAAATACATAGAATATCAATCAGCATTAAACAGTTGCTAGGGGTTGGGGCCGAGAATAGTGCGGAGTGACTGCTCAAGGGTATGGAACTTCTTTTGGGGATGATGACAATATTCTGGAATTAGTGATGATGGTTGCACAAGATTATGAACATACTAAAAATCACTAAAAAGAGGAGTGTTGTAATATGTACATTATATCTCAATTAAGAGTAAAAGAACTGAAGGGATATCTTTGGAAATCCAAACAAAAAATATAGATATAGGGAGTTCAAAATTTGGTAATCTGGAGTTTATCACTAATACTTGCTACTGTAGTCTGAATAAATTGTAGTCATCATGTTCATATGTAATATCACATCGCTGAGGTTATAATAAAGGCCAGACAAGCTGAATTCAATTTAGATCATTACAATGTCAATAGAAGGGTTTTAAAATATATTTATGATTTCTAAATATCAGGATATAATTACAAGGAAATTAGACACAAATTGATTTAAGCTAAATTTATAAATGCAAGTGCATTCACATTTAAGGTTAGTACTTTGTTCTTGTCTGAAACTGCCCTGTTTGACTTGAATATTCTATTGATTTGCTGTCTCAGGGTTTGCTAGCCCGCTATATTAAGGCTTTAGTTTCTGAAACATCGCTGTTTATCCTAGAAAATCTGCATACACTATATCACATGAAAATTTAATTGAGACATATGTTGTATAATAAACAATGTATCCTGGCATTATACCTAGCAAAATTTGTTCTATTTGCTTACATAACAATATCTCTATTGACTACACTCATTCATTGTTAATGAGCTTCTGGCTAAAAAATACTGGCATAGTTTCCATAATATCCTTAGCAAGTAAAATAATGGAATATAAAGAAACTTAGGAGACTGAATTGTCTATCATGTTCCCAGAACTATTACTTCACTATTTACCTATAAAGTCACTCTATTTTTGGATGCTGGGTCCTCCCCTTAAAAACCAGAGGAGTCATGCCAACATGCCCACTGGAAGACTATCAGCAGAGGGGAGACCCACAAGAAATAACAGGGCAGTCCAGGCCAGGAGCTGTGCAAACACTCAAGCTTTCTGGAGACCGGGTTTAAGGGATTGTCTTTTATCTATAGACTGTTAAATATTGTATCAGAAACATTTGAGGAGTTCAAATGTAATCTATAGCAATCCCCCTCTCCTCCTTAATAACTGCAAAGTTACCTTCAAATTTAGGGCTTTGACTGCCTATAAAGGTTGCTTATTTTAGTTTTGAGGACACTGACAATATTCTACAAGTTTATCTTATTTTGTAGCCCCCAAAGTATAAATTCTAGGGTTTTTGCTTGGTACTTGCTTGTCTTTCAGGAGCTGTAATAAAAACCTTTCATTCTAGGTGTGAAGCAATTAGAAAAATATACCAAGACCTGGAACTCTCTTATTTGACTTCTGGTCCTGATGTCATATTTAAAGGGACACTGATTTCAGTTTTGAGAGATGAGTAGTCAGATATAGGGGTAGATCTATGAAGACCATTCCTGGATGAGAAGAAGTACCACAGAAACGTTGAAATCATTTGGATATATGGTGGTTTGAGAGATCATTTCCGTTGTGCTACTCCATATCTCTACACTTTCTTTATCCTCTCTGCTCTGTGGCCCAGAGCTAACTTTGGACTACCTCAGGGTTTGTCTCAACCAGTCTCCTTGCCTTCTAGTTTCCAACTGGACTCTGCCAATGAGAAATATGATGGCAATTGAAAGAACAGAGGACAATTGGGTCAAGCTACTTATTCTCTACTCCCCAGCTCCCTCCCTGCTGAAACACAGTTTATAGCTGGAACTTCTACTGAAAATCTCCAGTTAGCTACCCTATTCTTCATTGTCAGCTCCAATTACAACCTCTCTTGACAGACTGTGGAGAGAAAAGATGAAGAGTTGATAAGGACAAGATCACAAAGGGACGTAAATGTCACGCTAAGAAGTTGTCATATAACTTCATCCATGCATGAAATATCCTGTACTTCCTCCTTTCCCGTTAATTAATTAGTCTCAGCACCAAACCCATACTGTTTTAATTCCTGCAGCATTACTTCATGCTTTAACATTTATTAATCATCATATGGGATTTCAAATTTTCTGGGTTATTTTTATCAAAATTCTTTCGGAATCAACTTTAGAATTTGTTTATATGATTCTATTTAAAAAGAAAAATAAGTCCATTGGGAATTTGAGCCTTCTTTTATATCTTTTAGTAAGTTAAAAGAGTTTTCTTCTTACGAGATTATCCAATTTAGGCAGGACTATAATCACCTGTAATGATCATGGTCAGGGATCTGTCTTTCCATCTCTGGTGTCTAGTTTCTTCTCACTGAGCTCCTTCCTCCTTCTCAGTCAGCATCTTCCTACACAGGGTCAAGATAGCTATAAGCAGTTGGAAGATTCTGGTACAAACATGCAGCTGTTCTGAAATGGGCATATGCATTTGTTCCAGCAGTTTTCAAAATTGCTTGTCAGGGTCTCCTTTGCTCCAACATGAGTAACATACCCAACCCTGAGCTAATCTCAGTCACCAGTGAGATAGAATGTCTTGACTGGTCAAGCCCAAGCCTGAGCCCACACATGGGTTGAATTATCTCTACCTGAATCATGGAAAATAGGGTCGTTCTCAAAATGAAATCCAGATGCTGTTATCAAAATCAGAATAAATTGATTTAGGTAGTCAAAAACAGAAAATGTCCACTACATATACCACAATTATTTTTCCTTAATTATTTTATTTATCTCCTTTCTTGTCTTAGATTAAACTTTGTGACATATATATGTTTCCCTTTAGCAGTTTGACATTTTACATCATATTTTTATCATTCCAGTGGATAGCCCTTCAAAATGGTCATTTACTAACATTATTTGACTGACAGAATCTGAATCCCCATCAAAGGGATTCTTACACTCTGTGAGTCTTCATGGAATCAAAAAAGCTAAATGTTTGTTCTCTCTATTCCCTGGCACCTAGAGGCAGGCAAGTATCAGGTTCAGCTGATGATACGCTTTTGCCTGGGACATTGAATACAAGACAAGGAACAGTGATGTTAAGAATAGATTATACTTCATTCTTTCAGTTGATGGTGGAATATGGCATCCAATGGCATCAGGAGCAAGAATGGCCTCCTATGTCTATTTATAGCATCAGCACCAGCCTGCTAAATATATAAATTCTGTGGTACAACAGTGACTGTTTCTGGATAAACACCTTCTCTTAATTCCTGGCTATTTCCTGAGCCCTAGTATTCAGCCTTCTCCTGGAGATACATAATATCCTTCAAATAAATCAATTTTTCTGCCAAATATAGCAATCATCAATTTATAAGGCTTCAACCTGGGACCCTAACTAATAAAACGTTAAAACTTTGTACATATTTTAAATATATTTTTAATTGCACAGAATCACTGGATATAAATATGCACATGAATATATGATTCATTTGAGTAGGGATCCAAGGGATGCTATAAGAAGAAATAGGAATCTCTAGGTATTATGTTAATTTATATCTATAAAGAAAAATTATAGAACCAATTTACTATTTTAAATTTAGAAAATCTATTCACACAAAGAAGAATATATACTATACAGTGAAATAATTTTTAAAACTCAAAATATTCCAAAGAATATCAGTGAAATCAGCATAGTATATAAAATGCACGTATAAAAAGAAGAGAGTATTTATTTTAATACATGAGTATAGCTATTATATCAGAAGTTAATATAACAATCTAATAAAATGAAAAAGCTTGGAGAGGTTTAATTAGAAAATATAAATAATAAATATCAGAAATATTGATCCTAAATCCACTAAAATATAAGAATATGTTATGAACAACTTTATGCCCACACATTAGGGAAGTTAGGTAAAATTTGTAAAATATACAAGAAACATAACAACAAAATGACACAAGAAGAAACTGAATAATTGAATAAACTTGTAACTAATAATGAAATATCATTACTGATTAAAGCTTTCTTCAATGACAATTCAATGCCAATATAGCTTTACCAGTAAATTATCTTAAATATTTAAGGAAAAATACCAATATTATATAAATTCTTCCAGAAGAAAGAAAAAATATTACCCAATTTATTTCATGTGGTCAAAATAATTTTGATGCCAAAAATTAAAAAAAAATTATAGACAAATAGCCCATGAAAATAATGTAAAAACCATTAAAAATTTAAAAATTAAAAACTAACAAACTCTTATTAGAATATATTAAAAATAACAATACGTCATGCTCAAGGTGGGTTTATACTTGGAATGCAAGGTTGGTTTAACAACCAAATCAATCAGTATAATTTAACCATTAAAAAAATAAAAAAGAGAAAAATTATGTTAACATTTTAATATAGGTAGAAAAATAATTGACACAACTCAACTTTAATGCATGAAAGCTAGGATAAAGAAGAATGTACAGATATAAAAGAAATTTGAAAAAATACTTGTAGCATATCAGCTTGAGCTGCTATAACAAAATACCATACTGGGTGGCTTAAGCCATAGACATTTATTTCTCACAGTTCTGAAGTTTGCAAAGTCCAAGAACATAATGACAGCAGATTCAGTTCCTGGTGAGGGTCCTCTTCCAGACTTGAAGATGGCCTCTTTCTCACTGTATCTTCACATGGTAGAGAGAAAGCTCTGGTCTCTCTTCCTCTAGTAAGAACACTCATGTCATCTTGAGAATTCCACCTTCATGGTCTCACCTGAGCTAAATTACTTCCCCAAAACTCCATCTGCAAATACCATCACATTGTACATTAGGGCTTCTACCTATGAATTTGAGGGGTATACATACATTCAATTAGTAACAGCACATCATGATTAATGGTACAAGATGGAATGTTGTTTGCCTGAAATTGGGAATGAAATATAAATGCCATTATTCCCACAGCAAATCAACAATATCCTGATAGTTCTTGTCAGTAGAGTAAGACAAGAAAAAAATTTTAAATGGCGTAAGGACTGAAAGAAAGAGATGAAAGTTCAATTATGCACAGCCAATGTGCATATGAATAATGATAAATATTAAACATATTTAGATAGCTAAAACATCTCGACTTAAAAGACAACATATTGTGAGAATACTTTCAGGAACTTTGACAGAAATACTACATCCTTAAAATACAAAGAGTGCTAAAAATTGAGATGAAAGTCACCAAGAATTTTATATAAAATTTGGCAAAGGATACAAGTAGACAACTTATACGGACAAATAAAAGTGTAGTAGGTTTAATACAGCAAGTAATTAAAAATTAAACAATGTAACTTCTCTTTTTTTTCAAATTAATGAATATGTCTAGGTTATTGAGAGTGAGGTAGAAATGTAATCTCACATATTAAATATAGGATTTTAAATCAGCTTAAGCTTTCTGGAAAAACACTTGATAATTTTGTCAAGAGTCTTCTAAATATTCATATATTTTGGCTAAGCTCTTTTTCTTGTAGGAATTTATCCTAAAGAAATACTCAATCAGATATACTGATGTGTATTTATGTATGGAGATTTTTCGTCAAAGTTTTTTATAATGTCTCAATATTAGAAATAATCAAATTCAACAATAATAAGAAAAGCATTAAGTAAACATGAAGATGTATGCACAGGCATAGCTCAGAAATACTGAATGTTCAATTCCAGGCCACCACAATAAAACAGTTTTACAAAAAAGTGAGTCACACAAATTTTCTGGTTTTCCAGTGCATATAAAAGTTATGTTTACACTACAGTATAGTCTATTAAATGTGCAAAAGCATTATATCTAAAAATATATATGTACCTTAATTTAAAAAATACTTTATAGCTAAAAATGCTAATAATCATTTGAACCTTCAGTGAATCATAATCTTTTTGCTGGTGGAGGTTCTTGCCTTCGCATTGATTGCCACTGACTGATCAGGGTGGTGGTTGCTGAAGGTCAGCATAGCTGTGGAGGTTTCTCAAAATAAGATGATAAAATTCTCTGCATTGATTAGCTCTTTTCTTCATGAAAAATTTGTCAGTAACATGGGATATTGTCTGATATTATTTTACCCATAGAATTTCTTTCAAAATTGGAGTCAATCCTCTCAAACCCACCATTGCTTTATCTAAGTTGATGTAATGTTCTAAATCCCTTGTTGTCATTTCAACAATGCTCATAGTCTCTTCACCAAAAGTAGATTCTATCTCAAAAAAAAAAAAAATGCTTTCTTTGCTCATTCATAAGAACCAAATCTTCCTCTGTTCAAATTTTATGATATTGCAGCAATTCAGTCACGTCTTCAGGCTCCACTTCTAATCTAGTCATCTTGCTATTTCTACATCTTCAGCTACTTCTTCGACTGAAGTCTTGAACGTCTCAGTCATCCATGAAAGTTGCAATCAACTTTTTCCAAACTCCTGTTAATGTGGATGTTTTGACCACCTCCCATGAGTTATGACTGCTCTTAATGGCATCTGGGATGATAAATCCTTACCAGAAGGTTCTCAATTTACTTTGCCCATATCCTTCAGAGGAATCACTGTATTTCTGAAATAGTAAGACTTGAAAGTCAAAGTTACTTCTTGATCCATGGGCTGAAGAAGGGATGTTGTGTTAGCCGACCTAAAAACAACATTAATCTCATTGTACATCTCCATCAGAGCTCTTGAGTGACCAGGTCCATTGTCAATGAGTAGTAATAATTTTAAAGGAATCTTTTTTTTTTTTTTTTTTCTGAGCATTAGGTCTCATCAGTGGGCTTAAAATATTCAGTAAGCCATGTTGTGAACAGATGTACTGTCATCAGGCTTTTTTCCCCCATTTATAGAGCACTATGGAATAGAATTAGCATAATCTTTAGGGCTCTAGAATTTCTGAAATGGTAAATGAGCATTGGCCTCAGATTAGTTACCAGCTACATTAGCCACTAACAAGAGAGTCAGCCAGTCATTTGAGGTTTGGAAGCCAGGAATTGACTTCTCTCTAACTATAAAAGTCCCAGATGGCTCCAATATAGGACCATTTTCTCTACATTGCAAATCTGTTGTTTAGGGTGACCACCTTCATCAATTATCTGAGCTAAATCTTCTGGATAACTTGCTGCAGCTTCTACATCAGCACTTGCTGCTTCACCTTGCATTCATGTTATAGAGATGGCTTCTCTTCTTGAACCTCATGAACCAAGCTCTACTGTTGTCAGACTCTTCTCTGCAGCTTCCTCACCTCTCTCAGCCTTCATGGAATTAAAGAGAGTTAAAGTCTGACTCTGGATTAGGTTTTACTTTAAGAGAATGTTGTGGCTGGTTGGATCTTCTATCCAGCCACTAAAACTTTCTTCCTATCAGCAATAAGTTTGTTTCCCTTTCTTATTATTTGTATGTTCACTGGAATAGTAAGTTCAATTTTTATCAAGAACTTTTCTTTTGAATTAACAACATGACTGTTCGATCCAAGATGACTACCTTTCAGACTACTTCAACTTTTGACATGGCTTCCTCGCTAAGCTTAATCATTTCTAGCTTTGTATTTAAGTGAAAGCCATGCAGCTCTTCCTTTCACTTGAATACTTAGAAGCCATTTTAGGGTTATTAATTGACCCAATTTTAATATTGTTGTTCTCGGGGAATGGGGAGGCCCAAAGAGAGGAAGAGAGATGAGACAGGAATGGTCAATTGGTAGAGCAGTCAGAATATACAAAACATTCATTGATTAAGTTCAGCCACCTTAGACAGGTGTTGTTTGTGGAGCCTCAAAACAATTTCAGTAGTGACATTAAAGATCACTGATCACCAATCACCGTAACAGATATAATAATGAAAAGTTTGAAATATTGTAAGACTAACCAAAATGTGACACAGAAACATGAAGTGAGCGAATGCTGTTGGAAAAAAATGGCATCAATAGACTTGTTCAGTGCAGAACTGCTACAATCTTAACTTGTAAAAAGTGTACCTGCCAAATGAAATAAAGTGAAGCACAGTAAAACCAGGTATGCCTCTATAACATTTGAAGCAACTGAAACAGTGCTTCCAAGAATATATAATAACATATGAAAAAGCTCATATTTCATTAACACTGAAAATATCAACTTAATGTAACTGGGATAACATTCCAAAATATAGAAATCAGATTTGCACAGCTTGATGGATTTTCTTAAATTGAACATACCCATAGACTCAGCATTGAGATTTTTAAAAAGTTGTGAATAACTATCCTTATTTCTGATACCACAGCTTTATTTTCTTTGATTTGAATTTAACATAAATTGACTTACACAGTATATATTGTTCTTTGGCTACTTTTATTTGACACGCTATTTGTTAGATTTAGCTCTTGCTTGTTCAGTTGTCCCATTGGTATCTACAAGAGATACATTCCAGGACCCCAGTGGATATCAAAATCCAGGGATGCTCAAGTCTCTAAATATTAGAACTTCAAAACATCTGAAAGTTATGTTGCTATGCATAGCAAGGAAAAATAGTTAAAGATTTTTTTTCAAAATAGCCAATTAATTAAATACCAGTTTCTAAGTAATCTTTTTTCACTGTTTTTTGATGCAGTGTTAACAATAATCCATTATTTACTAATAATAATTTGTATAATTTCCCTTATGACACAGCTTTCTGTCAATTACCTAAGTAAAACAATATTGTTTTTATTCATTAAATCTTCATTTTATCCCATTAAATATTTTTTCCTAAGAGTATTTGATGACTTTACTCATTAGATGAATTGTAGAATATTCTATGAAGTACCACCAAACATGCAAACAACCATCTAGATACCTACTGAATCTTAAGCTATAAAAACTTATTATAACTTATTGTAATAATCTATAATAACTGACATCTCAGATATCCAGTTATTTTGTTTTGTAATAAGGTGTGTTGATTATTATTTTCTTCTTTTGTAATCCTAAAAATGTTTCAGCAGTTTTTACTATATACAACAATACATTTTTTTTTTTTTTTTTTTTGAGACGGAATCTCACTCTGTCGCCAGGCTGGAGTGCAGTGGTCGGATCTGTGGCCGGATCTCAGCTCACTGCAACCTCCGCCTGCCGGGTTTATGCCATTCTCCTGCCTCAGCCTCCTGAGTAGCTGGGAGTACAGGTGCCCGCCACCACGCCCGGCTAGTTTTTTGTATTTTTTAGTAGAGACGGGGTTTCACTGTGTTAGCCAGGATGGTCTCGATCTCCTGACCTCGTGATCCGCCCGTCTCGGCCTCCCAAAGTGCTGGGATTACAGGCTTGAGCCACCGCGCCCGGCCCAAATACATATCTTTTTAAGTCCCCTCTAATTCAAATAATATTGATTTTTATTGTTACTAGAAATGTAGTATGTTTTAAAATACTTTTGTTTTTCTGAAATTATATTACTGATAAATAGAAAGTTGTAATACCTATATCAAAGATATCAAAATAAAACATTTGGTGTTAGTGTTTTTTTGTTTTGTTTTGTTTTGGTTCGGTTTTGTTTTTGTTTTTGTTTTTTGAGACAGAGTCTTGCTCTGTCGCCAGGCTGGAGTGCAGTGGCGCCATCTGGGTTCACTGCAACCTGTGACTCCCTGGTTCAGGTGATTCTCCTGCCTCAGCCTCTTACAAGCATGCGCCACCATGCCCAGCTAATTTTTTGTATTTTTAGTAGAGACAGGGTTTCACCCTGTTGGCCAGGATGGTCTTGATCTCCTGACCTTGTGATTCACCCACCTCGGCCTCCCAAAGTGCTGGGATTACAGGCGTGAGTCATCGCGTCTGGCCAGTCTTAGTTTTTAAACTTTGTTTAAAATAAACTCTCTTTTTAGGTAGGTAATCATATAAATTATAGAAGGTTTTTTAAAAATTCATACCTTTGGAAATAAATTTTTGTGCTATATTCAGAGGCTCTTTTGTGCTTATAAATATTTTGTGCTTATCAAATATATCGTGTTGGTGAAATTTGTGAATCTTGAATTAATCTTTGTTTGAAAAGAACACTCTACCAGATGTTGATTTGAAAACCAGTTTAATTTGTTTTATAGATGACTTAATATATTTTAGTTAGCAATTAGATATTCTATGCAAATACCATTCTGTTTAGTAATGGAGAAAGAGAAACCAAGACTCTAAGCAAGAAAATAAATGATTACTCTGAATTGAGGCATCACAAGGAATAACTTTGCTAAGTGTTCCATTTTACTGCAATGAGTAACCCACAGTATTTTATTGAACTGTTTCATGTATAAAGAAGACATATAACTTTCATAATCATATGCGTCTTTTCAGAAATAGTAACTATTGTCCAAAATCTCTACTATTCAAGCAATCCTCCTGCAGGCAAAGACTACCAGGTACCATGTGGGAGTTGCTATTTTTAACTTTTTTGATAAATGGTGCTTTAAAACAGTTGTTAGAATATTTGCATTTTCTTATAGCACTGGACTTCTCTTTTATCATAGTTATAGATTACTTGGTTATAAAACCATTTTATCTGGCACATATGTACAGAAAAGTAGCAAATTCATTTATATTTTATTAAATAAAAACCACCAGTATTTTGAAAACACTAACTTGTTGTTAAAGCAAGTTGTAAAAGTGTCAAATGATTTTTTTTCTATTTTCTATTTATAGTTTATTCGTCTTTATTTAGCTTGCTTTTCTCTCTTTTTACCGTACACATTGGGTTCATTGCTGATTTTCAGGAATTCTAAATAAGTTATAAATTGGGATACCTAGACAAACATTTTGAGACAATGATGATGATGATAATAACAACTAGCATTCACTTAGTTGTTTATTTAATACTCACAACCCTATGAGACATAGGTAGTTACCATCTTCATTTTACAGGTGGAAACTGAGGCAATATAGTTTAAATGACTTTAAGTTCTCAAAGGTGGTAAAAGGCAGAGCAGTATATTAGGCCCAGGAAACTGGGCTCCAAAGGCTGCTTATAATTTTATTTTTTGAACCAGGACAATTTTGAGAGTAAAAGGATGTATTAAAAAATAAAAATTGTCAACTGTTGACACATTTTTGACAGGAAATTAATTTCATTATATCAAAAGCCTTATAAAATGATGTAATCAACAACTATTTTCAAAGATAAAATTCCTTCTAAAAAACAGCATATAACAAAATACTATTTTTATTGATTAAGATATATAAGCAGAATAATTAATAGTAGCACTTAATCACAATCCTTCTAAATCAATTCCTCACTTATCTCTTTACTTCAACTGTAACACTGGGATATTTTCTGAAGAATGCATTTTTAAAATATGGTTTTATTATTTATAATTTTTCATTAAATATACAATCCTCTTCCATGCTTTATTTTATAGTAACAAATATGAGATTATTTGTTGGCATCTTCAGTTTTTATCCTCACTAGAGAGCACACTATTTCTTAATGTAAATCCTTTCACTATAGGTGCTGAATACTTAGTAAGCTCAGAGCAAACTGTACTAAAGGAAGAATATCCTCAGTTCAATCTTTAATTAAAATATGTAAATATTTTACTCTACATATTTTCACAGGTATTACCTTTTAACCTCCATGCAGGGTACTATTTTCTGACAAATATGATTAAATGTCAAAGCTCATCAAATGATTTTTATTTATTTTTGATTAATTTGAATATTCAGTCAAAGGTAGTTACCACAAAAGGAAAACCCTCCTCAGAATATACATAAATCCAATCTATATCTATAAGCTCCACTTAAAGATTGGTTTTCCAACAAGTCAAAGTATAACCAAGCACAATTACATAATTATAATATTAAATCTTACATATGGTTTGCTCTTTGTGTTTAATTTGTTCCATTCCTCCTTGCTTTTGTAGAGATTTATTTCCATACCTTCCTGTTTGCTTTATTTTCAATGAGTAAAATTCACTGAAGCTTCAAAAGCTGAAAATTTGGCACATGCTCTTCATTGAATCCTTTGCTTAAATGTCATCAATTAATTACACAACAAATTCAGCCACAGTTTAGAAGTTTTGTTTTCAAAAATTAACAATTTTATCTAAAATAATTGTCAAACATTTCATCTATTACTAAATTAACTTCCAAAGCATTACTATGGTTTTATAAATTGGATTAAAAATTAAATTATTATTGGAATTAATTAATTTTCTATTTGGAATCAGCTGACACTGATAAAATACTGGCATCATTTAACTCTGCCAAGTTCTGCTAATGGAGTCAACATTCTAACACTTTTCATACATGCATAAGAAAATTTGAAATTAAAAATCAATAAAATTTATAAAGAACAATGTTTTTATATAAATAAAAAGTTATATGCAATGGTGTGAAAATGCACTTTCTGCAGCCCCATGTGTTATTATTATTTTCTACAGTGTTCTGAAAATGATTATTAGCTTTTGAAATAGATGCAAATGCTTCTTAAGTAGCTTTTTGTCTTGTATTTCATGTTTACAATGACATTACCACAACCCCCATGAAAAATGATAAAAGTTAACAAAGAGTTTATTCAATTTACAATCATTATCAATTTTCTTGAGAAATGGAAATGTAGTATTTATTTTTTATTGTACATGCACTTTCCTTTTTGAACTCATTGCTGCTTAAAGGATATCTTTCAAAAACACAAGTAAATATTGTAGATTTACAGCACAAAACTATCATAATAAGAGATTTCAGACTTTTCTCTATAAACCATGTGGCAGAACTACCAACCTCTGTTTCCTATATGTATTTCAGATATAAGTAATCTAGAATCTCCCACATTTTCCAATGACTTACTAACTGACGGTCTGGAGGCTTCACACTTTTGAAACCAGCAACGTAGGCCATGGCACAACTGGCTCTAGCACCAAGTGCCTGGCAGAAGCAGCAGAATTGCCCACTTTTTCTAATACAAACCAAAACCAGAAAGATATAGTACTCCCTAGCTTTTCCTGTCAATACACACTGTTTCATCAACAAGTACCTGCTGAGTAATACCTAAAAAAGAGATGTGTGTTCAATTCTGGAAAGGGCTGGGATAGGAAAGTTGGGTTTATCATTCATTTTCCTTAAGACTTAATGAGTTATATTCTATAGAGTCCTATAGAGTGAGAACTCTATTCACTGTATATGCACCTCAAACATGCTAATAGGTAAGACCATGACAGAAGCTAGAAGTACAAAATGCAAGAATAAATCCATTCTGATGTATTTTAATGTAACCAGTACTAACAATGTAGTTTTAGCTTTTTAAAATGTGATAAATGCAAAATTAAACAGGATGCTGGGGGTAGGGAGGGCATGAACTAGAACTACCACATGCAAAAGAGAATTTGTATAATTTGTAAAAATTTACATAATTTGTAAAGCAAAATTTTTTTTAAAATGCTTCTCTCATCCATGTAAACCAATAAATGGTCTCCAATTCTTTGAAAATTTAGAGAAGCATCTGGAAACTTACATTGTCCTCTAGGTTGAAGTTTAAACATCTTTTATGTGGGTCTCATTACTTCTTTCCAAGAATGGGTCAGGTCATTCCATCTATGTGAGAGAAGGCAGTGTTCTGATTTTACAAGAGTTGTTGGTCATTATGCTTATACTTGAAGCCACTGTTCCAGGTGCCAAGCTAACAAATATAAGGTGTAGTTCTTTAAAACAGTAGGAAAAAAAAGTTGAGTGTCCTGAGTCATATGGGTTAAGTGGTAAGATACTGGAGGGTCTCTGGTATCTTTTTCACTTAAGATATTAATATTTTTATTTAAGAAGTTTTCAACCAAAAGCCTAGGAACTTAATAAAATTGCTCACTCCCCCTCCCCAGTACCAACCCTCTTAGACATCAATCTTTCCTTCAGTTTCTCTTGTTACTTTATGCTCTCATCCCTCTTCTCATTGTAGAGTAATGGGCTCCAAGTCTGAGCTTTGGAAGGAAATCTAAACTGGTCCTTGAGGCTGCTTTGCTTCTAGACCATTCAGAATGATTTGGCTTTGGTAATGGCATTCTTCATGGGGTCCAATGTAGCTCCTTGGAATGCTCCAGGGCAATTGGGTGAAAATTCCGTCTAGTCATTAAGGATGACTTTGTCTTCCTTTCCTTCCTTAAAGACCTCCTGAGGAGAAGTGGTTGTTCAATAGCAGAATACAAATATTCCTATGTCTCTTGGTTAAATATTTTTGCTACCCATGAACATCCTCAATGCCTTAGAAAGAAAATATTATGCCGACATTCATCAGATGAATACACTTCACATATTATCAAAACTTGATAGGATATAGTCTAAATTCCTTAATAGAATGTTCAAGCTCTTCATGGTCTGAATCTGCCCTGTACTGTCCAACACAGTGACCACTAACCTTATGTAGTTACTGAGCACTTAAAATTGAGATGTGCTGTAAATGTAGCATACATACTGAATTTTTGAGACTTAATATGAAAAAAGAAGATACAAATTCTCATGAATATTATTTATATGAATTACATGTTGAAATGGTAATATTTTAGATACATTGCGTTAAATAAAATATAAAAATCCAATTATTTTTGCTTTTTTTAAACATTACTAGGAAATTTAAAGTTTCATATGTGGCTAGCATTTTATTTCTATTGGACAGAACTGGTGTATATCTTGCTCCTCAACTTGAAGTCATATTCTGCTTATTGCCTTGGCAATGGATTTATGCTTCAGTACTTTGCAAATAGTGTTCTGATTCACATTTTACAATTGTTCTTCTTCTTTAACTTTCACTCCATTATACCCTATTGCACAAATATAATCCTGACATGCAGTAGATGAATAGCTAAAAAGTATAGTTCATATGTCACTTCCTTTGCAAAGTCATCTCCATTCCCTAAGACAGTTAGTTGTGCTAATCCTAGCCTTATGTCTACACTTACTGTGAACTTGTGCACTATACTATAATTATTATTTACATGTGTGTCTGTTTACTTACCTACAAGCCCCTTGAAGTCAGGGACCATAACATATATACTTAACATAGTACACAGTTTTCAATGAATGCTTCCTAAATGGAATCAGATAGTATTCCTCTATATCCTGTGGTTAATCTGCATGAATATCAGTACAGAGTCTATGAGCATTACATCAACATAAAGTGGTATTGAGAAGTAATGATACTGCAGAAACTAAAATATCTACTTACAAATAATTTATAAACCCAAACTGAATATGGTCATCCGTAATTATATAATCATCATGAACTGTAGCTGCATTTATATACAAAGCAAAATAACTACATAAAAGTAAACAAAAATAAATTTCTGAAAGTTAGTAATTCCTGAAACTTATTGAGTACTCAATAAGTGTATGTCACCATGTGAAGAATATGCTATCTTATACAATGTTCATAATGTATTTTTATCATTCCAGTGTTAGAATAAAATAGGGTAAATCTGACATTGAACACAGGTAGTCTGACTTTAGAACTCTTGAACTTCCAATCTTTTGGAAATAAATTATAATATGGGTTTCCCAATAGGTTCAAAGACCACTAAAAATGGAATGCTTTGTCACATTCAGATAGACAGGACTATTTTTCATTATCTGAGTCAGATTCTTTGTCCTCAGTTCGGCTAAGAGTTTTATGGGCATCACAAACATCACTGGGACAGTGCTTTGTAATAAGGATGAAAGGCAGAGAGAAAAATCCCAAAATACATTCTCTATCAGACTATCAGGTCAGAATATAAACAAGAAACTGGTAGGAAGAAAAGAAGGATGCTACCTTTAAAAACAGCTGACAAAGCTCATAAGGTAGCTATTTGTTTTATCTTGAACTGAAAATTCAAAATCACAGTTTAGAATTTTTATCTTTTCTACTTTGCTATCCTATTTTTGGTTTGTATCTATTATGCTTGGATTATTGAATCCTTTCCTCACTGAGTTTTTCTTCCCTTTCCAAAGCAATCTGAAAAATATTGCCAGATTCGTATTTCTGAAAATTGCTTCACATAAGCCAACTTTAGGCACAGGGCAGTAAGTCCTATGTTGTGTCTAAAATGGTCAGGCAAGCAGTGGACTGGAATTGCTTCTGTAAAGCCCTTAGAGGCCCAGCATTATCTATAGAATAAAGTTCAATGTCCACCTTCCACAGTTGGACACTGCCTCTTTCCAATGTTCCAATACCCTGCTGTCTTCCCCTACATTCATATACTTGAATCCTCTGCTCCAAAGTTACTAACTGAAACAGCCTTCCAAACCTGTCATCCACATTCTTATTACCCTGTCCTTATTCATAGTATTCTTTCAGCCTAAAATGTTATTCAGGACAACTATACAAAACTTATCTTTTCTTACTGATGCAGCTCAAGTCTACTTCTTGCCTGACCATTTCAGACACAACATAGAACTTTCCCACCCTGTACCTAAAAACTAGGCTGCCTTATTATTACTGTTGACAGTGCTTTGTGTTACATTCCATATAAACGGATTTTCTTTTCTCAAATGAACAACTGCTTTAGGCAAAGACCATTGGCTATTCCCTTAATATGTTTTATGACGCCAAATTCAGGTCTGTTAATATAGGCAGAACTTAGTACACCTTTATCCTGTTAATAAAACTCATGATCTGAAATCAGTTCAGAATACTGTATTAGTCAACTTTTTCTATCCTGAGTACATAGTAGGAAGGCATGCCATCAACTTCTCTTCATAAAATGAAAAATTTATTTTGGCATTTGGTCTCCCCTGGTCTATAATGTTAAAAGGTTAAATTGGTTATACTAAGGTAATATGGTTTAGATTGCTTTCAGTAGAGCTGTGATTTTCCGAACCAAAATGAAAGCTTTATAACTTCATCATTTAAAAGAAGGCAAGGAAAGCAGTGTTATATAATGAAGGAAATAAAACTTCTTAAAAGCAAAGAAATAAAAATGTTTAAATGAGCAAATTAAAATATTTTTATATTAGAAAAATCCAAATAATGATTTATTACAGTTTCATGTTCATTCAAATCTGTGTTTCAGGAAATGAGGGGAATTTTTTTTAATATGGAAAGGAGATAAAATAGCAAAATTGCTTTAAAATTGTACTGAATATACATAGAAGCAAATACATAAATACTGACACAATTGGAAGAAAAAACAGAAGTGGTTAAAGATACGGTACTGCAATTTAAAATATGTGGATCCAATTTCAAATTTCCCTTTCTAGACACTCTCCTTATATCCACCTCCACCCACTCTCCCATGCATAACCAAACATACATTATAAAAACTGTAGGTATCTAATTCAAACCTCTCCATTTTATGAGCCTTCAAGCAATTTCTATAACATAATAAAACTAATTTTATTTCCTTTTGTATTTTCGGACCCTACATATTATTAATATATTTCTGAATGAAATAATGTCTACACATAGAAGCCATTCAGTTTTTCTCTTCATGTTTTCCTCTTAACAATTAAGGCCTCCCTCTTCAAAGCCCTAGTGGGGCAAGAGGAAAGAGGAACCATGACAATTCTGTGGGTGCCCACTTTGCTTTTCAGGGATGCATTTCTGTGTACCCATTGAGCTCCTAGTTGCGAAAAGGCAGAGCTATGTCTAAGAGTCACAATCCCTATTTTCCTTTACTTCAAATTCTAACTTCCTGATACAAACATATTTTCATGAAAAATGTTTTCAGAGGGAAGATGGGAAGTGGGAGTGAGAAATGTAATTTAGTTTCTTTTATTTTGACTTTCATCCACAGTTATATCCTAGCTAACCAAGTTCTCTACCACCTTTACCTCAATGATTCACTCCCTGTGTTCAAGGTCTTACTGTGACCTCTTAGACATCCAGAGCAGAAAACTCTGGGTAATACGGTGTGTTCAGCATCTTCCAAAAGCTCTTATTTCCTATCTTAATCTATGGCTTCTACCTCCAATGTCAAAATTGTCATGATCTGTTATAGCTTTCTCAATTTTTCGTCTGTGATTTGTGGTAATGGATTTCAGACCAACTACCATGTTAACCATTCCTAGAATATACATTATCTTACTTCTGTCACAAAGGTATGTTTTTGTTTGTTTGTTTTCAGAAATTAACCCAAGGAGCCACTAGTGAGGCAAACAGGCCTTTTGATACATTGGAAGACCCTTCAGAAAGATATCTCTTCTTACTTCACTCAGAAGTAGCAAATATATTATTTTTCTTCTATCACATCAGTCAGTTGTGAAACATACAGTTGAATTTTTACAATTACAGGTTTTCATTTGACTAGCATAAGAAAAAATTGACTTTATTGGTAGTCCCTATGTCTGAAGAAGATTTAAGAAAAGAGTACATATTAACTTAAATTTACACCATAAATATATACTTTAAGGATGTCAGTTCACAGTAAATAGTCTATATCCAGGGGTAAACAGATTGCACAAAACATAACAATGGTTCTCCACTTATTTATAACATAAAATATATGCTAATATATATAATGTTAAAGGTTTTTTTTTTTACTTAAAACATTAAGACATACACAAAAGTAGAGAGAAGAATATAGAAACACCATAAACTCATCACCTAGATGTAATAATAATTATTTAGGTTTGCTACTCTTGCCCAATCTTTCTTTTTTTCAAATTTTGTTCTTTCTTCTTTGGACTGAAATATTTTAAAATATCAGACATCATGTCATTTCACTCCGGTATATTCAGTATGTTTCTCTAAAATAGAGGAATATTTTCTTATATAACTACAGTGCCATTATCACAATCAACAAAAATTAGCAGTAATTCCTTGACACTGTTTCATTTCTAATCCATATTCAAATTTCCCTGTTTTTTTTGAAAAATGTCTTTTTGAAGCTGATTTCTTCAAGTGAGGATCGAAATAAATTCTACGTGTTATGTCTTTTGAATATCCTTTAATTGAGAATAGGGCCCCTCCACCTTTTTTTCCCACTTTTAAAAATTTGTTGTAAACAACTGACTTAGTTGTCTTTTAAAGGGACTCACATTAAAAGTTTTCTTTTTTCCTTATGGGATCTGATCATGTGTTTCCCTATCTTCTGTATTTTTAATAAACTCAAATTTAAGTACTTTTGTGTAGAACAATTTATTATATGGCACTATAACTTATTTACATGGTCATTCTATGTAGCTGTGGATATTTAAACAGGTGTTTTTGTCCTCTGCAATTGAGAGCCACACGTTTGTAAAATGCACCTCAAATTTTCTTGCAGTTAGGAGTTTCCCAGATCTCCCTTCTATCATCGTCTCCTTGAAGCTGTTTCTTCTCAAATTGCACCCTCAAGAAGTGATGTCTCTATTCTCCTGGGTGTCCTTGTTTCCTCTCTTTCTGCAAACTCTTGTGCTTTCTTTTTAACGTTTTCTTTCTATTTCCTTACATTGAACAGGAAGTATAATTTCTTCCCATATTCCTTGTCCATTCATGCAAAACCGTTATTATCAAAGGCAAGACACTACAATTCATTTTGACTCAGGTTCCAAATAAACATTTAACAAACATTTTTGGTGACTATCATGTGCCAGGCTCTTTGCTAGCTTTGAGAAAATAGAGATGAATAAGTAAAAGACCATTCACTCTGGTGGCCTACTGAGGAAGATAGGCAGCCAAACACACCACACAATACGACTTCAGTGCTCCAATGCCAGTGCCAATTGAGTGCTGTGGAAACAAATGCTTCTAGCCTTTGTAAGGCCCATGAGTCGGTTTATGGCTCTTTATAACACAAAGTTACAGACAGCACCTGCCAATCATTTGATACAGATTTGCTAGAAAAAAGAGCCAGCATCACATTTTCTGTTCCGTTCCATCCTATGACCTTTTTTATTTGTATCTACCTTTGACCACACCCCTTTCTTTCTCCTTGTCACCACACCCTGAGTTAGATCTCACATCATATTGCCACACTTCATATTACACAACTGTTTTTGCTTCTCTCTCTCTCTTTTCCCACTACTCCAAGAGTAGCAGGCACGTGTTAAGAGATGAAGCTAGTTTCGTTTCTTTTTATTTCAATGCAAGAAGAAATAGGGAAAAGTGGAGATAGAAAATGGAATGTTTGTGTTTTATAAATGAATAATTAACATTTATAATTCATTAGAAATTAATTAAAGAAACTTTATTTTGGACTTAGATTTCCTAGCTATGTGCCCATCTACACATGCTCAAGCTCACTTGCAGCCATTACCGAGGAAGAAAAAGGGAATCATCATTAGCAGTTTTTCCTCTCCCCTGTCTATTGTTAGTTTGACAACTATATGAATACTGAAGAAAAGTATTTTACTGGATATCCATATTAGATCATTGGACCCTCATTTACAATGCTGCAAAAACCTCAAAGTTGTCCTGCATATTCACGGTCAATCTTCTATTGTAAAGACTCCTGCATTCTATCAAGAGCCCTTCTATTCAGTCAAGATTTCCCAAATGCTCACTTGAAAGTATATTTTAAATAGATGCAGTTGGTTCCCTGGAGAGGAGTCCAGTGTCACTAGCTCTGGATAACAGTTATAGCTTCTAGTTTCATTTAGCTTCACAGGCCTTTTATCTGGAAAAACAAATAAGAGCTAGAATGATACATAAGGAGGTGAGTGCAAAACTGCTTTTCCCTGGGAGGATTTAGAAAACTGACAGGCATGATGTTAAATCTGCCATATGGATGATAACATCAATGGGAGGAAATATTGCAGATGTTGTTAATATCTGAAAAAAATAAGAAAGAGGAAAAAACCTTTTGTCAGAGAATATCTGTCCTACTAAAAATAGAATTTAAAGTTAGGACAGGATATTCTACACAGGTCCTTGTGAAGGTCATATGACCCTCCACTTTGTATTCTCTTTACAGAAGAATTTTATTTCTACTGTGATATGTGCAATGACTGCTATTATCTTGTATGAGAACACATTTAAATGCCATGCCAGCTCAAATTAAAATAGTTGGACTCTTTCCTACCACTGCTGTTAGAATAAATGACTAGTATGCTATAAAAATTGCTGTTTGGCCCCGAATTTTGCATAAGGTATATAATGAGCTAAGTTGAAAAGAAATCTATCATATAGTAGAGCTTAAAGATGACAAACAGCTTTTAAGTCTTGGTTATGTTAAAATAAGAGCATATACATGTATTTGTGTATGTGTGTGTGTGTGTATTTGTGTGTGTAGGAGTGAGTACCAATGGGTACACAAAAAGAATTTTATAGCACTTCTTTTCTACAGTTCATTCAGGTATGTGGCAAATCATGTGACCTCCAGTGAACTCATTTATAATGGGTTGAAAATATCCAAAGATGGGAAGACTGCTGGGAAGATAGCAGGAGATGCTGTAAGTGCAGCAGTACTTCCTGCCTCACTGGTCTTTGACCTTTTCTTCATTTAAAGTAGTGTTGGTACCTGGAGCAAGGCTGCTAGATGAGCAACATAAGAACTATTCTCTTATAATTCAGTGGAAATATACCCAGGAAAGTAATGTTAATTTGCTATTTGTACTACCACTGTCAGAGAAAACTAGGGGACATAATAATGTGGCATAGAACTTACCTAGGAGTGTTCACCCTAAGACTCCAGTCACAGCTGACTTGTTTATTTGCTCTATTTTGTATTTAATGATATTTGGCAAACCTTTAAGAGAAGGAAATTGAAATCTGCTACTCTGCCTTCAATACTTGCTCATTGCTGTCAGGGTACAGGATTAAAGGTGCTCACAGTGGGGGAAACACAAACTTCAGCATTTCTCTGGACCCAAGGGTTAGTTATAATAGTCCTGGTATTATTTTGTTTAATCTGTCAATAAACCAATGATAGCTGGTTGCTTACCAATGGGGGGAAGCTGGGAAAAGACTCACTGTTATCTTCAGTGTCAAAAAAAAAAAAAAGAAAGAAAAAAAAACCTCACCATCATCCGAATGAGTGATCCTAGTGTGAAGCCACGCACTTAATGACAACGAGGCACTCCTTAGTCCGCAGACACAGTCAGGAACAGTCAGAGTTAGCTCTAGTTTAGTAACAGAATCTCCATTTAGAATTCCATTCATGTGAACAGTCTCTGTGAAGAGCCGACAAAAAGTATTCCCTAATAGAAAGAGAAAAGAGCACCCAAGAAGAAAACACAAGCATAACAGTTATGACTCTTATACTTAGGATCAAGGCAGATCTTACTAACTCTCTCATGGGAGTTTGTGGATAAATCCAGGGCAGAGCCAATGACGCATTATTCTCTAGACTCTGCCGGTGCTTGAGGGCCACCATCTGCTTGCTAATACTGTAAAGGACAAAGGACAACATCATCAACCATGGGCAAAGACACAGCATGCAGGGCTGCGGCCCCATAGCCTTCACCATAGCGGGTCACTCTCCCCTTTCTCTCGGTTCATTTGGCCATTCTGTCTAGAGAGCACCACAGACGCTGTGCACAACAGAGGCTTAAAGTAGCTACTTCTCCATATCCAGAGGTTTAGAGGATTGAGTAAGAATCTAACTCTAATATGCTCTTAATACAGCTAATTACAAGGACATGTGTTGTTAGGGCCTCAGTTTTTTGGTATATGGGATGTCTTTTTTGATATATACTTATCCAGGGCTTATCTTTCATTTCCTACTGTTCCCACCTACTTAAGGTCAGATTGATCTGGAAGGGATTTTGGCATATGCATCTATAATTATGCCTATTAATTTTTTTTCTGTAAATACAGAAACAACACATTAGCCTTATCAGTGAAACCTTGAACCTCTTTACTGTCGGATTTTCAGCTTCCATTAGGATCATAGTAAAGCTAAGCTAAAGGAAGAAAAAATAAATCTCTGATTCTAAAGGTCAGCCTTGTTAATTAAATGAAAACTCAGGCAGCAGCATTAGAAAATAAAGTGACTGTAGCCTGCGCTCTTTGTGAGGGGACCCTACAGAGTATCTAGCCCATGCTGCCAAAAGCATGGCAAGCTGAATTATCCCAGGATGGATAAGAGGCTGCTGTGTTACAGTGGTGGGTTTTCCTTTGCAAGCAGGTGGAATTGATTGTGTGTGTCTGTTCTTGAAACTGTTCCATCTCTAGCCCACCTCATTTTCACCTTCTCTTTGATTTACCACCACCACCTCGCCATTCCCTGGAGTTTCCTGCTTTCCCTTCCACTATGTTTCAGCTGAAGCCAATGTGGAGAAAAAAATCAGTAACAAGGTTCTGGGTTGGGTACTTTCACATTTATAAGTTCATTACCACCTCTTTTTATAGAAAAGCAAACTGACCTTCAGAGTTGTTAATGATTTGACCTGAGTTCACACAGCTAGTGAAGTATGAGAGTAGACTGATCTATCTCCAATGCTCATTCTCTTTCCATAAGAACAAATGTTTGTATTGTTCTCCTTCCATTCCCACTGCCTTCATTCATAAAAGTTTCCTTCTGCTACCCAGGATCACAGTGCACCCTCCCAGCACCATAACAGAGCTGATTCTATCTAGACCCTCAGCCTAGCACTGTCCTGCCTCTTCCTTGATTTTGTTATTTTTGCATAGGTTCTTCATCCCTTCTACTTGGTCAGGAGCTCTGTGAAGTCCTCAAACAAGTAAATAAAGCCAGAGGTTTTCCAAAGCCATGAGAAAACTGCACGTTTTGAGATCGGCAGTTCATTCTAGTCCCCCTCATTTCATGGTTGTATCATTTCTATCGTTCTCAAACAAAATAGCCACAAATAGTCACATCATGACCTTGCCCTCCATTTCAAAAATTAAAATATTCTCAATCTGTGATTATTTTATTGGTTATACCCAAATTCAATCAAATAAATATATTGATTATATCTTTTCTTGATAAATATAAAAACAATGTGATTAAAAGTATCACATAATCCTAGTGAGTTAGAAAATTTTTCCAGACTCTTTTTTTTACTCTAAAGAAAGGCTTTAAATTAATTATACTTATTAAAACTCTTGGATTTGAGGGTTTTCCAGAGGATGAATTTGTGTTTAGGCACAGCTGCCACACTGTGCAGCTCCATAATGCACTATTTGCGTTGAGCTCCAGGGGGAGCATTTGGGATTGTGATTGTGATGGTATCTTCCAAAGCAGAAGGTAGTGAAATGATAAGGTTTAAAACGGTGGTTTGCATATCTGGCTGTAATTAGAACTATCAGTGGACCGTTTAGGACTGAGTTTCACTCAAGGCAATTAAGCTAAAATCTCGAGGTGGATCAAGGCATCAGTAACATTTCAAAACCGCTCCTGTAGAGCATGGGATCTTGGAGACATGAAACCCAAAGTTGAATCCTAGTTATGGGACTCTCCAAATTTCATTTTCTTCATCTGTAATAAAATAAGGCTAGGAATTGTTCTTACTTTATAGAATTGTAAATATAACCCTTAGCATTGTACTTCTAGTTAACATTTCAAAGTAATTAGTAATCACTACTGTTATTATTATGAAGAAACATATCACTACTGTTCTAATACCTAAATGTCTTTAAAAATAAAAAAGGATAATAAACTATCAATTAAGCCAATTCTTTTCTCAGAGATTCAAAGGGCATGTAAAATATAATTTATATTGGATTAGTCATAAGATAGTTCACATTCAGCTGAATGTGTAGAAATTTTACTAAACTTGGAAAGTGGAGAATTCTACTAAAGATAGCACCTTCTACAATCTGACAATGAAAACCCTGCTGTTGGAGTTTTGCCTTTGGTGAATTTATCTTTTCATTCTAACCACTCTGCACTTTGTTTAGTATATCAATGTTACTTCAACTCTCTCAAATGCCAAGCATGAATTTATAGTGATTTGTTAGTTACCCCTAGTGATTTCAGGTACTTCAGAGTTAACCTCCTAAGCAAACCCCTTCACAATTTAAGCCCAACCAATAGCAAGCCCTGTCAATTACATTTCATGAACATCTGGCAAGCATTAATCCTCTTCTCCATCTTCTCTCCAAGGCTAGGGATATCTCTTTTTTCTGTACTGCTTTACCTGCTACTGATTCCTAATTAATCTTCTTATGCTAGAAATAACTTCATAAAAAACAAATATTCACAAATCACTTCTGCTTTAAATTTCTGTTTACTTCCTTACTACCGACAGAATCAAGTCCAAAGTCCTCAGAGAATAAAAATTTTCAAGATCAGATTTTCATTAAATTTTTCAGAATCCTCCCTCCACCCACCACTTCTCGATAAATGTCCTGATCTAATCACTCCGAATTCCACATGATCTCTGAATATGCCAATGTGTCTTTGCATACAGTCACTGTTTTCTTTTCCTAGCTAACTGCTAATTATCTTTCAAAGCTGAGATCATGTGTAATTTGGGGGATGTTCTTTTATTCTTCCTCTAAGCAGCATGTGTCTTTCCCTTTTCTGTGTTACTAGGCACTTACTGTGCTTCAGTGAAATTGATCATTTGTATCCTTCTCACTCAATGGTCTGAAGGCTCCTTGAGAAGAGTCTAGGACTAAATTAGTGTTCTTAACTTTTACCTGACAGACAGTGAAATGAGGATTTAGTTAAAGGTTATTTCATTAGAAATGAGACTTGCTGAACTGTGCTGAGTAACTAAAAATTCTAGTTGTAACAAGAACTCAGAATAAAGATTAATGAACTATTAGACACATGGATATTTCATTCAGTGTGGATTGGGAAAAATTTCTGTTGAAGCAGAAACATTCTACCCTCCCCATGAGCTAGAAAACCTGAGAAGCATCCAGAAATGATCTTGAGTTTACTGTGGAGCTAAAGAAAAATGAAATTGTATACCACTCAGTCACTGGTATTGACATAAATACACATATTAAAGAAAGCAAGATTACACATTATTCTCTAGGCTCTTTATTTTTAATCATCTGTAGTGTATAATGTTTGTGCATGAGTTTTAAATTAATACATGTTAGATCACAAGGAAAACATGTAAACATTACTGTACAATTTGTTCTCCAATATAGCTTTGGTTTTGGACAATGGAGACTGAAGAAAGGCTTTTGAAATGATCAGACATCTCTAACTTTTTCTTCCCTGGAATTCCAGATCAATCATGTTTTTAGAAAGCTAAATTAATTAATAGGATATGGTCTTCACTGAGAATATTGTAGATTAACTATCCATAACAAAAAATGATAATGAGTTAATGGTTATTGAAAACCAGTAAATTTAACCAATTAATACTTTGCAAGTATTCCTCATGTTTGACATTTAAAGCAAAAGCTAAGTTGTGCTGTGATCATCTAGAACAGCTGGGAATCTTACAAATATCTAAGCCATTTGAAAAATGATTATTGAATCAAAAATTAAAGTGAATATGGTAGAATCAGCTGGTATTACAATGGATGCCCATTAGCATTGGTTTTAGACTCCCTTCCTTATCCTCAAGCAAGTATATTTTCCCCCAAAAAAGAAAGTGGAAACACACACACACACACACACACACACACACACAAAACTGAGAAACCCAAAGAAATAAATAAGATGGGAAATGAGAAAAAGGATAAAGAAAATGATGGAACAAGACAAGAAAAAAGCAAGAAACAGTCATAGTAATTGTCATCAAGCAATAAGAAGCCTGTACAGGACTTGGACCCTGAATCAGCTCTCACATTACTCTTCTTACATTTCACTTACCATTGCAAGGCACACTGCAGACTGGTGTGTCTACCTTAGATCCCCTTCAGAAAACTGAGGGATTATGAATAGAGCTACTGTGAAAAAGAAGAAAGGGCGCATTATCACTAACCCTGAAGTAGATGCACATAAAACTTCATGACCAAAAGAAGCTTTCTTGGTAGGTTCCCCAAGACCATTGATGTTACAAACCACTGTTTCTCAACTGTGCCACAGGCTCAAATCACCTAGGGAGCTTTAAAAAATATATATCCAGGCGCCTCCCTCAGAGAGGGGTTTAATTGGTCTGAAATAGGATTTGCTGTTTTATTTCACTTTTTTAAATTTCTAAATGATTATAATGTGATGTGGGGCTTAGAACCATCTTTACAAAAGAAAAAAATTCAAAAAATATGCTGCTGGCTTATTTATTGCTAAAACAACTAATCTGAACTGTTATGAACTATAAACAATACTTATGAAATATTGATTTTCTTGAAATCCAGGGGCATTTTCTGAATGCTTTGATCTCATTCACCTGACAACATAAAAACAATTTATTTAATTGTTCTGAGCACATGTTCAAGGCATCATACTACCCTGCTCCCTACCACTGGTAGATACTGTGCTGTTTGTACCAAATGAAATAAGCCAATATTGATCTCATAGCAATCTCATCCTTTTCTCCTGAATTCACAGATGAAAATTTGCCTATTCTGGCAGAAACATAACTACCTACTCCTACTATTCTTCTCATGTCTGCTATGGGGGAAGCTTCTGACAGTGTTAATCACTCTGCTTTTGAGAAGATACAGTGAGGGGATACATATCTTCGCTAAAGCTTTACATCTTATTTTAATACATTAGCTGTTAACATTCTTAGTTGTCATCATAGTAAAGCTTTAAGATTTCTCATTTTTTCATAATCAAAGTACTTCATGAAACCCTTGCATGAATGACGGGAATTCCCAAAGACAAGTTCAGGCACTACCGATAATAGTCCCAGAATAGAGATGTTGGAATGAACTAATGGAAAGAATCCTGGAGCTCATTTGGAAGATATAGGCTTTAACTGGATTGGAATGTTTCCAAATTGCATGACCTTGAGCAAGTTATTTAACCCTTGTAAGCCCCAATGTCTTTACCAAGGAGATAGTAAGTCCTGTCCTAGCCAGTCCACAAACGAGTATAGTGAGTATATGTAAGAGGCCATCTTTACAAGGCCATTTTGTACTTTCGCAAAGCACAATGAAAATTGAATTTTTTTTATCTTCTCTCTGTCCCTTTTCTCCACTCCTTTCCATGAGGTACCTGGACTTCTCAAGCACAAACACCACAGGCAGCTCTGTGGGAGCAGAAGACCCCAAGTAGACAAGCAAGGCACCCAGCACAAACAGGCTCGGACTAGAAGTAAACTGGGATAAAAGGACCAGAGAAGATCATGGTATCGTGGGGTAAAACAATCAGAGGAAGTTAATGCATACCCCCACTATGCTTTCTAGAATTTCTTTTGCAAAATATTAAAATTATTTATTTCTCATAAGGATACATGCTTGATGATACTGAATTTTTCTTTATGGAGTAATCAATGGATTCTAGGGAAAACCAGGGACAAGGCTATTTAAAAGGCTACAATGAAAAAGCTAATTTTAAAATACTAAATTATATTGGGAGAAAAAAATCAACACTTGAACCTCAAATTCTGTAAATATCTGGCCAATTCTGACCAACAGTACAGGATCAGGAAGACAGCAGTAAGAAGCCCAATGTGCTTATTGACATTTGTCTGACTAAAGGAAAGAGCCTGAGGCAACATAAAATAAGTATGTTCCTAACGTACAGTCATAAAACAGCATGAGCCCAGGGAATCTTCTTCTTTGTAGCTTTATTCTGCATATTAAATTCATCATTAAATAGTGGTTATTGTCCACTAACCGATAACTATGGGGCAAGAGCTGTTCTGCTGTTATCTCAAATAATCCACTATATCTCTCAAAGTGATCACTACTCTGCCCTTTCCCCACCAGCATCTGCATATTGGGAAACTTAGAGAGGCAAAGCACTGAAGTGTGCTGAGTCTAATGAATTATGTGTTTATTATCCATTCTTCCTTTTGAAGTCAAAGATTTGCCTTTGCTTAATAATTAACCATAGAGGGATACACTTTTGTTTTTAAAAATCTATATTCTTCACAAATAGTAAAATCATAGATTGCAAAAATTCTATATAATATGATATATAGAATTCTATATCATATATGGAAATATGTATCTATTTCTTCACAGGTTTACTATAAACCAAGGAGATGTATATATATCTCCATTCTAGTAAGTTAAAATTGGGGAAACTTTATTATTTTTATAGCCCAAACTCTTTTATTGTAGGTAAGAAATTATAAAAATAAAATGTTTAATCCAACAAAGCAAATTTTAGATAAATGATGGAAATAGTTACTGTTATTAGTAAGGAAATATTTATTAGGGGAAATGAAACAGCAGCATATTTAATCAATTAATATGTTAATATATATGTTACAGAATTATTTTTGAATCCACATTTATTTTGAGAAAGTCTAATGCCTTTAACAAAAACACTTGTATTTTGCAATAAGTATAAAAATAAAAATGCAAAAAGGATGCTTATGTAATTTCTAATGCTAAAATAGCACTGAACTATATCATTGGTGGTATATAAAACCTTAAGAAATCTAATATTAACAAATGTGGCATATCTTTCAGTCAGCTTGACACTACTCTAGACACAAGCATAATTTATGTTCTTTGGTAAAATGCAAGGTAGAGTCTATGAAGGAACATCTGATATCTATAGTAAAATTAAGGTCAAGGACTTGGCAGAATATGTTACAGATTATAACAGATGTTCTCAAATTAAATCATATTTTTATTAACATCTACTGAGATATTCAGTCAGTAGAACCTAGAATCACAGAATGGTAGAACAAGTGGTAATATTTAGAGGCTAGTCATCCCATCATTTTAAAGGTGAAAAAACTCACAGTCAAATAAGGTTAAGTGCTTAGCCCAAGGTCCCAGAGTTGGTTAGCAGTATTTGAATCAGAACTGAAGTCATTTCTGCTATCACAGGTTATCTCTCATTTGCAACAAATGAAGAAATATTTTCTTTCCTTTTCAAAAATTTAGAATATATCATATTCTGTGGCAGTATGAAACTAAGGAATAATAACACAATGAACCACTGCATTATTTGGATCTTTTCTGATTCCTGCTTCTGAAAATTGCCCAATGTTATATTTTCTGTTAAAGTCCAAATGGCAAGGAGTGTTACCATTCACCAGACATCAAACAGATGTCAAACTAATATTAAATCTGCAATGCACATTAACAAAATTTCAGTAGTACCAAAGATCAGCAAATATTAGCACCATGCTAGCATGTGGGTGGTACCTTTTAAAATTCAGTTAATAAGTAAACACTTTCACGATTGAGAGGTTCACAAGATTTAACATTATCCAGAGTTTGGATGCAATGCTAAACTTCCATGAATCACAATAGATTTGGCAAGAAATGGGCAAATATTACCCTAGCAAACTCAAGAACACCACAGTGAATTTCGCATGTGTTCTTTTATGGATACATCATAAATGCAGCAATAATGCATGTAGAAATATATGTGTATATATACACACACATATATACACACACACAACACATAAATATATACACATAGATATTCTGAATATATATGCATAGATATTCTAAATATTTTAGAATATATATAATATTCTAAATATCTATATATATTCTAAAATGTCATAAATTTTTCACTTGTGATTTTTAAGACCTTATCATAGACAGACTGGGAATTAGAATATCCAAGTTCTTTTATAATCCTTTATAATCTGTTATATATCATGTCAGGAGGAATTCTGGCTTAAACTTTTTTTTTTTTTCGAGATGGAGTCTTGCTCTGTAGCCCAGGCTGGAGTGCAGTGGCGCTATCTCCGCTCACTGCAAGCTCCGCCTCCCGGGTTCACGCCATCCTCCTGACTCAGCCTCCGGATTAACTGGGACTACAGGCACCCGCTACCACGCCCGGCTAATTTTTTGTGTTTTTAGTAGAGACGGAGTTTCACCGTGTTAGCCAGGATGGTCTCAATCTCCTGACCTCATGATCCGCCCTCCTCAGCCTCCAAAGTGCTGGGATTACAGGCGTGAGCCACCGCGCCCGGCCTGACTTTACCTTTCAGTGGCAAACTGAGATAGATTTTGCAGAGTCCAAACACAGAATCTGGGGAGAATACAAGTGAGTTTCATGCCAGTCATAAAGCTGTAGGGCTAGTTATACCTCCCCACATTAGCTAATAACCTAATAATTAAAATATACGCCTCTGTTGTGCTCTTCTACTTTTTATCATTGAGCCAGATCAAGAGTATATCTCACTGTCTCAACTTTACTTCAGGGGTCCTTAAACTTGTATGGGTTTCAGAATTTCTTGAGGAACTTGATAAAAGTAAAAAAGCTCAGGCTCTATCCTACTTCGAGAAGGCTGGGCCTCTGTGGGCTTTGTGACCTCAACCAGTGATTATGTTAGGCACCGAATTTGAGAAGCACTACTTTAGTGCATACTCTTAATGTTGACTTCTAGATCATTTCATTTTCTTTTAATTGGTATTCTGATTACAGTTTCTTTCTGCATCAACTCATTCTTCATCCAGTCAACAAATCTTAACAAGTTTGTTAAAAGTAATAATAATGATCATGATAATGAGTGTTTAACACAACAGAGAAAAGTCTAAATTTCCTATGGTGCATTTAAGGCCATTTCAAGACTTGCCCTTTACAGTCTTCTCCCGCCACAGTTTCATCGCTCAGAATGACTTGCACTTTCCCCTAATGCAAAATGATTTCTCAGAGTCTGAGTTTTCTTATATTCACATATTCTTTCAGAAATTATTTACTGAACTCTTACCACCTATACAGCACTGGATCTAACATTGAGACTAAAGTAGTGAAGAGATGGAAATCATGCCAGTTTTCAAGAAGTGAAAAACGTAAGAACCCAACAAACGCATTTAACTTAATTAGAATTGAGATAAATACTGTAAAGAGTAACTATAGGGTGTCATGAGAGCATGTAACAGGGAACTCATTTGGTCTAGGAATTTTCATGGGCAGCTTTCTCAAGGAAGTAATTTTTGAGCTAATGCTTGAAGTATGGGTACAAATCACCAACATAAATGACAGGCGGGAGGAATGTTAAAGACAGAGAATAGAACGTGCAAAGGTCTTGGAGTCAAAGAAGAATAACTTTTCAATGAAGTAAAAGTAGATTATATAAGTTAACATAAAAAAAGAGAAAGTCAGTAGCTAGAGATAAAGTTCATGAAGTGGGCAGTCTATGTAAGAACTTGTTAGTCATATTTTTTCTTTATCCTAGGGAAAATTGGGAGTGAAAAAATAGTTGTAAGCAGAGAATTGTCTCAGATTTGCATTTTAAAAGATCATTCTGACCCCAGTGTAGAGAATGGATTAGATGATGAAAAGCACAGATGATATACTACTTACAGGAGGCTATTGCAAGCAGCCTGGAAGAAAACAGCTGGTGATTGGGTTAGACTTTACACATTAGAGTGGAAGTAAGAAAAATGTTGAGAGAGGACAGATTGAACATATGCTTTTCATTCTACTCAGATAATCATGTTTTTCCCCATCTCTCTCATGGTTTCATCCACAATGCCTAGGTTAAATTCAGGGTTTCCTTAGCATTGAGTATTTACTATTGCTACATTTTAAATATTGGTTATACATCTTTCTCCTATACTACAATATAATTTTTTCTTTCTTTCTTTCTTCCTTTGTTTCTTTCTTTCTTTTTTTTTTTTTTTTTTATGGAGTTTTGGTCTTGTTGCCCAGGCTGAGTGCAATGGTGCGATCTCGGCTCACCGCAACCTCCGCCTCCTGGGTTCAAGCGATTCTCCTGCCTCAGCCTCCTGAGTAGCTGGGATTATAGGTATGTGCCACCACACCCAGCTAATTTTGTGTTTTTAGTAGAGACAGGGTTTCTCCATGTGGATTAGGCTGGTCTTGAACTCCTAGCCTCAGGTGATCTACCCGCCTCGACCTCCCAAAGTGCTGGGATTACAGGTGTGAGCCACCGCACCTGGCCTAGAATATAAATTATTAAGGGTACATGAGTGTTTTATGTATCTCTTATCTCCACTGCTTGAATGATTCTACGTTTTAATAAATATTTTAATGAATTGACCATGAGTTGACCAACCATGTGATATTAGGCAAGTTAACCTCTGTAGATCTCCATTTTATCACTTAATAAGTAATCTCATCCCCTCACCCACTGTGAGCCCTTTCAGCCAAATCCTGGCAAGAAAATATCATTTTCTTGGCACGAAAGGTATACTAAAGTCGAATTGGACAGGTCCCAGCAGGAAAGATTCAACTGAAAATTATTTAATCAAGGAACTTTTTATTGATGTTGGGGCAAGGTTCAGGGACCAACAAAGTTCAGGGACTAACAATATATGAGGCACTCAGGAACTCTGATGTCAGGAAACCTTTATCACCCCTACCCAGAAAGAAATAAGGGCAGAGAACAGTGTTCATGAAGCCTAGTTGAGGGATGGAGCTGTGGATATGGGCCTGTCCAAGAGTAGTTGTGGCCATAATAAGAACAGCCACTACTAGGACCATGGCAGGTAATGAGATGTGAGTGGGAGGTACACCAATCTTCCTCTTGTACACCAATCTTCCTCTTGTACACCGATCTTCCTCTTGTACACTGATCTTCCTCTTTTCCCAGCTGTCAATTTCTTTCCAGCCTCTCATTGGCTGAGCACATTTGAAAGCCAAATGGCAAGGAAATCCAGGTGATTTTGCTTTTGAGGTCAGTCTTCCAGGTGACTGAGCAAAGTATAGGAAAAGGAAGGATGGATCTAGGGAGGCAAATGGGGAATAATGAGAAAGAAAGAAAAGATTTATACAACGAACTCTTCAAGAAAACCATGAGATATTGAATTTAGTGGACCAAAGAAGTGAGTCTAATGAATAATAATGTGGACCAGATATGAACAAAAATAAGAACATGGAGTACTGAGACAGGGGATTACAGAATCATGGAAATAATGGCAAGAAAGGATGAAGCAACTGAGCAAAGGGAAAGACAATCTTGCCAGAGGCTCAGGCCTGAATCTTTTGCCATCTTTCACATTTATGTCCACATCTATATTTGAAGAGCAATAAAAACCTTTCCAGTCAAAAATTTAAGTGACCTCAATATTAACATAAGTTTATGTAATGCTGTTGTAACTGTAGTAAGATACCTTTCTATCACTACAACTCAGAGACTCACGTCTCATATACTCTATTGAAAATGAAACCACCTTTGCAAAATTATAACTGAGGAAATTAAGACAGAAAGAAATCAGACCTAACTGACTCTAGCTTGCTTCTAACCTTTAAGCTGTCCTTGCTCATTCCTGGGCATAGGCCGAACTAACTTTGGGAAGAAATTCAGTTCATGGGTTGACTCTGAAACAAAATTGATAACAGCCCTTTCCCAAAAAGACCCCCTTCTTATCTGGGGTGAACTCTGCCTTTGCAGGACTAACAAATTAGCTACAAGATTAAAAAGTACAATTTAGGGGTCATGCAGCCTCTGGTTCCAAGATTCTGAACCTCCTTAAATTGCTCCTGGAGATAACATCACTATTGTAAAATCTAAGATGAATGCTTGAGATATTTTGCAGACCCTGCACTCCATGGATCAGCTCACACCACCCAGACCAGTAATCTGACCCAAAACAGAAGACATTAAGAAAACCTAACTTCAATCCCCTATGATTCCATCTCCAACCTGACCAATCAGCACTCCCCACTTCCCAAGCCCCTACCTGCCAAATTATCTTTAAAAATTCTGATCCCCAAATGCTCAGGGAGACTGATTTGAGTAATAATAAAACTCCAGTGTCCCACACAGTTGGCTCTGCATGAATTCCCCTGTCTTGGATAAATCAGTTCTGTCTAGGCAGCAGGCAAGGTGAACCCTTCAGGCAGTTACAAAAATTCTATGATCTAGGAGTATGAAACCAAATGAAATTTGGTATATACAATATCAATTGAAAGATTCTTCATATTAATACACATAATTACTATTAATCTACTATGTACAGATAAGTTACTCTTTGTTGGGGGAGATTAGAGACTTTATAGATCTCCCTGTCTCATACTATAAAAACAACACATAGATGATATTGTTATGCACAACTTTCTGGAAGAGCACCTGTGGCTTAAAGAGAAACATAACACAAGTAACACACCCTACATGGCACAGATAGAAAGTGGAAAAACCAGGGTTTACACTCAAGTCTCTGACTCTGCTGCCCTTAGTCTTTCTTCTGTATATCTAGTCTAATGAAGCAATGGAGCTGCCTATAGATTAAAGAAGTAATATTGATGAGTTCTATGTTTAGCTATAAGAACACTAATGGAATTTTCTAATTACTTGGCAAAAACATCAGAAGAAATGGAAATGTTGAGCTAATTGGTTTATGGAAATGAGATAGCTTGGTTAGGCAATAATACCTGATATCCAATGGGTGTTTATTACGGAGGGAGATAAGCCTCACCTAGAGTACTTGGGAGAGCAGGCTGGACCTGAAAAGTGTGGTTTCCACAGAATGGAAAGATTGGTGGTGAGATTGTAAAAGGAGCTATTTAGCCATGAGCAATTGTTCTTAAGAAGGTGTGCTTTGTAAGTCTCCCTTCCCAGAAACCTCAGATATTTATTTGCATTATTTACCTACTTGTTTTATTGACTCATACAATTCCTTATTTAATTTAAATTTTCTACATCTCAAGCCCATTTGTAGGTTCTGGAAGATATACAGTCAAAATAACACACTCCTTCACCTCACAGAGTTTTTATCTGGTGAGAGACACAGAGTCATGCCCCAGCAAATGTAATCCTGTATGACAGGTGCTAGGATATTTGCTGAGGATGCTTTGGAAGTACTGATTTAAAAAAAATCTTTATCATTAAAAGGTTGAGAACATTCCTTTTAAAGACCTTGAAGGATGAAAATTAACTGGGTAGGGAAAAAAATACAATTTTAAGTAGAAAGAATGAAACCTGTGGAGGCCTTGAGGACAGAAGCAAACTTTTTTTTTTTTTTTGGTAATCACTTTGATTTATTGCAGAAACCTCAAAGGCTTTTACTGAATAGCTAACAGGGGCTATGGTATGTATACCAAAGAGTCCTCTTTTCAAAGAATAGCAATCAGTTTCTATTTTCTGTTCATTCAAATAAAAGCTGATGTTCCTGATGGTTTTGAAAGAACATCAATACTTTTCTGTGCAAGCCACTTTATGTGAATGAATATATTTAAGAAGTTTAGGCTGGGTACGGTGGCTCATGCCTGCAATCCCAACACTTTGGGAGTCCGAGGCAGGTGGGTCACTTGAGCTCAGGAACTCAAGACCAGCTTGGGCAACATGGTGAAACCCTGTGTCCACCAAAAATACAAAAATACCAGCCAGATATGGTGGCAAGCACTTGTAGTACTAGCCACTCGGAAGGCTGAGGTGGGAGGATTGCCCGAGACCAGGAGATAGAGGTTGCAGTGAGCCGAGGTCACATCACTGTACTCCAGCCTGGGCAACAGAGTGAGACCTCATCTCAAATAATAAAATAAATTAAAATTTAAATTAAAAAAAAAAGTTTAAATGACAAGACGAAACAGATAGCTGTCTTGTATGCAAAAGATCTTACAGTGTGAGATGGGGCCTTTTTTTTTTTAGACAGAGTCTCACACTGTCACCCAGGTTGTAGTGCAGCAGCACGATCTCTGCTCACTGCACCCTCTGCCTCTCTGGTTCAAGCAGTGCTCCTGCCTCAGCCTCCAGAGTAGCTGGGATTACAGGTACCCACCACCATGCACGGCTAGTTTTTTGTATTTTTAGTAGTGACGGGGTTTCACTATGTTGACCAGGCTGGTCTTAAACTCCTGACCTCGTGATCCACAGGCCTCAGCCTCCCAAAGTGTTGGGATTACAGGCATGAGCCACCACGCCCAGCCCGGGGTATTCTTTTTTTTTTTTTTTTTTTTTTTTTTTTTGAGACAGTTTCTCTCTCTGTCTCCCATGCTGAAATGCAATGTCATGATCACAGCTCACTGGAGCCTCAACCTCCTGGTTCAAGTGATCCTCCCACCTCTGTCTTCTGAGCGGCAGGGGCTACAGGTGCACACCACCATGCCCCACTAATTTAAAAAACATATATCTAGGTGGGATCTTGCTATGTTGCCTAGGCTGGTTTTCAACTCCTGGTCTCAAGCCATACTCCCACCTCAGCCTCCCAAAGTGCTCAAATTACAAGCATGGGCCACCATGCCCAGTCAACAAGATTTTCTTTATGTTATGTGAACTCTAGTTTTGCAAGATTTTAATAAGTATTCCATGAAGAAAAAGAAATGTAGTCAAAAAATTTTGGGAAATACTGGGTTAAACACCTGAGGTCAAGAGTTCCCTGGCCAACATGGTGAAACTCTGTTTCTACTAAAAATGCAAAAATTAGCCAGGCGTAGTGATGGGCCCCTGTAATCCCAGCTACTCAGGAGGCTGAAGTGGGAGAGTTGCTTGAACCCGGGAGGCAGAGTCTGCAGTGGGCCAAGATTGCACCATGGCACTCCAACCTGGGTGAGAGAGTAAGATCCCATCTCAAAAAATAAATTAAAATAAATAAAATAAATAATGAAAGATACTTAATGGCATGATACACATTACAATATATACTATAATATTTTAAGTGCCATTTACCTAAGTGTGTTTCTTATACAACATCTACTATAAAATGTTCCAAAGTTAAATATATTTGAGGAATGTTGTACCCTTATGCTTCTTTCAGAAATGTATGATAGTATTAGAACATTAAAGACTCCAACAAGTTCTGGAAAAGGCAAACATTTTGATATGAGTGGAGAGGAAGGTGCTTATGGCACAGGGATGGAAGATAAACCCCGAGAAGCAGGCAATGCCAGATCTTGAAGGGGTTTGCATACTTTGCTCAGGAATCTGACCATAACCATGAATCTGTGGGAAGCGGCTGAATGATTTAAACCAGAGGAAAGATAAAATCAGATCCAAGCTTAGTAAAGACCACATTGGATGCAATGTGAAAGGGAGCAAGGAGGAGCTCCAGGCAGAAGGCCCAGAGACCAGTTGAATAGGTTGGTTCCAAACCTGAGTGATTGTGTAAGTGGTTACGATAATTACTGATATGGGAACAGAGGAATAGGAGCAGGCTGAATTAGATAAAATAAGGACATTTCAACTTAATTATTTTCCCATAAGTTCTCATCCTCTTTCCTATAACATGTTAAGAAATAAAAAAGGATATATATATATATATATATATAAAATTAATAAAGAGTATATATAATTGTGGTATGTTAATTTTTTGGCCCTGAACCTAACATAGGCTCCCAGGGAACATGTTTATTTACATGCACAGAAGAGGCAGAGATGAACCAATCTAGCCCTTAGCAACAAGAGTGCTAAGAGTCACCCATTCTCACCTCTTGCTCCCTAATCCCACCTCCCATGATGTCCAAAAATAAGAAGGCACCTCTTCATACTCACTTAGTGACAATATTTGCAGGAAAAGAGACCTAAGTCTTTATTAGGAATGAATGAACTCACCAAGAGTATAGTTTTTACTTTGGTACACTTACCTTTTGTCAAGTAGTGTCTGTTATGCCAAGATCCACACTAGCAGGCAGCATGCAGGAGGAAAAAGCAGCTTCTCTGCCACTTCGGAATGGATTTCTTTCCTACCTCACTGAAGATAAGGGACATTATTGATTTTATTAGGGTAGTTCAATTAGCAGAGCAAACAGATTTCTAGACTGGAGAAAAGGCTAAATGACTTTTGTCTTTGATCTAGAGAAATTACCTAGGCAACCAGCAATTCAGTTTCTATCATAAATAAGCCTGGTGGTGAGTGATGTGTTATTTAAATGAGTGAGTCCCAAACCTAGGTGAGTCTGATGTGGTTTGAGAACCACCGGTACAAATATAGATCATAGGAAGCTTTTTAAATGCATGTAATTCATTTGGCCAGAAAAAGGGGGGATAAACACAATCCAGGAAAAATATGTGGAATCAAGCAAAATGTATATCTCAGTAAACAATGTATGGCAATTTGAAGAAAATATAATAATGTAATAAACAATGCTTGATGACAAAAACGTTAAAAATGTTTGGTTATTTTAAGGTATGACTCAAATGAGTTAACAGTACCAACCAATTATAACACTTATTTATTTATTTATTTATTTATTTATTTTTTACTCTTCTGTAGCAAGCAGTGTTCTTTGGCTGCAGCATGAGAAGCAGACTCTAAGCAGAAAATAAAGATTGTGGAAAGTCATAGGGTGGTTTATAGGAATAAAGGGTAAGACAATGAGGAAGCTGAGTAGAGACATGCAACGTTTAGCTCTAGAGATCTGAGTAGTGGTACCAGACAGAAGTTTCTCACAGGAAGACAGTGAGTAAAACGAGCTTCTTTTTAAGTCAAGTGACAGCTTTTATCAAGGATATTAAAAAAGGAAAGACCCTGCATGATGAAGAATGGTATATAAGAAAGGGAAAACATGTGCTTTAGAACTCCTGAAGCAGAGTTGATCAACATGCTTGTATTTAGAACTGATTCCTTAATAAATTATACTTATACAAAATTGGAAACAGTCCAATGAGTATTCTATACAGAGAATATACCAGCCAGTCATGGTGGCTCACTCTTGTAATCCCAACACTCTGGGAAGCCAAGAGAGGGGATCACTTTTAAGCCAGGACTTTGAAACAAGCCTGGACAACATAGTGAGACCCCATCTCTACAAAAAAAATAGAAATTAGCTGGGCATGGTGGCACATGCCTGTGGTCCTAGTTACTCAAGAGGCTGAGGTGGGAGAATCGTTTGGGCCCAGGATTTCAAGGCTACAGTGCGCTATGATCACATCACTGCACTCCAGCCTAGGCAACAGGACAATACCATATCTCTGATTTAAAATATATATATATATTATATATATATATATATACACACACACTGTATATATACACACACACTATACACACACACATACACAAACATACCTTAAAAGAAGGCAGCATGAGGAGTAATAATAATACTTTTAAAAAAACCTGGATATACTACCTTTACATTCATCAAAGTAATGCAAAAAGGCAGGTAGAGTGCAATGATAAACTTACTAAGGCTGGCAAGCTACAAGAGGTGACTGGTGGAAAAGTAGAAGAAGCAAACTTAGTTTGTAAGTGGAAAAATAAAACTTGCTTTGGTCAAAACTTCAAATGAACTCAAAATTAATTCTTTTTGATGTGTATGAAATCTTTTTAAAATGAATACCATTTACTGGATTATGACGATAATCAACCCTAGTCAATGGATCATTTTACTTAACTGCTATTTACTTCAACAGAAATTTCAGACAGTAATTTTGCTGATGCTTTGGTATTGTCATAGAATTAAATCCAAAAGCCTTTATGATACAATGATAGAGTTTATAAGAGTAATTGCATGAGTAGTATGCCATTTTCCTAACACCACAGTAGAGAGAGTATTTTCATTGTGGGGCCTAGTACTCAATTATATACTTATTATCTATTTGGCTTTAAGCAGGCATTTTAGCCTTTTTGATCCTTAATCTCCTCATACACATGGAGACTAGTAAATAATTACTAGCCCTGCCTATCTCACAGGGTTGTGAAGTAAGTCAGGCAAAATTATTGGTGGTAAAATCACTTTGGAAACTATACAGCATCCTATAAATGTAAGGGCCAATTATATTTATGTTGACATATTATTTAACAATGAGCACTAGGAGAAATGTAATGCTTTGAATTTCCTTACTAGAGATGATAAAAGCAGTATTCATAGAATTCAAGTTCATAACCATCACTTGGAGTAATGCTTCGCAAGCCAAAACAACTTTTTTAAAGTTACCTTCAATGTATTAAGTATATATTGTATGTTGTTAAAAAGTAATTTGAGTCTGTAATGCATGAATCTTCACAAGCAATTTCTTTTTTTTTTTTTTTTTTTTTTTTTTTTTTGAGACGGAGTCTCGCTCTGTCGCCCAGGCTGGAGTGCAGTGGCCGGATCTCAGCTCACTGCAAGCTCCGCCTCCCGGGTTCACGCCATTCTCCTGCCTCAGCCTCCCGAGTAGCTGGGACTACAGGCGCCCGCCATCTCGCCCGGCTAATTTTTTGTATATTTTAGTAGAGACGGGGTTTCACCGTGTTAGCCAGGATGGTCTCGATCTCCTGACCTCGTGATCCGCCCGTCTCGGCCTCCCAAAGTGCTGGGATTACAGGCTTGAGCCACCGCACCCGGCCCCACAAGCAATTTCTTTCTTAAGACCATGTGAAAAAAAAAAAACAATTTTTAAAAAGAGCTGCAAGCCTGGACAACCTAGTGAGATTCTGTCTTTACATTATTATTTTTTTTTTTTTAATTAACCAGGCATGGTGGCATGTGCCTGTAGCCCCAGCTACTGGGAGATTGAGGTGAGAGAATCACGTGAGCTTTGCAGGTTGAGGCTGCTGTGATCTTGCCACTGCACTCCATCCTGGGCAACAGAGAAAAACCCTGTCTCAAAAGAAAAAAAAAAATAAAAATAACTGCAGTTGCAACAACACCATTGACATGACAGAGCATGAGCATAATTAATACTGCATACAAATATAATCTCAGAATATTAGAAGCGGGCTCACTGCTCAATTGTTCAGAAAATGATAGGGCATGTTCCTTTTGGGTCAAATTACTGAGAATTTTTAAAAATTGCCCTTAAATAGAAACTGCACTGTATTTTTATCTAGAGAAAACAGTCTGTGGGAACCACCTTCTCCCACTCATGTCTTAGCAGTGGGAACTAGTGTCTCAGACCAGGACTATTTACTGATCCCTGTGGCAACAGTGTGCTTTATCTTGCATAAAGCCTAATATCCTAAGAACTCCATTGTACTTTAGTACAGTATCTCATCCCTAAAATAAAAATCTTGATGTGAAATATAAATGCTTCCATAGAATATTATTAAATAAAATATTACTATAATGCCAGAGAGTCTTATGCAGTCTCTTCACCAGATGTCATTTTGGAATAAACCCTCTGCCATTTCTGAGTAAAAGTCACTGGACCCTTCAATGAAGTGATTCAATTAAAGTCATCCCTTTTAATGTGTTACTGAGAGCATTCAATGGAGTATAGAAATGTCAGGGCTGGGGCTTTTAATGGTGTCCTAGACACATGTAGCAACACTTCATGGAGACACTGCCCAGGTGCCTCATTTCCCTAGGTTTAGGGACCATTCCCCTGTTATTTTTCAGGCTCACAATAAGAAACTGAAGTTAGTCAAATTGCTAAAAACTTCACCTACAGTGAGACCTGGTCACTTTCCAGGTTTCTTGACTTGTTAAAGCACACTGACTAAGATGCCAAATGTCTACATATGAAGACTAAGTTAGACCCATAAATTGCTTCAGGGTTCTGAAAAGAAAAATGCTGTATGAATACTAAGCAGTGACATTATCAGTTTATCTTATGGCAATATCTGCACTTTTCAAGCCTACAGGATTACACACATTTTAATAAAAGTAGTGTTCTATAGAACTTACTTTCATACAACTACATTATATTTTTATGTTTAAGAGAATGTAGGTGGTAGTACAGATATTCTATTTTCTTTTGATGTCTTCCCTCCAATGTTTCAAATGCATTAATACTCAGCGGGTGAAACTGAAATACATTTTATTCTTCAGAATCATTCCCTTGTAAGATCTCAAATGATTGTTAAATCAGGGTTGAGTGAGCTGCAACTGGATGTGTCATTCATTGATTTTTTTTTTTTTTTTTTAGTAGCGATTTGACATTTCTATGCATGTTAATACCCTCTTTTGGTAATAAAACACTCAAGAGCAACTCTTTCTCTGTTCTATCTTGAAGACCTGCTGTTCTTTCTCATTTTTCAAGTGCTTCATGAACAAATAAAGTAACTTGACATTGTTGTTAAGAGGAGTGTTTCAATACTCTGGACCTACTGATTATGCTCTGAATAATTGGCCTTGCTTTTTGTATTATAAAAGCAACTAGATGAAAAAGAGCCTTACATCTAAGCATAGAAGAGTTCCAACAAGTGTAAAGGCTTCCCAGTCTCCAGCTTGCCTCCCAAGATTCTAAAATAAGTGCTTAAAAATGGCATTGTCTAATGAGAATGCTAGTTGGGGAGGATTGGGTGAAGAAAATAAGTGGATTTTAATCTCCCAGAAGCCAAGAGCTTCATCTTATTTATGGTTGTACTCCATGTTGTGATGGGCCTCATCAGTGTCTTACATAGTTACAGGAACCAAGGCAGAAAAAGAAAAAAAAAAACTATTTCTGAATCATCAGATTGTCTTTTTTGTAATATAAAGAGGAGGGAAGGTTTTCCAAATGAAAATTATACTGGTAAGAAATCCTAAATGAAGCACAAAATATGAGTTTGGGGAATACTGCTTATGTAGTTATGTGTCTGTCTATCTTTCTATGTCTATGATATTTGTGTGTGACATATGAGGTATGACTATAAAATAGGGAGGCTTAAAAAAGCACACATTTTGGACAATTCATTTGTGTGTCAGTGTGGTTTAACTAAATAAAGTATGCTAAAGTGCTTTGCAAACTGTAAAGTATTATCCAAATATGACACATTGCAATTACAGTTTGTCCTACAACACATATTTATTGAGTAGTTCCTAATGTCTATATCAATAAAATAACTACATTGGTAGAGACCAGGAAGAATACAATGACTTAACCCATAACCATAAAACTACAGAAAAGAGAAAACAACTAACATAAACATTGATGACTGACCATAGAGGAAACATGTAATAAAGAATACTTAACCAGGAGGCATGCTTACGTGTCCAATATACAAGCTGGCTTTGTAATATATTAAATCTTTTATTCTCAATTGTAATATATTGAATCTTTTATTCTCAAAGAGCCACTTTATCATTGTAATTTCAAAGCATAACAGCCCAGAAGTTTTCATTAAGAACAAGAATAAATGGAAGGCCTTTTTCTCTCCTTCATAAACAGTATCACAATCTGTGGATGCAGTGTAAACATGGCTGCAAAAAGAGAAGAGAGATGAAACTTTCAAGACAGCTGTCAGTAACTGCATACCTGAAGTGACTATTGATTGTGTTTCCATTTATTCTCAGCTTAAATCACTCAGTCTCGCAGTTGGACAACACCTCTCATTCCAAATAAACCTTCAGTTCTTGATTGTTCCATATCAGGTAGCTGCCTTTTCCAGTCATTTCTTGATCAGAACACACATTGCTTTGAGTTTTTCCTCTTTACATCCTTGAAACAAATGCATGTGCACAGGGATGACACATTTTGGAACACTATGAAACACCTTCCAGAACTTACCAGTGTTATTTCACTCTGTAACAAGTTAAAAACAAATCACAATGACTAATGCTGTCACTGATGAGCTATAGTTGCCATTTACCTCTATCTGTGGATAAGAAAATTGTCGAATATTTTGGCCCAGAGATTCACTTCCTTTGTCAAATGTGGTTAAAATTTTACATGCAGGATGAAAAAAACAAAGAAAAACAGAGTGATTTACTGAGCTTGTTTTCCCTCAGAAAGCAGCCTCATTAGAGTAGTTTGTTGACGGTTCTAAACTATCTCAAGATAAGCACTGGTTTGGAAAAATATATGTCTCCATGTAATGTCTGTGCATTTTTTAAAGAAACCATTTGTACGTTTTTCCTGTGTTGATAAATAGCATAGATGTCATGTTTAATAATTTATGGGCTTAGGTGGCTGTGATAAGTCTCCAGACCTGCTTAGCTCCTAAAATATGTTTAATAACATGGCATTTTTGCAGCCTTTGATTTTCCTTTGGTACCAATGGCTGAGTGAGTACTGAGAGCTACTCTGCCTTATCGGGCTCACCATCGCTACTCAACTATCCCAAATTAGTACCAAACTAACCTATCTTATTCAGTCTAGCTTTAACTAGCTTAACAGGATATCTCCTTATTTATCAGTGTCTTTAAATCACCCTCAGAACAAAATGTTCCCTGGGGTTCAACTAGGCCACTGAGAGAGAATGCTCAGGTGTTCCAACATCTTCTCTCCACTCACTTGCCCAACAGTTCCAATCAAAATATCTTTGAATTGCCTACCTTTCTTTAGCTCATCTCTTCAAGCTCTTTCCATTACAACTCAATGAAACAAAATGCAAAACAAAGAACTAACATGCAAAAAAAATTACTTTTCTTCATTGTATTTTATTTAGCATGAATGTCTCTGCCTGTTCTATAGAGATAGGCCCATGGACACAATCAGACCTAACTAGGCTGTCTGCATAGGAAGCTAGAATGAACATTAAATGATACATTAGTATAAATAATTAGTAAAGGCTTTCAGCACTGATTTTTATAGTCAATATCCAATGACAAATAATCTCATTAACTACACAATATGAATGAATTAAGGGAAATATCATTTCACAAATATTTAGGAACTTATTTAAGAATAAGAATACTATGTTGGGTACTATAAACAGATTATAAATTTCATAATAGCTGCAGTTCCTGAGCTCAGGAATATGCTAATTCAGTTAAAAGGGAGGATCTCCAGTTCCAATAGAGAGCAGAAATAATTGAACGCTGGGGTTTTTCTGTTTTGTGTGCTTTGTTTCGATTTTTAAAAATGAGTTATAGACTTAAATTCTTTTTGTCTTCTCCTAGAGGGAGGTCCCTTTGTACCACATAAAGGCAAAAGAGTCTCAGTAGGGCTGTCTATTCTATTATTCAGGGGCTCATAAATAGAAGCTTGAGCAATATCCTTGCAAATAAAAAGAAAATACTTCTTGTAGATCATGGGACATGAGTTTGGAACAAAGTGGAGGCAAGTGAGCCTCTCATTTACCATGACACAAAAGGGCAAAATTAAACTCTGTGAAGAAATTTAAAACTTAGGTGAGTTTACCAAGATCATCTCCATGGTTTCTGCCAGGTCACTTAGATCTAAATTCCCAATAATGACTTGATCATTTAACCTGAAATACAAAAATACATAATGCATATTATCAAATGTTTTAACAATACCAACAATACATGAATTAAATGTTCCTGTTATTTAAGGCTATTAGAATTATTTAAGAGACTCCTGGATGCTATCTCTTATGGTAACTACAATGATTCCGGTTTCCAATGCTTTGAGCAGAATTTAAAATGCAAGTGATCATATAAACATGTCTATCTGCAACCTGAGTACTTCATTCTGACCAGTGATTACACACCACTATATCTCTCTTTCTCCTCCTTCTTGTCTAATATGTTTCATATTAGATCGAGTAGCTAACTTGGAAAGTGAGATGTCCCTTTAGGAAAAACAAAACTGTTAGGTATTTTCTTCCAGAGAGTGCCAAGTGAGAACTCAACAGACTACTTGTCTCTGCAAACATGTGACTTTATGATTACTCCAGTATTCTATCGTCATCAGATCTCATCAACCAGGAAAATTAAATCTTATAGAAAACAGCAATCTTGATAGTGTCACAACCCCTTCATTTAACACACCCAAAGTCAAAGTGCTGAGCTTGCTACCTGGGCACTTTGGTTTTCTACCACTCCCTTCCATTACCCCAGGCTTCAGCCAAAGTAAACTCTTCACAATTGCCAAACAGATTCTGTACCATGTTGCTTTGTGGCTATTACTCAAACTCTTCTGTCCACGTGGAATTTCTGTATTCTCCATTTTTTTTTTTTTTTAGTTGACATGTCTTTTATTATTATTATTGTACTTTATGTTCTAGAGTACATGTGCACAACATGCAGGTTTGTTACATATGTATACATGTGCCATGTTGGTGTGCTGTACCCATTAACTCATTGTTTACATTAGGTATATCTCCTAATGCTAAACCTCCCCCATCTACCCACCCCACAATAGGCCCCGGTGTGTGATGTTCCCCTTCCTGTGTCTCAGTGTTCTCATTGTTCAATTCCCACCTATGAGTGAGAACATGTGGTATTTGGTTTTCTGTTCTTGTGATAGTTTCCTGAGAATGATGGTTTCCAGCTGCATCCATGTCCCTACAAAGGACATGAACTCAGTCTTTTTTATGGCTGCATAGTATTCTGTGGTGTATATGTGCCACATTTTCTTAATCCAGTCTGTCACAGATGGACATTTGGGTTGGTTCCAAGTCTTTTCTCTTGTGAATAGTGCCGCAATAAACGTACGTGTGCACGTGTCTTTATAGCAACATGATTTACAATCCTTTGCGTATATACCCAGTAATGAGATCGCTCGGTCAAATGGTATTTCTAGTTCTAGATCATTGAGGAATCACCACACTATCTTCCACAATGGTTGAACTAGTTTACAGTCCCACCAACAGTGTAAAAATGTTCCTGTTTCTCCACATTCTCTCCAGCACCTGTTGTTTCCTGATTTTTTAATGATTGCCATTCTAACTGGTGTGAGATGGTATCTCATTGTGGTTTTGATTTGCATTTATCTGATGGTCAGTGATGATGAGCATTTTTTCATGTGTCTGTTGGCTGCATAAATGTCTTCTTTTGAGAAGTGTCTGTTCATATCCTTTGCCCACTTTTTGAGGGGTTGTTTGTTTTTTCTTGTAAATTTGTTTGAGTTCTTTGTAGGTTCTGGATATTAACCTTGTCAGATGAGTAGATTGCAAAAATTTTCTCCCATTCTGTAGGTTGTCTGTTCACTCTGATGGTAGTTTCTTTTGCTGTGTAGAAGCTCTTTAATTTAATTAGATCTCATTTGTCAAATTTGACTTTTGTTGCCATTGTTTTTGGTGTTTTAGACATGAAGTCCATGCCCATGCCTATGTCCTGAATGGTATTGCCTAGATTTTCTTCTAGGGTTTTTATGGTTTTAGGTCTAACATTTACGTCTCAAATCCATCTTGAATTAATTTTTGTATAAGGTGTAAGGAAAGGATCCAGTTTCAGCTTTCTACCTCTGGCTAGCTAGTTTTCCCAGCACCATTTAAAAATAGGGAATCCTTTCCCCATTTCTTGTTTTTGTCAGGTTTGTCAACTATCAGATGGTTGTAGATGTGTGGTATTATTTCTGAGGGCTCTGTTCTGTTCCCTTGGTCTATATCTCTGTTTTGGTACCAGTACCATGCTGTTTTGGTTACTGTAGCCTTGTAGTATAGCTTGAAGTCAGATAGCGTGATGCCTCCAGCTTTGTTCTTTAGACTTAGTATTGTGTTGGCAATGTGGGCTCTTTTTGGTTCCATATGAACTTTAAAGCAGTTTTTTCCAATTCTGTGAAGAAAGTCATTGGTAGCTTAATGGGGATGCCATTGAATCTATAAATTAGCTTGGGCAGTATGGGCATTTTCACGATATTGATTCTTCCTATCCATGAGCATGGTATGTTCTTCCATTTGTTTGTGTCCTCTTTTATTTCACTGAGCAGTGGTTTGTAGTTCTCCTTGAAGAGATCCTTCACATCCCTTGTAAGTTGGATTCCTAGGTATTTTATTCTCTTTGAAGCAATTGTGAATGGGAGTTCAATCATGATTTGGCTCTCTGTTTGTCTGTTATTGGTGTATAAGAATGCTTGTGATTTCTGCACATTGATTTTTTATCCTGAGACTTTGCTGAATTTCCTTATCAGCTTAAGGAAATTTTAGGCTGAGACAGAGTCTCGCTCTGTCACCCAGGCTGGAGCACAGTGGCGTGATCTGGGCTTACTGTGAGCTCCACCTCCTGGGTCCACACCATTCTCCTGCCTCGCCTCCCAAATAGCTGGGACTACAGGCTCCCGCCACCATGCCCGGCTAATATTTTGTATTTTCAGTAGAGACAGGGTTTCACCATATTAACTAGGATGATCTCAATCTGATCTTGTGATCCGCCCACCTCAGCCTCACAAAGTGCTGGGATTACAGGATTGAGTCACCGCGCCTGGCCCCACTGCATTCCCTTTTACCATTCGTTCACTCAGGAATTCAGGGCTTGTGTATTTGTTACTGGATCCATACCTGTCTAAATCCTACTCCTGCTTCAAGACCTAGAAATCTTATTCAAAACAATGAAATTACCCCATGAAATCTTCATTTATTCTTCTGATCAGAAATGGTTTATTCATCTATCCATTCACTCACTTATTCAAATAAATATTATATTAAAAACCTACTGTTGACTGGGCTCAGTGACTTATGCCTATAATCCCAGCACTTTGGGAGGCCAAGGTGGGTGGATCACGAAGTCAGGAGTTTGAGACTAGCCTCTCCAATGTGGTGAAACCCCGTCTCTACTAAAAATACAAAAAAATTAGCTGGGCATGGTGACACATGCCCTGTAATCCCAGCTCCTCCGGATGCTGAGCCAGGAGAATCACTTGAACCCAGGAGACAGAGGATGCAGTGAGCCAAGATCCTATTGTGTACTCAGTCCTAGTCATACATGTGATTGTATTGTATTATCTATCCAGATACTTACTGAAACTAGAAATCTGTGGGGCAAGTATATAACCACTCTCTCTCAATCTCTTACATTTAATGCATCAACTCTCAAATTTCTTCATTAAATATATCTAGGATCTACAGACTTCTTTTTACCTCTGCTGCCATGATCTTAAGTCATAATCAACCAAGATATCTTCAGAATTGTTCAATAGAATGCTAACTTTTCTCCTATATCTATCATTAAGACAGCAGCATGAATAATCCTCTAAAAATGTAAATCTCATATTGTGCCTTTGCTTAAAATGCTTCATTGACACAATCCTAAATAATCTAAGAAGGTTCTTCTAAGAACTTTACATCTAAAATGAGACCCACAAGATTTACAGATGCTATTCAAAGAACTAGGGAAAAAATCAGTGACATCATCAATAGAGTGAAAAAGCAAGCCACAGAGTTGGAGAATATATTTATAGCACTGGGCTTATTACAGAATTAAAATAATAATAAAAGGCATAATTGTCCGCTCCTCCACAACAGAGAGTTGAAGAATAACAAGTAACAAGGAACATAGCAAGATCCCAGTTTAAAGTATGTCCAATCTAAATAGAAGGATAGGATGCAGAAAAAAACATAATGCCCAGTGTTAGGATATAGGACTGGATCTCACCAAGGACTGGTGATCCAAGTAGCACCAGTTAGTGGACTGAGAAGCTTAGTGTTTTAAATGTGTAAAGCTTCCATCTAAGAATGCCAGCAAAGTCGAAGGGTCCCACTTCCTTCCAGGTACCTCAGTGCTTAATCATAGAGTAGAAGAAAATGACTTCAGAATTTCACCAGCTAGTATGCCACTGGGATAAAATAAAACTTGTTTTCCTAAAAATGAATGCAGGTATTGGAGGATGATACATGTTGTTAGAATCATGGCACGCAGTCATGGAAGACGAGATCACAATCTCACACACTACAAAGAAGCTACATTTTAGACCCACTCATGTTAATATATAAACGAAATGATGCTTCATTTGCCATTTTGTGCCTTGTCCCTATCTCCATGCCTGGAATCTTTCTTGACTATTTTCAGGTACCCTTGCTTTGGGGTTGTCTATAAGAGCAGTATACAGATGAGGGTGTTTGTGTAGCCCTGCAAAATTAGGGCTATGGTTATATAGCCATCAATCTGTGGAGACCTCACAGAAAAGAGAAAGATGTGATTAAATGTCATTCAGTCAATCTGAAGGAGAAAGGTAAGATAGAAAAGCACATAGGTTGACATGAGGGAAAATTGAAAGTCAGAAGAAGAATCAAAGAAAATTTTGGAAGTTTATCTCCATAAATATTCACTGTAGACACCAGAGGCAGGAGAAGCCTACTCTCTACAGCATGCTTAGATTTTTAAGAGAATGAGCCAAGTCAGGAAAGTACCAGCCTTGGAACTAGATTAAATTAATATAGCTTTGTCAATAGAGCTATCTTTCCCATGAAAGATAATGAAAGAAAAAAATGGCATATTATCTACAGTCTCTGGCTGAGGAAATTTAGGAGTAAAACATACACTGAAAGTTGCGTTTTAAAAAAGTTAATTGAGTTTTGATGTTAAGGTTTAGAGGTAAAATTAATCTAATTAAAAGGGACCAAAAAGGCAATGGCTCTCAACCCTGGTGGCACATAGAAATATTGTGAATACCTTGACCATTTCTCTGAAATTCTGATTTAATTGGTCTAGGGAGGGCATCTGAACATAGTCCCAGTCCCCCTTCCTTCATTTTTACTTCCTTTCTTCTTCTTTCTCTTTCTGCAGCTATTTGGATGTAAGGTGATAAGGGCCTGAAATAGAATAGTAGCAATCAAAATGGAGAATAAATTAACATAAAGAGACACTGTTAAGGGAAAATATGACAGCTATCTTGACTATTAAAACCTAGCTGGATTTAGGAAAAGAAATCTTTCAATACATCAAAGAAAACTACAGTCTTACAAGGCTAGTGGTTTATTTTTCCATTAGAGAAAAGAGAGACAATGATGGTTAACAGTAACGTAACCAAAATATTGACTAAATCACAAATTAGTATCAATAACAACAGCAAGCCCCCTCTTACCTCAAATTTCTCACTTACTGGTTTGAAAAAACCTTCTGGCTCCCCATTGGCTCTGGTAAATTCTAATCCCCTTAAGCTGTCATATAGAGCCTTTCTTTTCTTTTTTCATTATACTTTAAGTTCTGGAATACATATGCAGAACCTGCAGGTTTGTTACATAGGTATACACGTGCCATGGTGATTTGCTGCACCTATCAACCCATCATCTACATTAGGTATTTCTCCTAATGCTATCCCTCCCCTTACCCCCCACCCCCAATAGGTCCTGGTGTGTGATGTTCCCCTCCCTGTATCCATGTGTTCTCATTGTTCAACTCCCACTTATGAGTGAAAACATGTGGTGTTTGGTTTTCTGTTCCTGTGTTAGTTTGCTGAGAATGATGGTTTCCAGCTTCATCCATTTCCCTGCAAAGAGCATGAACTAATCCTTTTTTGTGGCTGCATAGTATTCCATGGTGTATATGTGCCACATTTTCTTTATCCAGTCTATCATTGTTGGGCATATAGGTTGGTTCCAAATCTTTGCTATCATCAGAATGAACAGGCAACCTACAGAATGGGAGAAAATGTTTGCAATCTATCCATCTGACAAAGGACTAATATCCAGAATCTACCTGTAATTTAAACAAATTTATAAGAAAAAAAAACCATCAAAAAGTGGGCGAAGAATATGAACAGACAATTCTCAAAAGAAGACATTTTTGTGGCCAACAACCATATGAAAAAAAGCTCGTCATCACTGGTCATTAGAGAAATGCAAATCAAAACCATTATGAGATAGCATCTCATACCAGTTAGAATGGCAATCATTAAAAAGTCAGGAAACAACAGACACTGGAGAGGACGTGGAGAAATAGGAACGCTTTTATACTGTTGGTGGGAGTGTAAATTAGTTCAGCCATTGTGGAAGATGGTGTGGTGGTTCCTCAAGGTTCCAGAACCAGAAATACCATTTGACTCAGCAATCCAATTACTGGGTATATTCCCAAAGGATTATAAATCATTCTACTATAAAGAAACGTAACTGCATGGTACATCAATGCAGAGGAAATTTAACCTTGATCGAAATGTTTTTAGGAGAACAATAAATGTGGAGATTTACTATTGTTGATGATGATGTCATTATGAATTCATACATTAGAAATGTAACTCAAATGGAAAATGAACTTATATAGGATTCATTTGGAATGAATAGGAAAATATATGGATATGAATGGGAAAATAAGCCTATATGGGATTCATTTGGGATATATTGGAAAAATCAGAGCAGAAGCTCTTTCCAAGAAAGAGACAATGGACATCATGGGAACAGTGTTGGAAAAAAAATTCTACTGGATTCAAGAGATATTTGTAATGAGCTTAAGGAATTTGTGGTGACTTAAATGTTTGGTGAGTAGAGAATGAACGAATGTCACTGAAGTTTCCAGTTTGAGAGACTGAAAGAGTGGTACCACAATTTGTAATGAATGAATCAATAATACAATGATAAATGGTTTGATTGGGAGAGAGCTAAGAAGTTTAGATTAGGATTTGTTTTACTTGAGACTACTGCAGTAGTTCCTGGAGAAAACGTCAAACACAGTCAGAACTGTAGAGTACAGAAGGAAGAGTGTTGTAAAGAGAAACAGAGATTTAAAACTTCAAAGCTTATTCATTGTAGTTGTGATCATGAAAATTAATGAAATAAGAAGAGCAGAGAAAAAAATAGAAAAGAAGCTAGAATAGATGTTGAGTTTTGTACCTGACACCTAGTTGATCTTCAAGTCAGATATTAAAATTGAAAGTACAGGCCTATATTTTTTAGAAGAAAGCCATAAGAAAGTGTGGACCTGTAATTTGTAGATTAACTGTATTTTTAAATAATGACATAGATTTGGCCACATTTAACAAAAAATGTTATCTAAGGAGATAATTGAAGTAAACTGACAATTCTTAACTTTCTGTGGAATTCAACTTTGAATGTTAGCATACAAAAATGTGAGCATTAAAATATTTTATTGAAACTTTAGTTCAAGGTAATTAATAAAATGTTAAGGTAATTAATAAAAATAATAAATAATAATATTTAATAATAAATTTAAGGTAATTAATAAAATCATTCCAGTGGAAATGATTACCAAATCCCAAAGTCTATTAAATTTTAAGTATAATAGGGTTGGTTATAATATTTATGCTTCCACAATCTTTCTGACTTGACACAAAATCTACAGCTATGTCCAGAAATTCTCATATTTTAAATTTATTTTTATGTATTTATTTTTTTGAGACAAGGTCTCACTATATTGCCAAGGCTGTTCTCCAATACCTAGGTTCAAGTGATCCTCCTACCTCAGCCTTCTAAGTAGCTGGGACTACAGGTGCATGCCACAGTGCCAGGATTCTCAATATTTTCTTAACCCCTGGATTGAAAAACAAAACATAGCACAACATAATTTTAAAAAGCTAAAAAGCTTGTAAATAATTTTTAACTTAAATTTCTAAATAGCACCTATTATGCTCAAATTTTTATATCATCCTTTAAAGTTGCAATCTATTTTGATTGTTTGTTTTGTTTATATTTTCTCATTTGTCTTCTTCCTGGAAGTATTTATCAAACCTAATGCTAATTAAAGGGATGAGGCGTTTGACTCCCCCAGCCATAGGGCAAACACCACTTGTTTTACAGTGTACTTTTTGGTAGAAAAATGAGTAAATACTTCTGAAGACATAGGTGGTTGAAACTTCTCCTTCCAAAAAGATGCAATAGACATACTTTTCCCTATTTCTCACACTAAGTACAACTAAAAACCCAAGACACTATACAAAAATGAACATAAAACTCTGAGAAGTAGAGAGAAGAAAGCGGGCTAGTAAGGGGATCTTAAAACCCATAAATGACGTGATAATGAGTTCCCTTCCGTTCTCTTCACATCATATATCCCAAACTTAAAGCCAGAGATAAGAAGAAAAAAAGAGAAAAAGCCCTAACACAAATCTGCTCACTTTGGTCAAAGGACAAATAAAGGAGTTGAGTGGAAAGACAGAAAAATTTTAGACAATAACTTCTTACTCCAGCTAACTAGCACCTCAACAAATGTCCACAAAGGCCAAGTAGAACACTTAGACTTCCATTGTCCCCAGTCTGTCATGACAGGTTCCATAACATCTACCAAGGTGCTGCCAAAGAAGACTGAGTAGGGTGTTGCGACCTTCATAGTCACCAGCTGTAACCATCTCATGCCCCAGTGAGGGTCAATGGAGACAGACCACTTGGAGAGCATGAACTAACACACCTGTCAAGTAGTATGAGGCATCCCTACTTCTCCTCACTAGGGTAATTGTGGAGGCATAGAGAGAGGCAGAACTTTCACCATTACCCAATGGTAATGGTGTTACTTCTCCCTCATGGTGTCATGGATACCATAGGAGAAGCATTTAGTACAATGAGTCACTATAACTTCTCCCACTAGGGAGTATCAGTAGAGGCCTATTGGAGAGCCAACTCTCTTACCTACAATCAGGGTAATGAAGACCCATTCCTCTGGTGTCAATGGAAGTCTAGTAGGGAACCTTGTCATTTACTCCCACTTGGTAATAAGCAGTCAGCAGTTCCCCATCCCCACCAGCATCATGTCAGAGGAATCGAGTTAAAAGAGAGATTTATGTGAGATTCAGTGTTATAATATAAAGCTCAAACTGTCCATATTTCTGTCAAAAATCACTTGTCGTATCAAGAACTAGGAAGATCTCTAACTGAGTAAAGAAAATACAATCCAAGATGCAAGCAATGAGAAGACAAATATATTAGGATAATCGACAAAAAATCTAATGCCACCATTACGAAAACATTTCAATGAACAATTACAAACACGCTTGAAACAAATTAAACCATGCAAAGTCTCAGCAAAAATATAAAAGATATAAAGAAGACAAATGAAAAGTTTAAAGTTCAAAAATATTGTAATATAAGAAGCTCAATGGATGAGCTCAACAGCAGAATGGAGGAGGCAGAGGAAAAATTAGTAAATTAGAAGGTAATCAGAAGAAAAATATAAAAATTACCAAATTTACACAACAAAGAGAAAATAGATTAGAAAACAGTATACCCTCATGGACATGTGGAACTATAATCTGACTTTGGGTCACTGACAACTCAGAAGGAGAGGAGAAAAAGGATGATGCTGAGAAATTAGAAATAGAAAAAATAATGGCCAAAATCTGCCCAACTTTGACAAAAGATGTAAATCTACAATTCAAGAAGCTGAATTAATCCCAAACAGGATAGTCTCTCACACACAAAACAAAGCTATATAGTGAAACTTCTGAAAACTAAAGGAAAAGAAAAAAATCTCAACAGTTGTGAGAAAGAAAGAACACTTTTCTTTCCAAGGAAAAAAACTTGAATGACAGTGGATTTCTCACCAGAAATTATGGAAGATAGAAAGAAGTGGCAGATACTTTTTAAAGTGATACAGGAAATAATTTCTTAAGCCAGGATCCTATACCTAGTGAAAATATCTTTCAGAAATGAACAGGAAATCAATACATTAGTAGACTAAAACAAACAGACAAACAGAGGCAATGCTTGCTGGTAGACGTCTTGTAAAAGAACAGCTAAATGACATTCTTTAAACAGAAAGGAAATAGTTTTTTTTTTTTTAAAGGAATGTTCAAATATCAGGAAAGAGGGAAGAACATGGTAAACAAAACTACAAGTAAATTCAATACAATTTTATTCTCCTCTTCTGTTTTCTAAATTATGTTTGATAATTGAAGTAAAAATTATAAAACTGTCTGGTATTATTTTAAATCTATGTAGAAAAAAATACTTAAGATATTTGTAATATAAATATGGGAGTGTAAAAAGGTATAAAGAAAGGTAGAGCTTCCAAATTTCACTCAAACAAATAAAACGATGACACTAGTAAACTGTTATAAGTTATCTATATATAATATATAATAACATCTAAAATAACCATGAAAACAACAATACAAAGAGATACATTTAAAATATTAAAGATAAATAAAAATGGATTTTTTAGAAAGTTTCATAAATGTAAAGGAAAGCAGAAAAAAACAGTAAATGAAAAACAAAGAAAACAAATAGAAAACAACAAAAAAAGAGAAACTCAACTCTAGCATACTAATACTTGCTTTAATGGGGTAAATGTCCTAAATACATCAATTAAAATCCAGAGATGGGCAGAGGTGATTAAAAGACATGATTCTGTCTACAACAAACTCACTTCAAATGCAACAATATAGGAAAGTTAAAAGAAATGAAGGAAAAATACACATCATGCAAGCATTAGTCAAAAAAAAAAAGCAAGTGTGGCTATAATTATTTCATATGCAGTAGACTTCAAAGCAAAGCAAAGCAGCAGAGACAGAGAATGGCAAGGGTCAATCAACCAAGAAAATATTGCAATCCTAAATGTGTATACGTCTAACAATAGATCACCAAAGTACAAAAAGCCAAGACTCACTCTTAGAATTGAAAGAAGAAGCAGACAAATCAACAATTACAGTTGGAGACTTCAACACCCCTCTCAAAAACTGATAGAATAACTAGATATAATATCAGCAAAGAGATAGGACTTAAAAATACCACCGACAAAGAGAATCAATTCCTTGAAAAACACAAATTACCACAACTCATCTGACACAAAACAGATTACTTGAATAACTCTATAAAGTTGAATATATAGTTTTAAAATTCCTCCCCCAAACCATCTCCAAGCACAGATGGTTTCACTGGAAAATTCAACAAAACGTTTAAAGAAAAATTCACACCGATTCTACACAATCTCTGTCATAAAACAGAAGAAGATGTAACACCTCCAATTAATATTTTGAAGCTAATTCACCCTAAGTCTCACAACTTCTGCAAAAAATTAACTCAAAATAGACCATAAACTTAAAAGTAAAATATAACAGTATAAAAATTTTAGAAAAAAATAAGAACAATCTTCAGGATTTAGAGCTAGGCAAAGGTTTTTCTTAACTAAACACCAAAAATAATCCATAAATGATAAAATTGATGAATTTTTAGCAAAATTTAAAACTGATCCTCTGTGAAAGACTTTTTTTGAGACGGAGTCTCATTCTGTCACCCAGGTTGGAGTGCAGTGGCACAATCTCAGCTCACTGCGAGCTCCACCTCCCGGGTTCACGCCATTCTCCTGCCTCAGCCTCCTGAGTAGCTGGGACTACAGGCGCCCGCCACCACTCCCAGCTAATTTTTCTTTCTTTCTTTTTTTTTTTTTTTTGTATTTTATCTAGAGACGGGGTTTCACCATGTTAGCCAGGATAGTCTCGATCTCCTGACCTCGTGATCCGCCCGCCTCAGCCTCCCAAAGTGCTGGGATTACAAGTGTGAGCCACCGTGCCCGGCCGAAAGACTCTTTAATAAATAAAAAGGTAATCTCCATAGACAGGAGAAAATATTTGCAAGTAATATACCTTTCAAAGGACTGATATCTAAAAACTCAAAATCAACAGTTTCAAGAATCTAATTAAAATATGAGTGAAAAACATTGACATTTGATCAAAGAGCATATGGCAAATAAGCACATAAAAAATTGATCATTATTAGCCACTGGAAGAATGCAAATTAAAACCACAATGAGATATACACTAACCAGAATAGCTTTTAACCAAATGATTACAAGGTTATAGAAAAACTGGACCCATTATATGTTCTGGTTGGAATGTAAAATTATATCGGCAGTCTAGAAGACAGGAAGTTTCTTAAAGTATTAAACATGCTGCCGCCATATGACCCAGCAACCATAATCCTGGACATTTGTCCTAGAGAAATGAAAAGTTTATGTTCACATAAAAACCTTACACAAATGTCTACAGTACTTTTATTTGTGATAGCTAGACACTGAAAACAACTCACATGTTCTTCTGTAGGTGAATGGTTAAACAGACTATGGTATATCCCGTATAATGGAATACTACCAACAACGATGTGGAAATTTCCAAAAGTAAGAATTACAGCAAAAATTGAGAAGATGATGTAACCCTAAAGTCTGGATAGCTGAAGGTGCTTGATAAAAGCATGTCTTTGGAGGCTTAAACTGGCAGAGATGTGTACTTTACCCTGGAAATAGGATAATTTTTAAAAATTAGTTGTCCATTGTAAGCATGAAGGCTGATATGATAATTGCTGCATTATTTCCCCAGGTGATCCCAACAACAGCTCTGGGGTCTGACCATGCATGCCTTTTTAGTTCAGTTTTGTTTTTTGTTTGTTTGCTTACTTTTTCCTTTTTTTTTTACAAATTTAAGGAGTACATGTGTGGTTTTCTTACATGAATAAATCACATAGTAGTGAAGCCTAGGCTTTTAGTGCATTAATCACTTGAATAATTACATTGTACCCATCAAGTAATTTCTCATCTCCCACCCCTTCAAACCCTCCCACCATTCCAAATCTCCAATGTCTATCATTCCACATTCTATGTTCATGTGTACACATTTTGTAGCTCTCACTTACAAGTGATAATACGCAGCATTTGACTTCTTGTTTCTGCATTGTTTTGCTGAAAATAGTAGCCTCCAGTTTGATTCGTCATTTCACTTCACTTGTAAGGTAGACAAATGGTCAGTTTTGGCCAAAATAAATCCTTAGTTAGATTGGCTTTGTCAACTAATACTTTCATCATTTTCCCTGGATTGAGAGGGATTCTTGGTTGCAACTCCCTTTAGTTATATTCTCCAAGCTTTTTTGGAACAATATAGACAAGTAAAATTTGTAGAAATATGTTAGTGGACAGAGAAAATATATGCTTAGCTTAGCAAACTCTTTAATGAAAAGCTTCTTGCTTCCAGTTTTAGGGATGTACAGCTTTTACCTATGCACCAGATGTGTTGAGAGCCATAGAAAACATCTCTTCCTTATAATTTTTGGACTGGGAAGATCAAATTTCAGGCGTTGATACTTACAGCAAGTGCTAATATTTCTGCTGTTTGTGAAACAGATTTCTCTAACTCATGACTTATCTTTAAGATAAATGGGGAAAAAGGAAAAGTTAACAGCTATGGGAAAAAAATGAGTATGCTGTCTTTTGAAAAATTCATTGACTTACCATGCATTCATAGGTAAATCATTTTACATCTCTGACTCTGTATTCTAATTTGTAAATCAAAATAAGATTTGGTGACAAAATTAAACAGCAAAAATGCAACCACTCTGAAGACTTCAAAATGTATAAATAAGGACATGATTATGCTTTATTTAAATGTAACTCAACAAAATTTAATTGATTATCTAATGCATACCAAGGACTACCCTAGGCATTAAGATCTAATACCTTGAGGAGATCCCACCGTATATACAACCTGCTATGGGTTATAAAAGAAGTTTAGGCTAAAGACCAACTTCCAGCATGACAATATTTGGAGCTCCACTGACTCCAATGAAACTGATAAAAATTATGTTTTTAAAGGCCTCTTGAAAATTGTGCTAAAGGCAGACAGCAAATGAAGAAACATCAATTCAAAGAAATTTCTAAACATTCAGTAAGAAAGGCAAGTCCGTGGTACTTGAACAAAGAAAGTCCCATCTCTTCCCCTACCCAGCTCAGCAGGGTAGAGTCTCCATTCCAGACTTCTGGAGCCAAGAATACAGGGATTCTACCATTCCCACTCTCCATCTAGAGGGATTTCTTCTCAGGAGGAGCAGTACTTCAGTGTTTCTTATCCTACCTCCAAGTGCCTATTGCTGAGGCTAAGACCTGGGTAAACATGGTCAAGAATAGCAGTTCCCTTTCTCTGCTCAATCCCCACTCATGGAATATACAGTCTGCCTGTTGAGAATACTGAGATCCTTATAGCCCTGGCCCCAGAACTTGAAGTGATAATTGTTCTACAACTGGAGAGCTAAAGTGACCTCAGGCTGTGCAGCTCTCCCTCCCTGCATCAAGTTCGCTGTTGCTGAAACAAGAAAGTCACTCAAAGAGAATCTTGTCAGTGTTCCAATTCTCAGTTCTAGGCCCTTAACCCAGAGATTTTGCCTAGTAGGAGAAATAGGCCACAAAGTGACTCTAAATTCTTCCCAAAAGGGCTGACTTTATTTTCAACAAAACGTGAAGAAGTTGAAGCCAAAGGACAATCTCAAGAACAGTGAAGGTTACAGTGAAAAAATATTGGGAAAAGTTTTATGATCTGATAAAGATACAGCCTGGTTTGTAGGCCAACTAGTTTGCAGGAGAAAACCGGGCAATCTGACAACTTGAAGGAATGCTCCTGAGGTCGAAACAAATATCAAACAAATCATTAAAATGAGCCAAATGAAAATTCTGGAGCAGAAAACTATAATAACTGAAATAAAACATTTATTAGAATTAATATTAGATTTGAACTGGAGAAAGAAAGAATTAGTGAACTTAAAAATAGATTGATAGAAGTTAGGCAAGCTGAAAAATAGACAGAAAAAAGAATGAGGAAAAATGAATAGATACTAGAGAAATATGGAATACCATTAAGTGTACCAATATACATATAATGGGATGATCAGAATAAAAGAGAGAAAGGATAAAAGCATATTTAAAGATATAGTGACTGAAATTTCTTACATTTATTGACAATAATTACAACAAACTTCAAGTAGGGTAAACACAAAGAGACAGACATATCACGTAAAAATGCTAAAAGTGAAAGATAATGATAACTCTTCAAAGCAATAAGAGAAAAACAGTAGGCTACTTTTAAAAAATAAGGCAAAATAAAGACTTTATCAGATAAACAGAAAGTGAAGAAATGTGTTTCTAGCAAATTCACCTGATAAGTGTTACTAAAAGAAATTCTTCAGGCTAAAAGCAATTGACACCAGATTGCAATGTGGAGTCACACAAACAAACAAAGAGTACCAGTAAAAGTAATTATGCAAGTATAAAAGACACTATAAATGCATATTTTCCTTTCTTCTCCTGATGGATTTAAAGAGAAATTGTAAAAACTTTTCTTTTTTTATATATAACATTCTTTTTGTAATATATGCGTAATATATTTGCTGATAATAGTACCAAGGAGGTAGGGAGAGTAAAGCTGTAATGGGCTAAGAAAATGACTACAGATGGTAGAATAATAATTATAGAAATGTATTTTGAGGTTTGTAATATTAATAGATGTAATACATAGAACACCACCACAAAAAAGAGGAAAATGAAATAAAGCTATATATCACTGGAATTAGGTTAGTTTAAGGCTAATTTTGATCAGTTAGGATGTATATAGTATATTCTAGAGTAATCACTACAAATTAAGTCAAAAATATAGTGAAAAAATTATTAAAGAAATTAATATGCAACATTAGAAAATGCTCACTTAAAGCAAAAGAAAACCATAGAGAGGAATTGAGAATCAAAAAAGATGACAGACATATAGAAAACAAAAGTAAAACGTAAGATGTAAATTCAAATATATGAATAAAAACATTAAATGTCTGTGAATTAATTCAACCAGAAGGCAGAGAGTGTCAGGCTGGATTTTTTTAATAAAGAAAACACTATCCATGTGTATGTTTAGAAAAGAAGATATACTTTAGATTCAAAGACACAAATAGGCTACAAGTAAAATGATGGAAATGACATATCTTGCAAACAGCAACTGTAGGAAAGCTGAAGTGGTTTTAAAAACTTAGACCAAATAGACTAAACCAGAAAATGTTACTAGAGATAAAGAAAGGCATTTTATAATTATACTGGAGGAGATATCATGACTATAAGCATACATTGATAAATGCTTAGCTAGATTGAGTGAGACCAAAAGAGAGGACTCAAATTGCAAGATTGAGAAATGAAAGAGGGGACATTATTACAGACATTACAGAAATAAAAAGAATTAAAACAAATACTGTAAACAATTATATGCAAACAAGTTAGACAATTTATATGAAGTGGACAGATTCCTAGAAAGATACAAAGTACCTAACCTGACTCATAAATTGGATAAACAATGTGAATAAACCTACAACAAATTAAAATATTAATTCAATATTCAAAACCTACCCATTAAGAAAAAGCCAAAGTCCATATTGCTTCATGGACAAATTCTATCAAGCATTTAAAAAAGAATCAATAGAAATTATTTACAAACTTTTACAATAAATGTGCTAGAGAGAACACTTCCCAATGTATTTCATGAAGCCTGTTTTACCTTGATACAAAAACAGACAACAAAATCACAAGAAAACTACAGACCAACATATTTATGAATATGGACACAAAAATCCTCATTCACACGTTGGCAAACTGAACCCAGCAATATATAAAGATAATTATGCACCATGACCAAGTAGGATATATCCCAGAAATGCAAGTTTGGTTTAACATCTAAAAATCAATTAATATATTCTACCATATATAAAAAAAAAAAATGTCCATCTCAATGGATGCTAAAACAGCATTTGACACAATTCAACACATTTTTATGATTAAAAAAAAAGAAGAAGACAAGAAAAAATCTCAACAAACTAGGAATAAAAGGAAATATCCTCAAAATAATAATGACATATAAGAAAACCTCACAGTTAATACTATATTTACTGGTGAAAAACTGGATGCTTTCTCCCTAAGTTCAGGAACAAAATAAGGATGTCTGTTTTACCACTTGTATTCAGCATTGCACTGGAGGTTCTACATAGGCCAATTAGCACAGAAAAAAAAAGGACTAAAAGACATCAAGATTGGATAGGAAGAAGTAACATTAGGACTATTTGAAGATGACATGATTTTATGTATAGAAAATCCTAAGAAATCCACCTAAAACTATTAGTACTAGTAAATGAATTTATTAAAGTTGCAGAATACAAGATCAATACACAAAAATCAGTTTTTACTTCTTTACACTTGCAGCAAATGATCTAAATATGAAATTAAGAAAATTCCATTCATAATGACATCAAAAAGAATAAAATACCAGGGAATAAATTTAATAAAAGAAGTGTGAAACCTATATTCTGAAAAATACAATATATTAAGAAATTAAAGAAGATCTAAATAATGGGAAAAGACCTCATGTTCATCGATCAAAAGACTTAACATTGTTAAGATTATTCCCTAAAATCATCTACAGATTCAACATAGATACTATTTAGAAGTTGACAACCTGGTTCTAAAACTCATATTAAATTTCAGATAACCCCAAATAGCCAACAAATATTGAAACCGAACCAAGTTGAAGGACTCATAGTTCCTGGTTTCAAAATTTACTACAAAGCCACAGTAATCAAAACAATATGTTAATGGCATAAGGGTAGACCTGCAGATCAAAGGAATAGACGTCCATTCAGAATTCCATTCCAGAAATAAACATCCAGAAATAAATTCAGCATCAAGAAATAAACCCCTGCATCTGTGTCCAATTGATTTTCAACAAGGGTAGCAAGTTTATTAAATGGAGAAATGAATAGTCTTCAACTAATGGCATTGGGACAACTAGTTATTCATGTGCAGAAGAATGAAGTTGGATTCCTATCTCATATCACACACAAAAACTAACCCCAAATGGATTAGAGACCTAAATATAAGTGCTAAAATCATAAAACTCTTAGAAGAAAACATAGGAGTAAATATTCATGACCTTCCTTAGCTTTGGCAACGGATTATTGGATATAATACCAAAAGCATGAGCAAAAGAAACAATAGATTAAACTGAACTTCACCAAAATTGCAATGACTACAAGAAAAAATAAAAACTTTTGTTCTGCAAAGGCCAGCATGAGGAAAGTGAAAAACTAATCCACAGAGTGGAAAAAAGTATTTGTAAATCACATATCTGATAAGGGTCTTGTATCAAGACTATACAAAAAAACACTTAGGACTCAATCATAAAAAGACAAATAACCTGATTAAAAATCGGCTAAGGATCTTAATAGACATTTCACTAAGAAAAACGTACACATGGCCAATGAGCCATTAAAAAAACTACTCAACATTATTAGTCACAAAAGAAATGCAAATCAAAAGCACAATCACATGCCACTTCAAAGGCACTAGGATAGCAAGTATCAAAAAGTCAGATAACAAAAAGTGTTGGTGAGTATGTGGAGAAATTGAACCCTCCTACACTGCTAATGTGAGTATAAAATGGTGCAGCTGCTTTGGAAAATAATCTGACAGTTTCTCAAATGATTTAAACATAGAGTTTCCATATAATCCAACATTTCCACTCCTAGGTATATACCCAAAGAAACAAAAATATATATCCACACAAAAACTTGTACATGGATGTTTTTAGCAGCACTGTTCATAGTAGTCCACAGGCAGAAGCTACTCAGATATTCATGAACAGATGAATGGACAAATAATACAAGGTGCATCTAGACAACGAGATTTTATTCAGCCACAAAGAGGAATGAAGTACTGATGCATGATACAAATGAATGAACTTTGAAAACACTATGCTAAGTGAAAGAATCCAGAGATTAAGTGGAAGCCTTGTTTAATCTCTTTTTTTTTTTTTCATTTCTAGTATTTATATGTTCTCTTTCTGCCCTGAAAGAGAGCCCTGATGATAGATTACCTTTATCCTGGATTCAGCCTCTGAGTCATAATATTAGTAGAAATTAAATTCAAAAAGAAAAATATACATGGGAATTTTTTAGCTGAATTTTTTTCCTTGTTGGTTAAATATAATTGCTTTTAATCTTAAAATAGGGAATAAATATTTCTTTATTTATTCACCTTCAAATTCTTTCAAAACTTGCTGTATGCTTTAACAAGTCTTTCATCAAAGAGTCCCCCATATTCTTAGACAAAGGAATAAAAAAATTGTATTACCAAGGATTGAATATTTGTAATATTTTAAAATATTACAATCCTTACCCTTCTCTTTCATACTAAAAATCTGAGTCAGATATCCGTCCTAATATAATGGTCCTCTACCTTGGATGACTGGAAACCTTAGATAATCTGCTCCGTTAAATTAGAATGATACAAATATTTTGTCACACTCTGTTTTCTGTCTCCTTTTAGTTGACAGTCTTTACCCACAGGGCAGTGGGGTGCTTGAGATTCTTGAGCCTTATACAACAGGGAAAACTGCCAGGCTAATAGTCACTAGTTGAGAGATACAACCATTTACCCATTTTTCAATCCCATAATTCGATCACTTAGCAATGAATTTAGTTATTCAACAATCTTAAGGTTTGTTTTCTATAGGACAGATACTATAATGGATGCCGATGATACAAAAGCAAATAATACAGAGCCCCTGTCCTTTGGTGCTCACCGTCTCATGCCCAAATGCAAAGAGGAGACGGGGGCGAATGTACAACAATATGCTATATATACTTCAGAATACATAATGGTGAGGTCAGTAAAAATTTCAGAAAGGAAGAGACACTGAGCTGAATCTTAAAAAACTGAGGATATGTTCTTCCAGCAGACAAAGGTGGGGTGCATGTACAGTGGTGTACGTACTTTTAGGAGGAGGTGGAGATTATTTCATTGAAAGAATCATCCTGTAACCCACAGCAAAATAGCGTGCCCAGATGACTATGTCCTTCCCCACAGAGCTAAGCAAATCAATGTCAATACATTAAATCCTGACTTCCACATTTACAAAGCTCACAGAAAATCATTTAAACTCTTTTTTGGAGATATGATAGGTCTTTAACCTCTTTATCAGGAGATCTTTTCCTGCACATGAACCCCACAGCATCCTCCAGAGTTGGGAATGAATCTCCTGAGCCTTCTTGGTGGTGATGGTGGTATAGTGGTGAGCATGGCTGCTTTCCTGAGCCTTTCAATTTTCTAGGAAAAAGGAAAGCCTAGCCTAAGTGAAGCAGGAAACTGGCCCACTTCCACTGTATACCTCACCAAGAACATGCCAACTCAATCTGACCAACCCAACATGGGCAAATACATTTTGGAATATACAAACACAAACATCCCCTATCTTGGAAATTCCTAACTTCAGAACAGAATTCCCAAGAAGTTTGAAATTAAGCCAGTCAAAGAAAGTGTCTGCAAATTCTTCTTTGAACAGAAAGCAGACTGCTGAGCACTGCTATGTTTAACTGTGGAGTCACTGTGTGTCCTATGTATCAATCACCTGGCATATTAAATAAGCAACATCTTCCATTGATGTACCCTCTTACCATGTATGAAGATATATAACACGCATTATTTCATAGGATAACTCTTGGCTAAAGAAGTCAACTGTTCTCTTGAATAACGAGGAGGGAATGGAACTCTGTGTCATAATCAATGTCACTCAGGTAGTAAGTAACAGAGTCAGATCCAGAGCAGAGCTTTTTGGTTCCTGAGTTCATAATGTAGAATCTACTTTTTGTATTAATTATCGTTTTATTTTTCCCACATGACAAAAAGTTTAGAGGGGCAATTTAGTGTTGCTGTAGTGACTCAATAATACTGGCAAGAACTGCAGTTCTTTCCTTCTGCTCCATTTACCTTACCTTGTAGGCCTTTGTCCTTGTGTTTGCCCACTCCTGGTCACCAAATGAGCAAATGAGTGCTGTAATTTCAGGCTTCAAGTTTACTCTCTGGGAAGGAAAGAGGTGGAAGGGGTGCAGGAACAAGAGGGGCAAAAGCTGAGCCTGTCTTTTTTTTTTTTTTTTTTTTTTTTAACATATATGAGTTTTCCTGAAGTCCCTCTCAGGGAACTCCTGTTGATATCTGTTTGGACAGTATTCTGCTACCTGGTCATCTCTAGGTGCAAGGGACAATAGGAAAAGGGGTTTTGCTTTTGAACTTCTAAAGTAAAAAAAGTAAGGGAAGAGAGGGTATTGAATGACTCCTGGGTAAGAACCCATCTACCATGTCTAGAACTGAGCTGTATTAGGTTGGCTTTTTAAATATCATGTCTTAATTTTCACTAGATAGAAATTATTATTACATAGAATAATCGAAGGTAGCAAGGAGGAGGTTGGAATGTCAGAATATTTTGAATCAAAAAACACAATCTCATCCCTTCTTGTTCTGACCTAAATGCTTTGGCAGGGAAATTACTCAAATCTAGGAATCCTCGCATTTGCCATTAATACATCCGTTTCGTACTTTGTGTCTTTTTTTCACAGATCTGTTTGTTGTTCTCTTTTCTCTCTTTTCCTTCAATTTTTAATACAAATTTTAGGCATATACCTATAAATAGAGAGGATAATATAATGAACCCCTATGTACCTATCAACCACCTGCACCAATGATCATTTTGCCAGCCTGGCTTTGACTATTCCCTCCTTTTATCCCTCCTGAATATTTTAAGAAAACTCATTTCATTTCTGCCACACCAAAATGAGTTATGTCTGTATGTATGCCTCTGATTTATTTTTGCTTCTTCAAACAGAAGAACTTACAAGGGTCTTAACATGGTTTCGAAAAAAATAATAATCAACGGAAAATTATTATTTTGAAATTCTCTCTCTTCTCTTTCTCTCTATATTTTGACCTCTTGTTCCACAAGATTAACAAGTTGGAAAAAATAAGAGAAATAAATGTTAAAAATGAGAAGCTAAATTTCTAAAGAACTGGGGTGTTAAGCAGAGCTTCAGCAACCCCCTAAGGGAGTACCTCTCCACTATGCAGAGCAGTATTTATCCTCCACCTAACATTTAGGTCACAGATATCTGTCATTTAAACTATCCTTGACAATTAACAAATGTAACAATTAGTATTCTATTCATATTTACATTCTTTAACTTTTTAAAAAAATTATAAATCTTAAACCATGTTCTAGAAAGTAGCTTAATGGGAACTGCCACAATACCCTACATGAGAAGCTGTTTAAAATAACGGCTTCTTCTGTCTTACAGATATTGATAACTTTTACCCTCCGCTATCTTTTCCTTGAAGACAAATAATCCAAAATGTTAGCCACTATTTCCAATTAAATAAGTATGTAAAGTATGTATTTATTCATTCACTTACAGTGTTATTCATCTGTTCAGTCATTCGTTTATAAATTCATTCATTCATTAAACATTTCACAGGTCCCATATGCATGCTATCACTAGAATCTTTAAGGATGAAGACTCTAGTAACGAACCATAATTGTCTCTCAGTTTTCATAAAGCTAGGTGAACCCATACCATAAAAGCTTTATATGGGAATCAGGTAAAAATTGGTTATGATCTAAATATTTGGAGAGTAGAAATGCCAATCTCAAAAGTGTTTTGGAAAAAAAAAAAAAAAAAAAGCGTAGTGGCAGGATCATGGGGTGGGAAATGGGCCTGGCTGGAAGAATCGCTATATGTGTATTTTTATCATCCATGTGTTGGATGAAGCGGAGAGCTGCCAGATAGCTTCTTTTCGACAGCTTGGAGTTACTGTTGGGAACAGATCCATGTATGGAAGCGAAAGCCGAAAGCCACAGATAAGCTGAGATCCAGCTATGCAAACCATGTTTAGAGACACTTAAAGGACAAGCATCCCAGGTCCTTTCTTTCTGGTAAATTTAGAGAAGCCATCATACCGGGATCTTTTTTCACATCCAGCCCATGCGGACTGAGCAGCCAAGGCTTGACAGAGGTAGGTGCCGGGCTTTTGTGATGCAACTTATATAAAGGATCATTTGAAAATATTTCCTCCAGAGCCCTTGATGTCCTTTAAGGGAAGGTGCCAGATCATATTTTGAAAAGAAAAACAAACAAACAACAACAAAAAAAAGGTTGGGGCTAATGACTAAGAGATATTTAACAGCTCTGCCTCCACAAGACAAGGAAGCTTTGCTACGGAAGGAAAGTGACAGCACACATTTGCTGCCAAATAAAATCCCTCTGCCCTGGGTCACTTACCATTTGGAATTTTGTGGATACAAGTCTTCCTCGATATTGCCAGCACCTTTAGAAATGAGCCACAGCTTCCGCGGGGTTCTGAGACTCACTGTGTATTTTAGGCTAGGGTAGGTGGAATTTGTCTTTTTCCTTGCTTGTTCTCCTCAAGCCAGCAAAAACTCGCATGTGTGACTAGTTCTTCCTTAGACATAGGAAGAGCTGCTTGTAAACGACATTATTATTTTTGGCAGCTGAAGTCATTTTTGCAGTATTTCTCAGCAGATCGGAGGTTGATTACATCCTGTTCAAAGATTCTTGGGTTGTTTTCACAAACATGGGGTCTTACGCAAGTTGAAGTTGCTGAAACCAGCTGTGAGCCCTGGGCTTTTCTCAGCACCTTTGAAATTTCGTCTTCTTTCTTTTTTTTCTGCTGACTGAAAACTTTGGAACTTGAGAGGAAATGTTTCCAAAGATTATTATCATTTCGTCATCAGTGATGTTTTGGGAATAGATTGTGGCAGTATATCAAAAATTATGTGTCTCAGGAATGCAAGGTAAAAGTGTAAATATGAACAGAGTAACACCAGTATCTATATGACTGTCCCATATTTTCCAGAATACAGATTAATCCAGCCAAATCATATCAATTGCACTTTGAAATGCAACTCCAGCTAATTACCAAATTGTAGTTATTAAATTAAAGCACATCTGTTAAAATTGTTAGCAAAGTCTGTGAACTGCTGCCAAACACAAAAGTCAAGAGAAAAAATTATAGGTCTTATCTATAAAATATGCATGTTTTGCCAAGATTAAATTAAAGAAAATTTACACAAGATAATGGAATTTAAACTCAAAATTTATTTTGCTGAGAATAATGTGTCCATAATTCAAATAAGATTTGAACCAATTCTTTTTGCTTAGCTAAGTTTTCAATGCAGAGTATGAGTAGAAAAAAAGAAAAGAGAGAATTGGAGAAATATTGAATGTGACTTTCCATCTCTGATGACAGATGTGACATGGAAAATTATTAATAAGTAAGTGAAAGAAAATAAAAATAATTTGTAATACTGACCAAGGAGATGTTCTCTGGATAAATTAGATGTCTGGGAAATGCAATTCATTTAACAGATACAGATGAAATGACTAGTTATGTGGTGGTTTCTTTCAAGCTGTGAATGTCCCATTACACCAAAAAAGTGGCAGAAGAAGAGGAAATGTGTTTTTTATTTCAATAATGCACTATAATTATTAAAATAAATTATAATACTAAAAGATTATTTTCATCAAATTATTCTTGTATATGTCTATTTACATTGAGAGCACATTAAAATAACACATTTCTATATTTCTAAAATAGGCTATTTTACTTTACTTAAAAATACTAATAGTCTATATTTGTGAGAGAGTTAGAAAGAGAGAGAGAGAGAGAATAAACGATGCCTTCTTTTTTTAAACCAACAGAGACAAGCTGTCATAACTTTTGCTAAAGTGAAACAGGCCTACGAAAAGATGGCTTTAAAATACTTAATTAAACACTGCATAGCAGCCGGCTTCTCAAAAGAAACAGCACAGCAGGAGTCTTTGCAATTTTCAAAATGTAAAAGGTTCACATAAATGATGCCACTAGTATTTGTGAACAGATGCAATGCGTATATGATATCAGCTACTATGTTCTCGTTTGCCTACTGCCAAGTACATTTCAAGTGTGCACTCCTCATGAGAAATGTCTGCTCTTGTTTTTTCTTTTGAAAACTAATTCAAGAAGCATAATATAAGTAATAGAGAATGACTTACTGCTAATTTTGTATATACTGTCATTTATGGAAGAAAATTCATGACAGTCAAGTTGCTTGCCCTTGTAACTCATGACTTCTTAAGCATTTGAAAATCTTAAAGAAATAATATTTTGAGAGGAAAATTGAAGGTGTTGGTAGTCTTATGTAAAAAAATAAATAAATATAAAAAAAGATGGCTGCGCATGGTGGCTCACGCTTGTAATCCCAGCACTTTGGGAGGCTGAGGGAAGATGATGAGGTCAAGAGATTGAGACCATCCTGGCCAACATAGTGAAACCCCATTTCTACTAAAAATACAAAAGTTAGCCGTGTGTGGTGGTGCATGCCTGTAATCCCAGCCACACAGGAAGCTTAGACAGGAGAATTGCTTGAACCTGGGAGGTGGAGGTTGTAGTGAGCCGAGATCATGCCACTGCACTCTAGCCTGGGTGACAGAGAGAGACTCTGCCAAAAAAAATGAAAAAAAAAAAAAAAGGCTGTTAATGATCTGTGTTATAGTTAGCTGAGATATGAAGCAAATTCATGGTGGCTAAGTATGATGAAAAAATTTGAAATAATTCCGAATAGTATAGAGCACAGGTTGGAAGCTTCTGTCTACATGATGAGACCTGTCTGGATACCTGTGGGCCTGGTATATGGTGCAACAATGACAAGAGGAGCAAGCACTTTCTAGAGGATTTGACGGGGAAGAGTATTTCTGAATGTTGGGAGAGAGTTTGTATGAAAGTAAGAGTAGAAATGTACTCCTCCAGAAGTCTGGAAAATTTTGGCCCACAGAAAAGGTCATTATGTTTCAAGGGAAAAGATATCATTGGCAATTCTGAAAAAAAAAAAAAAAAAAAAAAATCCCAAATCCCCTGGATCAGGTGACTAAAAACTGTGATACACTGAGTGGTCCCTGAGAGAATAGTAACGATTTTAAGAACGTTAAAAATGACACAAAAGGCCAGAGACTAGCCAAAGGTGCTGGTAAGGAATCTGAAGGCCAGAGAGGCTATAGGATTTCTTCAAGTTCAATCATTGGAAGGTGAAGGTTTCCTAGGATCCAGATCACCTGGTATTCTGATCAGACATGATCTGCCCATGAAGATCCTTTTTCAATTTTTTATCTTAAAGTTAGTTATGTGACATTTTCAAGTCTCATGGCAAGGTATTGGAAGAAAATTGTATGCCAGAGAATTTTTGATAGCAGTTTTAAGGTTTGTGAAGTAATACAAGGGAAACAAATTCAAGAGGCACTTGGTACTATTGAGGAGAAAACGGCCTCTCTTATCCCATTGATTTCTTTCCCTGATATGAGCCATGGTTATCAACTCTGACTGCACATGAAAATCACTTAGGGTAGGTGATGCCCATTTTGCACCCCTGAGGAATTAAATATGTTAGTGGGGTCCAGACAAAGGTAATTTAAGTCCAGTCCATGAAATTCTAATATGCAACCAAGATTAAAAATCATTCCCTTTGTGTAATTAAAGAAAAGTTGTTGCCAGTCTAATTTATTTGAAAAGAGGAGTTAACAAAACCACAGCTGAAGATTAGGAAAAAAATGTACTTTGTCCCAGAAGGATAATTTCCTTGGAAGTTTTATCGATATAATCTTGCTAACAGAGAATCCTTATTTTAAAAGTTTCAGCATGTTTAAAAGGAAGTGTTCTCTACAATAAAGAATTGATATATATCTATTTGACATCTGTCATACTCCTTAGCCTGAATCCTATGTGAATGCTACCCACGATTATTGAAAGCTACTATATATATATATATATGACATTATGGTTCTTAACAACAGATACTGAATGAAATTTTCTATTGTTTTAGAAAATCATCAAACAGGCCGGGCGCGGTGGCTCAAGTCTGTAATCCCAGCACTTTGGGAGGCCGAGACGGGCGGATCACGAGGTCAGGAGATCGAGACCATCCTGGCTAACACGGTGAAACCCCGTCTCTACTAAAAAAATACAAAAAACTAGCCGGGCGAGGTGGCGGGCGCCTGTAGTCCCAGCTACTCGGGAGGCTGAGGCAGGAAAATGGCGTGAACCCGGGAGGCGGAGCTTGCAGTGAGTTGAGATCTGGCCACTGCACTCCAGCCTGGGCGATAGAGCGAGACTCCGTCTCAAAAAAAACAAAACAAAACAAAACAAAAAAGTCATCAAACAGACATCTTGAAAGGGAGTGTTAATTTTGGATAGCAACAATTTTCTAAAAAAATTGGCACATTTATTCTAAAAAAGGAAAATCATGCTTTTTTTTTTTTACTTTTACCTTTCTAGGAAGTGCTACGAACTTCCTAAATTTTAAAAATGAAATCATACCTTAACAGAAGTGATGAGGACCAGGAAATGTCTTGAATCATTTTCTGAATCAGGTGTGTTTTAGGTAAATGAGAAAGAAGACTCCAGTGAATATTTATTCTGAGCAATGTGTTAGATTCCGATTAATAATAATAATATACAATAATCATTATAACTCTAATTCCTTAATCTGACTAGCAGCTTGCCTTCTGAGAGACGAAGTGCAGTTATATATGAAATGATTCTAAGAACCATTACCAATTGCAAGCTATTGTTGAATTTAATGCAAAGAAACACAAGCTATTGTTGAATTTAATGCAAAGAAACACAAAAATAGCAAACTATTTTTAAATCTTTACTAATTTTATTGCTTCACTTATATAGATAAAATACACTCTATGAAATAAAAAGTCTTTTTGTTGTTGCAGTTAAAATCCTAAGTTCTAGATTCAGACAAATCTATGTTCAAATCCCAACTATGCTACTTTCTGCCATGCTGGGCATGTCACCTAAAAACTATCTTGATATGTATGGAGCTTTTACTATTTTCCAAGCACACTTCTAAGCAAGTTACAGGTATTAATTTATTAATTCTGACAACTAACCCTATGATATAGTCACCCATTTTACAGATGGAAACACTGACACACGGAAAAGTAAATAATATGCCCAAGGTCACACAACTAGTAAAAAGAGGAAGTAGGATTTGAAGCCTGCGTTTAACCTCTGTGCTACACTGCTCCACAGTCATTTCCTTGCCTTTTAAAATGAAAAACAAATAATAAAATTAATTTGTGAAAGACATTCAGTAGTGTTATGGCAAGGTGTAAGAGCAAAATAATATTATTATTATTCTCAGATTACTGTCCACTTAGTTTAATAAATAATCATTTGAAAAAGTTTTTGTGAATACCAGCTCTGTAAAAGTTAACATTAAACACTCTTTATAAACTAACATTTCCAAAGTGTTGAGTAGACATTTTTTGAAAATCAAAGTTAAATTATTATTTTGTGGTCATATTTCATCCTTGTAGTCTCCCTGCCTATCATATTAATCATGTTTCAATCAATGGATGTTGAAATGTTTAACAACACCCTTCCCTTCACTTTTCAACATTCTGTAAGCAAAGATGATTGGAAAATGAGATAAGAATCATTTAAATGAAAGTTAGTATTATATTGAGGGACCTATTACCCATACATGATAAATTTCATTTAATTTTCAAGTCATTAATTAAAATGAACAATAAGAAATCCACTCGACAATTCACTTACATTTGCTTATAAGCATACGACTTTTGGAAATTCAACATACAATTTTTACCAATTTTGTGAGTTGTGCATTTAGTTTTGTAAGAGTTATGAAGAAATTATTTTACATATAAGGTGTAGGGAAATTGGTCAGTTGTACTTTTGTAAAAGGGAATGAAATGAAAGCTTACTTCTTCTTTCCTCACTTTCTATCAGATGTGTGGAGGAATAGAGGTCACATCCACCTTCTAACACTATTTTCACTCTACCACACATTTAAGAACATTTACTGTATCATTTTCCCAGAGATGATTTTGCTATCATTAATATGTAAATATTATTTTGCTTCAAAAGATAAATATCTACTGTGCTACTACAGGCAGGGGAAAGGAAAAACAACTAATGAGATTAGAGATTTAAACACAAAATTGAATTCCTTCAGGTCCCATAAATCATAAACCCTGATATATTACATTTTTTAAAATTATCAACAACCATGTCAACAATAAACTGTGGTAATTTATAAAGTTATACCTTCTTGAGGAATGTGAGGAATTGGAAGACAAAATAAGAACACAATATGCTAAAAACCAAATCCCAAAGTTTTGTTATAAAGAAACTAAATTTACATAACATTTATGAATTTAGCTTATGTTCAATACATGTGACCCTGAGCCAAGGTAAAGGCCCATGCTCTTTTGGGGAACACAGACTAAATACATAACCATTATAAGGAGTATATGCCCCCAAAACTTGTTTTTTTCTTCTCAATAATCCATTTGGGTTATCATGTCCAAGTTACTGGATAATTGTATCTACTTTAAGAGGAAAGATACAGTAAATATTCATTAAATAGGTTGAGAAACAGACCTCCAAAAGTTCACCAAGGTTGTAACCTTCCAAATCACGGTTTTCAAAATTTGGTTGAAAAAGAACTGTCTTTTTGCATGTTTGGTGAAGTAAAGCTTTCCATGGTAAAAAAAAAAAAAAAAAGGATCTATGAAATATTGCATAAAATTTATCCCCATCTCAGGTGTCAGAGGGCACACTAACACATGACTAGCTCTGAGAAATTCTGCAGAAGGTAATCTGAGCACAAGCTTGTTATGTTCAATGATGGTTTAGAATCCAGATGAAGAGTAGCTGATTTGGTGTGCTCCTTAACCTCTCAGTACTGGAATTAGGCTAACTCAAGATTAGTCATTCCTCTAAAGGAATTAATTTGACATGGACCTATGGTTTTAACATCTGGGAAATGCCTACATGTGAAAAGAGTGGGATGCCTAACTTACAGAATGCCTATTTAAGCTCCATGGACATCTTCAATACCAGCACTCCAAACATGTACGTATAGTGATTCTAAAAGTACATAAAAGTCTTTTGAATATTGTTATTGTTGCTGTTGTTGGGGAGTGACAATTGCACAACTGCTGTCCTTTGACTGAGATTCAGCCTATATAGAAGCCTATATATCAGTGATATAGAAGACGTTTGAGTATTTGTAGGTGTGTATGCAGGCACACATTTATTGTGTTTCCAGAGCACCTAGAATTGCGCTCTATGAGCATTTTACACAAATGTGATTTTTTTTTTTTACTTTTTTCTATTTTTGTAATTTTTAAAAATGTTTTGTCGGTACATAGTATATATATATTTATGGGGTACATGAGATGTTTTGATACAGGCATGCAATATGAAATAAGCACATCATGGGGAATGGGATATCCATCCCCTCAAGCATTTACCCTTTGAGTTATAAACAGTCACATTAGACTCTTTACATTACTTTAAAATGTACAATTGTTATTGACTACAGTCACCCTGCTATGATAGCAAATAGTAAGTCTTATACCCATCAAATATTTTTGTACCCATTAGCCTTCCCCGTATCCCCCAACTACTCTTCCCAGCCCCTAGTAACCATCCTTCTATTCTCTATGTCCGTACGTTCAATTATTTTGATATTTAGAAACATCAAAACTGAATAGTACACCACTGTGTGTATGTACCACATTTTCTTTATCCATTCATCTGTTGATGGACGCTTAGGGTGCTTCCAAATCTTAGGTATTATAAGCAGTGCTGCCGCAAACATAGGAGTACAGATATCACTTCCATATGTTGATTTCCTTTTTTGCAGGATATATACCTAGCAGTGAAATTGTTGGATCATATGTAGCTCAATTCTTAGTTTTTTGAGGAGCCTCCAAACTGTTCTCCATAGTGGTTGTACTAATTTACATTCCCACCATGAGTGTACGAAGGGTTCCTTTTCATCACATCCTCACCAGCATTTGTTATTGCCTGTCTGTTGTGTATAAGCCATTTTACCTGGGGTGAATATGTCATTGTAATTTTGATTTGCATTTCTCTGATGATCAGTGGTGTTGAGCACCTTTTCATATGCCTGTTTACCATTTGTATGTCTTCTTTTGAGAAATGTCTATTCAAATCTGCTGCCATTTAAAAAAATCTGATTATTAGAATTTATCTCGTAGAGTTGTTTGAGCTCCTTATATATTCTGGTTATTAATCCTTCGTCAGATGAGTAATTTGCAAATAGTTTTCTCCCATTCTGTGGGTTGCCTCTTCACTTTGTTGACTGTATTATTTGCTGTACAGAAGCTTTTTAAATTGATGTGATCCCATTTATCCATTTTTGCTTTGGTTGCCTGTGCTTGTGGGGTATTGCTCAAGAAATCTTTGCCCAGACCAATGTGCTAGAGATTTTCTTCAAGGTTTTCTTGTAGTAGTTTCATGGTTTGAGGTATTAGATTTAAGTCTCTAATCAATTGTTATTTGATTTTTGTATTTAGCGAGAGACAGAGGTCCAGTTTCATTCTTCTGCCTATGGATATTCAGTTTTCCTAGGGCTATTTACTGAAGAGACTTTTTCCCAGTGTATGTTCTTGGCAACTTTGTGAAAAATGAGTTCACTATAGTGTGTGGATTTGTTTCTGGGTTCTTTATTCTGTTCCATTGGTCTATGTGTCTGTTTTTATGCCAGTAACCTGCTGTTTTATTTACTCTAGCTCTGCAGTATAATTTCAAGTCAGGTAATGTGATTCCTCCAGTTTTGTTCTTTTGCTTAGGATAGCTTCAGCTATTCTGAGTCTTGTTATGAGTCTCACATAAATTTTAGGACTGTTTTTTCTATTTCTGTGAAGAATGTCATCGGTATTTTGATAGGAATTGCATGGATTCTATAGATTGCTTTGGGTAATACAGATATTTTAACAATATTCATTCTTCCAATCCATGATTATGGACTATTTTTCCATTTTTTGTTGTCCTCTTCAATTTCTTTCATCAATATTTTATCGTTTTCATTATAGTAATCTTTCACTTCTTTGGCTAAGTTAATTCCTAGGTATTTAATTTTATGTGTGGCTAATGTAAATGGGATTACTTTTTATTTCATTTTTATATTGTTCACTGTTGGCATATGGAAATGCTGCTGAATTTTGTGTGTTGATTTTGTGTCTTGCAACTTTACTGAATTTGTTTATCAGTTTAATAGCTTTCATGTGGAGTCTTTTGGTTTTTCCAAATATCAGATTGTATCATCTGCGAACAAGGACAGTTTGACTCCTTCCTGTCAGATGTGGATGCCCTTTCTTTCTTTCTCTTGTCTGATTGCTCTAGATAGGACTTCTAGCACTATGTTGAATAAAAAGTACACTAGTGTAATTGTGTGACTATCTCACTATACCAAGTTCATTTAGTAGCTGGAGACATGGTTCTGAAGAACTCAGAGTACACAAAAATGGACCATTGCAAAGCAGTTGGGTAAGAACTATGAGAGTTAATGGCACAGACCAGTAGAGATGTGGGTTGAGGGAGCAGCATATGCAAAGTCTACAGAAAAGGGAAATTAAGACAAATTATGGATAGGAAACCAGAAATAGTTCATTATTACAAAAGGTACTTTGTTGTTTTCTTTTGTTTACTCTTTATTGAGGTATATTACACCTACAGAAACATGTGATTATGCAGCTCAAGGAATTTTCATAAATGGAATTGACCCATATACCCATCAAATAGATCAAGAAACAGAATTATCCTCAGCACTTCAGAAGTCCCCCTTATGCCACCTTCCGGGCCATTTTCCTCTCAAGGATAACCACTAGCCTAATCTTTATTAGGATTTTGCTATTGCTCGAGCTTTTAGGTATGAGATAGTCAGGAATAAGATTGAAGAGGCGATGATGAGAATCCCATATATTGCTAATAAGTTGGAACTTTGTTCTGAAATCAGTGGCTGGAGAGTAGGAGGTAAGGGGTCTAACCAGGAATGTGATCAGATCTGTGACATCTTTCTTATACTGCATATGGACTGCTATTTCCTGACCCAAAGTAGATAATTAATGTTTGATGAATAATCAAGTGAATAAATGAGTATTCTTTACTTAATCTAAGTAATGTGTTTATTATTCAAAATCACATGAAAGTATTTGAATGTTCTAATAAATCTTCACAACTGTGCTAAAGGAATAAAGGTATTTTTAAAATGCAATTATATTCTTATTGTAAGAACTAATGAGATAAAGTATATGTTTAGTTTTTGTCACCTAGTAATTACCCAATAAATATTAGTTATTATTAGTCACTCAACAAGCATTTATTGCACATCTGCTATCTTTCAAACCCTATATTTTGGTGTATAAAATGATGACTAAGACACAAATAATTTGTTAATGAAATTTGAGAATCTAAAGAAAAGAAAATTGCAGAGGTTGAAAACTAGACAACAGTCCATAAACCTGGGAGCAAAGATGGAAGTCTGGCTAAATAGTTGTGCTTTCTTCAGTGGGTTAGATGAATGACATGATGAAAGGAAAGCTTAATTGAGAAAATAAACCATGTAGCAATGAGTAGAAATTTTTCTAAAGAATGTTTTGTAATGACTATTAGTTCAATATTATTAGATCCATTTCTAGGATTATATTCACTTTGTTTGCTTTTCTGTCTATATTTATTGGCCTAGAAAGGACTAAATGGAACATATCAGAATCCTATTGGAGGATTGCTATGGATGCTGGGCAAGGGGAGATTTAAATTCTTCTGAGAATGATATTAAGATATCTAGAGATGATGACAACAGTCTTTGATGCTTCAAGGTAAGATCTTGAATGAGGGTGAAGAGTACAGCAGAGTGGAAAGAAAGAAGGAAAAGTTCCTTTGACACTTTGATTCCCCGGTTATAAGATAATCTGAGACCTGGGACACCCTCTGCATCCACAGGGGAATGACATATTCTTGTTGTAAAGCTTTTATCAGATCCCACATGAGTGGTAAATGAGATGAAGCCTTGGATTGAGATACCTACTAGGTGGGCAAGGGGCAACTCCCAAAAGGACATGATGAGGCACAAACCAAAATAGATGTCCATCCACACATTGAAGTACATGAAAGAAACATTTATATTCCTTAGTATATTTCTCTATCTGACCAGGAGGGTGTACTGGGTGATTTCTAGAAAGCTCTCTTCCTCTAAGTTACTGATTTAGTTACAGATACATTTCCCAAAGTGAAGGTAGATTGCATTCATATTCATCAAAACAAGCATACAGGTCAAAAGATAGTGCTTTTGAATCAAAATATCTAGAAATAAGGGAGATAAATGAAACTTGACAACATTATTTAAAATGACAGTCTTCTAAAATGAGCAAATATATGCAATTATTTCCTAACTATTTTGCTAATTTACTTGAAGAACTGAAAATACAAAGAGTACATAAATACATCTTAATGAAGGTTCCAGAGTGTTAAGGTCACTGGGGTGTTAGATATATAACTCAAACAATACAGAAAACAAATACAAAGTAAAGAAGCATAAGGAGATAGAGAAGGGTAGAGAAAAGAAAGTGTGTTTAGATAAGGTGATCACAGGAAATAAAATTTGAGCAGAAAACTCAATTAAGTAAGGAAACAAGTCATGTGAATAACTGGGGAGATTGCCAGACAGAGAAAATGCAGCGAAGGAAAGGCCTTGAAGTAGAAACAATTTGATGTGTTCTAGGGACAGTAAGCAGCCCCATGAGAACAGGTAGGAGAGTTTCTCAAACTACGTCAGAGATATAGCCAGCAGCTACATCACTAGGTCTTTGAGAGCTATAGATTTGGCTGAGGGTCCTACAAGCCACTGCAGGATTATGAGCTGAGAAATAAACGATCTAGTTTACCTTCGTAAAAGTTCTTCCTGGCTGCAGTAGGCAGAAAAGACACTAGAGAGGCAAAAGCAGAAAAACAAAACAAAAGTCAGATGATAATACCTTACCTTATAGGTTCAGTGTCTATGTAATTGATTATCAGAACAATTATATTTTTAAGAGTGAAAGAGAGAGCTATTAATAATGACACTGGATCAACACCAGTGAACTGGGAATGTCCCAAGAAAATGGAGACATATGTTTTCCCTAATTAAAAGGCTCTTTTCAAGAATAAATGAATACTTAGTTCAAATAAAGTCTCCTAAAATTAATAGTTCCATTTTTTCACCAAATATTAGATTTATAAGATACTGATGGACCACAGGCTAAAAATAACTTTATAAATGAATAAACTAGCAACTACTGGGTTAAATTCAGATAAATTTATCCTGGAGGACTGTCTTGGGAATATTGAAGCCACTTGTTATAGTAATGCAGTGTTTCTCGAGGTCATTTGTCCATGGATTTCATTGTTTTAAGAAACAATGAAACTCAATATGAGTGGAACTCAATATGAGAGATGTATGGTCCATAGACAGAGTGGAAAGGATGATGAACATGATTCAAAGATCTGACCCAGAAATTTTAATTAGATTTCTGGGAAGAAACTCAGAAGTATGAGGTACTCCAAATCCCGGTTTTTTGTTTGTTTGTTTTTTAAAAAGCTGACCAATAAAGATGGTATATATTTAATGTGTGCAACATGATTTGTTACATGTGTACACAAACCACTATCTAGAAACAACAACACACTAATGTAGCTGCTAGTGAAATCCCAAGGTTGTTCTGATCATGAGATAGAAAGAAGCCTTTTTCCACTTTTTATGAAACATCAAATATTTGCTTTGTGCTTTTGGCTCCATGGACTTCAGTTTATGTCTGGGAATATTTTAAATAAAGGCTTCTTGTTGCACTGCCCTATCCTCCAGCAAGGACTTGGGATCAGAGTCAAAGACTGTGGTCCAGAAAAACAGATTCTGACTCGGCTATTGACACAGAAGCTAGAAACATGTAAGGAAAATAAAAGTATGAAGACTAGAAGATGAGTTTGGCAATGACAGGAGTGCCTGAGCTAGTCCAATTACCAACCAGAAGATTGTCCTAGGTCCTGGGATGAATGCTGTTGCCTGCACCTGGCTCCCCCATAAACTCTAATGGGGAAGAGTGTGTGGGCAGACAGACTCTAGGACATTTGGGAACTGTCACCAACTCAAAGACCCTGGCTTACAAATGAACAATACATTTTAAAAAGCTGCTTGAAGAATATCTCTCTAATTCTCTTGTATTTCCTAGTATTTCCTTGGGGAACAACTCACCTTTTGCTCCTGGTAACAATGGGAGCTAGCACAAAAGCAATTCCTATGTACCAGACACTTTTCTCAGTGCTTTTACATATATTAATTCACTAAATCCTAACAATAACCTTATGAGCTGGATCCTATTATCATCCCCATTTTTAGATGAGGAAAATGAGACAGAAAAACGCTAAAGAAATCTGTCCAACATTACACAGCTAATTACAGTAGAGCTGGAAAAGTCTGACTCCAGTCAGTGTTTTCCTCCACTCCACTGTAAGCAAATGCAGCGCAGAGATGAACTGAGAAAGGTATCTTCCTTTTGTCCAATACCACTAGTTCCAGTCCTTACGATTATATATAACATGATTCTTCTTCCACGTGACACTCTTTGAAGTCTCTGTAGATCAACAATTATTTATGTTTCTCTCAAATTTTCTCTATGGCTCCAGTTTCTTTAGTCTATCCTCTTATCATGTAAGTGGATTCTGGCTTATATTAGTGCCTGAAGATTTTTCTTCAAATGTGCTCTTATTTCTATTTTATTATTAATTTAGTTTGTATGTTGAGTGAGCTGACAGCCACAACTCAGCCAAGAAATAGTTTTTCGATAATTTTGAGAGCTCAGGTGCAGGATCTTCAGATCTACCCCTATTAAAGTTCCTCTATTAAGATTTTTATGGATTTCACATGTCATCCAGCCTGCTTTCAATCTTCAACTTTGATATCCATTGCAAACATAGTGAAAATGGCTTTTTAAAATCTTCATCCCATAGTTTGACAAAGTATTTGGACAAAACCAAGGACAGAGCCTTGTAGCATATCACCCACTCACTACTGTTCATCTAGAGTCGGCAGTCTTTGAGCACAGTTGTTAGTGAGGATTACACTAAATTGTATTGTTCAGTCCACATTTCTCCATTTGGCCTTAAGTAATTTTATGTAGTTATGTTAAAAATCCCAGTGAAGGTCAGAAACCAACAGTATTTATCTGTCTGACAGGTTTTAGATCCCTAAAGCTCATGAAGTTAGAATGGCTTTAATTTGAACATTGAAATTATACTTGCAATCTTGTGGTTCCTATTCCAACCTCTAGAGTCCCTTAAAGACTACTGATTGGTTCAATGATCTCTTGTAAAAAGGTTTCATACATTGGCATGTAATTTACTTTTGCAAAATGTCTGAATAAATTTAGAGCAGTCAGGTACTGTTTTACCATCATTTTTATCTTTGACTTTAGTTTCACTTTATTAATGTTTATTGTTCACCCTCCAACCAATATATGCAACTGTCTATTCAGCCCATTTACGCAGAGCCTAAAGATTCAAATTTAACATGTCGTGATTTAAACTGATCAGCTTTACTATACATCTGACTGATCTTTCTGATTTATCTCTTTGGTCAACTGTAAACTAAAAATCAGCTTAGATCCCCTTTTTTACTTAAGTGTGCACAGCACATCAAATCAGTCCCAAAATCTGATAATTCATACCTCCTGAATGTCTCTCATATCCATTACCATCTGCCTCTTATATTACATAAGTTATTGCAATAGCATGGTAAGAGATGTCCTGCCTCCACCCTGGCTGCTCCCTACTATTCTCCACATTGTTGCCGAAGTGATTTGCTAAAACACAATTTTTATCAAGCACATCCACATGTAAAAATCTTTCAATAAATCCCTATAACTCTCAGGATACAATTCAAATTCGTTAACTTAATATCAAAGACCCTTGAAATTGTAGTTCTGCCAGTTATTATCAATTGCTAGTAACCCTAAGTTTGTCTCTCACTGTCTCCCCATAAGCACCCTTTGTCCCAGTTACACCAAACTACTTATGATTCACTGAACTAGTCAGAGTGGCTCAGATCTCCATTTCCTGACATGTTGAATACCTTCTTTCTTGAGTGCTTTTTTCCCTCCTTTGTCTCTTGAACTCTTAATAAGAGTTTTGAAGAACCATTCTTTCTGTGAGACTCCACTCCCCATTACCCAATACTGATTTATATTCTCCCTTTCTGCTCCCTCTGCCCCCTGTGGATATCTCTGTAATGGTACTTAACATTGTCAACATGCATTTTTCTATCTCTTCATTAGACTCTAAGTGCCTTGAGGGTGTATGTCAATCTTACTCATCTTGATATACTCAGGACTTGACATACAGTGGGTATGCTTGACAAATCTTTATTGAACAACATAGCTAATAAGTCAAAGTAATTCTCATTGGATGAGAAACTAGAAGAAAATGGATGCTTAGAAGTTAATTTTTTCTTTTGTATTTCACATGCCCCAAGCAGGAGGTCTTTCCCTTCTTTATTTAACTCCATACTGTTAAACTAATTTTAATAATCCTATTTTTTTCTTTACATTCTAAAGTCCACCTGACTAAATTCTAAACAGATTTTTTAACATTACTCATGCACATTTTGAAGGATATGTAGGCTGTGGCTGACTAACTGCAAAATATGCATTCTATTTATTGTAAGACTATCTGAACTCATCAATCTCAAAAACTGTCAATTTTACCAGTGAGGGGGCATTTCAAAGTGAGGGGGCATTCACAGAAGATAAAGTAATTGGAATCTTTCTCTTTTAATCGAATACCCTACTTGTAATGATTTCATCTTCTAATATGCACAAATATCCTTAGAATAATTTTTTAAAAGTCAAGCTCTCATTTATCTGGTTATCAAGGGCAAAATCCACACATGGTGCCACCGAGAAGCTTCCATTAACATTTTTAGCAAAATTATTCAGATATTGATCCAACTGTTTGAAATACTTGCCATACAGCAGTGTTGTCTTTTCAGGTAGTTCTGAAATCTTTTTGAATAATACTTTTCCAAATGAATTTTAATCATATAACATCAGGCACTGCTTGATTCCTCCACCCATTTGGATCTGGAAACCTGTCCCATTTTTCCAGTGCACACGAGCAGACATGCCAAGTAAATCTAGCCAAGTAATCTGTTTATTTAGAGCAGTGTGAACATCCCAAAGGAACCAGAGTCGTATGCTCAGATGGCATCTAAAGTTTGATCTGGGCTTTGTATTCTTGCATTTATTGGAGTCAAAGTGTTTCCTGACAGTGGGCAGGCAATGATAATGAGTGGGCACCTCATAACTGCTGAGTTTTCCCAAGAACACTTCAAATGGAGCCCCTGAATGAGTCTGTTTTATTTATCTAAATAGATTAGACAGATAGATAGATGATAGATAGATAGATAACTTTTTGTCGCCTGAGAATCACTTAATTTCTGGATCTACCAACTGAATAATTGGTAGTTCTTTATGATGAAGTCTAATCTTACCAATAAAGAAGGTAATTCGTTAAACGGGGATCAATTTCGTTGCCTGGAGACTACAAGGGGAACTACCATATCCAAAATCCTGAGTCCTGGCTACAAGTTCCAATCCTGTCACAAGACATGTAAATTCAGTCATTGATCTTCTCCATACCTCTGTTTTTCCTGTGGAATGAGAAGGTTGGGCTTTATAACCACTGGAATGACTTCTTATTGTAAAGTTCACTATCAACAGTTGTGCAAGATAAAAGATTTGTAGATTTTGTAACGAAGTTCTCATTTTTCATGTTGATTTTTAACTCACCAACAGATACATCTGTGACTTGCTCCTACACACATTTTTCCCTGATATTTCTTATCAATTTTACTTAAATTGTCCTAGTCATTCTCATCTGATGAAAACATAAGGAGGCATAGTTGGACAAGAGGAAAAAAACTCTCTAAAAGTTTGTCCTGAATTTGGATCCTTTGCTTCCTTCCTACATTTTTAATATGGGATACACTTTCCTCATAACACACTTTTGCTTTCAGGCATAGAGAAATTAGTAACAACAATAATTGGTATGACTCCATTTGTTGACCTACTACATTGTAAGCAAAATAGCCAGAATTTAAATGTATCCCCCGACACTAAAATCTACACTCATTCCATGATATCTTTTGACTCAGATAATCATCATTCATAATGATTTTTGTTATTATGAACACAAGAAATCATGCATCAACTGAGACATCCTTTAAATTGTATTTACCTGTAGGGCTTATATTAAAAGTACACAGACTACGAAGTTGACAAACCTAGTACTAAACCTCACCTCTCAGCAGTATGATTTTTTGGGGTACCAAAACTTTCCTCCAGAAGCATGATTTTTTTTTTGTACTTCAATTTCTTCATTTGTAAATTTAATGTAATAATAAAAATATCACTAGGTTTAGGGTTATAGGGGCAAACGAGAGTAAATGAGAAAGCATATAAACATGGTACATGATAAAGTGTTGTCCCTCAGTTCCTTAGAAATATAACTAACATCATCCAACAGGTAGAAGCACTTGCTTCAAATGCCAGCTCTACCAATAGCTGACACAAACTACATCCATTAATGAATGATATAAATATTTTTGAACATCAGCAAAAGAAAAAATGGAACAAAATAATATTTAGATTCCATTTGGTTTTAAAAGTTTATCATTTATTTAATCTCAAAAGCAATCTCTCATGTTTGTGTTTCCTCTTTGGAAGCCAGAGTTTATTTTTAATGATTGCACTAAACGGGGTTTTCTTAAAAGCTATTGGATAGAGGACAAAAAAATGTCCAGGTAGCTAAAAGCAATTGCAAGTGTGATAGGGGAGTCACCACATGGAAGTGGGACAGCCAGACCTGTCAGGGTTTATTATTATTATTGTTACTACTACTAAAAAATGGAGGTCAAATGATTCAAATATTTTACTGTAGTGATTGCAGAGACCTGTAAAGGGGAAAAAGCACACACTTTCAGGTAGATCAGGAAAAAAAAAAAGTTTATCCAAGTTGCATTAGTATCTGAAGAAGGAAATGATGTCAAGAGAAGAAGAATGAAAGAAGAAAAGATAAAAAGGAAGGAAGGAAAGGAAAAGAGAGGAGAGGAGAAGAAAGGAATGTTGGGGAAAGAAAAGGAAAGAGGAAAGACGAAAACCCATTACAAAGATGGAACATAGCTACTGACTGGTTGTCAATAGACGTAGATGGTAGCACATGCCTGTAATCCCAGCAACTCAGGAGGCCGAGGCAGGAGAATTGCTTGAATCTGGGAGGTGGAGGTTGCAGTGAGTTGAGATCTCACACTGCACTCCAGCCTGGAAAACAGAGCAAGACTCTGTCTTGGGAAAAAAAAAAAAAAACTTAGGAAAGATTTCTGGATTGTAATAGAGCGGGGACTGTGGTCTAGGCTTGGTTTCCCAACTCTCAAGTTTTGTGATCTTTGTAAATTTATTTATATCTGAACCTAAGCTTCTTTGACTATAAAATAAGATCTTGAATTAGATGACTTCCTAAAGCTTTCACCAACTGTTAAATTGTAGATGTACGAAACAAGTAATGTTTTGAAATATTGGCCTTTTTATATAGAGAGAGCCACTTCCATATTGGTTTTAACATTCTTATGTTAAAGGAATATAAATTCCATAGAAGGTACAGTGAATGACAGGGTTTTTAAGTTGAGATTTCAGAAAATATTGCTTGTCAGTTCTTCATTATTCCTGATTTGCAGATCTTTTTACTCTGTATCTAAGTACAATGCATACATTTCTCTATAATATAATCACCATCTTTTCCCACATGTTCCAACTGGATTTCAGTCATTGTAAAACTTTACTGCACTTTATAATTTTTGCTTCTTTTCACTAGCGTTATTAATACCTTGTATTCAATATATTTGCAAGTTGACATTAGAAGTCTTTCATATTGAGTTTTATTCTTGGACACTCCTGGTTATCCAAATAGATATTTGTGAATCCACTACTCCTACCCATCCCCACAAATCATCTAAAACCATTATTATGTTATATTCAACTTTGCATCTTCAGCCTATATGTAAAATTTTAAATGTATATAAGATTTATTTAATACCTAAAGGACACTCACTTTTGTGTCCTCGAAACTTATTGAAATACTGGGTTCTAACCAGTTTTGATTAAGTTAATATATTTATACTTATACAAAGAAACATAGTTTATGCATTCCACATATTAGTGGAAAATTTGGAAAAATAATTAGAGCATATGAAATGAGGACTAAGTGATCTGAAAGCTATACAACACAATTATTCTTTGCTTATTTCATTTTGAAATACTATAATGTCTGTTTAAAATCCACATCGAAAATCCAAAGTTAAAACAATAACAAGAAACTTACCTTGCCATGAATTTTAATAAACCACATGCTTCAAAATCAAGTACATTGTGTCTGCCGTTATAAATACGTGATTGCATATTCCAAGTGATTGGTGTTTAGATTATGCATAGCTTCCTTGAAAATAAGTAAGATATTCACACAATTTCACTGGTTTCATGGTAGAAGAAAATCTTACACATGCTTAATATCATCAAAATTGTCAGAAGTGTTTCTTGATAGGAGAGGGAAAAGATAGTTTTTGGTGTTTGCTTAACACATATTTAGTGACACAATGTAAAAATGTTAGCAGTGTATCATCAAGTGAAGGCAAGGGGGCTCCCTCTCTTCATATCAGGCTGTAAAATCTGACTAATGGCTTTTTGATAAGGTGACATTGTTTTGGCTTAGGGGGATTTAGAAAAGTGTTTTATTGGCTAAAGTTTGGGGATTGTTCCTATGGAAGAATTGTGGCAGCAAATCTTCTGATCCTTTTCCATGCTCAGACACTAACCCCAGGGAAGGTGGTCAAGAAGCCACTTAATGGTTCTTGATGGAGCTGAAGCCTCAAGGTTAAGTATCAAATCTATATCAAGGGAGAGAACTGAGTGGGCCTGCTCTTTTGTCTTCAACCTTTCTGCTTTCTTCTCTCCTTCTCCAACTAAAGTGTTCTAATCCCAAAGTGAAAGTGAAACTCTACTCCCCGTCTAATGGTATGTCATAGTCCCATTACACCAGCAGGGAAGAGCTGTGCTGGTATCTCTAGTGAGTAACACTGAATGTCAGAAAAGTAAGAACAGACTTTTCAGTGGGTGAAAAGTCACAGACTGTGACCATGGGAAGAAAAGTTCCTTTCTCTTTCTTCTGCCTCGCACCCCGCTTTGTGTGGAGTCCATTTTTGATATTGCACCTCGTCTATATGGCATGTTTACCTTAATCCATACATTTGCACGTATGCTTTTTGGTTTATGGGGCTCATGGAATCCCATTTAAGCCTGGCAAAATTTGAGGTAGATTATACCTTTGTCTTACAGATTGTGAAATGGAGCACACAGCCTTGATTATTAATTATGTTTCTGCTATAAATTGCTAGCAACATGTCACCTTAGGCAGGTTTCTTTCTGTAAACTTCAATGTGCTATCTGTAAACCAGAAACTCAGGCAGCCTCCTTGGGTTGAGGCAACAGTTACCTGAGAGGATATTGGTAAAGTAGTTAATGCTGCTCCTGACACAGAATAAGCACTCAATCAATGACAGTTCTTATGGTTAGAGTATGGTTGTTACTATAGTTAGGATTACCTTGTGGGACTCTGACACAGATCTGCTACTTCCAAATCCAACATAATTTCCTCTGTCCCAGGGATGTAGTTTCATATAGCAGTGTAAGTCTCTCTCTCTGAAGATGGACGTCAGTCACAGAGCATTTCATATGCTCTCTTCACTCCCATTGAACTATTTCAATGAAGATACTAAGAATTATAAGACATAAACACAGTCCTGAAAAACTCAGACAAGCAAAGAAGTCAAATGGTGTATAATACTAAAATGGCACAAAGAAAGAACTCACGTGAATTTAAATAACCTTTAAAAGCTAAGATGATTTTGGGTGGGAAGAATTAGGAGATTAGTGGCTTAGTACAAAAATGTCTGTTTTTCTTTTCCTTCCCCCAACTCTGGTCACTTTACTTAAACACACACAGAGTTGGTTTTGTTCAAAAGCACACTGTCATATGAGACTTCCCTTTTTATGGTTAAAAGGGAACATGGTCCTTTTCTCCATGTGCTGAATGGGCTTAAAATACACACACACACACACACACACACACACACACACACGTGCGCGCACACACACAAACTAGAAAGTGCCTAGCTTGGGAATCATGTTTCAAGAGAGTTGGCCTGCACATCTATGAAATAAGATGGCAAAAATCAATCCTGAGAGAATACGAATGGGCCTGAATCTCCCAAATTCTATGGCATGGTAATTCCCGGGCATTTATAGTCTTTCACCAGCTTCCTCGGTGAGCTAGCAGGAGGGGAGATGAGGATTATGCATTAAATTCCTTTACTTTTTTTCAGTCTATTTTTTTTTTCTGTCTACAGAAGGTGTCCCCCTTGTGGTTACAGAAAAAGCTGAACTGGCAGTTCATCTCATCTTGTGAAATTTCATGCATGGACAAAGACCTTTAGTATTCTATCCACCTTTTAGCTCTTGCTTCTAAAAGGGTAAACTTTTACTCAGATACTCATTTCTATCTGAAAGTTAATGCTAAACTCAAAGCTAGATATTCAGTCAGCTGGCTTTAAACTTTTTAACCCCACTTATGATTATTTTTAAAATTCTCTTTCCCTGTGGCTAGTAGTATCGTTTTTCCATGAAGTGGTATCAGAGATTAAGATGGTGTTATCTGTCCATTAACAGTTTACTTACTGGAGCATGAAAAAGTGATTAAGCATGTGTCTGTTTCAATGCCCTGACTGACCATTAAGTTCTCTCAAGTATGCAACCCAGCTTGGTCTTTTCAGCAGCAGTGAGAAAACCAGTCTGAGTCAGCAGGTTCCGCAATGGGCTTCTTTCACTCCTGTTCCTCTCTCTTGGAGTCAGAGTAAACACTAAAGTAGTGGGAGTAGACAGTTTTGGTTATTCTTAAGGAAGTATCTTGGTAGAGCTGCTGTTTCTCTGTTGAGTAGGAATTAACTATTTTTCCCCCGACTACTGTGTTAATATATCCAAATATTTTTTCCAAAACTATAGGATTAGTAAAGGTTTTATATGCCACTTTGATAAAATTGCTTTCACAAAAGCAGTTTTTAAGAAGGTAACTAAGAGCCCTGAGACAGTGGTTTCATAAAGGAAATTCAATTAGGCTCTGTCTTAATTGCAGAGTTTTTTAAAAAGAAAGCAAGAAATGTGAAATATTCCTCTCAGTCATCTATCTTCTGTAACATACAATTCTAGAATTCTTAGGAAAAATGCACATTAGATATCAAAAGTGTTAACATTTCAAATATTAAGGAGAAAAATCTAAGTAATAGTAAATCAATAAAGTATGGATTTCTACATCTTACCTATTTTACTTCACATGGTACCTCCGCAGTCAGGAAGGCCTAACAGTATGATTTTCACCACAGCTGACTTGGTAATCAGGCATATTTCCTATACATACATATTATAGACTGAATAACTGAAAAATGAAGTGGACATTTAAGCAATACTTGGTTTATTTATACCAACTTCTGCTCAAAAGGAATTTGATGCACTTCGAGGGCAGTATTACATAAAAACATATTAAGATACTACTAATAGGAAACTTCACTAACATGGTGTTGTTAGACGTATTTTCCCATTTTCTACCTATTCTTTCTACTCTTACTCATTGATTATCTGTGTGTTTTAAAAAGTGTAATAATTTTAAACATCAAATACAGAGTGTCACATTTATAAGACACACTATGGAGTATGAAAGTTATTTGTTAGAAAGAGGAATATATCTTATTGCCTAATGGCAGAATTGTGTTTCAGGGTACATGATCTGATTAAGCATCCAGATCCAAGGACATGCCGAAATAAGTTCTACTGTGTTTGATATTCATACTGAAGCAGAGGATATCAGTACTCTCTTTCACAGCATGCTATGTCTCTTGTATCGTAAGTGTATTTTTTCAGAAGACATTAATCATGTATTAGTCTATTCTCATGCTGCTAATAAAGACATACTAGAGACTAGGTAATTTATAAAGGGAAGATGTACTTCTTCCTTTATTTAATTTATAAAGGGAAGAGGTACTTCCCCATGGCTGGGGAGTCTCAGGAAACTTACAATCATGGCAGAAGGCAAAAGGGAAGCAAGGCACCTTTTTCACAAGGCGGCAGGAAGGAGAATTGCTGAGCGAAGAGGAAAAAGCCCCTTATAAAACCATCAGTTCTCATGAGAACTCACTCACTGTCAGGAGAACGGCATGAAGGTATCTGCTCCTATGTTTCAATTAACTCCCGCTGTGTCCTTCCCACAACATGTGGGGATTATGAGAACTACAATTCAAGATGATATTTGAGTGGGGACACTCACATCATTTTAATAAGTTTGTATGAGGGCAATTTATTTATCAGTTTATTCTTTAAACAAATATTGAGTGTCCAATGTGACCAAATCATATATGAAATTTTCTACATAGTATTTTTTGAGCACTGCCAGAAAGTTGCTACATATAAAATATGCTCTCTCTTTTGCTAGAAATTCCATGATTGGTGAAGTTTCTTGTTATTAAAGTTGTCTTCTTGAGGAATTCTTTGAAGTGGTAATTATTCTAGAAGGCAAGAGTTTTATCAACGAATAAAGTACTTAAGAGTAGGAAATTTTTAGTGTGTGTTTTCATCTGATGGGAAAAATAAGAGCAAAATGACCACAATGATTATTGAGATAAAGATGCATTACAGGAAAGGGGGAAATAACCAGGGTGAGGAAGAACATATCACCTGGCGCATTGTTTGCTTAACATCCCCAGGCATTTAAAAGTAACTGGCACTTGAGCAAGCAAGAGACATAGGGAATAGTCATAAAAGAATAGTGGGAGGAAAAAGCATGTTGCTTTTATGATTATTTCCTATGAGTCCTGCTTGTTCAAATCAGTTATTTTTAAATGTCTACTATTCTTTTACCTAGATATAAACCTGGCCAATCAGTAGTAAAATGTTGTTGTTAGGGGAAGTTCTACAATCACCTAAGACATTGATGTAATTCCAATTCAGAAAGCAGAATGTCCGGTTCCATATAATAATCACATTAATTTGAAATACAGTTAAACCCTTTTCCCTTGGCGCTTTTGAGGTTGTCTGCAGCGTGAAGGTGGGCGGGGGATGGTTGTTCTCTCCTTGCCTGCCTGCTTCTACTCCTCCTCCTCTATTTTTGCTAATCCAAGCAGATTGAATGTGGCTGGGGAAGGAAAAGAGGGAATAGAAATAAGAAAAGGCCAGCAAGCTCTTATTCTTGAGTATGATGACTTCTCAGAATTTAGCAGATGCCAAACTCTTTCTTTTGTAAAAATTTTCTTGAATTCTTCAGAGACTTCATCAGGAAACATTAAATTAAAAGTATAGGATGCAAGCAATACGCTTCTCTCTGGCTTGCCCTCCCACCTCCAGTATCCTTCTGCTGAGATTTCATTACACATCAAGTGACCCTCATGTATAGAACTTAACATGATCCTCCACCAGCTCCCCTGTGTTAGTGGTCCACATCTAGTCCATAAGAAGCACTTATCGCATCCTTGGAATGCACCTACAGTTTCTTACTTTAGTCCTAAATGCTGGCCTCAGCCCTCCTTTCCTTCTTCCTTGCTAACTCAGCTGATAGTATCAACCCTCACCTTTAAAGTTTTTGAAGGTATGTCAAACACTGTTCCCCATATTCCAGAAGACATATTTCAACCTCTCAAATTTCAAAGCCTCTCACGTTAGATTTGGGGGATAGCAACAGGGAGTGCTAGGGGGTGCTATTTGTGTGGAATCATCTGGGAAGGCCTCCCTGAAAAGGATACATAAACATAATCTATTGTAAAGATGCGAGAAAGCTCACAGCATCCCTGAGAAGAGTGGAGCAGCAGCCTTGGAGCATGGGTAGAAACAAGGACCGGCAATCAGATCACATCCATCACAGATCCCTGGGTGCTAAAGCTTGCACCACAGTTCCTCTGGCATTGGATAATGCTAGTCCTTCCAAATGGCACTATCATCACTGCTGTTAGCTGGCAACTGGATGTTGCTGCTGCTCCCACTATCACTGTCAACATAATCCCAAAGGAAAAGCTGTAATACCCATCTGACTAATGATAGTGTGGTTGGAATAATATTTTCTCCCAAAGGGACAACCTGTGAGGGATAATTTCATTTGGATGCATTTTAACACATTTGTTTTAAAATACATACTCATGTTATATAAGTCACAGTTATACCCACTCTATGCAATGGACCCTTTTTAACAGAATGATGGTTGAGGTCAGCATTCTCAATAAAGATTTGTATCCATTAGGACTAAGTTCAGCTGCAAATGACAGAAACTTACAATAAATGCTTTCTAAACTAGATAGTGGTCTGTGTCTCTCTGATGATCACAATCTGGAGATAAGCAGTTCAGGGCTGATACAGTGACTTATAATCACCAGGATTTATTTTATCTTGATATTTTGTCATTCTTAGTATACTGTCTTGTGGACCATGATGGCTGCTCAAGCTCCAGCCATCAGCCTGCATTCCATCCAGCAGAAAAGACAAAGAGGGAAGAGAAATAAAGAAAGTATGTCAATCATCTTTTAAGAAGGTTTTCTGAAAATTGCCACATGACACCTCTGTTTACTTATCAGGTAGAACCTAGTCATGTGGCCTCACTTTACTGTAATATAGTCCTTATTCTAAGCAGATAAAATTGAAGGATCTGTTACCAACAAAATATTGGACTAGACAATTAGCAGTCTGTTAGTTTTTTCTTCTGTTTTGGCTTTGTTGACGGTAGCTATTCTCTTGTGGAGGTTAGGATTGTGCTTTCTCTCCTCTCCAAGTGCTGAAACTTTCAGATACTTACTCATGCTGTTTATAAGTTTATACCCATCTCACCCACCCTCTCCCTCTACTCGCACCCTTGGTGTATTAGATTATAAGCTTCTGGGGGCCAGATGTGTATCTTCTTTATCTTTTAATCACCTAGAGACTTTATCAATTCCTTATCTCATATATATATATTTTATATATATATTTCTCAACATATATATTTTCCGTGATTGTAAATTTTAAATTTAGATTTTAAAATATAAAAAATACATAAATACATAGGGTAATTCAATAACATTAATAATGCAAAAATATTCAGTTAATCACTGTGTATTTTTATTTGTTGTCTTTAGCACTTTAGTTCATTCATCAAGAGTGCTAACTGTGGCTTCTGTAATAGAAATAAGGAAAAACATTGTCTCTCTATGGGTTTCAGAAAACAGGAAGTGTCTACAAGTGGCATTACGTTGTCATGGCAAAAAGAACAAAGGTTCTGGAGACAGGCTGTCTGGATTCAAATCCCCATTCTGCCACTTACCAGCTGTGTGACCACAGGCAAATTGCTTAAAGTCTCCGTTCCTTCAATTCTTCATCCCATAAAATAGAAATAATAACAGGGATGAATTGTCATAGGTGGTACTCAGAAGTGTATATAATATGAAGCTTATGCTTCAGGGACTGTAAAGACATGAGTTCCTTCTCAGACCCTCGGAGAAGCCCTAGCAATATGTTCATATGGCCCTATGCTTGGCAAAATTTACAAATGCAAGATTTTTAAAATCTGTTTTCTTAAAGTAGGCCACATATTGCATACATTTCGGCCCTTACAAAACCGAAAGTCTCCCCTGGCAGTTCTGCACCGAGTCAGAAGCTATAAATGACCCCGCAATGTGTGAAAAGTTGATTAGAAAGACTTTAAGGCAGTAGTGCTCCCTCTGGAGAGTGGCCCAACTAAACCAGAGACACTTGAGACATTTGTTTTAAAAATGTAGAAACTCGGTGAAGCTATAGTCAACAATATTTTATTGTACACTTAAAAGTTTGTTAAAAGGATCAATTTCATGTTAAGCATTATTACCACAATAAAATATATATTTTTTAAAAATGCAGGAGCTTGGGACCTTTACCTCCAGAAAGAGAATCTTTTGGGACAGGTTCTACAAATCTCTGTTTTTATCAAGTTTCTCAGGTGATTCTAATGTGCCTTAAAACTTGAACTATTCTATAATATCTCTTCCATCTCTGAAATTCAAATTTTGTTCTATATAATCCTGACTCAAAAATTACCAACTAAAAGGGTATGGAAGAATTGGAAACCTAACCTCATTTTGCAGAATGTGTCCAGGGAAAGGAATGCCCTGAATTGTTAAAGAGACAGAAAGAATGGAGACATGAAGAACTGGGATCTCACTTTTCAGCATGTAAAAAAACAGCTTGTCTGAAAGAGTTAAGACTTATAAATCATTAGCTTTCCATTGGTATATTTTCGGGAATAAAAAATTATGATTCTATTTTCTCCCCCTACTCACAAGCCTAATGGTAGAGGTTATGATAATTCTATTCAGTATGAGATTGTATTAGCCTGATCAAACTATGGTTCTGACAGAGAAAGAAAAATGATCTAATAGTTATCAGACATCCTACTAGAAGCTAACAAATCTGGTTGCATTCTTACAACAGTTCTGTAAGAAAAATGACACTCTTATTTTTATACATAAGAAAACTAAAGATCAAGCAGACTAAATAATTTTGCATAAAATCACACAGCTAACATGTGACAGAAATTTAAAGCCAGATATGGCTGAATTCAATGTCTCTTTTGTCTTCTTTAACACTGTGCTGCTTTCAAATAAATATGGCATTAATTTGTGTGTGAGGTGATATACAAAGCGTGAACCTTAGAAAGCTAAAGTAAGATATGCCACAGAACTAATTAATCACCTTTTTTATATCCATTCTTCCCTATGGTAACCTATGTTCTTTAAAATACTAGGGTGTATGAGCAAGTGTGCACATGTGTGCACAAACATATGCACACACTTAAACACACACTCACACACACACTCACATACACACACACACAAGAAAATATGCTTCCTTTTGTAAGATGACTTTGTGAATGATGCCGTTTTTCTATACGGCTATATCTAAGGTCAAATAATATACTCCTCTCTTCCTGTCCCACATTAAAGGATGTCATTATAATTGAAAGGTTGTGGTTGTGATCTTTTATATTCTTAAGCATTTGTGTTTAAACAGCAATGCGATTTTTGGCTACTACAAATCTCTTCAAAAAGTAAGTTGGATTGTGTTTGTAAGTCAACGGCTGCTGGTCTCAGATGATGCAGTGACTCAGAATTAATCTATACAATGTCATGGTCTTCATCTTGTAGCAGATTAGTGAGCTCATTCATTCCTGACAACATGTGGGCTGGGAGGAGACGTATTTTCACCTGACACGCCCAGCACAACTTGTTAAATTCTGTCCTTGAGTCCCTTCCACTCCAACAAGAATTTTTCGTCAGGATTCAACTGATACACTCAACTTCCTTAATCTGAGCAAAGTTAGGACAGTGTCTTAGTCCATTTAAGATGTCATAACAAAAAAAAAAAAAAATCCCATAAACTAGCTGCCTTATCAACAATCAAAACTTACTTATCATTGTTCTAAAGGCTGGAAATCCAATATCAAAATGCCAGCAAACTCCATATCTGATGAGAAAATGCTTTCTGGTTTGTAAAGGGTGCCTTCTCTGTGTGTCCACACATGATGTAAGGGATGAGAGCCTCTCTGGGGCCTTTCTTATGAGGACACTAATCCCTTTAATGAAGACAGAGCCCTCATGACCTCCCAAAGTCCCACCTCCTCATACATTACCATGGGGGTTAAGGTTTCAACATATGAATTTTAGAGCGAACAGATATTCAGACCATAGCAGACAGCTTAATCTTTGATGCAATAAGTAGAACATATTTGGGGAAGAGAGCAACGTTTGCCTTCCTCTTTCAATGTTTCATGAGGTTTTTGGTTTAGTTCTAAAGATTAAATGCTTCTGGTCTCTCTACTGGCACCAGAGAAAACAGAATCTAAGTTTTAAAAAAAATAATAAACGTGCACTGTTTTTAATTTTACAGTTTTTTTCTTGTCCTGTGTTGGTCCCGTCCTGCAGTAAAATCAAGTCACTGTGGAAACCTTATCACAGGTCCTCAGTTAGTTTTCATAGCTATATCAACAGATTGTGGCGTCAGGAAGAAATTACCCTAGTACATTAATTACTGGCCCATGGAATGGGAGCTGAGGGTAGGCAACTACACAGCTAGTAAGTGGATCACTATGAAGGGACAAACAATGCAAGGGATCCTAACTGGGCTTATATTTTTCTCCCAATATTAATGGTTTTTTAAATGTTTTTCACAAATCCAGGAATGTTAAGATGCCAAAGTACCTTGTTGCCAAAGCTGAGATGGAAACACTCATTGCCAATACTTTGGTACTAACCTTCCCCAATTAGAGATAAAACCAGTGTTTTAAGAGATAGGAGCATGAAAAGCTCAGTTACCACCCCTGAAATATTTTCTCTTTCTAATCAAGATAAGAAACTTCTGTGTTTCCTCGTCTATAGAATATATAAATACCTACTACTATTATGTCCAAATGAGAATATCTTGAGAAAGTAATATCCAACCAGATGACCAAGATATAAATTGTTATGAGCTTAAAAATGTTTATTTTTTTACCTAAACTTGAGAAAATGCATGATCAGAAGATAAATTGCAAATCAAGAATTTGGGTTCCAATTCTAGTAAGAACAATTAATTAACTGTGACTATGCTAAAATGTAAAAATAATTAAACAAAGACAGTAATTTTAAATTTAGAAGTTGAAGTTACATACAAAAGATATAAATTTTGACAGCTCTTAAATATTTATTTGAAAAAGATACTAATTTAAAATTGAATTTCCACCAAAAAGGAGCCCCAACATTCACTCAAAAATATGTTAACTGTTTATTCGACAACAGTTACATGTCAAAATCTTTGTACATTCTGAATTAATGGTGTGAATTGGTGAAATTTATATGTTTTCCTGAAGTTTAAAATTAGGTGATTGAAAATGAAATGTAACATCCAGGAAAATTGATATAAATTTCCTTCAGAAAGTCTATCAAAGTATAAAAGTAGAATTAAAAACTTATGTTTATGAGCGATTTGGGAACTCATCAGATATTGATTTTTCAGAAGGGAGAGAAAAATACACTCTGTATTTATAGGAGAATATTTTAATGAAAAAAACTCAGTGAAAAACGCTACCTGAGCTTTTTACCAAAGAAAATCATAGACTTTTAAATGGATAGCACATTTGACTAGCTAAGTGATGTTGCTTTAAATAGTTATTTTTTAAATATTTGGGTTTATAGTTACAAAAATGATTGCATATTGCAATGTGTTAGGACCTTTAGATCTATAAAGGTCATACTGAGTTTAACCTGCAAACAGGACACAAAAGACACATGGTTCAGCCCAATATTCTGCTAACTAAGGCTCAAATAAGAGTTGTCTCACCATGACAGGTAGAACTTCCTTAAACAGGTAACTTGTTTTGTTTTTCAGAAAAACGGTAATGGATTCTGTCTGATTGTGTCCAGGGGTGGGTGTATCAGCTTATGTGGAGATATTGATTAGGAAACCTGGGTGAAAAAGGGTTTTATCATCCCCAGTCAAGGCATAGCTGAATATTTTTAGAAAACAGAATAGAGATATTAGAGAACAGGAAGAAAAAGAAAAAAAAAGAAAGTAAAACAGCTTGCCAGAAATTGTATTACTGACTTTCACAGTTTGATGTCAAAACCTATAGCCAAAGGAGGCAGACTAGAATAATAAAAGTGCCATTTATTTATACAGTACCTTTTTCTGACAAGCTCTTGATACATTATGGTCATCTGGTTATCCCCTGAGCTTCAGTCCAAACAGCTCCTAAAAAGTACCGAGTCACAACTATTCTGGAAAGTAAGCCACATCAAGCTATGCTAATTCAGGGGTGGCTGGAAACTTGATTAATCAATGTCTTTGCATTCATTCCCCATGTTGGTCAAATCTCCCCCTGCAGACACGGGCACGCACACATACACATACACACTACACACAGGCATACATACTCATATAACTCACACAAACACACACTCTCTTTATTGAAATTCAGTAGTTCAACTTAAAGGAAAATTACTCATGTGGTTTATGTGTACAAAGCGGAGAAGAATGCTGTGAAGTTCATCTTCAGCTAGAGGAAGGAAAACTTTCTATGCCAAACCTCCGCTTTTCTTCCTTCCACAAAACATCAAGAATCTTTGGCATCTGGGTGGTGCTTGAAGAGTTGAGGGTTAGTATCTAAGACATTGTTTAAATGACAATAAATTATCTTCTTTTCAACCATGTAGGACAAAGAAATAGGGAGGGAGCTGGAAGAAGGAGCAGGTGGATCATTTTACAGACAAATAACCAGAAGCACATAGGATTGAACTGTTTTACTCACAGGTGTTCAGAAGGCTCTAGAAACAGGGAACTGCAACACTTCAGCTCTCAATCCAGGACTACAACACAAGACTTTTCTCTTTTTAGAGAAACAACATTTTCTTCAGATACCATGGTAGTTCAGAATACTAAAAATAAACTGAAAAAGATCATGTTGTCCAGGAAATTGATTATTTAATGGACTTTCTGTTTCTGTTTTCAGAAAATAGTATTAAATGTTTTTAAACATTAAACTTGACAAATAATGCATCACATCGTCATGGACAATATTATGTTTGCTATAGGAAAAATGTACCCACAGAACAATCATTCCTGTATTTTCCAGAACACCCTCCCCCCAAAAATTATAGACAATAATCCAGTAACTCTTATTCATTGATTTATTAATTCACTCACTGCTTCAAAAATATGCAGTAGGCATTAAATTTGATGCCATAAATAAAGGAGTCAACAAGACTCACTATTGAAAGGTGATTATATCAGAAAAATCTGAAAGGATGATCACTCCTCCTAGATACTCTGCCAATGGCTTTTTGCACTCTCATAAAATTGGAATGACTTCCTATGGTCTTCAAGGCCCTATATGATCTATCCCTGAGCTATGCCACCCTCCTTCGCTTCTGAATCTCTACCATTTATTTGGCACCAAACACATTTGCTCCCACTACTTCCTCTAAAGCAAATAGCTCAAGTTTCTTCTGACTTCAGGAAATTACTATTTTCCATGACCTTTGCCCAGACTAATCTTGCCCCTTAATGGACTCTCCCTTACTTTATTCAGGTCTCTGGTGATCCGCTCAATGAGGCCTTCACTGAGAACCTTACCTAAACCTCCTCTCAGTCATTCTATTTCCCCAAAGCTTGCTTTTCTTTTTCATATGCTGTATTAGTATCTAACATTAGAATTATATCTTTGTTTATTTTCAGTCTTTCCCAGCTGAAGGCTAAGACTTTCTCTCTCTCTCTCTCTAAATGAATGAATTAACTCCAGCAGGTATCAAGAATGCCTGGTATCCAGCAAGTATGAAGAAGGGATAAAGGTCCGAAGCATCCCTGGGAAACTGAAACAGCACTGCTTCAGGCCTTGGGTTTAGAGTTTCCATAGGTTCCCCTTTGAGAAAGACAAGTGAAAATTGGTTGTTGCAAATTAATGTAATGTAAAATAATGTAAGGAATATATGAATAGGAAGGAGTCATAGTTCTCTAAAAGACTTTTACACTCGCATAGAAAAATCAAGATTTTCCACAACTAACCTCAAAATGCTTTAATTGACTTAAAAATAATGCTTTCTATTTGTCATTATTTATTTATGTTCATGCTTTGTGCCAAAACCATACCTCTCAAAGAAAAAAGAACGAGTTTGGGAATATGTTGAGGTTATTGTCTTTTGAACAGAAAACTACTTACAGCAGACAAATTCTCTCAAAATCCTTTTCTATGATGTGATGCATCATAGAAAGTTATGTTTTTTGAGCGAAAATAGTACTGAAAAATAGGAGAATCTAGGGCTTAGGTAAATGATCTAAGAGAATTCCCTAGGGTTTATTTCATTTTTTTCTAGTCAGTCATTCTAAGATGAAAGTTCTCAGAAGTGTGATTTTGAGACTCTTCAGCAACTAAATAGCTTTATTTTGGCAAATGTAGTTATTTTTGTAAAAAATACATATTTATATATTTACATAAACATACACATATGTGTATATACATGTACGTGTACATGTATGTATATGTACATGTACATATGTCATGTGCATATATATTTATGTTAATGCATAATGGGTATATTATTATTTAAAAATGAATTAAAAACTAAGTAGTTAATAAAGTCTCAGTTTAACTTCAAATACAATAAATACCTATAGATATTACCTATATAAGCAAAAGTTTTTTGAGTCCTCAATAATTTTTATACCAGAAAGAAGTTCACAAGTTTTGAGAACTGCTGCTCCAAGACATTAAGATTCCAACAAATCAATTCCTAAATAATTTTTTTATAAGTTAAACTTAAAACAATGAAAACATATTAGTAACCTCGATCGCTTTAGTTATATATCTTTATCAGGACTCCAAACAAATAATGAATTATTTTTCATTTGTTATGTCTTTATTGTTTCAGCAAAGGTTTTTAATGTAGAGTCAGATGATTGCTCCAAACTATTTTCGTATACAGTTAAATAAAGCCTTACAAACATGAATTTATGAAAACCAATGAAAAGTTTCATAATCTAACATTGCAGCCATGAGCACAGGCTCCCAAACCAAACTGTCTGGATTTACTCAATACTTCTGTGCTTCAAATTCTTTAAGTATAGAGTATGACTAATATTAGAATCTAAATCAAAGGGCTGGCAAGATTATGTAACTTCATACTTAAAAAATATTCAGAACAGTACTAAGCACATTAATATTTGTTAGTGACTGTCATAGCTAATTTCGTAATGTTAGTTACTATTACCACCATTACGGAGAATAGTACCAAGATACTAGCAGGAACTCTGGAAGAAAAAGGGGAAGCTGGCATTAAAACCTTAGGAAGTAGTGAGGTGTCAAAAAAATTAGAAATTGAATGGTAAAGTTAATCTTGCCATTGAGGCAGTTTCCTTTTCTGAGAAACCATTTATGTTTTTGTCTAAGAGTAAACTTCCCTTTCTGGTACTTTAACCAGTAATCACGTGATAAGGCTACATTACGCAGATTAAATACGTGTCCCAAAGAAGAAAACAAAGACTGAACTTATGAAAATTAGTATTCACAGGAAAGACAATCTGTGAATTCCTAAGTATATCATGCCCTGATGTTTCCTAAGCCAGGATGCCATATGTTTAAAATCATACTCCTAGACAACAATTGTTCTGACACAGTATCATGAGAGTCAATGAAAGCCAGTCTTGTAAAGAGATAGTCTATTGAGAGAGGCATTTCTCAACATTTGCACTACAGAAAGGACAGCAGAGAGAATAATCTTAGATGGAATGTTCTAGATCACTTATTTTTCTATTTGCACTATGACTATGATTTGTGGAAGTTACATTTTTGGTAAGTTTTTGATACTAAATGAGTTTATGTCTATATTTATACTGAATATCAAATAATATTAAAATTAGGATCACTAAATCTGTTTTTCAAAGTGGAAGAATTTGGTTCAATGTAACAATAAACTTCAAAATAGAGTTGTGTACCCAAGTTGCTTGAGGAAATGAGTTCCCCACTACTGGGTGTGTAAAAGGAAAAGTCTATATATTTCTATCAGAAAAAAATCGCAAGTCCATTTAATTCTATTTCTTACCCATCTCATTAATACTGTAATAAACAAGCCCACTATCCTTTGTCTTTGACAGACAAGCCTCTATGTGGCAACCAATTTCATATTTTGAACAACTTTCACTCATTTGTTCAACAAATATTTATGGGCCAGACACTCTTCTAGGAAGTTGAAATATAGCAATCAACAAAACATGTAAAATGTTTGTCTTTAGAAGACATATTATTTGGGGAAAAAGCAGATTAACAATAAATAAGTTAATACTATGTATGTCAGAAACTGTTATGTGCTATGGAGAAAAATCAAGCAGGGGAGAGGGAAAAGGAATGTTGAGATGGAGATGAGGAGATAAATAGCCGGTTAAATAGTGAGGGATGGATATTCCCAGAAGCAATAGAAGAGACAGAAGTGGGGATTTTGGAAACATTTTACTTGGCCATAGATTGAAACTTGCTTTCTGGAATCATACCAAATAAGTTTAATTTATTTATAATTAGGTATTTTTCTATGTCTTTCATTTTCCAGGCTGAATATCTTCAGTTCTTTCTTCATTTTCCATGTGCTATGATTCTTAGGTCCTCTGTATCTCAGGCCTTTTTCCCTTGGACATACTCAGCCAGGAACACTATACTCTGGAAACAGAGTAGAATGTGAAAATTGTGACCCTCCCGCCCCCTACCACCATTCTGACTTCTAACATGAGCAGCACTGCCCTCAGGTTACCCTCCTGATTTCCACATCTGAGTTATCTGCCTCCTCTATGTATTATCTGTGCTGTATTATACTATATTGTAACTCACCTTAAACTTGACAATCTCCAGGGAGCATTCTAAGCCATGAGCTCCACAATAACAGATAGTCAGTATATTCTATTTCATCATTGTTCTTGACACAGAGTAGGTGCTTCTAGTAGACTTAGTTGCATGAATTATCTCTCACAAATCTAGTAACCCATAAGTTTAGATTCCACTGATTGGTTATGTTAACTCCATGAGGACAGAAAGTTTTATTATGTTTATTAATATGTTGGCAGCACCTAGAATGGGCATGGGCCATGGTAGGCAATTGAAAACACATTTAGGCTGGGCATGGTGGTTCCCAACAATAATCCTAATACTTTGGGAAGCCAAGGCAAAAGGACTGCTTGAAGCAAGGAGTGAGTTCGAGACCAGCCTGGGCCCATAGTAAGCCCTTGTCTCTAAAAAAATATTTTTTAACCAAAAAACCTACATTGGTTGAAGGACTGTACATCTATGAAACAGCCAGATGAGTGTTCAGTTGCAACAGACAGGGTTGTGATACTTGGCAAACAATTCTAAAAATTGAGACACATTAATATAGTGCTTTTATATTTGATTAAGTGTCATGTGTGTTCTCATGTCATCTCCAACTCCCTGGAGTAGAGAAGATGGAATGTTTCATTTCCATCATATAAAAGGGGCAATTTTACAAAACTCACAGAGATTAAAGAAATAATTTGAGACATAGAAGTTGTTAGGCTTAATTCCACATCTTCCAATTCAAGTTGTTTTTTCTTTACTCCACAATATGCGTGTGTCAGTTTACTGCAAGGTTGTCATATAAAGTGGACATTTTCTTATATGAAAGTTAGAAGGTCACCTTTGGCAGCATTTGGCCTTCCATACCACTTTGATTCCTCCACTTCCATGTCCCATGTTTACAATTGCCCTCGTTCAGTCATAGGTCAAGTTTGTTCATAGTCAACCACAGTCTCCACCTTTCCCAAACTGGGAGAGTTATCTATCCTAATATGATTGATGCCCTGCCTTTTACATCTATTAGATGATGCATTGTAGCTGGATCAACATATTTTAAATTTCTTACTTTTTTAAGATTTGCCAGCACGATACAGAAATATATGTTTTGAAGTTTTGTCTTAGAAAGTTTTGATTAAAAAATGGACCTTGTCCTATCTTGCCAAAGGTAGCTGACATTTTTACTATTTGTAATTAAAAAAAAAATTCCATTTATTGCAATTGCGTTAATCATTTCAGATTTCCTGTCAACTTTACTTCCTTGAGTTATATGAATAGGGTATTTCCAGACAGATGCCTGAGGTCAGTAACTTCTTATTCTAATGAAGGGTGTGCTTCCTCTGTATGACTGATGGAGAAACATTATTTTTAGGCAGCAAAAGCAAGTCAGTGTACTTAGCTTACAGTTTATTACTGTCTCAGTCCATAGGATGGAGGTGGGGGGAAGGTAGTACACCCCTATTTCACAGGGACTGAAACTGTGCTAATGCCATGAGAGTTTAGACATTGATGGATGAGGTAATCTATTCCAATCTCATATGGTGACAGAGAATTAAGTAAGATGTTGTCTGTGTGATTGTCACATAGGCTTGTCAGGTAGGACTTTCAAGGTAGAAAAGAAGGAAATGCAGCTGAGGTGGAAAAGCAGTGGTCAAGCAGGTAAAGAACGGACACTGGAATAAAAAATCATGGGTCCAAGACCCTGCTTAGGAGTTGAGTGAACATGAACTATTTTCTTCCCTATAAAATAAAGTTATCAATACTTATGTCAGAGGGTGGTTCTAAAGATTAAATTGCATAATATGTAGTCTCCATTAGCAGTGGCAGAGGTTTGCTGTTTCAGAAACTAAGCCTTCAGTGAAAAATTTCCAGCAGCCACTTCAGTGTAAAATCAGCAATTTCATAGAATGCTAAAAAGCAGCAAGTCTTCCCATTATAAAGTTGGGTTGTAGAGCTCATAGTAATAGCAAAACCACATACGTATTTGTAATCTGTACCATGAGATTTAAGGGAAGAAGATACAGTGGTATGTGTTACATTTAAGTGACAAGGACCTTTTTTATTTCCACATTGAAAATTGATTTTACTGTTTACTTGGCAATTAAACAATTGTTGATTGAAAACACTTCCCTAATTATAAAAGATAAAGTTTTAATTTTATTTTTATTGTTCATTGTGAAAAATTAATTATTAATGAAAGTAAATAAAGTAGAAAGAAAACATTATTCAAAAGCCACCATCCGGAAGTTGACAAACATAGGTAACAGATGAGGGATAGTCTTTCATTTTTTTCTATGCATATATCTATAGCTATACATATAAAATTATTCTTTTTACAAATAAAGGATCATATTATATGTAATGTTTTATAACTTTCTCTTAACAATATGTGTTTATGTCAATATAGAACTATATTAATCAATACATCATTCTGTTCATGTCAATATAGATTTACAATCCCATTTTTAATGGGTTTCCATGGTTATCACAATGTCTTAGCCTACTTTTAGACATTTATATTGTTTTCAGTAATTTTTGCTATAATAAATAATGCCATTTTGAACTTCTTTGCCTTTATATTTGTGCATACTTTTCAATTATTTTCTTAAGATAATTTATTTCTAGTAGAATTATTCTAAGGCTATGCTTATTAAAAATTTTGTAAAGTTTTCTAGATTGCCCTTCTGAGAAACTATTTTGATTTAAACACAACAGGACATTTTTAAGTTTTCCTAAAGTGTAGAGTTTTAATTGAAAGACACTGAGTTTTAATGCTGTTATCCAAAGGGAAAAAGATACATTAAAATGTGGATTAGTTCCAAACAGAGAAAATAAGAAGAGTGTGCAGAAAAATAGGGAAAGAGTGTGCATAAGTAGAATTCAGTGAAAGTATTAAAACAATGTTCAAATTGAACTTTAGGGTAACCAAATAGTTGATGAGAGAAAGTTCTTTTAAAAATCTTAGTTAATAAATGATAAAGTAATTATAGTTTTAGAATATTAACATTTTGAAATCACCAAGAAAATAAAGGATTAGGCAATATTTAGCAATGGTTGCTGAAAACATTCAATGGGAAGGTTTATAATAAACGAATCAAGTTGAAAATACCTGAACACATTGACAATTTTAGCAACACAGAGTGTAAGCAGACATTATTTTCTCCTTGATATGACAAAATAAAAGATACATAAACAACAAAATACATGATACATTCATGGCTTATAAACATCTATAGGAAAGACAGGGGACAGAAAAATCCATGAAAAGAAAACACAGAAATGCAATCTGCAAATTCTAGAATGTGTGAAACTTGATGGAACAAAAACTCGATTTCTTCAAACATTAAATTACAAAAAATAAAAAAAATAAAAATAAAAAGGATGAGGGAGTGGAATTTATAAACATTATTTTATGTGTTATTCTGTTTTCACATTGCTATTAAGAACTGCTTAAAACTGAGTAATTTATGAAGAAAACAGGTTTAATTGACTCGCAGTTCTTTAGACTTAACAGAAAGCATGACTGGGAGGCCTCAGGAAACATACAGTCATGATGGAAGGCAAAGCAAGGACCTTCTTCACGTGGTGTCATGGGAGAGAAAGTGAGGAGGGAAGTGCCACATACTTTTAAACCATCAGAACTCACTCACTATCATGAGAGCAGCATGGGGAAATTCACTCCATAATCCAATCACCTCCCACCAGGCCTCTCCTCCAACATGTAGGTATTAAAATTCCATATGAAGTTTGGCTGGGGGCACAGAGTCAAAACATATCATTATGTATGTTTAAATAGCATTGCAAACATATTTAATGCTTTAATGCTACTTGAATCATTATTCTTTCAAACCAACTGCACACATATTATTAATGAGACCATCAGGGATCTTTGATGAGATTATGGAATTATTACTAACTTTTTAAGTGTGGTAATATTTTTGTACTTATGAAATGCAGTCTTCTTTTAGAAGTATACATTGAAATATTTACTGATGAAATAATATTATATCCAGGATTGGCTTTACTTTCATTTTTGATTTTCTTTCTTTATTTTAAATATAGAAATGGGGTATTGCTATATTGCCTAGGCTGGTATAAAACTCCTGTGATTAAACAACCCTCCCACCTTGGGCTCCCCAATACTTGGGATGATAGTCATAAGCCAGGACACCCAGCCTAGGATAGGCTTTAAAGTCATCGAAGGTGAAGGGTAAAGAAGAGACCTAGATGCAGCAAAATTGAGTACCAGTTGACAACTGGTGAAACTAAAGACAGGTATATGGGGTTTGTTCCACTATTCCTTCTACTTTGAATATGTTTGAAATTTACTATGATAAAAAAGGGAAAAAGTATTTAAACATAGATTACTATATAATTAATATTTATGCACACTGGGAATACACAAAATACAGAAAAGAAAAGCAATGTTCAATTAAGCAGAAATTAAAAATAGAAAATTGTAATAATTGAAAAATTATTCATGTTTCAGAAAGTGCTTATTTAAACTTAATGAGCAGTGCTAAGAATTATGCAGAAAGACATAAAAAGTCTTCATAATTAAAATAAACTGAGTAATTGTCAATTAGAAGAAACTGTTTAAATGGATGGAAAAGAGTGTATTTCTATCGAGGCCAATAATAGTAATATGTAGAATATACATAAACACCACTAAATGCCACTTATTTTTAAATAAGTAAATGCTTTCTAAAGTTAGTAATATCTCAAAATTATTTTTCCAGAGAAAAATAAATGACTATACTTTGTACATGATAAAATAATTGTCAGTAGTGGGGGGAAATAATAATAATTCTGTGTCACCTTGTATGTAAGGTATAATGTAGATCAAATGGTATAGTATATTATGTATAGTAAACATTGAAACCAAAAGATTAAAGACAGACTTTAATAAAAGAGATTGAAATCAGTTCAACATTCTCATTTTATAGACAACCAAACTGAGATCTGGGAAGCTGAAGTGATTTGCTTAAAGTTATACCCATAGTTAATCGTGAATACATTTGGCTTATTTATATGCAGTTTTATGATCATGTATGATACAATTCTTTACTCCAATTTTGTTATCAAAAATCACTTTGTGAAGATTGCAAAGGTGGTAACCATAAAATTTAATATCATTAATGTAATAGATAAAGATGGTGAACATAATAGTGAATGCAAAAGTGTTAGAGAAAACCACCATTGTTTTCTTTGGGAAAAGAGGAAATTAATTGGGATTTAATTAAAGTGGACAGCACTCTGATGGGAATAACAAGACAAACACTATGCAGTTATTTATGTGAATGTCAAATAGACATATTATATGACCTTTAATTAAGAAAGAAATTGTCTCTAAAAGGAACAAAAAGGTAGCAAATAATTATTCTGTAGAAGGAACATAAAAGGACACAACAACAGCATCTGCCAATGTTTTCAATTGAGAGAAAGATAATTTAGAGAAGTGAATAAAATGGTTTTGACTTTTGTCCTCTCTCCATCTGTACTGATACAGTTAATAGCACCTTCATCCCCCCACCCCCATCAGAAGCAGCTTTATAGGGTAGTGCTTTATAGGGCAAATCGTTTCACTATGAGTTGTTCCTTTAGTAAAGAAATTGAGTTCACACACATCAATGCCCCAACACAGTCTCTGCTCTATGCAAAAGGACAGCATTTTCAGATAGGCAGCTTGGGGTTAATAGTGGAGTCTTTGGACAGGTAAAAATTGAAGCTGAGCAACCCTTCTGGGAGTCAGATCCATATACTAAGGGGCATCGTCAGCCCTGTGCTCTAACCAGCTTAGCCTCCAGCCAGCCTTGGGGATCCTCTCGAGTCCTTTCTACAGAGGCTTTAATTAACTGTCCTGCTGGTGTGCACCAGGTGGGATTTCACTCTCAAATTAATCCATCTTTTAAAGCTCTTGTGTCACTCCTCTTCCATTCTCTGCACATTGTTTTTAGATAACTCATTTCTGTAAGGTATACAATTTACTAATCTCAATATCTAGGCACTTTTATATTTAATGCTCTCTTGGCTATTTCTAATGAGTTGATATCAAGTCATCGTAAATAGTTTTTCAGGTGCATGGACATGTGAATGAAAAAATTAAGCAACATCTATTGGAAATATAGAGTCCAAGTCACAATTTTCAGCATCTATGCTCCTTAGGGAGAAAAAAGAGGACACATTCAACTAACCAACATGAATTATTAGGTATTATAATATGCACAGCATGGGCCTGGGTACTGTGTAATGCAAGAGGGTAAAGAATCATATTTCCTGTCATTACAGAGCACTTTATACTTATTGCACTACAAGATCCTCATAATATAGAAAGAAGCACATTAGCACCCTCAATTTGCAAGGGAAGCAAGGCTCAGAGCAATTGTGGATTTACCAGCACCTAATTAGTAGCAGAACTGAAACTATACATTTTATTTTCATACACCTCAGACTTATGGCAGGCAGCTGCTCATCTTATTGGATGTGCAAGCTGTACAGGATCTTTGGGACATGTTTTAATAATATCCTTGAGTGTAGCCCCTGTGAAGCTTCTTTGCTGCCCCGGTTTCCTGATAGGTATATCGTTCCAGAAAATTTTCAATCACTTTTGATTGAAAGAGCCCCATTTTTGAAATTGACTCAGTCCTATTTATTGTTAAATGTCAATGTCATAATCAGTTCAAGTTTCTTTCCCAACCCCTGCCCTTGCCACAGTGGACTATATTTTTTAACTCTAGAGAGTTATAAATGTGAGGGTATCAATTCCTTTGGACTCAATTTCCCCCTTGTTTTAGTCCATTTTGTGCTATTATGAAAAAATACCTGAGACTGGGTAATTTATAAAAAACAGACATTTATTTTCTGATAGTTATGGAGGCTGGAAAGTCCACAGTCAAAGTGCTGGCATCTTGTGAGGGCCTTCTTGCTGTGTCCTCACATAGCAGAAGCCAGAAGGGCAAGAGAAGATGAATACTGTGTCCTCACATGGCAGAAGGGCAGAAGAGAGAAAATACACCCCCAAAAAGACCATTCTATATTGGTGTTAATCCGTTCATGAGGACAGGGTTCTCATGACCTAAACACTTCCAATGCAGCCCCACCTCCCAGTGCGGCTGCATTGAAGATAAGTTTTCCAACACATTTTATTTTAAAAATAAATTTTAGGGGGCACATTCAGACCATAGTACTCCTTTTATAAAAAACACGCTATCACACCTTATTCTGAAATAAAATTAAGAATATAACATATTCTATGTATATATAGTTAAAATTCTTTATAATGACCTAACTATAATATACAAGGGAAATAAATGGTAAGATTTTATAATAAATTAATGCATTAATGTATAAACACTCAGATAGGACCACATTAAAAGAGATGCAGTAATCAGATGCATTGTTCCATTATGTAGAACTACCCCAAATGCAACAGCCATAAATGCTTTCTAATGGGCAATATTGCCATCAGTGAAGTGATTTTTATCAAAATTGTGAACAACTCTTGTTAAATTTCAAGTAAAATGAAGTACAATTTTTCTTCAATATACACAGTAGTTATATTCCTGGAAAAATCAGTAAATGTAAGCATACCAAAAATACTATATATATATATATAGTGTGTGTGTATATATATAGTGTGTGTATAGAGTATATATATGTGTATGTATATGTGTGTATATATACATATATACACATATGTGTATATGTGTGTGTATATGTGTGTGTATATATATAAATAGGTTCTTCACCTACGTGAATGCCCTGTAAAACACTTGAAAGCTATATGGCATGAAGGACAATTGTCTATGGTAGGAGACTGTCCCATACATTGCAAGATGTGTTGTATCCTTGGCTGCAGCCAAATAAATATCCATAACAACTTTCATATTATTATGACAACCACAAAATACCCCATGAATTTTCAAATTGTCCCCTAGGGAGTGGTACAACCCTAGTTGAGGACTTCTTCTCTAGAGACTTGGAAAGAAGAGAGATATTATCTACCCTCTCATCCACCCTTTTTCCTCTGTGCTTCTATAGTGTTCTCTCACAGCCGGGGGCGGGAGAGGAGTAAGGAGAGAACATCTCTCATGACAAGATTGCAGCTCCTTCATATTGGCACCTGATTCTGATCAATCTCACTTATTATCTAATCAGTGTGGTTAGATCAAATACTCAGCTGTTCCCATTGAGATAGACTCTTTACTCAGCATTTCCTCCAGGCACTGGGGGAACTTACATGTGACCGGATTATTCTTATAGGTTGACCCCACCAACTGGTGGCCTCACTCAAAATACATCCTGTGTCCTATAATAGAGTCCTTGGCAGGTCTGCACCTCCAATGTCATGCCCCACCACAGCCCCACTTCTCAGACTGTTTTAAATACCTCTCCAGTGACAAACCCCACACCACTCCATTCCTCCTCTGTAGTCTTTCACCAACTCCAGGGGTATATGATACAGAAGAAAGCTGGAAGCTGAGATTGGGAATCAGATGCCAGCCTCTCCTTCTTACAACCTTTCAAGCAATTATTTTGGAACCTCTTCCCTTTACCTCAAAGAGGAGAAACCAGTGGGTCCTCTCCTTCACAACTCTCAACAGAGTGCACAGTAGACTGGGTCTAATTGATGTTTTGTTTATATGCCACAGTGGAGAAACCTTAACTGTAAACAAAAGAGATAGAAATGAAGGAATCTTTTAAAATTATGAAATGCATTCTCTCTATGCTAGAATTGAGCCAGGGCTATTTTTATTTACATTGGCTACCAATATTTCCTCTTCAGGGAATCTCTCTGAACCTATCTGGTTCAGGGAACTACCTGAAATATATATGCATATATCCTCTTTTGGCCAGGTGTGGAGGCTTATGCCTGTAATCCCAGCACTTTGGGAGGCCAAGGTGAGTGGATCAACTGAAGTCAGGAGTTCAAGTCCAGCCTAGCCAATTTGGTGAAACCCTGTCTCTACTAAGAATACAATAAATAGCTGGGCGTGGTGGCATGCGCCTGTAGACCCAGCTACTCAGGAGGCTGAGACAGAAGAATTGCTTGAACCTGGGAGGTGGAGGTTGCAGTGAGCCAAGATCACATCACTGCATTCTAGCCTGGGAAACAGAGCGAGACACCATCTCTCTCTCTCTATAGATATAGATATAGATATAGATATAGATATAGATAGATACACACACACATGTATGTGTGTGTGTGTGTGTGTGTGTGTGTATGTGTGTATCCTCTTTAATCATCCTCCCTTGTCTGTAAGTCTGAGAGTAATTTAGAATAGCATATTAAGAAGCGATATGGGCAAAAAAAGAACAAGATTCCACCAAGCAATCTGAAAAGTGATCTGGTGGATAATTCTGGTCATTGTGGCAATTACTGATAATCACATAGGAGACCCCAGACAAGGAATAGCAATGAAAGTAAAACATGCCTAGAAAATATGATTTAGTTTGTTTTTAATTTTCCAGTTGTCAATTCTCCCCTTAATAATTAAGTTAGAAGGAACTCGGCTAAATTTTGTATGAGAGAGAGAAGTGAAAAAAGGCAGACAATTTAGTTACTGTAAGTAACTGTAAGTCTAATAGTGGAACTAAGGTGATCCTTTAGAATGAAGCAGGTGAGTCACCTTGATCTTAGGAAAAACAAAAGCAAAAAATTAAGTCCTATAAGTTCAACACGGACTCTGCTTACTTTGCAGCCCCTGCTGTCATCCCTCTCTCTCTCACTGGCTACGTGCATTAGAACCTCTGACCTTTCAGTTCCTCAACTGCATCTCATCTCAGGGCCTTTGTGTCCAAAGCTGCTTCTGTCCAGGGCTGTACTGAACTCACTTCACTCCTTCCTTTCCTAGCCAGTGCTTAGTTATCTTTTAGACCTTTACAGAGTCTACTAAAAAAGGTTAGCTCTCTCCCAGAAAATGTCTAAGCCCATTCTCTGTGTCTTCTTGCTGCTACATACCACAATGTTAATTAAAAAATGAATTGTGTAATTTGGTTAGTTTTCTTCCCCACGATGAAAGTCCCATTTTTTTCCCACTGATGATTCCGTTATGTCTAACACCCGACCTTGCTTAGTGGTCACTCAAAAACTACTCAATAAACAAATGAGTGAACGAATGAATAATTTTTATCTATGATAATACAGCTAGCAGGCAAACACCAAAATTCAAGTTTATTCCCACAAAACTCAAACTCATTCCTGCTATTTTATTTTATTTTATTTTATTTGAGACTGAGTCTCACTCTATCACCCAGGCTAAGTGCTGTGGCATAATCTGGGCTCACTGAAGCTTCAATCTCCTGAATTAAAGCGATCCTCCCACCTCAGCCTCTTAAGTAGCTGGGAATACAGGCGTGCACCACCACACCTGACTAATTTTTGACTTTTTTATTAAGATGAGGTCTCACAATGTTGCTCAGGCTTGTCTCCAACTCCTGGGCTAAGTGATCCTCCCACCCAGGCTTCCCAAGGTGCTGAGATTATAGACATGAACCACCATGCCCAGCCTGCTCTGATCTCTCATATGAGACACTGCCTCTCACAGAAAAAAAAAAAAAAAAAATCCCAACTTGTCAGGAAGTTCATTAGGTAGTTTTCTAACACTAGGATTCATATATAAATAGAATGTTATTTATTTAAACAAGTATAATTAAATTTATTTAGTTATAATTGATTAAGAATTAAAAAGTATTAGATTTATTTAATTAAAAATAGGATTTTTTGACTGGGCATGATGACTCATGCCTGTAATCCCAGCATTTTGGGAGGCTGAGGTGGATGAATCACTTGAGGTTAGGAGTTTGAGACCGGCGTGTCCAACATGGTGAAACCCCATCTCTACTAATACAAAAATTAGCCAAGGTGGCAGGCACCTGTAATCCCAGCTACTCAGGAGGCTCAGGCAGGAGAATTGCTTGAACCTGGGAGGCGGAGGTTGCAGTGAGCCAAGATCATGCCACTGCACTCCAGCCTGGATGACAGAGTGAGACTCTGCCTCAAAAAAAAAAAAAAAAAAAAAAGGATTTTACTTTAAAATCAGAGGATAAACATCTAAAAAATCTAGCATATTCTTTTCATTTTATAAATATATCTTATAATGTTAAGTACTGTTAAATTAACACTAGATTTTTTATAACGATGAATGTATAGTGTTTTAGTTTATGTCAGATTAAGAGTGTCAGAAAGATGTCAAAAATACACATGAAAAATCAAAACAATTTATTTTATCTTTGGACTTGTTATCTAACAAATAAGACTGCTTTTAACAAAACAATGTTCTTCTGAATATATATGATCAAAAGACAAAAAGATTTGATTAAAGGTTACAAGTATATTAGATTTCCTTCACTAGTCTTGTATATTTCTGAAATAATAGTAAAATCAGTGGTAGTTAAGGGAACTAAGAGGCTCTTTACAAAATCTATACTTTGTCAGATTTGGCTTTCACTCACAGTAAATGTAAATGTCTGGTGGCTGTGCAGGGGCATGGAGTGGGGAAGGATTTTTTCACCTGCTCCTTACCTACAAGTCAGTTATATGTCATAGAAAGAAGACCGGATATTCTCAGATTACTATAATCTGTTTTAGAAACACTGGCATACCAGGAGGGACAGGCAGTGGGAGCAGTAAATCCATGTTGCAAAGGATCAGGGGGTGCATTGTCTGTAGAGAAATTAGGCACAATAATAAAACCAACGAAGGGTCTGTCTGCTTTTTATTGCCACCATTCATCATCTCAGTGGTAAAATATCCTCTCTGCCTGGTAGAGCAGACTAGCACCCTCCATCCCCACCTTGATATGCCAGTCTTAAAAAGGATTTCTTTTCCTATAATAGTAACGACTTTATAGAAATTATGTGTTCCACTTGAAACCATCCAGAATGATTCCTCTCAAAATGAAAACTCAGTATTTTTTTTTTAAAAGATTGAGCTGAGAGGTAATAGGATTCTGCTAAGAATTGGGCCAAAGAGAAAAACGGCTATATTCTTCCTTTTCGTCCTCAGTAGTTGTTTAGAGTCCTTTTATGTGAGTCTTCTTTGAGATGATTTTAATCATCTCCTCTCTGGTCTCTTTATCCTTGGTCATGCCCACTTTAGCACATTTCAGACACACTGTCAAGACTGATCCTCATAAAGTACATACCTGGCCATAGCGCTCACTTCTTCAAAAATCCTTAGAGTCAGCCAGGCACGGTGGCTCATGCCTGTAATCTCAGCACTTTGGGAGGCTGAGGTGGGCAGATCACCTGAGGTCAGGAGTTCGAGACCAGTCTGGCCAACATGGTGAACCCCATCTCTACAAATGATATAAAAAATTTAGCTGGGCATAGTGGTGCCTACCTGTAATCCCAGCTACTCAGGAGGCTGGGGCAGGAGAATCACTTGAACCCAGGAGGTAGAGCTGCAGATCATGCCACTGCATTCCAGCCTGGGAGACAGGGCAAGACTCTGTCTCAAAAAAAAAAAAAATCCTTAGAGTCTGATTTTACCTATAAGACTAAATTCCTAGAGGCCATGGATGGTGTCTAATACATTTTTTTAAATCACCACAGAACTTAGTTCATGCCTCTGAATGGAGTAGTCACTCCCTATTTGCAGCCAGAATGCCTTAAAAATTAAACCAGTGATCTGCTACAAAATATAAACAATTACCCTATAAAGTAGCATGTTCTGTTAAATTGTGTCATTTATTCAACATATATTTATTGATCATCTGTTACAAGTGAAGTATGCGCTTTGCTGTGTTGAATAATTTTCTATCCAAGTTTTGCTTTTCCTTAAGCAACATTAAGAGATTTTTATTTTATTTTTACAAAAGAAACAATAAGAGAAAAATTAAAAACCTCTCTTAAGATCCATGAGATACATAATTCATATATCTATTTTAGACTTCAAATCTGATATCATTCATTTCAGAAAAGCACAGTATATGAGTTGTAATCTGCTTTAGGCCCTGAGTCTCTAAGTAGACTGGAAACTAAGTATACAAAACTCTGCAAATAAAAAACCATCAAGGTTAAATAAAATTTACAAAAACAAGAGGTCAGCTATGATTTCCATGGGTATTTGCAAATTTGCAATTGATGATTTTTCAATAATTAAATATTTGGACATATTTACAAGCCATATACGTGAACGAGTATGTGAGTTTGTGTAACAGTGTGTGTGTGTTGTGTATAGTATAATTTCAGGTAAGAATTCAGAAAAAAGGAAAAGGAGGTATGATGGACCCATAGAAAGCAGCACTGGGACCATCATTAAGTTACACATACATGATTCTCATGGCCTTCCCCAACACCACCCACCAATGCTGTTGACTTTGTGACAAGAGGTTCACCCACTAGAGCTTACTTATAAAGTTGGTCATCCAGGTGCATTAATAAGATGCTATAATTTAAACCAAAGAAGCATTCAGAATTCTTGTGGCAACTCTGCCTTAGAAGGAACAGTTATTTTTATGTGCAACCCCTGGTGGCAGTCTGTCTTTTTGAAACAACTCTTGGATTAATTTAATATGAATATGCTCCAAAACACAGTGGTACAAGTCATATGGCCATGCCTCTGCTGCTAAACCTGATTAAGTCCGATGGCTTTGAGGCAGGAATTCCTAAAAACAAAAGAAAACTCAATACAGGGCAGAAACAAATTTTCAAAACAAACAAACAAACAAATACTGTCCTATATCATTTCATCTGCTTGGGACTCTCAGAAAAGGGATAGTGGTATCAATAGGAAATCTTAACTTCACTCAAGTCTCTGCAGAACTGACCACCTAAACTAGTACTTTCCCTAAACTTTTCTATTCTATTTTTTCCTGCTTTATGGGTTTCATAGGACATATGACACCCTACAATGTGTTAATTTGTTTATTTTGCTTGTTGCCTGTCATTTTTTCACTAGAATGTGAGTCCCAGGAGAGTAGAAACTTCTACTGATGTTTTCACTGATGTCTCTCCAGTGTCTGAGACAGTGCCTGACCCAGAGTCCATCCTTACAAACATTTGTCAAAAAAATACATGAAGAAATGAATGAACAAATGAATTCATGGCACTCTCAGCTGTGTTTTATTTTTCTCTGTTCTACCCAGCTTTTTTTCCTTTAATCAGAGTTACCCGATGACCGACGTTGGAAAAAACTTACATGTTCCTTGAATCTTCAAAAATAATAAATAAGAATACAAGAATAATGCTCATAAACCCCATGCCTAGTTAACCCTTCTTAATAGAGGAAATAAGAGATTCTCTGACTTATTCACAAATTGGGCCAAATAAGAACTTACAAGTAATTCCTGAGATAACTGACAAAGGGTTAGTTTACAAACTCAAGCCTGAGGCTGGGTCAGATTGCTGCCTCCGTGTGGTTTCTCCTCCTGCAATGTCACAGACAATCTGTCTGTCATTGCAGAGCCAGACAGGTGGCCAGGCAGAATAACGGTGTAGATATGGTGACTGTGTCAGCTAACCAGAGCCTGCACTGCAGCTACAAGATGATTGCTATTAAGTTGCAATTTGCACTGGAGAGAGGCCAAAGAGTTTACCCTATCACCAGAATCCTTCTTTCCATCTACACCAGTCCCCTTACAGGGGACAATACGTGTTCTACTAATTCATGTCCCAAGCACCAAAAACTGCTCTAGATGCTGAGGAATAAATGTTCAACTAGAAGGGGGCCCGACGGTAATGGACTGGACTTTCTAGATCATAGCCTCCAATCTGCCTATGTCAGGTGAATTATATTACCCACTTCTGCCCCTTAGGGACTCAAAAATGCCCTTAAACATTTGTAAGTCCTCTTAAATTTCCAAGAAAAGTCCTCATTTTTATATTATGTTAAATAGTGAAATTCGATAGAGCAGCAGAAAAGAAACTGAGTTGTGCCAGATGTAAAAGAGCTTTATCACTTGTCTTTGCTACAAATTAACTATTTGACCTTAGGCCCGTGGTTTTCAGCCCTGGCTGAATGGTATAACCATCCCCAAAGACTTGAAAACAAAACAAAACAGTGCCCAGACTCGACTTCTGAACAATAGAGACAGAATGTCTAAGGGTAGGACCCAGCTTTCAGTATTTTTTAAAATAACCCAGTTGATACATGCGTACAGCCAGGATTTGGCAAATCTCTTTGTGCTTTCTTTCTCAGTCTGTAAGATGAGAGTAATCACAGCGGCCCCCACTAGTTCATAAGGATTTCTTGCATAAAAATTAAATTCGAGGTGGCAAAAAATGTTAATGTCTACACAAACAATTTATACTTTGGTTTGATAAAGACATTCTTAGGACTGCTGAAATAACCCAAAGGTGACTTTTGTGTGACTGGATAATACTTTTAAAAGGAGAAATAGAATGCAGTTTCTGAATATTACTTGTTTGTGATTACTAAGGATTCTGTAGGTCACACTGTATGAGTCTAAATTTTTAAAGAGACGAGAGCATACAGTTTCATTATTTCCAGACACTTGCAGTAGTAGCAGAATCAGCATCATTAAAATCATGGAATACAACACCTGTAAGTTTAGTCTATTTTCCCCTTAGGTTTCATCTTCAAGGGCTACTGTCTGAGCATTGTGGTAAGCACTAAAACATTGGCAGCTCTCAGAAGAGTCTAATCAGTGAACAGCAATTGAAGATACAGCAAGGGAGTTGTATATCATAAACGGTGGCTTGGAAAAGAGATTTATGAAAAAGACTGAAGTGTAATCTCGCAGGGACATTGCTTCAGAACTGGATTGTAGGGAACAATTGCCCGGTACAAGGCACCCCAGGGAGCTTATCTTGAGTCCCTATTTGATGAAGAGTCCTGGAATCAATGTTGAGGAAAGTATGTTGTATAAACTTAGTTAAGAAGTTTATGCCCTACAGAAAAAGTTCCTAGTTAATAAAATTAATGTAATGTGACAATCAAAATTTTAGTTGTAGCAGGATTTGTCTAAAAATGGTTGTCTTTGAAATTCTACCCTCAGTTTATAATAGAGATAAGATTAAATTGATACCCAGACATAAGGGAAAAGAATTATTGTGAAGGAGAGAAGAATTTATTGCCCCTTTTAATCAATCACTAACCACACTCTGTACTTACAAAATCAGAAAATGCACAAACATCTTTTTTTCATTACAGAGAGGAAAGGTACTGTCTTGATGTAGAAATATATATTTTTCTGGATTATTCATTGCATAGAACTCTGTATAACAAAAACAATAGCATAATCAATATCAATAATGGATGACCTGATTATGTAGAATCTAATTATATATAAATTTTAAAATTTACATTGATAATATGTTCATGAAACTTTACCAATAATATTTACCAATAATAATAACAGCAATATCATTTGCTCAGCAATTACTATGATCAGGAACTAGGCCAAGCTTCCTATATACATTTTATCCTTCCCTTAGCACCTTGAAGGAGAGTTTATGATCCATGTTTTCCAAACAAAGATACTGAGATTTCAGAGGTTAAGAAGCTTCCCCAAGGTCACATAGCTGGATTTGAGAATCTAACACAGATATTCTGACTCTAAAGCCTTGGCTCTTAACCAATCTGCTACTATTTTCTGACCCACTGATTAATAGCTCTAGCTAATGATTCTGCCATTGAGTTACCATTGATAAAGTTGTGGGATAGAGACTAGATATTTCCTTAATTTAATAAGGGGCAGAAATGGAAAACAGAAGTGTCAGGATTTTGTACAAACCCAATTCTTTAATATCAGTTGCTCAAATGTAGCATTGCAGGCCTCTGATGTCCAAAGACTATGACAAATTCATTGGCGACTCAGAGGAAGTAGCTGACCCCATGGTAATGCAGAGAGGAGGAGGGTTGTGACTGTGAGTCTGCCAGGAAGGCTGCCCCAGTCTGTGGACTGTTTTGCAGGAGCAGGGCTTACAACTGGGTGAGGTACAAGAGTGGTGTTCAACTGGTCAAAACAAAACAGAGAAGTAAAAGTTTAACTGCAGGAACAAGTCTCCAGGGAGGAGGAAGAGTAGCACTTAGAAGTCAACAAAGAATTCTCAAAGTTGTCCCCAAAGCAAAGAACCTTAGATCTACTCATCAGCAAAGAAAACCTAAAGAGCAAAACTGGGAACCCAATGGTTCACCTGAGATTCTTAGGTATGGAAAAATGACTAATTCTAAGCTCCACTCACTGGCCAGGCTAGGGGTGCTATTATATAATAACATTTTCTTATGTAGAAATCAGTATGAAACTGAGCCTATGAATGAACAGATAGGTGACTAGTGAAGACTGGCAGAGTAAGAAATGAGGTGAGGGATGACTAAGACTATATTAACATACTTCAGAAGCTCCGAGCAATGGAAGAGACAATAGAAGTACCTCTGATTTCTGTAATTCAAAGTAAAAATGAAAAGAATTTCAACAGAGGATTGTGCTTGTTTTCCCTATGATGAAAAAATATTGAGTGCTTTAGTAAACTATTAAATATTTTTAAAAACCTTGGTAACCTGATCACATGTCTAAATTTTCTATAGATTAGATTAAAAGTAGAGCCTAATTCACAATATTTACACTTGGTCTGAAAATGAGTTTGCTAACAGATCCCCTGAAGGTTTCCTAGGAAATAGTTTATGAACATCAGAACCATCTTTCGAATATATCAAATCTTAGTAATATCCCTGTGGAGTCCCCTGAATGATTGTGTCATACTGCTTTGGTTAGGTAACAGTGGAGACCGGTGACTCTTAATTTCAAGTCCAGAGGAAAGAATGGCAATCAATAAGGAAGGCTGCCATTAAGAAACATTACTGCTATTAGAATGTAAATTATCACCTTCCTCCATTGAACGTTTCTTCTTTCCAAAGCCACAGACTGCAGCAGCCTCATTTTTTCCTTTCTCAGAACCATAGTCTTCCTCAGCCTTGTGTCTGTGATGTAGCCTTTGATAATTCTCACAATAAAAACCCACTCATGTATGACATTTAGGAGGGAGCAAAAGGTTTGATTTGCCTTGGGGCCCTGGAACCATTATAAAAATGTCTTTAATGAGAAATGAAAGGCAAAGAAAATTAGGAGCTCAGAAACTGACTGAACCAAAAAGGATGCCATATCGCTAGGCACTAGGCTGCCTCTCAATAGTTCTAGATAAACAGAAGACCATTTTTTTCCCCCAAGAATCCAAATCAGTCTAAAAGCAGTTTTGATTGGAAAAGAGGAAGAAAAGGCCAAGAGGTAGCCTTTCAGTTTCAATGGTCAAAGCAAAAAAAAAAAAAAAAAAAAAAGTCATAAGACAGACTTTGGGCATCACTGGAATATAGACATTTAAAGAACAGGGTTCTTGTCACTCCATGTCACAAGCATGCTTACAATTTCAAGAAAATCTCAGCTTGCACTAAGTGGCCCATGATAGCAATAAGAGGCTACATTCTTTCCACGAAATCTATTCCAATGAGATATGGCCCACTCACATTTTTATTTAGCTTTCTCTTTGTTCCTTCATTCAGCTGTGTCCTATTTCTTATGAGTGGAGTCTTTAGTTATATGCTTTCCTTAGTGTCATTTAGAAGGCAGCCACTTTTCTCTCCAAGCCCCTTTCATTGAGTGTGATCCAAATATCTGCTACTGACACTCCCTTAAATTCAGGGACTGTAAGTAATTTTTGGTAGAGGACATATTCTAAAAGAGACAGTGACCTTCTGTCTCTTCCCACAGGTCACTCTGTTTATATCCACTAGTAAGTGCAGTCTAACCAAGTTTGTGTGGAAAGTAGCTTCCAAGAAAATTTAACTTATAGCAAGGAAAGAAAAATGTTCTCCGGGAAGAACGATTCCTGCAAATTTATGCGACACGAAGCAGTTTACAGTATCCTCTACAAAGTCAGTATCCATGACTGCTGGCAACAGACCCGATTAATTAAAGTGAGGTCCTTATTCAGACAGCATCAGCATCACTTGAACACATGCCTACCCCAGGACTACTCCAAGTCTATTAAAAAAGAAACTGCAATCCCCATGTGATTCATACTCACATTCATGTTTGAGGAGTATTGACCTAGAGCAGTGGTTCTCAACCTTCATTGCACATAGGAATCAACCAGGCATCTTACAAACAAATTAAGTCTGTTTGGGGCCCACCTGCAGAGAGTCAAAGTTAATCAATTTGGGGGTGTGGCCTAAGCACTGGGATTTATAAAGCGGTCCAGGCGATTCTGAGGTGCAAGGAGGATTGAGAGCCACTGGTGCAGAGGCAGAAGAGGCTATTTTCTCCATTCCGTCCCTCTGTTGCAGAGGCAAACTGAGGTTCCTGGAGTCAGAATCATTTGTGGTGACTGCCCCGGTTGCACCGTAAGTACAGGGGGAACGTCTCCACCGAAAAAAACTTTCTGCCTGGTGCTCTGCAGGTCCCTTCTCCCACCTTCCCCAAGTAGCTGCTCCTAATCCCCCCACACCTTGGCAAACGACATCAGTGGCTAGTAGCAACTGGTGTTTTAAAAATACAAATTTGGAGCCCCATTTGAGAGCTACAACAGGACAGTCTGCATCAGATTCGGCCTCAGAGTCTACAGCATCCGACTACATTCCCAGGTGTGTCTGATGCGCAGCCAGGTTTGGGAGCTAGTGAACTCCACAGCAGGTCTAGCCTTTCACCACGTGAAGTCATTAAGGGTTTGTAAGAATGAATGAGCTGTCAAGAGAGGAAAGGCCTGGTGCAGTGCTCCTTTATTAATTATGGGGAAAATGATTTATTGGCAATGATAATGCTTCTCTTGGAAAGGGCAAAGAACAGTTCGTCGATTGCTGCATTAGGTCTTTCCCAACTCAACCTTAATGCTAGGCTTTTACTCCTCACTGTAGTTTAAAACCTGTACGGCTTTCACACGAAACAGCCTCAGGGTCTTTATTCACAGGTGAGCTGCATCTTTGAGGGAAATAACCAACACAGAGACTCTTTTCCAGTTCTTGGCCGGAGGACACCCTCCCCCCAATATACCTGTTTGCTTGTGTCAACATCTAGTATGCACAACCTATAGTTGTGCATATCTGGTATGTAGAAAAACACAGGGTGAGAATTTAAAAAAAAATCGCTGATATATGCTCAGACCCTTTTGCGAAAAGAAAGCTTCCTTTAGCAGAAGGACAGGAAGTGGGGGAAGAAAGATAGTTGGATTAACAAACTCAGAGGTGAGAAACGGGTAGGCGAATTGGGGGTCGGGGTTCTGTCTGCGGAAGAGGCGAAGAGGGTTCAAAAGAAAAGTTGCAGTGCCTGTGTGCCCGTGTTATCGATGGGCTGGGTGCGGGAGACAGCGCTAGCGCGCGGCCACAACGCACTGCGGGGCCGAGAGCCGGCAGGAAATCGGAAAAGCTGCTCGCCGGCAGAGGCTGGGAGGCTGGAAGGGCTCCCCACCCTCTCCGTGCTCCAGAAACGCGCCGTCTCTGCCCCGACGCGATCGCCCGGGGAGCCTGAGGGGCGCGCAGGGGGCCCTGGGGTGCTCGGCGGCCGCGGGGCCGAGCGCGCGTGTAAGCCAGTGCGAGACTGCGGGCGGCGGGCGGGTGAGTGTGCGCGGGAGGGAGGGGGAGCGCGCGCGCCGCCCGGGCCCCGGCCCTCCCAGCCTCCCGGCCTCCGCGCCTGCCTCCCGCCCGCGCGCACCGCTGCCCGCCGCCGCCGCTCCCGCTCGCGCCGGCGCTGCACGGGAGTCAGCCTACCGCCGCCGCCTGCTTTGTGCTTCCCACAGAAGATGGGAGCGACCTCTTCCTGATCTGGAGCTGTTTAAAACGAGGGAGTGCGCCGTATTTCCTACTAGCGTGGAGGAACGGAGGAAGAATCCATTCACACTCCCCAAACCAGGTAGGATCTTATGATGGGCAGGCAGAAGGCGTTTGGTCAGAGACCGAGAACTATTTTCCATTTGCTGCTCGTAAGGCTACACTTCCCTCTGCTTTGGCAAACGAGCGGCTTCTAAATTTGTGTGTGTGTGTGTGTGTGTGATGTGGTGGTGCGCGCCTGCACATTTTTCTGGGTGTCCGCGCTTCCCAGAGTGAAATTGCTCGGGCTGGTGCGTCTGGGCGTGAGGGTGCCTGCCTGCCAGTGCAGGCTGCCGGAGGAAGAAAGGGCTGCTAAGGAGAGATGCTGCACCCTGCACCGCGCTGGGCTCCGAGGATTCAGGGCGCGAAGAGCTAAGTTCACACCGAACGCAGAGCTGCTGGGGATCCAGGCGTCCCCACCCACTGGACTCTTCTCCGTGGTCATCCCTCCTCCCGGTAATCCCTGGGGTCTTTCACCAAGGCCACACTTCCGAGCCCTCTCTTTTCCAGCGGGCGCTGGGTGCTCATTCACGGACTGCGGAGAGGAGGGAGGTGTGGCGGGGCAGAGACAGACGAGGAAGAAATGTAAGGGTTAGCAGGGAGTGGGCTGCAAGGTCCCCCGTCTCTGGGCACTGTGCCGTGGTGTGCTTTGGGGATTCTGCACACAGAGGCATCTTTCCCTAAGAGATTGGAAGGGAACTTTGCAGCTGCATTCTCTGCCTCTGGAGCTTTGCTGGCTCTTGGGGGAAGTGGTCTGTGTTCTGAAATGTGAAGATATCCTTTTTGGCTCCTCCTTAATGAAGAAGAGGGCGGTCTTATAGCTGGACAGCCGGCCAAAGAAACCAAATCCGCCCAGGCGATGCTCTTGAAAATACAGTATGTGTGCATCCTTGATTTTTTAAATCCACCCCCTGCATCAACCCCGTCCCCCCCCCCCCCCAACCCCGTGGATGCTGTTGCTGTTTGATGAATGGCTTGGGCTGGCAATTCGTATTTCCCTCTCCAAAGTGGTAGTGGTTGAGTTGAGAGCAGGGTTGATGATATTTAACAAAGCATTTTTAGAAGAGAGCAATGTGCATGTTGTACGCAGTAATTGGAAAGTCATGCTTTGCACTAGGTATCCTTTTAAAGACCCCAATCCTGCCTCCCCTGAAGCCGCTCTCTATCTCTCCTGCTAGTCAGCTACTAGTGGTTGTGAATATAACAATACAAACTTTGTCCTGCTGGAGGTGTAAAGACTAAAGAGAGAAAAAAGGATATCAGTGGGAGGTGTAGTGGAAGAAGCTTTTTTAAAAATGACAGATGTGGTGAAGACAGTACAAGCGTCCTGATCATGGAGGAGCCTCTAGCTGAGTAGGTGGAGATTTCTGATCAGGTCTGGTTAAAGGCATTGCTGGAGTATCTCCAGATATGAGCAGTTGAACATGCACAATCTGAGACTTGTGCGAAGATTTCCCAAGAGAAAGAGGGAGCCACCAGGAGAGAATTCTGAAAGTATATCTCTGTTTCCCATGCCCCCACCAGCGTGCACGCGTGTGCGCGTACACACACACACACTCTCACACTCACATGCTTTCTCTCTCTCTCTCTCTCTCGAAGCTACTCCTGCAGCGAGTCAGGAAAAAAAAAAAGGAAAATGAATCTAGATGTTTCATTCATTTCAAGTAAGAAGACAAAGCCGGAAGAGGGATGATTGGTTTTAGGTTCCTCTTTCAAATCCTGTGTTACTTGGATTGAGCTCTCTGGGTTTGCTAAACTTGCTTAAATGGGAGGTTAGGCGGGTGTGAAAGCAGGAGGAAGGAAGGGAAAACTAGCTCCATCTTTCGGGCCTTCTGAGTGAGAAGGTGGGGGAGGACCTACTTATTTCATCAAGAAGCAAGATGTGTGCTCTTTAATGCTTTTCATTTTACAAATTCCGCCTGCTTGAAGAATTCCATTGGGATCTCACAGCTCTTTAGCTAAGATTTCTCACACCTCCTATAAAAGAAGCCCTGATTTTGCCCCCTTAAAATGGTTGTTGTCTTTTTTTAAAAAATGGAGTGATTAATTCCTAGAAAAACAACAGCAACAAAAAGGATTGAACAGCAGAGATAAACCATTATTTATTGTTGAGCTGTATAGGGCTACAAAGGATGTAAGTGTCATGACAATCAGACTTAATTTACTCTGTCTTGAAAGCTTAACAGGGCTGAAAGAGGAGAGTAATGAACTAAAATAATATGAAGGCTGTATTTTCTTTGTATCTATCTACCTGTCTACTTTATTATTATTATTATATAATGGTTTCTACTGTAACGTTTCAGATTAAGAATTAGATAGTCCTTTTGTTGGCCAGGGGAAGAAAAGAGCTTGGGAGTAACAGTGCTTTGACTCCCAGTAAAATTACAAAAGGAAGGTGCAATATAGTCAGTAACACCTATAGGACTATTTGCAGGAATTATGTTAATTGCTCCATTAAGCTTTCTATGTTTTGAAAAAATAAAATATATTCCAAGAGAACTTCAGCATTTGTTAAAAAGCTATGTTTAACATGCTTTTGCCAGGCAAAAATAGACTTCTATTTACTTGCAAAATAAACACACGATTCCTTTCCTCTTAGTATTCAATCTATTTCTTTGACAAAATAAATGATGAGAAAAGCTCTGCAGATCCAAGGAAGTTGCAATTCCCCTTTAAAAAGCAAGCCATAGATGTGGTTGCCTCAAAGTAAGTGCATTTTGGGACATTAATGTCTGTTTTTTTATGTTGCAATTCAGTGAGACAAGTTCTTTGTTCGTGATGCCTTTAGGTACAGGGAGGATAGTATATAGGTAAGAAGGAGACTGCCCTAAAAACATGGAAATAAACAAAATTCAAACTGAAATATAAATTAAATCTGGAAAAGAAATGCAGGCTCTAAAAGAGGCTATTAAACCACACATGTTGCATGTTTTATATTTTTGTAGTATGTGTGTATGTTGCTTTCAAGTAAACATTAAATTGTCACTTTGTATTTGCTAAGAATTTAGGAATCAGTGTGCTATTATCTCTACACATTCTGGTCCCTTTCTTTGTTTTTGCCCCCAAGGATAAATGTGTTTTGCTAAAATATTATCCAAATATCACTCATACTTGTAGTTAAATCCTTCATCATAACTTCCCATACCTCATAGACCCCTCATCATAACCCCTACCAAATGGTCTCCCATCTGACCAAATTCTACTGCTCCCTCTTGTGGCAAACATTCTCCCTGACTTTCTCTGGGTTCCTGAATCCTATCTGACATCACTTATGGCTCCTTTAGCTGTCTATCACTTTGACTCTAATTCTTGGTAGTAACGGTAGTAACGGTGGCTAACAAAACCAGTGGATTTCTGTACTAGCTGTTACCACTTTTCTTTTTAAATGAAGGTATTTCTGTTCCCTAGAGATATAGCTGAGATTTAGTGGAAATAAATATCAGGTGTTTTCTGACCCATTGGAATGGACTAGATTCTGAGAATGTGAGCTTTCAAGGTCTGCCTTTGAGATTTGGATTTGGATTCAGGACTAGTCCAGTGGGGCCTAATTAAGTATGGTGGGATTACTTTCAGTTTTCTTTCTTCATCTTCCAAAATCTCTTTTTCTTTCTCTGTCTCTCTCTCACCGGCCTCCCCACTCTGTCACCCTCCATCCCCAACCCTCCATGCACACATATACATTACAAAATACATTTTACATAATACATATTTCAAAGACTTAATCAATGATTAGGTTCTCAGTAGTACGTATTAATCAAACAGTCCATTTTCTGATGTATTTTTCCAGTGTATTGACTTAACTTATAAGACAGTTGCTCATAGTCCTTGCTGCCTCAAGTGATTTTTGTAGGTTCTCTTTGCAGAGACTATATTGAATAGTAGGTGTTTAAATTTACATTTGAGATTGTCCTTTGATCTGCCTAGCCAAGAGTGTAGACAGTAACAAGACAAAAGTTTAAGTGAATCACATTTCCCCCTTATCTGAAACTTTCTAGTGAATTTCAGTACAAGGAGGGGAACACGTGGAAGAGGAAAAGCTCTGGCAGCTGAAGCAAGAAAATGCTTTTGTGATCAAGGGCAAGTGCATTGCAGGCAGCAGTCTATACAGGGATTTGAGGGTGGGCAAAACATTCCCAGGTTCAAAGCATTTATTTCTTGGGCAAAATAGGATCTGAAACTTTCACAATTAGAACCATTCATTTGAATAAAGGAATTCTATCTAGTAGACCCTAAGAAAATGAAATACCATCCGAGAAGGAGCTACCATTAATTCTCACAAATCATTAGCATATGTTCACTTTTTTTTTTTAACTTGGATTGGTTTATCAGGTCAGCTGGCAGACAAAGTCCTGAGGGCCTGGAACACAGGAAAATACAGAGAATGTGAAGTTTAAAACTAGGTTGCTGCCCAGTTAGTGCACTCAGAGGGCCGTTTTGGTGGGGAAGTTTGGGGGATATGAGTGCCCAGGAATGGGGATGTTGATGGAAGGATAGAGAGTAGCCAGACAAAGGCCAAAGATAAACTCTCCAAATTTGGCTTCTAGAGCAACGAGGGTAATAACAATTTGATGCTTTCTTGAAGATTTAACCATTTAAGTCCTCTGAGGAATGGGCAAAATATTTTCCCTAGAGTGAGCTTATATCCTTAAAATCTTGAATAGATTCGACTGTATCATTTTGCTGTATGTATTAATGCCCGTAACCTAGAAAATGCTAATGTGATACCAATTCAGACAAATGATTTCTTGCACATGTAACAGATCTAGGAAACTAGATGTAAATATTAAAGATCATCTTAATTTTTAAAAAAAGACAAGAAAGAATAATTACTTTGATGTCATTGCATGGGAAGTGAGAAAAATAATTTCCTGGTTGGATCCAATGTGAGAGGAAGTCAAACAAGGGTAGTGATCCAGCAATTTACTTCAAACCATGATATTTATGGAGCACTCAGTGTATACAAGGCCCTGTGCTTGGCTTTTCAAAGAATGCAGATGATGAAGAAAAGTTAGTGACATTTGTTGAGCACTTTTTATGTGCCAGGGACTAGTCTGAATGCTTTACACACGTTTTCTCATTGGATGCTTATGAGTATCCTGCAGGGTAAGGAAGCATCGTTATTCTGACTTAAGGATGAAGACTGTGGTTCAGTGAAATAACTTTGGCCAAGGGCTAACAAGCAATGGTTAATAAGGAAGGCTCTCCAAAAGCCATGCTCTACACTGTTCTCTGTTCCAGGAATATCATGGTCTAGAACACGTATACTGAAGTACAAGGCTGAGCAAGAAAGATCACTCCACTGCAACTGAGCAAAGTGCTGAAGGAGTTGAAAGGAAGAAGAGAACATTGGACATGGCTTCACGGAGGAGGAGGCATTTTAATTTATTCAGAAAGAGTGAAAAGGATTTTGGAAACAAATAAGGCCTAGCCACTTTTGAAACACGTCAAAGAGCCCCAGCTTATTTATGACAAGGCCACCATGGAGAAATGTTAGGGCAGTTTCTAGACTCTTTCATTCTGTTCTGTGTCCCAGTCAGGACCATGCCACAGAAACAGGATCTGAAACAAATAATAACATAAACTATTGCACAAATGCATTTTACACTTGAAACCAAAATGTAGGATGAACTTCCAGCATGGCCTTGGAGGAGAGACGCTGTACCAGTCAGAGGTGAGGCAAGGGATAGACCACTTACTAACTAGTTCCTTTATTAAAGGTGATGATTCTGTTTCCTCTACTAGGGTAGGTGGTTTTAATTTATCTGTTTAGCACCAAATGGTTATGCTGGTGCTTTTACACTTGAGCTTCTGGAACTTCTCTAGCTTCCAATTTCTTCAGATTTCCCTTAAAGCTCAGGACCCAGGGCCACCCTTTGGTTCTCTGCCGTGCTCCATGAATAGCATCCCATCCTGGTAGCAGGTTGAGAGAATCAGACAACTTACTCTACACCCAAGCTTTAACTTCCTCTGTGGGCTGTGTTAGAGCCCCAACTGTGGGTGGCATCAGACAGTTTGGAGAGGTGCCCATCAAATGTGTCTCAGAAGTTTCAAGTCACTCATCCAAAATGCTCTTTCAAATGTTGGGGGATGTGGACCCTCCAAAGCTGAAATTTGTGAGTCGGTGTTGGGCACAGTCAATGCTTCTTTCCCCCTGACTCCTACCTGTCTGCCTTTCTTCCCCTGGACATGCAGCTAGCTGTCAGAAGTTTTTTTTAAGAGCTTCTCTTTATCAGTCCTTCTGTTGCTTCATACCATAGCTAGCACTGGAAGAGACATCTGACATCACCTAGTTTTGCTTTGTGTTAATTTTTATATTTTACAAATAAGCAAATGGAGGCCGTATAAAATTAAATGATTTGATAAGACTGAAATAGGAGCTAGTAGAATCCAGTTCTGTGACTCTGAAATCATTTCAGCCAAGTCACCTCTTTTTTCTTTCCCTGTGTAGAAAGCCTCCAGAAATTTGCCAGTGTTTTCTGGGCCTCAGGAATTCCTAAATGTCTAACAAGGAATCTAAAGGGTGGAAAGGAAACTATGACTTTTCATCTAGTTTGAGAATACTGACTAACAAAATGAACCACCCTAGGGTCCTCAGACTAAAGGTCTCTGAGGTCAGCAGACATATTCATGATAGTTATAACATTTGCTTGAATTCAAAAGGTGGTTTATTTGACATTGTGCTACTTAGCCTTCTCTGTGTTTACTTTCTTCATCTATTATACTTTATTAAATGGGAATAAAAATATTAAAAAGGCTTGTGATTTGTGTGAGGAGTAATAAATTAATATTAGTAAAATATTTGGAACAGTTTCTGATACCTGAGTGCTCAGTAACTGTTAGCTCATTACTGAAGATATAAATGGTCAGAGAGGGCCTTGTTCCTGCCTGTGTGCTCCCATGTGAATACATTGATTGGTGTAGTGAAGGGGTTGCCACAGAAAGGTAAAGGAAGATTAGTACACACATAATGACATGCCAAAGATCAGAGAGCTGATTTTTTAAATGGCCAGATAGTCAATATTTCTGGCTTTGAGAACTATAGGATCTGTCATAATTTATCAACTCTGCTGTTGTAGCGAGAAAGCAATCAAAATATGTAAACAAATGGGCATGACTGTGTTCCATAAAATGTTATTTATGAGCACAAATTTGAATATCACATAATTTTCACATCATGAAATATTCTTTTCTTTAATTTTCCAGTAATTTTAAATGGTAAAACATTTTAATTTTTGTGGGCCCTTTGAGAACAGGTAGCAGGTTGAATTTGTCCCATTAACCATAGTTGGCCAACTCTTGACATACACAGTGTAGATTATGAGAGACACAAATGCAACATTCATAGGCTTGGGGAATCCTAGCAATTGGTGTTGGTGTAGTGTGAAGAGAAATGGCCTAGAAATTCACAGAATTTGCTCTGGAGCCTAGCTCCATCACTTCTGAGATATGTAGCTTTGAAATGTCTCTTTCAGTTATCAGTGTTTTGTAGAGATGGGGGTCTTGCTCTGTTGCCCAGGCTGGCCCTGAACTCCTGGGCTCAAGCAATCCTGCTTCAGCCTCCCAAAGTGCTAAGATTATAGTCATGAGCTACTGTACCTGGCCCAGATGACGTTTAAGGAACTTCCTGGAAATCAAAGTAGTTTTATAAGGGAAATTTGACATTTGAGATGGGTAATGGAGGACAACCATAAAAACATTAGAAAGGATGATGTGGTACATATTTGGGTAATTTTCATTTAGTAGCTCAGCTGACTACTAGCTGATATATTGGCTAACAGTAGACCTGCACAGATGGACAGGTGTTATATTATAGATGACCTTGAATGTCAAAGTGTAGGATTTGAATATCATAGCTGCAGATTGTTAGCAGAATTTCCTGGTTTTACAGATGATACTGAAAGAGGGAAAATGACTTCTCTAAGGACATATGACTGGTCAGTGCAGCTGAGACCAGCACTCATTTCTTTTAGTTCCTAGACCAGTGAACCTTCCATCTACCACATTGACCCTATAAGTGTGGTAGAATGCAGTTAAATGCAGTTGCATGACTCTGACCTCAGAGAGAAAAAGTCTTGGATAAATTATAGAAGCTACTTTTTGTCTCTTCCAAACGTGATCTCATACCCCAGCATATCTAAGAAGGTAGGTCTGTGAATAATCCTGTTACAGAGAAGGGTGATTACAAAAGTGTCCACCTAAGACCTTAAAATTCAACAACCTTTTGGCTGGTTTCCTGCAGTGTGTCTTTTAAATCTCAGCTTGGATGTTATTTTTCAGCTGAAGCTTCTCTAATACTCTGATAGGTAAAGTCCTCTGTTACTTAGTTTTACAGAGTCACATTTTTACTTCCATAGCATTTATTTGAGTTAGTAATTATGGATTTCTTTTTTTAAGTTCTGGGATACATGTGGAATGTGCGGGTTTGTTACATAGGTATAGATGTGCCATGGTGGTATGCTGCACCTATCAACCTGTCATCTAGATTTTAAGCTCTGCATGCATTAGGTATTTGTCCTAATTTTCTCCCTCCTCTTTCCCCCCCACCCCTCAAAAGGCCCCAGTGTGTGTTGTTCCCCTTCCTGTGTTCATGTGTTCTCATTGTTCAACTCCTACTTATGAGTGAGAACGTGTGGTATTTGCTTTTCTGTTCCTGTGTTAGTTTGCTGAGGATGATGGCTTCCAGCTTCATTCATGTCCCTGCCAAGGACATGATCTCACTCTTTTTTATGGCTGCATAGTATTCCATGGTATATATATACCACATTTTCTTTATCCAGTTTATCATTGATGGGCATTTGGGTTAGTTCCAAGTCTTTGCTATTGTAAATATTGCTGCAGTACACATATGCATACAAGTGTCTTTATAGTAGAATGATTTCTGTTCCTTTGGGTGTATACCCAGTAATGGGATTGCTGGGTCAAATGGTATTTCTGGTTCTAGATCCTTGAGGAATCGCCACACTGTCTGCCACAATGGTTGAACTAATTAATAATCCGATCAACAGTATAAAAGCATTCCTGTTTCTCCACAGCCTCACCAGCATCTATTGTTTCCTGACTTTTTAATAATTGCCATTCTTACTGGTGTGAGATGGTATCTCATTGTGGTTTTAATTTGCATTTCTCTCTTTTTTTTTTTTTTTTTTTTGAGACGGAGTCTTGCTCTGTCACCCAGGCTGGAGTGCAGTGGCCAGATTTCAGCTCACTGCAAGCTCCGCCTCCCGGGTTTACGCCATTCTCCTGCCTCAGCCTCCCGAGTAGCTGGGACTACAGGCGCCTGCCACCTCACCCGGCTAGTTTTTTTTGTATTTTTTTAGTAGAGACGGGGTTTCACTGTTTTAGCCAGGATGGTCTCGATCTCCTGACTTCGTAATCTGCCCGTCTCGGCCTCCCAAAGTGCTGGGATTACAGGCTTGAGCCACCGTGCCCGGCCGTTAATTTGCATTTCTCTAATGATCAGTGATGATGAGCTTTTTTTCATGTTTGTTGGCTGCATAAATGACTTTTTTTGAGAAATGTCTATTCATATCCTTTGTCCACTTTTTGATGGCTTTTTTTTTTTTTTGGTAAATTTAAGTTCCTTGTAGATTCCAGATATTAGACCTTTGTCAGAGTGTGTAGATTGCAAAATGTTTCTCCCATTCTGTAGGTTGCCTGTTCACTCTGACGCTAGTTTATTTTGCTATGCAGAAGCTCTTTGGTTTAATTACATCCCATTTGTCAATTTTGGCTTTTGTTGCAATTGCTTTTGGTGATATAGTCATGAAGTCTTTGCCCATACCCATGTCCTGAATGGTATTGCCTAGGTTTTCTTCTAGGGTTTTTATGGTTTTTAAATTTACATTTAAGTCTTTAGTCCATCTTGAGTTAATTTTTATATAAGGTATAGGTAAGGGGTCCAGTTTCAGTTTTCTACATATGGCTAGCCAGTTTTCCACATATGGCTAGCCAGTTTTCCCAGCACCATTTATTAAGTAGGGAATCCTTTCCCCATTGCTGGTTTTTGTCAGGTTTGTAGAAGATCAGATGGTTGTAGATGTGTGTGTAGTGTTATTTATGAGGTCTCTGCTCTGTTTTATTGGTCTATATGTCTGGTTGGGTACCAGTACCGTACTGTTTTGGTTACTGTAGTCTTGTAGTAGTATAGTTTGAAGTCAAGTAGCGTGATGCCCCCAGCTTTGTTCTTTTTGCTTAGGATTGTTTTGGCTATACAGGCTCTTTCTTTGTTCTATATGAAACGTAAAGTAGTTTTTTTCCCTAATTCTGTGAAGAAAGTCAATGGTAGTTTGATGGGAATAGCATTGGATCTATAAATTGCTTTCACAATATTGATTCTTCCTATCCATGGACATGGAAGGTTTTTCCATTTGTTTCCTCCCTTATTTCCTTGAGCAGTGGTTTGTAATTCTTGAAGAGGTCCTTCACGTCCCTTGTAAGCTATATTCCCAGGTATTTTATTCTTTTTTAGGCAATTGTGAATGGAAGATCATTCATGATTTGGCTTTCTGCTTTTCTATTGTTGGTGCATACGAATGCTTGGGATATTTGCACATTGATTTTGTTTCCTGAGACTTTGCTGAAGTTCCTTATCAGCTTAAGGAGTTTTTGGACTGAGACACTGGGGTTTTCTAAATATAGAATTATGTCATCTGCAAACAGAGACAATCTGACTTCCTCTCTTCCTATTTGAATACTCTTTTTTTTCTTTCTCTTGCCTGATTGCCCTGGCCATAACTTCCAATACAATGTTGAACAGCAGTGGTGAGAGAGGGCATCCTTGTCTTGTGCCAGTTTTCAAAGGGAATGCTTCCACCTTTTGCCCATTCAGTATGATATTGGCTATTGGTTTGCCATAAATGGCTCTTATTATTTTGAGATATGTCCCATCAATACCTAGTTTATTGAGAGTTTTTAACATGAAGGGATGTTGAATTTTATCAAATGCCTTTTCTGAGTCTATTGAGATAATCGTGTGGTTTTTGTCATTGGTTTTGTTTATGTGATGGATATAATAATGGATTTTGGGTAGTAATTTAAATGAACAGCTGTCATCTGTCTTCTCAGCTAGATAAGTTCCAATAGGAGAGAGATTATGTCTGTCTATCTCATGATTCTAGCCCAATGCCTCGCACTTTGCTAGATACATGAAAGACATTTGATATTTTTTAATGAATGAATGTTCTCTCATTAATCATTGATATTGATGAAAATAATTGTTGCATTAGCAAAGGCTTCATAGATAGAAGTTATCATCACTTGCTAATTAAATTATTAAATAGCATTTCTTCCTCCGGTGACTTTTTTCTCTACCTTTTTCAATGACTCCTTTCATGACCACCTTCGTGATAGATAAATTCACATCTATTATAATCCTCATCTATCACCAAAAGACAATAATTTAGCAGTGTCAGCATAGTTACTAACATTAAAACCATACCACTTAAGCCAATTTTAATAATTCTTCAAGCACAGGTATATAAAATTGGTTTAAAGAACATATTCACTAGATGCCCTATCTAGTAGAGAAAAACTGTCTATTTCTCTACCAGATTTCCGTAAGAATGTTGTGTTTTCCCATGTCACCAACACTCCCGTTAGTCCTCTAAATAATAAGATTTGACTAGTTTCTTTCTAAGATGATTTTCATTTTTAAAGTGTATTGTAATATGTAATATACAATATATAATATTGTAATATGTAAATATACACTTGGTGTTAGAACCTTGTCACTGATATTGTCAGGAACTTTAGAAAATTGTAGCATACAAATACTGATGGAGAGTCACCCTTATGTGAGCACCCATCAACTTGACTTTTTAAAATATGTTTCTTTTTACTTCCTACTTCCTCTGTTTTCAAGAACAGCTTATTCTTTCAAGGACTGTAATTTGAAACTATGCAGGAAAATGTAAGACTTACAAGCCTCAAGTTGATAGGATTTTTTCTTCTGAAATGCTATCTACTTGAAGATGAATCCTAATGACTCAGGGAAAAAGCTGATGAAATTCACCAGCCTCTGCTCACACAACCAGCATTTACCTTGTTTAAAAAAAAAAAAAAAAGATTAAAAAAGAAAAAAAGTCTTGCTGGACTGACTATCATTCAACTTGAAATTGGATTCTATATTAAACATCCCCAGTTCCAAGAGACAGACTAGAAAGAAGAAAGAGTGACCACAGAGATTCATTCTTGAGTTGAAATGAAGATAGAGAGTAGGGACTGCCCGCTAAAGAACCTGTAATTTAAAGAGCACAGCTTTCCTTACCACCAATACTTCATTTTGGGTTTCATGTTTCTGCATGTTTTCTACATCTACTTAGGGCTTGGGTATAGAAACTGAATAGGTCTCTGAAGATAGATGTCCATTTATCCTGAATCTTTGTCACCTGCTGATGTAGTGGCCTAGCAATCCTTGTTTCTTAGAGAAGGCAAAACACCTGCAGCAACATCATCATGAAGTAGGAACTTCATATTTTCATATTACCTCCAGTGCTTTAATCTCCTCTCTTGGGACCCCTCTTATCTCCTATTAAGATCTATCCTCCTCTACCCTCTAGTCCCCCACCTCCTGGACACATATTCGCTAAGGAGCTTCATATTTTTATCCTGCTTGGATACACAGTCTGTGAGAGGGAAAGCACAGCTGACATATTACTTAACATCAACATCTTACTGATATTAGAACAAACACTATTTTCTGATTTTCAGGCTCGCACTTCCAGTCTGTTTGTTAAACAAGCCCCATGCCCTGTGTGCCGTTTCTATGCTTCTACTCAGTTCTGCTCTGCCTTATACTTCGCAAAGGGTGATCCAAGACCACCTACATCACAATCACCTGGGATTGTTGTTAAACTTCAAATTTGGAGGTTCCTCAACTGTATCTGATAATAGGGCCCAGTTAACTGCATTTTAATTAGTTTCCCAGGTGATATTTAGGTGAACTGAAGTTGGAGAATCATTGCTCTATGCCTTTGTCCATATCATTTCTTCCTTTTAGAATGTCCTCTCACATTCTCTAGACATTGTCAACCTTCCCATCCCTTCCTTTTATGGAATTTTGCCCATTCTTCCTAGTATTAATGGTCACTGGAGTAACTGTCACTTGGAGACTATAAATTTAGTTAAGTACAGGGACCATTTGTCAATCATATTTGCAGTCCCTGTAGTGTCTGTTATGGTGCTTTGCACATAGAAGCTACTCCATAGAGGCTTGATGAATAAATGAAGGATTCACTCCCTCCAGAAGTAGAAACATAGGAAGGGCTCACTATATATATGGATTTTTAAGATTAAATGTCAACAGGCTATTGGGGAAATATTTTTAAGTAGAAAATATTTTTTGGTGACCTAGATGCAAAAGCATGTATATGACCTCATTCTGTTTCAGTGTTTAAGGTCAAACATCAAAGAAAGGCTGCTCTTTCTCTTCAGCGTTAGTGGTGAACAACTATTATGTAAAAGAATTACCATTGTCTATCAGGAGGCTTCTGAAAGATTTACAGAGTACAAGGGAGATGCTCCAAGGTCCTGCCTCTGGGATCTCATTATAATTGAAATCTCTAGGTTGTAGGACCATAGTCTGAGCAGTCCGAGGTTTCTAGAATGCTGGGTTTATTAACTCAAGATCCAAGGTACATTAAACTGGGGACTAGGTAGTCCACTTGAGTGATCAGTGTCACTGTTCAAATGCCAGGAAAGTCTCTTCTCTTCAGTGAATCTCTAGTAATAGAAGGGTCCTGTTTTCCACAGAAGGGACTCACTCCTTGACTCTGGCAATGCCCCACTAGAATACAAGCTCCTTTGGATATATGTTTTATTTATTTTTGAAGCACAGTGTCTGGCACATGTGAGTGGCTAAGAAAAACTTGGCAGATAAAAACCATAAATGAATGTGTTGTTTTTGCATTTCTTTGGATTACTTATTGGCTTAAATCTAAGATGTTAAAAAAAAAATTGACCCCCAAGACAGTACATTTTTGAGCTGCAATGAAATTCTTTTAAAAAAAAAAAAATACTGAATTATTGTTATCAGAGCAAAGTGTTAACTTACTTGTTATAGCAAAATTCTGTATCTTTCTCCCTGGCTCCCATTCATTATCCATTCCCCTCTTTTATTTTAGTTTTGCTTGCTTACTGCTAGGGATTCTTTCTCCATTTGCTTTTCTCCTGACCAAATGGAAAAACTTTGAGTTTACTACATGAGTTTGGAGTGATTTCAGATCTCTGTCTTCAGCTGATGATCCTCCACATGGATCATCTTTCGCTTGCTATGTGATGAATAGAAGTGCTTACAAAACTTACTTGGGGAGTGGGGAGGCATCAGACAGGAGTGGAAAACATGTGAGGCTCCTTGATGAAATAATGCAACCTACACACATTTATTCAGGTGGAAAGAAGGGGCAGCATGGGAGGTTAAGTACCTAAATCTTGAGCTCTTTGTCCCCAGAAAACATTGTTAACTTATTGTCATGAAAACAGAAAGTTTCTGCCATTTTGGAAATCGTTATACTTTAATGCAAAATGCCTGAATTAAAATTCTAGTTCTGTCACTTAAGTCTAAATGACTCTAGCCAGCTTACTTTCATGAACCATTTATTTTTCTCATTTGTAAAATGGGAATGATAATATCTCCTTGTAGTAACGTCAGAAAAGTTAGGGAAAGTGAATACAAAGTAATTAGCACAGTACCTAGGACAAGTAGATGCTCAGTCCATGATTTCAGTCATTATTGCCATCAGTGCCCTGAGTAGGGCCGTTAAACCCTGCTCTGTGGCTCTGGCATAATGAATTGGAGGACAAACCTTGCTAACTTCACATGGAGCCCAAGATTGTCAGAGCATCTTCCTTCTGAATTCTCTTTTATTTATTTTCTATCAAAAGACTCTTCTCCAGCTGTCTTCTTTCTACCCATATTTCCATGTTAGCATGCAGATTAATATTTAATAAATGCTTGGTGTTCTTTCCATTCTGTAGGGCCTGTACAATGAAGGTGATTTTTGTTGTGCTTCAATATGTGTCTTTTAATTGTGTTGGAAGAATGAGAAGATTTACTTCCTTGAGTATGTCCAAAGTGTTAGGGCCCTCTTAACAGAGCAAATAAAATAAGCAAACCAGGGCTGATGTTGGAAGACACACACCCAGGTTGTGGGGAAAATGTCAGGGCCTCTCTTTATGCTGGAGATCAGTCTTTCCAGCCCAAGAGTCTTTGCTCATGAGTCTGAATCATGTGTTTCTTCTCTTTCTAACACTGACATTGATTTACAATCTGATTTTGAACTCTGCTTATGTTAGGGTGCAACCATTTCACATAGACATTTTTAACTGCAAATGCTTAGGCCCATTTCCCAGATTCTGATTTACCACCGGAGATTTGGTGAATCAGCACATGACCCTATGAGCATTACTTTCCTCATTTAATAAGCAGATGTTGTGCATCTTCTATGTGCCAGGCTGTGCTCTAGGAACTGGGAATATATCAATGAAAAAAAGAAACGAAAATCCCTGCCCTTAGAGAGTTGCATCTTTTAAAGAGAGAAAGACAATAAATAGAACCATTGAATAAACTATAAAACATGTAAAAAGTAATAAGAGCTGTCCAGGCACGGTGGTTCATGCCTGTAATCCCAGCACTTAAGGAGGGTGAGGCGGGCAGATTCCCTAAGGTCAAGAGTTCAAGACCAGCCTGGCCAACATGGTGAAACCCTGTTTCTACTAAAAATACAAAAAAAAAAAATAGCCAAGTGTGCTTGGCAGGCACCTGTAATCCCAGCTACTTGGGAGGCTGAGGCAGAAGAATTGCTTGAGTCTGGAAGGCAGAGGTTACAGTGAGCCAAGTTCACACCACTGTACTCCAGCCTGGGTGACAAGAGCAAGACTCTGTCTCAAAAACAAACAAACAAAAAGTAATAAGTGATATCTAGAAAAATAAAGTAGAGGAAAGGGCAAACAGTGCCTCTCATGAGTTTTCAACAACTTCATTATTTTGTATCCTATGCCTTTCTTTCCTTTCGTGACCACGTTGCCTACCCTCACCCTAGTTTCTTCCTTTCCTGAACAATTTCAGCAGGTATTTTCAGACATAAGGCAGGGATCTGACTTCTGTTTTGTGAGTTTAAGAGAAAGGCTGGAGCCTATGATGTGACCGCTCATAGACCATCCCCTTTAGGACTTGTCCCAATGTATTAAAGAGCAGACAGGAAATTCTCTCTTTGGAGGGGAAAAATAGGTATTAGCAGAGAGTCTCTGTGTAAATGAGGTTTTTTTTTGTTTTTTGTTTTTTTTTTCCTGAAGTCTGGCCATGGTCTGATAGCCTGAGGCTGGAGCCAGGGCAGTAATTTTCACTTTAGATGGGATGGTCAGATGAGAAAAGCCTTCATCCTCTGGCATCATCTCTTTGTCTAGAAGCATTTGGAAGTGCTTGCCTTGGTAGTGGATAAGGATTTATGGTTGCTTTAATGTTGCCTTAGAAACAGATTAATTGCTTACCTTTGAGGCTTTAAGTCAGCAAGAATTACATAGAAGGGAATTCCAAGTTCTGATGAAGGCCATCAAGGAGTTCCTTGGAATAACCCCAGCTGCCAATCAAGAGGATGCCATTAGGCTGACTGTCCAATATATTGTACTGGTAGGAATGCCAGCATGTGCCTTTGCTCTGAGTCAAGTCCTCCTTGGTAGCCAAAACTGGCTATAGCTTCCAGCAGGGAGTGGTCACTGCTGCCAACCACTCTTCAGGCCTCTTTGCTCCAAAAGCTTTCCCTCATCCTTTACGAAAGCAGTTTGATAATGATCTATCTCTTGCAGATGTGGGTTTCTATTCCTTGTAGCTGTGACCTCTTCCTCCAACACAACTGGCTGGACTACTCACAGCTGGATATCTTTTTACCATCCTTTGTCAGTGCCATTTGGGTCTGCAATCTGTAGGTGATGGGTTGTGTGTTGTTTTAAAATAAACAGTGATCAGAAGATAAATTGGGTATTCTTGATACTGTCCTGAAGTCTCATTTGGATGATGTAATGGATATTCCTAAGTTTGTACTGCTCATAGTTGTACAAGTTGATCTGAATCCACCATAAGAATCAGCCTATACTTTGTATTGGTAAATTAAGGCAGAATATAAGAAAGCCAGGCAGCAAATCAACATATCCACAGTCTCTATTATCTTTCTGCTTTATTTGTATGGAAATGTATATTTGAGGGAAAATGGGGAGAATTACATAGAACTACTTTGAATCTGATGATAGAGGAAAGACCCTGAAAGAAAGGAGATAAAAAGACGAAGAAGAAACTTGCAGTTAGATAACAGCTATTCCACATCTTCATGGGCATTTGGATTTGGTATTAATTTAATACAAAAAGAAATTCAACTCCAGAGAGTTCTTTCCAGTTGCTTCATTGCCAATAAGCTACATCAGTGTGTTGTATCCACTGTTCACAAATTATAATGCTCCCCTCTTTTGAATATAATTGTAATGTTTTTAGTTAACACCAGAAGCCCCCTTTCTTTTTCTCTGAAAATGATGATGGATTTTTGCAGATCTGTCTACCTTTAGAAATCTGGTGACCTTTTGGCTAAGAACATATTGTGGGATGTGGACTAGGGAAGGGATAAAGGGCAGGGCTTTTTCTTGGCTAGCCTAGGAGATTGCCCTGACAGTGCATGCAGGAAGAGGTTGCCGGGCAATTGCTAAAAGACCAGATTGAAGGGCAGCTGTCTCTAGGAGCGTGCTAGCCCTCATGTTACATCACCGTTATTGATGCTTGTCTGTTTGAGTCTAATCCATAAGATAAAAGCCAGGCTATTGGAAACCTTCCACAAGACTTTTGCTAACTAGGCCCTCCTGGTTCTGCATGGAAGCCAAGAGGCTTTCCAATGGGCTAGTCCAAGCCAACCCCAATAGTTCTCAAAGATTACTTCACACACTATCAGGGATGATGTAATGGAGCAGTTAATTATATCAGTCTTGGAAAAAGACCAGGGATTGAGTCTTAGTTGAGGGTTTTACTGTCCGTATGACATTCAGCAAGTACTTAACCTATCTAAGCCTCAGTTATCCACCTCCAAATGGGCTAATAATACCCTCTATTTAGGATTGTTGTTAGGGTACTGTGCATTGCACAACTCTAGGGGTGCTGTTCTCATGGACTGTAATGGAAATAGCAACACTAGGAATTTTGTAACATAGCAATGCTGGCTAATGTAAATATTAAATATAATTGATATGTATAGAGAGAATTTAGCATGGTGTCCATGACTGTTTAAGAATGGAATCTAGTATTCTCTCAGGAAATTGGTTATAATTTGGTGTTCAGCTCTTTTGAAACTTGCTTCTAAGAAGGAAAAAGCAAAATAGTTTTGGATACAGAATAATCTGCAAAGACTTGGATATAAGAAATTGTTACATTGTTCAGGGAATGGGAATAATTTTCATATTCTGGAGCTCAGATGCCAGATTATAAAAGGTCTTAGAAAGCCTGTTAAGGGTTTTGAGGTTTGTCCTCAGGGAAGCAAGAAACCAGTGAAGAGTTTTAAGGGAAGTGAAGAGTGTCAGATCTGCACTTTAGGAATTTCATTTGGCTGAAATGTGAAGAATGGAATGATGTGATTTGGCAGTCAATTGAAGGGAGTGGTTAATTATATCAGTCTTGGAGGCAGACACAAGTTTGAATCTCTCTTCAGTGTTTATGTTCAGTACTACTATTTATTACAAATATTTCACTTTTCTGATTCTTTCAGGTCCCCAAGACATTTTAAATTGCATATCTTCCAAAAGGATCACTACAGAGGTTTCTTTCACCATTTTAAATGTTAGATATCTTCTATATCATTTTGTATACCTGCCAAGTATTGGGATCACTTATAAATTAGATTTTATAGAGTAGGCAAAAGCTGGTCTCCTTGTGTCCACCCTTGTCCCTTCAGTCTATTCTGCACTGAACCAGCAGAGAGATCCTTCTAAAAGAAAAATCAGATCATATCACCCTCTGATTAGAACCTCCCAGTGATTCTCATCTTCTACCCCATCAAAGCTCATGCCTTATGGCAACTCAGTGTTCCATGATCCATTCCCAATCCTGAGCCCTGCCCCCTTGGTGCATTGCCCTCTTGCTACATTGGTTTTCTGTGTTTCTAGACTGTGCCAAGCATGGTTCCCATTAGGACATTTGCACTTGCTAGAATTCTGTTCCTACAGATATCCACAAGACATGATCTTTCGTGTCCTTTAGGACTTTGCTCAAGTGTTACCTTATCAGAGAGGCCTTCCTTAACCATCTAGTATGAAATCATGCATGCCATGTGTATTCTCTCTCTCTCTCTCTCTCTCTCTCTCTCTCACACACACACACACACACACACACACACTCACTCCTTGTCCTCTTTAGATTGCTCTGCACATACATGTACCATAGGGCTTTTTAACCTTCTGATACTTATATTTGTTTGTTTCCTCCACCATTAGAATATAAGCTCTGTGAGAACATTGACTTTGTTTTATCACTGGTGAATTCTCAGGATCTAGGGAAGAGAGCCTAGCAAGTCTTTCTAGAATACATATTAAGCATGCATAAATATTTGTGGATGAAATGGATACACAAGGGTGTTGGAACTAGATTTTCCACCATTCTTGAGGGATGGTTGAATTTCACCTTGTTTCAAACAGAAATCTCCAAACCTTTCAAAGACTGAACAAGCAGACATACTGACCATGAACTTTGGCATATTTTGAGAATGTGCTGCCTCTATTTTTCAGCCTTTTACTTAGTTTCAAATTCTGCTATAACCCTCCTCTGGTTTTCTTTAGTATGGGAAAAATGTCAAAGAAACTTATCTCTCTGTAGTGATGAGCTATAAAGGGCTTTAGGCTATGGGGGGCATCTCTGAGGGTCTGCCAGAATGTCCTAGGCAGGGGTGTTCTCCTGGGCCCTGGTGCAGTTTGCAGAATAAGCCATTAGGAACAAACATGAGCCAGAGAGTGTAGGCGAACGTAAGGTGGCTCTCAGCCAGCCTGAAGCTATGAAAGCCTCTAATCCAGCTCCTCTTTTAACTTTTTCCAGGACATTAAGGGTATGTTCTGACTCAGGGCTTCTTCCTATTGCTGCTTTATCTGATGTTATAGCTGGTCCCTCCTGCAAGGCCTGGGAGACAGTTACCCTGACTTGGAGCAGACCTTCCTCTACTTCAGTTTCCGCTCACCTCCCTTCCAGGTTCTGGAAGCAGAGGGGACGTAAGGTCTGAGTAGAGTTTTGCTTGAGCTGGTAGGTGAACTTAAGGCCATTGTGGCCGAGTCCACCACTATGCCCACCAAGCTTTGTGTGCCGCTCACTGACTCTGTTGCCATGGCCCTCCTTGCCTACAGCCCTTCATCATGTGTATATTTTGTGGTCACTGTTGTCATGCCACATGAGCTAATTTAAATGGAATTATTGGTCCTGCATTTTTTGGTCACTTTGAACCCTCGACAGAACTAATATGTATTTTAGAATGACCATGGAAAATATGACCGACACCGAGAAGGAACATTTTAAGGTTGGTGACGCTGATTCCACAGGCTGCCAGGCTCTTACCCACAAGTAGGCCTTGGCCTGGTTATCTCCCTTTCCAGCCTGCAGAAAAACAGGCTCTGTACGCAGATGTGAAGAGCTGTGCTTGAAGAACCAGATGCCCAGCTACTAATGTATTAGCAGACCTGGTCTGGCTGAAAATTAGGAAGAAATGTGCTCTCATCAAAACATGCTTTTAAAAACTGTACTTAATGTGTGGAAATACTGCATTACAGCAGAATTTTTTTCTCCTCAAGAACAAATGCCATTGAGCTTTGATTTCAGGCAAGCTTGAAGTTTTCTGTTTCCAAGTAAGTGTAGAGCAATAGGACATGATTTCATGAAATACAGTGTAAGATGCTCTCTAGTGTTTAAGATAATCACCAGGCCTTGTATTGGTGGGATTTTTTCAGGGTCTGATTTTCAAAGCATCAATTGTAATAAGGTGCTTTTGGCATTGAAACTGTTTTTGGAAGAAGATGTACTAACACACATTTAGAAGAAAATCTGCTTTAGTAAAAAGGAGGAAATTATTTGATGCTTCAAAAGTCCTGTGTTTTTTGGCTATTAGCATGCATAAACGTGTGTTTAATAAGGCAAGGCTATATAAATTGAACTTTTCCTTTCCAATGAGTCAATTGTGTATCTTGCTCAGTGAATGGATACTCCATGTAGTACATTCACAGAAAGATTGAATTGTAAACTTTACAAAGGATTGCTTAGTCACTGATGGAGTCTTAGAACGCAATCATTCATCATTGATTTTGTGATGGTCAAATATAAACAAATTTTGGTAAGAGTAATAAAAATAATTAGTAATGCTTTGGATGCAGCTCTAATGACATGACTTTTTTTCCGCCCTCTCCCCCATCTTGTTTTTACCAGTAGGTTGTGACAGTTGGAAGTGTCGTGTACAACATGCGGCGATTAAGTCTTTCACCCACCTTTTCAATGGGATTTCATCTGTTAGTTATTGTGGCTCTCTTATTTTCCCATGTGGACTACGTAATTGCCGAGACAGAAATGGAAGGAGAAGGAAATGAAACTGGTGAATGCACTGGCTCATATTACTGTAAGAAAGGGGTAATTTTGCCCATTTGGGAACCCCAAGACCCTTCTTTTGGGGACAAAATTGCTAGAGCTACTGTGTATTTTGTGGCCATGGTCTACATGTTTCTTGGAGTCTCTATCATAGCTGATCGGTTCATGTCCTCTATAGAAGTCATCACATCTCAAGAAAAAGAAATAACCATAAAGAAACCCAATGGAGAGACCACCAAGACAACTGTGAGGATCTGGAATGAGACAGTTTCTAACCTGACCTTGATGGCCCTGGGATCTTCTGCTCCTGAGATTCTCCTTTCAGTAATTGAAGTGTGCGGCCATAACTTTACTGCAGGAGACCTCGGTCCTAGCACCATCGTGGGAAGTGCTGCATTCAACATGTTCATCATTATTGCACTCTGTGTTTACGTGGTCCCTGACGGAGAGACAAGGAAGATTAAGCATTTGCGTGTGTTCTTTGTGACGGCAGCCTGGAGCATCTTTGCCTACACCTGGCTTTACATTATTTTGTCTGTCATCTCTCCTGGCGTTGTGGAGGTCTGGGAAGGTTTGCTTACTTTCTTCTTCTTTCCCATCTGTGTTGTGTTCGCTTGGGTGGCGGATAGGAGACTTCTGTTTTACAAGTATGTCTACAAGAGGTATCGAGCTGGCAAGCAGAGGGGGATGATTATTGAACATGAAGGAGACAGGCCATCTTCCAAGACTGAAATTGAAATGGATGGGAAAGTGGTCAATTCTCATGTTGAAAATTTCTTAGATGGTGCTCTGGTTCTGGAGGTGGATGAGAGGGACCAAGATGATGAAGAAGCTAGACGAGAAATGGCTAGGATTCTGAAGGAACTTAAGCAGAAGCATCCAGAGAAAGAAATAGAGCAATTAATAGAATTAGCTAACTACCAAGTCCTAAGTCAGCAGCAAAAAAGTAGAGCATTTTACCGCATTCAAGCTACTCGCCTGATGACTGGAGCTGGCAATATTTTAAAGAGGCACGCAGCTGACCAAGCAAGGAAGGCTGTCAGCATGCACGAGGTCAACACTGAAGTGACTGAAAATGACCCCGTTAGTAAGATCTTCTTTGAACAAGGGACATATCAGTGTCTGGAGAACTGTGGTACTGTGGCCCTTACCATTATCCGCAGAGGTGGTGATTTGACCAACACTGTGTTTGTTGACTTCAGAACAGAGGATGGCACAGCAAATGCTGGGTCTGATTATGAATTTACTGAAGGAACTGTGGTGTTTAAGCCTGGTGAGACCCAGAAGGAAATCAGAGTGGGTATCATAGATGATGATATATTTGAGGAGGATGAAAATTTCCTTGTGCATCTCAGCAATGTCAAAGTATCTTCTGAAGCTTCAGAAGATGGCATACTCGAAGCCAATCATGTTTCTACACTTGCTTGCCTCGGATCTCCCTCCACTGCCACTGTAACTATTTTTGATGATGACCACGCAGGCATTTTTACTTTTGAGGAACCTGTGACTCATGTGAGTGAGAGCATTGGCATCATGGAGGTGAAAGTATTGAGAACATCTGGAGCTCGAGGAAATGTTATCGTTCCATATAAAACCATCGAAGGAACTGCCAGAGGTGGAGGGGAGGATTTTGAGGACACTTGTGGAGAGCTCGAATTCCAGAATGATGAAATTGTGTAAGTTCTATATTATATATGTGTGTGTGTGTGTGTGTGTGTGTGTGTTTCAGTGTGTTTATGAATGTGAGTCTGTGCATCATTTTTTAAATAGCATACAAGGAATGGAATAGCTTTTATGCAAGATCTCTTTCAAAATATCAGTCTTTGCTTGGGTACCAATTGCCAGTTTGCTCTACACATAGAGATCTTAAATTTATTTACATCAGAAGTTTATTTTTACTTTTATACTTTCACACATTTTAAGTACATTGTGACCATGATAAAATGAGTAATAGGACACGATTTATCAGATAACTTAGGCTGAAAAATTTGTCTTCTATTTTGAATTACATGGTATATGCTCAGAAAAGGAATATTTAAAACATCACAATAGGTCTCGAACTTCATTTCTGAGTACAGATTGGGAAAACCCAAAAAGGTAACACCTCTGAAAAGAATTTCCTGGCTACCAGGGCTGACTGAGAATATTTTTGTGGCTTTTATGTGACATTGTGTTTTGTGACAATATAAGTTAACGTTTCTGCTTAAATGCCAATGCTAAATTATGACTTCATAACCAATCCTGCTTCTTCAGTGTTATGCCAATATGGGAAAGTTCATCCAGCCCTTTTGTAGTTCCAGTCTGGTTTTATTTTACATCCTTATTAAACAAACCCTCTACCCCGCTGATACAGTGATAGAGAGAGAAATAAGGTTCTGTCCATGTGTCTAGTTGTCAGGGAGCAGGTCAGAGAAAAGAAGGAACAATTTATTCTTCCTCTTGGTACTTTACAGTGGCACTGTGCTCGTGTAGTAATATGAAGTACCCAGTTGTTAAGTGATTCTTCCACTGAGAGTTGGTATTTAGAGGGCTGTTCCCCCTTTGCCTAGGAAAGTGTGTTGCACTCAACTCACCAAAAGCAAACCAGAAAATTTGACTCTATGAACAATTTCTGGGAGGGAGGGAGAGAGGGAGACTGGCAGGGAGGCTGCCTATAATATCTGCAGTACAACAGAAGACATTGAAATGAATGATTATGTTGGTTGAAGCAATGGACATTTAGAAATTTCAGGGAAGAAAAATAAATATATAAATATACTTCTAAAATAGTTAACTCTTATGATAATGGCATATGATATGCCAAATGGTGAATGCATGCTCTTTAAATATGAAATTTCTCCTACTGAAAGTGAGAGAAAACAAACCAAAAAGGGAGGGGATGGGCAGAGAGAACAGATTTTCCTGAAAGAGCCTTCCAGTGTCCTTAAATCTCTTTGTTGTTACACTATAGTGATAAGTAATGTCAAGTACCATATCACAATGAAATCAAGCAAAATAGGGATTCTAATATCCATCTTCTGATGTGTGTAGGGAGCATAGTGTTTTGATTAATATCTATTTTGTGTTAATTATGTTGTTAGTGTTCCACTTATTGAGATGTGTTTTGTTGGGATACTTATTTTACTGAAAGATAGTGATCTAGTAGCAAATTAATATCCTTCATATCCAAGAAAGAATTTTTTCAATGGTCTTGCATTGGAAAGTTCACATATGCTCAGGTTAACACAAATGAACTTTATTCCTTTGCTAGGAATTCTTTCCCTATTGATTATATTTTCCCTAACAATTATGTTTTCTCATCATTTCAATTATTGAACCCTTCTGTAGTATATAGCACTTGTAATCCATGTAAAAGTGTATTGCATATTGTTAAAGGTATATTTCATGTTGTTAAATGAACTCATAAGGGTAGCCCTTAAAACACCTTAAATCTGTGTTTTGTTTTGTTTGTTTGACTAAGCATATTTTCTTTTGAAAATTTAATCTTACCTTTTCTTAAGAATAAGGACTCTATGCTGGTTTATTTGAAAAGCAGCTTTTCCCTATTTATTCTGCTGTTCGGGACTTTTACCAAACCATAAATAACCTTCTTTTGGGTGGTACAATGCAGAAGAATAAGGAAAAGGATTTTTAAAGAGGATTGACATTGATTTGATAGAATAACTTATTCTGCCAAGCTCCATTTAAAAAACATTCATCTTATGCAATTAAATTGATTTTATTCTTGCTAAGGAAGGAATATTGCCAAATTCCGTTTTTAGACATTTAGATTTCTTGTGAAAATTGATAAACATTGGTGGAGTTGGTGAAAATTGGCTAATAATTCATGCCATCTCTGTATATTTGTTCTTAGGAGTATTCAAAATCAATCGCAAGTTTCTTGCTCTATAAAATTGTTACTATACTTCATTTGCTCAACTGAAATGTGAAATTTTAGAAATGGCAAAGCATTTAATTTATAAGTGGAATGAAATTACAGACCTACTTTTTTATATATATTTTTAATTTTGAAGAGATTTCATCTTGACTTCATAGAGTTTTTTTACTGATAAGCTTTGTAGATGCTAAATAGGCCTATTGATTGTACAAATTTGTTTGGCTGGGACTTAACCTTAAATTAAGCACCAGAATTCAAACACAAGCTTTCTAGAAAAACGTATTATCAAAGATGTTTTGATTCCATGTCTTTGCTATTGGGAATAGTGCTGCAATGAACATATAAGTGCATGTGTCTTTATAATAAGAATGATTTATATTTATATTCCTTTGGGTATATACCCAATAATGTGATTGCTGGGTCAAATGGAGTTGTGGTGCTCTGTTAGCAGCTTAGAAAACATTATTTTTTAATGGATCATTTTTCCTTTGTCAGTCTTCTTATTTCCATACAGTCAGATCCAAGTGAAAGAGTTTGTCATCGTGCAATGGAGCCAGGCTATGGAGACTAAACCCAACTTATCTTGCAGAATGAATTTATATCTCATTAAATTACATAGTTAATCTTGAAAGATGTCCTCCTTCAAAACCTACAGTACTTAAACAAGGCTGATGGCACCACTAAGCTTTATTAAGTACTTTGAAGAAAAATTTTGTTGGTTTAAAGTTGTGCACAAAGCCGGACTTTATGATTCTTTCCAGAGCACCATAAAGAGATTCCTGGAAAAGCCTAAATTTAAAGGCTAATTTTAAGAAGCCCCTAACCAAGGTAGAAATAAGTTCCAATCTGATCAAGGATGGAGAATAAGAGGCAGTATAGCTTTACTTGATTGTTCGATTCCAAAAACAAGATAGATTCCTAATCTTTGATCTTGTTTTTAGTGTAGAAGTCATCATTTAAATTTATAATATAAAAATGTCTATACATATTTATTCATATTTTCACATAAATGAGTTGAATTATTTCAACTTGATAAGTGTAAGTGATGCTTGTAATTTCTAATAAAATATATTCTCAGCAAAACATTTTAAAATTACAAAGCAAAATCCCATTAAATAGATATAATTAACAGCTAGCACATGCTTTTCTATAAACTCAGTCAATGACACATACTAAACCAATGCCAACTAATTTTGACTTACAACAGGGAATTCTGTCTAATGTTAACAGCTAATAAAAAATAAATGAAGAATATGCTAATTTGATTTGTGGTTTGGTAGGTAATATCCACAAATTTGAAGTGCTGTTAATGATTGTTCTTTAATGATTCTAGTTTAATGGTAATAAGTATTACAAAATATTGTTTGGTATTTCAAGTCTAACATTAGCTTAACTGTTTTGGAAAAATGTTAAGGCTAATTAACTAATGTAGATACAAATCAAATTTAATTACTTAGTTATAGTCCAATGATAATATTATTTTTGGAAGACAATTCAAAAGATTATGAGCATTTAGTATTATCTACTTAAAATACAGAGTTGAAAAAAAAAGAGTATATAAGTTAGAATATTTACCTAATATACTCCTTAGAATATCAGTTTAGCAGAGGTTCCTAGTCATGGTATAATATATTAAACAATGGGCCTACCCAAACTTAATTTTATTTTAACAATTATTATATTTTTAAGTGTAGTTTTAACTTCATTAACTTTAGGAAATAGTATGTATAAGATGTCTCAACAAATATAGCTGTCTGATGCTCAATATTTATATCACATTTTACTCTTTTTGGAAAAAAGACTAGAAAGGAAATAAAATTTCAGTATCATATGGGTTCTACAGAATTATTATCATATTCCAGGGAAAATAAATATTTTGTTTTTGCTATTTATGGGACCTGTGTTCTTTTCTTGTTCTATAGAATTCTCTATAGACTTAGCTTTATGAGATGGCAATTCAATTCTGAGAGTAAAACAAAATACATTAAGACAGCCAGATGTAAACAAGGTGAAATGAAGATATTAAGAACACTTGAAGTGATCAGAACAGAAGAATAATTGTATGGAGAAATCAGAAATGATGAAAAATATTAGAAAAAATATCACAAGACAAGAAAGGCTGTTAGGATATACTAATTTAAGTCCAACATATTCAAGCTTTACTTTATAGCAGTAGAATTTTATCTGCTACCTTTAGAGCATACTTTCATATTGACATAGAATTTTCCTAGGTAATGTGCTAATGTAAGAAATTTGTATGGAATAACTTTAGCATTTGAATGGATTTCTTCTTTAGTGGATTATCTTTTCAGACCAGAATATTTATCTCTTTTTAGAGCCAAATCACATATAGTATCATCTGCAAACCTAAATTATAACTACAAGTTTTTATAAATGCATGTTTTCTGAATGCATAGCTATTATAAAAATAAGATAAGAGCCAAAAACATGAGTCTGAATTTAGTGCTGCCAGGAGCCTAAAATTATTATGTGCAGAAAGGTTGTTTACCGAGGCAACCAGATTGCCACATTTGCTATTATAATCTTATTTTTCCAGCACTAATTAAAGCTTGGGGTTATAGTATCATTATGTAAAGGAATTTTGTCTTAGCAATTGAGATTTCATAGTTCAGCCATATTGAAGTGTTTAAATTATGGGCTCTTCTCTTAGTCATCATCCAAGACCATTACATAAAAGGCTGATTGCTTTACTGGGTTAGGGGCAGAGGAGAATTTATATATCAGTTAATCTGCACATATTTAATAAGCTACGGATTTGTGGCCAGCGGTGGGCTAAGAATTATAAAGGAAATAGAAAAAAATATGCTCCTTATACTCTAAAATGGGAGATAATGAGATGGTGCATATTCTGATAAGGAGAAATATCATTTTAAAGACATTTTGTAAACTATAGGAAGCCTTGATTTTAGACAAAATATTTTCATTTGCCTTTGGAGGACAAAAGCATAATTTAAAAGAAAAACGGGATGTGCATTGTAAGATGGAATCAAACCTTGGTAAATCTAAGAGTATGGGCAGTTTCAATAGACAGGACCATTATCAAAATTAATGAAAGCCTAAGTGAAAGTACATTTTGTATAAGGGGATTTTAAATCATTATGAGGGTATTTAAATCAATCTGAGTACATCCTTTAAAGGATTATTGTTTGTAGAACCCTTTTTGTTTGTGGAATGTGTAGAAACAAAGTTTAGAAGACTAATGGTATTAGTGTACTGTTTTCCAAGCACTTTCTCAAATGTTTTTTATACATGTGATATTATAATGACCTAATGAAGTAAGTGACCTTGCAGAGGAAAAATGGAAACTTAAAGAGATTAAGTAATTTCTTCAAAATGCTAATAAATTATGGATCTAGGATTTGAACCCTTTTCTATTTGAAATAAAAGCTTATGTGCTTGTTCTTCCATACCACTTTGCTTCTTGAAGGTCCTAAAGAGAATTTAATAGATTTGTAGTAAAATATTCTTAGTACCTTAGCTTTCTCTGTGTTAACTAGTCCTTGGGTTTCTAGGAATGGTTCTGCTTTACTTTAATCCTATGGCCATTGAGCAGCTTTTGAGGAGTCCTTAGCCATTGACAATTACCTACCGTCACGTCATTTTCTCAGAGTTATTACTCTGCCATCATCTTGTAAAATCTGAGTGGATTTTACACTAAGTTGTGAAATGGGAAGAGGTTTTCTTTGCTTTACTTTCCTTAGGATACCATTAACCAAGGGAAGGAGATTTCAGCATACTTAATTGTTTTGAGTAGAGCAACCTTGAGGGTCTAAGATATACAAGAGGTTATTTGTTGTTATTTTGCTTCTCTGTCAGCTAACAAAGCAGAGATGTGGAAAATTGCCTATAGGAAACATCGTAATATCATGGTAACTAACTGAGGTTTTCATATAAAATATCTTCATCATATTCCCTTCATGGCTGAAATCTGACCATCGGAGATTTATTGTTTGGGGCAGAACATCAATTAGTCCCTTTTTACAATATAAATGCCATGAAACTCAGAAGGTTAGCCTTGCAACAGTAGAGTTAAATGACTCTGGGCCAGTGGCAGGAAAGGGTGAGAAGATAGCTGAATGTACTGTGGGCAAGTGGCATTTGAGATAATCTTCATAACTGCCTTGGGTGAGCCCGCTGAGGGTCCCAATGGAAGGTGCTGAGTGGGCAGGCAGGACTCAAGCTGCTGTCTTCCCACAGGGCCTTGCAGTTCCTGCCCTGGATTTCTGGTGGGAAGTCCAGAAGGCCCTGGGAGGGAAAGCAGCAATTAACAATATGGAAAGAATTATAAGAAATCTCTTCCATTGCTTCCTCTCCTGGCTCGACACGCTGCCTATATAATACCCATCTATTTGCCAAAGGTTGAGCCAAGCCAGGGCCCTTTCTTTTCACAGACTTATACAGCTGTTTCACTATAGAGCCAGGCTAAATAAACAATTCTTTTTCATTTCCTGCCTTTCTCCTGAGGACTTGGTGCTGTAGATGACAATTTATTTCTTTCCTACAGTGTCTCCACAGGGCTAAATATGGGAATAGGCATTGTGTTCTTTGGTGACAGTTGAAGATACGAAGGTAAGAATGAAAAGCAGAACCTGAGTCCCTCACCTTTCAGGCTGGTGCTCATGATAACAGAGCAACTGGGTTGTTGGAGTATACTTAGCAATTCATATATTAATAAAATACCCTAAGATATTTCCCAGATACAGTTTATTTTATTTTATTTTTGCTTTTCTATGCTTACATATGAGATATCTGGGATCCTAGGTATTCTGAAGCCTTGTGGTGACCCTTGAAACCAAGGCCACACCATTTTTCCATGACAGATTTCCTGAGATAAAGATGGGCTTAGGGGGATCGCTCAACTTGGAAATCTGAGCTCTGTCTCTGTCCCCTACTAGCATTGTGCCTTTCAGCCAGTTACTTAGGTTCTGAGTCAACTTTCTCACCTGTAAAATGAGGAAGATGGTCATGGTGTTGTTGGTGATGATTTTGGATATGGTGGTAATGGTGGTAGCGACAGTTGTGGTTGGAATGTTGGTGGTTCTGGATATGTTGGAGGTGGTAGTGATGGTGATGCTGATGGTGGTGGTGGCGGTGGTGGTGATGATGATGGTGATGGCACTAAGATTTATTAAACAAGTTTCCTGCTATTCTTAAAGTATACATATGACTTAATCTTTACAACTATATCAAATAGCTACTCTTGTTTTACCCATTTTACAGATGAAGAGATTGAAGCTTAGAGATTTAACTTTCTCTGGGTCACACAGCTAATAAAGGGTGGATCTAGAATTGAGCGGGACTGCTTGACTGTAATGCCCATAGAATCTTATTCAGGGCTGTTTCTTCCTTTGAATGACTTCCATACACAGGGAAGAGTATGTTTCAGGCTGTGGTGCAATGACACTAACCTCAACATAGGCTCATGCTGCTCAGAAGATGAGAAACTAGAGCAGTCATTTATCTTTTCTGGGATTCTAGAACGTGTATTCACCACGTTGCACCCCGTGCCCCACTCTCCATTAACCTAGAAGACCATGAATAGCTGAGTTTGAGAGGCAAGGGAATGCTAAATGTTGTAGTCTCTCCGTGTAGCTGACCTACCTATTGTTGGGTTTGGTTTGTTTTCTGTCACACAATATTTATTTCCCTTTGTTACTCGTTTTTAAAAAGAAACTTCTTTATTCCTAGTTTTCTGTCATTGCCTGCTTTGGCGCTGTAGCATTTAACTTCCTTATATGGCTGAATAATGAATGCAGCTTTTCTTCATAATTGAAATATGAGTTTCTTGGTCTTTTTTAAATGTGTTACCAGACAATCTAAATTAATGACAACAAAGAATTAGTATCAGTGGATGCCGTTACCTTGTGTCAGCCCTAATAAGAGGTTAAAACATTATATTCCGTGACCCTGGAGGTGGTTAACAGTAAAAATTATTTATTAGGAGACTTCCCTAGAATAAGTGACCTGCATGGCAGTTCATCTTATAAAAAACTTAGAATTCCAACCTCCGCAGCACATAGAATTTTTAGATATATTTTTTAAATGCCCAATTCCAAGTTATTCTTATTTCTGAATTAAATTCTCTCTGGAGGATAAGAACAAACAAAAAATTCTACCTAAAACGACATGAATATCCAGTTATATCTTGCATAAACTTTATACAAAACCAATGTTCAGGTGTTTCTGTAACACATTTGTTTTTGAACAAGGTGGTTTTATTTTAATTTTTTACCTTTTGCAGGCAAATTACTGGTCTATTTGGAGTAAGCCTGATAGCAATATGTTTTTAAATATAATTATAACCTTTAAAAGAAGGCTGCAACTGTTAGCTTTCAACAAAGAACATTTGTCTTATACACACACACACACACACACACATTATTATTAAGGAAAAAGTGCAAAATTAAGTCCTATTTGCATAGATTTTAATTCTTAGGGCACAATTAAAGAAAAAGAAAAATCCTAACGTTACAAGGACAAGTTTCCTTCTTGCACACTAACCATTACAATCTTAACTTGACACAGTTTTAAAAAATGTACTATTCAGTTTCATGTGTATATCTGTGTTCCTGGGATTCGTATATCACCTGAGAGAGAGAGAAAGAGAGAGAGAGGCAAAGATGGAGGGAGGCAGAGAAGGAGGTGGAGGCAGGGTGAGTAAGAAGGAGGGGTAGGCAGAGAAAGGAGAGGGGAAGAAAGGAGGCAGACGGAGGGACAGAGACAGAATATACAGCCCTGATTAGATTTCAGCTATAGCTAAAATGAACTGAAGCCTGGAATTAGTCCATACTCTTGCTCACGCAAACAGAAGACAGTATGAGAGTAGGGAAATAGAAATGGGATTCACTCAAGTTGCTTCTTTATTAAAAATAGACAGCAACTTTGTCCTTGAAATCAAGTGTATGTGCCTGAGTGTGTATGAAGAGCCAGAAGTAGCCTGTGGAATCCAGAAGGGCTGGGCCCTATTCATTGATTCCTGCTTCCAGCAAATATTCTATGAGCATCAATCCCATGCCAAGCCCCTTGCAAGATGCTGGGACAACAGTGGTACCTAAGACATAGCCTCGGCCATAGAAAACCTCAAGCTTTACTAGAGGAGATGGACGTACAAGTGTTTAGTCATACGACAGTGTGTATGTTTAGTCACCCCTAAAGCTTCTCTGTGCCTTCCTTGGCCTCCTTCTGTCAATGCCACCTGATGGGGCTCTTACCGCTGGTGTTTAGGCTGAGAATAAATGATGAGCTGTCAGTGTTGTTGCTGTCTGCTCCAGGAGCAACCCACCCCCTGTGCCTGCTTTTCCCCAGAAGAAAACTACAGGGCTCTCTCTCGTCTCCTGTTCCCATCCCAGATGGCTCCTATCACAGTTTGGCTGCCCTCTCTGATGGGAGACCAGAAGAGCAGAGATTAGGAACAACTCAAATCTGATTCATTTTTCATAGCAGTAATGAACTCAGAAAAATGTGAAGTAGGGAGAGAGTTTTGTCTTCTACTTTGCTTCTTAATCCTGTGCATTACTAGGGGAAGCATACGTTACTCACATCTGAGTCCTTTCTCTAAATGGTATGAGTTTATTAAGCATAAACAAATGAGGCTACTACATACATTGAAACTACTTAGCCAGGAATCTGATGAGCTGGGCTCAGTACTTTTGGGGTCTTAGGCTCAGGTGGCCTGGTAGCTCAGAATATGCTGACATGGTGTTGAAGGAGGCCAGAGAGAAATCGAGAAAAGACAAAAGATTAGATGTGCGAGTCTTTCTGAGCTGTTGTTATTGTGCAAAAAAGAACCCTATGTGGGTGGTTTCTGGGATGCTATAAGCTGATACATTCTAGGAAGTAATTTATCTGACCTACATATGGTCTAGTAAAATGGAATAATATTAATATAATGTAATAATATAAACATTAATATGAATATGTAAATGTAGAAGTAAACATAAAACAAAATAATGTAAAGAATATTAAGTCCAGATATTTATCTGACAATATCTAGAGCTAAACTATCCTGCGGTTGTTATTTGTTTGGATAACTTAAGTGTCTTTGCTAAGTTTGAATAATTTTAGGGAAGGAACATCTTTCCCAATATCTCATGACTTCTGTAGCTATTGTAAACTATATTCTCTTAGATCGATCTGTTTTTGATTATTTGGTTATTAATTCTGTGGTCAATTCTTGCATATGAAGCACTTGAGACATTTTGAAGTATATCTGGGTCTTTGGCCCTGAAGTTTTCCAGCTTACTGTTTTATGACTCTGTGCATTTACCTTTTGTGTGTGTGTGTGTGTGTGTATTTATATATATATTTATATATTTCCATCCAAGCTATCGTGTGCTTGACTCCAGCTGTCTTCATTTTAAACATGTTGCTTCCTAAACATGAATATGGAATAAAAGTGAATGGTAGATGTTCATTGTGGACACATTGCCATCCAAAGGCTATTTTTGCTGTTAACGTAATGACTAAAGGCACATGCTTTTAAGACCATACTAGCCTAGGTTTAAATCCTCATTCTATCTCTGTGACTCATGCCTGTGGTCCAGCTACTAAGGAGGCTGAGGTGGGAAGATCACTTGAGTCCGGGAGGTTGAGGTTGCAGTGTAATCACACCACTGCACTCCAGCCTGGGTGACAGAGCGAGACCTTGTCTCAGAAAAACAAAAACAAAACAGAAGAAACAAACAAAAACTTCAAATTCTTCAGCAAAACTAATCCTAACACTTGCTTTGAGAGCCAATAAAATAAAGTGTTAAGTTGAATATTAAGAAACATGTCTTGATTATGTTTTTCTTACATTAGTTTACAATTCTCAATGATGTCTCATGGGCCAGCCTTCCCAAAGTTCTTGTTCTTCTTTGATATTAGGGAGAGGATCAGAAAAAAATACCTATTTGGTACTATGCCTATTACCTGGGTGATAAAATAATCTGTACACCGAACTCCCATGACATGCAGTTTACCTATATAACAAACCTACATATGTACCCAAAACCTAAAATAAAAAATAAATAAAAGTAACAATTGGTCATACTGAAGACAATCACAAGACTGAGAGATGGGAGAACTCTGCATAATCTTTAAACAGCAATCAAATATCAGTAGCTTAAGACATTTTAAAATGCTCATTTGCAGAGACCTCTGTACTTTGCCTCCTGAGAGAAAGGTTGGTAAATTATCATTTTTATTTTTGGCGCTTTGCTTTTTTATCTACCCTTTTCCAGTGGGAAAACGTGATGCTTAGGGCAAAGCTAGATTTTGATGAAGTTCTTCCTGATAGGAGGCTTCTGTTAGGTTGGTGCAAAAGTAGTTGCTGGTTTTGTCATTACTTTTGAATTAAAACTAGCAATTACTTTTGCACCAACCTAATAAAATAGAGAATATAATCCAGGAGACAGAACGGAATGCAGAAGGAAACAAGTATTTAGGAATCAGGAGTTCCAGAACCAACTTGTCTCATTAGGCTACTGGTCTGGTTAATTGGTCGCTACCTAGACCAGCAGCCTTGGGTGAGTCATTTCATTTCTCTGAACTCTTCAGTGTTCTTGATAGTAAAATTAAGGCATTGAAGTAAACGATCTACGGGTTTTCTTCCATCTCAAAAATGTTTGCTGTCCTGAGAGAAAGCAAAATTTTTTAAAAAAACGATACAACACTGAATAAGATTTAAAGTATAAGGAAATTATATATTTTTTTGTTTTCTAAATTAGTCTTTGCCTTTTTAAAATATAGTTATTTGCCAAAAAGAAACATTTTGAAAGACAACAAATATATAAAAATAGCTTAAATCCTTGTTTCTTAGCAAGTGTTGGTAGGTTATAAACTTGTAGAATTATATATGTTAAATAGATGATCTACTAAAGTGAATTTTGTCAAATTTGTTTTAGTGTCTTATATAAGTTGGCATTCCTGTCACAATGTATTTAGGATAACAATATAACTTATTGTCCAAATCAGAGCACTTTTGTGAGTAAAAGAGGGCACTATTAATAATTATGCAGATACATAATTAAGAAGTATGGCACAGTCAACCTAATTTGAACATCTCTGTGCTTGCTGCCTCAGAAAAGTGGAGAGGTTGCTTTTTTTTTTTTTAGACAGAGTCTTGCTTGCTCTGTCACCCAGACTTGAGTGCAGTGGTGCAATCTCAGTTCACTACAACCTCCGCCTCCTGAGTTCAAGCAATTCTCCTGCCTCAGCTTCCCAAGTAGCTGGGATTACGGGCACCTGTCACCACACCCAGCTAAATTTTTTTTTTGTTTTTTGTGCTTTTAGTAGAGATGGGGTTTCACCATGTTGGCCACCCTGGTCTTGGACTCCTGATCTCAGGTGTGACGCATCCTTTGTCTTGAACTCTGACCTCAGGTGACGTACCCGTCTCGGCCTCCGAAAGTGCTGGGATTACAGGCCGCGCCTGGTTGAGATAGCTTTTCTTTGGAGATACGTGGAATATGAGAGCAATAGTCCTCTGAAATGAAAGACTTTGCATTTGATGTTTCTGTTTGTTTGCTTTGCCTACCCATATCCTATCCTTTTTTGTAATACAGCTTGGCTAGTAAACATGCCTGCTGGAATGGAGACGGGAAAGTAATTAGATAAGTGGCAATGGAAGAGGTAATCCATTATGCTTAAGCCATAACTCCACTGGTTTGGTAGTCACACCACTTTGGCAGTTTTCTTTTTTTTTTTTTTTTCCCCATATGGATTAGAACAATTGATTTTTATTCTATGTCTTCAGGAAAATTGTAGTTACAGGTGAAGTAGATATGTAGGACTGTGAGTAAAGTGTTAACTCTGCAGCAGTCAAAACCGTTACCAATTATGTCTAATTTTTCTTTTTCAATGAGAGACTCTCTGAAGTCCCCTCCAGCTTTAAAAAGCAATTATTCAGCAACATCACCACCTCTCCAGCTCTGAGACTTCCTGACCTTGTCTTACCTTTTCTTAGACTTGGTTGTTCAAGCCTGGAGAAATAGTTGGTACACTTCTGAGTTACTGTGCCTTATAGGCTATCCTCCTCAGCCTTCTTCATGCATTCCATGAATAGTCCTCAGTCTTGTCCTTAAATACACTTTCTTTCCTTTTTACAATGAATTTCTGAACCATATATTTCATGCTCTTTGGTAGCCAGATGACATAAATCTGTCTGTGTCCTTCTTTCCCAATATTGCCAACTGCAGAGAGTTTTCTCCAGTTGATACCTATTGTCTTATAAATATGCACCATTGTCTTCTTTCTTTAACCAGTAGTATTTTTTCAAGGTGATTTTGTAGGAACAGAACAATATTGATCTTTAGGCTAAGCCAGTTTAATTCAAATCAAGTTAGCTATATGTTTCCATAATAAATATATTGACCTATCATAAATGTATGTCAAATTAATCATATTTGCTGATTTTAAACAGGAGAAGAGTTATTGAGAAAGTACCTGAGCAATGAATAAACTTCCAGGAGACTAAAACACATCCTCATTTAAACATGACTTAAAGAATTTAATATTTTAATTAATAAAGTGATAGACACTGAAAGATCAATCAAGTCAAGAACAACGAAGAATTTAGCACGAGGAAAAATCAATCATGCAAGTAGAGAATCAGAATTAAGCTTCAAAATATTCTTAAGTGAAATAATTACTGAGAGCTTTAGTTATCCACACATTCAATGTTACTCAGCAGATGTACAAATAACACTGTGTCCTGGTCCCAATGTGCTAGGGACACAGCAGACACGCTGTCACATTAAAACACATCTTGTTGCTAAGTCTCATGAGGGACCTCATGTGGCTGCAGATGTATACAGATGTTTGCTTCCCCCATGGTCTAGTTGTCTTAGTGGTCAGAATCTCAACAGTTCCCAGAGTTTTGGTGTTAAGATAAGATACTGTTTTCTAACAAAATCAACACTGAAAATAAGAGACAGCAAATAATAAAATTTCATTCACTAGTTGTTCTGTAACGACTTTGATTCATGTTTCATTTTATAAAATGCTTGAATTACATGAGCCATATGTTTATATTAGAGAAACCAAGGTATTGACTTTCTGTTTCTAAATTTTCATGCTATTACGGTGTGATTAAATGTTAGGTTAATTCTATAACCTAATATCTAGGTTATTTCTATAACCTGATAGTTCCTGCTATTATGGTGCCATTAAATGTTAGGTTATTTCTCTTACATAATTCTTACAAATTTTCTTTTTTCTATTACTATAAACTATGATGCTCAACAAATACATTTTCTTAACTGTTGGTTGGCAAATCCAACTGTTTTACTACATGCACACCTAGTGAGACACATCATCGTGTGCCTGTAACGGGTCAACCCATAGTTTAAGAGAATATAATGCTGCTTTTTCTATGTATTTCTGTTATACTTGTATTTATCCACGGATTAGTAAATATAAAAGTTTGCCTTATGAACAAAGGAAATTTAAATGAAACTTCTTGGCATGTATTATACCTTTGTATGCCTTTGAGGTCCCTCTTAAAGGACATTAATTTGTATCATGCTGTGCAATGATATTATATGTAGTAAGGTCTCAAGCTACAGGACATGAATGTTTTCACTTGCATTTGAAATAAGACTTTCATATAATTTGGAGGGAAAACAAGTATAGCATGTAAAGCAGACCAATGTTATTAACTTCTGAATTCCTCCTTTATCTTTATTAAGAAAAAAGGGCTCTGCTTATAAAGATTCTTAAATAGATCATTTGAAAAGTCAGCAATGATAACCAGAAAAAATACCTAAATTACACTCCAACATTTCGGAGGACATTTAGATGAAGTCAATAATACCAAAAATATCCATCAATAGTTTTCATCTATAGTAAAATTAGGTTGGTGTCTTCCTAGTTGAGCTTATCATGATAATACTCTAAATTATTATCATGACTGACTCATGCCTTTGCAATTTTAGCAGCTGTGGTTTTGTGGACATAATATTAGCCAGTGAGTTTAGCAGGAATTTCTGAAGTCAGTAACATTACCTGTACTGTCTTTGATCTAAACAGTCAGTAGTGCCTAACAAGCATATTCTAGCAAGGAAACAATCTGAATCTCTTTGCTCTTAAGGTAGTGCCTCCATTCCCGTAGTGAAGAATCTGTTTCAATTAAACCCGCATGCCTCCTCCAAGGTAGTGTTAAATTTATGGCAGTGAATGCTATAACTTGCTAGTTATTTCCAGCTTTTAATCCAGTGCCTAATATGCCATAAATGGTTGTAAATGTATGATTACAAAATAGATGTAATATCCCTCTATGTAAAAGAGCTTTTCTATTCTCGGGAAGGAGAAGTAACACATTTATGAAAACTAGTTGTATGTGAAGTAACTTAAGTACACTTAATACACCATCAGGTCATCTCACCAAAAAGGTTATAACATTTTATAGACATGGTCACAATTGCACGAAATCACTTCCTCCATGACATTAATATATTCTGACATATCGCTAAGCAGCCTAATATGAAGAGTATAGCAATGCCATAAAGAACATGAGTTCTGGAATCAGACCATTTGGTTCAAGACCCAGCTCAAATATTTGTTTGGAAGGTAATATCAGGCTAGTTATTTAATATACCGCTTCCTGTTTCCACATATAAAAACAAGATAAATTGTTCTGTATCAATGGTATTTGTGAAAAGTAAATTACATAGTATGTACAAAAAGGTTAGAATTATGCCTGACACATAGTAAAAATTCAATTTTGACTGTTGAGTTATTGATTATAAAATAACTTAGATGTCTGTATAAAAATAGGATACCCAATATAAGACATTTTTAAAAGATGAGGAGAAAATCGTAATTTCAAAAACCAGAGATGGCTACTTTTTACATTTTAGTATGTACAGGTATAATCTTTGTTTTACTCTTGCTTTTATGTGAAGGTTTGCGTTAGAAGTATTCATTATATGAATAAAAGTCTTTAAAGTCTTAATATCTAAATATTATTTCATTAAATGAATACAATTTCTTTAATGAAGCCCCATTGTTGGTTTTTGTTTTGACATTGTTTTTGTTTTTTTTTTCAGGTTTTTTAAAAAAGACAAATGTTTATACATAAATAATATCATAGTAAACATTTTTGAGAAAGCAAAAAATCTTGGCTCACATTTTAAATTAGTTCTTTAGGCTAAATTCTCAAGTTGGAATAAATAGACCAAAATGTATAGACATGGCAAGGCTTATAATAACTTTCACAAACTATTTAAAGAGAATTTGCCTGAATTTACATTCCTAATGTGCAAGTGTAATTTTCTGATGAGACTGGTTGTTAGAAATCCTTACCAGTGCTTATATATGGAAGTACTTTAAAGTTTTTTGCTAATATTTACTGAGTGTATTCTGTGTGCAAAGTGTTATGCTAGCTGTTAACTTTAAATCAGTTACCTTTGAAATGTGCCTGCATTTGCATAATTATTGTTGTGCAAAACTCTTCTTAAAATGCTCTTTGAAATTATCTTCAGAGCCATAAATAATACCTATTTTTGAAAGTTCCTAATGGCATTATCTCACCTAATCATTTATTTCATATGATAGTGTTAGTGCCAAACAACTTTAGGCTGGCCCCAAAATCAAATCCAATCTAAACAAATTAATTATTTTTCAAAATCATTTATCAAGCCTGCAGCTGTATTGCAGTATTACAGAAAGGGCACATTCTTAGGGTCAAAAAATCCCATTTTGAATCCCATTTGATGGTGTTATGTGCATGGCTAATTTAGTTATATATTCTTGAACTTTGTTTACTGAGAAATGGTGAAAATAATTCTCAAAGTGCTATGTTGAGTATCACAAGATAAGGTATGTGAAAATGCTTTTTTAATAAGAAAATGACATGCAACGTACTCTTATCAAATTTTGAAGAGAACTTATAGGTGAGCTCACAGAGTGGGAAGATAGGTTTAAATAGCATGTTGCCACAAAAAATAACATGAGGTAATACATATGTTAATTAGCTGGATTTAACTATAGTGTATATATATTTCAAAATATCATGTTATACATGTAAAATATTTTTTCTAATTTAAGAAAAATAAATGAATACATTTTAAGAATAATTATAATTACTATATTTTCATCATAGGAAAATCTTACAATTTTGTTTTTCCCCTGAAATATTTGAAAATAGATTATCTCTAAAGTTGTCTTCTTTCCTGTAATACTCATATACATTATTAAACTATAGATAGAATATATGGACTTCTTTTACTGGTCATCATCTAGAAAGCTTTGAATGAAAATCAAATGAAATTATTTTCAATGTGATCCCTAGCTCTAGTAGATGTTATTTTCCTCCTAGTTTGGCCAGTAGCAGGTCATGCTGAAAGATTTTGCCAATATTTCTGGTAAGTCAGGATAATTTAGTGTTCTGATGGCCTGATTTTTTTCATTACATCCTTTCATTGCCCTCAGAGGGGTGCTATAATAATCAAACAACCCATTTCCAAGATTTATCGTCTAAAACTTCAAAGAGTCATGTGTTCTATCCCTTGCCCCATGATTTATTAAAAAGTTAAAACATACATTTTTATTTAATAGGTTTTGTTTAGTATTTGCTTTCAGAAGTTGCCCCCTTTCTCACTGTATTCCTTCTCCTCCCCCACCCCCTTTTTTCTCTTCTCACTCTTAATCCATGGTTGCTCCTATTCACTAGCTTATTTTAAAGTAGCTCACAGAACTCCAATTTTGATGGGGTGGGGGTGGCAGATATGCAATAGCACCACTAATAAGTTTTCAGATTAATTGGTTGGTTGACAGATAGTAGTGAATTTGAAGGCAAAGCAGGATCAAGGGGACCACACATAAATGACTACATTCTCACTGCCATTTCTGTGTTTTAGATGGAAAATGGTGGATGATGTGGCACTGGAATGCGTAAGTCCCACTATATTTTGAGCAAGATGATTTATACTGTGATTATTTCCAAAACCTTGAGCTTGCTATATTGCTCTTACTCCTTTCCACTCTTCAACCTCATTATATGCCACCACCTCCAACACTTTTCCTATTCAGCAAGCTATGCAGGTTGGACCGTAAATGCAGGTTGGGCTGTAAGAATTACAGTATTCTCAAGGAATGACTGCATACCTGCTTTTGATAAATGGAAGCTCAGATGTGTTATGTGTGAATGTTTCTGATATGTGACTTTAAGAATCTTTGGGGGTTCAAATTTATTTCTGTCCAGAAGCTTGCTCTGGACAATTCTAAAGTAGGAAGTTCTTGACAAAGAGCCTAAGAATCCATTATCTTTTGGCTATAATGCAGGACAGAAATCCTGATTTTTCTCTTGATTCCAACTATATTCCTGAAGCCTGAATGTACAGATCTGTTTTCTCCAATAGGAAAAAAATTAGAATATACCCTAGTAACAAAATATGATTGGGAACTTACAGGGGTATTTCAGTCAACTAATAGGTTCTTTCACATGAATATCAGAAGCTGTACTGATGTGACTATTTCATGGAAATTTGTTCTGAGAAAAGGACCTTGTATTCTTTGCTCTGTGTCTCAAAATACAAATGACTATAGAAAAAGCAGCATTTTACAGGTCTGTCTTGAATTGGTATATTTGTAATAATGTCAAAAGCAATATTTAAATATAATCATTGACTTAAAATATGTTATATAAATACAACTTTTTTTCCATTCCTATGTAGTTACAGTTATCAAAAAAATTTTGGTTTTCTTATCTTTCTTTTCCATTTTTCTATGGTTCTTATGGCTATAGTTTTTTTTTCTATTTCAGTATCTTTGAATTCAATACTTAAAATGTGCTCAAATGCTCTATCTTTCAGCATAGCAGAATTAGTCAAGTGCAAGGGATAACAAATTTGTATGACTAAATCTCGACTATACTCATGAGTTTTAAATATCTAACGGGAGCCCCTTCAAAATACAGGTCTTTCGTGCTGTTTTACCACTGTTGCATATGTGAAGGCATGCTTCCCTGTGTAGAAACTTGTTCATTAGAAGCTGTGTCATTGTAGTTTCAGTTCCCCCAGTTGGGCCACCTACTTGTTACTCTTACTTATCCAAAGCTATCCTAATTGCTCTCTCCCTTCACCTAGATTCAACCAGCTGAATTATGTTTTACTGTGTCCCTTGTGTAAAGGGAATGTCCAAAGTGCCAAAATTTCCTGTGGTTTTTGGAGGAGAATGGAGAAAATAAAACAGGAGAGAATCTCTTCACTTAGTGCTTCCAAATTGGCCTTTGTTTGTGTGAATCTGCAGAGGTGTGCTGCAGTGAGGATATCCACAGTCTACGCTAATTTATCAAACTGTTGATAAGGCTGGGAGGATTATTTGAGTACCTGCATACAGAGAACACCTTAAAGACTTTTGAAGGTATAAGTTTAGATCATGTGTATCTGTTTCAATTCCAAAGAAACTTTTGTCAAAAAATGCATTGAACTATATTTGATGCCCCAAACTACGATAGGAGTTGGATGATAGGGAAGAAAGAGTAGAACAGAAACTAGAGGTTGTAGAAGCATATATAGGGTTGTTTTTGTGGCTAAACTCACATTCTGGCATGCTGGAAGATTATTAACTTGTTATAGGGGTAACATATTTGTGACTTTATCACTTATGGGATATACTCTGTGTTGCCTAACATGGTTATATGTGAGTCCCTGCATTTGTGAGTGAATAAATGCAAACTGGTTAGTAGTTACAGTCACCAATGAAGATCCACAGGACAGAAAAGTCACCTGAGAAGAGATTGAACAGGAGGCTGACTCCGTGTAAGAGAGTTGGCCAGAAAAGCAATGTGCAACTCCTCTTAACCATCTCCTTTACCTGAGGGTCCTTCCAAGAAAAGGTTAGGAAGGTCACGTATTAAGAATATATTCACTGAATATTCACAAAGTGCCAGGATATAAGGGTAAACAAGATAGAGGAGGTCTTTTTTGAAAGAAATTGATAGTTTATGCAGCACAGTGATCAAAATGCAGCGCACCAAGAGCTGTGGGAGCTCCAATTACAGAGCTGTGATATTCTTTCAGGACAGAGGACCTGTCGGTTTGGAAGGAAAGGCTTCACTGAGGTGGAGGATTAAAAATTCATAAAATGAAAATAGAAAAATGGACACAGGAAAAAGGCAAGGAGACAGAAAACTACCAATAAAAAAGAAACCACTGATGTTTGAAGAAGTGAAGGAAGTATAGATAGCATCTACTAAATAATCTCATTTTTACAGATAAGGAACCAGTCCATGAGAAATCTGGTGGGTTAGGTGTGGTAGCTCACGCCTGTAGTCCCAGCACTTTGGGAGGCCGAGGCTGGCAGATCACTGGAGGTCAGGAGTTCAAGACCAGCCTGGCCAACATGGTGAAACCCTGTGTCTACTAAAAATACAGAAATTAGCCATGCCTGGTGGCGGGCACCTGTAATCCCAGATACTCAGGAGGCTGAGCAGGAGAATCTCTTGAACCTAGGAGGCAGAGGTTGCAGTGAGCTGGGATCGCACCACTGTACTCCAGCCTGGGTGACAGTGAGACTCCCTCTCAAAAAAAAAAAAAAAAAATCTGGTGAGTGACATACTAAGATCACATAGTTAGAAAGGGGCAGAACTAGACCTGGTAAGCCTAGTCCTCAGTCCACTCTTTCCATTGTTGTCGTGAAGTAAAAAAAAAAATTGTGGAGAAGGAATTGAGAGAACACAACATAGAGGATTGCCTTCTTACTGTGCTATGTATATGCATGTGACGTAGATAGGGGAAATGCATATCATATACGGTTTCAATCCAAACTGGCAAGTTTGAGAAGTTAGGTCCCTCTGCAGATGTCTCTGAGCATTGCTTTTACGTGAAACGGGATGAGCTGACAATGGTTAGATTGTAGGCTTGGTTGGAAAGGCAGGACCACGCTGCTGTCTTCGTGGCTGACCTCTTAGCACTGCACACACAGCCTTGAGTAACAGAGGGCCTTGGGTTCCCACAGCTCTGCCAGCTGATCTTATCAGTCCACCTGGGAAGGTACTCCCCTCTTGTAGCTTGCTAGTATACCATCTGCCCTTAGCCCTCACCCTAGACCGTGTGTTGGCACATTTTCCTACCCTCACCTGTCTGATAGTGAAAAGCTGTAGACTTTGATAGTTCAACAACCCATTTAGAAGTTATAAAATTTTCTGACATTTATTATACATCCATTATATAATAAGTAATCGTATTTATTATATATTTAATAATAGAACTATTAAAAATGCCTGGGGAATCTTCTAGCATCTTGGAAAAATAACTGTGCATTCATGAAGAATTACAAAGTCCAGGAATCCACAAAGTTCCAAGAACAGCGATATATTCTATTACTTTTACATTGCCTAACAAAAAGAAAATGCTCTATAGGGCAATCATATTTTGCATAACTTTTGGCTTATATGTTTAAATTTTTGAGAAAATGCAGAATTTAAAACCCAGAGCCAGTGTCCATGTGCATTTGAATATGTGTATATTTTGTAAAGGTGACTGACAACAGATGAATCCAATATTAACTGCATTTTTCCAAGAGTGGAAACAATTTGGGAGTTCAGTGCTATAGAAAGAGGATGTTGTATGTATAGCATACAGTGATGGAAGACATATTACATAAAATGATTCTGTGAAGATTATAGTAGTCTTTGAAGACTCAGCTAACAGATTTTTCAAAGTCATGCTAATCATTTTCAAAACAAGCAAATTTATGGAAATGTAAGTTAGATTTCAGTTAGATACTAACCTGATTTCAGATCAAAGCTTATTCATACCGTCAGAATAATTTACAGCTGGAGTGTTGCATGGATTGCCCAGAATAGGAGGAAAAGGGAAGAAAGAAAGAATAGCCAAGGAAAAAAAATAAGGCACCTGTTAGCTCAAGCGTAAACACTAGAACTCATTAAAATCATTAAAGATTGAGTCAGTTGAAGAATTACCTCATTTTTCCCATTCTAACATTTCTAAAAAAGAAACACACGCAAACCAACCATAAACCACCATGCAAGTAAGTGCTGGAATGCAAAAGTAAAAATGTGAAGTGCATTCTCTTTGTTAGAAATTGGAAGTTGAATTGTGGCATGGGATCTCCCAAGAATTCTAGTTAGTAGGATGTGCTGGAAAAGGGGACAACTGTTAGATCATTACACATCCATTGTATTTTAAAGGCAAGTTCTTTTAAAATACCATTTTTGAGGTATGGAAACATTCATGCACTTTTCTTAAGCACTGTATATTTAAGACCTTACGTGGATTTGATCCATAATGTTTCCCATATTTATTTAAATTTTTCTTGCAGAAATTGCTTTAGCAAGTGTAGGTATATGTCTCCTTCTAATTCTAAGCCACTAGTCATGCCCTAGTATCTTCTCCACTCAGTAATAAGAATGGGATTCATTTATGCTCTGAAATTTGGCACTCTGTCTAATAATTGGGGTATGTCTTATGGGAATTATGTTCCCTGACACTTTTCCCCTTCTGCCTTATGAGGACTGCTTCATTGACATCATTGCCTCCAATCCTCTGTTGAAATGAATTACATCCTGTGGGGCTGGGGAGGGGGAGTAGCATGGACTTGCTCAGTGGTTCAGTAAATTACAGAATTTTCATGGGATTATAAATCCACTTCTGGATACAAGTATTTGACAAACAGAAATAATTGCTGTTACCCATAAGCTTTCATGGGCTTTGAAAAGAAAGGAAAATTTGTCTTTGTCAATTGCTTGGATGTAGCTTGTCTATAAAACAAAAAAAATCACTGTGGTACCCTACTTTTCAGCATTAATTTGAAGAGCAATGGGGGTCTTTTTGGACTGCCTGTTTAACTGCTCAACAACTAGCTTTCCGGTTAATTATGCATTTCAAGCTAGGAAGCAATGTACTCATGCCAACTTGAAACTGCTGAAATGCTCTAGTTCTACTTTCAGATCATGAAAATGCAAGAAATGGCACCCTAAGTCAGACCAATGGTCTTTAGAGTTCGTATTCTATCGCTTAATAAATATAGTTCATGGAAGACCAGTGAGAGAATGATGACTCATTAGTTTAATTAAATATTTCTTGGATTTCTTTCCTCACCATGCACAAGCTCTTGGGATATTGAATTTTACATATTTGATAGCTGTTGCATAAAACCATGTATTTAAATGTGTTCTTTTCAAATCACCATATCTATTGCAAAAAAAGCTATTGTCATAATTACTGAAGGCATCAGGAAAATTGGTGCATTACAGAGGAAATGTAAATGGTTCTTAGTGTTTGCAAGTGAGAATAAAAATGTTAATAGTCCAAAGTTTGACCATCATAGGCATACACAACTAAAGAAAAAAAGATATGTTGTCAGATATGTGTATAAAGAAGCCTTTCTTCCATTAAAGATGGACAACTGTAAAAGCTATAGAGAATTATGCTAGGCTAGGTGCAATGGCTGAAGCCTATAATTCCAATACTTTGGAGGCTGAGGTGGGAGGATCACATGAGCCCAGGAACTCAAAACCAACTTGGTGAACATAGTGAGACCACACATCTTAAAGAGAAATATGCTGAAATTCATGGATTTGCTTTATCTTGATAGTCTAAGGTTAATATTCTCTGTTAGATACCAGTGTGTCTTCAAATCCATGATAAACCTAAGTTAATGAAAAGTTACATTTTGAAATAATCAAATGAAATAGTGACAACTGATATTCAGAAAAAATAAAAAAGCTTTTTGCTTATTTCCTTTAGGGTACCTATGGCATTGTCAGGAGTTTATTTTTACTTCATAGCTGTATTTTTGTGCTCTTGCCTTCAGAGACAATGCTATTATTATTCATTATTAGTTACACATATGTTTTGGATGCCAGAATGCTTTCTATGAATAGGTTCTGTACCTTATGAATCTTGCACAATAAATGTTCTTCAGCTAGTCTAAAGCTCGTGTTGAAATTTAAGTTAGCTGAGTATTAATAGACGAATGACAGAGGGAAGAAATTATAACTGCAAGGTCTTCCAGACTACTGACAACGCTGCCTGGAATATTTAATGAGTCAGATGGTCCATGACTTGACTGTTTCAGAATTATAGGGTTCTACTGAATTTACTCCTGCAGGGAAAGTGTGGGCAAAGACCTAAGCTCTCCTATTGTGGTCAATAGTGTCTTTTTTGGTATGGATAAAGACATCAGCTCCTGTTGTGTAGAAAGGGGGTGGCGGATGGGGGATGGAGAATGGGGAATAGAGACTGGGACTCTCCAAACAGGAGCCTTTGAGAAAGCTCCCTGAACTGTTTACATTGATAACCTGCTAACCATGAAGCAAGGGCATTTCCTGCTTAAGTAATTAAGAGTTCATTTCTTAATGCCTGGGTTTAATGGGAGAATTTTTGCTTTGCAAAAGGTTTGCTTTTGAATAAAGTGAATTGATGTGCTGTACTGAATAATGCCAAATTGCTTGGTATTTTTAAGCTTGCCTTTTTAATGTTTCATATTCAATGAGGATTAACTTTAAATACCAATTTAATCTAAATTTAAACTCCAAAATGGTTTCATGTGGTGCTCTTGAAGTATATTGTGCATATAGCCTACATCGTATACATTTGACTGTCATTTGTATGGAATTGTCATTATGGAAGGCACAAATGTCTAATTAGGGGAAAAATTCGTGGCTTTAATTTTTGTTAACTGTGGATCAGCTCTGGAACAATAAGTCACAAATTAAAAATCAAATGGCACAATTGTGTCAGTAGCTAATAGCAAAGGCTTTCATCTGAGAGAGACAGTTTACTAAGCACAAAGTTAAAGGAGTAAGTGGTGATGGTCTAGTCAAGTTGAGTAATTGAATGATGACTACAAGACACTTGCAAGCTTTTTTTTTTTTTTTCTTTCCTGTGATGGAAAAAAAAGATTGGGTGGAAACTTTGCAGAAAGACGTGGTGAAGAGTTTTTCTTTTGTACTGGAAAAGATGATGGCCATATTTAGGGAAAATGTGGAGATTAATCCAGGCCATGACAAAAAAATCAAAGGAAATTTGAAGTTCTGTTTATCACCTGTGTTTCAATCAATAAAAGCCTACAGTTGTGTTACTGGAAAGGGCTCCCAATCCAGACCCCAAGAGAGGGTTCTTGGACTTCACACAAGAAATAATTTGGGGCAAGTACATAAAGTGAAAGCAAGTTTGTTAAGAAAGTAAAGGAATAAAAGAATGGCTACTCTATACTCAGAGCAGCAGCATGGGCTGCTCAACTGATTATACTTATAGTTACTTCTTAATCAAATGCCAAGGGGTGAATTATTCCTGAGTTTTTTGGCAAAGGGGCGGTCTATTCTTGGAACTGAGGGTTCTCCCTGTTTAGACCATACAGGTTAACTTCCTGATGTTACCATGGCATTTGTAAACTGTCATGGCGCCGGTGAAAGTGTCTTTAAGGTGCTAATACATTATAATTAGCATATAATGAGCAGTGAAGAAGGCCAGAAGTCACTTTTGCCACCATCTTGGTTTTGCTGGGTTTTGGCCAGCTTCTTTACCACATCCTTTCGTCAGCAAGGCCCTTGACCTGTACCTTGTGCCAACCTCCTGTCGCATCCTGTGACTAACCTCTTGAGAATGCAGCTCTGTAGGTATCACCCTTATTTTACCCAGCCCCTATTCATGATGGAGTTGCTCTGCTTCAAATGCCTCTGACAATTGTACACTTAAAGTTAGAAAATTAGATATGGGGCAATCTGTACATGTATTTTTTAGAAACCAATTATAGTTTTTTATGAGTACTAACTTCTGTACTTAGACACATGACCCATAAACTCAAGAAAGAAGGAATCATTAAGAGCCTTTACTCATTTTAATGAATTAAACCACCTCATAACCACACACCCAAAATATAAGATCAATGTATAAAAATAAGTATAGGTAGTTCTCCATAAACTTGGGATATAGTATTCAGTCAGCAAAATCTTACACTAAATGTAAATAGAATCTGCTTTGGTTTCATGACTTTGGGGAACTTTTTTTTTTTTTTCACTTAATGTGACAAAAAAAATACGTATTAAGAACTCACAAAGGTTTTTTCTTTTCTTTTTTGACTGATCTATTTATTCAAAACTAATTTCCTTACTATGCACGGAGCTTTACTAGGCAGTAAAATGAATACAAAGTTAAATTTAGTATGGGAGAAGAAATGTTTGTAAATATCTGTAATACAAAGAATCATGTTAAAAAAAAATAGCATAGAAGAAAAACAGGTAACATGGAGATTTAGACCTTGAAAGGTGTGGGCAACATTCTAACAGTCCAAGTTGGGTAAAGAAGTTTAAGTGGCAGGAATAGTATGAACAAATACATAGAGGCAGGAAAACTTGTAGCTGGTTTGAAGAATGGTACAAGCACAGTTTCTCTGAAATGTAGGGTTCTGAAAGTAGACAGTGTTTGGAAGTTAACACTGCAAAGTGCAGGCATGCCACAGAGAAATGTCTCAGATGTAGTAGAAGGAACATTAGACTCATGTAAGAAGACTTGCAATCAGGTTTTTCCCTTATTTCTGGGTGATAATTTCTGCAACTGGAAAATAGTGATAACTGTGCCCACCTCACAGTGACCTATGATGGTGTCTGTTTTCTAAACTGTGAAATACCATGCAAATACAAGATACAGATGTCCTTCTCCTCATGGCACCAGAATTCTGTGTGGCTTCCTTTTTCTCCTTCTCTCTCCCACGTTTTTCAAATGTGGCTTTTCCCACTGAGTTTACTGCTCCCTGCCCATTTCCTGCCTTTCCTTATTACAAGGAGAATTGGCTCTCTGGGCAGTGCTCCCTATGCCAGTTGGCAAACAAAGTCCTTAAAAGGCAGATGCTCCAATTCTGACATCACCACCAAAATCTCTTCTAGTTTTCTGAGAAGAACCCTCCCTTGCCCCCATCTTGAAAGGGAACTGGCACCTTTCTTTCTCATGGCTGTCTGTCCCTCCCACCTCATTTTCCCTCTGAAGGAGGTAGTTCATTCCCCACTGAGTTTGCCGCAGGAACACCCTCTCATTTCCTCCCTGTCTGCCTGCCTCTCCTCCTCCCCTTTCCTCCTCATCTGATCCATGAAGGTTTTACAAAGGACTTTGACTCAGGCCAAGAGAAAACAGAGTAGAAAAGAAGAGTCTAGTGAATGCATGGTTTGATTTGAAATAAATTTGCCATGTTACCAGGAACATTTTGACTACACAGCTTCGAGTTTCCTTTGTGAATTTTCAGATAGCCCAGTCTGACTCCTTTTCTTTTTCTTTCCTGGGTGAGTCTTCCCTTCAATTATGTACCCTCATCTTTTGGTTCTAGGATCGGCCTTCGGCCTCCGACACCATTCTCCTAAACTTAAAGTATCCATTTGTTTAATGGAAACGAATGTAGTGATGAATGATACAAGTTGTTAATTGGCTAAGAAATTTAGAAAGATGGTGGTTTTCATTATGTCAGTTTTAGCAACTTAAGATGGTTTCAGTTATTATGTCAGTTTCAGTTATTAAGATGGTTTCATCAGTGACTTTTCCCCCACAAATGTCCTTGGTAAAAATGACAGGGGCTATTTACTTAATATTAGTATTTCCCACAGCATAGCATTTTTGGTAACATAACAATTTAAGGCCTCTAGGGAGCATTTAGATGGTTTTTCATTCTGGCGAGAGTCAGATTAAAAATTGCAGTCTTTTTATTTTTTGGATCTAGACCTCTAGAGACGAGACCATTCCAGACCTATATAAAATTCCTTCAGCCAACTTCTCCTTCAAGGGTTTTGAGGTCATTCCAAGAGCCTAGCCTAACCTGCAGCAGGGTTACAGTGGTCAAAACCTACCTGGCATGTTGTTTCTGTGGATTTTTCCCCAGACCCCTCTGATCCTAGTTTGGGGTATGTGAAAAAGGGGAGACGAGGGGTAGAGGAGGCCCTCACAAAATAGTGTCAGTGAATCTCATATTTGGTTTCCCGAAGGCATCTTGTTAACTGCAGATTGCTGTCTAGATTTCTTGCTGGGAAGCTAAATCTAATAGAAAATCTTTCAACACTTCTCAAGTTCTGTTCTAAATCAATGGGAATCAGATGATACTTTGGCTGTTTTACCTGTTCTTTCCTGTTACATGACCATGAAAATGTTAAAATAATAGGTAATCCTGACTGATGAATCTCTGACAGATGCCTTCTCACTTGGGACCCTGGGCTGTTTGTGCCTTCACATTCCTTTTTTCATTTTTAAAAGCCATTTTTCAAAATGTTTTATCAAATATATAGATGATAGATAGACAGATAGATAGATAGATAGATAGATAGATAGATAGTCTGTTTCTTGATAAACCACATTGACAGATCTTGCAAACATCAGAATCTGTTGCTTCTTCCTGGGACAAGGAAAGTGTGTCATTTATCAATCAAACTGAGTAGCAGCAGTTGAAGAAGAGCTGTAACTATCATCATAGCAGAGTTTATTACAACCGAATATTCAAAACAAGCTAAATATTTATCAATATGGGGATGGTTATGAAAATCACAAGGAAATACTGTAGAGCCATTTTAAAAGAATGTTTCAAATGAATAATTATTTACAAAAAGATGTTCCCATATTTTATTTCATAAAAGGGACTTTTTAAAATCATATTGAGTATTCTGCGATTGCATTTTTATAAAAATAAAAAGAATATGTACATAGGAAATGTATTTGAAAATTGTGTTAGTTGGTAACCTTAATGGTATGATAGTGGTATTATTTTCTTCTTTCTTTTTATCTGTATGTTCTGGTTTATATAATGAAATTGTATTGCTATTATAATTGTTTAAGTTATTTAAAATTTAACAACATACAGTAGAAAAAAGAATATAACACCAATAACCAGGAACAAGACAGTAACATGACATACGGTGGGGGGTGGATCTAGATATGTTACACGTGTTATTAACATAGGTCAAAAGATTCCTGTGCTGATAGTACTGAGAGACTCCTCTAAAAATCCAGCCAAATTGGAGGTCAGATCAGCAAGAGGGATTGAAGAAGCTGATCAAGACTAGGGAGAAGGGACCAAGGCACGTTGTACTTCTTTTGAGCCTGAAATCGGGTTTGCATTGAAAATAAGCTGGAAAAGAAAAAGTGCCTCCATATTTTAAGAGCTAAAAGACTGTGGGTGCTTCTGGGTTATTTTCTTTCAATAACTGCAGAATAGTGCTGTTTTTCCAAGCTGGCACTGGTGTCAAATGAACAGAGGGTCTCCCCATTCTGTTATTTTCCTGGCAATTGAAGCATCCGTTGGCTCAGCTGTTTAATGTGTAAGTTCAGTGTCCCACAGGCCATTCTCCATAAGGCAGCAGCTACCCAACCATAATAAATTTAGTGTCAGGTCTGCATTCAGAGCACACTGTGTCCCACTTTAAGAAATTGCCCTGGGTCATGTAGCTAGTTGTAGAAATCCGTGCAAATGCTGGTGATTCCCAGGGAAGAAAGATAATATTTTTCTTTGACCTGGATCTGTTTCTATTGATTCACAGAGTGGTTCTCCTGGTGAGAATCCTTTCCACTTCTGAATGCTTTGTGCCACTTGTCTCAGGGTAGGGCCTGCATATTGTCATATTTATGAAACTATACATACGTGGTTCTGATATACAGCTAGTGTTCAGAAGACTGATTTGGAATGGTCAGGCTCAGCAAATGTATCTGGATAAATAGTAATGATAACATGAAAACTTTGAAGTGCATAGATTGTACTCATGCCCACAATCAGTTGACAATGCTTGTTGCATTGATTACCCACCTGTGACAATGGATTTGCAGCGAATCCTCTTCCCTAGTCCTCACTGTGAGCAATGGAAAACTTAGTTGAAATGAGCTTTGACTATGAAATGAGACAAGCCAATTATTCCATGTTGGAACTGACCCTGAATTTTGTTATCCATAATACTTGTTTTTATCAACTTAGAAAACTGACCTGAAAGTCATAAGCTAAACCATCAATGGGCACATTAGCTCATTACATGTATACACTAGCACCTAACAGTGGAATACAATTCAGAAAGAGAGGAAAGGAAGAGGTGGAGCCAGACACCTTCTTGGATATCTACTATGTGCCAGGAATTACTTTAAACATGGCGTATCTGTTCTTATTCAGTCCCTACAACAATACTCCCCCTGTTTTCTGTTCGATAAAATTTACTGATCCACTGACCCACTCTTTACACAGAGCACTGAAATATTCTCATCAACAACTTTCAGGTAAGCAATATTTAGGCATTACTTTTCCAGGGCTGTGGAAATTGCAGATTCAAACCCTAAAACCTGTCAAACCTTGTGCAGACTGACAAACCCCACCTCCCCTAACACCGTCCTGAACAGTGGACTAGCAGCTAGAAGACCAACCCAGAAAGTCAGGTCATTATCATTGGAATCATTGTCATTGATATAGCAGCCTACAGTTTCTCTTGCTGGTGTGCTTCTTTAACTTCTCTTCTTGTTTTATTTAGTTATTAGAGATGATGGGGGTTAAAAGGATGCTGCTTAACAAAAATAAAAGCTCACTTAGACTAGTAAATTTTTGTAAAGAAACATAAGGTTACAGAAAAATTTAATGAATTAATAAGATATTTCTCAACACACTTTTTTCATTGCCAACTAGTTTTTTCAGGTTATTTACATAATTGAAAAAGTGTTTTGTCACTCGTTATGCTTTGATGCAGTCTTATTTTGTAATCCATTGCTTTCAAATTTCTATCATCTTCTAGCGATCTTAAATTTGCACTGTGCTACTAGAATAGAATGATGGTATTATTACTATTATTATTGGCAGCAGAATTGAAATCTGGAGTATAAGTGGTTTGCAGACCATTCATAGATTCATGTAACCATAGAGATTCATGGTTGAGTAGTTGAGCACCTGACTTCCATGGGAAAAGTGGTGCTCTTCAAATTGCTGCCTAATTAACACACTCCATGGATTGAGGATTTAAAGGGGAAGAGTGGTCATGCTTAGTGCAATTGAATGAATATTTGCTACTAGTTACATATACCTAACATTTTCTCTTAGAGACCAACTGGTTTTTTTTTATTTATTTATTTATTTATTTATTATTTATTTATTTATTTTTGAGATGGAGTCTTGTTCTGTCACCCAGGCTGGAGTGTGGTGGTGCTATCTCAGTTTGCTGCAAGCTCCACCTCTCAGGTTCACGCCACTCGCCTGCCTCAGCCTCCCGAGTAGCTGGGACTACAGGCGCCCGCCACCATGCCTGGCTATTGTTTTTGTATTTTTAGTAAAGATGGGGTTTCACCGTGTTAGCCAGGATGGTCTCAGTCTCCTGACCTCGTGATCCGCCTGCCTCGGCCTCCCAAAGTGTTGGAATTACAGGCATGAGCCCCTGTGCCCGGCCGACCAACTGCTTTAAAAATATTTTATGAAGCGTTTTTGTTATCCTAACAGAGATGCATTCCTTTAAGGGTGTTTTCAGCAAAACATTCCAGGTTTCATGAAGTATTATCTTTCTTTCCTTTTACCCTTGACCCATTTCCATGAAGTTAAAAGGAGATGCATAGCCAAGTCTTTGTTCCCAGAAGAAAATAATAAGAAATATGCTTTTAGAGAACAATATGAATAGTTATAAGGGTCTATGTAAAAGGCAGCATGTGTTAATTCTCCATGCATACTAGTAGTAAATGTGAATGGACTTTCTCCTCATCTGTTTTTATTTAGAGCAGGACTTTCTTGCATTGAAGTTTCTATGCAAGCTATGTTCTAATTCTGTAAAGCCTTTGGTTAAGGAACAGCTTTGACTCTATATCCCTATCTTTTCTTTTCCCATGTCTTAATTTTGAGTAATCAAAAATCCTGCAGTTCCACTTTAGTTTTTCTTTCTCTTCCACTGCCTTTCTTCTCTTAGAGCAGTAAATATGTCAGATGGGAACATAAAGGCAACCTCTGTGCTGTCTTCCTCTGACTTAAATGCTCTCTCTCATCCAAGTAGGTGGCATTTCCCATGAGGGGCCAGACAAATTTATGGAACACCACAAGCAGAGCAGCCTTTGGATTTGACTTGAGAAATTAGGAAGAATCTGGTGGTCCTGGCTAAGAGTGCCAGTGATAAAAATCCAAGTGAGCACAGACCATTGTCATAAGACAGGCCTGCACTCAGATCTGCATATGTGTGTTTACAGGAAATTTGTGGTCTGAATAGCATGGCTAGATCAGATGTGAGATCTGATTTACCTAATACTAGAAAGAATGTAGTCAGTCAGGAGACTCAGGCAGGACTTTTTATTTGATAAAGAAATGAAACTGTTGCTTTTGGTTTCTTCAACAGGATTTCTCTACTTCTTCTTTTAGACTTCTCAAAAGGTTTTTGTTGTTGTTGTAGTTTCTTTGGTGGTGGTGGTTGTTTTTCCCCTACCCTCAGAAGTAAGTAGATTAAGGTAAACTTTTGTCTTAAAGAGCACTGTTTAGTTAGTCCCTGTTTTCTGGACATCAGTGGTCTGTTAAATCTATAATCAGTAGGCGAATTTGTTTAGACAGACATGAGCATTTGTTCACATCTCCTGTGGGACTTCGTGGAAGAGAGACCTTACCTCCTTAGCTCCAGAATCTTTTACTTCAGTGTTTCATTTCCTTTCTGGGATTGGGGTAGAGTTCTTGGCACAGAAGATGCTAACAACTGACTTTCTGGGACTCTTTGCACAAATGACAACTTCTGTGGCCTTCAACTTCCCCAAGCTAGCATGATGGGTAGATTAATGCGTTCCTTTTTGGCAGGAATGGGAACTAATTTTTTTTTTAAGAAGGAGGAAAACATGTTGTGCTAAATCAGTGATTACTATGGCAACAGGCACTCTATACATCTTAGAAAAAAAAGCAAAATGCAATCACAGTTCTCTAAAGGGGAAGATAGCAGAAACAGGTTCACAAACTTTTTTTTTCAAAAATCAATAAATATGTAATAGGCATCCACTATATGCTCTGTATAATCTTATCAAAATGTCTAACAGAAACTTGATGATATAAAACTAAATCTGCCATTTGCTGTGGTTCTGTTTCAGAAATTCATTCACACCACACATACTCACAGAAAAACCACAAAGAAAGAGTATATACCATATTTTAAATAAAATAATTAAATTGCACTGCCCTGATGAATCCATGTTAGAAAAAGCAAATATCTTACTAGCTTATTGGGCAGAAATACCCAAGTTGGAACAAATTACTCTCCCTAGACTGGCTGTATTCACCCCCCACCCCACAAAATACAGGTATTTGCATAACATGTGGCAACTGTGTTGGACACATAGTTCTTAATGTTAGTTCAGGGTTTCTCAACTTAAGCTCACTTAGACTAGTAACGTTTTTTTAAGCTCGGTTGACATTTTAGCCCAGGTCATTCTTCTTTGTGGGGGCTGTCCTGTGCGCTACTGTAGGATGTTTAGCAGCATTCCTGAGCCCTACACAAGATGTCAGTAGCATCCCCCAAACTGTCACAAGCAAAACTGTCTTCAGACATTGACACACGTCACCTAGGGGGCTGGTTTAGAACTACTGGTTTCAAGTAACCCAGCTGTGTTATCAGGGCTTGTGGTGGGATATTTGAAATAACTCATTGCTATGACAAGAGTAATAGGTATAAAAAAAAAGCTGAAGTTTATAATATTTTAGTTGACTGGGTGATTTAGGTTATGACTATTAGTGATTTTGCCAGTTTGGCTCTTTTGTGACTGATCCTATTATATAAATAAAATCACTAATCTTGACAAATCAGAAAACACAAGGATAATATTCCAAATCTTTATTTCTTTGCATTACACAGTTACCCCCTAATTAGTTTTTCTGGGAGCACCCTCATATGTGTTTATATGGAATTGGAAATGATTTTGGTAAGTTAGAGAGTACATTCAAAATTATGACTACACAGTGGAAATAAGAATGTAATAATCTTTTATAGCAAATGACTGTACAGATTGTTTTAAAGGATTAAACAGTGAACTAAAAGATGACAGAAAATTATTTGGAACATAGCAATTCCTCCCTTGAACCTGTAAATGTCACAATGTAAATTTTATATGTGAGTTTTTCATTGTATTGTTGTACTACCAGATAAAGTAACCACAAACATAGATTGCTAGGTTTCTTAATGCACATGTTTTGAGAAATGACCTCAAAGCACAACCGAGTAGCTGTTGGGATTTTTTTCCTGAGTAATACAGAGCTGTGAGGTTTGAAGTGTGTTCTAATCATTGCACCTTTGGAATTTTCAGGAAAAAATAGAGGTGATGCTAACTTGCGTGTTGTGGATTTTGTAACTTTGTTCTTGACATGTTATAAATCTGTAAAAAAGAGCTATAAAGTAGATTAGACAGTTTACATATTTTTAAAAGTCTGAATGAGTTCATATAGTTCAGCTAAAGATGACTGATAAAATTCAGTATCACCATTGATTTGACAACATATTTCTCTTGCTCCCGTTTGCTGACTCGTGACAGCAAAATAAAGCAGATTTACTAGTACACTATAATCTTTAGATTTCTCATAAGGCACAAACAGTAAGTATTTAACTCTATGCAGGGTAAGAATAAGTGAAGTGGGTAAAAAGTAGTGTAACCTGTCCCACTTTAATGTAAACATGAATGTAAATATTAATGCTGAAAGCCCTCCTTTGCTCCACAAATCATAACCATGATTTTTTTGTTGTCCTTTTTTTCATTGTCTTTTTTCCAATACTGTGATCATTGGCATTTCATTACTAACAAATGAGGGAATGTGAAGAAGGCAATTTAAAGGTTATATCAGGGAATACAAAATCTTGGAAGGCTGTGGAACTTTCAAAGATATTTTTAGTAAAAGCGCACAGTAAATTTGGTACATCTTCAGCAATTAGCACTTACCTACGACAATTGATGCCAGCCTGTTATGTCAAGCTACTTGTGACACCACAGAGTGTTACTAAGATGCATAAGATGATTTCATTTTGCCCACTTTCATCAATAAATGAGCCTAAACATTTATGTGTCCTAAACTTCCTCAGATATTTCTCTCCCTTTCTTTAAAATCTTTAGGAATAGAGAAAGTTCCTAGCTATTGGTTCTCTGTTGAGTAATGCCTGGTGGGAAGGGGTAGATAAGATGGCTTCTTGAGATTTACTCTAGAATGTGATGATAAAAGATCTTTAGGTTTTTCTTTTCTTTTCTTTTTTTCTTTCTTCTCTTTACTTTTCTTTCTTTGCTTTCTTTTCTTTCTCTTTCTTCCTTTCTTTTCTTTTTCATTCTTCTGTTTGTTCATTTGTTCACTCTTTGTTCATTCTTGCTTTTTTTTTTATTTCCTTAGTGCCTGCCTGCCTGCCTGCCTGCCTGCCTTCCTTCCTTCCTCTTCCTTCCTCGATTCTTGTTTTGTTTGTTTTTTTTAAGAGAAGGCAACCAGGATTTTGCTGTTTCCACTTAAGGACAGAATGAGAAGAAGTAAAGTCGAATTTGATCATCGATACTTTAGTTCTGCAGAAACACATTCTAGTGACAAAAGACATTTAGTCACTAGGGTGATAGTGGTAGAAATGAAGCCTAGTGACATGAGGCTGAGGGCTCTGCCTGAAAATGTGGAGCTCTGGGTTTGAGCTCTGCATGATGTGAGTAAGACTTTTTGTCTACCTGATTTATTTTCTCATCTGACAAATGAAGATACTTGGTTTCAGTGCCTCCTAAATTCTCCCCCAGGTTCTATAATTTGAGAGTCTGGAACTAAGAGTTCCGTGGTTTGGATATGAAAGCAGAATGGTTGCTCCAGGGGCTCTTCTAATTTCAGAAGACTTTGAAGTAAAGACTCTAGGAAGGAAAGAGCATGAAAGTCAATGCTCTTATAAATTTTTAGGGATTTACAGGAGAAGTATTTATGGTTCGTGTCAATTCCTTATGACTCTACAACTACCTCACATTGAATGGAGGGAGAAGAATTCAGCTGAAAGCTCCTAGTTTGCCATTAGCCAGAACAATTGGATTTTTTTCAAATAGATTATTTCTAGTTCCATATGCTGCTTTTTTAAAAGGACACTTATTCCTATTTATTCAAATCCCTTTATGTCCCATGAGCATCACCTTCCCTTTCTGAGTAACAAATAAACTACTTTTCTTTCTTCGAAGCCTTTCTCCCAGAATGGAGTTACTTAAATATTTGTGAATGTGCATATGTGTATATGTACACACACACATATACACAGACATATATGTGTGTATACATAAATATACACACATATCTACATATAGATGTGTGTGTGTGTATATATATATATATATTTTTTTTTTTTTTTTTTTAGGAGAACAGAATGCTCAGCAGGAATGATTAGTAGAGAAGTATACTTTAAGAGTAATATTTTTCAAGTTAGAAAAAATCCAAAAGTAATAAAAGCAACTATCATAAAATGGTCTGTCTTGTAGTAATCTGTCTAGAAATAACCCCACAGCTTAAACTGCCTCCAAATAAATCCACAAAGAGTCATGCATTAGCTTCCATATTTATTGTTTGCCCTTTCAGGCAATTTGCTACCTGAGAATAGAAATGCCAAAGTGAGGTAAAATGTCTATCAAACTGGGTACATACACAGATCTTTTAAAAAATTTACTCTACATTTTCTTAAGAAGCTCACTTGGAGTGATTGGACAAAAGTGTTCGGATTGAAATGGATGCAGACCACTGATGTTAAAATGTTCCTGGGACAAATGTTACATATCAGGTTGTTAAAAAAAAGTGACAGAAGCCTCGGTGGACTATGTGTATGTGAAAATGGTGCACTTCAACAGCATGGTCTGTCTACAGGACAAGATGGTGGTTCTTCAAGTTGATGGGGCATCCGAATAACCTGGATGTTTGTTAAAATACAGATTGCTGAACCTCATCCTCAGGGTTTATGACTTAGTAGACCTAGACGGTATGCAAGAATTGACATTCTAGTAAATTCTCAGGTGTTTCTGAAATTGGTGGTCCAGGGGCCCTAATTGGAGAACCACTTGAATCATAATTATGTTTCTATAACTGTCTAGAATAATTAGCAGGAATCATGTGAGAAATTGCCACAGACTTTGGAGCTGAGTTGAATCAGCCTCATTTAATAAACATTTTGTCCACAATTGAAAAGTTAAAAACAAAAAAAAGTGGTGAATAATTATATGCTTCCAAGCCAAGTGACAATTGCAAGCTGAACAGAAGCTGCCCATTAAGGAATGTCGGTGAAGAGGACAAGAAAAGATAGCTCAATCTGTCACTTCTAAAAGCTTCTAAAACAATTACACTTTCTACTAATGCTCTTACTTTACTACAGTGACTAGGCTGTGTAATCCAGATTTTCTAGTAAAATGTTTCTTCCACTACAATTGCCTAAAAATACATTACAATGTATCTATATTATGGAATATTATACAGCCATTAGCAACAGGATGATTGAAGAACTTTGGATGAGGAGGGGAAAATGTTTATAACATGTTAATTGGTAGAATACCAAGTTGACTCTGTGTGTGTGTGTGTGTCTATAAATTGGAAGAAAGTATCTTATTAGCTTTGGTGATTTTGGGAGACTGGCTGATTATAACATTGATTAGCTTTAGTATATATATTTCCCCAAATTTTTAAGTGTCCATAATAAAAGATGTATGTGAAAACAATTTCTCATAATTTAAACTCTCTTTGCTTGTCCACACCTAAGGAGGAGGCCCACAGCTGACGTGGGAGTTGGAAAGGGAGTAACACAGGAGTGGGGGTAATTTTTGTGGCTCATTCATTTGGATGGTTGGGGGTCATAGTTTTTATTGGTGGGACATAAAAGGCTAAGTGGTAGATTTGGGACTTTTGGTAACTGACACAATGATTTTTGTAACCACATTTTGTCTCAGTGTAGCAATTTTATTTGCTTAAAGTTACGATTAATGATACACATTTTAAAATGTCTGTTTTATCTTTCAGAGTGAGGAAAATCCTGGAAGCTTAGATTAAATTGTAAACATGAAATATTGCAAACTGATGGCTTAAGGCTGACACTGAAGGGTTTAAAAATGGAGTGTTCACATCACCCTCTACTTAGTATGTAGGACACTTACCATGAGATTGGGGATCAGGGATTCACAACCCTTGGACAGCTATAATATAAAGGGTAAAAAAAATCCTTTCTATACAGCCGACTATCGATCTCTACAAATTGTCCATATAGTCTCTCTGTTAAATAAGCCTATAAATAGGATCAAATTTGAAATAGAAATATTTTAAGTTAAGCTTCAGGCCATCCCTGTGAACTTTATTTACACATATGCACTCAAATGTATGTATGAAAACCTGCAAAAAATATATATACACATTCATGTAAATAAAATTTATATACACACATATATACATGTGTATTTATATACACATTTCTAAGACAGTGTGATTGGTGAATACTTATGTTTCCTAAACTTTAGCTTTATTATGTTATTCCCTAGATTCACTATTTAATAGTAAACTCAAAGTCTTAATTTTCTTATCTGATTTTATTCCTATTTAATGGTTTTATCGAATACACCCATTATTTGGATATTTGGATTCTATATGCTTCTCGATTTATTTACTTTTCTAAGTCATGTTGGTTATTAAAATTAACAAAATGTGTTACGGTTCTCTTTGTTTTGCGCCTCACCAAAAGAGCATTGTTCACTTTGGATTATTTGATTTGGTCCAAGCTGCTGAATAAAAGAGGAAATGTAGAAACAGAAAATTCCCAACAAAATTGTCAGAAACCAGTGTGTTTAACAAGAACATTTGCCCAAAGGATATAAATTAGTGATGACACTACATTCTGTTGCTTAGATGCATAGAGTGATTTTCTTTGGTCCACTCTCATCAGTAAATGAGCCTAACGTTTTCAATGGGTCCGTCTCATGGTTTAGAAGCTTGAAGTTAGTATCAAAGGGGATGCTCTTCAGTATTTTCTCTATCATTAGTCACTTTTTGCAATGCTGTGGAATGAAAAGTAAGATATAGCTTAGGTGAACATCATCTTCTAGGAAGCGTGCTGTCAGAACTCATGCAACAACAAATATATATCTTATGTTTACTGGGGACACACACATTACTGTGACCCATGAAACATTTTTAAACGGCTTCTATATTTTGTAGCAATTCAAGTTTAAGCACTTTTATGCATTTAATTATACTCTTAAATGTTCTGCTCGAATCCCTAAAACAGGTTTTGATTATTTCTAAGGGGCACTACTCATTAGTGGCATAAACATTTATTTATTTGGCTTAACGGGGAACATTTTTCACCATGACTTTCTTTGAAAAGGGATTATATACTTTTCAGTCACAATTTAGAGATGCCAATCTGAGATACAAAGTGGCTAAAATGATTAGTTTTTTTTTTTTTTTTTTTTTTTTTTTGAGTCAGTCTCTCACTCTGCAGCCCAGGCGGGAGTGCAGTGGTGTGAAACAATTCTAGTGTCTCAGGCTCCAAAGTAGCTGGGATTACAGGCACAAACCACCACACCAGCTAATTTTTGTATTTTTAGTAGAGACAGGGTTTCACCATGTTGGACAGGCTGGTCTTAAACTTTTGAACTCAAGTGATCCATCCCCCAGGCTTCTCAATGTTTTGGGATTACAGGCATGAGCCACCACACCCACTCTTGTCTCAACTAATTCTTAATTACCCCAAGTTAATATCCTGCTGGTAAGTCTAGTTCAACATAATTAGCATAGATAGTTTATTATGAAAAGATAGCTATAAGGTCTAGGATGCCCCTTTCTTCAGATAAATAACAGAACAATGCAGAAGGAATAATCAAGGTACTCTTAGGTAGTTTGACAGCAAAGTTTTGTATCTGGTTTCAATTAGCTTTGCAAAAAATATGGAAAACAATATTTGAATTTTGGAAACTTTAGCCAGTTCATGAAAACCTTGTATCTTCCCAGCCTACCCCTGTGTGAATAGAATATATCAATTTCTTTTTAATCTCCTTTGCTTCTCTTCTACCTGCTGCAGTAATGGGAAGCTAAAATAAAGTGGTGATCCATAGTTGCAGCATTTTTCTAGAGAGAAGGCACACAAAGAGGAACAAAACATTAAAGGAAAGATGTAGACCCTGGAAATATAATTACTGCAGAATAAACCTAAATAAAATACAAGGAAAGAAAGACTGAGATGGAGGTTGAATTCTGAGGTCCAGTGCTCCGTGAGGTCAGCCTTTGGAACATACTTGTTTCCAATGAATCATTCATTCTTTGGATCTTCATAAAGGTTGTTATACTTATGTACAATTTGATCCCTGTGAATTTTAGGATCCAAGTTACTTAAGATACTCTAGTCTCTCTTTATTCCAGTGTACACCATAGGAGAGTTTAAAGATAATATTTGGGTTGAAGTGATCTGGTATAGTAGAACCACCACATATTGAAGATAGACAAGGAAGAAAAAATGGTTGTTTGTTGTCACTCATGGTATTTTAGAGATACATTATTTGTGTCAAGGGGCAAAACTCACAGAGCCACAAAAGAAGAAAATTGGCCTGCTTGCTTATTAAACCTCCAGCAATGAAGAGTAACCAATGCTCATCAATCATGGGTCCTGTTTCCATACATGAATATATGGATTTACTGACTTTTCCTACAATTATTATTAACAATATAGTTAGAAACTTTTTTTTTTTTTTTTTTTTTTTTTTTTTTTTTTTTATTTTTTATTTATTTTTTTTATTATACTTTAAGTTCTAGGGTACATGTGCATGACGTTTATATCATGTATAACTCCCCAATGCAATCCCTCCCTCCTCCCCCCTCCCATGATAGGCCCCAGTGTGTGATGTTCCCCTTCCCGAGTCCAAGTGATCTCATTGTTCAGTTCCCACCTATGAGTGAGAACATGCGGTGTTTGGTTTTCTCTTCTTGTGATAGTTTGCTAAGAATGATGGATTCCAGCTGCATCCACGTCCCTACAAAGGACGCAAACTCATCCTTTTTTATGGCTGCATAGTATTCCATGGTGTATATGTGCCACATTTTCTTAATCCAGTCTGTCACAGATGGACATTTGGGTTGATTCCAAGTCTTTGCTATTGTGAATAGTGCCGCAATAAACATACGTGTGCATGTGTCTTTGTAGTAGAGTATTTATAATCCTTTGGGTATATACCCAGTAGTGGGATGGCTGGGTCATATGGTACATCTAGTTCTAGATCCTTGAGGAATCGCCATACTGTTTTCCATAATGGTTGAACTAGTTTACAATCCCACCAACAGTGTAAAAGTGTTCCTATTTCTCCACATCCTCTCCAACACCTGTTGTTTCCTGACTTCTTAATGATTGCCATTCTAACTGGTGTGAGATGGTATCTCATTGTGGTTTTGATTTGCATTTCTCTGATGGCCAGTGATGATGAGCATTTTTTCATGTGTCTGTTGGCTGTATGGATGTCTTCTTTTGAGAAATGTCTGTTCATATCCTTTCCCCCACTTTTTGATGGGGTTGTTTGCTTTTTCTTGTATATTGTTTGAGTTCTTTGTAGATTCTGGATATTAGCCCTTTGTCAGATGAGTAGGTTGCAAAATTTTCTCCCATTCTGTAGGTTGCCTGTTCACTCTGATGGTAGTTTCTTTTGCTGTGCAAAAGCTCTTTAGTTTAATTAGATCCCATGTGTCAATTTTTGCTTTTGCTGCCGTTGCTTTTGGTGTTTTAGACATGAAGTCCTTGCCCATGCCTATGTCCTGAATGGTACTACCTAGATTTTCTTCTAGGGTTTTTATGGTATTAGGTCTAACATTTAAGTCTCTGATCCATCTTGAATTATTTTCGTATAAGGGGTAAGGAAAGGATCCAGTTTCAGCTTTCTACTTATGGCTAGCCAATTTTCCCAGCACCATTTATTAAATAGGGAATCCTTTCCCCATTTCTTGTTTTTTCAGGTTTGTCAAAGATCAGATGGCTGTAGATGTGTGGTATTATTTCTGAGGACTCTGTTCTGTTCCATTGGTCTATATCTCTGTTGTGGTACCAGTACCATGCTGTTTTGGTTACTGTAGCCTTGTAGTATAGTTTGAAGTCAGGTAGCGTGACGCCTCCAGCTTTGTCCTTTTGACTTAGGATTGTCTTGGCAATGCGGGCTCTTTTTTGGTTCCATATGACTTTAAAGCCGTTTTTCCCATTCTGTGAAGAAACTCATTGGTAGCTTGATGGGGATGGCATTGAATCTATAAATACCTTGGGCAGTATGGCCATTTTCACGATATTGATTCTTCCTATCCATGAGCATGGTATGTTCTTCCATTTGTTTGTGTCCTCTTTGATTTCACTGAGCAGTGGTTTGTAGTTCTCCTTGAAGAGGTCCTTTACATCCCTTGTAAGCTGGATTCCTAGGTATTTTATTCTCTTTGAAGCAATTGTGAATGGAAGTTCATTCCTGATTGGCTCTCTGTGTCTGTTACTGGTGTATAAGAATGCTTGTGATTTTTGCACATTAATTTTGTATCCTGAGACTTTGCTGAAGTTGCTTATCAGCTTAAGGAGATTTTGGGCTGAGACAATGGGGTTTTCTAAATATACAATCATGTCATCTGCAAACAGGACAATTTGACTTCTTCTTTTCCTAACTGGATACCCTTGATTTCTTTCTCTTGCCTGATTGCCCTAGCCAGAACTTCCAACACTATGTTGAATAGGAGTGGTGAGAGAGGGCATCCTGTCTTGTGCCAGTTTTCAAAGGGAATTTTTCCAGTTTTTGCCCATTCAGTATGATATTAGCTGTGGGTTTGTCATAAATAGCTCTTATTATTTTGAGGTACGTTCCATCAATACCGAATTTATTGAGCGTTTTTAGCATAAAGGGCTGTTGAATTTTGTCAAAAGCCTTTTCTGCATCTATTGAGATAATCATGTGGTTCTTGTCTTTGGTTCTGTTTATATGCTGGATTACGTTTATTGATTTGCGAATGTTGAACCAGCCTTGCATCCCAGGGATGAAGCCCACTTGATCATGGTGGATAAGCTTTTTATGTGCTGCTGAATCCGGTTTGCCAGTATTTTATTGAGAATTTTTGCATCGATGTTCATCAGGGATATTGGTCTAAAATTCTCTTTTTTGTGTTGTGTCTCTGCCAGGCTTTGGTATCAGGATGATGTTGGCCTCATAAAAAGAGTTGGGGAGGATTCCCTCTTTTTCTATTGATTGAATAGTTTCAGAAGGAATGGTACCAGCTCCTCCTTGTACCTCTGGTAGAATTCAGCTGTGAATCCATCTGGTCCTGGACTTTTTTTGGTGGTAGGCTATTAATTATTGCCTCAATTTCAGAGCCTGCTATTGGTCTATTCAGGGATTCAACTTCTTCCTGGTTTAGTCTTGGGAGAGTGTAAGTGTCCAGGAAATTATCCATTTCTTCTAGATTTTCTAGTTGATTTGCGTAGAGGCATTTATAGTATTCTCTGATGGTTGTTTGTATTTCTGTGGGGTCGGTGGTGATATCCCCTTTATCATTTTTTATTGCGACTATTTGATTCCTCTCTCTTTTCTTCTTCTATTAGTCTTGCTAGCGGTCTGTCAATTTTGTTGATCTTTTCAAAAAACCAACTCCTGATTCATTGATTTTTTGGAGGGTTTTTTGTGTCTCTATCTCCTTCAGTTCTGCTCTGATCTTAGTTATTTCTTGCCTTCTGCTAGCTTTTGAATGTGTTTGCTCTTGCCTCTCTAGTTCTTTTAATTGTGATGTTAGAGTGTCCATTTTAGATCTCTCCTGCTTTCTCTTGTGGGCATTTAGTGCTATAAATTTCCCTCTACACACTGCTTTAAATGTGTCCCAGAGATTCTGGTATGTTGTATCTTTGTTCTCATTGGTTTCGAAGAACATCTTTATTTCTGCTTTCATTTCGTTATGTACCCAGTAGTCATTCAGGAGCAGGTTGTTCAGTTTCCATGTAGTTGAGCGGTTTTGATTGAGTTTCTTAGTCCTGAGTTCTAGTTTGATTGCACTGTGGTCTGAGAGACAGTTTGTTATAATTTCTGTTCTTGTACATTTGCTGAGGAGTGCTTTACTTCCAATTATGTGGTCAATTTGGAATAAGTGCGATGTGGTGCTGAGAAGAATGTATATTCTGTTGATTTGGGGTGGAGAGTTCTATAGATGTCTATTAGGTCCGCTTGGTGCAGAGATGAGTTCAATTCCTGGATATCCTTGTTAACTTTCTGTCTCGTTGATCTGTCTAATATTGACAGTGGAGTGTTGAAGTCTCCCATTATTATGTATGGGAGTCTAAGTCTCTTTGTAGGTCTCTAAGGACTTGCTTTATGAATCTGGGTGCTCCTGTATTGGGTGCATATATATTTAGGAGAGTTAGCTCTTCCTGTTGAATTGATCCCTTTACCATTATGTAATGGCCTTCTTTGTCTCTTTTGATCTTTGATGGTTTAAAGTCTGTTTTATCAGAGACTAGGATTGCAACCCCTGCTTTTTTTTGTTCTCCATTTGCTTGGTAGATCTTCCTCCATCCCTTTATTTTGAGCCTATGTATGTCTCTGCATGTGAGATGGGTCTCCTGAATACAGCAGACTGATGGGTCTTGACTCTTGATCCAGTTTGCCAGTCTGTGTCTTTTAATTGGAGCATTTAGTCCATTGACATTTAAGGTTAATATTGTTATGTGTGAACTTGATCCTGTCATTATGATATTAACTGGTTATTTTGCTCGTTAGTTGATGCAGTTTCTTCCTAGCCTCGATGGTCTTTACATTTTGGCATGTTTTTGCAATGGCTGGTACCGGTTGTTCCTTTCCATGTTTAGGGCTTCCTTCAGGGTCTCTTGTAAGGCAGGCCTGGTGGTGACAAAATCTCTAAGCATTTGCTTATCTGTAAAGGATTTTATTTCTCCTTCACTGATGAAGCTTAGTTTGGCTGGATATGAAATTCTGGGTTGAAAATCTTTTCTTTAAGAACGTTGAATATTGGCCCCCACTCTCTTCTGGCTTGTAGAGTTTCTGCCGAGAGGTCTGCTGTTATTCTGATGGGCTTCCCTTTGTGGGTAACCCGACCTTTCTCTCTGGCTGCCCTTAAGATTTTTTCCTTCATTTCAACTTTGGTGAATCTGGCAATTATGTGTCTTGGAGTTGCTCTTCTGGAGGAGTATCTTTGTGGCGTTCTCTGTATTTCCTGAATTTGAATGTTGGCCTGCCCTACTAGGTTGGGAAGTTCTCCTGGATGATATCCTGAAGAGTGTTTTCCAACTTGGTTCCATTTTCCCCCTCACTTTCAGGCACCCCAATCAGACGTAGATTTGGTCTTTTTACATAATCCCATACTTCTTGCAGGCTTTGTTCATTTCTTTTTCTTCTTTTTCTTTTGGTTTTCTCTTCTCGCTTCATTTCATTCATTTGATCCTCAATCGCTGATACTCTTTCTTCCAGTTGATCGAGTCGGTTACTGAAGCTTGTGCATTTGTCACGTATTTCTCGTGTCATGGTTTTCATCTCTGTCATTTCGTTTATGATCTTCTCTGCATTAATTAGTCTAGCTGTCAATTCTTCCACTTTTTTTTCAAGATTTTTAGTTTCTTTGCGCTGGGTACGTAATTCCTCCTTTAGCTCTGAGAGGTTTGATGGACTGAAGCCTTCTTCTCTCATCTCGTCAAAGTCATTCTCTGACCAGCTTTGATCCGTTGCTGGCGATGGGCTGCGCTCCTTTGCAGGAAGAGATGCGCTCTTATTTTTTGAATTTCCAGCTTTTCTGCCCTGCTTCTTCCCCATCTTTGTGGTTTATCTGTCTCTGGTCTTTGATGATGGTGACGTACTGATGGGGTTTTGGTATAGTGTCCTTCCTGTTTGATAGTTTTCCTCCTGACAGTCAGAAGGACTGTCTGTTGGTCTGTTGGAGATTGCTTGAGGTCCACTCCAGACCCTGTTTGCCTGGTTCAGCAGCAGAGGTTGCCGAAGATAGAATATTGCTGAACAGCGAGTGTACCTGTCTGATTCTTTCTTTGGAAGTTTCCTCTCAGGGGTGACTCCACCCTGTGAGTGTGGGGTGTCAGACTGCCCCTAGTGGGGGATGTCTCCCAGCTAGGCTACTCAGGGGTCAGGGACCCACCTGAGCAGGCAGTCTGTCCGTTCTCAGATCTCAACCTCCGCGTTAGGAGATCCACGGCTCTCCCCAAAGCTGTCAGACAGAGTCGTTCGCGTCTGCCACGGCCCCGCTCTTTCCCTAATGGACTGCAGCTGTGCGCTGTCCGCAGAGGTAGAGTCTACAGAAACAGGCAGGCTTCCTTGAGCTGCTGTGAGCTCCACCCAGTTCGAGCTTCCCCGTCTTTGTTTACCTACTTAAGCCTCAGCAATGGCGGGCGCCCCTCCCGCAGCCTCGCTGCTGCCTTGCGGATAGATCGCCGCAGACGGCTGTGTTAGCAGTGAGGGAGGCTCCGTGGGCGTGGGACCCTCCCCGCCAGGTATGGGATATATTCCTCCTGTGTGCCTGTTTCCTTAAAGCGCAGTATTGGGGTGGGAGTTACCCGATTTTCCAGGTGTTGTGTGTCTCAGTTCCCCTCGCTAGGAAGGGATTTCCTTCCCCCTTGCGCTTCCAGGTGAGGCGATGCCTCGCCCTGCTTCAGCTCACGCTGGTCAGGCTGCAGCAGCTGACCAGCACCGATGTCGGCACTCCCTAGAGAGATGACCCCAGTACCTCAGTTGAAAATGCAGAAATCACCGGTCTTCTGTGTCGCTCGCGCTGGGTTGAAGACTGGAGCTGTTCCTATTCGGCCATCTTGCTCCGCCGTATTAGAAACTTAACTGTATTGTTTTCCCTTTATTTTTTTCTTTTGATTTTTAATTTCATGAAGTAATTAAACTCAACACCTTGCTTTGTATATCATAAAAGGGTAGTCACATTATTCATTATTATCTCTTCTGTCATTTATTTTAAATAAAAATTCTGATCTAAAATACCTTATAGGATTTATGTTTCATGCATTCATTTTTTGGTGAGATTAAATAATGTAAAAGCCTTATGCTATTTCTCAGACCTTTGTCCCAAGGTCTGAGAAGAAGCCTCAGGTTTGAGCCAAGGAAAGGAATTCCACTACATTGACCTTTATTGCTCTGTTATATATACACACACACATATTTACCATTTAAAAGTAAAACAGACTCATTATAAAATTCTGGAAAATATCTAAACTAAAATAAAGTAATACAGATTATCTCCAGCTCTATTAATAACAGGTAGCATTTAAGATTTCCAGGTATTTCCTAACAGTCCTTTTTGTTTTTGTCCATGAGTATATGTAAACTTATATTTCAAAATTAAAATCATACTTTGTATCTTGATTATATTGTAAGCACACTCCATGCTATCAGATACTCTTTTAAAACATATGGTAACATTTATTTGGAGCTCAAAAGCAATACCAGTTCAATAAAGAAAACTTGGAGAATTTAAAAATTTATAAAGATAAAAATGAAAATCACCTATTATAATTTAGGTTTACATTTTTGTGAATGTTCTTTCTACCTCTCAAATCTTTGCAGTGGTGGAATAATATTCTACCATAAAATGGAGTATCATTTTGTGTCCAATTTTTTTTATTTGAACATTTTATTATTTCCAGGACTATTTTAATTTTAAAGCCATTGTCATTACATATTTTACACTCATATTTGCCAAGCCTCTGTTTTAAAATAGATTCCTATAAGGGGATTTACTGAATCAAAAAGCATAAAATTTAAAACTTTTTAGTACACTTCAGCAAACTACTCTCCAGAAAGACATCTGAAAAGTGGTACATTAAGTCTTAAGACGTTTTCTTGACTTCAGCCTACCAAAGTTTAAACTTTCTATTTTATGTTGTTCCTCATAGTACATTTTTTCCTTGTTGATATAACTTTTACATTATATTGATGTTATTATAACCCCACATTTATCTCTATTATAACTCTCCTCACCTTTATTTATACTTCTATCTTTTCTTAGTAATTGATACAGAGTTTCCAAAGAGACAGATACTTTGAAAACTGGTGATTTGAGAGAGATTAAAAGAGAAAAGTAGGAAAAACTAAATTAATGTTTTAAATCCAGTATTCAAGACAACTTTCTTTAAGGGTGCCTGACCACTGAAGGAGAAGGAGAAAAGCCCAGAGTTATAGTGATATGTCTCAAAAACTGTTACTTATAAAACTTGATTAGAAAAAAGGAGTTTCCTCCTGAGACTAGGACTATTCCTGTTGCATCTTCTGTTTGCAGAAATAGTTAACAACATACTCGCCCTTAAGAAGGTGATAGTAATTAATGACTATACTGTTTGCAATTAACTTTTCATCACTACAGGATCAAAAGCACAATAGGAGTTGAATTTTTGAGTACTGTAGGAATTGAATAGTGGCATGTCATTTATAATTATATCAGAAATATATTTTGCTGGAAAGAACTATATCACTTAGATTTAGAAAAACTCTATATAAGGAGAAGTGGTGGCAGGCATTAAGAAAGAGATTTGACCTTGATTACACAACCCTTGTGAAATTACAAGTGTTATTATAAGTAACAGTTGTTAATCTACACAAGTAAAGCCTTGACTAATCTGACCACAGAAAAGGCAATAATTGCAATAGAAGATAAAATGCTGGGGAAAAAAAATGTAAAAGCTAATACATTTTTAAATGCCCGAATGTGAAAATAATGAGAAATTAGGTTTTTAAATATTTTTTGGTGTCAAAAGGCTTCTATCCAGTCCTTGGAATTTTTTAACGAAACCTCTCTGCTGTATAATTAAAAAATATAAAATATTCCCCCAAAGATCATGACAAAATACAACCATAATATCATGAAGAAATGAGCATAGTAGAAACCAATAGGTGATGAAATGATGGCCAAGTGAGTCCATTTTTTATTTATAGAAGAATTTAGTTCTGTCTTCTATATTGTTTTTGAATGATGATGTTGATGTATAGTGTACCTTCTTTCAAAAATAAGAGACTGTTGCCTTCTATACTCAGGATTCATGATTCAAGGTTCTGTTCTGCCTGAGACTGTCTTATTGTATTTTCATCAAATTTCAGCAATCTACAGAAGACTGTGCTCAGTAACATACAGAGTGAATCAAGAAAGTTTCTGGTTAATACAATAAATAACAAACAGTTGAATAATGTTTAACATTTTAAAAAATGGTATTTGTTGATTGATTTTAGAGACTGGGTCTTGCTCTGTCTCCCAGACTAAAGTGCAGTGGCACATTCTGAGCTCACTGTGGTCTCCAACTCCTGGGACTCACATGATCATCATGCATCAGCGTCCTGAGTAGCTGAGACTACAGGCCCACCATGTCTAGCTATTGAAAAAAAAAAAAAAAATGTAGAAATGGGCTCTAGCTGTGTTGTCTTGGCTGGTCTAAAGCTCCTGGCCTCAAGCAGTCTTCCCGTTTCAACCTCCCAAAATGTTGGGATTACAGGTGTGAGTCACTGCAACTGGCCAGCACTTACCATTTGTTACTTTGTAGTGAATTTTAAAGTTCGCAGATGCCCTGTTACCAGATCTGTGAATGAAGGAAGGTTGACTCTTGGATATAGGACTACATTTTATCTCTGAAAGTTCTGTTAAGGATAATGTTTACAGATGCTATTAAATATGACAGTTTCCCTACTGTTCCTATTCATCTAATATACCACAGTCTGTGACTTCTGTGGATCTGTACCTTTGTTAAATAGTGTCTTGCCACATAAATTGACAAAATCCGTCAAATGAATTTATTAAGTGACAATATTTAATACATGTTTATGTATTAAGTATTAATACTTAGTTGGTATGACCTTGAGCAAATTATTTTATCTAAGGTTTAATATTTTTCTCTGTTAGTACCTATTTATCTGGTGAGTACTATCATAGTTGTAAATCTAGAAAGACATAATTTATGTAAGTATTTAACACAGGCCTGTCACGTGGCAAATATGGTCATTGTTATTATTTTCATTACTAAACTTGAGTGATGCTCTCTACCAAAATATGAAGCAGAGTGACAGTCACCACATGTCTTCGGGATGGTTCCTGTGTCAAATGCTTCTTATAAACATGGTGAAGGATAAGAGCAATTCTAAAATACAATGTTTGTTATTTTGTTGTTCAACTAAGGACAAAAAACATATATCAAATTTGTTCAAGTATATAAAAATTATTAAGTGACAAGTGAGATATACAAACAACACCCTCCCCTCTCCAAAGTTCAAAAAAAAGTGAAAATTGTATGGATCTTTGTTCCATGATTTATATTTATTATCTACAACATGTCTGTCATCTTTAATTTGCCATTTTTTGAATACAAGGATGTGTCAAAAGATAACACATTATTAAAAAACAAAATCAAAGTAAGGATAATAGGTCCAGATTCATTTATTGTTTAATCATTGAGTACCTAATTTGCCAAGCACTGTGTGCCACATTTATATGTCAACAATAAATGCCATAAGATAGATTGTGTATTAAATAATATAAAAGCAAATAAAGTATGGTATTCGCCAAGTGTTTATTCAGATGAAGTAAGGAATGAATCAACCAAGAACGACATAAAATAATTATAATAGAATCCGTCTTATCATATTCCTGGTAGTTAATCAAAATGTCAATTAAAGTAGGAATTTTAAATCATTTTAAAATAGGCATTTTGTTTTAACTAAAACGTATAAATGTACATTTATTCACTTCTATTTTAGTAGAATAGTTAAAGCTTTTCTTTAAGCAAAGATCCACCAGTTGTAAATTTGTGTTTTCTGATTTGCTTAAACCATACCTATACTGTGCATTTGTCAATTTTAGTTTAAGATGGTTGCAAGGCCATCTAATTGCAGAGTTCATTCGTATTTTTTCCCAGTCTTGTATGATTGTCTCCCTTACATCAAATCAGACAGAGGAAAATAATACTAGGCTTTACTGAGTGTTTATTAGTATTTACAAGGCATTCTGCTTGTTTCTTATATGAATAACTGTTCTAAAACATTCATTTTATTGATTCATATATTTAATCAAATTATGGGAATTACAGTAACAAAAGTGGTGTAAACAGGTTACGGAATAAAAACACCCTTGGCAACTGTGCAATTCCACCCTCTGGATGTACCTGAGGACAATCTAATAGGTGTATGTACTCACTGTGCTATGGAGAATGTTCAGTTCACCAGTTAGTCATCATTAAGTAGAGATTGGTTAGGAGAACTTCTACTGTCATGCCTTTCTGAGCTATAATATGGCTAGACTCTGTGGCAGGTCATTAAGCTTGGACTCTGGATGAATTCACAGTCTAGTGAAGAAGATAGATATGTAAAGTAATAATTAAACTAATTACAACATTAGTGCTACAATAGAGAAATGTGTGTTACTGAAATTCCAGGGGTTCTGGTTAGGTCCTGCTGTTTACTGCACAGAAAATCAATCACTGAGACAATGATTATTGCCAGGAAAGAAAGCTTTATTGGGTGCTGCAGCTGAGGAGATAAGAGATCAGTCTCAAATCCATCCTCCTGACCGACTAAAATCAGGGGTTATATATCAGGGAAGAAATGTAACTACATGAGGAGAACAGGAATTAGGGAGGGGTAAGGAAGAGGAGTTGGTCAACAGGAAGCAGGTGGTCAATTAGGCAGTCATGATAGGTGAGGGGTGTGGCTTCTCTTTGTCCAGATGGTGATCTGGTAAGTTTCAGTTCCTTGATACTATCTAGGAGGCCCAATGGTTGGTTTCCTGCAAAAGGAACTCAGATAAGTCAAATGTAACTTTCTCCAATTTTAAGACTACTAGAGTCAACTTCTATGTTTATTTAAGAGAAACCATAAACATCTGTTCTATAGAACAGCTGGGTCCCTTTCATAGTCATCAGAGATCATGAAGGAAGGTTTGACTAACTTTATGGAGATGGGAAGAATGGGGCCGGGTAAAGAACATTTGACCTGAATTCTGTGAGATGAATAGAATTTTGACGAAGTGAAGAGAAAGAAATCTGTTCTAGAGATATGAGTTGAAGGTTCATAAATTCATGGAGAGATGTAAGAAGAGAAAGGAGTTGTGAAGTTTGTCCCATGGGAATCTCTAAGATACTAGGAATCCTGTAATAATTACTTTAAGAGAAGTAGACAAGGAGTGTTGTGGAAGGACAGGGAAATGGAAAAGTTAATTTCAGCCAAGGATGTGGGTGAGTGGGTGGGTGAAGCATGTGGTGGATTAGGAAAGGCTTCCTGGAAGAGGGGACATTTCAGCATTCATCATGCAGTAAACCATTTCAAGCAGGGCCGGTGGTATTGCAGAGTGCAGCCAACCCCCGATTCTGATGTCTGGAGCAACCAGCTGAGGTTGTTGATGTGGATATCCAATCTAGAAAATTTGTCTTGCCTGGTTGGTGGAAATTTTTCTTTAATCACATTCTGCTACAGGAAATAAAGAGGTTTGGGGAATTGACCAATCCTAAGTTTCTTCAGTCTAAGAAAAACTTCAAACTCAGACACTGAAAGGTGTGGAAAATCAGTGAGTCAGAGAGAGGAGAGGAAGCTGGCATGTCACAGAAAGCGAGACATTTTTACTGCCCTACTTTGGATCCCATACGCAGGGTGATTTGTTGAAAAGTAGCACATTCCCTGAAGAAGTAGGACACCTGGTAACCCTCATTTTAGTAGGGAGGCCAGATCTAGCTGTAGCCAGGTTAGTAAGTAATTTCTCCTTTTCCTTTGTGAAAAGTCCCCTCAGATCTAGTGTGGACCCTCATTGCTCAGGAAATTCTGTTAAGTTTAATCTTTGAAATCCCAGTAAGTGTAGCAATAACATAATTAAGGCATTCATCACTTGCCTTAAGCTACTTTATTTTGCTTTAGGATGATGAAGTGTTCTTCAAGTGCAGCTGGCAGAACCCACTTGTGCCGAATAATTAGTAATGATTTCAGTCAATCCTCAACCAACAAATCAAAAATTATTTTGCATCTATCTCATAGTCCGTGGTGTTAAAAAAAAAATGAAATGAAACAGATCTAAGTTTTTCTTTTTTTCTAGTGAAAGTTCCTTGTGAAGACTATAGAGATTCATGAAGAAATTGAATAGGCTGTACATCCATTGCACATTAATGCCTATGCTAAAGGCATGTCATAGAAATTCCCAGGATTGATTTATTATCCTTCCAGGTTGTTTTGTAAATAGACTGTGAAGGCAAGGGCCTTGCATCCTTGGCATACATTTGAGTGTGACTCTTGCTGTCTATCAGCATGGCCTGGGGGCAAGCCCTTGAACTTTTCAAGCCTCAGCTTTGTTATATGGAAAATGAGTACAAGCATACACGTTCGGTTTACCTCTTGGCATTGTTGTTGAGATAGAACAACAAAGAGTGCTTTGTAAACTGGAAAGCACTGATCAAGCTAAATGTAGTAAGTCAAAATTTTGCATGATTTTCATTGTAGACATTATAATTATGTCAGAAAACGTGCTGACATGTGGTATCAAGTGACATAAATAAGACTTGAAGCATTTTATTAATTTTCACATCTCTAACAGTATGAGACCTACTAGAACGCTTTCCCAATGGCTCCAGATTGTCAGAATATTTGAGTGAGCCATTAACTTTTTACTGTGAGTATATGTTTTACATTAAGTTTAGCCTGAGAACTTTAATAGATTTTTTAAAAGACTTCAGGAGACTTGAATGGCAAGTTTTGAAGATGCTGCCCCAAGGAAAATATGGCTCTGGGAAATTGGGGAAAGAAGAGAAGCCTCTTAGCGCACCAGTGCTGACACAAAGGCACAGGGTCCCAAAGGTGATGGTGATGCAGTAAACAGTAAACAGACACATTCTCTACAGGAAAAAAAAAAAATCATGAAGGCTGTGGAAACATTAATCTCGAATGAGATTCAGTGAAATGGCTGCACAACATAGTCAAACTAAGGCCAGGCAGGGGGGTGACTTGCATTAGGTGACCAGACGATTCATGGGGCACCCTTTCGAGAAGCACCATTTGCCATGCTTGTAAGTGGGATGGACAGGCCTGTATTTATAGTCCTCCTAGTTAAGACAAAATTTAAGTATCATCTTATTATAGTTGAAGGAAGAAGACAAAAATCATACGAAAGATTGAAGATAAAAGAATTCAAGTCATCTGCATTAGCTAAAACTTGTTAATTGTAACAGAAACTAGTGAGGTATAGAACAGTAGTTATCAAAGTGTAGTCCATGGTTCAGTAGCAAGGACATGACCTGGAAACTTAGACATTCAAATGATTAAGCACCACCTCAAAACTGAATCAGAAATTCTCAAGAGAGGGTCCAGTAATTCATGTTTTAACAAGCTTTCCAAGTGGAGTAAATAACAATGGGGATTTTAGGTATTTGCATTTACTCACTAAAAAATTATTAAAATGACATCTATTATGAGCCAGATGCTATTCTGGAAACTGACAGAAAAACAGTGACAAAGATGGACAAAGAGCTTGCCCTCATAGAGTGAACATTCCAGTCTGGGAACAAAACAGTAAACAAATAGTGTGATGTAAAGTGGTGATAAATGCCTAGCATGAATACAAGTTAGGCAGGATAAGGAGATAGAGTGTTTGATACTGCTACTTTAGAAAACAGTCAGAGAAGGCCTCTCTAGGAGGTGGCATTGAGCTCAGCCTCAGCAAAATGAGGGGCAGGGCCATTTTAAAGAGAGAAGTGAGTTTGCTGGGCCAAAATAGGAATTTAACAGGAAGAGGAGCATGTGTGTGACACCTGACTGAATTCTTTCTGGCTTCTGACCTCTACTTCTCTCCATGTGTCTGACTCATTCCTCTTTCTCTGCAGATGACGGGCAGCTTTCTCTTCCACAGGAAGGGTACAAACTACTATGAGCTATATAAACACTCTGACTTGGTTCCAGTTTAAAACTCCCAAGAAATAATGCTGATTTTCCCAGATACTCCTCTGCTCAAAATTCTCCACTAGCTTTGCACTTCACTGAGAGTAAAAACTCCACAAAGCCTAGCCTCCTGTTACCTCTCAGACCCATTCTCCCCATCACTTACTCTACTTCAGCCATCTGGGCTTCCTTCAATTTTTCTAGGTCTTGTACGCCAAGGTTTCTACTCACACATAACCTTTGCATTTCTTCATCCTTCTGCCTGGAACAATTTTCTTCCAAATATCAACTTAACTCACTCCCATCGTGTCTTCAGGCTATTACTCGGATGGCACTTTTCTACAAGAGATCTTTCTGAAAACGTAGAAAATTGCAGCGCCCATGTCTTTCCATGTACTGCTTTTCCCCTGAGCACTTATCAATACCAAATATACTAGGCATTTCAATGATTTTGCTTATTGCTTATTTCCCTTTCACCAGAATTTAAGCTCTATGAAGACATGGATTTTTATCTGTTCTGTTCACTGATTTATGACCAGCTCCTAGAACAATGCATTGCACACAGCAGGTGGTTAATAAATATTTGATGAATGAATGAATGAATGAATGGATGACAAAGAGTACAGGATAATTTTCTTTAAAAACCTGTGAAATGAAGTTGGGGTTTATGGTAGAAATTATAAGACAATAAGAAGAGTTAGTTACAACAGGGTGAAATAAAAACATTTTGAGTTGATGACCATAGGACACAAGATTTCAGTCTTACTCTGCAACTGAATGGCCTTGAGGAAGCCACAGAAACTTTGTAGGGCTCTACTTTGTCATCTATAATAGGGAGAAGGTAGTAAAAGTAGACCTGATTGGAGAGGCAGGAGAAGACTAAACAATATCTGCAGTGCTTCCAGCTCCCACTCATACTCTATGATATCATATCTAGAGACTAAGACCAGGTGTGTGGACCAGAGTTTATTATCTATGGTGGAAATCTATTTTAAAATACTTGAGAAAAAAACAGGTGGTGCATAGAACTCTGCTCTAGGGCTGTGAGTTAGCATCCAAAGTACACAGTTCAGAAGTCAGACTTCAAGCACTTCAGATATTTTTATTATCCATATGTATTAACTTTTTATTGGTGCATGGCAAGTTACCAGAAACATAGTGGCTTAAAACAACATACATTTGTTATCTCAGTTTCCATGGATTAGAAGACCATGCAGTGTTTAACTGGGCTCCCTGCTCAGGATCTCACAAGCCTGTAGTCAAGGTATTGGCCAAGGCTGGGGTCTTATCTGATACTTGGGGTCTTCTTCAAAACTCATGTGGTTTTTGGCAGAATTCACTTTCTTGAATTCATAGACTTCATGGTGGCTTGCTTATTCAAAGCCAACTGGAGAATCTCTTTGAGTTTCTTCTTTCAGTGAAGCCCTGGACCCTCTTTTTAATGGGTTATCTGATTAGGCCAGGCTCACTCGGGATAAACTGTTTCTTGATTAACTTAAAGTCGAATGATTAAGGACCTTAATTATATCTGCACACTTTCTTCACTTTTGCCATACAAAATAGCCCAGTCTTAGGAGTGATATCCCCTTGCCTTTGCCATATTCTATTGATAAGAAGCAGGTTGTATGTATTGTTCCCACTGAAGAGAAGGGAATTATATACATGGTCATGGCTCATGGGGGTCATCTTAGAATTCTACCTATAGCATAATAGAGGGCATAGTAGTTATAATAGACGTATGGAATAAGTTTCCATTTGGGAAATTACAAGTATTGAGATTATTTAGTCGATAGGCAAGATTTTATAAGCCCCACTGCTCCTGCATTACGGACATATAGAATCTGCTAGCCCAGCTGCTCAATACCTTGGAGGCAGTTAGTATACAGAGTCAAAGTATCATCGGTCCTTATTTTCCATTTCATTGGGGCCACCACTGGCTAAGTGACTGTATGGTTGCCTGGTCCTCTTGTCAGTTGGTTGCATCTGCCGCAGCATGAGCTTTCCTTTCCTTCTCTTTTTCCCTTTCCCTATTCCTTTCTTTCTTTTCTTTTCACCATTTTGAACTTGATGGAAATGCATGAACATTTCTTATGAGGCAAATGTCAGTGACTGACAACAGAGAGTGAGACCTCAAATTTTTTTTTTTTTTTTTTTTTTTTTTTTTTTGTTGAGACGGAGTCTCGCTGTGTCGCCCAGGCTGGAGTGCAGTGGCCGGATCTCAGCTCACTGCAAGCTCCGCCTCCCGGGTTTTACGCCATTCTCTCGCCTCAGCCTCCCGAGTAGCTGGGACTACAGGCGCCCGCCATCTCGCCCGGCTAATTTTTTGTATTTTTTTAGTAGAGATGGGGTTTCACCGTGTTAGCCAGGATGGTCTCGATCTCGAGACCTCAAATTTACAATGTCTATTTTGTGCCTGTTTGTAAACAAATGTAGAAGGTTCAGCAGAATTTAGTCTGAGGCTTGCTTTCATAGAACAGAACATTTGATAGTGAAATTGTAGGCGAATAGACCATAGCTACTGTCTATCTCTAATCCCAGGTGACCAGGATTATTTACCAAAATATTGACAAGCAAAATTGGCTTAGGTTAGCTTATCTGAGACAGAAACCACAGTTTAATCACAAACTTGTGTTGCAATCAGTGAAACTTAAAAGAGGAATGACAAAGATGTTGGAAAAAATATTCTGGAAGAAAATTTTAGGTTTGAGAGTCTACCTCTTTATTCAGCATTCTAAATACACTGTTGAAAAAGCCTACAATTACAACTTTTTTTTTTTCTTTTTTTGAGACAGAGTCTTGCTCTGCCACCCAAGCTGGAGTGCAGTGGTGCTGTCTCAGCTCACTGTAACCTCTGCCTCCTGAGCTCAAGTGATTCTCCCTTGTGAGCCTCTTGAGTAGCTGAGACTATAGGAGTGCACCACCACACCCAGCTAATTTTTGTATTTTTATAGAGCCAGGGTTTCCCCGTGTTGCCTGGGCTGGGTCTTGAACTTTCAAGCTCAAGCAATCTGCCTGCCTTGACCTTTCAAAGTGCTTGGATTACAGGCGTGAGTCAGTGCCCCCAGCCTAAGCATATAACTTGATATAGTTGTCGAGTGATTAACTTGCTTTGGTTTCTTCGGGAGTGGGTCTTAACTCATCTGAAATCCATAATACCTTTTAAGAGAATAATTGACTAGACCACTCTTAGCCAGTTTTACTTAATTCTATCTGTGGTAATGATCCTGGAGTCATATACATGAAAGTTTAATGAGGACTTCATAGTATTTGATACCATGTTGAAAATAAAACATAAAATTCTTCTAATAAAACTATCAAATTAAGATGTTTATTTTTAAAATGAGCTGCACTTTGCTAATTGGATATATTGTAAGTAAGTTTTTTAGGAAAATTCTCCCAGCTCCAGAATCCACTGGCTTAAAATTCCCTAGTTGGATTGGAAAATAAACCAAACAAACCAACAGGAGGAGAAATATTACCAATATTTGGAGTCAGTTCTGTCTTGAATTCATCAAAGCCAAAGGTACTAATATCTGTGTTTATGCTGTTCTTAGGGTTTCTGTTGTTTGTTTGTTGTGTTTTGTGGTTAATTAACTGATTGAGCATTCCTTCAATCTCTAAATTTCTTTAAAACATCAAGTGTGTCGTGTGACCACCATCAGCTGCAAACACAGCATCAATTAACTTACCAAAACAGAGTCTTTGGTGATTAATCCATAATGACAGGGCTGTTCTCCCTACTGATTAAATTCATTATCAAGCAGCCAGAGGTAGAGAGCGCTCCATGGAAGATTTATTACTCTGGAATTACCTTTCTAGTTTATACTGATTAAGCTAGCGTTGGTGAATAAGGAAGACGAAAATATAAGGGGCTCCTTTTTAGTGGATAATGATGAGTACTTTTAAAAATGGCTAGTCTGTGTTTTCAGTGTCTCAACTCTTTAAAAAATTCCTTAAACATATATCATCTCTGGTCATTCACAAAGCTGTTGAAATGGTTTATTATTACCATATGGGATCAGTCTCTAGAAGAATCTTGTGTGTATCAGGCCAGGCTGGGAAAGTTACTGTTCTTGTTCTGTCTGCCACCATCACCTTGGTTCACTTTATCACCTGCAAAGCTGGATTTGGGTAATAACTTACTAAATGGTTTCTTTACCTAGTTCTTTCCTTTACTAGCCTATTCAGGGGCAAGTTAATTTCCCTTGCTGTAATCAAGTCACCCCTCTGTACAGTACATAATTCCAAATACATACACTCCCCTGAATAGCCTTAAGTCCTTTCCATATATAAATTATTTTTATTCATTCCATCTTTTTAAAAATTTTGCTTCTGTTTTTAATATAAATATAGAGACAAGGTCTCCCCACATTGCCCGGGCTTGTCTGGAACTCCTGGGCTCAAGGAACCCACCTGCCGTGGCCTTCCAAAGTACTGTGATTACAGAGATAAGCCACTGTGCCTGGCCTCATTCCATCTTTTCTTTAAACTTTTCCTGTTCACTTGAGCACAAAGTGACTTCCCTCTTCTCATGAGCTGTATGACTTTTGGCTTTAAAGAGCTCTTTCTGTAACTTAACATTTTTTCCTGGATGTGTGGTTTTAATCCTCAATGGATTTGTGGGTGCTCTGAGGGTGGAAAAGTCCAAACTTTGCTTCATTGCATCCTGTGTTTCACACTGGGTCAGGCAGATTTCTTGAGAAGAGCACATGAATTTATTTGCTCTATCAGGTTGCCTTCCAGCCCATTTTATGCACACTCATTTGGAAGATATCTGAAAGAGAATACCTAAGTCTATTGTTTTAGGTGCACTGTCAGGGAATATGGAGCACAAATGGCAAAAGATAGGGGAATGGAGGGTGCAGATACATGCAGTGAAATTCAGTACTCTCATGCCACCTGCCATTAAGCCTTACACGAATATTTTGTTTACTGTTTGTAGGAAGGAAAAAGTAAGAATTCTGAGCCTCAGATCTGACTCTGCTATTTGGTTAAGTTACTCAAGTTCTGTCAGCCTCCATTTCCTTATCTGTAAATTAGATAAATTAGTACTATTCCATTGGATTATTCAGCAGGCTAAATAGGGTTATGTAAGTTAAAAAACTTGAAAAATGCTTAGCTTAAAATAGACACTCAAGAGATCTTAGTCCCCACCTCCCACAACTGTAAATTAGTCTTGGGGTCATTTTAGGAGGAAGGGGAAAGAGGGCGACTATAACTTTTTATTTAAGACATTATTCATATTGGCAGTGAATTATAGGCTGTAAATTTTGAACATGGGAGATTTAATCACAACTGTGATGATCTATTTTTGAAGAGTCATGCTTTGCTGAGAATGACCCTGGCAGAGGACCTGTGGGTGGAAAGTAGGTGTAAATCATTCAAGATCGCTTTGCATATTAGTAAAGAGATAGAATCACATATCCAGAGATAAATTTAATTTTGCAATTGACATTCACCCTTTTACAAGCCACTTTTAATATTACAACACAAAACCTAGTAAGAACAGCCTTTTAAAGAGACATCCTTCAAGGCAAAAAATAATAATTTTGATGATTATAAACGTTTTAACATTTCTGGACTTCTTTCTTCAATTTATGGCTAGGGACATAATTTTATTTTTTTCCCCCTTAGGTTGGTTGCGTACATTTTGATGGGGATTGCAAGGCTGCTGTTAGTATTTTGTAAGAATTTATTTTTTCCTTTGTATTCCCAAAACACCTCTCTTGATAAACCATCGGGGATTTCCCTTCCATTCATTCACTAGTAGAGTGAGGCAATTTGCTATTCCTTCCTATGTTAAGATCAAAGCCAGAGATAATGACTTTCCACTGTTACACTGGAGACATGAGTCAAACAAAAAAATATCATGGTATAAACGATGGCTTATTAACTACAGGGGAGGAAGTATCTTCTGCAAGATTCCCTAGAACCCAAACTTAATCTGGAAGTGTCTTCAACATAGAAAGAATGCAGGAAAATGTTGCAATTTCCAAGAATAGTTGAACACTTTGAAGAAACAGTCTTGCCTAAAGGCCAAAAGAGGAAGAGAAAGGAGAATAAAAAGAAGTCAACCACAAGAAAAGTTAATATCTCTTGCCTTCATGGGGTGGTCAAGCCCACAGATTATGGAATCCAGCTGTGTTTGATGTTTGCCATGGTAGTAGTATCTGTGAAGAAAAATCCTCAGCATGGCAAACAGTGAGATTTTTCAAAGGGAGAGGAGTTTGTGGCTTCCACTTAAACAGGAAAGTGTCACATGTACTTGTGTAAAGTTGATTAATGCTTCTTACTTGTAAATTTTTCCAAGGTTAACAGATCTCTATGGTAGAACAGACACAAATTTAAGAGACACAACAACTGGGTGTTGTTTTTTTTTTTTTTTCCCTCCCACTCTTCTTTTCTTTTTCTTCCCCTTAGGATTTCTGTGACCATATATAGCCGTGACATCAGTTTACGTTCTGGAGGATTAAAGTTTTCTGTTTAGATTCATAGAGGAAAGTCTAGGGTTGAATGTGATTATTATAAATATTTCTTGATTTCTGGTAGCAAGCTAGCTAATCTTTCCTGCATTAAGAGGGGCTTATCATAATTTTCTTCTTTTCAAATTACTTGGCCTTTGCAGCTGTGCCTTGGAAAAGCATTTCATTTGCTCCAAAGAGAATAAACAATGCTTATAAATTAAGACATGGGTAGGATGTTACATCCCAATTCCATGTACGAATATAGTCCTGGTTTTTGGTCTCAGTGCCTGGCCCAGGATTCCAACTGGGGACCTAGTTCTGTTGTAAAACCGTGTTGTCTGGCTGCAGGGCTGCTGCCACAGCAACAAGAATCGGTGATGTCACAGGCTCAGCATCTGCCTGCCAGAGAATGGGTTTCCAGAGGATATGATCAACTCTGTCTGCTGGGAGACAATTTTGCACATCCCATCTCAAAGACAGTTTAAACCTTTGTTCTCTCTTGTTTCCTCTTTAAACAAACTGATTTTGGTTCTATCTCCAAAATCAGATAAAATCTCATAATAATAGCAAGAGCTAGGATTTATTGAGCATTCACTATGTGCAAGTTGACTATGTATTGTGCTTTACCTTCATTACCCTATTCAGTCCTCACAAAAACCCTAAGAGGGAGAAGATACTAACATCTTCTGTGTTTTAAGAATGAGTACCCTGAGCCTTGGTAACATTGTAGTCAAGCTTTGCTAGACAGCAAAGCCTATGTTCACAATGAGAAACAACTGATTTTCCCTGTCAGATCCCTGAGAGTCCACAGGACTGCCCCTGGCCTCTGCCTAACAGCCTTTTCTCCCCCTTCTTTTTCTTACCTAAAGTCCACCCTATTTCTGAAAGCTGTAATGTACATTTGAAAGGCAACAATGAAGGAATTTAACTTGAGCAATTTTCTTCTACTTTATCAAAATCTCAGCCCCTACACTGAAAGGAAAATGTGAGCCTGTACTAAATCTAGACATTCCTGTGAAGACCTGAAATGAATCCATGTGGGGATCATTTCAGGGACTGGGCCAGGGACGACCAGTATCATACTAAGAAATCCTTGAACCTTAGGCATAATTTTGTTAGAAAAGATCCCTTCTAGTTTTTGTCCCCATGTAGCAAACCTTTCTGAAAGTAAGAGAGACAACCTCTTAGGTATCCCAAGTCAGAAAATGAAATGTAGGTGGTCTTTATAGCAATGAATGTCTAGGGGTGCCTTCAAATAGCAACTAGTGTACTAAGTATGCTAAAGGAAATGCATTGACCTTGGCATCATGAGCTTTGGGGTTTACTTTCTCAGTGTCTGCAGTTACTTCAATAAACCTTCAATTTTCTTATTTGTAAAACAGAAATGATAATAGCAAGACAGTATTGGTAATGCTGATATCGTAAGTAAGAATACAGGTACGAAAGTACTTTGTAAATTGTAAAATACTGGAATTGGTATTAGTTTCATGAGATACTGTCTCAAGAATTACAGTAGAGGCTTTCTTTGCTTTTTTTGTAATATATTTATTGAATTAGTGTTATTTGTCAATTTAACATATTTTATAATTCATTATTCAAGTTAAACATAGTTTTGGCAGAAAGCTCAAGTCATTCTGATGAGGATAAGATATCTAAGAAATACAGTATTTTCCAGGATGTTGTGTTAGATGCAAGGATAGGTTAGCCTGTCAATTACATGAGAAAAAGCAAAGTCACTTTAAAACAACACTAGGAAAGTGAGGCCAACATACAAGTTTGAGGCAAGATGAAGGGGAAAAGAGAAAAGAGGCACCAGACAGCCTTCGCTATAAAAGAAGTTAGGAAGAAGGTGGTGTGGGTGCGGGAAGAAAAGTTGGGAATGTAAGTTGATTCCCTAGGGATCTGGTGTCCTGTCCCTTGTTTAGTTTCTAGAAAAATGTCTGAGCCCTCAGAACTCACCAACTGAGGTTATGGTTCTACAAGAAAATCTGTAAGGGTGATCACTCCTGCCCACGCAATGAATGACTCATCAACAAGCATACAGAAATGAGACCTTTTTCCTTAATTTTAATTGGTATTTGGTGTTGAATCTGTTGCCTAGATTATCCAGAATTTACATATATGAAGCTATTAAAATGCCATGTCCCCGTGCATTGTGTTTGCTCAGACTAACAGCAACACATAAGGTTTTATAGTTATCTCAACTTCTCTCCATCTTCTGTGTCTTCATTTTATAGATCTTTATCTTTACAGAAGTATTACAAAGATATCAAAAACAAAGAATAAAGTTTGAATTATGTCTTCAGTGTATTTAATGAGGTTTTTGTTTGTTTTTTTTTTTTCTTGGTCTTTTTTCTTTTCTACACCAGCAGTGATCATAGGAAATTCTTTTTCATGATATTCAGTTCTCAAAATTGGCTGTCAGGCCCAACTACAGATGATTCCTCAACTGGCTCTGGCCAATGGCTCAACAATTTAACTGGAAAGACATTTACAATATCTGCTAAAGAAAATCCAATTTACTTGCCAGAACATTGCTTCCTGCATACTCCATGGTATTGGTGCTAACAGGTATTGAAACGGCTGATAGACATGGACAGGACATTAGAGCTGGCTAATCCACAACCCAATAAGCATTACTTAAACAACTAAGATTTGACTGGAGTACAGTGAAACATCCACAGATAATTGGTGGATGAAAAACAGACAGAACTCTTAACATTAGCAATGCTAAATCTATTCATTTTCTCTTAGAGTGGAATCCCACCCCCCTTTTTTTTTTTTTTTTTTGAAACGGAGTCTTGCTCTGTTGCCCAGGCTGGAATGCAGTGGCGCTATCTCAGCTCACTGCAAGCTCTGCCTCCCGGGTTCACACCATTCTCCCATTCTCCTGCCTCAGCCTCCGGAGTAGCTGGGACAACAGGGACCTGCCACCACGCCCGGCTAATTTTTTGTATTTTTTTAGTAGAGACGGGGTTTCACCATGTTCTCCAGCATGGTCTCGATTTCCTGAGCTTGTGATCTGCCTGCCTCAGCCTCCCCTAGTGCTGGGAAGAGTGGAATTCTTGAAACTCATGCATATTAACAATTAACAGATTCTGTGCTAATACTTGTTTCCAACTTAATGCTTTATGTATTCTGCTAATGGTTTTCCTATCCTTTAACACTGAGGTTGCAGACACATTAGAAACAACCAGCTCAAATGATGGCAAGGTGAAAGTGGTAAGAAATGCAATAATAGTTTGCAAAAATGTTCTCCTATTCTGTAGGTCGTCTCTTTACTCTGTTGATAGTTTGTTCTGCTATGCAGAAGCTCTTTAGTTTAATTAGATCACATTTGTCAATTTTTGCTTTTGTTGCAATTGCTTTTGGCATCTTTGTCATTATATCTTTGCCCCAGCCTATGTCCTTAATGTTACTGCCTAGGTTGTCTCCTAAAGTTTTTATAGTTTGGGGTTTTACATTTGAGTCTTTATCCATCTTGAGTTAATTTTTATGTATGGTGAAAGAAAGGGGTCCAGTTTCAATCTCCTGCATATGGCTAGCCAGTTATCCCAGCGCAATTGATTGAATAGGGAATCACTTTCTCACTGCTTTTTTTGTCAGGTTTGTCAAAGGTCAGATGGTTGTAGGTCTTATTTCTGGGTTCTCTATTCTGTTTTATTGGTCTTTATGTCTATTTTTGTACCAGTACCATGCTGTTTTGGTTACTGTCGCCCTGTAGTATAAAGTCAGGCACATAGAGGGGAACAACACATACTGGGTGGGAGGGAAAGAGAGGATCAGAAAAAAATAACTAATGGGTACTAGGTTTAACCTGGGTTTTGAAATAATCTGTGCAACAAACTCCCATGACACAAGTTTACCTGTGTAACAAACCTACACTTGCACCACTGAACTAAAATAAAAGTTTAAAAAAAAAACACAGTAATTGAAAATATTTATTGGTTTTAATAAGAGGAATATAATTCTGTTTTTTTTTCAATAAAACTAGTAAATCCCAATTCTTGTAAATAAAGAGTAGTAAATCCCAGTTCTTCCCAATAAAGTTTACATACAAAACATTAAATAGATAACTGAAAGACTTAGGGGTTCAGAAGAAACTAATATAGGTTTTATATAAACTCCATGTTAAAATGAATTTATTTTTATTTTTGGTAGGGTTACTAAAGAAATAGCTTTGTTTAAAAATTTAATTTTTGCAAAAGTGTTAAGAAAATCTCTTTATGATATTGTTGTGAATAAAAAGGGAGCCTGTGGCCTAGATGTTGATATGAATTTTCTGTAGTTAGACATCCATGAAAAGTTTTGATAACTGGTTCACCATCAAACCATGAATGGTTCTTAGAAAAAGTGTTAGGGATTTATCCTTAGTATATTCAACATTTTTATCAATGATTAAAAGAAGCAACAAGATAACTGCTTAATCAGAGCTACAGATGACAAAAAGTTGGGAGGAATATGTAAATGTGCATGACAGATTAAAAATTCAACATGTTCTTAACAGGCTGAAACACTTGACTAAACCAAAGGTTTAAGATTCAATGCAGAGAAATACAAAGGCCTGAATTTAAGTTTTTGAAAAATACCAAGTGTCCTGTAAAAATATGGAAGACCTGGCATGTTACCAGTTTTTGTGAACAAGATGTGGGGGGTTTTGTTGTCTTCAGGTTTCATGTGAGTCAGTGGTGTTATGTGGCTGTGAAAAAAGCTAGTGTAATCCTAGACTACGTGTTAACTGAAGGGGAGTATTCAGATCCTGAGATGTTATTGTCTCACTACACGTTGTACTGGGTAGGCCACAGCTTGAGTATTAGATTCCATTTTGGACCTGCATGTTCGAATGTCATTGGCAGTCTAGAGGTATCTAGATGAGATGGCAAACAATTATGGCAGAACAGCACACACTGATGACACATGTACATTTGTCTTACTTGAATGTGGGTTGTTGGTTTTCAACAGGGCAAGGAAAAGACTTACTGTATAGTTTGGTAAATTGTGTTTCTATTGGAAGAAACAGTTTACCAATACTTACTATAAAGGAGCAGAGAAGGGACAAATATAGGTGGTAACTCAGGGAAAAATGGGATGTATGGGTACCATGGATGCAGAGGGTGCAGCAAAGGTCGGTGAAGTGTTAGAATATTATCGCAGAGTGGATGAAAAAGTGTCACTCAGTCAGTGTCAGGGAATTCCAGGTTGACTAGGGAACATAGGCAGAAGCAGATTCTGAACGACAGACTCAGTATTTGATGTCTAGGAGACATGGAAGCAGAGACTAGGAGGCAGAACAAGGATGCCATCTGCCTGATTAAGCACGAGTTAGTATGAATCCTTTGCAAAATGAAAGTTTGTCTTTGGGGATCAGTACAGTGGCAGGTTGGGGACTGGGCTCTCTTAAGAAGATCTTATGACTGTTTGGTTTTTATGAAAAATCCCTATGTAATCACCCAGAACCTCAGTAATTCATTTTTTTTGACAACCACACCCTCAAAACTTTAAAAATCAGATGCTGAAGGTTAATCTCAGGTGGAATTTTAAGATGCTTGCTTTTAATATACCAAACCTAAAACTGAAAGATGAAATCCTGTTCAGAGGATGTTGGATTGATTCAACTTGTTAGTTGCTGCCATGAGATTGCTGCCACCTTCTCTTTTTTTAATTTCTTGGCGATGGCAAAATATCCATAAAATGTAAAGTATATTTTCATCAACGTTTTCAAATGGCATTTGTGAAAAAAAAAAGCATAAGAATACTCAGAAATAACATTGTAGGGAGATCATATCTCTGTATGGAACAGAGATAGTAAAGAAGACACTGGAATTAAAGGGATAAAAAGAGACCAATTTGGTCTGTGTTTTCCTCTAAACCATCTAAATGACCTTGAACGAGTTATATAATTCTCTTTAAGCCTGTTGCCTCCTCTATAAAATGAGGGTAATTGCATCTCCAGAATAGCCTATTTGTGAGGATAAAGTTAGAGAACAAACAGGATAATTAGCATTTATTTCACACCTCATAATTTATAAAGCATTTCTGACATATTATTCCATTTGTTCCTCACGATAGCCTTGTCAGGCAGCTATCATTATTGTTGGTTTTATATTCTTATTTTTCTGGTGAAGTAACTTCTTCCAAGATCACACATTGGCAAAACTGAGATTCATTTAACATGTACCACAGAAACACTTATTTTGTGACTACCATGTGTCAGCACTATTTTAGCAAGCACTAGCAACTGTAACATAATAAAACTTAATGTTAAAACATTAACATTGTTGAGTGCATACTATATGTTGCTCTGAGTACTCATGTGTATTAGCCCTTTTGACAGTGCCCTTATGAGGTAGGTGATCTTATTATCCCCATTTTACAAATAGAGAATGTAGAGATAAAGGAAGCATATTCATCACCAGTTTTCAGGTAGCTCATAATGTACAGAAGAAGAATGAAGCCCTGGTTCTCTGGATCCAAATCTGTTTTTCTTAAAAATGATCTTTTTTTACAGATAGGGTCTTGTTTGGTCACACAGGTTAGAGTGCAGTGGTGCCATTATAGCTCACTGAAGCTTTGAACTCCTGGGCTTAATCAGTCCTGCTTCAGCCTCCCCAGTAGCTGGGACTACAGGCATGCACCAGCATGCATTATATATTTAATTTTTTGTAGAGATGGGATCTTACTGTATTGCCCAGTTTGGTCTTGAACTCCTGGCCTCAAGCGATCCTCCCACTTCAGTTTCCCAATGTGCTTAGATTATAGGTGCTCGCCACTACACCTGGCTGAATAAACACTCAAAAGTTAAATGCAAATGAATGACATGTTTGTGTGTATAAATGTAGGTGTAGACCGGTCATCGGCCCAACAGAAAACCTGACCCATGCCTTCTGCACAAGAAGGAATATTTCTGAAGAAAGCTTCCAAATGGGATTCAGAGCTGCCCACCTTGCCCCCAACCATAGTGATTCTTGAGCAGTGCTGTTATTTCTAAGAGTACAGAAAGTATAGATTGTTAGGTGAAAAGTGAAATGGGCAGTTAATTATTTCTCTGTTATGTGTGAATGCCAAGTATTCGGATAATTGTAAACACATAAATCACTGATTTTATTTTCCACAGGTTATTTAGATGTGTGGATATGTACAGATATAGCCCTGAAGCAAATGCACAATAAATTAAGTATAAAAATATGATATGTCAATGTATAGCTGATAGAAGGACCACCAAATTGTATGGTAGAAAGTCTGAATTGTTGTCCCACTTTCACTTTTTTGGTTTAGTCATATGTAAAATGTGGGTATAATATCTTTCCTGCCTACCCTGTGGTTTTCAAAGGTTCAAATAAGGTAAAGCATTTATATGCACTCTAAAAATGGTGAAGTACCATAAATAACTCATGGAGAACATGGCCAGTGTGGGCCAGTCCCAGAGAGGCATCAGGGTTGAAAGAATACGTGCCATGCAGTACAGTAATACCATAAAATAACTCAGTTCTTTACTTGATTTCTTGATTAGAGAGACATGTGCCCCAGCAGCAAATCTTAAAATCCCTCTTTTTGTCTTCCATCTGTTATCTGCACACTCTCCCAAGCTGTTCCCTGTCATTTCTCAAAAAGAAAAGAAAAAAAATTGCATCACTTTCACTTTCTTATCCTCATCACTGTATTATTTTCTCCTAACTTTCTACTTAAAAGTAATTCAAGAACTGGGCTGGCAAGTAAAGGTTTTCCTGGAGGGCAGGCTTGTCTTTAATGGGCAGAGGGAAAGAAAGGCTGAAAATTGAGTTACATTTTTTCTCATTAAATATTAGTAAATGAATGGAGATAGTGGTACTAACAGCTGGTACATTTCTCATCTGCCAAACCAAAGCAATCTGTTTATCTGAGGGTGGAAAAATAAAATTGAAAGTATTTTGTGGACATGTGAATAGAGCAAAATAATTGCCTAGGAAGAGAACAAAAAAAAAGGGGGGGGGGGATTCAATTTTATTAGATTGTAAAGTTTTCATAGAAATTGTCGGTTTTTTGTTTTACTTGCCATACTTTCCAGCTTACTGTATTTACATTTTTAATGAATCAATAAAGTATATTACCCTAAACACACACACACACACACACACACACACAACTCGTAGTGATTGCACAATTCCAGTGAGTTTGAAGTGTTTGAAACTTGATGGCTTAAGAGCTATTTTTCTTCTAAATTGTTTTGTTTCTCTATGTTCCCATCAGTTAATTCATATATTGAGCAGTGAGAAAATAATATCAGCTGATATGTTTTGATATGTTTTGTTTTAATTATCTGATATTTCTTTTAAAATATCTTCTTTAAAAATATCTGAAAAGTGTGCTATACTAAGAGCAAATACTTACCAGGCAGTTACATTTTACCAGTTACTTACATTTTTACTGTCCTATTGAAAGAAAATAAAAGCTTTTTGATTAAAAACTGGCTATAGTGATGTGAGTCCAGAGGTAACATGGTGAAAAAAAAAATCCAGGGTTATTCTAATTAGCCCTTTTTTTAGACGACTTACATTGTGCTTTCATTTTTTTTCTCCCCAGCGTCACAGGCACACATTTAGTAAATACCACTAAATAAATAAACAAACAAACAAACCTCCCTTGGAAAAACGTCTTGCCTAACTCAACAAGCAAATAATGTGACTGTCCAGAGTCAATCAGCCTTAAAGAAATGAATGTTATATCTCTGGGCCCAAATACAATACTGTATTTGCGGCAGTAGGCACAGTCCTCGTAACAACTGGTTATTAATAATCTAAGCAAGGCGATGTCATTATTACCTGCCACAAAGGTGCAAATTTAAAGGAAGTCTTTTGCTCTGATGGGCTTATTTGCATGCATATTTTAAGAAACATATTGTCTGTGGTATAAATAAATAAATACTGAACAACTGACATAATGGTAAGGCATGGGTTTTTGAGTTATTGCTTCAGGGTAGCTCGGGATTTAATAATAATGATAGCTTTTGGTTTTAATCATTTACCATGTGCCAGTTTACTTCTCATTGATCATCTCTACTCTTCACAAGTGCTTCACAAGTGAGTTCAGAGGCCTGTTGTGTAGCTTACTTGCATTTACAGCACATAATTTAGTAGTGGCACAAAATAACTGTTGAAGTCAATGTTAGTGCTATCATCACCATTATCCCTGCAGTGGTTCTTTTAGAAACCACTCCAGAAAAAGTGAAAGGAGGCACTTTTTATTATCAGCATTTTCTTAGTCTTTTGGCAATGAGCTTTAACTTTAAATTAAAAAAATAATAATAAAGCATGTTGAATGAATGACTTATTTTATGGACTGAAAGCAGGGCTTTGCATCTCTGAGCTTAACCCATATGGAGAAAAATGATTATAACACTCACCTAATACCAACCTTCAGTAGTAAAACCTATCTCATTCCTCTAGATCAGATGTACAAATCTGATACAAAAGAGTTGTAAGCTGTAGTCCTGAATGAAAGCAGTACCTTTAGGGGTGGTGGGGGAATGATTATGGATATTTATGGGGACATGTTATGGTCGTACTAGGGACTGAGGAGGAACAGAAGGGACGTTTAGTCAGAACTAAGGGGCTAGATGAACTGTATTACATGGCGTGGTCTCAAATAACAAAAAATTTCCTTGAGTTCTAGGTAACTCTGAGCGTTCCCAAGAAATCCACAGAAGTACAAGTTCAGTTTATAATTATGAGAACACAGAATTTAACTTGTACAAAAAATATGTAGTTTTTACAATGTTTTAATTTGTACTAAATGTTTCAGGAATGCAACTATCATATAAATTGAGGAAAGATAATACTTAACTTGGTTTATACATTTACCAAAATGTATTCACAATTTTGGAATATTATACCCACCCAAGGCAACACCATTTTGTGATATTTGAGTTACCAAGACAACACCTCTGTATTGATTTGCAACTGTAATTGTCACATGAAGATAAATAATTTTATTAACATAGTATATTATTAATGATTAAATGGTAAGTTGCATAACATTTTAAAATATTTTGAATTTGCTACCCTATATATTAAAAAAGTAGTAGCGCAATGATCAATTCTTCCTTTCTTTATTTTGATAGTTGGTAATTTGTCTTGCATGTGTTATTCCTACTTTAAATTGAGATTATTTACCTTTATACCTTTTTAAGTACAAATAAATCTGGGCTGTCATGAGTTATGCTAGCACTGGTTTTGTTTCCCTGGAACCTATCTATCTACGTTTTGTTGTTGTTGTTTTGTTCCTTTTTTTCTTTTTCCATTTTCCAGTAGCTATTAGGCAGAATGGCTTTCAGTTTTTTCTCTTACATCCAAGCTTAGTCATTATAAGAAGATATAGGTCAGGCGTAGTGACTCATGACTGTAATCCCAGCACTATGGGAGGCTGAGGCAGGTGGATTACTTGAGTCTAGGAGTTCGAGACCAGCCCGGCCAACATGGTGAAACCCCGTCTCTACTAAAAACACAAAGATTAGCTGGGCATGGTGGTGCACGCCTATAATCCCAGCTACTCAGGAGGCTGAGGCAGGATAATCAGTTACATCCAGAGGCAGAGGTTGCAGACAGAATGTGCCACTGTACTCCAGCCTGGGAAACAGAGCAAGACTCAGTCTCAAAAAAAGAAAGAAAGAAAGAAAAAGAAAAGAAAGAAAAGAAAAGATATAAACATCTGACTAGCATAATTATTATTGAAACATTACACATTTTAGTGCATAATATTCTCTTGTAAATGAATTTGTTTCTCATTTATATTATAAGTTGGGCAGGTGCAGTCCTTCCTACCCATTATGTGTGGCCACTTAGCACAAAGAGCATTTGGTCTACCTCTGTGTTCCCAGTGATGCAGATTACAGCACTCAGTAGAGAAGCATCATACTGCTTTTAGTTTATAGGCAGGGGAGGTACCCTACAGATTAGGTCACCTCATAATGAGGTCTTGATTGCACTTCAGATTGTCTCGATGGGGCACCAGATGAGGTCCCTTTGTATCAAATGACCAGATACTGAACATGTTCTGAAGTATTTACAATAATATTAAGACTATTCCAAAAAAAATGTTCCTTCAGGAACCCTGCTAATGTGCGCAACAATTGTAAAGTATTGGAAGAAGTGAAGTGTTCATATATAGACCCACATGTGCCCAACTGATACTCCAAATCATAGCAATAAGCCCTCTTACATATCGCAATTGAAAACTTGTAAGTAATTTGACACTAGAAGTAACTGGCACACATCAAATGCCTGGATGTCTGGTTGTAACCGTCCCATTCATTATGTGAACTCCTAGCAAGCACTTATTGCCTAGTGTGCTTAGAAAGTATCTTAACTATTAAACTCCATTCGTGAACAAGGGTCTCTTGAATTCACTGTTAACACCCGACTGCCATGATTTCTGCTGCTGGGAAATCTTAAACTTACTAAGCCCCTTGCTTCACCTCCTTTCTCTACTCTATCTGATGTCACCATAGACAAATGATAGCTTCCTGCTACTGGACATTTAAAGACTCGGGGTAAATTTGTTCTTTTCATGGAATGAGATCCACACGAGATCCACAGGCTCTTTTTGTGCTCATTTTACTCTGACTCTCCAAATGTCTGATTCACAATTTATCCTTGAAGGATTTCCTAGATTTACAAGGAGGTACTCTGATAAACCATCACACTATATGGCCCCAGGAGAGGGTGCTGGACCAGCGGCAAGAAAGCAGACCTTGCCCTAATGCTAGGGAGATCTTTGTAAGAACTAGAGTCTCATGGAGTAGTGAGCTGTGTCTCATAGTGGTTGAGAGTGTGATGCAGATTCTAAAATTAGGTTCCTTGGGTTTGGTGCCTTTATAGCTAGGTGACCTTAGGTAAGTGACTCAAACTCTGTATGCCTCAGTTGTGTGCCTCAGTTTCCCAGTCTCTAAAATGAGAGAAATTATAATATCCTGTAGAGTTGCTGAGAATGAGGCATAAATAATGCAAGCAAAGTGCTTAGAACAGGCTGGCACACAGTACATTCTCAGGAAGTGTTAAGTGTTCTTGTTATTCAATAAGGTAGAGGATAACCACCTGTCACAGATAAAGGGCTCTTATGTAAATACCTGTTAGCCTAACCTCATATAAATATATAAACTATGCCTAATTCTATTTTTAAAAAGCTTTAAGTTAAATGTACTTGCTATCCAACATATTTTAAAAAATAGTAGCATGATGATACCAAATTTAGATAAGCAAGGTTGGCGCACTTGGCTCTACCTCTTATGAGCTGTTTTAACCTTTATTTATGGAGTGCCTAGCATATGCTGGTCTGTGTACTGGGCATTAGGAATAGAGTGGAGGGGCAAAATCAAAATGATTCGTGTCTTCATGGAACTTCAGTCAATTTTGAGCCTCATTTTACTTATCTCTAAAATGGGAATAGTAACATGACCTTGTAAGGTTTTGGGGATGATTAAATAAATTAAACACATAAAACTTATGGCATATGCTAGTGGGAACTAAAGAAATGTTCTCTTTCTTTTCCATTTCAAGAGCGACTCTACCACAGACTCTTGCACAGTCGTTACTCATTATGTATCTGATTTTTTAAATCTGGGTAAAAGATATTTAAAACCAGAATGCAAATTTTTGATGAGATGTTGATTTGTAATGAAGCCTACCTTAAAACAAAAGCTGCAGCAGCAGTAATTTATCCTATGTAAAGCACACACTTGCTTCTTACTTTGTATCCCCACTGTACTGAATCTATGCCTCTAGTATAGGAGTTACATTGTATATTTCCATATACTGTGTATCTTTGTTTTCCCATCACAATTTCTGCCCTTTGTGGTTTCTCAATAATATATTTAATTCATTACTAGAGCCTGTTGATGTGTTTCTTCCTAAATATCTCTCAAATCTTTCCACTCCTGTTATCTCTCCTTCTTGTCCCTAAACCAAACTGTTACAATGCAGTATACGGATCGTTTTTCTCCATCCCCTTCTGGTGCCTTTTGATCTCTTTTCTACCTAGAAGCTGGAAAGATCCCATCATCCCTCTTCATAAAGCCTCCCAATGCTTCTCATTGCACTCAGAACAAAAACCCTTTTTCAGACTTAAAAGGCTCTGCACGTACTTACTACCAGCACTGTCCAAGAAAACTATGAGTCATGTATGTACCTTTACATTTTCTAGGAGTCTTAAGCGAAAAAAAAAGGTGAAATTAATTTTAATAATGTATTTTATCAAATCCAAAATATCCAAAATGTCATTTCAATATGTAATCAATGTGCAAAATTGAGATAGTTTCATTTTTTCAGTCTTCAAAATAGTGTGTATTTTACGTTTACAGCCCATATATTTTGAACTAGCCCCATTTCAAGTGCTCAATAGCTACGTATGGTTAGACACCCCTTCTTCACCTTCAGCTTCACTTTCACTTCTTTCCTACCCAGCTTTGTATGTTGACCTTCTTTTCGTTCCTCCAATCACTGATCACTGTGCTGTCTCCTGTTCTGAGGTTTTTGCGCAAGCCGTTCCACCCCCATCCACCCCCACACCTTCTCTCAGTAAGCTCTCATTTTCCTCTCAGGTACAAAGTGTCTGCTGCTCAGTGAAGTCCTTCCTACATCCCTGTGTTTGTGTGGTTCTTTGATCAGTCTTATAGAAGCATATCCCTCCTTCAGAGTGCACACTTCAGTGTGTCATTGTAAATTCATTAGTGTTGTTATTTATCAGCCTCTGGCTCTTTAATAGACAAAGAACCCCATGAGGGTAGGAGTCTTGCCTGTTTCTTCTTAAACTTATAATCCTAGCAGCACCTCAGACTGTACCTAAGCCATTTGTAAGTGTTGTTGAATGAGTGAATGAATGAATGAATCAATTGAATGGGTGAATGGCAACATGCAAGAATCAAATGGTTATGCACACATTAATTGAATTGATCCTCAGTTCAGCTCCACAAAATAAAGAGAATAAATAGGATTAGACTGGATTAGATTTTTAAATTAAGATGTTCTTACTCCAAATCCCTTGTTTTTTCCTTGATGCTTCAATGAACTAAAAAAACAAAATTTGAGAGATTTCTGATATATTCATTGCCTTTTATGTTCCTAAGTACCTGAAACGATAGTACTGTTCTTTTGCTGTCAGGATGTCTATGAAAATATCTATGTGGGCTGCAGATGTTTCTACAATGACATTTTTTAGGACATATTTAAATATAGGCACAATGTGTTGGGTCTTTTTTTTTTGTTTTAATCTGCCCAGATTTTAATCTGAAAAATTATATGCATTTGAGAAATTATCTAAACCCCTCAAATAGCTACTGAATTTTTTCTTGAATGAATAATGAATGAATGGGTGGATGAGTGGATGGATAAATGCTTTTCTTAGCCTTTCTTCAGTTTCCCATTCATAACAGGAATGACGGCTAGGTCACCACCAGCACCCCCACCTTTTTTTTGCTTCAGTTGCATGTATTGTTTGGCATTCACTGAGCAAAAATAATTTTGTGATGGATTTCCCTTTTTCCCCTTTTATACAAACACATCAGGATAAAATATCTGGCAGCACAGAGGAACCATGCAACTCAAAAACAATGATCTGTCTTCCTAGCAGCTTACATCTCCCTAAAGTTAGGAAACAGGAAAGATGAAAAGGGAAAGAGAGAAGCCATCAACTGTACTCTCCTTAAAGAAGGTGATATGCACTAAAGGAATGTCATATAAGCCAGGACTTTGAATCCATTTGATTAGCATCCAGTGATGTAGCTCAGCATTCTATATGCTGGTTATTAATGTAAGGAAGTTACATTAAAAAAAATTATACTTTAAGTTCTGGAATACATGTGCAGAGTGTGCAGGTTTATTACATAGGTTTGTTACACATGCCATAGTGGTTTACTGCACCCATCAACTCGTCGTCTACATTAGGTATTTCTGTGAGGAGATTACTTACACACTGAGCACAGAAATATTACTGTTTACATTTTTTTTTTTCCAAGACAGAGTCTGGCTCTTTTGCCCAGGCTGGCATGCAGTGGTATGATCATAGCACACTGCAGCCTTGACCTCCTGGGCTCTGCCTCCTAAGTAGCCGGAACTACAGGCACCCACCACCACATTTGGCTAATTAAAAAAAAAAAAAATGTTTTGTAGAGACAGGGTCTCACTATGTTGCCCAGGCTGGTCTCAAACTCCTGGGCTCAAGGGATCCTCCTGCTTCCGCCTCCCAAAGTGCTGAGATGAGAGGTATGAGCCAGCTGACCTGTTTACATTCCTTAAAGAAAAATAAATATATTTTTAATGTTTTTTCCATGGTATGTGACTATTATAAAAATACACTCTGCAGGTTATTTGCTCTGATGAAGCTGGAACTCTCTTTCATGTGCCTCCTACCCTACTATACCTACATTCGTAAAAGTTCTTGTTGCTGTACTCTGCAGATATAACTGGCAGACTGAAAGCAGTTTATTATAATTATACTCTGAATACTCATGGAGTGTTCTTGTTTATAAGAGGGCAAGATGGTTGGTGACAAGAAGCAGAGAAAACATGGCACGTGCCTTGTGGTGTTTTTTTTTTTTTTTTTTTTTATAATTGAGGCTTAAGGAGATGTAAAGTTTGTGTTTCTGTAATTAAACTGGAAATATGACTGCTATTGTCTCACATTGGTTTCTCCTCACATTAACAAGGTATGTGGAAGGTGCAGAGCTGGGAGAGTTGACAGCCTGGAAAAGCAGGCCGATTCAAGTAGAAATAAGTGCTTGTCTCTCTTAGCCGTGTTTTAGTCTTTCTTACATCTGGGCCCTTCTCTGCATGGGACCATAAGTGATTTTGAAACCAACATCTTAACATTATCCAATATCTTTGAAAGGCAGTTTTTTTTTTTTTCTTGGTATCCTGGACCATAAGTGATTTTGAAACCAACATCTTAACATTATCCAATATCTTTGAAAGGCAGTTTTTTTTTTTTCTTGGCATTTTCTAATGAAAGACAAATTTGAAAATATATTTATAATTCAAAAATATTTGGAAGTATTCATGCAATTTTTATTTAAAGCATCATAAATGCATTATAAATTGTTTTAAAGCCATGTAGAAAAGTTGAACTAGATTCTGTGTGGTTTTTGAAAGCAGGAATTGGTTTTTCATACCTTGATTCAGTCAATCAGTCATAAATCTGAGTAGTTCCTATGTGGCAGTCACTACAATTGATGCTGAGGAAATGAAGATTAAGGAATTAGTCTTTGCCCTTAAGGAGCAGAGATACCCTCAAGGAGGGCGGCAGTTATGCAGGAATATAAAGGTAATGTTTGATATCTGTTGAAGAAACTGTTTAACTGGGGGTGGGTAGGACACATAATCCAGACTGAGATGAGGTGAAGCTCAGTAAGGCTTCCTGGAGGAAGAGGCATCTCAGCTCCATTTTTGTGGACAGCATTGCAGAGCATTCAGAAAGAACAGCATGTGCGTAACCATCAGTGACTCTACCTCTAGCCCTCAGTAGGTGCTTGGCATGTTGTAGGTTCAATCCATGTTATGCCTGAAGGGGCCGAGGGGCAAAGCAGAGCATCAACCTTTTCAGCAAATTCCGCTTATTGGGGTTTGTAGAACACCCCAGGAAATGTTAATAATTGAGTGACATTGACAGAGCAGGATCTCTATTGTTGTAAAATGGCACATAATGCCAGAAAAAGCAAATGCCAAAGAAACAGAACTCTTGGGACCACTGGTGAGTTTATACTGACATTCGAATGATGACCTAGAGCAGCGGGCCAGTGTTTGTTACACGCATGAACTACAAATTAAAGCGAGCTGGATTTTGACTGGCTTAGTGACCTGGCCCCAGGGTAAACCACTCCCTAGATGGGTCAGTTTGTGGTGATCAGTAAGAGTGTGGGCTCAACATCTGTAGACAGAAAGGGGATTCATGTCAAGGTCTCTATTATATTTTATAAGAGAAAACCCCTGATCTTTCTCAGGATATTTATCTTGGCATGATAGAAGTGCTGTCTCTCCCACCCCTCCAACAGTGTCCTTGAAATGAACCAAGAAAGCCACTGGCTAAGCTAAGAGGAAGACCTATCTTCTGCAGGACATCTCTCCTTATAGGTCAAAGTAAAAATGGAAAGTGAAGGTGACCTTTTAGAGTACGCCACTTAACAGATGAGTAACCTGAGCACTGAGAGGCTTTGTGACTGAGCATATCATGCATGTTGTTGTCAGAATCAAAAAATCATCTGAATCACCTTGTTAGATGCTTGTCCCTCTACATCAGCATTTTCCAACATTATCACAGTACTGGACTCTTGATTGCTTTTGGGAGAGAAGGGGTTTCTGCAGCCAAATTATGGTGGGGGACACTGATTACTTTAACTCCTCCCCATAGTAAAGGCTTTTTGAGTTCTTGCAATACAAGAGCTTGCTTATCTTTATTTCATGCAGCATTTCGCATACGTATTTGAGAACATAACACTTTTTAAAGTGCTTATTAACAGTTAATAGAAATTTTATGTCAAACACTCTTCAAAAAGCATTTCTCTATGCCTGTTCTTTATGCCCCAATTGCCTCATTTAAAGTTTTCCACGGATATTTCTAGAGGTAATCTGAAAGGGAGGGGTGCATTATCAAGGTCCTTATTATCACACGTTTATAAAAAAAAAAACACTACCACTTTGATGTAATAAGATGTGCCTAGAAATAGTTCTATAAATCACATTGTCAAAGGTGAGAACTTTTTCCTAGTATTTCCCTTTCTTTTCTTGAGATTTATACAACTTACAACACTCTGAATATTACATGTTAGAGGAGAAGGTAAGTCATCTAGGCAATATCCCAAAATAGCATGAGATGTAAACTTGCAGAAGAAGCAACCCCTCCTTACTACTGTGCTCTGTAGAGTCACCTTCACATACTTCATTCAGCTTCTGCCAAACCATTAGCTAAAGATTGACTGTGTGAATTGTGATGCCTTCTAGGTCCTTTGCTCCATTGACACAAATGCCACAACCACCCCCGTTTAGTTCCAAAACACGTGTAAGCAACATTGACCTCATACATAGGTCAGCGGATGAGTGGGCTGTGCACAGAGTGTGACTTGAAGGTAAAGAAATAGTTCTTTGGATTACAAAATGCCTTCTGCCAAATGCAGAAATATAAGAGAATCCAGATGGCCCTTAAACATATGATCACCTCACTTGTAATAATGCAAATTCAAATCACACTAAGAAACAATTCTCATTCATAAGATTAACAAAAATCCAGCAGCTTAAAAATCATACTTCATTGCAAAGTTGGGAGAAAACAAAGGTACTCATACATTTCTAGGGAGAGTGCAAAGTGGTATAGTCCATATGGAGGAAGATCTGAAAATACTTAACCTAATTACATGTGGATTTATTATTTGACCTGCAACCCCATTTCTGAAGCTCTTACCTATAAAAACATTTGCACAAGAATAAAATGACTTGTGTATAAGGTTCTTCAACCTGGCATTGTGTTGATTTGATCAACCACTTACCGTGTGCCTTGTAGGTGAAATGGTACGCTTATTCAATATCTACTTCCCTTTTCCTTTTCCAAGGAAGACAGACGGGGCAGTGAGGAAGGAGATTCCATTCTGATGCCTTCCTCTCCTTAAGAGGTTTACCTCTATTGAAGGGTGTGCAGGTAGCAGGATGGTAGAGCCCTTCACCGCCATCGTGGATGGATTGGGAAAATGAAAATGGGACACAAATTTCTAAAAGGATATGCAGAAGAGGATACTTTGGGAGAAGGAGCAGAATGGCATGGAGCAGCATAAAGAAGGAGACATCTGGGGATGACATTTCTTTTGTTATCTCTTAGTTTTCAGGCCTAGAATTATAACATGCTCAAAGTTTACCACAGTCAACAGTTCTCACAGTTCACAGTCCCAGATAATTATTTTTCCGCTTATAATATTAGAATGTTGGACTTGATGTTAGTGATGTTGTAATGAGGCATGGGAGGAGGGAGGTTAAGGTGGAAATTGCTTAATAATGGGTCAGAGCCATTTTCCTTAATGAAAAATCAACAGGCCTTGGAGAGCCTGTGGAGAACAGGAGAGGGTCACAGATGAGGCCAAGTTTTTAAAGTTGAGTGATGGAGAAGGGTGGGGCCCCCGGCAGTGAGGGCTGTAGGAAGATTGCTCTCTTTGCTCCATTTTTCTCTTTAGCTGTCAAGAGTTGGCTCCTAAGGAGGCTCAGAGACGTAGTTATGACAGCAAGCACATATTTGAGGAACAAAATTTGAGCAGGCAGGAGAATGTTTCCAGAAAAAGTTCTTATTCTCAAAAATTTCTTTAACCAGTGCTGAAAACAATTTACCCCTTTTTTTCCCAAGTAATTTCAGTTGACAATGGAAAGTTATAGGTGCACAAGGAGTAAGTCAGAAGTTGAACACAAAAGCAAGGCTGTGAGAGCTCCACCCCTTCAGGAAATCAAAGATAAGGCCTTAAAAATAAGGCTGGGGTGTGGACCTTCCGTAAATGAGCTTTATGCCCTGCCAGCTTTTAAAACCCTCCCTGGTTTCGCATAGATGTACCAGATAAGCCACAAAGAGTTGGAAAGCTCTTACTGGATACATACGTGACTGGAAAATGGGGAGTAGCCCACCTGGATGCAACAGACATATTGAAGCCTCTCCTTAGTAACGTAGAATCCTGGTATTAATTTAAGGCAACATCGTACTTCTGAAAACAGTCAAATTGTTTGGACAAAAATCATTTTACTGACTAAAATGTGACTGCATCAGTAATACTTTTCAAAAGAGGCTGAGTAGGCCAAATCTTGGAGGCTAAATCCTAAGTACACATTGAAGTCTCCTTCAAAGGTCACTTAAGCCACTCTTTGCCTATAGCCAAAATTACATCCAGAGTTTTGCAGACCAAAGATTTGTGCTATATTCTTCCTAATCTCTAGGAAATTAAATTTCACACTCAGTTTTGGTAATGAGTTTTGATGACTCACAGGCTTCTTTGAATTCCTGAGGATTACAGAAAGAGAACTTAACAAGCCTTTGGACAATGAATAGAACATCCATTTCCCAATAAAAGGAATAACACAGGAAGCACAGGTAACCATCTGAGACATTCGTTGAAATCAAACACTCCTCAATAAACATAATGGCATATTTTTAGCTTTGGAAAATGTTATTTCAGAGATAATATTCTTAATTTTCTGGGCTAAATTTAACTTCTGCTTTTTTAATTCCCTAAATGAGTGTATTCCTAAATTGAATTGTTCACATGACACACTGGCTCCAAATTGCAATACAACTACAAGTTCCTTCTCTGTGAACTCCTATGAATACTTTTAAAAAAAGAAAACTGAATAAATATGAAACATTAATCTATTTCCATAGGAAATAGCTTGTTACAATTGCTAGGCATAGTTATTATCTAGATTGACTTAAGCAATGTTCATTGGTTTTAAAAACCTTATCATGTTGCCTTATTTTAGCTTTTTGCTTCTTTTGGATAAGATTTGGATGCTTTATGAATGTACATATACCCTGTTTTAAATAATGTAGGACTGATCTGCTCAGAAAACCACTTGATTTGAAATTGTTGTATATCACCTTAGGATCAGTACTGCTTCTTCTTCTAGGTCATGGGGAGTCCCTTCAATTTGTTGGTTTGAATCTTTCATTCCTACCATCTCTAGAACCTCAAATACTTAGTCAAGCTATTGTCTGTAATACATAGAGCTCTTTACTGTCTTTGTCAAAGCTCTTTCCTCTATCACCACCTTTCTTCAATTTATTTAAAAAGGGGTAGATTTTAGTGCATGCAAAAATTTGTTCGTGAGGTCTTGGTCTGTCTTGGTTGGAAACTAAAGTAGAATATGAGTTTTCCAGCTTTTTTTTTTTTTTTTTTTTGGATGCAACATTCAGTATGCCAATCTACTTGACTCTAATGCATTGATAAGGACAGATGTCAGATCTGGAGACTAGAATACTGGAGGCATCTCAGGAAGGGCAGACAAGGAAGTCTCTGTGGATAAAGTAGTAGTATGATGAAGCCCTAGTGATTGGTATGTTCTCCCCTTTTCAGGATTTCTCATTGCAAATACTGTCTCCACATTCGCCATCCCTTGAACTCACTCACCAGCAAGATGGGAAAGTAGGTGGGGAGTGGAAGAGGTGAGGTGTCCAGAATCATGTATCATCCACGGCATATTTCAAATCTGTAGTATTTGTTCATTCAGTAAGAGTTTAGATGTCTACTCTGTACAGAAATAAAATTCACACTCAGTCTCTGCCTTAGATAAGATATGGTTCTTAATATAAATAACTGACATACAAATGTTACAAAATATACAAAGTATGATGGGAGATCCCATTCCCAGATAAAATCCACCTATAATGCTTTACCTGAGATTGTCTAAAGTTTATTAGATATTACTTAGAATAATATGAATCTTGCATTATAGGCAATGGAATAAGGATGAGAATGTGAGGTTTAGACAAGGAGCTGCCGTCGTTTCTCAGCTCTGCCATATACTAGCCCCATGCCCTTTGACAAGTCACATAACCTCTTAAGACCCCAATTTTCTTATCTATGAAATGGCAACATTAATAATAATTTCTTTACAGGATTATTTTGAGAATTATAGGCAATTTATATAGAGTGCCTACTACGCATTCTGGCTCATTCTAGATACTCAAAAGATGGCAGCTTATGCTCCATAGGTTAGGGAAGTGCCAGGTAGTTTTTGTGCTTTTATAATTTATAATATCTTTTAGCTTTTACAACAAGAGATATGTTATGGTTAATACTTATATAAGGTTAATGTTAAGACAAATTTACATATAGAGAAATATTTCAGCCATATACGGAAATGTTTTGTTTTTTTCTTGTCTGGGTGCTTGAGAAGTAGTGCTTGCTTGGGGCTATTTTAAAGGCACAGATAATTATTGAAAATAGATAAATGGCATTTGTTTAGGGGGACAGGGTTTAACTCTGTCACCCAGGCTGGACTGCAATGGAACGGTTGAGTTTGTTGCAGCCTCAACCTTCTGTGCTCAAGTGATCCTCCCACCTCAGCCTCCTGAGTAGCTGGGACTACAGGCCTGCACCAACACAGTCAGCTAATATTTAAATTTTTTGTAGAGAAAGAGTCTCCATTTGTTGCCCAAGTTGGTCTTGAACTCCTGGGCTCAAGCTGTCCTTCCCACTCAACCTCCCAAAGTGCTGGGATTGTAGGCATGAGCCACCATAACCAGCTGATAAATGGCATCATTGATAGTTTTAAGAGAATTCTGAGTTGGTTAGATAAAATGGATTTTAAAACATCATATAAATATGAGATGCAACACGTAAACACAAACATCCTAGTAAGGAAAACAATAAAAAATCAGCTAGTAAAAAGGGTGGCTAAGCTATGAATTTAGGAAAATGCATAGTCTAGAGCAAAACTCAGAATTCTAATCTCTGATTTTTAATGATCTCTGGAAATGAATACTTGCCATTAATTTGGAGCTCCATTTTAATGTTAATATTACAGCTCATATTCCCCTCTTAGGGAAATAGAAACAATGGTATATTTTTGGATAAATATCATAATTCTCTTTTTGTCTTTCTTCAAGCTTTTTTGATTTGTGAATTCAGAATTAGGTATAATTCTAATATTAAAAGGATGATTTTTTTTTCTAAATTGGTTTAGTTTTCAAATCCTTTTTAAGACTGGCACTTTTGCAGAAAGTATCATCTTAAGTAGGCCATAGCTTTTGATTCTTGATAAATAACTCACTTACTGAACACTTCTTACATGCCAGGCACTGTGCTAAATGCTTTTCAGCTATTAGCTCCTTCAAGCCTCATAATAACCCTGTGAGGTAGGTACTCTTATTATCCCCATTTCACAGAGAAGACAGCTGAGGTGCAGAGAGGAACTTACCCGAGGTCACTTAGCTGCTATCGGGAAGGAGCAGGATTCATATTTGTGTCTCTCTGACTTCATTTTTGAGTGTAAAGTCTTTTATTCTGCTTCCCTTTAACCTCAGAAGTATTTTTTTGCAATAACGTTTTCCACGGACATCCTCAAATCATTCATTTTCCTTGCCTCTTTCTCTTCCTGCCCACTCTGTCTTTCCTCAACAACCGTGATTCACAGTGTTGACTGTGCCCAGTGAGCAGGGCACTGCGCTGCTGAGACTACAGATTTGATTAAGACATGGCTTTGATTTTTTTCAGACTTGACATATTTAATAGAAAAACAGGCTTAGAACACATTTGTGGTGTGCTCAAATCGTGTCTATTTTCATAGACACTTAATTTTCCTTCATTTAAATGAAAGATTCTTGCCTTGTTAGCCCCTGAAGAATGAGAATGGGCATGAAGGAGTTCAGGAAGCCCTTGAAGCTGTGTGCACAATTTTGTGCTTTTGTGTATTTTCTAGGAGAAGAGCCACATTCCTCAGATTCTCAAAAAAGCCCACGGCACCACGAAATCAAGAAATCATTTATTAGTGGGAAGATTCATTTATTCTGAGTCATTTTTCTCTTCATTAGGTCAATGTGTAACAACAACATGAAGGCCTATTCCTGACAGCTGAAAGCATGAGAGGACTGTGATGCATGTGTTATGACTGTGGGGAGACTGACCCACTTCATTCCTGCAGATTGAATACCGCATCCCTCTGTCTTTCTCGTGAAGAGTCATTAAGGGCAAGACATGGCTCTCTTCATGCCCTCACTCTTTCTGGTCGCATTTCAGCCCTAGCTGCCCTGAGACCCCAGAGTGCAGAGGATCTGCAAGAGCCATCCCCATTCTTCTGAGAACACAGCTCGCACTGCTTAGCCTAAATCTCTAATAAAAGTGACCAGTGGCCGGGCGCGGTGGCTCAATCCTGTAATCCCAGCACTTTGGGAGGCCGAGACAGGTGGATCACGAGGTCAGGAGATAGAGACCATCCTGGCTAACATGGTGAAACCCCGTCTCTACTAAAAAATAAAAAAAACTAGCTGGGCGAGGTGGTGGGCGCCTGTAGTCCCAGCTACTCGAGAGGCTGAGGCAGGAGAATGGCGTGAACCCGGGAGGCGGAGCTTGCAGTGAGCTGAGATCCGGCCACAGCACTCCAGCCTGGGCGACAGAGCGAGACTCCGTCCCCAAAAAAAAAAAAAAGACGAGTAAGGATGGAACATATGCTGATGAAATGCATTATATTTGTGTCTTATGTTTCTTGGGCAGATTTACCTTTTTCTTGAGGTTACACATTTTAAAAACCAGGGTTAAGAAAAAAAGCTTTCTTATTAGATGTATGGGTCTGGAATTTAAAATGTCTGAAACGATAGATAGTTCTTTGATGGGATAGGAGATCTGATCTTCTCTTTTTGAAGTCACTGTGATCTTCCTTAACAATTCTCAAGACCAGCAAAATATAAAGCTGGAAGGAGCCTGTGCAGTCAGCTAAGCCAACCCCTCATTTTGAGAGGAGGTGGTTATGCCTTCAGAGCAGTTAAATGAGTTGCCCTGTGGATTCCAGCTGGTGGGAACTGCAGTTTAAACTCAAATTTCTTAATGTGCAGTTCAACCTTCTCTCTGTACACCACGTTGTCTTCCTGTCACCACGCTGTCTTCCAGCCCTTGAAAACATTTCAGCCCATGTGAAAATTAAGAAGGAAACACACTTCAGCTTCTCTGACTCCCAAATTACTGACCTCCTTCCTTCAGTAAATATAGAAGCACTGGAGCAAATACAGCTGATTTTTTAAAACCTGAGAATATGTTTTTAATATTCTAATTTATGTTGCTTATAATTTCAAGTGGGCCATCTAAGACAGAAAAGAATATGTGGACCGTAAGCCATTGTTTTGTTTTATTTTCTTATTTTCTTTGTTAACGATATGGTTGATTTCAAGATGAAAATATATAGACTTTGAAATTAGAGAAATCTTGCTTTAAATTCAGTATTAATCACTAAAGATCTCTTTTTTTTTGGCCAATAAAACTTGGACTTTGTTTCAAGAGTCATAAACTAAATTAATGCACAGTATTTTGAAAGTATTTCATTGCTTTTATTTAAAAATTTGTTAGTATAACATTTGATTAAAGCCAATAGATGTTATAGACAATTAGTAGTCTTAGTATCACTAAAAGTAAATTATGGATTTTCTCATGGAATATTCCCAATACCTCTGTGTAATGGCTATTATGCTTATTTTGCAGATACGGGAACTCTGAGGGTCAGAGAAGATAACTAAGTAACTTGTATGTCATATACACAGCAAGGCCAAAGCCAGGCATTGAGCCCAAGCTGTCTGGCTCTGAACCCTGGATTCTCTTCTTTCTATGCTGACTTCTATGATAGTACATGCAAAGGCGCTGTGATGGGTAGAAGCATGGCATATGAAGTTCTCAAAGGGATTCTTCCTTTTACATGATTAGGTTGATAGTTTAGAAGAAGCAAGGGGCCCAGGATGGTGCTTCACCTTTGTAATCCTAGCACTCTGGGAGGCCAAGGTGGGATGATCGTTTGAGGCCAGTAGTTTGAGGCTGCAGTGAACTATGATTGTACCACTGCACTCTAGCCTGGGTGGCAGCCTACAGAGAGTAAGTCAACACATTTCAATTAGCCAGTAAATAGCAAAGCCAAAATTTGAACCTAGGCACAGAAGATACACCAACCTTCTATACAAAATGCCACCTATTACCTTGGTGCTATGGAAGCATTCCTGTCACATGCTGTACCTTGATGTATATACATAAGGAGATGTGGAAAACAGAAAATGAAATAAGCAGGGTTTTTGGTTTTTTGTTTTGTTTTGTTTTTGTTTTCTTTTCATTCCTAACCTGCTTGTATGTGGGCTGATTACCCAGGGGAGTAAAAGTCAGACTGAAACTTAGTGGAACACAGACAGATGCTGGCTGAAAATATGCTCAGATTATTGCTCAATTTAAAATTATTCCAACCTAGAAACATCATTGAGCTACAAGACTTTTTCCCCCTTCCCTTAGTTTATTCTCTGTAAATTTTGGTGCCTTTAGACAGGATGCAGACAAAACAATTTAGCCATAGAGGTCATTCTCTGTTTGGCACTCAGACTTTTTCCCCTCTCTGCTTTCCTGTGTCTTGCATTCCATTTTTGAGACTGTACTTGAAGGCCAGACTTGTAAATTCCATTAGAGAACAAGCTCTTGTGGAATAGAGTAAAACCTTGACTCAGGCTTACTCTCTTCCCAGAGAGGGTCAAAATAACTCTGATGGCAACGTGGTCCTAGGAGGAATGGTACTGTAGCCATAAAGCAGTGCTGGTCACAACACTGAATGTTGAGTCCTGTGCCCAGAGATGCTAATTCACTAAGTATCAGGTAGAGCCCTAGCATAAATATTTCTAACAAGTCCCAGGGATGCCAGTCCACTTTGAGTAGCATGGATTCAAGTCCATTTTCTCATGATATGGTAAGAAATTGCCCATCAAAGCTCTACAAAGAGCAAGAAAAGCTTAGGAAAGGAAAGTCTCAGTCATCTTGTCACTCCTCCCATCAACTTCTTACTGTGTGCAATAAAGGAAATCAAACAACCCTAAATATAGAGATATACAGCCAGGTTTTCTGAGAAATGAATCCATTCAAAGTCTTAAACTCTTTCTGGTTCTGGGCAGTGTGGTGAGGGGACCACAGGAAACTTGAGGGTTTTCTTTTTCTTTCTTTTTTTTTTTTTTTACTATTAATGTTGATGAGTGTGTTTATTTATTTTTTTTTTATTTTACTTTAAGTTCTGGGATACATGTGCAGAATGTGCAGGGTTTTTTCATAGGTATACGTGTGCCATGGTGGATTGCTGCACATATCAACTTGTAATCTAGGTTTTTAAGCCCCGCATGCATTAGGCATTTGTCCTAATGCTCTCCCTCCACTTGCCCTCCACCGCCTGACAGGGCCCAGTGTGTGATATTCCCCTCCGTGTATCCATGTGTTCTCATTGTTCAACTCCCACTTATGAGTGAGAACATGTGGTATTTGGTTTTCTGTTCCTGTGTTAGTTTGCTGAGAATGACGGTTTCCAGCTTCATCCATGTCCCTGCAAAGGACATGAACTTATTCTCTTCTATGACTGCATAGAGGGTTTTCAAAATGTAGATTTTCTGGTCATTATAAAGCATATTGGCTCAGAGTCAGGGATACTTTACCACAAATTTCCTGTTTCTTTTTTTATTCATTTATTAACAACTCTGGGAATAAATCAGTGCCTTGTCAATCTCAGTTGAAAGGTAGAATCTTCTATGTTGTTAACGGTATGATTTTTTTTTTCTGACAATCTCCTTGGGCTATGTTGCTCACGTGCATCTTCTGACTGCTTCCCTACGTATGGTATAACACATGGTTTCTACCCTATCACACTTCAATTTCCTTTGCAAATAAATGGAAATATAATTTATGACGCACTTTAACATTTTCCTAGCATGTTTATTACTAAGTACAGATGTTGTTACTGATGGGGTAGGAGTATAGTGAGAGGAGCAGCAGGGCCCATAGTGAAGTTTCTTGCTATGCTTTGATTGTGGCCATGGGAGATGGAGTGTCAAAACATCTACTCTTAACTCCTATCATAAGCAACCACCATGTACAGAGTTTCCTCACTCTGGAGTAGCAAGCAGGACTGGGAAAATGAAAATGATGACTCTTGGCATTCCAAGCTTGGACTTAGCCAGTTATAAAATTAGAAAATCCATGACTTATAACCTCTTGTCACTTTTTTGAAAACAAACAGACAGACAAAATATGGAAGATGACTCCCAGAGTTCTCTAGAATTTGTCCATCCTGACCTGTATATGTTCCTAATGTGGGTGTGAGAGGAAGAGAGATTGGGTGGGGAAGTATATGTACCCTGTGATTTCTTGTGATTACCATGCTGAATGTTCAGTTTTGAGTATCAGGTCCATGAATTATTAAAATTAGTCTGGGAATTCAGTTGCTGCTAGGTGACATAATGCCAGCTCTGAATGAGAGCTTCCTAGGAGGGCTGTCCTCAACATTTTAAACTTGTGTACATAGGAATAGATTGATGAAGACTAAGGTCAATGGGAGACCTGAAGCTCTGTGAATTTTTTTTCACAGCATTTAAATATTACTTCATAGGACTGGTTATTCTCAACAGAGGCCTTTTGAGTGCATTTCTCCCAGACATTTTTCTCTCTAATAGTTTACATTAAAATAAACAGTGAGTCTGGGTGTCTTACTCAAAGATGAACTTTCCCAGAACCAAAACCACTATTGTATGTTTGTAGTACACACCTGGGGTAATCTGGTTTCTTGTCTCTTTCTTTTTGTGTCTTTAGGGACAGTGGATGGGTTGGATAGAAGTTCTTCACAAGTTTAGGCTGAATCTCTCTCTCCAAAGCATGTTCTTTCGTCTACATTGTCATAGACCCAGTGCTTGACACCTTAAAAGAACAATGCAGAAAAATTCCAGACAAATAGTGCATGGAATCAGCAAGGCCTCTTTGCATTGTCTCAGGAAAAGGGAGTTAATTTAGATTCTTTGCTCTTGACATCTTGATATTTTAAATAGTTCTAGTGGAATATGTTTTTCATGCCATGCCCTCAGCTGACCTCCTTCTTACTCAAAAAATGACTTCTCTATGGCCTCAATTATTTTCCCTGGAAGCTTTCCTTGACCATCTCTCCCCTCGTCTGGCTGCCATACTGCTGATTCATTATATTGCCATTGTACACACTCTCTTTCTCATAAATCTGTGAACTTTCTGGGACCTCTATCCCTGTACCTGACACGGGTACTGGCATGTAGTTTCGCCTTTAATTGATTATTGGATAGATTTATACATTATAAATACATGACTTAAAATTTTATTATAAAAAATGGGAAAAGGGTATTTGTGAGACTCATCCAATCATTAGCAGAAGTTTAGAGTTAGTCTTTGATTCCAAATTACAAATACAGTGGTTTGAAAATTCAGCACATTTCCCAATGTAATTTTCAAACTATATTTCCCATTCCTATTTTTCTCAATCTGTCATGAACATCTTTATCCTTTACACTGCAGAACTTACGATATGTCTGCCTTTAATTTCTAATAATCTATGCTTTAAAAAATTGTGGCCACATTTGCATAATTACCAGGAACCATTTTGTATGCTGCAGATATTTAATGTTATGGACCCTATACATACAAGGCTGACATTCATGAGCTCCAGCACTGTCACCTGATCTCAATAGGTTGACACTTTTAAGTGAATAGAACAGTGCCTTACAAATAGTAAGTGCTATGTAAATTTAGGGTAATTTGTGATATTAGCCAAGTGATAATAGGATGTTAGAATTCCAAATGACCTCAGAGATGATTAATTGAGAAGTTCCCAAAGATTTACTGATAACTTGAGTTTTAAGTTCACGGTGATGTTCATAGACATGTTTATAGGTGATGGGCAAGAAAAGATGGGGTGGAAGTGAGTTATCCTATGGCCAAATAGATTGAGAAAATGCATACTTAAACAGAGTTTAAAAGATTTATTCACAACAAAAACTCTTAGAGGCTGTACTATATATTACTCTGCTTCTTTTTTTAAGTAATTGTTGTCCAGGTTTTACATTGACTCATGTATCTTTTATCTTCTTTTTTTGTATAAAATATCACCCAGAGAAAGAAAAAAAAAGTTATTCCAATATCCTCATTTTACTCATAATTAAAATAAGATTCTGAAAGTTTAAGTTTAGGCTTATGCAGCAATTTCGGATTATGACTGCAATTGTGATTACCATCTCTTATTGTACACTGTGAGGGACCTCTGTGCAGACACATTTTACCCAGTTATAAATCTTAAAGTGGTCAGTACATTTAACACAGTATCAAGAACCTGAATACTCGATTTTAGTTCAAGTTTGTTCATATTTACAGTGAGTGATCTCTTTAGTAACAACTAAGATTCTCTGGGTCTCCATCATCTGAGATACAAAGTGTAAGTAAATGGCAGTGCACCTTGAAGCTTACTCTGTGAGACTTTAGTATCGTTGAATACAATTGCAATAGTGTATATTCCAATTATTAGAAGGATCCATTTTTTAAATAAGTTCCCTAACTTCCTTGTCACCATAAACTATCTAACAGCATGTTGACCCCTGGGGGAAATACAGAAAGAAAGCAAATTTTAACATTGTTAATTTAAAATTTCCAGAAACTCTTTGTTTCTAACTACTTACTCATCCCTCTTTCTTCCCATTTACTTTTTACTACTATTCTTTTCAATATCAGAAGATATTCTACCATCTAACAAATCCCACCATAATTATCTCTACAACAACAAAATTTCTGTATCACTATTAAGATAATTTTTAAAGCATTAAAAATATGATTTGCCTACATCAAATGAACAAATGTCAACGAGTTTATTCAAGTCATTTATTAGAGATCCAGTAAGACGGTAAGACCAGTTTAAAGAGCATTTGCAGAGCTAAGTATATATAGGCCATTTAATAAATCTTATAATAAGATTGCAATGTTAGATATGAGTAGTTAATATCTACAGGGTCATAAACTAAAACCCTTGGAGTTATCTTTTCAACCAGACAAAAGTTATTTGTATCTCTACTAGGCAAATTTCACTAGGTTAACAAGAAACTTTATTAACTCTTGGATCTTTATCAATAATAAACAAAGTGAATCAAATGAAATACACCTTCTCTCAGTAATTAAATAACTTTTGACTAGGTCTGTAGCTCCCATATGATGCTGAAAGGACATGCTACCTACTTTTTAATAAGATTTTAAATACTTTCTCTTAATATCCTAAGTGGTATCCATACTCTAGGCAGATAGAATACATAATTTTGGAAGGATTTGCTTAAAGGTAAATCTACTTCAAAGACAATAATTAATGTCCTTCCTTGATGGTCCATGCAATGGAGTTTGACCCATTATCACTATTGTCTTGTGAAAGTTAGAAACAGAAGTCCTGTAAAACATGAATATAACTAATAATAGCTTTTATAGAGACCCAGAGTTTAAAAGTATGCATTCATACACATTTATATAATCTTGAAAACAACCTTGAGAAGCAGGTACATTAACTGAAATTTTTTGCATTAAAAGAAGTGAGGCTTAGGGTAATTAAGAAACTTTCCAAAAGGCATGATTTGTTTTATATTTTGAAAACAATAAAACCTTTTTGCTAGCAAAAAGATCCTTAATGCACAGAAGATAAGCCAAGGAAAGTCCTTGCAAAATCAACAAAGCCACAGAAATAACTGTCATTTTATAGAATAACCTGCAAAGATGCCCAGAACTACTACTATCTCATTTACTTGATTTAGACTCCACAATAGTTTCAATGAGTCATGGTGTTATGGTTCCAACTAGAAGTTAGTCAGGGCCAAGTAAGAAGACATCTGTTTTTAGCCACTACCATTTGCTTTATTTATTTACTTATTTACTTACTTATCCAAATCTGAGACATGTATTTGAAAATGTTCATTAGTGCTCTTTGAGATTTTTTTCTGAAGATGAATTGACCTGTTTGACGAAGCTAAATAATTTTCAGTCTCACACTCCTGTATGTAAAAAAAATAAGGCACAGAGAACCAGGGAGTACACAAAGCAAAGCTAGTACACACCAAACAAGGCAATAGGGTGAGTTACTTTCTGGTTGGGAAATAAAATCCCTCTTCTCTCTACTACTCCATTCCTTTCTACTCTTAGCATCCATTCCTTCAAATGCTTTCTCCCCTATGGATCTCATAAAGCACTTCATGGTAGGTGATGAAATGATTGATAAAAGCTCAAAAGGTGAACTCTCTCATGGGAATGTATATTTGTGTAGGAATCAAAGCCTTTAGTACAATTCTCCAGTGTATTTGGGTAGAGAGAGAGAGAGGGGTGCGTGCTCTCTCATTGTCTCTAACTCCTTCAAACTTTTTCCTCCCCTCAGGCCTCTAAGGCTTAACTGCATGATGAATTTCCATTTTCCTTACTCTCGCACCCAGCATCCAATTTAGAAAGAAATGGGTTCAGCCAAACCAGACTTAAGAATTAAACTCTGAAAATCCTGAGCTTTGTGGGGCTCTTCTTCTGATAAGAGAGTTCTGCATCAAAAATCCTAACCCTAAGCCTGGGACGGGCTTGGGTAACCGTGTTTGATATGCCTAGTCCCCAACTCCCTTCCTCCCTTCTTCTTCTTCCTTCTTTCTTCTTTCTTCTTTCTTTTTTTTTTTTTTTTTTTTTTTTGAGACAGCGTCCACTCTGTTGCTCAGGCTGGAGTGCAGTGGCGCGATCTCAGCTCACTGCAACCTCCACCTCCCAGGTTCAAGTGATTCTCCTGCCTGAGCTTCCTGAGTAGCTGGGATTACAGGTGCCTGCCACCATGCCCAGCTAATTTTTGTATTTTTAGTAGAGATGAGATTTCACCATGTTGGCTAGGCTGGTCTCAAACTCCTGACCTCAAGTGATCCACCCGCCTCGGCCTCCCAGAGTGCTGGAATTACAGGCATGAGCCACCGTACCTGGCCTTGACTCCGTCCTTGACCAGCTTGCTAAATCAACTCACAGAAATAGGACCAGAAGTCTGAAATGGACGTGTTTCTTACAGTTTTCAGAGGTTCCATGGTGATCAAAATCACAAACCACCATTTTTAATCTCCAAAGAGCATGCAATATATCTCGACTTAAAAATGGTCAAATTTTAATGAGGATATGGGCTGCAATGACCATTGGGAGTTTTTGGCTTTTTTGCATATGAACATTTGTATTCCACCTCATATGACTACTTATAGTCAAAGGACATCCGCAGTGCACATTAAAAGCTCTGAAAAGTCATGCAGCGATGAAATGTATTGCGCTTCATTGACCTAGGTTTGTCACCTGAATTTGTGAAAGTATGCACAATAGGTATGCAATAGGATACATTGCATTTTGAATACTTGTTTTCTGCATAATGATGTATGTTCATGATTTTTGTAGTTACAAAGTAACATCTATTTGTCTTTCTATCCATCCATCCATTTAGATATGTCTTAGAAATTGAAAGTATTTCACAATGCCCAACTCATACTCCCTTACCTCAATTCTCCACTAAGAACTGAGAACGTAATCAAATTTTCCTATGCATGTGTCAGACATTCATTGGTGATATTCACAATGGAATCATAAATTGAGTTCTATTTCATAACCTGCATTATTCACTTAACAATATTGGCCGGGCGTGGTGGCTCAAGCCTGTAATCCCAGCACTTTGGGAGGCCGAGATGGGTGGATCACAAGGTCAGGAGATCGAGACCATCCTGGCTAACACGGTGAAACCCCGTCTCTACTAAAAAATACAAAAAATTAGCCGGGCGAGGTGCCGGGAGCCTGTAGTCCCAGCTACTTGGAGGCTGAGGCAGGAGAATGGTGGGAACCTGGGAGGCGGAGCTTGCAGTGAGCTGAGATCTGGCCACTGCACTCCAGCCTGGGTGACAGAGCGAGACTCCGTCTCAAAAAAAAAAAAAAAAAAAACATTAACAATATTTACTGAGCAGTTTTTCATACGTGTGTATACTTATTTGTATACTTATTTACCTTGCACTTCAGTCACTGTCTTTTCACAATTGGATACAGTGAAAATGGTAAAATATATGTTTCTAGAACAAGTTCTAAAACCAAGTGTACATAAAAATGGTAAAGTGAATTCTGGCACTGCCTCAGTTTAGAGAGCCCTCAACTTCTCTGTAACTGGATTGCCACAGCTCATGAGAGAGGCTTACAGTGCTGCTGTCTTCTGATATCCTTTCCTCCTGCCACTATCTAGATGAGATGTAATGAGAGAAGGTACATTACCTTTATCTAATCGCTGGCCATCTTTAAACAGGATACTCTGATCTGACATGAAGCAAGAACAGACTTTAAGACAGTGGTTGCTACAGATAATGACATCTTAGGAATGAATAACCTATCATTTCAATGCTTACTAAGAACTAAACAAAGAAACATGAGAGAAGAAGCCAGAGGCACGTAGTGGGTATTTGTTTAGTAATATCAATCATCTTGGTTCTTGAAAATCAGATAGATCCTAGGTTTATGTGATCTGGGTTGTGGGGTGTCTTATTTTCATTGACACAATAGCACAGAGCAGCCCATCATCTGAGCCCAACACTTTGTTTTCCAGGGAAGTTCACTGTTTCTGGCTTGGAGAGATGCTAGTAGATCATATGCTAATTTGTAACTTAAATTTTAATTTCTGATTTTTAGTTTAGTTATTCTCACACATATAAGGTATAGCATGATGTTTTCAAATATTTCAGGTAACAGCTGTGTGTCATTAACGTAGCATTTTACTGAATTCCAGTAGTACATATACCTTTCAGGACCTATTAGGATATTTCTAAAAGGAGAAAATCCAATTACGGAAGATAATTGCCATCTAATTTCAAAGGAAGAATCATCACTAATAACTTTTTTATGATGAAATTTGTTTTGTTGTCACTTACGGATGAAAAACAAACCTATAGTCTTGTTGATTTTGCTTAGTCTCAGTCATCATTGGCTTACATTTGTTGAATGATTTCAGTAGGGTCTGATGCCATATGAGGATGTTTATAGAGCAGAAATAAAATCTAAGACTATGGTTTGTGGGCCAGGAGCGTTGACTTGTACTGCGTTTTTTCTCAGAGTTATCTTCAATCAGCAGGCTCAGAGTTCTCAGAATAGCTGGTATTCATTCCCTATTATCCAGTTACAGAAAAGAAGCTTTAATGCATACACACACAGTCACACACATGTGTGTATACATGCACACATATATACACCCACACACAGTTGTTTGTGTTTACAGATTAGTGAAACCAGGTGCCAAATTTATTTTGATGTATGTCAAGACTTTTGTTACAGGCAAGATGTCCGGGCTTCTCTTGCTATGACTCCTTAAAGATCTCTATCTGCTGAAAAAGATACATGATGCTACCCCACTAAGATTATCTATTGGCTAAATTGTAGCCTTATTGGATAGAGGAAGAGAGAGAAAGGGAGAGGGACAAGAGGGAGATGGCGGGGAGAGAGAGAGAGAAACTTGAGACAGAGCACTTTCAGACCCTCATTATTTCCTGAGTTCAGATGCTGGCTTTGCTTCCTGAGCTGGGTGATGATGTCCATGCTGCTGTCTCTCTCTGTGTCTCAACACGCTTTCCTCTACATTCACACCTTAAAATGACTTTTTGAACTAAATACTAGTAAGACATCTAACTTACATGATTTACTATTATTAAATGGGAGGTAGAACTGACAGTGAAAAAGAAGAATCAAGGAATGTAATGTTTATGCTGTACTTTGGAAAATGTACAATAACTGAAATAAGAAAACTTCCTAGAATCATCAGGATAGTATATTTCTCCATGAATAGAAGGAATTATTTTGCATTTTCCTAGAGACATAAGTAGGAATACAGGAGTATAACTCACAAGAAAAATAAATGGAATGGAAATGTAGGGGGAAAGGTTTAGGAGACTGTGGTTAAAGTATACAGAGAAAAGCAAAACAGAAAATGAAGAAATTGATCTATACCAAGTAATACCATTGAGTGCCACTGAGTAGCTGGTAATTGGATCTGCTAACTACCATTGCATTGCTGAGTGCACTATGGAGGTGAGTAGTTGTTTTTCTTGCTTTTTTACCTGACTTCCTTCATGGGTTCCCTGTAGAATCAGGTACTTTCTTAAAGTTTATAGAATTTAGGATCATCGGGTGAGAAAACAAAACTATTCTGTGTGATTCAGCTGTCTGGAGTAGTAGTATGATATTTATAAAACAATATCACTGTTTATGATGATGCATAAACATACCTAAAATTTTATACCTAAGAAAATGCTACAATTGATGTATAAATATCAAAATACCATTTCAGAACAGTGAATTTATTTATTTCCCCCATTCATAAAAAAATATATTTGACATTTTTGAAGTTACACAGCAGCTGTAAACTATGGTCAGTACATTAGTTAAAACGCTTACACAGTTACCATGTTTATATGTAAAAAGAAGCAACATTTGCCTTGTTTCCAACCATGTTGAGAAAAATTGGTTGGCTTCTAGAAGTACTTTTCAAAAAGGTTCCTATTTTTTGGCATCTTTAAGGACAGTAGTTATTGAATATCAATTTGGTGCATTATGCCAGGTGCATCTTATTTTATATTCACCACCCCTATAAAGTAAGCATTATTATCCCCATTTTCCAGGTTAGGAAACTGTGGCTCAGGGAGTAATTCACCCAGAGTTAAATGGAAAGTGGCAGAGTCAAGATTCAATCTGACATCTCTGACACCACAATCGATAATATTACCATGGACTTTATTATTCTTTTCATAAAAAAAGAAAACAGGAATAAAAATACAAAGGTATCCTAAAACGGAACACTCTGGCAGTACACAGAGGTTCATGCCTGTAGTTTTGTGAACGAAAGTGAACTTAACAGTCTATATGTATGATAGCCTATCATAGTGTCTTCAGAAATGAAACCTAGATCAGTGGTTGGAGGATTCCCAGGGGAAAGGGTCAGTTTAGATAACGTCCCTAAGGGATGTGACACTTTTTTTCAGGAAAGAGCGATATGGTAAAATAAGATTTATCTGGGACTCTGAGGAGCCCTCTGTACTAGTTTAGGCCTCTCAGGAGTACCCAGGCCTGACTGTGTATAAAATGGATATTCTGAGATTTTTAGTGGACATTATTATGAATTGCAGACAAGAGAGGCCCCTGCAAGGCCTTTGTTGTCTTGGTTAAATCCTTATTCATTCATTAATTTGTTTACTCATTGAAGTATATAAAGTATACTGGACATTGGTGCAGTGTGATATAAATGTTTCCTTCCTTCAAGTGAAGGACAGACAATTATGATGCAATATGATAGTTGCTATACCAGTGATGCTCAGATGTCTTTAAGGTTCCACATAAAGTGAAATTAGAATGGCCGAAGTCATCCTTGAGATTGGAGAGGAGTGGAGCATTGTAGAGAACAGCCATTTGCTCTTCACCACTGGCAGGGATTTAGTTTTTAAGCCATGGCATGACATCATAAGGAACTATGCCACCCTATCTTGTCTGCCTTGTAAATCCCAAATTGTTTGAGGTGTAGCTCTAGCATTACCCACTTCATGGAACTCTTCCTTTCTCCCCACTCACTTTCTAGTACTTGGTTAATATACCAACTAGTAGTGTAGTGTTTTCTAAACTTAATTCACTTATCTCTCTCTTGAATTTCTCTGATAGGCTCATTCCAGTGATATAAATTGGATTTATATCCCAAAGAGCCTGTATTCACATACAGCCAGCTAATCATGACAAAGAGCCTCAAAACACATTCATTTCCTGTTAATAAAAGAATTATCTTATTTCAATCCCTTGTCAATTTCATGATCCATGTAGTTTGTAGCAAAGGGCTGTTCCTAGACTGGCCTTGTGGGCCATAGAAAACACCCATTTTTGGTTTTTTAGGGTTGTCATATTATAGCATAGATATTTTTGTGTTATTCACATGATTTTTAAAAGTAGCGGTAATGGAAAGGAATTGTGTTTCTCAAAAGAAGTTAGTTTATTAAGTCAGTCATTCCCATCCAGTTTTCCTGGTTATACACAGTATTCACAGTTTTAACCTGACAACACAATATAAATTTAATTACGGTTATAGACTAACCACTTTTGCTTAATTACAGGGAATATGAGCCGGGCGCGGTGGCTCACGCCTGTAATCCCAGCACTTTGGGAGGCTGAGACGGGCGGATCACGAGGTCAGGAGATCGATACCATCCTGGCTAACACGGTGAAACCCCGTCTCTACTAAAAAATACAAAAAACTAGCCGGGCCAGGTGGCAGGCGCCTGTAGTCCCAGCTACTCAGGAGGCTGAGGCAGGAGAATGGCGTGAACCCAGGAGGCGGAGCTTGCAGTGAGCTGAGATCCGGCCACTGCACTCCAGCCTGGGTGACAGAGACAGACTCTGTCTCAAAAAAAAAAAAAAAAAAAAAAATTACAGGGAATGTGCTTTCCTGATGAAGACATAGTTGAATTTGAAATACATCAGTATATGGTAGATGTTACTTCTTTCAGTGCTTCTTTATATTTTGATATTAGGAAATTAGAAAAATATATGAGCACATTACTAAACTTTATGGGTATACGTCTATTTGCTTTGTCTTTACAATATTTAAATTTCTAAAATGATGGAAACAAAAGCCACTTGTAAGATGATAATTATACAGATATTATATATATATATTATATCCACATGCAAACTGTTTATACCTATTTTTCTTAACAGGAAATTTATCTGGGATTCAGAATATGTCTGTTTACAAAATGGGAGCACTAATGACCTCTTTGGAGGGTGAGATCCATGAGTTGTTATCAGTGGAGTTTTTGACTTTTTGGCTAAAGGAGGAATGAGCAAATTTACTGAAGGCCTTGGTACAGGTTAGGGGGAAGACAAGGACAGTAGTAGGTGACATGAAGCCTGCTGGTCCCCCTTGAACCTCTAAAGGCTGAGGGACTAGTTTTAGGCTGAGAATGAGAGAACAGTATGACCGAGGGACTGGCTCAACAGTTCTTCTTTAATATATTTATTTTAAATGTCCCAAATGCAAATTAGATCTGTCTTTGCTTTGCTATTATGGTATTGCCTACCTGAAAATAGGACGTCATTTGATCAATGATCTGATAATTTTGCCATTAGTACGTAACCCTCAACTTTGGTTATTCATATTTATGGCTGAAAAAAGTGTTTTCAGGACATTTTAAGGGCATGATTCCTGCCCTTTTAGTGCATTGCAGGACATACCCTTCTTCTTTCTCCACAGTAGAATCACAGATAATGATTTTAAATTTACTGGTACCAATAAAATAAGCTTTTAAGAATTTTAATGCACACACACCAACATGGCACATGTATACATATGTAAGAAATCTGCACGTTGTGCACATGTACCCTACAACTTAAAGTATAATAAAAAAATAAAGAATGCTAATGCACATATATATTATAATCTAAATTGTATTAATACATTTCATTTTCTAGTATGATTTCAAAAGTATGTTCATTGGCTATAAAATACATTGTCATTGTCCAGATATATGGCCTTAAACTACACTTAAGTCAGATCTATATAAAACTGAAATGGTGATGCCTTTGATATTAAGTCATTGGGTATTTGACTCGGGCTAAAATTCATCAAAAGCCTAATACAATATTCAGTACATGGTACTTTTTCTTTCCCCCATCCATGACATCACAATGGACTGGAATGCAGAGAAAATTGCTAACTTCTCTAAACCTCATTTTATTTACTTCGGAAACAAGGCAGGTGGATAGTCTCTAAGGCTCCTTTTAGCTAATTCTAACACTTATGTTTCTATGGATATGTTGATGATGTTACCAAAAAATGGACATACATGCTAATGTATATTGATTGTTTTTTGTTGTTTTTGAGATGGAGTTTCTCTCTTGTTGCACAGGCTGAAGTGCAATGGCGCAATCTCGGCTCACTGCAACCTCTGCCTCCCAGGTTCAAGCGATGCTCCTGCCTCAGCCTCCCAGGTAGCTGAGATTACAGGTGTGCACCACCATGCCCGGCTAATTTTGTATTTTTAGTACAGACAGGGTTTCACCATGTTGGCCAGGCTGGTCTCAAACTCCTGATCCACCCGCCTCAGCTCCCAAAGTGCTGGGATTACAGGCATGAGCTACTGCGCCAGCCCATATTGATATTTTATGTGTGATGATTATTGACTCCAAACTAATAGGGGCAAGTAAGTGATGGTATGCTACAATAATGGTAAGTTAAGGAGACCCTTAAAATTGAAATTGTTTTATTTATTCTTGTTTATACTATTGAGAAGATATGAGAGATAGAAAAATGTATATATTTTCCACCACAAAGTAGAATAACCTCAGTGGGATACCTAGGTCTTGAATAAAATGAATAGACTTCATATTTTTCCCCAATAACATTGGTTACCTCAACATTCTTATGTTAGCTTGGGAATAAAAGACACTTTATTTTTTTGAGATGGAGTCTCACTCTGTTGCCTAGGCTGGAGTGCAGTGGTGCGATCTCGGCTCACTGCAACCTCCACCTCCTGGGTTCAAGCGATTTTCCTGCCTCAACCTCCCGAGTAGCTGAGACTACAGGCGTGGGCCACCACACCCCGCAAATTTTTTGTATTTTTAGTAGAGACGAGGTTTCGCCGTGTTAGCCAGGATGGTCTCCATCTCCTGACCTTGTGATCCGCCCACCTTGGACTCCCAGAGTGCTGGGATTACAGGCGTGAGCCACCGTACCTAGCCTAAAAGACACTTAACTGAGTGCAGCAAGTATTTTCTATAAGAGATTTTTTTTCATAATTTTCCATTCTACTGAGCCAATTTTTAATCCAGTTGGAAGCTCTAAAATTCTAACATAATTCAGAAGCATTCAAAAAGAAGACCAAGCAAGAGAAGGCTACATATTTATTTCAGCTTGTCTTGTATTGTGCAGAAAGGCAAATAATCTAGCTAATTTACTTTTTCTGACTATGAAAAACCTTAGGAGGCCCAGAGGGCATTTTTTAAGCATTTTGTGCTCCACCATGCCATTTGGGTCAAAAATATTTATTTAAAATATATTGGTTTGTTTATCTGATGACAGATAACTCTGGAAAAGCTAATCAATCTACTTTATTCATGGAAATGTTAAAATGATTCAGCTGGATGGTTAATTTTGGTAGTCAGGGATTATAAACTCACTTCACAGGATTTTTAAACAGGTTTGACATTCCTTTCCCATAAGAAAGCCTGTGTATATATTTGACCTTTGGATTTCAGCCAACCCTGTCATTTATTTTCTGCAGCTTGGTAGAGAATTATGTTCCTAAGTCATTTTTGGCTCACCAGCCTTTTTCTCCCTAGAGTCACTATTTAGTACTAGAGCACAAGGTCAGAATAAGGAAATTGAGGGAAGACTGGAGTTCTTTCATTAAAATGAACTCACTGGATAAAGATACATTAGAAAGGGGAAACACCGACCCCCACCCCCGCCCTCCCCCCACACACGTTGCAGAAAGAGGATATCATTTGGCTGTTTGAATTGAATTATGTAGTGAAGTGAAGGGTAAATCCAGAGTCAGGACTTGCAGTCGCAAAGTTCAAAGCCACTTAATGAAAAACAGAGTTCTTCACCATCCTCAAAAAGCATTTTCTAAACAGCCAATTGCATGTGGTGCTGTAAAGGGAATTACATAGACCCAGCCTGTGACCTTTAGAAAGGCATTCAAAGTTTAGAAATAAAATACTTACAATGTTGCCAAGTCACTACACAAGCCTTTTAGTAAATCTCTATTTAGAAAACTCACTGCCAGGCACTATGGCTGATGCCTATAGCCCCAACACTTTGGGAGGCTGAGGTGGGAGGATCACTTGAGCCCAGGAGTTTGAGGTTACAGTGAGCTAAGATCACACCACTGCATTCCAGACAGTGTGATCATAGCTCACTGTAACCTCAAACTGTCTCAAAATAAATAAATACATGGAAAGAAAAATTATCATAGATGAAAATATTTAGAAAAGCCATCCTAGGCCGGTCACGGTGGCTCATGCCTGTAATCCCAGCACTTTGGGAGGCCAAGGCTGGTGGATCACATGAGGTCAGGAGTTCAAAACCAGCCTGGCCAACATGGCGAAACCCCATCTCTACTAAAAATACAAAAATTATCCAGGCACAGTGGTGGCCGCCTGTAATCCCCGCTACTCGGGAGGCTGAGGTAAGAGAATCACTTGAACCCGGGAGGCGGAGGTTGCAGTGAGCCAAGATGGCACCGTTGTACTCTAGCCTGGGCGACAGAACGAGACTCTGTCTGAAAATAAATAAATAAATAAAAAGCCACCCTAATGAAAAATAATTGCTGAGTTTTAATACAAAACTCATCCTATTCAATGCAGTTAACTCACGTAAAATTTTGCTAACATAAAGGGCACTTTTTTATTCTCCTGGGAGGGTTCTTTACTATCAGATTGCATATACATTAAAATGGATCATCGAAGTGAATCAGAGAAGTACCAGATACAGTACGGCATTATGTGTGTGTGTTTTAATTAGATGAGTCTATGAATGTTCTGTAGAAAATGAAGTTAAAAGCACTAGTTAGATTTTTCACTTTTTAGCCTCTCACTTGTAATAAATAATGACAATGGTAATGATAAGACACATTTATTCATAATGTATTATGTGCCAGACAGTAAGCTTAGCACACTATATGGCAATTACTGAATTATCTCACTAAATTCTTACAACAATCTCATACCATAGATAATATCACCCTCATTTCCCGAGGGAGGAATCAGAGGCTTAGAGCCAAGATTTGAACCCTTATCTGCAGGCCTGCAAAGCCGATGCTCCTAGCATGTACGTATACTCCTCAGAACCTATCATCAGATTTTTATTTCATTTGGAAAAAGAAAGTGTTTATTGTCTTTTGAGACATTTTTATTCATTCAATTTTGTATGTGGCTCTGGTTTGCAGGTAACCTGATTGTATTAGATTAGATATTTATCTGTAGTTACAAGCAAGTTATATTTAGCAAATGCGGTAGATTCCAAAAGCAGTAAATCTTGCCATTTGTCATTTTTCCAAAATGCCTCAATTTACTTAATCATGATCAATTATTTAGCAGTCTATGCAAACAAGACAATATATTTTAACTTTATTTTTCTTTTATGAGCTGGTAATTGGTAAAATGATGAGGATTTCCACATTCACCTTTGCCACTATAAGCAACTAGTAGTATATTTATTTTGTATATAGACAATTACCTGTCTTTATAATTGTAATTTATTGATGGGTGTGTGTGTGTGTCCCTGCTTGGAATAATGGACTGATGTGTAAATTTAGGGAAAACATCAGAAATGACTAATTAGAAAACATAAAGAAATACTACTCTTGTATTTCTAGTTTTCCACTTCATTTTAATATACCAAATGTAGTCAGCCTTAGACATTGCCTTTATTATTCACTGGTTGGTTTTGTTCTTTTCTTACATTTAGTCCAACAACACACATAGTTTTCAAAGAGGTAAAACTAAATTTTATGGGAATTCAGCTTAAAGAATGACAGGAAGGACTGGCCTTGATGAGACATGACCATTTATCCTCATTTTAATGTGTTTAGTAGTCTCACTTCGGGCAAAAACATACATTATCATCCTGCCTCCACTATGCAAATGGAAAAATATAGTACCTTCTAATGACAAGAAGTTAGAACAGGTCTTGGGAATAACCCTTAGTCCCAATAAATAGGGTAGGATGGTCCATTCAAAAAATATTATTTAAAATTCAGTTTTATTAAGATATGCATCTAGCATCTGTTTTTTGAAAAGTCTTGTTCTCCACACCCTTTTTTAGTTAGAAACATTAGTTTATGCTTCTGAAGTTTCAGCTCCTGCTCTTTAAATAGCTTGACTGTCTTTTTTTCTTTTTTCCTTTTTATTACATAGTACTTTCCCAGGGTAAGTGATAAATAAAGCCAGAGGATTGGTCATAAATTCCCTTCCTCTCTTTCCCCTCTATCCTACCTCAGGTTATTTTTATGCTAGGATCTATGACAGTGTGCCAGGACTCCAGTCAGTATCACTTGCAGTGGGATGGGATTGAGGAATACTTGCAACCTGGGAGTCTTCCCTGCTTAAAGCTCTCACTTTAAACCTAAGCAAGGGCCTGGGATGGGAGCAAGAGCCTAAAACAAGAACTTGAATGTGCAGCACCCTGTCCTTGCTAAGGAACCCATCATGACAAGTGATGAGAATTCTTGGCCTGGTTTTGAAGATATGTCATAGGGCTGACTGGAAAGAAAAATCATTAGTAACTTAAACCGTTTTCTCTTTCCATCTCTTACTCTTCTTCACATCTGTGAATGAGGATTCTGTCGAACATCTTAAACACTTTAGGGTTTAGCAAGAGATCTTCCAATAGCCATTTAACAAACAGCAAGAGGAAATTCAGCCCTTGGCCAAAGAGATTAAAAAATGTAAACACACTTGGATGTATTGAATTTATTAACTTGGCCTCCAGAAAGGGAACATTATAGTTGCACAGGCAGCAAGAAAATTAACTACTCAGTGCCGTAGAATACAGGAAGTTAATAGTACTTCAGACTGTGGAGACAGCGATCTGGGAAGGATTGATGGAACTGATAACATGTGGTTGGACCTAATGGTTGTATAAGGTTTCAATGGGCCAGAGAATATGAGAGTATTCATTCAAGGGAAACTGCAGGAATAAAGTTTTGACTGAGTGAAAGTTTATGTCTGTTTTCAGTGAATTTTAAATAGTCCAGTGTGTGTGTGTGTGCGTGTGTGTGTGTATAAGGTTATAGTGTGAGGAGATGAAAATGGAGAAGTAGCATGAGTTCAAACCATAAGAGACCAGGAGAGACACATTAATGTGTCTGGATTGGGCATTGCTGGTTTCTAGAGTTGCTGGAAGTCCTTGGGCAGACAAGTGACATAATCTACTCTGTGCTCTTAAAAGGCAACTGGTAATGGTGTAGAGCACAGATTGAAGGGGCTGAAGCTGGAGGCAAGCAGATCAGATGGGAGCCCTTGCAATAGTCCAGGTGGGAGATTTTGATTACCTACAATAGGAGGAAATTGGAAGTCACTGGGAAGCTGGGACCAAATTTGGAAACTGATTCAATATGAGCTATGAAGATGAAAGAGACCTGAAAGATGACACATTTGCGAACTGTGGTGCTTTCAGATTATCTAGAGACGGCAGAAAGAGTTCAGTTTTGGATATCTAGTTTAAACTGCTGTCAGAGGCAGTGGAAAATGTATGTATGAGACCAAAAATGAGAAGTGAGAGCTGAAAATAGAGATTGGGGGTTAGCAGCAAGAAGTAAGGACAAGAGCTAAGTCATCAGGTGACATTACCTACAGAAATATATAAAGAGGGAGAAAACTGCAGGAGAACTTTGACAAATGTTCTCAAAATGGTGGTTGGAGGAAGATGAATGTAAAAGAAAGAAGAGGACTGATTAGAGGCAGAGGAGATAAGCCTCCATAGTATCACATCAAATGGAACAGAGCAAGTGGATGTTTCAGGGACAAAGGTGAAAGAATAACTATTTCTAATAATGAAATGATCCTTGGGGAGTCTGTGTGGACCACAATAATATGTTAAGTTTAATCACATAGTGCTTTTGAGTCCCAGAAAATTCCTTGGAATGGTTAATTTCCTTTCTTATTACTCTATTTATCCACATGAATAGTCTCTACCTCAACTCATTCAAACCTGAGAATATCCCAGAAGTCTAACGCTTTATCCTCTTCTGCTAAATGTGATCTTTTTCTTTCTTCCCTGAATTCCTGTGGTTGGTATAGTTAGTTCTCTTTTCACATGCATATGTCTTATTTTCCCAACTGTATTATATTATTTTCAGGGCAAATACTGTATTTTTTCAGTTTTATTTCTGCATATATTTATTTATTTACTTATTAAATAATTTCAACTTTTATTTTAGATTCATGGGGTACATGTGCAGGTTTGTTACATGGGTATATTGCATGATGCTAAAGTTTGGGGTATGACTGATTCCATCACCCAGGTAGTGACCATAGTATCCAATAGTAGTTGTTCAGCCCTCTTCTCCCTCCCTCCTTTTGGAGTCCCCAGTGTCTATTATTCTCATCTTTATGTCCATGTGTACCCATTGTTTAGCTCCTACTTGTAAGTGAGAACATGCAGTATTTGATTTTCTGTTCCTGCATTAATTCACTGAAAATAATGACCTCCAGCTGCTTCCATGTTGCTGTAAAGGATATGATTTTTTTTTATGGTTGCATAGTATTCCGTGGTGAAACACTGTATTTTAAACTCATTCATTTGTGCCTCACAGTCTAGCAAAGTGATTTGCACAAAGAAGATGCTCAAAACGTGTTTTAAAAAGCTATGCTGTGAAATTTGGCAACATGTATTAAGTGTAATGAAACAATTATTTCCTCTGACACATAATGCTTCTTTTGGGACTTTATTCTATGGGAATAATGTGAAATGTTAAAATGTCATATGCACAAGCATACTTCACAGAGTTCTTTCAAAACAATTCAAAGGTCCAGTATTGTAACAGTGGAATGTTTATGTGAATTGTATAAGTATGTCATTCAGTGGAATCATGAAACTTTTAAAAACTATGAAGACTATCAAATTAGAAGTGTAATTATCATTTAAGAAGAAGCAGGGCATACAATTATTTGTGCACTATAGGTTTCAAATGTATAACATGCATATGAGAAATATTGAAAGGGAATAAATTAAAATTATACATTTTAAGACAGTAGTAGAATTGCAGGTAGTTTCTTTTCTTTTTAAAAGAGCTATATTATATTACTATTATTGTTACAAGTTGTTTTACACAAAAGTAATGTTTTGTTTCCTATGGAGGACCTAATACTGTGCAGTGAGTTTGGAAGATTACTTGGAACATTAGAGATTTCTACTAATGAGCCCTGACCTTGGGATCAATACCTCTGCAGTCTGGTTAGGCTCCTTCTCTTGTTTCCATACAATCATCTTTAAATTTACATCGTTAGTTTAAATGGATCAAATAGATTAGATTAAGGGAATACTTACAGCACAGGCCCTCCTGGAAGTGACTGAAAGGAGTCCTCTTTAAATATGCAAGTCAGGCTGTCCAGAACCATTAGTAGCCAATAGTATGATGACCATAACCATTGATCAATACCAGCAATTTGTTTCATCTGTTAATTTTGGACAAGGGGACCACCTTGTCCTTTAACTCTTGGCACTTCGAAAGTTAAAAGAGAAAGAGAAGAAGAGGATAGCTAAGAAGGAAGGTGGGGAAGCAAGATGAGTGGGCTGTGACAAGAAAAGACCAAGGCAGAGAAGAAAGGTTTGTAACAGTAAGATAAGTGTGTCTACCCCTCTCTGATGTTCCTCTCTGATGTTCCTTTTCTTTCCTTTTTTTTTAATCTCTTCCCTGCTGCTCATTGAAGCCTTTGAAATAGAAGCACTGTGGTTTCAAAAGCTATGACTGTTTTTTATCTTTCCTCTAATCTATATTATGAGGTGGTCTTGGCCAGAAGGAGATCTGTTCTCTTGATTTACATAGCGCACTGTACCAAAAGTGGGAGTTTTAGCATCACAGGCAAAGACAAGTACAAACTAAGTGGTAAACAGAATACAGAGAATATGGGCAGGCACCCCAGTAGCCATTTCTACACTGCAGTCCCTAGCTCTGAGTTCAAAGAGGCTGGTGCAGATGAGTGAGTCCTATAGCTCTGCTACCTAGGCTTGTCTCAAAAATCCAGATGAGATGATCCTCAATTTCACCACCGTACAGATTGCACAGCTGCTGATGGAAGGTTCAGTACATCTGCTTGTTAATCAGCTCAGGACAGGTGAGTTGCTGACCTTCCCTGTGTGTGAGTGAAGAAGGCAGCTCATACTTGTTGACATTATGGAGGCCCAGCAGTGAGCTCTCATGTGTACATTAATGTGCATTTTACCTCTTTACTCATTCTAGGTAACCTATAAAGGACAGTAAAACTTAAATATCAAATATCAGTCCCGAGTAGCTTGGACTACAGCTGCCCACCACCACGCCCAGCTAATTTTTTTTGTTGTTGTTGTATTTTTAGTAGAGACGGGGTTTCACCATGTTAGCCAGCATAGTCTCCATCTCCTGACCTTGTGATCTGCCCGTCTCGGCCTCCCAAAGTGCTGAGATTACAGACATGAGCCACTGTGCCCGGCCCAAGAGGTGTTTATTTTTTATGACTGAAATCAGACATCATTGTATTGATTCAGCTTTTAAGACTGAATCTGGAAGAAACTGACCCAATTTTTTAATGGTATTATAACATGTAATATAACAATGAAATATAAGATATGAAAAGGTGCAGCCTTCTTATATGCTTAGGTTGCTCATAAATTGAATAATGAGTATCTTGAAAATGTGGACATTATGCCTAGCCTTTCTCAGGGATATCATTAGCCCAGTTATTTATCTGCTCCACTGGTTTGCAAGGGAAAAGCAGCGTCCCCGGGCCAGGCTAGGACTTTTTCCTGGTTCCAGGGGCCTGGCAGCCCTCTCAAGAAACATTCTCTTCCTGCCCTACCTCAAAAGGTCAAGCATTTTCATGGCACTAGGGCTGGCAGAGTTGTGCTTTTTCTACATCATTAAGCATCAATCTGAAGCCTCACAAGGAAAACTGTCTGCTATTTTTCTGGTCATGAAAGAGAAAATACAAGTTATTTTCTCTCTGAAGAATTAATTGTAGTTTTTTTTTTCTCTCTCTCCACAGACTTTCTGTGGAGAGGAAGTGGGCCTTTACATAAATAAATTGGGTCATTATTAAGGAAAGAGTGAGAAGGGATGTAGTGGGGATTCCTTGGAGAAGAAGAGAGGGTGGAAGTGCTGTTAGGATGCAGAAGGACACATGGAGGGGAGAGATCCAGGGCTGTATCTTAGCCACCTTATCTTTGTGGTCATTTGGTTGTTGCACTACAAGGGGGTGACCTGGAAACAACGACACCATCAGAAGATGTTCTTTTCCCCTAGGTATGCTTTGATAGCAAAACAAGCTACTGCAACATTTCTAGTTCAACCAAGAACTTGTCAAGATGCAGCCTTTGTGGGGAATCAGAAGTAGTATGTTCCTGATAAACTGAGATTTGAGACATTGATGCCTCTGATTAAAAGAGAGAGAGAAAGGCAGGGAGGGAAGTGGAAGGGAAGAGAAGGAGAGGGGAGGGGGGAGGAGAAGGGAATGGCAAGGAAAGGGAAGGGAAGGGAGAGAAATTAATAACTTAATTACCTCCAGTGGGTAAACAAAATGGCCACTTTGTGGAGACTCAAACCCTACTTTTTAATAAATAAATGAGCTACTTCACTTTGAATCATATTTAGAACAGGGATATGTGACATTTCCCTTCACAGTGATGACAAGGGGAAGAATACTTCTGAGTTAGGAAAGAAATGGAATGTTTGATCCTATTTGAGTGTACAACAGGAAATTTAAATAATCTTGCTATATAGGTTTAGGAAGTGCCTCTGAAATAGCCCCATCTTTATTTGAAAACCATTTTATAGTTGTCTGTTCAAAACCAGATGTAATTCCCACTCCTTGACTTTTCTGAGCACTTCCCCTCTTTAAAACTGTAAGCCCTTCTTACCTTCTCACTTAGAGTATCAATTCATGCTACCTCTTTATTTTCAACCCAGTATTGATCTAGAAGTTAAAAGCTCTACACTAATTCTTTTTGGCTCATCGTATTTCAATTCCATGGATTTCTGTTTAGGATAATCCTTTTTACACAAATTTATTTATAAATAGGGGAACTATATGTCCCACTTTTCATGAGACTATCTTGGTTTACACATATTATAATTGTTAACAGCCCCCCATTTTACTTGCTAAGCATTGCAATTTGGAATATAAATGGCATAGTAACTCAAAGTTAAGTATGCATGGAAGTGAGCAAAATTTTGTACAGACTTCAAAAAATTCTTATAATTTTTTTTTAAATTAAACTCCTGAAACACCTTTCTCATACTATTTTCATATCTATTCATAAGTGAAATATACACCTTGATAAGAGACCGAGTTTTCTGGCATCACTTCACATCACTTAAACATTTAAAAATATTTCTAAATCTCAGCAATGGATTTCGGACCTAGTTAAATACTCTCGGAAGTTGTTTGGGTAGGAGAGTTTGTTTTTGTTGTGTTTCCCCCTTTAAAAACTGGGCATTGGGACAGATAATCATTGAGTTGCAGCTGTTTTGGTCATATGCTCCTTTATAGTGCCACTCTGTTGATTTTGTATTATGCTGTTTCCTGGTACTTGAATTTTGCCATACAAATATTTATGGAATGAGTGTTAACAGAAATTTAAATTGGGGATTGAAAAAAGAAGATTAGGACAGGCAAGTAAGTCAGAATCCAGATTTGTTTTATGTTGAATAGATTAATTACTCAGAGTTATTTTTAGCTAAGGAAATTGACCTGTTTTAAAAACCAGGTGAAGAAATAATTTTAGACTCAGACATGACAATTCTATTTGCAAGACCTGTGAGCTTTTTATGGACAGTAGTGTCTTAAAGGCTTAAGTTACTTCCATTTGTATATCAAATTATGAAAGGGAAATATTGATAAAATCCAGGATGATTATTTATCAAGGAAACACTGCGATGGATGTCAGTCTTCACAGCCATTTAAGAAAAATTATTGGGCCGGGCGCGGTGGCTCAAGCCTGTAATCCCAGCACTTTGGGAGGCCGAGACGGGCGGATCACGAGGTCAGGAAATCGAGACCATCCTGGCTAATACGGTGAAACCCTGTCTCTACTTAAAAATACAAAAAACTAGCCGGGTGAGGTGGTGGGCGCCTGTAGTCCCAGCTACTCGGGAGGCTGAGGCAGGAGAATGGCGTAAACCCGGGAGGCGGAGCTTGCAATGAGCTGAGATCCGGCCACTGCACTCCAGCCTGGGTGGCAGAGCAAGACTCCGTCTCAAAAAAAAAAAAAAAAAAAGAAAAGTTATTATCAATCTTGTAATTTTTCTATGATATAAAGACACTGGAAGCTCAGGAACAAAAGCATTATAGTTGCCTATATGATGTTGCTTTACAAATAATTAAGAATATTTATGTAAATATTCCTATTATCTGTCAGTAATCTCTGTCTGTCCATCATTAAAGTGTTACATAATCCTTGAATTTTAAATTATAAAAATTCATGAACTAAAATTTTAACAACAATGAAATTGAATATGCCTCTTATTTTCTGAACAGTGCTAGATATGAAATATATCTCTATCTTTAAATATGAATTATAAAGCCTGCCAGAGAGAGTTACTCTAAAGATTAAATGAGAGACTGTGTATATGTATGTGTGTTACCCAATAAATGGTGTTAGGCACTATGTAAGTGGGATTTATTATAATCGTATTATTTCTTATTAAACTGATAGCATTCAAACTTGGTTTAATAGATACTTATGAGGGCATTATTATTATTTTTATTATTGTCATTATTATTTTTTAGAGATAAGGTCTTGCTCTGTCACCCAGGCTGAAATGCAATGATGTGATCACAGCTCACTGCAGCCTCAGACTCCCAAGCTCAAGTGATCCTCCTGCCTCAGCCTCCTGACTTGCTGGGACTACAGGTGTGCACCACCATGCCCATCTAACTTTTTTTTGTTTATTTTTTGTAGAGATGAGGTCTCTCTATATAGCCCAGCTGGCCCTGAACTCCTAGCCTCAGGCAATCCTCCCACCATGGGCTTCCAAAGCACTGGGATTACAGGTGTGAACCGCGTTGCCCAGCCTGTGAAGGCATTAAATGTGAAAAAAATTATGGTGTCCTTTTCCTTCAAAAATTATATATGGATTACCTACTGAGTTGGTAGTTCCTTGGAACAAAAAAAGAGGTGAATAAATTAGTTTTCTGATTCAAGAAGTTTAGCTGATGAACCCATGGATACCCGGAAAACCCGTTTCTTATTATGCAAAACCACAGAGCAGCCTTCCTAAAATTATTACTGATATAATCTTTTCTTAAGCTCATCCAGTGAAGTATAATATGGGTAAAAAAGGTCAAAGGAACTGACTTACTGCTAAAAATATGTGAACTTTGCGAATAATTGCTATGTCAATTCTACTGAGAGTCACCGTAGCCCTTTCCATTCGCTTAGAGATTCACCAGCATACCCTAAGGTGACTAATGAGTGACAGCAGAATTTCTTAGTTGAATCAGAGAGTAGAAGTTTAATAAATGCTTGTGAATTGATTAAATGAGTGGAAAATACTTTACATACTAGTATCTCAGGTGATTTGTTACATGGATGGTGATATGGCTTGGCTGTGTTCCCACCCAAATCTTACCTTGAATTGTGGTTCCCATGGTCCCCACGTGTCATAGGAGGGACTTGGTGGGAGGTAATTGAATCATGGGGGTGGCTACCTCCATGCTGTTCTTGCGATAGTGAGTTCTCACAAGATCTGATGATTTTATAAGGGGCTTTTCCCTCTTTTACTCAGCACTTCTCCTTTATGCCACCATGTGAAGAAGGACGTATTTGCGTCCCTTTCTGCCATGATTGTAAGTTTCCGAAGGCCTCCACAGCCCTGCAGAACTGTGAGCCCATTAAACCTCTTTTCTTTGTAAATTACCCAGTCTCAGGTATGTCTTTATTATAGCATGAGAACAGACTAATACAGATGGTTAGGACCCGCAGACCCCATGCCTTACTGAGAGCCTTTTGGTCTGTTTTTAGGTCACTGTCTGCCTTAGCATGCAAATCTTGAGGTTTAGTTTCTTTTCTGAAAAATATAATCCCAGTTAGAAATGATATGCATGGTTATACTGGTTATAAACATCTTAGATATTTACTTGTGCAAACCATACACCAAGATTTCAGAAAAAACAATTACATTCCTTAACAGATGTTTTCCATGAGATGTTAAAGTCATTATTTGAAAAGGAAAATATACAGCTGTTGGATTTGTATGACAGAAACACTTTGCAAATAAAGACGTCTCATATCCCCTTTAATTTGTAAGGAAATTGATTCATTGGCATCATAAGTAGATGTATGACCTTGAAAAATATACAGAGCCAAATTGGACAAAGGGTTTTTAACTCCCAATTCAGGGAGTTTACAGCCTTTTCCCTGTGGCTTGCATGGCTCTTTCTCACACACAATCCCCCACCAGCATGATTAGAGTGGGCAGTCCAGGGGTCCAGGCTGTTGGAGTGAAGGAATGAAAACTGTTGATAGCTCACAGCCAAATTGGCTAATTTGTTCTGAGTAGTGACTGATAGAGTGTTCTGAGGCCACAAGGAAAGAAGAGGTCAGCCACATTTTATTTTAATGCATTTTCATTAAAGAGTTCATAAATTGCTCTTTTGAGAAGACTCAAACGATCAAGTTTAGGAAATATTGAAAATGAAGGAAAACCTCCCTTTTAAATATGATCCCCTACGTTACATGATCCATTTAACATCAAACCATTCTTCACTTGTCTTAACACTTTTCTTAACAACAAGACACACATGAAAGTGAATTCAAAACAATGTTAAGAGTTTTAAGATACCTAATATAGCTGAAAGCTATTTCCTTGTTATTTAATAAACCTCTGATCTTGGGCAAATCCCAGTCTTCCTTATTTTTGATATCAAATTGTAGTTTGACATTTATTTGTTTAGGTTTATCCACAACATGAAACATGCACAACTCATCAAAAAAGTAAGTTATATTTTCAGAAATCCATCAGCTAATTTGTGGTAAACTGGACCAGTAACTAGGTGCAGTGGACATCATGGTTTGGAGAATAATGTCATGTTGGAGGACAAGGTTGACCCCTGTACTCTGGCTAATATTTTAATCTATATTTTAGTGAAGACACTGGATGTTTATTTTTGCATTAAAAAATAAGTATTGAAATTTTTCTGAAAGGAAAAAACAATGTATGTGTATTTTCAAATGTAGTATGTGGCACTTACATTAAATAAAAAACACCTGCAACTATACAGGCTGTGAGAGACTTAGGTAATAGGAAAATGATGGTGATGGTAATGATGATAATGATGACAATTGAGACAAATACTAATATTTATTGAGTCCCATCTCTTAAACTGTTGTGTCCTTGGCATTTGACCATCATTCTATTTCGATGTAACAACTTTAAAAGAGAGGTGCCATAATCTCTATTTAAGATGGAGAACCATCCACTTGCTCACATCAGCAATATTGTGTTCAGTTTTTAGGGCCACTTTTTAATAAGGACATTGGCAAGCTCTCTCCACAGAAGGAGGAGCAAAGTTGTGATATATCTAGAAGTCATATTATTTAAGAAATAGATAAGAAAGTGGAAGAATAATTAAGACTTAGGAGTTCATAATAACTTATTTCGGCTACTAAAACTGTTGTGCTTGGGAAGAATTATTTGGAGAGCTCTCCAAAGGCAGAATGATGGCTAATGGAGGAGAGTCAAATGGAGATTTCATGTTACTGTCATGCCTAACATATGGAAGGAAGAGCTTTGCGACAGGCAGAACTGCTCATATATAATATATGGGAGTATGAGAGGTGCTGCTTAGTGAGGCATATACTCTTTCATTCACTTAATCATTTGTTCACGAAACGTGTATTGAACATCTCTGATAAAGAACATAGGGCCTAGAGAGGAATTCAATACTACTGAAGCTGGATCAACCAGTTGACAAAGGAAGCTCCAAGAATTAATTGACTAGGAACTGCAAAAAGCCATGCTTCAGAAAACCAGTGAGAAGAATAAAAACCCTGATGATATTAAGTGAGGCAGAGTGGGTCCCTTAGTCCTGTACCTCCAAGCATAGTGAAAGAAAGCAAAATTAAAGAGAGTCAGTGTTGAGCTGTGTGTGTTGCATTTCAAATGGTGTGACTTGCTGGAAGCTTCATGAACACTTGCTAAGTGTTCTGTTTAGGACATTGGAAATTCTCATTGTGATCACATGCATGTCATAAAACAATCCATCACTTGGATTTCTCTCAGAGGTGAAATAAAGCCATTCCCACATTGCCTGTTAACAGAAATATGCCAGGAATTAAGGCTTTCTCATTGTGTCTACCTAAATTACCTTCTCAGCTGGGTATTCCTGTCTTACTTTCCAAATTCTGTTTTCCTGGGAGTTGAAAGCTTTCCAGTTGGTGTGTTTATAACAGTGGCAAATCCATAGAATCATTGTTCACATTCTAGTAACAGTAACATCTGCAGAAATCCTTTGCCCCAGACACCAATTTTACACTCAAACATCGTACTGAAAAGTTGAGGGAAAAAACAAAAGAACAATTTCCAGAGAATAACTTTCCTAAGCATTGCGCACAGTAGGTACTTGATACAGCTGGTAGGCTTTTGTCTGATAGAGCCTTGTGTTACTTCCAGAGTCCAAAAGACTGAATTTCAGTGCATATATTTTCCTCATCAATTGCATTTAGTAAATAAAAATGGTAGCACTGTTTTGGGATAGAGTTTCATAAATATCTCTAGGTTCTACTTAGACAGCATTGGTCTACATTTATATGGGGCACTATACTCCATATGGTTGGAGGCAGTTTGTATAAGAGTTCAGTGTGTGATTTGAAGTCAGGTGATTCTGGCTTCATCACTTATTGGTCACACAGCTTTGGAAAAGTTATAAAGCTTTTTTTTTCTTTTCTGTAAAATAGATACAAAAATAATACCTACCTCCTAGAATTGTAGGATCATTAAATTAGCTAATGTAGTACATAGTAGTGGTTTAGTATGATTCTTGGCACACAGTAAGCGTGAGTCAAAACCAACAGCTCTTGAATAGTGTTGAGTAGAACAATATCCTGGAATGAGGTTTTTAAAAGACAGATGCCCAGCCTCTTTCAGGAGAGGCTCTAACTAGGTAGTTTTGAGATGAGGCTCAGATAATCATATTTTGAACCATTTCCCTGGGAAATTCTGATGCATGCCAGAATTTTAAAAATCACTGGATGATTATGACTTTTTGTTTTTACCACTCCCAAACTTAGCTCAGTTCCAGCAAGTTGACTTTGCCTGCTTAAGATGTAAAGAGAGAAAGAAAAATAATTTAGTGTTTCATGTGATAGTGCTTGTTCCTGTGAATCCATATTTAGCCCCTTCTTTCAAATCAAAGCTTGCACTGGTCTCTTTTTATACTCTTCAGTGTTGCTCTCCAATCTTCTCAGCCCTGACCCACCAGGAAATCTGCACTGTCAGTGCATACTGAATATCCACAGCAGTGACCTCACAGAACTCGAGATACCACATTGAAGAGTGAAGCAAAGGTCAGCATCAGGTTTTCAGTGTAATGAAAATAAAATGCAAATTTCAAAAATTGGGGAAATATCACGAATTTACTGTTTTCTTTCAACATTGCCATAATTTTCAAATAAGAATATTTTTAAGTAAGGACTACTTAAGGTAATAGACTTAGAGTTTGAGGGATTGTGTGTCCTAATTACAAATTGAGCTTGCTTCATTTTTAAATAGCTTTTACCTTTAAAAAAGCACAATGCAGTATAACATTTTAAATAAATATTCCTATTTTTCTAGTTATATATTCCGTTCTTTAGTTGTTGACATATAGTCATTTTTTTAAAAGTATTTTTGTTTTAAAGAAGACCGAGTCAGTCTATAATTAATCAATGTTTGTGTAGAGTTGTTGCAAGTTTTCTCTAATAAAACTTGCTTTAAGCTTTATTTCTATCAGTGATTTCCCTTGTCAGGGATTTGTTGACATGAGTCAGAATTTTTCTCCAGCCTAAACCAAAACAACTATTTTCCCTAATTCAGAAAAATGTGATTCATAAAACCAATGTGATTACATGATGTATGTAGCTTATTTTATTACCACTGCCTTGCATCAATCTGAGAAGTGATGGATACTGTCTGTCTCCAGCCAGGAATAAATAACAGAGAGGAGTTAGTTGAACAAGAGAATTGAGAAAACAATATCTCTACTTGAGGCAGGGAGAACTAACCTTGTCTCTGCCAAGGATTCCTTCAAAGAAGCTGAACTATTCAGTAACATACAATCTTAATTCTAGAAGATGTATTTTAATGCCGTTAATCCTGCTAAAACTGAATGCTATTAGTTTAACACAATTTTTGAGCACTTGCTGCATACTAGTGAACAAAGTAGAAAAATTCTCCACCCTTCAGGAGCATTATTTGAGTGGAAGGCTATTTATAAACAAATAAATGAGCCAGATGATGACATAAAACATGGTAAGAGGGGGAGAGGGACTTTCCGGGGTGATGAATGCCCTGAGCTGTGGTTGTTTTTCTTTATCCCTATGAGACTGAGATTACATGTTGGGCACTCTGAGATGCTGGACCACCACTGGGTAATGTATTGAGATAAAATACACATTCGGGGAGGGAGGTATTTTGGACAGCCAGGTTAGGGCCCTGCATATAAATCAAGATTTGTATTAGGAAATAAGCTCAGAGAAGTTCTGAGAAAAAGCAGGAGTGATGAGGTTTGTATAAAAATAGTATCAGGCAAAATCTGCAGGAGGGCAATTGACCCTGACCTAATACATTATTGTGTTGTGAAAAGTTGTTTTGTGAAAACTCATGATCTCAGCTAAAGCTTTATCAGGCTTAAGCAAAGAACACATACTCCTAATTTTAATATTTATGATGAACTAAGTGGACTTTTTAATACCAAACTTATTTATCAGTATTTAAACCAAATTTTGTGTTCATATACAAAACTCAATAGGAAAAAATTCTCCTTTTTTTTTTGAGATGGAGTCTGGCTCTTTCACCCAGACTAGAGTGCAGTGATGCCATCTCAGTTCACTGCAAGCTCCGCCTCCCGGGTTCATGCCATTCTCCTGCCTCAGCCTCCCGAGTAGCTGGGACTACAGGCGCCCCCACAGTGCACGGCTAATTTTTTGTATTTTTAGTAGAGACGAGGTTTCACCGCGTTGGCCAGGATGGTCTTGATCTCCTGACGTCGTGATCCACCTGCCTGGGCCTCCCAAAGTGCTGGGATTACAGGCGTGAGTCACCACGCCTGGCCTCCAGTAAGTTTTTTGAGTGGATTTAGGTCTTTTCCAGTAGAGAGAGCATGCTGCTTTTTGGAGGTAGTAAAACTTAATCAGGTAGTGTTCCTTTCAATAAATGTTTTTTCAACTTCCAAGTTGCAAGCCTACTCTTCAGTTTTCTTATGTCCTTGAGCAACAAAGGACAGCTGAGTACAGAATGATATCAGTGTGATTGGATCCAGGCTCATAGACCAAATAGATTTTTATTGATCATGATCACAACCAATCGACATTTTCTTTTTCACCATGTATACTGTGTCAATGATGAACCCACAGAGGTTGTCTTGTCAACAGACATTCAGGTCCTTCTTGGGGAACAAAAGACTTTCATGTTTTTTGCATGTGATGCTTGTATGCAGAACCTATGGACTATTTTCTATATAGAAGGTCTATAGTACATAGTTTAAATTGGCCTGAGGCCAGTGTAATTCCTCAACTTGGTTGCATGCCCAGGTCCATTTCATGACACAGACCAGTGACAAATGTTCTCATTGCAAGAAGCTTTTGAGTATTTCCCCCCTTTTGTTTCTTAATATATTATCACCATGTGCCAAAGGCTACAAAGAACTTAGATAACATTTAGATAAATTTCTATCTCTGGGACATGTTACTGGAAAATAGGTCTCCAAGATGATTGCTACTTTAGCTACATGAAAAGACTTCAGATAAATATTCCTGAAGGTTGATTTCAGACAAGAGAGTGACATTAAACAACATGTGATCCATTTTTATTTATTTTGACCAATTCTTCAAGCAGGGATCATGATTTGGGGTCACATTTTAAGTTATGTATCAACTTTAAAATTCACTGTTCTTTTTCCCTTTTTAAATGCTTGTTCAATATTAACCCAGTTGGGTTTAGCAAATGTAGATACAAAAGCAGTTGTAACAGGGTTCGCCAACTGAAATTCAAAAAAAAAAATCTTAGGAAAGAAAATGGTTATTTACTTTACTCAGTCTAATCTTGTGTCATTGAGGCACGACTTTGACTAACCTTCTGTTTTTCTAGAAATTATTATGTTTTGGAATTCAACATCAATAATAATAAAATATTAACCATATTACTGTATTGATAACCACCATACTGATGAACTAAAAAAGGGAAAACATGATCATCTCAATAGATGTTGAAAAGGCAATCAACTAAATACAGCATCTATCCCTGGTATTAAAAACTCTCAGAAATATTAGGAATAGTGGGAAGTTCTTCAACCTAATAAAGGAGATAATATGAAAAAACTAAAACTAACATCATACTTAACAATGAAAGACTGAATGCTTTTTTCCTAATATTGGGAATAAAGAAGGGTGTCTTCTCTCATCACTTTTATTGAACGTTTTACTGGAGATGCTAGCCAGTGCAATAAAGCAAGAAAAAAATGGCATCCAGATTAGAAAGACATAAATAAACCTCTGTATTCATAGACAACATGATTATTTATATAAAAATTTGATAAAAATCCATAAAACCATTAAAACTAGTAAGAGAGTTTAACAAGTTTGCAGGGCACACGATTAATATGCAGAAGTTAATTGTATTTCTGAATACTAGAAACAAATGCAAACAGACATTAGAAAAACAATACTGTTTACAATTCATCAAAAATACAAAATACTTAGGGATAAATCTTACCAAAAGATGGGCAAGACTTGTACACTGAAAATTAAAAACATCCCTGAGAGTAATTAAAGAAAACCTAAATAAATGAGAGAGATGCCTTTCACAGGTCAGAAAACATAATATTTTTAAGATAATAATTCTTCCCAGATTGATCTAGAGATTCAACATAATTCCATTGAAAATTCCAGTAAGCATTTTTTTTTTTTTTTTTTGGTGTGAAATTTTCAAGCTCTTCTAAAGTTCATGTGGAAATACAGAGGAACTAGAATAGCTAAAATACCATCGGGGGGAAAAAAAAGAACAAAAGGGTAACCCTACTTGATTTCTGGATTTATTTTATTGTTTCATGTACCAAGATAATGTGGTAGTGGCATAAACATAGAAATAGGTGATTAGAATGGAATAAACTATGGAAATAGATCCACACATATATGAATAAACTGGTTTGGGGTTTTGTTGTTACTCACAAGGCAATTCTGTGCAGAACAAATGCTTACAGAAACACTGTATATTCAACAAATAAAAAATGAATTTTGATCTATACTTCACACTATATGCACAAATTAATTCCAAATATATTTGAAACCTGATAAAAAACCTAAATTATGTTTTTTTCAAAAAACAGTGAAGAAAATCTTTGAGAACTTAGGTTAGGCAAAGATTTCTTAGATACTTTATCCAAAACATTATCTATTTTAAAAATTGATAACATTTAAACATTTTACTCTGAGATATGTTGTTCAGTGAAGGAAAACACAGGCTAGACTGAAAGAAAGTTTTGGCAAATAGTGTATCTAACAAAATATTTATATCAGAATATTTAATGAATGCTCAAAATTTAACAAGAAAACATACCATAAAATTGATCAAACATTTGAGCAGATATTTCACTAAAGAAAATATATGTTACCAAATAGGCACATGGAAATATGCTCAGCATCATTTAGTCACTAGGGAAATGTAAATTAACCCCAATGAAGTATTAATGCACACTGAATAAAGTAGTTCCAATTAAAAATTGATCATATCAGGGTACTGTGACTCAGCCTGTGATCCCAACATTTTGAGAGGCCAAGGGGGGAGGTTTGCTTGAACCCATCAGTTCAAGACCAGTCTGGGCAATACAGGGAGAACTTGTCTCATTAAAAAATAATTGACCATACCAAATATTTATAAATATGTGTAGGAACCCAAACTTGACTACACTGCTGGTTGGAATGTAAAATGGTACAATTACCTTAGAAGACAGTTTTTTTAAAAGTTAAACATACACTTACCATATGATCCAGCCATTCTACACCTTGGTATCTACCCAACAGAAAAGAAAGCATATAGCTATATAAAGACTTGCACAACTCAAAACAACCTAGCTATCTATTAGCAAGTGAATAGGTAATCAAATTGTAGCATTTCCATACACAGCAATACTACTCAGCAATAAAAAGGAATGAACTATTTATAGTCACACAACATGAATGACTCTCAAAATAATTAGGCTGAGCGAAAGCCTGACTCTCCTCCTTCCCCTCCCAAAAGTACATAATGGATTATTCTATTTGTGTAAAATTATTGGAGATTCATACTAATCCACAGTGCCAAAAAGATTATTGATTACTTGGGGAGGGGATAGGTAGGTGTATAAGAGAACTTTGGGGGGTAATGGATATGTTTATTATATTGATTATGGCGGTGGTACACCTGTGTGTGCATATATGTAGTATATGCAGTGTATATATATATTTTATACACACATATACATACATATATGTGTATATATTTCAAAACTCATTAAATGATCACATTGAACATGTTATGTTCAGTTTAGTATATGTCAGTGATACATCAAATAAAGCTGTTAAAAAAACTGGAAAAATAGATTTCTAGAACATGCGAGTAATTGTGAAAAGAATATACAATGTAGAACTAATCTATAGTTTTCTACAGTTGGTAAAGTTCGGCATTATATCTGGCACACTATGATTCCAAATCTAAAAGTAGGAGCTGCTCCTTCTATTTATGTGATTAACTTGGTATCCAGTCTTACCTTGTATTTTCCAATGTATGTGATCCATTGGTTTAGAATCAGAAGTCCATCCTTATAGAAACTTATGGAATATACAGGATATATAGAAAAATGTGCTTCCATATGCATATTTATACCTATATGTTTTATTTATATTTATACTTGTACTTATCTAAAACCCTTTCTGCTGTTATAATTTGTGGAGAAAATGCCCTTCAGAGTCAAATACTGAATATAAAAACAGAATTCGATTAAAATGTTATGGGATGAAGTTTCCTGGACCACTGTTAGTGGATGTGTGATGAGCAAAGAGGCACCGTTAATATAACCTATGATGAAAATAGTACCTCTCACAGTTGCGCCTCATGATGACACTGGTAGTTTGTTTTATTGGAAAATGAACATGATCTATTGTTGTAGCTTTCAACTTCATGAATAAACAAAGGAGGTGATCCAAAGTCCCCTACTAATAGGGCTTTCCTATGAGGTAAAGGTGGATAACAATAAGCTCAGCACGTGTGCTGATTGAGGTGATGTTACTGTAAACTTTGCAACAAGACACAGATGACTTGCTTGTTTCAGATACAATGTAGTCAGCCTGAAGCTTGAGGGTAAATCCTAAAGATGAATTTTGTATCTAGCCTAGAGAGAAGATGGTGATTTAATAAATCAAAAGGAGTGAGAACGAGCTGTACCTCTTTGAGATGCAAGGGAGGAGGGAAGGGGAATAGGTCAAGTCCCCAAACGTTTGTTTCCTTTCACAAGTACCTCTTTGTACTGATTTATATTTGATGTAGAACTGAGTATTTTCTGAGTTTGTGGAGATAAGAACAACTTGCTTTTATTTTTGTTATCGATTCCAAAATGGTAATTGTTGTAGAAACTGATAATGAACCAGTCTTGCAAACACAATATTCAAAACAAAGTCTATTTTTAATATTTTAATATGCAAGTAATCCATGTTCATTCCAGAAAAAGAAAATAGAATAGAAGAGAACAAAAACAACAAAAAATTATGGAAACTAAATTCTTATATAATTCCACTACTTGGGGATACAATTGTCAGTACTTTATGGATGTCCTTCCAGATATATTCTTTGTGTATACACCCAAATATAAATATATACACTTGCAAGATATATAAAGACATCAAATTTTAAATGTTCTTCTATAGTTTTTATTTCAAGTAACATGTTACTAAACTTTTGATTTTAGTAAATATACATCATACCATCATTTCAATGCCTTCAATTTTCTCATTATATGAATGCATCAAAATTGTTTGACTAATCTGAAGACTATTTTTAAAATTTATTTATTTTTAATTTTATTTTTTCTGTAGAAAAAAATGATTTTTTTCTATACAATGATGCTAGAAGAAACTGATTTAAAAGTTATGCTCTGACTGTTAAATGACAAAGAGTTTTTGAGTCATGCCTTTTGAACCTATTAATTTTACAATTCTATTGAACAACAAGTGTTTATGTGATATTTATGTGCATATTTTGGGCATCACTGTTCTGTTTCCCATTGACTGACGTGTTGGGGAACCTCATTCATTTCTTTCAGTTTCTAAACCTATAGATTGATACTAATCTATAAAATGTATTTAAAATGTAAAGGAACCCCAGGTGTTTAGACAATTAACCAATAAAAATTATTTCTCTCAGTTTCTAAACCTATAGATTGATACTAATCTATTAAATTTATTTCAAATGTAAAGGAGCTCCAGGTATTTAGACAATTAAACCAATAAAAATTAGGTCAAAGAACATCAAACTTTTCTTTTAAGTTAATATAAAATATATAAGAACTTCTGCTGATTGTCACATAGCATAAGGTTATGTGAGTAAATGGTTGCTAAACTGCATTTTGGCACTAACATGTGACCAGATCCATCTGTTGGGATCCCATGCCATGGTCCCATGGCAGTGAGCTATCATGGAAAATGTATTCTACTGAGAGGAGGGAGATGAAAGAAGTGATCACTAAGGTTTGTGAGCTTGAGGGGAGGTCTTTTAGCCCCTCCAGAGCTCAGATTGTTCATCTTCAAAACCATGATGCTAAAGAATATAGTTTTAAATTTTTCTCCAGTGCAAATATTCTATGCTTCTGTGACAGAGAACTCTAAAGTCACATGGCCTGAGTCAGGGCAGCTGCTACAGACCCAAATACTACAGATCCTTGGCAGCTTGGTGTACATCCCTGGCCACTGACCTCTTCTTACCCACTGTTCTCTCTTAATTGATTCTGTTCTGACCCAGCACTCAGATTTTAACTGTGTCCCTGAACACCTTCTTTGTCTTGCACTTTCTTTCCTCAATTCTCAATTATGATCTGTTTCTTGCTTGTGTTCCAGGCAGTTTTCCATGTCTCACTGGGTTAACCCAACTATTTGGAGTTCCCGTAACCCTTGGGGCTACACCATAAATGCTACACAGGATGCCTGCCTGTGACCATGGCATCCAAGGTTGGTCATAAGATTGGACTAGGTCTGCACCAACTCCATACATCTGGAAGAAAAGAAAAGCTTCAATACCTTATTGCCTTGGACACAGTAATTACTTGGAAGATATTAGTACAGATACATGTATGACATGTATGACATACATGAGACATGTATGACATACATGAGACATGTATGACATACATGAGACATGTATGACATTGCCAAACACAAAAGGTGCCATATTATGTGATTCCATTTATATGAAATAATCAGAATAGGCAAATCCATAGAGATAAAAAGTAGGCTAGTGATTGCCAGGGACTGAGGGGAAGTGAAGGTAGGAGTGAATGGTTATTGGTACAGGGTTTCTTTTGGGGCTGAATACAATGTTCTGGAATTAGAGAATGGTGATGATTGCACAACCTTATGAATATACTAAAAACCGCTGAATTATACACTTTAATATGTTGGATTTTATTATATGTAAATTATATATCAAGAACAAATGGTTTGGATGGGAATGGTGGCTCACGCCTGTAATCCCAGCACTTTGGGAGGCCGAGGTGGGCGGATCATGAGATCAAGGGTTTGAGACCGGCCTGGCCAACATAGTGAAACCCAGGCTCTACTGAAAATACAAAAATTAGCCAGGCATGGTGGCACACACTTGTAGTCCCACCTACTTGGGAGGCTGAGGCAGGAGAATCTCTTGAACCTGGGAGGCAGAGATTATGGTGAGCTGAGATTGTACCATTGCACTCCAGCCTGGGCAACAGAGCCAGACTCTGTCTCAAAAAAAAAAAAAAAGTTAAGTAAGTAAAATATTCAGGTGATCATTCATTTATACAATATGACCTGCTTAGACATTTGAGAATATTTCAATAACCAATTTTAGGGAGATAATAGAATCAGGTAGCTCCAGCCAGAAACACATATCCATTTTATCTGTGTACCTTCCAAAGCCTAAAGCATTCTTTCCCTAGGGAAGAAACTATGATGATTACTGTAGAGATAGCAGCAACAGGGAGCTGCAGTAAATAGCTACAAACTTTATTCCTTTGTTGAAAATGTAGCTCTTGCCTAAAATGTTAGAAATACCTCTTGACTAAGAAGATAGATAAGGAAGAAACAAGATTTACCTAAAGCACTGTCACTTTGGTATATGTCCCCTCAAAAGCTAAATGCAGTAAAAATAATGAAACATCAACAGTAACAAAACAGGTTGGATTTCACTGGTGAGATTTTTTTTTCATTGCAAAATAATTGATTCAACTAGTTATTTCACCATGTCTAAGCATTTTAGGTTGCATGAATGCGATTTTGACATCTCCAGTTAACTATGGAGACCAACTGTCCACAGGACCCAATCCCCCAAATATTTTGGAAGGTTATCATTTCTTCCACGCCTCCCCAGGAAGATTTATACTCTGTCTTCTCTAAATGCTGAGAGCAAGTCCTATTTTTAAAAGCCTCCAGAGAAGATGCTTCTACAAAGAGATGGGATGACAAAGTTTTGCCCTTTGCAGCATTCCCGGTGGAGCTAATCAGCCAGGTGTCTGATCCCCACGGCGTCTACCTGACTCCCTTTACCCCATAGGACTGAGCCCCTATCAGAAATAATTGTGAGCCCAATACATCTTTAGAGGTTTGTTTTTATTTTGTTTGATTTTTTTTTTTCCAAAAGAGAAATTCCTTCTGCTTACTGAGTAAAGTATAGCGCTAGGATATTGGTGGTGATTCCCAGAAGTCTTGGTAGCTCAGGGCCTTAGACATCACTTAAGAGAAAACCTTCCAAGCTTCTTCTTGTCATTTATTGCGTAGCAGAAATGGCCCAGGTTCCCTCAAACCAAGAAGTCTCTGGTTACTTTCTGTAGCATGTTGTATCAGCATATCCAGGGACCCTTCTAGTCTACCTTTGCTGTCCCTCGAGGCAGATCTGAAAAGTGTCTACCTTTGCAGAAAATGAAGTACAGGTTTGCCCAAGATAACCTAGTAAAGTAGTTTTTGGCTGAGAATGCAGATCTGAAGGCTCTATTCTATTAAGTTTATGTCATTCCAATTTGATTCATGGTTTTTTTTTTTTTCCATATTAGGAAAGATAATGTCACTGCTGCAAATCATGAGGCACCTTCTTCTCAGAAATTAGCAAAAAGCGGATGCCACAATAAGCACTTGGTGCTTTAAGGACCAGAAATTCTCTAATAGTCTATATTGGATCAAAATGGGGTTTCTTAGGCTTGAGAAACAAAACCTGTTTTAAAAGTGTTTGTTTACTTTTATTTCATTCCATTTCATGTTATCTCAGTATTTCATTTATTTATTTATTTATTTTTGTGACTCTTTTAGCAGGTCTTCTCCTGCTCTTCATGATGCAGAACTGGCAATTATCTTCAGTTGTGGCTGTTTAGAATGTTACATGATCAAAAATCAGTGCTTCCTATATAGGGCAGCTTACATAGAATTAAGTACTAACCATTTCCCCCTGGAAGGTTCTGATGCCTTTGCTGTTATCCTAGGCCATTGAAAGGCACAACATAGATAGAACGGGGGACATCTGCACACTTGGTTCCGTTCTGTGAACAAAGCGTGTTACTGACCAGACACACCTCTGGTAACCAGGAGCTTGGCTACTCATACAAAGAAATCTCATCAGAGACTGTACCCCTTTAGCCAAATTCTAATGCTAAAACCAAAATGGGATGTTATTTTGAGGCTTTTGTTTCCTTTGGTTGAATTATTTATATCTTTTTAAAAACTTTATTATAGTAAAAAATATAAAATTTACTATCCTGACCATCTTAAGTGTACAGTTCAATAGTGTTAAGTATATTCACATTGTTGTGAAACAGATCTCCAGAACTTTTTTATCTTACAAAATTAAAACACTGTACCCATTAAACAACTCCTCTTTTCCCCTTCTCCCAGCCCCTGATAACTACCATTTTGCTTTCTATTAATTTTACTACTTCAGATACTTCCTATTATGCAATCATATTTGCCTTTATTTGACTACCATATTTCACTTAGCACAGTGTCCCCAAAGTTTAACCATGTACCATGTGACAGGGTTTTTTCCTTTTTTAAGGCTGAATAATATTCAGTTATATTGGTGTATGTATATATATCGCATTTTGTTTACCCAGTCATCTGTTTACTGACACTTCTTTGCTTTCACCTCTTGGCTATTGTGGACAGTGCTGCTATGAACATGGATGTGCAAATATCTCTTGAAGACCTTTCTTGTGACTATTTGGGATATGTGAATTCTATATATTGATTTTTTTCAACTGATGGACTAAAACAGAACAAGCTTTTACTATAGTAAATGCAGTGATACTCTTCACTAAGCAAACAAAAAGGATCAGAGATTTCTTCTCTGACTCATCACAATATTCCTTCAGCATAGATTGGTGGAAAGTATTACCTTCCCCATTCCCTGGATAGGAAAACTGGAGCAGAAATGTTCCTTCGCATAGCCAACCAGCCATGGAGCCTGGCCTTGACTTCAGATCTGCTGATTTCTACTTATGTGCAGTAATTGACATTGGGACTTAATTAAGAAACTGTGTTCCAAACGGAAAGATTTGCCATTATTTGGGCAAAGGCTTGTTGACTTTGGCACCAGAACCAAGTGTCACACTTTCCTTTGGCAACTGTGAATATTCTCATTCAGTTGGTATATATTTCCAAGAATGTTTCCCATTGGCCTATTTTGGATTCTGTTTATAAAATGTTAAGGGATAATAACATTTACCAAGTACATGTCTGAAAGTTTGCACTGAAATATTTCATGCTATGCCCCCCCGCAACCATTCCTTTTTTTATTTATCCTTAAATGCCCTTACACCTTCAGTATTCTCACAGCCCTTTTGTTCTGCCTCAAAATCAGCCCCTTCCCAATTCCTGCCTCTATATTAAGATAAATAACCAAAAAATATTCAACTTGCCATCTTGTTATGTAAGTCCAATGCTGACATTATTTCTTTTCTCAGCCCTGCCATTTGAGACTGGGATTTTGAGCTGCTGCTCTGCTCCTCATCTGCTTTCCATTTCATAAATGTGGATGCTGATTGGTTTTCCTCTTATTTGGGTTCCCCAAGCTTATCTGCTTACTGGTTTGCCTTTCTATTTATGCATGGTCAGATGTCAAATGCATCTGTATAAGAGCATGAGTACCCCAGAATAGACAGTTCCTTGGAAATGCATTCATCCTCCCAAAACCTGTAAGCGAAAAGAAACAGCTGCTTAGGAGCATGCATTTAAGATGTGCCAAGCAACAAAATGCACCATCCTGCTTGCATTCATTTACCAAGTAATATGTACAATGCTCCTCTTAGTTTTTGTCTAGTAGGAATGTGTATATAGTGTCAAAAAAGTAGTACAAACTTCCTCTTTTACAAAATATATTTATTTTAAGTGTCTTATTTTCTTACAGATGTCTATACTCTATCTGCGTTATCCTAAAAAATAAGCGTGCTTCTTTCTCTTGTAATATACTTGGCAAACATGTCCATGAAAGTGAATTATGTCAGTGAAGTAGATGCTAATCTTTGGAATGTAAAACTATCTTTTCTATTAGACGGTCAGAAAGGTAAACTGTTATAGGAAGTGTGGGGACATCACAGTGCATTTGTGTATCTAACAACCTTATTGAGCACATACTGTGTATCAAATGCTCATAACAGCCTATGAAATATTAATAATGCATTTTCCTGAATAGTGTGTACATACTTTCTATAACTTGATCCATCTTCTCAGTTATTAATTGACATATTTGTCTCAGTCCCTATACCACTGATTCTTAACTATCTGGCAATGTCTAGAGACATTTTTGATTTTCAAAACTGGGAAGATGCTATTGATATCTAGTGGGTAGAGCTTAGGGATGCTGCTAAATAACCCACATTTCACATGACTTCCCTCACAACTAAGAATTATCAGCCCCCAATATCCAGTGCTGAGCTTGAAAACTGCTCCAGGTATGAACCCTAGGGAGCAGGGACTGTGTCATGGTCATCCTTCTATCTTCACTACTTCATACATAGAAGGGTCTTCCCAAGTGGTGGCAGTGAAACTGCTGTGGAAATTTCAGGCCTGCAAAGATGAATAGGACAAAGCCCCTTTCCTAGAGCCCCTTTCCTAGTAGCCTCATTGCTACTCAGATGAAATCCATGGACCAGCAGAATGGCTCTCACCTGGAAGTTGTTAGAAATGCAGAATTTGAAGCCCCACACCAGACCTACTGAATCAGAATCCTCATTTTAACAAAATTCTTAGGTGATGCAGATGCCAGTTAAAGTTTAGAAGCACTGACCTAAACGTGTTAGCATCAAATGGATGGGGTGGGTAGGCTGAATATTCTCAAAAGCAGAAGTCCATGTTCATCTGACAAAAATAGGCAAAGGAATTCCACCTGGATTTATCTCTGGCGGATGCACAAGGTCTAGATGAGCATAGCTGAACCCAGAAAACAGCTGGAGTTGGGAATCTCAGAACTCCAGTTGCAAACTCAGGTAAAACAGTGCAGCACCAACAGATTAGAAGACAGTGGAGGTGATGAATGAGCAGACACGGCAGCACAAGAGGCAGTGGCTGGGTGAAGAAAAGGGGCACAATGAGACTAGGCAGTTCATGTTGAAGAGGATGCCAAACAGCGCTGAAAAGGAGGCTGACAATGGGAAAGGACAGGCCATGTGCCAAACCCAGGAGAGGCCAAAGCTCTGAGACTGCGGGGGTGAGAGGCAGCAGCCCAGACTGGCTACAGGCTGTTCATTCCATCGTCTGGGTGGCTCAGGTTCATTAGGGGAATCAAGTTACTCAGAATCCTTATACAATAGTCCTTCCAGGACTTGATAATGTGGTAATTAACATGGGGATTCCAGAAATGCCTTGGATTTGAGTTCTGTCTATAACAGGGTGATGTGTCTGGAATCTGGATATTGAAAATTGCTATTCCAACATCCTCCTTATTTCCTTCAAGAAGGATCAAGTGGACTAAAAATCTAATCAAAAAGGCAAATATGGACTAGATGGAAGGACATCTCTGAAGGGCCAGTTCTGATAGCATTTGTCAGATTTTCCAGGGGCCCTTCTGTAGTTACCATTAAAATACTACCATGTGTTTTAATATTATCACATTATTAAAGTTTATGAGAGATATTAAAGTACTCAAATATTGTGCTTCTGTTACTTTGCATTTATTCAACAGCTCCTGGAGACCTTTCATAAGGAGATGTTGACGTCCAGCTTATCTTGGTAAATGACGTCTTGTTGATCCAGGTGCTCTTCACAACCTAACCGTGACCTGGAACATTTTACTTGCTCTGAAAGAAAAAGGAGAATTGTCAGCTGCCCAGATTGTGGTTAGAGGAAGACTCAAGCTCCTTTAATAGAGCAACTGGCCTTCCTTTTCCTGCCCCACGTTACCTTCAGCAATTGTATATGTCTCAGGCTTATCTCAGACCTGAACAAAGTGAGGTCTGGAAAACCCAGAATCCCCCTTGTATTGAAAAGAGGACAAGTGGCTCAGTCCTCTGGGAAATCACCAAGGATTCCTCTGAGTCTGTTTTTATAGCAAATTATACATCTGGATTGTACCTAAAACTTTCAGCTTATAACTAGGCCTTCCAAGTCAACTTAATTGCCATATGTTTTTCTCTTCCCCTAGCACCTTTAGGAGCACACAGGAACATATGTAATCAGATACCTAGAGGTTCCCCAAATTTGAGATGGTCCAAGAAAGACAAAGTCAAGTTAGTATTTTGTCTTTAACATGGACTGCACTTGCCAGAACTCAGTGTGTTGTGCCCATGCAGTGCGTTTTGTAGCAACGCTATCAATGCGTGCCTAAAATATATCTCTTCATTCCACTTTCCCCAGCCAGTGCTGTCCCACTGAGAACTCTAGCCACCAGTCAGACTCAGAATGTGATAAGTGTGTGTGCAACTAAGCAGGTAATAATTCTTGAAGTAAAATCTCCTCCTCTTTGGGAAAGCTTCTTTCCTGCTATGGGGGTGTGGCAGGGCAGGGTGAGGGACTTCAAAACCTAGAATGTCTCAAGGTTTTTAAATTGAATGATCATAGCAGCGAATGGTTAGCTGAGAATTGTACTTCTGGAAATCATCACTTATCCAAAATAAATCAGATTTTGGCAGTGTGTAATAACTGTATACAGATTCAATTCATTTTGCTAGTGCTTACAGTCTACAGGGAAGGAAGAATTGAAAATGTCTCAATAGTTTTCCCTCTTCTAAATGTTTACATCTCCATGGGCTCCCAGGGCTTGCTTATAAGGGCAGACTTAAAAGATCCTGTGGTCTAGCTTTAGAATGTTATGGATAAGGCCATTCTTCCAGGAGTAAAGTGGTATCACATTGTGGTTTTGAAAGGAACACTTCTTCACTGCTGGTGGGAATGTAAAGTAGTACAACCACTATGGAAAACAGTGTGGAGATTCCTTAAAGAACTAAAAGCAGAACTACCATTTGATCCAATAATTCCACTCCTGGATATTTTCCCAGAAGAAAAGAAGTCATTACAGAAAAAAGATACTTGCACATGCATGTTTATAGCAGCACAATTTGCAACTGCAAAAATATGGAATCAGCCCAAATGCCCTCAATCAACAAGTGCATAAAGAAATTGTTATATATGAGATATATATAATAATTGATATATGTCATACATATATATCATATATACATATATCATGTATATCATGTACACATATATGATGTATGATATATATCATATATGATATATATGTAGTATGATGTATATCATATATATCATATACACACACACAAAATGGAATACTACCCAGCCATAAAAAGGAATGAATTAATGGCATTTGCAGCAACCTGGATGGAACTGGAGACTATTATTCTAAGTGAAGTAACTCAGGAATAGAAAACCAAAGATCGTATGTTCTCACTCATAAGTGGGAGCTAAGCTATGAGGATGCAAAAGCCTTAAAAATGATACAATGGATTTTGGGGACTTGGAAGAAAGGGTGGGAGGCGAGTGAGGGATAAAAGACTACAAATTGGGGCCAGATGAGGTGGCTTACACCTGTAATCTCAGCACATTGGGAGGCTAAGGCAGGTGGATCACTTGAGGTCAGGAGGTCAAGACAAGCTTGGCCATCATAGCGAAACCCCTTCTCTACTAAACATGCACACACACAAACACACACACAAACACAGATTAGCCTGGCGTGGTGACAGGTGTCTGTAATACCAGCTACTTGGCAGACTGAGGCAGGAGAATTGCTTGAACCCAGGAGGCAGAGGTTGCATTGAGCTGAGATTGTGCCACTGCACTCCAGCCTGGGCAACAGAGCAAGACTACATCTCAAAAAAAAAAAAACTGGGATCAGTATATATACTGCTTGGGGGATCGGTGCACCAGAATCTCACAAATCACCACTGAAGAACTGAGTAAGCAAGTACCGCCTGTTTCCCCCAAAACCTATGGAAATGAAAAATTAAAAAAAAAAACATTAAAAAAGAATTTTATGGATAAGGAACCTGAAACTTTGAAGACAGTTATACCCTGAAGGTAATCAGTTTGGATTCAGTTGGGCTGAGTTTTGGATTCATATTTATGTTCTAATACTAACTTAGCCACTAACAGCTTTGTGGCCTTGGACAAGTTATCACAACTTCAACTTCAGTTTCTTTATGTCTAAAATGGGACTTATAATTTCCAGTTTATAGTGTTGTTTTAAATCTTAAAGGAAATAAAACATATAGAGCACTTAGCAAATTCTTGGCACATACAGTTCAGTGAATGAAGATTATTATCACTATTTTTATCATTGTTATTATCCCAGATCATGGAGCTAGTTAGTGCAAAAATCAAGATGCAAAGCTGAAGACCACCTATCTTCAGCGCTCTGAGCTTCCTTGACCATTTTTCTTCCTCTGTTTCCAAAAAATTGTGGGGATCAACCACATTTTCTTACCTCTTTTCACCTTGAAATATCCCTATCCTCAAAAAAAGGACAATTACATATAGATTATTACTAAATATCAAGTAAATTGTCTTAACCTACTAGTGTGAGAAATGTGTTGGTAACTCATCACAGTTCTTTGCTCTGCGTATTTGGTTACATACTTTTTCCTGGATTTTTAAGATCATTCCGCAAATAGGATACTCTATAAAGCAAAATAAATGACTGCTGCAGCTGGATTAATTTCTCAACGGCTGCTAGTGTCTTCAGCCTTTTCCTGACGTTGCTTCTGGAGAGGCTTGTCATTCTTAAGGCCAGAAGGGCTAGGTTTCTGGTCTCCAGAATCTGAGCTCAAGTTCTAGTCTGTGGTGAAATGGAAGCCTCAGAGCATGAGTCTGAGGTTTGAACTGCCGAGAATTGCTGGGCTCAGAAGGGCACAGTGGAGCTCAAGAAACTAGTTTACCATGCATGTCTTGTTTCAGACTTATGCTGAGACACTAAACAATACTTTGTTTTTATGGGCCAGCCTAGGAAACAAATAAGAAACGTAGAATGTCTTTTTTTATGGAATGGAACATTCTGGATTTTAAACACTAGAACTTCTAAAGCAGTGAAGCACATCCTGGCTCCACAATTTACTAGTCACATGACCTTGTATTAGGTATGTGACCTGTCTAGATCTGCTTTCTCATCTGTCAGATGGGTGTGATAATAAGAATAACTTTATAGGATTGCAGTAAGAATGGAACAAGATAATACTTAGCATTATACTTAACATATACTTAGTATATACTTGGCATATATTTAATCTATGCCTGGCATATACTGGAGGAACTAAGGGTCCTAGATTTTATTGAGAGAGCAGTTGGCTCATGGGGAATTAAAAACCAAGCCCCAACTGTTGTTTTTTATTTTTATTTTTGTCACCAAAGCAAGAAGCATTGATCTTCATGGGCCCTCAAGGCTGGGTTGGCAGACTTAGAAGATCCTGTGGCCCAGTTTCAGAATTTTATGGATAAGGAACCTGAAACTTTGAGAACAGTGATAGCCTGAAGGTCTAAATACTTTGGAAGTATTGGTGCTGTATGCTCACTTCCTTTCCCAAAAGCCAGAATTGTGGTAGAGGTATCTATGCATGCATGGGATGCAGAAGTTTAGGAGGCTCATAGGGAGATTCTTTTGGAGATTTTGCCACTACTTTGTCAACACAATTCTAAACTGATTAGTGGGGAGAGAGGTCTACTCCTTGGCAGTTCACTTTATTTCATAAGCATAGAAAAAGGCCCAGGGATTATTATGCTAAAACTCTCTTCCACGGAACTGCATTTCCACTTTGGAGGCTATTTGGGCAGAATCAGATGGGAAGCTGTTGCGGGTGTAGTATAGAGCACTGGGATTGAAGGTGGGGGAGGATGTAGGCAAAGAGCACAGTCCCCAAATTCCTGGATCATCACCCTTACAAGTCCAAATGTTTCCAAATCACCTCTGCAGCACCTCTTCCTGAGAATTGAGCCGGCAATTTGTCACTTTCTTACATCTCCTTTCCCTTCCTCACGTCACATTCAGTTTCAGAACAGATTTTCCAGGGCTCCTTCATCTCAAGACAAATAATCCAAGTAGGAGATGAGTTCAGCCACAATTTTGTTAGAGAACGAGGGAAAGAAAAGTCAAGAAAGGAGAGTCTGACTGCTGACAGTGCAATCTTGTGACTAAACCTATCTTTAATAAATGTTTCTCCACTCTGTAGAATGTAGGCAAATCACTTAGGCCATCAACTCCCTTCATGGATAATGAGTGTGGACATCGTTTCCTGGATCCTAATGCCAGGAGATGTGGAGATGTAGAAACAAATTGTTTGTGACAGAGCCACAGAGCCATTAGCTGGTAGGTGCAGCCCAACAGCCTCACATGGCTCTGTCACCCAGAAACATGGGGTGTGCAACACTTGCCAGCCTCAAATCCAGGTCACTTGGTGAGAAATACCCCAAGTAACTGTGTTGCTTGAGAATCAGGGGCCTGGAACGTTGTGTTTTTCTTACTCTTTGAGTAGCAGAGGCCTCCTCCCCAAGTAGATCCAGGTTCATTGCCACTCTCTTTACTCCCAGTATTTGGCCACTTTTGGGGGGAGGTAGATGAAAGGGGTGGGGTCAGCAATGAGGGGAAGGAGAAGTGACAAGGCCAAGGCTAGAGTGTGAACATCTAAATTGTTTATTCCATGTATTCTTCACAAACATCCATGAGTTATAAATAAAGGAACATCTATTTTATTTCACCATCAGGAATTACTATACAATTACATTTAAAATCCTATAAGTATTTACGGTTTTCTGCATGCTTTCCTGTACCATCTCTTATGTCATCCTTACAGCAGTATTCCAGAGCACGTATGTTACCATTTTACAAGTTAGCAAAAACTTGAACATAATGTTGAAACCATAGCCTTCTAATTTCTTTCAAAATAGATTAAATGGTAGGATTTATCTGGAACTAATCAAAATGATTAATTCATCAGCCTGAGGGACAGCAAAATATTTGTGACTATTTTGTTGCATATTATTTTTCCTGAAATGAGTACTCCCCTTCATCCCCTGTGTGCCTCATCCTCCTACCCCCAAAATCCCTTAACGAATTACCTTTTTTACACTAAAACATAAAAATTGTCTTCATAAAACCCATTAAATTTAATCTGTTGAAAACAAAGTATACCCGGTTTTCTAATTCTATAACCAAATCCATTTAGGGAAAGAAAAGAGCCAAGTAGTCAGTGTAATGCAATTCCTAGCCAGAGCTTTGGTGGAAGCAGTTTGCTGGACAAAGTAGCCAATTTGTGTTTGATATGTGTGCCCAATTTTTATTACCCACACTAATTAGCCTCAGTCAACAGAAAGAACACTGGGGTTTTTTAGGATGTACAGACCAGGCATGGTGGCTCCACACCTGTAATCCCAATACTTTGGGAAGCCAAGGTGGGTGAATCATCTGAGTTCAGGAGTTCAAGACCAGCCTGGCCAAGATGGTGAAATTCTGTCTCTACTAAAATCACAAAAAAATTGCCAGGAGTGGTGGTGCACACCTGTAATCCTAGCTAATCACGAGGCTGAGTCAGAAGAATAGTTTGAACCTGGGAGATGGAAGTTGCAGTGAGCCGAGATCGCATCACTGCACTCCAGCCTAGGTGACAGAGTGAGATTTTGTTTCAAAAAAAACAAAAAACAGAATGTTAAGTCATACCTTTATCTCAGTTATGTTTGGAATTTTTCAGCTTAATATTTTGCAATAGTAGCCCCTCCTCTGGAATTGAAGATGAGTCATTAAAGCTTCATTCATTTCTTGAGACTGTTACTCTACCAATGCGAAAATCGCTGCACTTTCAATAAGGCATTTTAGGATTTCTAAGTTTATGTATGGTAAACAGCTGGATGAAAAATTCAATTGCATTATTTTTCTAAACTTACAGATGATTGGTATAAAAAAGATTAAGTCTTTAGATAAGTGATGAAAACGTTTGCTTTACACAAAGTAGAGACTATACAATGTTTTATCTCAGGATGTACTGACATGCTGAAAAAATGCATTTTAAATTTTTTCCAGAAAACTACTGAGTTAGAAAACAATGGGTCATCGTCCCACTTTGTTACAAAGTGGAAATGATAAATCTAGGTAGAATCTATACCTGAAAGAGAATTTTAAAACATTTCAGCACATTTTTGTTTCAGATTTAAAACTCAGGTCCTTGGAGACTATGAAATGTGTCCAGAGTCACAGAGCAAGACTGTGTCATAGCTAGGACTACATAACAACTTTTTCAAAATCCTGAGACTCTCCCAACAGTTTTTGAACATGTATTACATATTTATTATTGAACATGTATTTCTATGTCTTGTAGTCACTGGTTTTGAAACAGAATTAAGGGATGAATAGGATATAATGTCTGCTCTCGAGGAACCCAGTTTCAATTTCTATGTCTTTTGACACAGTCCCTAGTGGTAAGATCAGGAGAATACCATATCACATGCCTTCAGTTCACCAAGACATATAAGAGAAAAAAATTAATTACAGTCACGTGACCAAGATGTAGAAATATGAGGTCAAGGAAGGCTGGATTATGTAGCTGATTACCAAACCAATGTATATGGCTTGATGTCAGACTGGTCTAGAGGGAGTTTCTAGTGGAGTGCCATAGAACAGTCCTTGGCTAGGCCCATTCAATGCTTTGTCAACTACCTGGGTGAAAATATAGGGAAATTGGTGAACTTGATGATGACATAGGTGAAGGAAATAGAGCAAAGATAGCTCATGGCAATTTCAGCATCAACAAACATTTCCCATAGACTGAGGGATTAGTCAAAAATAAAATGATAAAATATAACAAGAGTAAACAAAATACTAGCATGACAACAAATATAATTTATTAAAATATTTTAATTTTTTACGTTGAAATTTTTAGCAGAGTTCTATCTTTAACTTTGTTTTATTTGGCATAAAGAAAAATTTAAAAATAATCAGAAGTAGGATTTAGGAAAATTATACCACAAATTGAATTACAAATAAAAAAGTGAAAATTTTGGCTTTAGGAACTTCAATTATGCCCAGTTTCCTATGACTTACTTTATTTCTTAAAGGTGTTTTTAGCATTCTATATAGAGGCAAATTTTGACTTTTTTTCTGTTTTCCCTAAAGCAGCAGCCTGAATTTTGTGCATTAAATAATGAATCCCTTATATTCCATTGGTCTGTAGCAGCTTCAAGTTTCTCAGATGAAGGAAACGTCATTCCTAGAAATTTTGAGACCTAGTCATTTTGCCTTGGGCTCTCCTAGTTAAGGAAAAAGTAACTGAAGCACTTTCTAGCATATATTTTTTCTAGAGTCATTTTTAATATGTTTCAGTTGCTACAGAGGGAGTACTAACACACACTGAAAATCAGATCCAACTAAATGAATTAAGGAGAGTGAATTGAGGCCCGTTTCTTATTTCCTCGCAAAACTGAGTCAATTATTAGGTTTTTTAGCCAAAAACCCAAGAGCAATAACAAGTTCTGTAGACAATAAAGGCAATTCTCAAATTCTCACTTTGGTGCATGGGCACTAGAAAGGCCTTTCTCTCTCTACCACCACCACCTTCCTTTCCTTGGGTACACTGTCTCTCTTCCCTTCCCCTCCTGCTCACAAAGGCAAGCTCTTTCAGAAGTAGGCAGAGAGGGCAGTTTTGGCCTTAAGTTTTAATGACAGCTGTCTTTAGACATAGTGAATTCTAAATGTAGATTATTTGTGGATGGTCTGAGAGTCAAGTGTTTGTGTTAGCAGGGGCTTGTTAAATATATTTCATTTATAGGATTCATAATCTTTCAATCACATTATCACTGTATAGGAGTTAATAAAATCCAGCGTCAGTATTTCATGATCCACAGGTGTTTCTTGTGCCTCATTTCATTTTTATGATCAATATCTGCTGGACTGTAATCCTCCCTTTTAGCATCCATCACATAAATGACTCTCCTTATGATGCTAAATAAGTAACATGAATTTCAGGAGAAAGACAGAATTTTCCCACTTCTTTAGTAATGTTTATAGATAGATATTTAGAAGGAAATGCATACATTATTTTAGAATGACATAGTATACACCAAATCATTACAACTTTTATTATGATTTTTACTTTCAATGTGTTACTTTTTTGACCGGGTATGGTGGGTCATTCCTATAATCTCAACACTGTGGGAGGCCTAGGCGGAAGGATCTGTCAAACCCAGGAGTTTGAAACTAGCCTGGGAAACTTAGCAAGACCCAGGCTCTGCAAAATAATTTTTAAAAATTAGCTGGGCCATGGTGGCACATGCCTGTAGTCTCAGCTACTCGAGAGGCTGAGGCTGGAGGATCACTTGAGCCCACGAGTTTGAGACTGCAGTGTGCCATGAATGCACCATTGCACTCCAGCCTGGGTGACAGAGTGAGACCTTGTATCACAAAAAAAATTAATTGTTTCTTAAATAAATTTTCAGTCCATTCTTTATTAAACAACTTTGTTATCTTTATGGATTATCTATAGTTATCTTTTTTCTCATGTATTATGCTGTGTGTCTAAAGATATTTGGGAAAGTTCTGAACTTATTATAACATTTTTCTGTTCCTTCCCCTCCCCCCCCAGCGGAAGCCATGTATTCAGAGCTGTATTATATGTACATGTGACTATAGACCATATTAAACTGAATTCCTTAATAACATGTTTTAATTGTTAGGAAACAAAATGATGAACAGTAAGTGCTATACCTTTTTAGTTGTTTCTTTAAAGGTGGGGGTGAAATTGCATTTAACTTTATTTTCTAAAACCAGACATACATAACTTTTTAACATTTAAAAATATAAAATTAAAACAATTGAGACGTTTTTTAAAAAGTAAAAGGGGAAAGTTCTCTTCAAGCATCTGCTTATAAGCCAGAGATGCCTGCCCTTGGTTGGTTTGAACAGATTCTTCTAGACCTTCGTAATGTATGTGTGTATATATATATACACAAATTGCTTTTATTCAACCTAAAAATATGCCCTAGGTTTTTTATCGGTAAGTTTGGGTCTACTTCATTTTTTAATGCCTGTCTGAATTCAAACCCTAGCTTGGCCACTAAATACCTCTGTGGTCCCCCACAAGTTACTTTACCTCATCTTTAAAGTAGGGAGAGTAGCTGAAGATTGTTGTTATGAAGACAAATTGAGTTTTTATGTGAAAAGTGCTTTAGAACAATTTCTGGCAGATAGCAAACAATCAATGTGATAGGAAAAAAGAAACCTCAAATTGATGGACATTAAGTTGTTTTCAACTTAAAAAAAAATGATGCTGCATTAAAAATCTTTATGCACTTGTAAAACTTTATCTGTAAGATAAACTCTTGAAGTAAAATTGCTGGATCAAAGAATATACATAATAGTCTCCTTGTCCATTTTGAGCATAAAGATATCTCAGTGCAGTTTGAGGTGAATGAGCAGCAAATTCTAGTTGGTTTCCCTTTACCATTCAGTGCTTTACTGAAAACTTTAAACTGGTTGCTATGGATTCTATTCATCCCAACACTTTCTATACTCCAAACTCACTAAAGCTGCCATATACACCTTTATGTAATCGTCAAAAATGCCTTGATCTTTGCGCCCAATCAATGCTGTTTCTAAAATAACATCTGGATACTCTGTTTTAAGACTGACTCAGTAATGTTACAAGTTTGACGTTTTTGTTTTTTATGACAGAAAATTATGTAAATGAATATACCATAGATACGTCTACAGAACCTACTCCATCTATATGCCTCTGTGCTGATAGCCGTCACTAGCAAATTGCACCTAATCGAGGACTTTTCAATTGCCTTGAAGTAACCAGAGAGAAACTAGGTCAAAAGCTTAATAGAATTGCTTTCTCTACCCTTCACTTAGCATCAATAGAGTGATTTTCCTTGCTCTTACAAAGCCCTGTAAAGCTAGATATTGAGTCTCTCATATTAAGGGAAGAGAGCAATGTTTAAATTTTACCTAAAGGATATGCTCCTATTGAGAAAAATGTGATTTAAAACATGAATGATTGAAATTTCCAGTGACTAGTACAAACTCTAAAGCTCCAAGTTGAGATTAAGGTTCCTTTAACTGAACACAGCAGCATCAATACAACTTTATTTACAATCCAGAGTTATGGCTGTCAATTTTTTGCAGAGCCTTCATTTATTTACTCTTATTTTTAAAAATTCTTTAATATGACAAATATTTACTTAGCTCCTACTTCATGTTAGCATCCATATTCCCTGCCTTTGTGAGGCTTTCATGCCTTTGTGAGACTTTTAGATGAACCAAAGGTACAAATGCAGATTGTAAGAAAATGCTTTAAAAATTAACGAGGTCAATAGAGATTGACTAAGAGAATCCTGAGTTAAGTGAGGTGTTCAGGCAAATGAACAGTGGAGGAGAAGCATTCCAAGGAAGAAGAAACAGCATGTATAAAGATTTTCTGGCAGAAAACAACAACAACAAAACAAGATCTACTCTAAGAAGGGAAAGAAGGCCTCTGAAATGAGGAGCAAAGTGATCCAGAGTTAAGATGGAAGGGCACACAGGTCCTCTTCTCCCATGATCTGTGGTTTCTCAAAGGCAGTTGAGATCAATTTCCAAATGCCTTTTCTCTGTGCCCTACCTGACAGTTCACTAGATGAAGGAATAGATGCTCTTATTACAGAGTTTGGTAAGAGAATAGGCAGCATAATAGAAGTTTATTTTTCTATTCCGTTAGCACTATTCAAAATCTGAAATCTCCCAGTCCAGCAGCCTTTTCCTCAGGATGAATTAACAAAAGACAAATTAAAAGTACAGTGGTGTGTTGAGAGGGGAACCATTGTTCTCTGAAGTCAACTGACAGAAGGCTTCCAAGGTCTTATTGATTTGATAGATCACAGTCACTCCTGTGGGTGCACTTCTCTCCATTAGGTCTTCCATCCACACTGTATTATATTCTGAAATGAGTCTTCCTGGGATAGATTTGTCCCCATGATGGATAATCATGTAAATCCTGGCAGGTGACCAAGTATGTCTCTAGAGGGGTGGCTCTGGAAACACCTGTTCCACAGCAGCATAACCCAAAATCTAGCTCAGACACTGGAGACAAAGCCCAAAGCTCCATGTAAGAGTCCATGGAATCATGAGAGCCAATGAACATGGCAGTTTCATTGCCCACCCCTCCGAAAGGCCATCATATTATGAAGCAGGGGACATCACGAGCGACAGGATGCATCAATAGTCTGAAGTGTCAGCAGTAGGCTTTTGAAGGCTTCTCTTGTGTTTGTTAGCATCAGAGGTAGAAAAGTTCTGAAAAATATATTTTCTTTTGTCAGTGCCCTAATGAGAGCATGTATGTCATAGAAAGAAAAAGACCCTATATATTGGTCTCATGGTTTAGTTTTTCCTTCCTCTTTTTAAAATTTCTTTCCACCATACCACATGTCAAGCTGTTTATGTGGTTTCTATTTAACTGACCATGTACTTGTAAAGACTAGAAATAAAATAATTAGCTACCTGCATGTGCTTGAAGTTAATATGATGTTAGATCTCTGACATATGTCGATTATAAGAGTGCTTTTGATGGTTTGTATCTTGTAAGGATTAAGAGCTGGTGGTATTAAAAAAAAAAAAAAAAAAAAGCAGCCGGGCACGGTGGCTCACGCCTGTAATCCCAACGCTTTGGGAGGCCGAGGCGGGCGGATCACGAGGTCAGGAGATCGAGACCACCCTGGCTAACACGGTGAAACCCCGTCTCTACTAAAAATACAAAAAATTAGCCGGGCGTGGTGGTGCATGCCTGTAGTCCCAGCTACTCGGAGGCTGAGGCAGGAGAATGGCATGAACCCAGGAGGCGGAGCGTGCAGTGAGCCGAGATGGTGCCACTGCACTCCAGCCTGGGCGACAAAGCGAGACTCTGTCTCAAAATAAATAAATAAAAAAGTAAAGATGTCTTGTCCAGCAATCAGGGTGTTATGACTGAATATGACTTCAACCTCGCAGTAAAATTTAAGAGTACATCCATTTTAGCTCATCTAATGAAAATATGATTAAAATGTTTATATTAATGGAAAAATTCAATGGATAAATATACTAACATAAAATAATAAAAGGTGCGTTAAGAGACATTGGAAATTATTCTTTTTTTTTTTTTTTTTTTGGAGACGGAGTCTCGCTCTGTCGCCCAGGCTGGAGTGCTGTGGCCGGATCTCAGCTCACTGCAAGCTCCACCCCCCGGGTTTATGCCATTTTCTCCTGCCTCAGCCTCCCGAGGAGCTGGGACTACAGGCGCCCGCCACCTCGCCCGGCTAGTTTTTTGTATTTTTTTAGTAAAGACTGGGTTTCACCGTGTTAGCCAGGATGGTCTCGATCTCCTGACCTCGTGATCCGCCCGCCTTGGCCTCCCAAAGTGCTGGGATTACAGGCTTAAGCCACCGTGCCCGGCCGGAAGTGATTCTTTAAATATTTGAGGTCATGTGGTTCTTTCAGAGGTGATTTTAGCAGTACTTCTCTGGACTGGCAGGTGGGCAAAGTTGCTCATGTGGCACTTTCAAAATGCACATTCAGATTATGCCATTTATAGAAGTCCTCTCCTCTTTACACAAACCCCTGCCTCTTTAAGTAAAACTATCCTAGTGACTTATCTACAAATGGAAGTGGATCACCTTATGCTATTGGCGCCCTGGGTTTTTCAGGGAACTCCCAGCTTGAAACCTAGATAACTTTGGGAATTTGAGCAGGGGAACTTATCTTTCTATTGCGGATGCAGAGCATTGATCTACTTTTGAAATTTTTTATTTTATGAACACAGTGAGAAATTCAGCTATAAAGCTATGTCATCATACCAGTCACTTCCATAAACTCAGAATCACTGATTGAACACTTTGGACATGCCTTCCTGATATTCATCTGTGGCTTGACATTTTAGACTGGAAAGTTTGTTTGAGAAAACACTCCTGATAATCAACAGCACAAAGCTTCTTCATGACTGAAGAGAAGAAGGGTCTTGTTAGAAAGATTGTGATAAAAAGACTGAAAGAAGTTGCCTACATCCAGTTCCCTTATAAATAAAACTATAGTTTGTACTATCGTCACTTGACACCTACCAGAAATTCCAATCCTGATGTTCAATTGACAAAATTTGTCTGCTGTAGATTATGTTGAATTTTTATGTCTAGAAAGTTTGCCCACTGATTAGACATTTCTGTCATAGGCATAAACCTTTTCATCAAAGTTGCCAGGGGAATCAATTAGAATTTAACCAATTTGCTTGAAACTTTCTGTTCAGTTTTTTAACTGGTATGTATCAAAACGGAAGACAGGAATATACCTATATAGACTGGCATATCCATGTGGGATATGCATATAGGACTTTCACACATCTAAGAAATAAAGAGAAGAAAGTTGTTATTACTCATTATTATAGCTATAGTAGAGGGTATTTTAGGGTCCTTCAAATCCTGTTGACTAACACATACAATGACCTATGTCAACTAAACTACTTTTTGTTTACTGGGTCCAAAACAAGATACCATTGTTTTTAAAATATCCATTTTTCTTTACTGTAATTCTGTTTTTGAGTATTTAACATGGATTCATGGATAGTTAACCAGGCGAATGTGAGAGAAGCAAGATCTCCCAGGACATACATTATGGTAAATCTGGCCCAGACTCTGCTGCCGTCTTTTTCTTTGACAATGCATCTGCTTCTATAGAAGCATATATTCTATCGAAGGGGATGAAGAAATTGTTGTGCAAAGAAAATAAAGTTTAAAATCTAATGCTATCTCCAAACTTTGTGAGAATCAGTGCTATGTATAGAGTTGACCTATATATGGATCAACTAGAAGATGTAGAATTTGTCAAACTATTAAACCAGGATAAAAACAAAGGAACTTTTTTTTTTTTTCCAGCTGCAGTTCTTTGCCTTTCATACTGTGTTTCCCGTTCTTTCACTTTCATTTCATCTAGGCGCCTTGCAAGGCACAGTAATGAAGAGGATATGGGGTCTCCTTGACTTAATGCAACCGTTTAGGTGGCAGTCCAACCTGAGACTAAATAATAAGCAAAAACTCCTCCTCCCTTGTATCCCTGCCAAATTGACTTATGTCATTTTAAATTCACTATTACAGTCCTTTTAATTCTCCAGTAAAACACTTACTCAAGACTTCTCCTAGCACCAACTACCTAAAAAATATGTTTGTCTTCTAATCTACTTCCTCATCTCCCATTCCTTTCTGCTAATCTGATCATTTTTTCTCTTTATTTTTAATTTAATTTAATATTTTATTTTATTTTTGAGACTGAGTCTTGCTCTGTCACCTAGACTGGAGTGCAGTGGCACGATCTTGGCTCACTGCAACCTCCACCTCCCAAGTTCAAGCAATTCTTCCTGCCTCAGCCTCCTGAGTAGCTGGGATTACAGGCATGCACCACCAAGCCCCTCTAATTTTTATATTTTTAGTAGAGACAGGGTTTCACCATGTTGGCCAGGCTGGTCTCCAACTCCTGACTCAGGTGATCTGCCTGCGTCAGCCTCCCAAAGTGCTGGGATTACAGGTGTGAGCCACTGCACTGGGCTGTTTCCTATTTTTTTAGTAACTTTTTTTTGTTACCTTTCTAGGGAACCAATATATATCTAATGGGATTGTCTGGAGACAGTAGCTCAATTCCAATGACTGGCTACAAAATGAGGCATTTAGCAACTCAAAGCAATCTGGCAAGAAACTTGTTAAGGGTTCTTTTCGTTTCTCTCACAACTCCCAAATGTGAAATCACATCTGTAACCTGAATAGAGAAGTTGGATTTTTTCCCTTTGCATTGTACTATAAACTATACTAATAAATTTTCCAACCAGAAACATGATTACAAATAGTTCAACAATATTTTTCAGGAGACTCTGTCAAAGTAACTTATTTTTTTAAAAAACAGAATTTGGTTACTCTACCTACTTTTTTATTCTTTTGTAGTTTATATCCCTCTACTTTCCCCAAAGGGGGAAAATGATGTTGCATAAAAGTTTTATAATACATTTGACTGAAAAAAAAGAATCATTGTATTTGAGCATTACAATTAGTTTTGAAACTAATACGGTTTATAGAACATATGATAATATTGTCCAGTCAAAAGATATGGTCATTTGGGCACAGTGGCTCAGGCCTATAATCCCAATATACTGACATTTTGGGAGGCTAAGTTGGGAGGATCACTTGAGGCCAGGAGTTCGAGACCAGCCCAGGCAACATAATGAGATTCCCACTTCTACCGAAAAAAAAAAAAAAAAAGGTATGATTACTTAGTAGAGAGATTTTCAAAGTAAAGTACTTTTTAAGATTCTGTGGAATCAGAAAAGTATTTGTTCACTTTTACCCAGTGGTGTACTGGTAAACTAGCTCCAAACATCCATCCCCAAAGAAAAGTCCCGATTTGTAGCATTTGCCTATACCCATGATGTAAATACTAAGCGGATGATTTCAAGCCTCCAATATGAAGTCACTAAACACGGAATTGGGGAGAGGTATACATAACTGACTCCCAGGATGAACTGGCTGCAGTGCAACACAGGAGTTATTCTCCCTGTGAAGTTTTCCTTGGCTTGGGTGTTTCAGCTGAGGTAGAAGTGGAGGGGAGAGGGGTAGGGGCTTGGGAGAATATTAGCCAAGCCATGGCCAGCAAGAATATCTCACACTAATGAGTTGCACTGGAGCCAGATCATCCCTGGGGGAACTCCTATCATTTCTCTTTTCCTTTAGCTGAGCAAGTATTCCCTCTGAAGCCTATTGTAAAACTTTATCTCTATTTCAGATTTTTAAATAGCAAATGATTAGCTTTCCTAAAATGTGATTCTGTTAAATAAAAACAGCAGGTGAAAAGTTGATTTTAAAGTTTCATGTCATATGTGTGAAATCCTAGGAACAATTCTTGAGGGGTCTATTATTTGTTTTTAGATGAAAAGTCATGAAAACACTATCATGAATGCAAACCCCAAGGCACTTCTATTACCAGAACAGACCCTCTTGCCTGAAGCAGTATGCAAAGTTTGCAGAGTCTGCAGGGAAGCAGCAAGGATCAGGACAGCAGAAGGGGAAAGCAGAAGTGGTTTCCAAGCCAAAGGACCAGGAACTGCTTTCACACTAAAATTTACTTCTTTTTATTTTCCTGATTGCTTCAGGACAATACCCATCAAAGTCTCATAACGTGTGTGTTCTTCCTCTTTCCAGAATCCCTGCAGGAGCCATGATTAGAGCTGGGGTTTGGTGAGGCAGCGTGTTGTCAGTGACCAGCAGCAGAGCAAAGGGAAAAATGCCTTCAGTTCCCACACTTCCTCTCTGCCCTCTAGGACCAGGATGTCTCTTCATTATCGCTGCTTGCAGAGCCCCATGCCAGTTTCCCATCCTGGAGTCCCTATCCTTCATCCTCCCCTGTTCCTCACTCCAGCCTTCATGGCCGTATCCTCCCAATATAGTAAGCTTGAACTAAGATGCCCCCTTGACCCTGCACGCGCATGAACACACACACACACCACACACACACACACACACACACCATTCCTCTGCCAAGTCAGCTGAAAGAATGAGGAATTGGATTGCCTTCTGCAGGGAGATTTGGGCAGGTGTATGTCTCGCATCCCAGATATTATTCTTATTGGAACAATAGAACATCATGAGTTTGTATGCTGAAGTCTATGATTCAGGGTCATTATGGTATGTCAGCTTCTGTGAGTGCCTGACTCCCGTTACATCTCTGAGAACACATATAGACTGCTGCCAACATATTTTGGAAACACAGCTGTTTTCTAAGCTCTTGATTCACTGACATCTCAACCAGCCACTGAATTCTACACCTAAACTTGCTTGTATTGTTCTCTAATTATTATATTTGTGTTTGTCTTTTCTACTAATTTAGACATCACAATACTGAATATTATACTTTTGTCTCAAGGTGGTAAATATTTACTGACAGACTGCTAACATGATGAGTCTGATACATGTTTGAGTATTCTCTGCCAGACAAACAGGCTCAGTGTAACATTGCTTATTGAGTTCCAAATTATTTTAAATTCCTTTGATGGGAGGTAGATGACCTGTTACTCCTATGAAAGAGGGTGGACATTACTTGAGGACCCTCAAAGTCATTCTTAAAGCCTAGCTCTATGTCTCCAATTGCACTCAGGTGGCTCAAAGGCCTGATTCCAACCTGTCCTGCTTGCATCACCTTTCACGTGAAGGTGCAAGGAAGAATACAGGTGCAGAGCTGGTTCAATCATAACATTGATCAGACCCATCAAGCACATGTGATGTATAAGACAACATGATCCCTAGACCACTGGTATTAGTTGCTCCATGTGCCACACAGTAAGTCCCTGGTTGTTTGGTTGCAGCTGAAAATTACTTCCAGAATGGTTGTGAACAGTGTGTGTGAATATAGTTGTCCATCAGCTCAGGATCATGGAGAAAGTCATCAGTGGAACAGAAACACCAGTGTAAGGGATTTGCTTTGTTTCTTAGGCTGGCCTTTAGTCCATTTGCCTTAGAACTTAAACTTCCCATCTTACAGACCAGTCATTAAGGTAAAGTCAAGTCTTTTCTCTTTGTCCATCAAAAGCTGATCCACAGAGTTCACTGGTCACAAAACTGTCTTCTACAATCAGGGATTGCATTTTAAATAAAATTCATGTTGTAGTCTTAACATAAGTATGTTTCAAGCATGGTTACCTCTCAAAATAAATGGTCTTAAGGCAATGGCAACCTTGAGGAGGTGCCCTCTGTCTTTCATATCCTGGTCTGATTTGTTGTATAGATTACAGTATGGAAGCTTGAATAAGAAACAAATGAACAGAAGATGCCTTCCCATGAACCTGGGACTATCCCTATAGTGAAGCCTCTTCTCTTGAAGATAAAATGGAGTAAAAACAGTTTGAATGAAAGAGTCCACCTCTAGAAGCTGCAGAAAGCACCAGAGTAGGGAATTATATTCATTGACTGGACAGACATCTATTGGCTACTATTGTCTGTCATGTACCAGACACTATTCTAGGTACTGGGTACTGAGCAATAACTAGCACAGAGAACCAGCCCAGAGTTCTGAACTCTGGCGCCTAGGGAGCCTTTCTCCCGGCCCTAACATTTTCCTCTCAAGAGTTTTCTGCCATACTACTTGCATTTCAAACATTATTTTGGCAGTTATTCTCCAATCAGAAGATCAGGTAAGGAACTTCAGGAAAAATATTCCGTTATTAAACAACATGAAAGAAATAGAAAGTACAAAGTTCTATCTATAATATATATTTTTTATGCACAGGGACCAGTGTGATTTTCATTTCTGTCTCAATTAACTAATTATTTTGTTGTTAAAAACCACATTATCAATGACTAGTGAAGAGAAATGAACAAAACCAAAAGCACTGCAAGTTTCCTTACCTTGTATGAGCAAAACACCTTGTTTAACTGAGAGAGTAATTATTTAACTTGGCACACAAGGCTTAGCAGAAAAGTCAAATTATCTCATGTTTAAACACAGCTATCTTCTTCTTGTCTGTCAATGGTAATGGGCCACCCTACCACTGTTATAGACTTGGATGAATCACACTCAGCATTTGTGGGGTGACATAGATAAAGCTTAATATTTACACCAATTGTTACTATACTTTTGGAGAAAGAGAGAATGTGAAAGAACCAGACAAACAACAAAAAAAAGAAAACACTAGAAATTGGCTGCCTAAATCAGCCTCATAGTTTATGATGCTCTTATCTTTTACACGGTGTTTACTATTGAAAACATCGGTCTGTCCTTACGTAGAACCCTTGTCTTATAGTCTTGAAAGGGTTAAAGAGAACGTCTGTCAGATGTATATTGTCGTGATCAAAAAATAAAGGCTTTGGAATCAGCCCTAGGTTAAAGATCTGACTTTGTCTCAACTGTGATCTTCTCAAGTTTCCATTTCCTCATCTGTAAAATGAGGACAATAATACCCAATTCACAGAGTTGCTACCAGAAGCTTAATAAATGTCTCTTGAAGGAAACAATGCTGCCATCTCTCTGTTCTTAGAATCCAGCTGACCATTTTTCAAAGATGATTTTGTGAGAGACTGTACTATGGCTTATAAGACTTATAATCATGTTATTGACACTGACATTCTCTGGTTGTAAAACTAGAGCATCAAAATGCATAAGAGCGAGAACTGTGGCAGTCCCAGCGCCTGCTCAGATAACTGTCAGATGAACATGAAGCTTGCTCATCCCTAGGAGTACAGGGATCAGCCCCTTTTACCTCTTGAAGAGGTGGATACAGCATCCTCTACTGTTTAATTGCATAAACCAGCACTAGTCCTTGGTGAGCAGTTGTTGGCCAGGATGACATTTCTAAGACGAACTTCATGGGAGAAGAGATTATAGTGGCAGACTACACTTAGGAATTTTGAATAAGACCAAGCAACAAAAAATGAGAAATCCTGTATTTATATATTTATTTATATATTTTTCCCAAAAGCTTCCCATTTAATTTATGTATGATGTAATAACAAAATATTTATATATAGATATGCAGTATCTATAACAACATATATAAATATTTAGAAGTTATAGATATTGTTGGCTATATATATAAATATATATAGAGATCTCTATATAGATATTTATGTATATATAGATATCTATAATATATATGTATATGTCTTATATATCATACATAAATACATGTATATATGTCAATATCCATAACATATTTCTCTATCAGAGATCTCTATCAGTGATATCTCTATATATTTAGAGAAATATGTTATGGATATTGACATATAAATATAGATATAAACAACTTATAGAGATATATTGTTACAGATAGCTATATCTATAGATACAGATATCTAGAGAGAGAGAAAGCACGCTTTTGGAGAAAATGGAAACAATGTAATTCATGTGCAAGACTTTATACAGATAAGAAATGGTTTTTGAAATTACCCTCCTGAGGGTCTGAGCTGTATTTGCAGAGTCATTCCATAATACGGCCAAGCCCACTGCTTCTCCTAAACCACTAGAACTACATTAACAATTACAAGCCTGCTTTTTCTGGACTCTGCCAAAATACAGCTTTGAATTTCAGAAAAATAAAAGATGGGGGGTAGTAGAGAGAGATGCCGGACCACTGACTGTTCCAGTTTTTATTTTTCTTCTGCCTGATCACAGTTCTCTATTCTCCAGCCTTTCTTGTCAATGAAAGGCTAACTGTGTTCTATCTTGGGTGTCTATTGTTAGGAACGCTGTCAAGCATATAGTGGGCATTCAGATTCTTCTAGAGAATGGAGTTGTTTTGCATTTGGCAGAAAGGACAGCTGTAGTGAGCTGAGATAAAGAGCGTGGAAGCTCTGACTTTGATCCGTTTCAAGCACTGGGTGCAAGAAAAAATTAAGCAACGTTCATTTTTCCTCATTGTGCTTTGCTTGTTTTTCTTTCGTAATTTTGGAAAGGGCTGTCACAAAAACAGTGCTGGGTATGTGAAAATCTTCCTCAGTGCTATTGGCAGCTGATGACTCTCGTGTAGGTGTCTTTGAGAGGGAGGCTCTGACAAACACCTTTAAAGTGATCCCTGATGAACCATCTGCGTCTTAATACTCTCCAAATAACTGTTTGTTATTCTCTTTTATAAGCCATTGTCTGTCAAAGATCCAGATGTTTTACCATTTGTTGAACTTGTTTTTCAGCTTTATCAAAAAATCAGAGATAATAATAGCATCAGGCTCTTACTATGACACCAGCATAGCTGGAAGAGAAGTCATGAAATCATTGGAAACACTAGCCTTACTGTATCTTCACTTTCACATCCTCTTCCTCTCATTAGAGAACAAAAAGGAAAACATTTAAGGTTTTTGGATTTTATTTTGTTTTATTTTAACAGAGTGGACTAGTTGTTCTGATGTCATGTTACAACCTCAGTAGCTTCTAAATTGTCTTGGAATCTAGTAGAAATAGTTAACAAAGTAAAATGTGTGGCTCGATAAAGAATAAATGGTTTTTTGAGAATAAGTTGTGATGAACTAATAAAAATCATATTTTTCCAGGAAGAACCTTTAATAAGTCAGGATCATTTGGGCGTTAGCATAGACCATCACTATACAGACAAATAAATGATAAGGCTAACCCCAGGGTCTTCAAGTCCAGGGTATGGGATGGGAAGGATGTCTGCATCTGATTGGGCTTATATTGGTTCAGAGTTCAACTTCCCCTTGCAGCCAGCATTTGGATACTTTTAATAGCTGTTCTCTGTTACTGGGCAGGACTGAACACAGAGAAGATGATGACCCTCTTTAAAATTCCTGGCAATTAATTCCTACAATAATGAGATTCCACCCCAACCCCAAAAGCTACGTCATGTTTTTATTTCAGTACTAAACTGAATGAAGCAAAGGAGCATGCAAAAATGAAACTGATGCATCTCACCTAGCATTGCAGTTAATGGAAAGGAAATCTCTTGAGAGCAAAGTCTATTTTTTTATTTTTACTCTTGGGTAATAGTAAAGTTGGCAGTCTGTACATACCTGAGTGCGTAAACAAATGTACATAGGCAAACTTTCAAACTAGACATCCTTTGTATCTGTAAGATGGATGCTCAATGTCTTGGGTAATACAGAGATACAGAAGAGACAGTCTTTACCCTCTGCTGAGTGTGAAAAGATCCTTCATTTAGTAACTATAACAACCATTCTTTTTATTGTGTTTTGTGTCTGGGGTGAGCAAGCTGAATTCTGGAGTTTATTCCAGATGAGAAATTACTCCTTATTACTAATCCAGTCTTAAGGGTTTATGGAATGTTTTTCTTTCAGATTTAGTTAAATGTGCTGGCATGCCTCTGAATGAGTAAGAAACATACATGTCCGGCCGGGCGCGGTGGCTCAAGCCTGTAATCCCAGCACTTTGGGAGGCCGAGACGGGCGGATCACGAGGTCAGGAGATCGAGACCATCCTGGCTAACACGGTGAAACCCCGTCTCTACTAAAAATACAAAAACTAGCCGGGCGAGGTGGCGGCACCTGTAGTCCCAGCTACTCGGGAGGCTGAGGCAGGAGAATGGCGGGAACCCGGGAGGCGGAGCTTGCAGTGAGCTGAGATCTGGCCACTGCACTCCAGTCCGGGCGACAGAGCGAGACTCCGCCTCAAAAAAAAAAAAAAGTCAGAAAAAGTGGCATTTTACTGCATTTCATTGTTTTGTTATTAGAAGGAGAGGACAAAATTTGATACATCAGCATCAGTCATAAAAGGTTCACTCTTGTCTGGGGGAGCTGTGCTGGAGGGATAGAAGCCAGTAGCTAATCCACTGTTAACACTTTTTTGGAATAGACAGACTCCTGTGAACTACCAACTTTGAGTATTAGATTAGGATAAATCCAGGAGGGCTTTATTCCACCCAAAATTCAAGTGAAGACAAAGTCTCAAAAAGCCCCAGGATGAAGAATCACTTCCCGAGAATCAGGGAACATTTACCTTTATTAACCATCATTAGCTGATTCCGGCTTACAGAAATTCCCCTGAGAATGGGTGTTGAAATAATCACTGCTCTCTGCTCTACTTCCTTAAAAAGAAATCAGGTTTAAATGATGGGTCTTCACTCCTTCCAGATATTCCCAGCTCCATAGACTTACAGCTTTTCTTCGTAAGTTGCCTGAAGGGAGCAGGGCTTGAAATCAAACTCATTCTCCATTAGACTTGCCAAGGCCCCAGGCGGTACTGGGGAAAGGTAGCTCCCTTTGCAGCATAACTTTCACAAGTGCAAGCTGGGACTCAAGTCCTGAGACAGCTCACAAGCCCTGGCTGATTTAACTTGCCACTTTGTAGCTATTCTTGGCACACAGCCTGCATAGAGTTGGCCTATGAGACTTTTCTCTGTTTATAGCACCTTTCAACTCAGGGACTGAGAATGCTGACCAACACTGTTGCTTTTTTTTTTGTTCTCGTTGCCCTTTCCAGAAACTATGTAAAATGGAAAACAGTTCCCATTTCTCTCATTCCAGCTGTGCCATCTGAGAGCACATTTCTCAGAGCACCTCCCCTCAACCCTTTTTTTTTTTTTTTTTACATGACCACAAAAATGTCTCAGGAATGAAATTCTTTGAAAAGCTAAGACTTTATTCTGCCCCATCCCTGGTTAACTGTTTGTTAATGAGTGGTACCATTGGTGCTTTGGTGAAGTCTGTTTCACAGGTGATTCTTGTGAAATCTTACTGTCATTCATTTGCTCATTCCATCAAAACTATGCAGGCAAATTATAAGTGCAAGACAAATGGGAGGTGCAAAGATGTATCAGCCTGCTTCTAGTAGGCTACAGTCCACCAGGAAAGATGAGCAATAAAAATTCATTCTATTCATGCTAGCAGAAGTACAGACGGCATGCTGAGTTACTGTATAAAGAGACTGATTAATTCTATTTGAGAAAACTGAAATAATGTTTTACCCATCTCTGCTTTTGCACAAAACATTCTTCCTGTCTAGAGCACCTTTGCCTGGCTATTGTTACAAGGTCTTCAGAGACTCCATTCAGATGTCACCTCTTCTTAGGAGCCTTTCTTGAAACTTTTGGTTTGGATTCATTGTCTCTTTTTACTTCACTTCTGTATTTATATCTGTGACATCATATATTAATTATTGATGTGTGACCTCTTTGCTGAAGTGTAAGACCTCAGAAGGCAGGTATTCAGTCTTTAATTTCAGCATTCCCAGTGCCTGACTGTCACTCTGCTTTCAAAGAAAATGATTAATAAATGAATTAGTTAATTTAGCATGATGGTATTGCAATTTGTGTGCTTATCAGAGTTTCATGATTGAAGGCAAATGTGTATGTATGTATTTTGACTACCAGTGTTTTACATCAAGAAAGAATAGTTATCCAAAAATGAAACAGATATTTCCATGTACTCATGTGAAAAGTTATCTGTAGGGCTTTTCAGAAAATGGGTTTTTGTTATTTTTCCATTAGGATAGATGTTTTATCCTGTGACAGAATGGTAAAATTAAATTTCAGGACTTTTAAGGAAGAGAAAATAACCTGTTATTTTTTAGTGTCTATTTCCTCAGGTTTTATCATTAGATTCTTTTATAATGGCAGACATTCATATTTTAGAGTCATATTTTAGTCAGGTTTACACTATCATTATTCATGTCTGTTTTTGCAATCCAGAGATAATCTTTAAAAGCAGCAATCTATCTAAAAGGCTAGGGTTTAAAGTTCTTTTCATTTTCATCTAACTCCTTAATATGGTATTCAGTGTTCTCCATAGCTTGCAATTCACAAATGCTGCATCTACATGGTCTGCCAATATAGATGCAATTATATATTAATCAGAATTTTAAAAATCAGAATGGATAAGAGGCAGGGAACAATTCTTAAAAGTTTAACAGATAAACAAAATGTAGGAGAGCTTGAGTCTAAATAACAAATGCACACAAGAGGAGACTGGTGAGCTAGAGATTTTTAGTGAAGCGTGCATGTTGGGGGGACGTTAGAGCTCACCTCCCCTCAAAAAAACAGAACGTACCAACTTTTCACCCTAGTAAACAGATTTTACTTTGCATGCCAGTGTACTTTACAAGGCTGATGTAATGACTTCTTCCCCTAAAAGAAGGACTGAAAGAGTATTTCCAGAGCACACTTGGGAAGAGATATGCCAGACTCTATCAAACATGGAATCAAATATAACACCTCTGAAATTATGTCCCTGTGCAATGAAACTTGGTTAGTTTGCCTTAATAGGTCTTACTTTCTTCCTCAATAACAATTAGGAATTGTTCCATTTTGTTTCAGATGTCACAGTGCCCCATATTGATATTCTTGTAATCATTTCTCATTATACTAAAGATCCTAGTTTAAGGAATTTTTTCTCAGTTTTTGGCACCCATTTTCTGTTTTACCAGCATTTGAATAAATCACTTGTTTCAAAAACCTGTGTTATAGATTATTGCTAAATTGTCCAAGTGCCCTGTGCCTGCTTGAATGCTGTGAGGCTACAATGTAGTGTAAGGGAGCCAGAAAATTGCTCCTTGAAGGCAAAGTTGTCTAAAGTGAAAGTGATATTAATAGCAGTCCCAGGAGGGTCTGATCAGCTCCTGGATTCTTGATGGTCTTGGGCACAAAGAGACAACAGCTGTAAACTACTCATAAATAGCTGTGGACCACACATTTCAAAATGTCTTCATCAATGGGAAAACAGTTTTGATTCTTAAAATTACAGACTTGAATCAGGATTTTGGCCTTGTAAAATAATCAAGCTGTCACATCTTAAAAATCTGAGATCAAATTTAAAATTCCATGGCTCTGGAATAACTATTAAGACCCAAGTAAGCAATATTTAAGCATCTGGGCTTTGAAGAGAAGTCAAAAAATTTTAGGGTAAATCATTACCAAATAATAATTTTAAAAAACCTTTTAATAAGTAATATTGATTTAAATTTTACATGTTTTTAAAGAGTTTAGATGTCAAGTGGGGGTTTCTATTTTCTTATTGTGGCGTTAGTAGAAGAATAAGAGCAAGGTATGCAGAAAGAAAAGCGAGATGAAGTGCCATCTTGTCCTAAGTCCACGTACCCCATCAGTGTGCCTCATAAGAGAAAATGAAGGAGAGACCAGAATGTCCTTAGCCTCCAGCACTTACTCTCTCACACTGAAGTATGTTGCTTTACCCACATTTGGCATTAGATCCTTTTATTTGCACATGTGAATGAATAATATGCAAAGTTACTCTACTCTCCCCTTATCATTTTGTGATTCCTATTTTTTAGACAGAGTCTCGCTCTGTCACCAGGCTGGAGTGCAGTGGCGCAGTCTTGGCTCACTGCCACTTCCATTTCCCGGGTTCAAGCGATTCTCTTGCCTCAGCCCACCAAGTAGCTGGGACTACAGGTGTGCACCACCATGCCCAGCTAATTTTTGTATTTTTAGTAGAGATGGGGTTTCACCATGTTGACCAGGATGGTCTCAATCTCTTGACTTCATGATCTGCCCGCCTCAGCCTCCCAAAGTGCTGGGATTACAGGCATGAGCCAATGCGCCCAGCCTGTGATGCCCTTTTTTAGAGATACAGGTAAATAAATTATGGAGTTAATGGCTACAAAAATAACCATTGTATATTAAAAGGATTAAAAACCAGTGATGTGATAAACAAGATTATAAAAACAAAAAAATTGTTCAGTCACTACAGGAAATACTGAGATACCTACAGATAACCTGGTCAAATCCTAGTTCTATCATGTAGACTTACATAAGTTACTTTGCCTTAGTTTCTCTGTATGTAAAATGGGGATAATAACATATTTATGTTGCAATGTTGGTGTTAAAATTAAATACATTTTAGATGTAATGCTTTTATATCCTTAGGACACTGTCCAGCACGTAGTAAGCAACTATATGTTACAAATATATACATGTATATATATATATATTGCTGTTTCTAGTTTTTTATTTTTGTAGTCAAATGATAAGTATTATTGATTTTATTACAACCATTATTTGTTGAGTGTTTATGACATTTCAGATGCTGTGCTAAGGTCTTTGTAGTAATTATTTCACTTAATTTTTATGAAAACCTTATAAGGTAGTTACTTTTGCTATTATTTTATTGTTATCTTTTTTTTTTTTTTTTTTCTTGAGACAGATTCTAACTCTGTTGCCCAGGCTGGAGTGCAATGGTCCTATCTCGGCTCACTGCAACCTCTGCCTCCTGGGTTCAAGTGATTGTCCTGCCTCAGCCTCCTGAATAGCTGGGATTACAGGCACCCACCACCTCTCCTGACTAATTTTTGTATTTTTAGTGGAGACAATTTTTCACCAGGTTGGCCAGGCTGGTCTCAAACTCTGGGCCTCAAGTGATCGCCTGCCTTGACCTCCCAAAGTGCTGGGATTACAGGCATGAGCTACCATGACCAGCGCTGTCTCTATTTTAAAAAATAAAAACACTGAGGCATAGAGAGGGCAAGTAACTTGTCAGAGTGACAAACTGACAAAGCAAGTGGTATAACCATACCATGTAAATATGTGTTGTTATAAGTATAAACCATATATTATGGTTTTTATTATAATAATTTTCTCTTCCTCTATTCTTGCACCTAGAACTGTGATATTCATACAGCAGGATTCCATCATTGTTTTTAATTTACATATGGCATATTTTTCAGATGAATATCTTTAGGCTAATGCGTAGAAGCTCATTGTCCTTCTATTTATACTTTCTAACCTTGGTCATTTGACCCTAGCCTTTCTAAGTTGAACTATCACAAAAGGTGAAGTTTTTCCCACAAAATTCTCATAGAATGTAAGTTGGGCCTTGTCAGTGTCCACAACAAATGTAAGTCATCTTGGTCATGGATAATGTCAAGTATCGATTTTTAAAAGCAGAGAAATAAAGAATTCTTGCAACCTAAAATACAAATGTCCAATAAAAAGAATGGCCTCCTTAAAATGTATTTTGAAAGATTAAAGAAGTGATAGTTTCCTGAAACCATAAACACACCAGATAAGTCAAAGAAAGAAGAGTACTGCCCTTCACTGCAACCTCCCTGAATATTTGTATCATCTACTTTGCTGGCCTTAATGTAAGTAGAAGTCACTCAATTGCTTTGATAGATGAGAGTCTCTGTCCTTTAAACCTGTAGTTTCCATGAGGAAGGAATAAGCTGGGTACTTTTCTTCTATTGGCTAGAGAATAATGCATTAGGAATAGACATTCTCTGAAATGAGGAAAATATACCAAATCTATTTAACACCCTTTGGGGTTTGCTTGTTCTCATTAAGCCTGTGAGATGTGAATGGTAACAATGTCAGTGCTTGTTTTCTCAGTCCCTCACCACATACTTCAACAATACTTCCCTTATAAAGACATTCGACTAAGGAACATATGGTCACCAAGAGAAGCCAGTGGAGATCAGGCAGCACATCAGAAAGTCCTCTGTCTTGTCTTCTTGACCTGGCTTTGTAACAGGGGGAAGAAGAAGAAGACAAAGCAGCTGATCATTAGCTCTCAAATTCCAGTTTTCCCAAACGATTGCCCAATTTGCCAGGCTTCCCAAAAGCTTGCCAAATATACCAATCAAACTGGCAAAATTTAGATAGACAAGTAGATTTCACACGTTTGATTTTTACAAGTAGCTGCTTACTTCTTTTTGAAAGTTAGAATATAAACACCTTTGGTGTTTAGTTAACTCTACTGATAGACTACTCAGGAGCTGTGGCAAATGAATCTTTCAAGGAGACTAAGTGAAGTCTCCGGGTACAGGATCCCACATGCAGGAGAGTCAGCCCTCAAGCCTTGAATAGGGAACCACCGTGCCCCACTTCACCAAGAACATCCATCCAGCCTGATCTGCAGCAGAGCATTCAGCCTCAAAAGTCAGTGCTGCCTTGTGCCCGGCCTCATTATAGTATTTTTCAGTTTACAAAGCACCTTTCACATAATTATCCCATGTGATGCTCACAACAGCTCTGCCAGGTAGACAGGATTAGGATCATTATCTTAATTTTAAAGCCAGGGAAACTCAGACTGCAGAGGCCTGTGGGTTACTCAAGCTCGTGTAAAACCCAGGTAAAGAAAAAAACATCATCAGACCCAGCCCTTTCAGCTTTCAATCCAGTATTCCTCCAAGGCAACCTGCTAATGTGATGAGAGCAGGCTCTACCCTAAGGACCACACAATATGTTGATCTTTGCTTTTAGAGATAAACCTCAGAGTTGTTCCTCATAGGTAGAGCAGTTTGTTTGCAAAAACTAACATACTTCTTTAAGGTTCACATGACACTTGTAGTTAACAGCTAACTCTTTGGATCCTTAACATAACACAGTTCTCTCCTTTGGTCAGATAATAACAAAAATTTGAGTCTTACAGCCTCTCTGTCCTGTAGGTGCCTCATGGTCATAGTTACTTACCTGCAATGGTATATACAGATTCCTCAGTCATCTGTCTATACTTCTGTTGCTTATTCCATAATAATAAAAACTGCAATACAACAGCTTCAACTCAATTATAAAATGTGAGCATATAATTCTGTTCACTTCAAATTAAATAGGAAAATGTAACCATTTGTCAACTATTTTAACACTAATTTGATTAGCTTTGCATTTTAAATAAAAATGCTTCAACTTCGATGCACTTTTGCAGTAAAGAACTTATATTTTCCTAGTGAACCTACTGCTGGTGGGAAATGGGCAGTCTGGACCATTATAATTTTGTATCTATATATAGCTTCCATTTAATATAAAGGATAAACAACATGAGTGATACACGACACAGCTTCAATCCTTATCCATTTACGGAGAGAGACCTTCTGACAAGCCGCCTCCATTTGTAACAACCAGATTATATGTAGGAGCACTTGGAAATTTTAGAAATGTTTACTGTTCTTTCTCTAGGGGATATATAACTTCTTGTCACTTATATTTACATTAGTGGCAATGTAGAATTTTGATTTACTATCAGCAATTAAATGAATTTTCTAAAGAAAATAGCAACAATCCTCATTTCTGGGTTTCCTACAGCATAAATGGAAGCCTGTTGATATGCTCGTATCATTATGTGATCTTTTGCAAAATGTCTATTAATTAGCATTTAGATCAAATGATCAAAAGAGTTGCATAAGTGTACACAGGCAGATCCCCATCCTACACACAAGCGTTAAACAGTTTCTCTGGCATGTTCATTTTCCAGAGACAGCCCCATTCCATGGCTTTTCATCTGACATTGCTGGAAAATTTTAGAGTACAACTTCCATTGCCCTTCAGTATGGGACTGGACAGCCTAGTTTTGCTCTTACTAGATTATTTTTAACCCAGAAATTATGTGTTTATTTACAAAATAAGCAAGTTCGGATTACTCAATACATTTATGTGGGGCTACAAATATGATAAGATGCTGTGCCCAGCTTTCCTTGGTAGAAATCTAGTATGCGGATGTGATCATGGAGAACAAACAGCTAGAAAGCAACAGTGCCCAATCTCTTCCACCCACGAGGACTGTTCCACTTCTTCTGGTGGCCCTCTGACTCCAGACTCTTCAGCCAAGGAAATGAGCAAATATGATGAAATGACCTAAAAGCAGTACTCGATGCCTTCTTTATAAGGGGACAGAGAGGCTGCAGCTGGGGCTGTGGAGAGAGGAGCACAGTCCCTTGCATAAGCACCAATATGCAGCAGCCTTGGGGGACAGAGCCCCCTGGTGAAGTAGAACCACCTCTCTATGCCCTATCTGGTCAAGACAGAGACTGACAGCACATCTCCACTAAAATGAAAAAAAAAAAAAAAAGGTGGGGGGACTTGGCATATTAACTATGTTTTCCTCCTTCCTCCTTCTCCTCTTTATTGTGCAAGTGCCCCTTAGTGAGTGCCTTATCAGGAATTGCACTCCATCTGAGGTATTAAGCCAGAAAGAGAATAAAATCAAACTGACCTAGAATTGCTGTAGTGTCATTTAACAACATTATTTAGTTAATTGCTGATTAATAGGCCACACTTTTAAAATGTGGAGAGGTATGAGTTTCAGTTTTAAAAGCCCTATTATACCTAATAAATTATAGCATCTAATCTTGGACATCCTGTAAAGTATTTTGGGGCTTTCCATACTGCTTGTCCTTCAAATCAAGCTCCTCACATCAAGCTTTTTTCTCCCAAATCAATGAGCAGCACTAGGTTATGTGAACTTTGTGTAGCTTTTTCTTGATTCATCCATTTGTAGAAAGCATTATCTTAGATTTCTTAATTTATTAAGAGTATTTGGAGGGCCAGGCATGGTGGTTCATGCCTGTGATACCAGCACTTTGGGAGGCCAAGGCAGGCGGATCATGAGGTCAGGGGTTCAAGACCAGCCTGACCAACATGGTGAAACCCTGTCTTTACTGAAAATCCAAAAATTAGCCAGGCATGGTGGCACGCACCTGTAATCCCAGCTACTCAGGAGGCTGAGGCAGGAGAATCATTTGAACCTGGGAGGTGGAGATTGCAGTGAGCCTAGACTGCGCCAGTGCACTCTAACCTGAGTGACAGAGTGAGACTCCATCTCAAAAAAAAAAAGTATTTGGAGTGTGCCCATGTCCCTACATATAGCCCAAACTAACTTTGCATAAGACATCTTGTCTTGTACACAGGCCATGTGTCAATGCTCCAAATTGTACTTGCCATAGTCTGTGGCAGCAGAGTGAGCTCAAGGCTGAAATTAGCTCCGGCTAATTTAGAACCATTTATTTAGCATATCTTCTGTAAGTAAAACATAGAATTGCAAGAACAATGGTGAACAAAAGGTGAAAAATGTTAAAAGGGCATTGCCTGATGCATTGCCAGCTCAGCCTGCCTGGGAACTCGAACTGTATGCTTGTTGTGACTTGGTTAGTTGTGAGCTCATGGGACCTTCTCAACAGATATGGCAGGCTCTGCACAGGTGCAGTGACCTGACCCAGTCCTCAGAGCACGGGCTCTGCAGTGTTAGCCCCCTATGGACTCCTAGATTACTGAAATCTTTTGTTTACCTAAGGAGCTTCTGTTATTACTCTAAGGGGCTTTCATCCTTGTCTGCAAATGAATTCAGACGAAAAAAAGAGGAGGTCTGTAGGGTAGAAGGGAGAGAGTAGTGGGAGTGTGGGTAGAACCTTTCTCCCTCATCTCCCTTCACGTAATGGCCACCAGCAAAAGAACCCTCCCAAACTGATCATGTTCTTGTTTTAGGGACTGGGATCTATTATGGACCTAGCTTAAGTTCTCAATAAGCACGTGTTGAGTAGATTAATGAATAAGTGAATAAGAACAAATGAGAGCCGTGAGATGGAACTGGGAATTAAAAAATAAGTTTTTGCCAGGTACAGTGGCTCATATTGTGATCTCAGCACTTTGGGAGGCTGAGGTGGGAGGAACAGTTGTGACCAGGAGTTCCAGGCCAGCCTGGGCAGCATAGTGAGACCCCATCTCTATAAATAATACCAAAAAAATAGCGAGGCATGGTGATACATGCCTGTAGTCCCAGCTACTCAGCAGGCTAAGGTGGAAGGACTGCTTGAGCCCAGGAGATGGAGGCTGCAATGAATTATGATGGTGCCACTGCATTCCAGCCTGGGCAACAGAGTGAGACCCTGACTCTAAAAAAAAACTAATTAAAATAATAAAAATAACCTTTGGTCATCAGTAAAAGTTGACTCTGAAAAGAAAATTAGTCAATCCATGGGACACTTGGGAAAGAAGGGTAGACCATGTCTGTCTTTTCACTATTTATATCATGGTGTCTTTCACATAAAGGGGCTCATCAAATAGGAACTGAATGTATTCATTCAGCAGTTATTTGAATACCTCCAGTGTGCAAGTCACTGTTCTTGGCTCCTGGGGAGTTCACTGCCTTCAAGAAACTTTTTCTTCTTCATTCTAGTGGCAGAGACAAATAATCAATGTGGAAAATAGGCAAACAAATCAATGTATAATGTGATGTCGGGTCGTGGCAAGGACTGTGAAAAATAGGTTCAGTGAGTGGGTAGAGAATGAAAGAAAGGGTTGGTATTTTAGTGAGCATGGTCAGAGAAGTTCTCTGAGGAGGTGGTATTTCATCTGGGCCTGGAAAGAAGGGAAGAAATAAACCATGCAAAGATCCGGGATCAACCCTTCCATGCAGAGGGAGAAACAGGAGCCGAGACACAATCTGGCTTGGAGAGTCTGAGAAACAGCAAGGGGGCCATGTGGCTGGAGCCTGATAACACCTGGGAGAGGAGTGGGAGGGGAGGTCAGAGAGGAGTCATGAGCCAGACTATGTCACTCTCTGTCAGCCATGATGAAAAGGGGCTTGGGGGTCTTGTTCTAAGTGTGATAGAAAGCCATTAAAGAGTTTTAAATACAGGAGTGGCATACTATGATTGTGTTTTTAAGGATAACTCTAGCTACTGTATGGAAAATAGCCTGAGGAGAAGCAGTTTAGTACATGAGGCCATAGGGGGCCAGTGAGGAGGATTAGGGTGTACTTCAGGAGAGCATAGGCCAGGATGACAATGGTGGCAGTGGAGGTGATAAAATGAAAGAGGGCATTAGAAAACCAGCCAGAACTCTCTCAAGGGTCCTGGAAAGATAACTCTAGCCTGAAGCCTCACTCCCTCCTGCTGCCAGCTTCTTATCTTAGATCCTTTCAGTCTCTGGAAACCTCCCTCCTCACCACCTCTTACCACAGGTTGTAGGTGGAATAATGCTCCCACCCAAGATGTCCATATTCTAATTCCCAGAGCCTGTGTATCTGTCACCTGACTTGGCGAAGGGGACTTTTAAGGTACGATTAAGTTAAGGTCCTTGAGATGAGATTGTTCTGGATTTTTCAGTGGGTCCAATCTAATCACATGGGTCCTTAAAAGCAGAATGCTTTTCCTGGGTAGAGTCAGAGGGAGATGCAGCTATGGAAGGACAGTCAGAGAGATGCAATGTTGCTGGCTGTGAAGATAGAGGAAAGGGCCAAAGGCCAGGGAATGCAGGTGACCTGTAGAAGGCGGAAAAGGCAAGGAGACAGATTATCCTCTAGATTGTCCAAAAAGGAACACAGCCCTTCTGGCACCTCAGTGTTAGCCTAGTGAGACCTGTGCCAGACTTCTGACATACAAACTATAAGATGATAAATGTGCATTGTTTTGCACCAATTGCGAAAATTTGTTACAGCAGCATTAGAAAAGGAATATACCTTCCTACACCATCCTCCTTGATAGTGCTTCTGCCACCACTGTGGATCTGAAGCTAGAACTGGAAGGTCCCTGATCCTATGAAGGAGAAATTGAAAGTATCCTGGCATAAAAAACTGGACTTTGGAATTGTCTCATAGACACAGCGGTAGTCATTCTGGGGCTTTATGCCCTTCCTTATGCCTCAGGGATAGCATTGCTTACATAAGAGCTAGCTTGAGGACCTACTGACCATTTATTGTTAAGAATTTTGTCGGCCGGCCACGGTGGCTCAATCCTGTAATCCCAGCACTTTGGGAGGCCGAGATGGGCGGATCACGAGGTCAGGAGATAAAGACCATCCTGGCTAACACGGTGAAACCTCGTCTCTACTAAAATAATACACAAAAACTAGCCGGGCGAGGTGGCGGGCGCCTGTAGTCCCAGCTACTCGGGAGGCTGAGGCAGGAGAATGGCGTGAACCCGGGAGGCGGAGCTTGCAGTGAGCTGAGATCCGGCCACTGCACTCCAGCCTGGGCGACAGAGCGAGACTCTCGTCTCAAAAAAAAAAAAAAAAAAAAAAAGAATTTTGTACAGTTGCCCACTCTAGACTACGGATTTTTTTTTTTTTTTTTTTTGAGACAGAGTCTTGCTCTGTCGCCCAGGCTGGAGCGCAGTGGCGCGATCTTGGCTCACTGCAAGCTCCGCCTCCCGGGTTCACGCCATTCTCCTGCCTCAGCCTCCCAAGTAGCTGGGACTACAGGCACCTGCCACCATGCCCGGCTAATTTTTTTTTTTTTTTTGTATTTTTTAGTAGAGACAGGGTTTCACCGTGTTAGCCAGTGAGGTGCATCACTGACCTCGTGATCTGCCTGTCTCGGCCTGCCAAAGTGCTGGGATTACAGATGTGAGCCACCGCGTCCGGCCTAGACTATGGATTTTGATAATTAAGGAGCTATCAGGATCTCAGACATACCAAAAAGCAAATAGTGTAAAATATGCCATTCACCCTGCATGCCACATGCCCTTGAAGACTTTAGTTCTCCACCTTTCTATGTCTCTGCTTACTTTGTCCTATATAAACAGCAACAGTCAAAGTGATCCATGATAAAGGCAACACAGTGACGGGGAGTAACAAGGTGAAATGCTGCTGAGCACAGTAACCCCCTCTGTGTGGACACTTCATGCTCCATTAGAATCAGTGGCTTCCTCCTCTAAGACTTGACCAAGGTTCAAATCCAGATTAAGCCTGATAAGTCCTCTTCTTGCTTTAAGATTCCTCATGTAGTCCTATAATTTCTATAATAAAGACAAAAACCTAGATTGATTGACAAAGTAAAGTTCTTAGTCTATAACAGAGTTGAGTTCTGGAAGCCTTAGGAACACACTACTTTTTAACACCAGATTATCTGACTCTCTCAGGTCTCATAGACCCACCATCCTCATGGTTTTCATAGGAGCATGAGTGCCTGTAAAACCCTTGGACATCATGAGTTCATATTTGGAGTCCTTATGTTCACTGAATTGTGTTCCTTAATTTCATGCTGCTCGCCAAACTGCAACTGAGGTTACTCTGGAGTCGAAATGTGTTATTTTGAGAGGTTAATAGCTTTTAACAAGTTTATTCCACACTTTGTCCTTTGGGGATGATTTGTTTTATATGTTTTCTTGTGATTGAAACTTTTTTCCCTTAAATGTTGGACTTTCTGTGACCTCTCTTAGTTCTTGGGCTGTCACTTGCTGAGAGAGCCAGGAGAGCAGGAGCCCTTTCAGGACTTTGGAGTTTGCTGATACAATGAAATAATTCCCAGAAAGTAGCCTACCAACTGTGACCTATTTTCTGCCCTTATACATGTACATAGGAATCCAGATGGTTTGATTAAATATAGCCTCTCCTGGTTCTAAAGGGAACACTTTTCAGCATGGAGGATAGAGAATTATCCACATGATTCCTATTAACATTAATGGGTGGGGGTACCAAGGCATTCCCCATATCCTGAGCTGCAAATGCACCACCAGTGCTTGGTACAGGGAGATTTCTTCCATTTGTAGACCATCTGGCTCCCAGTATTATCCAAGTGCATGAAAAATGTTAGAGGCAACTGTACCTAGTTCAATGTTTCTCAAACTTTACTTTGCATTACAACCACCTAGTGCATTGTTGAAAATGGAGTTTCCTAGAGCCTTTTTCAGGAATTTCACTTTAGTGAGTATGGTGCAGGGACTAGGAATCACCTGGTCCCTGCCGTTAGCAAGCATTGTAAATTTTTAATTGTGCTACGCTCAAAGGACACTGGAGGGGAAAGAAACACACACACACACACCACACACACACACACACACACACACACACAATGGAGTGGAACTGGAATTCTGGCTCTTCACTGTAGAAAAAGTCACTTTATATCTCCTAACTTTTGATCACTCATCAGAGATTTCTTTTCAGGAATAAATTTTTCCTTGTTCTTCTCATCCCATTATCCAAGAGATAAGTGCTCAACAGAAAAGGCTGGCTGTCAGCAAATATCCCTCATGTCATCCTGCATACTCAATGAGGGAGATACTCAAGGAAATACGTGGGAAGGGCCCTGACTGTCACAGAGAAGGGACTCTCTGCAAAACATTTCCTTGTGTGCTAGATGCACACCTGAAACTCACTGAAACTCTTTATTCTCCTATAATATCAGAAAAATAATATCTAGCTTGTAGAATTATGAGGATTCAAAAATATGATTAGTGAAACACTTAGCACAACCCTCACCCTGTCATACTCTGTAGTAAGGGATTAATAAATGACAGAATCTATAATTTTTTCTCGTTCATTCATTCCACAAATAGTTACTGCATACCAGGCATGGCAATGGTTGCTGGGATAGACAGTCAATACACATATTTCCCACTTTCACAAAGCTTACAACTGAGTTGAAGCAAACAAGCAATTAAATACTCTGTTGAGTAATTAGTGTCTTTCCCAGGACTGGCACTCCTAGAGGCAACTACAGGACTGAAGAAGAAGAAAAGCATAGTACACAGAATAGTGGCATGACAGGAAAATATTAATGAAAAAATTGGTCACTCATACGTATTACAAGCTTACTCACTAAATATATATTAACTTTCTAGGATATTGGTCCATATTTTCCCAGCACAGGTCCCTCTGTTACTTATAAATGATAAGGATTATGACTGAAGTTATCTTATCCACAGACACAAGACTCATCCAGATGACTCAGGCAAGTAAGGATCCAGGAACTTGCTAATACATCAACAGACTCCTTGTTACTTTGTTTTCTTGTTTATACTCTAGTTAATGAAATTGTTTCACCATTATTGTGGTACCAGCCCTACCCTATTTTGAACAGCTTTGCCTACACTTTTGCCCTAGAAACTTAATAAACCCGGCTTCACAAGTTTGCTGATGAACCCCACATACAAATTACAAACAGGAGGGAAAGCCCTCACCCCCTCATTTACCTGTACATCCAGTTCTGTGGGGCCTAACAATTAACCTGTATTGACAAGATGTTTCATCCTCAGTCATACCAGTTCAGGCTATTTCCTAATAAGCCAGTCATGCCTGTTAAATAATCCAACTTAGTGAGGGTAGAAGCGGAGTATCAATTTTATTCACAACCCACTTGAGGGATATGGCCATGTTTAATGATACAGAAAATAGTAGTCCATAGTCATCAGCCTACGGTTTAACCAATATCATTAGCACAATAAAGAGAAAGAAAGCAATGATCCCTGGAGAAGGATGAGGTACACAATGTGCATGTGAGTAGTCTCCAGTGTGGATAGAGTAACTGACAGTCTGGCTCTCTTAACTGTTTCCTTGGGAAAATTTGTCCTACAAAATGATAAGAGAGAAAATGGCAAGCATCATCATGCACCATTCTCCACAGCCCTCTGACATTCTTGTGTCCAGAAGCAATGGGCAGAGCTCATTCTGAAAGTGGTCTGAGAATAGTCTCTACTCTATCTCCTTGGTATCCAAGGTCTTCACCCCAACCTTAATGATCACAAGATGCAAGGGACATGGAAATTTACCTCTCCTTATCCAGTTATTGTGGGCTCTAAACTAGGAGCTTCAGAGTGATATAGCTGGTCATAAAAATGTGAACTTTACCCTAGGTGAAACTGTTCCTTAGATGTGAGCCCAACCTATTAGGCTCAGGTTGGCAAGCTGGAGAATAGGAGGCCTGAGAATATAGTACTTCTGTAGTTTTAAAAGAAAGAAATGTCTACATATGGTGGCCCAGAAAAGGCATCCTTATAGCAATTTTTAAAAATGCACACATATTTCAACTTAAGTTGAAGTAAGTTATGTGCACCAATTTCTAGAAAATTTTTAAACTCAGTCTTCTGGAGGAACAAAAACCTAAGAATTCTAAATTCTTCCTTCTCCCATTGTTGAAGTTAGGAGTTAGTATGATTTGATAGAAGAATGGCTCCCCTTGGGAAATTAATGTGGCTCTTTTATGTTAAGTGGGTCAGACTGAATAGATTGGAAGCATTTGGCCTTGGAAGGTTTTCACAGTGGTTATTTCAGTGCATGTTCAGATCCTTGGCTGCTAGTAGATTTTTTTTCTTTATGCCTGGAACTTCCTTCAGCAAATAATTGCATGCTATAGAAATGCTGCACTCTCAAATCTTGTTTCCAGTAATATATGAAGGGAGCCATGCTGTAAATAAAATTAATCATTTTTCAACATCTAAGCAGCAGCTCCAAGTGCCACATGGGAAATGAATTACTGCCTTTGGTCCTGAACAACATCACATAAATCATTTAAAAATTGATTTTGTAGCCACAGAATTGCAGGCTTTTGATAAGGGCCTCCCTCCATCCTATGTAATCTTCAGGTCATGAACCTATGGGAAATAAAGGGCTCTGCTAAATTAATGGATTTTTTCAATCAGTTTTATTATCTGTCCACCTCTACCAACTTTTTCGCTACCTTTCCATTCACCTTTGCTCAGAGAATTTTTAATTTTTTTCTAAGTCAAAGAGCAACAGAAAAGTTCATTTTCTTCTGAAGTGGAAGGTACATTCACAGGGTGTTTTATTTCTAATAAGCAGTGTACTATAAGGTAGTAGTACAAAAAGCATTGGCCTTAATACCATAAGACCTGAGTTTGAATGCTAGATCTTAATAGTTTTTAGTCTTTGAAAAGTTAGAATAAGCTATGTTATGCTGCAGTAATGGACAACTGTAAACACTGCAGTGGCTTAAAATAACAAAGATCTATTTCTTACTCATGCTGCATGGCCATCATCTACATTGTCCTTACTTCAGGATACAGGATCCTGGACGATCCTCCTTCTGAATTGTAATTCACTGTGGCACAGTGAAGAGAAGATGACTTAAAGACTTTCACCAAGAAACAACACATTCCTCTCTCATTTACATTTCATTAGCCAAAGCAAGTCATGGCCACATAATACCTTCAAGAGAAAGGCGAAGTGTATCTTCCCCTGCGCTCATAAACAGCCTCTAAGCCTCAGTTTTCTTACCTGCAAAATTATACAGTACTGCTCTCCTCTGGGTGTTGCTATAATTAATGATCATTAATGTAATGTGTGTTCTATCTATGTTGAATTACAGCTAGCACTGAGTTGCTATTATATGTTATGTACCGTGCTAACAATGCACTGTATTATTTTTGTATTCACAACAACTCTACAAGCTGGCCATTATTATTGCCATTCTGCAGGTGAAGCTGAGGCTTGGAAAGGTTATGTGATTTCCTCAAGAATCAACCAGCAAATAGTGGAGCCATGACTTAAGTCATCCTCATCAACTGACTCCTCAGTCTATGCTTTTGACTCTGCTCTGTAGGTTTTTCAAACTTTAAGTCTTTCACTGAAGGACTGTTTACATGATGAAACCACTTTAGAGTGGGCATGGCCATGTCATGAAGTTATTTCAATGCTAAAATATTTTACCTTCTTGGGAATTACAGGAGGGCCATTTGCAAAGGACAGCGTTACTGCACTGATTCTTGGGTACCTCTGTGGCCACTTCATCCTATGTTCCCACGTTTCTCCCTAAACTTAGTAAGTGCTTGAAAGAGGTGGGAGGAGAGCTAAATATGATCAAAATTTTAGCAAGTCTCTCATATAATATCTGTATCATTTGTTTAGGGCAAGCTGGCCTAGAATTGCTATTTTGGATTCCGTGCCCACCAGTTCCAACCATATATGCATTACTAGAGCAAAAGCTCCATGAACAACCTGTCTGTCACATTCTATCATGAATCAAGAACAGTTCCTAGTGCAATTAGGGGCTCAAGAAATGTTTCTTGAATGAATAAATGCATACTCTTATGTTTTGTTTTTATAAAAATACAGAGTTAGTGTTTCTGTATCATGGCTTCAAGATGATTTACAAACCAATAGATCAAATATACTAGAAATGTTAGAATTTTGCTCATTTGATGTTTAAGTTACATATTGTTGCATTTTCCAGTGGCTCAAAGACTATATTTACCAGCTGATCTTATTCAATCCACCACTGGGTTTAGTTATGATAAAGCCTCATAAAAATCTATACTAACCTCTCACCTGGAGAAGAATGGAAAGCATTGGTTTAAAGAAACAAACTACTTATTCATTGTTTCTTGCAGTAAGCCAAAAGCTATCATAAATATTGGCAATATAATAGTGAAGAGAGGGCCAGGCGCGGTGGCTCACACCTGTAATCCCAGCACTTTGGGAGCCTGAGGTGGGTGGATCACAAGATCAGGAGATTGAGACCATCCTGGAACATGGTGAAACCCCATCTCTACTAAAAATACAAAAATTAGCTGGGTGTGGTGGTGCATGCCTGTAGTCCGAGCTACTAAGGCTGAGACGGGAATTGCTCGAACCCAGGAGGCAGAGGTTACAGCGAGCGAAGATCACACCACTGCACTCCAGCCTGGCCACAGAGTGAGACTCTGTCTCAAAGAAAAAAATATATATATACATATAGTGAAGAGAGAAGACACATGTCCTGTCTTCAAGGAGCTTAAAATTGAGGAGCAAATATTACACAGGTACTACAAAAAAGGAAGACAAAATTGTAAATTTTGATAAGAATAGTAGAAAAGTAATCTTCTCTTACCCCAAATCCTTCCCATCATCATTTTCTCTTTCTCTTAAAAAGACGTGAGAAGGAAAATGTCCACACTTATAGAAAAACACAGTGCAAAGACTGTGAGTAGCAGTTATGTAGTACCCACTCATACATTTTTCTCTTTAAATAATTCATTCACACCTGTATGCAAATAAAGGCATAGTATTTTGTCATACAGAGTAGCATGGGCTCTTTCTCCACTGAATGGCTGACATAGAGCTGCCTCATTTTTAGGATCTACCAGACCTCCCACCTGAAACTAACATGGGATAAATCTCTGAAAGAAGGAATTCAAGTCAGCCAAGCGAGACCTTGGGATTGAAGTCACCCAAAACAACCTAAAATTTTTGTCACATATTGTTTGAGATTTTCAACCTCAGTAGAACTCCAGCAAAATCCCAGTTGAGCAGTTTCTAATACATTCTGTTAGAGTGGTGCCCCTGCTTGGTACAAAAGTGAAACCTCTTTAGCCAAGAGGGAAAAATAACCAATAAATAGAATCTGAAAAGAGCTAAAAAATGATTGCCTCTGCAAGCACCAGCTGTTAGTGTGTGTGCAGAATACCGATGGCCTGGGCTTCCCCGATTTCTTATGGAGGAGACTCCACAGGGACTTGTGGGTAAATTGATCTCCACACATCCAGCAAGCACGCCCCAGACTGGCCTTCCAGTTAGTGTGATAGAATGACCTGCCTTCCTACTACAGAAGATTCTCACAGTCAGGATTTTTCAAAACACAGCAAGTGCCATTTTGATCTGCCTCCATTGCTTCCATCATGCGTTTAACATACTTAGATTGTAAAGAAAAACTGTAGGAGTCCTTCCGTCTCTCTTCCTTCCTGTTCTTCAACTAAACTGTATTCCCAGCTGTGGCTACATTGAGTAATTCTACCCCTTTTAATTTGTGGATGGAAATAAGATGAAAAGTTTTTGAAAGAAACTTAGAATTCTACAAAGTTTACCATATACTCTTAGGTCGGACTATGAGGAAGGGAAAATTGCATGCCTCTCTGCAGATATGTAAAAAAAGCCACGTTGTTTTAGAGACTGTGGTTACATGTAGGAAGTCTGAATTTAAGAAAAAACCCACATACACATTTTCTTATCTTTGAAAGGAAAGGTCAATAATTCAGCAGACTTTATCACAACTAGAGTTGAAAGACACCTATTTTTCTTTTTCATTTCCTCTTTTTCTTTACTGGAAGCTTGAATTCCTATTACCTCTCCTCCAGTGACTGTGGGTATAACTGACATTAATTTAAATGTCTTTGAACTTATTTTGTCATCAGCTTTGGCAAGAAGGAAGACTTATAAAAGGAAGTTCACTTATTTTAGATGTTACTGTTAAAGCTTTTTTTCTGATCAGCCTAAGTCAATCAGAGTAGGTTGGAAGCATGGGACAAAAAGGTATTAAAAGTCGATTTGGTGAGGTTGGTCAAGAAGCTGTTGTTTATCTTCCATGTTGAGACCACACACCTGTCTTCTATGGGCTAAGGACCTCTGTAGCTGATCTGGATTTTCCGTGAGCTCTGAACAGCCCTCTCTCGTTCCCTTTTGTGGTTTGTCCTTGAGGAATAGCTTGACAGAGTTAAATGAACAGGTTGTGAGGACAATTCACATTTGTCTATAAAAAGGAATGAAAGAGAGAGAAAAAAGGAGGGTGGGGGGTGGCGGGAGAGAGAATCAAGCCTCTGTTCACTTTCTTGGACTAAGGAAATGAGTCACTGTTAATATGTAAATGTGTTAGGTTGCAATATATTTAAAGTGTTCAGGTATAAGTTGTTCACACTGTACTTCTAATCAGCCAATTGAGTTCACTATCAACTTTCTTAGGAATGAGACATAGAACACACAGTTTTGGTCAGAAAGATAGTTGAAAAATATCCTAAATGCCATCTAGTGAGGGGTGCCTGGGCAGCCAGCAGTAAACATGGAAGTATTGAGGGTCTTATGCAGAAACTAATAGAAGATACATGGCCAAGAGGAAATTAAAGCTTATTTACTTGGTATGCTAGCCCAAATTATTTGCCAAAGTTTGAGTAAAAAGACTATTGTTTTAAAAAATCAAAATAAACCTGAGGAAAATCAAGATTTGCTATATTGGCAATACTAAATCAACCTCCAAACCCTAAGAAAAGAGGATCCTGAGAAGAAAAGGTTCTCTTTTGGGTATAAAGATTGAGACGGGGTTAGCAGGGCTTGGTGGCACATGCTTGTAGTCCTAGCTGCTCGAGAGGCTGAGGCCAGAGGATTATTCGAGTCCAAGAGTTCAAGGTTGTAGTGAGCTTGGTTGCATCACTGTGCTCCAGCCTGGGCACAGAATGAGACCCTATTTTTAAAAATTAAAAAAGAAAAAAAGATTATGAAGAAAGTGAAGAAAGGAATGGGAAAGAGCTCTGACAATGGGATAGAAAGAAATGGGATTAAAAGATATTACCTTTTCAAATAAGGCAATATCTAGAGAGTAGGCCTTCTACTGTTAAGTGGATCTCTGTGTTGGACAGGTGTGGAAGGGGGTGTTGAAAACAGTGAAGATCCAAACGTTTAGGTCTTTCAGCAGCCACCTATTTGTAATAGAAGGCTTCTTGTATCTCCATCCTTGGAAGTGGTCCAGCTCAGAACATCAGTTAGGAATATAACAGACAGCATTTCTCTCATTAGTTGAAAAGATTGATTCTATTACCTCTAGGGTCTATTTCAACTCTGAGCCATCCAGAAATCCAAGTTAGAGACTGCCTGTGGACTTTCTCCAAAGTAATAATAGTAATACCTCACACCTGTCTCATTGGCTTAGCCTCTCTGAGGTCTTTTAGCATCTCCGAGGTCTCACAATTTTTAATAATTAATCTATAGAACTGTGCCAAACTCTAAAGAAACTGGATGAGAAAAGTATTTTCATTTTTTTTTCTTTCTGGTTCAATTACAACCGTTGGAGGATATCATCAGGAAGATTGGTTTTTTATTGTTTTTTGTTTGTTTGTTGTTTTTTGAGATGGAGTCTCACTCTGTTGCCCAGGCTGGAGTGCAGTGGTGCAATCTCAGCTCACTGCAACCTCTGCTTCCCGGGTTCAAGTGATGCTCTTGTGTCATCCTTTTATGTAGCTAGGATTACAGGTGCCTGCCACCATGCCCGGCTAATTTTTGTATTTGTAGTAGAGACGGGGTTTCACCATGTTGGCCAGGCTGCTGTCAAACTCCTGGCCTCAAGTGATCCACTGTCTTCAGCCTCCCAAAATGCTGGGATTGCAGGTATGAGCAACTGCACCCGGCCAGGAAGAGTGATTTTGTACCGACACGATCAAAGCCTTTACACTTTAGCCAAGTCCAGAATCCCAAGCAGGGTTTTGGGTGGAGAGGGAGGAAGAAATGACAGGTAGGAGCCTTGGTGCAGGAGATCGTATTTCAAGTTTTAGGAGCAATCTGAGAAGGAAATACGAATGTCAATTATTTTCTTTCATTTTGATGTCTGAAGGTAAGTGGCTTCCCACACATTGGAAAGTACTTTATTCTTGCTCTTGGCATGCCAGCACTCACAGACAGTGGCTAGAACCCATCCCAGAGACAAACTCACTTAATGAAGGAACAAATTGCTGAGCACTACATCCGACCTTAGAGATGTCAGTCTGTAGGCAGTCAAGGAAGACAAGGGTTGTAATTTGAACAAAATGTCACAGTTTAGAGATTTTTCTGTGACGATAAATCACAGGCCCGTGCAGGGGATAATAACACAACATGTTTGACAGCTTTTCTTACCATTGTTTGGCATTCTGTTTGCCTAATTATTGTCAGCAACACCCACGCTGGTATATTGTTGAAGGGAACTGTAGTGCCTGTCAGAGCAGGCACCCGCCATTCTCCTTTCCTCCTCACTCTACTCCTGTCGTTGTGATTACAGTTTGGGCATTATCCATCTTTGCTGCAGGAAATGATTAATCTTGCAGTCCTGTGTCCATGTGGAGATGTGGTTCTGCCATCCAACCAGATAGGAAGACAGAGCAGAAAAAGTTACTGGAGAATTTCATGAAGGTCAAATTAAGAAAAAGGACAATTTAGTTCAGTTAGGTCCTTTGCACACTGAGGGACATGCAGAGAAATCACTTGCTTTATGGGTTTGGATTGGGAAATTATCTATTTATGTAATCACACTGCTTTGAAAGGGAAGGGAATTAATTGCTTTAATTAACTCCAGTAAAGACTAGATTGTCACAGGAGGAGTGTTGATATAATGTGCTTTGAGTGATCTGATATGCTCTTGGAAATAGTGGCTGGAAATAGTAGCTATCTCTGCAATCATTTTCCTTTCTCTGGGACCTCACTGATGATGTTCCTGCCATAAACTAGGCTGCCTAGAAGGTCAAAAAGAGAAGGAAAGATTTAAAAAAAAAAAGGGTGGTAAACAGCTCATTTCCATAATTACCATTGATTTTTTCAGGAGTTTCATTATCATGTCTTCAGTTTCCTCTGATTTGGGCCCATCTAATTTTCCACCAGTAGCTGATTGCAAGTGAATGGGACATGGGAAGTATGCTTGTGTATTAGGAAGGCACTAGAGTACACCAGTGAGCTAAGATCTTTTTATTTATTTTTTATCTTTATTTTTTCCAACGAGCTAAGATCTGAAAATGATTTTCATCATGCATTTAGCTAAAGCCCAATTAAAAAGATTGTAGTAGACTGTATATTTAGATTCAGGCTGAGAATTTTGACAGTATATAATAAATACATACACAGATGTGTATATTTGTTATGATGATTCATTTTAATTTTATTTATTTACTTACTTGATGGGCTCAATCTTTTAATTTGTCAGATGAGACTGCAGAGACTTTTGAGGCTGAGTTGCTGATGGGCTCACCTACTGTTGTAAAGGGAAGCAACATTCTCCCTTCTCAAGTTTCAGAAAAGGGAAGGCAGCCAGAGAGTGATGCAAAAGGCTGTCCCAGGTGGCAGATTAGAGAGATGCACTCCACATCCCCAACCCTGTGGATGCAGGAAGTACCCTTGGCCTCAGGCATCCTGTAGGCCTAAAGTGTGTTCTGGGGAAAACCCAGCTCAAAATCTGATGATAGGCCTGCAGCCTTCTCTAAAGACTTTTTTTTTTTTTTTCCTGCCCTCCATTGCTTGGCTTAGCATTAGGAAAGGTCGAGTGATTTAAAAAACAGCAACAAAATAAAGCTACTAAGCATTATTTATGGAGCAATAATGTGTCCAATAGGGAGTGAATAATTTAAGACAGAGGAAACAAGAACATTAAATGCGTCCAGTAGAACACTTTAGACGTAAAGATAGAATCACTCCCATCATGCACCCTTTGAAAAGAGGACTGTCATTTACATTTTCCTTCTGGCATTTTTTTTGTCATGTAAATGCATATACATGTATATGTATGCATCGTAATTATCATACATTCTTGAATTCATGAAAGTATATCTTGGTCAGTGAGCCTTGGTCTTAAAACAAATTAGAGTAACCCCATTAGAACCCAGGCAGCCATCTCAAAAAGGAATTTTATATTCCACACCTCTCCTACCCTCTTCCACAGAGTGTGTGATGTGTCCTTAAGAGTGTGTTGACGTCATTCAGTTAGGAGTGGGAAGGACCAATATCACCGGATGTTCATTTTAGGAGTCAAGTAAAAATGCAGTGTGTCTTATGGTTTTAGAAATTTCTTGCAAGAATACGCAGATATTGCCAGGTCACAGTCTCATTGTTGTTACCCATCCTGTGGCTTCGGTTAGATTTTTGAGTTCCCATACAGCACTAGGAACAGTCCCAGGGCCTGTCAGCATTGCTCTTCTAGTTTGCAGACCGACACCTCTGTACCATGGCCCTAAATTCAGTTCTGATACACATTTGGACACAAGGATGGTGCCAGAGAGCACCAAACGCAGTCCTTCCTTCCATCTTTTTAGTGGAAGTTTCTTGGGCTCAGGGTAATCACATTTCCTTGACTAATTAATGTGACAAGTATAGCATTTTGCTTACTTTTCTGCCACAAGCCTTGCCTTATAGATGTGTTTGAAGGATACCGTGATAGTCTACTCTTAACATAGTTTGTCAACTAAGGCAGAGGAGATACCCTCAAACTCTTCTCATTATTCTCTTAATTCTGCACGTATTTTCCACAACAAAATTATGAGATGCTAAAGCTAGAGGTCTTCACTGTACAGATAAGAAAAGGTGAAGTAACAGAACCAGTCTCATAATTGCAAAAGAACCTGAAGCACTGAGGTTTCCTGACACTCAGTCCAGAACACTTTCCCCCTACTCCACATCGGCCTCTTTTTAACAGTGGAGATCTTCTCTGTACAAAATAGTTTAGAAGAAATGCTGTACATTCTCCCTTTGAATGTACAGGATGAGAGATAGTCCAATAGCTGGGTGGCATTGTGAGCTTCTAGGACCTCCCAGAAGCTGAGGATCTGTATCCCTGCCATGGGCTGCATCTCCAGCTGGTTTTCTGCCCACTCACAGCCTGCAAGTGTACAGATGGTGAGGATATCATCATTTCCACCATGGGGGGTGGGGGAGAGTAGGGGGAGAAAAGACACTGTTTCATTTAAGTTTATTTCGAATTCCTTGTTGTTTGTCATGTTAACGTTCTCTCACATTTGCAGACATTAACCAACAACTAGGAGGAAAAAATTCTTGTTTTAAGTGCAGATATAGAGAAATGGCATCTAAGAAAAGGTCTGTCATTTATGGAGAGGAAGTGAAGGAGAAAGGAATAAAAAGCAGAGAATGAAGAGAGTCAAGGAAAAAATAGAGAAATAAATTAGAAACAGATGAGATAGAAGGAATGGAAGAGTCAATGACAGGGCTAAAGCCTATACTGTTTTTATAATTGAATAGTGCCTTGCACATCAGCCCAGTGTTTACTCTTTGATATAATTGCCTGCTCATCAACATATGCAAAATTACAATTGCACAGTATGAACACTCAAAGATGTTAATATTGCCATAATGAGCCTGTCAATCTTGTGAAAATGAACAGTAACCAATATGCTGGCAGAAGTTAATCTCCAGAGAGTTTAGTGGATCTGATAATTTACCAGTTGTTCAGATCAACTAGACAGCATTAGAGTGGCATTACCTTGGAGTGTATATGTTGTAGGTTAAAACAATATTATAGAGGAAAATTTGAAATAATAAAAAAGCAATTTTTAAACCATTTCTATTTGAAAATGATATTTTCAACAGTTCAAGAGCATAACTCTTTACTGCATTTAGCTTCATGTTTTCTGATGACCTTTCCGAAGAAGCTGTCTGATGCAGGATCTAAATAGCCCAAAAAAAAAAAAAAAAAAAAAACATGATTTACAACTTAGGAGCATTTTGATAGAAAAAGGGTATGTTATTAATTCAGTATGCCAGCTCTGAAACTGAGTTTTGCATGCCGTCTTACAAAGTGTGGCATTCATTTTGATCCTTAATAGTGTAAGGAAATTACTTAAGACCCCAATCTCATTTCTATTTTTAATTTATCAATGACTTAGCCATTGGAATTAGCTTTTTCTTTTTTTTTTAAAATTTTTCTACGAGTTATACTTTTATCAATATTTAATACATTAGAAATTGAAAAAGTTTTTAAAAATTTGTACATATTTTCACTTAAAATAGCAATAAACTAATTACATGCCAACATAATATTTTTTTGAAAAGAATTATATTTTCTGAAACAAATTTAGTGAGAATACTGTTTTATATATATTTTTTTATTATTATTATACTTTAAGTTCTAGGGTACATGTGCATAACGTGCAGGTTTGTTACATATGTATACTTGTACCATGTTGGTGTGCTGCATCCATCAACTCGTCAGCACCCATCAAATCGTCATTTACATCAGGTATAACTCCCAATGCAATCCCTCCCCCCTCCCTATGATAGGCCCCGGTGTGTGATGTTCCCCTTCCCGAGACCAAGTGATCTCATTGTTCATTTCCCACTTATGAGTGAGAACATGCGGTGTTTGGTTTTCTGTTCTTGCGATAGTTTGCTGAGAATGATGGTTTCCAGCTGCATCCATGTCCCTACAAAGGATACAAACTCATCCTTTTTTATGGCTGCATAGTATTTCATGGTGTATATGTGCCATATTTTCTTAATCCAGTCTGTCACTGATGGACATTTGGGTTGATTCCAAGCCTTTGCTATTGTGAATAGTGCCACAATAAACATACGTGTGCATATGTCTTTATAGCAGCATGATTTATAATCCTTTGGGTATATACCCAGTAATGGGATGGCTGGGTCATATGGTACTTCTAGTTCTAGATCCTTGAGGAATCGCCATACTGTTTTCCATAATGGTTGAACTAGTTTACAATCCCACCAACAGTGTAAAAGTGTTCCTATTTCTCCACATCCTCTCCAACACCTGTTGTTTCCTGACTTTTTAATGATTGCCATTCTAACTGGTGTGAGATGGTATCTCATTGTGGTTTTGATTTGCATTTCTCTGATGGCCAGTGATGATAAGCATTTTTTCATGTGTCTGTTGGCTATATGAACATCTTCTTTTGAGAAGTATCTGTTCATATCCTTTGCCCACTTTTTGATGGGGTTGTTTTTTTCTTGTAAATTTGTTTGAGTTCTTTGTAGATTCTGGATATTAGCCCTTTGTCAGATGAGTAGATTGCAAAAATTTTCTCCCATTCTGTAGGTTGCCTGTTCACTCTGATGGTAGTTTCTTTTGCTGTGCAGAAGCTCTTTAGTTTAATTAGATCCCATTTGTCAATTTTGGCTTTTGTTGCCATTGCTTTTGGTGTTTTAGACATGAAGTCCTTGCCCATGCCTATGTCCTGAATGGTATTACCTAGGTTTTCTTCTAGGGTTTTTATGGTATTAGGTCTATCATTTAAGTATCTAATCCATCTTGAATTAATTTTCATATAAGGAATAAGGAAAGGATCCAGTTTCAGCTTTCTACTTATGGCTAGCCAATTTTCCCAGCACCATTTATTAAATAGGGAATCCTTTCCCCATTTCCTGTTTCTCTCAGGTTTGTCAAAGATCAGATGGCTGTAGATGTGTGGTATTATTTCTGAGGACTCTGTTCTGTTTCATTGGTCTATATCTCTGTTTTGGTACCAGTATCATGCTGTTTTGGTTACTGTAGCCTTGTAGTATAGTTTGAAGTCAGGTAGTGTGATGCCTCCAGCTTTGTTCTTTTGACTTAGGATTGTCTTGGCAATGCGGGCTCTTTTTTGGTTCCATATGAACTTTAGCAGTTTTTTCCAATTCTGTGAAGAAACTCATTGGTAGCTTAATGGGGATGGCATTGAGTCTATAAATTACCTTGGGCAGTATGGCCGTTTTCACAATATTGATTCTTCCTATCCATGAGCATGGTATGCTCTTGCATTTGTTTGTGTCCTCTTTTATTTCACTGAACAGTGGTTTGTAGTTCTCCTTGAAGAGGTCCTTTACATCCCTTGTAAGTTGGATTCCTAGGTATTTTATTCTCTTTGAAGCAATTGTGAATGGAAGTTCATTCCTGATTTGGCTCTCTGCTTGTCTGTTACTGGTGTATAAGAATGCTTGTGATTTTTGCACATTAATTTTGTATCCTGAGACTTTGCTGAAGTTGCTTATCAGCTTAAGGAGATTTTGGGCTGAGACAATGGGGTTTTCTAAATATACAATCATGTCATCTACAAACGAGGACAATTTGACTTCTTCTTTTCCTAACTGAATACCTTTGATTTCTTTCTCTTGCCTGATTGCCCTAGCCAGAACTTCCAACACTATGTTGAACAGGAGTGGTGAGAGAGGGCATCCCTGTCTTGTGCCAGTTTTCAAAGAGAATTTTTCCAGTTTTTGCCCATTCAGTATGATATTGGCTGTGGGTTTGTCATAAATAGCTCTTATTATTTTGAGATACGTTCCATCAATACCAAATTTATTGAGCGTTTTTAGCATGAAGGGCTGTTGAATTTTGTCAAAAGCCTTTTCTGCATCTATTGAGATAATCATGTGATTTTTGTCTTTGGTTCTGTTTATATGCTGGATTACGTTTATTGATTTGCATATGTTGAACCAGCCTTGCATCCCAGGGATGAAGCCCACTTGATCATGGTAGATAAGCTTTTTGATGTGCTGCTGGATCTTATTTTCTTTTTTATTAATTTTTTGACACGATTGTAAATATTTCTGGAGTATGTGTAATGTTTTGATACATGCATAAAATGTGTAATCAGGGTAATTAGAATATCCATCATCTCAAACATTTACCATTTCTTTGTGTTGGGAACATTAAAAAGTTTTTTTCTAGCTATTTTGAAATATAAAATCAGTTATTATTAACTGTAGTCACCCTATTGTGCTATCAAACACTAGAATCTATTCTTTCTAGCATCTACAGATGCTAACATTCACCTTCTGATTAAATTGAAACTCTCCAATAAAAGAAGAGCTGGTTTGCATCTTATTTTATCCCCCTTCTAAGCAAGCAACTTATATTATGACAGGTCTGAAGAGAAACATTTAAAACTGCACTATCTTGGCCAGGCGTGATTGCTCACACCTGTCGTCCCAGCACTTTGGGAGGCCGAGGCAGGTGGATTACTTGAGGTCAAGAGTTTGAGACCATCCTGGCCAACATGATGAAATCCTGTCTCTACTAAAGGTACAAAAAATTAGTTGGGCATGGTGGCGGGCACCTGTAATCCCAGTTACTTGGGAGACTGAGACAGGAGAATCACTTGAACTCAGTAGGCAGAGGTTGCAGTGAGCCGAGATCACTACACTGCACTCCAGCCTGGGTGACAGAGCAAGACTCTGTCTCAGTCAATCAAAATACAAAAGTACTATCTAAAGAAAAAAACTGTAAACATATTTGCAAATGTAGAAAGAGCTGCTTTATATCTTGATTTTGTCAAACTTCAACTCTGTAAAAGAATAAACCAATGAAGTCCAACATCTGAACCCAGATTCACTTCAGTAACCTATAAATTCTCTCTATATGAATAAATTCATACAACCACGTTATAGAAAATTTGGAGATGAAAATTAAAAAAAAAATTCATAGTTTGCTCAACAATTTAACAGATTTGTAATCATATTGCATATATGGTTATATAAAAACAAACTTTCACTAAACTTTATAATAACATATTTTGCTATTATACACTCTAAACATTTTGGGGAACTGAGACTACTTGTATCTACACTGAATTTATTCATAATACCCGATGTGTATTGAATGAATGAAATTATTGAAGGTGAAATAATTGCATTTGTATATATGGTTGGATTAGATAAACTTCTAAAAGAATAGAGAGATGAAAGTCACATGAGGCTTACTGTGCATGCATTTACTTATTAAATGGCGGCCTCTGTCAGGCTGAGATTCAGCTGTTCACCCTCTCTGCCAGCTTCCAGTCACTGCCCTTGCCTGGGAAGCACAAAACAAAGAAGTTGAACGTCTGAATGAAAAGATCCCCTATAAGACTACCTTGCACAGCTTATCAAAGTGCAAGGATTAAAGTATTATTAAGAAAAGAATCATGAGACAATGCACAGGCCTTACAAGCTTTATTTACAGGTGATTTACTAAGATGTGAGCCTTGATCTGCCAGGCTTTTCTCTCAGGGTCACAGATGGCCCTCTTTGGAAGAACGACTCTTCCATTCTTGTTATTTCTCCCTCTCTGCCTGCCACCTTTTCCTGCTCTTCTGAGATGAAGCATGCCACACAACAATGAAGAGATTTTCCACATTAGCAGTATTGCCAGCCAGCCACTTCTCTTTGTGTAAGTCTGTTTACATAGTCTCCTTGGCAACATAACGTAGAAGTTGATTTTTCTTTTTTATATCTCTGACTAGCAGGTTTGGTTTTCCCCTTTGTTTGAAGCTTATCTACCTCACACACTGAATTATTTCTATTGAGTTTTATTTTATTAATTCAAAAAAGAGAATCATTTTTACACCTTAGTATTTTAGCAATATCCCCTGCAGAAATCCAATATTTTCAGGGACTCTTAGAAAAATTCTTCAAATTAATTACTGAATAAAACATTTATTCTTGATTAGAACTTGCTACTATTTAACTCTCATGAGTTCTATAGACTGTATATATTCTCCAACCTGATGCCTTCATTTAATAGCTGGAGGAAGTTTGGGGCCAACCAAAAAGCCAGAGTAATCATCAAATTCTGACCCTCCTTAGTTTTGTGATCCAAGCATTGGAACTACAGAACAGTTACAGGCACGTTTTTGCATATACATATACGGTTTCACCTATATTGTGCTAAAGTACACTGAGGAAACATCCCATTTTCCAAAACCCCAAATTCTAAACCAGTGGAACAGAAGGCACATTTAACAGAACTCATGGGTAAATGTGGGTTATAGAGAGACTCACCCTTGGCTAGGGGAAAGTTTCTTTAGTAGCAGATCACTATGATATGACCAAATAATGTTCCATAAGTACATCTATTGAAAAGATTAAAATTAACTAGAAGAGTCACTCTTCACAGAGATAGGCATCAGAATTAAAAACACACAAGTCTCTTGACACCCCCTACGCTTGCACTTACATTTTCCTGTCATGATATCAGAGCATGTGTATGTTGAAAATTTATTCAGATCATTTCTGTTGTAAAGTGCCAGCTAATGATCATGAATTTTAATAATACTGGAATTAAGTTGGATAATCTATTGTTTGCCAAGGTCTCAGATTGTTTTCTCCAGTTAGTACTTGTGTTCTCTTTGTAATGCGTATATTATTCCCAACTTGTAGATAAAAATCAAATTCAAACATGTTAAGCAATTTGTCTATTGTCCAGAGCAAGAATTTTAACTCAGCTTAATTCCAAAATCCTATTCTCTTACCCTGTATTGAATTTCTTTCCCCCAAATTATAAAATAATATTTACTTATTTCCAGACAACTTTTATTCTGCTAACATGTTGTATTTATCATCACAATGTCCCTTTAACAGTTTAAGCTAAGGAATTGTTTTGTAGCTTGTTAAGTCAGGTTACAGAACAATGGCTTGGTTACAATTACTTTAAAATATCTCACACATACATACACCTGGAAGGTTTTGAGTAAAGACCTGGACCAATAGATTAGGATGTTTTTACTTTTTAATATAACGTCAATATCTTTCTTGGAAACAAGTATTGCTACTTATCAAAATATATATTTTGTTCTATTAAAATCTCCAAATTGCACATCAATTAGTTATTACATTGAAGTCTTCACCCTTCCTGTTTTAAGTAAGATCTAGGTAGGGATAATACAGAGTAGAGACACATTTTGAGCCAAGTAAAAAATTAGAGCTTGTCAATACTCTCAGTATTTAAGTGATTCCTTGGCAATTTTTACTACCTGCAACATGAGAAGTACATTTCACTTATTCAATTTGATGGTAATAGTCACACTGACTTTAAGTACAATTTACGAAAAACAAAGCCAAGATTCTAAAAGCTTGAATATTTTTAGAGGAATCATCTAGAATAGTGCTTCTAAATATGGTGTGAATTGGGAGAAAAGAAACACCTCCTCTCCCTTGACACCTTGTTGGAGACTGTGGCATAGGCCTCTCCACCCATTTAAGCACTTAGGGTTATGAAAATAATACAGAAAGTGGAAAATTATGCAAATGAAAGTACAGAGACTAAATTTTGAAAAATGCTGATGTAATGGGACACATTGCTTTGGTCTATCCTTTTTTTTAAAAAGTAAAAATACCTACAAGTTTTGCAACCACTCCTCTTTATTTCAAAAGGTTTTGAGAGTATATATACCTCAAAAATGGATAGGCATTTCTAGATCAAAACCCTATTTTTTACTTGATAGACATCATAACAGAGACATTTTTAATCAGTTAATTTCAGCTCTGCATACGTATACATATACAGTTGATATAACATCAAACTTTTTTTGTTCTATTTAAGATTTCGACATCGTAGTGCAGATCTTAGCTTAATTCATGAACTTGATGAACTTCAAAAGTTATTGAGTTCTTTCCAAAAGAAGTAAAATTTGACTGCTTACATTTGACTGCTTATAACATCATGAAGAAAATTGGAAGGAGCCATAATTCCATCTCCAGAGCAATGGAACTTTATGAAAGTTGGTTTCCCCATTGTGTTTGTTTCCTAGAAGATATTGTAGCAAGACACAAAGGACCCAGGGACAGTTGGCAAGCTGATCACATCTGAAACTCGGCAAGTCATCCTGTTCTCAATGAATGTCCCTAGAAATAAAAATTATTCTGCCCCTGGTGATGTGGAATCAAATTAAAAGACATCACCAGGTGAAGACTTTTTGTTTGTTCTGAAATTGTTTATGATCACAAAGTTACTTCACTATGCATAGATAAATAATACAACTCCTTCCAGCCAGAAATGAACCTAAATCCCAAAAGATCAGAATTAGATCTTGGCTATCAATAGCCAGTAGTCCCACCTTCAGTCTTTCTCCTGGCTATCGTCATCTTAATTTGGATACACATGACAGTCTATTTATGCCCATACCATAGATTACGGAAAGGGGAATTGAATATAGATTGTCAAACCTAGAAAAAAATGACATATTTTATTACCTCCCCGAACAAAACCTCAGTAGATACCTTAGTTCATTCAGACGTCCATAACAAAGAACCATAGACTAGGTGGCTTATAACAACAGAAATGTATTTCCCACAGTTCCAGAGCCTAGAAACTCCAAGGTCAAGGCTCTGGCAGAGTCCGTGTCTGGTGAAGTACGATTTCCTGATTCATAAACAGCCATCTTTTCGCTGTGCCTTCTGGTGGTGTGCTGGTAGGGCAAGGGAGCTCTCCAGGGCCTCTTTTATAAGGGCACTAATCTCACTCTTCAGAGTGACCCAATCACCTCCCAAAGGTCCCCACCTTCTCATCCCATCACCCTGGGAGTTAGGATTTCAACATACGAGTTTGGAGTTGGGGAAACATAAACATTCAGCCATTAGCAATAGGGAAGCTTTAAAATCAATTTCAAGTAACTGTAGAAAACTGACCCCTTTAGTTGGTATTTTATTTTTAATCCATAGTTAAGAACATTCAGGCCTCTTAATATATCTTAATGTCATCAAAAATGTAGAAATTTGTATTTATTCCATGGTGTGCAGTTTTTTAAAAATCCATCAACAATTTTTGGTGTAATAGAGAACACACCTTAAATAAATCGAGCAATCTGTTTTAAGGGACTCAGAATCACTACCTAACATCACATTTGAGTTCAGGGAACACACACTTACAAAATATTGCTCTGCCACTTTATTGAGCATTGAGTATTGCTGACATAAGTTTTTTGCCTCCAACTCTATTTCAGGTAATAGTGAACATAGCATTGAACGTGGAGTACTGTTCTACAATTAATTACCTGCAAGACCTATCAGAAAGTCACTTAACTTCTGTGCATATTGGGTTTCACTGGGTCTCACCTTTGAAATGAGGGCTGCCAGAGATAATCCCTAAGTCCCTTTCCTCTTGTAAGTTATTTATGCATTTTTATTAGAATTCTATGTATACATATGCAGTTACTTTTAATGTATTAACAAAACATTTAAAATGGAGTTATAAACTGCAGTGATTAAAATGTTTATTATTTGAACAAAGGCCAATACAGCTAATGTGACACGTGATTTACATGCCCTGAGCCTTTTTTCCTCATTTTTGTAGTAGCCTCTGGTGCTCTAGCATAAGGAAGAGTGTATTTAAATAATAACATTAGTAAAATCCATGCCTCAGATCTCTCTCTACACACACATACAACACACACACACACACACACACATTTGCTGTTTTCTAAAGTTTCTTTGCTAAGGCATCTTCCATATTCTGAGATTAAGCCTTCTCAGACTTGTGGCGAGTGAAATAAAACAAGATATTTCTGGATTTGGCTTAATCTAGAACCTGGCTGTTCAGGACCATGGTAGAACTAAGAAAAGCTGAGCACCTTGCCTGTACCCATGACAGCTCTCTGGGGACAGTAATCGCTCCATTCCAGGCTGCAGAAAGCTAATACCCTGTGCTTGGAAAACTCACCAAGGCTCAAAGGCTTCACATGGTGAAGAGTTGATTCCAAGGTGCCATCTCCTTGCTTCTGTCCAGGAAAATGGCCAAACTCTCCTATAATACTAATCTATAAGAAATATGCTGGCCTTTCCACCTCAGCATGATTTCACACTAAAATGGCTATTCCTCACTCTTCAGATATTATGTTTCATAACATGTAAGAAAAGATGAAAGAATCCAAGGCAATAATGGAAAAAAATATATATAAATATATATATACATTTTTTTTTTACCAGAAATCTATTAGAATACAAGCTTTACCAAGCACTGGTAGCTACTGTGTTTGCACAGCCCTAGTCACATCTAACCATTTTCTTTTAAAGTGACAGACTTAAAAAAATTCCTCTGAGGTGTCATAATAGAATCCTAGGAAAAAGTAGCCAGAATTTTAAAACTTTTCTGTTTGAGAGTTCTAGCCTCCCATGAACAGCCTTAGTCTGAAAGCATATCAAAGCAATATTTTTCACCATCCATCTTCTGGAATTAATGAAGTAGCAGTGACTTTTCCTTATGAAAGGTTTGGAGGGCAGTGTTGGAAACACAGTGCACTCAACTGGCAGACCTTGAAGGCAAGATGTGCAGAAGAATTGACTGCACAGGAATCAGTCCTGAGCAGACTGATTACCCCATAGTGTCTGGCTAAGCTGCTGTTATCCAAGGTTCTGCTGCATAAAACTCATGGAAGAACAAATGAACAAAGTCTGTCTTCAGGACTAGTTGGAAGCATTTACAGTGAACCATACCAAGTAAAACTCAAGAAAAAAAATTTAGTTGCCCTATTTGACTCTGGCCAAAAGTTGCATGACTTGCCAGGGCAAATAGTTGCCCTATTTGACTCTGCCAAAAGTTTATTGGGTAAACCCAATAAAAGCAGACGTTTTGAAGTGGAATCAGGACCACAGTCTGCACATTTCAAGTTTCCCCTGTTGAGAATGTATTTCTAAAGTAAAACTGAGATAGATGTGTACCACATGCTTGTAGTGTGTGTGTAACCACCCATATCCAAGATGTGCAACTATAAAACCTACATCTGGAATATGTTTTTTTTTATTTGATCTTCTGTGTGCACAGTTTAAAAATTAAGTATTGCCTAAGCAGAGAAAGAAGCAATTAAAACCTATGAACATTTTTAAAAGAAGAGAGGTTAACTGAAAAGCTATTTTTTAAACTAGTCCAAGACAGGTCATATGGCATAATGATTAAAATCATAGGTCACTGAGATAGACTTGTAGGATCCTAGCTCAGCTTCTTATAACTATGTAACCTTGGTCAAGTTCCTTGACTTATATAAACGTCAATTTCCTCATCCATGAAATGAGTCTCAAATGAAAGTAATGTATGTAAAGCAATCAGCAGTCTCTGATAGAAACCTCTTACCATTCTACGAGATTTAATTGTAGCTTAGAAACTGGACATGATGTCAATCTTGAGATATCTGTCATGATTTTAAAATGTGTTTTTCACAATATACATCACAGGAGAGCAGCAGATAGTCCAGAGAAGGAATGATTTAAAAAAAAAAAAGAAAAAAAAAGGTCTGACTTTTTAAGTAATATAAAACAAAATGACAATATTAACGCAAAGACATGTCTGGTTTTGCCTAGTTTATTTTGCTAAATTCAGTGGTTCAAGTGGATCTTGTAGCTTACTAGTTATTTTCAAGGCAGAAGCAAACAGATACCTACAGCACAGAGTCAGAGCGTCCAAAAGTTTTACCCTGTCAAATTCCAAGATTGCTATGTTGTCCTCCCACGCATTCTGTCCTGAGAAAATGCCACTAACCCACTGTAGATTTGCACATTCTTCTTCTGGTGGACATTTGGCCTTTCACTGTGAATTTTGTCATAAGGAAAATAATGACTTGAACTTATTTCTTAACAGACAATCCATATGACTACATAGTATATGTTGAGAGCTGGAGAGGGATATCAGAGAGATCAGGTATAGGCTCCCAAACTATAGAGCTGGGTTTCACTAGGGAGAGAGAGACCTGTACATAGAACAGCACAAAAAAATAGAATCCCTAGCTTCTCCTATGTGCCACTTCCATAAGACTGAGTCCACTGGAGTGGGAATGATTCTTAATTTATACTGAATTATTATTTTGATTATTTTCATGGCTATCACATATGCTGCATATCCTAGGACATTTCAGGTTGCTCAGTTGTATTGGTTGCCTATTTTTAACATAGCCATTTATATAACTTCAAGAGCCAGGAAGCTACCTTTGAACACTGTAAATTGTCAGATGGTTTTTGATTTCCTAGGTTGCTTATCACTTGGCAAATATGTACAGCAGACCTTTTCCACAGAATGCACTGGGACTTATCCCCTAGACATTCCTTCTCTTTGTTAAATGTCTCAGGCAGGGACTCCAGCAACCCTTTCCTTGGGAGGAAGAAGCCTCTAGATTTCAGGAGTGCCCTCCAGTGGCTGACCTGCTGTCTAACTAATCCTCTACTGATTTCCCCAAGGCTGACTGGGGCAGCACTTCTTGCACCGCTAAAGCCCAGCTGAAAACTGAGGTAGGATCTTCTCACTTAGAAATATCCAGAGGTAGGAAAAGGTCTCGATCATTGCATAGACAGGCTAAAATTGATGAGTGCTTTGTGTCAGAAAGGTTGTGGGGTTTGGTGTGTGTGTTTTTTTTTTTTTTTTTAGTTTTTCATATCATGCACACTACTTGCCTACTCAGCTCCAAAAACAACATTCTGTCACAGCAATTGCCAGGGAAAAACATGAGGTGGAAAAATCAGAGTAACGTCTTCCCTTGGGGTGAGATTATACAGGAAAAGTCATCCGACAACTCCCAGCCTGGGCTTCGTAGGTCAGCAGGAAAGGCTGTTATTACCTTAGCGTTGTTGGGAAATTTAAAGAGATAATAGAAGTGGAAAAGCTCAGAAGGAGACTCTCACATAGTATATGCTCAGTAAATGATGGCTGTTAGCCTGTGGGTCTCTTCATGGGCACTGACGCTTTCCTGATGCATCTCCACCTCTAAATCAAGAGTCCAGTGTATTTACTTACTTCCTAACCCCCTAGTGAGGAGATACCAGGAAAAGCTTTGAATTTTCTACAGAGGAAAGCTTAGAGGAGGTGATCTGGTAAGAATGTAAGGCTTGCAGCTGTGTTTTCACAGCACGTTCCATTAAATTGCTCAAATGTTCATTTTTTTTTTAAATAATGAAGGGGCTGCTGATGGAGCGTTGTCCCCCAGATCCTAGACCCCTAATTACTCAGAAATGTCAGTCTGCCTAGAAGCTATCCATTCTACCCACTTTCCTCTTATATTGCTCCAGTTTCAAGTATTCCCCTTGAGGTTTTAGAAATACTGTTTGTTTATCCAGCACTTAGACTCATCAGAGGGAGGGAGGCCCTAGAGCATTCACATGGAATTCCTCCCCCACTTGAATATTTGTCAGGAAAAAAAATAGATTCAACTATAAATGTGCAGCAGAGTTGGTGCCTTCCCACTGTGAATGTATTTTCAAGTGCACGGACCAATCCACCACAAAGGAAAAATGCAATACCCTTCCAAAAATATACAGTGCTGCTGTGATGTTGCATTCCTCTGTTCATTTTCCCAGAGCCAGGTTACAGGGCCATAGGCTCCATTTGAATGGATTTCTTAGTCTAAAACAGAGGTAAAATCAAGCGCAAAGCCATGATGTTACTTTTTTTTTTTTTTTTAATACTGAACTTAGACTTGAGAAATCTTTCTATTGTTTTTCTCTTTTTTTGAGACAGGGTCTCTCTTTGTCACCCAGGTTAGAGTGCAGTGGGGTGATCTTGGTCACTATGACCTCTACCTCCTATTCTCAAGTGATTCTCCCATCTCAGCTGTCAAGTAGGTGAGACCACAGACACTCACCACCACGCCCAGTTTTGTTGTTGTTGTTTGTATTTTTGGTAGAGACAGGTTTTATCATGTTGATCAGGCTGGAATTGAACTCCTGAGGCTCAAGCAATCCACCCACTTTGGACTCCCAAAGTGCTGGGATTACACGCCTGGTCTTTATTTTCATGAATTGAAAATAGCTCTAGGAAGTTGTGAATTAACTCAGTTAAAGATGTAGGGGTTTCCTTAATATTCCAGGCATCACAGCTATGTTATGTAGAAACTAAGGGCAATGAAATGAGCCTTCAATGTCTGTATTCCTGCTTTTACTGGACATTCAGTAGGCACTCGTATCCATGTTTGGTGAAGGAACGAATGAATGATTTAGCAGAACTAACTTGTATATCTCTGCAATGATCTCAGATTTAGGAAAATAATCTTAAGTATGGAATAAAGATCAAAGCCTCATTAACTTTGCTTTTATAAAAATGGAGATAGCAAAAAGTGTACCTTGCATGTCAAGTTTCTCTCATCGGGCTAACTTTGCCCAGAGATACAAATTTAGTCTCTTTTTATCTAAGCAAGTCTAGAAAGTCTTGAAACACAAGTCATGGTTGTATTTGTATTCCTCTTTGGTTTCTTGTTATTTCTTGTAATTATAGATACCATATTTTTAAGTCTCTGGGTTTTGGTTTACTTCTGCCTGGATGGATAAGGCAATACCATGAGTAAATGTTGAAAGAGGTGCCTAATGCAGAGAACTGGTGGCAGCTGTTTTTATGACATTTGCAGACCTTTAACATTCAAAACGGTATCCATGTAGAACTCACAAAGGGAGAGTCAAGTTGCTGGGTGCAACCATTGTTATTGTTAGTGGATGGAGATTTATAATTATACCCTTGTCTGCTCAGAGCACATGCCATAGGGAGAAGCAACATAAACACAGGCAGCATGGCAGGCAGTCCAGGACAACAATGAGGTTACAAATTATACAAAGCGATTTCACCATTCACGAAATAAGCCTTATTTGCAAATATGAAATGAAATGTGGACCTTTTATCTTTATGTTTTAGTTTGTTTTCCAAAATTACATTCACAACTAAACAGGCTTACTTAAACATCTGTGATGTTTTCAGTCTGGCTCGTGGTAAAATTCTAGTGGACACATTTCTCCTAAGTATTCTCATATTCATATTCTCTCTCTCTCTCTCTCTCACTCTGTGTGTGTGTGTTTCTTCCTCCCTCTCTCTCAAACACACACATCCTTCTCACTTAAATTGTAAGGCATTACCACTTTATATAACAATATATTTAGTCAAAATTGAGACATCATAGCAGCATTATATTTATTTTCTGCAGATCTGCCCCGAAGTTAGCAGCAAACTATAGGAAATAGATCAGATTATTGAATGGAACACTGCTTGGATTAGGAATTATGCATAATATTTTCTATATTTTATCCCAGTATTCAACAACATAAACATATTGTTTTTAGAATAAGAAAAAAACTTACATCTGTTTTTCTGTCTGTTAATCAATCTGGTCTTACAAACAGGCAATGCTTAAGGTGAAAAACTCATAGTCCTTATGGGCTATGGATGACAGATCCTTCTAAAAGCCTGTGGGGTTCTTTTCTAAAGTAGAGGATTCAGGTGTCTGTCCCAGGCTCCGAATTGGGATTAGATGGACCACCTTCACACCCTTCCTTCCCTATTCTGTTGTGGTCTTCAGAATTTGAAAAAGCAGAAAGGTTAATCACACCTCAAGGTTAGGGGAGGGCAAAGAGGTCAAAGGGGAACAGGTATTTATGGTCACACATCAGGTACTTTGCTCATGTTGTGCTTTTCAAGACCTATGAGGAAGGAACTTATTATTTATTTTTAAATTTCAACTTTTATTTTTGATAGAGGGGGTACATGTGCGGGTTTATTGTGTGATGCTGAGGTTTGAGGTGTGGATCTTGTCACTCAGGTAGTGAGTACAGTACTGATAAAGTAGTTTTTCAACCCATGCCCCCTATTCCAGGTAGTCCAGAGTATCTGTTGTTCCCATGTTTATGTCCATGTATGCTCAGTGATTATCTCCCATTTGTAAGTGAGAACATGTGGTATTTGGTTTTCTGTTGCTGTGTTAATTCGCCAAGGATTATGGCCTCCAGCTGCATCCATATCACTGCAAAAAAAACATGATTTTGTTCTTTTTCATGGCTGTATAATAGTCCATGGTATATATATACCACATTAGTTTTATCCAATCCACTGCTGATGGGCACCTGAGTTGATTCCATGCCTTTGCTATTGTGAATGGCACAGTGTTGAACATGCAAGTACATGTGCCTTTTTGGTAGAATGATTTCTTTTCCTTTGGGTATATACCCAATAATGGGATTGCTGGGTTGAATAGGACCTCTGTTGTGAGTTCTTTAAAAATCAAGGAAGAAATTTATTATCTCTATTTTAAAAGTGACAAATATACATGTCACTTTTTTTTGGGTCAGGGTATCATTCTATCACGCAGGCTGGAGTGCAGTGGCATGATCATGGTTCACTGCAGCCTTGAACTCCTAGGTGGGTTCATACAATCCTCCTGCCTCAGCCTCCTAAGTAGCCGGGAGTACAGTCAGGATCTACCATGCTCGACTTCACTTTTAAACTAGAAAAATGTGCTTGGTACATAGCGAATGCTCAAAAATATTTATGGAATGAATTATTCTAGTAATACAAATTTCTATGGCTTTGCATAGCTTATATATCTGTATATTTATACAAAATGTGTTCATAAATGCAGATTCATGTCCAAACACGTAAACAATAGAGAGATAGCCCCTCTGGGACTTGTTGGATATAGCAGGAATTTTTTTATTTCTCTAATACTGCAGTGGAGTTTGATTCAAAAACTCCTCTTAACCAATCCAAATAATGTCATTTCCCAGCTGTGGTGTTGCACTGGGTCGAGTTCAAGTGCCAAAAGCTCAGCCGAGAGGAAGCCAAAACAATCACATCCTGAATGGTTAGAGTATTTTCTGCCCATCATCACTGTATGACATACCGTCTCAGGGGCCTTCTAGAGCCTGGGGAGTCCTCTGCTCCACCAGAGACTTGACTTGGCACAGAGCCTGCCACGTCGTCAGCCCTTAACGACAGTTACATAATAAGTACTCTCTGAATCTAGGGATAATCATTTCCCACTCATATTTTATAACTGTGAAGGCTTCCTTTCCCCCAAATATTATGCCATAACTATGTGCACAAAATGATACACTGGAGTCCCAATTCATCATCAGATAGTTTTAAGCTAAGCTCCATAGATGTTTCCCAGGCTCTTGACTTGGAGGTAAGCACTGGTTTCACAGTTGGCTTCATTATGAGCCTGGGACATTTGATTCGCATGACTTCAGATTACAGAAGAGGTGAAGCAATGGTTACAAATCAAGAAAACTTACTCTTCTTACATTAAGATATTACTTCAGTTTCCATGGGTAAAAGTAGTAATCTACATGCAATCAACATATTTAGTGAGGAGATACATACACTAAGGAGGATACTGAAATTTTATTTCATTTAGCAAATTCTACTTCACTCCTGTGACAATGTAAGTGGGGAATAAAAGTTCAGATATTCACATTCAGAATTTGATTTCTTTCCTTTATGAAAGAATGCCCCAGTTTTAACTGGCAGCAGAGAAGCCTGTATTTCACAAGGCAGCATAGTGACTGTGCATGGAGGGAGGAGAGTCAGAAACCCAACCTCCAAAGCAGCCCTGCCACATTTACTTGTGTACCTCAGACAAATCACCTAACTTTTTTAGGCATTGGTTCCCTAATATGTAAACGCAATGGGTTGAAATACAGGTCCTTTATGTCTCTTAGCTCTTAAAACATTATGGCCCTAAATCTATTCACCTCATGTCAATAGAGAAAGCCCAAAGATGACAGAAATTAGGAAAAATCTCCAGATAACTCAGTGATCTTGGTGTGTGCCACTTAGACAGCTAATGGTCAAATATACTTCCATCAACAATAGGAGTTGTGATTGGACAATATTAAAGATAAACACTAAAAAGCTAGAATTAGGGTACTGTGTTCACTTTTTAAATAAACCTACTTTATACCCCTTTTTCCATGCTTGACATTTGCTGACTGTTGTTTCCTATTTAGATGAAGATTACTATGGTATGATGTAGTCAGATTCTAGTTGGCAAATTTCACTAAATAATTTAGAAGCCTCCATAAATTTTTTTTTTTTTCTGCTACAATTTCATTAAAATTCATTTGGGGAACTACACTGCTTCAATAATGGAATTGTATCTTATGTTTTGGAACTGTTTCCATGACAACAGTAACAGGTGCAAGTTCACATATATGCTTATGTTCATTTCAAAGGTTACTGCAATTATCCCTGTAAAGGTAAATTTCACTGCAAATAATATCCAAGTACCTACATTGTTACTTTTAGGAGAAAATGGCTTCTATATATAATGATATACATTAATTTCCTCCAGATGAAAAAAGAAATTATAAAAGTAAAATCCCTGAACAATACTTGAGTTAATTTATATAATAGAAACTCACACTTAACTTTATAATAGACTATACAGATTTAAGGAATATAAAAGACTGATTGCATAGGTCTAGATTGGGGAATATTGCCAGTAAGAAATAGAAGACAAAGTTGGACAGTAATGGAAAATTACTAGGACTGCTTGCACAAAGGCCGTTCATTGTGAGGATGTAAGGTTAAATTCCCTTCCCTATCCTCCCCTAATCCCCAATCTCTTTGAGTAAATAGAGGCCATTCAAAAGGCACGCCACTCTGTATAAACTTTGTTATCCCTTGAAAAAAAAAACTAGACCAAAAAATAAATAAATAAATAACTGGCACCATATTCCCATGCTCCATCTCTCTTAAAATAATAGTCTCTCTGTAATCAGAACATCTGTGTGCCAACCAAAAGATGACACACCCACCTGTATGCCCCTGATTTCCTCTGCCTTCCATTACATCCCTACAACCTAGGTGCCCAGAGTTAAGAGTTTAAAAGAAGGCAGAGCACAAATGTCTTTTTGAAATCTTCAAAGTCTCCTAAGGTTTTCCGTTTCCAAAGCTCCTTAACTAGATCCTAACAGTGTGTACTTTGACCTTCAGTGATCTACCACCAGTCCCACGCCTTGCTTAACGTTTTGAACTGGACCCATTGTCTGCTGAAATCTTCCTGGCCTGCTTAATCTTTATAGGTGATACTTTGGAAGATGGCTGTCCATTTCTCTCAAAATGGTTACATCTAGTCCCCCTATTTTCACCCTCTTTTTTATTTTCTTTGAGTCCAGGTTGAACTTCCTGGCCTGTTTAATCTTAGGACACAGCCCATTCTATTAGATTCTTCATCTCAGAAACTTTATCTTACTCCTGTTTGCTCTCACACCTCCAGTTCCTAGTTGAGTACTTCCTATATTATAGGTATTCCAGGCCAGTCCAGGGACAGCCGAGTTTGGTTCCAGTGGCCCTAACCTAGGCTAGATTCATTCAAATGAGAATGCTGAAATAAGAAAATAGGTTCCCAAAGTAAGTTGCTTATATAGGTGATTGTAAAGGTGGATGTTATTGATGTAGGTGTTGCTAGTTCTTAATGAAAAATACACACACCAGATGGTATCTTAACCTGAGGGGTTTGTCTTCCAAGTGAGATTTATGTGAAAGAGATGAGAAAATATAATTTGTCCAAAGCTCAGGAGAGGAGATCAGCATAAGGAGATCTGCAGAAGAATTCATTGTAAGACAAAGGTGAGAACACTCAACTCATGATAGATGGAAAACCCATTTGAAGTGAGTTCTGGAAGACAAGAATAAGTAGTTCAACCTAGACTCAAAGAAAATAAAAAAGGAGAGGGTGAAAAGAGGGGGACTAGATGTAGCCATTTTGAGAGAAATGGGCAGCCACCCTCCAAAGTATCACCTATAAAGATTAAATGGGAAGATTTGAAATCCTGAGCAACCCTGAAGACCTGTAGATGTGGATCAGGTATATCCCCAGACAATTAGATGTGAATGCCAAAAGTGCAGTGAACATTTTCCATTTCTTACATATGCACATTTTCCATGTTTAATATATGTGCATGTCTCATATACATATATTACACTCTTCAGAATTTAACTCCCTTTTACTTCTATACTTGTCATGGCACTTTTTTCAGCTCAGAAAATAATTGTGCCAAGAACCAGCACTCCTCTTGTGGAAGTGGCATTTCTCAGTCTTCTGGAAACTGAGCATTCCTTATCTTATGCCCTAAGACAAAGCAGGCCAAGGAGAATGTAGAAGCAATGAGTCCAGTTCTGAGAATCAAGCAAGGCCTAGGAGCAGTGGCAGGTCACTAAACACTGGGCTTCATTTCCAACCTTCCGCTCGGTTTGATGATAAAGTCTGGACACTTGACTATTTGTGCATCACACAAAACAGGCTTGTTTCAAACCACACCATTTATGCTTTCCACATAGATGGCAGCAGATATCTGCATGTGGAGAACTCCCTCCCATATGAGGCAAGTTTTCAAAAAATGACAAAGTGGCTCTTTTAAATGTAGAGTGTACAGAACCATCATAGTAATCTGTTTATGAAAGTACATTTTTTGTTCTTGTAAGCTGTAAGTAAATATGGTATAGAACAGAACTGGATTTGCTTACAACATTTTGCATTAAATTTTATATGAGTATCTATATATGTTCATTAATTCTAAATGATAATTTATAGTTTTAAAGAAAAGCTGATCACATAGTAGCATTTGTATTCTTTGAAACATTTCTAATTTGCACGCATCTATCATGTATATCCTTTATAGTGATTAAGAGTTAAAGTAGAAAGTCATAATTGTCTCATTTGTTGAATGAAGATTGTGAAACAGGTGAAGGCAAGTGTTTATTTTGTTTTACCTTGTGGATCTAAGCAGCATTTCTCACTTGAGCCGAGGTGCACCATGTGGCTGTTATAATGAAAGCCATCCTCTGGGCTGCTTATAAAGAAGCACTGATGGAATTAGAATGAGGTAGCAAAGGTCACAGCATTCTAGGAAGTGTTAAAGGGATGAAAAAAGTGATAACAGCAAGAAGCTTATGTGTGTAGCACAGGCTTTGTTTGGAGCCAAGGATTTCTATAAACAAAAGTAGGGGAAGACAAAACACACCTAGTAAAACTAAAATCTTTAGAGGAACCTATAATGTTTCTGGACTACCGGGACCTTCCTATCATCCAGTACTCTTATCATCATAGGATGGCTTGTCTTTCAGCCTGGAGTCTAAGAAAAAGCTCCCAAGCGGGGATCTAGAGATAGATTGTAGCCCTCGCTCTGATGATGCCAGCTCTGGAACTTGTAACCAATCAGTTCTTTCTTCAGTTTCAAATTTGAATAATAAGAGTTCTGGTTTAGTTGATCTCTAAGATTTTTCACAGAACAACAACAACATAAAAGATATGTGATTCCATCAAATAAGATATGAACTTCTTTAGATTTTGCTACTGTTGTTATAATCATCAGTAACTAGACTTAGCTTAACCTACATACTTTTGCCTAATACTTTTTTTACATGTACATAACCGTTTTTTCAAGAACCAAACACACAACACAAGGAGGCAAAAAGTAAGGTATAAGATATAGCACACAAATCTTGCCAGGCTAGTTCCAGAAGCATCTCTAGAAAAGTATAATTGTTAGGTTATGCTGGGAGGATCATAATGAACCTTTCCAGGAAAGGATGGAACATGGAGATGATGCACACTAACAACACTGATGTGGTGGTGTGAAAATATGAAGAGCTATAAGGACTTATTTAGGAGATTTGTCATTGGAGAGTCTTGCAACCAATATCAACTTTTGACTGACTGAATGAATAACGTTTTGCAGCTGCACAGATGACACAGAAGAGAGTTTAATGCAAGGACAAGTTCTATTCAGCTTTGAGAAGAATTAAGGAGATTCTCTAACAACAGATTTTTTGAAGTGTTTTCTCTGTTTAATTAATTCCCAAGTTGTGATTGGTATCTGTAATTACAAATATATTTATTTATAGGAAAATATATTTCTGTTGAACAGTAGCATTTTCATTTTATCATTACAATTGTGAAAATAGTATTCATGCAACTTAGTAGGGTTAGGTCCTTCAGTATCTCTAAGTGGTACCTTTTCCACTCAAGTTTCATCCCTTTGTTAAGGAACCAATTCAATTCACATGTGATCAGCAGCCAGGTAAACAGCTTTTAGGGCCATGGTCAAAATGAAGGCTAGAAATCAGTTCAGCTTTATGGTTATGGTTATTAGATTATGTATAAAATATAGTTTGCTAGCATGTGAACATTTTGGTACTGCATGTAACCATTATGAAATTAACCATAATGATGGCTTGAGTGTGTGAAGAGATTATGCTTGCTTTTCCTTTCTTATGGTTAATAAAAGCAGGCAATTTAGCAAAATATGTTATTTGCAAGAAGAACTGTAAAGTGAACACCTTGCATATAATCAAAACATTCTGCAAATTCCTTTAACAGTAAGTATAGCTTGATTCCACCCTACTCCACCCCTGACACTTCACCTTGGATTGGTGATAAAGTCAAGCTACTTGACTCTTTGTGCATCAAAACAGGTTAATTTTAAACTGCTTTGAGGCTCACCTACCATTTCTGTGTTCAACATAGATGGCAGCAGATATCTGCATGGAAAAGCTCCCAGCCACCCAAACCTTTAATGAGGACTAGAATATGGCAATAATGGAGTTGGCCCACAGTGAAGACCTAGGAGTCTTTCATTAAATGAAGTTCAGTGATGCCAACACATGACTGCCTACGCCAGGTCCCACAGCAGGGCTTTTGCTACTGTGGGATTTTGGCTGCAGCCGTTGGCTTCTGCTGTTGAATTCCCCAGCTTTGTTTCGTAGACAGCTGCAGCTGCCTCCAGTTGGCTTTAATTCCAATGTCATGCCAATGTAGACAGCAGCATTTCCGCATCATGTAGCCCTAAACATGAAAACTAAATCTATCTATGCTGCTTTAAGTATAAGAGTTCTCACATAAGCATATTTGATTCTTGTGGTGTATATGTGATCTTTGCATAGGCATATTTAAAGCTAATGTCTACTGCAGGAAGGTAAAATTATTATGTATATGATGTCAAAGCTGGGTAACCTTTACACTGCGATGAAAATATGTGGGATGACTGACTTTCATAATTCTGTATTCAATAGCAGTGGACAGGACTTTGTCAACACTCGCACTGATGAAAGACAGTCATCAAGACAAATTGTTTTTTTAATTAAATAAATAATTGCATTAGAAAAGAGAAAAGTAAATTTAAGCCCACATTATGAATAATCTCATTACATTTCCACTTGTGGGTATTCATTCATCAGCACGATCTGAATTTTACGTATGTAAAACATGGGTAATAACCATTTCTAGACTTGAAGCCCTTTGAAGACAGGGAGCAGCTCATTGTTCTCTGAGTTTCTCCTAAGATACAGGAAAAAACTGAATCTAAACAACACAATGAACTTGTTGGTCATAATATATAGCACCATGCTGTCATTGTTGAGTGCCTTAGTCCTGGGCATATGAGTAGAGACAAAAAGGCACAACCCCTAATTCCAAAGAACTTCATCAAGGAGATTATTATTATTAAACTTTTAAGTTTAGGGGTACAAATGCAGGTTTGTTGCATAGATAAACTTGTGTCATGGGGTTTCTTATACATATTATTTCATCACCTGGTATTAAGCCTATTATCAATTTCTTTCCTGATGCTCTCCCTCCTCCCACCCTCCAGTAGACCCCAGTGTGTGTTGTTTCCCTCTATGTTCATGTGTTCTCATCATGAGTGTCGTATTTGGTTTTCGGTTCCTGTGTCAGTTTGCTAAGGATAATGACCTCTAGCTCTCCCATGTCCCTGCAAAGGATGTGATTATTTGCATACGCTATGACTAGGGTATAAAGAAAGGAAAACAGAACACTCTGTGAGATCACAGAGTATAGTACTCATTCAACCGCAAGCTGGAGTGGTGAGAAAGAAAAACAGTAGGGAAGATATTCTATTATAGATAGGGCCCCTGTTTTCTAGTTGCAAATAATTTTGCTGTGGAGACTGTATTAACCCACAAAACAAGGAACTGTAAAGAAGTACAAACTTAAATGTTGAATTTTAAATAGGAGTTCCTTGTTATATAAAGAGTTCTAAGAAAAGATCAGAACTTTTGATACCCAGCCAGAATAATCAAGAAAATCCCCTGGAGAAAGAGGGTCTGGAAGTATTACTTACTGTCCACTGCCCCATATAAAACTTGATGGTGAGCCCCATCACGTAATGTCCCTGTTGTTAAAATGTCTCTTAGTTGTGATCATTTTCTAGCTCTGTATCTTTCAAGAAAGCTATTTTGACATAGAACAGTATTAGATTTGTTTTGACCACATGTTTTATTATAGCTCCAGGCCATTACATTAGCAGTGTTACTACACTTGCCTTCTATTAATAGATGCTCATTAGTGGCACTTCCATTAACTAATTTCAGGATTATACTGAAAGCTACCAAGTAATCTTTTAGATCATTCATTATCAGTTGGATGCCTGCATTTGCTACTTGTACGGACATTCAAGTGTGTACACATTAGTCAAAGATGCTTCCACTTCATCTCTGAAGGAAACAAAATGTAAGTCTGTCTAATACCTACACTGTGGGCTCTTCTCTTCTGCCCCTAGAGTGGAGGGGAGCAAAGTGGGGAGCAAGGTGGAAGAATCCAGACCCTTTCCAGAATCCTGAGTGACTGTAGTTGACTCCTTTGTAGAAGAAGGATTTAGAGGCAAGATCTTACAGATCTGTAAGATCTGTGTACAGAAGCCAGATTATTCTCAAGTGCCTTGGCATTCTAGACTTTCCCAGTGCCTAAGCAGATGCATGATTCCTGCATGCAGTCTATACATTTTCAAGCCTTCATTATTGTTTCTTATGGACCACAATGCTGACCCTAGAAATCATGGAAGTTTGCAGCACAATGAATATACATGCCATGTAATGCATCCAAACCTCTAGCCTCTCTTGAGCCTTGGAGCATTATGTAATTACAGAGAAGTTGCACAAATCCAGCAAGGCTAAGTTTGAGTAATTACACTGCAGTAATGGAACCCGACCAATTTGCCATCCTTTGCCCTTCCCATTGCCGAGCAGGCTCCCCTGTGCTTGTGAAGTAGCTGTCATAGCAAGGCCCGACTTTTAGAGGGAAAGCAATAAAACCAACTGTCATCTCATGTAATGTAAAATAGGCAAGTTATTCAGACTAATTGGAAGCAAAGCTGGCTTGAGAATTCATCATAAGTCTGTGTGGAAAAAAGTATTGTTTACCATCTTATTTGCTTGCTTGCTAAGCTAGTAGAGCTCACCAATTATGTAAAAGCATCAGGATTGTCTGCAAAGCAATGTATAAATAGAGCAACTCTAACGCTGAAGCTTGCCATTCAAGTGATAAACATACTTGTCTGTGTCTAGCAGCTCATAAAATTACACCAGAGGAATCTGTTTATCCAAGTGAGGCCAAGGTAAAGTGTGATGCTTAAGTTGTGGTGTCACCAAAAGGCAACTTTGGGAGGGGCTTTCACCTCCCCATCTGTCTCCATCAGCTACCCCAACCCCCACTTGAACACTGTCTAAGAAAAAATAAAGGATTTAATAGACATAGGCAAGCGCAGCTTTAAGATTAAGTTCCCTGTTTTAACCTGATTTCCATCCTGAGCCCTTTACACAGAAATTAGGCATCTTTTATTGGGTGCAAGAGAGATTCTGCAAGATTCATTATAGTCTTTAACTCCATCCCACCTCTAGTGCCTTCTCCCCAGTTACCACATTCTTTTGTTTAAAGAAAAAAAGAAAGAAGAGAATAGGACAAATGCCATTGTCTAGCCAAGAGAAAACTGTTAGTAGCCATTAATATGGTAAAAAGAACTAGCACATAGATGAGTACCCACTGTGTGCCAAATACTATTTTAAATACCTTATGTATACTTCCTTATTGAATATTCAAATTCAATGTGAGATACTGTTTATCATTCCCACTATACAAATATGGAAATGAAAGCTTAGCAAGGTAGTATGCCCACAGTCACATGACTAGCCCAAATTAAAGCCACTAGTATGCAAACTCCTATGCTGTTTTCTGTATACCCTGCTGACAGTAAGTAGATTCCTTGGTGTCTTTTGGACCAGTCACTCAGAGGATAAAGTGGGATACAGTTGGAAATCCTATAGTTACTCAAAACCTAAGACTTCAACCCTTCAGGAAAGCTGTTGTGTTAAATAGAAAAACCAAGAAACCAGAAATGATAGGTCCGAGTTCTATCCCTTGATCAGTCAAACATGAACTTGACTCTCACCTTCTGCAGAAGATGAGACAGTATTCCTACTTCGGGAGTTGTAAAAATTAAGCAAATCTCAAGCCTGATAATAAGTGTCTTCATATCCTTTGCCCACTTTTTGATGGGGTTGTTTTTTTTCTTGTAAATTTGTTTAAGTTGTTTGTAGATTCTGGATATTAGCCCTTTGTCAGATGGACAGATTGCAGCTCATTTTCGGCAGAAGATGGGGCAATATTCCTACTTGAGGAGTTGTAAAAATTAAGCAAATTTTAAGCCTAATAATAACTCAGAATCACTTGTGCAGCTTTAAAAATGTCACTTGCCTAGCTCCAACTCAAAGCCTAAGGAATCAGTTTGTCTAGTGGGTGATGGGTTGAAGTAGGTAGGCAGTTATGTGTTTCTTTCATTTCCATGGACGATAGAGCTGCACAGCCATGGTAACCATGGATCAGATGAGGTATGTGAACCTCAAGCCACTTAGCATAGTGCCAAGAACACATTAAACCATTCTTACTCTCCAGCTATGACGTCTGTGTTATCTCCCTGGTGTTCTGCCTCTTTTCTCACAAAATGATGGAAATGTATCGCTTAGGAACCTCCAGTTCTAGTTTAATAATTAGGGGCTTTGGGGATGACCAGATTCCAAGAAAATCTTATGAGAGACAAAGTACATTGTTGGCCTCTCTGACTCTGCCTCTTGAAGCCTTTTAATAGGGCCTCTGTCTTTTCAAACCTCCTCAGGACTGCAACCCATACTAGACAGCCTCATCTCATCCCAAACATATACCTTTGCTATTCAATTAAAAGAGTATGGTTTTAAATATAGCATAGTATTAAGAGAGGTTTGCCCTGTTTCTGTAACCATCAGAATCACTTATGCTAAGTAATTGGCTAAAGTAATCCACCTCACTAGACAATCAGCTATCATTTCCCTGCCAAATAACATCATGTATGAGTCCCTACGAAGTGAAAATTCCAGGCCTTTTAATATAGCTGTGGTGGATGTAGTCATGGCTACATCATGCTGGGCCCACATCACTTACATAGCTACTTATGTCATTTTAGGGCAAGGTCTGCTCTGATTTTTGGAGGCTCCTCCTGCTTTGTCTCTCACGGTTACAGAAACAGGGCAAACCTCTTGCTTATCCTCCCCAACTCCTCCTATTATAAATTAGAACATGATCACTGACAATCCAGCAGATTAGGGAAAAAGCAGTTCTTGTGATTTAAAAAAAAAAGTTACTTAATTGAAGTGAATCAGATATTTGTCATTTGTATGTGTGACTTATTGCTTTCTGTTTGCTGTCCTGAGCCCAACATCTAGAATTGTGATATTGTGACATAGTTTTCAACAGAGCATGAGAAACTAGTTGCAAATTGGTCTTTTTTACCCACTAGTGATTTCCAAAACCTAGGGAGAAAGAAAAGGAATAGAGAGGTACAAGAGAGTTTTAATATTTCCCCTGGAAAAGAAATCATCCAAATAGCAATGACTAATACTTAAGACACTCAGACTTTTAAACATATATATATATATATATACACTTTAAGTTCTAGGATGCATGTGCACTACGTGCAAGTTCATTACATAGGAATACATGTGCTATGGTGGTTTGCTGTACCCATCAACCCGTCATCTACATTAGGTATTTCCCCTAATGCTATCCCTCCCTTAGTCCCCCACCCCCCGACAGGCCCTGGTGTGTGATGTTCCCCTCCCTGTATCCATCTGTTCTCAATGTTCAACTCCCACTTATGTGTGAGAACATGTGGCATTTGGTTTTCTGTTCCTGTGTTAGTTTGCTGAGAATGGTGGTTTCCAGCTTCATCCATGTCCCTGCAAAGGACATGAACTCATCCTTTTTTATGGCTGCATAGTATTCCATGGTGTATATGTGCCACATTTTCTTAATCCAGTCTATCATTGATGGACATTTGGGTTGGTTCCAACTCTTTGCTATTGTGAATAGTGCCGCAATAAACATACATGTGTATGTGTATTTATAGCATCATGATTTATAATCCTTTGGGTATATAACCACTAAAGGGATTGCTAGGTCAAATGGTATTTCTAGTTTTAGATCCTTGAGGAATCGCCACACTTTCTTCCACAATGGTTGAATTAATTTGCACTCCTACCAACAGTGTAAAAGGGTTCCTATTTCTCCACATCCTCTCTAGCATCTGTTGTTCCGTGACTTTTTAATGATCACCATTCTAACTGGCATGAGATGGTATCTCATTGTGGCTTTGATTTGCATTTCTCTAATGACAAGTGATGATGAGCTTTTTTATATGATTATTGGCTGCATAAATGTCTTCTTTGAGAGGTGTCTGTTCATATCCTTTGCCCACTTTTTGATGGGGCTGTTTTTTTCTTGTAAATTTAAGTTCTTTGTAGATTCTAGATATTAGCCTTTTGTCAGATGGATAGATTGCAGTTATTTTCTCCCATTCTCTAGGTTGCCTGTTCACTCTGATAATAGTTTTTTACTGTGCAGAAGCTCTTTAATCATATCCCATTTGTCAATTTTGGCTTTTGTTGCCATTGCTTTTGGTGTTTTAGTCATGAAGTATTTGCTCATGCCTATGTCCTGAATGGTATTGCCTAGGTTTTCTTCTAGGGTTTTATGGTTTTAGGTCTTATGTTGAAGTCTTCAATCCATCTTGAGTTAATTTTTGTATAAGGTCTAAGGAAGGGGTCCAGTTTCAGTTTTCTGCATATGGCTAGCCAGTTTTCCCAGCACCATTTATTAAGTAGGCAATCCTTTCCCCATTGCTGATTTTTGTCAGGTTTGTAGAAGATCAGATGGTTGTAGATATGTGGTATTATTTCTGAGGCCTCTGTTCTGTTCCCTTGGTCTAGATATCTGTTTTGGTACCAGTGCCATGCTGTTTTGGTTACTGTAGCCTTGTAGTATAGTTTGAAGTCAGGTAGCATGATGCCTCCAGCTTTGTTCTTTTGGCTTAGGATTGTCTTGGCTATATGGGCTCTTTTTTGGTTCCATATGAAATTTAAAGTAGTTTGTTTCTAATTCTGTAAAGAAAGTCAGTGGTAGCTTGATGGGGATAACATTGAATCTATAAATTACTTTGGGTAGTATTGCCATTTTCATGATATTGATTATTCCTATCCATGAGCATGGAATGTTCTTCCATTTGTTTGTGTCCTCTCTTATTTGCTTGAGCAGTGGAGTTCTCCTTGAAGAGGTCCTTCACATCCCTTGTAAGTTTTGTTTCTAGGTATTTTATTCTCTTTGTAGCAATTGTGAATGGGAGTTCACTCATGATTTGGCTTTCTTTTTGTCAATTGTTGCTATATAGGAAGGCTTGTGATTTTTGCACATTGATTTTGTATCCTGAGACTTTGCTGAAGTTGTTTATCAGCTTAAGGAGATTTGGCTGAGACTGTGGGGTTTTCTAAATATACAATCATGTCATCTGCAAACAGACAGTTTGACTTCCTCTCTTCCTATGTGAACACCCTTTATTTCTTTCTCTTGCCTGATTGCCCTAGCCAGAACTTCCAATACTTTGTTGAATAGGAGTGGTGAGAGAGGGTATCATTGTCTTGTGCCGGTTTTCAAAGGAATGCTTCCAGCTTTTGCCCATTCAGTATGATATTGGCTGTGGGTTTGTCATAAATAGCTCTTATTATTTTGAGATACGTTCCATCAATACCTAGTTTATTGAGATTTATTGAGAATTTTTAGCATGAAGAGGTGTTCAATTTTATCAAAGGCCTTTTCTTCATCTATTGAGATAATCTTTTTTTTTTCTGTCATTGGTTCTGTATATATGATGGATTATTTTTATTGATTTGTGTAAGTTGAACCACCCTTGCATCCCTTGAAGCCGACTTGATTGTGGTGGATAAGGTTTTTGATGTGCTGCTGGATTTGGGTTGCCAGTATTTTATTGAGGATTTTCGCATCAATGTTCCTCAGGGATATTGGCCTGAAATTGTCTTTTTTTGTTGTTGTGTCTCTGCCAGGTTTTGGTATCAGGATGATGCTGGCCTCATAAAATGAGTTAGGGAGGAGTCCCTCTTTTTCTGTTGTTTGGAATAGTTTCAGAAGGAATGGTACCAGCTCCTCTTTGTACCTCTGGTAGAATTTAGCTGTGAATCCTTCTGGCCCTGGGCTTTTTTTGGTTGATACATTTTTGTTTAAAAAAAAAAAAAGTTCTAAACTATTAAGAAGTGGGCTTTTACTAAGCTCTTTTTCTTCCTCATCTAGTCTGAACCTGTGGCAATCTTGCATCATTCTGTAAGCATCAAGCAGCCTGTCAGGAAAAGGATGAACAAAAAAGAACTAGAAAGAGCGAGACAAATACAGAGAGCTCCAAGCCAAGAAGACTTTTCACCGCCCCCACATCCATGCCCTAAAATAGACATAAAACTGCACATGCTTATAATTCATTGGCCAGGTTAAGAGTTAGCAGAAATTAATAGCTGAGTGCTTCTTTCTTAATGGAACTACTGCTTTGTCAGGAAAATAAAACAGAAAAACTGCAAAATTAAACTAGTCTCCAGATCAACTGGCTAGCTGGCCAGCAAGTGGCAAACAAAGTGCGCAGAGATCTGTGCCCAAAGGTTGCTCAATTTAGGACCTTCCCAACAAGCACCCAAATGGTGATGATGGCTAAGCATTGAGCTTAAATATGACTCACTAATGACCTCCTTTAAAAATAGTGCTGTTCTTCCCTTGCACAAGAGGTGAAAGAGCCAAGTCAGAGATGTCTCAGCTGTCAGAGTTGGCACTCCCATGGAAGCCCAGATAGCTGTAATTTATTTTTTCTTTCCATTTTCTTCTTCTCTCCACTGTTTTCCTCCTGCTTCTTCCTCTCATCTTTCTCCTTCCTTTGTTTCTTCTTTTTCTTAAAAAAAAAAGTCTATTCTGTTTTAGTAAAAATTATTCTCCTTTTCATTTCACAGATATAACAAGAGCCAAGAAACTTTGGGCTCATTAACCTGAGATAAAAATTATACATAAGAAATAGAGATCTATCAATCTCAGATAAGAAAAAATCTTATTTACTTGGCATAATTTCAGTCAAATTTTGCCAGAAAGATACATTGATTTTCTTAAAAGAAAAAAATCCTATAGTAGGGAGGCTCTATTGGAGCTAAATCACATTTTTCAGTCAATCTCATGCATAGCAAACAAATCACATCTCTCTCATCAACTAGGAATTGCTAATTTAATTCTGATTTAATTCTTTTCTATTTCTCAAACTTAAAAATCATAATTGCTCTAAACTGAAGTATTTCAAAACACCTTTGCTTGTTTGATTGGCTAACAATTTATTAGAATAAAAGTCTGAAGAGAAGAATAAAACATAATTGTCATTTTAAAGGCCTGAGGCCTTTTAAAAAATGTTGAGAAGTTTTCTTATATACCAGATAGTATCCACTGAAGGAAACTACATAGGTATATTTTGACTTCATTTCTATTTCTCTTGCCCTGAAATTTTCTACCACATTGAGTTGGGCAGAAAATATCTAATGTCTTCCATGAGCTCTTAAGGGTTGATGAGAAATTGAAGAAAATCTTGACAATATTTTGAACTGTTTTGAAAGAACTCCCTGCAATTCTGTCCATAGCAAACTTTGCCATGTGCTGACAGCAAGGATAAGGCAATTGCCACAATTATTCCTTGTAAACCTCAGCCAGTTTCTGAATTTTAGTTTCTGAATTTTAATTCCATGTAAAAAGCCTGCAAGGTCAAGCAAGAGCTGTGCTTCTCCACTTTCCCTTTCTCCTTGTTCTCAATGGTTTCTCCTCTGTAAACTCACACCTCTAAAGATTACTTTCCATGACCCAACTCCTCTCCAGCATCCCAATTGAAAGGGGCACATAAATTGGGTCCCCCCAAATTAGGAGAATCCTACATGCAGTCTTCCCTGCTTAACTTCTCCAACAAAGATCTTTATGAATATGGAGATTATGTCAGACCAAGGAGGCCAAGCAAGGGTTGCATGTAGAAATAGGATTTGACTTTGAGTGTTACAGAGGGAAAGCCTAGTTTCCTGTGAAGCACTAGCTGATCCTGCTTTCGAAGTTAAAACTTTAGTGTAAGTTAAAAAAAGCACTCGGGGGTAACTCCCTGCCACAAAAGTTGGGCACACAGCCAGGGCACTGTGCTATTAGCCTCGGGGTGAGCCAAGATTCCCAGAACACACGAGTCAGCATTTTTCATCCAACAATGGGGGTGTCCTGCTGAAATCTAAAATAGAAGAAACAGGTCTACCAATGTCTGCAAGCAAGGAAGTTAATTAGTTGTTTTTTTCCCAGAAGAATGTTTTCATCTTTCATAAAGCATTATGGTTACTAGATAAATGTAATCATTTATAATCAGAAAAGTACATAAGTTAAGGTCTATGATATGCTTCCTTTTTTTCCCTTTGTTCAATATGCGATTATATTAGGTTGGTGCAAAATTAATTGCAGTTTTTGCCATTGAAAGTGGGCCATATTAAAAGTAATGGCAAAATATTAAAAGTAAAAGTAATCATAAAAAACAATTTTGTACCAATCAAATATGTAATGGTAATTTTAACCTACTTGGTCATATCAAATTTTTTGTCATTTAAAAACAGTCTTTGTAGCTGCCTAATTTTATTCAAAAATGCTGTGCCTAATTTATTGCCATTCCCTTCTTCACAATACAGTAATTACATGCAATTTGTAATGAGTTTATCAAAGCAAAGCACAGCTAGCAACAGGAAATGGGAGAATCTTAGGTAAGCCTAGCAGTGCAGGTGCCCTAATAGGTAGCAGGAAGAATAAATACTGATAAAGTGAAACTCAGATCCAGTTCGTTCTTAGCTGAAACTTTCACTAATAACAACACCAGTCTTACAGTTAGATTTGCAAACTAACTGTAAGAAGTTGAAATATAACCTCCCATAGTATTCTGAAGGCTCTGTCTCTTTACTACCTAATTGTTCCTTTTCTCTTAATATTGGTCCTGTAGGTCTGGATGCAAACACATGCTTTCACACAATCTGTTTACCATAGCTATTTTATCTTACAATACAGAAATGTTTGCAGCCAGATCAAATCTAAGAGAAGTATATGGTTACTTAACAATATTTTTCACTTTCTAACCCTAGTTCTGTTGCCATGCAGGTATGATTTAGATTGACTTATCAATTAAATTATGTAACTACTTGAAATTAACATTATGTGTGTCAATGTTGTGATTACAATCTTCAAACTAGTGGTTTCACAGACTGACAGATGGAATAATTTTAGCAAAGCCTTACCTTCTTATTCTATTGAATATGGCTTCTACTCATTGTCTAGGGTAGAGTTAACATTACAGTTCACTCTAAAGTAGGAATCCTCTGAGCTCACAAGAACACCAAAAGCCACATTAGGAAGCCTCCCAAAAGATGACACCTGTTGTGTTGCCTATAAAACAACAAAAAGAAAACCTTGTGTGTAGAGAAGAGAAGCATCCAAGAAAATATACAGGACAGAAGAGAAGCCTAATAAAACCTGAAGCCCAAAAGAAAGATTCAGGTCTAGAAATAACATGCACCTGACTTCAAATTATACTATAAGGCTACAGTAACCGAAACAGCATGGTACTGGTACCAAAACAGATACATACACCAATGGAACACAATAGAGACCTCAGAAATAATACCACACATCTACAGTCATCAGATCTTTGACGAACCTGCCAGAAACAAGCAATGGGGAAATGATCTCCTATTCAATATAAATGGTGCTGGAAAAACTGGTTAGCCATAGGCAGAAAATTGAAACTGGACCCCTTCTTTACACCTGATACAAAAAATTCACTCAAGATGGATTAAAGACTTAAATGTAAGACCCCAAACCATAAAAAACCTAGAAGAAAACCTAGGCAATATCTAGGCATGGGCAAAGACTTCATGATGAAAATGCCCAAAGCAATGGCAACAAAAGCCAAATTGACAAATGGGATCTAATTAAACTAAAGAGCTTCTGCACAACGAAAGAAACTATCATCAGAGTGAACAGGCAGCCTACAGAGTGGGAGAAAATTTTTGCAATCTACTCATCTGACAAAGGGCTAATATCCAGAATCTACAAGAAACTTAAACAAATTTACAAGACAAAAATAACCTCTTCAAAAAGTGGGCAAAGGATCTGAACAGACACATCTCTAAAGAAGACATTCATGCAACCAACAAAAATATGAAAAGCTCAACATCACTGGTCATTAGAGAAATGCAAATCAAAACCACAATGAGATTCCATCTCATGCCAGTCAGAATGGCAATTATTAAAAAGTCAAGAAACAATAGAGGCTGCCGAGGCTATGGAGAAATAGGAACGCATTTACACTGTTGGTGGGAATTTAAATTAGTTCAACCATTGTGGAAGACAGTGTGGTGATCCCTCAAGGATCTAGAACTAGAAATACCATTTGATCAAGCAATCCCATTGCAGGGTATACACTCAAAGGAACATGAATCATTCTACTATAAAGACACATGCACACGTATGTTTATTGAAGTACTATTTCCAATAGCAGTCATGGAGCCAATCCAAATGCCCATCAATGATAGACTAGATAAAGAAAATGTGGTACAGATACACCATGGAATACTATGCAGCCATGAAAAGAATGAGATCATGTGACAAACCTGCACATGTCATGGCACCCCAACCTGAGACAGAGTGAGACCCTGTCTCTAAAGATAATGATAATAATAACTAGCATATATTGAGCTCTTTCTATGTGCTACAACTCATAAATACTTTAACAGAGAAAAGAATGGAAACTATTAAATTACACATATAATAAACACATAGCACAAAAAGAACTAGAAAATATAAAACTCAAAGTTCTTCTTGACTTTACAGTGTTCCTGAAATTGAAAGTAGGGACCATCCCAAACTAATTGATCTGGTAAAATCACTGACATATCCATAGAAAGGAAAATCCGGAGTAATAAAATTAAGGTAGTAGCTTGGGATGAGACAGCCCTCAAATATCCCTTCCTTTACCCACTAATTGCTTAAAATGCCCACCATGTGTTGTTATTCTGAATGTTGGCCTGGAAATTCTCAATGAAATACTGATCCATTATATGAGTTAAGATAATGTATAAATAGGCCAGGTGCGGTGGCTCACGCCTGTAATCCCAGCACTTTGGGAGGCCAAGGTGGGCGGATCAGGAGGTCAGGAGTTCAAGACCAGCCTGGTGAAACCCCGTCTCTACTAAAAATACCAAAAAAAAAAAAAAAATTTAGCCAGGTGTGGTGGTGGGCACCTGTAATCCCAGCTACTTGAGAGACTGAGGCAGGAGAATCACTTGAACCCAGGAGGCAGAGGTTGCAGTGAGCCGAGATCGTGCCATTGCACTCTAGCCCAGGCGACAGTGTAAGACTCTATCTCGGAAAAGAGGGGGAAAAAAAGATTGTGTACAAATAAATGATCTGCTGAACAACTTCTGAACACGGGGCTGGAAAGCATAAAAGACAGCAGATATATTTGGGGAGAGTTGCAGCGTTGAGGACAACTCTCCAGCGTGGCTTACTGACCTGGGAAGGAGGTCAGTCTGCTTCTCTGTGGGCAAAGCAGACTCCAGAGACTGTGAGAAAAACTTCACCTGATTCATAACTGAAGAGGCTGTAATTCCTTTTGTTAATATCCAGCAATATGTTTTGGTCTTGAACATGTGAGGCTTCACATGTGCATATGTGTGCATATTCATGCATGGAAATGTATAGGGAGAAACAAATGTGGAGGCAGACGCAGATGCCAGATTCCTAGCCCTCATCCAATGGGGCTTCCTCAGCCACACAGTCATCATTTCTACCACTGGCTACACACTTAGGTTTTCTGAGGATTTCTGAATATCCGTGATCATCTGTGGCTGTTCATTTTCCATGACCCATGTAATTGAAAGGTGATGTGGTTACTGTTTTTCTTTTAGGAAAGCAGAGATTATTGCCCTGCAGTCTCTGGAAATTAGCCACAGCTTACAAATTTGGAACAACCAAAGCAAGTGTGATGAATTATCCCCAGTGTAATATCCCCAGCACTTCTGCCAAAAGAAAGGCTTGGCAGTGTGAGAGAACTGATGCAGCTCTATTTTCTGTTGTACCAGCTGCAAAGTGGACTTTGCCCCTTTCTACCAAAACACAGAGTAAAATGATCACTTTTGAAAAAAATATTTGAGATGAAGGGAAAAAAAATATGCTTGGGATTGTTTCTCAGATGCTGGGCTGGTTGGTGTTAAGCATAATTGTGAAGAAATGAAGGGACTTTGGTTAAGTATCCCAAGTTTCTTCAGTATCTTAGTGCTTTGCTACGGCTAGTGCCCCGTTCAGTTATTCATACATCCATGAATAACTATCACCCATGACATTCACCTGCCGAAGATGCACCTTAAGCTCAAGATTTAGTTGTTGGTATGGCATTGTCCTTTTTTGATAGAATACTGAAAGATAACAGCATTGATTAGCAGGTTCTGGGTGGTTAGTTAGTGGTTCTGGGATCCACTTACTCCATCTACTGGTCAAATATATCCATCCTAGAAAAGGCTTTCCCTTGGCTGTGGACAGTGGATGCAGCTCTAAACATCTTCAATGGTAGGTTTCATTCCTGGGTCACTCTCTGATCTTACTAGTAAATTATCTATGGGTACCAATATCACTGGGAACAGGAATTTGAGAGCTGGACATTTGACATGAAACTGTGCTCATTTGTGGAGTCATCTAACTCAGAGTAGAGACCTATAGAGAGGAGACAACTTAGTCATTTTTAAATTATGAAGACTTGAAGCTATGGTATAGTACTTAAACTCTGGTCAGTATTGATCTGAGTTTTATTAATTTAAGTACCAAGTACCATAGTACTTAAACTCTTGTCAGTATTAATTGACATTATTTGTCACCTCCACAAATCAGACATGGGTGCTCTACAGAGCTGCTTATAGGCAACTTCTGGCCCTAACTTAGCCTTAGCTCTCTGACCCAACCCCCTATACAAACACACACACACACACACACTTTTTTGCCCTAAATTTATAAATCTACACATAGGACTCTTCAACTAAGTCTGCATGTGGTTGATGGCTGAAGGCAGTACTGTTGCATACAGAGGAACTCTGAGTTCAAGCTATACTCTGCCCAAGAATTTGAAATTATTGATACAGAAAGAAAAGAGCAAGCAAGAAGAAAGGAAAGAAAGAGGGTCTTCACTTTTTAATGCTCCATCTTGCTTTCTCTGAGGTGCTCCTAATGCCTTCAGAAGGCAGAAGATGTATAAGATCTGAAGAGAAACAACAGGGTCCCTGATGCCTCCAAGATACTGCATCTCGGCCAGGCATGGTAGCTCACACCTGTAATCCCAGCAGTTTGGGAGGACGAGGTGGACAGATCGCAAGGTCAGGAGATACAGACCATCCTAGCCAACATGGTGAAGCCCCGTCTCTACTAAAAATACAAAAATTGGCTGGGCATGGTGGCATACACCTGTAGTCCCAGCTACATGGGAGGCTGAGGCAGGAGAATCGCCTGAACCCAGGAGGCAGAGATTGCAGTGAGCCGAGATCACACCACTGCACTCCAACCTGTCGACAGAGCAAGACTTCGTCTCGGGGAAAAAATAAAAATAAAAAAAGATACTGCATCTCTTCTGTTTAGCACCTGGCAATACGTAACAAGTAAGTCACCAGAATGAGGAACTATGACTTAAGTCTTCCCTTAGATGAACTAGGATTTATGTCTCTCTCTCTGGGCCATATTAAAATCCTTTTCCTCCTCTTCCTCTTTTCATTGCTTATTTAAATTACATAAAATCTTAATGGATTTTTAAAACCAAGACAAATACAGTACATTGGAGAAAGTATTATGAATCACTGAAAATGTTTTATTTATGCTATATATTTTGTTCATCAAATTTGGATTAGTTATAGAATTATAGTATGCAGGCATTAACTAGTGATGCTGTTCCCTATTTTATTCATGCATCATCTTTTATGTTTTTAGTGTGTTACATCACTTCACTGTTCATATCTTCAGAAAAATTATTTTGCTTTATTTCTAAGACTAACACTCCTCCACTTGTACTCAGATTCTGTATCGCTCCCATGAAATAAAAGAGGACGCTAGAACCTGGGTTTTTCACCTACCTCTTTGCTGAATCCAGCCTCTTAAGGATGACTGATTTTGTCCAAGCCCAGATTTCCAGGAGTTCTTTTTTGACCCTAATAGTCCAAACCATTTGAAATACCTTCAGGATCTATTCATTTCACTTCCATAACTTCAGAGGGTCTGCTGCTCGGCTTTTCTCATTGCCCCTGAGGGATTCTCTTCTGGCTTGTGTTTCTCTTCCCACCATCTAGACATGAAAATCTTCCAAGTTGCCTTTTTCAGCCACTTAGTATGCCTCCGAGTATCTTTCCTTTGCTAAATTTACACATAATGACTATCACTTCAGCAATGATGACTTTCCCATCTATACCTTTAGCTCTAATCATTTTTGTAAACTTCAGGTCTACATTTTTAGCTGTCTATTGGAAAAGCCCAACATTTTGAAGTCCTACTGGCTTCTCAAAAAGACAATAAAATGTCAAAAACTGAATTTAACAGTTCCGCTATCATTAGAAAACTTTATAGGAAGAACTACTGTAGTTATGTTAAAGGTGACAACCTACATGAGTTTCAGATCTCATGAGTATGCACAGTAAAATAATTAAAAGGAAGAGACGAGCAAGGTTGTTGTGAGATGACTGGAGAGATGCCCACTAGCTCCATGCCCCACAGCCAATGGCAGCCATTCATTTTATCATTGAACTTAACAATTATTTCTAGAGCAGAAAGACAAACACCTACTTCAGAATGGCCTGGCTTTTCCATAGATGATATACCACTAGAAAATGAAGGTCTTGATAAAATCTAGCAGGGACTGTGTCCTGTGTTAAGTTATCCCTCATCTTATTTTATAATTGCATGCAGCCTTATGATGTTAATGATACCATATATACATATTCTGTATTCTGTATTCTGTACATGACAAAAAGGTAAAGGTCAACAGGCCTTCCAAGAAGTAAACTGAGTGGGAATGAGAGCAGAGAGAGAGCTAATGAGAAGCAATTCAGAAGAGTAGGGAATCTAAAGGTCAAAAACCATTTCCCAGTGTGGGTGCAGAAATAACAATAAGTGCTTCGATTACTCAGCATTCATTAGACAATACTGAATTTCTGGTGAAACAGGAAAGTCATCTGCATTTCTCCACCTTTCATTTTACAGCAAGAGCCCTTTTAAGATGACTTAATGGGCCTTTTTTCCCCCTTAAATTTCCGAAGTAAGCATACACACTACATTCAGTAGTGACTAACACTTTCTTAATTATCCCTTCAATTTCTTGAAATCAAATGTGATTTGGTTGGGTCCTGTTTAAAAGTCATGCCAATCTATTCAAAAGACAAGCCCTGGATGATCTCCTTGAAACCTTTGGAAACTGAAGTCAGTACTTATAGATGATTAAGACCTTGAGCTCAAATGCAAAGAGCTATGAGTTAAGTGAAAATCCAGCCAGCAGGTATCTTCTTCCTGCTGCGTTAATAAAAGGTCTTATTTCAGGCACTCATTTGCAGCTCTTCGTATCCTTCTCTTACAGCATAAATTCCCAAGAGCATTAGTTATCAGGTCCTCTTGGTGCATGATATTTAAATAGGTACTGTACATGTTTTCCTTACTGGAGCCATAGCTGATTGGTAATTTGTAATTTAAACACTCCCCAAAGATAGATAGATAGATGTTTAAAAGGCACTCCCTAGGTCTCAGTTTACTAAAGCAGAATTAGATTAGATCAGAACTAGCAAATACACATTGTCTCACCTGCCAACTCATCTGCCAACTCGGATCAATCAATAGAGGCTGCCTGGAGATTTGAGAGCTGTGGATACAAAAGCAATATTAAGTAATAGGAACCTGATGATGTCATAAGTCAATCTGTATTTCCCTAGTCCATTTCCTCTGCCACGATCTTAGCTATTTCAATCAAGCCTTCTTCTCCCCATTCAGATGTCCAGTTCCTCCCCTCCTGTCTTACTGTCAGCTGATGATCTTGCTATGCTTTCTGTTTCCCTGAGAAAATAGAAGCAATCAGAAGAGACTTTCTGCAGACTCCCATGACCATATCTACCCAAGGGCCAGCGTCTGTCACTCTACACTCTGCCTTTCTAAGTGTTGCTATCCCGTCCTGAGGCACCATCATACTTTGCCTGGAACCACAGTAGCCTCCCTGATAGCACCCTTATCTCTACAATCCATTCTCCACAGAGTAGCTAGAGTGATCCTCTAAAGCATAAGTCAAATTATATCCCTTCTCTGCTCAAAATCCTCCAATGGCTCACCATTTCGCTCAGAAATCCTTTCTTTTTTTTTTTTGAGGCAGAGTCTCGCTCTGTTGCCCGGACTGGAGTGCAGTGGCCAGATCTCAGCTCACTGCAAGCTCCGCCTCCCGGGTTTACGCCATTCTCCTGCCTCAGCCTCCCCAGTAGCTGGGACTACAGGCGCCCGCCACCTCGCCCGGCTAGTTTTTTTGTATTTTTTTTTAGTAGAGACGGGGTTTCACTGTGTTAGCCAGGATGGTCTCGATTTCCTGACCTCGTGATCCGCCCGTCTCGGCCTCCCAAAGTGCTGGGATTACAGGCTTGAGCCACCGCGCCCGGCCAGAAATCCTTCCAAGAGTCTACATGGCCCACGTGATCTGGCCCCACCAACCGCCTTCCCCTCACTCTACTCTTACCTCTCACCTTTCCTCCAGGATTATTTTTCTACAGCCACAGAAATGTCCTTAAACCTTACACAGGTGAGGCTCTCCTGCCTTAGCACATATGTGTACTGTCTTCGCCCCTGCCCCCCCTTCATATATCCAGATGGCTAACTTGCTCATTTCCTTGCAGTCTTTTCTCAAATGTCCCATTCTCAGAAAGGCCTGCCTTGATGATCCTATTTCGGATTTCAACTGCCATCTCTCACCTCATTACTCCTCATCTCCCTAGCTGTCCTTTACTTTTTCCGTAGCACATCTAGCATACTAAATACTTTAATTATATATTGTATGCACCTGTCTCATCTCAAGGACAGGACAAGGAATTTTTTTTTTTTTCCGTCTTTTTTCCACTGATCTATAGCCAGTCCTCAGAACAGTGTCTGGCACATAATTGGTATTTGTAAATAATTACTGAATTTGTAAATAATTACTAAATGAATGATGTCTGACATCTGGACTAAACCATCTCAAAGGCCTCTAAATTTGACATCCTTCAATTCTTTTCCCTTGAAAAATAAGCATTTATTGGTGCTCAATGTTCTGAATTCTTTAAAGTGCATTAAAGCCTAAATGGATACATGAGAGGAGAAAGAAAAAAAGGACACTAATTGCCCTCTGGTTTCTCATTTCAACTCTTGTTTGCTTTGCATTGTGGTAAGAAGAGGAGACTGCAGAGAGCCCCAAGGATTCCTCTGGTGCCCAAATTGGTCAACTCTTTCCTGTTTATAGGATCACAGAGCAGAGTTGATTGATGTGCCAAAGAGAAAACCATTACCCTCTATATAATTTTACCTCCAAGTATTGTAACCAAAATCTTTGGACGATGCCTAGAAAAAAAGGAGTTCCTATTGGGTTTTCAGACAAGCTGCCCTCCCTCTGACACACACGGGCCAGAATCTCTCTCCATTCCCTCCCTTTCCTGCCCAGTGGTACCCGAAAGGCTAATATTCAGGGAATATTCATTTGACTTCAGGTTGACTCTGCAGTGATTTACAAGTATCTAGTGATTTCTAAGAGAAATTCAAGCAGTTACCTGTCATGTGTATATTTGAGATTTTTGATCTGTTCTTGCAAAAAGAATTTGATGAGGAGAGGAGGTAGGCCTTTAGAACCTTAACTATGGAAAGAGAGCTGGAACTAGAAAGCAAGAGGCCCAGAGAGAAACTTGAGGAACTGTCTTCAGTGTTCACTGGACTGAGGCATAATTTGAGTTCTTTCTGCAAGCTGGACACTATTAACACCCTTTATTTTTCCTGCACCCAACTTCTTCCTTCATGTTCTCATCTCATTCCTTGGCTGTGGGTGTCAGAGGTGAATACACATGTATGTAACAGTTACCTTTGATTGCTTGGATTACAAGGAGAGAGGAAGCTCTTGCAGTGCTGTGGCTGTGAAGGAGGTCTGGTTCATGGGCCCTAAGGTTACTTCAATCTGCCCAATGTCCCAGAGCTGTAGCATACTTTGAAAGGAGCCCTAGCACATATTTTGGTGCCTTAGTTTAGAAAACACTCTAAGTAAAACCGGTTCCAAACTGGTGGGAGCCCCAAAGGGTAACACTCTAGAAATACTAAAAAGAGGGAAAGGGTAGTTGTTTCACCAGCTTAACACATTTTCTAGCCCTGGCACTACACACCATTAAACCAAACCTTCCAGAAGACATGATGCCCATGATATGACTTAGAAACTTGGAGCCAGAATCTATAATATGGGGACATTATGCCCATATTTTTTGAGCTATCATTTTATATTATTTTCATCTTTTTAATGTTTAATATAAAATATATTTTGTGTAGCATTTAAAGTCATTTCGAGTAATTATATTGAAAACCCAAGATTAAAAAAAATTTTGTTATCCTTAGATCATTAGTTTTTTATGAAACTGTAATCATGACTTCTGTAGAACTTATTCAAGAAATAGAACCCAATATTTGTGTAGGAAAAATGAGAAAGTTATAGATAAGACCATCCAATATCTTGCCATTCAGAGAGCTAGCATCTTTGTCATTCTCCCTAAGGGCATTGTTCATGTAAAAGGATAAAATCACACAGCCTCAGGGATAATGGGAAGGTGTCTGGCCAGCTGAAAATTGCTCCCAGTGGGTGGAACACATCACTTGGAAAAAAAAGGCCCTAGAAAATAAAGTAGATGTAGGAGTCACATCATCTTTAATTGAACTTAAGGCAGCATTGATTGTAAATACCATTATTTTATGTATCGCCAACCAAGAAAAAATGCCCATAATTGACTATGATACAATGCTTTCTTATCACATACCAATTTTATTTAAACCTACAGAGATTTTTTTGGTCTTAATTAAATAGATTTTTATCTTATTCTTTTTCATACATAATAAGGAAAATACTTTGAAGTAAATTAGTTAAGACTTCTTCCCTTCAGAATCCAGCTCTTCTGTATTACTTTGCAATTCAGAATCATTAATGCCTGTTTTTTCCACACGAATTCACATTTTGTGCCATTGTGATCATTGACAATGTGGCACCTCTTAAAAGAATCTAAGAAAAAAATGAAAAATATTGGCGTGAAGCTTTTAAGATATTGCAAGTATAAAACTTGGTTTTGGGTCCTGGTTCAGAAACATATCTGATTCTTCACTTCCTTCAAACCCCCTCAACCAGTTAGATCCTAGGGGTGAAAATAGTATACCAATTTTATCTCTGACATTTTGTTCCCAGGCCTAAAACTCATTCTGCTGGTTCTGATGCTCTGTTTTGATTCTTGTGTTCTAAGATAAGCAAAGGAAGTGTTTGGATCATTTGATAGGTCTTGTTTTTTATTTTTATTAAAACCCTCAGGCCTTCCCTGAATTTCTGCAGCCTAGATATATTGTTATGATAAACTACAGTATACAATTCCTAAAATTAAAAAGAAGGAAGAATCCCTTAAGTTTATCCTTCATTTTGGCTGCCTGAAAACTTTCATTTAATAAGCACTGAAATCAAGAAATGAGTAAGGAGTGAATAATGCAATCACTCTTTGAGTTAATAGGATTTTGTGACAATAGCTTGATCAAATAATTACATTCAGGACAGATTAAAATAAATGTTCCAAGGTGATGAAGTGACATATTTTGATTCTAGAAGTTGATGTTGAGGAAAGTACCCTGATTTTAAGACCAATAATTGTCCATAGTTCTGATATTTGTCACGGCACAGACTTAGTCACACTAGCATTCCAGAAATTAGGTAAGGACACAACCTAATTGGTTCTTAATTGGTTCTTCATAGCTTCCGTCCATTTGTTGATTCAATTATAATTGTGAAGTAGAACTTTAGTGTTTATTCCCCCTAATTTTCTATAACTTTATCTTTTCCAATCAGATCTTTTCATTAAATATATTTTATTTTCATGCCTCAATGAGAATTTTTGTGTCACCAGATCATACAAGGACATATAAGTCCTTTGTAAGATCATGTTTCCCTTTCTAGGTAGGAAAACATGATCACTGCACCCATGGGCCAGTTGTACACAGCTCAACTGAAACCGAATGTTGCCTAAATTTAGGAAAAGACTTTTTCTTTCTTTTTTAAGTTCAGATGTACAAGTTCAGGTTTGTTACATAGGTAAACTTGTGTCACGGAGATTTGTTGTACAGATTATCTCATCACTCAGGTATTAAGCCTAGTACCCATTAGTTTTTTTTCCTGATCCTCTCTCTCCTCCCACCTTCCACCATTTGAAAGGCCCTAGAGTGTGTTATTCCCCACTCTGTGCCCATGTGTTCTCATCATTTAGCTCCCACTTATAAGTGAGAACCTGCAGTGTTTGGTTTTCTGTTCCTTTACTAGTTTGCTACCGATAATGGCCTCCAGCTCCATCCACATCCCTGCAAAGTCAGTGATAGACTGGGTAAAGAAAATGTGGTACATATACACCATGGAATACTATGCAGTCATAAAAAAGAATGAAGATTTTTTCAAACTCAAGCTGTCACATCATACCTTAAGTTCCTTGAAACATTCCACAGCTATAATCATTTAGTTCAAAATGGGTTAATAGGCTACAGAACGGGCCTTATTTTGCCCCTAGCACTTTTTAGGCTTATAAATGATGTTTTTATTTATTTTTAAGTTATTTTTAAATTGATAAATAAAAACTATATATTTATGATGTGCATGTTTTAAAATAGGTATACCTTATGGAAAGGTTAAATTAAGCTATTAATACTTAACTTATACATTACCTCACATATTTATGCATGTTGTGTTTTTAACTAGAGAGAGTTTTTCTTAAGAGGAAATAGGCTGGCTGCTGCTATTCTTTCATCTTCAGGTTAATTCACAATTTAAAATGACTGTATGCCCAGCTGACATGCAGGTATGAAAAGTGAAGCACTTAACTCTTGAAATAGATCATGAGTGTGAACAATGGAAAGAAGATGGAATGGCACATCTCACCACAGTCCTGTACCATTCAATATGGTAGCCACTAATCATATGTAGCTATTAAATCATTGACATGTGGCTAACCCACATTAAGAAGTGCTGTAACCATAAATACCAGATTTCAAAGATTCAGTATAGAAAAGTATAAAATAGCTTAACAAATTTTATATTTCATATTTTGGATATATTGAGTAAATAAGTTATTATTAAATTTTCACCTTTATCTTTTTGCATATATATGTGACTTGCATTATATTTCTGTTGGACTAACCTGTTTGACCTGTTCACAGTAAGTCAAGTTTCTCTAGTCTACTCTGAAACAAGACAACATTAGCTTCGCCAAAGGGATAGAGTCATTAGAATGGGGCTAATCCGTGTTCTTTCACTGGTTGGGCTTTGTAAATTTAATTAGCTAATGGAGCGCTGGCTAAGAACAAGGTCCATATGGTTGTTTTTCTTTGAGCTAAGGGCAAAAATGTGTAGTCATTTCTGCTGAAAATTGCAGTACATAGTTGTCATCGTGGTTACTCTCAACTGGGATGGAAAAATAATCTGAAAACCCATAGTTGATTTTCTTAAAGGATCATAGGAAAAATGCTACAATTAAAATACTCTTAATGGGCTTATAGGAATTTTCTGACCTTTGAATTTTTTATAAACATACACCTAGAGTAATATCACAATTCTTATAAAGTAGCAGTCTAAAGCAATCTTAAAAGACAGAACAATGTATCCCAAATTTAAGATGTTTTCTGAACAGACATTTAAGCATACCTCCTGAAGAGTAACTGCAACAAATGGCTTTTAAAAGCACATGTGCATTTTTCAAATGTCATCTGAAGAACACACGGATCTTTCTACATGTTTTTCTTCCTCCCTTAAATGTGGTTTGTAAAATTGTTTTCAAGCCTCACCAGCCGGGCACAGTGGCTCACACCTATAATCCCAGCACTTTAGGAGCCCAAGGCGAGAGGATCACTTGAACCCAAGAGTTTGAGACCAGCTTGAGAAACATAGTGAAACCTCATCTCTACAAAAAAATTTTTTTTAATTAAAAAATTAGACAGGTGTGGTAGTTCATGCCTGTAGTCCCAGCTACTCCAGCGGATGAGGTGAGAGGATCATTTGAGCCCAGAAGGTTGAAGCTGCAGTGAGCCATGGTCATGCAACTGCATTCTAGCATGGGTGACAAGACAAGACCCTGTCTCAAAATAAAATAACCCTCACCATGTTAGAATGCAGGCATTTGATTAAAGTAATCCCCCCAATCTTTAGCAGCACTTTAACAGTTAACTTTTGTACATTATTGTATTGGTTTTCTCCATATGTCAGAATTACATATTTTTGGCTAAGACTCCTCTAAGCTATTCTTGCATTTCTCTTGGGCAACTAATGGAAGTGTTAGCACTAGGCATATTACAGAATGGCATTTTTTCAGACCAGTGATTTGGGAATAGTTTATGGATGTAAAACATTTTCTGTTTAGGTTTTGCTGGCAGTCAAATCCAGTAAATGGAAAGCACCGATAATAGCATAATGTTATTGGGGAACGGAATGCCTGATTTGTAAATATGCCTCAAAAAAGTTCTTTAGCCATTTGCTCCAATCTTCTATGCTCTTTAATTTGTTTGTCTCTGGATATACTATCAGTCACTTCCCATTAGCTGATGAAAGCTGTGTCTCCAGGATTATTAACTCCACCATCAGGAACGCAGAGTTTCTAGTAAGTGACATTTACGAAGGAATTGCAAGTAAACATGCTTAAGGAGGCCTGAGCAAAGCAGCACTAGCATTAGCCAACCAGTGAGAATAGGGACAGGCTGTCAAAAGTTTAATCCCCTTGTTTTTTTTCTGACTGTGAGCAATTGGCTTAAAAACAACAATCCCATGTTGTTGTCTGAGTGGGCTCCAAGCCTAGCATGGCTGTAGAGTCACTGAGTTCGTCAACATAGTCTGTCATTTCTTTTGGCTTATCACAGGGACACTTTTTAAAGCATGCCTAAAGTTGCTTATGTAGGTGCCATTCTGTTTGGCATTAGTTTCCCCTGGAAAAGCCAGCAATACATTCTACCTGGGCCTAGAGAAAATGTCTTGGCTATGAACACATGCTTGCAGGCCAGAGGGTAACTGCAATTCATGAACAGTGACTTTTAAATTAAATGACATATTGGCCTTTAGAGCTGTAACTTCATTGACACCATGAGGCAGGTGTCTCCCTGTTTGTGTGGTATCCACAGTTTAGCTCTTTTGTACTTTTAAACCTTGCTAATGCTATGCTGTCACATCCCGCTTGTTGATTTCTGCATATGCTTTTTAAGAGTGGAAGAAATGCTATTAGTTTAGAAGAAAAGGATAAAATATATGGCCACCATTATATATTTTGATTCAGTAAATATTTCTTGATTGTTTCCTCTTCTATTCAGAAATGCAAAGTTGAAGCAGACAGGGATTTTGTTCTGAAGATGTTTATAGTTCAGTATTAACAATCAGGTAGAAACATAATCACCATATAAGTCAGGAAGTGATATATATGCCATGTGAATTTACAGAAAAATTCTGATGGTAAATTCAGAAAAGAAAGAGGTAATTCTGAGTGATAAATCATAGATGGGTTTGTGAAGTGGTGGCCTAACAGCTGTATCTTAAAGGATTGAACAAGACTTGGACGTGCAAAGACGTAGAAGTAGGACATTATAGCATAAAAACTTGTTCATAGATCCCAATGAGATTTTTAAACATTTTGACCTATTCTTACTGTATCAAGCTGTTAACACTGGATTAATGTTCATTCCTTGCACTTTGCCCCATGGTGCTAATCTAATGTTTGGAAACACATCCTCTAAGGATAGTATAGCAAAAAAGGTCTAGGGTGCACACACCTGCATGTGTACACACACCAGCATGCATGCATATACACATGCTCTTATATGTCAGATATTCCAATGTTCATTGTTGAAATCCTCCATGTGCTGCAAAGAGGCACATAGATACGTAGGTTGTAAGCCAGCTAGAGAATGCTCTGAGAAAATCTTAACTCCTCCAATAGTTTGTGTTATGACCTCCTCACTCCCTTATCATTGCTGCTTTCTCATTGGCTTTATTACCTCTGTGGCCTTGATAGTAAGTTTGGAAACCAAGAACTCATGCAAATGCTAACAAGAAGTCTTCCTCAGGGGACTTTACTGGTAAGCTATTTCTATGACCAAACAGCCTTCCCTGTTTCCAGTTTTATGACTCTCTGCCATGGTTTACATGACTCATATCAGCATAAGTTCTTCAAGCCAAAATAGTCAAGAACCCTTCTGTGTGTATTTACAAAGGCAAAGCTTAGTAAAATACCATGCAGTCATTCAGGGAAAGTGAAAACATACCATACCTTCAATCTAGACCAGTGTTTCTTAACTGGAGATAATTTTACTGTGGTTGATCATCAAGATCAAGCTTAATTCCCATTTCTCCCCAAAATAAACATTAGCACTAAAATCTCTGGTTTGGAGTAATAGACAATCTAAAATTTACCACAAAAATAATATATTTGTAAATTTAGTTTTGTTTTGGTTTTAGAGCCAAATAGTGTTGAATGAGTACAAAATACTGATTGGACCCCAACCAGTCATACCTTTGACAAGTCATAAGAAATTGAAAAACAGAAAATCTTAAAACTTCTTAGGCCGGGCGCGGTGGCTCAAGCCTGTAATCCCAGCACTTTGGGAGGCCGAGACGGGCGGATCACGAGGTCAGGAGATCGAGACCATCCTGGCTAACATGGTGAAACCCCGTCTCTACTAAAAATACAAAAAACTAGCCGGGCGACGTGGCGGGCGCCTGTAGTCCCAGCTACTGGGGAGGCTGAGGCAGGAGAATGGCGTGAACCTGGGAGGCGGAGCTTGCAGTGAGCTGAGATCCGGCCACTGCACTCCAGCCTGGGCGGCAGAGCGAGACTCCGTCTCAAAAAAAAAAAAAAAACTTCTTAGATTAAGTAGCATGAGGACAAAATGGTGGCATTTATCTTACATAACCTAGTAATCTTGGAGGAGAAGTACATTATTTATGGCTAACTTTTTTGTTTTTTTGGGGGGGGTTGTTTTGTTTTTTGAGGGAGTGGGGGTCTCCATTCAAGATTTGAATGATATTCATGAGTATTTTGGCATTATAATTCTCAGCCTACCTTACTTTGAGCCTTTTTTATTTTGCTTAAAGACAAAAAAGAGAATAAAAAGAGAAGAGAGAGTGCTGTGTGGAAATAAAGAAATGTTAGCATTCTTTGTAATATTAAACATATTAACTTGTTTTGTAATCTCACTCATACTCACCGGTTTTATCATATATAAATATTTAAGTGGGTTAGTTTTTTCCAATATAAACTGACTACATAAAAATGAATATTGTGAGTAATAAGAAGCATGAAGTCAATTAAGGACAGTCTCTAAAGCTAAAAGAAAAAAATTCTTTCTTCTGGCTCACAGCAATAGTTTAAGAGTTATGGTGACTTGGTCAGCAAGGAATGTCCTCATTTGGCATTTTACTATTAGAGTCCCCTGAAGATGACTTCTTGTTGGCATTTTTAGGAGTTCTCAGTTCCCATACTCGCCATCAAGGCCACAGAGGTGATATAGTAAGCGAGAATGCAGCAACGATAAGGGGGCTAAGAGGGACTAAGCTTCCAAAATTATGGTTTACATGTGCTGAGCCCATATGGATTCTGGCCCTTGATTTGGAATTTTTACCTTCCAAGTTCCAGATGTTACATGGGAAAAATAGCACACATAAAGCTCTTAAGCATTGGAATCATAAATTAATTTAAGGTCACCATGACCTGAGAGGAAAGGACAAAGAAAATAAGCAACAAAAAAGCTCTAGCCAATGAAATCTCTAGCTCTCAACCTACCTGAAGAACAAGTACCTGTAATTTCTTCCAAGTATCAGAAATTACTAAAAAGGTTTTTTTTTAATATATGTATCTCAATGACTTGAAATCCTCTGTGTGCTGCAGAGACACATAGTTATGCAGGTTGTAAGCCAGCTAGTGAATGTTTAGAAAATCTTTACTTTTCCTATAGTTTGTGGTTGGCAAGTCCTCTGGAAAGATCTAACTCACCCTCCTCATAACAGTATACAAAGGAGCATTAGCGTGATCTCTTGAAGAGTGATATAAGCTGACTTTGTTATGAAAATAATGTAATTTTAACATTGGAATGACATCTGGTCTGTGTCACATCTCTATCAGGATGAATGAATGGGGAGAAGAGTCTTGCCTTTGCCAAATATGGCCACTGATGAGCAATACTTTCTTTCTTTACTGGTTCCCCTGTTAAAACTAAAACTAAGAACAAGAGCCTAATGTAAGTCCTGTCAGTTTTGAAGTGATCAATTATCATGTAGAATCAGCAACACGTCAAAATGCAAACTCTGTGGCTGAGTTTTTGTAATTGTGTTTTTCTAAATGAGGAGAGGAATTTTGAGGACATAGATTCCTAGTAAATAGTATAGCAGAATTTGTTCTGCTTACTTCCGAATCTTAATACCTATAGTCCTAGACATACAAAGGGATCTTTCCCATAGACACTTCTGTGTAATTTTTAAAGCCTTCCTTTGTGATCTAGTATTGTTTTGGAGTAGTATCTGTCCTCTAGAAAATAAATCATATTGGTTGCCAGAGTTTGGATCACCTGCAGTACAGTACAGACAAACAATATTTATGGTCAGTATGGAGATCTATTCTCTGTAGTATGATTATGATGGAATAAGAGTATCATGTGTTGCTCTAGAGGAGTGCTGCTTCAGGAAGACCACACCTGCCAAGCTCCATCCATAGCAAGCCAGTGATCCAACACTGACTCATTCAAGGCTCCCAAGGTGAGCAGTGTCCACTTCCACCACTACAATAGATCTGAGTAATGCAAATTTTATTATTTAATTCCTCTGTCTACTAGGATTCCAAGTAGGCCCCATCACGTACTCTAAATTCCACAACTAAAAACATGGACATCTTTTTAGCCTTACTTTGAAATGGGATCAGATTAATTTTTGGAGTCTTGAACAATTTTCTATTATATCAGCCGGCATTTTCTGTATTTATTAATTGTATTACCATAGAATTTTAAAATATAATGCTTTCCATCAAGAAACTTACAATAGAACATTCATGTTATGGGCCCTAGAGCAAATCCTAGTTTAACTTTTTTTTTTTCCTTCAATTAACTTTCCATTAAGCTGCACAATCTCTCTGGAAGCTCAAAGAATTGATGACCAAGCCAACCCTTCAGCCCTGTATCGTCAGAGAAAGGGTCTGACAATTGAGTTAATGTGAGATTTGTCATAGTAATGGGGAGTGGGAAACCACATTTTGGAGTCACTCTCCAGAGTAGTTACTGCCTTAAAGAAGGAACCTACCCAGTATCATCCCAGTGTTCTCATGAGCATGCGCAAACCATGCATTCCATACAACTGGAGTTAATCAAATATCAAGGTCTCTGACTTTGGGTTTTATTCTCCTTGTTATCTGTATTACTGTGGAATTCATTTCTCACTGCAGGTTCCATTCTGTATTTATACTCTGGGTCAGTTTTATCAAATGCAGTCTTTTTTAAAAAAGAAATCAATAATTTTCTTAGAGCAACTGAAATACCTGAAATATTTTAGAGAAGCGATATGAATTAATTAAATATGTCACCAAGTGTTTTGGGCATCTCAGAGAGCACACTAAATAAATGTATAATGGTGATACTTACATATCATCTTTCTAGGCTTGGGAAATGCAAACAAGAACTCTGGTTAGTAGCAGTCCATGTAAGAATGTCCGGTCAATTAGGCCAGCATGTATGTGATTGCAAACACAATTGTTTTGATTTTTTTGCTACCATTATCTTCTCTAACACTAATCCCTCCTTTGCTTCTAATTCCTATATCTTACCCATGTTCACATGGTTCCCTTGCCTATATCTTTCATTTAATCTAACACACATTCATTTTAGAAAAATAAAATACTCATATAATGACTTTTTCGACTGCCCAGAGTTGGCAAATCCTTCTAGACGTTTGGAGCTGCCCTGAATCTTACGTTCCTCTGCTGTTCCTCATCTGGTCCATTCTGATATGCACTCCTGTCCTTCTGATCTATATTCACTTTGGTCCTATAGGCAGCTGCCAGAACTAAAGATGTGGGTGGAGGCACTGCTTGCTTTCCACAAAAGCTATTCCCAAGGAGCATTTTTGGACAGTCATTCTTCCCTGGAGCTTTGTCAACAGATCCTATCTTGAACCTCACAGATACTGCCACTCTCTTGGTTCCACAGAAGGGGGATAAAAGGTATAGCAAGATGGGGAAAATTTCAACAGGAAAACATCTTGGAGACAGGCAGTTTCACTTGGAATAACCAGTCAGTTTCCTCCCATTCTAAGAACACTGAATTTGCTTAAGAGTCCTTGTAAGAGTTTGGAAAATGGAAGCAGACCTACCAGAGAGTGAGGATGCAAGCCAAAAGAGGGTATGAAAGAAAGATCTTTTGCTGAAGAGGGAAAGCACCTTATTTTATCGTAACTGTCTGCTTAATTAAATGAATTTCCTAGGCTGTTTTATTCATAAAAGTCAGTGTGTATGTTAAGGACTAATTAATTGCTCAGAAATTGGCAAGTACTTCCTAAGGAACATTTTCCTTTATGATGTGTTTGGCATTTGTGGTTTGCTGGTTCCATTTCCAGCCGTAGACACTGCACCATAACATTATAGCTCCATCCCGAGGCACCAGCTGTCACTTCTGCCAATGATCTCTGAGCTCAGGGAAAATAGCAGTTACATGCATGCATGGAAAGTGGATCCCTCAGTAAATGCTAAATTTATCAGGAGGGATATCACTATTGAAATGCACTCAAAATAATTTCCTCTGGCCCCCAAATGGGAACCTGGGGCAAATGGCTTGGCATGGAATAGTATCAGACAAACCTGGTCCAGTACTACAGTAATAAGTGACAGGTTTCATTTGATTTGCAGCCACTGACGTGTGGAATATGAGCAGGAGCATTTCCATGACATCTTCTAATGGAAAATTATGCAGGTTACAGAACAAATCGATCTACCATAAACACCACCCCCTCTGCAGAATATGCTACAGACTTAGTAATTCTGTGAGATAATAAATGGACTTTTACCACTAATCAATGCGCTGAGAGTAGACATGATAGAAAATTTACCTCTTAAAATACAGTGTAAAGCATCCACAAGAGCCACAAAGAACTACCTTTTGCTTTCATCCCCTGAATATGATACCCGATCAATCTAAGAACGTGTCATGGAAAAGTGTAAATTTCATGAGTGGTTTAAATGTGGAGAGTGAGACAGATAATGAAAGACTGGGGTTTTGTTTTGTTTTGTTTTTGTTTGTTTGTTTTTAAGGCCCTTCATAAGTGCTGTTAAGCCTCTTAACCTGGGAGTAAGAGCAGGTCTAGTAAAATATCTCCCTAACACCGATTGATGGATCATTGCATTAGATATATTAGGGGAGCTTTTCATCACTATAGATTCCCCCTGCTCACCTTTCACTACACATGCAGAGGCTCTGATTCAGTGGTAAGGACAAGGAATCTTTGTTTCTAAAGATTCACAGGAAATTCAAGTGGCCAGCTGGATCTAAGGACTCACTGGTCTAATATTGTGTTCCTTCCATAAAACTCAGGACCTCACAAGGTCAGAGGCTCATTTCACCTTGAGAAATGAGCCTTGTATTTACTGAGAATTCACTTCTTAAGTTTTAATGCATGCTTGAGTTTCCTCAGGACATCTTCTCTGGAAAGTCACCACTCACTACAACTGCCCCCACCATGTGTCATTTCATTCACCTCCTCTTTTGTATTAAAACTCTTTGAGCGTATCACCACCAACGCTATTACCTGAAAATGTTTCCTTGTCCCCCCTCAAATCACAACACAAGTCAGCTGTTTGGTTTTATTTCTAATAGTCTCCTCTCAGCCCAAACTGTGACTCTTCCCCCCCCCCCCATAAAGTTGTTAGTCTCCTGATTTTAAAATATTAGCACTTCCTCCTTTAAGCTGAAAGACATCCTACCCTAAGCTTCAAGGACCATAGCATTTCTCAGCCTTCCTGTAACTCACCCCTCTCGGTCTCCCCTTCTCCCCACCTCCCTTTACTCTTTTACACTCTAACCAGTGACATTATTATGGTATTGGATTTCATATTTCTTTGATTTTTCTTTTAAGGTCACTCCTTTGGAAAAAAGTCTATTAGCTCACATCAGTGCCTTCAATTACCACTTCAAAATGTATGACAAATATATAGAGTCTTGCCATCCAGATATTTCATCTTCACTCCAGATCTGTTATGCACAAATATTCTATTAATATACATTCTGTAAGACATTTCCCATCATGACTTGGATTAAATATATCAAGATAAGAATTATCTTCTCCCCACAAGATTCCCTCACCTCCCATATTATCCTTCTCCCATGTTCAGACCCTTGCAAACACTATTTACTTAAGTAATTAATAGAAGTTATAGATAATCATAAAGATATAGTCATACAGAAGAGATTTGACAGGAAGCAGGTAGAAAGTTTCAATTTTTCTCCAAATTCTTTCTCAGCTTCATTCCTTTCCTCCGATTCTCCACAAGTCTAGACTGATCCCAACCAATTTTCTCAGCCCCACTCCACCGTGACTTTAAGCAGGAGGAACTTCACAAGCCCTAGCCGAGCTCTCCTCTGAGCCTCAGCATCACAATGAGCCTGTTGATCATCGGTCTCTGAACTATTCTCCAGTTCCAAAAGTCCAGTCTTTCATTTACCAGATACTTTACTGTCAAATTTCTGCATATCCCACATGTTCTTCCAGATACTCAGGAAAAAAAAAAAAAAAAAAAAAGCAGTAAACTACTAGATTCCTGAAATCTGCCTGAAAGTCATATTTGATTTTCTCTCTGGTTTCTGCTTCCCTGTGTTGACTTCAAGACTTCAGTTCATCCTAAATGAAGGCACACTCTTCTTGTGATCAGTCACTTTGGAGAACAGATGATGACAGAACTCTGCTACGTGATGCATGAACAGCCCTCTGTCCTGTTTTATCCTCCATTCTACATCACTCAGCTCCGTGCTTTCTTGCCCATCTCACCCAGTGGTTTACCTGGCTTCTGTATAATCTAGATTTCCATATTTTCTGGGTTCTATGTTTTGTTTCTTCGGAATGGACCTTCCATCTTCAGTGGCTTTGTACAGACTCCCTGATATCCTACTCCCTGCTGTACTCCAGCAGGCAAGTTGAATTCCAGTCTTGGCCTCTTCCAGCCTGTCTCATCCCATTGTGTGGTCCTAGGCCTGGCCCTAGGATATGGCATAACTGCTGCTACCTAAACCCTTGCTATCACCTTTGCCTTCAACCTTTCACTGCTCCTATCTGCTTAACATAAAGAAGGGCAAGGAACTGGTGCTATTAATTTTATTAATGCATCCAATCTTTTTAGACCTCATTTGCCTCCAATGTTAAGTGGCTATTTCTCATCATAAAACTCAAGACATTTTATTCTATCTCTACTTTTCAATTTGTCTTTCCTTCTCCCTCTCGTTTTCTTTGCACACACACACACACACACACACACATTGCTTACTGAGTAACCTGAGTCATTTTTCTTAGTGATTGCTCATTGTTATCAGAAGAATGATATTGTCTTACCCTTTCCCACACCTCAACTTGTAAATTTTCATTTCATTATATCATCTTGGTTGTAATTCTCTCACCAGTCCTCCTGCCAATACTGTAGAAGATAATGTGATGTGATAGCAATTTTCCATGTAATTCATTAACCTGAGACCTTAGTTTGTGATCATTTCATTTAAAAACTTAACATATATGCCCAGATATCATTTTGTCATAAGGCTTGCCAAACCTACTCATGGTTGATAAAAATAAAATGAAATACGTGCTCAGATCTGAATTTATGGTAGATTTTCTTTTCATGAAAATCAGGTCAGTTTTACAATCTCATGATGTTTTCTGTAGCAGAATTCGTATTTTACTACCTCCATCGTGCTACAACAAATTGATCTTGGCAGAGGAATTCAGAGAAAGCATTTCGTGCAATTTCAACTTGTTTTCTCTAACCCACAGTCAAGTTTTCAGGAAGAAGAAATTTCACAAAAGAAATTAAAGTAGCTTTTCTCTGTTTATTCAGCTTTGACAGATCTAGACTGGAGATAGGGGGCCAGACACTTCTTTAAAGCATGCTGCTGGAGGGATACCTGGCTAATTATTCAGGCAGGGACTTTAGGCTCTGCCAGTCCAGGAGATAATATCTTCTCCACATCTGCTTCCCTGCCCCCTCTCCTTCACTACAATACAAGCTTTATTCCAGAGTTAGAGTGATTGTAGTAAAAGTTAAAGTTAAATTGGATAATAGCAGTCCATAATCAAAAAGGCCCATTGGCTTCTTCTTACAAAATTATGCCCACATGACTTAGCATTTCTCCTGTCTCCAAGCTCTCTTTCTTGACTCATCTCCCATCAACCCTCTACCACTTACATGTGCACACCATAAACATAAGTCAGATAGAACCTGATGCTTCTTAAACATGCCATGCCTTTCCAAGTCTCTGTTTATTTCCCCACCCACTGTGCTCACACAGCACAGAGCCCATACTTACAATTAACACACATGGAGGTGCAATAATCTTTGGTTTACATGCCTATCCCTTCTCTAAGCTGTGAATTCGTACTCCTCTTTTTATCCCCAATGCCTCATGTGGGCCTGCCACAAAAATTGGATACTCAGTAAGGGTTTGTGGAATGGCTAAATGGAATAACATATTGCAGAAATCTAAAATGTGTCTGATAAATTCATTTTGCCCTTCCTCATGATGTCTAAGTCATGAGCTTGAATCACCTACACACCCTTCATTTTGCTTACTGTCATGGTGAGATCAACATTAAGAACCCTATCTTTTTATCTAAAACATATGTGAGCTGCCTTTTACTAAGAAATGTGAGATACCTTGATCGATTGGCACAAACTCAAGTACAGACAGTGAGTCGACCAAAACCATTTATTACGCAAACACTATGTGCCAGCACTGTGCTCACTGTCACAGGGAATGCACCCATAGTTAATGCTGTCCTATCCCGTAGCGGCATGATTACTGTTGAATACAGACAGTACTGCCTGAACAGTTGATATTCTTAGGGGGTCTGAAGACCCAGCACTGTATTTCCATGGATTCTCTTCAGTTCCATTACCAGTCTCACCAGCCTTTGAATCTCTATGTCAGGAAGTCTAACTTTGTGAAAGCAATTTAATTACATCTATTAAGAAGATTTTCATGATTCTACAAACTCAAAGTAACTCAATTAAAAAAATATATTCAGGACCAACAAATATGACACCAAGACAGCACGTTAATATGTAGGGGAAAATATATAATAATCTTCTAAGGGTTTCCTGGTCTAAATAATACAAAAACTAAAACTGTATATTTTATTGAATAGGATTTATTCACTATACATAGACCTGCCCTTGAGATGCCCTGCAAAGCTTTCCTGTATTTCTCCATTTGCTTTAGTGTTCCATATATTATAAGATAAACCTAATTCCACCATGATTAAAGTTAATAGAAATGTTAAAATTCAGTAAGAAATTATAAATATTTAATAAAGCATTTGTTCATGTTCTAGCAGTCGATTGTATCTGCTGCTACAATTTCGAAAGACTTTAGTTATATAAATGTAAAAAAACCTCTAAAAGGAGATCCATGGTTAGGTGTCAGATATTGCTTTTTCATTCATACAGAAAACTCTTATTTTCCAAAATGAATATTTTAATATTCATATTAATGCCCCACATATATTTTCGAATTACAGCTGAAGAAGCTTTAGCTTACTGGAAAGATTTTTGGAATCAAGATATCTAAGTTTGCTCAGTTACAAGAATGAGATTAAGTTAGATAATAATGAAAGCATATGTGAAAATGCTTAAAGTGTGAAAATAATCTCTTATATAAATTATTTTGTTTTCCATATTAACCTTGTGGGGTACGTATAATTTGTCTTATTTTATATTTAAATTGAAATATGAAGTGACTAAATGACACTGCTAAAAGCTATAAATCTATTGCAAATGCAAATCTAGATCCCATAGGTTCTCTCTACCTACATGATTCTCTGAACAAAAGTACAGACTTCCTACAAAATTTACAAACTAATAAAAGTCCTCAAAACAACAACCTTTCCCTATAAGATTATGTGTGGGTCAAAAGCTGAAATAGGGGTGAAGATTTGCTTTTTTGAGCACTAACTGAATTACATGTGATCCGTAGTAAAATTTAAAAATTTTTTCAAAGCTTATTTACAGGTTTTCCCCTACAATCAATGTGCACATTAAATGTAGCTCATCAGAGGCCTGTAATTAATCCAGGAATTGCTCCAAGTACTTTCTCACTCTTTGGTCCAGTGGTTCAATTTTGTTAAACAGTGTCATTATTTGCATTCTGCAAACCTGCTTTGGTTCTATAAAGTCTAACTAGGGAAACTTCCATCGTAAACAAGAAACAAAAAAAGGGAAAGAAAGAAAAACACAATTTTAGTTTAAACCCAATAAAGTCTGTTCTGGTTAATTTTAATTTCAAGCTTTAAATTGCAAGTACCAGTAAATAGCTAAATTGTCTTGCAGATTTTATCTTGTGATGCTTACCTATAAAGTGTTTGGATCCCTTCTATCAAGAATATGAGCTTCAAAATGATAACTGATATGTTTTTAAGCCAAATGGAATACCCAGAAAAGATTTAAACATTCAGAGAGTCCAGAGTTAGTGGGTGCATCACTGGACTTTGCAAGTAGTAGAAAGTAACAGCAAAAAAACAGGAGGCGTATTGATACCCTTGATATTTTGTTGGTAGTAACTTTTAACTTGTAGTATATACTATATTTAATTGTTACTTGTTTGGGATTAGACATTCAAGAAGTATTTCACCATATAGAGGCACACTACTCACCATGCCTACAAGCTTACCACATTGTTGCAAAGCCAGTTCTTTTCACAATTACCCCTTTTGAATTAGAAAACGAATATTCCCTTAAAAGTGCAAATATATTTTCTAAGGGGAAAACACACACACACACAATCATTGACCACGTCTAGTGGTAGAGGGGGCTGCATACCATGACTCTGTTTGAAGAAGGAAGAAAAGTGGAGAGAAGGGCAACTGCTAAGTGTGATGCCCAGAAGACTTGGGAATAATAATAAGACAAGGGGTTGATTTTGATTGGCTATTATTTTACCTGAACTCTTTATGTAGTGTTTCTGTGGATGTCCTACCTAGTTTTGTTTCAGGTCAAAGATCTTTCAGGCCCTGATTCAACACAGCCATCCTTACTAAAGGAAGTATGTGTTTCCATTGCGTGAGCCATTGAATTTATAAGGCATCCCTCAGCATGACGGACAATGATGAAATGGTACTGAGTTACCAAAGAAAATCATGCATTTCTTTCTGTTATCAGCATTGGTTTTATACTTAGTTCAAAAGAGAGGAGAAAAAGAAAAGTTTTCTATGAAGAGTGGTGAGTTTGATTTTAGAAGCATCAAGAAGAAAAACACTAGGATAATGGCAGAATAAACAAATAACAGATGTGGATTCAGAGTCTGAAGATGAGTTTTAATCCTGATTCTGGCATCCACTAGCTTTGAGGCATTGGTTAATTTCACTGAGTCTCAGTTTGCTTATGTGTATAATGAGAAGTGAACAGGGAGATTTCTGTGATTAAGGATTGAGAGATTGTGCTTCTAGATTGAAAAGTGGAGGGCTTGGGAAGATGATGGCTGAAGTTTAGTGGAAAATAACTAATGCTATTTTGATGACAAACTTGGGAATGGGTGATTAGCAGAAGGACACTAAGCAGCATGGCATTTGCGAGTGATTTAGCATGAAGAATTATTTGTTACAGAACAAACAAGATGCTTAGCGAGGTAGCCAGAATGGCCTTCTAGGGAAACAACGTTGGCAGATGAATCCTGAAAACTTTTCCAGCAAAACCAGCCAAAAGGTTAGTAATGACCAAGGAGAGAATTTCTCCTTTTAAAAATGTACATGCAAATTTTCCATATGGCAGAATTCAGACAAGAACTTCCATACAAGCCAATAGAAAGAAAAGATGGGGAACGTTACCTTCTACATTAAGAGTCCAGGGTGGGGCCCAAGCATGTGAGGAGGATTGTAGGGAAAATAAACTTTGGTCTCTAAAAGAGCTAAGCCCAAGTAGCTCATCCATAGAAAAATATCAAAACTTCATAATATTCTTGGCAATTTCATTAAAAGCTAAAACCAAACATTTTTAAATGTTAATTTCTAGTGATAGGATTATGGGTGACTTTTTCTTCATTTCTGCATTTGTCAAATTTTCAACAATTAGCAAGTATTACTTTAAAATGGGCCAGGCACAGGGGCTCACACCTGTAATCCCAGCATTTTGGAGACTGAGGTGGACGGGAGTTCGAGACCAGCCTGGCCAACATGGTGGAACCCCATCTCTACTAAAAATACCAAAATTATCCGGGTGCGGTGGCATGCAACTGTAGTCTCAGCTACTCAGGAGGCTGAGGCAGGAGAATCGCTTAAACCTGGGAGGTAGAGGTTACAGTGGGCTGAGATCGCACCACTGTGCTACAGACTGGGCAACAGAGAGAGACTCTGTCTCAATAATAAAAATAATAATAATAATATGCAGGAAAATCCATTAAAAGAATATACATTATCCTAAAGCAATCCACATTATTTTAATTGTATTTAGTGAGAAAGAACCCATGGAATATAAGCTTGCTAATATGGACTATTGTTCCTTCTGGCAGTTTATGATGTTTCATATAAACAAGGACATAAGTCTATTTAGAATCAAGTTTAGTTTAATCCAGGTTATCAGGAAAAGCAACAGCCAAAGGGATACATCAAAATTTTGACTTAAAGAAAAATCTGATATTGATTTCTACTAGTCTACCCCTTGATATTAGTAAATTAGCTTTACTAATACCTAAGGTCCTATTCTCTTGTCTCCTAATGTGAAAAAACAATAACATAATAGACATAAAATTAAAATGCGAAATTTCAAAATCAGCATCAATTACGAATTATTGGTTTCTTTTAGCCATGTTCAAGAAAATATCTGGCACCCATCTTTAAGAATAGTTTACAAGAGTACATACAGACAGAGATTGATTAGCCACTGTGTATTTTGTGGCCAGGGACACAGAGAGGAAGGTAGGAAAAGAGAGAAAGAGAATATGAATTTTAAAACTTAAGAAAGCCCGGCTTATTGATTGGTGTTCTTATTTTAAAGCTGACCTCTTTCTGACAGAGATGCTTTCAGCATATTCTAGCTGCTGTCCTATAACATTCCAGGAGTGAAGTCCTTCCAGTGTTTTCCTTGACACTTTTTACTTTGAAAAAAGAAACGTAACATAGGAAGAAAGACCAAAGGTAGAAATCATCTCTGGAACGAGTCTGATGACAATCCAGGAATGTTTAAAATGTTCAAGATGAAGAGAGCTTTTGAAAAGGATGGGCAACCAGCAGTCTGTCTGAAATCCAGCAGCATCAATTTCATTGTCATTCTGAATTCTCATAATAGGCAGTGGCACATGGAGAGCTGATCTTTCTAAAACTGAACCAAACAAAGAGGTTGATGTGTTTCATTTCTAGAAAAGATGCTCTTTGCCACAAATCATTCTGAACGTTACCTTAAACTTTGAAAACTTTGTTAAAATGTTATTTTCTAGAGAATCTGCATTCAAGGAGTAAAGATCTCAGATTATAGACAAATATGTAGTCTTATAAGTTAACTAATAAGTTTTACGATGCCAAGAATCTGCAATCATTTTGTTAAATGTGATCCTCTCACAGAATTTGCACAATGCCAATATTTTTAAATTGTAAAAAATAAATTTGCATCTATTTTGCCATATTTCAACATGGTACCCTATGCTCGATCCACTTTAATTTTCACTGAGCAGAGAAATTGTCTCAGCAGGCATGTGTAGGTAACAGACCCAAGATCCTTATTGCTTTACCCTCCTTAAGGCTGAAGTTTATGAACTGCAGAAGAGTGAAGCAATGGTAAGGTATAAATTTTATATATCACAAAATTATGGTCAATTTTTAATACACCCATGTAATTTTGTCTTAGTAAACTTACTCACCAGATCTTCTCTGAAACCTACCATCATAGGATAGAACACTGTGGGGATATTAGATTGACTAGCCTATTATTTATTGAAATAATCATTATGGATCCCTGTAGTATCTCTTTGAAGTGGTCAAACAGAATGTCTTCTAGGGACAGAAAAGTAGCTCAAAGATTTGTTTTTTTGAGACTAACGCTGACAACTGATTGCTAAAAACAAAAACTAAAGAATTAAGTTTATTCCTATTTTGCATTTGACAAAATGAATTGGTTGCCACTAAGTTTCCATAGTGGGCAGAGGAAAGCTCTCTAAAGCTCCCTTGGTCTCCCTGGGAATAGTAGGATTTTAGCTGTCCCTGTCTCTTGCTCTGCTTGAAGCAATGATTTCAATAACCATTTGACAATACCAAAAGATCAGGGCATGGATGACAAGGCCTCCTGGAGAATTACTTTGGTTTAGCTACTTTAACAACTCTTGTCCCTGGAGTCTATTTAAATTACAGAATAGCACCACCACCATTTGTCAGGCTAGGCTTCATAGCAGGAGCTCCAGGAAAAGCATGACTTCAGATCCCTGTGTGTATCCAGCTAGTGGTAAGTGAGAACCTGGCAGAGCTGTGCTGCTTGTGTTCTTGAGTTTCAGATTCTGGATTTGGATGCCCCATTATATGAGATTTGATCCAAAGTTATATATGAGAATGAATTTGAGGGTATTGCTTATTACTCCATTGAATACTTCCTGACCCCCAGCTCTACCATCTGCCAATTGCCCCTTTTAGTAATTGGGTAAACAGGCAGGTAAGAATTGCAAAACGAGCCACTCCTTTTCAACTAATAACAACAACAGCACCTAACATTTCATTAACTCTTTACAAAATAATTTTTGCATACAATATATTATTTAATCTTTGCAACAACCTGTGAATTTCATTATCCACGTTTGATAAATGATGATACCCATTATTTGATCATCACAACATAATCACTGTGAAGTGAGTTCTATTATCCTCATTTGATAGATTATAACATTGATGTTTAGAAAGATGCCAGAAGTGACCCAAATACCTTAGCTAGAAAGTAACAGAGCCAAGTTACAAACCTGGATAATGTGAGTTCAGGATTAATTCTCTCAAGATTTCGAGAAAGGAAACAATAAAGTCATGATTCAGTCCTCTTTCTATGACTATCCTAGCATGGGATATTGAGCAAATCCCCAGTTGAATCCATGCCCAAAATATCTCACCAGTAATCTAAAAATGATGTAAAAATATTAGTGGAAATAATATGAATAGCAACCTGTCCTTATTCCATTTGAAATGTTTACTAGACGGAGGAGTTGATTTGGGTCACTTAACAGAAAATGATAATATATGCATGGATCTTCTCTGACTGGTCCTTCCTTTCCCTAACCCCAAATCACTAAGTAACTCACCAATCAACTTGTGAAAGGAAAAAAGGCTTAAAATGCACCAGGAATTTAAACTAAATGATACAAAGGCAACCCATGGCAAGCTTATCATCTCTTGTATGTAGAAAGAAAGAAATGCCAACAAAAGAACTAGAGAATGCTCAAGGTGATATGAACAGAGCTATTGACTTTGCAAAGGCAGCAGACCTCTTTATGATTATGGTCCTATAGGGAAAGGTGACCCATCAGCAGTCACCAACTCCCTCCACCCCACCTAGCCTTTTATCTCCAAGTCCCCAGCTCTAGGCAATCACTAATCTGCTTTCTGTATCTGGATTTGCCTATTCTGGACTTTTCCTATAAATGTAATCACACAACAGGTAGCCTTTTATGTCTGGGTTCTTTCACTTGGAATGATGTTTTCAGGGTTCATCCATGTTGTAGCATGTATCAGTACATCATTCCTTTTTATTGCAAAATAATATTCCCCTCTGTGGATACACCACATATTATTTATCCATTATCACTTGATAAACGTAAGTTGTTACCACTTTTTGGCTATTATGAATAATGCTGCGATGAAAATTCATGCACAAGTTTTTGTGTGAATACATGTTTTTAATTCTCATTGGCATATAGTGGAATTGCTGGTTCACATGGTAATTCTATTTTTAAACTTTTGAGGGCTTCTCCAACGTGGCTGCACTATTTTACATTCCTACTAGCAGTGTACAAGGGTTCCAATTTCTCTACATTGTCATCAAGACTTGTTATTGTCTGTCTTCTTTGTCGTAGTCATCCTAGTGAGTGTGACATGTTATCTCCCGGTTGCTTTGATTTGCATTTTTATCTCCCGGTTGCTTTGATTTGCATTTCCGTGATAGCTAATTATGTGGAGCATGTTTTTATGTATTTATTGGCCATTTGTTTATCTTCTGTGGAAAAATGCCATTCAGATCCTTTGCCCATTTTTTTTTTTTTTTTTTTTTTTTAGTTTTTGGTTAGTTTGTCTTTTTAAGCTGTAGGAGAAGTTTATCCTGAAGCTTTTAACATCAAGTATACTATGGATCAAATTTCAAACTCATTATGGTCAGAGAGGTTGCCAGGTTCATGCGTGGTCAGTCCTGGGTCAGTTCTTTCTGGAGTCTGGGAGTGTGATGGCTTACATGTGGGAAAGTTCCAGTTCCTGACATGGCCCTTCACTGACATGGCTCAGAGGCTCTGTGGCGGGGACATGAGGCGTTACTGTCTTCTGTGGAAATTGAAATGCTTAGTATGTCTACTCCCCAGATATAATCACTGTTGTGTAAAAACATTCACCAGAGCTCCCATCACTTTCTTGAGAAGGAAATCACTGTGCATGAGTGTAAACTCTGATGCCTGAACCCTAAAGGTGTTTTCTCACCTGTGCTATTAAGGTTGCCTGCAGAGACCATCATTTCCTGAGAGGGGAAAACAACTGTAAGTACATTTTATAATCCAGAAAAGAACAGGAGTAAAAGACAAAACAAAATGATTTTCCCATGTTTCCACCTACCTTGCTAATTAGATCTAAAATTTAGTTTTGACTGTTACTGTCTTACAATTCTATGTATTCTTTGTGTATATTATTAATGTATTTTTTTAAAGCAAGCCCTGGCTGCATGTTAGAAACACCTAAAATCCTTTAGATTTTTAAAAATTTTTATTGATTGAGGCAGTGTCTCACTCTGTCTCGCAGTTCTGGAGTACAGTGGCATGATCACATCTCACTGCAGCCTCAACCTCCTGGGCTCAAGCCATTCTCCCACCTCAGCCTCCCATGTAGCTGGGGTGCAGGCAAGCACCACCACGCCCAGCTGTTTTTTGGGGTCGTTTTGTTGTTGTTGTTTTTGCATGTGTATTGTTTTTTGACTTTTCATAGAAACAGGATCTCACTTTGTTGCCCAGGCTGGTCTAAAACTCCTGGACTCAGCTGTGCTCCCACCTCGATCTCTCAAAGTGCTGGTATTACAGGCATGAGCCACTGCGCTTATCCAAAAACTTTTAAAATCTATATTCATGTTGGGGGTCCCACCAGCAGAATTTGATTTAACTGATCTGGAGTGGGTTTAGGCATTTATAGGTTGCAAAATCCCGCAGGTGATTCTAATATGCAGCCAGGTCCAAAACACAAGCCCAACTATTACCAGCCTCTTGGTTTTATCATCCAACATAATAACAAGAACCCATTGTCCACTCTAGATTGGTGCCTCTCAGACTTCAACATGCATAAGAGTCATCTGGGAATCTTGTTAAAATGCAGATTCTGATTTTGTGGGCCTGGATGGAGCCTATGATTCTGCAATTCTAACAAGTCCCCCACTTTAGGTGAGGCTGACACTGAAACTGCTGGTTGACTATTCAGAGTTCTCAGAGTTGGTGAACCACTGCATGTTCACGGCTCTTTTTAATTCAACCTTTATCTCCTCAATGATTTAACTTTTTAAAGCAGCCATCATGGAATATAACATGTGCTGCAGTCCTTTTAAAAACAGAATTGAGATTCTATCATTGTTCATACAGTCATTCTTTGTTAATGTAAAGATGAAACAATAAAATTTGATATTAATGATCTAGATCCTTTAAAGTGGCCATAACAATACTGCACAGTTGAATGAATAAGGGACCTACTGGTTGATTTTGAGTCATATAATTTAAAGGTTTCAGTTCCTGAAGCCAGTCACAGGAGACTCACTTTGTGACCTTGGAAGTTACCAACTTCTCTGAGAGTCGTCGTTTTCCCTGTCAATCTCAGGTAGTAAGAATTACTTCTTGGGCTGTTATGAAGATCTGTGAATTAAGAAATGCAAAGAGCCTATCATTCCACTGGCCTCTGAGTATGTCTAAGGAGAGGGTAAATCTTAAAAGACAAAAAGCAACTGTAAGCATCTAAATATGTGAAATCCTCACTAAAATCTTTTATGTAAGGATCTAAAATGGAGGAGTCTCTTCTCTTTAATCCTCCAGTTCATCCTTTCCTCATCTTCTCCCAACATCAAGGGCAGTCTTAAAGAAAAGAAACCACAGAAGGACAAATTGAGGCTTAAGTTGAAAAAGAGAATGTGGTACCACTTTGGGTTAACAATGAGAAACTAAAATATATTTCGAAGAGACTTTCTTTTTCAACCCTCGTTAATAAAGCCATGTCTTTCTTTTCTGACTGTCTGCCTGAGTCAAAACCAGATATAAGAACTCCTTGGTAGTCTGTTTGAAGGTGTTCGGGTCCTTTGAGACACATAAGATAAGAGAGAGAGAGAGACTGGGATGTAAAGTATAGATGTTGGTTTGGTATCATCAAATAAAAGCACTGAAAACTTCAAAAGGAATGATCAGTATTTTTCCACTAAATAAATTGATCTTTTTTTTTTTTTAGAAACAAAACCAAAATGTACTTCCATAAAAATTTTGGCCATATTAAGAAATACTTTAATGCTATCGTAAGATTTGTAACTGCTTTGCTAGTTTCCAGAAACTACAGCTTTTATAGTATACTGCTCAAATTTGAAAAGTTGTAAAAGAGTTTTCCTGTCTTTATAATAATTATAATAGTTGGAAGCAGTTTTTCTCTTTGTTCTTTATCAGTGCAGTAAAAACGCAAGAATTATATTTGGATGAAGGGCTGTGTCTACCCAACAGTTCCAGTCTTGTTTTTGTTAACCTGTCAATTTAAAGAAAAGAAGTAGCAACAACTATGTTTCCCGTTGGTAAACAGAATAGCCAAAATGGATGTGTGTTTTCAGGGAGCTGGAGTCCTTGTGACAATGCAAAAGTCCTGTGGACGTGGTATTGGTGTGGCAATGGGGCCAACTGGAGGACATTCAAGGTTCCGTCAGTCCTTGAGATTCTTTCTACTGCAGAACTGTGAGGAACATCCTTCTGCTGATTATCAAACCAGAATAACTGACATCTTCACCAAACCAACCCCATCTCACATACTATCCCCTGGGAAGGAAGAAGTGGTGGCAATATCTTTCATGCATTAGGCTCTGGAAAGTGAGAAGCAGACATCCCAAGGATGTGTTCCTTTAAAAATTATATTGGTTTATTTCACCTCTACTACCTTTGCTAAGGGGAGAAATTGTTCTGTTCTGAAGCAAAAGGTGAACATTACCAGTGCCTTCTGATTTTTGCCTCTGTTGATTTAAAGGGCTAATTCATAAGCACTGACTTCATCCTGCCACTTTAGATCCACTGAAATGTCCTTTAATAATCAAGTTTCCTATTAATAGCTTTACTGTGCAAGAGGAGTGAAATCAATATATAATTTAGTGGCTCTTCCTGTCAGGAGCATTATTGATTCTATTACTAATGATTTTGAAATGATATGCCATTATGCAAATTCCATCTATTTTAGATGTATTTGCCAGGCACTTACAAAAGTACTTTTTTCTTTTTCTTCATCCTTGATTTTTTCAGTGTCATAGTTATCAAGTACTTCAACATTTTCTAAGAATTGTGATCCTATGCATAGGGATATGCTAGTGATAAATAATAAATGCTTATTTTATATGCAAACAAATTGTGTGGAGCTATATAACTGTATTTCCGGCACTCATCAGCTACTCAGAGTATAGAAAATAGACCGGGTGTGGTGGCTCACCCCTATAATCCCAGCACTTTGGGAGGCCGAGGCGGGTGGATTGCCTGAGGTCAGGAGTTCCAGACCAGCCTGGCCAACATAGTGAAACCCTGTCGCTACTAAAAATACAAAAATTAGCTGGGCATGGTGGTGGGCTTCTGTAATCCCAGCTACTCAGGAGGCTGAGGCAGGGGAATTGCTTGAACCTGGGAGGCAGAACTTGCAGTAAGCCAAGATCACATCATTGCACTCCAGCCAGGGGAACAAGAGCAAGACTCCATCTCAAAAAAAAAAAAAAAGGAATGAAAGGAAAGAAAAGAAAGCCATTAGAGGATTTTAAATATTTATGATATTCACCAAGGATTAGCAACAATATGTTGTTTGATTTATTTGTGAATAAGTTGATTTGTGAACATGAAACAGGCACCTTTTCTACACAAACGTTCACCTTATTAGCAAGGCTCCTTCCACCATCCCCACTGTACTTTATTTCTATAATCCAATTAAATATGTGATGAGATGCAGGGTGGGTTGCAAATACAAGATGGAGAAATGTAACATCAGATGTTTTTAAGTAATGCTAACAAGAATATTGCAACATGACTCTCACAAGGAGGGATTTCAGTTTGATGTACCCTACAATGAAGCATCTTGATAATGGATGTTGGGCCATCAAGTCCAGAGAACAGTAGCATGGCCCTTTTATTGTCCATCAACACTTTCCCACCCTTGGTCTCACCATGCTGTTTTTGTAGAAATGTACAACTAAAGTTTAAGATTGCAAGACTGTGAGATGGAAATGAATACCCAAAATGCATACATTTTGTTGACAAAGAGGATAGACATATGGCAGTTTTGTGCAGGGTAAATTTGATCTATTTTACAACATCAAATTCAGTTCTAATGATCAAATAATCATCATTCCTTACATCCATCCTCCTGTGCCTTCTCTAATACATCCATCCTCCTGTGCCTTCTCTAATATTTTATAGTTTTTGGATATTAGGGAAAAATTAAATACTCTAGTTTAGTCACAGCAGGCTAATTTTTTATACTAAATAAAGAGGTGATTTTAGAAAATAATTCTAAAAGTTAGGAAAGAGCTGTTTACAGTATACATGTACCTGGACATTATCATACTGTTGGTAGTTTTGTAAATATCTAACCACTCTTTAAAAAATGATTGTGGCTTTAGTCACTTATAGCTGTTCATCTAGTGTCAGTATTTGAGGACAGATATGAGAAAGGAAAGGAGTTTCATGAGCTGCAGCTTTTTAGGAGTGAGACTTTGGAATGTGAGTATCATTCAAGGACGTTCTCTAGCTGAGGAACAGAGAGTATGTTATTGGGCTTCAGAAGGGTACCAGAACCAATAATCTGGTCTCAGGTCTACAATGCTAAGCCAAAAAGCAAGACTTAAGCATTTGGCATTAGGGACTGGGAAATTCAGAGAATTAAAAGTAACTTCTACCTATGACCCCTTCATATTAGGAAAGAAGACTGATATTCTTTAGTATGCATAGCTCGAATGAAAACTTAAAATAAAAACAAGATTATAAACCAATTTCCTTCCAGAAGACCTAAAAAAACTTAAAGAATGACCATGCTGTTAAAATTCTGTGTCTACAAACACTCATTGTTTCAAAAACGTTGATCAGAATTGTTCTTGGCCAATGTTATTGGAAACATTTTTTCAGACAAATCGGTGTTTAAGAGGCTTCTAATAAGTTGTAGTATATGAAGTGTTTAAGCCCTTATTAATTAAAAGGTAACTTTAGGTTGGTTTATTTTCAGAGTAATCAAGAATGCTTATGGAAACCTGAGATTTGCATATTCACATTTGTCCTCCCTGCCTGTCAGTCACTCATAGCCATAGGACCATAAGGCAAGACCTGTTAAAGGCTGGATTACAGGAAGAATTCTCATCAAAACACCTTGGTGTATTGGTGACGTTTGAAAGTAGTGTAAATGGCATGTTTCATAGAAAGTTAAAACTCAACTTTGGAAGAATGAAAATAACTACAACATCATGACTCCCACCTGCTGCCACCCCACTTTCAAAACAGCTGTTGTGAGGCCACAGCTTCCATCTTTAGAAAGACAAACAAAACATGAACAACTTCCTGCTGTGGTCTAGCTGGAGAATCTGACTAACCTGAGTAAGAGTTTGATTCTAAGACATTGGGTGGGGTGAGATCATTTGACTGTATTTTCTTTGTGATATTTTTATTCATTAACAATTTATGATAAAAATATTATATTTGGAACTATAATAAAGCACAACGAAGGAAAAAAATGACCTGTAAGCCTATTGCCCAGAGATAACTCTATTAATATCTTGATGGGATTTTTTTGACTTGTTCTAAAGTAGCAAGTTCCAGGTCACAGCTTAGACAATCCACTGGTTAAGGTATTTACTAAATTAATGTGTTTTTCTTCTCTTTTTATTGTGATCTGTGTTTTTCTGCTTTTCCTCCTTATGATGATGACAAACCTATTAGTACTGAATGCTATATTTTGCCTAAAATAATTCTGTGGCCCTGGGCAGGGGAGCTATGCATTGGGTGAAATCTCTGATCTTTCATACCTATCTGATATCCATTCTTGAAGAAAAAACTCACAGTACAGAAGTTTCTCAATTACTGTTTGTCTGAAAGTGCAACTGGTTAACCTTGCTTTCCTCTTTTCTATGTTCCTTCTCTTCTCTTTCCTCTTCCCCTTGTTCGTCAATTTCTATTCTCTGTTTCAGCAAAACAATATCAGTCAAGGTAATTGATGATGAGGAATATGAGAAAAACAAGACCTTCTTCCTTGAGATTGGAGAGCCCCGCCTGGTGGAGATGAGTGAGAAGAAAGGTGGGGGAGCTGCTCCAGGGCTGAGCCCAACAGCTTCTGCTGGCCTGTGCCACCCCTGGATGCCTGCACTCTTCAGAACATGACTTATAATGCACACATCCCTCCACCTATGTAACAGGGCACAGATCTCATGCTGAGCCACAGTGGGCGGGCCTGTAGCTACATCAGCCAGCATTGGTTGCGCTGCACATTAACGTCTGAGAGATTAATTTTCAGTGCAGTCAATCAAGTGTCCATTTCTGGGAAAGTTGCTGCAGATGCCATGCAATGCCAAAAGGAAGGCAACATTCTGATTTATCTTCCTATTTTGGGGTACCTACTGACTACTAACTGAAGCAGGAATAATTCGTGAAAGTGATAAATTAGCAGAGAAAACTTAACGGGGGCCAGCCAAGAGTACCCAAGATGCCCTTTTACATACTTCAGGAGGCCCATGTGTTGCCAGTTCTCCCTCCATAACATCACAGTAACATTCAGCTTGGTGGACACCAAGAGCATGAGCGTGTGACTCCAACCATTTGTTTTGCCTTTGTCTTGTGTTCCCACAGGAAGATCATTACCATTAGAATATTTGACCGTGAGGAATATGAGAAAGAGTGCAGTTTCTCCCTTGTGCTTGAGGAACCAAAATGGATAAGAAGAGGAATGAAAGGTGTGAGAGTAAACAAAGACATACCAGCGAGAAATTGTACTCTTCTCTCTCCGTGTCTCCCTACTCTCACACTTAACTCTCTCCTCTTCCTCGGCTTCCAAGTACTATACTTCATTGCCTTTGAAGCTTTAGCAGTTTCATTTCCCTTCCCTAATTCACAAGTGCAACAGGCAACGCCCACTCTCCTCAGGAAATGCCAACTAACCTTGATTGCAACCAGATTTAATAATACTGAAATGGATTTCTGTAATTCAGAAATGATTATATAAAATAATGTATTTCGTTTTTCACTACTCATGGTTTATTCTAAAGTGTCACTCCAATTATTAAATCTCCCCTAAAATTTTAGTGATAAAGACTGCTTGATACCTTGTTAATCATACCTCAATAAAGCTGGAAAAAAGAAACTGCTTAATACCTATTAGTATTAGTAGATGACCCTAATGGCAACTAACAGGAAACTTCAGAATTCAATCATCAGGCTTCTTTAGAGAACACAGTTTAAAAATAATAAGAACAAAGATCCTTAAAGAGTAGTGTTTTCAATATTCTAGTGCTCATTTTAGCATATTTTTGTATCATCAAATATGACATTTAAAAGGCACCATATCTATGAAACCACGGTCACATCAATTTTCTTTGGTCAGAAGAATAAGAATTTAATCCTTGCTGAAGACCTACCTAGCCTTATGCTCCAAAATCTCTTGATACTTATAGAATAAATTATTAACATATATAATAGAAAAAAATAGTGTCCTTTATAACTAGATTTTACTGATTATTAATATATGGCCTATATTTCATAGGAAAGACAGCAATCTTGTATCAGTTTTACAGAGGATTTCTTATTCTCAATTGTTAATAGGGCTTCATATAATTATTCTCTAATAGTGGCCATTTTTTTTTTTTTTTTTTTTTTTGAGACGGAGTCTTGCTCTGTCACCCAGCCTGGAGTGCAGTGGCCGGATCTCAGCTCACTGCAAGCTCCGCCTCCCGGGTTCACGCCATTCTCCCGCCTCAGCCTCCGGAGTAGCTGGGACTACAGGCGCCCGCCACCTCGCCCGGCTAGTTTTTTGTATTTTTAGTAGAGACGGGGTTTCACCGTGTTAGCCAGGATGGTCTCGATCTCCTGACCTCGTGATCCACCCGTCTCGGCCTCCCAAAGTGCTGGGATTACAGGCTTGAGCCACCGCGCCCGGCCAATAGTGGCCATTTTAAAAGGAATTCTGGTGGTTTACTTGTGTAAAATGAGCAGACCACATATTAATAGCTCTTATTAATTGCATACAAACAATTGGTGAGGACAGTATGATATGATGAGATGGGCCACTTTGTAAGAAATATATGCTTTTACATGTAGAGGGAAAAATAAAATATATAGGACTAATTGCTATGTAGACATATAGGAAAATGTATCCCACATTCGTGGCTTCCGAGTCCAATGGTGGGAAAAAAACATGTATGTTTCTGTGTTAATCAAGTTCAAGATGGCGACAGGAGTCTTTGGAGTGATGGGAAAAGGAGCACTCAAGACCCGTTTTAATGTAGCCTATTTAATCTGCTCCATAGCTGGTAGACGGAAGAAAAAGAGACCAGAAAATTGTGCTGATTTCTTACAAAGATGGGATCCAAAATGCCTCCTTAACATACAGGAGAAAGCACTTTCTTCTAAATGTATTCCACCAAAGAACTTTATCGCAAGGAGGAGCATCACTGGATTCTGCTCTTTCAATTGCCATTTTAGTAAAATATGCCCTCATGTAACAGCAAATTAAAATTCCTTAGTAGCACTATCCAGTTTCACACCCTCCAAGTGGATTGTCACTATAAATAACTGACTTTTTTTTAGAAAGTATCCTCTAATGCCACTATCATTAGAGAGAAAACTGGGTCCAAAAAAGTAATTGTAACATTCCTATGTTCAACTCAGGAAATAATTTGATATATTTAGCAAGGTTGCTTTTACTAAAATAAAGTGCTACAATACATTCTGGTTTTAAAGCACGTAACCTGAAAGACAAATTATATATCCCCCTCTCCCCCACCCAAAGCCCTGTCAGTTTCCTGGGATTATATGTCCACTAGAAGGATTCTGGTTATCTAATAATTTACAGAAGTCACAGATAAGGACACACATAGGTGTTAATTCCTGGGACCATTAAGCTTTAAGGATTTTAATACATAAGCAATTCTTGATGGACAAAGTATCATCCAAATAGAGCATCCCAAGATAGTGCTTTACCTTGGGCTAAACTACCCTTCCAGGCAGGGAACCTAAAATGGAATTTCCCAGGATGTTCTACCTATACTTACTGAATAAAACTTGTGATACCCGAGATCCTGGATGATTTAAGGCTTCCATACATTGGATTGATCAAATCCCAGGCAATATTTAATGAGGAAGCCTCACTCATATCAAGTTAAGAATGAATTTCATACAATGTTTCTACTGTATTTGGTAAACTAGATTTATATTCTAGGTATAAACATATATACTAGAAATGTCTTATAAATGTAAAGAAAATATATATAAAGTGAAATATATATATATACACATACACACATATATATACATACGTATTCAATCACACACATTTTCAGAAATTTCAGTTGGGATTGTTTATTCGGAAATATTCCCAACACTGTATTTCTTTGGGGTATACCCATTTTTAGCAGTGGCTCCCTACCACTGTAATCAGATCTGCCTGGATTTCTTTCTGCTGATATTCCTCTTACTTTCATTATTCATCTGGTCTCTTATTCTGTGTTTGTCTTTGTCTGTTTCCTTCACAGCCCTGTTATTGAATGAGCTTGGTAAGCATTTCATTTCTTGCATTTCCTTTCCATTTTTCTAGATTATTTTCCATTTCCGCCAGGTGATATAGTAGCTCTGTGACTTTTACTTCTCTTCACTTGCTAACAAGATTGTTGTTTAGGGCCACTGACCTCACTTTGTCAAGGTCAAATAGTTTGTATTGCATTTTTAATTTAGTACAACCTTTTAAAAAATCAGTGATTTCTTAGGTATGCACAAGAATTAAATTTGTGCATTAAATCTCATAATCTTAAAAGAATGATTAGTGATTCAGTCATGAATGTTTTCCTAGTCTTCTTAATTGTAAATATAATTTGGCAAGTACCTCGGGTGGGTTGTCAGGCAGTCTGATGTCACTGGTATTTGTTATGCAGAGTGTAAGTTAAATTATAACATTTGTTGTTTTTTTTTTTTTCCTTTTTAGGTGGCTTCACAATAACAGGTATGAATTTTTCAAGTCTAATGCTATCTAACTTTTACTGTCTGTTCTCACCAGATGTTATTACATTAAAAAACATTTCTCATTTTTATTTGCTTTTAATGAAGGAAAATACCTGTATGGTAAGACTTTTTCTAATGTTCCTTATTTTTCCCCAAATACCCTTAAACCATCAATCCAAACCCACACCTTACGTAACTTGCATTAATATTTAACTGTGGCACATGGTGTGCTCTTGCTGGTTTTACACATTTAACGTTTTACAAATTAATAACGTGTATGTGTTGTGTTTATAAGCATTTCATATGGAGAAACTGTAATTGTTCATATTTTGACACTGATCAATTTACACATTTTCACATAGTGCTGATAAGGTACGATTCCCTGATAGAGGCTCCGAAGAGCACCAGAATAAAGATGGCACAATTGCTAGCCTCAGAGAAACATAGGAGCTGACATCCAAGATAGATCCAGGGTCCAAGCTCAGGATCCTAATAACACACAAATGCCATGTTGAGGAAATACATAAAAATACATGTTGAGGAAATACGTAAAAATACATCATTTTAACACAAATTTTAATTCATAAATTATGTATGTAAATGCATAATTTATAATACATCATATAATATGTTGAGCAGAGCCTTCCCCTCATCCCACCACACCAATCTGAGCGTCTCTCTGGGGACTTAGGTTTTAGTATTAATAACATGGTAACGAGTAATACTTCTGCCATTTGAAGTATATTACAAAGTATTCTATAAAAACTCAATCTCTATAAAAACTCAAAATAAGAAATGAAAAAAAAGTTTCAAACATTTAAATTTAGAATGATACTCAGCCTGTGTTGATTGCATTATTTAGTACAACTCCAAAACTATGTTCTTGTGTACAAAACAAAGATATTTCCTTATAGCACCCACTGTTGTCTCTAAATATCTTCTCACCCTTTTAGAGTCATCTGTGCACATTTAGAGAGAGAGAGAAATATTTAAACAGTAGGTCTGATTTGTCTGAAGCTGTAGGCTGAAGATGTCTTTAATGGCCTACATTCTATATCAGTATGTGACATATTCCAATATACTGTGCCAATATCAAATTTTTCCAATATATTGTGCAGATATCCAAATTTTGAAATCAGAGATCTGAACAAAAATATTTAGAAGGAAATATACTTCAAATTTCTGATCATGAAAATACTATGTTAGGAATTGGGATGAACTTCATCCACTGTTAGTGTAAACTCATGAACAAGCAGTTCCAATCTGATTCTGTCCAAAGTAGAATTTTCTAAATGTGGGCAGTTTCACATGGGCTGTTGCTCTCCGCTGCTTCTCTCCAGACGTGGCATTTAATGACAAAATGATTCATAGACTCTCAGAGAGACAGAAGTTGAAAGGGATAAAAATGTTAAACAGGACAAGTCTTTGTGTTGGATTTCTTAAATCTGATTCATTTGAAGCTCTTTCGGGTCAGATCTCCCCAATTCTGCACTACTAAAAGTTTTTTTTTTTTTTAAATCAAGTACAGGAATTTATATTCCTTTTTTAAAAAACTTTTATCTCCTTTTTCTCATTCCTTCATTTTAACTGCTTGAAATCCCCTTGTAAATACTCTAATTCTGTCACCCAAGGATAAATTAGTTATCCCTGGGAGATCTGAAGAAGGTAGAACTTTGGCAAGCCAGTTTTCATGACTGAATTGAAGTAATAATGTTTTTAAGTCAACCATTATAGAAATAGTATACCATCCAACAGCACCTTCCATCCTGTGAAATCTGATAAAGAGACCTTAACTAGAAACCTGTGGCTACTAAGATGCTCTGTTAAAATATGTTGACGTGTTTGAATATGTTTCTGTTTTCTTTACTATTGAATATGTCAGGATTTTTTTTTTTTTTTTTTTTTTTTTTTTGAGAGAGAGAGATGGAGTCTCGCTCTGTCACCAGGCTGGAGTACAGTGGCACGATCTTGGCTCACTGCAACTTCTACCTCCAGGGTTCAAGCGATTCTCCTACCTCAGCCTCCCAAATGTCTGGGACTACATGTGCGTGCCACCACGCCTAGCTAGTTTTTGTATTTTTACTAGAGACGGGTTTCACCATGTTGGCCAGGATAGTCTCAATCTCCTGACCTCGTGATCCGTCTGCCTTGGCCTCCCAAAGTGCTGGGATTACAGGCATGAGCCACTGCACCTGGTCCAAATTTTGTTTTAAGGGCCTTCCTTCTATGTCATTTGAACCATCCTCTCTTTTAGGATCTCAGGTAATGGGATCCTAGTTTTCTTTTCTCAGAACTTCTTCGCATCAAATTCTGTAATATCTCTGGTAATGTCCAACTTTTCCTGCCTTGGCCACATCTGGCATCCAAGATGACAGAGTCACCTCCTCCAGAAGTTTCTATCATTTCATGTAGTTCATTAAGTTCTTCCTATGGCTGAAACTTTAATCTGAAATGGCAGTTTCCTATTGCCATCACCTCTTCCCAAGACTTGAAATTAATGCAGTTAGAACAAAGAATGTTCAAAAACTCTGGGAATTTCTACACTGGCCTGTCCATTCCTACTTTCTAAGAAACTGTCTCACTTTACATGACCCTTCTTTTCCTAAAGCAAACCAGAATGCTTAGAATCTACTCTCTGCTGGTGCCCCTGAAAACAGTTCTAAAACTTAGGTCTACAGCGAAAAGCAGCTTTAAGCCCTAAAGAACTTTGCTTTGAAGTCAGTTGGAGGCTTGGAAGTCAAGGCTTTGAGATGCAGGGGCAGTAAGAAGAATTAATCTAGCTCTGGGAGTTTGCCTGCAGCTTTTACATGGGCTTGTGCAGCTGAGTGTGAAAATCTAAATTTGAAGCAGGATATATGGAAATTGAAAAAGTCATCTGATCTACAACCTAATACCAGTATTTCAGAGATTTCATTAGTGGTGGACATTAAGTGTTGGAGGTCCTTTTAGAATCTGCAGATCTTTTGTTTCCAGATCTTGCCTCATTGAAAGGCCTTTGTTCGGGCCTATGATCTCATTCTCCCTTGGCCTTCCAGTCATATGACAAGATAACACTCTAAATATTAGCACTGTCCTATTTCTTCCCCTCTAGCTTATTTCTACCTGCATCTTGAAATTATACATTGAACCCCTTTTCTACTCAAAACCCACATATATCTAATAAATTCCATCATTATGTATTCCAGTTAAATGAAAAATGAGAAGTACCCCAGAAGGGGGAAACTGGACAATATAAACATGAATAGTTTAATAAATTAAGTATTCTGGCTCAATATGGAGAGAAAAATGTATGTTTGATCCCCCAAAACTTCTAAGATATACAACTATAGAGTTCTCTAATTAAAATTATGTATCAGTCATTATACCTATTTAATATTACTACTCTAATCATATTATGCTCAGCACATAATAGACTTAATAAGACACAAACCTTTTTAAGGAAGCCAAACTATGAAAATTCTGACAGTTGAAAATGTTTTCATCACTTCAGTATGTGGGCTGGAGGAACAAAGCCCCTTCAAATTCAGCTTCACTTTATAATTGAGAAGCCTGAGAGAGAGGAGAAAGGCCTTGCCCAAGTTTAGATGACAAGCATATGGCAGGGGTGGCACTGAATCCCGAATCTCATGATTCCCAGGTCAGTTATGGGTAGCTCTTGGTAGAGGCAAATAGCAAGTGAATCTGGAAGTCAGCTGAACCAGGAGTTCAATGAGAACCCCGTAGGCCTAGGTTAACCCTAGGTTATCCAAACAGTTGCTGTGATGATGGCCTACCTTTGCAAAACCTGAAGGTGTACATAACATTCTCCCCTTCAGACTGCTCAGGAAATAAATGTAGTAAGCATATCCCCAGGTGTCGTATTACTTGACCCTCAAACAAACCTGTAACATAGAGCAAGTACTATTATCACCATTTTACATGGGGAGAAACTAGAGAAATGGCCTACTCAAGGCTGTATTGTTGGCACTAATCGGCTTCACAACCAGACACGTGCCACTATACCTTCTGATGTTCCATGATGCTTCCAGAAGTGGTACCTTGAAGGACCTTGGTATATCGTTTAAGATACCTGTAGGAATCTGGCTGTACTCACTACCATGGGGCTTGTGGTTTGTTAACATAATCTGGTTTGGCTCATGAAATACTCGCTCATCTCTGAACAGTGATCTCCATCAGTAACCTCCACCAGAACTCCCTTCTGTGACCTACCTAGGGGTGACCTATGACCATTTAATTCCCAAACTAACATTGCTTGTGATGTGTGCATCTGGTTTTAATGTTTAGCTTACTAATTCCACAAAACTCTAATAGCAAATCAATGCAATCCATTCTGCTGATTTTTCTGCCTGTCCTTTTGCTAGGCCAACCTGTCTTCAGGAAGGTTCATGCTAGAGAACATCCGATTCTCTCTACTGTAATCACCATTACAGGTACTCATTTCATCATGATCCTTGAAAACCAAAGCCTCCAAGAGTTCTTTAATCTTAAAGACATTAGAGTCATGCATTTTAGCCCCTCTCCTCTCTAAAACATTGCTAAATACTGCTGCAGCTTCTCTGGCAACCGGTGGTACGGTGGATCACAACAAAACACAACCACGTGAGGGCAGAAAAGGAGCACTGAGGAGGGGCCAGCACCGGCCTGCAGAGAAGACTGATCCCATGGCCTCTCTCTCCTGAGTTTCAATATATTCCAGATTTCTTGCAAACATTTCATCTTACACATCAGTTTTTATCCCAAGTATAATGAAGTTTCTTTATTTTATTTGGATTGGGGATTCTCTCTGTCACTCAAGCTGGAGTACAATGGTGGAATCAGTCACAGCCCACTGCAGCTTCAACCTCCTGGGCCCAAGGGATGCTCGCACCTCAGCCTCCTGAGTAGCTAGGACTATAGGTGTGCACCACCATGCCCAGCTACTTTTTGTAATTTTTCTAGAGACGGGGTCTCACCATGTGGCCCAGGCTGGTCTGGAACTCCTGGGCTCAAGCAATCCACCCGCCTCTGCCTCACAAAGTGTTAGGATTACAGGAATGAGTCACAGTGCCCAACCATGAAGTTTCTTTTAAAGCTGAGCTGTATTTCTTCCCAGAGCCTGCCCTTGCTGCCCCCAGGCAACATGATGTTAGCCAGATATGCACAGATGATAGTACATCTGTGGGGTTTCTCCACAGGGGAAATAAATGACATTGACGGGGTGACTAGAGGATTACACAGCTGTCCCAGATCTATTATAGGTTTAGAGCCCAAATATCATCATTAGAGATGATATTTGGGTCTGTATCATCAGTCACTTTAGCCTCCAATCAAAGAGGCCAGCCACGTGCTAAAAACTGTCAAGAGAGACCTCTGCTTTCTGACTTGTCAGCCTAGTTCTGAGTGGAGGATCAAAATGATCTGGAGCAAATTGTCCCACCACTGGTCTTGTATGCTTCTCCAAATTCTACATTGTTTGTACAGTTTTAAAATGTGACTACATTAAAGACTCTCAGCAGTGTCCCCTGAGGTAGAGATCTTGATAATGAGATGGACCTTACGGGTTGTGTTGTTTTCACACTCCCAGCGCTTCATCTCTTACACTGACACTGCTTCAAAATGCAGCTTGAACCAGAGAGCATTAGAAACAACTTTCTCAAAATGCTGCTTTTCCCAGATACCAGGTACCTATGAGCTTTCATTATTTGCTATTGTTTGCAAAATCAATTACTCAGGAGAAGGGAGATCCCCCACTGGTGATTCTACTCCAGGATTGTTTTATGTCCTGTCAATATTGATTTTAACAGTGGCTGTTAATTATGCATTTGATCGAAAGTTGTTTGGACTGGTTAAGACTATGATGTTATGTAATTTATTCCCAACTTCTCAATAAAATATGGTGAATTTTAAAAGTGTGCATGTACACTCAGGAGAAGAAAGAGTATATTTTCCATCTGAGAAACAAAACTGAAACCATAGCATGTTATCTCACTCTGCAGAAGTAAAGAAATGAAACTGACCTCAACCATAGTAAAATGATCCGCTTTTGATCCAATGCTCAAAGAGAAAAGGAAACAAAATAGATGATTAAAATTTTACAAATGCTGTTAAACCATTTCCCTATTCAACAGAAAGTATCTAAAGACAGAAAACAGTTCTGTTAAAAACTAGACTTAGCTCTCATTTTTGCCAGTCAAAAATCTAGACCATAAATTTGAATTTATCAGTATAACTGTAGAGCAATAATAGAATCTATACAGCTGCCATTTCTCAGTTACATATAAATAAAAGTTATAATAAAGTCAAAACGGCCCTGACCCTTCCATGACCCTGTACCATTGCACTTTGATTTCTCTCTGCCTGAAACGAACCTCCTCATTCCACCACCTCCTAGCCATCCTCACCATCACCTTCACCAGGCAATCTATATGTGCTTCAAGGTCAACTTCAAATAGCTCCTCTTCCCTGGAACTTCCTTAAGGAAAGGAAGGCTTCCTTCCCTGACTCTCTTTAGGCCAACTGAGTTGTTCCCCAACCCTGGTCCCCTAGTCCTTATCATGCCTAGAAGTTGTCCATCATATATTCCTGTCCCCATTACATCATAAGTTCCTGGAAAGTAGAGGGGGAAGTGCTGACAAGGTATGGAGTACAATGACATGTGCTCAATGAAAAAAGGATCCTTTTTTTATAGGTTGAGCAACTAAGAGGCTTTATTAACAGTGAGTTGGAGAGTCACACAGCAAATACGTACTGAGCACCTACTATATTCCATATAGTGTAACAGGTGCCAGAGGATGCAAGGATGGTTCAAAGCAAAATGAAACTTACTGTTCTATCTCAGTGAGTTTATGTGCTGGATATTTATATGTAAAGATAATTAAAAATTTTTAAAACAGTATATGAAAATGTCCATGCTTTATACATGCAACGAATATTAAGGAATTAATGTAAGGTTAGAGTGGTAGTTCTTAAATCTCCTCACTTATGAATAGGGAAATAGTTATTTCGTACCAGAAGTGGTGGGGTTTTGAAAGATAAGTAAGATTTAACCAAATGAAAATTGTGAAGCTTTTCCAGGTGAATACACAAAGGGATAAAAGTGTGAAATTAAGAAATCCAAGTCCCTTTGAAGCAAGAGTGTAGCAAATGATAGAAACAGTGTGCCTTACTCTTTTTTAGGTTAATATGAAATAAGTTAACACTATATTTCCTTAATTTTTGTCATTCCCATACCACTTTGGTTGCATACTAATTATGCTATTTACTTAATGTAATTTTTAAAATTGCCTCATGTTTATACTTTACTAAGTTTTTTTTTTTTTTTTTTTTTTTGACGGGGTCTCACTCTGTCACCCAGGCTGGAGTGCAGTGGTGCGATCTCTGCTCACTGCAAGCTCCACCTCCTGGGTTCACGCCATTCTCCTGCCTCAGCCTCCCGAGTAGCTGGGACTACAGGCGCCCGCCATCATGCCTGGCTAGTTTTTTTTTTTTTTTTTTTTTTGTTTTTTTTTTTTTTTTTTTTTTTTTTTGACGGGGTCTCACTCTGTCACCCAGGCTGGAGTGCAGTGGTGCGATCTCTGCTCACTGCAAGCTCCACCTCCTGGGTTCACGCCATTCTCCTGCCTCAGCCTCCCGAGTAGCTGGGACTACAGGCGCCCGCCATCATGCCTGGCTAGTTTTTTTTTTTTTTTTTTTTTTTGTATTTTTAGTAGAGATGGAGTTTCACTGTGTGAGCCGGGATGGGATAGTCTCGATCTCCTGACCTGGTGATCTGCCCGCCTCGGCCTCCCAAAGTGCTAGGATTACAGGCGTGAGCCACCGCGCCCGGCCACTAAGTTTGTTTTTAAAAGAAAACTTTAAGTCACTAACACAGGAAAACTAGTATCGTTTGCCACAAATAGAAAGTAAAATTTAAAAATTTTTTTATAATGGAAAAAAGTTATTAAATTATAGCTAGATAATGGCAAATGCTCTATACCTGAGAACTATTGTGACTGTCTATCTTAAAAGGTACAAGTCCAGATATTAGAAACTAGTTACAGACATAACAGCACCAAATTAAGCATTTCTTCCTGATCAGAAGGACTGAAGGATTTTTGGAAAAGAAAGAACCTTTTCACTCACTGTATGATTTGACTTCATTTACTTAATCCACATCCAGTTATTTAATACCATGATCAAAACCAATTCAATTTTATGAAATGCCGCGCTTAACAATGCTACCACATCACCTTTGTTTTGTAATTTCTCTATTTTTTTCTATGCAGATTGCCTTGAGTCCCATTAAAAGCAACTTGTCATTTATAAGTAAACTACAAAAAGAAGGCTATAATAAGTATTCTCCCCCAACAGCTTCAGTTTAAATAGGTGTCCAAGTTGTAATATTCCTTCTTCTGAGAAAACCATTCTTGTTCTATGTAAGTCTTCAACTCATCCATGTTCAGCCAAAGGTTCGAACAAAGATGCTAGCATAAACTACTGCTACGAAAACTACCAATAACATTATCCTGGGTTCAAGGATCAGAAAGCAGTGGTAATCAAAATTATTAATTTCAGTGCTGGATAAATTGCACATCATGTATCTCAGTCAACTCTCTTGACTAGACACACATAATTTTGCAAGGACAAATCTTGGAGAACCAGAACCCTTTGCCCTCCCTTGGGTCATAACTTCCCAATCCTACTATAAAAAAACATTAGCACTTTTATCCTTGCCCGTCTCCTTTGCCTCTGCTAACATTCAGCAGCTTCTGGCCGTCCAAAATCATTTATTTTTAGTCTTTGTCTAATTTCTTTGGTGTCCTGTAATCGCTGAGGCTAGGAAAGCAGATTTTAAAATGGGCATTTAGGAAGACACTATAAAATGTATACTAAAGAATTAATCAATATGCTACATTCTGCTTTTGCCTTTTGGTTTTGACCTTTGAAATAGTAAATGCTGGCAATGCCTCTAGCCCGTTCGCTCCCTGCCCTCAGTGAGCAGCTAGCCTAGGAGGAACCATTCCCTGCACCAGTTGCTAAAGCAATAATGGAGCCACCATAGCACGGTCCAAGGCCATGGGTCTTTGGAGGTAATGGGAGGTATGGACTTCTACAGAAGCTAATGTTTGAGTGCACCAGGCAGGAAGCCAGGACCAAACATCACTTTTATTGGATGTCTCTTCAGTCAACAGCCCCCTGTTGGAGACACTTTGTCCAGAGGTCCTAGAAATGAGGCCATCAGGGCTGAGGTCTTTCCATATCACTGACACTGTTTCATTGGAGACAATGTTCCTTCCACTTAACTCTAAGAAGTAGTAGCTTGTCTAGTTTCAGCATTCTGGGCCTAAAGGATAAGGGTCATTATGGGACCAGTGTTTGTCCTTCTTATGTGCATGGCCTTTTCAGTCTGGGATGTATCCTAATGACCTTCACACAGAGAGAGCCAACTGTGAGCTTCCCCTCATTAATGGGCTCTTGGATCCATTAACATTTTCTCAGCACCCACTATCCTCTCCTGGACTGTAAGCTACATGGTGGTTCTGGAAATAATTATGCTCACATGGTCAGTGAGTATTTTAACTCCCAAAAGGCCTCACCCTCACCCTCCCTGTTTACTTTAAGATTAACATAGACAAGGTTTTCCTAACAAATTTTGGCTTTGCACCAGATAGAAGCAGCACTGGAGCCCAAGCACCCCACAGAAACATGGAATGGATGTTTTGCTGTTTAACTTGCAACAGGGTCTCTTGGCAAGAGGGAGGCTAAAGTCAGAATTTCCTATTCCCCATCTCTTTGGACTTCAGGCATTTTCTGTTGTCCCTAGAAAGTAGAGAGGAAGAGGCCAGACTCCACCATCTCTCAGGGTCACTTTCAATTGTGTTTCCCTGTGGTCACGTCCTGAAAGAATGTGTACAAACAGCCAACTGAGCCAGCATCATAGGGAACAGCTGGGTGACTCCCTTAACATAGACAACGTACAGGCAGAGTCTTTTCTCAGTGATATACCCCATACATTACTTTTCCTCAGTTGCACTTTTGCATGAGCTTAGATTGTGAGACATTATTATAATCACTTGCTGTCACAGTGATATGTTGCCTTACATGCCAAGTGTCTGTCCAGCTCTTCCCTCCAGCATCATGATCTCACCCAGGGCGCTTTAATAGGTCATTAGGGCTTCCTTCCCCCTTGGCTTTCCTATGGCAGGATCTAGGGATTTTCAAATGAAACAGAACACAATGCTCACTCTTTGATACTCCCGTTTCACAGATGAATATGATGACAAGCAGCCACTGACCAGCAAAGAGGAAGAGGAGAGACGCATTGCAGAAATGGGACGCCCCATCCTGGGAGAGCACACCAAGTTGGAAGTGATCATTGAAGAATCCTATGAATTCAAGGTATGCTCACCAACACTGCCCACCAGGAGCCAGGCTCATCTTGGGACAGAAACTGTTCATGGTGTTGGCTGAAGCTATAAGGTCCATATGGAAAGAATGGTAGATGTAATTTCAGGAACAGGCTCATGAATTGAGAGCCTTTGGAGCCAAATTGGAATTATAGAGTTAGTCAGGAACCGAGGAGTCCTGTAAACCAAACAGCATCAGAACCAGGGCCCAGCAGGAGGCATCCATGACTACACAAGATCAGAGGTGCCCCAAAGGGAAGGTTTAATCTGAGGGGATAGCAAGGAAGATGCAAAGGTGAATCCTAAGAGATTATTATGTGTGGAAGAAACCAAGTTCTATTTGAAAATGCTAATAAATCTGTCAGAACAAGGCATTCACACTGCTGAAAATTAGGGGGTGGGTTTGTTTTGGATGGGGATAGTAATGTCTCCCTATGGAACATCCCATTGACAAGCTCTCATTTATATGTAATCATCCTCTTCAGATCCAAGCACATTTAGTACAGTCGATATACTGAAGGTATAGTGCCTGCAACCAGAGCTTACATTTGAGCTGATGAAATTGGATTCCCAGTTCTCTAGATGATAAAAGTCATTTTTGCAGAAGTTGAATGTGTGGGCCTCGAGATGGAGCTTAAGACTTTGAAGTGAAATTTCCTGTTGATCCTTAGCTGCTCCCTCTGTCCCTGTGTCCCCTCCCATCCCTTCTCCCCTACATGGTTCTAGCATCTGGGAAGACCACACCTCACTTCTGCAGTGGGATGTGAAAGGTGCATCCCTTCTCTTGCTTTCCAGAATTACAAACCCAGAGCACAGCAGTATTTTACCTGCTTACTTTTCAAAAGCAGACACTGTTCCTGTTTGAAACACCAGAATGAAGGTTTCAAAAGAGAGAATCAGACCACAAATTTAGAAGTTTCAGATTTTATCTGGACTTCTCATAATAGTCCCCTCTTTTCCTTTAGCTGGATCCATTAATTATGTTTTAATTTAGTTCACAAACGGAGGTGCCTGATAGGAGACAGGTGGAAAACAAAATGTCTTTGAAATTAAAGTGGAATATTTTAAGGTAAAAATGCAATTAAACTTTAGGCCACTGAGAATCTATCTGTTAACTCTTCTTTCACAAATTTCCATAGGAGGAGGGGGTCGGGGGGTAAACACTGGAACCAGTGCTTTCTAGGCAGATCCCAATCATTAGAACCCCACCATATGACACAGAACTTGGCTTGGTACACAACCATGCCTAGAATGTGCACAAGTTCCCTGCAATTCCAGAAGTCCGGGAATATGACTGTCCATTTCTGGTGATCCATCTACTCATCTTTTCTCCATGTGTTCAACCTCACTCTTCCTCACTCACCTTCTTTTCATTTGGAATCAGAGAGCCTGGTGCCATTTTCTGCAGCAGAGATTCTAGGGATTGGTATTCCTGAAGCAAGCTTGCCCCTGCCCTTTGCCTGGGTTATCCTGGAGAATTGTGTGTTCTCTACCTTATGGGATAATCCCCAACCTTCCCCTTCCATGCACCCGTGACAGGAAGAGCAATCATAGTGACTTCCTATAAGAAGTATTAAGTTAAATAAGGCAGGGCACAGTCTTCCAGGCAGCAAAGCCTTTTTGGGTCCAAAGTCCTTTCTGGTAACCACTACAATGATCTGACCATTTGAAAGTCCCCCGAGTCTCTACATGAAACCAATTGCTTGGGGTACTTATCCTTGTAGGATAGCTTCCATAGACTATTTTCTGTCATCTCTTCAAAGTTCATCAGTGTAGTTACCATTAATACCTATAGGGCACGTTAGGGGCATGTTTTAGAACTGCCCTTAAGTATCAGCTTTGATTTTATATTATTTAAGAAATTTCTTTTACTAGAACATAGGTATTTTAAAGAACTTACTCAGAGCTCCCAGAACTGTGCTAGAGACCCAAATCTGGGTGATACCTTACAATGGCCCACTCTTCTTTACCCACTGAGTTCTTGTTTACTATGGTGTGACTGAGGACCTGGTTTTACTAACACCCATGGCTGAGGGTGAGGTTTTCACAAGCCTTTGAAAATCTAGTGCAGTGAAAAACTGGTCACTAGCATTCAGGAACCTCCTAGGTAAATACAGACAATAGTGTCCAAGTTCAGGTGTCTGAACTATATCTTTATTCACTCCCATTTTTCCCATAGGTCAAGGAAGGATACATACACAAATTAAGTCCTAGGAAGAACCTTGGCTATACTATAATCCCCCAGGGTTAACATGAACTACAGTTTAAAATCTACCCTGGGTTTTACACAGAGAAGTTTAGTTTATCTTAAAAAGTTGTTCTTTAGCAGCTATTTCTTGCGGAAAGTCTGTGTTCAATGTTAGAGAATTTATCTGTTCAATTGTGTGTTTCCCAGGTGATGGGATACTCCGTCATGGATTCAGCACCAAGAGTGCCTCTTCGGAGAGAACTGCCCCAAGTTTCCATTACATTAGGAAAAATGGGGGTCATTTCTTACTACATTCTACAAGGCACTTTGAATTTGTATCAGTGAGGATCGTCAGAGTACTTGATGAGATGTGGCTGAGTTGAGAGAGAAAAGATGGGTGCTGATTATGTACTTCAAGTTATGGTGGCCAAGAGCAGTGATGGTTACAGCTGTTATCAGGGGCACCAGCAGTTCTAGACACAAAGCTAGAAGCCAAAAGTTCATCACCCTAAGGACATACAATTCAGCCAAGAATAATGTCACGAATACAGAGTGAGCCAGTTGGAGATGGGCCCTTTCATGCTTATTATCGTCTCAATGTTTCAAGTCTGTTCCAATGACTCTTATGGAGCAAACATACTTGATATTATGATTTGGCTTTGGCCTTAATACAAGCCCTTTGGAGAACATTTTGCTTACTCCCAGTTAACTGAAAATGTGCTCTCTTAAACCATAGTCAACTCAGGTACATTGCATAAAACACATACAGATTTTGACCTATGGCAAACAATGTGTTTTCTGCCTCTTTGCAATTAGTGGAAATTCGAGGATGCTCTGACAGTAAGTGTGGCTGTTTGGTAGACTAGTCACTGTGGTAGTTTCTTGGGAAGAACAGCCTTAGTGTCTTGGAAATGACCCCTTCTCCCTGTAGTTGCCATGACTTGTGGTAGTGCTTGCAGTGCATCTGCTTACTTAGTTTTCTAGTGAACGTTTGGCTGCTCCTGTTGTTACATTAACTGAATTTAGAAAGCTAGAGAGTGCTGATTGTACAAAACAAGGTGCTTAAAAAGTTCCAAAGAAAAATAAGGGGTATGCAGCATGGCGCCAGTAAAGCGGGGTAGATTTAGGGCAAGGTAAACTGCAATGTGCCCTAAACCATAAGAACTGACCTTTTCTTCTTGTCTTTTTGTCTATTCTTGTTTGCAATAGGAATAGGGTAAACATGGGATTCTCTAACAGGCAAGAGGCTGACAAAATAGTACCCAGAGAAAAATCCATTTATTAATGACCATGCAGCAGGCAACCTGGAGACTCCATTATCTGGCTACGTTTCATTGATAAACAAAAAACAATAGTAATATTTCTTAGCTTCATAATGTGTTTGTCACTTCCATATTGGCAGATATGTAGTGCTGAATAGGGCATATATTAATTCACTTGCAGGTGAAACACTACTGATAAAACCAGTAGAGAAGCAAGTTGGTAAAGCATCTGGGGGGATGGATGGGCTTTTGCAGCCTCTGCTATTCTAAACACTGAGGCTATTCTTCATTAGTCAGTGAAGGAGACTTGTATTTGCTACAAAGAAGTTTCCATTTCAGAATGTTTCCAACTAAGGACCATGCTTGTTTGCATAATCATAACAGTGTTTGATGTCAATACTGTTGTTCTGAGCCTAACATCTGCTACCCTTTATATAACTCTGGAGTTTCAAAATCAACAAGGTCTTAGATTTCCTGAGGCCTTAACAAACCCAGCATTTATTATATTATTCTTTTCAATCTTTCTAGAGTACTGTGGACAAACTCATTAAGAAGACAAACCTGGCCCTTGTGGTTGGGACAAACAGCTGGAGAGAACAGTTCATTGAAGCTATCACTGTCAGTGCTGGTGAGTGCCTTTCTCTGCATATTATAAATTACAATTGCCCAGTCTGAGCTGAGTTTTCCTACTGTGACTACTTGGTCTATGGCAAAGCACCAAAGGGCTTCCATGGCAAAATTAAGAGAGAAATAAGTGTATTTGTTACATGTATGCACATTTTAAAGACTAAATTGACTAGATGAAGCAAATGTCTTCAAACATGACATTTTTCTCCATCTATATTGCATCTTTCTCTCTGGAAATAGACAAGATAAATTTAAAGCGTTTTGTGTCTCTAATTCATGAATAGCCAATCACTAGGCTTTGTCTGGAAAATTTCCTGTAAGCAGCGCAAAGGTGGCCAAGTGAAGATCAAGAAGAAAGCAGCAAAATCCTAGGTGGAAAGGAAAGACATTAAGACACTTGACCATGACCATCTGCATCATTTTACACTCTCTTCAACAACATTTAACAAATACATGTTTGCACTGGCTCTAGAAATAGAAATAGAATTACATTCTGTTTCTTTTTGCACAAGCAAAGTACAGAGTTTTATTTAGGAAGATCCTACAAAATGAAGTGTTTTTCAAACTCAAGTAGTCAGAAACCTGAGGGAATTAAATACAGAGAGAAGTATCCTCTTCCTGTATTGTCAAACCCTGTCCATTATTTGTGTGATTGTATAACGATAGAGGAAAGTCCCTCTTAAAGATTCATGAAAGCAATGCTGTCTTCGGATTTTTTTTTTTTTTCCTGTTCTACTGCTCCATCTACACTGGCTCTCTTTAAAGATCCCTGCAGGCTCATCTTCTACAGTTGCAACTAATGAACAAAGGTAGAGTTTCCTAAATATGTAGTGATTCCCAAGCTATAAAATTTGGAAACTGCATCACTATGATTTGGGCCATGATTTCTACCCCAACTCCCTCTTTCCAGTCTTCCACAGGGTAGTTTGACACATCTCCCAAGTGCTGTGGGAACAGAGGGTAATAAAAGTTTTATGCCTGTTTGTTATTAGTGCTGTTTATAATCTTGCTTTGGTTTCTTACAATTGAGTAGACAGTGGGAATTTATGAATATTAAATCGTGGGTAACTGCTCAGGAGAGTGGATTTGGAATTTGCATATAAGCTCTAATAGAAGGAGGGGTAAACTCCCTTTTATTTCTTATGTTTTTCTGTAAATCTAAGATTAATATGTGAGGCATGAACTATACTCCCTCCTCACAGAACTAAGCAGACAAAAATCGCTAGAATAAGAAACTGCTGACGAAGCCAATAGTAGAAAATATTAAACAAACTCTTTTATGGGCCTTGACATGTTAGAATTGAAACATTAAAAGCATCCTAAGCCTTATAGTGAACCATTTCTAATAATTTCTAGATTTTCTTAGCTGCAGGTATATGAGCGTCTGTACAACAACCATAAACTGGTCATCATTCCTTCGTTTTTCTATGTCAACTATTGTTCTTGGTGCAAGGCACATGACAGCCAATGAAACAAATACCCCTGCCCAAGTGGAGCTTACAGTCTACTGGAGGATACAGTAAATCAGACAGATACATTAAAATAAAGTGTATTTATGATGATAAGTTTGTCATGGAGGAAAGCAAAGCTGTGGAGGGGAACAGGAAATACGCATAGGATCTGCAATTTCAGAAAGATGGCTGAGATGACCCCATCAATAGACATGTTAGGCCAAATTTGCTTTTCTCGCAGTGGAGTGGTTTACTTCGGTTCATTCACAGAGTTCTGTGACTCTCAAGAACAAGGAAACATTTTATGACCAGTCTACGGCAATAGAAAAGGGAAGCTTTAAACAGTGAGTGGGATTATGCTGTCAACAAGGCCAGTGTCATGTATTTGCTTCTGGTGAGAATAGGTATACAGAGAAATAACTATAAAGACGTTAAAACTGCCTTACTTCAAAGAGGTGGATTTCGACTTGCAAACACTTTCATATGTTGTGTTTCATGAAATTCTTTTAACACTATAATTATCCTTGTCTTACTGAGGAAGAATCATAGTCTGAGACAGGCAACATGTCCTTAGAACATAGCTCAGATCCTGTATCTAATGAAGACTAGTCCAGTGTGCTATCTACTGCCCTGTAGAAAGAAGGAAATTCCAAAATGAGGAAAACTGCTCCCTACTCTCACAGAGAGACTGGCCACATCACATTACCTGCGGCCATGGTGTCATCATTTCATGATGGCACTAACTCCTGCCTAGATCTTTTGAAGAATTGTTAATAACTGAGATGCGAAGCCTCTCAAGTCTTCTTGTCATACAATATATTGTGCTTTATGTTTCTAACAGACTGCTTGGAAATAAGGCACAATTGCTTAGAAATTCTCAGTCTGCTGGGTAAATCAACCTTATTTACAATTTTGAGAGACAACGTACCAGAAAAACAAACCCATGTTTTAAAAGCACCAAATTATACTCAATTACATGAAGGGCAGTTTTAAAAGTTCAGTATTTGTCATTATGATTAAATTTAAGTGTCTAAAGAATGTCAGTATTTTTAGGCTATTACATAGGCAATAAAATTTGTAAAGCAGCATTTATTGAAGTCAGACTCTCATTGGATTTTAAAATTTCATGGCTAAATAGTTGAGAGTCAGAAATATTTGCCTTATTACAAATATTAAATTGCTTTTAAAGGGCTCTGCTGTGAGGTTTCTTTGCAATTTTCTGTGCAAAATTGATTCAATATATCTCACTAAACAAAAATAATAATTTTGTAAATAGGGGTTTGCTTTTCTTTCCCAGTAACTGTATTCAAACTGGTTTCAAAGTCAACCCTGTGGCAATCTTCTTGGCCCTCTGCTTTTTCTGAATTTCATAGCTCAGTACTTGGGCCTCCTATGACCATAATGATTCTGCAAACCCAGTTCTTATAATTCCATATTTGAAGAGTTAAAGGATTTATGAGAATCCAGAGATTAGGAAGGGATTAAGCAGTTACATCCTGGCAGTTCTCCTTCTGTTTCTTCCTGAGTTGAACACTAGGAGCAGTGGGTTCTGCAGTTCAATGGCTGTCAAAAGCTTGCAAGGCAAGTCCAGTACCATGAGGTGCTATTAAGATGTGCCAGCAATATGCCCTTCTCCACGAAGCCTGCATTCACTGTCCAGTTTGAATTTTTCCCAAATCTCTCTCCTTTTACCAGGGCAGAATGGTGGGTTGACTTTAAAAAATTGTGTGCCAGCTGAGATATCAAGGGAAATAGGTGTGTCAGAAAAAAGGGCAAACATTAGCTGGATAAAGGGAACCAGGATGCCGATGCCAATTCCACGACCACCGTATTGTTCTTCACAACAGCTTTGGGCAGAGGTGAGGCGAAGGAGAGAATGACTGCAAGGCTGGCTTTAGAGACAGATGTGGGTTTGTGTTCCTGTCCTCCAAAACCTCCCTGGGCGACTCCAGGAAGATTACTACACCTCAAGATCTCAGTTTGCTCATATGTAAGGTAGAGATAACTGTGCTTCATTCATGGAGCTGCCATAAGGATTAATTTAAACAGTGTACATTTTCACAAAGGCCATCTGTACATGGAAATACCAAAGTTGGTTATTTGGGAGGCAAATCTATCATAGAACCTATAATAAAATATTACCAAATTTTGTGCAAATGTAGTTAATTCAATTTAATTACTGAAATGGCTATGGGACTAAAAACACACTGGTTAACTTCTTTCTTTCATGGTATTATGCATACCATTTTATAGATAACACTGAGATTCAGAAAAACGACGTAACCACTTGCTCAAGAAGGAAAACTGTTAAGGGGCAGTGCCAGGGAACAAATCAGCCCAACAGGCTCTCTGGCATGAAGGGTGCACTTGCTTGCTGTGCCTGAGGCCTGAGTGAACACACATGCACAAACACATATGTAGAACACATGTATACACAGGTACAGAGACATGTATGCATTGTGCAAACACACATGAATATAGACACACACATACAAATATATACAAATCACGTACACAGATACACAAAATACACATACGTGGACATTCACATTCACATTATATAGTAGGTATTTGTTTGGATATTGGAGCTGCAGCTTGAAATAGAAAGGGTTTTTTTCCTCAGTATTTGTTAGGTCTCCTTATAGTCTAGTACATAAGTTCCTTGGGGAGAATGCCAGTCAGTTCCCTAAAGAACAAAGGGAAGAATTTGTTTTCCTAGGTGCCTAGTAATTTGTGACATTCTTTGAAGTCAACACACACCTCCCTCTTTTACCTAATATTAAATATCCAGCATTAAAGAGTTTCCTGAAATTGTTTTACTTTTGACATATTCATTTGCATATCAGACATAGTATGTATTGGCATCTTTATAATGAAAGAATACTCAAAAGTGACCCCCCCCCAAAAAAAGTCCAGCAGTCTTGGTTTTGTCACTTACCAACTGTATAACCTTGGCAAAGAATTTAACATTTCCGATTTTTGGTTTCATCATCAGGAAAAGGAGAGAGTTGGACTAGGTTAGCTCTAAGATACCGCCCAATACTGAAACGTGGGAGCTCTGTCGATGCCCATTATAGTCCTGCAGTAGCCTTGATGGGGATTGTGCTTCATGGCCCGTCTGATTTTGACAATGGAAAAGCACACTTTGCCCATCCCCTGACTTACCTAAACTAAATATTCAGCACAATAGCAGCATACACTTCACTTCTGTTCTTCTAGAAGGAATGGAATGAGAGGAGAGTCAAAGTTTAGCCTCAAAGAAAACCAAGTGAGATGATGATGATTCAGAAGTGCCTATCTTCCTGTTACATAATTGGAACTCGGGAACACCAGTGGAATCTTCTACAATACAAGGAAAGACATTCAACACGAAGCCCAGCTGGTACATGCAGCTGACCTGTCCACACTCACTACACTTTACAGCAAATTCAAGTGACACAGTTCCAGCTAAATAAATAATAAGTAGAGGGCATGTCACCTTAGCCCACCAGTCCAATATGAACACTAGTTCCAGTTTAAAGGATGCTTCTGTTATCAGTCCATCCATGCATGCTCTGTGGATTAATATCCTCAATTAAATTATTTAATATACTGTCGACTCAGTGGTCCCCTGGACAATAATTCACTTGACTAATTGTCAGCCTGAAGACTAATCTACTCTAAAACTCTTAATAAAAATGGTACCTCAAATGAGTTTCAAGGGATTGCCATGAAATCTGGTCTAAGCAGGAGTCTTCTCAACATCTCTTCTGTTACTGAACATCATTACTATGGGTGATATTCTCATTACTTAACCCTTGTGATAACCTTTGGTCATCTGAAAATCCAATTTAAGCAGTTAAAAATTTTGCTAGGGCCGAGCACGGTGGCTCACGCCTGTAATCCCAGCACTTTGGGAAGCCGAGGTGGATGGAAGTCAGGAGATCGAGACCATCCTGGCTAACAAGTTGAAACTTGTTTTGTATTTTTAGTCTCTACTAAAAATACAAAAAATTAGCCAGGCATGATGGCGGGTACCTGTAGTCCCAGCTACTTGGGAGGCTGAGGCAGGAGAATGGCGTGAACCCAGGAGGCGGAGCTTGCAGTGAACTGAGACTGCACCACTGCACTGCAGCCTGGGCAACAGAGCAAGACTCTGTCTCAAAAAAAAAAAAAAAAAAACTGTGACTCACCTTTTGCTTAAATAATGTTACCATTTGGCTTCTATGACATGGCTGGTACTTTGTAGGCATTATTTCTGTTTTTCCTAGCTATATTCTGAGCTATGTCGTTTTTCCCAAAGTTTACAACAGTGGATCTTGAGGCCCAGAGTGGTTACATAACTTGTGTAGGGTCACACGATTAGCAAGCGGTTAGCTGGAATATGAAACCCCATCATTGTGAGTCCAATGCCAGCAGGCTTTCAACTCGATCCTAGGTGTCCCTCCTACAACTTTAGTTTAGGTCTCAAGTGCTCACATTTCAGATGAGTTAATTCAGGACAAAAGGGATGAAGTTAACAAGTCTTTTAATCTCAGTTACACATGGGGAAGGGTTTGGAAATGAGTGTGCAAGCCTGGGACAGAAGTGCAGAAAGACCAGGAAGAAGAGAATCAGTCCTAGAAAGCAGGCAGGATCCATTACTGGATTTCCTAGAAAGTCCAGACTAAATCCCATCATAAAGAATGCAGAGGGACTTCCAAATTGTTTTTGTGATGTAGGAATTGTATCTATATCTGGAGCTAGAAATTGTGTCAGGTCTTATGAAACAAAATGGAATCAATGCCCAGCCTTTTCTCCAAGCTCCTGGTCTTTCTCTGTGATGTTATTAGTTATCTAGGTAGGTTGTTTCATGCTTAGAATCACTGGCATGCTTGAAAAAAAGTAGGAACAAAGGTCAAATAGCAATTATTTGAAACCAACAGGAGATAGGAACAACACTGCTGCCATCCAACTTAGCTTTTATTCCTTGTTTCAGTGTAGAGCTAAAATATTCCCATTCTCTGTGATAGACAGTGCATATAACATAGATGACAAAGTGTTTAAATTCTTTGTTGGAATCTTTGGCTTCTCTAGATACTTGAGTTCAATGGTCAAAGAGCCACCAATTAGATATGGGGCTCCGGACAAGACCTCTAACCTCCCCTGTGAGTTAATAGGATTAGAAGAGATGACCCTGTGAGTTGTCTTTGGGACATGGAAATACTAAAGGGTCTCTTAAAGGACCCTTCATTTCCATAAATAAAATGCCAACTTGCTTTCTGTGTAACTGCTAGTTGAAATTTACAGTTCTAATTTATCACACAAATTAGTAATTATTTTACTTCACAGATATCTTTAAATTATCCAATCCACCCTTGTCAATGATAATTTTTTTAAAAATGTAACCTAGTTCATTTCATTTAGGACATTTACTCAGTTTGAAATGTACTGACAAAATGGACATTTGAAATCTCAGGGAGAGTCTCTCTTCTATTTTTTTTTAAAAAAGATGGGGTCTCCTCCGTTGCCTGGGCTGAACTGCAGTGGCACATCATAGTGGCACGTCATAGCTCACTGTACCCTTGAACTCCTGGGCTCAAGTGATCCTCCAGTGTCACCCTCCTGAGTAGATGGGACTACAGGCAGGCACCACCATGCCTGGCTTCTATTTAATTATTACACATCCAGCTCTTGCTGAGTGTCCCACCCAAGCTGCCACCCTGCACTTCTTGGTAGACCCATCTTATTCAAAACTGCAGAGGAGGTCAGGTGCAGTGGCTCACACTTGTAATCCCAGCACTCTGGGAGGCCGAGACTGGCAAATCACTTGAGGCCAGGAGTTCAAGACCAGCCTGGTCAACACAGCGAAACCTCATCTCTACAAAAGAAAAAAAAAAAATTAGCCAGGCGTGGTGGTGCACACCTGAAATCCCAGCTACTAGGGAGGCTGAAGCACAAGAATCACTTGAACCTAGAAGGCAGAGGCTGCAGTGAGCTGAAATCACATCACTGCACTCCAGCCTGGGCAATGGAGCAAGACTCTGTCTCAAAAAAACAAACAAACAACCAAACAAAAAACCAAACTGCAGAGGTAGTATCCAAACCACAGGTCTCATGCCTGTTCTTCCGCCTCACATTAACTCTATTTATCTGTTGTTTTACTACGTTGGAGGTTTTTCTAACCTGTATTCATTGCATATAAACAACTATATATTGGAAGGTTGTTTGCTTCACCAGAATTTATGTAAGCGAGTGATACAAAAGATTCAAGTACCTTTCAAGAAATACATGCTTTCTGTGAATGTCTTACCCCCAATAAAGAATTTCCTTTTTATTAATAAAAAGAGAGAAATGTAGGGCTCTAACTTTAATCAAGATGCAATACCTACCTTAGAATACATGTTAAAGTGTGTAATTATACTGACTTCACAATATGTCACTTAAGACATTTGATGCTTAAAATATACTGTTTAATGGTCACGTTAAGTGAATTCATCCTTGATTAGAATTGGATATCACAAAGTAAATCTTAAAGTTCTTATCAGAGCCTCCTTTAAAACTGCCCTCATTGGAGTATAACTTATCTGTAATTTTAATTTTTACCTTTAATGTATAATATTTGAAAGCTAGCATTTTATCTTTTATAAAACCTCACAATGCCGCTCACTAAACTTTAAAGAAAACATGATAAATTCCTAATCTAAAGAGAAGCTTTTTTTCCCTAGAAAATTAACTTTTATCATCTTGCAACTGGAAGATCGTAACTATATAATTCAATGGTTTCTAAATTGCTTTGGCCATTGGAAAGCATAGTCTTTTTTTTTATCTACGTGTTCAAAATTCAGTCAACTCAGGTGACTAAAAGCATCCTTTATTTCTGCTTCAGACTTTTTTTTGTCCTATTTTTGTCTTAAAATATCTTATGCTCTATTAATAGGTACAGATCTGCTCAAATCCTCTTAGACATAGGAAGAATCTAAATTTGAAAAAAAAAAAACAGCAGCAAATCTGCCCTTTTCATCACTTTTTCTCTAACACCTAAGACAGTGCTTGGCAATAAGACGGGCTTGGCAATCCTAAGTCTTTGTTTTATAAAGAATGAATACATTTATTTGTGAATTAAAGTTTTCCAATCCCTATATAACTGGATTAAAAGACATCATCATACTGTGTCTGATCTAGAAAACAATCTACATAAATCCATACACACACATACACACGCCATGTTTCAAAAGAATTTTGAGACATTTGTTTTCTCTATATCAAACTTCACATCACTTGACATGTAGATGTGAACATTCACATATTTGTACACATAAGATATATTTTTCTGTGTATGTGCAAATTGGACATGCAAATATAAAATGACATTTTCTGTCAATGTTCTTAAGTATTCCTAGTAAAATTTCACTGTTATGTAGTTGATAATTATGATCCTAAGAGGAAAAGCAGAGGGCATGAGTAAGAAGAAAGAGAGTAAGTTCCAGAGAGAAACTACTTACGGGAGATATTCTAGGGACATACTAGTAGGTGAGCAAAGCAAATTTAGGATATCTATCAATCTAAAAATGCAGCAGTAGCAGGAGAGAATGTTGAATAAGGTAGCTACAATTTCCACTTCCAGAACAAGGCAGGCCAGAAACACAGGTGGGAGCACGAGAGGGTAGGAGAAAAAAAGCAATTATTTTCTGGCCCCTGGATATGCTTTAGCTGATATTTCTGAAAAGAATATGGCTCATTGGGCTGTTCTTCTCTTAAATTGCGTATTATAAAATCTTGAGGAAAACACCGTATTGAAGGGTTCCGGAATGATTCAGCACTCTTATTTGTAAGCCCAAAGTCGTGTCTCTAATGCGGCTTTGTCTGGGGCGGCAGCAGCTCCGCTCTGCAAACAATGCACCATCACTGGGTCCAAGAGCTCTTTTGTTGGCATGGGCTACTGCAATATGAATACAGTTTTAGTTGTTGCTTGCAAATCAATGCATGAGGGGACTTTTCATCCCCAGTCGGGAGCCTTTGTATACTGTTTTCAGTAGGGGAAACACTGCAGCCTAATCCAAAGAAGTGGAAGGAGAAAACACCACATACAAACACTTCCATAGGCAGAGAGGAGCCACATAAAAGTGACTGGCAGCATTACTTCTTGCTGTTCACAGTCTGCTCTCTTGATAAAGACCTTGTCTTTCCAACTCCTGCAATGAAAAGCCACTCGCCTGAACAAACCTTGGCTCATACAACCCACCCCATGCTTCTCCGCCTTGCCTTTGCCTGGTCAGGTCTGGCTGGGTGTCGTGTCTTATGGCCTGTTACACAGAGCATCTTAGAATCCTGGCAACGAGCTGGAAAGGAGCTGTGATTCTAACCTCCCCTTGCCTTTTCTTTTTTTTTTTTTTTTTTTTTAACAAATAAGAACCTGAGAACAGAGAGAGGGGTCTCCTCCAAGATCACGGAGAGACTGTTTTAGAACCCAGGACTCCTGCTGCACCATACAACATTGCTCATTTTTCTTCTGGAGTTATAGAACCAATGCCTTCACTATCAGACACTCCATGTCTGCCCCCTGATGTTACCTACTGACCAGTGGGCTTCTTGGTGATGTGATGCCTTAGGATTAGATAAAGCAAAGACTGAAGCTTTCCTGGCCAACACCTTAGCAACACTGAGTGAGAGAATGGTCTCGCAATTGGTGAATAGCCCCACAGCAGCCTGGTGCAGTAGCTACTCATGAACCCATTTACGACAAATGGAGAAACAGAAGTTGGGATTCCCAGCCTGACCCATGAGGGTTGATTCTCAAGTCAATCCTCTTTCCATCTTGTCACGCTTGCCTCCCAAAGTTTAATGCCAGTAGAACATAGGCATATTTCCGTTCCCTAAACAATAGTGCATGAGCTATTTTCTCTGCATGGAATACTTTCCCTCCATACCTAGTTATTTCTCCTCACTAAAGTCTTAGCTCAACTGCTTAGCTCAACGTTATCAACTGCTCAGAGGGGTTTCTCACCCTCCCAGTCACCGGATTTCATTGTATTCATAGCTCATATCAATATCTGAAATTATTATATTTGTTATTTGTTTACTTTGATTACCATCTCCCCTTGCCAGAATGGAAATTCCATGAGATTGGGGATCTTATTTTTCTGCATTTGCAATACCAAGAACTGTGCCTGACACACAAGTTAGCAATAAATACTTACTAAAGAAATGAGTGGCACTAAGAAAGTCAATCTTCCAACCACCCCATTCCCTTTGAAGATTTCCTAGAGTTCCAGGTTAGGGGTTCAGCCTGGGCTTGAGGTGCAAAACAGTGACCCAAAATATTTTAGAGTTCAAACCTATAGACTTAATAGAATATGCACCAGGCCTTGACCAAATAAAAAAGATAGGCCACTGACTTATTGATAATAAGAGGGAAAGAGAGATTTTCCAGATGGTCGATATTGAAGAAAAACATCACAACATCATGATGCATGTTGTGTACTATTTATGAGAGACAAGAAAGCCACAGCAGACAAACAAGATTATCAGCTCCCACCTTAGCCTACCTACCCTCTAAAGGAAGTGTTCACCCACAGTGAGGGAAGGAGATTCTCCATCTGAATTCCACTAATCAACTAATTTCCCTCAAACCAAAACTAAGTTTACTACATGTAAGCATATAACTTCTCTTAAAAATACATAAGCATATAACTATTTCTATGTATATAAGCATATACTATTGACTATAGGTAAGCATATAACTTCTTTTAAAAGTCTTGTTTATACCTTTTTTTTTTTTTTGAGACGGAGTCTTGCTCTGTCGCCCAGGCTGGAGTGCAGTGGCCGGATCTCAGCTCACTGCAAGCTCCGCCTCCCAGGTTCTCGCCATTCTCCAGCCTCAGCCTCCTGAGTAGCTGGGACCACAGGCACCCGACACCTCGCCCAGCTAATTTTTTGTATTTTTAGTAGAGACAGGGTTTCACCATGTTAGCCAGGATGGTCTCGATCTCCTGACCTCGTGATCCGCCCGTCTCGGCCTCCCAAAGTGCTGGGATTATAGGCTTGAGCCACCGCGCCCGGCCACTATATACCTTTTCAATAGCACAAAAGAGAAAGTTGTTTTTGGCTATGCCCATTTTCCAGAAGGAGAAACTGGGGCACACAGAATCTGTGAGGTGGCCAAGAACAAGTAAATCATGGGACCTTACGGTCAGTGGAGGGCCCTGTTTACTGAGATCTCATTAAAAATCACAACAGAAAGAAGGAAAGAGGAACAGACAGATGAGGGGTGCCTTGAGCAACTGCCATCACTTTGTATTGTGCAAACCGAGGTCATCATTAGACTATTACTCAATTTGCATCACCACTTTGCTGGAACATCAACTTTCAAACCCTATGTTCAGAACAGAGTCCATTCAGGTGATCCTGAGATCAGGAAAAGAGTTATGACAATAACAGTCATTGCTCCCCAGAGCAAACAGTCGTTTGCTCCCCAGAGAGACAGATGTTTGCCACCAAAATGAGGAGAATCCCACTTCCCAATGGGGCTGAAATAAATCATGAATAGAGGATTTGCCTAAAGATGTATTTTTTAAAATAAAATTCTAGGAAGAATAAAACTGAGCCAACCATTCATTCTCTGAAAGAGCACTATAATATTTTGTGTATTATATCATATCCAGAGAGTTAATTTAAGGAGGAGAGGTATTTCCCAGTTACACTTTTCATAAAACAATGCTAAATGAGCTTACATTTTATCAGAATGAATTCTTGCTGTACAAACAGCAGAGACTTTTCTCTATGGAAACAATGGGTCATGTAATTGTAGCGAGGTGATAGAGTTTTAGATCTCATAAGCAAGTCATTTAAATTCTCTGAGCCTCAGATTCTTCATCTCTAAAACAGAGAAAATAATACCTACTGCAGCAGGCTCCTGGGAGGATAAAGACTAAGTGGGATGTACACTTTTACCTACATGCATAAAAGTAACACTCAGTAAGTAAACCTGAATTCATAGATGAATCACAGCAGCATCTTAAGAGGCTCTGGGCGGTGTTTATGCCCCTCTGCGTGAGGAGCAGCCCTGGGTATACATCTACCCTTTATATACATGTTAACATTCTCTAGGACATAACATTGATATGTTTGTTGAAAATTACAGGGTTATCACTGCCCAAACAGTTGCTTCAAGACTCAACTTCCCACACTACAGGAGGCTAATTTAGACACAGCTGCTGATATTTACAAAGTGTTATCAGAGTCCTCAGGCCAGTCTTAGAACCTGGTGTGCCCACATACTACCCACTGTAACTAAACCATCTAAACTGGCAGGCAGTATCTTCACTTGCTGAGTATCAATTCTACTCGACAAAGCCTTATTTCTTAGGTATTCAAGTATACAGGGAATGTTTCTCTATTTCAGGAGCTTGGAATTCTGTCAATCCTACAATTAGTAAAGGGTAAGAGAACACTCTGAATTTCAAGATAAGATTCTTACCCTAACTTGGAGTTATTTTACAAACAACCAAGCTTAGGGCAAAAACACACATGACTAATTACGTTAAACTGTAATTAATTAGGAGCATTCAATTCATAGAGCGGAATTTTTTTAGGAACAAGAGACACTAATCAGTTTTCAGATTTAAACAGATTCATTTTGGTAATAATCAAACTTGCACGGAGCTAGAACTCCTTAGTGAATCCATTTTTCATTTTGACAGTGGCTACATTTGCTGAGAAATATTTCTGTCACATTAAATATTTCTTGTGCTGTGTTACCATCCCAACAAAGACCCTAATGGCTTACACTGGTAAGCATTCTGTTCTCTGTGGATGATTTCATCTAGATATTCATTCATTTCAGCCAGGTTTAAAAGTTATTAATAGACAGTGAGTTGCCTTCTTGAGGCCCTTTCCAATACTGTCACACATCACCTGGCCCAAACCCCTTAAGTAGCAGGATGGCCCACAGATTAGCTGTGGCTTGGAAGCAGCAGGTAGGGATGGCTAATGGAGCCTGTATAGTGTCTTCCCCATTCAAGAACAGTCCAGTAGTCCAAGTTACAAATACTCAAATTTTATGTACAACAGTATTGATATCCAATGCTAGGGATCTAGGTTGTGCACTCCTTATGAGTCTCTACTGCCTGATGATCTTTCACTGTCTCCCATCACCCAAAGATGGGACCATCTAGTTGCCAGAAAACAAGCTCCAGGTTCCCACTGATTCCACATTATGGTGAGTACATAGTAATAATAGAAATAAAGTGCACAATACATGTAATGCATTTGAATCACCCTGAAACCATCAGAACTGTCTTCCAGAAAACCAGTCACTGGTGCCAAGAAGTTTGGGGACCACTGGCCTAGGGAATGGGGCCTGGACAAATGAGTAGAACCTAACAGCCCAAGCTGACTGCCAGAGACTCTAAACCTGGATTGAGATTATGAGTTCCCTAATAGCCGAAACTCTGAGAAGCGGCATAAGTAACCATTCAGCAGAGAATTTTTAAAGAAATTTACATTAAGCAGGGGTTGAACTTGGCACAGTCCAAAACCCTCCTGAAGCTTTATGTTCAGGTATTTTCTAAAACCCACGTTTCAGTTGGTAGAAGAAAATGCCTACATTTTTGTTCTGTGTACTGGCAACTCATAGATCTAGGAATTCGAACCAATTGTTTTTTGAGCTGTCTTTGATAGGAAGTGTCTTTCAATATACTTAGAAGAAAAGTTGTTTACATCTTCTACTTTGCATCAGAGAATATGTTAAGTACTTCCCACCAATTAAGTTATAGAGAAATGTTTATTGCACATCTCCAAAATACAAAAAAAAAAAAAAAAAAAGACAGATAAACTCTTGTTTGGGAATAAATCTTTGGGTTACTGAATTTAGTGGCAGAGGCCATTAAGAGTGGGAAGAGATGGTCATTGTTTTCTCACTAGACATAAGGTAAAAGCATGTAAAAGGGAAAAGAAAGAGAAAAGAAGTTTCAGATCATTTTATGGGCAAAACAGTAAAAACCGCTAGCCCTTATGGTGTCACATGCATGCACGGTTTCTCACACATACACAAACAGATAGATACACAGAGATGCAAACTAGGGAACAAAAATGTATCAACTGAATCACCATTCTCAGTTTTATTTTTCTTAGCTGATTGCTAAGGTCTTTCATCTTTTATACTTTATGATTCTCTCAGAACCTTTAAAGCAAAGAGAAACAGAAATATATAACAGGAGAGTAGAATTTGATTTGTAATTACTGTATGTCAGGTTGCAAAAAAAGTCATAATTCTGGAGGATAAAGCCTATTGAGTGCCCGGAAAGAATTGTAAGTCAGACACATCCACAGATGAACAGCAGCATACATTTTCCAGACTGCTTTACATACAGACTTGTGATGATTCAGGCCACTTTCCCAAATTCAAGGGTGATAAGCTAGAGGCAAACCAGGATGTTTGATTCAGAACTGGATGGTTGACCTTTGGCAACCAGAAACGGAAATAAGAACTTGTCACACCCTAAAGGAGAGATTCCTTATGATTCAACCTTAACAAAGGAGATTCTGCCACTTGCCACAACATGGATGGGCCTGGAGGACATTATGCTAAGTGAAATAAGCCAGACACAGAAAGAAAAATATTGCATAGTCTCACTTATATGTGGAATATATGTATGTTTGAAAAGAGCTCAAATACACCGAGATAGAGAATGAAGCAGTGGTTACCATCTTACTATGGCCAGGCGTTGCTGGAGGCAATAAGAGTCATAGGATACAAAATAGCAGATAGGAAAGATGAACATGTTTAGAGATGGAATGGACCACATGGGGACTAAAGCTAATGAAATTGTATTAGAAATGTTTGTTAAATAAGTAGACTTCAACTGCTCTTATCACAGGAAAAAGTAACTAGATGAAATGATAGATGTTAATTTGCCTCCCTATAATAATTTTACTATCTAAATATATCCTATAACATGACATTGTTAATCTCAAATGTATACAATTTTAAACAAATGTTTAAATATAAAAAATAGAGGTTCCAAAACAGTCACACCACGATCCCCTGCTTTTACCTGATTTTTTTATTTCCCATGTTTTCTTGGTCCCCAGGGGTCTGAGAAAGAGAATATGGCTGGCTCTGCCAAAGAAATAAACAACCCAAAAAATCATATCTAGAAAGTATTAGAATACAAATACTGATTATGGCACCTCAATATTTTCACATTCCTAGAAAAAAAAAAAGGTACCACTGTATCTGTATAACACCAGGCATTAAAAACATTCTGACTCAAACTTTGAATCAATATGTGATACTAAACTCCCCAACTTTCTTCCATAAGGCATTTTCTATAGTAAAATTTTCCCTGGACTGTTAGAACAAATGTCAAGTCAGTCACTTAAATTCTATGTGAGATTATTTTAGCAAGTCACATAAATTCTCTGAACTTCAGAATCTTCATATGTATAATGGGATTAATAATGCCCACGTTGTAGGGTTATTTTAAGGATGAAATAAGATCAGGTGTGTGAAAGAATTTAGCTCAGTGCCTGTCACTTAAGAGACACCCCACCAGGTTCCCTTCCTGTTTTTCTTTCTTTTCTTAAAAGCAAGCAGCTTGGGGAAATGAATGGTAATGGTTCATTCGAACAGAATCTAGATTCAGTGAAATCAGGATACTCACATTGTATTGATTTACTGCCTCCCTTCAGACAAGTAACAATAATGGAATATGGCACATTTGTCTATAAAGAGGCATACCGTTTTATAAAGGACTTGAGCATTTCTTCTTCCAGTCCCCAAAACAGCTCTGGGAGGTGGGAGTTAGGAAACTCATTTGACAGGTGAGCAACTGAGGCTCGGGAAATTTAAGTGTCCTGCCCCAAAACAAGCTGTCAGAACTATAAAGTGACTTAAGCCTTCTGACCCAAGTGTCCATTACCTTCCAGCAGTCTCTTTTTGTGGTTCTCAGAGCTCTCCCTGAATCCAAGCCCTGAGCAGGTAGAGAGAGAGATGTAAAGAAATCCCTGTTTAAAAGATATGTGCCAAGCCCAGGGGTTTGTCTTTCACGGTCAGTCATGCTGATGATGCCGTTGCTCTCATGCTTCCGAGCCAGAACGATGCAAGTACTATTACATCAATAGCTGAACTGACGCCCTGTGCACTATCTGCATTTTTAATGATTTGGTTATTTTTGTAGTTATATTTAAGAAGTCCCATGTGTATCAGGGAAGCCATTTAAAAGGCACTAGGAAGGATTAACCAAATATAGGTTATTTTCCATTAGCTGAAAAGAATGATTCTGAGATATGAGGAATTTACTCGATATTCTGTAAAAGCAAACCCACCAACGTGTCTTTCTTTTCTAACACAGAGAAGGGACTTGGAAGAATTACGTAGCCTCCAAGAACCCTAGGCTGGTGAACATACACAACCACAGAACAGGCATACTACCATCATTTTTGCTGTCACACAAAAGATGCTCCTAGGATTTTTTAATGTTTCACTACTCTTCCCAAAGAAAGAACAGACTTTTAAGTGTAGTCCAGATGGTGATGGATGAACATAATATTTCTTTGTCCTTTCCCAAGACAGGGTAATTGTGCATCATGCATGGCAGTCCGTGGTCGTTTTTTAATATTTAAGTGATGTCTGAGTTGGAGATTAAAATTTATGAAGAGCAGTGAGATCCCAGAGAATCTCACTGGGAGAAAAGGATGGGAGGCCACTTTTCCTTTCAAATGTTATAAAAGCAGATGGGCTTCCCATTCCAGACTTATGCATTAAAACATTTAAGATTCTTTGTGATATTGGAAGCCTACAGGAAGAACTCTCTCTCTCTCTCACACACACACACACCACACACACACACACACACACATACACACACATTTTGCATTAACTGATCATGAAGGTAATTTCAGAGGGCAAAATTAATTTTTGTTTTTAAAAACCTAGAATGTAACCTTACGACCCAGCATGTTGACTAAACAAATAATGATGGAGAAACACAGTAACAGTCTTAAATAGAGGGAAATAATGATAACTACCATGATAATCATTCCTTGAAATATTCTCAGACACTTTACAAAGATGATCTAATTATTCCTATGTACATCTCTCATGGGAAAGGTGTTATTTCCATCTTGAAGACAAATATAATGTCTACTCTCAAGTTATAAGTGACATGTCTTCTGAGAAGCTTATGTGTTTTCTTGCTCGTCTTCAAACTAAGATTTAGATGCCCCAAATTAAGTAATTCTGTGGAGAAAACGCAGCATAGTTCATGTTTCTGTGAATGATTGATTAAAATGTTCTCGAAAGCATTTTATTCATATGCCCTGTGAAATTATAAAATGTTCACAAATATAGAAATTAAAAAGGTTATGATCCAAAATAAATACAACTAGAAAACCTAGTGTTTTTTCTCAACTTTTCTGAGTATAGGTACCCTTCCCAGCCCCGGTTGGAATGGGAAGTGGGTAAGAGGAGAGGCTGGGAATGGGAATGTATTAATGTGGCTTTCTTCTTCCTTCCTCCTTCAAATAAACCCTGAAAATTTCTTCTCTCACATGAAGTTCTACCTGGAGCTAAAGTGTAGGGTAAAAGAGAAGTGGGAAGAAAAGTAAAAGGAGGAAAAAAGAAGAAATGTATAAGGAAACAAACAAAAACAAAAAGAGTAGGTAATAGAAACGCTCAGTAGTTGTTCTACATTTCCGTGTCATGACATAGGGAGGCTTCCGAAGGGCTGTTGTCGTTTTCTAGGGCTGCTATAATAAATACCACAGACTGGGTGGTTTGAATAACAGAAATGTCTTTTCTGGCAGTTCTGGGAACTGAAAATCTGAGATCAAGGTGTTGCCAGGTTTGGTTTCTCCTGAGACCAATATCCTTGGCTCGTAAATGTCTGTCTTCTCACTGAACACTCACATGGTCTTTCCTCTGTGCACGCACATCCCTGGTGTCTCTCGCGCATCCTGATTTCCTCTAAGGACACCAGTCATATTGGATTAGAACTCACCCTAATGGCTCCATTTTCACTTAATTACCTTTTTAAAGGCCCTGTTTCCAAATAAGGTCACATTCTGAGGTGCTAGCAGTTAGAGCTTTAACATATGAATTTTGGGGAGGCACAGTGCAGCCCATACCAGGTGTTTTTATTAAAAAGTATCTTCTGCTTCCAGGCAAAGTTGATATAATAAATACTGCATGAACAGCAGAGGGAATGGTCGGCAATGCTTTTACACTCACAAACATTCTGATGAGCTGACCTAACTCAAGCTCCTCACTGGGGAGTTCTGCAAAGGCAGTTCCACTCATCTGCAGCGGCTTCTCCCAGCAGTTTATCTAAAGCCTCAAAGATGAGGCTGCTTTCTTCACAGACCTCCAAAGTGTATTTATTTAATTCCAACCATGTGCTCACGGAAGAGCAGGCCATTGCCTCTTCTCTTTTCCTGTAAAATGACAGAAGACAAATCCAGACATTCCTCTTTATATGTTTTCTGAGAGGTGTTTTTCCCTTAAATCTCTTGTGCTTTCAGAGGGTTTTCTCAATCATCATCTGCACCCGATGGCTTGCCCACCACAGTGTCTCACGAAGACCACACACAGGTGCTCTATGCTGGCCGTCTCAGGTCAAAATTGCAGCCCCACCTACTGCCGGCTGCACTAGTGGGACCAAGTAAAGTAGCACCCTGATGACAAGGTTGGAACGGGTGAACAAAGACTTCAAGGAGATGTTCTTCTTTCCAAAATGGCCACATAACACATGTATTTGCCACCACTTCAAGAAAAGATGACTTTCAGTATCCTCATTTTAAAACGTGTCAATGGACATTACTTTCACATTATAAGTGAAATCTCCATTTTGGGATACTATTATCTATTTCCTAGTTCCTTTAAATATTACGCTTTGTGCATTTCTTTGTATGTTGATAGTATGACTTAATTGGCAAAACTGTGATACATATATATATATAATTACGTAATTGCATAGTTATATAAAGTCAATAGAAATTTCTGCATGCATTCCTTCATTTAACACATACTTAACCACCTTACTTTACATGCTGGAGATGGTACCAAACACCAGGGACACAGAAATGCATAAATTCCTGACCTGGAAGGGTTCTCAGTCAACTGGAGAAGAGAGGAACATGAACATGTACAATTGAGAAAAGCAGTTCTCAAACTTGAACATGTATCAGTGTCACATGGAGGGCTTGTTCAAGACCAGTTTGCTGTCCACAGCTTGCTGTCCACCCCCTCCCCAATTTCTGCTTCAGTAGGACTGATAATTTGAATTTCTAACACGTTCTCTGTGCCACCTGCTCAGGAAGCACACTCTGAGGACCACTGATCCAGAGTTACAAGTGTTGGGAGGTTCCTCTGAGAAGGAGTTCCCAGCATGGGTTTCGGGGGAGGTCAGAGAGTGCATCACAGAGGAAGTGAGTCTTAAAGGATGGGTGAGGAAGGATAAGGGTGGAGCAATTAGGATATGCCAAGCACATTTAGTTCTAAAGAACAAAAGTAGGAGAAAGTGTATCTGGTTTGGAAAAATGCAAATAAATTTCATTTTTTGGCATATAATTATTTGGCAAGTAATTCCAAGGCTTGAGTTTGAAATAGTTACAGGAGATGATGCTGGAGAAATATGCAAGGCTTACAGCCACGATTAACGGCCCTGTTTGATTATCCTGTAGGTGATTATATAACCCAGAGTTGAACTTCAAGTTGCAAGAAAAGAACCCTGGTAGAACTCCATCTACAGTTGTCTTTCTTCAAAAGAGCGTTCTTTCTCAGGCTGACACAGGGCTTGCCAACCTTTTGCAAGAAATCATTTTCATTTCTCTGAGTGACAAGTCTCACCAGATGTGAAAGTAGAAAGGGTGTATTGATTGCATGGAAGCAGAAATGGGTAGGAGTTAAGTTTTTTTGCCATTGACCAATGAGCCACAAGTAAGAGGTATTTCAGTGTCTTGATAATTAGTTCGTTCGTTATGATTAACTCTTGGAAAACCCTAAACTTCACCCACCTCTCATGGCCTCCTGCCATGTAGAGTTGAGGGATGACCGGGCTAGACGGGAGAGACTGAGAGAGAGGAAGACCCGGTAGCACAGGTTGTGATGAAATGTGCTTCCTTCCGTTCTCTCTAGGGGAAGATGACGACGACGATGAATGTGGGGAAGAGAAGCTGCCCTCCTGTTTTGATTACGTGATGCACTTTCTGACTGTGTTCTGGAAGGTCCTCTTTGCCTTCGTCCCCCCTACTGAATACTGGAATGGCTGGGCGTGTTTCATTGTCTCCATCCTCATGATTGGCCTACTGACAGCTTTCATTGGAGACCTGGCTTCCCACTTTGGCTGCACCATTGGCCTGAAAGATTCTGTGACTGCAGTCGTGTTCGTCGCACTTGGAACATCAGTGCCAGGTAGAAATTACTTTCATGTATAATTCCCCCAGTAGCAGAAGTTCATTTGCCTTCTTGACGCCTTCTTTCCTACAATTTCAAGGGCTGTAACAACAAACCAAGACCTATGAAGGACAAGAGCCCAGAGGTATAAACAGTGTCACTGCCGGAACATTGTCATGGCCCTTCTCAAGGTTCAGAAGCCGGTCAGTGTGATTGCAATGACAGGAAAGCATTCCCAGATCCCCAGAGGGTCTCCATGGCCTGTAAGAGACCAGATTGATTTGATGGATAGATTTTCAGATCAGCTTCCCATTGCAATGAGCACGTTTGAAAAGACAAAACAAAAATATAGAGTCAGCTTTAAGAACCAAATTTCTGTCTTTTATATACTTGGTAACATTTTAATGATCTCTGTGAAACTGTATTCATTTAGGTAACTAGGAAAATGTACTTACTGGAGCCCTGATATTCTCTTGACCCAAATATTAATGAGAGGAAAGAGAAAGTAGACATTGATCAAGACAGGAAAAAAGTAATCCTGACAAAAGTGGACAGGCCAAATGTATATTTCATGAACATCCCTTCATGCACTCCTTACAAGCTGAATTTTTCTTCTGACCTACAGCTGTAGTTTATTATGTTCACTCAGATTTCTGAATAAGACATCATCCTCCCAAACAACACTGATAGCAATAATTTTCAAACTTTGGTGGTGATCAGAATTACCTGAGAGCTTGTCAAGAAATACAAATGCCTGAAAACCATCAACAACCTATGGAAGATCTAGGAGTGACAGGGCCCAGGAATGTGGGTTATAAAGCTCACAAGTGACTTTGGTACACACCAGAGCTTATTGTAACTGAAACTCTGGATCTACTCTCCAGCACTAATTAGCATCTTGACAGATATATAGGCTTTACTTTGAGCAACAATACCCACGTTCTTAACTAAATACCAGGCCAACGACAAGCGTTACAGTAGACTTGGAAAAAGGCAGGAGTAGAAGTAAATACAGCTGTGCTAATGGTGCTATTCACTCTCCACTTTCCATATTTCTGACAGTCCTGATATAGTCACTTTGTTTTCTACTAAAATTTGCCATAGTTGGCAAGCCTGACTTTTGGTTTGAGTCTGAAAACAGCTACAGTTTAAATCATGTATTTCTTTCTACTCAAATTCATTATTCTTCTTCAGGCTGCTATTTATTGTCTCAGTGACTATGGCCAAGTTACTTAACCTCTCTGAGCCTCAGTTTTTTCATTTGCAAAATAGAGATAATCATACTTAACATGCAGAATTATGGTCAAGATTGGAAAAAATACCTGCAAATTATGCATCTAGTAAAGCATATGGGACACAGAAAAAAATTAATAAAATTGTATTTCTGGTGATTGTTTATATTGAATAATTTAGGATGATCTGAACAGTATAAATCTGGACACTTCATTCATTAACCATGGATGAAGTATTCCGATTTATACTGATCAGCCATAAGGCATGGTGTTATGCAACTGACTGCCTGCCTGGGGGTTCTGATTAAAGACTCCACACGCTTCTGGTAACCAACTGAGGGAATGGAGGAGCTAGGAGACCTAGAGGGTTCTTACTTTCACCTTAGCAAGCAGGGCTGTTTGAAGTCTTTGAGCTGACCCTTGACCCTTAGAGGAGAGCAGACTCCCTCTCAATCCCAACTACATTCCAGCAGTTCCATATTGGTTCTTTTCTCTGCATCTTTTTCCAGAATTACCAGAAATTTACCAAGCAGAAATAAAAACTTAAAATATTCTTAAGGTGTTTTGATTAGAGACTATATATAAAACTAAAGGAATAAACATTGTGGTTGTCCATTGCTTCTATCTGAGGTAATTATAGGAGAACATGTTGGGAGTCCACTTTTCCTAAGGTTTAAGTCACTGAACCACATTGTGTCTGAGTTAGCACACACTGTTGGTCATGGGTTTAGTCCCTGAGGAGAATATGTGCAAATAATGATCATAAAGGCAAAAATTATGTCTCATAACAATTGTCCACAATCAGCAGTTTGTCCAACCAAATATATCTCGTTCTCAAAAGGATTTAAAAAATGCTTTTCCTATCTGAAATCCTTGTTCCTGAAAATGTTTTTTATTCCCCAATACCTCTTATCCAATACCCTCAAGCTGGCTTTTTCTAAATGTCAGTCTTCCAAAAGGCCTCTGTGTCTTTCTTAAGAAACTCTTGAAAATTGTGGCAGCCTTATGATTAAAATTTATTTTTCCCTATAACGTGAATTATGGATTACAGCAAACTTTAATTTTAGAGGAGTCACTTGTTCTACCACTTAAAACTTACTTAGAACCCAGGTGGAGACATCAAGAGGTAAGAAAATCTGTTTGAGGAAAATACAGCAGAATCATTCGTTGTTGAAACAGTTTCCCTACACTGCCATAAATGCTTTCCATCAGGACACAGATTTCTTTGCTCTGTTATTGAGAGAATTCCATAATTTGCTAAATATTAACTGTGCAGCAAGCTCCCCAAACAATATATTCAGAGGTAATCTCAGATAATCATATCTATATAAACATGTTTTTCCAAAAACTGAAAATTGAACAGGCTGTTGGATGAACATATTTCTGATTTTTTCAACGCTGCTGATTCAGAGCGATGTTTTATTGTATATCGTGACTCCTAAGAAAAATGATGCTATTGTTTCTAGATGACAAAGCCCAGTTGCTACAGGCAGAAGAATAAAGAAAAATAATTCCCTTCTCTTATAGCCTACTATTTAGTCAGCAGCGGTCCTGGGGCCGCCCAGCGTTTTCTCTAGGCTGATGTTTTGGCACTTTTCCGGAAACAGAAGGGCCCCTTCCTAGTGTCTGATATTCTGCTGCTTCTTTCTAGGTTAGACTTTTGGATTCTAATTGCCAGACGGACATTGAAAACTTTCCTGTTAGTCCTCCTGCCTCAAGGCAGGATTTAGTATCTACGTATCTCATCAAAAGTGTTTTTGCCGTACCATTCAAAGTGTATGGGGGAAAGCTTATCAATTTTCATGTGAGACAAAGCTTCTTCCTTGTACCAGCTAATAGCAAATGCTCATAATCTGCTGGCAGAGAAGGATTCATAAAGGTCTTCACTTACCCTCACTGTTAGGTATTTCGGCAAGAGCTTGAAGACCCACGCTTGTGAATAGAGAAAGGGCCTCCTTTTCCCCAATCACCATTTTTCAGACTTATCTGTCTGGAGGAAGAGGCTTCCTAAATAGCCTCTTCCCACCTTTAAATGTTGGAGTAAGCCCAAGACTGGTCTCCATCCTTCTTCTCATCTTGGTCCATGCTCACTTCCTGGACATCAGTCTCTATGGTGTAAATGACATCTGTATGCCAATGACTGCCAAATGTATATCCTCAGCCTCAATTTTCCCCTAAGTGCTAGATTCATATACTAGCTGCCTTCCCTGTATTGAAGCTAGACATATAATTTGTAGCTCAGAATTACTATATCTAAAACAGAATTGTTGATTTCTACTGCCCAGTGGCCTTATCCTTTAACCAATCCTACTTTCTGTATCTTGCCTTTCTCAGGAGAACAAGTCATCATCCATCCAGGTATCCTTGATTGCTTTTTCCTCCTCACCATGGTCAAAGGTCCTACAGATCTTTCCTTTAATTTTATTTATTTTTTTTTTGAGATGGAACCTCGCTCTGTCACCCAGGCTGGAGTGCAGTGGCGCAATCTTGGCTCACTGCAACCTCTGCCTCTCGGGTTCAAGCAATTCTCCTGCCTCAGCCTCCCGAGTAGCAGGGACTACAGGTGCGTGCCATCATGCCTAGCTAATTTTTGTATTTTTATTAGAGACAGGGTTTCACCATATTGGTCAGGCTGGTCTCAAACTCTTGACCTTAGGTGATCTCCCCCACCCCCGCCTCAGCCTTCCAAAGTGCTGGAATTATAGGAGTGAGCCACTGCACCTGGTTGACCTTTCCTTTAAAGTATGTCTTGATTGAGCCTATCTAGCTATGTCTCTACCACCACCATCCTAGTCTACACAGCCATCCTCTCTCACCCAGATCTCTGCAGTAGCCTTCTATCCATCTCCCTGCTTCTGCTAGAGATCATTTTAAGCAGTAAATCAGGCCACAGTACAGCTTACAATCTTCCAATGGCTTATTTAACTTAGGATAAACTCTGAAAGGCATTATTCTGTCTTATCAAGACCAACGTGATTTGGCCCCTGCTTATCTTTCCATTCTGTTCTCCTCCTTGCCTGCTGTTCTTTGGGCCCGTGGGCCTTTTTTTCTATCCACACACCAAGCTCGTTCCTTTCTTTGGATTGTACTAACTGTCTCATATCCCCTTCATTTACACAAGACTGGCTCTTTGTCTTCAATTACATCTTGTCTTAAATGATATCTTTAAAGAGGCCTTTTATAGTCGCCAACTGTGAAGTAGTCAACCTGTTCTTATGTACCATTTCACTCTATTTTATATATGTATTACTTTGTAGATTTTTTTATTTTTGAATGTTATTATTTTCTAACTCTGTCCACTAAAATGTAAGCTTCATGAGAAGAGAAACCTTGTTCTTTTCTCTAGCACCTAGAATGGTGCCTAGCTAACACAGAATTGTGTATCTGTGTATGTCTGTGGGTTGTATATATAAATAAATGTACAAATCAGTCACTTACACATTAGTACAAGTTAGTTCAATCAGGTTGCTTTCTTCCTCATATCTTCTAGAGATAGTTAAGAATTGAAGTTATTGAGGGAGGTAGATAGATGTTTTTTAGTGTTGCTTATTCTCGAATAGGACATATCTGAGAAGGTTATTGTCGTAAGAAGAGACAAAAGTAAACTTAAGAGAACTGAGGACCTCAGAACAAACATTTTTCCTCTTTCATAATTTTGGCTATGGTGGGAACTGTGATGAGGAGCAAGGTATTTTTTTGGTCTTCTCTCTCCTATGATCCCTTCTTCCAAGACCCAGACCTCAGGCGAGTACTTTTTAAACTTTCGGTAGGCCAGGCATGGTAGCTCACACCTGTAATCTCAGCACTTTGGGAGGCTGAGGTGGGCAGATGACTTGAGGTCAGGAGTTCAAGACCAGCCTGGCCAACATGGTGAAACCTTTTCCCTACTAAAAGTACAAAAATTAGCCCGGCGTGGTGGTGGGCACCTGTAATCCCAGCTACTCAGAAGGCTGAGACAGAAGAATGGCTTGAACCCGGGAGGCAGAGGTTGCAGTGAGCTGAGATCACACCACTGCACTCCAGCCTGGGTGACAGAGCAAGACTCCATTTCAAAAAAACAAAAACCCTTAGGTATACTCGGGAGTGCTGAATTTTGCAGTAACCTAACACAAGTATATAACTGTTATATATCACATTATTTATATGGAAAAACAGGTTCAAAATAAAGGGAAGAAATTTAAGAAGGAGTATTTGGAGCCCAGTCTTTTTTTTGGACTAGGGGCCACTTAGTCATTGGACATTCTTTTGGCTTACAGTTATTTACTTGGATAAGCCATGGATATATTGGGCCAGGACATTCCAGCTTATATCCCAGATTCAAAATACGGACTTTCATCTCTTTCCTATTGGTTTCAAATAAATAGAAGTAAGCATCCTCTTTTAACTGCAGGGAGAACTCTTAGATACTGATGAGTGGTGGGGGGGGGGTGTTGCCCCATTAAGTCTTTTTTTTTTTTTTTTTTTTTTTTTTTTTTTTGAGACGGAGTCTCGCTCTGTCGCCCAGGCTGAAGCGCAGTGACCAGATCTTGGCTCACTGCAAGCTCCGCCTCCCGGGTTTACGCCATTCTCCTGCCTCAGCCTCCCGAGTAGCTGGGACTACAGGCGCCTGCCACCTCGCCTGGCTAGTTTTTTGTATTTTTTTTTTTTTTTAGTAGAGACGGGGTTTCACCATGTTAGCCAGGATGGTCTCGATCTCCTGACCTCGTGATCCGCCCGTCTCGGCCTCCCAAAGTGCTAGGATTACAGGCTTGAGCCACCGCGCCCGGCCCCCATTAAGTCTTACCTTCATCTTTCTCCACTTGTCTTGGTGGGGGTTGTACCTGATGCTTGCTGACTTCTACCATTAGTTCCCGGTACCAGCTGGTTGCTACCTGGCCAGAAAAGCTTAAAAATTGGGTATACTAGACTGTACTTTAGTCCCTGGCATTGCATGATTTTCTGTGTCCTTCCTATGTTTTGAATATTCTTTTATCCCTCGGATTCTGTCAAATAGGAATTATTTCCCTCTAAGGATTTTAAGGCATGAAGGACAAGAAGATAGATAGTTTTGGTTTCTACCATCCCCCCTAATTTTGTATGTAGAACCTTTTTAATAAAATAAAACCTCATGTTGGGGGAAAATTGTGTCATTTTTAAATTACAACACTTTTAGACTTCTGAATTCCATAGGAAGAACTTGATAGATAAAACTGGTTATCCTGGTTATTCACCATGTTCTTTTAGCATGGTGTTAATGACTGTGCACCAAGAGGATAGAGAGAAGAGAGCTTTAGAGCTGAATTCAGGAACCTGGACTTCTAACCCTTACTTACTGTGTGGTTTTAACCAATTTCGTGACTCTCTGAGCTTCAGTTTTCTTGCCTGTAAAATCAACCTAATGATACATGGCAATTCAAACAAAGTTTTCAAGAAGATTAAGTAACAGCATGGATCTCAGAGAATGTATCAACTGAAAATTGGCATAAAATACAGGAAACTATTATTATTTACACTGAGATCAACTCTAAAAAGAAGTCAAAATGAATAGAAAACACCAGAAAATGAGAATAAATGGGAAAAGTTTTGAGCAGGGAGGGAACATTTTTAAACTTTACCACAAAGCTCTACTATATGTTGGGCATAGGCACTGTATATACTTTATTATCTTACTTAGGTTATGTCATTAAGTGATATGAAATGATTTTTCCTCCTTTCAACCTTTTTTTTTGCTTTGATGCTCAGATCCTTCCCCTGAAAATGATTTTTTTCTGTTTCTTCAGCACTGTGCTATAAAACATTTTATTATTTTTAGTAATTGAGAAAAACAGCTATTGATAGCTTATATTTTTCAGTTTTTAATTTTCTGGCTTCTAACTCTCACAACTAAGATATTCTGTAGAACACTTAAACAGCAAGTACTTTACAACTTAATTTACTGTGTCCTGTTGCTTTACTTCCCAGTGGACCCTAAAGTAACTTGTATGGTTGTACAGGTTGTATGCTGCATACTCCAAGAGGCCCCATAATCTGAGTGACCCTCCTGGAGATGTATGGAGTACCACATGCCTGGATGTAACTGTAGTGGCCCTTTCTAAAATCACTAAATAGCTTATAGGATAGTAACTACTAGTATCCTCATGTTACATGAAGAAAAAAAGACTCATAGAGAATAAATGACTTGTCCATATTTAGTCAAAGTTCACATGAATGGTAAACTGTGGAATCCATGTTATCTCGTTTTTATAATCTGGTACTTAGCTCCTCTATCATGCCATCTTGGACTTATTTTTAAAGTATTATGTACACTCTTTTCTATATGCCTTACAAATGTTTTAAGAATTTTTTTTAATTTCTCTCTTTACCTCAATTTTATTATTTTTTACTTTCAAGGCATGCAACAGTAAGATTACATTTAAACTCTTTAAGGTTAGGAACTGTTATTATTCTATTTGGCATGAAAAACACCTAATGGAGTCCATGCTTTGAAAAAATTCAGAAAGGAATCAAGATCCAGTTCTATACCCATAAACTATTAGCATTTCCTGTATGTAAAAATGTAATCACTAAGACCACTGAAAGATGTTCAGTTCTGACCCAGCTGGCAAAATAAAAAACATAGAATACCAAGATAATCCTCCTCAGCATAGCCTTGTGCTGCTAATGAATCTGAACACAAAGAGAGATTTGGTCTTCCCGAGCTAGACCAAACATAACTATGATACACAGCCACCCAGGTACTGGTCAGTGGGGCCTAGGAAGGGCATGTTGAAGACACCCTCCTAGCAGTCATGTTCTGCCAAGGCTTACTGGCAGCTTTGGAAATTACGTTCCAGTATTCTAGATCTCTGAGCAGAAGTAGGAGTGGGAACCATGGAGGTTGTTATTCCAAGGGCTCACCAGTAAACACACTCAGTCTACTCTTCACTTAACAGCAGAGATGTGGTCAGGAGGGAACACGAAAATGCCCACTCATCACAACATATTCTCCTTGGGAAATTGTGTCCAGTCATTCTGAATTCTGAGCTCCATTGAAGGTCAGCAGGGAATCAGATTAATTCCATCATTTCTTCTCATCCCATCCTACTTCAAACAGATTTGTTGTTCTCGGTGCAAAGCTCACAGATAGATTGACAATTGACAGTCTCCGTCTCAGAGAAGTTCTGCAAAGTCTTAGCACAATGACTATGCACTAAGGGGTTATAAAATAACATGAGCTTTAGAGGCAGGTAGACCTGTGTTGAAACCCAACCCTCCCTCCTCTACTTACTAGATGTATGACACCCCCAGCGGCAAATTGCTTAACTCCTCTAAGCCAGAATAATAGGAACATGAAAATCCATCTCACAGGGTTGTAGTGAGGATTACATGAGAGTGAATTTATAAGGTACCCAACACAGAGCCTCACACATAGTAGACCCTCAAAAATGTTGGATCTCCTTTACTTTCTATTTCAATGCACTGATGAACGAGTTAAGCTTCCTGGGGTATTTACCTTAGCTACATTGCAGCAATTGAAAAATGAAAAACCAAGTAAATTTCAGCCTGTCTTCATTTTCCCCTATGTTAGGAATTCTAGTGAGGTGGACACATCCAAAGGTGCTTCTGTTTCCTGCAATTTCACTGACCATGAGCTTTCTCCTGTCAACATTGACATTTCAAGTCAGACAGACAGTGTCGAGAGGTGCCATTGTGACAGTGTGCATACATATTTAATTGGATGGCTACATTTCACATCAGCTTAAATGGAAATGAAAACAGAGTTACTTTACCCTGAGCCAGTATTTCACAGTGGCTATGGTATCAGTTTCCCCAAGAGGCTCCTAAAGGGCAAGTATATTTTGTTTTCACATACTCGAATAAGCAACGAATTTCTTTACTACCAAAAATGTTCAGTATGACTGAATGGACCCTCAGATCTGTAGTCAGGCCAAGAGGCAAGGCCAACCAGGGACACTGCCAGAGGGGCAGCACGGGACAGCCCTAATCACTCAAATGACTTTCCACAGGGCCTTATCTTAACCTCACTCCAGCAAGCAGCAGTCTGGAGTTTAAATGCTTTGTATGTTCCAGCACACTTTCCCACGAATAGATGATGTCATTAGAGTTAAAGGAAGCCTGCAAAGGCAAACATTTTTGAGGCGAGAATGAAACAAAAGAAGGCTAAAAATCAGAATTTACAAGATTTTCTCTAGAAATGGCACCATAACTGCCTCTTATCGTATACTAAAAAAACAGTGGGGAATAGGCTGCATGCGGCCGACCCAAAGCATCTGTAAAAACCTGGGAAAGATCCGTTTCAAAGCTCTTTGCATCTTTTATTCTTTCTCCTCAAAGGAAGAGATTTTTTATTAAATACTTTTAAGGGTTATTTGTTGGTAGTTATACTCCTTGATTTATTTCTCTCAAAGGGCAGTACTGCATGGTCACCTGGCATTGAGTACAAAGCTGGAGGGGAACCAGGATGATAACAATGATGTCATCTACCAGGAGGTGGTCCAGGGAACAGGGATGCTCAGCATGTGTCCTGCCCGATCTGAAGTCCTGCAGAGTCTTTGGATTAGTGCCCCAACCCCATACCAGCCAACTTTATTCAGTCCCATAAAAGTCACAGTGTAAGAGAAGAGAGCTAAAAATACTTTATCCTAGTCTATCTAGGCCTTCTTAACATACTCTAGGTTGGCCAGAGGAAGGGCACTTGGTAGAAACACAAACAAACAGATGTGTGTTGGTGTGTTTTGTGTTTGGAGGGTTGGTGTTATGCATGTGTTATGTGAATAAATGTAAATTTCCCCTTTTCAAGGCTCAGGGGGTACAGCAAAGGGAATGAACGTCGAGTGTAACAAAAACATTCACAAGAGTGTCAGTCTCTAAGGAATGATTTGTAAATAATGTTGATGACTTTTATTTGTCCCTTTTCACATTTGAAATGAAGATGGCCAGGTGTGCTGGCTCACGTCTGTAATCCCCGCACTTTGAGAGGCCAAGGCAAGAGGATCACTTAAGTCCAGGAGTTTGAGATGAGCCTGGGCAACATAGTGAGACTCTGTCTCTACAAAAAAAAAAAAAAAAGTTTTAAATTAGCTGAGCATGGTTGTGTGAGCCTTTTGTCCCAACTACTCAGGAGACTGAGATGGGAGGATCACTTGAGCCCAAGAGGCCAGGGCTGCAGTGAGCCATGATCATGCCATTACACCCAGCCTCAGTGACAGAGTGAGACACTGTCTGAAAAAAATAAATAGAACATCTCAAGGACCACTGTTTTCTGGTGTTTTTTTTATTAAATGCTATCTCAGTCTGCATCTTTTAATAACTTTAGGGTGGTATCACTTATATACCATAAAATGTGTCCATTTGTAGTACATACAATTTCATGATTTTTAGTAAATTCACTAAGTCTTGTTGCCATTACCCTAATCCAGTTTTAGAACATTTCATCACCCCAGTAAGATGCCTCACGGCCATTTATAGGTAATCCTCATTTCCACCCTCTGCCCCAGGCAACCACTGATGTACTTTCTGACTCAATAGGTTTGTCTTTTCTCTATTTTTCACAAGGACCTACGCTAATATAAAAATGTCAAGGATTCTCTACATGATAGTGTCAGAATTCACCATGGATTTTGTAAGATTTTCAAATTATTCATCACAGACTCTCTCTGTACATATTTGTAAATTACATGAGTGAGATATTTTTTGTTCATTGCTTTGTGTATATATGGATTTGTCCACCTTTTTAAAACAATTCCACTACCCTGCCCCCAACAGAAATCTTGGTTCATACATTGCAAATTGCTGGGGGGCGGGGATCACACAATGACACTTAGAATTAGCACTGTGAACTCAGACTCTTCGGGCAGTAGGTATGTTTAATGATATATAAATGCCAAATGTCCGTGATCAGTTCAGTCAGTTGATCACAACACAGTGCTAAGGAGGCAGCTGTCACAAATGCAGCTTCTTACTCTCATTCATGGCCCAGCATGTCACACTGTAGGTGCTGACTGTTGGCTCCTGAATCAATTCAGATCATCACAACCATTAGGAAGAGAGCAAAGAAAGCACAGAGACCACGACCTATTGATAAGAGGCTCTGTGCATGACCTCCCTACATAAAGAATGACACATTGTTGCTAAACGCAAAAGAAGAAAATAGGGGCTATAAGAAAGCAAAACTTCATTGCCATGTCTGGTCCCTGGGTGAGAAACAAAAGGAATTTAAGCCCATTGGTATTTTTAGAAAAGAGAACAAATAAAACGCTAACTCAGTTTAAAAGGCAAAGCTTACATGTGGCCATAAAAAATTTTAATATCTGTTTGGGGTAGTGCATATTATAGATATGAAATCATGCTGCTTGGCATTTATGCACAGTGCCAGCTGGAATCCCATCACTGCTCCTCGGCACACAGACCTCACATCCTGCCTTTTCTCAGGAATGAAACATAAGCTCTGTATTACTTGTTTATACTCTGCTTCATTCCAGAAAAGGATTTCAATCCATCAGATGCTTTGCTTTGTTCACCCATCTTTTCTAGCACATGATCTAAAAACACTAACTCCGTTAGTGCCCATATTTGATAACCTTTTTCAGCTAAGCATCTACAAATCCTGTATTTTGTGCTCAAGGAGAAAACAGCTTATTTTGGTTGTATTAGTTACAATCAAGAAATTATGTGTCATGTTTGTTTTTTCTCCCTGGCTTGCTCCCCACCCCATCCTGCCTCTCTGGAGCCCAGGGGACTTTTTGGCATAGTCCTCCATAAATTATAAGCTATTATTAGGTTATCATTATAAAAAAAATCCTGGGTCAAGATAACAAGTAGGCTTGCTGCAGCTCCAGACTAAAATGATCCCATTGGGGTCCACAGATGGGCCCACCAGAGGATTTATCATAGCCTGTGATTCCTGAGTTATAGTTGCAAAACAACAACTAACCACAACTATGCCAAGTGAGCATGAAAATGTCCTTCTGTGAAGGATTCTATGTATGATGAGTCTTCAGATGGTTGAAATATGGCAAATCAGAACACCAAAACTAACCCACTTGTCACATTAGAGGACTGCAGTTCTGGTTGCTTGAGGGGAACCAGCACTTAGTATGAGGCTGCACTGGAAGTCTCTGGAGGTGCTTCCTGCCCTTTAGTCTGTGCTTTGGGGAGAAATGGGGCAAACCACTTAGAAGAACCTGACAATAATTTCTACTATGTCAAGTATTCTTATCCTGAGAGTAAAGATTAAGTTCTTTCATCTATAGCTTCTATAACTGAACTGAGTCTACAGTGGAATACTAGTGACAAGAAATATTCACAATGAAACACTGTATTTTGATAATGCCAATAGCTAACTCAGAAGCCCAAACTGAGTCTCTGAAAGCAATGTGGCATTCTTGATCATCAAATTTTCAAGTGGTTTTTCCTCTACACCATTCATAAAGGCATTTAAAAAGAGATAAATACCATTTTAAAAAATTAAAACAAAGGAAGCAGTATGAGCCAGTGGCAAAGCATAGGCTTTCAAGCCATTCTGCATGTCTTTTCATTCATTCTCAGATACTTAAAGAGCCCCCGCTATGTACTGGCCAGTGTTGGGCATGGCAGAGGTAGGGATAAACAAGACAGATGACATCATCTTACTCCCATGGAGTAAGACTGGTACTTATAAACAGATGATAAACTTTCAGGTAGCACAGAAGGTGAACATTGTTAAGAAGAAAATAAAGCGAGATCATGGAGCCACAGAATAGAGAGTGTTTATGTGGGGGAGGGGGTATTTTAATTGGGGGCTTTGACTTTTTACACCACTAATCTCTAACAAATCATACTTCAGACCTCTAATCTGTGTTCCCCCCACCCCAAGATTTACTCAGGCAGGTCTAGTCTCAGAAACTGAAAAGTTATTTTCTTTCCACTTCAAAAAATGGCTTTGAATTATTTTTTCTTCTTACTCCGGCACCTGGTACTCTCATATGAGCCCCCCTACCTACTCTGTTCTCAACAGATGGTACCCCACTGCCCTGGATTCTTCTCCCACAGACCCTCCATTCTAAATATTCTCCCCCCATTCTAAATATTCTGGATTAGTGGATTAGTGATGACTTTGGAATATTCAACAAATGATCGCAGTAAGATCCCAATGGTTAATGATGGTTTCAGGAAGGCAGACCCCTTGCATTTAACACACACACACAAAAATGCTTTAATAGTAACTACCTTTGTATAGCTTCATCATTTTAAAAGTATGTTTTTATAATTTATCTCTTTGATACCCACAGCAGCCCTGAGAGTTACGCAGCATAGATGTATTATCATGTTCAGAGTATGGGGTTGTTACCTGGCAAGTGAATGAAGAAGCCTGGAAATGCACTGGCAGCATGAGGACCTGAACACCAGAAATTACAAGATGGGGGTTCTAATCCCACCTCGTACCCTCATTCTTCTGGCCCCTAAGGAGCTTCTATTTCCTCCTCTGACAAAATGAAACTAAGGGTAACTGTTCCCACCCATCTTCCTCCTCAGAATTGTCAGGCATGCCAGATAGTATAACATTCATGGACGTGCTCTGGAAATTATAAGAATCTATAAAAATCAGAGATACTTAACAAAAGATATTTGTTAAGTATCCACAAGAAGCTGTCCTACATCCCTGGGAGAGAGACAAAGGAGAAGATTTTGAGAAATCAGGCTAATGGCATATTCTTAGCAGCTTAGGTAGAGCTCTATGCCTTATTTTCTGGGTTTTTTTTTTTTTTTTTTTTGCATTACAAATTACATATCTAGTAAGAGCCCAAGTACAAATTATGAAAGACGGGCATTGCAACCCCTTCCCAAACATCTCAAGGATATGAATCTCTTAACAAGCTTGTAAACGGTATTTGTCAGGTTAAGTGAATATGCAAAGCACTTTTGTGGGTGGAAGTCACTAAAACATACTGTTAGTAAATAAAATATAAGGTATTTGTAGCACAAAATACAAAATGGAGAGGATTTTGGTGCTACTCTGCAGTTCTTCCATGCTTAACAGGAATAGGTGGGAAAAAATGAAGACAAACACATCATCTCTCCTTCACAGCTGGTGCTGGGCAAACTTTCGTAGTGGGTGAAGTTGCGTTTGAGGATTCTTGTTCCATATTGTGAACTGTCCTAGGTACCCTCCTGACGCTGGATCCCAGGTCAGATCCTGATGTCAAGGTTTTCTCCTCCCCTTCCATTCCACTCCTTCCTCCTCCCTGCTACACCCTTTGAGATGCACCTGTTCTGTGTGTAGTATGTAGGATCCTTTTCATCCAAGGATTTGTCTAATGTAATTATGACTGCTGAATTAACCAGAAGGACCAGGAAAAAGCTGAAATTCAACCATTCACTCCTTCCCAGATAGACTCTGTATTTATATATCTATTTTAAACCTGTATTTATTAGCTTTTAATAGCACAAGCAATAAACAATACATGCTCTTTGTAAGTAAAATAGAAAATGTTAATAAGCAAACAAGAAAAAGAAATCCTGCCATTTCACCACCATCTACATTCAGCCATTTGCACCTTTAAAATTGTGAAATCCTGGGACATTTAAATAAACTGCACAAAAAAATGTGTATACAGATATATAGCAAATATTTACCCATACTATGCACTGATAGTAGGCATAGTTATATAGTCTGCTTTCTCACTTAGCAGTGTGTCATGAATGTTTTTGTTAGTGTACTTTAACAGTTGCACAATATCATGTTATATCAAGTTGCAAATTATTTTTTCTAAAATGACAGACAATTGTTTCTAATTTTTCTCTAACATAGAACCTCTGCTGCAATCCCTGATATAAATTTGTGTGCTTGTAAAATCGCTTCTAGAGCCTCAAAAGTAGCGAATTGCTGGGCCAAATAGTTTGTAGACTTTTCAGGCTTTTAATAGGTATATATGCTTTTTTGTATCCTATGACTAATCTGTAGGAATGGGTTAATGGAGGAAATTTTACACCAAATCACAGCAAGGTGGAAGGCAAAATGAGTGAATTATCAGAAATTTTCAGAACCCATTCAAGTCTCACCTGTCCTCAACTGTCACCTGCTGCCTCCTGTGCTAGATTGAGGTTGCATGCAGTGGCCTACTTTTAATAGTGTTAATATTTTTGTGAACTGATAATACACAAAGCAACCCCTTCAAAAAATGTCTCTGTGGAATGAGTAACTGGGTAGATATCCATTGGGGAAAGGCACATGTCTTCAGCATATTGTCTAGATCCATACACTTAGAATCACACCAGTATAATCCAGCTGACAATGAAGTTTCCTTGTAACTCATTAAGGCTACCTGCCTGTGAGAATGGTTTCTATTTTCTTTATATTTCTCTTCAACTTAGACTACAGTTTCTCTATCTGATCCTTCTCAGCTAGCTCTAGCAAAACAGGAAAACCTATGTCTTTACTATCTCTAAAATAAGAGAGAAGAGAATTTGAGGAGATTTGGATAGGAGATGGATGTTCCAGAAATAGAACAAAGCATAGAAGACAGAACTAGGCTTCAAATGCAAGGAGGATTAGCCGAAAGAGGGAGATGATTAGGAAGGGAGGAGTCAGAGGCACCGATCAGTGCAGGGCAGCCCTAGATTGTGTTTAAGGCAGGAAGTTAGTTGCAGTTATATCTATTTAATAACAAACCATCTGGCTTGGGAAAATGACAATTAATTCAGCTATTTGTTTTTAGCTTCAAATTTGCCCTTTTTTCCTTTTCAAAATTAGCCAAATGTTGCTTAACTAAATCTTATGTTTTTTTTTTTTTTTTTTTCCCTCACAGACTTTGCATTATTAAAATAAGGGTTATTATGAAAGTAATAGAATCATGGCTCAAAACTGAAAATATCAAAAACTTGATGCTATTTTAAAAGCAGGTTAATTCCAGCCCATTTTAAAGTACTATAAAGACAGCCTAAATGTAATGCCAGGAGAAGCCAAGAATTTAAGGAATCAAAAAAAATTATTCATCATTTGGAAGCCAAATGAGGATTCTTTTTACATGAACCAGTGAAGTGAGTGTGTGTATCTTGAGTGTCAGAGTGTAATTTTCTTTATCAGAGAATTATCTCCATTAATGGTATTAAAGAATAAGGAGTCTTTCATGAAAATAGCTCCTTCTTAATCTGTTTCTGATCCATATTTGCTAAAGGAGTCAGCCTGATGTTTCTCTATGGAATAATTGTATTTATTTTCTTTCACACGATCAGCTGCTTTACCATTGTGTATTCACAGTTGGAGTTGAACATGATGAAGCTTCTTGATCTTTTCCTTGGACTCTGTCCGTTGTCAAATGTATCAGTTATCTAGACCTTGTCAACATCCCTTGGATCCTCTCTTGGACACCTGTGAACATCACACTGAAAAATAATCCTATTCTAGGTGTGTGTAGTAGTGTGTTATCATTTTCTTTGAGAACATGACTCGAATTACAGTTTGGAAAGCAGATCAAATAGTGCTGCACTGCTGGTTTGTATCCTTTCACTTCTCTGTTTTGTGATCCCTGAAAAATAAACCTCCATTTTTTCTCTCCTTTAATTAGAATAAATTTCTTTCTTTGAACTTAAAATATAGCAGGGTATCAGATACAAAGTAGGAAAACTAAGCCCACAAAGTACAAACATTCCTGTTAACATGTAAAAAATGAAAAATAGCTAATTTGTTCAATAACAAAAATGGCTACTTTAAAAACAAATCTATGTGTCACTCATTCCATACATCATTGCCTCAGTTAATCCAAGGGAGGCATCATTGTCCTCCTTACAGGGACAGAGAAACCAGGGCTGGGAGTGGTCAGTTAGTGGAGCTCAATCTGGTTGGGGAAGCTTTGATAAATACCAACGCTCCAGTCATATCTCTGGCCGATTAAGCAGAAACTCAAGGTGGAGCTAACAAGTTCGTGTTTTCAAAAGTTATCCTGCTGACTCTCATTTGTAGCTGGGGACAAAAGTGACTAGAAGCAGGTGCCCTGATCCTGCCAATATAGGTCCTCTTGAACTTTTTACTTATCTCTGTTTCCTTCTCTTCTAAAAGTAGGTTATGTCACTATCTCCATTTCTTCTTTACCCTCTTCAAGGACAATTTTTATGGGCAGAAGTTTTCAGTGTGTTTCCTTTTTTCAACTCCTCATCTACCTGGTTATTAATCAATCATACATCAGCAATTCCCTTACCTCTTGAACTTCACTTGGAAGCCAAGTGATTCTTTTCACATGAAACAGTGAAGTGTGTGTGTGTGTGTGTGTGTGTGTGTGTGTGAGTGAGAGAGAGAGAGAGAGAGAGAAAGAGTAAGTGAGTGAGTGAGAGAGAGAGAGAGAGAGAGAGAGAGAGGTTTTCTATTTACTTGGGTAAATACACATCACAACCAAAGACAAAAGCTTGTTTAAGGCCTTCAGTGACAGCAGAAGAACAAGTACATAAGTAAACAAGATTTCTCTTTTGATTCTAAAAGAGCAAGACAGATGAGGGTATAGAAGAGAAGAAAGAAAAAACAGAGGAATATATACACTGTTTAAGCAAAGACATCTACCTTACAGCCATTAGTAAGATTTGGGCTTTAAATCAAAAGAGCTCTAATGTCTTTTAATGACTTTGGTTGTATGAAATTTTCAAAGTAAAATAATTAAGAATTTTAAGCACTATCACCCTTCTAAATGCAAAAGATTGTCAAGTTAATATATTTTTCAAGGGTGTTATAACTCCTTGAAAGTATAGAATCATTGGCAATAGTCAGAATTCCCTACTATGTATGGATTCTCTGGGGATCTGGCTCTGTTGTATTATAAATATAGCTAATAATACTGAACGTCCATTAATTGCCAGACCCTATTCTGTTCATGGTAACTCATTTCCTTCAAAACCCTATGAAGTAGGTAAGCTTCCAACCTGGCAAACAGAGCAGCAGAATTCAATCAATTTAGGTAGATTCTCCCTCGTTTGGCCTTTTAGGGTAGCTGGAACAGGGTTTAAAAAGAAAAATAGGAGAATAACCATATTGTGAGTGGAAGGAGCTACAATTAAGCAGCCCCAGCATCTCCAAGACGCCTACCCACATTTTATCAGCAGAATAACCAAGGTCATCCATGTTCCTAAGAGAAACCAGATTCTCTTTACTTCTGTTTAACTGCTTCCCTGAAACTCAAACATCTATTACTCGCAGGAAAACCCCCAAAACTGGGCACCTGGAGTGCTAACTCCCCTTCCCGTGTCTTACAGCTATGGTTTTCAAGCCTTGGTATAAATAAGAACAACCTAAGCTACTTGTTAAAAAGCGTATTTCTGTATCCCGTCCTCAGAGAGTCTGATTAAGTGGATCTAGCAGGGATGTCCGAGAGAGAATACAGTCATGGCTTCTTAGTTTCTGTTTCTGGTGGGGCCAGTAAAACCCATTCGTCACTGCCCTTTTCTGCTTATCACTAGAGACAGAAACTAAAAACCATGGCTTCAGGCTGCTAAAAACCTAAAACAGAACAAAACAGAACAACAACAACAACAAAATAAGGCAGGCTGGACAAGCTTGGGGGTGAAACCCCAATCTACATTTTTTAAGCAAAGCTCTCCAGGCACTTCTGACTTTATTAACATTAGACACAGCCTTTGAAACATGGTCACCTCTCTGCCATCTTGGCTTCACTCATATCAATGAATGGCCAGTCAGAGTGATGTGAAGTTGATAATTTTGCTAACATTTCTTATCTAATTTTAAAAGGTAAATGACTGTGCCATGCAGTTTAATTCCATAAATATTGTCACAGTTTGATCAAAGGTAGTATCTTCAGGTCTTGAGATCTTCCTAGGATTTTCAAATACTTCATTTAAGTCATTTATTCTTCACAATAAGATAGTTGTAATCATCAGTTAATTATTGTTACGAGTGGATATGTACAAACTCTTATAAAAAAAACACCAAAAATCATACATTGCATATAAATTTAGTATTTTAGTCTATTCTGTGCACCACCCAAACAGTAAAATTAGAAAGTGTCTTAGAGATACTCTAATTAAATGAGGAAACTGGAATCCAAAAAAGTGAAGTGACTTGCCAAGAACATACAGATAGTTGGAAGAGCCTAGAGTCTCTTTGATGAGGCTTCTTCCACTACTACACCATGAAGATCTGTATGCCTTGGCTGCCTCTTTATCAGTCAATGAATACATCAAGGTGTGGTTGCTTGGAGAAGCAAGCAGACCTTCATAACCAGGATGGACTCCAATTAAAACCACTGCCAGTGTCAGTTCCTGGGCATGAAGCACTGGAGAGCTGAACAGCTGGTCTCCAAAGAACTCTAAGAGCCAAAAATAAGATGAACCATCTTGGGTGGAAACCCTTGCTCCAGATAACACATTATCCGTAAGTCCATCCTGCAAGACTGTGAGAATGACCTTTTTTACAGAAGAGATGTTTAATGCTTAGCCTATAAGTAGCAATAAAGTTTGAGAAATTTAGGTAAAGAATAATTGCTGTAGGAAAGGGGGAATATTGTCCTATTTTTACATATTGACTAGATGACTTGGGCAAGGTTATAGACCATGAACTTGAGGCAGGCCTGCAAAGAACAATTACGTCCTCACTTTGTGATGTGTAGTTTAATTCCAGCCATGCTCTCTCCTTGACAGTCTTCCTTCTTGATTTATAGTCATATGTATCAAGGAGACAGGACTAAAAGTCTAAAACGGTATGACTGATCTAAAATTAATTAGAATTCAAGGTGGGAGTTAATAACAAAAACTATTAATAACCTAGCCAGGGACATATATGAAGGAAAAAATACATATGTTGTTATCAACATATTTTGTGTCAATCGCATTGGAAATCTGATCCATATATGTTTGTATCTAATGGGCCAACCTCTGAATATTAGTATATCCCCTTCAAGCCCAAGGCAGTAGTTATTTCTTGGATTTTATTTTAGGAAATGGCATTTGCCTGGTTTAACCATAGGCAGGTTACAGTCTTAGTGTTCAGGGTAAGGCTTGGCAGCACCTAACATATGGTATGTGATGTATTGCCCTATGTGTTGAGCAGCAAAGCAGCAATAAAAGGTAATTTGGGGAGAATCCATCGCACTTCATTTGGAAAACAGAGCTCTCTCTCTTGGAGCTAAGGTTAGTGGTTCGGATTTGCATGTGTTCCTGCAGTATTTTTTTTACATTGCTTTTGAATTGAAAATAAAAACAGACAAAAGGTCTGATGTCTAACCCAAGGAAATAAAACCTATGGGACACAAAGTAGCCAAAAACATGTTTTACTTATGTGACAAGCTAGTCACTTTGGCTATTAACTTTTAGGAAATTCAAAGAAATACATTTGAAAAAAGAGACATTTGAAAATAGGAACCTATTATCATTACAATTAAGAATCTTCATGCAACATTCACATTGATAGGCTACTGATAAATGGCTTGAGGGAGAGGAAATCGCTGCATACCCAGGTGTGCCCTCCATATCAGCCTAAAGGACTGTTTCAAGTGCTTTGAGTCCCCAGACCCAGGAGTCTTTGATTTTAAACTTCCTTTCCTTCTGGTGCAGCAAAGGTGCCATCCAGAAAGCCCAGAGTTTCTGAGTACATATGGGGTACCCAGGAAGTCCAATGTGCAATGTACCAGCTGCCAGGGGAGGTAAGCAGGTGTATGCTATGGAACAGCACTAGGTCACCCGTCCCTGTAGCATACAGAGGGAATTACCACCCCTGCAACTGCCCCACCTAACATGGCCATCTGTTCACCACCAGCCAGTGCTACCAGTCATTTCAGCTTAGAATAACATCTCAGGTGTTTCTCAGCTCTAGCTGAGCTGGAAGCTGCTTTCTCCTGCCTCAGACTCTTGTTCTTTTACTTTCCTTGTTCCACTGCCTGACCTTTTTTTTTTTTTAAAAAAAAAAAAAAAGCAACTTCTTTTTTCTTTTTGAGACTGCTGCTGCCCTGTTTCTATTAACTTTTAATAATGAAGTACAAGAAACCATTAAGATTTGTCTCGCTTTGCTTTTACTCACCAGTCTGTGTGATAGTTGATTGGGCTGCATGAATGTGTGATCATGAATGCACAAAGCAGCACAAATCCAGGAGTCTGGATTCATAAACTGCCCATACCTTCTTCAATCTTTGTTCTCCTGATACAGGAAAGAGCATTTGGAAAGAACCTGCTTCAGAGTTTCTGAGTGAAAGGAACAGGGCCACCTGAAACGAACTAAGAGGAAAGACAAACTTCAGGCTTCCTGGAAGGGGCAATGTGGTGTGGACTGAGAATGGGCTCTGAAATCAAACTTTGGTTTAAAGATTCACATTTTGCTAAGACCCTATCCAAGAGGCATAATATCACAATGTCACAGTTTCGCATATCATGAAAAGGAAGTAATGACATCTAGCCCATAATGCTTGTGAGAGGGTTGAATGAGAATATACACGTCGCCTGTGTAGCATAGTGCCTAGCATGGAATAAGCAGTGTTTGCCTACTTCTTTAATTATCAAATAATAATCAGATCTGCTTTACATCACAGGCAGAGGGCAGAATCGATGAGACAGGCCTTCAGAGCTGACCAACTCCCTTTCAGAAAGAATGTGATACTGCAGATGCAATAGCCTTTGAGTAGCCTAAAAAGCCTTCTTAGCCATTGTAAAGCAGGAGAATCCATGGGCTGACCTAAATTTACATGCTGAACGTATCTTCCCCACTGGAAGTTTACTGAGGAAGGATGGTGGCAATAGCGTAACAACAGAGGGGAGAGACTAGTCCAGGTACCTCAGGAGGACCAGAGCAGATAACACAACACCTTGTAGTCATTTAATGCTTGCTGTTACTGGCTTTGAAAATAAGTTCAATTTGACAGTTATTAATATCTGCTATAAACCTACTGTTCAAGGTAGCTGAAAGGACTTTGTCTGATTTTCTTTTTTTTTTTTTTTTTTTGAGATGGAGTCTCACTCTGTTGCCCAGGCTGGAGTGCAGTAGCATGATCTTAGCTCACTGCAACCTCCACCTCCCGGGTTCAAGCACTTCTCATGCTTCAGCCTCCCAAGTATAGGATTACAGGTGTGTACCACCATGCCTGGTTATTTTATTATATTGTTTTTTTGGAATTTTTAGTATAGAGACAGGGTTTCACCATGTTGGCCAGGCTGGTCTCAAACTCCTAATCTCAAGTGATCTGCCCATCTCGGCCTCCCAAAGTACTCAGATGATAGGCATGAGCTGCTGTGCCCAGTCAGCACTTTTATGTCAGTAAGTAGGCATAATAGACAAGAAATTTAGTATCTTGCAAGTTCTGTTCATATGTTTAATATAGGAAGCTACTTCAGATCCTACCTCAACTTTTAAACTGATCTAGCCTGCTTGGTTTATATTGTGTTTCCAAAACAACAAAAACAGCCTCTCCTACTTTGTGTCCAAAAGCATCAAAAGCATTTTATTTACATGTAATATTTCAGCTTACCAACAGCCCTCTGAAGTGAGCAGCACTATCCCCATTTAACAGGTTAGGAAATTGAGGCCCAGAGAGTTAAGTAATCTTCCGGAGTCACAGAGTCCACTGCAAAGGCAGGATTTGAAGTCCCCTGGCTCAAATGTGCTCTAAACCCCCGTGTTCTACCCATCAAGAAGTTTAAGTCACTGTTGTTCAACCATCTGTAGTGGACCAAGATTCTCCTATCATCACAAAAAGATACACTCAGGATTATTAGTAAATAAAGGGCTTTGAAAATGGTCATTGGTGCCCACAGCACAGTGAAAGGTAGAAGAGCGCCATGAGAAAGTATTAGCCTTGAAGACATGAAGCAGGAGCTGTAGCCCTAACATGGTTTTTTCCTAGTTGTGATATTGCATCCACTACTTCTCATCCCTCAGCCTTGTTCCCTCACCTCATAAAATTACCATCACAATCCATGCAGTACTATAGCTGAATCTGCTTTCTTATTCTTAAGGCTCTAAGCAACCATCAGCTACACTATTATAGTTCAATTCTTTTCAGTTCCACTATTGGCTTGCTCTTGAATCTTGAAAAATCTCTCCTGACATCTTAACTTTCTCATCTATAAACTAGAGCTGCTGATACAGCATCTTTTAGTAATACCCTCCAGCAGCTGTTCCCGAACTTTAGTGACCTAGAATCTTTTAGGATACTGTTAAAATAGATTCCTGGGCCGCTGTCATTATGCCCAGCACACCTGAATGGCACCTTGCAATACTGTTTTTGAAAGGACCCCACTTGATTCTGATGTAGGTGAGCTGTGACTACTTTCTGAAAAAATGCTGCCCTGCAAGCTCCATATTACAAAGAACTGCAGTATCTGTGGATATAGAACTTGACCCAGATCACTTTCTCAGTCCGTAACACAGCCAGCACTGAACCCTTAACTCTCAATATCTAGATCCTGTTCTTTCCACCCCATGAGTCTGACTCAAAAGAACATCAAAGCCATCTCTTGGTCACTGGGTTTATATCAAGGGTTAGATCCTAGAGTACACAGCTGAAGCTTGCAGCACTCAAAAGACATCTCTAAAAGAATGAGTGTCATTGACTTTCTCTTCTTCCTCTGCAGACACATTTGCCAGCAAAGTGGCAGCCACCCAGGACCAGTACGCAGACGCCTCCATAGGTAACGTCACGGGCAGCAACGCGGTGAACGTCTTCCTGGGAATTGGTGTGGCCTGGTCCATCGCTGCCATCTACCATGCAGCCAATGGGGAACAGTTCAAAGTGTCCCCTGGCACGCTAGCTTTCTCTGTCACTCTCTTCACCATTTTTGCTTTCATCAATGTGGGGGTGCTGCTGTATCGGCGGAGGCCAGAAATCGGAGGTGAGCTGGGTGGGCCCCGGACTGCCAAGCTCCTCACATCCTGCCTCTTTGTGCTCCTATGGCTCTTGTACATTTTCTTCTCCTCCCTGGAGGCCTACTGCCACATAAAAGGCTTCTAAAGGAACTATCAGATATAGAAAATTTATATATATATACATATATATACATAAAAATTATGTATAACGGACAGAGGAAACTGACATTGGTCATGTTCACTTACCTGCTGATGGAATCCAGCTTCAAGAGCATACTCTGTACTAGGGCCGAAGTCAAAAACCATCACCTCCCATTCCCAGGGGCATCATCATGTTGAACAAGGCATGGAGGCAGGACCATCTTTGCAGCTTGGTCTAGAAGGGCTGCACTCTCGCCAGGTTCACAAATCCTTCAGGCTTTCATTTGTTTTCTTGTTTTTGATTTTGTTTTCAGTGGGGCTGGGGAGGTAGTTAATGTTTGGCTTTATTTTTGTTATTTGGTTTTGTTTTGTTTTGTTGGGAGAGTCAGGGTTGTTGCTTTTCTTTGTGGGAAGTGAAACCATCCAAATGTAAATGGGTTTTGATAAAAATTTAAATCATTAATATTCTCCCTTACCTCCCCCAATCACTTTAAAACTTATTTTGGATTAAGAAAAAAATCTGGGCATGGAAGAAGAAAGAAGCATGTCTTCATTGTATTACCAAAGTTCATGCTTATCTCCGGAATGTGAGCAGAGGTGAAACTGCCTCCAGAAGAAGCATGAGAGTGGAATGGAGCCAGGAAACCTGATGGTTCTAGATATAGTCTGGTATTTAAAGATGTGATACCCGGCACTCTCGTTTAACAGGTACAAGGAAAATGTGCCTAGATTCCCAGAAACATTCAAAATCCTTTCTTTCTTATCTCATTAGCTCTGGACTGTGATTAGCAAGGTCCTTCATCTAGCATCCAGCCCAGCTAAGCCCCCAGGTGCCCTATCCCAACCCTGTTCCTTCTGTCCACCTGCCATCCCCTATGCAAACAGTAAGAATAACCCCATTCAAAAAACACATCATCATTTTCCATTTGCATTAATATGTGTCCCAGTCCCATGTTGCTGTTGCTTGGGATTGTCTGTCAGTTTTATTTTCAAAGGCATCCATGGCTTGCACAATCCTGTTCCAGCCATGACTGAACATTTGCTCCTTGTTCATGTGCGTGTTCGGAAATGTTGTTGTGATAACCTGTTACACAGTGCATGGTGAAAAACAAATAAAACAAAGAGTATCTGTATATAGTAGAGTATAGTACATACTATTCTCCCATTCGGCAATGTTGATTGGACATTGAAGACATAAGTGAATTTTCTTTTCACCTGAGTTGTTACTTTTGTGTTGTTATTGAGTTTGATTAATTACTAGGGATAAAAGGAGAAAACGGCTTATTGTTCATGGTTCCGCACATTCATTTCTGAGAAGCAATAACTGTCATGTGGGGAGAAGTTAAAGTTATTGAGAGGATAGCAGGCAAACTACAAAGACCTTAATGGAAAATTAGCCATGTGGAACACATCAGAGGCCTCTAAAAATCACCCATTAATTCAGGAAGGCCAAGGAGAAAGGCCTTATAGAGGCGTGGGTATGTTGGATGTGCCTAGGCTTTCAGAGCCACCCTTTCCACAACACCCCTCCCTGCAAAGTATTTATTTCACATCTGCACTGTCCGGCACAGATGGTAGATAGTGCTGGTTCTTTTTTTTTTTTTTTTTTTTATGTAAAAGGCTATTTTGAGCCCTGTTTCTTTCACTGTCCAGTCTAGTCCCCTTTGATTGTATCAGTAGTTCCTGAATAAGAAAGAAGCCAGGGTGACCAATGGGCCTTTAAAAGTGTGTCTCCTCTACTTATGCTGAAAGAGAAGGCAATTAAATAAGATTCGTACCTCCCAGGAGGATTGGACTGGGATGTTTTTAACCCTTTAAAAAGAATAGCTGTTTCTATGTTAGAATACCAAAGAACATGGATAAACCCAACATTCCAAAACAGTGAGTCCACTAATGAGAAAAAAAATAGAATGACTGGTCACCTCTTGGAGGCTTCTGTGTCTATAAGGAATCCCAGGCTGGAGCCAACCCTAGCCCTCTGTATTGATTCAAAAATACTTACTAAATTAAATCTGTTGAGACTTATTTTTTCTTCTTTCACTCAGTAACCATGATCCATCATTTAATAAACATTTGGTGACTGAATGAGGAATTAAATGCTGGTTACTCACTTAATGTGCCAGGTAGCGTGATACTTTCTGGGGACTAAGCCATGAACAAAACAGTCTAGATCCCTGCCCTCAGAAGGGTTACAGTTATCCCTGCCCTCAGAAGGGTTACAGTTAATGCAATTACTATTTTCATAAGTAAAAGTGAAGAAAGCCATATGGAAAGATTTTTATCTTGCAAGAAAAAATAATTATGAAACTCTTTTAACATAAACACACTGAAACTGTATCAAAGCAATTGTCCAAATGGTATTTATACCCAAGATTTTCTTTAACTACGAGAGCATAAGGCATATTTTTGGAAAAGCACCCTCTTTATCCTTGACCAACTTGCAGATAAATACATCTCTCCATTTTAAACCAAGAAGGGCAATCATGTTGGTGATCCAGATCACTGAAAAGGCCCAATGTATCCCATCTTTTATCTTTGTTGGCAATAGAACTTTTCTATGGCCCATACATTACAATTCTTTGTCATTCTAATCCATCCTTCCCATCCTTTTTTTTTTTTTTTTTTTTTTGAGAATTGCTAAATGGAAAGCTAGCCTGGAAGCACCAAGTAAATATATTCAAGGAATATAAGTTGTTTAAACATTAGAAAAATTTTTGCACTCATTTTTTAGCTGTATTAGGAATGTCGATAATCCTGTAGCAAATTTTCACAGAGAACTTTTAAGAAATTCTTGCATTGGTCAATTTCAATTTGAAAGCTTTTTGGTTTGTTTGCTTTTAAAATTTTCATGTTCTAGCAAACTATGATTCTGGTTGTTCAGGATTGTTATTATAGTTGTGTAAAATTATTTGTTTATTTTGTGTGTATTGTGCACAGCTTTAGGGGGGAAGTGCACTAATTGTGCTGTTCCTTATAAATGGTACACATGACTGACACAGACAAATAAAGTTTCTAATTGTTTCTGATTTAATCACTAGTGATACAGCATATTCTGTATGGAATGTTTTCTCTTTTCTCATTGTCATCTACTTCATTTTTTGTTTTCATGTTTTGAAGAAATAAAAACCAAAATGGTATTATTGTGCAATTGGTATCATCATCCAAAGAAAAAAAGCAAACACCAAGTATTCAAACTCTTGCAAACGTCAACCCTCCAGTCATGCAATGTTCTCTTTTTAATGTCCCGAGAGAACACAGTGTCAGCATATTTGTCTGTCCTACAGTGCTGAGGTAAATGTTGGACATTCCTCCATTTCACTGATTTTTTTACATTATTTAGTACCGCTCTATCTACATCCTTTCTTGCATCCAAGATCATGAGCCCATAAACAGCTATACGTCAGACAACGTTTTAGCATGCAGGGTATTACATCAAATCAGTCGATCCCAAAAAATTCCAATCCCAAAATTGATGGTAGTACAGTTTTTTCACCAAGGGAATGCTTAAGTAAATTGCTCTTTTAGTTTCATATGTTATATTCCTCTTGGTTTGCAGAACTTCTGCCTTGCGTTAATAATTTCTGTCTAAATATATGTTATTGACTTCATGTATCATATATTCAAAAGAGTATAGGAGGATGTGACATCAGAAAAGGAATAAGCATTTGTGGGGGCAAAATGTGACCGCTAAGATTTGTGTACTTATTTGAAGTCGACATTAGTATTAGTGGACTTAGTTCTTACTATAATATAATCTGTCCACATGTACAAGTAAATGCTACTTTATTCATCTGATCATCTTTAAAATTTTCTTTAGTATTCCTCATTATATTCTTATGTGGTCATATATGGTATACTTTCATGTATGAATGAAGGCACTATTTAAATATTTTATTGCATCAAATTATCAGTATGTCTCTTGAGTACCAGCCTTTGGTTTAAAACAAAATGAGCAGCCAACATCTATTTCTTTAAACAGCAAAAAGAATAACTCAATGACCAGAGTTCCTTGACCATCTAACAACCTTTCAGAAAGATTCTGTGACTATAATTATCAATTTCTTATAAGCAAATTTTAATGGGTTCAAATTTTCCGATTCCATCCTTCAACCAGTGAGGGTTTTATAAAATTTTGCTTTTTGTTTTTCATAGCCTAACGGCACTAATTTTTTGTTGCTTTTCAAACATAAAATTGTTACAAAATATTGTTTTAGAAACCCCACAGCAAAGATTCTGATGCATGCCTTCCCCCTGTGGCCTCACTATTAATGAAAGCTCACCACTCACATTGCATTTTCCAAAGGGGTCCTGATTCATTGGTGATTCCACAGCAAAAGGTCCCTGATCCTAACCTGTCAAAAATCTGATAACTTTGTGGAAGCAATTAGAAAATTTTCTCTGGTAGATGATGATGCCCTCCATCCTCTAACAGTGGCAGAACTTCGCCTTCTCAAGAATATAGATCAGCCCCTTTAAGACTTCTTTTAATATTTTTGGGCTCAGGGTATGAAGTCTCTCTGTTGATTCTGACTTTCTGACTGTGATTTTGGGCAGTTGCATCCAGAGCAAGTTCTGAGTGTAGTTTCATAACTTCAAGAACATTTGGTCATTTTATGATTGACAACATGTAATATTGGATCTCACCCTGACCTACAACTGGCATTCAGCTTTTATCATTGTAATCACTTCACTTGGCCAAGGCAGTTGGTAAAACTCAGCAAAGTTAAATATCAATTCCAATCATTAAATTTTTGAGTGCATTATACAGAAGATACAGAATCCTATTTCAGAAAAAGAGACATGCTATTGTAAGTGGAATCCTTAGATTTTGTTCAGATATACCTACAGTTTTGCTAATAGAATGCAGTTCTGCTATTCCCTTTACCTTTATGTACTTACTGCTTCTAACCATCTCGTTGTCTTCCCATCACGCAGTACATTTTGAAATGTTGGGCGGTCCTGATGGTATTACACCCACAAGGACAGCATGGGAAGGGTAAACAATTGAAATAGGTATTTCATGTTGGGAGCTTAATTAGGCCATGATTAATCGTCTCTTAAAGCAGAGACTGTCTTATCTATAGAAGGAGCAACCACTGAGAGGTGGAACTCCCAGGGGAAAAAGCGCTGCAGGTTTCCAGCCCACAAGAAATGGTAAGTATTTCACTTTCTTTGACTTTTTCCCTGCCTGTCAAGATGTCCAAATGTACTCAGAGGCTGTCCACATTTTCAGTTTTGTCAAAGGTTCTCTGATTTAATTTCATAAGAAACATTTAAATCAGTGGTTATGTAAATTATTTATTTTGTTTTATTTTTAGGAAAGAGCATTACTTTACAACTTCAAAAAGCAATACGAGTTAGTAGTTAAAATTATGACCCATATTTTTTCAGGAAGACTTGCTTGCCCAAAATTGTCTTGTCTATCTGTTATCAATGCAGTCGTTCATAGCTGCTTCAGTGGTTCACATTTTTTAGAATCATGCTTCTCTAGCCTTTTTTCAAAGAGTTGAAGAGTTTTCCCCTTGGGAATAGGCAGTCTTAATCTTTCCCTAATTTCAGCCTTTGCAGTTCTTCGATGGCTACTCCTGTTATATCCAACTACCCTTAGTGATGCTCACTATTACCTCTTGGCAATAGGGAAAAGGCTTATGCTATAAAGTGATTGCTCAAGACATGTATTTCTGAAAGTGAACTTATCATAGGAGAAATCAAATATAATGACATTCCACCCAGGTAACAGTCACTAGGACATAGTATGGAATTTTTTATAAATGAGCGGGACCAATTAAACCCTACAGTTACATACTGCCACAGTGTTGTTTATTTTATACCTCTTGAATCATATTTATTATGCTTCAGTGCCCATCGACCTAGCCTTCTATTCTATCAATATATGTAGGTGTGGATTGCGAATGAGAACCAACATTCACATCCCTGATGCTCATGAGAGTTTCTACAAAGGTGGAGCATGTAAACCTAGAAAAACATAATATATAGCTTCCATGCCTCTCAGAAATATGAGTGGGTCAAATGCTTCTCTGTGGGTATTATTTTTCTGATATGCAAATGGTAGAAAAGTTCACATTAATAGCCAAACAGACCAAGAGAGAAATTAGCCAACTTCAATGTTAATCTGTCTACTTTGACAGTTAATAACATAGCCCAGCCCTCCTAATTTGTTGACTGCAAGGACAGATATACCTAGTTAAATCCAAGAATATACTGGGGGCAGGGGAGATAAATTTACTAGAATAATTATACAACCCTCCACACTGGAAATTGCTTATTCACGAGAAGAATCCTGCCCAGAAATTTTCAGAGACATTTCCTTACATTCCCAACCTTCTTTTAATTTACACAACTTTTTATGAGACCCCTTGAAGCCACATAGTAAAACAAGAGATGAATTAGCTAAGGAGAACTTTTGGCCCTCCCTTTAATGTGAAGATCTGATACTTGATTCTGTTTCCCATTCTTTCCAAATGGAAAGAACAGTTCAATTAAGTAACCAACTAACCACTTCTTGACATAATTCCACCTAAAAAAGAGTGAACTAAATTGTACAAACATTAAACAGTGATATGATTCAGATGGCTAGTTTTGAGAAAATTAATATTTTCTGTAGGTACCTTGCTCTCCCTTCCTGTAGTAGTCCTAATGTTCAACTTTGAGAAACACTCCAAGGAAGAAATCTTGAAAGATTGTACATTCAAATAATGCTCATGTAATTGAGTAATATGGCATTTGGGGTGAGAATTTTCTGTGTTGTTGATAAGAGCATATTTAAAAACAAGAGAATTGGCACAAAAATGTGTTAACTAGGATTTTGCTACAAATTGCCCTAAGATATATGAAAGTTATATTTAAGTGAAAGAAATCCCAGTTCCCAGAAACAGTAAAATTTAAATTTATATTCTCAGGTTTTATATGAAAATTGAAGTTGGGCATACATACTTTTTGGCTTTGACAACCAAAGAAAAATATGTTTTTGGCACACGTTTCCAAATTATTGAGTTATTTTGTAGAATACATCGGACCTATACAGGTATCTCATTAAAATTACCTTCAATAATTTCTCTTTCTTCAAGCCATAAAGTTTCTAAATTTTACAACTTGGCAGCTTAGCAATTTCATTTATGAAAAGCTGATTCCATTTTGATGTTGATTTTTACATTTCAGAATTTTTCATATGTAAATAATTGATACATTAGATGGGATACTGAGCTTGAGTCTCGCCCAAATGAACCAAAAAGCCAAGACTGATCTATCAGTAGTCAGAAGGCCTCTGATACACTGGCCTTTTTTAATGCACAGCAAATACTAGTGTTGTTTTCAATATTCTTTGACTAAAAGTTTCCATTGCAACTGGTGCAAAAATTTTAAAAAAGATTTATAATGACAGTTAGAAAACTGTTTCTGTGAGGATCAGACATTGTGTCAGCACATCTTCTCCATCCCCTCTCTTGCTACAGCCCAGAGACACACATGTAAAAACAGGTGATCTCTGTAAACTTCAGCTGCGTTTTTGTATGTCTAGGATTGTCCTAAAAGCTCCTATCAGGTTAGTATCCAGTATCTTTTGAGAAAGAGTTGGAGAGGTATGGAAGGAAGCATATTCCTGATTTCCCCACTCTTTAGCTAAAAATACAAATTCAGAGTTGTTTGAAAAGGGCTTAGAATAATATTAATTAAACATATTCTATAATACAAAGGGAAGTATTTTTTTAAAATAGATTTATTTTTCTTTCTTTTTTTGCAAGCATTTCTGACAGAAAATTTTTAGGGCCAATTTGAGTTTCTTTCTGACTTTTAATTGCCCTCTGCCTTTGGGGAAAGTGTTGAAAAAGGTCTTGAAAAAAATATGCTGGTCAAGGTCAAACCCGGGGGGATTAAAAACATGAGATGTTTATATTTTCCCTCCAAACATAGCACTGAGCAGGCAGGTTACCATGCCTGCTGTTAATCGGCATTTTCTAAACACGTGTTTTGGCGTGCTGGGAGCAGAGGAGTAGGAGACCCACCCAGTCCCGCCACACATACCTGGACCTCTTTGACCACATGGATCCTCTGCCATTCATAGTTTAGCTTAGATGTTCTTAACTGAACTAACCTCCAATTTTCATATATACTGATCATCTTGTCCCTAGCATTTTCCCTTCAAGATCCTGCTAACAGGCAAACTAGCCCTTTCAAACAGTTGGTACCTGAGATTTCTCAGAGCACTCTTGTCAGAATAAGGAGTGAGATTGCAGAAGGGGCAGTAATGTTAATGCCAAGTTACTGGAAACTACTTAACCAGCCACTGCATTACATATTGGAGCCCGTCTAGGACACTTACCCTTGGAAATAGTGGGAAGACTTTATTTCTATTTCATCAACAGAACTTTTGTAGCCTTGAATCTAAGCAAAGGATAACATCATATTATAATGGAAAGTTATTTTTAACTACAACTGTTATTGTTAAATTTAGAAGAAAATATTGTCTTTGAAGTTTCAGTCCAAAACTCTAAGGAGAACAAGGTTTTTGCTGCCATCAGTAATCCTGTGAGAAATTTGACACTCCAGATCTTACTTGAGACAGATAAGTCTGATAAATATATGTATGAGACTTAAAATACTCTTGATATTCTCAGGTTGTTCTCACAAATTCTGCATAGATTCAGTTTTTTTTTTTTTTATGAGAACCTTTCTTATCAAAAAGGATTGAAAATTTTTCCAATAACTGGTTGTTAAATGAGTCTAGCACCCAAAGAAGCTGTGAGCACTTGGTTTGTATCAGTGATTCTTCTAGGATCTCTTTCCAGGTTGGTCTCAAGCTCCTGACCTCAGGTTATCTGCCTTCCCCGGCTTCCCAAAGTGCTGGAATTACAGGCATAAGCCACTTCGCCTGGCCTGGTAGTTCTGACTCTTAATCCCTAGACACATTCTTCAGAAACAACTGTACATGGTGAGAGAAAAGTCCAAAGGAAAAAAGTTTTCCTTCCTTTAAAATAGACTAAATTTGCTTATCACCTTTAAAATTTGGACTGAATGTTTAAACTTTAAACACAAAGCAAAGGGAGATGCTCTTAAATGTCAAATCTGAAGCAAAGATTGCATTTTTGCAAAGCTATCCAGAGGATGTGTTAATTATTGAGACATGGGATTCATTAACACATCAGTGCCCAACCACTGTCTCTCCTGTCCCATTCACACAGTATCGACAACCAAATAAGCAGCTGGACAGGGGAAACCTATCACTGTTAGTGTCATAATCACATCACCACTGGATTACCAGATGTGGTCAGGAACTAGGCAGAGTAGATGGGACCAATCCCAGGACTGGGGCCATACTGCAACCTCAGTTCAGCCCCTTGTTCGATACGGTTTGTGAATTTAGAACAATGCCAGGAGTATTCTTTTTCTTTCAGCTGTGAACCGTCCTGTTCTGTTTGGCAAGCCGTTCAAGATTCATGCAGCTCAATCACATGCTTGTTGCCAATTTGAGAGTGAACCTATTACTTCAAATGTGTTGCCATGACCAATTTTTACAAAACTGAAAGTAGCACAGTGAGGTGGATTGGACCTAGCGATGAGGTGTCTACACTTGCATTCTTTTCTTCCAGGAAAATATTCTGACACTCCAACTCTAGAAGTCATGTCATTAGTAAAATGAAAATAATAATTGCTTAATAACTGTTTAGAATTAGTTCATACTTCTTCAGAGCTTGAGGCCTCCACTGCTCAACATCAGATCTATGGATAGTATTATTATACCTTTATCCAAAGACTGGATTTTGTAAAAAAATAAAATAAAATAAAATAAAAAATCAGAATGGGCCTGGGTCCCTTTAAAGCAACTGACAAAGTATTTTATAACATTTTAAAACAATGAAGAAGAAAGGGTGATTCTGCAGAGGCTGCTGGGTTACAGAGGAGGGCAGAGGTTTTGTCAGACTCTCTTGATGTTTTGCTCTTCCTGGTAAGATTTTATCTGTCATGGTTCCCAGTGGAATATTCCCCATACACATTCTGTGGGAGGATACTGACATAGCTCTAGACTCGGCCTTTTATTTTCTAATTCTCCTTGGAGAATTAGAACAGGCATTCCAGAGCGCGTAATATAGAGAGAAAAAAGAAAAAATGTCAGATGCCTCATTGATGGATCCAGAAGTTTTGTACAAAAGCACACACCATTCTGATTGTCTCTATATTAACATTGTACTCACCAAACAGCTTCCTTAAAGTGACTGGAACAAGATAAATATCAACTGGATAATTACCTAAGGAAAAAGAATAAAAAAGAAATCAACCCAAATAAAAAAAGCAAAAAATGGGTCAGTTTAGCAAGTGTGTCTTCCAGGATCATAGGCTCACAAACTATACAGTCAAGAGAGTGAAACAATTTTAAAATCAAAGTTAGAGCCTTTTATATTTCTTCAGACATACAATTTCATAAATCAAGCATTTATTTTGTGCAAAGTATTATATATTAGGTACCCTAAGATGGCATAAAGAATTCAAAACAGTAATACAAGAAAATTAACACTAGTCCTTAGTCAGGAAGAGTCCAGTTATGGCATTCTAATTAAATTAACCTTCCATTTTGGTCTACAGACATTTTATCAATTTGAGATTGCTTAATGGGGCCATTTTGAAACCTATCAAGAAACTTTCCTCTAAAAGAAATAGAAATATTAATTTTCTTAATTTCACATTGTCTTCCACTAATGAGATAAATGGATTCAGACCCAACACACATATCCAGAGATTACCATGAGCCAAGACCTGTGTATATACGTTTGATATACGGCCTTTTATTCAACATTTCAAGTTGGGAAAATCTTATTACAAAGATCATTTGCCTCACCATTGCTGAAATTTTTTATTGGCTGTTGATGCTAATTCATCACTGGATTTTCTAAACTCTGCCTGTTGCTCTTTTGGACTTGGAGGCATGTGGTTCTATTTCAGTGAGCTACAACTCCAGCTCTCATCTTTTAACAGCAAACTAGAGAAGATCTCACTCCCCAACTCTGAGGACACAGTGTTCTCTTCATTTTAACATCAAAAAGTCACCAGATAGAAGACCCAAAGGCTTTTCTCTTTGGAAAAGGAATCTTTCATTGTTTCAGAGGGCGATGAATCTTCGGCTCTCTCTAGACTTGATTTTCCTCATCATTAAATGGGAGGACTTTACCTTTAGCTTGATTTACCGGAACACATCAAGCCCTGTTATCATCCACTTATGTGTATGGGTTGAAGGTACCTTAAGTTGTGGACCAGCTGCTGCCCATATTGGGTCATCAATGCACTTGTCAAGCCCATGTAACCACATGAAGTGTGGTAGAAATATAAACATTTATTTTGAAATAATTCCATGTGCATGGTTGGGAAAGAAGTCTTCCTTCCCTGAGAGGAATGAGTAATTTCTCCCTTTTCAAGAAGTGTACAGTAGAAAATGTAATGAGATTGGAATGGATTCCAAATCAGTGACCTTTTTAAGGCTGAAACCACTATTTTAAGTGAAAACTTTAAGTTCATACAGTTTCTTATAGTAATTCTACTTTTATTTTTTAGTCATTGTGCTTAATCTTTTAAGAAAAAAAGAACTAACCAGTTATTTTTTACTAAAGTATGTGAATTACAAACAGGATGTGCGATGACCAGGCAGAAAGATATTTAAAGGTATAATTATTCTAAAGGAAGATGAGAAAAAATTCATCTGCTACAGATTCAACTGTCTTTTAAATGCCTCCCTTGTCGTGGAGTAAATGACTACTCAAAAGGATTTCACAAAAGACTTAAATCTCACCCTCAGCAATCAAACCGGTCGGCCACAGCTCAAATGCCTCAGTAGCAAAATGAAATTGCACAACAGACAAAATACAGCAAGAGAATGTAGACATTTCCATGGGGGGAAGAAAGGAAGAAAGAAAAAGCAACCATAGTGAACTCTACTTGTATAAACAAAGAATGTTTTAGTGGAATAAATGTAAGCTTTCTCTTCAAGGAATCCCAGTTAGAATGTCATTGGAAATGGCAAAACTATTACAGCATCAGAGCAATAATATATTCCAACTTTATTACCACTGAGGCACAAAGCTAAATTTGTCAGGGGGAAAGGTAAACAAAAATTACTGACATTGCAACAGATAAAGTGATCTTGTGAGACTCAATATTGAGAAAGAAATCAAATAGCTAATATTTCTGCTGTAATTCCAGTGATTGCTAAGACTTCTGCCAAGGGATAAATTTACTTTTCCTTCTCTCATTATAAATTTCTATATAGAGCTATTTTAATGCAGTAAGGATTGTATTTTCATGTTTTAATAAATCCCTCACATTGAATTTGTCCTCCATTTCGGATTTGATTAGGAAATACTAAATTGAGAAGGCGGGTTTTCCATCTTTTTAAAAACAAGTATGCACCATAAGCATTTTCAGCTGATGTCTGCCTTAAGCAATCTTGGTAGAGCTGTCAATCGGTGGCAGGTGCTTGTTTAAGGAAGAGAACCTGTGAATAGATTTAGCCTTTCTTCCTCACAGGCAGCTGCTCATTCACACACATTCATCTCTTCTTCCTCAAATTCTTCCACCAATGCCGCCTCTTGGATTGACCGACATCCACCTAGCAGTTGAACAAATTGCAGATTCTAATTACATGTCCTGACAGCTTGTTCAACTTAATCTTTCACCAACTGAATTTCATGCATTGCCCCTTGATGTTCCTTCCCTCTGTTCACTCTTTTATATAAGTCCTTACATTTGATATGCTTTAAAATGGATTTGACTAAAAAAGAAAAAAAAAAAAAACACCAAGTCAGCAAACCCTTGTTTGTGTTCATTCAAGAAATTATGAACAAATTTAGCTGTTATGGTAATAATCCTGAGCTGAGAGAGAAAATATCACCTATGTGACAAGAGATCATTTTAACACTATAACTAAAATAGTATTCTATGAATAGAGGCCATAGAATTTTCTATAAATAGGCTTGTAGGTACTCACACTTTGAATCATATTATACTTATAGTTTTGCTCTATATACTGATAAACTTCTGAACCTAAAGATTCTCTATAATTAAACTAGCAGGAATAGAATCTGTCCCTTACCCACTTTATAAGAATGTCTGATGAGAGAAATCCAATAGTGACCTTCACATTCCACATGGAAAAGCTTTGTCCCCAGAGTGCAATTAGAGTGATTACAAATAGGCAGCTTTGGTGAGTCTTAAAGTTTCTCCCTAAACAAGCAGCATCAGCAACTGGAAATTTGTTAGACATGCAAATTATCCAGTCCCACCTGAGACCTCAGCCCAGCTCGATGAATCAAAAATGTTGGAGTGACCCCGGCAATATGGGCTTTAATAAGCCCTTAGGATGATTCTGATGCATGCTCAAATTTGAGAATCATTGATCCATGACACAGCATTCTGAATGGCCAAGAATAAACAATGTCACCCACTGTTTAATTATGCTTTCCCTTAAGAAAAGGTTTAAATGCTTAAAAAGTAGGTTCTTTATAGAGACAATGCATTCAGATATATGGGAGATATGCCCACCATTCAGACTTAAAATATAATGTTAAGGGACATTAATCCTTATGTCTTTTTCTGGCACAACTCAGCTTCAGGCAGGCTCTCCAATCAGAGATATTTCTAATCAGCTTTTCTAGTTCTTTTAAACCCCTACAGCCGATCTACTTTGCCTGACTTCCCCAGGGCCTAGAAAATGACCCTGGACACCTTTCTCTGATTAGCTCTGGCTGATTTGCCTTAATGCTAAACCACTGTGTAACAGTACTAAGTTATACTTAATGACACAGTCTACTGTTTTGAAGAGTGCTGTGTACGACTGACTGAGCTAAAAGGATTGCTGGCTATAAGTGACTTTTAGTTTTAGAATTCATTTCAAAGACTCACAAGGCTCAGGAAGCTTGAAAACCACAGATAATGTATACAGTAGCCGGAGTCCCCTGGAGGCTCCTTTCTAGGGTCTCTCATTTAAATTGGTGCAGAACTGAAGTAGAGAGTCAGAAAGTAACTTTGCTTATAAAAATGGCTTAGGAAAAGGAACTTAAGATTGTGGGTTATGTGTGTGTATGTGTGCACACGCATGTATGTTTCCTTAATTCTAACCTGAAAATATCCCATTTTTGGATACTTAAAATACATGCATTTTGATACAGAAAAGCAATTCAAAGTATGCAAAAGGAGGCTGGAATGTAAGCGTAACAGTGATATTCTAGAGAAAAATGTTGTAACCGTCACTCCAGGCCTCCCTTAGGAGAAAACAAACCTGTCAGCTATTTTGGAATGGTTGCTCTTTTTCAGGAATTAGAATAACTGTGTTCTGTATGCTTTAAAATCTGTGACCCTCCCCTGTTGCTGGTCATATCTTCAGCATTTGAATGTCCATTGTCTGTCACTGAGAGCATTTTCTCATTGGCTCTTTTCCCCATTGTCCCATTCCTCATACTCACCCCTAATTACCAAATAGCTCCAACGAAATCACAGTCACTCCTTCCTGTGTTTCCACCATTGTGTATATCTTCATTTGCACACCCTATTTTTTAATCAAAGTTAAAGCCTCACCAACAAGATGGTACTTAGAACAATCACCCACTTCTGGCCACTTTGGTGATGGGAAATACATCTTTGCAGGGGAAGGAGCTGGATCAGACTGACAGGGTTTCACTCAGACTATTTCAAACAAGGCGGAACCTTGACCTCATTCCCAACTTCTGCCATCCATAGTGGTTGGTTTCTTGTTTTCTCTTTCTCTTTTTTAATGAAACTCTTAAGCTGAAGGCTAAATTACAGTGGGGACTTGCCTTTGTCTACAGTCTATGGATTCTGTATTGGTTCAAGTCTTGAAATCTTGAAACAAGCCCAAATTAAAATATTCTCTTAGCTTAAGAAAAAAAGTTACACATTGTCAAAACCCTCATGTGTGTGGTCCATTAAAAAGGTCTTGATATTGGAAGGTAACAGCAAATTGTTTCTTATCCCACAAAAGCTTTGCCTTTCAGTGTCATTCGTGGTGGTTTTCGTAGGTCAGTGGTGCAATTCAACACTCTTCCAATAAGCCATAATAATAATTGTTGGCACAACTGTTATTACAACAGGACTTGCCTGGGTTCCATCTATTAATTTTTATAGACAGTAGGAAGCTCACACTGAGGAGACATTGGTAGCTTCCTGGACAAGGGCAAAGGAAGGAACTAGCATATTGTACGTACTGTGTACAGGCACAGAACACTGATCTGTGCGCCTCTGGGGTGTTCTCAGAGGGGCAGGCCCTCTGAGGGAAGATTCAGGTAGGAAACGAATCTAGAACTTCTCTTGCCTTTGATGGTTACTGATGGCAACCGTGTTTCCCACTGAATAACTTGGTGGATAATTTTGATAGTAAACTGAACTCTTTCCGAGCCAGCACAACAGTCAATCCACAAAGAAAAGGGTAGCATATCATACTGCCAGAAACCTTCTCTCCCTAAGAGGCGATCATGAATTTCCTATACAGGGCAAAAAAAAAAGGGAATAGCCTATTCATATCCTGTATTCACAGTTTGAAGGACCCATCGCAAATGACCTTCAAAGACTGACAGGGGGAGGGTAGAAGGGAGGCAAAAATGCAGAGAAAAAGATGTTACCTTGAAAAACGACGTAAGAAATCCTAATATTCCCATAGTTGATCCTAAAGTTTGTTCCCATGTCTACAGTTATTTTTAAATAACTTCACTACACTTTGAAATTCCTTAGTGGTGGTATATCAGTAATACTTAACTGAATTTTTCCGGTTCTATTCTTTGCTGCCTATGAATGTAATCTCTACGACTTGCCATTTGAGTGCACGCACACACACATATAATGGTATATGCATCATATATTACTCATTTTGTGGGAAACACAATGTATTATAATCAAAAAGATTCTAGCACATTCTTTCAGTGTGTTTCAGTGATAATTTTGTGGGGGAATAGAGGTACACATACCCTCTTTGCTGACCATACTGTTGAAATTATGATCTTAAGCAACACTGTTAGAAATGCTTGCATAAAATATCTTCTCTAGTATTAATGAATCGATTCACTTTGAATTTAAGGTTCAAAAAATATGCACTAAACAAATATTTTTATATCTGTGGTGTTTTCCTATTAACTGCTATTAGTGAACACGTGACCATATACCTGACATCATTAAAAAGGAAAATGACCTAAATGAAACGTTGAAAGTGGAGGTATTTATAAAGTCTTCTGCCAAAGACCATTGTTTAATGATCTGTAAAATGTAGATTATCTTCTTTTATTATGAATGTGATTGTAAGAAACACTCACCTTATCTTTTGAAAATGAATATTTTGTATTTCTAAGGACCAAGGAAAATATTTTTTAAGCCAATGTAGTACACAGAAGCCTTGAAAATGAGAGGTACAATGATTTGGATCAACTGCATAATGCTAGATTAGAATTCCAACATTTGATGATACATTTATCAATCTTTCCTGTAATTCTTATACTGCACTAAATTACATTTTGGAAATTTCAGCTAATCTTTTCAAATTAAAGGCACCAATATTAATGACAGATCTTGTCTAACATGAAAAGCATCAAAACATTCCCTTTCAAGCATTTTGAATGGATGAAAATTGCCATAAAATTTTCCCACCTACCTAATCATTCCATGTAAGTTAACTCAGCAGTCTAACAATGTTGTACAGAAGGTTGACAGACTATGTGCACCAAGAATATTTAAGTTGTGCAGTTAGCAAGAACTAGCCATTTCAAAATATACTCAAATGTTTTGTAAATAAAAATTTTGACTCCTATAGTTTTGTTCAAACTGCTGTCTTTTAAAATAATTAGATTTTGTTTGAATTTTAAAAGTAATCTGTTATAAATTAGATGTTACTTTGTTGACTCTGTGATTCAATATACACTCAGCCATATTCCTGTGGGGAAATATCAATCTTATTGACTTTCATGGCATGAGCCAGAGATTCATAGTTTCCTTTAGGACTATAAGTATGAAGACAAAACACACCAAAATGAAATGCTAGTGAAGAAATTAGAAACCTATTGTATAAAATGTATTTTTAAAATCTTAAGATATATGTGATTTACACTGCCTGTTAATCTAGTCTCTTTGTGATAAAAAAAAACATAATATTTGTTAAGACTCTGAAACACCAAATATTTGTGATGTTTGTATAGCACCATTGTTATATGTGATTTCAAAGGGTAAGCATCTCTGTTGTAATCATGTGAGGCCACAGAAGAATAAATTCCTGCTGTTACATACAACCAACTCTCAGAATTCAGACTTCCTGCAGCTGCTGTATCACCAATAAATGAGAATTGTGAAAAACAATTTTTAAAGAATTGAGTTTATGATCACTGTGCATTTTGTTAATGAATGATTTCAGTTTTATTTTTACCAGAAATGCTCTCAGCCAGTAAACACAACTGCTGATTTCAACCATACTATCATTTCAATGGTTTCTATATTCTTGATCTAACTACCAAAAACTGGAAGCTTGTTGCAAGGTGTGTCCTAACAAACATCCAATAAATGACTTTTCCTGCATGCTGCCTGAGATATGTTGTAATTTGAAATGTCTTATCAAAAAATTATATATTTCATAACCCAAAGTTGAACTAGCAATATTTTTCATGTGTATAATTGATGGTATGTTAATATCAAAAGCAGAAGCATTGTTTGTCATACATGTATGTTATATGTGATGTTTAATCTTGTTAAACTGTAATCTGTGAAGTTTTCATTGCCTGAACTAGTCAATTCTGTATAAATCATTGTCTTAATTGTTTTCCTAATCTTACCATATTTCCTAACACTGAAATACAAATGTTTGTCAATTAGCCATTCCTATTGTATTGATCTTTATGTAACTTTAGTGTGACTCCATTAAACTAACCTAAGCAAAGGAAAAACAAAGCTTTCCCTGTCATAGGCTCAGGGACATTTTACTTACAGCCAAAATAATTTATTCGTTGAATCCACAAGTATTTATTGAGTATCTACTGTGAATCAGGCTCTATACCAAATTTTGGGAGAATGCTTAAGAACCAGAGAAATCAAAACCCTATATTCCCCAGTGAGAATTTTTGAACTCTACCTAAAGTATTCTTCTGTAACTTCCACTGAGTTAAGAAAGTATTGTGTTTCACCTATGTTATAACAAAGATTGAAATTATTCACAAAAGAGTCTTAAATTAAAATATGGCACATTCAGTCCAGCGAAATGCCACTATCACTCACAAAAGCATTGAGTCTCAAAGTCCAGTTTTAAAATAAGTTAAAATAAAACTCAGTTTAAGAGATTTGACCGTAACTCTAGAAATAACACTTCAAAGTCCCTCTCTTGAAAATTGTATAGTGTGTCTATTTTAAATTATCCTAAGGTACTTTGCTGTACATAAAATGCAGCACCAGACCACACTTTTTCAAATGGTGCCGCAGCAGGTGATCAAGGATATCTGTAAAAGAAGAGGAAAATGGCTGATGAAAGGATAAATATGTGCCCACAGAATACCATAGAGGGAAGAGGGAAAAACACCCAGGATGTTTTCTCAATGACTTATATACTTACATGTGCCAAACCTGTTTATCACTTGTTTGAAAGTGCTTGTGCACACACATACTCACAGCCAGACTCACATCTCCAAGCACATTTCCATTTTTCTTATTCAAGGAGATGCCCCTATTGGCTTTCAAGGTGAATTGTGGCCATAACAAAAATAAATGAGTCTCAGATTCACACAAATCAAAAGCAAAGATGACTAGCACCTGGAAAGACTAAAGCCCTGAGCTCCCAGGCAATTCAGTAATTTGAAAGAAGCATGAAACCTTGTGGTTTCTGCCATTATGGTACTCGGGGTAATGAGATTGAAAAGTAGTCTATGCCTTGATCTTGGCATTGTAAGTTAATTTCTGCAGCACTTAAAAATTCCTCTGAACCTATTGAAAATCATTGTAATTGGCCATTCTTACAAGTATGCATTAATTCATTCACTGTAAATATTTGCTAAACATTGAAGGTGAGATTACATCTATCCATACAACCATATTTGTGCAAGACAGAACAGTGTACATCAATGCTGGTTAATAAAATCAGAAAACTCTGGATTTCAAATCCAGCTTTGTCAGTCTATCTGAGTAGTCTACCTGGGTAGCTCTTTCACCATTCTGAACCTCAATTTCCCTGTTTGTAAAATTAGACTGATAGTACCTGCTCTTTAGTGTTGTTGAAAGCATGGAATAAAACAATTAACATTTGCTAAGTGTTTGACACAATGCCTGATACTCACAAGGTATTCAATAAATGTTAGCTGGTGTTTATGTCCTATATGGGACATATGTCTCTTATGCCAGTGACAAAGACTCTCTCCTTGACCAAACTTGAGTCAGCCTCCTCTGAGCCCTCTTCTCTACCAGGCCTTGAACTTGGGCTCTTTGTCAAGTTGGCCTCGTTTTAGCAAGAATCCTTCTGGGTCACTTTAGCAAAAATCTCCCATTCTTGATAGCTTATCAAATTATTCATTCCCCACTTTTTCTATCTTATCACCCTTGCCTTTATTCAGCAAGAATACAGTTGAGTCAGTCTAGCAAGAATCCCTGTCTATTCTTGCCATTTCCTCTTAATAATTTTCTATCCACTGATCCCCACTCTCCTCCCTGGTGATAAATTTCCACTTGTCCTTTCTCTATTCAGAGTTGAGTCTCCTCCCTACTGCAAAACCCCACTGTAGTCAGTAATCCCATAGAATAAAATCTTCATACTGTCTTGAATAAAATCTTCATACTGTCTTTAACAAATGTCTGAATAATTTTTTTGTTAACATCAGCACCATCTTTCATGCTGAAAGATGAAAAGACCAGATAAGCTAAATTCTAACTCTCTTCATTATAGTCACCTTATTGAATCCTTGCTAACAACCAGGCAATGACTAAGCCCTTTACTTGGGTTATATTCTCGATCCTAATAAAACCCTTCTGAAAGAAGTATAATTTCTACTTTGTTTTACACATAAGAACTTCTTGAATCTTAGAGAACTTAAGTACTCGCCAAAAATCACACTAAGAAGCAGAACCAGAATTTGAATTCAAGTCTGACTCCAAAGCTCAAGCTTATAATCATTTTGCAATTCTGTCTTTATAAAACGTGAAAATATCTGCTTGGTTTAAGTAAACTCCCAAAGTGACATGAAGTGATAAAATGATAGCAAATATCCTCCAATATACACAACCTAGACAATCACCACGTACATCAGGTCAGTCAAAAAATTCCATCCAGATTTGTGTACAACTCCATAGTGACAATCATCCTATATATTATTATAGAATGTATTATTTGTGATAATGGATTATGCAAAATATCATATCAGTAGAGCGACTTTAGATAGTATCCCCCAGGTTCAAGGAAAGCACTCCAGAAAGTGTTCCGTGCTTTATCAAGTCACCTTGGAAACAACTCATCCAACGTCACTTTCAATATTTTCAGATAACCATGGAGAATGGATATATTTATTTCTTTCTCGCTGTTTTGGTCTGTCTCATCTACAGACATCTGATTTGGGAACAAAAATAAATCTGATTTCACTCACAAATTTACAATATAATTCTTTTCTTTTAACAAAGCAAGTTACAAGATTACCCAGAACAACAGCAACAACAAAAAGGACGTTGGCTGTGGTAGATAATCTAAGAGTGACAATACTTACCAGTTCAAAAATGGGATTGGGTACACAAGGAATTTTCTCTTATTCCAAATGACCATTCTGTTTTAAGATTTCCCATGACATTAGCTATGTTGCAGCACTATTTTTATCATCTGTCAACAGCAGTGATTCTCCAATCACGCTTAGTCTCTGTGCTTAATGGCTACAGGAAAAGATAATACAACAAAATCAAGAGATTCCAGTAAATTCTTGATTTTTATTTAGATTCTAATAATGAACATATTTAAATGTAGGTTCCCAGGATCCAACAACTTTACATGCTTATTCATGTGGAACCATAAGGAGCTCTTTCTAGAATCTGTGCCCAGTCATTCAGTGGCAGATGAAACTTCATTTCAAGGAATAATGGTGAAAAAACTGCAAATACACAACTAGTAAAATTTTACATTTGACCATTGGTACCTAAGCCAGATCCTTTTTAAGTGACTCTGACTCCATATCTCATCTGACTAAAATGCAATGCAACTAAGTATTTTCAGAAACTGAGATGATAAATCTGTAACATGTGAAGGTAACCTAAATGGTCCTAGGCATGTTTTATCTATGTGAGCCACATATAACATTGGCTTTCATTACCAGGGATCTTATATTGTAGGAATATCTTTATTATCTGATAGCAATGCCACATTACTAAATAGGCTATAGGCAAAAAAAAGAAAAAGAAAAAAAATATGCCGTTTAGGTTCTTTTTCTTAGTACATGTCACTAAAAACAAGGTTCAATGTAATAAGAGTTCATCAACAGAAAACAGAAAAACACAGCAAAAGGTCAAGCCTTTATCAAACAGCTGCAACTGTCTGACAGCTCTGCTGATTTTACTTGGTGAGAAAAAAGTGTTAACAACCCTCTTTGGTTACCATGAGAACTAGAAGACAAACAATCAAGCAAGTTTCTTAGAGAAAAAAAAAAAGCATGTGACCATCTGTTTTAAAAGTCTAGCCAACAAATTCCAAGTGTATATAACCCCTAGCCCAAAAGAAGCCATGACCTAAAGACGCAAATGAAAAAATCTTGTTCTTAATTAATGAGGGCACTCTGTTTGGGTACAATATGAAAAGAAATTAGGCAAAAATCACGCTTCCTGTTGTTAGTGATTACAGAAAATCGATATGTTCGTGAATGCGGCTACCACATGCTTCATCCCTTACACTTTGGTGGGGGTTCCACTAAGCCGGGGTTCCATAAGTTCCAAAACAATGAACTGAAAATTCCTAACTCATCTCCCGTGGACAAACCAGAACATAGAGATTTCTCGCAAACATCCCTTCCCAAAGGTTTTTCAATTCAGTAAGAGCAGATTACCAGAGTGCCTGTGTCTTTCTGAATATGATTTAAAGCCAAGTACAGACATTGGTTCTGTTCAAGAAACTCACCAGCATCAAAATGATTTTTTAAAAAATGCACACACACAACATGGCTAAAAAGAACAAAGACAATATGAAGGTCTTCTAGAATTGATGAAGGATGAAACAGAACAAAACCATAGGCAAAACGTCAGACCCTTTCAGGTCAGTTGACCAGGGCTCTGCATTTTACCAGAGACAAACAAAACCTGGGATAGATAAACAATTCTTTTTTTAAGTTCAGGGGTACATGTGCAGGTTTAAGTTCAGGTAAACTTACATCATGGGGGTTTGTGGTACAAAATATTTCATCACCCAAGTATTAAACCTAGTATTAACTCATTTGTTATTTTCCCTGATTCTCTCTCTCTCCTCCCACCCTCCAGCCTCTGAAAGGGTCCAGTGTGTGTTGTTCCCCTCTATGTGACCATGTGTCCTTATCATTTAACTGTCATTTATAAGTGAGAATATGTGGTGTTTGGTTTTCTGTTCCTGTGTTAGTTTGCTAAGGATAATGGCCTCCAGCTCCATCCATGTTCCTGCAACATGTTTTATAGTCACAGGAAGCACTGATGCTCAACCTGCTGTGACCTTTGAAAAATCATGATGCCTGAGTTCTCACCCTGTAGGGTGAATCCTATGAGTCTAAGCATCACTGCATTGCAGTTTTCTAACTCCTAATATTTCTCCAAAGAGGCAGTATACAGTAATAGTTAAGGGCATACATTCTGGAGCCAGACTACTTTAGTTCACATCCTACCTCTGCTATGCTGTGTGATCATGATCAAATTATTTAGTTTCTCTGTGCCTCAGTTTTCTAATCAGTAAAATGGGGAGAATGATAGCACCTATCTCATGGTGTTCTTGCAAAGATGAAATGGGTTAATATACCCAGATCCCTTAGGAAAGTGCCTGGCATGTAGTGAATATTATATAAATGCTGCATACTAGCATCGCTGACCAGAAGATCAGAGCTGTGATAGTGAAGTATGACTTGATTCTTACTGTATGTTTAAGAAAACAGAGAAAACCCACGATAAACAGAAGCCACTGAGATGCAATTTGGTTGATACGAAAGTAAAACAAAGTGGTGATATGGAAATGGTCACTGAAGGGGTTCATTTTAGTATAGAATAAGAAAGGAATTAAGACTTTCTTAAGGGAGGGAGGATATAAGGAAATTTTGATGAGTTAACTTACTGATATAAACAATTAGTAATTTATGCTAAGATACCCCAGTAACTTTTGCTTTATTACTGTATCATAAACAATACTTATATCAATAGTTCACCTTAATTCAGTACTAGCCACTGCTAGGCATTTGACATGCATTATCTCCTTCAACTCTTATAAAACACACACACAAAAAAAACATCATGGCAGAGTGTGGTGGTTCATGCCTGTAATCTCAGCACTTTGGGAGGCCAAGGCAGGCAGATCACAAGGTCAGGAGTTTAAGACCAGCCTGACCGATATGGAGAAACCCCGTCTCTACTAAAAATACAAAAATTAGCAGGGTGTGGTGACATGCACCTGTAGTCCCAGCTACTCAGGAGGCTGAGGCGGGAGAATCGCTTGAACCCAGAAGGCAGAAGTTGCAGTGAGCCGAGACCATGCCATTGCACTCCAGCCTGGGTGACAAAGTGAGACTCCATCTCAAAAACAAACAAACAAAAGAAAAACATGAGTCAGATATTATTATCCCTATATTTCAAATGGAAAAACTTAGAAATAAAGAGGGTCCCTACTTTGTGAGACTTACATGGCCAATGTAGAGCCAGTGGGAGGACCTAACTGACCCTAGAGGCTGCACACCCACTCACTGAGCTCACCCACTCCCATTCAGGTATCAGGACACAGGTGCAATTCTGAAAACATCCACAAGTTGAACTGATGAAAATACTAACAACTATAAGGAGAACTCCTCCTGAAATTTTCTCTTCTGTTCTTCTCCTTGCAGATTTGTGTGTGTGTTATAGTAATAATTTTATATTATATAACTCCACCACTACCAACAACCTCTTACTCTATGATAGTCTTAATCTCTGGATTTGTTATTATTGCTATTGCATTTATGCAAATAACTAGTATACTATTTCAGAACTACATAATTGCAGGAGTAGTCTTCTGGCATAGATAAAATAAAAGTCATCCTCACATTATGGGTCTATTTTCTTTTTAATTTCCACCTTTCAAAATATTATACATCAAGTCTAATTTTCCCACATGGGGAAAAATGTGAAAAATGAAAGATTAGGTTCATAGCCACAAACTTTTTAAATTTTTAATTTTTGTGAGTACATAGTAGGTGTGTATATATTTATAAACTCTTATACATGATAAACTATTATGTTCTGAAATATACCAAGTTTTCTAAGTTGAAATGCATAAAGTCTTCTAAAATGCATACAAATCTTTTCCAAAGGGTGACCAACTAATTGCAGGAAATTATATTGAAGTTGATATTCCATACAGAATACTTGACAAAGTTAAGAATTCTTTTAAGTCCCTTCAATATTTTTACTGTAACAGATTAGAAAGTGAAAGTACGTGTTTATTGTGATCATAAAATTTACAAATTATTGTTCTGGGGAAAAATTTGACATAAATCTGTGAAGAGTCCCTAGGAAAGATGCAGAGCTGCTTAATCATTCAAGTAAAATTGTATGTTGTCATCTTCATTCCATTGTAATAACACTATAGCACTATATCTATGGTAGGCACGAGAGCCAGTCATTATTCAAGGTTGGGATTAATTTCCTCCCACTGGCAAGATGACAAATGATCACTTACACACTGCATAGGAGAATCTCTTATAAATAACATGTGTTTAATTGGCAAAGTGCTTTAAGGGTAATTACTTTGCATCAAAGACTGCCCATAGGAATTTAAGACTAAATCTACTATGACCAAGATAGAGCATTTCCATTTGATTTACTTATAACTGGAAACATTCAATAAACTGTTGTCTTTAAGTAACTGATTAAATTGAATTAAAGATGAGTTGGAAGGTTTTAGAACCTATAGAACTCATGATTTTGTTTTTTTCTCATCTGCCAAAATACAGAAGTTTTTCTTGACTTCTTCTGGGGAGGGTTAATTTTACTAAACTGCTATATTGTTTCACATAGAATATGTGCAGGAAATTAATTCAAAGCCTCAAAAGCCATATACTTGACTTAGGGTTGGCACTAGTGTATTTAATGAATGGATGGATGAATAAATAAATAAATAGCCAGGGATAGTCAGTATCTAAAGAGTGGATGGGACTACTATTGTGGTGAATCCGGTAGGAGGGGTATATTTCAGTCCGGTTAGAGCAATTAGAGCAATGGTTTTAATCCTGGCCACACATTAATAGTACCTAGGGAGTGTTTAATATAAATACTTGACTCAGGACCCACCACAGGCAAATTAAATAAAAATCTTTGCACATGACAGTAGGTGGTAGACCTTAAGAATGGGTCTTATTCAACTGTTTCCCAAGTAAAGTTGCTAGATTCTATAAAGAAAAATACAAAATGTCCAATTCAATTTGAATTTCAGATAAACAACAAATTTTTTACTATGTCCCAAATATTGCATGAGACATACTTATACTAAAAAAATTATTGCTTTTCTGAAATTTAAACTTAACTGGAAGATCTTATTCTATCTGGAAACTCTGTCTCTCAAGTTATTTTACTGTACAGTATTGAGAACCATTGCATTTCACTAAGACAAGATAAGTGGGTGAGGCATGACATAGGGAAAATATAACAGCAGCAAACTAGGATCTCAAAGACACCCAGTATGTGGCAATCAATGGTGGAGACACAGATTCAGAAACAGCAATGGATTCTGGAAGAACTAATGGAGTCAAAGTGAATCCCCAGTTTTAGAGAAACTGGGCCACCAAATAAGAAGCCTTGGCAGAAATTCAAGTTTAAGGAAACAAAGTCAGAGACTCAATGGTTTAATACAATATCCTATGGGTTTTGATGGTCAGAGCACTGTTCTGTGGACTGAGTTAAAAGGTGAGAATGGAAATAACAAATAGGCAAGATTCTCCACTCTGGCACCAAATTATGCATCCAGAAGGCCTTAATACTGTCTTCACTAAGGAAGGAACTCATTCCAGGGCAGAGGCTATATAATTTCAAGAGAGTTCTGAAATGGCCTTAGTTTTGTGATTAGAAGCCTTTTGAGGTAAAGAGCCAGACATTTCATTACAGCAGAATCAGCTAACAAGCCAGCATTGACATTGGTAACTCTTAAAAGTATCTCTATTGACCAGCACTTATGTCAAGGTAACAGCCCAAAAGAGAACAGTGTTAAGAGGTTAATCCTTAAACAAGATAAATGTCAGTCACTTCCTATAAGAGTTTTCTTTTTTGAACTGAAAATGGCAAAACAAAAGTAGATTCTGACATTAATGGAACTATCAAAGAAAGAAAGATTTAAGGAGTTTTTATCTCCCTGTAAAAATCCAAAGGTATCCCAGTAAAAACCATTAGAAAATATAATGGTAGACTATATCTCATTTAAAATGGCAATGAAAAAAATATAGGAGCTTCCTCATTCGAAGGGAGGTAGGGCAAGATAGCAGAAGAGAAGGCTCCACCAGTCATCCTCCCTGAAGTAACCAAATTAAACAATTAAAGAACTAAAACTCAGATGAGAGATCACAGTACCTGGTTTTAACTTCTTATCACTGAGTCACTAAAGAGAGTAAGAAAGAGTCTTGAATTGCCAACACCACTCCTCCTTCATCCCCCAAGCAGCATGGGAACAGGATCTATGCAATTGCAGGAAGGAAAGTGAGGTGACTATGGGACTTTGCTTGGAACTCAGTGTTGCCCTATCACAGCAGAAAGCAACACTGGGCAGAGCTCAGCTGAGGCACATGGAGGAAGCTTTTAGACCATTCCCAGCCACAGAAGAATTGCCCTTCCCAATTCTGGCAAGGCTCGCCATTGTGGGCTAACATGCCCTGGGGTTCTAAATAAACTTGAAAGGCAACCTGGGCCACAAGGACTTCAACTACTGGGCAAGTCCTGGTGCTGAGCTGGGCTTGAAGCCAGTGGACTTGAGAGGTACACAACCTACTGAGACACCAGCCAAGGCAGCCAAGAGAGTGCTTGCACCAGCCCTCCCTCAATCCCAGGCAGCACAGCTCACAGTTCGAGGACAGACTTCCTCCCTCTGCTTGAGGAGAAGAGATGAAAGGTTAAAGAAGAGTTGGTTACCAGCTCAGCCACAGTAGGATAGGGCACCCAGCAGAGTCCTAAGGCCTCTATTTCAGGCTCTAGTAGCTGGATGACATTGCTAGACAACACCCTTGGCCAGAGGAAAGCTGCTGCCTTGAATGGAAAGACCCAGTCTTGGCAGAATTCATTACCTGCTGACTAAAGAGCCCTTGGGCCCTGAATAAACAGTAGTAGTAGCCAGGCAGCTCACTGTGGGCCTTAGATGTGACTCAGAGCTGTATTGACTTCAGGTGTGATCCATCACACTTCCACCTGTTGCGGCTATGGGGCCGAATTCTTCTGCTTGAGAAAAGGTGAGGAAAAGTAAAAGGAACCTTGTCTTTCACCTTTAAGCACTAGCTTGGTAACAGTGGAGGAGAGCACCAAGTGGGCTTTTAGGGTCACCAATTTCAGGCGTTGGCTCTTTGACAGCATTTCTGGACCTGCCCTGGACCTTAGGTGAGCCCACTACCCTGAAGGGAGGGTCCTAGGCCTGGCAGCGTTCACAACAAGCTGAAAGAAGAGCCCTTGGGCCTTGAGTGAACATTGTCAGTACCCAGGAAGTATTCCTGTAGACCTGAGACAGTGGGTGGCCACAAGGAGAGACTGCCTCTGCTTGTGAAAAGGGGAAGGGAAGGAAGGACTTTGTCTTGTGGGTTGGGTGCCAGCTCAGCCAGCGTAAAATAGAGCACCAGGTAGATTCCTAACATTTCTGACTCCAGGCCCTGGCTCTCAGACAGCATCTCTAGATGCAACTGGGGCTGGGGAAACTAACTCATCACACAAGACACAAGTCAGGCTGGCTTTGCCACCTGATGATCCTAGAACCCTAGGGCTTTGAGCAAATACAGGCAGCAGCCAGGCTATGGTTACTACAGGCCTTGGGTGAGACCCAGTACCATGCTGGCTTCAGGTCTGACCAAGCACAGCCCCACTGATGGTGGCCACAGGGGTGTTTATTTCACCCCACTCCCACCCCCATTCAGATCCAGGCAGCTTAGCACAGAGAAAAACTCTGGGAGAAAGTAAGGGAAGAGAACAAGAATCTCTGCCTGGTAACCCAGAGAATTTATCCAGATATTATCCAAGACCACCAAGTTGTACCTATGAGTCTGCAAGAGCCACAGTGTACCTCGGTATTACTGGGCTTGAGGTGTTCCCTAATGCAGATACAGTTTCAGTGACCACAAAACTTAGATCATAACACCTAAGTGACTTTGAATACCTTCATAAGAAGGATAGGTAGAAACAAGCCCAGACTGCAAAGACTACAATACACACTTAACTCTTCAATACCCAAACACTAATGAACATTAAGATCATCCAGGAAAACATGATCTCACCAAATGAGCTAAATAAGGCACCAGAGACCAATCCTGGGGAGAGATATGACCTTTTAGAGAATTCAAAATAGCTATTTTTAGGAAACTCTGTGAAGTTCAAGATAACACAGAGAAGGAATTCAGAATCCTATCAGATAAATTTAACAGTGAGATTAAAACAATTTTTTTAAAAAATCAAGCAGAAATTCTGGAGTTGAAAAATGTAACTGACATACTGAAGAATGCAGCAGAGTCTCCTATCAGTAAAATTAATGCGACAAAAGAAAGAAGTAGTGAGCTTAAAGACAGGCTATTTAGAAATACACAGAAGAAACAAACAAAAGAATAATAAAGGGTGAAAGGGTGGGGGGCAGTGGCTCATGCCTATAATCCAGCACTTTGGGAGGTGAAGGTGGGTGGATTTCTTGAGTCCAGGAGTTCAAGACTAGCCTGGGGGGCATGGGGAAACCCCATCTCTACAAAAAGTATAAATATTAGCCTGGCATGGTGGTGCACACCTATAGTCCTAGCTACTTGGGAGGCTGAGGTGAGAAGTTCACATGAACCTGGGAGGCAGAGGTTTCAGTGAGCCAAGATCGTGCCACTGCATTCCAGCCTAAGTGACAGTGAGACACCATCTAAAACATAAAATAAAAGGATAAAAAAGAATGAAGCTCTCACATACGATCTAGAAAATAGCCTTAAGAAAGCAAACCTAAGAGTTTAATCCAAGGCCTTAAAGAGGTGGGAGAGAGAGAGATAGGGTAGAAAACTTTCTTCAAAGGGATAATAAAAGGGAACTCCCCAAACCTAGAGAAAGTATCAATATTAAAGTACAAGAAGGTTATAGAATGCCAAGCAGATTTAACCCAAATAAGACTACCTCAAGATATTTAAGAATCAAACTCCCAAAGGTCAGAGATAAAGAAAGGACCCTAAAAGTAGCAACAGAAAATAACATACAATAGAACTCCACTATGTCTGGCAGCCAACTTTTGAGTGGAAACCTTAGAAGCCAGGAGAAAGTGAAATGACATATTTTCGGTGCTGAAGGAAAAAAAATTATTTTATTCTAGAACAGTATACCCAGTGAAAACATCATTCAAACATCAAGGAGAAATAAAGACTTTTCCAGACAAACAAAAGCTGGGGGATTTCATCAACACTGAGCTTATCCTAGAAGAAATGCTAAAGGGAATTATTCAGTCTTAAAAGAGGATTAAGATCATCTGAAAATACAAAACTCACCAGTAATAGTAAATACACAAAAAACCCACAGAATATTATAACACTGAAATTATGGTGCATAAACTACTCCTATCTTGAGTAGAAAGACTAAGAGATGATCCAATCAAAAATAATAACCCCAACAACTTTTCAAGACATACACAGTACAGTAAGATATAGAGACAACAAAAAGTTAAAAAATTCAGACATGAAATTAAAGTGCAAACATTTTATTAGTTTTCTCTTTGTTGTTTATTAGCTTGTTTATGCAATCACTTTTAAGTTGTCATCAGCATAAAATATATTATTTGCAAGCCTCATGGTAACCACAAATATAAAAGCATTTAACAGACACACAATAAATAAAAAGTAAGAAACTAAAACATACCACCAGAGAAAATCACCTTCACTAAAAGGAAGAAAGAAAGAAAGGAAAAGATGACCACAAAACAACCAGAAAACAAATAACAAAATGACAGGAGTAAGTTCCTCCTTATCAATAATAATATTGAATGTAAATTTAATATTATTAAATATTAACCAACTCTCCAACCAAAAGATGCAGAGTGGCTGAATGGATTGAAAAAAAAAAAATGACTCAGTAATCTGCTGCCTACAGGAAACACACTTCATTTATAAAGGCACACACAGACTGTAAATAAAGAGGTGGGAAAAGATATTCCATGAAAATAAAAACCAAAAAGAACAGGAATAGTTGTATCAGACAAAATAGATTTCAAGATGACAAAAACTACAAAAGGGACAAAGAAGGTCATTATATAATGACAAAAGGGTCAATTCAGCAAAATAATATAACAGTTGTAAATATAGATACAGCCAATACTGTAGCACCCAGATATATAAATCAAATGTTATTATAGCCAAAGAGAGAGGTAGACCCCAATACAATAACAGCTGAAAACATCAACACCTCATTTGCAGCACTGGACAGATCATCCAGGTGAAAAAAGTAACAAAGAAACATGAAATTCAATCTGCACTACAGATTTAATGGATTAGATATTTACAGAACATTTCATCTAATGGCTGAAGAATACACATTCTTTTCCTCAGCATATGGATCATTCTCATAGGTGGACCATATCTTAGGCTAAAAAATAAATTTTCAAAATTTTTTAAAAGTGAAATTATATCAATATCTTATCTGACCACAATGGAATAAAACTAGAAACCAACAACAGGAATCTTACAAACTATACAAACACATGGAAATACAAACAATATACTCCTAGATGATAAGTGAGTCAATGAGGAAATTAGGAAGGAAATTGAAAAGTGTCTTGAAACATGATAATGGGAAGGCAACACAGCAAAACCAATGGGATACAGTGAATGCAGTACTAAGAGGGAAGTTCATAGCTTTAAGTGTCTATAGCAGAAAAGAAAAATTTCAAACAAACAACCAAACAGTGAAATCCTTAAAGAATTAGAAAAGCAAGAGCAAACCAAATTCAAAATTAGAAGAAAAGAAATAAAAATCAGAGCAGAAATAAATTAAAAGGAAGAAAGCAGTACAAAAGATCAACAAAATGAAAAGCTGGTTTTTTGAAAAGATAAAATCAATGAACCTTAGCCAGACTAAAAAAAAAAAAAAAAAGGAGGACCCAAATAAGTAAAATCAGAGATGAAAAAGAAGGCATTATAAGTGATCGAGTGATACTGCAGAAATTAAAATGATCATCAGAGGCTAGTATGAGGAAGTATAAGCCAATACATTGGAAAATCCAGAAGAAATGGATAAACTCCTAGACACATACTACCTATACTACCTATCAAGATTAAACTATGAAGAAATCTAAAACTGAAACAAACCAATAGTAAGTAAAAGACTGAAGCAATAATAAGAAGTCTTCCAGAAGGAAAAAAAAAAAAAAAAAAAGCCAGGGACCTGATGGCTTCATTGCTGAATTCTGTCAAATATTTAAAGAATTAATGCCAATCCCAACTATTCCAAAAAATAGAGGAGGGTTGGAACACTTTCATACATTCATACTCTTTTTATGAGGTCAGTATTATCCTGATACTAAAATCAGACAAAGATACATCAAAAAGGGAAATATAGACTAATAGCTCTGATAAGCATTGAAGCAAAAATCCTCAACAAAATACTCATGGATCAAATTCAACAACACATTAAGATGATTCATCACAGCCAATTGGGAATTATCCCTGGAATGCAATAAATGGTCCAACATACGCAAATCAATTACTGTGATAAATCATACCAACAGAATGAAGGAAAAAAAACTATATGATCATTTCTATTGATGCTAAAAAAAAAAAAAGCAGTTGATAAAATTTAACATCCTTTCATGATAAATACCCTCCAAAAATTGGGGATAGGAGGAACATACTTCCACAGAATAAGAGACATGTATGACAGATGCACAGCTAGTATACTACCATATGAAGAAAAATTGAAAGCCTTTCATCAAAGATCTAGGAACACAACGAGGATGCCCACTTTCACCACTATTGTTCAACATAATACTGATATCCTGGCTAGAGCAACCAGGCACGAGAAACAAATAAAGGGTACTCAAATTGGAAAGAAAAAAGTCAACTTATTGTTGTCTACAGATGATATGATCTTACATTTAGGAAAAAACCTAAAGACTCCACCATAAAACTTTTTGAACCAATAAATAAATTCAGCAAAGTTTCAGGATACAAATCAACATATAAAAATAGTAGCATTTTTATATGCCAACAGTGAACAATCTGAAAAAAGAAATCAGGAAAGTAATTCCATTTACAATAGCCATGAATAAAATTAAATACCTGGGAATTATCTTAACCATAGAGGTGAAAGACCTCTACAATGAAAACTATAGAACATTGATGAAAGAAACTGAAGAGGACTCAAAAAATGGAAAGATATTCCATGTTCACAGATTGGTAGAATCAATCTTTTTAAATGTCCATACAACCCAAAGCAATATACAGATTTAATGGAATCATTACCAAAATACCAATGACATTATCGATAAAAGTATTTTAAAAATCCTAAAATTTATATGAAAAAAGATCCAGCATAGCCAAAGCTATCCTAAGTAAAAGGAACAAACCTGGAGGAATCACATTACCTAACTTTAGATTACACTACAAAACTATTATAAACAAAACATCATGATACTGGCATGAAAAAAGGCATGTAACCAATGACATAGAATAAAGAACCCAGAAACAATTCCATACATCTACAATGAATGCATTTTCAACAGCAATGACAATAACATACATTGGGAAAAGAACAGTCTCTTCAATAAATAGTGCTGGAAAAACTAGATATCCCTATGTGGAAGGATGAAACTAGACTCCTATCTCTCACCAAATACAAAGATCAAATCAAAATGAAATAAAGACTTCAATCTGAGACCTCAAATTATGAAACTACTACAAGAAAACTTTGGGGAAACTCTCCAGGACATTGCACTTGGTAAAGATTTCCTGAGTAACACCCCATAATCACAGGCAACCAAACTAAAAATGGACAAATGGGATCACATCAATTTAAAAACTTCTGCATAGCAAAGTGAATCAACATAGTGAAGACACAGCTTACAGAATGGAAGAAAATATTTGCAAACTATCCATCTGACAAGGGTTTAATAACCAGAATACATAAAGAGCTCAAACAACTCTATAGGAAAAAAATCTAATATCTGATGAAAAAGTGGGCAAAAGATCTGAAAAGACATTTCTTAAAAGAAGACATACAAATGGCAAACAAGTATCTGTAAAGGTGTTTAACGTCACTGATCATCAGAGAAATACAAATAAAAACTACAATGAGATATCCTACCCCAGTTTAAATGGCTTTTATTCAAAAGACAGACAAGAACAAATGCTGGTGAGAATGTGGAGATTGGTGGGAATGCAAATTAGTACAACCACTATGGAGAACAGCTTGGAGGTTCCCCCCACAAAAAACTAAAAATGGAGCCACCATATGATCTAACAACCCCATTGCTAGGTATACACCCAAAAGAAAGCAAATTACTATATTGAAGAGATAATCTGCACTGTCAAGTTTATTGCAGCACTATTCATCACAGCCAAGGTTTAGAAGCAGCCTACATGTCCATCAATGAATGAATTGATAAAGAAAATGGGGCACATATATACAATGGAGTACTATTCAGCCATAAAAAAGAATGAAATTCCATCATTTGCTGCAACATGGAAGGAACTGGAGTCATTGTATTCAGTGAAATAAGCCAGGCATACAAAGAAGAACATTGCCTAAAATAAGTAATTATTATTATTTTTTTTTTTTTTTTGAGACAGAGTCTCACTCCATTGCCTAGGCTGGATTGCAGTGGTGTAATCTCAGCTCAAAGAAGCTCCATCTCCTGGGTTCAAGTGATTCTCCTGCCTCAGCCTTCCTAGTAGCTGGGATTACAGGCACCCACCATCACACCTGTCTAATTTTTGTAGTTTTAATAGAGACAGTGTTTCACCATGTTGGCCAGGCTGGTCTCGAACTCCTGACTGCAAGTGATTTACCCACCTTGACCTCCCAAAGTGGTAGGATTACAGGCGTGAGCCACTACACTGGCTGGCATTGACTTTTTGTTAGAGAATTTATACTGCTAGATTTTTTTCTGCAAGACGTATGTCCACTTATTCACATAGACTTATAAAACATTTGATTCAGCATTGTTACGGAATAAAAGTTCATCAATAATTATGTCAGATCTACTTAATTAAAGACTACATATCCTCTAAAAAGAAGAATTTGTAAAAAAAAAAATACATATAGGCAGGAGGAATAAACAATGTGCATGGATATATAGAGAGTTTTTCAGAAGCATTCACAAGAAAGTGTTCTGAGAATTACCTTCTGGCACTGGAACTGAAAGATAAAGGGTCAGGAGCACGTAAAACAAAAGTATATTTTTAACTATAAACTTTTGTACTGTTTAAAATTTGTTCCACATTTATATCTTACTAAACCAACAGCAGCAACAATAATGCATTGACTTTTAAATGCACTGACTTTTTGATACAGCATTTATACTGCTAGATAATAACCCTCTTGCCTGCAAAACAATCCACTTGTTTCTGAATCTCACTGAGTTTACAATCTCACCATTTTCTCACAAAGCAGAATACAAATTTTTCCTAGCAGCTAGACTACCTTGACTCTGCTAAGCAAAAAAGGTAGGAAAAATGACGTGGTTCTTATTTGGATGCCATGTCATGTAATGGTATTAGAACCCTCAGCTTGAGAGGGAGTATCACCTGAGAAGTCAAGCATCCTTTGAGCTCTTCACTGAGGTAGATTTAAGCACTTAACCACTCCATACCTCTGTTCTGTGTTCACCTGAAAAAATAAGAATTATGGTAATACCTGCCTACTTCACAGGTTTGTATGATCAAATGAAATCATATTCATGAAAGTGCTTAATCAATAAATATTATTATCAGATATATTACTCATTTTGGTCCCTGAAAAACACTTGTCAAAAACATTAGTTGAGTTTTACATATTAGTAATATTGTTTTCTGATAGAGGAGTCACAGAACTATTTTCTTTTCTTGTGGAAATAAACCAAGAAAAGTATAGCTCATCACTCTCTTATTTTATGTTAAATACGACATGAGTTTTAACAGTCTTAACTTTCAGACATAGCAGGCATTTGAGGATGATTATATCTCACCCCACCTGTACCCAATGAGCAATTTTATATAGCCTCTCAGAAAATAAAATTGATTATTCAACATATTACTTATATTCACTATTCATCTGCCACTGAGTTTTTCCCTTTGATAGTTATAACAGTTTCAGATCATTTCAGATTTGAAATATGACATTTTATGAATAGCAAGGTGTCCTAGAGAAAGGACTTGTAACATGTTAGTACTGAAGCTAACTGAGGTGCAATAGGTAATTTGTTTATCATTTTGCTTTCACTCTCTGCAGAGATATCCTTCTAAAACATACCCTGCCTTCCTTTTCCTTTAATTCATGCCCAGAGCTATCTTTTCCAGATGCCAGTGGTCCCTCTTAGGCTTCTTCTGGCTCAAAATAAACCATGCCCGCTTTTGTACTAGAGCCTCAGGCAGGATACCCATGGCTAATTCTCTGCTGTAATTACCAACCCCCCGAAACACCCCATCACCACATCCCTGTCTCTCCTCTACTGTGTGTAGTTTAAAAAGTTGGCTTTAATCAGCTGTTCCTCTTGCCTCTCTAGCCATCACAAATATTAAGGTGAAGGTTTTCCCAAAAAATTATCCCTCAGTAAAGAGGGAATCACATTTATCCACATCCTTACAAAACCTTTTTAAAGAAATGAGTGCAATCTGTACAAATTTATTTGGAACAACAAAGTATCTTTTGAGTTAGACCCCTTAGCCTGAAATGCCCACAGTCAATGTTCATTTGGATGTTTATATAGGTCATATGATGAATTAGGTTGTGGAGTACAATAAAACAAGAAATCTAATAAAGATGTAGTCGTTTCCTAAGATATGACCTCACCGCAGTGAGTGCCAGATATCATCATAGAGAAAACTTTAAAAGATCATTTGAAAAATAAACACAGTAAGTTATGTTGTGGCTATCACAAACACACACTCCCAAAATGAATAAAAATCAAGCATAGTAATGTCTTTTCAGGATATTTGTGACTAGGGATAATAAATGCCAGTAAAGGCATCTTCATCATATATAGATTCCAAAGGACTATTGTTCAAAAAACCTTAGATGGAAATGAAAATGACATTCTCTGGAAAACTGTTAGATGATTCAAAAGCAGCTTTACCAGGGAGGATGTTAATGCAGAATATTTATGTGTTTAAAACATTATGAAATATGAGAGTAGAAAATGCTATATTACTAATTTTTTTTTTTTTTTTTTTTTTTGAGGCGGAGTCTCGCTGTTGCCGGGACTGGAGTGCAGTGGCCAGATCTCAGCTCACTGCAAGCTCCGCCTCCCGGGTTTACGCCATTCTCCTGCCTCAGCCTCCCGAGTAGCTGGGACTACAGGCGCCCGCCACCTCGCCCGGCTAGTTTTTGTATTTTTAGTAGAGACGGGGTTTCACCGTGTTAGCCAGGATGGTCTCGATCTCCTGACCTTGTGATCCGCCCGTCTCGGCCTCCCAAAGTGCTGGGATTACTAATTCTTTCTGAAATACACTATTTTAATATGTCTGTATAACTAAATAAAAAATGAATATTTTTTTATCTTTTTGGATGCTTAAAAGTTAACATATTGTATTGAGTGAACCTGTTTTGTGTGCCTGTTTACTTTCTATTTGGAAAAATGGGAGATACCTTATGTGGACTCTCCTTACTCAGGCTTGTGTATTAGTCATTTCAGTCCTATCTCATCTTATGTATTTATACAACAAAGAGAACAGAAACCCAGAGATAATGTTACAGTTAAAACAGAAACCCAGAGATAATCTTACAGTTAATGGCAGAGGTTGGACTAGAACCCAGCTCTGTACTTAGGTCCATGTTCAGAAAGGAGGAAGCCATTTCAACCAGAGAGGAAAATCCCAACAACAGAGGCAGGAGTAAGAAAGTAGTGAGAGTAGAAAAGAAAGTAAGAAAGTGTTGTGGGAGTAGAAAGTAATGAGAATAGTAAAGTGAGAGGCTGTAAGAGTTGGTGAGAAGAGAACAAGAAAGTCAGAAGACTATTTTCTTCCTAAAATAACTATATTCTATTCTTCTGCAAAAATAATCAATGTCATGGTAGAAATGTGGTTTGGTTTCCTTTCTTCTGTGGCCTAATTCTTCCTCCACTCCATAAAATATTCCCAGGGGTGTCTAACATAGAGTTGTATGTGGTTGCATCTGTGAGGGTCCCTCTCTCCTGAACAAAGTTATGCATCTACACAGGTCATGTGATTCAAAGGAGCCAACTAGATTCATACTGGAGAAATTCTTTCTCCTGGGGCTATGAAGTAAAAATGACAACTAGTGTCATTGGCCATGTTTTCTGGCCACATGAAAGAAAACCACCATCTGTGAGGGAGAATGAAGCCGACACTCAGAAATACAGTCAAGAAACCTAATGAAGAAAAGCATTCTACTTTGAGCCTGCTGCTGACTGATCCTGAACACTTTCCCTAGACTTCCCAGTCATATGCCACCAAATTTCCCTTTTTATTCAAACCAACCAACAGTGTTCTAAGCATATGGAGGAAAATATAGACAATCAGAAAGAAGAAAATAGAAATCAACCACAGTTACCGCTCAGGAGTGAACATACACACACACACACACACACACACACACTTGTATGTGTAAATATACTCCTTAATAAAAGCATCTTTACTAACAATATAATGCAAATATATTTTCACAGATTTTATTGCTTATGTCAACTCTAATATTAACCAGCTATGCGAGAGTAACTCATCTTTTAAAATACCTGTTTATCAGTTTTTATATCTGTCAAGCAAATTTTGAAAATAGATCATTAAGATACCACAGCCGTCATCATACTGAATGGTCAAAAGTTGGAAGCATTTCCCTTGAGAACTGAAAAAAGACGAGGCCATCTCAACACTCCTATACAAGATAGTACTAAAAGTCCTAGTTAGAGCAATCAGGCAAGAAAAATAAAAGGCATCCAGATAGAAAAAGAGGAATCGCTGGAAACCCTAAAGGCTGTCCCAAAGGTTTCCCAGATCTGATAAACGACATCAGTAAAGTTACAGAATAAAAAATCAATGTACAAAAGTCAGTAGCATTTCTATATACCAACATTTAAGTTGAGAGCAAAATCAAGAACACAATCCCATTTACAATAGCCACCCCTCCACCAAAAAAAAAAAAAAAAAAAAAAAAAAGAAAGAAATCCTAGGAATACATCTAACCAAGGTCGAACTCTGCAAGAAGAACTACAAAACACTGCTAGAAGAAATCATCAATGCGAATATCCTCAGTATAATTCTGGCAAACTGAATCCAGCAGCACATCAAAAAGTTTATCCACCACGGTCAAGTCAGCTTCATCACTGAGATGCAATGCTGGTTCAACATATGCAAATCAATGAACATAATCCAACACATAAACAGAACCAGTGACAAAAACCACATAATTATCTCAATAGATGCAGAAAAGGCCTTCAATAAAATTCAACAGCCCTTCATGCTGAAAACTCTCAATAAACTAGATATTGATGGAATGTATCTCAAAATAATAAGAGCTATTTATGACAAATCCACAGCCAATATCACACTGAATGCACAAAAGCTGAAAGCACTCTCTTTGAAAACCGGCACAAGACAAGAATGCCCTCTCTCACCACTCCTATTCAGCATAGTATTGGAAGCTCTGGCCAGGGCAATCAGGCAAAAGAAAGAAATAAAGGTATTCAGATAGGAAGAGAAGAAGTTGAATTGTATCTGTTTGCAGATGATATGATTGTATATTTAGAAAACCCCATTGTCTCAGCCCAAAATCTTCTTAAGCTGATAAGCAACTTGAGCAAAGTCTCAGAATACAAAATCAATGTGCAAAAATCACAAGCATTCCTGTACAGCAATAATAGGCAAAAAGAGAGCCAAATCATGAGCAAACTCCCATTTACAATTGCTACAAAGAGAATAAAATACCTAGGAATACAACTTACAAGGGATGTGAAGGACCTCTTCAAGGAGAACTACAAACCACTGTTCAAGGAAATAAGAGAGAGTACAAATGGAAAAGCATTCCATGCTCATGGATAGGAAGAATAAATATTGTGAAAATGGCCATAATGCCCAAAGTAATTTAAAGATTCAATGCTATCCTTATCAAGCTTCCATTGACTTTCTCCACAGAATTAGAAAAAACTACTTTAAATTTCATCTGGAGTCAAAAAAGAGCCCATATAGCCAAGACAATCCTAAGCAGAAAGAACATAGCTGGAGGCATCATGCTGACTTCAAACTATACTACAAGGTTACAGTAACCATAACAGCATGATCCTGGTACCAAAACAGAGATATAGACCAATGGAACAGAACAGAGGCCTCAGAAGTAACACCACACATCTACAACCATCTGATCTTTGACAAACCTGACACAAGCAATGGGGAAAGGGTTCCCTATTTAATAAATGGTGTTGGGAAAACTGGCTAGCCATATGCAGAAAACTGAAACTGGACTCCTTCCTTACACCTTATACAAATATTAACTCAAGATGGATTAAAGACCTTAAGGTAAGACCTAAAACCATAAAAATCCTAGAAGAAAACGTAGGCAATAACATTCAGGACATAGGCATGGGCAGACTTCATGATGAAAACATCAAAAGCAACGGCAACAAAAGCCAAAATTGACAAATGGGATCTCATTAAACTAAAGAGCTTCTGCACAGCAAAAGAAACTATCATCAGAGTGAACAGGCAACCTAAAGAATGGGAGAAAATTTTTGCAATCTATCCATCTGACAAAGGGTTAGTATCCAGAATGTACAAGGAACTTAAATTTACAAGAAAAACAAACAACCCCATCAAAAAGTGGGCAAATGATATGAAAAGACACTTCTCAAAAGACATTTATGCAACCAACAAACATGAAAAAAACTTATCATCACTGATCATTAGAGAAATGCAAATCAAAATCACAATGAGATACCATCTCATGCCAGTTAGAATGGCAGTCATTAAAGTCAGGAAACAACAGATTCTGGAGAGGATGTGGAGAAATAGGAAGGCTTTTACACTGTTGGTGAAAATGCAAATTAGTTCAACCATTGTGGAAGACAGCATGGTGATTCCTCAAGGATCTAGATCCAGAAATACCATTTGACCCAGCAATCCCATTACTGGGTATATGCCCAAAGGATTATATATCATTCTACTATAAAGACATATGCACAAATATGTTTATTGCAGCACTATTCACAATAGCAAAGACTTGGAACCCACCCAAATGCTCATCAATGATAGACTGGATAAAGAAAATGTGGTACATATACACGATGGAATATTTTGCAGCCGTAAAAAAGGAGAAGTTCATGTCCTTTGCAGGGACATGGATGAAGCAGGAAACCATCATTCTCAGCAAACTAACACAGGAACAGAAAACCAAACACCACACGTTCTCACTCATAAGTGGGAGTTGAACAGTGAGAACACATGGACACAGGGAGGGGAACATCACACACCAGGGCCTGTGGGGGGTGGGGGAATAGGGGAGGGATAGCATTAGGAGGAATACCTAATGTAGATGACAGGTTGATGGGTGCAGCAAACCACCATGGCACGTGTATACCTATGTAACAAACCTGCACATTCTGCACATGTATCCCAGAACTTATAGAAAAAAAGAAAAAGAGAAAAAATCATAGATGACACAAACAAATGGAAAAACATTCCATGCTCATAAATTGGAAGAATCCATATTGTTTAAATGGCCATTCTGCCCAAAGCAATCTACAGATTCAACATTATTTCTACCAAGCTATCAAGGTCACTTGTCACAGAATTAGGAAAAATTGTTCTAAAATTCTTATGGCATTATAAACGAGTCCAAATAGCTAATACAATCTTAAGCACAAGAAACAAAGCCGGAGGCATCACATTATCCAACTTCAAATTATGTTACAAGGCTACAGTTACCAAAACTGCATGATACTAGTACAAAGAGAGATACATAGATCAATTGAAAATAATAGAGATCCCAGAAATAAAGTGGCACAGCTACAGCTATCTGATCTTTGACAAAGTTGACAAAAATAAACACTAGGGAAAGGACTCCATCTTCAATAAATGGTGCAGATAGCTAGCTATATGCAGAAGTATGAAGCTGGACCTTACCTTTCACTATATACAAAAATTAACTCATGATGGATTAAAGATTTAAATGTAAGACCTGAAAACTATAAACATCCTAGGGAAAAAAATAAAACTAGGAAATACCCTTCTGGATATTAGCCTTGGCAAATAATTTGTGGTCAAGTTCTCAAAAACAATCGCAACAAAAATAAAAATTGACAAACAGGGCCTAATTAAAGAGTTCTTAACAATACTTCACAACAAAGAAATTAACAGCAGTAAACAGACATCTTAAAGGATGGCAGAAAATATTCACAAACTATGTATCAGACAAAGGTCTAATGTTCAAAATCTATAAAAAACTTAATTCAAAAAAAACCAAATAACCCTATTAAAAAGTGGACAAAGGACATGAACAGACACTTCTCAAAAGAAAATATACAAGTGACCAACAAACATATGAAAAAATGCTTAGTGTCAGCAATCAGAGAAACGCATGTCAAAACCACAATGAGATTCCATTCTACACCAGTCTGAATGAATATTAAAAAGTCAAAATATAACATATTAATGAGGCTATGGAGAAAAGGGAATGCTTTTACACTGTTAATGGGAATGTAAATTAGTTCAGTCACTGTGGAAAGCAGGTTGGAGATTTTTCAGAGACCTAAAAATAGAACTACCATTCTTCCCATCAATATCATTACAGCGTATATACTCATAGGAAAATAAACCATTCCACCAAAAAGGCACATGTGCCCATATGTTAATCACAGCACTGTTTACAATAGCAAAGACATGGTATCAACCTAGATGCCCATCAGTGGTTTACTAGATAAATAAAGTATGATACATACACACATGGAATACTATGTTGCCATAAAAAAGAATGAAATCGCATGTCAGAGGGGCCAAGATAGCTGACTAGAAGAAACCACAGTGTGTGGCTATCCTGGAGATAAATTAAAGGGATGAGTAAACACAGCATCTTCAACTGAAACATCCAAGTACTCGCACTGGGGCCAATCAGGGAAACAGCTTGACCCACAGAGAATGGAGGAAAGCAGATCAGGGTGATGACTCACCCAGGAGAAACACAGGGCTAAGGGAACCTCCGCTACCCAGGAAAGCAGTGAATGAATGTGTGACCCCGGGAACCCATGCTTCTCCCAGCGATCTTTACAATCCTTCAGTTAGGAGATCCCCTCATGAATATACTCCACCTGGGCCTTCAGTCTGACACACAGAGCTGCATGGAATCTTGGCAGAGTAGCGACTCAGGCATGTGCAGAGGCCCAGGAGCTTTACGCTCTGGGCTTCCTGGCAAAAGTGAGTATAACTCTGGCAAGGCAGGAGGTTGGACCTCCATACATACCCTTAGGAAGGGGGCTGAATCCAGGGTGCTGAGCAATGACAGTCTGTGGGCCCCAATTCTACAGCACCTCACAGGATAAGACTCACTGGCTTGGAAACCCAATCAGCAACAGTGTTGCACCTACATAGGGTGGAGTTCCTGCAGGGAGGGGTGGGCTGCCATCTTTGCTGTTTGCATGACTCAGCCATTTCAGTCTGTGGGCTTTAGAGAGTCCAAACTGACAGGAGGAAGAAGGGATCCCCCAGCACAGTATAGCTACTCTATGAAAGCATAGCCAGACTGCTTTTTAAAGCATGTCCCTGATTCTGTTCCTCTTGACTGGGTGAGAGCTCCCAGCTAGGGCTACAGGTGTGCTCAAATCAGCAACAGGTATGAGCCTCCCTGGGATAGAGCTCCCAGAGAAAGGGGCAGGCTGCCATCTTTGCTGTTTCACAATCTTCATTGGTCATACCTCCAAGTACTGGAAAATCCAAGGCAACCAGAAACTGTAGTAGACCCCCAGCAAATCGCAACAGCCCTACAGAAAAGTGGTCAGACTATTAAAAGGAGAAAGAAAAAAAATTTAAAGGTCAGCAACATCAAAGATTAAAGGCAGATAAGCCCACAAACATGAGAAAGAATCCATGCAAGAATGCTGTAAACTCAAAAAGCCAAAGTGCCCTTTTGCCTCCAAATCACCGACCGTATCAGCTCTCCAGGAAGGGTTCAGAACCGGTCTGAGGCTGATATCACTGAGACGACAGAAGCAGAATTCAGAATATGGATAAAAACGACCTTCAATGAGCTAAAGGGGCACATTGTAACCCAATGATAGCAACTAAAAATCATGAAACACTGTAGGAGCTGACAGACAAAATAGCCAGTATAGAGAAGAATGTAACTGATCTGACAGAGCTGGAAAACACACTACAAAAATTTCATAATGCAATCACAAGTATTAATAGCAGAATAGACTAAGTGAAGAAAATAACCGCAGAGCTTGAAGACTGTCTTTCTGAAATGAGATAGGCATAGAGAATAGAGAAAAAAGAATGAAAATTAATGAACAAAACCTCCAAGAACTATGGGAGTATGTAAAGAGACTGAATCTATTACTGATTGGTGTACCTGAAAAAGATGGGTGAATGGAACCAATTTGTAAAATATATTTTAGGATCTCATCCATGAGAATTCCCCAACCTAGCTAGATAGCCCAACATTCAAATTCACAAAATGCAGAGAACCCCAGTAAGAAATTCCACAAGATCATCCCCAAGATATATAATCCCATTAGATTCTCCAATGTCAAAATGAAAGAAAGAATGTTAAGGACAGCTAGAGAGAAAGGCCAGGTTACTCACAAAGGGAAGTCCATCATACTAATGGCAGACCTCTGAGTGGAAACAAGAGGTTGGGGGCCAATATTTAACCTTTTTTTGTTTTTAATACAGAATCTCACTTTGTTGTTCTGTTGTCCAGGCTGGAGTGTAGTGGCACGATCTCAGCTCACTGTAATCTCCACCTTCTGGGTTCAAGTGGTTGTCCTGACTCAGCCTTCCTAGTAGCTGCGATTACAGGTGCCCAACACCATGTCCCGCTAAGTTTTGTATTTTTAGTAGAGATGGGGTTTTGCCATGTTGGCCAGGCTGGTCTTGAATTCCAGACATCAGGTGATCCACCTGCCTCAGCCTCCCAAAGTGCTGTGATTACAGGTATGAGCCACCATACCCAGCCCAATATTCAACATTCTTAAAGAAAAGAATTTCCAATCCAGAATTTCACATCTGGCCAAACTAAGCTTCATAAGCAAAGGAGAAATGAAATCTTTTTCAGACAAGCAAATGCTGAGGGAATTTGTTACCACCAGATATGCCTTACAAAAGCTCCTGAAGAAAGCACTAAATATGCAAATGGAAGACCATTATCAGCCACTATAAAAACACACTGAAGTACACAAACCAGTGACACTATAAAGCAATCACACAAACAAGTCTGTAAAATAACCAGCTAACATCATGATGACAGGATCAAGTCCATACATATCAATACTAACCTTAATTAGTAAATCATCTAAATGCCCCAATTAAAAGACACAGTGTAGCAAGCTGGATAAAGAACCAAGACCATCTGGTATACTGTCTTCAAAATGTCTTCCATCTCACATGCAATGACATATGTAGTCTCAAAATAAAGGGATAGAGGAAAATCTACCAAGCAAATAGAAAACAGAAAAAAGCAGAGGTTGAAATCCTAGTTTCTGGCAAACAGACTTTAAACCAACCAAGATCAAAGAAGACAAATATGGGCAGTACATAATGGTAAAGTGTTCAATTCAATAAGAAGAGCTAACTATCCTAAATATATATATGCACCCAACACAAGAGGAGCCAGATTCATAAAGCAAGTTCTTATAAACCTTTAAAGAGACTTAGACTCCCACAGAATAATAGTGGAAGACTTTAATACCCCACTGACAACATTAGACAGATCATTGAGACAGAAAATTAACAAAGATATTCAGGATCTGAATTCAGCTCTGGATTAAATAGACCTGATAGGTATCTGCAGACCTCTCCACACAAAAACAACAGAATATACATTCTTCACATTGCCACATGGCACTTACTCCAAAATTAATCACATAATCAGAAGTAAAGCACTCCTCAACAAATGCAAAAGAACTGAAATTGCTGTAGGAAGTCAGGGACCCTGAACGGAGGGACCGGCTGAAGCCATGGCAGAAGAACATAAATTGTGAAGATTTCATGGACTTTTATAGTTCCCCAAATTAATACTTTTATAATTTCTTATGCCTGTCTTTACTGCAATCTCTGAATATAAATTGTGAAGATTTCATGGACACTTAGTACTTCCCAAATCAATACCCTTGTGACTTCCTATACCTGTCTTTAGTCTCTTAATCCCATCATCTTCATAAGCTGAGGAAGATGTATGTCACCTCAGGACCCTGTGATGATTGCGTTAACTGCACAAATAGTTTGTAGATCATTTGTGCTTGAACAATATGAAATCTGGGTGCCTTGAAAAAAGGAACAGGATAACACAATGTTCAGGGAACAAGGCACATGGCCTTGGACTCTGACCACCAGTGAGCTGGACAGAATAGAGCCATATTTCTCTTCTTTCAAAAGCAAATAGGAGAAATATTGCTGAATTCTTTTTCTCAACAAGGAACATCCCTGAGAAAGAGAGTGCACCCTGACGGTATGTCTATGAACAGCCCCCTTGGAGGCATCCGTCTTTTATGGTCGAAGCCAAAGTGATGAAATAAACCCCAGTCTCCTGTAGCACTCCCAGGCTTATTAGGACAAGGAAATTCCCACCTAATAAATTTTGGTCAGACAGGTAGGTTGTCTGCTCTCAAACCCTGTCTCCTGATAAGATGTTATCAATGACAATACATGCCCGAAACTTCATTAGCAATTTTAATTTCACCCCATCCTGTGGTCCTATGATCTCTCCCTGCCTCCACTTGCTTTGTGATATTCTATTACCTTGTGAAGCATGTGATCTCTGTGACCCACACCCTATTCGTACAGTCCCTCCCCTTTTGAAAATCGCTAATAATAACTTGCTGGTTTTGCGGCTCGGGGAGCTTCACAGAATCTGCCGACATGTGATATCTCCCCCAGACACCCAGTTTTAAAATTTCTCTCTCTTGTACTCTTAACCTTTATTTCCCAAACCAGCCGAGATGCTTAGGGAATAGAAAATAACCCATGTTAACCATCAGGGTGGGTTCCCCTGATAGAAATCATAACAAAGAGTCTCTTAGACCACAGAACAATCAAATTAGAACATAAGACTAAGAAATTCACTCAAAACCATACAATTACATGGAAATCAAATAACCTGCTCCTGAATGACTTTTGGGTAAATAATAAAACTAAGGCAAAAATCAAGAAGTTATTTGAAAGTAATGAAAACAAAGATACAACACACTAGAATCTGGGACACAGCTAAGGCAGTGTTAAGAGGGAAATTTATAGCACTAAATGCCCACATCAAAAAGTTAGATCTCAAGTTAACAACCTAACATCACAACTAAAAGAACTAAAGAACCAAGAACAAATCTCAAAGCTAGCAGAAGACAAGAAATAACCAAAATCGCCGGGCGCGGTGGCTCAAGCCTGTAATCCCAGCACTTTGGGAGGCCAAGATGGGCAGATCACAAGGTCAGGAGATCGAGACCATCCTGGCTAACATGGTGAAACCCCGTCTCTACTAAAAAAAAAAAAAAATACAAAAAACTAGCCAGGCAAGGTGGCGGGAGCCTGTAGTCCCAGCTACTCGGGAGGCTGAGGCAGGAGAATGGCGTAAACCCGGGAGGCGGAGCTTGCAGTGAGCTGAGATCCGGCCACTGCACTCCAGCCCGGGCGACAGAACGAGACTCCGTCTCAAAAAAAAAAAAAAAGAAATAACCAAAATCATAGCTGAACTGATGGAAGTAGACACACAAAAACCATTTCAAAAGATTAACAAATTCAGGTGCTTTTTTCTTTTTTTGAAAAAAAAAAAATAGAACACTAGCTAGAGTAATAAAGAAGAAAAAAGATTATAAGACACACATTCAGAATAAGGGGGGATATTACCACTGACCCCAAAGAAATACAACCATCAGAGAATATTATAAACACCTCTATGCACATAAGCTCGAAATTTTAAAAGAAATGAATAAATTCCTGGACACATACACCCTCCCAGGGTGAAACCAGGAAGAAACTGAATCCCTGAACAGACCAATAACAAGTTCTGAAATTTAGATAGTAATAAATAGCCTACCAACCAAAATGGGCTCAGAACCAGATGGATTCACCGCTGAATTCTGCCAGATGTACAAAGAAGAGCTGGTACCATTCCTACTGAAACCATTCTAAAAAATTGAAAAGGAGGGACTCCTCCATAACTCATTATATGAGGCCAGCATCATCCTGATACTAAAACCTGATAGAGATTTTTAAAAGGAGGAGGAGGAGGAGAAGGAGAAAAGGAAAAAGGAAAACAAAACAAAACCAAAAAAATACTTCAGGCCAGTATCTTTCATGAACATCAATGCAAAAATCCTCAACAAAATACTGGCAAACTGAATCTAGCAGCACATCAGAATGCTTATCCACCAAAATCAAGTAGGCCTCATGTCTGGGATGCAAGGTTAGTTCAACATATGCAAATCAATCAATGTGATTCATCACATAAACAGAACCAAAGACAAAAACCACATAATAAGCTCAACAGATGCAGAAAAGGCTTTCAATAAAATTCAACATCCCTTCTTGTTGAAAACTCTCAATAAACTAGGTATTGAAGGAACATATCTCAAAATAATAAAAGCCATCTATGACAAACCCACAGCCAACATCATACTGAATGGGCAAAAGCTGAAGGCATTCCTCTTGAAAACTGTCCCAAGAAAAGGATGTCCTCTCTCACCACTACTATTCAATATAATATTAGAAGTTCTGACCAGGGCAATCAGACAAGAGAAATAAATAAAGGCATTCAAATAGGAAGAGAGGAAGTCAAACTATCCTTGTTTGTAGATGACATAATTCTATATTAGAAAACCCCATTTCCTCAGCCCAAAAACTTCTTAAGCTGAGAAGCAATTTCAGCAGTCTCAGGATACAAAATCAATGTGCAAAAATTGTTAGCATTCCTATACACCAACAATAGTTAAGCTGAGAGCCAAATCATGAACAAACTCCCATTCAAAATTGCCACAAAAAAAGAATAAAATACCTAGGAATACAGCTAACTAGGGAGGTGAAAGATCTCTACAAGGAGAACTACAAAACATTGCTCAAAGAAACCAGAGGACACAAGTGGAAAAACATTTCAAGTCATGGATAGGAAAAATTGTGAAAATGCCCATACTGCCTAAAGCAATTTATAGATTCAATGCTATTCCTATTAAACTACCACTGACATTCTTCACAGAACTAGAAAAAATTATTTTTAAATTCATTGGGAACCAAAAAGGAGCCTGAATAGCCAAGACAATCCTAACCAAAAAGAACAAAGCTGGAGGCATCACACTACCCAATTTCAAACTACACTAGAGGGCTGCAGTAGCCAAAACAGCAAGGTACTGGTTCAAGAATGCACACATAGATGAATAGGACAGGAAAGGAAACCCAGAAATAAGACTGCACACCTACAACTATCTAATCTTTGACAAACCTGACAAAAATGAGCAAGGGGGAAATAATTCCATATTCAATAATTGGTGCTGTGATAACTGGCTAGCCATATGCAGAAGACTGAAACTGGACCCCTTCCTTACAACTTACACAAAAATAAACTCAAGATAAATTAAAGACTTCAATGAAAAACTCAAAACTATAAAAACCCCGGAAGGCAACCTAGGCAAAACAATTCAAATCATAGGCATGGGCAAAGATTTCATGATGAAGACATGAAAAGCAATCGCAACAAAAGCAAAAATTAACAAATGGGATCTAATTAAACTAAAGAGATTCTGCACAGCAAAAGAAACTTTCAACAAAATAAACAGACAACCAACAGAATGGGAGGAAACTTTTGTGAACTACGCATCTGACAAAGTTCTAATATCCAGTATCTATAAGGAATTTCAAAAAATTTACAAGAATCAAAACAACAATCTCATTAAAAAGTGGTCAAAAAACATGAATAGTCACTTCTCAAAAGAAGGCATACATGTGGCCAGCAATCATCTGAAACAAAGCTCAACACCACTGATTATTAGAGAAATGCAAATAAAAACCACAATGAAATACCATTTCACACCACTCACAATGGCTATATTAACAAGTCAAAAAGTAACAGATACTGGTGAGGTTGTAAAGAAAAAGAAATGCTATACACTGTTGGTTGGAGTGTAAATTAGTTCAACCATTGTGGAAGACAGTGTGGCAATTCATCAAAGACCTAAAGACAGACATACCATTTGACTCAGAGATCCTATTACTGGCCATATATATATACCCAAGGGAATATAAATCTTTCTATTATAAAGACACATGCACACATATGTTCATTGCAGCACTATTCACAATAGCAATGACATGGAAGCAACCAAAATGCCCATTAATGGTAGACTGGATAAAGAAAATGTGGTACACAAACACCATGAAATATTATGCAGTTATAAAGAAGAACAAGATCATGTCCTTTGTAGGGGCACAGATGGTGTTGGAGGCCATTATCCTTAGAAAATTAATGCAGTAACAGAAAACCAAATACCACATATTCTCATTTATAAGTGGGAGCTAAAAGTTTAGAATACATGGACACACAGAGGGGAACAACACACACTGGGGCTGATCAGAAGGAGAAGGGTGGGAGTTGGGAGAGGACCAGGAAAAATAATAAATGGGTACTAGGCTTAAGACATGGTTTGGCTGGGTCCCCACCCAAATCTTGTCTTGAACTGTAGTTCCTGTAATCCCCACATGTGGTGGGAGGGACCCAGTGGGAGGTAATTGAATTATGGGGGTGGTTACCTCCATACTGTTCTCATGATAGTGAGTTCTCACAAGATCTGATGGTTTTATAACGGGCTTTGCCCCCGCTTCACTCCACACTTCTCCTTGCTGCCACCATGTGAAGGACATGTTTGCTTCCCCTTCTGACATGATTTTAAGTTTCCTGAGGCCTCCCCAACCATGCTGAACTGTGAGTCAATTAAACCCTTTCCTTTACAGATTGCTCAGTCTTAGGTATGTCTTTATTAGCAGCATGAGAACAGACTAATACAGCGTAATACCTGGGTGATGAAATAATCTGTGCAACAAATCATCATGACAAAAATTTGCCTATGTAACAAACCTGCACATGTACCTTGAAGCTAAAAAAAAAAAAAGAAAGAAAGAAATCATATGTTTTGCAGCGACATGGATGCAGCTAGAGGCTATTATCTTAAGCAAATTAACGTAGAAACAGAAAACCAAATACAACATGTTCTCACTTATGATGAATGGGAGCTAAACATTGGGTACACGTGGACATAAAGATCCAAACAATAGACACTGGGGAACCCTAGATGGAGAAGGGAGGGAGGGGGAAAGGGGCTGAAAAACTACCTATTGGGTACTATGCTCATTACCTGGATAATGGGTTCTACTGTACCCTAAACCTCAGCATCACACAATATACCCATGTAACGAACCTGCACATGTACTCTTTGAATCTAAAATAAAAATTAAAATAAAATAAAAAATCCAGCAAAGTTGGATAGGTAAAATGAGACCTGTGGATGGAAGATTTTAAATGCCTGGTGGAGAAGTTTGGGCAGCAGTAAACGGTGGATGGCTCCTAAGCCAGAGAGTCTTCACAATTTCATGATTCTATATTCTTTTATTTTTTTCCTCTTATGCACTATTGAAACTTTAAGATAGTCCCTCAAACACAATTAACCTTATTTTTTTCTTAGTTTCCTAAACTTTCCTGAAAATAAATTTTTATTTGTTATTATGTAAAATCAGCTTTGTTATACATAAGCCACAGTTGAGGCCTTGGCCTCTGAAAAGCAGAAGTTTTGAAAACTCACTATTCCTCCCACTCTCATGGCCTTAAGTTCATGCTCTTATTTAAAATCCTCTCCCTAATCTAAGTATAATTGGTAGTACCTCAGCAGTTGATACAGCCTAGCTTCACCTTTCATCTATTAATAGCCTGTATCTGGATTTCCTTTCAGGTATTTCTAAATTTGATTCTCCTTCCTTTCAGCCAGCGAGCAACCCCAGAGTGAAGTCAAAGTAGGATATAGACTCTCATCACTCCTGGGAATTCTAGAAGCCTGAGAAGGGATTCTCTCCAGAAAGGACTCTTCAGTACAAAAGATCTCGCTGCAGACAGATGAGTAGAACCATTCATCTGCTGTGTGACATGTGCTCCTTCTTACAGTAAATTCCTGTAGGGACAGGATTTCTAACAGCTCTTCCTGAAATTGTTGGATGCTGTAACGTATAATACACAACCTGAGAAGAGTGATGCCGGACACAAAGCTCAGATCTGTAGACAGAGGAGGCCTCGTATCCCTCTGTCACCAGCTCCCCTCCCACTCTGTGTGGCATGGTTTTACTTTGTCAAATGCCGCATTTCCCAACACGAGGGGTTTCGACTGAGTTAACTTTTAATGTTTCACCCCCTTCCTTGATAGCTGGTTATTACCCTCAGACTAGTGGCTTTTAAACGTGATTTCTTAGTACTGGCACCCTCTTTGCAAATGAAATCTGCAGGAGCAGAGGACTGTGAGAGGAGGTGAGGAGGGTGAGAGTTCCCCATGCTTTAGTGCACCTGGTCTCCTGGTCATTGCCAGCGCTGAGATGCGAGGTGTTCCTGAACACTAACTGGCTGTTGCTTAGGAAAAGCAAGAAAATGACCAGTATCTTGGGTGCTCTCTGAGTGCACAACCAATCTGCTTGGCATTTGTCTCTATTATGTTATTACATTATTATTATAACCACCCACCATACAAATACGATCCCTTTATTTGTTTATTTTTTTTTACAAATAAGTATTTCGGACAGGTTATCTTTTGCTTACATATTACCATGCAACATAGCAAGTAAAAGAGCCAGAATTGAAGTCTTCCTAGATTAGATCAAATTATTTAAACCTTGAATTTGAAGGAATTCCTAGAGGTGAAAGGAGAACAGAGACTAGGACTGTTATTTTTTCAGAGTGAGTCGGTCACAGTTGATGATGATTCAGTTTAGTCTTGACTAATTATTGACACTTTTGCTAGAGGCCCATTGTGAAAGATGAGATAAATTGAAGTAGGGGTGAAGGACCAGCAGGGAATTTGAGAGCCACATGTGAGCTTCTTCTAAGCAGTGGTAAATTCTTCTGACTTGTAACATACAATCTGGAGACCACTACTAGGGTTTTTTAAAATTTCTTTTCCTAATATATTTAAAGACAGGGCTACTTGTCTGAGCCAAACAGCTCTTGCAAGGAAAGGAGAGCTGTGGTTTCATAAAAATGTCAGACAGGTGACAAAGAGATAAAAGAAGGAAGATAACAGCTTCTCAGTGGAGATTGCCAATTATTCACAATCCAAATGTGTGCTTGCCCATGTTAGCTCTGTGGGGTGGGTGGCAGCATCAAGATGCCAGGCAGAGATGTGGCCAGATGAAGGCCATTATTTATGGGGGCAGGAAAGCAAAAGATTCGTTTCAAATTCTTACCATTATCTTTCAATCTCCCACCCCCACCACATATACAAGCATCATACACACACACACACCACACACACAAGCTCGATATTTTGCCTTTGGAATTCACAGAATTCCATGTCAACCTTGCCCTGTGTGCACATAAAAACAGCTCCGTAAGTGGAAAAAGGTCCTGGTTTTTAGGCTTCAAGAAAGAACGGGGAGGTTATCTAGCAGACAATAATTCTATATGGTGTTTCCCTGCCTTCCAGCTCCTTGGATGATGTAGGTAATCTTAATTCCATACTAGTTCCCTGTCTGCTCATGATACCCAGTGAGACTGTAATGGTGGGAGCCAGCCACACCCAGTCCCTGCTGCCTAAATGGAGACTTGAGCCACAGCACTGCTCCCCTTCTCATTTATTGGGATTAATAGAGAAATTGTGTCACACAATAATATCAGTGAAAAAGATTGATCTGAAGGGTGATCTATGATACAAGCATAGATAATCAAATTTATCCAATGGGAACTGAGTGAATTAGTAAAGTCAAAATAAAATGCATAGAAAATCTTGAGAAGGGAAGTAAAAAATGAAAGAAACTTATAGAATTATAAACCAGTTTAATCACAACAGTGAGGATAAACAAGAATGCTGAGTGAATCAAACCAAGTAGACTTAAGACACAGTTAAGGCTGTACTGTGTGCATACTGCTCTGCCAGTCATACCTTCACCTCATCCTAGCTGGATTTCAATGAGAAAAAAACTGCATGCAAATAAAAGAAATTGTAATGAGAGCAGAGTAGCATGTATTTTGATTTGCTTCATCTCGAGGAGAATTCTGGAGAAGCAGTTATTGGAGAGGTTTACAATGTAAACCAAGATTATAAAAAGGGGTTAACTCACACTCCAGAAGGAAATAAAGAGAGGCAGACCCCTCAATGCTAGAGATCTGTTGCTCCTGCTGTTCTGGTAGAAGGCATGTAATAATGTCAGGTTTCTTCATCTTGCCTATCTTAAACAGCCTAATATTGCCTTGTAGCTGGGGATCAGCACTGGGAGAATGCAGCTGCTCACCCTATCTTGTCACTCAAATTCCTTGTCCTGCCCTTTTCTTTGCCCTCTTGCAGACAAGGAGTCAACAGCTAGAACTGACCAACGATCATATGGCCAAAAAGCAGCTTCAAGGTCTGCAGATCCTTTGAAGATGACCCTTACAAGCAGACTGGTTTCATTTGCAGGGGAGCGTGACGCCTCTCAAGCAAAACAGCAGCCTGAGCCTTTGTTCTGGTTGGTGCAGGGCTGGGGAGAAAAGCCATTTCAGCAGCTGGGGCCTTAACTGTGGGCTGATGATTATAATAGTCCTATAGCACATAACAAGGTAAGAACCAGACCTCAACAACTGAGATAATTGCACCAGCTGTGGCCAAGGCTGACTTTAAATAGTTATCACCAAATTAGTATAAAACACCATGTGAGTCATTTTACATGTACATTTTAATCTTCAAAACAACTTCATAAAGTAGACACTATTGTCATTTTAAAGATTAGGAATTTCAGATTGCTTTCTCAGACAGCTTAAGTAATTTGTGTAAAGTCACACAGCTACCAATTAAGAGTCAAGATTTAAACTCAGGATTCCAAAGTCAGATGCTATTCCCCCCTGCCATGTCTCCTACTAAAAGACAGTTACACCCTCACTCTGGCCTGCATGGCCCCAGAGGTCAGTATAAACTTCACCTTACAAGTTGAAAACTAGCTGCAAACAAGATGGAAGAAAAACGGCACAGGGTGGCACCAGAAGGGAAGGTAATGGGTGGTGGAAGGAGAGGGACAAATATTAGTTTAGCAGGCCTCACTGATCTCTGACGTGGCCTCAGGTAGGCTGACTGGCTGGCCGGTACTGAGAAGTGACTGCCGTGGTAACATCGGCCTGGAATTTTAGAGGCAGCAAAATCATGCCACTGTCAAGTGGTAAAAGGGTTCAGTGCCTGAAGGCTGCTGCAATAAAATCTAAGACCCTGGGGAAAATGTAATGGCTAAATCCTGCAAAAAGAATGGCATCAAGGAGGTTTGAATTTTATATTTCAAAGAGGCATTTCACTGGGAAAGCTGATTTTCTCTCCACAAAGGACAAAGGTCTAGATCAGGGATGTCCAATCTTTTGGCTTCCCTAGGCCACATCACAGGAAGAAGAATTGTCTTGGGCTGCACATAAAATACACTCACATTAATGGTAGCTGATGAGCTTTTTAAAAATTGCAAAAAAAAAAAAAAAAAAACTCATGTTTTAAGAAAGTTTACAAATTTGTATTGGGTTGCATTCAAAGCTGTCCTGAGCCTCGTGTGGCCTGTGGGCCATGGGTTAGACAAGATTGGTCTAGATGCATCTAGAAGGGTCTAGAAGGCAATCAGAAAGTTATGGGTCTCCAGGGAAAAGGAAGCATTGGTGATTCAGCAAATTTTATTCTTCTAGCCTCCCTATAATTTGGTTAACTCTCCACGGCTTCTCAAGAATTCTAGAAGCAGGCCAGGCATGGTGGCTCATGCCTGTAATCCCAGCACTTTGGGATGCCGAGATGGGCGGATCACGAGGTCAGAAGATCGAGACCATCCTGGCTAACACAGTGAAACCCTGTTTCTACTAAAAAAATACAAAAAAAAAAAATTGGCCAGGCATGGTGGCAGGTGCCTGTAGTCCCAGCTACACAGGAGGCTGAGGCAGGAGAATGGTGTGAACCCGGGGTGTGGAGCTTGCAGTGAGCCGAGATCGCACCACTGCATTCCAGCCTGGGCAACAGAGCAAGACTCCGTCTCAAAAAAAAAAAAAAAAAGAATTCTAGCAGCAGCTGGAAAAATTGTCACTAAGGTGCAGCCATCCTGCTCCACCTACATATATGTGCACTATATAGTATGCTTTAATATAAGGCCTCAATATCCCTTAAAATCCCCCATGGCATGTGAGGAGGAGGATTGAGGATGGACGAAGAGCTTGTTTCACCTGTTATCAGTCTTTGACACTTCTATGTGATGGAGTTCCTTACCGAGTTTACCAGGAGCAAAACTCAAAATTCAACAGATAGTTTCCATAGTATCTCAAGAGGCAGGGTAGGTATTATTGTCTTTCTACAGAAGAGGTAACTGAGACTTAGAGAGTAATATATCCACTTGGTATTTTAAAGTAACTTTATTATTTATAAATTAAATTTAAAATTAAAATTACATGTAAATTATTATTATATTTGTTCCTGACGCAGTGTTCTCTGTACTCCATGGAAGGGGGAATATGGTACCTGGCATGGGCTGATCTAGAATGTGTAGCATCCAAATGTGGCAGGAAAAGTACAGAAAGGGACACCGAAAGCTCCAAATACCTGCTCATTTGGGAGCTATTAACTAACAGCTGGAGGAAGGGCACTTTGCCTCAAATTTGGAGTCAGATGAGGAGCACCAATCATCTCACTCTGGTTTTCTGAGCTATGTCCACCAAGGACCACTCGATCCCTGCCTTCTGTCTCAACCCCATGCTCTCCTCATACAGGCACTGTTATGAATTAAATTGTGTTTGCCTCCCCAACTCTACCAAAAAGAAGATACGTTTAAGTCCTTACCTCCAGTACCTCAGAATGTGACTTTATTTGGAAAATGAGTCTTCAGGGGTATTCAAATTAAAATGAGCTCATAAGAATGGGTCTTAATTCAATGTGACTGGTGTCCTCAGAAAGAGGGGAAATTTGGACTCAGAGGCTGATGCACACAGAGGGAAGACGATGTGCAGACACACGAGGAGAATGCCATGTAAAAATGGAGGATTGGGAAGATGTACTCAGAAGCCAAGGAACTCCTAAGACTACCAGAAGCAAAAAGAGAGGCATGGGGCAGTTCCTTCCCTAGAGGCTCCCGAGGGAGTATAAATACGCTGACACCTTGATTTCAGATTTCTGGCCTCCAGAATGGTGAGACATAAATCCATGTTGTCTAAGACAGCCAATTTGTAGTACGTTATTATGAGAGGAAACTAATAAAGCTGCCTTTTCCTACCATATGCTCCCTCCCTTCTCCAAACTTGGGTAACTCAGGTCAGATGTCAGACTTGTTCTTTTCCATGAGGATTCCACAGAGAGGTCAATCCTTTGTATTTTACTGCTGTTAAGGCTTTTTCTACCTCCTAACTTCGACTTCTAAATGTCTCTTTCTGGACTTTTACATCTAATGTTTTGCATTTCAAAATATGTTTGCTGCCAGTAGATCCAAGCCTAGCCATGGCCTGGTTGATCCACAGTGTGTGGATCAACACAGTGTGTGGTTAATCAGAGGACAAGCACAGTGTGTGGTTAATCAGAGGACAAGTTCCACTTCATTGACTCCATCCACAGAGATAGTCATTTGAAAACTTGAATGTAGGTCAGAATCACCTGGAGAATAGATGAATGTATATAGATTGCTGGGCTCTAGCCTGAGGGTTTCTGATTTAGCAGATCTGGGGCAGACCCCAAGAATGTTCATTTTTAACAAGTTCCCGGGTGCTGCTGGTCTGGAGACCTTGCTTTGAGAATCATAACACTAAGGTGCTCATGTTTGGTAGCGGGTGAGGGGAGAGCACAGTTAACATGTGCAGGAGAAGTTAGAAGGGAAAGAAAATTCAGGCTGCAGAATTTCAAACTGCCTGGAATATCTAGTGCCCATTTTTAATATGTTTGCCATACAACACTGAAAGAACCACAACAGATTCTTTTTTTAAGTTGACTTTTAAGTTCATGGGTGTGTGTGCAGGTTTGTTATATAGGTAAATTAGTGTCATGGGAATTTGTTGTTCAGATTATTTCATCATCCAGGTATTAAGCCTAGTACTCATTTGTTATTTTTCCTGATCCTCTCCCTCCTTTCACCTTCCACCCTCTGATAGGCCCCAGTGTGTCTATGTTATTCCCCTGTTTGTGACCGTGTGTTCTCATCATTTAGCTCCCAGTTCTAAGTAAGAACACACAGTATTTGGTTTTCCGCTCCTACATTAGTTTGCTAAGGATAATGGCCTCCAGCTCCATCCCTGTTCGTAAAAAGGACATGATCTTGTTAGTTGTTATGGCTTCATAGTATTCCATAGTGTATATGTACCACATTTTCTTTATCCAGTGTACCATTAATGGGCATTTTGGTTGATTCCATGTCTTTGCTATTGTGAGTAGTGCTGCAGTGAACTTATGTGTTCATGTGTCTTTATGATAGTATGATATATATTTGAGCATATAGTCAGTAATGGGTATATAATATACCGAATATTCTATCATAAACGGTATTCTTTAAACAAGTAGATTTACATCTGGACACTTAAAAGGGAAAAATACGTGTGTATCTTTTTATCTTATGAATCAATCCCACGTGAAAGAGGAATAATTCTCCCAGCTACTCACCCACTGGATTTTATGGTTCAGGAGCCCTGAAGGGTTGTTTTGCAGCTCCCAATTTTCTGCAATAATTGCATGACCACCTGTAATGGTTGTTTCTCTTCCCTCCCATCAGAGTCATTCTTTAAGATTAAGCTATCCTGGGAAGTAACACTTAAATGCAAACACTTTGAGAGGGTGGTAAGTCAGTAAGAGGCAATAAGCATGATGGTTAAAAGTGTAGCCTTTAGAATTAGATGGTCTCAGTTGCCATTTCTATTCTGCAATGTACAAGCCCTACAACCAAGTCACTCAACTTCTCTGTACCTAAGTTCCATCTTTCAAATGAGGAAAATAATACTATCTCCTTCCAGGGTGGTTATGAGAATATAAGAAGCAAATCCAGTTTATGACATGTAGTAATCTCTCAATAAAGTCTTGTTATTGTTTCACCCCAATATTTTCCATGAACATCTTAGCATAAATTCCTTTGTTAGATAGACAGTCTGTCAATAAGTAAAGCAAAGTGTACTTCCCCATATGGGAATTGTATTCAAGATCATGAGGTTGGAACACTACTTTAAGACAGCAGGGCATGCAAGAGGCACATACACACACGCACGTGCACTCAAAAAGGGTAAATGATAATGAAATAGGAGATGCAGGGATAAAGGTTAGATACTTGTGTCGCCATGTTGCCTATGGCTGGACAAGAGGGCTCCTATGTTACAAATTAGCCTAATGGTCCTGGTATTTATTTATGCTTTTTCTTTCTGGAATTGAAGATTAATCTGTATTAACTAAATCCACAGGAAAGAGTCCTTGGATTTCTTTCTCTTCAAATAACACTTACATGAGTTCAGTATAAATGAATATAAAACAGATGGATGACATTGTCACTTAAGTATACACGAGGTTGAGGAGCAAATGGAAAAGGCAGCTAGCAAAATACACTCTCAATTCACTGAACTTCAAACACTTGAAAAGGTATCTGAAGGTGGAATGCATCCAGAATGCAGCACTCCAGATCATGAGCCCTCTGTCTCCTCCATCTGGGACTTCCCAGAGTTCCCATCTTATACCCATCTCCCTCTGCTTTCACCAGGAGCTACACAAACAGGCAGCAACGTCTCATTTTGATCATGAAAGCACATTCCGATGATAATATTATACTTTTAACAGTGAAACAGCTCTAAAAATTGTCTACTTTTGAAACTGGCCTTCAAGACTAACTTGTATTTTTTGTCCCCAAAAAGTTAAATAATAGGAGATGAAGGTTAATGACCATATCATCTTAAATCCATCACTACTATATTTACTCATGTTATTGGCAGGAATATATTGAGAAACCACAATGTGTGTTAAATGAATAAATGAATGTGCAAATATTGTGTCTTAACTCGAACAATAGTGGACACTAGGATGAGTGATGTGCCTTCAAAGACATTACCCTTCAGAGACAGAAATAAAACACATATACAAAAACCAGAATAAAAAGAATGAGATAGTTCCACATTTGTGGGCAAAGAGTTATACAAGTTTAGCAAGCAGAGTCCCCAAGAGAAGAAAAGAAGAAATTGTGAAAGAGATTTAAATTTTTACCCTGTCTTTACCACTCACTAGTTATTTCCCCCTGGCAAGTCATTCTGGGCTGCAATTGACCCATCTATGGATGGGTAGACTAAGTTAGTTTCCTAGCAGCAACATCTTTTTTATATTTTGTAAATAAAATCTTAGATTTCAATAGACATTTCTCTAAGGAAGATATCCAAATGGCCAACAGGTATATGAAAAGATGCTCAATCTCACTAAGCATATGGAAAATGTAAATCAAAGCCACAATGAGATATCACTTCATGACTATTAGGATGGTTACTATCAAAAAGTCAAGAGTTACCAAGTGTTGGTGAGGATGTGGAGAAAGTGGAATCCTTATATAATGTTGGCTAGAATGCAAAACGGTGCCGCTGCTATGGAAAACTGTAAGGATATTCCTCAAAAAATTAAAAGTAGAATTACCATATGATACAGCAATCCTACTTCTGGGTATTTATCCAAAGAAATGAAATCAGGATCCCAAAGAGATATTAGTGCAACTCCAGTGTTCATTACAGTGCTGTAAACAAGATGTAGAAACAATCCAAATGTCCACTGAAGGATAAATGGATAAAGGAAACATGGTATACACATATAATGGAATACTATTCAGCTGAAGAAGAACAAGAAGAAGACAATGATGAAAAAGAAGCAGCAGCAGCTGGTGCTGCTGCTGCTGCTATATGACTACATGGGGTGGGCCTTCAATAATTAAACTAAGTGAAATAAGTCAGTCACAGAAGGACAAATACTGTGTGATTCCACTTATATGACGTATATAAAAGAGTCAAACTCATAAAATAAGGGAACAAAATGGTGATTGCCAGAAGGTATAAGAAGGGAGAAATGCGGAGGTGCCAGTCAATGAGCATATAGTCTCAATTATGCAAGATGCATAAGTTCTAGAAATCTGCTGTACAACATGGTTCCTATAATTAGCAATACTATACACTTAAAAATCTGCTAAGAGGATAGATCTCATATTAAATATTCTTACAATGAAGTAAATTTTATCTTTAGGAAAGAAATCCTAACACAAAATTCCAACACACTAAATAGGTAAAAACAGAGCTTTTCCAGGAGACATCAGGTAGAGACCCCCTAAATACCATGTTACCCAAATCACACAAGAGAGGTGGACAACTCTGGACTAGATGCTTAAAGGTATCATCAGGTCTAAAACTCCTAAGCCTGAAAAATCACTCCTAGAAAAAATGAGCAAAAATAGTTTCAAAGGAGAAGCAAAAAAAAAAAGGCTAAATACAAAGGAATTTAAGGAAAGGATACTTCCTCACGGTCTAGGGACCTTGAGCCACAAGCACACCCTGCAGTGATGAACTCGTCCACTCTCCTGGAGCAAGACGAACAGAAGAGGCATTGACTTTGGAGTCAGCTGCATTTAAATCTTAATTATTCTGTGAACATAGCTGGGTAACTTTGAACAAACCCCTTTATTTCTCTGAATCTCATTTCTACACTTTTTTTTTTTTCCACAGGCTGGAGTGCAGTAGCATGATCTCAGCTCACTGCAACCTCCTCTTCCCAGATTCAAGCAATTCTCCTGCCTCTGCCACCCCCACTCCTGAGTAGCTGGGATTACAGGCACCCATCACCACACCCGACTAATTTTTGTATTTTAATAGAGACGGGACTTCACCATGTTGGCCAGCCTGGTCTTGAACTCCTGACCTCAGCTGATCTACCTGCCTCGGCCTCCCAAAGTGCTGGGATAACAGATGTGACCACCACTCCTGGCCCATTTCTACACTTTTAAAATGATTTAAATAATGTCCATCCCCACAGAGATGTAAATTTTAAATAATGTGTGTATGTATTCATTTTTAATTGTGGTTAAAAAACACATAACATAAATTATCATTTTAACTGTTATGAGCGTACCATTTAGTAATGTTAAGTGTATTCATATTGTTGTAAAACAGCACCAGAACTTTTTCATCTTCAAATCTGAAACCCTATGCCCATTAAACAACAGTTCCCCATTTTCCCCTCCCTGTACTCCTTGGTAACTAACATTCTACTTTCTGTTTTATGAGTTTTACTACTTTAGTTACCTCATAATAAGTAAAATCATACGGTATTTGACTTTTCATGACTTGTTTCACTAGGATAATGTCCTCAAGGTTCACCCATGTTGTAGCATATAACAGGATTTCCTTCCTTTTAGAGGCTAATGTTTCATTGTAAACATATATCACACTTTATTTACCCATTATCCATTGATGGACAATGGATTGCTTCTACCTCTTAGCTACAGTGAGCAGTGCTGATAAGTGAATTTTGACAAGCCTGATTCTACCCAAATATTATCTTTGTCATTTGATGTGGTTTTTGCTTTTTAGGAAAAAAAAAAAAAAAAAAAAAGATTACGTGCCTTGTCATTTGTATTTAACAAAATTTTCTGTTCTATCAACACTATAATATCCATTTTTCTTGTCATCAATAACATTTATGACTAACAGGCCAGGGCAAATATGTGATGAATGGACTCATAATAAAGCATAAAAATCTAATGTGTCTGGTTAGGTATTGTCTTAGTCTGTTTTGTGCTGCTACAGTAGAATGCCACAGATGGATAATTAAAGAAGAACAAAAATGTATTTTCTCACAATTCTGGAGGCTGGAAGTCCAAGATTAAAGTACAAGCATCAAGCATCTGGTGAAGGTCTTGATGCAGCCTCACATGGCAGAAGGTGAAATGGCAAACTAGCCAAATGATGCATGAAGCCTCTTTTTAAAAGGTCTTAATCCCATTAGTGAGGAAGCAACCCTTGTGGCCTAATTACGTCTTAAAGGCCCAAACTCTTAATATGATCACACTTGCAACACCTGAGTTTTGGAGGAGACACATTCAACCCATAGCAGGTATTAAACCCGCAACAATGACATCAGATACGATGATTCAATTGAAATCAGCCGATATTGTCTTCTACCACAATATTGCCTTCTCCTGACCTAAAGCAGCAAATAAAAATTGAACAGATCATCGTGAATTTTCATTAAAATGCTCTGGTATTTTGTATTTCCTCCATCTTTTTTTGTATTCATGTTTTCAAGAAAAGTCCCAATTAGCTAGCATACATCTTGGTACTGGACAGATCTTGTCCCTGAACTCTTATCTCCTTTTCTAATCTGTTGGCTAGATGAAACAATCCACAAATGAGCCTAAAATTACCTTCACTGCTTTGTTGTGAGTTAAAGCATTCTAGGCAAATTCTGCTCTTATATGAAAAATGCTCATCCACCGATGACACTACTATCAGTATCAGCCAAGATATAATTACTTGAGTGATCATCTGTAAGATTATCGGCCTAGCACTCCTTTTCTGCCCCTTTCAGTGTAGTTTTCCTCCCCACTTCTACATAATCTGTAATGGTATTTTTCATATCAGGACATTGTTTTTGACCACAATTTCTTCAAACATTTTGTTGCCTCATTTCTAAGAATCCAGTTTTAGGCTGGGCGTGGTGGCTCACGCCTCTAATTCCAGCACTTTGGGAGGCCGAGGTGGGCGGATCACAAGGTCAGGAGATTGAGACCATCCTTGCTAACATGGGGAAACCCCGTCTCTACTAAAAATACAAAAACAAAAAGAAACAAAAAAATTAGCCGGGAGTGGTGGCGGGCGCCTGTAGTCCCAGCTACTCAGGAGGCTGAGGCAGGAGAATGGCGTGAATCCGGGAGGTGGAGCTTGCAGTGAGCCGAGATTGCACCACTGCACTCCAGCCTGGGCGGCACAGCGAGATTCCGTCTTGAAAAAAAAAAAAAGAAGAATCCAGTTTTAATGTGTTTGATCACAAAATATTATGCCACAAAGACTGTTCATATTTATGATGGCTCTTTTAAAATTCTTGTTTGCTAATTCTATAGATACATAAAATAATTCTATCATATCTAACTTCTGAGTCTGTTTCTAGAGATTGATTTATTTCCTTGTTATTGGTCATATTTTCCTGTTTCTTCACCTAATGATTTATTATTTGATGCTGGACAATGTCAATATACTTTGAGTATCCAGATTTTATTGTTTTCCTTAAATACTATCAGTCTTTGTTCTTTCTGGCAATTAGTTTACTTGTGGATCATCAAGACCTTTAAGGCCATTTATAAAACTTCATTAGGATGACTCTGGGAATTATTCAGTTTACGGCTCTTTGATAATTTGTTCTTTCCCCAGAAGTTGTTTGTTGCCTAGGTGGTCTTGTGGATTTCACCTTCAGATGTGCAGATCTGTATTTGTCCAAGGAACTGAGGAGACCTTTATGCAGATTCCATAGTTCTTTCTCTGGATAGCCTTCTCCTCTCTAATATGCTGCACCACACATTGTACCTGCCCTAGTCCCACCAAATTCTGATCTCTGTAGTCTCAGCTCAGCAAGACCACTTTTCCCTGCTTGGGTTCCCTCTCTCTGTGCATAGTCCAGAAACTGCCTCCAGGCTGCAAGCTGGGATCGTCATACTGCTTACCTTGCTGTTTTGCTTCTGTCAGGATCCACAGTCCTATGTCCTGCCAGTGTTAAATGATGGAAACAGTTGTTTCCTGTGTTTGGTACACTTTGCAGATTTTTTTTATAGTGGGTAAGCTATCCAGGTATCAGTGACTCTGTCATGGCCAGAAGAAGACCAACAGTCACTCTTTTTGATATATCACTGTTTTTGATATATATATACCATTGGTTTTATGTTCATTATCTTGATTCCTTACAACCACTGCTGAATAGTTGGTGTTTTCATTTTACATATGCAAGACCATAAATTCGGAGAGATAGTATCATTTGCTCAAGATTATATAGCCACTAAATTAGGCCTATCTTATTTCAAAGACAACTGGAAGCAATTATTAGATCTTTCCTTTTTAGTACCTATTATAGCTTTTCTTGTTTTATAATTCTATTTTTTCTCCTGTCAGAATATTTATTCACTGGTATTTTAAGGTGATATCCTTTCAAACAGACAGAACAGTAGCCATTCAGTTATGACAAAAGAAAAATAGGTACAAAATCCTGAAACTTATTTTTATAGTAAGTGCTTTAAAACATTATTTTAAACATATATTTGTGTGTATGTGTGTATGTATGTATACATATATGAGAATTCATAAGCAACAAGAATATTTAAGATAAAATTGAAGACTTTACAGAAATTTTTTTGCCATGAGGCTGCTTTGGCCTATATCCCCAAAATCCCAGAAGTATAGCTGCACTTTCCTTTATTAGGGGCACTCGTGGAAAACGTCATGAAGCACATAGGCCTAAAGATATGTACAGAGCCTTAGAGTTGAAGGAATGATAAGCATGCAGGTAAGAGGGGTTGGGAATAAAAAGTTATCTCTCTTCTATCAGAGGATGGAATACAGTTTCACTTCTCAATATATTCTGGTCTCTAATGGTTTTATTTATTTTGAATGAATGCTGGTTGCATTTTAAAGGAACACTTTATCTCATTATCCCTTCCTCTCTCTACTAGAGTGGCATTTAAACTTAGGTGTCCGTAAGACTCACTGATGGAACTTTTTGAACATCCAGACTCCTGAGACCTACTTCCGAAGGGTTGGATTCTGTAGTTTTAAGTAGGACCAAGCAATCTGCATTCCCATCAATCCCCCAGGTAATTCTGATTGTCTTCTGACCACACAGAACCATGATTCTATTGCATATCACCTGTGCTTCCTAACCATGGAGAGAATATGAAACCTACCAATATTTCTTAGTGTTTAACTATAGGAAAATAGTAACAACTGTTTAACACAAACTTAGTTCAGTCATATTTCTTACCCCATTTTTTTTAGTTAACCAAGCAAAAATCAGTTCATCAATGCTACAAATTTCCACCGAATTGCTCATAAACTGGGAGCTTAGGCTTCAAAATAAGAACCACATACTCTCTAAACTCAAGTAGCTCACTGTTAGTTGAAAAGACAGATGTGTGAGCAGTTAAATTACAGCATAAATCTGAGAAGTACTGTTCCAGAGATTGGAAGTGGGAAAATGGAGTATAAAGCAGCTAACTACTCAGGGGCAGTCCATAAAAGCCACATTAAGTCAGTGACATTTAGGCCAGGAGCTGAAGGATAAGTACACATTTTCAGCAAAACAAAGGGTAAGGATCATGTGCAAAGTGCCCAATCTGACCTTTCTATCCTGACCATTGAATGGCCAGAAATTCAGCATGGCAGAAGACTGGGTGATGAGATGTAGGGAGAAAAGCCTATCACTTCAAACCAGAACAGGTGGGCCTGACCACGAGTTGAAGGAAGGGCATTATGTGGCAAGTCATGGAAAGGAGTAAGGATAAAGACCAAGGAGGTTGATTAAATTCAGTCATGATGCAGCCTGGGGCATACGCTATGCATCTCCAGAGCCAGAGTTGTTTAAACGCCCAGAAAATTGTACCCAGATGTTTTGACATGAGGACCTTATTTCCCATGAAGTCAATTAAAGGCATTTATTGCTTATACATAGGGCTGTAGTCTCTGTCAGATGATTATGCACTTTGAGAGGCTGTGCTGTTCAACCCTGTCATGTCTCTGCAGTTTAATTGTCATGTATGTGTCTGGAGCTAATTGATGCTGGCTTGCTATATAATAATTAGTCAGGTGGTGATAATAAACTCTGAACAGAAAAAAAAACTGGGCTGAGTTTCATCTAATGACTCTTTGGATAATGAAAATTAATAGCACAAGAGTACAAATGCAACCTGCTTTGACCTTGTGCGCTGCAGTGGAGGAGGGCTGAGGCAGTTCTGCCCATGACTGTCTCAGCAGTGTCTCCCAACAGTTATGGGGAGAGGGAAATGATGTTAGGTATAGTCTGACATTGTTTCAGTTTCCTAGAGAAAGATGGTAAGTAGTTATCAATGAAGCAAACCAAATCTTACTTTAGAACATTCCTTTTCCCACTCCCAACACTTCTTCCTTCAAAGTACTTTCATGTTGTCCCATTTTGCCAACTTCCTTATTGCAGAACTTCATAAGGCCTATCCAGCCAGAAGGGTACTCTGACTACCACCTTGATTTACTATGGCCAATAGGAAATGTTAATGGTGATTTCCGTAAATGTACTATAGACAGTTCCGCCAAAGGCACAGAAACCTCTGAAACAAAGGTGTAGATTGTCCTATCAGACGAAGAAATCCAATCAGTTGACGCTCTGGCTAGAGGCCAAAAAGAACATAGAATGAATGTCAGGGGAAATTCATTAATATCAGTGACAGCCTTAGGAGTAGTTGGGGATTATTTTATCTTCCACATATATTTTTCTCACTTGCTGTTTCATATTTACCACTCAAACATAGACCTTTCTAGTGCATACCAGACTTCTACACCCAGCTGATTTCTTGACAACTGCCCTTAGATGTTTAATAGACATCTTAAACTTCACACATCTACAAATGGACTGTTTATTGGCCCCAGTCTTCTCCAACTCAATAAGTGGAAACTTCCAACTTTCCATTTGCTCTGGTTTGAAACTGACATCATTCTTTATTCTTTCTCTCAAGCTTCACATAATCCATTAGCAAATACAGTTGGCATTCCACCTTCTATGGAAGTCCAGAGCCTGATTGTTTCTCATCACCTCCACCACTGTGTCCCTGGCCCAAGTCACCACTGTCTTTCCATTGGCCAGAGTTTTCCCACTGGCAGCTCCTGAAAGCTTTCTACATTCAGGCTGAGGGATTGTTTTCACTGTGTTATAAATAGCTCTTGCTATGTGCCATCCACTGTACTAAGAATTTCATGAGTATTAACTCATTTGATCATCACCACAACTTCATAAAGTCAGCACTATGTCTCCAAATGAAGAAACTGAGGAATATGGAGGTAATCATCTTGTCCAAGTTTCCAGACTTGCCCTAGTTTCTGTCCCTAAGGCCTGACTGGTTGCCTCTTCCTCTGATGGTGGGTACCACCGATCTCCTTCCAATAATTTATTACTATTAAAGATGACTTGATTTTGCTTACATCCAAAGAACTGTTGTATGCTGGTCTCACCAATCAGAATGCCCCTTCCTGCATTTCTTTCCCTTAAGGATAGATAATTGGTTAACTAATGTTAATATCTGGTAAGTGGTATACATGTATTTGTGTCTGAGAGAGAGAGAGACCTTATACAAGAAAACTGCGTTTTCAGAGACTTCTAGATATATAATCCTGTAAGCCTAGAAATAAATAATTAATTGCAAAATTTCTGACACTGTGATAGGTTCTTGATAGAGCTATTTGGGGAGCAATCTTCTCACAGATGATGCTCTTAAAGTCACATCACGTAATTTATCCCGAACCTTGGCAGTAGCCTCCCAAACTTCTCGGTTTAGCCTGAAGCCTCAGAGTCTCAAGGAAAGTCTCTCCCAAACACACATAAAGTTTTTAAAAACCCATCTACTGGTAAAGTTCCATAATATTTTGAAAGCGGATTTAAAGTGTCAGTTAAGATATGTGCAAACTAATAAAAATATAAGGAAAAAGAATCTTTCTCCTCCCTCCCCACTTTCTATTTCTTATTGCTCTCTTTCCAATCTTTCTATCTCAATTTCCAAGAGGCCAAAAGGAGCTCTGTACAACAATAATCAAGAGATTTTTCTGGCTTTTATTGCTTAAAATGCTCTAAAGGCAACATTGAAGATGTAGATTACATTTGAGATGTTGATTTGTTAAATGTGGCAACTAATTTCCTCTCAAAAGAAAAATACTTAAATGGCCTTTGGAGTCAATTCCTTTAGAACTTCTTTTATATAGTTTAATATAAGGACACATTTGCCAATTTCCAATAAAACTAGTAAAAATGAAACCCTTAGGACATGATTTAATCTAAACCACATTCAAAATGTATGCACTTATCAAGTACATTTTTTAAAACCAACCCTTAGTTTGCCACCAACATGTAAAAAGATAGAAGGTACTTTGCATTAGAAATCACTGCACGGACTTAAAGGTTTTCCACATCTGATTATGTCCAAGGTCAGAAGAACCTGGAAAAGGGCTTACAAGGAATCAAAACCATCTTGCTTCCAAACAGGAAAACAGACATCACATCTCCAACTCCTGTGTCCATCCCAGCTTGTCTCATACTCCAGTTTTTTCAAATGGAAAAAATTTGAAAATGTCTCCAAATACTGGAAAAATGACAATTCAGCAATAGAATATATAGAAGAAGGAACAACAAAAGTAATGTACGGTCAACTGTATTGATGGAGTAGGAGAATGTAAATTATTCATGTTGATGAATACATAGTTCATTTGTTCGTTCTTTTATTCGGTCATTATTCCTATTAGATGTGCTGGGAAAATGGTGATGAACAAGAGTCCTGGTTTTGGGGCTAGTGTGGAATATACCGGCACTATATACATTTCCAAAGGTGTGAGAAGTGTTATGAAACGTGAAGCAGAGAGTATAATGGGAAAAGCAACCTGGAGCTCAGATTAGGCATGTCTGAAGGAGGAGTAGCTGAATGAAAGATGAAGAACAAACAAGAGTTAGCAAAGTACAAGAATATAGTGAAGAGCTTCATAGCAAAGAGCATGACTGAAGGCCTGGAAGTGAGAGAGGAATTGAAGGTTGTCCAGTGAGGGATAACCAAGTGGCTGAAGGAGAGCAGGGAATGATGGGGTTGGAAAGGTGGACGGAGGCAAAGGGTTGCTTAACCAGGTTTTAGACTTAATTTGGGAAGCAAATATACCCATTGAAGGTGTTTAAGCTATAAAAACAGTACTGGTGATTTGATCAGATTTATGATTTTCTATGAATATTTTGCCTGTAGACCAGACTTTTTGAAAAAGACAAAAATGAGTAACCTCACTCATTCATATTGTACACCTAGTGGTGACCAAGACTTTTTTGGGCATTAAAGATAGAGCAGTAAAAACAAAAATAAAACCATAAACAGCAGGAAGATTAAAAACAAGGTTAATATCACAGTCCAGATAAAAAGTAAAAGCAGATAGACTAGCATTCTAGCCTTTAGAAACAGACATGGACAGATTTGAGAGATTTACAAGAGACCCTCCGTAATATAGTGTGGTCAAACAGGAATAATGTTTGACCAGGATCAAAGAGGAATAAATGTCAAGTCTCTGTCTTGAGCTATTTACAGAAATTAAAATTTTTTTTAAACCTGGAAGATAAGCAGGTTTGTGGGAGATGTTGATAAGTTCAGTTTTGGACATGTTTCTAAAATATTTTAAGGTGTGTTAAAACATCTAAATGGGAAAATCAAACAAGAAGCTGTATACAAGTGGCTGGGACTTGGCTGGGGTCAGAGATGGATTTGTTTAGTCAGTGAAACCATGAATCAAATGAGATGGACCAGGAGAGATGTAGAAAGTGAAAATGGAGCCCTAAAGAACTCCAACTTTTTCAGGCTAGAGTTGATAGCTACTTAAAGCTGATAAAAGAAACTGAGACAGAACAACCAGAGAGACTGTAGAGAATAGATTTTTTAGGAAGAGGAGTGGTCAACAATAACACATGTTTCCATGAGGTCCATCACATTTAACAACATGAAGGACCCTAGCAGAAGCAGTTACAATGCAGTGATGGGGGTGGAACCACATTATGGTGGATGGAGGAGTAACATTAAAAATAGAGATGGTTAGTAAGAACAACTCCTTCATGAAGTAGCTGGAGGGAGAAATGGAAGGTAAAGCAGGACTGCCAAGAAGTGATCTGGTCCAGGTGAAAAAACTCGTGGGCTGTCACTCCTAGCAAGAGAGGACCAGGTCAGGCGCGGTGGCTCACGCCTGTAATCCCAACACTTTGGGAGGCTGAGGCAAGCGAATCACCTGGGGTCGGGAGTTCGAGACCAGCCTGACCAACATGGAGAAACACCGTCTCTACTAAAAATACAAAATTAGCTGGGTGTGGTGTTGCATGCCTGAAATCCCAGCTACCAGCTACTCAGGAGGATGAGGCAGGAGAATCTCTTGAACTCGGGAGGTAGAGGTTGCAGTGAGCTGAGATCGCACCACTGCACTCCAGCCTGGGCAACAAGAGCACAACTCCGTCTCAAAAAAAAAAAAAAAAAGGACCAACAGCTAAAAGTTGTGATCTCAAATTAGCCCCAGGCCCCCTTCAAAGTTTATCCTACCCTTACTTCCACCTTTACCTCCACCCTAATCCCCACCCTAGCAATTTTGTTAATCATACTGACTTCTCAACCTCATCCCTACTCCACCTGGTTGCTTTTTTCATTTTCTGGATTTTTTTCAAATGGGAAAAATTTGAGAATGTTTACAAACTGATTACAGTAAGGCAATAGAGTTGGAGAAATTACAGATCCTGGAATTAGGAGGAATTTAACAAAAGTGAGGTCTGGAAAATAAGTAGGGTGTGGTATGGAGAAGAGCGTATAGGAATTGGGCTATTAGAACAGGTGAGATACCTCCTCCATTGCAGCAGGACAAAAGGAGGCAAACAGGATTAAAATGCGGGGAGATTTATGAACTTTGTAGCATAAAATTGAGGCTGTTCCTCTGATCCACGAGCTTAGTGGAAGGTGGAGATATTTGGCTTGGAAGTTTGAGGGCAGTGAGACAGTTTGAATAGGAGAACGAACTGAGTGAAATACTTTATCTCTCAGATGGAGATGATGACCACAAATTTACAATGTCTCAATCTGTAAAAAGTAGAACTTTCTCAAGTAATACCCAAAAGATGAGCTACAAGAACATGAGAAAGTGAGTGGTTGAATTCCTCCAGGGCTCTGGGTTTCTCCGGGTTAGTGTAATTAACATAAGAATGAGAGGTTAGGTTATTAGAACAAGAGTAGTTTCAATTATAGAATATTGCACATAAGCTGGATAACAGTGAGAGAGTGGTGAAAGACAGAAGAGTCATTGAATGAGAAGTCCCATTGTGATGGAATAAGAGGTGCCATAAAAACAATTGAGCCAGAAAGCTCAGAGTGATGAGTCTGAATTATAATTTTGAAACAGTTTTGGCTCCAGACTATGGCTGAGCAAGACTGAAAATGAGTGGGAGAAAAGGTCCTTGAAGAGAGAAAAAAAAGATGAGACCTAAGTGTTGGATGGGTTTTTCACAGAGTGTGAAAACCACCCAGGGTTCTGACTGGGCTTGGGAATGTAGAGGTTGATATAATTAAAATTGAAAACCAAATGAGAATGAGTGAGTAGGTGGTCAGTAGATAACGGCAAAAAGGAGAGATTACAAAGTGATAGAACCAAATCTCTGGAACCCTAAAGGAAAGGAGGCAGAATCATGATCTGGAAGCCTTAGAGATTGACAATCACACTGTGAAACCCCTGAGCCTGAGATAAGGGGTAGGACACAGCAGGGGAAGTGTCGTCCTCAGGAGAGACCCCGGTTCCTGCTACAAACAGGAGGTATAAGGATTATTAAGTGGAGGGCTTGAAGATATAAGGAAGTTTGTTAACTATGGAATATGAGATCTGAATAACAAATAGTAGGAGACAAAAAGAAAAGGTGGAGTGTAGGTGACACCAAGGGAGAGAAAGCACAAAGAACGACATAAAAGGGGATACATAAAAGCGGGGACAAATTAAGCCAGACAGTTTGGAGAAAGAGTAATGATTTGACGTCCCCCTTTCAATTATATTTCCTTGAATATTCGTCAACATTTATTTAAAGAGAGTGGGGGAGAATCTGATTTTTATGAACAAAATTACCTTTTTATGTTCAAAATGAGAAGCTATTACTTGCATTAAGCATGTGGAAGGATAATTTTTGAGATATGAAGTTTCTTCCTCTATTTTCTCCTTCTCTTCACCAGTTTAGTCAGGTAGCTGATGTTAGAGGAGGACTCTCTACTGCCCTGACCTCATGCTCCTTATGGAGGAAGTTCTCCTGGAACAACACTGGTGCTGGTGGAGCAGTTCAGGTTCCTGACTTTGCCACACAAAAGAATTTGAGAGCCAGTCCAAAGTAAGAGTAGGCAAAGGGGCCAGGCGTGGCAGCTCACGCCTGTAATCCCAGCACTTTGGGAGGCCAAGATGGGGGGGATCACAAGATCAAGAGATGGAGACCATCCTGGCCAATATGCTGAAACCAGGTCCCTACTAAAAATACAACAATTAGCTGGGTGTGGTGAGGTGCACCTGTAATCCCAGCTACTCAGGAGGCTGAGGCAGGAGAATTGCTTGAACTCGGGGGGCAGAGGTTGCAATAAGCCGAGATCGGGCCACTGCATTCCAGCCTGGTGACAGAGTGAGACTCCATCTCACAAAAATAAAAATAAAAATAAAAATGTTTTAAAAAGGGTAGGCAAAGGAGTTTTTTGCAAAGCAAAAGTACACTCTGAGAGGCAGAATAGGCTGCTCAAAGGGAGAGACAGCAGCTAGTGCCTTAAGAGGAATTCCCTTTATGGGAGCTGTACATGCATATTCATAAAATACTGGTCAAGTATGCAAAGCCGGACCTGCAGTTGGAGCATGTCCTTAGTATCCACATCCTCCAACATACAATGCGTATATGATTAGCATATAAAGTGTCCACTTAAAGGTGTGGTTTTTTACTATTAACATGAGGAAACGGCAGCTATAAGCTAAATCTTGAGCCCAGCTGCACATGCAGGACCATGGAGAAGTCCCTGCCCCGACCCCAAGGCAGGAATTTGTAGCTAATAGCTTCTTGGGCTTTCAGTGCTGATTGGCTGAAGATTGTAGAAGCTACATCAGGAATAAAAGCCTTTTTTCTTCCATTTCCTGGGCCATCCTAGGTATCGGGTACTTCTAATCACCTGATGGTCAACTGGGATCCTGTAGGACTGCTTATCTTGCAAAATAAGTAGGTGCTGACACACAAGGGTACAAGGGATGCAGAGCCTGCTGGGCTTCACACAAGGAGAAAAGTCAGTATGACCTCTTAGTTTTACTTATCCTGCCTCAGTATTTCCAGCATCCCTAGCTCCATCACTCTCCCTTTCCAAGACAGAGTGACTTGCCTGATTGGTGAACCTGTAAGAAGTCAACAAGTACTTAGCTGAGGGTCTTCTAAGTTTCCCTGCTCTTGGTTCTGTCTGCTCTCAGGATGCACACATTATCTGCTCCCAGCCAAGTGGAACCTCCCTGGGGCAGGTTCATGGAGAATGAGTTAGCAGAGCTCTAGCAGTGGCTGGGTGCATGAGACTTTCTGATTTAGGAGGAAAGTATTTGGAAGTCCACAGAGAGCAGAAATAAAAAGTCACTTTCTCAAATCACCTTCCTCAGTCATAACGCTAATATTTTTTATCTTCATCTTTCTGCCTTCTGTGCCTCATTCCTCAGATGGCTTCAAACCCAGGAAGAAAATACATGGATTGTATATATTTTTTTCTATTATTGCTAAAACAGGTTACCACAGCCTTAGTGACTTAAAACAATACGATGTTTCATTTTATAGTTCTGTAGGTCACAGCTTCGGGGAATTATGATGTGGACATCTTAAGGGGGCCGTTATTCCACATAACACAGGTTATAGGCTGTCTGATACCTCCCTGATGGCTCAGTGCTTCCTACCTTGGGAGGAACTGGGAGGAAGCAGTGAGCTGCACAAACCGAATCCATCCTGATTTTGTTCCAAAAGCCTAAATCCACTGTGGAGATTTTGCTAGGTGACTTGGAAGATTTAAAGAGAAGGAGTGCAGGAAGAAAAATTTGAAGAAAAGGGGATTTCCTCCATATTAGGAGGAGGTTTTCAGAGCTTGGGAGGTGGAATGAAAGGTCTATGAGTCCTTAAGTCAGCAAGGAACTTTTCACTCCACTGTGAACATGGACAAAACAATGGCTTGTATGCCCCAGGGAGGCAGGTTCTCAGTAGCAGGATTCCCAGACCTAGAAAGCATTCCCATTCTCCGTGGAAATGGTATGAAAACAGAGAACCAGCTGGGCATAAGTGGCTTACACCTGTAATCCCAGCACTTTGGGAGACCGAGGCGGGTGGATCACGAGGTCAAGAGATTGAGACCATCCTGGCCAACATGCTGAAACCCCATCTCCATTAAAAAATACAAAAACTAGCTGGGGTGGTGATGTGCACCACTGTACTCCAGCCTGGCGGCAAGAGCGAGAGTGGAAGAGAAGAGAAAAAGCAAGGAAAGGAAAGGGGAAAGGAAAGGAAAAACAGAGAACTACCAGATGTCATGGAATTGCTGAGGCTTGGACAATACCATAGGGATCAGGAAAAGACTGAAGATCAAGAGCCCCTCTCCCGTTTTCTGAATCATCATTAGAAAGAGTTGCTCAACAACATTTTTTTGCCTTCTTTTCATGTCAGATAAGTTTTCTATGTCAGAAAAGTTCCCCATTTCTCTCTTCCCCCACCTCCACCTTCTTCAGTTTCTGATTTTCTAAACCAGACAATTTCTTGGAAAGCATGTTAAAATACTTGGATTTTAAATAATAAATCACTCATTTTCAGTAAATGGAACAATGCCATGTATTGTTCAGTTTCTCTAGCCAAGTGGGACACGAGGTGCCAGCTGGCTGATCGTAAGGCTGATGGATGCAATGTGTAGGCACAGAGATGAAATTGGTAGAGATGATACACATTTTACTTTTACTGGAGGTTGTAATCTGGGGGTACTAGCGGAAGTGGGGTAAATTTACACTCCCTATAAGGAAATCTATGTTAACTATACCCCTACATTCCCAACATTTGTAAGAAGTCTAGCACGCCCCTTAATCTGGTTCTGTTTGTTGGAAAGCACAGAATCCAGAGGGGATCATCTTTTGGAGGATGTCAGGGATAAACAGTGATATGGAGCAAGCCAGCTGGGTTGGTGGGAGCTCAGACCTCACAGCAGCTGCAGCTGGATCCAGAGGCCTGGGGCTTCAAAATGGAGCAAGGGGCTCTGCTGCCTCTTGATCCAATCTAAGGAGCCATGGGGCAGGTGGTTCCAAGGGGTGACATCCTGTATGTACAGGTGGATGAGGTTCCTCTCCCCATCCCTTGATTACAGTTTGGGCTCAGCCCTGCATTTGGGTCAGCCTCGAATGAGGAATCTCTTTACTGGGCTTCTAATGACAAAGCTCTCCGAGTGCACAGTTTAGATTCTTTCCTCAAACACTATTGACTAGACTTTGCTCCTGAAGATAATTCTATCTTTTTATTTGATACAGCAATTATTTTTCAGATGTTTTACTTATCTGTGGTTGTCTTAACATCCTATCTATGTGTCTTCCAATCAGCATTGGGTATTTCTTAGGGAGAGAAGCCAATTAGCACAGGTTTATGGGAGGGTAATTTCTAATACTCTTCCCCGCTCCGTACGCACCCTCCCCCTGGCGGGGTCCTCCTGTGGAAATTCACAGCATCTATGAGTTAAAAAGATGCTTGTTCCTGGACACAAAATCTTTAGGAAGCGAAACAGAGGCAGAAGGAAACTCAGAAGTCAAATTCATGAGAAGTGTTGGGAGGGGCATGAGGGATGAGGAATTACTTTATGGGCACAGCATTCATGATTCGTGTGATGAGTACACTAAAAGCCCAGACTTCACCACTATGTAATATATCCATGTACCAAAATTGCACTTGTGCTCCTTATATTTATGCAAATAAAAAATTTAGAAAATAGCAGCTCTGCAGCATGGCCCTGGGTGCACACCTGGCTTCTCCACCTTAAGACTCCCTTAGTTTCCCAACCCTTTGCTACCTTGGATCTAGCTTGCGTCTCCTACACACTCAGAAACTTTCTCCCAATGTCCTGCCACCAAGTATCCTTTTTGTTGAAGATAGTTTTCTTAAATCAGAAAGCTGATTGTTACATTTTCTATAAAACTTTCAGCCCATCTGTCAAAATATTTAAGAAACAATATTTAATACTCTCCCCCATTCCAGTTAAAAAAAATGTTGCATTGGGATGAGGATTTGGACAGAAAGAAAATGAGGGTAGATCAGTTAGAACTTGAACTGGTTTCAGCTGTATTTCTGAGAAGAGCACAATCTACTCCTAGCACAAATAATGAAGAACAGAAGTACTGAGGAGAAATAGTAAGATAGGAGTACCAAGCTGTTTCCTATTATTCTCCTGTGTTGGTGACATCATTATTTGGGAGGAAATACTGAGAGTGATCAGGACTCTAGACATGGAAATTCAAATTTAATCACAAAATTGCATTCTAATGCAAAATATAGTCTTTCTATAATATTAACCATTTGTATTATCTCAGATAGTCATACACAATCAACTCTATTGTACCAGGATTCAGAGGTTAATGTGGTACAGAATAATTCAAAGCGTAATGGAAGAAAGAAAATCTAGAAGAAACCCTGGAAGATATAACTAAAAGATGTTGATAACTGACTCAAATTCCTTGGAATCCCAAGACCATCCAAGGTGCCACAGAGAGATTCGAGCTCATCTTTCTCTTCCTCTTTTAGTTTAATAAATAAGGCTGCATTTATCAATAATAAATTTAGAATGAAAATACCTTTCTTTTAACAAAATAATTTTATGTAAGTAAAACTATTCTTAAAGCTGAAAAAAATGTAGACCCAACACAAAGTGACAGATGAGATATCAGTCAACAACAGGTCCACTGAGAAGTCAGAAAAAAAAAATTCAGTTGAAATATTCTAGAGTAGACACACTTCCTGTGAAGGGCATTAAGCGAGTCATTTGTGAAATTAAGTAACATGGCTGCTATATCCTTTTAATTAGGCCACGGCAACCAACCACAATAGATTAAAAGTGAAACCACATCCAACAAGGTAATGGAATAGGTTTATTAGTTCCAAAAGCTGAAGTACAGAAACATGAAATAAATATGTAAATGATTGCCAACACTAAGAATTGTCATAAATTAAATAGTAACAGGGACTACTGAGTTATCACTTTCAGAGCCCTGTTACTTAAGAACTCTGAGAACTCCAGCTTAGATCCTTAAGTTATACAATATTTACTTGCATTTGGAGAGTTATAATTGCATATATGTGTGTATATATATATATATATACACACACACACACACACGTGTACACAAGTCTACTGGTAACTGGAGCTGAAACAACAATGATACTGCAAGTGTGTGCTATAAATGACATCTAAAACACAGGAAGGTCCTAAAAAATCAAGGCCTCAGGAATCCAAGTTTGTGAAATTCGAACGATTTGACATACCACAATTCAAGCAAGTTTCTTTCCTATACAGTATCAGTTTTTCCTCTCCTAAATGAGGGGGAAATGAAATGTGAATATGCTTATCTTGAGGACTTCTAAAATACTTTTAATTTCACCTTACCTCCTTTACCTACTCAGTCCTATCTGTTTGCTTTAGCATGTGACCCACATTTTGAGGTAGAAACATTACGCCAATAGCTGTCAATAGCACTGTGGAAACACAAAATGGTATAATGTGCAGTATTTGCTGTTCAAGGAAAATGCACTGTTTAGTTTTATCTCTCTAGCCCATCTTTCTGCTGTTTATATCAGAGATAAACATTAAGAGTCAAGCCAATGGAATGGCTTCTTGCTTAGAAGTTCGTGGGTGCGGCTGAAACTGTCACCAAATAGATTCTCTCCACAGATAGTCCCACTCTTCTCCTTCCCTCTTCCCATGCTCACTACCAATTCACTCCACTTCTGCGTGTGGCTGCCAAAAGAACAGACAGGCTTCAGAAAGAGAAATTGACTCCTGGCTGCAAAATGCGTGGCACCCCTAGCTGGAGATAGATGGCTAAAGGCTGGCAGCCCAGGAGAGAGCCACCACCTGTGTGCAGCAGCACGTGGACATGGCGAAACCCCGCAGGCTTTGTTTAAGGCAAGGTCCTCGATGTTTAGTTAAAGGCAAGGCAGGAGAGGCAGCTTGTAAAGTAGAGAGCAAGGAAAGATTGGGATTGACAGTGCCAAAACCAAAAACCAAAATTCTAACTTCTTCAATGTCTAGGAAGGAAAAATGTCAAGTAATTAATAAGCAGTCATATCTCCTTGGTTCCCTCAGAAATGTTCTGTATAAAGATTTATAATTGCATGTATGTTTAATATGTATACACACATGCATACTTATAAGTCACCACTATTATCACTATTATCATTTGTTATCTAATCTTTTCTTAACATGGCATTAAACATAGACCCTTATGTGCCTGTATTTTACTATTCATTGGTATAGAAATTACATGGAAATATTTTATATCTGAAAATCTATTTATATAATGATGATGCCATCTAGAAGCATCAGGGGTAAAGTCCTTATGGCAATGTGCTTACTCAGAGCCTAATAATAAAGTTCTTTGGGGCAGAAATCTCCTGGTGCAATGAAAATAGAAAATATATTCATTCCTTAGTTTTTAAAATCATGCTAATTTGTAGTCGCCTTGAAAAAAATACTTTTGTTTCTGAATATGTTATTTTGTTCCAAAATGAGTTTAGGCAGCAAGGTAAAATACATTAAAACCGAGGTGAGGGAGTGAATACTAAACAAAACAAGAAATAAAATTAACAAATGAATACAAAAAAGATGTAAAATAGAGCCAGGAATGAGTCTGCATTCCCCTTGAATGGCCTGTACTATTTAGCATAGTCCAATGCCCTTCCATTCATTCATTTAATAATTACTTTGTGTCTATTAATGTGCCAGCTACTCTCATGCAACTGTTACTTTTTGACTTGCAGAGCAATGTCTTCTTTCCACGGTCCTCCTCTCTATCCTCTTAATTGCTTCCTATTCCTTCCTCCATACCATAAGTGAAGGAATCTTTTTTTTTGTTGTGCCTCAATCGCTTTGCTTTTAACTTCTCTTCTGAAGTAACTACCAAATACAGGCACAAACTCTAAAATTCAACTTCTGTATTTCTAAAACGCCACAGGGTGTCTCCATCTTAATGTTCTGCCAGCACCACAAATGCACATGACAAATGCTGCTCCGTGCTGACCCTGAAATCTCACTCTCACTGCACACCCACACACCGCAGGCACAGAACTAGCTCAGGGTTCCTTTGCATGGTTGAGGTCACGCCCAAACTTCCAGCCACTTAGGCATTAAGCCATTAAAGCATCTTGTCCCTTTCCTCTGTCAACCTCTCATCCACCCTCCCCACCACATTCACAACGCATAAACAAAGGTAGGTGAGCAGAGTCAGAGATGTCTGGGAGTCACTGCCACATGTACTGACAAGAAGAAGGCATGATGGCCATCTACCTATAGAAAGATGAGTTGATGACAAGACAAATCAGACCAAGAGAGAAAAAAGAGTAAAAATAGCCTGGTTTAGGAATGATAGAGATGTAATCATGATTGCAAAAGATTAAAATATTTATAAAACAGTACTATATGCAACTCTGTGCTAACAAATGTGAGAAACTAATGTGCATACATCTGATTACTGCCCCTCAGTAAAATAAACATATTGACTCAACAATAACTTTCCCAATGCTATTGCTTTAGAAGAATAATTAGTTATACATACAAACAAAATATGGACATTGAAATTGTTTAGGAGTATTTATATGCTTATATTAATAGCTTTGTTTTAGAATTTAATCATGATAATGCACCATAACTATCATCAAAAAGTTAATGCTTTTTGAACACTTAGCTTGCTGCAGATAATATTTTAAGCACCTCATATTTCTTATCTCCTTATCACTCTATGAGTAAGGTACTATTATAAGGATGAGGAAACTGAGCCTTAATAAGATTTAGTAATTTTTCTAAGATCAGCTAGAAAGAGGTAGGGCATGGAATGGAACCCAGAAAGTCTGATTTGAGAGTTGGTCATATTAATCATGATAAAGCTTAACCATCAATTTGGTTATGCAGAAGTTATTTTATAACTTCTTATATCACCCAACCCTTTGTGCCCTAAAACAACAGTGGTTTATTTCTTTGCCAACTGGACCACCAAGTTAAATTCAGTCAGGGAACTCTCTAGAGCAACTGCTCTGTGGTCCAGGTAGCTTCCATTTTATAACACAAATATCTTAACATGTAGCTTCTCCAGTTGCCGCAGTACACAGAGAGAGCTGGAGAGCTGCACATTGGTTTTCAAATCCTTCAGCCTGAAAATGACACTTTTTCATTTCTGCTCATGGTTCATTGCAGACCAGTCACATGGCCACAACCTAACTGCAAAGAATGCTAGAGGATGTTGTCTTCCAAAAACCCAAGGAGACAAAAATGAAATGGGATTTGGTGTTTCTGCCATAATTCTCTCAATCACGTAACTTGAAAACTTTTGAAGAGATTGTTTTATATATCATATAAAACTTTATTCTACAGAATGCCTTTTGGAAAGCGAACTATACATGTCTAAGAGAAGAACTATTTCCTTAAGGAAATTATGAGAGAGCATGAGACCTTCAAAGGTATTATCGAGCTCCAAAAAATCATTACTAACTTGTTATAAAATGAAAAGGAGAGAAATTTGTTTTGCTTCCTCTTAGGATGATCAAGAACAGAGAACATACTAAAACATTTAACAACTTATGAAAACAGACCAATGAGGCCAGGCATACTGGCTCACTCCTGTAATCCCAGCATTTTGGGAGGTGACCAGATCACCTGAGGTCAGGAGTTTGAGACCAGCCTGGCCAACATGGTGAAACTCCATCTCTACTAAAACTACAAAAATTAGTAAGGCATGGTGGCAGATACCTGTAGTCCCAGCTACTCAGGAGGCTGAGGCAGGAAAATCACTTGAACCCAGGAGGCGGAGGTTCCAGTGAGCAGAGATTGCACCACGGCACTCCAGCCTGGATGACAGAGTGAGACTCTGTCAAAAAAGAAAAAAGAGAGAAAAGAAAAGAAGGAAATGAAAGAAAAAAGAAAACAGACCAACGAGAACACTACTAGTCTAAAAAGCCAGTGAAGACTCAGGAACCCATTCTTGATGTAAGGGGAAAGGGGAGATGTAGCAGGAGAAGAAACAGCAAGATGATATGAGACTGCAGAGTAATGTGTTCTCTCCCCATGACCCCAAGTTGACCAAATATTTAGAGTGGGTTTTATTTTTTATAGAAAACAATGAAAGAGTTGCATATCTGTACTGATGTGACCCACATCAGAGGTAATAGGTTGGATTTAGGCACCAGGACCCAAGGAGGCTATGAGAAAGTAATGCCCCAGGAAACAGAAATCTAGAATTTAAATCCTCACTTAGCTTTATTTATTTCTAATCAAGTGAAATGAAATTTTGGAACACATCCACAGAAATATAAAACTAGTATCTGTCATTTCTGGGGGTCACCCTCCTTAGGAAAAGCCCTAGCATATTATGCAGACTCAAGCATCAGGGAACCTTCGTACAACATCAGTCCCCATTGATCTACATTAGTCACTCCCATTCCAAGATGCTGCTGCTCCTGCAGGGTCCAGACTTTTAGAAGGGCAAGTCTGCCTCTTTTGTGCCTCCCATGACAGGTTATGTGGGACTGACTAAGCACTAACTAGGCTGAGAGTGAGTGTGCCTCAGGTCCACTCTTTCTGGAGCACCAAGAAGTTGCCCTTCCAAGCTCTGGTCATCTCCCCAGAGCACAGACATAGACTGAGAGGGTCCCTGACACATCTCAGAATCTCACACCTCTGGCAGCCCTCCCCTCTTGGGTTATATGTTTTTCTCTCTTACTGCTATCAGAGATTCCTGAATTCCCTTTTCCCTCCAGAGCATCTGGAATAATTTCTGCAACTTTCTTAGGTCTTTACAAAAGACAGGAAGGTGCACTGACCTTAAGTACTGCCCACAGTGAGTTCTTCAAAACTCGCCAAGACAAGTAAATACGAAGGATCAAGCCACTTTGAACACTGGAGAAACAACCAGAAAAACACAGTAAAGAATTTTCAAACCAGAATTTCATATCCAGCCAATCTAAGCTTCATACGTAAAGGAGAAATAAAATCCTTTACAGACAAACAAATGCTGGGAGATTTTGTCACCACCAGGCCTGCCTTACAAGAGCTTCTGAAGGAAGCACTAAACATGGAAAGGAACAACCATTACCAGCCACTGCAAAAACATGCCAAATTGTAAAGACCATCCATGCTACGAAGAAACTGCATCAACTAATGAGCAAAATAACCAGCTAACTTCATAATGACAGGATCAAATTCACACACAACAATTATAACCTTAAATATAAATGGGCTGAATGCTCCGATTAAAAGACACAGACTGGCAAATTGGATAAAGAGTCAAGACCCATGAGTGTGCTGTATTCAGGAGACCCATCTCACGTGCAGACACACACATAGGTAAAGGGATGGAGGAAGACCTACCAAGCAAATGGCAAAGAAAAAAAAAAGCAGGGGTTGCAATCCTAGTCTCTGATAAAACAGACTTTAACCCAACAAAGATCAAAAAAGACAAAAAAGGGCATTACATAATGGTAAAGGGATCAATTCAACAAGAAGAGCTAACTATCCTAAATATATATGCACCCAATACAGGAGCACCCAGATTCATAAAGCGAGTCCTTAGATACCTACAAAGAGACTTAGACTCCCACACAATAATAATGGGAGACTTTAATATCCCACTGTCAACATTAGACAGATCCATGAGACAGAAAGTTAACAAGGATATCCAGGAATTGAACTTAGCTCTACACCCAACAGACCTAACAGACATCTACAGAGCTCTCCACCCCAAAGCAACAGAATATACATTCTTCTCAGCACCACATCACACTTATTCCAAAATTGACCACATAGTTGGAAGTAAAGCACTTCTCAGCAAATGTAAGAGAACAGAAATTATAACAAACTGTCTGTCAGATCACAGTGCAATCAAACTAGAATTCAGGACTAAGAAACTCACTCAAAACCACTCAACCACATGGAAACTGAACAACCTGCTCCTGAATGACTACATAACAAAATGAAGGCAGAAATAAAGATGTTCTTTGAAACCAATCAGAACAAAGACACAACACACCAGAATCTCTGGGACACGTTTAAAACCGTGTGTAGAGGGAAATTTATAGCACTAAATGCCCACAAGAGAAAGCAGGGAAGATCTAAAATTGACACCCTAACATCACAATTAAAAGAACCAGAGAAGCAAGGGCAAACACATTCAAAAGCTAGCAGAAGGCAAGAAATAACTAAGATCACAGTGGAACTGAAGGAGACAGAGACATAAAAAATACTTCAAAAAATAAATGAATTCAAGGGCTCATTTTTTGAAAAGATCAACAAAATTGACAGACCGCTAGCAAGACTAATGAAGAAGAGAGAGACGAATCAAATACACACAATAAAAAATGATAAAGGGGATATCACCACCGACCTCACAGAAATACAAACTACCATCAGAGAATACTATAAACACCTCTATGCAAATAAACTAGAAAATCTAGAAGAAATGGATAAATTCCAGGACACATACACCCTCCCAAGACTAAACCAGGAAGAAGTTGAATCCCTGAATAGATCAATAACAGGCTCTGAAATTGGGGCAATAATTAATAGCCTACCAACCAAAAAGAGTCCAGGACCAGACAGATCCACAGCTGAATTCTACCAGAGGTACAAAGAGCAGCTGGTACTATTCCTTCTGAATCTATTCCAATTAAAAGAAAAAGAGGGACTCCTCCCTAATTCATTTTATGAGGCCAGCATCATCCTGATACCAAAGCCTGACAGAGACACAACAAAAAAAGAGAATTTTAGGCCAATAACCCAGATGAACATCGATGCAAAAATCCTCAATAAAATACTGGCAACCCGAATCCAGCAGCACATCCAAAAGCTTATCCACCATGATCAAGTGGGCTTCATCCCTGGGATGCAAGACTGGTTTAACATACGCAAATCAATAAATGCAATCTATCATATAAACAGAACCAAAGACAAAAACCACATGATTATCTCAGTAGATGCAGAAAAGGCCCTCAACAAAACTCAACAGCCCTTCATGTTAAAAACTCTCAATAAATTTGGTATTAATGGGACGTATCTCAAAATAAGAGCTATTTATGACAAACCCACAGCCAATATCATACTGAATGGGCAAAAACTGGAAGCATTCCTTTTGAAAACTGGCACAAGACAGGAATGCCTTCTCTCACTACTCCTATTCAAAGAAGTATTGGAAGTTCTGGCCAGGGCAATCATGCAGGAGAAAGAAATAAAGGGCATTCAATTAGGAAAAGAGGAAGTCAAATTGTCCCTGTTTGCAGACGACATGATTGTATATTTAGAAAACCCCATTGTCTCAGTCCAAAATCTCCTTAAGCTGATAAGCAACTTCAGCAAAGTCTCAGGATACAAAATCAATGTGCAAAAATCACAAGCATTCCTATACACCAATAGCAGACAAACAAAGAGCCAAATCACGAGTTAACTCCCATTTGCAATTGCTTCAAAGAGAATAAAATACCTAGGAATACAACTTACAAGGGATGCGAAGGACCTCTTCAAGGAGAATTACAAACCACTGCTCAACAAAACAAAAGAGGACACAAACAAATGGAAGAACATTCCATACTCAGGGATAGGAAGAATCAATATCGTGAAAATGGCCATACTGCCCAAGGTACTTTATGGATTCAATGCCATCCCCATTAAGCTACCAATGACTTTCTTCACAGAATTGGAAAAAACTACTTTAAAGTTCATATGGAACCAAAAACAAGCCTGCACAGCCAAGACAAAAGAACAAAGCTGGAGGCATCACGCTACCTGACTTCAAACTACCCTACAAGGCTACAGTAACCAAAACAACATGGTACTGGTACCAAAACAGAGGTATAGACCAATGGAACAGAACAGAGCCCTCAGAAACAATACCACACATCTACAACCATCTGATCTTTGACAAACCTGACGAAAACAAGAAATGGGGAAACAATTCCCTATTTAATAAATGGTGCTGGGAAACTGGCTAGTCATAGGTAGAAAGCTGAAACTGGATCTCTTCCTTACACCTTATACAAAAATTAACTAAGATGGATTAAAGACTTAAATGTCAGATCTAAAACCATAAAAACCCTAGAAGAAAACCTAGGCAATACTATTCAGGTCATAGGTATGGTCAAGGACTTCATGTCTAAAACACCAAAAGCAATGGCAACAAAAGCCAAAATTGAGAAATGGGATCTAATTAAACTAAAGAACTTCTGCACAGCAAAAGAAACTACCATCAGAGTGAACAGGCAACCTACAGAATGGGAGAAAATTTTTGCAATCTACCCATCTGACAAAAGGCTAATATCCAGAATCTACAAAGAACTCAAACAAACTTACAAGAAAAAATCAACCCCATCAAAAAGTGGGTGAAGGATATGAACAGACACTTCTCAAAAGAAGACATTTACGCAACCAATAGACACATGAAAAAATGCTCATCACTGGCCATCAGAGAAATGCAAATCAAAACCACAATGAGATACTATCTCACACCAGTTAGAATGGCAACACTAAAAAGTCAGGAAACAACAGGTGCTAGAGAGGATGTGGAGAAATAGGAACACTTTTACACTGTTGATGGGACTGTAAACTATTTCAATAATTGTGGAAGACAATGTGGTGATTCCTCAAGGATCTAGAACTAGAAATACCATTTGACCCAGAGATCTCATTACTGGGTAATGAGATACCCATTACTGGGTAATGAGAGATAACCCAAAGGATTATAAATCATGCTGCTATAAAGACACACGCACACGTATGTTTATTGCAGCACTATTCACAATAGCAAAGACTTGGAACCAACCCAAATGTCCATCAGTGACAGACTGGATTAAGAAAATGTGGCACATATACACCATGGAATACTATGCAGCCATAAAAAAAGGATGAGTTCATGTCCTTTGTAGGGACGTGAAGCTGGAAACCATCATTTTCAGCAAACTATCACAAGAACAGAAAAACAAACACTACATGTTCTCACTCATAGGTGGTAATTAAACAATGAGAACATTTGGAAAAAGGATGGGGAACATCACACACTAGGGCCTGTTGTGGGATGGGAGGAGGGGGAGGGATAGCATTAGGACACATACCTAATGTAAATGACACGTTAATGGGTGTAGCACACCAACACGGCACATGTATACATATGTAACAAACCTGCACGTTGTGCACATGTACCCTAGAACTTAAAGTATAATCATAAAAAAATTTTAAAAAGAAATGTTCCCAGAATTTATTATATAAAAATTGAATCCTATCAGCACAAAGGCATGGACCGTAGTGGGTGCTATGTGCCCTGCCCACTCCTCCCCTCTTTAGAACTGAGACATCCATCTCCCAAGTTGCTGGGATTATGGGCAGCTCACAGCTCTCAACTGAGTCACTGTCCAGCTGTTGCCCTGAGATGAAGAGAGGTGTCCCTCCCAAGCTCACACTCCCTCCCTGTTAGAATCAGCTGAAGACTTTCTGGTGACTGTGTAACAGTTAAATTCCTCCATTTTCACGATTCTATTTTTTATAAAGTAAAATTTCAAACAAACAAACAATAAAACCCTGTCAATATGCATGGATGGAACACACACACACACACACACACTGGAAAAAGAAGTTTTGGTAGGAAACACACCAGAGTGATAACGATGGTTATCTCTAAAATGTGATTATGGAATTTTCTGTTTACCAAATTTTCTATGGCAAGCACATACAACTGTTACAATAAGTGAACAACAACCCCATAGGCTGAGATGAGCTCATCAGCAACCGGGATGGATAGTTTCCAGCCTGCTCACAGTTTCTGACTTCGAGCTCCTGCTGCTTTCTCCTCTGTTGGAAGACTTTCTCAAGCACTCAGAGAGCATGCTCAGCCTGGAGGCACCAGGAAATACCATGGAGTTGACAACCCCAGGGTCAGTCCTCAACTGATAGGGGCTGGGAGTCAATAGTTAAGTGTCTCACCTCCCCTTCTCTGGTCGGGCAATTCTGATGTGGACCACAAAGAATCTGAGAGTCCTAACAGGATTCACCCTCAATTGCCCAGAGTAGGTTGTCAACATACTTTGTAGTGACTTTTCTCTCCCTTTTCTCTCTCCCTGTCTCACCTTTCTCAGTTTCTCAGATTCACTGAACCAAGTTAAGAGAATTTCTACAGCCAATAACCCCTGGATTACCAAGTACTGACCTTTGTCTTTTATCTCTGTACCTCTACCATCCACTAGCAGAGAGCTTTGCCCACATTAGACTTGCTATTAAATGCCTGTGTAATTCAATTAGATTTTAGTTCACCATAGGTATAATGGAAACCTGAATGCTCTTAAATGAGGCAGACCAGCGTAGATTCAAAACCAGCCCCATGAATTACTATTTGCACCACAAGCAGAGTGTGCCTCTTAAAAGGCATTGCATAGTGATCTACTTTATAACTGACCCGGATACCCAGGAGTACAGATGGCCAAAGTTAATGCTACAAGTTTACAAATCAATTCAAGTGGGCACCATTTTAGTGCTGGTAGATGGCACACATTAAGAGAGACATTGCGTCACTTGCCCATTCCCTCTAGAATAGTCATATCCTTTGCCACCAGCATTATCTCCACAATGGTTAGTCAACCTTAGAGAGTATGTCGTGGCTCATCTCAAGTAAGTAGATGGGACCATAAACATAAGCCACCACACCTGACCCTGACTTTTCTCTCAATATGAGCTGTCTATGAGCTATTGCTTCCACAATTTCCTGGTACAAAGAGAATTTATGTTCATAATGAAGCAGAAGCTCTAATTGCATGATCCCCAAGGTACTTTGTACTTTATCAAAGAAAATTTGTTTGTTCATTGTAGTGTTTATCTGTGGACAAATACCTTTCAGTTAACCAGAATATTTTTATTAACAGTGAACCCCAAATGTGTCACCCAGTCTGAAATACATAGGACTTTATCTCCTATGTTACTAAAGACATCGACTACCACACCTGACACTGGTAACAGCACCATCCCTTTGCCCCATGCCTAGTGCATAGCTCAAGTCTTTGGGCTTGACATCCTGAAAGCAAGGAAAGAGGCTGAGTGGGGGAGAGTGGAGTTCATCATAGCTTAGACTGTAAAGTCAGACACAAGTCTGAAATGTTAGTTTTCACATTTCCACTAGCTCATTACGACCTAGTAGGTACATGACCAATAAAATGAGCATGATTTCCATGGTCTTTTTAAATACTCAGAAAGAGTCTTAAGCACTTGATGGCATTTAAAACTCCCAGAAAGTGATTCTCATTCCTCACAGAATATGAAGTATGGGACTAATTTCAGACTGGTCCCGCCAAAGTTAAAAGTCAGCAAAGTTCTCCTCTCCTCTGGTGCTCTCAGATTCCCCACTCAGCCATCTTTTCAATTTTCCTCCAGAGTGTTCAGGATCCAAACAAGGCAAGAAATATCAGCATAGGCTCCTGTTTCACAAACCCTTCCTTCATATCCTACCTAATGGGTTCACATATCTTTGGACATATGTTCTGGTTTCTCTTTCTTCCTCTTCTCCTCCTACTGCCTCTGCCTTCTCTTCGTATTACTCTCTGTCTCTACTCCTTCTAAGATATAGATGCAGAAGAGAAGAGATTTAAGATTATTGTTTTTTTGAGAGAGAATCTTGCTCTGTCACCCACACTGGAGTGCGGTGGCACAAAACACAACTCACTTCAGCCTTGACCTCCTAGGCTCAAACAATCCTCCCACCTCAGCCCTCTCAAGCAAGTAGATGGGACCATAAACAGAAGCCACCACACCTGACCTGACTTTTTTTTTTTTCACATCTAGCTTTTTTTTTCTCTTTTTTTCTTTTTTTTTGGAGACAGACTATTGCCATGTTGCCCAGGCTGACCTCAAATTCCTGGGTTCCAAAGTGCCGGGATGTGAGCCACTGTGCCTCTCCAAAGTGGGTTTGTTTATTTTTTTTAACTTACATTTAATGATGACCTACTTATTATGTGCTAGGCACCATTGAAGATATTTTCATATGTAATGCCTGAGTGCCTCTATTTACTTTGAGATTCACTTCTCCTTCCTACCAACTTTGTGCTATTTTCTCTAATCAAAATTATTAAGAGGAAGGTAGTCAACTAGTAAGATTCCCCTGTACAAGTAGCTGGTTTTAAGTCAAATGCAAAAGCAAGTCTGAACTCAAAAGAATGACAAATGTATACAAGTACAACATCCTTCATTAGGGACAGGAAATGGTTAAGAGAAAAGTACTACTGTAGATACAATTTGCGCCCAGATATAGAAATGAGGCAGAGTGGCTAAAATTTTTGGATTTGGAGGTAGGTTGCCCGGGTCCTCGACTCGCTGCTCAAACTTTCCAAGCCTTGGTTTCTTATCAATTAAAGGGACACACAACAATCTTAAGCCATAGGATTGGTATAAGTATTAAATGAGAAATGAACGTAAAACACTTAACACAGTCCTAAGACATAATAAATGACTCATAAAATAAGCTGATTCTGAGCACAGATTTCTTTCTTCTAAAACTCATTCTCCTCTCAATTTTTTATTTTTAAACATAATAACTGTACATAGATATGGGGAACAGTGGGATGTTTTGGTAAATGTATACAATGTGTAAAGTATCAAAGCAGGGTATTTAGCATACCCATCCTCTTCTACTATTCTTGTATTCATTTATTTGTGGTAAGAACATTCAAAATACTCTCTTCCAGCTATTTTGATATATACAATATTGCTAACCATAATCACTCTATTGTGCAATAAAACACCAGAACTTATTTGTCCTTTCTAACTTTACTTTGCACCTGTTGACTAATCTTACCCTATATTCCTCATCCCCCTATCCGCCCCACCCGTCTCTAGTAACAACTATTCTACTCTCTACTTTTATGAGATCAACTTCTTTAGATTCCACATATGAATGAGATCATGTGGTATTCATCTTTTTGTGCCTGGCTTATCCCACTTAATATAATGTCCTCAAGGCTCATCCATGTTGCTGCAAATGACAATGCTTTATTCTTTTTAGTGGTTGAATAGTATTCCACTGTGTACGTATACCACGTTTTTATTCACTCATCTGTTGATGAACACTTAGATTGATTTCATATCTTGGCTATTATGAATAGAACTGCAACAAACATAGGAGTGCAAATAGCTCTAACATGGTAATTTCATTTTCTTTTGATATGTACCCAGTAATGGGATTGCTGGATCATGTGGTAGTTCTATTTTTTATTTTTGAGGGACTGCCATACTATTTCCATGATGTACAAATTTATATTTCTAACAGTATATGAGTTTTCCTTACTCCACATCTAGACCAGCATTTGTAATATTTTCTCTTTTTAATAACATTCTAATCAGGGTGACGTTGACAGCTTATTGTGACTTTGACTTGCATTTTCCTGATTATTAATGGTGTTGAGACTATTTTCATATACCCATTAATCATTTGTGTCTTCTTTGGGGATATGTCTATTCAAATTTTTTGCTTTATTGGATGCTTTTTCTATTGTGCTGTTATGTATTCTGGATATTAACTCCTTGTCAGATGCATAGTTAACAGATATTTTGTCGTATTCTGTATGTTGTCTTTTCACTCTGTTGATTGTTTCCTTTGCTGTACTGAAGATTTTCAGTCTGATATCATCTTAATTTGTCTATTTTTGCTTTGGTTGCTTGTGTTTTGGGGTCTTATCCAAAATATTCTTGCCCAGACCAATCTCATAAATTTTTGTTCAATGCAGTTTATATTTGAAATTAACAGCCTTCCTCATTTCTTTCTGATTTGCTTATGTTCTCTGTGTGTTATCAATTAAAAGCCCAGTTATTCTGGGAAACAAGAACTGATTCACCATGGGTGATAACACTTTCACTGATAGTAATTACACTAACAGCAGTGGCCACTCTCAAACTTTAACTAGAGCAGTCTTCAAACACACTGACTGGCTAGTTTTCTCCAGTTAGTAGCACCCTGATTATACACTGCCTGCCTTGCTCACCCTTGCTCTCTACATGCTATTTAGGAATCAATACTCTCTAGCTGCCTAGTTCAGTTAAGCCAGACTGAAATGCTGTCCAGCTTAAGCAGAGTTTGAGAAATTATAGGGTGATGAAGAGATGGGGAGTTGCCAAAGCAACCAAGGACAATGAAAAGTCTGACGTGATTCACACGTAAAGATCAATGGTGAATGGAAAAAAGATGTAGCCGGAGACAGGGAAGAAAATCAAATTTCTGTGTTATTTTATATTTTGAGAACTATTTTCACAATCCCAAAGGAAGGAAGCGAAAGTTGCCAAAGAGCCTAAGATCAAATTTGAAGTTTATTTATTTGTTACTTATTCACTCAAATATATATTGAGTGCCTACTACATAACAGGTACTCTTTGAGAGTTGCAATATATTGCTGAACAAAACAAACAGAAACCTCTATAAATCTCTATCACCCAAGATTTGAAGTGGGCTGCCTGCTAGCATTTGACCAACTTAGCTTTTCTGTTCCAGACCTGTGGTTCTGAAAATAGCAAGTTTCATGGGTTTAAAAGAAGCCAAAGAATTTTCAATTCCTCTTTTGCTCATTTCTTAGCAGGAGGCTCTTGAAGGAGCCACATTTGTGCATAAAAAGACATTACAAGCACTAGGGGAAGGAAACATATAGAGAAGTGGGATAAAGAACTTTCATAAATTAGAAAGTACACAAAGCCAAGCCCATCAAAACCAGAAAATGTGCTGATAATATCAAGTGGAAGAATCAGAGCACTAAGACCTTTGAAGCAATTTCTACTTGCTTAACGTCTGTGCTAGAGTTACTAAAGCTGAAGAATTTGCGTTAATTTACCACGTTTTCCAAGCTAACTCAGTTAAACCAGTAAGCATCATGGAGCCAATGTGATACACCTGTTCAGATTTCCTTTCATGAGCCTTGAAGGTCTGGAAACAGCAGCCTCTCAGTCCATAGTTCATACACATTTTTAAGTTAGAACCTAGAAACAGAACTAGTACAAGTCTATCCTCTGAGGCTTCACAGAATTGAAGATAAACTACATATTGTTAGTGGACTAATGACTAATTCTAAACATGTACAGGTTTTATTTAGAAAAGTCTACTAAAGAATTGAAAGATGATAGCACAAGCAGGTGTCAAAAGAATGATGTTTAGTGAATATAGTTTACTTTTTCTTCTATTCATTACCATACAAAAGAGTAACTGATGTCAGAAATTCCACTGCAACCAAATAATTTGAAAAATACCCAGTAATTTATAACTTCCTCTTCTCCAGAGTATAGCTCTTACCTGCAGACTATACTAAATTTCATTAGCAACATTTAGCTCTTTATAATTATGATTATGGTTATATCCTTATGTTTACCCAGATGATTATTTGACTTGTCTGTTTCCCCCTTACTAGACTACAAGTACCACAGAAGCAGTTATATTTTTTGCTTATCATAGAATCACCAGCATCTAGCACTTAGTAGGGCCTCAATAAATATTTAAGTGAATGAGCCTTCAAACTTTAAGACCATGGAATTGGTTCTATTCCAAACATAATATTATACTATGCAATGCTTCTGTGAATAAAATCATGAGGAATTGGGAAGTAAGATTTGTGATCATTCACATTCCAGTAAAGGGCACACGTAGATCCATGGAACCAGATGTACTGATGTCAGCTTCCTCAGCAGCTGTCAGGCTGATATTATCATTAGTCATAATCACCCTCCTCATCATTATTATTTGGATCTATTTCTGTGCTAAATGCTTTAAATATATTATTCCTAATCTTCAATAATCCTTTTTAGGTATGCGTTCTTACCCCCATTTTACAGCTGAAGAGATTAAGGCTTCCAGAGTTCTTAAGCAGCAGAGACAGAAATTGAGCTCCAACTCTCCTCCAAGTATGTATTCCACCTCTTCCCCTAAAACTGATTCAGAAATCACAATTTCTTTCAAGACATCTGCTCAGAAATGTACTATCTTAGACTTCATGGCACCAACGTTTTGCCTCTCTATCTGACTTGGTTTAACCTCACTGATGGCCATTGGATGCATCTTATTTTTTCAAAGAAAATGTTTCTTGCTGTGCTAAACAGTATCAGTTTCTTGTAGAGTGCTGTTCTGATAGCTCTGACTACTCTAGGGAAAGAGTGGATGTGACAGATGGCCTTGGCAGGAATATCCTAAGGCAAAATGTTAAAATAATTCCTTTCTTGACTTGCAGGATTGTTTTGAGAGCCCCCAGCAAAACTGGAGTTCCAGTACCCAAGTGACTAACAACCCTGCTTTAATAGGAAATTAAGGTTAGGGGGACATGGGTGCTTACCATGTGCCTTTCACCGGGTATTTCTTTTACCTGGTGGATGACCTAATGCCTGGTTGTTGGACCTGTGACCCGGGGATCCCTCACATGGGAAACTTATTTATACAGGCAGATGCTCTCATGACTCTTCTCTGACCCATGTCCCATTTATGCCTGCCTGACCATCACTCTGACACTGGGAGCCTGACCTTATATTTTCCCCAACTTTGGAGAAAACCCAGCCTGGGGCAGCTCTGAGTTCATTAGAGGGAAGGTGCAAATTCAATACTCTACCACAGTAGAAAATATATTTAAATAATTTTTACTTACAGATCCCATGCATACCTCTGTCCCCAGGTCACATGAGTCAGTAATGACAAATCAAGCCAAGAAAGAGAGAGAGCATGCCGAGAGAGAGAGACAGCATGCGTGGCAACTAGCAGTATATATAGGAGAATAAGGTGTGGGTCACTTTAAGTTCTCAGGCAAATGCCTAAATGATCTGTGTAAAGGAAGCAAAGGGAGAAAGCCGGAGCCTAGTTAGCAAGGCAGGTGAAAGAGTCTCTAAGTTCTTATCTCTGACTATCTAAACCATTTAGGTGTGGTGCAAAACTGGAAACTGTTCAGGATGATTGGGCCCTGCTTCTGATATGAGAAAATTAAACTTGTATTCAAAATGGATGCCAAGGCAACATAAAATTATAACAATTCACTACAAGCATAGAGCCAGCTTGAGAATATCATTATTTTCACATTGGAAACCCATGGAGAATAAAAGGATGGGTCTTTTTGATAAAGGATCATTTAAAAATCATAAGTCTTGTTTTCCTGTATTAAGAGTTCAATGGTTCAGTAAAGGAAAGCATGTCTTAATCATATTTATGTTGCACTTTCTCATCTCTAGGCACAATTATTTGCATAGTAGAACCCCATATATGGTTTACAGAGTCTAACTGGTATATGATTATTGAATGTTTATTGGATCTGCTTAATAGATCATATACTCTAGGAAGAAATGAAGATCCAGTTTGCAGATGAAAATAAAGACCATGAATAATCCTTCTTGGATTTCACGGCAAGTAACTAGTGGAATTAAATGGAATTATACGAAGATGCATGGCTCTACCGAGCCTATGCCATGGTATGTCGGGGCACCAACCTACAATGCCAAAGCTTGACGGACCATCAGACCAGACTGAAATTAAATTTAATGTGGTTTATCTTTATACTCATTAACAGAGCTAGCTTTGGTATATTGGATAACATTTTTTAACCAACCCCGTACACCTGAAACATTAGCTGTCATGTGGGTGGATAGAATAGAAAAATTGTGAAATCATGGTGGGTTCAATGCAAATAGCATAGGTGTATTAGTTTGTTTAAGCTTATAAAGACATACCTGAGACTGGGTAATTTATACAGCAAAAAGGGTTTAATGGACTTACAATTCCACATAGCTGAGAGGCCTCACAATCATGGCAGAAGACAAGGAGGAATAAATCACATATTACATGGATAGCAGCAGGCAAAGAGAGACAACATGTATAGGGGAACTCCTCTGTATAAAACCATCAGGATCTCATGAGACTTATTCACTATCATGAGAATAGCATGGGAAAGACCAGCCCCCATGATTCAATTACCTACCACTGGGTCCCTCCCATGACACATGGGAATTGTGGGAGCTACAATTCAAGATGAGATTAGGGTAGGAACACAGCCAAACCATATCATTCCACCCCTGGACTCTCCCAAATCTCATGTCCTCACATTTCAAAACCAATCGTGCCTTCACAACAGTCCCCCAAAACCTTAACTCATTTCAGCATTAACTCACAAGTCCACAGTCCCAAGTTTCATCTGAGACAAGGCAAGTCCCTTCTGCCTATGAGCCTGTAAAATCAAAACCAAGTAAGTTACTTCCTAGATACAATGCGGGTACAGGCATTGAGTAAACACAGCCATTCCAAATGGGAGACATTAGCCAAAAAAAGGGGCTGAGGCCCCATGTAAATCCAGCAGGGCAGTCAAATCTTAAAGCTCCAAAATGATCTTTGACTCCATTTCTCCCATTTGGGTCACGTTGATGCAAGAGATGAGTTCCCATGATCTTGGGCAACTCTGCTCCTGTGGCTTCACAGGGTACAGCCTCCCTCCTGGCTGCTTTCACAGGCTGGTGTTGAGTGTCTGCAGCTTTTCCAGGCACATGGTGCAAGCTGTTGGTGTAGCTACCATTCTGGGGTCTGGAGGACAGTGGCCCTCTTTTCAGATCTCCACCAGGCAGTGCCCTAGTAGGGACTCTGTGTGGGTTTCTGACCCCACATTTCCCTTCCACATGGCCCTAGCAGATTCTCCATGAGGTCACTGCCCCTGCCGCAAACTTCTACCTGGGCATCCAGGGATGTTCATACATCCTCTGAAATCCAGGCAGAGGTTTCCAAATCTCACTTATTGACTTTCATTCACCTGCAGGCTCAACACCACATGGAAGCTACCAAAGCTTGGGGCTTTCACCCTCTGAAGCAACAGCCCAAGCTGTACCTTGGCCCCATTAGCCATGGCTGGAGTGGTTGGGATGCAGGGCACCAAGTCCCTAGGCTGCACAGAGCAGGGGGTCCTTGCGTTTGGCCCACAAAACCATTTTTTCCTCCTAGGCCCCTGGGCCTGTGATGGGAGGGGCTGCCACAAAATCTCTGACATGCCCTGGAGACATTTTATCTGTTGTCTTGGTGATTAACATTTGGCTCCTGGTTAATTATGCAAATTTCTGCAGCTGGCTTGAATTTTGCCCCAGAAAAATGTTTTTTTTTTTTTAAATCACATCTTCAGGCTGCAGATTTTCTGAACTTTTATACTGTTTCCCTTTTAAAACTGAATGCTTTTAACAGCACCCAAGTCACTTCTGAATGCTCTGCTGCTTTGAAATTTATTCCACCACTCACGCCTGTAATCCCATCACTTTGGGAGGCTGAGGTGGGTGGATCATGAGGTCAGGAGATCGAGACCATCCTGGCAAACACGGTGAAACCCCGTCTCTACTAAAAAAAATACAAAAAAATTAACCGGGTATGGTGGCAGGCGCCTGTAGTCCCAGCTACTCGGGAGGCTGAGGCAGGAGAATGGCGTGAACCCAGGAGGTGGAACTTGCAGTGAGCCAAGATCATGCCACTGCACTCCAGCCTGGGTGACAGAGCAAGACTCCATCTCAAAAAAAAAAAAAAAAGAAAGAAAGAAAGAAAAGAAATTTCTTCCACCAGATACCCTAAAAAATCCCTCAAGTTCAAAATTCTACAAATCTGTAAGGGAGGGGCAAAATGCCACCAATCTCTTTACTAAAACATAGCAAGAGTCACCTTTACTCCAGTTCCCAACAAGTTCCTCATCTCCAAGACCACCTCAACCTGGATTTTATTGTCCATATCATTATCAGCATTTTTGTCAAAGCCATTCAACAAGTGTCTAGAAGGTTCCAGACTTTTCTACATTTTCCTGTCTTCTTCTGAGCCCTCCAAACTGTTCAAACCTCTGCCTATTACCCAGTTCTAGTCACTTCCTCATTTTTGGGTGTCTTTACAGCAATGCCCCACTCTACTGGTACCAATTTACTGTGTTAGTCCATTTTCACACTGCTGATAAAGACATACCTGAGACTGGGTAATTTATACAGGAAAGAGAGTTTAATGGGCTTACAATTCCATGTTACTGCAGAGGCCTCACAATCATTCTTACATGGATGGCAGCAGGCAAAGAGAGAGAGCTTGTGCAGGGGAATTTCTCTTTATAAAACCATTAGCTCTCATGAGACTTATTCACTATTGCAAGAATAGCATGGTAAAGACCCACCCCCATGATTCAATTACCTCCCACTGGGTCCCTCGCATGACACATGGGAATTTTGGGAACTACAATTCAAGATGAGATTTGGGTGGGGACACAGCCAAACTATATCAATAGGTCAACTATTTTACCTCCACTGAGGGTCAATAATTCTTTCCTGTTCTCTGCACTGGATCTCAGTATCTAGCACGTAAAAATTACAAGCTATGTACCTTCCATTTTCCATCCAACTTCAAAATGTATGCTCCTTTGCCAAAATATTGATAAATGTAATAAGTATATGAACTAAAGAAGAGAATCATCTCTTGGGCAATATTTCCAGATAAAAGCTTCCACACTTTAGAGAAATCCAATTTATAAGATTCTAAGATTTTAGTTCAAAATCTACATCTAAATTATGGATTAAAGAAAGGAGTGGAGGGTTTATTTAGCTTACTAAAAGTATCTGTTCTATTACACAAGATTCTCTGAAGGTGTCCTTTAAATGGTACATTGGTACGTTAAAAGTATGGCAGGATTTAATGGCATGGATGAAATTACTATAGTGTCCCAAGGTTTCTTATTTTAGATATTGAACCTTTGGATATAATTCAGTAAGTTTACCAGGAGTGTTTGATTTTGGTGAATATTGGAGGTGTGAACAGACAGCACAGAACCAATGAGTCACGTCATCTCCCAGGGACACAAAAATGTTTTCCTTTTGTTCTAAATGGTCTTGGATTGTAAGATCAGCAAGCACAATTTAAAAGAATCCCCAAATGAATAAACTTTATTGTTTTAATAAACTCGATGAAGCAATCACTGACATGAAAGTGGAACTTAATTAAAGTTGAAGCATAGATACATAAGCTGTAACTGGAAAGGAAGCACTACTAAAACCAAAGCTCTTTCCTTTCATGTCCTCTAGCCCAAACACACAAAAAAGGCCATAGTGTGCAGAGAGATGTCAGTGCCCTATTAGGATAACAATAGTCACATTAATAATAATGCCACAGTCCATTATTATGATTATAAAGAATTATATTGAACTGCATTGCTGATATAATAATGACCACTTTACTGCAGTAACTCTCAAAGGCAGTTTTAATTATTAGAAATCACAATGCTATTGAAATTGCTTACCTTATCCTGAAATAACCATATTCTTTCAACGCCAGGGATTAAGAAGACACATATTTAAAAGTCTGGAGAAAGACGTCTCATGAAAAGATAAAGTGAACCCTTTTGTACCTCAAGTGGCATTATCAGTTCACTTCTCCTGAGACCTGGCTGTTGAGATGGTTTCCTGTGTTTTCTCACATCCTCACATGTCCTTTCAATAAATGCTCATCACCAAAAGGTATCCAGACATTTCACTGTCTCTCTTGCAACCTGAACAAGCATAACCAACTCCCCTGGCTAATTCCAAGTTTGCCTTACTACTTACAGCTCTCTCCACTGCTTTAAAAATTGTGAGAAGAGAACTTCCCCCTACCATTTTGGTACATCATCCAATAATATAAGACTTCGGAGAAATTTGGGGGGAAAAAAATCCAAAACACTGTATCTCATTATTAAAAGATTATAAATCCTTAATTTATATGTAGTCCTTGCTAAATTCATAATATGGTTAGGGGCAAAAATGTCTGACTAGGCAGGTGTGGTGGTTCAGGCCTATAATCCCAGCATTTTGAGAGACTGAGGCAGGTGGATCACCTGAGTCCAGGAGTTTGAGGCCAGCCTGGGCAACATGGTGAATCCGTATCTGTACAAAAAATATATAAAAAACTAGCTGGGCATGGTGGCACATGCCTATAGTCCCAGCTACTTAAGAGGCTGAGGTGGGAAGATCACTTGGACCCAGGAGGCAGAGGTTGCAGGAAGCTGAGATGGCACCACTGCAGCCTGAGTGACAGAGAAAAAAAAAAAAAAAGTCAACTTAGTCAGTGTTATTCAATGTCCTAATACACCATCATCTAGGTGCTGACTTAGTCCAGCAGATAGATGAACTCTGTATTGCAATAACTTCAGGCACACTGAATGTTTCGTAGTCCCAAATCCTTAGTTGGTATTCCAGTGCCTAAAATTCTGTACCTTTATATTTAAGATATGTCACTTGTAAGCAACATATAGTTGGGTTTTAACTTTTTATTCTTAATCCAGTCTGACAATTTTAACTTCAAATGTTTTTTAGCACGTTTACTTCAAATGTGGTTACTGATGTGTCTGAGTTTAAACTACTATATTACTTTCTACTTTCTACTGGGTCCCATCTGTTTGTGTTCTGTCTCCTGAGCCCTCTTCTCTCTCCTACCTTGGCTTTTCAAAAATTTACAGAATTTATGTTTTTAATCTATGTTCCTCTTGATTACCTTGGTTTTTTTTTTTTTTTTTTTTTTTTTGCATGAGTCCTGCTTGAGGTATGTACCTTTGGCTTGAAATTTTTTGTGACTTTCACACTGTTATATCTTCAAATATTGTTTCTGCCATATTCTGTTAGTCTCACCTGTTATTTTCCATGGGGACATTAAGCATAGTTATTTCAAATTCCAGGTTTACTATTTTCTAGATCCCCCATGAGTCTTGTTCTTTTGTCTCATGTTTCTCCTTGTTTGTGTTTACAGATTTGTGTTTTCTCATATTATATGAAAGACTGAGAAAAACTGGGTGTCTGCAATATGGGGATATCTTCCCCTAAAGAGTTTAACATTTGCTCTGGACCTGGGCTAAGATTACTAGTAATTCCAGATCACCTCAATTCAATCAGAGATTGACATAATTAAAAATCAATTTCCAATTTACTCTTAGTCCCAGAGACTACACCTTTGGGTTCTTAACACAAAAGCTAGGTTTGGCAGGGCTTCCCTCCTTGGTGAACCCTTAATTCCAATGTTTGTCTCACCAACCATATAAGCATTTCACAGCTCTGCTTAGGTTCTCAGACTTTGAGTCTCTCGAGAAATGGTAGAAATATGTAAGGGAATGTAGCCCCAAGGCCAGCCTCACCCCTTTGGGTTTCCTCCTTCTCTCAATTCTTTTGATCCATAAGTTGTCACTGTCTTATTAATTTCTTAAGCTTTAAAATAGATGTTTTCCTATTTGATCCAGCTTCTCCAATATTACTAGTGGGAAGATTGGCCTGAATTACCTAGTTTGCTATTGCCAGAAGTAGAATTCTCACTGTCTAAAATCTAAGTGTTGGGGAGTTGTCGTTGGCTGAAGGCTTTGTTCCCACTTAATATTGAAACAACAGTAGGGACCATATTAAGCCATTTTACTCATTTATATTTTGAAGAAATACATATGTTTTCTTAGACAGTGGGGTTTGGAGCTTTAAGTTATGATTTAGCTGGTCTGAAGAATTTCCAAAAGCCTCTTGGATATGGTTCACAGGAATAAACCAGTATACACATTAATCTACACATATATGTTTCTTGATCCTGGAGTTTTGCAGATACTGCTGTCTAGATGGATCTTTGCTCACTGGAAATATCAGTATAAGGACAACAATCCAACCATCTGTGACTGCCAATGGCAAAGTCAATCATCATTTGTTGTTTGCCCTTAGCTTGAAAACTCTGCTCAACCTTAGACTGATGAGCAACTCTGATGCTTTTTCTCAAGGAAGATCTGGCTGCTAATTGTGAAATGATTCTCTTGGTATTTCATAGTTTATGATCCCAGCCAACAGTGGTCATGGACATGTATTTAATTAATATTTAGATTTGACCATATTTTAGATGTGAAAAGCACTACACTAGGTGATATAGAAGGTTAAAAAAGATGAATCTTATTTCTGCCCTCTCATTAACATGACTAATTATGTTACCATGGTTTTAAGACTTTTATTGTATACATCTTCACTATAAGTCATTTCAAGTCTTTTGAAAGCAGTGAAGGCATAAATAATTAATGAATCTATGAACAAATCTCTATCCTGTTCTCAAGGACTTTATGATCCATAACTGACTCAGCTTACTGTGGAGTTAATCAGATTGAGATGCCCTTGAATGGAAGGTCATTAAGCTACTTCAGAGCACACAGTGATGCATTTATGAGGTAGACACTGAATTGCCTGCCCAACTACCAGTCCTCCTCCTTTGATTTTCCAACTTTTATTTTAGATTCAGGGCTTACATGTGCAGGTTTATTACCTGGGTATCTTGCATGATGCTGAACTTCGGGGTACAACGATCCCATCACCCAGGTAGTAAGCATAGTATCTGATAGGTAATTTCTTAAATCCCTCCTTCCTTCCGCCTTTAGTAGTCCCCAGTGTCTATTGTTGCCATCTTTATGTCCATGAGTACCCAATTCTTAGCTCCCACTTATAAGTGACAACAGTATTTGGTTTTCTGTTCTTGCATTAATTTGCTTAGAATTATGACCTCTAGCTGCATCCATGTTTCTGCAAAGGACATGATCTCATTCTTTCTCATAGCCACATAGCGTCCCATGGTGTATATGTACCACAATTTCTTTTTTCTTTTTTTTTTTTTTTTTTGAGACAGAGTCTCTCTGTCACCCAGGCTGGAGTGCAGTGGCACGATCTTGGCTCACTGCAAGTTCCATCTCCCAGATTCACACCATTCTCCTGCCTCAGCCTCCTGAGCAGCTGGGACTACAGGCGCCCACCACCACACCAGGTTAATATTTTGGATTTTTAGTAGAGATGGGGTTTCACCATGTTAGCCAGGATAGTCTCGATCTCCCAACCTTGTGATGCACTGTCCTCGGCCTCCCAAAGTGCTGGGATTACAGGTGTAAGCCACCACGCCCGGCCATGTACCACATTTTCTTTATCCAACTCCCCATTGATGGGCACCTAGGTTGATTCCATGTCCTTGGTATTGTAAATTGTTTTGTGATAAACATGCAAGTGGATGTGTCTTTTTAGTAGAACAATTTGTTTTCTTTTGGATATATACCCAATAATGGGATTGCTGGCTCAAATGGTAGTTGTTTTATAAATTCTTTGAGAAATCTCCAAACTACTTTCCACAGTGGCTGAACTAAATTATACTATACAACAGTATGTAAGCATTCCTTTATCTCCATGACCTCACCAACATATGCTGTTTTTTGACTTTTTAATCATGGCCATTCTGAGATGGTATTTCATTGTGGTTTGGATTTACATTTCTCTGATGATGATAAACGTGGAACATTTTTTCATGTTTATTGGCCACTTGTGTGTCTTCTATTGAGAAGTGTCTGTTCATGTCTTTTGCTACTTTTAAGTGCTCCTCCTCCTTCCCTAACAGAACCCAAATTCTGTTCATCTATCTACCTTCCTCAGCCATAGTTATCAGCCTTAGGGGATCTTCTTCCCCTAGCCAGTAATTAGGGCTGTGCTAGGCCCATGGCCCACTTCTGGTCATTGAGATGTGAGAGCAAGTCTCCTAAGAAACTTTTAAAGCAACAGAAAGAAGTTTTCTCTCTACATCCTCTAGATGCTTCTACATTTATGGCAACTGCAACTGTGGCAGCCATTTTGCAGTATGGCTGAGGATGAAGCCAACATGGAGAACGGCAGACTCAGAGACAGGAAGAACATGGCACTTTCATGACATCATCAAGTCAGGGGGCTGACAGCATTAGTAATTCATTGCAACCATTATTTTTAAGAAGGAAAGAAGGTAAAGAATAGAAACTTTTTTAAATGAAAGAAAACTTTTGGTAAAACAAAGTGGTTTTTATAATGTCTTTTAATATCCCAAGAAAAAGATAATAGGATAAGGAACATATCTCATGAATATATCTATCAGTTTCAACTGTAATGCTCTCTGAAAATTTTAAAGGTAATTTTTTCAAGCAAGCACTGCATCACAACCAGTACTTGCAACTTTGGCACTATGGACATTTGAGCTTGATAATTCTTTGTTGTAGGGGCCTGTCCTATGTACAATATTTACCAATATCGCACTAGCACCCCTTGCCCTTGGTTTTGAAACTAAGAAATTGGCCAGGCGCGGTGGCTCAAGCCTGTAATCCCAGCACTCTGGGAGGCCGAGACGGGCGGATCACGAGGTCAGGAGATCGAGACCATCCTGGCTCACCCGGTGAAACCCCGTCTCTACTAAAAAAAAATATAAAAAACTAGCCGGGAGAAGTGGCGGGCGCTCGTAGTCCCAGCTACTCGGGAGGCTGAGGCAGGAGAATGGCGTAAACCCGGGAGGCGGAGCTTGCAGTGAGCTGAGATCCGGCCACTGCACTCCAGCCTGGGTGACAGAGCGAGACTCCGTCTCAAAAAAAAAAAAAAAAAAAAAAAAGAAACTAAGAATGCCTCCAGACATTGGCATGGCCAAATGTCCCCTAGGGGGCAAAGTCACCTCCAGTTGAGAACCATGACTTAAAGTCATTTTTTTTTTTTTTTTTTTACAGGCCTTTGTCCAGTGTGAAGAAAAATGTATATTCCTTTTAAACACCTTATTCCCTTTTTTAATAAAACATTGTGAACACCACAGAAACACATAAAAGGAGAGTTTCCAGAACCCATTGTCTCTCAAATATTAACAATTTAGTGTATAAACTTTAATATTTTTTCTATTCCTGCATTTGCATATGGATATGGTTTTATAAATATAAATATTTTTCATTTTCTGCTTAATGTAATTTTCACATTTATGTGCATCTATTATATTTATATAACATATGTGAGTATATTTCCCATCCTCGTTCTTTACAATGGCTGAATCGCATTATAATGTATGGATGTTCTATAATTTATTTACCACCTAAAGATGAGCATTAGAGTTATTTCCAGTATTTGCCATTGCAAACAACACTGCAATGAGCACATCTATATATAAATCTTTGCATACACATGTGAGTACTGCTTTAGGATAAATTACTTGAAGTTGAATGACCAGATCAAAGGCTATAACATCAGCCCATTTTGAAAGTCTAAGTGTACCTCCAAATCCAGAATAGTAGAAATAACAATAAGGAGGAATGCATTGCATAGAAATTGAACTGTGCTAATGTATGTATGAGAAAAATTAAATTTACAAGGTTTGAGGATGGGTTATCCAGGTTAACTTTTTATGGAAGAGTCATAAAATAGGATTTAGACTGGGGCTTTTTGAACCCTATTCAGGTGTACTAAATAACAAGTGAGAAGAATGCCAATTTACATTGCTCCAAGTCTCCTAAATCTTAAAAAAAGCTCTTCTCCATTTCATTGGCTTACAAAAATAACAAATAAGTGTTGGGTTTTTACAGGGAGAAGTGATTCTAAACTGGGAGTGACTTTGCCCCTAGAGGATACTTGGCAATATCCAGAGGCATTCTTGGTTGTCACAACTGGGTGGATGATATTGGCATCCAGTAAATGGAGGCCCGAGGTGCTGCTAACTTCCTACAATGAAGAAGACAGCCCCTAAAACAAAGAATTATCAGTCTCAAAATGTCAATAATGCTGAGACTGAAGAACCCTGACATATAGAGAAGATTTTCAGTTATAAAAAATGTAGGTTATTTTCCAATATTTGATCCAGAACAAAAGCAAAGATAATGCCACTTTACCAAACTTAACCTTGCCTTCTCTCCTTACCCTACATATATTCATACAGGTAGGTACCACATAGAAGTCACTGGAGTTTAGAGGTAATCATTAACTTTATCCCTCTCTCCATTATGATTTTGGACCTATTTGGTAAGACATGGAGTTGAGACCAGGCATGATGGCTAATGTCTATAATCCCAACACTTTGGGAGGTGGAGATGGGAGAATCACCTGAAGCCAGGATTTTGAGACCATCCTGGGCAACACAGTGAGATGCTGTATCTATAAAAATAAGTCAGCCAGGCATGGTGGCACATGCCTGTCATCCCAGCTACTTGGGAAGCTGATGTGAGAGGATCGCCGAGCCTGGGAAGCTGAGGCTGCTGTGAGTGATAATCATACCACTGCATTACAACCTGAGTGACAAACTAAAACCCTATCTCAAAAATAAAAAAGATAGGAATTGGACAAATGATCATGAAAATGACAACATCATTCCTGACAAGGCAAAACAGTTTGGCTTGGCTTTTGGCCATAGTTGAGGTTGAGCTTCTTAATCTATCTCTAAGGTGTATTTTTCCTACCAAACAGAGCTTTTCTCACCAAATGGAGCTTTCCCATACTCCTTTCAGGGACAGACCTACCTAGAAAGTTCATCACAGTAATGAACAAAGAAGTGCTTCTGAGAGCATTCCAAAAGACGCAAAGGCAAGGCTAAGCCCTCCAAGCCCTAACATTTTGCCATCCACACTCACTGATCGTAAGTTCCCCAGTTCCCCCATGAAGGTACAATTAGGGGTTAAGAGAGGGCATGTGTGTTTGTCCCATTCTTTTCCATGTTGAGGCATTAGGGTGGTAGTTATTCCTTGTCTATGAAAATGGAAAAGATGGGGCTAGCTCTTTCACTGTAACCAGGTCATAAGGTTTGAATTTGTTTCCCCACCCAAATCTCATGTCAAATTGGAGGAGGAGCTTGATGTGAGGTGACTGGATCATGGGGGTGGATTCCCCCCTTGCTGCTCAGTGAGTTCTCACAAGATCTGATGGTTTAAACATGTATGGCACCTTCCCCCTTTGCTCTCTCTCTCCTGCCACCATGTGAAGGTCCTTGCTTCCCCTTCACCTTCTGCCATGATTGCAAGTTCCCTGAGCCTCCCAGTCATACTTTCTGTTATTAAGCCTGTGGAAATGTGAGTCAATTAAACCACATTTCTTCATAAATTAGCCAGTCTCAGGTAATTCTTTATAGCAGGGTAAAAATGGACTAACACACCAGGGCAGAAACTTTACATGACAGAGTACCACTTTTTAACTGGTTAAAATACCAATCTGTGTAGCATATAACACAAGTTGTTTAGAATTTTAAAAAGACACAGTAGAGATACATAAACAAATACATAAACATACACACATACATACGTGTGTGATTTATGAGGAAATCAAACTTTTCTCAGTTAATATAACATTTCATTGTTGGAGATGAGTATTTTTATTAAATAAAATACTGGGTCGGATGCGGTGGCTCACACCTGTAATTCCAATACTTTGAGAGGCTGAGGCAGGTGGATCACAAGATCAGGAGTTTGAGACCAGCCTGGCCAGCATGGTGAAACTCCATCTCTACTAACAACACAAAAAATTAGCCGGGCATGGTGTGGTGCATGCCTGTAGTCCCAGCTACTCAGGACGCTGAGCGGGAGACTTGCTTGAACGGCAGGTGAGGGTACAGTGAGCCGAGATTGAGCCATTGCACTCCAGCCTGGGCAACAGAGCAAGACTCTATCTCAAAATAAAAACCAAAACAAAAATCTGAAATCACTTGTAAAGTGATATACATTACCTGTGCACCATGCCCAGTGCTGTGGCCTATGAAGTCTGCATCATCACTCCTTACCTTTCTTAATTCATTTTTTTGGGTTTCTCCCTTTATATACTCAACTGTACCATACTCAGACAACTTCTCCACTTCTTAAATATTTATCATAATGTAGACAGTCTCCCTACAATTTTACGTGCTTCTCAAGATTGTACCTGCTTCTCATAACTAGTAAAAGCCTACAAAGACTCACAATGACTTGAATTGGGCTTTCAAGCCAAATGGGGGAAAAACAGACTTTCAAAACCTTGGTTGTTCACATATCTTTGAGTAAAAATACTCAGAAACTGCTCCAAATGACAATTTCAGTTTAAAAGATGTCAGCTGCACTCTTCAATCTACAGGGCACCAGCTCAGAGCCTTCTCATATTTGGTTTACAACTGCTGTAGTGTACCAGCAAAGGAAGGACTCACTGAGCCCAGGGATGGGCTTAGCAGCTCAGAGTTCTATTGGTAAAAAATGCTTCTGAGCTCCACTCCAGGTTCCCAGACAAACAAAGTAAATCCCACTGGGAGGGTAGATGCAAAATTAATACTGAAGAGAGCAGCCAATATAGACAGGCAGCAGCCATCCAGAAATTGTTCCGAGGGAACATTTACATGGCCAGCCACTCTGCATCTGAGACTGACAGGAAGGTGACAAACTGTACAGAGCTGAGAGCTCTCAGAGTCACACAAACCAGCTTGATATTTTCTCACATGAACCTCTAGTCAAGATAAAGAAATATAAAATACCACAGGCTTGAGCAAAGACTGAATACATGCATTAAAATAACAGATTCTCTAATTCTCATCCTTATTTTTAAACGAAACTTTCAAAAAAAGTAGTTTACAAAAAGAAAAGTTAGAAGAATATAATGGTCCATCTGTACACTCACCAACAAGAAATAAAACAAACACATATGAAGACTTCCTCATTTGCATCATCCTTCCACTTTAGAAATAAAGAACTATTAACACATACAAAGCCTTTCTCATTTGTATTACCCTCGCTTTTTACTCCCGTAGCCAAAAACTATTCTAAATTTAGTGTTTATCATTCCCATGCATGACACTTTTACTATATATATGCAACCCATAAATGACATGTAGCATTGTTTTAATGGCTTTAAAATTGTATAAATAGCACCTTACTGTGAACATTACTTCTGCAACTTGCATTTTTCCCTCAACATTGTTTTCCAGAATTAGCAGATAAGGATTTGAGATATAAGATTTTTGAGCAGAGGAATGACAAGACTTTGTTTTGACTCAAACCATCATAGCCTTGGGAACAATCAGGTAGATTAGTAAAACTGAAGGTATGCTGACTCCAAGACCTAACCAAAGTTGTTATTGATTTATAAAGAGCTAAAATCAATATCCTTCATATTATTTTAAAAAATCTTATTTTACACATCATTTCTCTTTTCATAATTATCACCCCACTTCATCCTTTCTAAATATCATCATTCCTATAAGACAAGGAAAATATTTAGATACTAATATATCTTGCAGTAGAAAGAAAGTAGGCAAGATAGATTCATCATGCTTTATCCCAGAAAAATAAAAGTCATCTTTGAAGAGTGAATACAGAGTGGGTATAAAAGACTGAATCCTGAGTTCCAAGATGGCCGAATAGGAATAGCTCCAGCCTCCAGCCTCCAGCTCCCAGCATGAGCAACACAGAAGACAGGTGATTTCTGCATTTCCAACTGAGGTACCGGGTTCATCTCACTGGGGTGTGTCGGACAGTGGTTGCAGGACAGTGGGTGCAGCCCACTGAGTGAGAGCCAAAGCAGGGTGAGCCATCACCTCACCCGGGAAGCGCAAGGGGGAAGGGAATTCCCTTTCCTACCAAGGGAAACCGTGACACACAACACCCGGAAATTGGGTCACTCCCACCCTAATACTGCGCTTTACCAAGGGTCTTAGCAAACAGCACACCAGGAGATTGTATCCCATGCCTGGCTCAGAAGGTCCCACGCCCACGGAGCCTCCCTCATTGCTAGCACAGCAGTCTGAGATCTAACTGCAAGGCGGCAGCAAGGCTGGGGGAGGGGCGCCCGCCATTGCTGAGGCTTGAGTAGGTAAACAAAGCCGCCTCAAAGCTCCCACCACAGCTCAAGGAAGCCTGCCTGCCTCTGTAGACTCCACCTCTCGGGAGAGGGCATAGCCAAACAAAAGGCAGCAGCAACCTCTGCAGATTTAAATGTCAAATAAGCTTTGAAAAGACTAGTGGTTCTCCCAGCATGGAGTCTGAGATCTGAAAATGGACAGACTGCCTGCTCAAGTGGGTCTCTGACCCCCAAGTAGCCTAACTAGGAGACACCCCCAACTAAGGGCAGATTGACACCTCAAACCTCACACAGCCAGGTACCTCTCTGAGAGGAAGCTTCCAGAGGAACAATCAGGCAGCAACATTTGCTGTTCAGCAATATTCACTGTTCTGCAGCCTCCGCTGCTGATACCCAGGCAAACAGGGTCTGGAGTGGACCTCCAGCAAATTCGAACAGACCCACAGCTGAGGGTCCTGACTGTTAGAAGGAAAACTGACAAACAGAAAGGACATCCACACCAAAACCCCATCTGTATGTCACCATCAAAGACCAAAGGGAGATAAAACCACAAAGATGGGGAAAAAACAGAGTCAAAAAGCTGAAAATTCTAAAAATCAGAGCACCTCTCCCCCTCCAAAGGAACGCAGCTCCCCACCAGCAAATGTAACAGCTGGATGGAGAAAGACTTTGATGAGTTGAGAGAAGAAGGCTTCAGTCCATCAAACTTCTCTGAGCTAAAGAAGGAAGTTCGAATCCATCACAAAGAAGTTAAAACCTTGAAGAAAGATTGGACAAATGGCTAACTAGAATAACCAATGTAGAGAAGTCCTTAAATGACCTGACAGTGCTGAAAACTATGGCACAAGAACTACATGACAAATACACAAGCTTCAGTAACCAATTCGATCAACTGGAAGAAAGGGTATCAGTGATTGAAGAACAAATGAATGAAATGAAGCGAGAAGAGAAGTCTAGAAAAGAGAGAGTAAAAAGAAACAAAGCCTCCAAGAAATATGGGATTATGTGAAAAGACCAAATCTACGTCTGATTGGTGTACCTGAAAGTGACAGGGAGAATGGAACCAAGTTGGAAAACACTCTGCAGGATATTATCCAGGAGAACTTCCCCAACCTAGCAAGGCAGACCAACATTCAAATTCAGCAAATACAGACAACACCACAAAGATACTTCTTGAGAAGAGCAACTCCAAGACACATAATTGTCAGATTCACCAAAGTTGAAATGAAGGAAAAAATATTAAGGGCAGCCAGAGAGAAAGGTCGGGTTACCCATAAAGGGAAGCCCATCAGACTAACAGCAGATCTCTCGGCAGAAACTCTACAAGCCATAAGAGAGTGGGGGCCAATATTCAACATTCTTAAAGAATTTTCAACCCAGATTTCATATCCAGCCAAACTAAGTTTCATAAGTGAAGGAGAAATAAAATCCTTTATAGACAAGCAAATGCTAAGAGATTTTGTCACCACCAGGCCTGACCTACAAGAGCTCCTGAAGGAAGTGCTAAACATGGAAAGGAACAACTGGTACTAGCCACTGCAAAAACTTGCCAAAATGTGAAGACCATCAATGCTAGTATAAAACTACATCAACTAACGAGCAAAATAACCAGCTAACTTCATAATGACAGGATCAAGTTCACACATAACAATATTAACCCTAAATGTAAATGGGCTAAATGCTCCAATTAAAAGACACAGATTGGCAAATTGGATAAAGAGTCAAGACCCATCAGATTGCTGTATTTAGGAGACCCACCTCACGTGCAGAGACACACAGAGGCTCAAAATAAAGGGATGGAGAAAAATCTACCAAGCAAATGCAAAAACCAAAAAAAAAAAAAAGTGGAGGTTGCAATCCAAGTCTCTGATAAAACAGACTTTAAATCAACAAAGATCAAAAGAGACAAAGAAGACCATTACATAATGGTAAAGGGATCAATTCAACAAGAAGAGCTAACTATCCTAAATATATATGCACCCAATACAGGAGCACCCATAAAGTAAGTCCTTAGAGACTTACAAAGAGACTTAGACTCCCACACAATAAAACTGGAACAAGACAGGGATGCCCTCTCGCACAACTCCTATTCAACATAGTGTTGGAAGTTCTGGCCAGGGCAATCAGGCAGAAGAAAGAAATAAAGGATATTCAATTAGGAAAAGAGGAAGTCAAATTGTTCCTGTTTGCAGATGACATGATTGTATATTTAGAAAACATCATCTCAGCCCCAAATCTCCTTAAGCTGATAAGCAACTTCAGCAAAGTCTCAGGATGAAAAACCAATGTGCAAAAATCACAAGCATTCTTATACACCAGTAACAAACAGAGAGCCAAATCATGAGTGAACTCCCATTCACAATTGCTTAAAATAGAATAAAATACCTAGGAATCCAACTGACAAGGGATGTAAAGGACCTCTTCAAGAGAACTACAAGCCACTGCTTAATGAAATAAAAGAGGACACAAACAAATGAAAGAACATTCCATGCTCATGGATAGGAAGAATCAATATCGTGAAAATGGCCATACTGCCCAAGGTAATTTATAGATTCAATGCCATCCCCATTAAGCTACCAATGAGTTTCTTCATAGAATTGGAAAAAACTACTTTAAAGTTCATATGAAACCAAAAAAGAGCCCACATTGCCAAGACAATCGTAAGCCAAAAGAACAAAGCTGGAGGCATCACGCTACCTGACTTCAAACTATACTACAAGGCTACAGTAACCAAAACAGCATGGTACTGGTACCAAAACAGAGATATAGACCAATGGAACAGAACAGAGCCCTCAGAAAAAATACCACACATCTACAACCATCTGATCTTTGACAAACCTGACAAAAACAACAAATGGGGAAAGGATTCCCTATTTAATAAATGGTGCTAGGAAAACTGGCTAGCCATAGGTAGAAAGCTGAAACCAGACCCCTTCCTTATACCTTATACAAAAATTAATTCAAGATGGATTAGAGACTTAAATGTTAGACCTAAAACCATAAAAACCCTAGAAGAAAACCTAGGCAATACCATTCAGGACATAGGCATGGTCAAGGACTTCACGTCTAAAACACCAAAAGCAACAGCAACAAAAGCCAAAATTGAGAAATGGGATCTAATTAAACTAAAGAACTTCTGCACAGCAAAAGAAACTACCATCAGAGTGAACAGGCAACCTACAGAATGGGAGAAAAATTTTACAATCTACTCATCTGACAAAGGGCTAATATCCAGAACCTACAAAGAACTCAAATTTACAAGGAAAAAACAACCCCATCAAAAAGTGGGTGAAGGATATGAACAGATACTTCTCAAAAGACACATGAAAAAAATGCTCATCATCACTGGCCATCAGAGAAATGCAAATCAAAACCACAATGAGATACCATCTCATACCAGTTAGAATGTCAATCATTAAAAAGTCAGGGAACAACAGGTGCTGGAGAGGATGTGGAAAAATAGGAACACTTTTACACTGTTGCTGGGACTGTAAACTAGTTCAACCATTGTGGAAGACAGTGTGGTGATTCCTCAAGGATCTAGAACTAGAAATACCATTTGACCCAGCCATCCCATTACTGGGTATATACCCAAAGGATTATAAATCATGCTGCTATAAAGACACATACACACATATGTTTATTGTGGCACTATTCACAATAGCAAAGACTTGGAATCAACCCAAATGTCCATCAGTGACAGACTGGATTAAGCAAATGTGGCACATATACACCATGGAATACTATGCAGCCATAAAAAAGGATGAGTTCATGTCCTTTGCTGGTACATCGATGAACTGGAAACCATCATTCTCAGGTAACTATCACAAGAACAGAAAACCAAACACTGTGTGTTCTCACTCATAGGCGGAAATTGAACAATGAGAACGCTTGGACCCAGGGAGGGGAACATCACACACCAGGGCCTGTCATGGGGTGGGGGTAGTGGGGAGGGATAGCATTAAGAGATATACCTAATGTAAATGATGAGTTAATGGGTGCAGCACACCAACATGGCACATATATACATATGTAACAAACCTGCACATTGTGCACATGTACCCTAGAACATAAAGTATAATAATAATAATAAGACTGAATCCTCAAGACATGAGAAAAGGAGTTCCAGTGTGTTACAATCACAATTTGTAGGGTCTATGTCCCTGAAATGTAAGCTACATGAAGGCAGGGGTAAGTTTCTGCTTCTCGGTACCCCAGTGTCTAGCACAGTGCTTAACACAGAGCAAGTTCATGATAAATATGTCTTGGTGAATCTGATAGCGATAATGATGAATGAGAGCCAAAAACACAACATGAACATAATATCAGGGTTTAATTATCAAGACCTGTTGTATTTTTATGTAAGCCCTTCAAATTCTAATTTTCTCCTCACAAACATCCTTTCTAGTGTTCTTTCAGTTTCACTAGGGAAAACTTGCCATCTTTGAATACTAATTATCCCAACATTTTCATACATGAAGCTAAATGTTTGTCAACGAGCCTTAACCTTATCTATTAAAGCCCTGTACCACTGCACTAACAGGAGGGCCAGCCAGTTCCCAAGGGGCATTCTGCCATGGATACAAATCAAAATCTTCAAGTCCTGCATCATCCGGGCCCTGGAAGGAAAATGAAACCTATGTGTCAGAAAGCCAATGTGTTACTTTACAGGAAGAACTGTAACTACTGAGAACTGACTATGCCCATTATTAGGCTTAGACATCCTCTCCCTCACACAGTGCCGGAGACTTGTTGATGACATTGATTTCTGGAAGGTCACCTGTGTGTGTGCCTCTTTGCAGACTTGCAAGAGTTCCTGTTATTCTCAGCCAGAGGGCGTATCCTGCTTGACTTTGACCAATCTTACCCTTCTCAGAGGTCTATTTTATGGTTAGTGGGCTTCTAAGTAAAAGTGTAAATGTCTGCTTCTAGCTCTTAAAGGTTTGTCATTTCATTAGTTCTTATTCATACAAACTGATATAATTAAGCCATGACCCTCAAAGGAAATCTCATAAGGGTACTGAGTAATGTGTGCGTAAGGGCTGAGCTTAGTGCCATAAAACCCAAGGAGACAATTTCTATATGAAAATAGTCTGGACTGGATGTACTGGATCCAATCTGCACTTACATACACCTAAAGATTAAATATTACTATCTTATGAAAGAAGCACATGTCTTCAAGAAAGTTACTATACAGTAGTTCATCAGAGAAACTCTCAATTCTAAAAATGCTACATTAATTCAAAATCTGAATTGGTGAAGATACAAATAAATAGGTAAATAATACATAGACAGAAAAAAAAGAGAACTCAAATGAGATAATCCTCTATGACATTTTTCCTGATGTTTTACTATATCAGAATGTGTAAGTTGAAAAAATTAAACCACAGATTTTAAAGACAAACCTCTCAATGGTGTTTAAGTTGACTTTGCAGCACCAAAATAATCAGACTATCACTTTGAACACCTTATCAGGACATTATAACATTTGAATCAATTAATTATTTTTAAAATAACCAGTAATATGGTCAAAATTTAAGTCAAAAGTTTTCATATGGGGGCCAAACATGCTCCAGCTTCAAATAGCAACACCACATCAAAACTAGGACAGAAGGTTCCCCATAATGCCCAGTCATTAAATATTTATGGACTTTATTTAATCTCGAAACCCATGAGGGGAAACTGGAGTCCAGTCAGATCATTTTTTAGGAGGCCCTTTTTATATTGATTCAAAAGGCATTTATATAATTTGAGAAATGTAAAGGAAATTCTTAGAAATGGTAAACGAGTAATTGTAAGTTTGGGCTGATGTTAAAGGCCAATGGTTCAATAATTCCCCTGATGACTGATAAAGCCTGAGATACTATAAACCCAGATTTCCCTGATGTAAAGTCCAGAGGCTTAAGATAAGGTGTCCAGTTTTTATCTAGTAAAATTAGATGAGTGTGTGTTCCAGAAAAATGCACCATTTTTTCACTTGAGGATCTCCTCTAACTTCAAATATAAAATATTATTTTGCATATTAACATTAAAGGGCAGGAGTCCAGTGGCCATCCTCATGTTGAATGGCTGAGAGCCTCACTACTGCAGTGTTCAAAGGGGGATACCAAAATAGGTTCAAACATTGCCTCTGCCTTGTCTAGTGAGTATAAAAGAGGAAAAAAGAGTGGTTAATTGATTCTTATTGTCATAAGCCAGCACAAAAAATACTCCACATTAAGATATATAAAACAAACTTTGAGTAATTATCTAACAATCTTTACCTAACTAGCATCTAATTATACACCAGCAGTTGAGCCATGAACACCCAGATCTTAGCAGCTGCAACCAAAAAGCACCAAAACTTTCCCTAAACTGCATGGAGTAGGATGTAGAATGCCGCTCCAGGTTGATTCTGGATGTTCTGCCACTTACAAGTCTTCTGTTTATGAAAAAATTATCTTCTCTGAACTACAGTTTCTTCTTGATAGAATGCTGACCAAGAGCTCATGAGAAGATGAGCTAATGTCATTTCATTGACTATTCATGGCCTTTCTTGTCAGAAAGCATAATGCAACATAGGCATGGGCAAGGACTTCATGTCTGAAACACCAAAAGCAACGGCAACAAAAGCCAAAATTGACAAATGGGATCTCATTAAACTGAAGAGCTTCTGCACAGCAAAAGAAACTACCATCAGAGTGAACAGGCAACCTACAGAATGGGAGAAAATTTTTGCAATCTACTTATCTGACAAAGGGCTAATATCCAGAACCTACAAAGAACTCAAACAAACTTACAAGAAAAAAACAAACAACCCCATCAAAAAGTGGGGAAAAGATATGAACAGACATTTCTCAAAAGAAGACATTCATACAGCCAACAGACACATGAAAAAATGCTCATCATCACTCGCCATCAGAGAAATGCAAATCAAAACCACAATGAGATACCATCTCACACCAGTTAGAATGGCAATCATTAAAAAGTCAGGAAACAACAGGTGTTGGAGAGGATGTGGAGAAATAGGAACACTTTTACACTGTTGGGGATTGTAACTAGTTTCAACCATTATGGAAAACAGTATGGTGATTCCTCAAGGATCTAGAACTAGATGTACCATATGACCCAGCCATCCCACTACTGGGTATATACCCAAAGAATTATAAATCATGCTGTTATAAAGACACATGCACACGTATGTTTATTGCGGCACTATTCACAATAGCAAAGGCTTGGAATCACCCAAATGTCCATCAGTGACAGACTGGATTAAGAAAATGTGGCACATATACACCATGGAATACTATGCAGCCATAAAAAATGATGAGCTTGTGTCCTTTGTAGGGACATGGATGCTGCTGGAAACCATCATTCTCAGCAAACTATCACAAGAACAGAAAACCAAACACCGCATGTTCTCACTCATAGGTGTGAACTGAACAATGAGATCACTTGGACTCGGGAAGGGGAACATCACACACCGGGGCCTATCATGGGGAGGGGGGAGGGGGGAGGGATTGCATTGGGAGTTATACCTGATGTAAATGACGAGTTGATGGGTGCCGACGAGTTGATGGGTGCAGCACACCAACATGGCACAAGTATACATATGGAACAAACCTGCACGTTATGCACATGTACCCTAGAACTTAAAGTATAATAATAATAATAAGAAGAAAGAAAGCATAATATAGTGGAAAGAGCACAAGCTTAGAGTCAGAGAGTTATGGATTTGAATCCCAAGTCTTCCATCTTGTATTATATTGCTTAGGAACAACCATTAACATCTCTAGGTTTTACTTTCCTCATCTGTAAAACAGGGACGGTGTTACCTACTTTGCTTTTTAAGAGATTTTAAGAGTGTCACAAGGGTGGGACTGGCACATAGTAGGCACCCAGTAAGGGTGGGGAGTACTGGCTGTCGGTGAATCTGTGGGAGGCTGCAGATCTGACTGAATAAGATAAAGGAGAAAGGGAGATCAGAAGTGGAGCTGCCTCAACAGAAAAAAGAAAGAAGTAGTGGACTGGGGAGATGAGGGATAGGTCAAGAAAAGTAGGAGACACATCTTTAAAAAGCCAGGCTGAGAAATCCCTCGTGGAATAAATAACCAGGTTAATATCCAAGTGAAATCAGATTGGGGAACGAGAAAACAGAATTCACAGGGATGCCACAGGGGAAGGGAAGGATGAGAATTCTAGCAAAACCAACAAGCAAATGCATGAGAACAAAATGCTTCCCTGGTAAATGGGACCACAGGTGGGCACCGTGGTAAGTATGATTTACAGAGATCCCTTGGATAGAAGCACGACATCACTACAGCCAATTTGAAGCTCCAGGAAAAGTGTGATTGCTGTTTTGCAGGTGTCTAAGGAAAATCACTTTATGATTACACTGAGATGACAAGACAAATACATACAAATTCTTCCAGGGCATATACTCCTGCTGCCTCATAGTTTAAGATAAGGGAAAGAGGGGGTAACAGGGAAAAAAAGCATGTCAATTTCAGTAGGTTCCTGTGCAGGACAAATACAGACAAATTCTACCAGGACATTCACTTCTGCTGCCACCTAATTTAAGAGAAAAGAAATCAGGTAACCAGAGAAAAAAGGCGTGTCAATTTCAGTAGATTCCTATGCAGTGGTGAACAGGAGAAACATTAGTGAGAGGAGTCATGAAGATTCCATTCACTTTCAGGACTCTAAATACCGAAACATTAGGCCCTTCTAGTCCAGAGAACACAATGCATGTTCATCGGGGAAATTTCCACATGAAATTTGCTGCTAACACAAAATCAACCTTGCCAAACCAGAACTAACTGATCAGGTTTAATCAAAACATCACGGAGCTCTTGGGAAGCAGCACATTGGGATCCCCACTTTCCAGCACACCATGCGAAGACCTGCCTAGTGCTGAGTTGCAAAGAAATGGCTGAGGGTCCCTCTCAGGAGGCCCTGCGTCATCTTCAATAATACTGATTCTTCACCTGATCTCTTCCCTTACCCAAACATATTCAGCTGCTCACATACAGAAACTCTTCAACAGCCAAGAAGCTGATGCTTGCTCACAACAGAATGGAGGAAAACTTGGTGAGCCTGACTTCCAAAGACTCAGGACATCCCTATATTAAAAGGGCTTCCTGCTTCCCCTGGCCTCAATCACAAAAGGAAAAAATTGATGATTTCTTAAAACACTGAGAACTATACCAGGCTATGCTGTATCATAAGTATGCTTTCCTAGCAAAGATAGTTTGGTTCTGAACAAGAAGAGCAGAACAAATCCCAAGATGGACCAGCTTGAGAAGACCAGCTCGAATAAGGGCAGAAGCAGTGAGTGAAGGGTCTAGCTAGAAGAGCAATGAGAAACGGCAAATGGGTAACATGAGCGATAGAGGGTCGGGGGGCAGTGGGGCTGGCAAAGCTGTACCTGTCCATGGAGCTCATGATGGCAGCAGGCTAAGAGAGGAGGCATCCATGTGGGAATAGGCATGGGACTGGCAACAGAGGACAAAATGAGCAGAGGAGAGAAAAGCTGTGCCTCTGCAGTCTTAGCTTGCAGCTTAAATATGGCTGCTTGGGTGAGGGGCACAATAAAGCTGTCTTAAAGAAGACATTTATGCATCCAACAGACACATGAAAAAATGCTCATCATCACTGGCCATCAGAGAAATGCAAATCAAAACCACAATGAGATACCATCTCATACCAGTTAGAATGGCAATCATTAAAAAGTCAGGGAACAACAGGTGCTGGAGAGGATGTGGAAAAATAGGAACACTTTTACACTGTTGGTGGGACTGTAAACTAGTTCAACCACTGTGGAAGACAGTGTGGCGATTCCTCAAGGATCTAGAACTAGAAATACTATTTGACCCAGCCATCCCATTACTGGGTATATACCCAAAGGATTATAAATCATGCTGCTATAAAGACACATGCACACGTATGTTTATTGTGGCACTATTCACAATAGCAAAGACTTGGAACCAATCCAAATGTCCATCAATGATAGACTAGATTAAGTAAATGTGGCATACATACACCATGGAATACTATGCAGCCATCAAAAAGGATGAGTTCATGTACTTTGTAGGGACATGGATGAAGCTGGAAACCATCATTCTGAGCAAACTATCGCCAAGGACAGAAAACCAAACACCACATGTTCTCACTCATAGGTGGGAATTGAACAATGAGAACACTTGGACACAGGAAGGGGAACATCACACACTGGGGCCTGTTGTGGGGTGGGGGGATAGGGGAGGGATAGCATTAGGAGATATACCTAATGTAAATGATAAGTTAATGGGTGCAGCACACCAACGTGGCACATGTATACATGTGTAACAAACCTGTACGTTGTGCACATGTACCCTAGAACTTAAAGTATAATTTAAAAATTAATTAATTTTAAAAAGCTGTCTTCTTTACTTGACTTTTGGTGAAACATCACAAAGAGCTGCAGCTTGGCTATATTTTATTTAAAAGAAAAAAGACGTTTTGGAGACATAAACCTTGGTTCGGAGTAAGAAAACGTGTTCCAAACATAAGTGGCTTCTGTCAGCCAAAGGGTAAGAGATATAGAATTTATTCCTACATGCCAGCTTTCTAACTGTCTTCATCAATAATCCTACATATTCCTCAAATGCCCACACAGAGCAGAGTTCAGTGAGAAGACAATACACACCTTTTTTATACTCAATTAGATCTCAAAATATTAAAATTATGTTAAATGGCAAATATCTTAAAATCTTTCTGAAATAAACGGTCACAAGAATAAAAAGATGAAAGCAAACCCAAAAGGTCTTTTGTTTTATCTTCTTTGAGCTGCTAGCATTTTAAATCCTCATCACCGAGTATTTTAAGTATTATAGAATTGAGCAGCCTAAAATCTTTTATTGAATTATCATTCTTTAACAAAACACAATCTTCAGGCACATTTTCCCATACCTAAGAAAATGCATTTGGCCACAAAAATTAAATGCAACAAATGTTTACAATGCTATATAATTTAGCATTTGAGCTGGGAAGGAGGGGTGGCTCAAATGATCATATTTCTCCAAACCCATGACTGCTCCTGTGTGCCCAAACAAGGTTAGAAATGCCCAAGGTGTCTGTTCCCAGTTCTCACAAACCAGCAGGAAGAGCCCCAAGTACTACAAGTAAAGAATAGGGGGAAATACATGCCATAGAGTTCAGGATATGTCTCTCCTACTCCATCCCATCCCCTTCTTAATCCACAAACCCAGTGTGAAAATGAGTAAGGAGAGTGAAGAGAACAAAAGGACAACCAGAGTGAACCTAGGAAAAGAGAAAGGCCAGATTCCTCTGGTGATAGAAAAAGTTCTGCTGAAACACCTGAACATTCCACCCATTTCCAGGTGTCACTGAAATGACAGAGACTTTACCTAGAGAGGGAAGAAATTTGTTCCCACATCTCTTTCACTGTGGAAAGATGAGTCGCAATGTATGATCCTGGGTGTTACAGTTCAGGACAGCCTGGCCACTCTAGAAGGAGGTCTAACAGTACCAGTCAAGCAGCTATTGGGTAAATATTCCTGATGTCTGATTCCTTGCAAGATATTTTAAATAAAAATACAAATTATTTTCTTGTTACAAACAAAACATGGCAAATCAAATCACCCAAATGTTTTTTCTATCCTAATATGGTCATAACCATATTTTAGAAGAAAACTAGCAAGTACCCATCATGATTGGGTTTCAACAATAAAAAGATTCAGAGATACATTTTGCTTTGCTTTTTAGAACTCTCATTTAATGGTTATCAACTTTTGAAGCCTGAATGAGACAGTAGTCCTTGGAGGGAAGAAGTGCAGAGTATTTATTGGGCACCCATTGTATAAATAGTCCTATGCAGTAATTCCCCTTATACTTAGACAGTACCTTCCAAGACCCTCAGTGGATGCCCAAAACCTCACACAGTACCAAACTCTATAGGTCCTATGCTTTTCCTGTACATACATGCCTATGATAGAAGTTTAATTTTAGATACAGCATAAGAGATTAATAACAATAACTATTAATAACAAAATAAAACAATTATAACAATATTCCAGAATCACTACTGTTGTGCTTTGGAGCCATTAATAAAATAAGGATTACTTGAACACAAGCACTGCATTCCCCCAACAGTTGATCTTATCGCCAAGATGGCTACTAAGTGACTAAGGGGGAGGTAGTATATATAGTGAGGATACACTAGACAAAGGGATGATTCACATCCTGGGGAAACGGAGTGGAATTGTAAGACATTTCATTATGCTACTCTTACAGGTGCACAACTTATGAATTGTTTCTTTCTGGAACTTTCCATTTAATATTTTCAGACTGTGTTTGACTGCAAGTAGCTAAAACCATGGAAAAGGGAGACTACTATGCTAAGTGCTCGACCTCTGTTACATCACTTAATCTTCACAACTAGCCTCCAAATAAACGATTATTGTGACTCACCTTTTACAGCTGAAGCAGGGCTCAGTGGGACTAAATAATATGCCTAAAGACACAGAGCTGGTAAGCACCATCTGTGAGGTTTACATGTTTTCTGCTGCTTCTAAGTGTAGCTTGGGAAAAACTGGTCTCCTGTGAGTGTTCTCCGGCAAACTTACTAGCTAGCAACTATCGGTCATGTCTATTTTTAAAAAATGAAATATATTTGCTAATTTTTGGCAGAATTTGATTGATTATTTATATATAACCAGATGGGAATCATTAAGACCAGGATAATTTTTTCATTAGTTCTGGTAAGACATCATTTAAAAGAAAGCAGAAGAGGAGCAAGTAAATCTGGAGTGGGAGGAGTGAAGAATCCAGTTACACCCATCCCCTGTGTAAAATTATCCCCCTCAATACCAGAGCCAGAAACAATCACAAACTATGATGCTACTCTGGGGAAAACACCAATGAGATTATTTTAATAATTTTTAAATTATAGCAGAAATATAGTCTATGATGTATAACAATGCAAATGTTACAATACCCTGGAACTGTATGACTTCAACAATCCTTGAATCTTCTATTTTAGCAACAACAAGAACACACTTGATCGGTTGCCCCTCTTTAGGCTTCACTAAAGAATCCTTTGATCATGTCTTTTGTCAAAAAAAGTAATACAGCCATTAATCAAGATCCCTCAGTTGCCACAGTTGACCTAAGTACTGAGAGTTCCTTTCCAGTACATTGACAATACACATGTGATTTGCTGAGGGCTGTATTTATCCATTCCCTTTGAACATCAACATAACATCTCCCTTCACCTTTGCCCAGGACTATGGACTTTAGGGTATGGAGGTTTTCTGTTTTCTGTTTCTTTTGTTTGTATTTTGGGGTAACTTAGATTTTCCAAAAGGGCACAAAGGCTCAAGTCAAACTGGTGGTTTCCCAGGCAAGGTAACTCACGTAAGAGTGGACTGTTCGCATTAGGAGATATACCTAATGTAAATGACGAGTTAATGGGTGCAGCACACCAACATGGCACATGTATACATATGTAACAAACCTACATGCTGTGCACATGTACCCTAGAACTTAAAGTATAATTAAAAAAAAAAAAAAAAAAAGAGTGGACTGTTTGATGTAACTGGACTTTGAATTTCAGCTCTTTGGCCTCCCGGCAGCTAGATGGTAGAGACACACTCTGGTCAATATGATACCTCAGTAACATAGAGAAATTATGGGGCTCACCCTGTTGTTTTTCAAGATGCTGCTGTTATAATTTGCCATATTAATAATCGGATGCTCCCCGTGCATGTAACTGACAACCACTAAGCCTGAGACAGACCTTCCTCAGGGTTTTAAACATGGCTGCTAGTCAGAAAAACAACAGTTACTTCACTTTATTATACCTAAAAAGCCTGTGTGTCCTCACGCCCTCCTTCCCACCATTTCTGGTATTTGTTCCATCAAGTGTGCACATTGAAAGCCCCACTAATATCACCATGATGTCCAGATGTAGGACTTCCATACTTAGAGCCAAGCAGTCAACTTAGTAGTCTCCAGTAAATACTGGTTCCCAGGATTTAGAGATAAAGTCATTCCTAGAGAAGAAAACTATTAAGATTCAATACTGTTGATTCAGAGGTGGTTTGAAAACAAAAGTCAGTATACCAAAGAGATATGTGCACTCCACTTGTATACTTTTATCAAAATATCACACAAGTACCCCATATTTGTGTACAACTATTATGTAGCAATAAAATTTGTTTTTAAATGATTTGTTAACACACTGTTGAAGAATTGGGAGGCCCTTAAGATAAGCATAGGCTGCCAGTAATTAAGCTATAAAAGAATTCTTCTTCCTATAACTTATACAAAGAAAGACTGTGTTAAAGAAGTTGGGTGGTCTGTGTGGAGCCTTTCTGAATACATCCCTGAGCAGACACTTTCCAGTCCATAACAAGACCTTACCTATTAAAGAGCAGGCATGGCTCACCATTCATTAGACTGATAAACAACTTGGACATACTTTTCAAGACAATTTGCTTTTGTTCTGACTCCATGACTTCAAAGCAACTTTATGATCATGATTTGGTGTACCAGATACTATGACATCAAGGAGAAGATGTTCTGGAGACTGAGTAAGTTACTCTAATCATTGGAAAGGCATTCAGTCCACTGTAAATCAGTATATCAACCTCCTGGTTTATCATGTATTTCTTGCGGGTTTGGCAAGTGTGTCAATATCCAAGAATCTCAAAAACTCTTGGCAAACCAAATCCAGAAAGCTCTCTCCTGCCCTTATATCATAGTACCCCCACCAAGGACTATCCAGTGAGACTTTTGCTGAGCGATAGCTGGCTTCATTCAGCAGCATTTTCATTTTAAAAGCAGAAAAAGCAAAATGTTCCCCCTGGCTAAGTACTCTTCAATGTTCAGACTTCCTCCAGGAGCACTGTGTGCTCTCAAGAGATCATTCAAACGCAACCCGCACTATCACAATTATGTTTTGTTCTGGAGAACAGTAGTTCTAAAGGCAGATGTTGGAAAAACAAGGAGTCATTTTTACTGTGAAGCTTTGGTAAGTGTTTCAAAGTTGTAAATTTGATAACTTCTCATTCTAGCACCCAAGGGAAATCTGTCTAGTCTACTTCATTGCAATCAAATGCCGTACTGAACACCATTTAGAAAGTAGACAGCCCAAATACTTGCAGCACTGAGGTCAAAAATCCTTTCTGGGCATATGTGTGAAAGAAGTCTTTGTCCCTGCATTTCCTTCACTGGGATGTTCCAAAGTATAATCAAGACTGGCCACTTTTTCCTCCGTCTTTGGAGCCTACGCCCTTCATAAAATACATCATTTCAAGATGTGTATCTAAAATACCTATCTGAATGAGTAAGTAGATGGATCAAAGCTGATTTGTTTGTCAGTGTGGATGAGGCTTCAAGTTTGGCTTAGAGTGAGACTTAGAGGCAAGTAATTTAGAAAGTAGACTTGAAAAGACTATTGAGCTGAAAAAACAATATAAATTATAGCTAGTACTTAGAGTCCTACCTGGGTGCTTTTAACACATAATTTTCCTCAGGTATTATGCAAGATAGTTATCACCCAGAATTTACAAATGAAGAAACTGTTCAGATAACATTCCCAGGGTCACACATCCAGAGAGTAAGACAGTCATGCCAATCTGATGTCTAAAGACTTTTTCCTTCAGATATATTAGAGGGTCTCTCACAACATCTTCGCTCAGTTCTGAAACAATGAATAACTTTAAGCCAATGGCCTCTCTTTTTCTCACTTTGTTCATTTATAAAATAAAAGTAAGTGCACTAAGTAATTTCTGAGTTTCCTCTCTGCTTCAAATCTTCATGACACCATATGAAATCCGCAAAGACCACACTATCAAATATACCACGCAACAGTGGCTCCCTGAGATTTATAGAAGTCTTTGAAATCCTAAACCACGAAATCACATTTAAAATTCCATTGATTAAACATTGTTAGCAATCACCCTTAATGGGCAATTACAAAAATTGAATCTGGACGGCAACAAAGTGTCATGGCCCTTTCTAAGTTTGAGTGCAGTGAACAGAAAAAAACAGATGTTCCTCAATGAATCTAATTACAGTCATGTAATCACAGAGTAATCTTTGAAGGTGGTACCTGCAGAGAACTGTAGCTGTCACAGTTCTGGTGGTATCCTAGCTATGCTTTGGGTTAGGTTTTCCTTTCAATGATACTTCTTCCTTATGTAGATATGAGTATCTGAAAGCCAAAGCAATACAGCTGGGATTCTCAACAAAATTCCAGGTTCCAATAATCTAGTCCATGATTATTTGGACTAGATACCATGTTAGTGGTTTTGGTTTTAAACAAGGCAAAATAGTTTTGCTGTAAGCATGAAATATTCCTGGGAATATCAATAGTCAAACACAAGTTTAAGTCAAACAGGTATAAGTCCTACTCCACCACAAACAGGATATGTGACAGTGAGTTAGATAGAGAGCCTACTGACCCCACAGGAGCCTCAACTCTTCCCTGGTAAAATGAGTATGTATTTACCTTAGAGGCTGTGGTCAGAAACAAGTGAAATAAAATATGGCTAAGCCACCATCGCATCATACCTGGATTCCTAACTGGTGTCTCTGCTTCTACTCTAGCTCCTACAGACTTTTCTCAGCAGCCCAAGAGATGCTGATAGAAATCGTCATTTCACTTGCAAGGCCCTCCATGATCTGCAGACCTGCATTCCCTCTCTATTCTTTCTACCTCCTACTTCTCTAACTGGGTCTTTTGTCACTCTCCATATCTTATTTTTTCCATTTTTCAAAGGCAAAAATATGTGTATTTGTTGTGCACGACATTATATTTTGAAGTATATATACAATGTGGAATGGTTAAGTCTGAATAATTAACATATGCATTATCTCACAGTTATTTTTGTGATGAGAGCACATAACATCCACTCTGTTCGCATTTTTCAAGAATACAGTCATGCATTGCTTAATGGTGGGAACACATTTTGATAAATGCATCATTAGTTGATTTTTTCCTTGTATAAACATTATAGAGTAGACTTACATAGAGCTGATGGTATAGCCTGCTACACACCTAGGCCATACATAGAGCCTATTGCTCCTCACCTACCTGTACAACATGTTACTCTACAGAATACTGCAGGCAATTGGAACACAATAGTAAGTATTTGTGTATCTAAGGATATCTAAACATAGAAAAGGTACAGAAAAATAGGGTATAAAAGGTAAAAAGTGGTACACCTATACATTGCACTTGCTATGAATGGAGCTTACAGGACTAAAAGTTGCTCTGGGTGAGTCAATGAGTGAGTGATGTACGAATATGAAGGCCTGGCACATTCCCATTCAGTATTGTAGATCTTATAAACACTGTACACTTAGGTTACACTGGATTCATTTTAAAAATTTCTTAAATAATACATTAACCATAGCTTACTCTAATTTCTTTATAAACTTTTTAAATTTTAAAAAAATGTTTTCAGTTTTCCATAACACAGCTCAAAACAAATACATTAACTGTACAAAAATATTTTCTTTATATTCTTTTTCTATAATAATTCTTTCTACAAATTTTTCTTTCTTACTTTTTAAACTTTTTGTTAAAAACACACAAACATACACATTAGCCTAAGCCTACATGGGTTCAGGATTATTATCATCACTGTTTTCTACCTCCACATCTTGCCCTACTGGAAAACGACAAGGATGGGAATTTTTCAGCTCTATTATAATTTTACGGGATCACCATTCTATATTCAATCGGTCACTGACTAAAATGTCATTATGCAGGACAGTACAATATATTGTCATTAGCTATAGTCACCATGCTATAAAGTAGGTCTCTAATTTATTTCTCCTAACTAACTGTAATTTTATATCCTTTGACCAACATCTCCATATCCCTGTCTCCCCAACCACTCCAGCCTCTGGTGATTGCCATTCTATTTTCTACTTCTCTGGGATCAACTTTTTTAGATTCCACATTTGAATGAGATGATGTGATATTTGTCCTTCTATGCCTGGCTTACTTAACATAATGTCTTAGAGGTTCATCCATGTTGTCACAAATGACAGCACTTCCTTCTTTTTTATATGTATCTTGGCTATTGTGAATAGTGCTGCAATAAACATGGGAGTGCAGAATATCTTTTCAATATACTGATTTCACTTCTTTTGGATATATACCCAGTAATAGGATTGCTGGATTCACTCTCCATCTTGAACACTTTCAGCCACGCTGGCCTCCCTGCAGGCTCTGGAGCACACCAGGCATGCTCCTACCTTAAGATCCTCAAAATTGCTCCTCTTTGCTTGGAATTCTCCTTTCCCTTAGTACTTATCTCCATATAACAGACTACATATTTTATTCATATGCTTGTTTATTAGCCATTTTACCCTCTAGAATCTAGGCTTCAAAGATAGAGATCTTCGGTTTTTCTACTACTATATCCCCACTTTTTAGAATAGTGCCTAGCATGTTAGTATTCAATAAGTACTCCTTAATAAAGAAAAGGAAGCAAGGGAGGAAAGGTGTCTCTTTAGGGACTTTTGTTCATAATATCAAGAAGCTGGAAAAATACACCCAAAAATATTATTCAGTAGTGAAACATGAATGTAACGATGTGAAAAATATATGCAATTCTTAGAAATATAATTTGAGTGACAAAAGCAAGTTGCAGAAGACTATATACAGCATAATACCCAATTATAAGGAAAACTAAATAGTATATTGTTAAGAATATATTCACATGTGATAAAAATAAAAAACTATATATTTTTAAAAAGGGATTAATTTGGTTCCCAGGAAATCCTCGCCTCTAGCTCTCGCATATGGCTTACCCCACAACATAATAGTGTATGTTATTTAAAGATGCATATATAAATATACAGTGGAGCTATGAAAATAATACGGGAATGTAGTGTACACTTGCTTCAGGATGGGGTTATCTCAGGAAAAAATATTAAAATAGAATGTAAAGGGGTATCTCCAGCTATATCTGTAATATTTTCTTCCTTCCTTCCTTTTCTCCCCTTTTTCTTCCTTTCCTCCTCTCGCCCTTTTTTTCCTTCCTTTCTCTCTCCCTCCTTCCCACTCTCTCTTAATCTTCCTTTCTTTCTCTGAGAGTGAGTGAAAAATCTCAAGCAAATATGGTAAATATTTGCTAACCTGTTTAATTTTCTGGTATTATATGACTCATATCATTTTTCTGTTCTTCAACAGATATAAATTTTTTGCCATGTGAAAGTAAAATTTATGTAATATGAAAAAATTACATTAATAAACATGAACACAGAACAAATGGACACTTTTCTAAAGAACATGTAATTTATCAAAATGAAATGTATATAAACAAGACTAGACCAAAACTGTTTAAGAAATAAATCAATAATTTAAAGTTTACCTACTGCGGGAGTGAAAAAAGGCCCAGATGCCTTTACGAACAAGTTCTACCAAATATTTAAGGACCAGACAATCCTAATATTATGCAAAATATCACAGAGAATATATATTTAAAAGAAGGAAATGCTCCCCAATCATTTTAGGAGCTAAGTAAAGCCTAGATTTCAGTATCAGACAAGGACCCTAAAAAGAAGTAAGGAATCATAAGAAAATTAAGTGAAGGTCTAAGGCTTGGAAAAGACAACTTCCCTTCACTGAAATTGTAATTATAAGTTTTAGAAAATCCAAATTATTTATACTCAAATTATTAAAACTAATGAGAAACACAGGAAATATTCTGGACTTGAAGCTAGTTTGGCCACTTACTATTTATATGAGCTAGGTTGAGTTCTTTCAAATGATTCTTATGAAGATTCAGTGGCTTTATATATGAACAGCCTTAGACACACGTAGTAAGTGCTTTGTCAGATGTTATTCTGAAAATTAAAAATTAGCAAATGGTATAGATAGGCAATTCACTGCAATATCAATGTCTAATAAAAACATGGAAAATTTTCACAACTTCACTGGCAACTGGGAAATGCAAGTTAATGCAAAAAGAATCACAGAGAAAAATTAAGTGTCTGGCAATACCAAATGTTGAGGAATGTGTAAAAAAAGGAATTATTAAAATTATACCTTCAAACAGCAATATTTGTTAAAGCTGAATAGCACATAAACTACAATCCACCATCCAGAAATTTCGCAATCTAGAAATTCCACACATGGGTGAGTACTCTGAAGAAACTCAAGTCTTGCACAAAACAATAGGCATAAGAATGATCATTACAATTTTCTTTGACAGAGCCAGTATTGGAGATTATTAACATTCCCCAATGGAAGAATATCTAGGTAACTTGTGGTATGTTCACATAACAGAAGGCCATACAGCAAAAAAATAAATGAAATTGTGTTTATCCATGTGAATAAACATAAGGATGAGTAGAAAAAACAAGTTGCAAAAAGATACATACAGTCTACTATTTATATAATTTGAACTTTATTCTAAAGGATGCTAAATTATTTATGTTTAAAAACATGATGCTATCTCTGGAATAAGGAATGAAAATGGGGAAGGAGAAGAGAGAAAGACTTCCATGTTTTTCTCCATATACTTCTGTGTTATCTGAATCTTTAAGAATGTATTACTTACGTAAAAAAAGTCACAAGCAAGAGAAAATATAACGTGGCCAAGCCCAGAGGGACACTCACAGGGAAAATCCAAAGAACATGGAATTTAGGCCTCAGCTATGTAGAAAAATTAGGTTCATTCTTGAGAGAAATGTCTCCCCTTTTCAGTAGCAGTGAATTGTTTTCAGAGCACTTAGAGTGTGAAGTGTATGAGTCATTACTAGGGTAAGGGGGTGGGTGTTGAATTATTACTAGCGCTATCCTGAAGCTATATTGTATTCAGCAGGAGACTGGGTGTTACAATGACCTAAGGATTATCTACCTCTTTATCCATGCAGGACAGTTGTTTCACAAGCCACGGGGTATTGATGAAATGGAACCACCTTGAGTCCTATAGATTAATGGCAAGACAATACTGGGAGTGGGAGGGCTTTGAGATGCTGTTCTCATCTCCAAAGATGGGAAAGCACATTCTCATTAATTATAGTGAAATCAGAGTTCAGCAATAAAAGCAACTGGCTTTAGAATGAGCTGTTCTCCAGGAGTCATTTATTTGATGCTATGTCACTGATAAACTACACCAACCATGACTCTGTGTGATTAAACTTAGTTTATTCAGGCACACATCACTGCCTCCTGGAACAGCTAAAGCCAGATGCCTTAATCTTTGTCAGGGACTCCAAACTATTTGGGCAACTTCACAACAAGTCTCCAGTGGTAGCCACCAAAGCTTGAGATGTCAGTTATGCTCATCAAGGTACCCGAAATGAAGGGGGAAAGGTGTGAGGTGGCATGAAGGAAGGAGAGGCTTTGCAGAAAGAATCATGTCAGAGAATCTCATCAAACTCAGGAGGGTTGCCCTTCAATGTTTCCTGAAATCTGAATAATTGGAGTAATACAAAATAACAATAACATCCACCACTTCTTGTGGACCAATCATGTGGCAGCAGAAAGCTCTCTGTATCCTACTTCCTTTAACCCCTATAATCCTATGCCTGCAACTGTTTCACCAGGCCACACCCTCTGAGAGCTCAGCTTGCAGCAGGACTCTTAAGTATTGGGAGGCTGATAATGGGGTTCACTGGGGTAGATCTCCAGTTCTGTCACTTGCCTATCCTTTAGTAAATCATTTTATTTCTCTGGTCACTAGATTCCTCTCCATAGAATTGTGTACGTTAATCTGTAAGACTGCTACAAGGATAATGTGAAATAATGAATATAGAAGGTTTTTTAAAATTATCTATTAATTGCTGTAGAGCCTAAATGAACTATAATGGAGAGTACAATAATACTCTTCCAAAATCCAAGAAACACATATCACACACAGACACACCCCACAACCATGCCTGTCCTCAATTTCACAGCACAAGTCATCTTTCCTTTTTATCAAAATAAGTACATTCTCAGTCTCTTTCCTCAAAGCAACATCCAAGTATCTGGAGATACTGAAGTATTCACTTCATTGTTACTCATTTCGGTTATCATACCTAGAGAATTCACTAGCATTTGAAAGTCATTGTAGAGTTAAGAAATACCCACAGCTCTCAGGGGAAAGACAGTGGAGTAAGGCTTCCCTCACCTGACAGAGTTGAGACAACTTTAGCAAGTTGCTGGGAAGTCCAGCCAAGGCCCACATTCCAAAATAACCTGCACGAGCACCTTAAAAGACATATCAAGAAACAGCAAAAAACAAGGTCAGTACTCAAATGCCTGAAATATAGCAATCATTTTTCTATATCACATTGCCCATCTTATAACTCACTTCTAACACCCAGCACCTTTCCCACCATACATGCACCAACCAGATCTCTTCTTATAGCTGACTGATTTCTTCTGGTCCATTCTTAAAGACATGATCATTAGTTTCAATAATAGTAACAATAATAGCAAATACTGTACTACCAACAAAATGTCATTTTTTTAATTGCTTTTAAATGTTAAAATAGGCCGGGTGCGGTGGCTCAAGCCTGTAATCCCGCACTTTGGGAGGCCGAGACAGGCGGATCACGAGGTCAGGAGATCGAGACCATCCTGGCTTACACAGTGAAACCCCGTCTCTACGAAAAAAATGCAAAAAACTAGCCGGGCGAGGTGGTGGGCGCCTGTAGTCGCAGCTACTCGGGAGGCTGAGGCAGGAGAATGGCGTAAACTCGGGAGGCAGAGCTTGCAGTGAGCTGAGATCCGGCCACTGCACTCCAGCCTGGGCGACAGAGCAAGACTCTGTCTCAAAAACAAAAATAAAATAAATAAATAAATAAATAAATAAATGTTAAAATAGAAGAGTATCTTCCTGTAAAAAAAAAAAAAAAATTATAGATAAGCCTTTGACCATTGCCTCTAATCATTTTTTTGCATTTTTGTGTACACATACCCATATATATACATGCCCATACAATTGTTTTATGTATTCTATAAATGCCATTACATTGTACATATCCTGTAATGTGGTTTTCTGCAACAATATGCTGGGGAACTTTATCCAAGTTAGTTATGATACTCTGTTTACATGGACTCTGTCCATGGAACTTGAAATCAAGCATATTCTGTTTATTGTGACTTAGAAAAAGTGAAGTCAGTTTCTAATTGAGAAGAGAGAGAAACAGAAAGAAACAACTGCTGGGCTGATTTCTGGAACATCAGGGGTCCTGGTCCTTGGCTGATTGATTCAATTCATACTTGGTCCCTTATTCGTAAGTGACAGTCTCAGGAATCAGATAAATCAGCATAGAAGAAACTGCAATAGCTCTCAGAGCTTTAAAACATAGGATCATAGATTTTCAGCTAGAGGGGTCAGAAAAGATCTCAGATTCCAAATCCATGTTTTATAGTTAAAAAATTTAAGACTAAGAAATGTTACTAGTTTATTCAAGGTTACATAGCCCAAGTTTCTGGGATTTGCCCCAATATTAGGGATTGTCCCACTTCTCCGGTTTTGTCTCAAAGGCCTCAAAAGTAATCAATAAAGAAGTCATATTTTTTTTAAAAATCTGATAGCTCACCAGCTCACCAGCTCTAAAATGTGTGGTATTTGATTTGTTCTTTGAGCTGGGACACTGCAGTAAAAAATGACATTGATATTTAATCAATCAACAGTGATGATGACAGATTGCTTTTAATCAATCCCAAAGGCCCAAAAAGTCAACATTTGCTCAAATTAGGGAAAACCACAGGACTTCTCCTAGCCATAAATAATATCTGTGTTGAGAATTAAATGTAATTAAATGATGCATGTGACCCATGTTCTTAGCACAGCACCTAGTATATAAATGGACTAAGGTATTTAATGGTAGACATTTTTATTTAATGATACCCTCTTTGCTAGAAATTTTCTCATTGCTCCTAAGTAGAAGATATTTGGGGCCACTGAGTCCTACTTGCCAGCACCCTAACCCAAATCAGCTTTCCAGCGGTTATTTTAATCAGAGGGAGGGTGATGGTGGTTTATGCTGAGTACAGAGCCATTTGGGTCAACTCCAGAAAAAAAAAAAAAGTCCTATTTTATTTCATTAGGAGAAGTATCTTCCCACTGTGGAAGTCAGCACTTTTCCTACCTGCAACCCCTGTTCAGTTATGAATGGAAATGGTTGCTAATCTTCCTCCCAGGCCAACCTTTCTGAGTCTTCAAGCAACTGCCCTGTGCCAGCTGGCAATGAACTCTTAAGAGGCTCTTCTCAGGTTTTTCACATTTGCTTTATTAACAAGTTTATTCATTTAGTTTTTTCCAAGGCCTTCTAAATGAAAAGTAAACATGCCATTGTCCTTGGATAAGAGCCTCTTTGACCTTCTCTCTGAGCAGCTTATGAGAAGCAGATGCTATGCTGTTGTTTAGGGAAACCCAGGAGTGTTCTAATTACATATGTGTAAACCAGATGCTGACCAGGGTACCCTGGCCCCTAGAGATGTAGATAAAATCTGCTTCAATCCCTGTCCCATGCCCAGGGAAGGTCTAAAACATCTGTACACACTCCCATCCTCCCCCGCAAAATTTCCTGCAATTCTTGAGCAACCTCATCCTCATGGTCACCTCTGCTTCTAGGCTCTGGGTTGTCATGTGCTTGCTTTCTTTGCTCAGCACTGAATTTCCTCAAATGTCAAACTTAGCTTTATCAGAAATTTCTAATTGACCATTCAATCAATCAACCAATTAAACATATCCCCAAAGCATAGATGACTGTAACTCAATGAATTTGAGTTTTGTGTGGAGACAGGACAATGTTAACATCACAACTTTTATGCATCTCTAGTCTTCAATGTGTTTTGTTCACTCCACCTTGGGGAATTTCTCTTAGCTGCACCTGACCGTAAGACCAGCTTCACCACATATTACTGGCTTCTTTTTTCCTGTCCAACCTCCTCAATGTTCTTCTCATCCTCTTCTTCAGGGATCCCAAATTCCTCTGTCAATTACACTGTGTCATTTAACTCTCCTCAATTAAGAAAACAAAACTGCCCCAGCTCACCTTTGTTCGATGAAACCCAACAAACTCCAGCAGGGCCACACAGTTGCTTCCCTCCTTGGAGGGCAATTGCCTTAGCTAATGAAAGTTTGGTCATTTGTTTTTCATTTTGTTACCTACAAATCGAGTATCTTGGTTTGGTATAGGAACAAAGGGCTGCATTGGTCATATTGAGGTTTTATGAAGGGCACTCCCTGGTGTGGGGCAGGGCTGAGTTCTATGACCATTTGCAGACACCTTGAATGGAACCAAGGAGCAAGAAGCAAACTAGTTGCTATTGTAGTTAACAACTGTGGAGAGAAACATTTAAGGCATAGGACACAATTTGGCTTAGGTGAAATTGTGGAAAGAGAAAGGAATGCAAGAAAGGGTGAAGAAATAAAACAAGAAAAGAAAGAGAAGCAAATGCAGCAGCTGGAAAGAGAAGAGGGGCATTTTATGACAAAAGAAAAGGAAAGAACTATGTGAAAAAAGGGAATGCTGAGGGGGCAGTGAAATAACAGAGGTGGCATAGAATAGAGGCCACCCTGCCCCCATTTTCTCCCGTCTCCACCATCCATTTGACTTGACATCAGCCTATCATTGGCAATGTGGTCTAACAAAGCAGAGCACTAGGGTTAAGCTCTGTCCAAACTCTGCTGAGTGTCCATGGGCAAGTCCTTTTTAATCTCTCTCATCTGTTTGGTTCATCTCTATGATGGTTAATACTGAGTGTCAACTTGAGTATTGATCCTGGGTGTGTCTGCGAGGATGTTGTCAAAAGAGATTAATATTTGAGTCAGTGGGCTGGGAAAGGCAGACCCACTCTTCAGGGTGGGCACCATATAATCAGCTGTCACCACGGCCAGAATGTAAAAAAAAAACAGGCAGAAAAATGTGAAAAGTCTAGACTGGCATAGCCTCCCAGCCTATATCTTTCTCCCATGCTGGATGCTTCCTGCCCTTGACTCCTGCCGTCGGACTCCAAATTCTTCAGCTTTGGGACTAAGATGGGCTTCCTTGCTCCTCAGCTTGCAGACAGCATTATTGTGGGACCTTGTGATCATGTGAGTTACTACTACTTAATAAAATCATTCATACACACACACACACACACACACACACACATATATATATATATATATCTCCATCCTATTAGTTCGTTCGGTCCCTCTAGAGAACCCTGACTAATACAATCTCTAAAAGACAGCAATGGAAATTCAACATAAAAGTCCCTTCCACTATTCAACATCACAGAGAGTCAACATTGCCATGAGATAAGATAGCTAATTCTTTGCTCTTCCCTCACCACATGCTTATTTGCTCCTTTCTTTTCCCTCCTTCTTTCTCTGGAGGTAGTGGAGCCAGAAACCAGGAAGCTCACGCTGGCTAAAGGGTCCATATGGTTCTGTGCTACCTAAGAGCATTCCAACCACCAGGAAGAGGTATAATGTCCAAATGCATCTTTTTAACCAGCACTCCAGTCACCTTAGAGTAGCGTGTGAAATCAAGTTGTATTCAAACTGATTTTGCTGTCTTATCATTCAAGTTGGTTTAAAGGATCAAAACGTGATGTGCATTTACATGCAGATGTATCTGCCTTGTTCAACACTCTCATCATGTACCAGAGTGTGCAGTCCTCTGCTGTATGCTACAGGGTTTTCCGGAATACAGTAAAGTGCATCAGGGTATCAAGAGTATCCAGATCAAGGAAGGGTAGGGTTGGCAAGTAGAAAATTTGACTAGAGAAGTTCCAGAAAGACAATGCAGCAGCCTTCAGCAGCCCTCATCAAAATCCCTGCCTTCTCAAAAGGCTAGCTCTAAAATCTTTAGAGGAAAACAGAATTAGAGAACCTAATTCGCCAGATGTTAACAATGGCTAGTAGATATTCTTGTTAAGCAACACTAATGAAGCTATGTAAATGAATCTCCAAGTGCGTAATTTAAGTCTTGTGATGGACTGAAGGGTAACATGGATACTTTTGAACAGCTTCTGAAACTAACACAGAGACTATATCTTTCTCTACCTCTATATCAACCTATAATTTTTGTTTTGCTTTTCCATGTCTTGATATTACAAAACAAAAACAAATTGAAAAGAAAAAGACCTGGAGATAAGGAAAGGCTAAGAAACTTATTAAGAAGACCAAGGATGGAGAATCCCACTGCTAAACAAGGAGCAAGTTTTGTTGATAGAGAGTAAGACTGGCTGTAGCCGATTAAGTGCCTAAAACTAAGGTCAGAGATTGAACAGTCAGTTACAGTTCTGAGTCTTAGTGGAAACCCTGAGAAAAGGTTTCTATGGTCAAATATATCTGGGAAATGTAACAGTATACACTGCTCTTTGATATTCACAATACATATTAAAGATTCTGAAATTTCCTATGGTGTTATATATATAAATTATATATAGTTATATAATATATATACATATTTATATTTATATAAATTATATTTTATATATTATATATTTATATTTTATATAAATAAATAAATTTATATTTATACTTTTTTATATATTTATATATAAATTTATTTTTATATATAATATATATTATATATAAATTATATATTTATATAAATATATGTTTATATATATTCATATATTTTATATATTATATATTTATATAAATTATAATTTCATATAAATTATATTTTATATATTTATATAATTTATATTTACATGTAATTTATATTTATGTATAATTTATATATAATTTATATTTATATGTAATTTATATTTATATGTAATTTATATTTATATATAATTATATTTATATGTAATTTATATGAATTTATATAATTATATATTTATATATTTATATTTATATATATATATATAATTTATATTTTTATATATTATATATTATATTTTATATATATTTATATATAAATATATATATTTATATATGTAATTTATATATAATTTATATTTTATATATTTATATTTATATATTTATATATATTTATATATTGTATAAATATAATATATATTATATATAAATATATAATAATTTATATAGTTATATTTATATACATTTATAAATGTATATAAATTATATGTTTATATAATTATATATGTATATATAATTTATATATAAAAATTATATTTATTATATAATATATTATATAATATATTATATAATATATATATTAAAATATAAATTTATATATATTTATAACACCGTAGGAAACTTCAGAATCTTTCATGTATTGTGAATTTACATATTTATATATTCATATTTATATATATTTATATATTTATATAAATATATATATATATATAAATGAATGATTCAATGAGCTGTTTTGCCCAAACCCTTTTCTCCACAGGACCCTTTTTCCCACATAACACTTATTAGCTTATTAAAGATCTGGTATTCCAGGGACACTTGGAATGACTGGCCCTGCATCATTTGACACCCACAATTAAACCCTCCTCTGCCATAGGAAGATGATGCCTAGGCGCTACACAACATTAAAAATAAAGTTATTTCTCATTAGTGTTGATAGAAGAAAAAACAAGTGAATAGGGAAAAGGAGTATTTTATTCCAACAGGTGTTTTCTTGCTGGAAAAAGATGCAGATGAATCAAAAGTTTTTAGCTATTCCTTATTGTGGGATTATTTTCATGTTTTGACTGTTATTCTGGACAATATACCACAAAATTTTGATCTACCTTTGCATCGTATACCGTCTGATGTCCCTCTCACAGTCATTGTTCCTTCTTAATTATAGAGTGAAATTGCTCCTTTAGTGAAATGCTCCTTTCTTTTGTAAATATTCGCTAGTGAATTGACCCTTCATTGTTCCTTCTTAACTATTTAGTGAAAAAAGCATTAATGAAAGAGTGAACTGTTTTGCTTATAAGTCTCATAAAACCAAAAATTCTTACGACAAAATGTGAGTAACTAGCATCAGTTTATAGAATACCAGGGCACATGCAGTACAATACTGTCAGTGAGAACTAATGACTACAGTCTCTGTCAGACCATGCCACCAACTTGCTGCTATGTGACCTTGCCAAGACCACTTGACACTTAGCCATGATTGCCTCACTTCTAAAATGAGATAATAATACTAAATTTGGCCCAACAGTCTCAGCCTACTCTAAAGGAACAGGAGGAAAGATAAAATGTGGTTAAATATTTTGGGTTTACAGTCAGACCAACCTGAATTAGAATCCCAGCTCCACTGCTTACTGTCTGCATGCTTGAGCAAATTACAGAACTTCTCTTTACTTGGAGGTAGCAATAATCCCAATTATCCATTAATATTTAGTTGGACTAGTATGTGAGGATTACATAAGTTATATTAAAATATTTACATCCTGGCACATAAAACGTGATCTATAAATATCCCCATTATTATCATTCACTTCCTGTGCTTCTACATTCTGTGTATCTAATAGGTGGGCAGGGCTCAAAGAGCCAGATTGGACCATGTAAAGTCAACAAACACATGAAGCACAATAGCTTGATCCTGCTAGCCTATACCAAGTTCTAGAATTTTCTCTAGCTAGATCTTTCATAGAGGGCTTGAAATGAATTAGTTTAACTTTACTTAAATCAGATAGTGTTGCTATTCTGTGTAAAACTCATTAACGGCTTCTGATTGCATCTAGAATACAATATCAAATATTTATAGGTCTCATTATTATCTGGCCTCGATTTCCCCTTGACCTCTCCTCCCACCAGTCTCCTCTTCACTCTCTCCTCCAGGCTTCTGCTCCATCTTCAGAACAGTGCATGAGCCACTGCCTACATTGCTCTTGCCTTCATTTCTTACATGATCAATTCTTTCCCTTCTTTCAGGTCCCAACATCCTCAGAGATACCTTTTCTAAGTATACCATCTAAAGTGGCTTCCAATTGCCCTCACTCTCCCCCCAAATCCTATATTCATTATTTAGAACCCTGTGATCCATTCTTTTCTCAATTTACTTGGATATCCAACTACAATATTCCAAGGACCATCCTAAGAATAGCAATTTATGCAAACGAGGAAGAAAGCCTGCAATTATCTCAGTTCTGATCTTTTGGCCCCAGAGCCCATTAACCCCCAATGACAGTCCCGGTGTCAATTAATTAAAAGCCTTTTAAAAAGAGAAAATCTTATTCATGCAGCTAAGGTAGAGATTCACCCCTAGTCCAATCAACTACAATGAGGAGCCACGCCATACACTTACGATGCCCTGTGAAGCTGTAGGCTGGGCGGATCCTCCACATGTGTGAGCAGGATGTAAGGCCTGTGGAGCACAGGAGGAGGATCAAGCTCTGAGCAAAAGCTAGAAAACTTCTGCTCACTCAAGACATTTAGCATCTCCCCATTCTCCTCTTCCATGTAACTCCTAAGCAACAATGACCACTTTCTTTCTGAGAGCCCCCATATTGAAGCAACTATCTCCTAGCACTGTGATTATTTCTGTATAACTGTATCTTCCTCTGCTAGATACCGTACTAGGTGCTCACAGTCTAGTTCCTATTAGATGCAGAACAATTTTATAAATGAATGCTTGAATGAATGCATGGATCAATTAAAAATTAACTGGTGACTGTAACTGAGGGTCAATAGAAGAAAAGTAAAGAATCATCCTGAGCAATGCTGGGTCAGACATTGGAGGTGCCCATGTAAAATCATGGATAGAGAATACAATATAATCTGTGTATCCCAGTGACTGATACACGGCAAACCTTTGTAACTGGTAGTTGCTCATTGTAACGATGGTGATGTGAAGATGATATTGATTCCACACTTAGCAATGAGGTACATAAAACATTTTTGCACTTCTAATAGAGGGAATTTGTCCAGTGCCTTCATCTTCTCCTCTCCACACACTCTTAAAGGTCACTTTTCAAAAAGACCATCTCACCTTTGTTCTGTGGGAGGATAATGAAAGCTAAAATGTCTGCTTTTCAGAGGATGCTTTAAGCTAAACTGAAATTCAAATCAAAGAAATAATTCCATTTCTGTCCCAAACATCTTGAAGCTCTTTTTGTCTTCAGCAGGGGAGGGTAATCCAGTTTTTATCATTTACTTTGCTCGAATACAGCTGCTTCCTTTTGCTGAAGCAGCTGGAATTTATCTCATTTCCTAAGTTTTGCTTCAGAATTTGGCTTTTTCCCTTTTTTCCAGGCCTGGTGTAAATAAGGACATGAGCTAAGAGAATGAAAACATAAACCAAGTGCAGCCAGCTAAGGAGCTCTAAAATTTATTTTCATTATGAGTATTGCTGGGACTCCAATCTGTCACCCATTTCCCAGGAATGTTTAGATGTTGGGTGGGAGACCGATTATACAGTTTGCAGAACGTAACCTGTATTGAAAGGGATGCAGATTTGGGGAAACATGGGCAGTTCTCTGACAAACATTAAATATTAACTAATTGTATATGTTCTTGGAATCATGAAATTGCCTGAATAGAAAGTAAAAGTCATAATAATTTGGCTAACGTGCATAAAGTCCTTTGGAACATGACCTGTGCCCAATAATCCTGAAAACAGGTTAAGCGTTATTACACAATGCTCCTGGAAAATTGATATCTCTATACTGGACCTCAGATGTACTTATTTAAATTGACAAATAAGAATTGTATGTTACTTGTGAACAATGTTTCAAAATATGTATACATTGTGGCATAGCTAATTCAAGCTAAATAACACATGCATTACCTCACTTTTTTTTTTTTTTTTTTTTTTGCAGTGAGAATAGTTAAAATCTACATTCTTGGTGATTTTCAAGAATACAATACATTAACTATAGTCACTAGGTTGTGCAATAGAATTTTTAAACTTTTTTCTCTTATCTAACTGAAGTTTTGTTTCCTTTGACCAACATCCCCCCAACCATTGTGCCCCAGCTACTGGTAACCACTCCTCTCTACTTCTATGATGGATCTCAGTCATTGACTTTCCAAATCAGAAATATTTCTGAGAAGCACTGGGAGATGTTTGGTAAAAGAAAAAGATAGGTGCTTTCCATATTAATAGTGACAGCAATCCTATATTAATAACAAGCATAATTATCAGTATTATGTTTGGCAGCTTACAAGGATGGACAACTGGGTTTGAATCTCAACTCTGCCATTTACTAGTTATGGGACCTATAAATTACTTAATCTCTCTATACCTCAGTTTCCTCATCAGTAGTGTGGGGTTAATAATATTAATAGTGTCTACCTCCTGGGACTGTGTGAGGATTGAATCAATAGTGCCTGATATAGAATAAGTACTATATAAACATCAGCTCAATTATTATTGCATTCTTACCATGTATCTGGCAGAATAAAAGATTAAATTTTACATTTTCTGTCAGTTCAGTGAGCCATGTTCTGTAATTATCTTTATTTTGTTGACATAGAATCTGAGACTTAAGTAATGTGCTCAAGATCACACTTTCCATAAGTGTCAGGACATGGACGTGAACTAAGGTTAGTTTGGCACTGAAGTCTCTGCTCTTAGTCACTGTTGTATCTTGCATCCTGACTGACGTATAGTAGATGGGAGGAATGTAGGGCATATGAGTAGGGGTAGATAAAACAAAGAAAAGAATTAAATAGACTCAAACCCTCAAACAAACAGTTTACCTTGTGATCTGTAGCGTAAATTCAGAGCGAGAGAGATTTATAAACCATAATCTATTTAAAGGGAATCTTGGAATAAATCTGATTCTCTATATTTCTTCCAGTTCACAATGTTTTTAAACTAAAAAAAAATCTTGTAACTTATTAAAATTAAAACCTGTTAAACAAAGGTTTGTTGAACTACAATTGAGTGAACCAAGGATAGGCCTTGGGTAATGAAAAGGTGAGAAGGTTGCAGAAGGTAATGAGCAGCTATGTGGCATGGCAGGGGCAGGCTGGTGATGGTTGGGGTAGAAGGAGGTGGGTCAATGAGTTTGCAAATCGAGTGAAGGGTATGTATCTCTTCAGCCCTCTCTCCTTCTTTCCCCTTCCATCGATTCACAAAACAGCAGAGCCTTAGTGAGCACCAGCTTACAGTCAAGTTTTCCGGGAAGCCAACTCTGAGATGGAACTTAATGTACAGGAAATTTATTAGAAAGTGCCTTGGGATCAACTCTGATGAAAGGTAGGAATAGGAGGCCAGATTGAAAGAAGGAAGAAATTGAATGGGAAGCAAGGCCCATAGCCTCAGCTGCTCCATGGGTGCTCTGGAGCTAAAATAGCTCAAATTTGACCTATCTTGAACTTGAGGTTGGCCAGACTTTTGTACTCTCACCTGGATCAGTCAACTCTATGTGGGATGGGGGTGAGGTAGCTTTGTGCGGTTGAGGTGGTCCCTGCGGGGACTGAAAGCTGCAGGCTGTCTGCTGACAGTGCTCTCAGATGTTGGGACACTGATTCCTAGAAGAAAGATTTGGGCATGCACCCCACTGTCCCTCAGAGCCCCGAAACCACCACTTGCATCAGTATCACCCAAAAGAAGCAGATTCCTGGCCCCCAACTTCTGTCCACTGAATCAGAACCTCTAAGGGTAAGGCCCAGAAATATGCACTTTACTAAGCTCTACAGGTGATTCAGGCTCACAGGAAAGGTTGAGAGTAGCTGTACATACAGGAAAAAATAAAAATATACTTGCCAAACAAAGCAGGAACTTCAAAATAAGAATGTCCAAATTCCGTTACTAATCCCACAATGCTTGATGTAATTTACAAAGTAAATTCCTGCCTAAAATAAATTTCCTCCAGCCCCCTCAGCAACGCCTATAAGAGGTTTTTTCTCAATGAACATGGAGGCATTATCTGCAGCTGTCCATCTGTCCTGAATGTCAGCCCACAGGCGCCCAGAGCGCCATGGAGCCTCCAACACATCAGCATGAGCCTGGCAGGTCTGGTGCTGCAAGGTTCGATCCATTCTGCCAGAAAGGTCCACAGGCTTATTTGTACCCGGAGAAGCTTTGGGAGGTCATTAAATAAGCTCCCATCTCCACACACCCTGAGTGGCCCAAATTCAAAGAGCAGTTTAATCTCTGTCTCAACACTTCCACATTTCTACACTTAACCGCTCATGTGAAACCCATCCTCTGGGCCACTGCTATACTTATTTACTCCCTGCCTTCCTTCTGATAAGGTCTTGGGCTAGCAATGACATATCAACCAACCTAAAGCCCTTAAGCCGCAACAGAAACCAAACGAGCCAGACAAAATTGAACATATAAAAAACTGCAAATCTTTCTGAAAAAGTAAGTATTTTTATTTCTCAATATTCATTATGAGACTTAAGTCCACATGCTTTGACCCCACAAATTCACCTCTTGGAATTAACCTAAGGAATAATAGATATGGAAAAAGCACAAGTGTATTTATTACAGAATTACCTGTTATAGTGATAAAAATTGAGAAAAACTAAATATGCTACCAAAAGAGAATAATTGAGTATATGATTTCACATTATGTAGTTACCAAAATGTTTATGAATAGTCCTGAATAACAAAGAAATGCTTTCATAAAATAGTAAAAGTACAGGATACATATTTATTAAAAAATTCAAATGTGTTTAAAAATGCATACAAAAAAAGACCAAAGGTAAATTTACCAAACTGTTTAATAGCATTGTGTCTGGGTGATGGAAATGAGTAATTTTTTTCTTCTTTGGAAATGTTAACTTTACACTATAAGCTTATTTTTCAGAAACCTACACAATTTAAATTAATGCTTAAGTTCATCAAGTCTCATTCTATATGAGAGAAGCCCATTACAATGCGGATTCCTAAATATAAAGTTATTGTTTGCTTTATAGAGATATCTCATATAGAGAGATGTATTACAGAAGGGATAACGTGTTGTGAGAGGTATAGTCAACCCATAAATTCGAACAAGGTTGTTTTCTTCATCTGTGTTTTCAGAAGTGTTTCATGTGCTGATAATCCCCAAAGAAACCAGCACTTCCCTAGTGATAAAATCACAGCCACAGGCAGCTGCCTCTGGAAAGCAGGTCACAGTTTCCTGCCTCTATACACCTGATATCTATGGATTGCTTTGTTTTGTGAATCTAGGTGTCTCTACAAGAGCCACAGATACTATTTCTAGTCATTCTGTATGAACTACCTTCTTTGCTTATTCTTCCATGAAGAAAAATGATAAACTTGATTATACAATAAATTTCTTTACACAAAAATCATGAGTCGAATTAAAAGAACTAAAACTTTAAAAGCAAATAATCTGGATGGGAAGGAAGGGCCACAAACACAATAAGAGAATAGTGTCCTTTTATTAAAGAGTTTGTAAAAATCTAAAAGAGAAATAGTTACAAGAATAAGTAAATAGCTTCTATAATTATACCGAGTAAATAAGCTAACATTCAAAAAGAAAATTAAATGTGTTTTAATGTAATATTCAGTGCTGGTGAGCATACAGTGAAACAGGCTCGTATGATGATGGAAGTGAAATAGACACAACTCTTCTAGAAGTCTGCAAGGCAATATGTGTCAAGAGCCTTTGAAATATTTGTACTGTTACACAGGCTTTCCTTTTCTAGGAGTCTGTTCTAAAACAACAATCAGAGATTGTTCTGGTTATTTATTGCTATGTAATGAATCCTCCAAAACTTCGTTGGTTAAGAAAAATAGCTATCAAATATTTAGCCCACAAATGTGTAATTTGGGCAGGGCTATGCAAGGAAGGCTCATCTGTATTCCAGTAGCATTAGCTGGGGCAGTTTTAGTGAGAATATCCCCTTCCAAGATAGTTCACTCAGAGCTGGTAAATTTGAGCCAGATGTCAATTAGGAGATCAACTGAGGCTGAGGCTGAAGTCCTCATAGTTCCCTCCATATATGTCTCTCCAAATGGGCCTCTCCACAGGCTGCTTGTGCTTCCTCACAGCATGGGGGTTGGGTTCCAAGAGTGAGAATTCTGAGAGACAGGAAGTAGAAGCTACCATTTTCTTAAGGAATAACTTCTGAAACTGACAGTGTCCCTTCAGCCCACACATTCAAAAGGAGAAAGGTAGACCCCACCTCTGCATAGAATTGTGAAATAATTAGGCGCCATGTTTTAAAACAGCCATAGAAATATAAATACAAACATATATTTATTGAAGTTATATGCATGCTAATCAGTAAAAATACAAAATCAACTGAACTGTTGACATCAGGGGAGTCATGATAAATCTAAGCAGTGGAATATTATACAATCATTTAAAATTATGTTTATAAAGAATTTTAAACATTAAAAAATGCTTATGTTTCTTAAATTATGAACAAAATCTGTTTAAAATCATTGATCATTTCAGACAGCCCACTAGATTTGCCAGACCATAAATAATTTTATCAGTTGAGAGGTCTCATTAATATCCTGAATTCAATGTTTGTTTTTATTTAGAAGGAAAAAATATTCCAAAATAACCAAATCGAATGCCCCTTTGCACCATGCATGCCATGGTCTTTCCTACCTTTGTGCCTGCATTTGTGCTAATCCCTGCCACCTTCCATCTGGAATTCCCACCCAGCCAGTTCCTCTTCTGTAAACTCTGCCCAGTTAAACAAGAAGTTCCTGAAGCTGCCAGAGAGTCTTTGTCAAATCTTAGGAGCAGAAGTCCTATAGAGTGTTTTTCTGAGTCACCATGGTTAATATGATTCTAAGATTTTCTTATTGGTCAAATGCTGTGTGAGTTATTTGAATATAATTCCTTAAAGAAAAGAGTAAAATTCTTACAATTCCCAGCTGCATCATGAAAAAAATGTATTTTACTGCATTAACCCCCACATATAGTTCAGCATTCTTAGAACTGTTACACTTAAGTGCACACAGTTTAGCATTTAATTTTCCTCTATTTCTAATTGTTTTGAATGTTATTTTTGTATCCACATCTTTAAAAAAAAGTATATGTATTTATTAAGCACCTACAATGTAAGGCTATGCTCTCCAAATAGACAACTGACCTTTGGTGTACCAGAAAGAGCTGTACCTTTTTTTTTTTTTTTTTTTTTAAATAGAGTCTCACTCCATCACATAGGCTGGAGTGTAGTGATGCAATCTCGGTTCACAGCAACCCCCACCTCCTGGGTTCACACAATTCTCCTGCCTCAGCCTCCTGAGTAGCTGGGATTACAGAGTATGCACCACCACTCCCCGCTAATTTTTGTATTTGTAGTAGAGACAGGGTTTCGCCATGTTGGCCAGGCTGGTCTCAAATTCCTGACCTCAGGTGATCCACCTACCTTGGCCTCCCAAAGTGCTAGGATTAGAGGTAGGAGCCACCGGACCCAGCCCTATTTCCTCATCATGTTTCCTTTACCTTTCCATACCTTACTCTACTCCCAGTCCTTAAAAACATTCTTCCCCCATCATCTTTACTCATTGACAATCTGATAAATTTTCAAGTAAAATGAGAAATTATCCACGAGTCTTTACCTGAGCTCTTTTCCCTCTGAATGTTAACAGCTCCTTGTTTTCACTGTAACTATGGTATTTAATACTTTTATCTACATGTCACCTTTCTCTTTTCTTTGACAACTCAAATTAGATGCTCTGAGCAAGCTTCCTGACATCCCCCAAAACTTAACTCCCACATAAGGCTATGCTATATCCTTTTTTTTGTTTTGTTCCTATCGGACTCTAAACTGGCCCCTTTTATGGTACATCATACGTGTAGGGTTATCTGTTTATTGTTCATCTTTCCCACCAAATTATTAGCTCCCCAAAGATAGGAACTATCCTGACCACTATATTTGTGGTAGATATTTGCTACCCCCAAAGCCATTTGCAATCCTTTCTCCCTTGCCACATCACATAACAAAGATTGAAAAGTCAAATGTTTGTGTTGCCAGCCTTCCTTGTAACTAGGAATTACGGCCCACGAGACATGAAAGTCTGCTTGTGAAGACTTTTATTAAAACCAATATTCTTCAACTAGCCTAGGTCTCTTTCCTTTCCCTGTTATTTCTACCTTGAATGCCATCATAATAACTGGAAGACAGCATTCATCTGCAATCATAAGGGAAAAGTAAATAAAATTTCAGGGACGGGGTCACTAACATCATTGAGCCTCTAACCCAATAGTAGATGTCTTTGGCATCTTATTATATGGGAATAACAAAGTCCTATCTGTTTAAGCTGGCAAACTATGCTCTTGGGCCAGATCTGGCCCACTTCCTATTTTTGTATATAAAAGCTTATTGGAATAGAACCATGCCTATTCATTTACATATTGTCTATGGCTGCTTTTATATTACAACAGCAGAGTAGAGTAGCTGCAAAAAAGACCACATGGAAAAGCCTGAAATATTTACTATCTATCCCTTGACAGAAACATTTGCTCATTTAAGCTCCTGTTGGTTAGCTTTCCTGTTAATTGCAGCCAAGTAACTTTTTTATTAATGTAAGATTCCCAATAACTAACCATGATGGTTAATATTGAGTATCAACTGGATTGGATTGAGTGATGCAAAGTATTGTTCCTGGGTATATCTGAGAAGGTGCTGCCAAAGGAAATTAACATTTGAGTCAGTGGACTGGGAAAGGCAGACCCACCCTCAACCTGGGTGGGCACAATCTCATCAGCTGGTAGCGTGGCCAAAATAAAAGTAGGCAGAAGAATGTCAAAAGAGTAAACTGCCTGAATCTTCCATCCTCCATCTTTCTCCCATGCTGGATGCTTCCTGCCCCCTAACATCGGACTCCAAGTTCTTCAGCTTTGGGACTCTTGGACCTTTGACCACAGACTGAAGGCTATACTGTCAACTTCCCTACTTTTGAGGATTTTGGAGTCGGACTGGCTTCCTTGCTCCTCAGCTTGCAGACAGACTATTGTGGGACCTTACCTTGTGATACTGTGAGTCAATACTCCTTAATAAACTCCACTTTATATATAAATCTATCCTATTAGTTCTGTCCCTCTAGATGCTATAGGAGTTAAGAAGAAATTATTTAGGCAGATAGTGAGGGTACGGGAGACCTCAGTAAGGTTTTCCCTTTAATGAAAACTAGCCCCCAAATCATTTTCTTTTCTAACCAAGAGTATCCTGTAAAATTGAGCTGCAGACATAGACAAGCAAGCTGGAACCTTACATGGGTAAATGCTGGCAGTTGTGCCAATAGGAAAAAGCTCCCTGGGACTGGGCATGTTCAAAATGGTGGCTTCATCTTCCCTTGTCTTTGCCAAGCCATATGTAGAGTAAGGAGAAGACAGTATGGCACTGGCCAAAGATCCCATTTGCATACTAAGGTTAGGGTGGGGTGGCCATCCTTCCCCAGGTACTATGTAAATGTCACATTTGGACCAACTAATCCATGAGTCCTACATAAATCAGACACCAACTCCTCAGGCCTGTGTATAAAACCCAGTGCTCTCTGCCACAGGCTGGATTTTCCTATCAGAAGTCTCTCTCTCTCACAAGGGAGAGAGCTGTTCTTTTACCTACTCAACTTCTGCTCCTGAACTCACTCCTCACGTGTATTTGTATCCTTAATCTTTTTGACACTAGACGATGAACCCTGGGTATTCACCCCAGATGATGCCACTTCATAGAGAACCCTGACTAATACAGATTTTGGTACCAGAATCGGTTATACAGGAATAGAATATTAAGGATGGAGCTCTTTCATTGGTTTTGGGGATTCTGGAGTTGGCTGCTTAATATGATTAGACCCAAAAAATGCAAAGGAATATATTTCTAATAGTATGGAGAACACTGATAGTCCATGGAGTGAACTATTTAGAGAGTTATGCAAAATAAATGCGTTTGATATTCCTGATTCACCACTCATGGGAGGCAAAGAGTTTAATGACCCTATACATAATATCTTTGACCATATGTGAGAACTAAGGAATATAATGAAGTTGGTTGGTTGCTCCTAAGTTCAGTGGACAAAGTGATGAAAGAAAATGATTAACTCAGGGATTCTAACTCCCAGCTTCAGAAGCAGATACTGAGCCTCAAATCTTCTGTTGCCCTGTGTGAGAATCTTATCTCCTGTGAAGGAAGCTAAAATTGTGGAAAATCAGACACAAGCTCTTATCATATGAGTGGCTGAACAGCAATGCAAGGTACGTGCACAGCCTCGCCAGGTATCTACTGTTAAAGTGAGGGTATTGATTGGAAAAGAATGGGACCCTGCAACTTAGAATAGGGATGTGTGGGAGGACCGTGATGAAAATAGGGACACTTAGCATTTAAACTCTGATGCACCTTTTTTGCAAGAAACATTTTCCCCATTCTGAGTAGTGGCAACATCCCCTTCCACATGCATGCTGCCATCAGCCGTTTGACTTTGTCTTAGAAGATAAATCCTGCACTGCCTGAGGAAACAGTGATGGCCTCCCCTGAAGCATTTGTCAGGAAAGACAACGTAGAGTCTCCTTAGGACCCATCTCCAACACCCCTGTTTTCTTCTATACCTATAACTGGACTAAAGTCCCAGTGGGCCCCTAGAGGTGAGATTCAGAATGTGACCCACAAGGAGGTACACCACACTCCAAAAGAACTGCTTGAATTTTCTAATTTATATAAGCAAAAATTTGGAGAACAATCATGGAAATAGATATTAAGTGTGTGAGTTAATTGTGGAAGAAACAAGGAGTTCGATCAGGCTAAATTTATTGATTTAGACCGACTAAGCAGGGATTTTGCATTTAATGTTGCAGGTTGGGGAGTTTAAAAAAAAAGGTGCTAACAGTTTGTTTTGTTAGCTGAAATATAGATTAAAAGATGGCCCACTGTGAGTGAGCTGGAAATGCCTGATCTCCCTTGGTTTAATGTAGAGGAAGGGATCCAAAGGCTTAGGTAGATTGGGATGCTGGAGTGGGTCAATCACTTTAGATCTACTCATCCCAGCTGGGAGAGGGTCCAGAAGATATACCCTTGACCAATACTCTGTGAAATAGATTTGTGAAGGCAGCACCTGCATCCTTGAAAAGTCCTGTGATTGTTCATCTTTGTATGCCACAGCTTACAGTAGGAATCGCAGTCACTCAACTATAAAATTTAAATGCAGTGGGACTAATTGGATCCTGAGGTGGCAGGGGCCAAGTGGCAGCACTCAACCATCAAAGGCAACATGGGCATAGGTACCATAATGGACAGCAGAGGTAAAGCAGCAATCAGAAGAACATGACTCGTGCAAAGCTCTGGCATTTGCTAATTAATCAGAGTGTTCCTAGAAGTAAAATGGATAGAAAGCATACTATATTCCTACTTTTTATATAAGCAGAAAACTTCTAGGTCGAATGGACAAAAGACTAGTTTGAATTATAAAAACAGAATCATGGCACCTCAGTCAATTTCCAGACTTGAGCCAGTCTACAGACCCAGAACCCCTTGAATGATAGGGAGGCCAGGTCCCCTTGAGGAAGGACCACAGTATACCACGGACAATTTAATCTTTCTCCCATCCTTTCCCAAGGAGACCTTTGTAGCCTTTTTACCAGGGTAACTGTACGCCGGGGAAAGGGAAATGATCAGACCTTTTGGGGACTACTGGACATTGGCCCTGAGCAGACATTGATTCTATGGAACCCAAAACATCATTGTGGTCATCCAGTTAAAGTAGGGCCTTATGGAGGTCAGGTAATCAATGGAGTTTTAACTCAGGTCTGACACAGAGTGGGTCCAATGTGTCCCGGGACTCATCCTGTGGTCATTTCCCCAGTGTCAGAATGCGTAATTAGCATAGACATAGTTAGCTGGCAGAACCCCCACATTGGTTCCCCGACTGGTATGGTGAGGGCTATTATGGTGGGAAAGGCCAAATAGAAGCCATTAGAGATGCCTCTTCCTAGAAAAATAGTAAATCAAAAACAGTGTCGCATCCCTGGAGGGACTGCAGAGATTAGTGCCACCATCAAGGACTTAAAAGACGCAGGGGCGATGATTCCCACCACATCCCTGTTCGACTCTTTGGCCTGTGCAGAAGTCAGGTGGATCTTGGAGAATGACAGTGGATTATCATAAGCTTAACCAAGTGGTGTCTCCAATTACAGCTGCTGTACCAGATGTGGTTTCATTGCTTGAGCAAATTAACATATCTCCTGGTATCTGGTATGCAGCCATTGATTTGGCAAATGGCTTTTTCTCTATTCCTATCCGTAAGGCCCACCAAAATCAATTTGCCTTCAGCTGGCAAGGCCAGCAATGTACCTTTACTGTCCTCCCTCAGGAGGTATATAAACTCTCTGGGGTATGTAAACTCTCCAGCTTTGTGTTTAATCTTCAGAGAGACCTTGATCGCTTTTCCCTTCCACAAGCTATCGCACTGGTCTATTACATTGATAACACTATATTGATTGGATCCAGTTAGAGAGAAGTAGCAAACACACCGGACTTATTGGTGAGACATTTGTGTGCCAGAGGATGGGAAATAATCCAACTAAAATTCAGGCACCTACCACCTCAGTAAAATTTCTAGGGGTTCAGTGGTGTGGGGCCTGTTGAGATATTCCTTCTAAAGGCAAGGATAAGTTGCTGCATTTGGCCCCTCCTACAACCAAGAAAAGAGGCACAATGCCTAGTTGTCCTATTTGGATTCTGGAGGCAACACATTCTTCCTCTGAGTGTGTTACTCCAGCCCATTTATCGAGTGACTGGAAAGGCTGCCAGTTTTGAGTAGGATCCAGAACAGGAGAAGGCTCTACAACAGGCAAGACTGCTCTGCCACTTGGGCCATATGACCCAGCAGATCTAAAGGGATGCTATTTGGAACCTTGGCAGTCCCCCATAGATGAATCACAGGGGAGGCCTCTAGGATTTTGGAGCAAGGCCCTGCTATCTTCTGCAGATAACTGCTCTCCTTTTGAGAAACAGCTCTTGGCCTGTTACTGGGCTTTGACAGAAACTGAATGTTTGATTATGGGTCAAGTGACAAGGGGGACCAGAACTGCCTATCATGAACTGGGTGCCTTCTGACCCATCTAGCCATAAAGTGGGTCATGCACAGCAACATTCCATCATCAAATGGAAGTGGTATATATGTGGTCAGGCTTGAGCAGGTCCTGAGGGCACAAGTAAGTTACATAAGAAAGTGGTTCAAGTGCTCGTGGTTCCGACTCCTGTCACCCTGCCTTCTCTACCCCAGCCTGCACCAATGGCCTCATGGGGAGTTCCCTATGATCAGTTGACAGGGGAAGAGAAGACAAGTGCCTGGCTTACAGATGACTCTGCACAACATGCAGCACTATAGCCCCTTTCTAGGACATCCTTGAAGGACAGTGGTGAAGGGAAATCTTCCCAGTGGGCAGAACTTCAAGCAATTCACCTAGTTGTGCACTTTGCATGGAAGGAGAAATGGCCAGGTGTGCAATTATATACGATTCATGGGCTGTAGCCAATGGTTTGGCTGGATGGTCAGGGATTCGGAAGAAGCATGATTGGAAAGTTGCTGGCAAAGTAATTTGGGGAAGAGATATGTGGATGGACCTCTCCCAAGTGGTGAAAAACCATGAAGATATTTGTATCTCATGTGAGTGCTCACTAAACGGTGACCTCAACAAAAGAGGATTTTAATAATCAAGTGGATAGAATGACTCATTCTGTGGACACCCCTCAGCCTCTTTCCGCAGCCACCCCTGTCATTGCCCAATGGGCCCATGAACAAAGTGGCTATGGTGGCAGTGATAGAGGTTATGCATGGGCTCAGCAACACGGACTTCTACTCACCAAGGCTGACAGGGCTACAGCCACCATGAGTGCTCCATTTGCCAGCAGCAGGGACCAACACTAAGCCCTCAGGTATGGCACCATTCCTCAGGGTGATCGGCCAGCTACTTGGTGGCAGGTTGATTATATTGGACCTTTTCTATCAAGGAAAGGGCAGCAGTTTGCCCTCACTGGAACAGACACTTACTCCAGATATAGGTTTACCTATCCTGCGCACAATGCTTTTGTCAAGACTACCATCCATGGACTCACAGAATGCTTTATCCACCATAATGGTATTCCACATAGCATTGCCTCTGACCAAGGCACTCACTTTCCGGCTGAAGTAGTGTGGCAGTGGGCTCATGCTCATGGAATTCACTGGTCATACCATGTTACCCATCATTCTGAAGCAGCTAAATTGAGAGAACAATGGAATGGTCTCTTGAAGTCACACTTACAATGCCAATTAGGCAACAATAGTTTGCAGGGCTGGGGCAAAGTTATCCAGAAGGTTGTGTATGCTCTGAATCATTGTCCAATATATGGTACTATTTCTCCTATAGCCAGGATTCATAGGTCCAGAAACCCTCACAGGTCGAGGGGTGGAAGTGGCACCACTCCCCATCACCCCTAGTGACCCACTAACAAAATTTTTGCTTCCCTTTCCTGTGACATTATGTTCTGCTGGCCTAGAGGTGGCCTAGACTGCCACCAGGAAACACAACAACTTTCCATTAAACTGGAAGTTAAGATTGCCACCTGACCACTTTGGGCTCCTCCTACCTCTAAGTCAATAGGCTAAGAAGGGAGTTATAGTGTTGGCTGGGTGGACCCAGACTATCAAGATGAAATCAGTCTACTACTCCACAACAGAGATAAGGAAGAGTATGCATGGAATACAGGAGATCCCTTAGGGTGTCTCTTAAACTGCTATGCCCTGTGATTAAGGTCAATGGGAAACTACAACAGCCCAATCCAGGCAGGACTGCAAATGGCCCAGACCCTTCAGGAATGAAGGTTTGGGTCACTCCACCAGGTAAAAAACCATGACCTGCTGAAGTGCTTGCTGAAGGCAAAGGTAATACAGAATGGGTAGAAGAAGGTAGTCAACAATATCAGCTTCAACCACATGACCAGTTGCAGAAATGAGGACTGTAGTTGTCATGAGTATCCCCTCATTTTGTTAAGAACATGTTTGTGCATGTATACACTTATACTAAGAAAATATCTTCATTTTATTTGCTTTTTCCTTTAACAGGTGGCAAAAGATTCACTTCATATCAGCATTTAAGTGTTGTCAACTTTATGTAATAGCATTTGGGTTGGGAGTTGGTGCATTTCTGGTGGTAGGAAGGATAGTTGTATTATGTTAGGTGTGGTTATGACCTTATTGTTTTTATTTGAAAACTATATATGATCTCAGGAGATGTATATGGGTTCAAGTTGACATGGGGTAGACTTGTGATGGTTAATATTGGGTGTCAATTTGATTGGATTGAAGGATACAAAGTACTGTTCCTGGGTGTGTCTGTGAGGATGTTGCCAAAGATGATTAATATTTGAGTCAGTGGACTGGGAAAGGCAGACCCACCTCAATCTGGGTGGGCAGCATCTAATCAGCTGCCAGCATGGCCAGAACAAAAGCAGAAAGAAGAACGTGAAACGACTAGACTGCTCAAGTCTTTTGGCCTCCATCTTTCTCCCTCTAGAGAACCCAGACTAATACACTAACACAGGGCCTATCACACAGAAAATGTTCAATAGATGGTTGTCGAATGAATGGTTGGGTCAATGATTTGAAGTCAGTGGCAATTTCTCTGTTTTTAAAAATCTCCCATAGTGCCAAATTGTGCCTTACATAGCAGGTGCTTAACAGATTTTCTTTAAATGTGAATCCAAAGTAATATTCAAAAAAATTAGAGAAAAATTAACTACTAAACTGTGTGGACTTAAGTGTAGTAATTCTAAGAATGCTGAACCGTATGTGTGGGCTAATGTAGTAAAATAAATTTTCATGGTGCAACTGGGAATTATAACGATTTTATTCTTTTCCTGAGGGAATTATATTCAAATAACTCACACAGCATTTGGCCAACAAAGGTATCTAAGAATCATATTAACCATGATGACTCAGAAGAACACCTTATAGAACTTGTGCTCCTAAGATATGACAAAGACTCTCTGGCAGCTTCAGGAACGTCCTGTTTAACTGAGCAGAGTTTACAGAAGAGCTGGCTGGGTGGGAATTCCAGATGGAAGCTGGCAGAGATGAGCACAAATGCAGACACAAAGGTAGGAAAGACCATGGCACGTATGGTGCTGAGGAGCATTCAATTTCTGTTTATTTTGGAATATTTTTCCTTCTAAATAAAAACAAACATTAAATTTGGGATATTAATAGACCTCTCACCTGGTAGATAAAATTATAGTGTGACATAAATTGTGGTCCATCTGAAATGATTATTTTAAACTATAATGAACAAAACAACTTTATGCTTTTATCGTGGGCCTATATAAATGCAGGAGAGTGTTTATCAAAATCATTTGTTTAAAGTATATGCCTTTAATCTAAAAACTCACGTAAGTCTATCAAAAATCCAAAACTTTTGCATTTTGAAATGGTCTCTCATAAAGAGAATGTGTTCAAATAAAGATGCATATTTTTTAGACACCACTGTGTATTCCAAAAATCTGGAAGCCCAATGTTAAGGAGATAATTTTACCAGCTACTTGGGAGGTTGAGGCAGGAAAATCCTTTGAACCTGAGAGGCAGAGTTTGCAGTGAGCTAAGATCACACCATTGCACTCCAGCCTTGGTGACAGAGTGAGACTGTCTAAAAATAAGAAAATAAAAAATAAAAAAATAATTTAACCACTGTGCCATCTTTACCAAGTATTGCCTGAAAACTGCCAGAAATCTGGACTAAGAACCTACCTCTCGACAAAGAAAGTAAATGCACTGCAAAAGCAGTTTTATTGGGAATGGGGTTGGTAGACATGGAGGTAAAGGAAACCTTATCTTTAAGCCAAATTCAAAACATAAATATCATTGTGTAGATGCCAAAAGTTGAAATGAGTGAACGAGTGAGCAGATCAAGGTTGGGATAACCCAGTAGTGTATTAAGGGATGAAGTGGAAGGATGAAGAGCAGGAATGAAGAACTCGCTTACTGCCTCCACAATCCTGAGCCTACCTTGAATTCTACCCTTACTTGGTCAGCTGGAGTCCAAAGGAAAGATAAAATTAAGATTCAGTAAGTCTTTCTCTAAAACTTGAAATCCTTCAACTTATTAGAAGACTAAGTTATAGAATTTCAGCTTCTCTTAACAACTTTATTCTTTTTCCTTGAAGGAATTTCATGCAAGCAACATACAGAACATTGGCCAGCAAAGAGCTTTTAGAAGGATATTGACCCATGAGGATTCAGAAGAAAATCTCAAAGGATTTCTGATCCTAAGGACTTAATAAGGAATCAATTTCTTCTAAAGACTCTGACACCGTAGGGTATTCAATAGCTCTTTGTTCTGTGGATCCTGTTTTTCATTTTTCTACCCTTTGTGCTAGCTCCTTAGGCTGGTAGAAAAGATAAAAACATCACTACACTGAAACCAAGACCTGAATTCTGGTCAGAGCTCTGCCTCTAATTAGCCTGTGTCTTCAGAGAAGTCACTTAACCTACTTAAGTCTTAATTATGTCTTTTTCAAAATAAGAGTTTACAGCTCTGAAGTCCTTTCCAGCAATATGAGCCTTGATTACAACCCAGAACCATGTAGTGATTATAATTCTGGATTATAACTACTGTAATATCATGCTGAGCTCCTGAAGAAATAATTTTAAAGAGGGCATTTGGGAAGGTGGCAGGATGTAACAAAGCATTGAGGCTTGAAGCCAGATAGATCTAAGATGATTGAGCTAAAAGAACTGATCTACATAAATACAATGCGTGTAACATCTGGCTGGTTACTCAACATTTCATTATAAGGATATGGTAAGAATTCCATGAAACAACATATATAAAGCATGTGGCATAGTGACTAATACTAGTTACTTAATTAAGGTCAATTTCATAAACTCTTTATACTCACTGATTAAAGATGGGAAAGAGTGAAGAGAAAGGCAAGAACTGAAGCTACTAAGGGCTTGACCAAGAGTAACTGAGTGTATAACGAATACATAAAAATAAAAAATGGGCAGGATAAAATGATCTGAAGGTAGACAGGGTTCATTTTTAGGAATATCAGTTTAAGAAAAAAGCTAAACAACCTAGTGAATATGTCAAGTGGGCAGTTGAGAATGTAGAAAGTAAAGCTTATGAGAAATAGAAGGAGATATTTGAGAATACAATTCATCAGCGACACTCCAGAATAAACTTTTTCAAATGCTGACTGACTGCAAGACATTTTAACACAAATACATGTGCCATTTCTAACTCATCTTTGTTAAAGCATACATGTGTGTATATGTATGAGTATAGGCATAGAATAATAACATTTTTTATTAATAAGTTAGTACTCTTATGAGGTGGTTTGATGTTTTCTATTGTATTCTATTCTACTTTTTCTGATTAATTTTAAAAATCCCAGTAACAACTCTAAACTGATTCCATGACCTAATAGCAAGTTAAAACCTACAGTTTGAAAAACACACTTTTGGAGACCAGAGAGAGCCTCTATATAGGCTATATGGAGAGTTTATTTAAACCATACAAGTTAAAAACTCAATAATTCCCTTCTTGTTTTCTTTGCAGAATGCTTTTTCATTCCATGGTAAACTATGCCGTAGGTCAGGTAGTTTAATTTGTTAATGCTCCCTTGAATAGTAACTGACATGAATGAAAGTCTTAAACAGTTTTAAGCCCTGTTTGTCTGTAGTTGTACTTTTGGCTCTCTTCACCAACCCTAGTTAGCATTAACATTGGTTCATTTTATTCATAAAGAAACTGAGGTTCCCAAAGACCAAGTCACACAGCTGTGAGTCTAGATTTCCTGACTCTGGAGGCCACGTCCTTCATGCCACGAATAAAAACTGGATAACTATTCTGTTCAAAGCATCACACACATTGATAAACTACAAAGTCTTCTTACACAAATCAACTGTGACTACTGATAATATGGCCATCATTTTACAAGCTTCTCCCAAAACACAGTGCAACCGGGACTTGTGTCTCTAATTGGTGTACTAGCTTCCATTAGAGGCACATCAAATTACTAGCCACAAGTCTCTTGTCTGCAGCTCAGCGTCAATGCTCTGCTGTTTCTACATAACAAGATGGAATATGAACTTAATTGAGATTATTTCTCTAATCTCTCTAGTGAGTAGTTTCCATTAAACCAAGATCTCAGCCTCAATAAAATAAAAGATAATTTCCTGATTTTGGTTCTATGACTTGCAAATGACTCGTGGGGGAAAAGTGCCTTTTCTCTCCCCTGCAGCAATTTTCTGCCCAACATAAACATAAAAATGAGGAACATGTGAACGCTTATTCACTTAGAGCTCTTTGATTTCTACTCTCCCCCTTTCATATGCTTTGAATAAAATTAAGCTGTAACACCAAATAATCAATTTCTCAAATAATTTTCCTCTTGAAATTTTCCTCCTTTAAGATCCACTTTAAATGCTTCTTTTTAAAAAAAGATTTCTCTGATCCTAATTAATGGCTCCATTTTCTAATGCCCCATAACATGGTCAATGCATCTATATTTCACCTGTATCATTCTCCTTTAATTATAACTTTTTTACAACCAGAGTTCTTCAGAAGACTAGTAGGTAATACCTTACACATAAGAGGCCTTTAAAGATAGCAAGATTAATGATCCATAGTTGGAAATCAAAGTTTTTTGCAACATTCTTCTTCGGAGTTAGTATCAACAGTTCATAAATTGGTACCGGTATTGTTTCTTCTCAGGGAAAGAAAATCATAGTTAAAACTACAGGCAGAGAGACCTCTATGGAAGAAACAATAAGCAAAAACGGCAGTCAGCAGTCAACCCTGGGGAACTCTAATAATTATGCAGCCAAGACAATGAATGAGATCCGAAACAAAAGAGAAAAACAATACAAAAATGAATATAAACATACAAAACTATAAGTATCAGAGGGAGGGAAGCACCACCTTTTATAAACCTAGTATATGCCAGATATACAGTTCCTTATCCAATTCTCACAACAGCTCAAAAAAGGGGTGATCTTATTCCTACCTTACAGAAAAGGAAACAGACTGAGAAGTTACACAGTTTACAAAAGTTACATCTAATAAGTACCTGAATCAGGATTTAAATTTGGGTCTGAGGCAAACCTCCTATTCTTTTCCCATACCTGGCTGCCTCTCTAAAATGTTACTTTTTTTCCTATTCCTATTTATAACATAAGCACAGATGCAGCTACACCATATTAGAACTTTACCTCTCAGTTCTGTTATTTCTGCCTTTCTCTTACTGTTTTCCCTGGTAACATATAGCCCAAATTGTAGTAACAAGACTGGCTTTATTTGCATTTCCACAGGCTCTTGATAATGATCCACAAAACACTGGAGATACTCCACTCTAACAGGGAAATGTGAGCAACTGCTAACCTTCAAGCCTAGTTTCCTCAGTACAGGGCTCCTTAGTACTTAATATAAAAACAGCAGTTTTGAGGGTCCACACAGGGACAGGAAGCCTTGTTTATAGTTAACTCAAACTACATATGCCACTGGTTGCAAGGGGGAGGTCATCAGCGTTTTGCATCAATCTACAATCTTTTTCCTCAGTTGCACTGACTATAAGGGTCGGAAGCTTTATCACATATTGAACAAAGGTGACAAATAGAACTAGCTACACAAAAGGCAGTTGCGTGAATTATTCTATCTCTTACCCTCGGAAAATTAGCGTCTGATTAAAAGCTAAAACTGTCATTGGCCAGATACATCTTTATTAGAACTGTATTTCACCCAAAGTTCATGAAACGAGTTTTAAATTGAGCCTGTCATAGTTTGATTCAACCCTCCCATATGCATTTTGTACAAATGAACATATATGTATTTTTCTATATTCTATTCTTCCTCACATGAAGGATAGCTTATTACAGATGCTTTATGTTTTCGCTTTATTCACCTAACCAACATATCCTAGAAAAGTATTCTATATCAGCTCATAGAGACCTTGCTCATTCTTTTTACAAGTACACAGAACTCCGTTGTATGGAGGTACTGTAGTTTCTTCAACTTTTGTCTTCGTCTTTTGCTATACCTGAATATCACAGACTAATTTAGTAAGAAGAGAGGTTTACTTAGCTTATCATTCTGGAGGCTGGAAAGTCCAAGAGTATGGCACCAGCATCTGCTCAGCATCTGGTGAGGGCCTTCTTGCTACATTGTAGCATGGCAGAGGGCATCATATAACCAGAAGGCAAGAATGTGGTGTCAGCTCAGGTCTCTCCTTCTTCTTATAAAGTCATCAGTCCCATTATAAAGTCCTCAGGCTGATGACCTTATCTAATTTCAATTACTTCCCAAAGGTCCCATGTCCAAATGTTATAAACATATGAATTTGAGGATTAAGTTGCCAACAGATGAAATTTGGGAGAACACATTCAAGCCATTAGCACCCTCCACCATTTAGATGAACATTTAGATTGTTGCTAATATTTTCATAGTGTTAGAAATGGGTCCGCCGGGCACGGTGGCTCACGCCTGTAATCCCAGCACTTTGGGAGGCTGAGGGGGGCGGATCACGAGCTCAGGAGATGGAGACCATCCTGGCTAACACGGTGAAACCTGGTCTCTACTCAAAATACAAAAAATTAGCCAGGCGTGCTGATGGGCACCTGTGCTCCCAGCTGCTACGGAGGCTGAGGCAGGAGAATGGCATGAACCCGGGAGGCGGAGCTTGCAGTCAGCCAGGATCGCGCGACTGCACTCTAGTCTGGGAGACAGACAAGACTTTTTCTTTTTCTTTTTTAACTAATTTATATTTCTTAATGTAAATATTTTTCATATGTTTAAAAGCTGATTTTACATCTTACTTTTTGGATTATCTAATTATGCCTCTTTCTCAATTTATGCTGGGGTTTTGGTCCTTGGTTCCTCAATTTTAAGATTTCTTTATATGTAAGAACTATTAGGCCTTACTCTATATGTTAAATATTTTCTGCCAGTTTTTCAGTTATCATGATTTTTGATGTGCAAAACATTTAATGTTATGTAGTCAAAATTATTTTTTTTACTGCCTATAGATTTTGAAGCATAATTAGAAAACCTTTTCCTACACCGAAATGAAAAAGAAATTTACTCATTTTTTTATGGTATCATATGGTTTCATTTGTACATTTAGATCTGTGATGTATTTTGAGGGAATTTTGTGTATATATAAGCTATGAATCTGATTTTACCTTTTTCTAAATGGCTCCTGGGTTGTCCCAGCTTGAATTATTAAAAAGTCTATCTTTTATTATATATCAAATTTCCATATGAATTTTAGTTCTATTATTGAGTCTATTTCACTTGTTGATGTATCAATTTATGCTCCATCAAGGGATTTACATCAAAGAAATCAGTAAATGATATAAATCAGATCCCCCAGACCCCAACCCAAACCACTTGTTTACCAGTATGCCGTTAAACTTACTATGTGTGTGTGCGCACGTAGTAATAATATAATCAAATTATGTGGATGTTGCATGAACTCTTGAGAAGATGTATTCTCTATTGACAGGGCGTAGTTGTATGTATAAGATCCCCTGGGCCGGGCGCGGTGGCTCAAGCCTGTAATCCCAGCACTTTGGGAGGCCGAGACGGGCGGATCACGAGGTCAGGAGATCGAGACCATCCTGGCTAACACGGTAATCCCAGCACTTTGGGAGGCCGAGACGGGTGGATCGCGAGGTCAGGAGATCGAGACCATCCTGGCTAACACGGCGAAACCTCGTCTCTACTAAAAAAAAAAAAAAAAAATAGAAAAAACTAGCCGGGCGAGTTGGCGGGCGCCTGTAGTCCCAGCTACTCGGGAGGCTGAGGCAGGAGAATGGCGTAAACCCGGGAGGCGGAGCTTGCAGTGAGCTGAGATCCGGCCACTGCACTCCAGCCTGGGCGACTGCGAGACTCCGTCTCAAAAAAAAAAAAAAAAAAAAAGAAACCCCGTCTCTACTAAAAAAAAATACAAAAACCTAGCCGGGCGAGGTGGCAGGCCCCTGTAGTCCCAGCTACTCGGGAGGCTGAGGCAGGAGAATGGCGTGAACCTGGGAGGCGGAGCTTGCAGTGAGCCGAGATCCCGCCACTGCACTCCAGCCTGGGCGACAGAGCGAGACTCCGTCTCAAAAAAAAAAAAAAAAAGATCCCCTGTAGTGATTATGTTGTTTAGGTTTTCAATCTCCTTATTTCTTGCCTACTTCATCTTTCCTGTATTAAGAAAGCTGTATAAACGTCTCTGATTAATGTGATTTCTTTCTTTCTTCCCCCACCCCCAGATGGAGTTTTGCTCTGTCACCCAGGCTGGAATGCAGTGGCACAATCTCAGCTCACTGCAACCTGCCCCTCCCAGGTTCAAGCAATTCTCCTTCCTCAGCCTCCCAAGTAGCTGGGACTACAGGCACCCACCACCACACCCAGCTAATTTTTATATTTTTAGTAGAGACAGGGTTTTACCATGTTGGCCAGGCTGGTCTCGAACTCCTGACCTCGTGATCTGCCCGCCTCGGCTCCCAAAGTGCTGGGATTACAGGTGTGAGCCATCAAGTCCAGCCAATGTGATTTCTTTTATGTCTCCTAGCATCTCCTGTAGTTTGGCTTTATAAAGATGATTACTATGTTATTTGATCTATAACTATTCATAAAGATGTATCTACAAGGTAGAGTATGGTTTTCTCATTAAAAAGTGCCTGTCTTTATCATGTTTAAGATTTTGGGCTTGAATTTATCTGGTATCAGGATTGCTACCCCAACTTCCTTATTTTTCCATTTGCCTGATACACCTTTTTTCATCCATTTTTAGCTTTTTTGATCACTTTTAGGTCTAGGTCTATCTGTTGTATATGATGTGCATATATGTGTATGTGTGTGTATAGTTAGATCATATCGTTTTATCTATATATATATATATATATACACACACACACACATATACACATACATAGACAGTTAGATCATTCTTTATGAGCAAAATTGAAAGTCTTAGTACGTGGTTAAAACCCTGTTATGTTTGGGCTTAACTGTGGCAAAATATTATGTATTTTGTTATTTTTTGATACTTTTCTCCATATATATATTTTGTATTCCTTAATTTTTTTTATATTTAGAAAAGCTTCTATTTTGGTCTGGTGGCTACTATCGTACTTACACTTTTTGAATACCACTAATCTCCTGGAGTTTTTGGTTTGATCGTTTCTGTTTCTGCCATCGACTATCTGCTTTTTCAGTTTTTTCTGTTGTGTTTTACTTACCTACAAGTTATACAACAATCAATAGGCTTATTTTGTTTTTTTCCTTCTCTTTCTCACTTGTAATTTTCAGTTGCATTATTTCTACTTTGTCACAACATATAACATTTGTATTTTAGTCTTCCACCTTCATCCCCACATTTTTAAAGTTTTATATCCACGTTTATTTACATATTGATGGTTTCACCTGATGTTTAGGAGTTTCAGAAAAATTATTTGACTGAAAATTTCCCAGTTCTGTTTACATTGGACAAATCCCATTCTCAAGAACTGACAAAATTAGTGAAATAATAAACATATCTTCAGTTTATTTTATTATATAAATCTTATTCTAAAATTGTATCGCTGGTTTTTTTCCCTGAATCTAAATTAGTGGTGAAATACAAACTTTGTCTCTCCTTTCAACCCACCTTCCTCCAGAAAAAAAAAAAAAAAAAAAAAAAAAAAAAAGCTTAAATCTATGGTAATATCCTTTAGCATTGAGTCACCCATTTGAACATATTGTTTCTAAAAAGCAACAAAAATATACCACATGTCAAATTTTAAAAGTCTCTTCAAAGATCTTCCCATTGGAGTATATAATCAGCATTTAATTCAATCTTTGCTAAAACCTATAACCTTAATAATGATACTCAGTGCTGGTATCATCCCCAGTCAATTGCAGTTCTACTTATTCACTTGATGTCTTCACATTTAGTTGAATTATCTAATGAAAACACCCTGAGCAAAAGAATGGAGTAATTATATAAACACTTGCAGCAGAACAATTATAAAGCAACAGCAGTTAACATTTAGCCTGGTTAGAGACCTAATCTGCATATGCACATCCTGAGGTTCAGGCGCTGGTGGCTTTTTCTGTTTTGTTATGTTCTTCTTTGATTTTTGCATGTTTATTAGTTTTCTGTAATTACATGCCACAGAATATTTTTCTTAGCTGTCAACTTTCGTATACAAATACACACTAATTTCAATTTGTAGATATGCCCAGGAGCCTTGGAAACACAGGTGGAATGTAATTATAGGACACTTTGAGAGATCAACAGGGAAGAAATATGTGGAGGAGTTTATCCAGAGTTAGATCTTTTGCATCTGTGTAGGCACAGCACCTTAAATTTCTAACCAGGCCTTCAACCCCTTAGCTCCTCAGGATATTCTCCAGCATTTAACTGTAAAGGAAAATGTCAGATAATTTTGGGAGATCTTTTTGCAGTTCTGGAACCATTTCTTTATCCCCAGTGGAAAACTTTACAAAATAACAACTTCTCTGACCTTCTTCACCCAATATCCTTTTACATCCTTCCGTTTTTCCTTACGGTTCTCACATGGAAACTGTAAATTCATGTTAAACCCACTTGCTTAGGTACTTGACAGGTTGACTCAGTTCTCAAGGAAGATGTAGTTTTGATTCATGTGTGCCTAAATCAGTTGCTGTAAAATATCACATTTCTCAAGAATATGCTACTTGAGTCAAAGTGAAGGCAAAGAACATTTAATGCAGTTTGATAAAACTAAAATTCTCTTTGGAAAAGAAAAATGAAAAAGCTTGACACTATAAGTGCTGTTCTGCAATGTAAAGGACATACTAAGAATGCCAGAGACAAAACATGTTAGAATGTGAGATTCTGTGCAAAGGCAACAGAAACATCAAGATGTGTGTGACTCAAGCAGCTTCACCTTTAATCCCATTCACTCCATGTGCCCCAGAAAAAGGAAGGAAAATGAAAATTTTAAAGGCAGAGATGCATTCCTTGACTTTAAGTCCCTCAAATTTCAAGGAATATGTGTATGAACTTAGCTGTCTGACAAAGTGGTTAGTGCACAAAGGGAACATAAATTACTCATTCTCAATGATTCATTCTTTTTTTTTTTTTTTTTTTTTTACAACACCATGCAAGTTCCAAAGTTCAAATTATGTGACCAAGTTTTCCATGACGTGTTAAGAAATTTTTCAGTAATTAAAAATTTCCTGGGAAGGGTATGACAGTATAATCTTCTACTTTCTTTTTGATATTAATGTATATTTTCTTAAAATCACTCAAATCTCTTTATGAATAATCATTCTCACAGTATTTTAATGATTTATTATAGTTTATAATTTAAATAGTGTGAATAATCATTCACACTATTTTTAGCCACCTTCTCTAGTCTAGATGAACAGACATCAACAAGTGTATCTGGAGTGAAAACTTTATCTGGATCAATAGGATAAAACAATACAGTAGAAAGGAATGAATTTAGGACCAAAAAAAAAAAGGCAGGCATATGACACACAACGAGACAGTGAGGTTTTTGCCATAAACAGGCAGGTTTAAAGGATGCTAAGTCCAAAATCTACTAGACATTAACTGGAAAAATCTGTCATGATATGGCTCTTACCTTCAACCTTACAGCTCTAGGTACTGGAAACTCAGAAATGAACAGATTCTTCGTGATAGGTACCTAATTAAGTTCACATGAAACTTGTATATAAATCAGAAGTCCAGATTATAAAATTTCCAAGTGGGGTGTGGTAGCCATGGAGATTCAAGAGAAAACTCACCACCAGGAGTGTGGTTAGACCTTTGAGATCTGCCGCAGCATTTGTACTAAGGCTGCGCTTCTAACGGCAGCCCCAGCTAATAACTGAGCACAGCACTCAGCAGGAACACTATGACCTGGTCATTTCTGCCCAACGTGGACTCCTCCGTAGGCAATGCATTAGAGCTCCCCATTAGTTTGGCAAATATTTTCTCAAAGTTCCACCAGAATCTGAGACTCTTCCTATCCAATTTTCCTTTCTTTCATTCTCCTTTCACAAATGTGAGACTTGTATTGCAGACTGACAGCTCTCCCTGCCTTCTCCTGCCCTCTCCCCACTAGGTCTTTTATGGACATTGCTCCCAAGAAATCTCTTACACTAATTCTTTCTTGACATCTGCTCCGCAGAGGACTCAGGTAATCATATCTTTCCTATAACTACAATGATATATCTGTATCACATTGTGCTTGTCTTGTTATTAAGGTATCAGAATAGCTCAATCAGAAATCTGTTGTTGGGTCTAGAAATAAGATGTGGTCAGTTCCTTTAACTCTACTCCAATAGTTCTGAAATGCTTGTAGTTCTCTCAAATTTACCATGCACTTTCCTCCCTTCTCTACTGCCTTTACCTGGTGTACTCCTATTTATATTTCAGGACCAGATTAAGTATCTCTTCTTTCAGGAAGCCTTCTCTGACCTGATCTCACCCATAAACTTGAATGGCCTCTATTTGGTTTTGAAAGTACTGTATATGTATCTTTTTTGTACCAATTGTGTTACCCAAAAATTACATGGCTACCTTCCCCAGTAGACTATTATCTTGTGAGCAGAGAGTATGTCTCATAGGTCTTTGTGTCCCTACTACTTAGCTCAGTATCTTGCATTAATTAGTATTCAACAAATGCAGGGCAGTCCAGAGCTTCTGGTTGTAAAATGATAGCAGAATAAGAGAACTTGAAAACCTTCCTATTACAAACACCTAGAAATGCTAGATGTAACATAAAAACACTCTTTAAGATGCATAGCTGAGCTGACAAGAAAGATGGCAAATGCCCAAATGTCAGAAATGAAGGCAGCATTGAAAACCAAATACGTTTTGCTAATGCTATGACATTCCTGGGAGAGTTAGGTGAGAGATTGAGGTAGCTAAAGGATAGAATTCCAAGGTCCATGCAGAAATAGAGGAGGCCATGGTCTAGCGTAAAGAGGTGGGGTTAGGTTAGGACCCAGGAAGGGGTAAAATTTTAGTGCAAGTTTTGACTAGAAAATAAATTCCCACCAACAGGGGAAACATCTCTCTGCTAGATTCTGGATAAAAACAAAATTATCTCTAAGAGTTTAAATCCCAGGCCTGTACTTCCATTGGGTTTGTAATTCAAGTTTGCATTGCCCTGGAATCTCCAAATCAACAAACTCATAGATATCAGTCACACTCAAGGAGTCCCTACAATGGTTAATAATATAAGGAAAACCTGTTGTGGAAGGACCTGGTCTCAACCTGAGCTATGACTTCCCATCTGCAAATCCACACTGTGATCTAAAATTACAAACCACACAAACAATCTACTGTGAGTGAGAGTTATAATATTCCCAAAACTTTGGCTACTAGTATGACAATCTGAAAGAATAAAAAAAGACATATATAAAATTATTAAATATAGTTAACGAAGAATCTAAATTCTAAGGAAAGAATAAAACCATAGAAGGAACAATAAAATTCAGAAGAACTTCAGTTATTATGTAATCTGAAATATACAAAATGTTAAAGAAATAAAAAGGAATGTTGAAAACCTGAGAATGAGACATTATATAACAAGACAAATAAATCACCAATATATCAAGAAAATTTATATAGGCATTGAAATTTAAAAACAGTGGATTAATAGCAAATTAAACATAATTCAAGAAGGAATGAACTAGAAGATCTGAGAAAATTTAAAATGAAACAAATAAATCATTGGATATATAAAAAGAAAAATTAAAAAGCATGGAAGAGAAATGAATACTATATAGTTTGAATTTATGTCTAGGAGTTCCAGAAGGAGGGAATAGATGATGACAGGCCATTTCAAGGAAGTAACAGCTTACAATGGCCTAGTATAGAAAAAAGACATGAATCCTAAGATTCAGAAATCACCGTGGAGACCAAGAAGAATATGTAACACTGAATCCACACCTCGACACGACATAGTGAAGTTGTAGAAAACAAATGCAAAAAGAAAATCTTGCAAGTAACCAGGAAAAAAGTTAGAATACCTTAAAATTAAACGATTAGACTAAGAGCAGACTTTTGTTCAAGAATAGAAAGCAGAATAAAATATTTATGGAATGAATTAAAAAACAAGCATGTTTGACTTAGGCCAAAGATGAAAAGTAGATTTTACTTTATGTGCCATCTCCCATCACCTACTTATGTCTCACTGGGAGGATTTTAAAGTTCATTCAGCCTCAGAAAAAACAACCCCATCTCTACTAAAAACACAAAAATTAGCCAGGTGTGGTGGCGGGTGCCTGTAGTCCCAGCTACTCAGGAGGCTGAGGCAGGACAATGGTGGGAACCCAGGAGGCGGAGCTTGCAGTGAGCCAAGACAGCGCCACTGCACTCCAGCCTGAGAGACAGAGACTCTGTCTCAAAAAAAAAAAAAAAAAAAAACCCTAATTGATTAGTGCTGTCTGCTACTGGCAGAAGAAGGGCAAGGAAAGTTCCTCTGTGTGTGTGTGTGTGTGGTGTGTGTGTGTGTGTGTAACCTTAAATGTAAATGGACTAAATGCTCCAATGAAAAGACACAGACTGGCAAACTGGATAAAGAGTCAAGACCCATCAGTCTGCTGTATTCAGGAGACCCATCTCACATGCAGAGACATACATAGGCTCAAAATAAAGGGATGGAGGAAGATCTACCAAGCAAACGGAGAACAAAAAAAAGCAGGGGTTGCAATCCTAGTCTCTGATAAAACAGACTTTAAACCATCAAAGATCAAAAGAGACAAGGCCATTACATAATGGTAAAGGGATCAATTCAACAGGAAGAGCTAACTCTCCTAAATATCTATGCACCCAATACAGGAGCACCCAGATTCATAAAGCAAGTCCTTAGAGACCTACAAAGAGACTTAGACTCCCATACAATAATAATGGGAGACTTCAACACTCCACTGTCAACATTAGACAGATCAACGAAACAGAAAGTTAACAAGGATATCCAGGAATTGAACTCATCTCTGCACCAAGCGGACCTAATAGACATCTATAGAACTCTCCACCCCAAATCAACAGAATATACGTTCTTCTCACCACCACATCGCACTTATTCCAAAATTGATCACATAATTGGAAGTAAAGCACTCCTCAGCAAATGTACAAGAACAGAAATTATAACAAACTGTCTCTCAGATCACAGTGCAATCAAACTAGAACTCAGGACTAAGAAACTCAATCAAAACCGCTCAACTACATGGAAACTGAACAACCTGCTCCTGAATGACTACTGAGTACATAACGAAATGAAAGCAGAAATAAAGATGTTCTTTGAAACCAATGAGAACAAAGATACAACATACCAGAATCTCTGGGACACATTTAAAGCAGTGTGTAGAGGGAAATTTATAGCACTAAATGCCCACAAGAGAAAGCAGGAGAGATCTAAAATTAACACTCTAACATCACAATTAAAAGAACTAGAGAGGCAAGAGCAAACACATTCAAAAGCTAGCAGAAGGCAAGAAATAACTAAGATCAGAGCAGAACTGAAGGAGATAGAGACATAAAAAACCCTCCAAAAAATCAATGAATCCAGGAGTTGGTTTTTTGAAAAGATCAACAAAATTGACAGACCGCTAGCTAGACTAATAAAGAAGAAAAGAGAGAGGAATCAAATAGACGCAATAAAAAATGATAAAGGGGATATCACCACCGACCCCACAGAAATACAAACAACATCAGAGAATACTATAAATGCCTCTACGCAAATCAACTAGAAAATCTAGAAGAAATGGATAATTTCCTGGACACTTACACTCTCCCAAGACTAAACCAGGAAGAAGTTGAATCCCTGAATAGACCAATAGCAGGCTCTGAAATTGAGGCAACAATTAATAGCCTACCCACCAAAAAAAGTCCAGGACCAGATGGATTCACAGCTGAATTCTACCAGAGGTACAAGGAGGAGCTGGTACCATTCCTTCTGAAACTATTCCAATCAATAGAAAAAGAGGGAATCCTCCCTAACTCTTTTTATGAGGCCAACATCATCCTGATACCAAAGCCTGGCAGAGACACAACAAAAAAAGAGAATTTTAGACCAATATCCCTGATGAACATCGATGCAAAAATCCTCAATAAAATATTGGCAAACTGGATTCAGCAGCACATCAAAAAGCTTATCCACCATGATCAAGTGGGCTTCATCCCTGGGATGCAAGGCTGGTTCAACATTCGCAAATCAATAAACGGAATCCAGCATATAAACAGAACCAAAGACAAGAACCACATGATTATCTCAATAGATGCAGAAAAGGCTTTTGACAAAATTCAACAGCCCTTTATGCTAAAAACACTCAATAAATTCGGTATTGATGGAACGTACCTCAAAATAATAAGAGCTATTTATGACAAACCCACAGCTAATATCATACTGAATGGGCAAAAACTGGAAAAATTCCCTTTGAAAACTGGCACAAGACAGGGATGCCCTCTCTCACCACTTCTATTCAACATAGTGTTGGAAGTTCTGGCTAGGGCAATCAGGCAAGAGAAAGAAATCAAGGGTATCCAGTTAGGAAAAGAAGAAGTCAAATTGTCCCTGTTTGCAGATGACATGATTGTATATTTAGAAAACCCCATTGTCTCAGCCCAAAATCTCCTTAAGCTGATAAGCAACTTCAGCAAAGTCTCAGGATACAAAATTAATGTGCAAAAATCACAAGCATTCTTATACACCAGTAACAGACAAGCAGAAAGCCAAATCAGGAATGAACTTCCATTCACAATTGCTTCAAAGAGAATAAAATACCTAGGAATCCAGCTTACAAGGGATGTAAAGGACCTCTTCAAGGAGAACTACAAACCACTGCTCAGTGAAATCAAAGAGGACACAAACAAATGGAAGAACATACCATGCTCATGGATAGGAAGAATCAATATTGTGAAAATGGCCATACTGCCCAAGGTGATTTATAGATTCAATGCCATCCCCATCAAGCTACCAATGACTTTCTTCACAGAATTGGAAAAAACGGCTTTAAAGTTCATATGGAACCAAAAAAGAGCCCGCGTTGCCAAGACAATCCTAAGTCAAAAGGACAAAGCTGGAGGCGTCACGCTACCTGACTTCAAACTATACTACAAGGCTACAGTAACCAAAACAGCATGGTACTGGTACCACAACAGAGAATAGACCAATGGAACAGAACAGAGTCCTCAGAAATAATACCACACATCTACAGCCATCTGATCTTTGACAAACCTGAGAGAAACAAGAAATGGGGAAAGGATTCCCTATTTAATAAATGGTGCTGGGAAAATTGGCTAGCCATAAGTAGAAAGCTAAAACTGGATCCTTTCCTTACCCCTTATATGAAAATTAATTCAAGATGGATTAGAGACTTAAATGTTAGACCTAATACCATAAAAACCCTAGAAGAAAATCTAGGTAGTACCATTCAGGACATAGGCATGGGCAAGGACTTCATGTCTAAAACACCAAAAGCAACAGCAGCAAAAGCAAAAATTGACACATGGGATCTAATTAAACTAAAGAGCTTTTGCACAGCAAAAGAAACTACCATCAGAGTGAACAGGCAACCTACAGAATGGGAGAAAATTTTTGCAACCTACTCATCTGACAAAGGGCTAATATCCAGAATCTACAAAGAACTCAAACAAATATACAAGAAAAAAACAAACAACCCCATCAAAAAGTGGGGAAAGGATATGAACAGACATTTCTCAAAAGAAGACATTCATACAGCCAACAGACACATGAAAAAATGCTCATCATCACTCGCCATCAGAGAAATGCAAATCAAAACCACAATGAGATACCATCTCACACCAGTTAGAATGGCAATCATTAAGAAGTCAGGAAACAACAGGTGTTGGAGAGGATGTGGAGAAATAGGAACACTTTTACACTGTTGGTGGGATTGTAAACTAGTTCAACCATTATGGAAAACAGTATGGTGATTTCTCAAGGATCTAGAACTAGATGTACCATATGACCCAGCCATCCCACTACTGGGTATATACCCAAAGGATTATAAATTATTCTACTACAAAGACACATGCACACGTATGTTTATTGCGGCACTATTCACAATAGCAAAGACTTGGAATCAACTCAAATGTCCATCTGTGACAGACTGGATTAAGAAAATGTGGCACATATACACCATGGAATACTATGCAGCCATAAAAAAGGATGAGTTTGCGTCCTTTGTAGGGACATGGATGCAGCTGGAAACCATCATTCTTAGCAAACTACCACAAGAAGAGAAAACCAAACACCGCATGTTCTCACTCATAGGTGGGAACTGAACAATGAGATCACTTGGACTCGGGAAGGGGAACATCACACATTGGGGCCTATCATGGGGAGGGGGGAGGAGGGAGGGATTGCATTGGGGAGTTATACATGATATAAACGTCATGCACATGTACCCTAGAACTTAAAGTATAATAAAAAAAAAAAAAAGAAAAAAAAATGAATTAAACATACATATAAGGGTTTGTTTCTGGGCTTTTAATTCTGTTCCAATGAGCTACGTGCCTGACTGTGTGACAGTATTAAAAATGTCCTAATATTTGTAAAAAAAACAAAAACAAAAAAAAAACAAACAAACAAACAAAAAAAACAAAAAGAAATATTACTGTCCACAGTAGAAAATACCCCTTTGTGACTGGAAAGCCAGAATAAAGGCCCTCTAGTTTATCTGATGAGGTCATTCAGAGAATCAAACTAATTCACGTACAACATATCTTTGAAAAAAGTTGTATTCCATAAGCAGAAGGCAATTCTGATAATACTGTTGATAGGATTTTCATGAACAGCCTTTGAGCACTGGTACTTGGCACCCAGACATTGCCCCCTCAAGTTGGCAGAAGGACATTTAAAGGATTCCTCTGTAGTACAGAGATTGAAGATGCAACTCAAGGGAACCAGGGCCACACTGGCCCTACTTAACCCTACCTTTCTTGACAATGGCCTGGTATTCATGTGCATAGGTAGTACAGCATAAGCATAAATTTTTTAAAAAAGCAAACTCCAAATTAAGGAAATGGATTTTGTGACTACAGTACTATAAAGTACCTAAAGTCCTTTGGAACCTTGGGCAGATTTCCCACAGAAATAGTGTAACCAAATCTTAGCACTTTGGGATGATGAGGCAGGTGGATCACTTGAGGTCAGGAGTTCGAGACCAGCCTGGCCAACATGGTGAAACCCCATCTCTACTAAAAATACAGAAATTAGCCAGGTACATGCCTGTGGTCCCAGCTACTTGGGAGGCTGAGGCAGAAGCATCTCTCGAACCCATGAGGCGGAGGTTGCAGTGAGCCGAGATCGCACCACTGCACTCCAACCTGGGCCAAAGAGTGAGACTCCATCTCAAAAAGAAAAAAAAGTTTCACGAAGAGTAATCACTCTAAAAGCAATATAAAAGACAAAAATGTGCATCATTCATAGTGAACTTGAAAATAGACATGTCACTGGGTACCACCTCGCCAATGTGTCTTGTCCTTATGGGAATGTCCATATATAGTTTCAGTGTAAAATGGAAGACATAGGACCACATGACCAAAGTCTGTTCCTCTAGCCATGGCTTTCCTACTATACCATGTGTCTTACAACTCTCCTACTCCTGGACACTGAACCCACCCAACTCCCAAACCCAGTCGCATCTATTGGATGAAGGGCTCCAATAATACCTGTGGGCTTGGGAGTATTTGCAAAGAAAGTTTCTTCTCCTTGAAAAGATATGGACATACTTCCAAGATAAAAAAAAAAAAGGCCAGGTGGCAAAGCCAGAATATTTCTGTAAATTTTCCGGTCTCAAGAAATTAGTCTATTAAAGTCTATTAATTAAACTTTAATGCCAAATGTATCATTTTGAGATTAAGTGTTTAAGTGAGACACTGTGTTAAGCACTTTACAGGTATCATTTTATTTAAATCTCCTGTTTCTTATAAAATATGTATTATTTCCTCCCATCTTATAGATGAGGAGACCAGGGCTCAGAAATGTTAAGTCATTGGTCCAAGGTTGAAGAGCTAGCAAGTGACGAGACAGGATTTTGACAAGACAAAGATGAAGTCTGACTCCAGCTATACCACTGTGCAATAAGCCTTCCTCTCCAATCCTATTAAGTTGTCAGGAAGAGTGATTACTCACAGGAATGACAAATAGGTTTTAACTCACGCCAACTCTAATCTATCAGTGGTTGTTTTGGTAGTGTCCAATGTTTCACTGGGACTCAGTGAAAAGAATGCTGTGATCACCTAGCAATGTCTGCCAGTGGTGAGAAAATGATAGAGTGACAATATTTGCTACATGTTTGCCATTCCTGGAATAGTGAATTCTCAGAAGAGTTTCTATCTTTAACTTTAGTTAGAATTATAAGAAAAATAACATTGACAATGCTGCCACTCCTGATTTATTTTTTAATGGAAAGACACCCATCTGTGATATAAAACTTAAAAATGGAATACAAGCTGCTAAATTGTTCCAAAGTCTGTATTAGTAAAATTTAATCTCAAATACCATCACTTTCAACATTTTATAATTTTTAAGTGATAATACAGCAGCAAAGACAAAATGAAGTGGTACACTTTAAAAAAAGAAAACCCACTCATAACTGACAACCAACTGCCAGGAGTTCCATGGGTCAAGCACCCCGATCAATAAATCCCTAGCTTCCCATCAACCCAGCAAGACACACAGGAAAAATCACATCTGTCTAAATATATCCGCCATCACCAGAAAAGCAACCACCATGGCCCAAGCCAGCCTCATCTCTCACCTAGCCGACAAACAGCCCTCTACCTGGTATCATTGCTTCCACTTTTATCCTCCATATTTTTTGCACAAGTGCTAGAATTATTTTAAAACATAAGTCAAATCCTATCATTCTTTCCACTCTGCTCCAAAACAATCCAAGGACATTCCACGTTATTCAGAGGAAACATCAAAGTCCACACAATGGGCTAGGAGGCTATGTCTAAGCTGTCCTTTCTTCCCATCTTCATCTCATCCTTACCCCCATGCCCCTTTGCTCTACTACCACCAGCCCTTTTGCCAGTCTAAACATGCTCTGCATGTTCCCATCTCAGGGCTTTTGTACCTGTGGTCCCCTCTGCCCGGAATGTTCTTCCATCAGACAACCCCACAGCATTCTGTCTCACCTCCTTCTTGTCTTTGTTCCAATGTCATTTTCTCAGTGAACCTTTCTACTTAAAGATCCACATCCTCTGCCAAATTTCCCTTCTCTCCTTTTTCAAAAATATTTTTCCGCATATCACTCATTGCTCTCCTATGCACTACATATTCACAATTTATCTGACTCAGCCCTACTTTCCATGGCACTAGACTGTAAACTTCGAGGGCAAGGATATATCCCACTTTGTTCTCTGATCTATCTCCAGTGTCAAAATCTGTGACTGCCACACAATAGGCATTCCATGAATGAATGAATGAAGCATCCAACTTATTAATTCCCCTTCCTATGAGTCATGGAAAATAAGTAAAATCAAATTTTCTAAACACTTAAAAATGTGGATCCAGAACTCAGATTTTTCTAAATATTCTTAAATGTAGCTTTATGTGGAGACCTTGGCCTATTTCTAGTCAGATAGAAATAGCAATTTCTGAGAGTCTTAATCCCTAAGACATCACACTAAAGCTCTCAATCTTCAGTGATCACAATAACATAGGCTGTCCTTACTACCTACATGCTATGGTTTGAATGTCGGTGCCCCACCCTCAGATTCATATGTTGAAACTTAATTCCCAATGCAAGAGTATGAAGAGCTGGGCCTTTGGGATGTGATTAGGTCACGAGAGTTCTGTCCTCACAAATAAAATTTAATGCCCTTATAAAAGAGGTTGAAAGGAACATCCTAACCCTTTCCACCCCTCCCACCAGGTGAAGTTTCAGTAACAAAGTGGCATCTTAGAATGAGAGTGAGCCTTTATCAGACACTGAATCTGCTGCCACCTTACTCTTGGACTTTCTAGCCTCCAGAACTGTGAGTAGTAAGTTTACGTCATTTATAAACTACCCATTCTACAGTATTTTGTTATAGCAACCCAAATAGACTAAGAAACTGGAACTATGCATGGGGTGCTGCTGTAGCAAATACTTAAAAACGTGGAGGTGGCTTTGAAACTGGGTAATGAGTAGATGCTAGAAAAGTTTTGGAGTCCACTGCCATGAATGGAGGATTAAAGAAAATTCTTGAGGACTCACAAGAAGAGGAGAGCTGTAAAGAAATCCTCAATCTTCTTAGGGATTACTTAAGTGGCTGTGATAAGAATATTGTAGAAATATGGATGGTAAAGGCCATTCTGATGAGGTCTCAGACATTGGGAACATGTTATTGGAAACTAGAAGAAAGGTAATCCTTGTGGGGTGGCAAAGAACTTGGTTGAACTGTATTTATGTACTAATGTTCTATAGAAGGCAGAACTTGTAAGTGATGAACTAGAATATTTGGTAGAAGAAATTTCTAAGCAAAGTATTGAGGGTATGTCATGGCTTCTCTTGATTGCTTATAGTAAAAGGTGAGAAGGGAGAAACAAATCAGTTTATAATCAAAAGGGAAATAAAACGTAAAGATTTGGAAAATTCTCAGCTTGGCCATGTTGCAAAGAATGTAAAAGTGCATTCAGGAAAGATCATCAAGGGTGTGGTCATGCAACTGTCTGACAAGGATATCACTACAGATGGGTGGAAGCCTTGTACTCTTCATCAAGACATGGAAAAATGGCCCAGAAAGCATTTCGGAGATCTTTAGAGGCTGGCTCTACTCATCACAGGCCCAGAATTCCAGGGCCATGGAAACAGAATAATTTCAAGGTTCCATTCCCCACATTCCAGTGCAGCACTCCTTGGCTACCCAAGTTGTGCCTCAAGTTGGCTCAGGTGCAGCTCAGGCCACCCCTTCTGAGGGCAGTAAACCTTGGCAGCACCTATACAGTGCCATCTCCACCAGGGACAAAATGCATGAGCTATGGGGACTTGGTTCTCTCCACCTAGATTTCAAAATGATGCCCTGGAGAGCCTCGGGGCTCAAGCAGAGAGCTGCTACAGAGGCAGAGGCCCTATAGAAAGCACCTACTGGGGCAATGCCTAGTGGGACCATGGAGGCAAAAACCAACCTCCCCCAACCCTGGTGGCTGTTTTCAGGTGAAGGGGTCCCACACTGACAGAGCTGCTGGTATGAAACTCCAGTCTGGGAGAGTCACAGGTAAGAGACTCCAACCTGTGCTAGCTGCAACTTGGACTGTGCCCAGAAAAACCAGGAGGTAGAGCCTTGGGGGCCCAATTCCCACACCAGTGTATCTCAAAGGCAGAACTTCAAGTCAAAGAAGATCATTCTGGAGCCATGAGATCTAATGTTTTGCCCTGTTGAGTTTTGGATTTGGTCAAGACTGAGTATCCCTTTCTTCTTTCCTATTTCTCCCTTTTGAAATAGGAATGTCTATTCTGTGCCTGTCCTACCATTATATTTTCCAAGCACATCACATGTTTGATTTCACAAGTTCACAGCTGGAGAGCTATTTGTCTCAGGATAAATTATAACTTGAGTTTTATCCATGTCTGATTTAGATGAGATTTAGATGAGACGCCAAACTTTACATTTTTGAGCTGATGCTGGAACAAGTTAAGATTTGGGAGCTATTGTGATTAAATGAATGTATTTTGCATATGAGAAAGACAAATTTGGGAGACCCAGAAACAGAGTGCTATAGTCTGAGCACTTGTGCCATGCCCCTATACCCACCAAATTCTTATGTTGAAACTTAATCCCAAATGCAGTATTGCCTGTAAAGGCCTTTGAGAGGTTAGTAGGTTATGGTATCAATGTACTAACAAAGAAGATTGAAGGGAACATTCCACCCTTTCCATCATGTAACAACCCACTACAAGGCACCATCTTGGAAGCAGAGAACAAACCCTTACCAATCTGCTGGCACTTTGTTCTTGGATTTCCCAGCCATCAGAACTATGAGCAATACATTTATATCATTTATAAATTACCCAGCCTAAGGTACTTTGTAATAGCAGCCTGAACTAAGATGCTACTCCACGTGTATTCTTCAAACCTGCAGCATTGGCATCACCCGAGAGCTTACTAGAAGTACAGAGTCTGGATGTTCATACCAGAGCTAATGAATCGTAATGTGCATTTTAATACCACCACCCCTCCAGGTGATTCTTGTGCACATGAAAGTTTCAGAAGCACTCTTCTACATGATGGGTTTTCAGTGAGGGGCTCTTAGTTTTTCAGTGGAAACAAAACCAGTGTTAGGAATTGAGGAAATCCAGTTTTTGCTTGTTTCTAGAAAACAGAGCTCTAAAAAATAATTGAGTCCAGGTGTCAGCCTACCATTTGAGTTCTGCATCAGTGATGTAAAATCTCCTTTAAAAAAAACAAAATCCTCAATATTCCATGCCTCCTTTAGTTAGCTTCCCACATCAAGCATACATCACAGCTTAAGCAGGAAAGCATTAAACCAGGAATGTGAGACCTGAGCTCACCAGTTTTGTGCTTGTCTTTAGATCATGTTTTCTTCTTTGAGGTTCAGCTGACTCATCTCTTAAGGTGGGTAGTAATACAGGCTTTTCCTCCCTCAGATGTTTTGAGTTTCAGATGGGATCAGATTTGTGAAAGTTCTCTGAAAAGAATACCAACGTTGCATAAAATGAGGTATTATTTAAGCATTAGTATTTTACTTGCCATTTCCTAACACATGCTTGGTTCATGCTTAGTAAGACAGATCTAGGCCATATCACGATTCAGATTTGAGGACCAACTGTTGTTTGTTCTTAGACTAGAAGCCATAGCAGCAAAGGTAGGATATCTTCCAATTAAAAGGTTTTGGTTCTAATTATCTTGCACAGCACCCACACAGTAGTAAGTTTTCCCTTACCACTAACAGAATTCTAAGAAATAACCATCCTTCCTTCCTGAATCCCAAAACCATTAGAACTGTGATTTCTCCCCAGGGGCCCTTACCCTCTTTTTGTGCTTCAGCCACCAGGTCCCTGTTGATTCTTGCTTCACTTTGAGGAGCAAAACAGCCTTGTCCACACCAAGAAGGAAACTTTTTGCAACTACCAGGACAGACAGCTGTTGTCCTTGGATCAAGAGGCAAGCCACAGCTTGAGAGCTACATACTGTCTATCTTACATAGGGACGTGCTTTCCCTAACCTCCTGGTCTGAGCCCTGTCCACCACCTGTTTCCCTGGTACATGAACTCCTGTCTGTGTGCAAATCTGTATTCTTATTGATGCCCTTTTACTTGCTTCAGATATCTGGATGTTGAACCCTGGTCTCCTACTCAGATTCTTTGCCTGCTTCTTTTGATTCATGCTAATTCATTCAGATCTCATTGTTGCTGTCGGTATTCACAGGATTCACACACCTTCAGCTCCAGAGCTCCCCAGGGATCCCCTGGTTGTGATATTTGCCAGTGTGTAGCAGCATCAACCACAGCTAAACTGTCTTGGGCTGGCTTCTCCTGGGTCACTTGATCTTAAGACCTCTGAAGCCTTAGTACTGAACATCCACATGCTCTTCACTCTCATGAAGCAGCATGTTCTATTTTTGCTGTATCTAGGTGCTATTGTTGTTATCTACAGCTCCATGGTGGTGCTATGGGAAGCTTTCTCACAGCTCCCAGGTAAGATTACTTAAGAAATAAAAATTTTTATTTCAACTTTTTAGTTTCAAGGGGTATATGTGCAGGTTTGTTACCTGGGTATATTATGTGATGCTAAGATTTTGAGTATGGGTGTGCACACAGTAGCCAGTAGTTTTTCAACCCTTCCCCCACCAGTAGTCCCCAGTGTCTATTGTTGCCATCCTTATGTCCATGAATAACCATTGTTTACTCCCACTGAGAGGTGAAAATAATGGGGTATTTGGTGTTCTGTTCCTATGTTTATTCACTTAGGATGTTGGTCTCTAGCTCCATTTTGTTCCAAAGGATAAGACTTTGTTGTTCTTTTATTTGGCTGTATAATATTCCATGGTATATGTGTGCCACATTTTCTTTATCCAATCCAATGTTGATGAACACCTAGGTTGATTCCATGTCTTTGCTATTGTGAATAGTACTGCAATGAACTTACCAGTGTGTGTGTTTTTGGTAGAACGATTTATTTTCTTTTGGATACATAACCAGTAATGGGATTGCTGGGTCGAATGGTAACTGTTTTAGGTTCTTTGAGAAATCTCCAAACTGCTTTCCACAGTGGCTGAACATTTACATTCTCATAATTTACATAATTTACATTCTCACCAACAATGCATAAGTGTTTCCTTTTCTCCACAATCTCACCATCTTCAGTTTGACTTTTTAATAGCCATTCTGACTAGTGTGAGATGGTTTGACTGGCATTTCTGATTAGTAATGTTGAGCTTTTTTATATTTGAGTGAAAACATCCAGGCACAACAGAATGTGTGCTTTGTGATGCCACATATAAAGCGCAGAAGCAAGCAAATCTAATCTATGGTTTTAAAGGCCAAGGGGAGTTGTTATTTTGGGGAGTAGGGTAATGGCTGGGAGGGGCAAGAAGACTCGTATGTCTTCTTTTGAGAAGTGTTTGTTCATGTTTTTTGCTCATTTTATAATGGGGTTATTTGGTTTTTACATGTCCAATTGCTTAAGATCCTGATAAATTCTGTATGTTAGACCTTTGTCAGATGAATAGTTTGCCAGTATTTTCTCCCATTCTGTAGGTTGCATCTTTACTCTGTTCATAAGTTCTTTTGCTGTGCAGCAGTTCTTTAGTTTAATTAGGTCTCACTTGTCAATTTTTTTGTTGCAACTGCTTTTGAGGACTTAGCCATAAATTCTTTCCCAAGGCCAACGTCCAGAATGGTGTTTCCTAAGTTTTCTTCTAGGATTTGTAGTTTGAGGTCTTACATTTAAATCTTTAATCCATCTTGAGTTAATTTTTATATATGGTGAAAGGTAAGGGTACAGTTTCATTCTTCTGCATATAGCTAGCCAGCTATCCCAGCACTATTGAATAGGGAGTTCTTTCCCCATTGCTTATTTTTGTCAACTTTGTCAAAGATCAGATGGCTGTAGGAATGCAGTTTTATTTCTGAGTTCTCTATTCTGTTTCATTTGTCTATGTGTCTGTTTTTGTACCAGTACCTTGCTGCTTTGGTTACTGTAGCCTTGTATAGTTTGAAGTAGGGTAATGTGATGCCTCCAGCTTTGTTCTTTTTGCTTAGAGTTGCTTTGGCTATTAAGGCTTTTTGGTTCCATACAAATTTTAGAATAGGTTTTTCTTATTTGTGAAAAATGATGTTGGTAGCTTCATAGGAGTAGCACTCAATCTGTAGATTGCTTTGGGCAGTATGGTCATTTTAATGATACTGATTCTTCCAATCCATGAGCATGAAATGTTTTTCCATTTGCATCATCTATTTTTTTTTAGCAGTGTTTTGTAGTTCTCCGTGTAGAGATCTTTCACCTTGGTTAGATGTAGTCCTAAGATTTTTGTTTTTTTCCTCTTGGTGGCTATTGCAAATGAGATTGTGTTCTTGATTTGGCTCTCAGTTTGAATGTTAATTGGTATATAGAAAACTACTAATTTTTTACATCGATTTTTGTACCCTCAAACTTGACTGAAGTCATTTATCAGTTGCAGGAGCCTTTTGGCAGAGTATTTAGAAAAAAATTACTGAACATACAGAAAAGTAAACACATCACAAATAGCTCAAAAACTATTGAGTGAACACACCTGTATAATTCCCATTTAGAAAGGAAGAAAGAACATGAGATCTCAGAACCCTATTCATGGTTTCTCCTAGTTATTAAAATTTCTAAGATAAATACTTGCCCCTCACAGCCATTACCCTCTTCCCCAAAATAATCATTCACCTGACTTTTAACACCATCGTTAGATTTGCTTGCTTTATATATGGAATAATGAAGCATGTACTCTTGTGCATGGATGCTTTTACTTAATGTGTTTGCAAGAGTCATCCATGTTGTGTGTAGCTGTAGTCTATTCTCTTATTAGCATGCAGTATTTCATTGTATGACTATGCTGCTATTTACCTACTTGTGATGAGCATTTGTTTATTTCCAGTTTTTTTCTATTAGAAGTAGTATTACTAAAAATATCCTTATGTCTTTTGGTGAACGTAAGGCTTTCATTTCCGGTTGGGTATAAAACTAAGAGCAGAATAACTGGGTGAGAGGATGTGTGCACCTTAACCTTTAGCAGGTGTAGCAGCTTTCCAAAGGTGGTGTACTAAGTTACACTTCTATCAACAGTGTATGACAGTTCCAGCTACCCTGTATCTTTGCAAACATCTGGTATTGTCTTTTTTCATTTTAGCCATTCTGGTTATTGTGATTTAATTTCCATGATAACTAATTATTTCAAGCACCTTTTAAAAAACGTATTAGTTGTTTAGATATTCATTTTTATCAGTATCTGATCAAGTCTTAGTTGCCCATTTTTCTATTCACTTTTTTTTCTTTTGACATGTGGGAGCGTTCTGTGTGTTGTGAATACTAGTACTTGCAGGTAGTGAAAATTTTTTCTATGGTTGGCCTTATTAATCAATTAATGGCGACTGTTGATAGTGAAATTTTTAACTTCATAATCAAGCCCATAAATCAAATTTTTTCTTTATGGCTAGGTTTGTGTTCTGCAAGAAGCACAGCAATGGACAGGCTGCTGCTGGTATAAAATTGCCCCTACTTTAGCATCTGTTGACATGAAAGTCACTCAAAATAGTCAATACTTTTACCATCTGTATGACTTTATCAGATTTTCATGAACATTTTGACTGTTCTCAAAATGCAGCCTAGAAATTGCCTTGACCTTCCCTTTATCCATATGCTGCTGATCTACTATTTATCTTTATGTCTTCCCTTAAATATATTATAAGACTTATTGACATGAGCTTAAGAAATTCTGTCCCGAAAGATCCCCAGTGAAACAAGGATCTCTTGGAGAAAAAAAAAAAAAGTCTTCATAATTACATAGCAATCAATTTGCTAGATGAAAACAAAATAAATATTTTGATTAATTGCATTGCCTCATAAAGGAAAAATGATTAGTCTTAGACTGTTAGGGTTATTAAACCCCAGAGACTAATTAGAGCAATCTGAAGCCTCACAAGAAAGAAGGCACTATTGTTATACTTCTTTTACAGATAGAAGTCGAAGCACAACTATAAGAAACAATATATGAAAGTCCATAAAGCAGTGCCTGTCACATAATAAACAGCCAATAAATCTTAGCTATTGTTGTTATTACAAGTTCTTTATATTGCAGTTGTGCAAACTGAAATTCAGGGAAATAAAATACCTTGTCTCCACTCACATGGATTTCTGGTTGCAGAATTAAAACTAAACCCTCCATAGTCATATTCTCATACAAGGGATCCTTTCTACTAAACTACAGTCTCTCAGAATTTCTCATCTATAACAATTCTGGAAGGTATTTACAGGAAACATCAATTCAAACTTTAACCAATAGAACTCAAGACATATTATTTTCATTATCATCACTCTATAAATGATAGTACTATGCTTCTAATGATTTGATCTTTTTATTGAAACATTCTTCCTATTTTTAATAAAATCTTTCAGTAAATATGAATGTATCTTCTCCACCTAAATAGGTATTATGAGTATTTCTGTTAGCTTTTGTTGGATAATAAAATATCTTAAAATTTACTTAAAATAATCACTTTTTTTTTTTAAGAATCTACAGTCACCAATTGAGGCTGTGTTTACATGAGTGGCTCTTCTGATCTCAGCTGGGCTCACTCACTTATTTGTGAGCTTGGATATTTTAATTGAAAAATCAGATCAGCTATGCAACTCTGCTTCTGGGAGTTGAATGGATAATAGCTGGGTGATAGAATACTTGGGCCATGCATCTCTCACCATCCCTTAGGCAGTCCAGATTTATTTACACGGTGATCATGAGGTTCCAAGAAAGGAAATAGAGACCTCTCAGAGCCTAGCTCAGACATAGTAAACCATTTTTGTTGTTGTTTGCTACATTCCATAGGTCAAAGCAAGTCACAAGTCTAGCCCAGATTCAAGTATTGAGGAAATAGACTGCACCCCTTGATGGAGAATACTGCAAAAATCACACTACAAAAATGTTGGATATAGAGAGGAAAAAAAATGCGGCCATTTTTCAAATGTACCGCAATGAGTATGCATAAGAGCCAGGTAAACATGTTAACTTTATCCTTACTTGGATTGGAGTCTCTTAGAAAACAAAAGCTTTTCCTGCACTCAAAAGTGAGGGTTTATATTTTTCTCCCATCAGATGAGCAAATATTTTAAAATTAAAATAGGCAGGGTTCAAAATGGAAAAAAATATGCACTCTCACATGCTGACATGCATATGCATCAGGAATTCATGACGAAGGTATAAACAAGTAATCATGGATTTCACAAAGATAGAGCTCTATGGCTATTTCATAAAGCACCATTTTTAACACTGAAAAATTGGGAAAATCAGTGCCCAAAAATAACTGGTAAAATACATTATATTATAACCACATAATGAAATGCTACATCTTTATTGAAATAAAGATGTAGTAGAAGAATATTAAATGATGTACGAAGGTAGTCATAACATATTAAGGTAAAAAGATTACCTACTATGTTATTTATTTGCATGTTTTGGTATAACTATTTTCTAAAGATATCACTATTAGTCATTTTGCTTTTTAATTAGAGGGAAAAAAATTCTTTGACTATAAATTTGTCATTCCTTTTACATGCTGCAAATGTAACAAAAAGCCCCATCCCAGGTGTATCTTCAGTTATATAGTATTATCACAGAAGAATTTACGAATCACTACTGACTATATGATGTTGTTTAAATTTGAAACTCTGTGGTGACTCATGACTAGGCATGCCAGTCATTTGCTGTTTTAATCCTTCAATAATTAGTACAAACAGTAGAGTTTGTTTGTAACAGAATCCAGAAATTTTTGTTGATAGATCCAGCTTTGCCATGTTTTAGTTGAATGCCTTGGAGAAAATTACCATCTGTTTTTCATTTCATTTTCCTATCTGTCAAGTGAGGATATGTCTGAATTCAAACTCCTTGAGAGAAAAACCTACCATGTATAATTCAACTTTGTGTCCTCAACTTCCTTACCTAGGGATACATTTTACATACTTAATAGCTTACCTGTCTACTTTATGGAAGTATATCAGAGAATACTGGTAAGCATACCATCACTCTGCAAGCAAGGTTTCCATAGGGAAGGAAGATGAATCACACACTTCTTATATGCCAAGTCAGATTCTCTTATAGTCACTTATCCCCAGGGCTTTTACCATCAGTGGCTACCAACTTTGTGGGAAGTCTGACCAACTTCCTATGAGCACAACCCAATAGTATCTCACCATACAGCCATACCACACCTCCACCTACCTCCTGCCCCAAGGTTTCCCTGTTGATGCACAAGAGTGAGAGCACTTAAGTGTTCTAGTGAAGTCCATGCTGTAACACCAAAGATCACTTGTCTCCATGCTACAGAACAAAGAAAAGAGTCACTCTATTGGCGATGGTGATCCATCCTGACTGTCATGAGGAACTAGGGTTGCTGATGTACAATGGACGAAGGGAGGAGGAAGTCTAGAAATAAAGGTTCCCTAGAACATCCATTGGTGTTTCTCTCCTCAGTAATAGTAGTAAACAGATAACTGAAGCAAGAACAACCTGACATAAACAAGATATTTAGAACCCTTGGGGACAAAGGTTTAAGTCATTGTACTGGGCAAGCATTCCAGGTCAACTGAAATGTTGGTCATACGTTGGGGAAATCTAGAAGAGATGATAGAGGAGGGAGATGGTGAATATCAAGTAGAACCTAGGGACCAGCTGGAACAGTGGCAACTGTAGACTATTTCGTTAACCCTCTTGTCTTGTCTTTTCAGAGTTTTCTGTGGTAATTGCCTTGAAGTGTTCTGATCGGATTTGTACCTCTTCTCCTGCAGAAGATGCCATGTTGTAGCATAGGAGCCAAATGCCAAGTATAATGCCTCGCCTCACGCTGAGTACTTTCTGCCTCTTGCCCAGGGTTCCCCACTGATACTAAGGTAGAACACACTGCAGAGTCCATATATGCTCATCCAAGAATTTCAGAAGAATTAACACCCATGGGGTTAACTTTTGACCAATGGGAGACCAGGAGCCCAGTAGAAAAATTCTTCTCCCTTCCTCTCTTCATACAGACCTTCCTTGCAAACGGGTCATTTACACAACCTCTTAGAAGATGATCCTGTAAGACTGAGCCATTAGTTCCTCTTGATATCAAGTGGTGACTGGCTTAATAATGTACCTTTGTATTGGCTTTTTCTCTTTCTTGACTCATTGCCCTTTTTGCTTCCCTCCTATTCCCTGAGATTGCACTCTAATAAAGTAGGATATAAGCCTTGGCCTCAGGATCTGATTTCTGCAGAAACAAGTATAAAACAGAAAATAATTGGCAGGCCCATTTGTGCCATTCACACCAAGACAGAGTGATTTGTAGGGTAGGCATCAAGCCTCCTAGAGGTGGGAAGACACAGGAAGAAAGTCCTAAAGATTTTCCCATACTTGCTACACTCAAGGTTTCTCTCCACTGTGGATTCTCTGATGCTGACATTATGTAGATTTAACAGCAAAAACTCCTCCACACTCATTACCCTCGTGGGTCTTCTCCCCAGTGTGGATTCTCTGATGTATAACCTCTCTTCCCCAGAAGCAAAGAAGACTTTGTGAATTTCCCAAAAGCCTTGCCCAATGCCCATGATTAAGGCAAGGAGTATCCCTATAGTGAACAGTGGGCAGACTTTCCCATAATCCTTTTCTTCTTCATAAATCTTTGTTCTGATGGTGCTGACCTCATCACTCCAATGTTGAACATGAGATCAGACCTGGCCCATCAGAGGCTTCCTTTATCCTATTGCTATGGTTTGAATGTTTCCCTTCCAAATTCATGGTGAAACAATCCCCACTGTGGTGTTATTATGCAGTGGTGCCTTTAGCAGGTGATCAGACCACAAGGGTTTCCCCCTCATATATGAATTAGTGCCTTATAGAAGGGCTTAAGGAAATTAGCTTAGGCCCCTTTTTGTCCGTCTGCCATATGAAGATGCCACCATGAGAGGATGCCACCACTGATAAAGCAGCCTTCACTGGTCACCAAACCTGCTGGTGCCTTGATCTTGGACTTCTCAGCCTCCAGAATAACTGTAAGAATACATTTGCATTGTTATAAATTAGCCAGTCTGCGGTATTTTGTTAGAGAGGCACAAATGGACTAAGAAACCTACATACCATGATTGCTTCAGGGATTGGTCTCTGATTGGAGCCAAGCCAATCTTGGTATCTTTATACCAGTGCTTTAAGGAAAAATGCTTTCTGCTGGGGCACTGACACTGGAAAATGTCAGTCTTGAGCCTCTTAGTGTCCAATAATTAAGCCAACAGAACAAAGTAGAGCTTAGAGGTGAAAACAGATTTTCACCATTACCATGCAACCTAGTTGGGACTAGCAAGAGGTAAGCATTCAACTTCTAGGAAGAGTCAGTGTGCTTTTTTTGGTTTTTGTTTGTTTGTTTTTTCACAACCACAGTATGAGATGATGTGTTGGCACCTTCATTAGTTGAGATTTGAGGGTAGTAAAAAGGCCATTCGAGCTAGTGTAAGCACAATAGACTAATAGGTAGGGTTTACTTCAGATATGACTGGCTCTGGGGGTCCAAATAATATAATCATAACTGCCTACTTTCAGCTGAGCACTGCTTTTTTCTTCTTCTTCTTCTTCCTGTAGGCTTATTGGGCAGATTCCATGTGGAGAGCAGCCGTGGCCTTGAGGCTCTGTGTGGTGGTGATACTGACTGTAGTCCCTGGCAGTTGCAGCAGGCAGGAAGCAGAGAGAGAAATGTGATGAGGCAGCTCTGGAGATGGGGAGCCACAGGTGCACCCCTGCATTGGGAAGAAGCCATCAACAACTGCAGCAAAGAGACTAGATACACCACACACTCCTGGTTTTGCTGGGGAATTTAAGAAAAATGCAGTCAGAAATTAAAGGTGGAGTTCTAGGAGTCCTCCTGGAAAGAAGCTAGGGAGAGAAATTCTTCTGATTGGCATTTTTTTCCTCTATAGCTCCACTTTTGTCCTGCTAAAAGCAGGAATCAGATCAAATGTTAAGCAGATGACATTTGACAGTCACAACGCAATACTTTTTCTCATTACCACATAACATTCCCCTACTACACCATTTAAATTTCTCACTCTCACCCAGAATAATCACAGATGAGTCATGAGAAGTGATAAATAAAAAATATGATTAAGTCAAACATAAGTATCAAACTATAAAGACCCAGCATGTATAAAATTTAATTTTGCAATTAAAACTCCCAACAATGTTTATCTCCTACCACAGATCTCGTTGTGATGCTCAGAAATTAAAGCATGTAAAATGTGTGGTTCAAGGAAATTACTTTTTAAAGAAAGAAAACCCACTGAAATTTATTGATTACTATTACTGAAAAAGTCAGAAGTAGGAGTAATTACCACGAAAAGGGAGTTAAAAATGCTGGGACCACAAAAGAACTAAGATCTAGCCCAGGCTTCTCTTAGATGGTACAGATGGGAGAAAGTCCTAAAGATCTTGCCATACTTGCTACATTCAGGCTTTCTCTCCACTGTGGATTCTCTGATGCCGACATTATACAGATTTAACAGCAAGATCTCTTCTATACTCATTACCCTCATGAGTCTTCTCCCCGGTGTGGATTCTCTGATGTATAACCAACTTGGAACTACTGGGGAAGCCATTTCCACTCTTCTTGCAGAGTTAGGGTCTGTCCCTACTATGGATTCTCTGATGCCTGATCAGATTGACTATTATTATCAGCTCCCCCACACTCCTCACACTGATCGGATTTCTCTCCAGTATGGACTGATGACAAATCAATGAAGAATTGCCATTAAATGATTTCCCACACTCCTTACATGGATAGTGTGGATTCTCTGGCTTCTGACATACTAAGAGGAAAAGCTGATACATCTTCCATACTCCTCACATCTGAAGGGTTTCCTTGCATAGTGGCTTCTCTCTTTGTTTTCCTTTAATTTTTTTTTTTTTTTCTGTGGGGATTCTCTGGTGCTTCTCCATGTCACAAGTTTCTGGGAAGTCAGCTTCCTAAGAAATATTCTTTAACAGCCCACATGACATCACCATGTCTGTTTCTTCAGAAATTCCCTGTGTTGATGTGGACTCACTGTCAGTATCGGTCTCCGCATCTTTACAGGAGTCCCTGGTCCCCTCTGCAGGGGGATCATCCTGTGTGTCCAGGACCCAAGGCATATCCCCTCCCACCAAGTTTGCAAACTGGGTATCCTGGTGCCCTGCTTTCAGGGTTGACAGCCATCACCTGGGCTCCTTCTCTCTGGGCTTCTGGGGAAAAGCAGGTGCTCCAGTGGCAGGTGGCCAGAAAATAACTCTTTATTGTTGTATTTTGTGTGAAGTACAGCCAAACATTTCTGGGTCAGTTGTATAGAGGGGAAAAAAAACAAATGGCTCCCCGTATCCTTCTCTCCTGCTAAAGCAGCAATATGGGGAAGGGATAATCACTGTTCCAGGGTCCTGAAATCCTTGTCTGGAATTTATACTTTCTGATCCTGTCTCTAATATCCAGAGCTAAGATAACAATCAGCTGGTGCCTTCTAGAACAGCTGGAACCTCCATCTGGACACATAGAGGGACCTCAGTGGTAGCTTCATTCTCCCTGTGATTAATCCGCAGGATTCTAGGGTGGCTTCTGTTTCTTTTGGAGAACACATAACTTTTAACAAAGGGATTTTGAAGTTGACAAGCTCCCAAACTCTGTGATAAAGCAGTGAGTTTTGCCAAAAATAAGTTGTGTTCTGTCACTAATTCCATCTTCTTTCTAGATTATTTTAGTGTACTTTATCTAAAGAAGAAGTGCTCCTGAATTGTTACCCTTCTAGAAAAGGAAAACAAAAGCTCCAGCAAGATAAATCAAGCTAATACTAACAGTTAACTGAAAGGAAATGGGATGCTTTCCTCTGATAAAAAAGGGGGGGGGGCATCAAAAGTCAAAATCAAAATGCCTGCAGTTTCCCAAACACACCCTCCTCTTCCAGCCTTTTACCACCCCATTTGCCATTGTCTCTGTTTGGAATGGTGCCATGCTGGCTGGGGTCATAAAATGATGAAAAAGAGAAAGTGGATCCCTGCCTGTCTGTAATCAGGAAAGCACAGGATGTACAAGAGTCTTGAGAAGTGCCCCCTCACCCAGACTCTGAGGATAAGAAAAGCTTCCTACAGAAAACGCTATCTAAGCTGAAAACTAAAATCAATTTTGACAATGTAAAAGATAGTGTTCCAAGCAGAGGAACAGTGAGTCCTAAACCTAGAGAGACCGGAATGACTACAAGAAGTTCAGGAGAGGTCATTTATTTGGGCAGTGGGAGGTGAGTTGACAGTAGAGAATAAGAAGAGAGAAAATGAGAAACGGGAAAGGGAAATAGGGAATGAAATAAAGTGAGAGAGGGGGCAGCAGCCACATCATTAAAAGTCATGTTTAGGTGTCTGCAATTTATCTCAAGAAAATGAAGAGACATTAAAGAAATTTAATCTGGGGTGGGATTTGTACACCTATGTTTGAGAATCTTTGTAATCCCAGTGTCTAGCATAGTGTCAGGCTCTTAATAGGTGTTCAATAAATCCTATGGTGAGTGGTGTGGCAAACCAACATAACAGTCTGTACAAAAGCCATCTTTTCAGTAAGAACTTTTTATAAGCATGTTTATAAATGTGTACATAAATATTTGTAAATGTACAGAACAGTAAATTATCAGACCACAATCACAAAACAAAAGGCATAACAATGGTTAGAATGCCAGCATCACATCCCCAATGCTGAAAACAATAAATTATTCATAAGTATATTCTCACTGCATAAACCAGATACTTTTTCTAATGTTAACACTAAGGAAAGAGATGGCTTTCTGAAGAAGAGAGAAGATATCAAGAATGTTCTGGAACCTAGGGCAGGGAGAGATGGCAGCATAGCCATGAGGGTATGGCTTTACTCTACCTACATTCAAATCCCAGATCCTAACAAGACTCCCAGATGTAGATTCTTGGCCAAAGCTTTACTCTTTCTGTATCCAAGTCTACTTTGTAAATGAGAATATCAACTCATAAGTTTATTGTGGGAATCTAGCTACATAGGACCTGCAAAGCACTCACACAGTGCCTAACATGTAGTGAATAGTTACTGGGAAATCACTCTTCTAAGTGCAAGAGGCAGGCTTTGGAGAACAACATTCTGGACACATTGGAGACACATGGAATTCCTGAGAGCAGGCAGCAGGATAAAACTTAAAAGGAAGGAAGAGTTCCAGAATTCTGATCTATTGTTAAATTTTTATCAAGTTAGGTCTCCTTTCTTGAGAATTTAAAATTGGAACTAAGATTCTGGTTCAGTTTATGTTTGTTTATTCATTCCATAAATATTTGTTAAGCACTTACTATGTGCTAGGCACTGTTACAGGAACCAAAGATGTGACAACTAAAGAGAGAGAAACAGAGAAAGAGAGAAAAGGAAAACCAGGAGAATTATACGTGAAAAACTATTACAAAGAAGGTCTATACCTACAAAAAGGAAGCAGAGTGATTAGGCTGGGGTTCTCCAGACATTTTATGAGATGAGTTTCTTTCTGCTTTCTTGAGCCTAGGGATGAAGTGCTGACAGTAAGATTCTAGAGCAGAAGAAAACACACTGGGAAGCAGAGAAGGCTAATAGCAACTGACCAGAGATTCTGCAGATACATTTGACAACAATCAGCAGGTCCTGATATTCTAACTAAAGTCACAGGGTCAGGGGAGCTTCTGGGACTTCCTGAAGCATCAAGAAAACTCTTAAGAATTAGGGAAGAGGCCGGGCGCGGTGGCTCAAGCTGTAATCCCAGCACTTTGGGAGGCCGAGACGGGCGGATCACGAGGTCAGGAGATCGAGACCATATGGCTAACACGGTGAAACCCCATCTCTACTAAAAATACAAAAACTAGCCGGCGAAGTGGCGGGCGCCTGTAGTCCCAGCTACTCGGGAGGCTGAGGCAGGAGAATGGCGTGAACCGGGAGGCGGAGCTTGCAGTGAGCTGAGATCCGGCCACTGCACTCCAGTCCGGGCGACAGAGCGGACTCCGCCTCAAAAAAAAAAAAAAAAAAGAATTAGGGAAGAGCAGAGATAGCACAAGGAACTGTATTTTATATCATATAGTTTCTGTTTTAACTGTATGATATAAAACAACACCATTCTAGGAAAGGGAGGAATACACTACCTGTTCAAGAGTAGAGGATTAGGATGAGAATGAAAGAGCAACAACAGCTACTTCAAAGGTGATGGGGAATTTGGAGCCATGTGTTGAGGATTTGCGACTGGTGAGAGGGTACACAAGTGTCAGACAAAAGACAAAGGATGACATTGCCAGAATCTCATTCAAAAAGGAAAGGAAATAGGAAGTCATTAAGAATCATGATTTGCATCTGTTAAGGATTTTCAAAAGAAAATGGCATATTTTTAATTAAAAAGCAAAAGGGGATAGATAAAAATTACAAATGTATTTTTTTAATCAGTGTAACCAGCACGGTCCACACGTTCCATGAATCCCCAATTCCCAAATGATAATGTCTCAGATTCTTATCCCATCTTACTGGTTAAGTTTAGTCCTTACCAGATTTCCATCCCCAAATATTCTGGACTCCCTGGGAAATGCTCTCATGCTCTCCAAAGCCATCTTGATTGTCACCTGCCACCTCAGTGAGCCCCCTAGCTCCAGGCCCCTCTCTGCGGGGACCACTGCTCACCCCAGCATGCATGACCCCTGCCACCTCCACAGGTTTCCCTCAGGCAGCTCCTCTCACTGAGACCGCTTCACCTGAAGCCTGGGTATACTCGTTCCTTCAAGTTCCCAGTTAGAACAGAACAGGTCGTCAAGAGTCTATTGACGTTTTGGGGATAATCAGAGGATTAAAGAAAAGGAAATAGGGCAGTAAAATTGAAATTGCTTTTAGATATGGTACACTGAAAATCTATAAGCCAAGACCCAAGGGTCCATGACAGCACTCCTCCCAGCTAGTCCACGTGTTAGGAACCTGCTTCTGAACCACACGTATACCCCAGCGAGTTCCTAAAAATATCCTGCTTTTCAATGAAACAAGTTCCTAATCCCAAGGCCTAGGAAAATAAGTTTATTCCTTCCATGACCTTAGACCTGCCTCCCCACTTCAGGGGGAAATCCCACCAGGTTGAGGCCTGCTCTATGACCTTCTGTAGAGTGAGCCCCCAAATACACAAGAGTTCAGGAAATGTATTTTCCAGTTCTGGCTTATTCACTCCTGAATTATGCGAGATTTGAGACATCAACAGTCCAGCCTGTGTTGAGCTGCATCAGACTCAGGCCACATGAGGTGAATTGAGACCTGCACATGTTTCCAGCCATTACAGGTCTCAGCTTCCACTCATCAGTCACTGCTAAAACACACACATGGATTTATCCAGAGCAAGAGAAAGAATACTTGGCTATAAGGAAGTCCAAATCTCTGCAAAGGAAATAAGTCTATCCTCAAGAAACAATCCTCTCAGATGCAATTCTGTCTGCTCTAAAGACAAACTTAAATTATTATAACATCAAACAGTTTAGCTCTTTGGGATCAAGAAATCTCAACCCTTTTAAAGTCCAAACAATGAACTCTGCTCTGTGTTCAACTAAAAGCCCAAGGGATGGAGGATAACAGCCCCAGAATCAAGGATGATGACGCTCTAAGGGGTTATTTTTCGAACTTCTACCTATTGTGTTAAAGAGTATCACATAAGACTCTAATATGTAACCAATTTAATATTTGTGATTTTTAAAAATCTTGTGGCAGTGACTGTAAATATGCTACACATTTATCTTTTAGAATTAAAAAATCCTGAAGATCTAACATGTGTAAAAGGGCTTTGACAAGCATTAAGTATTGTCTCCACTCCAAGGAGGTCAGCCTTGGGAAAGCTAAAGACAAAATAATATAATTTGGATACAATGCAACTTGAAATAAGCCTAATACCTTACATGCCAGATACAGAGTAGGAAGGTGCTCAACTTCTTTCATATCCCAGATTATATTCTTAGTATTTTGAAAATTCATTGCCACATATCCCTGGCCAGAGGTCTTTGCAGTATTCATCTTTCTGAACCCTCTTAACTACTTTAAAGTTCTTTGGTGCTAGAAAGTCACCCGTAGGTCACTTGCTATTCAAACTGTTTATATGGTTTCCCGTATCTAAAGTCTTCCTACATTTTATTTCGAAAAAGTGAATTTTCCATGTCTTAAAATCAACGTTGGACTTCCAATTAAACATGACAGCTTGAACATACATTTATCTTCACTTCTTCCCAGCCCCACTGAAATTGCTGTGAACCTAATTTTTTCAAAAGGCTTTATCTACAATGGCAAGCCAAATTCCTTAGGCTCACAAGTTCCTTGGAGGTATCAGATACCTCTAGGGGCACGGGAATTTGGTGAAAATCCACATGCTGAATATGCAATCTCTAGTTCTTTTCCCCAAGTTAACTCACACAAGGCAAAGCTGCCAGACATGTGCTCCACAGCCAGTAGCTTGGAGAGTTCTAAGAAAAATTACAACTCAAGAGAAAAACCTAAATATATTGACATTTTGCATTCTCCCCTCTGCAATGAAATGTCCTGGTCACAATCACAAAAATCAGCAAGTCTCATGCTCACATGAGACTTTCCAAACAGTTTTTCAATGCCCCGCTCTCAGAATGAATAGGCAAGGATCACCCAATGTTTGAGAAATGTTTTTAAAATGAAGATAGAGACCAAAACAGAATGGGGTGGGGGCAGGATACAAAAAGAAGGCAGAGCAAATTGAGGGACGAGAATAATACTTGCAAAGATCAATTATTATGCTCCAAGAGATAAGAAAATATTTTGGAAAACAATAGAATGCTTTTGAAAAATAAAAAGGAACAGCATGGAACAAGAAACAGGTTGTGACAATTAAAAATATATGTTAAAATTCATTATACAAGAGAAGACAGAAGTTGAGCAGATCTCCCAAGAAGACAGGTAGCAGTGGTTGCCTTGGGGTGGAAGGCACTGAAATGCTGCCACACGAGCTGCTCCCACCGGAGCTGTGTCATAGCTGGCCCAGCCCCAGAATGGAGCTTCCTGGGCACCATACAAATTTAGCCCACCCTGAACAGTCTGAGGCAGACAAGGACTTTTGAGCTTTTGTTCCTACCTCCTCCTTCCTCGCACAGCACCAAAACATTCTAAATCAATGTGGCAATTTATTTTATTAGACAGATGGTTGAAATGCAGCATGCCAATATCTCAATATTCAATTCAGTGCGTATAGATACTTCCGAGAAGAAAGGGAAAGAGGCCCCTCAGAAATTCCCCATTTCCTGTGCCACATGTGCTACAAAGCAAAGGGGCATTTCTCCCCCAACTCCACCCCCCAACATTTCCTGCTTCCACAGTCAGCTCCAAAAGAAGATTAAAACATAGGAAAATATGAGCCTTTGTCACCCATCACCGTTGAATAATGATCACTTTAGTCATGAAGGAGTTTGCTCTGATAAGGAAATGCACTGCCTGGAAAATGTAATGTTTCATATTCATGCATCTGTGCTCTTGCAAATGCTTTTTTGGCTCCATTGTATTTTGTATGATTAATTTTCCACTAGACTTACAAAGGAATAAAAATCCTTTAAAAACTTTAACTTGTATTTTCTGAATAACTTCTGACACCAATTGCTGAAGTTATACCTTAGTTTTCAGTAGGAAGAAAACTGTTATTTTCATTAGCTGGGCATTTTCAGTTGGACATGGTCTTTTTCAATGTACCTATATACTTTTCAAATTTATTTAGCAAAGCACATATTGAATACACATTATAATATGCTTAGTCATCATTCCTAGTTTGTCTTCATAAACTTCTATGGAGAAAGAATACAGTAAAACTTCAAGGATCCTCATTCTCCAGCCCATAGTGTACACCGCAGGATACTGGAGAGTCATCAGAGCACAATTTCAAAAGTGTAAGCAGGAAAGTTCTACAGAAGAATGTCATGACACTGAGCTGGGCTTGCTGTCCGTTCTCAGAATACAACATTATCCCTCTTTTAAGAATTTAATTTAGGTTCATGGAAAGTGGTAGAAACTATACAGTCCTATGTTGAATGAAGAACGAGGAAGATGTATACAATAGGTGCCAATTCATACATATAAGGTATTACTGTGCAATACCATATTAGTTTTGCACAGTAAGTGTTGAACAAAAACAAAACTAAACTATAGCTTATTCTCACACATCCCTGACCCCCTCTTCCCCTACCCCCAAACACAAGCAAAATTTGATTATGTTAAGATGGAGCTTTAAAAATCTCCCAGGGGATACCAGTAATCAGGAAGGGAGCACTTCTCTCAGGGATCTTTTAAGTCACTTCTAGGATTTCAGTAAGTAGAAGATATGGTCTGTGCCCTCCAGAAACTTGAAATATAATTAGAAAGTTAAACCAGAACAGGGTAATAGAAGAAGACCCTAAGATATGTATTGCAGAATTTTCAGAATGTGAAAACGCAGGAGAGATTGAAGAAGCCATTCTGGAAAAAGACAGGAGAAGAGCGTGGGGGGCGGGGGCAAGGTATGTGGGGCACAACGAGTGGACAAGCAGCAGGCCCAGCAAACATGCAGAAAAGACTGGCTACCAGCAGTGCCAGCCTAGTCCTGACCCAATAATTCTCCCTTCTGGGGTGTTTCATTCAGATTTGCTTAAGGTGTCCTGAAGGTGGAAGAAGAGTATCAACTAATAGAGACATGTGAGGCCTATCTTCAATTCAGCCTCTTCTATAAAGCCTTCCCAGACCAAACCCAACTTACCTCTTTCCTCCTCTGAAGTCAGGTGAGGCAAAATTGAGTACTTAATCCAACTCCTTCATATTACAGAGCATGATCCTGAGAGATTAATTTGTTTACCCAATGTCACAGGGGTAGGAGAAGAGCCAAGTAGATCCCTGCTCTCCCACTGACAGCCCAATGTTCCCTGCATTATTTCACCTTTTCTTCTTACGGAAAGCACATGTCAGTTCTTAACATCTCAACTCATATTTTTAAAACCGATGTTTTTCATCATCATCCATAGTCTAGTAGTGTCAGACATAAGGAGTGCCCAACAGATACTTGTGAAATTGAAGCAAAAGCTAATGACTCCAATTTAACAAAAGATAAAAATTTACCAATTCAAAAAACTAAGTGAATTGCAACTTAACTCCTAGAGTCCAATACCAAGACACATCACATTTAAATTGAAGTTAAAGACAAAAAAAAATCTTGAAAGCAGCAAGAGAAAAATAACACGTTAATTATAGGAAAAAGGAAATGTCAATGACAGCAGATTTTTCATCAGAAACCATGGAGGCTAAAGGAAAGTGATGAAAGAGAAGAATGTAACCCAGAATTCCATACCCAGAAAAAAAGATTTTTTAAGAATGACAGGGAAAAATCAAGATACTCTCAGATGAAAAAAAGTAAAGGATTTTTGTTGCTGTTGTTTACCAGCAGATATACTCTAAAATAATAGCAAAGGAAGTTCTCTCAACAAAAAGGAAATAAGGACCCTTGGACACTAGGAAATAACTACGGAAAGGGAGGGGCTTCAAGACGGATTACTAGAGACATCTCACCTCCTCCACAAAGAACCAAAATGAGTCGATAATCACACTTTAAATGGATCATCTAAGAGAGCACACTGGAATTTAACAGAGAAGTGACAACAAACACCTAAAATAAGAAAGGAGAGAGAAGCCCAGAGAGGCTGCCCAGCGCAGGGAAAGGTCATGAAAGCTAAGTGAAAGATCCCTAAAAGGTCCACATTCCCACCACAGACTCCTGTGATCTCAGCCACAGGAAAGCCCTTGACCTTCCAGGCCCTGAGATTAATTTAGGGAGCTGGAAGGAGACAGCACAAAGTTTTTCTCCAGAAACCAAGCTGAGACTGGATTCCACACCTGCCCCAAGACCTAAGGAGCTAAAGCAGAATATAATTTTGAGAGCCCAACCCCACCCACCTGCATCCTGCCCTGGGGCCCAACAGCCCTTGCATCTCCACATCTCTGGGGCCCCTGACATCCCCCACCTGCAGCCTTACTAGCTGCTGCCACCAAGGCTGAAGCATGAGCCACAGGCAGCAATCCATCACCCCGGCAGTGGGGCTGCCACACATTTGCACACCCTGAGGACAGGTTCCTGTCTACAGCCACCACCATTGCTGGCTGCTGCCACTGGGCTGAAATGCAAGCTGTGGGCAACAACGTTGCCAGCCCTAGCAATGGTGCTGCTGTGCATTTACACAGGCACTGAGGACAAGCTCACACACCCACAGCCCCACCTGTGGCCAAACCACAAGCTCCTCAACTGTCTGCCTACAGTTGCTGCCACTAACAGCAACCTCACTCTCCCCATCAGCAGGGCTGCAGTCACCTGCATGCACACTGGGGCAGGCTTCCCCATCCACCACTGCCACTGCCACTATCACCTGAGCACTCCACTGGGGGCCTCGGGATCACCCAGGTCTGCCCACCACAGCCCTTGCCCATATGCACCACTGGGAGACCCAAGGATAGACCCATCCAGCCTGGCTCCATGCCCCCTACTGCTCAAGCATGTTGTTCAGGGGACTGGGGATTGCCCCATCCCATCCACTACTGTTGGCACCTGAGTAGTCTTAACAGGGGCCTAAGGATAGACCTACCCAGCCTGCAGCTATCACCACAGCTGGAACCCACCTGCATGCACCACCTGTGGGCCTGGGGACTGGCCCACCCAGCACATCACAGCCCCCACCAACACAAGTACAGACAGCTGGGGAGGCAGAGGGTTTTCCTGCCACTACTACTGCAGTCAGTCATACCATGCCTGCTGTCCAGGGGCCCAAGGGTCCACCAACCTGCCTGGCCCTTCACTGCTGCTGCTGCTGTCACCTGAGTAAGCCACCTGGAGACCCAAGAGTCAGCCTACTTAGAACCACTTGGTGCTGGCACATGCAGTGCCCTGGGGCCCAAGGACAAGAATGCTCCACCTGCTACTGCCACCACTGCAGATGATTGACACACCTGGTGTCTTCATCCCCAGCAAATCTTCACCACAGCCTCTACTAATGACTGCACCCTAAAACACTAAGGAAATCAGACACCACTGATACTGTTTACAAGCAAAGAAATTATAAAGAGACTAGACCATTGCATGCACAGAATCAAAGCCAAAGTGCCCTAACCAACTAACACCATAGATACATCTTCCGGAAAAGTCCTCCCAAGAAAGCAAATCCAAAAAATTAGAAGAAGCCACTGTTACTCCAGATGCACCAGATATCAACGTGAGGACACAAAAATAATAAAAAAGAAAATATGACACCTCCAAAGAAATACAATTATCTAGCAACAGATTACAATGAAAAAGAAACTTACAAAAATCCTGTTAAAAGAATTCAAAATAATTAAGCTTAATGAGATACAAGAGAACACAGGTAAACAATACAAGGAAATCAGAAAGACAGTTTAGGATATGAATGGGAAATTTACCAAAGAGATCATAAAAAAGAATCAAACAGAAATTCTGGAACTGAATAATTCAATGACCTAGCAGACATTTATAGAACATTTCATCCAACAGCTGCAGAACACACATTATTCTCATCAACACATGGAACATTCTCCAGGATAGACCATATGTTAGACCACAAAACAAGTCTCAACAAATTTTTAAAAATAGAAGTCACATCAAGTATCTTTTCAGACCACAATGTAATAAAGCTAAAAGCATTAACAAGGGAAACTTTGGAAACTGCAAATATTTAAAAGTTAAACAACATGCTCCAGTATGACCACTGGATCAATGAAGAAATTGAGGAAATCAAAAAATGTCTTGAAATACAATATACCAAAACCTATGGGATATAGAAGGAAGTACATAGCACTAAAAGCCTACATCAAAAAAGTAGAAAGATTTCAAGTATACCATCTAACAATGTGCTTCAAAGAACTAAAAGAGCAAGAACAAACCAAACACAAAGTAGAAGGAAATTTTAAAAATAGAGCAGAACTAAACAAAATAGAGATAAAAAACAAAACATTGAAAAAAATCAATAAAATGAAAATTTGGTTTTTTGACGAGATAAACAAAATCGAAAGCTAGACTAACCAAGGGAAAAAAAACTAGAGAAAACCCAAACATAATCAGAAATGAAAAATGAAACATTACAATTGGTACTACAGACACAAAAAAGATCAGAGACAATTATAAACTATATGCCAACAAAGGAGGAAAAACCGAGAGGAAATGAATAAATTTTTGGACATATACAACCTACCAAGATTGAATCAGGAATAGAAAATATATAAAGAATCATTAATGAGTAATGAGATTGAATCAATAACAGTCTCCCAACACAGAAAAGCCCAGGACTAGATGCCTTCACTGCCAAATTCTACCAAACTTGCAAAGAACATCAATTGTTCTCAAACTATCTTAAATTCAGAAGGAGAGAATTCTTCCCAACTCATTCTACAAGGCCAGCATTATCCTGATACCAAAACCAGACAAAGACAACAACGACAAAGAAAACTACAGACTAATATCCCTGATAAGCACAGATGCAAAATTCCTCAACAAAATACTAGCAAACCAAATCCAACAGCACATCAAAAAGATAAAACACCATAATCAAGTAGGATTTATCCCACGGATGCAAGGATGGTTCAACATGCACAAATCAATAAATGTGATACATCACATCAACAGAAGGACAAAAACCATATGCTCTTCTCAATAGATTTTTTAGAAGTATTTGATAAAATTCAGCATTTCCTCATGATAAAACCTCTCAACGAAGTAGGCACAGAAGGAACTTACCTCAACATAAAAAAGGCTGTGTATGACAAACCCACAGTGAACATGATACTGAGTTGGGAAAAGCTGGCATTCTTTCCCCTAAGAACTAGGAAGAGATCCTAGGGGAAAGTTTAACTTTAACCACTCGAATTTTACTTAATGTATTAGTCCATTCTCACACTGCTATAAAAAACTGCCTGAGATTGGGTAATTTATAAAGAAAAGAGGTTTAATTGACTCACAGTTCTGCATTTCTGGGGAGGCCTCAGGAAACTTACAATCATGGCAGAAGGCAAAGGAGAAGCACACATCTTCTTCATAGGGAGGCAGGTCAGAGTGAGTGCAAGCAGGGAAAATGCCAGATGCTTATAAAACCATCAGATCTCATGAGAACTCACTATCACGAGAATAGCATGGAGGAAGGCACCCCCAAGATCCCTCTACCTGGTCCTGCCCTTGACATGTAGGGATTATGGGGATTATAATTCCAGGTGAGATTTGGGTGGGGACACACAGCCAAACCATGTCACATAATATTAGAAGTCCTAGCCAGACCAATCAGGTAAGAGAAATAAAAGGCATTCAAATTGAAACAGAGGAAGTCAAGTTGCTCTCTTTGCAAATAACATATCTAGAAAAAACTAAAAACTTCATTAAAAAACCCTCAATTTGATAAATACACTCAGTGAAGTTACAAGATACAAAATCAACATGCAAAAATCATAGCATTTCTATACATGATTAGTTACCTAGCCGATGAAGCAATCAAGAAAACAATCCCATTTACAATAGCTATAGAAGTAAAATATAATACGCACGAATCAATTTAACCAAAAAGGTGAAAGATTTCTATAAGGAAAAGTACAAAACACTGATGAAAAAAATTGAAGAGGACACAAATAAATGGAAAGATATCCCATGCTCACGGGTCAGAAGAATATTGTTAAAATAACCATACTACCAAAAGCAATCTACAGATCCAATTCAATCCCTATCAAAATGCTAACGTCATTTTTCACAGAAATAGAAAAAACAATCCAAAAATTTATATGGAAGTGGAAGAGAGCCAGAATAGCCAAAGCAATCCTGAGTAGAAAGAACAAAGCTGGAGGTATCACACTACCTGACTTCAAAATATATTACAAGACTCTAGTAATCAAAATTGCATGGTACTGGTATAAAAACAGACATAGGCCAGTGGATAGAAACAGAGGCCCCATACAAAAATCCACATAGTGACAGCCAACTGATTTTTTTATAAAGATGCCAAGAACATATTGGGAAAAGGACACTCTCTTCAATAAATACTGCTGGGAAAACTGGATATCAACATGCAGAAGAATGAAACTGGATCCCTATCTCACCATATATAAAAATCAAATGAAGATAAAGATAAATGTAAAACCCAAATCTATAAATCTATTAAAAGAAAACACAGTGGGGCCAGGTGCAGTGGTTCATGTCTGTAATCCCAGCACTTTGGGAGGCCAAGGCTGGAGGATCACCTGAGGTCAGGAGTTCAAGACCAGCCTGGCCAACATGGTGAAACCATCTCTACTAAAAAATCAAAAAACGTAGCTGGGCATGGTGGCACGTATCTGTAATCCCACCTACTCGGGAGGCTGAGGCGAAAGAACAGCTTGAACCTGGGAGGTGGAGGTTGCAGTGAACCAAGATCATGCCACCGCCCTCCAGCCTGGGCGACAGAGTGAGACTCCATCTCAAAGAAAGAAAGAAAACATGGTAACATTGGTCTAGGTGAAGATTTTACTATGGCTAAGACCTCAAAAGCACAGGGAACAGAAACAAAATAGATAAGTGGGACTCTTAAATTGAAAAGCAGCTCAGGACTTTGGAGGGTTGAGGAGGGAGGGTCATTTGAACCCAGGAGTTGGAGGCTGCAGTGAACTACATTCATGCCACTGCACTCCAGCCTGGGTGGCAGAGCAAGACTATCTCTGAAAAAAAAATAAACTGAAAAGCTTTTGCACACACTAGGAATCAATAGAGTGAACAGACACCTGTTGAATGGGAGAAAATATTTGCAAATTATTCATCTGACAAGGGACTTAATAACCAGAGTAGACAAGAAAGTAAACTCAACAGCAAAACAATCTCCTTTAAAAATGTGAGTAAATGTAATAGACATTTATCAAAAGAAGACATCCAACAGGTATATGAAAAAATACTCAACATCACTAATCATCAGGGAGATGAAATCAAAACCACAATGAAATATCATCTTACCCCAGTTATAATTACTATTAGAAACAAGGCAAAAAAATAACAGTTGCCGGTGAAGATGTGGAGAAAAGGGACCTTAAACACTGTTAGTAGGAATGTAAATTAGTACAACCACTATTAAAAAAAAAAAAAAAAAGTATGAAGATTTCTCCAAAAAAACAAAAATGGAACTATCTTAAGACCCAGCAATACCACTACTGGGTATTTAGCCAAGGGAAAGGAAATCATTATTTTAAAGGGATACCTATGACCCCCGTGTTTATTGCAGCACTACTCACAATAGCAAAGCTATGAAATCAGCGTATTATCAGATGAACGGATAAAGAAAATGTGGTATATATACACAATGGAGTACTATTGGGCCGTTAGAAAGAATGAAATCATGTCATTTGCAGCAACATGGAAGGAAGTGGAGATAATTACATTAAGTGAAATAAGCCAAACACAGAAAGACAAATATCCCGTGTTCTCATGTAGGAGCTTTAAAAAGTTGATCTCACGGAGGTAGAGTACAATGATAGACAGCGGCTCCTGGAAAGGATTCATGTTGGGGATAGGGGAATGAAGACAGGTTGGTTAACAGGTACAAACATACAGGTAGAAGGAAAAAGTTATATTCAACAGCAGAGTAGAATGACTATAGTTAACAATGTATGTTATATTTCAAAATAGCTAGAAGCAAGGACTTGAAATGTTCTCAATACATAGAAATGATAAATATTTGGGGTGATGGATATCCTAATACCCCGGCTTGACCATTACAACACTCTCCACATGTAACAAAATATCACATGAATCTAATATGTACAAATATTATCTATCAAAAATTCTAAAAATGCAAAAAGGAAAATAAAGTGATTAAGAATATACTATGTTTGTAGTAAAGCTACCAGGCCAGGTGGAGAACTGTGAGTTCCAATCTCATTGTTTGCTGCCTGCTATGGTCTGAATGTTGGTGTCTCCCACAGATTAAAATTTTGAACAAACAAAAATACTTCTTTCTTGGAAAAAACAACCTCTTCTAAATATCTTGTTCTGGAAATGAACCTACTACTGCATTCTGGTGGTTTCGTAGTTACTGCTAGGAGCAATGTGGTGGATGAGGGGCTAAGTTTAAAAAAAAAGTCATACACCTAGGAAGTCCCTGCTAAGTACTGGAAACCACTCAGTCAGTGTTGAGTTAGACAAAACACAACCAGAATCTAATCCTGACTCCACTACCAAGCAGAAGGGTGATGTGAAATGACATGAGGACTTTGTCTTCCTATGTTAAAGGGCATGAGGATGGCAGTCGTCAGGCCCCTCACAGCATTCTAATGAGGATAAGCAGAAATGCCTGTCACAAGTGTTGAATTCCTCAAGAGAATCAACTTTTGTGGTAAGCACGGTTGCAGGTTGAAGGAAAGGGAAGGTAATTCACACAGATACCCCAGCATGCTGACAATTTGCAAATGGAGAAGTGAAGCAGGAATTGAGGTGGAAAGGTGAGAAGGAAAGGTCTTAGTCCCAAATGGCACGTGGTTGGTTTGAGGCCGGAAGTAACCCCTGCCAGGAAACACAGGTACACGGCCTTAAGAACGTCCTTCAGGGTGTACACTGCCCAGTAATACAGAAGAATCCAATTACAATCATTTGGTGTTTTCTGTGATATCAAATTTTTTATCAAATCATTTCATATATTGTAGATTTGGCATAGTCTGCATTTCACAGGCAGCTCTTTCAATTTGAAGAACTGTAAATGTCTACGTGTCATTCCAATGCCAATGCTACCCTCTAGTGGATAAAACAAGTAGCTGGCTTGATAGAGCTCAACTCCTGCTTGGTCAATTCTTCTTTTGTAATTTGATAGCACTTCCTCATCAAACGCAACTTCACCAAAAAAAAAAAAAAAAAAAATCAAGAATCGTACTTTGTAATAAAAATTAATCCATCTTGGACTATCATGGACTAACATGTTAGAATAACATTTGCTAGTAGTTTGATGATTATGACTATACTGAAGCCTCACTTTGAATAATACCTATATTTACCAAGAATTCAAAAAAGATTTAAGATTGAATTCCTTTCAAATATTAATATTCCTTGTAAACATGGTATGTGATTTGATTTACAAAAGCAACTTTTTTCACAACTGTTCAAGAATACACCCATTGTGTAAGATGTGTACATGGGTTTTCATAGACATTGAGGGATGATTCTGCCTCCTCACAGGTGAGGATATTCAGGGAATTGTGTGACGTGAAGAACACGCTTTGGAGGATCTCAGATACACATTTAGAACCCAGCCCTGCCACTGGTTAAGGGTCTCGGTCCAGTCACTCAACTCTGTGGTTCCTTGGTTGCCTCTCTTATGTCCGACTTATGACTTCTAAACCCCAATCTTTGATGTCAATCCTGTTCTTTCCCCTACAAGGTCCCTGCATAGATCAAGTCTAGAAAATCCTGTTTCTAAGTGAAAAAATCTCAGAATCTACATTCAACCATGCCAGCAGTTCAAACTTCAGTCTTAATTAGGGGCAAAGTGGAAACAAATCTGGGATTGATCAGCCCATAGTGCCACACCCTCAAGGAGTCATTCATGTTTATAATCTTCACTTGAAACCACATTGATTACCTTTTATATTGAAGGGAGAAACCTTCTCCAAGATAAAATGAGCTGCCTATCCCCCAGCTAGGAGGGGTGTCTTCTAAAGGGAGACAGGAAGTTTCATGGCATTTTGGTGCAAGAGGCAGTCACTCTCAAGTATGTGGGGACAACCAAGATCACACTTTCCAAAGTTGTCTGGCAAATTATCTTGTTCTCTACTAAAAGAAAAATCCCTACAGATACATGCAGCTGCAAGCAATTACTCATCTTCATTAAACACTCACTTGAAAGACTAATTCAAACGACCCTGCTGCCTGCCTACACCTGTGTGAGAAAAGTAAACAAGCTATAAGGGGAAAGGGTGACATCTACCAAAAAAACAAAAAACACTTCTATAAATATATGTACATGGCCATTTCCGGAACACCAATATTAACTATCAAATCATCAAATAACTATTCTCATTACCAAGTGACTTGGGTTACTCCCAGGATAAGCAATTCATTGCTTCTGTTCCTAAATAGTGTCCTAAAAACCACTTATAGAAATACACATCCCAAATAAAAATGGCATAAAATTATTGTTCAAAAGAGACTTTAGGAGCCAATGGTAGCCTCTTGCTTTCATTCAGGGGCAGAAGATCACTTGCTTAAAAGTTTCATGAAGCAACCGAAAATCTGTGCAAAGAACGAGCTTGAGATACAAAGTATTACTACCACCAAGCACTACTTTGTAGGTCCAGGCAGTGTGCTGGAACATTTCTTGGGTTATTTGATTTTACCCACAAATATATGTTTTCAGTATCGTTTGAGGTTTAGAGAAGGGCAGTAACCTGTCCATAATCGTGCAACTCCTAAGCAACCAAACAAGAGTTAGAATCATCTTACTCCCAAGCCCACAGTCATCACAAATCTCCTAGTCAGTCTCAGGGACTGACCTTAATACTTGGAGTCTCAAACCTGGTTGTATGTTGGAATCACCTGAACAGTTTTTGTTTTGTTTAAGGCTAACATCTGGATTCAATCCGCAAGGAATTTAATTGATTTCTGGTGTGCCCTGGATGTTGCAATGGTTTTTAAACATTCAGGGTAATTCTCATATGCAACTAAATCTGGTAATCACTGATGCAATATAACAAAGTCTTGTACATCCCTTTTCTCTTCACAGAAATGGAAGCAGTGTATCATAGGGCTTTTAAAACATTGGTTTGGGAGTCATTCAGATCTGGACCTGAACCTCAGCTCCCTCATTTGCTAGTTTCATAACTCTGGCAAAATTAAAGTCTCTAAACCTGAGTTTTCTCACCTATACAATGGAAACTCAGAGTGTTCACGACTAAATTTAAAATTATACAAGTAAATTGCGATATAATTTATGAAGAGCTTATAAAAAATTATAAAGAGCTTAGTAGGGTGCCTGATTGGCAGTAAGTATCCTGAAAATGTCACCCTTATTTTTCCTATCATGTTTGATAGGAATATTTTATGAGCTTATAGTTTAATTAAATTTAGATAAGAAATTATGCATAAAATGGCATTATTAATAACTATCATAGGTATTACCCATTACAGTTTGTGAGATATATTCACACATCCTCACTTAACACTCATCTCACCTCTGTGACATATTATTTCCCACACTAGAAGTGAAAATGAAGCTCTGGGAAACCAGGTCTTTCCCAATGTCACACAGCTCCTAAGTGGTAGAACCAGAATTTGAATTGACTACCAAGATGCTTCAGGTTCAAATCAAGTAACACGTCCTGCAAACTGTGAGACTTTTTTTTTAACTTGTAAGTTCAGGGGTACATATGCAGGTTTCATTGGTAAGCAGTGTCATGTAAGTTTGTGAGACTCTTTTAACATGACAAAAGACACAGAGTTTTTGGTTTTGTTTTATGTAGACTACTCATTGTAAACAATTTAAGGAGTCCTCTTTTGAACTACCTTTGGAGCTAGTTCTCAATGTAAGAAAATCACTCTCATCTTGCTGTTGTTCCCTGTTTTATACACTAAAAAGTATTATCCGGTTTGATCTGTCCTTTAACCTACTGTTCTTACTTCTAAATGATTTTTGGCTGTGGATTTGATTTCAGGAAACAGACAATAGAGTTTTCATCAGTGAGCATGTTCAAAAGCATATACCTCAGATTCTACAGGTAGTTTCAGGAAAGGAATTTCAAAGATATTAAACAATAATAGCATCCTAAGAAATTTATTGTTTGGAAGAGATTGAACCTCTCCCTATGCACAAGATCTGGTAGGTTTTTAAATTCATTTCCTTATCTTAACAACTTGTAAATGTCTAGAGCTATTTCTAAGAAGGCATAACTGACACCTCAAGAACTTCCAATGAGTTGAATCATTACAGAAAATAATCTGGTTTTTTATTTTTTTTACTTTGAATTCTAGTCAACCCAAAAGTCCCAAAATATTTTTCCTCATTTGGGAGTATTTTTTTCACCTGCTGCATACAAATAAAATCACCTGACTTCATTTGCTGTGATTTTCTAAAAATAGCCTTTGTAAGACTATCTTAGAGGTTTACTGATTATCACAATAATTTTTCTGTACATTGTAATAGTTTCTAAAATCATATAAACTATAATTATATCCTATAATCTTTGTGAAATTGAGACTGTTCTAAAAAATGCCTGAATACTAATCTGAGGAAATTGGCCCTAAGTAACTACATATGGAACACATGGAAAGGAGAATTGAAAACCAATATATGCAGCCAATGGAAATCAGGTCCAAAGACTGCTAAAGCTAGAAGGAACGCTATCTCATCCAGTCCAGCTCACCCTCCATGAATTAGACAAACTGAGATGGGAGAGGTTAAAGAACTTGTTTCAACAGGCAGAGTGGGGACTAAAATTCATAAACCTTTGGCTCTCATGGCAGGGCCACTGCAACAGTTGATTTGTCCCAAACATTAATAGGATTGCTCCTTCAGAAATATCAGTTTTTTTCTATGTGATCCTAATGAGGTATTCCAAGAGTGAGGGGAAAAAAAACGCTAATGTGGGGTCCAAAAAAGTTTAGATTTTTGAAAATGAAGAAGTCTATAGATTCCTAGGGTTAGAAAATCAATAAATTCCTCAGGCTTACAAGGAAACCCAGAGATCATCCAATTCTCACTTTATGAAGAAAGAATCAACCTACAAAAGAGGCAACATCGCTAAAAAGTAACAGGTTTAATAGCACAGTATCATTATACTGAATTTTGCTCTGTGTGTAGCACTTTGCTTATCACTAGCATATACATTCTTAGTATGTTTAGCACAGCAGCCCTAACAGGTGGGTTCTATTAGTATTCCTGTTTCACAGGTAAGGAAACCGAGCAAAACAGCTTAAGCAAATTTTCAAGGTTACATGGCTATTGTGGTAGGCAGCCTTCTAAAGTAGCCCCCAACAATCCCTGCCTCCTGGTATTCACATTTACTAATGTATTAGTCCATTCTCATACTGCTACAAAGAACTGCCCACGACTGGGTAATTTATAAAGAAAAGAGGTTTCATTGACTCACAGTTCTGCAGGGCTCAGGAGGCTTCAGGAAACTTACAACCATGGCAAAAACAGGCACATGCTACATGGCAGCAGGCAACAAAGAGCATGGTGCATGAAGGAGGAAGAGCCCCTTATAAAACCATAAGATCTCGTGAGAACTCACTCACTATCACAACAGTACAGGGGAAACCACGCCCATGATTCAATTACCTCCACCTGGTCTCTCCCTTGACATGTGGAGATTATAGGGATTACAACTCAAGATGAGATTTCAGGTGGGGACACAGCCAAACCATATCATTCTAACTAGTGACTGACTTCTAACAAATAGAATACAACAAAAGTAATGGGATGTCACTTCCGAGATCAGGTTACACAAGACTGACTTCCAGCTTGTTCATACTCTAGTTCTTCTAGCTTGATCACCGCGGTGAAGACAGCTGCCATAATGGGAGCTGCTTTATGGAAAGGTGCATGTGGCATGGAATTGAAGGTGGCATCTGGCCAAGAGCCAGCAAGAAAATGGAGCCCTCAAATCAACAGCTCACACATACACACACAAAAGCTGAATCTTGTAAATAACCACGAATGAGCTTGGAAACAAATCTACCTTCAGTTGAATCTTGAGATGAAGACAGCCCAGGCTAACACATTGATTCCTGCCTGTGAGAGAGCCTAAGACAGGATCCAAGATAAGCTGTACCAGGATTCTTAACCCACAAAAAAATACTGTGGGATAAATATTGTTTTAAAGCCACTAAGATTTGGGGTAACTTGTTATGTAGCAATTGATGAGTAATACATATAGTTAATCAAAATCCTGGGATTTAAACTCAAGGTATCTAACTTCAAAGTCTATTCTCTTACTTTGACAACAATGTCACAACGATAGTCAATGGCAGGTCATAGTTAGCCATGATACTGTTGGTTAAATCCATGTCTTCATTCATTAATTCATCTTAAACATAGTACTGAACCTCTGCTAGGTGTCAGGAACTCTTTTAAATCCTATGATATAAAGATGAAAAAGACAGTTTTGACCACATACTATTCACCTTCTATTTGGAAAGAAAAGTGTACAAACAGGTAAACATGATTTTAAATTACCACTCAAATTCAAACTGGGGATATTAATTTTAATGACTCTATATGCAGTTCTGGTCTCTTCAGATTTTAATGTAGATATCCACTGAGCTTCTAATTCCTAATATTTTTAGTAGCACAGGAATTAACTCATTTTATTTACATAAAAAAGTTGTTTAATATTAAAACCATTATTTGCTTTATCTCTTCTCTCAGTTTACACTAATACTTTAAATAATTCTTCCTAAAGTAGGTATACAAAGTAGGTATATAGAAGATGGAGTATTAGAAGAGAACCCTAGAAGAAAAGAAAGAAAAGAATGCCGGATATTTAAAAGTGAAGCATAAATTAGGAAAAAAGGAAAATTATAGGGAAAAAAAGGTGAAGGGAGACATTCAAATTGACAGAAAAGAATTGATAGAATTATTGATCCCTTGCTGCAGTTAACCCATATGTTTTTCCCCCTGTTTTTCTCTTTGATGTAATTGCAGAGAATTTGCACTAAAATATTAATCCATGGCTTATTGGAAAATGTATCTGAATTCATCAGCAGAAGACGACAGAGAAGATAATGATGACACTGAATATTGACTTTGGGTTCATAATGGTTTTCTAGAAAATTTGTTTCAGTTTGGTTGATGAGACTGACAAGCTATGAAGCAAAAGCAGTGACAGACTTAAAATGCATGTATTTTTCCTTAAGCTATTTGATAAAGAGCTGGAGCTAGAGATCTAGAATTTTCATGAAATTGCATTTTAATATCCATAAGTATTTCAGCTTCAAAGCTTTTTGTTTATTCATCTTATTGAAAATATTAGCTTTGGCTTGCTTTTTGATTTTACAGTTATTTTCCTTCATTGTACTAATGCTGCATATTCCACCCTACAAATAACCCTTCCATGGGAATTAGCAAAACAACCATGTTCTAAATTTATTTTTTCTAAACCAAAAGAACTTCACACTAAATTAGCCATACCCTGGTCATTTCTAACAGACCATGTGTGTAGCAGGTAAATGTGTTCTCAGTGGGACTATCCACCAAGAACAGGAGACTCCACTTGAATGTCTTAGTACCTAATCTCCCATTCTGTGCACTGGGACCAGCGAGCCCACAACGGAGTGAAATTCTCAGCCTGTGGGGCCACAGTCCTGAGCAGAAGGCGGCAAGACAATCAGGCCAAATCAGACTATTTATAAAGCACAAGACAACTAATAGAATAAAATATATATAAAGAAGAATAATGCAACAGGAATTTAAAACAAGTAGAATAATATACACAACTGTCAGAACACAAAACAAGCAAAATGCTGGACACATAAAGCAGGAACCAGATAAATGATAAAATAAAAACAGTCTGAAAAATTCAATATGAATTATTGCATTGAAATAAAAACTCAATATAAGAAATTAACAGCACAGTGGACAAAGTTAAATGATAAATCAGTGAGCAGAATGATTAGGTTGAGGAACTCTCCCAGAAAATATCAGAAAGGACAAAGATATTCAAAGAGAAAAAAATAAGAATAAGTGATATAAAGAACAGAAGTGTCCACAAAAGAGAAAATAAGAGAAAGGAAAAATTATGTGAAGAAATGGCTAATGAGGGTTTCTCAGAACTAAAGAAAGACCCAGGACTGCAGACTGAAAAAGTTTAGACAGCAAGGAGGCTTGAGAGAACAAAGTCATCTCTGAGACTCATTATGATTAAAAAAAAGTTTTAAAGACAAAGCCTTCTGAAGGGCACAGGGAAGAAAATCCCCTTCAAGAAAATTCTGAAATTTATGTGAGATTTCTCAGCTGCACAGGATAAATGAATACAATGTGCTAATATCTTCAAACTGCTGAAAACAAAGTTCATTAACCCCAGAGTATTAGATCTTATAATGCTAGCGTTTAACAGTGAAGATACAATAAAGGCATTTTCAGATATGTAAGATGTCTGAAAATATACCAACATGGAAGCTATTTGAAAGATGTTTTATAGGAAGAAGGGAAATGAATACAGAAGGAAGCAAAGATATATGGTAAGTAAGCAAAAATAAAGGAATCCATTAATTTTGTGATTTAAATAAAAGAGGAGGATGAAGAGGCAGAGGCTGGTTTTATAAAGTGCTGAAACATTTCATGGCTGGCTTGTACCATTTTGTGGACTAAATAAAAGAGATAATTTTCTTAATGACAGTCTTCTGACTTGGAAGGTTCATATAATTCCCCTACCTAAAAATGTTCTGACTTCTTCGAGGAAGCATCAGATTCTTTCCATCTGCCTATACATGGAGCAGAGTCAAAAAGTTTTAATTCACACTATAACTCACATTTGCAAAGTGGATGAAACATTGTCCATATAATCTATGATTAACATGATATTTCTTGCAAGTTCCTAACTTCTGTTCAATTCGCTTTAGATATAATCTGAGTCAGTAATTTTAATGGCTCCTTAAAACAGTGTTCAGTCTCTCTAAGAAAGGATGCTCAGGATCCCAGGTTGCCTCTGCCTCTCTCCTTAACTTGGCATTCTAGTGTACGAGAGTTCTCAGTGAGAACAAGGGGTCCACTGACCTTGTACTGGAATCCTGTGTGCATTGGCTGACCTAGGACAATGGCCTGAGTCTTCTTGGGGCGCTTGAGTTCTGCTGGCCTTACACACCAAAGTGAATGTAACTCAGACTCATCCTCCTGGTCCAAACAGTGTTTCTCTGCTGACTCACCATCGTTGGACTCCTGCAGACCCACAAGTCTCTTGCCACATCCTCAGTGAAGGGTCACATTGCACTGCTCTACCAGCCCTCTTCCCAGGTCCACTGGCTCTCAATTCAGTGACTTCCTAACAAAGGAATTAGGGCATCTCAGAAAAGCTAAACCTCTGACTTCTCTGTGCTAACAACTCAATATTATACCCTCTGGCTGTGTGACAGGAAAACAAGGATCAATCAGACCCTACTCCTTCTGGTGTTATCCTCATTCACCCAACACGTCTGTTTCTCCCCAGGCCTAAACCCAGAGAAGAAAAAATGAGCGGCACAAATCTCAATGCCTCCATTCTCCCACACTATTATAGGACCAGCAAATGGAGGCAACGGTCTCTTAATTCTCCTATACACCCTCTTCTCCCCCTCTCAGAGGGTCCAGGCTGGTGTGAGCAGACAGGGCATCCTTTTCACACCTGGGAGGATGCGTGATCCATCCAGTCTGATTTGAACGATGTTGATGTTCTCAACTGAGGGCATGAAGGAAATGGAAACATCCTTTCTCAGTACCATATCTTGGTTTGCAAGCCTATTTATTGTCTCGACGACTAATCTGCTTTTGAATACCAAAATCTGACTATGTCCTTCTCTTTCCCTTAGCATTTTTCTTTTGTAAAATATCCCATTCCCCAGCCCTTCTCTCAATTCCCACAGATGCTGCCTAGCACAGGCTAAGCTTGAGAGCTATTGATAAAGAGAAAAGAAGAAAGATAGCAAACTGATACATTTTTAAATCATTACCCCTGCGACAGACAGGTAAATACCTTGGGGTAAGATACAAACTTTTCCTGGGATGATAAGGAATGGAATTCAGATATGGATCAACCTCCTCTGGAGGGCTGACCACTTGAAGCTTCTTTAGGTCTTAGTACAAGGGATTCCATGGTGTTCATGAAGCCTGGAAGACATAGCCTAAAGAAGCTCCGGGTCTCCTGGAGTGGTCCATCACAGCATCAATCTATGGCCAGTATCCCAGATACTCCTGATGATGGAGAAGGTGTTGACTAGGGCTAACCAGAGTCTCTGTATTTGTATTCAGCAGAGGCCACAAACTCAGATGTTTCCGGGCAGTAGGCACAGAGCATATATATCTGAAACGGTAGAGAAATATTTTTTAATATCTTAAACACTGTCTCTTACCCCCTACCACTCCCCCTATCCCCAGCCACAACAAAGCATGTATTAAGGCCAGATTTATCCTGTAACCTGAGTTTTCATCTTTGGGAGCCACAGAGAATTAAAATGACTCTACATTATTAGTTTTGTCAGAGTGGGAAGGGAGTTGGCAGCATTTGGGAGGCAAAAAAAACTTCTCAGTAATATATCAAGTGAAGAGTTACAAACTTGCTACATTTCACTTCATGTTAAACTAGAATGAATTTTTAGAGCAAACCTCTAATTTTGTCCATATTTATGGTGGAGGAAATAAGATTATACAGTAGGAAGTTTATATCTATCACGGTTGATCTTTAAAAAGTGTATGTAAGTCAAGACTTAACAAATCCAAATGGCTTTAGTGTTTATGTAGATAAGACAACTGTGTGGGGCACGAAGTGGAACCAGGCTTGGTGACCTGAGAGAAACTGGCAAGGCATGCCTACCTGCAGCATTTCAATGTAACATTACGGCTAACCCTGAGTCCTTTTGGTCAGCAGGACACCACTCGTGACCTCTGGTGTGGGCAAACAATTTTTGTATCTTCTGAAGAAATGGAATTGATTTCCAGTTCATAAAACAAGTGAAGATTATGGTGTATGAATTAAGCATCTTCTCTGCATGTATCCCAGTACACATGTGTGTCTGTGCCCCCAGACACAGAATAAAACAAATCTTTGTCCATTAAAGGAGTCCTGTGTGAAACCAAGGAGATGGCAGATTAGAATACAAATGTCACAAGTCAAATCTTTTGCCTTAAAAAGGAGTCTGAGACCCTCATCCATCTATCTTCTCATTATCTTAATAAAGGGTAACCCGAGTCAGAAGTTTAGGAAAACCATGGATTGGTGGGTAGGGGTATGAGGTGGAAGGAAGATAAAGAGAAAACCCCAGGCTTCCCCTACGTTAGTCCTGCACTCATAAAAGCCCTTCCTCACTTTAAAACATTGGGTCTTTTTATAATATTCCAAATCAGCATTAAATTCACCTACAGAGATTTTTTTTATTTTACTTTCCCTGTGTTTTTGTTTTTAATATTTGAATTATTTTTCATCCATTGAAACTTGAGAGATTGCAGGAGGCCCAGCAGCACTCCAGTCACCATTCTGCCTGAGCTGAGCAGAGGACGCCACGCCTCCCTAGATAGGAATTGTACTGTCCTGTCCAATTCATCACAGTCCCCACCACTCCCTTTTGTTTCCCCTCCACGGAAGCTGCTTTTTACCATCATCTTGTGCTATTGTTGTTATGCTTTATTTTTAGACACCTGATTATGGATGTATACTCCCTGCCTGGCACCATAGGCATTTACATCTACATTCCCTCTTTAGAGTCCCCTTTGCACGCCCCTTCGCTTGCTTCCCCCAACCCTAGAACATGTTCGGAACTCCCCCGCACACTCGGCACTTTGCCTGTGTACTCCAGGGAATGCTGTTGATGAGGGGAAAAATGTAGTCTGGATAGTCACATGGGTCTTGCCTACTAGAGGGTAACTTGTTTCAAAGGGGTAATCATGACTTGGCTGATTCCGACTTTGCTACCTGATCCGAAGCACAGCACATGGGCAGATTCAACTCTGGACTTCAACTACAGCACGAGAGAGCAGCTGGCACAATTTTTGGAGAGATTCTTGCATGAATTCTGAAAGCAATTTGTTCAAATTTTATGCTATATGAATATCCTCCTTCTGGAAAAAAGAACACAGAGATCTTAGTGAAACTTGCTTAATAGTAATAGTTTCTCCATTTTATCTTTTTCTCAGAAAAGAAGAGATAAACATCATTAAACCTGATGAGTATTAGGAGGGTAGGAACAAGCTGTGCTTGAGATAAAAATGAATTTTTTTCTCTTGTTTTTCTTACTAAGTTGGGTTATTTAGTTTTCTGCCTCAGTGTATGCAGTTACAGAACATATCAAAATCTTGTAATTAGACCTCCTCAAAAACCTACACTTCTAGCTTCACTGATTGCAGTGATTCATCCTACTCACAGAAACATCATCTGGGTTCCCAGCAAGCATCTGACTGTTCTAGACATTTAGCCTGTGACTCAGGGTGTAACATCGTCATGGACCCTCTGAAGATCTCATGGGCTGATGACTTCTGTTCATCCTCCCAAATAAGTGCCAGGCCTAGGAAGGTAAGAGAAATCATTTGTGAATAATAGGCACGATCTGTTGTGCTAAAGCAAGCATGGGGCTAGGGTGTGGCAGACAGAGAAAGAGAGAGAGTTATGATCAAATGCCATTTGCATTTGTGTACGCAGTGGGAATATTGTTTAAATACCTTCTAGCAGATGTGTCCTTCTTGGTAATTGTTTCTTTCCCTGTAGGCCTTCACTTTTTTTTTTTAGTAGCAACAGGGTCTTGATCTGTGGTCCAGATTGGTCTCAAACTCCTGGCCTCAAGCAATCCTCCCGTCTCATCCTCCCAAAGTGCTGGAATTACAGGAATGAGCCACTGCACCCCACTAGACTGCTGCTTCTTCTTTTTTTTCTTTTTTTTTTTTTTTTTTTTTTTTTTGCCTTACAGAAGAAGAGGAGGATAAATATCTCCTGGGCAGAAGGGTAACAAGTTAGTGAGGCAGTTCCTGTCAGTTAAGAAGGCAAATAAGAAGCCCTTTCTGTAAAAGGAGAAATAGCTACAAGAGAGAAAGGAGGGTAGTATGTGAGTAGTCAAATAAGTACAACTGAGGGAGAAGGGAATAATTAGGAAACCCAGTTGGTCACAAGTCAAGGCATGTTCTAAAGTCAACTTTTTCAGTAATAAAACAATATTTTATCTTCACTGTTTAAGTCCTGTGTCATTTTTTTCAATAGGTTATAAGTCAAAGACAGAAGAGAGGGGTGTAATTTATCAACTCCTCCTCAGACCCCAATAAATACCAGTATGAGATTTTGTGAGCAGAATTATAACAATTTTCCTGAAGTGCAGCTTTGATTAAATTTTAATGTCTTATACAATGATAGGAATAAAATGGGCTGTTGAATCTGGTTAAGGATCTTATCAGCCTTCCATAAGAAATAGAAAGAAAGAAACTGTACTGTACTTGGGAAGTAAAACTGAAAGGCCTAGCGAGATGAAGCAATGGAAGAAAATTTGACAGCATAACTAAGACTTCCTTGAAAGAATTCAGTGTCATTAAAACAAAATCAGACTTTTGTTCTTCCTTGCCAGCAAAGATCAAGCCAAAGAGGGTAAAAGAGGTAGTTTGTGAAAAAGAGTAGACATATATAAGCATCAAAAAATTATATAGCAGAAGAGTCAAAAATCACAAGGTAAGCCATAGACATTTACAATGTTTACATCATTGTAAAAATGATGGTTAATGGTTAATGGAGTTAAGGGTGAAACATTATTATTTCTACCCAAAAATGGCAGAACAGATATGCTGATATTCTGAAGCAGTTATTCTACTTCCTATGACACAGACCCTGCAAATAACAAAGGACAAAATATGAAGAAGAGAGTCAAAGTGACAGGCCATTAAGAGCAAATGAAGAAAGTGAAAGAACATGAAGACACATCACCTTACACATCCTGTCCATTCCTTTCCCATAGTAGGATCCATAGGCCAAGCCTTGATCATTTCATCAATGCATCTCACATTCAATGAACTGCCCACAACTTTCTTCATCACTTCTCAACATTTGGACCAAAGGTGTTTTTTCCCTCCACCATTTCCTTAAGGCCTGTACTAGTTTGTTTTCACGCTGCTGTAAAGAACCACCTGAGACTGGGTAATTTATAAAGAAAAAAGGTTTAATTGTCTCTTAACAGGCTTAACAGGAAGCATGGCTTGGAGGCCTCAGAAAACTTACAATCATGGTGGAAGGGGAAGGCGAAGCAAGCACATCTTCTTACCTGGCGGCACGAGAGAGAGAGCAGGGGGATGTGCCACACTTTTAAATCATCAGATCCCATGAGAACTTACCCACCATCACAAGAACAGCATGGGGGAAATCGTCCCCATGATCCAGTCACCTCTCACCTGGTCCCTCCCTCAACACATAGGGATTCCAATCAGAGATGAGATTTGGGTGGGGACACAGAGTCAAACCATATTGAGGCCTATCATAGTTTCTCATTGAATTCGAGATAAAAACAGGGTTATGGGTTCCCAAAGCCCAGAGACACAAGGTAAAGAACTTATGACTTGAGTCTTCCTTTTTTTTCATTCAGCTCCTTGAACCAGCTCCTCTACACCTTCCAAGCAAATTTGCTCTTCTGCAACTATATTGTCATTTCACTCTTGCCTTCATTGATCTCCCAGGGCACATCCCATCCTGCAATAGCATCCTCACCCATCCTATTCCAGCCTTCCATTCCCTCTGTCCCACTCCATCCCACGCTACCCAACTCCATCAAGTCATGGGCTTTCAAATGACTTTTTGTTTTAAAGGCTACTACAATCCTATTTTCTAACCCTGGCCCATTTGAAAAGAAATGGCTATCTCTCCTAAAATTTATGCTGCCTAGACATGCAAATTCTAAGAGTTCCTTTTTATTTACACAATATAATTTTTATATGATGTGCAAGCAAAAAGGCAAGTGCAGTTCATGGAAATAGTGAGATGTCTGGGTCATTCTTTTATTGGTCTAGAGGCCCCTAGAGCAATGGTCCCCAACCTTTTGGCACCAGAGGCTGGTTTTGTGAAAGACAATTTTTCCATAGATAAGGGGTGAATGGTTTCGTGATGAAACTCTTCCACCTCAGGTCATCAGGCATTAGATTCTCATAAGGAATACGCAACCTAGTTGCTTGTGCAGTTCACACCAGGGTTCAAGTTCCTGTGAGAATCTAATGCTGCTGCTGATCTGATAGGAGGCAGAGCTCAGGCAGTAATATTCTCTTGCAGCTGCTCACCTCCTGTTGTGTGGCCCAGTTCCTAACAGGCCACAAATTGGTACTGGTCCGTGGCCCAGAGACTGGGGAACCCTGCTCTAAAGGGTAAGAAGAGTTCTTACCTCTAATATGTTGCATATCTCCCAAAGTAAATAGGTTATTGTGATATTGTGATTTATAATAAGAAATATTTCGATCTTTAGTCATTTCCTGGCACAGAACTTCTAAATCTCTTGTAATTTCCTGAACAATAGTGGTGCTAGGTGCATCTTTTGTTCTAACATTTGTTCTCTGACCCTGGTTTCCAACATGAAGCTCCTAATCTCCTGGAATTTCTTGGGTGACAGGAGTGTCTTTTGTTCTGTGAGGTGAGCTCCTGGATGGACCCTGGTCACCAGAAAGACCAAAGCCATGATGAGAAGCTTGGTGCTTTCAGCTTTACCCTCCCAACATCCTCCAGGAAGTGGGGAGGGGCTGGAAGTTGGGCTAATAATCAATCATACCTATATGATTAAGCCTTCGTAAAAATTCCTGAACTGTGCTATTTGGGAGCTTCCAGGCTAGTTGAGCACATCTATATGCCAGGAGAGCGGTACATAGCAAATACATGGGCACAGAAGCTCCTGCACCTGGGACTCTTCCAAACTTTGCCCTGTGTAGCTCTTCATCTGGCTGTTTATTTGTATCCTTTAAAATGCCGTTTGTAATAAATTGGCAATAGTAGGTAAACTTTTTCTGGGTTCTGGGAGCAGTTTGGCAATAGCAAGTAAACTTTTTCTGGGTTCTGGGAGCAATTCTCGCAAATCATTGAACCTAAGAAATGGGTAGTGGAACCTCCGATTTATAGCTGGTTGATCACAAGCACAAGTGACGCCTGAACTTGCAACTGGGCTCTGAAGTGAGATAGTCTTGTAAGACTGATTCCCTAACCTACAGGGTCTGAGCTAACTCCAGGTAGATAGTGTCAGAATTGCATTGAATTGTAGACGCCCAACTGATGGGAAAATTGGTTGGTGTGAGAGAAAAAAAACACACACACATTTGGCGTCAGAAGTAAAGTGTTCTGGAGTATTGATAGAGGTATGAGTAAAAAGAGAAAAGCAATTTATTTCACCTATACAGTTATTAATGCTATTAATAATAAAAAATAATAATCTACACAACTCTGGCTCCATTATTCTCAAGAGAGAGAGAGAGAGATTACCTCACACCCATTACAATGACTACTGTAGAAAAGGAAAAAACAAAAACAAAAAGACAGAAAATAGCAAATGTTGGCAAGGATGTAGAGAAATTAAAACCCTGTGCATTGTTAGCGGAACTGCAAAGTAGTTCAACTGCAGTGGAAAATAATATGAAGGTTTCCAAAAAAATTACAAACAGAACTATCATATGATCCAGTAATCCCACTTCTAGGTATATATCCAAAAGAATTGAAAACAAGATCTCAAAGAGACATTTGCACACCCATGTTTATAGCGCCCTATTCATGATAGCCAAGAGGTGGAAGCAGCCCAAATAGTCATCCAAGATGAGCAGATAAACAAAACGTGGGACATACACACAATAGAATATCGTTCAGCCTTAAAAAGAAAGAAAATCCTGTCATATGCTGCAATATGGATGAACCTTGGTGACATTATGCTAAGTGAAAGAAGCTAGTCACAAAAAGACTAATACTGCATGATTTCACTTATAGGAGATATTGAAAATAGTCAAATTCATAGAAACAAAGTAGAAGAGTGGTCATCAGAGGCTAGGGAAAGGGAGCAAAGGTGAATTACTTAATGACTGTAGAGTTTCAGTTTGGAAAGATTAAAAGAAAAAGTTCAGTAGATCTGTTTCCAAATAATGTAAATAGACCTAACACTAATGAACTGTTCACTTAAAAATGGTTAAGATGGTAAATCTTATATGTTTTTTACCCCCAATTTTAAAAAAGAAAAAGAAGGAAGTGCAGCCAGCTTTATGTTTAAATATTACTTGCTGGATTGTGATATTCTGTGTATTCACAGACAAGACCTGCTGATTCCGTCCATTTGGAAAAAATCTTGTTGAATCAATGTAAAATGAACAGCTCAAGCTAGTTTTCGCACTGCATTAACCAGTTAAATTAATCTGTTAAATGTGGTTAAGTGAACTGAGTCAGAATCTCCATGTAGCAAGGCCTCAGGCATGAGAAGGTGTTTTCATGGCTAACACAGTGTATGAAAATTAATAAATTATTAATAGGCTCAGGGGAAGGTGAAAAACTCATGATGAGCACTTCTCATTAAATAGCTGTTTCTGGCCTAAGCCAAGGACTGTTTAAATTGTCACACTGAAAAGTCAAGCCTGAAAACTGTTATGAATAGAATAACTAAGAGACTTTGTTTCCTTTTCTAGCTCTGCCAGTGCCTTGGGTCATAAAGTACCTTAAAGATTATCTAATGCAAACTTCCAACCTTGAACCTCAATCCCCTCCCACAAAGTTTGATTACCTGAGTCCTCAAATGCCAGCGAATTTTCTCTCATCATCACAATTCCTTTCCTTTAAAGGCGTGAGAAGGTGTTTTTATGGCTAACACAGTGTATGAAAATTAATAAATTATTAATAGCCTCAGGCGAAGGTGAAAAACTGATGATGAGCACTTTTCATTAAATAGCTGTTTCTGGCCTAAGCCAAGGACTGTTTAAATCATCACACTGAAAAGTCTAAAGGAGGAAAGGAATTCCTCTCCTCATTGGTCAACAGACTTAATACATAATTTATTATATAAATTATGTATACTCATTAAGCATCCCTATGGTTAAATACTCTGCCAAATATAGTGATAAAAAGTATTAGGGGGTTCAGTTTCTCCCCTAAGAAGAACCAGCTGAAACCTTCTTCCTATATGGTATTTGGATCTGAGCTGGGAGTGGGGATAGGAACTGTTATTTTTGATGAATAAAGTAGGTAGTTTGAGAAGCACTGTCCAGAAAAGAGAATCCAAAGGGAACATCCACTTGAAGAGGAAGGGCAGATTAAGAGAAATGGATGGAGTCCAAGGAACAGGAAATCCAAAGATTTGAAATCTCTCTTGACCTCCCTCACTGAGACAAATGGCCATATTTTATAGTCTCCTGATAACCGCAAACTCTTCTTCATAGCATTTATCTCAGTAACAATTGATTATATCATAAGTGTAAATACCCGACCAGAACTCAATTTTCTAATGATGGTCTTACCAGAAGGGAGAAGAGGGAGGTCAACTTATCAATTATATTACAGACAAGGAAACTTAAACCCAGAGAAGTTGTCCAGGGTCATCTAGCAAGGTTGGTAACTCTAAAACCGGCATATTCTGCCCAACCCACAGACCCCCAGTACAGCCATGGGTATGACTAAATCACTTGAAAGTCATTCAACCAACTGAGAGTCATTTAACCATTTCAGAGTCATTCAACCATTTGAGAGTCATTTAACTTTTAAATTTCCATGTGGGAGACTGGGATACAGAGAGAGGTTAAAGTGAGATAGCAAGCAGAAATCGTTGATTTGCTATTTTGTCAAGGTTTCTTTTAATCATTTAATAACTGCCCTGGGAGAAACAATGAGAGAAAACAACCAAAAATTTCTCACATATTTGTGGAGACAAGAAATCAGGACAGGCTCCCTTAGGAAAATTTTATTTTTTGCTTTGGTTTCCAAATATTCACATCTTTCATAAAAACTTAAACACCACTATAGATTCATGGATTGGGCTATTTTTATTCTGTTTTAACTTTCCTGAATAGAATGTAGGAAATTCTACTTTAGAAACTAGAGGGAAACTAATTTTTCCACCACCATAGTAAGCAATGTGAGACGGCCCCCATAGAACCTCAACAAGAGTCAATGTCTGTTTTCTTCCCTAAGAAGCCACTGTAAGAAGTACCTACCCAGGTATAAAGAGTTTAATTAAAAATCAAAAATTATTTGACTAAATTTGAATCCCAGCTTTCCTATTTTCTTCCTATATGATTCTGAGAAAATTAAGCTCTCTGCACCTTCATTTTGTCACCCATGAAATAGAGATAGGCTTCTGTCTACCTCATGGAACTGTTGTGAAGATTAAATGAGTCCACATATGCAAATGCCTAAACCAGTGCTTGGCATGGAAGAAGTGTTAACCAATCTGGTAAAGATGAGGAAACCAGGATTAAGACTGGTTTGGTGTGAACCTTAGTACTCAACAACAGTGTGCCCTAACCTCCATAAAGTGAAGTTTACTCATCTCAATGTTTCAAAGCCCACTGCACCTCTTCAATTTGGTGAGGATTAAATGAGATGATTCATGCAAAATATTTTGCCAGGTACCTGGCACTTAGTACTTAAAAACTGCCCAGTTTTGAGGTTTTCATTAACACATTTTTGAAGGCATTCTGAGGGCATCATGCAAAAGAGTACATGGCTCAGTCTCTGTTCTTAGAAGTCCTATTCCCATTTATGGAATTAAAATGCATTTATAATTACGGTGTGGGAGAAGCGCCCACAGAGTGGACTGGCACTAGGTACGTGGGCAGGGTGACCAGGAGGGAAACTCAGGAAAAGGTTTCAGGGATCTCATCTGAATTTCAAAGAATGGGTAGGACTTTGAGAGATGAAAATAGGGATTGGGGGCAGGAGTCAGCCTTAATTTAAAGGTGAAGAAATTGAGGCTTAGAGAAAGGAATTTACTTGCCCTGGGGCCCTTGAATTCAGGCAATCTGTCTCAGAGCCTGTTCTCCTTTAGTTTCACACACACTGATTTCCTCTTGGAGTCTTCTCTTTCCCCTCTTCTGGAATAAAATCTATGGCATAGACTTTTAAATATGAAATAACTCAGATTAAACTAGAGAAATGTTCCTGGCCTAGTTAACATTCTCATTCCCATGGTTACATGCTGTCTATCTGGTCTTATTATTTTTTCTTTTTTTTTTTTTACTTGACTAAGACACGGCTGTTAACTGAGCCCCAACCCTGAGTAAACCTACAGGTTTACATTAAAAGACACACTGCCTTTTGACTTGTTTTTCTAAGACCACCAGAGCGGGCGCAAAGGAACCAGCGACTAGGCAAGGGTAGGAGCAAAACTGCAAGTTTATTTTGGTCACCTAGCTTCAGGGGAAGAAGGTGGGTAAGGAGAGGTCTGTTGGCCTCCGGCAAGTGAGGCCCAGAGTTCTCCATGCTGCTCTCGGACGGAATTCCGACAGTCCCGACCGCAGTAGGGAAGCTGGGAAGTCCGTGCGTGGCACTCGTCCGGAGCGGCTTTTTGGGAGTGGGAGGGCGATAGGCGGGGCACGGGCGTGTCCGGGGGCGTTCCGCAGGTGCGACCAGGTAAATCTTGGTCTCTTCAGATTGACGTCACCTGGCGCATGCCCAGTTGGTCTGCACCTTCCCGGGCGTCGGCTGCATTTTCGCGCGCGCGGGAAAAGTTGGGGGGGATGAAGAACCCGGAAGTGCGCCATCTTGCCTCCGTTCGTCCAAACAGTCCAACCTTTTATTGGTAATAGTGATAAAGGGGCGCCGTGGTCTGTCTGGCTACTTCCTGCTGTTAAGGGGCGTCGTTAAGGTCGGGGCCCATGGTTGGCATTTGGACGTACGGATGAAGAATAAAATAAGGCACAGTATTAGTATAGGAACGAGGTATGGAAGCATTTGTCGGAATATGGGCAAAACCCAGAAGGAAGGTCCTGGCAAGGTGGGGGGGTTAAGGTTTTGTATCTCAGTTTTTTTATTTTATTGAGGGTTTGAATGTTAGTGTCTACTAGGCCTGACTTGCTAACATAATAGCAGCACTCTTCTCCAAGGAAGAGACAAGTGCCTCCTTTTTCAGCTGTAAGCAAGTCTAGGGCTCGCCTGTTTTGGGCAGCTACTTAGGCTATTGAGGTAGTTCGGCGCTGCAGGGAGGCCAGGCTTTCAGCTGATTCCAATAACTAGAGAGGGAGGAAAACAGCCCGTTTTTTTTTTTTTTTATGGGGGTGTCGTAGTGGCATGGAAAGTTGCTGGAAAAGCTCTGCTACTTCTGCCTGGCTGTATAAAGTTAGACTGGGGACCAAGGACACGGGGACATAGAGGGATCAGTTAATGGCTGTATGGTTAAGAGTTTTAGAGAGAGATCAGTTGCACGAGAAATAGCCTTCAATGGGGGCTGTTTGGCCTCCATTGGGTGCCTGAGTATGATTACCTCAGGATGAATTTGGAGTTGAATAACGGAAAGGAAGGATTGGGCAGTTTGGACGAGAAATAGCCTTCAATGGGGGCTGTGTGGCCTCCATTGGGTGCTGAGCATGATTACCTCAGGATGAATTTGGAGTTGAATACGGAAAGGAAGGATTGGGCAGTTTGGACGAGAAATAGCCTTCAATGGGGGCTGTGTGGCCTCCATTGGGTGCCTGAGTATGATTACCTCAGGATGAATTTGGAGTTGAATAACGGAAAGGAAGGATTGGGCAGTTTGGATTTCTGGTATAGTGACGCCTGGAGTGTAAGTGAATTGTGGGATGTTTGACCAGTTGTGTTGAAGGCCATGGGCAGGGGGCTGCCACTAGGTGGGGGCCTTCTAAAGCCTCACAGAGGAAGCAGTGGGAGAGATTGGTTATATTCACAGTGTAGGTTAAGTCTAGCCTTTGGCAGATAAGTGCGAGCCATGAGAAAGGGGTCTCTATTGTGTGGAGAGAAGTTTGATAGCCTTAAGGAGGGCAACTGGCAGAGCTATGTACTACTGAGTGTGTTCGGCTGTCTTGTGGCCAAGTTTCAGTGATGAGAAAAAAATTGCCATACAGTAGGCGGACTAGCAAAGGTCTGAGTGTATGAGTGAAACAGCAATATAAGTATAAAATGAGACTTCATTTTCCGTGTAGTCACGGAGTGTCCCTTGCCACTGGAGATGTTCAATGAAGGTTAGGAGATGGGAGAACCACTGCTCTGGACTATTGTCTGGAGGTAGATCTGGGTCTGGGGTTATGTATTGAAAGTCTGATAGGTTTATGTAGAAGATGGTGAGAAAGCGAGCTAAGCGCCAGGGGTCAGGGAGCATGAACTAGTTAAGAAAGTTTTGTAAGTTTGAGGCGAGTGGGGGAAAGTTGAACTGATGTCCACTGATTGTTCCCGGTGGGGGCCCTCTTTAGCTGGGAATGAGGAATGAGTGTGCAGAGTAGTTGTGGCCAGGCAGCAATGAGGAGTGGAGTTTTTCGTGGGGTGGATGGCTTTCCGCTTATCTACTATAGAGATATTGGATGGATGTAGAAGATGGTGAGAAAGCGAGCTAAGCGCCAGGGGTCAGGGAGCATGAACTAGTAAGAAAGTTTTGTAAGTTGAGGCGAGTGGGGGAAAGTTGAACTGATGTCCATGATGTTCCCGGTGGGGGCCCTCTTTAGGGGAATGAGGAATGAGTGTGCAGAGTAGTTGTTGGCCAGGCAGCAACTGAGGAGTGGAGTTTTCGTGGGGTGGATGGCTTTCGCTTACTCCTACTATAGAGATATTGGATGGAAGGCTAGGTCCAGAGAAGGACGGCAAAACAGAATAGGTAGCCTCGCTGTGATTAAAAAATTAATTGTCTTACCCGCTACCAGGAGAGTTACCTGCGGCTCTGCGAGGGTGATGGGGGTCCCCGAGTCTTGGCACCTTCAGTTGTCATTGTCGTCCAGATGTAGGAGCTGGAAGGAGCTCCCAGGATCCTGGGAAAGGGGGTCACGTGGAGACGCAGCACCTGTTCTCAGGGTGGGGCAATCAGACTTCCAGTGTCCTCCCTGCTGGCAAGCAGGGCAGGGGGTTGCTGGTGGACGAGGCTTAGGACATTCATTGGCCCAATGTCCTGACGCCTTGCACTTATAGCAAGGCTGCGTTGGGGCTCGGGGACCTTGCGGACACCTATTGGCATAGTGTCCCGCCTTGCCGCACTTATAGCAGGCTCCTTTCGTAGCCTTGGAGTCTGCGGAGTGTGTACTCTGGTCTGGGGTTACGACTGGGCTGTAAAGCCGCTGCTAGGAGTTGGGCCTTCTGTTTGAGGCGTGCCTGTCGCACTGCCTCAGCCGTCTCCTCTCTGGAGTTATAGACCTTAAAGGCTAATTTAACCAGATCTTGTATTGGTGCCTGAGGACCATCCTCTACCTTTTGAAGTTTCTTACGAATGTCAGGAGCTGATTGAGAAATGAAATAAGACGCCAAAATGGTGGCCCCTGTGGGGGAGGCCGGATCTAACCGGGTATATTGGTTAGAACCTCAGTCAGCCTATTTAAGAATGCGGCTGGATTTTCTTCTGGATTTTGTATAATTTCTTTTAATTTGTTAAAATTACAGTTTTGTTTGAGGCTGTTTGCATACCAGCCAACAAACACTGAACCATTATGTCTCGCCTACGGCGCCCAGGCTGGTTTGCTTGGTAGTTCCAGTCTGGGTCTGCCGAGGGGACTGCTTGCTCCCCTAGTGGGATGGTGGCATCAGTTAAATGTAGTTGGTTGGCGTGCTGCCTGGCGGCCGCTACGATGCGCTCTTGCTCCTCAGGGTTTAGGGTGGAGGTTAGGATAACCTGGAGGTCATGCCAAGTTAAGTCATAAGCCTGACAAAGATATCTAAATTCCTTTATGTAAACGGTGGGATTAGCTGAGAAATCCCCTAAACGCTTTTCAATTTTGGAAAGATCGGCCAATGAAAAAGGGACATGTACTCTGACTACCCCCTCCGCCCCAGCCACCTCTCGCAAAGGCGCTAACACTGTAGGAGGGTGTGGGGCAGGAGTGGAGGCATCAGCAGGGCACTTAGAGCGGGTGTGTGCAGAGACAGGAGACTCAAGACAGCCAGTTGGGGGCCCCGAAGGAAGCACGGGACTGAGTGGATTACTAGTAGGTAAGGAAGAGGAAGGAGGAGTCCGGGCGGAGGGAGGAGAAGTATAGGGCGGAAGTGAGGGAAACCCTAGATCCTCCGGCTGAACAGAAAGGAATGAAGACTCCTTTTTCGGGTTCCTGTGAGCCGGCGTCCTTGGCTAGCATAACTTGGGCCGAAGAGCACCGGCTACACAGGTCGGGACGAGAGCGTAAGGCCCAAAAGCCTTGTATGTACGTAATTTCAGACCACTTGCCTAGCCACTGGCAGAAATTGCTGAGGTCGATCACGCCACAGTGGAAAGGAAAATTAACCGCTTCCTCCTAAGGTCTTGTTCAAGCTGTAAGGTTTTTTAAATTGGCTAGGAGGCACCCCAAGGGGGTGCTCTTTGGAAATTTGGACTGGGGGTTTCCCATTTGTTTCCTCTTTACCGACACAATGGACCCAATGGACATGGGAATGGATCCCTGCCTGGCTTCAAAGCGTCCTTTGGAACCAGCAGAGACAGACGAGAGGCTCTTGAAGCCTAAGTGGAGATTACCTTCAGGCGGACGTCTCCGTCCTGAACGGGTCTCCCGAGCCACTTGGTGGCTCCAAATGGACCCCGGACCTGCGCAGGATTTCTGGCCGAGGGAGGTAAAGAGGAGACAAGGGCACTTACCCCAGAGAGGCCGTGAGAGTGAGGGAAGCGGGTCTCAGGTCCTGGTCCGTCTGCGGCGTGGAGCGAGGAGGAGGAGGAGGCTCCCCAGACCCTGGGGGCCCCGAGGAGGGGTCTCCTCCCGGGTTCGGCACCAACTGACTTGTTTTTCTAAGACCACCAGAGCGGGCGCAAAGGAACCAGCGACTAGGCAAGGGTAGGAGCAAAACTGCAAGTTTATTTTGGTCACCTAGCTTCAGGGGAAGAAGGTGGGTAAGGAGAGGTCTGTTGGCCTCCGGCAAGTGAGGCCCACAGAGTTCTCCATGCTGCTCTCGGACGGAATTCCGACAGTCCCGACCGCAGTAGGGAAGCTGGGAAGTCCGTGCGTGGCACTCGTCCGGAGCGGCTTTTCTGGGAGTGGGAGGGCGATAGGCGGGGCACGGGCGTGTCCGGGGGCGTTCCGCAGGTGCGACCAGGTAAATCTTGGTCTCTTCAGATTGACGTCACCTGGCGCATGCCCAGTTGGTCTGCACCTTCCCGGGCGTCGGCTGCATTTTCGCGCGCGCGGGAAAAGTTGGGGGGGATGAAGAACCCGGAAGTGCGCCATCTTGCCTCCGTTCGTCCAAACACCTTTGTCGGACAAGAAATCTGCTGCTTTAATCTCAGCACTGTCTCTTCACTCCAGATATTGATGGAGTTCTGCTTATGAAGAGGCTTGAGCCTCCCAGAAGGGCACCAGGGACGACAGGCTTGCCATGGCCTCGGGCCCACTTAGGTCTTTGAGCGACCTCAGGAGATTGATTTTCGCCGCCTTGAGTTATACTCCCATAATGGGAATATATTCACCATATAGTCCTCACACATTGACCAAGGCTCAGGTTTATTAATGTTTATGTGTATCACAGGGGTACCCTGAGACCTTTGAAGAAAAACAACCCAGAGCTCTCTGATATTGGCTGACACTCATGATCCAGGGGGGACCTATTGGTCACCGACGGCAGAGACTATTTTCAGAAACTTGCTTGCTATAAACCACGCTAACTACTCAGGGTAATAGCCTGTCATCTCCTGTCGTCTAGGAGTCATATTAATGTATTTTCCATTGATTCCATTTTGTTTTCAAGTAGTTTCCTTCTCGTGGTCTGTTTCAAGTTACGTGTCATAAAAGACATCAAATGACACCAGATGTAATTAAATTTGCCAAAAGGTAAGCATTCATCAGAAAGAGTTAAACAGATTATTCCAGGGGAGCAATTTACAAAGAAAATGGAAACTCAAAAGAGAGAAAGCAAAAAGAGCCAGAGCATCACTCTGGGGAGGGATGGGTAGCCAGAACAGTATTTCTCCCACCCCATCTCCCTCCCCATCAGTAACTCTCACTGATGGGATGTTTCCTGGAGGCCAGGCACTGTGGCCGCACGCTTCACATAGTCCTGTTAACCCACACAATAATCCTGGAAGATAGAGATTATGGCTTCAGTTAAAGAAACTGAAGCTGAGAGTAATTAAGAAACCAGCTCTGATTCCAAATCTCTTCCAGTCCCTCTCCCACATACCCTGATCTTAGGAGTGGCCTCTTGGAAAAGTCTCTTCCTTTCCCGGTCTCATATACCCATATCTCAGGAGACCCTTAACTGTTTTGGAAGCAAGAAAGGGAGGGAATAGAGGGAACTGATATAAATAAATGGGCATCTCTTAGGCATTAACTGTTATAATGCTTACAAGATAAAATGAATTCTCAGGACACATCAACCTGAAGTTGGTGACTCAACCTCTTTCTTTCCAAGAAAGAGAACAGGCTTTGGCATAAGGCAGATCCAGAGTCTATTCCAAGCTCTGTCACTAACAAACCACAACTTACAAGATTCCTCTAAGCTTTTCTGAGTTTTTTCACTGTAAAATAGAGCTAAAACCACCTGGTTCACAGGGTTGTTATGAGACTGTAAATGATTTAACATGCATTAAATCATCTAAAATACAGCAAATACTTAAGAAATGCTAATGCCTTCAACCCTTTTCCGTAGACTCCTGAATCCCCTCTTCTATCTCCCAGTTTCATACCAGATGAACACACAACCCAACAGAGTAATCCCAGTCTAACGAAATGTGTAACCTTGCCATGGCCCAGGTTTCTCTTTTCTCCTGCAATTTTATAATCCACTGAAAAAAAAATGCTCTGAATAGAAATCTACCCTCAGCCAATCCACCCCCTTTGGGTTACTCTCTTTTCTATACAAACCTTGCTTGCATGTGGAAGATGAAAATATACTTGATAATAGGCTTTCAATATGATTTTCTTCCTTTCATCTTCCCTATGGGCATAGCTCCCAGAAAAAGTCTTCATATCTCATTTTTAAAAATCACTGACTTTATTAGAGTTTAGTTCTGGCTAGTCTTTCTCTGTCCCAAAGGTCTGGCTTTTGGAGGTCCCTACCACCCTCAAATATTCCAAAGGAGACCGACAATGTAATAATAGATAAACCTCCGCAGGTAGCCTACCAATCTAATTACGCATGACTTGTCATACTTGATAAACACAGATGCAGCTTTTTAAAAATAGCACGTGTAATTCAACAATTACAATCAAATGCTTCGAATGCTTTAACTGAAACAACAAAATCCATGTTATAATTTTATGGAATTATAACTTACTTCATTTTTCTTTTGTATTTTCCTATCATTTTGACATCCCTGAGTACTTTTACTACTTGCCAAATCCCTCTCACAGTCTCGTGCACATCCTCCCATGCAGAAGGTACAATTTAATGGTACCCCATTGATGTCTGGTGATGATTCTATTCCCTGGAGGGCAGATGCCAAATAATTCATTGCGGTTCCTGGCTCAGGGCCTTGCACATAATGGATGCTCGATAAATATTTAAAATCAATTGAACCACATCTTATTCATCTCTTGAATATCAAATAAAGGCTGAAATATGACCAGGTATCTGGGCTAGACATCATATATCCTTGGTTATTTTACTGAGTTGGTAGATTGTTAACTTCTTTAAGGCAAGGTTGGCACTTTACGTGAGAGAATACATTATACAGTGAAATGTTTCCTGAATATTCAATAAGTGGGAATTAAACTGAACATCTCATATAACAAATAATTAATTGGTGAGCTGTAGAAAGCAGCCTGTCGTCTACTTCACCATTCTTATGAAAACGAGTAATTCATGTTAGCTCTTACAGTAAAAAGATCAAGGAAGAATTCACTTAAAGTCTAAAAGTATCACTTTCCTCACTTTGATAAGGAAAGTTTTCACTATACACAAGGTTTCTCATAGTTTTGCTAATATCACACCAAATGAGACAAAGCAAGGTGGAACCTCTCCAGCATTGTAGAAAATGCATTAGATTTAAAGTGGGAAACACCTGTATTCTAAAACAGTGGTTCCCAACCAGGGGCAACTTTGCCCCCAGCTGACACCTGGCAATATCTGGACATATTTTTGATTGACACAGATTGGGGTAGAGGGCAGTTTACAACTGGTGTCTACTGAGTAGAGACAGGGTAAGTTTTTCATGCTGCTAAACATCCTACAATGCACAAGACAACCCACTACAACAAAGAATTCTCCAGCCCCAAAAGTCAATAGTGCTGAGGTTGAGAAACTCTGCCTCACACCAGATTCTGCCACTTTCTGCTTATGTACTCTTGATCAAATGACTTTTCTTAATTGTGATGTGGATCACGAAATTCTTTTCTTATCTACCTCCTAAGCGTTATAAAGACCCAATATGGTACCCAAAAAATGTGTAAATACCATAAACTCTAAGTACCAATATAAATATATGTTGTTGGTATTAAAATATACCTAGGAAAGCATCAAAGTCAAGTAGTTAAGTTAAAGGTGACCTCAGCCAGACAGTGCACCTCAAAATGAGCAGCTCCCAGAGGCCAGGCCAAGGTCATAGCTGCAAACACGGCACTCTAATATGTATCCCCAGAGAAGGACAGTTTTCCAAAAGGATCCCAGTTCCAATCAGGCCTTAACTCCCAAGTTCTTTCTAGAACAAATTCAGTCCCTCAAAGAGCATCTAGGAGATACCTTGGAGAGCCTCTAAAGAAGGGTACTTGTTCCCTCTACTGCTGGCCCGCCTTGGACACCAGGGTAGTGGCCCAGCTAGCCTACTCCTAGGGAGACTTCCAACTGGAGCCAGCCAGTAAGGCCAAATTTCCTTCTATTCCAACAATACTTCTTTAAATACAGATACATTGTTTATGGACTGAAAATAACACTGCAAAGCCATTCTACCAAAACATGTTTACCCCAAATCCATATTGAGTGACTATGTAGATTTAGGAATTAGTGACAAGCCCAGGGCCAACCCTCTGAAAACAGGGGGTAAAGAAATTTAGAAATGCAGTTAGTATTAGCTGAAGAAGACTCTAGTAGAAAATTAGCCCTGAAACATTTTTTCTTTATGCATTGCATAGAGAAAAAGAGAGATTCATTTTCTAGAACTGTCTTCACAAATCATAAATTCACTTAATGAGGGAGAAACACCTGAAAGTTCAAATCATATGTTTAATTTATTTCAAACCCTTGAAATTTAGGACACTTAGTTGTATGCCACAAAGGCCAATAAGCCGACCATAAAATTCAGAGATTTTTCTTTGAGGTCTGTCTTAATCTCCTACAATTTAATAATATTCAGAGTAAAATCTCTCCTATCAGGATTGTAAAAACAGACGTTAAAATGAGGGTAAGAATTAAGAAGATACCAATGGATTCAAAGCTTAAAAGAACTTAACATGAGAATAAGCTGGAAAGGGAAGTAATAAATTATAGATGTGTCACTTTTAAAAAGTCATCTTCAGTGCAGAATTAAGGCAACTTTTCCTACTATGTTTGGCCATGAATTTTAAAGCATGAGAATGGCATCATCTTCCAAATCACAAGAAACTAAGAAAGTTAGTGGTTGTAATACGTAACTTTTGGGCTTTCTTGTCTTTTTTCCTTTCAGAAAACTTTAATATTAAAACATATAATAAATATTTACTCTTCCTACATCTGTGCCTGAAAACACACTAAATATTAACTTCATTGAAATGGGCTTCTTTATTTGTCCTCAAATAATCCCCAGATTAGGGGCTGTAAAAAAGACCAAATGTTGATGCATTCTTCTCATCCCCGTGCAAAGCACTTTGTCAAGGGCTCTCAAAAACATATCAGATCCCCACGAGGTCAGGAGATCGAGACCATCCTGGCTAACACTGTGAAACCCCGTCTCTACCAAAAAATACAAAAAAAAAACTAGCCGGGCGAGGTGGCGGGCGCCTGTAGTCCCAGCTACTCAGAGGCTGAGGCAGGAGAATGGCGGTAAACCCGGGAGGCGGAGCTTGCAGTGAGCTGAGATCCGGCCACTGCACTCCAGCCCGGGTGACAGAGCGAGACTCCGTCTCAAAAAAAAAAAAAAAAAAAAAAAAAAATCAGATCCCATGAGGCTCCTGCCCTGATTTTCCAGAAAAATAGAATGTTTAAAATTTTCAGCTTTATTTCAAAATACTAGAGAAAGTAGAAAATATGATAATACAAGAGATTAACGAAGGTTCATTACACAATCACAAGGGATTTTATAAAGTAGAATTGATTAGTTGACCTATGCATAGGTCACACTACATGCTGTTAGAAAACAAAGCTAAAGGAATTACTGTGAACAGGAAAGACTCGGGAAGCCATCACAGAGAGAAGGATCAGAATCAGAATCAATCAGGTTTTCAAAGATGAATAGGATTATGATAGGCTTAATAAAAGAGAAAAGTCTTTCACTTTGCCAACCAATATGTAAAGGTGAGAAAATCCAGAAGGCAGGAAGTTGAACAATTTGACTGAACTAGAGGGTAAAGGGGAACCACTAGAGAAAAGATTGAAAAAGAGCATATTGTGAAAGACCTTGAAGGAAAATTTAAATTTTGACTTTTCTGATAAAAGAAAGGAAGGAAAGGAGGCAGAGAGGGAGAAAGAAACAACTCCTTGATGCTCCAATCCTGACAGACCAATGACACAATCAAAACAATATTTTTAACAAGATTAACTTAGTAGTAAAACATATAATGCATCAGATAAGGGAAAGCTAAGACTTATATGGACCAAGGCCAAGGACTAGAAGAACTACTGGATACCTTCAAAGTTCAGGTTCTTTTGCTATCTAAAGCTATGTGGAACGTTTGCTAAGACTGATATAACACTACTTTGACTTACCTACTTAAAGAGGGTTCATGTAAGCATAGCTGCCAATTGTTTAGGTACATTTTATGCATACCAATAAATATTGTTACAAATGAATTCTTCTTTGGTGGATTCTACATTTCAGAGTTAAAAGGTTGCTCAGAAATAACCAATGTCAATAGCGTATTACAAATGGATAGCGAGATTATATAAGTTTATCATGGCTAAATCCCAGGAATACTGCTCAAATTATGGAACTCAACAATTTTACTGGCTTCTACACATCTAAAACATTCTGATAAATTCTAGAGCTCATATTTTAAAAGGATATTGGTTGATATACCAGCATTGCCCAGAGTAAAGCAACAAGTTGGCAAAGAATCTGGATATAAAGCCAATCAAACAACAACTGAAGAAACAATTCATATTCCTTATCAGTCTTGTTGCCCCACTCTAGACTATTATATATTTCACATATATAAACTTTTATATTATATAGTATGTAATGGTTATGGTAGTTTCCACCAAAAGTTGAAGAGCCATCTAGAAGAAAAGGCATTAGTATGCACCATTCTGAATGTCAGAACCATAAGTAGTAGGCATAAATGTAGGAGTATAATTTCAGGGTAAATATAAGAAAGTTTAGACAACTAAAGATAACCATTTAATAATAGGATAGATCTTAAGTCACAGTGAGCTGTCCATCGCTAAAAGTATTCCATCAGAAGCCAAATCACATCTGCCAAGAAGGCTGTAAGATTGATTCTTAAATTGGGTAGGAAACCTATGATTTCATAAGACTCCTATATCTACATCCAGGATTCTCTCCTCTTCTGAGAATCATTTGTTTACAAGAAATTAGAACCTACTCAAAGTAGCTTAAACAATGAGCAAGTTTTCCTGGAAGGACCCAGGGGCATCTCATAGAACCCAAGTGTGAAATGAACCATTGATCTTCAGGAGAGGCTGAAAGCAGGAAAAGATGATCAGGAACCATGAATCTATCTTTCTGCTTCTCAGTCTCTCTTTTTCAGTCTCCCTCTTATTCAATTTCTGTATAGTCTGTTAGCTCTGCTTCTCTGTGTACCTATTTCTTCCTTATGGATCTATACATTATCCCATTATGGAGCCTCAGCATCTAGGTCTACACCTCCTTAGAGCCTGCAGCTGCATAATCAGTTTATCCCTCTATGTCTGATAGCCCATTTTCAGTCACACATTTCTCCCTGATGAAATCAGGGATTAAGGTTGCTCTTTGCAAGAGAGGGATGTTAAATTACCTAAAAAAGACATTTTGAACACAAGGAGGAAATGATTGGCACTCCTAAAACATTAAGTAAAAATCTTTGATACATTTGTTTGTCCAACATAAAATATCAAGTCAACATGAGGAGAGGGTTAGAAAAACCTTTAGGTTGTCATCTCAGATGACAGTATTGAGTAGGAATTACATACAAGGCCTCTGTACTTACAACTCAGCTTTGCCTCTTACTAGATGTGTGACTTCGGATACGTTGTTTAACCTCTCCATGCCTCCGTTTCCTCACTTATAAAATGAGGATAATAAAAGTTCCCAACTTATTGGATCATTATGTGGATAAGTACAGAGACTAGTCCATAGAAATCACTAAAAAGTGATAGGTATTATGTATTTAAAATCAATCAAACATTCAGATGGTATCAGTAAGTCCCACATATATGGAGATCTCATTTTGATCCTCAGAACAGCTATAAAAGTTGGCAAAGTAGATTGTCTTTTATTTCATAGATTATAAAACTGATTCAAAGTTACACAAAGTCTACTCTTCTCAAAGCTAATGGACTAACTGTGCCTGCATCTAGGATTTCACAGGCCCCTTCAACTCTTTCAACACAGCATGCTGCTTCTCTTGACCAACTTTATTTTTTAAGAAATTGATTGACTCAGGCCGGGCGCGGTGGCTCAAGCCTGTAATCCCAGCATTTTGGGAGGCCGAGACGGGCGGATCACGAGGTCAAGAAATCGAGACCATCCTGGCTAACACGGTGAAACCCCGTATCTACTAAACCAAACACCGCATGTTCTCACTCATAGGTGGGAACTGAACAATGAGATCACTTGGATTCGGGAAGGGGAACATCACACACCGGGGCCTATCACGGGGATGGGGGAGGGGAGAGGGATTGCATTGGGAGTTATACCTGATGTAAATGACGAGTTGATGGGTGCTGACGAGTTGATGGGTGCAGCACACCAACATGGCACAAGTGTACATATGTAACAAACCTGCACGTTATGCACATGTACCCTAGAACTTAAAGTATAATAATAATAACAATAAATACAAAATCTAGCCGGGCGAGGTGACGGGCGCCTATAGTCCCAGCTACTCGGGAGGCTGAGGCAGGACAATGGCGTAAACCCGGGAGGCGGAGCTTGCAGTGAGCTGAGATCCGGCCACTGCACTCCAGCCTGGGCGACAGAGCGAGACTCCGTCTCAAAAAAAAAAAAAAAGAAATTGATAGACTCAGGTATGAATTACTTCACAGGTTGATAAGCAACAGTCTACTGCTTCTTGTATATCTTCTTTTCACAGCATGGTGCCTCCAATAGCTACATTAAATTGAACTTTGCCTTGAAAGTAGTTTCAAATAATATTTTGGACAAGAACAGATTTGTAACTTCTGGTTCCTCTGCCTGGGACAAGTTTTCCCCAAATACACATCTCTTCATCTTTCCCACGAAACTACTATATGCTTCATGAAGGAAGTGCCTAGAATGCAAATGCGTAATAAATAGCACACGATATAAGATGGACAATAAATATTTGTTGCATGAATAAATAAACCCATTTCTCTGCAATCACTTTGCTTAGTTTTGCTCAGGAGAAACTTGATCCACTACACAAAATTGAATACAGCCTTGAATGAGAGGGATGGAGGACAAATTTCCAAGAACAGTTAGAGTCTCCTCTAAAACCTGCCTAATGCAAAAGAAAAAGAAGAGATGGAAAGAATAGACCCACATTAAGTGAGCAGAGGCCTTTCAGTACTTCTGCTGAGATACTAAAAGGAGAGAAAGTAGTGATGAGTGAAGACAGAGAAGGGATTGAGAGTATGAAGTACCAGCAGCAATAGCTGGTACTAAGGAGGATTGCAAAGGGACAATTAAGAAAAGATCATCAGCTATCTAATTGCCCTGAAAATCTGACTTAGAATTTGTCTTGCAAGTGAGGACAATCCAGTTGAAGGCAACTGGAAAGTCCAGGGTACTGGTTTCAGATCCAGCTTTGAGCAAGGTTCAAGTGATAGGATCAGGACCCAATTTATTTCCCCCATCTTTTGGTTCCATCTTTTTCTGCACTTGTTCTACCATCAAATAGGCTTTCACTCTGGACTGCAAAAGGCTACAACACTTCTACTCCAAATCTTTATAATTTCAGGTCTTGCAGAAAAGAGTGAGTCTGTTTCAATGATGGCACAAACCAGTGTCCCAGAATCGAGTCTCATTAGTTCTGATTAGCCTACCCTGGGTCAGTTGCCCATCTTGGCTAGAGAGGTAGTATGTTTTGATGGGCCTACACCTGGGTTGCATGCTTCATCCCTAAAATCAGGTATGGAGTCAATTTCTCTTGAAACACATAGAGTCAGAAGAAAGGTGGTATCCCCAGTGTGCCATCAGGCTATATTTTTCATAAGAAGGGGAAGTAGATGCCAGAGGCAAAAACAAGTTACATGTACTCCATTTTCCAAATAAGCTTAAGTGTGGCTTTCATTCCAGTTGCCCAGAGAGAGCTTTGATTATGTATTCCCAGAATTCCTAAGGACATCAGAGGTGTTGTAAATTTGGGAAATAAACAAATACAAATTAAGAGCTGACTCTCAACAGACAAATGAAAACAATTCTCATCGTCACTAGCCATCAGAGAAATGCAAATCAAAACCACAATGAGATACCATCTCACACCAGTTAGAATGGCAATCATCAAATAGTTGGGAAACAACAGGTGCTGGAGAGGATGTGGAGAAATAGGAACACTTTTACATTGTTGGTGGGACTGTAAACTAGTTCAACCATTGTGGAAGACAGTGTGGCGATTCCTCAAGGATCTAGAGCTAGAAATATCATTTGACCCAGCCATCCCATTACTGGGTATACACCCAAAGGATTATAAATCATGCTGCTATAAAGACACATGCACACGTATGTTTATTGTGGCACTATTCACAATAGCAAAGACTTGGAACCAAACCAAATGTCCATCAGTGATAGACTGGATCAAGAAAATGTGGCACATATACACCATGGAATACTATGCAGCTGTAAAAAAGGATGAGTTCGTGTCCTTTGTAGGAATATGGATGCAGCTGGAAACCATCATCCTCAACAAACTATCACAAGAACAGAAAACCAAACACCGCATGTTCTCACTCATAGGTGGGAACTGAACAATGAGAACACTTGGACACAGTAAGGGGAACATCACACACCGGGGCCTGTTGTGGGGTGGGGGGAGGGGGGAGGGATAGCATTAGGAGATATACCTAACGTAAATGATGAGTTAATGGGTGCAGCACACCAACATGGCACATGTATACATATGTAACAAACCTGCACATTGTGCACATGTACCCTAGAACATAAAGTATAATTTAAAAAAAGAGAGAAAGAAAGAAAGAAAGAAAGAAAGAAGAAGGAAGGAAGGAAGGAAGGAAAGAAGGAAGAAGAAGAAGAAGAAAGAAAGAAAGAAAGAAAGAAAGAAAGAAAGAAAGAAAGAAAGAAAGAAAGAAAGAGAGAGAGAGAGAAAGACCTGGTTCTGACTTGTACTTGCTATGTTATCTAAAGCAAGTTATTTAACCTTCTGATCTTCAATTTTTTATTTATGACATAGTAATAATAATGCCTTCCTCATAGAAGTATTTAAAGGCCTTAGTGTATGTAAATGGCTTCACTCAATGACTGACTCTTAGTGAATCCCAACAAAGATGGCTGCAATGATGATGATATTTAGAGATGCAGGGCTGCCAGCAAAACCCTGGTTATTAAGCCATCTCTCCATTTCACTATGCTTAGCAGACGCTTACTGAGGAATGGTTAGCCTGAAGAACATACAGCAGGTTTTTTTTAATCTACAACCTCCTTTATGCAAGTCTAAGATTAAACATCCTTTATGTGGGTCTAAGATTAAATTCTACTAACCTTAACCTTTCTGAATATATCTTAATATATGTTAAATCCAAAAGAAATCTTCTCTCTCTTCTACAAAATTAAATATTTCAATAAATTTTACCCTAGAAAGTCAAAACTTTATTACTGTAAAAACAAAACAAATGCCAAATCCCTTTGGAAAGCTGGCCAAACACTGAAAAGTCCTATTTATTTAAAACAAGCACATCTTGCCAGTGTCACACTCTCAGCATCTAAAAATTTGGCCATCTCCACAAAATTCCTTTTCTTGGACAATAGTAATAGTCACAACTTATCACCTCCTGTCGGTGGGGCCTAAAGAAGCTTCTATTGGTTTACCAATAAAAATGGGCAACTCTTCTCAATGTCTCCCAACATCTTTCCAATGTCTAGGAAAGTAGGATGCCCACCTTCAATATGGGAAGCTGTCACTTCTTTCTTCCCAGAGAATGTGCTAGCTGAACTTCAGGCTCTCAATGGCACTGGGAAGGACTTACTCAGACCATTAGATGGAAGACAGTATTTCTTTGCACATTTTAATAGTGTATATTTCTAATGTTTCCCCTGTGTCCTTTCTGCCTTTCACTATCACTAGGAAATCCTCAGAAGGCTTCTTGGCACTGTCCATAATTCAGCTTGCCCTCATCCAATTTTACTCTACCCTAAAGAATAAATAATAGCTCATAACTGTCACTCTCATCACACTGTAAGCATCCTTTACATCAGAGAAGAAACTCAACATTTTGCAATTTTATTCATAATCTGAAATATTCTTAGTGCATGCTTTTTCAGTATTCAAAATGTCATAAAAGAACTGCTTAAATACCAAAAACAAAAAAATCTTTTGTTCCACTCTTTTAAAAAACATGGTTTCCTAGTAATAGGTAGATGGGTCAACCAGTAGATAACTTAAGTAACATTACCTGTAATTACCTCCTGTTTTAGATGTACATTAGGACATGTCAAATAGTGTGATGAATTGTATATTTCAAAGTATGTGATCTCAGAGCAAAACTTCACATTTTTTACTTTTTGACAGCATTCAAGATACTTTATCATTGTGCTCAGCAGGTATGAGGGCTGCACAGGTGAAAAGTTCAGAACACAAAAAATCTACTGAACTCAAATAGAAGCTCATCATGTATTAACAAGAGATAGCCAAACCAGTGCACCTTATTCTTTTCTAGTAAACTAAAGAATCTTTGCATGAGATCTTCATTTGCTAAACCTATCTCTGCAAAGATTGTAAAACTACAGCTTTCTCATATTCTCTTCCAGAAAATAAACAATAGCAAATTCTCTTCCAGATTACACTACTAGATTAATGAAGCCAGAAGAACAAAACATTTTCTTCAGTGAGTATCATAAAAATGAAATTTCTCAGTTTTAACCTTGCTAACCAATCGATCTGACAGCCAACACCCACCCCTTCCACAACAGCTTGTTTCCTTGGAAGATACTGACTTTTATCTTCAGATGCTAATATTTTTAAATGTTCTCTTTAAAATCAAATCCTGTTTATGAATGCTGTTTTTATTTACTTCTGCCACTCCAATTTTACCTTCATGTTTTCAAAAGACAAATATGTTTTATTCCATCTTTCCTTCAGCCTCATAGTCACTATCCTTTTAGTAATTTTTTAACAAGGGTACCCACATTTATACTGCTCTGGGCCCTGCAAGCTATCAGCCAGTCTTGGCCACACTTGTCATCCAAAATCAGATGCAGGCCCTTCTTCCTCTGCATCTAAAACTCTACTTTCCTAAAGCAGGTTCTAGTGATTCAGCATGCTCCATTTCCTCCTTAGTGCCATCACTGCATTCTTTTTTTTTTTTTGAGACGGAGTCTCGCTCTGCCGCCCAGGCTAGAGTGCAGTGGCCGGATCTCGGCTCACTGCAAGCTCCGCCTCCCGGGTTTACGCCATTCTCCTGCCTCAGTCTCCCAAGTAGCTGGGACTACAGGCGCCCGCCACCTCGCCCGGCTAGTTTTTTGTATTTTTTTAGTAGAGACGGGGTTTCACCCTGTTAGCCAGGATGGTCTCGATCTCCTGACCTCGTGATCCTCCCGTCTCGGCCTCCCAAAGTGCTGGGATTACAGGCTTGAGCCACCGCGCCCGGCCACACTGCATTCTTTATTACTAGGACTTGCCACCCCCTAAATTGGCTGCAGGATGATGCTGAATACATTGGTTCTCTGCTTCTTAGTTGACATCAAAGATATCATTTTTCATTTTGATGGTCTTATAGATAACCACTAGGGAGAGGTGACACTAATAAATATGGAGATGTTATAAAGCTACTAAGAAAGCAAACGGCAAACAACTTATACTCCAGCCTACCTGTTTCATTACTAGGGGTGGAGCCAAAAAAGTCCATCTCCAATAGACCTGAACAGTGAAGTAAGAAAGAACAATAGGGCCTCCTTGAGCAATTGGCCTTTCTGCAACCTGCTAGACTGGAAGATATCCGGTTCTCTAGGTCCCTAACACTCAAGGAAGAGAATCCTTGAAGCAATATTTCTCAGAAGTTTTGCCTCCGCGAAGACCCAGCAGCAGCCAAGCTAGGTCAGGTCAGAAGATGGATCCCTCTGCTCAGTGAGATCGAGGACACACTTAATTCTCGCAGTACCTCTTCAAGATACATTCAGTAATTATAGTCATTTTGAAGAAGAGAAAACTTGTCCTTAAAGGGGTGAATTTTGCTAAGGTCACACAACCAGTAAGTGAAGGACCTAAATCCAGACTGCCTGACCTCAGAACCTTTACTCTTGACCTCTATGCTATACCATCTTCCACAACCCCAGTCTTAGTGCAGTGCCTTCCCATGATTCCCCTAAAGAATCATCATTCCTCTTTAAATAAGCAGGTACGAATAAAAACAAGGAGTCCTACCCCCCAGCCCAACTCACCAGCAGTTTCAGGCCCCAAACCCAAATGCTCAACTGCCAGGGGGCCCAGCATGCTGAGTCACCAGAAGCCTGGGAACAGGAAGGGAATGGGGTAGAGGACAGACCTGCACCAGAGAATGGGACAGGTAAAGACACACCCTTTCTCTTTCCAGGGACCTGCACTCAGGGGAGGGCCATCTATAGAGAATAAAGGCTTTACAGGAGAGGACAGAGGCATAAGGTCACAGCAGAGGAGAAGCCAAAGGAAAGGAGTCAGCGCAACAGTGAGAGATTGCCACAGGCAAAGAGGAGAGACTTTGAGCAGCTACTATGAACTGGAAACCATGAAGAAAGGAAGATTGCTAAGTTTGACTTTGGGGAAGGCTTCCAAGTGGAATACTGCATTAAGTACCTATAGTATCCTTCTAAAGAAAGTTCAGGCTAAAAAAAAAAGACCCTGCAAGGGTCTTCAGGTCTCCTGTAGTTAGACTGCTGTTTCTTTGATGCAGTATCAACATACACTGGGCCACCTGAGACACCGGGATTTATTTAAGTTACAGAGAGAACACATCAGCACTTTACCACCATTGCTACTGCTTTGAAAATAACTAGAAACCTCTCCAGTATGATTCATCCTCCCCATGGGTTCTGCCACTAACTATAACTCCAGTAAATATGGGATACTTTTTTTCTAGTAAAGAGAAATCTTTTTTTAAGAAAAAAAACCCAGAAATTAGAGCTTTTGAAAAGCACTTCAAAAGAAAAGGAAAATTCCAGTAAAATATAATCAGCTATCTAGAGAGCAGAAAATTAGCCATATATACAATGACTAGATGTGTTCCTTTCAAAGTGTTAAAAATAAGGTTTCACAATAGAGACCCAGCCAGGACTTGGTATTCTAGGTGAACGTTTTTGGCCCTGGAAGACTGTGAGCCTGTGCATGTATTTTGAGATAATCAGTCATCATTTAGCAAACTGTTTTTCCATTATTTCACCTTAGCAAAGTCTTGGGTAGAGTCCATTAAATTATAGTCACATACTACATAATAGTCACATACTGCATAATGATGTTTTGGTCAATGACAGACTACATATATAACAGTGGTCCCATAAGATTATGATACTTTATTTTTACTGTACCTTTTCTATGTTTAGATACACAAATACTTAGCATTGTGTTACAATTGGCTACAGTATTCCCTACAATAACATGGTGTACAGGGTAGCGGCCTAGGAGCAATAGGTTGTATCATACAGCCTAGATGTATAGTATAATTTGGTGTGAGTGTGCTCTATGATATTCACACAAGACTGAAATCACCTAACTACACATTTCTCAGAATGCATCCCCCTAAGTAAGCAATGCATGACTGTATATTTACTCTTTGGGAACTGACTTCCTGACCTACAAAGTAGAGTAATGAAATAGCAATAGTCACATCATATCAGGAGATAAATTAAGGAGGCTATCTTCACCTTCTCAGGGAATAATTCACCTAGTAAACAACCCAGAAACAAAGGCTAAACTCAAAAACAAAAATCTTGATGTTAAATTAACTCCCAAGCTGCTGCAAAGATAATTGCCTTTGTTATAAAAACAGGCTTTCCAGATTCAATAAAGAATACCATTCATTCCCTGAAATAAATCTGGCTCCAGGAACAGCAGTGCGAAGCAAAGGGGAACATTTTATCTTCAGACTATAACACAAGCCACTCAAAGGAAATATAATTTTCAAGTAGGGGAGGAACTCCTATAAGATTTACCCAGGCCTTTCTTCGTTAAAAGCAATCGTAAGTTATTCACTGTCGTGGTATGTTCAAAATCCTAAAGAATGAATGGTCCGTGTGCCCTCATTATTTTTCTTTTTCTTTTTTCCTTTCTTTTTTTGAGATAAAATTCAGTGGCAACTAGTACAATCAGTGGCATCTAGTACATTCACAATGTTGTGCAACCATCACCTATAGCTCTAAGACATTTTCATCACTCTAAAAGGAAATCTTGTACCCATTAAGCAGTTACTCCCTGCTTCCTCCTCCCCCCAGTTCCTGGCAACCATTAGTCTTCTGTCTCCACAGATGTACCTATTTTGAATGTTTCATATAAATGGAACTGTATAATATTTGACCTTTTATAACATTTTTCAGGTGCATCCATGTTTTAGAATATATCATGAATATTTAGAATATTCATGGCTAAATAATATTCCATTGCATGGATATACTCTGTTGTACTTATCCATTCATCAGTTGATAGATACTTGGGCGGTTTCCACTTTTTGGTGATTGTGACTATTGCTGCTATGAACTGGGACTCTCATTATTGACATATATACTTTCTTCCTGTAATGTAGTTTATAATCCTCAGGGATTTGTATTCAATATTTCATTTGACACTCTAATAACACCTGTGCTACACATATCACAGGATTCTTTGAGACTCAAAAGATACAAGTTTCAAAAATATAATTCCAAGTCATCCACCTACTCAATGGTAGGTCTCAGGTTGATCTTTAGTAGACATCTCTGTATCCCATGCATAATGGCTTCTAGTCCTTCTAAACGCTATCTATTTCTAAATGCTTCTATTTCATATGGGCCCAATTTTCCTTGGGCAGGTGAAGCCAAATTCATTTCATACTCCAAGCTCTATTTAAAACTGTGGCTAGACTTTAAGCTCCTACAGAGTAGGATTATGCTTTGTTCATCATTAGAGTCTAGCAACTATTATGGTGAGGAGGGAAAAGAGGGAAAGGGAAGGAGAGAAAACAAGTATGAGAAAGAAAAGAAGTGGGAAAAGGACACACACTAGACAGACTCATGGTGTTATGGTTAGGAAAATATTTTCTTTGCTCCTGTGACTTCCTGAGTACTTTGCCCCTTCTCCACACAATGAATACATGAGTCGGGGAAGCCTTGGAGAAAGTCCAAATGGCAGGTAAAACCAGTGGTGAAAAATGCTTGCTCAGATGCAAGTTTCTGCCATGTCACTAGTTCTTTTTTCCTTTTGTTATGAAACAATTACACTATCAAAAACAAAGAACCTAATATGAAAACTAAAAACAAAAACAACAATAGATACTTGATAAAGGGCATGAGTTTCATTATACTACTGCCAAGGTTCTATCGCTCAGCTCTTGCACTCTGTGTCCTAGAGAAATTATGGCTCTGAGTACATCATTCTTATATCTAGATACGCCCTGGATTTATGATCCTATACAAAAAGTTTACCGTTTATAGGACACTAGATCAAATACCAAAAGATGGATTCTGATTCCAGACCCATTTAGAATCATATAATCTCAGAAGCCTGTCCAATTCAGATTCTCAATCTTTTCCCTACCCCAGTGCATATAGAAATCAATATTCCTACAGCACATTGGACTAAGTGGACAGCTATTCACAGTTAGAGGCAATGAGCAAAGGCCTGCTAGCTGAGAGGGATTGGAATTTGTTTTTATTTTTGTTTGGAGATTATAACTCTTTATTTTTGTCCCTTCTTGTTTTCTGTTTTTTTCTTTATTCCTTCTAAAACAAACAACAACAACAACAACAAAGGATACATGTGCAGAACGTGCAGGTTTGTTACATAGGTATATGTGTGCCATGGTGGTTTGCTGTACCTATTGACCCATCCTCTAAGTTCCCTCCCCTCATCTCCCATCCCATCAGCAGGCCCTGATGTATGTTGTTTCCATCTCTACGTCCATGTGTTCTCAATGTTCAGCTCCCACTTATGAGTGAGAACAGGTGGTGTTTGGTTTTCTGTTCCTGTGTTAGCTTTTTTTTTTTTTTGCTGAGGATGATTGCTTCCAGCTTCATCCATGTTCCTGCAAAGGACATGATCTCATTCCTTTTTATGGCTGCATAGTATTCCATGGCATATATGTACCACATTTTCTTTATTCAGTCTATCATTGATGAGCATTTGAGTTGGTTCCTTGTCTTTGCTATTATAAATAGTGCTGCAATAAACATATGTGCATGTGTTTCTTTATAGTAGAATTATTTATATTCCTTTGGGTATATAGTCAGTAATGGGATTGCTGGGTCAAATAGTATTTCTGGTTTTAAATCCCTGAGGAATTGCCATACTGTCTTCCACAATGGTTGAACTAATTTACATTCTCACCAACAGTGTAAAAGCATTCCTATTTCTCCATGGCCTCACCAGCATCTGTTGTTTCCTGACTTTTTAATAATCACCATTCTGACTGTCGTGAGATGGTATCTCACCATGGTTTTGATTTTTCATTTCTCTGATGATCAGTGATGTTGAGCTTTTTTTCATATGTTTTTTGGCCACGTAAGTGTCTTCTTTTGAGAAGTGTCTGTTCATATCCTTTGCCCACTTTTTTTATGGGGTTGTTTGTTTTTTCTTGTAAATATGTTTAAGCTCCTTGTAAATTCTGGATATTAGACCTTTGTCAGATGGGTAGATTGCAAAAGTTTTCTCCCATTCTGTAGGTTGCCGGTTCACTCTGATGATAGTTTCTTTTGCTGTGCAGAATCTCTTTAGTTTAATTAGATCCCATTTGTCAGTTTTGGCTTTTGTTGCAATTGCTTGGCGATTTTGTCATGAAGTCTTTGCCCATGCCTATGTCCTGAATGGTATTGCCTAGGTTTTCTTGTAGGGTTTTTATGGTTTTGGGTTTTACATTTAAGTCTTGAATCCATCTTGAGTTGATATTTGCATAAGGTGTTAGAAAGGGGTCCAGTTTCCATTTTCTGCATATGGTTAGCCAGTTTTCCCAGTGCCATCTACTGAATAGGAGATCCTTTCCCTATTGCTTGTTTTTGTCAGGTTTTTCAAAGATCAGATGGTTGTAGATGTATGGTGTTATTACTGAGGTCTCTGTTCTGAAGCCAGCATCATCCTGATTCCAAAACCGGGAAGAGACACAACAGAAAAAGAAAAACTTCAGGCCAATATCCCTGATAAACATCAATGTGAAAATCCTCAATAAAATACTGGCAAACAAAATCCACCATGATCAAGTCGGCTTCATCTCTGGGATGCAACACTGGTTCAACATATGCAAATCAATAAACATAATCCATCACATAAACAGAACCAAAGACAAAAACTACATGATTATCTCAATAGACACAGAAAAGGCCTTTGATAAAATTCAACACCTCTTCATGTTAAAAACTCTCAATAAACTAGGTATTGATGGAGCACATCTCAAAATAATAAGAGCTGTTTACGACAAACCCATAGCCAATATCATATTGAATGGGCCAAAGCTTGAAACATCCCCTTTGAAAACCAATACAAGACAAGGATGCCCTCTTTCACCACTCCTGTTCAATATAGTATTGGATATTCCACCCAGGGCAATCAAGCAACAGAAAGAAATAAAGGGTATTCAAATAGGAAGAGAGGGAGTAAAGTTGTCTCTGTTTGTAGATGACATGATTTCATATTTAGAAAACCCCATCATCTCAGCCCCAAAACTTCTTGAACTGATAAGCAACTTTAACAGAATACAAAATCAATGTGCAAAAATCACAAGCAATCCTTTACACCAACAATAGGCAAGCAGACAGCCAAATCATGAATGAACTCCCATTCACAATCGCTACAAAGAGAATAAAATACCTAGGAATACAGCTAGCAAGGGATGTGAAGGACCACTTCAAGGAGAACTACAAACCACTGCTCAAGGAAATAAGCAAGGACACAAACAAATGGAAAAACATTCCATCCTCATGGATAGGAAGAATTAATATCATAAAAATGGCCATACTGCCCAAAGTAGTTTATAGATTCAGTGCTATTCCCATCAAACTACCATTGATATTCTTCACAGAATTAGAAAAAAACTATTTTAAATTTCATATGGAATTAAACCCCATATAGCCAAGACAATCCTAAGCAAAAAGAACAAAGCTGGAGGCATCACGCTACCTGACTTCAAACTACACTACAAGGCTACCATAACCAAAACAGCATGGTACTGGTACCAAAACAGACATATAGACCAATGAGAATTTATTTTTAAATAAAAGGAAACAGCCCAGTCTCTGTGGCTCATGCCTGTAATCCCAACAGTTTGGGAGACCAAGGTGCATGGATGACTTGAGGTCAGGGGTTCAAGAACAGCCTGGCCAAAATGGAGAAATCCCATCTCTACTAAAAATACAAAATATTAGCCGGGCATGCTGGTGTGCCCCTGTAATCCCAGCTACTTGGGAGGCTGAGGCAGGAGAATTACTTGAACCCGGGAGGTGGAGGTTGCAGTGAGCCAAGACTGTGGCACTGCACTCCAGCCTGGGTGACAGAGCAAGATTCCATCAAAAAAAAAAAAAAAAGAAAGAAAGAAAGAGAAAAAGAAAAAAAGAAAAGAAACAAAAACCCAACCAACAAACTACAGCAACTGGTTGGAGATTATTACTCTATGATAATAAGTTAGTGTTTAAAATTTTCTTCCCTATTTCCTGGTAGAACCTCTCACGTTAGCATCATATAATCCATACAATGCCTATTTGAAGCAGGTAATACTCCCATTTTATAGTTAAGGAAGATAAAGCTAAGCATAGTTACTTGACTTATCTAATTATCCAGCTAATATGTAGCATATCTGCCGTTCTAAACCAAGTATCCTGATTAAATCCATTGTTGTTTGCAGTATTTATTCTTAAACTTGGGTATACATGAGAATCACCTTGAGAAGCTTGTTACAATGTAGATTCCCAGGGCTGGACTCTGTGTTTTTGGTGAACCCCCAGATGCTGCCAGCCTCAGGATCGACATTCAGGAATGACTGTGACAGCCTTTCTACCACAGCTTCCCAGAGATCGCCAAGTTGACCACACAGTCTCAGTGGCCCACAGTCTTATCCACTGATTTGTCTTGACCAAACTTCAGTCTTCTCTTTTCCCCACAGAACCCTGAACTTTGGCTTGCCTCCAAGCCTGAGCAAGCACTAAAATACACAACATCTGGGCTTAACAATCAATTCCTGAGAATTGGTCAATGACAGCAGAAGTTTTTCCCATCAAATCACCATCGTGCTGTCTGTTTACCCCCACCTCATTGACTAATTTCCCCTCGTAAATTCCTGCTATCCCTGCTTACCCCATCCCACAAATGTATTTTTCTGTTTGGTTTTGAGATGTCTGTAGATCCTGAGATGGGGGAGCTCACTATTACAATAGTCTCTTTGAATAAAGTTTCTCCTTACCTAAGTCCAGATTTGTTTTAATTTGACAAAGTCCTCAGCCACTGACCAAGTTCAAGTTTCACTGAGGCCTCTCCACAGAGGAAGAGATCTGGCAACACCATTTGGGGTTCTTTTTGTGTCTGCAGCAAGCTGGCTGGGGATTTACCCCCATCAACAGCCTTGGGGTGGCATCACGGGCCAATACGTATTTAACTATAGCTCACCATATACCTTTCTGATCTTAGCTTCAGGACTTTATTCCTGGCATTTGAACATCATGTCTGTGGGGACCCTAAGATGAAAAGCTTCCTATGTCTCCAGTTTTTCTCAGAATTCAAAGAAGGTATTATACAAATGTCTGCTGTGAAATATTTCTTTCCCAAGATGCACTCAGCATCCATACGTCCTTAAGAAATGTTTGGCCCAGTTGCCAAGGGACCTCCTGTCAAAGTAATCTTGAAAACTGACTTTTTTCTTCCAAGGAGCTACTTCCCTTGGCTTTTGCAACTATCCAAGGTTGAGACATGCACTTTTCATAAACTATGACTAAGCAAAGTCTAAACAGTCCCGGGCTGCCTCCTCGACTCTCTTTCTCCCAGCAGAACACTTGGCCTTTGCTTTGCAGAGCTCTTGCCAAGAAATCACCCAGGCACTTATGATGCAAATTTCATGGGAAGAGAAGAGAACCAAAGAACAAAAATAAAAGAACTTCCTCTAAATGTAAAATCCTTTCTAAGAGTTAGAAAGCATTAGCTGTTCCTAGTCTGGTGCTTAAAATGACTTCATTTCATGATTGTTTCTATTAATAATTATACAATGATGCTGTATAATAAAATTCTATGTTAATGACAACTTCACCTTTTAGGTAAGAGAAGAAAAAAACTCCTTATTCTTTTTTTAAAAAATTATGACTATTGGCCAGGCTCAGTGGCTCATCCCTATAGTCCCAGCACTTTGGGAGGCCGAGGCAGGCAAATCACCTGAGGTCAGGAGTTCAAGACCAGCCTGGCCAACATGGTGAAACCCCGTCTCTAGTAAAAATACAAAATTTAGCCAGGCGTGGTAGCTGTAATCCCAGATACTCAGGGGCTGAGGGAGGAGAATCGCTTGAACCCAGGAGGCAGAGGTTGCAGTGAGCCAAGATCGTGCCATCACACTCCAGCCTGGGGGACAAGAGCAAGACTTCCCCTCTCCAAAAAAAAAATTATATATATATCTATATACACACACACACGACTATCATAGAAAAAGATATGCATTGCTATCAGCACAATTCTGAAGAAACTCTACAATACAGCTTTCTGAGTAGGTAATGCCTTCTTGTCATTACTACTCCCCTAGGAGACTCAAAAAGGTAAAAGAGGTGACCAGTTGGTTAATATGAAGTAGCAAGTAGCATGTGTTGACAGGAGGAAAAATCCTTGAGTCACAATACCTGGGTCACAGCTCACCACCATCTAAGGCAAGAACGATCTTAGGCAAGTCACTAAACCACTGCAAGCCTCGATTTCTTAATCCATGCAAGTAAGCACAAACAACATACAATCCAGCCTACCTCATTTGGTTGAGAAGAGGAGGGAACTATTGCTTTGGTTTTAAAAAAACAAAGCAATAGATAAATACAAAGTATCATCATTCTGGCCTTCAAAACATCCCATTATGATTGGTGTGCACCCTTCGTTGTACATCTCCAAAGAAAAGAAAAGAATTCTTGCCTTTGTAATATATCCCCAAGTCTTCATGAATGCTTTTGTCAAAAAAATGAAAAAATATGTGCAGGTGAATGTTGGCACATTACCAAATATCAAAGTACATTGCATATACAAATCTAAGATAGTGTATATCATAAATTTAAGTACAACAGCATTTATTTGTCTAAATCTTCATTTAAACTCTTTTGGGTATTAAACAATCCATTTACATAACTCAATAGAAATGGTTATACATAAAGTCACAGATTTTTTGCTTTTCTCATGGACCAGAAACTTGTGATATTTTTCCAAATAAATCTTATCATAATGTCTTAAAAATGCTTGTATTCCTCATGTTGGACTTGCAATGAAGAATTATTGTATTATCGGGGTTTCACAAAATGTTGATAATACAATAAAAATTAAATAAAAATCAGAGGCACAAAACAAATCAGTCCAAAAAAAGCTTTTAAGTCTCTGCTATATTTCTCCAGTCCTGGGCCTGGAAAAGAAGTCGCAAGTCAAGTGTCTGTATTACATGCATTTACCTGGAATGATAAGGGAAGATGTTGTGGTTAGCTGGTGATCAGAGCTGAGGCTTTAAAAACTGTGTCACCACAAAACTTCCAAAACAGAGCTGAGACCCACTGTACCAGTGATCTCCTTTCTACCAGATCATACTCATCATCAGTGATGCTCACAATGTGGCCTTGGGGCCAGCAGGAGCAGCAGCAGCGGCGGCAAGGCCTTGTTAGAATTGTATGTCCTCCAGGTCCAGCCTAGACCAAACTCCAGGGCTGGGGCCCAATAATCAGTGTTTTAACAAGTCCTCTGGGTGATTCTGATGCATGCTCAAGTTTGAGAAGTGCTGCTTATTTCACCATAGAGTGAAAAAAGTATGACATTCCTGATTTTAAGAGTCTGTGTCTAAAATGGTGCTGGGTTCAATGCAAACTCTCTTTGTTTGACACGTTTTATCATTTTTATCTTAAGAAAAAATTAAAGTCACGTGTTTTGAAGAAAGAAAGAAAGAAAGAAAGAAAGAAAGAAAGAAAGAAAGAAAAGGAAGGAAGGAAGGAGGAAGGAAGGAAGGAAGGGGAGAGACGGAAGGAAGGAAGGAAAGAAGGAAGGAAGGAAGGAAAGGGAGAGAAGGAAGGAAGGAAGGAAGGAAGGAAGGAAGGAAGGAAAGAAGGGAGGGAGGGAAGGATGAAGGGAGGGAGGGAGGAGAGAAGAAGAAAGGAGAGGGGAGTGGAGTTGGGAGGGGAAAGAAAAGTAAAATAAGCAATCCAGGACAAGCAAATTGAAGGCATCTGTAATCCCACAACCTAGAATAACCCATTAGGACCACCACATTGCACAACCCTGGGGCTATGTTTCACACAAAATACGGTGCAGTTTGTGCAATGTGGCTTGACCACTATTCATATTTTTGTTAATATCTTCCAAATATAGCCTCCAAACAGAATTAAAAGTACACAATGTTTTACAACCTACTTATTTTCATTGAAGGCTATAATTATGAATATGTCCCTAAATATTTCTAATACATCATGTTTTTAATAATAGAATGGTGATCCTTTCAGTGGATTTACCATAACTTAAGAAATCCCCTGCCAGGTGCGGTGGCTCACATCTGTAATCCCAGCACTTTGGGAGACCAAGGCAGGCGGATCACCTGAGGTGGGGAGTTCGGAATCTGCCTGGTCAACATGGAGAAACCCCGTCTCTACTAAAAAACACAAAAAAATTAATCGGGCATGGTGTCACACGCCTGTAATCCCAGCTACTCTGGAGGCTGAGGTAGCAGAATCACTTGAACCCAAAAGGGGGTTTGGTGAGCTGAGATCACGCCATTGCACTGCAGCCTGAGCAACAAGAATGAAACTCCACCTCAAAAAAAAAAAAAAAAGAAAGAAAAAGAAAAGAAATCCCATACTGTTTGATATTTGGGTTATTTACAATTTGGAATTCTTATATTACAACGAACAAATTACAGCAGTTTCTTTGTGCACAGCTGTGGTTATCCCCGTGAAGTAAATTCTAAGCAGATAAGTTAAGAATAAGGCTTGCCCTTTATTTGCTCTTCGTGGTGTTATAATTTTATTCTTCCTGGTAGCAAAGACTAATCTCCACATTTTGGAATTTTTCTGAGATGCCTATTTATGTTTGTTCAAATAACGGTGTTAGGCATTTTCTGTCTTTACTAGTCACTGAAGCACCTAGCTCAACAAAGAATCAATAAGAAAACACATGGATTTGTCCACATGCTGCCATGTTAAAGAGAACTGAGATTCTAGCACCAAGACAAAGTCTTCTTTACAGACAGAGAAGGCCTGACAATTCAGCATTAACAGCAATTACCAATATGCTTCCTGAAATTAGAACTGCTCTCCTACGTATTTGCAGAAAGCTAATTAGCCAAGTTGAGTTCTGTCAGCACAATCACATAAAATTGTCCCTCATATTCCTAATGCTCTTTGGTCATTGAATTTCAGCTGCTTTCCAGTATCTGGAATCCTTCAGTGGCCCTTTTTTCCTTCCACCGGTGACTAAATGGACCTTTAATCAATTTGCATTGTGTAGAAGCAAAGTCACTCTGGAACGGATGGCATATACCGCAGCCTATGATGCGTGCTTATAATGGAAGGCATGACAAGCACTTCATAACCCTGCAGCCCTGTGGTTACAAGCTCCAGCGCCTGTGTTAGGCAGGCAGGGGAAAATCCTCACGTCGGTACAACACAGCGAGGCCCCTCATTGGAGCACTGCAGTCATTTGGCTGCAAGCTGCAGAGCCCTCTCCAATGCACCAGCTGGGGAGAGGAAATGAATCACACAATAAAACTGAATGTGCTCACCTCTCTGGCTGCCACATATCTGTGTGCAGGCTGGTTCCTGCATCCCCAGCATGTCTACCTGGAGCCATTAACTAGTTTGCGTGGGCTGGAGAGAATGTGGGTTTCTCACTCTTCCAGATTATCACTTGGTGTACTACATTCCCATTTTCTCCAGTTTCTGGCAGAGGGAAGAAATGTGGTCTCGGGGAGAAGATGGTGGAAAAGTTGCATAGAGGTGAAAATCACTAAGGTCTTGGCTCCATTTCCTCCTTCTCCACTGATTCCTTGGCATCCTTACCTGTAAACTAGGGAGGCTGGCAACTGTTCATATCTCTCTCTCTCTCTCTCTCTCTCTCTCTCACACACACACACACACACACACACACACATACACACACATATGCAGGCTGTTAGGCTGGACCAGCAATTCCTATCATTTATGAACTGCCTCTGTACTTCACTACCTGCCTTCAGTCTTTAGGGGCAAATCCTGAGTAACAGGGAGTTAATTGTGTCAGAATTCAGAAATCTATGTGAGCCTTATTTTGCTCACTTGAAGTAATCTCTTCCCACCACCTGCTCCTTCTCTACTTATTTGAATGCCATTTACCTTTCAGTCATCTTTCAAAGTCACAGCAAGTCTTGCATCCATCCCCATCACCATGCTCTTTCTAACCACCCAGTCTGCAGTGAATTCTCCCTTCCCTAATCTTCTACAGCAGTTGTCATCCTTACCTCTCCTTTGGGGCTTATACTTGTCTGTGTTATCAATGAGTTTTTGGTGTAAGTGTCTCACCTCCACAACTAAGTAGCAAACTCCTTAAAGTCAGAGATTATGAAGTATGCATCTGTGCATGCCCTGCCATGATTTTCCATTATAGAATTTATCCTAAGAAAACAATCACAGGCACTCATGACTGATTAGCGGCAACCAATTTGTCAACAATAGTAACCAGTGCAAATGATTATTTTCTCCCAAAAGGGCCTGAAAGAGCAGCCATACTCCATTCTTTCTTCATTTATCATCACTGTCACTGGCTTCCTAATTCCCCACATTCCAGGACCCAATTCCCTATTAAAGGCATTTCTCTACTCCGGTCTTCCAAAAGTCTCTGGAGATGGTTGCATTGGGACGGGGTGGGAAGTTGCTAAAATATCGCATAGTACATGTTTGGCAAAATTCCAAATTGCCTCCAATTTCCCAAGAAACAATTACAACATTCTCAGAAATCCCCAAAATTGACAAACACTATGTTCTAAAGGAATTCTGAACTGAAACAAATAAAGATAGTGGGAAATCACTGACCAGGATGAAGGTCCCTTGGTGAAAGCAAGGACACTGACATACATGGCACCAGGCTCAGTGGCAGGGCAGGGGAAGGAAGGGGGTTCTGGATGAGGTGAGCTTTTCTCCTCTGCCGTCTCCAGTGACCCACTGCTAGGTTCTCAGCCCCTATCGCCTCACTGATGTTTGATATTTATTTAAAAATAGAAGAAGCCTTTTGTTCTTCCATCAGAGATCATGTTTAAAAATGCAAATACCCACCATGTTTAAATTAACACTAAGACAAAAAATGGTGTGTGTCAGATTCTTTACTTATCGCAGGCTTTGACAGCAGAACAATAAGAAGAGATGTCACTGAATGAAGAAAAGAATAGAAAAGGAGAGAAGATTCTCTTTTGAACCCAACATGAATTTTATTCATTTTTGTTTAGCTCTGATTATATCTGTTCTAGAATGATAATAAAACAATAGAATCAAAAAAAAGTAACTTACTCTTGTAGAATGTATTGTTTATGACCAAACACCTTCATGTCTGTTGCTGAAATGGTTTCCCAGAGCAATCCTGTGAAGAAGACATAATTCCCTCTTGACTGGTGAAAAAAACAAGTCTCATGGAGACAACATAAAAACCTCAAGACGTCACAGGTAGTAACAGAATCAGGTCTCAAAACTTGACCATATGTTTATTAATTCAACAAATAATTATGAACGACCTACTGTCGGCCAGATTTGTGCTAGGTGCCAGGGATAAAATGATGTGCAAAACCCAAGACAGACTCTGCCCATGTGGACCTGGGAGTCCAACAAAGAGACAGGTGCTAATCAACTAGTGACAGAAATAAATGCAGGATTAATCCAAGAGTGAAGTGGTGACAACAAGGAGAGTCATTCTGCAAGGAGAGAGGCAGGACAACAGTTTTCCAGACAGAAGGAACCAGCACACGCAAAGGTCCTATACAAGAGCTAGCCATGCATTCCGGAAACCCTAAGAAAGCCAGCACAGCAGACAGCAAGGAAGCCGATGGTGTGGGCAGAGTCTGGTTTGCAATGACATGGACTTCATCTTCTGTCCAAGAAAAATTGATGTCCCTAAAATATTTTAAGCAAGGGAATAACTGAGAAATTTCCATGATTGAAAAGCACTGTCCTCGACAATGGCATCACGTTGCCACCCCATAAACATTTTAAATGGAACTGAACATCTACACTAGTAGCCATAACACTGCCACTTGCCCCGGCCGTCCAAATCCAAGGGCTCTGCACCTGACCCAGTGCCATTATCCCTCATTTTTCCATCCAATCAAAGTTCTCTAGAGAGCCCACATGTAAGCTTCCACGCTGGGAACCGCTGCAGACAACGATGTCACAGACTCAGACTCTCTCTCAGGAAGCCTGAAGCCTGGAAAAGGAGAGCAGCCATGCAGACAAGAACTCTCGAACAAGGTGGAGAGTACTAACTGCCTTCTGATAAAGGGAAAGGAAATCCCCACAGAATGACAGAGCTGCAGCCTTTCCTCAAGAATATGGGCACAGGTAGGCCAGGTGTGGAGGCTCACACCTGTAATCCCAGAGCTTTGGGAGGCCAAGGTGGGCAGATCACAAGGTCAGAAGATGGAGACCATCCTGGCTAACACGATGAAACCCCGTGTCTACTAAAAATACAAAAAATTAGCCGGGCATAGTGGCAGGCGCCTGTGGTCCCAGCCACTTCGGAGGCTGAGATGTGAGAATGGTGTGAACCCAGGAGGCAGAGCTTGCAGTGAGCCGAGACCGCGCCACTGCACTGCAGCCTGGGTGACAGCCAGATTCTGTCTCAAAAAAAAAAAAAAAAAAAAAGAATATGGACACAGGTTCCACTGTGTTGACACTTATTACATCAGGGAAGTCAGAGACCACGCTCATTCATTCTTTGTACAATCTCTCCTTTTACTCTTTGGACATATGCAAACTTATTTCTGTATCTTTGCAATTTAAAAATTTGACTCTGAGTCAAGTCTCTTTTCAGGTATTTTGCCTACAATATAGAGGGTGCTACCAATCAGCCTATTAAATTTTTTCTTAATTCGGGAAAGTTTAAAGTTTAAACATATTGTTAGTTATATTTATTTGGAATGCTCTGGTACATCCTTGGGACCACTTACAATGATTAACTTGGCTCTCTATTCTCTGCTTTATAAATAAGTGTTTGTATATACATAGATCTGTATATTTTATATATATATACACACACAGAGATGTACATATTCTTATATGCACATATTTATATGCACACGCATATATCATCTGATCTGCATATGCATAAAATATTATCTTTCATTTATGATCTTTTTGTCTTTTTTCTCTGAATTCTGAGAGAGCTCCTCTGTTTGCCTTCTTGATGATTTGATGTTCAGTAATATCCATCCTTTTCATTACTCCCCCTGATGAGAATTTTAAAATTCTACTTCATTTTTATTTTCATCCTTTTTTAATACACCAGTTGTCCATGTAGTAGAGTACATGTCTAGTATTCTCGCCTTAGAGTTTTCTGCTTTTGTTTCACAGCACCATATCTTCTAGCTTTTTATTGAGGCAGTTAAATAGTTATTAAATTTTCCCTATGGCATCTACAGTAAATAATAAGTCTGCTCTTCCTCTGAATTTTCAGGATGATGTATCTACTCACTTACTCTGTGGAAAGTTTTGTCCCATAGGAAACATATTGTTATTATTTTTTACTTTTATTAAAACTCAACTGAGGTGAGATCCATCCAGGCCAGCATTTGCCAAGGGACAGGAGTTTGAAATGCCTTTGACTCAATATTCTGTTCCATTTAGTCCTTATTGAAAAATCTCTGCTCAAAACCAGAGGTGGCATTGGACAATTCAGTCAATAGTTTTCAGTCTAGAGTGGACTTTCCCCAAGAATAACTCTTCCAGGCTTCTCTGCCATCTTCCCCAACTCAGACGGGCTTCCTCCCTGGCATGCTGCATAGACAGAGTAAATAAAAACCTCTCTCTTCTCCTGACTGTTGCTGACTCATGAGGTGAGCACCAATGAAAGTAGTGGAAAAACTCCAGAGAGTCCTCCATCACCACTTCCTGGCCCCTGGAGGTCCTAATCTCTGAATGGAGGTGAAAACAAGAGGGGGCATTGTATTATGGTAACACTAAAATCACATTGGCCAGGCAGTAAGAGGAATAATGGATACTTTTCTGGTTGATTCACATCTTTCCTTTCCCATGTACGTAGCCCCCATGGAATGGGTACAAAGTTTCTTCCTACCTACTCTTAGGAAAGCAGTCTTCGTTCATTTCTAAGCACAGGTGTGCTGTCAGTTGTGTTCTTCAGCCATGTGCTTTGCAGAAATTTCTCTTAGATTCTGGCAATGGGTTAACTGTCAGTCATTATTGCCCTCTTTTTCAGAGTCTTCCAGGGTACTTTATTCGGAAGCTGAGAGGGGATTTTAGGAACTATTGTAAACGCCATTCAACATATGCTTTTACAGAGGCTTCTTTTCTTTAGTGTCAGGAATCAACTGCATGAATTCTCTATAAAGCTAAGAAGATAGCAGGATAGGGAATATAAGAGCTAGAAAAATTCAGTCCACTCCTCCTGGGTCTGCACATTCTCATCTATCTAATGAATAGGGAACCTATGGGCAAAAGCATAAGTAAGAAGCAGCTTCACTGTGCACTGGTTACTACTTGGACCCACTGGGTCTTGGGTGTACTTTTCCTACTTGCCCAAGTCTAGTGAGACAGAACACCCACACACACAGGTTTCATGAAGCTTGTCTATTACTTGCAGATAAGCAGCAAGGAAAAACAGAAGCCTAGGATTCATGATGAACTGCTTCCCCAAGACTCAGAGAAGCTGTCCAGGGCAGATGGAGTCTTATCTGCATGTGCTCCACTTGTATGGCACTGAGGGACCCCAGAAAGCAGCCTGCCCTGGGTTTTCTCCCCCAGGAGTGACAGAACTTGCTGGACTAAAGTATTGAAAGACATCCTGTTCTGGGCGGGGCTGAAGGGAACCTGGCCTGTTCTGGCCATTCCCTCCCTAACTCAGGATGTTGCATTCCCTGAACATTCTAGTTATTCTTGAGAACTACAAGCAAGAAGGCAGAGAGAACTGGATTGGTTCAAGGACAGCCAGACAATTGTCCTGTAATAAGAACTTTAATCCTTCAATATTGTTATAGCCCACCCCTGAGAGAATGCTTCCAGGACCACCAGACCAAAATCCATGCCTGAAAACTTAATGACAATCAAACAAAAATATATAAACAAATGTAACTGCGAAGGTTCAGCTAAGAGCTAGGACCTTTAAAGATTTTGAAAAATTGCTGCTCTAAATCAGTGATACTCAACTAGGAGAGATGTTACTGATAGAATGCTACTACCACATGAATAGGAAAAAGGCAGAGAAAAGGCTAAGAACTCTTAAATCCCTACGAGGTGGCAGCCAGGTCTAAAATCCTATGGTTTTACGACAACTGAATTTGGCAAAGGAGAAATGGAGTTCTTAGTGACATTTGGTCCCATATTTTGAAGGCCTATAACTTCCTTGAACTGCCAGAAGATGTTCTTGCCAAGATTTCTGAAGTGGCTTAGCCCAAGATTCCTTTAGGGCTGACATGTGCTTTCCAAAGTGGTAATGTTCCTTAGATTGCCAAACCAGCTGTGCTGGATCCAAACAATGACAAACAATAAATGTAAAACTCATTAAACCAAACAAGGCAGAAAGCAGTTTAGGCAAATGTATATTGTACAAAATAGATTTGCCTTTTATTTCTTTCTAATAAGGTGGGGAAGGGGAGAGAAAACCTGGATCGCTTGGATTTCAACATGAAAAGGGGAAATTACACCCTCTAGTGGTGCTTTACTGTGTCGCTTTTGGTTTTGTGCTTTCGTGGTGCTTTAAGTATCTGTGGCCCCTACCATTTCCCCCTCTACCTCTCTCTCTCTCTCTCTCTCTCTCTCTCTCTCTCTCTCACACACACACACACACACACACACACACACACACACACGCAACCCGAGAGAGAGAGAGAGAGTTGTTCATTTCGGAGTCTTTCAGGTCTTCAGCTTATTATATGCAAACATACATTATGTGTATTTATCTGTAATTATAGCTCCTAATTATGGAGTGCCTGCTATAGAGAAGATCCTTTTGATATATTTCTATATTATTAGTTCTTACAGTATTCCCAAAAGGTATTTAGTATTGTTCCCATTTTACAAGAAGAAACTGAAGCACAGAAAGAAGGAAATTTGTTCAAGGATACATAACTAATGTTAAAAAACATACAACTGGGAGGCCATTTGGCTGAGGCAGCTCCAGCATTCTGGGTTTCTACATAGACAAAACAAAACCCAATTCAGTGTAAATGAGAAAATGAAATTTAACTTTAACCAATCAGACCAGCTGACCTCCAGCTAGGGACTTTCCACTGGAATGATCCAAATAAGGCTACTGCTTCACTTTAACCAGTCACATATTTTCTTTCCCTTGTTTCTGTAGTCAGCTTCCTCTCATACCCTTTTGTCAGAGCCCCTGAACTGCTACCATCTGCAGCTATCTGGTTCAAGAATCACTGTATGCTCAAATAAACTCAAAAATATTAATGCACCCAAGTTTATCTTTTAACGCTAGTAAATGGCAAAGCAGATGTGAAAAGCAGGCATTCCGACTACAAATCTCATGTTCTCTTCTTTATGTCACCTTGTTTCCCTCCTTTCACCCCTAAAAACTCCTAACATTCTAAGCAAAGAGTGCAGCAATTGTAAAGGATGAAATCTGGTGAGCCAAAAGATTTTAGGGCATTTGAAATTCAATTGCTACATTTAGTTGCAGATAATGGAAACCACTGTGGCCATGTTAAGAAGAAAGTTGTTTAATACCAGTGATTGAGTACATACAAAATTAGTGGAAGGCCTAGAGGAGAAGGATCTGGAATGGGCCTGACTCCCAAAACACCACAGCAGCATGGGCCCGCCATGGAAACTTCTCTCCCACAGTCTGGAATCTGGAACACCTGCACCACCACCCTTCTCCTTTCTGAGCTGAGTTTCTGAATTCAGCTCTCCTTCAAGTGCACCCAGTTGGCAGAACTCAAATAATATTCAAATCCCTACTGCAAGGAAGTCTGGGAAATAAAGTTTATAGTTTTCTATCCTCTGCAGTAAAACAAGGCACAGAAGAAAGTGTTTGGAAGGATTTTATGAGACTCAATCTACAGTTCCCACCCCATCCTTTTTTTTTTGAGATGGAGTCTCGCTCTGTCACTTAGGCTGAAGTGCAGTGGTGCGATCTCAGCTCACTGCAACCTCTGCCTCCCAGGTTCAAGCGATTCTCTTGCCTTAGCTTCCACGTAACTGAGACTACAGGTGCGTGCCACCATGCCCGGCTAATTTTTTGCATTTTTAGTAGAGAGGGGGTTTCACTGTGTTAGCCAGGATGGTCTGGATCTCCTGACCTTGTGATCCACCTGCCTTGGCCTCCCAAAGTGCTGGGATTACAGGTGTAAGCCACCGCGCCCAGCACCCACCCCATCATTTTTAACAGAATGGAAGTGAACCTCTGAAAAAGAAATTTCTGTATGTGTGTTATATTCAAGTTAGGAAGCCTCTCAGTCATCCAGCAAATCGCCACATAGAGGAAATCATTGTCCATTGGTAAAGCCACTCCTCTGCGCTAAAGAATCAGCCTTATCCTAGGAATTTTCAAATATCCCACTTATGAAAACGAGGGCCTTTAAAGGTTTCTCTCCATTAAAGCCATCAATAGAGCAGGGAATTATGGGCCAGCCTATTCCCAGTCTCCAAACGTTGAAGGTATCTTTTACAACACTGAGAGAAGACAGACGGTGCTAAATTGCCCCTCAGCGGGCTGTAAGAGTTAAAGTACTTCCCGAGAGGTGTAATTTACTGGCCTCGCACCACTTGGATCAGGCTCTGCACTTGGCATTTCCATTCAGCATGCTGAGGACTTGGCAGGGAGGGAAGCCATCCCAGTCCAAACCAGGAAAAATGAAACACTTCCCTCTCCTAGTTCTGAGGCCAAAAAAAGTGTGCAATGGCTCCCTTCTTCCAAAATCACCTTCATTTTAATCAGTCTATATTCGCCTGACTTTGTGTCAGAGATGGACTACAAACCAGATGTGACAAGCAAAGCAACTAAACATTTCTTTGAAGGAAAGAATGAATTTAAAAAAAAAAAAAAAGGAAAATTTATTTTTTAAATACCTTCCACAAACCAGACACTATTATAGGGGATCTATACTCAATCTACAGTTAAATCTATAAAGTAATTATTACTCTCTCGATTTTGCCACTGGGGAAACCGAGACTCAGAAATTAAGTCGTTTGCCTCAGCTCACAGCTACTACACTATACACTGGAATTCAGACCTAAATCTCTGATTCCACAGCCCTTGTGTTTACCTTTACATGAGTATTTCTCAGTCTTTTTTAACCATGTCTCACACAAACACACACACACACACACACAAATTGCCAAACGTTCCTTTTGGTAGCTTACATTACAAAAATAATAGGCATCTTATTCATTTTCCAAATATGAGTTGTTATATTTCATTTACAAATACAGAATTATTATATCATCATATTACTCTTTCAAATTACGCAGGCATCCCAATTTCTCCACAGGTTATAATAATACATTTTTTCCCTCACTGTTACGGGATCTTTGGGGTGTTGCTTTTCTGGCCAGAAACCTGTGGCCGGTGGTGCCTTTGCCTGAGATTGGCTTGGGCCCGCTGGGCTCATTCTGCCCACTCAGTCTGGCGGTGGTAGCTCACACTACCAGCCTGGATTTCACACCTCCAAGGAAAACTGCGAGTCAGGTGTGGAGCAGTGAGGAGTGTGTGAGTAGGATCTGGCCACTGTGCAGTCAGACACAGCAGCTGCTGCTTCGGGGCAGGAAGCTCCAGGTGCTGATATAGGTGCTGGCTCTCCATACAGCTGTGGCTGGACCAGGTGTACCACAAGCAGCTTCCCCAGCTGGCACCATGGAATGCAGTGGTGCCTGGAAGCTTGGAGACACCAGGAACTGGAGGGCCCAAAGAGGGAGTCACAGCCCAGGCTGGGGGAGCTCCCAGGTCTGGGCTCCTTGAAGGGCCACAGCTCTTCTCTCCTTCTCTGTGCCCATAACGTGGTGAACAAGGGGCACGTCTCAGCCCTGTTTGTGTTACAGCTCTTTTAGCCTCACCATTCAGCGGGTCCTGAGTTCTTGTCCTGTGACCAGGAAAAATGAGGGATGCAGGCAAATGGAGGGTGAGCAAGATGAAGAGGAGCTTTATTGAGCAACAGAACAGCTCAGAGGAAACCCACAGGAGGTAGCTCCTTTTTACAGCCAGGGTGTCCCAATGAGTAGCTCCTCTCTGCTAGGCAAGTCATCCTGACAAGTGTTCAGCTATCAGCAGAGAGGGTAGCTCCTCTCTGAAGCTGGTTGTCCCTCCTCAACTGTTCAACAGAGAGGATAACTCCTCTCTGCAGCTGGTTATCCTGTAGTCCGTCCAAGTGTGGCTGAGCCCAAGGCTTTTATGGGCCTCAGAGGGGAGGAAGTGCAAGCCAGTTGGTCCATGGACAGCCATGGGTGGGCCAGGAAAAGACAGCACGAGTTCCCAACCCACAGCCCAAGCCCCAGCCTTCAGCCCTCCCTGGCCTGAAGGTGGAGCCTCATCAGGACCTGCCCCCTTCTGCCCAAGAGCCTGTCTGCCTCCTGCCACTGTCCATGGCGCCCAGGCTGCTTGTGCCAAGGGACACCTGCAGGCTAGTGATGAGCTGCCCTCAGCTTCCCCTTCTGCACTCATCGGCACCCAAAGTCCAGAGAGGGCCAAGGTGGCAAGGGGCTGGCATGTCATTGCTGCCCCAAGCATGCACACACCCAGCCAGGCTGTGACAGCTCCTGGGCTCAGCCCCAACCCCACTCCAAGAGACTAGTGACTGCCTGGAGTAAGGAGAGGCCAGGCAGCGGGAGCAGACACCCTTGAGCCTGCAGAGGCAGGTGAGGCCTTCCCAGGCCCCCAGAGATGTGATCTCTGCATCACAGAGTGCAGAAATGCCCTGATCCTGCACTTGGGATGGGGGGGCTCCCACCTACTGTGTGGAACGTTTGCAAGCAGCCCCAGCCCATGCCCCCTCACAGCCTGGGGCAGGGGCTTCAGTTCCTCACTGCACCCCTCTCTGCCCACCCTTCCATGCCCAACTGCATTGCTCCCCTTCTGGTGGGCAGCTCAGCCCAGCACCATCTCAGTGGCCCCCAGAGCTGGAGGTAGGTTCTGGGGGGTGCTCCCACTTGTCCCTGGCTCCCATTGGTTTTGTGGAGCTGGCACCACCCCAGACCCAGCTCTGCCTCCTCCCCACACCCTCCCCATAGTGGCAGTGGGTGAGAACAGCAATGCAGGACCAGGGTCCCGAGCAGCAGAGGCTCCAGGCCTGGGGGCTGGTCCCTCCCAGCAGCACAAGGGTCGGGGATGGGGTGCAGTCAGCTGCCTCAGGGACACAAGGGCACAGGGGTCCCACCACTGCCATTGCCGCTCCCGCAGCCACTCCTGCCACCACCACTCACACCTCCCTGCTGCAGCTGGCCCAATGGCAGTGGCTGCTTCTGACAGCCTGCCACTGCCATCATCACCACCACTAATGGCATGAAGGATTAAAATGATGTCAACCAGTGAAAAATAATTGAAAAGGAAATTGAGGAATTTCTAACCAAAGTGAAAAATCATGAACTTTAAAAACTATCACCTTAGAAGAAGATATCCTAAACTGAAGTTTAGATCTCTTGGGAACTGACTTCTTCAGTGATACACTTATCATAGCCCACATACCTTAAAGAGTTGTGAAGAAGAATTATCAACTGTATGCGTGCAAAATATTTTATAAGCTTACAAAGGAAGGTGAAGTTTTATTTTTGGATAACAAGACATATATAACCAACTCCCTATGACTTGAATAAGCCAAAACTTATATTAAAAAGCAGTTGTTCTCCTCCTTAGATAGATGTGAGCATAATGCTCTGAAAACGTTCTGTGTCAGAGGCCTATACTTCGGGTCCAGGAAGAGTGGCCTAGTGAAAGAAAGAGCACAGCACATCCTTTGGAGTCAGAAGTCCTGGATTTGACTTCAGTTCCTCCATACACTAGTTGAGCAACAACCTACTCTCTCTGAGCCTCATTTCCTCCTCTTGAAAATTCAGGGTTTTCCTACATCACAGGCTTATGGCGAGAAGCTTTCACAAAGTATGTGAAAGCTGTGTATAGACATATTAATTACTACACTACATTTAATATATTGTCATTCCTAAGTTGACCATGCAGCAGCACAAACACAAAGTTATCTTTTGATTAAAAGTTTATTTTTTATTTAAAAAACAAAGGTTATCTATCTGGGTTGTACCTGAAGGAAGGAAAAAAACAATCACCTGACCAAGTGCATAATATTTAATGAAGATCAAACATTTTGGTTCCTGCAGCTTCTTCCCTGAAATATTAATATGAAGTTCTTGTATTCCTTTCTAGTTTTTTTTTTTTTTTTTTAACGTTTACATCCCAATACTATTTGTCTAGCAAAGATATCATTGTCTTGGTGTTACACGGAGCCCCATTAAGCCAAAGCAATAGCGAGAGCCCTCTCAGCAGTGCCACCTAGTGGGATGGGAAACAAGTGCATGCCCAGCCTCTACAGCCAGGGTGATAATTATTTCTAAAAGTTTCTGAGCCAGTTACATGATCGTATCCTACCTCTTAAAATAGACACTATACATTAAGGAATATTAAAGTGTGTAAGGTAATTTTTCTTATCTACTTAGTGTCTATTAAATATGTCAAAAATGTATTCACTCTTTGAAAAAATTTAAATAAAAACCCTGTACTCTTAAAACATGAGAAAAGCATGCCGCTAAAATGGTATTTTTTAAAAACCCTTTCTATACATAAATCTAAGAATATCTGTGGGGAAATTAATATCAAGAGTGGCCAAAATATTTTAGCAAAGTTTTCCTAAGAAATGGCAAAAATTGGCCGGGCGCGGTGGCTCAAGCCTGTAATCCCAGCACTTTGGGAGGCCGAGACGGGCGGATCACGAGGTCAGGAGATCGAGACCATCCTGGCTAACACGGTGAAACCCCGTCTCTACTAAAAAATACAAAAAACCAGCCAGGCGAGGTGGCGGGCGCCTGTAGTCCCAGCTACTCAGGAGGCTGAGGCAGGAGAATGGTGTAAACCCGGGAGGCAGAGCTTGCAGTGAGCTGAGATCCGGCCACTGCACTCCAGCCTGGGCTACAGAGCGAGATTCCGTCTCAAAAAAAAAAAAAAAAAGAAAGAAATGGCAAAAATTATATCCTTACTCAGATTCCAAGTATCAAAGAACACAAAAGTTTTTAGAAAGTGACACAAAATATAAGGAAAATGCATATAACTTCGTGGGAGAGAGACACTGATGCAAAAAAAATCTGAATAGATCAAAAGTCGCAAGACTAAAAGCACACACACACATAAACACATATGCTAGAAATTTCAGTTGCGTGATATACTTTTTCTGGGGCTGCAAATACAGTTGAGAAGCACTTTCATCTGTATTCATGCAACACTTAGGAGGTGGTGGAGTAAAGAGATGTGTGTCTCTGACAGCCCTGAATAGTTTACCAGTTCTTGACCTGAGCTGTTTCTTTTTATTTAAAAAGATAACAGATGTATGGCAGCCCCTGGGAAATTATGATGTAGTCATAGCAGTGGTCCCCAGCCCCTGGGCCACAGGTTGGAGCCAGTCCATGACCTGTTAGGAACTGGGCCACAGAGCAGGAGGTTGAGTGGCAAGTGAGTATTACTGCCTGAGCTCCACATCCTGTCAGATCAGCTGTGCATTAGATTCACATAGGAGCACAAACCCTATTGTGAACTGCACATGTGAGGTACCTAGGTTGTGCACTCCTTATGAGAATCTAATGCCTGATGATCTGAGGTGGGACAGTTTCCTCTTGAAACCAATGACCCTGCCCCTCCACCCCATTCATGTAAAAATTGCCTTCCACAAAACCAGTCCCTGGTGCCAAAAAGGTTGGAAACTGCTGCACTAGAGATGCCCACCAAACCCGCTCCATAGCTAACATGAGAATTTAGAGATTTTCTGTTTTATTCTATACAAATAATGCTTAAGTCTGAAATATGTCAAACATGTGAAAAAACATAAAGAATAATATAATAAACATGGGTGAACCCATATGAACAAATGTTAACATTTTGCCCAATGTGCTTCAAATATTGTTTTTGTTTTAAGAAATAAAATATTACAGAAACTATTGAAGCCCTCTATTAAATCCTCCCAATCCCATTTTCTTGCTTGCTACCCACAGGTGATCACAATCCTGAGACATGTGTGATTCCTCCCCATGCTTGTTCTTATCTCCTAAACTGCTACATTTCTACATATGTATATGCTCACAAATGATATGGCATAGTCATGGGTGTTTCAACCTTAAGGAAATGCTATGATACTCTATATAACATTCTGCAATTTGCTTTTTCATTCACATCTGTTTTTAGTATTCGTATTGGTAAATGCAGTCCTATTTTGGGCAACTATGGTGTAGTATTCTCATGTATGATTTTTTCTTCGCATAAAGGGGTACAAGTGCAGTTTTGTTACATGGGTATATTACATAGTAGTGAAGTCCGGGCTTTTAGTGTAAGCATCACTCAAATAGTGCCCATTGTACCCATTAAGTACTTTATCATCCCTCACCCCCTCCTAGACTGCCTCCCTTCCAAGTCTTCGATGTCTATTATTCCATACTGTATATTCATTTGTACACATTATTTACCTCCCGCTTATAAGTAAGCACACGCAGCTTTTGACTTTCTGTTTGAGTTGTTTCATTTATAGCTGAATAGTATTAAGTGGTATATACTATATATACAACATTTTCTTTTTTATTTTTATTTATTTTCAAGTGTTGTGGGTACCTAGGTGTATATATTTATGGGGTATATGGGATATTTTGATATAGGAAAACAATGTGCAATAATCACCTCAGGGTAAATGAAGCATCCAGCACCTCAAGCTATTAGCCTTTGTGCTACAAATGATCCAACTATACTGTTTTATTTTTAAATGTACAATTAAGTTATTATTGACTATAGTCACCCTCTTGTGCTATCAAATAGTATGTCTTATTCATTCTTTCTAAATACATTTTTTTGTATCCATTAACTATCCCCACTTTCTCCCAACCCCCCACTACCCTTCCCAGCCTCTGGTAAATCCTTCTACTCTTAATCTTTATGAGTTCAATTGTTTTGATTTGCATACCCCACAAATAAGTGACAACATGCAATGTTTGTCTCTCTGTGCCTGGTTCATTTCACTTAATGATCTCCAGTTCCATCCCTGTTACTGGAAATAACAGGATCTCATTCTTTTTCATGTCTGAATAGTACTCCACTGTGTATATGTACCACATTTCCTTTATCCATTGATCTGTTGATGGACACTTGGCTTGCATCCAAATTCTAGCTGTTGTGGACAGTGCTGCCACAAACATAGGAGTGCAGACATCTCTTCAATATACTGATTTCCTTTCTTTTGGATATATACCCAGCAGTGAGATTGCTGAAACATCTGGTAGTTGTATTTTTAATTTTTTGAGGAACCTCCAAACTGTTCTCCATAGTGGTTGTACTAATTTACATTCCCACCAACAGTGTGCAAGAGTTCCCTTTTCTCCACATCCTCACCAGCATTTGTTACTTAATGTCTTTTGGATATAAGCCATTTTAACCGGGAATGAGATGATATCTCATTGTAATTTTGATTTGCATTTCTCTGACAATCAGTGACGTTGAGCACCTTTTAATATGCCTCTGCCAATTTTATATCTTCTTCGGCTAAATGTCTATTCAGATCTTTTGCCCATTTTTGATCAAATTATTAGATTTTTCCCCATAGAGTTAAGCTTCTTAAATATTCTGGTTATGAGTCCCTTGTCAGATGGGTAGTTTACCAATAGTTTCTCCCATTCTGTGGGTTGTCTCTTCTCTTTGTTGATTGTATCCTTTGCTGTGCAGAAGCTTTTTAACTTGATGTGACTCCATTTGTCCATTTTTGCTCTGCGGTATTGCTCAAGAAATCTTTGCCCAGGCCAATGTCCTGGAGATTTTCCCCAGTGTTTTCTTCTAGTAGTTTCATAGTTTAAGGTCTTAGATTTAAGTCTTTAATTCACTTTGATTTGATTTTTGTATATGGTGAGAGATAGGGGTCTAGTTTCACTCTTTTCCATATGGATATCCAGTTTTCCCAGCACCATTTATTGAAGAGACTATCCTTTCCCCAATGCATGTTCTTGGCACCTTTTTCAAAAATGAGTTCAATGTAGGTGTGTGGCTTGATTTCTGGGTTCTGCCTTCTGTCCCATTGGTCTATGTGTCTGTTTTCATGTCAGTACCATGCTGTTTTGATTACTGTAGCTCTCTCATATAATTTGAAGTCAATGTGATTCCCCCAGCTTTATTCTTTTTGTCTAGTATAGCTTTGGCTATTATGAGTCTTGTGTGGTTCCATAAAAATTTTAGGATTTTTTTTCTACTTCTGTGAAGAATGTCATTGACATTTTGATAGGGATTGCATTGAATGTGTAGACTGCTTTGGGTAGTATGGACATTTTAACAATATTGATTCTTCCAATCCACAAACATGAAATATTTTTTCATTTTTTGATGTCCTTCAATTTCCTTCATCAGTGTTTTATAATTTTTGTTATAGACATTTTTCACTTCTTTGGTTAATTCCCAGATATTTAATTTCATGTGTGGCTATTATAAATGGGATTAGTTTTTTATTTATTTTTCATATTGTTCACTGCTGGCATATAAAAATGCTACCGGTTTTGTATGTTGATTTTGTATCCTGCAACTTTACTAAATTTGTTCCTTAGTTATAATAGTTTTCTTGCAGAGTCTTTAGGTTTTACCAAATATAAGATTATATCACCTGCAAACACGAAAAATTTGACTCCTTGTTTTCCAATTTAGATGGCTTTCTATTTTTCTCTTGTTCAATGCTCCAGCTAGGACTTCCAGTACTATGTTGAATAACAGTGGTGACAGTGAGCATCCTTGTTGTGTTCCAGATCTTAGAGGAAGGGCTCTCAGTTTCTCCCCATTCAGCATGATACTAGCTGTGGGTCTGTCATATATGGCTTTTATTATGTTGAGGTATGTTCCTTCTACACCCAACTTTTTGAGGATTTTTATCATGAAAGGACGTTGAACTTTAACAAATGCTTTATCAGCATTCATTGAAATGATCATATGGTTTTTATCCTTCATTCTGTTGATGTGATGCATTATATTGATTGATTTGTGTATGTTGAACCATCTTTGCAATCCCAGGAATAAGTGCCACTTGGTCATGATTAATGATCTTTCTACTGTATTGTTGAATTCAGTTTGTTAGTATTTTGTTGAGGATTTCTGTATCAATATTCCTCAGAGATATTGGCCTGCAATTTTTATTTTTTCATGTCTCTTTGTCTGGTTTTGGAATTAGGGTAATACTAGCCTTGTAGAATGAGTTTTGAGGTATTCGTTTCTCCTCTATTTAGCAGTGAAGCTATCAGTTCCTGGGCTTTTCTTTAGTGGGAGGCTTTTTATGATAATTTCAATCGTGTTACTTGTTACTGGTCTGTTCAAGTTTTGGATTTCTTCCTTGTTCAATATTGGTAGGATGTATGTATCTATGATTTTGTACATTTCTTCGAGATTTTCTAATGTATTGGCATATAGCTGCTCATAGTAGCCACTAATGATCCTTTGAATTTCTGCGGCATAGTTATAATGTCTCCTTTTTCATTTCTGATTTTGTTTATTTTGATCTTTACTCTTTTTTTCTTATGTAGTCTGGCTAAAGTTTTGTCAATTTTGTTTCACTTTTCAAAAAATCAACTTTTTGTTTCATTAATCCTTTGTATTTTTTTCATTTCAATTTCACTTATTTATACTCTGATCTTTATTATTTCTTTTCTTCTACCAATTTGGGGTTTGGTTTGCTCTTGCTTTTCTAGTTCTTTCAAGTGCATTATTAGATTGTTCATTTGAAGTTTTTTTCTCTTTTTTGATGTAGGCACTTACAGCTATAAACTTCCCTCTTAGTACTGTCTTTGCTGTATCTCATAGGTTTTGGTATGTTGTGTTTCCATTATTATTTGCTTCAAGAAATTTTTCAATTTACATCTTAATTTCTTCATTGACCCACTTCTCATTCAGGAGAATATTGTTTAATTTCCATGTATTTATATATTTTCCAAAATTCCTCTTGTTATTAATTTCTAGTTTTATTCCACTGTGGTCTGAGAAGATGCTTAATATTATTTCAATTGTTTGAAAGTTTTAAGATTTATTTTGTGACCTAACATGGTCTATCTTTGAGAATGATCCACATGCTGAGCAAAAGAATATGTATTCCGCAGTTCTTAGATGAAATGTTTTCTAAATATTATTAGATGCATTTGGTCTATAGTGCAGATTAAGCCTGATGTTTCTTTGCTGATCTTCTGTCTGGATGATCTGTCCAATGTTAAACATGGGGTGTTGAAATCTCCAACTATTTTTATATTGGGGTTTATCCCACTCTTTAGCTTTGATAGTATTTGCTTTATATACCAGGTGCTCCAGTGCTGGGAACATATACATTTAAAATGGTCATATTCTCTTGCTGAATTGACCCCGTATCATTATATAGTGATCTTCTTTGTGTCTTCTTATAGTTTTTGTCTTGAAATCTATTCTGTCTAATGTAAGCACAGTGACTCCTACTCTTTTTGTTTCCATTGGCATAGAACATCTATTTCCATCCCTTTGTTTCCAGTACATGTGTGTCTCTAAAGAAGTGTGTTTCTTGTAAGCAGCAGATTAACAAGTCTTGTTTTTCATTCATTCAGCCAGTCTATGTGTTTTGATTGGAGAATTTAGTCCATTTACATTCAGCGTTATTATTGATAAGTAAGGACTTACTCCTGCCATTTCATTATTTGTTTTCTGGTTGTTTTATGATCTTCTCTTCCTTCTTTTTTTCCTTCCCATCTTCCTATAGTGAAGGTCATTTTCTCTAGAGATATGTTTCTTGCTTTTTATTTTTTGTGTATCCATTGTATGTTTTCAGTTTTGGGTTACTACAAGGCTTGCAAATACTATCTTATAACCTATTATTTTAACGTGATAACAACTTAACACTATTTGCAGAAACAAACAAACAAAAATAAAACTAATAAAAACTGTATGCATTAATTCCATCCCCCTGCTTTTTAACTATTTGTTGTTTCTACTTATATCTTATTGTATTGACTATGTCTTGAAAAGTTGTTGTAGTTATTATTTTTAATTGATTCATCATTTCATCTGTTTGGATAAGAGTAGTTTACACACCACAGTTACAGTGTCATAATATTCTGTGTTTTTCTATGTACTTACTATTACCAATAAGTTTTGTACCTTTAGACGATTTCTTATTGCTCATTAATGTCCTTTTCTTTCTGATTGAAGTACTCCCATTAGCATTTCTTGTAGGATAGGTCTGGTGTTGATGAAGTTCCTAAGCTTTTGTTTGTCAGGCCATCTTTATTTCTCCTTCACGTTTGAAGGATATTCTCACTGGATGTTCTAGGGTAAAAGGTTTTTTTCCTTCAGCACTTTAAATATGTCATGCCACTCTCACCTGGCCTATAAAGTTACCACTGAGAAGTCTGCTGCCAGATGTATTGCAGCTCCATTGTATGTTATTTGTTTCTTGTTTTTTCCTACTTTTAGGGTCCTTTCTTTATCCTTGACCTTTGAGAGTATGATTACTAAATGCCTAGAGGTATTCCTTTTAGGGGGTAAATATGCTTGGTGTTCTATAACCCTCTCTGGATTAGGGAAGTTCTCTGTCATTATCCTTTTCAATAAACTTTCTACCCCTCTCTTTCTTTATCTCCTCTTTAAGGCCAATAACTCTAGATTTGCCCTTTTAGGCTATTTTCTAGATCCTATAGGTGTGCTTCATTTTTTATTCCTTTTTCCTTTGTCCTTGTGACTGTGTATTTTCAAATATCCTGTCTTCAAGCTCACTAATTCTTTCTTCTGCTTGGTAAATTCTGCTGTTAAGAATTCTGGGGCACATCCAAGATGGCCGAATAGGAACAGCTCCAGTCTCCAGCTCCCAGCATGAGTAACACAGAAGATGGGTGATTTCTGCATTTTCAACTGAGGTACCGGGTTCAACTCAATGGGCCATGTCAGACAGTCAGTACTGGTCAGGGGGTGCAGCCCAACCAGCAAGAGCTGAAGCAGGGCGAGAAATTGTCTCACCTGGGAAGCCCAAGGGGGAAGGGAATTCCTTTTCCTAGCCAAGGGAAACTGAGACACACAACACCTGGAAAATCGGGTAACTCCCACCCTAATACTGCACTTTACCAAGGGTCTTAGCAAATGGCATACCAGGAGATTAGATCCCACAGCTGGCCTGGAAGGTCCCACACCCACGGAGCCTCCCTCATTGCTAGCACAGCAGTCTGAGATCTAACTGCAAGGTGGCAATGAGGCTGGGGGAGGGGTGCCCACCATTGCTGAGGCTTAAGTAGGTAAACAAGCCACTGGGAAGCTTGAATTGGGTGGAGCCCACCACAGCTCAAGGAGGCCTGCCTGCCTTTATAGACTCCACCTCTGGGGATAGGGCATAGCTAAACAAAAAGCAGTAGAAACCTCTGCAGATGTAAATGTCCCTGTCTGACAGCTTTGAAGAGAGCAGTGGTTCTCCCAGCATGGAGGCTGAGATCTGAGAACAGACAGACTGCCTGCTCAAGTGGGTCCTGACCCCAGAGTAGCCTAACTGGGAGACATCCTCCAATAGGTGCAGACTGACACCTCACACCTCACATGGCTGGGTACACCTCTGAGACAAAGCTTCCAGAGCAAGAATCAGACAGCAACACACATGGTTCAGCAATATTCTATCTTCTGCAGCCTCCGCTGCTGATACCCAGGCAAACAGGGTCTGGAGTGGACCTCAAGCAAACTCCAACAGACCTGCAGCTGAGGGTCCTGACTGTTAGAAGGAAAACTAATAAACAGGAAGGACACCCACACCAAAACGTCATCAGTACTTCACCATCATCAAAGATCAAGGGCAGATAAAACCACAAAGATGGGGAAAAATCAGGGCACAAAAGCTGGATATTCAAAAAATCAGAGCGCATCTCCTCCTCCAAAGGAACGCAGCTCATTGCCAACAATGGATCAAAGCTGAATGGAGAATGACTTTGACAAGTTGAGGGAAGAAGGCTTCAGTCAATTAAACTTCTCAGAGCTAAAGGAGGAACTACGTACCCAGTGCAAAGAAACTAAAAATCTTGAAAAAATAATGGAAGAATGGATAACTAGAATAATCAATGCAGAGAAGGCCATAAACGAACAGATAGAAACCATGTCATGAGAATTACGTGACAAATGCACAAGCTTCAGTAACTGACTCGATCAACTGGAAGAAAGAGTATCAATGATTGAAGATCAAATGAATGAAATGAAGCGAGAAGAGAAGTCTAAAGAAAAAAGAGGAAAAAGAAATGAACAAAGCCTGCAAGAAGTATGGGATTATGTGAAAAGACCAAATCTACGTCTGATTGGTGTGCCTGAAAGTGAGGGGGAAAATGGAACCAAGTTGGAAAATACTCTGCAGGATATCATCCAGGGGAACTTCCCCAACCTAGTAAGGCAGGCCAACATTCAAATTCAGGAAATACAGACAATGCCATAAAAATACTCCTCAAGAAGAGCAACTCCAAGACACATCATTGTCAGATTCACCAAAGTTGAAATGAGGGAAAAAATGTTAAGGGCAGCCAGAGAGAAAGTTCGGGTCACCCACAAAGGGAAGCCCATCAGACTAACAGCAGACCTCTCGGCAGAAACTCTCCAAGCCAGAAGAGAGTGGGGACCAATATTCAATATTCTTAAAGAAAGGAATTTTTAACCCAGAATTTCATATCCAGCCAAACTAAGTTTCATAAGTGAAGGAGAAATAAAATCCTTTACAGACAAGCAAATGCTTAGAGATTTTGTCACGACCAGGCCTGCCCTACAAGAGATCCTGAAGGAAGCACTAAACATGGAAAGGAACAACCGGGACCAGCCATTGCAAAAACACGCCAAAATGTAAAGACCATCGATGCTAGGAAGAAACTGCATCAACTAACGAGCAAAATAACCAGCTAATATCATAATGACAGGATCAAGTTCACACATAACACTATTAACCTTAAATGTAAATGGACTAAATGCTCCAATTAAAAGACACAGACTGGCAAATTGGATAAAGAGTTGAGACCCATCAGTTTGCTGTATTCAGGAGACCCATCTCACACGCAGAGACACACATAGGCTCAAAATAAAGGGATGGAGGAAGATCTACCAAGCAAATGGAAAACAAAAAAAAGCAGGGGTTGCAATCCTAGTCTCTGATAAAACAGACTTTAAACCATCAAAGATCAAAAGAGACAAAGAAGGCCATTACATAATGGTAAAGGGATCAATTCATCAGGAAGAGCTAACTATCCTAACTATATATGCATCCAATACAGGAGCACCTAGTTTCATAAAGCAAGTCCTTAGAGACTTACAAAGAGACTTAGACTCCCACACAATAACAATGGGAGACTTTAACACCCCACTGTCAACATTAGACAGATCAACGAGACAGAAAGTTAATAAGGATATCCAGGAATTGAACTCATCTCTGCACCAAGTGGACCTAATAGACATCTACAGAACTCTCCACCCCAAATCAACAGAATATACATTCTTCTTGGCACCACATAGCACTTATTCCAAAATTGACCACATAGTTGGAAGTATTCCTCAGCAAATGTAAAAGAGCAGAAATTATAACAAACTGTCTCTCAGACCACAGTGCAATCAAACTAGAACTCAGGACTAAGAAACGCAATCACAACCACTCAACTGCATGAGTACTGAACAACCTGCTCCTGAATGACTACTGGGTACATAACGACATGAAGGCAGAAATAAAGATGTTCTTTGAAACCAATGAGAACAAAGATACAACATACCAGAAACTCTGGGACACATTTAGAGCAGTGTGTAGAGGGAAATTTATAGCACTAAATGCCCACAAGAGAAAGCAGGAAAGATCTAAAATTGACACCCTAACATCACAATTAAAATAACTAGAGAAGCAAGAGCAAACACATTCAAAAGCTAGCAGAAGGCAAGAAATAACTAAGATCAGAGGAGAACTGAAGGAGATAAGAGACACAAAAAAACCTCCAAAAAATCAATGAATCCAGGAGCTGGTTTTTTGAAAAGATCAACAAAATTGATAGACTGCTAGCAAGATTAATAAAGAAGAAAAGAGAGAAGAATCAAATAGATGCAATAAAAAATGATAAAGGGGATATCACTACTGATCCCACAGAAATAGAAACTACCATCAGAGAATACTATAAACACCTCTATACATATGAACTAGAAAGCCTAGAAGAAATGGATAACTTCCTGGACACTTACACTCCCCCAAGACTAAACCAGGAAGAAGTTGAATCCCTGAATAGACCAATAGCAGGCTCTGAAATTGAGGCAATAATTAATAGCCTACCAACCAAAAAAAGTCCAGGACCAGATGGATTCACAGCCGAATTCTACTAGAGTTACAAGGAGGAGTTGGTACTATTCCTTCTGAAACTCTTCCAATCAATAGAAAAAGAGGGAATCCTCCCTAACTCATTTTATGAGGCCAACATCATCCTGATACCAAAGCCTGGCAGAGACACAACAAAAAAAGAGAATTTTAGACCAATATCCCTGATGAACATCGATGTAAAAATCTTCAATAAAATACTGGCAAACTAAATCCAGCAGCACATCAAAAAGCTTATCCACCATAATCAAGCGGACTTCATCCCTGGGATGCAAGGCTGGCTCAACATATGCAAATCAATAAATGTAATCCAGCATATAAACAGAACCAAAGACAAAAACCACATGATTATCTCAATAGATGCAGAAAAGGCTTTTGACAAAATTCAACAGCCCTTCATGCTAAAAACGCTCAATAAATTCGGTATTGATGGAACATACCTCAAAATAATAAGAGCTATTTATGACAAACCCACAGCTAATATCATACTGAATGGGCAAAAACTGGAAAAATTCCCTTTGAAAACTGGCACAAGACAGGGATGCCCTCTCTCACCACTCCTATTCAACATAGTGTTGGAAGTTCTGGCTAGGGCAATCAGGCAAGAGAAAGAAATCAAGGGTATCCAGTTAGGAAAAGAAGAAGTCAAATTGTCCCTGTTTGCAGATGACATGATTGTATATTGAGAAAACCCCATCGTCTCAGCCCAAAATCTCCTTAAGCTGATAAGCAACTTCAGCAAAGTCTCAGGATACAAAATTAATGTGCAAAAATCACAAGCATTCTTATACACCAGTAACAGACAAGCAGAGAGCCAAATCAGGAATGAACTTCCATTCACAATTGCTTCAAAGAGAATAAAATACCTAGGAATCCAACTTACAAGGGATGTCAAGGACCTCTTCAAGGAGAACTACAAACCACTGCTCAGTGAAATCAAAGAGGACACAAACAAATGGAAGAACATACCATACTCATGGATAGGAAGAATCAATATCATTAAAATGGCCATACTGCCCAAGGTTATTTATAGATTCAATGCCATCCCCATCAAGCTACCAATGACTTTCTTCACAGAATTGGAAAAAACTGCTTTAAAGTTCATATGGAACCAAAAAAGAGCCCGCATTGCCAAGACAATCCTAAGTCAAAAGGACAAAGCTGGAGGCGTCACGCTACCTGACTTCAAACTATACTACAAGGCTACAGTAACCAAAACAGCATGGTACTGGTACCAAAACAGAGATATAGACCAGTGGAACAGAACAGAGTCCTCGAAATAATACCACACATCTACAGCCATCTGATCTTTGACAAACCTGAGAGAAACAAGAAATGGGGAAAGGATTCCCTATTTAATAAATGGTGCTGGGAAAATTGGCTAGCCATAAGTAGAAAGCTGAAACTGGATCCTTTCCTTACTCCTTATACGAAGATTAATTCAAGATGGATTAGAGACTTAAATGTTAGACCTAATACCATAAAAACCTTAGAAGAAAATCTAGGTAGTACCATTCAGGACATAGGCATGGGCAAGGACTTCATGTCTAAAACACCAAAAGCAACAGCAGCAAAAGCCAAAATTGACAAGTGGGATCTAATTAAACTAAAGAGCTTCTGCACAGCAAAAGAAACTACCATCAGAGTGAACAGGCAACCTACAGAATGGGAGAAAAGTTTTGCAACCTACTCATCTGACAAAGGGCTAATATCCAGAATCTACAAAGAACTCAAACAAATATACAAGAAAAAAACAAACAACCCCATCAAAAAGTGGGGAAAGGATATGAACAGACATTTCTCAAAAGAAGACATTCATACAGCCAACAGACACATGAAAAAATGCTCATCATCACTGGCCGTCAGAGAAATGCAAATCAAAACCACAATGAGATACCATCTCACACCAGTTAGAATGGCAATCATTAAAAAGTCAGGAAACAACAGGTGTTGGAGAGGATGTGGAGAAATAGGAACACTTTTACACTGTTGGTGGGATTGTAAACTAGTTCAACCATTATGGAAAACAGTATGGCAATTCCTCAAGGATCTAGAACTAGATGTACCATATGACCCAGCCATCCCACTACTGGGTATATACCCAAAGGATTATAAATTATTCTACTACAAAGACACATGCACACGTATGTTTATTGCGGCACTATTCACAATAGCAAAGACTTGGAATCAACCCAAATGTCCATCTGTGACAGACTGGATTAAGAAAATGTGGCACATATACACCATGGAATACTATGCAGCCATCAAAAAGGATGAGTTTGCGTCCTTTGTAGGGACATGGATGCAGCTGGAAACCATCATTCTTAGCAAACGATCACAAGAAGAGAAAACCAAACACCGCATGTTCTCCCTCATAGGTGGGAACTGAACAATGATGAAACTTGGACACAGGAACAGGAACATCACACACTGGGGCCTATCATGGGGAGGGGGGAGGGGGGAGGGATTGCATTGGGGAGTTATACATGATATAAATGATGACTTGATGGGTGCTGACGAGTTGATGGGTGCAGCACACCAACATGGCACAAGTATACATATGTAACAAACCTGCACGTTACGAACATGTACCCTAGAACTTAAAGTATAATAATAAAAAAAAAAGAAAACCCCATTGTCTCAGCCCAAAATCTCCTTAAGCTGATAAGCAACTTCAGCAAAGTCTCAGGATACAAAATTAATGTGCAAAAATCACAAGCATTCTTATACACCAGTAACAGACAAGCAGAGAGCCAAATCATGAATGAACTCCCATTCACAATAGCTTCAAAGAGAATAATATACCTAGGAATCCAACTGACAAGGGATGTAAAGGACCTTTTCAAGGAGAACTACAAACCACTGCTCAGTGAAATAAAAGAGGACACAAACAAATGGAAGAACATACCATACTCATGGATAGGAAGAATCAATATCATGAAAATGGTCATATTGTCCAAGGTAATTTATAGATTCGATGCCATCCCCATTAAGCTACCAATGACTTTCTTCACAGAATTGGAAAAAATTGCTTTAAAGTTCATATGGAACCAAAAAAGACCCCACATTGCCAAGACAATCCTAAGCCAAAAGAACAAAGCTGGAGGCATCATGCTAGCATCACGCTACCTGACTTCAAACTATACTACAAGGCTACAGTAACCAAAATAGCATGGTACTGGTACCAAAACAGAGATATAGATCAATGGAACAGAATAGAGCCCTCAGAAATAATACCACACATCCACAGCCATTTGATCTTTGACAAACCTGACAAAAACAAGAGATGGGGAAAGCATTCCCTATTTAATAAATGGTGCTGGGAAAACTGGCTAGCCATAAGTAGAAAGCTGAAACTGGATCCTTTCCTTACTCCTTATACAAAAATTAATTCAAGCTGGATTAGAGACTTAAATGTTAGACCTAAAACCATAAAAACCCTAGAAGGAAACCTAGGTAATACCATTCAGGACATAGGCATGGGCAAGGACTTCATGTCTGAAACACCAAAAGCAACGGCAACAAAAGCCAAAACTGACAAATGGGATCTAATTGAACTAAAGAGCTTCTGCACAGCAAACAAAACTACAATCAGAGTGAACAGGCAACCTGGGAATGGGAGAAAGGTTTTGCAATCTACTCATCTGGCAAAGGGCTAATATCCAGAACCTACAAAGAACTCAAACAAATTTACAAGAAAAAAACAAACAACCCCATCAAAAAGTGGGCAAAGGATATGAACAGATACTTCTCAAAAGAAGACATTCATATAGCCAACAGACACATAAAAAATGCTCATCATCACTCACCATCAGAGAAGTGCAAATCAAAACCACAATGAGATATCATCTCACACCAGTTAGAATGGCAGTTATTAAAAAAATCAGGAAACAACAGGTGCTGGAGAGGATGTGGAGAAATAGGAACACTTTTACACTGTTGGTGGGATTGTAAACTAGTTCAACCATTGTGGAAAACAGTGTGGCGATTCCTCAAGGATCTAGAACTAGAAATACCATTTGACCCAGCCATCCCATTACTGGGTATATACCCAAAGGATTATAAATCATGCTGCTATAAAGACACATGCACACGTATGTTTACTGCAGCACTATTCACAATAGCAAAGACTTGGAATCAACCCAAATGTCCATCAGTGACAGACTGGATTAAGATAATGTGGCACATATACACCATGGAATACTATGCAGCCATAAAAAAGGATGAGTTCATGTCCTTTGTAGGGACATGGATGCAACTGGAAGCCATCATTCTTAGCAAACTATCGCAAGAACAGAAAACCAAACACCACATGTTCTCACTCATAGGTGGGAATTGAACAATGAGATCACTTGGACACAGGAACAGGAACATCACACACCGAGGCCTATTGTGGGGAGAGGGGAGAGGGGAGGGATAGCATTAGGAGATATACCTAATGTAAATGACGAGTTAATGGGTGCAGCACACCAACATGGCACATGTATAAATATGTAACAAACCTGCACATTGTGCACATGTACCCTAGAACTTAAAGTATAATAATAATTTTTTTAAAAAATTCTGATGCATTCTTTAGTATGCCAATTGCATTCTTCAGCCCAGAACTTCTGCTTGATTCTTTAACACTTTATTAAATTTATCTGATAGAATTCGAGATTCTTTTTCTGTGTTATCTTGAATTTCTTTGAGTTTCCTAACACAGCTATTTTCAATTCTCTATCTCAAAGGTCACATATCTTTATTTCTCCAGGATTGGTCCTGGTGCCTTATTTAGTTCATTTGGTGAGGTCATGTTTTCCTGGATGGTGTTTATGCTAGTAGTTGTTCTTCATTGTCTGGGCATTGAGAAGTTAGGTGTAGTCTTCACTGTCTGGGCTTATTTGTAACTGTTCTTCTTGGGAATGCTTTCCAGATATTTGAAAGGACTTGGGTCTTGTGACCTAAGCTCTCTCTGCTTTAGGGGACATCCCAAGCCCAGTAACACTGTGGCTCTCACAGACTTACAGAAGTACTGCCTTGATGGTCTTGGACAAATTCGGGAATATTCTCTGGGTTACTAGGCAGAGACTCTTGTACTTGTCCTTTATTTTATCCCAAATAGAGTGTCTCTCTCTTTTCTGAGCCACCTAAAACTGGGGGTGGACTGACACAAAAGCGCCTCTGTGGCCACCACCACTATGACTGTGCTGGGTCAGACCTGAGTCCAACACAGAACTGGGTCTCTCCCAAGGCCTGCTGTAACCACTCTCTGGCTACTGCCTATGTTCATTCTAGGCCCTGGGGCTTTACAGTCAGCTGGTAGGAAAGCCAGCCAGGCCTTTGTCCTTCCCTTCAGGGTGGCAAGGCCCTGCAAACCCCTGGTGGGTCCAGAGATGCCATCTGGGACTCAACAACTAGACTCAAAACCTTAGAAGTCTACCGTGTTCTATTGTACTGTGGCTGAGCTGGCAGTCAGACCACAAGACACAGTCCCTCCTACTCTTCCTTCCACTTTCCAGAGGCAAAGGAGCCTCACACCATAGCCACCACCATCCCAGGCCATGAGGAGTACCACCACACTCAGGCCTCTTGAGATGCCAGAGTTCTTGCACTGGCTCTTTCTCATCCGTGTGACTGATATTCCTTTAATCTTTGAAGTTGCTGTCCTTTGGATGGGGTTTTCTGATTTTATATTATTTGATGTCCTTGAGGGTTTGACTGCAGTATCTGTTGGGTTCAACTGGCTTCACTTCTGGATGATTTCAGGGGGGGCCAAGGCTCAGCTCAGCACTCTTGGGCTGCCTACTCTAATCCTGGGGGTCTGGTACTAGGCCCATGGCTTTGTTCTCTGGCTTTTTGAGATTAATCACCTGCTGCGCTGTGAGAGCCGAGGTGTCCCCGGTCTGCCGGCAACGGCACTACAATGGGAGGTACTGGTGAAAGCACTTCACTGGGGGCAGTGGCAGTGGGGTCCACACTCCTATGCACAATCCAGCAGCAGTGGGGAGAGGGTGTGGCAGGGTCAGTGCACACAGGAGTGCCAGTGTTGGTGGGACAGCAGGGGCGGTGCATGGGCATGCGTGCTGGTGGTGACAGTAGGGGTGGAGCAGTGGTGGCAAGGTGCACATGTGTCCATCAGTGGACACTGAGCAGTGAGGTTCATGTGCATGCATGCACCAGTAAAACAGTGGGGGGTGGATGTAGGTGAATGTGGGTTGGCAATAGTGTGGGAAGGCTGCGGGTAGGTTCGCATAAATGGAGGCCCCTCTGCCAAAGCTCTCTGATTAAGTGGAATCTGCCAGTGAAGGAGCTATGGCAACAGCTGTCAGAATGTGCCCCAGTTGGGCATCTGAGGCTGTGCTGCCAGCAGGTGGGGCCAGAGAGGGACCCCTGGCCAGGCCGACAGAGAGGGAGGCACTCAGATTAAACCGGCTCCATCCCATGGGTAAGACTGCCCTGCTCTGTCTAGGTTCAACAGTCAACAAAGGCCAAAGCCACTTAGAGGAGTGTGGTATGCCTTAGGCGTCCCTGGCCGTGCTCCACTGCAGCCACACCTGGGCCAAGCCCTCTGGACTCTGCACAGTCTGGAGTCTTTGCCACCTCTCTAAGTAGCTGTCCCTGTCAGTACAATGCCAATGGGGATGACTGGGGTCACCTATAGCTAGCATTCTGGAGATCCATGGTTAGTGTTGGCCACTCCTCACCTATTTAACTCATCGCTTCTCCAGGAGCTACTGAAGGCCAGAAACAAGTCCTGGTACTTCACACCTTCATGTAGGGTTCCCCAGCTTCCTCCCTCTTCAGCCCATGGTCTGTGTCCCCACTCCATCTACTCTCGAAGCCTTCCTTCCAAAGATCTGCATGAGTGTGCTGGTCTTCTTGATGGTCTGGTTTCTTGGTGAGAGATGCCTTTCCTGGCTGTTTCTAGTTGGTCATCCTGGCTCTTCTCTAAACTTCTAGGATGGAAGTACTTTTAATTACCATCAGCCTTAAGAAACCAAATTTCAAGTCATCCAAACATACTTGCAATTCTCAATGCCAGTTGGTCTGTGACTTTAGACCCATCATCATCTGTGCTTATGATTCTGATCTCGTCCATGAGATGTCTGTTTTTAAGTACATGAATGATTTTATTGTTCTCTTTTTAAACATGTTATCCTTCATTAGGAAAAAAAGAAAAAAGGAAGTGCATTGAAAACATAGAGCCAATTTTATTAAAAGCCTTTTTTTCAGTTCTCATAATATATATTATTATAGAGTATAATACATATTATTATGAAGATAGAGCTTAGGATTCAAGTTCCAAAAAGGTTGAGTAGAGGAACTACTCCAGTCAACCAACTTCCGTCAGTTGATGCTGACACAAGAAATGAAACCCATTTGCCATCTCTGTCTCAAGACAAGTAAAATATGGATGTGGCCAAACCAAGACCCTCATGTACAAGAATTCGTTACAACAAAATATTAGCTCCATTTAGTAAGACACGACGTTAATGCTGACAATTATGAAATAACATAGAGTACTTGGTGAGAATAGTCAAAGGTAGAATGTGTTGCCTTTTTTGTTTGTTTTACTTGAGAGCCTAAGTAAACCTAATTAAAATCTACCGTAGTGTAGAAAAAAATCAACTTTAAAAAACCAAAACAAATCAGTGTCTGTTACAATTATGTCATTCTTTTCAGTCTGGGATGATTTTTTTTTTCCTCCAGGCACAATAATCTCAGTCAAGGGAACACAATACTGCTTCATTTCTTTTGTTCCAACAGCTTTCTTTGCAATATTTCCCCCATCCCTCATGTGGTATTCATTATCCAGGATGTTCAGGATCACATTAGCCATTTCCATTATCAACCAATGGGATTTCTGAAAATGATAGCGGCATTGCAAATCAGTCCATAGTCTTTTACTGGTACTCACTGGTAACTCAATGTCATAAAACATTTGGTCTGCTGCTTCCTAGCTTTGGGGCTACACTTCCTAGAAACTCTATTATTTTAGAGATATTTCCATCAATTCTACTGTTTTATTAAATAAATCACGAAATCTCCATGTATTTTCTTTCTGAAATTACTATAATAAGCTTTTAAAATCTTGTATTGCCTCTTGTTTCAAAATTTTATATCATAAGCCAGGCAAGAATTTTGGAATTATATTTTCCAAGCTAGAGATATGAAATATGTAACACATCCAAACAGAATGTAATTCTATGAGGAGATGCTGATCATTTGGTTTTTGCCTTCACTGGGGATCAGGGTTTTGCCTGCTATCAAGCTGCCCATGTATTTATATATAGTAATACCAAAAGAGGTCATCTTTAACTGCAAAACTTTATGAAGACAAAAGGAATGCTCTGGCTGACTTAATTCACATTTGCCAGTGAAAATTATATACAATTTACTATGCAGAGTTATAGATAACAATGTATAGAGTTTAGCAACTGGTAATGAACTTTGACTGTCAGAACTAAGAGAACAGATGTGGTAGTCTTCATTCAACCTCTGTGTGGCTCTCCATCATTGCTCTTTCCCTAAATGATCTTATTTCAGAGTCCCTGTTACCACCAAGCATCATTTGTAGGCTCCTATACTGACCCTGGGAGACTGCAAAATGCTGCAGTGCTCTCGCTGGCTCTCTGTCCCTCCCTCCACACCCAGAGCCTGCTGTCTGCATGGTAGCTTCACTGTAGTTCTGAGACACACTTGAGCACTGTGGCATTGGAGGTACAATGGGAGCATTGCTTCTGTTACTAAGTGGATTCTACATTTGCCCTGAAATTGTGATACTTTTTGTGCAATATCAATACACACTCTTCAATCTTCTCAAAAAAGTAATTTAGGAGTATCCAGAGCATTACTATTATTATTATTATTATTATTCAAGTACCCTCATGCCATTCGCTGGACTGCAGGTGTCAGTTGACAGTCATGGGGGACTATCAATTGATCTATGTCCTGACCTTTCTGGTTTAAAATATCCTGAATGTTATAGCAGAATCTTGGCCTCAAAATTGAGCTGAATGTCATCAGTCCTAACCTAAGAGGATCTTCACGGCCCTCTCTAGCCACAGGGAACGTGTAGTCACAAGAAACGGAGATTCACTGATTCAAATTGTATAAAAGAAAACTGATGATATGGTTGAATTCTATCTATCTTTACATTTTACCTCTTTCACAAACCTCAGATCTCTCATCCTACTAACAATTTTCCTTCTCTGAACTGCTATCATACATTGCCACTTGGCTATATACTGAACAATATACTCTGCTATCAGTCTGTGCCTTAGTCCTGACACTGCAATCCTTCGTTGAGAACAAGTGCTCCCCAATACTTGTGAATCCTTCTTAGCATCTATCCTATATCTAGACACATGTCACATTCTCACTAGACATTATTGCTTGATGGCAGAGCACTCGTGATTCACTGTCTTCTGAGAACTAAGAGAATTGAGGGATATCATTTGTATATCATCCTCCCAAAGCAAAGTTAACATGACACAGAACCAAACTCTATCAAGCAGAGCTATTGTCAAGCATTTCTTCAGTCAATGACAAGGTCTAAATGGAGTAGGTATGAGATGGAAGTTGGAGAGTAACCAGCCAACTATGTTCTGATCCCACTACTAGTTACAGTAATGCCTGGTCTGCAGGTATCACCCCAGTTGATATTGGTATTAAGTGCCAAGCAAACCTGTATAATAACAGTATCAGAATGCTTGTCACATCACCACTGCCAACTTCCTCATTAAAATGCCAACATTTTGCATCACCCTTGAATTTCTTCCAGTCAGCCCATCTGTGAGTCTTAATCAGAAGCCTGCATCATGGTAGATGTCCAAGGCATAGCACCCATTGCTTTGTTTTTTAGGTGAAGAAAGTCTGACTCAAGGCCATTTTCTTTCTTTCTCATATTATTTTGCAACTGCTTATAAAGAAGTGAGATGTGGGGCCAATCATGATAAAGCCTCTATTAGACCTGCAACAGAGAGGAAAAGAGATCTATGTGGCCTGCTGCACCAAGAAAGCATGGAATTCATTCTTTTCCCATCTGAAAAAATTGATTTCCACATAGACATTCATAGCTGAGGGTGTACTATGCCTGCAGACCACATAAGGCCACATTCTTGCTCTCCGGGGAATGCATGTCCCCTTCGAGAAAGCAGAAGGCAGTACTAAACAAAAAATAAAAATAAAATCACCAGTTGCATCCAAAAAAAGGAGGTTAGCAGTAAAATCAAGAAGAGACCTTGAAGTCAAGGTTTGACCTAGAATGCTGAAATCTGTCTTCTGAGTTATGGTTTTGCCATATAAGCCCTCCCTAAAGTGCTTTCCCATAGTGACGCTTCTCCTCTTGTTTGTCCTGACCTGACCAATGGGACTTTATCTCTGGGCTAGACAACTTAACAGGTACAGATAACCACTCAACATATCTTCCCGAAACTCCACTTTCGCCTTGCTATGGCTCTGGTCAAAACCCACTAGAGCTTCTTTAATTAAACACAGGATAAAGTATGACTTCACTGATGTAACCTCTAACACTTGCAGACACTGCCTTTTGCATTTGCTGCTTTGCCTCCTAAGCAAGGTTTTCATTTCAACTAACAGAGCCCACTAAAAGTGCCCAACATTTACCTGCCTTTAAGCTTCGCTGTTTCTGTCTAAATGGAATGCTCTCCTCCCTAATCATCTAAATTGTATTTCCCCTTCAAGGTCCAGTTTGAAGCCTAAGCCTGAGAGGATGTAGGTTCTGGAAGGGATCGTTTTATTGACAAGAATACAGAGCTCTAGAACAGCTAAGTGATTTATCAAATAAGCATGTCACTGCCAGGTAGTGTTTAACAGACACTCGGTCTAGGTCTCCTGGGTCTTCTTAGCCATGCTACCTCTCCACAGAGTGTGTGGTGTGTGTGTATGTGTGTGTGTGTGTGTGTGTGTGTGTGTGTGTGTGTAGGGAATTGCTATAAAGGCCCTATCTGTCTTATCAAAAGTGTGCCTTTACGCAGGTAAAACCAAAGCAAGAATTCAATATACAGGAGCTTTGAGCATATCAATCACACTTTTAGAAAAAATCATGTATCCTCCTATCACACACCCAGCTTGATTCTTGTCCCCCGCGTTTACAAGGATGTCCATTGAGACTTTGTCTCCATCTTCTTGTCCCTCTCTTACCCCTTGGACTTGGCAGCAGCTTTGAATTTTTCACATTGACACACTCTTGAATCTGGTTTCACACTTACAATGTCCTTTTACTTCAAATAACTCTCCTGCATAGTCAATTGAAGATTCAGAGACTCAACTATGCCTTGCTTCACTAGCCTTAGCCTGGTATTCCAGGACCCTTTTCATGGATGGGGGCTAAGAGGAAGGGGGCAGTTTCATTTGTTTTCCCACACAACCTTGTGGCAAAAATAACTGCTAGTTCTAACCCTCAAACAAAGTACCATTATTAAACAAGATCTCCCCTTTAATGAATCTACAGTTGCTTCTATCTATAATAATGTCTTTTAATATCTAAGTAATATCTCTTGAATATCAAAACAGTCAGCTGATTCCAACATAAAAGTTATAATGTCATTTATTTATTCAGTCTGCAGACATTGCTTGGTAAGCATATAAAGTAACTCATGAATCATATAAAAATTGTGTAGCCTCTAAGATATATACAAAGATTTAAAAGGATACCACTCATTTGACAACTATTGGCTAAAAGTGAGGATTGTCTTGGATCGCTATATTATTCATTTAAAATAAACTATACAGGGAGCAGGATCTCATTTGTGTCGTTCAGTTTCATCCCTACAATCTAGAACAATGAGTGTCAAATAGTAGGTATTAATTAGATAATTGTTAAATCTTACATACATTTACATAACTTGTTTTTCATGTACATATTCATGGTTTCTTTCTCCAGAGTGTATGTTATCAGAATAAAGTGCTATTTTATTCTTTCCAGGCTCCAAAACATCCAGCATTTGTAACTGCCAACAGGTTCTGCTTGCCCGCTGCCTAGACAGAGTCAATTTATCAAGACAGGCGAATTGCGATAGAGTTTAACTCATGCAGAGCTGGCTATATAGGAGACCAGAGTTTCATTATTACTCAAATCAATCTCCCTGAATATCCAGGGGTCAGGGTCTTTAAGGGTAATTTGGTGGGTAGGGGGTCACGAAGTGGGGAGTGCTGATTGGTCAGGTCAGAGATGAAATCATAGGTGGTTGTAGTGGGTTTCTCTTGCTATCTTTCATTCTTGGGTGGCATCACAGAACTGGTTGAACCAGATTACTGGGCTTTGCGGTGTCCACTGGTGCATCAGAATGCAGGGTGTGCAAAATATCTCAAGCATTGATCTTAGGTTTTACAACAGTGATGCTATCCCCAGGAGCAATTTGGGGAGGTTCAGGATCTTGCAGCCTCCAGCTGCATGAGTCCTAAACCATAAGCAAGAAGGCTTTTTGTTTTGTTTTGTTTTTGTTTTTGTTTTTTGGAGACAGAGTCTCACTGCAACCTCTGCCTCCCAGGGTCAAGCAATTCTCCTGCCTCAGCCTCCCAAGTAGCCGGGATTATAAGCGCTCACCACCACGCCTGGCTAATTTTTTGTATTTTAGTAGAGATGGGGTTTCACCGTGTTGCCCAGGCTGGTCTCAAACTCCTGAACTCAGGCAATCCCCTTGCTTCAGGCTCCCAAAGTGCTAGGATTACAGGTGTCAGCTACTGCACCTGGCCAAGAAGGGGGTTTATTTCAGGAAAGGGCTATCATCTTTGTTTCAAAGTTCAACTATAAACTAAGTTCCTCCCAAAGTTAGTTTGGCCTATGCCAGGAATGAACAAAAACAGCTTGGAGGTTCGAAACAAGATGGAGTCAGTTAGGTCAGATCTCTTTCACCGTTGTAATTTTCTGTTATAATTTTTACAAAAGTGGTTTCAGATTATGAGGTAGTTGTTCCTCAAATATTTGAGAATTTCCCAAATTTTATTTCATGACAACTCTTCTGAGAGATGTTACTAGGGCATGGGGTGAGATAAAGCATTCAGTGGTAAAATAAGTTGGCAAAATAAATCTCTGGCTTAAAGATTCACAATGCACATTAGCATATTAAAGACCTTGAGAAGTCCTGCAGTGAGGAAACCTAGTTTTCTTTGTGCAACCAATTTTTTTCAAATTTGAACATATTATTCCTTTTGCTGCAGCATATCCATTAATTTCTTATAGAAAAATGTTTCATGATTTATCTACCAGCTTGAAAATGCAGTCCTTCAAGTCTATGTCTCTATACATAAATATGATATTCACATCATAATACAGTAGAAAGGAAGTAGTTTAGATGCCAAAAGAACCAAGTCCCAGCCCTAGTTCTCACATTAACTAACATGATTAGGGCAAATCATTTTGTGGTAGGTTGTTTCAAGTAGGACTCCTGCCAAGGGAAGTTGCTAAGATATGAGAAAAACCAATAGTGAACTTTTTAATGTTAACATCAAAAGCCCTGACCTTTGGAATCTGAATTCCTAGTTGTCTTAACTTCCATTGTAGCTTACAATGTGATTAACTCACATTTCAAAAGTCACCTTAATATTGCAATAAGAAAGGAGCTGCCATAGAAAGAATATAAGCTAATTGTTGTTGATTAAATAGGTCATCATGGTAGAAGTGCCTCTCAATATTCATTCATTCTCCTCTTTTTCTCAGCCTTCCTTAGAGCTAGCACAGCTATATGATTCAGTGCTGGCTAGTAAGATGCAAATGGGAATGTTGTGTAGCACGCAGGAATCTTAGCTGGCATGTACCCTTTGCCCCTTTTCTTCCTTTTACCTTCTTCTATCCAACTCTTTGGGATATGAATGTGAGGACTGGAGTTCATGTGGACAAAGTCTATGCCGTAGAGACAGTGCATTCATGAGCAGGAAAGAGGGTTGGCCCCTGACAACGTTGTGGACAGAGCCACAATAGCAAGCCTGAACTGCCAACTCCCAGACTTCTAGAGATAAAGAACTTTCTATCTTAAGTCACTGGTATTTGGGGGGGGTTTTCTGTTATTCTCAGCTGAACCTAATCTTAACTAATACATAATTTGATACCTGGAAGTGGTAAGCCACATGCTACCAAACCTAAAATAAATGGCATTGACTTAGTGCAGGACTACTGGGGGAGAGTGAAAAGGACAGTGTTGTATTTCGGTGTTTCTTGACTATTAAGGTGGTAAACTCAGCTTGCAGATCAACAGTCTCCAAGCTGAGTTGGAAGTTAGAAGCTCTGTAATGGATGTTCTTTCTCTCTATATTTTGGAACCTTGCAGGACTGAAAAGTCAACTACTTTTATCTCCCAAACTGAAACAATGATAAGCAGTCTTCAAAGCCACTGCCTTACAAGAGATGACTGATGCTATGCCATGTGAAGGTCAAATAAAGGTCACAAAATCCTACTGGTAGAGACCAGACTAAGAGTCTTGCCTTCCCACCCAAGCCCATTGTTCCAAACAGTGTCCAGAGGGGCAGCATTAAATTGAAGATGAGGAGAAAGGAGGAGAAGGGCAAAGTACAGAGACCAGTAAGTAAAAAACTAGTCTTCAACCTCAAAGTTATGTCTAGACCTTAGCTATGGCTACTTGCACACAGAGCTGCTTAAAAATTTACTAAATTTGCATGAGAATTTTATAGTCAAAGAAACCACAAGCCAGCCAGCCAAAGACCTTAATAGACACCTCACCAAAGACAATATACCAATATACAGATGGAAAATAATCATATGAGAAGATGGTCCATATCATGTCATCATGAAAGTTCAAATTAAAACAACAGTGAGATACCACTGCATACCCATTATAAGGGCCAAAATCTGAAACACCGACAACACCAAATGCTGGCAAGAACGTGGAGCAATAGGAACGCTTCTTCATTGCTGGTGGGAACGCCAAACTGTATAGCCACTTAGAAAAATAGCTCAGCAGTTACCTTAAAAACCAAACATACTGTTACCATATGATCCAGCCATCATGCTTTTTACACAAAAGATTTGAAAACTTATTTCCACTCGAAAATCTGCACACAGATGTTTATAGCAGCTTTATTTGTAATGGACAAAACTTGGAAGCAACCAAGATGTTCTTCAGTAGGTAAATGGATAAATAAACTGTGGTACATCCAGAAAATGAACTCTTCTTCAGCAACAAAAATAAATGAGCTATTAGGCCATGAAAAGACATGGAGGAAACTTAAATGCATATTACTAAGTGAAAGAAGCCAATCTGAAAAGAATCATTGTTAATCTTAAAAATGGACATTTGATATCATAGGAGGATAGGGGAACAAAACTTTGATGAGAATGGAAAAGAGAAGGAGTGCTAACTTCATGGATAAAGTGTCAGAAAAAAATGTGAAAAACTTTGAAACAAAGATTACTAAGTGTCCTGTCTATTGAAATTTTTTGGTTATCTCCGTCTTTCACTATCATTGAGTTATTTTATAACTTTGTAAGTTATAAAAACTGAGAGCAGAAAAAATGACTGTTGTCTAAAGAAGTGCAAGTGAAATGTGTCCAGTGGAAGGAGATACAACTGATATGTCCAACCGAAAAAGGTATTCCCAAGCATGACATTCTTTTAGTCTCATGAATATTGCCCAATTGTGTCTCTATTAGCAAATTCATTTCAGCATTTCTAATTGTCTTTGTGTGTGTCTATTCTTTGGGTTCTCTTTTGAACCATTTTAACTGGTTTGGTTTCCTCATTAATCAATGAGTGAAACGAAAATCTGTGTTACATATTCATTTTATATTTGTAAATAAGATATGACTTTATCTTTTTGAATGTTATCTTTCAATACTCTTCCTCCACATCCAAGTTTTTGGAATGACAGAAAACATAATTTAAAAGGATATCCCAAACCAGCCCTAAAAGCAAGAAAGTTGACCATCAGCAAATCAGAAATCAGAGGAATTCTTGAAATCAAAAGCACTTGGAATCAGAAGGGCAGAAAACAGGATTCAGGAAAGGTGTGGCAGAGGGATCTGCAGTTCATCCTGAGAGGACCTGGGAAACTCTAGACTCAAGTTCAACAAATACAAAGAGTGGCATCGACCTTGCAGGATTTATCCCCACAGGCCTCTCTGCTTTCCCCAAGGATGAGGGGTAGCCCACAGCAGTAATGTACATTTGCCATCAGGATAAAATGCAGAAAACGCCTTTAAAAATAAGCAAGCATGCTTGGGGGGAAAGAAGAGTGCTCCTAGCAAGAGTAGTGGGAGACTGAAAGGACCAGAGAGCCTGAGGGAACACTTCTACAACAGAAAAGGAGGTAAAGGGAAAGAATGAAGCCAGGAGTGAACACACACTAAAGCATCCACCTTTGGAGCAAAGTCTCCTAACTTTGGCAGATGAACTAGTCTCCAGCTTGTTCCCCACATGCCGCCCATTCACACTGTTACCCAAATCTACCATTTTCCACTAGGAAAAGACTTGTGCACCCTCATTTTGCTGACACTTTCCCTGTTCTCAATGATTGTACCAAAAGCACTGACATATTCTCAAATTATGTTGAGAAATACTTTTTTACCTGGGTCGGTAAACTTGAACTCAATTTTCAAAACTAGATACTATCTCTCCTCTTATCGAAGATTTATAATGTTTGTTCTGACTTTCCCAATTTGAAAAGCACTCTTCTTGATGTAGAAAATGAAAATAGAACAGGAATTGGATGACCTGTTCATCCTACTGTCCTCCCTAAGAGGAGGTCATCCCTTTCATGCTAATGCTATGAGATAAGAGAGTAAGGTAACCACTCACCTTTACTATGCTCTCTCATCTAATGGCATTAACATGGAAGAGAAGGCCACATTTCAGGCTGCTGAGTATCTTTGTGCAGTTCATACACTGTGCAATGTATTAATACACAAATATACATGACAGTCTGAAATATCTCCCAGTTCTAGTCCTATGTCAGATTATTTCACCATGAAACAAAGCACCTAGACCTGACAATAACAGCACACAGAACACCAGCCAGAATACAGCATTCATACATCATCTTCCATTACTGCAATAAGCATGTGCAATGTCCTATAACACCTAAGTCATCTTCTCCTCCCTCTGAGTTCTACCTGAAAGATGATCACATCTTCGCCACATACTTCAATGCTTTGACTTAGCAATTAACATGAGACTTTGGAGCACTGTGCTAGAGTCCAAAAGGAAGATATTTTGGGGTACTGATTAAAGACATTTCTTATGGCCCCCAAAACATACTGTATTGGTGTATTCCATTACATTGAAATGATATCAGGGTTTTTTCATTTAAAACTAACTTCAACAATTGGTAGACAAAGAAAAGTTCAGCAAACAATGGGAATACAGAAGAAAATGCTCTACGAGAATATAACAAATCACTTTGCCTGGCTATTCCTATAGACTTTTGGAGCAAGGGGTATGCAATGGAGGAATAAGGTAGAGGATGGCAGAAAAGAGCATTTGTCAGCAATCTTCTATATACAACTTCAGACTTAATTGAAATGGAAATTTTAGGATTAAAATACCCTTGAGCATTCTTGAGACGAAAGAAAGGACATTGAAGATCATTTAAATCATCTTACTCCTGCAAAACAAATCAGAGTTGGGACATTTTTATGCACACAATAGAAACACAGGTTTCATCCTTGCAGAAGAATAGGGGATTTTAAATTTGAAAATAGAGTTTGGGAATTAATAGTATCATTAACATTTACAGTTGCTGTTCTGAGCACATGCACTAGAAAATTATAATACTTTGAAGCTACTGTATTTAACAGCTTACTGCTTCTATATGCCCTGCTCTCATTTAGCGCAAACACATAAAACTGAAGAAGGGGCACATTTGCCCTTTTTTCATCATAATATATACAAATATGGCTTTCTCTAACAGCCCCAATACAATCTTAATGATAACTGATCTTCCATCAGTTTTCTTCCTATCGTACTTCCTTCTATCTCTTCTAAAACAAAGAACACAATAGGACATAACTCAAATCTTGTAATGCAAGTAAAATGAAAAAGAAAATATAAATGTGCTATGTTATTCTAGTATTTTAGCTCTGTGCTTTATCAACAGTAGAATTACTGAGGCAGAGGAAGGGTCTCAGTAATTCTACTGTTGCATAGGCTCATCTTATTACCTTTGTTTTTATCTCTTTGTAGCATTAAAGGTATGCTCGATCTAGAGGCAAAAATACCTAAACTTAACATTGGCTTCACCACCTAATCATTGTGTAGGTTTGAGCAAGAATTTCTTGGAGTTTTGGTTCCTCCCACCCTCTTTTATTTTTTTAGATGGAGTTTCGCTCTTGTCACCCAGGCTGGAGTGCAATGGTATGATCTCGACTTACTGCAACCTCTGCCTCCCAGGTTCAAGCTATTCTCCTGCCTCAGCCTCCCGAGTAGCTGGGATTACAGGCACCTGCCACCTCGCCCAGCTAATTTTTGTATATATTTAGTAGAGACGGAGGTTTCACCACGTTGGTCAGGCTGGTCTCAAACTTCTGACCTCAGGTGATCTGCATGCCTCCGCCTCCCAAAGTGCTGGTATTACAGGCATGAGCCACTGTGTCTGCCCCACCACTACCCACCCAATAACTCTATCCCAGACCCTTTCTAGAGTTCCAGATATGTAATCCCAATTGGCTTTCTGACATCCTTACCTTGGCCACCCCAAAGTACTTCAGTCTAACAAGAATCTTACCCATGATCTTCTGCCATGAACTTGATTCTCTTCCTTTGTCCTCATTCATCCACCTGAGCTAGCCAGAAATCTAAAACCTATGCCTGACATTGCCTTCTCCTTTTATATCCAATCTATTACCATCATTTGTTAAATTTATACCTTCCATTTCTGCTCACCTCTATCCATCTCTACCACCAGCACCAACCCCATTCAAGCCACGTCACTCTCATCGGGACTACTGTGAGAATTTCCTCACTGGCCCACCTCCATCTGCTCTTGCTCCCCTAAGCATGTGCCCATCTAATCAGCATTATTTTTGAACCTGATCATATCAACCCTCTAACTAAAATAGGTCAGTGAATTAGTCCAGCTATTTGGAAATCCAGTAATGTCCTCTGACTTTTGTACAGTCTTTCATACAGTTCTTGAATGTGTCATGCTCCCCTACACCACATGGCCTTTGCACATTCTATTTCCTGCCTGCCACGCTGCCTCTTTCAGCCACTGTCTGTTCTCCCATCAGACCTCATTTCAATCCTCACTCACTCAGAGAAGCTTTCTCTCACTTCCCCTACTATGTCAAGTCTCCTTATAAGACATATTCATACATTATTACATGATTACAGTTGTATCTTTTTATTTATTTTGTGGTTGTTTGAATATTATCTGCTTTCTCAATAGACTAGAAGCTCCAAAGGAGCAGAAATCAAAGCTCACTTTTCTCACATGGCATATGCACAGCAAAAAAATTTGTGAAATAAATCCATTGAATGGATCAATGAATATAAATAACTATGTCTGTAAAATTAAGTACCCTCCCAGCACTAGAATTCTACATGTCTATAACTTTTTATGCAATCAGTAGCTGCATTAAAATAAAGCAAAGTTGTATAAGTTTAATACCATATTTCACTGCTAGCATAAATAAATAGGTCTTGAAAAAAATTTTTGGTGTATCTAAAATTCTTCCTAAGAGAGCAAACCATGTATCAAGACACCAAGGTGAAAGTATACAGGAGGGAATGTCTTGATGGAGAAGTTGAGAGCAGGAAAGAAAAAATGGCCCAGATGACTGCTAACAAAGGGAACAGCCTAGGTAAAGAATAGCTGAAGGGGTGAGAGGAAAGAGGAGTATATCTGTGGAGCAGACAAACAAGTATGACTCACATAAGAAAGAGAAAAAGGCATAGGAAATTCCAAAATAATAGAGTTAAGTCATTTATTGCCATGAGCTACCTACCTAATGCAGGCTCTGATTGAACAGGTGCTCTGTAAAATAGTTTAGGTCTAAAAGTTGGCATTTTTTGCTTGGGATGGCAGTTTTACTCAGTGTTTTCATTTTGGGTAGCCTAAAAGATATTAGAGCAATGATTGTCTCCTGCCAGCAGTATGCTATTTTGTTGGCTATGCCTGTGGAAAAACTGTTTGATTCTGGCTGTCTACGAGAGTTTCTTGATTAGCAGCATGAAAACCCTCACTCCAGGCTCTGTGAACAGATTCTGGGAAAGGACAGTGTTAGAGAAGCTTCAGGAACTTCCAAGAGGACCTAACACACATACACAAACACACACAGACACACACACACACACACTGTGGGCCTCTTAAGCACAACACAAAGATGATGCCTTACAGGGCTTTCTCCCTCAATGAAAAAGAAAACAGAAGCATATGTCACCCTTATTAGAAAGAAGCATCTTTTATGAAAAACCCTCTTTTATAATGTTACATCTAAAAAGCCAAAATTCTAAAGAACTCTATAACTTGCTCAATCTCATACCCAAATGTTTACATCTCAAGTCCTCCAAATATTGTAGGGGGTAGTTATTCTTCTTTGGTGACTAGTACAATAAAGCCCAACAATTCATACCCTTCCCACAACTCTTAAGCCAATAACTGGGACCTAGCCCTTTCTCAAAAGTGTTCCCAGGCCGGCGGGTCCACCTAGCAGCAGCTCTCAGGGAAGCACCTTGTCAGCTGTTCCTTCTATCCTTCATGGCTCCCGGCCTCTTGCTGAGGGGTATCAGGGTTTCAGGACCTCAGAAGGGTCCTGCTGGGTTCTCTCTTAACAACTAGGTCTTCTAAGCATCAACTCTTGAAGGAAACCTATTCAGGTTCTCTTAGCATTGGATCAGAGACTCCAGTTTCTGAAGTATCATCAGTTTATGCCCTTTATGCCCTCTGAAGAAAGACATAGGTATGCTGAGGGGAGACACAGGTGAGCCGAGGGAAGACACGTGTGCCTGAGGGAACAACACAGTTGAGATGAGGGAAGACAGGTGTGCTGAGGGAAGACAGAGGGAAGACCGATAGGCTAAGGGAAGACACAGGTGTGCTAAGGAAAGACACAGGTGAGCTGAGAAAAGATACAAATGTGCTTAGGGAAGACACAGTTGAGCTGAGAGAAGACACAGGTGTGCTGAGGGAAGACACAAGTGAGCTGAGAAAAGACTCAGGTATGCTGAGGAAAGACTGTTGTGCTGAGGAAAGACAGGTGAGCTGAGGGAAGACACAGTTGAGCTGAGAGAAGACAGAGGTGTGCTCAAGGAGGACACAAGTGAGCTGAGAAAAGACTCAGGTATGCTGAGGAAAGACTGTTGTGCTGAGGAAAGACAGGTGAGCTGAGGGAAGACACAGTTGAGCTGAGAGAAGACAGAGGTGTGCTCAAGGAGGACACAAGTGAGCTGAGAAAAGACTCAGGTATGCTGAGGAAAGACTGTTGTGCTGAGGAAAGACACAGGTAAGCTGAGGGAAGACACTAGTGAGCTGAGGGAAGACAGATGAGCTGGGGAAAGACAGGTGTGCTGAGGGAACACTGAGCTAACTTTCCTTCAGGATTCAATTCTTTCCACATGCAAAGGGGCCTCTGTTAGCTGTTCAGAAAATAACCCATAATTCTCTCCTGGCAAATTCAAACTCAGGTATTTGGGGCACCTTACCTCCAAACCTTGCTCATATGCCCTTCTGATAAGACATTGGAGCACAACTGAAAATTTAGATCAGGAAAAAATCGTGAGTTTTCTAATACTGCTGTTTAAACTAATTTCCAAAATGTACAGGACATTCCATTTATTTAAGAAATCATATATTTAAGATGAAAATCATGCCACCCTGACTACATAGCATGAAGATTGCATTAGTAAAATGTTTGATTAGAGGAAATAGAAAAAATATTAATCACTTTTAGTACTCAGATGAATTTTTGATAAGTCATTGTGTTTAGTTTTCAGCACCTAGCTAATATAAAGAAAATGTGAACGTCAAAATAAACTTTTGTAATACAAAATTGCCTCTGTCCTCAAGGGATACATCAAACATTTCCGGTGATTGAAATCAATATATATGTTAGGTTTAAGAAACCTGTAAAAGTTACCCAATAAAAGGTCCAATTACAAAATGAAGAGAACATTGACCATACAAAATAAACCAAAAGGACATGATATACATTCGCTAATTTGTAAACTTACTTATTAATCCAAGTTTTGTATCCAGTCCTACTTTACATTGAGAGGAGGTGAAGCTATTTATTTCTTATGAAAACACATCATAGACCATAAAAGACAGAATAAAATGAACAGAAGGAAGAATGAATGTTGCCTCGATCTAACAATAGGTAAAATGAACAGAAGGAAGAATGAATGTTGCCTCGATCTAACAATAGGTTCCCAAATTGTGCTTAGAAGCAAGCCATCATCACTATAACTTCTCTTTCCATGCCTTCAAAAACCATGCTAAAACTTCTAACTCTGAAAATCATTTACAAAAAAATAGAAATAATATACTGATTGTTTCTCTCAGAATACTACATTTATACCTTTCAACTAAATGAAGTGTATGTCTGAGCATCGAACCAAGCTTAGAATATAATCCACACAATCACGGCTCTTTAAGCTTGCATTCAGACATAAGAAGTAAATCACTGCAGGGTTTTTCACTTTTTTTTGCTAATTGCAAGCATTCACAATGAGTGTATTAAGCGATTGTTGAATTTAACTAGAGAATCTCTAACTTCCTCATTTTTCACATTTCTACCCTGAATTTTCCCAAAGCATGATGTCTCAAGAACTCTAAATAGTTCCTGTATGTTTAACAGATTCTTACATAGCCTCAGCACATGTAAATAGAATTCTTTTCTAGTGCTTTCTATAGCAGAAGCAGAATCCAGGCTTCAAGAAACTAAAAGACTCCACTTACCCAGAACATAAAAGTATACACATAGATGATGTACAAAATCCTCCCAAAACATTAGTTGATCAGTCACGCCCTGACGTACGTGCACCCTACCATCTCCATGGCCCCCAACAATGGAAGGGGACTCAGATGGCAGCTAAAAGCAATGCCATATTCTACATTTTTCCATCACTGCCATACAAAAGATGGTTTGTTCTAAGTTGAAGTGTGAGGAGAAAATTATCTTGCTGAAAATCAAAACTCACATTTCTTCACCCGAGTCCTTCCTCCTCAAGATATATGCAGACATTCTTGCCCTTTGGCCCCAACTCTTCTTGATTGTTCAAAAAGTTTAGATTGTTTGAAGCCTGCATGTCACATAACATCCACTTCTGACTCTTTTGGAGTCCATTTATTCTCCACACAGGGGATGGTAGTTATGTATTTTCTTGATGTCTGTGCACCTGTAGATCAACAAGGTCATCTCAATGCCCTGTCGTACTGGGTGAGCATTAGCCCAGACCCCTTTAATGGAGCAGCTGCCTGCAGTCATGTGTGCTTTTCCTCTGTCCTTTCTCAAAGGCTGTACACACTCTCTCCGATATGCATTCATTATAATATTTATGTTAATGACACACAAGCAAAAGCAAACTCACGTGATTTCCTTACGCAATTACGTAGGCCTGAGATAGGTGCAAATAGGATAGCAAATACCTGCCAGTTACCCTCTTGCTCCTGAGGGCCAACTTCATGCAAGGTCCTCTGTCCTGCTAAGCTGGAAATAATAAGGTGCTAAATACTGTGTTATGGATAAATAATGAGTAAATACTGCCCTCCACAGGGTTGTATGGAACAATTAAAGGGAAATATTATCAGGAAAGTGTAAAGGGCTTGAGACTGCCTACATTTCAAAGTCCTATTTACTCAAAAGGCTGACTAGACTTAGGCCAAATTTATTTAAAAGCCCAAACCCATTTGATAACATCACTTTGTGTGGATCTATTTGGATTAAAACTCTTTAATGGATCCACTTTTTACAGTTTGAAACAATCACCACAGATGGCTGCTTCCTATTGTTTGGTTTTTTAACTTTAAGAAACACAACACCACATAGAACAACTGCTGTTTACCCCATACCCTGATGAATCTCATCTGAAACATTCCTAACTCTTTAGCCCCCACGGGGATGCTAGAACAGCACAAGTGGCCCCTTGTGGAGGATGTTTTTTTCTAAGGACATCAGTTGGCAGGGCAAACCTGAATTCAGAACTAACAGTGTGAAGGTGTTGAAGTTTCTCTACCTTGAAACTGAATTTTCTAACCACTGTGAAGCATCTTAGCATTTTACTTAAAAGCAAAACATTTCTTACCAGGAGGCATTGGCAGAGGTGGAGAAGGGATTTGGCTTCAAAGTGTAACAGTTAGTCCATGGCATTTCTTTTTAATTTCTAAAATCTAGCAAACTTCTGATGAGTAAAAATAGCCCTCACTGGTGTAGCAATCACCCACAGAAAATGCTATGAACTAGCAAAGACATTGGGGAAGAAGGGAGTGTTCGGCAGCAATCATGTTCACTCCCTCAGGGCAAAAAAAAAAAAAAATGCCAACTTGAGCGATCCACCAAACGTAAGGAAGCCACAGGCAGCTGTCACCTGCAGGTGGGGAGGGAGGAACTCACTGTTCCTGAGTGATGCTAGCTGAAGATGAGCTCTGTCCAAACAATATCCTACTTCTTCAGCTAATTCCCCTTTGCCATGGTAATTTCACTCTAAGTGAGCTGCTATGGGTTAAGCAGTTACATAAGCAATCCGAATCCTGGTTATACTGATACTTGACATCCTTTACAGCTCCCTGAGGTGCTCACCTCCATATAAGAAAATATAAGAATTACAGAGCAATCACCTATAAATTTAAGGTACCTATTTCCCTTTGTTTTTTCTTTCTTTTACTCTTCTGGTCAGAGTGAAAGACAGTTTAAAGTCAGAGTGTGTGTGTGTGTGTGTGTGTGTGTGTGATATGTGATTATGTAGTAGGTGAGTACTTCCTCTGAATGATTTAAATGTAGCATTTACATTTAAAATTTTTGTCCTTCAAGTACAGTGCGAAAATTAGACATAGGAGTTCTACCAGAAGTTCTCATGCTGATGGCAGTTCCTGCCTGTTCACACAATTGGAGATGTGCTTGGAAGTTACCAGCTTTGTATTCATAGCCCAGCAGAGCGAGAGGACAGAGATAAGAGACAAAGATGTACAATGCTAGTAGTTGTCAGGTACTGAGTACAGACTAGTATTTTCTTAACACTTGAATCATAAGAAAACTAGTAGATGGATCTGAAATCTTTTATTATTCCTCTGAACTATGTTCTCAAACTGTTTGTGTAAGTTGTATGTCACTGAATCAGTAATTTCCCTAAATAAATATTTTCTATGTAAGACTAGCTAGTTCATAAGGGAAATGGAGGTTTCTGTATTAGTCGATTTTCATGCTGCTGATGAAGTCACACCTGAGACTGGGCAATTTACAAAGGAAAAAGGTTTAATGGACTCACAGTTCCATGTAGCTGGAAGGGCCTCATAATCATTGTGGAAGGTGAAAGGCACGTCTCACATGGCAGCTGACAAGAGAAGAGAGCTTGTGCATGGAAACTCCCCTTTATAAAAATCATCAGATCTCATGAGACTTATTCACTATCAAGAGATTAGCATAGGAAAGACCCACCCCCATGATTCAATTACATCCCACCAGCTCCCTCCCACAACACATGGGAATTATAGGAGCTACAGTTCACAATGAGATGTCGGTGGCGATACAGCCAAACCATAGCATCCATTCCTGGCCACTCCCAAATCTCATGTCCTCACATTTCAAAACCAATCATGCCTTCCCAACAGTCTCCCAAAGTCTTAACTCATTTCAGTATTAACTCAAAAGTCCACAATCCAAAGTCTCATCCAAGACAAGGCAAGTCCCTTCCACCTATGAGCCTATAAAATCAAAAGCAAGTTAGTTACTTCCTAGATACAATGGGAGTACAGGCATTGGGTAAATACAACCATTCCAAGTGGGGGAAATTGGCCAAAATGAAGGGGCTACAGGCCCCATGCAAGTCCAAAATCCAGCAGGGCAGTCAAATGTTAAAGTTCCAAAAATGATCTCTTTTGACTCCACATCTCACATCCAGATCATGCTGATGCAAGAGGTAGGTTTCCATGGTCTTGGGCAGCTCCGCCCCTGTGGCTTTGCAGGGTGCAGTTTCCTTCCTGGCTGCTTTCCCAGTGTATCTACCATTCTGGGGTCTGAAGGATGGTTGCCGTCTTCTCACAGCTCCACTAGGCAGTGCCCCAGTGGGGACACTGTGTGAGGACTTTAACCCCACACTTCCCTTTTGCACTGCCCTAGCAGAAGTCCTTCTTGAGTGCCTGTCTCTACAGCAAACCTCTGCCTGGACATCCAGGCATTTCCATACATCCTCTGAAATCTAGGTGGCAGATGTTCCCAAACCTCAATTCTTTACTTCTGTGCACCTGCAGACTCAACACCACATGGAAGCTGCCAAGGTTTGGGGCTTGCACCCTCTGAAGGCACTGCCTGAACTATACCCTGGTCCCTTTTAGTCATGGCTGGAGCAGCTGGGACATAGGACACCAAGTCCCTAGACTGCACACAGCAGAAAGACCCTGGGCCCAGCCCACAAAACCATTTTTTCCATTCAGGCCTCTGGGCCTGTGATGGGAGGGGCTGCCACAGAGGTCTCTGACATGTCTTGGAGACATTTTCCCCATTGTCTTGGTGGATTAATATTCTGCTCCTCATTACTTATGCAAATTTCTGCAGCTGTATGAATTTCTCCTCAAAAATGGGATTTTGTTTTCTATCACGTCATCTGGCTGCAAATTTTCCAAACTTTTATGCTCTGCTTTCCTTATAAAACTGAATGCCTTTAACAGCACTCAAGTCACCTCTTGAATGCTTTGCTACTTAGAAATTTCTTCTGCCAGATACCCTAAATCATTTCCCTCAAGTTCAGCATTCCACAAATCTTTAGGGCATGGGATAAATGTTCCCAGTCTCTTTGCTAAAACATAGCAAGAGTCACCTTTACTCCAGTTCCCAACAAGTTCCTCATCTCCATCTGAGACCACCTCAGCCTGGATTTCATTGTTCATATCATTATCAGCATTTTGTTCAAAGCCATTTAACAAGTCTCTAGGAAGTTCCAAACTGTCCCATATTTTCCTGTCTTCTTCTGAGCCTTCCAAACTATTCCAACCTCTGCCTGATACCCAGTTCTAAACTTGCTTCCACATTTTAGGGTATCTATAAAGCAGCATCCCACTTTCAGTACCAATTTACTATATTAGTCAGGTTTTCACACTGCTGATAAAGATACACCCAAGACTGGACAATTTCCAAAAGAAAGAGATTTAATGGACTCACAGTTCCATGTGGCTGTGGAGGCCTCACAATCATGGTGGAAGGTGAAAAGCATGTCTCACATGGTGGCAGACAAGAGAAGAGAACTTGTGCAGGAAAACTCCCCTTTATAAAACCATCAGATATCGTGAGACTTATTCACTATCACGAGAATAACGGGAAAGACTGGACTCAAGATTCAAAAATCCCTCACCGGGTCCCTCCCACAACACATAGGAATTATGGGAGATACAATTCAAGATGAGATTTTGGTGGGGACACAATCAAACCATATCCGTTTCTTAAACAAGTCTACATGCCAGAAACAGGCTAAGCACATTGCAAGACTTCTCCCCCATTCGATTTCTTAGTAACTTTTTAGATAACTACCATTGTTGTCTTCATTTTACAGATGAGAAACTGTGGTTTACAGATTTTATGCAGTAAGTTGACCAAAGTCATAGGACTAGTAAGTGTCAGAGCTTTAAGTTGAACAGTCAGTCTGAGCACAGATTTCTACTTGTAACCATCATGCTATCATAAAATAATGGAAGGCTCTTGAAAATAATACCACTTTTGAGGCAACCAGAATAGAGCAAATGAATTAAACAAAATTATTTAATCTTTTTCTCTAAGTCAGTCTTCAAATGTGTCATCATTTTCTCAGGCGAACACATTCCCTCAAAATATTTCTAAGCCCTACAAATCAAATGTCAACTATTCAATAAAGCTGTACTAATTTTTGAACACCTTCTTGAACGTAGATTTCAGTCACATCTTTCAAATGTGAAAGAGACCCAGAATATATGTCCTGTAAACCATTTCTACAAATCACAATTTTCACATTAGAATAGATTTCATAAATTATCTGTACATCTTCCTTCCTAATAAAAGAATCAACTAGTACAACTTTCTGCCAATAGTAAGGATCCCATCAACCACTCCCAGGCTTTGTGGAAACATTACCAGTTATTCTACACTTACTCCCTCCAGGTAATAAGAGGCAACGCTGTTCCACTGTTAAAAAATTCTAATTATTATACCAGTGTTCTTTATATTGAGTCTAATTTCTCTTGTTGTGACTTTCACCTTCTCATCCTATGTTTATCATTGTGGGGCATCAAGTTTACTCCTTTTTTCACCAAACTAAATATTTGACCTACTTCTTTCAATAATTACTTGTATTAGTCCGTTCTCCCACTGCTATAAAGATACCACCCCAGACTAGTCATGGTGGCTCACACCCGTAATCCCAGCACTGTGGGAGGCCAAGGCAGGAAGATCACTTGAGGTCAGGAGTTCGAGACCAGCCTGGCCAACATGGTGAAACCTCATCTCTACTAAAAATACAAAAATTAGCCAGATGTTGTGGCACCTGTAATCTAAGATAATCAGGAGGCTGAGGCAGGAGAATCTCTTGAACCCAGGAGGCGCAGATTGCAGTGAGCTGAGAGCATGCCATTGCACTCTAGCCTGGAAGAAAAGAGTAAAATTTCATCTCAATTTTTAAAAAAAAGAGAGATACTACCTGAGACTGGCTAATTTATAAACAAAAAGAGGTTTAACTGACTCACCATTCTGCAAGGCTGAGGAGACCTCAGGAAACATACAATTGTGGAGCAACTTTCATGGTATACCAAATGTACAATCAAGGCACATTTACATAGCGACAGGCAAGAGAGTATGTGTGGGTGCAGGAAAAACTACATTTATAAAATTATCAAATCTCATGAGAATTCACTCCCTATTATGAGAAAACAGCATGGGGGAAACAGCCCCTATAATCCAATCGCTTCCCTCCCTCAACATGTGGGGATTAAAATTCGAGATGAGATTTGGGTGGGGACACAGAGCCGAATCATGTCATTCCTCATTACAGATGGTTTCCAAAACTTTTAGTAGCCTAATTCCCTCATTCTATGCACTCACTCTACTTCACCAGTGTTCTTCCTAAAATGTAGCATTCAACACTAAATATTCTACATGCAATCCCGAAAAAAAGTACAAAATTAAACAAAATTTGTACTTTCCATGTTCTGCATTTTGTTCTTAGCAATATAAAAGTGAATTATTTCAAAGAAAAAAAAAAAGCAGCAGCTATATCACTGTTCCAAGTCATATTCAGTTCTGTTCATATAACCAGTTCTCAAGTGAGGTTGTCTATATTATATACAGCAAGTCCTCAAATAATATTATTTCATTCAATGTCATTTCATGACGAGAAAAAAAGAAAATCTATTCCTGGTCAGAGCCACTGTCTATGTTGAGTTGCAGTGTGTGTTTTCTCTGGGTCCTCCAGTTTCCCCTCACATCCCAAATATGTGCATATTAGGTGAATCAGCATGTCTACATAGGCCCAGTGTGAGTGAGTGTGGGTGTGTGAGACTGTGCCCTGCAATAGGAGGGAATCCTGTCCAGGGCTGGCTCTTGAGAGTCTTGTGCCCTGAGCTACCAGCACAGACTCCAGCCACTCATGATCCTGCAATGGAATAGGTGTGTAAATTACTATCTTGTTTTTATTAATCTTTCTTGAATGTATGTATAACTCACATTTATCTCAATGTTTAATATTAGAAGTGTTTGGGGTCTTTATTTAGAAATTTGATGATGTTTTTGTGACCAGAAATAGGCCATAGGAACTTAATTCTTGTTTTTATCAATTGACCTATGGTAACATTTGTTTTGTTCTACATTGTTTTGCTTAAAGTCATAGTTTCCAAGAACCTATCCACAAAATTAAGTGAGGAATTACTGTATCTGAAAGATTTCTTAAAAAGCAATATGTCCTGTGAATTTGGAAACAGGATAAAGATGTCCAGGATTAGCACTTCTTTTCATCAGTATACAGAAGGTCTATCCAGTGAAACAAAGCAAGTTACAGAAATGAATGTTACAAAGATAAAAAAAAAACAAAATTTTTTATATCCTCACATGACATGACTTTAAATATAGGAAATTGAAAGACCCTATAATCTAATTAATAAGTGTATTTGGAAAGATTACTTGATATAAAGCCATTATACACATGTATTGAATATACACTAGCAACATACAATAGAAAATTAAAATTTTAAATATTCATAATAGTATCAAAAACATAAAATGCATAGAATAAATCTAATGAAAGAAAATCTTTCTGAGATAAATTAATGAAGACCTGTATAAATACCATGTTTCTGAACTGTAAGACTTAACTGTTTTTGTCAATACTCACTTGATCTAAAAGTTAATGCAATTTCAAGCAAAATCTCAGCAAGCTTCTTTTACCTATCAGACACTCTGTTTAAAGAAAGAGGTTACACACAGAAAAAAATAATATATATATAGCTCCATGTGTATTACATTCAAAATGTATTTATGTTAATAGATATGTAACAGATAAGATACATATTGTGAAATACGGATCTGGTCTTTGTTCCCATTTGCCAGCATACAACTCCTAAATTCCTTGGGATCTTCAAAGTGCTCTCTGTTGTGTGTCTTTTGTCTGATAGGCTCAGGGTGGGACTGGTCACCTGAAAGACCAAGGCAGGATTACAGGGTTGGGACTTTCAGCCCCACTCCTCAACCTCCAGGAAGGGGAGAGGGAAGAGTCGACCACCAGTGGTCAATGGTTTCATCAATCGTGCCTATGTAATGAAGCCTCCATAAAAACCCAAGAGGACAGGGTTTGGAGAGCTTCCAGATAGCTGAACACGTGGAGGTTCCTGGAAGGTGGTGGACCCAGGGAGGGTATGGAAGGTCCATGCCCCTTCCATCATACCTTTCCCTATGCATCTTTTCATCTGTGTCTTTTGTAATTTTTTTTTATAACAAATCAGTAAATGTAAATAAGCATTTCACTAAATTCTGTGAGCCACTCCATCAGGTTAATCAAACCCAAAGGGAGGTTTATGGGAATCCCAAATTGGAACCAGTCCCTCAGAAGTTCCACATGTTCAAACTTGTGACCTGTGTCTGGGAGGAGAAGAGGGGCAGTCTTGGGGACTGAGCCTCTGACCTATGGGATCTGACAGGTAGATAGCGTCAGAATTGAATTGGAAGACACCCAGCTGGTGTCTGCCACCTGGTATGTGGAGCAAAAACCCCACACCTTTGGTCACAGAAGTATTCTGAGTTGGTGATTGTGGTGATTGTGTGAGAACAGAGGAAAAACATGGTTTGCGAGTTTTCTCCAAGAATCTATGATAATAGAAGGCAGAATATTGGTTGGTTATTGACTAGAAAGGGACATGAAGGAGCTTTCCAGGGTGCTGGAAATATTCTAGGGCCTGGTTACATAGATGTACACATAAGTAAAAATTCATTAAGATTTATGTAGTTTATTGCATATATGCATGGTATGTCTCATTTTTAAAATGCTAGTTTACTTTAAAACAAGCAATGCAGAGTACCTTGCATTTATATCAATTAGATTTTAATCTCACAGATTTAGTTCAATGCTCCAAAACATTAAGAGAATTGTGACTCTGAGTCCATCATCATGGGTAATAGCTATCTATTATTTAAATTGAATAGAATTGGACCAAGAACATAACTTGCGGCATTAGAAAACTTACAGAAACTCATTGGGTATTTCATTCACCAAAATTATCCTAACTTTATACTTGTGCAGCCTACATTTATTCATCCTGTCACAAGGTTATCATGGAAAAACTTTGTCAAATGATTCACTGAAATAGACTAGACCTTGCTGATCTCTCAAATGACACTATTTTACTCATATTAATTGGATACTTTATATCCTTAAATAATACCCTTACATAGATTTCTGTGTTCATTCTCTGGGTTACAAAAAGAGATGTATTGCATTTCCCGCTGTTATCGTATATGTATACTTTTTCTTTTCCTTTTGGCAATTTTTGAGGCTATGCAGTGTATGTAAATTTAAGACAGTTATAATTTCCTAGTGAATTGACTTGTATCATTATGAGATGTCCTTCTCCATCTCTAATTATACTTATTACCTTAAAAATGTACTTTGTCTGGTATTAGTATAGCTACATCAGCTTACTTTTATATCGTTTGCAAGATACGTTTGCTATATCCATCTACTTTGAATGTTTCTGTAACCTAATATTCAAGATTTATGTCTTGTTAGCAACATATAGTTGAATCTTGGCCTTTTAATCCTTTTGGACAATCTTTATCTCCTAGTACATTTACCATTTACCTTTTAGTCCATTTACCATTTGATATAACTGCTGATATGTCCGTTAAATCTATTAGGTAGATTAAACCTATTAGGTCCTGCAATTACTTTTGCACCAACCTAATACCATTTACCATTGGAGGGTTTCTTTTTGTCCCCTCTCTTCTGTATTTATTTTTCTAGCCTTCTTGCTTTATTCCGAATTAGGTGGTATTTTATTATTCCATTTTCCCCTCTATTCACTTCCTAGCTATACAATAGATTTGTTTACTATTCTTTTAGTAACCATAGAAATCATGAAATGAACCTTCATTTTATTAAATCTAATTTAAATTTGTGGTTTTACCAATTGCTGAAGAGTGCAAGGATCTTTGAATATATTATTCCATTTACTCCTTCTGTCTTTTATGCTATTATTAGCATGTATTTTAATTGTACATATATTTTAAACCCCCTGACATGCACATATGTACATATACACAGAGATTTTCTAGTTTTTTTTTAATGGAAGAGTTGGTCTATAACAATCTGATTTGCCATTGTTGGATATGGAAAACCAAATAACTCTACTTTAAATTAGATTAGTAAACCATGATTTTTTCATTGTTCCTAAAGATAAACATCAAAGTTCCTTATGATGCAGCTTATCTTATGATATGTAGTTATAGATTTTATATTTTCACCAGCAGTTGTTTGAAACTTCCTTTATTTAATGCAAGGGTGGGAAAACTATAGGCTGTGGACCAAATCAGGCCTGCCACTTGTTTTTGTAAATAAAGTTTTACTAGAAAACAACAACCACACCTATTTGTATAATTCCTATAGCTGCTTGCACACCATAGAAACCATATGGCCTGCAAAGCCAAAATCTTTACTATCTGGCCCTTTACAGGAAATTTTGCTGACTCCCTGATTTAATTCCTAAAATCCGTCATTTTCTTATTTTGCAAATCAAGGCTTTTAGCCACTTTTACTTCTCTGTTCTCTTTATCCTCACTCTCAGTGTTCTAACCCATTCTGGCTATCACTGGTGGACTAATATTTCCAAACTCAATTATAACTACATTATTTTTCCACCCAAAAATGATAGTATTCTGTGCCTTATATGAGGTATCTGTATACTATGTACTTCTTTCCTTTTTCTTTTATGGATGCCTCTAATGACATATTATTTTATTATATTATTAAAGCATTTATAGTATTCCTTCTTTGAAAGAAGAATTTGTCTTTTATATTCTAAAATTCTTTTTTACTGTACTACGCATGATAGAGAATTGATATTTATTCACTTCATTGAATAATGAGTTTATCCATTGTTAGAAAACTTAAAATGTTCTTTTTAACTTCACAGTCTAAACATTAGTAGTTAGACATCTGAAATGATACATATTATTTCCAAATCATTTCACTGCAATTTCAGCGGAAAATAATTCACCACCACCTCCACTAGGCTCCTCCCTTCTCTGTCATGCATTATCCCTCATAGAAGCTGATTTTGCCTTCTGTAGCAGTCTTCTGCTCCCACTGGCCAGTTCCGTATTGAGAACTTTAATCATCTAATCATCATTTTTCTAACCATGTCCATCTTGATGTTCATAAAATGTATTTTATCTTTTTTGTCTTGCCATTTTGTTCAGAAGTCATGATTTAGTAGACAAAATTCTGCTCTGCTAAGCTATATTTACAGCCAGCTCACTTCCCCTCCCTCCTTCCTATTCTAAAGCCATAGTTTAACAAAAAGGATAGATGAACATAAAGCCTGGGCCACCTCTACCTTTCTCCTTTATTTTCCTGTTAGAGACTCAAATCTCTGAAGAAAATGATAGATAACTCACCCCAGGTGACTTAGACGTAGAGAAGCTCTGGGTGTGTAGAACAAGATACAAGACCTACAAAACACATTGAAAATTAGTTTGAAAATTGCTCTCCAAGCAACTCTACCTATACTCCTTTGTTTGGGATTGAGAGACATTACTTTAACTTACAGTTTTGCATAAATTATTCTTTGAAATGTTTATCAGAACTGCGCAAAAATGACTTTCTTAAATTTGGGATGCTATAAGTCAAATAAAGTTAAACAGGTTTTTCTACTGCAGAATTTCTCAATATTCTAGCATGTATTATGGATCTGCAAGGGAGGAGTATGTAGCAATTAACTTTCCCAAGCTTTTTTTAACCCACTTTTGGAGATCAGCCATTAACATCCTGATGAACTACTGTAGCAGTCTTCCCTGTGAAAACAATTTGGTAAAGTTGACATAACTCCTAACTAAACTACAGCTTGGTTAGTAAGAAGGAGGACCTTTTTCAAGCAAGGTCACTAAAGAAGATGGTTTAGGACCTAGCAGGCCTTTTTGTTAAACTATATTCCTCTCATTATTTCTCTATATTGAAATACTATATTGCACTGTAGTTCTCATTAAAGTTTAATTTCTTACAGCACAGTATTCCCAGCAAAACCTAAGCTATCTGCCTATGAGATTGCCCTGAAAGCTGTAAATAATAAGGTATATCCTGATAGTGGCTTAATTCTAACTGCATAAAGCTGAGGTTAGCTAGACAATGCAAATAGAAAGAAACCTAGTTTGAAGTCTTTATATTTTTATATATTTTATTTCATTTCATTTTATTTTGTTTGATTTTTTAAGTCACTTAAATGATATTCAGAGTTTAAAAACAGAATAAACTACAATTATATCCTCCTGGGCACCTCCTTTACCTTATATTTGCCTTCCCCAATCTTCCCTGGTCTCTTTCTTCGCCTTAAGAGAAAATAGTTCTGCCTGGTTTGTTGTGTTTCCTTCTCCTTTCTGGATGAGATTATTAATCAACTGTGTATTGTTGAAGCATTTATCACTTGAGCCAGCTTGTTGTAGAATTTTTGCAAGCCTATTTCCCATCTCCAACACATTGCAGGAGATATGGATGGTGAGTTTCTGAGCAGATACATGCTGCAGCTTCTTCTGACAATGTAACCACTGAAAGTGTGTTTAAGAAGCAATCACATGCCAGGCACGGTGGCTCACACCTGTAATCCCAGCACTTTGGGAGGCCGAGGCAGGCGGATCACGAGGTCAGGAGATCGAGACCATCCTGGCTAACACGGTGAAACCCCGTCTCTACTAAAAATACAAAAAAAAATTAGCCTGGTGTGTTGGCAGGCGCCTGTAGTCCCAGCTACTCAGGAGGCTGAGGCAGGAGAATAGCGTGAACCCAGGATGCAGAGCTTGCAGTGAGCCGAGATTGCATGCCACTGCACTCCAGCCTGGGCAACAGAGTGAGACTCTGCCTCAGAAAAAAAAAAAAAAAAAGGGGCCGGGCGCGGTCACTCAAGCCTGTAATCCCAGCACTTTGGGAGGCCGAGACGGGCGGATCACGAGGTCAGGAGATCAAGACCATCCTGGCTAATACGGTGAAACCCTGTCTCTACTTAAAAATACAAAAAACTAGCCGGGCGAGGTGGCGGGCGCCTGTAGTCCCAGCTACTCTGAAGCAGGAGAATGGCGTAAACCCGGGAGGCGGAGCTTGCAGTGAGCTGAGATCCGGCCACTGCACTCCAGCCTGGGTGGCAGAGCAAGACTCCATCTCAAAAAAAAAAAAGAAGCAATCACATCAGCCTAGGAGCAGCTACGGGGCCTCTCATGATGATCAGAGAAGCCTGGTGGCATACTGGAAAGAAATGGATGACAGAAGAATGTTATAGGTTACTGAAATATTTCATGTTCAGCTGAATTTTTTAAAACAATTTTCATGCCTGTTATTTTACTACCAGTGGTGAAAATAGAAATGGCTTCCTCTAAGAAAGTTAAAATATTTTTGAAAAGGGATTGTTCACTTGGAGAACTAGTAAGACTTAAAATTGCATCCACATGCATTTCTCCCATCTCTTCTTTCCCAGTTTGTACCCCCTTATAACAAAGGATGAAAAGAAGTCTGAATGTGATCATTTAGACATAATTTGACCACTTTACTCCCTATGACCCATTAATCTCACTTCTAGGAATTTATTCTGGAAAAACAGTTTAACAAAAATCAAGTATTACATGCATCAAGAACTACCATAATATTTATAGTAGAAAAAACTATGTAACCTAAGTATTTAATAATAGAGAAATGTTAAGTAATTTATCTAAAACATGAAATTAGCAGTTTTAAGATACAGGTATAGAAATATTGAATATACTAAGTGAAAAGACAAAATACAAAATGTTTAGACTCTGAAAAAATATATACCTATATGGTTACACTGGGAAGTGTGAATCCATACACCAGGCAACTCTTATCTTACGAATATTACATCACTTCGGTAATAGGGGTCTATTGCTACTCCTTACAAAGATGTGTGTAGCACAGAAACCATCTCAGCATCCTCACATTTCCTTTGGGTGCTAGTCAGGGTTGCATTTAGCAAATAAAAATACAGTATACCAGTTAAATTTCAGATTTTAAAAAAATCAATTATTTAGGATAATTCATATAAAATATACTTTGGTACACTAGTTTAATTTTAGTATAATATATGTGCAATACTTGGGATATATACCCCCACAAAATCTATTTTTTATCTGAAATTAAAATTTAACTGGGTATCCAAGACAACAAGTCTAAGGGGGAACTGGAAAAAGAGGGCTTGGGAAGAAAAGACGATTTAAACTCTAGTGACCCATCTTCTTCTCATTGATGTCCCAACAGATAGAGGATATGTTGAACTTGGCTTGCCACTATGAATATAGAGTTCCCCATATTTGGTAGAGTTTCACAGATTCTCCAAGGACCAGCTCATCCTAGGATGCCTTTGACTTAGACATCAAGTCTTGGTGTGGCTAGACATGGCCCGTTTAAAACAAATGGTTTCATCTTACAAACATGGCACAAACCACAGAGATTACATGCAGAAAGAAAAATTTGAACTGCTTTTCTCAGATGAGGAGTACCAGGTGTTTAGACTTTTTGGACTCCTCTCCATGGCAAAACTTCAAATGGGAAAAGTAAAGATGAGTATAAGCTGATCATGGTGGCATGTGCCTGTAGTCATACCTACCCCAGATGCTGAGGCAGAAGAATCCCTTGAACCCAGAAGTTCAAGGGCAACCTGGGCAACACAGCAAGATCCCATTTCTTTAAAAAAAAAAAAGACATATATATATGTGTATGTGTGTGTATACATATACATGTACATATATATATTACACACACACACATATAAATGTTTTATGTTATGTCAACCTTAAAAATTAGTGTACCTATATGCAGACAAGCTTTTTGTAGCTATACTTTTAGGACATTGCTCCAGGAGGCAGAATGGTTTGGAGAAATAGGATTATAAGAATAGCATCCGAATTTAATATAAATATTGATATCCCTTCAAATTCCAAATATTTTCCTCACTAACCACAAGAGTCTTCCAGACATGAGCATTTTTAATGAAGGGATGTCATAAAAATCTCCTCAAAAGTGTAGAAGATAACTTAGACAGCAGCCAGCAAAATGCTTCCTTTTTCAAATTAAAATGGAGGTACTGACAGGTTAGATAAGTCATTCAAGGTCACATCTATTTCATGGCTTCCCTTTAGGATGAATAATTGAAATTTTCCAAATTTCATTTTTCCTCCCAATGCAGAAAGATGACTGCAGACCAACCACTGACAGCAGCAGGCTGATTTACTATGACTAGGAGGTTCTTGGAAAGTAAAAGGCAAAAGACTAGAGAAACATAAGTAATTCCTGATACTTTGTTTTTAGCAAAACTTGAAGATAAATTCAAGAATTATGATTAATAAGTATGTGTTGATTTCAACTGAGAATATAAATAATATTTGATTGTAAATTACAGTGATTTCCATTTTACAAGTCAATAACCTTTTGCTACGGCAGACTTCAACTTTGCATCAGGTGACCGTGTATTGATGGAGGTAGACAGAAATGTGGTTTTTCATAGAAATAACCCATCAGACAAATACAAAAACAAATCCTGTATTTATTTTTTGCTTCCACAGACAACAGAGCTAAACATCTCTCTTGGAGAAATTGGAAGCTTAAAAATCTTAAAATGGTGGGTAGTGACAATATGTTATGTTGTGGCCTTTTGTAATAACTTGACTATACATCAAAAGCTAGGCTAAAACCAAGAACCCAAAGTAATAAAACTTGCACACAAAATCATAATCTATTATCAGATAAAATGAAAAAGCAGTGTTTCCATAGCAGTTTAAAAGAGTGTTGGAAATTGTTAACAAGAATTAGTTTCTTTCCTGGCACCAGAATGTTGCAGAACAAAATGCAACTGCTGTTCCTTCATTCGAGATAAAACTACAGATATAAAAGTGGGGCAGATGGACTCATAAAACACTGGCATAGAATTTAGTTACCTTTAGTCTCTTCTTTTCAAGGGAAGGGTGGCATCTTGTGGCAGCAACACAACTTGCTACAATAAGCTTACTTTCCCTGTTGAGCAAAACAGTTTGGAAAATGGCATCTGGTTCTAGGTGACTATGCATATTTTTACATGTCCTTTTCCCCTGGGGCCAGCCCCTCTGCTGCCCTTTGGTGACTGCAGTTGCCATCAGAAGAGAGAAAGCAGTGGGTGGAAGCTGCTTGGTTTAGTAAACACAATCTGACAGCCAGACCACAAAAATGAGCTGCTTCCTGCACAGCTGGCTGTCACTTCTCCCCCTCTCTATTCCACTGTGGGTGCAGGGGAAAGGGCACCCTGATTTTCAGTTTTCCTGAGATTTTTCTCTTCTTGCTTCTTTAGCCTAGCAGATTCACCCTTCCTATAATTACAGTTTCAGGCACTTTGCTTCTTAAAACACGTGGCCTATTTCTGAGATAGAAAAGAGTCACTGTGGGTTTAGAGCAATTCCATGTTAGAGTTTTAAATACAATGTAGGGAAGAGAAAAGCCCTGCACATTTGGAGCCATGAGGGAAGCCAAAATAGTCCAAAAATGTTTATTGCATACCAAACAAAGGCAAGAACTCTGACATTGTAATAACTGTGGTGGAGGTTACTTTAGACTGTAAAGCTTTGGCTTCGCAGAAGATCCAGCTTGGAGGGGAGTGGCATTTTTTTCTTCTTGTCAGACATGTAAGACAAAGGTCAGCATTTTCTCCTCATACTGAAATCATGCCCCCGAGTACTGCAGATGCGCATTATCTGTTCAGTAATCCATGCGTTCAACTCTTTGTTAACCTGTCTGATCACAACCTACTGCTTTCGAAGCAACATCAAAAGGCTTGCAAAGATATTTTAAACCATCTTTATGAGTGCCAGTCATTTCCAATTTCTCCCTACTGTCCTTTATACAAATATCTTTGGTGCCTAACTTGTTTCACCAAGCAGATCATTTTAATATACACGCACAATATGTGTAAACATTATTACCCCACGCCATGAAATGTAATATCAACATAGTGTTCTAAAAAATAAAAATAAAGTGTTCTCTATGTTGACGTATCTTTTTTTTAAAAGTCCCCCCAAATTTTTAAGCACTTAGATAGTTCTCTCTGTAAATAACACTATGTACACCTTTGTGTACATTCTGACTATTTTCTTAGGAAAAATTTCCTAAGTGTTACATTTCTAGGTTAAACAATATTAATATTTTATACATTTTCAAACATATTGCCAAATTGACTATCTAAAGGACTATGCCAATTTACATTCTTTTGAGCAATGCTTCCACACACCAATTGAAGTTTTATCACTTTTACAAATTTTGTCACTTTGATAGATGAAAACCAGTGTCTCATTACTTAAAGATGAATTAGTATGATTTCTAGTGCATAGAATATTTATTTATATATTCTTCCTCTGTAAAAATTTCATCTCCTGTTTTGTTCAAGCCCTTTGCTCATTTTTCTATTAGATTGTTTCTCTTTTCTTATATTGCCTATATTACATTTATATTTATATTACCTATTTTATATTATATAAAATATAATGTTTTGTATTATCTTTGGATGTTTTTTAAAAACTCAGCTATCATAAAAGCAGAAACTATTCTAACCTGCTCTTCTTGAAATCTTTCAATCTCAGGAAATGCTATCTCCAGTCTTCCCTTTCTACAGGCCAAAAACACTGGTGTCATTGTTCTGTCCTATATCCACTACACTATTGACACTAACTTCAGACTATATCTAGAATCTGGCCAGTCCTTACTACCTGTACCCAAGATAGCAATCTTTGTCTAAGTCATTATTTCCTCTTGCCTGGTCAGTACCTCTACACCTGTGTTATAAAACAAATAAATAGCCAAGTTCAGTGGTTCACATCTGTAAGCCCAACACTTTGGAAGACCCAGGCAGAAGAATGCCTTGAGCCCAGGAGTTCAAGACCAGCCTAAGCAACATAGTGAGACTATGTCTCTACAAAAAAGTAAGCAAATTTGCAAGGTGTGGTGTTACGTGCCTGTAGTCCAACTACTCAGGGTAGAGGGGAGGGGGTGCCGAGGTGGGAGGATCACTTCAGCCTGGGGTCAAGGCTGCAGTCAGCCATAATCTTGCTACTGCATACAAGCCTGGGCCACAGAGCAAGACCTTGTTCAAACAATAAAAATAAAATGTAAAAATAATTGTATGTTATCAAAGGTATGGGAATATTATAGTTTATTTAATTACTGTATTTTTTATTAAATTATTTCCAGTTTCTCAATATTAAAAATAAAAAGCATTAAAGTTAAAAGGTCACAGAAAAACAAATGCTTTATGAGTCCACTTACATGAGGTAACTAGAAAAGTCAAATTCATAAAGAAAGTACAAGAATCAAGAGTTGACTTTTGATTCTGTGAATTCTGAGATATCTAGCTGACATCTAGAGTTGCACATGATCATTTAAAAGCATTCATTTCAACTCACTGTCTCATGCCTTGAGGCTAAATCATTAAGTTTTTAAAAAGGATTCAGTCATGTTAACTGGCTCACTGAAAACAATTTTAACATTAAAAAAAATGAACACCATATGTAAACACAATCTTTTGGCCCAATTCTGCATTTTAATATGGTAGCTATTATACAATGCAACCACCTGTGAAAAATGAGTCAACCATAGTTTAATAAGACTCTAGTACAGTGAAACAATTTATAACATAAAATAGAATTATCACATTTGGTGATTATCAAAATCGCAAGTTGAATAAAATGAGAAGTTCCATCTGTTACTATCTACCTTTCACCCCTACATGAAGGAAACATAAAATGGAAGGGAGTTATATGCTGCTCCAAGTCGTTGCATACAATGAAAGTTCCCATTTGGCAGGAACTATGTGTTATTCATTTTTGTATCACCCACAGTGGCTTGTGTGTAGTAGGCGTCTAAGTAACATTTGTGGAATTTAATCAAAGTCTATTTAACTGTAAAGAAAAATGTCATGGTCATTATTCAATACATTTACACAAGCATTTCTTATGGAATGTTAAAAACAAAAAAACAGCTTAACTTCTGGCAGCTCTAAGTATCCACAACACAGATGGTAACAGAGAAAACAAGTGAAAAAGGATTAACTGCCATAAAAACACTAGTACTTTAGTATTTAAGAGAGGCTAGTGGTTACCTTTAGGCCAGAGAATGGCTTAGAATTATAGGTAAATGAAAATTAGTTGGTTTAATAACTTAAGACAGTAAATTAAAAGTAGCAGATACAACTACTTTAACTGAAACATACTGGTAAATGATCGTTACAAATGAGGGAAAGAAAGCAGTATTGACTGTTGTTAATATAAATAATCTAAATGAAGTATTCACTGCTGGTAGCACTTTTCTCTTAGAGCAAAATGTCATAATTGATGTGTGTAATGATTAAAACAAGATTCAATTACATAAAAATGGCAATAGCTAGCATATAATTAGATGCTACAAGGATTCAAAAAGGAGTAAGACACAAACACAGCTGCCAGCAGCCTAGATGTCCAAAAGAGAAAATAAGAGGTGGCTCATGCCTGTAATCCCAGCACTTTGGGAGGCTGAGGCAGGTGGATCATGAGGTCAGGAGTTCAAGACCAGCCTGGCCAGCATGGTGAAACCCCGTCTCTACTAAAAATACAAAAAATTAGCCAGGCATGGTGACCCGCACCTGTAGTCCCAGCTACTCAGGAGGCTGAGACAGGAGAATTGCTTGAACCTGGGAGGCAGAGGTTGTAGTGAGCCGAAATCATGCCACTGTACTCCAGCCTGGGTGACAGAGCAAGACTCTATCTCACAAAAAAAAAGAAAAGAAGGAAGGAAGGAAGGAAGGAAGGAAGGAAGGAAGAAAGGAAGAAAGAAAGAGAAAAGCATATGACTATAAGTAAAGGCAGACTATGAAGTTTACACAGCATCAGGAATACAAAGGAAAGACAAATAAGAAAGGTGTGGTTCATGGAACAAGTTCAGTGTTTTTCCAAGTAAAGAGGAAAGATCAGAAAACTTTACCAGGTGAGCCAGTGCATAGCAATCAGTAGGGGATTCATGAGAGATGTAAATGAGGAGAGAGTTTGGAGCCACATTATGGAAGGCATACATATTAAGATGAAGATTTTTTTTAACTTAGTATGGGTGGACCTTTGAGTCATAGAAGGAGTTTGAGCAGGAAAATATTTAATAAGAGAATTTTGGTAATGAGAAGGTCTAACAACATTGTGTGGACCTTACTACTCAACGTGTGCTTCCCAGGCCAGCAGCATCAACATATAATAGCATCAGTTTGTTAGAATACAGACTCTCAGCGCCCCTGCTCCAGACCTATAGAATCAGAATTGCATGTTGACAAGATCCCCAGGTAATATGTAGCACATTAAAGTTTGAGAAGCACGGTTACAGAATAGCCTGTGGGGAAACATTCTGGACATTGAAAACCAATTAATAAGTCATTGCAATAATATAATTGAAAGGCAAAAAAATCACTACTACCATGCCCCACTTATGCATCAATATCTCTCAGATAAAAACAGGGTGCATCTTAAGTCATTCACTGCTGACTGTGATATTTATTAGACTTCTGGCTCTTTCTTTTTTTTAAGCCCTAGACTGAATCCCTAATTTTACTCAATTTCATCATCTCCCTTTCCACCGGGTGTTGAGATCCCAGCTTCCCCTAAACCAAATTTGTGAAGGTTCTCTGTCATATATTGTATGGTAACCAAATCCTCTATCTGCAGCTAGGAAAATGGTGTTTAAAAAAAGAAGTGGAAAAAATAATTTGATAAGTCATGCCCTAAATCACTACTCTCAGCTGAGTTCCAGATATCCTAGAAGTCAAAGTTTCTTCTTAAGGATTTTATTTTGTTGAAAGCACTGTGATGCATTTTAAGCTACTTTTCTCGTAAATAGAATACTTTACAAAGGATTGTACTCCAGCACAGATGCTGCAGCTGAGATATGAAGGAGCAGTGGGCAGACTCTGCAACCCACAACTCCACACCTCTGCCACTCTCTGCCAAATGAGACTTGCTGGCTTTAGACCCCCAGGGCATCCACCCGGTCCCTGCATGAATACTGTAGTCATGGCTCAGTGTTAGTCTGAAAGCCCTACTCCTAGAGGTCACTGACAAGCCCTTTACAGCCACCCCCCCACCACACTGCCCCTTCCCTTGCTTCCCCCAGGCCAGGGAGGAAGCAGAGAGGGCTGGCACCTGTGCATGCCCTTAACAGTGAAATCCAGTGTTGTTTCTGCAGGAGGGAAGTGCAAATGTGCCACATGCCCCACGGCTGTGAGTCTCCATTGCCGCAGCTGAAGGGACCTGCCCTCCCCAGTGAAAGATTTATAGCACAGCGACCCTGTCCCCATCTGAACATTTCAGCTGCTGCCCAGGGCCCTTCTGAGAGCCCAATCCCCACAGGCTTGTAATCTGCCTCAGGCTCCCACCAACTGAGCATTCTTCCTGTCCCTGCCTGAGAGTTCTGTGGGTGACCAAGGGACCAGCCCACCCCTCCTCATCACAGACAGCACCTGAACTCAGGGCTGGCCTGACCCCAGTCTGCATGCATCCAGTGGACCATCTAGGGACCTGGGACTGGGGAACTACCTAGTCCAGTCCAACACTGCTGGCACCTGACCACTCCCCCAAGGGCCTGAGTTTGGGCTGATCCAACCAGCCAATACCCCCACAGCTGACACTCATCACACAGGCCAGAAGGCAGAGTCTCCTCCTCTCTTCATGAAGGAACATTATTACCACATTAGAGAATAGGTGACCCATAAAGATGTCTGTCTTGGGCTGAGTGAAGAGGTTCAACCCCAAAACCACTCCCTTGGAGAGTCAAAAGAGAGGCACTTGTCATGGCTCTGAAGATAGACAACAGTGTGTGTCTGAACTGAGATTCACAAGGCCAAGAACAGGGGTGTGATAAGCAAACAGATCATGTTTCTGCCTATTTAGGACGTGGAGCTGATGCAACCTCCTCACCCCCCACAGAGACTTCAGCACATTTTACCAGCAGCCCCCCTAGTCACCCTCATTAGGCCTGGTGTCTGTGCTCATCTTTGGGATATTCATAAGCAACCCAGGGGGTTCAGCTCTGTCTATTCCTCTGCTGAACAGGAAACTTAGGACTCTGGGCACTCCACTGTCCAGCTCACCACCTGAATCAACAGATAGCACCTCACAGTAAACAAAGATCAAGTACATACCCATGTATATACCTCGTGCCATAGCTGGCTCTTACTGGCCACAGGTCAAAGTGCACAGGCCAATATAAAAGCTGCAGACCGAAGTGCACAGGGAAATGGAAGCAAAGCCAAAGGACCCTACCCAACATACTCTACAATCACAACCCCAGGGTGGAGAGGAAAAATATAGGGAAATTTTAAAAATCCCATCTGAATGAAAAGAATGTCAAAAATAAGAAGTGGCGGGCTGTCCAGATGAGAAGAAATTAGCATAAGAATTCTGGCATCATAAAAAAATTTGAATGTTGTGATACCACCAAAGGATCACACTAGCTCTCTAGAAATGGATGTTAGCCAAAACAGAAATTCAGAAATGACATATAAAGAATTCAAAGTATGGATTATGAGACAGCTCAAGGAGATCCAAGACAAGGTTGAAAACCAACATAAAGAAGCTATGAAAGCAATCTGGGAAATGAAGAAAGAGATAAATGTCTTATTTTTAAAAATCAGACAGAACTTCTAGAAGTGAAATATCATTTAAGGAATCTCAAAATAAATAGAAAACTTTAACAATAGACTAGATAAAGCAAAAGAAAGAATTTCAGAGCTTGAAAACCAGTATTTAAAACTAACAGAGTCAGGCTGGGTTCAGTGGCTCACGTCTGTAATCCCAGCACATTGGGAGGCTGAGGTAGATGGATCATTTGAGGTCAGGAGTTCAAGACTACCCTGGCCAACATGGCAAAATTTCATTTCTATTAAAAATATAAAAATTACCTGGATGTGGCGGTGCAATGCCTGTAATTCTGGCTACTCAGGAGGCTGAGGCATGAGAATTGCTTGAACCCAGGAGGCAGAGGTTGCAGTGAGCCAAGATTGTGCCACTGCACTCCAGCCTGGGTGATAGATTGAGTGAGACTCCATCTCAAAAAAAAAAAAAAAGAAGAAAAGAAAAGAAAAGAAAAAAATGCAGAGAATATCTGTGAGATACTGTACCAGATTAATATCACCAAGGTATATAGTCATCAGACTATCCAGAGTCAACACTAGAGAAAAGTCCTTAAAGGGAGCCAGAGAAAAGGGTCAAATCACCTATAAAAGAAAAACAATCAGGTTAACAATGGAATCCTTAGCAGAAACCCTAAAAGAGTTTGGGGGCCTATTTTTAGCATCCTTAAGCTTAAAAACACCAGCCAAGAATTTCATATCCTGCCAAACTAAGCTTAAAAATAAAGGAGAAATAAAGCCTTTCTTAGATAAGCAAACACTAAGATAATTTGTCACCACAAGATCAGTTCTACAAGAGATGTTCAGAGGAGTTCTACACATGGAAACAAAAGAATAATACTTGCATCAGAAAAAGGACACATAAGTAAAATGCTCACAGATTCTATAAATCAAATACACAATCGAAACTCCAAAACAAGCTAACAATACTACAACAGTAACAGAACCTCACATATCAATATTAACCTTGAATGTAAATGGTCCAAATGCACTACTTAAAAGATAGAGTGGCAGATTGGATTTTAAAAAATACAAGACACAACCATCTGTTGTCTACATGAGATGCACCTAAAGACAAATTCAGACCCAAAGTAAAAGGGTGGAAAAATACATACAACACAAATGGAAAATGAAAGTAAGTAGGAATAGACATACTCATATTAGATAAAACTAATAAACTTAAATCAGCAGCAGTTAAAAAAGACAAAGAAAGTCATTATATAATAATAAAGAGTTCAACACAATAAGATTTAGCAATTCTAAGTATACATCAACCCAATACTAGAGCACCCAGATTCATAAAACAAAAGCTAATAAACCTAAAAAAGCAGATTGATAGCAATAGAATAATAGTGAGGATTTCAATACCCCCTAACATTAACAGACAGATCATAAAGACATTCAACAAAGAAACTCTGGACTTAAACTGGCCAGTAGACCAAATAGACTTGATAGACATTTATTGAGCATTCTACCAAACAACTGCAGAACACACATTCTTCTCACCTACACATGAAACATTCTCCATAATCAACCACATGCTTTGCCTTAAAGCAAGTCTCAATAAATTCAAAAAAATCAAAATCATATAAATCGTCTCATCAGACTACAGGATAATAAAATTAGAAATTGATACCAAGAGGAATTCTCAAAACTACACAAATACATGTAAACTAAACAATTTGTTTCTGAACAACTTTTGGGTAAACAAAATTGAGGCAAATATTAAAGATTATTTGAAATGAATGAAAACAGAGATACAACATAAAACAACCTCTGGGATAGAGCAAAAGCAGTGCTTAAAGTTGACAGCATTAAATGCCTCCACTGAAAAGATGGAGAGATCTCAAATTAACAATCTACCATCACACCTTAAGGAACTTGAAAAGCAATAACAAACCAAACTCAAAGCTAGCAGAAGAAAAGAAATAACAAAGATCAGAGCAGAACTAAATGAGACTGAGACAAAAAAAAAAATTAAAAAGATCAATAAAACAAAAAGTTGGGTTTTTGAAAAGATAAACAAAATTGACAGACTACTAGACTAACCAAGAAAAAAGGGAGAAGATTCAAATAAACACAATCAGAAATGATAAAGATGACATTACAACTGGTAACAGATAGATACAAAAGATCATCGGCAACTGCTATGAACACCTCAGTGCACACAAAGTAGAAAACCCAGAGGAAATGGATAAATTCCTAGATTCATACAACTTCCTGAGATTAAACCAGTAAGGAATAGAAACACAGAATAGACCAATAGCAAGGATTAAATTTGAATTGATAATAAAAAATCTTCCAACAAAAAAAGTGTAGGACTGGAAGGATAATGAACTGAATTTTACCAGACGTATGAAGAAGAGCTGGTACCAACGTTACTGAAACTATTCTAAAAAATCAAAGAGGAAGAATCCTACCTAACTCATTCTATGAATCCAGTATGACCCTGATACCAAAACCATGTATGGACATCAAACCAGGAAACTACAAATATCACTGATGAACATAGATATAAAAATTCTCAACAAAATAGTAGCAGACTGGATCCAACAACGCAATAAAAAAAAAAATTCATCATGATCAAGTAGGCTTTAATTCCAGGGATGCAAAGTTGGTTCAACATATGCAAGTTAATAAATGTCATTTCACCACATAAAGAGAACAAGAACAAAAATTGTATTATTATCTCAATAGTTACAGAATATGCATTTGGTTAAATCCAATATCCCTTCAGAATAAATACCCTCAACAAACTAGGCATAGAAAGAACATACCTCAAAATAATCAAAATCGTAAGAGCCATACATGATAAACCCAGAGCCAACATCATACTGAATGGGGAAAAGCATTTCCCCTAAGACCAGGAACAAGAGGAGAATGTTGACTCTCACTACTCCTATTCAACTGGAAGCACTAGAAGTCCTAGCCAGAGTGGTCAGGCAGGAGAAAGAAATAAAAGGCTTCCAAATTGAAAAAGAGGAAGTCAAATTATATCTGCTCACTAATGATGTCTGTATACCTAGAAAACCTTAAAACCTCCTCCAGAAGACCCGTAGACTTGATAAGTGACTCCAATAAAGTCTCAGGATACAAACTCAACATATAAAAATTAGTAGCATTTCTATAAACTAAAAACATTCAAGCTGAAAACCAAATATGTCATGCAAATGAACCAAAAAAGAGCAGGAGTAGCTATATTTTTATCATATAAAATATGCTTTAAGTCAAAAACTGGAAAACGAGACACAAAGGTTATTATATAATGAGAAAGGGATCAATTTATAAAGAGGATATAGCAATTATAAATTTATATGCATCTGACATTGGAGCACCTAAATAAATAAAGCCAATATTAATGGATCTCTAAGGAGGGATAGACTGTAATACCAAAATAGTAGGGAAGATCTACACTTTACTTTCAGCAGTAAACAGATCACCCAGACAGAAAATCAGTAAGGAAATGTCAGCCTTAAACTACATTTTGACAAAATGGACCTAATAGACATACACAGAACATTCTAACAGCAACAGAATACACATTCCTCTCAAGCACACATGAAATATTCTTGAGGGTAGGTCATATGTTAGGCCCTAAAATAAACCTTAACAAACTTAACAAATCATATCAAATCTCTTACCTGATCACAATAGCATGAAACTAAAAAGCAATTATGGGGAATTTTTGAAAATTCACACAAACATGGAAGTTAAACAACATGCTCCTAAACAACCAACAGGTCAATGAATAAATTAAGAAAAAAAAACTTTAAATATCTTGAAACAAACAAAAGTGGAAACAGAACATACTAAGACTTATGGGATGCAGCAAAAACAGTTCTAAAAGGAAAAGTTATAGCAATGAATGCCTACATCAAAAAAATTTAAAATCTCAAATAAATAACAATGTTATACACCAAGACTCAAGAAAAAGAACAAACTATGTTCAAAGTTAGAAGAAAGGAGGAAATAAACATCAGAGCAAAAATAAATGAAATAGAGACTAAGAAAAACAGAAAAGATCAACAAAACATAGTTGATTTTTTGAAAAGATAAGCAAAAGCAATAAAACTTTAGCTAGACTAACTTCAAAAAGAGAGAAAACTTAATAAATACAATCAGAAATCAAGCAGGAGGTATTATGACTGATACCATCATAAGACACTACTGTGAACAATTATACAACAACTAATTAAACATTCTCGAGGAAATGGATAAATTCCTAAACTCTTACAATCTACCAATAACAAATCATGAAGAAATTGAAAATACGAATAAACCAATAATAAGTAAGGGGATTTAATCAGTAATAAAAAGTCTACCATCAAAGGAAAGCCCAAGACATGATGGCTTCACTGCTGAATTCTACCAAGCATTTAAAGAACTAATGTCAATCCTTCACAAACTCTTCCAAAAAAATTGAAGAAGAAGAAATACTTCCAAACTCCTTTTATAAGGCCAGCATTACCCCCAAAGTCAGAGAAGGACACTCCAATAAAATACAGTTACATACCAATCTTCCTGTTGAAAATAGAGGTGGAAATTCTCAACAAAATGCCAGCAAACTAATCCAACAACATATTAAAATGATCATTCACTATGATCAAGTAGGGTTTATTCTAGGAATGTAAGGACGGTTCAACAGATGCAAATCTATAAATGTGATATATCACATTAACAGAGTGAAAGACAAAAACCACATGATCATCTTAGTACATGCAGAAAAAGCATTTGACAAAATCTAACAACCTCTTATGATAAAAATTCTCAACAAATTAGATGAGGACGAAATGTACCTCAACATAATAAAGGCCATATATGACAAACCCACAACTAGCATCATACTCAACAGTGAAAAGTTGAAAGCTTTTCCTCTAAGATCAGAAACAAGACTAGAATACTCACTCTTGCCACCTCCACAGAACTGGAAGCTCTAGGCAGAGCAATTTGGCAAGAGAAAGAGAAAAAGCAACAAAGTGGAAAGGAAAAAGCAACAAAGTGGAAAGGAAAAAGCAACAAAGTGAAAGCAGGAATTTCCCTGTTGCAGATGACAGAATCTCACATATAGAAAACCCTAAATACTCCACCAAAAGAAAAGACTGCTAAAACTGATTTTAAAAATCAGTAAAATTGTAGAATACAAAAACCAATTTACAAAAATCAGTAGCACTTCTGTATACTAACAATGAACTAATCCCCCCAAAAAAACAAATCAAGAAAACAATCCCATTTACAATACCTCCAAAAAAGTAAAATATTCAAAAATGAATTAACCGAAAGAGGTGAAATATCTGCACACTGAAAACTATAAAACATTAATGAAAGAAATTGAAGAAGACACAAATGGAAAGATATTCCGTGTTCATGAATTGAAAGAAATAATATTGTTAAAATGTGCATACTACCCAAAACTATCTACAGATTCAACCCAATCCCTACCAAAATTCTAATGATGTTTACACAGCAATAGACAAAACAATCCTAAAATTTGTACAAAACCACAAAAGACCCTGAATAACCAAAGCAATCTGGAGCAAAAAGAATAAAGTTGAAGGCATCATACTATGTGACTTCAAAATATATTACAAAGCTATAGCAATCAAAACAGCATGGTTCTGACATAAAAACAGACATATAAATCAATGCAACAGGATAGAAATCCCAGAAATAAATCCACACATATACAGTTGACTGATTTTCAACAAAAGTGCCAAGAACATGCAGTGGATAAAGGACATATCTTTAATTAATAATGTTGGAAAAACTGAATATCCACATGCCAAAAAAATGCAATTAGACCCTTACTACATGCCATATATAATAATCATCCCAAAATTGATTAAAACATAAGATCTGAAACTATGAAATTACTAGAAGAAAACATAGGAGGAAAGTTTGATGAAATTTATCTGGGCAATAATTTTTTTTTGGAAATGAACCCAATAGTACAGACAACACAAGAAAAAAAATACACAAGTGGGATTACATCAAACTAAAAATGTCTACACAACAAATAAAACAGCAGAATGAAGAGACAAACTACAGAATGGTAGAAAATATTTCCAAACCGTACATCTGATAGGGGTTTAATATTCAAAATATGTAAGATACTCGAACAACTCAATAGAACAAAACCAAATAACTCAATTTAAAAATCGGCAAGAGAAGTGGCTGGTAAGATGGCTGATTAGGAACAGCTCTGGTCTGCAGCTCCCAGTGAGAACAATCCAGAAGGTGGGTGATTTCTATACTTCCAACCGATGTACCTGGCTCATCTCACTGAGACTGGTTACATAGTGGGTGTAGCCTATGGAGGGCGAGTAGGGTTGGGTGTCACCTCACCCAGGAAGTGAAAGGGGTCCAGGAACTCCCTCCACCAGGCAAGGAAAGCCATGAGGGACTGTGCCGTGAGGGACAGTGCATTCCACCCCAGATGCTACACTTTTCCCACGGTCCTCACAACCCACAGACCAGGTTATTCCCTCGCATTCCTACACAACCAGGGCCCTGGGTTTCAAGCACAAAACTGGGCAGCCATTAGGGCTGACACCAAGCTAGCAGCAGGAGGTTTTTTATCACACCCCAGTGATGCCTGGAACGCCAGCGAGACAGAACCATTCACTCACCTGGAAATGGGGCTGAAGCCCAGTGGTCTAGCTTAGCAGATCCCCCTTCCACAAAGCCCAGCAAGCAAAGATCCACTGGCTTGAAATTCTCGCTGCCAGCACAGCAGTCTGAAGTTGACCTGGGATGCTGGAGCTTGGTGCGGGGAGAGGCATCCATCATTACCCAGGGTTGAGTAGGCGGTTTTCCACTGACAGTGTAAACAAAGCTGCCAGGAAGTTTGAACTGGGCAGAACCCACCACAGCTCCACAAAGCCACTGTAGCCAGACTGTCTGTCTAGATTCCTCCTCTCTGAGCAGGCCACCTCTGAAAGAAAGGCAGCAGCCCCAGTCAGGGGCTTATAGATAAAACTCCCATCTCCCTGGGACAGAGCACCTGGGGGAAGGGGCATCTGTGGGTACAGCTTCAGCAGATTTAAACTTTCCTGTCTGCCGGCTCTGAAGAGAGCAGCAGATCTCCCAGCACAGCCCTCCAGTTCTGCTAAGGGACAGACTGCCTCCTCAAGTGTGTCCCTGACCCTGTGCCTCCTGACTGGGAGACATCTCCCAGCAGGGGTCGACAGAAACCTCATACAGGAGAGCTCTGGCTGGCATTTGGCGAGTGCCCCTCTGGGACAAAGCTTCCAGAGGAAGGAACAGGCAGCAATCTTTGCTGTTCAGCAGCCTCTGCTGGTGATACCCAGGCAAACAGGGTCTGGAGTGGGCCTCCAGCAAACTCCAGCACACCTGCAGAGGAGAGGCCTGACTGTTAGAAGGAAAACTAAACTAAAAAACAGAAAGGAATAGCATCAACATCAACAAAAAGGACATCCACACAAAAACCCCATCTGAAGGTCACCAACATCAAAGACCAAAGGTAGATAAACCCATGAAGGTGAGGAAAAAACAGTGCAAAAAGGCTGAAAATTCCAAAAACCAGAATGCCTCTTCTCCTCCCAAGGATCACAACTCCTCACCAGCAAGGGAACAAAACTGGATGGAGAACGAGTTTGACGAATTGACAGAAGTAGGCTTCAGAAGGTGGGTAATAACAAACTGCTCTGAACTAAAGGAGCATGTTCTAACCCAATGCAAGGAAGCTAAGAACCTTGAAAAAAGGTTAGAGGAATTGCTAACTAGAATAACCAATTTAGAGAAGAACATAAATGACCTGATGGAGCTGAAAAACACAGCCCAAGAACTTTGTGAGGTATACACAAGCATCAATAGCCAAATCAATCAAGCAGAAGAAAGGATATGAGATATTGAAGTTCAACTTAATGAAATAAAGTGTGAAGATAAGATTAGAGAAAAAAGAATGAAAAGGAACAAACAAAGCCTCCAAGAAATACAGAACTATGTGAAAAGACCAAACCTACGTTTCAATGGTGTACCTGAAAGTGATGAAGAGAATGGAACCAAGTTAGAAAACACTCTTCAGGATATTATCCAGGAAAACTTCCCCAACCTAGCAAGAGAGGCCAACATTAAAATTCAGGAAATACAGAGAACACTACAAAGATATTCTGTGAGAAGATCAACCCCAAGACACATAATCATCAGATTCACCAAGGTTGAAAGGAAGGAAAAAATATTAAGAGTAGCCACAAAAGGAAGCCCATCAGACTAACAGCTGATCTATTCACAGAAACCCTACAAGCCATAAGAGAGTAGGGCCAATATTAAACATTCTTAAAGAAAAGAATTTTCGACCCAAAATTTCATATCCAGTCAAACTAAGCTTTGTAAGTGAAGGAGAAATAAAATCCCTTACAGACAAGTAAATGCTGAAGAGATTTTGTCACCACCAGGCCTGCCTTACAAGAGCTCCTGAAGGAAGCACTAAATATAGAAAGGAAAAACCAGTACCACCCACTGCAAAAACATACCAAATTGTGAAGACCATCAACACTATGAAGAAATGGCAATCCAAAAAAGGGCACACTAACTAACTAACATCATAATGACAGGATCAAATTCACACATAACAGTATTAACCTTAAATGTAAATGGGCTAAATGCCCCAATTGAAAAACACAGACTGGCAAATTGGAGTCAAGGCCCATTGGTGTACTGTATTCAGGAGACCCATCTCACGTGCAAAGACACACATAGGCTCAAAATAAAGGGATGGAGGAATATTTACCAAGCAAATGGAAAGCAAAAAAAGCAGGGGTTGCAATCCTCATCTCTGATAAAACAGACTTTAAACCACCAAAGATCAAAAAGGACAAAGAAGGGCATTATATAATGGTGAAGGGATCAATGCCACGAGAAAAACTAACTATCCTAAATATATATGCACCCAATACAGGAGCACCCAGAGTCAAAAAGCAAGTTCTTAGAGACTTACAAAGAGACTTAGACTCCCACACAATAATAGTGGGAGACTTTAACACCCCACTGTCAATATTAGACACATCAACGAGACAGAATATTAACAAGGATACTCAGGACTTGAACTCACCTCTGGACCAAGGGGACCTAACAGACATCTACAGAACTCTCCACCCCAAATCAACAGAATATACATTCTTCTTAGCACTACATCGCACTTATTCTAAAATTGAACACATAATTGGAAGTAAAACACTGCTCAGCAAATGCCTAAAAATGGAAATCATAACAGTCTCTCAGACCACAGAGCAATCAAATTGGAACTCAGGATTTAAAAACTCACTCAAAACCACACAACTACATGGAAACTGAACAACCTGCTCTTGAATGACTACTGGGTAAATAAATTAAGGCAGAAATAAATAAGTTCTTTGAAACCAATGAGAACAAAAACAAAATGTACCAGAATCTCTGGGGCACAGCTAAAGTAACGTTCAGAGGGAAATTTATAGCACTAAATGCCCACAAGAGAAACCAGGAATTATCTAAAATCGACAGTCTAACATCACAATTAAAAGAACTAGGGAAGTAAGAGCAAACAAATTCAAAAGCTAGCAGAAAACAAGAAATAAGTAAGATCAGAACAGAAGTGAAGGAGATATAGACATGAAAACTCTTCAAAAAAATCAATAAATCCAGGAACTGTTTTTTTGAAAAGATAAACAAAATAGATGGGCCACTAGCCAGACTAAATAAGAAGAAAAGAGAGAAGAATCAAGTAGACACAATAAAAAGTGAGGAAGGGGATATTGCCACTGATCTCACAGAAACACAAACTACCATCAGAGAACACTGTAAACACCTCTTTGCAAATAAACTAGAAAATCTAGAAGAAATACATAAATTCCTGGACACATACACCCACTCAAGACTAAACCAGGAAGAAGTCGAATCCCTGAATACACCAATAACAAGTTCTGAAATTGAGGCAGTAATTAATAGCCTACCAACCAAAAAAAGCCCAGGACCAGACAGATTCACAGCTGAATTCTACCAGAGGTGCGAAGGGGAGCTGGTACCATTCTTTCTGAAACTATTCCAAACAACAGAAAAAGAGGGACTCCTCCCTAACTTATTTTATGAGGCCAGCATCATTCTGATAGCAAAACCTGGCAGAAATACAACAAAAAAAGAAAATTTCAGGCCAGTATTCCTGATGACCATTGAAGCAAAAATCCTCAATAAAATATTGGCAAACCGAGTCCAACAGCACACTAAAAGTTTATCCACCACAATCAAGTCGACTTCATCCCTGGGATGCAAGGCTGGTTCAACACATGCAAATCAACAAACATAATTTATCACATAAACAAAACCAATGATAAAAACCACATGATTATCTCAACAGATGCAGAAAAGGCCTTCCATAGAATTCAACACCGCTTCATGCTAAAACCTCTTAATAAATTAGTTATGGATGGAACGTATCTCAAAATAATTAGAGCTATTTATGTCAAACCCACAGCCAATATCATACCAATTGAGCAAAAGCTGGAAGCATTCCCTTTGAAAACCAGCACAAGACAAGGATGCCCTCTCTCACCACTCCTCTTCAACATAGTATTGGAAGTTCTGGCCAGGACAATCAGGCAACAGAAAGAAATAAAGTGTATTCAAATAGGAAGAGAGGAAGTCAAGTTGTCTCTGTTTGCAAATGACTTGATTGTATATTTAGAAAACCCCATCATCTCAGCCCAAAATCTCCTTAAGCTGATAAGCAACTTCAGCAAAGTCTCAGGATACAAAATCAATGTGCAAAAATTACAAGCATTCCTACACAGCAATAATAGACAAACAGGGAGTCAAATCATAAGTGAACTCCCATCCACAATCGTGACAAAGAGAATAAAATACCTAGGAATACAACTTACAAGGTATGTGAAGGACCACTTCAAGGAGAACTATAAACCACTGCTCAAAGAAATAAGAGAGGACACAAACAAATGGAAAAACATTCCATGCTCATGGATAGGAAGATTCAATATCATGAAATGGCCATACTGCCCAAAGTAATTTATCGATTCAGTGCAATCTCCCTCAAATTACCATTGACTTTCATCACAGAATTAGAAAAAACCTACTTTATATTTCATATGGAACCAAAAAAGAGCCCATATAGCCAAGACAATCCTAAGCAAAAAGAACAAAGCTGGAGGCATCACACTACCTGACTTCAAACTACATTACAAGGCTACAGTAACCAAAGCAGCATGGTACTGGTAGAAAAACAGATATATAGACCAATGGAACAGAGCAGAGGCCTCAGAAATAACACCATACATCTACAACCATCTGATCTTAGACAAACCTGACAAAAACAAGCAATGGGGAAAGGATTCCCTATTTAATAAACGGTGTTGGGAAAACTGGCTAGCCATTTGCAGCAAACTGAAACTGGACACCTTCCTTACACCTTAGACAAAAATTAACTCAAGATGTACTAAAGACTTAAACATAAGACCCAAAACCATAAAAACTCTAGAAGAAAACCTAGGCAAAAACATTCAGGATATAGGCATGAGCAAAGACTTCATGACTAAAACACCAAAAGCAATTGCAACAAAAGCCAAAATTGACAAATGGGATATAATTAAACTAAAGAGCTTCTGCACAGTAAAAGAAACTATCATCAGTATGAACAGGCCACCTACAGAATGGAAGAAAACTTTTGCAATCTATCCATCTGACAAAAGGCTAATATCCAGAATCTACAAGGAACTTAAACTAACTTACAAGAAAAAAAACTTTCAAGAAGTGGGGGAAGGATATGAACAGACACTTCTCAAAAGAAGACATTTATGCAGCCAAGAAACATATGACAAAAAGCTCACTGTCACTGGTCATTAGAGAAATGCAAATCAAAACCACTATAAGATACCATCTTATACCAGTTAGAATGGCAATCGTTAAAAAGTCAGGAAACAACAGATGCTGGAGAGGATGTGGAGTAATCAGAACACTTTTACACTGTTGGTGGGAGTGTAAATTAGTTCAACTATTGTGGAAGACAGTGTGGTGATTTCTCAAGGATCTAGAACCAGGAATACCATTTGATCCAGCAATCCCATTAGTAGGTATATACCCAAAGGATTATAAATCATTTTACTATAAAGACATATGCACATGTATGTTTATCGCAGCACTATTCACAACAGCAAAGACTTGGAACCAACTCAAATGCCTATCAGTGATAAACTGGATAAAGAAAATGTGGCACAATACACCATGGAATACTATGCAGTCATAAAAAAGCATGAGTTCATGTCCTTTGCAGGGACATGGATGAAGCTGGAAACCGTCATTATCAGCAAACTAACACAGGAACAGAAAACCAAACACTGCATGTTCTCACTCATTAGTGGGAGTTGAACAATGAGAACACATGGACACAGGGAGGGGACAACACACATCAGGGCCTGTCAAGGGGTGGGGGACTAGGGGAGGGATAGCATTAAGAGAAACATCTAATGTAGACGACGAGTTGATGGGTGCAGCAAACCACCATGGCACGTGTATACACATGTAACAAACCTGCATGTTCTGCACATGTATCCCAGAACTTAAAGCATAATTTTTAAAAAGTAATTAGGAAGGAAAAATTTAAAAAATAAAAATAGGCAAAGGACCTAAATAGTCATTTCTCAAAGAAGACATACAAATGGTATATGAAAAAATGTTCAACATCACTAATCAGAGAAATGCAAATTAAAACCATAATGAGATATCACCTCACACCTGTTAGAATGGCTATTACCAAAAAGACTAAGGATAACAGTTAGTGCTGGTGAGGATGTGGAGTAAAGGAATCCCTTGCACACTGTTGTTGGGAATGTAAATTAGTGTAGCCATTATGGAAAACAATACGGAATTTTAATTCCTCACTAAATTAAAAATGGAACCACCATAACATCCAGCATTACCACTACTGAGTATATATCCAAAGGAAGTGATATCAGTATGTGAAAGAGATATCTGCACTTTCATGTTCATTGCAGTACTATTCACAACAGCCAAGATATGGGATCAACCTAAGTGTCCCTCAGTGGATAAATAGATTTTTTAAAATGATGTGTTTATACAAAATGAAATACTACTAAGCCTTAAAAAAGAAGGAAATTCTGTCATGTGTAACAACATGGATGAACCTGAGGACATTATGTTAAGTGAAATAAGACAAGCATAGAAAGACAAACACCATGCAATCTCACTTTTACATGGAATATAAAAAAGTTGAGCTCGCAGAAGTAGACATAGAAAAATGGTGGCTCCAAGGAGCTGGGGAAATGGATTGGGATTGGAGAGATGTTGGTGAAAGAAAACACAATGTCGGTGCAATAGGAAGAATAAGTTCAAGAGACCTATTGTATAACATGGTGACAGTACTTAATAACAATGTATTGTATTCTTGAAATTTGCTGAGAGATTTTTAGTGCTCTCACCACAAAAAAATAAGTACACAAGGTAATGCATATGTTAATTAGATTGATTTGACATTCCACAAAGTATACATATTTCAAAACATGTTGTACATGATAAATAGATACCATTTTATTTGTCTATTAAAATTAGTTATTCAATTTTTTAAAAAGAGAAAGAATGCTCCTGGAATTAGTAGGGGAATGAAGTTTGGAATAGGGATAAAAGAGAATAAATTAGTGTACAAAGAAACAAGTGGACAAAAAAGAAAGGGGCCTTGTAAGGACAAGGTGCCATAACTGAGGGGTAAGATGATACAAATCTCTGGACTTGGCTCCAGTGTAATAATTACAATTATATAGGAAGTCTTCAACCACTCAGTGTGAGGTTTCAATTATTCTCCAAACCTTACATCTTCATTTTCCATCCTTATTAATGTGACCCTTGTCTAGCCCATCCTTCTCCACTTTTTGTCTCTTCCTCTTCTTTCTGCAGCATTCCCTTCCCAATCTCTGTTTCATTTCTCTCTTCCTCTCTTTTTTATCTTCCTGCTCATTATTAATTTCTCTTCTGCTTTTGTCTTCCTTCTTCCCCTTCATTTCCAACTTTTCTCCCAGAATGAAGCCTTTTAACATAGAGGTGTCACAAATTTTACCATCATAATAATAAAAATAACAATAGCTAGTATTAATTGACCATGATCTATATGCCACGCACCGATCCAAGCTCTTTATATACATTGATCCTCACACCAACTGCTACGGTTTGAATGTGTTCCCTCCAAAATGTGATAGTATCAAGAGGTGAGGCCTTTAAGAGGTGATTAGGCCACGAGAACTCCTCCCTCACGAATGGGATTAAGACCCTTATAAAAGAGGTTTCACACAGTGTTCTGTTCCCTTACTCTTTACCTTCTGCCATTTGAGGACACAGCATTCCTCCCCTCCAAGGATTTAGCAAAGGGGTGTCATCTTGGAAACAGAGAATAGCCCTTAGCAGACAACAGAACCTGCTGGCTCCTTGATCTTAGACTTCTCAGACTCCAAAATTATGACAAATAAATTTATGTTCTTTATAAATCACCCAGTATGTGTAATTCTGTTATAGCAGTACAAATGGACTGAAAAAGCAACATAGGAGTGTACTACCCTTAGGCTCATCTGACAAGGAGGAAAGTAAAAAGTAGAGAAGTTCAATAACTTGCCCAAGGTCACATAGCTAATAAGGAGCAAATAATGAATTAAAACTCCAGGCAATCTGGCACCAGAATCTATGTCATTAATCACTATGCTACACTGCCTGCCCTAATCTACAGATATACTCTCAGCAGTGTTCCAAATCCCAAATAAGAATGCTTATCATAGCAATGTTTAAAATATTTAAAAACACCTGGTATTAATCTAAATTTCTACTGATAGCTCTCCCTATGCCCATATGTTTGATGTACATGAAGACGACATGCATGTATTCACATAAGGAGACAAGACATAACTGAAATATGTAAATAGCAAAATATTGTGTGTAATGTGATTTACTCTGTGTACTTTCCTTTTTAAAATATAGGTGTGTGTATGTGTGTATGTTGAAGTGTTCAAAATTATATTTCTCTCTGCAAAAATGTTTTGGGGATAAACAGGGTAAACAGTAGTTTAAGTTTGAAAGAGTCTGGGGTGGAAAGAAAAAAAGGACTTTTCATTTCATTTCTTTTTGGATTGTTTAAGTCTCCTAACCACACACATGCATTATTTTGTTTTCTTAACAATAAGGGTTAACAGAATGATGATACTATAGGCCATTTTTGCTTTGTTCTTTATATTTGGTGTACTAAAAGAAAACCTAAGAAACATTATTTGCAAACACTACTACTTTAAACCCATTGACTGCTTGAATCATCAATGTTTCCATAATTGAAAATTTCATATTTGACGTGGCTAATGAAGCTGTACATACTGGTACAGAATACAATTTTATGGGGAAAAAATGTGGCTTCTCTACAAAAAGTCTGCAGACTCCAGCCTAATGAAGTAGAAGGCTATAGATGGCATATCTCCAATACAACAGCATGTGGTCTTTCAAATGGATTTACATTAGAGCTGAAAAACACTCTTTCCTAATGAGAATATGAAGCTGAAGGTGGAGGGTGGGTGGCGGGGGGCTTGGTAGGGCAGTGAAGGACCCAGATTGTTTAAGAATTCTTTGCAAATCCATGTAATGAAATTGAACCTTTTACTTGCCAAAGACTCCTCAAGAAAATCAGAGGTAAAGTCTGAATATTGCCCAGTGACCTAGATGATACTCAATGTCCAGGTAGTTTGGATGGTCAGCAGAGTAGTGGTCAATGGCTCCCAAGCAGGAATGTTTTGAGCATTACACTCAGGCACAACATCATTAAACTTGAATTCAGGAGCAAGAGCAGAACAAGACATGCAAATTGGTCCATTTTTTACTAGTCAGAAAGAGATCCAAATAAATGCACTATTATATTACTGTCATTACATATTTTTCACGCCATCAATAAACATTTTTTCTCTAAGAAATTTAGAATGTGGCCCTCTGTCATTAACTAAGGATTTTACAATTTTGACAATTTTTAAATTAACTTAATGTACTTTTTTTCAAGGAAGTTTGAAAAAGACTGATTTTTAGCATTTAAGAACTACCTTTACTTATTTCAACCAACAAGAAGCTACACTAGAAGAAAAAGATTACATTTTCAATAACAACCAAAAAGGTAAAAATAATATGCAAAACTCATATTATGGGAAAGAACATTCTAAAAGAACCAAAAGATAAACTGAAAATACTAAAAATCAGCTTCAGTAGTGATGATAATTCTCCTTCAAGTTAATCTATAAACCTAAGAAAAGCTCCAACCATGATAAAAGAAAATACTAACTGTATCTTTAGCAGCTAATCAGGAAGATCCACCAAAATTTTAAATGCACATGCAAATCTCAATTCTAGGGATTCATCCTACAAATCTATTAGCATCATGATCCAGGTTCAAGGTTAATCACTGCAGCATTGTTTTTAAAAGTAAGGGACTGAAAACATCCTAAATGATCATTAATAGGAGACAAGTTAAATAAATATTGCATGTTTATCTAGTGAAATACTGTGCAGTTGATTAAAAACCAGGTATAGTATTACAAAATTCAAACTGTGATATGTTATAACTTCAATTTTAAACAAAGCGCATTCTTTCAGACTTATTTGTGGAATTTTATTATTACTATTGTGCATATATTAAAAAAGGTTAATGAAATAAATTGGTTAAAGAATTTCTAAAACTTTTTCATTCAGACTCCCAACTTTTCTGAATCACTTTGAGACTCAGTGTCATAGAAATCCATAGTTTGCTATGGAATGTCATTCTCTGTATTCTACTATCATCTACAACATCTTCTTCAAAAATGCCAACACACAGCCAGGTGCAGTGGCACACTCTTTTAATCTCAGCTACTCAAAAGACTGAAGTGAGAGCGATCCCTAAAGCCTGGGAGTTAGAGGTTGTGGTATGCTATGATCACACCTGTGAATAGCCGCTGCACTCCAGGCCAGGCAACATAGTGGGACACTGTCTCTTTAAAAAAAAAAAAAAAAAAAAAAATATATATATATATTATATATATATACACACACTAACACATGTCATGTTAGTTTTGATATTAGAACTTTCTTAATTTTTATTAGAAGAAAAATATTGGAAAACTTTCAGACAGAGACTAGGAGTCATATTTCTTCCAAAGTGGTCTTTCAATGGTCTGTTGACTATAACATTAAGGAGCTGCAGTTAATCCAATTTATGCATGCAGACAGTGATGGTTACACCATGAATCCTGCTTATCGACAACGGTTGTAAGATACCATCAAATGTAAGCCTTATGTTAAGACATTAAAATATGAAAAATACATCTTATTGCTGTTGAAATACACTAAGTGAAAAAAGCAAGGTGCAGTATAGTGTGGAAAGCAAACAATTTGTGTAAAAAATGGAATAAATAACATTTACACATGATTGTAGATGCCTAAAATATCTCTTAAAGAATACCCACATATACACACACATATCTATTGTCTGGGGTGGTGGGAACAGGGCAGTTAGAGATGAGGATGGAAGGTAAACTTCACTGTATAGCCTTTGTGCCTTATACATTTTAAACAATGGAAATATATATATATACATATTTTTTTTTTGAGATGGAGTCTCATTCTTGTCACCCAGGCTGGAGTGCAATGATGTGATCTCAGCTCACTGCAGCCTCTGCCTCCCGAGTTCAAGTGATTCTCCTGCCTCAGCCTCCCGAGTAGCTGGGATTACAGGTGCCTGCCACTATGCCCAGCTAATTTCCATATTTTTAGTAAAAACGGGGTTTCACCATGTTGGCCAGTCTGGTTCAAACTCCTGACCTCAGGTGATCTGCCCGCTTTGGCCTCCCAAAGTGCTGGGATTACAGGCGTGAGCCACCACATCCAGCTTGGAAATATATTATTAATTCAAAAAATAATACATTAAAAAATATACATGTGCTTTTGCTGTTTTGAAAATAAAATAAAAGTGAAGTGTCACTATATTCTCATCATATTAAAGCAACAGGTTTCAGTGCCAGGTAAAAATGTGTTTTCCATAAGAAGTTGCTACATTCATTGCCCTAGGCAGTTATTTCAAGATCCCCAAAGAATGCATTACCACAAGTAAAATCTGAAAGAAAGTATAAATCAGCTGATAAATTGCTCCAGAGCTGCCACTGTATTTTTACTGGTTGAGTTCAAAGATACATAAAGAAATTTTGTACCACAGAGAAATTGAAAAACGCCATTACAATCCATCCTTTTGATCTGTATGCTCAAAAATGAAAGGGATAGCAGTCATCCATTCAATAAACTACAAAGTGGCTTTTATTATGGGAATATAAAGGCAAAAGCACTGACATGAAGGACCTCAGATTCTGGTGAGGTTAACATTAGTAATGCTACGCTAGGATTCAGTGGAGGAATGCACACAGTGCAATGGGAACAAGGAGGATGTCTAACTTGTCTTAGAGATATATAAGGAGACTTACCACTGTAGACTGTCCCCTCCGAAATTCGTATGTTAAATTCTAACATTCAATATTATTAGAGGGTGAGGCATTTGGAAGGTGATTATGTCATGATGGTAGAATTCTCATGAATGGGATTAGTGCCTTCCTATAAGGGACCCCAAGTTTCCAGCCACCAGAACTGTAAGAAACAAATTTATGTTGTTTATAAGCCACCCAAGTTTATGGTATTTTGTTACAGCAACGCAGACAGACTAGCACACTTACCCTAGGAGGTAACACTCAGCCTGAATCCTAAAGGCCCCTAATGCTGAAGCAAACAAACTCAGTGGAGGCTGTGTTCAGACTCTATTCAGAGCATCAACTTAACTCTAATCTTGAACTCATTATCATCTAATAATCCTCTATCAATTATCTCTTTCATATCCTCAACATCTCATTTTATACTAGCTTTTTCTTCTTGGCATAGAAATATGCTTATCTCTGCCATCTTTAAATTGTCTTTAACTCCCATGACCCCTTCTAACTATTACCCTACTTCTCTCCTTCCCTTTACAGTCAAGCTTTTTATAAAACATACTGCGTTTGCTATCTCTTCTTCCTCAGCTTCCATTCATTTTTACCACCTCACCAATAATTACTCTTACCAAGGTAGCCAATGAACTCTTCACTGACAGATTGGATTAGTATCTTATCATATCTTAAATGACCTCTCCATCTCCTTCCTTGGCTTCTCAATCTTTCAATGACTCTCCATTGACTTTATTATAACAATCTGTGCTAACAGCATGGCAAATGAACATTACCTGATTTGAGAAACTCATTTTCATTTCAGAAACAAATGCCCAGAGAAAAACAGATTAGGATATATCACAGATGAGCTACAAAAAAAAAAAAAAAAAAAAAGTTCATCACATTTAGTTAGACAATCAATTGACAAATATAACTTAAGAAGCATGTGGCAGACTTATTGATCTCACCTTAAGGACTTTCTTCTCAAGCAAAGCCTTAGGGGGTCAAGAGCAGACCAAAATTCCTTATCTCTGTAGGCAGAGAGTTCTCAAGGAGCAAAAGGATAGCAGACTAGATCAGACTAGGTCATTTGAACTGACACGCTCACTAAAGAAAACTAAGAGATCTCTACGAAAAAGCCCACAAAGTATTGAGGTCTTTGTAGGCCAAAATTAGAAGATAAGACCAAGAAAGGTAAGCCCAGTCACTCAAAGCTACATTTTTACCAAAAGCATTTATTTGCTGATGATGGAAAAGAAACTTTGAAGTTCATCTGTATTTTAGAGTCTGCATGGAACTAAAGAGACAGAAGTCAAGGCCTGGACACTGCTAAGGGATGGGACTCTGCTAAATTAATCCCCGACTTCAACAAGAGTCAGGAAAAGCATACCCTCAGAATATAAGTGAACTAAAAATTAATCAGTCATAGTAGGGACCTGTAATTTAGGATCCCATCACCTGGATATCCAGAAAGCTCAAATTTTGAACCAAGATTATGGAGTTCTCAAAACCCATTATCTCTCCCAAAAACCTAGAGAAACAAATCAAGCCTCCTGGGAGAAGAGACCATCATCTAGAAGCCAAAACATTTCTCTAAATATCTTTTAAATACAATGTCCAGCACAGACGTAAAGATAGTCCAGCACAGACTTAAAGGTAATCAAGCACACAATGAAAACAAATCCTAAGCAAGAAACGGTATAAACAATAGGTGACAGAAACAACCAAATGATATGTGATGTATTCAAATTATCAGACACAGATTAGTAAAAACTGCAAAACAACACAAAAAGAAAACCCCTGTGTTTACTATATTTAAAGAAATAAAAGTCAAGATTAAAATTTGAGGCAGGAAATTGGACACTATGAAAAATAACCTGCTGCTTCTGCTGGTGCACATGTGCACACACTGCCCTGTGTGCCCCCTACCCCCTATGCAAGGCCCTTGCTGATGCGCATACACTCCATTCCACCACTGCCGCTGCTGACATGCACACATACACACAAGCACAGACCCTGCTGCCAGCGGCCCAACAAAGCACTTTGGTCAGCATCCCCCACTGGAGTGTTGTTGCCAGCAGACCTGGAACATCTCAGTCCCTCCAGAACAGCAGGTGCTTAAACTTGAGGGGTCATAGAACAGAACCATGGGCCTGATACCGTGTCTCAGGGTTAGATAGAACACAAAGCCCAGGAGTTCTGAGTTAAGCCTTGACCCTCTGAAATCTTCCAGAAATGAAGCCAGTCAACTAAACCCACTTTATACCACATCGAATCCTCAAGGACATCAAGGAATATAAAAGCAAAAAACCTCATTCAAAAAAACAGCAACTTCCAAGATTAAATGGACATCAGCCCACACTGGTGAGAGAACCAGCATAAGAACTCTGGCAGTTCAGAAAACCAGACTGCACTAGTTCCCCAGGAGTGGTACTAAATCAAGCTGAAATGGCTGAAATGACAGGCATAGAATTCAGAATCTGGAAAGCAATTAATATCATCGAGATTCTGGAGAAAGTCAAAACCCAGTCCAAGGAATCTAACAAAACAATACCAGAGCTGAACGCTGTAATAGCCACTGTAAGAAAGACAGAGCTAAAAAGAACTCCCTACAAGATTTTTATAACATAACCAGAAATATCAACAGCAGAATCAAACAAGCTGAGGGAAGAATCTCAGAGCCTCAAGACATGTTCTTCAACTCAGTCAGACAAAAATAAAGAAGAGATAATTAAATAGAATTAAAACCTCCGAGAAATATGAGATTATGTAAAAAGATCAAACCTATGAATCATTGGCGTCCCTGAAAGAGAGGGAGAGACAGTAAACAACTTGGAAAACATATTTGAAGATATTGTTCATGAAAATTTCACCCACCTCATTAGAGAGGTCGATATGCAAGTTCAGGAAGTGCAGAGAACCCCTGTGAGATAGTATACAATACAACAATCTCCAAGACACACAGTCATCAGATTTTCCAAGGTCAATATGAAAGAAAAAATATTAAAGGCATCTACAGATAAGGGGCAAGTCACGTACAAAGGGAATCCCATCAGGCCAACAGTAGACCTTTCAGTAGAAATCCTACAAGGCAGAAGAGTTTGGGGACTTATATTCAGCATTTTTTAATCTTCAATTTTTATTTTAAGTTCAGGGGAACATGTGCATGATGTGCAGGCTTGTTACATAGGTAAACATGTGCCATGGTAGTTTGCTGCACAGATCATCCTATCATCTAGGTATTAAGCCTAGCATGCATTAGCTATTGTCCCTGATACTCTCCCTCCACCGACTCCCCAACAGGCCCCAGTATGTGTTGTTCCCCCCACCCCCACCACCCCATGTGTTTATGTGTTTTCATTATTCAGTTCCCACTTATAAGTAAGAACATACGGTGTTTGGTTTTCTGTTCCTGCATTAGTTTGCTGAGGTTAATGGCTCCTGGCTCCATCCACGTCCCTGCAAAGGACATGATCTCATTCCCTTTCATGGCTGCATAGTATTCCTTGTGTATATATACCATATTTTCTTTATCCAGTTTATCATTGATGGATATTCGGGTTGTACCCTTAAAGAAAAGAAATTCTAACAAAGAATTTTATATCCAGCCAAAGTAAACTTCATAAGCAAATGAGATATAAAATTCCTTTCTTTCTTTCTTTCTTTTTTTTTTTTTTTTGACATAGTCTCACTCACTCTATGTCTATTGCCCAGACTAGAGTGCAGTGGTGTAATCTTGGCTCACTGCAACTTCTATCTCCTAGGTTCAAGAAATTCTCCTGCCTCAGCCTCCTGAGTATCTGTGATTACAGGTGCACACCACTGAGGTAATTTTTGTATTTTCAGTAGAGATGGGGTTTCGCCATGTTGTCCAGGCTGGTCTGAAACTCCTGGTCTCAAGCAATCCACCCACCTCAGCCTCCCAAACTGCTGGGTTACAGGCGTGAGCCACCTTGCCCAGCCTAAGATCCTTTTCAAACAAGCAAAAGCTAAGATAATTTGTTACCACCAGATCTGCCTCACAACAGGTCCATAAGGGAGTGCTAAACATGGAAACAAAACAGCATTACCAGCCACCAAAAAACACACTTATGTACACAAACCATTGACACTATAAAACAACTACACAATAAAGTCTGCATAACAACCAGTTAACAACAAAAGATCAAACCCACACAGATCAATATTAACCTTGAATATAAATGGACCAAATGCCCCACTAAAAAGGCACAGACAGAGCAGCAAGCTGAATAAAGAAGCAAGACCCTACTGTATGCTGTCTTCAAGAGACCCGTCTCACATGCAATGACACCCATAGACTCAAAACAAAGGGATGAAGAAAAATATACCACGCTAACAGAAAACCAGAAGGACAGGAATTGATAATTTCAGACAAAACAGACTTTAAAATAACAACAATCAGAAAAGACCAAGAAAGGTATTACATAACAGTAAAGGGTTCAATTCAGCAAGAAGACATAATTATCCTAAATACATATGCACCCAACCTGGAATACCCAGATTAATGAAACAAGTTAACAGAAACTTATGAAGAGACATAGATAACCACACAATAACATGGGAGACTTCAATGCTCCACTGAGACTTTTAGACAGATCATTGAGGGAGAAAACTTACAAAGATATTTGGGACCTGATCTTGACACTTGACCATATGGACCTAACAGACATCTACAGAACTTTCCTCACAAAACAAGAGAATATACATTCTCTCCTCATCTGCATATGGCACATACTCTAAAACTGACCACACAATCAGCCATAAAACAATTCTTGGCAAAGTCCAAAAAACCAAAATCATTCCAACCATACTCTCAAACCACAGCACGATAAAAATACAAATCAAATCAGGGCTGGAAAGATGGCCAAATAGGAAGAGCTCCGCTCTGCTGCTCCCAGTAAGACCCACACAGAAGGTGGGTGATTTCTGCATTTCCAACTGAGGTACCCAGCTCAGCCCATTGGGACTGGTTAGATAGTGGGTGCAGCCCACAGAGGGTGAGCAGAATCAGGGTGGGGTGTTGCCTCACCCAGGAAGTGCAAGGGGTCGGGGAACACCCTCCCCTAGCCAAGGAAAGCCATGAGGGACTGTGTTGTGAGGGATGGTGCTATCTAGCCCAGATACTGTACTTTTCCCATGGCCATCGCAACCCACCATCAAGGCAATTCCCTTGAGTGCCTACACCACCAGGGCACTGGGTTTCAAGCACAAAACTGAGCGGCCACCTGGGCAGACACTAAGGTAGCTGCAGGAGTTTTTCTTTTTGTATCCCAGTGGCGCCTGGAATGCCAGCGAGACAGAACTGTTCACTCCTTTGGAAAGGCGGCTGAAGCCAGGGAGCCGAGTGGTCTTGCTCAGCAGATCCCACCCCCAAGGAGCCCAGCAATCTAAGATGCACTGACTTGAAATTCTCACTGCCAGCACAGCAGTCTTAATTCGATCTGGGACACTCAAAACTTGGTGGGGGGAGGGGCGTCCACCATTACTGAAGCTTGAGGAGTCAGGTTTCCCTTCACAGTGTAAACAAAGCCACCAGGAAGTTCAAACCAGGTGGAAAACCCACCACAGCATGGCAAAGCCACTGTAGCCAGACTGCCTCTCTAGATTCCTCCTCTCTGGGAATGGCATCTCTGAAAGAAAGGCAGTAGCCCCAGTCAGGAGCTTATACGTAAAACTCCCATTACCCTGGGACAGAGCACCTAGGGGATGGGGTGGCTGTGGGCACAGCTTCAGCAGACTTAGACATTCCTGCCTGCCAGCTCTGAAGAGAGCAGCAGATTTACCAGCATAGCACTCCAGCTCTGCTAAGGAACAGACTGCCTCCTCAAGTGTGTCCCTGAGCCCCATTCTTCCTGACAGGGAGACACCTCCCAGCAGGGGTTGACAGACACCTCATATAGGAGAGCTCCAGCAGACATCTGTCAGGTGCCCCTCTGGGAAAAGTTTCCAGAGGAAGGAGCAGTTCCAAGAGAACTTCCCCAACCTAGCAAGACAGGCCAACATGCAAATTTAGGAAATACAGAGAAGACCACAATGATATTCCTCAAGATACATAATCATCAGATTCACCAAGGCTAAATTGAAGGGAAAAATGTTAAGTGAAGCCAGAGAGAAAGGTTGGGTTACCCACAAAAGGAAGCTCATCAAACTAACAATGGATCTCTCTGCAGAAACTCTACAAGCCAGAAGACAGTGGGGGCCAATATTCAACATTCTTTAAAAAGAAAAAAAAAAGTCAACCCAGGATTTTATATTCAGCCAAACTAAGCTTCATAAGAGAAGGAGAAACAATATCCTTTCCAGACAAGAGATTTTGTCACCACCAGGCCTGGCTTACAAGAGCTCCTGAAGGAAACACTAAATATGGAAAGGAAAAACTGGTACCAGCCACTGCAAAAAACATACCAAAATGTAAAGACCATCAACACTATGAAGAAACAGCATCAACTACTGGGCAAAAATACTAGCTAGCATCATAACAACAGAATCAAATTCACACATAACAATATTAACCTTAAATGTAAACGGACCAAATGCCCCAATTAAAGACAGAGACTGGCAAATTGGATCAAGAATCAAGACCCATTGGTGTGCTGTAATCAGGAGACCCATCTCACGTGCAAAGACACATTAGGCTCAAAATAAAGGGATGGAGGAGTGTTTACCAAGCAAATGGAAAGTGAAAGAAAAGGGGTTGCAATCCTAGTCTCTGATAAAACAGACTTTAACCCAACAAAGATCAAAAAAGACAAAGAATGCCATTACATAATGGTAAAGGGATCAATGCAACAAGAAGAGCTAACTATCCTAAATATATATGCACTCAACACAGGAGCACTCAGATTCATAAAGCAAGTCCTTAGAGACCTATAAAGAGACTTAGACTCCCAAACAATAATAGTGGGAGACTTTGACACCCCACTGTCAATATTAGACAGATCAACAAGACAGAAAATTAACAAGGATATTCAGGACTGGAACTCAGCTCTGGACCAAGCAGATGTAACAGATATTTGCAGAACTCTCTACCCCAAATCAACAGACTATACATTCTTCTCATCACCATATAGCATTTATTATAAAATTAACTACATAATTGGAGGTAAAACACTCATCAGCAAATGCAAAAGAACTGAAATCTTAACACACTGTCTCTCAGACCACAGTGCAATCAAATTAGAACTCAGGATTAAGAATGTCACTCAAAGGCCAGGTGCGGTGGCTCAAGCCTGTAATCCCAGCACTTTGGGAGGCCGAGACGGGCAGATCATGAGGTCAGGAGATCGAGACCATCCTGGCTAACACGGTGAAACCCCGTCTCTATTGAAAAATACAAAAAACTAGCCAGGCGAGGTGGCAGGTGCCTGTAGTCCCAGCTACTCAGGAGGCTGAGGCAGGAGAATGGCGTAAACCCGGGAGGCGGAGCTTGCAGTGAGCTGAGATCCAGCTACTGCACTCCAGCCTGGGCGACAGAGCGAGACTCTGTCTCAAAAAAAAAAAAGAATCTCACTCAAAACTGCACAACTACATAGAAATTGAACAACCTGCTCCTGCATGACTACTGGGTAAATAGCAAAATTAAGACAGAAATAAGCAAGTTATTTGAAACTACTAAGAACAAAGAAACAACGTACCAGAATCTCTGAGACACTTCCAAAGCAGTGTTTAGAGGGAAATTTATAGCACTAAACACTCACAGGAGAAAGTGGAAAAGATCTAAAATTGACCCCCTTACATCACAGTTAAAACAACTAGAGAAGGAAGAGCAAACAAATTCAAAAGCCAGCAGAAGACAAGCAATAACTAAGATCAGAGCAGAACTGAAGGAAATAGAGACACAAAAAAAAAACCCTTCGAAAAAATCAATGAATCCAGAAGCTGTTTTTCTGAAAAGATTAACAAAATATATAGACCACTAGCCAGAATAATAAAGAAAAAAAAGAGAGAAGAATCAAATAGGCACAATAAATAAATGATAAAGGGCATATCACCACTGACCCCACAGAAATACAAACAACCATCAGAGAATACTATAAACACCTCTATACTAATAAACTAGAAAATCTAGAAGAAATGGATAAATTCCTGCACACATACACCTCCCAAGACCAAACCAGGAAGAAGTGGAATCTCTGAATAGACCAATAACAAGTTCTGAAATTGAGGCAGTAATTAATAGCCTACCAATAAAAAAAAGCCCAGGACCAGAGGGATTCACAGCCAAATTCTAACAGAGGTAAAAGAGGAGATGGTACCATTCCTTCTGAAACTATTCCAAACAATAGAAAAATAGGGACCCCTCCCTAACTCATTTTATGAGGCCAGCATTATTCTGATAGCAAAACCTGGCAGACACAACAAAAAAATAAAATTTCAGGCCAATATCCCTGATGAACATTGATGCAAAAATCCTCAATAAAATACTGGTAAACCAAATCCAGCAGCACACTAAAAAGTTTATCCACCATGATCAAGTCAGCTTCATACCTGGGATACAAAGCTGGTTCAACATATGCAAATCAACAAATGTAATCCATCACATAAACAGGACCAACTACAAAAATCAAATGATTATCTCAATAGATGCAGAAAAGGCCTTCAACAAAATTCAACACACCTTCATGCTAAAAAAAACTCAATAAACTAGGTATTGATGGAAAATATCTCACAATAATAAGAGCTATTTATGACAAACCCACAACCAATATCGTACTGATGGGGCAAAAGCTGGAAGCATTCCCTTTGAAAACCTGCATAAGATAAGGATGCCCTCTCTCATCATTCCTATTCAAAATAGTATTAGAAGTTCTGACCAGGGCAATCAGGCAAGAGAAAGAAATAAAGGGTATTCAAATAGGAAGAGAGGAAGTCAAATTGTCCCTGTTTGTAGATGACTTGATTGTATATTTAGAAAAACCCTTTGTCTCAGCCCAAAAACTCCTTAAGCTGATAAGCAACTTCAGCAAAGTCTCAGGATACAAAATCAATGTGCAATTGGTGTATAGCATTCCTATACACCGGTAATAGACAAACAGAGAGCCAAATCATGAGTGAACTCCCATCCACAATCGCTACAAAGAGAATAAAATACCTGTGATTACAACCAGCAAGGGATGTGAAGGACCACTTCAAGGAGAACTACAAACCACTGCCCAAGGAAATAAGAGAGGACACAAACAAATGAAAAATATTCCATGCTCATGGATAGAAAGAATCAATATCATGAAAATGGCCATACTCCCCAAAGTAATTTGTACATTCAATGCTATTCCCATCAAGCTACCATTGACTTTCATCACAGAATTAGAAAAAACTACTTTAAATTTCATATGAAACCACAAAAGAGCCCATATAGCCAAGACAATCCTAAGCAAAAAGAACAAAGCCAGAAGCATCACGCTACCTGATTTCAAACTATACTACAAGGCCACAGTAACCAAAGCAGCATGGTACTGGTACCAAAACAGACATATAGACCAATGGAACAGAACAGAGGCCTCAGAAGTAACACAACAAATCTACAACCATCTGATCTTTGACAAACTTGACAAAAACAAGCGATTGGGAAAAAAACTCCCTGTTAATAAATACTGTTGGGAAAACTGGATAGCCATAGGCAGAAAACTGAAACTGGACCCCTTCCTTACACCTTGTACAAAAATTAACTCAAGATATATTAAAGATTTAAACATAAGACCAAAACCATAAAAACCCTGGAAAAAAACCTAGGCAATGCCATTCAGGACATAGGTATGGGCAAAGACTTCATGACTAAAACACCAAAAGCAATGGCAACAAAAGCCAAAATTGACAAATGGGATCTAATTAAACTAAAGAGCTTCTGCACAGCAAAAGAAACTATCATCAGAGTGAACAGGCAACCTACAGAATGGGAGAAATTTTTTGCAATCTATCCATCTGACAAAAGGCTAATATCCAGAATCTACAAGGAACTTAAACAAATTTACAAGAAAAAAAGAAACAACCCTATCAAAAACTGGGCAAAGGATATGAACACTTCTCAAAAGAAGACATGTATGCAGCCAACAAACATATGAAAAAAAGATCATTGCCACTGGTCATTAGATAAATGCAAATCGAAACCACAGTGAGATACCATCTCATGCCAATTAGAATGGCGATCATTAAAATGTCAGGAAACAACAGATGCTAGAAAGGATGTAGAGAAATAGGGATGCTTTTACACTGTTGATTGGAGTGTAAATTAGTTCAACCATTGTGGAAGACAGTGTGGCAGTTCCTCAAGGATCTAGAACCAGAAACACCATTTGACCCAGAAATCCCATTACTGAGTATATACCCAAAGGATTATAAATCACTCTGCTATGAAGACACATGCACATGTATGTTTATTGCAGCACTATTCACAATAGCAAAGACTTGGAACCAACCCAAATATCCATCAATGATAGACTGGATAAAGAAAATGTGGCACGGCCGGGCGCGGTGGTTCAAGCCTGTAATCCCAGCACTTTGGGAGGCCGAGACGGGCGGATCATGAGGTCAGGAGATCGAGACCATCCTGGCTAACATGGTGAAACCCCGTCTCTACTAAAAAAAATACAAAAAACTAGCTGGGCGAGGTGGCGGGCGCCTGTAGTCCCAGCTACCCGGGAGGCTGAGGCAGGAGAATGGCGTAAACCTGGGAGGCGGAGCTTGCAGTGAGCTGAGATCCAGCCACTGCACTCCAGCCTGGGTGACAGAGTGAGACTCCGTCTCAAAAAAAAAAAAAAAATGTGGCACATATACACCATGGAATACTATGCAGCCATAAAAAAGAATGAGTTTTTGTCCTTTACAGGGTCATGAATGAAGCTGAAAACCATCATTATCAGCAAACTAACATAGGAACAGAAAACCAAACACCACATGTTCTCACTCCTAAGTCAGAGTTGAACAATGAGAACATATGGGCACAGGGAGGGTAACATCACACACCAGGGCCTGTCGGGGAGTGGGGGTCAAGGAGACAGATAGCATTAGGAGAAATACTTAATGTAGATGATGGGTTGTTGGGTGCAGCAAACTACCATGGCATGTGTATACATATGTAACAAACCTGCACGTTCTGCACATGTATCCAGAACTAAACGTATAATAAAAATTTTTTAAAATAAAAATACAAAGCTGAAAAAATAGAAATCAATACTAAGAATATCAATCAAAACAATACAATTACGTGGGAAGCAAACAACGTGCTATTGAATGACTTTTGGGTGAACGATGAAATTAAGGCAGAAACCAAGAAATTCTTCAAAACTAATGAAAACAGATACAACATATCAGAATCTCTGGAACATAGCTAAAGCAGTATTAAGATGAAAGTTTATAGTGCTAAATGTCCACATCAAAAAGTTAGAAAGATCTCCGATTGCAACCTAACATCACATCTAGAGGAACTAAAAATCAATAGCAAACCAAACTCAAAGCTAGCAGAATATAAGAAATCGTCATAATGAGAGGTGACCTTAATGAAACTGAGATGCAAAACAAATACGAAATATCAATGAAACCAAATATTGGTTTTCTGGGTTTTGTTTTTGTTTTTGTTTTTTTGTTTTTTTGGTTTTGTTTGTTTGTTTGTTTGTTTTAGATAGACTGCTAGCTAGACTAATAAAGAAAAGAGAAGATTGAAATAAACACAATCAGAAATGACAGAGGACATCACCAACAACCCTACACAAATACCAAAAAACCCTCAGAGACTATTATGAACCCCTCCATGGATACGAACTAGAAAACCTAAAAGAAATGGATTAATTCCTAGAAATACAAAATCTCCCAAGATTAAACCAGGAAGAAATTGAAACCCTGAATAGACCAATAATGAGTTCTGAAATCAAATCAGTAATAAAAAGCCTACAACCCAGAAAAAAACCCTGGACCAAATGGGTTCACAGCCAGATTCATAAAGAAGAATTGGTACAAATCATACTGAAACTATTCCAAAAAATTAAGGAGGACGAACTCCTCCCTAACTCATTCTATGATGCCAGCATCATTCTGACACCAAAATCTGGCAGACAACAAAAAAACTAAAACTTCAGGTCAATATTCCTGATGCATAGATGCAAAAATCTTCAAAATACTATCAAACCTAATCCAACAGCACATCAAAACACTAATCTACCACAATCAAGTAGGCTTTATCCCTGGGAGGCAAGGTTGGTTCAACATACACAAATCAATAAATGCGGTTCATCACATAAAACAGAACTAAAAATGAAAACCACATGATCATCTGAATGGACACAGAAAAGACTTTAGATAAAACTCAACATCCTTTATGTTTAAAGAAAAATACTCAACAAACTAAGCATTAAAAGAACATACCTCAAAATAATAAGAGGTATCTATGACAAACACACAGCCAACATCATACTGAATGAGCATAGGCTGGAAGCATTCCCACTGAGAACTGGAACAAGACCAGGATGCCCATTGTCACCATTCCTATTCAACATAAAACTGGCAGTCCTAACCAGAGCAATCAGGCACGAGGAAGAAATAAAAGGAATTCAAATAGGAAGAGAGAAAGTCAACTACATCTCTTTGCAGATAATATTATTCTACATCTAGAAAACCCCATAGTCTCTTCCCAAAAGTTCCTAGACTTGGTAAAAAACTTCAAAGTTTCAGGATACAAAATCACTGTTAAAAAATGAGTAGCATTTCTATACACCACAAAGTCCATCCTGAGAGCCAAAGAACACAATCTCATTCATAATTGCCACACACGCACAGAAATACCTAGGAGGATAGCTAATCCGGGAGGTGAAAGATCTCTACAATGAGAACTACAAAACACTACTGAAAGAAATCAGAGATGACGCAAAAAGTTGGAAAAATATTTCATATTTATGGATAGGAATAATCAATATTGTTAAAATGGCCATACTGCCCAAAGCAGGTTACAGATAAATGTTATTCCTATCAAATTACCAATGACATTTTTCATATATGAAAAAAAAAACTATTCTAAAATTTATATGGAACCAAAAAAGAGACTGAATAGCCAAGAAATCCTAAGCAAAAAGAACAAAGCCAGAGACATCACACTACCTGACTTCAAACTATACTACAAGGCTACAGTAACAAAAACAGCATGGTACTGATACAAAAACAGATACATAGGCCAATGGAACAGAATAGAGAACCCAGAAACAAGGCCAAATTCTAATAACCATCTGATCTTCGACAGAGTTGGTAAAAACAAACAATGAGGAAAGGACTCCCTATTCAATACATGGTGCTGGGATAACTGGTTCATCATATACAGAAGATTGAATCTGGACACCTTCCTTTCACTGTGTACAAAAATCAACACAAGATAGATTAAAAACTTAAATGTTGAACTTAAAACTATAAAAATCCTAGAAGAAAACCTAGGAAATACCACTCTGGACATAGGCCCTGGCAACGATTTTATAATAGAGGAACCAAAAGCAATTGCAACAAAAACAAAAATTGACAAATGAGAGGTAAATAAACTAAACAGCTCCTGCACAGCAAAAGAATCAACAGAATAAACAGACAACCTACAGAATAAGAGAAAATATTTGTAAACTCTGCATCTGAAAATGGTCTAATATCCAGAATCTATAAGAAACTTAAATTAACAAGCAAAACACAACCCCATTAAAAAATGGGCCAAAAACATGAACAGATACTTCTCAAAAGAAGACATATATGCAGCCAACAAATATATGAAAAAATGCTCTACATAACCAACCATTACAGTAACAAAAATCAAAAGCACAATGAAATACCATCCACATCAGTCAGAATGCTACTAATAAAACTTTTTTAAATAACAGATGACATCAAGGTTTTAGAGAAAACAGAAAACTTATACACTACTGGTGGGAATGTAAATTAATTCAACCACTGTGGAAAGCAGAATGGAGGAATCTCAAAGGACTTAAAACAAAAATTACCATTAGACCCAGGAATCTCGTTATTGGTTGTACACCCAAAGGAATATAAATCATTCTACCATAAAGAAACATGCACATGTATGTTCATTGCAGCACTATTCACAATGGCAAAGTCATGAAACCAACCTAGAGGTCCATCAATCACTGACTAGATAAAGAAAGCATGGTACCTATACACCATGGAATACTATGCAGCCATGAAAAAGAAGGAAATAATGTCCTTTGCAGCAATGTGCATGGAGCTATCCTAAGTGAATTAATGCAGAAACAGAAAAACAAATAGCACATGTTTTCACTTATAAGTGGGAGTTAAATATTGAGTACACATGGACACAAAGAAAGGAACAATAGACCCAGGGGCCTACTTGAGGGTGGAGAACGGGAGGAGGGTAAGTACTGTGCTTATTACCTGAGTGGCAAAATAATCGGTACACCAAACTCCCATGTCACAAAATTTACCCATATAACAAACCTGCATATGTACCCCTGAACCTAAAATAATAGTTAGAAAAGAAAATTAAATAGAAAATAAGAAAAACAACAAAAAAGACTGAAACAAAAGCAAGTAAAAGACTAAAAATTATATAATATCTAAAATTAAGAACTCAGTGGATGATTTGAGCATTATATTAGAGATAAAGAGAAAATCAGTGAATTGAAAGATGTGTCAAAAGAAACTCTAAAATACAGGACAGAAAATTCAGAAAAGAAAAGATAGAGACTACATTGAGAGCTTATAACATATGTTTCATTGGAGTCCCCCAGAAAGAGGAAAGAATGTGTCAGAGGCAATATCTAAACAAAGACAGGAGCTGAGAATAATTTAAAACTGATAAAATACATTAATCCACAAATCCAAGAAGACAAATAAATCCTTAGCAGGAGACATAAAAAAAAATCCACGCCTAGATACATCATATCAAATGGCAGAAAACAAAGATTAACAGGAAATCTTAAAAGCAGTTTAAGTAAAAAGACCTTCAAAAGATCAAAAGTTAGAATTATAGCTGACTTCACTATAGCAACAATGGAAACCAGAAAATGGTAGAGTATTTTTAATATGCTGGGGCCAGGGAGGTGGGGGCAATCAGTGAATACCAATGTAGAATTCATACCCAGTGAAAATAACTTTCAAAAATGAAGAGGAAATACTGACATGTTTAGGTTTAAAAAAAACAAACATGAAGTTACCTCCAGAAGACCAGAAGGAAATTTTAAAGAATATACTTCATGCAAAAGAAAAACGATCTGAGGTGGAAGTTTCAAAATGCAGCAAAGAATAAAGTACAAGTAAGATGGTAAACATATGGTTAAATACAAAAGAATATTGGCTGTATAAAATAAAAACAGTATCTTATGGCGTTTAAAATATTATAGCAAAATTACTAGGCAACAGTAATATATAAGTTAGAAGGTAATAAATGGAGCTAAACTATTCTAAGGTTCTTGGTATTATCTGGTAGAAGGGTAAAAACATTTATTAACATTAGACTTTTATAAGTTATTAATGAACATTTTTGATAATTATAAATGCAATTCTTAATTTTGAGAGTAAGCACTAAAAGAATGTTTAATGTAATTCCTAAACTACTAGATTTTTAGACAATGGAATCATAATTAAATTCAAAAGAAGGCAGTAAAGAAAAAAAAAGAACGAGTGGGACAAATAGAAGGCACAAAATAAGATTATAGATTTATTTCATTTCATTTCATTTTTTGAGACCGAGTCTTGCTCTGTTGCCCAAGCTGGGGTGCTGTGGCACAATCTTGGCTCACTGCAACCTCCACCTCCAGGCTCAAGTGATTCTTGTGCCTCAGCCCACCCAGTAGCTGGGATTACAGGCATGCGCTACTATGCCCGGCTAATTTCTTTATTTTTAGTAGGGACGGGGTTTCACCATGTTGGCCAGACTGGTCTTGAACTCCTGGCCTCAAGTGATCCACCTGACTCGACCTCCCAAAGTGCTAAGATTACAGGAGTGAGCCACCACACCCAGCTGAGATGGTAGATTTAAATCCAAACACTTAGTAATTTCAATAAACAGACAGAACCTCAGAATTAGAAAGCCTTCTCCACCCAGATGCAGGAAGTGCTGGAACAATCAAGTTTCTCCTTGGGCACAGATGGAGGCAAGTTGCCCTGTAAACTTTTCCACCGAGTAACCTGAGATTTTGCCACTATTCTCCAACCTGACACAGTGAGACTCTGTCTCAAAACAACAACAACAACTTTGCAGCTTGGAGGAGCGAAAAAAATGCATGCTCTATTGGGGCAACTTGGTCAACTGGATCCCATGAGAAAATGGAAGGAGAAGGTAGTATCGTTTGGATGTCCCTTCCAAATTTCATGTTGAGATGCCATCCCCAGTGTTGGAGGTAGGACCTGATGGGAGGTGTTTGGGTCATGGGGGTGGATCCCTAATGGCTTGGTGCTGTCCCGGAGATAGTGAGTTCTCGCAAGATCTGGTTGTTGCAAAGTATGGCACCTCCCCAGCTCCACTCTCTTGCTCCTGCTTTCTCCATGTGAAATGCCTGCTCCCACTTCACCTTCCTCCATGAGTAAAAGCTCCCTGAGGTCTCCCCAGAAGCAAAGCAGATGGTGGTGTCATGCTTGTTCAGCTTGCAGAACCATGAGCCAATTAAACCTCTTTTCTTTATAAATTACCCAGTCTCAAGTATTTCTTTATAGCAGTGCAAGAATGACCTAACACAGAAGGGTCTCAAGAGAAAATGGAAGGGGATACCCTGTCGAACACTCAAACGTGCCCACTTCCCAGTTTTATCAGGAAAATAATTCACTTTTTCCCTGAGAGAGATGCAGGAGGGGGCAGAGAGGGGTTGAGAGTATTACAATAATTGATAAAGCTCGGGAAAAGTCGGGCCACTTCCACAGAAATATTTTTTGTTTTCGTCTAGGCCATTATGACATGTTTATTTGAGGTGTGGGGGGAAGTGAGTGTACATAGAAGGAAACTCTTTGAAAAGATATAAAATCCATACCAAGTTTAAGGAGGAGTAGAGAGAATGAGTCAAGGGTTGTTAGGACAAAAGTAAAGAGTAATAGGAGGAGATACAAATGATTGGGAGCAATAGGGGAAGAATATTGGTTAATACGAAACTTCAGATGGCATATCATTCCTTCGAGGCTGTATGTCTATCTTTACCTACATCCTCTTGAAAAATACCAATTGCACAAAAGCACTTTTTTAAAGGTGCATTTTTCAGCTAAAATAGGGAAGCAGTTTCAATCAAAGGGCTCAAGTAGAGTTAGAAAAGATATCATCTCAACCCTTCCATCTTTAAAAATACTCCTAAGCCAGCCACTTCAGAAAGATAAAAATATATCCTGTATTTAAAGACCTCTAAGAAAGATTTTATATGCCATCTTGAAAATTAATTTCAGCACTTTAACACTACTTCTTTTATCAATTAAATTAACCATTATTCAGAACCTTAACAGGATCTTATTTTTTTAAAAAAATGCAATTTAACCTACGACTAAATCCAATTTTTTTCCTTCCAAAAGACAGATATTATGTGAGTGCCATCGGCTGGTGGTAAAACACCCCATCAAACTCTCAAGCAAATCTCCCCACAAGAAGACTTAGAAAAGTAGGAAGTTGCATGAAAATGAAAAAACCAGAAACAGCATCGTTCTTCATCATTATTGCTTGACAGATCTGGTGTAGGTGCAGAATTTATAATGCTAAAGTGAATTGCTTGACTTTGCAGAAATCAATGGAAGTAAAATTCAATTTAAACTTTTTATTAAAATAACATAAATTGTAAGATGTGACTTTCCTGTCATAGTAAATCATCAAGACTGGTAAGGATTACTAAAGGTAGAACCAGAAAATCATCATTCAAGTACATGAATTATGCCCTTGCAAATAGAGTATTGGCCCTTTTGAGCCCATCAAGACGAGAAAATTTAAGCCAAATCTATATATTGCAGGCACACTAAACGGCAATATAGCATTCTAGGCATGTCAGCAGTCCCCAGAGACAGTGATTGGTATGGTCAAGTCGATTACAGAGTAATAAGCATCAATTATCCAAATTACTGAAATTTGGAAAAAGACCAGGTTATACACTATCCTTTTCAAAATAGTGATATAGCTTGAGAACTGGCAATATTATAAAGAATGGACACTTGTGGTATTCTATCCTGAACCTCATCTTAAGCCAAAACAAACAAAGTAAAACAAAAAACAGCTAGAGAGAATTGAGTGCATTTAAAATGCTAACACAAAACCCATAAGAGATATTTGGGGATCCAGAGGGTGGTGAAGAAATGGCATCCCAAATTCACCAGGAGGTTGGCAAACTGGGGCCTGAGCTTGGACTCCTCTCCCAAAATACTCATTATAAGCCAAGGTAGCAAATATCCCCAGAGAAATATAGGTTTGGAAGGAAAATGGCATTAGAACGGCGTAAGTGCTGTAAAGCAAAAGACAGCAAACCATAACACATAGCAGAGATGAATTCGTGGAACAAAGAAATTAGGAATTTAAGGTAAGCATAAAATCATGTATTGGTTACATGATGCAGAAACAAGAATTCTAAAGAATCAGTGAAGAACCATGACAGACAGCTTGTATAGAGCAGAAAACTACCGTAGAGAGTTGGAAGACCAAATAAAACAACCATCCCAGAAGGATTCAGGAATGGAGTAACAGATGGAATATATGAAGGATATGAATATATGAAAAGATATAAGAATAGTGTTACCATCTGTATAATAATGTAATAGGAGTCCCAGAATAAGAAAACAAGGTAAACAGAAGGAAGTAAATATTTGAAAAATTAATGACTGAAATGAAAGATGAAACACCTCAGTTTGTAAAGGCTCAGAGTGCCAAGGACCTTACAGAAGAGAGAGGGTAAAGAAAATCCAAAATCCAGACATCAATGGGAAAAAACTGAAGCACTTCAAAGTTTGAGATTAAATGAGTAAAGCTTTCAGAAAGAAAGAGCACCTCAACTATAAAGAACAATGTTGAGATTGTTACCAGTCTTCCCAACATTTACACTAGAGACAATGGAAGAATATTTTTAAAGTGTTTCAGGAAAATAACATTAAATGTAGAATCTCATGTCCAGTAATCTATCATTTAAATATGAGAAGACAATAAGGATATTCTTTGTGTGCAAAGCCTCAGAAGATTTACCACACAAAGACCTCCTGCAAAAACAACCTTAGAAAAAGGACTGTAACAAAAAGAAAAAAAAATAATGCCAGATACATGGAGGTTAAGATGAGCAAATAATTCAGTAAAATTTATTTTATCTAAAAAAGCAAAGGCAGAAAAAGTGAATGAACATACATAATAATCCAGAAGTAAAACTGGATGATAATAAATGACATTTCTTCAGGGAAGAGGGGGCTGGAAGCTGCAGTCAGAGAGAAGTGAGACTTCATTTTACAGATGAGGAAACTGAGGCACAGAGAGGTCAGGGAATCTGAACAAGAGGCAGCACCAAGATTCAAACTCAGGCAGTCTGACTCAGAGTTCATAGCCTTCAGGGGAAACTGTTTCACCTCAGATCATCAGGCACTAGATTCTCATAAGGCGTACATAACCTAGATTCCTTGCATTGTGCTATGAGAATCTAATGCCACTGCTGATCAGAGAGAAGGCAAGGCTCAGGTGGTAATGCTCACTCACCCGCCACTCACCTCCTGCTGTGCAACCCAGTTTCTAACAGATTGCAGACCTGTACAGGTCTGTGGCTCATGGGTTGGGAACCCTTGAGACAGACAACAAATAAACAAAGTAATAGAACAAGTCAGCAAATTCCAGCTTCCAGGCTGGCTACCTATATTTATAAATAAAGTTTTATTGGAAGACAACTATGCCCATTCATTTACATATTTTCTATGGCTGCTTTTGCATTACAGCAGCAGAGCTGAGTGGTTATGACAGAGACTATATGGTCTGAAAAACCCAAAATACTACCTGTCCTTTAAGGAAAGCTTGCCAGCACTTGCTACAGAAGATGTAAACGATAAAATTAGCCAGCTCAACCATTTTAGACCTAGAGAGCATTTTACACCTAGAGAGTCTACATATCTTCCAAAAAGTGCATCCGATTAATTCCTATAAAGCTCTAATTCCACCCTCACTGCACGAATACCACAGCTGTCCAAAATATAACCCTAGCCACAATATTAGAGAATAAGACAAACATTAAGGACCAAAGAAGATAAAAAGCTTTATCTTAAGAAAGTGCTTTTGAGTGTGACAGTTACATATACAGATCTTCGATGCTAATTTAAATGAATGTAGATGTCTAAGTAAAATATCTCCATGCAACTGTGAACATTTGTCGACAAGTTTTTAACAAGCACTTGCTGCACATCTCTTAAAAGAGAAAGAGTGACATATAGCAGGTAAGAATTTGGGCTTAGAGGCCAAACAGCAAAAGTCTTATTTTCTCTTCTGCCCATTAACAGTGTGTATCTTTGGAGGAAGTCACCTAACTACAGTTTGCCCCAATTTCCTGATCTGTAAAATGAGGCAAATAATAATATCCACCTGATCACAGAGTTACTGGGAGTAATAAGTAAGATAATGAAAACAGAGCTTAGCATACTTCCTATGTGTTTTCACATAGCAAGTTTTCAATAGATACTATTGAATTACATATCTATTGGGGATACTATAAATAATTGGAAACCACCATGACTCCAGAAACAATGTGTTACGAGATTATTTTCTTATGTTATCTTTTTCCTGTTCTAGACACTGAACCAGTCAGTTCAGTTTACTGCTATCTACTATTTTCTCACTAGAGGAGACTATCTATGTATAGAAATAAATGTTGTTGGGGAGGGGACAGAGGAAAGAGCCTGATATCTGTAATAATGAGAGAATAGAGGTCAACATGTAAAGAAATCCAAATTTAGGAGGCTTTTATTTAGTTCTTTGAATGCCTCCTAATAATGACTATCATAAATGATAGTTGGGGCAGAAATGTTTTTATGATCAGTACCATAGAAAGCAAGGTGTTAGCACTAAGGACCTCTATGGTAGGAAATCAATTTTTAAAATAGAAGTGTAAGGAATATTTTCTCTTAACTCTAACCATGATTGTGTAGGTCAAAAAGCTATATCTCATTCTGAGCATGGATGAAAAGATATAAAAATAGGATTACCAGACTTCAAACATGTCAAAAGACAAAATTACAACAAATTTAGTTTAACGATCCAAATTGGCTTTTATTCATGATTCTAGAATTGGGCAACACCTCATTCTGTAAGATAGGATGAGTGTTCCAATGAGCTGAGCAGAGGAGGTTGGCTTTACAGATAGAAAAGAGCTGAAAAAAGCAGAAACAGAACAAAAATAGATTGGTCATTTCAAAGTTACTTTCCTTGTGAAGGTTAAAGCAGAAGGGACTTCCTTATCATGCCGACTAAAACTGGCCTGCTTGGGGATTTGGCTATTATCGCTCGCTCTCTATTTCTGGGAAGGTCAGATAAACAACTTAGTTTTGGCTTGGTGGTGTGGAGCTTCGGCATGAGTGACTCCATTTGGGTTTGGCCTGTCAGACCTAATGCAGGATCTCAGTCCAAACTAAAGGCCTCCTCTAAATTTTGTTTAGCGTAAGTAGCAAAGTTTCACCAAAATTTAGGAGACTCCTTTTTTAAAAACTCATACCGGCATCAGAAATAAAAGCAGGGGAAGAAAAACTGGCAAAGCTCATGACTCAAAGATCCGGTTCAAGAGCAGAACTTGGGTACAGAATATGTAATTAATGATGTCAGTGGGGAAAGTTTACTTTACAGGTCTCTGGATACACTTTTTAATGTGAACATTCAAACTCCAAGAACCATAAGCTCTGTAACAAAGGAAGCCTAGAGGGGAAGAATAAAATACATCCCTCATTAATATAGTTTGGATATGTGTCCTTGCCCAAATCTCATGTTGAAATGTAATCCCCAACGTTGGAGGTGGGGCCTGGTGGAAGCTGATTGGATCATGGGGGCAGTTTCTCATGAATGGTTTAGAGTGTGTATAAGTGAGTTCTCACTCAGTTCATGCAAGATCTGAACATTTAAAAGTGTGTGCAACCCCTCTCCCCCGCAACTCCATCACTCTCTTGCTCCTGCTCTGGCCATGTGACATGCCTGCTTCCCCTTCGTCTTCCACTATAATTGTAAGTTTCCTGAGGCCTCCCCAGGAGCTGAGCAGGTGCCAGCACCAAGCTTCCTGTACAGCCTGCAGAACCACGAGCAATTAAACCCCTTTTCTTTATAAATTGCCCAGTCTCAGGTATTCCTTTATAGCAATGCAAGAACGGCCTAATACACTCATCTTAGGTGAAGTTTCTTAAAAGGTTCTGAATCTTTATTGTGAGAAATTTCTAATTAGGAGTCATCTCTATAAACAGGACTGTTTGACTCAAGGCTGACCTTGTGCCTCATGGTCTTCATGGCATATGGAACTCTACGTATGTGTTAGATGTGTTCATCCTAAACCTTTAATCTGTGATTTTACTTAAGGCTTTTTTTTTTCTCTTGTGCTTGTAAGTCCTCATAAAACAACTTGTTCTATTAACTCAACAAGCCTATTCAATAATTACTACAACTAGTCATTTCAATTCACACAATGATTTAGAAGTATTCCCAAAGTAAACTGAGAAAAATTAATAGCTTGACTTATATCATTTTTCTGTGAAATGTTACACTGGTTATATTAAACCTGTATTTTAATAAATCATACTACCAATTCCAACAAAAGTAATTAGAATCCCTACATTTTAACACTCTATCTACTAATTCACGTTTTCCAAAGATGTATAGGAAAAAGATATTCTTTTAATTCTAAACATTATTATTGAATTGGGCCTAACACAAAAAACATATAGCTGTGTTCGTTTTCAAAATCACAGAAGCAGCACCAAGCAACTTGAAATTTGATGAAGATTTCCTTCTGACATTTATTTATCAAACTGTGTGAACAGAAAAAAAAATACATTATAAAATTTCATTTCTGTAGGCAATGCTAGTGCTAATGCAATCAAATGGAATAAACAGGAAGACGCTTATAAAAAACTGTTTCCAGTGGCGATTACTATTTTTGAAACTTGTTCCTCAGGTTGTATCTTATCAAAGTTCTGTTTACACCTTATCTAGGATGTGAGATTGGATGATTTGCCTCTGTCAGATGTTGAAGCCTGAGTAAAATAAACAGTTTTCATTTTGTATCATAAAACTTCAGACCACAAGGCCATCATAAAACTCAGGGATGAAAACAGAACACAGAGAAGGTTAAACAGAACATTTTTTATTCTCTTCTCTCTTCATAACAACAAACTGGACTGAAAACACATAGCCATGAAACACCAACTGTCCTTAGACAATTTCCCCTGAAGGCCCTCACCTCTAGAGACTGTTTGTTCTGCATAAGTTTTTTAAATAAGTAATATCATATGATTACCAGGTGCCCTAAAGAAGACGTGGGGACCCCCATATACTGCTGTGATTTGGCTGAAGGTGAATCTGTGTCCGCCGTCACGGTTGTTTTTAGAAAAGAATAACCTTCTCTTTGGTTTTTGGTGTTTGTTCTATTCCCCATCCCCAAGTACATTGTAAAAAGACTTTTTTATAAAAAGAAGCCAAGGGGGAGCTAGTAAAGCATTAACCCCAGTGGGCTCCTCATAAGAACCTTTATATTTAGATGACAATAATTAAATATCAATAATATTCAAGCCCAGGACTATGGAGGCCTTGGCATTTCTTTAAATAATTAGCCTTTTACCATTGTCTCAGAGTAATTGTTAAAAACCTCTTAAAATACTTTACACAGAAATTGATAACTTATGTATATGATTTTTATAAATATCACAAGCAATTAATTGAGGTAAAATATTAGGAAAACTCTATGAAGAAACTAACTCTTTCATCTGCTTCTTTCCCAACTGTTGGCATTCCTGGTTGTGGGGTTTTCCTGAGAATTCACAAAACTACTTCTAAATCTACCAAAGGAAAACAGAAAGCCAAGAGTAACAAGAGTGGCACCTGTCAGAGGTCGCAGGAATGCCCACTACTGGTTGTATCCTTTTCCTATTCCCAAAGAGCAACATGTTGCCATTGCAATGCCCTTTTAACTCCATGAGCGTGGGCCTCTTTAGGCTTGTTCGCCACCATATTGCCAGTACCTAGAACAAACAAATTATTATTTACAAAAAAAAAAAAACCATTGTTTTTATTCTGTAAATGCAAACTGCAGAAGATCATACCAATGTTTAGCTTTCAAAAATTATGCACCATGAAATGTCTAATGAGAATATGAGGTAGATAGGAGGACTTACTATCTTAGCACAATCAAGGATCATAGTTTTTTCCCTTATCTGTGTTTAATAGATTTAAACTTTATTTGCCCTTTGCAGAACATATGGCTATATTATATTATGTATTCAGAAAATGAAACTAGTATTTAAAATTATATCATTTGATTCTTTATAGTTATGTTTTTATCCGAGTATTTAAAGATGTGTCAAAAGTAAAATCTTGCGAGTAAGGGCTACCCTCTCCACCTGACTTAAAACTGTAAACTGTAAACTGTTCTCTTTCCTACATTTCTGATAACCCTTAGCCTCCTCAGATTTTATTTTAGTTTTTTATTTGTTTGTTTGTTGCATTTTCACCTTCTAACACACCACATGTCTTTATTTTCTTGCCTCCCTTTACCCCCAATTAGAATATAAATGCCACAGGGATTTTTTAAGGACAGGAATAGTTCTTTTGTTTACTGATGTTTTCTGTATGCTTAGCTAAAACAGTACCTGTCACAGAGTGGATGCTCACTAATTGTTCAATGCATGAATGTTATTTTTTTTAAAATTAGATATGCCCTTCTACCATACTTATATTAATAACTACAAATATAAAACTATAAATGCAAAATTGAGTAAGAATTATAATATATCCAACCTTGGTCTGTTTCTGATAATGGCCTCAGGGAATGTTTCATGAGAAATAGCACAGACTTTTGTAATAACTGTTATACCTTTGGGCAAATAGCTATAGAGCATTGGCCAGGTTTTCTCAAAACCATTTCATCCCAGGGATGTATCTGCATTCAGTCTATGAGCTTGGTGCAGAATATTCTTTGTTTCAGATCAGAATGCTTTTGTAAGCAAGTAATAATAGAAGGTTTGAGGGGATTAAACTATAACGACATTGATTGTTTACTTAACAAGAAAAGGTAGGCATGCCCAGGGTTCAACCATGTTATTTAGGGTCCAGGCTCTGTCCAACTTTCTGCTTCCCATTCTTACCTTGTTTTGCTTTGTTTTGTTTTCTTTTTGCTTAGTAAAGTGCCTCATGGTTGCAAGATGGCTACCACTGCATAAGGCTTCATAACTGCACTCAAGACAGAAAAGAAGCAGGTGATGCAACATTGGGTTTCCTGACATCTGTTCCTTTTAGAAGAAAAGCAAAAGGTTTTCCAGAAAATCCAGCGAAGTTTCACTGACCAGAACCAGGTAACATGACCATCCATGGGGATTCAAAACCCTGGGAAGCAAATATCTGGTAGACAACACAATTGCTTGACAATGATTGTCTACCCTTGCGGGAGATTTTTAAATTCTTGATGCCTAGGCCCCACCTCTGACCAATTAAATTAGATTCATGGAAGGAAAGCAGGAATCTATATTTTTAAAAGCTATCTGGATGATTATATCATGCAGGCAGACCAGACCACCCAAGAATCATTGCAAGGGATAGGCACATTGTGAGTGAAATCTGGGTTTTGTTAAAAACAGAAGTAAAGGGGAAGGGTTAAGAAAGCAAAAAACAGTATCAGTCACATCTTCAATTTATTATTATTACTGAGAGGTGAGGCCAGTTGGACTTCCTGGGTCGAGTGGGGGGATCTTTCCTGTTTTACAAGAGTATTGTAAAACACACCAATCAATGCTCTGTAAAATGCACCAATCAGAGCTCTGTAAAACACACCAATCAGTACTCTGTAAAATGCACCAATTAGCAGGATTCTAAAAGTAGCCAATCGTGGGGAGGATTGAAAAAAGGGCACTCTGATAGGACAGAAACAGAACACGGGAGGAGACAATAAGGGAATAAAAGCTGGCGACCCCAGTCAGCAGTGGCAATCTGCACGGGTCCCCTTCCACACTGTGGAAGCTTTGTCCTTTCGCTCTTCACAGTAAACCTTTCTGCCGCTCACTCTTTGGGTCTGTGCCATCTTTAAGAGCTGTAACACTCACTGCGAAGGTCCATGGCTCCATTCTTGAAGGCAGCAAGACCATGAACCCACCAACAAGAGCCAACTCCAGATACATTACCACACCTCTACTTGAAAAGACTCATTCTTTTGTTCATGCTCACATTATTCAGCAGACACTTATTACACACCTACTAAGTCATAGGCACTGGGGACAAAAAATGAGCAAATTCTGTAAGTTGGAATCTAATGTGGGGAGACAAATATGTAAAGAAAATCCACCAAAACCCAACATAACAGGAGCTTGGAGAAGGGATGAATGGAGAGTTATTTTTCAACAGGCATAGTTTCATTTTTGCAAGATGAAAACGTTCTATGTTGCGGGAAGTCAGGGACCCTGAATGGAGGGACTGGCTGAAGCCATGGCAGAAGAGCATAAATTGTAAAGATTTCATGGACATTTATTAGTTCCCCAAATTAATACTTTTACAATTTTACACCTGTCTTTACTGCAATCTCTGAACATAAATTGTGACGATTTCATGGACATTTATCACTTTCCCAATTAATACTCTTATAATTTCCTATGGCTATCTTTAATTTCTTAAGCCCATCATCTTCGTAAGCTGAGGATGTATGTTGCCTCAGGACCCTGTGATGATTGCGCTATCTGTACAAATTGTTTGTAAAACATGTGTGTTTGAACAATATGAAATCTGGGCATCCTAAAAAAAGAACAGGATAACAGTGATTTTCAAGGAACAAGGGAGATGACCATGAGGTCTGACTGCCTGCGGGGCCGGGCAGAATAGAGCCATATTTCTCTACTTGCAGAAAGCAACTAGGAGAAATATCACTGAATTCTTTTCCCAGCAAGGAATAACCGTGGGAAAGGAATGCATTCCCAGGGGGAGTTCCCTAAAATGGCCGCTCTGGGAGTGTCTGTCTTATGTGGCTGAAGTTAAGGGATGAAATACTCCCTGGTCTCCTGCAGCGCCCTCAGGCTTGCTAAGATTAGGAAATTCCAGCCTGGCGAATTCTAGTCAGACCAGTTGTCTGCTCTCGAAACCTGTTTCCTGTTAAGATGTTTATCAATGAAAATGTGTGCCCAGCAGGACATGGAACCTCATCAGTAATTCTAATTTCGCCCTGGCCTTGTGATCTTGCTCTGCCTCTCTGCCCTTGTAATCTTTTATTACCCTTTCAAGCATATGATCTTTGTGACTTACTCCCTGTTCATATCCTCCTCCCCTTTTGAAATCCCTAATAAAAACTTGCTGGTTTTGCGGCTCAAGGGGCATCACGGAACCTGCCGACATGTGATGTCACCCCCAGAGGCCCAGCTGTAAAATTCTTTGTACTCTTTCTCTTTATTTCTCAGACCGGCCGACACTACAGAACTGTACACTTAAAAATGGTTAAGACAGGCCAGGCATGGTGGCTCATGCCCGTAATCCCAGCACTTTGGGAGGCCAAGGCAGGCAGATCACCTGAGGTCAGGAGTTTGAAACCAGTCTAGCCAGCATGGTGAAACCTCGCCTCTACTAAAAAAATTCAAAAATTAGCCTGGTGTGGTGGTGGGCGCCTGTAATCCCAGCTACTCAGGAGGCTGAGGCAGGAGAATCGCTTGAACCCAGGAGGGAGAGGTTGCACAAGCCAATATCATGCCACTGCAATCCAGCCTGGGCAAAAGAGCAAGACTCTGTCTCTAAAAAAAAAAAAAGATTAAGATACATTTCATGTAATGTATTTTTTACCTAATTTATAAAACAAAACAAAAAACTAATATGCTAGGTCCTAATCAAGGACTAAGACTAAAGAGCCTATGGGAGAACAGAGGATAGTTTTCATTTATTGAAATATTTGGAAGCAGATAATTGCCCAGTTTATCAGTAACTATCTGTCTTTGTTCTTTAATTTAACCCTTTACGACCTAATCTGGGGACACTTACCTTGCTTAGACTGTGATAAACAAATGGTAAACAAGCAGTTGCTTCACTCTGGAACACCCAGATGACACCTTCATGGGAATGAAATCAGCAGACCAGACAGCCAGAAAGAGACCTTGGAACTTAGAAGGTTTAAAAAAGCTTTGAGGGATTGAGCCTGAGCCTTTCTTCTCATCCTCTTTGTAAACAGGCTAACAAACCTATTCTTAAAATTGAATATATTTAAGGCTTTTCTTAGCCTTCATTTCAGCAAGCTAAACAATCTCATCTCCTTTAACCTTTCATGTAAGATTTATTTTCTTTAGTTATTTTTTTCCTTGAACTTCTCTAATTTCATATCCATGTTAAAAATGAAATTATTGGCTGGGTGCGGTGCCTCACGCCTGTAATCCCAGCACTTTGGGAGGCCAAGGCAGGTGGATCACCTGAGGTCGGGAGTTCAAGACCAGCCTGACCAACATGGAGAAACCCCGTCTCTACTAAAAATATAAAATTAGCTGGATGTGGTGGTGCATGACTCTAATCCCAGCTACTCAGGAGGCTGAGGCAGGAGAATCACTTGAACCCAGGAGGTGGAGATTGCATGAGCTGAGATTGTGCCATTGCACTCCAGCCTGGGCAACAAGAGCAAAACTCCATCTCAAACAATAAATAAATAAATAAAATTATTATAATAAATGTCAGAAAAAATACTATCTTAAATAACAGCTAACAAATATGCAATCTGTGATCAGTTCGTGGTCCACTCTTAGTGTTTAGGGTTATAACAGCTAAATTGGGATTAATCTTGCGCCTAACCAGTCTTTCCCTTGCATTTGCCCCTATCAGATTTATCTTATTATTGATAATTTTTTTCTCAAGTTTTTGAATATCACTTTGATGGTGTTTGGGTAGAAGGCCAACTATAACTTGAAGAAGAAGAGCAAGAGATTTCCAAATCAAGTTATCATCTAGCACAGTTTTCAATAATGTACATAACATTTTAAAATAAGATGTATTCCCAGCTTGAAATAGCAAATACATTCATGCATCACTTAATGAAGAGAATACGCTCTGATAAATGTGTCATTAGGCTATTTCATAGTTGTGCAAACATCATAGAGTATATTAACACAAACCTAAATAGTATAACCTACTACAGACTTAGGCTATATGATATAGCCTATTGCTTCTAGGCTACAAACCTGTGTAGCATGTTATTATGCTGAATCCTTTAAGCAGTTGTAACACAATAGTGACTATTTATGTATCTGAACATGAAAAAAGTATAGTAAAAGTACTGTATTAAAAATGAAAAATGGTACCTGTATAGGGCACTTATCATGAATGGTGCTTGCAAAACTGGAAGTTGTTCTGGGTGAGTCAGTGAGTGAGTGGTGAGTAAGTGTGAAGGCCTAGGATATTACTGTACACTGCTATAGATTCTATAAACATTGTACACTTAGGATACCCTAAATTTATATAAAAACTTTTTCAGTAATAAAGTAATCTTAGCATAACTTTTTTACTTTATCAACTTTTTAAATTTGTCTTACTTTTCAACCCTTTCGTGATAACACTGAGCTTGAACACAAACACATTATACAGCTATACAAAAATATTTTATTTATATCATTGTATCCTTATAATCTATAAGTTTTTTCCATTTTTTAAATTATTTATTTTAGTTTTTAAACTTTTTTGTTAAAAATCTAAGACATAATCACACACATCAGCCTAGACCTACACCGAGTCAGGATTATCAACATCACTGTCTTTCATCTCCTTACCTCATCCTACTGGGAGGTCTTCAGGGGCAATAACACACATGGAGCAGTCATCTTCTATGATAATCTCTTCTTCTAGAATACCTGCTAAAGGGTTGTATGCTTCTAGAATACCTGCTAAAGGACCCATCTGAGGCTATTTTACAGTTAACTTTTTCTTTATAAGTAGAAGCAGTATAGTCTAAAATAATGATTTTAAAATACAGCATAATAAATACATAAACCAGTAACATAGTCATTTATTATCATTATCAAATATTATGCACTGTACATAATTGTATGGGCTATACTTCTTTATGACTGACAATGCAGTCTGTGTAGATTTGTTTATACCTGCATCATAGTATCATAGCACAACACGTAACTCATGTTTGCAACATGTTGTAACAAACATATGAGTAACATGTTGTGCTATGAAGTTATGACAGCTATGATGTCATTAGGCAATAGGGATTTTTCAGCTCCATAATGATCTCACAGTACCACCATCATATATGCAGTTGATCGTTGACCAAAATGTCTTTATGCAGTACATGACTCTGCTTGACATAACTGGGCTATACATTTAAAACATACGGATGTCAAATATATCTGAGATTGCTTGGATTAACAATAATTTCCAATATTTGTTATAGACTTCTGTGTCTTAGGACTCTATTTACTAGATAATGCTCAGTACCAAAGTCGTCTTCCAGGAAATCCATCTTTCCAAAACTGTAGCGGGTGTGCTCAGCCCACAGACAAGAAGCCTTGGGGTTTTGTAACAGCACTTCTCTCCTCCCCGTCCACACACTCTTTCACAACTTTAGGAAGTCGTTATTTAAAGAAGCTCACCACCACTGTTAAAAAGAAAGCTGCCAACTTAGAGTGTGTGTGCCCAGCCCAAAAACTCTGGAAAATCTACACTATAATCGGCATCTAATGTAGACAGCCAATACATCATTCGATGCAATCTACGTACAATGTCCAGGTAACAGATTCAATCAATTCTGATTAACATGTTGAATCAATGTGCTGGTACAAAGTTAGTACTTTTTTTTTTTTTTTTTTTTAGATGAAGTCTCGGTCTGTTGCCCAGGCTGGAGTGCAATGGAGAGCTCTCGGCTCACTGCAACCTCCACCTCCCGGGTTCAAGCAATTCTCCTGTCTCAGCCTCACTAGTAGCTGGGATTACAGGCATGCACTACCACGCCCCACTAATTTTTACATTTTTTAGTAGAGATGGGGTTTCACCATGTTGGCCAGGCTAGTCTCAAACTCCTGACCTCACGTGATCCACCTGCCTTGGCCTCCCAAAGTGCTGGAAAACCTATAGGAAATTATAAAATATAAAATTGAGAATATGAGGCCCAACCCCTGATTATAATCCCCATTAATTAATCTGCCCCGAGTTGGCCCAAGATTGCATTGTCCACACCTATCAACAATAAGTAGTAAGCACTTAAGCATTAGACGTTTGATTTATAGAAAATCTATTGTCCGTGAGGAATAAATTCAGCCAAACTCGGATGTCAGCTGGATTATCTTGATTTGAAATTGGCTTGCACCCCCATCCTATGGCAGTGATGACCCAGCACCCCTCTCTGTGCATTCCCTGATGACAGACCACATGCTTAGGTGCCCCTTACCAGCCTGTACACTGACTTCCTGCTTCTGCTGAATGTACTGCATTGAAAGACCTCCACAACCCATGTGGAGGATGCAACTCCTTTTCCTCATCACAGCACCTTACTTTGAGTGCATCACCCTGGTACTTTCACTCCTACTATTTGAGGCAACTGGCTGTGTTTTGTTTGTTTATTTTACTGGAAGTTTGGACCACTTAAGATGGTCTAACCTGGCAGTGCCAGAAACAAATTTGAGCACTGAACATCCTTCTTAGAAGTTCTCAGCCAACACCCCACAGGGAATCTCCTACTGCCAGCTCATCCTCACTGGTATCAGCTTTGCACAATGCTGTTCCGCATGTTCCCCATTATCTGATCTTTCTCCCAGGTAGGGTATTTCCTACCTCTTTTTGACTTCTTATGCAGAACAGTTTAATTATCTCTACATTTCTCTGTTTATGACTTCAGAGCCTCACTAAACTCCATCAAAAAAATTTCTTAAACAGTCTTATTTTGTACCTAAGATGAATTCCAGGACCAGATTTTAAAATTATTTTTCTTAACTTGGCTACATTTCGATTTCGAAGTTTATGAGACAGAAGTTCCATATCATCTAAATTTATTAGAGAGACAGAGCAGCACCAAAGCCATACATAGTGATTGAAGGTGCAAATATTGTTACCTGTGATCTGAAAGCTCAACTGGCACCAAATAATTTCAGGCATGTCTTATTTCAAAGATGTTTTATGAGAGAACGAAATGATTGCCTAAGTCAGTGCTTCAGGTTGTATGCTTTTTTTGTATCTATATTATTTTTCTGTTTAGCCAAGTAGTTCATACTCATCACAAAAATTGTAACATTAAATATGAATATAAATAGTAATTTTTAATTATTAGATTTCAGACTTTTTAAAAGAAAATCATTAGAAGATAAGCCTGATTACGTGTGGATATGAAAGAGAACACTTTTTCAGTGGTGCTAAAATCCATTTTCCAAAATAGTGCAAGATATCCATGGGCAGCAAGTAATTATCACTCTTCAACAAAAAGAAAAAACAAACAAACAAATATGTAATAAGTAAGTCTGCTTGTTACATAGTCTACTTTCCCTTCATGCTAATGACAGTAGCAATGTTGACTGAATAAAGCCAATGTTCTAATAAACTCTTCAGATTCTATTCTGCCAAATAACGTTCATAATAAAGTAAGGTGCTCTATTTGTGTTTTTGAGAAAATAAAAGCTAACCCTTGGTTGTTTTTATTTGCAGATCACATCTGCTTGAGTTTTGAGGTAATTATTTTTTTCAATTACCACTGAGAAAACACACAAAATAAATGACCATCTACTAAAATGGAATAAGACACAGAGGAAAATGAAAAGGATAAATATTAAAACATAGGTATCCTAGCTAGTGTTGGACATTTCTGGGGCTTTCTTTGCACTAAGAAATAGAAAAAGTTAGGTAATAGCAAACCTCTAAGGAAAATAATTCATAGTCAATATTATCATAAATGCAGCAAGAGAAAAGGAATATTAAAACAATAGTCTGAGGGAGGTGAACATAACTGCAAAAAGAAAATGGCTTTATTTAGTCACTAGAGCTGATTCAAGCAAATTGAAGAAAATTGCAGATATAGGCATTCATTCATTCAACATATATATCCAAGAAATAATGTCCACACTCTCTTTCAACTGGGGCATCATAAGGTCTATATTTTGAGTTTTATGAGCTCAAATATATATTTAAACAAAATCACATCAAACAGCTTCATGTCTTGAAATATGCATTAAATACATGCCACACTTTTCAGAAAAGACATTGGAAATAGTCAACTGTATTTGTATATCAAAGTAATTTCATGCACTATAGATCTGAAGCAAAGGTAACATATAAAAAAAGAATTATCTCTCTAGATCAGAGTGTAAAGATTGTATCTTTTGAATTTTGATTCTATATTAAAACTAGTGCTCTAAACACTAATTAGCAAATACTGTTTTAAGGACAGTATTTACATATACCATGCAATGTTCTGCTGAATTTTCTCCTTTTTGAGTGTATGTTCAAAGAAGCACCATTCAAGATGATTATTTTGTGTACGTAAGTGGTTTAAAGGATCAGTATGTGACCAATAGTTTTTTCCTAAATGGTTTGCATTTGCCATAAAAATATGTAGATTCTCTTTTTCACAACCTATACTGACTCGGTTGGAATGTGTCTGTCTGACAGATTCATGTCTGTATCTGTGGTTTTACCACAATGCCATAATACAATGGAATTCCATAAAATGTATAAAATCCTACTCTTTCCAAGTTACTCTGTGGGGCTGCATGGCAGGAGTTCATCATACCGCCATAGTGCAATGTTCACAAATGAATGGGGGAAGAGACTAGGCTAATACAAATCACAGGGAGAGAAGCAAACCAAGTTAGCTGCTCCTACCTAGGAAGAGTGGGTGCCTGTATCAATCAAGATTCCTTGTTGCAAGAAATGGATGCTAACTTTAACTGATTAAGCAAAGTAAAGCGTGTGTGCGTGCATACGTGTGTGCGTGTGTGTCTGTGACTCATTTGTTGGGCAGTCTGGAGAACCAATCTGGAAGCTAAGCTTTCAGAAACTGGCCTGACCAGAAAACTAACTGCTGCCCCTACTACCACCACCCCAGCAGTTCCTCTTCTGCCTCGGGAACTCAATCCTATTCATGAGGCTGTTCCTGAAGGTCAGACACCCCAACAGTATCCCCAGGGAAGTAAAATGAATTGTGGAAAGAGCCTTTTCCCCTACATGGCTCATTTCTGAGTCATATGAGGTTGATTGGTAATGTCTAGATCACATGACTATGCCCTGGTTAGCAAAGAGGCTCTACCAGCAGGAATTGGGTGGGGTTCATCAGAAGGATGATGCCCCAGACTTAGCAGAGATATGGTTTGGATTTGTGTCCCTGCCCAAATCTCATGTCGAATTGTAATCCCCAATGTTGGAGAAGGGGCCTGGTGGGAGGTGATTGGATCATGGGGGTGGAGTTCCCCCTTGCTGTTCTCATGACAGTGAGTGAGATCTCATGAGATCTGGTTATTTAAAAGTGTGGAGCACTTCCCTATCCTCTCTCTTCCTCCTGCTCCAGCCATCTAAGAGAAGCCTGCTTCCTCTGCCCCCATGAATGTAAGTTTCCTGAGGCCTCCCCAGCCATACTTCCTGTTGAGCCTGCAGAACATTGGGCCAATTAAACTTCTTTTCTTTATAAAGTACCCAGTCTCAGGCATTTCTTTATAGCAGTACAAGAATAGACTAATATGGTATTCAAAGGAAGATAAGAAACCAAAAACATGACAAAGGCTTACTCAGCTTCAGAATAAGTTGCTTTATTCAACTTCACTAAGTAGCTACCATTGCTGGGTCCAGTGGCTTTCCTTGTATTCCCATATATGACACTGTATTGTCATCCTTTATGTGCCCCTCTCAGCAATTCAGCCCTGTCACCATTACCTCCCATTGATTTGAAAGTTTCTCAAAGGCTGGAACATTTAACTGGCACATTTGCCACAAACTCAACAAGTATTTATGAATGAATAAACAAATGATAAAAGTATAAAATATTGCATAAGTGAAAGCGTACAAGAAAGGCAGGAAAGCGCACCATAGAAGATGTGGCATTCTAGCCTATCCTCAAAGAAAAATAAAGAAAGGAAGAGAAGAGCGCTCTAGCCAAAGGGAACCATGTAAGCAAAGGCCTGGGAGAAGGGAAGTAGTGGGAATTTTGAAGAAGTCAGCATTTGAATTGCTTGGCATCTAGCAACAGTTCTTTATCTCATGGAGAGAAGAGGCCAAGGCTTGTCACCAATCCTACTCAACTATACCGGAATACAGGAGAGTAAGATGGCAAGCTTGACACTGATGATTTCTCAGGTAATTCTGAGGAATATTCCTGGATAAGAAACATCATTTATAAAGTGTAGAGGGAGGAAGAAGAGATAATGAGGAAGAGAGGAAGTAGCAAGCAAAGTTGTGAAGTTTATTTTGGGGGTCCTCCTATCCCCTTCATGCCCTCACTTCTCTACTTCATTGGCCTCACTACCTTGCCTTTATTCTGGTATCCTGCTTGCAAAGGCCCCTGCTGATAGGGCAGTTACAGCAATTCTCCTGAGAGGGACCTCCTTAGTTGCCCTTCCATTTAATTACTTTTTATTGGCATACATTTGAGAGGCCACCACTGGCAAGCCAGTGTTCTCGCTACAGATGCCCAGATGAAGTCATCCCACCCTCAAGGATTTCACAATCTATAGCACTTTCATTTTAATATATAAGAATATACATCATACACCTTTAAGAACTAAAAGAATTGTCAATGGCACCAAAATAGGGAGCTATCTCGAAGCAAATAGTCTTGTCCTAAATTCTTAGAACACCTCCACTTAAAAGTCTGTCCATTCTAAAATTGTTCCTGCCGACTTCCAATTTCCTACATGTTGAAATATGTAATATTCAAACAGCAAATTGCAGCTGGATATGCTAACTTTGTCTACAGGGATCCATAGTTTTCAGAAGATACTTTTTTAAATGATAAGAGATGATGGAGAAAAGAGTATCTGAGTAATGGGGGAGAGAATTCCAGGCAACTCTCTTAGCAGAAGTGAATTAATTTCTTCCTAAAGAGGCAGAATTCCCCCATTCCATCAATCGCAAGCATTTTGTGAAGGGCATTGGTACAGCTGACGTGCTGCAGCACAGTTCAAAAGGAACAAATGCACATGACCCCCACATCTGAAACAAGAGTAGCCCCTGACCTTGCTAACCAAAGGCTCCTGGAGGGGAAAAGTCATCAGAAGAAAGAGCGGAATGTAAGGGGAAGATTGATTGGCTCTGCAAGATTGCAGCCTCAGCTCAGCTGTGGTTTCACCCAGGTGAGCACACTGATGGTCGGTGCTGGGCTGAATAGGTCATTTTATTTTTTCAGCTGCCTTTGGTTGTACTGACATAACTGGGCCCCCACCCACGGCTCTACCACATCTCTATCAACTCCACTCATATACTTTATGCTCTAATAACACCTAACCTCTATCATGGCCTTCCTGTTCCCCACCTCCCACACACTGTCTCAGACATTTTCATCTGCTGCTTCTCCCTCTTACACATCCTTCAATGCTGGACTCAAGAGCGATTTTGTCCAGGAAGCCCTCTCTGCCTCCTCTTTGTCGGTGCCGTCATATCTTCCTGGGTATGTCCTCAGTAAGTCATTCAACTTCACCATCCTCTAAGCCCTTGAAGTCCAAACCCTTGCTTACCCATCTTTGAATCCTCAAGACAGGGTGGTAACTGGCAGAGAGTAGGTGTTCAGTATTTGTTGAACTGAATGGAATGCATCCTATCTGCATACTTTACATCTTGGGCACAGAATGTAGAGAGAACTAAAGAGAGTTCCTGTCCTCCCCAGACAGACTTGACAGAACCCCAAAGTATACAGAAGTTGGAATGAGCTATGGCAGTAGCCCAGAAAAGGAGAACATACGTCTGAAGGCAAGAAAAGAATTCATCAAAACAGTAGTGTGTGAGGGCCAGGTGCTTGTAATCCCAGCACTTTGGGAGGCCGAGGCAGGCGGATCGCTTAAGCTCAGGAGTTCGAGACCAGCCTGGCCAACATGGTAAAACCCCGTCTCTACAAAAAATACAAAAATTAGCCCGGTGTGGTGGGGTTCGCCTGTGGTCCCACCTACTGGAGAGGCTGAGGTGGGAGGATCGCTTGAGCTCAGGAGGTGGAGGTTGCAGTGAGCCAAGATCACGTCACTGCACTCCAGCCTGGGCGACAGAGGGAGACCTGTCTCAAAAAATAAAAACTAAAAAGAAGCGTCTGAGAAGTCTTAGGATTGAACCTTGGAAAAGCTCATATGATGTGACTCCATGAAGAATTTTTACTGCAGGGCCCAGTAGAGCATGAGCTGGGGGTGGGTGCGGGGGGATGGGAGTGTCGGGGGAGGTGAGGGAGTATCAGTTCTTCACCTTAGCATCCCATTCTGAAGCACAAGAGAGCCCCTTGTCAGAGACAGGCATGCATTTATCATTTCTGTATAACTGACTCAATGCACAGCTACGGAGCTAATTTCATGGTGTTTATCTTGTAACATGGATTCTGTCTATGCTTCCCAAGTAATATTTTCATTTCCATTTTAAAATTCAGAGTTTAGAAAAAGGCCCTCAAATACTGTTAGGAGAACCATTCAAATCAGGTGCCCAAAACTAGATGGCACATTCATTCATCTATGGTTGGATGGTTAATAAGCAGTGCAAGAAATGAGCTGTTTCAGAATGCAGACATTTGTTAGAGAACAGGAACTTCTGCTCTCCGTCCTGGAGATTCATAGGTTTGGTCCAATTCTTTGTGAAAACAGACCAGGGCTCCTTCTATGAGAAGAGTAGAAGAAAGGAATGAAAGACAGGAAGAGGACGGAGTTGGGAGGAACGGAGGAAAAGGCATTATGTTACATAGGGAGAAATCTAGGCTCCAGCCTCAGCTGTGCTGCTAACTCACTGTCTCTTGACCTCTCTGGGCATTAATTTCCTCAATCTACAAAATAGGGCAACAGGACTGAATTATCAATTCTAGCCCTTCCACCTGTGATTCTAACCCATTCCGGTGCGCCTAATTAAGGAGGGGACATATGGTCAACCAGGAAGACCCATAGGGGCCACGGCGGGCTGACACGACTCTCCCGGGCTCTCCCTCCCCGCCTCGCCTTTGGCACCACCCGCCCCTGCGCGCCGCCTCCGGGAGCGAGCCGCGCGCGCCCGAGGCCACGTGACCTGAAGACGCGGGGGCGCGCCCCAGCCGCCATGTCGGAGACGCGTGGAGAGACGGGGTCCGGAACTGAGGCCGGCGCCCGATTCTTCTGCACCGCGGGTCGCGGCCTGGAGCCGTTTCTGATGCGCGAGGTGCAGGCGCGGCTGGCGGCCACGGAGGTGAGTCGGCCTCGCTGCGCGCCTGGGAAGGTGGGCGGCCCTGTCCCTGCCCCACTGCCCACCCGAGGCCAGTCGTGCACGCGGGAAAGCGACGCCGGCGCCCCTCTCTGTTCCACGCGACGGTCGCCGCCCCCCGAGGTTGACTGGCAGGCGCTTCCGCTACGGCCGAGGGAAGCCACCATTCCTTTCTTTCCTTGCATAGCAAATCCAGTTCCTCATTTCTCAGGGCTCAAGTTTTTAAGAGAGGTGTTGAGGCAAGTTATTTCCTGCGTTCTTTAAAGTACTTAGTAGTGCCTGTAATTAGAATCTGGCCTGTCAGAGTTAGAACCCTTCGTTCTTTAAATGCAAAGATGATCTCCAAGTTCAGTTACCTGACTTTTTGTTAGTTTCTTGACTGATCATATTTTACTTCATAGGATTGTTGTGAGGATTAAATGATATAGCGTATGCAAAGTACACTTTAAACAGGCAGTAAATAGCAGCCGGAAAAATAATATACTCTTGCGGACCTCATGGTTATCTGTTGTTGATTTCCATGAAATGAACAAAGTTTTTAAGCATTGGTTTAGGTTTTAGAACGTTGAAAACTGATATCTTGAAAGTAGAGGATGAAGGTATAATAGAAAAGGTATCTTGATGTGCTCTTGAAAAAGGAGAGCTTGCTAAATGAAATTAACCCCTCCACCCTGGCAGCTCCTACGGTGTGGGAAGCCCACAAAAGGAGTTTCTGCAGTGAAGAGTTGGAGTCATGAAGAATTATGTCAGTTTTATTAGACTGCCTGCCACCTGTGTTTTGGGTCACAGAATTTAATAGAGTATTGAATGTAGCTAATCTAAAAAAGCAACAATGTATAGTAACTACTGACATTTACTGAACATTTAATATGTGTCAGGCATGTGTTCTTAGATCTTCACCCTACATTTATTTATTTGCATACTTTTCACAACAGCCCTATAAGGTAGGTGTTCCACATTTAACAGATGAGAAAAATGAAGCACAGGTAAGTCCAATAATTTATTCAAATCACGCAACTAGAAAATCGCAAAGATGGGCTTCAAACCTGAGCTGGGAAATCAAGAATGAGCATATAATCATGTTCAAACCAGGCCCATGACATAGGGCTGCACTGGCTTGTTTTTTCAAATGCTAACTTAGAGTGCTTGGCCCAATTGAATATGTAGGTTTATTAGAAAAAGGAAAGACTCTCTGCTTGTTCTCCATCTTCTCTAAAGACAAATGAAATTGGGAAAACTTTATTACCAGGAAAAAAATTCAATTAAATATAGGGAAAACTTTTTGACAGTGAGAGTAATTAAATGACAGTAGACTTGGGAATTTCCATATTCTGCTCTTGTATGTTTGAAGGATAGATAGGTCTGGAAATGGGATCTGAACAAATAATCTCTGAAATTCCACCTCAGTTGCTTTGATACAAAGTGAACTCTCAAAGTTAAGGCAATCCTGAAATAACAGTAATGACAACTAACATTAAGCACTTAAAATGTTAGAGAAGCTATGTGCATGTTATGATTTAATCCTCAAAAGACTCCTATGTGATAGACTTTTACCTCCATATGTTACAAAAAAAGAGAAAATTGGGACTTGTATCTGAGCCTTTCTAGTTTTAAAGCCTGTGTGCTTTACCCCTAGGCTAAATTACTGTGGGAATCTGCCCTGGAACATTGGATGTAGTTTATTTCTGTAACACCATGGTAGGTATGTATGGGCTTTAGAATCAAAAGACCTGTGTGCAGATCTTATATATTTCTGTAGTAGATATGTAACTTTGGGCAAATTACTCAAATTTCTGAGCCTCAATTGTCTTGGATGTAAAATAGAGATGATAGCTACTTTAAAGGATTAATGCAATCACTGAAACAAAAATAGCACAGGTAGCATGGTGCCTAGCAAATAGTTGGTGCTCAATACATTTTAGTTCCCATACAATGAGTTGTATAGTAATACTTAAAACATTCTTTTAGTGACAAGAGAGTGTTAGAAACTTTGGATCACATCAAGGAAATTAATATTCTAAAATCTAAATTTACAAAACAGATTAATTCAACAATGATTGTTTAAGAAAGTAATCACTTCATTTTAATCAGTGTTTTTCCAATTTTGGTGAACATAAGAATCACTGGGGAAGCTAGTTGAAAATGAGTGTTTCTGGGTGCCAGCCCCAAAAGGTTTTCTTTGAGCAGGGCAGCTGGTAAGCCCAGGTGCTACCATTTTAACATGAAAACGTGCTGCCCTCCCAGGTAACTCCAACACACAACTTGCAGTGGAAAATTTGCTGTGTATTCTTTTTAGCTTTCTATCATGGAGAATTTCAGAAATATACAAAAGTAAACAAAATAGTATGCTAAATCTAGCCTGGTGCGGTGACTCATGCCTGTAATCCCAGCACTTGGGAGGCCAAAGTGGGTGGATTACCTGAGGTCAGGAGTTCAAGACCAGCCTGGCCAACATGGTGAAACCCTGTCTCTACTAAAAATACAAAAAGTTAGCCAGGTGTGGTGGTGCACACCTGTAGTCCGGGCTATTCAAGAGGCTGAGGCAGGAGAAAAGAAAAAAAATAGTATGCTGAGTCTCCATGGTGTAATTTAACATGTTCCTCTATCCTCAGTATTTCCTACAAGTTGAAATCCTGTAAGTTGTATCTAGAACTTAGTCAGATTCAGGTTTGATGTTTTTTTCTCCCCTCTGGTTGTATGGCAGATTTCTTCATAAGTCCCTGGATGATGTTAAATATTTAATTTACGTATCTACAAACACGTATCACTTAGACTACTTTGAAGAAATTAATATATTGAGAAAAATTAAGCTTTACTTTATAATGATGTTTAATGTATTAAGTACTGCTATTTATTGTAAGACTAATAGTAGGAACAGTTATTTTAAGATAAAATTGAATGTTGTAGAGATGTCTCCAATATCCGTTCACCAGAAAAGTCCTGTCAGTTGATTCATTGGTCTTTGTAAACTCACATATCAAACACTATTAACACAGGTCCTGATTAGGCCACGTAAATTTTTGTTTTTTAATGGTGTCATCACAGTCGAGGGTAGTGAGGTCGAGTTAAGCAGAAAGTCAAGTTATTTCATAGTTATTTTCATTTAATGGAATAATTGCATAAGGTTGCCTTAAAGAGTCTCTGCATTCGCTTTAAATTGAATGCCTCTTTTTTTTTTTTTTTTTTTTTTGACAGAGTCTTACTCTGTCGCCCAGGCTGGAGTGCAATGGTGTGATCTTGGCTCACTGCAACCTCCGCCTCCCAGATTCAGGCAATTCTCCTGCCTCAGCCTCCCAAGTAGCTGGGATTACAGGTGCCTAGCTAATTTTTGTATCTTTAGTAGAGACAGGGTTTCTACTAAACTTACTGGCCAGGCTGGTCTTGAACTCCCGACTTCAAGTGATCCGCCCACCTTGGCCTCCCAAAGTGCTGGGATTACAGGCATTAGCCACCATGCCCAGCTGAATGTCCTTTTTACAAATTAAGTGAAACATATATTTGAATTCCTTCTTCTAAAATAAACCAAAACAAACTGAAACACCACATTAACTCATCACTTAGCACTTTCAAATTAGTTCTGAAATTGGCCTCTGTAGAATTAGGAGACCTTTGGTACCTCCCTATATCATGATATATTTTTGTGTAGATTTAAACTTTTTAAAAGAAATTGCCACAGGATCAGGCTCTGTCACTCAGGCTAGAGAACAGTGGCATGATCACAGATCACTGCAACCTTGATTTCCCCGGCTCAAGCAATCCTCCCACCTTACCCGTCCAAGTAGCCTCTTGGACTACAAGCACATGCCACCATGCCCAACTCATTTACTTTTTGTACAGACAGGGTCTCACTGTGTTGTCCAGACTGGTCTCAAATTCCTGGGCTCAAGCAGTCCTCCCACTTGGGCCTCCCAAAGCACTGGAATTATAGACGTGAGCTACCACATTCACCCTAGATTTAAACTTTTAATCTTGGTGTTAAATTTGAATCCATGAATTTTAAAGGAAAAATAATGCTTAGATAATCTAGTAGAAAATAGAGCTGTTATTACTTAATAAAGGCTGTTATTTCATCTTCGGAAGTGTTATACATAAAACCAGGTGTTTTTAGACACATGATTTAATTCTAGATAGAAAAAAACAGATCGTATATGTAAATAAATTTTCAGGTGAGAAACATGAGAACGAAATATTCCAAATGCCTTATTTCTCCCTGAGTGTTGTAATTAAATATGAATAGTTATAAGAAATAAACTAAAGAAAAAGAGAATTAGTAGCTTCAGCAGTTCTTGAAATCATAAGCACCAAAATTAATTCTCCCTACTGTTTTAAGATATAATACCTATCTTCACAAAGAGTGAACTGTTTAAGTGCATTCACAGATAGGATTATTTGATTCTCACAGTTACTACTATTTTACAATTTATTAAACTACAGTAAGTCTTCATTTAATGTCATCAGTAGGTTCCTGGAAACTGTGACTTCAAGCAAAAGGATGTGTAATTAAATCATTTTTTACCATAGGCTAATTGAAATAAACAAGAGTTCCTACAGTATATTTCTGGTCACAAAAATTTCACAAACTTCTAAATAAAGGGGTTATTTAGAACGCTTCTAATAGTAAATGCTGAAATAACTCTTCTAATATTAAACATTGAAATAAATAAGTTATACATACATTTAAGAAAGATTGATAAAAAGAAGTAGGATAATTATTTATCCATCTATTCCAGTTCAGTTATTCCATGGTTGTCACTGGCCAGAGCCTATCCTGGCAGCTCAGGGCACAAGGTGGGAACCAGCCCTGCATAGGATGCCATCCCATTGCCCGGCGCACTCACACGCACCCACATTTACTTGCACTGGGACCATGTAAACATACCAGAGACCTAACAGGCACACTCTGGGATGTCAGAGGAAACTGGGGTACTCAGGGAAAACCCATGCAGACATGGTTCACCTGGACAGTAGCCCTGGCTGGGAATTGGTATTTTTTCTTACCAATATCATGATGAAACAATGTTGAACAAAACAGTGTTACGCAAGGACCTGCTGTACTTCTGATAACATGCTTATTCTAAAAGAAATGTAGGCCTTATGATAATTCGTAGAATAATGTTGCTGCTTTTGGTTTTGAGAATGTATAATTCTTAGAATAATGTTGCAGTTTGGGGTTTCAAGAATGTATTTGGCATTTTACTGCACTAACATATACTATTCTCAGGATCTGATGTTCTAAATAAACTTTTTGGGTCCTCTTAATTAAGAGTCATGTTCTTTTTGGAAACCACTGGCCCCGGGGGGAAATATATATATATTTAAATGTAAATACACATTTTTAAAATATAAATATATTTTATATATATATATGTTAGAGAAAGCTCATCAGATAAAATGCTTCCCTTGATATTTGAATAAGAAAAGAAGATCTTCGTACAGTTAGGTAACTATAATACCTAGATCACTGGCTACCTAGGTTAAAGTCACTGGTCTAGATCTTTGCATCGTTTTACTTGTTTACAGAATTTGAAACTTAAAACCGTACATTTTCTGTAAAATATTTAGTTCTGTTCCCCCAGAATCTTGGCAAAGTATTTCATCAGTTAAATTGTTCTGTGATGGCTTTAGTATCAACTGTATTCTTATGTTAGCTAACTTATGAATTTTTGATAATTTACTTTTTAAAACTTTGTTTTCAAGTTTCTAAGCATTTTGAAGTATATACTTTAGTTTTGGGGAAATGTCACCTATGTAATAAGAAAGAAGTAAATTCTAGAAACCAGAAGTTCTGGTTTTGGTTACTTCACTATCCCCTTATATATTGATTCCTAAATGTTCTTTTCATTCCCTGCTTCCTCCCATAGTGTCATTGTCTGTTCCTCCATCTATTTTGGTCAGCTGCATTGCTGTAAGCTATTTGAGTTTTAATTGGTGCCAACCTAGGGCTTCTTCGGGAGAGATTCTCTTTCATCAGCCTGGAGTAGCGACCCCAGAAATTACCATTCCAAGAGTTTAATTAGATCTTGTCAGATCCAAAACAAGCAAAAACCCTTGGAGTTCAAGTACCCATGGATGGTAGCTGCCTTAACACACAAGAAACCCAACAGTCCCTGGTGTCCGAGTTCTAGGAGATTACTTAGAACGGTGCTATTCAATTGTTGGCCGCTGCTAAAAAGAGAGCTCCAAGAGAGCCCACATCCATCCTGGACTTAAGAGTGTTGGGTTGACCCTAAAAGAGTTAAGATTCCATTGGTATTGAGCACCACTTGTCACAGCATATTAGGCTTCCTGTGAGTCAGTACTCTTTTCATTTTCCTTCTCTTGCCACGTATCCATCCTTTCTCCAAAACCTGTTTCTGTTTGATGCATATATCTTCTATTCATTATCCAGTTTCTGCAGCCAAGTATCTCGTCATTTCTACCTCAGTAACCTCCTTCTCCTTCTAGCATCACATTCTACACTCAGTCCTTTATGCCTCTTGTAAAGTAATTTTTTCTGTCAGCTAATTCAGTGCTGTCACAGTTTTCATCAAAAGTCTGTAATGGTTGACCATTACCATTCGTGGTACTCAGAATTTCATGACCATTTGTCAAGCTGGCCTAAACTACATCATCCATCCACCTGACACTATCAATCAGCATAATACAGCAAATGCTGCTTACAGTTTACTTCAGCCAGGTTTTCATTCCCACTTCTGCATCTGCCCCTTGTTCTTTTATTAGAATCCTTCTTCCCAAACCTTACAGGATTCTTTCCGAAGACTCTTTGTAATGTCGGCTTTCATGTTCATTTCTACTTAGTGTACTTACAACTTGTCAATGCATTATAATGTTAAAACTTTTTAGTTTTCTTCTGGGTTTAATTCAAGTTATTGTCTTATAAATCTTATGTTTTAATGTGTATGTCAGTGTTGTGTCTATTATTCAAAAATACATGTTTTATGCTTCCTGGTAGCCTACAGGTAAGTTTTCAATAAATATCCACCTTGGGCTAGACACCTAATTTGTCTAGTACATTATACCTTTGTCTACTTTTGGTGGTGATAGGATCTACCCTAGAGGTTTGTTATAAGGGTGAGGAGGAAAATACTTATTCAGAGTTCCTAGTACAGAGCCTGACAAATAGTAGCTAGTTCAGAAGTGGTTATTTTTATTTTTAATTTAAATGCTGTACCTTAAGAGGGGAAGAAATATCATTTTTACACTGATACTGGGCTACATTGAAAGCTGTTTTTTTATTTCTAGGTTGAATATATTTCAGGAAAGGTTTTTTTCACCACCTGTTCTGATTTGAATATGTTGAAGAAATTAAAATCTGCAGAAAGATTATTTTTGCTGATTAAAAAGCAGTTTCCACTTATTTCTTCTGTAAGTAAAGGTATGGCATATCCATATGTGTGTTGCTTTTACCCACATGACACATTGTACTCCAACATTTTCTGCTTGATAATATGTAGCCATTTTACACTTCAATGTTCATTAACATGTGTGGGATCATTAGTTGTGTATTTTTCTGTATTTCCTGAATATTATCACCTGATTGTAGTAGAATATTTCTTCTCTTTGCAACCTGCGTGCTGCCTTTTTTATGAGATTTTAATGTCCTAAGCCACATTTCTTCTTTGAGAATTATGATCAGGTACCTTCTCTAGAGATATATATGGTCAGTTGCATTTATTTGGATTTAGAAACATGCAGTAATCCAAAATGCATTATTTTAATAGTAAATCAGTGAAAATCGTCATATTGTAAATTTTAACTGTGTGATATAATTGGAAAAATACTGCATAGTAAAAATTTCTATTTCTGGGACCTTAAATGTTTTTGATAAACTTATGCGCACTTATCAAGCATTAGAGGTAAAGGGGGCATAAGAGATTTCTTGTCCACTCTCTAAATTTTATAAATATGCTACTAAAACAACATATGGATCTTGATAAAAACAACAAAACATGGTCAGACACTGCAGGTTTAAATGCTGCCTTAAACTTCAATTTGAATTACATAAGAGATCATGTATTTATAGCCTATAATAAACTATTTTAAGAAAGATGCAAATGGCAAGAAATCAAGACCAAGCAGAAAAAATTGTTTTAAAGCATATCCCAAAGTATTATACTGTGGGGTAAATATAATTCCTCCCAGTACTCTACACACATTCATCTTTAAGGAACTGCAGTAATTTTTGGATCATCTTGATGACCCTGGTTCATCAAGAGAAGATTAAACTTTGCTGAGCATACTGGCAGTATGCTAAGCTGTGAATGGATTGCGAGTTATTTTATGGAAACACACTATAATATACTTATTAATATTGTGTGGGCTAAAATGTAACAGGCCCAAGATTCAGCTCCTCTGTTTCTGAGCTGAGTTTTTCAATTTATTCTTTTCTTATAAAAACTTAATTTTTATAGGCAAGATCACCATTATTTCAAAGATTGATATACACTCTAGGTCAGTGTATATGTTGGAGAGATACATATATTACCATAGCACAAATAATCTTTCTAGGTTATTAGATGGTAATTCTATAGGAATTTTAACACAATGTGGATGCTATATATGCAATATAAGAATGAACTTTATTCTACACAATATTCTTATGGTAAATGGAATATAAACTCCAAATGAAAGTGAAGTTATTCATGTAGCAATTTAATAAAAATCCAAAGAAATAAAGGTAATGGAATTTGGGGGTGATGATTATAATAGATGGTCTTTAAAGCTTCAATATAGGATCAACAAGATTTTTCTTATTTAGGAAAACTATTTAACGAAATGCAAAGACTTATAAATGAAGATCCAGGAAGTTGGTTGAATGCCATTTCAATCTGGAAAAATCTTCTTGAACTTGATGCAAAAAAGGAAAAACTTTCTCAGAGAGATGATAACCAACTAAAAAGAAAAGTGGGAGAAAATGAAATCATCATTGCAAAGAAATTAAAAATAGAACAAATGCAAAAGATAGAAGAGAATAGGGACTGCCAGCTGGAAAAACAAATAGAAGAAGAAACTCTGGAGCAAAGAGGTGTTACCACTAAAAGCAAAAACTTTCAAGAAGAATTTCAGAATGACATAGAGAAAGCAATTGATACTCATAATCAGAAGGACTTGACTTTCAGAGTATCTTGTCGCTGCAGTGGAACTATTAGAAGGGCCTTCACTGCACAGGTATGCTTGCATCCCAAAGTGGAGTCTGTCGCCCAGGCTGGAATACAGTGGCATGATCTGGCTCACTGCAACCTCCCCTCCCAGGTTCAGGTGATTCCCTTGCCTCAGCCTCCTGAGTGGCTGGGATCACAGGTGTGCGCCACTACACCCAAGCTAATTTTTGTATTTTTAGTAGAGAGAGGGTTTCACATTGGTCAGGCTGGTCTTGAACTCCTGACCTCAAGTGATCCACCCACCTCAGCCTCCCAAAGTGCTGGGATTACAGGCAGGAGCCACTGCACCTGGCCTGCGGGTCCCATTTTTTTTTAAAGAATTACTCTTTAGATTGAAAATGAGATGCAAACCTCTCACAGAACGAATAACTAGGCCCAGACAATTAGTTCTTATGTTTAAGAGGAATGGTATGCCATTCCAAGTAATTACTTTCTTATCCTTTGTGCCTAAAAATTTCCTTAAATCTACAGATGTCCTTTGTATTTGGAAATCCTGATACCATAGTCCTCAGCTTTTGGGGTTTCTCTTCAGTTCAGCTTTGTGCTTATTCAGTGGCTACTCTGCACAGGTCCTGGGATTGTCACCAGGACCTAGACTGCAAATGCACGTGAGGTCTCAGCAGTATAGAGAAGAGCGAACACCACAAACTGGCCATCACCAAACCTCATCAGTTGGCCCTTACAAAGTTCAGTGATGTTAAAGGCCATTGGTCTGAATACTTTATCAACCTTAAAATCAGTCAGACCCTAAAGGGTGAGTCTAATGATACTAATCTGGTAATTTTTAAACACATAGGCTTATAGTAGCTGAAATAGTTATCTTTCAGCTTGCATCTGTTTCCTGAAACCCAGAATGATCATATTTATCAGGTTATAATCTAGTTATTTCATATGCCTAAAATTACAAGAATAGAGATTATGCATGAGTAGATGTTAATGCCATGGAGTGTATTAGGGGCTAGGGCAGGTAAAATACAGCCTTACTGCCTGGAATAGAAAATGCTTTCATGTACGATTTTAATATCAGAACTCTAAATTACTGTCAGATAGCCTGACTTGATTTTCTTATAGGCTACTCTGTTAGTTTTGCTTACATTTAAACTTAAAATTTGCATTTTTAGTATTCTTTTCTTTAACTTGCTACTTTTCCAGGAGGTAGGAAAAGTAATTGGAATTGCTATTATGAAACACTTCGGATGGAAAGCAGATTTGAGGAATCCAAAATTAGAGGTAATGAGTATTTGTTTTATTTTATATACTTGTAACCTAATTCTTTAAAGACAGTGTCCTGTATTCTTATCATACCTTTCCATTTTATTTTGCAGTTGTAAAAAGTATATCGACAGGGATCCAGCAGTCCGTTTTATCTTTAGTAGTAGAATAGAACAGATAGTTTTGCTAGCAGTTTTCACTGTGAAAATGTCTTATCCAAACTCCAAGAAAAGATTTTTTGGAATGAAGTTATCTGGTCACAGTTGAAGAAAAAAAGTTTATTATTATGAGGTTACAGCGATGTTCTCTATAGTCTCTATAATACATACAATCTATGATTTAAAAAACTTTAGCTAATGTTTAAAAATTGATAACAAAAGCCCTGCACAAAATTCAATAGTATGTTAATAGCGGCTTTGTTATGGATATGGGATTATGTTTTTATTTTCCAAAATTAATTTAATAAGGTTACCCTATTTTTAATTGGAACAACTATTTGTATGGGGAAACAAAAAATATTCTTTGCTGTTTTTTGAAAGCCATCTTGTAAAGTTGACGTAACCAATAATTTTCATGATTAATTCATAAATTTATCACTTGTTATGTAGGTTTAAATGGAGTAATAACTGGACAAATCAGAACATGGTTGTTTTATTTTTAGATTTGCTTTTGTCTGACATTTTTCACTTTAAAAAAAATACCTGGTATATATTTTTTATTGTTTGTCATACTAAATATTTTGATCCCAAGAATGTTTTGACATACAAGTATCTTTCTCTTACCTGCACCTTTCCAAATCTTAATCATCTCCTCTCTGTGGCTTTCTTGTCCCCATCTCCCTGAGTCTATCTCGTTGTCTCAGAATCATTTTTCTCATAGATTATCTCATGAATAAATATAGCAAATTCAATTTCTATCAGCCATTTAATGCAATTAATAGCTATTATGGATAGAAATAATTAACACAAAATTGGAAACACAAAAATCACATGTAGTAAAGTTTATGACTAAAAAATTGACAGAAGAATCAAATCTCAACAAATTTCCTTCTGCAAAAATGATAGGAAAACATTTATAGTGGGGGAGGCTATTCTTAATAACATTCAATATGTAAACATGTCATATCTTTAGAATAAATTGTCAATAGAAAGTAATTCTAATTTGCTAAAATGCATAATGTATAAAATTGGGAAGTTTAGCTGTGATGTATCAGTTAATCAAGTAATTAAGTTGACCAAATGGAATCACTCCAGGTAAGCCTTTTCTTGATGAAAGTAATCAATTTTGGAATAATTCTGATTAAGCTGCTAATATTTAAAGTTATCTTGGAATGAGACTATCAGGGACCAGATATTCTTGAGATTCAAAACAGCATTTAAAATATTCTGTAAACCTTATCAGACTACAAAAGAAAGATTCTAGCTTTTAAAATTTGTGTTGACTACTAATTATAATGTGGGGCACTTAAATACTCTTCTGGACCTAACAGAAGAAAGAAAATAAAGAGAGACAGAAACTTACCTATAGAGAAAAGAGCACCCTTGCTGCCATATATTTGACCTAAACAAAGTTTTCTGTTACCCTGAAAGTATTTGCAGCCTCTGATAGCCCTGTGTGGCCTCACATCCTATTTGAGGTTAGAATTAGGGTGGATTTAGAAAATCTTCTCTAACGCAAAATACTGAAGTCTGGTCCAGTTATGATAATTCCGATAATCTCTAGGAAGAAAGTTGGTTCTGAGTTGTTTGTAACATGACTCTCCTGTATAACAATTTGACCTCCAAATTTTTCTATGAAATGTACTTAAAATTTAGTTTCCTTCTGCTTAAGAAAAAAAAGATTATAGAACATTTTTTTTCTAGATAGGATGAATAAGGCCTTGGAGTTTCTTTTTAAAACATAGGTCATGTAAGTTTAAAATGGAAATTTCAAATTGTCAATACTTTGGTAATGATGTTTCTTATTCCATTCTAACTTCTGTGTTTATTCTTTCAGATCTTTATACATCTAAATGACGTTTACTCTGTGGTGGGAATTCCTGTGTTCAGGCAGGTATTCTAAGCTTCAAGTTTGTCCCATAGGACAGATTGTTAAATTGAGAACTTATGTTTTTTATTTATAGCATGAATGAAGCATTGATATAATAGAGAAGGCTAAAGGCAAAGCATTTGAATTCTTTGTTTAAGACAATAAAATATTTTCATGGAACTTAGTGGATGTGATTTGAACTGACCAGTTAGAGCTGGGAAATATTTGATCATGGTAATCTACTGATTACCATGATTAATACTGAAAATTATGTCTAGTTCTATTATTAAATGATTTTCACAGCCCCATAACTATACCTAAAAGGCTTCTAGGCTGCCCTACTCCAGCGCCTTTAATTTAACAATTTTGCCTATCTGGCTTTTTAAAATTCTATGACAATTTTAAAGACAGGGTGGGGAAAACTAAAAGATGGACATATTTCAGCAATTATAATAATAAGTATAATTATTGATGGTCACCAAGACGAAAGTAGGAAACACTAGCAAAACAAGCAAAAAATATGTGCATTTTTAAATTTATAAAGTAGTTAATTTTTAAAAATATTTTGACTCCCAAAAAGTGAGCCTAAGTGTCTAAAAAATTTACTTAGATACCAGGCGCAGTGGCTCACGCCTGTAATCCCAGCTCTTTGGGAGGCTGAGGCAGGCAGATCACGAGGTCAGAAGTTCGAGACCAGCCTGACCAATGTGGTGAAATGCTATCTCTACTAAAAATACAAAAATTAGCTGGGTGTGGTGGTGGGTGCCTGTAATCCCAGCTACTCAGGAGGCTGAGGCAGGAGAATCACTTGAACCCGGGAGGCAGAGGTGGCCGTGAGCCAAAATTGCGCCACTGTACTCCAGCCTAGGTGACAGCGAGACTCTGTCTCAAAAAAACAAAAAAAATTTAGGAAGACTATCTCACCCCTAGCACTGCTGAGTGTGGTATTAATTAGATTCTTACCACCAAATAAAATAACTCATTTTTAAATTATTATATATAAAAGTGCTAAATTTTGTGCTCTTTATTTAACTAGTATAACCTTAATGTTTTTAAAAGGTATTTGATTATTTAAAATTATTTTAATGCTTGCTAGAAACATTCAAAACGTCATGCCATGGCATTTCAAATAATAATGTACCTTAAAGTTTACAAATAAAAGATAATGTATCTGAAAATTCAGACTCAGACCTTGAGTGAGTACTGGTTGAAAATGAGGTTACAATAGATGCTCTGTGTTTAGTCAGTTTGACTACCTCAGTGTAGGAAGGAAGCAGTCTCAGTGATGAGTGTTGGCTAAAAAGAACAATTTGCTGGGACATGGAAACAGAGACATGAAGACTTGCACAACAGATAGCACTGGACAAGAGAAGTGACAGTGGATATCAGAAACTGCAACCTGGTGACCCTAACAACAGAAGAAAGTCAGAAATGATGAAACAAAGAGCAGCCATGAAGTTGGAGGATCACATAAAAATTTGTCCCAAGTTCCTAAAGACATTGTTCATATTTTGAGCTTTACTTTCTTTAAAGAAAAAAAACATTTGGATATCAATAGCCCCATGAAGCATTAACTGTTATATAGCTGGTGTCACACTATACGCATCACCTACTACAGTATAGCATAGCAGATAAGAACTGTGGACTTGAATTCTGTCTTCACAAATTATTATAACTCTGCAAGTTTAGACAAATTATCATATTTCTCTGCTATAAAATCAGGAAAATAATAGTACCTACTTTATAGCTTCATCCTTGGAATTAGATAACCCACATGAAAATCTTTGCTACTGTTCCTAGGATACAGTAAGCATTGAATAAATTTCAACTTTTTTATTTTTGAAACAGTTCAGCAAGTAGGAGGGGAGGGGAGAGGCATTTACTGGAGTAAGATGAGTTCAATTAATTTTAGTTGAAGCGTTAGTTGTACACTTACTGTATGCAAAAAATTGTGCTAGATGCCCAAAGTTCAAAGACGAAAAAGGATGAGTATTAATTTCAAGGAATTCAGTCCAGTGGTAGCACAGATCTGTGATGAATGTTTGACTAGAGTTAGGAAAGAGAACCTAACTCTAATTGAGGACCTGTGAGCAAAAAGATAAAAGATTGTCCCTAAGAGGAGACTTGCCAGCAATAAGAAAGGGTATATCATGTGGGCAAGAGAAGGAAAGGATATTACAGGCAAGGAATCTCTGTGCAAAGGCACAAGGTGTAAGGAAGCTGGATTTACATGGGGGATGGCAGGTAGTTTCAGTGTAGCTGGGACATAGAGAAAGTGGTAGAAAATTAGAAACAAGCCATGAAGTGCCTTGTAAGTATGTTAAACAGCTTGGATGTTATCCTAAAAGCAATAAGAATTTGAAGCAGAAGAGTGAAATGATCAGATTTCTGATTTCAAAAATATTACCAAGAAAACTATATTTTTGAATGAAAGAGAAATAAAAAGAGAGAATGAGAGGATTTAAACTCTTGGAGGTAGCAAAAAGGCCATGAAATCAAAAAATAGTTAAGGGGTCTAGAATAATTTCAGATTTCTGATTTGAACAATTAGTAAATACTGGTATTACTCGCTGAGATACAAAATGTAGCGAAAGAAAACAGTGTATTCATTGAAAAATGTCCCAGTAGATATTTGAAGTTACAGATCGAGAGTTCAGGTGACAAGTCTAGACTGAAGAGGTAGATTATGGTACCCAATATATGGATAGTAAGTGGCACAAGAAAATGAAGAAACATATCAATATATGAAATCCAGGAGAGTGTATTCAGTTTATACCTGTTGACTTTGTACTACTTATCTTCCACATAAAAATGTTCAAGTACGTATTTGAAGATAAAGATCTGGAGGGTTCAGGTAACAAGTCTAGGCTAGAGATACAGATTAGGACATCTTTGTCTTGGTGGTACAAGGTATACAAGAAAATAAAAAAGAAATGCACACATGCAGAGAAGATCAAAAACCACATTTATTTTTGAACCGTGTACATTAGCTAGATTCTGTGAAAGTAGAGCATTATTTTTATTTTTAAGGAGTTTATTTCTGAACTTGCCTTCTTCTGAATAATTGTATTATGCTGATATAATGGGGCCCTTTTGTTGAAGTAATGAGATAATTTTGCCCAGGTTTAAGCAAAATGTGAACATTCACTTTTGTCAAATATTGACAGAATTCTGTCCCATAAAAACTTCTATTAGCAAAAATATATACATAGTTGTTGAAACTTTGAAAGGTTCCATATAAATTCCTGCTGCTTATAAGAGCATTTTTTTCATATATATGGACAAAGCTGGTTTTCCATACTACATCTCCCTTTTTGGTATCTAGAATGCAAACTCTGTTTTATAGTTTTGGCATCTAGAATGTAAACTGTGTATTATAGCTTTGGTATCTAGAATGCAAACTGTGTTTTATAGCAAGATAATTGCTAAGTTCACCCTGCAGAAGCAAAATTCACTGGCCAAAATATTTTATAGTGTTTCTACCTGCCAGTTTACATCCCTGATTCCAAATGTATATATACAGTACTGTTTACAATGTGAATTATTTCTTGAAAAAACCTTATTAAAAAGCCAAACTCCCATGGGTTTGCCATGTAGAACTTCCTCATTATAATAGTAAGTATACAATTACAGTTCTATTTTAAAGGGATATGTCATTTAGTTCTAAGATTTTAAGAGGCTTGCAACAAATACAAAAACAGAATAAGTTAAAGTCAAAGAAAAATGAGAAACAAAATTATGAAAGAAATAAATGTTTAACATTCACATACCTAGAATTCTGTTGAACAACTTTAAGGAGGGTTTGAAGAACATCGTGGCTTTCCGTAAAGTTCGTAGAAGACCTCTCTTGGTGGCTTTGGAACAAGCCTACCCCAAAACAAACCAGCACACATTCTTGATATCATGTCTTCATACCTTACCAACAAATTGTAGAAGTGAACTAGAAAAGCCTGGAAAGTTGAAATTTCCAAGGAGATTCTGCTTGTTCATTACATTGGAAAGACAGAAATGATAGATGACATTTTGAAAATTTCTATCAAATCTGGAAACATGGATGTGATGGTGGCATTGATGAGGTGGAGGATAAAGTGTGAAGCGATGCTTGTTGGAGACCAGTGAACTGATTTGGGAGATGTCTGGTTTGGCCCATCATCCAGTAAATTATTTTAGACAGTGCAATGTCATGTTTCATTTCATCTTTTGGGGAAGATGCAAATAACCAAAAAACAGACCTACAAAAGGGACTTTTTATAGAAAACAGATTTTAAGGATTAGCATCCCTTCAGTTCTACTTCCCATACTACATTTATATCACAAAATAGTACATTCCCCTTCATGACTTCAGACAGCAAAAAAAGGTCTACTCTGTATGGGAAGACAGGGAAGTATAAGAAAGATTTTCCTCATGTGTAATTACATTTTTATACATTAAATACATGAGAGTGTAAATTTCAGTTGTCTAAAAATTTAACTTTCTGAAATTCCACACTAGCTGGGTATACCAACAAGGTGCCCATTAGAGAAGGAGTTTTCGTAATAAGATTGAAATATTCTCTAACTTAGGGAATACTTTAGTGTATGTTGGATGAATATGTTTAAATGATTCTCAGATTTGGACAAGTAAATCATTTTTATATCTTGTTCAGTGTGTAATAATATATAATCAGATTCTTTTCTTTGTAGGGTTCCTCTAGCCAGCAGAGCTTACATCAAGACAGCTGGACTGCGATCTACCATAGCGTGGGCAATGGCATCTCTCGCTGACATTAAGGTAAGAAAAATGTTTTCCTTCCTGTTAATAGCAAAGTTATTTTCATAATTAACTTACACAGTGTCTTACTGATGGATATTTGTATTACTTGCTTTCTCTTCTCTTAACGCTTTTTATTTAACTTCTTTTCTTTTTGCCATTATACTTACAAACTGCTGCAGTAATGCTTTTATATATTGTTGAACTTCTGAGAGTATTTTGGCTCTGAAAAGGCTGAGTCAGAAGTTAGCTACATTTCATCATTTCTAAGGTTTTGTGTCACAGTTAGGAAATGTGGCCTGTAAAACCTCTGGTTCTTGGATTTTAAGTTTTTTTCTGTGACCAAGATATTGGTCAATTTTTGTAAATGTTCTATGGACATAAGATGATTTTATCTTCTAGTGAAGAAATGTTCTCCATTATTTTTACTTACCGTGTGTTTCTCTGCTCCATTTTGAAAGAAGTTTTTGAAATCTCATTATATTGTATTTTTTTAAGTTTTTGCATTTTTATGAGTCGTTGAATTATTCAACTGCCGTGTGACTTGGTATATACATGTTCATGACTGTCAATACATCATTGTGAAGTGTGCCTTTTGTTACTTAAGTCCTGTTTATCTTGGTTAAGTTTAAATTTAAGTCTCACTGTCTTACTAATATTTTCACCCCTTTTTGTTTGCGTCAGCCTAATAGTTCTTTGCCACTGCTTTTTTTTTCAGCTTGACATACTTTCTTACAAACACACAGCTATTTTTACCCCACTCTGATGGTGTTTCAGTGAGAGAATTCAGTAAATGTTGTGGCAGATAGACTTGATTATATTCTTCCTATTTTTATTCTATTCCTACCTTCTCACACTTTGTTTCCTTCTCTTATTTTTGCTAGTTTGATCAAGTTACTTGCTAATCATTTGTCTTGCCCTGTTTGAGGCTTCTGCTCTGGTTTACTTGTTGCTTGGGTAAAGTCTTATCTTAGGTATTTTTCTCAAATGTGGTATTTAGTGATATACTGTCAGAATTTCTTTGTATCTTCAAATTTCTTCCTGTTATCGGGGTATATCTATCTTGGCTGGGTATAGGATTCCTGAATTGCAGTTCTTTTCTCTCAAAGGTCTACAGATGCTATTCCATTGTCATTTAGCTTCCGGTGGCACAGATGAGCAGACCATGCCAGTGGGATTTTTCTCTTCTCTTCGTTTGTAACTACGTGGTTCCTTGTTTTGGGAAACTTGTAAGGTGTTTGTCTTTAACCTTAAAGCCCAGGAATGTCACCAGAACATGCTTATGTGTATGTTTTCTATTTAGCCCAGACCTTGGTGAGTCTTAGATTCTGGCCACCACTTACTGGCTGGGAAGCTTTGGGCAGGATACTTAACATCTTTGTGCCTCAGTTTCTCATTTGCAAAATGAAAAGAGGAGTAATATCTCATGGGATCATGACAAGATTAAATGAATTAGCATTAATAAAGTGATTAGAACAGTGCCTAACATTCGGAAAGTGTCTAAGTGTTAGCTGCCATTTTGGTAATAATAAATATAACATAATACTAAAATTATAGTTAATAACTAGAACTATACTTACTATTTGGAATATATAATAATTATAAAAATTATTTATTTTTACTTCTCCGGCCTGAGCACTTTTTCTTCCATTAATTAATTATTGCCTCGACTATTTAGCGAATTTAACTTTAAACTAGTCTCTTTTTCCTACTTCTGAAATTCCTATTATGAATGTGTTAAGCTTCCTGGTTCTATCCTCCAAGTCTCCTATCCTTTTGACATGATTTCCATCTCTTTACATTTGCATTTTGAGTTATTCTTGAGCATTATCTTCCAAATTACAACAAGAGTCACAGAGACATGCTGTATTTTATTTATATTTTTAGATTAAAAATATCATAGCTTTTTAGCTTCATAAAGGTATGTGTGTCACATTTGAATATCTCTGAAAGCTCTTCTTTTATTCAAATATTGATCTGTGTCCTCCAGTAACTAGTAATTCTATTTTACTAGGTGTGTGTTCTGATTATTCTGCGTATTTACTCTAAAACTACTGAGGGACCTCTTCCTTTTTTTTCAGATGTACCGTTGGTTTTTGTTTGTTTGTGTGTTTTGTTTTAGCTTGCTGAGGCTAAAATGTGACTGTTAAGTATTTTAAATGGCCAGAATCCTATAAATGGTAAAAGGTAAATGGATCTCTGGCACCCCAGGCTCAGCAGTGTAAGGAGAATCTGTCAGTCCTGCTGAGATACCTGGAAGAAACTTCTCTAGTCACTGACCTCTCTTTGGGTCCATAGATCTCTGAAAACCAAGCTCTTCCCTAGTTCCACTGATTATCCCCTCGGGGTTCCACTGCTGTTCTCTAATCACTACACAACCCACAGCAGGGAGGTCCCATCACACACGTTCCTTTTTCTGGGACTGTGACGGAACCTCAGGCTTCTCTTAGCACTAGTTGCCTCTAGGTCCGAGCATCACTTGGCTCAGCAGAGGCAGAAAGCTTAAAGTTGAGAGTGGAAGAGGGAGCCTCTTTCAGATTACCAGGTACCCAGAACCCATGATTTTGTTTGTTTGGTTGGTTTAAATCTTTTTTTTTTTTTTTTTTTTTTTTTTTGAGACGGAGTCTCGCTCTGCCACCCAGGCTGGAGTGCTGTGGCCAGATCTCAGCTCACTGCAAGCTCCGCCTCCCGGGTTCACGCCATTCTCCTGCCTCAGCCTCCCGAGTAGCTGGGACTACAGGCGCCCGCCACCTCGCCCGGCTAATTTTTTTGTATTTTTTAGTAGAGACGGGGTTTCACAGTGTTAGCCAGGATGGTCTCGATCTCCTGACCTCGTGATCCACCCGTCTCGGCCTCCCAAAGTGCTGGGATTACAGGCTTGAGCCACCGCGCCCGGCCGGTTTAAATCTTTAGTTCAGATTTTTTTAGTATAAAGAAAGAGGTATGGTTAATTTTTTCCCAAACTGCCAGTGGTTTCACCAGTTTGTATTTAAATATAAATTTACATAATCACCTACACATTTGAAATGTTACCTTTGTTTTAATATAAACATGTTTTTCAGAAAAGTCAAAAGTAAATGATCAAAAATATCCAAAGATAATGCTTAATAAAACTTTTCCTTACTGTGAATTTTCCCTGGGACTACAAAAAGTAAGAAATGTGTCTCTCAATGTGACCACAGGCCAAGGAGGTCTGTTAAAGAACCTGGGAAATGGCATAGTAGAGTTCTTTTGGAGGGAATGTGGTAGTGACCCACAGTCTGAGTGACCCCAGTATCCAACCTGATCCATTTCCCTCCTTGGAGCTTAGTACCCAGAGCAGTACACAGACAGCTCAGTCTTGGGTAGGCCTGTGCCACTAAAAATGAAATTTAAAAATGGGATGTTCGTTATTTATCATGTGTACTATAAACTGTTCTCCTTCCTACATATCATAACAAAGGAAATCAAGTTCTATAAATCTTAATTGTTGTTAAAAGTATGCAGAAATACTTCTCTACCTCAGCCTGTGTCTACAAGTGTCATGGCAAGAAAAGGTCCTAAGGTAAAATAAAGCCATTTAAAGATACTTTAGGTCATTGAACACAAACCATGGGAGAGAAGGAGCATAGTGTATGGCACATTTGAGATCCTAATAAAGATGGGTTCTCATACTATTAACAATTTAACAACAAAATTTACATTTAAATTTTTCCTTGTGCTCCTTACTGCCCCTTCATGGGGGATTTGTATGATACCCTCTTTAAAATTTAGTACCAAGGAAGGCTTCTGTCTCCTGAAGAACATTTTGTTTCTTTCCATTAGGTACCATATGGCTGTGGCTGAAACCTGGCTGTCCACTCAGGACTCTGCTTCCTCTGTAGACATATCAAGTGGTGGATGTTTTTTCTCCCCTATCTTGAGCACCACTGGGCCTGAGAGTGGGGTACGTTCCTGCTTGCTCCTTCTTGCCCCTTCTAGACAATTATTTTCTTCCTTCTGCCCAGAACCTCACAGTGCCTTTGAAGCACATGCCATCAGATCACCCCAGTCAGAGCTCTCTCCCTTTCATTCCTGTAAGAGTACAGGCCATTATTGCATCATGATTCTTTGGTCTCTGTAACCATTCAGTAATCTTACTCTTCATTTCTTGGCTTCCCTATTCATCTGTTGTAGTCACATCCTAGATCTTGTCATACCCAGAAGGGTATCTTTTCCAGAAATCTCAGTTTCAGGAATCTTGTTCTTAACTACTTCCTCTTTCCTATTTACTTCCTCTGCTACCCGAACACAAATCTTTAACCCCACGGGGCCCTCTAGTCATTTGACCCAACCCCTGTTCTTACCACCTGTGCTCATCCCTCCTTCACAGCTTGGATTTTAATAAGTTTGAACATTATAGTCATTAGTCATTTCCTTGCCCATACTTTTAACTCTCTTCTTTCTTTTTATCCCTTTTTTTCCTTTTTTTTTTTTTTTTTTTTTGAGACAGAGTCTCGCTCTATCGCCCAAGCTGGACTGCAGTGGTGCGATCTCTGCTCACTGCAAGCTCTGCCTCCCAGGTTCACGCCATTCTCAAGCTCCCTTCCTTCTTATTTGACTTAAATAGTAGAATCAGAAGAGAACCTCTACATGTTCTCCTCACCAAATCTACCAACATACCAGAATCTATGCCTACATACTCTGCCTTATTGTCGTTACAATAAGGGAACTGTCCTTGTTCCATGCTAATACTTGTGTGCCGGATTCCATTCCCTCTTATAGACTTAGAAATTTTTCCTTCTACTGGGTCATCCCCATCAGCATGTACACCTGCTGAAATATCTTTCAACTTAAACGAATGAAAACCCTCCGCTGAAGCCATACATCCCTTCAGCCACCACCCCCTTTTCTGCTTCCCTTTACAGAAAAAGTCTTTAAAATAATTATCTACATTGGCTGTCTCTACCTCCTTTCTTCCCATTCTCTCATATAGCAGCCTCCATGGGGCTTTCATCACCAACACTCCACTGAAACTGCTCGTCTCACTCACCCGCCTGTCACTCCGACACTGATCACTCTCCTTCTTGAAGCAGTTTCTTCACTTTGTTTCAGGACCACTACTCTAGGTTCTGCTCCTATTATCGGAATGAGCTGCTTCTCAGTGTGTGTGGCTGATCTTCCTCTTCCAAACATATGAACTTGAGAGATCACCAGGGGCCAATTCATAGACTTCTCTTGTTAAACTTCTCTTGCTTTCTAGATGATCACATCCAGTTCTGATGCTTTAAATATCATTTATAAGCTGACTGGCACTGACTGTTCCCAAATTCCTATCTGTATCCTGAACCTCTCCCTTGAACTGTAGACTCATGTGCAGTGACTCACTTGACATTCACACTTGGAGGTCTAAGAGGTATCTCAAAATTAACAAGGCCAGAACTATACTCTTGTCTCCCGCAAAGTGTCTTCTCCCCAACTCTTCCCATGTCAGTAATAGCCAACTCTATTCTTCCAGTTGCTCAGCTCAAAAATTTTAGGCATTCCAGACTGTTGTCTTTCATTAACATTCCACATCCCGTCCATTTTTGGCTCCACCTTTTAAAATATGTCTAGAATCCAACCATTTCTTACCACATCCACCAATTCCACTCTTAACTCAAGCCACCATCATCTCTTGACTGGACTCTCTAGCACTCTTACTCTTCTATGGTCTGTCCTCTGCAGAATAGCCAAAATGATCCCTCTGAAATGTAATGTCATAGGACTCCTGTCCTCAAACCCTCCAATAGTTTCCCATCCTTCAGAATAGAACCAGAATCCTTACACCACCTACGAGATCTGGCATGCTGTGATTTTCAGAGTGAGAGTAAGTCGTTTTTTCTCCCAATTTCCTGTTTTCCTCCCAGGTACAGATAGGATTATACTTTCCTGGCCCCTTGACACTGTGTGCCATGTGACTAACATGCTTTAGCCAGTTAAATGCTGGTGGAAGTGATGTGCATCGCTTTCAGGTGGCACCTTTCTGAGCCAGTGGACAATTTGTCATGCTTTCTTTCCCTCTGCCACAGTGATGGCAGCACTCAAGATGATGATTGCTCGTCAGTTTGGGTTCCAGAGTGAGGAGCAGAGGCCCCAGGTGCCCTAATATGGGCATACGGTGTGAGCTACTTGTTTTAAACCTCTAGGATTTGGGGGTTGTTACAACATGCAGCATAACCCAGCCCATCTTCACAGAATCCCCTTGCTCCCTCTCTGGGGCTTTCACCACCTTTTCCTCCTTACTCACTGGGCTTTGGCCAGAATGGCCTTCTTCCTAATTTATAAACCTGCCGAACACACTCCTGCATTAGGGCTTTAACTACCTGAAATTCTTAATAAAGTGTAAAAAGTAACCTTTCTTCTTGAAATATTGATTCCTCAAGTTTAGGTTTCTTTTATAATACCTACTATGGTAGTCTTAATAATACCAAATTAATATTTCTGTCTGCAGGCTGGTGCATTTGTTTTAGATCCAATGTGTGGACTTGGAACAATACTTTTGGAAGCTGCTAAAGAATGGCCAGTGAGTTCTGAAGTTTGGTAAAGCAAGCAATTTATCTACTTTAGTCAGTATATATAGTATAATCACCAATTATTTACAAGTAGAGTGTCTATTTTGGGATTATTCTTTTTAATTATTTGAGTTATTCACTATACTCAAAATAGATTGTGAAGGATTAATTATATTGCTATGTTATTTATTTAAATACTATGAATTTAGGAAAATATGACAGAATTCTAATCATTAGTCATGACCTAGGTTATACTAATCCTCAAATTCTTTACACATTTGTCATTGTAAAATATTCACAGATTTTTAAAATTTTAACAAAAACTTTACATTTTTTGATATTATCATTTTAAAAGAATACCCTAAATGTGTTTTGACCTTAATTTAAAATCTACTAATTTCACTTCCATCATTTGAGAAAATGCAGGTTGATTTTCTTAACTACATAAAATGTGTAATAATTTTATTTATGCTTAAAATATTCTTTCTTTCCCCATAGGATGTGTATTATGTAGGAGCTGATGTCAGCAACTCACAGTTACTAGGTACTTGGGACAATCTGAAAGCTGCAGGCCTTGAGGATAAAATCGAATTACTTAAAGTCTCTGTTATAGGTAAGCTACTAAAAATGCAAAACAATTGAGAAAATGAACAATGTAAATATATTTAGAATCATACAAAACTAGACTCACTGTGTAAAGGTTGGTTTTACCCTGTAATATATCTGTGGGACTAATACTCAGTTTACTTATAATAGTGTAACTTTTATTTTCAAAGGGTTCATAATTGGGAAGCGAAACAATAAGCATGTAAAGCATGACTTAAAATGTGTTTGTTAAAGAAAAAAAAAGTATTTGTTGCATCTGAACCATTTCTCATATCAGAACCAGTGATCAATTAAGATAGCCATAAAATAAGCAGTGTAATAATTCTTTGAATTTCTTTTGAATAAACTATATGAACTGTTATTGCCTCACATTAGACAGTATCCCTGAGATACATAGGAGTAAGCTAACTACCCATCCCAATTTGCTAAACCAGGACTTTCAGTGCTAAAATCAGCAAAGTCTAGAGTAAACCAGGACAGTTGGTCACCCTGTGAGGTAAAGGGAAAGTATTACCCCCTGTTTAATGAAGGGGAGTCAGCAGTGATACACGTGACTAGGAATCAAGTCTACTGAGGCCAATCAAAATAGTATTTTCAGCCAGGTGCAGTGGCTCACACCTGTAATCCCAGCACTTTGGGAGGCCAAGGAGGGCGGATCACAAGGTCAGAAAATCTAGACCATCCTGGCTAACATGGTGAAACCCCGTCTGTACTAAAAAGACAAAAAATTAGCTGGGCGTGGTGGCGGGCGCCTGTAGTCCCAGCTACTCCGGAGGCTGAGGCAGGAGAATGGCATGAACCTGGGAGGCAGAGCTTGCAGTGAGCTGAGATCGTGCCACCATATTCCAGCCTGGGCGACAGAGCAAGACTCCATCTCAAATAATAATAATAATAATAATAATAATATCTTCCTGAGGTCCATGGTATTTAGACTATTTTTAAAAACTATTCCTTGTTTTATTCCCTGTTCCCCAAGTATATATCTCTCCCTTAAATCATGAGTGCATTTAATTCCCAGTTAAGTACATTGTATTCTGTTGACAGTGATAGGTAGTAGATAGTTCTCAATATCAAACCTATAATCAGGAGGAATATAATATTATTTTAAAAATTTTGTTGTAGTGGAAAAGTAGTAAAGATGAGTATCAACAGAAGAAAATACTAGGATAACTTGCATAAAAGCACAGTAAAGCATCCCCAAAGAAGAAATTGTCTTGTTGATTGAGATCTCATAGTTGTTTACTGTTCTGCTAAGGTTTTTAATAGGACTCTGTGCGGGAGACACAAGTTTCTAGAGCAAACTAAGGGGTGACTAGACTGCAGGCTTTCATGATCCCTAATTTCTTTAAGAATGCTATTTCTTTGAAACCTTTAAGAAAACTGAAATTGCTTCATAAGTTGTTCCAGAGCAGTGAGTTTTCAATCCCTTTACGTTCTCCAAAGCACCTTGTAGGCATGAGGGAGGGAGTACTGAGTTGGCCATTGGACCGCTGTTGCACTCCCAGCTCCACTTTTATGTATTTTCACTTTAGGGGGCATTTTCTATAAGATTTCATTTAAAAAATGGAAGTGCTCCACTGTTTGTGTATGTTTTTTGTTTTGTTTTGTTTTGTTTTTTTTTTTTGAGACGGAGTCTCGCTCTGCCGCCCAGGCTGGAGTGCAGTGGCCGGATCTCAGCTCACTGCAAGCTCCGCCTCCCGGGTTCACGCCATTCTCCTGCCTCAGCCTCCCGAGTAGCGTTTTAAAGGTTCTCTGTGGCACCAGGTAACTGCATAAATCTTCGTTTTTGAAAGGATTCCTCTTAGACTTTAGTGAGGGAAGGATGGAAACAAAGAGACTAGTTAGGATACTGTTGCAACTCTAGTTATAATCCAGGTAAGAAATGACAGTGGCCTGGTCCAAGGTGGTATTCAAGGAGGTGTTGAGAGAAGGTCAGATATATATTTGGCAGACAGAGCCAACAGGATTTGTTGTCGGATTGGATGTGGAGTATGAGAGAGAACATTCTAGGCTTTCTGGCTTGAGCAGCTAGAGGATGGAGTTGTCATTACTGAGGTGGGGAAGACGGATGGTGGATCAAGTTAGAGTTTAGGACCTGTTAAATTTCACACAATTATTAGACTCTAAATGAAGATGTCAAGTTAGTACCTCAGTATCCAAATCTGGAGTTTAGGGGAGAGGTTGAGCATCACCGGTATAGAGAACATTTAGTTTCATGAGATCTCCTAGGGAGTGAGTTTAAGTAGAGAAGGGAAAGGGGACTGAACCTTGGAGTACTCAGATGCTTGGACTTCGGGAAGGTGAGCATCTGGTAAAGGAACAGCCAGTGATGTAAGAGTGTAAGAATCCGGGGAAGAAAGAAAGATCAGCTGTGTCAGCTGCTTCTCATTGTTGGAGTACGATGAGGCCTGATGACTGCAGAAGTCAAGGGCAGCTTCCCTGGAGGGGCTCTTGAGAGAATGGGAGGAGATAACTTGAAGACAACAACTAGTTGAGAGCATTCTGTTGAGCAGTTTGGCTAATAAGGAGAGCATAGAAATGGGGCGGTAACTGAAAGAAAGGATATTGGGGATCAAGCAGGGAATTTTTTGAAGATAGAAATTAGAATTTTTTTGTATCTAGAATGTTTGATCTCACTAACAAGAAAAATCAAATGAAAAGGAGAAATTTGGCATTACGGAGGAGAGAGGAGAATCACTTGTCTGCTCTATCCAGGCCCTAAGAAAGGATGGGATCCAGTGCCTGAGCGGTTGAGCATGCACTTCTAGGAGCAGGGGAAGGCAGAGGGAGGAGAATGGACCTTAAAACAGGTCACACATTATAATTTTTATTACAGTTTTTTCAACTGTACACATTTGATAGTTTGCTTACATTTACGTTTCTTGACTACTGAGAGAAACTTTTTCATATTATATCATTTGTAGATGATTCTTCTGTGAATTGTTTTTAGGATAACTTTCTGAAGGAAAGAATAAAACATCTGTTTCAGGTTATTTCATCATCACCTCTTTAAGTTTCAGTCTAGGAGGAACTATGTCTTGCTAATACAGGGGCCAATTTTAACTAATAATTAGCCCTTTATTGCACCTACTTTAGAGGTAGACATTCAGGCTAGATAAAAGCATTTATTTTCTTCATTAATTTGGTTTTTAAAAGCTCTAATTATAAATACAATTTAGAGTGTTGAGATCTACGAATCCCTTAAGGGATCTCATGCCTTTTTACTGTAGGAATTAAGAACACTTACTGACTTTAAGAGTCACACCAAGTATAAATCCTAGCTCTACCATCATTTTTCCACTGTGTGACCTTCAGCAGAAAAACCGGACCTCTCTTTATTTTCTCATCTGTAATATGAAGATTATAATGCCACTCCATAAAGCTGTGATGAGGATTTATTACGTAAACACACAGAGTACAGTGTCTTAACACACAGTGTGAATTAGTAAGACATCTGTAAGCATTGGTATGTTGGTATATCTAGGAAGTTAGTAATATTCATTCCCATTATGACTTACATTTCTGCAAAATCACAATCTTCACCTTGTGTGCTTTAATGACTTTATTTTTTCTACCTTTTTAATAAGCATTCACTTTGTTTTATAACCCTCAACTAATATAAAAAGAAATGATCTTAGCCGGGTGCAGGGGCTTTATGCCTGTAATCCCAACACTTTGTAAGACTGAGGCAGGCGGATCAGTTGAGCTCAGGAGTTTGAGACCAGCCTGCCCAACATGGTGAAACCCTATCTCTACTAAAAATACAGAAACAAAAAAATTAGCCAGGCTTGGTGGCTGTAGTCCCACCTACTCGGGAGGGTGAGGCAGAAGAATCGCAGAATCGCTTGAACCCTAGAGGTGAAGGTTGCAGTGACCCTAGATTGTGCCAGTGCACTTCAGCCTAGGTGACGTGGTGAGACTCCTTTTTTTTTTTTGAGACAATCTTTCAACATGAAGAAATCGTATGTATTTATTCCTAAGTTTTAGTCATTATGAAAATTTGGAATCAAATGAATATTATAAGTTATCTTAGGAAATAGCAATTAGTCATTAGGCTTTTTTAAATCTGCAGATATGTATACATTCTCAGTATAAGAAACTATAACAAACATATTTGAGCAAAAGAAACACATTTATGATTTAATTAAAATGGCAAAATTATAGCTAACAGGAAATATTTTCTTTCCTTCCGGTTAGGCATTCTGTAGCCTGTCACACATCACTTAAGTGTAGATTTATAACAAGGTTATTGGCAACAGTTGTGCTTTGTTCTCAAGTGTTTCCATTCTTGTAGTAAGATGGCATGCTTTTTTCAGGACACCCATAAGCACCCCATAATGTGGTGTTTGCATTTTCTCTCATACTGGTGTGTTTTCTCCTCTGCTGCCTCTCCTGCCTCTGCTGGCTTGGCCTTGGTGTTCTAGCCAGGTGTCTTATGGCCCGTGCCGCATACTGCAAGATTCATGAAGCTGCCAGGCTGCCCATTTGGGAAATCAGAGGGAAATGTGGAAGTGATGGGGTAGGTGTATATGAAATATATGTAGAAAATAGGGGATAAGTTCAACATAGAGAGTAGGTCACATGTTCTTGCTGCAAAAGCTTTATCATTTATTATATGGTATAAGTCCTTTTTTATTGTTTGGTAACACTTCTATTTTATAACAAACTCAGAAGCAATAAGGTTTTAAAAATGCATTTTTAATGAAAAAGTGTTGAGTTTCTATTTCTTAAGACAGCTGATGAACATATAATTGAGTCAATATTTGTTGATATTTACAGTCCTACTGTGAAGACCATGGCGATATCACTGACCAAATGAAACGAGTCTGTTTATAGAGGCATCAAGCATTTACCTTAAAACTCAGTAGCTCTTAAACAAATTTTTTGTTGTTGTTTTTTGAGACAGTCTTGCCCTGTCGCCCAGGCTGGAGTGCAGTGTGCAATCTCGGCTCACTGTAACCTCCGCCTCCCAGGTTCAAGCAATTCTCCTGCCTCAGCCTCCCAAGTAGCTGGGATTACAGGCACACGCCATCACCCCCAGCTAATTTTTGTATTTTTAGTAAAAACAGGGTTTCACCTTGTTACCCAGGCTGGTCTCAAACTCCTGAGCTCAGGCAATCCACCCACCTTGGCCTAACAAATTTACAAGAAAAAAGCAACCCCATTAAAAAGTGAGCAAAAGACATGAGCAGACACTTCTCAAAAGAAGACATTCATGAGGCCAACTAACATACTAAGAAAAGCTCAGCATCACTGATTATTAGAGAAATGCAAATCAAAACCACAATGAGATACCATCTCATGCCAGTCAGAATGACGGTTATTAAAAAGTCCAGAAACAGATGGTGGTGAGGTTGTGGATAAAAGGGAATGCCTTTACACTGTTGGTGGGAGTATAAATGAGTTCAACCGTTGGGAAGACAGTGTGGTGATTCCTCAAAGATCCGGAGGCAGAAATACCATTTGACCCAGCAATTCCATTACAGTGTATATATCCAAAGGAATATAAATCATTCTGTTATAAAGATACATGCACACGTGTGTTCACTTGAGCACTATTCATGATAGCAAAGACATGGAATCAACCCAAATGCCCATCAATGATAGACTGGATAAAGAAAATGTAGTACATATATACCATGAAATACTGTGTAAACATAAAAAGGAACATGATATTGTCCTTTGCAGGGACATGGATGGCTCTTGAAGCTGTTATTCTCAGCAAACTAACGCAGGAACAGAAAACCAAACACTGCATATTCTCACTGATAAGTGGGAGCTAAACGATGAGAACACATGGACACATGGGTGGGGGACAACACACACACGGGTCTGTCGGGGAGGCCGGAGGGGAGGGAGAGCATTAGGAAGATTAGCTAATGGATGCTGGGCTTATTACCAAGGTGATGGGTTGATCTGTAGCAAACTCATGCACCCTGCACATATACCCTGGTACTTAAAAGTTGAAGGAAAAAAATAAAAACTTAGTAATTCTAAGAATGCTAGGCCCAAAGCCAACTATTTATCACATGCAACTGAAGAAAATGCACTTAAAATATCACTCTGTGAAGTATGACTTTCCTTTTAGATCAAATGGCTGTTCTTGTAAATTTATTTTGCTCACATTCAATTGTGACTTTTGTTAGGTACCTAAGCAAAATGAAGCTGGTACTGTTAGTGTGCTGGCTTCATTCGCAGAAGATCTTTGCAGACAGTTAAGTGTTGCCAGTTTTGTATCAATATCATCACATGATTTAGGAAGATAATCAGTTAAGTCAATTCCAGTAGTAGCTTTGTTTCCTTTTTACCCTAATTCTTAGAAATTTCATAGGGTTTTTTTCTGTCAGATGTAACTTCTTTGTGAATGCTACTGTAAATTCAGTTTGGCATTGCCCATCTGTGTGTTTATGCATTACTGTGGTGGGCCACAACATCATGCTAAAAATTAATATTCTTACTAAAACCTATGGAGCAGAAAGGCACTTGAAATTTAATGTTACACCTGTATAAATCATAATCATCTCCCAACAGGCTGCAGTGTCCATTGAAATAGACATTTGTCAAAATAATTGAATTTTGTTTTTTTTTTAAGACAGGGACTTGCTCTGTCACCCACTAGAGTACAGTGGGCTGATTATAGCTTACTGCAGCCTTGAACGAACTCTTGGGCTCAGGCAGTCCTCCCATCTCAGCTTCCCAAGTAGCTGGGACTGTAGGAAGTGCTTACCACCATGTCTGGCTAATGTTCTTTTTTTAAAAAATAGAGATGGGGTCTCACTGTATTGCCCAGGTTGGTCTTAATTGATCCTCCCAGCTCAGCCTCCCAGAGTGCTGGGATTACAGGTGTGAGCCACCGCATACCTGGCCACTTTTTTTTTTTTTTTGAGACGGACTCTCACTCTATCGCCAGACTGGAGTGCAGTGGCGCAATCTCAGCTCACTGAAACCTTCGCCTCCTGGCTTCAAGCAATTCTCCCACCTCAGCCACCCGAGTAGCTGGGACTACAAGCGCATGCCACCACGCCCAACTAATTTTTGTATTTTAGTAGAGACAGGGTTTCACCATGTTGGCCAGAATGGTCTTGATCTCTTGACCTCATGATCCACCTGCCTTGGCCTCCCAAAGTGCTGGGATTACAGGCGTGAACCACTGCACCCGGCCTTCTTTTTAAAATATACACAGAATAGCTGAACTGCAACCTATTTGTGATGAAGATGACTGAATGCAAAAAAATACTTCTGCATAGCAGTACACTTTCTTTGCTTGTCCATCAGTTGGATTTTAAAGTGTAAGCCTTCAAAGAATTGCTCTATAAATCAGCCAAAGTGTCCTAGGATAGTGCTGTAAACTTTACCAAAAAAAAGTTGCCTAATTTTGATGGCATTTTATTCAGAATATACTAGAAATCTGTAATCAAAGGATTCAACAAATGAAGTGTCAAAATACATTAGGTTTGAATTTTTTGGTGAATTACAGTTGTTAAAAACAAAGCTGGCAGCAGGAAGACATTGATCATCTTTTCCTAAAAACCCAAAGGAAGAAATGAACAAATTACTGAAAGCTCAACAATGCACAAGACTTAATTATGAAATTCTGTAAATTTACTTTGGATATGGTATGGAAAGAATCTCCTGATGACTTTCCTTATTGTAATTGGGTAAATTTGTTGTCTAGAATGGAATGGAATGAAATTGTGAAGGCCTTAACTTTGTATCATCTAAATTTGGTAAAACAATTAAAAGAATAATAGAGGTAATTTGCGTTTTGTATTGTGAACATATTTGTCAAAGGCACTGTCAGTGGAGGGACTGAACTGGAGGGCTGAAATATTTGCCCTTCCCATATGAAAAAATTGAACTGAAATTATACTTCATTTACCAGAACTTGTTCAGATATTAGCACTGTAGGCAAATTATTTTTTCTCAAAAAAAATAGTCTTTTGTTAAACTTAAAAATTTCATTTTGCACAGATGTTTTTAGGGCCACCATAATAAGCCAGTTTATTGGATAGTAAATATTTCAAATATTTCAAGCATATGATTTTCATATAAAATAGTATAGTTATTTCTAGCATTCGCGTCTCAGAAATGTTCATTTGGTCTGTAAATTGTATGGTGACTCAATCCAGATGCCAGACTACATTTTACATGTTTAAGACTAATGTTTATGGACTACTTAAGACGGCAGATCGAAATTTCATTGGAAGCTTTACGCCCTCTTGTACTTACTGAAATGAGAAAAAGGATAGTAATCATCAAAAAAACAAATGCAACAACCAAACAAGAGAAGGTCATAATCGAATGCAATAAACCTCAAAATATATTTTGGCCACAATGGAAAGAAGATGTTACAGAGCATTTGACAATAGAAGAGTGGTTATTCACAAAGTTACCGAAGCAAAGTGTGACCCAAAAATATTATGCCTAACCAAAACATCATCTTAAAGCCAAACATTTTGAAATATGAAAAAGTTCAGACAACATTTCACAACTAAGCCCCTATGGGGAATAGTATTTAATCCAGGGATCAAGAGATTAATCAGCTGAGAAATGGAGAAAATAAAGGCAAAATGATTAGTGATAAGGATGAAATTAACTGTAGAACTAAGTTTAAACAATTATGGGAATTACTGCTAGGAGACAGAATATGAATATATTATAAACCTGGACAATAGAAAGAATAAACAGCAGAAAGAACAAGAAACAAAAATAGGAAGAAGGATATTCTCAATTTTATAAAAGTGCTCAGTGAACCTGGTCTTTAGTTTAAATATATGCATGAAAAGACATCTTGAAGGCCCATAAATCCCTTTGGAAGAAAGTATCTTGGGGCCATAATCTTGAGTTTTAGGGAATTTTTACCCATTTTTCTCCTGGAAGTAGGAAAAATAGGGCAGGTTTTTTTTCTTCAAAACAACTGGTATTTTAAAACTAAATTTTTTTTCATGTTCTTGAATCATCCTGCAGAGATGTAAAAAAGAGATGATTTTTACTTGTTTTGAGCTATGTTTCTATTTCAGAATCTTAGCTCATTAGTTACAAGCAAATTTTTTGTTCACGAGCAGTATTCAGAGCATCTAATAATTTAAAAGATTTTACTGTATGTTGAGTCATATGGGTCAGGTGCTCACGATTCTAGGAGTATCTGCATCTACACCTATGGAGGTGGGGACAACAATCTGTTTTATAAAGACCTTTCAGTTGATTCTAATACGCACTAAGTTGTACTTTCCAGATGATACTGATGCTGCTGCCGTGGGGACCACATTTTGAGAACCACTGCTAGAGGAGAGTAGGAGAGAGACCCACCTGGAAGTAGTTGCCTTACCTCAACCTTGGATGCCCAAGAATGAGAGAGAACCTCAACCTTGGATGCCCAAGAATGAGAGAGAAGGGGATACTGTGTTCTGCAAAGCTTTTTTGAAGGATGGTGCACTGGTTTCCACCTGGCTGTCATCTCCCATTGACATCAGAGAGGGACATTATAAATAATGACCACAAAGCAGCTAACAGTTACTGAGTGCTTACTTTGTGCCAGGCCCTGTTACATGTCTTCCATATATTACCTCTTTTATTGACTGCTGAGGTACATATTCTTATTCCATTTTACAAATGAAGAAATTGAAGCAGTAATTTCCCAGAGTCCCAGAGCTCGTGAGCAGCAGAGCCAAATGCAAGCTGTCTGACACCAGAGCTTATGCTCTCAACCACATCAACAAAAGTTTTATTTTATGCTCTATTGGAAGATGACACAACTTAGTTCTGGAGATTTTTTTTAAAAATTATTCTCTTCTATCTATATGAAGTTTATGTATTCAACTTCTAAAATTATTTAAAGCAGTTTAGCATATTATATAATATAGAGCAGCAAAGTTCCCAATAAAAATGGAGACTCAGAAGAAAAAAATTAGTGTCACTAAACCTGGACATAATGGGCAGCTAACTCATATGTAGGTACTGTATTTCTGTGTAGTATAAGGCAAAAGACAGACTTGGGATTAAATTCAAAAGTAAATTACTACATGCTTCCTCATAAATAAAACATTTGAGAACTATGGTTGCCTTCATTGTCCATATATGTCTTTAATCATTTTGTAAATGGATGTGTACTATATCAACACCCTAAAACCATGAGGTTAAAACATAACTTGGAAAAAAGGAATTCCTGTCTCAGCTTAAAAGAATATTATCCTCTTACTTTTTTTTGAACAATCTACTCTTCTTCTGTTAACCCCACATAAGGGTTAGAACTAGGAGAGATCTAGCAAGTAGTCATTAGACTTTCCCAGATTACAAAGCATTTTTTATTGAATTTCCTACCAACAGAAACCTTTGATATTTAGTGAAGATTATTTAAATTTCATTACATTTCTGCAAAATTAGGTACTATTCAAAAGGAAAACTGGGACATCCGTCTTATGAGTATTTAACTTAATTTAGGAGATGGATGAGAAGTAAAATAAGTAAAGTGGAAAGTACATCCAGAAGATGTGGATGTTAAGGTAGAGTCTTTGTAACCTTCTGATAATGTAACTTCTGAGAAGAAAACATTAAGATAATAAAGCAATTTAGAATAATCAGACACTATAATTTTTAGTGATAATCATTGTGTTGATTATTGATTATATAGCCTTTTCTCTAGTCTTAGGACTTAATAGATATTCTTAACCTTCCAAGTTCTCCTTTAAAAATACAATCATAGCTATGGATCGTCTCCCTCAAAAACAAGTAGATCTAAATGTACAGTTTTAAAACAGGAAATGAAAGTTGTAGAATATAATTTTGTAGAAGATTTTTCTAGGCAACTTAGTGGAGCTAGCAGCTTTCTATACAAGCTGTATATTTAGAGAATTGAGTTTTCTGGTTAATTTAAAATTCTGCTTAACTTACATTTTATTGTATCTGAAAAACCAATCTTTGATGAACAGACTACAATAACTATCATTTATCATTAGTGATTGTGAAAGCATTTTGGGCTCTTGTAATTACTTTAAAACAATATTAGCAACCCTAAATTTTATTATGCAAAAATAATCCTGTGTACTTCAGTTTTCTCATTATTTAGGTTGTAAATATTTGACCTTACTGTAATAGGATTCTCTGATTTCTGTATTTCAGAATTGCCATTGCCTTCAGAAAGTGTTGATATTATTATTTCTGACATTCCATTTGGGAAAAAGTTTAAGTTAGGAAAAGACATCAAAAGCATTCTACAAGAAATGGAAAGGTAAGTTACTGAATTTATTTTCATAATTTTTTTAGCTACTGGGCATTTAACCGAAATACATCATAGCTCTTCAGTTAAGGTCTGATTGCCTTGTAGTCATTTCCCAAAGTTTTTGTAGCTTAATTTTCTAAGGGTTTTAAGTCAGAAGTTTATAATTGAAATAAATGTTATCCATATCATCTTATAAATTTTATTCAAAAAAAATACTAATTTTCTATTATGTACTGAGATTTGAATGTATGAAATAGTGACCTATATTTCAGTGGTCTGAAGCAAAATTTTATGTCTTTGCTTCCATCTCTCACCAAAAAAAAAAAAAAAACCTGCCTTCTGTGTGTTAATCCACCACACGTAACAGATGAGAATCTGGGGCACAGAAAGATTAACTTTCTTATGATCACTCAGCTACTAAACAACAGAACAAAATTCTGTTACATAAGGAACCTTCCATAACATAGAATGGGCAACACCTTTATTATTTATTGTTGTCTTTGTCCATTTTCTGTTGCTATGAAGGAGTACTGGAGGCTGGACAGTTTGTAAAGAAAACAGGTTTACTGCACTGATTACTGATTCTGCAGTCTGTAAAAGAAGCACAGTGCCAGCATCTGCTCAGTTTGTGATGAGGGCCCGAGGCTGCTTCCACTCATGTCAGAAGGCAAGCCCAGTGTGCAGAGATCACGTGACAAGAGAGGAAGCAAGAGGGAGAAGGGGGAGGTGCCAGGCTCTTTTTAACAACCAGCTTTCCCTAGAACTAATAGAGTGAGAACTCACTCATCGCCCCTCACAGGGAGGGCATTACTCTATTCATGAGATATCTGCCCACGTAACCCAGACACTTCCCATTAGGCCCCATCTCCAACACTGGGGGTCAAATTTCAACATGAGGTATAGTGGGACAAACATCCAAACTATAGCAGCTGTGAAATGAAAATGTGAAAGTATTCATCTTATGGTTTCTAATGATGTAAGGGAATATAATTCAATGGAAGCATTTCTTTGAGAGGTTGAAACAATGAGGCATGGATATGCATTTTTCTGATTGTCTAAATTGGTAAAGAAGAGAACCTAGAATGCATATAGTTATGAATGAACATGAATATAAGAGTTCAGTTGATATTAAATTGTTTAGCTGGGCATTTGATAACATAGATGTCAAGAGCCTGCTGTGTAAATAATGGGTCACCAATTTAAAATATGAGCCATGTGTTTTAGATAGAGAAAATTCTAGGCATCTTGCCATGTATATATGTACAAAAAGATACATGTTTTCTACTGTACATAAATAGGATTATCTTTAACTTACTATACTGTAACATTGCTGTTTTTCTACTCAGCAGTGTCATGAATCTCCTTTCTGATCATTTGTTATCATATACATAATAATTTTCAGTGGTTGCCACATTATATGTATGTACCATTATGCAACCAGTGCTTATGGATTAATATTTAGATAATCCTCAATTTTTTATTTTAATAAAAAACTATTCTTTGAACATCCTTGCATGGTTTTTCAAACTTAACTGTACGACCAAGCACCACAGTACCACAGTTTCTTCATCTGCAAAATGACAATGCTATAGAACATACTTAGAAAGATAATTCTGAAGGTTAAATGATATATAATACAGAGCATTTCCAACTGACTGGCACATATTAAATCCTCAATAAATATTAGCTATATCACCATTATTATCGCTATTATTCTACTACCACTTCTACTATTACGTCTTCTTAGGATAATTTCCTAGAAGTGAGATTGCTGGGTCAAAGGTTATGCACATTTCATATTTTTGATACATTATTGCTAAACTGTTGCCCCAAAAAGTTATTTCAGTTGATGTCTTCAGGAGTACTCATTTTCCCATCCACTTCCTCCTAGCTCAGTAGAAGAGGTTTCCCTCTTCCTGCGAGGGTTTATCCTCTCAGTTCCTTCCTTCAAGGATCACACTCTGCCCACTTCTCATTTTTAAAAATCATCTGCCTACTCATCTGGTTCTTTCCAGGAGATTCATTTATCCCTTCCCCAGACACGTTTGGAAGTTTTTGCATCTCCTATGCACTTCCATGTACTTGGCCCTGCGGATTACAGCAGTGAATAGGACAGGCAAGGTCTCTGCCCATTCATTCATTGTGAGAAGACAGATGGTTAATCAGTAAACAAACTGGATAATATCAAATCATGACTGGTATTGTGATGGACATAAAACAAAATGTTTTGCTTTAGAGTGAGAGAAAAGTAGTGGTTACCCTAGCTAGGTAGTCAGGAAAGGCCTCTCTGGGAAAGTGATATTTGACTGTGGGACGTGAATGATGAGCATAAGTGATAAATGCGGGGTGAACAGCAAGTCCAAATGTCCTACGGTGAGAAGCAGCTTGGTGAGTTTGAGCAGCTGAAGGAGGTCAGTAAGCAAAGAAAGCAGGCTGTGACATCAGAAAGGTAGGTGAGGGTCAGATTGTGTAGGAACCTTGGTTGCCAGAGTAAGGGGGTTAGAATGTATTTGAAGTACAGTGCGAGCAACTGAGGAGTTAGCAGAGAATTTACATTTGTCTTCTGTGTGGAAATGGAAGACAGAGTGGGAGGGGCGACAAGAATGGAAACAAGACCTGTCTACCAGATTGTTGCTGTGGGCCCGGCAAACTGTGAATGAAGTAGACAAATATGTGATACAATTTAGAGACAGAATTGTGTAGCTTTGCTGATGGATTAGACTAGGGAATGCTACCTAAGCTTCTTAGATTTTTGCTGGGCATGAGGCAGATTCCACTTAACTCTTGGTCCTTTAGCTGCCACTCTGTTTCTTCTCCTGTACAGCTGAACTTCTTGAAATAATAGTCTACACTTGACACCTCTGCTTCCTCACTTTCCAGTCCCACTCCACCCTGGCAGATGAGCATCTGCTCCTGGATTGCTGTCCCTGGGGTCACTGATGATTTCTCATAATCCTGATCACCTATTAGTCCTATAGCATTTGTTATTTTATTGTATTTATATATTTTTTATTTTATTTTAAAGACAGAGTCTCTCTCTGTTGCTCAGACTAGAGTGCAGTGGTGCAATCTCAGCTCACTGCAACCTCTCTGCTCCCTGGGCTCAAGCAGTCCTCCCATCCCAGCCTCCCAAGTAGCTGGGACTACAGGCACACGTCACCACACCTCGCTGATTTTTGTGTTTTTTTAGTAGAGACATGTTTTGCCATGTTGCCCAGACTGGTCTCAAACTCCTGGGCTCAAGCGATCCTCCTGCCTCAGCCTCCCAAAATGCTGGGATTACAGGCATGAGCCACCATGCCGACCCTATAGCATTTAACACTGTTGAAACTGTTTCCTTCTTGAAACTGTACTTCTTTGGCTTCCGTGACATCACCGTTGTCCAGATTTTCTCTGAGGATGTCTATTTCATGGGTCTTCTCCTCTGTCACTTTTAAAACATGAAATCTCTGCTCCTTGTCCCATTTTCTCTTCTCAACCTGTACTGCCACCCCAAATGATCCCATCCACCATTATGGCTTTAGCTACCATTTACTATATCTTTACCTCAAGGCCTGGTCTTTTCCATTACTCCAGGCTGTGTATCCAGCTGTCTGGTGGAATCCACACTTATGTGTTCCTTAGGTACATCAGCAAATTCCAAGCTGAACTCCTTACTCCCCTCCTCCCTCCACCTCCCACCCGCTCTGACTCACCCACCCACTGAGCTGCTTTCAGAGCTGCCTCCTCTCCACTTCCTCCCATCTTTGCTGCTTTTTCTGCTTCCAGCATCCTCCCTTGCTGCAGCCGCTTGCCGTCGCTTTGCCTGGCTCATTCCTGCTTATCTTTTAACTCACAGCACAGGTATCTTCCTCTGGGAAATGCTCCCCTTTCTCCCATGCTCGGGTTTGGGACCCACCTCATGTTCCCAAGCCCCTCGTGCCTGCCTTGATTGTAGCATTTCACTCCCTTTAGTTGCCTCTGTCTTCCAAAGAGATGTTCAGTGATCTCTTAGCAACTTCCAGGGCTGTGTGCGGGACACAGGCAAGTGTTTTCATCACTTTTTCCACATAAGTGCTACACAGACTTTGATAATGAGTAAATGCATTCTCCTCAAAAAGCTGACATTTCGGCTGGGCGCGGTGGCTCAAGCCTGTAATCCCAGCACTTTGGGAGGCCGAGACAGGCGGATCACAAGGTCAGGAGATCGAGACCATCCTGGCTAACACTGTGAAACCCCGTCTCTACTAAAAAATACAAAAAACTAGCCGGGTGAGGTGGCGGGCACCTGTAGTCCCAGCTACTCGGGAGGCTGAGGCAGGAGAATGGCGTGAACCCGGGAGGCGGAGCTTGCTGTGAGCTGAGATCCGGCCACAGCACTCCAGCCTGGGTGACAGAGCGAGACTCCATCTCAAAAAAAAAAAAAAAAAAAAAAAAAAAAAAGCTGACGTTTCAAGATCTGCCCTTCTTTTTCTGATTTTTCCTTTGCCATTTCTTTGTTCATGTCCTAACTCTTTCCTGTTAACTTTCTTCTGCTGTCAGCCTACTGCTTTTAATACATGCAGTCTTTCAGATTCTGTCATTCGCCTTTTCCTTTGTATAATCATTTATTAGACTGTGACTACAAATTACTTTGAGGCTTGCCTTTTAAGTGGAGTAAAAATAGATAATTAAAGCAGATTTGTACTAGGGATTTCATAATTACTATAATGAATATACATTATAGAATATACTACCTAATTATGAAAAATCCTTGTATTTAAATGGATGAAATTAAATTTCAAATTAAAAACACGAAATATTTTAAATGAAGTGGGATTGTTTGTTGTCTAGAAAGGGAGAAAGATAGCAATTACCATTTTTTTTTGTCAGAGTGCTTCATGTTGGCGGAACCATTGTATTGTTGCTTAGTGAAGATCACCACAGGCGCCTTACAGATTGTAAAGAGAGCAGCATCCCTTTCAATTCCAAGGACAGTCACACAGATGAACCTGAAATTAAAAAGTGCTTGAATCCTGAAGAAAAAACTGGTGCATCCAAGACAGTGTCAACTTCATTCGAAGCCAGGAACCATGAGTTCTTAGACAGAATGTCACCATTTGGCTCCTTGCTACCAGTGGAATGCTACAAAGTTAGCCTTGGAAAGACAGATGCGTTCATGTGTAAATATAAGAAGTCGCACTCTTCTGGACTATAGCAGGCTCGCTGCCATCAGCGGGGTTCAGGCCCTTGTAAGTTAGCTGTACAGCAGAAGTTTGCTGTCTCTAGGATTCATATAGTACCCACAGAGCTCCAGGTAACCAAATTCCCCCAAAGACAGGAGGTGTGGCTGTTGGGTACACGTACTTGGTAAGAGTTTCTGCTTTATATTCTAAAGTGCCTAATGTTTTTGACAAAAAAGTTACCGAATATTTTTTAGACTTAAGTTTCATATTCTGTCAGAATGTGAAAAGTTCTGCTCGGTTTCTGAGCAAAAACTTCAATTTCAAAATAAAAGTTTTCAGGGGTTCACCTAAGTGTATCACAATCAATACCAGACTGGGGATATTTAACTATCAGATTTTCGGAAATGTAAAAACCTTTATATGTAACTTCTTTTGATATTAAAATTGATTTTTGAGCCTGTAATTTTCTTCTCCATTGGAATGAAAATAATTTGTATTTGCAGTACATTTTATATGTTTATTATGTAAACCAACAGTGAGAATAATAACTGAATTAAAATTAAGCCAGTATCCTTCAAAACATGATGGAAAATGAAATTTGCTTTTTTTCTAAAAGCATTCATAGATTGTCACCTCACCCTTATTTGTAGAAATTCAGTTTGTTTCTTATGTTCACTACCTGAGAAAAAGAAACAGTAAGTTAAGGAGAATATATGCTCTGGTTTAATTTTTTCAGTAGTCTGATACAATTGTTCAACTTCTTGGCAGCTTTAGTGGTATTTGAACAACTTTCCTATGTTTGGGAAATTTTCCACCCTGTGAATCACCTCTCCAAAGCAGAAGTCATAAAATCTGTTTTCCAGCTAGGGTGTGGAAACCTGGGCCCCTGGTATCAGATGCACCCATGTACAAGCTATGGCATTTGTACCCAGTGGCAGCACAAAGTGGTCTTCACCAGGACATTCCTCTCCTGAGGCTTCAGCACTGCTCTTGGCTATGTAGCCACCACTCGGCTTCCCTCTCTTGCCTTCCTAGGAAATTCTGAGAGCCACCTACTAATCTTGAATGCATTTCATTTGTGCTAAAACTAAGTAAATTTGGTTGTGTTGTTAACAGCTGGGACTCTGATAATGGCGACTGATACTCTGAGGGGTTTCAAGCAAGAGGCCCCCAATAATGTGAATTCGTTATTCGTTATCTGGCCTGGTTGGGTTAAAGGCAGTGAGGATACAGCTAGTGTTACAGAAAGTGAATGGCATGTGATGGTGAAACAGTTTATAATGCCTGTGCTTACCTGATGCTCTGGGAAACACCAAAAACCTGAGGAATACAAGCACTATGGGGTGGGCTGTCTGCTTTTGGTAGAACTTCACAACTCAAAGAAAAAGCAAGATTCCTGTAGTCCTTACTCCTTGGGTTAAAGCAAGGGTCTCAGTCAGGGGCGACTTTTGGTCACATATGGTAACGTCTGCAGACATTTTTGATTACCACAACTTGAGAGAGAAGAGAGATACTCCAGGCATCTAGTGGATACAGCAGATAGAGGATGAGAGATTAGGTTAACAAGGTAATGAATGGCAAGTAGAGGTGGTATATTAAATCAGATGGGGCCTTGAAGACTATTTTAAGGGCTTTAGCTTTTACTCAAAACCACTGAAAGAGTTTTGAATAGGTGATGTCACCTAACTATGTTTAAATGATGCTGTAGCTGCCATATTACAAATTGATTGTAGTAACAGAAGGGTGAAAGTAAAGAGATCAGTTGGGAGTTTTTTGCAATAATTCAGGCAAAAGAAAATGGTAGCTTGCCCCAGGATGGTAACAGTAGTGTTGGTAGGATGCACATGGATTCTGGATGTATTTTGAAAGTAGAACCAGAAGGATCTGCTGATGTGTTAGATGTGAGGTATGATAAATGGAGAGGAGACAGGAATGACAGAAGACTTTTAGCCAAGAACTTGGAACAATAGCATTTTCATCAGCTAAGAGAGGAAAGGCTGCAGAGGGTGCAGGTTTGGTGAGAAATATCAGAAGTTCTGTTTTGGACTTGTTAGTCTAGACTAGTCTAATTTAGACTAGTCTAGACAGTCCAGACTAGCAGATCTTGTTTAGACTTGCTTGCTAGACAGTTTTAGACTTGCTAATTTTGAAATATGCATTAAACAAAGTGGAGATGTTGATTAGGCAATTGAATATGTGAGTCTGCAGTTTAAGAAAAAAGGTCTGCTCTGGAGATACATTATGGGGATTTTCAGTATTTAGGTGGCATGAAACTGGATTGGATCACCAAAGGTTTGGAAATAGAAGAAAAAGACCAGGGCTGAGCCCTGAATTCCTCCAATACTGAGAGGTTGGGAGGAGAAGAGGAATAGCCAAAGAAAACTGAGATGGAACAACCAGTGAAATAGAAAACCTAGTGTGGTTGCCTGGAAAACATGAACAAAGGGTATAGAGGAGGAGTATTTAACCCTATAAATGCTGCTAACTGACCCAAGTAAGAGAACTGAAAATTGACCATTGGCTTTAGCAGTGAAGGGGTCCTTCATGACCTTGACCATGGGGCTTTCAGTGGAATGGAAGGGGGGCAAAACCAGACTGCAAAACCAGGCAGGTCCTCACCTTGTCATCCTCATGAGTGTCAGTTTAGATGGATGGTCAGGGACATGAAAGAAGGTCTTGGGAAGAGGAATGTGTATGGACATCTTATACTAAGAGAAAATAGGAAGAGAGCTGTAGATAGTGAGCATAGACAGTTCTTACAACTAGTTTTGTAGAACAGGTAAGCAAAGAAATAGGAGTAGTAGATTGGTAAGGAACGTGGAAGCAAGAGAAAGATTTGTTGGGAGAAGTAGCTTTTTTTTTTATGTTACAGAGAATTCCAGGAAAGATGAAAAGATGATGAAATAGGAAAAAAGGTATAAGTGCTAGAGCAGTGTTCTTGAATAAGAGGATAAAATGCAGTCCACAATTGGAGGAATTAACTTTAGACAGGAACATGATAATTTGTTCACAATTACAGGTAGGAAGATAGCATACAGACATTTCAGCTATAGTATGATAAATATGCTCCTAAAAATTTTTTCATTCTCAAATTTATGCACTAAAAATAACAATTTATGAAAAAAACAAATTCTGGTTAGGGCAAACCACTGCAAACATCCAGTTTTGCAACCTGAACACTAACAAACACCAATCGTAGTAAAAATATTGGCACAGTTAAGACATTTTATTTCTAAGAAATACGTAAGTAAATAAGGACTTCACCTTTTCAAGAAAAGGGCAGTGTCACCTTTATAGACTTAGGCATAAAGAAAGGAGATGCTGAGTTACACAACCAGCACTGTCTGCCTGGCCAAGGCAGAACCTGTGGCCAAGATGAACCAGAAAAAGCCTGTGAACCAGAACAAGTGCCTTATTCCGCACCTTGTTCATTCAACTCATTCCATTGGCATCCTTCGCATTCAACTGTTCCTGCCTGGTGACACAAAGCTTTAACATGCTAAAGAAAAAAAATCATGTATGAACCAACCCAGTTTCCACATTAGAGTGACATCATCTCCTTACTTAGCAATATTCGATTTAATGCCCATTACAGAAACACGTGTTGTAAGAGAACAGATTATAAGTGGGAGCAGATGCTGGAAGGTGGGCGGATGTGGTGGTGGTAGACTGTGGAAGTTCTCTTTCAACTACTTCAACTTTCTCAGTGAAAAACCATCCAGTAATTTACCCAGTGTCTGAGTCTGTAGCTGGAATAGCTACCCTCAGCAGTTGTGGAATACCCATAATGGCTTTCTGATCCATGGAGTAAGGGTATAGATTTTTGGAAGGGCTGCTTCACACTCCTTAGGTTCCCCTTCCTACCAAAATAGGCAAAGGTGATACCATATATTTGTAGGAGCTGCAGATGTTAGTGCCACCACTGAGAAAGGCACAGATGTTGATGGAACTCTCTGGCATCTGAAGGCAGACTACATAAGCTTTGTATTTGCTGCTCTGACTCTTTTACTATTAATTGTGGGCTGGGCAAGAGATGGCTCTGCAGTTGGACCAGCCCTACTGTAAGCAGCTCCCAAATGCCCTTAGAGACCCAGGAGAGCTGATGGTGCCCAGAGCAACTGGGGCCGACCTGGAAGGTGTCTGGAGCCTGCAGCAAATCCCAGTAGAGGAAGCACAGCTGCAGCCTCTTAGCTTTTGGAGCAAAGCCAAACTCTTTTATGCAAGTAATTATTCTCCTTTTGGAAATAACTCTTGACTTGCTATTGGGACTTGCTTCTGAGGGCTTGACCATGGGATACTAGGTGACCATGTGACCTAAGCTGCCCATCTTGAAGTAATGACACACCAAGCCAAAAGTCACACGGACCCCACCCAGCAGCACATCCTCATCAGATGGGAGTGGTATATATCAGCACTGAGTTCCACATGGCTGACTGCACTCGTGAGCTCCAGGGGCAGTCAGTGCTTTTTCCTCTCAGTGTGCCTCCTGCCACACTCACCCTTCCCTCATAGCCATGGTCTCATGGGGAATCTCCAGTGCGCAGTTCACCAAGGAGAAAAAAGTCAAATATGGCTTACAGATGACTCTGCAAGTTTTGCTGGCACCTGTGGGAATTTAATTGCAGCCCCACTCAGGGAAAGACAGTGGGGAAAGGATATCCTCCCAGGGAGCAGGACTTGGAGTTGTCCACATTATGTACTTTTCCTGGAAGGAGAGATGGCCTCAGAGGCAGATCCTCACCATGTCATCCTCATGAGTGTCAGTTTAGATGGATGGTCAGGGACATGAAAGAAGGTCTTGGGAAGAGGAATGTGGATGGACATCTTATACTAAACCCCAATATAGGTGAATATATGTGTCCTATTGGAATGGCTCAAGAGGCCATAATGTGTAGGAGGTTCTAAATATGTAGTTGGAAGATTGCCTGCCCAGTGCCCTACCTTTTCCCCAGCCATCCTGGGGCTTGCTCAGTGGCCCCATAGACAATGGTTGCAGAGACAGACAGAAACAACGCACTGGCCCAACAAGGACTTCTCACCAAGATGTGGCTACTGCCACTGCTGATTAATTTCCAGCAGCAGTGACCAACCCTGAGACTTTATGTAACACTACTGCTTTGGTTTGAGTTTGTCCTCCTGGAAGCTCACATTGAAATTTGATCCCCAACATGATGGTTTTGGGAGGTTGGACCTAATAGGGGTATTTGGGTCATGTCGATAGATTGCCTCACGAATGGATCAATGCCCTCTTGAAGGAGCTAGTTCATTCTCACTCTCCCAGGACTAGATTAGTTACCAGAGATTGACTGTTGTAAAAGCAAGTTCTGCTTCCTAGACATTATCTTGCTCTCTTTGCACCTACCCACTGACTTTTCTGCTTCTCTGCCATATTTTGAGCCAGCACATGGCCCTCACCAGAAACTGACCAGATGTGGCACTATGCTTTTGAATTTTTCAGCCTGCAGAATCATGGGCTCAATAAACAACTTTTCTTTATCAGCTACCCAGTCTCAAGTATTCTATTATAGCAACACTAAATGAACTAAAACAACTACAAACAGGAGGGGAATTATATTGAAGACCCTCCCCTTGTGAAGAGGGCAATAATTAGTCCTCACTGGAATAACTATTTACTCTGTATTTGGATACCAACAACACCTCCCATGAAGTTAACAAATTGCCTTATTCACTATCATTCATTTCCATGTAACAGTGCTTCTCACTAAAGAGCTCATTTTACGGGGATGACAGTGAGACAAGAGACTGAGGCTCATGGGATTTCTTGTCTTACCATGTGTTCCATAACCTGAAGCACAAGGCCTTATGGCATGATGGAATGGCTTACTGAACACCCAGTTATTGTGCCAGCAGGAAGATAACTCCTTAAGAAGTTGAGGTGCCCCCATACAGGATACTCTGTGTGCTATGAACCAACAGCCAATAGATGGTGCTATTTCTCCCGTAGTCAGAATGAAGAGCCCAAGAGCTGGAAGTGAGAGTGGTACCTGTTACTACATCACTCCTAATTACCCTATTAAAATGTTTGCATCTTATCACTAGAGCATCTGGGCTCCCTGGCTTAGAGGTCTCAATGCCTCTTGTTCCAGGTGGGAACCTTCAGTGCTGTCTCCTATTGCATGAAAAGTCAAGACATATTCCATACCATCCACTGGTCTCTCCATCTCTTGGAAAGATCAGTTACATTAGAACAAATGACCACACCACCACCACCGCTACTGCCACCAGCCTGTGGGTCTCCTTTCTTACAGGGCAACTGTGAGAAAGGAGCTTTCACTAGGGAAATGCATAAGCATCTTGATGCCAGGCAGTCTGGATTTGATCTATCAGCACTTTACAGGAATTGTCTGGAAAGCCAGCTGCCCTGCACCTGGGAAACTTGAAGGACCTAGTGATCTTAAGGACACATGATATGTTACAGTCTCCCTGCCAGGGAGAGGCAAGGGGAAAACCACCAGTTGTATGAGAATCTGAGCTTGAATGTAGTCAGCCCCTTTTTCTGCGAAAAGAGGTGCCCCCAAATTCCCAGCTGCCATTGTCCATTTAATCTACTCTGAGCACCCAGGGTCATTCGTGGAAACCCTACTCCTTTCAAAATCGTTCCCAAAAGAGGATTTCTTCTGTCAGCAAACACAACAAGAAGCCATTGAATTAAGAGGTAAGACTGCCACCCAATTATTTTGGGTTATTGATTCCACTGGACAGAAACACACAAACAGGTTGAACTATGTGGGCTGGAGTGTTTGCTCCTAGTAATCAGAGAAAGGTATGTCTAGAACCCAATGTTAACCTAGGTTCTTACCAAGACCCGAGATGAGACAAAGGTTTTCTTGGAGATAATTTATTCTGGGAGCTGGCTACTGGAAGGAGTAAAAGAGAAATAGGGGAAAAGGTAATCCAAGGATACACTGTTGAGCAGATCACCACAGTGAGAAGCTGGGATCTGATCCTGTAGGACCCCTCTGAAGAGCTGTGTAGGATGCAACCCAGAATTGTCTGCTTAAGGAGCAAAAGAAGAGAATATCCACCAGCTCCTGTCTGGTCAAGAGTAGGATGACTTTCAACTCTCTCCCAATTTAAGAGTTCCATCCCACAATGTAAACCCTAACTTACAGAATGTCAGATGGAATTAGAGGAGGATTGGAAGCCACCCAGAAATCATGTTCCTGACATGGATGTGTTACCCTTGTCAGAAGGCGAGAAGATGAGCAGATTTTTGTGTCAAGTATAATTGCATATTTTACATGCAAATATTCGTTATTTGGAGGAAGTTTAAATATCAAATTAAGAACAGATATTGATGTTGGGCATCCAAAGGGTGCATCAAAGTGGTAAATTATCATATTTTCCAATGTTTGAGTCCCGCCTCTCCAAGGCAGAAACCAGAACACCAGCTTTTCCAACCTATGTTATAGGTAGAATGGAGGCCAGACACTGACATATGATCATTGGATTCAGATGTAAGCTATGCGGAGGAACCAGGCACCATGGAATCCACTTTCTGGGGGACAGGCAGCAGAAGCATCTGGCCTTAGGGGCTAGCTGGGGTAGAGGACAGCTTTCAGGGTTCAATATCCATGGTGCAAGCTATCATGTGGCTACCCAGCAGGGGTGGCAGTGGATCTTTGAAACTACCATCTTGTTATATGGTTTGGATGGTGTTCCTGGTTGTGTAGTCCCCTAGATTAGTTTTCTGGCCCTCTTGAGCATTCTAATTTTTTTTTTTAATGAATTCCTCTTCTGCCGAACAACCTAGAGTTATTCTGTTGATTGCAACTGGGGTCCCTGTGCCACACACCAAGGTTACTGAAGCACTCTCCTGCCCTGCAGGCTCTGCACATCTCATTCTCAGTGGAGTCCCTCCAAATGTTTTGCATTTTTTCTTTTACCATATTTTCTAGGTGTCTATTTTATCAGTATTTGGCACTCCCTCCCCAAAATCATTTTTAATGTTTTGGCTTCCCAAAGATTTTGAATAATACAGTCTTTGTCATCGTCTGCCTAAACCTTACATACGTCTTTAGGAGAAAAGAAGAAACGTGTAGGGGTGGACTGTGTGACCGAAATGCAACAAACAATGGATTAAAAAATCCAAGAAAAATCCATTTCTTGACCTGGAGTGACAGTGATGTAGATCATAAGAGGTAGCAGTACTAATGATCTCCGTGTACTTTGCAGAATTAAATCATGATTTTAGTTTCTGCTAAAATATCTTTATTAAATGCACACAACTATAAAGCTTTTTGAAAATTTATAAAAATTTGAGGATATCAAATAAATGGAGTACTATTTTATAGCATTTTTTCCTCCTCCAGAATAGAGTACAGGGTGTGGCCCAGACAAGAACAATTAATATTTTTTGAACTCAATTGAACTAGCTCCTGGTAGGGGGAAATAAATAAATGCCTGTAGATCTGAGAACAGTGAATCAAAGGGACACTCGGAAACCATTCAAGGGCAGACAGCTCTCCAGGGAGACACCAACTTCCTATATAACCTAGAAAGCTAAGTCTCAGAGAAATGCACATCAAAACCACAATGAGATACCATCTCATGCCAGTTAGAGTGGCAATCATTAAAGTCAGGAAACAACAGATGCTGGAGAAGATGTGGAGAAATAGGAATGCTTTTACACTGTTGGTGAGAGTGTAAATTGGTTCAACCCTTGTGGAAGACAGTATGGTGATTCCTCAAGGATCTAGAACTAGAATTACCATTTTACCCAGCAATCCCATTACTGGGTATGTACCCAAATATTACAAATCATGCTAGTATAAAAGCACATGCACACATATGTTTATTGCGGCACTGTTCACAATAGCAAAGACTTAGAACCAACCCACATGTCCATCAATGATAGACTGGATTAAGAAAATGTGGCACATATATACCATGGAATACTATGCAGCCATAAAAAGGATGAGTTCATGTCCTTTGCAGGGACATGGAGGAAGCTGGAAACCATCATTCTCACCAAACTATCACAAGGCCAGAAAACCAAACACCACATGGTCTCACTCAGGTGGGAAATGAACAATTAGATCACTTGGACACAGAGCGGGGAACATCACACACTGGGGCCTGTCGAGGGGTGGGGGGCTGGGGGAGGGGTAGCATTAGGAGAATTACCTAATGTAAATGATGAGTTGATGGGTACAGCACACCAACATGGCACATGTATACCTATGTATCAAACCTGCACATTGTGCACATGTACCCTGGAACTTAAAGTATTATTAAAAAAATCAAAAAGCTAAGGCTCATTAGGCTTTCAAAATATACTGAAGTTTGAGAAGAAATGCTCACTTAGGTATTAAATAAATACTCTGTTCAGAGAGCTATGCAAGAAAGCCCTTGGACTAAAATTAGGTGAGATGCAGTCTTAGCAAAATCTTGTTAATTAAGAAATCCAGGTGAGTTTTTTTTTAATGCATGCTCATATTTTCCCATAGTGTTTGTAGCCTTCTCAAATCTTTTATTTATTCATTTATTCATTTGCTTCTTTATTTAATTAGCTACCAGGCAGTGAGTACTCGCTACATGTCAGGTCCTAGAAATGCTCCTTGGTAAACTGGCCCTGCCTGAATGACTGCTGTGACAGCTCTCTGAAAGGGATGTGAGCAGGAGCAAGAGGATGCCAGCCAGAAGTCCAGGCTTATGAGATAGAGGAATATCCTTGACCTTTGGAAATGGAGGGATGAAACCACTCTCTGGAACACCTCGGCAGAGAGAGAAAAATGAGCTGAGTCCAGGAAAACATTTGAGAGAAGTTTATGGATTGTTGGAAATGTAAAGAAACAAAACATGCATGAAGAGCTCAGCTTTTTATCTTAAATTCCATGAACTTATGTTCCAGAGAGTCAGGAGATTTGAAGTGTAATTTTGCCATGTGAATGCCACAATCATTTAATATTGTCAGTTTTCATTAAGTTTCTTCAGTGAGTTACTGCCTGCTCAAGATGAAACAAATGACAGCAATTACTCCAGGGCCCTTCCTTACCCTTACACATTATTTCTACCATTTTTGGGTCACCCTGCTAGCTGCCTTTTTGTGACTCTTGCCCTTGGTATCTCTACACTATGTGAGATTGACTTCACCTTGGACGAGTGGGCACATTAACCGTGTATTTTGCCAGAGAGACCCAAACACCCAGTACTGGCCTCTGGGTATTAACATGGGAACCAATTAACATGGGACAATTTGTTCACTGGGCCAAAGGTTTTTTGTCTGTTTTTCTGTACATCAGATTATATCACTCTTATGTTTGAAATCCTCCAATGACTTTTCATTTTACTCAGAATGAAACCCGAAGTCTTGGGTTTTATTGGAAAGGTGTTCAAAGGGTGCCAGGTAGCCTGGTTTCCCTCTTACTTCATCTCAACACTCCCTTTCATTCTACCTTTTGCTGACCCTGCCACATGCAAAGCTTGTTCCCATCCCAGGCCTCTGTACCTGCTGTCTACTCTTCCTGGACATTCCTCAAGTCACCTGCATTGCTCAGGCTCTCTGCGCAAGTGTTTTCTTATCAGAGAAGCCAACGCTGGCTTCCCTAAACTGGCCATCCCCTCACCCTTAGCACTCTATTCTCCTAGCCACCTCGTTTTTTGTTCATAGCACATATCACCAACACCTACTGCACAAGCCATGTTTTATTACTGTCTGTCTCTCTGACACAGACACAAAGGAAAAAAGAACAAATGGTCTTTCCCGGAAGGAAGATTTTTTTCTTTTTTCCTTTGTCACCTTACAATGGCAGCTTCTTGAAGGCAGCAGCTTTGATTTATTCACTATGTATTCCCTGCACTTGAATCAGTCTCTGGTACATACTGGGCCTCTATAGTAGGATGTGACAAATGAAAGAACATGTGAATGAGCAAGTGAACACAACTGGTCATTCATTTGACCACATGTGTCTTTGTTCCACAGTATTGAGATGTCCCTGTTTTCGCTGAGGCCCCAGAACCATTTTGCCACAGTGGACCTGCTCCTAAAGAGACCACAAAGAGTTTGAGTCTACAATAGTAAGCAAAGCCTGAGAACAACAAAAGAAAAGTAACGTTGAGAAATAGAGGCTGTGAGGGAGCAAGTCGGCTTCACGGACCAGGGATCACCGTCTTGGTGATGTGTCATTCATTTATTCCCTCATTCCTTCAGCACACATTTACTGGCATTTCCTCCACACCCACTGACATCCCAAACAAGTTACTTTTCATGGTCGTCTGCCAACCAAGTGAACAGAGCCAGAAAGGTTCAGAATGCTGAACCGAGTTTCCCTCGCATTGGCCAAATCCATGCATTCCAGTCTCACAAAGGAAACAAGAACAAATTGTCTTTCCCTGAAGGAAGATTTTCTTTTTCCTGTATGATATTGGAATGTATGGAATCGTGCAACACAGAAGCAGCTCCTCAATCGTTACTAGGTAAAAGATTGACATTTTCTGACACCTTTCTTGATTATGTAGGCGTATCACAGGGCCTACAGACCCACAGGCTGATTGCTTTAAAAAATAATGAAATTGTACTGAATTTCCTCTTAACTCATTGTATTCTTACTCATCTGGCTCCTCAAAGGAACTGGTTTTGGGGGGGTTTGGAAAGGATTCTGAGAAGAGGGCCACTCACCCGTCCCACCCCGCATGGCTCCAACAAGGCTCTCCCTCTAGCTCACCCTCGGTCTTTCCTCATCTTCATTTCACTTCTCTTGAAAACCATTCCCTTACTCCCGTGAACACTCTTTAAACCGTTACTTTATTTGGAGAATTCTTTAAGAACTGGTTCATCTCTTGAGTCAATACTACACTAATCACATGCATTATCTCCCCCAGATTACCTTTCACAATTGGTTCAGTTTCAATTCCCAAGTCCATTTTATTTGAGAAACATGTTGGCATGATAGCAATTTACCGTTGTCACCACAGAGGTCTGTAAAGTAGAGGCTCCTTGACGTGTTTGTAGAAATACAGATACTTACTTGGACAGGCTGACCTCAAAATCTACCTGGCTTTCTTGCTGGGGAGGTGAACCTTCTGCCAGAAACTGGCTGAGAGATCTCGGGTTAGTGCTCCAAGTCTCTGTTCCTCTGCTGTCAAAGAGGGATGACCATCATAGTTTCCATATGCCTCCATGGCTGTCTTGAGGTTTGTTTTGGTTTGGTTATGGGGTATTTTCTAAGTCACTGCACGGTGACCAGTCTCTCAAAGGGAGAATACGAAATGAAGTACTGTACTTTCCTTGAGATATAAAAAAAACTTGGAATGTTTCCTTGTTTTGACTCAACATCAGATGGTTTTATTTTATTGTTAGTGTAACTTAATATGTTATGTCTTTTAAATTAGTTCACATTCAACTTGGATAAAGGAAATAAAAGTTTGTAGAGGTGTTCAAAGTGTTTTTCAGGCTTCTTAAGTGTGTGGTTATTACCACCATTCTTGGAAATCACATTAGTTCATGGATGTCTCCAGAGAGATGATTGACTTGCAGGGCCACACATCAAGACAGTCAGGGAGCAAGGAAGGAAATTCATGAGTCTTTGAGTTGCTATCCTACCTCTAACCGTAAGGCTAGATAGCCTCTTTTTTTTTTTTTTTAAATAATTACTTTCATCTAATAATTTAAAAATTGCCATCAGGGATGCTGTCACAGGACAAAGCAAGGAGGATATACCCACTTAAATATAAATCTTTGAGCAGCCCTACTGACATGGGAATTTCTCATAATGTTCTGTGAGGGAAGTGCCAAGAAGGTAATTAAAATTGCTATCATACCTTTAGGCTACTGCAAACTGCCGGGTCTCTTGAAGGTCAGTCATGTAAGGAGAGGTTCTGTGCTTACAAAAATAGGTCTGGCATTCTTTACAGAATTACGAAGTGCAGTGTGCACTCTGGCTTAGAAATATAGAAGCTTGATTAAAAACTATAGAGCAGTAACTTCCAAAGGGATGCTTGGAAAATGCAGGGGAATGTGAACCTAGCTAGATGTATAAGATGTTGACAGTAGTAGGCTCAGATAGGGTTAGAAACGCACTATGGAAATGCTGCTGGGTCTTGGGTAGTTGACGTGGATGCTGTGCAGGAAGGTGGAAGGACTTTGGAGTGAGCAAGCTGGAAACCAAATCTTGGCTAGTATCTTAGGGAAGATTACTTAACCTCTGTGGGCCTTGGCTTCTCTACCCACAAAGTAGGGGAAAATAATAACAAGATATGGTATATAAAGGACACAGCCTGACACAGTCACTGAGGACATACTAAGGCAGTTCCTCACTCAGCGACTCAGTCTCATCAATGCCAAGAAACAGCGCTGGAATAGCTTTTGAGAATCTGAGCTTTCTTTGCCACTTCTTATTTATGTCTGATCTTTACAAGAATGAAGGAGACCTAAAAGTTGACAATATGGCTCCACTGCCATCCTCTTAGAATTAATTAATTAAGTGCTTTATTTACTTACATGTCTATTTATTCTTTGAGCAACCAACAGAGTCCAGAACAAATGGCAAATCAGGGCTTAGAGGAGAAATGAGAAAACTTCAACAATGTATTCGGGTCTTTAGGTTCATTTTCAACTCTTGTGATTAACAGATTCAACCAATATGATAAGTGCAATGTGTTTTACCTGTGGGGAATGAATTTGAAGCCCACTGAAGCCACAGCTGGGTGAAGTTCAGTTCAGGCGTGGCCAAGTTTCTAAAGCAAGTATTTGTGTGTTCATCACAATCAACCTGACTGACAGGCAAAGTTATGAGGATGGACGTAAAAGGTGTTTCATGATTCAAGAGTGAAATGCCCTGAGCTGTGATTGTGTTCTGGGAACAAGTCAAGGGAGCCCAGACCCTTTTTGTAGGATCCAGCGGAGCCTCAGTGCACCCTTGCTATAGCAAGGTTTCCATGCCCTTTCCAGGATCCCCAGAGGATGCCGCTTCATAGTTAGCCAGATATTAAGGGAATTTACCCCTAAGGTCCTGATTTAGAACACTTCCTGATGAGCATAAAGGTACAGTTCATCCATCCTCATACCCACACTCAAGGCAGTGGCCTGGTCAGACTCTGGGCCAACCAGGATGAGCACTTCACTAGGACAATGGTCTGTGCTTTAGGAACATCAGCCCTAAGATGTGGCAGTTTATTCTCAGAATTTCTCAGTGAGTTCCAAAAAAGGGAAATGCTTACCTGAAGCAGAACAACAGTCTATCTGCTGTGATTGAAACTGGGGATGGCCAGTATGTGACATCTGCCTTTCCCTTTCATTCACAAATGCTACATCTTTCCCCCTTGTGCCTGGACTGAAATCTTCCCAGCCACTACTAATTGATCAAGGTCACACTTAAACTGAATCCTATTTTCAGGTCTGAGATGCACAACTTCTGGAAAACAACTGGAAATCAGAGAGGAATCAGCTGGCAGCTGTGTCAAATAGCAAGCAGGCGCATGTGGGCCATTGAACTATTTTCCCAACTACAATTTCCAATTCCAGTCTCCATTAAATAAACGCTATCTATATGACACCGAGTTAACCATAAAACTTAGCAATTTTTCCCCCTTTTTCCCAAATTATTTTATCTCCTTTTTGATACAAGAAGCAGTTTCCTTAGTAATTAACCTAACTCTACAAATTCTTTAGGTGTCATCCTTGATAACTTCCCTTCTTTCCCCACCTCCATGTAACTTACCAGCAAATCAATTCCATCTCTAAAATATGTCCACCTACTCCTCTGCATTTTCATCACCACCCTCTCCATCCAGGCGCAATTTTGTCTCCAGGGTTCCTGTGCAACATCCTCCTTCCTAACTGGGTTTTTCACCTCTAGTTGTGCCCCTTTAAATCCATTCTCTATCCAGCAGCAGTGGAAACACTGAATTTTTTTTTTTTTTTTGAGACTAGTCTCACTGTGTTACCCAGGCTGGAGTGCAGTGCAGTGGTGGGATAATAGCTCAATAGCTTCTAGACTCACGCAATCCTCCTGCCCCAGCCTGCCGAGTAGCTAAGCCTATAGGCATGTATCACCACACTCAGCTGATTTTAAAAATGTTTTTATAGAGACAGGATTGCACTATTTGCCTAGCCTAGTCTTGAACACCTGGACTCAAGAGATCCTCCAGCCTCAGCCTTCTAAAACACTAGACTTACAGGTGTGAGCCACCACACCTGGCCAACTGATAGTCCTAAAGTGGAAATCAGATCACATCATTATCCTTTTTTTAGGCCATGTGTTTTCTATTACCAGAGTAAAACCCAGACTCTTTACTGTGGCCAGCAAGCCTCTGCCTATCTTGGCAACCTCACCTTCACCATTGTTCCCTTGTTCTTTCTGCTCTAGACTCATGGTCCTGTCTCCTTCCTCTCTGCAAAACATTCACTTAGAGACCTGAGAGAAACCAAGCATAGCCAGACCTTATAGTAGCAGGCGATATTTTACAGTGAAGGCTGAAGGGGAGAAAAAAATGGGAAATAAAAACAGAAAAAATGCTATCTTATTTTATAGCCAGCCAATCTGTTTTCCTCTTACAAGGGCTCCAGGCAGACATATTCTAATGTTTTAGGACAATTAGAAATCTTGCTTTGATGCCTGGCAAAATACAGGTTGCATATTAAGAGGAGCATGTATTGCATAGCCAAGTTGCCAGTATGCATTTGATTGCCCTGAGCCTCTTCAAGCATTTGTGTTTGTCCTGCCTGCAGCACAGAAAACTTCCTCTTCTTCCAGTCAAAGGGCAAGGCCCCAGAGAAATTCATATGCAATTTAAGTGTGTTCTTGGTCAGGATAGCTATTTGCATTCAAAGGAAGTCATTTCTGAAGCATTCCTTTCAGAATTCCAATTAGAGATTTAAAACACACGCACGTAAATGAGAACGCTTTAAAATGAGGTGTAGAACCATATTGAGGTTACTAACTTAATAATGTTTGAGCCATCAAATAAATGTTCCATAGTAGTTCATAACACATTTTAAGTTATGTCTAGGTTGGTTTGGGTTAATAGTCCCTTTAATTATTCTAATGAGGCTTCCTTGCTTGCCAAGCTATATTCTCTTTCCATTTAGCCTCATCATACTACTGTGTATTTTTTATGGGCTCCCTAAAATTGGTGCTAAGGGAGTCAGCTGTGTCCAGGAAAGAAAAGAGTTTATCTGTGACTCTGAATCCATGTATTGATTCCACAAAGATTGAAGAGCACCTATGGTGTACCAGGCACTGGGTGGGCTGTGCACCAGGACAAGGCACAGATTCCTCCTTGTAAGAGTCTATGATCTGGCTAGGGGTTACCAGGCAATTTGCATGCAGAGCGTAACTGATCAGGAAAGGGGTTGAAGCAGTGCAGCATGTTTCAGGAAGGTGTCCGGGAGTGTTGTGTAGAAGCTGAGACACAAGGAAAAGTCAGAATAAGCCAGGCAGAGGAGTGAGTGTCCCCAGCAGAGGAAAGAGCCTGAGCAAAGACCCGGAGGGGGTGGGTGCCCAGGCAGCGTGAGCATCCCAGCTGCGCCAGCCTCCATCAGGTGTTATATTTTGAGCTCGTGGGCCCCCATTCACCTGAGTCGCAGGTTCCCAGATTTTTATTCCCTCTAGCTCACCTGTGGGGCACGCTTTTGTCATTCTCAGACTTCAATTTCGCTCAAGCCTGTAATCCCAGCACTTTGGGAGGCCGAGACGGGCGGATCACGAGGTCAGGAAATCGAGACCATCCTGGCTAACACGGTGAAAGCCCGTCTCTACTAAAAAATACAAAAAACTAGCCGGGCGAGGTGGCGGGCGCCTGTAGTCCCAGCTACTCGGGAGGCTGAGGCAGGAGAATGGCGTAAACCCGGAAGGCGGAGTGAGCTGAGATCCGGCCACTGCACTCCAGCCCCGGCGATAGAGCAAGACTCCGTCTCAAAAAAAAAAAAAAAAATCTTTAAGAGGCATCCCCCAGCCCCCACCCCCAACCCCCACAAAAAAAGTATTTTTATCTTGCCAGGGCTAGATTCAAATAATGAGAATGTTGTGAAGTATGAAATGCACAGCCAATGGGAATGTAATTTAAAAGAAACTTATTTTAATAACAATAACCCTGGACTTATAAAACAATTTAGGGCCAAAAAGAGTAACCTTAATTTTTTTCACTTGTCCTTCACTGCATTTTTCTAGAACATAAGTTTTACCAGGGCAAGAACCTTTGTTTTGCTTCACTAATGTTTCCCAACTGCTAGAATGTAAGCACATAATAGTCATTCAGTAAATATTTGTTGACTATATAAGAAACGTTATGGGGGCTATTATGTTCTGTGGAGGTTTCCCATATCCTGGGAAATCTTGATGATCAAGGACCGTGGTGGTCCTTGAAAGATGAGGGAGGGTTTCCCCAGAATGGACAACAGCGGTTCTAATACAGCAAATAAACCAAGGACAAGGCTGTTAAAAAAAAGACGGGTGTGTGGACAGAGAGAACATAGAACAAAGGATTTCAATACATTATTCTGTCCCGCACAGTACTGTGCAATCATTTCAATCATTCTTCATTCACAAGCCAGTTAAGAAAAAACTCCTAAGAGAAGCCCAAGGACTCAGGGCCAAATGCCCAGCACTGGCAACATTTGCCCACACTTCGCGACAGTAAGTAGAAAGCAAGGAACCTTGGCCTGGCACGTTGGTTGCTTCAAGCTCACTTTGGCTGGAAGGCAGGGAGCCTCAGTCCTTGCCAGCACTGGTTTGAATCCTAAGTGAACTCCCCTGGCTTCGGGCCAAATCTTTCTGGTGTGTGAATCCTTCAACCTCCTGCCACCGCAAGGCTTTCTTCTACTCTCACCTCAAACCCCTAGGAAACTTCTCCGAAACTTCAAAAGTTACTCACTCAGACACTGCTTCGTTGGTTGGAATATAAATGTCCAAGAGTCTTGACATCTTCTATGGGGATCTTTAAAGAACACTTCAAAGAAAGAGCTCTCGTGCTTTGAGAATTTCCCACATAATAAGTGAAAATAATTGCCCCTTTCTATACGTTGCTTTTCTCATCCAGAGGGACTGGTATATTAAAAGGCCTGAGAGAGCACCAGCGAATATACTCACGAGCCTGTGCTGTGCCTTGGAGCCACGGAGCCAGAGATGGTGTGGTCGCCGGCATCCTCCAGCCCCTTTCGGCCCTTACGTGACAATATGTGGACACTGTCACTTGGAAATCAGACTCTATTCTTTGGGAGTAGATGATCATTTTCCTTTTATGAGGACGAAATCAGTTTTTATAAAGAAGAGAGAAAAATCTTTTATGAAATTAAAATCTGAAACAGCATCTTACTTCTGGACATGGCGTCTTCTATTTTACAGGCCATGTTTATGCTACATTGTGTGTAGAATCGGGGATAAGGCTTGGAGTTAAAAGGAAAAACTTAGAAGTCGGCGAGTGCCCACCCCTCCACTGAAAGATAAGAGAACGGAAGAATTTTAACTGTTGTCCCAAAACCCACACAGAGGAAAAAGGATTGAGAAAAAAATAAGTGAATGTTTTGAGTCTGATCCTCAGCTTATGAGTAATGTAAAATAACAGCACTTACCTCATAGAGCTTTGGAGAGGATTAAGGGAAATGACACCACAGCCCAGCTACTGGCACAAAGTAACTGCTAAATAAGCGAGTTCACTTGGTTAGTAGCTAAGGAGATAACCACAGCTCTGGCCCAAACGAGTGGCTCTCAATCGCAGCTGTGGATCAGAATCATCTGGGATGTTTTTTCAAAAATGCTCAAGCCTAGGCCCAGCTGCGGACATTCTGAGTTAATTGCTCTGGGGTGAGGCCCAGTTTAGGTACAGCTGACCTCACCAGGTGATTCTGGGCAGCCGAGGTTGAAAATCACTGCTGTAGGAGGTCCAAGAACAAAAACAAAGACCATGTACCCTTATGACTGGATACATACCAGGCAGATGGTAAACAGGAGAGGAAGAGGGAGAGAAAGGGGGGAAAAGGAAGAACAACAGAATGAGAGAACAAAATTTTAAATAGTATAGTAAGGTTTAAAAACAAGTTTGAAAATGACATCTTTTGTCAATAGCAAGTGTGTGGTTGCTACAAAAGATAATAATGCCCAACCTAATTGAAATGAAGCAATTACTAAGTCTTAATAAGAGTCTTATTAAAACAATAGAGTTTTCATCTGTCCTTGTGGCTAGGGAGACCTGTTGACACAGCTAAAAGACATAGGAAAACACACCCAGATTAACAAGGGGGCAGTCATTTAATGCAGAAATCCAGTTAACATAAAGAGACGGAGGTTGAACAACAGGTCTTCAAACAATACTGCATAGTGTCACGAGTTAGCTCTTAAGCACGTTTGATCTGCTTATCTTATGATTTCGATTCCAGTACAAAGACGGAGAGGAGACTTCAATTAAAAAAAAAAAAAATAAGGCAACAGAAGAAGAATCTTCCTGTGACAAGGAACATCCACAAATAATGCACAAATATTTGGTGCTGACACAATAAGACACCATCAGGACAAGTTCTGAAGATGCTGCATTAAAATTTAACAAGCATGATACAATGACAAGAAAATTATACTCGCTTTGTTACGAATCCTTTTGCAAATAGAAATGACTCTCAGGTAATTGTTATATACAAACTTTCTGAAATAAATGGAAATCATACAAATTTTTCCATTGCAGTTTCTTCTTTCTCTACACCTAGAAATGTCCCATGGCACTGCTCCCTATTCTCACAGTCAAAGCATAAATAGTCATTAAAGCACTTGAATCCACAGTAGTCTTGTCCTTAGAAAGGTTGGGAGGTTTTGCATGATTTTCTATCAGTAATCCAGAAAGGGCCAGCAGGCAACAGGTTGGAATGTAAAAGACCGCTTTGTGCTTGGAATCCTGAACTCCGCGCCGTTCCCCTCAGGGAGGCGCTCGCACTGTGGACAGGCCCAGTGCGTACAGTCATACCGTGGAGTCTCTGCCAGACTTTAGCTGTGCAATCTTGGTCCGGCTAATAAACGGATAAGCGATGCAGAGACCTCCAGCTGCCACAATAAAGCCTAAACTGCACCAGGCGCAAAAGATGGACCAGCTGTAACCATGTTCCACATCGGCAGGCAGGCTATAAATTAGCTTCGGGAGCCGGTTCAAATCATAAGAGATACTGGCGGCATAAGTACAGAGGGAAATGGTGCAAAATATCCCTATAAATAATACAAAGAGAACAGAATGATTAGTTACAGTTTGCCTGTTACAAGACAAATGCCAGACAGGCCTTTATGAAAATCAGATCAACCATTGAGGCAGTCACTCCAAATTCACAAATGATCCGTAATTCTTTTACTTGAATTAATTCATTTGACAAACACTGGGAAAACTTCTGTGTGCCAGACCCTACACTAGGGAGTGGAGATGCAGGAGTGAAAAAGATAGGAAAATTCTGATAATCTGAATTATTCAGAATTACCTAATTCAAATGGTTATATATATTGGAATTCATTTGTTTATTATTAAAAGCAAAAGTTGTATTTTTAAAAGAAAAACTTCTATCATCAAATCAAGCACAAAATAGTTTTTATTTTCCTTCACTCTCCACCTATTTTCATACACTTATTCTGTTATAATCATTATACAAAGTATGCTTTCTTTTTCAATTAACATTATCATAAGTATTTATCATGTTGCCTTAAATAATATTTTAGATGAATTCATACAAGTAGCTAAATCTTTTTTGTTAAGGCATAGTCTTACATATACCAGGGCCTCAACAAATGGGTTTTTTCAATGAATGAATGCTTTTAAATAGTATAAATTAACTCCAGCAATATGGAATTGGTGTAAAATAGCTGACTAAGGAGATCATCCACTTTCACCATTCAAAATGGAGGCAACTGGAGTGACATAAGGAATATGGACAGACCCAAAGCTTTGCTTTTTAGACCAGTGAGTGTGTATGTAATTTTCCTCCTGCAACACTAAAATCAGAACTGATATTAAAAATGCTTCATAAGCCCCAAACACAGGAGTTTTACTACTCAAGTCATGTGGATATAGGTGCTTCTATTCTACCACAATGGACCCTCAAGATGCTCCTTTTGGATAGGCAGAGGATCAGAATGTGGTGAATAATAAAAACAGAAACTGGCACCCAATCAAGTATCAGAATGTCCAGTTCTGTTCTGAATCCTACACATCTCTTCTTCACGTCTGGTTTATCCTGCATACAACAGAGATAACATTCATTGGCTGGAAAATTCCTTTGGCATCCTTACAGATACATGTAGCATCTCCACTGGAAACAGAGACACAGATTTTGAAACTGAAAAGAAGGAGCTAAAAGTAGCAGATTACCTCTCCAACCCCCTCAAGGCTCCCCACCCCCTACCCACCACCCTTTTTTAACCTATAGCTTTGGAGATTAGAAACACTAGCAGAAAAACAAATTCAGAGCAGGCAGCAATTTGGAGAAAATAAAGACCACCTTAATGCCATCTTGAAAATGTTAGAATTCTGCCTCCATTCAAATCATGTAAGAGCACACTGCCTGAATCCTTTTCCAAATGTGCATTTAGAAAATAAATGTCCTAAATTAAAAGGACACTTGATCTGAGATAATTTGATATTTCCTACTCTTTGTTTAATTCTGCATTTAAACTCTAAAGTGAGTCTGTTTTACTAAAAAGGATAAAATCTTTTCTTCTGACTTCTTGCTCCAATTTATTATAGCAAACATATCACTTTGAGTGATCAAAGAGAAAAATCGAGATGGAAATAATTCTCTCATAAAGTAATGGACCATTCAGAAAAGAATACTCCACTTTCCTCAAACCTTGTGAAAAGCAAATGTTCTTAGATCTATACAAATGTTTTCACTGGCGCCAAAACAAAGGCAGTTTTTATTTATAACAAAGCCCTTTTAATAAATGCTGGTAATAGAACAATAGGCAGTTAGAAAAAAATAATCTTTGGAGCATCAACAAGTAAAACAGAATAATAGAACAATGACATCTTCACAGGAAAAACAACTTTATTCTGCATTTAGCTGTTTGCACACAGCTGAATGCCTAAAAGCAAGCATTTTTACAAGTAACATAGTTTTAATGACCTATGAAAGCTTGAGTTCAAACCTAGACTTTTAAGCATCCTTTGATGTCTAAGTGCATTGGGTTGGGATGTGAGAAATAAGTATTCTAGTTTCCAGCTCTACTAAACACTGTGCAAACTTGAAATTACCTAACCTCTCTGAGCCTTGGTTTCTTCATCTAGGAAAAAAAAAAGTGGGAAACTTGATTACTGAAGTCCCTACAAGTGTCAAATTTCTGTGATTCTGTTATTCCAAAATGAAACATGAAACAGGAACATTTATTAAAACTTCCTAGTGAATCTAGTACTCAGCTTATGCAATTAAATGAAAACGGAATGCCGTATGTATTTATCTTTCTGTATATACTCCCTTTGATTTTACACTTAACATTTATTTTATTAGCTCCTCTCGCCTGCCAACCCCATAAAATTGCTTTTGATGACATGAATTCTATCATTACACCACCGGTTCGTACTGAATAGAACAGAATTATAAGAAAGAATCTAATCTGAGGATTTAACCAGAATGATTTCTCTCTGCCCTCAATGTCCTGGATAGTTGTGCTTTTCCTGCGGAATTGATTTGTGCTTACCTCATGGACACTGTGAATGATGTCACTAATAGAATTTTTCTTTGTCCAAGTTGCCAGGGCACTGACGCTCCCTAAAGCTAAATCTATAGCCCACCATGAGCAAAAGTATGGGATTTCATGGCATGCTTTTGGCTTCTAATCTCACTCTTGGATCCATCTTGCCTTGGAAACCTGATTGTCCCTTTGTCTTACTTTATTTATTTGTATTAATTTAAGTGGCCTCTCTATGCCAGTTAAGTTTTTTCGGAACAGGGCACGCATCAAACTTTGATGCAGACTTGTTTTATTTATTGTTGCCTTTATTCACTCAGCTGAGCATGGTGGAGAGGAGGCCTATCAGCCCACAAATATGTCCCCTCTCTATCCATCCCCCTTCCCACAAATGCCCCTATAGCTTGCCCTTCCGTAACATCTCTTCTCCTTCCAAAGTGCTCTCGAAGTTGTTCTTAGTAAGAGGAAAGCAGGGCAGGAAAGAATGACAAGAAAACCATATTTAGGAGCTCTTCCTTTTCAGACCCTCACATTTCTAAGAAGGTTTGCACATGCATAGCTGCCACCACTATGATTTGTGAGATGGGCAGGAATGTGTGATGATTACAAGGAAATGTACTAAGAGGAGAAAGCATTGTTTCCAACTTTTCCAACAAGCTTTTGTAAAAGAAGCCTAACCCATTCAAGATATTTTTAAACACAAAACAAAAAATCCTAAATTCAAAGACATCAACAAAAAGCATTGTTTGAAATGATGAAAGCATTCTTACTGTAGCTGAATTAATAGTTTTAGGTCAATGTTGAGAGTGTGGAATTCTACATTAGGTTCCACATACATGTCTTATAGTACTCATATGCATGAGTTTGCCAGAGCTGCCATAACAAATTACCACAGACTAGGTGGCTTAAACAACAGAACTTTGTTTTCTCACAATTCTAGAGGCTACAGTCTAAGATCAAGGTGTCAGCGGGGTTGGCTTTTTAAACTGAGGACTCTCTCCTTGGCTTGTCAATGGCCATCTTCTCCCTGTGTCTTCATACAGTCTCTCCTCTATCACCACGACCAAATCTCCTCTTCTTATAAGGACAGCAGTCATACTGAGTTAGGGCCCATCCATATCACTTCATTTTTACTTAATTTTCTCTTTAAAGACCCTTTTTCCAAATACTGTCACATTCTGAGGTAGGAGGCAAAGACATCAACAAATGTATTTGAGGTGACACAAAGCCCATAACGTTCCGCACACGTGTGTGTATGTGTGTGTGTGTACTCATGCACGAAATATATTTTTAGCTTTTTTATAGGTTTTAGCAAGATTGTACTATTCTAGGTGTTACTCAATTAGTTATTCAACAGTTATTTATCGAGTATCTACCATGTCCCAAACCTAGTTCTGGTATATTAGAGATAGTTAAGTTTCATGAGCTCTTTTTGGTCACAGCTGGACTCAGTTCAACACTGATGTGGTCAGGAACTTCAAGCAATCTCTCCACTCCACTTTCCTGTATGCATCTCAGGAAAAGGTCATAGAGATCTCTTAGACTTCCCATAAGTTCTGCATGGAGTCCAACAGAGCTGAGCACATGGAGTCAAGAAAACCTGAATGAAACTGAATTCTGCCATACGTTGAGTTCTACCAACTTAAGAGTCAGTTCATCGCAAATTACCCCAAGTAGGGATTACCTATGTAGCAAGTTATTTCTGATAATGCTGCATTTTCATTGGCAGCAATCTAATTAATGCAAGGTATGTGAAAGGAGTATGGAAGGATTAATAAGGCATCGCCTCTGCATTCTGAAAGTTCAAAATCTAATGGTCCTTCCTGAAGATCCATGGGGAGAAAGGTGGTCCCTCCTCTATTCTTCTCTGAGGCTTTCCCTTCCTTTTCACTTCTCCCCTCTTCAGTCAGCTGGTGGCCCCCAGAGAGAGAGAGAGAGGTTCCTGAGTCCTAAGCTAGGTCCTTACTACTGCTGGCAGCATCTTCAAAAAAGTGAATAAATTACTGGTTTCCTGACAAGCCCTGCATGCAACTACTTTTCTTATAAAATATTAAAAGGTTTTCTGCCAATATTCATAATTAGAAGATACCACGATATCACAGAATTATAGGGCTAGAAGGGATATTTTCACATCAGGACAGAAGTAAATTTATGCTACCATCCCCACAATCATCAACCTAATTTCCTACCCTAAAATCTTCATGGTGCCAGCTGGTAAGATGCAATTAGGGTAACGGGGCCCATTCTTTTGACCACCATTTTTTAATGTGCTTAAAAGACTGAAAGGAGTGGAAGTTGCTTCACCCTGTTTAGCCTGCTTGATAAATAATGTAACTACAACACCCAAAGGCATGAACATTGATTTTTTTCCCCCTACTCCTTCGAAAGGTGGCCTGCCCATCCTTCTGATCTTTTTAGCCTTCCTTCAAATGCCTCATGCTAGTTTTCACACAGATTACTCAAAAAGCCATTCCTATATTGTCCTAACTGACTGGCAGAACTAACAGAGAGAAACAAACTCCACACACACACACACACACACACACACGCACACACACACACGCACACACAATGCAATTCCTAAATCCCAAAAGCATCAGATCTGAAAGCATCCAATCTGAAAGACTGAAGCAATCTCTTTAGTGGAAAATCCTCGCCTGGTCTGACATAGGCTATTCTAGTTCTTATTGATCCCATTTAGTGTGAATATTCATGTGTTTAGCCACAGGAATGTTAATGTATTTGATTTCAAGATGCCACCCCAGATCTTGCTGAGGGTGTTAAATAACACAGGATATATGCACCGTGTTACTCTTCTAAAATAAAATTTTTTTAATCCTGAATTACAAAACACACCTGGCCCCCAAGGTTATAGAAAAAATATCACGGACCTGTAGTTTCAGGTCATAATCAATGGATAATCATAATCTAGATAATTCAATACACCTACCATGGCGGAGTCTTTTTTTTTTTTTTTTTTGATTCATTGAAACAAAAGAATGAATAACCAGTGTAGGTGGGTGTTAACTATCCCTGGAGCTCTGCTAGGGCTGCCTGGACTCTGTCTTCTCTGTCTCTGCTGTCAGGAAGGGAGTGTTTCATGCTGTGTGTGACCTTCCAGTTGGCCACTCAAGGCACAGCCTGTGAAGGTGAATGAATTTGGTGAGCAGTGAGACCCCCACCAAGGGAGGCCCAAGCTTTATCCATTTTTAAGACTCCTAGTGAATTAAAAAAATAGTAAAAATCCTACAACAGAGACCTAAAAAAGTGTTTAAAAATGTTTGCACTGAATAACCTTTTAAAAGATTTATAACTTATTATATCCATCTAATAGAATGCATCACTTAATAATATAGGTGGAAATATTCATTCACACTACACTGAAAGCAGTATAGTCTAGTAATGGGCAGAAGCTTAAAGCTGGAAGATGAGAGTCTTATCCCCTCAATCGCCTGTGTGTGCTTCTGTGCCTGTGTGTGTGAAACCTCAGAGGGTGTGACATCCAAAGTCTAAACTGAAGGCCCGTGAGGGACGTGCAGGCTGGCCCTGGCCCTCTGGGAGGACCTTGCATGGCCCCAGGGAAGAGGAAAGGGGGCGAGACCTGGCTCCAGATGTGCATCAACAGTCAGTAGGGCTGCTGTGTCACATGTGGTAATCAAGACCTGTCTGTGCAATCAATAAGGCAGAAGGAGAAAGATTGTTCCAACGTTTCCATTTTAACCGCCCAACCTGTCACATGGTTGATGTTCTTCATTTGAAAGTTTAGCTAATAAGTTCAGGCAGAGAATGAAGATGACAGAGCATTAGAAGGCGCTAAGTTTAGTATCAGAACTCTGTGGGAAGGACGCTGACTTGAGTGGCTAAAGACATTCTGCTTAATTAAAATCGATTCTTTTAACCCTTTTTTTGCTCTCATCTTCTGCATATGAACGTTCTACAGCTAATTTATCTCATGCACTAGATTGACGTGGTTGTCTCAGTGTTTGCAAAGGAAATTTCAAGGCATTATTTGTAGTAACAAAAACAAAACAAACCCCCCTGAATCCCATAGCAACAGAACAGGTGAATCCAGCATAGCATATCCACTCCATGGAAAAATATGCTTCTCCTCTCCCCCTCTTCCATCCCTCCCCTTTTCTTCTCCTTCCTTTTCCTTTCTTCTTTGCTTACAATGAAGCAAATACATGGCAAGATTTGGTCCAGAATAAGGGAAATATTGAAAAAAGGTTGTTCTGTTTTCAGGTGATAAGGTCTGTAAGTGGATTCCCCCTTAATTTCAATAATGTTGTTTGGGCAACCGAAACTAAACAAAACAACAGAACAATGATAACAATGTTAGGTTGTATCTATTAGTCCTTCAGAACTGGTCATCAAACTTCAAGTTTATTATTTGGGTTTTTGTTGTTGTTGTTGTTGTTGGTGGTGGTGGTGGTGGTTTCTGTTGTGGGTATTGCTTTGCTTGTTTTGATGTTGCCTAACAAGTACATAGGAGCTTCCCATGCTCGATCCTGAGGACTCCTGAGCTTCTCTCTGGTCCAGAGGTACAATCCACACATGGATCCAAAATAAGGGTTGAGAACAGGAAGAGGTGGACCTGGTCCAGGAAACTCCTGCCTCTCCTCTGTGCCCACCTGCCATTGAACCTTCAACTTCCTTTCATTTAAAACCAGACTGGCCCCTCAGTCTCCCAAGGAGCACTCAGTAGGCTTTCATGGCCTTGCAATTTATTTTAATTCTAGCAATTGTTAGAATCTTTAGTTCTAACAAAAGTTCTAACAAATCCCCTGACAAGGGGAGTGGTATGGGGCCTTTCCAGGGTTGGGAGGCAACACATCTGTACCTCTTCGATATTTATGGAGACAAGAGTCAGAGAAATGGGAGCTTAAATAAAGGGAGAGAAGAAAACAGGGGAGATTTTTAAGTAATCACTAAGCCCCAGCAGAAGCATAAAGGAATCCTCTGTGCAGTGCAGTCCTCTCTGATTCTTTGCTGCCCTTGTCTGCTTTAATCTTTAATTTGGATTTTAAATGCATCCCTTGGGCAGGAACCCAGTGGCTGGTCTTGAGGGTCCAAATCCACCTCTAAAGCCTCAGAAACTAACAATTCAGCCTCCCTGTGCTACAGTCCTGGTGGCCACTGTGATTTCACCAAAATCCAGAAAACCTAAATTGGTTTTCTGCTCAGAACTAGGCAGGATCCATGTGACTTCTGAATGTTCCAGGATGCTGGTGATGATGCCCCACATTCCAGATCACTGCCAATTGCAGCACCATTTTGTGGAGTGGGACAGGGGCGAGTGGGAGTTAGAAGGAAGGATCCCTGCCTGTGAAGTGGGTTCCTTAAGGCTGCAGGGTGGTTGACCATGCCAGAGGGCAAAGCACCCCCAACCTGTCAGCCCTCTGAGACAGGCAGTCAGCAAACAGTGGCAGCCGTGGTGGGGTGTGGCCACCTCCTGTTAACACAGGAGTAATTAGGTGACCCATTCCAGTGAGAAGTGCTAGAAAATCTAGGCATGGTCACTTGAATAACAGAATTCCAGGCAAGTGGAAATAAGCCTATTTAAAATGGCTCTCTATCTAGGGGAATATTCGTTCTGTTGCTGAGTATAGTTTGTGAAACTGTTAATGTCCAGTTAATTTGGCATTTGCTAATCATTAATACAGGAGTTTTCTGTGAAGGAGGAGAAGAAAAGAAAGATTTCTTCCCTGAAGCTAACGTCGGTCAGTGTTAGCCATCGACTCAGCACCTGGCACCTTTTTAGACAAAACTACCCTTTAGCTGTTAGTCAAAAACATCCTAGCCCTGTCTCCACACCCCCACCCTTTCCAATCCCTTGTTTAAAAATCAAGTCACTCCTTTGCTTCAAACCTTCTAGGGGCATCTGTCACCCTTAGCTTCAAATCCAAGCTCTCCACCATGACCAACAAAGCCCTGAAGCTTTGGCCACTGCCCACTTCCCCCACCTCATGTGATACTATCCTGTCCCTCACTCCCTCCAGCCCCACTGGCCGCTTCTCTCCAGTTTGGCACTAGTGGTTTCCTCAGTCTGCTGCGCTCTTCCCACCACCGGCTGCTTCTCAGGAATTAGCTCAGAAATCATCACCTCAGCAAGATCTTCCCTGAGTCCCTATTTCACCCTGTTTCTTTTCTTCACAGCTTTTATCACCACCACAAATCATTGTTTATGTCTCTCCACAATAAAAATGAACAAGGATTTTGCCTGCCTTATTCATTGTGTGTCTTTAGCACTCACAGCAGTGCCTCATACATAGTAAGTTCTCAAAAGATATCTGTGGAGTAAAATGAATGAGTGTTGTGTATGTAAAAGTGACACCATCACTGAAGCATGACCTTTGAATTGATATCCAGCCAGGGGATGGGTTGTGATGATCTATCCCCCTCTGTCTTTGAGGGCACCTCATAAGCTATGGCCCACGTTTGCCAAGAGTCCAGGTCAGGGTTTGGGGCACAGTATGAAATAAGGAACAGAAAACGGGGCGCGGTGGCTCATGCCTGTAATCCCAGCACTTTGGGAGGCTGAGGCGGGTGGATCACCTGAGGTCAGGAGTTCAAGACCAGCCTGGCCAGCATGGTGAAACACTACCAAAACTACAAAAATTAGCCAGGTGTGGTGGCACATGGCTGTAGTCCCAGCTACTCAGGAGGCTGAGGCAGGAGAATCACTTGAACCCAGGAGACAGAGGTTGCGGTGGGTCAAGATCGCACCACTACACTCCAGCCTGGGTGACAGAGTGAGACTCCATCTCAAAAAAAGAAAGAAGAACAAAAAAACAGACTGGGCTCATTTTAGAGATTAAACCCAAGACACTTCCATCTAACCTACTAACAGGCCACAATGGGGATATGGAGGATGCATTTTTCACACTATTGTTTTCCTTAAATTCTGCATTTCCCAGCAAAGCCAAAATGACCTTCTGGTTGCTTTTCTAACAGTGAAAACAAAATTAACAGGGAGATAACAAAGTGACACTAGCTAGTCGCATGCAGAGCAGCCTTCACCTTGGCTGGGACAGACGGCCTGAGACGTGCAGCCTACCTGTCATGAGGAACAGGAGTCCAGCCACGTGCTGGGTCAAGCTCTCCTCCCAGAAGAAACTGACCGTGGCCACAATGCAGCCGCAGAGAAGGACGGCTACAGCCATGCCCAGGAAGCCAGCAGTGATTCTTCTTAAATCTAATCTCAAAATAGACACAGACATTCACAATCAGAATTCAGGAAAGTCATTAAGAATTAGAGAATTAGGGCTTTGTATACCTTGTGAAAATTAGTAAGTTATATGGACAGGCTTAGAGCCTACGGGGCGAGGAGGCTTAGGGAATACTCTTCCCAGGCATTCCATAAGAGGACTAATGGGGTGAAACCAATGGAGGGTCAGACTCTACCCTCTCTGAGTCCATGGAGAAGTCCACACCAAGTGGAGAATAGACTAGAGGACAAGCCCAGGATAGACCTGGGTAACAGATGTCAAATGACTTAAACCAAAAGTGAGGTGGGTTTGAGAAATATCTCTGTTAGCCTTAACAGAGCAATAGAAATGTAGGTTAACCAAAAACCACCTGTACCCCAAAAACTATTGAAATTTTAAAAAGGAAAAAAAAAAAAAAAAGAAATGTAGGTTACCCCCATGGAAGTGGTTGTACTTAATCTGGCTTTGGAGAAAGAGCCTAAAAAAGCTATTGTGAAATAGGGTTTTATCTGATCACCACAGATGCCAATTATTTCCTTCTTCATTTACATCTACTCCTGCCTATTTTCAAAAATGATTTGAGAAAGTGAAGGCAATTGTGGTGACTGGAACAGTGGTGCAAAGTGCACACAGGATACATGTGCTCATAAACACCCTTTCCTCTGAAACATCTGCTCATAAATGCCTTCTCCCCTAAAGCATAGATCCCACAACCTGGGCATCCATTTACCCAGGTGAAGGAGGTACTATTCCAATAGGATGAGTCTCCATTATACAGCGGCCCAACCGTCAAGTTTGGCCTATTGCAAAAACACAACTGTGATTACTCAGCCAGAAATCCAGCTCTTTCCCCATCTCCCTGGCAAAACCAAGAGGCAGGCTGACTACATGTACCTGGACACACATTGCCTCCAACTACTAAACCAGCACTTACCTTGCCTACCTTCCAGCCATTTTACCTTTTCTATTTTCTTCCTTGTTTTTAAAAAAATACTTTTTAATCATTTTTATTTACCTTACAGCTCCATCTCAAAGGATTTTTTTAAACAAATCTAACTTTAAAAATTGTTATCTAAATTTCAATCATCCTTCTTAAAACAACACATCCCCAGCATATATCTGCTGCCCCCAAGGCCAGGTAAGAGGTGTGGGCAAATGCACGTGGATCATGCACACCTGTGTACAGATGGGGCCAAGACAAGGTGCACATCACACTGTTTGAAGTGTGGGCTGCTCTGCTAAAGTGAAAGTGCCCATGCAGCCATCACTTTATTGTGTGGCTCCTGGGCATTAGGGGTGGCTTCATCAAGGATGGATTACAGTAGCTTCCAGTCTTGCTCTTAGCATCTTAGCCACAGAGAGACCATCCCTTTTTTGAAAGGGGATTTCTCATTTCCAGCTCAGAGCATCCAAATTAAAAGAGAGTATTTCTGCCTAGAAGAAGAAATGTGGACACCAATGAACAAGGGGCCAGCGGCAGTGGTAATATAAAGATGCTGAGTTTAATGTTAAGGGTATAAGTAGTTTTTGAGACATCCACATCTGAGCAGGGGAAATGTAGTAATGGTTCAGTCACTATTATCTTACCACCTACCAAATTTCCTGTGTTTTGAGTAATAATCTATTTTCTGCGACTCTGAAAAGGCACAAGGTTCAGATATAATCCACATGGGATTTGCATTAGTACCAGTCATGTTAAGCTTACATAGTAAGTGTGCTACAGATCACCAAGTGTGACTTTCTTAGAAATAGACATGCATGCGACTGCTGAAAGCATCTTTCCATGAGAACTCCAAAAAGGATTAAAAGAAGAATCTTCAAATATTGCTTGCTGGGCAATCACAGGCTACAAACTATTAAAGAGCTAAGGTTCTTTTTCAGGCTCCTATGATGATCTTTTCTTCCCTGACCTGAGCCAATAACTACATAGCTCTCTGGAAAGATGATTAAGTCTTAAAGTTGCCCGTCATAATATGTATAATATTAGACCACTGCTCTGGCAATATCAGAAGAGCTTCCATTTATATGTTTGAGATTCAGAACAGAGCCTTTTAATCCTCAGAGAGATTGACTTACAGAATAAGACTGATTAGTTTTCTACAGTGGCTTTGGCCACCAAACAAGATCCTGAAGTCCTCATTACTTATTTCATTGGAAAATGACAATGTCAATCTCTGATGGGGGCAAAGACCAAAAAAAATCACCTAAGTTTTTTGTTTTGGGGAGCTATCTATCATCAGGCAGCTTAAATCAACAGTTTTTAGGTAAATATCAGCCCTCTTTAGTTTCACACTGCGTGATCCTTTCTAGAGTTTCACATTTTCCTGACAGTGAAAAAGAGTAGTTCCTTTCATTGAGATGTAGACACCCTCTGAGAAAATTAAGACATACACTCATAAAGGTATTTTAGCAGAAATACAAAGGTTGGAGATAAACACAGTAGCTAAAATAAATATTGTATATACAAAACAAAAATAAGAGCCCTAACATATAATCTCCTTGGTTTATTAAGACAAGGGATACAGCAGGTCCTTACACCCAACGACTCGGCAAACAAAAGATTCAGTAGGCAGCTGTGTACAGATGCCACCAGGGCAGACTATCTCACAAGACCTCATACCAGGTTTCCACACATTTTATTTTTAAGCAAACTGTGTCCACAGCATAGGGAAATGATCCTCTGAGTCTCTGACTACATCTGACTGGGCCCAGAGGCTTACAGAGGATAAGAACAACATCCTGCTGTCTAGATGTGAGAGGGGTCGTCGGAATTTTGTTCAGAAAGACACCATTTCCTCTCTGAACCTGTCCTGGAAATACTTACGAAGCAGGTGCCACTCATCTTGCTGTATGGTCTTGGTTAAATTAAAAGGAATGTTTCGTAAGCGGATGGGCTGAGAAAAGTGGTACTTGATGGCCGTGCATCGCTGCGCAATACCTTGAAGGAAATAAGAAACGCGATTTACGAGTCTGCTTATTTGTAACAGAATTCTGAGACCTGAGGCAGAATACTGTAACCTAATCTGGGTTCAATGGGAGACGAGATAAGAATCTCTTGATTCAGAGCAATAAAAACCTAAAACATAAAATAATGTTTAAAATCAGGTTTCATTTTTTAATGTATTAAATTGTATAAGGATCTATACTCCCCTAATTGTTTTCCGATACGGAGTTTGTTTTACCTAAACACAAAACTCCTCAAGGAGAAATGGCCTAAAAGTACACAGATGGTTCAGAAAATCAGCTTAGAATTTTAAATTAGCACAGATAAATCACATATCTGAATCTGATCCAGTCTCAAACTCTCAAATGGGTAGCCTCATGAAGTTCATTACGAAGTGTGTTATTTGGAAACCAGAAGACATTTTTCCATAAAGATAACCCTCTACATGGTTTAGGTGGTGATTATATCTCCAGACAACCCTCGAAAGCCTATTTAACCCTAGTGCAACTGATATAATTCCTTAATAAAATTATACTGATATGAATTCTAGATCTTGAGAAAAAGGGTAATACTGAAAGTAGAAACAAGAAAGAAAATAATTTTCCTCCCCTATCTGGTTGTACGGCCAGCCCTGGGCACAATATTTTGACATGGGCAGGTGTACACATTGGTTAATCTAGTAACTCTCTACCTCCTCACACCCACCTCACACACCCATGTTTTACTGCATAAATTAACATGGGTCCATTATTCTCTTCTCCTAAAGACTTCTGAATTTCATGAAAAGTATCTACTCTGTCTTAAAATTTATACAACTTATAAAATGTTCTTCTCTCACTTTAAATCATCTTGGCCAGTTGTTTGGATAAATGTAATCTCATTAAACTAATTTTTTAAAAAGCATGAGTGACTGTTAGTCCTTTAACACTGCAGGCTGTTTAAAAAAATCTTCATAGATGCAAATAAATCTCTAATTGGTGGAATCTGAGTGTGTATAAAAGTGAAATTTTAAAAAGATTATACAGCAAAGGGAAGAGATTAATATTTGTGCACAATTTGCATCATGAACCTCAGTCCCTCCTGTGAATGTACCTACAGGATCATCTTCCCTAAGGAGTTTCTCAAATATTAGTGTACATAAGAATCACCTAGGTGACTTGTTAAAAATTTAAACTCCTGGACTCTACCCCAGATATACTGAATCAAAAGTTTTGAGATGGAGCCAGAAAGCTGAATTTTAACAAGCATCCCAAGTAATTCTGATCCAGGTAGTCTTTGAATCTCCCTTTGAGAAAAACTACCCAAACTATCTCTGATTTTTGGAAGCTTTTTTTTTTTTTTGATGAAACCACACATTTTCTCAAAATTCAAAGTTCTTTTTTTTTAAATTTGTTTTGTCAACATGAGCCCCATGGCAGTGGTTGTGAGGTCTAAGGCATTAAAGGTAGCTGTTTACTTATAAGTTAGCTGTTTATAAGTCAGGAAATGCCTGTGCTTCCAAAGGGAAAACAATATAGTATGAGAACAATGACAGATAAAGGACCACAAACGTAGTAATAGCTTACATTTGTATTCTTCAGAACTATCATTCCATTTGAGACTGACCTTGAGGCTCTGTAAGCAGGAAGTGAAAGCTACGGCAGAGTTGAAGGCATACTCAACACGCACACAACAAACCCCATTGGCAAAGACTGGAAGGTTTATTGGTTTTAGCAGGCTAAGAACATTTCCACAGGTTTATTTGTTTTAGCAGGCTAGGAACATTTCCGTACAATAATTAGTTTACCACTAAGCTAATCAAGCAGAGACTTAAGGGCCCTCCTATGACAAAGAATACAGACTTCATACGATTCATTCAGAAAAGCCACTAAAGAAACAACAGCAACAACAATAAAAACAATAATCAACCCTAGAGAGGGACAAGAATCTCATTTCAGAGCTGCCATAGTACATTATTTCAAATTCCCAGTTTTCAACAAAAAAAGTACAAGACATCAAAGAACAAGAAAAAAGAAGCAGTCAATAGGAGCTGTCACTGAGGGATCCCAAATATTGGACTTACCTTACAAAGATTTTAAATCAGCTATGTCAAATATATTCAAAGAAGTAAAGAAAATCTATCCAAATAACTAAAGGAAAGGACAAGAGTGTTGTTTCACTAAATAGAGAATATTAGTAACATGACAGAAATATTCTTGAAAAGAAAAAAATAGAAATTCTGGAGTTGAAAAGTATAATAACTGAAAAGAAAAATGCATCAAAGAGGCTTAAAAGAAGTTTTGAGGAGGTAGAAAAAAGCAACAAACTTGAAGACAGGTCCATTGAAATTATCCAATCTGAGAAAAATAAAGAAAAAAGGATGATTTTAAAAATGGTCAGGGCCTCAGAGACCTGTGAGGCACCATCACAAGCATAATGAGAGCTGCAGAAAGGAGGAGAGAAGGAAGATCAAAAAAGAATATTTGAAGAAATAACTGCCAAAAACTTCCCAAATTTGATTAAAAACACTAATCTGCATTTCTAAAAACTTCAAGGAACTACAAATAAGATAAATTCAGAGACCCACACCCAGATAGATCATAATCAAACTGTTGAAAGCCAAAGACAGAGAATCTTGAAAGCAGCAAGATAAAAGCAAATTATATACACAAAAAAAATCTTTGAAACACGATCAGCTGATTTCTCATCAGAAATCATGGAGGCCAGAAGGGAATAGGATGACATATTCAAAACACAGAAATAAGAAGACTGTCAACCAAGAATCCTATATGCATCACAGTTATCCTTCAGAAATGAAGAAAAAAAAAAAATATTCCCAGCTAAACAAAAACTGAGAGACCTGGCCTAAAAATAAATACTAAAGGGAGTCTCTCAGGGTGAAATGAAGGATAATAATTGAACACATATATAAAAAATAAAGAGCACATATAAAGTTTACAACCTAGGTTACCATAAAAGACAGTATAAATGTATTTTTGTTTGCAATATTTTTTCTCCTATCTGATTTAAAAGACATAAAGCAATAATTATAAATCTCTGTTGATCAGCATACAATGTATAAACATGTAATTTGTATGACAACAATAGTACAGAGGAGGAGAGTGGGGATGAAACTACATAGAAGCAAAGTTTTTATATACTATTGAAATTCAATTGGTATTAATCCAAACTAAATTAAGATGTCACTTGTAATCCACAGGGCAACAACTAAGAAAATAACAAAAAAAAATGTAGTAAATGAAACAATGACAACCAAAAGAATTAAAAAGCTATGTTAGAAAACATGTATTTGACACAAAAGAAAACATTAATGAAGAAACAGGAAAAAAATGCATATGTCATATAGAAAACAAATAGACAAACGGCATATACAAATCCTACCTTACCAAAAATTATACTAAATACAAATATATACTCCAATTAAAAAGGCAGAGATTGGCATTGTAGATAAAACAACATAATCCAACTATATGATGTCTACAAGAGACACGGTTTAAATTCAAAGACACAAATAAGTTGAAATTTTAAAGGATGAAAAAAGATATACCATGAAAACTGTAACTGAAAGACAGATGAAATGGCTATACTAATATCAGACAAAACAGAATTTAAAACAAAAATTGTTACTAGAGAGAAAGAAAGATATTTTATAATGATAACTGGGCTTATCCATCAAGAAGATATAGTAATCATAAACATATACTGACCAGTAGAGCCCCAAAATACATGCAGTACCAAAAACTGACAGAATTGAAGGGAGAAATAGACAATTCAATAATAATAGTTGGAGGCATCAATACTTCTCTTTCAATAATAGTAAAACAACTAGACAGAAGATCAACAAAAAACAAGACTTGAACAACATTATAAACCAACTAGATACAAGAGACATCTATGAACACTCCATCCAACAACAGCAAAATACACATTCTCCTCAAGTGCACATAGAATATTCTCTAGGATAGACCATATGTAGGCAATAAAATAAATCTCAACAAATTTAAAAACATTAAAGTCATACAAAGTAAGCTCTCTCACCACAATGCAATGAAATTAGAAATAAATAATAAAATAACATTTTGGAAATTCACAAATTTGTGGAAATTAAGTAATACACTCCTAAATAACTGATAAAGTAAAGAAGAAATCACTAGAGCAAATTAGAAAACATTTTGAAATTAATAAAAACAAAATTACAACATACCAAAATTTATGTGATGCAGCTAAAGCAATGTTTTGAGGAAAATTTATAGCTGTAAATGCCTACATTAAAAAAAGATCTCACCTGGCACAGTAGCTCATGCCTGTAATCCCAACACTAGAGAAACTGAGGTGGGAGCGTCACTTGAACCCAGGAGTTCAGGATCAGCCTGGGCAACACAGTGAGATCCTGTCTCTACAAAAAATAAACAAAATTAGCCAGGCATGATGGCATGCACCTGTAGTCCTAACTACTCAGGAGGCTGAGGTAGGAGGATTGCTTAAGCCCAGGAGATGTAGGCTGCAGTGAGCTGAGATTGCGCCATTGCACTCCAGCCTGGGGGACAGAGTGAGACTATCTCAAAACAAAAATAAAACCAAAAAGATCTCAAATCAGTATCCTAACTCTCCACCCTAAAAAACTAGAAAAAGAAGAGCACACTAAGGAAAGAGATTACAAAACTAGGGTGGAAATACATAAAATGAAGAATTAAAAATTGAGAAAGTAAACAAAACCAAAATTTGGCTATGCCCGTAATCCCAGCACTTTGGGAAGCTGAAGCAGATGGATCACTTGAGGCTAGCAGTTCAAGACCAGCCTGGCCAACAGAGGGAAACCCCATCTCTAATCTCTACAAAAGTACAAAAAACTAGCCGGGCATGGTGGCACATGTCTGTAATTCCAGCTACTCAGGAGGCTGAGGCACAAAGATTGTTGGAACCTGAGAGGCAGAGGTTGCAGTGAGCCAAGATGGAGCCACTGCACTCCAGCATGGGCAATGCAGCAAGATTTTGTCTCCAAAAAAACAAAACAACAACAACAACAAAAATCAGAAATGAAACAGAGGCTATTACTAACAATCGTAGAGAAATATAGAGAAGCTTAAGAGAACACAGTGAAAAATTACATGCCAACAAATTAGATAAAACAGATAAAATTGCATATACCTAGAAATATAAAACTCCAAGACAAGTGAGTCAAGAAGAAACAGAAAATCTGAACACATCTATAACAAGTAAAGAAACTGATTTAGTAACTAACTTAGTAAAAACTTGCCACAAAGAAAAGTCCATGACCGGCCGGGCGTGGTGGCTCAAGCCTGTAATCCCAGCACTTTGGGAGGCCGAGATGGGTGGATCACGAGGTCAGGAGATCGAGACCATCCTGGCTAATACGGTGAAACCCTGTCTCTACTAAAAATACAAAAAAAAAAAACTAGCCGGGAGAGGTGGCGGGCGTCTGTAGTCCCAGCTACTCCGGAGGCTGAGGCAGGAGAATGGCCTAAACCCGGGAGGCGGAGCTTGCGGTGAGCTGAGATCCGGCCACTGCACTCCAGCCTGGGTGACAGAGCAAGACTCCGTCTCAAAAAAAAAAAAAAGAAAAAGAAAAGTCCATGACCAGATGGCTTCACTGGTAAATTTAACCAAATGTTTAAGGAAGAATTAACAATCCTTCATAGACTCTTCAAAACAACAACAACAACAATAAACAGAAAATGAAGGGACCTTCGTACTTCTTTCTATGAGGCCAGTAATTACCCTGATACGAAAAACCAAAGATACCACAAGAAAAGGAAAACACATACTATTCCTTATGAATAGATATGCAAAATCCCTCAGCAAAATATTAGCAAACTGAATTCAGCAACATTTGAAAAGGGTTATACGTCATGATCCAGTGGGATTTATCTCAGGAATGCAAGATTGCTTCAACACATTAAAATCAATTAATACAACATACCATATTAACAGAATAGAGGTCAGAAACCACCTGATCATCTCAAAGATGCAGAAAAAGTATTTGACACAATGCATTTGCTACTCATCAACAACCCTGTGAGCTAAATATAAAAGGTATTATTAACTACACTAAATGAGTAAAAAAATCTGAAGCTCAGAGAGTTAAGTAACTAGCCTGAGGCTATTATTTAGTTGTAACCAAGCTTTAACACAAATGCTGTTACCCAAACTTTATATATTAAATACTACTACTCAGAAAAGTTAGCAGTCCTTAGTTTTCTAGACATGCATCTTAATTTTGTGGACAGTTAAGCTAGAGTTACTAGATGTACTGTCAATTTGAAATAAAAAACAATCTTTCCAATTTAGCACCAACATATGCTCTTTTGGAAACAAAGTTGATTCTTAATTGAAGGAGATTGGATTGGCTACATGGCTGACTCAGTGGCTTCATCCTACCTGCCTCTCACAGAAGCTGCTTAAATGCTGGAGAGAGGGTGTGAACTGGGGAGAAACTATTTTCTCAGACTCACAGGAGCTGGCCTTAGAACAGCTTCTGTGCCAGGGAAACGTGTGGTCCCTTTTAAATCACTGCAAATATACTCAAGACCCATCTCCTCCTCTGCTCCTTGCTTGTAATGGGCAGGATCCCAGTGGGCAAGAAGAGTAACAGGAAGGAGGTGGCAGCTGGCCCAGGGTTCTCCTGCTTCCTCTGCATGTGCCAGGAATGAGGTAAGTAGTGCACACATCACCAAATCGCCTTTCCTTCTCCATGGGGCTCTCAGGCTAAATTTAAAGTGCCAAGAATTCTGAAATGAGAAGAGAAAGAGGGTAGGGAAAATGATGAGGTCTGGGCTGACAGTAACAAGCCGTACTCAAGGACTCCAAAGAGTAGGGGTCTGGTAGCGAGCCCAGAGCTCCACAGCTGAGTTTGCAAGAAAATGTTCTATGGTCCAGGTGTTCCACTCCCTTGGAAGATGATTAGAGACTTCAGGCAGAATTAGAAGAGAAAGTGGGAATGAAAGACAGCTCAGCAGCAGTGTCAGAGACCTGCCATTAGCTGTTTTATGTCCTTGTTCTTAAACACTTGTTCCACTGTCATAGCAGAAAGTCAGATAGATTTGAAGAGGAAAGCAATATTATTAAGGTTTGCCTCCCTACAGCACACACATTAAATTGACAAAATGAAACCACAAAAATCTTACAGGAAAAGACCTGTAGTTGCTTGACAGAACAAATCAAGCAACCAAAATCAAATTAAGTCTTTTTGATAAAAAGACAAGCATACACATATACATAGATGGTAGTAAAGATGGAAGTTCCATGCAGTGTTAAGGAATAATTTATACTGTTAAAATCCACAAGGAGGCATTAGATTCCAATTTTTTCAAAGTCATACATGCAAACTTTGAAATTAACTGGCTTTCTGGGTTTAGAGAGCAATGAATCTGGCTCTCTGAAAAGGAACACAAAAAGCATGAGCTCATAGCACCAGATGGCATCACACAATGGGGGGAAGAAACATGCAGAGGATTGAAAAGAACAAGTTGTGGTTTATATTTAGTGATTAATTAGCTTCTTAAAGGGCCAAGTAGAGCCACTTTAATGATGATATAAACCACAGAATAAGATATATAAGTATGTTGCACAGGGGGTTAGAAATAGAGATTTTGCCTGGTGAATTTCTGTTGTTTCCAATACTGAGTTCCAAGCTAAGTCAGAGAAACCCCTACTCAAGAGAAACATGAAAGATGCTATAAACAGTCATTACTATCAATCAATAATGAGGTGGGCAGTATACATGATGGTTAAAGACCTTGCAGTCAGACAGACTTGGGTTTGAGTCCTAGTTGTGTGACTTGCGGCAAATTACTGAAGCTCGCTGAGCCTTGGTTCCCTCGTCTGTAAAAGAGGGGAAATAATGGCAGACACCTCACTGAGTTATGGTGAGGAATGAAAGAGGTAATTCAGGACTTAGCATAGGACGTGTGGCCCACTGTAAGCACTGGATAATGTCAGCCTTGGATTGTGAGTTCTCTCTTGGCACCCGCCCAATTTGCCATACAGAACCACTGCCACACACCAGGAGTCTGCACCTTAAATGGTCATCAGAGATGAACCCAAATGTACAGAGAAATAACCAGACACGCAGCAACAGCTTCCTGAACAATGGCCCGACCAACAGCTCTCATGTTTCCTCTCTATTCTCGCCACTTCAGAGCAAGACTCCCATCACCTCACTCCTGAAGAATTTGCTAACTGACCTCCTTGCTCAACCCTCAACCTACCCTGCATGCCACTGCTAGATAAATCTGCTGTATGAAGTTTTGGGGCCTCTGAAGTCTCAGTTGTCCATCAGTAAAATGCAATATGAAAACCTTTAGCCGGGCGCGGTGGCTCACGTCTGTAATCCCAGCACTTTGGGAGGCCGAGGCGGGCAGATCACGAGGTCAGGAGATCGAGACCATCCTGGCTAACACGGTAAAACCCCGTCTCTACTGAAAATACAAAAAATTAGCCGGGCATGGTGGTGCGCGCCTGTAGTCCCAGCTCCTCGGAGGCTGAGGCAGGGGAATGGCGTGAACCCGGGAGGCGGAGCTTGCAGTGAGCCGAGATCGTGCCACTGCACTCCAGCCTGGGCAACAAAGCGAGACTCCGTCTCAAAAAAAAAAAAAAAAGAAAACCTTTAAGATGTTTGTTACATCTGCCTGCCTTTTACAGTATCATTAACTTAATATGTGGCTTTAAATTGATTACTATAAGCAAGAAACAGTTTCACTTGCTATGATATAATTATGTATTTGTTTTAAAATTATGTATTTATTTTAAAATAAAGTGTCTGATACATATAAGTACTATATAATTGTTTATTTAAATGTTTTAATGCTTTGCCATTGTGTCAACTTCCATACTGACAAACAGAAGATGCGAAAATCACACACAATCCCTCAGAACATAAGACTGGGGTTTTCATTGTCTGACTCTGTCCAGAAACATACAAGTAGGTTCCCCCTGAGTCAAATTCAGACTCTAGACCCCTATCATCTATCCCCACCTCCAACTTCACTTACACTTACCTGTGACTGTTCCCAGGGGCTACTTCCCTCCCTCTCCAAATTGTCCCCTGGCAATATCATGCCATCTCTGTGACCATCCTAGCCTATATCACTAACTTTAGAACAGCCCCAAAACCACTAATCCCTCCAGGCTCATTGCCTTTGAAAAGCCTTCCCCAAATACTGCAGACCACATAGCTCACTCTCTTTGCTGGCTCTATGTTGACATTAGAGACTGAGCCTCACCATCTCACTCTTGATTACTCAGTCTTTGTCACTGCCTAATAGATCAGAAAGTCTGCCTCTTCATTAATGTCCTAAATTTCTTAAGCAGGGAGGCTGTGACTTTTTCTGTATATACAACATTTAAGAGATATGTCTGAAACAGTTGATGACAATAGCAGTATAACTAATGCTTAAGGTTCTCTAGCAGAAAGAATTAATAATAGGCTATACCATTTCCTAAACATTTCAAAGGCAAGTTGGAATTCTTCAGCTGGCCCTTGAGCAGAAAAATAAAGAATTATTTCCCCAGCACACGTCTCAATTTGAAAAGAAAAATCAATCATGGGGTCATAAGACAGGGTAGCAACCATGTTCTGGTCAGAGATTTAATTTCAGAGCAAAGCAGGGGCTAAAGCAGACAAAAGAAAATGCTTTCCTTATCACCTCCTGTATTGGGTATAAACAGTTAAACTTGTTAAAATAAATAAACTAAATACAGTAAGTTTAGGAGCTTAACACTGACTTTTAGAGCCTCAAATGGCTAAACCAGTCCCAAAGGCAAAGTTCTTGAGGACAAACTTTTCATCAAGTCTACAGAACTGAAAGGAGAAAGATACTAATTAGTAAATCTAAGCAGCTCTGTCTGGTAGAAATATAATGCAAGTCGTAAGAATTTTAAACGTTCTAATGGTCATATTTAAAAATTGGTGAGATTAATTTTAATATTTTTAAATTTAACATGCAATCAATACTTTGAAAGTTGCTAATGAGATATTTTATACACTTTTTTCATACTAAGTCTTCAAAATCTAAATCTGATATTTTCTACTTATAGCACATCTTTTTTCAGACAAGCATCATTTCAAATGCTCAATAGTCTCATGTGGCTTCCACCCTAGAGAGGGGAGGTTACCAGATGAAAATGAGTAAGACTCCAACCAAAGTAAAAGCAACTGGGAGCAAGAATGTTTGATATAGAAAGGGCCTGAAAGGTGAGAGGTTATTCTTTGTTTAGATCTTCTATCTACCACATATTATATCTGGTTCTGCCATAATTGTTTCTTATTATTAATGGAGACTCAACTTCTTGGTAACTAAGAAATTTTATCTGTGTTCACTCTATATTCTCTCTGGAGCAAGACAGGCTGGATTTGCATTTTGGCTTCACTATTCACTATCTGTGAGCCCCTGGCAAGCTATTTAACCTCTCTGAGCACCAATATGTAGACAATGACAGTTCATCTGTCTCAAAGGAGGATTAAATGAAATAATAATATAATATTATGTGTTAGCTTTAATTATTATTATTATTATTATTATTGCTACTTTATTTATCTGAACAAATCCAGGCAAGACTTAAAGGCAAGACTCAGGTGAGTTCCTTGAACTGCAAACACATGATCTGTAGGGGCCAAAGAGGGAGAGTCTAATGACAGGTCAGACAGATTCAACCCATTTCAGAGACAGTAAATATCATCACAGAAGTTAAAAAAAAAAAAGGTGGCTGAGGAGTAAACCAGAGATAGTAGTGTTCAAAAAGGCATGATCTTGTGCAAAAGTGGAATCTGTCATTGGGTTAGACTGACCACTGGCGTGCTGAATTAATGTTTAAATCTCCTTTAATGTAGTTATTATATTGTATCTATAATAAAAAGTAATATAGTAGTAATAAAAGTAATAGAGCGGTCACACAATCTCATATTATTGTCACGAGGATCAAATGAGATAATACATATAAACTGTCCTAACACAGTGCCTAGCCCATAATTGATGCTTAATAACTGTTAGTGTCCATCTAGTCCCTCTCCCCTCCCCCTTTACAGGCAGGACCAGTAAAGTGTGACCTAGGGACTATAGTACTTGTAATTTCATCCTCATCTCCAGCATTTAGGAGAAAAAAAAGTGGCCAACTATCAATCATTGTCTTTTTTTCTCCAATTTTTCTTATTGTGGTAAAATACATATAACATAAAATCTACCATCTTAACCATTTTTATTGTATATATTTAAGGTATAAAACTTGATGATTTAATATCTGTATATACTGTGAAATAATCACCACAATCAAGCTAATTAATATATCCATCACACCACATAGTTACCCTTTGTGGGTGTGTGTAGTGAGAACACTTAAGTTGCACCCTCTTAGCAAATTTCAAGTCTATAATACAATATTGCTATCTATCCACCATGCTGTAAATAAATCTCCAGAATCTATGCATCTTGCACAGCCGAAACTTTGTACTCCTTGACCAACATCTATCTTCCCATTCCCTCCGCCCCTGGTTATCACCATTCTATTCTCTGCCTTTATAAGTCTGAATATTTTAGATTCCACATATAAGTGAGATCATGTAGTATTTGTCTTTCTGTAACTGGCTAATTTCACTTAGCATGTCTTCCAGGTTCATTCATGTCACATATGACAGCATTTCCTTCTTTTTAAGGCTGAATAATATTCTATTATATACATATATATGTATAAGTATATATTTTTTAGCCAAGAAGCAACATAAATAATATCCCATTATATATGTATATATGTTTTAGCCAAGAAGCAACCTAAAGGTCTATCTACAGAAGAATGGATAAAGGAAATTTTTTATGTATACATATATAAAACATTTATATAGATAAATTAAACATTTTCTTTATCTTTTCATCTGTAGATGGACCTTTAGGTTGCTTCTTGGCTATTGTGAATATTTGGCTACTGTGAATAATGCTGTAAAGAATATGGGAGTGTAGACATTTATTTGAGATCCTGGTTTTAATCCCCTTGGATAAATACCCAGAAGTGGGATAGCAAGGTCATATATTAGTTTTATTTTTAATTTTTTAAGGAACCTCCGTATTGTTTTCTATAATGGTTGTACCAATTTATATTCCCACTAACAGTGTACCAGGGTTCTCTTTTCTCCATATGCTTGCCAACACTTGTTTTGTTTTAACAACAGGCACTCTAACAAGTATTCTTAGTTGCCAGGTTTTTTTTTCTTTCAGCACTTTGAATATATTGCCCCATGCTTTCCTGGCCTGCAGGAGTCCACTGAGAAATCCATTGGTAGTCTTATAAGGATTCCCTTCTACGTAATGAGTTGATTCCCTTTTGCTGCTTTCAAAATTCTCTTTGTCTTTGACTTTCAACAGTTAGATTATGATATGTCTCAGTGAAGATCTCTTGATGTTCAGCCTGTTAAGGGTTCTTTGAGCATTGTAGATCTGGATGTTCACTGCCCTCCTCAGATTTGGGAAGTTTTCTGTCACTATTTCTTTAAATAAGATTTCTGTCCCTTTCTTCTTTCTTTGCTCCTTCTGGAATTTTGTCTGCTACTGTCCCATATGTCACAGATACATTCTTCACTTTTTCATTCTTTTGTTTGTTTCTCCTTCTTACTGAATCACTTCAACTGATCTGTTTTCAAGTTCACCAATTCTTTCTTCTGTTTGAGTCTGCTATTGAGGCTCTCTATAGAATTTTCAGTTTAGCCACTGTATCTTCAGCTTCATAATTTCTGTTTGGTTCTTTGTATGATTTTTATCTCTGCTGAACTTACCATTTTGTTCAGTATTGTATTACTGATTTCATTTAGTTGTCTCTGTTCTCTTGTAGTTTACCGAGCTTCTTTAAGACAACTATTTTGAATTCTCTATCAGGCAATTCATAGATATTCACCTCTTTGGGGCCAACTACTGGGACTTTATTTTTTTCCTTTATTAGTGTTAAGTTTCCTTGATGCTTCACTTTCCTTGAAGGCTTGTGTTGCTGTTTTCACATTTGAAGAAGCAGTCTCCTCCTCCTGTCTTTACTGACTGGTATAGGGAAAGAATGATGTTCATATCTATGGACACACCTACCCCACTTCTTTCATCCCCTCTTGCAGGCAGTGGGGGGCATCTTAGTATTGTTGGCCTTCTCTCAATTCCACTTTAGGGCACTGGCCTTTGCTTAATCAACACTTCAGGGTACTGCCCTTTATTTTCCCCAGGGCAGTGTCCTGTAGTGTTCACATTTGTACACCTTCTCTGCATCCCAGAGTTGAGCTAGGTGCTGATATTCACGTGCTGTCTGAAACAGCATGTACACACCATCTCAGAAGCTTGTGTACACCATCTTTTGCGGGGGCACATGACAGCCAGTTGTGGGGGCACATGACTGCAGGTGAGGCATCCCATGGGGCTCATGGGTGAGCCCCTTGGTGGAGTTCACAGGCAGTTAATAGGATCTATGGCCATATTTTGAGATCTATGCAATGGTTTTTGTTAGCTCCTGCCTCTTTTCCCTGCTCCTAGCTTCCCCTGGACTATTCAAACATACCAATCCCCTTAGTGATCTAGGGGTGGGGCAAGGCAGAAGTAAGCATCTTGGACAACGTCCTATGAGGCTGTGGAAATCAGACAGTCACTACACTCTCTCTTTACCCCACTGGATAAATCATAGGCCAAGGTGGACTCTCTGGGCATTGAGCTGTGCCACCTTGAGAAAGGCGTGACATAGGTAAAGTGAGACTGTTCTTATTATCCTCTTCAAAGTATCTATTCTCAGATTTTTTTCTCAAATGGGGTTCTAGAATCTCTCTATTGGACTCCTGAGTTACCACAGGGGTATTCTTACCATGGATAATTGTCAAAATCAATGTTTTTGTGTGACTTTGAGGGTTGGAACCTCCTATACTTTCATTTACTGACATCACTGTTTCTTAACCAATTTTAAGCATACCGTTCTGTGGATTAAATGCATTCATATTGTGGTGCACCCATCACCACCATCCAGCTCCAGAGCTCTTTTCATCTTGAAAACAAAAACTCTGTACCCATTAAACAAAAGCTCCTTATTTGCTCCTCTCCAGCTCCTAGCAACCACCATTCTGTTTCCATGTCAATCATTACCTTTTGCATTCAAAAGTGAATCCTTTTATTTACTCTTTCTTTCACTCATTCATTCAACAAACATTTATTCAGCACATGCCTTTTAGACAGATCTACTTTCTGAGTCTAGAGTATGGTGCCATAAAAACTAAAAAACTAACAAAATGAAACTAAACTAGAGCTCTAAAATGGGGAGGGAGAAGGGGAGAAAGAGATCGCCTACTTGCCACATGATGATCCATAAACATTAATGGCTTTAGCAATTTCCCAAATACTCAGAAAAGAGCAACTTACTGGAGAAAGGCTGCACATTTTAGCATGGGTTGGCAGTGTTCTAGAGCAAATTATCCTTAAAAACAGTACACTGTTGGTCCCTTCCAGGTGTCTTGATAGAATCCTTCATATTGAGCTACACTTTCAAAAGTTGTTTCCTTTATGAAAATGAACTCTGGATCAAGCTGAATTGACTAATTACTACTGTATACGGTGAATAGCAAAGTGGCATTTGGTACAGCTAATTTATAAAAATATAGACAAGGGCAATAGCACTGCTCAGAGTGTGAAAAAAATTAAACATATTTGCTACCATGAAGAATGTTCTCATGTCCCCTTCACCAGATGGGCTGCCGGATTTATGATGGGATATGTTATAGATACATATCAAGATAAATGGAAACTAGGAGCCCCTTTCAAGCTGGACTTCAGGATCTAGAGAGAGAATCTGTTCTATAGCTGGCTTGTTAATTGATAGAGTTGTATTTCTGAATTTTTATAGATTATTGAAATCAATTTCAAAAAAACAATATTGAACTGATTATGAACAATATTTTCAGCTTTGTCTAAGCAATAATCAAGGTTAAGCAATGATAAAGCAAAACTGAAAAGTCTGAATTGCATTTCCTTTTACTTTTTCAGCACACCCTCTTACAGTTAGATAGTGTGGTAAGTACCAGTCAAAGAAGGAAAGGGGCAATAAAGTGTACAAATTAGATGTGTTTTCAATTAAATGCTCCAACAAGAGCTGAGGATAGCACTCACCACCTTCCAGTGGCAAGAATCTCATGATAGGAAGAAGCCAAATCCCAAAGCCATTAGTGGCAGCAGCAGGAAGTGACAGTCAGGGCAGGGCCCTCTGTCTTTAGCAGCTTTTATCACTATTTCCCATGTGTCTGGTTCCTCCAACAGCTCCACGGGCATCTCTAAATCATGACCTAAGTCTGTAGCCAGATAAGCACACTTTTGAGACCACCAGAATTGCTTTAGTGTAGTTCTAGGAAAATGATAATCCTGCTTTTATTGATTATATAGCATGTTATGCTTTGTTCAAAGTGCCTTCTCATACACCCTTGTTAGTTACCTAAGGCAGACATTCTTCTCTTTTACAAATAAGGAAAACAAGGCATAGAGTGCTTAAATGGCCTGCCAAAGGCCACATAATTAAACAGGACTGATACTAACTTACTAAAACTGTACTATATGTCAGGTTCTGTGCTGAGGGCCTTACTCACATTTCCCTCATCTGATAGGTTCTATTGTTACCTCTGTTTTACAGAGGAGGAAATCGAGACTGAGAGAAGTTAAATAATCTGCCTACAGTCCCACAGCTAACAAGTGACATAGATGGGATTGAATTTGCACCGGCCTCCAAAATCAGTTCTTAGATATCTAAACAGACTTTGTCAGATAAGAATCACTATGACTACATCTGATCATGCCCAGTTAACCCTTTCAAAGTGAACAGGGGTAGAGCAGGCAGGCCTGTGTTGACACATGGCATTGCTTTCTCATATCTGTACATTTCCATCCCCTTTGCTTTCACACTGATACCTTGAGGCTGCCTTCTACCCACACTGAAGCAGACACAGACTCAAGGAAAATCCTGTATCAAGCTCTGCATAGAAAAGCTCCTTTCCCTGCTTGGTTTTCAGGTGCCTGAACACCTGACTGGAGCTGAGGAAAACCCCCAAAAAGGGGCACAGAAGTGACTAGGAAGCAAGAAAAAGGTACAAGAAAGTAGGGGCATGAAGGGAAGGGACTCCAGCTCTCCGTAACCTCAGAGCCCTAGACATGCATGAGCCCCAGATCAGGGATAGGAGTTAGGGGTTCAATACCTGATGAGGATGGGAAGGGAAAACCTCCTCTTGACCAAGTGGAACTGACATCTCCAGACAGAAATCTCTCTCTGAGTGGGGAAAGGGGGCCCATCCCCACAGTTGCACCTTCTAAACTGAATTCTTTATACTTCATCCTACCTGAATGTACCCACCCACCCCACACAGTTCAAACAGTCCAAATAACTATCAGGTGCTTGACCCTAAAATATAAATAGACATCTGGTCCGGTTCCGATGACAGCATGAAGGGGAGGTAGGATCCTCTTTCTGTTTACCACCCATCCTTATCACATCTAATCCTGACAAGGACACACAGACTTCCTGGCTGGAGGACAAGGAGAGGATGAGATAACTTGCAAACAGTCCAGACCTGTACCTTACTACCCTTCTCACTGCATCTCATAATACAAACACACACATACACACACACACATGCATGCATGCAAATATACTCTGCCATATTTTAGGCTTACATCTCAGGACCCCAAAACGTTTCCAGCCTTAATTTTATGTCAAGCAGCATGATGACGTAGCCAACCAGGCAGGAGGAAAAAAAGTGCCATTAGGCAGTTTTGCTAAGCATCCCTTCAATCAGCTATTTGGGAATTCACTGCTAAGAACCAGTGGATAGGAGGAGTTTAGAGGAACACAAAAATCAGAGGTTAGCACCCAGCCCCCACTTGCTCTGTCATTCACAGCTCTGCCTGCTCACCTGCTCCCCATCCTGCCCCCAGGCATTACTGCCTACTGCACTCAGACTCTCCCCTCTGCCACCAGCCACCATCCATAGCCCAGAGCTGCAGCACATCAGCATTCCTCTCACTCCCCTCAACCCAAGGGGAAAACATTCCAGCTGCCTTGTACTTAAGCATCACCCTCGGCACCATAAGCCGGTGCCTGTGCATAATTGACAAGGAATATGTTGATAAGAAATGGGACTGTTCCAAGTTTCTGAAGGATAAGTAGGTAATTAAAAGAAAAACCTAATTTAAGAGAATTCTGAAGACATTTTTTAAAACTGTCTAGCAACATCCTTTATGGATTATTCCCTTTTACCAGAACACTTCTGTTGTGCCTTTGTTTGGTATTCCAAGCCTGAGGCTGGAAAGTCACTATTCTGGGGCATCCCAAAGTCCTCCCTACTCCTCAGGGGTAACTACAGAGCCCTGGGCTAGGAGTAGAAAGCCCACCTCTGTTTCCCTGCAGGGCTCAGAAGTACATGAATTTTCCAGAGTCTGAGCTCCTGGTGACTATCCTGCTCTGGGCTCAGTAGAGTGCTCTCTGAGGACTGGCACCCTGGCTAGTAGCTGCCCCCATGTGTGTAGGGCAATGCAAAAGGTCTCAGAGAAGACCACTAATCACCAAGGCATGAATGTGCAGGGGTGAAATCAGCTTCAGCACTCCCTGCTTCTGGATGCCCCACTTCACAGCCTGACTGGTTTCAGACCGACAGTGAGCCAAACATTTCCTGAGACACACAAACACAAGCTCTTCAGACTGCAGACCAGGAGGCTGTCACTTCCTCAGAGATGGCCTGGCATGTTCTTCAGTCTGCATAGCCTCCCCATCCTGGAGTTTGGCTTATTAATCATGGTCCTACTACCCATTAGCTAGCTTTCTACCTGCAGCAAAGTAAGTCTCTGAGTCTTAATGTGTAAAATGAGGCTGATAATATTTATCTCATCAGAATTCCAAGTAGTACAAGAGACCAGGCACTTCTTATGCATGATCACCTTTAATCTATGCGTCCTGCCTTTACCTTACTTGGTCACATCTAACTTAATTAGTCTTATCTAGCCCAATTTACTGAAGAGCCTCACCTATTAGACCCTGTAATTTTCCCTCAGTTCAATCCTAGCTATAAAATGAATGAAAACAGGCCGGGCGCGGTGGCTCAAGCCTGTAATCCCAGCACTTTGGGAGGCCGAGACGGGCGGATCACGAGGTCAGGAGATCGAGACCATCCTGGCTAATACGGTGAAACCCTGTCTCCACTAAAAAATACAAAAAACTAGCCGGGCGAGGTGGCGGGCGCCTGTAGTCCCAGCTACTGGGGAGGCTGAGGCAGGAGAATGGCGTAAACCCGGGAGGCGGAGCTTGCAGTGAGCTGAGAGCCGGCCACTGCACTCCAGCCTGGGCGGCAGAGCAAGACTCCATCTCAGAAAAAAAAAAAAAAAAAAAAAAATGAATGAAAACAAACAAAAGCCCTACCCTCACAGAGCTTAGAGTCTAGAGAAGGACAGGGGCATTATTGAAAGACTAGCACAAAGAGATGTCAAATTACAACTGTGATACAATGGAGAAGTACTGAGTGTTCCGAAATCATAGAACAGGGTGCCTGAGCTGTAACAGGAAGAGGGCTGACATCCCCAGGATAAGCAAGATTATCCTTTAGGGCAGAAGGAAGAGCATGCACAGGGCTTTGTGATGAGAGAGCAGCTCACTCCTTAACAGGAAGACCTGCAGGCCTGGGCTGTGGAGAGTAAGGGGGCATCATGGAAGAAGTTGCTAGAAAGGAAGAAGGTGGCTAGACCACGGAGAGAATGAAGGCTGGCCCAAGACTTCCTCTCTATTGGGAACCCCAGTGGAAGTCACAAGAGATTATAAACTAGGAAAAGGCGTGATCAGAATTGATTTTTTTAAACAAGCAAAAAACATTTTACTCTGGCCCCTGCATGAAGAATAGATCAGAGGGTCTGGTAGTCATATAAGGGATGGAAATATAAACAGGCCAATACAAAACTGCCAAGAGAAAAAGGCTCCAGTGAGAGGAGGTTGGAGAATCCTTCCTGTGTCAGAGTCAGCCGGGTCCAGGGGCACGTGTGGGTGGCACTGTTCTAGCAGAGGAACAGCAAAAGCGAAGGTGTAGGGGACAGGATTGTTCATAGGAACTGACAGAAGGTTCAGTATTGCTGGAGCAAAAAGCATGAGAGGGAGAGTGATGAGAAATGAAGAGCTAAGAGGAAAGGTCGGCAGGGACCAGGCGGGAAGAGCTCCCTCCCCCACGTGACAAGGCTCCATCTAGTAAGTTATCGGGAGCTGCAGAAGGATTTAAGCAAGGAGGTGATATGATCAAGTTTATTTTAGATAGATGGTTCTGTCAGTTGGGTAAAAAAGGGATATGAGGAGATATGGGAATAGGTGCTCTGCATCCACACATTAAACTACTATGCAGATATTAAAAATGATCAAAACTGGAAAATTATCTGGCTTAATGCTGGATACAAAGCAGTATATTTCACAGTATCTCAAATAATATGTTTGTGTATACCTTAGCATAAAGACTGAATGAAAACAAATCTTGTAACAGGTTTATATAACTAACTGGCAGGATAACAGATGATTTTTTTCCTTCTTTACAGTTTTCTGCATTTACCACAATAAGCATTATATATAAAAGTTCATAATCAGAAAAAAAGATTTAAACTACATGAAGTCAGCATGAATGGCCCTATCAAACTGATAGCAATAATTTACACTTTGCTAGCACCTGATATTTAGCGACCCTAAATCTTAAACCACAAGATAAATATCATTCTATGTTCACAGAGGGGGAAATAAAAAACATGGAAGCAAAATGATTTATTTAACATGACACAAAAGGCTAGAGGCAGAAGCAGATCAGAACTAGGTAGATGCATGCACTCTTCAGCTGGTTCAATTATTTTTGCTGAAAAGTTACTTGAACAGATCATACACAATTCAATAATTAAGATAACCAAAATAATTAGGAACAGCCCAACAGACTGCATGATTATCAGCCCAAATTAATAAAGAAGTCAATCCAAAGCCTTCAATAAATAAGGCAGGCTACATCCACTGCTACAGGAACTGTAATTCCAGAAGCCTGATCTCAAGTACGTCAGTATTTTTCTAGAAGTCAGGAGGGGGCTGGTATTAGAAGGGAAGAAAACAGAAGTCACTTCCACACTGTGCCCATCCTCATCCATACTGATTGTGTTAAAAGGAAGGGAAAAGCTAATGCACATGGTACACGATTGTGGCATACTTAACTCCAGTGGCATACAGCCCTATTTCCCTAATTGCTGATCACCTCGTGGCTTTTCCCACACTTCCCTCTCACTCTTAGGAACTACAAAAACCCAATCTTAGGTGAAATTACAGCTGCATATATTAGACTCTCCAGGCTCCATCCTGCCTGGGATAAGCTCCCGTCCACATCCTGGACAGGGAAGCTGTGTCCTGGAACAGCACCAGATCCGATTGCAGGGCGTGTTACTTCTCTTCTGTGGGTGCCCAGAAAATGCAGCGAAGGAGAGCCCCATGTGAGACTGGCCTTATTTTTATTTATTTCTTTTAAAACTTCAGAAAAGCTTAGAGAAACCCAGTGGTATTTTTAACATGGCTTCCATAGCTTAAAATAACATTCTGAGCTTTGCTGGATGGGTGAGGTGAGACTATAGGGAGGGGCGATGAAGGAGGTAGGAGGCTTCCCAAAATTGCCAGCCTTGCAGATTAAACAAGTGCAAATTAGTCTGTGTCCAGATTTATGCTGAAATGGACGAGACCGTATTTTGCAAGCTAATAAAGCGACATTTGCCTGTAAATACAGAGAAAATGAATAACCAATTTAAATTTTCTTAATCTACTGCAAGTAGTCCTGAAGATCAATAGAATAACAATTAACTAGAAGTTCTGCATCCATGGGTCCTAATTCAGCCTTTGCCACTACCATCCCCTCTGTATCTGCTTTATCTTGAGGAGGTGGTAACGGGCTGTCATGTTAGAGACTGGCTGGCAAGCCCAGGCTGTGAACGGGAGAATTGTGTGGGATGCCCCACAGATGAGATCTGCTCACACCTGTCAGTCATCTGGACACTTTCACAGACTCTGTGACCCCTTTACATTTCTGAGCCCTCTTGAGATCCCTTGGCTATGTAATTCTTGCCCTGCGTTCATCCTCATTGTCTCCTCTAGGAAGGAGAGTCACAAAATTTACATCATTCTCTAAATAGGAAATGCCATATACCTTGATACTATACTTGCTAAGGGTCACTGATTAGAACACAGAAAAATATCTCAAAGGCCCCAGGCAGTGGCAGTAAAGTCCCAAGTCTTCACCAGCAGAAGTACCTCCTGAAACCTCACCTGGGAAATATTTGCCCTGACTTCAGACCTAATATCTACTTGCTTCATCGATGGCCCCCTGTTCCTGGCCCAGCAGAAGCAGCAAAGTGGAATATTCAAAGGGACAGCCAGAGGCAGACAACAGAAGCAGAGGGATATGATATTTAGCAAGACAATCAGCATTTTAAAAAATCAAAACAAGCACAATCTTAAAAAAAAAAAATAGTAAATTGCATCTTTTAGTTTTAAGGCAAATAGTTCTACAAACCTCTGCATTCCCTAAGGGAACCTAGGCATTACATCATAGTTCACACTGATAACCTTGAGTCATTAAGCAAAAGTTAAAATTAGCACTCTCCGTTTTAGAAGGCAGACATGTGTATAATGCACTGAATGAATATATTTATCCAGCTAGATAAATACAAGTTTTGATGCGCAGAGAGGTAGGTTTTAGCTATTTGGAAAACTCATTCTGTACATCCTGATGCTCCAAATAAGTCATGAAATGTAATAATAAGGTAAACTGTTAGAAAGCATGAAGTCTGACCCTTCGCTTTTAAAATGAGCAACTGTGGTCCACAGAAGTTGAAATGACTTGCCAATGTCCCACAGGGAGCGGGAAGAGCCAAGGCCAGGCCTACAGCTCCTGGTTCTCAGGGTTCCTAATCCTCCCCCACTGGAGCACAGAAACACCATTTCCCCTGCAGACAAGTGCTAAACTACCAGCAGTTCCAATGTTATTCTCCCAATCATATATGCTTAGTTAGGAAACAGGGCTCCTTTCTCTCTTTGTAAAAACTGCTCTGAGTTAGGTGAGAGAAAGTTGCTGTGTAAATTTAAGGTGCTTTTTCTTTTATTCCTTGACTAACTCACTCATCATATGGCTGCTACCGAGTAATTTCAGTTTTCTAGTTCATAATCTTCCAGGGATTTTGTAACACTCTTCCCTAGTGTGACTGTTAGCAGAATGAAACAAACAAACACAAATCCCAACAGAATAAAAAACAATTCTAAGAAACATATTTTCAAATCAGACACCAAATCAAAGACCAATATGTAATGGCCCTCGTCCACGGAGGTGTCTGTCTCCCCCTCTTTCCCATCACTGTCCAGTCCAGTTCTATAAAGCTATATCAAACATTTTCATTTTTCTCCTCTTAATCTTTTAAGTCTTCCAAATGACCAGAATGCTTATGACAGGGCAAACGTGGGGCAGTATGCTCAATACCTTAGATCATATACATTCTGTCTTCTGGAATTCACACTGTGGCTCTCTCAATAAGGACCAGCCTGACCCCGATGGAAATGACACAGAGCTCTTGGCGTGTCTACCCAGTGTCTGCTTTGTGTGGAAGGATTTAAGCAAAAACAGGTCCTATCAAGCATCAGACGCTGAGTAGCAGATCTCCCATTATAATCATTGCCATGTATGACTACAGAGGTTTACCTAGATATGTCCTTTCCTCAGTATAAAGGAGGAAACTTGGGGGTCACAGAAAGTCATGTCGTGTTCAAATTTCTTGAATAGGGCTTTGGATAAAATTAACTATTATCCCAATTGCAATATGTGGCAAGCTACCTAGAAATAACATTCAAGGAAAAAAAGGAAGAAATTGAAATGAATAATCAAGATTCATAATACAAATTAAATTAAAGCGATTAAATACAACTTCCAGGTATTTAACACAGAATTACTAAATTTGAAAAGCACTACCTAAAACTTTTGAATAAAATGAAGCACAGTTATAGACTTCTCTTTGCCTTCACATGAATTATGGGTATTAAATACTCTCATGAAGCAAAGAATGAATAAACCTAGAATGTTTTTCCTATTGCAACAACAATAACAACAACAACAACAAAAACATGTTTTTTTTTCTTTCATCAAAATCTTTTCAAAGAAATTTAAAATGGGCAATTAAGGCAAAATTTACATTATACTAAGCAATTTTCTAAAGGGTATACACCTTTTGCATTCTCTGCTATGAACTCTAATTCCAGTTTCTGACACCAGGTATAACTTCTTGTCAATTCCCTATGAAATCATCTAAGAAAAAAAATTATAAATTACACAGTTGAGTCCTTCTAACCAAATGGTAAATGTTGCTCCAACAGAACAGAATTCCTGGAGCGAAAGAAAAGTTCCAGTTTCTCGTTTGAATCCCTCAGGAAATGAAAAAGAAAACTAGCATTAAGAAAGCATGTCACCTTCAAAAGAGCAAAGAAAAGCTCTGTGAGTGAACAATTTGAAAACAGAAAAAGGCCCTTAAACTTGGGCTGTCCTAATGCTCACCCACTTCTAGAGAGAACTGACCTTTTCCCATCCTGACACTTTGCTGAGTTAATTAAGCTGCTGTTTTCTAGGCATCTTATAATTACAGCTGGTTAAAGCTACAAGAGACCAAACAGATTACACTAATCCAACCTCCATATTTACATATGAGAAAATCAAGATCTGAAGAGGTAAGGTCCCTTGCCCAAGGTCACATAGCTAGTTCAGAGCAGAGTGAAGAACATGCTCCAAATCTCCAGTCTCCTGTTACCTCAATAAACTGCAAAATAAACTTGTTAGGAGGAAGATCGCTTCAGAATGCCAGTAAAACCACAGGTCTCTCGAAGAGCCACCTCTGCTTGAAGAGCCTGAAGAGCACCCTCGCACCCCACACGATTCTCCAGGCTTTTTTCAGCATACAGGAACCTCCCTAGTAGCAAGTCTGACACAGCAGCAGAATGGTTCAGTGAAGAGCCTGATGAAGGACAGCAACCAAGAGTCTTTCTTGCAGCAACTCATTCCAGCTATTCTGCTTTCTGATCAAGGAAAGTATGTAACTGGAGTTGTAACCGTTTTACTGGAAAAAGAATACTTAATAAACCAAAACAGAAAAAGGACATACATAGAATGAACCTGGCAAAGCGTGACCAATATATTGAGTTCCTGTCTTCTGAAAACTGCCCTGCTAGGTCCTGTGAAAGAACAGAGACAAAGGAAGAGTTTCTTGAAGGTAGTGACTTCCTGTGGAGATAAGCAGAGAGACAAGAACACCTACATAATGATATAATCCTTCTATTAAGGATTAAGAACATTTTATGAGGAAAATCTCCATAAAGATGCACTCTTTGCTAGTTATACACTGATTTTTTTGAATACTTCAAAAATAAAAGCATACAATAAATGTTGGCATTTTACCCATCTACTACTATTACTATTTTTTTTTAACATCAAGTACCTTATCTTCTTTGGATTAATAATTAGTGTCTTAGTCTTTGAAAACTGAGTATAATTCTCACTTCTCCTGTCCTTGAATTGAACAACAACAAAAACACTGAAGTGGGTGAGAAGAGAGTGGGTCAGATATGACCGTGATTTGAATCAATCTAAGGCAAATTTCAACACCATTCTATGGCAGATTGCCAAGTGCCAAATATTAACCTGGATGGTATCCATCCCTGGCCTTAAGGTAGGATGTAAAATTAACAAGGAAACTACACATTAGAATGTCAAAAGTACTATCATAAAAGTATTCATAAAGCACAATGGCATCCCAGTTAATATAGCAATTAATTCTGCAGGGAATGAGAGAGGGGCTGAGGACAGAGGCAAGGAAAGCCAGAGAGGAAATAAGAATAACACTAAGCTTTCAAGGAAGAGTAGACACTGTCCAGATGTACAGGAGAGGATAGTATCCAGGCAGAGGAAGGAATATTCACAATGACATAGAGATACGAAAGTGCAGGTGTGTTGAAGGACTAGAAAATGGTCTTATGTGACTTGTTCCTCGATTTCATGCAGAAGTAGCTGGGTATATAACCAGAAAGGTAGCTGGAACCACATGGTAAAAGCTTTTTTATGACCTGCTAAATTCAGACTTGTAGCTGTAGGCAGTGGGAAATGATCAGAGATTTGGGGTTTTTTGTTTACATCTTAGCTAAAGTGTACGATTTAGTGACATTTAGTACATTGTGCAATCACTCCCAATATCTATTTCCAGAACATTTTCACAAACCTAAAAGAGAATCACTTACCCATTAAGCAGTCACTTCCTGTTATCCCCCTCCCTGTTTTCTGTCTCTGTGGGTTTGCCTAGTCTGGATATTTCATAAATAAAATCATACAACTTATGGCCTTTGGTGTCTGGCTTCTTTCCCTGAGCATAGTGTTTTAAGGTCCATCAATGCTGTAGCATGTGTCAGTATTTCATTCCTTTTTATGACTGAATAATGTTCCATTGTATGGACATACCACAGTTTCTTATCTATTCATCAGTTGACGGACATTTAGATTGTTTCCATATTTTGGGTATTGCAAATAGTGCTGTTGTGAACATTTATGTGCAGTGTTTTTGTCTTGAGTATCTGTTTTCACCTTTTGGGGATATACACCTACTAGTGGAATTGCTGGATTATTTGGTCCTTCTATGTTTAACTTATTGAGGAACCCATCAGATATGTTTAGTTAAAGGAAAGACATAAGATTGTATTTTAGAAAGCTACATGTACCTAATGGATATTTAAGGAAACAAGATCTATAGAGACGGTTCCCCGAAGATCCACCAAATAGTTGCTCATCTGTTCCTTCCTGCCTTCCTTCTTGGGCTTCCTATCTCCTTTCCTTTCTCTCCTGCCTGCTTGCTTGCTTGCTTTTTTTTTTTCTTGTCGAACCTACAAGTTGGCATGCAATATGGTGGTCCAAATATATGCCCACCCACATCCCTTGTGGCTTTACACCATCTTCTGAGGCTTCTGTGCTAAAATCCTGCTAGCTCAGCCCATCTGTAACAGTTCAGATTGTTTTCTTGCTTCATAATTCCTGCTCTGAGGAAGTATCAAGCTGTAATAAATAGGTCTCTTGATGTTGAATGAGAGGTCCAAGAGGAGCCCGGCACAGGAAACCTGAGGTTTGCTGGAAGGGTTTTGATTTGAACATTCCTGCTGAGATGACCAGGGCCTATCTTCCTATACTCTCCCTCCATCCCACTCCTCCAAACACAGAAACATACACTGCTAAACAACTGCTTCCTCCCCAGGTCTTCCAGCTTATCATTTCAAAAGCAGATGATTCTTCACAGAAATTTCAAGGATAATGAAAGCCCAATACAGACATGAGTTAAGTGGCTTTTCTTCAAATTAGAATTGATTACTTTCTAATTTTGAACACGTGCCACTATCAACACACCAGGACACTGGCAATAGCAAGGAGTGATTTGCTAATGTTCTTGTTCAAAGTTGTTATATTTATAGATGCACTGGGAAGTTGTAATGATGGTCACTCAGTTGCCAATCAAAGGATAGAAATGAAATATGTTGTTGTTGTTTTCCTCCAAGAAATCAAGAAGTTAAAACAAGTCATAGCCTGGCTTGAACAGATTCTATAAATGAACCTAGCTTGAGGAGTGGGGGTGAAGGGAGATGTTCAGAAAAATGCTCTCCATGAAGCTTTTCTTGGGAGGCACTGATTATCCAGGGGTGGGGGGATGGGGAGGAGAGTGAGGACAAAGGCTGTGCATCTAGAAAGCACTGAAGCACCAAGCTCACCAATCCAATGTGTATTAAATTCATAGCAACTGCACCTTCTGATCTTAGAGTACATTAATATTCCCTAAAATGCACAATTTTGAACATTTTACCTTCCATTTTAAAAGTGCAATTATAAATAAGCCTCCTTAGAACTAATCATGCAATTTCTGAGTCTCTAGAGATTAAAGAGACTCAAACAGCTCTTCAAAAAGAAAAACACAGGGCTTTCAGGGCACTGCCATGTATCTATTAGGGTAGTATGTGGAGAAAGTGGTAGATCTGGAAAAGCTGGGAGGAAATCTCAGTCTTCTCCTACTATGGAATGACCATAGGCAGGATGGGGCTGCCACCTGAACACCCCTGCTGCTTCAGGCTCTATCTTGTGTGCCTCGCTGGAGCCCCTCTTCCTTGGCTAACCAAAGCCAGATTTTGTTCAGCAGTCAGCCAGCCAAGTGCTTCCTGGGGAGACTGGGCCCTTCTCCAGCCTCAGCACTGCAGCTTGATTGGTCTAAGAAAATCATGGTCCGTTCCACTTGCCGGGGATTGCTTTAAGAATGGTCACGTGACATAATTCTGGCCAATGAGACCTGTGGGAAGTCTGCTGGGCGACTTCTGGGAAATTACATTTATCGTAAAAGAAGACATCAGAAAAAGGGGCCTGGCCTCTTCTGTTTCCTACTAGCAACTCACAGAACTGTCATGACCAGGTAGAGACATGGCTCAAGACAAAATTGCCTACCTTGGGTCTGCTAAAGCCCAAAAGCATTGAATTTCTTTAATTAACTAGCCACATGCAGGCTTTCTCCAGACTTCCTGTTACACCAGGTAATACATTTTCCTTGTAGGCTAAGCCATTTTTATTTGGGTATTCTGTTATTTGGCACTTAAAGGCCCACCCAAGTGAGTGGATGAATGTTTATCAAGCACTTTATCAGCTACATATTCTAAAATTACACCCACAACCTAAATTATAATGTTTCATATCTAATGAAAAATACTGCTGTATCTGACCTGGTTTAGAAATAACTATAATCCCAACACTGGGAGGCCAAGGTAGGAGGATCGCTTGAGGCCGGGAGTTTCACACCAACCTGGTCAACAAAGCAAGACCCTGTTTCTACAAAAAAAATTTAAAAAGAAAATTAGCTAGGCGTGGTAGAGCATGCCTGTAATCCTAGCTACTCCAGAAGCTGAGGTGGGACAATCACTTGAGCCCAGGAGTTTGGGGCTGCAGTGAACTATGATTGCACCACTGCACTCCAGTGTGGACAGCAGAATGAAACCTTGTCTCTAAAAAAGAAAATTATTTTTAAGAAATAAATAACAACTCCAGAAGACTACATGTATGGAAGAATACCTGACCAGGAAAAAAAAAAAAAAAAAAAGTCTGGCATTTTAACCTGTAAATACAGCCAGAAGAACGTGAAAACAAGAACTGTGTGATAACTTAGAAATAAAAACATGCTCTAAAAAACACCCACGCCACAAATTTCCAAAATTACAATCTGGGGCCTATTAGTAAGCAGCACTCACTTTCCCCCATGACATCATCAAAATATTACTGCAGAATCATCCGTATCAGTGGTTAAGTGAACAGGGAACTACTCTGTCTCACGCCTCTCAGTGGCTCTCAGACCTGTTTATTTCAGTAACTGTCACGTTTGTATGGCATGCAAAACTGTGCCCTTTTATGCTTTCTCCTGTCATTATTTTTTAACTTTCCCAAATCAGGTGTGTTGGGACCTGTCCAGAGGACTAGCAGGTAATGAGTTATTTATACAGCTGCCAATTTTCCAAATCAGTGGTGGTGCCTAGAGATGACTCTGGGGGACTGAAGCACCCATCCTGCAGCTCCCCACATACCCCCGACACTTCAAAATGCGCAATCTGGATGAAGCCCCTACCCCTACATCTTCTAAACAAACATCAAAGGGCCTGCTCCTTCCAAGCAATGTATTCTGTCTTACAAATTAAAACCCATTTGAGATTATGCTGATAATAACATCCCCCTTGCTCGCAGGCATTCTGATAATATGGTTTCAGAGAGAAATGGAGGCAGTTAGAGCTGGTATGCCAGGTTTTGTGGGTAACTGGCAGGACTTTGTAGCCCAAGTGCAAATCACCTATCACTCACATTATAGTATAAAAATCAGGTAAGAATCACTGCTTGAAATTCCTTTCAATTCTATGAATTTTTTATTCTACACGTGCTTATTTTCCTCCTATCAACTTGAATTTCAGAATGAAAAGGTAACCCTCAAGAAAAAAAAAAAGAGAAAGGAATACAAAGACTTTGATGCTTCTTCAGAAGATAACTTCTGGCTGGATTTTATCTTTTACTGCTGTATAGTAAACAGTTTCTTTGTGTCTTTTTTGTTTCAAACTCGAAGAGAAAGACAATTTTTTTAATTTTTTTTATTTTGTTTTTCCATAAGTTATTGGGGTACAGTTGGTATGTGGTTGCATGACTAAGTCCTTTAGTGGTGGTTTGTGAGATTTTGGTGTACCCATCACCCGAGCAGTAAACACTGCACCATATTTGTAGTCTTTTATCCCTCGTCCCCCTCCTGTTCTTCCTCCCAAGTCCCCAAAGTCTATTGTATCATTCTTAAGCCTTTATGTCCTCATAGCTTAGCTCCCACAGATCAGTGAGAACATAAGATGTTTGGTTTTCCATTCCTGAGTTACGTCACTTAGAATAATAGTCTCCAGTCTCATCCAGGTCACTGCAAATGCTCTTAATTCATTCCTTTTCATGACTAATATTATATCATATGTATATATACCACAGTTTCTTTATCCACTCTTTGATTAATGAGCCCTTGGGTTGGTTCCATGATTTTGCAATTGTGAATTGTGCTGCCATAAATATGCATGTGCAAGTATCTTAGAAAAAGACAATATTTTTAAGAACTGTTCATGTTGGCAATCACTGTTGCTTTTCCCGCCACTCTTTAATTCAGCCTATCTCTTTGTTTTTCCAGTACTTGTAAGTTGTAGCTTCCTTCTACCAAACTTCCATCATCTGAACACCAAGAGAAGTTTTCCTACAATGTGTTGGATGCTAAGGATTAGATCACCTGGAATAAATGGTTCTTAAGTATCAGTGGCATAAAACAGATATTGAGCTCCAATTGCCATAGGTTCAGTTGTTCCAGTTGCCATTGTAAGTTTTTTGTTCCCCCCACCCTATAGTTTATCTTCTGCTATGTCAAATTGTGGCTGTGATCGTCTGTTTCATAATTTTCAAATCATATGACACATGATTGATGTTGTTGTTTTTCCAGGGTAGCTCACTGAATAATATTTAACAGGATGCACATACTTAAAATTCTAATTGTAAATATTACTGTAAGCAGCTTTCAAAATTGTGAGAACTTAAAAAAAGGCATTGAAACTCAAGTTAACCAGCAGCCTGCTCCCACTCACTCAGATGCCCTTCCTCACTACTCTGGGTGTAGTTAGGGAAAGCACATTCCCATGGGACCTGGAGGACTTAACACCCACGTTTTTCACTAAGCAGCCTCCTATCAAAAAAAAAAAAAAAATTTCATTTTTAACATTTGTTGAGTGAAGCAAGTGTTCACATCCCCCACACCAAATAAAAATTCCTTAAAATGTAGACAAAAGAGATCCAAGCCTAATATAGCCTCCCATCCACCACTGCCCCTACCCTGCTAGTTCTGCTGTCACAGACCTTAAGAATGCAAGTTAGTACTTATTTGCAAGGCAGATGGAAGCATGGTGTGGGTTTGCATTTGAGTGACCTATTGTAAAGAGACAATTAAGCCTTCTGGAATTATCTGTACACTCAGAATTTCCTACTTACATTTCTGGAGTCTCTTCCCTATCTATAGAATGTCAAAATCACTTGGTGAAACCAAAAGGGAATATATTACATCCTTTAGGTTCTTAGGGGAAAAATGAATTGATTGATTTTTACCTATGAACAAAATATTAAAAAGTCTGAACACTAGAGGACATCCAGCAAGTTATAGAAAATAATTCACTGTGTCCTCAGTAATTAAAGATAACGGAAACTAAAATATGGTTTGTATTGTCCCCCTTTGTTCACTTGCTAATGCATTCCCTGATGGGTGTCCCCATGACATTACTGTTGGGTCTGCAATCAGCTATCTGGCGGAGTTACAAGAAAGATGGAGTGCAGCATGTAGTTTCCCGTGACTCTGCAGCAAACAAAGGCTGTCAGCTTCATGACGACAGCCGAGGCGGACTCTCTCATGCTTCAAGAAGTTCTGTTGCATCCTTTTAGTTATGAATAAAACTTGCAATAAAACAGATTAATCACTGAAATCACTTTTAACCACAGGGAAACACTATGAGAGAGTAAAAAATAAACTGTCATAAATTTTGCTAGTTTAAGAAGATAAATTTCACTTTCTATTTATAAATTCATTTTGATAAAAATCTTTACAATTAGCTTTGCAAAGTTTTAGACAATATCAATGATGTGGTTTTTTAAAAAAAACAGTAACTGTAGAAAAAACAAAATTGTTTAAACCTAAAGATATGATCGTTTCTGAACTACCCCCAAATACTGAGCTGTTTTACTCCAAAGGAGACACATTTGCTATTTGTATTATTTGCCAATCCTCCACTTTCGCTGGTTTCAGCTTTTTTGTTCCATCCCATCATTGCTATTGGGAGGGAATGGGAAATGAAGAGGCTGACCAGACCAAATCTGATTTTATTTTTATTCTTTTAACCAGAAAATAATATAAGAAAATGGACCACAGATGTGCACACAATCGAGCATCAAAGGAACGTGGAATATCCCTGAATGATAAGGTAAACATAAGAAAGGAAGGCTCAGGGCATGAAGAGATGGCCAATCTGAGGTCATGGTTTGCTTGGCATGAATAATCTGTGATTATAATATGATAATCTGCGATTATATACTCTGTGATTATAATCTGATTATCTGGAGCGCACAGCACTACAGATGTACACAAAGCTGAAAGCAGAGTTCACTCTTGGTAACTGTTGGGGAAACCCTGTGACCCACCTAAATTCCTTCAATGTTCCCATCCCCTAGTGTTTCTCAATGGAATGGAATGTCCAGATGCTCCTCCAACAAAAGCTGATCTTTTATAGCAATCAAGGACATTTATTAGGTGAGGGAAACCCAGTGACTCACACCTGTAATCCCAACACTTTGGGAGGCCAAGGCAAGAGGATCTCTTGAGGCCAGGAGTTTGAGACCAGCCTGGGAAACATAGCAAGACCCCATCTCTACAAAGTTTTTGTTTGTTTGTTTGTTTGTTTGTTTGTTTGTTTAAATCAGCCAGGTGTGCTGGCAGACACCCGTAGTCCCAGCTACTCGGGAGGCCGAGGTGAAAGGATCATTTGAGCCCAGTTGAAAGCTGCAGTGAGCTATGATCATGCCACAGAGCTCTAGCCTGGGTAACAGACAGAGCAAGACCCTGTCTCAAAAAAAATAAAAAATGAAAAAAGAACATTTGCAATTACAATTATGAGCAGTCTGCCTGATGGGCTTGGAGGGCTCTTTTTGCTATCTGAAGAAGAAAAATCAGTAGCTAAGGAAAAAAACCACAGCAACTCGGGTATAATTGGATATGAACTTTCTATGACATAGCAAACTCTTCCTTTTTTCCCCTCAAGGCCATTGCTAAATGTTATCCACGAAACATGGTGAATGAAAATGTCATTGATTCTGGCAATTTTGATCACAAGCCACTTAAAGTACCATCCACTTTTGTGTTCATAAATTACTTTTAAAAGACAATTCCTGTGTGCAGGTAGTAAGAATGGAAGCAAGTGTCTTCTTTTGATGGCAGAGTGGCAAGAATTTAATTTCTATTCAAGATAACCTTCATGATTGTTAGCAATAGAATGTGTTGAAACATTGAATATCACACTTGGGTATGTTCAGCCTCAGCACACTGTGGAACAAGCTAAAACTACAAATCTAGTCATTAAGAGTTGTGTAGTATGAGCTAGCAGTTGTTTAATCAAAAAGGCTCATTTAATACTGTGCCTAATGTCAGAATTGATACAGAAATAAAATGCATCTTCTTCTCTCCCCTGTGCAAGACAAATGTGTGTGATATAACAGCACACTGGGATACCCGCCATGAATTTCAGCTGTGATAGGAAAAAATCCCTCCTCCTCTGCTCAGATGAGAGACTTGGCTCTGAGCAGTGAGAGAAGCAGTCTTGAGAGTGGGGTGTATACATGCCAGGGGTGCACATGAAATTCTTTGGACAGTGGCATGAAAATAGTTGAACTTCTATTTATATCTATTTATTACCACATCCCTTCAAAATTTGCTTTTGCCTGTTTTATGATGTATGTGTCAGTACAGTCCATGCACATAATTTAAAAATGAATAAACATAAATCACAGAGTGATGCTCAAAAGAATTTCAGAGACTACTTGCCTTGAGAAGTAAAGAGGGAAAGAAAAATGAAGTCTTAATCATATCCCCGGAACCCCCAAAACTGAGGAATCCCTTTTACCAGCAGCATCTTTTAGCCTAAGAGAAGGTCCGAGAACAATCTGTGAACCACTGGGTCAAGGAGGAGAAACGGTGCTGGTTTCTCAGCTTCCCTAGATATATTTGCTCTTGGAAGATAATTATTCTAACACAAATTATACTTTGGTCTACAAATGAGCTGAAGAAAATCATCAATCTATTTCTGTGTCAGGTAGAACTTGGTGGGTCCTGTACAGACTATTAATTTCATAGGAAATAAGCAATAGGAGAAGCAGATAAATCATAAGCAGAGTGAAAAGCAGACCCAGTGGATTCCTACCAAATCTCTTACTTTCCTTTTCTTACAGAGAACAAAATGACAAAGTATTTATGTCCCACTGTCTTTGATATCTGTTTATCTCATTAGAGGAAAAATGCTTCTGCAACCACAAGAACATGTTCTATTCCAAGTTTCAAGAATTCAAACCCAGATGATTTATACAGGTCGACATTGTGCATACAGACTTAGAATCTTCACATTTCTGAAATCCTATGATTTTTAATTTTATAAAAACAAAACACAACATTAATTTTCAGTTTTATTGCAGATAATATGTAATATTAGAATTTCATTGACATGCACAAAGTATATATAATAGAAAATAGTGTTAATTGTTTTTAATGAAAATGTTTCATTAAAAGTTAAAGTTAAGGCTAGTGTGAACAGTTGAACTTCTAATGTCATTTCTATGACTCCGATTTCTATTCACAATTGATTTCTCCAAAGATCTACATAATGTATTTGCAAGTCACATCAATGTTTATTTATTAAAGTCAGTGTTTTCAAGAACTAAAAGAAGCATTGCATAATGTTTCCAATTGAATCTCCTTCCATCTGTCCTGTCTTTCTATTCATCCAGTAGTTGAAACAAACATACTGCACTTGGGAGAGAACAGCTAGGAGTCCCCCAAAGGATGCTGCATGCAATCACTCTGCGTTGTATTTTCTGTCATTTACCCATCAGTGCTATCAGCCATCCCCAAGTATTCTCCCACCCTGGTCCTATGACCTACTAAGAGTAGTTATAATATAACCCACTAGGAAATACAAACTCCACTCCTTGAAATAAACTCTATGAAGGCAGGGATTTTTATCCATTTTATTCACTCCTTTATCTGCTATACCTGGTATAATAATCAACCTCCAATGTCTATTTGTTGAGTGAATAAATGGATGAATTAATGAAGAACTATCTTTAGGTCACTTGTCATTTCTTGGCATCCTTTTGTAATCCATGACACACTCACTTACCTTACAGATTTTTACACCTAAAGACTTCTTTCAACCCCCCCTCCCACAACATTCCCAGTGCCACAGAGGTACCTGAAGCCCTAAGCTTTAAGTCCATTTTGTTCAACTATTCCAGCACTCAAGTTGCTGGGTGAAGGCTGATTTCATTTGCATACTTTTCCAAGTCAGTCCTTACTTGGACCAGCAAAGCTTCCTCGGCATCAAAAGTTAGCCAGTGCTGCAAGAAGGCATATATGGAAGACTAATTTAGAGTCATCTGACCAACTCAAACACAAAAGAACCCCCACATGTTTAGCCAAAATCTTCTAGCATTACCTTGCACATAATAGGCTTCTAATGGGCATTTACTGAATTGGATAGTAAATATGGAAATACAGTATGAATGTAATATCTCTAAAGCATTTGATAAGTTCTCATGTTATCCCAGTGAACAAGATAGTGAAATGTGGATTGGTCAATATAGTACTGTTAAGAGAACTTGCTGCTATGTTCAAACTATGCTGGCAAATATTTTGTTTTGTTTTATTTGTCAGTCTGGTAGAATAGCACAGGGTTCTAGTCTTGGTTTTTAATGAGCTTATCAATAACTTTACTTCTATTCTTACTGAAGGTTCTGGCTGAAGGTCAAGCCTAGACCATTCCAGGGTCTAGGCTAGATAGAAGTGAACTAGCATCATAATGAGAGTGTGAAAACAAGAATTTGATGATTCTCCCAAATATTTATGCCATTGAGATAAATGCTTTTCTAGCTCCAGTGATTTATCTTAAGTAGACCAATATTGTAGAGTCTGTGCATATTTCTAAATTAATCTCTTATTGCCCACATTGCATGTTTCTATCTCCTGTACATCTCTCAGAAACATCTCTCTCTTGTCTTGCTTTCAGTAATAGGAAATGTAAATAATTCCTATTATGAGAATGCTTTCCATATTATTAGCTCTACATTTTCTTCCCTGCACTCCTCATTTAACTCCCAGCTTTGCCCTCTAGGTCCTGGGGACCTAGACCTGACATCTTTGCCTCTCAGAAGCTCGCTAAGTATGCTAGGCAGTTCTTGAGCCCTTTTTCCACCCCTCCCCACTCTCCAATCTGAAAAAACTTTTCTTCATTTCCTACAATGAAAATTTCTAAACGATGCTAAGACTCATAAACAAGGTAACGCATAGAAGAAAGAATAGAACTTGGAACTCTAGTTGCTCAAATTTTAAAATTAGACATTGTGTTAATTTCTAGTTTTATAAATGGCTCATTTAAGAAATTCATACCACAGCCACTAATGTCAGATGCCAAAACAAAGGTGACAATGTTTGCCTAATATGGGTGCCAAAATCATCTTTGAGACAGGAAAATGTTGGTGACATTTTCTTTTCTCAAATTATTCATAGACTCAGAATTTTAAAGCTGTTCATGTCACCCATACATTTCACAGATGATGAAACTGAGATCTAGAAGAATTATGTAACTAGCCCAAGGTTGGTTAGTAGCAGTGTTGCAAGGCATTTCTGGACATCTCCCAAACAACAAATTATGATCCTATAATGTACCAATGCCTGTTCTTTCCTCCAAACTCCTCGTTTCTTAATAGTGTCAGCTCATTAACTTTGCAAGAAGCTAAATTTACATTGTTATTAATTATAACAATGACAGATATGCAAACTAGAAAATTCTCTAAAGAATAGTCATCTCTCCTAATAATACCACAGACAAGGAAACTGAAGGCGAAGAAGGCCTTGCTACTTGGAGAACACACTGCAATTTAGCAACAGAGCCAGCAATGAGGCCCGTATCTTCTGCTCACAACCTAGAACTCTTCCGTGTTCTACACAAAAGATTAGCTAAACACCATCAATATTATAAATCTGAGATTGTTTTCATCTAAAAATAGGCATTCATGGCTGAAATATAGTTCTTTTAACGAGTATATGAGTTATGTCTTATGGAAGTACTGGGCTAGGTAACCATTTGTCAGAAAGACTGTAGAAGGGAGTTTGAACAACCAGTAGATGTTCAACTTCAATGACCTCTAAAGTCCTTCCACCTCTATGATTATTTGACCCTGGACTGCCCGGGAACAGGTACCTCAGCTAGCCAGGGCATTTCCAGGGGCATGGTGCAATATCCTGTGGGGGTCCCTCTTCTACTGTAGGTTGGACTCTGCCCTGCTGTTTCAGGCATTGCTCTATATCCAATTTACATGCAATCAAATACTCTAAGCATAGAAAGTGTAAGGAAATGCAGTTCTGTCATTTCCAAAGACAGACTACACTGCTTAGCTTTCAAAATTGCCTTGCCTAAATGAGCACTCCATAACTGAGCCTCCCCATTCAGCTTTTACAGTTTGTTCATGTACTATGCTACTATCAGAATTAATTATGCAGCATCTTCATGAGGAGAAATCAGATTTGGATGCAAGTTAGGAGAGAAAAGAAAATGGTGCACTTCCCAAAGGAAGATTTTACTGTATCCAATTCCCCCAAAAGTGCTGGAGTCCTTCCACACGCAGACAGATTTTGGATGGCAGTCCCCAGCTGAGTTAGCCATGGGAAGGAGGAAGTTGACATGTTTGAGAAATGAAGAATCCGCCAACTAACAAGACTCTGAAGGCCAACACATTATTAACCCCCTCTTTTCTATGTCACTCCATTGCAGACTGTAACTCAACACAAATTTGTCCGTTTGTTTTCCTGAATGGCTACTAAATATTAAAATGTACTGATTTTGGACTTTTTCTTTTTTGGCATCATGAGTCCAAGAGAAGAGATGTTGATTTTTTTTTTTTTTCATCTCAGAGGGGAAAAATATATTGAATCAAGTTCTGAAAGTTAAAGGAAGCTTCACAAATTGTCACACTGAATATTTTTACATGAATGGAATTACCAAAAAAAAAAAAAATCGAACTATCTGATAGCATTCGCAGAAGCCAGGTGTTGCACAGATTTCAGAAGAACAAACTGATGCTCTACAGCTCAGTGCCAAACAAAACAAACAACAGAAACAACCTGACAAGGTACCACGAACAGAAGACAGAGTGATAAGCAGAGAGTGAGTGCCCAGATCTGGACAGCTCTAGTTTAAAAGGTGAGGGCATTTTCTCTCCTCAGTGCCTGGACAGTGAGGAGGGTAGAGATATGGGGTCCTCAGGAAGGTTGGAAAGCAGGTGTCCTATCTGCCTTGGACAGCCTCCACCAGCCAACGATTGGTCTCTGAAGTCTAATCTACACACACCCTGCACTTCAGGGGTGTGGAGGAAGGTTCCAGGGCCTCCTTCGCTGCCCATCAGCCCCGCCAGGCTGGGATGACCACATCAGTTCTGTCTGACACCAGCATCCTTACAATACAGGGAAAGCCCCTTCCCCCTCTTCGGAGGTTGGCACCACTTTTCTTCCAAACGGTATTTCCAAAAGGAAAGCACAACTTGAAGGAAGGAGCCCGGTTGAGAAAAGTCGAGCCTTTGACGGTTAGTCCCCCTCACGGGGAGCAGCATCAAGAAAAGACACACGTCAGGCAGGTGTACAAAGGCGGAGAAGGATGGAGAGAGAGAGAACCGGGGAAAGGAAGGCGAAGGCAGGAAAGGAGACAGAGGCGGGAGGTGCGGCACGGACTTGAAAGGACGCGCAGGGTGAGGACGAAAGAAGCGAGTCAAGGAGAGTGAGAAGAGGGGAGGCAGAGGAGAAAGAAAGGGACGAGATAAAGGCTGGAGGCGGCGGGAAGGATGCAAGAATGCGCCGGGGCGCGGGGCCGCGGCGGAGAGGGGCCACGGGGACCGGCGCGCCCCTGGGAAGCCGCGGGCTGCGCTCCACGCGCGGGTGCCGGGGACGCGGGGAGCGCCCGCCGCTCACCTTTCAGGATGAGGGTGTCGATGTCCCGGTCGATGCCCAGGAAGTAGCACTTCCTCCAGAGGCCCGAGTAGGTGGCGAAGAGGGGCCGGCCGCACTCGGCATCCAGCCCGCCGAGCCCCAGCAGCGAGCGCCAGGACTCGGGGTCGGCGCGCCCCGGGCCGCCCGGGAGCAGCCGGCGCCCCAGCGGGGGCGAGTCCCGCAGCGGCAGGTGCGACAGCGGCATCAGGCGGTTCTTCTGGTCCGGGGGGTCGGCGCCCGCGCGGCTGCGCTCACAGCTCTCCTTGTGGCGCCGGGGGTCGGTCTCGTACCAGTGGTCGGTGAAGATGGCCGTGACGAGCAGCCCCAGGGAGCATAGGCTGAGGCCGAGGCTGAGCGCCGTGACGAGAGCCCGCGGCTCCATGGCTTCCCGCCCCGCCGCAGCCGCCGGTGGGCTCGCGCGCCGCCGCCAGACACAATGCACTTGGCCCCGGCTCTCCGCCCGCTCCCTCCCTCTTCCCCACCTGCCCCCCACCTCCCTCCTACGGCCTCCCCACCCTGCGCGCCCGGCCCGGCTCGCTCCCTCTCCCCCGGCCCGATCTCGCCTCCCACCGCCCGCCCGCCCGCCCCCGGCCCGGCCCCCGGGCTCCTAGCCCTCCCTTGCGCCGCTCTCGCTTTCTTGTCCCCCTCCTCTTCCCCAGCCCCCTATCCTCGCCCCGGCGCCCCCGACCCCGCGCCCTCCCCTCGCCCCTCTCCCTACCTCCGATCCACAGTCCGCCCTCCTCTCCAGCGACCCCCCTTCCCCTTTTAATCTCTCCTCGCCGCCCTCATCCTCCTCTCTCCCCTTAACCCTGTCCCTACTTTCCCTCGACTTTTCCCCAACTCTTCCTCTCGCTCTTTCCCCCACTCATTTGCTCCTTCGCTTCCCGGCTCCTGGTGCCTTTATATCCCGGCTCTGGACTCGGTGCCTCTCTCCACCTACCCCTCAGCACACCCCTCCCGTCCTCTTCCCTCCAACGACCTTAAAAGACATCCACCGACATCAGACTCACTCTTGTCACTTGTCCAAGTTGATTTTGATCAGGGTCCCGTTTTGTACCCAGGAGCAAATCCCATCCAGGTCGGACTGCGTGGTAGCGTTTAACTCCTTGGAATCTTGATCTGGAGGCCGAGGAGCCGAAGGACCCTTTGTCCTGCCGCCTGCAGGATGAAGCCTCCGAGACCCCTAGGCAGCCAGCTCTATCTGTCGCCGCTTTCCCTCTCACATGCCCATCGCTTAGCCTCTAAGCATTCTCTCTGCTCAAGCCCCTCTTCTGAAAGAAAAGACACCGAGTGTCAGTGGAGCGATAGAACGATGACCAGAGATTTTTCTCCCACTTCATTTCAACCTGCTATGAGATGGACTTCTTTTTTCGTTGACTACCTCCATCTCCCGCCAGACTCACTGGCCTCCTGGAATTTCTAGAGGAGCCTGGAATCAATGAACCCTGGCAGTGGCACCTGCTCCATGAGGTGATTATTGCCTTTGCATACAGCAAGCCCCCAGTAATAAATCAAAGTAATGATTTTCTCCTGTGTAGGTTTCCCTCTTGGGCTGGGGGGTCGGGGTCAACAACAAAGCAATGCTCCACACCAAAGTCAACACCTGAGCCTGGGGCAGTTCTGCCGTCTTCTAGTCACAGAGATTACTCCCAAGAATGACAGGCAGATTCACATTTTCTAAAATGAGGAAACGCTAGGACCCGGGGTGCTAAGAGTTAATCACTTGCGCGATATAGTCAGTCTATACCACAGAGGTGCAATACACTCGTGCCACTCAATGCCCTTCTGGTCATGTCAGAGACAGAAAACCATGCTGCATTGGCCCAGGGATGAAAATGCTTGTGTTCTTATGCTATGAAATATTAATGATGAAGAAATTATGAGGCATTCATTATATACTAAATGTCATTATTCCATGATTTAATGGGACTTATTAATTAGTGCCCTACATCAATTGGTATTAATATGCTTTATATCCTTCCTCTAGAATGACATCTGTAAAGGTGATATAAGGCTCTTGCTGGGATTTATCTTCATTGCTGTTTGTGTTTAGCATCTTCAGAGGGTACATTTCCAGTGAAGATCCTGTGCCTACTCTGAGCTGTTTAGTTCATAGATAGATCGCTTAAGCAAATCTTTCCGTTATATCGGACCCCCGTTCCCATTTCTGCTGACCTGACAATGTGAATTATTGCCTGGATTTTCTCACAGTTTCAGCAAGATCTATGGTGAGCTCTAGTCTAATTAAGGAAGACAAAGAATTATAATTTTAGTGTTCCTCTCACCTATAAGCTTTTTCTTCATGGGAAACACTAAGCTCATCAAAGGAGTCTTATCTGGATTTACACAAAAATGATAAGACTTAGAAGCTTTCTTTAATTTATACTCTATAATATGTATAAAATCCTAGATCTTAATGGATAGGCAGAGAGAATGCCTTTAACTGTGAGTCCACAGTTGACATCTGAAATTCACTCAAGTAATCATGTGCTCTTTTATTTTTAAAAATGCATCTTGAGATAAAGTTATCAAAACCTTGCAAGCCCCAAGGGTTGTCAAGCCTTTAGCAAGTCCTCATCCCCTTTTCAAGTCTTCACCTCATGTATTACAAGAAATAAATATTCAGCCACATTCCAGAGTCACCTAATCATCTTCACACAATAACCCTATCTTCAGCTGGAGCTAGACAGAAGAAAACCTCTTTTTAAGGCACTTCTGTTTAATTTAAAAGGACTTACCATTCTGTATCATTTTCCTAGCTAGAACTCTTTGATCATACTCTTTTTAGAAAATAGCATTATTCCTGAAGTTCATGTATGTCTATGTTTAAGACCAGTCTCAGCATATAATCCAAAGGTTACTATATGATGGATTGCCCTTGACAGTATTTCATAAAAAATGTCACACATTACAAATATGGGCCAGCAGTGTGTAATGAGAGCACTGCCTCTGCTGGTACAGCATTAACAGTGCCAGTAGGGATGTGGCATATGATGTGTACACAGGCTTCGCTACAGCAACTGCACATTGCTCCATCTATGTTTTTAAAATTCCCCTTTTGGATACTTCCAACAATGAACTATCACCCAGTAGCCCCCTACTCTGTTAGGGCAGTGAAAAATATGAAGATGAGCAAGTGGTGCCCATCTTCAAGATACTTCCAGCCTAGTGGCGAGAAACAGATGCATAGACAGAATGAGAGGTAAATGCTGTAGTTAAAAAAAAATAAAAGAGAACACAGTGTTACGGGAACATGGACAATGAAGAGACTACTGCCATGGGGAGTCAGGTGGGCTACAGACAGTAACTTTTGAGTTAGTTCTTAAAGGATGAGTTAAACTTTGCCAAGAGGATATCAGAGATATTCGTATTGCAGTCAGAGATTACCTCTTTGGCCTAGTGTCTACTTCATACATTTGGAGGCTTCAATATCTTAGGCCACTATAAAATAAGTATTTTTTGTACATTTTTAAGTCGTAAAGTTAACATGTTCTAATGGCTAACTACAAGCTGGACAGCTGTAGATGTGTGGAAGGAAAAGTCCATACCTGAATATAATCAATGTAGGAGGCCATTTAGCTCAGTATGGAGTCAAGATGATGGGAGATCAAATATCCAGCCAGAACACCTGGCATACCTTAGCTTTGGCTATGCTATGACCTTGATGTTTTCAAACTTGGCTTGTTCTTTCCTTGTCTTAAATTTCTCTTTGCCATCTCCAGATCCAATATCCGCAGTGCATGCCTCAGAGAAAAACAGTATCCCTCATATGACAGGGAGAGCCAGAGAATTTCCACCTGGGTATTTTACTGTATTATTGGGCTCAAGATATTAAAAATTAAACTCTCATATTTCCTTATGGTCCAACTGCTCTCCTCAACTTTTGCTGGTGTTACATCACTCAATTCATTCAGACACAGTATTTTAGAATTATCTATCGCATTGACAACGTTATAGAGATTTTTCCTTTGAAATTTCTTTTATATCCACTCCTTCCTCTACATTTCTACCACTTGCTCTTAATATGCCTCTACCCCTCACATCTGTATTATATTACAGCTTCCTCCTTGGCCCCCATGACTCCAGGATCAACCTTCCTGCAGTTATCCTGGATATTGTTGCTAAATGCATATTCTTCAAGTGTTACTTTATGTCATCTTTTGGCTTCCAATTCTCCTTTCTGGGTTATAGAGAACTATCCACTCTACCATTCCAAAGTCCTTCTTTGTTGCTCCTGGTATTCCCATGGCATTTAAACATCACAACTGATGTGCAGGTCATGTTTAAATATTTAGAAAACAAAATATTTTTGCCTTCTCCAAACACACTTACCATAATATCTATGGCATTCATCATATTTCCCTCTATAGTCAGGAAGTTCTTTAAATAAATATTTCCTAAGGAAAAAAGTCTGTGTGTGTGTGTGCGCGCACGCACACACACATACACACAGAGTGAGAGAGAGAGAGAGATCTCAAACACAGAGCTCTGGTAATGCTTTGTTGACATATCTGTGGTAAGCTAACCATCCTAACCATGCATATTCTAAAAGATTTTCACCCTGTTGCACCAGTGCTAAGACTAAAAGCAACATCCTTCCTCATTTCAGACGTTTAGATTCTGCAGTTTAGACTATGCATTTTAACCAAAACACTAGGTTTCATAAAGAGTGTGAAAGTTTCCTCTTGGTAATATCAGATTTTTTTTCAGCATTCAATATAAGGACATAGTCAATTATATTGTTAACCTACAAATATATACAATATATACAAAATGTGCATTTTGCACATTTTTGAGGTGTCTTATGTTAAAGTCATCACTGTAAATTGTTCTCCTAAAACAATTTTATTTTAATTCAACAGCATATATTGAGCACCTCCAATGTAAGTTATTGTGCAAAGTCCCACTGGATTTTGTAAAGATGAAGAAAATATGGTCTGTGCCCTCAGGGAGCTTTAGGGTAGTTGGAGAGGAAGATAGAAATGCATGAAGCCACAAAGAGGACAGCCTGAAACTAGTACTGTCACCGAGGTACAAAACAATGCAACAGGAAAACTTACTACAGAGAGATTCGCTTCTCCATTGGGAAGAATATGGGTAAGCCAAGATGCTATCTTAGTTAGGCCTTGGAGGAAAAGGAGTATTTTCTGTATGTGTGTCAACTCAGTCCAGGGCAAAGCCAAAAGTAAATTTTAGAAGCAGCAACTATCATGGTGCTCTGCTATACCCCACGCATGTGGTAAGTCATCTTGGCAGTGCCATTTTGTCACTGACTAGAAGCCTGGAACCATAAAATACCACAAAACCCCCAAAATAGACAGCGCCTGATAAGTTTCTCATTTCACTGACACACCGCAGAATGTCACCATTCTTTTTCACATTCCTGGATTAAGCTGTTTCCTTTTTGGAGCCTTTAAGCACATATGGTGGGAAAGGAAAAAAAAAAAAGTTCAAAGAAACCCATAACCATGTTAAGTCCCACTTAAAGTGTGATGTTTTAGCAGATGGTGGCTCCTTAATTGCCACACCTAACTGTATTTACCACCTTTTCTTTGTGTATGGATACTGGGTTTTGAAGTTGGGGTCTAATTCAGCTCATTTGGGCCACGCTTGACAAATAAGGCAGAATTGAATATAACTAAGATATCCGGTGTCTCTGATTCACAACCACCTGTGATACTGCCCAGATGAACAAAAACGCCAGTATTTCCAGGTGTCTTTCCTCTTTTTTACCTTCAAACTTCTCTCTCTGCTGTGTCTGCTCAAAGGCACCAGGATCTGGGGAATGCACATGGGTACTGGGGTCAAACCACATGTAAATTCTAGGCCCACTTCTTTCTACCTGTTCACCCTTAGCCAGTGACCTAACTTCCCAAACCACCTGAACTCTGATAAATAGGGATATCACAATCTATCTCACAGGATGCATGATTCGTGGTTACCACATGCTAAATACCTTCCTCCCACTTGCTTGTCCTCCCTACTCCATCCATGTAAACATATAAAAATGCTTCAGAAATTCCATAGGTCAGCCGGGCGCGGTGGCTCAAGCCTGTAATCCCAGCACTTTGGGAGGCCGAGACGGGCGGATCACAAGGTCAGGAGATTGAGACCATCCTGGCTAACACGGTGAAACCCCATCTCTACTAAAAAATACAAAAAATTAGCTGGGTGCGGTGGTGGGCACCTGTTGTCCCAGCTACTCGGGAGGCTGAGGCAGGAGAATGGCATAAACCCAGGAGGCGGAGCTTGCAGTGAGCTGAGATCCGGCCACTGCCCTCCAGCCTGGGCGACAGAGCAAGACTCCATCTCAAAAAAAAAAAAAAAAAAAAAAAGAAATTCCATATATCTATCATATTAAGACCATATAATTTAAATGTTACAAATACAAATGGCTAAAATGTTAATGACACATTATTTTTCTCATATTAGTTATTTATAGTATTCAAATAAGAGAAACAATCTATTCTCATTTATTCCATGAACATTATTGAGCACCCATGGGCCAGAGAAAGAGCATTCCAGGCAGCGGGAACAGCCAGTGCAAGGGTCCTGAGGCATGAAAGAGTTTTGTGTCACTGAGGAACTGCAAAGAGACCTAGAGAGTAGTGAATGAGGAAGGGGCAGTATGAGATGAAATTGCAGAAACAGTCAATGTTAGATTATGCAGACCCTGAAGGCCAAACTATGGAGTTTGGACTTCAGTCCAAAGAAAAACTTTGAAGAGTTTTAAGCAGGGGAGAGGCATTGATTAATGTTTTGCAATGTCACTCAGACAGCTATGTGAAAAATGGATTGAAGCTGGGGGTAGCAAGTATGAAGGCAGGGAAGCCAGTCAGGAAGCTATTGCAATCATGCAGACAAGAAATATTAGCAACTTGGACTAAGGAGGCAGCAGTGGAAACAGAGATAAATGGGTAAAGGTCAAAATCGTAGAATTACATGGATGGTGCTGGAGGTCATTATCCTTAGCAAACTAATGCAATAACAGAAAACCAAATACTGCATGTTCTCATCTATAAGTGGGAGCCAAACGATGAGAACTCACGGACTCATGAAAGGAACAACAGACACTGGGGTTTACTTGAAGGGGGAGGATGACAGGAGGGAGAGGAGCAGAAAAAGTAACTATTGGGTACTAGGCTTAGTACCTGGGTAATGAACTAATCGGTACAATAAACCCCGTGACATGAGTTTGCCTATATGACAAACCTGCACATGTACCCCCAAACCTAAAATAAAAGTTAAAAATAAAAATGAACTTTAAAAAATTACTGTGAGTGCAGATGAGGGAAAGAAGCGATCAAGAGCCATGCTACATTTCTGGTGTGAGTGCTTGAATGGTACTGCCAGTCTCAGTTGGAGAGGAAATTGGATGTGTGAACCTGAGAGTAAGGGAAGCATCTGGACTAGAGATTTAGATTTTGGCTATATGAGCACATAGGTGCTATATGCATAGTGATAATTAAACTCATGGGACTTGATGAAATTGCTTAGGGGAAAGTATAGCTAGAAAAACTAAAAGGTCTAGATCCAGGCTCTGAGGCACAAGCATTTAGATTTCCATTAGAAGAGGAGGTACCACAAGAAAGCATGAGAAGGAAAATAGGGGGGAAAACTAAGAAAATATGTGTCCTCATAGCAAAGCAGGAGAATCTAATAATCTATGATGACACAGTGACAGTACAACATAGAGTCTAGGATGTGGCATCAGAGAGACTTGGGTTTAAATTCTAGTGTGACTTTCACAATGGGGGAGTACTTAGCCTCTTCAGGCCTCGATTTCCTCATCCATGATATGGGGATAAGAATAATAATATCTTTCTTTAGAATGTTAGGAGCATCCAAACACATAATGGATATAAAGCACTTATCAACATAAAGAATGCAAAATCTGATCTATAAAAAGAGCTCAATATATGAATGACAGCTATTGTCATTGTTCTCATTTATCAGCTCCAACAATAATATTTGGTGACTGCTCACATTTGCAGGCCACAGTCCCGGAAGTGGTATAGAGCATTACGCTCCCAAGGATCATGCCCTAATGAAAAGCGTGAAGACCTATCATCAGGCCCCTAAAAACATAAAGCATCCTTAGTAATAGTGAAATGATGAGCATTCAAAAGCACGAGGGCCATTATATTCTTTCAATAGGCTATTTTATTATGATCCCATAAAAGGAGTTTAATGCTGTTTTGTGAATAGCAGAAATAAGCTGCCAGAGTACGATAAGGTATCTCCATTTCTCAAGGTCTTTAAAATGGACTAGATAGAAAGACCGCTATAGAAAAAGACTGCCCATAGCTACCACATTTTATGGCTACAAATCATGCTTGGAGAATAAAGGGAGTGCCTGAAAATTCCCCTCCCCAACCAAGGAGGAGGGGAGGGGACCTGACAGCACAAGGGGACATTGAGCCAGCTGTGGACAGCCTCTGGTTGAAAGGAGAAAAAGAGACGGCCTCCTTCCAAGAAGGGCAGAGAGAAAACGGCAAAAACTCAGGAAGGACCCGAGACTAGCAAAGATGTAACTGCTAGAAGCCAGAAGGCAGCTTTTTACAAGTGGTGAGAAATCCATACTTCGCCCACATGAGCTAGGTCGGTATTCCAGATTTCCATTGTCAAGACCAGGAGACAAACATTGAGTCAGATATCCCTGAAAATGGTGAATTCAACACAAGTCCATTGGCATTTGCTCCCACCACAGAAAACAAGGTTACTATTCTGGACAACTCTGATTTTGTCTTCAATTCTTGAATTGGATAAACCCCCTTAAAAATTATGTGAATCCAGGTAGTCATTAGCCAGTATGTAAAAAGCTATTACGAACCAGATACTCAGAAGAATACCTAACAATGTGTTGTGTTCCTTATAGCTCTAGGCATGCCAGGATTTCATTGGGCACTGTGAAATGTAATCATCTGATATTCAGTGTGTGGAGAACTATCCTGTTCTTTTGGAAGGAGTAACCAATTTGGGAGGACTTGGCACATGCATCCTCACAGCCGCACCTGAGCCCCATAATGAATGGGTGCCACATGGCATTGGTGGTCACTCAAGTGGAGAAGAAAATGAAAGCTCTGGAACATATTACCACCTCACCTCCAACTATGCTATAGAGAGGCAGGACCTTGTCAAGGTCAGATTTATGAGGCTGATTAAAAAAGAAAGAGAGGAAATGCACCAATGGCCAAAAAGGAATTCAAGTAGGCGTCTTTGACGTATGAGTTCCATCTGCCTAATTTATTTGGTGTCTGCAACCTGCATGTGACCGAGAGCCTCGGATTACATGAGTGGCAGGTTGGGGAGGGGGTTGGCAGTGGGGAAGGTGTCTCTTAGTGTTTTACAGCCAAGTCACCATGTGCCCTTCTGAACCCTGATGAAACCAAATAACAACAGCAAGGGATTCCCTCCTAAGAATCTTTGTATTTAGCCAAAAGAAAATCCTGGAGTTTCAAACACTGAAGTTGAATTCCAAATATAAAAGGTTATTTTCTGGGTATCTAGGGAAATTCTTTAATTTATCAGCTTCCTTTTCTGAAAGATGTCTGGCTGTTTTGGTCCTGAATTTCGTGGGTGTAGTTTTAATTACTTGCTTTTTTCATTCTCACTCAGCAGTTTACCTTTTTTCATATCAATTACTTTTGCCAAGAAGCCAGGTTCTTTTTGTCAATAAAATGAGAATTTACAATGGCTCTCATTGCAGTGTTAACTGGGTTTATAGGGCCCCCTTTTTTATTTTTATTTTTGTTTATTATTATTCTTTTTTACTTTGAGTTCCAGGATACATGTGCAGAACATGCACGTTTGTTACGCAGGTATATGTGTGCCATGGTGGTTTGCTGCACCTATCAATCCATCACCTAGGTTTTAAGCCCCACATGCATTAGCGATTTGTCCTAATGTTCTCCCTCTCCTCGCCACCCCCTGACAGGCCCTGATGTGTGCTGTTCCCCTCCCTGTGTCCATGTGTTCTCATTGTTCAGCTCCCACTTATGAGTGAGAACATGCGGTGTTTGGTTTTCTGTTCCTGTGTTAGTTTGCTGAGGATGATGGCTTCCAGCTTCATTCATGTCCCTGTAAAGCACATGATCTCATTCCATTTTATGGCTGCATAGCATTCTATGGTGTATATGTGCCACATTTTCTTTATCCAGTCTATCATTGATGGCCATTTGCGTTGGTTCCATGTCTTTGCTATTGTTCATAGTGCTGCAATAAACATATGTGTGCATGTATCTTTATAATAGAATGATTTATATTCCTTTGGCTATATGCCCAGTAATGGAATTGCTGGGTCAACTGGTATTTCTGGTTCCGGATCCTTGAGGAATCGCCACACTGTCTTCCACAATGGTTGAACTAATTTACATTCCCACCAAAACTGTTCCTGTTTCTCCACAGCCTCACCAGCATCTGTTTCTTGACTTTTTAATAATCACCATTCTGAGTGGCATGAGGTGGTATCTCATTGTGGTTTTGATTTGCTTTTCTCTAATGATGAGTGCTGTTGAGCTTTTTTTCATGTATTTGTTGGCTGCATACATGTCTTCTTTTGAGAAGTGTCTGTTCATATCCTTTGCCCACTTTTTGACGGGGTTGTTTTCTTGTAAATTTATTTAAGCTACTTGTAAATTGTGGATATTAGACCTTTGCCAGATGGGTAGATTGCAAAAATTTTCTCCTATTCTGTAGGTTGCCTGTTTGCTCTGATGATAGTTTCTTTTACTGTGCAGAAGCTCATTAGTTTTGTTTGTTTGTTTTGCTTCTTCTTCTTCTTCTTTTTTTTTTTTTTTTTTTTTTTTTTTAGGCAGTGTCTCACTGTCACCAGCTGCGCAATCTCAGCTCACTGCAACCTCCACCTCCTGGGTTCAAGTGATTCTTGTGCCTCAGCCTCTCAAGTAGCTGGGATTACAGGCACACGCCACCATACCCAGCTAATTTTTGTATTTTTAGTAGAGACAGGGTTTCACCATGTAGGCCAGGCTGGTCTCAATCTCCTGACCTCATGATTCGCCCACCTCAACTTCCCAAAGTGCTGGGATTACAGGTGTAAGTCATTGCACCTGGCCAGAAGCTGGTTAGTTTAATTAGATCTCTTTTGACAATTTTAGCTTTTGTTGTAATTACTTTTGGCGATTTCATCATAAAATCTTTGCCCATGCCTATGTCCTGAATGGTATTGTCTAGGTTTTCTTTTAGGGTTTTATGGTTTTGGGTTTTACATTTAAGCCTTGAATCCATCTTGTGTTAATTTTTGTGTAAGTTGTAAGGAAGGGGTCCAGTTTTGGTTTTCTGCATATGGCTAGCCAGTTTTCCCAGCACCATTTATTAAATAGGGAATACTTTCCCCACTGCTTGTTTTTGTCAGGTTTGTCGAAGATCAGATGGTTTTAGATGTGTGGTCTTATTTCTGAAGTCTCTATTCTGTTCCATTGGTCTATATGTCTGCTTTGGTACCAGTATCATGCTGTTTTGGTTACTGTAGCCTTGTAGTATAGTTTGAAGTCAGGTAGCATGATGCCTCCAGCTTTATTCTTTTTGCTTAGAATTGTCTTGGCTATGCAGGCTCTCTTTTGGTTCCTTAGGAATTTTAAAGTAGTTTTTTTTCTAATTCTGTGAAGAATGTCAGTGGTAGTTTGATGGGAATAACATCGCATCCATAAATTACTTTGGGCAGTATGGGCATTTTCACAATATTGAGTCTTTCCATCCATGAGGTGGAAGGTTTTTCCATTTGTTTGTGTCCTTTTATTTTCTTTTTTTTTTTTTTTTTTTTTTTTTTTGAGACGGAGTCTCGCTCTGTCGCCCAGGCTGGAGTGCAGTGGCCGGATCTCAGCTCACTGCAAGCTCCGCCTCCCGGGTTTACGCCATTCTCTCGCCTCAGCCTCCCGAGTAGCTGGGACTACAGGCGCCCGCCATCTCGCCCGGCTAGTTTTTTGTATTTTTTTAGTAGAGACGGGGTTTCACCGTGTTAGCCAGGATGGTCTCGATCTCCTGACCTCGTGATCCGCCCGTCTCGGCCTCCCAAAGTGCTGGGATTACAGGCTTGAGCCACCGCGCCCGGCCTGTGTCCTTTTATTTTCTTGAGCAGTGGTTTGTAGTTCTTATAGGGCCCCCTTTTTGAATGTTTTAATAGGTAGGAGTGACAGCAAATGAGATGTGAAATCCTGAAATGGGAGGCCAACCCACATACAGGCAGGATCAGGTCTAAGCCTGTCTGAGGATCTGAATGAAAACTTGGAAAAGAGGAGCTATAGAAATTCTTCTCAAGACAAAAGAAAGAGAAGCAATGACAGCAAATAGTACCTAATTAAGAAATGTTAGCCATGGATTATTATTCTATAAATCTGTAGGTAAAAGCCACACAAAGAAAGCAACATACCAAGCAATAGACACGAGTCAGAGTGGGTTGGTACCAAAATTTTCCAACCTGTTTCAGTGTGAGTTTAGGTATTTAAAGATTTGGATTGTTTATGCTTGGGAAAATGGCCATTTCCACAATTTCTCTGATCTTCTTGCCTACTATTTTCCACCTATTGTCATGAAGCTTTCATAGATTTATAGCATAATAGTATATAGCAAATGTGTGTGGATTACATACTATTTACAAGGCACTGTTAAGCAGTTTATACATTTTTCTCATTTAATCCTTGTAACAATTAATATTATTAGTACTGGAAGCAGTAATATTGTTGTTACTATTATCCCCATTTTACGAATGAGGAAACTGAAGCTCAGAGAGGGCAAATAACTTGCTCAACATCCTGCTCTTAGTAAGTGGCAGTGCCAGAATTCAAACCTCCATGGTGTGACTTCAGGGGCAGCACTCTTAACTGTTATTTGTATACCTAGCAGAGAGATTACAGTGTTTTGGACCAGGTCATAAAAGTAGAGTGGTGAGAAGTGGTTGGTTTCTGGATAGATATTGAAAGTAGAACCAATAGGATTAGCTGACGTGTAGTGTGTGGTGAAAGAGAAAGAAAGGGACTGGGTGGAGTTGTCATCAACAGACATGGGGAAGACTGTGGAAAGTACAGGGTGGGTAGGGACAGTATCAGCTCAGTTTGGAGCACACTGAGCTCCTGATATTGAGATACTTATTAGATATCCAAGTGGACATGTTGAGTGGGCAGTAAGATATACAAGTCTAGAGTTCACAGGAGAGTTTCAGATTAAATATGTAAATTTGAGAGACATGATAATCAACATATAGATGGGACCTAAACCATGAGACTGAATGATGTCATCCAGGGGGTGGGTGTTGATAGAATAGAGGAGAGGAACATGGAAAACTGCTTTGTGCTGAGGTCTAGGAGATCAATGGGAACCAACAAAAGAGACTGAAAAGGAGTGGCCAGAGAGGTAAGAGAGTGTGGAATCCTGGGAGCCAAGTGAAGAAAGTATTTCAAACAGTAGAGAATCATTAGCATCTCAAAGTTGCTGATTAGTCAAGCAAGATGAGAACTGGTAACTGAGCATTAGATTTAGCAACACGGGTCTTTAGTGTCCTTAATAAGAGCAGTTTAATAAGAGCATTGGGAATGTATGTTTGGAATTAGTTCAAGAGAGAATGGAAAGAGAGAAGTTATAACAATGGGTATAGGCAAAATTCTTTCAAGGAGTTTTGTCATAAAGGGAAAAAGAAGGAGTAATAGCTAGTGGTGAAAGTGGCATTAAGAGGGGGTTTGTTTTACTGAGGACGGGGGGAAAGCAGTATTTTTGTACACGGATGAGAATGATTATTGAGAGATGGAAAAATTGATACAAAAAAAGAGAGGGAGACTTCCTGGAGCAAAGTCTGTAAGTGGGCAGGAGGGGAAGGGATCTGGCAGATAAGTGGAGAGGTTGCTTTAGGTAGGCACACACATAGTTCATCCACAGTAACAGTGGAAAGATGAGAATGTAGTGACGTTGCAGGAAGATGGGTGGGTGTGATGATTGGACCTTATGGAAGTTATCTACTGACCTATAATGTGTTTAGTAAATGTTAATGTGTTCAAAGAAAGGGGGACTTTTATAAATGGAGAGAGTCAAAGCATTAATGGAATTTAAGCTTTCAAAGATCTAAATGAGTAAATTGGTGGAGAGGAAGAAGAGTATTTGGAGAATGGAAAACCATATGAACACAGAGATGCGAATGAACAAGGTATGTACACAAGACATTGAGCATCCGGGTCCTGCCAGAGAGGAGGGTTTGTGATAAAAAGTTCAGGCTAAGTTTGGAAATATTGATTAGATTCAGACTGTAGAAGATTTGAACAACACAAGAAACACAAGATCTTAGGCAATGGAGAGAAGAATAATGACATGATGGAAGAATGGTGATTAAGAATTAATCTAGCAATGATGGTGAAACAAATGAGAAGTGAGAAGGACCCTCAGCTGTAACGGGATTTTTTTTTTAACTTCTACTTTATTTGACAACACATCAGTCTGACACGTGAAATTTTAGTACAGGCAAGCAATAATAATATTAATAATGACAATTTTTAAATTCACATTAAAACCTTAATTTCAGTTTTATGGGTGACGTTAGTCTCTTCTCCATGTCCCTTCTTCAAACATACATGAGTTTTCTCTACCTTCAAAAAAACTTCAAACACCACATACTCTCACTCATAAGTGGGAGTTGAACAATGAAAACAACACATGGACACATGGAAGGGAACAACACACACGGGCCAGTCAGAGGCTGGGGGCACAAGGGGAGGAAGAGCATTAGGACAAATAGCTAATGCATGTGGGACTTAAAACACAGATGACAGGTTGATAGGTGCAGCAAACCCCCATGGCACATGTATACCTGTGTAACAATCCTATACATTCTGCACTTGTATCCTGGAACTTAAAGTAAAAAACAAAACAAACAAAAAACCTTTAATCTTCCCATGCTCTCCAGCTATAAAATGATTCCTCTCCCTCCTTTGACTGCCGAAGTTCTCCAAAAATTAACATTTTTTGTTTTATTTTTATTTTAAAATGTTTTTAATATTTATTTTATTTGCCCTTCAGACCCAGGAAGCTTGATTCTTGCTTCAACCTCTCTATTGACACTAATAGGCTGCAGGCCCCACTGGTCACATCATGGGAGCCCTTTCTCTTCTACCAGTTCTGGTTGGTCCTGTAATTCTCCATACCATTGACCAGGGCCTCCTGGAAACTCTGCCTCCTGAGCTGGTGTGGCCCTCCTGACTCACAACATCAGGTCCAAAGTAGAAGCTTCCTTTTTCCATCTCAGTGAGGGTATCAATTTTGTGGTTGTGGTAGGACAGAATAATTGACTTCCCCCTCCCCTACTTATGAATAAGTCACTTGAAGTGGCAAAAAAGACTTTGCAGCTGTGATTGAGAATTTTGAAATGGGGAGAGTATCCTCTCCCCCCTTGCATTACTCACATGGCTCCAGTCTAATCACATGAGTTCTTAAAACCAGAGAAACTTTCTCAGCTAGAGCCTGGGAAAGAGAAATGTGACAATAGAGAAAGAGTCAGAGAGGTGCAGCCCTGCTGGCTTTGAAGATGGAGGAAGGGGGCCATGAATCAACGAATGCACGTGAAAACTTCCAGCAGGTGAAAAAGGCAAGGAAATGGATTCCCGTAAGAGACTCCAGAAGGAACACGGCCTCGCTAACACTTTAGCCCAGTAAGACTAATTTTGGACTTCTGACCTAGAGAACTGTAAGATAATAAATGATCTTTTATTTTAATCATTAAGTTGGTAGTAATTGATAGCAGCAATTGGAAACTAATACAGTGGTTAAGCTACTTCCTTGTTCAGACAGGTAGCCTGAAGCTCTCACCACTGTCTCCCCTCCTCCCCGACCCTGCTCCCTCTTTGAGAATGCTCCAAAGGTCTATGGAATTACAAAAGATATGAAAATGAACATTCTTAACAGCTGGAGCTTGAAGGGCTGCGCTGGTCCTCCTGAGAGCTTGGCTGCCTTTCCCTTGGGGTATTTACTTCACCTGGGCCTTCGCTCACTTACCCAAGGTGCTGCTCTATCTACCATCCAGAAACTGGACAAGTGTGAGAATTACTATAGTGGATACTCTAGAAAGCAACAGAGAAACCCAAGTGCAGATTATTCTGTCTGTTACAGTCACAGAAAAGATGTATCTAGTGAGTTATTCAGGTTTGTGCAAAACCATGAGTTGTTTCTGTGAAGACATTTTTTCTTTCAACTTCACTTTAAATTCATTCAGAATGGATTTTCACCTGGCATTTAACAGAATAAAGCATATGTTGCTGTTGCTCTAATTACCTGAACCCAAGCTACCAAGACCCCAGAGGTTTCCTTTGGACTCTGACAAAGAATCTAAGTCTTTTGAGAGTTTTACTTATAAAGCAGGTAACCATTATTGATCCAGAGGACTATTGTACAGAAGAAAGAAAAGACATCGAGGCTAACTAGAAGAAAGAAAAGGGACTCAGTTATTAAATCCAGGGGAATGTGGACTGGTAATGAAGGCTTTATAGAAAAACAGCCAAAGAAAAAAAAAGAAAAAGAAAGGAAGGAGAAACTGCAGAATATTTATATTTTTATTCTTGGTGCCATAAAAGTGAAAGGTGTTAAGAACACAGTTGGAGGTTAGGTATGTAGAGCAAAGGGTTCAAGAGAAGCTAAATTATGCCTCACCCAGTCTCTGTTGCTCTGGCTTTGGGGGCTTCTTTCCCTTGTCGTTAAAGTGTTGACAAGGAAAAAATACTTCATTTGTTATTAGAAATTGGGCTCCATGTAACTACTCAGCACCACTTGGGGAGGAGATCAGGGTAGAGGTTTGGAGGAAGGGTGGTTACGCAGCAGTGAATGAGGTCGTGAAGGAAATGAATTAGCTATGTCTAAAGGATTAATTTGGACCCTTCCAGCAGAAAGAACTTCTGGCCCTGAGACCTGTTGCTTCTCTGGGTGAACCGGCAAATGAGTGTAGGTATTTGAAAAAAAAAAAAAGCATGTTTGTATATGTAAGCATTGCTTTGCCAGCCCCACATGAAAGATAATTCTCAGCCCATGGACAAAGAAGCAGTGCAAGCCTCTCACGCTCTACATCAGCTGGTCTGAGATCAGAGCATGGGTGGCACCTGTCACTTGCCCTGTGCCTGCCCAGGTGTGGTGTGTGTGAAAGAGAAGAGGCTGTGGCATTTATTCTATAAATGATACAGCTGTAAGAACAAGGTCAATGTTAAGTCACATATGGGAGCTAATTTTTCAAGACTCATTTAAGGGTACCATGAATTACAGCAAACAAAACTATTGTTTCGGGCTGGGCTCAGTGACCCAGGTCTGTAATCCCAGCACTTTGGGTGGCTAAGGCCAGTGGATCACCTAAGGTCAGGTGGTCGAGACCAGCCTGACCAGTATGGTGAAACCCCATCTCTACTAAAAATACAAAACTTAGCTGGGCATGGTGGCATGTGCCTGCAGTCCCAGCTACTCTGGAGGCTGTGACAGGAGAATTGCTTGAACCCGGGAGGCTGAGGTTGCAATGAGCTGAGATTGCGCCACTATACTCCAACCTGGGTGACAAAAAAAAAAAAAAAAATCTGTTGATTCTGATAATGTCTCTATGCATGTCATTCTTGAACAAAAATAAAATATGTGTATATGTGTGCTTATATATTTTTCAGGAACTGTTCTCTCTCAACAGGGAAGGGGCTGGTGTTGGGGAGTTGGAGGGGCAATAATATGATAAATATATTTTCAAGACATATTTTTGTTGAAATCCGTGGTACTAATATTAGGATTGTGTTTGTCTCCCTGTATCTTGAAAAAAGGTGGGTAATGAAATGCTACCTTTAAACAACCAAGAACATATATGTATATGTATGGGGGTAGGGTAGGAGGGGCTAGAAACACTATGCTAATGAACCCACTGTCACCTGGTAATTGTATAGCTCAATTGCAGGAAAACCATCTAAAGAAATACACTATCTCAAATAACAATGTAACCTAGTGAAACACATAAAAGCCTTTCCCCAACTCACTAATGCCAAACCCATGACCCACAACAGATGTGTAATATGTGTCGGTACACGTGTCATTACACAGAGTGATAAGTTGTATCTCCAGATTTTTCCTAGCACTCCCACTTGCCAATTTTGTACCTCCTTTTAAGGCTAACCGAATTTATATCAGCCTGAATTAAGCATGTCTTTTTATTCTGATGCTTTGATAGCTGGGGCCTTGCTGACCCTGGAGAGACTGCCCCTCCCAGGGCTGGGCCAATTCCTAGAGATAGTGAAGGATATCTGTCTTTCGTATGCAAACCAACCAATCCAGATCCCAGGCCCCAATCACCTCCTTTACCGTGTTCCCACAGGTGGAGCCGCTACACCCTCACCACCCAGGGCCAGGTGTCAGACTACCTGAGAGAGACAGCCCCTGTATCCCAGAGCCCATGGGAAGTGTTCACACTAGCCCGCTTACCTTGCCTCACCCGTTCCTTCATGGAAACCACAAATAAAGGCTCTGGCCCAGGTTTTCCATTGCTCCCTCTGCCTCCTGACCCACCTTGTCAGGAGTAAAAAGACATCTTTTCAATGGCAGTCATCTCCTGAATAATAAAAATACCCATACCTTAAAACATGACCCTGGCCCAGCACGGTGGCTCACGCCTGTAGTCCCAGCACTTTGGGAGGCGGAGGCAGGCCAATCATGAGATCAGGAGTTTGAGACCAGCCTGGCCAACATGGTGAAACCCAGTCTCTACTAAAGATACAAAAAATTACCCAGGCATGGTGGCGCATGCCTGTAATCCCAGCTACTCAGGAGGCTGAGGCAGGAGAATCGCTTGAACTCAGGAGGCAGAGGTTGCAGTGAGCCAAGGTCGCACAATTGCACGGGGTGACAGGGCGAGACTCCATCTCAAAAAAAAAAAGAAAAAAAAGCATGGCCCTATGGGTGTAGGCTCATTAAAATTTTGTTGATTAAAGATTAGGATTCAGTTGTTAGACAGGTGTTATTAATAATAAGATTCAGGTGACAGCTCAGTCATACGAAAAGTCAATTTGTTTTACTCTGACCCATTGCCAAACAGCCACATGACAAATCCGATTGTTTTATAAAGATGTATTTAGAGTTACTATGTACCAATCAGATCTGTACAAAGCCATCCCTCTAAATTCAAGCAAAATCCTTACCTCTCTGTGCCATGATCACCTGAGTTGCTCCACGTCTGGGAGCTTCCTGATTTCCCACCCGTGCCACGTCGGGAAGAGACCCCGGAAGGTACGGTGTGCCCGCGTCCCCTTGGGTTCTTTCCAACCAGTCTGCAAGAACAGAATTTGTCCTTTTAATCAATTCACAGTAGACAGCCTTTTACCCTACACCTAAATATGCTAATAGAAGGATGCCTGACATGTCTACACAACATAAATATCTTCGACCACATCCAGGGAATTGTTCCAAAGTTAATTGAAGGGTGGTGGGTAGGTAGGGGCTACTCAGTTTCATTTAAACAACTGTATACTTTTGTACTGAGAACACTTCCCCACCCTGTTTTACAGCTGAGAAACCTGAGACCTAGAAAACAGTGATTTACCTAGAATTAATGGCCTGCTTGGGGATAGAATCCCTATTTGACTCCTTCTGAAGTTTTGCCCTAACTACTTGTGTCATTTAGAGCACATAAACCAACTTCCCTAAATCTCAATTACTTTTTCTGAAAATAAGGATACCGCATTACAGGTTTGTTGTATTATTCAAGGTGTGAAAAGTGCTTTGTGAGCTGTAAAATAGGAAATGAATAATAGCACATTATTGGTAGTACAATTACACTGATAGAAGAAAAGGGCCAGCCTAATAAACAGTTTGGACTTAATAGTCTCATCTTCTCTCAGAAGATATAACACATATCCTAGAAATACAGTCATGTACCACATAACATTTCGATCAATGATTCACTGCATATAGATGGTCCCATAAAATTAAAATGGAGCTGAAAAACTCCTGTCACCTAGTGAGCTTGTAGCCATCATAACCATTACTCCCGTGTTTGTGGTGATGCTGGTGTAAAGAAACCGACTGCACTGTCACTTGTATTAAAGTATAGCACATACAATTATGTACAGCGCATAATACTCGATACTAAATCACTGTTACTGGTTTATGTACTTACTATAGTTCTTATCCTTATTTTGGAGTGTATTCCTTCTACTTATATATAAAAAAAAACAAACAAAAAAACAAGTTAACTGTAAATAAAACTGCCTCAGGCAGGTCCTTCAGGAGTTATCCAGAAGAAGGCATTGTTACCATAGGAGGTGACAGCTCCATGCCTATTACTGCCCCTGAAGACCTTCCAGGGCGACAAGATGCGGAAGTGGAAGACAGTGATATTGATGATCCTGACCCTGTGTAGGCCTAGGCTAATGTGTGTGTTTGTGTCTTAGTTTTTAACAAAGAATTTAACAAGTAAAAAAACAATAAAAATCTATAGAAGAAAGCTTCTTGCATAAGGATGTAAAAAAGAAAGTACTTTGCACAGCTATGCAAAAGTACTTTGAGTTTGTTTTAAGCTAAGTGTTATTACAAAAGTTAAACCGTTTTTTTAAAAGTTGATAAAGTAAAAAGTTACAGTAAGCTAAGGTTAATTTAGTATTAAAGAAAAAGAAATTTTTGTATACATTTAGTGTCACCTAAGTGTACAGTCTATAAAGTCTACAGTAGTGTACAGTAATATCTTGGGTCTTCACACTCACTACTCCCTCACCAACTCACCCAGAGCAACTTCCAGTCCTGCAAGCTCCATTCATGGTGAGTGCCCTATACAGGTACCATTTTTTGTCTTTAATATTATATTTTTACCTTTTCTATGTTTAGATACTGAAATAGTTACCATTGGGTTACAATTAGCTACTGCATTCAGTAAAGTAACATGTCTACAGGTTCATAGCCTAGCAACAATAGGCTATAGCATATAGCCTAGGTGTGTGATAGGCTATACCAACTACATTCAACAGGTACATTCTATGATGTTTGTGCAAGGGTGAAATTGCCTAACAATGTATTTCTCAGAACATATCCCAGTTTTTAAGCAATACATGACTTTACACTTTGATGATGAAATGTTTCCTCCAACAGCCTAGAGCTACCATAGAACCTCTGTCTCTAGCTATGGATTTGTGCTTTTTGGCTATTATGTAATCCCAGGATTACTCTGGGAATTTTGACTGTAACTTTTTAGTTATTTAATCTCCTTTTTCAAATGTATATTTAGTTGCAGAAGTAATATATATTAATTACAAACTTTCTAGTACTACAGAAATGCAGAAAGCCAAAGTGCTGGTCCTGGCCGGGTGCGGTGGCTCACACCTGTAATCCCAGCACTTTGGCAGGCCGAGGCGGGCAGATCACCTGAGGTCAGGAGTTCGAGACCAGGCTGGCCAACATGGTGAATCCCTGTCTCTACTAAAAGTACAAAAATTAGCCAGGCATGGTGGCGGGTGCCTGCAATCCCAGCTACTCAGGAGGCTGAGGCATAAGAATCACTTGAACCCGGGAGGCAGAGGTTGCAGTGAGCCGAGATCATGCCACTGCACTCCATCCTGGGCCAAGAGTGAGACTCTGTCTCATTAAAAAAAAAAAAAAAAAAAAGACCCAAAGTGCTTGTCCTTCTTTTACCTGGTCCAACTCTACTTTCCAAAGGTAACACTGTAACCCTGGTTCACACACACGGGTTTTTAAAACACAGAAATGACAGCCTATGTCTACATGCACACATATACATATATATGCCATTTAATGTTTTCCCTTAGCAATCTATGATGGACACTTTTATCCGTATAAAGCCACCTAGCTGTTTTTCACAGCTACATAATACTCCATTGCAAAACTGTATCATAATTCAGCAGTTCCCAACCTTTTTGGCACTAGGTACCAGTTTCATGGAAGACAATTTTTACACAGGACAGGGGGCAGGGGTTCAGGATGATTCAAACACATTACATTTATTGTGCACTTTATTTCTATTATGATTTCATACTCACCACGATGTAGAATCAGTGGGAGCCCTGAGCTTGTTTTCCTGCAATTAGACGGTCCCATCTGGAAGTGATGGGAGACAGTGACAGATCATTAAGCATTATTAGATTCTCATAAGGAGCGTGCAACCGAGATCCCTTGCGTGTGCAGTTCACAACAGGGTTCGTGCTCCTATTAGAATCTAATGTCTGCCGCTGATCTGACAGGAGGCAGTGCTCAGGCAGTAATGCTGGCCTGCCGGTAGCTCACCTCCTACTCTATGGCCAGTTCCTAACAGGCCACGGACCAGTACTGGCCTGGGGGTTGGGGACCCCTGTCATAATTTATGACCCCTTCCAATTTCTCTGGTTTCCAATTTGTCTTTTTATTTATTTATTTATTTGAGGCAGGGTCTCACTTTGTCACCCAGGCTGGAGTGCAGTGGCTTGATCATGGCTTACTGCAGCCTCAACCACCTGGGCTCAGGTGATCCTCCCACCTCAGCCTCCCCAGTAGCTGGAACCACAGGTGTGCACCACCATGTCTGGCTAATTTCTGTATTTTTTATAGAGATGGGGTTTTGCTGTGTTGCCCAGGCTGGTCTAAAACTGGGCTCAATTGACCCACCTGCCTCAGCCTCCCGAAGTGCTGGGATTACAGATGTGAGCCACCGCACCCAGCCAATGTGTCATTCTTCTACATCATGCTGTAATTAACTTCTGTGTGTGTGTGTATTTGTGGACACTTGAGTATTTCTGTGGAACTGATTCCTAGAAGTCAAAGAGTAAACACCTTCAGGAGAGCTCAGAGAACCCAGACTTTGGTGTTTTCACTTTAAGTAACCGTTTTGATTTTCATCATTCTTTTATCACCAACTATGCCTCCATGCAGACAATTGCACACAAGTCCAAGGCAGATACAGTATAGATCGTGCAGAGTTAGGAATGGCACTAGAATAGAGCCCATTGTGTAGGTTGAGGAGGGGTTATCTGGCAGGCTCTGCAGGGTGACTCAGCCCTCACATCCATTGCCTCTAACCCTGCCAAATCTGCATTCCTGCTGACAAACCGCATCTGTGTGTACAATGAAACTTTTGACCCCACCAGCCTAGGGTTGCTTTAAATATACCAACGAGGTCATGTCACAGTTAGTGCGCATTCATAAATGACTTTGTAATGAACAAAAGAAGAGAAGCTCAAACTTCCACTCTGCAAATATGTCAGACTCAGTCTCCATTTGGAACCACACAGAACATCAATCTCTCACCAGCCAGGCAAGGTTCTGCCCAGCAGGCTGCTCACCACTCTAGCATCTCTCAGCTCCCACAGTCCCAGCCCATGCATCTGAATTCCAACTCCTGGGAAAATGCTGGAACAAATCCCAACTTTCAGAGTTGTCTTTAGCTTCGAGAAAATATTTTCAGGGATCTAGTTGTATTTACTGAACATTCATGGACTAATTCCTAATGCATCTAATTTTTTAGACCAACTGTAATTCACCTGTTACATTTGGACTTTTGGCTGTGCGATAGTTTTCCTAAATTGAAATATTTCCTTTGCTCAAAGATCTCCCTGGTGTTCAAAAGCAAAATTGGTTTCCTGTAAAAGCTTGGCATCACTATCATTAATTAACAGAAAGCAGAATGCCTCTGTGTGTTTACCTTCACAAAGTGTATCCATGCAATGCATTTCTTTCCCAGAGGCACAGTTTATTCCTATATACCAGAAATTAAGAAAGCATTAAAAAAAAGCATGTCTTTTACCAGCGGGGAAGTTTTGAGAAGCAGACTACTGTATTTCATGAAAGGACACCAGACACAGGGGTGTGAAAATTAAATAGAGCCTCTCTCTATGAGAAAGTAAATTATGTTATATTGTTCACTTTATCTGATACTACTTTTCTGTGGTTTGATCCAATTTGCCAAAGAATATATGGGCTGATCATCCAGCCAATTATTAGCTATTCATTGGTTAGTTTTATGGTTGATTTGACTTGGTAGAAATTGATTCAAGGTAGAAATATGTGCGTGTGTGTGTGTGTGTTTGTGTGTGTGTGTAAGATTTTATCACTTGTTATAACTCCAAGGATTCATAGAAAGAGTTTAAAGTTAGAATTCTTTTAAAATGTGGTGTGTATATATATATATATATTCCATTGTGTGTGTATACATACATAATGGAATATTATTCAACCATAAAAAGAAGGAAATTTTCAACAACATGAATGAACCTGGGAAACATTATGCTAAGTGAAATAAGCCAGATGTAGAAGGACAAATACTGCATGCTCTCACCTGTATGTGGAATCTAAAATAAAACTCACAGAAGCAGACAGTAAAATGGTGGTTGCCAAGGGCACAGGGGTGAGGGTAGAAGGAGGAAATAGGGAGATGCTTGTCAAAGGGTATAAAATAGTTTCAGCTAGGTAAGATGAATGGGTCCTGGAGATCTAATGTACATCATGATGACTGTGTTTAATACTGTAGTGTACACTAGAAATTTGCTACAATGGTATATCTTAAGTGTTCTTACCACAAATAAAAGGAAAAAGAGAATGGCAGCTATGTGAGGCGATAGATATGCTAGCAGTTTCATTGTGGTAATCATTTCACAACGTATGCGTATATCAAAACATCAAGTTGCGCCGGGCGCGGTGGCTCACGCCTGTAATCCCAGCACTTTGGGAGGCCAAGGCGGGCGGATCACGAGGTCAGGAGATCGAGACCATCTTGGCTAACACGGTGAAACCCCGTCTCTACTAAAAATACAAAAAATTAGCCGGGCGTGGTGGTGCGCTCCTGTAGTCCCAGCTACTTGGAGGCTGAGGCAGGAGAATGGCGTGAACCCGGGAGGCGGAGCTTGCAGTGAGCCGAGATCGCGCCACTGCACTCCAGCCTGGGCGACAAAGCGAGACTCCGTCTCAAAAAAAAAAAAAAAGAAAGAAAGAAAGAAACAAAACATCAAGTTGCATGCCTTGAATATGTACAACTCAGACTTGTCAATTACAGCTCAATAAAGCTGAAAAAAAGAATTCTTTTAAAGACTGGTGCTGGAAAGTGAGACTAAAACAAATGCTCTCTGTGTGGTTTACGTTTCCGTCAGCATGATTTGAGTCATGAAATATCTGAACTCATGAATCATTTTGTAATATTAGTTACATTTCTATATGCATTAGATGATTTTTAGTCATAGTGACTTCGGGATATGCCCTTAAAGTCTGGAACCACGTTTTATAGTATTTTTGCCTCTGTGACCTTTATAACAAGGTTAGGGATGTAAGTAATGTTGATAAGTACTAGACATTTGATAAACACTTGCTGACTTTAATTAGAGATGATTTCTTCCCCCCATTATTTATGATCTATGATCGAAAACATACAATATTTTAATTTAAAAATTCTCAGAATGTTTCAGGCTTGTCACTCAGAAGAAGCAGGAGGCACAGTGGGGCTGCAGTGGAAGGAAATAGCCTCGTTGGCAGTCCTCTTTTCTTTCCCTCTTCTGTTGAGAGCAGGGCCAGAGCCAAACAGAGCAATGCCATGTGTCCTGGGAGCAGTGAGTAACATCAATTCTATTAAATTGAAAATGGGACACAGCCCAGACTCTGGCAGGCAGGCAGTCTGCTAGGGCCTTGGCAGCAAAGGGCAGGCAGGGATGGGCACGGTGAACCAGACTATAAGCCAGGCCAGTTGTAAACTTTAAGGTCCTGCGTCCAGTCTGACAGGTGCCACTCACTGTCCTGTAAAAGGGTAACAAGACCTGCAAGATTCACCTCCTGCCACCCGCCCTCTGCTCCATCCCCGCTTGCACTCTGTGTTCACCAACCACTCATTCCAGCCCAGTCTCAACCTTGCACCTCTGTCTATCTGTGCTTTTGGACAGCAAACCCATCATTTTACCTCTAGGCTCATGGGGTTTCTTCTCCTTCTTTGTTTGGTAATACTTAACTGCTTTTTCTTTCCTTTTCTTTTCTTTTCTTTTTAAGACCAACTCTCACTCTGTTGCCCAGGCTGGAGTGCAGTGGCAGAAACTCGGCTTATTGCAACCTCTGCCTCCCGGGTTCAAGCGATTGTCCTGCCTCAGCCTCCCAAGTAGCTGGGACTACAGGTGCACACCACCATGCCCAGCTAATTTTTGTATTTTTAGTAGAGATGGGGTTTCACCATGTGGGCCAGGCTAGTCTCAAACTCCTGGCCTCAAGTGATCTCCCTGTCTTGGCTTCCCAAAGTGCAGTGATTATAAGTGTGAGTCACTGCACCCAGCCCTTTACTGCTTTTCTGGAATCATGAGCACCGTGGCCCCTCTAGCCTATCTTCAGGACTCACTTCTGTAACTGGCTCCACAGGCAGCCCAAGCATTCAGCCCAACATTCCCAGCTTATCGTTTGCCCTTGATTCTGGAAACAGAAGGAGTCAGACTCAGTCTTACAGCATATTCCTCCAAGGACATAGTGAAGTCAGGCCTAATTGAGAGTAGATACATGAAGCTTCTTCTCAAAGAGAGGACCACAGTGACAAGGGATTCTTATGGCAGACTCAATTTTAGTGTCAGGAAGGAGGTTACTGGGTAGCACTGGGGGATGAAGGCCTGACACTGAGGAAGTGCTCAGGCACCTTGTCACTGGACACCCAGGCTGGGAGCGTGAACAAATTCCAGAGGTAAGGCGACTATATAATACTTCCTGCCAGGATGGATTTTGTAACTGGGGAGGACATGTGGTTGGGATCATTTTAAGGTACAAGAAGTAAGTAATGTGGATGCCTCTTGGAGGACTCACAGACTTACAAAATGACTATTTCTAGTACAGTAGAGTAAAACAGACAGAAGAAGATCTTTATTTCCCTTTTGGAACTCACAGGTTCCAAGTTGGATGACAACTTTTTCAATAGAGCAGGTAGTTCAAAGGAAATACTCAGGCTGGGGAGAAGCCCTGCTGATTATGAGGTAACATTTGAATTCACGCACCAAAATCAAAAGGTTTCCTCCCAAAAGTGTGTGTCAGTAATTTAATTCTCCACACTGTGTAATCTGATTTGCCACCATAAGTCAATGCAATAATCACAGCGGCAAATGCTTAAATATGTGCTCCAAACCTGGATAATTGCCCAGGAGCAAAATGCATCCAAGGATACAATATACTGACATTTAATAAAAGTTGAATTATATTTGCAACCTGCTGGGATTTAATTTTCTTGAGTTCAATATTTTATAAAACAATAGAAAACTATTACAAGTATCTTGTGCCATTCAGAAACTACTGATTATGAGCCTGGTTCTGGGTCACATTGCAAGAGATCAAATCCCAATTTACTAGTTGTTTGACCAACAAATTACTCAGTCTACCTGTCCCTCAGGTTTCTTACCAGTTAAATAGGGATAATAGTAGAATCTACTTAACATGATTGTTGTGAGGATTAGTGAACCACTGCCTGGCACATAGTGAGTACTCAGTGTAAGTTAGCTGTGTTGATTATTTTTTAAAGTGGAACCAGCCTGGCCCGCTTCTTGCTTTGTTTGCTTCCTTGCTTCAAGTAACTGTACAAAAATCTACATTTCTCAAGTTTGTTTCCAATTTTCTTTCAAATAAACTCTTTTTAAGCAGAGGAGAATTCTACCAATTGCAGACTTCAACAAGGAGAATTTGAAATTGTGTGGACCTAGAATATAAGCAAGGGTCTATCGGAACCAAATACCATCATAGAGAAAGCTGGCTTTAAGGCAAACTTTAAAATTGGCACAGACTTCTGAGTTCCACATCTGATAGGATTTCCACAAAGCACAAGGTAAGAGAGACCTGATAAACAATGTAATGCAACAATATTGCTATGTCTATTTCTGCCCTCTCCACTGTATGCCCCGTAATAGCAAGAAAAATGTGACATTTGCTTTTTCATCCTGGGAGGCTAATTGAATGTCAAGAACCTAGAAGGCATTCAGTGATGCTGATTGGTTGTTTAAATGAATGAAATTGGAAATGAACCATATACTTGCCATGGATCTAATAATGCCTCCTTTCTTTATGTATGCTAGCACTAGATCAGAGCAGGGCACTTGTGAAAATCACGCTAGCTGAAGACATGTTTTGCTGAATTTTTTTGTAAAATTCTGTTGAGGGCTTTTTTTTATTCCTGGCTCTTTAATTATTTAAGTAGAATATGGTATGAAATGGACAAGAATATGTAATAATAATCATAGCTTTCATTTACTGAAAGTTTAAATGTACTAAGCACCATGCTAAGCACAATACATTTAATCTTTATAGCAAGTCTGGGCTACAGTTATTACTGTTGTACCAGTTTTACAGATGATGAAAATGGAGAACATAAAGATTGAGTGAGATTTCCCAAGATCAAACAGCAAACAAGCAGCTAATACAGACATGGAACCCACTTTCATCGATACCAAAAGGCCACTACACTGCTTTCAACCACCACAGTGCATTAAACTCTCTAATATCACAAAATAGCAGAGGCTGGCCAGGTACGGTGGCTCACAACTATAATCCCGGCACTTTAGGAGGCCAAGGTAGGTGGATCACTTGAGCTCAGGGGTTAAAACCAGCCTGGACAACATGGTGAAACCTTGTCTCTACAAAAAACACAAAAATTAGCTGGGCACGGTGGCTCACGCCTGTAATCCTAGCACTTTGGGAGGCCAAGGCGGGTGGATCATGAGGTCAGGAGATGGAGACTATCCTGGCCAACACGTTGAAGACCCATCTCTGCTAAAAATACAAAAATTAGCTGGGTGTGGTGGTGCGTGCCTGTAATCCCAGCTACTCAGGAGACTGAGGCAGGAGAATCACTTGAACCAGGGAGTCGGAGGTTGCAGTGAGCCCAGATCGTGCCACTGCACTCCAACCTGGTGACAGAGTGAGACTCCATCTCAAAAAAAAAAAAAAAAAAAAATTAGCCGGCATGGTAGTGCGTGCCTGTCATCCCAGATACCTGGGAGGCTGAGGTGGGAGGATGACTTGAGCCTAGGAGTTCAAGGTTGCAGTGAGCTATGATAATGCCATTGTACTCCAGCCTGAGTGACAGAGTGAGACCCTGTCTCAAAAATAAATAAATAAAAATAATAGTGACTAAGAGCATCTTGCAGATGATTCAGGTAAGGAAACTGAGGCTCAGAGGTGTGAAGTGCCTTGCCCAGTACCACTCCTAACAATCCAAAACGCTTTCCTCTGTACCTATGCACTTCCTTTTTAACAAAAACAGCATTATTCTCACTTTGGTAAACTTCAGTCAGCCTCGTTACTGAATGCTAAAAAGGATTTTCTTTCCAGAAATGCCTTACTCTTATTTCATAAGCTCGATCAATTCTTTTGTAATCCAAAAATATGCACCATGAATTAAATTCCATGGATCACTTGTCTAAGCACTCTTTTATTTTATTTTATTTTATTTTATTATTATTATTTTTTTTTAATTTTCCCTGCCTTCAGAATTGCCACTCAGGGCATACTGCCTAAAACAGACTCTTTTCCAGGGAGTGGGGCTAATAGAGAAAAAGGAGAAAAGCAGACAAAATTCCAATCTATTTTTACAATCAGGTCTACCATTCACCAGATGATTGCCAAGTAATAGATGTGGGTGACAACAGTTACCTGATATGGTTCAGCATCTTAACTAAGGTGCCCTTTGTGTCCAATCTATTTGTTAAAGATGCCCATACTACACTAGCCATGTGATGATTGAGTTATTGTTCACCAAGCCAGCATTTAAATAAAAACCATATATGCAGAACGCAAACCTGATTACAGCAACAATAATGGTCTCTTTAGTTTACAAGGAGGCTGCTACTCCAGGAAGTGTGTGGAACTGTTTTCCTCCAGCAGTGACAGAGGTTGGAACACAGCCCCGCAACTTACTCCCGTTAGAACCAACGGTGCATTCCCAAACGAGGTGTGGAAGTCTACCAATTGCAGACTTCAACAAGGAGAATTTGAAATTGTGTGGACCTAGAATATAAGCAAGGGTCTATCGGAACCAAATACCATCTGGAAAAGGAGAAATGGAGGAATCTATCCAGTCCTTTTGGAATCACCAGTAGAGCCTGCTGCAGAATCATCTTATTAAAAGTGCCTTTCACCTAGCTTGTGTGTCAAAATGTAGATTAATTTTCAAATCTAGCGGATGGGTGGATGGGGTCTATGATTCTATTCTATTTTTGTGAATTTGAAATCTTACACAATGAATTGTGTGTTTGCTATTATTCTTTTTAAAGTAATCCTTTCCTTGGGAAGACGCTGCCTCAAGCCTTGTCTTACAAATGATACTCATCCAAAGTAGAGGGCACTGGTCTTGAACTCAGAAGCCCATGACTTCTAGCACTTCAGTAACCCTCCTGGCCACACATTCCTGAGGATTCAGCCTTCTCTGATTCCCAGTCCCTTTTATATTCTCCTCCTCATTTTCTCCCATCATACTCTGGCTAGCCCTTGTCATACTATATTTTTTTTCTCTTCTTCCCCATCCCCCTAAAAATATGAGAATTCCTTAAGAGAAGGATCACAACCTATCTGATGTTGAATCCCCAGCACTTAGTACAATGTCTGCATGTAACCAGCAGTCAGTAAATACTTGCTCAGCCAAGGAATAAAGCAACTGACATTGGTTAAGTATATATGTATTAGTAGTACCCATCTACTAGGGTTGTTGTAAAAAGTAAAAGATTCCCTTAGTACAACGATTTTGAGATCACTTAGCACAGCAAGCACTCATTTAATCATAGCTACTCTAATAATTATCATTGTTACTATTATCATTATTATTACCAACCTATCATATGCTGTTTAATTGTCACCTGAAAAACAATGTTCATGGAGTTCTCAGTCACAGTGTTATTAAGTGGCAGAATTGGAACCTAAGACCATCTGTCTCCAAAGTGCAGGCTCTTCACTCTGTTCCATTTCTTTTTTTTTTTAATTTAATTTAATTTTATTTTATTTTATTTATTTGTTTATTTTTTTGAGACGGAGTCTCGCTCTGTCGCCCAGGCTGGAGTGCAGTGGCGCAACCTTGGCTCACTGCCAGCTTCACCTCCCAGGTTCACACCATTCTCCTGCCTCAGCCTCCCGAGTAGCTAGGACTACAGGTGCCCGCCACCACGCCCAGCTAATTTTTTGTATTTTTAGCAGAGATGGGGTTTCACCATGTTAGCCAGGATGGTATCGATCTCCTGACCTCGTGATCCACCCGCCTCGGCCTCCCAAAGTGCTGGGATTACAGGTGTGAACCACCATGCCCGGCCTTCACTCTGTTTCATTTCTAACAGCACTGCCAGCCCCACCATATATTAGTCTGTAGGAGAGCTTAAAAAGAGCTGAAAGCTCTCAGGGTTACCAGTTGCATATTGTTATCCTCACCAATAGGATGTCAGAATCTAGATGCAGGACATCTGGCACCTTCTGTGGCAGAAAGAAGCCATCAAGCTGTTCCAAGCTGCTTGAACTCAATTTAATTCCTGAATGGACAGACAGAAACAAATAGCAGTCATTGTAGCTCATGTGATGGAAATCCATGTAGATTTATCTGGAATCTGCAGTTTTCTCTCCAAACATGCATTAGTGTTAGTATACTGTACATATACTTTTTCTTCAGTGTTAGTTTAATCATGATTATATTAAATCATGTGGGTGCTGCCAGTCCAACAGCACAGGTTTGGATCAAATATTAAGAGAATGCTGGATTGAAACAATTTCTCTTTCTGTAATTTGCACTTGAAATTTCCTTTTCCCAAAGAGCTATGGATGGCAGTTGTCTCAGAAGTCAGTGTATGAAGTAGGCTGGCTGGGCAAGAGGAGCAGTAAGAGATAAACAGGTTAGCTCTACCTGTTTTACTTACTTGCCAATCTCGGGTAAGTCATTGCATCTCTTTACTCTTCTGTTTGCCCAGCCATAATAAGAGAAATAAAGCGCAGACCTAGTAAGAGTTGGAGTTATATGTGCAAAGTCCCTAAGCACCTATTTAAAAGATAATAAAAAGGAGTTTGTTATATATGCAAATGGTACATTATGTTGTTCCCCATGTCAAGAAAGCTCGAATTTTCTAAGCATCATCTTCACAGGTCTTCCCAGCCCACCATTGAATAACCAGCATTAGTGGCCACAGCCAGTCAGTTTCAGGCCAAATGCAGTGTTGGAGTCCATTTGATTCAAGAGATCAGATATGTCCTCCTTGCAATGCATTTTCCCCTGTGAATTCAGCCAGGGATTCAGGATTGGACTTTCAGGACTTGCCCACAGACACTCCTTTTCTAAATGTATCACCAAGATAAAAATTTTAATTGCATCAAACAGTCTACACTAATCCTACATTTTTAGCTTTCTGGGGACCTTTGAGTGAAATTTGAAGTTACCTCCCTGGCAAAGCAATGGAATCCCATAAAACAACAAAATGAATCATTAGTGTGGCAATAAAGAGTTAAAGGTAGGAGTGCATCAGATCCTAAAAGGTTTGCCAGCATCCTCCATGTGCAGTGGCTTCAGCCCCTTCTCAGTGGTTGGGGCTTCCTTTAAAGAACAACAATATGAAGAATCTTAGAGAGACCAGAGGATTTCCCTCTTCAACAGCAAGCCTTCCTGGGGTATAATAGTCACCCATCCCACATACTTTACGCATGAAATAATAAATAGGTGAATAGTGGGAAAAACAAGAGGCAGTGGAATCCAAAAGGACTGAGAATGTGGTACTTTTTCCTAAGTGTTCAGAAAGCAAAAGAAATTTCAGGAACCAGCTTTTAAGAGCTTACTAACTCCATTGGAAAGTCTAGAAATTGTGATTAAAATGGAGTGCTGAGATAACTTCCAATGGAGTCTGCAAGCCCTTGAAACATGAACAAAAGGAGACAATAGACCAGGACACCCAGAGTAGACATGCACTCACCTCTAGGAGTTAGGGAACCACTGCCAGCTCTCAACCACAGAAGAATTTGTCTCATCCTTGTGTAATGAGCAAAGGCTAAACACAATTAGTTGTGCAGTGAATTGACCAGTTGGGTGAACACTGAATCAAATCTAATGGTCACATTGAGTTATCTTCAGATAACCCATTCATATTTTCAAGCTTTGATTCAGGAACCCTAACCAGGTATTGTTTGTACCAATAAAAACTTAATCTGACAGGTCCTAATTATCATCTGACACCCATGCTCATCACAGATGGTTTGGACAGATCAGCCCGCCTTGGAAAGGCCTATACATTTCCTATTGCAAAGAGAAAATGTATGATGACCACATCTAGCCTTCATGCTGCCCTACTGTGTTGGTCTCTAACACTCCTACTGTGACTCTTTACCTAGGCTGCCCCTCTCCAAACATCTTCATTACCTGTTCCCCACCCTTTCCCTACAAATAGCAAACACTCCATTCCCTCAGTTTGCAGTAACCTAGTTAATGTAGTTTACACTACATTATAAATGTTTGACAGCCTTAATCTTTCCAGAAGAATTTGCATTTTAAAATACAAGACCTATTAACCTCAACTGATCTTCAATTTAAAGATTTTCATAATGTATAGGTGATTTTTGAAAGTATTAGAGTGTCTTGGTCTAGGGGTACAAATTGTTAAAAGCATACCAAGCTACTTCAAGCAAAAGGGGAATCTGAATTTCATTCTTCTGTCTCCTCTCCCTGTAGACCATTGACTGCTTCTTCAACTACATGGCAGCATAAGGGTGTCCACACTTTCGAGATGCCATGTCAAAGTTTAAGAGATAGATTGGCTGTCTCTAGATACCATTTCTAATTTGCAGAGAAAGAAACTGACTGATACAGCCTGAATCCCTTCAAGGCCAGATGTGGGGATGATATCGATTCATACGAATGTTAAGGCCCTACCTATGGGGAGACAGTTTGGTTGGTGGGTCTCTCACAGACTCAACAGCCATCCTAAAAGCTGTGTCTTACTAGGGGCCTTGCCTCAGACTCTAAATTGTATTTTCCACACTTCCTGATGATAGATTCATCAGACCCTTGCCTAGAGAGTCTGAATCAGTGAGTGTGGGATGGGGCCTGAGAATGTCTACTTTTAGTCCATGCATCTGGCAACTTTTGTCATGAGGGAAGCTTGGGAAACCCCGTTGAATCAAACCACCGAGGCCACTGACTGCTGCAGATAAGGACATCTCTGAGTAATGTAACCAAACCCTACCATCCTGTACTCCTCAAAATGTCATGGCCTGTGATTTTCAATGAATCTCCTCTCCTCAGCCTGATATCTTAGGAGTCTTCTGTCCTGAATCATTTCAAGGTCTTGGGAAGTAATTGTGAGGAGACTCAGTATTACCCACCCGTCAACTTTAATAGGAGACGTATTGACTGTAAAGTGGGATTAAAAAGAAAAAGTCAGCTTTCCATAAAGATTTCCCTCCCCTTCCTTAGAGATCAGGATTCCGAACTGCCTTGAAAGTAGATGAATTCTGTGTCTCCCACATTCTCCCTTCACCTCAATCCCACCATTTCAACCCTCCTGGGTATTTTGGTCTCAGACATTTTATCACATGGCTTGGAAGATCAATTCTTTTCTCCCAGAGCATTTTCCTAAAGGGTTGATAGGACAATAACACGTAATAAACTAAAGGCTTAGTTTTACATATTACTTTATGACTCAAATAACATTATCCTAAGGAAAACAATGTGATGCTGGCTTATTTTTAGGTGAGGATAATCAAATAAAAGAAGACGCAAGGTGCAATTAGGGCAAGAATCAAGCAGACAACTAATCATGGCTGTTGAAGTCATTTTTTTCCCTTGTATAAAGTACAGTTGAGTTTTAAAAATAAGTGTGTCACAAAATAAGAAATATGAAAGGCCAAAGAATATATGAAAAATTGTTCCACCTCAGTAAGAACACAAATTAAAAGAACAATGAGCTCAGTTTTTGCCTATCAAACTGGCAAAGATAAGAGAATAATCCTCAGTGCTGGTGAGGGTGTGGAAAGGCAGGCACTTTACCACATGGCTGGTGGGACTATGAACTGGTGCAGCTTTTCCAGAAGAAAATTGGGGTATGTATTTCTAAAGCCTTAAAACTGCTCATACTTCTTAACCTAGCAATTTTGCTTTTAATAATTTACCATACTTATAAGTGAGAACATGCGATACTTGGTTTTCTGTTCCTGCACTAGTTAGCTAAGCGTAATAGATTCCAGCTTCATCCATGTTCCCGCAAAAGACATGATCCTGTTCTTTTTTATGAGAGCTAAATGATGAGAACTCATGAACACAAAGAAGGGAAAACAGACACTGGGGTCTACTTGAGGGTGAAGGGTGTGAGGAGGGAGAAGAGCAGAAAAAATAACTATTGGGTACTAGGCTTAATACCTGGATGATGACATAATCTGTACAACAAACCCCTATGACACAAGTTTACCTATATAGCAAATCTGCACCTGTACCCCCAAACTTAAAATAAAAGTTTAAAACATGATAATTTGTCCTAAAAAATAATTAAGGCTAGGCACAAATATTTATGATGGTTGTTCATAAGAACATTGAATATATTGGCAAATACCCGGATGAAAGAACATCCAGCAATAGCAATTGGTTGAGCCAACTGAGGTAGGTACATACAATGGATACTACATTGTCATGAAAAATGATGAGGCATAATTATCTTGACAAGGAAATATTTTGGCAAAATATTAAGCTAAAGATAGTTATAAAATATGTGATCTGTCTTTTATATTTAAACATTACGGTTTAAATTTAAAATATTTGGCCATGCCTGCCTCACCCACGATCCATTATTTGGAATTACTTTCCACACACAATCCCTACCAAAAGAGGCAGTTTCTTGGCTCTGTTTTAATAACAAATTGACTCTGGCTGATTGATATGAGGAACCAATTAATATTCTGGCATTCTCTTTCTGGAGAACTGGAAATAAGAGACACAAACACCAGGCTCACACACTTGTTGAGATGTGAACCTAAAGGATATTGTCAAATCAGGGGTGATGTGGCCATTTTCATCCACAAGCAAGCAGAGGAGTAAGCAGAGAGAGCCTTGTCTGCAGAGAGGAGAGGAAGAGAACAAAGAAACAGAGAATGGTGCTACCTGAGACTCTGATGGGTAGAAGAAGAGGTGTTACTGTCCCCCTCCTCTCCCCACTTTTAAATAAGTCCCCTTTAGTTGAGCTATCTTGAGACATATATGAGTAAACCTCCATGAATAAGTTCCAAAGATCTAGTGAACAGCATGGTAACTATAGTTAATAATACTGCATTCTATACTTGAAATTTAGTAAGAGTTGATCTTAAGTATTCTCACCACACACAAGAAAAAGGTGAAAGGTATGACGTGATAGATGTGTTCATTAGTTTGATAGTGGTAATGATTTCACAATGTATACATACATCAAAACATCGTGTTGTGTACCCTAAATATATACAATTTTTATTTGTCCAATTATACTTCAATTAAGCTGGAGAAAAATAGTAAAAATAGTAAACCTCTAAGTTCACAGATAGTGTTTCCGAAAGATGGGATTTCAGGTCAATTTTATGGTCTCAGTTCTACTTTTCAGTATTTTCTGATTGCAACATATGACACAAAATGTCAGAAAGTCTACACTCCACTCAGGACTCTGCCATTAATTGAGTGACTTTGGGAAGTCATTTCACCATCTAAATTCAAGCAGAAAATTCCAGGCTTTCTGGAGAAGATAGAGAAAACTCATAGGGTTAAGACCCACAGAACTCCATATCTGCTCACCTTGTAGATGGCTTAAAACTTGAGGAAGAAAGACCAAATAATTCCTGCCCAGAGTAGCAGTTTAGATTTGACTCCTGGTTCAAGTGCTTAATGTGTATGAGTTTGGGCAAATTGCTTAACGGGTTTGTATCTCAGTTTCTTATCTGTAAAATGGAATTAATTTTGAGACTCCACAGGACTATTATAAGGATTAAAATGAGATAAGCCATGTAAAGTTCTTTCCTTAGTCCCTAGAACACAAAATAAACATTGAAGAAAGTGTATCCCCAAAGGCCCTGTTCAAGGAAAGGGGGTTCCTTCCTTTCCAAGAGACTGATTAATTCCCCACCTCTACACCAATGCTTCTCAAACTTCAGTGTGCAAATGAATCCCTTGGAGATGTTGCCACAGTGCTGTTCCCTTTAGTACGTCTGGGGGAACTGGAGAGGGTCCGCTGAGAATTTCCACTTCCAACTAGTCCCAGGTGGTGCCTGTGCAGCTGATCTGGCAGGCTGGTAGTGTTGACAACTTTGCCTAGAAGAATACCTAACACATAAGGGTTTTTCATACCTATTATCAATATGCAAAAGAATTCATTGATGCAGGAGGCAAATAAGGGGATGGGTCCCTGGAGAATCTCCGACATGCCTGTGCACAGGGAGAACAGGATGGAACCATGGAAGTTACCATAGTTTGCACGGGAGAGGAGCCTGGCCTCTTCAGTTCCTATGTGGTGGGTTGGTATTCAATCTGTGAGGTGGGAGCCTGTTAGTAGGAACCCCTCTCACTGTGCTGAGAGTTTTTTCTTTTTTCCTTTTTGCCCAGTACAGTCCATTCCCCTCACCTTTCAATGTGTCTAGGTGCCTAACCTTTCCTGGTCATGACACAAGAACCCGGATTTAGCAGAACTACGTGGCAGAAATTCTGCAACGGAATTAACTGTAAAGCCTTAATTGTGGGGCCTTTGGTTACTTAGATGTTCTAGTTAAGCTGGGGTTAAACACTACCATGTTTTCAGTTTCAGCTCCTGGAGCAGTGGTTTCTAAAATATATTATTAGTTCACTTTTTGGTGTTGGTGAGTAAGGGACATAATTTAATCTTTTCTTGATGATTTATGAGGCACTTCAGACCCTTGCAATGCCTCAGGTCATTATCTGGAACATTCATTTTCATTTTCCTGTCCTAAAGATACAGGAGTTATAGGATAAGAAATTGAACTGAATTTGTTCGGATCCCAGGCATGGGCTGAACTCTTGACAGGTTTTACGTGTTTCTACTAACTCTTTGGAATGAGCATCTTTTCTTGCCTTGTTGTGAAATAAAAAACACTATGTGGTTAATTGAAGGGCCCAATTGTACTCCGGATAGTTGAGTTATATACAATGCCGTACCATCATACCACACCAGGGATGATGGTGGGGACCCCCTCCAAGGCCACAGCTGAGTACTAACGGGCACATCCACAGGACACATGGCACACCTTGAGAAGCCCTGGAGCCATTTTACCTCATCAGTTATGCAAACACTCCTTTCTTCTCAGTCCTGTTTTGACAAAGGATTAGGGCCATTCAAAGCAATTTTCAAATAAATAAACTCAACACTGCAGCTACTGAGAATCACGAAAGCTGTGTTCTGCTTTGCTTGCACTGGTGTCACAGAGGATTTCTGTGCCATGGAGTGATCGTTCTTTCACAAGATCTGTTAGAAACCACATGTCTTGTTCTCTTCTCCATTCAGTTCTGTCTGGTTCCTCCCCTCTCCTCCATTCCTCTCCCAACTCTCTTCTTCCCCCCCAACTCTCTTCTTCACCCTTTCTCCTCCCTCCCAGGCATTCTTACTGAGAGAAGACCTGTGATGTTTACATTCAAGGAGAAGGCCACATCCTCTCTCCACTTCTCACTCGGGCATCCCTTTATTTCCAATCTTTGCCTCATGGAGTTTCTCTGTTAACACAAATTCTATTCTTACAGGGGAACTTGTCTCCTTTTGATGTATTTAAGGGAATTCACCATTTCTCCTGGATTTCAACTCTTTCTGAATGTCTGCAGGTCTCTGCACACACACATGCTTACCAAAGGCTGCAGACAAAGGCTCCTTCTGGGCCCTGAGATTTATCGTCTCCCCTGATCCTTCCTTTTTGACCACTGATAGACATGGGTGTGGGTGTTTGCTTGTATAACTCTGTCTCATCACCAACACCGATCCAAGACAAACACAAATCTAACTCCAGAAGCGAAGAATGATGTTGATCAATTCTATCCAATAAAAAAAATTAATGCCAGAAAAATATGTAATTTGTTTTCTAGTAACTACTTTTTTTTTTTTTTTTTTTTTTTTTGAGACAGGGTCTTACTCTGTCACCTAGGCTGGAGGGCAGTGGTGTGATCTCAGCTCACTGCAGCCTTGTCCTCCTGGGCTCAAGCAATCCTTCCACCTCTGCTTGTCAAGTAGCTAGGACTACAGACACATGCCACCATGCCCAGCTAATTGTATTTTTTGTAAAGACAGGGTTTCACCAAGTTGCCCAGGCTAGTCTCAAACTCCTGGGCTCAAGTGATCCTCCCACCTTGGCCCCCCAGAGTGCGGGGACTATAGGAATGAACTGCTGCACCTGGCCTTACTTTTTTTTTTTTTTCTTTCTTTCTTTCTTTCTTTATTTATTATTATTATTTTTATTATACTTTAAGTTCTAGGATACATGTGCATAACGTTTATATCATGTATAACTCCCCAATGCAATCCCTCCCTCCTCCCCCCTCCCCATGATAGGCCCCAGTGTGTGATGTTCCCCTTCCCGAGTCCAAGTGATCTCATTGTTCAGTTCCCACCTATGAGTGAGAACATGCGGTGTTTGGTTTTCTCTTCTTGTGATAGTTTGCTAAGAATGATGGTTTCCAGCTGCATCCATGTCCCTACAAAGGACGCAAACTCATCCTTTTTTATGGCTGCATAGTATTCCATGGTGTATATGTGCCACATTTTCTTAATCCAGTCTGTCACAGATGGACATTTGGGTTGATTCCAAGTCTTTGCTATTGTGAATAGTGCCGCAATAAACATACGTGTGCATATGCCTTTGTAGTAGAGTAATTTATAATCCTTTGGGTATATACCCAGTAGTGGGATGGCTGGGTCATATGGTACATCTAGTTCTAGATCCTTGAGGAATCGCCATACTGTTTTCCATAATGGTTGAACTAGTTTACAATCCCACCAACAGTGTAAAAGTGTTCCTATTTCTCCACATCCTCTCCAACACCTGTTGTTTCCTGACTTCTTAATGATTGCCATTCTAACTGGTGTGAGATGGTATCTCATTGTGGTTTTGATTTGCATTTCTCTGATGGCGAGTGATGATGAGCATTTTTTCATGTGTCTGTTGGCTGTATGGATGTCTTCTTTTGAGAAATGTCTGTTCATATCCTTTCCCCACTTTTTGATGGGGTTGTTTGTTTTTTTCTTGTATATTTGTTTGAGTTCTTTGTAGATTCTGGATATTAGCCCTTTGTCAGATGAGTAGGTTGCAAAAATTTTCTCCCATTCTGTAGGTTGCCTGTTCACTCTGATGGTAGTTTCTTTAGCTGTGCAAAAGCTCTTTAGTTTAATTAGATCCCATTTGTCAATTTTGGCTTTTGCTGCCGTTGCTTTTGGTGTTTTAGACATGAAGTCCTTGCCCATGCCTATGTCCTGAATGGTACTACCTAGATTTTCTTCTAGGTTTTTATGGTATTAGGTCTAACATTTAAGTCTCTAATCCATCTTGAATTAATTTTCATATAAGGGGTAAGGAAAGGATCCAGTTTCAGCTTTCTACTTATGGCTAGCCAATTTTCCCAGCACCATTTATTAAATAGGGAATCCTTTCCCCATTTCTTGTTTCTCTCAGGTTTGTCAAAGATCAGATGGCTGTAGATGTGTGGTATTATTTCTGAGGACTCTGTTCTGTTCCATTGGTCTATATCTCTGTTGTGGTACCAGTACCATGCTGTTTTGGTTACTGTAGCCTTGTAGTATAGTTTGAAGTCAGGTAGCATGACGCCTCCAGCTTTGTCCTTTTGACTTAGGATTGTCTTGGCAATGCGGTCTTTTTTGGTTCCATATGAACTTTAAAGCAGTTTTTTCCAATTCTGTGAAGAAAGTCATTGGTAGCTTGATGGGGATGGCATTGAATCTATAAATCACCTTGGGCAGTATGGCCATTTTCACGATATTGATTCTTCCTATCCATGAGCATGGTATGTTCTTCCATTTGTTTGTGTCCTCTTTGATTTCACTGAGCAGTGGTTTGTAGTTCTCCTTGAAGAGGTCCTTTACATCCCTTGTAAGCTGGATTCCTAGGTATTTTATTCTCTTTGAAGCAATTGTGAATGGAAGTTCATTCCTGATTTGGCTCTCTGTTTGTCTGTTACTGGTGTATAAGAATGCTTGTGATTTTTGCACATTAATTTTGTATCCTGAGACTTTGCTGAAGTTGCTTATCAGCTTAAGGAGATTTTGGGCTGAGACAATGGGGTTTTCTAAATATGCCATCATGTCATCTGCAAACAGGGACAATTTGACTTCTTCTTTTCCTAACTGGATACCCTTGATTTCTTTCTCTTGCCTGATTGCCCTAGCCAGAACTTCCAACACTATGTTGAATAGGAGTGGTGAGAGAGGGCATCCCTGTCTTGTGCCAGTTTTCAAAGGGAATTTTTCCAGTTTTTGCCCATTCAGTATGATATTAGCTGTGGGTTTGTCATAAATAGCTCTTATTATTTTGAGGTACATTCCATCAATACCGAATTTATTGAGCGTTTTTAGCATAAAGGGCTGTTGAATTTTGTCAAAAGCCTTTTCTGCATCTATTGAGATAATCATGTGGTTCTTGTCTTTGGTTCTGTTTATATGCTGGATTACGTTTATTGATTTGCGAATGTTGAACCAGCCTTGCATCCCAGGGATGAAGCCCACTTGATCATGGTGGATAAGCTTTTTGATGTGCTGCTGAATCTGGTTTGCCAGTATTTTATTGAGGATTTTTGCATCGATGTTCATCAGGGATATTGGTCTAAAATTCTCTTTTTTTGTTGTGTCTCTGCCAGGCTTTGGTATCAGGATGATGTTGGCCTCATAAAATGAGTGAGGGAGGATTCCCTCTTTTTCTATTGATTGGAATAGTTTCAGAAGGAATGGTACCAGCTCCTCCTTGTACCTCTGGTAGAATTCAGCTGTGAATCCATCTGGTCCTGGACTTTTTTTGGTGGGTAGGCTATTAATTGTTGCCTCAATTTCAGAGCCTGCTATTGGTCTATTCAGGGATTCAACTTCTTCCTGGTTTAGTCTTGGAAGAGTGTAAGTGTCCAGGAAATTATCCATTTCTTCTAGATTTTCTAGTTGATTTGCGTAGAGGCATTTATAGTATTCTCTGATGGTTGTTTGTATTTCTGTGGGGTCGGTGGTGATATCACCTTTATCATTTTTTATTGCATCTATTTGATTCCTCTCTCTTTTCTTCATTAGTCTAGCTAGCAGTCTGTCAATTTTGTTGATCTTTTCAAAAAACCAACTCCTGGATTCATTGATTTTTTGGAGGGTTTTTTGTGTCTCTATCTCCTTCAGTTCTGCTCTGATCTTAGTTATTTCTTGCCTTCTGCTAGCTTTTGAATGTGTTTGCTCTTGCCTCTCTAGTTCTTTTAATTGTAATGTTAGAGTGTCAATTTTAGATCTTTCCTGCTTTCTCTTGTGGGCATTTAGTGCTATAAATTTCCCTCTACACACTGCTTTAAATGTGTCCCAGAGATTCTGGTATGTTGTATCTTTGTTCTCATTGGTTTCAAAGAACATCTTTATTTCTGCTTTCATTTCGTTATGTATCCAGTAGTCATTCAGGAGCAGGTTGTTCAGTTTCCATGTAGTTGAGTGGTTTTGATTGAGTTTCTTAGTCCTGAGTTCTAGTTTGATTGCACTGTGGTCTGAGAGACAGTTTGTTATAATTTCTGTTCTTGTACATTTGCTGAGGAGTGCTTTACTTCCAATTATGTGGTCAATTTTGGAATAAGTGCGATGTGGTGCTGAGAAGAATGTATATTCTGTTGATTTGGGGTGGAGAGTTCTATAGATGTCTATTAGGTCCGCTTGGTGCAGAGATGAGTTCAATTCCTGGATATCCTTGTTAACTTTCTGTTTCGTTGATCTGTCTAATGTTGACAGTGGAGTGTTGAAGTCTCCCATTATTATTGTATGGGAGTCTAAGTCTCTTTGTAGGTCTCTAAGGACTTGCTTTAAGAATCTGGGTGCTCCTGTATTGGGTGCATATATATTTAGGAGAGTTAGCTCTTCCTGTTGAATTGATCCCTTTACCATTATGTAATGGCCTTCTTTGTCTCTTTTGATCTTTGATGGTTTAAAGTCTGTTTTATCAGAGACTGGGATTGCAACCCCTGCTTTTTTTTGTTCTCCATTTGCTTGGTAGATCTTCCTCCATCCCTTTATTTGGAGCCTATGTATGTCTCTGCATGTGAGATGGGTCTCCTGAATACAGCAGACTGATGGGTCTTGACTCTTTATCCAGTTTGCCAGTCTGTGTCTTTTAATTGGAGCATTTAGTCCATTGACATTTAAGGTTAATATTGTTATGTGTGAACTTGATCCTGTCATTACAATATTAACTGGTTATTTTGCTCGTTAGTTGATGCAGTTTCTTCCTAGCCTCGATGGTCTTTACATTTTGGCATGTTTTTGCAATGGCTGGTACCGGTTGTTCCTTTCCATGTTTAGGGCTTCCTTCAGGGTCTCTTGTAAGGCAGGCCTGGTGGTGACAAAATCTCTAAGCATTTGCTTATCTGTAAAGGATTTTATTTCTCCTTCACTGATGAAACTTAGTTTGGCTGGATATGAAATTCTGGGTTGAAAATTCTTTTCTTTAAGAACGTTGAATATTGGCCCCCACTCTCTTCTGGCTTGTAGAGTTTCTGCCGAGAGATCTGCTGTTAGTCTGATGGGCTTCCCTTTGTGGGTAACCCGACCTTTCTCTCTGGCTGCCCTCAAGATTTTTTCCTTCATTTCAACTTTGGTGAATCTGGCAATTATGTGTCTTGGAGTTGCTCTTCTGGAGGAGTATCTTTGTGGCGTTCTCTGTATTTCCTGAATTTGAATGTTGGCCTGCCCTACTAGGTTGGGGAAGTTCTCCTGGATGATATCCTGAAGAGTGTTTTCCAACTTGGTTCCATTTTCCCCCTCACTTTCAGGCACCCCAATCAGACGTAGATTTGGTCTTTTTACGTAATCCCATACTTCTTGCAGGCTTTGTTCATTTCTTTTTCTTCTTTTTTCTTTTGGTTTTCTCTTCTCGCTTCATTTCATTCATTTGATCCTCAATCGCTGATACTCTTTCTTCCAGTTGATTGAGTCGGTTACTGAAGCTTGTGCATTTGTCACGTATTTCTCATGTCATGGTTTTCATCTCTGTCATTTCGTTTATGATCTTCTCTGCATTAATTAGTCTAGCTGTCAATTCTTCCACTCTTTTTTCAAGATTTTTAGTTTCTTTGCACTGGGTACGTAATTCCTCCTTTAGCTCTGAGAGGTTTGATGGACTGAAGCCTTCTTCTCTCATCTCGTCAAAGTCATTCTCTGACCAGCTTTGATCCGTTGCTGGTGATGGGCTGCGCTCCTTTTGCAGGGGGAGATGCGCTCTTATTTTTTGAATTTCCAGCTTTTCTGCCCTGCTTCTTCCCCATCTTTGTGGTTTTATCTGTCTCTGGTCTTTGATGATGGTGACGTACTGATGGGGTTTTGGTATAGGTGTCCTTCCTGTTTGATAGTTTTCCGTCTGACAGTCAGAAGGACTGTCTGTTGGTCTGTTGGAGATTGCTTGAGGTCCACTCCAGATCCTGTTTGCCTGGGTATCAGCAGCAGAGGTTGCCGAAGATAGAATATTGCTGAACAGCGAGTGTACCTGTCTGATTCTTCCTTTGAAAGTTTCCTCTCAGGGGTGACTCCACCCTGTGAGGTGTGGGGTGTCAGACTGCCCCTAGTGGGGGATGTCTCCCAGCTAGGCTACTCAGAGGTCAGGGACCCACCTGAGCAGGCAGTCTGTCCGTTCTCAGATCTCAACCTCCGCGTTAGGAGATCCACGGCTCTCCCCAAAGCTGTCAGACAGAGTCGTTCGCGTCTGCACCGGCCCCCCGCTGCTTCCCCTATTGGACTGCAGCTGTGCGCTGTCCGCAGAGGTAGAGTCTACAGAGACAGGTAGGCTTCCTTGAGCTGCTGTGAGCTCCACCCAGTTCGAGCTTCCCAGCGGCTTTGTTTACCTACTTAAGCCTCAGCAATGGCGGGCGCCCCTCCCCCAGCCTCGCTGCTGCCTTACGGATCCATCGCCGCAGACTGCTGAGTTAGCAGTGAGGGAGGCTCCGTGGGCGTGGGACCCTCCTGGCCAGGTGTGGGATATATTCTCCTGGTGTGCCTGTTTCCTTAAAGCGCAGTATTGGGGTGGGAGTTACCCGATTTTCCAGGTGTTGTGTGTCTCAGTTCCCCTGGCTAGGAAAACGGATTTCCTTCCCCCTTGCGCTTCCAGGTGAGGCAATGCCTCGCCCTGCTTCAGCTCATGCTGGTCAGGCTGCAGCAGCTGACCAGCACCGATTGTCCGGCACTCCCTAGAGAGATGACCCCAGTACCTCAGTTGAAAATGCAGAAATCACCGGTCTTCTGTGTCGCTCGCGCTGGGAGTTGGAGACTGGAGCTGTTCCTATTCGGCCATCTTGCTCCACCGGCCTTACTTTTTTTGAAAAAAAAAAAGAAAAAGTAAAAAGAAGCAGGTAAAATTAACTTTAATATACTTTAATCCAATATATTAAAATTTTGACATATTCAATGTAAAAAAAATTGTCAACAAATTGAATGTAAAAAAAAAATTGCCAGTGAGACAGATATTTTACATTCTTTTTTTCATCCTAAGTCTTTGAAATCCAGTGTGTATATTACACTAGCTGTGCATCTCAGCTGGGGCCAGCCACATGCCAGAGCTCAATAGCCACATATGGCTACTACTCCCACCATCCGACGGAGAAGAATATAGGTCTTCAGTGTGAGTTTCTTGGAGGAGCAGGGCAAGATTTTTCACAGCATATATAAAGGCTACATCATGAAAACTCTTTTCAGATGACTCTCTCCAAAGTTTCCCATTCAAGGCAACTGCCAAGAATCTCTCACCCCACTTATCCCACTTATCCCAAGTCACCTCACTGCTTGGCCCTACTCTCCCCTTTTCCTCCTCCTTCTCCACTGCCATTCCTGCCCCAGCCCCTGATACCCAGACCTCTTCTCCAGCTACTTTTACTCCAAGAATTAGTCCTCCTAGAATTGTAGTGCATAAAATTGTTTTATTCGCTTATTCTTAGAGGTTCACAGTTCAGCTGGCACCAGCTTGCCATTCTCCCAGATTTCTTGTGGGGGCCATGCCTGGATGAGCACAAGTGATCCCCAGGCAGGAACAGATGAACCACTCTTCAGATGCACGGGGACTTCACCAAGGCAACCGAGTCTGCCTGCAGTGAAAACGCTCCTGTTAACCAGCCCACTCTTCAGAGCCTTCTTGGGACTGCTGCCAGCACTGCAGCACTATCGGGAGAGGTAATAGGAAGAGAAAGGATTTCTGCTCCATGGTAAACACTGTTTCCTCCCTGAGACTCCTGAGGGTCTTGGGATTAGAGGGTAGGGGAACTCAGATGCAAAGCAATACTTCCTGGACCCCATTTTTATTATATTTAGCTGTAGGGGCTACAGAATTAATTTTTAATTAATTGAGGTCTGTTTGCACAGCATTTCTGTCAACATCAATTATAGCTACTTTTTGCTTCTCTGAGACTCACATATGCTGTCCCCCAAAGACCACACAGGTTGAGTTACATCTTCTGGTGATGGCAAAGGATTTGTGCATGTTTGGCACTATCCCCCCACCCCAAGATGCCTTATGAAATCCATGGTTTTGGATCATTTGGTTGGGATGAAAATAGCAAACTTTTATCATAAGACAGATCCTCTATCCAGGGAGAATGGACATATAATATCTAGATTAGTAGCCTTGACCTTCTTAAGACACTGTTGGAGCTAACTGAATGAACCCACACGATTACAATATCCACATAAAAGAAATGGTTGAACTACCCAGGATCTACCTCAAAATGACCCAGGTTTTTATGGGAATAAAAATCAATCCAGAATCTCCAAGGTCATCCAGATCAAGAGAGGCCTACGGCCAATCTGCTGAACTTCTGACATTTTCTAAACCAATTCATTACGGGGAGAAATGGTTTGTCCAGGGAGATCATGAATTTGATCAGCATTCAGTTTAGCCACTTTAACTTCATATGAGTCACTCAGAGAAATCCTGGCTGAAGACCTGGCTACTCTTGGAACACCCACTTGTATCTAAATATTAAAAAATATCTAAGAAATATCAATTGTTCTTTTCATTTTTCCCCAGCTGAATCGAGTCATTCCAACACTAAATAGCTTTTTAATATCTTTGACACACTCCTCCTTCTATGTCTGCCAATATTATAATGTATTATTTGGCTGATGATTTTCTCATTTCTTTTCTCAACTTGGCAGCCAGAACTGCTTCTCTTGAATTGGCAGAAGTTGACGATGTCCATTCTTCCTGACTTTTGTGCCCATTTATTGCCAAAAATTCATAATTTTTAAGATTTTAAAAAATTTCCCTGGTGTGTGTTTGTGTGTCTGTGTGTGTGTGTGTGTGTAGTGGTTATTATCTATAACCAGAGATTTAATACAGTATTTTCCATGTTTACTCTATGGTTTAAAAAGTACCTACCATAGGCCTCTGACTCCTTGAAATCCTCAAGAAATACTTAATTGTCAAGTGGGACAAGTTATGCAAGAATTCTATTCACAATCTAACTTAAAGGGTTTTTGTTGTTGTTAAATATAGAAGCACGTCCTCCCATGTGTGGAACATACATCATAATTTCCTCTGAGATAGTTCATTTATGATACTTCTCTCTGCTGATCCGGATGAGTAATAATTTCAGAAAAGCTTGAGACAGCTGTGGTACAGTGGAAACGGTGTCAATGACTTGGACTCTGCCACCAGCAATTTGTGTCTTGGAAGATCGCTTAATATCCATGAACCATATTTAATTTATCTGTTAAAACATGAGATTAGATTAGATCCATGGTTCCCAAGGTGCAAATCCCTGGGGGCCTCCAAATCCATGAGGTTTCCAAATCCATATGTAGCATGTCTCACTCGTGTAGGAATATAGGAATAGCTATTTCTTTCAAATATGTGTAATTGCTATTCTAATTCACAAAGCTTAAATTTATATAAAATGATTCTTGAATTTATAGCAGCATGTTGTCATTATACACCTTTTCAATCCATGGATGGTATGAGTTTTAGTACAACTATGTGAGAATCCAGGAAATGTTGATGTTGAAAAGGGATTCTTATACTTGAAATAGCTTGGGAGCCTCTGTGGTATAATGATCTGTACGATCTCTTGCAGCAGTACAATTCTATGACTAAACATTTCTATTTTGACGGGGGCCCTTCCATGCCCTCAAAGGCCTCCCAGAACATGGGCAGATTTGGAGTATCCATCATCTCTCATCGTGCAAACCAGAGCTCCCTCTGGTCCTGCCGCGCTCTAATTAACTCCAATAGCTCCTGCAAAAGAGAACGAAATTCCAGATGGGGCTATTACTGTCTTAGAAGATTTCTTGGGATTCTTCTTTTCCTCATCTCTGTTTCATTTAGCTGCCGACTCGCTTCTGGCTGCATGTTTCTGGAATAGGGAATCTATAGGAATGCTGGTCGCTAAACATGAAGCAGGTAGTCCACTCTCATTTGTAATCGCAGTGTTTTAACTCAGAATGAAACATGTTTTCAAAACAGGGTCATGCAAATATTATACACAAATGACAGACCGCTTCTTTTGGGAACCAACTAATTCTTTTTTCACCTTAATGTAGGCCTTAGAATAATCCTGGGTGGTGAGAATTCTTCCAAGGAGATAGGCCTATATGCTCATTTGTGTAGGAAGCCAAGGTTCATGATATAAAAATAAAAAGTTATGTATATCTTATAAAGACATAAGAAATGGACAACTTGCTTATTGTGTGTTCCTTAAAGGATCGATAATATTTTATTTACCTGAATCCTTATTTGGGTACCTAAATCCTAGAATTTGTTTATAGTTGTTTTCAATAAATATTCGCGAAATGGTACATTTCCTTAACATAGAAACAAGCATTAGGACTGGAAGAGTATCTTGCCTGCCTCTCGACTAAAGGAGAAAAGATGAAAAGTAATCAATCACAGGCTTTGAGTTAACATAAATAATACAAAACAATAAATAATACAATATTTATTAAAATGCTGTTTCTAAGAACTTAGAAAAAATGAATACTGAGCCAATAGAACTATCAGAACATATCAGTAAAGTGACAGATACCAATTTTTCCACAAACATACTGAAAATTTACTTTTTTTGGAAATCAGTTTATCAGATTACATGTGAAGGTAGCAAACTACTATGAAACTAGGACACGACTAAAAATGTCAGAGGAATGGCCCAGAGGGAATATTTGCTCCAACCTAAAATGCCAGAGAGTTGGAGGTCCTAAAAACTCTTCAGGAAAAGAATGAGCAAAAATATTTAAAAAGAGATAGGTGAATCAAGGTGCTCAAGAAATACACAGGTTAAGTAAAAAGAAACAAAATAGCTGACTTAGAATGTTTCAAAGTGAGAGGGCAGTGGTGATTTTGTGACCTCCAACTGGATGGTTGGCATGGCAACAAAGAGAAACTTCAGCCGAAGAGTTATTTACAGGAATAGTAGATGTGGAAATTAACATTTTTTTCCTAGTAGCCATTATAATGTGTCTAGCACTATTCTAAGCAATTTAATTTCTCTTCTAATTCCGTCTTCTCAATTCTACCAGGTAGGTATGTACAATGTTATCTCATTTTACAGATGAGGCTCAGAGAAGTTTGCCTAAGATGACCCAACCAGACAGTGACGGAGCCAGGTTTTGAAGACAGGACCGTAAATCTGAAGCCTATGACCAGTATTCAACACTGCACAACTCCCTTATGAGATCCTAATGGAAACTGAAGGAGTAAGGGATTTAGGGAGCAACAAGACAAAATTACTGAAGAAGGGAAGTACCTTTGACTGTGAAAAATTCAGGATCTGCTTCCACTAAATGAGAAGAGCCTCTCTGCACATGTGAGAAAGGTGAAATGGTCCACCAATAAAACAAGAAGTCGAAGCATTATTTTAAAAGGAAGACAAGGAAGGTATTAGTAGCAGAAGCCACTGACATTGCAGCACACTATTTATAAGATTTTTGCCAAAATCCTGCTGCAATGGCTGATAAACACAGCCAAAAGGCATGATAAATGAAATCTGGCAGTCTGCCATAGAGAGCCGGGAAAGAGCTGACAGTTTGGTGAACTTAAGAGAAGTTGCAAAGAAGGGGTGAGAAAGACAATTTGCTAGATTTTGAGCAGGGAAAAAGCTTTTTGCTCAGACAAGACAAACTATGTAAACACAAAGTAGACAGTAACACAAAGCAGTGTATTATGGGGAGATATACTTTTGATACAGGCTATGAGAAATACAGGAAATCAAGTATTGGTGCTAAATACCATTTATTTATTTTCTCATACTTTTTTTTAAAGATAATCCTAGTTTGGAAAGTATTTTTAACTACATTTCAATTGCACAAACATAAAAGAGTGAAGTTTCATTGAGTAATAGGGAAACTGCTGGACTGAAAGTCCAGAGATTTAAGATAATATCTTCAAACAAATACCCTAACATTGCTAAACTTTAATTTCCTTACTGGTAAACAGGGCATCATAATAATATTAAGCTCAGAGGATTTGGGGTAATATTAAATGCCCTGATGTTTGTGAAAAAGTCTTATAAATTGCTGGTACTATTCAATCTTCATCATCATTACCATTATTCCTGCTTAGTTCCTGTTCAGCAGTGTGACCTTACCAGCTATAAAATAGTAGTGGCAATGGAGAGATTAGACAGATTAGACTAGATTATCCTTAAACTTTCACATTCTCTGCTTATATGAGTTATTTCTCTTTAAACTTACATAAATATATGTTGCAATAGATAAACAATTAAAATGTGTAAGAAGCTGGGCGTGGTGGCTCACGCCTGTTATCCCAGCACTTTGGGAGGCCAAGGCGGACGCGCCGAACAGGAGGTCAGGAGTTTGAGACCAGCCTGGCTAGCATGGTGAAATCCTGTCTCTACTAAAAACACAAAAAATAATTAGCTGGGCATGGTGGCGCATGCCTGTAATCCCAGCTACTAGGAAGGCTGAGGCAGGAGAATTGCTTAAACCCAGGAAGCTGAGGTTGCAGTGAGCTGAGATCATGCCACTGCACTCCAGCCTGGATGACAGAACGAGATTCCGTCTCAAAAAATAAATAAATAAATAAATAAATAAATAAAATGTGTAAGAACACAGCATTCCTATTGCCAGTAAGTGGAGAAAAAGAGAAGTTAAACTAACAAAGAGAAAGGCAAAGCTGTCCAGGTAATCCCATAAATTGTGCATGGCATATAGATCTGTCAGTCATAAGAAAACACTTTGAAATTTGAAAGCAGTGGAGTAAAGTGTTGAAAAGAATCATCAGTATGCAGACTGAGCCCCAGTCACACTCCCATTGAAAGGACACAGACCAATGATAGAATAACACACCAATGCCACTTCCTCATCTATTTGGTAAACTGCTGATTCTACAAAGTGTGATATGGAAGTCTGTCACCTCCCCCGTGAAGCCTTCCCCAAATTGCTCTCAGAGAACTGTGTATATCATATGCTCACTAAGTTATTGATTGTTTCACACGTCTGTCTACCCACTAGATTGCTAGATCCTTAAGAATTAGAGTAGCATCTTACTCAACTTCATAGCCTAGTAAGCACAGGGTCTGGCACATAAAAGGTGCTCAATAATGCTGGATTGTAAATTGATTAATTTAGTGAATGCTGAAAATACAAATTACATGATACTTTGGCTGGCTGGCTCTTAAGTCAACAGAAGACTCCTAACTTTAAATAGCATTTCACAATCCCTCTAAAATTTCTCTTAAAATATCTATGAATATGAAGGGGGAACAAATAAAAACATACCACTCTGAAAGCTCAGACTTCTTCACAAACCGCCACACTAATGGAACGGTGCTAAGAGTGCAGTTGGTAACCCCTTGTGTTATTCTACCTGAACAGAAAGACAGTCCATCTGAAAAAAGGTACAAAGACCATTCATTTCTCTAAACAATCTGGCTCCCTGGAATAAGAATGCCAGATCTGTTTCAACCCAGAAGAGGGAATAGTTGACCTTTACTGGCTAGCTGCTGCTTTTGGAGGCTATCAGAATATTATTTTTCATACCTTCTCCAATGGATGAAGATCCAACTTATGAATTATAGGTAAAAGAAACCAAAGCAAATGGAATGGAAACCATAATCAAAGACATAATTTTTTAAAAATCATGAATTGAAAAAAGTCTCAAGTATGCAGATTCAAAGAGCTTACAGTATTTCAGTGTGTGTGTGTGTGTGTGTGTGTGTGCGCGCGCGCGCGTGTGTGTAAAATACCTACAGCTAAGTGCGTTCTTGGAAGAGATTTAATATGAGTATAAAAAAACTCTTTAAGCATCCAGACAGGAATAGTACATTGCATATAAAGAAGGAAAAGTCAGGCTGCTCTCAGAATTTTCCTTTCTATTATTATATGTCAGAAGGAAATTAAGCAAAATGTACAGAATTTTGAGGGCAAACGTTGTGGTTCAAGATTTCACACCTAGCTCTTATGATTCTTTTAGTTGCAAATGCGAGGAAAATCAGTTCAAATTGGCATTAGGGAAAATAAATGAATATATTGGCTCACAAACCTTCCAATGTAAGTTTAGGTACAGCCAGATCCAGGGTCTCAAATAATGTCATTCTCCTGCTCTCTCTTCCTCTCCACCAATCTCTTGCTTCATCTTGTCTCTGCCTTTCTTTCTCTATTTGTCTCATTGTCTCCCACTTAAAGTATAGTTGACCCTTGAACAACACAAGGGTTAGGGACACTGACTCCTGTGCAGTTGAAAATCCGCATGTAACTTTTGACTCCCCCAAAACTTAACTACCAATAGCCTACTGCTGACCTTACCAATAACACATGTAATCGATTAACACACATTCTGTATGTTATATATATGATATGCTGTATTCGTACAATAAAGTAATCCATAGAAAAGAAAATGTTACTAAGAAATTGTAAGGAGATAGAGTTACTATTCATTAAGTGCAAGTGGATCATCATAAAGTTCCTCGTCCTTGTCATCTTCACACTGACTAGGCTGAGGAGGAGGAGGAAGAGGAGGAGCTGGTCTTGCTGTCTCAGGGGTGGCAGACGTGGAAGAAAATTCATATGTAAGTGGACTCATGCAGTTCAAACCCGTGTTGTTGAAGGGTCAACCATACCGTGTTACCAGATGATTTTGCCAACTGTAGTTTAGCTACTGTAAGTGTTCTGAGCGTGTTTGAGGTAGGCTGGGCTAAGCTGTGATGTTCAATAAGTTTTAATGAACATATGTGGACACTCTTTCCCCATCCTAAGAAACATGGCCAAAGAAACCATTTCCAACCCACATTGTTTTAGTTCATGTTTCAAATGGGAGATAGATTCATGCATCCATGAGATTTTAATCTCATGAAAATCTTCTGGTTACCCGTACTCAGAACACGTCCCATCACCATGAATAAGAGGTTGAACCATTAATGGTCATGCCTGGCTCACTCAATGCTCCTGCAGCCAGGGGATACACTGTGATTAACAGTCCAACAAGAAACTAATGAGATGGAAGAGAGGCAGTTCCTTCGCAGAAAACAGGGTGGATGGACAATAAGAGCAAATGTCAACTATTAATACACTTCCCCCACGTCTGCTTAACACATACTCATATACATCTCTGCATATTTAATTTCAAAAGTGCCTCCACCTAATGTTTGTCCAACTAATGTATATCCCAAATCACACTTACTCCAAATGAAACAGCCCAGAAACACACACAGTCCCCAGCACATCTCTACTTCCGGGATCTCTCGGTGATGCACACAGCTCTCACACCCAGGTATCGTACCACTGCGTCCGACAACCTGCAGTTTAAATGATTAACATAATAATCCCCTACACTTTCATTACACAGTAGAGAAGGGAAAACAGGATATCTTCAATTAAAACTCCATTTAGAAAGAGTGACATGACATATGCCACCGCATGTACCATGCTCTGCAGAATGGCATAGCAAGGATTTGCACCTTAACAGTGGAACCAGTCTCACTGCCCCCAGGATTCGCTCTGTGGACAGACCACCCAAATTCATTATTCTTTAAAGCTGAGCCTGAAATAAATGCCAGGAGGGAGCCCCTTCTAGAGGTCCTGCCCCTTAGCATCACTCTTACTTTTGCTGTTGTTGCCTTAGAAACAACAACCTCAAGCTCCTTGGGGTTGGCGTTTCTCTGGCAATTCTGCACCTTTAAAACTCCAGACAGCTACTGTTGGAGCCTACTTCTATGGATGAACACATCAGGAAATCTTGTCTTGTGATGCCCTTGATTATGGACCAGACTATTTTGCATATCTGTCCCTTAGCAACAGGTCTTAGCCTTCAGCTAAATGACTCTTAAATAAGATGTTCAGGTGGAACTAATCTAGCCCTGTGCCCAGACTGAATCTCATTGGCTGGCTGTTTACTATGGACTGAATTACCTTTACCACCAGCAAGTTCTTCACAGGAGAGCAGGATATGGGGGAGGGACTTAAAGAATAAGGCTTCCAGATTTCTGAAATTCCTCCTGTATCCCAGCCATGTCCCCCACTGTGTCTCCCACCTCCCAGCCTCTGCCAACACTAACTTCAGCTTGGGGCAGGGATATTGGCTTTTGCAGTTCCATGAGGTGCAGGATTATCTGACCCACCACAGTCTAAGATTACTGCTCACATCTAAATGGGAGAAAATCGTCTCTTAATGAAGTTACAAATCATTTCCTTCCTGTTTTCAGGGGGATCAATTTATACTGAAGCTTTTCCTTTTCTTGAAAGGCATGCAAAAAGCAGACATCCTGAACTCTTGACAATTTCCCTAAAGCTCTAACCTCAGTGGGCACATGATCTGAGTTCAAAGAAATAACAGGTGGCCATTTGACCACATGTTTCAGAACAGCATAACAAGGATTTGCAACTTTCCTGCCTGGGGTATAGGAGTGCTCACCATCCTGTGCCACACTTAACCAACTCCTCATTGTAGTCTCTGTCTCTAGCCATGGCCTACCCCTAATACCAATTCTATCCTTTTTGAGTTGTAAAGAAAAGAAAACCAACTCATACAATTATTTTTAAAAGGAAATGTATTGGCTTGTATGATTGGGAAGTCCAAAAGTAACACTTCAAGCACAGCTGGATCAAGGATCTCAAACTATTCACCAGAGCTCATTCCTACTCTCTCTTTCTCTCTCCGTCTATCTATCTATCTATCTATCTATCTATCTATCTATCTATCTGTCTGTCTGTCTAATTATCTATCTATCTCTATCGTCTATCTGTTTACACCTCTTTTTCTCTGCCTCTCTCAGATCTACTTCTTTCTGTCTTTTGTTTGTTTTATTTTGTTTAAGTTAACCTCATTCTCTCTTGCCATAGATGGACCCTGTTCACATCACAGGAAAAATGGTCACTGACAACCCAACCCTACATCCATATGGTTCATGATCCATCCATGTGATTTATTCAAGGACCATGATTGGCCCTATTTAGAGTGTATGCCCACAGTTTTGATAAGTATTTGTGGACAGGTTATCACAATTAACCAGATCTGGGTGTGGGTATGTGTACATGCTGAAATGATATTTACACTAAAAATATGGAGGTTTGGAGAGAAAATGGTCCTCAACCAAAAACCCAAGACACTGGGTAGAAAAGTACAATGTTCCATCACTCTGACAGATTTCTCTTCTCTGCTTGAGGGCATTCCCAGATATTCATGGGCTCAGAAAATATACTATGTATTTATCTTTTTTGAAAAGAGTACTTGAAGAATTTCACCAAACCAAAAAAAAATGAATCAAAATAACTGCATTAAGAAAAGAGATGTCCAGATACTAAAAAATACTGGTGTACTTCCTTTCCTTGGTCTTGATCTTAAATTTGAAAATCAAGCTTTATTTGTGTTTTCAGGTAGATCTTGCCATCCTGGGGTGATACTTGCCCCCAACCTCTTTTTCAACATTACTTCTACTTTGGCTCTTTCTCCAATTCCAGAAATCCAACTCTCAAGTCACATTCTTTATAACACATTTTAGATAGCATCTCTATTAGACTTGACCAGTTAACTGGCATAATTGCTACACAGCTACTAAAATGGCTAAACTTCAAAATACTAACATCACCAAATGCTGATAAGGATGTGAAGTAATAGAAACTCTCATTCATTGCTGTTGGAAATGCAAAATGGTACAGCCACTTTGGGAGAGAGTTTGTCAGTTTCTTACAAAACTAAACATAGTTTTACCATACCAGTCAACAACTGCACTCCTAGGTATTTACCCACATGAGTTGAAAACTTATCTCAACACAAAAACCTGCACATGAACGTCTACAGCAGCTTTATTCATAATTATCCAAACTTGGAAGCAACCAAGAGGTCCTTCAATAGGTGAATGTGTAAATAAACTGTGGTACATCTGGACAATGGAATATTATTCATCAATAAAAAGAAATTAACTATCAAGCCACAAAAAGCTGGAAGAACCTGAAAAGCATATTGCCAAGTGAAAATAAAAACAGTCTGTAAAGGGTACATATGTATGATTCTGACTATAAAAATATTCTGGAAAAAGCAAAACTTAAAACTACAGTAAAAAAAAACACACAATAGAAACATCAGTATTTGCTAGAGGTTTGGGGTGGGGGAGGGTGTAGTAACGGGGAGCACAAGGGAATTTTAGGGCAGTGAAACTGTTCTGTATGATACTGTAATGGTGGATAAATGACATCATGCATTTGTCAAGACCAGTAGAACTGTACAAAACAAAGAGTGAACCCTAATGTGAACTATGGACTTTAATTAATAATAATGTATGAATATCAGTCCATCAGTGCTAACAAATGTATTACACCAATGCAAGATGTTAATGACAGGGAAAACTGAGAACATATATGGAACTGTGTACTTTTGCTCACTTTTGGTGGAAATCTAAAACTGCTCTAAAAGTGAAGTCTAATAATTTAAAAGAAAAACAAAACCATAGTTGGCTAAAGCATCTTTGGGTGCCAGAAATAAGGAAGTGCCCCAAAACAAAATGTGGGTATGTCAAAGGAGACGAGAGCCAATCTAAAAGAGCTCCCAGTAGTCAAACCTAGATGAACTTATGTAACAAAATACATAACTATAGTATTGGTTTATAGCTTATATAACAAATAAATATCCATGAGTCCATACTGATATAAGTAAATTACAAAATACATAAATAAACAGAGAGAAGAGACAACTCTTCCTTATGGAATAATTCCAATGAATAAATATAGAAGGAATGAAGGAAATAGAAAAACACCATTTGAACACTACAGTAATAACTGCTGCAGGCAAGTTCTACTGATAAATGCTAAAATTAGTGGGTGAAAGTTTGAAGAGGAACAGAATATTTGCATAGCCCCAAAATATTGTCCACAAATTACTTACTATTTATAAAAGAAAAAAAATGTTACTATACAACGGAGAAGCATAGCAGATGCCACCTTAACTGAGTGGTCAAGGCTAACATCACCAGTGATAAAATATGTTGAATCATGTAGCCACTGATACCATGTATTGAGAAGGGTACATAACCCCTGCAGTATTTCTCCCCTAAGTGCAAAAATCTCAATCTTACCATGAGAAAACATCAGGTAAATCCAAATTGAGGGATATTCTATAAAATACCTGATAAGGCTGTTCAAAAAGTATCAAGATCCTGAAAGTCCAGGAAAGGCTGAGGAGCCGTCACACATTCGGAGAAAACTAAGTGCAGTGAGAGATCCTGGGTAGGTACTATGGTCTGAATGTGTCCCCCAGAATTCATATGTTGAAATCGAATGGCCCATGTGATCGTATTAAGAGGTGACGACTTTAAGAGGTAATTGACAGAAATGGAGCCCTCATGAATGGGATTAATGCCCTTATATAAGGGTTTCAGGGAGTGGGTTCACCCTCTTCCTCTATTCTACCATGTAAGAACACAAGCTTAGTCTCCTTTTGCCCTTTCTATTCCTTCTGCCATGTGAGGACACCTAGATGTCGCCATCAATGAGAAGCAGGCCCTCACCAGACATGGAACCTGCCGGCACCTTGATATTGAATTTCCCAGCCTCCAGAACTGTGAGAAATAAATTTCTGTTGTTTATAAATGACCTAGTCTCAGCTATTTTATTCTAGCAGCACAAACAGACAAAGACAATAGACTTTACACCAGGAAAGGGACATTAGTGGGAAAACAAAAAATTTGAATAAAGTCTGCAGTTTAGTTTAGTACTGTATCAATGTCAATTTCTGAGTTTTGACAGTTGTATCATGGTTATGTAAGATGTTGACATTAGGGAAGTTGGATGAAAGGTATATGTAAACTCTCAGTACTGTTTTTGTTACACTTCTGTATGTCTAAACTTATTTCAAAATAAAAACTTAAAAACAATAGTTGGTCTTGTTCTATGCTGGCATTTGTTACCATTTCCTAAACTGCCCATGGGACTGGGAAAATTAGTAACTAGAAGTTTTTCCTTTCCCCAAAGATAGAGACATATAGAACAATATAATCATTTTCATTGATGAGAAATCTGAAGAAGAATTTCTATATTTTATAAGTTAATACCAAACACCCCTAATATTTTGCATGTCATCTTCCATCTAAACCTGTGAGTATTTCAGTGCCAAATATTAGTACAGAAAATGTTGTGCCCAAAGTAGGTTTTGAAAGTCTAATACAACAGTATATTATTATAAGATATGGGAAGTAGTGTCCAGTTGTCTGGGTTTGAATCACTATGGATCCCCTTAGCAGTCATGCGTTTGGAAAAGAAACTAATCCTTTATGTGCCTCAGTTCCTTCATCTGTAACATAGGAAACATGAGACCACCTGCCTCATGAGGTTGCCTGAGGACTAAATGGGTTATTAAATACAAAGCCTCTAGAATAGTGCCTGGCCAAGAGCCAGCACTAAATCAAAGTTCACTGTTGTGGCGGTTGTTATTATATAAACTGCACAGGGAATGCCACTTGGTTTTGAAATCTAGCTGCCTTATATTTTTGTTTTTATACTTTTCCATCCTTTTCAAATTTGCTTTAACCATTTTTATTATAAAAACAATAGGCTTCTAGGAAAGATCTACACCATACATCTGTAATTTTTGTAAAGAAACATTCACATAGAGACATGTAACTTTCCTCTCCAGACTCATTTCTCTCTCACAAATCTCACAATGTACCATAATTAATCTCTCTGTAGCCTTTCCCCATATCTCACTCTATGCATCTCTTCGTCTGTATCATTTGTAACACTCTTTATGCTAAACCAGTGAAAGTGAATGTTTCCCTGAGCTCTGTGAGCTGCTCTAGCAAATTAATCTAACCCAAGGAGGAAGCCGTGGGAACCCACATTTACAGCCATTCAGTCAGAAGCACAGGCGAAATAACTTGGGGATTGTGATCCGCGTCAGAAGTAGGACTCCGGCTGGGTGCAGTGGCTCACGCCTGTGATCCCAACACTGTGGGAAGCCAAGGCGGGCAGATCACCTGAGGTCAGGAATTCAAGACCCGCCTGGCCAACATGGTGAAACCCCATCTCTACGAAAAATACAAAACTTAGCCAGGCATGGTGGTGGGTGCCTGTAATCCCAGCTACTCAAGAGGCTGAGGCAGGAGAATTGCTTGAACCTGGGAGACAGAAGCTGCAGTGAGCCGAGATCACACCACTGCCCTCCAGCCTGGGTGACAGAGGGAGACTCCATCTCAAAAAAAAAAAAAAAAGTTTGTAAGAATGTGGAATGTAGCATGTAAGTTACTGATTAAAACAAGCATAGATCTGAGGTTTCATGTATTCAGTGTATGCATTACCCCTACCCGCTCCCCAGTTCCCCATCTCCAGCTCCCTCTACCCTGAATTGAAATGTCTTACTTAACTCTCCTTTGTTTACCTCTAGGGATCTGTTCTGGCTGCTGTGGTCAAAATACAGAGGCAGGATTTCTAAATGATGGGGATAAATAAAGAAGAAAATAAAAGGAGAGGTGAGGTTAGAAAAAACAATGGCAGAGTTAATAGCAAACTAGCCCCTGCATAAACCAGGGAGGTAGTAGATGCTCTTGAATCACCTTAGGATTTAACCAGAGAAAGTGGAGGCATCTCATTTATGCCTCTTGGTCAGTTGCATCTTCTCTCTTTCTTGTGGAGGTCACCCCAATGGAGGTCACCCCAAGAGCTAGGGTAATCAACCATTCCAGTTTGTTTGACACTGAGGTTTCCCAAGATATGGGATTTTCTGTACTAAAACCAGGACAGTCCCAAGCAACTGAGACAGTTGGTTGCCCAACCTGTGGTTTTTGTTTTGTTTTGTTTTGTTTTGTTTACAGTGTATCTGAGATCCATGTTCAGCTCAGGCTCCTACCTTCTTCTTTCATTTACATGGCAATCAAGTATTCTTGACAGAAAAGACAGATCGACCCTCATAAAATGTAAGCACAGAAAAGAATGCTTATGAGAACTTTTTTGAGAAAAGACAAAGCCACATCTAAGCTGTAAATAAATCATGGCAGAAAGCTTTTGGAAACTAAACACTAATATTTGGGAAGGATTAAAAAGGAGGGCAAAATTAATATTATGGGCAAAAGACAGCGGTTTATTGTTTTTTAAATAGAAAGATAAAACCTTAAAACTAACAGTTCTGGGGATCAAGACTCTTTAGTGCAACTGAAATAGAGTTGGCAATGCATGCACAAAAGTATGTCAGAAAACCTGGATCAAAAAGAAAAACACATTATAGAAAAGAAAAGGGAGAAATAAGGGAGGGGAAAATAATATTAGCATGTTCTGTTAAACAAAATTAATATGCAATTATAAGTATTTAAGTATTCACACTATGTAAATGCCTTTTGCAAATGAGATTATAGATTTGCTTGCAAATAGTAAGTATGCTAAGTAAATGTAAGGGGCTATTATTTGAAAACACACACACATACAACTAGGGAATGATATTGGCAACAGTCCCTACAGAAATCTCAAGCTTCCAGTAAGACATTGTCTATAAAGAAATGTACACTGCCCACAGCTTCCCTACAGCTAGACAGGGGTTAGCAAACAAGAAACAAACATTTCTCTGGCTTGTGGGACAGTAACTTGGTGAATTTCAGGAGGGACACTCAGGGGACAGAGTTTTCAGTCTTACGATTGCGCCACAAGGTTTCTCTGGGGGAGCAGGGCCAACTTAAACACAGCCTTACCCTGAGTAAATGGCCCTCCAGCCCCAGTACTTGTCACTGTGGCACGTCTGTGCTGCCACAGCCCACCTAACTCCCCTTCTACCCTTCACCCAAAGAGCTGACAAAGCACAAGGATTGCAATGGAAGCTGAAGTCGCTGCGGTTTAGATCAGTTCTGCAGGACACAGCAAAATTCAAAATGGATTGTGACCTGCTGATAATCTTTCACAGCTAACCAAGTGATCATTGATTAAAAATAGCTTTGAACATGTATCACACATCTATTTCAGGCCTCGTTTTATTTGGAATGCAAATACTGCTGGAAGCCAGAGCTACATGAGCAGCAGCTGGAAATCTACTCAGACATTCTAGCCAATTCACATCAAGCCTAGCTGGCAAAATTAATGCCATTCTGTGGTCTCAGTGAAGGAGAGACTGTTAATTATGCCCCACTGCCCAGTGGTTTCTATTATGGACACATCTGGACTAACAGGCTCATTTGAAAGCCCCAATTTCACTGCTTCCCAGAGTCTAAACCAAGCTGAAAAATTGATTTGGGATGAGAAGAGGGTGGCGCATGCAAACTGCCTCACTCACAGAGTCCAGGTAGGCTCTGAGGAAAGTGTGTCCTAGTTTCAAAGGTTCTTTTGTGCCTCCAGTGCTCACATTTTCATCAATGTTTCTTAGCAGTTCCTAAAATGCAGTGTTTGGACAGGTTTCTCAGTAAATAAAATATAAAACACACACGCCATCCCTGCACCTCAGGGCTGAGAAGTTTGGTTTCTGCGGCACCCTCAACCACCGCAGGCTGTGATATTTTCATCTCTTAAAGGAAGGCGGGCTGGGACCTTGTCTGTTTTGAACAAAAAGCCTTTCAAGGAATGTCTATGCCCTGCATTAACAAACATAGCTGTTTGTTCTGAGGAAAACTTCCCTCCAATGATCACGGACTCCTGTTTTGGCAGCAGGAACAGCCTAGTGGAGACTGCACTGTTGGAGGTGTCATCTTTGAGAAGAAAATTAAAACAGATTATCAGTCAAACCCAGGGTGGTCATTCAAATCCTACAGGGCTTTAATTTTAGCAAACAAGCCATTTTCTATTGCACTTAGACCTCATATAACTCAGCGATCTAACCTCCTTAGGCTCCACTCCAACTTTGCATGAGACCACCAGTGTTCAGTTAGGACAGAAGCAGCCTCCGACCAGGCAGCGGCCCCAAGGTGGGGACATGTGACCAGATGTCCCTACATGAGGTGTGTCAGATGTCTCTACATGAGGTGATGTAAGAAGCATTGGGAAATTATGTTACCTTACCCCTCCCTACCCTCCCTCAAACTGCCTGATGACTACAATTCATTTCAAATTTGTTCCTTTATGCGAAACCTTTCAAGGTCTCCTCCTTAATAACGTGTAATTGCTCTTGGAGGCAGGTAATCATGCTTTATCAGTCATTTATAGCTGATAGTGGCTGAGTTTCCAAACGTTTTCTGACAGCAAGATTTGCTGGAGGGAGTGAGAAGCAGCTGTCCCTAGAGGAAAGTAGCATGGTTAAGGGTACTGAAAATAAAGTCCACTGGAGACCTTGTTAATAATTTTGCCTGAAACTAGCCTTGCTTAGGCCTCTCTGACTGGCATAAATGACTTGGTTGATGGATCAGCTTTGTAGAAACCAGTCTTTGATAAGACTGAGGAAAATCAACCAACCAAGGAACTTGAAAATTATAGGGAGCAATATATGAGCTCAATTTTAAATCAGCTTCTGTGCTGCAAGGGCTGCCCAGCAATGTGCCAATTAATGCAGAGATCATGCATTTTCATCCTTGGGAAGCAATTTTTTTTTTTTTTTTTTTTTTGAGACGGAGTCTCACTCTGTCACCCGGGCTAGAGTGCAGTGGCGTGATCTCAGTTCACTGCAACTTTCAACTCCTGGGTTCAAGCGATTCTCCTGCTTCAGGCTCCCGAGTAGCTGGGACTACAGGTGTGCACTACTACACCCAGCTAATTTTTGTATTTTTAGTAGAGATGGGGTTTCACCACGTTGGTTGGCCAGGATGGTCTCGATCTCTTGACCTCGTGATGCACCAGCCTCAGCCTCCTGGGAAGCATTTAAACAGAGTTTGAATTCCCTTTCTGACAATGATGCTAGAGTGGGCATTTTCGTCCTAGGCAGGGGTTGCAACTAGGTTGAGTTGGAGATCCATTCCAACTCTGAGGTTCTGTTAGTTTGCTTAGTTATCTCATGGACACCCATGAGTCGGACCACAGGAGCTAAAGTCAGTGTGGTACCATGATGGCCAAAGCAGGAACACAGGTGCCCACAACCCACAGGATCAGGAACTCTGGACCCCACAACTCCTTTGTACTGCTTTGAACTGCCTGGGGACCAAAGAAAAAACTCCAAACTCCTGTGGTCTAAACACAAACATCCTTCAGAGGCAAGGTCACACCGTTTGTTCAGGACCCCTAGCTCTGGAAACAGCCTCATGCTGAGCTGCCCAAATTCCACAGCATAAATGGTAGTAGCTTAAACAAGCACTTGTTACGTTTTTTTCTCCCACGAAACTAAATACTGAGACTACAGATGATGCTTCCAGCCCAAGCTAGAATGACGGGTTGGGGTCAGATTTGGAAGCCAGGTGGAATCCAGAACTGCTCAACGCTAAGGTTAGGGATGGAGCCTGGGTTCAGAAACCTAATGGAAGAAGCATGGAGACATGGAAAGTGCAAGTGCTTTGAAAGCAAACACATTTGCATTCAAATTCCAGTTTTACTGCATGATCTTCAGAAATGTACTGAGGTTTTCTGAGCCTCAACTTTCCCTCATACGTAAAATGAAGCTTTAAGGAATTGTGTAAAAATTAAATTAGATAGAATATAGGGGAAAAAGAAAAACTAGCCTCAGACTAGGTATTCTCTAAAGGTGATTTATCTTGCTCCCTACTCCCTTGGTGTGTGGTTCTTGCACCTGGCCGCAGGTAAGAATCAACTGGGGAATTTTTAACATCGTTCTTATGCCTAAGCTTCCCTTTCCTGGAGATTCTGATGTAATTATCTATGATGAGATGCAGTCATCTGTACTTTAAAATTTTTTTAATCTTCCCAAGATTGAGACCCACTGCCCAAGTATATCAGAATGAGTATTATCCTTGGATTTGAAATTTTCTATTATGGTTGAAGCAAATATTTTACTTCTCTGAGCCTTCATTTCTTTTTTAAAAAGAGGAGTAATATTCTGATTTTATAGGTTTATTTTGAATATTTGATGAGATACATTTTTTTAAAGCCCCTAAAAGAATAACTGACAATTAGTAGGTGCTTAATAAATATTCATTTATCTCATTTTCTTTTCTTATCATTAGTCAGGGAACACACAAGTGCCAAAATCTTAGTGATATAAGTAAGGATAACAAACATGAGATATCACCAGACAGCCTTGAAATTAAGACAGTTACTAAATATCTCAGGCAAAACTGCCTTAGTAATCTTCTGCTGGAAGATGGAGTTAAATCCTAGGATAGGGATGGCAAATGTGTTGTACGTTGTCCCAATCCTCCCTTCCATGCTCATGGCAGATACCACTAATCAATTACAGCACTCTTCCCTATAATGCCCAGATGAGGCTTCAAAGTCCTTTCCCACACAGCTTTCTCAGGCTTCCACTCACAATCAGAGCTAGCACATGTATTGAGGCAAATTTTCCTTGCCTATCATAGGTCATGGGCCGCCTTACACCTGCAAATGAGGTTTATTTCAAAGATGATTAAGTGGGTTCCCTGGTGACTGGGGAGTGTGTGACCAGAGAAAAAGGCAGACCTCAAGGGTGCCCCAGATCTGTGCAATCTCATCTATGCTAAGCCAAGAATTTGTGCTTTCTGGTTAGTGCAGGGAATGCAGTGAGGGGAGTGAGTCAATGCCAAGCAAGAAATGAAAGAGCTGCCTGGTGCTCTCACAGTGTGTCTACCATCCCCAATTTCCAGAAAGTGCTGTCAGATTGTTTCCAAAAGCCAGATCATGTCTCTGATTTAAGGAACGTGAAACTAATGATTGCAGTGCTTCTCCCCTAAGGCAATAGGCAAAGGCTCTGATGAGAAAGCCCCCATGAAGCTCCAGTTCATGCTGAAAACTTAACGTTGGTGCCTGCAGGCTTGCCACAGCTGAGACCTTGTGAACACCAAGGTTACAGGACAGGTGCGGGTGGCTGGGCTCCTCACCCACTGTGCCCATCAAAGGACAGCCAACACCTGTGCAAATGGAGGCTTCTGCTAAAACTCCTTATTGTTAATTAACCCCTTTGCAGGCCATAAGCATGTTCACTTGATAGTGTAGCATTAGCTCCTGCTGGGCAGAGTTGTGATGGGGTTGAGCTGACTGCACAGCAGGAACAGGTTATAATTCTGATAACTTTTTTAAAAAGCCTTTTTACTGGGAACCTTAAATAAAATTGTAACTTACTACAGTTGATCTTTCCTGTGTTTTGGGGGGTTTTTTCGTTTGTTTTTTTAAAGACTGAGTGCTTTTCTTTGTTAAAAAAAAAAAAAAAAAAAAAAAGAATTCAAGAATAGGAGCTGGGAAACAGAACTACCCCAAATGGACATGAAGGGTTGGTTTTGTTCAATTTTTTGTTGTTTGTTTGTTTTACCACTGAAATCTGCTACATTGTCCCTTCATTTTCATTCCCAGTGTGGAAAAGTCAGCACAGTAGCTGAAATCACAAGGAGGTGAGGGGGTTAGAGAGCTGTGATGAGGCAGGGACAGGCAACTCAAAAACCAAGGATGCAGGGCAGGAGCCAGTGAGACCTAGGTTAGGAAGGAGGTAAGATGTGGAGGTGGTGGGCAGAAGAGACAGCAATGTAGTTGGGAGATTAAGTAAATAAGTAACTATATTGAAGATAGTAGGAGCCAAATCCTCATTACTAAAGTTGGTATTTATAAATACCAGAAGGGGAAATCTAGAAAATAATCCTGAGGGGTTGGATCAAAATAGGGGTATTGGTATGGACTTATGCTTTTATTGTATGTATGTATGTATAACATACACAGAGATTGATACAGAAATCATATAGCTGTATACATACATATGTAACTAGACAGACATGAAAAATTTGTATTTTTCCTAGCTCTGTGCACTGAATGGGCCTAAAAGCCATGATACCCCAGCAGCAATTAGCATACTGATTACCCAGATCTGGGCTTCTAAATAGTATCCTTTATTAAAAGAAACCAAGGATCCTTAGAAAAACGACTGATCCCACGGCTGAAACAGGTAATATACAAGTTGCACTTGGAACATCTTCTTATGCCAGAAAATAAGGAAATGCTCAATGAACAACGGGGATATGTCAAAAGGACACAAGAACCAGCTTGAAAGGGTCAGATTGGCAGTAGTGTAAGCATGGAAAATAATATGCTATTTCTTATAGTAAAATACCAACTCATAAAAATAGAACCAGTGATGGAAATAGACACTCATCATGTGGAAACTTACATAAAGGCAGTTGATTCAGTCAGTGGATGCTAAGACCAGAGTTGGAAGTTTGATAAGGAACAGGATATTGACTAATTTCAGAAATGAAAATATGTTCCCACAAAACACAAATAAGTTGCAAAAGGCAAAATGTTGAATTTAAGGAGGAGGGAGCTGGCAGAAAACGTGGTCAAGAAATCGAGGTGAGCATCACCAGTGGTGACGGAAGAGGTGCCATGTGCCACTGGGTGTGAGGCACTGAGAAACACAAAGCAGCATTTCTGTAGAATTACTGCCCAGAATGTATAACCTCAGTAAAACCATGATGAAACATCTGGTGGACCCGGCTTGGAGGTCATTCAACTGAATGAAGGACCTGTACTCTTCAAAGCTGTCAAGCACATAGACACAGAAGCTGTAGCAGTTTGAAGGAATCCAAAGAAACATGACAATTAAATGAAACATAGGCTCATGGATAATATCCTGGAACACAAAGAAAAAGCAGAGATTTGGCGGCTCATTGGCAAAATTTGAATGGACTCTGTGGACTGGACAGTATTATACTACTGTTGATAACCTGACACGAAGGATCATATGCTGATTCTACAGAAAAATGTCTTTATTTGGGGAAAATGCATACTAGAATGGGAGGGTGGTGATAATGCATCTTTTTTCTTCATCTCTAAAGGTTCAGAAAAACACTAACGCAGGTATAAGTAGAGAGAGAATGGGCAATGGAGCAAATGCAATAAAACATTACAATTGGATAATCTGGTGAAGGGAGTACAGGAGTTCTTGGTATTATTCTAGAAACTTTGAAATTACTTCAAAATAAATGAAAGAAACAATTATATATATTATATAATACACACATATATACACCTACACACATTCAGGGATCTGCAAATTAAAACTGCAAGGAGATAACACGATACAACCATAAAAATGGCTAAAGATTGACAGCACCAAATGTTGGAGAGGATATAGAGAAACTGGCTTCCCATGCACTGTTAGTAGGAGTGTAAAATGTTACAACCACTTTGGGAAGAGATCTGACAGTTTCTTACAAACCTAAAAGTATACCCTATGACCCAGCAATTCCATTCCTAGGTATTTTGCCAAGAGAAATGAAAATGTATGTCCATAAAAATACTTGTACAAGAATACTCAGAAGTTTTATTCATAATAAGCAAAAATCAGAACAAGCCCATATATCCATCAAAATAGGAAAATAGACTATGCTATGTTTATACAATCTAACACTACTCAGTAATAAGAAGGAGCAAGGTACTAATCTGATCAATAATGTGGGTGAATGGCAAAAACATTATGCTGAGTGGAATAAAGCTTATACAAAAGACATATTGTATCATTCCATTTATATGATGTTCTAGAGCAGGTATGTATGGAAAGGGGGATATCAGAACAGTTGTTACCTGGGGGGATTGGTGTGGAGAGGCAGGGAGTACCCCAGGGGAGGAGCATGAGGATACTCTCAGGTATGGTAATGTTCTTTTTTGATAGAATTTTAAGATGTGTGCATTTCCTTGTGTATAAATTTTACTTCAAAAGGAAAGAAAAAGAATAAACAAATCTTAAACTAGGGTTATTGATGCACATACTAAAGTATTGAGGGGGAAGTATACTGATGTCAGCAACTTGCTTTGAAATGCATCCTAAAGATGAAGTGGATCAATGGATGCACGGGGAGATAAATAGATACACACAAAAAACTACTATAGTGAAATGTTAACTGTAGAATCTAACTGATAGATACATGAGTATTCTCTGTAAATTTCTTTTATCTTTTCTGTGTGTTTGAAAATTCCCATAATAAAGTGTTGGGAAAAAATATACATTAAAAAAAAACTTTGCTGTGGACTAGAAGGCACAACCACTCAAGTGAAAACAGCATAATGCAAAGTAGTTGGTACAAGTGAAAGGCCTGGACAAAGTGCACTGGACGATTTCTCCCAAGTGTGTGTCCTAAGAGAAATGAGATGTAGGGACATCTACGGGTCATTTCTTCCATCAACCTTAATGTTAAAGATCACTCAGAATGACTACTCTTTTGACCATTGATCAATAGAATACTCTACACCACCAAATTGACCCAACCATTTTTACTCTGTCTTCTTCTGAAAGTGCTACCAGTTAACTAAATTGCATGAAGACAGCTTGTTTGAGGTAACAGAATGTTCTTTCATTTTTATACTAGATCAGCTGTTACCTACCAGGGAGTGTGCATCAGAATCAAGTGAATTACCTTTTAGTGTATTATAATGGTGATGCATAATATATCATACATAATGTTCTGCTACTTGCTTTTTGCCTATTACATCCTTGGACATCTTCCCATGTCAATAATATAAATTAGGCCATTTGTAAAATGGAAATATGATAGTTATAAAAACTAACTTAGTTAATACTTATAAATAAGGTAGAACAATGTCTACCTTACGTAACATAATAATTGCTTAACTAAGATTAGCTATTGTTACGTCATTGGAAAAGTGTTCCATAATTTGAATAATCCATTGATGGGCATGTAGACTGCTTTCAGTCTTCCCCTACTATAAGTAACATGGAATTGAACAACTTTATATGTAGTCTTGATATATATAATGCTACTAGGATACATTTTTAGAAGTGGAACTACTGGATTATAGAGAATATACTGTGCCCATCATATACTTCAGCCAAAGCTCATCCTTCTATATCTGCTTTGTGACCATGGGGTGGGAATCAGTAAATGCCTTTTTCAGATTGCCTTGCCAACTGGCTTTTGATTTCTCCAAGGAAGATATTGCCAAATCAAGCTGAAAATTGGCTGTATCAATTTGTACTCCCACCAACAATATATGAAAGTTCTTCTTTCCCAAACTGTGGAGTTAAAAAAAAAAGTGTAGGACCCCATTCCAAGCCTACTGAGAACGGGGTGGGACCTGGGACACAATGTATTTTCCAAAAGCACTATAAGTGATCCCAATGCACAGCCAGGTAAGAACCATTGTTCTAGAGCTTTGATTCTCAAACTGTGATCCCCAGATGGGCAGTGTCAGCCCTGGGAGTTTGTTAGAAATGCATCATCTCAGAAGCTATAGTTTAACAGGAGCCCCAGGAGATTCAAATGCATATTGAAGTTTGAGAAACACTGCTCTAGAAGGATACAGCAACAGGTCTAGATTTTGTGGGGCCTAAAGCTTATATAATCTGGGGAGTTCTTTTTACCAAAAAATATACAAAATTACAAACAAAGATTGAGTATAAATTTAATATTTACTTACAATGAAGTAATAAATCCTGATTAAATACAAATTTTTAAAAGCCGAAAAGTACCGCAAATATCACAAAATGCCAGAGGAAAAAATGAAAAAAACCCATTTACTCATGAGCTGCCTAACACACTTCTATATTTTCCTAAGTTTTTAGCTATCTCTTTGCATGATAAAAAAAATTCTATGATCTTTCTATAGAGAGATGAGAATTAATTCAGTCAGCTAGAAATTTGTGTTTCATTCTTGGTAACCTAGAAAAGCATTTTTTTTGTTGTTGTTGTTGTTCAACTTTCAACTCATTATAACATCATGTAAAATTTTTTAGAGTTTGGTCCAGTTAGGATAAGCTCCATCCAGTGTCTTTCATGGGAGCTGTAAGAGTAATGGCATTTCATGGTTCTCATCCAGTGGCTAATTTTAAATGCCCTTGAAATCAAGGACACTCAGACATCCTTGTGCAGAGCATTACTTTCATGTTTCTTCTCCTCTTCTGTTCCGTGCCCCAGAGTGTTCCAATTCACATAAATTTCTTTACCTCTTCTGTTATTGTTTTACCTACATTTTCTTTGCTTTTGTCATTCTGGGTTTTTGTTTGTTTGTTTCTTTGTTGTCTTTCTGAGTGTGACCATCAGAGTTTTTATCTTCTATTATGATACAAGAGAGTTCTCAACATTTTGAAGTTTCTGCTTGTTCCTAAAAGTTCCTTCTTTTTGTCAGGTCTTCAGTTTCCAGTATGTTCCAGCCTTCCCTTCACATTTAAGTTTTATAGTATGATCAACCACTCTGAAAATAAAAACAAAATTCATCTGAAATTAAGGCACAAACAAGAACAAGTAAAACACATTTTGAGCTGGGCACAGTAGCTCACGCCTATAACCCCAGCACTTTGGGAGGCTGAGGCAGGTGGATCATGAGGTCAGGAGTTCAAGACCAGCCTGGCCAACACGGTGAATCCCTATCTCTATGAAAACTACAAAGATTAGCCAGGCGTGGTAGCAGGCACCTATAATCCCAGCTACATGGGATGCTGAGGCAGGAGAATCACTTAAACCCGGGTGGCAGAGGTTGCAGTGAGCTGAGATCGCACCACTGCACTACAGCCTGGGTGACAGAGTGAGACTCCATCTCAAAAAAAAAAAAAGAAAAGAGACACATTTTAAAATTGCAAATATAATATATTGTATTTAAATACAATATAATACAAATATATTGAGCTACATAATAGTAGGATCAAATTACCCTTATATTACATCTATTGCTACCATACTGATGAACATGGGAGTTCTGTCACTAGAACCCTTGTTTCGTCAGGACTTCCTGTTTCATTGTGTCAAAATTGCATGCCATTTCATCTAAAACCACCAGCATTTGTCAAGAGAAGATGCATCAAATATACTAAGACATTTTGAGATACATAAAACCTGAAACAGCACACACAGACTGATTTTTCATCATATTATTAAAGATTTTTGTCCTTACCAACACAAGAATTCTGGTGGATTCTATTCTGAGCAATTATCATCAAAAAAATTAAGAATGTGTTTATAATTGTGTATGTTGCATTACTGCATATATTCCTGACAGAAGAATATTTCCATTTTGTTTAGTTATCATTGTGAACTGAATCAACCATTTACCAATTTTGTATGTCTGATGATTGGGAGAATTTTCCACAGCTTTGCTTCTGGCTCTACCCATTTCAAATCTTGTTTCTTTTCCACTCCCCACGTGCTTCTAGTGCCAGGTATTGTAGGACAAGTACCTACTCCCATAATACCCTTCATGCCACAGTGCTGGGGGAGCCTGCACAGTGCGCGGTAGAAGTATTCCTGGAAGCCATACCTACACTAGGATGGCTAGCAACAGTGTAAGTGTATACAGAGTAGCTATAAACTACAAAAGATATACCCACCAACCCCAAATCAACACATCTCCAACTCAGTTTCCCTTCCAAAATCAACATAGCCCTAACTCCATTCCAAAAATGCCTGCTGTCACTTTCAGGCCCACCTGCACCTGAAGATTTGTGATGAGGAGGAGGGAGTAAAAAGAGACAGCAGTCTTAACCAATTTCAGTAAAAAATATCTTACTTTTGAAACTTTGCAAAAATATGTGACCATGTAAAAGACATTGATGGGGCCTCTCGCGGGGCTTTTGGAAGGAGCTGAGCAAGTAAAGAGCCCTGAAGCTTCCGCTTCATTAAAGTCACAGTAAATCTGTCTCTGCAGACGAGCATGTGGAATCCAAGTGATGGAGCAAATACCTTCAGAGATCATACAGTACAACACTCGATGTAAAGATGGAGAAACCTGAGGCTCTCAGAGGTTATGGGACTTCCTCAGGATCACACAGCTGTTTAGTAACAAAATTGGGACTAAACTCTTGACTCCAAGTCCAGTGCTCCTTCACTAGAGTGCTTCTAGCTTTGTGGTTTTGCCTTTAAGGTCCTTAGACTTTGAGAGCTGCATTTATGCCCAATGTGTATTGAAGGAAATAAAATGTTAGAAGAGCTGTCACTCCAGATTTCATTTAGGCAAAGTACCAGATAAATACTTTTTATCCCTGTGATCAGTCTCACAGCCTCTCACAAAGTACTTGCCAACAGAGATATTTTGCTGATCCGAAGAATTTTACATAACAAGGGAAAAAAATCCCTCCATAAATCATAATGCATATGTTGATGAGATGTTGTTTGATACCAAAAAGGCATTCTCTACCCCAAAGAAGGAAGGATTACTGCGTGCTAATACTAAATGCTAATGTTAGCCTATTACAAGCGTTTCATGCTGTGGCACTATTCTGATTTCTGCTTTGAGATAAAGATTTAATATCCTACTCTTTAAATTACAGTATCTATTTGGTTTTTATGAGCCGCAGTATGTTCCTACACTAATATTTCAATTCAATCATTTCCACCCTGAAGATTTATTTGGTCTGATGATTCACACACACCACCTAATTAAAACAACTTAAATATGAGATATCTGGACCATATTCTGAGGTCTTCATTTATGCAACAATCACTTATTGAATGCCCCTGCTGTGCCGGGGTCTGTGATAGAGGAAAAGGAGAAGCCTGTGACATTGAAGAGGAGATGCAAAGATGAATGAAACAAGCTGTTTGCCCTCAGGGAGCTCTTAGACCCATGGGAGAAATAGATACCTGGCCCAATCATCACCATGCAAGATGGTGGAGTCTGAGCACACAGAGGAGGGGGACAGGAATTCTGCCAGGGAGAGAGGAATTCAGCAAGTCTTTGGAGAGCTGACACTCGAATTAATACTCAAAAGAAAATGTTTGGCTGGCGCAGTAGCTCACGCCTGTAACTTCCATCACTTTGGGAGGCCAAGGTGGATGGATTGTCTGAGGTCGGGAGTTCGAGACCCGCCTGACCAGCATGGAGAAACCCCATCTTTACTAAAAATACAAAACTTAGCCAGGCGTGGTGGCACATGCCTGTAATCCCAGCTACTCGGGAGGCTGAGGCAGGAGAATCGCTGGAACCCGGGAGGCGGAGTTTGCGGTGAGCCGCGATCACGCTATTGTACTCCAGCCTGGGGAAAAAGAGTGAAACTCCATCTCAAAATAAAAAAAAAGAAAAGAAAAGAAAATGTTTGCCAGAAAGACAAGAGGTAAGGCATTAGAAACAAAAGGACCGGCATGAACAAGGTCTTGGAGATATGAAGGCAAATATTTGGGTGATCACTAAAAGGTTATTTGGGAATACATAGTGTGCCCGGGAGCTGGGAGTCCAGTAGTGGGAGTAAAGTGGCAATGTGGGAAATGTCATATCAGCCTGGGAATGCTTTTGTGCCACGCTATGGGGTCTGGACTTGCTTCCGTAGGAAAGGGTAAGCTTTTTTAGTCATAATCAGCTCTGCGTTTAGGAAAGCCAAGTACAAGAGGCATGAGTTACAATGCTGCAGGCAGCCAAGGTCCAGGCAAGAAATAAGGGCCTGAGCTATGAAAATCCCAGTGACTATGATGATAGCATCTGCTGGCAAAAGATCTCCAGCAGTATCTTCTGATAAGCATCTCACTGTTAAAGTCTGTAACTGGAAATGCTGCATAATAAGACTAAGTCTCCCCCCATCATTTTTCTTACAGCAAGCAGTTATTTACAACATAAAGCTCCAAGATCATTCCTAAAAGTAAGTAAGAGGTCGTCCCAAGATGACCTATAGTTGATCCCGTCCTCCTACTCCATTCATTCTAATGATTTCACATGGCATCCACTTTTTCTTTTCATTTTTTGCAATCAGTGAGGCTGACTCAAGATGGGCCAATGAGTCTGATTTGTAGAGAAAGCAATAATATAAGAGGCTTGGGACCTAAGTATCAAAGCTCCTCCCTTCTAGGTCAAATGGGAAAACATAGAAATCCACCAGCCCATGGGAACCAAAAGTCAGTTTATGACTAGACCAGCAAACATCCTATAAGCCTCCAAATCCAGTGTTTACTGGTATAAGCTACACTAGAGAATAAAAGATTAAATGTTAGGATAAATGGTGCCTCTGCTCCCATTCCAAATCTCTGCCTTGGGACCTAAGCGTTCTGGCATGCCTGTGATCAATGGGCCTGTGGAGCTAACTGCAAGTCCATTCACTTGACCATTGGAATGAATGAGGGCCGCAGGGTCAGGACAAAGGCAGAAGTTTCCACCTCTTTCCCGTGGGTATCCATGTTCTGGGGGCTCTCCCAAGACAGAGGGAGGGGAAAAAGTGCACATGGTTCCTGTGTCCAGGCAGTAAAGCTCAATGCGGAAGCCAAGTGCTCTGCCGTAGACACAGTTCTCCCTGTCAACCAAATGTGGCCAAGGAATGTTACAAATTCTGGCCAACCAGATTAGTCAGCTCCTTTCTATCAGGATATGCCAGTGAGAAGATGGAGAGAGGCAGAAATGCCCTCCCCAGCACTTCCATTGTCTGTGGGGCAGACATGTTTTGTGGAAGGCAGGGGTTGCCAGAAAAAATACAGAATGCTCAGTTAAATTTGGATCTCACATATACAACAAATCATCTTGTAGTGTAAGCATATCCCTAATATTGCATGGGATATACTCACACTAAAAAAATTACTGTTTTCCTCAAATCCAATTAAACTGGTCATCTTACACTTTCATTCGATAAATCTGACAACCCTAATGAAAGAATCTGCCTCTGTGGCATAATCACTTCCCCACACGGGAATTGCAATCTCAAAATTCTAGAAATGGATGAAAACATTAAAATCCCCTAGTCCATTAGCTTAAATTTATCCCTGATGAGAATGAGGAGACCAAAAAATTGCAGTAACTGCCCCAAAGTCACGCTGCTAATTAATAACAGACTAAGGAATATAATATATTTCCAGACCGAGCACAGTCATGTCTGTAATCCCAGCACTTTGGGAGGCTGAGGTGGAAGGTTTGCTTGAGGCCAGGAATTCAAGACAAGCCTGAGCAACATAGGGATATCCCTGGCCCCACCATCTCTATAAAAAAAAATTTTTTTTTTAATTAGCTGGGCACAGTGGCACATTCCTATAATCCTAGGTACTCAGGAGAATGAGGTGGGAGGATGAGTTGAACCCAGGAGTTCAAGGCTGCAGCGAGCTCTGATTGTGCCATTGCACTCCAGCCTGGGCAATAGAGCAAGACCCTGTCTCTAATTTTTAAAAAAATACATTTCCATTTGTGGTATTCTTTCCCCTCTATCACACTAAGCTCCCTTTGTCCCTTGGCTCAGTAGCTCCGGAATTACTCGAAAATTTTCCTAAGGGCAAAATGAATGATTTTTTTTTTTTTTTTTTTTTTTGAGACAGTTTCGCTCTGTCACCCAGGCTGGAGTGCAGTGGTACAATCTCTGCTCATCACAAGCTCCACCTCCTGGGTTTACGCCATTCTCCTGCCTCAGCCTCCTGAGTAGCTGGGACTACAGGCGGCCACCACCACGCCCAGCTAATTTTTTGTATTTTTAGTAGAGATAGGGTTTCACCGTGTTAGCCAGGATGGTCTTGATCTCTTGACCTCGTGATCCACCCACCTCGGCCTCCCAAAGTGCTGGAATTACAGATGTGAGCCACCGCGCCTGGCCAAATGGTTTTTTTAATATCTCCTCCCAATGCCACACACAATGCTTTATGAGCCCTGGCAGAGCAAATGACGCTGCAGAGCAGCCAGTCATGTGGCTAAATCACCGGGGTGATGGCCACCACTCTCCCCTCGCACCCTCTGTGTTCTGTGCGTGTGAACCTGGGCTTTGGGGTTGCTGGGGGCTGGCACAGCTTTTAGCCAGGTGTGAAAATTGTCCTAGCCCCCCTGAGAGGCCATGAAGTATGACTCTTTTAAGAACACACAGCATTTTGGAAGGGTCCTCTCTACTGAGGTAATGGGTTCAAGGAAAACACAGCTGAGACCTGGGAGCTTGTGTGAAAGGCAGTCTCATCTCATCAGGAACTTCAGCTTCCCTCCCAGCAAACCGTGACCAGAGTTGCCAACAAAGAACCAGCTGGGCTTTTAAGATTCCTTTCTCTCCTTCCCCTTGCCTCCCTCTGGTGGACAAGCAGACAAGCAGTTAATACAGTGGACTTGAGGCGGTGAGGCGTTCTCCAGGGCAACGCAGACTGATAGACTGAGGTCTTCACCACACAGGCATTTGTCTGGCCGGCTCTTGACAAACTTGTGAGATAGAGTGATCTTCACAGCTCTCTGTCACTTCTCACAACTCAGGCCACTTTATCTTCTTGGTCTCCAGGACTCTGATCATCCTCCCTCCAGCCCAGTCTCTTCCCACCTCCTTCCCCGTGGCCCCAACCTCCTTCCACTGTAACCCAACCATGACTTAGCCTTCCTGGAATCCCAGTGCCCCCGGCAAGTAACTTCTTACTCTTCCAGAGAACAAGTTGCATCATTCCAATTAAAAGAGACTGCACGGTCTTCTTTCTTTTCTTTTCTTTTCTCTTCTCTTCTTTTCTTTTCTTTTCTCTTCTTTTCTCTTCTCTCCTCTTCTCTTCTCTTCCTCTTTCTCTCTCTTTTTCTCTCTCTTTCTTTCTTTCTTTTTTTGAGATGGAGTCTCGCCCTGCCACCCAGGCTGGAATGCACTGGCACAATCTCGACTCACTGCAACCTACGTCTCCCAGGTTCAACCGATTCTGCCATCTCAGCCTCCCGAGTAGCAGGGATTATAGCTGTGCACTACCACACCCAGTTAATTTTTGTATTTTTAGTAGAGATGGGGTTTTGCCATGTTGACCAGGCTGGTCTCAAACTCCTGACCTCAAGTGATCCACCTGCCTCACCCTCCCAAAGTGCTGGGATTACAGGCATGAGCCACCATGCCCGGCCAACTGCACAGTCTAAGCACGAAGCTAGGCTACTTATTGATGACCATTTATTTAGTGCTTAGTAAGTATAAGGTTCTTTTGCTAAGAGTTTGATACATGTTTTCTTATTTACATTCATAATTCTCGTAGCAAACCACTGAGGCAGATACCATTTTACAGATGAAGAAACTGAGGCTTGGGAATATTAAATAACTCAGGTAAGCTTTTACAATAAGTGCTGGGACTGGGATTCAGACTCAGAAAATCTGGCTCTAAATTCTAGAAACCCTTGTCCAATAGGACTTTACAGTGATGAAAATGTTCTGTATTATCCAATATGATAGCCACTAGCCACAAGTAGCTACTGCACATTTGAAATGTGACTGCAACTGAGGAAGTGATTTTTAAATTTTATTTCATTTTTATTAAATTTAATTTCAATAGTCACAGATGACCAATAGCATGGTCTAAAATATAGGCTTTGGCCAGGCGCAGTGGCTCACACCTGCAATCCCAGCACTTTGGGAGGCCGAGGCGGGAGGATCACCTGAGGTCAGGAGTTCGAGACCACCCTGGCCAACATGGTGAAACCCCATCTGTACTAAAAATACAAAAATCAGCTGGGCTTGGTGGCAGGCACCCGTAATCCCAGCTACTCAGGAGGCTGAAGTAGGAGAATTGCTTGAACCTGGGAGGTGGAGGTTGTAGTGAGCCAAGATCACGCCATTGCACTTTAGCCTGGGTGACAGAGTGAGACTCTATCTCAAAAATAAATAAATAAGTAAAATATAGCCTTTGTGTTATCCCAGTCGCTTACTCCCCCTCTTCCTTCCCCCACAAACACACACACTCACATACACTTGCTGAGTAGGTAAGAGAAATATTTTGTTCACCTCATTCCCTTGGCCTTCGCTCCACATATATTTAAGGTAGACCCTGACTGGAAAATTGAGAGTTGACTTATGTCCTGTTTGAAGTAATAAGGCAAGGGAAAGGGAATCGATGATATAAAAGACATAGGCTCTTATCCTTGCTCTGCTAGTGACAAGTCACATAATTTCTCTGGATCTCAGTTTCTGCCTCTGAACAGAGACAGAGCTGTACTCCATGATCTCAGATATCACTTTCCAACTTTAATATTCTGTAGTTGGAAAGTGCCCTCAGAACCCCTTTCCAGTTCACGTTGAAAACAAGAGCTGCAGGTGGTAAGTCTGGCACGAACAGTGACTACCTGGAGGAACAGTCAGCAAGCATGCTTGATTGTACACATCCAACACTCTGTAATATATAGGGTTCTTTTTTTAGAACCCTAATCAGAGATCCATTTGCATAATTAACATCTTTAGGAATAATTGCAAATGACACATCTGTTCACCATCTCCCCCTCCTTGGCAAACTATGTGTTATAAACACAGTTCCTTTAGCTCTGTAAACACTTGGTGCCTGTCCTTTGCTTTAGTCACTTTCCACCTTGGAGTGATGATGACCTTGTGTGACCTATCCCTGTGCAGTCCCATCCCTGTCAATGTTGCTCCAATTAGATCAGGACCCACTTACAACTATCTGCTTACTGGCCACAGGGCATGAGTTCTTAATCTAGGCTCAGCTCTCTAAACTAAGCATTCAGAGTATTCACGAAATTTTGGGTGAATATATTCGTCATGTGTGTTCTGGGGAGCAGGTTTTGGCTTCCGGGAGTTTCAATGGGTGTCCATTACCCAAAAAAAATGGTTAAGAACCACATACTATATGATTCCATTCACATGAACGTCCTGATTAGGGAAATATATGGAGACAGAAAGTAGATTAATGGCTACTAAAAACTGGGGAGATCAGGGATAGGAGAATGGGGAGGTAGGTGATAGCTAAAGAATATGGGATTTCTTCTTGAGATAATGAAAATGTTCTAAAGTTGACTGTGGTGGTTATACATATCTGTGAATTTTTTTTAAAACCATTGAATTGTACACTTTTAAATAGTGAATTGCATGGTATGTGAATTATAGCTCACTAAAACTGTTTAAAAAAAAAAAAAAAGCTTAAAACCCCTGCTTAGAAAAAAGGGCCATGGTTTGCAGGTACCTACAGACAGTAAGGCTGGGTCCTCTCTGTTCCCAGAAAACCTTGAGTGGTACCAAACCTAGTTCTTTTTTGGAAATAAGGCCAGATTTACATGAGTCCTCTCATTGGGGGAAGGCTGTCTAAGTCAATGCGTCTCAAATTTTAATGAGCAGATGAGTTATTTGGTGATCTTATTAAAATGCAGTGGGCCCAAGATTCTCCTGGTGACCCAATGAACACACTGTGAGTAACAGAGCACTAGACCAAAAGTATGTTTGCATCCTCTTGCTTCCCCTGGATCTGCATGCCATCCAGATACTTACGACAACACAAAATTTCCTGAGATTTTTAGCCCTGGGCACCCTTTATTCTGGACCAGGGCTTCCTCTCCAACTAATTTCTCTGTTCTCCTGCTTTAGTGAACTAGGCTGAATAGCACAGAAACCTCAAGGACCCCCTTTCTCTTTCTCCCTTAAAATCTAAGCCAGAGACAGGCGCAATCAGCTTATGTGTTTTATTTCCCCTCAGCTCTACACTGGCCCAGCTTAGCCGGAACAAAGGTGCCTCCCCAGCAGGCATATCTAGCTCAAGTGTAACTTAGACAAAAGTAAGTTATTCCATGCATGTGTCCTAAAGGTACAATTTCCTTATTCATCTCCTCTAGGTTTCATATCCCCAGTAATGAATAAGGATGCGTGAGACTTTGATGCTTATTTTGAACCAAAGAGGTGTTCATCCAAAAGGAAAAGACTGTGGGTGGTCTACATGAAACAAGTCTCAAGAAAGAAAAAGAACCCCTTCACTAGCCTTATTTAATTAGAACAACCATCAGAGATGCTATAGCTGGGATTGAGTGGCCACAATATTTTGCAACAACTCCCATCAAGAAGTGGAGTCTATTTCTCCATCTTGACTCTGGGCCAGCCTTCTGACTTGTTTTGACCAATTGAATGTGAAAAGAATGTGGTTGTATGAGTTCCAGAGGCCTTGCAACTTCCATCCTCTTTAAGTGCTGCCCTGAGACTCACCATGTAAGGAAGCCTTCCAGAGGATAAGAGGCTAAGAGGAGAACCAAAGCACCCCAGCCAACAGTCAATATCATCTGCCACACCTATGAATGAGGCCATCCTGGAAGCTCCAATTCAACACAGCCTCATAAGTCAGCCCAGGTGAAAACAGCAGAGGAACCATTCAGCCAACCCACAGAACTGTGAAAAACAATGAATCACTATTAAGTCACTAAATTTCAGGGTGGTTTGTAACAAAACAGTAGATAATCAAGATAGACAGGATGGTGAACTAGATAACACCTAAGATCTCTTCAAACGTGATCCTGTGTGTTTTTGTTTTCTGTTTTGGGATGAAGTCTCACTATATTGCCCAGGCTGGAGTGCAGTGATACAATCATGGTTCACTACAGTCCTGACCTCCCAGGTTCAGGCAAGTCTCCTGCCTCAGTCTCCCAAGTAGCTGGGATTACAAGTGTGCACCACCTTGCCTGGCTACTTTTTTTGTTATTATTTTGTAGAGACAAGGTTTCGCTGTATTGCCCAAGCTGATCTTGAACTCCTGGGCTCAGCAATCCTCCTGCTCTGGCCTCCCAAAGTGTTGGGATTACAAGCGTGAGCCACCACGTCCAGCCATGATTCCATGTTTTAAGAAATGTTCAGAGGGCTGGGCACACAGTGGCTCATACCTGTAATCCCAGCATTTTGGGAGGACAAGGTGGGCAGATTGCCTGAGCTCAGGAATTTGAGACCACCCCGGGAAACATGGTGAAACCTCGTCTCTACTAAAATACAAAAAAATCAGCTGGGCGTGGTGGCACATGCCTGTAATCCCAGCTACTCAGGAGGCTGAGGTGGGAGAATCACTTGAGCCAGGGAGGCAGAGGTTGCAGTGAGCCAAGATTGTACCACTGCACTCCAGCTTGGGTGACAGAGTGAGACTCTGTCAAAAAAAAAAAAAAAAAAAAAGAAAGAAAGAAAGAAAAATAAATGTTCAGAGGTTTGATTTAGCCCCCAAACAAGCTATTTCTTCTTTACATGCACAGATCTGTTCTCCATTCAAAACAAGGCTGGTGTCTTCATGTGCTTTTGTTGCTGATCTGCCATGGGAGGAAAATAATGAATGTCCCCCAAAGGGCCTCTTTGTGTCTTTAGTGACTCTATTTAGCAGGCTGTCTCACCTGAACTGCAACAGGGATTTAGATATGTTTGAAGGTACAAGGGTTCAGTCCTATCTCTCCCTGGCCATGAAGCGCTCACTGCCTGGGGACAAAGTTGGGAGAGTACTGAGACACGGTGCCTAGGAGGAGAGACAGGAAATAGGGTGACAATAGCGAGAATGAAGTAACATTTTCCCCACCCTGACTCCAACCCTATGGCAAAAAAATAATTTTGAATCTCAAAAACATGAGGAATTTTGCAGAAGCAGAAGGGAGGCTTTGAGCAAAGCTGGGTACACGTGTGCTGCTTTAGAGCCTGAGAGGAGAGCTAGAGAAAAGGTCCTGCTCCCCTTCTCACCCTATCCCAACCCTGCCATGCATACGGATAGCTCTGGCTTCCTAAGAAGGGAAGAATATGGATGTGCCTAATGGAGTCCCATTCTCACTGAGGGCCAACCCAGGGTACAGTCCCCTGACAAAGAAGCCAAGGCATCCCACAAGCAAACTTGTTTCTCAGCACATGTGATCAGCCAACACCTTGGGGACCCCCTTGAAATAACTGAGGGGATGCCTCTGAGGGGAAGGTGGTGGAAGTTTAGCATAAGCCTATAGGGTTTAGAACCACTGTAAATGGAAGCATCAAAATGAGTGTGTCCAAACAAGCTGGTTACACCATGAAATAAAGATCTTTTTTCATTTCTATTTCTGATGGTCAGAGGTTTCTGTGACCTGCACCAGATACTCTGATATCCTCCAGGGGATTGGTACATTCCACCTTTTTCAAGACCTGGTTTTCTGCAGATTTTATGGGTGATTACAAAATGAAGCTACTTTCCCAACCTGGGCACATATTGCAACAAAGTCTGAAGATAAAGTTATGGAATGAAAGTCTGGAGCTCAGAGGAATAACTTAGGAGCTCTTACCCAGCTACTTGCCTTGTCTATTTATGGTGGAATAGTATAGAGATGGTAGTTCAGGCACTATTTTACCTCACTTAGGATACAGATTGCATTAGAGTCTTATTTCAAGAAAGGAAATACAACCAGAAATATCATGGACCAGGTTACAGAAAATAAACATAATGTGCTTTACTGAACTAGTTTTTTTGTTACATCTTTTTACTATTCAATTCCTACATCTTATTCCTTTTTGGTCTATCCTTTAGGGGGATGCTGTATAAGCTATTTTTAAGTGCACAGTTTAACAATTTGATAATAGCTAGTAAAGTTGAAGAAAAGCCAATCTTGTAACCCAGCAATTCCGCTCTTAAATATATACCCTGTAGAAAAAAACCTTACACCTGGGCCTGAAGAGATCTCACAAGTATTGCAGCATTGTTTATAGTAGGAAAAAACATGTTCATAACAGAGTAAAGTTAAATAAAGTTGAGGTTAGTCATATAAAGGAATTCAATGCAGCAGTTAAAATAATTGTACTAGACCTATTAGTATCAGTATGGATAAATCCCAACAAAAAATGTAAAGAGGTTGTAAAAGAATACATATAAAATATACCACATAGGTTAATATTAAAAACCTACCCCCAAAGAGTACTGCATATTATTTCTGCATATATATAAGGTAATGAAAGATAAATTCTAACCTTATGATATCAGCTCCCTCTGGAAAGGAAGATAAATAAATAAAACAATGTGATAAAAGAATGGAGATTTAGCTATACTGCAACATTTTGTTTCAAAAGAAGGAAGGCAAGGAAGAAAAGAGCGAGAGACATAAAAAGGAACGAATGCTAATATGACTCTGGGTAGTCGGTACATGAGTGTAAATTATATTTTGCAGTTTTCCTGTATGTTCAAACTATTTTTTTTTTTTTTAAATTTAAGAACAATGGGGCCGGGCACAGTGACTCACACCTGTAATCCCACCACTTTGGGAGGCCGAGGCAGGTGGATCACTTGAGGTCAGGAGTTTGAGACCAGCCTGGCCAACATGGTGAAACCCCATCTCTACTAAAAATACAGAAATTAGCTGGGCGTGGTAGGACATGCCTGTAATCCCAGCTACTTGGGAGGGTGCCACTGTACTCCAACCTAGACAACAGAGTGAGACTGTCTTAAAAAAAAAAAAAAAAAAAAGACGGACAGCTTGCCAGCAAAGGGATTTTACCCCCTCTTAGGTGGTGCCTATTCTATAGGAACTTCCTGGGTTTAATGACTGAGATACAGGTAAGTATATTCTAGAATTAAATGCTAATACTCACCTTCCCTCATCCCCACACAAACTACTATTCCTTGCGATTATATACATGCATCAGCTTGGTCTCTGCTAGATAACACTAGCCCCAGGAGACAGAATAAAAGGGAAAGGGGAAAAAACATGAAACCAAACCCTTGTAAGACATGAAGAAACACTTACTCTGTTACAGCCCACTTTGGAATGCTCTGTGTTTCTGTCACCTCGAGCATTCTGATTCATTCTGAGCATCTCCTCCAGATACAACTCATTTAGCCAGCCGACAGGAGGAACAATTACTGCTGGCTTAAAAGATTGGTTGATTTCTCTGGCATCTATTTGCCTGCAGTTCTGGCTCTCTGACAAATCAAGTCAGATCAATTTGTACCCTAAAGAGTAAATGGGAGGATGTGATTATTTTCTGGTTCAATAGAAAAGCATTTCATTTCAAAGGGCTGCTGCATAGCATTTTTGGAGTCAAAAGGAATGAATCAGGTCCCTAGGGAACAAATGATGGGTTCTCAGGAGAACAGCTGGCTTCACTTCTCACCTATGCTTTAGGAATTGAGGCAGGATGTGGGGATGAACAGAAAGCACACTCCACTGAGAGAAACTTCTACATATCCATGTCTAAGGAATATTTTATTTGTCTCTTCAGAAGCAGTCTTCTAAAGTTAGAAAACACGCTAAAAATTTTTAGGAATATGGAAACCTAATTCTACTGGCGACCATATCAAGATCTAGAGAATCACTTCTGAAAAGGAACCGACAAGCAGAAATAAACTTCTGAACAAGAGGGAAACAGAGGTGAGAAGATCATGGTTTGTTCCTTGACACTCCACTGCTCTTTACCAACAGATTTGTCTCTTGAGACACAGCACTGCAGGAGAGGCCGCAGGAGAAAAGCCTTGGTGGGTTCCAGGCTCCTTTGACTGAGGCTGCCCCTCTGGAATCTGCCTTCTCAGATGCCGTCTAACCACTGAACTCAATCTTCAGGGTCAGGTCCACCCCCATTCCTCTGCCTCAGACATTACAGTTGATACGCAGGAGCTGGAAATAATGTCATGGAAACACATGGGCTTTGGGGACAGGCTGCTCCGGTTCATTCTCAGCCCTGTGGTTCATTAGTTTTAAGACCTCAACAAACCACTTAAGCTTCGATTTCCTCAGCTGTAAAACAAGAACAGTCCTAGTACCTTCCTTACAGGGTGGTTATTAAAGGACATGATGGATACAAAGCTCTTAATGCAGCACCTGGTCCAGATTGAGCATTCCACATATGTTCCTGATGATGGCTGTTACTGTCTTCTGCCCTTGAAACGTGATGCTATTTGGTTACTTGTGAAAGACCTGGAGATTTTTTAATTCAAATTTTTGTGGGAATATGTCCCCTGCATGAACATCGGATATATCTATGCTAATGGGCCTTGTCCTTAGAGGTGAACCAAAGGCTTTCTTTGAGTCATTCCCCTCTATCATGAAATTGGCATCCTTTCCTATACTGATCTCTATAACAATCATATTAGTCTTGCTCCCATCTCTACAACACTCTATATGAGGTAAATTTATTCATGAGCACCATAGTGCAGCAATGGCCAAGAAGTCAGAAGGCAAGAGTTCTGGCTCTTTCCATGGCAACAACCAGTTATGTGAGTGTAAGTGATTTATTTATCATTTCTGCCTTTTGATTTTTTCACCTATAAAGTGAGGATCATTTTTCATGCTCTATTTACTTCACTGGGCTATGAAAAACTGAAAAAGGGAAAATGAGGGAATAGACCAATGAAACAGAATAGAGACCCCAGAATAAATCCACACACTTGCAGCCAACTCATTTTCAACAAAGGTGGCAAGAACATCCCTTGGGGAAAGGACAGTCACTTTAATAAATGGTGCTGGGAGAACTGAAAGGCACATGCAAAAGAATGAATCTAGATCCCCATCTTTCTCCGTGTATACAAGTCAACTCAAAATGGATTAAAGGCTAAAATGTAAGACCTGAAACTATAAAACTACTAGAAGAAAACATTGGAGAAATGCTCCAGGACATTGGTCTGGTTAACGATTTTTTGCATAAGACCTCAAAAGCACAGGCAACTAAAGCAAAAATAGACAAACAGGATTATATCAAGCTAAAAAGTTTCTGCCACAGCAAAGGAAACAGTCAACAAAGTGAAAAGACAACCCACAGAATGGAGAAAATATTTAAGGCACTCAAATCAATAGCAAAATGCAAAAACAAATACTCTGATTTTAAAATGGTCAAACATTTCTCAAAAGAAGACATACAAACGGTGTTATAAGCAACAGAAAATGAACTAAGACAAAAAAAGGAAAAAAATTATTTAAAGTAAAAAATAAGACATACAAATAGCCAACAGGTATATGAAAAATGCCCAACACCGTTAATCATCAGGGAAATGTAAATCAAAACCACAGTGAGATATCATCTTATCCCAATTAGAATGGCTATTACTGGCCGGGTGCGGTGGCTCACACCTGTAATCCCAGCACTTTGGGAGGCCGAGGCAGGTGGATCACAAGGTCAGGAGATCGAGATCACAGTGAAACCCCGTCTCTACTGAAAACACAAAAAAATAAAATTAGCCGGGCGCGGTGGCGGGTGCCTGTAGTCCCAGCTACTCAGGAGGCTGAGGCAGGAGAATGGCGTGAACCCGGGAGGCCGGGGCTTGCAGTGAGCCGAGATCACGCCACTGCACTCCGGCCTGGGGGACAGAGCGAGACTCTGTCTCAAGAAAAAAAAAAAAAAGAAGAAGAATGGCTATTACTAAAAAAAAAAACAAAAAAAAAAAAAAAAGAAGAAGAATGGCTATTACTAAAAAAAAAAACAAAAAAAAAACAAAAAACAGATGCTGGCAAGTGTGTGGAGAAAGGGGAATGCTCATACATTGTGAGTGGGAATGCAAATTAGTGTGGTCGTTATGGAAAATGGTATGAAGGTTCCTCAAAAAATTAAAAATAGAACATATGATACAGTAATTTGACTGCTGGATACATATTTTTAAAAAGTAAATCAGTATATCAAGGAAACATCTATACACTCATGATTATTGCAGCACTATTCACAATAGCAAAGATATAGAATCAGCCTTTGTGTCCCTCAATGGATGAACGGATAAAGAAAATGTGGTGTATATACACAATGGAATGTTATTCAGCCATTAAAAAAGAATGAGATCTTGTAATCTGCAGCAACATGGATGGAACTGGAGGATCTTATGTTACGGGAAATAAGCCAGGCACAGAAAGACAAATATTGCCTGTTCTCATTCACATGTGGGAGCTAAAAACTGGATCTCATGGAGATAGAGAGTAAAACTGTGGTTATGAGAAGTTGAGAAAGGAAGTGGGGAAAGGGAAACAAGATAACCCGGTTAAGTGCACAAAAATAAAGTTAGATAGAAAAAATACGTTATAGCATTCAATAGTACAGTAGGGAAATCATAGTTAACAATAATTTATTGTATATCTCAAAAAAGCTAAAAGAAAAACATGGTAATGTTCCCAACACAAAGAAAGATAAATGAAGTGATGGATATCCCAATTACCCTGATTTGATCATTACACATTGTATACATATATCAAAATATCACATGTGCCCCAAAAATAAGTACAGCTATTATATATCAATAGAAATCAGGACATTAATATTGATATAATTTTTTTCTTTTGAGACTGAGTCTCACTCTGTCACCAGGCTGGAGTACAGTGGTGCGACCTTGGCTCACTACAACCTCCGCCTCCTGGGTTCAAGCAATTAACCTGCCTCCTGAGTGGCTAGGATTACAGGCATGCGCCACCACACCCAGCTAATTTTTGGGCTTTTAGTAGGGGCGGGTTTTCACCATGTTAGTCAGAATGGTCTCGATCTCTTGACCTCATGATCCACCCACCTCGGCCTCCCAAAGTGCTGGGATTACAGGCGTGAGCCACCACACCTGGCCAATATTGATAGAATTTTTAAAAGAAGGCGAAGGTAATGTTGATTTGTAAAGGGTAAGGAGGAAATGCAAGAGATCATTGTCGATTGGTTATCTTTATTCTGACATCTGCAGGTCCTTGAAGGCATGAACACAGAAGAGTCTAAAATGATCCCACCCAGAATGTAGCAACAATGCCTACGTAATAGTGCTTTGACAAGCCTCCTATTATACAAGCCACACTTCATACAAGCCACACTGGGGACTTTATGAATATTGTTAATAATGGTAGATATATGAGTTAAAGTTTAAAAGTTTTTAACATAAACGACAGCAAACTCAACACCTTCCATCTTGAAATTAGAAACTGACCACGCACAATTTCTGGTTGGTTCATTTACAGCATTTGTATTTGACTTTTAACATTTTATTTTCATAAAGAAATACTGAGCCAGGCATGGTGACTCATGCCTGTAATCCCAGCACTTTGGAAGGCCAGGCGGGTGGATTACTTGAGGTCAGGAGTTCGAGACCAGCCTGACCAACAAGGTGAAACCCCCATCTCTACTAAAAATACAAAAATCAGCCGGGCGTGTTGGCATATACCTGTAATCCCAGCTACTTGGGAGGCTGACGCGAGAGAATCACTTGACCCGGGGGAGCAGAGGTTGCAGTGAGCTGAGATCATGCTGTGCACTCCAGCCTGGGCAATAGAGCAAGACTCTGTCTCAAAAAAGAAAGAAAGAAAGAAAAGAAATACTAAGGGACAAATTTTAGGGTTGTTTAATTTCAAAAATATAACTGTAATGTAAATTATTAATCAACTTGGTGCTTTCTGGATATATGTTAAAAGTATAAAACTGGGCTTGGCATGGTGGCTTATGTCTGTAATCCCAGCACCTTGGGAGACTGAAGTGGGAGGATTCGTTCAGACTAGGAGTTCAAGATCAGCCTGGGCAATGTGGCAAGGACACTTCTCTACAAAAAAAAAAAAAACTTTATTTAGCTGGGTAAGGCAATATGTGCTTATCAGTCCCAGCTCTTTGGGAGGCTGTGGTGGGAGGATCTCCTGAGCCCAGGAGTTCAAGTCTGCAGGGAGCTATGATTGTGCCATTGCATTCCAGCCTGGGCAACAGAGCAAGGCTCTGTTTCTAAAAGAAAAAAAAGTCACACTGGTATCAGTGGCTCACATCTGTAATCCCAGCACTTTGGGAGGCCAAGGCGGGCTGATGACAAGGTCAGGAGTTCAAGACCAGCCTGGCCAAGTGGTGAAACCCCATCTCTATTAAAAATACAAAAATTAGCCGGGCGTGGTGGCACACGCTACTGTGGTAGTCCCAGCTACTCAGGAGGCTGAGGCAGGAGAATTGCTTGAACCCAGGAGGCGGAGGTTGCAGTGAGCCAAGATCGTACCACTGCACTCCAGCCTGGGCAGCAGAGCGAGACTCTGCCGTCTCAAAATACATACATATATATAGGAAATGGCTGTCATGAACATTTTCTTTGTGTTTCTGTTAAGACTGGGCTAACACCTACTGTTATCATTATCTGCTGCACAGTCCCAACAGAAATGATGCTCACAAAGTAAATTGTAAATAGTTTATTTGCAACAAGCATTTCCTGCTGCTAAAGACTTATGAGCACCCTGTTTCATATCCTTGAGCAATTTGGAGATGATTAATCACCACTCCTGCTTAGAAGATGCAAATATAGGCAACTAGGGAAAATGTACTTATTGATATTAATGGAATTTATTTCAGATCTTTTTAAAGTATGCCATCTCCCCAGTTATGGTGAGACCAGAACTCTCCAGCCCTTTTGTTCCACTGAAATTACTATATCTTTACCTTCATGCCTTTGTTCCTACTGTTTCCTCAGTCTAGATTCCCTCTCCCCTCCACTATTTCTATATCCATCAAACCCTATGCCACCTATTTTGTGATGCTGCCCTCCTGACCCAGCCCCAATTCAAATGATTCTCCCCTCTTCCGTGCTTTCACAACTATATACAGTTGCCCCTCAGTTTTTGTGGGGAATTGGTTCCAGGACTCCCTACAGATACCAAAATCCATGGATGCTCAAGTTCCTTTTATAAAATGCTGTAGTGTCAGAGGTGTTTGAACCAGAGCAACTCCATCTTGAATAGGGACTGGGTAAAGTAAGGCTGAGACCTACTGGACTGCATTCCCAGTAGGTTAGACATTCTAAGTCACAGGATGAGGTACGAGGTTGGCACAAGACACATGTCACAAAGGCCTTGCTGATAAAACAGGAAAATAGATTGTGGTAAAGAAGCTGGCTAAAACCCACCAAAACCAAGACGGTGATGAAAGTGACTTCTGGTTGTCCTCACTGTTCATTATATGCTAATTATAATGCATTATCATGCTAAAAGACACTTCCACCAGCTCCATGACAATTTACAGATGTCCTGGCAATGTCCAGAAGTTACCTTATATGATCTAAAAAGGTCAGGAACCCTCAGTTCTGGGAACTGCCCACCCCTTTCCCAGAAATCTCATGAATAATCTGCCTATTGTTTAGCATATAATCAAGAAATAACGTTAAGTATAGTAAATGAAGAGCCCAAGCTACTGCTCTGTCTTTGGAGTAGCCATTCTTTTATTCCTTTACTTTCTTAATAAACTTGCTTTCACTTTACTCTATGGATTTGCCCTGAATTCTTTTTTGCACGAGGTCCAAGAACCCTCTCTTGGCATCTGAATCAGAACCTCTTCCCGGTAACAGTAGTATTTGCATATAACCTACACACCTCTTCTCGTACACTTTAAATCATCTCTAGATTACTTATAATAGCTAATATAATGTAAATGCTATGTAAATAATTGCTATCCTGTATTGTTTAGGGAATAACAACAAGGAAAAAGTCTATACGTGTTCAGTACAGATGCAACCAACCATTTTTTCCCCAGATATTTTGGATCCACAGTTGATTGAATCCATGGATGTGGAATCCATGGTTATGGAACCCATGGATGTGGAGGGCTGACTATATCTATATCTAGGTATAATGTTTAGGTCCTTCTGCTTTGCTTTTTAATTTTTTGTCTCACACAGAATTTTTTGTTTCTTTAGGACTGTGACCAACATTACATATTTTTCTCCCTCTCTCAATAGACAAACACAGCACACATGAGGCTTTGCACATAGTAAACACACAGTAAATATTAATTGACATATAATAACAGCCACAATTCAGTCATTCAATAAGCATCTATTAAGTATTTCTATGTGATAGGATTGTGCCAGACCCTGAAATTGGAAGTGGATAACAAGAATAAATAGGACACAGTTTAATGAAGGAGACAGCCATGCCAATAACATTACAATACATTGTGATAAATACTCTGATAAAAATATGCAAAGTAGTGTGGGAGCACAAAGGAGGGAGAAACTAACTTTGCCAGGGGGAGTCCAAACAGGCTGCACAGAAAAGGCGAGCTCCAACCTTCAATTTAGAGGATGACAAGACTCACCAGGTAGCAGAGGTGTGGTGGGTGTGGAAGGCCTTAAAACAAAAGGGAGTCATTTCCAAAAAACCACAGAGAATGATAAGGGGGAGGCCTACGATCCGAGCTGGAGAGAGAGGGAACCAGATTGTGAAATGTTTTAAATGCCAGGCTGAGGAGCTTCACGTTGACCCAGCAGGTAGGAGATCCATCTCAGGTTTTGCAACAGGACAAAAAGTAGGTCAGACCTGGGTTTGAGAATGATCATACTGGTGGCTGGCAGCTCAATTGGCCACAGCATTTGGCCCTTGTTTCTATATTCTGCCCCTGGCACTGGTGTTTCACTGCTCTCTGGAGAATTTCAAGCAAAGAATGATGAGTTCCCAGGAACAGTTAATTCCCTTTACCGCTTCAGACCAAAGCAATCACATTCTCAGAATACAAATTTCCTTTTGCATACTTTCACGTAGGCAATCGCAGTAAAAATAAATGCTGTTAATTAGTGTTGGTCTAAAAGACTAACAGCATTTAATTTCTCCCTTCATGAAATAGTATTGTTTTTATAAGGAGTCAGAGAGGAAGAGAATGGGGGCAAGCAAAATATATGAATAAAGCAATCACGGTAGTTTAATTAAGTGAAAGTCTGCCAGCTGCTGGGAATAAGACCCCACAGCCTTATTTTGTTTGTATTTCAAATTATTCTTTCTAAAAAAGGAGAAGAATCATGCCTGGTAGTAATCTTCCTACCCCCTTTACACACACATGCAAACTTCTAGGCAATCCAGATGTAAATGGAATTGTTTTTCTGGCCAACAGTGAGAAGCAGTGGGAGCAGCTGGTAGTGGCCCTCTGCACCTTGCTAACAGCGCCTAAAGTACTTTACAGATCCTACAGGGAGTATGGAGAATGTCCTCAAGTTACCCAGAATGGAAAGAGAGGTGTAGGGGATGGAGAATGCTCTAACTCTCAATCTGGTTCTACCACCTTTTAGCTAGTCCTATAGAGCAGGGAGGGGCCCTTCTATAAACTAAGAACACTAATTTCTCAAATACCATGCTCTGTTTTTCAGGACCATGACCTTTAGCAGACCAGGATGCAAAGATCTCATTCCAAATAGCCGCTGTTTCCTTTTACCAGGGAGAAACAATTAGCCTGTTCATTTCAACTATTGACTTATCTCTAGCCAGTGAGTGCAGCAGCTCAAGCTTGGATTTGGAAGTCAGACCTCCTAGGTTCTGATCTTTGATCCATAAGCTTCTCTGTGATTTGGGGCAAATTATGTAACCTTTCTTGGCCTGAGTCCCCCATCTGTAGATGAAAGTAAAGGAATCATCTACATCAAAAGTTGTGAAGATGAAATTAAACAATGGATATGTCTGGTATAGAATGAGGACTTTGTAAATATTAGCATCATCAGCAAATGTCAACAAATCTAATGACTTACTCACTCTTACCTAGGAATACTAATTAGTGTGAATTGGTTTACCACATTGCCTTTAGACTTTGGGTCATAAAGCAGTCAAAGAACACCAAACCCAACGTTTGTACTCTGTACTCTTTGAGGAGGAAACTGAAGCTCAGTGATCTGCCCTTAAGCCCCTGCCTCTTTAGTGGCCAAGCTGAGACCCAAGCCCATGGTTCCAAGTTCCAATTAAGTGCCCTTTCCACCATGGCATGCTTTCCTCTGTGAGAAAAGAACGTGGAACCACAGAAGGTCACAGAGTGCCTAAAAAGCTCATGGTCAGTTACATACCCAGCTCCTAGACAGTGCTTGATTTAGGGTTGGAGTGGCCAACTGCCTGAGTTTGCCCCAAACTGAGGGGTTTCCTGGGATGTAGAACTTTCAGTCCTAAAGCCAGGGCAGTCCCAGGTCAAGTGGACAGTTGGTCACTTTCTTAGTTCATTTGTGCTGCTATAACAGAATACCACAGACTGAGTAATTTATAAAGAACAAAAATGTATTGCTCCCAGTTCTGAAGACTGGGATCAAGGTACCAGCTGGTTCTGTTGTCTGGTGAGGGCAGTTCTACGCTTCCAAGATGGCACCTTGTTGGCCCATCCTCCAGAAAAAAGGAACACTGTGTCTTCCCATGGTGAAAGGGACAAAGGGAGGAGAGAGTATTGAAATCCTTGCATCAAGTCCTTTTTTAAGGACATTTAATCCCACTGGTGAGAGCAGTCACCTCCTAAAGGCCATAGCTCTTCATACTGTCACACTGAAGATCAACATGAATTTTGGAGGGGACAATATCATTCAAACCATAGCAGTCCCCTTCCTGAAAGCAGACCCCCAATAAGTGTTTACTGAATGAGTAAACAAATGTCTCCTGAGTACCAATCAAGTCTCTATGTGAAAGCAGCTTGTTCATACTGGGAAAGGGAGACACTCGAGGCAGAAAAAGGAAGGATCTGGTCCTTTTTGTCATCAATGAGATATCTGATTTGCAAGAGAACTATACTTTCTTGATTAAAAGAGAAGCTTCTCAAAATGGATCCTTACTGAGAAAAGAAAAACTGAAAATTAAAGATGAGCAATGATCAACTTTAATGAATTATTTAACTTTATCTAAAGGATAAAGATAAAAATTTAACTTTATCTAAAGGAAAAAAGTCAAAAGCTTAGCCAATAAAACACAGCCACAACCCAGATGCAGTCTTGACCTGGTTCATTTTTCTTGGAGGCCTCATCTGAGATGGAGAATGAGGGCTCTCCCTTCACCGTGGGGAGGAGCAACTGCTCCACTACAGGGCAAGGACATGCCCTGAGGCTGTACCTCCAAGCGCTGTCTGGAAAGAGAGACTCTAATAGAGAAGCCAGTTTTCAAGCCTGAAAGTGACACTCATGAGTGGTAGAAATGGAAGGACAGAAGAAAAACTGCAGTTAGCCAGCTGTTTTCAAAATAATTGAAGGATTCTTATTCAGTGAGTCATGGTCAGCCTAGAAAGACAGGAAGTACAGAGCTATATTTCAGGGCCCAAGAATTAGCTGTGCATAAATAGCTATCACTATCCCTCCCAAACAAAACGTTATTTCCATGAAATCTAGTGCTGCATTAAACTGGAAAAAAAATGCCTTTCTGCCAAAATTTATGTAATATTGTGTCTTAGCAATACGGTCTTTGTTCAGTGGGTTAAACTCTGAAGCATACAGAAGATATTTGTTCCCTTTTTAATGACAATAGTTTATTGCACAAACTCTGCCTGATGATGAGAGGTAATAACCATGCCCATAGTTAATTTTTCATTCCTTTTTTGGAAGTTTCCACTTCTATGGAAAACTTTTTCAGGTTACCTTGGGAAAATCACAGCCCTTCTCCGGAACTGTGTCTCCTCCTGAACTTGGTGAATAAAAGAGCTCATTCCTGTTTTTCCAGTCTAATTTTATGACAAAGTATTAATGGAAATATTTCACCTATGCTCTCAACACAGCACCGAAGTTCTGAAAAATCTTAGACTGTTCTTAGAACTTGTTCTTAAAACCTGGAATCGGCCAGGAGTGATGGCTCACACCTGTAATCCTGGCACTTTGGGAGGCCGACGCAGGTGGATTGCTTGAGCCCAGGAGTTCACAACCAGCCTGGGAAACATGAGGAAACCCCATCTCTACCAAAAATACAAAAATTAGCCAGTCTCACAACCTGGTCTCTAAATAAATAAATAGATAAATAAATAAATAAAACCTGTAACAGACCCAGGGCAAGGTGAATGGGACAGGTTCCTTGAGCTCCCAGGAGCTGGGTTTAGAAGCCCCACAGACAGATTTACCAGAATAAACCAGACCAACCCTCCAACAACCAGACACATATTAAAGGGGCAGAGAGGTTGCCATCCACCTGTCCTTATCCAGTAGCTTTCCAATTGTTTCTATTGCAAATCCATACACAAGTTATTCCTGCAGCTGGGCCAAAACCGCTGAACCTGAAAGAATAAGGTCCATACTGCCCCACCATGAAACTTGGCAGCAAGTCTGGGATCTCCTTCCTCAACAGGGCTTCCTCAACATGGATACCTTCAGCATGAAATCAACTAGTTAGGAATATACTGGCTGTTCATTCCCATTCCCATCCACAGAATACTTTTTCTGATCTGCCACTGCTGCTTACCTAAGTATGCTAAGCAGAGCCAACTGTAGGCAAAATTTAACAATAGATGAAGTCTGCCTGAGAGATTCCTTCCATTTCTCTTTGAGTACCCTGGAATGATTGTGGCTATGCCAGTGACCTTCTACTGTCCCATGGTCAACAGGAGACCACAAACTGAGCACCCCAACTAGAATTGCCATTTCCATGGTATTATACTCTAGACATTTCCCAACTGTTTCCTCTGTAGAATTACCACTCTGTCCCATTCCTTCGGGATCTTTATGGCCAAAAAACTAATGAATCTTAGTTAATGTAGATGCTAGAAAGGGATGCTGGTATAATATATTTGTACTTTAACTGTGATGTTTGCTTTTGTAAAACAAAGAAATTATATAATAGTGGAACCAATATCTCATCCAAACTGCTCTTTTTTTTTTTTTTAAGACAGTTTCAATCTTGTCACCCAGGCTGTAGTGCAATGGCACCATCTCGGCTCACTGCAACCTCTGCCTCCCTTCAAGTGATTCTCCTGCCTCAGCCTCCCCAAGTAGCTGGGATTACAGGCGCCCGCCACCACGCCCAGCTAATTTTTTTGTATTTTTAGTTGAGACGGGGTTTCACCATGTTGGCCAGGCTGGTCTGGTACTCCTGACCTCAGGTGATCCACCTGCCTCGGCCTCCCAAAGTGCTGAGATTACAGGCGTGAGCCACCGCGCCCGGCCAAAATGCTCTTCTAAAAGTAGTAGAGCTGGGATTCAAAGTGGCCTGACTCTAGGTCGCGTTCTCCCACTGTTGCAAATGGATGGGGCCACACTCAAAGTTATATTTCTTAAAGATGTGATAGCTGTTTTGATCTGATGCCCTCCAGCTTTTTCTAATAACGCCTTATTTTGAGACAGTCAGTTGAGCAAGAAAAGTCTGGTGACTCTTTGCAACATTTTCTGGTGGAACTTCCTGGCTCTCTCTAGGAGATCCATGATATAAAATAGGACATTGCTTTAATTGCCATTAACCCGAGAGTCAGTCACTGCACCGAAACAACTCTGAACAAGAACCATCTTTCATATCTATTTATGTATACTTTTCTACCTCACATGTTCCAGGATACAGACAGGCCTAAGGAATTCCAAAGACATTTCCAGCCAACTGAGCAGAACATTTCCCAGATTGCCAAGTGAAGTTGATGGCTATCAGGACAATTTGAACAAATAATCATGGACAGATCATTCCTGGCTCCCTGAGCCATGATGGTAGAACATGATCATTCTGCTTTCTCCCCAGCTCCTCATGGCATTCACTCAGTCCAGAGTCCCAGCAGCTAGATACCAGGCTGATAATGTTGAGGATGCTCCCTTTTGTTTAAGTTGGGAAGAAATTTTGGCAACTTAGTGAGTGTAGTTTTCATGAAAGAGAAAGCAGAAGCTGTCTTAAAAGAGTTTGGGGGAAAAAAATCAGTAAGAAAGACACTGCTTCAATCAAGTTTTGTTTTGGCTTTGGTCAGGGGGATATTTCCCTTTCTATATAAAGTCTCAATGAATATTTCTTAGGAAGAGGAGTAGAACACTGGGGTAAGTAATAGGGAAACCATCTGGTAACTGCTCCTTTTGTCTTTTTCTATCTCCTCTTCAGATTTTCTTCACTTCACTTTCATTACAGATAGAAAATTTATTTTATAAATCTAAAAAGAAAAAGAAATAGATACAACCAAAGTTTCTTAGTAGTTCTCTTTCAATAATTATGCAAACTAAGAGAATGCTGTGTAAGCTGTCCATAAGTCAGAGCTAGGAAAGAATCAAACAGCTATCAGGTTTCATTATAAACTAAAAGTCTAAGAGCCAAGAGATTAAGACAAAATGGAAAGGGGGATGTCAGTGGGTTGCTGTGGTCATGAGCAAGCCAAAGGTGCAAATCAAAAGATCAAATATTGCAAGAAGGAATGAACAGGTTTCATGGGTTAGGGTGGACTAAGGTCAGAAGTCAACAGGTCAGATCCATCCAGGGATTGCCAGTACAGAGTGGAGACCCTTTCATGTGTCCTCATCCTGGGTGAAAGGCTCTATTCCACACTATTTACAAATCCTACCTAAGTAAAAGCCAGGCTGGGAGGTTAACCTGATGATAAAACGGATATTTCTGATAAAGAAAAAAAAGAAAAGGATACAAAAAAATATTGAACTCGTAGGCATGCCAAATACTTGACATAACACTTAGTCTTTACAATTCTTGGAGAGATAACATATGTTATGTTTTCTGGCTGCCTCACACCTTTTGTGCATCTTACTATGTTCAGGGAATTTCCCATCTTGTGAGTTTTGCATCCTCAGAGTAAAGTCAGAAAATTTGCTTCCCTAGAGAGCTTGGTAGTTGGAACACAGGCATGAAGCCTAGGATCTGCCACTAAGATGTACCCAACCTAGAAGTTAATTAGAAATAATTAGCCAGAGGAAGGACGTGATGCCTGGGACTCATTTGCTGACAAGGCTGATAACAGACTCATCTAGTTTTCTGGGGAACCAGTTGTTGTAAGATCAGTTCCTGGTCCAGAAGTATCAGCACTGGCAGAGCTGCAGGAGAGTTTGAGGTCCTAGCAGCCATTTCATGCTCTGGGGAAAGCATGGTCATCAGCTTCTTTATCGGGTCACTTCTGCAGCGTAGTATCAGGCCTTGACACCAGAAGCTTAGCCTCAAGCCTGCCTCTCCCAACTACTTTGTGCAGGCAATAATCTTTTAAATTAGCTCTTTATCTGTTTAATCAGCCATAGTCAGTTACTACTGCTTACAACTAAGAACCCTGAGTGTTAAAAATAAATATTACTACTATGCCTTTTTGCTAAAAAAAGAACAAAGTTGAAAGATGACAAGTTACTGGGCCCAATTGGCCCACCACAGTGGTGCCCACACACACCACTAGGGGATCTAAAAACAGGCCTGTTCAGCCCACTGCTACCCCTGTCAGTACCCAGTCATCATTCCAGGGGCCTGGGGATCACCCTGCCCTGAGTGCTGCCACCGACATTCATGTTCACCATCAGGGAGCCTGAAGACAAACCCACCTGACCTGCCACCACTGCCCATACATGTCTCCTGGAGGACTAGGGACTGGCCTACTCAGCCTGCCACCAGCAGCAGCAGCAGCAGCAGCACCCATCTATATGAGCTACCTGGGGGCCTGGGGCCTGCTTAGCTCACTGCCAACGCCACTAGCACCCGCATGTGATACTTGGGGGCCTAAGGGTTAACTTTGCACTGCTACTGCCACTGCTGATGCCACACACAGAGCCTAGGGGCCTGAGGACTTGCCCACTTAACGAACCCACTGATACCACTGCTGGCACCCAAGAAAGCCACCTGAAGGCCCAAGAATCAGCTTGTATGGATCCACTACAACTAGTGCCTGCATACACTACCTGGAAACCCAAGGACCAACACACCCAGCCCACCACCACCACTGGTGGCTGAGGACCAGCCCTCCTGGCAACCCTGTCCCTAGCAAAACCTCACCACAGCCTCCATTAACAACGATAGCCTAAGCTACTGTGAAACTTATAGACATCATTGACACTGATTATAGCTGACAAATCATATGAACACTATACTACTGCACCCACCCAGAATCAAAGCCAAAACACTGTACCCAACCAACACTATAGATACACCTACAGAAAAAGTCTTTCCCTCCAGAAGCTAATCCACAAAATTGGAAGAAATGACTGTTACACTAGGTGCACAGATACCAGTGTAAAGCCCCCCCCCCAAAAAAAAACCCATAAAAAAGAAACATGACATTTCCAAAGAAACACAATAATTTTCCAGCAACAGAATTCAATAAAAAGCAAATCATAAAAACCTGAAAAATAATTTAAAATAATGACATTAAAGAAATTCAGTGAGATACAAGAGAATACAGATAAGTAATACAAAGAATTCAGAAAAACAATTCATGATCTGAATGAGAAATTCAACAAGAAGATATCACAAAAACGAATCACACAAAAATCCTGGACCTGAAGAATTCATTGAATGAAAGAAAAAATATAATTGAGAGCTTTAACAATAGACTAACTCAAGCTGAAATTTTTTAAAAACAGCCCAGTCAGATTAAAAAAGAAAGAAAGAAAGAAAGCTTATGTGACAAATAGGAAATCATAAAGCAACCAACTATTCAAATTTTTGGAGTTTCAGAAAAGGAAGCAGGCAAAAACATAAAACTTATTTAATGATATTATAGCCTAAAACTTCTCCAGACTTGCAAGACAACTGGACACCTGGATACAAGAGGTTCAAAGGTTCCCAAACAAATTTAACCCAAAAAATTCTTCTCCAAGGTACATTATAGTCAAACTATGAAAAGTCATAGACAAAGAGAATTCTAAAAACAGCCAGAGAAAAGCATAAAGCAACATATAAGGAAATCCCCGTCAGAGTAACAACAGATTTCTCAACAGAAACCTTACAGGACAGTAGAAAATGGTATGGATGATATATTCAAAGTGCTGAAAGCAGTGGGGGAAGGGGGGAAAAAAACCTGTCAACCAAGAATACTATACCCAGCAAAGCTACTTTTCAAAAATGTAGGGAGAAATAAATGAGAGAATTCATCACCAGTAGACTGGTCCTACAAGAAATGCTTAAGGGAGTCCTACATCTTGAGGCAAAAGCATGATATCTACCATCATTAAAACACAAAAAAATTTAAAACTTGTTGGTAGAGCAGACACATAAATAAAAGAAAGGACTCAAATGTTACAACTACAAAAAACTACCAAACTGCAATAATAAACAATAACAGAAGAGAAGTAGACAAGATATACAAAACAACCAGAAAACAATTAACAGAATGACAAGAGTAAGTCCTCACCTATCAATAATAATCCTAAATATAAACAAATTAAATTTCCCACCTAAAAGATATGGACTGGCTAACTGAATTTTAATGACCCACCTATATGCTGCCTACAAGAAACTCATTTCACCTATAAAGAGATAGAGACTGAAAGTGAAGAAATGGAAAAAGATATCCTATGCAAACAGAAATCTAAAATGAACAGGAGTAGCTATACCTATGTCAGATAAAACAGACTTTAAGTCAGAAACTGCAAAGAGGCTAGCCACAAGGGCTCACACCTGTAATCCCAGCACTTTGGGAGGATGAAGAGGGTGGATCCCTTGGGTCCAGGAGTTCAAGACCAGCATGGGCAATACGGCAAAACACCATATCTACAAAACATACAAAATACTATCTGGGCATGGTGGTGTGTGCCTGTAGTCCTAACTATTTGGGAGACCAAGGTGGGAGAATCACCTAAACCCAGAAGGTGGAGGCTGCAATGAGCTATGATTGTGCCACTGAACTTCAGCCTAGGTGACAGAGTGAAAAAAAAAAAAAAAACACCTATAGAAAGAGACAAAGAAGTTTTTTATATAATAATAAAAGGATCAATTCAGCAAAAGGATATAACAATTCTAAATATATATGCCCCCAACAGTGGATCACTCAGCTCTATAAAGGAAATATTATTAAATCTAAAGGGAGAGATGGACTCCAATACAATCATAGTTGGGGACTTTAGCACCCCACTTCCAGCGTTAGACCAGATCATCTAAACAGAAAATCAACAAAAAAACATTGGATTTAAATGCACTTTAGGCCAAATGTACCTAACAGATATTAACAGAACGTTTTATTCAACAGCTGCAAAATGCTCATTCTTCTCATTAGTACATGGAATATTCTCCAGGATTTACCATATATTAGGTAACAAAGCAAATCTCCACAAATTTTTTGACATTAAAACCATATCAAGTATCTTCTCAGAACACAATGGAATAAACTAGAAATCAATTACAAAAGGAATATTGGAAACTGTAAAAATGCATGGAAATAAAACATCATGCTCTTAAACTATCATTGGGTTGATGATGAAATTAAGAAGGAAAATTTTAAATTTATTGAAACAAATAAAAATGGAAATGCAACATACCAAAATCTATGAGATACAGGAAAAGCTTTGCTAACAGGGAACTTCGTAGCAATAAACATTGACATCAAAAAACTAGAAAGACTATAAATGGACAGCCTAACAATGTACCTCAAGGAAGTAGAAAAGCAAGAACAAATCAAAATCAAAATGACTAGATACAGACCAGGTGCAGTGGCTCACACCTGTAATCCCAACACTTTGAGAGACCAAGGCGGGTAGATTACCTGAGATCAGGAGTTCAAGACCAGCCTGGCCAGTGTGGTGAAACCCTGCCTCTATTAAAAATACAAAAATTAGCCAGGCATGGTGTTGCATACCTGTAATCCCAGCTACTGAGGAGGCTGAGGCAGGAGAATCACTTGAACCCTGGAGGCAGAGGTTGCAGTGAGCCAAGATCACGCCACTGCACTCCAGCCTAGGTGACAGAGTGAGACTCCATCTCAAAAAAAAAAAAAAGATACTAGAAATGATAAAGATCAGAGAACTAAATTAAACAGTGACTTAAAAAATACAAAGAATTAATAAAATGAAAAGTTGGTGTTTTGAAAAGACAAAATCAATACACTGCTAGCTCAACTAACCAAGAAAAGAAGAAAGAGCCAAATAAATAAAATCGGAAATTAAAAAGAAGGCTTCTTTTTTGATACTACAGAAATAAAAATAATCATTAGAGACTATTATGAACAACTATACATTAAGAAACTGTAATACTCAGAGAAAAAGTAGATACATTCTTAGATACATACAACTTACCTAGATTGAACCAGGAAGAAATAGAAAACCTGAACACACCAATAACAAGTAATAAAATTCAAACAATAATAACAAGTCTCTCAACAACAACAAAAAAGCCCAGGACCAGATGGCATTACTGGCAAAGTCCGCCGAACTTATGCTGGTGAGGATGAGGGGAAAAGGGAACTCTTATACACTGTTGGTGGGGATGTAAACTAGTATTAACGTAACCACTATGGAAAACCATATTGAGAGTTCTCAAAAAACTAAAAATAGCTGGGTATGGTGGCTCACACCTGTAATCTTAACACTAGAGGGCTGAGGCAGGAGGATTGCTTGAGCACAGGAGCTTGAGACCAGCCTGAGCAACAGAGTAAGACCTCATCTCTACAAAAAGTTTTAAAAAATTAGCCAGGCATGGTGGCATGTACCTGTAGTCCCAGCTATTAGGAGGCTGAGGAGGGAGGATCCCTTGAGCCCAGGATGTCAAGGCTGCAGTGAGCCATGACTGTGCCACTGCACTCCAACCTAGGAGCCAGAGCAAGGCCCTGTCTCATTTAAAAAAAAAAAAATTAAAAATAGAACTACCATATGATCCAGCAATCCTACTACTGGGTATATGTAAAGGAAAAGAAATCAGAATTTCAAAGCGATGCCTGCACTCACAGGTTTATCATAGCACTATTCATAATTACAAAAACATGGAACCAACCAAAGTGTTCATCAATGGATGAATGAATAAAGAAAATGTGGTGTGTATATATACAAAATGGAATACTATTCAGACACTCAAAAGAATGAAACCCTGTCATTTGCAGAAACACAGATGGAACTAGAGGTCATTGTGTTAAATGAAACAAGCCAGGCACAGAAAGACAAATACTGCATGTTCTCATTCATATGTGGGAGCTTAAAAAGTTGATATTGTAAAGGTAGAGAGTAGAATGATAGAGGCCGGGTGCAATGGTTCACGCCTGTAATTCCAGCACTTTGGGGGCTGAGGCAGGTGGATCACTTGAGGTCAGGAGTTCGAGATCAGCCTGGCCAACATGGTGAAACCCTGCCTCTACCAAAAATACAAAAATTAGCCAGGTGTGGTGGCACGCACCTTGTAGTCCCAGCTACTCAGGAGGCTGAGGCAGGAGAATTGCTTGAACCCAGGAGGTGGAGGTTGCAGTGAGCAGAGATTGTACCACTGCACTCCAACCTGGGTGACAAAGCAAGACTCCATCTCAAAAAAAAAAAAAAAAGAAAAAAAAAAGAGAGAGTAGATTTATAGACGCTAGAGGCTGAGAAATGTGAATGAGTAAGGAGAGGAATGAAAAGAGGTAGGTAATGGGTACAAACATACAGTTAGATAAAAGGTATACGTTCTATTGGTCAACAGCAGAGTAGAGTGATTACAGTTAACAACAATGTATGTTTCTAAGTAACTAGAAGAGAGAACTAGAATTGTTCCCAACACATAGAAATGATAAATACTCAATATATAGACACCTCAAATACCCTGACTTGATCATTACACATTCTATATGTGTAACAAAATATCAGATGTACCCCATAAATATGTAAAATATTATGTGTCAATAAAAAAGGGAAAAATAAGTAAAGGTTGGCTATTATACTATTTTAAAAAAGAAAAAAGACATTAAGTTACTAAAAAGACAAAAACCTAGGTAACTTGCCCAATATACAGCTCATGAGTAGCAGATGCAGGATTTGAACCCAGGACTATCTAACTACAAAGCTGGTGTTGTTTCCGATCTATTAACTGGAAAAAGTTCACAGAAGGAACACTTTGTGTGACGGGGTAAGGAATGGTCTTTCCATTTCCACTGACTTTAAATACCTCAGTAGACAGAACACCTTTTTCTCTTTGCTTGTGCTCATTTTTCTGACTTAAATGTGTGCCAATAAACATATGGGTGATGCTAAAGATAAACCAACACTACTGATTTCCATTGCTACCTTCAAATATTGTCATTCACAGTTTGTGAGGGGTGGGACCACTCTCTGTGGATTGCTGCGGGGGTGGCCAACTGTTTGCATTTTGTTTATCATTGCTTTTGATGAGTCATAGAGAGTTGTGCATTATTCATAAACTTTAGATTTAAATAAAGTTCCCTATGCAAATTCTGCTCACTGGAGGCTCCGATCCAGGATTGAAATAAATAGCAGCAGATAATGAAGTAGATAGCCCAACTTATGCTTTCAATCTGTGTGAACTAATGCCCAGAGAACCAGAGAGAGGTTGGGAGAGTGGGTTTTAACTCAGAGTCCTGTCATGTATATTATAAAATGAAAATTGGAATATTGATAGATATATGACAAAACTGAAATAATCCATTAGGCATCTGAAAATTCCAATAGCCTTTAAACTAAAAAAATAAAAAGGAAAACAATCTCACACAGGTGTTAGGAGTTAGAGCTGTTCCAACCAAAATATGAACTAGCAAAAATCTGTCAAAGTTGTCAACCTCCCATTCTTCTTCCCTTTATTCTTAAGTGGTGCTCTCACCACCTCCTATTCCTCAAATATTTAGATTAAGTTATCTCTCACCATTTACTAATCCACTCATTCTTCCTTCAAACCAAGGTACAAATGACTAATAGTAACTTAAAGAACTACTCTTTCCACAGGCATTTACATTTAAACTAAATCAATATCTTAAGTAAAGGGATTATGTTTTGTAGTGGACATCTGCCATTTGTAGTTGCCCAAAATCTTTTTAATATCTCATACAAAGAAATGTATTCTGATATATATTAAAGAGTAGGTAACACATTGTGATGGTTAATTCTATGTGTCAACTTGATTGTCCAGAGTGTCCAGATATTTGGTTAAATATCTTGGTGTGTCCTTGGTTAAATATTTTGGTTAAAAATTGGTTAAATATTCTTGGTGTGTCTGTTGAGGTGTTTCAGCATGGCATTAGTATCTGAGTATGTACACTGAGTAAGCAGATTCCCCTCGCCCCAGTGTGAGTGGACCTCATCCTATCCACTGAAAGCTTGAATAGACTAAAAGACTAAAGACTGTGTAAGAAAGTATTCTTTTTTTTAACCTATATTCAAGTGGGAGCACTGGTCCTTGCCAGCCTTCAGACTTAAACTGTAACTATACCTTTTCTCCTGCTGGGTATCCAGCTTTTGGGACATCTCAGCCTTCATAGTCACATAAACCAATTCCTGATAGTAAATCAAATCTCTCATTAGATAGATGGATACACACACACACACACACACACACACACACACACACATATATATATATATTTTTTTTTGAGACAGAATTTCAGTCTTGTTGCCCAGGCTGCAGTGCAATGGTGTGATCTTGGCTCACTGCAACTTCCGCCTCCTAGGTTCAAGCAATTCTCCTGCCTCGGCCTCCTGAGTAGCTGGGATTACAGGCATGCACCATCAAGCCAGGCTAATTTTGTATTTTTAGTAGAGACGGGGTTTCTCCATGTTGGTCAGGCTGGTCTCGAACTCCCAACCTCAGGTGATCCGCCTGCCTCAGCCTCCCAAAGTGCTGGGATTACAGGTGTGAGCCACCGCGCCTGGCCTTATAAACATATATTTTATTGGTTCCGTTTCTCTGGAGAACCCAGACTAATACATATATTCATTATAAAAGACTAGAAAGTAATGAATACCTGTGGGCCTACCACCCAACCCAAGAAATAGCTTACTATTTCTCTCCCCTTTTCTATTCTCTAGCCTTTTTACCAGATACCCAAAAATATCTTGAACACCTTCTTACCACTTTGAAAGTTTCCCACTTCGTTGATCTTGCCTTTTCAAAAACAAATTTTTAAAAACTGTACTTCCCAGCATTTCTTGTGCTAAGGTGCCAGTAGGTGATGGAGATTTCACTGAACAGATGCACCTATATTAGACATATTCAGAACCAAGTGACGTGGAGAAAAGGCCGGGCATGGGGCGCCCATATTTCTAGCACAGACTGGAACTAGCAGCTGTGTTGGCCTCCTGATCATAGTAGATGCTGTAACTCCCTTGGAAAGCCATTTTAGAATGTTGAAATGCACACTGGGGTGCATTATTCCTGAAGGTTCACCTAGAGTCTATTTCTTCAGCCTTCATAATGTTTCTTTAATAATTTATCCCTTAATAAATTCCTTCATGCTTAAAGTAACCAGAGTAAATTCATTGACTGCAATTAAGGAACTCTGACCAATTAAGAAAACTATACCAGAAGTGATTGCAAACAATAGATTTCAAAAGCATGAAAAACTTGGATTGGCTATCTGACCTCATTGGGTTTGAAGTGAGTGAGTGGGTACCATTAAGTGATTGGACACTAGTAATTATACGAGGTGGTAAAACAGCTTCTTAAATGACTACCTGTGATCATTTGGAATAAAATGCCTTCTGAAGCCAAGGTTTGGCTTTCCTTTTGATTGTTGCAATATACCACTATGTGGGGCAAAGGAATACAGGAAGTATGGGTTAGGATAGCTGACTTTATTACCATCAATGAGCTTTAAAAAAGAACAAGGCGGCCGGGCGTGGTGGCTCATGCCTGTAATCCCAACACTTTGGGAGGCCGAGGCAGGCAGATCACTTGAGTCTGGGAGTTTGAGACCAGCCGGGGCAACATGGCAAGACCCTGTGGCCCACATCTGCAGTCCCAGCTATTAATACTTAGGAGGGTGAGGTGTGAGGATGGCTTGAGTCCAGGAAGTAGAGATTATAGTGAGCTGAGATCGTGCAATCACACTCCAACCCGGGTGACAGAGCAAGACTCTGTCTCAAACAAAAGAAAAAAGAAGGAAAAGTAAAAGGCCAAAGAATTTAAACTCACAGATCAAGGGATTGTTAGGGAAGGGAATGTCAGAGTTTCTAGGACTCCTCTTAAAGAACTTTTCTCTCTTATGGCCAAAGGGCTGTCATGGCCAAAGAGCAAACACCGAGTCAAATCTGGCCAGTTACTGAATTTCAACACAGGCTGAATTCATGGTCCTCGCTATATCTCACTCATGAAAGGCACTGGGAAAGAATGGGACAAAAGAATTGGAATGAGAGCAGTTAGGAGGAACTGGATTATTCAGCACACTCAAACACTATTATGCCTCCATTACCAAAAGAAGGAGCCCCTCCTCCCCAATCTGAAGATGTTGGTTAAAGATCTTATAACAGGGGCATCTAATCTTTTAGCTTCCCTGGACCACACTGGAAGAAGCAGCACTGTCTTGGGCCACACATAAAATACACTAACACTAATGATATCTGATGAGCTTAAAAAAAAAAAAAAAAAATCACAAAAGTCCGGGCGCAGTGGCTCACGCTTGTAATCCCAGCACTTTGAAAGGCCGAGGCAGGTGGATCATGAGGTCAGGAGTTTGAGACCAGCCTGGCCAACACAGTGAAACCCCATCTCTACTAAAAATACAAAAATTAGCTGGGAGTGGTGCTGCATGCCTGTAATCCCAGCCACTCAGGAGGCTGAGGCAAGAGAATCTCCTGAACCAGGGAGGCAGATGTTGCAGTGAGCCAAGATTGTGCCACTGCACTCCAGCCTGGGCAACAAAGCTAGACTTCATCAAAAAAAAAAAAAAAAAAAGAAAGAAAAAAAAATTTACACAAAAAAATCTCATAATATTTTTAGAAAGTTTACAAATTTGTGTTGTGCCACACTCATCAAAGCCATCCAGCTCTGCATGCAGCCTGCAGGCTGCAGGTTGGACAAGTTTGCCTTACAATGACCTCACCTGAGAGAGTTACTTCCTACAGGAATTCATACCCTAAACCTATGACCTTTTATTTCCTCCACATTTATAACTAGTTCCAGATTCCAACATGCCCATAAAGGCCAATTTTAAAATTCAAACCTAGAAGGAAAAGATTCATATACCAGAAGAATTGTAAGATTTTGCTAGTTAATATTTGCAAAAACCTGGAGAGTATACTGAATTTCTACCAAAAGCATAATTTTATAGCACAAATTATTGACACAGATAAACTAACCAGAGGTTCTGGATTCATTCTACATAGCTTGAGCCAATAGTTAACTTGGCTGGTTGACTGAAACCTGGACTCCACTGTGGCCTATTGCTGAAAGAAGTTGAAATGCCAACTCAATAGTAAGAACTTATAGTAAGGCTTATAGTGATAAGAATGTTGGAATAAATATATCATATACAACATCTCACATATACCCAAAGTAAGCCTATAGAATACTGCCTTTTCCAAGTTACTAAGAAAAACACTGATGAGGTGAGAACAAGAATCTTTGAATAATGCTTTGATGAATTTATTCTGTACTCTGGAGATGAAGGTGGGTGATACTGCTATTGGAATTAGTTCCCTGTTTTCAGTGGAGTTTATGGGTTCCCAGAGGGGCAAACACCAAATAGCAGGATTTAACTGCCAGAAACCTAGTAGCTATGATTATTATAATAGCAAAATAACTTGACTTGCAGGGATCTTTTGGTGGTAGCTAATTGATCATGGTATGCCTAAAAATGAACTAGATGAGCAGCGTACAAAGGACATAGCTGACCTGTATAATTGAAAAAATTCTAGGCCTAGTGAATCTAGAATTAAATCATTATACTTGGCTTCCATTATCACTAGAGAGTCAGGACCTATCTTCCAATACCCACACTCTCAATTCAGTGAATGAAAGGGAGAACCTTTGAGGAAGGATATAACAAGAACCTATGAAAATCTTCCTCTACCTCTTCCCCAAAAGGACCAGCATCCATCCACCAAGGTAACTGTACTAGAGAAGGAGAAATATTTATACCTTTCACAAATTATTGAACATGGCTTTGAACTTGTCCTAATCCCTGGGAACCTAGAATATCACTGTTTCCCCTACTCAGAACAGGGCTTTATTTGTGGGAATCCAGTAATAGAGAGTTTGAGTCTAAGTCCACCTCATGATGGGTACAGAGTTTCTGTGAATCCAACCTCTGGTTATTTCCCCCATTTCCTAATTTATAGTTTGGATGGACAAACCCAGGGAATAGCAGAATCCTCAGATTGGCTTCCTGATCCAAAGTAAGCACTACTGGGACTGCCCCTTCCTAACAAAATAGTAAACCGAAAGCAACATTACACTTTTAGGAGAATTCTAGATATTAGTAACCTTATCAAAACTACAACCCTAAAGACTTGACCAAAAAAACTGTTGGAACTATTAAATGAATTCAGCAAAGCTGTAGGATACTAAATCAAATACAAAAATCACTAACATTTCCATATACTAACAAACTCTCCAAAAAATTTTTAATCTCATTTATAATAGCTACAAAAATATATGATATACTTAGGAATGAATTTAACCAAGGAGATGAAAGATATACATACTGAAATCTATGAAGCACTGATGAAAAAAATTGAAGGAGACAAAAATAAATGGAAAGATATTCCTTGTTTATGGATTAGAATAATTGACATTATTAAAATGTCCATACTACCTGAAGTGACCTATAAATTCAGTGCAATCACTGTCAAAATTCCAATGACATTTTCCCAGAAATAGGGAAAAATAGGTCCTAATATTTGTAGGGAACCATAAAAGATTCCGAATAGTCAAAGAACTTTTGAGAAAAATAAACAACACTGAAGGCATCATGTTGCCTGCTTCAAAATTGACTGTAAACTTATAAAACTCAAAACAGCATGGTACTGGCATAAAAACAGACACATAGTCCAATGAAACAGAATAGAGAGCCCAGAAATAAATCCACATTTTTATAGTCAATTGACTTTTGACAAAGATGCCAAGAACACATAATGAGGAAAGGGCAGTCTTTTCAATAAATAGTATTGAGAAAACTGGATGTTAACATGCAGAAGAATGAAACTGGACCCTTGTCTCACACCATATATAAAACTAAACTCAAAAGGAATTAAAGACTTAAATGTAAGACTTGAAACTCTAAAACTACTAGAAGAAAATATAAGAGAAAAAGCTCAGTGGCATTGGTCTGGGCAAAGACTTTTTGGATATGACCTGCAAAAGCACAGACAACAAAAGAAAACGTAGACAAGTGAGATTACATCAAACTAAAAAGCTTCTATATTGCAAAGGAAACAATCAACAGAGTAAAGAGACAACCTATGGAATGGGAGAAAATATTTGCAAACCATACATCTCATAAAGGGTTAATATTTGAAATATATAAGGAGCTCAACTCAATAGCAAGAACACAAATAACCTGATTTTTAAATGGTCAAAGGACCTGAATAGATATTTCCCAAAAGAAGTATACAAATGGCCAACAGGTATATTTTTAAATGTTCAACATCAGTAATCATCAGAGAAATGCAAATTAAAACCACAGTAAGATATCACCTCACATATGTTAGAGTGTATATTATCAAAAAGATAAAAGATAAGAAGTGTTGGTAACCATGTGGAGAAAAGGGAATCCTTTCATACTATTGTTGGAAATGTAAATTAGTAGAGCCATTATAGAAAATACTATTGAGGTTCCTCAAAATAAAAAGTGAACCACCATATGACCCAGCATTCCCACTACTGAGTATATATCCAAAGGAAATGAAATCAGGATGTCAAAGAGATATCTGGACTCCCATGCTCGTTTCAGCCTTATTCACAATAGCCAATACATAGAAACAACCTAAGTGTCCATGTGCAGATGAATGGATAAAGAAAATGTAGTAAATATACACAATGAAATACCACTCAACCTTTAAAAAGAAGGAAATCCTGTCATTTGCAAAAACATGGATGAACCTGGAAGACATTTGTTCAGTGAAATAAGCCAGGAACTTAAAAAAAAAAAATACTGAATGATCTTACCTATATATATGTGGAACCTAAAAATGTTGAACTCATAGAAGCAGAGTAGAATGATGGCTACCAGGCACTGGGGGTTGGGGGAGCTGGGGAGATGTTGGTCAAAGGATACAAAATTTCAGTTAGATAGGAAGTATAAATTCAAGCGATCTATTGTACATCATGGTGACTGTAGTTAATAACGATATATTGTATACTTGAAAATTGCTACAAGAGTGGATTTTAAGTGTTCTCACCACAGAAAAGATAACATGAGATAATACATATGCTAATTAGCTTGATTTACCTCATTCCATTATATATATCAAAACATCATGTTGTATGCCATAAATATGTATAACTTTTGTCAATTAAAGAAATAAAATTTTAAAAAATGAAAACTGCAGAAGTGGTGATTTCCATTACATCTCCATTTAACTCAACTGCTTAACATGTGCAAGGAATAGATGGATTTTATGGATTATCAAAAATCTTAATCAATAACTTCAATTGCTGCTACTGTTCTGAACGTTGTCTCTCCTGGAGACACCACTCTGGCCATCTAGTATGCAGTTATGCTTGCAACTGTTTTTTTCTCTGTACTAATAAGCCTAAAACACCATAAGCAATTTGCTTTCACCTGGCAGGAACAGCATCTTCGTGTCCTGCTTCCGAACTGCATCAATTCCCTGTACTTCTTCTGTATGTGAGGGAAGATGAACTTCTATCAGGTATAAGTACTATTTTTCCAGGTCCCCTGTACTAATAGCTAAATAAAATTCCTAACAGAAATATGGACCACCTCAAAATTCACAGTCAATGAATGTGGAATGGAGGAGTTGGGGACATTTGGGCCTTTTCTATTAATAAATGCCCAAGGACAAGAATTTAGAGTCATTCTTTTTCTCAAGGGCTATTAGAAACACTGCCTTAATTGAAACAGCCCACGTGCTGCTGGATCACCTGCAGTCAATTTAGTAGATCAACCAAATATTCTTCTTTTTTTTTTTTTTTTTTTTTTTTGTTGTTGAGACGGAGTCTGGCTCTGTCGCCCAGGCTGGAGTGCGGTGGCCGGATCTCAGCTCACTGCAAGCTCCGCCTCCCAGGTTCACGCCATTCTCCTGCCTCCGCCTCCCAGGCGCCCGCCTCATCGACCCGCTAGTTTTTTGTATTCTTTAGTAGAGACGGGGTTTCACCGTATTAGCCAGGATGGTCTCGATCTCCTGACCTCGTGATCCGCCCATCTCGGCCTCCCAAAGTGCTGGGATTACAGGCTTGAGCCACCGCGCCCGGCCATATTCTTCAAAGTTTAAAAAAAATCCATCAAAGTGATGGTTAGGCTGAATGACAAAGTTGTTCTATGGAACTGACAAGTCAATTCTAACCAATAGCACCGAATAGATTTAGTCTGAGACTCAACTGTCTTTGATTTTAAAAAGTCCTCATTCTTACCATACAATAGCCGTTTTTAAAGTTTGTTTGTTTTATTATTAATGTTGCCATAGCCGCAGACCTATTCCTTTTCTCTTGGTTCTGGAACCAATACAGAATTTGCTAGTTTGCCTGAAAGCTTAAGCTCCTACACCTCTGTAGTGAAAAAATAATAACACTAACCTCACAATAAATTCCATCAGGAGAGGAGTTATAAAGATGAATGAGGCCATCTTGGACCAATTTCCTGTCTTATGTAAATATAAGACAAAGTTAAAGCCATACAGGATTAGAACGATAGGCACTGTTTTTTAGATTCCCAGAAGAAAGTCACTTTATCAACATAAACTTGGCATAATTTGGAAACATAACAGCATTTATCTTATCAGCCCATTGACTTGCTTGTAAGTTGTGATATTTTCCTTATTATTTTATGCCCAGAGCCACAGAAGATCAATGTTACAAGTTAAGCAAACAACGCAATATTTACAGCTTCCTCTGTTGGTGAATGTTAAAGTTCTTTCCTAGGGCCCAGCTTCCTGAGGACCACAGGACAAGGTCACACATGTGCTATGGAGGACAGGGCAGTCAGAGCACTTTCCATAATGTTTAGTCCACAGATTAATGTCTGTGTCCCTAAGCAGGAAAGACAAGGAAAAGCTGCCATTTGTTATTAGGAGCAGAGGTATATCGTGATGAACCAATTTATAGAATATATTGTTTACAAGTAAGAAAGATGATCTATACCCAGCTCTGGGCCAGAAACAAGCATTGATTTTATGGATGAGAAGGCAGAGTGAAATATCGCTTCCAAAGGGACCTGCTGGTTTCTGGATTTTCAAACTATCACCTCCATCAAGGAATCCTGGTGAGAATGTCCGCTGCATGCTGGAGATGGCAAGAGCAACCAGGCCCTTGAGAAGCTTTCTTCTTTACTTTTTTTTTTTTTTTTTTGAGACGGAATCTCACTCTGTCACCCAGGCTGGAGTGCAGTAGCATGATCATGGCTCACTGCAGCCTCCACCTCCCAGGGTTCAAGCGCTCCTCTCGCCTCAGCTTCCTGAATAGCTGGGACTACAGGCATGCGCCACCATGCCTGGCTAATTTTTGTACTTTTTGTAGAAATGGGGTTTCGCTATGTTGCCCAGGCTGGTCCCAAACTCCTAGGCGCAAGCGATCCGCCCGCCTCAGCCTCCCAAAGTACTAGGGTTACAGGCATGAGCCACCGCACCCGGCCAAAGTTTTATTTCTATGGCATCAGGGGAGAAAGGGAACTAATCCTTAGGTGATGCTGGAAGCTGAGTTTCATGGATCACTGAAAGTCAACTGTCACACACACCTGAACATATACCATGGATCAGAAACTAGACTATGGTGGAAGATACACATGGAGTAAGACAAGGAGTTCACAAAGAAATTCAAATTCAGCAGAGAAGACAAATACACAAGCCAGCCATTAGCAGATAAGGACTTCCAGTCCCCACCTTTCCTCCAACATAGTAAATGCTATCTTTCCCTGCCTGTTGGTCCCTCCCTGGCCATCAGGAAGAGACCTAAGGAGGGGGCCTGCTATGCAGAGAGATTGGGCAGATGTACCAAGAAGTAGAGGAAGGGGAGAGAAAAGACAGAAGAGTAGGAGTAGGAAAGGCTCCAGGAAACTGTGATTGGAGAGATTTGGAGAGAGAAGAAAGGGGTTTCAAGAAATGTTGCTGGGCATTCCAGTCTTGATTCCTTCTAAAATTGTTTTGCAGCTGCAAAGGTTGGGCTTCCTTTTCATTACTTTGTGCTACTTAAACGGTTCCTTTTTATTGTCTCTTTGTAGAGACTGGACCAGGTGGGACCTCAGAAGCAGAACTCAGCTTTCCCAGTGTGTGGGCAAATTACTCACATCACTCAGCTGTGACTAAAATCAACCCACTAGATTTGAGCCCAAGTACAAAGAATGGAGGTTAAGCAGGCTCAAGTCATAGTGGTTATTCATGCAAAAATGAAAAGCCGAACAAACATTGGGAAGGCAATGCCATAATCGATGTTATCACATATGGGAGAATGTGCAGTGAGGGAGGCATTGTGCCAGCCAGAAAACCAGCCTGGGCAGTAAAGCAGCTTCCCAAACTTCAACCAAATATGACCACCTGGAGAACTGGGTAAAGTGCAGTGTGGCTACTATTTTAAAAAATTGTTTTAACAGAAAATAACAAGTGTCAGTGAGAAAATAACTTCTCCAACGTGGAGAAGTTGGAACCCTTGTGTAGTGTTGATGGGAATGTAAAATGGTGTAGTTGTTACTGAAAACAGAGTGGCAGTTCCTCAAAAAATTAAACATAGAATTAACACATGATTCCTCAATTCCATTTCCTGGTATAAGCAAAAATTAAAAGCAGGGTCTCAAAGAGATATAACACCCATGTTTATTGCAGCACTATTCACAATAGCCAAGAGGTAGAGGCAACCCAAATGCACATCAACAGGTGAAGGGATAAACAAACTGTTGTATATACATACACTGGACTATCATTCAGTCTCTACAAGGACAGAAATTCTGACACATGTTACAACATGGATGAACCTTGAGGATATTGTGCTAAGCGGAATGAGCCAGCCACAAAAAGACAAATATTGTATTATTTCACTTACATAGGTACCTGGAATAGTCAAATTTATAAAGACAAAGTAGAATGGTGGTTGCCAGGATCTGCAGGGAAAGGGACATGTTGTTTAATGGGTATAGAGTTTCACTTTCGCAACATGAAAAGTGTTCTGGAGATTGGTTGCACAATAACGTGAATGTGCTTAACATTAGTGAACTAAATACGTAAAATGCTTAAGATGATAAACTTTTTATGTGTGTTTTACCACCAGAAGGATTTTTAAAGCAGGTTCTGGTTTAGTAAATCTAGGATGGAGCTAAAGATCCTGCATTTCTAACCATGTGTCATCCCCGACCCCTATTGACTGCAAAAGGGACAGTACCATGTATGAGAGGCCAATGAGTTAGACCTAGAGCCAGTGAACAAGACAGAAGGTTTATTGAGAGGACTTACGTATAGGGTGGTCCAGTGGTAGCAGGCTGGACAGGAGAACTGCTACTGTTTGTAAAAAGAATGCAGCTTGTGTCGCGTTTTCACTCAGCACTTTTTCCTTAGCAACCTCCACTTGGCAACCTTCATTTAACCAAAAACAAAGGGCCTCAATCCCCTGTATGGCCTGCATTCCACGGGATGGGCTAGGGGGCTCAGATGTTCCTCATATATAAGGAATGAATCTCCAGGTTGGTCACTTCCGGATTCCTGAGCAAGGAACTCCTAACACACATTCTTCTTAGTCCGTAGGGTCATTCTCATGGTATGCTTAAGTTAACCTATTGTTATCCAGTGCATCCATCATACATCATGTTTGCCTTATCCTTTCCTGTCGACATATTAGAATCATCTAAGGGATGTTTTTAAAATTCTGTAGCCCAGGCTACACCCTAGACCCACTTAATCACAGTCTCTGGGGTGGGGCCCAGACATGGGTGGCTTTTGAAGCTCCCCAGATGGTTCCAATGTGTAGAGAAGTTTGGAAACCACTGTTATCCACTGAACTGGTTTTCACAGGTTGAATTCATCTCACTTTATTCAAATAAAGAACTAACTGAACAATCCAGAACAGGGTTCTTGATCAAAGTCGCACTTTAGAATCACCTGGTAGAGCATTTAAAATACCTGTGTTTTGGCTCCGCTACTTTCCACCACCCAAGAGATTTTAATTTAATTGATCTGGAGAAAGGCTTAAGAAGAGGGTAGTTTTTACAGCTTCTCAGGCAGTTCTTACAGAAAACTAATGTCTGAGATGTTTCCGTGTTAACTGAGACCTTCTGCTCAGTCTACCTCTCTGCTCGCTGATGCTAGCCTGCATTCTCAGACTCTGCCCTGTCCCCTTCCCTGTCCTCTGTATTAGTCCCAGCATCCCACACTCTGAGGTTGGTTTGATTACACAAGTATTGAGGAGTGGCTGATGATTAAAGAAGCACAATCCCATTTAATCAAGTGTATCTGGCAGGTACTAAATGCTCTCAGAAATCACAGATTTGATACTTTTGTGCCAATTAGCTTCATGCACACAAAAGTCTAATCCGTGGTCACAAAACACACAGTTTACTTAAGCCTTATGTGTCATTCATTACCAAAGAAGTCAGAAAAAGGGAAATTGGTTCATACAACCTGTCCTACTGTGAGGGTGGAGTATGCAGGGAATTTTTAGACCATATACCCTAATTGTGCTTTATTCATTCAGTCATTTAAAAATGTACATTTGTTGAGAGCCTACTATGTTTCAGGCACAGTTTAAGGTGCTTGAATAAAACCAGCATGCACTCCCTCAGCTGTGAAAGTTGCCCTTTCCCAGATTAGCTTTAAAATCTAAAGACTTCACATGAAAATGGTTAAGGTGGTAAGTTTCATGTTATGTGTTCTTTACCAAAATGAAAATTAAACCGTACAAAAAGAAAAAATCAAAAGATTTGTACCTTAGATGTGAAACAAGGAATGCATTCACATTATTATCTGGATACGCTTTGGGATGGTCAAAAAAATGTTAAGCATATTTACAAAGTCACTTTATTAGATATGGGAAAATTATGGGAGCCATTGCATAATATCTGGGCTTAATGATAGCACTATAATGCAGAGCTTCAGCATTCCGGCAGCATATTAAGCCATCTCTAATGTTCGACCTACAGGTTTATGCAACCTCTGGGGCACAGTGTCAGGTGGGGCTGAAAAGAAAACACACTTTATAAACATTGATTGCTTCTTGCTACATCTTGCTAATGTAATCTGTGTTGCAGATTAGAATTAGCATAATATTATATGGATAATGCCAGACAAAAATGGCCTGAGCCACAGTGCTGTTTTTGGATTTGGTTTTATTCTTCAGGAAGTCACTTTAAGAAGAGCATAGCAAGACTTAGTGTTTTCCTGCCAAGGTTGTAAGGGAGGACAACTTCTCTGCCCTTTCCTTGTTCCAAGAATAAATTGTGAGTAATAGGCTACAGCACTGCATCGTATATGAATTCTCCTGGTCAAAGAACATTTAACAGAATTGTGTTAGGTCACGGGCTTGGTTTTGTTTTTGTTTTTTAGTTCCATTTGACCTTTCAGATCAAAACTGTGACTAACCGCAATGTGTGGGACAATTACATTATGGCGTGCTATTTGTAAAGAACCTGAACTGCGGCCTTTCTAGACATATGGGCTTGCACCCACCTATACCTCTGTACAACTCTTCTAAGTACCAATTTTCTGCTGATTGCATGTTGGTCTCTCACATCTGCCATATTTTACTCTAAATCTCTTGCAGGCAGAGGCTTTGCCTGTTTAGTAGGATATATTTCATGCCTATTGAACTGTTGGACTTTTAATAGCTCTTTCATTATTGTTTACTCACCTCCTTTAACATTGCTTACCGAGGCTGGGTGCTTGGTGGCTCATGCCTATAATCCCAGCACTTTGGGAGGCTGAGGGGGACTGATCACTTGAGGTCAGGAGTTGAAGACCACCCTGGCCAACATGGTGAAGCCCCATCTCCTATAAAAATACAAAAATTAGCCGGGTGTGGTGGCGTACACCTGTAATCTCAGTTACCTGGGAGGCAGAGGTTGCAGTGAGCCAAGATCACCCCACTGCACTCCAGCCTGGGCAACAGAGCCCAACTCCACCAAAAAAAAAAAAAAAAATGCTTACTGAGAACTATGGAAAAGGCACTCACCACTGATCCTCCAATCAACCCTGAATCCAGGGGCATCCTGGAAGGAAGGAATCCCTGCTGGGTGGGTAAGCTAGATGCTTGGGTTGCGTCTGCAGCCTTCAGTTTGGTCTAAATGTCTGAACTCTAACCCTCTTAGACTCATTGGTCCCTATTACCCACACTCTGATGTCAACTTGACACTCTGGCCTGGGTCTCCATCTCACTCCTTCTGGACCACCTTACACCCAACCCTCTGTCTTTTACTTCCACCCACAATCCAGAACTGAAAAACACATTTCCTAACTAGGATATTAGTTCTTATGTTCACTCAAAATTGAAAGGGGACCCTTGGCCAAAAGACTTAATTAAGCTCGCAATTTTTCTGATGGTAGAACTAAGAGATGAAGCTATGGTTTTGACTTTTCCCCATGGGAAGAAACAAGAATGTGGAGGTTGTTGTGCTATTGACCGATTCTGACTCTGACTCCGGAAAAACATTTTTCCCTATGAGATAGATTGGTGTCAACCACAATACTCTTTTTTTTTTTTTTTTTTTTTTTTTTGAGACGGAGTCTCGCTCTGCCGCCCAGGCTGGAGTGCAGTGGCCAGATCTCAGCTCACTGCAAGCTCCACCTCCCGGGTTCACGCCATTCTCCTGCCTCAGCCTCCCGAGTAGCTGGGACTACAGGCGCCCGCCTCGTCGCCCGGCTAGTTTTTTGTATTTTTCAATAGAGACGGGGTCACACCGTGTTAGCCAGGATGGTCTCGATCTCCTGACCTCGTGATCCGCCCGTCTCGGCCTCCCAAAGTGCTGGGATTACAGGCTTGAGCCACCGCGCCCGGCCACAAATACTCTTTACTGATCTCATTTTCACATTTTCCTGATTTCAGATATTTTTATCATTGTGATTGCACTTCTCCAGGTTAATTATAGAGGAAAGTGATGATTTTTTAAGTGCTTAACTCAAGGATGGTTCAAAATTGTAACTTGCAAGTACTTGAGATTAAGGCATATGGATTGCATCCTAATGAATGTGCAAGGGAACTTTATTTTGTATAACTAATATATTTGTGTCTTTCCCAATTAGAATATCTTCATTCTTTCCTCTGAATAAGAAGATAATACTAGTTCATCATAAAAATGCAGGCACCATAAGAACATATATAAGAAGTGAAGATTATCTATAATCCCACATCCAATAACTTCTGAGAATTTTTAAAATTGAGATATAGGTCACATACCATAAAATTCACTGTTTTAAAGTGTGCAATTTGGGGGGTTTAGTATATTCACAAGACTGTGTGACTATCACCATGATCTAGTTCCAGAAATTTTTCATCATTCCAAAGAAACCCCCCTACCTATTAGCCGTTACTTCCCATCTCCCATCCCCAGAGTCCCTGGCAACCACTAATCTACCTTTTTTTTTTTTCTTTTTTTTTTTTTTGAGATAGAGTCTTGCTCTGTTGCCTAGGTGGCAGTGCAGTGGCATGATCTTGGCTCATTGCAACCTCCACCTCCTGGGTTCAAGTGATTCTCCTGCCTCAGACTCCAGAGTAGCTAAGACTACAAGCACACACCACCATGCCCAGCTAATTTTTTTTTTTTTTTTTTTCAGTAGAGACAGGGTTTTACCATGTTGGTCAGGCTGGTCTCAAACTCCTGGCCTCAAGTGATCCACCTGCCTCAGCCTCCCGAAGTGCTGGAATTAAAGGCATGAGCCACCACAACCAGCCTACTTTTCTGTCCCTATGGATTTGCCTATTCTGGACACTTCATAAAAATAAAGTCATACTATATGTGGTCTTTTGTGTCTGGCCTCTTTCATTTAGCTCTTTCATTTAAAGAGGGTTTCACCTCTTTCAGTGTTTTCAAGGCTCATCCATAACATAGCATGTAACAGTACTTCATTCCGTTGCATGCCTGAACAACATGCCATTGTATGGATAAACCACATTTTATTTATCCATTTGTCATTTGTTGAACATTTGAGTTGTTTCCACTTGGGGGCTATTATGAGTAATGCTGCAATGAACATTCATGTACAAGATTTTTTGTGAACATATGTTTTCAAATCTTTTTGCCTAAGAATATTTTCATAGATAACATTTCAGACTGTTTTCTATGCATATCTAGAATGACAGGTAAATATGTTTTGATATGTTATCATTGCCAACTATTTGCTCCCCTCTCCTATAGGAGAATTAATGAAACCTTCAGTTGCCAAATGACTTTGAGTGCCTTCTGTGGGAAGAATATATATTCTCACTCTATCATCATGGCCAACATGCGGCTTGCCTTGGCCAATGGCCTGTGGTGGACGTCACATACACCATGACAGACTGGAAGTTTTTTTTTTTTTTTTTTTTTTTTTTTTTATTATTATTATTTTTTTTTATTATACTTTAAGTTCTAGGGTACATGTGCATGACGTTTATATCTTGTATAACTCCCCAATGCAATCCCTCCCTCCTCCCCCCTCCCCATGATAGGCCCCAGTGTGTGATGTTCCCCTTCCCGAGTCCAAGTGATCTCATTGTTCAGTTCCCACCTATGAGTGAGAACATGCGGTGTTTGGTTTTCTCTTCTTGTGATAGTTTGCTAAGAATGATGGATCCAGCTGCATCCATGTCCCTACAAAGGACGCAAACTCATCCTTTTTTATGGCTGCATAGTATTCCATGGTGTATATGTGCCACATTTTCTTAATCCAGTCTGTCACAGATGGACATTTGGGTTGATTCCAAGTCTTTGCTATTGTGAATAGTGCCGCAATAAACATACGTGTGCATGTGTCTTTGTAGTAGAGTAATTTATAATCCTTTGGGTATATACCCAGTAGTGGGATGGCTGGGTCATATGGTACATCTAGTTCTAGATCCTTGAGGAATCGCCATACTGTTTTCCATAATGGTTGAACTAGTTTACAATCCCACCAACAGTGTAAAAGTGTTCCTATTTCTCCACATCCTCTCCAACACCTGTTGTTTCCTGACTTCTTAATGATTGCCATTCTAACTGGTGTGAGATGGTATCTCATGTGGTTTTGATTTGCATTTCTCTGATGGCGAGTGATGATGAGCATTTTTTCATGTGTCTGTTGGCTGTATGGATGTCTTCTTTTGAGAAATGTCTGTTCATATCCTTTCCCCACTTTTTGATGGGGTTGTTTGTTTTTTTCTTGTATATTTGTTTGAGTTCTTTGTAGATTCTGGATATTAGCCCTTTGTCAGATGAGTAGGTTGCAAAAATTTTTTCCCATTCTGTAGGTTGCCTGTTCACTCTGATGGTAGTTTCTTTAGCTGTGCAAAAGCTCTTTAGTTTAATTAGATCCCATGTGTCAATTTTTGCTTTTGCTGCCGTTGCTTTTGGTGTTTTAGACATGAAGTCCTTGCCCATGCCTATGTCCTGAATGGTACTACCTAGATTTTCTTCTAGGGTTTTTATGGTATTAGGTCTAACATTTAAGTCTCTGATCCATCTTGAATTAATTTTCGTATAAGGGGTAAGGAAAGGATCCAGTTTCAGCTTTCTACTTATGGCTAGCCAATTTTCCCAGCACCATTTATTAAATAGGGAATCCTTTCCCCATTTCTTGTTTCTCTCAGGTTTGTCAAAGATCAGATGGCTGTAGATGTGTGGTATTATTTCTGAGGACTCTGTTCTGTTCCATTGGTCTATATCTCTGTTGTGGTACCAGTACCATGCTGTTTTGGTTACTGTAGCCTTGTAGTATAGTTTGAAGTCAGGTAGCGTGACACCTCCAGCTTTGTCCTTTTGGCTTAGGATTGTCTTGGCAATGCGGGCTCTTTTTTGGTTCCATATGAACTTTAAAGCCGTTTTTTCCAATTCTGTGAAGAAACTCATTGGTAGCTTGATGGGGATGGCATTGAATCTATAAATAACCTTGGGTAGTATGGCCATTTTCACGATATTGATTCTTCCTATCCATGAGCATGGTATGTTCTTCCATTTGTTTGTGTCCTCTTTGATTTCACTGAGCAGTGGTTTGTAGTTCTCCTTGAAGAGGTCCTTGACATCCCTTGTAAGCTGGATTCCTAGGTATTTGATTCTCTTTGAAGCAATTGTGAATGGAAGTTCATTCCTGATTTGGCTCTCTGCTTGTCTGTTACTGGTGTATAAGAATGCTTGTGATTTTTGCACATTAATTTTGTATCCTGAGACTTTGCTGAAGTTGCTTATCAGCTTAAGGAGATTTTGGGCTGAGACGATGGGGTTTTCTAAATATACAATCATGTCATCTGCAAACAGGGACAATTTGACTTCTTCTTTTCCTAACTGGATACCCTTGATTTCTTTCTCTTGCCTGATTGCCCTAGCCAGAACTTCCAACACGATGTTGAATAGGAGTGGTGAGAGAGGGCATCCCTGTCTTGTGCCAGTTTTCAAAGGGAATTTTTCCAGTTTTTGCCCATTCAGTATGATATTAGCTGTGGGTTTGTCATAAATAGCTCTTATTATTTTGAGGTACATTCCATCAATACCGAATTTATTGAGCGTTTTTAGCATAAAGGGCTGTTGAATTTTGTCAAAAGCCTTTTCTGCATCTATTGAGATAATCATGTGGTTCTTGTCTTTGGTTCTGTTTATATGCTGGATTACGTTTATTGATTTGCGAATGTTGAACCAGCCTTGCATCCCAGGGATGAAGCCCACTTGATCATGGTGGATAAGCTTTTTGATGTGCTGCTGAATCCGGTTTGCCAGTATTTTATTGAGAATTTTTGCATCGATGTTCATCAGGGATATTGGTCTAAAATTCTCTTTTTTTGTTGTGTCTCTGCCAGGCTTTGGTATCAGGATGATGTTGGCCTCATAAAAAGAGTTGGGGAGGATTCCCTCTTTTTCTATTGATTGAAATAGTTTCAGAAGGAATGGTACCAGCTCCTCCTTGTACCTCTGGTAGAATTCAGCTGTGAATCCATCTGGTCCTGGACTTTTTTGGTGGGTAGGCTATTAATTGTTGCCTCAATTTCAGAGCCTGTTATTGGTCTATTCAGGGATTCAACTTCTTCCTGGTTTAGTCTTGGGAGACTGTAAGTGTCCAGGAAATTATCCATTTCTTCTAGATTTTCTAGTTGATTTGCGTAGAGGCATTTATAGTATTCTCTGATGGTTGTTTGTATTTCTGTGGGGTCAGTGGTGATATCCCCTTTATCATTTTTTATTGCGACTATTTGATTCCTCTCTCTTTTCTTCTTTATTAGTCTTGCTAGCGGTCTGTCAATTTTGTTGATCTTTTCAAAAAACCAACTCCTGGATTCATTGATTTTTTGGAGGGTTTTTTGTGTCTCTATCTCCTTCAGTTCTGCTCTGAGCTTAGTTATTTCTTGCCTTCTGCTAGCTTTTGAATGTGTTTGCTCTTGCCTCTCTAGTTCTTTTAATTGTGATGTTAGAGTGTCCATTTTAGATCTCTCCTGCTTTCTCTTGTGGGCATTTAGTGCTATAAATTTCCCTCTACACACTGCTTTAAATGTGTCCCAGAGATTCTGGTATGTTGTATCTTTGTTCTCATTGGTTTCGAAGAACATCTTATTTCTGCTTTCATTTCGTTATGTACCCAGTAGTCATTCAGGAGCAGGTTGTTCAGTTTCCATGTAGTTGAGCGGTTTTGATTGAGTTTCTTGGTCCTGAGTTCTAGTTTGATTGCACTGTGGTCTGAGAGACAGTTTGTTATAATTTCTGTTCTTGTACATTTGCTGAGGAGTGCTTTACTTCCAATTATGTGGTCAATTTTGGAATAAGTGCGATGTGGTGCTGAGAAGAATGTATATTCTGTTGATTTGGGGTGGAGAGTTCTATAGATGTCTATTAGGTCCGCTTGGTGCAGAGATGAGTTCAATTCCTGGATATCCTTGTTAACTTTCTGTCTCGTTGATCTGTCTAATATTGACAGTGGAGTGTTGAAGTCTCCCATTATTATTGTATGGGAGTCTAAGTCTCTTTGTAGGTCTCTAAGGACTTGCTTTATGAATCTGGGTGCTCCTGTATTGGGTGCATATATATTTAGGAGAGTTAGCTCTTCCTGTTGAATTGATCCCTTTACCATTATGTAATGGCCTTCTTTGTCTCTTTTGATCTTTGATGGTTTAAAGTCTGTTTTATCAGAGACTAGGATTGCAACCCCTGCTTTTTTTGTTCTCCATTTTCTTGGTAGATCTTCCTCCATCCCTTTATTTTGAGCCTATGTATGTCTCTGCATGTGAGATGGGTCTCCTGAATACAGCTGACTGATGGGCCTTGACTCTTTATCCAGTTTTCCAGTCTGTGTCTTTTAATTGGAGCATTTAGTCCATTTACATTTAAGGTTAATATTGTTATGTGTGAACTTGATCCTGTCATTATGATATTAACTGGTTATTTTGCTCGTTAGTTGATGCAGTTTCTTCCTAGCCTCGATGGTCTTTACATTTTGGCATGTTTTTGCTATGGCTGGTACCGGTTGTTCCTTTCCATGTTTAGGGCTTCCTTCAGGGTCTCTTGTAAGGCAGGCCTGGTGGTGACAAAATCTCTAAGCATTTGCTTATCTGTAAGGATTTTATTTCTCCTTCACTGATGAAGCTTAGTTTGGCTGGATATGAAATTCTGGGTTGAAAATTCTTTTCTTTAAGAACGTTGAATATTGGCCCCCACTCTCTTCTGGCTTGTAGAGTTTCTGCCGAGAGGTCTGCTGTTATTCTGATGGGCTTCCCTTTGTGGGTAACCCGACCTTTCTCTCTGGCTGCCCTTAAGATTTTTTCCTTCATTTCAACTTTGGTGAATCTGGCAATTATGTGTCTTGGAGTTGCTCTTCTGGAGGAGTATCTTTGTGGCGTTCTCTGTATTTCCTGAATTTGAATGTTGGCCTGCCCTACTAGGTTGGGGAAGTTCTCCTGGATGATATCCTGAAGAGTGTTTTCCAACTTGGTTCCATTTTCCCCCTCATTTTCAGGCACCCCAATCAGACGTAGATTTGGTCTTTTTACATAATCCCATACTTCTTGCAGGCTTTGTTCATTTCTTTTTCTTCTTTTTTCTTTTGGTTTTCTCTTCTCGCTTCATTTCATTCATTTGATCCTCAATCGCTGATACTCTTTCTTCCAGTTGATCGAGTCGGTTACTGAAGCTTGTGCATTTGTCACGTATTTCTCGTGTCATGGTTTTCATCTCTGTCATTTCATTTATGATCTTCTCTGCATTAATTAGTCTAGCTGTCAATTCTTCCACTTTTTTTTCAAGATTTTTAGTTTCTTTGCGCTGGGTACGTAATTCCTCCTTTAGCTCTGAGAGGTTTGATGGACTGAAGCCTTCTTCTCTCATCTCGTCAAAGTCATTCTCTGACCAGCTTTGATCCGTTGCTGGCGATGGGCTGCGCTCCTTTGCAGGAGGAGATGCGCTCTTATTTTTTGAATTTCCAGCTTTTCTGCCCTGCTTCTTCCCCATCTTTGTGGTTTTATCTGTCTCTGGTCTTTGATGATGGTGACGTACTGATGGGGTTTTGGTATAGGTGTCCTTCCTGTTTGATAGTTTTCCTTCTGACAGTCAGAAGGACTGTCTGTTGGTCTGTTGGAGATTGCTTGAGGTCCACTCCAGACCCTGTTTGCCTGGGTGTCAGCAGCAGAGGTTGCCGAAGATAGAATATTGCTGAACAGCGATTGTACCTGTCTGATTCTTTCTTTGGAAGTTTCCTCTCAGGGGTGACTCCACCCTGTGAGGTGTGGGGTGTCAGACTGCCCCTAGTGGGGGATGTCTCCCAGCTAGGCTACTCAGGGGTCAGGGACCCACCTGAGCAGCAGTCTGTCCGTTCTCAGATCTCAACCTCCGCGTTAGGAGATCCACGGCTCTCCCCAAAGCTGACAGACAGAGTCGTTTGCGTCTGCCACGGCCCCGCTCTTTCCCCTAATGGACTGCAGCTGTGCGCTGTCCGCAGAGGTAGAGTCTACAGAAACAGGCAGGCTTCCTTGAGCTGCTGTGAGCTCCACCCAGTTCAGGCTTCCCAGCGGCTTTGTTTACCTACTTAAGCCTCAGCAATGGCGGGCGCCCCTCCCCCAGCCTCGCTGCTGCCTTGCGGATAGATCGCCGCAGACGGCTGTGTAGCAGTGAGGGAGGCTCCGTGGGCGTGGGACCCTCCCGGCCAGGTATGGGATATATTCTCCTGGTGTGCCTGTTTCCTTAAAGCGCAGTATTGGGGTGGAGTTACCCGATTTTCCAGGTGTTGTGTGTCTCAGTTCCCCTCGCTAGGAAAAGGGATTTTCTTCCCCCTTGCGCTTCCAGGTGAGGCAATGCCTCGCCCTGCTTCAGCTCACGCTGGTCAGGCTGCAGCAGCTGACCAGCACCGATTGTCCGGCACTCCCTAGAGAGATGACCCCAGTACCTCAGTTGAAAATGCAGAAATCACCGGTCTTCTGTGTCGCTCGCGCTGGGAGTTGAAGACTGGAGCTGTTCCTATTCGGCCATCTTGCTCCGCCCCTCCACCCAGACTGGAAGTTTAAAGAGTCATTGTGTGTTTCTCTGAGTTCTCTTGCTCTTTCCCTCTGCTATGAGTAGGAGACAGCTTCCTCACTTTGGGTCCCAGAATAAGCAGACACAAGGAGCTGAAATGCAGATTACTATAGCCATTAACATATGTATAAAAGAGGAATATATATGAAAGAGGAATACATTATTACTATAAGCCACTGAGATGTGGGGGGGTCATGATTACTGTAGCAAAGCAGACTAATGCATAAATGAATTATTTATCACCTGCTTGTTCTGCCTAACAATATAGTGTGGACATCTTTACAGATGTAAGCATAAAATGGTGGTGTTGCAGAAACTGAATTCCAGATAGATTAGGTGACTTGTTCCAGGTGATGGAATTAGTAAGAGAGACAAAAGTCAATTTTATATTCTTATTCTAATTTGCAATCCAGTTTTCTAATTAAAGCAAAGGAGGGGGTAATCTTGGACATTTTGGTGCGATTACAGGAGGTTTATGAAGACCCTCATGCTACTGCGTGATTGTCGGGCTGAAAATTCCAAACTCACTCATGCTGTACTAGAAAATTGCAATAAGCTGAAATGTGTGTGTTGTGCTTTCCACAAAAAAAGTATTTTAGAAGGAGTGGGGCACATTATAAGAGTTAATCCTTATTCTTTATCTCTGCAACCATTGGGTCTGGGATCACTACTGACAGTTAAGTACCTCACTACTTTCTTTTTTTTTTTTTTTTTTTTTTGAGACGGAGTCTCGCTCTGTCACCCAGGCTGGAGTGCAGTGGCCAGATCTCAGCTCACTGTAAGCTCCGCCTCCCGGGTTTACGCCATTCTCCTGCCTCAGCCTCCCGAGTAGCTGGGATTACAGGCGCCGCCACCTCGCCCGGCTAGTTTTTTGTATTTTTAGTAGAGACGGGGTTTCACAGTGTTAGCCAGGATGGTCTCGATCTCCTGACCTCGTGATCCGCCCGTCTCGGCCTCCCAAAGTGCTGGGATTACAGGCTTGAGCCACCGCGCCCGGCCAGTACCTCACTACTTTCAATCCATTTTGCATGCCTTACCAAACTGCCAATCTGTTTTGCGTGATTTAACATAATTGCCTGCCTTTGCCCTGGAGGCTGGATGCTTAGCCTGCAAGGGCCACTGGTGGAAGGAAATCTTGGCCAGAATCTGCCCATGCTCCATCTGGTTTAAGGCAGTGTTTCCATCTCTTTTCCTATCTTACACTTATAAATAAACAACAGCCTTGTATAGCTAACTTTCAGAAAGAATGAATTTTGGTAAACCACCACTATTGTTAAAAAAAAAAAAAAAAGCCACCAGTTTACAATTCCCCATGGTTGCAGCCCTCACATGCTATGATAACACTTAGAGGTGATAAAATGGCCACTGGTGGTCTTCAGAAGCCTAGACCCAGTAGTCCAATACCGGAAGACTTTTCCTTCCTTGTTTATACTGAGTAGGCAAAACTCCGTTACAAATAACTGATTTCTATGCAATCATAGACGTGAGAATAGTTAAGCAGTTTCTTTTATCAGTTTCTTCTTTTTTTCAGACCTATTTGCACTTGCACACATAAACATACAGCATACTTGCAGAACGTTACAAGTTGTTCACCTTTTTCACCAGATAAATGTTCTACTTCTTTTTGCATAGGCCTTTAAGATCCTCTTAGTAGTAGACTAACCCCTCAATTTACAAGAAAGAAAAATAACACCCTTGGAACTGAAAGAGCATTTCCTAGGTCATAAAGTGAGTGGCAGAGCTGAGACTAGAGCCCCATCTCCTGACTCCCCAGCCAGTGCTCTTTCCATTCCAAGCCACATCCTTAGCAAGTGTATAACCAAGATGGAATTTGTAAGACCTGTTCAAAACAGGACCAAGATGTCATCAACGAATCTTATAGAAAGTTGAACCACCATGGAAAGTGCCCTGTCAATGGGTATAAACCCTGGAAAGGACTAGAAGCAAAGATGTCTACTAAGGTGAGGAATGGGAACAGACATGGGCCTTCATCTGGTGACAGAAGTGTGACCAAGTAAGCATCTCCAATCCTCACATTGTCTCCCCCAGGAGGTTGAGTCAGGATTCGTCAGAGAGAGCATCCTCAAGAACAAATGGACAAGAAACACTGAGGCGGCTAGTTGTTAAGCCACTTCAGATGTATGAACCCCTTAGCCCAGCAAGATCTGAGCTTGGTCTATGAGAGGCAGAAGCAACTTTAATCCTGCTGGCTCCCATGAGATTCATGACTCTCCTTACTCAGCCAGGAACCTTCAATACCCTGGGCTGAATGGACAGCCACATTCTCTGGCCAGATTCAGGGCTTCACCAGAGTGTCCACATTTTGCCATGACCCAGGTGTCATCTGGAACTATGAGGAAGGTCAGGGAAGGCAAGATCCTGACAAAAGGGGGTAGAGGGGAAACTAAACTCAGCAGATAACCCTAAAATACCGATGACTGATCCAAGCTCAAACTTCCAAGAAGGAATTAGAAACGCCCTTCATGAGAGGCTCATACAGGACTTATTCTACTTGTTTTTAAAACACTAGGTTATTCATACGCACACAGTTTCATAAGGTCCCCAAGATAAGCCAGCTAAAAAGGTGAGACATACAGGCTCAGCAAAAGGACTTGTGGAAAAAATTAGGTCATTCATTGTTCTAAGGCCTCAGAGGGCCAACAGTCTAAATGGCTTTGCTTTTTGAGCTTTAGACAATTGCTGGGGAAATGGGGTGGGTGAAGAAAGCGCGCGCTATGCAACAGTGTAGAAAACAGACATAGTGTGAATAATCCTAATAGAAAGATCTGTTTCCTGTAAGTAGGAAGAGTTGTAAATCAGTAGAATTTTTGGTAGAAACCTCTACATAGATTATTCTTGACACTTTAAATTTCTTTCCCTTTTCTCCTTTCTCTCAACTCCCTCAAATAGCCTGTGCTCACTGAAAAAACAAATTTTAAATGCCAAATAAATCTTCACTCTGACTACAAAACTCCACTGTGCAGGCATTCTGTCACTGCTTATTATTAAGTAATTTCTGTGTTCAAAATGTAATCTGTTTTCCACTTTTCTCTTTCTTTCAAACTCCCCCCACCTTCTACACTCCCAATCTGTTGTTTCTCAAAGTTTACCTGCTAGGCAGGGCAAGGAGAGTTTCACCTGCACATTCCTCTGGAACTCAGAAAGTGAGGTTAAGTGGCAAGATCAAGGATATAAAGCCAGTCAGGGGCAGAGCAAGAGCCTGGAGGCCCTACCACCCAGGGCTCAGCTTGCCTCATTATTATACTGCCTCTTGAAAATCCTCGTTGAGATTTGAATTCTTCCAGCTTTTATTGTCACCATTAAAAATATTAATGGCCCAGCAATACAAAAGCCCAACTAGAGTTTCCTTGAAATGCCTTACCACGGTGGAGGCACACTGTGTGTGAAGCATCATTAAACTCCACTGCCTGCCCATGTTCCAAGCAAGGGAAAAGAGCCATAGATCCTCCTTGTAAAACTAAAGGTATATTCAAAGTCACCCTCATTAGCCTGAGCTTTTCACCCATATTATAATCATTGCTCTAGGCCGGGCGCGGTGGCTCAAGCCTGTAATCCCAGCACTTTGGGAGGCCGAGACGGGCGGATCACGAGGTCAGGAGATCGAGACCATCCTGGCTAATACGGTGAAACCCTGTCTCTACTTAAAAATACAAAAAACTAGCCGGGCGACGAGGCGGGCGCCTGTAGTCCCAGCTACTCGGGAGGCTGAGGCAGGAGAATGGTGTAAACCCGGGAGGCGGAGCTTGCAGTGAGCTGAGATCCGGCCACTGCACTCCAGCCTGGGTGGCAGAGCAAGACTCCATCTCAAAAAAAAAAAAAAAAAAAAAAAAATCATTGCTCTATTAATAAGAAGACCCCATCACAGTAGCACTCTGGTGTCTGCATCTTTCCTACCAGAGGTAGGCATTGTATCTGAGGTGTCAAGGTATGTTTAAATGCTGGATTTTTCTTGTAGGAGACCCTTGGTGAATCACCTGTCTTTCTCTCTCCATCCCCTTGCCTTGCATGTTTTGCAATTACAAATGTGCTTCCACATTTATGATGAGAGCTACCAAGGACTGGATTCAGAAGTACCATTCTGCTCCAGAATGCTGGACTATGTGGGCTCCAAGTGTGACCCTGCCCTGGGGAGGCTGGAAGCCAAGGAGCACCTCTAGGAACCAATTGTAATAAGACATGGCCAGTTATTGGTCCTCCTGACCAAGACCACGTGTTGAGAGGATCAGAGCTGCTGCCTGAACCCCAGAGTCAAAGCAAAAGAGGATTGCTATTGAAGGCATCCATTGGTATAGCAACACTAAGCCAGATTTAGAGCACAAGTCTTCCAAATCAACATTTGAGCTGTTCACTATGAGAAGCTTGGGGCTATACCGTTAAATTCTAATTTTAGTCATTCATCCTGAGATGTTTGATATTTTGATACCAAAAAGCCTTCAAAAGTTGATCCAGGATGGCATCTGCCTGAATCTCATCTGACAACAGTATGCAAAGGAAGGTCACCTGTATCCTAACCCCATTTCCAGCCATAACTGGCCATATGACAAAGTCATAGGACCTCGCTTAGTCTTCTCAGTTTCCTTATCAAAGCAAAGGTGATACTTCTTACTAAGGCAAGTACTTCAACAATGATGTTAGGTAATACAGGCAAAGACACACGGGAAAATGTAAAGCACTGTGGTCATGAGGGAGACAATTTTTTTTTTCTTTCTTTGCTTGTGGTATTATCCTGCCACGTAAAAACTTGAGGACTCTGGTTAGTCAGAGCCAATGTCAGAAGATTTTAATCATTCCCAGTGTCCATTCGTAAGAATTCCCTGAAGTCTTGGTGTATGTTATGGTTTGGATGTGCTTTGTCACTGCTGAAACTCATGGTGAAGTTTGATCCCCAATGTGGCAATGTTGGGAGGTGGAACCTAGAGGTAGATCCCTTATGAATAGATTAATGCCCTTCCACAGGGGTGAATGAGTTCTCATTCTTGTGTGAATGGATTAGTTTCCTCTAGAACAGGCTGTTAAAAAATAGTCTGGCTTCCCCAGTTTTTCCCTCTTGCTTCCTCTCTTGCCATGTGATGTCTTTGCACATGCCTGCTCCCCTTTCATTGTCTGCCATGAGTCAAAGCAGCATGAGGACCTCACCAGATGCAGCTGCCCCACCTGGGACTTTTTGGCCACCAGAATCATGAGCCAAATAAACCTCTTTTTTTTTTTTTTAACCAATTACCCAGTCACAGCTAACACCAAAATGGACTAAGACAGTGTATTATCTTTCTAATATCAATAATATATACCTCTTCAGGAGATATGTATATGTATCCTTTTTCTTTTTTTTTTCTTCTTCTTTTTTTTTTTTTGAGGCAGAGTCTTGCTCTGTGGCCCAGACTGGAATGCAATGGCACAATCTTGGCTCACTGCAGCCTCCACCTCCCAGGTTCCAGCAATTCTCCTGCCTCAGCCTCCCGAGTAGCCGGGACTACAGGCGCCCACCACCAGGTGTGGCTAATTTTTGTATTTTTAGTAGAGATGGGGTTTCGCCATGTTGCCCAGGCTGATCTCGATCTCCTGACCTCAGGTGATCCACCAACCTCGGCCTCCCAAAGTGCTGGGATTACAGGCATTGGCCACCACACCCAGCCGTGTGTGTGTTCTTCCCCAAACCTTTCAATGACACAGGAACCAGTTTCAAAGAATTTTTTTAACGTATTTCCTGTTAAGGATGGCTTCTTCTCAGACCTTCTCTCCAGTATCAACCCAAAATCAAAGGTTACCATGCAGCCTGCAGGGTAACCTGGACTTTTATGTAAACCTGTCTTGTGATGTTGTGAGATGCAAATGGATAAAAATTACTGAGACGGCAACTGTTTGAAAAGCAGCCTGCCCTTGGAGCAGAGGCCTCCATTACTCAGCTTAAACAGTCATCATGGCCTCTATTTGTTGAAAATAAAATAAAACCATGTTAAATCAAGTTCAGCCTAAAGCTCTCTGCTTACATATTTTAAGTTCAGCCTAAAGGTTTTTCTGTATATTGTGAACTATAACAAGTGGAGGTGTAACCAGACCATAGCCTACACTTGTGCCAATCACCAAGTTTTGGCCAATCCAATGTAGCTAACTGTTCAACCATGTACAAATAAGGCAAATGCTGTGCTGTAACCAATCCAGCTGTTTCCATACCTCACTTCCATTTTCTATCCATCACTTTCCTTTTTCTGTCCACAAATCTTCTTCTACCACATGGCTGCGCTGCAGCCTCTGGGCCTACCCTGGCTCAGGAGGCTGCCCGATTCGTGAATTGTTCATTGCTCAATTAAACTCCTTTAAATTTAACTTGATTGAAATTTTTCTTGTTTTGTTTTGTTTTGTTTTGTTTTGAGACAAAGTCTCACTGTCGCCCAGGCTGGAATGCAGTGGCGCGATCTCAGCTCACTGCAATCTCTGCCTCCCAGGTTCAAGCAATTCTCCTGCCTCAGCCTCTCCAGTAGCTGGGATTACCAGCATGTGCCACCACACGCAGCTAATTTTTGTATTTTTAGTAGAGATGGGGTTTCGCCATGTTGCCCTGGCTGGTCTCAAACTCCTGGCTTAAGTGATCCACCTGCCTCGGCCTCCCAGGATGCTAGGATTACAGGCAAGAGCCACTGTGTCCAGCCAAGTTTTTCTTTTATCAGCCAAAAAACCCCGAGCGACTCAGAAAGTAACTTGCCGTAGGAAAAAAGAAAGAGAAAGAGAAAGAGCTAGAGAGGTGGATTAAAGAGACTTAAAGTCATATTGATATGTACTCTGTACCCCCAGATATAAGGCCATGAAAAGGAAACTTTATTCCATGAGAAGAATCAGTGGTATTCTTCCCCAAAACCCATAACCTTAGTCTAATCATAACAGAACATCAGACAAATCCAAATTGAGGGACTTTCTACAAAATATCTGATCAGAGCTCTTCAAAATTGTCAAGGTCATGAAAAACAAGACTGACTAACACACAAATCAGAGGAGTCTAAGGCATCATGATGACTATTAATAAATGTATTGTGGTCTCCTGAATTAGACCCTGGGACAGAAAAAAAATGGCATCAAGGGAAAAACTAGTGAAATCTGAATAAAGCCTATAGGTTAGTTAATAGTAATGCACCAATGATTACCTAAGTTTTGACAAGTATGTAGTAATTATGTAAGATGCTAATATAAGGGGAACTGGGTGAAAAGTACACAGGAACTCTCTGTACTATGTCTGCAACTTTTCTTTAAATCTACAATTATTCCAAAATAAACACTTTATTTTGAAAAGGTGCAAAGAGAGACTTATTAAACATATCAACCAGTCATATTGTAGGACTTGAATCATGATCAAACTATTTTAAAAATTTGTTTATGAGACAACTGAAAATTTAAACAGCATATTTGATTATACTAAGAAATTAATTATTAATTACTTTTAAGTGTATTTGTGATATTGTGTTCATATTTTTAAAAAGAAGTCTTTTATTTTTAGAAATACAAACTAAAATATTTATAGATCAAATGATATGATGTCTTGAATTTGCTTCAAAAATAATACAGGAGGGAGAAATTAGTAGGGATATAGATTAACAAGGGATGTAGGTTAGCAAGGTATCAGAAAATAATTACTGAAAATGAGTGATGGCATGATAGTTTTGTTTTGTTTTTGAGACAGAGTCTTGCTCTAGTGCCCAGGCTGGAGTGTAGTGGCGTCATCTTGGCTCACTGCTACCTCTGCTTCCCGGGTTCAAGCGATTCTCATGCCTCAGCCCCCTGAGTAAGCTGGGATTACAGGCATGCACCACCATGCCAGGCTAATATTTGTATTTTTAGTAGAGATGGGGTTTCATCATGTTGGCCAGGCTGGTCTTGAACTCCTGACCTCAGGTGATCCACCTGCCTCAGCCTCCCAAAGTGCTGGGATTACAGGCGTGAGGCACCGCATCCAGGGAGAGTTCATTATTTTTATTTTGCCTTCTTTTGTATATGTTCAAAGTTTTCCAGAATTAAAAAACTAATTTTAAGAATCCAAAGAAGAAAAACCATAGGCCCCTAACATTTTGATCACATAGCATTATCTTTGCTGCTGTATTTGCCACCTCAGCAACTCTCCAATTATTGTCATTCAGTTTGCCGTTCTTACCAAACCCACAGACAAGCTCTGAAGCCGAAGTCCTCTGTAGATCTGTCCACTCACATAAGCCTCTGGAACTTATCAAGAGTATGAAAACATCGTCATTCACCTGGAAAACTAACCCTAGGAAGCAGAAGTGGTTTTCGCCTACTCTGCTGGCTACAGGGGTCATCTAGGCCCAATAGCAAGGAAATGAGGGTGTCTGTCCAAGACTCATGGCAGCCCCATCCTTCATCCAACTCTAAGAACAGAAAGGTCCCTCCTCTCCCTCTTGGAGATGGTTTAGACACTTCAGTTCCTTTCAACCTCGAAGCAAATTAGATCTGAATGCAGATGAGCAAGAACAGAATAGAGACAAGTAAAGACTTAATTTTAATGCAAACCTTTTTTTCTCCCCCAATGCAGAAGTCTTATTAAAGAAACAGCATCATGCTGACAGGATAGTGTTTATAAGTAGAAATAACACTTATTATCACAAGTCAGAACAGCAGGCAGATAGGTTTGTTTGTTTGTTAATTATATCTGTTTTTATTTTCTAATGAGTGCCTTAAGAAAGGGGGGAATTATTCTGACAGCTGTTTGAAACTAACTTTTAAACCCTCTTAGTAAAATGATATGGAGCCATCATGTTCTATGAAGCAACAGGAGGTTCCCCCACCCATCATTTTGTCCATCGGATCCATGAAGCTTAACGATTTATAATTCCATGAATGGGATCTAAATTCCCGCTTTAATAGATACAGAAAGTCTTTCACTTACCAGTGGGGAAGGTACTGATAGAGACATGCGTAGAATGCATATGTAATTTGTCCACATTTATAGAATGTAATCTACAGCTCTTCTCTAAGTATCATATTCCCAGAAAGACAAAACATATTTGTCTTTAGAGGAAAGTGTTAACTTTATCCAGACTAACTTTAACTAAATGCCTACACAGCCATGAATCAGAAAAGACATACAACTTTTAAAACAAAGACTGAGAGAAGAAAGGAAAAACAAACCTGTCTGGGGAACAGGGTTGGGAGTGAATTAACTGGCAACAGTGTTTTTAAATTGCCCTAGAGGTAAATTAAGCCTCCTACTTTTTTGTCAGAAATGAGTAATTACTAGAAGGAGGCAGCGTAGTCCACATCTTGGCATTTTTATCCAGAACTAAATCTTTACATTGTACTTTCACACTCTATGTTTAAAAAAAATGAGGCACTTTTTAGCGAAACTATAAACACCTGCAAAGCCAAGCAAGGATTCTTGAGATATCACATCTACGCAGACAGAGTGGCCTGAATTATTTAGACCACAGCAAAAATGTGTGCGATGGATGAAATAGAGTCATTAAGAGAAAAAGCAGAGTTTGTCGACTAGATAATCCCAGACGGATTGCCCTCCTTCCTTTTCCCTTGGCAGGTCCCTTCTCTCAGATCACCTTCAAAACTGTGCTTAGAACAATGCCTCCTGCAGGAAGCCCTCCTTGGTTAACTGACATGATCCTTTCTTTTGGCTGCTCATTGCTGCAGCAAGTGCGTCAGTATTTTGCATTTGGTCCTTAGCGGCTTGTTTTACATCATTATTGAAGCCTATCTATGCCTTTGTTTGTATCTTTATTTCATCTACCCTCTACTGTGGCTTTCATTTGCTGGGTGTGTCCCCAGAGTGCTTACTGTCAGAAGAAAGAACTCTCAGGAATGTTGCCTGTTGACAGTGTGAAACCAATATTGTGTCAATGACTTGGGCTTGGGGTTGGGCTTTGAGTCCATTCTAAAAGTTTGGGGGGAAGGAGAAGGACTGTAAATGGTTTTACAAGATTCCGTTCAAACCTTTCTGATTGTTTCTTCATTTGCTGTGGGGGACTATGTGAATTTCTTTCCATTTTTCCCATTTTTTGTTTTAAAACTCGCTATTCTTATTTTCATTGAATCAAGGGTTTCTTTGGGCTTCTTCGAATTTTATTAATAAGCTCAAAATCCAGCCTGTAGGCTAGATGTGAGGCTGGGCCAGCACAGACAGCAAGCTCATAGCAGCAACATTTTCTACCCAAAGGGACATTTGAGTAGAAAATGTCTCTGAACATTTTCTGTTCAGAGAAACTCTGCCACATTCTGAAGTTAATGCAATGTCTGCAGCTTTGGGGACTCTAGCACAGTAAAAGGGTCTAAATTCCTCCAGACTCTGGGGAGAAGGAAGGAAATAGAATTCTTTATCAAATCCTCAAGTCCACGGAATTTTGGCACACAACAGACATGGTTAATTCAAGATGGGGATGAATTAAGGTGGTGCAGGAGATTGGAAAACTGATTTCCCAGGGATTAAAGTAATGAATTTTTTATTTGAGAAATTCTCAAAATGGAATTTCTTTAATAGTATTCAACCTATTCAGGAGCCTGTCCCTAGGCTGTTTTACCAGAGACATTTAGGCTTGCCCTTAGGAATCAGTGTATGTTGGGATTTGGGAAGAGAGGAGAAACTCAGTGTGAAAAAATATATTGCTACTGAGAGCCAAGGAGAGGAATCCAATCTGCATAATGTCCCTAATTAGCTTTCTTTCCACCAGCACCTTGCAAATCCTCTCCCCAGAGTCTCCAAGAAAACCAGTGGAAGAGGACAGGCTGACAATGAGGAGAAGCTGCATGCAAACAAGCTCAGGTGTGGGTTTAGGAAAGAAATCTGGCTGAGGATTGAAACAGCTAAAGAAATGTATTAAGGATAGAATGTCCAGTTCACAGCACTGGGGATGTACCCCCGCTGCCTCCCCATGGTGACTCCAGGAGGTAGGAAAAGTCTGAGACAGGAGAGAGCAGTGGGCCAGGGGTCCAGGAACCACGTTTTCAGCTGCGTCTCTAGGACTCATCAGCTGTGCAATGGCGGCAATTTGCTGTGCCTTCCTGGACCTCGGCTCCCTCACCTGTAATTGAGCAAGGCCAACATCATGGACATACAAACTGTGCTCAGATGATCCCATGGAGAGAAGGGTCCCACACTTGGTTTAATATCTGCTGTCACCATCTTGAATTCTTTATAATGATGGCACCACATTTTCATTTTGCAAGGAGCCCATCAAATTATGTAGCTGGGGTATTATGCAGAAGGGAGTTTTAAGTGGTTGTGATTATACTAAAGATTCATTTATTTGGTTTTTAAGCTGTCTATAAAATTATCCTATGAAATCAGGATCACGAGAGGATGGAAACCTTTAGAAAGAGAACAAGCCTTAGAGTAAACACACTTCGTTTGCAAATGGTATGGTGTTAGTGTTGATCCATTGACTACTCCAATTAATTGATAAGGTTAGCTGAGTTCCTCTTTACAGACTGTCATTGCCGTAAGATAGTTGCGTACTAAACACTGAAATTTATGCTAAAGGTATTTTATTATTCTGACTCTTTCAGTGCCAAAGGCTGCTCATTCTAAACTACAGTATAATTCTCATTGCACAACACAACATACACACAATATGTGTCTGCCTTAGTTTCTGGTTATCTTAATTATGTCAGGATCATGGTAATATTCATAATGAAAAGCAGACATTTATTGAAGGTTGAATATGAATAGGGAAACTTTCCTGGACTCTGGGATTTCAGAGTTAGGGTTAGGATCAGGGTCAGGATTAGAGTTAGGGGTTAGGATTAGGGTGAGGGAGTGAAGTTAGAGTTAAGGTTCAGTACTACACTTGGAGACTTATTAGACATGAAACTTAGGAAGGCTATTTATATATATAAATAAAATATACAGCACACACACACACATACACACAAATAGCTCAAGAAAGAAATCTTTGTTAAGGGCCAGCGATCCTCAAAGACTGTTGCAGAAGTTCTGGGGGGAGGGGAATCTTAGGAACCAGAAAACCAATCTGCTATGATCTGAATGTCTGTGTCCCCCTAAAATTCATATGTCAAGATGTAATCACCAAAGTGATAGTATTTGGAGGTGAGGCCTTTTCATGGTAATTAGATCATGAGGGCAGAGCCTTTATGAATGGGAGTAGTCTCTTTAGAAATGAGGCCTGAGGCTGGGCACGGTGGCTCATGCCTGTATTCACAGCACTTTGGGAGGCTGAGGCGGGTGAATCATGAGGTCAAGAGATCAAGACCATCCTAACTAACATGGTGGAACCCTGTCTGTACTAAAAATACAAAAAAATTAGTTGGGCATGGTGGTGTGCACCTATAATCCCAGCTACTCGGGAGGCTGAGGCAGGAGAATTGCTTGAACCCAGGAGGCGGAGGTTGCAGTGAGCCAAGATCGTGCCACTGCACTCCAGCCTGGTGACAGAGTAAGACTCCATCTCAAAAAAACAAACAAACAAAAGAAATTAGGCCTGAGAGAGCTGCCATCCCCCTTCCACCATGTGAGGACACAGCAAAACAGCACCATCTATGAACCAAAGGTGAGCCCTCACCAGACACCGACTCTGCTGGCACCAAGGAAGAGCTTGGACTTCCCAGCCTCCAGAACTGTGAGAGATAAGTTTCTGTTGTTTATAAGCCACCCAGTCTATGGTATTTTGTTATAGCAGCACCAACAGACTAAGACACACTCCACACTTTTGCAGTCCCCTTGGTAGAGTTGGAGTGAGCCCATCATATCACCTGCAGTTGGTTCCAGCTCAAGTTTGGGAGTCAGCTTTGAGTCTATGAATATGTAGTGAGACCCCTTTTCACAAAAGGCTCGGGCTAGTTTAATGGAGATACAGAGGTGAACAAGCTGAGGTTCTGGCCTTCACATAGCTCTAATCCAAGGAAGGGAAGAACACATAAAGTATAACTGAAGCCTCATCAGTGAGCCACCAGCCCTGCCTCTGACAGCTGAGTGACAGGAGGACTCTCAGAGAAGATGAGTAAATAGAATTCCTTTTCAGTTATTGATTGAGGACATTGAAAAATGAAAAAAATATCAATTAGGGAAATCAAAAAAGCAGTCTTTCATCAGCAGTCTTTCATCAGTCTTGCATCAGAGAATTGCGAGGTGAGAATGTGGCTTAGGGTGGAGGCTCTGGTTTTTACTCATTTGCAGGCTGCCTGGCCAAGATCTTCCCAGTCCTGTTTGCTAAGGGTGACACTCACAAAAGATAATACTAGGCTACTTTTTCTAAAAATAAAGAAATAGTATAATTTCACCTTGCTTTAAGCAACCCTGATCTTAGAAATCCAAGCAAACAATCTCTAAATTATTCACTTTATAAAATGTCTCACCACAAGATGGCCTTAAAAGTAAACTCCCAGAGTAGTATATTTTAGGTTGAATTTGACTTACAAATAAAGTGATTTATATGCAACATTGAAGCAGCACATCTACTATGTAAAGTCAGATATCCTTGCAGTTGATCCAAAGTCATAAATAAAATAAGCAGTCATCCTTCACCAGCATTATTCAATTGAGAAATCTGGAAAGGCAATCTAAACAACAATCTTCCTGTCAGTGGCTATATTATTAGACTGCAGCTTTCCAGTTTCCTGTATGCTGACAGGAAGCTGATCTCTTGAAGGAGAAAGAATAAGACAATATATACCCATGGGATCCTTTCTTCAGCCCCATTAAATGTGAGTCGGGGCCAGTATGTCTGCACATAGCTATTTCAACTGCAGTGAAGAATCTGAAGTAACGGATTAGTATGATTTCCAGGAAAGTTCTACAATGAAGTATTAATATTTAGATGATGATTTGTGAACACTTAGAAATTAAGAAGTGATTATTCAGAGTCAGCCTAGGCTCACTAAGAAAATGATGCCCTATTTTTAAAAAAGACTTACTATACCTGTAAAGTTGAGAAATTCCATAGATGAAACATACCCAATTTTAGTGACATATTTCATTAAGTCATGAAATCATCATAGACAAGGTGAAAAAATATATATGTGCTCAGTGAAAATGCAGTTATACAGATTTGTATTTTTTTCAGCAGCCAGATTAATGGCTGATGAATAGACCCATGTGAACCTACAGGGAGGTTCCTAATATGTGTCACAGGGCTTAGCATTTTAGCAATGCCTGGGGTAAAGGTTTGAAAAGCCCTGTTATCAAGATCACATAGTATCTTGAAAGCTAGAAGGCTAACATTAGATAGCAGAATCTGGATTAGAAAAGGTTTCAGTAAGACAGAAGAATCAAAACAAACAAGTATAGTTTAAAAGGGATAAGTGTAAAATTTTACATTAAGAATTTGATAGTTGGTCACAGTGGTGCACACTTGTAAATCCAGCACTTTGGAGGCCGAGGCAGGCAGATCACTTGAGGCGAAGAGTTTGAGACCAGCCTGGCCAACATGGCAAAACCCCATCTCTACTAAAAATACAAAAATTAGCCAGGCATAGTGGTACACGCCTGTAGTCCCAGCTACTCAGGAGGCAAGAGACTTGCTTGAACCTGGGGGATGAAGGTTGCAGTGAGCCAAGATTGCACCACTGCACTGCAGCCTGTAAGACTGTAAGACTCTGTCTTTGTATCAGGATGTATAAACCAAATCCATGATTTGAAGACCACTCAGTCTGTAAGACTCTGTCTCAAAAAAAAAAAAAAGAAAGAGAGAATTTTATATAGAGACAAAATCTGGCTTGATGGAAGGTCATCTGACAGAGAACTAGGAGTTTTGGTTAGCCACAGATTTTATATGGGCTATTAATGAAATATGAAAGTTAAAAATTATAATAAAAAGCTAATAGACTCTTGGCAGTTAATACTTATTTTCTCCCAGTTTATCAAGGATTCTTATCTTCTTTATACTTTTCTGGATTTTCCAAATTTTCTATAATGAATATATGTTATTTTTATGAACAGAAAAACTACTCTTAGAATTTGAAAGTATTTTAATAACTGTCCTATTTTAATAACTGTCCTATGGATGTTGGAGCAGGCTATTTTATATAGTTTTAGAGGCTCAAACTAGGGAAAATGACTTGAAGTTATAGGAGACAATTTTAGCCTAAGTACTCAGCTCACCATCGAGTGGGTTCCCATCCCTGGAAGTGTTTACATAAATGTTGGCTAACTACAGAAGTAGCATAGCATAACATAGCATAGCATAGCATAGCATAGCATAGCATAGCATAGCATAGCATAGCATAGCAGTGAAAATCTCTGGCTCTGTTAAACTGCCTGGGCTTGCACCTTGGCTATGCTTCTGACTTAGACAAGGCATGGCCTTAGATGAGGTATTCCACTATTTCGTCAGCTATAAAAAGGGCATGATAGTAACTGTATTTGTCCATATGGTCACTAAGGATTCAATGGATTCATCTGTATCAATATCCTTACGACAATAACTGGCCTATGCTCAATAAACATTAACTATTATCATCTGTCAGAAGTGGTATATAAAGAATCTCTTCCTTTCTTGAGAAATTAGACTAAATGATTACCAAAAGTTCCCTCCAATTTCATTATCTTATTGTTCTAAGTCAAGGAGCACCCTTCCTCAGGTGGTACTATCTTAGTACCTAATCCTGTATTCCTGAATAGAACGCTGATGATAACAAAATTATTGCAGGAGAGCAAAATATATTACAAAGGAAGTGTCCAAAAGCTTCTCAGCATCTCATACATTTCATTGCCCATAATAGGAAGCAGGCCCAGTGGTGGCACTGGACGTATAAACGAAATCCATGATTTGAAGTCCCGACGCCTGGACAAAGGGTATGGTGAAGAAGGAGCCAAAGGAATGACAGAAAACAAAAGTCTGTATTTATTGATGTATTTATTTGTTCATCCATTCAACAAATGCATTTACTGAGCACCTACTATGCACTGGGCACTGTGCTGGTTCTAAGCCCTGGAAACCAGGCACAGTTCCTGCCCTAATGGAGTCTATACTCAGTGGACAATATATTTCAACCAAAAAATGACACCAAGAAACATAAAATGACAGTTGTGATCAGCACCTGAAGAAGTACCCAGGGCCTTATGGTAGAGATTTGCCTTGGTCAGAGAGGTCAAGGAAGACAGCCCTGAGGAAGCCATAACTGAGCTGAGATTTGAAGAAAGGGTGAAACTTACAGAAGTAAGTGCATTCTGGGCAAAGAGCAATTGGTGAGAGGAAGTGTGGCAGGTAAAAAGAACTGAAAGAAGGCCACAGTGGTTGGAGTAAAGAGAGCAAAGCAGAGCATGATTTGATATAAAGCTGGCTAGGCACAGGGCCTATGGTCATGTTAAGAAATGTTGCTTCCTAAAATAATGGGAGGCCATGCAAACATTTTAAACATCTCAGGGAAGACATGAAAATCAGATGAATAACTCACTCAGGATACACTGTGGGAGGTGGAGGTCAAAACGGTGGCAGACAGACCAACAAAGAGGCTTTTAAGGTTATCCAGGAAGAGGTGAAGGTAGCTTAGACTAGGATAGTGGGAGTGGAAGTAGCGGAAAAAAGTACAGATACAAAGAGGTTTAGGAGGCAAAATTGAATGTGAAGGGTAAGGCAGAGGGAAAGGTCATGGTGACTCCAAGTTCTGGCCTGCTTAACAATGCTGGTGATACCCTTCAGTGACATAGGGAACAGCAAAAGATTTGGGAAGAATCAAGAGTTTGGGTTTGGCTATGTTGTGTTTTAGATGCATATGAAACTTCCAAATGAAAGTTTTAGGTAGGAAATTTGATACACGAATCTAAAGCTCAAAGAAGAGACCTGGGCTGGAGAAATATTTTGCCACGAATGAAGTATAGACTAAGAAGAGAAGACGGCCAAGTGCAGTGGCTCACGCCTATAATCCCAGCACTTTGGGAGGCCAAGGCAGGCAGATCACTTGAGGTCAGGAGTTTGAGAACAGCCTAGCCAACATGGTGAAACCCCGTCTCTACTAAAATTATAAAAATTAGCTAGGCATGGTGGCATGCACCTGTAATTCCAGCTACTCAGTAAGGCTGAGGCAGGAGAATCGCTTGAACCTAGGAGGCGGAGATTGCAGTGAGCCTCCACTCCAGCCTGGGTGACAGACCCAGACTCCGTATCAGAACAAACAAACACAAAAAGACAAGACTATCTAGGACTGGGCCTTGAGTATTTTAATATGTATTGACCCAGGAAGCGTAGGATAAGACTACAAGAGAGATAGAAAATGAGCAGTCAGAGAAGGTGAAGGTAAACAGAAGAGCCTTGCATCACTGAAGACAGAAAAAGACAGTGTTTCTTGGAGGAGGGACAGTCAATAGTGTTGACCACTGCCGAGATGTGAAGGAAGGTGAGTGACCCTGGCACAAGCTGTTTGTCGAGCTGATGAGGTAGCAGCCAGCCTGGCAGTGACCTAACGAGTGAGCAGGAAGTAAAAAGAGTCAACAAGTATAGATGTTCTCTCTAGAAGTCTCTGTAAAGGGGAGAAGAGAATATGAAAGCTTGAGGGGAAGGTAGGGTTGGGACAGAGTTATCTCCACTCCCCCACCCCACCTGCAGTGGGAGCCTTGTGTATACTTTAAATCTGGCAAACAGAATCCAGTTGAGGAGGAGAGATTAAATATGGAAACATAATGAGAGAGTGAGAGTGCAGTAGATGGGCAACGAACTGAAAAAGAATAGATGACAAAGAGGACTAGCCTTTTGGCCAGGGACATGAGGCAGGTAGAATTGCCTGGTCACAAGATGGTCACAAATGGTGAGAACTCTGTTGACATTATGCAAATACTGATGGAGAGTGAAGCAGCTGGGGTTAAAGGCTCCTTGGTGCTCCTGGGTTTAGGGTTCCAAGTGAAGTATTTGTGAGAAGTTGGTAAGGTATCACTAAAGAAATCCTAGCTTGGATATCTCAGAGATAAGGTCTCTGCTCAAAATACAAATCGCAGCATCCCCATGTGGGTTCCCGTAGGCCTCTTCTGAGTTGAAATCCAGACCAGCCACTCTCTGAGGAAATGATATGAACCATGTTTCCTTATTCAAGGACACAAAATTACTTCCCCACACCATTCTAGAAACTGCGCTGTATCTCTAGCCGGGGCTCATCTCAACCGGAACGGAAGAATTTAGAGTTGGTTTTGGTCCAAGTTTCCAGTGTCTTCAAAAAGGTAAAATGCCCACATGGCAAAAAGCCATTCTCTGAGACAGTGTCCTGAGACACCCACAATCCCTTGTGAAGTCACAGCAAGGAAGAAAATCTACTTTGTTTGAGCATCTTCTGGGTGCCAGGCTCTGTGTAGGTTGCTTTTGCAGACATTAGCTCATTTAATCCTCAAAACACTCTATAGCAACTGGATTTAAGCCTCTACCCAGGAAGAGAGAAATCTGCTTTGCAGCTCTGCTGGGAGCTCCAGGCTGCTGAATTTACCTCTCCACTGGCCTTCAGGTATGGCCCCAGGCAAGCCGGGCCTGCCAGGCCCATGATGAGGCAGGAATTAGAGTGTACGGCACGACATTTCCCTAAGCCTTTCCACACTTCCCCAGCCAACCCAATGGCTGGCAAGGGCTTATATTTTTAATCTTTGCAACTTTTCTTCTCTCCAAGTTGTGTTCCAGACAAATATTTGTGGTCATTGCCCAATAATATCAAAATATACAAATATCATCTGACAATTTGTAGAAGGGGGTGGAGGGTTTATGGATAACTTAACAAAAACCTAATACATTATTCTCTTTTAAGTTGGCAACACTCACTCCCAATCCCCACACTCAAAACATTTCTCATCTCTCAGTTGACAGGGCCAGAGCAAGCCACTGAGCAGGAGATAGATTTTCCGAGGAAGAAAAGTTAAATTATTCCTCTCTCCATGTCTCAACTGTATATTCAGTCTGTCCTGCCATTAGGAACCCTTAGGATCAACAGTTTTCTTGTCCCTAATTGCAATACCTCCTATGAGAATAAATCATTATTCAGCTTTGATGTCCTGAATTCCTATAAATTTGTTTGGGAATTTTTTTTTTTTCAGGTTTAGAATCAGTGGTATGAAAAGCATTAGTAGACTGCTAAAAAACTGACCACAAAACTTATAAAAGTAGTCCCTAAACAACTTGTTCTTAGGAATTAGTAGCTCCAACCCCAAAGAATCTACTCCTTCACAGCGCAAATGAACATGATGTGAATATAACCCCAGAGGGCCCTGAGGATTGCCGAAGTGGGTCAGAGACTCAGAAGCCTGCTCTACTCCCATCAGAAGGAATTCCTACTTCCTTCCCTCTCCCACCTTCATAGTCTTTCCCAGCTTCTCCTCTCTCCACTCCCACACTTCCTCCATCCATGGAAAAATCGGACAGCCTTTCTTCCCATGAGTTTACACCAGCCCGTCCCCAATTAACCTCAGTGATTAAGCAGTCATCAAAAATTGATTGAACACCAGCTACATGTGAGACTGGCTAAAACCCCCTTTCATTACCTATCATCTGCCTAGCTCATTAAAAATGGGGAACACAGTACTTTGAAAACACAAACTATAGCAATGCTGAATAATAATGATAACTAACCACAACCCTTCAGTCTGGGTAGAAAGCAGATTTCACTGAGATGGATCAAATTACCTAAGGAGTACATTGTGTCTACTGAATAAAGTGAGTCAGCACCCATACATATATGCTATTTGTAAAAGTGATAGTCTTCATTCAGCTGTTAAGTCACATCTGGCATTCAAAGCCTGTTTCTCAAACACAAAGCCCTTGAAAGCTTTTCCTCTTTAATATACACCCACCATTGTTTTATTCACTGGAATAATTTTAAGTTACAGGCTCTTTTCCCAACGAGATCAAGTAGGAAAAAAAAAATGTGAACTTACCATATGTTAAATGTATTCATTCATTTCTTCATTGAGCATGTGCTCCTGCCTGCTATGCCTAAGGCATTATGCCAGGCACTGAGATACAAGGGCAAATAAGACAGAGCCAGGCCCATGAGTTCCTCATAGTTTAGCAGGTACCCACACCAGTTATAGCAATAAAGTGTTATAGGTACATGATAGAAATCTGCATAGTCATTACAGAAAGGGCCCAAAAAGCCACAGCTGGATTCAGCCTGTGGAAGCTCAAACTGCATAGAAGAGATGAGAAAGAGTGACTTGGCCAAAAATGCATGACATTTCAGATACATGTCCAAGCATCACTTTTCTATACAGTCTGTCATTAAGGGAGTAATGTGTCCAGATACAAAATAATTTGTTATTTCTGGCAGTAATAACAGGCATGCTTAGTAGCTATGGTATTGGCTCATTCAGTATGTGTGAGATATTTTTAATTGAGGTTGATGATTTGTATTTTCTTCTACAGAACAGTTCACAATTACTGACAAACATTTCTAGTTCTCAGCTAGCTGATCTACAAATAAAACAAACCAGTGGTTCAACTCATTCTGCAACAATCTTCTAGCCCAGTGCCTACCAAATTTGCACATCATAGAGCTGTGACTTCACTATTTAAGATATATCTGGTGAAATCTGAATATGGCCTGATCTGATTTGGATTTATGTCCTCACCCAAATCTCACATTGGATTGTAATCCCCAGTGTTGGAGGAGGGGCTTGGTGGGAGGTAACTGGATCAATGGAGGCAGACTTCCCCCTTGCTGTTCTTATGATAGTGAATGAGTGCTCACAAGATCTGGTTGTTTAAAAGTTTGCAGCACTCCCCATTTTGTTCTCTCTTCCTCCTTCTCCAGCCATGTAAGATGTGCCTCCTTCCCCTTCACCTTCTGCCATGATTGAAGGTTTCTCAAGGCCTTAATAGCCATGCTTCCTGTACAGCCTGCAGAACTATGAGTCAATTAAGCTTCTTTACCCAGTCTCAGGTAGTTCTTTATAGCAATGCAAGAATGGACTAATACAGAAAAATGGTACCAAGAGTGGGATATTGCTATAAAGATACCTGAAAATGTGGAAGTGATTTTGGAACTGGGTAATGGGCAGAGGTTGGAACAGTTTGGAGGGCTCAGATGAAGACTGGAAGAAGAGGGAAAGTTTGGAACTTCCTAGAGACTTGTTGAATTGTGACCGAAATGCTGATGGTGATACGAACAACAAAGTCCTGGCTGAGGTGGTCTCAGATGCAGGTGAGGAACTTATTGGGAATTGGAGCAAAGGACACTTTTGTTACACATTAGCAAAGAAGTTGGTGGAATTTATATTTAAAAGGGAAGCAGAGCATAAAAGTTTGGAAAATTTGCAGCCCAGCCATGTGGTGGAAAAGAAAAACTCATTTTTTCTTGGTAGGAATTCAAGCCAGCTGCAGAAATTTGCATAAGTAAAGAGGAGCCAAATGTTAACAGCCACAACAATGGGGAAAATGCCTAGAAGGCATTTCAGAGACCTTTGTGGCAGCCCCTCCCATAACAGGCCCAGAGGTCTAGGAGGGAAGAATGGTTTTCTGGGCCTGGCCCAGAAAAGTTAGAGCAACCTTGGTTGAGCAAAGTTGCTCAAACCCTGAGCAACCTTGGAACACTGCTCTAGGTGTCCCAGTCACTCCAGCTCCAGCCATGGCTAAAAGGGCCCCAGATATGTCTCCGGCCACTGCTCCAGAGGGTACAAGCCATAAGTCTAGGCGGCTTTCATGTGGTGTTAAACCTGCGGGTGCACAGAGGGTGAGAGTTGAGGCTTGGAAGCCTCTGCCTAGATTTCAGAGGATGTATGGAAACACCTGGATGTCCAGGCAGAAGTCTGTTACAGGGGCAGAACCCTCATGAAGAATCTCTACTAGAGCAGTTCAAGGGGGAAATATAGGGTTGGAGCCCTGACACAGAGTCCCCACTGGGGAACTGCCTACTGGAGGTGTGAAAAGAAGGTCATTGTCCTCCAGATCCCAGAATGGTAGATCTACCAACAGCTTGCACCATGTGCCTGGAAAACCCACAAGCACTCAATGCCAGCCCATGAAAGCAGACAAAGGGGCTGTATCCTGCAGAGCCACAGGGGTGGAGCTGCCCAAGGCCTTGGAAGCGCACCCTTGGTAGCTCACCCCTTATATCAGCGTGGCATGGAGATGAGACATGGAGTCAAAGGAGATCATTTTGGAGTTTTAAGATTTAATAACTGCCCTGCTGGGTTTTGGACTTGCGTGGGGCCTGTAGCCCCTTTGTTTTGGCTGAGTTCTTTTGGAATGGGTGTGTTTACCCAATGCCTATACCCCCATTGTATCTTGGAAGTAACTAACTTGTTTTTTTATTTTACAAGCTCATGGGCAAAAAGGACTTGCCTTGTCTCAGATGAGACTTTGGGCTGTGGACTTTTAACTTAATGCTGAAATGAGTTAAGATTTGGGGGGAATGTTGAGAAGGGATGATTGTGTTTTGAAATGTGAGAAAGACATGAGATTTGAGAGTGACAGGGATGGAATGATATGGTTTGGATTTGAGTCCTCACCCAAATCTCATGTTGAATTGTAATCCTGATGTTGGAGGAGGAGCCTTGTGGAAGGGTGATTAGATCATAGAGACAGACTTCCCCCTTGCCATTCTCATAATAGTGAGTGAGTTCTCACAAGATCTGGTTGTTTAAAAGTGTGTAGCACCTCCCCCTTCACTCTTTGTTCCCCCTTCTCCAGTCATGTAAGACATGCCTGCTTCCCCTTTCCCTTCTGACATGATTGTAAGTTTCCTGAGGCCTTGCCAGCCAAGCTTCCTATACAGCCTGCAGAACTGTGAGTCAATTAAACCTCTTTTCTTTATGCCTAGTCTCAGGTAGTTCTTTATAGCAATGTGAGAACAGATTAATGCAGGATTTTTGTTTAGTTAATAATATTATACTAATGTTAAGTTTCTTAGTTGGGAAATTATACTATAGTTATATAGATATTAAAACTGGGGAACTTGAGGAAAGCAAGATGTGGGAATACTTTGTACTAGATTTGCAACTTTTCTATCAATTTAGAATTAGTTTCAAGTTAAAAGTAAATAAATGTATATACATAGATATAGATAGTTATATGCATATATTTTCATTTTTATGAGATCAGTGCTACTCAAAGTGTGTTCCACAAACCCTTTATTACCAATCATAGACAAGCTAAAGCTAAATATAGAAAATGGAAGCAAGCATTTAGAAACTTTTAGAACAATTTGACATTTCTAAAATATTTAAGCATATGATTCTTTTCCTAGAAGTTCATTTTTATCACATTTTTTAAAAGCATCAGTCTGTATTAGGATTCTCCAGAGAAACAGAGCCAACAGGATATGTGTGTGTGTATATGTATAGATAGGGATTTATTTTAAGGAATTGGCTCATGTAATTGTGGAACCAAAATCCAAAGAAATCGAATGGGGTAGACCAGCAGGCTGGAGATTCAGGGAAGAGATGCAGAGTCCAAAGGCAGACTACTGACAGAATTCCTTCTTGCTCAGAGGAGGTCAGTCTCTGTTCTCTTAAGGCCTTCAACTGATTAGATGAGGCCCATCCACAATATGAATCATAATCAGCTTTACTCAAAGTCTACTAATTTAAACATGAATCTCATCCAAAAACCACCTTCACAGAAATATTCGGAATAATATTTGACCAAATATCTGGGCACTGTAGTCCAGATAAGTTGGTGCATCAAATTAACCATCATCTAGTCCATGACAGATTAAAAAATTAAAAAGAAAAAAAAAGTTCTACATTGGAGATATTTTGAGAAGGTTTGTGTCATCTAACTTTTAATAGTCTACCAAATGGTTGTATTAATTTAAAAATTCAGACTAAGATTGCTTATTTCATATGGGAACAGGGAAAAATTCTGGGAGCAGTGTCCTGGCTGGTGTGGGGAGAGGAGGATCTAACCACTTTTTAATTCTGACCAACAAGCCTGAACCATTAAAATCTACCTTTGTATTGCTCTAATTTAGAGTTCCCAAACTGTCTCATTTCACAGCATTTTAGTATCCCTGTAATTTTTTCACAGAGTCCCTAGGCAAAAGGAAACACCTACCCAACATTTCATTTATCCAGTAGTTAGGTCCCAACAACTTAGTTGTTTGAAAAAAATAATACACATAAAACAAAAGAAAAAAATTTATTTCATTCTTAAATACTCGGTTACTTTTAAAAGGATACGTATGCCCGAGGTCAAGAGATTGAGACCATCCTGGCCAACATAGTGAAACCCTGTCTCTACTAAAAATACAAAAATTAGCTGGGCGTGGTGGCATGCACCTGTAGTGCCAGCTACTCGGGAGGCTGAGGCAGGGGAATCGCTTGATCCCGGGAGGCGGAGGTTGCAGGGAACTGAGATCGCACCACTGCACTCCAACCTGGCAACAGAGTGAGACTCCGTCCAAAAAAAAGAAAAAGGGTTGCATATGCTAATTGGGCACCAAATATCTTCTCAAATCTTGGAACCCATGTGGACACATGTGCCTTCACCTCCTATTCCACACTGATTTTCTCTGGGTACTTGCATTTTACAACTGCTGAAAACTCAGCTTCCCAAAGACAGGACATTTTTGAAAGAAATGTAGCACAATCTAATGTTGGAACAATGAACTACCTTGAGCTAATAGTTTAGTTGATATCCAACAGATGTCAAGTGCCACTATACTTCCTTGACATTTAAAATGTGCCACAGCCCCCCTCTAAGTTTGCTGCAAAGTCTTGGGTGCTTAGGACACAGTTTGGGAGTCATGACTCTATTCTTTTCCCATTTTCAATTCCATTTTCTCATGTGCAAAATATAAGCATGTTCTTTAAGTGTCTAGTAACAACCTTTGTTAAACCTAAGGTTATGCAGAATATAACACTTACTGTTATGTCATAACTCTGAGCTTTCACTGCTAGCAATCACAAGGTTGTGTATTCTCTTTTCATTCTTTGTCTGTGGTGAACATAGTAGACGAGATGACCTCCAGTGGCCAGGCATCTCAAACATATGCCTAAGAGAGCATAACAAAATATTTTGCTTTGTATTATATTTAAATCAGAATACAGTTCTTAGATCAAGACTGAAAGCAGCACGAAAATACATATAATTTGGTATACTTCTCACTAATGGTTAACCATTTTCAATCATGTCTTAATCTAATTCTGATTTATCTGACCAATTATATTTATTTCACTCACCCTATATTCTTATAATTGTAGCCAAAAGTCCCTTAGATCATAAAAGTGACTCTGACAACAGTTCTTTGGGGCTTACGCACAGCTTGAAATCAAAAGCCTTTGTTTTCTTCCTCTGGGTCAATATCTCCTCATCATAGCTGTTGTCATCATCATCAGAATATGAACTATTTATCTTGTTTGACTGGTGTCAACAGTTGGAGAAATTTCTTCTCTCTGTCTTGTGTTTCTAGCTTTCTCCTGGTTGGTTTTCCATAGGCAGAGGAAAAGAGAAAGCGAGAGAAAAATCTCTCACATCCCCTGCAAGATTGTTCCTTCCTAACAACAACAAAAGACTCCCTCCCCCGACCTTTCTGAAGCTTCTTTTATCTACTATTTACTAGCAGCTACATACATTGATACAACCTGTCTCTGATAGTAAGCTCCTGTCTTGTAATGGAGACCATATTCCCTTTCCAGGGATACATCCAAGCTTATCAAAACACTTTTTGAAAACCTCTTTCATAATAAACAGAACACAATTTTAGATGGTGGCACAGCGTGACTTCGCACCCTAGGACAGAGGTCTGATGCCCGAATGCCGTACAATGGTACCCTATCCGTGACCTCATTTTCACCAGCCTGATGCTGAACCGCCCCCTTCTTTCTTGCCGGGGCTTTTCTGTAAACCAGTTGTCAACAAATATATTGGATTCTTTACACTTGATCTACCTAATATTTTGAAAGAGGCACATTATTCACTCAACTCCAAGTTCCTTTCCAATTACCTGGCGGGGTTTGGTGGGGAGCAGTTAGCTGGATACCTGTTTGAAGCAGGTGTCCCAGAAGCCACCTTCCCGTGCATAGACGTCAGCTGGCATACAGCCTTCAGTAGTAAGGCTGATGGAAGATGTGCCGTAAAAATTAAAAGCCCAGGAAAAGTACAGGCCCCCGAGCCACAGCAGAGCAGTTGAGTGATGGTTCCTTCTGAGAGCAGGGCGGGAACAATTTCTTGTCCTGCTCCTGGGGATAAAAGTAAAGTCTCAACTTTTTTGCAAAAGTGACTAATTCCCCATCAGAGAGCCTCCTGCGATTGCAGAGGTAATTTCATGAGTGGTAAATGAAGGGTCTTTCAAAGTGAGAGCTGACAGAGGAAGAAACAGAGAAAAAGTAAAAGCAAATCCCTAAACATTACCCACATTGCAAAACAGAAGGGAATTTTCAGAAGCAATGAGAGAGAACGGCCCACCTCCAGATCTCCCTCAGACATGTTTTCTTCCTTCCTGACTCATCGAGTTTCTTTAGGAAAGCCTAGTGAGAAGGGATTATGAAGCAGGCAAGGGAGCCAGCCTTTTCTGGCAACACAGGGCATTTTGATTTCAGAATCTGCAAATCTTCAAGAACAGACCCGGTGTGCTAGTGTTCTAGGCTGGAGTCCAGCAGCAGTTCAGCTGCAGATGAAGCAAATCAGCTGGTTGGTGCTGTCAGCCAGAGACCCAAGGACTTTCCTGGTGCTACACCTCTCTGGAAGTTTGAAGACATTGGGACAGGTTTGCCTTCTGAAATGTGCAAATGTCACCAGCCGGGAATGGCACATGCCAAGAGGCATCTGAAAACAGATCTCCATCTGGCAATGGGCTAGGCTTCCTGGGACACAGATTAGAATAGTTGGAAACAAAGGGGCGGAAGCACCGGCTAAGCTTTTCACATATTGTTATGGTCTCTGGGTCACTTCCTGCCTTTGGAATTTATTTCCTTTCCAGGTTCAGCAAAATTCAATGAATGACAAGAAAGAGGTTGGGGTTTGTCTTTGCCTCCGGCCCAGTCGAGGGGCAGCTCTGCCTCTGTGAACTTGTACCTCTGCAGTGGTTACATCCTCCCGCGCTGTTTGTTCACACTGAGCCCAGCACGCGGGAAGCTTCAGGATGCAACAATAAATTAGGGAAGGGAGCCATCTCCAGTTGAGTCAGATAAATCCTCTTGTTCCTAGAAAACAGAAAAGGAAATAGATTGGGAAGGGCAAAAATGATGTTTTATCAAGGAGAGCTCTTTCTCACCAGCTCCCCATTCAGAGATGCGGCTGGCCTTGAAGGTGGGAGGCCGAACATGGCTCCATGCCGTCGCACCTCCCACCTCCCGGAGTCAACCTGTAGACCAGATAGGTACACAGGACAGTGACATTTGCTATACAACAATGATCAGCTTTGTTTTCTTTTACCAGTATATAATTTGCACTTTGCTCCAACAGGGACTTCAGGTAGCAATAACTGCCTTTCTGACAGCATTTTCATGCTCATTTTGGGCACTCTGAAGCTAACATGAATGCATATTACAAAATCCTTCTGCAGCCCACAGCAATCCCTGTACATCCGCTGCAGTTCTGCAGTGCAGAGACCCCCAGAGGCCAAGGCAAACCCTTTTGCCCCAACAGCTGCAGGACCCTATCAAAACTTAATGTGGTCCCTGCTGCCCCTGTCATTGCTTTGAGAAAGAGTGTGTCTCTCTGAATAGTGATCCACCATCATGAACAAGTTCCTTCTGAAAAGCCAGCTCATACAGCCCTTGTCAGGAAGAATCTCGTAGAGCCTGTCCACATGTCCAGAGTCCATCTCTCTCTAGACCGAGAGGTCAGAGTTCACAGCTTTAGAGAAAGGGGTAATTTTTGCCCCCACCTTTAGTCTAAACACAGCTAAACTAATAGCAAACACTATTGTAAATACAAAGGAAGTTGCAACTAGTGATCAGCCTTTCTCCTGGCGCCACTCAATCCCCCAGAAATAGGAACTAAAGCTTCCCCTCCATCAGTTTAAACAGTCTCTTTGCTCAAGGCTCCAGATGCCACCACTGTTGAGAGCTAGCAGTTACAGGGCTGCTGTCTTGGGTTATCACTGTGGCTCAAGCGTCAATCAAATTGACCTTTTCAAATTGCACCAACACATCTGGCATTCACAGAAATGGTCTCCTGTGACCTTCACAGCAATTGTTCCCAACCACTTCAGGAAGTTCCAGGGGAAGGAAGGAAGTAGGTAGGGCAGAGATGGCTGTATAAATACCAGGGTCAGGAACACCTGTAGAGTATGAAAGCAACAAGAAGTCTGCCCAAGAGTCCTAACTTTCCTCCATGAAAAAGTACTCTGTCAGATTCAGGCATTATGTTTCTGTATAAAAGTATAACCCAGGTCTGGGAAATTTGTAAATCATTACTTTTAAACTTTACAGAATCTGATTGCACGGGGCTGGCAGGGAGCCAGGAATCTGCATTTTTTATCAAGTCCACCTACTGCTACTAGTACAGGTGGTCTGTGGTTCAGACTTTGGAACACTGTGCTGTAAGGAATTGTGAGTCACTGTCAGGTTACCATAGAGGAACTGGTAACACAGATGAAAATTGCACCTGGATTCCAGGCCAGGCTTTGGCAGTCTGTATGATCGACCCTGAGTAAGACAATTTAGTTCTCTGAGACTAAAGCCTCAGGGCTAGATGGAAGACCTTCAAAAATTTAGAAATAGGTTCTAAATTATGGCCCAAAGGCCTGCAAATTTGGAGCGCTGGTCCAAACAGAAGGGCCAGGGTCCTGCAGGCATGCCCTGAACACTCACTGAAGTTCTTCATTGCAGAAAACTCCAGCAGCCAAGGTGGAACCTCTTGCCCAAGGCTGCAGTCCTAGAACTCTGTGGTCATGGGATGCAAGAACTGCATCTTTGCTCTCAGCCAGTTCCAAGTAGGAGAAAGGGAAAGGAAGAAGATTCTATTTATGTAGTGCATTAAATGGATTATTTTTTAAATTCGCACTTAACCCTCGTATCATTAGTCTCCTGAAGATGAGAGAATTGAAGATCAAAGATGTGAAATAACTTGCCCCAATTCTCCCAGGGCTCATGGCTATAGAAGGCTTGAACTGAAATTTCAATTCATGACTTCCAAGATCCAGGTTCCATGTTCTTTCCACAAAACGATTCAGAACTGCAAGTGTTGCTGTGGCTGTTCTGAAGGCCTGGATGTTTGGAAACCCTCAAGATACCCTCACCTCTCCCTGACATCCATCCCACACCTGTTCACCACTCTACTTCAGAATCTTATACACCCTCAGTTTTTCCTCTATCCCTGACCTCCAGGTGATCCCTCAGCTGCACTCATTTCTTATCCCTACAACTTCTTGACTCCCAGTGATTAAAATACATCAGCTGCCACTTCTCCTGGGCTGAGGAGGATGTTTCTGGCCCACAACTACTCCAGCCACTGACTTCAAGATCAAGTCAACTAGGTCCTGGAGAACTCAGTGTATCCCTAAGGATTTCCATGAATTGAGAATCTTTAAATGAATGGTTAAGAGGTGTTTGTGCACTTACTGATTCTAACCCCCCCACACACAAGCACATACACATAAACACGCACACACACATACACATACACACAAAGAGATCTCTTCTCAACTCAGGGCAGAGATACAGAAAACCCCAGGAGAGAAACCAGTGCCCTTCTATTAGGAGATGACACATCAAACCTCAACTTCCTAATAATAGTGATAATTCTGGGATGCTGGGCACCCCCTAGTGGGAGTAATGGAGAGAGAAGACAGACTGTTTTGATGCTGTTCTCAATAACCCATTCCACCCACAACTTCCTGCCCCTTCACTGCCTTCTCCTTCCAGCCCATCTCACTGCTCTTGGAATGATTCATTCTTCCCACGATGATTGGGCCTTTTGCCCCACAAAACCTTCCCTGTCTTTACAGACATAATGGACTAAAATTAAGCAGAAGGCAACTCTGGCAGAACAGCAGGAAAAACTTCCTATGGGGAGAGCTCTTGAAATGCTAAAATGGCCTTATAAGGCAAACTAAGTAAGACCTAACTACACTGGGCAGAACAATAGAGAATATCTCGGAAAGATATTCTTGGAGATGAAGAGGATGAGGGAAAAGCTATTTCCCTGATTTCATACATTAATGCCCCCATCCAACATTCTCAGACTTATTTCATGACAATATAAATGTCCTGTGTACATCTAACCCTTTTTAAGGCCAAGAGAACACCCAACATTTATACATTTGAAATAAACAGATGAAGCCTGTCCCAGCAGAGTGGCAGCTCATCCATGAACTGGGCACTACGTAGCACTGTGGGACATTCTGAACATTTGTGTACTAATACCCACTCTTTTCAAGGCCACTGCCATAACTCCCCACGACAGGATGAGTCCTACTATGTTGTAAACAATAAAGTGTTTTCTGAGTGTTTACGTTATACTAGGCTTGAGATTCGTAAGCATTTTTAAGACATGCCCACATCTAGTTCAATCCCTTCTCCAAACAAGAGCCTTAAAAAAAGATAGGGAGAGTAACATATTTAAGTGCATGCGCTAAGAATCCTTCTGGGCATGTTCACAGTTCTTATTTTAGTTAAGTATTTGATAACTTGTTCACTCGGTAAGAGGCCAGCCAGTCAGTCTCATCTTGGGGACCAATGCCTGTCTCTAGTAGATGTGACAATGATAGAGCACCCGCCTGCATACAGAGCTTTGGTTGTTATGATCTTATTCATTCCTAGATTTGAGTCATCAGCTCATTAGTGCCCATTCAACTTAGCCCTCCTCTGATGAATCCCCTAAAACCTTGCTCATAATTCTACCGATTCCAGCACAGGATTTTCTCTGCTATGCCTCCTGCTTCATCTGGAGCCTAGTGACTTGGACAGTCTAATCTCACAACTGCTTACAATGTTAATCCCTTTCATCTCTTCTTTTAGAACCATTTGGTGATGTTCATCTTTCTGACAACCAAGAACCTTGGAAGAATCTCTCGCCTCAGGCGCTCCTATTTTTGTGCCTAGCTCGGCCGCCTTCCAAATCACCAGAGGCATCATAGAATGCAACTCTCTGTGGAGGATTGGAGGACAAATTGGACACAAATTCATTGGACGGCTGAAGGAAAAAAGAAAGGTCAAGGACCCTCTGGCTTGGCCAGCCTTGCAGGCCTGACAGCAGAAGCTGAAATTCTTTCTTTTATAACTTAGGCTTGAATTAAAGGCATTTTTCTTAGTCCAGAGACCTTTGGCCTTCACTCCAAACAGAACACTCAGTGGGTGGAGCAAGGCTGTCTGGTGGCAGGAAGGGCATGCTGACCTCTGGCCCTAATGCCTTCCCTAACCTGGAAAGACACAAAAGCTGTGGTGAGTTAGCTGAGCCACCTGGAGTGCTCTGTCAGTATGTAGAATGTTCTAAATCATGTACAGGATCCTGCTTTTGGAAAGAAGAGTGGTGATGTGTTTATGGGCTCAGAGAAGAAAACATATGGAGAGAAAGTGAGATTTAAGAAGAATAAACCTAACTAGTGGCTGCTTTGGGTGTCTAGAAGACAAGTAAAAACTCAGAAAAGAGGCCCCAGTTCTGAGAGGCAGAGATAAAGGAACTTCCACTACATCTGTCTCTATTTCAGAAGAGATAAAAAAACAAATCATAAATCTAAAGATGAAGGTACATTCATCTGGGGAGAGGACTAAACAAGCTGTTATATTTCAAACAACTATTAGGATTGCAAAAATGAACACTTTTAACTTGCTAGTGGAAGCATTTCTTTCCTCCAAGTCACCTTGGAGAAGATAACAAAAAATTATTCTTTTGTGCAGGCTAAGAAGCATTAATTTAGGTTGTCTGTACCAAGCTGGATTGGTCCTGGATGCTTTCAAGAAAAAGTAAAAAGTGAAGCAACCAGAGCAGTTATGGGAAATTCAAGTGTGTGCTTTGTTGGTAAGGATGAGAACAAGGGAGTTCCGCTGTCCCAGAGCTGCAAACGAAATTAATGGTCTGCAGTTTGGGAGGTGACCAGAGGACCCAGACCACTGGATCAGGCGCTCAGAGAGCCAGCATGAGCCTTCAAGGCAGTGCTTGTGGGCAGGAGGACAGGTCTAAGCTTCCTGCCACTGCCTATGGCAAGTTGGATATGTATCTGCCAGTATCCCCAAGTGAAGGAGTTCTGTGCCAGCTCGAGCTCTCTCAGGAAAGACAGATAGGTAGCTCTCAGATGATGTCCAAGGAAACCAGGTGAGGGCTTGAACTGTGACCCGCGAAGAAGGGTGTGTAACACCTGAGGAGGCCAGATGGGGGTCAGGAGCATTCAGGGAGGGAAGAAGGGATGTGATGTGCCCATGAAAGGTGGATGTGAGCATTCCAGGGCCTAGATAATGTTTATGGAAGAGCTTTCTATCAAAACAGAATACAACACACTCTTGCTGTCCTAAAACATTTTCTCCAGCGGAGTTTCTGACTCTTTTAAAGCCACAATATAGGCTGGGCGCGGTGGTTCATGCCTGTAATCCCAGCACTTTGGGAGGCCAAGGCGGGTGGATCACCTGAGGTCAGGAGTTGGAGACCAGCTGACCAACATGGAGAAACCTTGTCTCCACTAAAAATACAAAATTAGCCGGGCATGGTGGTGCAGGCCTGTAATCCCAGCTACTCAGGAGGCTGAAGCAGGAGAATCCCTTGAACCCGGGAGGTGGAGGATGCGGTGAGCCGAGTTCATGCCATTGCACTCCAGCCTGGGCAACAAAGAGTGACACTCCATCTAAAAAAAAAAGCCACAACATAAGGACATTCTCAGGAACATTGAAGCTAAGAGGCTATAGATTGAATAAGATGGCCAAATATGCCACACGGAGCCAAAGAAGCAAGGCAAGCCTCTGCACAGTGCCATTTGACATGAAGAGGCAGATGCCGATGTTTCCGAATCATAGTAACCAAAGTTAAAGGAATGACTCCAGGTCATCACTTCCTTGATTTCCCTTCCCTCACTTCTGGGAAGGTCTTAAACCCCTCTACAGTGTCTTTCCACCATTTATGTCCCCCCTTGCCTTTCTTCCACTTATTCCCAGTGGTAAGCGGGAGCCAGTTTATACCACCTCCCAACTCCGTATTCAGTAACTTACAATCAGCCACGATGGGAGTGTTTATGCCTTAGAAATTGGAAAATGCTGCAAACCAGAGCTTTCTGTTCTTTTCTGGAGAGCCAGTTGTTAAACAGCTCCCAGTTACATCCTGCCTGTGACTGAGAGTTTTTGCGTGGGAGGAAGAGGCTGTGTACTGAGGCCGACAATGTTAGAAGTCTGGGGAGGGGAACAGAGAAGCCCAGAGTGCTGGGAGGGAAGTGGTGAATTGCCAAGATTGGTTCTGCCTCCCTCACAGGCACACACACGCCAGACCCAATCCCAGCCTTGGGTTCAGTATTTAACAGTCATTCAGTAAGAACACGTTCAGTATCTACAGGGATGTGGAGGCAGCTTTCTATTGATTTGGAGGGCTGGATACCTTCCTACTCAAACATTTTTTGAGGTTTATGGTACAGAATATAATAACCTAGGTACACATAGTGTACATTCTGTGTATTAGGATATTATACCATGCACCATATGTTGCATATTATCCATTTTCCTCTGTGGAGTTAAAGGTTTCATGTACATTCAATCTTGCTTTTCCTCTTCCAACCTCCCATGTAACAGTGTGTGTTCCTCTTCCCCCAAATGCACTTCCCGTTGACCTTTGGACTCAACATCTTGTCTATTTTTAAAATGTTCCTGGGCCAGATAATTTTTTTTTTTTTTTTTGAGACGGAGTTTCGCTCTGTCGCCCAGGCAGGAGTGCGGTGGTGCGGTGGCCAGATCTCAGCTCACTGCAAGCTCCGCCTCCCGAGTTTACGCCATTCTCCTGCCTCAGCCTCCCGAGTAGCTGGGACTACGGGCGCCCGCCACCTCGCCCGGCTAGTTTTTTTGTATTTTTAGTAGAGACTGGGTTTCACCGTGTTAGCCAGGATGGTCTCGATCTCCTGACCTCGTGATCCACCCGCCTCGGCCTCCCAAAGTGCTGGGATTACAGGCTTGAGCCACCGCGCCCGGCCAAGCCAGATAATTATTACACCCTCTAAAGTAGAGTTCTTTGACTTTAAGGTACATAAAATCAACTGGGGAATTTTTTTCCAATGCAGGTTTGCATTCAGTTTTGACCCCATAACTCTCTCTCCCTTCCACTTCTTCAACTTTAAGAAGTCCCAACTATACCTCTGGAAGAAACAGCCTCTCACAAGAAATTGGACCAGGACTAGAAGTCTGAACCAAGCAACCAAATCTATACCCAGGTGGGGTTAGATTCCCTTCCAAGAATTCGAAGTAGAATGCTGTCCTAGCCAGAGTTCCTCACCCACAAAAGCAGAGCCTGAGATAGAGATTTGCAGGCAGTAATTTATTTAAGGATCCCAGAGAACAGCAGCACAGGATATGGGAAATGAAAAAAGAAAGGAAGAAAAACCAGTACGAGGGTATGTTATTGAACTGGGCATGGCAAAGGGTGAGCAGTGCTCTCATTCTGTAGGACCTTCTAATGAGCCTTCTGATAGACAACTCTGTCTCAAGCATTTATCCAGCCTTTCCTTTATGAGCAGTACTGATCAAATGCTTGATAACCCTTTGTTTTCCAGTTTTCAGATAGTGACTTGGTTCCCTAGCATCCTCAAAAAGGCACCAATAAATATTATTTTAGTATGATCATGAACGCATGGGTTTAAATATATTTGATGTATTTAAATCCATTGCAGGTGTTATTCTAATTAGTGCTCAAATTATCCCATCTTTGGCCAATGGAAACTTATTTATGCTAGCTCCTGAGTCTTTTTGGTACAACCTCAGTCATCTTTGATAGCATCCTTCCTTTCTGGTGTAATAAGATATTCTAGAGCAGCTCTATTCAATAGAACTTTCTATGATGATGGGCATGTTCTTCATCTGTGCTATATGATACTGTAGCCAGTAGCCACATGTGGTTATTAAATATTTGAAATGTGGCTAATGGAACTGAGGCAATGAATTTTAAATTTAATTTTGATAAATTGTATTTCAAATAGCCACATGTGACTAGTTGCCACCATATTAAATGGCACAGTTCTAAAGTAACTTTTTGTGTGACAAATGAAAAAATTTAGGTACAGAGAAGCAGGATTTGTCTGTGATAGAATTCAATCTTTATCATTAGAACAGTGCAGGGACTGACTACATCTAAATAATCTGGGAAATATTTGTAAAATACTGATTTCTGAGCCTCTCCCCCAGATATTCTGATTCATCATATATGAGGTGGTGCTCAGGAATCTGTTTTTTTTATTGTTGTTATTTTAATGTTACCATGTGATCCAATGAGCAGCTCTGGGAACCACTATATTAGACAGCTGGAATGTAATATTTATGTTACAGCTATGGTTCATTGAAAATCATTCCAACGAATCAATTGTACATCTTTAACTCCATATGGCCAGTTTTAGAACTTCTCAGAAAACCATAGCACTCTGCTAGTTACATAATCAAGAGCTACGGGTGCTTGTAGAGGATTGCCTCTCTCTGGCTTCAGCACAGGCCTTATTCATCCATAATTTAAATAGACACAAAACCAAGCCAAGAATGAACAGCTTTCCTCCTCAGACCAGCCCTTAGGATCTACTGTGCCTCCTGTGTATGTCAAGAACTGACATTTTACCCTGCTTGCACAAAACAAGTTAGCCTGCCACAGATTTAGGATACTGGCAGAAGACATGAGACTCCTGGGCCAAAGACAAAGGACTTTATTTAACTCAGCACAGCAAGCAACGTGAGATTTATGTTCGTATTAGTTCTTCTTGCCCCCCAAGGTCCAAGGGGGTAACATAGAGTAGCCTAGTAGCACACACAGTGGATTCCATCATGGCCGAAGAACTCCAATAATTTATAATGAGTTACAAACAAACTTGCTCAACTTTGCCCCCAAAAGGGCATCGTCTTTATTATACTATGCAGCAAGCAAACCTTCTCTCTGTTCCAGAGGGAGATATTACCTCTGTCTTGCAAGGCTGCTTTCCAATATGCAAACATGTTTGAAAAATGCTATCAATGCTTCTGCTTGAAAATATGAAGAAATATGAGAGACATATGGAGAGCTGTTTCCCCCAGTGCACATCCCAGGGCACTATTCCTGGCCTATCTATAGCATGGTGAACCCCTAGAACCCGAACAGAACCCGTAGAACCTATACAGAGACCCTTCTATTCCCTCCCACCCATCTATATAGAGACCCTTCTATTCCCTCCCAGCTGTGATGACTTTGGACGTGGCTCTGTCCCCTGGGGGGATGTACTAAGGCATCCTTAAAGGAGCAGTCTCTAAAGTCAGTCTATCTGAATTCACATCTCAGCCATGACACTTACTAACTGTACGTCGTTGGGAAATGTATGTAACCTCTCCATGCTCCAATTTTCTCATATACAAAATGGGAATAGGTTAATACCTACCTCAAGGTTATTATAAAGATTACATGAGATAAAACATGTATTTAACCCAAGTTATATAGCAAATTATCAGTAAACATTAGCCATTGCTATTACCACTCATTATTATTAATTTTTTCTCATGACTTTTCCCATCATAGTGGAGCCACCTGCTCATAGAGGACCCTGGCACCCATTGGCTTCTTCCTTATCCTAGATTACACTTCCATTGCAGTTTCAGAGCCAATTTAACACCCTATTGGGTTTGCTGTATTCTAGAAGTGAGTGAGTTATGGCCCGCAAGCCAAACTCAGTCTGCCGCCTGTTTTTGAAAATAAAGTTTTTTGGGACACAGTCACACCCATTCATTTACATATTTTCTAGGGCTGCTTTAGTATCGCAATACCAGAGTTGGGTAGTAAAGCCTAAAATATTTACTATTTGGCCCTTTGAAGAAAAAGGTTACCAATCTCTGCTCCATTCTGTTCACAGACTATACACCAACCCCATCCAACAACCTTTCAGATGAGTTGTTGATCAGGAAGACCAGGAAAGGGTGGCACTGAATTACTGCTACCTCTTTTCATTAGAAAAATAACTCCAAAGTACTATTAGGAAGGCATCAATTTAACGTTTTAGAACACTGCTTTGTATTACTCTTCATTGAATTGGGTTGTTGACATCGTCCATCAACTGGCCATTTAACAAGCAAAACATTACTAAACCGCTTTTGTGTAAGAGTATTAACTCAAAGACAGAAGACTTTTTTAAAAGGAAATTTCCTTTTGTTAAAGGATTTTATCAAAGAGTATTCTAAAAATGAATTTGCCTTTTGAATAAGAGTAAATATAGATAGAATTTATCGCTTTCATTCTCTCCACAAATATCCTTAACATGTTACTAACCCTCAAATGAAGACAAGCATTAGATGAATATTTATGGTGGCCATGGTTAAGGAATATCATTCATTAACTATGTATTTATTACTGGCTTTCAGAACTGAGTCATGAGATATGTTTAGTCACTATAACTGAATAATATGTTTAGACATTACAAATGACCACTTTATATTAGCCCCTCAGCAATGAGAATGTCAATATCCATATAAAATTTTTAACTTCTTTTATAAAATACCCTTTCAGAGCAGACACAGAAAGTTATGTGACAAGCTGTGACTAAATGACACAGATAGATTTTTTAAATTTTAATTTTAATTTAATTTTTTTTTTTTTGAGATAGAGTCTTGCTCTGTCACCCAGGGTGGAGTGCAGTGGCACCACATCGGCTCACTGCAACCTCTGCCTCAGCCTCCTGAGTAGCTGAGATTACAGGCACCCACCACCATACCCAGCTAATTTTTGTATTTTTAGTAGAAATGGGGGGGGGGGTTTCACCATGTTGCCCAGGCTGGTCTCGAACTCCTGACCTCAAGTCATCTGCCTGCCTTGGCCTCGCAAAGTGCTGCTGGGATTACAGGTGTGAGTCACCATGCCTGGCCAATTGATGTCTTTATCACATTCAGAGGTCAGGCTTTAAAAGCCTTCTGGAAAACAGCCCGAAACCCAAAAGTGCAAAAAGGGAGAGGAAGGAGAGTGTTTAGTGTTTAATAATTCGTGGAGTTTTCTTGTTTTTTCTTTTTATAGAGATGGGGTCTCACTATGTCACCCAAGCTAGTCTCAAACTCGGGCTCAAGCAACTCTCTTGCCTCAGCCTCCCAAAGTGCTGGCATTACAGGCATGAGCCACCATACCAGGCTGGGAGTTTTTTAGGGACCAAGGTATTATAAATTTCCCCAGGTGATTCTAAAGTACAGCCAAGTTAAAGCCCATTGATCCAGGCAAACTATTGCTGAAGCCTACGAGTTACACTTCAAGTCTGCTGCCCTTTCTACAGCCAAAAGCTTCCCAGAGGCCCCCAAATCACAGCAAATAAACAACTGACCCTCTATGAAAAAAAAAAAAAATATTCAGAACTTTCCTTGGATGGATGGGTGGGGACAGGTTTGGGTGGGTTTGTACGGCACCGAGAATAAGAATTTAGCCTTTTCAAAGAACAGAATAAAACTTGAAATATTTAAGATCGACCACCCCGTAATACAGGTGTGGTGTAATCCCTTAATTGGCGTTGTGCCTTTGGCCTAGTTAGTATGCTTTGTCCCAGTGTTTGGGAATGTGTCGTCTTAGCCATCCTGTTCTTGGTTTAACATTCAGCAAGATGACCACTATTATTTAGAATTCTCCTGAGAGAGTAGCCCCAAAACTAAGGATTTGGCATGCTTCCTCTTTTCCCTTTGCCGTGGTGTTGCAATTTAAAGTGCTTCTGTGTTGTCTCTTCCTTTGGGAATTTCCTCTGGAGCGGGAGATTAATCATTATGCAAATATTAAATACTTGGAACATTCTAGAAAGGAACAGAATTTGTTTAAGCAATCCTGTTACTGCTGTTTAAGTGAGAGATGACAAACAGCTGTTGTGACTTGTCCTGCATTCAAATTCTACTGTGCGGTTTGCATTATATCAAATTATATTTAATTTTTCCTTGAGATTCATATGTACCACTGCCAAAACTTCTGGATTCCCATGAATCTTCAAATATATCGACCAGCATCCAGCCTGTTTACACCCACTCCGAGACCTAAAGGCTACTCTGGGAAAAGATATATTAAAACATTTCTCTCTCGGAATGTTAGTTTGACTGAGATGTTATTTAGATTCTTGAAATAGCCTAAATGCTTGGGGTGATCTGAAAGGAAATGCTGCAGTCTAATGTTGCTAATAAATAGGGGAAGTCATGCTCTCTCAGGCACAGCCCTAAGGGAAAAACAAAGTCCTCACTTTGTCCTGAAGGTCAGAACTCCATAGCTTGGCTTGTCGTATTCTCTCCCTCTGTGTCCTTGTTGGTTTCTAAACAATAGACTACTGGTTAATAATTCCCTATATTAAAATTCCCTGTGTGGTTTCTCTCTTCGGGTCTGATCCATACTGATATGGGATCCTTGGTAAACACTGAACGCCCCAAGGGCAAAAGGCAGGGCTGGGACCAGGGTGAGGCAAGCGAGGCACACGGCGGCTTCGGCTTCAGGGATTGCAGGTCATTCAACTGCAAGGTCACCTGAGAGTGAGTGCCTCCTTCAACAGTGTACCCTAGGTCCATTGCTTCCCTCACCCTCGTCTATACCCTGCTCTGCCATTTTCCTTCTTGTTTTTTTTTTTTTTGTTTTTTTTTTCTTTTGAGACACAGTTTCACTCTTGTTGTCCATGCTGGAGTGCAATGATGCGATCTCAGCTCACTGCAGTCTCCGCCTCCTGGGTTCAAGCGATTCTCCTGCCTCAGCCTCCCGAGTAGCTGGGATTACAGGCATGTGCCACCACGCCCAGCTAATTTTGTATTTTTAGTAGAGATGGGGTTTCACCATGTTGGTCAGGCTGGTTTCGAACTCCTGACTTCAGATGATTCACCTGCCTCACCCTCCCAAAGTGCTGGGATTACAGGCGTGAGCCACCGCACCTGGCCTCTTTCTTTCTTTCTTTCTTTTTTTTTTTTTTTAAGAGAGTAATCTAGCACCGCCACAGAATTCTAGCAGGTGCTCAATTAGCATTTAGTGAAAGACTGAATTACCTTTTCTTTCTTGGAATAATTTCCTTAATTCAGTTTTAAAAAAACATTTGAGTCTGGGCCAGGTGCTGTGGCTCACAACTGTAATACCAACACTTTGGGAGGCCCAGGTGGGCAGATTGCTTGAACTCAGGAGTTCAAGGCCAGCCTGGGCAACATGGCAAAACCCCATCTCTACAAAAAGTACAAAAATTAGCCAGGTGTGTGGTGTTATACACCTGTTGTCCCAGCTACTCAAGAGGGCTGAGGCTTGAGCCTGGGGAGGTCGAAGCTGCAATGAACCGTGCGTGATTGCACCCCTGCACTCCAGCCTGAGTGACACAGTAAAACCCCTTCTCTAAAAAAAAAAAAAAAAAAAAAAAAAAAGATTCTAGATATAGTATATAGTATGGTACTCAAAAGCCAGATTTCCAAGTCTTATAGACGCAGGCTCAATCCTAATCCTAGTATGACACCCTGGCCGAGTTACTCTCTAATCCTCAGTTTCCTTAAATATAACATAGACATAATAATAACACCTATGTCATAAGGCTATAGGAAAGATGAAATAACATTATGCACATAAAGGATTTAGCTCAATGCCCTAAAATGTCAGCCTGTAGTTTTGATAGTAGGCTAAAGTCACTCTCCATTCAATTAGCTAAAAAGCCTCCCTAGTCTTAGTCACAGAACGATGAAATAAAAAACAAAATCCTTTATGTCAGTAACTAGTCTTTTGCGGGGGAAGGGGGTCTAAAGTCACAAAAGTCGAGCATTGCCTCTCTCTGTCCCAAGAGCCAACCAAAAGCCAAAGTACACAAGGTTTAAGAAGGAAGACAAAAAGCAGAGCCATGGCATTAATTTCCTTTCCCATGAGGGAAGATTGGAGTCGAATAAATATCAAATCACATATTTTGTCTTCATTTTTAAAAGTTAGAACTTTACTCCAATTCATTAAGAATGGTTAGTTCCCCTTTCAAGTTCTAGGAATTATGACAGGTGGTAAAGATGCAAAAAGAAGATATCCTCCTTGCTCTAAAGCAATTGAAGGTCTTGAGGCTCCCAAGGAAGGAAAGGGCAGGGACCTGGCAAGAGAATCCTTCCCAGAGGAGAAAAAGGTATTGGTATTGCCAAGGCACTGCAGAAGTGGAAAAAAGAAGAATGGAAGCCACTAATTACTTGCATTATTCAAGTGACTAGAGCAAGATGGTGCTTTGAAATTCACTGCTAGTGTATTTGTTCATTTTGAGCTTGTCTTAGTCCATTCAGGCTGCTATAACAAAATGCCACTAACTGGGTGGCTTCTAAACAATGGAAATGTATTTCTCACAGTTCTGGAGGCTGGAAGTCCAACATGAGGGTGCCAGCGGTTGAGTTCTGGTAAGGGCCCTCTTTCAGGTTGCAGATACCAACCTCTCACTATCACCTTGCATGGAAGAAGGGGCAAACTAGCTCTCTAGGATCTCTTTTATAAGGGCACAAATCCCAATCATAAGGGCTTCACCTATGAGATAGACTAATGACCTCCCAAAGTCCCCACTATCTTAATACTATCACTGTGGAGGTTAAGATTTCAACATATGAATTTGGGAGGACAAAAACATTCAATCTATAGCAAAGCTACTAATATTGACAATGATAGCTACCACTTATTGAATGCTTAGCATATGCTAGGCATTTTATATCCCTCAATTCCTTTTTAATCCTTCCAAAAACCCTGAAAGGTAAAAATTATTATCACAATTTTACAGATAAAGAAACTACTACCTGCCAGGCGCAGTGGCTCATGCCTATAATCCCAGCACTTTGGGAGGCCAAGGCAGTTCTATCACCTGAGGTCAGGAGTTCAAGACCAGCCTGGCCAACATGGTGAAATCCTGTCTCTACTAAAAATATAAAAATTAGCTGGGTATGGTGGTGAGTGCCTGTAGTCTCAGCTACTTGGGAGGCTGAGGCAGGAGAATTGCTTGAACCCAGGAGGCGGAGGTTGCAGTGAGCTGAGATTGCGCCATTACATTCCAGCCTGGGCGACAACAGCAAAACTTTGCCTCCAAAAAAAAAGGAAGGAAGGAAGGAAGGAAGGAAGGAAAGAAGGAACCACCAGGCACAGTGATGCACACCTGTAGTCCCAGCTACTTGGGAGGCTAAGGCAGGAGGATCGCTTCAGCCCAGGAGTTCAAAGCTGGAGTTCACTATGGTCGCACCTATGAATAGTCACTGCATTCTAGCCTGGGCAACACAGCAAGACTCCATCTCTAAAAAAAAATAAATAAAGGAAGAAAGAAAGAGAGAGGAGAGAGACAGAGAGAGGAAGAAAGAAGGAAGGAAGGAAGGAAGGAAGGAAGGAAGGAAGGAAGGAAGGAAGGAAGGGAACGGAGGCTCTGAAAGATTAGGTACCTTTCAGCCAGAGTAATGAAGTAAAGACCATCTTTCCCAACTGTGCCCTTGACCTCCTACTGCTGACTTTGTCCAGCTTCTAGGAATTCATTTTCTGCTTGCACAAAAAAAATCACACAGGGCCTATAGAGCATTTCTAAAACTAAGCAAATGTGACCTGAATTCCTTCATAAAACACTAGCTACCATATAGCCCAGATTCAACCAGCTTTTACGCACAACTGAAAATTTTAACAGAAATATGGATGTGCTGCCCAAACCTGATCAACTTACTATATTACATCTCTAAAACAGTTCTACCAGATTATTAACTGCAGCTACAAAGAATAACCCCAGAAAATGTTCTCGGATTTTACGTCATCCTTAGCCCAATATGTAAAACTTCCACAGCAGAGAGCCTAACACAGAGTGGGCAATCACCAAATATTTGTTCCCTTATCTTTCCCTTCCTTTACTGCAAGTTGTAGAAATTAAATAGTGAGCTAAGCAAGCAGATCAGGAGAGAACCCCTGGAAAGCAGGTTAACCAGAAACAACAGGATAGATAATTACAGGCTAATCACAAACAGGCGTGGTTCATGGCCCCCTCCAAACCATCCCTTTCGAGGGATGATATTGCCAGTTATGGTTTTACCCAGGAACTGACCTTAGCCCAGAGCCTTCAATTCACTTGGCCAGGGACTTTGCATACCAGAGAAGTCATTCCCAGCCAATAGATATACTTTCCACATTCCCTTTAAACAAGCCTTGTGTTGGTGTTAAGATAAGCTCGCTAAGGGTAACTAAGGGACAGAGTTGGAAACTATGAAACAAGGATAGGAAAAGTGGGCTACATAAATAGGAGCCCCTGGAACAACTTTATGAGCAGCCCCAGGGAATGGCTTTGAGGTGGAGGGAAGCAGGAAATATATATCATGACATATCAGTTTTGATACCCGTGTTCCAAAAAGAGCATTTATGATATTTGAGCACATATTTAATGGTTTGGGAAGTAGTAACAATGAGATGATATACTAAGCACTTTGCCTGGTGCACAGGAAATATGTAGGCAATAAGAAAGAGCTGCCACTATCATTAGAATGAAGACTTTGCTCTTTGCTCTTTATCATTAAGGCTGTAGTTTGTGGCCGGGCGCGGTGGTTCACGCCTGTAATCCAGCACTTTGGGAGGCTGAGGTGGGCGGATCATGAGGTCAGAAGACCACGACTGTCCTGGCTAACACAGCGGAACCCCATCTCTACTAAAAACACAAAAAATTAACGGTGTGTAGTGGCACGCGCCTGTAGTCCCAGCTACTTGGGAGGCTGAGGCAGGAGAATTGTTTGAAGCCAGGAGGCAGAGGTTGTGGTGAGCTGAGATCCCGCCACTGCACTCCAGCCTGGGCAACAGAGCAAGACTTGTTTAAAGGGAATGTGGAAAAAAAAAAAAAAGGACTAGTTTGTTAAAGAGGTTACACGGTGCAGGGTATCTGTATACACAGGGGGCTACTAAGGTGGGTATTGTGGTAGGCTGAAAAATGGCCCTCCCAAAGATACCAGGTTACTTTCCTGGAACCTGTAAAAGTTACCTTTATTGGAAAAAAAAAAGGAGGGGGAGGTCTTTGTAGATAAGAGTAATTAAAGACTCTTAAAATGGGGAGATTGTCTGGTGGGGGACCCTAAAAAAATGCAATCACGAGTGACCTCATAAGACAGAGGAAGATTTCATCACACACACACACACACACACACACACACACAAAGGCAAGGTGAAAATAGCAAAGATAGAGAAGAAGACATTTGAAGATGCTTGCCTTAAAGATTCTAGGGACAACGTCACAAGCCAAGAAATGCCAGCATCTACCAAAAGCTGGAAAAGGCAATGAGCAGCTTCTCTCCTAGAGCCTCTGGAGGAAGCCCATCCTTGTCAATGCCTGGATTTCAGTCCAGTGATTTAGACTCCTGGCCTCCAGAACTAGGCAAGAATATGTTTAGTTTGCTTTTCATTACCAAGTTTGTGGTGAGTTGTTACAGTAGCCACAGGAAACTAATCCAGGTATTAACTGGCTTTTCAACCGAGCAAGACTCACCAGTGAATGAATGACTAGCAAGAGTGAGATGTGCTGTTCTAACTAATAGGTATTAATTGAATGATGCAGTTTCAAAGATATAGACAATAGTGCTGATAAACCAGTTTGTTGGAGGGAAGGAGCCTTTCTTTTTAGCAGACACCAATTTCTATCATGCAAATACTCCCACCATGGCCCAATTTCAAAGGTTTAACATTTGGCTTGCAAAATTCCTTACCATTTAACAATTGGCTTGCACAAGCCAGCAGGAGCCAGCACCCTCCCTGTAGAGGTGCTTTAAATCACAAGAGAAATTGCTCTAAAACTGTGTTGAGCATAATTTAATTTCTCCTTGATAATTCTGAAGGGCACTTCATGGTATTGTAGTTCCTGAGAGTCAACATGGGGAACATTAATTACTGCTGCACTGCATACATGCGGAGTTACTAATCAATGGCATGGGGGTAGATAGTTTCCAATGCTGATGGAATGAGAAGGACCAGGCAGAACCAGAATGTCCTGTAGATTGTCAGTTGCATTCTTTTATTCCTTGGAGAACTCTGGAAAGAATCCAGTAGAGGCCATCACGTCCTTAGGTAAATTTATTATGGTATAAGTTGTAATTGTAGTGACAGAAATCTTAATCATTTTTTTCCAATGGCATAAGGCTTTACAACTTTCAAAGTGAATTAGATTTTTACCTTAAGCAAAATAGAACAGAGGCTTTATCACAAGCAGAAACAAATGGAGTGAGTAAAATTCGGTCTCTCTCTTCAGCCCCATGCTACTGACTTCTGAATAGCATTCCAGCTGTATTTATCTGGGGCTTGGGAAATTTTCTTGGTTCCTGGGAAGAAAGTTAACTAAAACATATGATATCTCTGGCAGCAGTCACAATTTCACAAAAAACTTTCTTGCAATAACTTCACATATTGCTTCCCCTGGTGGAATCACTATCTATAGGGAAAGCTTGGGTCTAAAATGACAACTATATTGAATGAAAGTGAGAGCTGAATGCTATATCCACTAGCTTGTATCTCTCTAGGAGAAGTCTTCATCTTAAAATCACTTTTTATGGATGACGTTATGACAGAGACAAGTTCTAGATTTTTTTCTTTTTCTGCTTTTAAAGCATAAAAATTGTAAAACTTCTGACGTAGCCAGGCACGGTGACGTGTCTGTAGTCCCAGTTACTCAAGAGGCTGAGGCAGGAGGTTTGAGCCCAAAGGTTCAAATCCAGCCTGGGCAACGTAGTGAGACCCCCCCAACACACACCAATCTCAAAACAAGCAAACAAAAAGCCTTCTCAAGTAAAAAATAAGCAAATACACTTACTAGTCCAGCTACTCAACAGTGCTCCCTGTAGATGAAATACTACAGAGTGTTTGCTATTTACAGGAAACTGGAGGTGGGGTGGTTACTGGAGAGTGGGTTGGCAGAGATTGGTGGTTATGTAATTTAATCCTGAGATAGACTGGTTATGAGAATCAGTGTTTTCAAATTTCAAATACTGTTTTGCTTTTGCTTTTGTGTATATATACATGCATATATATACATATATACACATATATATACATATACATACACACACACACACATACACAAAAGCAAAAGCAAGACAGTTATTAGCTATCTTTCCTAGAGATAGCTAGCAAGGACAGCTAATCAACTCTTTCAACATTTCAAGATTAAAGGACGAGGATACCACCTGTGTTTTAATATGGACATGGCTCAAGCCCTTTATACTGTCATGTAAAAGATTTTTAGAGCACATGTGTTGATCATTGCAGTGATGAGATGGTATTAAAATGCTTGACAAATTGGTCTCCATGGCAGTGCTTCTAGTCCCAGCTACTCAGGGAGGCTGAGGCAGGAGGATAAAGTGAGCCCAGGAGTTTGAGTCTAGCCTGGGCAACAAAGTGAGATCCTGTCTCTAAAACAAAACTCAACAAAACACAGGCTTGACAAACACCTATTGAAGGCAACATGATCGTTACTTACAGAAAGGAGAGGATCAGAGCTAGGAGAGTGAAGGACTAGATTTATGAAGCTTCAGTCCCTTCTTTATGGCACTGAAGAGAGACAGTTCAAGTCCTCTAATTGCCCCATAGGCTTTGTCATATAAGAATGGATAATTTGCTACAAGCTAGAAATGGCAAAACCAATTACCTAATGTTGCTACTGTACTGACTAATCATCTTACTTGTGAAACTATCTATACCTCGCAGAGAACTTTAAGAAAACCACTGGGCATGGTGGGTCGTGGCTATAATCTCAGCATTTTGGAAGACCAAGGTGCGGGGATCCCTTGAAGCCAGGAGTTTGAGACCAGCCTGGGCAACACAGCAAGATACTGTCTCTACATAAAATAAAAAATAAGAAAAGTTAGCCAGGCATGGTGGCTACGCCTGTAGTCCTAGCTACTTGGAAGGCTGAAGCAGGAGGATCCTTGCAGTGAGCTATGATTGTTCTATACTCCAGCCTGGGTGACAGAGCGGGACCCTGTCTCAAAAAAAAAAAAAAAAAAAAAGAAAAAGAAAAAGAAAGAAAACCTTGCAGTACACATTTTCATAAGCCCAAAAGCTACTTCCTTCCATTTATTGCAAGGCTACGAGAACCCAAATGTCTGCCTGTTACAATTTTAACCAGCACTTTTCTACAAGTGAGTATGTTCAAGAACCCCTAAAAAGACTGTAATAATCAGATATCAAGTACCTATATGAGGTAGCAGGAGGAAGAAAGAGACAGTACAGAGAAATAACAATCCACACATAATCCAGTAATGCAAGCTCTGAAATTCCAACACTTCATTTCAACTGCTTCCCCCAAAATTCCATACCATCTTCTTGCTTTTGGATAAAGTCAGTGACAAGAAACGAGATGGTCATATAGCAGCAACAAAAATGCAATCAGGAGAAATAATGATTTGTAATATCCCTGTGCGAAAGAAACAAACCTGAGTAGTGAGAGGAACATGGGTCTTGGATTAGGATATAGACCGATGTCTAAACCCTGGTTGGCCAGTTATAAACTATGTAATAACCTTGGGCAATTCACCTAATTCCTCTGAGTCTTAATTTCCTCATTTCCTACATGTGGTAATTGTGCCTAATTGAGAAAATGCACAATAGAAACTCAATAGTAGCTCTAATTACCATGCAACAGCCAGGAAGGTCCACTGTGTGGGTTTCTTTCAGGCTGTGAGTAAGTGGACATGGATTTCTGTAGCTCATTTCTGCCAGAGGATATGAGTATTTCAAGAAGCAGGAAGGGCTGGAGGTGTGTGAAGGCTCCCCCGCTCCTGTACTTCATTTGTACACTCTCCTCATCACTGGAGGAGTCTCCTGGCTGCAGTTGAGCCTTGGATGAGATGATTTGCATCACTCACATTCCCAGCTGGATGGGGGAAGCCCAGACATTCTTGCTCTGACCCTCAACCAGCTTGGTGCCAGATTTCCTCTCGCTTCACCCCGCAGGAAGTCATCTAGGGAGCAGGCATCACACGGTAGCAACAGGTCTTGCCCATGACAACATCATAGGTTATTTTGCCCACTCTGTTTATCTTGCACTGAGAGGCAGGAGAGCACAGTAAGGAGCACAGGTATTTTGGTTTTGTTTTGTGGGTTCTGTGGGGGTTTTTGTTGTTGTTGCTGTTGTTTTGTTTTGTTTTGTTTTTGAGATGGACTGTCACTCTGTCACCCAGGCTGGAGTGCAGTGGCACAATCTCAGCTCACTGTAACCTCTACCTCCACGGTTCAGCTGATTCTCATGCCTCAGCTTCCCAAGTAGCTGGGATTACAGGAGCACACCACCATGCCCGGCTAATATTTGCATTTTTAGCAGAGACAGGGTTTCGCCATGTTGGCCAGGCTCGTCTCAAACTCCTGAGCTCAAGTGATCCTCCTCCCTTGGCCTCGCAAAGTGCTGGGATTACAGGCATGAGCCACCGCGCCTGGCAAGGACCACAAGTTTTGAAGTCAAACAGACCTGTTTTCAAAGTCTGTTTCTGTCCTGTGCCACATCTAAACCTTAATTCTCTAAGCTGTAAAAGATGATCAAATAGGCCAGGCACGGTGGCTCACACCTGTAATCCCAGCATTTTGGGAGGCCGAGGAGGAGGATCACCTGAGGTCAGGAGTTCGAGACCAGCCTGGCCAACGTGATGAAACCCCATCTCTATTAAAAATACAAAAATTAGCCAGGCATGGTAGCTTATGCCTATAATCCCAATTACTCCAGAGGTTGAGGCAGGAGAATCACTTGAACCCAAGAGGCGGAGGTTGCAGTAAGCCGAGATCATGCCACTGCACTCCAGCCTGGGTGACAAGACTGTCTGGAAAAAAAAAAAAAAAAAGGAAAATCAGGATTTCTAAGAGATATCTCTACTCTCATGTTCATTGCAGCATTATTCATAATAGCCAAGATATAAAAACAACCTAAATGTCCATCAACAGATGAATGGATGAAGAAAATATGGTATACATATACAACAGAATATTATTCAGCCTTCAAAACAAAAGGAAATCCTGTCATTTGCAACATGAATGAACCTAAAGAATATTAAGCTAAGTAAACTAAGCCAGACACAGAAAAACAAATACTGTGTTGATCCCACTTATATGTGAAAACTAAAGTAGTCAAACTTAGAACAGCAGAGAGTGGAATGTTGGTCGCCATGAGCTGGAGGGATAGGGGAATGGGGAGATATTGGAAAAGGGTTACAGAGTTTTAGTTATCCAAATGAATAAATTCTGGAGATCTATTCTACAACGATGTGACTACAATTAGCAACACTATATTGTACACTTGAAATTTGCTAAGAGGGTAGATATTAAGTGTTCTCACCACCAAAGAAAAAAAAAAAAAGAAGAAAGGAAGGGAGAGAGAACAAAAGAAAATGGTAACTATGTGAGGTGATGGATATGTATATGATATATATGCATATTATATATATGATTTGATATGGATATATCATATATATGCATATATCCATATGCATATCTATGCATAATTGAAATTTGTACATATTTAAAGTGTACATGATTTGATACGCACATATACGCATATATATCCATATGCGTATATGTGCGTATCAAATCATCCATATCCATATCTATGCATATATATGCATATGGATATGGATATATATGCATATATATGCATATGGATATGGATATATATGCATATATATGCATATCAAATCATCATGTTGTACACTTTAATATGTACAGTTTTCAATTGTCAATTATACCTCAATATGGGAAAAAGTCTTGTCATGAAGGAGATGCTTAATAAATGGTAATGTTATTATCTTTGATTGGTTTATCTTTGAATAAATTTCTGTGGCCTAAATGAGGAAGCATATTCAAGGCATATATGCAAATATTTGTAAGAGTAGAGGAAAGTTCTTAATCCAAATTATATGCACCAATATTGCTCACTTGAGTGGAAGGAAATTATAGAATGCAGTATTAACTTTCTAATGACTAGACCAAATTAGTTGTAAATTACCCAATCAGTTCAGGGGAGGAAAAAAACACCTGATTCAAAGTTGTTTGTTTCCCCCTCTGCGGGTTCATTTTATTGCTGCAACCTTCTAATTTGTTTTAGTTATAAAGACATGGCCATTTCATTTTCAGTTTCACCCAGGAACTAGAACTATATTTTGAATAGGGACAATTGGATTTAGAAAATAACTTTTGTACAACTAGAACTCATTTACAGCTAGTTATTCAAATATCCAGTGACAGCATAATAAAAATTTAGGGCCTTCATTTAATTAAACACTCCAGTTTACGATTCCCTGGAAGTAGTAACACATATTTGGAAACTGCTCTCTTTCATGTTTTTACAATGGCATCTAACATTAAGACAGTAATTTATTAAGAAATAACTTGCTGATCTGAAAGTGCTGGTGGGATTTCAAAATGTCTTTAGAATGAATCCAACTCGATGAGACTTATATGCATAGATTTGGAGAACAAGGAGCTTATCACAGGATTTTCACAGCCCTCTCAAAATGGCAAATGAAGATAAATTGCAGAAATAGGGACTGCATGTTGCAATCAAAAGGGAACCTGCCCACAGACTGAAACAAACTTGGAAAACAAATGAATGGAAGATTAAACAGTGAAGTCTAAGTAATATTACTTGTTCCCCTATGATTAAAGTATGACAGGCACCATGAGTCAAACTGTAAACATATACTAGTTACAGTAGACCTCACTGGGTTTCGGCTTTGGTAAACCACAGCTGCCTCCAATTTACCATTGAACCATGTTTTAGGGAAACGAAACTAGCCACTACCTCTTTTCATGCATGTGATATATTTTTCATAAGCAAGCCCTAATGACAGAAGAGAGCATTCTTAAAATAGTCTAATGGCTTTTTTATATTCAACAATACAATCCCTCTATATTTTTTACACCTAACTCACAACATATTCAAGAATATTCCATCATGTACTTAACTTTAAATTTTAGACTACTTTCTTCACCTGAGCTGGCAGCTTTACTAATACCCTAGTCCAAACATATAGATGGGAGCCTCCTGAAATATATACCAAGAAGCACGTGATATAAACTGGAGGAATCGTAGTATGGGACCACCTAATAATAGTAAAGCCAATGTTTACTTAGTATTTACTATTTACCTAACATTGTGCTAAGCACTTTGGAAGAATTATTTTGTTTAATCGGCAACACCAACAAGACAAAATTCCAGTGTCCCAGATGATAAAACTAGCAAAACTTAAACATCCTAACAGTTAATAAAAAATTAAACCCCTAAGTGAAAATTAGTTTTTCACAGGTGATTTCTTGGCAATTTATAAAATTTAAGTTTTCCTAAAATTAACTGTAAACTGATACATCTTAATCATACATAGCAAATGTCTACAAATTTTAAGTGATTTCTCTGCTATATTAGCCATTTAGATCAGCTTTTATATGAAACTTCCTTTTCATAGGTGCAGTTGAAGACAAAGGATAAAAGCTTTTTCATACTTTAAGCTAACTTTCATTAAACTATCCTATCATCAGAAACCCACTGCCAGTGAGTATGGTGGCTCACGTCTGTAATCCCAGCAATTTGGGAGGCTGAGGCGGGCAGTTCACTTGAGGTCAGAATTTCAAGTGAAATCCTGGTCAGCATGGTAAAACCCCATCTCTACTAAAAATAAAAAAATTAGCCAGGCGTGGTGGTGCGTGCCTGTAATTCCAGCTACTCGGGAGGCCGAGGCAGGAGAATCACTTGAACCTGGGAGGCAGAGGTTGCAGTGAGCTGAGATTGCGCCACTGCACTCTAGCCTGGGTGACAGAGTGAGACTCCATTTCGAAAAGAAAAAAAGAAACCCACTGCCAGCTCTGAAAGATCTTCGATGATTTGGGCCATTCATTCATTCCTCAGACTTAACCACCAACTGTGCACCACACCCTGGTGATACAAATAACACATGAACTCCACCTTCAAAACACATTCAGCCTGTTGAGAGAGATATATAAACAAACCATAGCAAATAAAATGCATAATATCATATAACAGAGGTAGGGAGAATGGAGGTCGAAAGGAGAAAGCAATTGAAAAAAAAGCAATTTTTGGAAGGCTTCACAGAAGCAGTGACACTACAGGTAGCATCTTTTTTTTTTTTTTTTTGAGGCAGAATTTCACTCTCTTGCCCAGGCTGGAGTGCAGTGATGCAATCTCGGCTGACTACAACCTTCACCTCCTGGGTTCAAGCAATTCTCCTGTCTCAGCCTCCCAAGTAGCTGGGACTACAGGTGCACACCACCATGCCCGGCTAATTTTTGTATTTTTAGTAGAGATAGGGTTTCACTATATTGGTCAGGCTGGTCTCGAATTCCTGACCTCAGGTGATCCAACCACCTTGGCCTCCCAAAGTGCTGGGATTACAGGTGTGAGCCACCTTGCCTGGTCTAAAGGTAGCATCTTAAATGTAGATGAAAATCTGTGATGTTCAGTACGTTCACTGTACCTTTTTTTTTTCAAAAGATGAATTACCTTTTCATTAATGTTTTCCTTTTTTCTTTTTTTTTTTTTTTTTGAGACAGAGTCTTGCTCTGTTGCCCAGGCTGGAGTGCAATGGCGCGATCTCAGCTTACCACAACCTCCACCTCTCAGGTTCACTTGATTCTCCTGCCTCAGCCTCCTGAGTAGCTGGGATTACAGGTGTGCGCCACCACACCCAGCTAATTTTTGTATATTTAGTAGAGACCGGGTTTCACCATGTTGGGCTGGCTGGTCTCAAATTCTTGACCTCAAGTGATCCTCCTGTCTCAGCCTCCCAAACTGCTGGGACTACAGACATGAGCCACCACGCCCAGCCAAAAGATGAATTACCTTTTTAAAAATGCATAGGATTATATATCTAATTTACCTACTATTCCATTACTATTTTACATCCTACTTCTGAATTTTTCTGTCTTCCAGCACTTATGTTGACTTAACTTTTTTCTTTTAACCAGTCAGATTGTTGTACTATCCACATAAAAATTATTTCCAAAGACTTGTGATGGAACCCAGGGATGCCACACCTAGGCATATAACTCTCACGAGGAGACATGTACAAAAACATTTATCTTGCATTGTTTGTAAGGGAAAAATAATGGAAACAATTTAAAGATCTATCAACAAAAGTATGAATAAATTGTGGTCTTTTTATACAATGAAATACTATCTAGCACTTTAGATGAACTAGAAGGTGTGTATTGGCCTGACGCAGTGGCCCACACCTGTAATCCCAGCACTTTGGGAGGCCGGTGTTCACTTGAGACCAGGAGTTCAAGACCAGCCTGGCCAACAGGGTGAAACCCATCTTTACTAAAAATACAAAAATTAGCGGAGTGTGGTAGCAGGTGCCTGTAATCCCAGCTACTCCGGAGGCTGAGGCAGGAGAATCGCTTGAACCTGGGAGGCGGAAGCTACAGTGAGCTAAGATCGTGCCACTGCACTTCTAGAGACAGAGCGAGACTCCATCTCAAAAAAAAAAAAAAAAAAAAAAGATGTGTATTAAGGACCAAGCATGGTGGCTCACACCTGAAATCCCAGTACTTTGGGAGGCTGAGACAGGTGGCTCACTTGAGCTGAGGAGTTCACGACCAGCCTGGGTAACATGTGAAACTGTGTCTACAAAAAAATACAAAAATTAGCCGGGCATGGCGTGTACCTGTAGTCCCAGCTACTTGCAGGGCTGAGGCAGGAAGACTGTTTGAGCCCAGGAGGTCAAGGCTTCAGTGAGTCATGATCACACCACTGCACTCCAGCCTGGTGAACAGAGTGAGACTGTTTGGGGAAAAAAAAAAAAAAAAAAAAGATGAGTATTAATACATGTTGAGTGAGAGATTAAGAAGAAAGCACATAATATATCATTTAATGATTAAAAACTTGCAAATCAACTTTATGCCTTATGTATGGATACATATATAGTATAAATATAAAAAAATAGCTGGGTGTGGTGGTGTGTGCCTATAGACCTAGCTACTTAGGAGGCTGAGGTGGGAGGATTGCTTGAGCCCAGTAGTTCTGGGCATCATATAGTGACCTCCCAGGAGCGAGGGCTACCAGGTTGCCTAAGGAAAGGTGAACCTACCTGTGTAGGAAGCAGAGCAGGTTAAAACTCCTGTGCTGATCAGTAGTGGATTGCACCTGTGAATAGCCACTGCCCTTCACCCTGGGCAACACAGGAAGACTCCAGCTCTTTTTAAAAAATTTAAAACAATAAAAAAATACACACAGGAATTAAAACTCTAAATTCAGGTAGTTGTCGCCTCTGCAGATGACAAGAGAGGAATGAGACAGATTGGTTTCAGGGGTTTTAACTACATCTATAAGATTTTAACTTTGTCAGTACTACTGGTGACTTGGTGAGGAAAAAAAGATTTTAACTTGGAAGAAAGAGAGGAAAGGGGAAAAAAAGGAAGGGAGGAAGAGGGAGAAAGGGGGAGGGAGGGAAAAAGAGAGATGTGAAGCAAATATGGCAAAATTTTATTACATGACTGAGCTGGATTGTAGATAGATGATTTTTTTTGTCATATTATTTTGTATGCTTTTTTGTCTGTTTGAAATATTCTATTGTAAATAGATGTGCTAATCTTTATAACAATAATCCATGGTATTATTCACCAAATTTAACAGTCTAACCAAAGTTTAGAAGTAAAAAATCAGCAAGTGGCACATATTTTCCAGTTCCACTAGTAAAGAAACTTGTTTGCATCTGGGGAAGATAATATTTGCAGTGTAACTTCCCCACTCCCTTTCCAGCACATCCTTAAAGGACTCAGATGGAATGTCTTCCTATTACAAAGAAAAGTGCTTGTGCATATTAACTCCTCTGTTGCTGAACCAATTTGTGACAGGATGAAAGAGCTACTGGGAAACAAAGTTAAGAAGGATGGACACTCTATTAAGTATTTATAAATTTCTAGGTTTTTCCTTTTCAAGCTCTCTTAGAATTTTTACGAAAGAGGTCAACAGTTTAGCACGCCTCCAAATGAAAAATGTTATGTTAATGTATTTGCTAATAAATAATAGTTTCAGAGGCAAAATTAAAGGCTCAAGTTGGTAAATAAATCATCCAGCACCATATCCGTATGTGGTCTCTGACATCAAAATAGGATGAAGGGCCGAGCACAGTGGCTTACTCCTGTAATCCCAGAACTTTGGGAGGCCGAGGCAGGTGGATCACTTGAGGTCAGGAGATCGAGACCAGCCTGGTCAATATGGTGAAACCCCATCTCTACTAAAAATACAAAAATTAGCCAGGCATGGTGGCACACGCCTGTAATCTCAGCTACTCAGGAGGCTGAGGCAGGAGAATCACTTGAACCCAGGAGGCAGAGGTTGCAGTAAGCCAAGACTGTGCCACTGCACTCCAGCCTGGGCAACAAAGTGAGACTCCATCTCAAAAAAAAAAAAAAGAGAGAGAGAGAGAGATGCAGAATCTCAGGGTCTCTGACCTACTGGGTCAGAGAGGGCACCACTGCAGCCAACTTGGGTAAAAGGAGACACAAAGCAAGTAAGATGTCAATTTCATATAAGAACAAAAATTAATATGTTTTTCCTTCTTCCCACTCTCCCTCATCTCCCTTCCTCTCTCTTTCTTCCTCTTTTCTTTTGCAGTACACATTAAAAGAGAAACACATCAGCCAGAGAGAAGCAGCAAAATGCTTAGTGGTGAGGGGTTGGCCCCCACCAAGTACAGCAGCATCTGAGCTGCTGCCCCGAATGGTCCTGTACTAGGGAAGCCCAAGACTAAAGCAGACAACACTGCTATCTTCCTTCACCCAGTAAAGAGCAGAACCAAAGTATCAAAAACAGGCAAAGCGGATTCGGGGAAGAATGGGCTAAGTCTCCTACCAGGCAGGACTAGTTTCTCTTACCTCTCTAGTCTCTGAAAAGAAGCACTTCCCAAAAGGCAGAATCCCAATTGAACTGCTAGGTCATGCACTATGCTACAGTCCAATGGAATGTTGTCACCCAACCTGGCCCCATCCAATGGGGAGGAATAAACAGACGCATGCAAGGGAGGAGAAAATAATCTCTGGCTGCCTGGAGGCCCTCACATGGAAGCAGCTAGAGAAATGGTGTGCCGGAGCGTCCACCATGATACTTGTCAGTGGGAATCCAAACAACCACATAGTCAAGTCTGGCTTAAAATGGCCAGTAATGTACACCATTGAAAATCTAGTTTCCATGTCAAGAAGAAAAGTAACATATAAGAGAAACTCAAAGAAATTGCTAAATGAAATGCAAAGCATGCCAAGAAAATGTGGAAGAAACGGATTCTGGTTTGATCCCACTTTGCGAGCAAAATATATCTCATTCTAAGGGGTCATATGACGAGTGGCTTTGGCTGGGTGCGGTGGCTCACACCTGTAATCCCAGCACTTTGGGAGGCCGAGGCAAGTGGATCATTTGAGGTTAGGAGTTCAAGACCAGCCTGGCCAACAGGGTGAAACCCCGTCTCCACTAAAAATATAAAAAAAAAAAAATTAGCCAGGCATGGTGGCAGGTGCCTGTAGTCCCAACTAGTTGGGAGGCTGAAGCAGGAGAACCACTTGAACTTGGGAGGCGGAGGTTGCAGTGAGCCGAGATTGAGACAGAGTAGTACTCTGTCTCAAAAAAAAAAAAAGAGGCTTTGGCTATAATGGGAATGCTGTGGAAAAGGCAAGACCACTAAAGAGGAAAAACAGTTTCATCTTACTATGAGATGAAGGAAATATGTTTTCATGTGCTGTTTTCTAATACCATTTTATGTAGCTGTGGTTTCCTAACTATAGTATAAGATACTCTATCAGGAGCATATGTCTTTTGTGTTTTTTTTTCATTTTCCCCCAAAAGAACCTAATGTACTACATTGCATGCAGTAGGTGCTCAACAAATGGATTAAATTTCAGGAGATGTTGATCTCACCAGGACTTAAATCAATTTGATAGTAATCAGATGATTAATAGCATTCTTATGAAGACAGCATATGGCACTAAAACACCAGAATCTGCCACAATCCTCTTCTCCCTATCTTAACCAAGAATTACACAGGAAGGCAGTAGGCAGGAATTGTTAGAAAAAAGCACAAACACAACGAAGGTGGGAGGCAGTAGTTTTCAAAGCAAATAAGAATTGTGGAGATAGACATCAAAGAGATAACTTGGCAGAGATTTCTACTGAATTCCCTGGCAGAGGGATTCCTGGTCTAATCTTGGAAGTGTCACAGGCTTCCCATGTTGTCCCACATAAGAAATTTATCCTTAATTACCTGCTTCATTTTCTTCATTTGAAAAATAAAGGAAATGAAGGTCGGCAAAGCCTGACTGAATATTTGGAAAAGATTCTAAATTCATCAAGGTTCACAGTCAATCACCCTCCACTCTAGCTCCTAACCAGTATCTTAATACAAATGCAATTAGCCAAAACTTCAGTGGCCCTAGGAAGAGGGGCCAAATTCTGGCCTTAGGGTGTAAAGTGATTTTGAGGGAGAGATATGGAATCAAGGGGTTCAGCTAACCCTTTGCATATGTCACTCAAGCAGCAAAGATCCTTCATTGCCAGGTGAGGGAATGGGTCATAGAAAAAAAAAAAGGGAATTGTAATTGTCCTGATTTCACCACACTCTTGAGATGCTAAAGTTACTGTCTTAGTCCATTTTGTGTTGCTATAACAATACCATAGACTGGGTAATTTAAAAAGAAAAGAAATTTATTTCTCACAGTTCTGGAGTCTGGGAAGCCTGAGAGCAAAGTGCCAGCATCTGAAAACAGCCTTCTTGCTGTGTTATTTCATGGCGGAAGGCAGGAAGGTGAAGGAGGGAGAGAGCAAGAGAGACTGGGGAAGGAGGCCGAACTCATCATTGTATCAGGACCCACTCCCACAGTCAGTGTCCCACTCTGGAGATGATGGCATTGATCCCTGCTTGAGGGCAGAGCCCTCACAAGCTAATCACCTCTTAAAGATCCAACCTCTCAACACTGTTGCACTGGGGATTAGGTTTAAAGGCATGAACTTTAGGGGACAAATTCAAATCACAGTGATAATACTTAAAAGAGTAAAAGAGGCTTGTTTGCTCCTAAGGTTTCTCCTTTTAAGCCAAGGGTCAAGAATGTGGAGCAAATAGATGATTTATTGTTTTAAGACTGAATTGTGGCTTAATCTTGGTTCAAAGAGAATGGAAAAGGCTGATGTTATAATGTCAGAATGGTAGCAAAAAAAAAAAAAAAAATCTGGTGCTGAATTCTATTATATCAGAAGTGGAGTGGGAAGCAACAAACTAACAGGAACATAAGAAACACATGTGCCCCCAGAATCTTCAGTTATCTCATAATAAATACATTCACTGAAAGCAGTGGTTTGGAGGACTGTACCATCTTTTGGAGCTATATTAAGTAACAGAGAGAAGAGGAAGAGGAAGGAAAATAGAATCTTATCGAGAAGGAAATGAGCCAAGCAACAGCAAAAGAATGTCTACAATATACCGAAGTCAATCTATTTAGAAACCCCAGAGGCTTTTAACCCTTTTGGGAGGAGAACGTTTCATCTGTTGATGTTTCTTGCTTTACAGTGCTGAAATCTGATGAAAGTTCAGTCAGAACTACAGGATTGTATGTTATGTTTTTAAATGTATTATGGAAACATCAACTTGTCATTGAAAAAAACAACAAATTTAAACAAAATACGATCAAGATCATGTAAAATTGAATACAACTTTACAAATAGATTGATTTCTAATGCAAACATTTGCAGCCCCAAATGGAAAATATCACCTGTCCCAGGAGGACTATTCAGATGATGAAAGTTGAATCAAAAGATATAACTCAATTTGTTAATGGGGTTCTTGAAGTGCTCATGGAAAATAAACACATTTCCTACCCACAGCAAGGATAAGTAACATATATTGGATATTATTAACCAGGTAATTGCGGTCATCCTAATTTATTCCTTGATTCTTAACTCGTTTCAAAAACAAAGTGGCTTCTCTGCCAAAATTCTATTCGTTCTTTTATAAGTGCAGAAATTTCTTCGCTCTCAAATTCCACTAATTTCCATTATCATTAAATTAGTAGATTAAAACTTCGTTGAGATCTTCTTTATTGAACCTATTTGTTTATCTAATTCTGCCATCCTTATTAGGGGGCTATTAACTCAAAAATATTTGGTTTTGGCTGGGCATAGTGGCTCACACCTATACTCTCAGCACTTTGGGATACTGAGGTGGGAGTCAGTTGAGGCCAGGAGTTCAAGACCAACCTAGGCAACATATCAAGACCCCCATGTGTACAAAAAATAAAACAAAAATTAGCCAGGTGTGGTGGTGCATGTCTATAGTAGTCACAACCACTTGAGAGGCTGAGGCAGGTTTGCTTGTGTTCAGAAGGTCAAGGCTGCACTGGCTGCACTGAGCTATGGTCACACCATGGCACTCCAGCCTAGACAACAAAGTGAGACCCTGTCTCAGAAAAACAAAGAATAAAAAATTAAAGAAATATATATAATATGTATAATACAGGTGTGTGTACATATGTGTATATGTATATATGTGTGTATGTATATATATGTATATATTTTTGTGTGTTTTTATTTCTGTTTACTGGTTTCCCTCCTAAAGCTAATCACTGGGGCCTCTGTTCTTCCAACTTTAAAATGAGAGCAGGCTAGGCGTGGTGGCTGCCGCCTGTAATCCTAGCACTTTGGGAGGCCAAGGCAGGTGGATCACTTGAGGTCAGGAGTTCGAGACCAGCTTGGCCAATGTGGTGAAACCCCATCTCTACTAAAAATACAAAAAATTAGCCGGGCCTGATGACGGACGCCTGTAATCCCAGCTACTTGGAGGCCTGAGGCAGGAGAATCACTTGCACCCAGGAGGCAGAAGTTGCAGTGAGCCAAGATCACACCACTGCACTCCAGCCTGGGCAACAAGAGTGAAACTCTGTTTCAAATAAATAAATAAATAAATAAAATAAAATGAATGCTTATATCAAATAAGCCTAACATTTAGGAAAATATATTTCAGTACATATAATAGAAGCAACCTACTTTCAGAAAGACAATGAACTGATGAAAAAGGTTTTGTTTTTTGCTTTTTTACATATTAGTTATAAAATAATTACTAAGAAGTAAAATTCAGTCACATTTATTCACAGATCTGTTCTATCAGGGTCTTAGTATAACTGAAATCAAAGCGTTTACTATTTGGTGATACCAAATTCTCTAATGAACCGCCTTCTATTGAAGTTTTACTTTTTTTTTTTTTTTTTGAGACAGAGTCTTTCTCTGTCCCCCAGGCTACTGCAGCGATGGGATCTCAGTTCACCGCAAGCTCCGCCTCCCAGGTTCACGCCATTCTCCTGCTTCAGCCTCCCGAATAGATGGGACTACAAGCACCCACCACCACACTCGCCTAATTTTTTGTATTTTTAGTAGAGATGGGGTTTCACCATTAGCCAGGATGGTCTCGATCTCCTGACCTTGTGATCCGCCTGCCTCGCCCTCCCAAAGTGCTGGGATTACAGGCGTGACCCACCACGCCCGGCCAGAAGTTTTACATTTTTAAGCAAGAACAGTGTTACAGATTTCTTACACAGCCATTTAAATTCACCATGCGATACTGAATTACATTACATTATAATGAATCATTGCCACTAGGCCAACAGCAAGTAACAACAAAAAAAGCCAAGCAATAATGTGATTTTTTTTTCAGAGTCAACTGGATGTTGGCCATATTTCAATGTAGTACTTTTCTTTCTATAGAATAGATAGGAATTCCAACATATATAGGAGCATATGTATTACATATGCATAATATATATAGCAGATAATTATATGTATACAGGCAATTGTATGTAGATGTGCATATATAAATATACACATATGACTTTTAAATTCTACCACATATACATTGCACTTGTTTCTCTCAGTTACAATAAAAAGGACTGTATTTCAATTTTAGATATTCTCATTACAAGGAAATAATAAGAATGTAAGGTGAGTCAGCCGGGCACGGTGGCTCACGCCTGTAATCCCAGCACTTTGGGAGGCCAAGGTGGGTGGATCACAAGGTCAGGAGATCGAGACCATCCTGGCTAACAAGGTGAAATCCCGTCTCTACTAAAAATACAAAAATTAGCCAGGCATGGTGGCGGGCGCCTGTAGTCCCAGCCACTCTGGAGGCTGAGGCAGAGAATGGCATGAACCCGGGAGGCAGAGCTTGCAGTGAGCCAAGATTGCACCACTGCACTCCAGCCTGGGCAACAGAATGAGACTCTGTCTCAAAAAAAAAAAAAGAAAAAAAAGTAAGGTGATAGATATGTTAATTAGCCTGATTTGATCATTTCACAATGTATACATGTATTGAAACAACACATTATACCTTATAAATGTATAAAATTAAAAATGAAATACAATTTTAAAGTCTGTATTGTAAAAATCTAAATTTACAAAATCATTATAAAAATAGTTTTTATACATTACATATCATCTGCATCTGGCATGTGGTTCTTCAAATATCTATTTTTTCCTGCATCTAGTACGATTTTTCTTATGAAAGTTAGATTTTCTTTCCATCTGAACACATCACAAAAGTGATCACATATATTTTCTTCATAAATCTCTAAGAGAAAGCTTCTGGTAACAATAGACAAACTAAGAAACACTAAGCAAATTGATTTAAAAATCTTTAACAGCCGGACACAGTGGCTCAAGCCTGTAATCCCTGCACTTTGGGAGGCTGAGGTGAGAGGATCACAAGGTCAGGAGATTGAGACCATCCTGGCCAACATGGTGAAATTGAAATCCCGTCTCTACTAAAATTACAAAACTTAGCTGGGTGTAGTGGTGCGTGCCTGTAATCCCAGCTACTCTGGAGGCTGAGGCATGAGATTTGCTTGAACCCAGGAGGCAGAGGTAAGAGTGAGCCAAGATCGCGCCACTGCACCCCAGCCTGGTGACAGAGTGAGACTCCATCTCAAAAAATAAAAAAAAGGGCCTGGAACGGTGACTAATGCCTGTAATCCCAGCACTTTGGGAGGTCAAGGCGGGCGGATCACCTGAGGTCGGGAGTTTGACACCAGTCTGTCCAACATGGAGAAACCCCATTGACTAAAAATACAAAATTAGCCGGGCGGGGTGGTGCATGCCTGTAATCCCAGCTACTCGGGAGGCTGAGGCAGGAGAATCGCTTGAACCCAGGAAGCAGAGGTTGCGGTGAGCCAAGATCATGCCATTGCACTCCAGCCTGGGTAACAAGAGTGAAACTTAGTTTCAAAAAAAAAAAAAATATATATATATATATATCTACAACCTGAAAATGAGCTCTTAAAAATGAGATTCTTTCTAAAGATTAATCTTGGTAAATTACTGTGTTGTAACTGATTCTTTTGCGTAGTGCTTATTAATATAGAAATGTGTGGCAGTTCAATCATCTTCAGTCCTGCAAGTAATTTGCAATAAAATTAGAAACCCATTTCTGTTCTGCTTTGGGGTTTTTAAAATTTTTTTTATTTTTTCAAATTAAGAAAATTCCATTAGCCTTTTCTCCATTTCCTCTAATTCTGGCAGCATCTTTGAACCCCTAACACTTGGCACCTGCTACTTCAGACAAACCAACCCTATGCAAATGACAAAGAAGGGGCCTCCCAACCTTCTCCCTGTGTTACCATTTCAGAAGCACTACTCAGGGCACAGTGGTACACATTTCTTATGGCCACTAGCATCTTTTTCCAATTTTCAAACAAATCATCAAACATCTGGGTCAATTATACTTAAATTACAGAAGCATGGAATTTTAGGCAACAGGCCCCTCATTTTAACTCAGAGGTTAAGTGACTTGCTCAACATCACACAGCCCAGTAAATGGAAGTCTTGCAACCCAAACTTGAGCCCCATTCCTTGGTGAGTAATCCTGAGTGTGTGTACGACAAGATAAATACAAATAATGATGTTGTGTTCTTTACCAAAAAGAAAATGAGGATTAGCACTCTAAAATATCATTTAGCTCTACAGGGTTCCAGGCTATTCTGGTCCTGTTTTAAGTGAATAGGAATTTATACATTATATAAACAAAGCCAAATTTTCAAATAAGGAATTAAGACAAATGCAGCAGCATAGGAGATATTTGTGCTAAAAAAAAAAAAAAAAAAAAAAGAGTGTGCCTCTTTTTATCTCAGAAATACTTCATATATTTTCTTAACTTGAAAAGTAAAGCTAAATTTGATTAAGCACATGTCTGGATATCACATGAGCCTTCTACTACTATAGAAGAGTGGAAACCAAAAGAAATGCCACATATTTCATGGTGTGAATCAGTTTCTTTCCAAATGACACTTCCTTTGAAAAGGCATAAATTTGGAATTTGACTTTTGGATAATGCTGTCTTTCAATTTTCAAATATAATTGTGATGTAATTGATATAATCTGCATTTCAAAGCTGCTAAAGCTGAGTTTACCACCAAAACTAAGCACAAGATCTCCTTTTATGGACCAAAATAAAGAGCAGTGTACTGAATTATTAGATAAGCTTTTGTTCTTTCCTTCAAATATTTGCATGAATTATTCAGGCTTTATATGGACAGAGCTTTGAAATATTCCAATTCCTTGAGGTATTTCATTATGTAAGATTCATATTTATTAAATCCTGTAGCATGTACTTTCCCTGCAAAAGTTCAGGTTCAGTTCCATTATGATTTCTTCAGTAGAGATCCTACACAGAACAGAGAGTCTCAGATGGTGGAGAAGATACAAAGATAAGCAAAACAATCTTCAGGGATATTACACATAAGGGGAAATTCAAAGCCATAAAATACTTGCAAACCATGAATTATAGTTTCCAAAGAGAAAGAGATATCTTCCAGCCAGGGTCTAAAGGAAAACCTTCAGAGAGAAGCTGGCATTTCAGATGGGCCCTGAAGAACTAAAAGGAATTTCACAAGTAGGGGAACAGTAAAATGAGGGGGCTGAGATCTCAACTTCGCCCATGCTACTGTTTCCATCTTTGAAATCTCTTTTAGATATGACAACCCATGCAGTCAACTTCCCAGCTATGTTGCCAGCTCCTTAATTCTGCCTCCCTTCCTGGTAAACACATTCTGACTATCCCAGGAACCCCCTTTCTGAGGGCTACCCTTCTACTCCATCCCCACAAACATGCCCCCTTCAGCTCTTCTGGGTGTCACAAACAACACTAAGGAAGCAGGAAAGAGTAGCAGTCACAGTCTCATCAGAACCCTCAACCCATACCCCTGCTTCCTCCCCATTGAGTCCTGCTTGGTGAAAGATGCCATCCAAAGCTAGAAACGTGGCAACTAATGTGGCCATGCGATCTCACCTCTCACTTAACAATAGTTCTGTGACTCCCCAAATTATATTTCTCAACTTGGCACATGAATCTTTTCTGTCCATTCTCAGCACTGCCCACTCCCTGGCTCACAGTGACTCTTTGTAGACCCCACCACATACACACACAAATGCGCACACACACACTCACAGGCACCCTGTTGTATTTTCCTTCTGTCTTGGCTTGTGCTTCCCCCTTGTATTGTCCATTCTCACATTTCTATAAAGAAATACCTGAGACAGGGTAATTTTAAAACAAAAGAGGTTTAACTAGCTCACAGTTCCTTGTGCTGTACCGGAAGCATGATGCTGTTATTTGCTTGGTTACTGGGGAGGCCTCGGGAAACTTACAATCATGGTGGAAGGCGAAGAGGAAGCAGCCATCTCACATGGCTAGAGTGAGGGCAAGAGAGAGAGGAAAGGGGGGAAGTGCCACGTACTTTGAAACAACCAGATCTTGCAAGAACTCACTATCATGAGAACAGCACCAACAGGATAGTGCTAAACCATTCATGAGGAATCCATCCCCATGATCTTGTCACTTCCTGCCAGGCCCCACCTCCCACACTGGAGATTACAATTCGACATGAGATTTGGTGGGGACACAGATCCAAACCATACCACCCCTCTGTCTGGAATACAACTACATCCTTCTCTGGGTTGCCCTGAGAGTCCCTACTCATCCTTTAGGTTTCAGCTCTATTAAATTCTTTGCTTTTGAACAGTTTCTTGCTCTTCTAATGTAAATCCATTTAGCCCTTCTGGAGTATACCCTTTACCCAGAACACACAAAGTCTTGAAACTTTGCTCATTCATCAAAGAATTCTTCCTCCTTAGTATCAGAGAGTGGGCAGCAAAGAAAGCTGTGACTGTTTATAAGGTAAGTTTTGTTATTGGGGCAGGGGATGTGGGAAGAATCCAAATCACAAATTTTGAAAACAAATGAGTCAAAATATTGCCACATTTAACTGTCCTGCTTCTCTGGAAGAATACTAAAATGCTCCAAAAGAAGAATAAGGGATCATAGCAGGTGGGTGAGCCATGCAATGGCAAAAAGAGGAAATTACAGGAAAGAGGATTGATAGGATGTATAATTAACTGACTCTGGAGAAAATATGAGGAATCAAGGAAGGGTATGACTTTGAGCCTTAGAAACTAAAGGAAAGATGATATATATAAAGGCTGGGTATGGTGGCTCACGTCTGTAATCACAGCACTTTGGGAGGCTGAGGTGGGAGGATCACTTGAGGTCAGGAGTTTGAGACCAGCTTGGCCAACATGGTGAAACCCCATCTCCACAAAAAATACAAAAATTAGCCTGGTATGGAGGTGCATGCCTGTAATCCCAGCTACTCGGGAGGCTAAAGCAGGAGAATCACTTGAACCCAGGAGGTGGAGGTTGCAGTGAGCCAAGATCACACCACTGTATTCCAGCCTGGGCAACACAGCAAGACTCCATCTTTAAAAAAATGATATCTGTGATGGCATTTGGGAGGGTCAAAGGGGAGGATATTTGATGGGACAGCAGGGCATCAAGTGGAATGTGTTACAAGCAGATCTGTAGCTTAGAACTCAGGGGAGGGGGAGGCCCTGGTGAACAGACAGGGACTCAGAAATGACTGAAGATGAGAATAAGCAAAATTATTTTTGCACCAAGGACTTGGCTTTGTGGGACATCCACAGTTACAAAAGGGGAAGAAAAAGGGAAAGCAGTTTAAAAACTGGAAGCATCAGAAGAGGTAGTGATCTAGGACAGCAGAGCATCCCAGCAGCCAACAGGAGAGAGGTAAAAGGAAGAGCAGTCAACACTGCTGGATGCTGCAGAGGAGTGAAGGAAAATGGGGGCTGAAGGAAAAATGGTTTCATTCAGTGACTGGGAAACAACAGCGGTGACTTCAGAGAGGGCAACTGCCAAGAGAAAGGTGAGAGAGGAAGCTAGATTACGAACGGCAGAGAAGCAAATGCGAGTTGACTTCTAGTGAACATGGGGCTTTGAGGACCACGCTGATCCAAAATGATAGTGATAATAGATTAAATATAAAATGGGAGAAATGTAAGACATTTCACACTTAAAAACATCTCCATAGCCCAGAAATGGAACAGAAACAATATGATAATTAGCCTGAAGATGTAGACCAGCTCAATTCTGCCAAAAGCAAACAGAGGCATCCAGGGGCAAGACTCATACAGGGTACTAAGAACTAAATAACCCATGTAAGGCAGAAGACTCACATAAAACCAAGGGCTGGGAGAAGGCTACCCCCTTGAAAGGAACTGCCTAGGGCTACAGGCTTGTACACATCTGTATACCTAGGGAGATGGAAGAACCAGACATAGTCTTAAAGCTGGAATTTGACCCTAGAGAAGAAACTGGATCTACAATACTATAGGATAAAACCGAGGTCTAGGCCTGGGAGGCCCAGAAAGTAGGTAACGGCAAAACTATGAGACCAGGAAGGTTAAGCCTGGGGGACAGGAAGGAATTAAGGAATGGAAGAAGGAAGGTAGAAAAGGAAAGAGGGAGAGAAATAAGAAAACCTGCCGAAAATAGGAACCACAACATGGAGAAGAATTCACATCAGGTAAAAAGAAAATACTAATTACTTCTTTAAAAAGAATTTGTTCAAGACTTTCAAAGGAATTAAGCGCAGGAATAACAAAAATTATGAAGCACGAACAGTCAGAAATAAAATAACTATGAATAATTATGAAGAATAACAAATTAAAATCCTGAGAATTAAAAATACAGTCAGAAAAGTTGTTTTTTTTGTTTTTTTCTTTGAGATAGAGTTTCACTCTTGTTGCCCAGGATGGAGTGCAATGGCACAATCTCGGCTCACTGCAACCTCCACTTCCTAGATTCAAGAGATTCTCCAGCCTCAGCCTCCCTAGTAGCTGGGATTACAGGCACCTGCCACCATGTCCAGCTAATTTTTTGTATTTTCAGTAGAGACAGGGTTTCACTGTGTTGGCCAGACTGGTCTGGAACTGCTGTCCTCAGGCGATCCACCCGCCTCAGCCTCCCAAAGTGCTAGGATTACAGGCTTGAGCCATCATGTCCGGCTCAGTCATAGAAATTTTTAAAAGAAAGAAAGAACAACGAATGGGATAAACTCTGAAATGAACATACTTAGAAAATTGGGAAATAGTACAATATTGCTAAACAGACCCATGACAAAATATATGCACACACAGAGTTAAGAGACATATATGGTAGACAGGGAGACCTCAACATACTACTGCTAAGACTTTCTGGTGAAGGGCAGTTTGGTGATTAATACATTCATTTATTTATTTTTTTTTTTTTGAGATGGAGTCTCACTCTGTTGCCCAGGCTGGGGTGCAATGGCGCAATCTTGGCTCACCGCAACCTCCACTTACCGGGCTCAAGTGATTCTCCTGCCTCAGCTTCCTGAGTATCTAGGATTATAGATGTTCACCACCATGCCCAGCTAATTTTTGTATTTTTAGTAGAGATGGAGTTTCACCAGCTTTGGCCAAGTTGGTCTCGAACACCTAACCTTGTGATCACTCACCTCGGCCTCCCAAAGTGATGGGATTACAGGCATGAGCCATCACGCCTGGCCCATTTATTTAATTCTTATAATGAAAAAAGTATATTGGCAACAAGTATCCAACTGAAGAAGCTGAAAAGAATGTTAATGAAAATCCAAATAAAGAGGAAGAAACTAATATGTAGGCAAAGAGATTAATAAAACACACACACACCCACACACACACCCACCCACACACACCCCCACACACACATACACACACACCAGAAGTGAAAAAGGAAACAAAAAGCTAGTATAGTCAGCTCTTCATCTGTATCTGCAGTTTCCACATCCACAGATTCAACCACTTGTGGACAGAAAATATTCTGAAAAATAAAAAATAACAATACAAGAATAAATATGCAAATAAAAACAATACAGCATAACAACTATTTACATAGCATTTATATCATATTAGATATTTTATGTAACCTAGAGATAATTTGAAGCATACAGGAGAATTGTGTAGGCTATATGCAAATAGGATGGCATTTTACATCAAGGACTTGAGCATCCTTGGATTCTGGTATGCAAGAGTGTCCTGGAACCAATCCGCTACAAATACCAAGGTACCACTGTACTTTGAAAAACTAATAAAATTGACACACTTCTATTAAGGCTGATCAAAAAGAAAAGAGAAGGCACAAAAATATTAGAAGAGAAAAGGTAACATAAACAATTCAAGTAAAATTTATAAATACAACTTTTTTTTGAGACACAGTCATCCTTTTATTCCTTACTTTCTTAACAAACTGCTTTCACTTAAAAAAATTTAAAAAAGAAACAGAAAAGAAAAGAAAGAAAAAATGAAAGACCCTATATCTCTAATTAGAAACTTTAGAAAAAGATAAATTCTAAATAAAATACTAGTCACTTATATTCAAGAATGTATTTTGAAAAATGAAAATACATCATAACCAAATAGAATTTACCCCAAGAATATAAGAATGTTTTGACATCAGAAAATATCTATAACTTTGTTCACAATATTGTCTACATATAGAAAACCACACACAAAAAAACTCTCAATGGAATTTTTTTAAAAAGACATTCTACAAAAGTAAACATTCATTCATGACTTAGTAAATTTTGTATATATTTTATTAGGATAAATTGTCCTCTGACCATTTCTTCATTCATTCATTTTGTTTCCTTCCCCCCATCTACCATTAAAAGCAAGGCTGTAATAAGTATTTTCCCACAGTCTCTTTGTGCACGGGTAAAATTACCTCTCTAGAGTGTATACTTAGAAGGAGCATTGCCTAGGGGAAGGATCTGCTCATCCTCAAGTATTTACAAATTGTAAAGGTTTATACAAATTTACACTCCTACCAGCAGTGTATGGGAGCTTCCCCATATCAATGCCAACATTTTCCGTACTTTTTCCCCAAAATGAATGGGGATAAAATTTATTTATGAATTCTACCATTATTTATTGAGAACCTAGTATGTGTCAAGAACTGGAAAAGAGTAGTAGGTAATGAGGTAAAAAGGTCATGGCGTGCAGAGGATGCATGTGGTACCATTGTCATAACTTTGGCTTTTATTTGAAGTGACATGAAAAGCTATCGGAGGATTTGATTCAGAGAAATGGCATGATTTGACTGTTTTGTAAGAATCACCCTGGCTGTTGTGTTAAGAACAGACTATAAGGAAGTGATGAAGGAAGCAGGGAGACTAGTTAGGAGGCTATTGCAATAATTCAGACAAAAAGATGTCGGGGGCTTAGACCACTATAAAAATGCTTTGTTTAAAAATTTTCTATTTTCCAGAATTGCAGTGAGACTATGTTTATGACCTGAGGGTAGAAAAGGCCTCCTGATACAATACAAAAAATGCCAGTCATAAAGAAAAGGATTAATAAATTTTACTATATCAAAACTTTACATCTGTTCAACAAAATGAGATTCAAATCCCAAGGAGAGACTGAGTGAAAGCATTGTAATGAATGTAGCAAAGGACTTGCCTTTTTATGTCCCCAGAAAAAAGACAAACAAAATTGAAAAATGGGCAAAGGGCCAGGCGCGGTGGCTCAAGCCTGTAATCCCAGCACTTTGGGTGGCCAAGGCGGGTGGATCACGAGATCAGGAGATCGAAACCATCCTGGCTAACACGGTGAAACCCCCTCTCTACTAAAAATACAAAAAAAATTAGCCGGGCGTAGTGGTGGGCACCTGTAGTCCCAGCCACTCAGGAGGCTGAGGCAGGAGAATGGCGTGAATCCGGGAGGCAGAGCTTGCAGTGAGCTGAGATTGCGCCACTGCACTCCAGCCTGGGTGACAGAGCGAGACTGTCTCAAAAAAAAAATAAATAAATAAAATAAAATAAAATAAAAATGGGTAAAGAACATAAATAAGCAATTCACCAAAGAAAAAACATGAATGGCAAATGAGCATCTGAAAAGATGCTCAGTCTTACTGGTTTTGGGGGGAAAAACAAATAAAAAGAAGGGGACACTATTTTTCATACATTGGATTGACAATAAGTAAGAAAAACTGATGTATTGGCAAGCATCTGGAAAAACAGACATTCTCTTACCATATTCCTGGGAATATAAACTGGCCAACCTTTTTGGAGAACACATTGGGCAGTAGTCCTTCACACTTTGGATGTGCCTATCGTTTGACTCAGTAATCTCACACCTTGGTATCCACTGTAGAGAGATATTTGCACATGTGCAAAAAGGAAGCAGGTACAAGGTTGTTTCACTATAGCACTATTTATAGTGGTAAAAACTCACAGCATAGCAACCTAAATGATCATCAAAAGACTGACACTTAGTGATGCATCTGACCTACGTAAGAGCATGCAGCAGTTGAAAAAAACTAAAATGTACTGACAGAAAAACCTCTGAGAGATATGGCTAAATTAAAAAAAAAAAAAAAAAAAAAGCAAAGTTGAAGAACAATCCACACTGTGTGATACCATTTCAGTCAAAACAAAACAAAGCAAAATTCCCTCACTGGCTCTCTCTCTGTGTATAGATATAGATAGATAGATACATATACACATGTACATAGATGCAGATGTATGTATACAGATAGATCAATACAGATATATAAATATCTAAAAAGATGAAAAAGACACACTCCAACTTGAAATCAGTGTTTTCTGTAAGGAAGAACCTGAAATAGGGGTTGAAGGAGGAGGATGAAGAAAAAGTTTTTATTCATCTTTCTTATGTGATTTTCTTAAAGAGCCCTTGAAGCTTCACTATGCTTAGGAAAAGACCTTCCCCTTTCTAAGTTACTGCTCAGTGTCAGGCATTTGGGCCCCTGCACTACATTCCAGACTGGCTGCATTCCTGGTGAAGCCAGTGATTCATCTGAGCATGCCCTGGGCCAGCCCCAGGTACTGATATTCTGTGCTTTATTCTAGGCTCAACATCCACCCAGACTGACCATGGGAAAATCAGTTTCAGTTCCTTTCTCTTATCTAGCTCAGTTGTGGGGCAGTTACCTCACAATGGGATGCAAACGAGGATTCAAGCAAAGTATTCTATAAGCTGCCTCCTCAATCTTCTCAGCGCCTCTGGTAACCAGCCAAGCCAGTCTTGGCCGTGTGGAGGTGGAGACTTCAGGAGAAATGCTTGCTGACTTTGTGCACTATTCGAGCAAAAGGGCAAGCTGGGGATACCATTGCTGGAAAATTTTTAGTGCAGCAAAGTGTTCCCTACCCATCTGGCCAACTAGATACCGTTTTTCTTGCACCCTTTTTCAGTAAATATAGGGCAGATAAAATAGCCTTTTACCCCACAGATGAAGCCCTGGAGAGATCATCCATAAATTACAAATATAGATTGATTTGGGGTGGGGGTGGGGAGGGAAGGCAGGAGAGGACTCAAATGCCATAAACAAACTCCTAAGGAGAATGCTATGAATAAAAACTTCCTGTACCAGTCAGCAGCATCCTAATGAGACGGAGCTCACATGTGTACAACAGCTGTATAAATTACCAAGCTTAAAGGGTAGAACTAACTGCATCATACTACTTCCAAAACACTCGATTCCTTCTTTCTTTCTTCTTTTCTACTCCAAAATAATCTAAAACAATCCTATAACAATTACAAACTGGGGGAAAGGCAAACCATTCTGGGAAAGAAAAAAATAGCAGCTGCTCTAGATATCATTTTCAGATTTTGGCTAGGATTGTTTAAGTTATTTTTTATTTTCTTTTATTCTTGGCTGGCTTGACAGCCCTTCAGGATTTCAGCTGATTCCAAACACAGCTCAATAAAGATCATTCCAGAGAAGCTTCATATTCCTAAGATTCCTTAAATTTCTCTTTATTTTAACTTAGGAAATTAGGTTGAAAGAAGATGAAAAACAGCCCAGATTGCACCATTTCCTATGCAAGTTTCTTGCAAAGCAAGCTGTGTCCCCCTTTCCAACAAGAACAGAGAGACACAGTTCTGATTGGGAGGTGGGCGGCAGGTCCTCTGAAGCAGCAGCAGGACTATTTGTCTTTTGAAAATGCCCCAGCAGGTCCAAAGTCTGTCTGAAAACTTTTTGTAAAGGAGGAGGAGAAAAAAAAATGAGATTCTAGTGAGCTAACCATCTAAAAAAGCCAGTGACTGCACTGTGGACTTCTTTCATGCACCAAATATTTATTTTGCACCTAGGTGTGCCACGCTCTGTTCTATATGCTGAAGAGGGAGCAATAAAGACAACCAAGTGTCTGATTCCCTCAGAGTTTCTGTGCCTGGGACCAAACTGTTACAGGAAAGTGGTCCTGATCCAGACCCCAAGAGAGGGTTCTCGGATTTTGTGCAAGAAAGAATTCAGGGCAAGTCCACAGTGCAGAGCAAAAGCAAGTTTATTAAGAAAGTAGAGGAATAAAAGAATGGCCACTCCATGGACAGAGCAGCCCCGAGGGCTGCTGGTTGCCCATTTTTATGATATGCTAAACAAGGAGCGGATTATGCTAAACAAGGGATGATTTATTTATGCCTCCCCTTTTTAGATCATATAGGGTAACTTCTTGACATTGCCATGGCATTTGTAAACTGTCACGACGCTAGTGGAAGTGTAGTAGTAAGGACAACCAGAGTTACTCTTGATGCCATTTTGGTTTTTGTGAGGTTTAGCCGGCTTCTTTACTGCAACTGTTCTATCAGAAAGGTCTTTATGACCTGCATCTTGTGCCGACCTTCTATCTTATTCTGTGACTTAGAATGCCTTAACTGTCTGGGAATGCAGCCCAGTGGGTCTCAGCCTCATTTTACCCAGCTCCTATACAAGATGGAGTTGCTCTGGTTCACACGCCTCTCACAAAACCAAGAAGACAATTCAAGGAAGCCCTTTCCCCTGTCTGCTCCCAGCTGGGTTTCAAGTCTCTTCCTTCTGTTGTTCCTTCTCTTACAACCCTGGTTTATTATACTCTTTACCCTTCCCTTATGTAATCATATGTCCCTTTGTAAACATCAAAAGAAAATAAGCAGGCCCAGGGAGCTGATGGAAATGAGAATGATGACTCATAGAAGGACGTTTTTCTATTTTTCACTTATACAAGCCTCTTTTGAGAAGAGCCTAGATGCCTTTTCTTTCTGAAACTAGCTTGTCTCCTCTGTTGTAGTGAATCCTCACTTTGTCTCTGATTATCAAAATCTACTCTCAACCATTCACTGCTTTGTGCCTCCAGCTCACCTGGGCCCTCAGAGTAGTCTGGCAATCATTTCTTATTTCCCTAAGCAGCTTTTCTCCCCCACCTTTCACCCTTCATTTAGGCTATTTAAAAAAAAATCTTCGGCCGGGCGCGGTGGCTCAAGCCTGTAATCCCAGCACTTTGGGAGGCCGAGACGGGCGGATTCACGAGGTCAGGAGTTCGAGACCATCCTGGCTAACACGGTGAAACCCCGTCTCTACTAAAAAATACAAAAAAAGCAAAAAAAGCTAGCCAGGCGAGGTGGCTGGCGCCTGTAGTCCCAGCTACTCGGGAGGCTGAGGCAGGAGAATGGCGTAAACCCGGGAGGCGGAGCTTGCCCTGAGCTGAGATCCGGCCACTGCACTCCAGCCTGGGCGACAGAGCGAGACTCCGTCTCAAAAAAAAAAAAAAAAAAAAAAAATCTTCATGCTCCCTGAAGTTCCATGCTCATATGCCACCCCAACCACTACACTGACATTCACCCACTATAGAAGTGGCCCATACTTCATAGACAAAATAGAAGCCATTGGAAAATTCCATTTCCAATCATGCCACCTAGAAGGTTCTCTGCATCTGCACATATTTTTTTCCATCCTGCATAAAGAAAGGGTGCCCTCCCATTTAAGGTGAGCGCCTGCACCCAAGCTTTGGATACACCCTCTTTAGTATTCTCAGGAAAGGTCCTCCATGTGTTATTCCCTTCTTTATCTCGCCATTCATTTCTTTCCTCTGCTGGGTCCTTTCCTTCAGCCTAACACAAAACCCCTGGCCTCTCATCCTACAGATTTCCTACTAAAAACTGGTTCAGAAACTCATCCAAGAATTAATGAACAAAAAAGGAACGAGGAAAGGATCTATATTAAAAATACTATTCGTTGACCACTGGATTTTTTTCATCCCCACGACTATCTCCTTTTTATTCATATTCGTCTTTCTGGAATATTTTCTCAACTCTATTTTTTTTTCTTTTTTTTTTTTGAGATGGAATCTTGCTCTGTTGCCCAGGCTGGAGTGCAGTGGCGTGATCCTGGCTCACTGCAACCTCTGCCTCCCAAGTTCAAGCAATTCTCCTCTCTCAGCCTCCTGAGTAGCTGGGAATATAGACACATGCCACCATGCCTGGCTAAGTTTTCTATTTTTAGTAGAGACATGGTTTCACCATATTGGTCAGGCTGGTCACGAACTCCTGACCTCAGGTGATCCACCCACCTCGTCCTCCCAAAGTGCTGGGATTTTACAGGCGTGAGCCACTGTGCCCAGCCTCAACTCTATTTTCTAATCCTTCCAGTGAAATTTTAATTTTGCCAATCGTATTCTCATTCCCAAGATTTCCTTGTTATTTCTGATAATTCTTTTCATAGCATCTTTTGTCTTTTTGTCTTGTTTTAGGTAGGTAATACCCCCCAAATCTCTGAAAATACTAATTAGTTTGTTGGTTTTTTTTTTTTTTAAACTGACTTCTGTTCCCTAAATGATATCTGTCAGCCTTGCGGGATACTAGTCATGACTGGGTGTATGCTGATAGGTATGTACACACATTCATATCAATTCTCTAGGTCATGTCCCTGAACTCTAGATGTGTATCTTTAATTGCCTAGTGAACAAGTTTCTTAGATATCCCAAAGGCATTGCAAATGAAACTCATAGATCCCTCCAGGCTTGTTTTTTTTCTTTTATCTCAGTAAATGACACTACCACCTACTCAGTTACCTAAGACCCATCAGTAATTCTTGACTGGCCCTATTTTTCCTCAACTGTATCCAATATATTAATTCCTAGTGAATCTAGCTCCTTAATATCACTGGATGTTATCTCAATGTTTCCCACTTTATTGAAGGAACACCGGCAGTGTAAATCCTGGCATATCTCCACATACTTAACCATTCTATCTCAGGGAAGGTGGAATGACCTGTGATTTGTAAATCTGGAAAGGACAAACTGGGCATGCTAGTTTCTGCCACCCTTCCTCTTCGTGGCTGCTGGGACAGGGGCACACATTCTAATCCTCCAAGTGTAGTTTTTCTCAAGGGGCGTCACAGGTTGGATTCCCTGGGAGGTAGATGCTGAAATGGAAATTAGTATGTAGGAGGTTTTATTGGGGAATGCTCTTGGGATCGATGCTTGTTCCCAAGGTGACAGGTGTTTCCTTGTTGATCCTAAGGAAAGGGAAGGAAAAGGAAGGGGAAAGAATGAGAAGAGAAGGGTAGAACAGAAGGGGTAGAAACAGGAAAAGAAGGGAAGGGAGCAAGATTGAGCAAAGGGAGAAGTTGAGCTGAGATTCAGTCTCAATGCAGGCCTCAGCTGGACTTTGTGGAGCACCAAAGCTGGGATGGCCTTTTGAAATTGTCTCAAATTGGGATCAAGACTTTATATTTTCTGCTCGGATCAGTCATTACACATGGACCACCTCAGGCAGGGAGCATGACTTTGGGCTAGTGGCTGTCTTTAGCCCAGGCCATCCCTAAGGAGGACTACTAGTTGATGGTGTCTCCAAGCAGCACTCCCAGCAGGGGGAATAAATGGTTTATTTCTGAAAATAGATCTAGGTGGCACACCACAACATTCACATCAGAGGCACCTACTCTAATCAAAGGGTTTATTTAGCATCTAATTTGGCTCCTACACTAAGCTAAGACCTATATTTTAGCTTTTTTTTCAGCAATAAATGTTTTAGAGTTTGTCTTCCAATCATTTGTTTTATTGCTTTATTTTTCCAGAGGCTTAGACTGGGATGAGGGCTGCCATTTAAACCTAAAACATTTCTCAACATCCTTCTCGCTGTTTCACTGGGTCAGGCCATCCTTTCTCCTTCCTGAACTACAGCTTCAGTTTCCTGTCTGGCTGTCGTGTTTCCATTAGTACCACTTTTCAGTTTTTCCTCCACAGTTCACCAGAAGGAGATTTCAAAAGCACAAATCTTATCATCTAACTTGTGGTTGTTTAAAACTCGTCCTTGCTTTCCCATTGCCTTTAGGAATTAGACCTAAGTTTCTTAACAGAGCTGGACAGGCCAATGAGATCTGATCTCACTTATCTAGTCTTATTGTCTTAACACTCCATCATTCCCCATCTCTCTACTTGATATTCCAGTGCAGGAAAAGTACTTGAAGTCTCACTTAGCAACCAAACTGTTTCTTTGCTTTTTAAATGTTTCCTCAGATTAGAATATATTAAACTTTTTTTTTTTGGTCGGTCTCACTCACTTGACTGAGTATTTTGGGAGCAGGGATACTTCCTGTTCTTACAATAGGCACTCAATACATATTAAATAAATACACATATACATATATATATGGAAAGGATTTATGATCTGTTAAATGCTTATTTATTAGTGGTGGCCACTAAACCTATGAGAAAATGTTCCACTTTACTATTAAAAAGCACTCTAAAACAAGGAGGTACAGTTTTTCACCTAGAAATTGGCAGAGTTACTAAAGACTAGCAAGGGTATGGCAAAATGGGCATCTGATACACTGCAAGTATCAGAAAAGCATTTCGGCAATACGGAACAAGTCTCAAGATGTGTAAGCCATGTGACCTAATAACTGCACATCTAGAAATCTATCTAATCAGAGATAGGAGTAAAAGTTATGTTCAAAGGTGTTCATCATAACATGCGTCTTTATTATACTGTTGAATTGTCCATGCATTCTGTAATGAGGATGTTTTAATTTAAAAATCAGTAAAATGGGGACTGGGCACGGTGGCTCATGCCTGTAATCCTAGCACTTTGGGAGGCCAAGGCAGGCAGGTCACCTGAGGTCAGGAGTTTGAGACCAGCCTGGCCAACATGGTGAAACCCCATCTCTACCAAAAATACAAAAATTAGCTGGGTGTGGTGGCACATGCCCATAATCCTAGTTACTCAGGAGGCTGAGGCAGGAGAATCACCTGAACCTGGGAAGTGAACGTTGCAGTGAGCCAAGATCACGCCACTGCATTCCAGCCTGGGCAACAGAGCGAGACTCCGTCTCAAAAAAAAAAAAAAAAAAAAGTTAGCATTACAGTTTGTAGGAGTGAGGTTCCAGGAATGCTCAATGATCTGGTTTCCTTATATTCACACATTGGCATGAAGACCCTTGTGTAGTTCCCTTTCAAATTGTGCCAGAGGTGAAGTGTGTGACCAGTAAAATAGGACTGAAATGGTGGCAAGATCAGGTTTTAAAAGACATGAGCAGGGCATGGTGGATGGTGGGTCATGCCTGTAATCCCAACATTTTAGGGGGCTGAGGCAGGAGGATTGCTTGAGCCCAGGAGTTCTGAGCAACATAGTGAGACCCTTGTCTCTACCAAAACAAACAAACAAACAAACAAACAAAAAACCAGAAGCATTGGCACACACATCTCTAGTTCCAACTCAGCTACTTAGGAGGCTGAGGTGGGAGGATCGCTTGAGTCCAGGAGGTTCTGGGACCCCTTTTCTCATCTCTGCCCTCCAGCCTGCTGCCCTCCAGCAAGACCCTTCTCCAAAAAAAATAAAATAAAATAAATTAAAAAAATTTAAGACACTAGAACATCTATCTGAGTCCTTAGTCTCTGTCTCTTTCCATTTATGAGATATTATTAGATCAGGCAAATTCTCTCTCCTCCTTTCTCTGTCTCTATCACTTGCTTATGGGGAAAGCCAGTTGCCACGTTATGAGGGCACACAATGAGAGACCCACATGGCAAGACATTGTGGCCTCTTGTCAGCATCACATGGGTGAACTTGGAAGCAGGTCCCCAGCCCGTCAAGTTTCAGATGGCTGCAGCACCAGCTAATGTGTTGACTGCAACTTCATGAGAGACCTTGAGCCAGAAACATCCAATTAAGCTCCTTCTAGATTTCTAATCTAGAGAAACTGAGATAACAAATGTTTACTGTTTTACATTGTTACATTTTGAGTAAGGTGATCAACTGTCCAGCTTTTTTTTTTTTTTTTTTTTTTGAGTCGGAGTTTCACTCGTTGCCCAGGCTAGAGTGCAATAGCGTAATCTCGGCTCACCGCAACCTCCACTCTCGTGTTCAAGCAATTCTCCTGCCTTGATCTCCTGAGTAGATGGGATTACAGGTGCCCGCCACAACACCCAGCTAATTTTTGTATTTTTAGTAGAGATGGGGTTTCACCATGTTGGCCAGGCTGGTCTCGAACTCCTGACCTTGTGATTCCCCTGCCTCGGCCTCCCAAAGTGCTAGGATTACAGGTGTGAGCCACCACACTTGGCCAACTGTCCAGTTCTTACCAGAACTGAGGGGTTTTCTGGGAGGTAGGATTTTCAATAGTGAAACCAGGGAAATCCTGGGCAAACTGGGTTGGTCACCTTAGTGTTTTTTAAAATACAGCTTTATTGATATACATAATTCACATCTCATAACATTCACCCATTAACATTTCAATGGTTTTACTACATTCACAGAGTGGTGTAAACATCCACAATCCAGTTTTAGGACTTTAAAAAGAAATCCCATACTCTTTTGCTATAACCACTCAGTCCTTCGACCCCCTCACTAATCCACTTTCTGTCTCTGGTCACCCTAGTTTTGAGAATAACTTATTATGCAGCAATAGGTAATTAATACAGGGTTGCAGATAATGCGATAAAAGATGATTTTTCTCATTACTCTTTTACTTTATACTTTTCTGAATCTTGCAAAGTATCTTCAATAAATATATCTTCATTTAATATAAGACAAAATAGTAATATTCTGTTTATTAAAAAGATGGCATAAAATTTCATGGAACTGTTGTTTTGGTCCACCTGGCACCCTTCTGCTCCCTGTTCTTCTGGTCAGAACACTACCCCTCTGTTTGAGGGAAGTGCCTTTCCTCAACTCCAGGTGGTTCTGATATGGTTACCAACCAAGGGACAAGGTGGATATGTGACTCAGACTGGAACAATCAGATTTTCTCTTTCATTAATTTGGATCTTGAGTGGAGGTACATGAGGACAGAGGTATTTTTATTTATTTATTTATTTATTTTGACACAGGGTCTTGCTATGTCACCCAGGCTGGAGTGCAGTAGCACGATCTTGGCTCACTGCAACCTCTGCCTCCCGATTTCAAACAATTCTCATATCTCGGCCTCCCGAGTAGCTAGGACTACAGGCACACACCACCACGCCCGACTAATTTTTGTATATTTAGTAGAGACGGGTTTTCACCATGTTGGCCCGGCTCCTGAGTTCGAGTGACCCACTCGCCTCGGCCTCCCAAAGTGCTGGGATTATAGACATGAGCCACCACACTCGGCTGACAAAAGGTATTTAAAGCTAATCACAAGGAGGCAGAATCCTAGAGAGTTGGTTAAAGAACTTTTGTTTCTGAGATTTCTGTCACCTTCCCAGTTCCTGTTCCTCTTGGTCATTCAGCAAGGCCTTTGATTCTGTAAGCTACTCCTATATGGCTTGAAAGGAAATCTCTTTTTCATTTAAGTTAGTTTCTGTTGCTTACAACAACAAAACTCAACTGACCCAAATAATAACAAAGACTATTTCCAGAAGGGTACCTCCTCTTCCCTGACAAAAATCCAGAAATCTGCCACTCCAACACAACAGTTTTCTATTTGTTCATTTTTGCTTATTGGTCCACTTTTGCATAGATAGAATTGCGATGTACATATCCTCTTACCTTTAGATTTTTTTACGTGACATTACACCTGCAAAAATGTTTAGTGCTTCTACAAGGTCTTCTATTCATCATTTCTTAATGTATGTTATTATCTTGTATTAGTATATCATAATTTATTAAATCTTGACCCAGTGGTTGGATATTTGGGCTGATTTTAGTGTTCTACTAACAGACATAATGTTTAAAGTGAACATATTCACAGCAAGCATGTATTTCTTTCCTTCGAATACATCTACACAATTGAAAAATGGATCTGTTGTGATGTTATCCTCGTTCCTTTCATGCATTTGATGTGTTGCGTTATAAAGTGAAAGGTGTTTTTGTGTTACAAGCAATTTTCTGTCTTGAATGTTTGGATTTCCATTTATAAGATATAATTAGGTCAGGCAAAGTCAGATGAATAGGATTTACTTGGTTATAGATTATGCTCTGTGTTATACCTGTGTTATACAGGTATAACAGATTGTTATACAGGTATTGGTGTGATTGGAACTTTTACATAGAAATTTTATCGACTATAACATACCTAAAGAAAATGGCACAGATCATAAGGATAGAATCCTCATGCATTTTCACAAAGTGAACTGCCATGTAACTACTATGAAGATCAAGGAGGAGTACTGGCACTCTAGAAGGCCCCTTATGCTCTCACCCAGTTATTACCTTCTGTCAAGTAACCACAATCTTGACATCTATTACCATAGCTTCATGTCTTCTGCTTTTTTCTTTTTTTCTTTTTTTGAGATGGAATCTCACTATGTCACCAGGCTGGATTGAAGTGGTACAATCTCAGCTTATTGCAACCTCCGCCTCCCGGGTTCAAGCAATTCTCCTGCCTCAGCCTTCTGAGTAGCTGGGAATACAGGCACGTGCCACCACGTCCAGCTAATTTTTGTATTTTTAGTAGAGACAGGGTTTCTCCATGTTGGCCAGGCTGGTCATGAACTCCTGACCTCAGGTGATCCACCCACCTCAGCCTCCCAAAATGCTGGGATTACAGGCATGAGCACCCGCGCCAGGCCCTGCTTTCTAACTTTAAATAAATGTACCCTTTTGTGTATGGTTTCTTTCACTCAGTATTATGTTTATATGCTCCTTTCACGTCATATGTAGCAGTAGTTCATTCATTCTCATTGCTGTGCAGTATTGAATTGCACAGATTTACCACCATTTATTTATCCTTCCTACTGGTTCCCAAATTCTGACTACAAACAGAACTAGAATTACCCAGTCATAGGTTATGCACATATTCAGCTTTCCTAGACATTGCCAAAAAATTTTCCAAAGTGGTAATATGAATTTACATCCCTGTGAGCAGCAGAGGAGAGTTCCAGTTGTGCCAATGTCCTCAGCAATATTTGGTATTTTCCATCTTTTTGATTTTAGACATAATGATAGGTGTAGAATGGTATCTCATTCTACTTTTAATTTATGCCTTTTCATATGTTTATTGGTCATTTGGATGTCCTCTTTTATGAAGTACCTGTTCAAGTCTTTGACCCACTTTTTTTTTTTGGGGGGGTTAGCTTTATTGGGATACAATTTTCATACAATGAAATTCACCAATTTAAAGAATATAATTGCATTAATTTTATAAGTCTATTTTACAAGGTAACCATTATCAAAATCATCATACAGAATATTTTCATTACCCCAAACAGCTTCCATGTGTTTTTTGAAGCTACTTCTCTTCTTCCACCTCCCTGACAACTGACAACACTGATATGTGTTCTGTCACTATACCTTGGTCTTTACTAGCATTTTATATAAATGGAATCATTCAGTTAGTGGTATTTTGTGTCTGGCTTCTTTCAATGAGCATAATTTTGAAATCCCATCCATGTCATTTCAGCAAGTAGTTAATTACTTTTTTTTTTTTCCAGACAGTCTCACTCTTTGCCCAGGTTGGAGTGGAGTGGTGCGATCTCAGCTCACTGCAACCTCTGCCTCCCAGGTTCAAGTGATTCTCGTGCCTCAGCCTCCTGAGTAGCTGGGATTACAAACGAATGTCCCCACAGCAATTAATTTTTATATTTTAAGTAGAGACGGGGTTTCACCATGTTGGCCAGGCTAGTCTCAAACTCCTGGTCTCAAGTGATCTGCCCACCTTGGCTTCCCAAAGTGCTGGGATTATAGGCATGAGCCACCGTGCCTGGCCCAGTTAATTACTTTTTATTGGTGAATAGCATTCTGTTTTATGGATATATCTCAACTTGTTTATCAATTCATCTTTTGATGGACATTTTGTTGTTCCTAGTTTTTAGCCATTATGAACAAAGCTGCAATGGACATTCAAGACACATATTTGTAAAAAATATGTTTTCATTTTTCTTAAGTAGGTATCTAGGATTGGGACTGCTCGGTCTTATAAGTTTATGTTTAACTTAAGAAACTGTCAAACTTTTCCAAGGTGATTATGCTATTTACACTCCCATCAGCAGTATGTGAGTGTTCAGTTGCTCCACATCTTAGTTAGTACTTGGCATTGTCAGTCTTGTCAATGTTAGCCATTCTAGTGCATATCTAATGATATCTCGTTATGGTTTTAATTTGCATTTTCCCAATGATTAACAATGTTGAGCATGTTTTCATGTGCTTATCGACACTCATGAAATGTCTATTAAAATCTTTTGCCCATTTTAGAAATTGAGTTATTTTAATTTGACTTCTTACTGAGTTGTAAGAATTCTTTATTGTTCTTAATACAAGCCTATCATCAGGTGTTTATTTTACACATATTTTCTTCCAGTCTGTGGTGTGCAGTTTCATTTTCATAATAGTTACTTATGAAGAGCAAAATTTTTTATTAGTATAAGTCTAATTTATTAATTTTCTTTTTTTCCTTTTTTTTTTTTTTAGAGACAGGTTCTCGCTTTGTTGCTCAGACTGGTCTCAAACTCCTGGTTTCAAGCTATCCTACCTTAGCCTCCCAATGTGCTGGAACTACACTGTGAGCCACTGTGCCTGGCCTTCTTTTATACTTTTTTTTTTTTTTTGAGATGGCATCTTGCTATCTCCCAGGTTGGAGTACAGTGGCATGATCTCGGCTCACTGCAAGCTCCACCTCCCAGGTTCACGCCATTCTCCTGCCTCAGCCTCCCCAGCAGCTGGGACCACAGGCACCCGCCACCATGCCTGGCTAATTTTTTTGTATTTTCAGTAGAGATGGGGTTTCACCGTGTTAGCCAGGATGGTCTCGATCTCCTGACCTCATTATCTGCCCGCCTCGGCCTCCCAAAGGGCTGGGATTACAGGCGTGAGCCACCACGCCCGGCCTCTTTTATATTTATGTGTAGTATTTGTGTAGTTTGTGTGTGTGTGTTTGTGTGTGTGTGTGTAGTATTTAAGAAACATTTGTGAAATACAAGGTCATAAACATTTTAGTCTGTTTTATTTTAAAAATTTGTTCATAGATACATGCTTTGTCATGTCATAACAGGACTATTTGGGTTTTTTATTTCTTTTGGTATCACTTTTGGTAAATTGGGTTATTCTAGAAATTTCCCATTTTATCTAAATTTTCTAATTTATTAAGTTGTCCAAACTATTTTCTCTTCAACTTTCTAATGTTTGTGGGGTCCACAATGGTGTCTTTTTTTTTTTTAATGTCTGATAGAGGTAATATGTGCCCTCCCTCCTTTTTATTTGTATATTGTATGTGTGATCAGTTTTGCTAGGGAATTACCAGTTTCATTATTTTCTTTCAGTGACTTTTCTCTACTGTACTTTTTTTTTTTTTTTTTTTGAGACTGGGTCTCACTCTTTCACCTTGGCCCAGGCTGGAATGCAATGGCATGAACATGGCTCACTGCAGCCTCGACCTTCTGGGCTCAAGTGATCCCCTTGCCTCAGCCTCTGTGTAGCTGGGACCAGAGGTATGCACAATCACACCCAACTAACTCTTAGATTTTTTCTAGAAATGGGGGGTCTCATTTTGTTGCCCAGGCTGGTCTCAAACTCCTAGGCTCAAGTGATCCACCTACCTCAGCCTCCCAAAGAGCTGGAATTACAGGCATGAGCCACCACACCCAGCCTACTGTACATTTTCTTCATTACTTTTTTCTCTTAACTTTTCTTATGCTTTCTTCAAGTTTAATTGCATTTTGTTTCAACTTCTTGAGATACTTAGGTAATTTTTGTTTAAAGCTATAAGTTCTAGCCCTTAAAATAATAAATTTCCCCCAAAACACAGTTTTAGTTATATCTTAAAATTTTCTGTGTCATACTTTCATTATGATTTAAAGTATTTTCTAATTTCCATTGTGATTTCTTCTTTGACCTATGGAATATTTAGAAGTATACTGCTAAATTTTCACATATTTGAAAACTTTCTAGTTTTTAAAATATCATTAGGTTAATCCCCCTCTGCTCAAAGAATGTACTCTGTATTATGTCAATCCTTTGAAATACATTGAGGCTTGCTTTATGGTCAAAGTTATTGCCACTTTTAGTAAATGTTCCACGTTCATATGAAATGAAAGTGAATTCTGTAGTTGTTTGGTGAAATATTCAATATATATCAATTTTGTAAATCCTGTTAGTCATGTTGTTTAAATTTTGTGTTTTCTTATTAATTTGTGTCTACTTTTTTATTGGTTACTGAAAAGATCTTACTGTTATTGTAGATCTATTTCTCCTTGCAGTTTTGGGAATTTTTAAATTAATATATTTTGAAGTATATTGCTAGTTGCGCACAGAATTAGACTTATTGTATCTTCCTGATGGATTGATATTTATATTTATTGTAAAATATCCCACTTTATTTCTAATAATGCTTCTTTCCTTAAAGTCTACTTTGTATGTTATTGTATAGCTAGGAGAGCTTTTGGGGTGATAGTTTTTGCATAACATGTTTTTTTCTATTTTTTTACTATTGTATCTTTAGTAAAAAAGCATATGTAATTATTTTAGCCAGTATGACAATCTTTATCTTTTAGTAGAATATTATGCCATTTAATTTATAATGAATTTATATTTAATTTTAATAGTCCAGGTACTTAATGAGATATTTGGGTTCATAGGTACCATTTTATTACTTTTTTCTATTTGCCCCATTTGTTACTTGCTCCTTTTTATCTTTTTTCTTACCATCATTTAGCTTAATTATTTTTAATTAACTATCCTTTCTCCCTTTTGCTATTTCCATATTATGTTAGTTATAAATATTTCTATTATTCTCTTAATGGTGACCTAGAGTTTACAATATTCACCCTTGGCTTATTATATTCTTGTGTAATTTAGTATTTTTATTACTTCTGAGACAAGATATCCTTGCTGACATCCCCACTGGACATCTGTACCATTTTGTTCTATTTGGGAGCAGACATAGCTTCTCACCATTTATAGATACTGATTCCTGTCTGGTTCTCTCCAGACAGCTTCAGGAGACCTAAATTCTCCTGACATCAGGCCATTTCCCTTTTCTTGGAGTCCTTCCCATCCCAAATCATTGAATCATCTGCCTTCATGGGCTTAGGCATCAGAAAATCACTACAGCTTAACCTGCCCTCTAGAGAGAAGAAGGGAAAAAGAAATACTTCCCGTTTTCCATGATGAGCCAGTAGACAAGAAAATAAAATATATTTTCCCAATCAATTTATCCTGCCATACCTACTAATATTGTATGAGGTTTCATGGCCTAGCTTTGGCATCTAACCATAATTAACTATGCTATTTCCATGGGAAATTAATTCTAGGTAACAAACACTTAGACTTAGGACCTTTGAGAACCCAATATATTAATAATATGTATTCTCTATATACCATTATTTTTCCTGCTTCTATTTGAGGAAAGAAAAAAATTGCAGAGACCAATGATAAGGCTCATGATGGCCGCAATAATACTCTGGTCATGTTGCTTTAGGATTTTGCTTCAACATTAATATCTACAAATGGGGTGAACATGAAGGAATATATAATCTCCTACCAAATTGCAAGGTATTTTTGTGCCTTTTGTTTTCTTTGCCAGGCAAATTACATAGAGCTACAGGGGAGTAATAATTTTCAGATATATACTCTCCCTGAAATACACTGCAAAGTTTAAAATGCACTCATAAATACAGACATAGGTAAAGTTTAATTTAGGCAACGCTACGTTGGGTGTTGTAGCACCTATCCCAAAGAACCAGGAGATGGTGACTTGGTTTAATAAAACATTACAAAGGTCCATTAGGAAAATCTCCAGGGACTAAATGGTGGTAATTTTGACCTAGACCATAGCAATTGCCCCTTTTGCTAAAAGCAACCATACTGATTCCTAAATGTGTCTTCTTCTTAGATCCCAACTTTCAATTTCAAGGAGAGACAATGTAGTCCAGACCTCTTACTATTTCCTGTGCTCTTTAGCTTTCATCTGGACTAGTGCACACTAACCTTTCATTCTGAGGTTTCAGGCAAACCTTAATTTCAAGAGGTTGCTTCAAGCCCCAAGCACTTTTTACAAGATGTACCAAGAGTGAATTGAACTCAAGGATATTTTTTTTCTTCAAAACCCCTTCCTGGTTCCACAGGTGGAATAATTTTTGTTTCTTAGTTTCCTCAGACCACCATTTCCAGATCTAGCCCAATAAATATTGATGTGAAGGCAGAACAATCACAAGGCATATTTGTATGTGGTTATATGGCATATCATAGGAGAATTGTATTTTTCCAAAATAATGTGTAAGTTTGGCTTAGGATCATCTGAAAACTGGAAATGATCAATACAACAATTCCATGGTCATAAAATGAGTTTTAAAAATTGCTTTTCCCCATAAGACGTCTTCCACACTTAATCATTCAATTATCCAGTTAATAAACTGGATAATTAATCTGATTATCCAGAATGTGTAATATACAAACCCGTTATTTTTTCTCTTCTCTTCTGCTGCCAGATCTTTGGTCATTTCACAGCTCATTAGCATTCTCTCTCTGGGAAAATATAAAGCAAATGTAGCTCAAATTATTATTTTAAACTTTCTATGCAAAGGTTTTGTAGGAAGGGTTATAATTATTGGTAAAAATACCACTTTACGTTCATAAGTATTTGGTCAGGCTCTGCGGGGCACTGTGAAAGAATTAACAAAGTTGAAGACATTGTCCCTGCTCTTAAGATTTTTACAATATAATTGGAGAAACAAGATTTATGTATATTCAAGTCAAATAGTAATGCAAGACAAAATATATTTAACCTACAATATCAAAAAAAATCTAGTGATACAAACATATACAAACAAGAGAACTTTATACACTTAGAAGTGGGTTTTTAAAAAGGAGAAGGCTGGGCATGGTTGCTCATACCTGTAATCTCAGCACTCTGGGAGGCCAAGGCAGGAGGATCACTTGAGCTCAGTAGTTCAAGACCAGCCTGGACAACAAAGCAAGACTCTGCCTCTATAAAACAATAAATAAATAAAATTTTTAATTAGCCAGGCATGGTAGTACACACCTGTAGTCTGGCTACTTGAGAAGCTGAGGCAGAAGGCTCACTTGAGCCCAGGAGTTTGAGGATGCAGTGAGCTATGATCGTACCACTGCACTCCAGTCTGGGTGACAGAGCGAGACCCTATCTCTAAATAAAGAAATAAATAAATCTTAAAAAAAAAAAAAAGGAGAACACAGTGTGAACTGAGAAAGTTATCATGGAAATTCTCAATAAGGTGGTGAGACAAGCTAGTTATCAAAGAATGGATGGAATTTCAACATGGGAAGAGGAAAAAAAAAGAAATTCTGTACATATACACACACAAAATCACAAAAGCCAAGAATTCCAGTCTAGGAGTCATATACACCTTTAAATGAAATATTTCAAGCATAAACATATAGAAAATAATAACAAGCTCTTTTTTCCTCCCTACTCATCTTTGTCAAGTATTAACTTGCGCAATATTTGCTTCATATTCTTTTTTTTTTTTGAAGTGAATCAGCTAAAGCCTTCTGCATGCTATATGATAATCCTTTTTTCCTCAACAGGACATAACAACTATCTTGAATATGATGTTTATTATTACCATGAATATTCTAAAATGCTTATCACACATAGAAATATCTAGTATTATTTCATATGTTTAAACTTAGTGTAATCAGTAGCATACTTTATGTATTTTCTGCTACTTTATCATTCAGTATTACATTTTTTGAGATTTATGCATATTTTAGTTCCAGTTCTAGTTCATTCATTTTAACTAATATGTAGTATTCCACTGTGTGATCACAAAACAATTTACTTATCCATTCTCAGGTGGATGGAAACTTACATCATTTCCAATTATTTTTCTGTTATACATGATACTTCAATGAACATTCATTTACCCGTCTCCTTGCATATTTAAGGGAGAGTTTCTACATGGAGAAGTGAAATTGCTAGATTGTAAGATAAAGATATCTTTAGCTTATTAGATTTTGCTGAATTGCCTTCTAATGTGGTTGTATAAGAGTTCCCTGATCTTCTTTATCTTTGCAATTGTTTTTATTTTTCATTTTTAGACACAGGGTCTCGCTCAGGAGTACAGTGGCACAATAGCTCTCTATAGCCTTAAACTTCTGGCCTCAAGCAATCCTCCTGACTTGGCCTCCCAAAGCATAGGGATCACAGGCATGAACCACTGTGTCTAGCCAGCCACCTTTGCAATTCTGCTAACTACATCATAGGTGTGGAACTTCCAGAGTACCCTGGAGTCAATGCTTTTTGTAAGTTGGTGTTTGTGTAAGTGATGCTCAGTGTTGTATCTCACTATGAACTGGCCCAACCCAAGGTAAGGGTGGATATCAAACCTCTGGGAGAGAATTTGGGAAAAGCAAAGAAAGTAATGGTGTAATGGTTGAGGACTGGTTGCACATTTTATTAAGTTTTGCATCCCCAGTATCTAATACAACCTGAAACTCAGATCAAGGCTTGGTAGATGTTAAATTGACTGGAACTAATTAAAAACTCTGATATGCTTCTAGTTTACTTCTCTAAGCTTCAATTTCCCCATTTACAAATTATGGATGATAATAATTCAAGAAGTCATTCCAAAGATAAAATAAGATATAAATGTGAAAACATTTATAAACTCTAAAGAGCCATGCAAATTAAGTTATAAAAGATTAGAAAGCTGCTTCAGTGTTGTGACATCTTAGATATGATCAGATAACATTTTAGTGGTTCAAAAGCATTGCCGAGTTTCTCACTGGCGTTCTTCTTGTAGCTCTAATAAATCCTGGAGTGTCACATGCCTGAGACACTGCTCAGAGTCACATATAGAGATATGTAGTTCTTTTGTTTTATTTTATTTTTATTGATTGATTGATTTTTGAGACAGAGTCTCACTCTGTTGCCCAGACTGGAGTGCGGTGGCACAATCTCGGCTCACTGCAACCTCTGCCTCCTGGGTTCAAGCAATTCTCCTGCCTCAGCCTCCTGAGTGGCTCGGATTACAGGCATGTGCCACCACACCCAGTTAATTTTTGTATTTTTAGTAGAGACAGAGTTTTGCCACATTGGCCAGGCTGGTCTCAAACTTCTGACCCCAGGTGATGAACCTGCCTTGGTCTCCCAAAGTGCTGGGATTACAGGCGTGAGCCACAGCTCTCAGCCAAGATGCGTAGTAATTTTAAAAAGGTATTCTAACCTTTACTTCCAACTCTGAAAAAAACATCAAAGAGGAACCCATTCATTGTATAGAGCCACACTTGAGTTCCATTCTATTCTCTTTAGTCCTCAAACGTAAACCCAAAATCTCTTTCACAAGTACTCAGTTTGTTGAACTTCTGCTTATTTTCTCCCTCTTCCTTCTTCCAACATTTTGAAAGCTGACAGTTCTTCTCTGGTTCCCTTTCTTCTTTCAGTTCTCCACTCGGACCTCCACTATCCATCCCTTAAATCTCATGCCAGATATGTAACAAGAAAATGCCAGAAAATATTTGCCTGGAGGAAGAATAGTCATACTTTACGAAATCATCCTAAAGCATACATTTTTTCATTGAATTCAGTGACATTATTTTCACTTTCAATGTTTATAAAAATAAGGTCCACCTCTGTTACTTTTAAGAGTCCCTTGTTTAAAAAGAAAAAAAAGAAGAAAGAAAGAAAAAAGGTTGCTCACATTGCTCTACACCCTCAGACCCCATTCAGAAATTTCATGATTCCAACTATGGTCTCTATTTGTATGGCTCAATTTATCCTCTTATACTTCGTATTCAGAATCTGTCACTATCCTTGCAATAGCTCCTCCTTGAATTCCCTCTCATTTCCTCAAAGTCAACATGTCTAAATGTAAACTCACATTTATTCCAAATTTAGCTTCACCTCGGAACTTCCATATTTCCATTGTTGGCATTTTGGAAGCATGTTTATTGACCAGGTGTGTTATTATCAGAAGAGGAAGAGACTGGGGCCCAAGAGTCTAATCAAGAGCTTGCACACCACATGGCAGACAACAGACTGCAATTCAGATTTGCAGATAGGTGTTTTGAGTTTATGTGGAATGCCTCAGCCTCCTGAGTAGCTGGGATTACAGGCGTGCACCACCACGCCTGGCTGATTTTTATATTTTTAGTAGAGACAGGGTTTCACCATGTTGGTCAGGCTGGTCTCGAACTCCTGACCTCGTGATTTGCCTGCCTTGGCCTCCCAAAGTGTTGAGATTACAGGCGTGAGCCACCACTCCCAGCCCTAACGGAGCTTTTATTTCTAGTTTTAATCTGTTTTGAGAAAGGAAAACTCCAATTCAGGTTTAAACCAAATTAGTGGGTGATTTTTTCAAAAAAAGATGAACTTTTAAAATTTACAAATATATTTGCTTTACTATCATACAGGTTTTGTTGTGCAGGGGTAAAGTCCTCCTAGGAGAGAAATAGTAACATACAATAAAACTTCTAGTGAAAAGGCCAGCAGGATACGACTCTGGGTCTGTGAGTAACTCTGGAAACACAATGTATGTGACTATATTTGTTCTGGGCCAGGTCGGTCTGGCCCAACAGCGCTCTGTATTTGGGAACTAGGACACAGGGCAAGACCTCTAAACCAGAGGCATCTGAGGGGAATTCTAGGCTGGATGTTATGTAAAATGGAATCCGGGAAACATTATGCTCTAATATATCATGGGATAACAGATAAATATAAGCAAGATTTTATAATAAAAAAAAAAAAAATCTCAACCATCCCTCAGTCTGTCTCTTAGCAGCGTGTACTTCCTTAGCGTTCTTCAATACAGTCATGTATTGCTCAATGACAGGGATACATTCTGAGAAATGTGTCAGTGGGTGATTTCATTGTTGTATAAACATCACAGAGTGTACTTATGCAAACCTAGAGGGTACAGCTTACCACACATCTAAGCTATATGGTGTGGCCTGATGCTCCTAAGCCACAAACCTGTACTGCCTGTTGCTGTATTGAATACTGTAGGCAACTGTTACACAATGGTAAGTATTTGTGTATCTCAACATGGAAAAGACATAGTGAAAAACACAATATGAAAGATTAAAAAATGGTACCCTTGTATAGGACACTTCCCATGAATAGAGCTTGCAGGACTGGAAGTTGCTCTGGGTGAGTCAGTGAGTGAGTAGTCAGTGAATGTGAAGGCCTAGGACATTACAGTATACTACTGTAGACTTTAGAAACACTATACACTTAGGCTACACTAAATTTATACAATTTTTTCTCAATAATAGATTAATCTTAGTTTACTGCAATTTTATTTGTTTGTTTTTTGAGACAGGGTCTCGCTCTGTCACCCAGGCTGGAGTGCAGCAGCACAATCACAGCTCACTGAAGCCTCAACCTCCTAGACTTGAGTGATCCTCCCACCTCAACTTCCTGAATAGTTGGGACCACAGACATGCACTACCAGGCCTGGTTAATTTTTTTTTTTTTTTTAATTTTTTATAGACATGGGGTATCCCTGTGTTGCCCAGGCTGGTCTTAAACTCCAGGGCTCAAGGAATTCTCCCATCTCAGCTTCCCAAAATGCTGAGATTATAGGAGTGAGCCACTACCTCTTTATATACTTTTAAACAATAAAAAAAAAAAGTTAACTCATAATAACACTTGGCTTAAAACATACACATGATGTAGCTGTACAAAAATATTTTCTTCTAGGGCTAGTCTTGAACTCCTGGACTCAAATGATCCTTCTGCCTCAGCCTCCCATGTAGCTGAGATTACAGATGCATCCCACCATGTTCAGTCTTTTCTTTCTTTATATACTTATTCTACAAGCATTTTTGTACTTTTAAATTTTTTAAATTCTTTTTCTACTTTTAAAATACTTTTGTTAAAAACTAACACAGAAACACGTACATTGGCTTAGGCTTATAAAGGGTCAGGATCATCAATATCACTGTCTTCCACCTTCACATCTTATCCCACTGGAAGGTTTTTTAAAAAACTTTTTTGAGACAAGATCTTGCTATGCTGCCCAGGCTGGTCTTGAACGTCTAGGCTCAAGCAATCCTCCTGCCTCAGCCTCCCAACGTGCTGAGATTAGAGGCATTGAGCCTCCATGCCTGGACCCCACTGGGAAATCTTTAGGGACAATAACACACACGGACCTGTCATATCCTATGATAACAATGCCTTCTTCTGGATACCTCCTGAAGGACCTGCCTGAGGCTCTTTTACAGCTAACTTTTTTTTTTGTTAAATAAGTAGGAGGAATACACTCTAAGATAAGGATAAATAGTATACTAAATACATAAACCAATAACGTAGTCATATATTATCATTATTGAGTATTATGTACTATACATAATTATATATATATATACTGAACGCTTACATGACTGGCAGCACAGGTTTTACACCAGCATCACTACAAATATGTGAGTAATGCGTTGCACTACTACGTTACACCAGCTATGATATCAGTAGACAATAGGAATTTTTCAGCTCCATTATAATCTTATGGGACCACTGTCATATATGCAGCCTGTTGTTGACTGAAATGTTGTCATATGGTACGTGACCATATTTTGTTGTCTATTTTTGATGTAGCCTGTACCCTCCAGGACTGGTTGAGTCTGAAAAGATATCATTTAAAATCTTGGCTTCCCGAGAAGATGAGAGATTCTCGTCTAGATAATTCTTTTGTGTTTTCAAGATCTCAGCTGGTAGCAATATAACGTACAGGTACTCTGTGCTCAGTTTTATTGGTGGTGGTGTTATATTTGCCTGGGGGTGAGAAGATAACATCTGGCCTGATAGATTGATGTCAGGGCAGAAACTTCACAGTGAGATGTATGAGAACAGGTTTCTTATCCCTGACACTTTATGACAGTGTGGGTTCAAGAACACTTGTGATGATCTTAAAAGGGGGCAAATATGATTTTTGGAGATTTTTCTTGATCAGGACCAAGGGGCCATGTTGGGGTTTAGGATCTTAGAATTATAGATAACAGTATGAATGGCATCTCCCAGAGTTGAGCAGTACAGTGACCCTTAGTTTGCTGGGCTAAAAAAAATTGGATAAAAGCTTAGGCTATAATAAAGTGTTCCAGTAATAGGTAGTTATAATCCCTCCACAGTAAACATTGACCAGACTGCCTTTGGAATACTGAGCTCAATTCTTTGCCAAAGTTTACTCTGAAAGCTATTAACAAGTTAAATGCATCCATAAGAAGGGGTCCAGATGAGATGTATAGAGTTTGTGATGTATCAGAACAGCTGAGGGGATTTGGGAGAATATAACTAAGAGGAGACACAAGAGCAGAAGAGAAAATATGAACTTTAATAGTTAAGGTTAGCATTGATCTCCATAATGATAATTAACGATACTTTTCTGTCCCCCTCTTTCCTGGTCTCTCTTTGGTATTTAACACTGTCGATCCACTTTCCTTAAAATTTCCTCTTTTATTTCATTGATATCATTTGTACTACTTCAGTAGATAGTAAGATTGAATTGAAGTGCAAGAAATCTGTGAAAACACTTGTGAAGGATAAAGAGGAAAAGTAGCAGTAGGACGGAAGAATGTCAGATTGCAATCCACATCTTAATACCATAAAGGGAATGGGAGAAGTTAGAATTCGGTAGAGTCTGTCTGCGTGGCAGCTCTGAGAAAGGCTCAATTAGGCCAAGGGGACCCCAGAGCAAAGATTGCCCATCAGAAGAAAGTGCACTGGACAGCAATAGCCATGCTCAGGCATTGGCTGGGGGGATCTGGAGAGAGGCAGACCTCTGCGTAAATGCTGTGATAGATTCCAAAGGCATGGTGGTGGGAGGCTGTCAGCTAATCACATCCCATACAGCAAGTACCTCCCTGAAGGGAAACCTGACTGTTCATTCCAATAGGTACCACACAATTCCGTTACCACATGTCACACTGGGTCCCACCTCCTTGGCCTTTTTTACTAAATTCTCTTACTTTGCTCACTCCCTAAATGTTGGGGATTTGTAGGAACCCATTTTCTGCCTATTCCATACATTTTCCCTATGACAATTAATCTCAACCCACAATTTCAAATACTACCATCACTGTATGTTGATATGCACTCCACATGTTAATTCAGGCCACCATTTTCTCTAACCTATACCATTGCAAAGGTCTCCTGATTATTCTCATATCATGTCTCCAGTCTTGCCACCTGTCTCCAATCCATTTTCCACACTGCAGCTAACAAATAAGATCTTGTTATTTACATGCCAAAAACGCATCAATAGCTCCCTTTTGTTCTCAGTGAAAAAAAAAAAAAAAGAGAGAGAAAAATCCAAATCATTTAACACAATTTATATGCTCCATCATGGACTGGTTCCTGCTTACCATTCCAGACTCATCTGTTATCACATTCACCATAAACAGAACTAGGTTCATGTTTTTGAATGTAAACTTTCTACCTTTGGTGTAGAGTGTACGTTTTTGCCTGGCTAATTCTCTACTTGTCTTTTAAGTATCAGCTTAGATGTTCCTTCCTCTGTGAAGACTTTAAAACTTAACAAAGACTACATTTGGTGCTCTCCTAAGTAGTTCCAGGAAGTATATGACAAGGGGCAGGAGGAAGTGGAATGTTGGCTGTGAATCTACGGAGGGCAGTGAAACAACATCATTTGGACATTGGAAATGTAATAGAACAGATAATATTTTACATATCAGAACTTCTGTCAGCAAATACACTGTATGAGATAGAAAGAAATACCTTGATAAACAGATTGGTGTGGGGGACAGTTCTCCCAAGGAAGATGCTAGGCAAACATTCTCAATCCAACCACTCACACCCCGACCCTCCCAGCCAAACCTTGGGCATTCAAAAATTTGGGTGGCTATTTTTGTTGATGTCAGTATGGCTGGGAACAGTATTGACATGGGGCGGACAGGGATATGATGATGCATGGGGATCGTCCCACACAAGGAAAAATTGTTCCACCCAAAATGTTAAGAAAACCTCCATTGAGAAACACTATTGGGGGTATGCAAATCTGAGAACTGAGCCAAATTGCTCAGAATAGGAGTGGTTGAAAGTTGACACGTGAGAACTCCCAGCTCCACCCATGGGAAGGCTGAGCTCTCCCTCATTTGTAAATAAATATTGAGTACCTGTTTTTTAAAATACTGGTTTAGGCTGGTTACAGTAGTTCATGTCTATAATCTCAGCACTTTGGGAGGCCAAAACAGGAGGATTGCATGAGCCCAGGAGTTTGACACTAGCCTGGGAAACATTATGGGACACCATGTCTACAAAAAATAAAGAAAACTTAGTTGGGCGTGGTATGTGTGCTTGTAGTTCCAGCTACTCAGGAGGCTAAGGTGGGAGGATATCTTGAGCCTGGGAGGCCAAGGCTGCAGTGAGTCATGTTCACGCCACTGCACTCCAACCTGTGTGACAAAGTGAGACCCTGTGTCAAAAAAAAAAAATTGATTTAAAGAAAATTAAAAAACATATATTATTGGTTTGGAAAAGAGCCAAATTGTTAGCCCCAGGAGCATCTAATATTTCCTTCTGGTTCTGCTTCCCTGTACCTCTCTGAAGTTCTCACTGAGAACTTCTCTGTATTCTCAATTCAAGTTCAGAGACCATGCCCTATTGCATCATCATAATCTAATATAGTGTTTGACACATGATAAATGCTTGTATTAGTTCATTTTCACACTGCTATGAAGACATACCCGAGACTGAGTAATTTGTAAAGGAGAGATATTTAATTGACTCACAGTTCCCTAAGGCTGGGGAGCCTCAGGAAACTTACAATCATGGCAGAAAGGGAAGCAAACATGTCCTTCTGCACATGGCAGCAGGAGAGAGAATGAGAGTGGAGCAAAGAGAGAAGCTCCTTACAAAACCATCAGATCTTGTGAGAACTTACTATCATGAGAATGGCATGGGAGAAACCACCCCCATGATTCAATTACCTCCCAACAGGTCCCTCCCACCACATGTAGGGATTACGGGAATATAGTTCAAGATGAGATTTGGGTGGGAACACAGCCAAACCATATCAATGCTCAATAAATTTTTCTTAATTATGACTCCCCAAATCTCAATATTAGCCCTGATATCGTTTCTAAATTTCAGATCCACATTTTTATCACTAATTTTACATTTCCAGTTGAGCACTTCAAACTTAGCTACAAAACAGATCATCTACTTTGACCCAGTACAAAAACTCTCTCCCAAATTATACCAGTTCCCTTCATTATGGCAAATGCTATGATGACCTCCCAATTGCCTGAGCTACAAGCCTGTGAGTCACTAATCTCTTACCTGCTTCCTCACTTCCCCAAGCCTGTGAATTCCATCTCCCAATTATCTCCTGAGTTATTTCTCTTTCCTCCATTCTCAGCACTCCAGACCCTAATTTTGTAAGTAAATTTTTCTAGCTGGTCTGTAGTAATCATTTCAAAACATATACATATATCAAAACATCACATTATACACTGTAAATACATTCAATTTTTATTTGTCTGTTATGCCTCAATTTAAAGCTCGGGAGAAATGAAACATATAATTTTTTTTTAAAATGATACAGAGTCTCACTCTGTCACTGAGGCTGGAGTGCAGTGGTGCAATCTCAGCTTACTGCAACCTCTGCCTCCCAGATTCAAGCGATTCTCATGCCTCAGCCTCCGGAATAGCTAGGATTACAGGCACAAGCTACCACTCCTGGTTAATTTTTGTACTTTTTTTAGTAGAGATGGGGTTTCATCATGTTGGTCAGGCTGGTCTCCAACTTCTGACCTGAGGTGATCCACCCGCCTCAGCCTTCCAAAGTGCTGGGATTAGAGGCATGAGCCACCACGCCCAGCCATAAGTAAAAATTTTTTAATAAAAAAAAGAAATCTGGTATTTTTAGCTCCATTGCCACCATCTCCCTCTGTCTTCAGAATTTAGGCACAATTGTCTGTTGTGTGTGCCATATCATTTCTTTTTTTTCAGACGGAGTTTCACTCTTGTCGCCCAGACTGGAGTGCAATGGCACGATCTTGGCTCACTGCAACCTCTGCCTCCTGGGTTCAAGCAATTCTCCTGCCTCAGCCTCCCAAGTAGCTGGGACTACAGTGCACCACCATACCTGGCTAATTTTTGTATTTTTAGTAGAGACGGTGTTTCACCATCTTGGCCAGGCTGGTCTCAAACTCCTGACCTCATGGCCTTCCAAAGTGCTGGGATTACAGGCGTGAGCCACCATGCCCAACTGTATGTGCCATATTATTTCACATACATGTCTCTGTGTGATTTTCCTCCCCTGGTGCATGACTCGCTTATAGTGTTTCTTGAGCTAAGGATGGCTGAGTATCCTGTTTCCAGAGCAGCTAATGTACTGAAAATGTGAGTGGTGGTTATGTTAAATGAGGAGGGGTGAGGTTAATTGGCCAAAGAAGGGGCTCCAGTGAATTGTCAGACAAGAGGGTCTGAGGATGAAATTGGGAGCCTGTGCGGGGGATCAAGGAGTTCCTAAGCCAGAAACCCATGGGGGTCGGGCCAACAGAAGGATGGCCTGGACATGCTGGCAGGTGGGGACTGCTATCTATCTTGGCCTTTTTGTGTTCCTTGCTGTGTGATGCTTAAACGGGTAGGTGCTTTAAGGCACTAAGCAGCCAGTCTGGCACGCACCACTTTCCCTCGTCTGTCTATGCATTCTGAGTAACTGGGATTACAGGGCACGTGCCACCATGCCCAGCTAATTTTTGTATTTTTAGTAGAGACAGGGTTTCACCATGTTGGCCAGGCTGGTCTTGAACTCCTGACCTCAGGTGATCCACCTGCCTCGACCTCCCAAAGTGCTGGGATTACAGGCATCAGCCACCGTGCCCAGCCAAGGGGTCATTCCTTAATCTTCCTCTCATCTGCATTAATGCCCATTGTCTGTGCTTCTCACACTATTTATGAGACTGTAAATTTCTTGAGGGCAGGCATTGTGGCTTTTCTGTATTCAATACCACCAGAATCTAATAATCATTGCCTCTAAATACATTACAGGGAGGCAGATGTTGCCTTACTATAAGAGAAAAAAAAATTTTTTTTAAGTATATTGTATAAAAGCAGAGTATAGACTAGTGGCTAAGAGTCTGGCCTTGGTGTCATACTGCCTTTGTTCAAATTTGAGCCTTCTGTGTCACCTTGAAGCAGCTTAATCTGTCTGTGCCTCATAAAATAGAGATAATATTACCTATGCCATCAGGTTGTTGTGCTAATTAAATGAAATAATACATGAAAAATACTTGGCTCCATTCCTGGTATCTTGTAAGCACTTAGCAATGTTAGAAATTACTACTTTTCTCCTAGTTATTATGATCATTCACTAGCACTGTATCACAACGAGGTGGGTTGTTTTGGGAAGCAATGAGTCACCTTTTATTAAAAGTATTCAAGCAGCAGTAAATCCAGCAAAGATGCTGTAGAAGTGGTTCCTGAGTTAAAAAGATTAGATGACTTCTAAGAATGGTTCTAATCATAGAAGAGGGAAGCTCTTTCTCTGATTCTAGGAAATTGTGATCATTAGTGTTACTTCTAGCAAAATTGAGGATTGTTAGAATGGGGGAAAAAGGCACTGGAATTGGCCATACGCATATATTACAAAAAACAAAATATTTTCTTTGTGAGCAGTTAATTGTTTTACTTATGTTGTAACCCACATGACAAATCAGGCCCTTACACAGAAATTCATCTCTTCTCAAAAGGACTCGGTTGGCCCTGCCAAAGTGGAAGAGACAGAACTTTAAAGACTGTTACAGCCCTCCTGAAATGCCTTTTCCTTTGAAATAAGTCTATTGGTGATGCAAATGCAAAGGTATTTGGACAGATGATAAGCTCAGCAAACAAAACACTGAAACCACTAGAACTTTCTTGTGCAGCTTTCAGTCCTGAGAATTTGGCTTTCTGGCATTAAAAAGGAAGAGGCTGGGCGCGGTGGCTCATGCCTGTAATCCCACCACTTCAGGAGGCCGAGGCAGGCGGATCACCTGAGGTTGGGAGTTTGAGACCAGCCTGACCAACAAGGAGATATCCTGTCTCTAGTAAAAACACAAAAATTAGCCGGGCGTGGTGTTGCATGCCTGTAATCCCAGCTGCTTGGGAGGCTGAGGCAGGAGAATCGCTTGAACCCGGGAGGCAGAGGATTCGGTGAGCTGAGATTGCACCCTTACACTCAAGCTTGCACAACAAGAGCGAAACTCTGTCTCAAAAAAAAAAAAAAAAAAAAAAGGCAGAGAAAAAGAGCAGACCTGGCTCCCATTTGGGATAATTTGTCAGGTCTGCTTATTTGAATCCTTGGCTAATTATCCTCGCATTTGGCCTAAAGATGCCAAACAATTCTCCAAATGTGGACAAACTGAAGGAAGGCCTGTAATCTGGGTCCTGGGCAAGTACCTTACACAGGCAAAAGCGAGATCCTTAGCTATGGAATAACATTTATAGTCAGGAGTTTCTCAAGATACCTGAAGAGCCTGAAGGTAGATCCATCTGGAAGATATTCAATGATATGCACTCCTAAGGCAATAATTTAAGTGATACTTTCATATTACTGATGCTTTAAAATTTAATAATTAAAAATTACATAACCGAAAGGCTACTTGTATAGGTGAAGAGACAACCATTTTCAAACATCAATTTAGTCAACAGATACTCAAAGTAAACAATTTGAGAATTTAGTAAACATGCAATATTCCTATAAGCAAAAGGATTGAAAAGATTTTTTAAAAAAGTATGAAGCAGTTAACTAAGTAGTTTGCTTTACTATTATTTGATTATACTTATCCTTAACAGGTTTGATGAGACCTAGTTTCTCAGGAGCCACGAGGTATTAGGGAATATTAGTGGTTAGAAGGTGTGGTGCCTGAGGGGATTAGGAAAGCATTTCTGAAGCAAAACTCCAAGGTGGTATTGCCAAAGTGGCCATCACCTAATTGATTACAGCTCTTGGAAATGTCTATTGGGAAGTTCAATGAGAACAGAAAAAAAATAACCTTCCATTACCCTCAAGCTTTCTTGGGCAAGTATTAACAATCGGAGCTAGAGTCCACATAGCTTAGACATAAGACGCGCAATCTGGGTCTTAAGCAGGGTGGGGTTTTGGGTAGGTAAGATCACAGCTAAAGAGCTTCCGGATCATCACGTGTTTATATTTCAGGTACCGTAATGGATCTAGTCCATCCTCCACCCCTTCTTTCCAGGGTTGCTTGACAGCCTGCGCAGTCCCCGCCCGTCTTTGATAATCCAACCCTCTTAAAGAGGGAGGTCAATCACTGCTTTAGTTCTGCGCTCTGCCTGCCTCCCACGCGCGATGGTGGGCAGCTGTTTCGCGTGTTTTCCTCCCGGAGCTTTTACGCGCTGCCCACTGCACACACCTCCCTGGCGGCCCTCCTGGCCTGCCCTCCTTTGCACCCTGGCAAGCCAACTCCAAGGGTCCGATTGTCGGAAACAGGGGCAAGCAAGCACAGCTCACTTTTCCTGGGGTTTTCCTCACGGTGTGTTTAGTGACCCCTCCCCGCAATCCCAGAAATACTGTAGCAGTCCGTGGTATCCTATGTGTAGCTGCTTCTAAAATAATAAAGTCTGGGACATTGGCTGTCTTGGATACTACCACTATGCTACCTGCTTGGAAGTGGGACCAGATAAACCAAGATCCAACTTTGTCGTGAGGGGAATCAGAAACGAAAAGAAGCCACTTTCTGCTGGTCCTAACCACGGTCCCTGGGCCAGGCAAACCTTCTCAAGCGTCCGGCGGCAGTGGCCGGGCGCGGGTCCGCAGGAAAGCCGAGGCGTTTCGGGTCCCAAGCTGTTCAGGCGCCGACCCCGGCCTCGCAGGCGCGCGGAGCCGGAACGCGCACGGGGTCGGGTGCGCGCCAGGCCCGGAGCGCTCCCTCCGGGATCGCGGCTGCGCAGTCGGGCGGGAGTCGGGAAAAGCGGGAGGAGGTTGGAGGAGTCGGAGTAAGGGGAGGGGGAGGAGCGGCGAAAGCGGAAGCCATGTTGGAGTTTCACCCCGAGCGAGGGGCTGCGAGGGTTCTCCTCTCCTTGTGGGTGTGACCGGGTTCGGCGCGGCGGCGGGCTGCGGGGGGCGGGGACGGTTGGGCGGCTTGTCGTCGTCCGCAGCGGCGTGAGGGGAGCGGCGGCGGCGGCGGCCGCAGCGTGGAGCCGGGCGATTGTGACCGCCGGGGTAGCCGGGGGCCGGCCGCGGCGCCCTCTCTCCGTGTGGCCCCCTGAGCGCCCCCCCTCCCCTGCCCGGGAGGGAGGCGGGGGGCACCTGGGGCCCGCCATGAACCCCGGCTTCGATCTGTCCCGCCGGAACCCGCAGGAGGACTTCGAGCTGATTCAGCGCATCGGCAGCGGCACCTACGGCGACGTCTACAAGGTAAAGGCAGGGGCCGCGCGCCGCCGAGGCCTTGGGGTCCAGACCCTCAGCCAAGCCTGGGCGCCCGAGCTCGCGCCGCCTGTCCTCGGGAGACGCTGGCGCCTGGGAGCAGTCGGGGAGGAGGAGCTGCGGACGCCGAGGGCTGTGCTGCCTTAGTGAACAAAGGGCCAAATGTGTAACCCCGAGACCTCCCCAGCCCTTACCTGAGCCCTCCGGCGAACCTGATTTTTGCCACCTCCCCTCTTGCGCGCATTTCCAGGGAAAGGCAGAACGAGAGCGGGCTACTCTGCTCATCATAGTGCAGAGAGGGTCTGGGCGTTTGTTGCATTGGCAGGGTCAGCGCGACGAGCCGGACAGCAGGGGTCTGGCGTTGTCAAACCTGCCTGCTTCACACGAACCTGGGATCGTCCGCTCTAGGTTGGGAGCTGCTGCCCACCAGGCCTTGGTGGTAGTTACTATACTATGCTGGGTGACCTCCATCCTCCATCGACAGCTCTCAGCCTTTAGCGCCTTATCTATCCCCCTATCAGTTTATTTTAATTTTCCAAGTAATGACTTTTTTTTTTTGGAAAGAGCAACTTTGATTTCTCTAAATCGAATTGGACTGCGATGCCTTTTAAACTTTTTTTTTTTAAAAAGTGACTTGAATACTTAGGGAAGGTACTGGTTTGACAAGGTTAGAATTCAAAGTCCATTAGCAGCACAGCATTCCTGTTGTAGAGGGACCACTTCTAAATGTGGGAGGATAAATCACTCTTCCCTGGCCAACTCAACTCTTGGCCTCGCAGTTACTGCCAAGAAGAGAGGAGGTTGTTGCCAAATGTGGCAGCAGTCTTGATTTAGTTGTGTATCTTCTTACTCGTAACTGAAGTTGAACTCCTCCTGTTTCACATACCTGAGGATGCACAAAGAAACTTAATTTTGCGTTGGAAAGTTAGTCTTAACTTTATTTTGCCCGTGTTTAAGCAGGTTTTTACTCTTCAGTGTAACGCCTGTGGTAACTTACATATTTAATACAGTGCAGCCAATGTTCTGCTTTGGTCTCGTTTTGTGGATGATCTGCTTTTCACCATCGTGGATCTCATCACTTTTCCCACTATGCAATATCGGTATATTGAGCACACCTCCAATGTATGAGATACTGGGCAAGTAAGCACTTTGGGTTGTAGCAGTAAACGATAGACTTGGTTCCAAATCTTACTAGGGGTTTCTATTTTTTTGGACAAGGACAGTATGAAATAGCCATTTAAATAATCATTGCAGTTTTATTTTGTGCTGTAGAGAAGAGTATTAGGATCAGGGTTATGAGAGCATGTACTAGGAGGACCTGATCCAGTTTGGGGTGTCAGAGTCTCGTCACCTTTTAGATCCCAGAGATGATTAGGCATTGCTTAGGGTACTGGGGAGAGGGGATTATTATGCCAGATAGAGGAGCATGATATGTGAAGGCTCTGAGGCCCGATTTGAAAGAAGCCTGAACAGCCAGAACGGGAGGGTGGTGCTAGATCTTACGGGCCTCTTAGTTCTCATTAGGAGGTCAGACTTCTTTAGGACAATGGGGAACCATTGCAGGCTTTTAAGCAGAGGAGTGACATTAGATTTAGGTTTTTAAAAGAGCTCCCTACTACAGTATGAAGAGTGGAATGGAGCAGTTGGGAGGCCATTATCATAGTCTAGGTAAGAATAATGGTGTTAAGGAATTTGGTGATGACTGTGAAAGTAGAAGTGGATGGATGCAAGTAGCTTATGACTGGTTGGGGGAGTTCACTTATATTCCGATGAAAAGTTAACTAAAACTTGATTAATGTATACATTTTAGGGGGCAGGGTATACAGTAAATCTTTCTACAGGAATAATTGGCTATGTACTCACTATATTTAAAAAAACAGCTAGTAGTTAAGCCACATGATTAAAAAGCAAAAAAAATTAGGACCTGTAATTTCCTAAGTGTAATAAAGGTATAGTAAGTTGGTTAATCTTGTCATTTGTTTAAAATAATGATAATACTAGCTGATGCTTATGGAATGCTTATTACTTGCCAGGCACTGTAAGATTTTTCTAATTGATCCTAAGAGCAACTCTGTGAGATAGGTGCTCTTGTTAACTCCATTTTGCAGTTGAATAAACTGAGGCACAAGGAGATTAACTTGCCATAGTTGGTAGGTGGCAAAGCCAAAATTTAAACCAGTTAGAGACTGTATTCTTAACCAATAGGCAGTACTGCCTCTCTAAAGACAGGAGATGGGCAGATAATGTATTACATTTTCAGTGGAGAAACTGAGGCACACATTTAGTTTAGCATTTGAGTTGTAGCCACACTCTGAGTTAGTGTAGATCTTTAAGTAGTAGTTGGAATACCTAACTCCTGCTGTGCCGTTAGGCCTCACTGTTTATGTAGTCTGCCAAGTGGACATCAGATAATAGATGCTTGCACCCTGTCTGCCAGACTCTTCCAATACCAGTGACCAAAGCAGAGAAACTTCATGTAGTTCTTGGCATCATATCCTCCTGCCTGCTAAACTCTTGTTTGTATTTTTGTCTATAATCAAGTTTATGCTGTAAAGTTACATATTTTTGTTCTTTGTTTTGCTGTTTTAGATTTTTCTTATTTATACAAATTAATTGTGCTAGAGAGAAGTACACTTTGTTTTCAAAAGCCAGTATATATAATTTGTTCCTTAATTTGTCAACATTTAGGTGCTAAAAATAGAATGCTTGGATTAAATAAATAAGAGACCTGATTATAGTCATTCTTGGAAGGTTGGTGGAGATTTTTATTTTGAAAATCGTTTCCTACTCAATGTAATAACATATTTATTGTACTTAAGGTGGCATGGTTTAGTTAGAAAGCATTAAATGAGAATGTGGACAATCTGGGATTTATTAGCTGTGTGACCTTGTGGAATCAACCTCTCAGAGCTGTTTTGTTGTGGAGGTATTATTACCATCATATACCCTTCTTTTTTTGGTATTGAATGAATGACTCAGATTTTAGTCAATAAGTAATCTTTATTTTTTTCAGGCCAATGCATATATACATTTTATCTGCACTGTCTAAAAAAAGTCATATCTTGTGTCCTGTAACTCTTCAGGCTTTATCTGTCATGAAGTGCCTGCAGCTTGGGTTACCTAGAGACCTAGGAGCTGACAACTAAAGCTCTTTAGTTGGGCCTCAGGAGGCCCATGGAGTGCTCTAAAATTAATAGGCTTAATGTTGTATGTATTTGTGTTTTTCTGTGGAGATGGGTTATAGCATTCATTGCATTCTTAAAGAGCTTCATGATCCAAAAAAAGGAAAAGAAAAAATGATCCATAGCTTTGCCATTCAAAAAAGTTTTTTTGGAAAAATTAGGTAGTTATAATAGATCATAATATGATCTATTATATGGGGTTTTCACATGCATTGTGCCATCTTTTCTCAGGCATTTTTCCAGTTTAATTTTTATTATTCCTACCCTTTAAGTCTTCATGTCCTTAAGTTTTTGTAGATTTATTGTTAGAAAGAAGCAGAAGATAGTAAAGCTGGAGATAGGATAGGGCAAAAGAAGTTTTGAAGGAATAGTCTTAATATGGTTTCTAAGGAAGTGGCTTACCTAGTCTTACGGTTTTAGTCTGGTTCCTGTGAACGATTCCTAGCCTGTGTATCCAAGACTGGATACACAAAGACTCTAGGCTTTAAGCCTTAGAGTCATCTTTAGTGACTTCTGGACTGGACTTTTTAGGCATTAGCCAAATTCTGTACACAGGCATTTTCCAAAGTGTGGTTGAGGTGCTTCAGGAAAAGCCATACCATAAGTAGGTTAAAGACAGAAGTCCTATGGTAAAGAAACTTGGTAAACTTTCCTTAACCTAGCAAACTCCAAACTTACTTGACTATGAGATTCTTTTTCTCTGTAATGCATATTGCTTGTCCTTAGTACTAGTGTCTTGTAGAACATGCTTTGGAAAGGTCGATACTGATTTTTTTAAATCTTTGTGTGTTTGGAAGCCATTCCTTCTGAAGCAGGGGCTGCCGTGTTGCTAAGCTTCCAGGTGGTATTCACATGGTAGTCTGTGTAAATAGATTTAAAGTGTCCGTGAAAGCTGGCAGGCAAAAAGGTGAGGATTGGGCAGTAAAATCAGGAAACCAATTTGTATGCATTTAGAGAATTACGTGTTAGTTTATTTGTAATTATGCATCTTTCAAGGTGTTCTATTTAATATCATCATAGACTAATTCTTCCATTATAATCAGCATTTGTGAGAACCTTTCTGGAAAACTCAATTCTTAAACCTAACTGATAAGGAATATGAAGATCTTAAGCATTTAGAAAAGAACATTTGAAGGAAGCTCAAACATTGTTATTTGGAGTTATGCTCACTTTTATTTACTTCCATTTAGGATAGACTCTAGAGAGACCAGAAGAAATGGCCCTAAACTTCGGAAAGATCATTTGAAGTTGATTAAAGTAGAATTTCCCATCATCACTAGCTATTTGAGATGAAAAGTGACAATGAAACAGATAGTGAGGTAATTTTTCTAGAATGTTTGAAAAGCAAACAAACAGGTTAGCTGAATTTGATACAGATCTGATTCCTTAAAGGAGGTACTTACCTCCAGCCTTTGATCTGTATATGTATTTATTGGTGAAACATATCTAATGCATCATTTTGTATTGAGAATGAATAGTAAGTTCTCTCATGAGAGTACATTGAACAGCCATCATCCATTGAACAGCTGTAATATGAGAGGAAATACGTTAGGAACTGTGAGTAGAGTAGCAGAAATGACAAGGCTTGGTACTTGGTATTTACAGGAACATAAAATGTGTACCTGCTATTAGCTATCATAGTTTGAGACCAGAACCTTGTTGGTTTCCTCATTTATATCATATTAAATCTCTTGCTGGCTGAGAGATTCTGTAGATACTCCATAATTGCACAACTGACCTCCGTAGCACAGCATAGTGATTTGAGAACAGGGTTCTGGAGCCAGGCTGCCTAGTTTCACCACCCACTAGCTTTGTCCTTGGGCCAATTACTTAATCCCTCTCTCTGTGTCTCAGTTTCCTCAGCTGTAAAATGGAGATGCTTAGAAAAGTGTTTGGGACAGTACCTGACACATAAAAGTGTAGTTATTGTTAATTGCTGTTAGTGTCTAGAAGTATTTATTATTATGTATTTCTCCTACTACTGTCCTTCTAACCTACTGTGTTCCTCATGCTTTGCCTCAGGGTTTTTAGCTTGCTGTCTCTGCCTAAAATCCACCCCTCCCCACCAGTATCTGTTTGGTTTGCTTCTTCATTTAAAGTCTCAGCTCGGGTGTCACCTTTTAATGAGCCTGTTTGTTTCCACTCTACAAAAAACAGCACTTCTCCCACCACTTTCAGGGATACAAATCAGGGGTGGATCCAGGTTTTACGGGACCCGAAGTTTATGCAGTTTTGGGGACCCTCATTAAGAAAACAAAACTAGAATTAAAAAAGGTATGAAAGTGAATCTTTAGAATGAGAAAAGATATCCCAACAAAATACTGTAACCCTAGTCAGATCCCTTTCTTCTGAGATTTGCTTAGGCATTTAATCAGAAATGCTCACAAAAAATGCTTTCTGATAACTGCCTGGCTCCCTGTCTCCACCTGGAATACTCTACATGTCCCAGCAACTCTCAGCACTCATAGAGGGCCATGCTAGTGAAGGGGCCTGAACTTTAGGTTTTGTTAGTTTCACAGAAAAATTCAGTTCGGCTCTTTACTTAATTTTTCATTATGGCATGTATCACCACATGTTTATTTGTTTATTGCCTGTCTCTCCCCAGTAGAGTGTAAATCCAGGAAATGTGATTTTGCTTTGTTCATTGTTGTATCCCCAGAGCCTAGAAGAATCGCTGACCCATATTAGGTTCTTAATATATATTTATGGAATGAATAAATGAACCAACATGAGAGGAACAAGCCATGGCTATGTGAGTTTAGAGGAAGAAGATCATTGTTTCTGACTGGGAGAAATCCCATAGGCCTTGCAGAGGAGGTGGCATTGGGCTTGACTTAGAGTTCTGGCAGTAGTGGGTACAAAATGAGTTAAATGTAATGGACTGTTATTAGGTCTTAAATCTGAAATCAGTAGGCTTAATGTATCTTTGGCATATCAAGCAATGTTCATAATTGTTATATGCATATGAAGATACTCTGTCATTTTGAACGGAAGACCCCTAGTGACTGACTAGTGAATATAGCAGTAGGCTATCACATACGATTTTCATTTTGTTTTTTTAAAATACGATTAAATTGGGCTTTTAGGAAGAGGTCTTTGTTCACCAATACAAAAAAGACCTTCGATTCAAGAGATGAAATCATGTTTCTTTTTTAATTTTTATTTATTTTTTCATACCACCTTTATATGTACAAAAATAGTATTTCTTTTTGCTTCAGGTTTTTTTTTACAGTCTTTTTTTGTTCTGGAAGATGCCACGTTTCTGAGTTCTGACTGCCTTGACCTGATTATAGGTTTGATTTCCTAATGTAATAATGTACTGCCTACCTTAGCCCTTAAACTCTGTAGAATAATTTTGGATTTGACCATAAATTTAGATATGTTGAAATAAGACATTCATTTTGCTTGTTTAAGCTCTTAGAAATTTGAGATTGTAAAAATTCTTACTGTATAAATCATCTACCTTACCTTGCTCAAAGAATCTCCTCTTCATTGCCTGTATGCTAACCTACGTATGCCATGATTGTAAGGCCTCCTCAGCCATGTGGAACTGTGAGTCAATTAAACCTCTTTCCTTTATAAATTACCCCAGTCTTGTGTATGTCTTTATTAGCAGCTTGAGAACAGATTAGTGCATGCCCCTTCCCAGCCGCCCACAATTACTGTTCTCCTTTCTGTCACCATGAAAGCTCTTTTAGAACTTTGTATAAATGAATCATGAATGAATTGCCTCAGCACTTTTGATGAAAATCAATTGACAGTACACATGTGAGCATATTCTGGACTCTTATTCTTTTGAGCTGTATGTCTATACTTTCACCAGTACCTCACTGTCTTGTTTACTGTAGCTTTATCAAAAGTCTTGAAATTAGGCAGAGTGAATCCTCCAATTCTGTTCTACCTTTTCAAAATGGTTTTATCTATTTTAGGTCCTTTGCTTTTCCGTACAAATTTTTGAATCAGCTTTTCAAGTTAAATATAAAAGCCTACTGGAATTTTGTCTTAACTTTAAATTTTGAGATACATAGTTCAAATTCATTGCAAAAAGAGTGAAAGAGGTCTCATGTACCCAACACCCAGCTTTCCCCAATGGTGATATCTTTACATACCTGTAGTGCATTATCAAAATGAGGAAATTAATTGGCACAATACAGTTAACTAAGCCTTAGTCAGATTTCACCAGTTTTTATATGCATTCATTTTTTATATCTTTGTATATAATTTTGTGATATTTTATTATATATACAGCCTGCTGGGATTGTGTGGGATCTGTCACTCGGTTAGTGGAGAATTGAGATCTTAAATGCATTCAGTCTTCTGATCTGTGACTATATCTTTACATTTATTTAGATGATCTTTATCTCATTAAAGATTAAAATATGTTGCTTTATTTTAATTCATAAATGTTATCCTGGACTTTTCCTACTAATATTGTAGTGAAACATAATTATGGAAAAATTCTCCAGGATTACATAGCAATTACAATATGAGCCATTTTTTCAGCTTTTATTAAAATTCTCATTGTACTAGTAGTTTCTGACTTCATTTAGCTTAATATTGTTCATTTTTAACCCTGAGCATATGGACTCTTTTTTTTTTTTTGTATTTTATTTTTTCGAGACCCTGCTCTATCGCCCAGGCTGGAGTGCAGTAGCACGATCTCGGCTTGCTGCAACCTCCACCTCCTGGGTTCAAGCAATTTTCCTGCCTCAGCCTCCCAAGTAGCTGGAATTACAGGCATGTGCCACCATGCCTGGCTAATTTTTGTATTCTTAGTAGAGACGGGATTTCACCATGTTGGCCAGGCTGGTCTTGAACTCTTGATCTCGTGATTCGCCCGCCTCGGCCACCCAAAGTGCTGGCATTACAGATGTGAGCCACTGCGCCTGGCCCACGGACTCCCTTTAATAAAAATTGGCAAAAAAGACAAGGAAAATGACTATTTTAAAAGATACTCATTTTTTCTATGTATCCAAAGAATTTTTTTTTTTTTTTTTTTTTTTTTTGAGGCAGAGTTTTGCTCTTGTTGCTCAGGTTGGAGTGTAATGGTGTGATCTTGGCTCACTGCAACCTCTACCTCCCAGGTTCAAGCGGTTCTCCTGCCTCAGCCTCCCGAGTAGCTGAGATTACAGGCACCTGCCACCATGCCCAGCCAATTTTTTGTATTATTTTAGTAGAGACGGAGTTTCGCCATGTTGGCCAGGCTGATCTCGAACTCCTGACCTCAGGTCATCCACCCACCTCGGCCTCCCAAAGTACTGAGATTACAGGCATGAGCCACTGCACCTGGCCCCAAAGATTATAACAAACACCTTATAAACGGTTTACTTTCAAATATAAGATGTGTGTGTTGATGTGTATTTTGCAAAACTCACAGCTTTTGAGCTTATTAAAGGAAAATACACTAAAAGTTTACTTCATCCTTTAGTGAAAAATAACACTGCTGGATTATTTAGGAGATCCTAAAAAAAATTCTTATCTTGAGGAACTTAAACTCTGATATAAGGAAACAAAATCTGCATGTATGGAACATCTAAGGAACATGTCTAAGGCATTATTTTAACAATTAGAAGAAAACAATAAAGCTATGTGAATACTGTAGAAATTGTAATTTAAGGGAAAAATAACTTGACTTCCTGAAAGAGTGAATCTTGACCTGGGACTTGAAGAAAAATTGGATTTGCAATTTTAGAGAACTGTGACATCATTCCAAAAGAGTAAATCTGGGTTAAAAATACTGCTGTGAGACCTAAGGGGGCAAAGAAGTAATGAGACAACTATTCTAAGGAGACATATTGGGAAATGTGGTAGACAATGTTTCACATATATAAGACACGGATAAATGAGTGCCAGTTGAAGAATTTAGAACTCGCTTGACCTACAATGTAGTATTTATCAAATTCATTAGGGCCAGTCTTTAACCTGCTTGGTTAGTTATTTAGACGGTATTCGGTAAGATTTATTTCTTCCCTTTCATCTCTATTGATTTAGAAGTTAAAGATTTTACTTTTATTCTTTTGGTGGTTACCCTTAAAATTGCAGCATATGTAATTAGTCTAAAGTTAACTGATCTTTCTCTGTTCTCTTTCTGGTCAGTATGTGGAATTTAGAAGGCTTAATTTCATTCACCACCTTCCTGATTTCTGTTGTCTTACTTTGGTTCTGCTGTTCTTAAATGTCCCAGTTTAATTTTTATTATCGTTTTATACAAACAGTGCTTCTTTACATTTACCTGTAGGAGTTTTCAATTTCTATACTCACTGTTTCTTCTTGGCATTATATTCCTTCATTCTGGGTTCAGATTTCTTTAATCTTTTAGCAGTATTTGGTAGGATTTTTTTCTTTCTTTTTATTTTTCTTTTTAAGTGAGGAACTGTATAAGGTAAACTCAGTCTTCCTCCTTCCCCTCCCCGTTGTCTTTATTTTGTCTTACTTTTAAATCATAGTTCAGTGGGGTATAGAACTCTAGGCTGACGGTTGTTTTTTTCTCAGCACTTTGAAGATATTTTGTCTTCTGGTTACCTGTTGTGCTGCTGAGAAGTCTGTTGTCAATATAATTATTGTTGCTTGTAGCTAGTCTTACTTTTTCTTTCCTCACTATTTGACTTTTAAGATTTTTTTCTTTGATTCTGGTCTGTACACAGTTTCACAATGTTATGTGTGGATTTTAATAAAAATATTTACTGTTTTTCTTCAATCTGAAGAGTAGCATATTTCATAAGTCCTGGAAAATTATAAACTGCAATATCTTTGGTATCTTTTCTTCCGCTCTTTCTTGTTTCTCTTTAGAGCTCCTGTTGTATTCTTTAACTTTTAGTTTTCCATGACTTCTGAATTTTCTAACTCTTCATTCTGTGTCATGTATTATGGTTCTTACCTTTATTATCTTTAGTTGTATCTGTCTAATCTGCTGTTTGAAACTTGTTTTTTTTTAAAAAAGCTTACTTTTTAAAAAAATAATTTCAGTACACAGGATAATTGCAAAGAGTGAGAGAATAATAAAAAAAAAATAACTGATACATTTTTTCCAAGATTCACCAATGGCCAATACTTTACCACATTTATCACTTTTTCTCTGTATATATACATTTTTTTTTCTGAACCATTTGAGAGTAAGTTGCAGGCATCAAACTCCTTTACCCATATACACTTTGATGTGTAGTCTCAAAATGAAAGACATTTACTTAAACTGCAATAAATTATCAAAATCAGGAAATTTTAATATTAAGACAATATTATTATTTGATCTACAGACCTCAGTGAAATTTCAGGAGTCCCAGTAATATCTATTATAGCATTTTACCCCCAACTCCAGAAATCAATCCAGGAGAATCATATGCTATTTATAGTTTGTAAGACTCTTCAGTCTCTTAACCTAGAAGAATTTGTCAGCCTTTCTTTGTCTTTTTAGACACCAACAATTTTGAGTAGTACACACCATTTACTTTGTAGAATTCTCCTCATTTGGGATACTTTTGGTGTTTCCTTTTGTTTAAATTCATGTTACACATTTTTTGGCAGAAATTTATAGTGATGTGTGTGCTCAGTGAATTATATCAGGAAGAACATGATGTTGATTAGTTCCCTTATTAATGTTGACTTTGATTATTTGGTTAATGTTGGTGTGTCAAGTTTCTTCACTATCAGGTTATTATCTTTTCCTTTTCTAATTAATAAGTAAATTATAGGGAGATACTTTGAGACTATATAATATTTTGTTCCTCATCAAACTTATACCTGCTAATTTTAATATCCATGATGTTTTGTACTTGAATTATCACTATAATGGTTCCCAAATAATGATTTTCTGACTCCGTTAATGTATTCTACATGTATTGGTTGACATTCTACTGTAAAGAACTATTTTTGTTTGTTTATTTTTGGGCTCATGGATTCTTCTTTTATTCATTGGGTTTTGATTCATCACTTTTATTTTGATGCTGAAACAATTTCAGATTGGGCCAGTTGGATTTTATCTTAGCTAGGGCTGCCATAAAAACATACCACAGACTAGGTGGCTTAAATGACAGAAATTAATTTTCTCACAGTTCTAGAGGCTAGACATTCAAGATCAAGATGCCAGGTTTCCAGTGATGCTCTCTTTCTGGCTTGTAGATGGCCTTCTCACAGAGAGGGAGGGCATGCTTTCTGGTGTATCTTCTTATAAGGGCACTTATCCCATCCTGAAGCCTTCCCCACCTCAGGAACTCATCTAAACCCAGTTATCTCCTAAAAGCTCCATCTCCAGATGCCGCCACATTGAGGGTTAGGTCTTCAGCATGTGAATTTTAGAGGGACACAGTTCAGTCCATAGCATATTCCATTGCTTTTTACGTTTTATTTATTATATTTCTAGAAAATCTGTGTTATTCTTTTTCAAGTCTTCATATTGTTGCATACTTTCTTGTTCTTAGTGCTTTCGAATTAGTCTATAATTTCAAATTTTGGAGGATTTCATCTTGCAGTTTGTTGCTTTGTTTTATGCTGACTCATGCCTGTGAATTTGTATGTTAATTTTGAATTCATCTACTTTTTTCTGTAAGAATCTTTATGGTTTAAATTGAGGGATGGGTGGAGGGGCTTGGGGGGCTGGTGGGGAGTGGGTGGGAGACTGTGGGTGTCCTTCCAAAACAGTTTTGCTTTTGTTTCTTCCAGTAACCACATGAGTCTTTTTGGTCTTGGATTAATTTTTACTTAATTTCTCAGTTTGGGATTCCCCACATCTTATAGATAATACAAACTTGAACCCCAAATCAAAAGAACAATGACTCTTGGATTTGAATTCTTGGAGGACTGTTTTTCTTCCACCCAAGCACAGACTTTGTTGTTATCCTCTTGTGCTTGTAGGTAACTTTTTATTTTTTTGAGACAGGTTATTGCTCTGTCACCAGGTTGCTGTGCACTGGCACAATCAAGGCTCACTGCAGCCTCGACCTCCTGGAATCAAGTGATTCTCCCCCTTCAGCTTCCCAAGGGAGCTGGGACTACAGGTGTCCACCACCTCGCCCACTAATTTTTGTATTTTTTGTAGAAACGAGGTCTCACTATGTTGCCTCGGCTCATCTCACACTCCTGGGCTCAGGCAGTCCTCCCACCTCGACCTCCCAAAGTGCTGGGATTATGGTCATGAGCCACTGCGCCTGACCTAACCCTTAAAAAAAAAATTGTTTTTGCTTTACTGAAGGCACAGTCCCTTCCAGAGTCCTAGCATTATTCAGTAGTCTCCATTCCAGTGTGCTGTTTTGAGTGGGCCCACAACTGTTCGCCTGTACTCAGATGGTTTTAAAACCCCCAAGCACCTGGATTGCAGAGCTCCACTAGTCTTCCTTCTTCCGCCCTCTCCCACCTTGATTCTAATCCCCCTCCCCCTGTTGGTGGAAACCTCAACTCTGGTTTTCCACTTTCCATCTTAATTCAGTGTAATACATTTGTTAACATTGATGAAACAGGCCGGGTGCGATGGCTCATGCCTGTAATCCCAGCATTTTGGAAGGCCGAGGTGGGTGGATCACCTGAAGTCGGGAGTTTGAGACCAGCCTGGCCAACATGGTGAAACCCTGTCTCTACAAAAAATACAAAAATTGACTGGGTGTGGTGGCACATGCCTGTAATTCCAGCTGCTCAGGAGGCTGAGGCAGGAGAATCTCTTGAACCTGGGAGGCAGAGGTTGCAGTGAGCTGAGAATGTGCCACTGCACTCCAGCCTGGGCAGCAGAATTAGACTCCATCTCAAAAAAAAAAAAAAAAAAAAATTGATGAACCAGTACTGATCAATTATTATATTAATTAAAGTTCATAGTTTACATACATTAGGGACCAGTCTGTGTTGCACATTTTCTGTGCTTTTGACAAATGTTTCCATCAGTATAGTATCATACAGAATAGTTTCACTGCCTTAAAAATTCCGTTTTCTATCTATTCATCTTCCCTTCTCCTCCACCCAACTCCAGGCAGCCACTGATCTTTTTACTGTCTCTATAGTTTTGTCTTTTCCAGAATGTCATATAGTTGGAATCATACAATATGTAGCCTTTTCAGACGGTCTTCTTTCCCTTAGCAATATGCATTTAAGTTTCTTTCATATCTTTTTGTGGCTCAATACCAATTTTGTTTTTAAATTACTGCATAATATCTCATTGTATGTTTATACCACAGTTTGTTCATTCACCTATTGAAGGACATCTTGGTTGTTTGCAGGTTTTGGCAATTATGAATAAAGCAGCTATAAATATCCATGTGTAGGTTTTTATATGGACATAAATTTTCAGCTCATTTGGCATATACCAAAGAGTGTGATTGCTGGATTGTGTGGTTAACACTGCTTTTAGCTTTGTAAGAAAGTGCCAAGATGTCTCCCAAAGTGACTGTAGCACTTTGCATTTCTTTTTTTTTTTTTTTTTTTTTTTGGAGACGGAGTCTCGCTCTGTCGCCCGGGCTGGAGTGCAGTGGCCGGATCTCAGCTCACTGCAAGCTCCGCCTCCCGGGTTTACGCCATTCTCCTGCCTCAGCCTCCCGAGTAGCTGGGACTACAGGCGCCAGCCACCTCGCCCGGCTAGCTTTTTGTATTTTTTAGTAGAGACGGGGTTTCACTGTTTTAGCCAGGATGGTCTCGAACTCCTGACCTCATGATCCGCCCGTCTCAGCCTCCCAAAGTGCTGGGATTACAGGCTTGAGCCACCGCGCCCGGCTAGCACTTTGCATTTCTAACAGCAAAGAAATGAGAGTTCCTGTTGCTCCACATCCCCATCAGCATTTGGTGGTGTAGTGTTTTGGATTTTGGCTATTCTAATAGGTGTGTAGTAGTATCGCATTGTTTTAATTTGCAGTCCCCTAATGATATATGATGTTGATCATCTTTTCCTATGCATATTTGCCATCTGTGTATATTCTTTGGTAAGGTGTCTTCAGATTTTTTTCCCTTTTTAAAATTGGATTTTTTTTTTATTGTTGAATTTAAAGAGTTCTTTGTATATTTTGGATACGTGTCCTCTATCAGATATATGTTATGCAGTATTTTTTCCCAGTGTGTGGCTTGTCTTTTCATTGTCTTAACAATGTCTTTTGCAGAGCAGAAGTTTTTAATTTTCGTGAAGTCCAGCTTATCAATTTTTTCTTTCATGAGTTATGCCTTTGGTGTTGTATCTAAAAATGCTAGACCAAGGTCACTTAGATTTTCTTGTATGTTATCTGTTTTATATTTTGCAGTTTACATTTATGTCTGTGATCCATTTCGAGGTAATTTTTGTAAAAGATGTGAGGTCCATGTCTAGATTTTTATTTTTTATTTTATTTTGTTTTGCATGTCGATGTACAGTTGTTCCAGTACTATTTGTTGAAAAGACAGTCCTTTTCCCATTGGATTGCCTTTGCTTCTTTGCTAAAGATTAGTTGAATATATTTGTGTGGGTCTGTTTCTGGACTCTTGTATTAATTTGCTATAGCTTCCATTACAAAGTACCACCGACTAGGTGGCTTATACAATGGAAATTTATTCTCAGTTCTGGAGACTAGAAGTCTGAGATCAAGGTCTCAATAGGTTTCGTTCTTCTGAGGCCTCACTCTTTGGCTTATAGTTGGCTGTTTTCTCGTGGTGTCTATACATGGTCTTTCCTCCGTTTCCGAACATGAGGAGTTTGGGGCTGTAATTTGGAGTCAGATATACAGCAGAGAACTAGGGGAGATGAGGACTGGGAGAAGACTATTGAATCTAGTTAGGAGGGTATAATTGCTGTTCAGAAAGAGTAGTTGACAAAGCATCCTAATTACAAATGATTGAGAAGTTGGGAGGAAATGGTGACATTGTCTCTGGTCTCTTTTAAAGGAGTTTGATCATGCTACTTTCTTCTAGCACCATATGATTTCTATCTGTATCTTAGTGTTTTTCTCGGGGGTATTTATTCAGCACCCACACTGAGCTGTGTACCATGGCTGATCCAGAGGATGAACAGAATGTAATCCCTCTTCTCAAGGTGATGGCAGACTAGATATGGGAATAGTATGGAGTAATTATAGCATTAAGTAATAAGAGGTATTTTGTGATTATTATGTTATTCCCAATAAAAGTTCAGAAGATCAGAAAAATTGCAGCCCATAGCCAAATAAAGGCTTTTTAGAAGACAGAGAATGAAAGTTTGGCTTTAATGTGTTGTTTAGGTTTAAATGGATAAAGTGGAAGGGCATTGTAGTTGAGGTGAATATTGAAGAATGAAGACCTGGTAGGAGGAAGAATAAGCAAGAAGAGATCACACAGGAAATGGGCCAAACTACATCAAATGATTTGTATTGGAGAATAATGGGGAATATTAGATATTGTTAACAATAGTTATAATCATAGCAGATGCCATTTATAGAGTACATACTATGTACTAGAACTTACTTTAGGTAGGTGCTTTGTAGGTATTCTCATTTTAATTCTTTCCACAACCTTACGAGGTAGATGTTGTTATTTCCATTTTACAGATACAGAAACTGAGACCCAAAAAGAAAGGTCAAGAATAGGCCCAGTTTCGGTGCAATGGCTCACCTCTGGAATACCAACACTTTGGGAGGCTCAGGTGGGTGGATCGCTTGAACCCAGGAATTCAAGACCAGAGTAGGCAACGTGACAAAACCCTGTCGCTACAGAAAAAAAAAAAAAAGAGAAAGAAAAAAGAAAAAAAAAAAGGCCCAAGTCAATAAATCTAATAAATCTAGTAAGTGGTGAAACCAGGATTGAATTCAGGCAGTCTTACCTCCAGAACCCATGCCTTGTAGTCGCTGTGTTGTGCTGTAGAGAGGTAGGTGAGACCAGAATATGTCTTGAGAAACTGTCTCCAGGTTATAAATTAAATGTAATAGAAATAAGGGAACCAATTGAGGTGTTTGATGAACTGAAGTGTAGATAGTGAGCTACTTTATGGTGGGGACCACTTCTTAGTCCTCGGAGAGATGGATGTGGTGGGGAGTGGACAGTTAATCCTCAGTCTGATATTTCAGATTATGTGGAAGGTGATGTACCAGTTAGGAGTGAATGGAAATTATGTGAATTAGATTAATGACAGGGGAAATTGGGGGGCATAGATGACCTGGAGAGATGGGAAAGTTGAGTGAAGTAAGATGTGGAGTTAGATTTTGGACAGATTGATTCAGGTGTAATATCTATAGACTAGCAGATTTGAAGGAACCAGTAGGGAAATATCGTCAAGAGGGATAGTGGACATCTGAGAATAAGAATTCTTCGATGATGGGGGTGTCAAGGAAAGAGACATCTTTTGCTTGAGTTTTCAAAGGAATAATAGCTCTTCTCTAACTTCTTCCTCACTTTTGATATTTGAGAAATTCATGGCGGCCGGGCATGATGGCTCATGGTTGTAATTCCAGCACTTCAGGATGCTGAGGTGGGAGGATTGCTTGAGACCAGGAGTTCGAGACTAGCCTGGACAACATAGCTAGACCCCCATCTCTTAAAAAAAAAAAAAAAAAAAAGCCAGGCATGGTGGCACATGCTTGTAGTCCTAGCTACTTGGGAGGCTGAGGCAGGAGGATCACTTGAGTCCAGGAGTTCAAGGCTGCTGTAAGCTATGATTGCAGCATTGCACTCCAGCCTAGGCAACACAGTGAGACTCTGTCTCTTTAAATAAAAAAATAAAGAATTCATGATTCATGACTTCAGTTTTTCCTTTGAATAGTGATATTTGAGCAAATAAATGAAATAAAATATAGAACACCTGTTCTGTAAGTGCACATGTATATGGAAGTTATGGTCTTTAGTTTTAAGTATTATAAGTTACTAAATATTTCCCAGTTGAAATAAGAATAATGGAGTAAATAACAGCAGTGAGAGATTGATTACCCGTGATTGTTTAGAATTTTCTTTCAACACCTGTGCATCCTTAAAAGCCCTTTTTGGATTCCTGTATTCCTTTCAGTGTCTCAGAGGAGTAGGTGACTTAGAATCTCTCTCTGACGCTAGGCCAGGGGGTTCATACCCCTCTTCCTCCATTTCATTCTCAGGGGGTGACACAGTGAAAAGAAGAAAGCATTGAAAGTGCTGAGTGATAGGAAACTCAGATGGGGTATGTCATTACTAAAACTTTTTCATCTTTCCCTTTTCTATGCCTTGCTTTGGCCTGTCCCCATCCTGTGCTCCACCATCTTCTCTCCCGTCAATAAAACCACAAACTCCGAATCTGCAAAAAGCATTGAGCAGAGAATATAAAGCCTTTTGCGGAAACAGTCCACACAGTTATGTTTACTTTTTGAATACCATTCAGCTTGAACAAGAGTAAGTTAGTCATTTTTATTTTATAATCATTGTGTTGATATTTTTCTTTCAGGGTCTCTTATTTCTGGTTAGTGCTGTGATGTTAACTCACTAATACTACTAGGATCTGCTAATCACAAGATGTTTTTATTTGGAATGTTGAGATTTTATTTCCTCCAGTAAACCGTGTTCACATGAGGTTCGACAAACTTTTTTTCTTTCAAAAACCAAAATTGGAGGTTTCTGTTAATTACTGAGCAGAGTTGCTATTTTTATAGTAGGTCTGTATTGTTTGTGTTGAGTTTCCTCAGCTGTTTCTATTATGCTATGATGCAATATTTGAATTAAAATGTAGAGAATATTTCTATAAGGTAACATTGCTTTTATAGAAAAGAATATAAAAAGGTGAAATTTAAATAAACTTTTATAAGATTTTAGACAATGTATTTTTAAAATATAATTTAACTTATTTTGGTGGGCTTTAGAAGAAAATTCTGGGCCGGGCGCGGTGGCTCAAGCCTGTAATCCCAGCACTTTGGGAGGCCGAGACGGGCGGATCACGAGGTCAGGAGATCGAGACCATCCTGGCTAACACGGTGAAACCCCATCTCTACTAAAAATAAAAAAAAAAAAAAAAAAAACTAGCCGGGCGAAGTGGCGGGCGCCTGTAGTCCCAGCTACTCGGGAGGCTGAGGCAGGAGAATGGCGTGAACCCGGGAGGCGGAGCTTGCAGTGAGCTGAGATCCGGCCACTGCACTCCAGTCCGGGCGACAGAGCGAGACTCCGCCTCAAAAAAAAAAAAAAAAATTCTGTATAAACTGAACTTATTTTGTCTGGCAGTAAAGGGATCTAGTTTTTTTTTGACACCATTGTTTGCAGAAAGTATTCACTTATTAATACATGATAAAATTAGTTTTGGATGAGAAATATCTTTTTGTTTAAACTTATCTTTTTTAAGTTCATACTATTTAAAACATTAAACTATTTCACTTACAATATAAGATTTTTTAAAAATAAACTTTATTTTAGAATAGTTTTGGATTTACAAAAAGTCATAATGACTCCTAACCCAGTTTCCTTTTTTGTTAACATGTTACCGTGGTACATTTGGCACAACTGAGGACCAGTATCCGAACATGACTGTTAACTACGCTCCACCGTCTATTTGGATTTCACCAGTTTTTCTCTAATGCCTCTTTCTGTCTCAGGTTTCCATCCAGGATTCCATATTCTATTTAGTCACTATGTCCCTTAAGCAGAATTTTCTGGTGTGTGACAGCTTCACAGACTTTTTGATAACTTTGATAGTTTTAAGGAGTGCTGGTCAGTATTTTGTAGAGTGTTTCCAAATTTAAGGTTTTTTTGGTTTGTTTTTTTTTCATAGTTAGATTGGGGTTATAGATTCTAGGGAGAATGAAGTATGCATGCTGTTGACATAATTTATCACCGGCAATGTTAACTTTGATCACCTGGCTGTTGTAGTTGACCAGGTTTCTGCACTGGAAAACTACTTTTCCCCACTTTTCCATTTTGTACTCTTTGGAAGCCAGTCACTAAACCGCCCCACTCAAGAGGTAAGAAGTTAAACTTCACCTCTTTGAGGAAGGGAGTAGCTTCATAAATTACTTAATTCTTCTGCAGGGATTTATGTCTTTGTCCTCATTTACGTGTTCAGCTATTTTATATTAGTATGAATGTATGGATATTTATTTTATACTTTGGGTTACGATCCAGTACTACATGATTTATTTTGTTGCCCATATTGCTCCAGCTTAGTCATTAGGAGCTCTTTGAGGCTGTTTCCTGTGTCCCGTTGATAGGTCCCCATCATTTGTTTTTTTTTTTTTTTTGAGACGGAGTCTCGTTCTGTCACCAGGCTGGAGTACAGTGGCTCCATCTCTGCTCACTGCAGCCTTCCGCCTCCCGTATTCAAGCGATTCTCCTGCCTCACTCAGCCTTCTGAGTAGCTGAGGCTACAGGCACGTGCCACCATGCCCAGCTAATTTTTGTATTTTTTAGTAGACACGGAGTTTCACCATGGTTGGTCAGGATGTTCTTTATCTCTTGACCTCGTAATCTGCCCGCCTCGATCTCCCAAAGTGCTGAGATTACAGGCGTGAGCCTCTGCGCCCAGCCATCATTTTGTTTTTAACACTTGCTTTCCGGCCCTGCAAGGTGCCTCAGGCTCATCTTGTATTTCTCTGCCCTAGCCTGATAAGCAGACATTTTCCCAAGGAGCCCTGGTTCCTTCTATTAGAGAATGGTATTAGATACCAAGATCTGGCCTTTGAGTATGTTTGCTGTTGGTGTGTCATTGCTTCTAGGATTTCTCTCAGTAGATGAAGCTAGGAAATATGTGTATATATTACTAAGCCATGTGTACATACATATCTATAATTGTTTTAGTATCTAGACGTGAGTTCATACTGATATCTCTTGCTCTAATCTAGCATCACATGGTTTCTTCTGGCCTTCCCCCATTGCTTATCTATAGCTTCCTAATCCAGTAGTAAGAGACCTGGCTTTCATTGTCTGGTATCCATTTACGAATTTGCTCAATCTCAGTATATCTGTATAGCTTTTTAGAAATTTTCCCAACTCTGTGTTACAAGTTGACAAGCCAAACTGTTCGCATATTTTTAAGTTACTCATTTACTCTTTTCAATAATAATAGTTATACACCACTTACTATGTGCTAAGCATTATTCTGTGAACTTTTAGATGTAACAACCAATTTTAGTCTTAATCCATGCAATGTTGTGGGAACTTTAATTATCTCTATTTTAAAAATTAACATAGAGGGACCCAGAGAGCTTCTGTGGTTTGTTTCCCCAAGGGTGCACAGCTAGTAAATGGCAGAGCCAGCAGTTGAACCCAGTTTGCCTCCAGAGTCCATACATTCGGCTATACTGCCAAAAATAGATGTGTGAAAACATCATAGTGTTGGTTATCATTTTTAAAAGTATTATCTTTTATGCTAAGGAAGAAGAGGGTTCAGTGATCTCAGAAAAATCCCGAAAGTACCCTTCTGGATATGAAAGGAGACAATGGTTAGAAAAGAGTAAATTTCTTTAAAAAGGCAAACTTGCAGAAATGGAACTGTATACTCACTAAAGGAAATAATGCTTGCTTTCTTCTGGTTGGAGATTGTGTCACTAAGGAAAGTAGTTCATGCTTTTAAAAATCTTCTGGAATAAAACATGGACACCTTCTTTTTTCTGCCCTCCTTAAACCATTCCATGATGATTGCCAGATTATTTTTTCCTTCTGGTAGAAGCATGTGGTTCTCACCCTCTTCACATATGTCTCTTGCACAGAGGGGAAAGGAGTGGGTCAGAATTGCAGTTAGCAAAGGCGTTTTATTGGCTGCTGATCAAGTCAAGAACCAAATTAGTTGAAAGAATTTCTTTATTAACGTGCCAGAAACATCTTATCTATTCTGTTTTACTGGAGCCTGTTTAGCATTTGGTTTCATTGGTAAACTCATGTAGAAAGCTTAGTTATTCTGAAGTTTTGTTTTCAAACAGGACAGCCCTCCCAACTCCACCCTTCCCAGCATCTGATTTAAAATTTTTGACAGTTTTATTGAGATATAATTCGTACACCATACAATTTACCATATTAATTCAATGAGTTACACAGTTAGTATAACTTAAGTTTGAGTCCTAAAATCAGAAGGAAGACAGTGATAGAGCGAATTTATTCTTCCAAATGTTATTGATGTGTGTGTGTGTGTATATATATATATATTTTTTTTTTTTTTTTTTGAGACAGTCTTGGTGTCTCACCCAGGCTGGAGTGCAATGGTACCATCTTGACTCACTGCAGCCTCCACCTCCTGGGTTCAAACAATTCTCCTTCCTCAGCCTCCCAAGTAGCTGGGATTATAGGCACCCGCCACCATCCCTGGCTAATATTTTGTATTTTTGGTAGAGATGGGGTTTCCCTACAGTGCCAGGCTGGTCTCGAACTCCTGACCTCAGGTGATCCACCCACCTCAGCCTTCCAAAGTGCTGGAATTATAGGCGTGAGCCACAGTGCCTGGCCTATAAGTATTTTTATACTAAGTACTATTAATAAACACCAAAAGTGACTGTTAATGCCTGACATTAATTTATAAGGATTGGAGAGACATATAAACCACAGGAACTTGATCAAGTGGCTTAGTTTGATTGATCCTCATTGAAGTAATATGTACAGTTATCTTTTCACCATAATTTCGCTTTCCTTTCTTTTAATTGACTATCTCCTTTTTCCCACTCAAATTCAAGGACATTTAATTCCATAAGTCTGTTTCTAAGTAATAATTAAGTTGAAACAAGATTATCCTTACTACTTGTCCACCAATAAGTGCAAAAGGATTTTGCACTGAGAATTCCCATTTTTTTAGTGCAGAACATGTCAAATATTCCTTTGTTGCTTAAACAAAAAGTCATATCAGTAAGCATAAAAAATCTGAAGGAAATTTTAATACTTCTGATGCTTGTTCAGTTGTAGTACATACTTTTAAAATGAAGCCCATTCATTTGGAACTGTTTGAGAGCTATAACATTTAAATAGCATCTAGGAGAAGTTTGGACTTTTACAAGTATAGGCTGTCATTTTGCAGAAAAGAAAATCTGATTGCGAACCATACCCAACTTAGGGGCCTTTGCGTCTGGCTCATGGAATTGCTTATAACCTCTTGAACTTCTCAGTTCTCCAAAAAATTGTTGGTGATAATATTTAAGATTCTCTGTGAAGCTGATGGTTTAATTTTGGATAAATGAATTCCCATTTTTTTTTTTTTTTTTGTATTTTTAGTAGAGACGGGGTTTCACCGTGGTCTCGATCTCCTGACCTTGTGATCCGCCCGCCTCGGCCTCCCAAAGTGCTGGGATTACAGGCGTGAGCCACCGCGCCCGGCCTGAATTCCCATTTTTTACATAATACTTGGCTTTCATACAAGGTTCAAAGTGTTAGATTGGTACATACTCTTTTTTTTTTTTTTTTTTTGAGATAGAGTCTCACTCTGTTCCCCAGACTGGAGTGCAATGGCACCATCTTGGCTCACTGAAACCTCCGATTCCCAGGTTCAAGTGATTCTCATGCCCCAGCGCCCTGAATAGCTGTGACTACATGTGTGCGCCACCACGCCCAGCTAATTTTTTTGTATTTTTAGTAGAGACAGAGTTTCACCGTGTTAGCCAGAATGGTCTTGATCTCCTGACCTCATGATCCGCCCACCTCGGCTTCCCAAAGTGCTGTGATTACAGGCATGAGCCACTGCACCCGGCCTAGGTTGGTACATACTCTTAAGAGAATTGAGGCACAGTAGGCAGATAGAGTAGAAAAAAAGAGATCTGCAAGCAGGTGGTAGTGGGGGTGGAATGTGGGGGCCATTTCTCAAAAACATTACTGAAATGTTTTCTGAAGAAAATGTATTCTAAAAAATTTGCCTGACATTATTTTGCAAGCTGTTTTGGAATTGCTACTAGCCTCTTAATTCCCCCACAATAGTTTCTGAAAACTATTTAATAGAAGATTTTTAATGTAAACTCCAAAATTCCACCTACTGACTAGGATTTAGTAGTAAGATACAATTTTAAGATTAAGAGCAGGATTTTTGTTCCTGCATCTGGGGTGGAGTGATCTTCAGAGAAGATTGGTGCCTCTCTTTGCTTCTCATTTTGTCTTTCGATAGAGAGGTTGGTGAGTGTTTCTGTTTTCTAGACTTGGCTATTTCTGTAGAGATTAGGAACATGTTGCTTATTGTAAAGTATCAAGACAGAGAGGAACAAAATCAAGTTTAACTATGACAGTTCTTTAAAGCTGACCATCAGAATCATGTTCCGTAGCAGATATTCCTTGAACTACTCTTCTCTTGCAGTCACCTTGAAAGAGTGTAATAGGAATTTGTGAGTAACTGTGTATGCTGTTACTTAAAGATGTAGATATTGATATGAGGAGGAAAGGAATAATGTACTTTGGGAATATATCTGAATCTTGTGTATTTTCTGTTAAGAAGCAAGAAATTAAAAGCCCCTCTTGAGTGACAAAATGTTCCAAAGCAGAGCTTAACTTAAGAGCTTCTTAGGACCTACAAGGTGGAGCCTGGGCATCTTGTATGCCAATAACTTTAAAGGTAGTTCTGAGAAGACAGTTGTTAACGGACTCCCGTGTCTGGTGATACAGGGGGCACACCTCTACTCTGGTCTTGCTTTTCTTACAACTTTTTCTGATTGTGTTCACTTTCTATTTAGTCCATATTCCTGGACTCTGCACCTCTACCTTGTTACTTTGCATGTACAGTCAATGGATTCTCACAGTTAATTGCAGTCATTGTAGTGACTGGCTGTGACCCATTTTTGGCTGTCTTTGGTTTCATATATTTTGTGATTGTGCTTGTTTTTCTCAGCAATACCAGTATCTGACCACTGACTCTGTACCTAGTCTGTCCTCTGGGCTGCACTGGCATTTCCAGACTTCTGCCTTGATTGCCCCCTGTCATCATAATGGTGGAGAGACATTAAGGAGAATGGTGGTTCTGTTCGTAGCTCCCTCGTTAATTAGGTAAATGACTGTGATTCAGTTACTTAACCACTTAGGACTATAGTTTTCTCATCTCTTGCTTAAATCCTCTTCAATTTCTGTATTATTAATAGCACTTGGTTACTCATGTATTTTTCTCTTTCTGATACAGAGAATTTAGCCTGACTCTTTAACTTGTAGTATATGAAAGCTTTGATGAATTTCTTTATACTCTAGGTAAAATGGAACATCAAGATGTACTTTCTGCTCATTTCTAAGGCAAAAAGCTTAACATTTTATAATCCTTTGTTGGGTCTTTCCTCGTTGGTCACTTCAGCGAAGTAGAGAAGTTAGTTGCATGTAATAGACAATTAGAAAATGCAAGAAATCTTTAAAAAATATTGAAATGGCAGGTTAGTATCTACCAGATAGATACTGTTTGGTCAGATGACCAAGTAATTAGGAATTTAGCCTCTTGATTGCCAGATTTGAATTTTTTTTTTTTTTTTTTTTTGAGGCAGAGTCTTACTCTGTCGCCCGGACTGGAGTGCAGTGGCCAGATCTCAGCTCACTGCAAGCTCCGCCTCCCGGGTTTACGCCATTCTCCTGCCTCAGCCTCCTGAGTAGCTGGGACTACAGGCGCGGGCCACCTCGCCCGGCTAGTTTTTTGTATTTTTAGTAGAGACGGGGTTTCACCGTGTTAGCCGGGATGGTCTCGATCTCCTGACCTCGTGATCCGCCCGTCTCGGCCTCCCAAAGTGCTGGGATTACAGGCTTGAGCCACCGTGCCCGGCCGCCAGATTTGAATTTTAGCTGTACTAGTTTTTAAGTTTTTTTTTATCTTGGACATGTAATTTAATTTCTTTATGCCTCAGTTTATTCATTTGTAAGACGAGAATGGTTAATGATATTTAAATTGTGAAGTTTAAATAATAAAGCATTTAAATCTTAGTATATATCCTATACATAGTAAGTACTTTATAAACATTAACTACTGTTGCAGTAGTATTTGTTCCTTTTCTTCATTGTCATGTAAATTTAGGGCTATTTTCATGATGCTGTTTAGGAAAGCCCTTCTGAGTGTTTCCAGGGTTTTTTTGTTTGTTTGTTTGTTTTTATTTTAATAGTTTATCTCAATCATGTTCTATCATATCATATAGGTATTTTTTTTTCCTCCTGCCTAGCACTAATCAATGTGATTTTTTTTGTTTTTATTTCCCTTAACTGGAATGTAAGCTTCATGGGATCAGGGGCCTTCTTTGTCTTGTTCCTTGTTACGTCTCCAGCTTCTGGTGTAATACATGGACTACAATAGAAGCTCAGTGAATATTCTGGGGGACGATATTAATTGCTACAGTAAGCTGTTCAGCGTATAGCTGAAAGGAGATGGTGGTGACTGCAGCTAGGTGTGGCACGGTCTCCTTTAGATCCATTTTATGGTCTTTTTCCAGGGCCCTGACCTGCTAGCTGTTGTTGATTTTGCGTGGAAGTATATTCTCTGACTCAATTATTGTGGTCTTGTTTGGCAAATCATGGCAGTTTACCAAAGTGTGCTTTTTCTGGAACATTAGATCTTTAAAGTGATCTTCTAATGACTGTAATATCCCAATTCCACAGAACACACTTTGGGAAATGCAGAGTTAGTGTACTGCTGAAAGCCTCGTTTACCCTCACTCATTTCTTGCCTTGTAAAATGATATGGTCAGGAAAGTTAAAATGAAATAATATATGTGGCATACTTTGTGAACTCTCTAGAGTGCCATAAATTGTGTTGTCAAGTGTTTAAGCCTTTTTTTATTAGCCACCATGTAGGTGTATAGCCATTATCCTTGGAACCTGAAGCCCTTACATTTAGTGACTTTCCCTGTCTGCAGATCATCACATTTTTCATTGCTAACAGTCACAGTTCTTAGAGTTATTTTGTTCAATTCAGACAAACTTTTGAGCTCATGAAAGTACTTGACAGATACTTGATGCATTTAGAGCTGAATGGATGACGAAGGCCTTGCTAGATAAAAGCTCACTGGTTCCACCTCTGATGCGGTCATCAGAGAAATGGATTTTCAGAATTGTAACATTATAGTTTTATCATCTAGCAAAGACATTAAGCATAAGCATAAACCATATCTTTGTGTCCTTGTACCTACCACTGTATCTGGCATGTAATTAGCTTTCAGTATTTAATAACTAAACAAGACACTGAAACCATACACCATTCTTTCCTCATGCTCACATCATGAAATGGAGTCACTGTTTAGAGAGGGAATGTAAATTGGTACACTCAATCTGGAATATGCACCACAACTTTATAGTATGATTTAACTAGGAAAAATGTAGGGAAAACATCTGCCTTCATGTCAGAAGTGAGGGAGTCAAACTTACTGGCTTTCTGTCTGTACTCTGCTTTAAAATTGGATTTTAAATAACAGTTTTAACTAAAAATAGACACCAAGAAGAAGACATTTCTCTGGTGTAAATATCCATTTCCTAGTCCTCACAGAAAATTCACTTAAATTTAAGGCATACAATTACATGGAGTATACCTTGCTTTTAAAAATTACTGTTGAATTACTGTCCTGTATTTAAAAAGACATGGATTCTGTTCATTTGTCTCCAGTTTAAGTAAAAAAATGGCATAATGACACCAAAATATTTTGTTCTTTTAAACACAGTTTCTCAAAGGTATATTTAATGCTAATGTAGATTATGTGGTGAAGATATGTTTCTTTGAATGAAAAGATAACATATAAAAACAATTCTAGGATATCAGTAGCAGTAACTATGACATATGTGCCTTTCATGTCATTATACCATATATCCTTTTGTATAGTTAAAATGGCTATTCTATGCATTTTGGTTTAATTGCTATAGGAAATGTTGTTATCCTTCGTATTATGAAAAGTACTAGTTTTAGTCTTCCACCATGCAAAGACCTTTTTAAAAATAATCTTTTAAATATTATTTTCATGATAAATAATTTACCATTTATCTGTGGAAGAGAAATACTGCTTTTCTGCACACACTTGTGTATGTGTTCCAAAATTGTGTAGTAAGATTTTTGACTGTTAGAGTGACATGTGACTATAATGGTTTTCAGTAGAGTTTATTATTATAATATATTATCAAAGAACCAAAATTTATAAAGATAGAAAGCTTTACAAGAAGTGCTAAGATCTTCATAATATTACCAGTTGCTTTGTTATGATTGTATTACTCTAATTTTCTAGGATTGTGAAATTATGTCTAATTGTTGACATGGGTGCAAGATGTTTCATGAATACAGGGAACTCCAGATTCTTGATTATGGCTATTTGTGGTACGTCCTGCCAGTCTACAAAGGGGAAGTTCAGCTGCCTCTTATGTAGATGATGCAGTGGCCTGTTGCTGAACTAGAAATCAGCCGTTGCTTTAAATGACAGATTAGCAGCTCCCTCCTCCATAATCCCAAACTACCATACCCATACCTAGGTGTAAGTAGAAACTAAAAAGAGATTAACCCAAGTTACTTCTTCAATGTAGTCAGAAAAATGTAAAGAATATTGAAAAAGCAAATGTTGGGCATAAGTATATATAGCATTTTATGTTTCAGTTTGTGGTAAGAAGTTTTTCAAAGTACCTTTAACAATGGAAATACCTTTCTGCTATTTTCATTCCATCATTGGAATTAGCACTTAGAAACTATCCACTTAAGTGCTATTGAGTCTTCAGTTATTTCTTAACTACATTGTCCTTTATCTCAGTGCCTGTGAATTAGAGGTCTGTCTTTACATTTATTATAGTACTAGGTAAATAGGCATTTATGCCAACTGTAACATAAACGGAGATTCCGTGTACAATATGGATAATTATTTTTAGTCTGTTTCTGTTCACACTGTTAAATTACCTTGTTTTTGTTTATTTTCAACTCTTGAGTGTGTCTCAATGTCTACTATGCTTTATTTTTCTCTTCTGATTTCTCTTCTCTGCATACTAAATATTTTCTGGAGAAATGTACAAACTGGCTGAAACATCTGATTTAGCTTTAAGTGATTTGTTGTTGTCGTTTTGTTTTTAAATGTTGCCCAGGCTGGAGTCAAACTTCTGGGCTCAAATGATTCTCCTGCCTCAGCCTCTAGAGTAGCTGGGACTATAAGCTGGTACCACTGCAGCGAGCTTCCAAGTGGATCATTTATTGAAGTTCAGTAATATTAGAGTGGACCCTTGAACAACAGAAAGGTTAGGGGAGCCAGCGCCCCATGTAGTCAAAAATCCATGTATTACTTTTGACTCCCGCAAAACTTAACCACTAATAGTCTACTGTTGACCAGAGGTCTTACTGATAATATAAACAGTTGATTAACATATATTTCTTATATGTATTGTGTATTGTATTGTTACAATATAGTAAGCTACAGAAAAGGAAATGTTAAGAAATCATAAGGAAGAGAAAATATATTTACTATTCCTTAAGTGGAAGTGGATCATCATAAGTGTCTGTCCTTGTTGTCTTCATGTTGAGTAGGCTGAGGAGGAAGAGGAAGGGCTGGTTTTGCTGCCTCAGGGTGGCAGAAGTGAAAGGAAAGACAGAAGAGGCAGGCACAGTATAACTTTACAGAAATACACTGTAATTTCTGTCTGGCTTTTTTGCTTTTTCATTTCTCTAAAAATGTTTCTATATGGTGCCAATCCTCTAGTTTCAGTGGCTATATCACGGTGGGGGGGGGTGGGGGGGGGCTGGGGGGTAGGGGGGGGTGGGGGGGGTGGATATCCCTGTCATAAAAGAAGTCAAAGCAGTCTTGGAGAATCAAACCCATTTGACAGATTGCCTAATGTTACTTTGTTTTCTGGCACCGCTTCTTTCTTCTTCCTCATCGTCTGGCACTGCTTTGGAAGCGCTCACCTGCATCAGGTTGCCTCTGTTAATTCCTCTGGAGTGGTATCTGTTAGCTCTTAAATTTCTGTAAGATCTATTTCTTGAAACCCTTCACCCACCCAACCCCCAACCACCTTTTTTTTTTTTTTCTTTTCCATATCTACAATCTCTTTCACGATTTCCTTGACTGACTCTCGTAAATCCGGTGAAGTCATGTGCAACATCTGGGCATAGTTTTCTCCTGCAGGTATTTTTTGTTTCAGGCTTGATGGCTTCCAAGGTGTTTTTTCTGTAACAGCAATAATATCTTCAATGATGAAATGCTTCCAGACATTCATGACGTTCTCTCTATTGGTGTTCTCTTCTACTGAATTGACAGTCCCTTCCCTAGTGTATCATGTGTAATGACCCTTAAAGGTCCTTATGACCCCCTGATCTAGATGCTGAATTAGAGATGTTGTGTTTCGGTCAAGTAGACCGTTTTGACATCTTCAGTGTTGAACTCCTGGATCTAGGTGGCCGGGGCATTGTCTAATATCAAAGGAACGTTAAAAGACAGTTCCTTACTGAGAAGGTACTTCCTGACTTCACAGACAAAGCATGGAAGGAACCAATCCAGAAAAAGGGTTTTTGTTATCTAGGTTTTTTTTTTTTGGGGGGGGGGGGGCTTTTATTTTTGTTTTGTACAACCAAAAGACTGGCAGCTGGTGTTTATTTTTTCCCTTTAAGGCTCAAGGGTTAACAGCTTTGTAGATAAGAGCAGTCCTGATCATAAACTTGACTGCATCTGCACAAAACAGTGGATGGAGTTAGCCTATCCTTTCCTGCCATAAATCCTGGTGCTTACTTCTCTTCTTTACTAATGCCTTGTGGCATTTTTTTTCCCCAAAATAGGGCACTTTCATCTGCATTAAAAAACCTGTTCAGTGCTAGGCACAGTGGTTCATACCTGTAATCCCAGCACTTTGGGAAGCTGAGGTGAGAGGAACACTTGAGCCCGGAAATTTGAGAACAGTCTGGGCAACATAGTGAGACCCCATCTCTACAAAAAATAAAAGAATTAGCGGTATGTGGTGGTCTCAGTTTCCATCTCAGGAGGCTGAGATGAGAGGATCACATGAGCCCAGGAGGTTGAGGCTGCAGTGATCCAAAGTCATGCCACAGCACTTCAGCCTGGGCAATAGAGTGAGATCCTGTGTCTCCCTGTATAAAAAAATAAAAAAGCCTGGGCATGGTGGCTCACGCCTGTAATCCCAGCACTGTAGGAGGCTGAGGCGGGCAGATCACGAGGTCAGGAGTTCAAGACCAGCATGACCAACATGGTGAAACCCCGTCTCTACTAAAGAATACAAAAATTAGCCAGGTGTGGTGGCACACGCCTGTAATCCCAGCTACTCAGGAGGCTGAGGCAGGAGAATCACTTGAACCCGGGAGGAGGAGGTTGCAGTGAGCCAAGATTGCACTACTGCACTCCAGCCTGGGTGACAGACTGAGACTCTGTCTAAAAAAAAAAAAAACAACAACAAAAAACAACACACACACACACACACCCACACACACACCCACGCACCCACCCCTTTGTTTAGGCAGATAACCTTTCTCCTGAATGATTTTCTTTTTTTTTTTTTTTGAGGCGGAGTCTCGCTCTGTCGCCTGGACTGGAGTGCAGTGGCCAGATCTCAGCTCACTGCAAGCTCCGCCTCCCGGGTTTAAGCCATTCTCCTGCCTCAGCCTCCCGAGTAGCTGGGACTACAGGCGCCCGCCACCTCGCCCGGCTAGTTTTTGTATTTTTAGTAGAGACGGGGTTTCACCGTGTTAGCCAGGATGGTCTCGATCTCCTGACCTCGTGATCCGCCCGTCTCGGCCTCCCAAAGTGCTGGGATTACAGGCTTGAGCCACCGTGCCCGGCCCTGAATGATTTTCTTAATGGTGTCTGGGAACTCCCCTGCTGCCTCTTGGTTGGCAGTAGCTGCTGCTTCTGTTTTCTTGATGTTTTTAAGCCAAACCACTTTTTCAAATTATCAAACCATTCTTTGCTGGCATTCTCCAACTTTAAATCCTTTTCTTTTTCCTTTAAGTTGTTAATAGAAGTGGTGAGAGCAGATATTCTTCCCTTGTTCCTGCTCTTAGGAAGATACTCTTTAGGCTTTCACCATTTCCTTTGGTGTTAGCTTTAGGTCTTCTGTATATGCGATTTGCTAGATTGGCACAGTTCTCTTTATTTCCTGTTTCCTCAGTTTGTATCAGGAACGGATTTTAGATTTTATTTATTTACTTTTTTATTCTGTGGAGATGACCAATTTTGTCATTTTTGGTCTGTTTTTTTTTTTTTTTTTTTTTTTTTTTTTTTTTTTTTTGAGACGGAGTCTTGCTCTGCCGCCCAGGCTGGAGTGCAGTGGCCGGTCTCAGCTCACTGCAAGCTCCGCCTCCTGGGTTTACGCCATTCTCCTGCCTCAGCCTCCCAAGCAGCTGGGACTACAGGCGCCCGCCATGTCGCCCGGCTAGTTTTTTTGTATTTTTAGTAGAGACGGGGTTTCACCATGTTAGCCAGGATGGTCTCGATCTCCTGACCTCGTGATCCGCCCGTCTCGGCCTCCCAAAGTGCTGGGATTACAGGCTTGAGCCACCGCGCCCGGCCCATTTTTGGTCTGTTAATATGGTGAATTATACTGATCGATTTTTCTAATACTAAACGTTGTATTCTTGGGATAAATACCACTTGATCATGATGTATTATCCCTTCTAACATTGTATTTGATTTGCTAAATTTTAAGAATTTTTTATGTTCATGAGGTATGGTTGTCTGTAGCTTTCTTGTAACATCTGTGTCTTGTTACCACAATAATGCTAGCCTCAATTGAGTATTCTTTTCTTTTAGTTTTTCTACTTAAGAGTAGTTTACATACCGCAGTTAGTGTTGTAATATTCTGTTTTTCTGTGTACTATTGCCAGTGAGTTTTATACCTTCAGATGATTTCTTGTTGCTGATTAACATTCTCTTCTTTCTAATCAAAGTACTCCCTTTAGCATTTCTTGTAGGACAGGTCTGGTGTTAATGAAATCTCTCAGTCTTTGTTTGTCTGGGAAAGTCTTAATTTCTACTTCATGTTTGAGGGATATTTTTGCTGAATATATTATTGCAGGGCAAAAGATTTTTTTCCTTCCTCACTTTATGTCATGCCTCTCTCTCCTGGCCTGTAAGGCTCCCACTGAAAAGTCTGCTGTCAGATGTATTAGATCTCCAGTGTATGTTTTCTTTCCTCTTGCTACTTAAAGGGTCCTTTATCCTTGACCTTTGGGAGTTTGAGTATTCAATGTCTTGAGGTAGTCTTCTTTGGGTTAAATCTGCTGGTGTTTTGAATAAACTTTCTACCCCTGTCTCTTTCTCTGCCTCCTCTTTAAGGCCAGTAACTCTTGGATTTGCCCTTTTGAGGCTTTTTTCTAGATCTTGCAGGTGTGCTTGTTTTTTTAATTCTTCGTTTGTCTCCTCTGTTTTCAAATAGCGTGTCTTCAAGCTCACTCATTCATTCTTCTGCTTGATCAGTTTTGCTATTAAGAGACTCTGATGTGCTCCTCAGTATGTCTGTTGCCTTTTCAACTGCAGAATTTCTGCTTGATTCTATTTAATTATTTCATTGTCTTTGTGAAACTTATCTGATAGGATTCTGAATTCCTTCTCTGAGTTATCGTGAATTTTTTTTAGTTTCCTGCAAACAGCTATTTTGAAGTCTCTTTCTAAAAGGTCATATATCTTAGTTTCTCCAGGATTGGCCCCTGGTGTCTTTTTTAGTTTGTTTTATTTTTTGAGACAGGATCTCACTCTGTCGCCCAGGCTGTAGTGCAGTGGCATGATCTTGGCTCACTGCAACCGCTACCTCCTAGGCACAGGTGATCCTCCCACCTCAGCCTCCCAAGTAGATGGGACCACAGGTGCACACCACTGCAGCTGGCTAATGTTTGTATTTTTTGTAGACACGGCATTTCAACATGTTGCCCAGACTGGTCTTGAATTCCTGGGCTCAAGTCATCTGCCTGCCTCGGCCTCCCAAAGTGTTGGGATTACTGGTGTGGGCATCGTGCCCGGCCTTGGTGTCTTATTTAGTTTGTTTGGTGAGGTCATGTTTTCTTGGATGGTCTTGATGCTTATGGGTGTTTGTTCGTGTCTGGGCATTGAAGAGTTAGTTATTTCTTGTAGTCTTTCTAGTCTGGGGTTGTTTGTACTTGTCTTTCTTGGGAAGGCCTTGCAGATATTCAGAAGGACTTGGATTTTGTAATCTAAGCTGTACCTGCAGTAAGGGGAAACCCAAGCCCAGTAACACTGTAGTTCTTGCAGAGTTGTAGAGTTACGTCCTTGGTGGTCTTCAATAAGATCCAAAAGAATTCCCTGTATTATAGGCAGTCTCTTATTCTCTTCCTTTACTTTTTCCTAAATAAATGGCATTTCTCTCTCTGTTCTGAGCTGCCTGGAGCTGGGGGAGGGGTGACACAAGGTCCTCTGTGGCCACCAGTACTGGGACTGTGCTAGGTCAGACCAGAAGCCAGCACAGCACTGGGTCTTGCCCAAGGCCCGCTGTGACCCCTACCTGGCTACTGCCTATGTTTGCTCAAGACCCTCGGTATCTATAATCAGCAGGTGGTGAAGCCAGCCAGGCTTGTGTCCTCCTACCCTTCAGGTTGAGGAGTTCCTCTAGGCCCCAGGTGAGTCCAGAGATGCTATCTGGGAGCCAGGGACTGGAGTTAGAAATCTCAGAAATCGGCCGGGTGCCGTGGCTTACACCTGTAATCCCAGCACTTTGGGAGGCTACGGCGGGTGGATCACCTGAGGTCAGGAGTTCGAGACCAGCCTGACCAACATGGAGAAACCCTGTCTCCACTAAAAATACAAAATTAGCCAGGTGTGGTGGTGCAAGTCTATAATCCCAGCTACCTAGGAAGCTGAGGCAGGAGAATCGCTTGAACCCAGGAGGCAGAGGTTGCGATGAGCCGAGATTGCGCCGTTGCACCGTTGCACTCCAGCCTGGGCAACAAGAGCGAAACTCCATCTCAAAGAAACCTCAGAAATCTTCCTGGTGTTTTACTCCACTGTGGCTGAGCTGGTACTCAAACCATGAAATGCGGTCTTTCCCATTCCTCCCTCCCCTTTCCACAGGCAGAGGATCCTCACCCATTGGCCACCACCACTACAGGCCCATGGGGAGTACTGTCAGGCTGCTGCTAGATGTTCACTTAAGACCCAAGGGTTCTCCAGTCAGCTTGTGGGAGTGCTGCCAGGCCTAGGACTCACCATTCAGGGCAGCGGGCTCCCTTCTGCCCCAGCGCAGGTATGCTATCCAAGAGCCAAGGCCTGGAATTAGGGACTCCAAGAGCCCACTTGGTGCTCTACCCCACTGTGGCTGAGCTGGTACCTAAGGTGAAAGACAAAGTCCCCTTTATTCTTCTCTCTGCTTTTCTCAGGCAGAAGGAGTCTTTTTTTTTTTTTTTGAGACGGGGTCTCGCTCTGTCGCCCAGGCTGGAGTGCAGTGTCCGGATCTCAGCTCACTGCAAGCTCCGCCTCCTGGGTTTACCCCATTCTCCTGCCTCAGCCTCCCGAGTAGCTGGGACTACAGGCGCCCGCCACCTCGCCTGGCTACTTTTTTGTATTTTTTAATAGAGATGGGGTTTCACCATGTTAGCCAGGATGGTCTCGATCTCCTGACCTCGTGATCCGCCCATCTCGGCCTCCCAAAGTGCTGGGATTACAGGCTTGAGCCACCGCACCCGGCCACTTTAGTTTCTTAAGGTGGAAACTGAAGTGACTGATTTCCTGTTTCCTTTCTTTTTCTTCCTTATATGAGCATTTGTCGCTGTGTTTCCTTCTAAGTACTATTTTAACTGCGTATCACAAATTTTGATATATTTCTGTTTATAAGCAATTTGATTATGATATGTCTTAACGTAGCTTTCTGCACATTTCTCTTGCTGGGAGTTCATTAAGGTTCTTGGAGGTATAGGTTTATGGTTTTCATCCAAATTGGAAAAAATTTGGCAATTAAAAAAATTTTGATCTTTACCTGTTCTTTTTTTTTTTTTTTTTTTGAGACAGAGTCTCGCTCTGTCACCCAGGCTGGAGTGCTGTGGCCGGATCTCAGGTCACTGCAAGCTCCACCTCCTGGGTTCATGCCATTCTCCTGCCTCAGCCTCCCGAGTAGCTGGGACTACAGGCGCTGCCACCTCGCCCGGCTAATTTTTTTTTTGTAGTTTTTAGTAGAGACGGGGTTTCACCGTGTTAGCCAGGATGGTCTCGATCTCCTGACCTCGTGATCCGCCCGTCTCGGCCTCGCAAAGTGCTAGGATTACAGGCTTGAGCCACCGCGCCTGGCCTACCTGTTTCTTTGTCTATTTGAAGTTGTTCCACAACTAACTGATGCTCTCCATTCATTTTTTCCAGACAGAAAAAAGACTGTAGTTTCTATTACCATTTTTTTCAAGTTCACTAATCTTTTCTTCTGTGGTGTCTGATCTGCTGTTATTCTATCCATCATATTTTAATCTTAGTTATTTTAGTTTTCATGTATTAATATGATTTGGGTTTTTTTCATATTCTGTGTTTCTGTTTAACTGGCTTAGTCTTTGCTTCTTGCACATATGGAATGTAGTTATAATAGCTAGTTTAATGTCTCTGTCTACTAATTCTATTTTTGAATGTTTTATTGATTTTTCTTCTTATGGGTTGTATTTTCTTAATTTTTTACATGATTAGTAATTTTTATTGTATTTCGGACATTGTGAATTTTACTTTATGCCCTGGATATTTTTGTATTCCTGTTAGTATTCTAGGACTTTTTTCTGTGGTGCAGTGAAATTACTTTAGAAACAGATTGTTGTATTTATTTGTTTTTTCTGAGATAGGGTCACACTCCTGTCACCCAGGCTGGAGTGCAGTAGTGCCATCTTGGCTCACTGCAGCCTCAACCTCTCCTGCTCAAGCAAAACACCCACCTAAGTGCCCCAAGTAGCTGAGACTACAGGCATGGGCCACCATGCCTGGCTATTTTTTTGTATTTTTTGTAGAGACGGGTTTCGCCATGTTACCCAGGCTAATCTCAAACTCCTCAGCTCAAGTGATCCACTTGCCTTGGCCTCCCAAAGTGCTAGGATTACAGGCATGAACCACAGTGCAGGGCCTTGCAAGTATTATTTTGAAGCTCAGTTAGGTGGGAACAGAGCAGCTAGCAGCCTAGAGCTAATTTTCCCCAATACTAAGACAGTATTCTTCTGAGTATCCTACCTGGTGTCTCTTAAATTATGAAGTTTTCCAGTCTGGCTGATGAGAGCATGAACTGTTCCCAGCCCTTAAACATCTTTGGTAATTGTTCTCTCTCTTCCTTTCTGGTGGCTCTGCTCTAGGCCTTGTGTGTTTCCTCAAGGAATGGGCATTGGTGTTGAGCTGAAATTTTGAGATGAAGATGGACACCCCCCTCCCCTTCCTGTCTGTATAGTTCTCTCTGTTTTGGTACTCTGTCCTACAAATTCTAGCTTTCTTCGTTTTCCTGTATTCTTAGCTTCATCTTCTCAACTTAGGATGACCATCAGGCTTCATCTGGGTTCCCTTGCCCTGCACCGAGGCCTGGAAACTGTCTCTAGAATATACGCCGGGACAACTGTGAAGCTCTGTAGGATTTTATTTTTCTTTTTTAAGGAATCACTGTAGTGTGCTGACTGATGTTTCATATCTAAAGACTGTTATATGTTTTGTTCATTTTTAAAGCTTTTTCTTAGGTGAAAGGGTATAGCTGCTTTCTGCTACTGTATTTTGGCCAGATACCTTTGTTTTGGAAGCTAAAAATTACTGTATTTCTCATATAGTTAAAGACGAAATTACAGTGAAAATTATACAGTATCTATTTTGATGAAAAACGATTAAAGCTATAGATATAAATAAAGCAGGACTTCCAGTCGTAATTTATAATAATAAATTCATTTATTTAAAAAATAAAATGATTAAGTGTGAACACCAAGGAATTAAAAAAAGAGCAAACTCATAGGCACTGGAAATGTAAATAATAAGGAGGAACAGGAACTAAATGAAGGGGAAGACAGAGAGCGGGGGATCAATAAAACCCAAGCTCAACATTTGAAAAGATATGTAAAAAAGAAAAACCTGGTAAGAACACCCAAGAAATAAAAGAGAAGGCATAAATATTATTTGTTAATTATTATTGCAAATATAAAGAGAGCATACCCACTAATTTAGCAGTACTTTAAAAGGTAATATTATGAGCAAGTTACTCTAATAAATGTGAAAACTTCGATGCATGGATGGTGGAGTCAAGACTGGAGACTATAGTATTCCAGAGAAGAGATTATGGTGGCCTGAACTCTAGGGCACTAGTAATAGAAACAGGGAGGTTAAAAACATACAACAGACATTTATAATTCCATGAATGGAGGGATAGGAGGGTTAAGGTGCTGGGTTACAGGGTTCTCCCTTGGGCAATTGCAAGGTGTTGGGTGGTGTCACTACACCTAAGGAATAGCAGGGTTTTTGGGGGGGATTAATTTGAGGTACATGGGTTTCGGTAGCATTGTCTAGTTGGTTATATGGGTCTGAGCTTACTGAAGTCTGGGTAAATTGTCTTATAAACTTACCAGCTTGTTTTTCTTTTTGTGAGCGTGCCTTTAAATGTTTCCAGAAATATAAAATACCTCTTTTTAAACCACATTAAACCCTCCCCCATATAAATATTATGTACCCGGCTAGATCTTAGTTAGATATGAGAACAAAGATCCTACTTAAACAGCAGTCTCTTGTAATAAACACTAAAATGTATGCTTGTAACAGGAGCCCTTAACTTTTTGGCATAGTTTCTGTGTAAGAACTCAGATTTCTCTGAGTGATATGGCTGTGGCTTAGATTCTGATTCTCTAAAAATCATTGCCAGGCTTGTCTGACCCTGCTGCTAGGTAGCTAGGCAGGCTTCACTAAAATATAGCCTCAAATCCTTTCATTTAACTACCTAAGTTCCTAAAATACTTGAAAATGAGCTGCACTCATTGATGTTACTGAGGTGCTACATGTAGACTTTTGTCTTCCTCTTGGCTTAAACAAAACTCCAAGTCACCTCAAAGATGGAAATGAGATGATTCCCATGTGTTTTTATTTTTTTGAAGAGATGTGATGTGTATTGGAAATTACCTTTCCCCTTAGGCTTTCATTCTTTGACTGGACTGGAGGCTGCTGCACACTACCTTAAGCCTGACAGTTTTAGCATAATCCTAGCCTGACCTTCACTAAACTGGCTATTACTAAAAACCTTTGTCTGTGTTGTCTGAAGTGTTTACTGCCTGTGGCAAGTGGTACTCTTCTTGCTGACTTTTTTTTTTTTTTTTTTTTGAGACGGAGGCTAGCTCTGTCGCCCAGGCTGGAGTGCAGTCGCGTGATCTGGGCTCACTGCAAGCTCCGCCTCCCGGGTTCCCGCCATTCTCCTGCCTCAGCCTCCCGAGTAGCTGGGACTACAGGCGCCCGCCACCGCGCCTGGCTAATTTTTTTTTGTATTTTTAGTAAAGACGGGGTTTCCCTGTGGTCTCCATCTCCTGACTCATGATCCGCCCGCCTCGGCCTCCCAAAGTGCTGGGATTACAGGCGTGAGCCACCGCGCCCGGCCTTGCTGACTTCTTAGTGACATATAAAGTACAACTATAGCTTGAACAAGGTAAACAATGTGCTTTTTGTTACATAGTACAATATAAGTTTTCAAAGCATAGTACATTCTTTAGTTTTAATTGATAGATTGGAAATTTAGTATGAGCATGTTGACAAGTGTGATTGCATTTGTGATGTTTATGTTTCACACAATTCTTCTTCCTCTTCTTTTTTTAAGGAAACAGAGTCTTGCTTTGTCTCTCAGGCTGGAGTGCAATGGCATGATCTCAGCTCACTGCAACCTCCGCCTCCTGGGTTCAAGCGATTCTCCTTCCTCAGCCTCCCGAGTAGCTGGGGCTATAGGTGTGCACCACCACACCTGGCTAATATTCATATTTTTTGATAGAGACAGGGTTTCGCCATGTTGGCCAGGCTGGTCTCGAACTCTTGACCTCAAGTGATCCACCCACCTCGGCCTCCCAAAGTGCTGGGGTTACAGGCGTGAGCCACCATGCCTGGCCAATTATTATTATTTTAATTATTCCTGGAGCCATCAAAGGAAAGACTTACACCATGGTTTAGTAAATTTTTTGGGCCAAATCATAACCATGCCACCAATTTCTTATCTTTTTATTTCAAATTTAATTAGTTTATAATTTTAATAAAAAATGCATTTATTTACATGGTTCAAAATGCAAAGTGCTGTTTTTAAAAAGTATCCCCTGAGAAGTCTTGTTCCCTCCCATCCCCGTCTGTCCCTTCTCCTTAGTTCATTATACGTATTACTATATTTTTATTAATTTCTGTTTATTCCTTTAGACTTTATGCAAAAGGCTAATTCAAATGTATTTTCTTATTTCCACCTCCTTTGACTCAAGATAACATACTAATACTTTGCACCCTGGTTTCTTTATTTTTATTCCATGGAGCTCTCTCTTTATATCAGTCAATACATAAAGACCTTCCTTTTTTCTTCTTTTTTTACTGTATAGTATTCATTTGTTGGTATGTGCTGTAGTTTATTCAACCAGTCCTCCTTTTGCACTTGAATTTGTTCAGTCTTTTGCTATTACAGGCAATTTCATAGTGATTAACCTTGTACATGTGTATTTCATATGTATGTAGGTTTCCTGATGGTTTTGTTTCCTAGAAGGGTGTTTGCTAGGTGAAAGGGTACATGCATCTGTAATTTTGATTGATATTATTGGATTCCCTTTATATACATCTTGCATTTTGCATTTCAGCAGCAATATATGAGGGTCCTTGGAATGCCCTCCTTTTCCTACAGCTTGACAAGTGGTTGGACTTAAATCAGATTTTGCCAACCTGATAAGAAACACTGTCTCACTGTATATTTTTTGTTTGCATTTCTGTTTTCAGCTTATCATATGTTCAAGGGCCATTTGTATTTCTTTTCTTTTTCACATTCTTGTCCGTTTTTCCATTGGATTATCTCCTCTAAGAATTCTTTATATGGGCGTATTTATGGACTTTGTATTTTGTCCCACTGGTCTGTCTATTCATTTGCCACTCGTATACTTTTAGTTGTTGAGGCCATATAAAATTATGTTGTTAGAGCTGTGTTCTCATTGCTCCTCATTTTCATAGTTTTCCTGGCAATTACTGCTTGTTTATTTTTCAATAAGATCTTTAGAATCAGCCTTTCTAGTTCCTGGAGGAAGAAAATGGATACTTTTATTGGGTTTGTATAAATTAGAATACCTTAAGAAGAATTGATACCTTTATGATGTTTAGCCTCTCTAAGAATATGATTATAACTTTCTCTTCATTCAATTCTACTTTCATTTCTTTAAAGGGTTTTAAAGTTTTAAGTTTGCACATTACTGATTAAGTGAAAATATACAAATATTTAGTTGCTCTTGGAAATGAAGTCTTTATATCTTCTGTTGTGTGTATAATATGTTATATATATGAAGACTATTGATCTTTGTATATTCTTTTTATAGGTTACTAGCTTACTGAATTCTCTTATGTTTGTAGTCACTAATTCTTAATATTGTTTTAAAGCACATTTTATGGAGTTGGTGAGTACTATATAGGATTTTTTTTTTTAGTACCAAAGTCTTGGTTGAGAGACTTATTACACGGTATATCCATTTTTACTGGTTTAGATATGTAGCATGGTGAACGTCAGCAAGTTTAAAAAGAATCATTTCTTTATTTTGACTTGAAATTTCAAGTTTTTTAATTGATGAAAAGTTGTCATTGATTGTGGCAAGGGGGATGTGAAATCCAACCATTTATTGGTATGTGTTACGACTTAGCTAAGTCCAATAATAGTCAGTACATAATACTAAATCATTCAAAAGCAAATGGTCTTTTAGATCAAGTAATAGATCTCTTAAATTGAGATGTATTTGCCTTAGATAGTAAGAATGACTCTTTGGTCTCTTATAAGAGGTGAAGAGAGATGCTGTTTCTGGGTTAGTATTTTTGCTAAAATTATTTTATGAGAAGCACTTACTTTCATATGTTAAAAATTTGGAACTTGAAGTTAAAGCATATTGTCTTGAGTCAAAAATATTGGTAGAAGTTCAGAAATGTAAACTGAATTGTCTTTTATTTTACCTAAGTGGACTATGGAATCTTAAGCTATTAGTATACAAATACTTGTAGGCCAGGTACAGTGGCTCACACCTATAATCCCAACACTTCGTGAGGCCAAGGTGGGAGGATCACTTGAGGCCAGGAGTTTGAGACCAGCCTGGGCAACATAGTGAGACCTCATTTCTGCATTTAAAAATTAGCCAGTTATGGTGGTGCATGCCTGTAATTCCAACTGCTCTGGAGTCTGAGGCAGGAAGATTGCTTGAGCCCAGGAGTTAAGAGGCTGCAGTGAGCTATGATGATGCCATTACATTCCAGCTGGTGCATCAGAGTGAGATCTTGTCTCAAAACAGACAAACAAAAACCCCCCAAAACCAAATTTGTATTTCCCTTCCCCTTTTTCTGATATTTTAATATTTAAGTATACATATATTCTCCATAATGAACGCTGTATCTATCATCCTGAACTTTTTAACCGCTCTAGTCTTTTGTATACTAAAGCTTTCAGGCTTTAAATAAAGCATATATATCAAAATGCTTTGAAGAGTAATTGAAATCTCAGTTTCTTCCCCTCCTTTTAACTAAACAGATGGAAAGAATTATTTAATAGTGTTTCCCAGAGCCCTTAATAATGTAGCATATTTGAGTGATTCTTTGAATAATGAGTGTGAGAAAATTGAAAAATGAAATGTAGAGCACTACAGTAGGTTTTAGTAAACAAAGTTTTGTTATGACACAGTAAATGGTAATGGATAAATAGGATAATAGGAGTGTCTTATATTTGGGAAATTACATTCATTCCAAAAGAACAAAGGCAGTAAGCAGGAAGACAAATTAATTAACCCTGATAGTGAGAAAGGGAGCTGATAGTTTAGCCTCATGAGGTCAAATTATGTAATTTCTCTGTTGTATAAGAGAAGAGTTTCAGAAGCATTCCATTTTCTTTTTCAGATTAAAAAGAAGCCAGCATTATCAGATAGTGGAGAAGCTTATTAATACTTGCTGTGTAGCCTGAATAAAACCCTTATTTAAAAAATGTGTGTGTGTATGTGTACGTGCATGTAGGTTGTTTGGTGAAATCCACTTTTTATATACTTCGATTTGTCAGCAGCAAGCTATGTTGCTTAATTCTTCTGGTAATTTTTTTACAGCAGAGCCCTTTGCAGGTGGGTTTCTTGCACATTATAATATTAGTACTTCATTATGAGTTGGTGTTATCTCTTGAGTGGAAACAATGGCATCCATCTCTTTTTTTTTAAATTAAACCGGATGTTAGAATGCTGGAAGATTGTTTAATTTCATCAGTGTGCATCTGAACTAGTGTTTTATCTGGCCTTAAAAATAATTGCTGTCGTAGTGGAATCATTCTTTCGTTCCATTTTTGTTTCAGATGTTAAGAGTTAAATTGTGATTTTCCTATTTCTGGAAGAATAATTAGAGAGTTTGATGGATTCAGATTCCTTCTGTTACGCAGGAAAGCCCCTTTCCAGGCCAGTCTCAAGAAACTGTGGGAGGAGGATATAGCACTGACAAAGGGTGATAGAAACTCATTATTATCAAAGATCTAGTTGCTGCTAGGCCTTTTTCTGTTTAGTCTTATCCTTGGCATCATAACCACATTCTGCCTATCTTATTCCCTGAAGTGGCCCTCTTCTTTTTTCCATAATCTGGTCTTACATTTCTTTTTCCTGTCCATCTGGCCAAGCTCTTTTATAACTTATTTGTGCATATGCTGTTTTGATACTTGGCTGACTGAGTGAGCTCAGGTTCGGCTCTGTGGAGAGGAATGGCCCTCCTCCACTATCACCCCTTCCTTTGAGGACTGTTCTAGACACCTCTGGATTAAAAGCACAACAGAAAACATAGCTATTTATTCTTGGAAATAATTACTTAAGCAAAAAATAATGTGGCTCTTCTCAATTTTTGTTCTGGAGAACCACAATCTGGAAAACCTGGGATAAAGTAGAATTTTAAACCATTTCTCTCCATTCCCATTAAGTGACCTTAGAGCAAGCTGTCCTCATTTCAGGCTTGCTGTAGTGTAGCGTGTCCTTAGAAGTTGTTGTGCCTTTCCCTGACTCTTCCTTCATGTTTCTCCCAAGATTACTATAATGAAATTGAAGTAAAGGTCCAGCAGTAACAGAAGCAAATGAGATGTTGTTGAAGGGTCTTGGGAACAGGAGAAATGTGAAAACAGTGGTATTCATATTGGTCATTCTCTTGTAGTAGGCAGATTTTTAGTGAGAGGAGTAATGGTAGAAAAATTTTTATAAAGCATAACAAAAGCTTCTAATATTGCTAGGAGTGCTTTGTAAGAGTAATGTTCAAAGCCTTGATGGAACTTAGTTATAAATAAAGTTAATTTACTTTGAAATTTTGTGTCATGAAAAAGCATATGTATGTCCTTCTCATTTCACTGATTTTAATGAAAGATATACAACTGACCCTTGAACAACACAGGCTTGAACCTGAACTACACACGTCCACATATGCAGATTTTTTTCAACAAAACTTGGTGTTTGTGTAATGTGAAACCCATGTATATATGGCTGACTTTTCGTATACACAGGTTCTGCAGGGCCTGCTATGGGACTTGAGCAAGTGTGGATTCTGGTATGCTTAAGGGTCCTGGAACCAGTCTGCTGCATATACCAGAGGTCAAGTGCAGATCCAGCCCTCAAATAATAGGCACAAATTCTAGAAATTGGCTCATTTACCCCAGATTTAAACATAAGTGATCTTAAAAAATGTAGTTTGGTACTCGCTTTGGGAGCACATATACTAAAATTGGAATGATATAGAGAAGAGTAGCATGGGCCCTGCGCAAAAATTATTTTAAAAAATTAAAATTTTAAAAAATGAAGTTTGCTATACATAGCTTTTTTTAAAAAAAAGGATAGATTGTAATGACTACAGGTAAAAATGGGATTCTGAAATGGATGTTCTAAGTTTTATGACTGATACATTTGAAAAGTATATTCTCTTGTAAGATGGAAATTATCTTAAGTAAAAGGCTTCTAAGGAGATAAGAGATTTTATTGGGTAGAATATGTTGTGTTTTTATAATATACTTAATCTGGACTACCATCAGCTTTGTAAACATTCTGTTTATTTTACATACTTGCCACCAGTTTGTACATTTTTGTGTTTTATTCTCTACATTCACAGGTGAAGTCCTCAGTGATTTAATGAAAACATTTTCTAATGAGCTCACTTATCAGTTTCTCCAACTCAAAACAAATTGGAGGTAGGGATACTGTACACACCGTCAGTAAGAAATAACCACTAACAGCCTGATGAGAGAGAGGGAGAAAACCAAAATGCCTCAAGTAAGCAGAACAGTCCAGATTTACTTAGAGAAGTGGTTCTTAACCTTATGGACACCTGTCTTAGTCCATTTTATGCTGTTATAATGGAATACCTGAGACTGGGTAATTTATAAAGATCACAGATTTATTTGGCTCACAGTTTTGGAGGCTGGAAAGTCCAACAGCATGGCGATGGCATCTGGTTAGGGCCTTTGTACTGTGTCATCCCATAGCAGAAAGTGGAAGGATAAGGGTGAAAGATCGAGAGAGCAGAAGGGAGCCAAACATACTTTTATAACCAACTCAGTCTCAAGATAAACAACCTGCTTCCTCAGAAATGACATTAATTCATTCTCTGGCCTCATGACCCAGTCACCCCACCTGCCAATACTGTTGTTACATTGGGGATTCCCTTTCCAACACATGAGCTTTGAGGGACCCATTCAGACGATAGTGACACCTAATGGAGTCTGTAAACATTTTTCTCAGCAAGAAGTATAAACATATATCAGTTTGTATTCAGTGTCAGGAACTCTTGGGCTCACTGAAGCCCAGCCTTGGGCCCCAGGCTAAAAATGTGATTTAGTATAGGGGCAAATAGCTTTATGTGTCTAAGAGCATCGCTTTGGGATGCTTTGTAGATAATTTATATTGAGTTAACAGAAAATGTTAAATTTGAGTTAACAGAAATTTAACTAAATTTAAGTTTAAATTTAAATTAAATATTGAGTTAACAGAAAATGTTAAATTTTGTACCACACATTTAATAAGCGTACAATGTTTCTTTTTTGAATTAAAAAATATGCATTTTTTACTTAACATTTATCCCATTATTTGGAAAACTTAAGTCTTCATTCCCCAGGGATACTGGTTAGAGAAGTAATATTCTGCATTTGCATTAAATAAGCTTCACTGTAATTTTTTTTTTGTTGTTTTTTATTTTTTTTTGAGTCAGAGTGTCGCTCTATTGCCAGGCTGGAGTGGAGTGGTGAGATCTCGGCTTACTGCAACCTCCATCTCCCGGGTTCAAGCCATTCTCCTACCTCAGCCTACTGAGTAGCTGGGACTACAGGCGCATGCCACCATGCCCAGCTAATTTTTGTATTTTTAGTAAAGGCGGAGTTTCACCGTGTTGGCCAGGATGGTCTCCATCTCTTGACCTCGTGATCTGCCCGCCTCCGCCTCCCAGAGTGCTAGGATTACAGGCGTGAGCCACTGCACCTGGCCCACTTTGACATTTTAATCAGTGATGTCCAGGAGACTTTTTGTACTAGTGAGATTATGAGCATCTCTTCCCAACTCCATGTTCTGAAATGCCAGGTTGGTAGGTTGTGATCTGCCTTGGTGGGGGTGTTTACACCACGAAAATGTTACAAATCAATGCTCATTCTGCCTTCATTCCCCCAAGCTGTGTTTTTAAACATTTACCAGCGCACAACTGATTTTAATTACTCATTCAGCAAACATATTTTGATCACCTGTTGTCTTTCAGGCACTGTTCAAGGTGCCAAGGATATAGCAGTGAATAGACAGTGTTAAGTGAATGTATTTTTCTAAATCCTAAATTTTCTAATAAATTGGGGAGCTTTTAGGGGTCCTTAGTCAAAATAATGGTGGGAGATGAAGAGTCAAACAAAAGTAATTGGTTTTCTTTGCTACAGAACTTTCAGAATCTTTTAATGTGCTGGTGTGCACAGTTGATCTCTAGGAGGACAGTATAGTATGTATTCTTTCTTTCTTTTTTTTTTTTTTTTGAGATGGAGTGTTGCTCTGTCACCCAGCCTGGAGTACAGTGGCGCGATCTCGGCTCACTGCAAGCTTCGCCTCCTGGGTTCACACCATTCTCCTGCTTCAGCCTCCTGCGTAGCTGGGACTACAGGCGCCTGCCACCACGCGTGGCTAATATTTTTGTGTTTTTTTAGTAGAGACGGGGTTTCACTGTGTTAGCCAGGATGGTCCTGATCTCCTGACCTCGCGATCCGCCTGTCTCCGCCTCCCAAAGTGCTGGGATTACAGGCTTGAGCCACCGCACCTGGCCTATAGTATGTATTATTTCTAATACGTAACCAAGAACTCTTTTTTTTTTTCCCAGAATATATGTAACACATTTCAGAAGTACTATTCTGCTGCTCCAGGGCAGTCATATCCCAGATGTTAGAAAGTGGTGAATGAGGTCATTACTCAAGAGATGTATATAGGTCAGAGTATGGGCAGGATTTCTGAAGACAGACTTTCCCGTCGTGTTTATAGGGTGATTGATTTTTAGGTTGTGGATTGAGTTATTTTATTGATGTTTGCCTGAACCTAGCCTGTTGTATTTTCATCTTCAGTATTTTTTTTAAAAAATTTTATGTAAAACACTGCTCTACTTATATTGTTGTTAAACTTAGAAAAGTGCTTTTTCTTCTGATCTCCAGTTTCTAATTTGGGGACACTTAATGATATATGTACATGAATTTCTGCCACTACCTTACTCCCTGTTGCTAGACTTTTTCTCAGCCCTGGGCATCCCTTCCTCCAGTGCCTCGCTGAAATGGGAGTCTCTTAAACACCATTCATCCACCGTTTCACCTTTGTTAGACTATGGTGTTTCTCAAGTGTGATTGATAGACTGTTGATTGAATCAGTCACTTGAGTGGTATGAAAACCATAGGTTCCTGGGGCTCACCTCAGATCTGCTGATTCAGAATCTGTGTGGTGTGGAAGCCAAGACTCTGTGATTTAAAGCAGATCTACCAGTGGTTTGTATTGAGTTGTTTGATTTCCATGCTGAGTTGTTTAAATTTCATTTTTTGGTAGGTGCATACAGTATTTCTCAGTGTGGCTGCTATTGGCATTTTGCCCAGGATTATCGTGTGGCACTCTGAAGGCACAACAGGACTTTTAAAATCATTGGGTCCTACCTACCAAATATTATTATCATCCCCAGTTATTGAGACAACCCAAAATGTCCCTCCACATTTCCAGACACCTCCTTTCCATTTTTGTGGGGATAGTACCCTCAGTTAAGAATCGCTGTTATATACTACTTTCATTATTCTAGATGTTGCTGTTAATAATTTAATATACATACCTAACCTAAGACCGCAAACTATTCACTAAGTCTGTCCACTTCCCAAACTGTGTAAAGTCTTTAGAGCAATTTAACTGTACTTCCACCTTCCCATTTCCATGGTATTTTGCTCCATATTTGAGTTCTAGTTTTTAAAAAATTGCATAGACATTACTGTTTTTTGAGGTCATCAATGTGTATCTGTACCCAAGATTGCTAGTTTATTTGATACTCCTTGCATTTTAAACTTTCCTTCTGAGTCTTTTTTGATCCTGAATTACATCCTTTAGAAGAATATGTTATTGCACATCTTTTGGCGGTGAACCCTTGGTGTTTGTTAGAAAATGTTTTTATTTTGCCCTATTTATTGAATGATGTTTTTACCTGAGAATATAATTCTAGATTGACTTAACTTTTTTTCAGCTCCATATTCTACAGTGTTTCTGGCTTTCTTTTTTCTCTGAAAAAGTCTTAATTGTTGTTCTTTTGTAGATAATCTGATTTCTTTTCTCTGAGTGCTTTTAAAGATCACTTCTTTTTATTTAGTTTTTTTGTGGTTTCATGTAGTGTGTCTAGATGTGGATTTCTTGTTTATTTACTCTCCTTGAAACTGTGTCTCCTGAATCTGAGGTTTTATATCTTTTACCCATTCTGGAAAAATTTCAGCCACTGTCTCTTGAAATATTGGTTCTCTCTTCCTTCCTTGTTTAGTTAGATGTATGTTTTATCTTCTTGTTCTATTCTTCGTGTCTCTTAATCTCTCATTCTATCTCTTGCTCTCTTTGCTGCTTCAGATCTGCCATTTTGTCTAATTTTATGTCTGTGTAGGCCAGTTAGGTTTTTAATTTCATTTTTTATTTCTAGAAATTCTGTTTTGTTCTTTTTATCCTGTCTGCCAAGTCATTTTTGTTAACCTCTTGTGTCTGACCCATGTATTTATTTATTTCTAGTGTTAACTTTAAAAAAATCTGACCTATGTATTTCATACCTTCTTTTATTTCTTTAAAGTTTTAAAGTATATTTGATTGTAATGTTATGTATCTTTTAATTCCTAAAGTTTAACTTCTGTGAATTTAATTTGGTTTTTCATAGTTTTTACTGCTCTGGTGGTTTGTTTCCTTTTGTGCTTGATAATTTTGTTTTAAGCTCATATCTGTCTAATATTATTACATGGTAATTTCTTGGAGTATGGGTAGAAGATGTGTTTATCTACAGAGAATTTGTTTCTCCCTTTGCCAGATGCCTTGTGTTACCACCAACCCAGAAACAACTTAAATTTATTTCTTGACTTGAGGCTCCTGGCCCTCGAAATCAGTGTAAATTTTAACCCTAAACTCAACTGGGGGTAGGCTTGTAATTAAGGATTTCTGGGGAAGATACTTCGATTCTAGTGAAGGCCTGATTTGAACAAGTTGCCTGTTGTGGACAGAGCCCTTTTCCCCAACCTACCTATGGGGAGTGACTCTTCAAGGGCATTGCTGGTTTTATTCAGTGGTCTCAATTTCAGCTTTCACCACGTCTAATAAAAATCAAAACTGAAGTCCCTAGATTCCAAGTTTAACCTAAGGTCATGGCTTGAACTTTTGTTTACAGCTCTGATTGTATTCAGTAAATACATTTAACAGATTTTTAAAAGCTGTTTATACTACATCTCTTTGTGCCACCTGTGAATTTCTTTGCTTGTGAGTTCAGCAGTACGTGTAAAAGAGTGTTTGTTGTGTCTTGTCCACTATTTCCAGATATTTGTAACGAAAGGATATTTTGTATCTAGTCTAACTTATTTTCGAAAGTGAAATCTTGGAAGATGTTTATGCCCATTGGGGTCTGAGCACCACTGGGCTAGAGATGCTGCTGCTATTGCTTCTTTAGTGCAAAGTTAGAATTGGCTACCTGATCTTTTATCCTTTCCCAAACTCTCGGCGCTACTGTTAGGTTTTATCCATATTATTGGTTTGGTCTGCTAGTTACCATTTAAAAGTGTTACTGATATGGAACAGGTCCATTTTTGAATTCCAAAATTCAGAATTAAACTTTGAAATGCAAATTACTGATACGTTGGAACTGTCTGTACTCCTGTTACTCACAGTTTATTTTCCATGTCCATATCCAATTATTAGCTGCTAAGTGCATTTTTTGAAAGTTAACGATAGCCTCAATCTGTTTTGTTTTTGTTTTTGTTTTTTTTTAATTGGGACTATGTAGTCCTAGAAATGTAGATCTTTAATGATCTGGTTTTAAGAAACAAAGAGCCATTCAAGTTAACTTAAGAGAGGCTATTGTAAAGATACATGATACATGGAACTGGAAAGTTGTCAGGAACTCAAGGCAGCTTGGAGATCTACCCTTTCCTCGTGGTCTCGTAATTTTCTCTTTCCACCTGTTGAGTTCTTTGCTCTTTACTGATTGTCTCTTCATTGCATCTTTTCTATTTCTTCAAAACTTCACTTTATGCCCAAAGCCCTGCGTGCTGTGACACTGGCACATAGCATGGTTTCACAGTGAGTTACATTGCATGGTGGTGCTATTTCTCAGTATTTCCAGTTTCAGACATTTTAGAGTTGTGCCGTGTAATACAGTTATCACTAGCCACACGTGGCTTTTAAAATCAAAATTGAAATTATGTATAGGGTCTGTATGCTGATAACTGCAAAGCACTGATGAAAGATATCAAAATCTAAATAGAGACAACTGCCAGCCGTGTTTGTGGATTGGAAGACTCCACATAGTAAATATGTCAGTTCTTTCCAAACTGATCTATAGATTTAATGTACTTCCAAATAAAAGTCCCAACAGCAGATTTTTTTTTTAAACAGACAAGCTGACTCAAATTTATATGGAAAGGCAAAGGACCTTTGTTGCCAAAGCAACGTTGAAAAAGAAAAAGTTGGAGGAATCACAAAATTATTGTGATTGTAAATTTAAAATTTACTATAAAACTACAGTAATCGGCCAGGCCTGTGTGGTTCATACCTGTAATCCCAGCACTTTGGGAGGCCAAGGTGAGTGGATCACCTGGGGTCAGGAGTTGAAGATGATCCTGGCCAACATGGCAAAACCCCATCTGTACTGAAAATACAAAAATTAGCTAGGCATGGTGGCGTACCTGTAGTCCCACCTACTCGAGAGGCTGAGGCAGGAGAATCACTTGAACCCAGGAGGCGGAGGTTGCAGCGAGCCGAGACTGTACCACTGCACTCCAGGCTGGGCAGAGTGAGACTCCGTCTCAAAAAAAAAAAAAAAAAAAACCAAAAAATTACACTAATCAAGACTGTATAGTGTAGGTAAGAGTTAAACACACGATCAGTAGGTCAGTATAGATCAACATGAGGTCCAGACATAGATCCACACAAATATAGCCAATTCATTTTTGACAAAGGTGGAAGTCAATTCGATGAAAGGAAAATTGACTTTTCCACAAATGATAAGAAAGAGTTGGGCATATACATGCAAAAAAAGTACCTAAACCTGAACTGTACACCTTACACAAAAATTTTCTCAAAATGTATTATAAAACTAAATGTAAAAACATAAAACTTTTAGAAGAAAACACAGAAGAAAATATTTATGACCTGGCATTAAGCAAAAAGATCTTGGACATGATACCAAAAGCACAATTCATTGGACTTTATCAAAAATAAAATCTTTTGCTCTGTGTATTTGTTTGGTAGGGCTGCCATAACAGAATGCCACAGACTGGGTGGCTTCAACAGTAGAAATTTATTTTCTCATAGTTCTGGAGGCTGGAAGTCCAAGGTTAAGGTGCCAGCAGGGTTGGTTTCTCCTGAAGCTTCTCTCTTTGGCTTGCAGATGGCCGCCTTCTTGGTGTATCTTCACATGGCCTTTTCACTATGCATGTATATCTCTGGTATCTCTTCCTTTTCCTAAAGGGATATCAGTCTTGTTGGATTAGGGCCCACCCATATAACTTATTTAACCTTAATTACCTTTTCAAATGCCTTTCCTCTGAATATAGTCACGTTCTAAAGTACTAGGGGTTAGGACTTCAACATATGAATTTGGTAGGGAACACAATTCAGTTCATATATTTTGCAAAAAACGCTGTTAACAAGAATGAAGAATAAGTTACAGACTGAAGAAAACATTTGACTGGGCGCAGTGACTCATGCCTGTAATCCCAGCACTTTGGGAGGCCAAGATGGGTGGATTACCTGATGTCAGGAGTTCGAGACCAGCCTGACAAACATGGTGAAACCTCATCTCTTCTAAAAATACAAAAAAAATCAGCCAGGTGTGGTGGCAGCTGCCTGTAATCTTAGCTACTTGGGAGGCTGGGGCCGGAGAATCGCTTGAACCCAGGAGGTGGAGGTTGCAGTGAGCCAAGATTGTGCCATTGCACCCCATCCTGGGCAATAAGAGCGAAACTTCGTCTCAAAAAAAAAAAAAAATAGGCCGGGCGCGGTGGCTCAAGCCTGTAATCCCAGCACTTTGGGAGGCCGAGACGGGCGGATCACGAGGTCAGGAGATCGAGACCATCCTGGCTAACATGGTGAAACCCCGTCTCTACTAAAAAATACAAAAAACTAGCCGGGCGACGTGGCGGGCGCCTGTAGTCCCAGCTGCTTGGGAGGCTGAGGCAGGAGAATGGCGTAAACCCAGGAGGCGGAGCTTGCAGTGAGCTGAGACCCGGCCACTGCACTCCAGCCTGGGCGGGGCAGAGCGAGACTCCGTCTCAAAAAAAAAAAAAAAAAAATAGCAAATCATGTATCTGACAAAGGACTCATATATAGAATACATATATATGAAGAACTCTCATAACTCATCAGTAAGAAAATAAATATTCCAATTAAAACATGGACGAAAGACTGGAAAACAGTTTATCAAAGGATGGCAGGTAAGCACATGAATAGACTAAGAGCATCATCAGTCATCAGGGAAATGCAAACTAAAACCACCCTGAAATAGCATTTACATACCTATTAGGATGGCTGAAATAAATACAATGCCAGTTCTTGGCAAGGATGTGAAGCAAGTGGAACCCCACCATGCATTGCTTCTGGGAATGAAAAATGGTACAGTCACTCTAGAAAGTTGGGCAGTTTCTTATAAAGTTAAACATATACCTACCATATGATATGATCTAGTCCCACTCCTGGGTATTTATGTAACCTGTATACAAATATTTACAGCAGCTCTTTCCGTATTTGCCAAAAACTGAAAACAATCCAGATATCCTTCAACTGGTAAATGGATGAGCTGTGGTAAATCTATACAGTGGAACACTACTCAGCAATAAAAAGGAACAAACTAATGACATATGCAACAACTTGGTGAAAGAAGAGTCTCAAGATGTTATATAATGAATGAATTTATATGGCATTCTCAAAAAGAAAAACTATAGTCATAGAGAACATGTTAGTGTTTCCAGGGTTTAGGGAGGATTATGACTTCCATTGGAGTTGTTGCAGTGATGGAATTTTTCTGTTTCCTGATGGTGGTGGTGGTGGTGGTTACATAATCTAATATATGTGTTTACATTATTAGAACTATATCTTTAAAATCCTTTTATTGTCTGGTAGTTAAAAAATTTAAAACTCCAAATTTTTAATATTTCATTGTATATACACGTATAATTAAACAAAATTCAGTTTTTCACTTGCACTGGCCATATTTTTTTTTTAATTTCAACTTTTATTTTTAATTCGGGGGGGGTACCTGTGCAGGTTTGTTAGCTGGGTATATTGCATGATGCTAAGGTTTGGGATACAGTTGATCCTGTCACACAGGTAGTGGGCATAGTAACTGACAGTTTTTCTTTTCTTTTTTTTTTTTTTAATACATTTTCATTTATTTTTGTCTTGTATTGCTTTTATCAATGATATATAATTTTCAGTGTACAGTTCTTTTTTCTTCTTTTTTTATTATTATACTTTAAGTTCTGGGGTACATGTGCATAACGTACAGGTTTGTTACATATGTATACTTGTGCCATGTTGGTTGTGCGGCACCCATCAACTCGTCAGCACCCATCAACTCGTCATTTACATCAGGTATAACTCCCAGTGCAATCCCTCCCCCCCCCACCTCCCCATAATAGGCCCCAGTGTGTGATGTTCCCCTTCCCGAGTCCAAGTGATCTCATTGTTCAGTTCCCACCTATGAGTGAGAACATGCGGTGTTTGGTTTTCTGTTCTTGCGATAGTTTGCTGAGAATAATGGTTTCCAGCTGCATCCATGTCCCTACAAAGGACACAAACTCATCCTTTTTAATGGCTGCATAGTATTCCATGGTGTATATGTGCCACATTTTCTTAATCCAGTCTGTCACAGATGGACATTTGGGTTGATTCCAAGTCTTTGCTATTGTGAATAGTGGCACTGGCCATATTTTAAGTGATCAATAGGTACATGTGGTATGGGGCTAATGTATTGGATAGTGCAGATACAGATCATTTCCATCAATGTAGAAAGTTCTTTTGGACAGTGCTGCGTTTTCTTTGTTTTGTTGTTGTTGTTATTGTTGTTGTTTTGAGATGGAGTTTTGCTCTTGTTGCCCAGGCTGGAGTGCAATGGCGCGATCTCAGTTCACTGCAACCTCTGCCTGCTGGGTTCAAGCAGTTCTTCTGTCCCAGCCTCGCGAGTAACTGAGATTACAGGTGCATGCCACTACGCCTGGCTAATTTTTGTATTTTTAGCAGAGGTGGTGTTTCCTCATATTGGTCAGACTGGTCTCGAACTCCTGACCTCAGGTGATCCGCCCACCTCGGCCTCCCAAAGTGCTGAGATTACAGGCATGAGCCACCATGCCTGGTCTGAGCCACCGTGACCGGCTGACAGTGCTGTTTTAAAGCAAGGATCAGCAAAGTTTGTCGATAAAGGGTCAGATAGTAGTAATACCTAAGTCTTTGTGAGCCATATGGCCTCTGTCTCAGCTACTCAACTCTGCTATTGAATTTTTTTAATTTTTAATTTTAATTTTAATTTTTTAAGACTGGTCTTGTTCTTTTGCCCAGACTTCAGAACAATAGTGTGATCATAGCTCACTACAGCCTTGATCTCTTGGGCTCAGTTGATCCTCCTCCCACCTCAGCCTCCCGGGTAGCTGGGACTATAGGCACATACCACCAAGACCAAGCCTAGCTAATTTTTGTATTTTTTGTAGAGACAGGTTTTCACCATGTTGCCCAGGCTGGTCTCAAACTCCTGGGCTCAAGCAATCCGCCCACTTTGGCCTCCCAAAATGCTGGAGTTACAGACATGAGCCACCACCTGTGTACCAGTAAAACTTTATTTACAAAAATAGACATGTTTGCAGATCCCTATTTTAGAGAATTTGCCCTATTTCCTATTTTCATGTCAGCTCAGGGTTTATTGGTAGAGTAACCTTATAATTTACCATCCAAATTTAATAAATTTTTAATTGTTTAAGAGTGAACACAGGCACTGTTAATAATTGTACTGGTACAATAGGCATAACCAGGAGTACGCTGGGCAAACCAGAGATGAATGTCACTCCATCAGTTTTCCTATGAATTGGTTGCCCTTGTTACCCAGTCTCAGGCAGTTCCTTATAAAAGCAGCATGAGAACGGACTAATACGCCTAGTCTAATCAACTATGGGAAAGGGAACATGAAACCATCCCTTCAGCAGTGAGTATGGGTTATCCATTTTCTTCTGAAAGGGAGTAGTTGAATGGGAGGTACCCTGAGGTTTGGCTGGTCTGGTACACTCAAAATAGTCTGTGTTTTCTATCCCCAAGACTTTGCTCATGCTTTTCTTTCTGTGCCCTTTCTCCCATCCCTTTTCTGTGTTTTTCGTAATTCAGGCCATCTTTTCAAACCTCTGCAAAAATTGTATCACCTTCGTGCAGTCATTCCTGTAATACCTTTTCAGGCTTACAAGTTGGTAGTTACGTTTTATAAAAGTCAGTAACGTAGTGCTTTAAACTGGATCCCCAAACCTGGCTGTGTATCAGCAGTACCTCAGTAGCTTAAAATATAGAATCCTGGGTCCCATTCTTAATTGCTTGACTTGAATTCAGAATTTATAGCAATATTTTGTTATTGTTTTGTTTTGTATTTAAACTTCTTATATGATTTTTATATAACTGGCTATCTGATTCAGTATTTGGAATCTATTGATTTAGGCTGAAATTATTTGATATAAACATTGACTTTTAGAGTTAGAAGGAATCTTAGAAATAGCCTTTTTTCACCTTAATGTCTTTAAGTTGTGGGCAGAGGGGTCAGGAAGAAGACACAAGGGAAATTACTTACTTAGATCCCATTGCTGGTTACTGGCAGAGCCAGGACTAAATGTTGTTAGCTGTCATTCAGACTTAGATTCATATTCACATTGAACATCCCCTTCTGTATAGTAAGGTTTCAATACTCCAAGGGGCTCAATACATAGTAGATGATGGTCAGATGTTTTACTAATAATGATTGTTTCTAACCCATTTTATGTAGTACCTAGCACATTTTTTGGCTCTTAATGATTCCTGCTTGAATGTGTTGTTAAGCCTCAGTTCACTCTCAAGGAATGCCTTTCTGATAGTTGGAGATAATTCCCCAATCAGCATGAAATCATCTCAGAAAAATTCTTTCCAAAACTAGTTCCAATCTGAATGGCCTCTAAAAGGCTCACTGAATCAAACTAAATTCTGATACACCTTTGAAAGTTGGTTCTTTCCAAGAGCCCCTCTAAGCCGAGATCAGTCTAGACCTGTAGGATTTTCCTCATCAGTCCACTTTCATTTTAGAAAGGTTACCCAGAATCTATGGGAGTATGTGGTGGGGGATGTGTATACCGAAATAAGATGTGGGACCAGGGTCAGGAAAAGGCTTGTGGCAAGTGGTGGTAGCCTAAGCTGAGCTTCAAAGGATGTCTGTTAGGCCAGGGGAGGGACCTGGAATAAAAGTGTGGATAGCTTTGGGAAATGGCAAGTTGTTTAGTTTGGCCAAAGGATAAAGTACAAGTTAGGGAGTGACTAGAAATATAGATGGGGGCTAGATTAAAATGTAGTATTTCACAATTTCATATCCACAGGCAAAATAATGAAACTGAAGCCCTATCCGACACAGTATAAAAATTCACTTAAAGTAGATTATAGACCTAAATTTAAGAAAACTATAAAACTTAGAACTCTTAGAAAAGAAAGTAGGAAAAAAGTATTTGTGACCTTGGGTTAGGCAAATGGTTTCTTAGCTGCAACATTGAAAACACAAGAAACAAAAATTGGACATCATCAAAATGAAAAAGTTTTGTGTTTCAAAGGATACCCATAAGAAAATGAAAAGAAATCTTGCAGAATGGGAGAAAATATTTGCAAATCATGTGACTGATAAGGGATTTATATCCAGAATATATATAAAGAACTCTTACAAGTTAACAATTTAAAAAGAATTTAAAATGGACAAAGAATTGAATAGACAGTTCTCCAAAGAAGATATCCAAATGGAAAATTGAAAACAGGTCCACACAAAAATGTGTACACTGATGTTTATAGCACCGTTATTCATAATAGCTAAAAAGTGGAAACAACCCAAATATGGTATTTCCATACAATGGAATACTGTTTGGCAGTAACACATAAATGAGTTTGAGACATGGATGAACCTGAAAACATTACACCAAGTGAAAGAAACCAGAGTCACAAAGGACCACGTATTACTTGATCCCATTTACATGAAATGTTTACAGTAGTCAAATCCATAGATATGGAAAGTAGATTAGTGGTTGCCAGGGATTGAGAGGTGGAGGAATAGGTAGTGACTGCGAATGGTTCTGGGGTTTCTTTTTGAGGTAATGAAAATGTTCTAAAATTAGTATAATTACATAACTCTGAATATACTAAACGCCACTGAATCATACACCATGAAAGGGTGTACTTCATGATATGTGGATTCCATCCCAGTAAAGCTCTTATAAAAAGTGCTGTATTTAGTGAAAGCTTTAAATACTCTGACAGGGAATTTGGATTTTTGTCTTTAAAGCAATGGTGTGTACTCTTGCGGAGTTATAAGTCGAGAACAGCATGATGAGAACATCACTGTGGGAGCATTTGAAGAATGGTGGTCAGATCAGTGTTGCAGCAGACTAGATCTAGCTGCTTAGAATATTTTATCCTGTTTTCTGCCCTTAACAAATATGAACATTTTATGTTACTAATTCTGAATTCAAAATTTTTAACTTTATGCATGCTAATATTTTATAATTTCTATCTTGCTCTTCTTTTTAAAAAATGAACTCAAGGTGATTGAAAAAAGAATAGCAGTTGCAGAATGTTATAATACTGATTTTTAAATTTACCTTTGTGTGTAACCTTGACTACTGTCAATTTAGAGATAGCAAAATATGACTTATTTTAGCCAGAAGACCAGGATTCTTGGTGAATCATAATGCTTTAAAGACCTTTTATTAATAAACATGGATTTTTAATAAAGAAAGGCTTAGAAGTGAAGTTTCTTAAGGGCTTTTTAATTATCTCTTTCCCCTTCTTTTTGTGAAATATCTTAATACTGCCAAATAAATTACATATTGGAAGATATTTCTAACATGATAGAAGGCAAAAGAACAGTAATCATTTTAGCTCTATTTTTTTTTAATTAACCCTAAAAAACTGTAATTTAAAAAGTGTTAGCCTTTAGGAAATTCTAGACTGATTTACCACTTGAAATAATTGTATTCATAAGTCAACCCTACAGTAAATATTGACCTTGGTAAACCACTCATCAGTAGTTAGTGTCATAATTTTTCTGTTAAATATATGCTGGTTTAACTATTCATAAATCTATTTTTAGAAGAGTACATTGTGTACAGCAACCATTTTGGACAAATACTGTGTAGCTTGTAAATAGTGTGTGTGCCCTCCTGTGGTCATTGGTAACAAAAATCTCAGCTATAATCATCCTAGCTTTCTGAGTTCACATTTGTCTGCTCTTCCATAGTAGAATCACCCGTACTCTGAATTTCTTCTCAGTAAGTAAAAAACCATAGCATGATTTTTAAATGGTGGCAGTTGTCTTATTTGGAGGAGATGCTAAAGGAGAAGCCTACCAGAGAAAAGATACCAAAGTGTGAGGAGAGGCAAGTAGTTGTGATGGTGCTTGAAAAGCTTTATGACTATTATACCTGAATATTTTTCAGATACACTCTGCCTCCTTTACAGAATGCTCCCAGAATGATATTCTGGTTTTATTTCTATTTCATCATTTATGTATCTTTTTTCCTAGAGAAAGGAGCAAGTATCCAGCACTGTCTGTTTGAAACATCTATCCCATTTTATGGAAATTAAGTTTAATTTGAAATAAGTGTTCAAATCTCTTTTGTATTGCCTTGAGTGTTTATTAGTTATGGAGATTTTGTTTGAAGGAACAATTGTTAAATGAATTTTCCCTGCAAATTTTATTAATTTATATGAGATCTTTTAATATCTTTGTTCTTCTTAGGGTTAAATGGTTAAATTTTATATTTTCAGCAATGACTGTGTCTCATATCTTAGATCCTTGGCTGGTATTTTTAGTGCCCTAGTATTCTTAGAAGAATTCCACTATTAATGGTATTATCACCTCTTGCCAGGTGATTCACTGATTTTCACCAATCCATTAATAAGAGAGTGTTGCAACTAGGAATAATTCTGGTCACATGAATGGATCTTTCTGTGATCAGGCAATGGCATGTATTGTTCTTCACTGGTGATATGAAAATTAATTTATTTTTAGTTAACAGTTTAAAATATCAAATTGAAAGTTGTGATCCAATTATAAAACATTTTAAATTGACAAAGACTTACTGCCATTTTAATATAGTTTCTGCTTATTTATACATGTATTATATAATAGATAATATATATTGTTATATGTACACATAAATACACATAATATAATTATGTATACTTATATACATAATTATACAATTGTAAATGCCAGGAATCTAATAATATAATTTGATTTTTTAAAGTGATTTTTAACATGTGGCTTGCAAAATAGATTTGTTTTGCATTGAACTACATGTATTTGACTGTACCATCAGGTGTGTTTAAAAGGATGCAGGGGGCCTGTTTTCATAATTATATACACAATTGTGTTAACCTTTCATATCCTAAAGCTTTTAAATGAAAAAATGTAAGGCTAGTTAATTAGTTCAACTAGCCTTTGAATGAATGGCAATACAGTGTAATACTTAAAGGCTCAGACTGGAGTTAGCCTGCCTGGGTTTGAATCCCAGCACTGTCGACTCACTGGCAAATGACCTTGTTAAGTTCTTTTGAGTTCTATGTCCTTTAGTTTCCTCACTTGCAAAATGAGAATAATATCAGTACCTATTTTATAAGATTGTTGTGAGGATTAAATGAATTAATATTAAAACATTTAGAATAGTGCCTGGCACATCCATACCGACATCTAAGTGTATATTAGCTGTTAGTATTAGTATTGCCAATATTAAATTTTACATAAATGTTGAAATTTATTGTGAAGTATAAACTTTGTTTTGTAAATATAAATTACATTTGCATTTCTTTTAAAATATTTTTATGTAACAGAAAACAAACAGTAAGCTAAAGTGAAATTTTATACACTTTTTATGAAAGCTTTCTTCACAATAATCCTTTTTTCCTTTTTTTCTTTTAGGCACGGAATGTTAACACTGGTGAATTAGCAGCAATTAAAGTAATAAAATTGGAACCAGGTAAATTATTTGAAATTCATTTTTTCTTATTGCTAGAAAGCCGTGGGATATCTTAAGGCTTATTTTAATGATATTTGGTCAACATTCTTTTGTTTTCCCCAACATCTTCTGGGATAAATAGAGCTGCTTGTATGCTCTTTCCTCCAGTTCTTCGAGTTCTGCATACACACACCTTGCTCAGTTCTTCCCTGAAAAATAACTGATAATTGGAGGAGGAAGGGGAACTCCTGAAAAGACTTTGTTCTTTCTGAACTCAGTTGAGCTAACTTGTGACAAGCTGATAGTGGTTTATTTCCAGGCTAACGTCTTGTGGTGTCAGTGTGATGTCGTGAAAAAAACAGAACCGAGATTTGGGTAGTTGTAGTTCAGTTTGTCTCCCACTCCCTTTCTCTGTGAACTTGGGCAAATAGCTTCATGTTTCTGAGTCTCCCAGTTTTCTCGGGCGATCTAGCTTCCACATTCTGTATTTCATCGATATCTCAGCAGTTGTCTACCAAATTGAGCAGCTTATTGTAAAGCCCCTTAAGACGACTACGTATTTTTTGTCTGCTTCAACTATGTTCTTTGAATTCCTCCTACTTCCCTCAAAACCCAACTTTTTCTTAGCTAATTACTCACTCTTTGTTTATTCTCTCTTAGAAACCCCTTCCCACTCTTTCTTCTTCCCACCATAAGCAAGTCTATAATTGTGCTAGTGTCTACACCGAGTTCCACAGCAATTAGTGCCTTTCTGATGACTTCTTCCGTTACAAGCTGATAATAAGAGTTTATTGGTAAAACAAGTTTCAGTTCCAGTATGAACAGAAATCCATTCAGAGACTTTACAAGACTGCAAAAACTTTTTCTTTAAAAAAAAAAAAAGGCCAAATAGCCAATACTTTAGGCTTTGTAGGTCGTGTATTGTCTCCATATTCAGTTCTCTCTTTCCCTATAGTTTGCTCACCCCTTACTTAGAGCATCAATAAGCTTTTTAGAAGTGATATTAAAATGAAAATTTAAGGATGTACTGATTGTGATCAAACCACACAGAAATATAATGAATTAAAAAATTTTCCAGTTATACATATTTACATATTTTATGTAGTCATTATATTCTAAACATCACAAGACAAGATGTTTGTCTTTTTTCTGAATCTCCTACTCTTCAATTTATAAGAAATTTTAGAAGGATATTTGAAGTTGTTGAAATATTAGCTACAAAAAGAAATTTGGCATTTAAAGCAGGGCCTTCATTTTTAATCATTAAGAAGTGACTGTGTTACTTAATGAAATGGTTCTAATGAGAAGTATTTTGTATATACATCATTCCCTCAAATCACCTAAATACCTTCTCTTTCGGGAAGCCTTCCCTGACCCTGGGTCTAATTAAGATGACTCCTGAGTGAGTAGCTCTGCCATAGCACTGACCATAGCTATATTGTCATTCTAGACTTGCCTTTCTTTGTTTCTAAGTTTTAATCAAATTTGTGCCCCCAGCACTGAGCTTAGGGCCTGGCACATAGTACCCATTCTTCATATCTTAAAATTTCCTTAAAGAATAAAAACTTGAAAAAGCTTACTGTTCAAGTCAATTATTTTTTGTTCATGAAATGTTCAGGTTGTTGCACTGTCAATCTTGAACACTGCCATGTATATATTGATCAATGTATTAAAAGTAGAATACACAACTGTACAAAAGGAAAAAAATAAAAATCATTCATATTCTACCACCCGGAGAAAACAAGGGTTATCACCATAAATATGTTTCATCTATTACAGCTACCCATTTCCCCCTGCCACCAGTTATTTTGATCCCTCAATCATATAATTTTAGCCCATAGTATTTCTGTATATATGCCTAACGTATAAATACTCAAAATATAATCACAAACAGGAACCCTCATACACAGCTGGTGGAAATGTAAAATGATGCAACCACTTTGGAAAACAGTTTGTCACTTCCTTAAAGTGTTTGACATAAATTTGCCATAATGACCCAGCAATTCTACTCTTGCATATCTGCCGACACAATGATTGTCATGCACAAATGTTTATAGTAGCATTATTCACAATATGTCTTAAAATTGGAAACAATCTTAACTGCCCATCAACTGGTGAATGAATATGTTGTGTTCATACAGTTGAATACTATTCAACAATAAAAACAAGATGCTGATACATACTGTAACATAGGTGACCAAAACGTGCTAAGTGAAAGGAGCTAGACGCATGAAACTACATACTGTATGATTTCATGTGAACGGTTCAGAAAAGGCAAATCTGTGGTGTCAGAAAGTTAATCTGGTGAGCTGGGGACACAGAGGGGTGGACTAACAATTATTGGACGTGAAGGTTCTTACGGGAATAATCTAGTGATGGTTGTACAACTTGGTAAATTTACTAAAAACACCATTGAATTATACACTTGAAATTGCTGAACTATCCAATTTAAACATATACCTTAATAAAATTATTAAAGATATGTAACTAAAACCATTAACAGCATTATAGTTCTTATTAATAAGACCTACACTTAGCAAATAGTTGCTATGTTATATCTATAGGTTCCTGCTTAATTTCTTTTTATCTTTTTTCCTCGTAACTTTCTGTTGAAGTAACTCGATCGCTTATCCTGTAAAGTTCCCCTCATTCCGGATTTTGCTGATTGCCTTCCTGTAGCATCATGTAATATATTCTTTGGTGAATTGATGGATAGCTCTAGAGAACTGAGTAGACTCCGATTTTTTGGGGGGTATGGAGGAGGGAACTACTTCACGAGTGGTGTTATGCTCACATTTTTCTAAGGTAGAGAGGTGTGTGTGTGTTTAAGAGACAGTCGCACTGTAGCCCAGGCTGCAGTGCAGTGGAATGATCGTGGTTCACTACAGTCTTGATCTCCTGAGCTCATACTATCCTTCTGCCTCAGCCTCCCAAGTAGCTAGGCCTGCAGGCGTGTGCTACCACACCCAGCTAATTTTTATTTTTTGTAGAGACAGGGTCTCACTGTGTTGCCGAGGTTGCTCTTGAATACCTGGTCTCAAGCGACCTCTTACCTTGGCCTTCCAAACTGCTAGGATTACAAGCATGAGCCACTGTGCCTGGCCTATATTAGAGTTTTGATGGCCAGTCTTCTACTTTTTGGAAACAAAAATTAAGTCTGAAATAGTATAGTGCAACATGTTGGATTTTAAGAATTTCTATCTAGAGTTTGTTACCTTTTCCTTTTTTTACAACTGATAAGCAATTTGAACCTGAAGCAAAATAAAAACTTACTCAGACATTTTGACCAAATTGTTTAAATGTGAAGTTACTCCAAGGTGTCTGACTTTTGCGTCTCATCTTATTCATGCAGCTTTAAATTTTAAAAAGTTTATTTATTTATTTGTGATGGGGTCTTGCTCTGTTGCCTAGACTGGAGTGCAGTGGCACGATCTTACCTTACTACAACCTCTGCCTCCTGGGTTCAAGCGATTCTCCTGTCTCAGCTACCCGAGTAGCTGGGATTTCAGGAGCGCACCACCATGCCAGGCTAATTTTTGTATTTTTAGTAGAGACAGGGTTTCACCGTGTTGGCCAGGCTGGTCTTCAATTCCTGACCTTAGGTGATCCACTCACCTCTGCCTCCCAAAGTGCTGGGATTACAAGCGTGAACCATCACACCTGGCCTAATTTATTTTTAATTTTAATTATAAGTTTTTTATTGTTTTGAGACAGAGTCTCGCTCTGTCACCCAGGCAGTGGCGTGATCTTGGCTCACTGCAGCCTCCACCTCCTGTGTTCAAGCAATCTTCATGAATAGCTAGGACTACAGTCATGCACCACCACGCCTGGCCAATTTTTGTATTTTTAGTAGAGACAAGGTTTCATCATGTTGGCCCAGATGGCCTCGAACTCCTGGCATCAAGTGATCCACCTGCCTGGGCTTCCCGAAATGCTGAGATTACAGATGTGAGCCATTTTTAATTTTTGTGAATACACAGTAGGCATATATATTTCTGGGTTACACGAGATACTTTGATACAGGCATGCAATACGTAATAATCACATCAGGGTAAACGGGATATCCGTCACCTCAAGTATTTATCTCTTGTGTTTCAAACAGACCAGTTATACTCTTCTAATTATTTTTAAATGTATAATTGAATTATTTATGTTTTTTTTTTTTACTATAGTCACCCTGTTGTGCTTGCAAATACTAGGGCTTATTCATTCTTTCTAATTTTTTGTACCAATTAACCATCTCCAAATCCCTTCCACCCCACAAACCCTGTAAGCTTCCCAGCCTATGGTAACCATCCTTCTACTCTCTATTTCCATAAGTTCAATCGTTTTGAGTTTTAGCTCCCACAGATAAATGAGAACATGTGATGTTTGTCTTTCCGTGCCTGGCTTATTTCACTTAACATAATGACTTGCAGTTCCATCCGTGTTGTTGCAAATGACAGGATCTCGTTCCTTTTGATGGCTGAGTAGTACTCCATTGTATATATGTACCATATTTCTTTATTCATTCATCTGTTGATGGACACTTAGATTGCTTCCAAATCTTGGTTATTGTGAACAGTACAGTAGTAAACGTGGGCGTGCAGATCTCTCTTTGCTGTGCTCATTTCCTTTCTTTTGGGTATATACCTAGGAGTGGAATTGCATGATTGTGTGGTAGTTTTGTTTTTAGTTTTTGGAACCTCCAAACTGTTCTCCATAGTAGTTGTGTTAATTTACATTCCTACTGACAGTGTGTGAAGGTTCCCTTTTCTCCACATTCTCACCAGCATTTATTGCCTGTCTTTTTGATAAAAGGCATTTTGAATAAGGGGAGATAATATCTCATGGTATAGTTTTGATTTGCATTTCTCTGATGATCAGTGATGTTGAGCACCTTTTCATATACCTGTTTGCAGTTTTTATGTCTTTGAAGAAATGTCTATTCAGATCTTTTGCCCATTTTTAAATTGAATTATTAGGGTTTTTTTCCCCAGTGGAGTTGTTTGAGCTCCTTACATAATCTGGTTGTTAATCCCTTGTCAGATGAGTAGTTTGCACATATTTTCTGCCATTCGTAGGGTTGTCTCTTCTCTTTGTTGGTTGGTTGTTTTGCTGTGCAGAAGCTTATTAATTTGATGTGATCCCATTTGTCCATTTTTACTTGATTGCCAATGCCTGTAGGATATTGCTCATGAAATCTTTGCCCACACCAATGTCATAGAGATTTTCCCCCATGTTTTCTTGTAGTAGTTCCATAGTTTGAGGTCTTAGATTTATGTCTTTAATCCATTTTAATTTGATTTTTATATATGGTAAGAGGAAGGGGGTCTAGTTTCAGTCTTCTGCATATGGATATCCAGTTTTCTCAGCACTGTTTATTGAAGAGACTGTCCTTTCTCCAATGTATGTTCTTGGTATCTTTGTTGAAAATGCATTCACTGTATGTGTCTGAATTTATTTCTGGGTTCTCCATTCTGTTCATTGATCTGTGTGTCTGTTTTTCCAGCAGCATGCTGTTTTGGTTACCGTAGCTCTGTAGTATAATTTGAAGTCAGGTAATGTGATTCCTACAGTTTCTTTTTTTTTTTTTTTTTTTTTTTTTGCTTAGGATAGCTTTGGCTATTTTGGGTCTTTTGTGAGTGCATAAAAATTTTAGGATAGTTTTTTCTATTTTTGTGAAGACTGTCATTCATATTTTGATAGGAATTGCATTAAATCCTTAGATTCTTTTGGGTAGCATGGACATTTTAACAATATTGATTCTTCCAGTCCATGAACATGGAATATCTTTCCATTTTTTGTGTGTGACTTCTTCAATTTCTTACATCAGTGTTTTATGTTTTCATTATAGAGATCTTTCCTTTCTTTGGTTAATTCCTAGGTATTTTATTTTATTTGTAGCTATTGTAAATGGAATTTCTTTCTTGATTTCTTTTTCAGATTGTTCACTTTTGTTATTCGAAAATGATACTTTTTTTGTATATTTATTTTGTATCCTGCAGCTTTACTGAATTTGTCAGTTTAATAGTTTTTTGGTGGAGTCTTGAGATTTTTCCAAATGTAAGATCATATAGTCTGCAAACAAGGATAATTTGACTGCTTTCTTTCCAATTTGGATGCTCGTTTATTTCTTGCTCTTGTCTGAATGCTCTACAAAAATTTAATATATAAATATATGTAATATATATTATATGTATAAAAGGGGTTAATTCAGCAAGCAAATCTCTATATAGACAGATAGATGTGTGTGTGTATATATAAATATATATATATAGAGAGAGAGAGAGAGAGAGGATATATATATAGAGAGAGAGTGACCTTCTTAGATCTTCTTACAGGTTTTGTTTTGAAATCTTTTTTTCTGATATAAATATAGCTACTCCTGTTCTTTTCTTGTTTCCATTGGCATGGAGTATCTCTTTCCATCCCTTTATTTTAGTCTGTGTATCTTCATAGGTGAAGTGTGTTTCTTGTAGACAACAGATCATTGGGCCTTATTTTCTTATGCTTTCAGCCACTCTGTTTTTTGATTGCAGAATTTAGTTCATTTGCGTCGCATCAGTGCTCAAAAAGTTTTGGATTTTGGAGCATTGTGTATATCAGATTTTTGAACTAGAGAAATTCAACCTGTAGCAGCAAGAGTTAAACATTCCACTCTTTCCTGGAGAATGTAAGTCACTTTGACATAGAGAACAAGTCTTGATTTACACCCCAGATGGCAGAGCTTCAGGTAAGAGACACAGTGTTCACATCCATCATAACTTCGTTACTAATAAGGAAAAAGAACCTTGGGTTCACTTTGTAATCCAATTCTGAAGTCAGCCTCTTTACATACAGCTCTCCTTTGCTCTAAGCCTGTCAAAACACCACTTCATTTAAATTTCATCAATTCCATTTTATTTAAAGTATTACAAAAACTCTACATTTTCCTTGGGTGAGATGCCCTAAGATTTATCTGGCGTGTGGTTTTCCTCATTGCAGTGGGTCAGTAAACCTGAATTTGTCAGATGACAGGTTTGTTTCTACAGTCTGTGGCTGATCCAGCTGGAACACTGCCAATTCTTGAGACTTATTTGGATAAAAATAATTAAAAATGGATCAAGATGAGAGCTATAGCAGAGCTTGCTAGTAGAATAGAACATATATATATATACACACACACACACTTTGGAGCTTTATTTTCAAGTTCTGATAAGTTCTTTATTTTCAAGTTCTGATAAGGTGTTATTATATAAATAAGTTATAGATCTGGAATCTCTTTTTGGGATTTAAAGTCAGAATTTAAAAGTTGCTTGTACTCATTTGTGGTATTGTTTGCAGTACTAGTTAATATGATACAGATGCAGATAGATAACAGTGATTCATTAGGTAGAAACTCACAGGAAAAACTCTTCTAAATGGGGAAACTCATTCCTTTTCCAACACAATGAAAACTACTGAGATTGATAAACAGAGAAACTTGTAGTGAGAAAATAAGGTATTATGCTTTGTTTCAGTGAGAGCAACATGCATTAAATTGTAAAGCCAAATTTTAAAAGTGTGAAAAAGTAACAATAAGACCTTATTCTACGATTTTTTCATGGACCTCCAAAGTTAAGTGTTACAGAATATTCTCTCCTGCCAGCCTTTGACATTACTTTTTTTCTTTCCTGAGAGGTAGTAGAGGTGCTTTCTGCCTCCTTGTCTTTCATCATAGAGTGACAAAACATTGGGGATATGATTTATCTGGTGCCTTTTCCCATCTCCCTTGAGTGCTTTTGTGGATCCCTTGCCACTGTGTGCTTTTTCAGTGCTGCCTTGTGTTTATTGCCGTCATGAATAGTTGTTACATCATTTGTGATAATTATTCTTCAAAGATTAATCATGGATTGCTTAGCCACTCTTAAATATATTGGAATCATCCTATGACTTGAGGCTGACTGTACTGGACAGATTGGATATTTACACATTGAATGGTAATAATGCTCCAAAATAAAAAAGCAACAGATAAAGGACTTTTTGTTTTGTTTAGCTGCAATGTATTTCTTATTCTCAGTCCTCTGTATATGACCAGTGATTTGGCTTCAAGGATGTTTATTTAGCACTTAATTTAGTTAGAAGGAAGATACAGAGATATAGTTCCTTCCTTCAAGGAACTTGTTATCCAATATGAAAACTAGAGTGTTTATGTAAGCCGCAGCCTAACTACAGAGAATCACCCATTGAGCAGAGTGTGTGTGCATATGTAGGTGGTGGTGTTGGCACTAAGGAACGGTGATGGCTGTGACTAGAAAGACTTAATTCCTGGGTCACTGAAGATCTGCCTTTGACTGTTTACTCTGAAATACTCTGGGCTGGGAATATCTAGGTAGGATGCTATGTGAAAGGACACACATAGTGCAGAGTGGCTGATATATCCTAACTTATACTTGATGGGTTCCACAGAGGCTGTGAGTTACATTTCCCTTGGGATGGTTAAGGAAGTAAAACTTCAGATGAGCCTTCAAGACTGGCTAGGATTTTGCTAGTAGAATAAGAGAATGGAGGGTATTCCACATGAGGATAGATAAAAGCAAAGGTAGTATGGAAGTACTAGGCCTGTTTGGGAAGTGGTAGTTTCATTTGTCTAGAGCAGTATGCTCTCTGTGGGCATGGCGGGATATAAGAAGTGGAAAACTGATGATAAGTTTATGGAGAGCCTTAAATACTAGCCCAAAGCAGCCAGGTGCAGTGGCTCACACCTGTAATCCCAGCACTTTGGGAGGCTGAGGTGGGCAGATCAGCTGAGGTCAGGAGTTCAAGACCAGCCTGGCTTGGTAGCACGCACCTGTGTTCCCAGCTACTTGAGAGACTGAGGCAGGAGAATCGCTCGAACCCGGGAGACGGAGGTTGCAGTGAGCCAAGATCACGCCACTGTACTCTAGCCTGGGTGACAGAGCAAAACTCCATCTCAAAAAAAATAAAAATAAAAATAAAACTAGCTCAAAGGTTTAGATTTTACCCTGTAGACAGTGGGATTTTTGTTTTTACAGGTTAGTAACATGGTCAGAGTGTAACTGTAAGAAGATTCAGTGTACACAGGCAGATGGGAGAGAGACCCTACTGGTAAGAAGACATATTGCTGTTGTGACAGCCATACTTGAGTTACAGGCAGAGGGAAGGAAGGGGTGACTGCATGAGATTTTAGGGTGGATAAGACTTTAGGCCGGGCGCGGTGGCTCAAGCCTGTAATCCCAGCACTTTGGGAGGCCGAGACGGGCGGATCACGAGGTCAGGAGATCAAGACCATCCTGGCTAACACGGTGAAACCCCGTCTCTACTAAAAAATACAAAAAAAAACTAGCCGGGCGAGGTGGCGGGCGCCTGTAGTCCCAGCTACTCGGGAGGCTGAGGCAGGAGAATGGCGTGAACCCGGGAGGCGGAGCTTGTAGTGAGCTGAGATCCGGCCACTGCACTCCAGCCTGGGCAACAGAGCGAGACTCCATCTCAAAAAAAAAAAAAAAAAAAAGACTTTAAACATGATTGATAAATTACAAGGGATAAGGGAAAGGTACAATATATGTCAAAATTGAGTTTATGGGAAGAATAGTTTTGTTGTATTGTTTTGATTTTAGGAACTCATTTTCATGAGTTTTATACAGCTATGGTTTATGCCTATGTAACCTCAAGAATAGATCAGGAGCTGCTAAAAAACATTATCTTTAAATCAGGTCTGGTGAGAGAACAGAAAGTTGGGAGATGAAAAACGTCCAAAATTAGAACTATTTTATTTAACTTTTTCTTTTTGGGGATTTTTTTTTTTTCTTTTCTTTTAGAGATAGGATCTCACCCTGTCACCCAGGCTGGAGTATAGTGATGTGATCATAGCTCACTGCAGCCCCAACTCCTGGGCTCAAGCAATTCTCCTGACTTAGCCTCACTACTAGCTGGGATTAGCAGGTGTGCACCACCACACCAGGCTAATTTTTTAGTTTTTTTTGTAGAGACTGGGTCTCACTGTGTTGCCCAGGCTGGTCTCGAACTCCTGGCCTCAAGTGATTGTCCTGCCTCGCCCTCGCAATGTTCTGGGATTACAAACATAAACCACTGTGCATGGCTAAAACTGTTTTGAACAGTATGTCACTGTTCTTGTTGGTGGGCATGATAAAAGCAGAAAAATTTTTGCCCATTGTGTTCTTCACTTCCCTTAAAATCTACATCATGCTCTATTTTTCCCTTTTCTGTCCTTATTCCAAAAACATTTTTTGAGTCTCCTATAATACTTACTTTACATATAGAAACTGTAGGGATGCTGCCATCATTTTTAGTAGGTGGGAGGGATATACTCCAGAGGATTTTCACTAGAAATTCACTCCTGAGTTATACGTATCTTCCTTATTTTGGGCCTTCCATCAGAACCACTTGGGTAAACCTGGCTCTCAAAAGAGCTGGATCAGGTAAGAAAAGGAGACCCACCAGGTTTATAGGTCAGGAAGCTCAAGTTAAGCCCTCCTTCCCTGACTGCCTGGACACAATCCGTTTGCACTAGAGAATGTTTTCTCAAATATTCCTTTAAAATAAGAAAGGAGTGGAACTGGTTCTTTGGGATGAAAAAAATCTTAATTCGTTTTATGTGTAAAGCACAGATATATATATATATATATATATATATGTATATATGCATAATACATAAACATGCAGAATATCTGTGGTATTAAAATTTCATGGGGGAGAGGCATTAGGAAAACAGAGTTGGGAAACACAGCGTTAGGGTAGAAATTTTTTCTTTTTGTCTTAAAGATGAGGTCTCACTATGTTGCCCAAGTTGGATCAAACTCTCACCTCAGTCTCCCAAATATCTGGGGCTACAGGCTTCCAACACCATGCCCAGTTCTAGAGTAGAACTTTTTTTTAGGGAGCCAGGGCCATGGTTTCTTTTTTTTTTTTTTTTTCCCTTTTCCTTTTTTTTTTTGTTTTTTTAGATAGAGTCTCACTCTATCACCCAGGCTGGAGTGCAGTGGCACAGCCACAGCTTACTGCAGCCTCAACCGCCCGGGCTCAGTCAGTCCTCCCATTTAAGCCTCCCAAGTAGCTGGGACTACAGGCTCACACCACCATACCCAGCTTATTTGGCTTATTTAATTTTTTTCTACAGATGAGGTTTCACCATGTTGCCCAGGCTAGTCTGAAACTCCTGGGCTGAAGCAAACCACCTGCCTCAGCCTCCTAACGTGCTGGGAGTACAGGTGTGAGCCACTGTGCCTGGCTTCTTTTTTTGTTTAGATAGTTTGAGCAAGGGAATTTCTTCTTGACTTTATGAACCCAAGTGTCCATTCAGTAACAATGTATGTAAATATAAGTGACACTTAAGCATTAATCAAGAACACTTAGTAAAATACAGCCAAACAAATAAATAGGCTCTAAGTTATTTTTATCAGGTGAAGTATTTGAAGGGTGGTTTTCTTCATTCTCATTTCTGAAAAAAATACGAATATTGCTCTTACAATCATTTTTTCATTTGTTTTGAAATAACTAGGAATCAATAGAATTATTAGATACTTCCTTTGTATTTCTGTTATTGATCAGGGCTTTAATATTTCTTCAAAAAATTCAAAGTTGGATGCTGCTTTTGTGGTTTTAGAAGTTTTTTCTAATTTTATATTGTTATTACTTAAGCCAATTTCTTATCTTTTTAAAGGTTAGCCATTGGGTTTCAAGATACCCTGATAGTTTAATGTAGTATTTCAGAGTATTTCCTGGTACTCCAGTAGTTTGAGACAATAATTGACAACTTAAGAGAAGCTGGAATGTTAGCCATAGGTTACTGTGTAAATCAAAAAATAAAGTTCCAAGGTCTCCCAACCATCTGAATGAACCCCTCCGCTGGACCAAAGGCATTCCGAAGTTACCCTGAAAAACTCAGGCGACGATGGAAGTGGAGGTTGAACATGCCTCATTACAACCTCTTCCCTTTTGGAATTCAGGGAAAGCTGACTGGTATTAACATTAATGCAGATCTTAACGTCTGATGAGCAACATTTACAGTCTATTCTCTCTGAAGCCTACTACCTGGAGGTTTCATCTGGGTGATAAAACCGTGGTCTCTGCAACCCCTTATCACAACCTAGACATTCCTTTCTGTTGATGATAACTGTTTAAGCCAATTGCCAATCAGAAAATTTTAGAAATCTACCTCTGACCTGGAAGCCACTACCTCAACCCCCACCCCACCACCCTGCTTTGAGCTGTCCCACCCTTCTAGATCAAACCAATGTTAAGTCTTAAATGTATTTGATTGAAGCCTCAGCACTCCCTAAAATGTATAAAACTAGGCTGTACCCCAACCACCTTGGGCATATGTTCTCAGGTCTCCTGAGGGCTCTGTTATGGGCCATTGATCACTCATATTTGGCTCAGAATAAATCTCTTCAAATATTTTAGAGTTTGACTCCTTTCATGAACGACTCAAGTACCGTTAATTTCATTTATTGTTTCTATCATAGGAAATGGAGTTTAGAAATTATGTATTTTGAATGACACTGCACATGAAATTAAAAGTTAATTTGAACTTGACTTTAAAACACTTTTACATGTAACATACATGTATGTTCTCACTTCTCTGTGTTTGAAATAGAATGGAAATGGAAGATTTGAGAATGAAATACCCATAACAATGGCATGAGAAACCTTGTTTATTTTTCATAGTCTAAGCTTAAATTTTTCTCTGGGCTATAGGACATTTTAAAAATTACTATGGTGTAACCCAAAAATAAAATTCTAAGCTCCCCAGCTGACTGATGGACGCTCTCCTCAGCCAAGTGCATTCCAAAGTTAACCTGAAAAACTAGTTCAGGCCATGATGTTATCATCATAATGAGACTCCACATCCTCATTATACCCTCCTCCCTTTGGAATTCAGGCTCAGCTGACCAACATTAACATTTAAACAGAGAATCTTAAGACTAGTGAACAGACTTTTTGTAGCAATAAGACACCAAATTCCATCCTGACTCTCGTATAGCATCACATGACAGATAGCAGGCCCTGCAAGAAATTGAAGTATTTTATCCCAAGTATATTTCTTTGATATATTTTGAAATGGTCCTGCAAAGCTGTCTCTTGTGGGGGAAATCTGTATTCCATAGAGAATTCATTTTCCTTTCTAGGTCTTTTTCCTGATCTAGGAGAGAGTTAACTGAGTCTGGTACTTTATAGGTCTGACAAAATCTCTGAAGTCTGCTACCTGGAGGCTTCATCTGCATGATAAAACCTTGGTCTTCACTACCCATTATTTTTATTTTTTATTTTTATTTTTTGAGACGGAGTCTTGCTCTGTCACCTAGGCTGGAGTGCAGGGGCGCCATCTTGGCTCACTGCAAGCTCCACCTCCTGGGTTCACGCCATTCTCCTGCCTCAGCCTCCCACACGGCTGGGATTACAGGCATGTGCCATCACACCCGGCTAATTTTTGTATTTTTAGTAGAGATGGGGTTTCACCATTTTGGCCAGGCTGGTCTCAAACTCCTGGCCTCAGGTAATCCACCCACCTTGGACTCCCAAAGTGCTGGGATTACAGGACTAAGCCACTGCACCTGGCCCACCGTACGTGTTTTGATTGATGTCTTATGTCTCCCTAAAATGTATAAAACCAACCACTTTGGGCACATGTTCTCAGGATCTCTTGGAGCTGTATTACAGACCACTGGTCATTCATATTTGGCTCAAAATAAATCTCTTCAAATATTTTAGAGTTTGTCTCTTTTTATCAATGGTGGTAAAAACACATCACATGATATCTATCCTGTTAACAAATTTAAATATTTAGTACAGTATTGTTAACTATAACCATTATGTTATAGATTATATTCTAGAATTTTTTCATCTTGCATGACTGAAATTCTTTACGCGCTGAACAGCAACTCCTAATTCTTCCTTCCCCCAGCCTCTGGCCATGACCATTCTGCTTTCTGGAGGGCAGATGTCTCTTTGAGATTCTAATTTCAGTTCTTTTGGGTATATACCCACAAGTAAGATTGCTGGATCATATTGCATTTCTATTTTTAATATTTAGAGGAACTTCTGTACTGTTTTCCATAGTGGCTATGCCATTTTACATTCCCATCAACAGTGGACGGGGGTATTCATTCTGGGCCAACACTTGCTATTTTCTCGTTTTGTTTTGTTGTGTTTTGTTTTTTATAATGGCCTTCTGAACAGGTGAGAGGTGACATCATGGTTTTGATTTGCATTTCCCTGAAGACAGTGATGTTGGACATCTTTTGATATAGATCTGTTGGCCATGTGTATATCTTTTTTTTGAGAAATTTCAAGTCCTTTGCTCTTAAAAAAAAAAAAAATCCCCAGTATGATTACTGTATAAATGACAAAAATTGTATACTGTTTGTTTACAGCTTACAACATGGTATTCTGATGCATATGTATGTTGTGAAATTCAGATCAAATAAAGCTAATTCATGTATCCATCTCCCATTGCTTTTTTTTTTTTTTTTTTTTTTAAAGATAGACTCTCACTCTATTGCCCAAGCTAGAGTACAATGGCACAGTCTTGGCTCACTGCAACCTCCACCTCCTGGGTTCAAGCAATTCTTCCACCTCAGTCTCCTGAGTACCTGGGATTACAGATGGCTCCACTACACCCAGCTAATTTTTTGTATTTTTAATGAAGTCTGGGTTTTGCCATGTTGGGAAGGCTGCTCTCGAACTCCTGACCTTAGGTGATCCGCCTACCTCGGCCTCCAGAAGTGCTGGGATTACAGGCATGAGCCACTGCACCCGGCCCTTTGCTCATTTTTGAATCCAATTATTTGGTAGGTTTTGTTTTGCTCTTGCATTGTGGGAGTATCTAATAACCCCTCACCACATATATGGTTTGCAAATATTTTCTTATATTCCATAGGTTGTCTTTTCATTCTGTTTCTTGTGCTGTGCAGAAGCTTTTTAGTGATGGAATTTCAGTTGTCTGTTTTTGCTTTTGTTGCCTGTGCTTTTAATGTCATATCCAAGTAATAATTGCCAAGACCAATATTATGAATGCTTTGCCCTGTGTTTTTCTTTAAGAGTTATAGTTTCAGGCCTTGCATATAAGTATTTAATTAATATTCAAGTATTTAATTAATTAAAGCTGAATTTTTTGTGTATGTAGGATAACATCCAATGTCATTCTTTTGCATACGGCCATCGACTTTTTCCCAGCACCTTTTGGTGAATACTGTTTTACCCCATTGCATAGTCTTGGCATCCTTGTAAAAGAGGATTTGACCTTATATGCATGTGTTTATGTTGGGTTTTCTTTTCTCTATTCCATTGGTCTGTATGTCTGTCTTTACGCCAGTGCCACATTGTTTGATTACCGTAGCTTTGTAATGTTTTGAAACCAGGAAGTATGAGACCTCCAGCCTTTATTCTTTTTTCTCAAGATTATTTTGGCTATTTGGGGTTCTTTGTGGTTCTATCTAAATTTTAGGATTGTGTTTTCTATTTCTGAAAGAAAAAAGTTGCTGTTTGTTTTCCAGACTACATTGATTTTGTCAATCACATTGGGTAGTATGAACATTTTAACAGTGCTCTTTCAAAAGTCGATAAACATGGCATGTCTTTCCATTTATTTTTCTAATTAAACTTTTTGTAATTTTCAGAGTACAAGTCTTCCTCCTCCTTGGTTAAGTTTATTACTAGGTATTCTTTTTGATGCTGTTGTAATTGGGATTATTTTCCTTTTCAGATTGCTGTTAGTATATATAAATGCAGTTGACTTTGTATCCTGCAGCTTTGCTGAATTTGTTTATTAGCTCTAACAGTTTTTTTGTGGAATCCTTAGAGCTTTCTATATGTCATCTTCCAGCAAATATAATTTTACTTCTTCCTTTTCAATTTGGACGTCTTTTATTTCTTTTTCTTGTTTCTGCCTGTAGGACATTTAACATGATCCAGGATAAAGAATCAGAAAGATGAGAATTATTCCAGATGTATCAATTCTAAATAAGAGCTACTTATTTCAGAATAATATCTATTAGAAAACTGTTCCTTCATGTTTATTTTTTCAGGTGAATTTAAGTATAATTTTTTCAGGACTCAATTGGCATTTTGATTGGAATTGCAATAATACAGTTATTAATTCATAAGGTACTTGCCGTCTTTACCATAGTAAGTTCTTCTATTCAGAAGAGAAGTGTCTTTTGCTCTTTTCAGGTCTTTTATCTCTCAGAATACTTTGTTTTCTTATTTTCTTTTAATCATCTTTATTTCTCTCTTCTACATGTTTAACGTCTTCATGACTCTGATAAGCTAACATGGTTTTCCAGAAGCGTCTTGACAAATGTCATTATAATGAAATAATTCTTTGCAGTATCAAACAGCTATTTAACATGAAAACTAACAACAGAGCAGATTCTATTTAAAATGATAATTTAATAATAAATCAAATGTTTAGTATTTAAATAAAATGTAGTTTAAATAATGTTTAAATAACTTAATAATTATCATTTTAAAGATTTTAAAAGCAAGTTTAAACTTTGTATGGAGCCTGTGGGTTTTAAAGCTTATTCTTAGGTACACAATTTAATTTGACACATTCTAATGTTATTGAAGGATTTTAAAAAATTGTTTCTGCCTTTTGTTCAGGTGTTTGTTTTCCAAGAGCACAGTCATATATAGTAAATAATGAAAATTTTCTACTTCTATTGTTTATACCACCTTATTTTTTTCTTATGGGTTTCAGTTGGTTATTACCTTTGGAGTAATTCATTAATTCATTTATATTGAAAGAGTCTAATGTGCTAGGGAGACACACATAAGTAAACATATAATATGTTAAGTGTCATAAATGGGGAAAAATAGAGTAAGGGGCATAGAATTGTGACTATGGGTAGTTGCTATAATATATATTATTATATGTAATATATAATCACATTATTACATGAAACATGATATAATTACTATAATACAGAGACAAAAGGGTGTAGGGGAGGGAAGGAAAAAGAGAGAAAGAAAGAAACAGAAGAGAAACAGGAGACAGAGACAGACAAATTTGCCTGAGATGATACAACTAGTAAATTGTGAAACCAAGTTTCATAATTAGGTTTTCTGATTTCAAAGTGCATATCCTTAATAGGGACACTGTGCTGGAATCTGTAGATAGGGCCAGCAGCAAAGTGTGGACTTAATGTGACAGAAATAAGGGACCTATTCAGGGTTAATCTTTAAGCTATTATTGTTTTGATTGTTGATATAGTTTAGCTGTGTTCCTACCCAAATCTCGTCTTGAATCGTTCCCATAATCCCCACATGTTATGGGAGGGACTTCATGGGAGGTAATTTCATCTCGGGGGCAGTTACCCCCTGCTGCTGTTCTCGTGATAGTGAGTGAGTTCTCATAAGATCTGATGATTTAATAAGTGGCTTTTCCCCCTTTTGCTCATACTTCTCCCACCTGCCATCATGTGAAGAAGGATGTGTTTGCTTCCCCCTCTGCCATGATTGTAAGTTTACTGAGCCCTCCCCAGCCATGCCAAACTTTGAGTCAATTAAACCCTTTTCCTTTATAAATTACCCAGTCTTGGGTATGTCTTTATTAACAGCACGAGAATGGACTGTTACAGTAAATTGGTACCAGGAGTGGAGTGCGGCTGTAAAGATACCTGAAAATCTGGAAGCAACTTTGGAATTGGGTAACAGGCAGAGGTTGGAACCGTTTGGAGGGCTCAGAAGAAGAAAACCTGGAAAAGTTTGGAAATTCCCAGAGACTGTAGGGCTCAGAAGACAGAAAGACGTGGGAATGTTTGGAACTTTCTAGAGACATGTTGACTGGCTTTGACCAAAATGCTGATAGTGATATGGACAATAAAGTCCAGACTGAGGTGCTCTCAGATGGAGATGAGGAACCTGTGGGGTACTAGAGCAGAGGTGACTCTCGTTAGGCTTTAGCAAAGAGAGTGGCAGCATTTTGCCCCTGCCCTAGGGATATGTGGAACTTTGAACTTGAGAGAGATGATTTAGGGTATCTGATGGAAGAAATTTCTAGGGAGCAAAGCGTTCAAGAGGAAGCAGAGCATAAAAGTTTGGAAATTTTGCAGCCCCACAGTGCGATAGAAAAGAAAACCCCCTTTTCTTCAGGAGAAATTCAAACCTGCTGCAGAAATTTACATAAGTAACAAGGAACCAAATGTTAATCACTAAGACAAGGGGAACATGTCTCCAGGGCGTTTCAGAGACTTTTGCAGCTGCCGCTCCCATCACAGGCCCAGAGGCTTAGGAGGAAAAATGGTGGTGTGGGCCAGGCCCAAGGTTCCCCCTGCTGTGTGCAGCCTACAGACTTGGTGCTCTGCGTCCTAGCCACTGCAGCCATGGCTAAAAGGGGCCAACGTACATCTCAGGCCCTTGCTTCGGAGGGTGCAAGCCCCAAACCTGGCAGTTTCCACATGGTATTGAGCCCACAGGTGCACAGAAACCAAGAATTGAGGTTTGAGAACCTCTGGCTAGATTTCAGAGGATATATAGAAATGCCTGGATGTCCAGACAGAAGTTTGCGGCAAGGGGGAGCCCTCGTGGTTCTGCTAGGGCAGTGCAGAAGGGAAACATGGGGTTGGAGCCCCCACACAGAGTTCCCACTGCAGTACTGCCTAGTGGAACTGTAAGAAGATGGTCACTGTCCTCCGGGCCTCAGAATGGTAGATCCACCAACAGCTTGCACTGTGCGCCTGAAAAAGCTGCAGATACACTCAATTCCAGCCTGTGAAAGCAGCCAGGAGGGGAGCTGTACCCTGCAAAGCTACAGGGGTGGAGCTGCCCAAGGCCATGGGAGCCCACCTCTTGTTATCAGCATGACCTGGATGTGAGATATGGAGTCAAAAGAGATCATTTTGGAACTTTAAGGTTTAATGACTACCCTATTGGATTTCAGACTTGCCAGGGGCCTGTAGCCCCTTTGTTTTTCGTTTCTCCCATTGGAACAGCTGTATTTACCCAATGCCTGTACCCCCATTGTATCTAGAAAGTAACTCACTTGCTTTTGATTTTACAGGCTCAGAGGTAGAAGGGACTTGCCTTGTCTCAGACGAGACTTTGGACTTGAACTTTTGGGTTGATGCCAGAGTGAACTAAGACTTTGGGAGACTATTGGAAAGACACAATTGTGATTTGAAATATGAGGACCTGAGATTTGGGAGGGACCAGAAGTGGAATGATGTAGTTTGGTTGTGTCCCCACCCATATCTCATCTTGAATTATAGTTCCCATAATCCCCATGTGTTGTGGGGGGACCCAGTGGGAGGTAATTGAATCATGGGGGCAGTTACCCCCTGCTTCTTTTACTCATGATAGGCCTATCTTTATAATGTATTTCTCATGAGCCTTGAACAAAGTTCTTTAAATCCTTCGGATTATTAATGTATTAAACTCTACTTTTTTCTTACCCAAATCTACATTTTTTATTTACCTTTAAAAATTGAGTAGGTGAACTTTTTCTTTGGATTTTTTTCCCACAAAAATGTTGAATTTAATTTGACCATTCTCACAATCACATAAAGTTGACTTAATAGTACAAAATGATACACTTTGGATCAGTAGTATTTCATGGGAAAGCTGCAGTTGAAAACCTAAAGCCACTAATACGTTTTATTAGAAATCAAAGGAATAATATATAGGCAATTAATTATATAAAACATGCTAACAATTGGATGAAATTAAACCAAAAGCTGATATTCTGGATTTACAGTCATCATAGAAAGGAATTATGTGGTGTTGTAGATTCATTCAGTCAACAGTTCTTTATTGATCACATCTTAGGTATTAGGGGTACAAAGATTATGAAGACATAATCCTATCCTAGAGGACTTTGTATTCTAGTGAACACATAGACATGCAGACATCAGTGTATACAAAGATCACTGTAGAAGTTATGATGCTTATAGTTACCTGTAACAGAAGCCCCAGCTGGAACTGAACAATGAGATCACTTGGACTCGGGAAGGGGAACATCACACACTGGGGCCTATCATGGGGAGGGGGGAGGAGGGAGGGATTGCATTGGGGAGTTATACATGATATAAACGTCATGCACATGTACCCTAGAACTTAAAGTATAATAAAAATAAAAAATAAAAATAAAAAAAAAAAAAAAGAAGCCCCAGCTGAAGTGGCTTAAACAATACACAGAGTTTATTGGTCATGTACAGGTGTAAGTGAAAATTACAGAGGCAGGTGAGGCTTGCTGTAGTAGCTCAATATGCTTCCTTTTACCTGTTTCTCCTCAGTGCTTTCCACATATTAACTTTATCCTAAGGCTGACTCCCTTTGAGGTTATATCATGACTACTAATAACTCTCGGGACTACCCACAGAAAGAGAGCTTTTGTCTCCCAACCATCAAACTAAAGTCTTGGGTTCACTCTAACTAGATCAACTTTGACTGTATGCAACTCTTTCACTAGATTGAATAAAAGTATAATTTTGGGTTGAATGAGAAACTAAAAGTCCAGAACTTACAAAGTACCTAGTATACCTATAAAAATTGGTGTGTGTCTTATTTTGGCTTTGTTATTTCTAACTTTGATTTCTTCTAATACACAGAAAATGAGGAATCCTTAATGGTGGGAAGTAAAGTGATAAGAAGATCATAGTTCAATAATCTTCCAAATTTTTGAAAGCCTAAAAATTATATCTTTGGAGATCTGTGATTTTGTGCTCACATCAATGCAGAAATTAAAAACTCAACATAAGAAGTGTGTCCTCTCCATTATTTCTTCCCTTGTAACTGGGGCAGTAAGGTGGATTTTGATATTGGGTTCACATGGTTCATGGTTGGGCTGTTTCACGTCTCAGTTACATTTGCAGTAGCAAAATGCCAAGGCCAGAAATGTCAGGGCTTACCACAATGACCTCATACTTACGATTTGAGCAGTAATTGGGGAAGCCTTCTGTTTTTTACTTTGCTACTAATTTACATTTAATCAGGCTATTCATAGTATATAATACTTTAAAAGCTGAATTAGTAATACAAAGCTACTTTTATTTCAGAGTAAGCACTTCCACTTGTTCTCTTTCTGCATAGTCTCTGGTTCACCACATTTGCATTCACTGCAGTTCTGTATCTCTCCATGACAAGTGTTCATTCAGGAGCCACAGCATGTGACACTGCTATAGGATTGCCAGATCTTATTTTAGAGAGTTTGGACAAGGGGGCAGTAGGAGAGAGATTATTTGCTAATAGTCTGACCAGGCTAAAATACAATCCCATTCTGCATCCTAACACAGTTGGAACAAGGCACCCAAATGCAGGATAAGCCTGTGAATGTGGGCCATCTGGTAATCCAGTACTGCTCGAATGTAGGCCTCTCAGCTCTACAAACAGCCTTTGGAGATAAATTTGACACACTTGGTGTATAAGGGTTCCTGCCCTAACTTAAAAAAGAATTACTTCTTTGTGCTAAAATTATATTAAATGTTATTTAGAAATAAAGGAAAAAGTAATTTACATTTCCTATTGATGGATTATACTGATGATTATGTCCAAGGCATAATAATAATAATAATAATAATAGCAAATACTTGTATAAAGCATACTCTGTGCCAGGCACTGTTCTAAGCATTTTACATGTATTGGTTCATTTAACCCTTACAACATCCCTATGAGATACGCTATTACTATTTTACTGAGGATGGAATTGGCACAGAGAAGTCAAATAGTTAACCCAAGCTTGCACAGTTTAGTGAGGAACAGAGTTAGGATTTTAATCCAGAAAGTCTGGGACCAGAGTTCATGTTTTTACTAACTGCTATATTTTCTCTCAAGTCAGGACTGAAATTGTCATTAAAAGTAATACCATTAACTTAATGGCTATGTTTTATTTATAACTCATTAATTATGTTATACTTATTAATAGGTATAATTATTTTATTGTGTTTTGAAATAAATGAGCATTTTGAAACTTACCTCTAAATATTCAACATGCTTGTGTTTTATTCTAGGAGAAGACTTTGCAGTTGTGCAGCAAGAAATTATTATGATGAAAGACTGTAAACACCCAAATATTGTTGCTTACTTTGGAAGCTATCTCAGGTATATTGTTTGTTTCCCTTTTGAAAAGCAATAATGATTTCATCACCTAATACATTAAACAAAATAAAGTTAGTTTTAATACCATGTTTTGTAGTTTTTCTTCATGCTTTGAAGATAGGATATTTTCGTACGAATGGAATTTTTACTTAGGACCTATGTTAATTCTGTAACCAATATTACAGTTGTATGACATAGGAGTTCTAGATGTGCTTTTAGTGAAGATGCTGGCAAGTAAAAACGTTATGGTTAGTCTTCCAGTGGTGGACTAGTGATCTAAATATGCCATTCTCTTGCCCCTTTCTTCTGGACTTAGGTCAGTGGAGAGTCAGGAGTATCACTTCGAGTTATGTGTTTATCAGAAACTTTTTTTTGTGTGTGTGCTTCTGGTCTAAGAGTACTATATTACCTTATCCCTTTCCTTCCTTTTGTCCAAAGAACTAGGAACTCTAATGATCTCAGTAACTTATTTTTCCAGGTGCTAAAGTGAACTTAGGACTGTGAATTTAGGACTGTGAATTTCCTTCCTCTTGTTTTGGTTCCTAGGTTATATTGCATAGACGATCACCTTAGGGTCAAATCTTGTTTCCATTCACTTCTGTATGCAACTGTGAGTTGATCACTGGTGACCTAGTTGTTTTTAAGCTTCCTCCAAGGGAAGAATAGAGAATATTTTACTTTTTATTTTTCCTTTCTCTTTTTTGGAGGGCTGGAGGGGACAGATTCTCACTCTGTCACCCAGGTTGGAGTGCTGTGGTGTGATCATGGCTCACTGCAGCCTTGACCTCCCTAGGCTCAGGTGACCAGGTGATCCTCCCACCTCAGCTTCATGAATAGCTGGGACCACAGGTACATACCACCACGCCCAGCTTTTTTTTTTGAGACGGAGTCTTGCTCTGTCGCTAGGCTGGAGTGCAATGGTGTGATCTCAGCTCACTGCAACTTCCACCTCCTGGGTTCAAGTGATTCCCCTGCCTCAGCTTCCTGAGTAGCTGGGACTACAGGCATGTGGTACCATGCCCAGCTAATTTTTTGTCTTTTAGTAGAGATGGGGTTTCATCATGTTGGCCACGATGGTCTTGATCTCCTGACCTCATGATCTGCCTGCCTCAGCCTCCCATAGTGCTGGGATTACAGGCGTGAGCCACTGCACCCAGCCTTGTTTTTGTATTTTTTTATAGAGATGGGGATCTCACTGTGTTGCCCAGGCTGGTCTCAAATTCCTGGGCTCAAATGATCCACCTGCCTCGGCCTCCCAAAGTGTTGAACTTACAGGTGTGAGCCACCCTGCCTGGCCTTCCCTATGTATTAAAAAAACTCTTAAGTTTTTCTTCAGTATACTTTAGCAGCATCCTACATACTGTAACTTATTGCAAGTTCCCATTTTCATGTGATCCAGGTACAAAACACTTTTTCTCTTCTCTTTTGGGCCCAACAGATAGAAAAGACTAAGGTATTCTTGCCCTGTCATCTTTCCAGCTTTTGAAAAGCCAACTGGACCTGCTGTTCATGGTTGTAACCACTCTTGTACAGCTTTGATTGCCCCACCTTGTTTAAGGTGGAGGTGGGGGGGGGGGTTTGGTTTTGTTTGTTTGTTTGTTTGTTTTGGGTTTTTTTTTTTGAGACAGAGTCTCACTCTTTCGCCCAGGCTGGAGTGCAGTGGCACTATCTCAGCTCACTGCACCCCCCCAGACTGGAGTGCAGTGGCGCAGTATCGGCTCACTGCAACCTCCGCTTCCTGGGTTCAAGAGATTCTCCTGCCTCAGCTTCCCGAGTAGCTGGGACGATAGGCGCATGCCACTACGCACAGCTAGATTTTTTTTTTTTTTTTTTTTGAGACTGAGTCTCTCTCTGTCGCCCAGGCTGGATCCCAGGCTGGAGTGCAGTGGCGGGATCTAGGCTCACTGCAAGCTCCGCCTCCAGGGTTCACGCCATTCACCTGCCTTAGCCTCCTGAGTAGCTGGGACTACAGGCACCTGCCACCCCACCCAGCTGATTCCCCACCGCCCGGTGAGGCAGATTTTGTCCAGACTGGAGTGCAGTGGCGCGATATCAGCTCACTGCAAGCTCCGCCTCCCAGGTTCAGGCCATTCTCCTGCCTCAGTCTCCCAAGTAACTGGGACTACACGCACCTGCCACCTCGCCCAGCTAATTTTTTGTATTTTTAGTAGAGACGGGGTTTCACCGTGTTAGCCAGGATGGTCTCAATCTCCTGACCTCATGATCCACCTGCCTCGGTAATTTTTTATTTTTAGTACAGACAGGGTTTCACCGTGTTGGTCAGGCTGGTCTCAAACTCCTGACCTCAGGTGATACACCCGCCTCGGCCTCCCAAAGTGCTGGGATTACAGGAGTGAGCCACCGCGCCCGGCCGAGGTGTGGGTTTCATGGAGACTTCAGGGAATTAACTAACCCTTTTCACATAGGGATAGGTACTATGCCCAGGTCAGTGGCTGTTACACATTTTGAATGAGTTCTTTAGCAGCCAATTTAAAACTACTTATATGGTGAGTGATTCAAACAGCAACCTAACACAGATAGTTTCTCCATCAGTTTGTATGTTAGGAAGCCTACTCAGCACAGGCAGTTACTGTGTAAGTTCAAAGAAATATTCTCTTAAAACCATTGAAGTTCATGATACAAATAACTAATACAATTAAATAGCACCACTTCAAAACACTTTGTTTTACTGCTATTGGTCCTAACAAAATGACCCACCTACTAAACTCAGCTAGGAGAAGTATTACAAAGGTTTTTTTCCCCCAAGGGCAAGCTGGTCTTTAAATGAGCATTTTTTTCCACCAGGGACATTGATACAAGAGTGTCTCTCAAATGTGATCTGAATCTTCCAGAATTATGGAACCATCCAAAATCTAACCTGTTATTCCAGGATAACCGCACTTATTTATATGGCACCCTTGGTATGGTAAAATGAGCATGATCTTTTTGCCAGAGACAAATCCTGTCTTTGGTAGTTAAGAGGTTAAGTTCTGGAAACAGATTGTCTGGTCTGAAACTTAGTTCTATCACTTATTAATCAATTATTTAACCAGTTTGTGCCTCTGTTTCCTCATCTATAAAATGGAGATGATGATAATAATATCTACATGACAGGATAGCTGTGAGTGCTTCCTAGATAACTACATGTGAAATACTAAGAAGAGTGCTTAGAATATAATAAATGCTCAATAAGTATTTGCTGCTGTCGCTGCTGCTGCTGCTACAACTACTACTACTTAACTTTCTAAAAGTATCATTATTTTAGTGTCTCATTTGATCTTTCAGCAACCTGGATGGCAGTATAACTGTGGTAGATGTTATTTCCATTTTACAAATAAGATTCTTGAGAGAATTTAACATCTAAGTTTTTTATTTTATGATTTTGCTTTATTCCAAATACAAAGAATACAAAAAGCAAAATTACCCAGAAACCAAAGTAAAACAGACAAAAGTAGGATCATTTTTTTTCAGTAGAACTATGTTCTTTTAGTGTTGTATAATCTAATATCAAGAAACACTGATTTAAATATGTTCTTTTATTCTATAACAGGTATAGCTGATCAAAGTGATATGATGGTAAATAGTCGTATAATGTAAGACAGCAATTAATTTTATCTCTCTCTTGCTCTTTTCTTCTGTAGAGATTCTTCCCATATTCCCTAATTGAAGCTCAGTCTCAGCCAAGTTTGGAGTAGGGAATCCTAATGATTAGACTTGTAGGATGTTAGATCTGTAAGGGACTAAGAGATGTTATCATACAGCCCACTCTTGGTTATAGATGAGAAAATGGAATGGGGAATAAATGACTTATTTAGACTATTCAACTTTTCATTAGTGGCACTGGGATTTAAACCTGGCATTGCAGCTAGCTAGTCTGATGTCTTTTTTGGCATACCATTTTGAGATTTGGCATACCATTTCTGAGATGTAGTCTCAGAGGGAACATGATTTCCTGAATTCGTTCTCATTACTGAATGACTTTACAAAGGAGGATCTTGTTTGAACTTGATACAAACCCCGTAAAATATATACTGTTCATTGCAACATTCTTCCTTCTATTTGTTGCTATTACAACCTAGATAACAAATTTAGACAAAAAGTCGAGGAAATTGAGCAAATGTAGTTTGACCATTGATAAATTTCCCCCTCAGAGAATCAGACTTAACCTATGAATTATCTTGACAGATGACTAGCATATAAGTAAGTTTCAGAAGCCCATCTTATATCAGGGTAGCTGTGCTTGCTTCTGAAGAAATACTGAAACTGAGCTCCTATAAAGCAGAATACTTGGCATTCTTAACAAGGCCTTTCCTACTCCACTGTTCAATATCATTAATATACTGTCCAATAAAAACTCGATAGACAAAGCTTTAACATTTAAAACATTTAGTCCTTGTTTGGTATGTATTTGTATCTGAATATTTATGTTTGTGTATTTATTATCTGAGGTCAGAAGTTCGAGATTAGCCTGGCCAACATGGCAAAACTCCCATCTCTACTAAACATATTAAAACATAAAACAACAGAATTAAATCATCATAGACTTATTCTTTACAATTCTTTTGGAGCTTAACTATTACTTTTTAAATTTATTTTATTTTTATTTTTTTGAAATGAAGTCTTGCTCTGTTGCCCAGGCTGGAGTGCAGTGGCGCGATCTCGGCTCACTGCAAGCTCTGCCTCCAGGGTTTACGCCATTCTCCCGCCTAAGCCTCCTGAGTAGCTGGGACTACAGGCGCCCGCCACCACGCCCAGCTAATATTTTGTATTTTTAGTAGAGATGGGGTTTCACCATTCACAGGATGGTCTCGATCTCCTGACCTCGTGATCCGCCCGCCTCGGCCTCCCAAAGTGCTGGGATTACAGGCGTGAGCCACCGTGCCCAGCCTAACTATTACTTCTTTTAAACTAAAGATGAGTTTAAATGAATTTCACATTCCTTCTAAGCATTCCTTAGCCCAGTATATCATTTAAGAATAAGTTAAGAAAATGCAGACATTCCTCTCAAGCTTGAACCAATAAAAGCTTGGGGGAAAAACAATAAATGCTCCTTTATTTGTTTTTGAGACAGAGTCTGGCTCTGTCACCCAGGCTGCAGTGCAGTGGCACGATCTCGGCTCACTGCTACCTCCTCCTCCCGAGTTCTGGAGATTCTTCTGCCTCAGCCTCCCTAGTAGCTGGGATTACAGGCGCGTGCCACCACGCCCAGCTAATTTTTGTATTTTTAGTAGAGACGGGGTTTCACCATATTGGCCAGGCTGGTCTCAAACTCCTGAGCTTGTGATCTGCCTGTATCAGCCTCCCATAGTTCTGGGATTACAGGTGTGAACCACTGCACCTGTCCAACAAATGCTTCTTAATAAGCCAGTAGAAGATTTGATCCATACAGTAAAAACTATCTAGAATAGATATTTTAAACCTTTGGGCTGGTTGTGTTGTTTCACGCCTGTAATCCCAGCAATTTGGGAGGCTGAGGCAGGTAGATCATCTGAGGTCAGGAGTTTGAGATTAGCCTGGCCAACATGGCAAAACTCTCATCTCCACCAAAAAAAAAAAAATTAGCTGGGCATGGTGGCACATGCCTGTAATCCCAGCTACTAGGGAGGCTGAGGCAGGAGAATCGCTTGAACCCGGGAGGCAGAGGTTGCAGTGAGCCAAGATCGCTCCACTGCGCTCCAGCCTGGATGGCAGAACGAGACTGTCTCAAAAATAAAATAAAATAAATAAACCTTTGAAGTACAGAGTACTAGTTTAGATGAGCATTCTTTACCTCAATAACAACTTAAATATGTAAATCACCACCATTTACAAAGTGTTTATACATTATTTCTTAGCATGTAGAGTGCAGTGTTGATTTTCACAGATATAAAGATATCTAAAACCTAATCCTTCCCTTTAAGGAGCTTATAATCTAACAGAAGAAGTAGGCATGAGCAAATAATCATAACATAATATGCTAGATGCAGTAATAATTTAGAAGTAAGGCACAGAAGTGCTAAGGATGATAGACTGATTTTTGTCAAAGTAGGGGAATCAGAGAAAGCTCTGTGAATGATGTAATTGCCAAATACTGGGTGTTAAAAGATTGATAGATATTTATGTGTATACAAAATTGGAATTTTTGGCAAAGGGAACACATGCATGAAAAACTATGACATATTCAGGAGACAGCTACTGGTCTCATATTAGAGCCTGAGAGGGAAAAGGGGGTACATAGTTACTTCTCAGTATGTGCAGGGATTGGTTCCAGAACCCCAGTGGATACCAAAACCCATGAATGCTCAAGTCCCTCATATAAAGTGGCATGGCTGTGTACATCCTTCAATTCAAAATTATCTCTAGGTGACCCATGGTACCTAACACAGTGTAAATGCTATGTAAATAGTGTAATAATTTATTAATTTGTGTTATTTTTATTGTTGTGTTATTTTTATTTTTTCCCCTCTGAAAATTTTCAGTCTCCGGTTAGGTGAACCTGTGTTTGGTTGAACCCCACAGGTGCTGGACCGGTGGCCTCCAGAGGGCCGAGTGTAGTTGGAGTAGATAAGGTTGTGGAGATACAGGCAAAAAGGAATCTTTTATGCCTTAATTAGGACCTACAGGGACTGAGCATACTGGCTGAAAGATTTTAACAGAGTTAGTATATTCTATGGAGGTGGACCTAGGGTGGAGGGGAATAAAACAGGCAATTTAAACTAATTACAGTGTATTTATCACAGTAATCCTGGAAAGAGATGTTGGTCTCTTGAGTTATATAAAACTGGGGAAAATTTTTTTTTCTAGAGCCAAAGACAGTGCTGAGAAGGGAAACAACTGGATCTTAACTCGAAATGTATTTGTGAATGTCTTTTTGAATAATTAGAATATGAGATTAAAGATTACAGTGAAGTCACTTTATACCCAGCTACTCTTGCTTTTAAAAAAAGGGAACTTTCTAATTTAGGATTATTCTACTTTTACGAAAAGCTGCAAATAGTACAGAGTATTTCCTTCACTCAGCTTTCTCTGATGTTTACATCTTACGCAACCATGGCACACTTTTCACAACTACAGTATTAACATTGGTGTGATACTGTTAGCTAAACTCAGTATACGTGGATTTTATCAGTTTTCTGTTAATGTCCTTCTCTTTTCTCTTTTTGAGAGGAATTAGGAATATATCTTAAAGTTGATGTTAATTTGTTATTTGTTTAAGCCAGGATTTCTCACCTTTGGCACTATCAACACTTGAGGCCAGATACTTTTTTTGTTGTGGGAAGTGGTCCTGTGCATTGTAGGATAATTGTTAATATTAGTACCCCTTTCCTCTGTTAGTTACCAGTAGCACCCCCTCCCCCAGTTGTGACAACCAAATACGTATCCAGACTTTTTCAAATGTTCCTTGGGGGACAGAATCACTCCCAGTTAAGAACCACTGCTCTAAGCAAAAAAACTTTGGTGGAGTTAGATACCTTCCTTTACCAGTATTGCTAGGATGTTTTCCACAGATCATTAGTTCTGAGGGATACAAATATGTGTTTTGTAAAAAAATGAGTGTATTGAAAAAATAATTTGGGTAAATAGTAAACTAAACAGAATTAGAAGTTTTATTTCTTCTTTTTCTTTCTCCTCCATCGCTTCCCCCTCTCAACTTGCCCCATCCCCCTTCCGCTCTTTTTTCCCTTCCTCCGCCTCTTCCCATTACTTTATCTTCTTTCTGGTACCCTTCGTCCTTCCATTTTGTTACCCTCCCTTCTCTTCCCTTCTCCCTCCTCTCTCCAACCACCTGCTCACTACAGGATTCCCCAGAGCCTTTAATATACCAGTGGCCTTGCTAATTTCCAAGAAGAGACTAAGTGATATTTTAAAAAACTGATTTAACTATACAGTGGTTTCTTTCTGGAAGCATATTTCACATAGGATTGATGTTCAGTGGCCCACACTTTGGAAGTATAATGATAGAGAAATAGATCAGCCTGTATCCCCCAGGTACAGCATCCTTACCTCTCATTATTAAAGGGAAAGGAGATGGTATAAATTTGGAATGCAATAATTTTTGCTTATTAGTAATTTTTAAATGAACCAAAAAAGTTTAAATTTTCTTCACGTTAAAGAAGTTATTCTATATTAAAACATCTAGCAGTTATTAAACTTTCTGTTTTTCTCATTGATGATTAAGGTTGAATTGTTTTGCTGAATATAGTAGAATAGCCATTGCTTTGGTCAGCAAGACAATAACTCACATCCAGTACAGGAATCAGGGGACTGCAGTGTAGAGATAGCTACCCATCCTCTCCCAGGGAGGATGACTCAGTGTGCCAACTTCAGGCAGATAATCGAGAGTTGCTGATTCTCAGTGGTCTTGGTCACATTTTATTTTGCTTTTCAAGTTATGCTATATTTGAGAAAAATACATAAATATACTTAGTTTGGTTAGTTTTAAGTCTGTGATGTGTTACAAAATGTGGGAAGATTAAAAAGTGTGTTTTAGGAATTATAAGAATTTCAGAACCATAAAATAGCTATTAGAATTTTGGTCCCTGTATGTTCTGGTAGACATCAAAATAGTTAACTTTTCCCCCTCTACTTATTTTTCTGTTTCTTGTAAGATAGATAATTTTACAAAATGAGAAAATAGAATTCTGAGGATTGTTGAGTCAGGACATAAATACTGATATCATTGAACATTTACCTCAGTGATTAATTTTATTTCAGTTCAGATACCTAGGGACAAAGATTTTATAACTGACCTGCATAAAATGGGCTGATTGACTCAAATCCTTTCCTGTTAGGCATATGGCTTGGTGAATGACCAAAAGCAAATGTAGATTTATCATTGTAAGAAAGATGTTCATGGGACAGATGAAAGTCATTTCTCTAATAGACTATGACTACTCAAGCTTTTTTGATAATACTAGACTCTAACTAAATAGAATATTATAAAAGTAAAGTATTTTAGGCAGCTTAAAAAGTATTACTATATAGTCCTGATTTTTTTTTTCTGTATATAAACTGGAAAGTCATTTTACATAGGATGAATAGAAAATTTTATATTTAAGCAAAGGGAGAAAAGAGAATAGACCAACTTCAAGTAGAAGGTAGTGTCATATTGAAATATGTAAAAAGCAAGAACTCATTTCCTGCATTCATTTTCTCTAGTAAGGAAGATTGTTTTCAAACTGGAAGGGATAGGAAAAACACTATTAAGATAGAATTGAAACACAAGATGGTGAGTAGATAATTATAAAGCAGCTAGACACCTTAAATTTTTAGACACTTTTAGATTTATGTAAATTATATCTCATATTGAAAATTCAGCAAATGTGATGGTAGTCCATTAGCAGTGAGTATTGACAAACAGAAGAGGTATCAGAGATTAAGGGGAAAAGTTGGTTTCTAGAAAGTACAGACTATTAAAGTTGATATCACTCGTCAGTCACTAGCAAAGCTCTGGGATAAATTATTAATCAGATAATTAGTGACCACTTAAAGAAGTTGTGATTAGCATGACTTTATTTATTTATTTATTTATACTTTCACTGAGTTCCAGGAGCAATTTAAGATGACTTAAACATCTTTAAGTTAATTTACAAGTTAATTTAAGTTACACTACACTACACTACAAGTTAATTTAAGTTACACTACACTTAAATGAAGATGACTTGTATACTACAAGATAAAAAATAACAAAGGGAGTAGAAAACAGCTTACATTTATTGTGCTGTATTCCAGGTCCTTTACTAAGCAGTTTACATGTTGTTTTATTAATCCTAAGCAGACCCCAAAACAGTAAGCTGTGTAAAGTCTTAGTTGCCTGCATCTTAAGAACTCTAGGCTGTCATTTAGCATGAAAGATTCACTTGTGGCAGATGTGAAGATATTTTAGAGCTATGGTTGGTCATAGAACCTCTTTATTTTATACTCTTAAAAATTGCTTAGTACCCCAAGAGAGTTTATGTTTTATATGAATTATATCTATTGATATTTACCATATTAGAAATTAAAGCTGAGACATTTTTAAAACTCGAGAATACAACATATAAGCTTGTATTCCAGTAGCTGTCAGGGATGACATCATTTTCACACTTCATGTAGTCTCTGGAAAACTCCACTGTGCTCTCATGAGAGAAAGAGAATGTAAAGAGCAAATAATTTCTTAGTGTTATAAAAATAGTTTTGACCTTGGTGGCCCCCTGAAAATGTCTCAGGGACTCTCATGTGACCCCCAGATCACACTTTGAGAACCACTCTTCTAGAGGAAGGATTCAACTAACCTAGAGAGATCAGGCTATGGAATCCTGCATTCTAGGTATATCCAAATTGGAGCCTAAGCAGCATTCCAAATATTGTTGACTTCCCAGAGTCTTTATACCTAAGGCAGAGGCAGAGAAATGCCAAATGGTAATTCTAAGTAATCTACATTGTCATTCATGTTTTAAAAATATTTATAATATTACTTAAGCTCATTAGTAAACCCACTAGTGCAGATTAAAATAGTTTATAAGCCAAGTTCTTCCAGTTGCTACCTCTGGAGGGTGGACTCCTGATTTAGGTTCTTTCAGATGCTAACCAACTGCTTCTGGATTCTGGGGGTTGGGAGCAGGCGTGGAGAGGTATATTTCCAACTAGGATTCTTTAAAAAATTAGCTCACTGCCTCAAGGGTGTGAATTAAACCTAATGCAATGTGTGTTATGCTTTCTTTGCTGAACCGTTTTAAAGTGTTATGCTGGGAAAGCTAATAAGACACCTGTCAGAAACAAAGGGATATGAATCAAAACTACTGATTTTTTTTAAAGTATAGGATTTAACTAATAAGAAAAAAATCCTGTGCTTAGTTTCATTGAACCAGATAGACAAATAGAAACTGGAGAGAGAACTGGTCTGCCTTTTGTTTTATAAAGATCCAGAGGTTTTGACTAACTACAGACAGTAAACTAGCAGCTTAGTGTAGTTGCTGAGAAGTTAACGATAGCTTTCAGCTAAGTTAATAGAAATACAGTGATCAAATAAAGGAGACAGTGGTTACATTCTCTGGGGGATTAGAAAGACCACACATCTGCCAGTCTCAGACATCCATTCTGAAAGTTCTTAATACCAGGCCACTGGGCAGTTGGTGCATATTTATGTAAGTTATATCTATTGGTATTTACCATATTAGAAATTAAAACAAATTTTTTATCAGCTATTTGCTTCAATCTCATTGTTATGTGGACCACCTGTGAATTGCAGCTCCTGGATGGCTTCAGTTTTATTTTGGGCTTCACTCTCTTTATAGCATTACCTTCTAGAACCATGATACCTTGCTACTTCATACTCTTAAGTTCATTGACCTTTGCACTCTGATAGGTTGTGCTCTCTTTTTGTTTGCTGCCGTGTCCACTGCAGTCAAGTCAGCTCACCTCTTAGGTCTGGCTAATTCCACTACTGTCAACCATATGTGACCTATGGCTGATAGAAGCATCTCTGCCTTTTTTAAAGATTCAGATCTTGATCGGTCACCCAGGCTGGAGTGTGGTGGCACTATTATAGCTCACTATAACTTTGAACTCCTGGGCTCAAATAATGCCCCCCTCCCACCTCAGCTTCCAGAGTAGGTGGGACTACAGGTATGTACCACTTCTCCTGGCTAAGTTTTTTTGTTTGTTTTTTAAGAAATGAGAGTCTCGCTGTGTTGCCCAGGCTGGTCCCAAACTGTTGACCTCAAGAAATCCTCTTCCCTCAGCCCCCTGAGTTACTGGGATTACAGGTGTGAGCCACTGGGCCCGGCTCAGCATCTCCACTTTTTAATGTTTTGTTCATGTAACACTCAGAATCTTAGTACTTGATTTTGATGCCACATTTTAAGAGAGACAAGGACCGACCAGAGATTATCTACAGGAAGGTAACTAAACTGAAAAGTTTGTAAACAAAGGATTGTTTCACAGTGTGACCCAGCCTATTCTAGGTTTATTTCCTGCTGCTGTCCCTTCAGGCAGTCTTTCTTCAACTCACACTAAATCACCCACAGTCTGCCACATGTGCATTTCTTTCAAGTTTTCATTCTTTTACACAGGTCCCTTCCTGTCTCTCCCTGGCAAATTTCTACTTTAATTTCAAGACCTAATTCAAATGTTTTCTCCTCCCTAAAACTTTCCATTCATTTTCCTAGGTATTTTCATCTCTGGGTTCCCACAGTACTTTATACATGCCTGGATTATGCATTAATCAAATTATGATCTAACCCAAGTCAGCAGACTTTGTCTACATAAAGGGATACATAGTAAATATTTTAGGCGTTGTGGGCTTACATGGTCTCTGTCACGACTACTCAGCTCTTCTAGCGCGAAAGCAGCCATAGGCAGTATAGAAATAAATGAGTACGACTGTGTTCCAATGAAAATTTATTTATTGGCACTAAAATTTGAACTTCATGTAATCATCATGTGTCAAGAAATATTATTATTTTTATTATTTTCTCAACCATTTTATGTATTAATTTTAGTTAGAAGTAACAGAACCATTCCCAACCATTTTAAAGTAGGAAAACGATTCATAGTTGCAGAGGTGTATAAAATCAGGCAGCAGGCTAGATTTGGTTCGCTGGCCATATTTTCCTGACCTCAGTCTAATTCGATATGTTTATTCTTTCAGTCACTCATGCATTCATTCATTTATGGAACAAATATTTATTTTCTGGATATTCTTCTAGACACTGAGAAGGCAGTGGTGAGAGAGACAGACATATATTTAGGTAGAATCTTTCTTCTGCATTAGAGCTTGCTGAGTTCAGAGATTTTCTGTCCCATCTCTGTACCACAAATAGTACATTTCCTGGTACATTTTAAGAGATTAAGTAATGAATGACTGAACAAAGGAATAAGCTATATAAATCACTGCTGATTATTTCTCCTATGACTATGTGGTTACAACAGCTTATAATTTGAGTATGAGAGAGAAGTGCTATCTAAAGAGAAGTGAGTGAAAAATTTTAAGAGTATTTTGGAAAAATCATTGTTGAATCTAAATATGAAGCTAACATTTATATTTTGCCTGTTTTGTTGATGAGAGTGCTATCAAAGTAGTATACTTTGAGATTTATTGCCATTTGTCTGTGAAGAATCTGGGTAGATGTATAAACTGTTGGGGAGGAGAAGTTTTTAACTAAAGGGAAATATTTTCATTATTTGGACATGCCTGATGACAGCTTTGTATCCAACAAATGATGTATTATAAGTTTAAAACCTCAGGTTGGATTATAGTAACACATTATATAAAGTAATTCATTTACTCATAAAGATTAATTAGTTATTGTAAAGATAACACGTTGCTTTTGTTGTTTTGCAGTGTTATAGCTTACAACCTTAAAATACTTGTTACCTCACACAGACAGTTTTAATCATGAAAATATGATACATGCTTCTTTTCTCTTTATAGGCGAGATAAGCTTTGGATTTGCATGGAGTTTTGTGGAGGTGGTTCTTTACAAGATATTTATCACGGTAAGACCAAAGTTGTATTTTTGTAGGGATTAGGTTGAATTTCTTAAAATACAGTTATTTACTATATTAAAACATCAACATTATCTTAAGGAAAGCAAGCTATGTTTTATCATTATATTGTTTGGATATATAAAGGTATTTTAGATTTATATGGAAGAAAGGAAGAATCTTTACTATAATTTACAAGTTGGAAAATTAAATGCATTTGAATTATTTGCTAATTCTGAAGAGGCATATTGTAGTTATTTCAAAAATTTAAACTCAGACCTGTAAAAATGCAAGGGCTTTGCTGGTTAATGCTAAGCCGGTAAAATATCCAGTGTATACATGAGTAGTGATAATAGAAAGATTTATTTTGTTCTCATGTATTGAAGAAATATCAATTAAATGTTTATTCTCTTAGATACTGCCAGATTCTGAGGAATTAAAAAATGATGAAAACATTTTTCACTGGGAATTCAAGGAGTATATAAGAGAGATTTGTAAAGTAAAATAAACAGCCTTTTCTTTTTCTTCCTTTTCTGTTTCTATTGGTGGATTATTGTCACAAACTACAGATTAGGCTTTTGATTAATGTAAAATAAAATCCTGTCTATTTTCTGAGAAAATATTTTGGACCTTTTTTCTCATTTTGTCATAGAATTCGGGCTTCTGTTTTCTAGTGTGGGACCACTTAAGTATTTTGAGGGGCAAATTGCACTAAAGCAGACATGTAAGACTATTTGGGCCAGAATGTTACTGTTTTTATTTTACTTAATTTCACTTTGTCTTCTTGGCACAGGTTTTACTTAACCTAAATATTGACATAATAGTATTTTACTGGGCTGCTAATTACAGTTGGAATAGGAAAAAGAAAATGATGGATTTTCTAGAATCATTTTAGAAAGCTTAATAAAGAAAATGAGCTATTTACATTGGTCTTGAAAAGATAGGTAAACTGGGTAGAAAAAAGACAAGGGCCAGGTGCAGTGACTCATGCCCTTAATTCCAACACTTTGAGAGGCTGAGGCGGGTAGATCACCTGAGGTCAGGAGTTTAAGACCAGCCTGGCCAACATGGTGAAACCCCGTTTCTACAAAAATACAAAAATTAGCTGGGCATGATGGCGAGTACCTGTAATCCCAGCTACTCGGGAAGCTGCGGCGGGAGAATTGCTTGAACCTGGGAGGCGGAGGTTACCGTGAGCCGAGATCGCATCATTGGACTGCAGCCTGGGCAACAGAACGAGACTCCATCTCAAAGTAGTAATAATAATAATAAGACGAAGAAGTGCATTTTCAGAGATGAAGCCTTGGTACAGTGACATGAAGGCGTGACTCGTGTGATCACTCCTGTCGGTGTGGGCGTGGGGTTGGATAGGGAGAGCCTTGAAGACCAGGTGAAGGAGTATGAGAACATTTCTGCTTTATGAAAAGTTACTTTTTTAGCATACTTTTGATTAAGTATAGTTGTTTAATGAATATTTGAGAAACTTTTCTTTATTTGTGTCATTTTGATTTCAAAGATTCAGTGAAAATGATGAGATATTTGGCATTATTTTATATTATAAAACAAATAGTATTTCTAGAAGCTTGTGATTTCTATGTTAGAAATTCAAATGGCTATTCCCGTGCCCTTTTTTTTGGTTGGAATTTGGGTGAATTTCTCTACTATTGATTCCCTTCCTAATTGGCTTAATTTCCCTTTTCCTGAAGTTTTTTTTTTTTTTTTTTCTATAAGCAGAGTCTTGCTCTGTCGCCCAGGCTGGAGTGCAGTGGCGCGATCTCGGCTCAGTGCAACCTCCACCTCCCGGGTTCAAGCGATTCTTCTGCCTCAGCCTCCCGAGTAGCTGGGACTACAGGCGCCCGCTACCACGCCAGCTAATTTTTGTATTTTTAGTAGAGATGGAGTTTCACCATATTGGCCAGGCTGGTCTCGAACTCCTGACCTTGTGATCTGCCCACCTCAGCCTCCCAAAGTGCTAGGATTACAGGCATGAGCCACTATGCCCAGCCTCCTGAAGTTTTTTCAGCAATATTTTAGTGGTAAACTTCCTCAGTGTTTGACCCTTACTATTTGTTGATCATTTAAGTGGGTATAGATAGGTATTTTCTAGGTTGACAGGTATTTTCTTTCAGCATTTTGAAGAAGGTGGGCCATTGTCTTTTAGATTCTATAGTTGTTAGAACCTTCTGTCAGTCTAATTATTGATCCTTTGCAGGTTATCTGTTCTTATCTCTAATTGCTTTTAGTCTTTTTCTCTTAATTTCTGGTGTTTCTGGTGCCTAAGAATGGGTTTATTTTTACTTTTTCTGCTTAGGACTTAACAGGCTTACCTCAGTTTTGCTCTTCTGTCATATCTGGACAATTATCAATTGTTATCTCTTCAAATATTTTCTCCCCCAATCTGCAATCTCTCCCTTAGAATCTTAGTTAGATGTACATTAGATCTTCATGTCTCTTCAACTCAATTTCCTATTTACCACTTTTTTGTCCTTCAGGATAGCACTAGAGATACTCATATCGATCTTTCATTTCACTGATTTTATAGCTGTATTAGAACATCCATTAAATTTTATTTTTGGTTACCATATATTTTCATGTCTAGAAATTATTTAGTTCTATTTTACATCTCCCTCCATTATTTTTTCCTTTGTGTCTTGTTCTTACAGTTTTCATTCCTACTTTTACATCTTTAGTTTTCAAGGCATACCTTTTTTTAGTCATTCTCAGATTGTTTAGTGATTTCATCACATATCCATATGATTGGTCTTAGGTGTCTGATTTTGCTTTCTTCATTAAGAAGCAAGACCAGTTTAGTTACACAAATAGGTTGTCATGATTCTTACCATTCCATTTTAACCTAACTGGTAGAAGTAACAAAGTAATGTGAATTCGTCAATACTGATTTATTTATACTGGTTAGCAACTGGATCAGTGGGAAAAAATGGCAGTTTTCAGGTACCCTTGGAGGTTCTCATACATGAATACTGGGGATTCATATGCATATACAAAACCCCAAATCCTATCTTTCTGTGTGTTCACTCTTTTGGCTGCACCTAGTTTTTCACCAAATAACCTTTTCATGGCAATGCGTAATACTCTTTGGCTAGTCTATAGTGTTGTATACTTGCACGGTCATATAGGACATGTACCTCCATTTATGTGTCTCTCTCTTCTGCCTCAGTTTTATCACATTGTCATTATATAGAGAGAATAATTTATCTGATGAAGGGAATAATTTATTTGATGAAGGGAAAGTTATTTTAATAACCCTAGTGCTTGTGAGGTTTCCCCTTTAACTTTTGTTTACTTTTACTTTGAAGAACTAACAGTAGAACCTTTTATTGTTCCAACACAGTAGGATTTTTTTTTCTATTTTCCATTGAGCTTTTTGTGTTTGTTCATTTAATATTGTTCTTTCACAACTTTCCACAACCCATTATATCTTTATGGTTAATTATTTTCTCACTTATTTTATAATTTTGGATTTTGAGATCACCGTTAGTGAGGTTTTTCGGTGGGAATTCTGTGTGGCATTTGAAGGTGTGTCCTTCCAGAGTTTTGTTTTTTGTTTTTGGGTTTTTTTTTTTTTTTTTTTCTGGGATCCTAGTGACCTCATTGTTTCCAATATATATCTGAACGCTCAACCTGAATAAGGAAGCCTATGGTGGCAAATTCTAAGAGGAGGCATTTTTCCTCCATCTCTGTGACAGCCAGAATCCCTTCTGGCTTATCTTCTGTGCTTGTCTACACCTTTAATGAGGATGTAGCCCTCTGAGGGTTCTAGTTGTATATGGGTGTTTGCTTTAGCTCTTCTGCAGACCTAGGTCCTTGTCTTCTGTACCATGTAAAGGATAATGCTAAAGCCCTAGCTTACCAAGATTGACCTTCCCCTAAGAGACAGCTAGAATATTCTTTCACGGTTTTACCTTCTATTTTTCATTTCAGTTTTTGTTTTTGTCTCTTGGGAAGGTATCTTACTATTTGTAAACTTAGCTAGTAATTGAAAAGGTTATTTCTGAAAAAAAATTTGCCTTTCACTTCTAAGTGTTATTTTCGGGGTTTTCAGATTATCTTATTTATTGTATTAGAGAAACAGAAATCTCAAGGAGGTGTATCTTACTGAATGTGTGTGGGCTTGGAAACCACAGAAATAAGTTATATGGTTTATCCATAGACATTTAAATCCAACCCTGTCCTTAAAATAATCTAAGTGGAATAGATTTCTCTCTTTCATAATGGTGAAATACCGCAAGTACTCCAAACTAAACATGTTTACAAATCTGTTAAGTTTTTTTAAGTGTGAGTTTACTATCTAGCCAAGGTTTCTATCTTTGGAATTTAATTTAATTTCTAGGATAGTCTCTCCCACTTAATGTATTTCTTTATTCTACAGTGATTTAATAGTGAAAAAGAAAACTATTTTATAGTGTACAGATGCTCTGTTTGTGCTGCTATACCAAAATGCCTGAGACTGGTTAATTTATAAACAACAGAAATTTATTTCTCACAGCTCTGGAGGCTGGGAAGTGCAAGATCAAGGTGCCAACAGGTTTGGTGTCAGGCAAAGACCCATTTCTCATAGAGTGCACACAGTGTCCTCACATGGCAGAAGAGATGGAAGGGCAAAAAAGAGTGGACACTGCCTGAAGTCTCTTTTATTAAGAGTCTTAATCTCATTCACAAGGGAGGAGCACTCGTGACCTAATCTCCTCCTCAGAGTCCTGCCTCTTTGAGATTAAGTTTCAGCATGAGTTCTGGAGGGACTTAGCAGATGCACACACAGGAAATATTATTTATAAGGTTAAGACCTGTATATTGATGTAAAGATGTTCATCATAAGTGAAAAGAGTAGGTTTCAGAATTGTATGTTGTAATATGATTCCACTTATGTGTTTCTGAGATACATATAGTTTATAAAATGTCTGTTTAAAATCATCTGGTATATTATAGACCAAACTATTGGTATTGCTTACTGTTGAGTAACATTTTGGATAAAGAAGCGACTTTTAATTTCCTAACTTTTCTATTGATTGGAACTTTTTAGAGCGAACATATGTTAATTTTATAACTATCTGGCTAGTATTTTTATAAAAAGTATTGATTTAAAACTAGTCATAATACATGTTCTACGTCAGTTGAAAAGCTTTAATAAAAACTAGGTAAACCTGTTGGACATCTTTTCTTTTGATGTTTTAAGAGATTATATTGATGAATGAGATATAAAAATGAGAATATAATTAATTTCAGTGACTACTTCATTCCTCCATTCCATAAATATTTATTGGGCTGCTTTTCTGTGCCAGGCACTGTTCTGCACACTAAAGATACAACGATGAGCAAGTCAGATTTTTAAAAAGCAAAAACTTGGCTGGACACAGTGGCTCAAACCTGTAATTCCAGCACTTCAGGAGGCTAAGGCGGAAAGATTGCTTGAGCCCAGAAATTCAAGACCAGCCTGGGCAAGATAATGAGACCCCATCTCTGCAAAAAATAAAAAACTAGTCAGGTGTGGTGGCGTGCACCTGTTCCCCCAGCCACGCAGGAGGCTGATGTGGGAGGATCACTTGAGCCCAGGAGGTCGAGGCTGCAGTGAGCTGTGATCGCACCACTACACTCCAGCCTGAGCGACATAATGAGACCCTTTCTCAAAAAAAAAAAAAGCAAAAACTGGAGCCAGGCACAGTTAGACAGTAATTCAGGCCTGTAGTAGTAGCTTACATTTCAGTAGAATTGTTTAGGTATATTAAGTCTGTTGCTTAAACTTGCAAAACTTTATTATATATTGAAAAACATGCATTGACTAATTTTATGAGTATTAACTTTCTTTTTTTGCAGTAACTGGACCTCTGTCAGAACTGCAAATTGCATATGTTAGCAGAGAAACACTGCAGGTAAATCAAGTGCTAATTCAGAAATAACATTTTTCATTAAACTAAGTCTTTACTTATTGTGCATTACCTGTTCAACAAAGTAAGAACTAAATATTTTAGTTTGGTAAACTCTTAAAATGAGTTTTAATACATTTGAAAATTGTGCAATGAACTCAAATTATATTTCCCAATAAATACTTTAAAGCCCAAATGTGATGATATAACCTAAAATTTGAGCACTATGGATCTGTTATTGTATATTTTCCTCTTAATACCAAAGAAAGGCTTGAAAATTAAGCACTATCATGGGAATTCAAACACTCTGATACTAATTAGGTGTATACTTTTTAAAAGTTATTTCACACTGTTTGTAGAATTTACTGAAAATTTTCATAGAAAAATTAGTCATTTTCTTGATCTTTTTTTAAAGATCTATTAAAATATGTTAATGATTACTACTAGATTTCCTGTAAAGATTAAATAAAATGCACAGAATAGTACCCATTTGATCACATAAAATCCCAAAGTGTGCTCCGTGATAAAATCTTGTTTATTTTTCTGTTTTTTGAAACTCCAGGGATTATATTATCTTCACAGTAAAGGAAAAATGCACAGAGATATAAAGGTATACATTGTATTTTTAACATAATAATCCTCTCTTCATTTTTAAATACTCTGATCAGATTGTCTTGGGCAAAATTGTTTTATTTGATAAATTTATCTGAAATATGTTACCATAATAAAAATGAGTGATACTTTTAATAGTTTAATTTTTTTATGGCAGCTTTATTGAGGTACAAGTCATATACCATGAAATTCATCCTTTTAAAGTATATCATTCAGTAGATTAATGTTTTAATAACTCATTTTAGCTTCTTTGTAGTTATTAGTAAAATGCAGAGTAAGTTTATAGCTTTCATCAAGTTATAGAGTTATAGTTTTTAGTAAGTTTTATGCTTTGACTATTTCAGTGAGCTTTTGCAGTCTTAAGTCTTAGTCATGCATCAAAATGGATAAATTGACCTTTGACATTTTCTCATAGTCTTTTTTCTTTTCTTTTCTTTTCTTTCTTTTTTTTTTTTTTTTTTTTTGAGATAGATTCTCGCTCTGTTGCCCAGGCTGGAGTGCAGTGGCACGATGTTGGCTCACTGCAACCTCCCCCTCCCAGGTTCAAGTGATTCTCCTGCCTCAGCCTCCCGAGTAACTGGGATTACAGCCACCTGCCACCATGCTTGGCTAATTTTCATATTTTTAGTAAAGACAAGATTTCACCATGTTGGCCAGGCTGTTCTCAATCTCCTGACCTCAGGTGATCCTCCCACCTCAGCCTCCTAAAAATGCTGGGATTACAAGCGTGAGCCACCGTGTCCTGCCTTCTCATAGTCTTTTATTTATTTAGCTGGCAGAGGAGAGCAGGTGCTCTAGATGTGCTGGGGTTAGCTCAGTGGTACAGCAGGTGCTATGGTAGGAATCCTCAGCATATTTCTAAGGATATTGCCATCTCCCCAGTTTAGATTTGTTTCTTTCACTTATTTTTCTTGTCCCTTTTTCTTTGTTCATCCTTCCTCCTATTTCTCTCTTCCCCTTTTGTTTTCGAACATTTTCTCTAACATAAAGATTTTTAACCTTTTTTGAGGATAGAGACTGGGGCAAATCTTATTGCTCTCTGGGTCTCTGATGATAAACCATGAACTGTCTTCTGAGAAAATGCCCTTATGTGCACGTCTTCAAATTTTCCATGAAATTTCAGTGGACTCACAGATAACCTGCTGAGATCCCTCATTTGAAGGTATTTTTTTTTTGTAAGCCACTTAAAAGACATAACCAAAGAGCTTTTGGAGTTCAAAGGTAGAAGAGCTCACAGGAAGATCAGTAACTCAAGAAAGGTTCTGTGTCATTGGCATGTAGATGATCTGGGAGGATTGATAGATTTTTGTCAGAAATGGAAGTTGGAGTACATTTCAAGCAGAGAAAACAATGTGAGCAGGTACAGAAGTTAGAAAGTGTGGGCCATTTTAGAGAACATAAAAACTGTACCATATTATTGAAGAGAAGAGAGTGTGTGACACTAATTAGAGATGGGACTGATTGGGTAGTTTGGTGTTCCGTTATGCAAGGACTTGTGTGCTAGACTTCAGAGTCTGGGCCTAATTGGGTTGATTTGAGCCATCACCACCATTTCTACTCCTATCTAAGCCACCATAATATTATATCATGTGGTCTTCTGTAATAGTCGTCTGAGTGGTCTCAATGCTCCCATTCTTAGTAGTTTTGTAGTCACTTTTCCACTTGGCGACCAAAGGGACCTTTTCAACCATATCTTGTCACTCTCCTGCTTATAAACCACCATTGGTTTCCCATAATATTCAGTATAAAGTTCAGATGCCTTTACCATGACCTACAAGGTTATACAGTGATCTGACCCATGCATTTCCATGTGACCTCATCTTACACTCCTCTTGTCTCTGTTTTACTCATTCTTTTCCAGCCACACTAAACTTGCCAATCTTGGAATATGTTGAGCTCATTCTAGCCCCAGGTCTTCAAATTTCCTCCTCCTTTCCTGAAATAGTCTTCTCCCAGAGTTTGGTGTGGCTCTATACACTTACTTCACCCAGATCTCTGCTCATGTATTACTGCCTTTGGAGAGGCTTTCCCTGCCCTGTCTTCAGAGTAATTATCTCTGCCTGACTTTGAATCATTTGTTGGTTCATTCATTCATAGATAGATGATAAATATAAATATATTTATTTTTAGTTTTTTTCTCCTGCTTGGATGTAAACTACATGGGAATTGGAACTTATGCATTACTGTAACCCCAGAGCTTAAAATAGCGCCTGACTACTGGTGGCCTCTCAGGGAGGGAAGGGAGGGAGGAGAGGAAGGCCATGATGTACAAGTGACATGATATAAGCTATAACTTAGGAAAGTTAGTCTGAGCTGGAGAAAACCCAAAATGAAGCCTCTGACAGAAGTCTTAGATAGCTAGGGACTAGATCAAGTTGAAATCCCTGCTCCTAGTCTCTTTCCTTTTTCTTCTTCCCCCACTATTCCATAGAGCTACAGTAGTATCAGTGGGTGGGTGCTGCTCAGCTTCACTGGTGACATTTGGAGTTTGGGAGCGTTTTTCTTTCTCCCCAGTGCCCTATGTCCTGAACTGGTCTTCTACTGTTTCTTCCTCACGTTAGTTGAGAGTAGGAGGATTCCCAGTATTTTTTCCACCAAACCCATGCTTACATGATTGATGGCACCTTGTACCAAAGAGTCCACAATACCTTTGGGATATAGTATTCCTATCTCTTCCAAAAGCTTTGAGCTTATTGAAGATGAAGTCATCATTATCTTCTTTGAGCTTAGATCAAGAAGCGAAAGTGGCTAAAATGCAGCCAGATCATGCAGACGAGTGACATTTTAATTGTGTGGGCCTGTGGCTAGTTGTTTATATACTGGATGGGCCTAAGCGCTTGGCAAGGCACATTAGTATAGACAACCTCATGTACTAAGCAGCATGTACTGAGGTACAGTCTCACATACCAACCCTGTTCAATTGATGGTGAGTTCCTAGAAAGGGAGGTTCTTTAAAAAAATAGGAAAGAAAAAAAAAACCACACACAAAAACACAGGAAAGAATAATCAAGTTTAAAGTGTAATGTAAACAGTTGAAAATGCTTTGTAAAGTTACATTTTAGTGTAGTAATAGTGTTTGATCAATGAGGAAATAACATTTTGATGAAAACTAATATATCACTTTTATATTAACATTCATACTATGTTAGTAGCAGCTTTTTTGCAAGGCAAAACATTTTATAAGGATAGTCAAATTGCCTAAAAAGTGGACAGTAGATTTACCTGTGACTCTAATGATATAACATTTTAATTAAGCACACTTTAAGTATTTCTAGGTCTAAGGCTATGATTATTTTAAATATGTTTATATGTATATATGTGCTGTCTGATAAAATATCTATTTCCTACTTTAACTAAAATATTGTTACTTTAAAGGGAGCTAACATTCTATTAACGGATAATGGTCACGTGAAATTGGGTAAGTAAATTGGAAATTTTGTCACATGCACAACTCTATTCTAAAATGTAGTGAAGTTTATGTTTTCCTTTGTAGGACCAGGTTTTCCCTCTCCTAAGACGGCATCTATGTATTTTTAGATGGAAATCTCGTTGCCATGCCGTCGCCTCTCTGTATCCACTTCCCTTAAACAGGGATAAAGTCTGCCCTTCACATAAGACAGATTTGTTGTAAAGATACTGTGAAAGAATATCCTTCTGAATTCTTTCACCTCTAAACCCAGGAATGGGACTTCTGTAATAGTAAGAAATCTGTACAGAATTACCTTGTAACCAAAAAAGAAGACAAATACAAAAAAATCAGTAACTCCAAAAACACTTTATTCTTTACATAAAGCTTTTAAAATAAAAAACAGCATTACTTATTTAAGAATGTAATTTAGATGCTGAATGTTGCTTTATTTCAAACAGTAACTTATTTCATTTTATAACTTTAGGTTATTACATTTTCAATTAAAATAGAGTTCAAAACCAAATAATGACTTAATTTGCAAGTTTAAGACAGAACAAATGTTCATTATAGTTTTATGAACAAAGTCATATTTGTTAGTATTAAATGAAATAGTTAATAACAAATACCAGTTATTTTAAACGATATCTATTAGATAAACCCAAATTAAAATAAGTATTTTATAAAAATATAGATACAACTATTTTGAACTATAACCTGTGAGATTAATCAGATTTAAGAACATGTATCTAGAAATAACGTAATAAAAATTTCCTACGTGGCTTCTAAATATGGGAAAAGCAGAAAAGATACGTCCTGTTCTTTTTAGTTATCTATTGATTGCTTGGTGAAGTTTTTATCAGCAGTTTAATATTTTGTGCCAGTGTTATGTGCCTCACTCAAAGACATACTATTTATAATATATCTTACTTGAGAAGGATTTAGAAGTCATCATTAGTAAAATAGAAAATATTAGATTTCCAAATATTTATCTTAAAGAATAGTAACAAATCATACATAAAAATAGTTTCCTGATAGGTACTGATATTGGTACTAAATGTATTGTTAAGTTTGGGGATATTCTGATTGGATGTCTTTTCAAGCTACAGGTAGACTTACTGGTTTATCTGATGTCATTCACGGGTATGGAGAAAGTGAATGGAATATAGTGTCTCTTAAAGATCCCTTCCAGTGATATTCTTGGATTTCTAGTCCTGAGAATTAGAAATTACAATATTAATAAGTCTGGCAGTTTACATTCTCTCAGCTATAACTTTCTCATCAAAATTATTTGATCTTGACCTTTGTTGTTATTTGATTTATATGGGAATATATGGGAATCTATTTGGCTGTGATATGTATTCACTACTTTGTGATATTTTAATGCTAGTCCATTAAAGTTAAAATTTGTAATGTGATGTTTGAGAATATCCCGTATTGCTGTGAAATTAACTTAATAAAAATAACTTTTAAAAGTTTCTTCTTATGTTGCCTTAAACAATTTTATTGTCTGTCAGTTTCCTAAATGTTTCTCATTTTTTTTAATAGCTGATTTTGGAGTATCTGCACAGATAACAGCTACAATTGCCAAACGGAAGTCTTTCATTGGCACACCATATTGGTAATTGTATTTTAATTGATATTTAATATTTTGTTCTATCATTAATGGATATACCATTTCTAAAAAATAGACTGGTCAAAATTTTTCAGACTAAGACAGATTAAGGAAAAAGTCATCAACAGGCAAAGTAATTTAGGCGTGTACACTTACAGGTGGATTACATGGCCAGAAAATAATCTACCATGTTATTTTCCATTAAGCAGAAAAGGTTTTAATGATTGATATGGCTTTCAGGAACCTTAATATTAGTTCTAGCCTGCTGGAAAGTCCTGACTCTTTTTCCTTACATTTCTCGTGTATTTTCACAGGTGTTTTTATATCTTTCTTCACCCCCATTTCCAGTCCATATTGTGATTAATCTTTCAACATTACATTATTTAAGTACCTCTTTGCTAAAACTTTTTGGCATGTCTTGGTTGCCTATAGGATCAAATGAAGATTTCTTGACAGTTGAGTCTTCTGTGGTCTGACCTCTGTCTGCTTCATTAGCCTTAGCTCCCACTAGTCTTCTCCATGGACCTTCCTTTCTAGCCATGTTTGTCTGTTAGATACTGATCATAGTGTAAAAACTATCCTACTCGTGTATTTATTTACAGAATAGTTTTTGGCCACTTACTATATGCTAGATGTGATATTAAGCAGTGTGATTATAATGGTGGATTGATATAGAGCTTTTTTTGTTCGTACCATTACTTTGAAGTAGCAACACCCTGGAATCCTTGCTTTCAGTTTATGTGCAACCACTCCCCTGATGCCCTCTTCATCTGACTCATCGGTAGTCATATAGCACTAATTGCTACTACTAATTTTTTTATATTTAGAATATGATGTATGCCATTTTCATGATTTATCTTTTCATCCATATATATTTTAAAAGTCAAATAATGCTAAAAAGGCATATGAGAAAAACCCTTGTAACTTCTGCCATCTCTAGCATTATTCATTTATAGATACTGTGTTACGATAGTTGAAGATCTTAGCTCTCTTCATTCATCTTACAGTCATCTTATCTTTCTAGTGTACTTTGCTGAGACGGTTAACAATACTTTCCTGAAAAAAGTTTTTCCTGATTTTAATAATTTCTTTTTTAATTTACTTAGTTTCTTGTTTCTGTTTTTAAATCCCTGATTAACACTTTCCATACCTTCCCACATTTTACAGTTTTGTACGATGCCTCTGTATAATTTTCTATACCATAAAGTCTATCACATTATCTGTCAGTGCTGATATTTGTCTGGTTGATGTTGCTTTGTTTTTGTTTTTGTTTTTTTTACCTAGAATAATCCTTCCTGGAGTCATCTTCCCTCCTGTTCCAGTCTGGACTCTTTAATTCTCTAGCTCTTTTGCCTAGCTCTGCTCTGGCAGTTTTTCATCTTCAGCTTAGCGTTCCTTTCTTGGATTCTAGGTCTTCTTCTTTCATGATTTACTCCTTCCTTTGTGTGTGACACACATACTAATATCTTTCTGAGAAAGGGTGCATGGGGAGTAACATTTTTGAGATTTTGCATGTGTATCCTTGTACATAATTGATAATTTTGGTGGGAATTCTAGGATAAGGTTTTTGAAGTATTGCACTAGTGTCTTCTGTGGTGCCCATGGTGTGATACTGTTATGATACATGATATTTTGAATGTAACCCCCCCCCCCAGAATCATTCCTGGTGTTTTGATATTCCATAGTTATATACCTCAAAATATATTTGTTTTTTGATTGTTTTTACTTTTATTCATTGTACTTGGCATTTGTGCTTTATAATCCAGACTCTTGTCTTTTCAATTTGGGGAAGTACTCTTGTATTACTTCTTTGATAATTTCTTTGCTATACTTTTTCCTGCTCTGTATGGAACTCATTGGTTGTATCTTGGACCACTTAAATTAATCCGTTAATTTTCTTCTATTTTCTCTAAGAACAAAAAAATCTTTTTTGTTCTACTTATAAGAGTTCCTCAACTCTTTACATTTGTTATTTTCATGATGGAGGCTTCCTTCAAATGTCTACTAGTCCTTATATTTTGGTTCACTTTGAAGAGCACAGCACTGAAAACTGGTTCATAACTCTTTGTGTGTGGGAAGTCAGGTATAAACCTGGTTGTTAGTGTTCTAGAACTGGTCAAGTGAAGGAAGCAGAGGTATTCATTGTTCTGTATACGTACTTCTACTTAATCATGTCCTCTCCCTTTGACCTCTTCACTCCTTGGTTCCTGGTATCTCTTAAGTCTGCAGTCTCTCTTCTTCGTCTTGGTCCTTATCCAATGGGAATGGGGAGGGAATAGTTGCTGGGGCTTAATGAATAAGAGTAGGAATGCCAGGGACTGACTGTTGACACTTTCTAATACTCCTGTTTCCAGCCCAGCCTCAACCCCACTATTACTACTTTTTAAACCTAACTTGTCAACATTTCCAGGATGTTTGAGGCTTGTTGGCTGCTAGTTGTTGTTCTTTTCCTTGGCACCTGCTTAGGTTTGCCCTGCCTCCTGTTTGCTACATCATTTACTATTCTTCTGTTTTTCATCTGTGTGTTATGGTTTTAGGTAAAATATGTCTGCTGGACTTTTCTAAGATGGTATGTGTGTATATTTCTCTTTGTTCTTCTCATTATTGTTTTGGGTTGAGTGGAGTGAGGGCTTGAATTGCTGTCATTTTAAAGTACACTATCTTCTCAGTTTTATTGTAAACATCTCTCATTAAATCTTCAGGATCTGACTTGATTCTTTACAATATTCATTCACTGAATATTAATGGTGACATTTCCACCTCCAGTTTCAGAGGTTAAAAATTTATGTCATTACTCTTACAATAATGTGGGAAATAATCTTGGGAACATGTGAAATTGTGAATTAGGTAAAGTTAATTTTGGGAACACTCTCCCTATATGTGTCTTTCTGGTATTGTATCTTTCCTACCTAAAATCTAAGAATTTAGAACCTCTCTCTTCCCAAGTGATTAGGTCGGCAGTTATTCAGTTGTTCGAAAAAGTCTGCTTGAAATGACAGTTCTCAAAATTAACACATATGTACCTTAAACATTTTATTTCAATTTAAGACATATATGTACATTTATTCAACAGTCTTGATATAGAATCAAGGCCTTTTCTTTGAGTAGATCACTTACTAGAGTTGCATTTTAGTAATGCAAACCACACACACCCCAATGCATCAACTACATTTCTTAGTCAGGTTCATTGAGGTATAAATTTACCCTTATTAGATATACAGTTGTACAAATTCATACAGTTGTATGAATGTTGAGAAACGTGTATGCTGGTGGTAAGAAACCACCAGAACACGTTGACACTATCCAAAGAATTTTTTATTTTTTTAATTTTGCCTCTTTTTAGTAAATGCTCTCCTTCCATCCGTAGCATCTGGGAACCCCGATCTGATATCTGTCTCTATATTTGTGCCTTTTCCTTGAGTGGCATACAAACGGCATCATATAAGCTGTAGCCTTCCCAGTTGTCTGCCATTGTCATGTTCTTGTGTAACGTACCAGTTTTTTTGGCTCATCTTTAGAAGTTTGCCTTTCTAAAAGCAAAGTCTTTCTAAAGTATTCACTAATTTTTGTTTGTTTTTGTTTTTGTTTTTTGAGATGGGGTCTCACTCTGTCACCCAGGCTGGAGTGCAGTGGTGTGATTTCAGCTCACTGCAACCTCTGCCTCCCAGGCTCAAGCGATCCTCCCACCTCAGCCTCCCAAGTAGCTAGGACCACAGGCATGCGCTACCACACCCAGCTAATTTTTGCATTTTTGGTAGAGACAGGGTTTTGCCATGTTGCCCAGGCTGGTCTCAAACTCTGAGCTCAAATGATCCGCCTTCCTCGGCCTCCCAAGTGCTAGGATTACAGGCGTGAGCCACTGCTCCCAGCTAGCTCACTAACTTTTAAACCTTCATTATAACTATGTGTTTACAATAGCAAGTGTAACTGGAATAAACAGTTTCAGAGATGAACCCAGTTGACTGTGATAATCACACAACTTAGCTGGCTGGAGTAGACATGTACTAAGTGGAATATTTCCCTTGTATTTTCATAGAGGAAGGGAGAGCATCAGCTAATGTGGTGAGCTATTAAGGCAAGTTAAGAGCATATCACTTGTATGCATTTCTCACTCCACTAGGGCATTTCTACCAGCTACTTCGTATCTAGTCTTCATAAAAGTAATAACGGACAATTTGAAATTCACTTTTCTTACAGTAATTTAAATTTTCATAAGATCTGTTTCAGATTTAGAAGATTTCAAGACCAGGGGTTTGAAAGTTAGAAGGTTTTTTGTTTTTAACTTTACTGACTTACTTGACCTTCCTGAAATCATACCAGGAAGATAAATGTATATTTGTAAGATTATCTAGACTGCTCTTTAGTATGGAAGAGTTGAGATGTTGATTTCAATTAGTTGCTTTTTAAAATGCTTAGAATTTGAAATTTTTTATATTTGAAAATTAATAATTTAAATCAAATTCAAATTTATGGAAGTATAAGTAAAATAAGACTGTAGCAAAGTAAAGAGAAACAAAAAAATTACTGAATTTGGGTAACTTTCCTCCAAATAAATACATTTTTTAAAAGTAGACACTCATTTTTATAACTTTCCCATTTTTATAATAGAACTGGAAAAAATGCCTAATAAGTTTTTAGTAAATATGAATTAAATACTAAATATGAAGATTCTTGGTGCCCAAAGGAATAGTTTTGGTGAAGTAAAAACAGAGATTGCCAGGTTGCAGTTTTTTGATAAAAGGAAGTAGAGCTGTAGATTGTTTATTACAAATATTATTTATTGAATTTTGCATGTACAGAGAGATTGGGAGTATGAATGAGTTTTGGACATGTTACTCTATGAAAACTGTACAATTTTATAAACCATTTTAGTAGCTAGTATAAGGAAGTAACAATGGAATCACCAGTAGGGGACTGAAGTGGAGGGTCTTCTTGAAAAAAATTTATAAACAAAGGTGTAATTGACTCACAGTTTTGCATGGCTGGGGAGGCCTCAGAAAACTTGCAATCATGGAGTAAGGCAGAGGGGAAGCAGGCACCTTCTTCACAAGGTGACCGGAGAGAGCATGCAGGGGAAACTGTCACTTTTAAAACCATCAGACCTTGTGAGAACCCTCTCGCTATCATGAGAAAAGCATAGGGGAAACTGACCCAATGATCCAATCACCTCCTACCAGGTCCCTCCCTCAACACATGGGGATTACAGTTTGAGATGAGATTTTGGGTGGGGACACAGAGCCAAACCATATCATTCTGTCCCTGCCCAAATCTCATGTCCTTTTTACATGTCAAAACCAGTTATGCCTTCCCAACAGTCCCCCAAAGTCTTAACTCATTGCAGCATTAACCCAAAAGTCCAAATCCAAAGTCTCATCTGAGGCAAGGCAAGTCCCTTCCACCTATGAGCCTGTAAAATCAAAAGCAAGTTACTAATGAAGTGGAAGGTCTTATGAGATGTCAAGATCTTGGAAAAGGTGGACCTTTTAAGTACTACATATTTGTTTTTCAAAAATCAAGGCCTTAATGGGCCTTAATTTAGATAGTGATAATTCCTTGTGCCTCTGGGTGGGAGTATAAAGGAAAACATGTAACAGAAGGTTTTTATTTTCTGGAATATTTATTTCAGGATGGCTCCAGAAGTTGCAGCTGTTGAGAGGAAGGGGGGTTACAATCAACTCTGTGATCTCTGGGCAGTGGGAATCACTGCCATAGAACTTGCAGAGCTTCAGCCTCCTATGTTTGACTTACACCCAATGAGGTCAGTGCATCATCATTGAAGAATCCCATGCTTAAGGTTTTTTTCCTCTTAGTATGTGAACAAGTAATTTTCTTAGTCTTGTTTTACCTTATTTGGGGGAATAAATAGTAATAGAATTTGTGTAATAGATTAAAATGTGAAATATTAAAATACTGTGTCATGATTTGTTGATTTTTCAGGGCATTATTTCTAATGACAAAAAGCAATTTTCAGCCTCCTAAACTAAAGGATAAAATGAAGTGGTAAGTATTTTTGTTATTTACTTTTATGGTAAGATGAGCAAAAAATGAATTGGAATGTAAAAGTCTAATTTTCTGAATTTCTTAGGTCAAATAGTTTTCATCATTTTGTGAAAATGGCACTTACCAAAAATCCAAAAAAAAGACCTACTGCTGAAAAATTATTACAGGTATTATTTTTGCCCTGAAATATATATATATATTTCGAAAGATAAAATGTCATTCAATCAGATTTATAGTAAGTGTTTTGCATTGTATTTAATTTTTATAGCATCCTTTTGTAACACAACATTTGACACGGTCTTTGGCAATTGAGCTGTTGGATAAAGTAAATAATCCAGATCATTCCACTTACCATGATTTCGATGATGATGATCCTGAGGTAAGACTTGTTTTTACCAACTGGCATATATAACATGTATGTGTGTATGTATATATGTATGTCTATATGTATGTCTCAAAATCCCTTTTTTTTTTTAATTTGGGGGACTAGTTTAAAAAAGCTCTTGAGGGAACAATTAATTCTTTGTCTTTGCCTTTCGTGGAAAGTCAAATGCTAGGTTTTTCTTACTCACTAATTATAGGTGACTATAGTATGAAAATGGCAAAGGCAAATCATTTAATCCACTTGTTGAAATCATTGTAGTTATTTCAAAATAGGCATTTTCGATGAAGTTGCCAAATAAATCATTCACTGTAAAAGGGAAAGCAAATGGGAAGTGCCTAAACAAGACGTTCGAATATTCAAAATTTCCCCTTAGTTTGCTTCTCAAAAAGAATCCTCAGTTTGGCATGGTGGCTCGTGTCTGTAATCCCATCACTTTGGGAGGCTGAAGCAAGAGGGTTACTTGAGGCCAGGAGTTTGAACCCTGTCTGGACAACATAGCAAGACCCCATTGCTATCTTTAAAAAAAAAATTCTTATACAATACTTCACGAATTATTAGAGGTTAGTAGGAAGTATAGGCTTGACTTTGCTGGTGACTAAAACTCAGTTAATCACCATGGAAATGTTTTAAAATGAGCCTGTATAGTTGTTAATAAAATAATTCTAATATGACAGAAGCATTGATGTTAATGGAAGCTTCACTTCTGTTTGCATGTGTAACATTCCTAGCACTGCTAATAGTTGTGGCAATCAAGATAAGTTCAGTATATGTGACATGGCAGAATTCTGTTATTGGGTCTGTAACAGAAGGTGGATAGCCTTTAACTCTACTGGCTTTATGGGAGGCCGTTAAATATGTTGTAAATTTCATTGATGACTGAAGGTGAAGTGTTTAGAAAGATGGTCACAGATTGTCCCAGCTTTCCGTCTTCTGATAGATAAGCTATTTGTCCTTTTGTTTAAAGGTCTGGAAAGGAGTATGGAGCATAAAAATGTAAGAAATGTAAAGTGTAATTTTACATGTAAAGTGTAAATTTACATTGTAACCTTATAATTATACTATAAAGAAGTTTTTTTGTTTTGGCTTTTTTTTGTTTTTTTTGAGACGAGTCTTACTCTGTTGCTCAGGCTGGAGTGCAATGGCACACTCTCAGCTCACTGCAGCCTCCGCCTCCTGGGTTCAAACGATTCTCCTGCCTCAGCCTCTGAGTAGCTGGGATTACAGGAGCATACCACCACGCCCAGCTAATTTTTGTATTTTTAGTAGAGATGGAGTTTCACCATGTTGGCCACGCTGGTCTCAAACTCCAAACCTTGTGATCTGCCCACCTCGGCCTCCCAAATGCTGGGATTACAGGCATGAGCCACTGCACCTGGCCTAAAGAAGCTTTTTGGTGTTGATTTGCTTAATTTTATTTTTAAGAAAGTCAAGTTTTATAAACTCGTCTAGTCTTATTTAGTATAAAGGCAGTCCTTGATGTGCATGGTAGTATGGTACTGTAAAAATGGCTACATAAGCTAAAATTCTGCAAAGTAATCTTAGTAATCAGTGGGAAAAATTATAATTGTTTCATGACCTTTAAAATTTTTTGTTAAAGCATAAACTCTGTTACTGTCAGTTATAATTATAAAAATGTGAAAAAATGGTAAAACTATTATTTACAGTGTGCTATAAATACTAGAATCATTGAGAATTAACATGTTTCATTTCTTTGTTAATTTTTTTTTTACTTATCTAGCAATCTGCTTATTGAGTAGTTTGCCTTCTTATCATTTGTCTGTGACACAGAGCAAGTATCTTTTCTGTGCCTTGGCAAACTGTCATATTCCTTTCTAATTTTCTTTCTAATCATGATGTGCATCTGTTATTTACATAGTAATTTGTGAACTGAAAAGCTACCGATAAAGTTTATACTTTATGCAATTACAATTAATATACAATGGTAACTGTTATTTGAACCATGTTGTAGGGAACTAGTGTTATTTAACTAAATTATGATAACTGAAATTGGTGCATAACAGAACTGTGAAACAAGGACTGCCTATATCCCTTTCAGTGCACTAAATGCTACATGATTGTGTCTTACCTCACCCTATGTACCTGTCATGTCTTTTTAAAAATGTATTCCAAGAACAGAAATAATAAACCAATTAGAGAAGCAATCTGTGGAATGAAGATTCTTCTAAAACTTTCTCAAATAGCGGGGAAAGAAACTCATCTTTCTTATCCAGACATTGTTTTGGTATTATAATTATAAATTGTTATAAATCTCTATGTTAAGTAGGTAAAATAAAGGAATTTAATTATTCCAGGGGTAGGATGTAAGAAATCCATAACCTTTTTATTTGCAAATAATTTGTCATTGTAATTGCTAAGTGCAGTGTTGTCATTCAAAATACGAGTGTATCTAAGTATTTTAGCACTTACTGTGAAACTAAAACTATTGTATGCATACTCGTAAAAATAAGGGTGGGCTCAATGGCTTATGCCTGTAATCCCAGCACTCTGGGAGACCAAGGCAGGCAGATCACCTGAGGTCAGGAGTTTGGAACCAGCTTAGCTAACATGGTGAAACCCATCTCTACTAAAAATACAAAAATTAGCTGGGCATGGTGGCTCACGCCTGTAATCCCATCTACTCGGGACGCTGTGGCAGGCGAATTGCTTGAACCTAGGAGGCAGAGGTTACAGTGAACCAAGATCATGCCGCTGCATATATATACACACACACACACATACCACATCTAAGTCTTAGTTTAAGTTTTTTGTAGGTTCTTCTCTGTGGAAGAAAGTCTGACTTTTTAATGTTGAGTTCCTGTGTAGTTTCTATTTTAGAAGTAATTACACAGTGGTGTAATTCTAATTTTGATTTTTATTCAGTTTTCGTCTCCTATATGTAAGCCCACTTACTATGTACAGCATTATAAGGTTTAATACTTTTATTAATCTGTTATGCTAATAAATTAATAATTTATGCTGTTTAAACTGGGAAGGTAAAACTGTTCTCAGAAATAATCATGGGTTTCATCCATGTTCATTAATAACAGTCTGTGTGAGCAACCTGCATGTTACCTGTTTTTGTTTGGTTATGCTACTATATATTAGATCAAAAGTCTAGGGGTTTTCCTAACTCTATGGCTAGCTGGCTGAATGCCCTGCCACTTAATTTTAAGTCTCAGTATCCTCATCTGTGGAATGAAGAATAATGCTTGTTTCACGAGCTTAAGGATATAATGCTAAGGTGCATCAAAACACTTTGTAAACTAAAAAGCAGGTTGCACATATAAAATTTAAATACCTAATTTTTGAAATTACTTTTGCTACTGTTTCACATCACAAGTGTTTAATATTTCAGTCTTTTAAATTTGTGTATTTTTTCCCTGAGGTGTACCTATACTGTGAATAGTCAGAGTCTTGTTCTTGATTTGCCTTATTGAATCTAAGACCTAGAGCTTAATGTTTATGGATTATGTTTCCACAAAGATAGATCTAAGAGTGTATCTCCTTCAAAGGTAATACAGTAGCTTCAAAGGTAGCATTTCAACCACAGAGGAAGCTATTGGGTATTGCAATAATTACATGAAATAGATGCTGGTTGAGAGACCTTAATGTGAGTATGGAGCTGCAAAAGTTTTTTGAATAAGACCTCTTTTACTTCCAAAGGTTATAGTAATGCCCATGAATTTAACATTAAGTAGAACTCATCTCCATCTACCCACCTTTAGAATATTACTGTGTGAAGTTGGCAGTACACATAGAATGGTTTTAATAAAGTAAAAAGAGAGAAAATAGAGGACTACTCCTCCCAGAAAAAATCGTTAACCCATTTATGCCTGGTGTTCCGTTATTGGAACTAGGCCTGTGGGAGTTATTTATATCCTTCTGCTCAAGGCCATCATCAAGGTTTGATTTTTCACACACAGAAAAATTTGCAACCTCAGGTATAAATGGGTTAATGCCTTTAGCATTATTTCACTTTATTTATGTCTTATCCTTTTGATATAAGAAGTTGACACAGATTTTTTAAATTGCAGTCTTCTTCTCTGCAATAGGGAAGGCTACTTGCAACTTGTAAACAGCTACTAAATTATTGAAATACTTAATTTTTGACTATTTACGTTCAACTCGATGAACATTCACTGGGGACCTGCTGTAGATAAAACATTGTTTCCTAATCTTGAGAAGTTCACCATTTCAGGAGAAGAAAAAACAGCCAGCTTTTGTTAGGGAAGTCAGAGCAGATATCACAAAGGAAGTGGCATTGCTAGAAAGGAGTTTGCCAATAGGAAGATGGCAAAAAGACCAAAGTTTAAAAAATAAAAATAATGGTCAAAGAATTGGGGACTTTTAAAGACTCATCAAGACATTTAAAAAATGATAGCCATCCCCCATATCTAAGTGTTTGAATACACTAGCTTTCATAAATTTTAGAAATGGTAAAATATGGCCTTTAGCCTTAAGTAAGATTCATATAAAAATGAATGCAATCAAGAGAAGGTGGTTACATATGGATTAAGAGCACATCAGGTATGTGAGTGTTTGTTATTTCCTTTTTTCAGGTTCTTATCTACTAAATAGTGGATTCTTCTTACATTAAATAATAGTTTACCATATGACATTTATATAGTAGAAATATTTAGACTCTTGATTTTGAATTTTAAGAGATGTTTGACAAGATAAATATTACTTGAATTTGTACTATCATTAACAGTTACCTTTCTTTAAAAACATTGAAAATACAATTGTCCCTTGATGTACACAAGGGATTGGTTCCAGTCCCCTCAAGTATGCCAAAATCTGTGCATACCCAAATCCCACAGTCAGCCCTGCAAAACCCACATATACGAAATGTTGGTCCACCGTATACATGGGTTTTGTATCCCCAAGTAATCTGCATAGAAGTGGACTTCTGAAGTTCAAACTTCTGTTGTTCAAGGATAAACTGTACATGGAGTGAAGAAACAATAAGATTTTACTTTCCATGTTTCTTAAAATTCCTAGCAATTTTAAGGGAGAAAACTGGGGTAAGGAGGTTCTTTGTAGTTGTGGTTTGAAAAAAAAAGTATGTAATTGAGTGTATATACTTGAAAAAGATGAGAAGACCTAAAAGTAAATTTGACAGCATTAAACAAGTATTGATATTTGCTTGTAGGAATTCTCGATCTGAGCACTGTTGACATTTTGAGCCAGCCAAAATGTTTTGGGAGGGCTGCCCTGTGCATTCTAGAATGTTTAGCGGCATTTCTGGACTCTTCCCGTTAGTTGACAGTTAACACCATTTAATCCCAAGTGTGACAACAAAAAAATGAACCCGGATATTGCCAAATGTCTCCTCAGGGACAAAATTGCCCCTGGTCAAAAACCACTGGCTTATGTTACCTAGGATTTATCATACTGTCTATGTCTTCCCTTCCTGTAGGAACTTGACATTCTCATCTAACGCCCATTGCAAAGGGCCTGTTATTTGTATTTATGTTATTTGGTGATACAATAATCATAGAACTTTAAGATGATAAAAGTTGAATAAGTATGAAATGGTTTATAAGGGCAGAGTTTTGTTTAAGAAGTAATAAAAATAATTGTAATCACATGGCATGTAAAGCATTGTTTAAAAAAATAGACACCATGCATCATTGTGAATGGCTTGTTTCTTTAAATGCCATTATTAGAAAGATTATTTTCATCATTGCTTCTTTAAATACCGTGTATTAGTTACTATAAGCCCATTATCGCAGGTGTCTGTGATTAGTAGGTATTACATTTGTAGAGAAAAATGAGAGTATTTATGTTTAGAAATTAAAGACAATTTTAATTTTTAAAAATCTTACCATTTGTATTAGTGATCTTGAAAAAATAATTCATTGAGTTTCTTTTTCTATTAACTTTTAGTTTCATGGTACATGTGCAGGTTGGTTCTGTAGATAAATGGTGTGTCACAGGGGACTGATGTACATATTCTTTTGTCACCCAGGTAATAAGCCTAGCACCCAATAGGTAGTTTTTTATCCTCACCCTTCTCCCAACCTCAAGTAGGCCCCTGTGTCTATTGTTCCCTTCTTTGTATCCATGTATACTTAATGTTTAGCTCCCACTTGTCAGTGAGAACATGTGGAATTTGGTTTTCTGTTCCTGTGTTAGTTCACTTAGTATAATGGCCTCCAGCTCCATCCTTGTTGCTGCAGAGGACACTGTCTCGTTCTTTTTTATGGCTGCATATCTGTACCACATTTTCTTTATTCAGTCTACTGTTGTTGGGCATTTAGTTTGATTCTATATCTTTGCTCTTGTGTTTTGCTGTTGTGAGTAGTACTGCGATGAGCATAACGTGCATGTTTTTATGGTAAAACGATTTATATTCCTTTGGGTGTGTATTCAGTAATGGCATTGCTTGGATGAATGGTTGTTCTAAGTTCTTTGAGAAATCCCCAAACTGCTTTCCACAGTAACTGAACTGCATTCCCACCAGCAGTGTATAACCATTTCCTTTTCCCTGCTACCTGGTCATAATCTGTTATTTTTTGACTTTAATAATAATCATTCTGGCTAGTATGAGATGGTGTCTCATTGTGGTTTTGATTTGCATGTCTCCAGTGATTAGTGATGTTCAATCATTTTTTTCATATTCTTGATGGCTGCGTATATGTCTTCTTTTGAAAAGTGTCTGTCGTGTCCTTTGCCCACTTTTTAATGGAGTTATTTGTTTTTTGCTTGTTAATTTAAGACTTTTACAGATTCAGGATATTAGATCTCGGTCAAATGCATAGTTTGCAAAAATTTTCTCCTATTCTGTGGGTTATCTGTTTACTCTGTTGATAATTTCTTTTGCTGTGCCGAAGCTGTTTAGTTTAATTAGATCCCATTTGTCAATTTTTGGTTTTGTGGCAATTGCTTTTGGTGTCTTCATCATGAAATCTTTGCTCATATCTGTGTCTGGAATGGTATTTCCTAGGTTTTCTTCAAGATCCTTTATAGTAGATTTTACATTTAAGTCTTAGTCCATCTTGAGTTGATTTTTGTATATTGTATAAGGAAGGGGTCCAGTTTCAGTCTTCTGTATATGGCTAACCGGTTATCCTAGCACCATTTATTGAACGGGGCATTCTTTCCCCATTTCTTCTTTTTTGTCAGGTTTGTCAAAGATCAGGTGGTTGTAGATGTATGGCTTTATTTCTAGGCTCTCTGTTCTGTTCCATTGGTCTGTGTGTCTATTTTTATACCAGTACCATTCTCTCTTGGTTCTGTAGCCTTGTGGTATAGTTTGAAATCAGGTAATGTGATGCCTCTAGCATTGTTCTTTTTTTTTAGGATTGTTTTGGCTATTTGGGCTCTTTCTTAGTTCCATGTGAATTTTACAATAGAAGTTTCTATAAATTTTAATTTTTGAGAACGCATCTACATGGCCTTTGTCTAATTAAATGATGCTAAAGAATATCCTTTTAGAAGGCCAACTTTTTAAGTTCAGATGAGTTATTTTAGAATCAGTTCTGCTTATTTGAAATTCTAGTAAATGTAATACCATTTTAGGGATGTTAAAGCGTACTCTTTCATCATTAGAAACAAAACAAATTATTTAGCATTTCAGAAGATGGTGCCTAACAATTGCCTACTTTAATTTCAGCATGGGCATCTTTCATTCCCTGGCCTCATTTAACAAAATCTTGTGGCAATCTCTTTCTTTTTCTTTACATGAATTTCATTTTCAAAAGAAATTTTTGAAAAAATACTATTTTCATATCCAGCCATCTGATTTGGTACATCTGAAGGGAAAATAATCAGTCAAGTCTCCAGTTCACCTCTGTTCTAAAGGATGAAATGTGACCTCTGTGTACCTGGATAGCCTTTCTTATAATCTTTTGACTTCTTGAATTAGTTACCAGTTTTGTTCCTGACATGCTAGAGATTCAGTTTTCAAAGGGTTTCTCTAAGTCATATTTTTTCAGCTTTTTCTTTTTCTAATGTTAGAGCCCTTGAAAAATCTCATATTGGACATTCAGGTTGTAAGTTTTCCAGTATTCCTTTGCAATCAATTCAATTAGTTAGGGTCTGTAAATAATTTCAAGGTGTGAATCTTCTTTGCAAATTAAAGGCAAATAATTGAGTATTGGTATGTTTCCTACTTGTGGAAATTATAATGGTACATCTATAACCAAAAGAAACTGTGATGGAGTGGAAAGCATTTTTTTAATGAAAATAATAAATAAAGCTTCTGAAAAACATAAAATACTATATGTTCACCTAAACATAAGTTACGTAATTTTTGCAGTCTTAGTTAAATTGGTTATAATTCAAATAGTGCCAAAAGTGAAACACAAACTAATATCCTACATCATGTATAAATGTCTGTGTGTGGTTTTTAAATATTATTTCCAAAAAATCCATACATTGAAAAATAAACCTAAAAAGCCTTCTAAGCTCAACCATCATTAAATGATAGATGCCAATGGTAATGTTTACACTGTTGTATCTCCTTTCCCTTCAGAATTTCTTGATGTCAGAATAGATCCAGAATACTCAAGTGTACTTGATTCATCCTTGTAGAATGGATCTGGACAAGTCTGGTGTTGCATATACAAATAAGCAGAATATGTTACTAATTGTGTTTAATTTCATATGTATTTAGCCAGAGAAGTGCCCTTTCTAGTACAAATAATAATTTATGTTGTGGATAATAAAAATATTTTTTCACCTTCATAGTTTGAGCTGCTATTGTGGTTTGCTCTTTAAAAAAAAAAATTGCAAAGTGCTGTTTTGCTTTTGTTTTTACTTAAAATGAAGTTTGTTTTTTTTCCTGTTTGGGTAATTTTGTGGACCAAACTATAACTTGATTATCAAATGCTGCATATCATTGATTTTGTTCTTTTCTAGCCTCTTGTTGCTGTACCACATAGAATTCACTCAACAAGTAGAAATGTGAGAGAAGAAAAAACACGCTCAGAGATAAACTGTAAGTATATACTATACACAGTTTATGATTTTGTGATAGAAAATAAGATTTTAAGTTATAATTTAGTTACAGTTATTTTGTTTTATTTCCTTCTGAATAGTTTTTCTTTTTTTTTTTTTTTTTTTTTTTGAGACGGAGTCTTGCTCTGTCGCCCGGGCTGGAGTGGAGTGCAGTGGCCGGATCTCAGCTCACTGCAAGCTCCTGCCTCCCGGGTTTACGCCATTCTCCTGCCTCAGCCTCCGGAGTAGCTGGGACTACAGGCGCCCGCCACCTCGCCCGGCTAATTTTTTGTATTTTTTAGTAGAGACGGGGTTTCACCGTGTTAGCCAGGATGGTCTCGATCTCCTGAGCTCGTGATCCGCCCGTCTCGGCCTCCCAAAGTGCTGGGATTACAGGCTTGAGCCACCGCGCCCGGCCGGATGAATAGTTTTTCTTACTAAACATTGTTAAAGGTAAAGTTTAATTAGGGCAGTAAGAATTTCATTTTCCTTATTCTTGTGGAATTTTTGGTGGCAGGGTGGGATGTGTTTTTGTTGTTACTGTTGGGGAGGAGAAGTTAATTCCTGAAATATGCAGGATAGAAGTAATAAGGGAGTGCTGTAAACTCCTATGTGCAGGTAACTCACCTAGAGAGCATGTTAAATGCAGTTTCAGATTCAGTAGACCTGGGATGAGATCTGAGGTTCTACTAACAAGCTCCCACATCATTCATGCACTCATGAGCCAAGGGTAACAGAGAAGTAGAGGTCCGCAAACTGCCCTAGCATCTGAGCAACCTGGAAACTTTTAAAAAGGAATTCTCAGGCAACACTTCTCCATAGAGTCCAATTCAATAGGTCTTGGATTGGCCTAGAAACCTTTTAAAATAGGCCTCCAGTTATTTCTTATGGGCAGCCAAGTTATGGGCTCACTAAGACAAGCCATTCATTCACATGGGATCCAATACTGTCAGCTCATCAGTGATAAACTGCCAATAGGAATCCCTTGAACAATAGTGCCTTAACTTTTTTATTCCTTAGAAGCATTTATTCTCTGAGTTATGCGCTAGTGATACCTGGAAACTGTGGTGGCTTATATAAAAAGCTTTATATATATATATATATATATATATAAACAAGCTTTTTAATATACAAGAAGTAATTATGAAATATCTTTATCATTTCTTTAATATACAAAAAGTAATTAGAGGCCAGGTACAGTGGCTTATGCTTGTAATCCCGGCACTTTGGGAGGCCGAGGCGGGCAGATCACTTGAGGCCAGGAGTTCAAGACAAGCATGGCCAACTTGGCGAAACCCCGTCTCTACGTAAGCTACCAAAATTAGCCAGGCATGGTGATGTGCATCTGGAATCCCAGCTACTTGGGTGGCTGAGGTATGTATGAGAATCGCTTGAGCCTGGGAGGCCGAGTTTGCAGTGAGCCGAGATCCTGCCACTGTACTCCAGCCTGGTCAAAGAGCAAGATTCTGTCTGGGGGGTAAAAAAAGTAATTAGAGATTTCTTGCAGTTGATTTAGAAAACTTTATGTATTCAGTACTGTTGAAAATGTAATTTAAAGTGCTCTCTATCTTGTTATCTGATTTTATTAAAAAATTACATTGTCAGTCCCTTTATAGCATAGTATTTCTGAATCACTCTGTGGTAACATATCAGTGATTCTCAACTTCTAAGTGAATATGCATGTGTATGTTATTTCAAACTAGATGTCTAGGCTGGGCACAGGGACTCACGCCTATAATCCCAGTACTTTTGGGAGGCCGAGGCAGGTGGATCACTTGAGGTCAGGAGTTGGAGACCAGCCTGACCAACATGGTAAAATCCTGTGTCTACTAAAAATACAAAAATTAGCGGGGCCTGTTGGTATGTGCCTGTAGTCCCAGCTACTCGGGAGGCTGAGGCAGGAGACTCGCTTAAACCTGGGAAGCAGAGGGTTGCAGTGAGCCGAAATCCTGCCACTGCACTCCAGCCTTGGCGACAGTGTCTCAATTTAAAAAAAAAAGAAAGGAAAAAAAAGAACATCATATGAGAACTCATGGACATAAAGGGGAACAACAGACACTGGGGCCTACTTGAGGGTGAAGGGTTAGGAGGAGGGAGAAGATCAGAAAAAGTAACTATTGGGTACTAGGCTTAGTACCTGGGTGACGAAATAATCTGTACAATAAACCCTCATGATCCAAGCTTTTTACCTATACAACAAATCTGCACATGTACCCCTGAACCTAAAATAAAAGTTTAAAAAATAAACATAAAAAAGAGCATCATAAACAGTGCTGCAGACTGGGATGATTGACCAATAGTTATTTGAAGAGTAACTGGAAGATTCTGTGGCAGAGGTTTGTCATAACTTTAGGGAATTTGAAGAGAGCAGAAGAGTGACACCAGTGTAAGGTTTGAATGTCCATAGGGACTTTGCTCCCTCTCTGCAAATGCATTCTCCACACAGTTCAAGTACAGTGGGAGTTATACAGTCTGGTGGGAGAAATGGGCATGTTCACAGGTGACAGTAACACAAGGCAGATAGATGCACAAGACTGTCTTCATGTAATTTTGTTACAGACTTAATTTTGGAATGTGAAGACAAGTATAGGTAAAAGCTGTTCAATAGGCCTTTATCACGATGAAGTATATGTTAGTTTTGATACCTTACTAAAAGTTATGTTGTAATCTTTGATGTGTGATCAATTGTGAACAGTTATGATGGACTCATTCTTAACCTACTTACCAGATCTAAGGGCCAAAATTTAATATCTGAGCCATTAACAGCTTAAAAGCATATACATACCCACACATAATTGGAGATATTACAGGGCTGTTTCTCAACCATTTTTTTCCTTATGCCTCCTGTTGCTAAATATTCAAATCCCATTGTCTTCTTTCATTGATATTAACGTTCACAATAAATTTACATGCAAAGTTGAAATAAAACCATTAGAAAAGTGATGATGCTTTGAAATCTCACTCTTTTCCTCACCTTGGTTGCGAAGTTTTGGTTTTGGCTGAAACTCTTACTAGTTGAAATGTAATATATTGTGGCTGTTTGTTTTCTTTTTATTGTTCTATATTTTTTCCTCTGCTTTTATCTCAGGAGACTTGAGGGTTTTACCCAGGTTATAAGATCAGATAATGATAATGAGCTATAGAAATAAAAGGTAAAGGTACTGAAACATTCAATACATTAGAACAGCAAATAAAAAGAAAAGACGAATCTAGTACAGTTAATCTGTGTCTACTCTGGCTAGTTTATACTTTAGCTACAGTGGTTGTTTTTGGTTGTGTAGCAAACCCAAAATTTAGTAGTTTAAAACAATAAACATTTTAAAATCAACTCCCATATATTTTAAATCCTGTAAGACAGTATTATTGTCATTAACCATGGTCAATATTCATTTGTATTTATCTGTATGTTTACCAATTTTTTGCTCTTCATTCAATACTGTATTTCTGTACCACCACTTATGGATCTCTTTTGATTAAATAATTCCTTTTAGTATTTCTTTTAGTATAAGTCTGAAGGTGTTGAATTTTCTCACTTTCTGTGTATCTGCTCATATTAAACAATGAACATTTATTGTCTTTAACAGATTTTGAGAGTCAGGAATCCAGGACAGGTTAGCTGAATAATTCTGGTTCAAGGTCTCATAAAGTTGCACACAGATATCAGCTAGGGCTGGAGTCATCTGAAGGCTTGACTGGACTGGAAGATTTACTTCCAAGCTCATTCATGAACTATTGGCCAGAGGCTTCACTTCCTTGCCAAGAGGCCTCTCTTTAGGGCTACTCACAATGTAACTTGCTCCAGAGCAAGTGATCCAACAGAGAGAGCCCAAGACAGAAACTTTATCTTGGACTTCATATACAGTTACTTCTACTCTGGTCTTTTGGTCACAGCCAACCCTGATCCAATGTGGAAGCGTTGTGAATACCAAGAGGGAGGAGTCACTGGGGACCATGTTACAGGCTGGCTTCCACAAGTACCCTGTATCAGCTGCTGTCTACCCACCTAAATACTGAGTTAAGATTGTCTCAGCCAGGCACGATTACAGCCAGACACCTGTAATCCCAGCACTTTCGGAGGCCAACGTGGGCAGATTACCTGAGGTCAGGAGTTCCAGACCAGCCTGGCCAACATGGTGAAACCCTGTCTCTACTAAAAATACAAAAAATTAGCCTGGTGTAGTGGCTCACACCTGTAGTCCCAGCTACTCAGGAGGTTGAGGCACAAGAACCACTTGAACCCAGGAGGTGGAGGTTGCAGTGAGCCGAGATTGTGCCATTGCACTCCGGCCTGGGTGACAAAAAGAGACTCCGTCTCAAAGAACAAAATGAAACAAAAAAAGATTGTCTCTGTTTTGTGCCTAGTCACAACAAAGTAGCAAGTTAGATCCTGATTGTACACACATATAATTTTGTTAATCATCTTCTTTTATTACTGTGGAAAAGGCCTAGAATTAACAAATTAGGCTTTAGCAGTTAATAAAGCAGACTTTATTGGGCTTTTTTCAGCTAACGTACAAATGGCCATCAGGTGCATGAAAATATGTTCATCATCACTAATTGTAAAGAAAATACAAATCAAAAAAGAAAAACCCCAATGAGATATCATTTCACTAGTTTAAATGGCTGTTGTTAAAAAGCCAAAAAATAACACATGCTGGTGAAAATGCAGAGAAAAGGGAACTCTTATATACTTTTGATGGATATGTAAATTAGTACAGCCACTATGGTAGACAGTATGGAGGTTCCTCAAAAACTAAAAATAGAACTACCATATGATTCAGAACCACTGGATTATGCATCCAAAAGAAAGGATATCGGTATATGTAAGAGATATCTACACTCCCAAGTTTATTGCAGCATTATCACAATACCTAGGATAAAGAAACAACCTATATGTCCCATCAACGGATGAATATATTTATATTCATACATTCAGGAAATGTATATATACACAACACAATATTATTCAGTCATAAAAAAGAATGAAATCCTGTCATTTGCAACAACATGGATGGAACTGGAGGACATTAATGTTAAGTGACTAGGCATAGAAAGACAAATATCTCACGTTCTCATTCATATGTATTGCTAAAAAAGTTGATCTCATGGAGGTAGAGTAGAATGATGGTTACCAGAGGCAGGAATGGGTAAGAGATAGGTGGATGAAAAGAGGTTGTTTCATAGGTACAAAAATAAAGTTAAATAGAAGGAATGCATTCTAGTGTTCGGTAGCAGAGTAGGGAAATTATAATTAACAATCGTGTATTGTATACTTCAAAATAGTTAGAAGATTTGGAGTGTTCCCTAACACAAAGAAATGATAAATATTTGATGTGATGGATATCCTAATTACCCTGTTTTGTCATTACACACTGTCCACATGTATCAAAGTATCACATGCACCACCATGAATATTTACACTTATTAGTATCAGTTTTAAAAATTGAAAACAAAAATCTTTGGAGATCAGTGTGTGGTTGATGGTAGCATTAAATGTCTTTTAGCATGGAATAACTTTTTAAATTATTGTCATTAAGAATATAAAAACATCCTGGTTTTGCTTTTTTTTTTCTTTTTTAGTTGGCCAAGTGAAATTTGATCCACCCTTAAGAAAGGAGACAGAACCACATCATGAACTTGTAAGTAGCGTAGCCTTACAATGTTAACACTGAAAATAAATGTTTTAATTTGTCTCTGTGATGTATTAGTACTGACCAAAAAAGCTAGTCGTTAATATTTTCAAAAACATTTAAGGTCCCAGTCTGGTCAACATAGTAAGACCCTGTCTCTACAAAAAAATTTTAAAACTTAGTTTACATGGCGGTGTGTACTTGTAGTCCTAGCTACTTGGAAGGCTAGGGCAGGAGGATCCCTTGAGCCCAGGAATTCAAGGTTACAGTGAGCTATGATCGCACCACTGTACTCTGGCCTAGGCAAAAGTGTGAGACCTTGTCTTTAAAAATATAAAATAAAATTTTAAAAAAACTTGTGGGAAACAAAAAGGTAAGTAATTCTCAAATTCATAATAAATAAATCTGTGTTGCTGAATATTTTCAAAATTATTTTAGGAGAAACTTACTAGTTTTACCATTCTCTGATTAAATGTTTTTAATGCTAGCTTTTAATTTTTTTTTTTATTTTTTATTTTTTCTGTTTTTGAGGGGCTTTTAAAAATATGTATCTTTAGGATAAATGCCATGGTTTCCAAACATTAGAGTAGTGTCATATCTGTATAGAGGACTAAAACCTAGGGAGATGACGCATACATAGTAAATGAAGTTTGTCATTCATTTAAGGCTTGCTATAACTTTATGAATATACTTTGCATGATTCTTTTGTTGTCTTATATACTCCTTTCCAGATAAATGATAATATATTAGATTCAGTCATAAAAGCAAAATACTTTGCAGCTATTTGAGATGTTAATATTCTGTAGAAAAATAAAAAAGAGACATTAGAAAATACAAAATTCTAAAGAAATTATTTTGCCAGAGTTCCATATGATGTCTGTTTCATTTTTTTAATTTGCTAGTTAATAAGAGAAAAAATAACTTAATAAGTACTAAGGATTGAAGTAGGAGCTTTCTTATTCAGTTTAACGCTTATTTTAGCTCTCTTGACTGAAGCATACAAAGGGAGTCATTAGTCTTTACCTTATAGTTACTCTAATTCAATGTACCAGTGTGGAGGAATAGAATGTTAAAGTCTTAAAATGATCATATTGTGATACCAAAGCCTGACATTTATGAAGAGGGGTGGAGAAAATTAAGAAAAAGTAGTCATGATATTTATAAATGCTAATTGTGTTTTGTTAAGGCAGTTTGAGTTTATTTTTTGTTTCCCTTTGTAAGTTGGCATTGCCTGTATTTAAATTCTGTACTAATTTAGTTACTGCATTTTAGAGCAAAATTGTTGCAATGTTGCTTTTTTAGAAGCTGCCTAATACAGTTTGACTTTCCATTTGCCTTAATAAAATTATATTAGCAGGACTTACTTCGTTTGTGAAAGTTTCCCTTTGTGAATTTGTGGCTTTTAGTCTAAGCATAAATAACTTGGGTTTCTTGGTCTCTGCTAAACAGCCCGACAGTGATGGTTTTTTGGACAGTTCAGAAGAAATATACTACACTGCAAGATCTAATCTGGTATTTCTCATCTTCTGATTTTCTTTGTCAGCATTGTTTTAGTCTTAATTGTTTTCTTTTAAGATCAAACATTTTGTCCAGTTAAAGCATTGTTTTATAAGTTGCTATCATTTAGCAAACTTCCATATATTAAGAATTGTGGCAATTTTTTCCCATAACAAGTTACATATGTATATCTGCCTATTCAAATATAATGCTGTAGTGATAAATAAACATGCTTGTCTTTTTTATGAAAAATGTTAATGTTTAATTTTCTCATTCGTATATTCAGGTTTTTTTTTTTTTTTTAAGAAATGGCATTTCCCTGTAAAAATGTCCAGTTTAATGATGTAACTTGTTTTAATGAACTAGAAACCACCCATCCACATATATATAAACTATTTATATGTTATATGGTACATATATTCATATGTATTGCATATATAATATATATTCATATATCATATGGCACACACATATATTATTCATATAATATATGGTACATATTTAATTTGTAAAAATAATTTGCTCCTACATTAACAATGAAATCATTCTCAGATGAAGTTTTAATTTTTCAGCATTACTATCATGTCTGGTTTCCTTAGGACAAAATTTAGATTATAAAGCATTCCTGAAGTTATAAATACTGTCTTACCATTACATAAGAAAAAATGAGAAATTAATGCGATTAAATATTACATAAATAATAGTTGTTATTAAGTAAATAGTTCTTTCTGCTACTGTGGTTGGCGAGAGCCCCAAGTTACCCACATATTTACTCCCAGATTCTACTTCTGACTTTTAAATGGAGTTTTCTTCTCTTTCCTTCCTCTTTACCTTAGTAACATACATCTTTCAATTTGGGTTGGCTTAAATGATTCTTTATGTAAATTTTTTAATCTAGGACCTCTGACATTTGTAAAATATAAAAGAGATTTTAGACATAATTTCCCTTCTTTAGGGAGGTTGCTGTCCTATTGGACAGAATGTACTTAAACATTCAAACTCTTACCCATGCAACAAAATACATAATGGCTTGCCAAAATTTTGCCAAGTGGCAAGTGTTGGTGAGGGGAAGCTAACATACAGTAAGTATTGTAGAGATGAGAGAAGGAGGAGAGCTTTGGGGCCCATGTGGCTTATCTGGCTTCTGGGAGGGACTAAGACTAATGTCAGTATTGTGTAGGAACATCGTAGATTCTTCAGGAAGAAAAGGGACAGATGCTGGCTCTGTTTCACAGGAATTGGAAACAATTGCCGGCACAGACCACAGGTTTGAGAGATGTCAGGCTGACAGCTGAGATTTTGGAATTACACTAATCTGGGATTCCTTTTTTAAAAAGTAGATTTAAATTATCAAAGAGGAAGTGGTAGATGAAGCCACGAAATTACATATGTTCCCCATTGTTACATCTGAAAAAAGAGTGCAAAAAACTGGTTACCATAGTGGATGATGCCTATGTTTAACATTCAGGTAGAACCAACATTGGAGGTAGGAAAGAAGCAGTTGAAAAGCTAGGAGAGCCAGTAAACGCACTGTCTCAAAAAAAAGAAGGGATGTGTTCAATGGCCTAAAGAGACAAAATGTGTGAGAATTAAGTATTAACCCATAGGGCCAAGTGAGATAGAATGTCTGAAGAAAACACAATCGGTGATTGCTGGATTGAAAATGTCTTCAGAATTAGACATCTAGGGTAGAATGACAATTAGTGAAATTTATTGCAGAAATAAAGACAACACAATCAACATTTTGAATTGATTCTAGTATTTATTAATATCCTCCATGTAGAGAAGATAACAACAAAACTGGAAACATAATACTTTAAAATTACAGAAACTCGACCGAGCACGGTGGCTCACGCCTGTAATCCCAGCACTTTGGGAGGCTGAGGCGGGCAGATCACGAGGTCAAGAGATCGAGACCGTCCTGGCCAACATGGTCAAACCCTGTCTCTACTAAAAATACAAAAAATTAGCTGGGCGTGGTGGCATGTGCCTGTAGTCCCAGCTACTTGGGAGACTGAGGCAGGAGAATTCGCTTGAACCTGGGAGGTGGAAGTTGCAGTGAGCCAGGACTGCGCCACTGCACTCCAGACTGGCAACAGAGTGAGACTCCATCTTTAAAAAAAAAAAAAAAAATTACAAATACTCTTTTCTCTGCCACATGTGGAACTAGCCTAGTAACTTGAATAAGTTACCATATTATGGCTTTGTTCCCTGTAACTGCTCCCACCTTCATCCCTGCTTCCTGCCCTGTAATCAGGAGTTTCTTGTGGTACGGGGGAGCAGTTGACGGGGTCTTGTGACAATGGAGGGATTTAGGGACTGTTAGGATAGTTCTGGCAGAAGAGGATGAATGAAATATCTGTCAGAGTATACAGCTTATAAAATCAACCTTAAAGCTCACTCCCAATGGTAACAAAAGCTAACATTTATCTACAGGTTTTTATATACCAGGCATTATTCTAAGCATTTTAAATGTGTTAGTATTCTTGTTTTACAAATGAGGTGATTTAAAGTGCAAAGAAGCTGAAATTCGTTACTCTTTAACTAAGAATAGCAGAACTGGGATTCCTAAGCAGCCTGACTCAGGAATTCAAAACTAAAGCACTGTGCTGTATCGCCTCTACCCAACATCATCGGTATATGTTTTTAAAGTAAAAACATACTGGGCTCCCCACCTTTTAAAAATAAATATATATGTCCGACTGTTATGTTTTGTTTTGGTTTGGTTTTTTATTGTGGTAAAATACACATTACAAAATTTACCATTTTAATGCTTATGTCTACAGTCCAGTGGCATTAAGTACATTCACATTGTTACACAGCTGCCACTGCTCTCCATCTTCAGAATGATTTCATTTTCCCAAACTAAAACTCTATACTCATGAAACAATAACTCCCCATTCCTTTTTCCCTCCAGCCCCTGGCAGTGAACACTCTTGTTTTCTGACTATGAATTTGACTTCTCTAGTTATCTTGTATAAGTGAAATCATAGCATATTTGTTCTTTTGTGACTGGCTCACTACTTAGCATAATTTCATAATATCTTCAGGGTTCCTCCATGTTGCAGCATGTGTCAGAATTTCCTTTTTAAGGCTGAATAATACTCCATTGCATGTAAATACCACGTTCTGTTGATACATTCATCTATTGATGGACAGTGAGCTGCTTCTACCTTTTGGCTATTGTGAATAATGCTGTTATAAACATGGATATACAAATATCTGTTTGAGTCCCTGCTTTCAACTCTTTTGATATGTAACTAGAAATGGACTTGTAGTTCTATCTTTAATTTTTTGAGAAACTGCCATACTATTTTCCACAGCAGCTGCAACATTTTTACATTTCCACCAGCAATGCACATGACTTGTAATTTCTCCGCCTCCTCATCAACACTTGCTATTATCCTCTGTTTTGTTTTGTTTTTAACTTTTGATAATAGCTATCCTAATGGGTATGAAGTAGCCACAGTTATTTCTGTGTTCTAATGTTATCAATTCTAAAATCTTGGCACTATGAACAAGATTTCTTCTCTTACAAATGCTTGTGGCTGACCACTAAAAGCCTGAGGAATCCAAAATGTCTGGCCCTCATCTTAGCTGGCAATTGGCACCAAGGTAAAAACCCTAATTCCTTTGGGACCAGAAGGAACATTTACCCCTTTAAAGACCTTGCTGCCTAAACATTCCATATTACCCGTGATTTCTGGTTGTTTTAAATGCCAACTGTACTTATTTTATGATTTTGTAAATGAATTTAGAATATTGTATTTCAACTTTTGTGCTATCCAAAAGTGCTCTTGTAAAACAAACAAACAAAAAAAATCAGGTAATTAATATACGAAGCCAGAATAGGGCTTGATCTTTTAGAATTGACAGTATGAGAATTTTTGAAAGATGCCTGAATTTAAAACAAAAACTCAATATAAATTAATTAAAAGAGTTTTGCCCATAACCATAAAAATTGGTTTGTCTGATCGGCAAAATGCTGTCTTCAGATTAAAAGGTTATATTACACATCCATCTTAACTGATGCTATTTTTTTCTAATTTGCATAGTTTTACTGGCTATTTAAGCCCATATACCAATAAAAAAAAAAATAAAAAGTTAATTCTGTATAAAAGACTATGTTGACCCGGCGCGGTAGCTCACGCCTATAATCCCAGCACTTTGGGAGGCCGAGGCGGGCGGATCACTTGAGGTCAGGAGTTTGAGACCAGCCTGGCCAACATGGCAAAACCCCATCTCTACTGAAAATACAAAAATTAGCTGGCCATGGTGGTGCATGTCTGTAATTCCAGCTACTTGAAAGGCTGAGGCAGAAGAATTTCTTGAACCCAGAAGGCAGAGGTTGCAGGGAGCTGAGATCGCGCCTCTGCACTCCAGCTTGGGCGACAAAGCAAGACTCCATCTCAAAAACAAACAAAAACCCAAAGAACACTATGTTAATGGCTATGGAGGGGAATAAATAAATAGTAACATAATCATTGCTCTGAAGAAGTATATAGTATACTTCACCTTGCCAGTATTCATTTCCGAGCCTGCAGTACAAAAGTCATGTTATTCAATTTTCAGGCTCCTTAATCTGCTTTTGTTAGTCAGAATCCTAACTTGATCAGTTAATATTCTGACTCTACTTGCTCTTCTGACTTTTTAAAAAATAAAAAATATTTGAATTATCCTGGATCCATCCCCTCTCTATTTCTATAAATCATCTACTGCATTACAAGGTATCTCACTAACAACCTTATTTGTGCCATAATTTTCTCATTTTTGATGAGAAAATATTTCTCCTGTTCTCTCTTTTTCTTGATCAAGATATATTGCTCAAGTATTTTTTTCTTTTGTGTTTTTGTAGTGAACTGTATCAATTCTATTGACTTCCTGCTGCTTTCTCATCAGGTATAGACTTAAATCTCCCAAGGGGATTTTTTTTAAAACTACAATAAGATGTTTTTTGGTCATATGCTTTTCCTTTTCCAGTGCTCCATGTTATATCCTTTGTTCATTTTCAGTTTTCTCACACGAAATAATCTCCCGTTCATTAAAATGAACTATTGAAATTAGGACTTTGCAACCTAAAAAGATATTTTAATTGGGCGAGGATAACGATCTTGAACTTTTAATCTGTACTAGGTTATTGCATGTTTTCAGCACTTGTTGCTTATTTGACTCTACTGTGTAAACATTGTCATTCACTAACAAGTTGATGCCTGATTAGCACTACTAACTTTTTTTATGCTGGCATACTCAAGTGTTTCTTGTTTAGCTTATGAAGAATGGCCATAGGATACCATCATCTTGGGATAGTTTGAGTGCCTTTCCAAGCATTATTTTGGTAGCATTTTTCTGATATGGAATAACTTCCAAATCCTTTTTGAAAAGCATTTTAGATCAGTCTTTCTTGGACTGCCCCAAAGACATATAATTAACCACTAACTTTGCCCTGGTTTCACTTTTGTTCCTTTCCTTTTTATTTCTTCTCATTTTCCTTATCTGATTTTCTGTCTGAATTCCTGTCAGATAATAGGTGCTTGGTAAACAATGGTTGTATTAAATGAGATCAGAAACGTTTTAGAAGGATTTAAAGTAATATTTTACTTATGGTATTCCTGGCACATTGTTTTAGTTCCATGGTTGCTATAACATAGTTTAGGGAGAAGAAATTGTTAAAGAATGAGCCCTTTTGAATTTCGCCTTTCCTGGTAAGACTTGGGACATGACCCATTTAATCATCAGACTTGGATCTATCTACAACTTCTCTCCTGGCCTGAATGTTGTTCTCTATATGAGCCTATGCTCAATTTTCTATTAATGTATTGCCTTAGTTATTTTAGATACTTTTCTTACCTTTCTAAATATACTGCTGATCTCAGTTTTTTTGTTTTTTTGTTTTTTTAATTAATTAATTAATTTTTTTTAAGATGGAGTCTCTCTCTTTCACCAGGCTGGAGTGCAGTGGCGTGATCTCAGCTCACTGCATCCTCCGCCTCCCGGCTTCAAGCAATTCTCCTGCCTCAGCCTCCCAAGTAGCTGGGACTATAGGCTCGAGCCACCACGCCCAGCTAATTTTTTGTATTTTTAGTAGAGATGGGTTTTCGCCATGTTGGCCAGGATGGTCTCTACCTCCTGACCTCATGATCCACCCGCCTCGGCCTCCCAAAGTGCTAGGATTACAGGCGTGAGCCACTGCACCCAGCCTGTTTCCTTTATTTTTAATCATTATTACCAACCTTTTACTTGTCATGTATCAGATGAGCTGAATATTCTGTGACACATCTGTGTTTATATAACAGAAGCCATGGCCACTCCACACGAATGTGTGCTTTTGGAAGCTGTCATTTGATTAAAGGCTTAGAGATTATATTGGCTAAAAATGTAGCTGGTCTGATAGAGAGCCCAGTTATCCATAGCTGAAGAAAACAAATTTTGTGTTTGTTTAACTTAGTACTTCTCTTTACTGAATACTGCAGTTTAAGGATTCAATAGTTAAGTCATGACCACTTAAACTGTGCAGTTTTGTGGTAACAATGATTTTATCTTATTAAGTTATGTCATTACAAATTAAAGAGTACAGATGTCCTTTTTCATTAGAATTTCGTGTGATACCAGTGTGACAGTCAACTAATCTTTTTTATGATGTGTTGTCTTTTCTGACACTGATAAGAACATTTACTGTTATGCATGGAAGAACACGAATATTGAAGAAGACAAAATTTGAGTCTTGTCTAAACCAGGATTTTGATTTTAATTTTCATCAGATATTTTTTGACAGATCTTGGAATATTTAAATTTTAAAGTGCTTTTCTCTTAAATGCAATGTATTGCTTAAAATCCTTATATTCTGAGGCTTAGTATTTTTTGTGATTTAGAATTAGCTTTATGTATGTTAATGAGGCTGAAGTTTTATTTATGGGAAAATAAACGGTTGGCATTTGAACAAGCATTTATTTATGGTGCAGTCAGTTTGTGCCAGGAATAATGCTAGACCATAGGCTGTAAGGAAAGAAGATAGATTTGATCATTTCCCATTTTTTAAAGAGCTCACTTTTACAGACATGTAAATAGATTAAAATGCAGCATAAGTGCTAGAGGAGCTCTGTGTGTTGAATGCTGTGGAGACTTGGAGAAGGCTGCAGATAATCTTCCCTGGCAATCTTGGAAGGCAGCTGCTCCAGGGTGACTTTTGTGTTAAGCCCTAGGGTGACTTTTGTGTTAAGCCCTGATCATGAATCTGAGAATATCTTGTAAACGTAAAAAGCGCTTTAAATACGCTATATTCTAATGTAAATAAGATTCATTTTTAAAATGTCAAATATTCCCCCTTAATGGTTAAAACAGTGCGTAGATTACCGTGACTCTTTAAGAAGGGGACAAAAGGCAGCTAAATTTACTTCATGCTTTTCATGGTTGTTGGAAAGCAGGTTTCTTTTTCTCAAGAAGGCATTTGAGTTGAGCATGTGTACTGTTCATCCTTTTAAATGTTAATTCTTAACACTCTATAACCCACAGCATTAAGTCGGAAAGTGTTTAAATAGTTGAGGAACTGCCTTAATACTCATTTGAAGTTTTGCTTTTATACTCTTAAAAAAATAATTAAAAGTCCTTCAATACAGTGTATAATATTGTACAAGTTCATATATGTAATTTACTTTTAAAAAACACCTAATTTTATATTTTAAAAAATTATTACCTACATGAAATAGCAGTAGAGATATGTGAATGTGTATATATACATAATTATTTCAGATACTATATACAAAGTAAACCAAGATTTTTGTTGCTTCTTCACTTCTCTGAACATTGTTGCTTCATTATAACTGGAGAATAAATACCTTATTTGAGCTTTTTTCTTTCTAAAAACTGATTTTTCCAAAAGTTAATTAAAGTAACAGTAACCAAAAATGAAACTTTGCATATATTATTCAGAAAAATTCCAAGAAAAACACTCAAATAATAAAATACTTAAATCAGGACTATGAACTCATGAAATCCTTCTTTTTTAAGAATGTATAGCAATACAGATTTATTTGGGGGTCTGGGGCTTGTCCTTTAAAAATAATATATATTAATGTATCATGGTGTGCGATATACTACTCTTGTGCTAAATATTTTATTTTGTACTATTAGGATCTGCAACTAGAATATGGACAAGGACACCAAGGTAGTTACTTTTTAGGTGCAAACAAGTAAGTAAAGTTCTTTTAAAACTTAATTTAAATTCAAGAATGATTAAGTTGTCTTTAATATTGTATTTTAATATTTAAGGTAGAAAATTGTATTAGGCTGGTAGATATATTTTACAATATACATTTAACGTTTTTCCGTTGCTTCCTTGCTCATTATTTAGTTAATAGTTGTCATAATGGGAAGCATCAACATAATTTTTTTATATCAAGCTACTTTGCTGATCTTGTATGTTAGAGAAAAACCACGTGTATTGCCACTGAAGGCAGATGTATGTTTTAGCAATTTATTTCTAAAATTGATCTGTTTATTTCTTGTAAAACTTGCTTTGATACATCTCTAAGATGGGTTGGTCACTGAAAACAGCTGGAATTATTCATACAACTTAGAAATCTTAACTTTTTGGCTATAAGGCTTTTTAAAAGTAAGATAGTAGTTAAAATGTGTGTCTGAATTCTTAAAAGTTACCAGTCTATGCAGTAAATAAATTCCACAGTTATTTAATGCCTCTTCTACACCAGGCACTATCTAGTTGATAGAGGTACACAGGTTAAAAGGCAGCTTACAGACATTAACAATTTAAATTGTTCATTTGCCAGGTATGACGGGAGACAGAACTTTACTATTCCTCTTAGAGTCTCATTTTCTAAGTTTGTGGATAAATTATCATAAAAACTAATTTATAAGGGAATATAATTTAAATTACCAAGATCTTCCAGCAATGCATGTATTATTTTAATAATCAGAACTACTTAAAATTTCTTTTTTTTTGAAGCAGGCGAGTCTCACTCTGTTGCCCAGGCGAGAGTGCAGTGATGTGATCTCGGCTCACTGCAACCTCCACCTCCCAGGTTCAAGTGATTCTCACGCCCCAGCCTCCCAGTAGCTGGGACTACAAGCGCCCACCACCATGCCAAGCTAATTTTTTGTATTTTTGTAGAGCTTGGGTTTCACCATGTTGGCCAGGCTGGTCTCAAACTCCTGGCCTCAAGTGATGCATCAGCCTCAGCCTCCCAGAAGGTGCTAAGATTACAGGTGTTGGCCACCATGCCTCGCAAAATTTCAAAATATTATTTCAGTTGCATTAGAGAGTTGAGACATATATATTCCCATATTTTAAGTTAAGCAGTTGAGAAATAGTAACTAAAGACAAATAGCTTAGTTTTAAAGGTAATAATGCAAAATCGTGTTTTTTTTTTTAATAAACTAAATACCAAATGTTTAATTTTTTACTTAAATATACTAGCCTTTCCTAACACAGAGAAAAGACTTTAATAACAACCTACAGAAATATATTAGTTTTTATTTAAACTGAACTTCAGTTAAATACTATCAGAATTTTAAAAATAATATTAGCTTTGATACTATTATTGTCATTATTATTATTAGCATTTATGTTTTTTAAAATGGAAAATAAGTGTAAAATTTTCTTGATAGAAAAATGAAATTTTACCTAAATGATAGCTATTTGTGATTTATAAATTGTCTTAGTTTGTTGGTGAAAAACAAAGGAAAGTTTGTCTCATAGTGGATTAGCAAATAAAAAAAATTTTGAAGTGTTTTTATGTTATTTTCTCTAAATATGAGGTCACTAATTTTAAGGACCTTGTTAGCAAATTTTAGTGTATTTTAAGACACTGAAAAATTTGGGAAAATATTTTTTACCTTTTTTGATTCATTTGAAATATATTTTAAAAATTTGTACATGCAAAGTACAAAAAAAGAAATGTAGCCCCTCACTAAATGCTTTTCCAGATTCCTTAGTTCCCATTGTCTGATTTCTGATTGTTAGACATTTTCATAGTGTATAGTTATTTTGGCTAGGTAAAATGTTAATAATTTGCCCAACCTTCATTTTTTTATTAATTGGATCCCTGCTTAAGGAACTGTATTCTATATAACGAACCCTTGGCAAGGTAGGTTGGCCAAAAGTTTGCTCTTTGGCTGTGTTTCATGTGTAGGTTTATACATACATGTGACATGAGCATGGATGTAGCACTCCTCTTGCTGTATTGATATGTCTGCCTTATTATTGTGATTAGGCAGTGTTTTAAAAAAAGATATTTCCTGCTTTCTCCATAGGTGATCAGGCAGACAGATTTCCATTGATGGATTTCTACCTATTTCAGACCATGCAGGAACTATCTAATTAGAATTAACATAGGACTTTTCTTTTTCTAACAGGAAGCATATGTATGTTGACTTATACTTACTTGTCTCCTTTTCTTTGGAATTCTAATCTCACTAAGGTCAGCTTTTCTGATAATTTATTTAAAACCAACAAAATACTATTTTTAAAAGAAAACACTAGTCTGGGAACAGTGACTCATGCCTGTAATCCCAACACTTTGGGAGGCTGAGGCGAGTGGATCAGGAGATTGAGACCAGCCTGGTCAGCATGGCAAAACCCTGTCTCTACTAAAAATACAAAAATTACCTGGACATGGTGGCACATGCCTGAGGTCCCAGCTACTCGGGAGGCTGAGGCAGGGGAATCACTTGAACCCAGGAGGCGGCAGTTGCAGTGAGCCGAGATCGTGCCATTGCACTCTAGCCTGGGAGACAAGAGTGAAACTCCATCTCAAAAAAAAAAAAAAAAAGAAAAGAAAACATTAAATTATTTATGTTTTGTTTTAATTTAGGGCAAAAAATGTTGAAGGTAAATTTTCTTCTAATAAGTAATAGTTAAAAGAGTACATTGAATTACACAATTCCTGGCACAGTTGAGTATAGCAATAGTAAATGCCAGATGGCTTTTCGTATAAACTACATGACTTTGAGAAATTTACCTCTATTATTGCTAGTAAAATGGATAATATAATAGTACCTGCCTCATAGGGTGCTAAGGATGAAATGGAATAATAACTATAAAGCATTTAGCACATTTAGGACTTAGTAAATACTTATTAGTTGCCTTTATTTATGGTAGTTATTCAGTAAATAATTGTTGATTGTATGAACAAGTACATAATATGAGTGAATAAAACTGCTCTTTAATTTTAGAGAAATAGGGCTTTTTTGTTTGTTTGTTTGAAATGTAATCGGAGCAGTACTTACAGATTCAGGACAGTTAGACAGTTTTGAAAGATGTTAATAACCTGCAGACTGATTCCTTAGCTAATGAGAATATGCTGAGTATTTTGGTGGTCGTTTTAGACCTCTCCCATATCTGTTTGTACATTGTCTCATTTTTAACCTTTTCATCAAAATTTCTTACTCATTTTAGATTGACTTAGAATTCAGCATCTGAAAGCGTTGTTTTTGTTCTGCTTTGTTTTGTTCTTTACTTTCTAAAACTTCCATAAGAGAAGAATTCAAGTGGACTAGTAAATAGTGACATTGTTTATTGTGTAACACTCAATCTTGGTGAATAAATCAGTATCACATTTTCTCCAGTGCTCTCAAGATGCAATATTTACTGTAAACAGACTTTTTAGCAAATTTAGCCATATTTCATTTTCTCTTTTATAAAGCCTAAAAAGTAAATCATGCATCCTACTTTTCATTAAGACTGTATTAATTCTATAATTTCTTTAATAAAATATCTTAACCCATAATGGAGATTTATAGGTGAATGGATTAAAATGTACATATGAATCCCTGGGCCATGGGTTACCTTCTTTTTCATATTCACTTACTCAACCATTGTCTTATTGTTAGAGAACTCCCAGGAAGATTCTTTTTAAAAAAGTGAAATGCTGGTCGGGCGTGGTGGCTCACAGCTTATGCCTGTAATCCCAACACTTTGGGAAGCCGAGGCAGGTGGATCACTTGAGGCTAGGAGTTCAAGACCAGCCTGGACAATATAGTGAGACTCCGTCTTTACTGAAAATACAAAAATTAGCCAGGCATGGTGGTGCGCACCTGTAATCCCAGCTACTCGGGAGGCTGAGGCATGAGAATTGCTTGAACCTGGGAGGTGGAGGTTGCAGTGAGCCAAGATCACACCACTGCACTCCAGCCTGGACAAAAAAAGTGAGACTCCATCTCAAAAAAAGAAAATAAAGTGGAATGCAGTATAAATCCAATTAAATATGGTACATTTTAAATTATTGTCATATATTCAAATCCTAATATTTTCTATTGTAAAAAGAAATATCTCAAAAAAGATTGTCATGTGCTTAACAAAAAAGTATTTTTTCACATCTAAAATTGCATAAAAGCCCACTGTACAGTTCAGAGGCACTATGTTTAATTTGATAAAATAGTTTAAAGCAGCACTTCTCAAATATTTGGTCTCATATTTTTTTACAGTGTTTAAAATTATTGCGGATTCCAAAGAGCTTTTGTTTATAGGGGTTATAACATCAATATTTATAGTATTAGAAATTAAACTTAGAACTTTTCAAAATGTTAATATATTTTTTAAATAATAATATTATTTGTTATAAATAACATACTTTTTTGTGTGTGTTTAAAAAAAAAATCTCCATTCTTAAGGACCAGTTCAAATGGCACGTCTTTACAGTGGTTTCTTGTAACACCACTGATTTCTCTCCCGAGACTCAGAGGCAACGAATGATTACCATAAAAGGTTTTATTATATATGTCAGTACACTGCAGCACAGTTTTTGTTGAGGTCCACTGATAACATTTTTTATGAAAAAAATAGCTATTTTTTATTAAACAAAATATTAGTAAGAAAAGTAACATTGTTTTACTTTTTTTTTTTTTTTCAAGTCTTCTTAATAGAAGACAGCTAAATTCTCATGTCTGCTACTGCATTTAATCCGTTGTGGTATCACACATCTTGTAGTCGCTGGAAAACTCCAGTGTATACTCATGAGAAAATAAGAGCAACAAAGGTATTACATATTGTGAAAATAGTTTGGACCTTGCAGACCCCTACAGGAGACTAAGAGACCCCAGGATTTTTATACCACAATTTGAGAACTGCTAGTTTAAGGAAATGTTACTTAGCCAATAATAATAAAGAAAATAACTAATCAAGTCCCAACTCTGTCCTAAATTACCTTTCTAAGCACTTTACTACATTAATTCAGTAGATCTTCTGACAGCCACTTTGGAATAAGTACCGAGGTGATTTCCACTTTATATAGCTGGAAACTGAAGCATAGAGAAATCAGAGTAACTTATCCAGTGCCGTATCCTGTGATGGTGAAGGCAGGATTCAGATTCAGGCCATCTTGGCTTTAAAGCCTGTCTTCATTTTGCTCTACTGCCTCTAGACAGAAGCTCCTGCTTTCTTAAAGTTGGCCCTTGGAGAGCTTTGTGAATAAGATAATATTTGACTACAGCACCTCACTTTTTGTATCTCCATAATAGGACTTGCAATTAGTTTATGGTTTTCTTATAGGATTTACCACTCTGGAGTCATAAGTTTGTCATTTTTTAAATTTTAAATTGTTGTTAATCTGGGCTAATTAAAATATTGATGCCTAAAATCTATTCTTTTAATTGCTTACAGTAGATAACCATACCTTTCAGTTTCTCTAGTTTTATGTTTTGTAATTTTAAAGGCAGTTTTTCCTGATATGTATTAGGAGGGAAAATTATTAAAAGGTGCTACCTTACAACTTTTAGGGAGAGTAAAATTTTTGCTGACTCACTTTTATCCCAGTAGTATATTAGTAACTATATTTATCTTCCCTGTTAGCTCTGAGAAGTCTATTGAGTCTTTATGCTTGAAGAGTGTAATTTAGGAAGTGTGCTGCATGAACTTGCAGTGAAAAGAAGTAAGGGAACTTCAGGAATGCCATAAGTTATCTCTTACATTCCTGAAAATTAAAGTTTTGTATACTGCTCCTAATGGTAAAATCCTCGACCTGGTCTGATACAGGCTTAGTCTCCCAAAAGTGTAAATGTGTTTGCCCGTGCACCACTGGAGAACAAATCCTTCAGGTAAGTGAGTGTCTTCCATGAAAGCAAAGTGCTACTACATTCATGTATTCACATCACATGCATGCATGCTTCCGCAGAGAGATCCAACATGGTGAGTTTCATTTTGTAGGATTGCCTGAGAGCATGATGTTATTTTAAAGTGTGTCACCTTCCTTATTTTAAGAAAAAGAAAAGTATATATAATTTCAAGTGTCAGGTATAACATTCCAGGTAAAATTTGAATCCTGGAAACTCCTGACTATGACCCTGCAATTATTGTTTTGTCAGTACTGTTGTGACATTCCATGGTGAGTTGTCTTCTGTTTGAATTGGTATTTTTCAATAAATATTAGGATTTATTTTGTTCATTTAAAATACATATATGAAGACATTAGCAACAGGAAAATAGAGGTATCTCATTCAATATAACTTGATGTTTTATGGTTGCAGAGGTGATCACTAGCAAATTTTCAGTAAATGGTAAAAAGTAATCATTCAAAAAATGTGTGGGTAAGTTTAAAGTGATACAAACACATTCGATATTCCTTTGATAACTTATTCACATTATTTTTTGTTTTTGTTTTTTCTTTTAAGGAGTCTTCTCAAGTCTGTTGAAGAAGAGTTGCATCAGCGGTAATTTTAATTTTTAATCTTAAAGTACTTTACATCACAGACAAGTAAAGGCAGTTTGCCCCTTTCTCTGTTATGTAGCCTATTTGTTTGAGTTGTCTTTTTTTTTCTTTCATAGAGATAGGGGCTTGCTCTGTTTCCCAGGCTGGATTGCAGTGGTGTGATCATAGCTCACTGCAGCCTTGAACTCCTGGGCTCAAGCGATCTTTCCACCTCAGCCTCCCAAGTAACTGACATCACAATTCACTGCTCCCAGTTCCTTGTTTTAATTCTGAATCTATCCTATCCTATAAAGATGTAGAAATAAAATTTTATCTTACGGTAGCTTTTCCTGCATTTTCTAAAATTTCTTCTTACGCTGTTTTGGTAAAATCCGTTTAATAACAATGACATTATTCTTTTTATTTAGAGGACACGTGGCACATTTAGAAGATGATGAAGGAGATGATGATGAATCTAAACAGTAAGTTCTGTCTCTGTTTTTGGTAAAAAGAAAAGATGTCATTTGACCTGATTTCATCCATCTGGCCGCTTAATATTGATGGAAATTTTAATGTAATTAGTAACACCGTATCGTGGGTTGTACCTCAGTTTCTTTCCTTTTTTCTATTCTAGTTATATTAGCTTGGGCTGACATAACAAAATACCATAGACTTAAGACAACAGAAATTTATTTCTCACAGTTCTGGAGGTGGGAAGTTCAAGATCAAGGTACCAACCAACTTGGTGAGGGCTCCCTTCTAGGCTTGCAGACAGCCGTCTTCTGGCCATGTCTTCACATGGCCTTTCCTCAGTGTATGCACATGGTGGAATCACGGGTAAGAGTGGTCTCTCACCCTCTTTTTGTAAGATCACCAGTCCCATAGGATTAGGACCCCACTGTTACAACCTCATTTAAGCTTAATTACTTCCTAAAAACCCATCTCTAAATATAGTCACATTGTGGGTTAGGACTTCAGTATGTGAATTTTATAGCGACACATTTCAGTCCGTTTTTTCCAAAGAACTTCGGAAAAAAACTAACAAGGACAATAATTTTTTATTGTAGATTTCTTAGTAATTGTATCGCTGCTATAACTTCACTGCAACTACAAAGAAGCTTTTTATAAATCTGATTAAATTTTGTCTGCTATATTTCAAATGAACAAATACTTTGGATATAAATACATAGTTTTAAAGGAGGAATATTTTTACTATTATGTATGCATTGATGTTTACTTTTTTGTTGTTTTTTTTTTTAAATAAAGATGCAGTTTCATGGTAAAATGATAAGAGTACTTGACTAGCAGTTGAGGGCATAGGTTTTCCTTTTCACTTCACTACTGTATGGTCTTGAGTAAAGTTACATAACCTTTCTAGGCCTTGAAATCCTCATCTGAGAAATTTGTGCTTCATCATAGTACAATTTTTTCTTTCTTTTTTTTTGAGACACGGCCTTGCTTGCTCTATGACCCACCTGGAGTGCAGTGGTGTGATCTTGGCTCATTGCAGCCTTGACCTCCTGGCTCAAGCAGTCCTCCCACCTCAGCCACCTGAGTAGCTGGGACTGCACCTCCACACTTCCTAATTTTTTATTTTATTTTTTTGTAGAGATGTTTCCACCATGTTACCCAGGCTGGGCAGGAATTCCTGAGTTCAAGCAATCTGCTCGCCTCAGCTTCCTAGAGTGCTGGGATTACAGGCATGAGCCACTGTGACCAGCCTCTTGCTATTTCTAAAACTGATCCTGAGTTATAATGAATCCTAACTTCGATCACAGTCTGCCTATAATTTCATAAAGCATATATATGGTTTTTGATGAACTTCATTGAAGATGTTTCATATCTAACAGTAGCAAAAATGAAGTTTACAATGTGATATATTTTATACCGTATCATTTGTTTCATAAGCCAGATGTGGCTTATGTTCTTAATTATTTACCTTTCAGTTGATATAAACTGGAATTATAATTATCTTTTCCAGGTTTAATTACAGTATAGTACTTGGAACCAAAAAAGTGTATTACCCAATTACTTCTTTTTAAATTAAATTTAATTATTTTAACTGAAATAATTATAATACAAATTTATGGGGTATATACTAACGTTTTGATACATATAATGTAGTGATCTCATCAGGGTAATTAGCGTATCCATCATCTCAAACGTTTATCATTTCTTTGTGTTGGGAACATTCAATATCCTCCTTCTAGCTTTTTGAAACTAAATAATACATTATTGGTTTGGTTTGGTTTGGTTTTTGAGAGAGAGTCTTGCCCTGCTGCCCAGGCTGGAGTGCAGTGGTGCGATCTTGGCTCACTGCATGCAAGCTCTGCCTCCCAGGTTCACGCCGTTCTCCTGCTGGGACTACAGGCACCCGCAACCAAGCCCGGCTAGTTTTTTTTCCATTTTTAGTAGAAACGGTGTTTCACCGTGTTAGCCAGGGTGGTCTTGATTTCCTGACCTCATGATCTGCCTGCATTGGCCTCCCAAAGTGCTGGGATTACAGGCATGAGCCACCACTCCTGGCCCATTATTATTAACTATAGTCATCCTACAGTGGTATAAGAGAGTAGTACTTATTATTCCTCTTACATAACTGTAATTTTGTATACTTTAACAAATCTCTCCCTTTCCTCCCCTTTTCCTTGCCCTTCCCAGTTCCTGGTATCCTCTGTTCTGCTTTTTACTTCTATGAGATCAACTTTTTTTTTTTTTTAAGCTTCCACATGAGTAAGAATATGCAGTGTTTATTTAACTTTCTATTTTGGCTTATTTCATTTAACATAATGTCCTCCAGTTCCCAGTTACTTCTGAATAATACCTCTAGCAACATTTCACAAAATACTTTAGAAAAAACTTGCAATCTTTGAAAATGATATGTCTGTGCAGTTTTTTTCTGTGTCTTTGAAAAAATTATTATATTTTAGCAGATTCATTTGTAAGAAAAAATTATTATATTTTAGGATTGATTCATTTGTAAAATGAATAGTTCTGATTCTAAACTTTTCTGTTTTTAGTTCAACTCTGAAAGCAAAAGTTCCACCTCCTTTGCCACCAAAGGTAGACAGATTTATTTTTCAATTTGGTGTATGTGTTATTGTTCTGCCAATTTAATACTTTGTTGAGAGTTTTTCTAACTTTTCATTTGTGATCCACAAAGAAAAATCGTGAAGTTGATATAAGCAAATGATTTTTTATTGTATTTGTCTCTTTTTATAATGCCCAACTTATATTTAGTGTTCATTCTTTTGGTTTTTTTTTTTGAGACAAGAGTCTCGCTCTGTCACCCAGGCTGGAGTACAGTGGCATGATCTTGGTTCACTGCAGCCTCCTTCTCTCGGGTTCAAGCAATTCTCCTGCCTCAGCCTCCCCAGTAGCTGGGATTACAGGCACGCACCACCACGTCCAGCTAAAGTTTTGTATTTTTTAGTAGAGACTGGGTTTTGCCATGTTGGCCAGGCTCGGCTCAAACTCCTGACATCAGGTGATCTGCCTGCCTTGGCCTCCCAAAGTGCTGGGATTACAGGCATGAGCCACTGTGCCTGGCCTTATTTAATGTTCATTCTGAGTAACAAGTCCTAGGAATTTACACCGAAAATGATTGTATTAATGGATTAGCGTTACTTGACTTGGGTTAGAAAACTCACATTTCTTATAAGATTGTTTTTCTCAAAATCTGCAATCTGTTCCTGACATCTAAGAATAAATAAAGGATAGTAATTTATCATCATAGATACTTAATTTTCAAAAGATAATTTTAAATTAAAAATACAAAATAGTACAATAATTTTTAAATACTTTTTAACAACAAAATTATTTTTCCAAACAAAACCATTCTAAAATAGTGATTTCAACTGATGGGTTGTTTTTTAAAAGGTAAAATGAGGTAATATATATTTTATTTTATAAGTTCATATGCATAGCAAATTTTAATTATAATATGAGCTGCTTTAAAGTTTAAAATCAGAGTGTTACAAATGCGAGTTAGAGTCTCACCAGTCTTGTCATTCAGTTTATTACTATTTTCATTTATTTACATTTTATACAATTGAGAAAATCCTGATTCATACAGGTAAATAATGCTGTACTTGCTTGTTTAGTTTTATCATAGCAGAAGTAAAGAGATCTGAATTTCAAAGAAATAAGTACTGAACAATAGTAAGAGATACATTATAAATTCTCCAAACGTCAGCCAACTGTAGGTTTTTCCATTGTTTGTACAAAAAGTATCTCAGGTATCCCATATTGCTGTGTGGATATTCTCCAACATAACATTTTAATTGGTATCCTCTCGTGCACCTGGTCTGAAAGATTAAGCATTACCATAAAGACATTGAGTCACCTAAGAGACAGCTTAGATTAGACAGTTGATAAGGCACTGAACTTTGACTAGCTTGTATATTTAAAATAAAAAGAGATTCATTTAAATTGAAGGAGATAAGAGAGACTGAAATATTTTTATTTGGCTAGTCTAAGTGGGGAGACTTATGAGGAATTAATAAAAAGGTCGACTTAGAGGCCCTATTATTTGCACAGCAGCAAAACCTGAGATGTACACATTTTAGTGTACATTTTTAGAGTATGTTTACAACAATAAGATAATCTGAATTGGATGGTTGAGTAACCTTTAAACTCATCTGGTAAACCTCTAATGTGTAGTAGAAATAGTTTGAAAGCTTCCGACATATAATAGTATTTACTTCAGGAAAATAATTTGATGTTTCAACATTGGTCTCTTTTTCTATATTATTTCAGCCTAAGTCTATCTTCATACCACAGGAAATGCATTCTACTGAGGATGAAAATCAAGGAACTATCAAGAGATGTCCCATGTCAGGGAGCCCAGCAAAGCCATCCCAAGTTCCACCTAGACCACCACCTCCCAGATTACCCCCTCAAAAACCTGTTGCCTTAGGTAATGGTGGAGGGTGACAGCAAATACGTTACCAGGTTTCATACTATGTGGGGGGAAAAATGGAGGAAAACTTTCTTTTAAGAGATTATTTGAAATTCTTTTGGTGGAGGAGTGAAGGAAAGCAATGGCTATGGAGATGTTTTCTGCTTTTTGCCTACTGGCTTAAAGTGTTTTTGTGACAGGATTCCCTATGACACAGTCTGCGATACTTTGTCCTCATCTCTCATTTCATATTTAGCGTTCTCTCTTCTAGAGACTGGTTCACTATTCGTTTAGCTACAGTGTGGAAACAATGCAAATTAAACTGTGAACAAACACGGAAAACGTGTTTTGTGTCTAGGTTACTTCTGTTTTACAAGAGAGTACCTTGTCTAACTCCTTATTTCATTTAATCATTTCTAAAAAAGTAATTGATATTATTTGCTAGGTATTTGCCTCCAAATTAATACTAGAAGGAGCTATTTTAACACTGTAAAGACTCCTCTGTGTTTATCCAGAAGAAGCAGTTTTTAAAAAGAGCAACTAGCCCGGGCACGGTGGCTCACACCTGTAATCCCAGCACTTTGGAAGGCCGAGGCAGGTGGATCACCTGAGGTCAAGAGTTTGAGACCAGCCTGACCAACATGGTGAAACCCCATCTCTACTAAAAACAAAAATACAGAATTAGCTGGGTATGGTAGCGCATGCCTGTAATCCCAGCTACTTGGGTGACTAAGGCAGGAGAATCACTTGCTTGAACCTGGGAGGCAAAGTTTGCACTGAGCCAAGATCACGCCATTGCACTCGAGCCTGGGTGATAAGAGAGAAACTCCTTCTCAAAAAAAAAAAAAAAAAGAGCAACTAAAGTTTCTTGGATGACATAATATAAATCACCCCTTTTCTAAAAGTAGTTACGAAATCAGTATTTGGTTTTTTAAAGCTGACAAATACATGCACTTATATACAACCTGAATTTAAATTTGCCTAATATGCCAGAAATAGAGGTATAAATAGAAGAACATATATATGACGTCTTACTTTCGTAGTAAATATTCTGATTAGGTGATCCCAAATGAATGACACTATCCCAAAGTTAATATTTTTCCTTTCCTACTTGATAACTTTCTGAATAAAAATTTTCGTGAAGATTAATCATTTTCAATGAATATATCTTATTGAAGGAAATGGAATGAGCTCCTTCCAGTTAAATGGTGAACGAGATGGCTCATTATGTCAACAACAAAATGAGCATAGAGGCACAAACCTTTCAAGAAAAGAAAAGAAAGATGTACCAGTAGGTATTGATATTCATAAGTTCTACTTGTATTTGTTTCCTTTTTAACTGTTAAGTTAGTTCTATGCTTACAATTAGTGAAACTATAGCACTAGTATATTTCGCAATTACTATATTGATATTGTAATATATTATAATGGTGAATAGATTATTTAAATCTTGAAAAAAAGTAACTTAGCTGTGGTAAACTTGAATGATGGCTTTTTATTGTTTCCATTTTTTAGACCAATTTGTTATGTAGTATATTATAAAACATCTTTATACAAGTAAACGCTTAGTATTCTTGTGATTGTTCACAAAATAACTATTGTTATTCTCATTGAGGGTAATTGATTCTTAATAGTTTCTCTTACAGTCTCATGAAGTTATGGAAAGAAGGACATAGATAAAGAAAGCTGTAGCTTCTACCCCAGGACAAATTTCTAACTATAGATCAGGGGTCCCCAACCCCTGGGCCGCAGACCAGTAGTGGTCAGTGGCCTGTTAGGAACTGGGCTACACAGCAGGAGGTGAGCAGTGGGCAAGTGAGCATTACCACCTGAGCTCCACCTTCTGTCAGGTCAGCTGCAGCATTAGATTCTCATAGCGCAAACCCTATTGTGAAGTGTACATGTGAGGGATCTAGGTTGCACACTGCTTTTACGAATGTAACTAATGCCTGATTACCTGATTAACAGTTTCATCCCCAAAACATACCCTACCCTTCAACCCCCATCTGTGGAAAAATTGTCTTCCACGAAACCAGTCCTTGGTGCCAAAAGGTTGGGGACCACTGTTAGAGACTACATAAGTAGAGACATTGCTGCTCTTACCACTTCAGGAAAGGTGAAATTAGCCTTAGCAGCTACTCCTATCACAAATGTTAGCTAAAACATCATAACTGTTAAAACATAAATGTTATTCATCAGGGATCATGAAGAGATGAAAAATTTTAAACATTTGTAAAGAATTGACTTATAATCACTGGAAGACATTCAACTATCATCATAGAATTTAAAATAGTAGAAAATCCTTAAAATCCCCAGTACCTCAGCAGATGTCAACGAGATGAATGGAATTTTTTGGAAGTTTTTGTATACACTAATATTTGTTATTTTTATAGAAAATTGTAGTATATTCAGTATGTTTGTACACATACGTGCTATGGTTTCTGCAGTAAGCACATCACTAGAGGTTTTTGTGCTATATCTATTTAACTTTTTAAAAATATTTCACTATGCAATATGACATATTATTCTTAAAATTCATGTGAAGTATTTTGTGTTATTCGTTGTAATTTGTGAAATTTAGGTTATTTTTAACAAGAGTGTAAACTGTTCTTCAGAAATGGGTTTTATGAAGTTCTATCCAACTGAGCAGTGCCTTTTTGCTTTCAACAATTTAAATTTTAACAGACCTGCTAACATAATAGTACAAAAATGCAGCTGAGTGACTGTAACACAGTATAAAATAAATAGCCTTTGAGAGATATAAACTTTTTTTTTAACTTTTCCTATGGTACTAAGTAAACATTTTTGTGTATACATTTTTAGTTCACTTTTTCTGTTACTTTACTTCATTAAGATAAGCAACTAACTGTTTCAGTAATTCTGAAATAAATATGTCCATGGCTGTATGATAGGATCAACAGTATCAGTGATATATTGAAGCATGCTTACAGTTTATGCTGTAATTCTTAAAATTATTTACAGCCCTCACATCTGTAATCCCAGTGCTTTCAGTGGAAAAGGCAGGGGGATCACTTGAGACCAGAAGTTCAAGACCAGCCTGGGCAACATAGCAAAACCCTGTCTCTACAAAAAATAAAATACAAATTTAGCCAGACATGGTGGCACGCACCCATAATCCTGCTCAGGAGGCTGAGACAGGAGAATCACTTGAGCCCAGGACGTCAAGGTTACAGTGGACTATGCTTGCCTGCCACTGCACTCCAGCCTGGGTGACAGAGTGAGACCCCATCTCAAAAAATCTATTTATTTAATTTATTTTTGAGATGGGGTCTCACTTTGTCACCCAGGCTGGAGTGCAGTGGCGCAATTTTGGCTCACTGCAACCTCCTCCACCTCCCGGGTTCAAGTGATTCTCCTGCCTCAGCCTCCTGAGTAGCTGGGATTACAGGTGCATACCACCATGCCAGGCTAATTTTTGTATTTTTAGTAGAGATGGGGTTTCACCATGTTGGTCAGACTGGTCTCGAATCCCTGACCTCATGATCCACCCACATCAGCCTCCGAAAGTGCTGGAATTACAGGTGTGAGCTACCACGCCCAGCCTTATTTATTTTAAATAATATTTACAACCAGTTCTATTAGTGCTTAGGTTAAATCTGAGAGTTATAACACTCAGAGCTCCCTAATTTAAAATGATGTTTTGCTAGGCCAGGCACGGTGGCTCACATCTGTAATCCGTACACTTTGGGAGGCCGAGATAGATGGATCACTTGAGGCCAGGAGTTCAAAACCAACCTGGCTAACATGGTAAAACCCCGTCTCTACTAAAAACACAAAAATAGCCGGGCGTGATGGCAGGCACCGGTAATCTCAACTACTCAGGAGGCTGAGGCACGAGAATCGCTTGAACCTGGGAGGCAGAGGTTGCAGTGACCCGAGATCATGCCCCTGTACTCCAGCGTGGGTGACAGAGCAAGACTCTGTCTCAAAAACAAACAACAACAACAACAAAAAATGATGTTTTGCTCAAATAGATAATTTAATAACAGTATAAGAAAAAATATATATAAATTATTTGCAAGATGGAATAAAAAGGTATCTGAAATTATGGCAATAATAAGATGTGTGCACCCTCAAAAATATATCTACAAAGTAAGTACGTCATCTTAATTTCAGAAATATTGTATTCTTATGTTATATATATGAAATTAACAGTAGCTTTTTTATTAGTTTTCATCTAATTGTTTAAGTGATTCTGACGTATGGCAGCTCTAGGGAAAAATTAAAACGTCATCCCTTAAAATGATGTTATTGAGATTAACCTTGAAAGAAATGTAGACTGTCACAAAGTTCGTGTTTAAAGTATACCCAGGGGGTTCCCTCTCAGGGGACAGTTCATATACTCAAGAATGTGGCCGCTTGGAGAAATATCTGGCATTCTTCAGGATAGTGTGGGTGAGCAAATGTGTTACATTTCTTCTCCTTGTAATTGCCTGTATACTCTAACCAATGATTAATATATTTGAATTCATCAAAATTGAGAACTTCAGTTGGCAAAACACATTGTAAACATGATGATGATTATCTATACACGAGGAGAAACTATTTGTTATATATATATAACAGATGAAATACTCAAACCTAGAATATATTTTTAAAAGCTCCAGCAAATATATATGAAGAAAGATAACTCAGTTTTAAAAAAATGGGAAAAGAATTCACAAAAGAGGAAATACAGATAGCAAATAAACACTGTTTTTAAAAAGATTCTTAATCTTCCTAGCAATCAGAGGCATGCAAATTAATGAGGAACACAGGAGAGAAGATTTTTTACTAATCAGCTTGGTGATATTGCTGTGAGACTAGAAAGAACCAGGAGCTCTCATACATTGCTGGTGGGTGTGATGTGATATGTACACTCTGAAAAGCAGTTTGACAGTCAATATGCACTAAAATGTAAAAGGTAGAGACCCTGTGTACCAGTAGTTTCTCAGTATACCCATACTGTGATATACTTCTCACAGTGTACCCATAAAAACATCCACTCATACGCTGTGTAAGAATATGTGTAAACATATGCAGGAATGTTTATTTCAGCATTCGTGTTCTAGTAAAATATTGACAGTAATCTAAATACCGAATAATGTTTAAGGAATAGTTAAATAAAGTATATTTATGCTGTGCTGCAGTTAAAACAAGTGAACTAAGTCTATATGACCGATACGGATTACTGCCCAATTTTAAGGCAAAGAACATGCAGACAGTGTATAACTATTAGCGTTTTAAAGCACACACACAAAAAATGATTTTCTGTGGGAACATGTATTTACATATATACCAAAAAAGTCTGGAAAGCCATATGATTACATAAGTATATCTAATTCACTAGAGAAAGATTTGGAAGGTTTTACACCAAACTAATTTTTCTGGGGCAAGTACTAGAAATAGTGCGTTGTGAAAGAACTGTGGGGAACTTCAGCCTTAACTGTAATGTTTTGTTTTACAAAGAATGTATTCATGTATTTTATGTGAATAAATGTGTTTGAAATACAGTATTGTTATACAAAACAGCAGCAAAAAAAAGTGTAATTGTACATGTGTTCTTTTTCTAGAAGCCTATTAGTAATGGTCTTCCTCCAACACCTAAAGTGCATGTAAGTACTAAATATGGAGTAGGCTGAGTTTCAAGCTAAGTCACTTGTATGTGTTATCTTTGCTTAGGTTTTTTTTTCGTCTGTTTGAAAGAACCTTCATTACTATTGAACAAAAATCTAAAAGATTGCTAATTTAATTACAGGAATGTGTCACCATACCTGGCTAATTTTTATATTTTTAGTAGAGACAGAGTTTCACCATGTTGGCCAGGCTGGTCTCGAATTCCTGGCGTCAAGTGATCTGCCCACCTTGGCAGATCACTTCCCAAAGTGCTGTGATTATAGGCATAAACCACCACGCCTGGCCTTTTATTTATTTATTTATTTATTTATTTATTTTTGAGATGGAGTCTCACTCTGTTGCCCAGGCTGGAGTGCAATGGCGCAATCTTGGTTCACTGCAAGCTCTGCCTTCCGGGTTCACGCCATTCTCCTGCCTCAGCCTCCTGAGTAGCTGGGACTATAGGTGTCTGCCACCACGCCCAGCTAATTTTTTGTGTGTTTTTATAGAGACGAGTTTTACCATATTGGCTAAGCTGGTCTCGAACTCCTGACCTCAGGTGATGTGCCCACCTCAGCCTCCCAAAGTGCTGGGATTACAAGTGTGAGCCACAATGCCCCACCCTTTTTTACCTGTAAATTCTACTTTTTAATTAGTACAGAGTATACTTTATAAACTATGTTACAAAATATATATACTTTATATTCGTAATGTGTATCATACTTAAATTATAAATATTTTAAAATAATTTTAATACTAATTTATACAGTATACTTTATATTATATAGCATATATATTATAGCAGAGAAATACATACAATAGGGCAAAACTTCCCACCTGACTGCAAGATAAAACACTTACCTCAGGCTTGCAGTTTGACAAACTGCAAGGTATCTATGAATGCCAGGTAGATTCCAACTATACAAATTAGCTTAAGATTGGGAACTGGCTTGATTGTTTTGTTCTTCATTTTGTCATGTAAATTTCTAGGAGTTAGCAGTACCTCAACATACAAATTTCCATAGCTGTCTTAAAGGGTTGTTACTAGGATTAGTTAAATGATACAGTTTCTGCCCTACATCATATAAACATGTCTCTTTTGGTCTACTACTACCTGATGGTATTGCCAAGCTAAATTGTTCTTTTTTGGTACCAAAATCTTTAAAAATATATTGGTTGGTATATTTCTGTCATGAAAAGGGAAATTTTAAGGTCCATGTTTTAATTATGTTAATATTTTTAATCCATTATTGTCAACTAGTGATGTTTTCTTTCAGTATGTTACCTCCGTGTTTGTGAGGAAGACATTCCATCTATAAAATGATGCACAAATGCTGTTCTTTTAATATAGGCCAACATGACAAATACTGAAATTTTCTCTGACCAAAAATATTTTCGTACTGTTTTTCTCTCAAGTTGTCAGTAGTAAAAGTGATTACCTGAGTCAGTATTCTTGTGCCTTGAGAATTTAACCAGAAGGATAATTTCAGAGTTAATATTTTGCTCTTTGACGATATAAAGTTCAGATGAGTGATATATTTCATTATGATTTATTTATTATCTGAAAAGTTTGTAAATGGACTTGATAAATAATAGTAACATCAAAGAGTTAAGCTTTTTAATGAATCTTTCCAGGGAAAATAATCAGATTGCTTGATTGAAAAAATTAAAATATAAAGTCTATATGTTTGGAGGTTGAAGTACCTACATGAATTTCAAATCAGCCGTACCTGTTTCAGTTTGTAATGTGAAATTCAATATTTAATACCATTTTTAGGCTCATAAAACCAAACAAAAAAACTGTCTTCCTTTGTAGAGATTATGATTTCCTACATATGACCTTTGTTTTCTCTTTTTTCCAAGTAAAATTATTGTGGCACCTGGAAACTTGTGGTACCACTGTTAGGCAAATGACTATGGTGATTTCTTACACTTACTTCTGTAAATTTGAAGATGATCATAATTTCAGTATACTATCTATAGACTCTCACATTAAAATAGATAATAATTACATTTTATATATTAAAGACTGTTACTTGTCACTGTTTCATATTGGTTATTCTTTGTTTCCCTAGATGGGTGCATGTTTTTCAAAAGTTTTTAATGGGTGTCCCTTGAAAATTCACTGTGCATCATCATGGATAAACCCAGATACAAGAGGTAGTATTGTGTGTTTTTTATCTGTTATCTTCCTAATTTTTTTTAACTGGGGCCATGAAAGCATTTGTGATTTTGTTTATTTTCTGAGTATCTTTCTGGGGAAAAAAAAGTTTTGTTATAATTTTTTTTTTTAATTTTAAGGTTAATATGTTTCTTTGTGCTGTTATCAGTGTTTGAGGTGACACATAACATTAAAATTTCATTGTATAGTTACCATCTCAATATAGTGAAGCCATGTATTCTGTGCCACCCTAGTTTCCTCCAGAAATGTTTCTGCTGCTGCTGCACAGTAGTCTGGTATCTTTTTTTATTTTTTATTTTTAGGGAAAGAGTCTTACTCTGCCAACCAGGCTAGAGTACAGTAGCATGATCATGGCTTACTATAACCTCAAACTTCTGGCCTTATGCAGTCCTCCTGCCTCAGCCACCCGAGTAGGTAGGACTACAAGCACATGCCACCATTCCTGGCTGTTTTTGTTTTTTAATTTTATGTAGAGATGGGGTCTCTCTGTGTTTCCCAAGCTGGTTTCGAACTCCTGGGCTCAAGCAGTTGTCACCTCAGCCTCCCAAAGTGCTGAGATTATAGACATGAACCACTGGCCAATAGCTTCATTTTTTTCAAAACAGCCATTATGGAAGGAATTTAGCTACCAAGGACCCAGGGTTTAGTGACCACTTGAGAGGATCTCTGACCTTAAAAGGGACCATAATCAGAAAAGTTGTCCTTAGGCACCACTAAGAACTGTCTGTGTCCTCTCACTGTATATCTGGATCTTAATAGCTGTCTGTTTATGTAAGATACACATAGAACATTTATACATGAACATTTTTGTATACATACACATATACCCATTAAATAGTCTGAGTACTTTTATGTCATAGGCAAGGAAACTGGCACTCAGAGAGGTTCATTGTTTGTAGCCAATTAGAAAGGGTCAGTTTAAATCCAGCACTGTCTGACCACAAATCTTACGCTATTAATGTCCCAATACTCATCTTAAATGCTGGGCACTTTAGGAATGCTCTTAGCATTCTATACTGTTCTCAGCATACTTCAGTTTAGTCTAGTTAGTCTAGAAAAGTTCTTGACCTGTTACTCTGTATTGTCTTAAAAACAGATCGGGCACTTGTTCTTCAAGTTGCCTGCTTGGATCTCTTCGAAGTGTTCTTTCCTTTCTTTCCTGTTCTAAAGCCTTTTTAATAAATTTCCACTCCTGCTCCTGCTCTGGAAAGAAAAACAGAAAGGACCATGGCCATGCTTCCCATGTCTTTTAGAAGATACTGAGTACCCTAGCAGGTATCCAAGTTTTAGTTAACTTTTTAATGGACTGTGGTCAGATTCTGAGGTTTTTTAAATAAGAGTGCTTATAGTACAGCTCTGAAAAAAAATTCTGTAGAAATAATTAGAATCTGTATCAGCCACTCTCGATTTATATTCTGTATGTCAGTTGCACATGATCCTCTCTTTAGGGGGTTTTAGGAAAAGGAGCTGCAGATTCTTTGCCAGTTCTTAGCACTCTCTGATGAGTGAAGAATGTACTATGCCACTCTTCAGAATCTCCCTTACATAAAAATTCTCTTCACTGCTTTGAGGCTAATATTTACATATAATTCAGTTTATGGGTCTAAAGTGTCTAACCTCTTCTTTGTATTCACTGCTTATAAATCATGGTAATTCTTGTTTTATATGTTAATACATACGGAAGTTTATATTATAGAAATCCTATTAAAAAATCTTTTATTTACCAAAATCAGTCAATGAATTACTTTTGTTTCAGATCAGTACTTGATATTTGGTGCCGAAGAAGGGATTTATACCCTCAATCTTAATGAACTTCATGAAACATCAATGGAACAGGTATGTTATTTTGTATATTCTTTTTTTTTTTTAATTTTTAAGTTACCATAAGTACACATTAGACCAGAAATAAGATTCAGTTTCATGACTTGCTGCCTCTTTTATTCTGTTTTGTTTTGTTTTGTTTTGTTTTGTTTTGTTTTGTTTTGTTTTGTTTTGTGTTTTAAGACTGAGTCTCACTCTGTTTCCCAGGCTGGAGTGCAGCGGTGTGATCTCGGCTCACTGCAACCAGGTTCAAGCAATTCTCATGCCTCAGCCTCCCAAGTAGCTGGGATTACAGACATGAGCCACCATGCCTGGCTGATTTTTGTGTTTTTAGTAGAGACAGGGTTTCACCATGTTGCTCATGCTGGTCTCGAACTCCTGGCCTCAAGTGCTGGGATTACACATATGAGCCACCCCGCCCCAGCCTCTTTTATTCTTAAAATCCTCATGAGGCCGGGCGCTGTGGCAAGTGCCTGTGATCCCAATACTTTGGGAAGCCAAGGCAGGCAGATCACCTGAGATCAGGAGTTCGAGACCAGCATAGCCAACATGGTGAAACCCCATCTCTACTAAAAATACGAAAATTAGCTGGGCATAGTGGCGTGTGCCTGTAATCCTAGCTGCTTTGAAGGCTGAGACAGGAGAATTGCTTGAACCCAGGAGGAGGAGGTTACAGTGAGCTGAGATCACGCCATTGCACTCCAACCTGGGCAGCAAAAGTGAAACTCCATCTCAAAAAAAAAAAACTTCATGGAGCATGTTCTAATTACCAGATACCTAAGACAGATTCACAGGACTAGTCCATACCCTTGAAAAGCTCATGATCTAATAGGGAAAACAGATGTATAAACCAGTAACTACAACACTCAGGATTAGATGTCATAGGAATGAGTATAAGATATTGGCCATAGAGGTGGATGTCATCAGCACCTCCTGTGGGGAGATGAGAAGGAGGGGCATTTGAGATGGACCTTAAATTCTGATGAATAGAAGTTTGCCACACAGACAGGATAAGCATGATGGCATAGAGATGTGAAATAGCATGGCAAGTATGGGAACAATGACTGGACAATTTGACTGGAGTACAGAATGGTAACAATAGATGGAGCTGAGTAGGCAGGCAGAAGCCAAATACCTAAGCTTGGTGTACCATGCTGATGGAACAGACCTGTGTTTTAGAAATATCTGTTTGCAGTATGGTGAGAGATGAGACTAAAAACCATGGTCAAATGGTGAAAGAGTGTTAATTCAGGGCAGAGGTAGAGAGAATAGAGGGGAAAAGATAGTTTTATTGAGATATAATTCATATAGCATATAGTTCACCCATTTAAAGGGTACAATCCAGTGGCTTTTAGTATGTTCACAGCATGTGCAGCCATTACCACCATCAGTTTTAGGACATTTTTGTCATCTCCAAAAGGACCTCCATAATCATTAGTGGTCATTCCCCATTTCTCTCCTCCTCTCCCCCGATATGGGGATGTTTTTGAGTGTCACAATGAGTGGGGGGAGCTTTTGTCATTTAGTACCCAGGAGTCAGGAACATAAAACAACCTGCAAACTGATAATAATGATGATGATATTAATAGCTAATATTTACATAAAGCTTACTATGTGTCCATGCAGTGTTTTTGAATGCTTGACATACATTATAGATTCTTCATGAAATCTCTCAGAGGTAGATACCATTGATATTCTCATTTCACAGATGAGAAAACTGAAGCACAGAAAGGATTAGTAACTTGCCAAAGACCCCACAGCTATTCAGTGGCTGGACTGGGATATGAACCTAGGCAAGCTAGCTCCAAATGCCATGCCCTTAACTACTTCACCATATTCTCTCTCCCAGTTGTATAGTTCCTGTAGAGAAATGCTGGACCTGGAGAAAGATCAAAGATCTAGAATTGACCAAATTGAGTGACCAATTCAACATGGAGGGTGAAGAGAGGTCTAGGTTAACTTCAGGTTTTCCACTTAAGTGACTGGGTGCTTGACAGTAACAGAAAGATGGAGTATAGTATACTGAAGGATGTACTGATTTGAAGAGAATGGTAATGCTTTCAATTTGGTCATACTGAGTTTGGGGTGCCTTCAGGTTGTGTGACTAATTCTTTTATCAATATAAATTGATTACAAGGCCGGGCGCAGTGGCTCACACTTGTAATCCCAGCACTTTGGGAGGCCGAGATGGGTCAGGAGTTCAACACCAGCCTAACAAATAAGGTGAAACCCCGTCCTTACTAAAAATACAAAAATTAGCCGAGCATGGTCGTGTGCACCTGTAGTCCCAGGTACTCAGGAGCCTGAGACAGGAGAATTGCTTAAACCCAGAAGGCAGAGGTTGCAGTGAGCCAAGATCGCACCACTGCACTCCAGCCTGGGCAACAGAGTGAGACTCTGTCTCGAAACAAAATAAAAATAAAAATAAATTGATTACAAATAAAATGGAAAGAAAAAATCTGTAAGTAATGATTTATTCATGACTAAACATTTTCATCTTCTTTTTTTAATCAAATTTTCTAACAAGATCCTAAACTGATATACTGTAAATCTTTTAATCTGGAAATGGTATACAGTGAAATGACTGAAAAGTACCTATGAACAGGGAAAGGGAGGAAAAGGATCTTGTAATTATAATAATTAGTAAATAAATAATTCAAAGATGGTCCTGTTTTTATTGGGTATAATGAGATATCCAGAAATAATATTGGTAACAATATTAATTGTAGGGAATAAGGCCAGCTTTATGCATAGGTGGAGTAAGCATTTATCAACCTAATTTGAAGAACTCTTCCATTGTTTTTGTTTTTGAGACAGGGTTTCATTCTGTCACCACGGCTGGAGGGCAGTGGCATGAACACAGCTCACTGCAGCCTTGATCTCCTGGGCTCAAGTGACCTTCCCACCTCAGCGTCCTCAGTAGCTGAGTCTACAGGCACATGCCACAATGCCTAGCTAATTTTTTGGTATTTTGTCGAGACTGGGATTTCACTTTGTTGCCCAGGCTGATCTCAAACTCCTGGGCTCAAGCAGTCCTTCTGCCTCACCCACCCAGTGCTGGGATTACAGGTGTGAGCCACCAGGCCGGGCTAGGACTCTTAAGAGAAGGCATCCATCAACCACACCTAGCCCCAGTCTGCAATAACTTCCCTTCTTAGTTGCTTTAGCATTTGAAATTAGATTACTAGAGTAATTTTTTTTTGAAACATTGCCCTTCAAAGGAAACCTTTTTCCCTCCTAGAGGGAGCCTATAAGACTAAAGAATTAGTATATGTGGAGCCTGAATTTTTCATCTTATTATGAAATTGATGATTAGTTTGATTTTCTCTAGACTTTAGAGGAAACAGGGTGGCATGAGCCTACTAGATAGGAGAAGATTCTGAAAAGTGAGGAGATGACACAAATCAGGGTCCTGATTTAAAATTTTTTATCTGGCTTCATTATTCATAGCTAACATTTATTCAGTACTCAGTGTGTGTTAGACACTCTTCTAAGTGTTTTACAAGGAGTATCGTGTTTAATTACCATACAGCTCTATGAGATATAGATATTCTGTTTTACAGATAAGAACACTGAGACAGAGATTCAGTAAATTACCCAAGATCACACAGAGTCATTGGTAAAACAGATACATGAGTCTAGGCAGAATATAGAAGCTACCCTTCTTAACTGTTATATTCTTATTTATTAAACCAATCATTTCACCTAGAACCTAACTCACTAAAGGAAGAAAGCATTGAAAATCTAGTAAAGTTGTTGTTACTAGAAATCTAGAAAAAGTTGTTGTTAAAAATGAAAATTCATAATGAAATCCAGTACTTTTTAAAAATAAAACTATACATAAATACCTTTTCATTGTCCCTATGTAGAAAATATGAAAGGAATTTGTGTCTTGTCTTGCTACTTTATATATGTTTATATTAAATAAGCAAACCCACTTATATTTACAAGTGTATAATTTTATAGTAAACCATAGATGTGGTATCAGATAAATACTTTTTTAGTGGATATGTATATAAAAACGCAGTTCAACACTGAATTAAATAAAAATCTGTTTCTTGCTACTTTGATAACATATACTGATATGTGGTCTGGGGTAAGTCATTGCCCCTTCTCTGCCTGGTTTTTTCAGTATAGCCAATGAAGTTCCAATTTTGTTGTGAATTTTTTGTGAAAAGCAGAAAGTAGGAAATGGATGTTGATATCTTCTCTATCTGAGGCACAGGTATAGGCACATTTTACAAATTTAAAAAACTGTATTGGCAATGCCACATTTTAGTTGTTTGGAGAAATTGGTTATTTTATGTAAGTACATTTTCCCAGTAAATGAAATAAAATTTTTATTAAAATGTTACTTTGTTTCGCCTCCCTTTTATTGTTACCTTTTCTCTTTTAGTTATTCAGTCCCATTATTATGGCTGTGTTTCCATAAAGTAATGTCCTTAGAGGCCTTGATGTGTTTCATCATTCACCCCTGCGTCCTCTCTATTCCCTTCTCTCATCTCAGTTACTTTGGGAGTAACTTAGTTGTAGGAATTACCAGAGCAAACCCAGCAACCAAGGTTGTTAAGTCAGAATGCTTAATTATGTACATCAGTGGCTCTCAAACCTCAGTTTGCCTCAGAATTACTTGGAGGCCTAGTTAAACCATAGATTCCTGGGTCCTCCTTCAGAACTTCTTGCTTCAGTAGGTCTGGGGTGAGGTCCAAAAATTTGCATTTCTACCATGTGCCCAGGTGTTGCTGATGCTGCTGGTCCAAGGACCACTTTAAAAACCACTGATATGCATAGCAAAATGTCTTAATGAGAGTGTTTTTTTAAATATATAGGTTGTGTTCCATGAAATTCACTTTTCTTTGCTCTAAATTGTGACCACTTTCAGGCTTCCAGAGATGCCTCTCAGTTCTTATGGTACTAAATTTTAGTAATGAATTTCATATATATGTGTGTGTGTATATATATATCTATATATGTGTATATATCTATATATGTGTATATATATATCCTTTATGATTTGTGAGTTTTCATCATATTCTGTCTCAGCCTTTTTTTCCCCTCCATACCTAGTGTTTCTGTATCCTGTGTTCCACTACACCATGATCCTTTTTAGAAGCCATGCATTGCATATTATGCCTAGTTAAGTATATTTTGGGAGGAGTAGACAGGAGAATCTTAATTATTCAACCCCAGAACCAAAATAAAGGAATAGATGTTGTTTGAAAATGTTCTTATTCCCTGCATAGTTTGGGGTTACATAGCCTAGCCCTTAAAATAAGAGAGACTTGAGCTGATCATATCGTGTTTAGGCTAAAATTTAGCCTAATATATTTTTTTCTCTCACATAAATATGTATGTATGTATATCATCTTGTTTTGAATCATTGATAAAGTTAATTTATATTAAAAATAACTTACTTTTTAAAGAACTGACTATAGATATGACAGCTTACATGATTACTGTGTGCAGATTTACATTGCTGTTATGTATTATTCTTTATAAACTTTGTGTCTTTTTTTAATCAGCTGTTCCCTCGAAGGTGTACATGGTTGTATGTAATGAACAATTGCTTGCTATCAATATCTGGTAAGTATTTTAGTTTTCAAATACCTTACAATTGTTACTATTTGTTACTAGCTTTTACGTCATATCTGTTTTTCTTTATAGGTAAAGCTTCTCAGCTTTATTCCCATAATTTACCAGGGCTTTTTGATTATGCAAGACAAATGCAAAAGTTACCCGTTGCTATTCCAGCACACAAACTCCCTGACAGAATACTGCCAAGGTAAGGGTACATCCTTAGAGGCAATATGATGTTAACAGTTCATTCTCATAAATACCTATGCTACAGAAAGTGAAAGAGCACTCAGTTTGGGTTAATAGAAATCATGATGAAAAAATAATAAGTAATATAATTTAACAAGTGCTTATTGATCACACTCTTGTTCTAAAATTTTTCTACTTTATACTTTAAAATTATATCAGACATTTTCTCTCTGAATTTGTTATTCTTTTTTGGCAAGTTTAAAACTAGTTTTTTCTTGCACTTTGCCGTAATTTTACATTGCATTTAGTGCCTTTGCTTTTGACATATGTGTTAACTTTATAAAATTTTTCTCAAAGTTTCTACACCTAGAAAATCAAAATGATTTATTGAAAAATGTTTTTGCAACCTGGCATGATGGCTCACGCCTGTAATCCCAATACTTTGAGAGGCTGAGGCAGGAAGATGGCTTGAGGCTAGGAGTTCGAGACCAGCCTGAGCAACGTAACGAGACCTCATCTCTACAAAAATTATTTTTTAAAAAATTAGCTAGGCATGGTGGCTCGACCCTGTGGTTCCAGCTACTCAGGAGGCTAAAGTGGGAGGATCACTGGAGCCCTGGAGGTTGAGGCTGCAGTGAGCTGTGATCGTGCCACTACACTCCAGCCTGGGTAACAAAGCAAGACCATGTCTCAGTGTTTTGCATTAGAAAATCATTAGTTTGAAGTTGAGGGGTTTCGCCTTTCTACTTTCAGTAATTTGTTGTTATGTTCTGTTCTTTCATTGTTTAATATAATATTGGACCTCTTTATTGACTGAAAGATTTTCTAACTCTAGTATGAATTGTATTTTATGAAAAGTTTATAATATGGCTATTCTTTTTTATAATATTTATTGTAAAGCAACTAACATAAAACCTTAATTTTCAAGTACCTTGAGAATCTGCTGTTCTCAATTGCTGAGTTTACAGTGTGGCTAAGATTTGCTCCTATGTGTACATGATTTTTTTAAAAAATTAACCTTTTTGATGAAAATTATATAAAAATATATAGGATGTTCTCTCTTCTTAAATAGAGTATACGAATTTCATTGGGATCATTTCATGATTACTCGGAGTTGAACTTGATTTATTATATTTACTATAATACACACATAAAGTGCCCTCAAAGACTATATGACACATAGACTTAGATGCATTCACATTTGGATATATTTTATTAGAGACCTTTTTAGCTTATTTGCTTTTAGCTGTGTTCATTTCTTCCAGATTTTACTGAATACACCAAATGTGTATGAAATGTTCCATGTATAGATGAGACAAAAATGAATAAGATATAATCTCTTCCTTTAAGAAGTTTCCATATGGTATGATTTTACCTACACTGAATATAGGTACTCATTGTACCATTTTATAATTCATTTTTAGTAAAGTATAAGCTTTGAAATTCAAGTAAAGTTGAATTTAAATCCTGGATCATTTACTTACTAAATATGGTACCTTGGATAAATTATACAACCTTTCCCCATGTGTTCAGCTGTAAGAATATTTCACCTCCAAGTTATTATTTCAGGGATTTTATTATAGTCAATCTTTAGTTTTTTTAGTAGTAACAGCCACAAATACATCTTTCCCACTTTCTTCAGTTTCATTATCTAGTAATTACTGTAAAATCTTTTAATTCTCTCACTTATTGGCAGAAAACCTAAAAACCCTTTTAACATGATAATATTTTATATATGTGTATTCATACCATTTCTTCTGCCATACAGTGAGCACAACTTAAACCTCTACTGAGCATCTTGTTCTTAATCTAACGATAAAGAGCCTCATGGTTCTCATTCTGAAGATAGGTACTCATTGCACCATATTGTAATCCATTTTTAGTAAAGCATAAGCTTTGGAATTCAAGTACAGTTGAATTTAAATCCTGGATCATTTACTTACTAGGTATGGGACCTTGGATAAATTATACAACCTCTCCACGTGTATTCAGCTGTAAATGGAACCTGTATACTCATCTGGCAGAGTTGTTTTGAAAATGATACATTGTGTATGTAAAGTACCTACCACAGCACCTAGTAAGATCTCAAAAAATAGACCTGTTGTCATCATTATTGGGCATGATAAATTGAACTATTCCTTGTAGTGTACCCTAAAATATCCTATGTTAAATGCATTCGGAGTGTTAGTTAATTTAGAATTCCAGTTACTTGGGTGCTGGTAAAATAAGTTGTATTGCCTTTACATGTACTGCCCACAACTCTATTTTGAAAAGTTTTTGAAATCCTTAATTCACAGCCATACTTAATAGTTGATTTCTGTTTGTGTAGTAGTCATCCCTATGGTCTTTCAGAACTTGGCAGTTAATTCTCCTGGGTTTTGACCAGTTCAGTGTTTTAACCCCTAAGTTAACTTTGGGAGCCAGAAGACAAGTTCACAAGTGTGGACAGGAACATTAAACTTTTTGCCAGCTGAAATCTATCAGGAGCTTGGTTCAGATTTTTTTTAATTCTAAAAAGCACTTTGGTTCGAAGCAGATTTGTTGAGTATGGGAAGTTTTTGTTTTGTTTTATTTTAAGCTGCATTAAACTCCAGTGTATATGAAAGGGGCATTTTTATAATTATAAAGTATAATGTAAAACTTTTCCTAATATAAAGTTAGTCAAGGGTACAATTAGGTGCTTTTACCAGAAAATTGTAACCAGAATATTCTAGATTGCCGTTGTAGTCGTTCAGTACTTCAACATCTGAATAAATTCTATATCATTGTTTAGCTATCACAGTGTAAAAAACGTTTTGATTCACAAGGACAAGTACTTAGAAATAGTTAACAGTTTTTAACAGCTTACCTTGCAAACTCCGAATAATGTTCATTTAAATTGATACAGCCTATAGTTCCAGCTACCTGGGAGGCTGAGGCAGGAGAATTGCCTGAACCCAAGAGGCAGAGGTTGCAGTGACCCAAGATTGCGCCACTGCACTCCAGTCTGGGCAACAGAGTGACACCCTGTCTCAAAAAAAAAAAAAAAGACCTGAGCAAAAATCTAAGCTTCAGATTTCTATGCTGTAACCTACCTCTTTATTGAACAGACTGAATGACACAGATGTCTAAAATGCATGGCACATAGTAAGGACTTAGTAAATGAAGCTAAAATTATAGCTTTTCATAAATAGGTCAATATATAAAATGTATTAAAGGTTAAAATTACAGTATTACAATATTTATTAATATTATATTTATGCTTGATTATCACTCAGTTGCCAATTGTGTAGTTACAAGAACATCCATCAGGAAAATTGTTCTGAGCTTGTTTGGATTGCATTGAACACATGTGTTGTACAATTTTATATAAAATTATACAACTCTAAAAAAAAAAAAGACTTGTGCAGAGCACTGGCATCTATCTAATCTTTGGCAAATTTACACATTTAAGTGGCTCATGCCTGTAATCCCAGCACTTAAGGAGGCTGCACTTTTGGCAGATTACCTGAGCCTCAGGAATTTGAGACCAATCTCTCTCTTATAAAAATTATTTTTTTAAAAAAGAATTTAATTATTTGTAGAAGTCAGGCACAGTTGCTCACACCTGTAATCCCAGCACTTTGGGAGGCCAAGGCAGGCGGATCACTTGAGGTCAGGAGTTCGAGACCAGCCTGGCCAATATGTCGAAACTGCGTCTCTACTAAAAATACAAAAATTAGCTGGGTGTGGTGGCTGATACCTGTAATCACAGCTATTTGAGAAACTGAAGCAGGAGAATCACTTGAACCTGGGAGGCGGAGGTTGCAGTGAGCTGAGGTGAAGCCACTGCATCCAGTGTGGGCGGCAGAGCAAGACTTTGTCTCAAAAAAAAAAAAAAATCTTTAGCTGGGCACCATGGCTCACGCCTGTAATCCCAGCACTTTGGGAGGCTGAGGCGGGCGGATCACCTGAGCTCAGGAGGCTGACGTTGCCCAACCCCATCTCTACTAAAAATACAAAAATTAGTCAAGCATGATGGCAGGCACCTGTAGTCCCAGCTATTCGGAGTTCTGAGACAGGAGAATTGCTTGAACCTGGGAGGCGGAGGTTACAGTGAGCCAAGATCACGCTCTTGCACTCCAGCCTGGGCGACAGAGCGAGACCTTGTCCAAAAAATAAAGTAAAATTTAATTTTAAAAAAAGTATACAAAATTGGGTTTAATTTGAGGTTTTTACAATTTGATGCACCATCAGTCTTTATTATATTACATTTTAAAAGATATTTGAGTGTATGGGTAGTTTTTAAATTGTAGTCTTAAAAAAAATTCAGAATTGATTTTTATCTGTTAAATTCGAGTCAGATGTTTGCAAAACCCCTATAGCACCTTTGCAGAACATCTGTATCCCACTTTTGCTGAATAAACAAAGATTTCTAAATAAAAGAAGTTCTTCACAAATTATTAAAACAACTTTTTACAGTACATGTAAATTTATTACATGTACTTAAAAATATCTTTCCCCAGTTTTTGGCTAATGTTTTCACTTTCTCAGTGTTATCTTTTGGTAAACCAAAGTTACTGATTGAATAATTGACTGCCACCTGTAGTTTGAGGTGCTAGGGATGAATCAGTGGGGGGAAAAAAAGTCAAATAAAATGTAACAGCATTTTCCTATATGATTTGTTCTTTTTGTGTTTTCTTAAATCTCAAGGTCATACATTTCTATAGACTTCTGTAGTTTGTTTTCACATTTAAATCCTTAATCCATTTGAAACTGATTGGGGGCCGTGAGAAAGGGATCCAATTTATTCTTTTTTTTTTTTTTGAGACAGAGTTTTGCTCTTGTTGCCCAGGCTGAAGTGCAGTGGTATGGTCTCAGCTCACCACAACCTCCGCCTTCTGGGTTCAGCAAATCTCCTGCCTCAGCCTCCTGAGTAGCTGGAATTACAGGCATGCACCACCATGCCTGGCTAATTTTTTTGTATTTTTAGTAGAGACGGGATTTTATTATGTTGGCCAGGCTGGTCTCAAACTCCTGACCTCGTGATCTGCCCACCTCGGCCTCCCAAAGCGCTGGGATTACTGGCACGTGCCACTGCACCGGGCCTTTTCATTCTAATTTTAACAGATGACCTAGTATGTCAGCACCAGTTTTGAACTCATCCTTTCTCCGCTGATCTGTAACAGTAGCTTTTTCATATACTAAGTTTGCCACATGTATATACTCACTTTTATTTACATTTAGGAAATTTTCTGTGTCAGCAAAAATCCCTGAAACCAAATGGTGCCAGAAGTGTTGTGTTGGTAAGTAAACTGTCCAATAGCATATAGCTGTCTTGCTTCACAGGGCAGCTAAGAAAACCCCATGAGACTCATTGTAAAATCTGGCATAAAACAGTACTACCCTAGGGCATTCTGCCAGTAATACTTTATTTTTCTCTCTTAAGTAGAACAAATTTCTTGGCCATTTCATCTCTGTGTAGACTAAGCCAAATATATAGTACCTTGCAAATAATTTATTTGCCAATAAGTTATTTGTTTAGCAAATAATTTATTGCCTGGGTAAATGGAGAAAGTAGTATGACTCTTTTTTTTTTTTTTTTTTTACCACATTTTATCACACCCTGTTTTCCAAGGGTCCTGTTACATACCATTCACCATTCTGCTTAGCAATGGCTTGTGAGATGGCATTTATTCCTTCAGCATGTGTTTTTATGTTCACCTTCCCCTCACCTAAATTCCCCCCCATAACAGTTGTTCTATTTGCATATAGCCAGAGCAAAAAATTATTTCTTTCCCTTAAGTTACTATTATTATTAAAGGGACGATAAACACATGAGTCATTATACCACAAAGTATAGTGTGGAAGGGACTCTAAACATAGGCTCACTGAAGAAGGTGGCGTTTGGGCTAGGTCTCAAAATAAGGCAGATTCAGATTTGAACTGAATAGATGGAGAGGCCGTTTCAAACAGAAGAAATGACATAACATGTGGAGGCAAAAAAAAATCATAAAGCTTACATAATAAATGCTGACTATTCAGCTTAGCTGAATATGGATTATAGAAAGGAGAATGGCAGATGAGTGTGAGCCATTGGTCTTGTGTGAACATGTACTTATTACTATGCAGTAAGGAAGGAAGGAGGTCTTGTGCTAGAGCAGTAACAGTGCAAATAGTAAGGAAGGAGTGTCTGGGTGTGAAGGGAAAAGATGTCAGAGATGACTGAGGCCTCAAACCCAAAAGACTGGCAGAACAGCAAAGTGTTGTAAATAGGAAGCAAGAACAGCTGGTTGCGAGCGAAAGAGGATGACAGGGTTGGGTTTAGAAATGATGGTTGAGTCTCTGTTAGAACTTCCAGCAAACTGACTTTACCTGGGCACAAAAGGGCAGGTTTTTAGGAAAAGTTAATTATAGGAAATAATTTCCTCTATAGACTCTTCTGTTTTCTTTGGCGGGACACTTTTGCTGTTCACCTCCTCTGCCATTTAAATATTTCACATCTATGTGAAGTTTGTGAATTTTACTGCTGTTCCCCTTTTCACAGTTCAATTTTTTTATCTTTATTCCAAATATATTTACTTCACATATATTTACTTCTTCTGGTTTATAACCAGAAAAATATTTCAAAATCTGAGGTAATTCAATTTTATTATTTGTAAATCAGTATTTTAAGGTTTGGTTAATATCTGTGATGTTTTCTAGTGACCATAAGAATTTAATCAAAAGGGGGAAGATGGACAAGTGTTTTATTTTCAGAAACAAAACATTATTGCTTCTGAACATTACCAGCAAAAGCACCTTGTGAACCACCTGAATGTGTTGTATCTTATGAGTTTGACAACTTCTTCCCAAATTTACCTTGACCCTTTTATCAGAATGTTGCCACCTCAGGTAATTTTCCTGCCATCATAAGACCAAAAGTCCTTCCTCCTACCTCACAGCCTCATTATAACCAGCGGTTTCATTTCTGCATACATATAAAAATCCTGCAAGTTAAGAGGGCATTTCCTGCTGCTACCTGAAACAGTATTTTTTTCACCCAGCCCTCTAATTAAGAAATTGAACTGGCAGCCAGCTTTTGATTTTATGTTTAGTTTTGTTTTTTTTGAGCATGCAATTATTGTCATAAGGACTTTGTATTATAAGAGGACTCATTTATATTTTTGCTTTGACAGTAAGAAATCCTTATACGGGCCATAAATACCTATGTGGAGCACTTCAGACTAGCATTGTTCTTTTAGAATGGGTTGAACCAATGCAGAAATTTATGTTAATTAAGGTAAGCATAAAAGTCACACTATCTTGTTCTTAGTATAAAAGCTTGTCAACCTTACTGTTCTTTAAAGAAACATTTTTTCAGTTAATTTTCAAGTTAATTTAATGATTTTAGATAATGTGGCAGGGTTGTGAAGATCTGCCCAATTGTAAGGAACTTAATTGGCCTAGTAAAAGTTTCATAAGAGACGAGAGAAATAGTTCAAGGGCATGGTGGTGGGGAGCTGGAAATAGTGTCTCACTTGCAGAGCCTGATGGCAGAAACAGGAAGTACCAAAAGATCAGTGAAATGTTTTGAATATACTCTCTGGTTGACCTCCATCACAGCTGAAAACAACATACGGGTTGCAGTTTGGCCTAGGAGAACTAGGGATAACCATAATGACAGGGAAACGAGTTGTTTTTAGTTATATACATACCCATTAATTTGCCCAGGCCTTTCCACAGATTTTTTTTTTTTTTGCGCTTAAGTTTTTCTAAAATAATTTAATGAATGAATAATTTTAAAAATATTTACTATTACTCATCTATAACTTACATTTAAGGAAAAAACCTTTAAAATATGTGAAGTACAGGCTCAGTTAGTTACATCAAGGAAATACCAAATGAATTTTTAATGTTGTTTTCCGTGCTATTATATATGGACTAAGTGGTCTTTTTTCATGTGCATTTGATCTCAGTAGAAATTTAGAGTCGAAATATAGCTGGAGTGGGGTTCTTCCTAAATTTTATAGTATTAAGATGTTTAAATTATTGACTCCCTGTTGTTTAAAATCCTGTAAGTGACTAAAAAGTCTAGTTTTCGTTTTCATATCAGTTTTAACCTCAAGATTAACTAGGGCTAAACAGATGAAAATATAGTTTCAAGAATTTGAAACCTATTGAAGTATTAATTTCACAGGTAAATACAATGAAACAAAAATTATTTAAACTGAAACCTCAGGGGAAAATAGCCTTATAAGTTGTCTAAAGCAGAACTACTGAATACAGCCCATTTATGGCAAAAATTGTTTTGTTCTCAGCTCCTCTTTGTTCTTGTTTATTTGACAAAAGAATGCTTTATCCAAGATGGAATGGTAAAGTTTACACAGTTTGATTTTTCGGCAACCCCTTCCTTTCCTTTTTCCTTTCTTTCTTTAGTCTATTTGAAATATGTCCTTCCTATTATTTTCATTCCTTAACTGTATCAAAATGAAATGTTTCATCATATCAGTTATTCTTGTATACTGATAGACTGATTAACCTGATATGAATGAATTTTATATGTTATCTAATATGTTAAACTATCCTAATGTATAATGAAAGATACTTTTCTCTGTTAGAGGAATTGTCTGTGTCAAGAGCATGCAGGAGGGAATATATACTTTGAAGACATAGGAAGCTTAAAAATTACCCATCCATGGCTTCTCTTTTCCTGGTAGATGGCACCAGGGTGCCTGGAGTGGCTCTAGTGAGGCCTGTTACCAGCATTCTGAGATAGTGAACCTGTAGTAAAATTCTACTTGCAGGTCTCCATCAAGATTTTAATCACTCTTCTCCCTTTCCTTAAACTCTCTGAGCTATAATGTTTGCCTACTTTCCTTAACCTTAACCTAGCTAGCTTGCTTGCTTGCTTTCTCTCTTTCTCTCTTTCTCTTTCTCTCTTTCTCTCTTTCTCTCTTTCTTTCTTTTTCTTTCTTTCCTTCCTTTCTTTCTTTCTTTCTTTTTTCTGTGTCTCTCTGCATCAAGACTTGTATATGTATATATTTCTCTCCATACTTAACATTATTTTAATCAGTATTTATGGTGTTTCTGTACTGTAACCCTTCATCAGATGTATTCAAAAACATTGTTATGCTTTCTATATTCTTGTTTCCTCCTAATGACATTTCTGACAGTTTTTGCATCATTAGACTGCTTTTTTTTTTTTTTGAGATGGAGTCTGGCTCTGTTGCCCACGCTGGAGTGCAGTGGCATGAACTCAGCTCACTGCAACCTCCACCTCCCAGGATCAAGCAATTCTCTGCCTCAGCCTCCCGAGTAGCTGGGACTACAGGCGCCCAGCTAATTTTTGTATTTTTAGTAGAGACGGGGTTTCACTGTCTTGGCCAGGCTGGTCTCGAACTCCTGACCTCAGGTGATCCACCCGCCTCATCCTCCCAAAGTGCTGGGATTACAGGTGTGAGCCACCGTGCCCGGCCTAGACTGCATTTTCATCATAAATAAAAGTTAAAAATTAAAGATCTCCCCAGCAAACATAATGTACCTATGGCAGGCGAGGCACCGTGTTACTTACTAGAGAGACAAAAATATACAAGATACAGTTGCTGCCCTCAAGGACAATAGCAACTGGATTTAAAACTATTAGACATGCCTTCTGTTAATGACTTAGACAGATTGCTTAGTTATTATTCGAAGCAACGTAGAAGTAGTCAAAATCTGTCTTTTTTTTTTAAGCATTGTTTCTGTGTTTAAACTGTAAAAGTTTAAAAATGCATCTTTAATCAGAAGCATTGGTTTTTTTTCTGCTTCATTGCTCTTTATTTCAAGGAGAATTATTTAAGTTGCTGTACCTTATTAAAAATGACAGGTTTTATCAAAAGCATGTGCCCCAAGGCAATGGGAAGGCTCTTAGAGAAGAGATTTGGAGAATATTGATGAAGTGTCTGTGCCTGTGGAATGGAGGGACTTTAGCAGCCATAGGGAAGGAAGGAATGTGGGAACAGCAGGTGAACACAGAGCTTCACGTTCCAGCCACAAGTACCATTTTATATCTTCCAACACTTTAAAACTACCTGTTACGATATCCCCCGTTGCACCTTTTTCTTTTCTTTGGAGTTTATGAGTTGCCAGATTAAAAAAGAAAACAAATCAAATCCAGTAGCTTCGTTAAATGCCAGCAATAACTATTTGGAAAATACAGTGAAAACAGCCAGTTTATAAAAGCAACAAAAATATAAAATATATAAGAATGAACTAAATAAAATATGCATGAGAGTGGTATTTTTTTTTAAATTTTTTGTAAAGAAAAATTTTAGAATTCCCCTTGTCATCCTCCCTTTTAGTCAGCTCCCTGCCTCTTTTTTACAAAGGAACCTAGAAAGTTCTTACTTTTTTTCTCTTTTTGCTATCTAAGCACATGTCCCTAAACATTAGAACTAATTTAATTTAATTTTTCAACAGTATTTAAGTGGAATTATAAAGTATATGTTCATTTGTGTCTGGCTTCTTTTGTGCAACATTATATTTGTATAGTTGCTGGACATAGCTATAGTTGATTCATTTTTCAGTTCTCTATATAATTATTTTGTGAATATGCCATAATTTTATCTGTTTTGCATTTGTCTGTTGTATGTATGTACTCATGTTCTTTAGAATGTATACCTAGGAGTATTATTGCAAAGTCCTAAGGAATGCCTATATCCAGCACTAATAAATAATGCAGTTAACCAGTGTGGCTATGCCACTCTATCTCCCACCACCAGTGTTGTGTGAGAGTTTGCTTACTCCTCTCAGATGCTTATTAATTCATTCTTTTAATTTTAGCCATTCTGGTGGGTATGTATAGTATCTACTTATTGTGGTTTTATTTCTTGATTACTAATGAAGTTAGTGTTTTCCATCTATTTTTTTTTTAGTCCTTCAAAATGTGAATTTATTCTTTGTAGCAATATAAAAAATTTTAAACTTACAAAAAATTAAGATGGGTTGTATTGTAACTGTGAGTTTATTAGATAAAATCACTTGAGATATGAAGCTAACTTTTTTAAATTTATGACTTTTTCTGTTCATATCTTACAAGAGGAGTGTCTCTTGCTAATTAGCATTTCACTTCTCTCATCCATGTTTGCTCAGTTGATTAAGAAGGCAGAGGAGTATAACTGAAGAAGCATTAAATTGGGAGACAGGAGACTCTGCCACAAAGGCCGGGGGACATGGGCTAGTCACCCAGTTCCTGGGCCCCAGTTTCCAACTTTGAAAAGAGAGAGTTGGACATGTGACTTAGAAATTCCCATTCAGCCTTAATGTTCTAAAATCATGTAATTATAACTTTAAAATATTTTATGGTGGTAAACCTAAAATCTTTATAAAGATACTCCACAATTTAGATTTTTCTGCATTACCTGAATTTCTGTGACAAGGTGCAGTCTTTATTGTAGAAAGCTGTTTTATAGTATTCTTATAAAATTATTTGGTTTTTATTTTCCTTTGTTTAATGTATTTTTGTTTCTTTCTCTAGCACATAGATTTTCCTATACCATGTCCACTTAGAATGTTTGAAATGCTGGTAGTTCCTGAACAGGAGTACCCTTTAGTTTGTGTTGGTGTCAGTAGAGGTAGAGACTTCAACCAAGTGGTTCGATTTGAGACGGTCAATCCAAATTCTACCTCTTCATGGTTTACAGAATCAGGTTTGTAATTTTTATGAAATTATTAAGGGTAATACATATACTGGTTTTATAAGTAGTAAGTTTACTCTCTTACTAAGCAAAAACTGCATACACTGCCAGTCTTCAATAACTATTACTAAACTGGAAGAAGGGAAGATTACTCTCTTTAAAATAACTAATTCATATGACAAATTTAAAACATTGGCAGGCAGGGCATGGTGGGTCATGCCGGTAATCCCAGTACTTTGGGAGGCCGAGGTGAGAGGATCGCTTGAGTCCAGGAGTTCAAGAACAACCTGGGCAATGTAACAAGACCCTGTCTCTATAAAACTTGTATGTAAGTTAGCTGGGCATGGTGGTGGATGCCTGTAGTCTCACCTACAGGGAGGCCAAGATGGGAGGATCACTTGAGCCCAGGAAGTCGAGGGTGCAATGAGCGATGTTTATGCCTCTGTATTCTACCCTGGGTGACAGAATGAGATCCTGTCTCTAACTAACCAACTAAATCTCAAGCAAACATTGCCGAAACATGAGACTGGGAGCACATACACCAGTTTTTTTATTTAGAAATGAACATGAAGGATCTGATCTTCAAAGGCCTGTATATATTATGGTATATATTAATAAACAATTGTGCATGAACACACCTCTTACTATAAAATGAGGTATACACCTGAGTTGTTATTTGATTTTGGTGACATGTATTTTAAATAACAGTGTCTCTTGAAGGACCCCATGTATAGGTAACCCATAAAGTCATATTTGAATTAATCTTTCTTGGAAATAATTAAATTAATATTACAAATTGAATACCAATTAAAGCACTTTTTTTCCAAACAAATAAAAGGGAAATAACAATTTATATAGACTCAAATATTTTTAGTATTTTGATAATACTTTTCATTTTATATGTTTCACATTTCCTTTTTAGAGAATTTTACATGCATCAAATTGTTTCGATTATGTTCATTAATATGAAAATGAATACAAAATGCATATTAACATAGGAAACATTTAAAACAAAACTTGGGTACTTAACGTTTTCATAACTCTCAGAATTTTAAAGTATTTTATGTACCTTTAAATGGTGTATACCTGAAAATTTGTATTTTACGTAACTCCAGTTGCCCTGCCTCCCTGAGGTGATGTTACCCTTTTAATCATACAGCATCACTTTACTAGGAGTATTGGTAAGAGTAATCATTGAGTATGTAGTACATAGCAGCAATTACCAGACTTGAGCGTTCATCAGAGTCACTGGGAGACTTGTGACATTGTTGGGCCCCACCCCCAGAGCTGTTCATTTATAGTCTAGATAGGACCTGAGAATTTTCGTTTCTGTGAATTCCCAAGTGATGCTAATGAGGTTGACACAGAGACCATAGTTTAAGGCATATATAGACAAACCTCAGCCTGGGTAATACAGCAAGACCCCATCTCTAAAATTTTTTTTTTTAATTAGCTAGTCATGGTGGCCTGCACCTGTGCTCTCAGCTACTCAGAAGGCTAAGTCGGAGGGTCACTTGAGGCCAGGAGTTCAAGGCTGCAGGGAGCCATGATTGCACCACAGCATTTCAGCCTGAGCAGCAGGCTCAAAAACAAAAGAATTTTCATTTCTGTCAATTCCCAGGTGATACTGACGGTGTTGATACAGGAACCATAGTTTGAGAACTACATGTATTTACAAATCTCCCACTAGTAGAAAATTTGGTTTTTAAAAGAGGAAAAGTTGCATTATAGGATATTTTAAGTATAGTTTGTTTTCTAGTGCAGTAGGCATTCTGTATCCATGTGTTCCGCATCACCAGTAGTGTTGACAACAGCCAACATATGCTCTGTTGAGCACTTAACATTGTTTAGCACTTGCATCAGCATTTAAACCCACATAGCCTGGCTCAGTCACTATGTGTGTATTACAAGAGATATCCATTTCAAGTACTGTTATCCTCAGAATTATTTTTCTTAAATGTTTCCATGCTTTAAGTATCACAGTTTCTTTAGGTTTACCAAAATTTGTTTGTGTTGTAGATACCCCACAGACAAATGTTACTCATGTAACCCAACTGGAGAGAGATACCATCCTTGTATGCTTGGACTGTAAGTTTTTATTTATGAATGTCTTACTTTAACAAGACTTCTTTTATCTTAGTTTCTGAGTGACTTTTTTTCCTCTAGGTTGTATAAAAATAGTGAATCTCCAAGGAAGATTAAAATCTAGCAGGAAATTATCATCAGAACTCACCTTTGATTTCCAGATTGAATCAATAGGTAAGTCAAAGTTTTATAATTCTTTGCATTATGAACTCCTTAAGATAATTTGTCTGCTAATTATCCCAAATTAAAGATTGATACTATTAAGGACTCTTTTTTTAAAATAGAGGATATGGCTGGGCATGGTGGCTCATGCCTGTAATCCCAGCACTTTGGGAGGCCAAGGTGGGTGGATCACTTGAGGCCAGGAGTTCAAGACCAGCCTGGCCAACATGGTGAAACCCCGTGTCTACTAAAAATACAAAAATTAGCCAGGTGTGCTGGCACGCGCCTGTAGTCCGAGCTACTCGGGAAGCTGAGGCATGAGAATCACTTGAAACCTGCGAAGGGGAGGTTGCAATGAGTTGAGATCGTGCCATTGCACTCCAGCCTGGGTGACAGAGTGAGACTCTTGTCTCAAAAAGTAAAATAAAAATAGAGGATATAATAAATATGAGGTCACTATCAGCCTTCATTCTTACGCATTCTCTAAAACAGTTTAGTAACTGTAGTGTAGATAATGTTATCTTCCTTGTAAGAAATAATGTCATTTCTCATAACATAGTTTTGAATTCCCGTTTCCTCCAGACTCCTATAGGGTTTTTCTGTAAGTATTTTAAAATTCAGTACTTAGTATACCAGATTATGTTTTGGCTGTTGTACCTGCTGATCAGAGAATTTTAAGTATATGGAAGTTTCTTCTTGTCATTCTCACATTTTGCTTAATAGGAGTTTTTTTCTGGAAAAGGATTTCTGACAGAATCAATATTTTTAAATGACTACATTCAAGAAAAATAAGGTGAAAATTATCTTATATAGGATAGTGCTGGGAAAATGAATGGTGATTAATATTTAACTAGGCACACTTTTTCTGGTGTTCCTTAGCAGTAAAATAAAGATATTTGCATGTATGTATATTAGCAGAGGGTAAGGCTAAAGTCAGTTAGTTCATTGTCTTATTCCAGGTTCTGTTTTCTGCATTCTTCCAACTAGAATGTCCTTCATCCAATAAACAAATGATTATAATAAGTCAGTTTCGAGGGATATCTGATCAAGATGTTAAAATGGAATCTGTGCTTTCAAAGACGACATAGCCAGGGTCAAAAAGCAAGATCAACAACAGAATCTCAAAGCAGTATACAGGTCTGAAGCTAACAGGCCCACTGGGCTCCAGTTACAGAAGTATCCCACAGGAGATGGAGAACCACAGCCAAGTTCATTGCTTGTAGTGCCTGGTAATCAGGCATGATGGCTTTTTATCTACCTCCCCCATTAAAGGAAGAGATAAGTCCCTATCCTGTGTAAATTGTTTCAGATTGCAGACAAGGAATTCTGAATAAATCAGTGTTTAATACTGATGCTAAAATCAAGCAAGATTAGTACAGAAAACAAAAATTATAATCTTATGAAAATCGATTTTTTTAAGTGTAAATAAAATATTAGCAAATAGAATTACACATTATCAAATAGTAGACTATCCCAGGAAAGCAAGGATGGTTCAGCATCAGAAAATGTATTTATGTAATACATGACACCAAGTTTTAAGAGAAAATCATGTAGATGCCCAGAAAGCATTCAGTAAAATCTGCCATTAATGATTTTTTTTAAATAATACTTCTTAGCAAATTGGGAATAGAAAAGAATGTCCCTCACCTAGCAAAGCCTGTTAAAAATATGTTTAATGATCAAATTAATTCCCATTAAAGTGGAGAACTAAATAAGGATGTTTGCTATTATTACATTTCAATATTGTGTATTAGACGAGAAAGGGAAAGTATGAGGATTAGAAAGAAAAAGATGAAAAGATCATTTTTTGCTGATGGTATGATTATGTACATAGAACATTAAATCCTATAATAAATTACGAGCACTAATAAGAGAATTCAGAGTTGCTGGATATGAGTAACACCAAAGAATAGCTTTCCTAAATAATCAGTGAAAAACTTAATTGGAAGAAAGATCCCTTTCACAATGGCAATAAAGTAACATATATAAGAATAAATGAAATCTAAACATTTTTAAGATCGTTATCTAGGAAACTCCAAATTATTTTTTTAAAGACATTAAAGAGTCAGCAAGTGAGGAACTACATCATGTCCATGGGTAGAAAGACTTAAGTGAGAAAGATGCCAGTTCTTCAGTTAATCCACAGGTTCAGTGGATCTGCAGTAAGAATCCCAACATGATGTTTTGTGCCACTTGATAAGCTCCTCTTAAAATTCATATGGAATGGCCAGGCACAGCGGCTCACGCCTGTAATCCCAACACTGTAGGAGGCTGAGGCAGGAGAATTACTTGAGCCCAGGGTTTCGAGACCAGCCTGGACAATTTAGGGAGACCCCATCTCTACAACAATTTTTAAAAATAAAAAATAAATGTATATGGAAGAGCCAAAGACCAAGAATAATAAAATAAATGTTGACAAATCCTTTTCTACCCAATATTGAAACTTACTATAAAGCCATAGTGATAGTGTGGTAGCAACACAGGGATAAATAGGTAGAAGAGTGAGACAGAAGAAAGGGCCCAGAAATAGACCCACGTGTAAATGGAAATTCATGGCATTATGTATTAGTGTGGAAGAAATGGGTCATTCAACAAATGATGCTGGTACAATTGGTTACCTGCAGAAAACAAAGTAAGATTTCTTCCTCCCTGAATACATGCAGAAATGTGTATTAAAAATGTATATGTAAAAGGCAAAAGTAAATCTTGTTCTACATGCCCTGTGCTTCAGTAATTCTATTTATGGGTGTCTACCATCAAGAAAGATTTGTACATGTATTCAAGATTTACAAAAATGTTTATTGCAAAATTGTTTGTAATAATGAAAAACTAGGAATAACCTAAATGTTCATCATACCAAATGTATGAGGGTTGGAAACATTCAATATAAAATTTATGTTGGTAGTATAAGCTTATAGTAATAGTAAAAACATGCATGAGGATGATAAATACCAAATTTATAATAGTGGTTATCTCGGGGAGGAAGGAAAGGCCAAAATTGGGAATAGGGCAGGGTACATAGGGGATGCCAGCTGTATTTGTTTTTATTTAAAGCAAATATGGCAGAATGTTAGGATTTGATTGTTGGGTGGTGGATACACATGTATTTCTATGCTGTTTTCTGTATTTTTCTGTATGTTTTGCAGTATTTTATTTTTGAAAATTATCAAAACAGGCCTCATGCAGTGGCTCATGGCTTTAACCCTGGCACTTTGGGAGGGCGAGGCAGGCAGATCATTTGAGGCCAGGAGTTAGAGACTAGCCTGGCCAACATAGTGAAACCCCATTTCTACTAAAAATACAAAAAAAAACTCAAAAATATTTTCAGCAAATTTTTTCTTACCAAAAAGATGCATAAGCTCTGTATAGTGTATTTTTAAACTTTTCAAATGTAAACATGCCATATAAATATGGAATAGCTGACATTAGTTGTGAATTTCAATATTGCTATATGAGATAGAGGGATGAAATGATGCTTATCAGTTGAACTTTTGTACTATTAACAGTAATTGAGCTGTTCTTGCCTGCTAGTGTGCCTACAAGACAGTGTGCTAGCTTTCTGGAAACATGGAATGCAAGGTAGAAGTTTTAGATCTAATGAGGTAAGTGAATTATGTCCATTAAGTAGTCACCAAACATTATCAAATTCCACTTCAAACAGTTTGATTCCTAAATGATACAAGTAATGCTTGATTGGCTAACTTTATGAATATTTACGTATTTAGTCTGTTGATAAAGTCAGTAGCCCGTACTCTTTGGCCACCTCTCTCTCTCCACTACTCAAACAACTTATTGCATATTTAATGTGCTTCCAAATAATCACTCTAAAATTTAGAACAAGAACTTGCTAATCTGCTAAAAGTGAGCCAACTATGATTTTCTTTCAACTTTCCGAGAGGAACGCCAGGAACAAGAGTGGTAGTGGTGGCTCTCTCCCGCCTTAAGCACCTTTTCTTTTTTTTTTTTTTTTTTTTTTTTTGTTTTTTGTTTTTTTTTGAGGCGGAGTCTAGCTCTGTCGCCCGGACTGGAGTGCAGTGGCCGGATCTCAGCTCACTGCAAGCTCCGCCTCCCGGGTTCACGCCATTCTCCTGCCTCAGCCTCCCGAGTAGCTGGGACTACAGGCGCCCGCCACCTCGCCCGGCTGGTTTTTGTATTTTTTTAGTAGAGACGGGGTTTCACTGTGTTAGCCAGGATGGTCTCGATCTCCTGACCTCGTGATCCGCCCGTCTCGGCCTCCCAAAGTGCTGGGATTACAGGCTTGAGCCACCGCGCCCGGCCCTTAAGCACCTTTTCTACCTGGTACTTCAGAAATAATGACCAGTGCAGACTATAAGTAAAGAACTATATTTCTCTGGAAGCCCACTTGCCTCTTATTTTCAACATCCTTATTCATTTGACATGTATATAATTCTTTGCCCCTTTTACCTTTCCTTTTTACTAACCTTTAGCTATGCATCTCATGAGTCCTTCCTACCTCACAGAAATAATTTAACTCTAAGCCGTGTGACATATTCAAGTCAGTTCATCATTTATGCCGGAAAGTTCTGAGGTTATAAACATGAGCAAGATGTGGCACTTGCCCCCAGAATGTTATAAGCACATAAAATTGTCAGAAATTCTTCCAGTACCCCCAAGCCAATCCCAGTCATGTCACTTGGAAGGAAGCTTATTTGTTCCTTAAACTGTCATTCATTAAGCTCAGAGCATTTATTTCTAACAAAGTAAGCAATATACCACAGTGTTCATGAGCCTGGGTTCCAGAGTTGAGACACTAGACTTCAAGTCTCAAGTTTAGCTAGTTAATAGCTGGATGACCTTGGCATATAACCTAACTTCTTTCTACCTATATTTTTTCATCTGTGAATTGAGTTGTTATGATTAAATGAAGCAAAGCATGTAATGTGCTTGGCCTGGTTCCTGACCTATAGTAAGTGTTTAAAAGGTAGCTGCTGGCCAGGCATGGTGGCTCACGCCTGTAAACCCAGCACTTTGGGAGGCTGAGGCGGGCGGATCACGAGGTCAAGAGATCAAGACCATCCTGGCCAACATGGTGAAACCTCGTCTCTACTAAAAATACAAAAATTAGCTGGGCATGGTGGCGCGTGCCTGTAGTCCCAGCTACTCGGGAGGCTGAGACAGGAGAATCACTTGAACACAGGAGGCGGAGGTTGCAGTGAGCCAACATCGCATCACTGCACTCCAGCCCGGCAACAGAATGAGACTCCATCCCCCCTCCCAAAAAAAAAAAAAAATGTGGCTGCTACTACGTTTCTAAAAGTAATCCCCACGAGTGGGCTCACACTTTCTAAAATCACCTGAGGAACTGAGCAGGGAGATAGGAACAGTCAACAGCTAATAAACACTAGTCGGAGAATGAAAAGCATTACAGACAAATAGAGAGTGGTTTAAAAACTGAAAGGAAAAAGTTCACCCAAAAAGTCACCTTAGAACTACACAGGCAGCCCATCAATACACACCTCCAAAAATGTTAGATTCTTCTAGTAGGCAAACCCCAAAATACGTTGGTAATCACAGTCATGAGCCACAGGCGTTGGAGTGTGCTGAGCGCGTTGTTTCCTGCAGGTGTGCTGGGTTACAACAGAAGCTGAGAGTCATTGGTGTTCAGAAAATCTAATTGTAGGGGTATTGATGGAATAAATTAATTTCAAATCCATTTTTTCTTCAGCCTATCAAATTTTGGGGAGATGCTACTGCCCTATATTTTTTTTTTTTTTTTTTTTTTTTTTTTTTTTTTTGAGACGGAGTCTGGCTCTGCCGCCCAGGCTGGAGTGCAGTGGCCGGATCTCAGCTCACTGCAAGCTCCGCCTCCCGGGTTCACGCCATTCTCCTGCCTCAGCCTCCCGAGTAGCTGGGACTACAGGCGCCCGCCACCTCGCCCGGCTAATTTTTTTGTATTTTTTAGTAGAGACGGGGTTTCACCGTGTTAGCCAGGATGGTCTCGATCTCCTGACCTCGTGATCCGCCCGTCTCGGCCTCCCAAAGTGCTGGGATTACAGGCTTGAGCCACCGCGCCCGGCCTATATTTATTCTTAACTCCTCAGCTGGTAATTGGTCACACTGAGGACTTCTTGAAGGATATATGGTCATTAGAAAATACCATTTCAAGAGAATGGGGAAGAAGTGGGAAAGATAATTATTATGTATTGAGCACTTCCTTAGCGAGGCATTATACCCACTAATCCTTACAAGAACACTGCAGGGCACTACTGCATGGTAGAGCTTTTCAATCTCGTCTTGCATAAGGCAAAAAACCATTTCTAGCAGTTACATACGTTGCCCAGTAAGTGGGAGAACTGAGATTCAAACTCAAGGCATGCCTGGCTTTTAAATATTTCCTGTTAAACTACATGGCAGCCTTTTAAGTAAAAGAACCAGATCTAAGTAGCTTACTGCTGCCAGTAACCTTACCATTAGCATTAACATAAATGATGAAAGTTTCTAATAAATAAAATGGATTTAGTGCTTTGCTTTCAAATTTTTCCCTTGAAGTCTTATGATTTAACATGGAAATCATTTTCCTTTGCCTGTATTTTATGATTAACTCAAAATTAACCACATTTCCCCTAGACTAACAAATTGATGTACCTACATGCTGACTTGAATAAATAGTCATGCAGGAATATATTTTCATTTTAGGGATTATGTTTCTTTTCTGTTGAATTATAATGAAGGGCCCATTGAAAATTTTGTGGCTTTAATTTCAGAAATTAAATTTATGTTTTAATTGAACAGGTAACACAAGAAATTTCAGATAGCACAAGAATTTTCAGGCTGCTTGGATCTGACAGGTATGAAAATGGGCTGTATTATTAAATACAGAGTACTAAACATGTTTTGTAGATCCAGCATGAAAAGGATTTCTTTTTCAAGAGAATTGAAATGTCTGCAATATGTTCAACATTGAATTTTTCACACTATAAGAATTCACAAGTCAGAAAGTTAGAAAGCCTTTGAAAATGTACCTGATCTTCCAAGTAACAGGAATGTATGGATCTGTCAGTACTAGTTTGCATTAAACATACTGACGTCTGATTTGTAGCAGAAGAAAGAGGAAATACCATATGTTAATGAACAGAACTTTTTGTTGTTAATGCCAGATAGGATTTTGGAGACCTGTTCTGATTGACTGTAGGGGATCTGTCAGGGTGGTGGGAGAAATTATAAAGTTATAGGAAATAGACACAAACCTTCTTGGAAGGCCAGAAGGTTTGCATAGCTTCAATAAAAGATTTGGCTGAAGGCAGCTGAATTCTCTCCAAAGCTTAGGGCGTAAATACATAGGAATGTAGAGGAGTTTATCTAAATAGCTTGTTTACTCATGTTGTCCTAAAACCGATCTTTGATCATTCTGGGGCAGGACTGCTTTTTCCAGGGGAGGGCAACCAGATTAATTACCCACAGGTGTGTTGACTCAAAGCCTTTGTCATTAAATCTGTGCTGAATAAATGCCCACAGGGCCAGCTGGTCAGGGCACATGGCTGCTACAACTCTTTCTGTGAGTGCCCTGGCCCCCTAGCTGCTCTTTCACTGAATACTGGTGTCTGGGTATGTTATTCATCCGTCATGCACCCTGGGTCTCTGGGTCAGACCCTGGCAGTTTAGCTTCTGATTCTTAAACTGCAAATCATTTTTAGAACTTGTAATAGGAATTAAGTTCCCCCAAATGATTTCTAATGTAGGTTTCTCCCCAGTTCTGACTCTTAGAAGAACACTGGCCTAGAGATGGGTGGTAGTGGACAGCAAAATTACTTCCCAGAGCTAGAACTGACCCTGTAATCATAGTGATAGCAATTGATTTCTACCCACAATCTAATGAGCAGTATTTATAGAGACACATATTGGAGAAGCAATGGAAAATTTGGGGGCTAACATTAGTTTTCAAGAATAACTTTGTTTTGTTATATTTTTTTGTTTATTACTTTTAGGGTCGTGGTTTTGGAAAGTAGGCCAACTGATAACCCCACAGCAAATAGCAATTTGTACATCCTGGCGGGTCATGAAAACAGTTACTGAGAATTGTTGTGCTTTGACAGTTAACTCTAGAAAGAACACTACCACTGCAACATTAATGGATGCTTGAAGCTGTACAAAAGCTGCAGTAACCTGTCTTCAGTTACTTTTGTAATTTATTGTGGCATGAGACAAGATGGGGAAAATTTTGTTTTAAGTGGTATGGATATATTTAGCATATTGAACCACACAAGTGCTTAATTCATTGTTATGTAATCTTTGTACATATAGGCAGTATTTTTTCTGTGAAACTTCATATTGCTGAAGACATACACTAAGAATTTATGTAGATAATGTACTTTTATGAGATGTACAAGTAAGTGTCTTATCTGTACAGCTGTAAATGTTGATGAAAATGCAATTGGGTTAATATTTTAAGAATTCTTTAGTATATTCTTGGGTGTGGCTATATTACAAAATGGGATGCTGGCAATGAAACAATACATTTAACACTATTGTATTTTTATTATATGTAATTTAGTAATATGAATATAAATCTTGTAACTTTTAAAATTGTAATGGAGGCTGTAATCATTTTATAATCTTGTTTTTAATTTTAATGCAAGTACACTGGTGTTTATATTTGCACAAAGTATTGATATGTGATGTATTAAGTCACAAAAGTAAGCTGTGACATTGTCTATAAGCATTTGGCTCCACAAATGTATTTGGATTGTTTTCTATGTGAAGCAAACCAATTACAATTAACCACCTGTTGTAGTAACTGGTCTTTTTATATTTAAGCAGAATCCTGTAAGATTGCTTGTCTTTGCTTAAAAATAATACCTTTGAACATTTTTGAATCACAGAATAGCGAGCGGTACCATGATATAATACTGCAATTGTGGTCTGAATTACAGTATGCACAAAGAATTAATTAGCATTATTAAAGAGTCCTCACTAAACATTTCATATAATCACACTGAAGAACTGTAACATTCCATAGAGTGAAGTGGTTCAAATTTCTCTTGGAATTTTTCTTTTGTTGGCCTTATTTTATGATCCTTTTCATATTTCTTTTGACTTAGAGTATTAGTACATGGCCAAAATAATTTAGTTACTACCTCATACAAACAATATAATGGTTACTACACATCACAGGAACTTAGTTTTGGTTTAAGTCATTTTTGATTGCTTTTTTCCAATGGAATATGTATATACCAGGTTTTAGCAAAATGCACACTTTTGGCTCTTTTTGGTATACGTTCTTTATATTTTAATGTGAGTATATACACTAAGAACAAACTAAATTGTGATTTATGGTCTTCATTTATTTTAATTGATAATGGTTTTAAAATATGTTCCTGATTGTACATATTGTAAAATAAACATGTTTTTTAACATGCTGTTGTATAGTAGCTTGTCATCTGGTTTAATCTATATATGGTAACACTAAAACATATTAAGGGGGAAAGCTTTATTTGTTTTGTAGTTAAATTCTTAAGTACTCAATTTTGCTCCCTGAAATCATGATTTTTATTTGATATGTGATTTCAATTTTGTGAAGCTTTAATATTTCCACATAGGAGAAAAGGGCATCTTTTGCAGAATCTTTGACTTCCTGATAAGAAAAGTCAAACATTCATAGTTTTCTGGTTAGAGGCAGGGGTCCACAAACTACAGTCCTCAGACCAATCCAGCCTACTGCCTGTTTTTGTAAAGTTTTAATGGAGCACAACACCACGTATTCACTTACATGTTGTCTGTGCTGCTTTTGTGCTACAGTGTTTGAGTTGAGTGGCTTCTGAAACACTATATGGTCTGAAAAGCCTAAAATTCTTACTTTACTGACTAAAGAATTCTTTAAAAAATTTGCTAGTACCTGGGTTAAAGAAAGTAAGGGAGCACTGGGAAATGCAGTTCTGGAAGTAAGGAAGGGGAAGATTAAGAGGGAAGAACTGGATTGGGGATCAAGAGGCACCATTTCCACTATTACTTATGCCACTACCTGTCACAATGACCTTGAAATAACAGTTTCCACGTCTGAAATCGTACAGATGCTAATAACCATAACAGCTGTGTTCATTTATCACTTTTCTCAAACACATTGTGAATAATCCTATCATTAATGACTAATGGCTATGTTTTAGGACACATCTTTGTCAGTATAACTATCAATTTGCTGAAAAACAGACTGCTGGAAAAGATTTTTAAGTGAAGATTTTTAAGTGATCAAGATTCTGTTCTTGGCTCTTATTGACAAGGTTGTTTACCCTTTTTCTGAACCACGTTTTTTTCAGTTTTTCTTACAAGTTGTATAAAGGGTCATATCTCAAAAAATGTTAGTCATCACATTTAACTGTTAAACACTTAGAAACATTTTCAAAAAATAAAATGTACAACTGATTGTGTATTGCCCAGAAACTTTCTAAAGATACATCTGGAGTCATAATCTTGAGGGCTGAGGCTCAGTAACCTATATTTTTATAAAGTTGTACAAATTATTCTGATGTGCGTCGCAGCATGAAAACCACTGATGGGCACTAAATTTAAATCACTGCCTCAGACTCATCTTTGGTAATTAGTTAAAAGTGCAAATTTCTAGACTCCAGGAATTTTTGATTATGAATCTTTACGTACACAAAAGGAAGACAGCCACTCACTTAAATGTTGGAAACAATCTATTTCATCTTTATTGAAGTTCAAGCAATCTTCTTATTAGCTAATTGCATAGATACTGGTTTTGAGACGAATGAGATCCAACTGGTTATAGGCCTAATGGCGTCATTCAGCTTGCACATGTGACTGATTACAGCCGAGACCAGGAAACAAAGGACAGATTCTATCAGTTTTCACCATTACTGGTGGAGAGGTGAAAGTATGTGCTATACAAAATAATGGGTAAACACTAAGAGGGCATATAATAAATTGCCAGTCCATGTATATGTGTGCAAGGTAATCATCTGCATGCTTTATATAGTGGCACTTAAGCCCCAGAACACCCATATGAGATATTAACAACTCTGTTTTACAGATGAAGAAACGGGCACAGAAAGTTTTAGTAGTTTTGCCCAGGACTATAGTTGGTAAATAACAGAGCTAAAATTTGAACCTAGGCACTTGATTCAAAGTGTATTCTCTTAACCACTGTGCAAGACATAAAATACATGCAGTGTATCCTCTACCCGCTAAAACAGACTCTCTTCTAAAATTAGATATTTTTTCTCCAGGTGTTGGATTTCAGATTTTGATTTTCACTGTTGCTGCACACGAGATATTAATTTCTGTCTTAATTTTTGGCTTTACTAAAAGGCATTTTTCTTATCCAAATTTGGTATAAAGATAAAAGGATTTACATAAAATTTACAGTTAAAGCGTATTAAGTAGTCAAAAGTCATTATAACAAAGACTTTTTTAAACTTTTGTGAGACAACTATTTATACGACATATAGTGATTATTTACAATGTAACCAAGGCACTTTACTAGCACTGGAGAAGAGATGGAAAAAGTTTAATTACCAACCAGTATTCATCCAAGGAGCACACTTGGATGAATAAAGGCAAACGGAGGTAAGTAGTAGTACACGCGCAGTGTGGTGGCTCAAATCTCTAATCCCAACACTTTGGGAGGCTGAGGTGGGGGAATCACTTGAGCCCAGGAATTCAAGATCAGCCTGGGTTTCATAGCGAGACTCCTCTACAAAAAATAAAATTAGGCAGATATAATGGCACATGCCTATAGTCCCAGTTACTGAGAAGGGAGGCTGAGGTGAGAGAATCGCTTGAGCCCATGAATTTGAGGCTGCAATGAGCTATGATTGTGCCTCTGCACTTTAGCCTGGGCAACAGAGTGAGCCTCTGTTTCAAAAAAAAAAATACAACAGGTTGTGCCTAATTCTGCTTCGTGTAGTGAGATTTGTAAACCAGGTTGTTGATAGATGAGACATTTATCATATGCAGGAAGAAAGCAAGGTAGGAAAGTGTAGCCTAGAACAAGGCATATGCAAATACTGCATGTTCAAGGAATAGTGACATTGAATGAACCAGAGTTTCTAGAGCAGAGTAATAGGGCAGGAAGCTGCATAAAAAGATAGGCCTGGTTGTGCAGAGCCTCCTTATGAGAGAAGCAGCTAGGAATCAACAGTTTCAGAAACTGGAGAGCAAGTATCATGAAGATATAAATAGGTTGATGGATTTGTACATAAGGTGAGAGTTGTATACTTAATGAGAAATTTTTCTATAGCATGATAGATGGTGGAAATATAGGAATTGGGTAGATGTGAATTTTATGAGTCTATTTGACTTTAGTGGAAGTGTGTTTGGTCTTAAAAGAGGAAGGAGATAAAGGTTTTGAGGTTGATTTTGTTTGTTAAAGATAGGAGATTTGAGCATGTATCTAAGCAAATGAAAGACGTGGAAAAGAAGGGAAGGATGGAGATGCTAAACCCGGCCATGATCATGGGGAGCATTTTGCTGATGGTGAAACAAAGGACGTGTGTGCTTATTAACATACAGCATTTCTAAGTTAGTCCTGGGAACAAAATGGGGAAGCTCTGGCCAAAATTCTCTTTCCCAAGTAATACATTATCTCCACATAGCATTCATTACATGATTATTTGTTTTATTGACTTTCTTCCCTAATGGGTGTCAAACCTGTGTCTGATTCTAGGTCAGGCTCCAGATACTAGTACAATGCTAGGCGAATTAGGAAAATGGCCTCTGATCCGTAGCTGCTTTTCACGCAAAAACCTACAGAAGTCTGCTGAAAAGGTATTTGGATAATTAAGACCGAAAAGTAATGACTAATGACAGAGAATCTTGGAAACGGAAGGTCTCCGCCTAGGCAGGGAAACGAACTAATCAATATTCAACAGTTATGTGTGCTGCTTTTTAGTGCTCTCGATGCCTTGGGAAAGAAGGGGACATAGTGTAATCACAGTATTAAGGGGAAAGCGGTTGAAATGTTTCCTGAGAGCCCTCATGCATCTTTTGCTCCGTCCACACCCTGACGTTACAGGCTGGGCCCCGAGGTTATACCCACCCAGAGGAAGGATCAGAGCTGGGGCTACGGGCGCCAGAGGAATCCGCTCCGGAAGCCGCCCTGCCCAGCGCGCCCTAGCGTCCCGGTTGCCCGGGAGACGCCGCGGCGGTTCCGCTGGCTCCAAAGTCGCTGGGTCCGCGGCCGCCTACTCCGAGCGACCCGCGTAGGAACTGGTCCTGGGGCTGCTCGGCGCCGCTCGAGGCCGCGTCACCAAGCCCTGTAGCCAAAAGGTATAAAGCTTCAGTTTGAACGTCACAGAGAACTATGAAAAATAATTTCGCCAGGCATGGGTGGCTCATGCCGGTAATTGCGGCACTTTGGGAGGCCAAGATGGAAGGATCACTTGATCCTAGGAATTCAAGATCAGCCTAGGCAACATAATGACACCCCACATCTACGAAAAATGCAAACACTAGCTGGGCATGGTGGCATATGCCTATAGTCTCAGCTACTCAAGAGGCTGAGGCAGGATTGCTCAAGCCCAGCAGGTATGGGCTGCAGTGAGCCCTGATCATACCACTGCACTACAGCCTGAGTGACAGAGCGAGACCCTGTCTCAGTTTAAAAAAGGCAAAGAAAAATATCTTTTTTTTTTTTTTTTTTCTGAGACAGAGTTTCGCTCTTGTTGCCCAGGCTGGAGTACAATGGCACAATCTCAGCTCACCGCAACCTCCGCCTCCCAGGTTCAAGCGATTCTCCTGCCTCAGCCTCCCTAGTAGCTGGGATTACAGGCATGTGCCACCACGCCTGACTAATTTTGTATTTAGTAGAGACGGGGTTTCTCCATGTTGGTCAGGCTGGTCTGGAACTCCCCAGCTCAGGTGATCCACCCGCCTCTGGCTGCCAAAGGGCTGGGATTACAGGCATGAGCCACTGCGCCCAGCCAAGAAAAATATTTTCAACCAATTGAATCTATTTTCTGCCAATAGTTATATCACCGTTTAATCTTGATTTCTTGTCCAATTACCATATTAATAATCAAAATATACTTATTGCCATTGCTTTAAAAATAAGTCATTTTACATATTTACTAGAAAGGTTAGAAAATAAAATTATGGTAGGGCTACAACAGAGGTCCACTAAGTACCAGACAATAGGCTAACAGTAGAAGTCAATGTGATAATGTTTTTGAAAGGGTGAAAGGAAGTCATTAACACAGCACGCGAGCAGAGAAAGAGCCTGCCTTTGGGGACTGGGACAAGCTAAGCAGAAAGACATTTGACTTGAACTTGAAAAAGATGAAGATTTAAGGGTCAGACATTCCAGGGAGTGGTATCAACGGAGACTTAGAGACCTGAAATTGTTTGGGAAAGAATGAGAAGTGATGCTGGAAAGGTAAATTGGGACCATGGCGTACAGAACTGTAAATATCATACTACAGTTTGAACTTTATTCTGTGGCATTTGAAGCTGTAAGACATTTTCGAGAAAGGATATCTGATCTTGTTGATGTTTGAGAAAGATGTCTTTGGTGTAATGAAAGTAAATATAAAGAAGAAAAGTGAGATAAGACACTTTAAAATAGCTCTATTTTGATATAATAATTTCAAGCTAGCAATAAGAGTATAATGAATTCTCATATATCTGGACTCACTGTTTACGTTTTGCTCAATTTTTATGTTGTTTTATCGTTTTCTCTGTGTGTATATAACACATGCATATTAATTGTTCTGTACCATTTGAGAGTAAGTTGCAGACATCAGATCCCTTTACCCTTAAATACATCAGTGTATTCCTAAGAACTAGAACATTTTCTTGTATAATCACAGTACAAATTACCAAAACCAGGAAACTGATATCAAATCTGCAGTCAAAATTTAGATTTCGCCAATTATCTCAGTAGTGTCCTTTATGGTCATGTTGTTCCCCAGTCCAGAGTCCAGTTCAGGATCACACATTGCATTTTGTTTTCCCATCTCTTTCGTCTTAAATCCGGAGCACTTTTTACCTTCAGTGCTTTGGTCTTCTCTTTCATGACTTTGCCATTTTTTATTAAGAGTACAGGCCAATTAGTCATAGAATGCTATTCAGTTTGGCCATGTCTGTTGTTAACTCATAATTAGGTTTAGGTTTTGCATTTTTGCCAAGAATACCACAGAGGAGATGTGCCCTTCTCGCTTGCACATTTGTCTTTTCTAGAAATTTCCTGTAATGGAATTATAAAATATGTGGGATTTTGTGTCTGGCTTTTGTCACTTAGCAGTATGTTTTGGGGCATGTGGTTCTTTTTTTTTTTTTTTTTATGTTCATCTACATTATAACAAGTTCATTGCTTTCTGTTGCTGAATAGTATTTCATTGCATGGATAATCCACATTTTGTTTACACATTCATCAGTTGAACATTTGGATTGTTTTCCATTTAGGGGTCTTTTATGAATAATGGTGCTGTGAACATTTGCTTACATGTCATTGTTAGCTCTATTTTAAAATTTTTCCTGGATTGATACTGAGGAGTGAAATTGCTGTTTATTGTTAATGTTTAAGTTAAATTATGTTTAACTTTTTTTTTTTTTTTTTTGAGACGGAGTCTGTTGTCAGGCTGGAGTGCAAGTGGCACAGTCTCAGCTCACTGCAACCTCCACCTCCCAGGTTCAAGCGATTCTCCTGCCTCAGTCTCCCAAGTAGCTGGGATTACAAGTGTGCGCCACCATACCTGGCTACTTTTTGTATTTGTAGTAGAGATGGGGTTTCACCATGCTGTCCAGGAAGGTCTTGAATTCCTGAGCTCAAGTGATCCACCTGCCTCGGCCTCCCAAAGTGTTGGAATTACAGGTGTGAGCCACCATACCTGGCCCTATGTTTAACTTTTAAGACATTGTCAAACTGTCTTCCAGTGGGGCCACGCTGCTTTACATCCTCACCAGTGATGTGTGTGAGTTCCAGTTTCCATCTTGTCAATGCTTGATATTGTCAGTCTTTGGATTTTAGCCATTCTAATGTGTATGTAATGCTATCTTATTGCAGTTTTAATTAACACTTCCCTAATGGCTAACAGCATCCTTGCATGTGCTTAGTAGACATTTGTGTATCTTTGGTAAAATGTCTGTTTACATCTTTTGTCCATTTTTAAATTGGGTTGTTTAACCTCCTATTGAGTTGTAAGCATGCTCTATGTATTCTGGATACAAATATTTTAGATATATGATTTGCTAATATTTTTCTGTAGTCTGTGGCTCAGCTTTTCATTTTCTTAATGGGGAAATTTTTTGAGGAGCAAAAGATTTTATTTAATGTTGATGAATTCCATTTTATCCATTTTTTCTTTTATGAATCATGCTTATGGTGTCATATCTAAGAAATCTGCCTAACTGAAAATCACAAAGATTTCTGTCTTCTTTTTTTTTTTTTGTCTAGAAGTTATACAGTTTTAACTCTTACATTTTGGTCTGTGATCCATTTTGAGTGAATTTTGGTATATTGTGTGAGGTGTCTCTACTGTGTGTGTTTGTTGTTTGTTTTGCATATAGATATCCAATGGTCCTAGTATCATTTGTTGAAAAGACTATTCTTTCCTTGTCGAATTGCTGCAGCACCTTTGCCAAAAGTCAGTTGGGCCGGGCGCAGTGGCTCACGCACTTTTGGAGGCCGAGACAGGCAGATCACTTGAGGTCAGGAGTTGGAGATCAGCCTGGCCAACATGGTGAAACCCCATCTTTACTGAAAATACAAAAGTTAGCTGGATGTGGTGGCACACGCCTGTAATCCCAGCTACTCGGGAGGCTGAGGCAGGAGAATCGCTTGAACCCAGGAGACGGAGGTTGCTGTGAGCCAAGATTACACCACTGCGCTCCAGCCTGGGCGACAGACTGAAGCTCTGTCTTAAAAAATAAAATAAAATTTGGAAAGTCAATTGACTTTCTTTATTCTTATTCTAAGAATAAAAGGGTTTATTTCTTGACTCATAATTATGTTTCATTGATAAATGTCTTTATGCTGGTACCACAGTCTTGATTTACCATAACTTTATAGTAAAATTTGAAGTCAAATTTAAAATAAATATTTAATATAACTATTCCAAATTTGTTCTTTTTCTAAGTTGATTTGGCTGTTCTGGGTCCTATGCATTTCCTTTTAAATCTTAGGTTCAACTTCTACCCAAAAAAAGCCTGTTGGAATTTGTATAAGGAATTAATTTTTTTTTAATTTTGTTTATTTTGGTTTTTTAGACACAGGGTCTTGCTACATTGCCTAGGCTAGAATGCACGGCATAATCATAGCTCACTGTAGCCTCTAACTCCTGGGCTCAGGTGATCCTCCCACCTCAACCTCCCAAGCAGCTGAGACCACAGGCGAGGGCCACTACACCCTGGTTAATTATTATTATTATTATTTTAAGAGATAGGGTCTTACTATGTTGACCAGGCTGGTCTCAAACTTTTGGGCTCAAGCAATCCTTCTGCCTCAGTCTCCCAAAGAGCTGGGATTATAGGCATGCACCATCACTCCTGGCCAGGAATTAGTTTATAGATGAATTTATGAAAAACTGATGTCTTTTGAGTTTTCAAATCCGTGAACATGGCATTTTTCTCCTTTTATTTAGATCTTTAATTTCTTTCAATGGTGTTTTGTAATTTTCAGTATGCAGGTCTTATACTTCACTTGTTAAATTTATTCCTGAGTATTTTATTCATTTTTACATTAATGTGGATGGAATTGTTTTCTTTATTTTCAAATTGTTTGTTGCCATTATATAAAAAAAAATTTAATTTGCATATTGATCTTGTATCCTACTGCATTGCAAACTTGGTCATTATTTCTAGTAGACTTTTTATAGATTCATTAGGATTTTCTGTAGATAGTATCATGTCATTTCTGGATAATGACAGTTTTTATTTTCTTTTTTAAAAAATTGTTCATATATATTTAGCACTTCATTTAATAATTATTTATTTTATACAGACAGGGTTCTTGCTGTGTTACTCAGGCTGCTCTCAAAATCTTGCCCTCAAGCAATCCACCCACCTTGGCCTCCCAAACTATTGGGGTTAGAGGTGTGAGCCACTGTGCCTGGCCTTACTTTACATTTTCAATGTATATGCCTTTAATTTCTTTTTCTTACCATATTGCACTGACAAGAACTTTCAATACAATGATAAATAAAAACAGTGAAAGCAAACATCTTTTTTTCCAGTCTTAGGGGTAACACATTCAATCTTTCATCATTAAGCATGATGTAACTGTAAATTTTTCACAGATGCCCTTGAGGAAGTTCCCTTGTATTCATCATGAATGAGTGTTGGGTTTTGTCAAATTCCTTTTCTGTATGTACTGACGTGATCATATGATGTTTTTCTTTTATTCTATTAATATGGTATTTTACATTATTGATTTTCAGTATTAAACTCACTTTGCATTCCTGAGATAAGTCCCACAGAGTCATGGTATATAATCTTTTTTATGTTTCCAGATTTGGTTTGCTAATTATTTTATTAAGGATTCTTGTGTCTACATTCATGAGAATAAGCTGTGTTGTTGTGATTTCTTTGTCTGACTTTCTATCAGGGTGATATTGGCCACATCGAATGAGTTGAGACATGTTCCCTCCTCTTCTGTTTTTTCAAATAGTTTGTGAAGAATTGATATTAATTTTTCTTTGGTGATGTTTGGTAGTATTTACCTGTGGTGCTATCTCATCCTGGGCTTTTTCCTTGTGGGTAGATTTTTAATTGCTGATTGAATTTATTTACTTGTTATGGTTGTAATCAGATTTCTATTTCTTTTTGAGTTCATTTTGGCATTTTGTATCTTTCTAGGCACTTGTCCAACCAACTTGACTGATTTGGTTGCATAAACTTATTTGGAATATTGTCTTTTAATTTTTTTAAATTTATGTAGTATGGTCCTAATTTTGATAACTTTTCTTTCTTTTTTCTTGCCTACTCTAGCTAGAGCTTCACTTTTGTTGATCTTTTCAAAGACAGTTTTTGTTTATTGTTTTCTATTGTTTTTCTGATGAAGAGTCAGCCATTAAGCATATTGTTGTCCCCTTGTATATGAATAGTTCTCTCTTTTCAAGATGTTGTCTTTAGCTTTCAGTAGTTTGTCTATGATGTATCAAGGTATGGATTTCTTTGTGTTTATCCTATTTGGAATTCATTGAACTTTTAAGACCTGTATATTAATGTTTTCCATTAAATTTGGAAGGTTTTGGCCATTGTTTCATAAAATATTGTTTTCTGCCATTTCTTCTTACTCCTCTCTTTCTGGGATTCTCATTACATGTATGCTGATACTATTGATTTTGCCTCCATCGGTCTCTGAGGCTCTGCTCATCTTGTTTTTCTTCTTTCTTTCATTTTGACTATTTTTTATTGGTCTATTTTACTGATTCTTTCTTCTCTCATCTCAGATCTGCTGTTTGTCCCATCTACAGGATTTTTCATTTCTGTTATTTTTTTTACTCTAAAATTTCCATTTGGTTCTTTTTTTATTTTCATTTTTCAGATTGAAATTCCCTCTTCATTGAGTCATTATCATCATATTTTTCTTTAATTCTTTAAATTATAATTTGCTTTATTTGAACTTATTTTTAACAGCTGCTTTGAAGCCTTTGTCAGTTAAATCCAACATCTGAGTCTACTCAGGATCCATTTTTATTGACTTTATTTTTTCTGAGTATCAGTCACACTTTCCTTTTTCTTAGCATGTCTCCTAATTTTTTTTCTTTCTTCTTTCCTACTTCTGCCTAAAATCCAGTTTTATCTCCTAATTTTTTTTGTTGAAAACTTAACATTCTGGGTAATATTATGGCAATTCTGGTGTGTTTGTTGTTGTGGTTGTTGTTTTGATACAAGGTCTCACTCCGTCTACAAGCTGGAGTGCAGTGGCATGAGCATAGCTCTACTGTATTGTAACCTTGAACTCCCAGGCTCAAACCATCCTTCTGCCTCAGCTTCCTGAGTAGCTAGGACTACTGGCATATACCACCACGCCCAGATAGTTTTTAAAATCTTTTCGTGGAGACCGGGTCTCACTGTGTTGCCCAGTCTGGTCTTGAACTCGTGAGCTCAATCAATCCTCAGGCTTCAGCCTCCTAAGTAGATGAATGGCATTTTTTACTCCCACCTATTGCCTATTTGATTATCAATAAGCTTGTTCATCTTTCTTTACCTTTTCAATCTTTTAACATAATTTAGTTGCATTACTTTCTACTTTGTCAGAATTTATAATATTTATTTCTTATTCTTCCATTCTTGTTTCTACCTTTACTTTGGTCTTTAAATATATTAAATGCTCACTATACATCCTTTTACTGAAATTTTTCCAGTCAACTGTTGGTTGGATGAAGGCCTTTCACCAATACATTCAAGAGGACTATGGGTACAGTATTCCTTGAGTTCTTGCATGTTTTAAAATATCAGCTGGGTGTGGAGGCTCATGCCTATAATCCCAACATTTTTGGAGGCTAAGGTGGGAAGATCAATTTAGTCCAGGAGTTTGAGACCAGCCTGGGTAGCAAACCAAGACCCCATCTTTACAAAAATAAATAAATAAAATTAGCCAGGTGTGGTCCCAGCTACTTGGGAGGCTAAGGTGAGAGGATTGCTTGAGCTTGGGAAGTCAAGGCTGCAGTGAGTCATGATTGCACCACTGCACTTTAGACTGGGCAACAGAGCAAGACCCTGTCTCAGAAAAAAACAATAAAAACTTTTAAAAATGTTTAGGTATAGCTTTACACTTGAAGGACACAGCTTGACTGAATATAAAATCCTTGATTTTCATTTTCCCTTGAGTTTCGTTAAGATGCTGCTGCACTGTTACTTTGTAGTGTGCATTGCTCTTGATAAGTCTAATGTCATTCTAATTCTCTTACATTTATTTAATCTTTTTGTCTGGAGGCTCGGAAAGTGTTTTCTTTATATTTGATTGTTTTATTCAAATATGTCTTGGAGTTGGTTGTTCAGGGTCAGTTTTCCCAACTACCTAGTGGGTCTTTTCAATATATATAATTAGATTTTATTTTATTTCCAGAAAATTTTCTTGGATTATTATTTCAACTATTGATTCTGTTTCATTGTTTTGTCTTCTTCAGGGACTCCAGTTTTACATATGTTGGGACTGCTTTTCCTGTCTCCATTTCAACTTTCTGTCTAAACTTTTACCTTTTTTTCTTCCTTTTAATTCTCATAATTACTGTTCTGCCTTTCTTTAATGCCCCAATCAAATTTTCACATGAATCTATTGTCCTATCAGCATCTCATAATTTAGTCATTTCTGAGATGATTTTGTCTTTTTCTGATGATTCTTTTCTGAGTTCAATCAACTATCTTTTTATGTTTTTTAATCCAAATCTACACATCAGTAGCCAAAAGAAAAAAGTAAAAACATAGGCCAGGTGCAGTGGCTCACGCCCATAGTCCCAGCACTTTGGGAGGCCAAGGCAGGTGGATCACAAGGTCAGGAGATCAAGACCATCCTGGCTAGCACGGTGAAACCCCGCCTCTACTAAAAAATACAAAAATTAGCCAGGAGTGGTGGCACATGCCTGTAGTGCCAGCTACTCGGGAGGCGGAGGCAGGAGAATCACTTGAACCCAGAGGTGGAGGTTGCAGTGAGCTAAGATCGTACCACTGCACTCCAGCCTGGGCAACAGAGCGAGACTCTGTCTCGAAAAAAAAAAAGGAAAAAAGTAAAAATAAAATGTGTGTATATATATATATTCTTAAATAATTTTCGTCCACTTGTGATTTTACTGTTTGAATTTCTGCTTCAGAGTGGCTTTTTCATACCTCCAAATAGTGAGAGGATATTTAAATCAGTTTGGAGTGTTTGTGTTGGTTTTCTTTTGCTTCATGGTTAGATTTTGTGTGTGGTTTTTTTGTAAATGATTTTCATTAACTGAAAATTTTGGGTTCTCATTTCTTTTTTCTTCTAATAATAGCTTGTATAGGGATGGCTTTCCCCTGTTTCATTTCTCGGGCAGGGTTTGGCTGTTAGTAACTGACTATCATCCTAGGCCAAGAGAGTCTTTTCTGTCACCGTAGTAAAATGCAGTTTCTTTCACTGATGACACTTTTTCCCCATCTTAGTGATGATGGGAGGATTCGCATGTCCTTCAATTCAGAATTCTCTTTTGTCTTGCAAGATGCCAAATTTATCCCTCTTGCTTCTTTTTCCCTTCACTGTCCAGTCTCCATCAGGTGTCTTTCCCTTCCCTCTTGTCCTTTTATTCCCCAAAAATGATGTGACACTGACTAGTGCCACCTTGATACCCATGTACTTTTACACCCCTTCCTTGTAGTGAGTGCTCTGATCTACCAGGACACTCTTGGGGTATTTTTACACTTGTGATGTGTTTTCTCTTTGGGAAGGAGGTGATCTTAAGTCTTTCTTAGTCTTTCTTAGGCCCTTCTTTTACTCTTCTTTCTTACAGCTTTTTAGATCTCATCCGTCTCATATCGTTGCCTTCTGCCAAGGTTTATAGTGTGGGAGCTCAAGAGATAACCCCTCCAGAATTTAGGCTTTTCTTTTCTTTTCTTTTTTTTTTTTTTTTTTTTTGAGATGGAGTCTCACTCTGTCACTCAGGCTGGAGTGCAGTGGCACAATCTCAGCTCACTGCAACCTCCACCTCCTGGGTTAAAGCAATTCTCTTATCTCAGCCTTCGGAGTAGCTGGGACTACAGGCACGTGCCACCATGCCTGGCTAATTTTTTGTAATTTTAGTAGAGATGGAGTTTCATCATGTTAGCCAGGATGGTCTTGATCCCCTGACCTCGTGATCCGCCCGCCTCAGCCTCCCAAAGTACTGGGATTACAGGCGTGAGCCACCGCACCCGGCTAGGCTTTGCTTTTCTGCCTAAGTTTGTAGAGTCCTCTGTCTTCTTGTTATATTGAAGGCATTGGATTTATGTGGTTTTATTTGTCCTGGTTGATTTGTATTGCTTTGTGGAAGATATATGAAGAGATTAGGTTTAGGCAGCAGTCACTGGTCCTTGGCTACCTCAAAGCCCCCCACCATGTGTACCTTGACAAGCCATTTAGGCATAATGTGGAGCATGTTTGTGAACATTGAATATGGACAGAGGATAAGAAAGAAGAGAAGGGCCGGGCGCGGTGGCTCAAGCCTGTAATCCCAGCACTTTGGGAGGCCGAGACGGGCGGATCACGAGGTCAGGAGATCGAGACCATCCTGGCTAACACGGTGAAACCCCGTCTCTACTTAAAAAATACAAAAAACTAGCCGGGTGAGGTGGCGGGTGCCTGTAGTCCCAGCTACTCGGGAGGCTGAGGCAAGAGAATGGCATAAACCCGGGAGGCGGAGCTTGCAGTGAGCTGAGATCCGGCCACTGCACTCCAGCCTGGGCGGCAGAGCGAGACTCCGTCTCAAAAAAAAAAAAAAAGAAAGAAAGAAGAGAAGGCCTTTGGTTTAGATTGTTCCAATTTTTAGATGATTCTGTCCATTCATGTAGAGATGTTCATCAAGCAGTTGGATAGTTGGTCTGGATCTCAAATAAGAGAATAGGAATTACTGCCTCCAGAAACTCTGTTATAATCCTGGTAAGCTGGAATTAGAGCTGTAAATTCCAGAAAGGAATTTACAGAAATTGGTCTAATTCTAGCTTGCATACTCAGACTCATTTTCCATGAACATATAGTAGGGCTTTTGAAAACAGAAATATTGAGAGGTTATTAGGTGAGGTACTATTTTCTGGAGCTTTATTTTATTGTATTTAGAGTTTGGTTGATGTAATTACGAGATCTAAATATTAGTCTGAGGAATAGTCGTTACTGAATCTGTTGAGAAAAAAGAAAAAACAGAAATCAATAGATCAAATCAACTACCTAGAGGGAAATAAGAAAATAATGCATAAATTAAAACTTCATTATTAAGCTTTTTGTCATATTTATAGTTTCCCCCAATAACTGTAGTACTTATCAAGTAGGTTAAATTAACAAATCTATACAGTTTTATAACAACAACTTTATCGCATTTTATTTTAGAGACAGGGTCTCACTCTGTCACCCAGGAAGTAGTACAATGGTACAATCATAGCTCACTGTAACCTCAAACTCCTGGGCTCAAGTGACCTCCCACCTCAGCTTCCAAAAGTGTTGGGATTACAGGCATGAGCCAATGCTCCCGGCCAGATGCTAATAACTTTCTAAAGCAAATTCCCAGTTTCTCCTACTCTCTTTCCAGCCATCTATTACTATGCAAATGTATGCATGCTCACATCTAAATATCTTTAAAATAATAATACCTAAGTAAAAACACAGTATAACTAATAGGGTTTTCAGAACATAATCTGTGATGGATTTTCCATGTGTTACTTGAGTCTGTATGCTCGAATTTTCTTTCTTTAATAACAGAGAAAATCAAATTCATCCCCTCTTCCAAAAAAAAAGCAGCACTGTAAAAAATAGTATGTCAGTAGTCATTTTATCCAGGTAAACATTTTTCTCCATTGTATATTTTTATGGTGGCAAGTGGAAGTAGATGATTTCTTTCACCATTGAGATAATCTGTAGATGGAAAAAACAATATTATTAGAGAAGTTTTAAAAAATGTGTACTCATTTGAAACAAGAGAAATTGATAAGTAGTCAACTCTTTCACTTGACATTTTGTTAATACCAAGACCTGGATAAAGTGGTTCTTCGAATTATACATTCTTTTTGTTTATTTGTTTTTGTTTTTGAGACGGAGTCTTGCTGTGTCGCACAGGCTGGAGTGCAGTGGTGTGCTCTCAGCTCACTGCAACCTCCACCTCCCAGGTTCAAGTGATTCTCCTGCCTCAGCCTCCCAAGTAGCTGGGATTGGAGGCCGGTGCCACCACACCCGGGTAATTTTTTGGTATTTTTAGTAGAGACAGGGTTTCACCATGTTGGCTAGGCTGGTCTCGAACTCCTGACCTCAGGTGATCCACCTGCCTCGGCCTCCCAAAGTGCTGGGATTACAAGCGTGAAGCACCATGCCTGGCTGAATTATGCATCCTTTTGCACTTAACTGAGAGGCTGTGTAATGCAATGATTAAAATTGTGTTCTTTGAGATCTCACTGCCTGGGTTCTAATTCTGTATTACCTTCACTGTGTCTTTTCTCATCTGCATGGTTGGATAAAAATAACACCTACTTCATAGAATATTTGTGCAGAGTCTGTGTAATTTGCATAGAACAATGTTAAATGCTATTATTATTGTAATTGTTATTAGGTTATATTAATAAGATTCTGCTGGATAAAGTGGGGTGGGGTTTTTGAGACGAATTAGAATTTTTCTATTTTTAATTCTTAAACTGATTTATTTAAATATGTTGACCTTAGTCATCATTTAACATTTACTTCGGTCACCAAAGCATTCATTCAAGAATGGATGACACAAAACAGAAAAACCCAGTATTTCCATAGAAATCACTATAGATGTGAAAGAAGTCATGAAGAATGAATGCTTGTTGTGTGCTTATTATTTTCTTTTGGGGCTAAGAACTTAAGAATCTGTTCTTCCATGAAAATAAAAGTTAGGAGCAATAAATGCCCTGAAAGGATTTTGTTATTGTTTTGACTTTTTGAGACAGTTGTTGCCCAGGCTGGAGTGCAATTACTGAATCTGCCCAATTTCAGCTGGGTTCAAGGGCCTCCTGAGTAGCTGGGATTACAGGCATGCGCCACCACACCTGGCTAATTTTGTGTTTTTAGTAGAAATGGGATTTCTCCATGTTGGTCAGGCTGGTCTCAAACTCCCGACCTCAGGTGATCCGCCCACCTCGGCCTCCCAAAGTTTTGGGATTATAGGTGTGAGTCGCTGCGCCTGGCCTGTTTTTGTTTTTAAAGGCTGCTTTGTTCAATGGTCCACGCTCTTTCTTCTCTCCACCAGGTGGAAGTATAGCACTTTTTGTACCATATCTTCTTACACAACTCCTCCTAGTCATTATGTATGCACTTGGGTTAGAAGAGAAAAGATAAACAGCATATTCCAGAGTATGAAATGGTCCTTCAGCTGGATTTTACAGTATCATATTTCGGTTATTTGAGGATAATGAAAGCAATAGATGGGATAAGTTTCTTTTCCACAAATTCTTTTAATTCAACTGAGGTCAACATAGAACAAATTGTCAGAAATAGCATATGAAATCTTTTGATGGGTGGAAGAAATGCAGAGGACTATACTAAGAAAATAATATCCAAATATTTTTAAGTGGATTTCCAATTAATTGATGAAAATAAACCTTTGGCATCTGGGCAAATTGGTTGTATATAACCTGTGAGAACATTGTCTTTTATAGCTTGATTAAGGCAAGTCTACCTTATTTTCCAGGTGTAACATTGTACTGCAAGTCAATTGATAACAGTACTAATTTAAGTCACTTCGGCTGTAATGCGGAAGGATGAAAAATTAGCTAAGATTGGAGAAGGCTCTTATGGGGTTGTATTCAAATGCAGAAACAAAACCTCTGGACAAGTAGTAGCTATTAAAAAATTTGTGGACTCTGAAGATGATCCTGTTGTTAAGAAAATAGCACTGAGAGAAATACGTATGTTGAAGGTAAGTTAACTTTATATATATGTAAAATATCATGGTATTGAGTGAAATATGCATGCTAAAATTATAAAGAATTTTAAAGTTATTTTTCCCCATTGGACTTAAATTCCTTTGTATCAGCACCTTTGGGTAATAAGTTCATTATCACTTTGGACTTTGGCCACTCTGATTTTGTCTGATGTGTATGAATGCAGCTACAGATTGTTATATTGAAAAGAACTTTTATTCTTGTTAGTAAATATCCTAAGTCCACTCACCCCAGTGTTTACACTTGCCCCCAACCTCGGCCCTCCTCTGGATGTCCCTCCAAATACTTCCCCTACCAACCAGCAACTGAAAGAGCACCTCCTGGCACAGAGAGTCAGTCCCACAGGACCGCACCAATGCCCTGGTGGGCATTGACATTCATTGGTTCTTGCCTGCACTGCACCCAGGTTATTAGACATGCTGAATATCACCCCCAGTGACGTATACATTTTTTACATCAAGGTTTTTGTTATAATTGTTTTCACTCTGATAAGATTTGACATGTAAGATTCCTAAGTTCTCAATGTAAATTTTTTCTTACGCTAAAAGTCTTACACTTTTAGAACTGTAAGCGACCTTAGACATGCTTCTTATCCAACACCCGTGTTTTCCACAGAGGAAACGGAGATCTGGGGCAGCACTTCTCAAATGTTAATAATGCGTTGGAGTCCCCGGGGACCTAGTTGAAATGCAGATTCTGAGTTGGGAGGTCTGGGGTGGGCCCGAGATTCTGCATTTCTGAATGCGGAAGCTGCTGGTTTGTGGGCTACACATTACGTAACAAGACCCCGTGATTTCAAGGACATACAGGCAACCTTCATTTTTGACATGTCTATTTTTAGAAAATCCCCAGAAATTCAGTTTGTAAGGGGGGATAATAATTATAACTAATAATTATCATATTATCTCTCATTTTCAAATATTATTTCCCACAGATTTCCTCAACTAATACATACTAGGGTTTTGTTTGAAATACAACTTGATACATAGAGTCTTCAGGAACATATCCATCATGATTTTAAAAAAAGTTCACTATTACCTCTCAGCCAGCAGAGGGCGCGCTGGTCAGCTCGCCAGCTCTGGCACCCTCACTGAGCTAAGCTGCAGGGCGGGTCTGAACCGGGCAGTGTGGCTTTCTAATAAAAATAATGCTTTTACCTGTCAGCCTCTCCCTCCCAAGTCTTCAGATTAAGTTAATGCTCAGGTGGTACCTTCTGCATTACAAGTGCCCCAACTTGAGAATGAGGCTGTAAGGTAAAAAGTAGCCTGATTACGACTCAGCTTGGTCTCTGATGAAGGCCCTCAGGATGTCAGAATGTCCACCTTTCTGCTTTTAGTATGTTGTGTCCATGTATGCCCTGAACAGCTCTTCTTGTGATCAATCAACCTTACTTTCCTCACATAGTCCTGTTATTTAAATTGTGTTTGCCTCTCTCTCCTTACTACCTGTTTTTCTTTAGTCAAGTTACTGTTTTCCTGGGCTAGGTTAACTTCATTTGCAAAGGAGATATAAATTGCTGACCTACCCAAAGACAGGAGATTGGACCAGGTTTAACCTGGACATTGCATCAAGCTGTAGCATCTGTAAATCTTTTACTCCCCTAGTAGTGACCCTGCTTTGCTTCCATGCTGTGGTTTTACAGCAGCACAAAGCCACTGGCTTTTCAGATGACCTAGTCTCCTCCACTCTTTGCCTTTCTGCTGTTTTAGGTAGTGGAGCATATAGAAAACAAATTGGTTTGGTGCTTTGAGCTTTTCTTTTTTTTCCGTTAGAGAGATGGGGTCTCAGTATGTTGCTTAGGCTGATCTCGAACTCCTAGGCTCACGCAATCGTCCTGCCTCAGCCTGGGCATATTTTTAATGTATAATGGATTCTCTTTTCCGATGCTGTTGGCAGCAGGCACACAGTTTTAGGGTGACATTTGTTTTGGTCAAGCCATGCTTATGTTAATAGATACTGAGGTAGAGGCATGCATCGTAAGTCTCTGTACCTAAAACTTTCTACTGGGCCTGCTATTTGTTGAGCTTCTACTACATACAAAATGCTGTGTTCTCTCTATATATCTGGGTAAATGGTAGAGAGTGTGGAAAGTTGATTTGTCTACTACACTGGGAAAACAACAGGGAAGATGGGTTAGGAATAAGAGTGATCATGTATCCTAATTTGCCCAAGACAGTTCTGCTTTATAGTTTTTGTCCCAGTGTCCTGCCTGGTTCACATCTCCTTTCCAAAGTGTCCTGGTGTGGCCAGGCCCAGTGACTCACACCTGTAATCCCAGCACTTTGGAAAGCCGAGGCAGATGGATCACTTGAGGTCAGGAGTTTGAGACCAGCCTGTCCAACACGGTGAAACCCCATCTCTACTAAAAATACGAAAATTAGCCAGGCATGGTAGCACGCACCTGTAGTCCCAGCTACTGCGAAGGCTGAGGCATGAGCATCACTTGAACCCACGAGGCAGAGGTTGCAGTGAGCTGAGATGGCACCACTGCACTTCAGCCTGGGCGATAGAGCGAAGGAAAAAAAAAAAGTGTCCTGGTGTGTATGCTAAATTATGTGGTCACCCTAGTTACAGGCAAAGTGACCATATGTGCTGGTTTTCCTAGGATAGTCCTGGCTTCTACCCATTAGCCTAGTTTGGAGGATAAAATTTTATAATCACTGTAGTGATAGTCTATCCTACCTAATCAGCATTTTCCCTTAGGTTTACAATATTAAACAGAGGCTGTGTTGTAAAATGCTTCAGTTTGGGAATAGAATTTAACACACAAAATATCTGTGCATAAGAGAGAACAATAGAATCAAAGAACAATACTGAAAATATAATAAGTAAATTTAAAACACAGACTAATTGTGGGGACTTCTAGAAGAGACAGTTTATTCCAATCTGGTGGTTAAGAACTAGTATTACTGGGAGCCAACACTAGAATCCAGACTGGATTTAAATCCATAAAATCCATGGCAATATGTAAGCTGAGTGGGTATTGATGATTTTTATAGTCCTTACTCAATAATTTCATTTCCTCAATTTTCTACTCAGGTTATTTTATGACTTGAATATATAGAATTTCCATAAAATATATAAAGTGTTTTTTGTTTTAGTGCAGTATTTTAAGTTACATACTTCACTTGCTATCACCAGAGAGATTCAAGCAGTTTTGTTACCACTTATTATAGGTACATTGGATGAATCTTAAATTTCTTCCAACTTTAAGTTTCTTTAAGGGGTCTGGGGAGACGCTTTTACTAGTAACAGAGCACTTAACCTTGCATTTCAATTCTTTCACAGCAATTAAAACATCCAAATATTGTGAATCTCATCGAGGTGTTCCGGAGAAGAAGGAAAACGCATTTAGTTTTTGAATACTGTGATCATACACTTTTAAATGAGCTGGAAAGAAACCCAAATGGGTAAGTAATCTGGAAACTGAAATTCCGTACAGCCAGTTCTCAGTTTCATTTTCTGTGGAATTAACCATGGCAGATTTCAAATCCCAGCAACAACTCCCCTCTCTACCCAAATGCATCCGGCTACCCCATCCAGTCTCAGGATGTCTTCAAAAGGCAAACAATGATTTACCTATAGGAGTTATAATTAGGAAGAAAAACCTACTGCAGATATAAAATAAAAATGAATATGAGGCTGAATTGCATATTGGATTATCTCAATTCAAGGAATGAACCATGGTTTGATACTAGGAAACCTATTAATGTAATTCACTAACAAGTTAAAGGATAAAAAATACATATAATTGATAAATTTGAAAATTTGAAATGTCAATAAACTCAACATCCTTTCCTGATGATTTTTTTTTTAAATCCTTTGCATCTAGGGTTAAAAGAATAATTTCTTTTTTCTTTTCTTTTCTTTTTTTTTTTTTTGAGATGGACTCTCACTCTGTTGCCCAGACTAGAATGCAATGGCACAATCTCAGCTCACTGCAAACTCCACCTCCTGGGTTCAAGCAATTCTCTGCCTCAGCCTCCCAAGTAGCTAGGATTACAGGCGCCTGCCACCACACCCGGCTCATTTTTGTATTTTTACTAGAGATGGGGTTTCACTATCTTGGCCAGGCTGGTCTTGAACTCCTGACCTCATGATCCACCTGCCTCTGCTTCCCAAAGTGTTGGCACACACACCTCTCTTCAAATCAACTGCCAATTTTATACTCAATGGTAAAACTAAAAGAACTTTCATTAAAGTGAGGAAACAAGACAAGGATGTCAGTTGTCACCACTATAATGTAACATTGTTCTGAGAACTCTAGCCAATGGAATGTAATAAGAAAAGCAAATAAAACATAGCTTTTGGAAATGAAATAAAATTGTCATTATTTGCAAGATATTACTGATCTACAAACTCTAAGAGAACCACCTAAAGAGTTATTAAAACCAATAGAATTCAGTACAGTGACCCCTATAACACTGCAAATTCCACATGCAAAAACTAACAGCCTTTGTATCAAACAGCACTTCAGAAAATCTAACAGAGAATGGCTGGGTGCAGTGTCTCGTGCCTGTAATCCCAGCACTTTGGGAGGCCCAGGCAGGTGGATCACTTGAACTCATGAGTTTGAGACCAGCCTGGCCAACACAGTGAACCCCTGTCTCTACTAAAAATATAAAAATTACCTAGTTATGGTGGTGGGCGCCTGTAGTACCAGCTAGTTGGGAGGCTGAGGTATGAGGATTGCTTGAACCCAGGAGGCAGAGGTTGCAGTGAGCTGAGATCACACCGCTGCACTCCCGCCTGGATGACAGAGCGAGACTCTGTCTCAAAAAAAAAGAAAAAAAAAAAAACTAGTGGAGAAGGATCCCATTCAAATATTAACAACAACAAAAGTTTAGGAATAAAGATAAAGAGTTGTTCTGACTCTACATGAAGACAGCTACAAAACTGAGGTACATAAGGATTTTATTTAAATGAACATATGTTTCTAGATGGAAATATTCATGATTATAAAAATATTGCCTCTATAGTTTATTTATTAAACAAAATTCTAATCAGAATACCAAAAGGTTTTTTTTTGAAACTTGAAAAAGACTAAATTGAGAAAAAAGAGACTTTTAACTGTCAAATGTTAAATCACAGTAGTTTGAGAGACTCCCTTTGACAAAAAAGTACCATAAACAAAACTAAAAAAGAAATGAGATATTGGGTAAACTATTTGCCAGAATTAATAAATTTTATATCTACCTATGCAGATTTTACAAATAACATTTTTAAAAGGTTGACATCCAATTAATAAATATAGTCATTCAAAAAAAACTTTCATAAATGTAGACTGCACCCAGCCAGTGCTAAGGCTACAGCATTGAACAAAGCACACACAGAAAAGGAGCCTCACCTTACCTTCCAGTGAATGTGGAAAGCAAATCATTAAAAAAGAGAAGGAGGCTGAGTGCAGTGGCTCCTGCCTGTAATCCCAGCCCTTTGGGAGGCTGAGGCGGGTGGATCAGTTGAGCTCGGGAGTTCAAGACCAGCCTGGCCAACATGGCGAAACCCATCTCTACAAAAACTACAAAAATTAACATAGCCTCTCGTCCCAGCTAGTTGGGAGGCTGAGTTGGGAAGATCACTTGAGCTCAAGAAGTGGAGGCTGCACTGAGCGGAGATCACGCCACTGCATTCTAACCTGGGTAACAGAGTGAGACCCCATCTCACTGAAGACAGAAGTCTTCAAAAAACAAAAAGAGAGAGAGAGAAGGAAATGACCAGTACACCTAAGAAAACATGCTTATCCTTCCCTATTAATCAAGGAAATTCAAAACTTTTTAGCAAGGTACCATTTCTCATCTATTATATTTGGCAAAGATTTTTCAAAATTTATTATACTCGGTCTTATCAACCAGGGAATCAGACCTCCTCATTCATGGCTGGAGAGAGTGCCATTAGGAGGGCAATTTGGCAATACGTATGAAAAAAATTTAACTTTTCATCCTTTGATCAAGAGATTCCATTTAGAGAAATTTATAGTAAGGAAATAATCAGATCAGGGCAAAAAGTTATGCATATGAATGTTCAATACTTCATTATTTATAACAAAAATATTGGACTCCCCTAATTTTCCAATAGTAAAGAATTGATTACAGGCATTTTAGTATATCCACCCATACAACAGTACAATATGCAGCCAGTCCATTAGAGAGCATGCTTCAGAACAATAGTTCATGTTCTGAGGAAATGTTCCTGGGATGATATATGAAAAAATGAGATAACACACTAGAATGTTAAGTATAATTAAAAATTAGAGTTTTCTCAATATTCTGTAAATGCATATATATATTACTTTTAAAATAAAAATTAATATAAAGACAATTAAAATGGTATATTAATTCATAGATCAGTTTTATTCTGCACTAAATAGGATGTTTTATGTTGACTTAGAAGACTGATATGTTCAGCCAGTCTATAAATTAATTTATAAATTAACATACATTTTCATGAAGTTAAAAATTTATGCTTACTTCATGTATTGTTCAAGGCCCTGAGACTGTTATAAAACATTCAATGCATACGCCAGTTTGATTGAACTGAACATCTTTCTCTTCCCTACTTGTATCCTAAGCTTTCCTGTCTATAAACTTAGCTCATGTTCTTCTCATTTTAATCTAGAAGGTTCTAGCCTTTTTCACCTTCACTGTCTTTATCATAACCTTTATTTATTTATTTATTTTGAGACACAGTCTCACACTGTCGCCAGGCTGGAGTGCAGTGGGGCAATCTCGGCTCACTGCAGCCTCTACCTCCTGGGCACAAGCAGTCCTCCCACCCCAGCCTCCCAAATAGCTGAGACTACAGGGACCCGCTACCACACCCGGCTAATTTTTGTACTTTTAGTAGAGACAGGGTTTCGCCATGTTGGCCAGGCTGGTCTCGAACTCCTGACCTCAGGAGATCCACCTGCCTCAGCCTCCTAAAGGGCTGAGATTACAGGCGTGAGTCCTTGCACCTGGCCTATCATAATCTTTAAAATGTGAAATCCTAAATGTGTAACATCTCTAAGTTTCCTTCATCTGGATGGAATTGCTTCCTTCCTTTGAATCCCTATGGAATTTTATTTTCATCCCTGTTATGGTACTTGGTACTTACTACTGTGTTGTTTTTTTTTTTTTTTTTTTTAATTATACTTCAAGTTCTAGGGTACATGTGCATAACGTGCAGGTTTGTTACATATGTATACTTGTGCCATGTTGGTGTGCTGCACCCATCAACTCGTCAGCACCCATCAATTCATCATTTATATCATGTATAACTCCCCAATGCAATCCCTCCCTCCTCCCCCCTCCCCATGATAGGCCCCAGTGTGTGATGTTCCCCTTCCCAAGTCCAAGTGATCTCATTGTTCAGTTCCCACCTATGAGTGAGAACATGCGGTGTTTGGTTTTCTCTTCTTGTGATAGTTTGCAAGAATGATGGTTTCCAGCTGCATCCATGTCCCTACAAAGGACGCAAACTCATCCTTTTTTGTGGCTGCATAGTATTCCATGGTGTATATGTGCCACATTTTCTTAATCCAGTCTGTCACAGATGGACATTTGGGTTGATTCCAAGTGTTTGCTATTGTGAATAGTGCCGCAATAAACATACGTGTGCATGTGTCTTTGTAGTAGAATAATTTATAATCCTTTGGGTATATACCCAGTAGTGGGATGGCTGAGTCATATGGTACATCTAGTTCTAGATCCTTGAGGAATTGCCATACTGTTTTCCATAATGGTTGAACTAGTTTACAATCCCACAACAGTGTAAGTGTTCCTATTTCTCCACATCCTCTCCAGCACCTGTTGTTTCCTGATTTTTAATGATTGCCATTCTAACTGGTGTGAGATGGTATCTCATTGTGGTTTTGATTTGCATTCTCTGATGGCGAGTGATGATGAGCATTTCTTCATGTGTCTGTTGGCTGTATGAATGTCTTCTTTTGAGAAATGTCTGTTCATATCCTTTCCCCACTTTTTGATGGGGTTGTTTTTTTTTTTTGTATATTGTTTGAGTTCTTTGTAGATTCTGGATATTAGCCCTTTGTCAGATGAGTAGATTGCAAAAATTTTCTCCCATTCTGTAGGTTGCCTGTTCGCTCTGATGGTAGTTTCTTTTGCTGTGCAGAAGCTCTTTAGTTTAATTAGATCCCATTTGTCAATTTTGGCTTTTGCTGCCGTTGCTTTTGGTGTTTTAGACATGAAGTCCTTGCCCATGCCTATGTCGTGAATGGTACTACCTAGATTTTCTTCTAGGGTTTTTATGGTATTAGGTCTAACATTTAAGTCTCTAATCCATCTTGAATTAATCTTCGTATAAGGGGTAAGGAAAGGATCCAGTTTCAGCTTTCTACTTATGGCTAGCCAATTTTCCCAGCACCATTTATTAAATAGGGAATCCTTTCCCCATTTCTTGTTTTTGTCAGTTTTGTCAAAGATCAGATGGCTGTAGATGTGTGGTATTATTTCTGAGGACTCCGTTCTGTTCCATTGATCTATATCTCTGTTTTGGTACCAGTACCATGCTGTTTTGGTTACTGTAGCCTTGTAGTATAGTTTGAAGTCAGGTAGCGTGACGGCCCCAGCTTTGTCCTTTTGACTTAGGATTGTCTTGGCAATGCGGGCTCTTTTTTGGTTCCATATGAACTTTAAAGCAGTTTTTTCCAATTCTGTGAAGAAACTCATTGGTAGCTTGATGGGGATGGCATTGAATCTATAAATAACCTTGGGCACTATGGCCATTTTCACGATATTGATTCTTCCTATCCATGGGCATGGTATATTCTTCCATTTGTTTGTGTCCTCTTTTATTTCACTGAGCAGTGGTTTGTAGTTCTCCTTGAAGAGGTCCTTGACATCCCTTGTAAGTTGGATTCCTAGGTATTTTATTCTCTTTGAAGCAATTGTGAATGGAAGTTCATTCATGATTTGGTTCTCTGTTTGTCTGTTACTGGTGTATAAGAATGCTTGTGATTTTTGCACATTAATTTTGTATCCTGAGACTTTGCTGAAGTTGCTTATCAGCTTAAGGAGATTCTGGGCTGAGACAATGGGGTTTTCTAATATACAATCATGTCATCTGCAAACAGGGACAATTTGACTTCTTCTTTTCCTAACTGAATACCCTTGATTTCTTTCTCTTGCCTGATTGCCCTAGCCAGAACTTCCAACACTATGTTGAATAGGAGTGGTGAGAGAGGGCATCCCTGTCTTGTGCCAGTTTTCAAAGGGATTTTTCCAGTTTTTGCCCATTCAGTATGATATTAGCTGTGGGTTTGTCATAATAGCTCTTATTATTTTGAGGTACATTCCATCAATACCGAATTTATTGAGCGTTTTTAGCATGACAGCTGTTGAATTTTGTCAAAAGCCTTTTCTGCATCTATTGAGATAATCATGTGGTTCTTGTCTTTGGTTCTGTTTATATGCTGGATTACGTTTATTGATTTGCGAATGTTGAACCAGCCTTGCATCCCAGGGATGAAGCCCACTTGATCATGGTGGATAAGCTTTTTGATGTGCTGCTGAATCCGGTTTGCCAGTATTTTATTGAGGATTTTTGCTTCGATGTTCATCAGGGATATTGGCCTAAAATTCTCTTTTTTTGTTGTGTCTCTGCCAGGCTTTGGTATCAGGATGATGTTGGCCTCATAAAATGGGTTAGGGAGGATTCCCTCTTTTTCTATTGATTGGAATAGTTTCAGAAGGAATGGTACCAGCTCCTCCTTGTACCTCTGGTAGAATTCAGCTGTGAATCCATCTGGTCCTGGACTTTTTTTGGTGGGTAGGCTATTGATTGTTGCCTCAATTTCAGAGCCTGCTATTGGTCTATTCAGGGATTCAACTTCTTCCTGGTTTAGTCTTGGGAGAGTGTAAGTGTCCAGGAAATTATCCATTTCTTCTAGATTTTCTAGCTGATTTGCGTAGAGGTGTTTATAGTATTCTCTGATGGTAGTTTGTATTTCTGTGGGGTCAATGATGATATCCCCTTTATCATTTTTTATTGCGTCTATTTGATTCCTCTCTCTTTTCTTCTTTATTAGTCTTGCTAGCAGTCTGTCAATTTTGTTGATCTTTTCAAAAAACCAACTCCTGGATTCATTGATTTTTTGGAGGGTTTTTTGTGTCTCTATCTCCTTCAGTTCTGCTCTGATCTTAGTCATTTCTTGCCTTCTGCTAGCTTTTGAATGTGTTTGCTCTTGCCTCTCTAGTTCTTTTAATTGTGATGTTAGAGTGTCAATTTTAGGTCTTTCCTGCTTTCTCTTGTGGGCATTTAGTGCTATAAATTTCCCTCTACACACTGCTTTAAATGTGTCCCAGAGATTCTGGTATGTTGTATCTTGTTCTCATTGATTTCAAAGAACATCTTTATTTCTGCTTTCATTTCGTTATGTACCCAGTAGTCATTCAGGAGCAGGTTGTTCAGTTTCCATGTAGTTGAGCGGTTTTGATTGAGTTTCTTAGTCCTGAGTTCTAGTTTGATTGCACTGTGGTCTGAGAGACAGTTTGTTATAATTTCTGTTCTTATACATTTGCTGAGGAGTGCTTTACTTCCAATTATGTGGTCAATTTGGGAATAAGTGCAATGTGGTGCTGAGAAGAATGTATATTCTGTTGATTTGGGGTGGAGAGTTCTATAGATGTCTATTAGGTCCACTTGGTGCAAAGTTGAGTTCAATTCCTGGATATCCTTGTTAACTTTCTGTCTCGTTGATCTGTCTAATGTTGACAGTGGAGTGTTGAAGTCTCCCATTATTATTGTATGGGAGTCTAAGTCTCTTTGTAAGTCTCTAAGGACTTGCTTTATGAATCTGGGTGCTCCTGTATTGGGTGCATATATATTTAGGATAGTTAGCTCTTCCTGTTGAATTGATCCCTTTACCATTATGTAATGGCCTTCTTTGTCTCTTTTGATCTTTGATGGTTTAAAGTCTGTTTTATCAGAGACTAGGATTGCAACCCCTGCTTTTTTTTGTTCTCCATTTTCTTGGTAGATCTTCCTCCATCCCTTTATTTTGAGCCTATGTATGTCTCTGCATGTGAGATGGGTCTCCTGAATACAGCAGACTGATGGGTCTTGACTCTTTATCCAGTTTGCCAGTCTGTGTCTTTTAATTGGAGCATTTAGTCCATTAACATTTAAGGTTAATATTGTTATGTGTGAACTTGATCCTGCCATTATGATATTAACTGGTTATTTTGCTCGTTAGTTGATGCAGTTTCTTCCTAGCCTCGATGGCCTTTACATTTTGGCATGTTTTTGCAATGGCTGATACCGGTTGTTCCTTTCCATGTTTAGGGCTTCCTTCAGGGTCTCTTGTAAGGCAGGCCTGGTGGTGACAAAAATCTCTAAGCATTTGCTTATCTGTAAAGGATTTTATTTCTCTTTCACTTATGAAACTTAGTTTGGCTGGATATGAAATTCTGGTTTTAAAATTCTTTTCTTTAAGAATGTTGAATATTGGCCCCCAATCTCTTCTGGCTTGTAGAGTTTCTGCCGAGAGATCTGCTGTTAGTCTGATGGGCTTCCCTTTGTGGGTAACCCGACCTTTCTCTCTGGCTGCCCTTAAGATTTTTTCCTTCATTTCAACTTTGGTGAATCTGGCAATTATGTGTCTTGGAGTTGCTCTTCTGGAGGAGTATCTTTGTGGCGTTCTCGTATTTCCTGAATTTGAATGTTGGCCTGCCCTACTAGGTTGGGGAAGTTCTCCTGGATGATATCCTGAAGAGTGTTTTCCAGTTGGTTCCATTTTCCCCCTCACTTTCAGGCACCCCAATCAGACGTAGATTTGGTCTTTTTACATAATCCCATACTTCTTGCAGGCTTTGTTCATTTCTTTTTCTTCTTTTTTCTTTTGGTTTCTCTTCTCGTTTCATTTCATTCATTTGATCCTCTATCGCTGATACTCTTTCTTCCAGTTGATTGAGTCGGTTACTGAAGCTTGTGCATTTGTCACGTATTTCTCGTGTCATGGTTTTCATCTCTGTCATTTCGTCTATGACCTTCTCTGCATTAATTAGTCTAGCTGTCAATTCTTCCACTCTTTTTTCAAGATTTTTAGTTTCTTTGCGCTGGGTACGTAATTCCTCCTTTAGCTCTGAGAAGTTTGATGGACTGAAGCCTTCTTCTCTCATTTTGTCAAAGTCATTCTCTGACCAGCTTTGATCCGTTGCTGGCGATGGGCTGCGCTCCTTTGCAGGGGGAGATGGGCTCTTATTTTTTGAATTTCCAGCTTTTCTACCCTGCTTTTTCCCCATCTTTGTGGTTTTATCTGTCTCTGGTCTTTGATGATGGTGACATACTGATGGGGTTTTGGTATAGGTGTCCTTCCTGTTTGATAGTTTTCCTTCTGACAGTCAGGACCCTCAGCTATAGGTCTGTTGGAGATTGCTTGAGGTCCACTCCAGACCCTGTTTGCCTGGGTATCAGCAGCAGAGGTTGCAGAAGATCGAATATTGCTGAACAGCGAGTGTACCTGTCTGATTCTTACTTTGGAAGCTTCCTCTCAGGGGTGTACTCCACCCTGTGAGGTGTGTGGTGTCAGACTGCCCCTAGTGGGGGATGTCTCCCAGTTAGGCTACTCAGGGGTCAGGGACCCACTTGAGCAGGCAGTCTGTCCCTTCTCAGATCTCAACCTCCATGTTGGGAGATCCACTGCTCTCTTCAAAGCTGTCAGACAGAGTCGTTCGCGTCTGCACAGGCCTCTGCTGCTTCCCCTGTTGTTTTTTAGCTGTGCCCTGTCCCCAGAGGTGGAGTCTACAGAGACAGGCAGGTTTCCTTGAGCTGCTGTGAGCTCCACCCAGTTCGAGCTTCCCAGCGGCTTTGTTTACCTACTTAAGCCTCAGCAATGGCAGGCGCCCCTCCCCCAGCCTCGCTGCTGCCTTGCGGTTAGATCGCCGCAGACTGCTGTGTTAGCAATGAGGGAGGCTCCGTGGGCGTGGGACCCTTCTGGCCAGGTGTGGGATATATTCTCCTGGTGTGCCAGTTTGCTTAAAGCGCAGTATTGGGGTGGGAGTTACCCGATTTTCCAGGTGTTGTGTGTCTCAGTTCCCCTGGCTAGGAAAAGGGATTCCCTTCCCCCTTGCGCTTCCCAGGTGAGGCGATGCCTCGCCCTGCTTCAGCTCTCGCTGGTCCGGCTGCAGCAGCTGACCAGCACCGATTGTCCGGCACTCCCCAGTGAGATGACCCCAGTACCTCAGTTGAAAATGCAGAAATCACCGGTCTTCTGTGTTGCTCGCGCTGGGAGTTGGAGACTGGAGCTGTTCCTATTCGGCCATCTTGCTCCGCCCCTCCTACTGTATATGTTTTTATGTGCAAACTCTCTCTCACTGGAGTGTAAGTTTTTTGAGGGCATACTTCATGTCTCATTGATCTTAATGGCTTCCTCATGCCTAGCATTCTTTCGCTCAAAAAATATTTCATGGAGCATTTTACACTGGTGCAGAGGATACAGTTATAATGGCACAATCCTGCCCTCAAGAAGCTTAAAATGTAATGAAGAGACAGATATTGAAAGTAACAACTACAAATGCTTACGTTGATTGGGTTAATGCTGATTGCAAGGGATGCACAAGAGAAGCAACTCCAACATCTGTTGACCCCAGGAAGTGAGGGAGATTCTGCAGAGAAGGCAGCATTTGGGTTTTGAAAAGGAAGAGGAGTTGGCCAGATGGACACCCCTGGAAGAATGTACAGACACAAGAAAGAGCAAGGCATGTTCAAGCAACTCCTCTGTTGAATATGTTTTGCAGTGCCGAGGACCTCTGAACCATCCCGCTTTGCACTTTTAAGTTTTACAAATGTGCTTAGCACTGCTAGTGTTCAGTAGTGCTTTGGGTCAGCCCTGAGACTTCAATCTATTATACATGGAGAATGCAAATAGGAACAATCTAGAATATGCTACTCTTTTATGAAATGCTGGGTACTTCTAGATAACAATGATTAATTTAAAGCATTCATCTACTTGCACTCCTTTCCTAAAATCTACTTAAATAACAGGCAAGAAAGTATTTGTAAAGGCCTAAGTCCAGTGAATACCAAACAGAGATAAACAACCAGCTAGCATACATACCCAGCCTATTGGACTATTGTTTATTGGGGGAAACGTGTAGGAGAAATAACTGGTGTGTGGGCATAAGATCAATGTGGCCGGGCACGGTGGCTCACGCCTGTAATCCCAGCACTTTGGGAGGCCAAGGTGGGCGGATCACGAGGTCAGGAGATCGAGAGCATCCTGGCTAACACAGTGAAACCCCGTATCTACTGAAAAACAAAAAAAAAATTAGCCAGTCGTGGTGGCGGGTGCCTGTAGTCCCAGCTACTTGGGAGGCTGAGGCAGGAGAATGACGTGAACCCGGGAGGCGGAGCTTGCAGTGAGCCGAGATCGCACCACTGCACTCCAGACTGGGCGACAGAGCGAGACTCCATCTCAAAAAAAAACAAAAAATATCATCTATGTAGTAAATGTGGTTTGAGCCATGGGATGGTGAGATAATGAAGGGACCCAATGACTAAATTATAGCATAAAGAAAAATTGGGCCGGGCACAGTGACTCATGCCTGTAATCCCAGCACTTTGGGAGGCCAAGGAGGACAGATAACCTGAGGTCAGGAGTTCAAGACCAGCCTGGCCAACATGGTGAAACCCCCATCTCTACTAAAAATACAAAATTAGCCAGGTGTGGTGGTATGCACCTGTAGTCCCAGCTACTTAGGAGGCTGAGACAGGAGAATCGCTTGAACCTGGGAGGCAGAGGTTGCAGTGAGCCAATATTGCACCACTGCACTCCAGCCTGGGCAACAGACTAGAACTCTGTCTCAAAAAAAAAAAAAAAAAAAGTGTTGGGCTGGGCACGATGGCTCACACCTGTAATTTCAGCACTTTGGGAGGCCAAGACAGGCAGATCATTTGAAGTCAGGAGTTCAAGAGCAGCCTGGCCAACATGGTAAAACTACATCTCTACTAAAAATACCAAAAAATGAGCCAGGTGTGGTGGTGTGCCTTTATAGTCCCTATAGTCCCAGCTACTCAGGAGGCTGAGTCAGGAGAATCACTTCAATATGGGAGGTGGAGGTTGCAGTGAGCCAAGATCATGCCACTGCACTCCAGCCTGGGCAACAGAGCGAGACTCCATCTAAAAAAAAAGAAAAAGAAAAAGGGAGTTTTTGTCACAGTGAAGTAAGGTGGTGAAAGTGTACTGCTTCCCCTGCCAGACGAAAGCTTCTCTACTTACTGGATAGAGAAAAAAGCATTTGTTACATCAATAGATGCATCCAAAGTAGTGAGGCTGTGTTGGATTTGCTCCAGTAGAGAAACTGTATGTATAAGAGTGGCTACAATTGGCATCATCTGATTAAAGTGATAATCTATTCTCATTCTCTAAGATCCATTTTTTTTTCTACAAAGCCCAATAGTAAGTTAAATGGGATAGTGATAGGAAGTATCACTCCTGTCAACAGGGAGGATTTCCCTAAACTGCTATTGCACTATACGTGATAGAATAATCCTGCCATCAAGAAGTTTAAAATCTGGCTGGTGCAGTGGCTCACACCTGTAATCCTAGCACTTTGGGAGGCCGAGGCAGGTGAATCATCTGAGGTCAGGAGTTCTAGACCAGCCTGACCAACATGGTGAAACCCTGTCTCTACTAAAAATACAAAAATTAGCCAGGTGTGGTGGTGGGTGCCTATAATCCCAACTACTTGGGAGGCTGAGGCATGAGAATTGCTTGAACCCGGGAGGCAGAGCTTGCAGTGAGCCGAGATCACGTCATTGCACTCCAGCCTGGGCAACGAGATCAAAACTCCATCAAAAAAAAAAAAAGAAGAAGAAGTTTAAAGTCTGATGAAGAATCAGATTACAAGGGAACAATTATAGATTATTATAGTGTTACCATTACTACATGGGTTTATAAAACTGTGGCTGTCCATTTCTGACTGGTGACAACACATGATGTACATTGGTAAATTAAACTTGGATTTCTTTATCAGTTAATTGAGCATAGAAATTTACCATAAGGTTATGGGTGTGGCTTGGTGGAAGGATGACATTGAATCAGGAGTATTAAGAAATACATTATTGACTGGGCACGGTGGCTCACATCTGTAATCCCAGCACTTTGGGAGGCTGAGGCGGGTGGATCACCTGAGGTCAGGAGTTCAAGACCAGCCTGACCAACATGGTGAAACCCCATCTCTATGAAAATACAAAAATTAGCTGGGCATGATAGTGGGACCCTGTAGTCCCAGCTATTCGGGAGGCTGAGACAGGAGAATTGTTTGAACCCGGGAGGTGGAGGTTGCAGTGAGCTGAGATTGCATCACTGCACTCCAGCCTAGACGACAAGAGCAAGATTCCGTAAAGTAAAGCCAGTGACCAGTGACCTTGAAAACCACTGTGGTTCACCAGTTTTGGGGGAATGGGGAGCTTAATGACAGTCAGGTGGCAAATGAATTTTAACTCAAATCCATTTCATGGTTGCCCCAGTGGGTCCACAGATCCATCCTGGTGAATATTTTCCCATTTCCTAAGTGAGTTGCTGAAATAAATACACTAACAACAGGAACAGAAGTGAGGTGGCTCTCTGATCTAAGGAATGAAGGCTGTTATGGTGGAAGAGCCTAGTAGAAGTGTCTGGCATGTTGCTTTTTACCAAAATAGAAAACTGCAAGCAATGCTGCAGATTTGGAGAAAAGCATAGATTAGCATTACCATTAAATGCTATGGGGAGACATAGTTGGGTACTCGATGAGCATGTTGTCTATGATAAATTCTCTTCAACGTTTCTGTCTCCTCCAGTCTCTGAGTTCCTTCTCCCTCATTTTATTAATGAATTTCTGGTGTCTTAACTTCCTTTGGCATAGGCAACCATTTAGTCCAGGCTCAGTCAACCAGTTCAGCAACTAACTAGAATCATTCCTGGATGCCCCAGGTGGTCTGCTGAAATCAGAATCTGGAGCCAGGTGTGGTGGTTCACACCTGTAATGCCAGCACTTTGGGAGGCTGAGGGAGACAGATCACTTGAGGTCAGGAGTTTGAGATCAGCCTGGCCAACATGGTGGAACCCTGTGTCTACTAAAAATACAAAAAAATTAGCCGGGTGTGGTGTCAGGTGCCTGTAATCCCAGCTAATCGGGAGGCTGAGACAGGAGAATTGCTTGAACCTGGGAGGCAGAGGTTGCAGTGAGCCAAAACCATGCCGCTTCACTCCAACCTGGGTGACAGAGCGAAACTCCATCTCAGAAAAAAGGGGGAAAAAAAAAAAACCCAGAATTTCGAATAAGTTGTGCCCATATTGTTATAATCAGCCCACTCTAAAGTCGTATTTCTTCCCCTCTGGTCCAACACCCATGAAATCCATTTCTTCATACATTCCCCGTTATAAATCAGCAAAATGTTGTAGTTCTTTTCACTATGTAAATCTCCTCTTCCTCTGTTTCAGTTTGTTATAGGCCCCCTGAGTCATGCTGGGATCTGACTTTAGTTAAGGTTTGGAGACCCTGAGGGGAGGTGGGGAGAGGAGGCTTGAAGAGAGTGGACATCCCCACACAAGGCACCTGCCTCAGGTGAGATCTGAGAGTCTGCAGCAAGGCAGAAGCAGCCTCATTGTACAAGTTTGGGGGCTACTTCCCATAAGAAGAAAAATTTGGGAGGAAGTTAGGGTGTTCTTAGTTACATGAATACTTTCAAGTGTCACATTCCAATTCCTGGACAATTTCTCCTTCTCATCTCATTAACTGAGAAACTAATTACCCTCACATAAATTCAGTCTTTGTTGTCACTGAGCACCCTGCAGGGTTATTGTCTGTGTCAGTTTTTTAGCAATCTCACGGCAGTCCCAGTGGATCTGTAAAGTGGGTCCTACAGAAACAAGAAGTAAGGGGTTCTTGTAGGGTAAATATCAAAATGCCTGATGTCCTAACTGTGCCTTGAACCAAGATATTACAGCTCTGAACCTGTGCTTTTTTTCTTTAATTTCTCCAGTGAAATTAGAAGCAGCCAGACCACCTCACATATCTGTTATTACCTATATTCCCCATATTGTTCTATCACATTTAGTTCACCAAAGCCTCGCCTTGAATAAGCATTTTATTCCAGATGGCCACAGGTGACCATTTAAATTCCCTTTTCAGGCCAAGCACAGTGGCTCATACCTGTAATCCTAGCACTCTGGGAGGCCGAGGCAGACAGATTGCTTGAGGTCAGGAGTTCAAGACTACTCTAGGCAACAGAGTGAAATCCCATTTCTACTAAAATACAAAAAATCAGCCAGGTATGGTGGCAGGCACCTGTAGTCCCGTCTACTCAGGTGGCTGAGGCAGGAGAATTGCTTCAACCCAGGATGCGGAGGTTGCAGTCAGCCAAGATCACGCCATTGCACTCCAGCCTGAGTGACAGAGCGAGACTCTGTCTCAAAAAAAAAAAAAAAAAAAAAAAAAAAATATATATATATATATATATAAAGACCTGTTTTATTACTGGGTGGCCATCTGCCAGCATCCCCGCCATTAATGGTAATTAGATGCTGCCCTTCAGACCCCATTACATCAGATACCCAATCCTAGATTCTCACAGCCTTGGATTGTTTCCCACATCCACTTCTGGTACCATGTCCTGAATTGGTCAGGATTCAACAACAGAATTCACTCTAGCTAGTTTAAAGAGAAAGACATTTGTCACAAGGTTTTAGTTTATAAAATTTCTGGGGAGTGCCAGAGAAACAAGATTAATTGAGCTCCTATTAGGTACCAGGTCCTGTTCTAGGTGCTGGGGCTCTAATAATGGACAAGAGAAAGTCCTTGCCTTGTGCAATGTACATTCTGATGTAGTCCAGCAATAAAGAAGCGTTATGAGTCTTTGAAGAAAAATAAAGCACAGCGTGAAGTTAGAGAATGCCCAGGAGGTGTATTCGTCAAGGTTCTTCAGAGAAACAAAACCAATACGATACATAGAGGTATTGATAACAGAAGATTTATTATGGGTATTGACTCGTGTGATTATGGAGGGAGAAAAGTTCCGCAATCTGCCATCTGCAAGCCAGAGAACCAGGAAAGCCGATGGTCTAATTCAGGCCAAGTCCTAAGGCCCAAGAGGACAGAAAGCTTCAAAGTCCAAAGGCCTGAGAGCCAGGAGCTTCCACATCCAAGGGCAGAAGAAGACGGATGTCCTAGCTCAAGGAGACAGAAGCAACCCTTCCTCTACCTTTTTGTTGTGTCCAGGCCCCCAGCAGTTTGCTGATGCCTGTCTGCCTACCCTCACCATTGTGGGCGGGTCTTCTTTACTCAGTCTACTGATTCAAATGTGAATCCCTTCCAGAAACACCCTCACAGACACACCCACAGATGATGTTTGGGGTTTTTTTGTTTTTTTGAGAGAAGGTCTCATTCACTTGTCTCACTCTCTGCAGTGGCCTGAACATGGCTTGCTGCAGCTTCAAACTCCCGAACTCAAGCAATCCTCTTGCCGGAGTGTCCTGAGCAGCTGGGACCACAGACACTCACCATTATGTCTGGCTAATTTTTAAACTTTGATTAGAGATGGGGTCTTGCCATGTTGCTCAGGCTGGTCTCAGACTCCTGAGCTCAAGCAATCCTCCTGCCTCAGCCTCCCAAAGTGCTGGGATTACAAGCACGAGTCACTGCACCTGGCAGAAATAATGTTTTACCAGCTATCTGGGCATCCCTTAACCTAGTCAAGTTAACACAGAAAATTACTCATCACCAAAAGAGAGTAGAAGGAACAATAAACTGTTAATAGAAGTAGAAATAGAAGTGAATGTAGAAATAGAAGTAAAATGTTATTAACAGCCTGACTGAAGTTATAAATAAGCCTGGGGGGCCAGGGATTACAGGCTCACGCCTGTAATCCCAACACTTTCAGGAGGCCGAGGCAGGCAGATCACCTGGGGTCAGGAGTTCGAGACCAGCCTGACCAACATGGAGAAACCCCATCTCTACTAAAAATACAAAATTAGCCAGGTGTGGTGGTGCATGCCTGTAATCCCAGCTACTCAGAAGGCTGAGGCAGGAGAATCACTTGAACCTGCGAGGCAGAGGTTGTGGTGAGCTGAGATTGTGCCATTGCGCTCTAGCCTGGGCAACAAGAGTGAAACTCCGTCTCAATAAATAAATAAATGATAAAATAAGCCTAGCATGTTCAGAGAACAGCAGAAAATAATGGACTGGGATGGAGTGACTTTGGGGATGTGACAGGCGATAAAGTTGGGAAGGGAAATGGAAGTAAAATGTTATTAACAGCCTGGTAGGCCATAGTAACAACGCTGGATTTTATTCTAGTATAGTAAAGATTTACTGAGAAGGACTGAATTCATCTTGGGTAGTAATAATGAAATCAAGCTTCCCCTATTAAGTTTTTATAACAAACTTCCAGGTAGTGACTTCTGATGTCAGCATCAGGTCTTCCTCTGAGTGATTCAAGGAGCATATTCTGAGAAGTTCAGTCTGAATTCCCTCATCATGTTACCCTTTCTTGTTAACCCATTCGGACTTGAACTGTGGTGTCTCATGTTTGCTTTAAGGCCTTCTTTATGACTTTTAGTATTACTTTTAGCGGCAAGAACCTCAATTACTTCTGAACCAGTCAAATATTTGGTTTTGCACTCGCCCAAAATATAATATTTAAACATTGAGCATCATTTGATTTCACCAGAGGTTCATTTTGCTCCAAGATGTTTGGAAAAAGGCTGCCTGTGGCTGAACAGTGCTGCAGCACTCTATCTTTCTGGACTGAGCACCGCGTGGATGTGCATTCTCTTTGATGGTTATCTTCTCTTTGCACGATCTGTAGTGGTGGTTTGTGGTTCTCTTTGATGGCTATCTTCTCTTTGCACGATCAGGGATGTTGTTTTGCCCCTGACGGAATCTGCCTTCTTGGAAGCTAACTGAACCGAATGTGACATTTCCTGTGAGATGCCTTTAAACATCCTCTTTCATGTTAAAGGCATCTTTAACATCCTATGAAATTACTTCATTCTTGATTCCATGTTATTTAGGCTAATAATTGGGGCTTTGCAGTTTCTGAATCCTAGCCCCTATCTCATTTCCCAATTCCTGTACTTACTCTCCTGCACCTGTAGGCTCTTAGATCCCGACCAGACCAGCGTTCTGTTCCCATGTTAGTAGGAGCAGGTGCTCCACCCTTGCTAGTCCCTCCCAAGGATGGAAATCCATTTCCCTTCCTCTCACTGCTGCCACCATAATCTAAGTGTCCAAGTCTCACTTGGGTTATTGAATTAGCCTAATTTCTCTCGCTGTATGTGTGTTGCCCCCCAGAAATCCATTCTCCATATTATGTCACTTCCTTGCTTGATTTCTTTCAATGGTTTTGAATTTAGCATAAAATCCAAATTTCTTATCGAGATCTAGAACTCTGAGGCCCTCCATGGACTGGTCTCTGCCAATCTTCCCATCTTCTTCCCTCAAGCGTCAGCCACACTCACAGCTGGCCTCATACTGTCTTCCCCACACTCCCAGTTCCTTCTCTCCTTGGGGCCTCTTGCTATTCTGCACCTCTTCTGTCTTTGTATGGGGGTCTCAATCCCATCGACTGGCCTTATCTGATCTCAGACCTGTATCTCCAGAACCCATGTGGGTGTTAAAACCAGACATTGAGGGGATAGATTACTCCATAAACTTATGAGATATTATTCTGTTATTATGCATGAGGAAAACTGAAAGTTTAGAGAACTTAAATAACGTATGTTCAAGATTATAAAGTAGAGGCCAGGCACAGTGGCTCACACCTGTAATCCCAGCACTTTGGGAGGCCGAGGGTGGATCACGAGGTCAGGAGATCGAGACCATCCTGGCTAACACAGTAAAATACCATCTCTACTAAAAATACAAAAAATCAGCTGGGTGTGGTGGCCGACGCCTGTAGTCCCAGCTACTCGGGAGGCTGAGACAGGAGAATGGTGTGAACCCGGGAGGCAGAGCTTGCAGTGAGCTGAGATTGGGCCACTGCACTCCAGCCTGGGCGACAGAGCAAGACTCCATCTCAAAAAAAAAAAAAAAAAAAAAAGATTATAAAGTAGGAAGGAAGCAGCATATCTGGGATTTGAATTCAAGCGACCTGTCTCACAGTGCTCAAAATGGCTATACTATTCTTCCTGCCTCATATTTTAAAAATGTAAACAATGTTGTTTCAGGTTTGACTCTAGGTGAAGTGGGGAGAATACAGTTATATCAGAATTCAGTGCTGGAAATAGACACTTCAAGTGGAAAGGGATTTAATCATGAGAATTAGGTACATTCACAATATTAATAATGAGGAGAACTGGAGTCAGAGGGTTGCCACTGGGCCACTGATGTCAAGGGCCTACCACCATAATTGTGATACAAGATCAGGAAACTGCTCTGAGGAAAATACCATGTACATTGCTTGCTTTTCTCTGCGTGTACTTCAGCCTCACACGGTGGTATCTCGTAGCTAGTGTTATAACTGAGTCATGCCTAGGCCTTCCCACTGTTCTGTAAAGTCAGCTACATCTGCCCATGTTCAGTTTTTAAAAAGTGATCTAAATATATGATTTAAGTATCCAAATATGATAAAATATTAAATCTGAATAATGGATATGTTTGGGGTATTACATAATATAATTTTTTTAAATTAAGAAAATCCTTATAGTTGACATTTAGTAAAAGAAACCCTTATGTTTCAGATTTTTAAAAAATATACGGACAACAGCCACATCTCCATCAACAGGGCTGAAAGACAAACAACACTAAGAAAAATATTTGCAGCATGTATAACAGACCGTGATATACATTGAGTCTTTGTAAATCAGTAAGAAAGCAGTGAACAGACCAATTTAAAAAGCAATAAATGCATGAAACGGAATTACACAAAAGAAGAAATGTAGTATCCAATAAGGGTGTGAAAAATAATAATCACTAAAAATTAGTGAAATGCAAATAAAAAACACGAGACATCTTTTTATTTTAACCACAGATTGGCAAACATAACATTGGCAAAACCAAATGTTGGCAAGACAATGAGGAGACAGGGACTTTGATGCACAGATGTTTGGTGGGAGTGAAAATGGGTATAACCTTCCTCAGAAAGGGTAGTTTGACAGTGTGTAAATGTGAAGGCATCATCATGGGACAGTGATGTGAGTGATGGAAAGCTACCAACAGAAAAGTTACAGAGAATGTAATTGCTATAATTCATGGAGATGGTTACATAAAATAGAATACTCGCAAACAGAGTAAGTTTCCCAGACCCCCAATCCCCAGTGGAAAACACACCTGCCCATGATACTTCCCAATATTTTCTGTATAGGATGATGAGTCTGCCAGAGACAAGAAGCTTACACCTTCCCATTCTTATGGGATCCTTATTCTCCCTGGCCTCCTTTTGGGCTATCTGCTTACCAGGGACAAGTAACTATTACAAAATAACTTGAGTGTCTACCACCAACATGAATTGGATGAATTGAAGAGCTATCTTCCAAGTATACCTTTTTTCCTGCAAAACCAAGTCTCAGGTCTACCTGAATTTCGTCCCTGCAGGATCAAAATGTAATGGGTGTCTACCATTGGTCTCAGAAATCCCACTTCTAGAACTTATCTTAAGAAGGTAATTGCATAAATATCATAAGATGGATGATTACAGATATTCATTGAAGAGTTTCTAGAAATGAAAATTGGCTGAACTGAACTGCTCATCAATGGAGACTAAGTAAATTATGCTACAGCCATATAATAATCTCCTCTGGAGCCACTAAAATATATGTGTACATGTTGGTATTTGTACCTCTATGCATAAAACGTTTCTCAAAGTGGTCGGGGTGAAATTGAAGAAAATAAATGGGTGGCTAGGCAGGTGTCAGAGAGACTTCATGTATATACTTTTATATGTTTAAATTTGAACCATACAAATGTGTTTATTTTAAAATTAAAGTTAAAAAGTAAATACTGGCTGGGCATAGTGGCTCACACCTGTAATCCCAGCACTCTAGGAGGGTGAGGCAGATGGATCATCTGAGATTGGGAGTTCAGGACCAGCCTGGCCAACATGGCGAAACCCCATCTCTACTAAAAATACAAAAATTAGCTGGGCATGGTGGTGTGCGCCTGTAATCCCAGCTACTTGGGAGGCTGAGGCAAGAGAATCGAATGTCTTGAACTCCGAAAGAGGAAGTTGCAGTGAGCTGAGATCATGCCACTGCACTCTAGCCTGGGTGACAGAGCCAGACCCTGTCTCAAAAAAAAAAAAAAAAAAAAAAGTACAGAGAGAGACAGGGAGAGAGAGGAACAGAGATGCCTAAAAAGACAGCAACCAGAAGTGATAGCCATTATTTTGGGGTAGCAAGATTTGACCCAACACATTTTATTCCTTTACTTTTCTATATTTTTGAATCTTCATAAGTGTGTATCATTTTGTGGATGTAAAAAATTCAAATTACAAAAGGAAATTACATAACTATAATAAAAAGATAGTAAAGCCCAATTTTCACTAAAATTTTTTTAGGATCCCTCTGCATGATGTTCCTTGAACACAGCAGTCCCTCGCCACTCCACTTCTATTCCCAACCCTTGCTTCTGGAACGCTATCCTGTGAGTTTTCATTTCCCTTTTTATTTTTTCCCTCAGAGTTGCTGATGGAGTGATCAAAAGTGTATTATGGCAAACACTTCAAGCTCTTAATTTCTGTCATATACATAACGTAAGTAACATTTTCTAATGAATTTATTCATTTCTTCATGATGAGTCTTCTAAATAGCTCAGGGTTTTGTTTGGAGAGCTGAAGACAAAGGGAAAGTAGGAGTCAAAGAAGCAAAACAAAAGTTCAGCCAGTAATCCCAGCACTTTGGGAGGCTGAGGTAGGAGGATCAAGTGAGCCCCAGAGTTTGAGACCGGCCTGGGGCAAGACCCTGTCTGCAAAAAAGAAGAAAAGGAAATAACAAAAGAAAGTTCAAAATATGAGAAAAAAGTGATGCATTATTCTTGACTCTTTCCAATTTCTGTAAGAATCAAATTGCTAATTCCTTATGAATTAAAAATTTGAATAAATGTAATGATTCCTTTTGCCATAGGGCCAGTGACCCCTGAAACTATGTTGTTTTTTGTTTTTTTTTTGTTTGTTTTTTTTGAGACAGAGTCTCGCTCTGTCACCCAAGCTGGAGTGCACAGGCCAGATCTCAGCTCACTGCAAGCTCCGCCTCCCGGGTTCACGCCATTCTCCTGCCTCAGCCTCCCAAGTAGCTGGGACTACAGGCGCCCGCCACCTCGCCCAGCTAGTTTTTTGTATTTTTTAGTAGAGACGGGGTTTCACCGTGTTAGCCAGGATGGTCTCGATCTCCTGACCTTGTGATCCGCCCGCCTCGGCCTCCCAAAGTGCTGGGATTACAGGCTTGAGCCACCGCGCCCGGCCTAAACTATGTTTAAATTGGGCGAGAATAATTTTTCAGGGCTGGTGTGGTGGCTCATGCCTGTAATCCCAGCACTTTGGGAGGCCAATGCGTGCAGATGGCTTTGAGCTCAGGAGTTCAAGACCAGCTTGGGCAACATGGAGAAACCCTATCTCTATGAAAAAATATAAAATTTAGCCAGCCATGGTGGTGCACACCTATAATCCTAGCTACTTGGGAGGTTGAAGCTGGAGAATCACTTGAACCCGGGAGGCGGAGGTTGCAGTGAGCCGAGATCACACCACTGCTCTCCAGCCTGGGCGACAGAATGAGACCCTGTCTCCAAAAGTAATAATAGTAAGTTTTCAGGATATTGCTGGTGTAATCCCCCATGGTACTTTTTTTTTTTTCACTATTATTTTTATGTCTCTTAAATCCTTTACTCTATAGCAATCTAAGTCACCCTTTACTTTCCTTCTTAAAAGCCATTTCCAGCCGGGCGTGGTGGCTCACGCCTGTAATCTCAGCACTTTGGGAGGCCAAGGTGGGCGGCTCACGAGGTCAGGAGATCGAGACCATCCTGGCTAACATGGTGAAACCCCATCTCTACTAAAAATACAAAACATTAGCTGGGCGTGGTGGCGGGTGCTTGTAGTCCCAGCTACTCGGGAGGCTGAGGCAGGAGAATGGCGTGAACCCAGTAGGCGGAGCTTGCAGTGAGCTGAGATTACACCACTGCACCCCGGCCTGGGCGACAGAGTGAGACTGTCTCAAAAAAAAAAAAAAAAGTTCATGAATCTTTTACAGCCGTAGTTCTCAAGCTTGGGCATGCATCAAAATCACTAGGAGGGCTTGTGAAAACACAGCGTCCTGGGCCCCGTCCCCAGAGTTTCTGATTCAGTAGGTCTGAGGTAGGGCCCCAAGAATGTGCATGTCTTCTGTTTTTCCCAGATGCTACTGAAGCTGCTGGTTCAAGAACCACACTTTGAATACGACTATGTTAGAGAAATAATTTTGGCTGTTTCCTGTACGTAACTTAACTTGTTCTTTCACTTGTATTTCCTGTAAATTGGAGTTTATATCTAGAGGCTTGATCATATTCAGGTTCAGCTTTTTTTTAGATAAGAATGCCTCCTACGTGGTGCTGTACACTTCCTGTCGCATCCCCATCATGAGGTGTATAGCAGCCACTTGTCCCACTTTCGAGAATGTTAAAATTGATGAGTGGGCTCAGGAGGTATTCGTTTGGTCCCCTCCATTATCATTTTCCCTGTCAACGTTGTTTCCCTGGTGGTTTTAGCATCCAGTGATGATTATTGCCTGCATCTAGTATTTCATGACAGTGATTTTCTAATTCTATTATTCCTTCTGCATTTAGTAATTGGAATTGTATGGAAAAGAACTCACCCTCATGGATTCTGGCTACTTTTATTTATCAACACTCAGGGTGATGAGCGGGTATCTTAGCAACAGTGACACGTTTTGGGGAGAGGTGGCTGGAGCACCATTATAAACACCAATTTTGTATTGTGGTGTTTTCGATTCTTTGCTGTTATTGGTCTCTCCGATGCTCAGATTTTCCCATCTTAGGCCAACGAGAGCTTCTTCAAGTTGGCTCCTGGTACCTTTGCTATATATCATTGTATTTTTGCGACAGTCTCACTCTGTTGCCCAGGCTGGAGTGCAGTGGCGTGATCATAGCGCACTTGGGCCTCAAACTCCTGAGCTCAAGTGATTCTCCCACTTCAGCCTCCCTGAGTAGCTGGGACTACAGGCATATGCCACTACACTCAGCCAATTTTTGTTTCTGCAGAGACAGGGGTCTCACTATCTTGCCCAGGCTGGCCTCAAACTCCTGCCTTGGATGCCCAAAGTGCGAGGATTACAGGTGTGAACCACTGCACTCAGCCAATGATAGCTTTTAAAAAATATATCTAGCCCTTTTGAGTTGGTGCCTAGACAGAGACAGTGCTGAGGCAATGATACAGAGTACCATATGGTCAGTTTTGATGCCAGCAGAATGTCTATCATAGCAGTCTAGGATTGCTGAAAAAGAAAGTATAAGATCATGGGAATACATTTCAGTATGGAGGGGAAGCTTTCTTTACTTTTAGGAAAGTCAGTGAAGTTTTTATTAGGTTAAATCAAAAGCTTTTATTTTCTATTAATGTAGAGGGATATTTTTCACAAACTATGTAAACCTATTTTTCATGATGCAAATTGTGCTTTCTGATACTTAATAAAGATGATGCCAAATGGAATCCTTATCTCTGTTGCTTTCCACCATGCTATAGGAGGTATCAAAGTTGCTGCAGGAGTTTTATGGGTAGTTAAAATGATTTCTAAAAATACCACTTACCACAAGTGTTTATCCCTATATAACCAGACACTTTCCAAGTACTTGGTTATAAGCTTGAATTCAATGTCTGTGGCTGCTTTATCTTTGTATCTCTTTAATACCTAAATTGGTTATTTTTATGTAAAGGGTGCTCAATAAATATTTATTTAATAACTGGATGGATGGATGGATGGTTGGATGGATGGATGGATAGATGGATGGATGGGTGGATGGATGGATGGATAGATGGATGGATGGGTGGATGGATGGATGGATGGATGGATGGATGGTTGGATGGATGGATGGATGGATGGATCAATGGTTGGTTGGTTGAATGAGTCAATCAGTAAGTCAACCCAAACTGCCTAACTGATTGTGACTATCTCCAGTGGACCCAAACATTATTGTAGACCAACGCAACTGCCATCATTTCTGCCCTTGGAACAACACATTCTATACCCTAAGCTTTAAAACACCGAAAACTTCTGATTGATAATATGTGGCCTCTATTAAAAACAAATAATTTTTCAGGCCAGGCATGGCGGTTCATGCCTGTAATCCCAGGACTTTGGGAAGTTGAGGTGGGCAGATTACCTGAGATGAGGAGTTCAAGACCAGCCTGGCCAACATGGTGAAACCCTATCTCTACTAAAAATACAAAAAATTTCTGGGCATGGTAATGCATGCCTGTAATCCCATTACTACTCGGGACGCTGAGGTGGGAGAATCACTTGAACTCGGGAGGCAGCGGTTACAGTGAGCTAAGATCAGGCCACTGCACTCCAGCCTGGGTGACAGTGCAAGACTCTGTCTCAAAAAAAAGATAATTTTTCAGACAAATTTGCATCCTCCAAGATGGAAATTCCTTCTCATTTTCTTATGGTAAGCCTTTGTGTATCTGTCTTTTTATTTATCTATAATTAAAATGCATGCAAAGAAAAAAAATCTAAGCCATATATAAAGCTGTCACAATAATACAACTAAAACCTTCATACTCTCCTTATTTTTAGAGGAACTCCCATGATAGTCTCAAAGGATAGAAAAGGCAATCTGACCCAGTGGTGTTGCTGACGACGCACAGCTTTCAACCTGTAGAGACCATGTGTACCTTATCATCTCAAGAGTCGAGATCCTAAGCAGGACACTGAAGGTTAAAGTACCAAGGGATTCAGGCCTTGCTACTCCAACTATGGTTCATAGAGATCACTTGGGAGCTTGTTAGAAATGCTGAATCTGAGGTCCTCTACAGACCGGCTGAATCAGAGTCTGCATTTTAACCAGAGCTCCAGGTGATTCATGTGCACATTAAATTTGGAGAAGCGCAGGACTTAAGAAAATACCTACTCGTTTGGTGCTGTTTTACCCTATAATATCACTAGAGTGAGGTAACCAAAGTGATCCATTTAACACCATAATGAACCCATGGATTTTTATATATTTGCTGTATTGATTAGAGAAGAGGGGAAAGGGGGCTTCATCTCAAAATGGCAAAAATGACTTCTTTTTTTTTTTTTTTCCTGAGACAGGATCCTGCTCTGTTGCCCAGGCTAGAATGCAGTGGCACCTTCACGGCTCACTGCAACTTCAGCCTCCCATGCTCAAACAATCCTTCCACCTTAGCCTCCCAAGGAACTGGGACTACACATACCACCATGCATGGCTAATTTAAAAAAAAAAAAAATTTTTTTTTTGTAGTGATAGTTTCATTGTGTTGCCCAGGGTGATCTCAAACCCCTGACCTCAAGCCATCCTCCCACCTTGGCCTCCCAAAGAGCTAGGATTACAGGCATGAGCCACCATGCCCAGCTGGCAAAAATGACTTCTGAGATAGGAGCAGGCCAGGCTGCAACCTCCATCAGCATCTTGTTGATCCTTATGTTTTGGTTGTTGAGGAGGGAGTCCCTTTTCTCCTCATTGTATGAGTATCCATGCCTAAGGCTCCAAGAGAATAAATTTATCAGATAATAAAAAAACTATTTATTGTTTTTATCAGGCTATTTAAGAAGCAATTTCTGGTGTGCAAGTTTGCAGAGATGATTTTAAAGTTAAAAGTCAGTTTTAAAATACCATAGATATCTCTTTTGGCTGGCTTGTGAGCCAAAAAAAAAAAATTGCCCATCAGCCACAACAACCGAACCTGAGCAATGTTTGCTAAAAGCTGTGTACAAGGCCAAGTGTGGTGTCTCATGCCTGTAATCCCAGCACTTTGGGAGGCTGAGGCAGGTGGATCACCTGAGGTCAGGAGTTCAAGACCAGCCTGGCCAACATGGCGAAACCCCATCTCTACTAAAAAATACAAAAAATTGGCCGGGCGCGGTGGCTCAAGCCTGTAATCCCAGCACTTTGGGAGGCCGAGACGGGCGGATCACGAGGTCAGGAGATCGAGACCATCCTGGCTAACACAGTGAAACCCCATCTCTACTAAAAATACAAAAACTAGCTGGGCGAGGTGGCGGGCGCCTGTAGTCCCAGCTACTCGGGAGGCTGAGGCAGGAGAATGGCGTAAACCCGGGAGGCGGAGCTTGCAGTGAGCTGAGATCCGGCCACTGCACTCCAGTCCGGGCGACAGAGTGAGACTCCACCTCAAAAAAAAAAAAAAAAAAAAATTAGCCAGGTATGGTGGTGGGTGACTGTAATCTCAGCAACTCAGGAGGCTGAGGCAGGAGAATCACTTGAACCCGGGACACAGAGGTTGCAGTGAGCCGAGATCGTGCCACTGCACTCCAGCCTGGGTAACAAAAAGCAACTCTGTCTCAAAAAAAAAAAAAAAAAAGCTGTGTATAAAACTCAATTTATTAAAATTATTTTATTAACAGAGACTTGCATGCTTCTTGTTCTTTGAGGGAAAATAGGCTGATTGCAAGAGGCGTTGCAGAGAGTTTGCACTGAGTGTGGCTTTGCAGTGGAGTAGGTGAATGCTGTATTTCTAAGCGTCTTCTTCCCCCCCATGCCCTGTTTCTTATGGTTCCATTTATTTATTTTTTAATTTTATTTTTTAATTTTTATTTATTTATTTTGAGAGTCTTGCTACGTCGCCCAGGCTGGGGTCCAGTGGCACAACTGCAGCTCACTGCAACCTCCACCTCCCAGGTTCAAGCGATTCTCCTGCGTCAGCCCCCTGAGTAGCTGGGATTACAGGCACCCACAACCATGCCTGGCTAATTTTTGTATGTTTAGTAGAGACAGGGTTTCACCATGTTGGCCAGGCTGCTCTCGAACTCCTGATCTCAGGTGATCTGCCTGCCTCAGCCTCCCAAAGTGCTGGGATTACAGGCATGAACCACCGCACCCAGCCAGGTTCCAATTATTTTTACTCCCTTTTAAATTTCTTCAGTATCCTCTCACTCTTCATCAGTAACTTCTCTTACCTGCTCCTATACCAATTAATGTTCCTGTTTCTTTGGGACATGTCAATACTTCATTTCCTTTTGTATATTTGGTTGAAAAATAAGTGCTATAAATTTCACATGGATTAGATCCAGAAAACATATGGATAGGCCAATGGACAGATATCGATGTAAATCCATTTACTTGGTAATGCTACACATAGTCTAGAAATTCTAGAATTTGATGCAAACTCATTTAAAGGACATCACCTGTTCTAATGTAATCACCAACTATAAGTGAGTGTTACTGACTCAGAGTGTTAGTCTAAATTTCTTAAGAGTGTTGCTTAAAAGGTAGGATATCAAAACTATGTTCATTTATATTCCAGCAATTTTTTTTTTTTTTTTTTTGAGGCAGGGTCTCACTCTGCCAGACAGACTAGAGTGTGGTGGTGCCATCTTGGCTCACTGCAACCTCCACCTCCTGGGCACAAGCCATCCTCCCATCTCAGCCTCTTGTGTAGCTGGGACTAAAGGCGCACACCACACACTTGGCTAATTTTTGTATTTTTTGTGGAGACTGACTTTCACCATTGGGCCCAGGCTGGTATCAAACTCCTGGGCTCAGGCGATCCTCCCAACTTGGCCTCCTGAAGTGCAAGGATTACAGGCGTCAGCAACTATGCCCAGCCTATGTATTTTTTTTAATTAGTGTCTAAGGCCTTAGTACTTTTAAAAGACCAAAAAAGTTTCTTCTAACTGCTCTTCATACAAATTATGAAGCAGTTGGCAGTAATTGAGACTAAATAGGAACACGTTCATGCTACCAGTGTCATTTCTGCAACCTAAAATGAATTTAGGGCTCAGCTCTTTTTCTCTTCCTAGATAGCTATTAGAGAACCAAAGACAACCATTTCAGAATTGTCAAATTGACAAAAATGCTTAAAGGGCCTGACAGCATAGTAGAGAAGGAGGCAGAAGGAGTTGATTATTGTGACACTCAATTCATGTACTCTGTCAGTGGCCACTTGCAATCACAGGATTGTTGCAAGGATGAAATAATTCATGCTTTGAATTGAAAGTGCTTTGAAAAGTACAGAGTTCCCTGTGAGGGCCCAGTGATGGAGATCGATATTATTTTCACCCATTTTCTTTTTTGGGAGCATGGATAAACGGAAAGTTCTGAAGGGTAAGGTCTGAGCTGTTTTCTCACAGCACCTCCGCAACATGGAAACCCATTTCTGGAATGCCCATGCGCGCGCGGGCTTACTCAGCCTGCCCTCACCCAGGCCCCTAGCCGGCTGCTCCTGTCCGGCGAGGAGCATCTGCTTCATTCAGGGTCATTATGATTAGGCAGCAAATTGTAAGGCCGCTGCATATGAAAGAATAGCGGGGTCCAGGCGTGGTGGCTCACGCCTGTAATGCCAGCACTTTGGGAGGCAGAGGTGGGCGGATCACTTGAGCTCAGTAATTCAAGACCAGACTGGACAACAACGTGGTGAAACCCGTCTCTACTAAAACTACAAAATTAGCCGGGCATGGTGGTGAGCGCCTGTAATCCTAGCTACTCGGGACACACCCATAGTCCCAGTCACTCGGGAGGCTGAGGCAGGAGAATCGCTTTAATCTGGGAGGCAGAGCTTGCAGTGAGCCAAGATTGCGCCACTGCACTCCAGCCTGGGCGACAGAGCAAGACTCTGTCTCAAAAAGAAAAAGAGAAAAAAAACAGCTGCTTTTGAGGTCAGCGTGCCACAGGTCCCACTTTCCCAGTAGGGATTCTGACAGCATCGTGGGCCATCTCAGGATGATGATCGTTCCAGGATAGCTCCGTGGTGAGGATGTGGAAATGATCCCCATGCCCTGTCGAGGAATGCTTCGGAATCTCTGTTAGGTAGGGGACTGTGCGCCCCAGCTCACCCAGGGCAGTCCTGGTTTGTGCCTATTGTCCTGGCATGATTATTAATAGGCCCCTCTGTCACACTTGGAAGTCTCCTGATTTGGATGATAAATAATATGGTCATTCTAATTATAAGTGAATTTTGCTTTTTATCATTTAAATGTTTTTCTAATTTCTCAAATCTGCAAGTTTTTCAACCTTAATTGTGACTCTTGGGTGGCAGCAGTTATTAGAGGTACTCTGAGTCTAATCTCATTTAGGGTTTTACCTCATACAGTTTAAACAGGGACCAGCAAAAAGTGAAAGAATTGTATGATACTCTCTTCTTGAATTTAATTTTGTATTTTTATTTATTTGTTTTTGAGACAGGGTCTAGCTCAGTTGCTCAGGCTCTGTGCAGAGTGATCATAGCTCACTGCAGCCTCAACCTTCCAGGCTCAAATGATCCTTCAGCCTCAGCCTCCTGAGTAGCTAGGACCACAAGTGCATGCCACCACGCCTGGCTAATTTTTTAACTTTTTTGTAGAGACAGGGTCTCAGTGCATTGCCCAGGGTGGCCTCAAACTCCTGGCTTCAAGTTATCCTCCTGCCTCAGCCTCTCAAAGTGCTGGGATTATGGACATGAGTCACCACACCTAGCCTGATAATCCCTTCTTTAAAAAAAAAAAGACCGTTTTCACATACAATTATAATTTTAATTATTTCAATAATAAAACAATATTTTAATAAATGTTTTAATTTTGGTATGACAAGAGTTACAAGTGAAAAACTGCCAATTTAAGTTCTTTTAGAAAAGTGAAGGAAGCCCACATTTGTTTTTATCTCATAGGCTGTGTATCTATTAAACTAGTAGTTAATGTTTATTCTTTGTCATTTTGGTGGTTCAGAAAAATAATCAAATAATGATCTTACAGTGCATTCACAGAGATATAAAACCTGAAAATATTCTAATAACTAAGCAAGGAATAATCAAGATTTGTGACTTTGGGTTTGCACGAATTCTGAGTAAGTAGCAATTTTTTTTTTACTAATATCCAGTTCAGATGATGATAAAATGAGATGGTTTAAATTCTTACTTTGGATATTGGACATATGCCAAATATTGTATTGTTGTTATTTATTTATTTTTTTTTTTTGAGACGGAGTCTGTCCCTGTTGCCCAGGCTGGAGTGCAGTGGCACGATCTCGGCTCACTGCAAGCTCCGCCTCTCGGGTTCACGCCATTCTCCTGCCTCAGCCTCCCGAGTAGCTGGGACTACAGGCGCTCGCCACCACACCCAGCTAATTTTTTGCATTTTTAGTAGATACGGGGTTTCACTGTGTTAACCAGGATGGTCTCGATCTCCTGACCTCGTGATCCACCTGCCTCGGCCTCCCAAAGTGCTGGGATTACAGGCGTGAGCCACCGGTATTGTTATTAAAAAAGGAAAAGCTCACTTTAGCCTTTTAGTCAGTACATTCGTTTGCACTTCAACTCTGCTCCATTCAGCTAGAATTTATTGGATGTCACCTTTCTGTGCTTTGCCTCATAGGAAGGGAAAATAATTCTAAAAGCATTTCTGCTCTTCATGCACTTATAATCTACAGTAAAAGAAACAAAGAATAATACAAGATGATTGGCAATAAAGTACTAAAGTGAAGGTGCGGACAGTTCCCTGGAGGGAGATATTAATGTGGGCGAGAGTGGTTGAAGAAAACTTCATGGAGCTGATGAGACTAGAAGAGTAAACTGAAAATTAAAGAGAGGATTCAGAGACAGTGCTAAGAAAAAGGAGATCATTCCAGGCAAGGAGGAACTGAAGGGAAAGGGGGACAAATAATTGTTTCTCCTTCAATCTAGAACTTTGCAGCAGACAAATATATGTATTAGTAACATAAACCTCACAGTCTGGGTGTAGACATAATCGGTATCCTGACGGCACCCAAACACGAGTGACTTGGCAATGCACGTGGAAGGGTTGGGCAAAAACAAAAACCGATCAAGGCTTTCTGAGGTTGCTGTGCTTTGTGGTAAAGATAATAGGATCCTAATGATAATTGGTCCCTGTGCCATGGGGCTGAAAAGGGAAATAGACAAACACTGGAAAACTACCGAGTTACGAACACTGCACATAGTACCATGGTGCATCAGTATCAGGAAATGCTGGGCTGCCATTAGCAGGGATGTTTGCAGTTTCAGTGGCATCGGAAAATGTTTAGGACACGGTAAGAGAAAAAGGAAAGTGAAAACATATGTATACAGTATGATCTCAACTATACAGGAAATACATAGAAAAAAATTACTGAAATATATATAACCCTCAATTTAGGAAATTAAGTGAATGATAGTCATCCAATGCATGGTATAGATCCGGTGTCATAGATTTGGGGTTTTTTTCCTGGAAATCCATTATATACCACCAAAATACCCAATTTAGTCACAAAAATAAGTGAAAAAACCTACACAGATATGCCATTACAAGCATTAAGAACATAAGAGCAGCATTTCCTATGAAAGTTACCTCACAATTATTCCTTTTAGGGATTTTTCTCCATGGGCTGGTAAAGCTTCTTAAACTGGCAATACTTCTGAAAATATAAATATTTTTAATTTTTCATGAATATGCATTTTTTTCCTTTCCTTTTTCATTTTCCTTTGCATTTCTGTGCTGAATATGCAAGTCAGCTTTCCTACTGAGTTTTCCTGTAGCAAACATAGTCATTCTTGTCTGAATGAAGAACCTTAGAACTGAATTCAATATTAGGGTCATCTGTCTCAGAAATTTTGACTGCATGAACACATCCAGAAGTCTGAATGGTGAACCCACTGTGGCAATTCCAATAATGATACCTTTTGCCATATTATTATAAGCAAAGTGGTAATACAAGACACTGCCAACTTGTTAGTGCTGGCTTAAACCTCCACAAGACATGAGCTCAGGCACTGGTTACAGCTTAAGTCTTCTAAGTACTGGTATGAGTCATTGCTGGGGTCATTGTTGGCCATTTATAATGAGAAAGGCAAAGGAGGGGGTCCCATTATGTGATAAAATGCTAACAGTGGCTCAATAGACATCCACATAAAAATGTAAGCTCCTATTGGATATCCACATGCAAAAGAAGAAAGTTGGAACTTTACCTTACATTATATTCACCAAAATGAATCACCAACGTAAACATAAGAAATAAACCTGTAGGAGAAGCGAGCAAGGCTGATGCTGGGGCTTCTTCTCCTGAAGGGGCTGCAAGAGGGAAGACTTAGTCATGTCATCCTTGATCAAAAGGGTGATCAGCACCGCAAAAGCTCCAGGGGCCATTGGACCCAACAGTCAAGCTGTGTTAGTCGACAGGACCATTTATATTTCAGGACAGATAGGGATGGACCCTTCAAGTGGACAGCTTGTGTCAGGAGGGATAGCAGAAGAAGCTAAAGAAGCTCTTAAAAACATGGGTGAAATTCTGAAAGCTGCAGGCTGTGACTTCACTAATGTGCTGAAAACAACTGCTCTTCTGGCTGACATAAATGATTTCAATACTATCAATGAAATCTACAAACAGTATTTCAAGAGTAATTGTCCTGCTAGAGCTGCTTCCCAAGTTGCTGCTTTGCCCAAAAGTAGCCGAATTTAATTGAAGCAGTAGCTGTCCAAGCACCGCTGACAACAGCATCACTGTAAGTGGGCCAGTGCTTTGTAGTCTGGAATTGTTAACATTTTAATTTCTACAACTGATGTAACATCTTAATTAACCTTTTAATTTTCACAATTGATGACAGTGTATCTGAAGTTATTATGGAAATACCATATAATAGGGAGAGTTGAACATGAATTGAAGATTAGAGAAGGAATCCAGTTACTGTTTTAAATTACACCTGTATTACTGAATATAGGAAAGAGATACCTATTACATAGTTACTCAATAAATAAAAGAGAAATAACAGGTAGGAAAGAAGAGTAATTATTCCTGAGAAATAATCAAGAACATATCTAATTCAAACTAACGATGTGAACGATTTAGTTTTCATGTTAGGTATGTCATTCTGCTTTTACTTGAGTAAAATTTAAGTGTTTAAATTTGAGGTCAAGGAGAAGAAAGTGGACCAAAGTTTAATATAGATAATATTTTTCTAATGGAAATAAAATAGACTTGCAGATTTCAAAAAAGGGAAAAAGAAATAAAGCTATAAAACTCTTAGAAGAAAACATAGACCAAAAGCCTCATGACATTGGATTTAACAGTGATTTCTTGAATGTGACACCACAAGCACAAGCAACAAAAGGAAAAATAGAGAAATTGGACTTCATCAAAATTAAAAACTTCTGTGCATCAAAGGACACAATAAACAGAATGAAAAGCAACCCATGGAGAGGGAGAAAATATTAGCAAATTTATACCTAATAAAGAATTAATATCCAGAATGTTCAGAACTATAACTCAATAACAAAAACTAATTTGAAAGTGGCCAAAGGACTTGAATAGACATTTCTTTTTTGTTGTTTTATTTCAATAGGTTTTTGGGAAACAGGTGGTGTTTGGTTACATGAAAAAGTTCATTGTTTTGTTTTGTTTTGTTTTGTTTGAGACAGAGTCCAGAGTCTTGCTCTGTTGCCTAGGCTGGAGTGCAATGGTGACATCCTGGCTCACCGCAAACTCCACTTCCTGGGTTCAAGCAATTCTCCTGTCTCAGCTTCCCAAGTAGCTGTGACTTCAGGAACATGCCACCACACCCAGCTAATGTTTTTATTTTTGGTAGAGATGGGTTTTCTCAATGTTGGCCAGGCTTGTCTTGAACTTCTGAGCTCAAGTCATCTGCCTGCCTGGGCCTCCCAAAGTGCTGGGATTACAGGTGTTAGCCACCACACCTGTCTATGTGAATAATTTCTTCGGTGGTGATATCTGGGATTTTGGTTCACCCACCACCTGAGCAGTGTACACTGTGCCCAATGTGTAGTCTTTTATCCCTCACCCCCACCACACCCTTTCCCCTGAGTCCCCAAAGTCCATTGTATTATTCTTATGCCTTTGTGTCCTCATAGCTTAGCTCCCACTTATTAGAACATAGATGTTTGGTTTTCTATTCCTGAGTTATTTCACTTAGAATAATGGTCTCCAATTGCATCCAGGTTGCTGCAAATGCCATTATTTTGTTCCTCTGTATGACTGAGTAGTATTCTGTGGTATATATATATATAATATATATATATATATATATATATATATACCACATTTTCTTTATCTGCTTGTTGATTGATGGACATTAGGGCTGGTTCCGTATTTTTTCAGTTGCAAATGTGCTGCTATAAACATGTGCGTGCAAGTGTATTTTTTATATAATGACTTCTTTTCCTCTTGGTAGATACCCAGGAGTGGGGCTGCTGGATCAAATGGTAGATCTACTTTTAGTTCTTTAAGGAATCTCCACACTGTTTTTCATAGTGGTTGTACTAATTTAGATTCCCTCCAAAGTGTAAAAGTGTTCCCTTTTCACCACATCCATGCCAACATCTATAGTTTTGTTTTGTTTTTTGTTTTTTGTTTTTTGGTTATGGCCATTCTTGCAGGAGTAAGGTGGTATCGCATTATGGTTTTGATTTGCATTTCCTTAATAATTAGTGATGTTGAGCATTTTTTTTTCATGTTTTTGTTGGCCATATGTGTATCTTCTTTTGAGAACTGTCTATTCATGTCCTTAGCCCACTTTTTTGATGGTATTGTTTGTTTTTTCTTGCTGATTTGAGTTCCTTGTAGATTCTGGATGTTAGTCCTCTGCTGGATGTATAGATTGTGAAGATTTTCTCCCACTCTGTGTGTTGTCTGTTTACTCTGCTGATTATTTCTTTTGTTGTGCAGAAGCTTTTTAGTTTAAGTTCCATGTATTTATCTTTGTTTTTGTTACATTTGCTTTTGGGTTCTTGGTCATGACAAGTCTTTGCCTAAGCCAGTGTTATCTTCTAGAATTTTTATGGTTTCAGGTCTTATATGTAAGTATTTGATCCATCTTGAGATGATTTTTGTATAAGGTGAGAGGTGAGGATCCAGTTTCATTCTTCTACATGTGGCTTGCCAATTATACCAGCACCATTTGTTTAATAGGGTATCCTTTCATCACTTTATGTTTTTGTTTGCTTTGTCAAAGATCATTTGACTATAAGTATTTGGCTTTATTTCTGGGGTCTCTATTCTGTTCCATTGGTCTATAGGCCTGTTTTGATACCAATACCATACTGCTTTGATGACTATGGCCTTATAGTATAGCTTGAAGTCAGGTAGGGTAATCCCTCCAGATTTGTTCTTTTTGTTTAGTCTTGCTTTGGCTATGCGGGCTCTTTTTTTGGTTCCATATAAATTTTAGGATTGTTTTTTCTAGTTCTGTGAAGAATGATGGGGTATTTTGATGGGAATTACATTGGATTTGTAGGTTGCTTTTGGCAGTATAGTCATCTTCACAATATTGATTCTACCCATCCATGAGCATAGGAGGTGTTTCCATTTGTTTATGTCATCTGTGATTTCTTTCGGCAATGTTTTGTAGTTTTCCTTGTAAAGGTTTTTCACCTCCTTGGTTAAGTATATTCCTAAGTATTTTATTTTTTGCAGCTGTTGTAAAATGGGTTGAGTTCTTGGTTTGATTCTCAGCTTGGTTGTTGTTGGTATATAGCAGGGCTACTGATTTGTGTAGATTAATTTTGTTATCCTAAAATTTTGCTGAATTCATTTACCAGTTCTAGGAGCTTTTTGAATGAGTCTTTAGGGTTTTCTAGGTATACGATCATGTCATCAGCAAACAGGAAAAGTTTGACTTCCTCTTTACCAATTTAGATATCTTTTATTTTTTTCTCTTGTCTGATTGCTCTGGCTAGGATTTCCAGTACTATGTCAAATAGAAGTGGTGAAAGTGGGCATCCTTATCTTGTTCCGGTGCTCAGGGGAAATGCTTTCAACTTTTCCCTATTCAGTATAATGTTGACTGTGGGTTTGTCATCAATGGCTTTTATTACCTTAAGGTATGTCCCTTCTATGCTGATTTTGCTGAGGGTTTTCATCATAAAGCAATGCTGAATTTTGTCAAATGCTTTTTCTGCATCTATTGAGATGACCTTGTGATTTTTGTTTTTAATTATGTTTACATGGTGTATCGCAGTTATTGACTTGCAGATGTTAAACCATCCCTGAATCCCTGGTACAAAACCCACTTGATCATGGTGGATTATCTTTTTGGTATGCTGTTGGATTTGGTTAGCTAGTATTTTGTTGAGAAGTTTTGCATCTATGTTCATCAGGGACATTGGTCTGTAGTTTTCTTTTTTTGTTATGTCCTTTCCTGGTTTTGTTATTAGGGTGATACTGACTTCATAGAATGATTTAGAGAGGATTCCCTTTCTCTGTCTTTTGGAATAGTGTCAGTAGGATTGGTACCAATTTTTTCTTTGAATGTCTAATAGAATTTAACTGTGAATCTCTCTGGTCTTGGACTTTTTTTCATTGGTAACTTTTTAATTATCATTTCAATCTCACTGCTTGTTATTGGTCTGTTCAGAGGTTTTATTTCTTCCTGGTTTAATCTAGTAGAGTTGTATATTTCCAGGAATTTATCCATCCTCCTCTAGGTTTTCTAGTTTATGCATGTAAAGGTATTCATAGGAGCCTTGAGTGATCTTTTGTATTTCTGTGGTATCAGTTGTAATATCTCCTGTTTCGTTTCTAATTGAGCTTACTTTGATCTTCTCTCTTCTTTTATTGGTTAATCTTACTAATGGCCTATCAATTTTATTTATCTTTTCAAAGAACCAGATTTTTGTTTCATTTATCTTTTGTGGGCTTTTTTTGTTGTTGTTGTTGTTTCCATATCATTTACTTCTGCTCTGATCTTGGTTATTTCTTTTCTTCTGCTGGGTTTAGGTTTGGTTTTTTCCTGTTTCTCTAGCTCCTTGAGGTGTGACCTTAGATTGTCTGTGCTGTTTCAGACTTTTTGATGTAGGCATTTAATGCTATAAACTTTCCCCTTAGCATTGCCTTTGCTGTATCCCAGAGGTTTTGATAGGTTGTGTCACTATTATTGTTCAGTTCAAATAATTTTTAAATTTCCATCTTGATTTCATTGTTGACTCAACAGTTATTCAGGAGCAGGTCATTTAATTTCCATGTATTTGCATGGTTTTGAGGATTCCTTTGGGAGTTGATTTCCAATTCTTTTCCACTGTGGTCTGAGAGAGTTCTTGCTATAATTTCAATTTTCTTTGATTTTTTTTGTTTTGTGGCCTATTATATGGTCTATCTTGGCAGATGTTCCATGTGCTGATGAACAGAATGTATATTCTGCAGTTGTTGGGTAGAATATTCTGTAAATATCTGTTAAGTCCATTTGTTGTAGGGTATAGTTTAAGTCCATTGTTTCTTTGTTGACTTTCTGTCTTGATGACCTGTCTAGTGTTGTCAGTGGAGTATTGAAGTCCCCCACTATTATTGTGTTACTATCTCATTTCTTAGGTCTAGTAGTAATTGTTTTATAAATTTGTGAGCTCCAATGTTAGGTGCATATATATTTAGGATTGTGATATTTATCTGTTGGACTAGTTTTTTTTATTATCATTATATAATGTCTCTCTTTGTCTTTTTTAACTGCTATTGCTTTAAAGTCTGTTTTGTCTGATAGGAGAATAGCTACTCCTGCTCACTTTTGGTGTCCCTTTGCATGGAATACCTTTTTTCCCCCTTTACCTTAAGCTTATGTGAGTCCTTATGTGTCAGGTGAGTCTCATGAAGACAACAGATACTTGGTTGGTGAATTTTTATCCACTCTGCTATTCTGTATCTTTTAAGTGGACCATTTAGGCCATTTACATCCAACGTCCGTATTGAGATGTGAGGTACTATTCTATTCATCATGCTACTTGTTGCCTGAATACCCTGGGTTTTTTTCTTTTTTTTCCTTTTTTTTTTTTTTTGCCATCATCCTTTTAACCTTTATTTATTGTCACTCATTCTACATCATCCTGAACTGCATGATAATTTAAAATTTCATTTTAATTTCAATGTATCATATAATTCAACCTAGCCTTTTACAGCATTTTTTTTTTTTTTTTTTTTGGCTGAAAACTTTTCAAATGTCTCAGAAGGAAATGTAACCAGGGGAGGGAAGGTAAGAAGTCCTGTAACCTTAAAAGAAAAAAAAAAAAAAAACTTTACTTTGAAAACGGGTTTTTTTCATTGTGTTGCTGTTTTATAGGTCCTGTGAGATTTATGCTTTAAGGAGTTTCTATTTTAGTGTATTTCAAATATTTGTTTCAAGATTTAGAGCTCTTTTTAACAGTTCCTGTAGTGCTGGCTTGGCAGTGGCAAACTCTCTCAGCATTTCTTTGTCTGAAAAAGACTGTATGTATCTTTCCTTCATTTACGAAGCTTAGTTTCGCTAGATACAAAATTCTTGGCTGATAATTGTTTTGTTTAAGTAGGCTAAAGATAGGACCTCAATCCCTTCTGGCCTGTAGGGTTTCTGCTGAGAAATCTGCTGTTAGTCTGATAGGTTTTCCTTTATTTTATTTTATTTATTTATTTATTTATTTATTTGAGACGGAGTCTCGCTCTGTCGCCCAGGCTGGAGTGCAGTGGCCGGATCTCAGCTCACTGCAAGCTCCGCCTCCCAGGTTTACGCCATTCTCCTGCCTCAGCCTCCCGAGTAGATGGGACTACAGGCGCCCGCCACCTCGCCCGGCTAGCTTTTTTTTTTGTATTTTTTTTAGTAGAGACAGGGTGTCACCGTGTTAGCCAGGATGGTTTCGCTCTCCTAACCTCGTGATCCGCCCGTCTCGGCCTCCCAAAGTGCTGGGATTTCAGGCTGAGCCACTGCGCCCGGCCAGGTTTTCCTTTATAGTACCTGATGCTTTTGCCTCAGAGTTCTTAATATTCTTTCCTTCGTCTTGACTTTAGATAACCTGATGCCTATGTGCCTAGGTGATGATCTTTTTGCAATAAATTTCCCAGGTGTTCTTTGAGCAAGAAGTATTTGGATGTCTAGATCTCTAGCGAGGCCAGGGAAGTTTTCCTCAATTATTCCCTCAAATATGTTCTCCAAACTTTTAGATTTCTCGTCTTCCTTGGGAACACCAATTATTCTTAGGTTTCATCATTAAACATGATACCAATCTTCTTGGAGGCTTTGTCCATTTTTTTAATTCTTATTTCTTTGTCTTTGTCAGATTGGGTTAATTTGAATGCCTTGTCTTCAAACTCTGAAGTTCTTTCCTGAACTTGTGCGATTCTGTTGCTGAGACTTTCCAGTGCATTTTGCATTTCTCTAAGTGTGTCCTTGATTTCCAGAAGTTGTGATTGTTTTTTTATGTATGCTCTCTATTTCACTGGAGATTTTTCCATTCATATCCTGTATCATTTTTTTATTCTTTAGGTTGGACTTCATCTTTCTCTGTTGCCTCCTTGATTGGCTTAATAGTTGGCTTTCTGAATTCTTTTTCTGTCAAATCAGAGATTATCTCTTGGCTTGGATCCATTGCTGGTGAGCTAGTGTGATCTTTTGGAAGTGTTAAAGAATCTTGTTTTGGGCCAGGCACAGTGGCTTACGCCTGTAATCCTAACACTTTGGGAGGCCAAGGCGAGCAGATACTTGAACAGGAGTTCAAGAGCAGCCTGGCCAATATGGTGAAACTTCATCTGTACTAAAAATCCAAAATTTAGCTGGGCATGGCAGCACATACCTGTAGTCCCAGGTACTCAGGAGGCTGAGGCAGGAGAATCACTTGTACCCAGGAAGCAGAGGTTGCCGTGAGCCAAGATCACACCACTGCACTCCATCCTAGGTAACAGAGCAAGATTCCGCCTCAAAAAAAAAAGAACCTTATTTTGTCATCATGTTACTGGAATTGTTTTTCTGGTTTCTTCTCATTTGGGTAGACTATGTCAGAGGGAAGATCTGGGACTTGAGGGCTGCTGTTCAGATTCTTCTGTCCTATGGGGTGCTCCCTTGATGTGGTGCTCTCCCCTTTCCCCTAGGGACAGGGCTTCCTGAGAACTGAACTGCATTGATTGTTATTTCTCTTCTGGATCTAGCCACCCAGAGAAGCTACCAGGCTCTGGGCTGGTACTAAGTGTCTGCAAAGAGTCCTGTGATGTGGTCCATTGTCAGGTCTTTCAGCCATGTATACCAGCACCTGCTCTGGTAGAGGTAGCAGGGGAGTGAAGTGGACTCTATGAGGGTCCTTGGTTGTGTTTTCGTTAAACACACTGGTTTTTTGTTGGTTGACTTGGCTGTATTTTTGTTAAGCGCACTGGTTTATGTTGGTTGACCTCCAGCCAGGAGGTAGTGCTCTCAAGAGCACATCAGCTGCCGTAGCATAGGGTGGATCAGGCAGTGGGTGGGGCCATAGAGCTCCCAGGAGAATATGACCTTTGTCTTCGGAGCTCCTTGGCTGTCCCACAGAGCCTGCAGTGGTAATCCACCTTCTTCAAAGGGTCTGTGGATTCTCTTGGCTTTCCTGGTATGTTCCTGTGGTAGTTCTCGGAGCAAAAGTTCATGATGTCAGTCTCCACACACTGCTCTGTCCGTCCCAGTCATAGCTGCAAGTTAGTCCTGCCTCCTATCCACCATTTTCCTCAGAAACCATCAGAGCAGACATTTCTTTAAAGAAGATCTATAAGGCAGGGTGCAGTGGCTCACACCTGTAATCCCAGCTAACTCAGGAGTCTGAGGCATGAGAATAGCTTGAACCCAGGAGACAGAGGTTGCAGTGAGCTGAGATCGCACCACTACACTCCACCCTGGGCAACAGAGCAAGACCCTGTCTCAAAAAGAAAGTAAATTAAAAATGTAAAAAATAAAAAGTAAAACAGAAGATATACAAATGGCCAATAAGTACATGAAAGATGTTTAAGGTAATCATTAGGGATACACAAATCAAAACCACAATGAGATACCACTTCACACCCATTAGGATGACTGTTATTTTTTTAAAACACACAGAACAAAATAACAAGTGTTGGTAAAGATATGAAGAAATTAGAGCCCTGTGCATTGCTAGTGGGAATGTACAATGGTGCAGCTGCTGTGGAAAGCAGTATGGCAGTTCTTCAAAAAATTAAACATAAGGCTGGGCGCGGTGGCTCAAGCCTGTAATCCCAGCACTTTGGGAGGCCAAGACGGGTGGATCATGAGGTCAGGAGATCGAGACCATCCTGGCTAACACGGTGAAACCCCGTCTCTACTAAAAAATACAAAAAACTAGCCGGGCGAGGTGGCGGCCGCCTGTAGTCCCAGCTACTCGGAGGCTGAGGCAGGAGAATGGCGTAAACCCGGGAGGCGGAGCTTGCAGTGAGCTGAGATCGGCCACTGCACTCCAGCCTGGGCCACAGAGCGAGACTCCGTCTCAAAAAAAAGAAAAAAAGAAAAATAATGTGGTGTTATTTATAGTGACAAAATATTGGACAATTTGGGAAAGATAAAGTAAATCCTGGCGTATGCACTTGGTAAGCTGTTACGCAGCCATTAAACTCAAGTTTAGGAAGAGTTTATAATAACATGATAAATGCATAGAATTCAATGAAAAAAATCAGGACACAAAATTTTATATGTAGTATGATCAAAAGTACTTGTACCAGGCCGGGCGCGGTGGCTTAAGCCTGTAATCCCAGCACTTTGGGAGGCCGAGACAGGCGGATCACGAGGTCAGCAGATCGAGACCATCCCGGCTAACACGGTGAAACCGTGTCCCCGTCTCTACTAAAAAATACAAAAATCTAGCCGGGCGAGGTGGCGGGCGCCTGTAGTCCCAGCTACTTGGGAAGCTGAGGCAGGAGAATGGCTTAAAGCCGGGAGGCGGAGCTTTCAGTGAGCTGAGATCCGGCCACTGCACTCCAGCCTGGGCGACAGAGCAAGACTCCGTCTCAAAAAAAAAAAAAAAAAAAAAAAAAGTACTTGTACCAGCCTGAGCAACGTAGTGAGACCTCCATCTACAAAATTAAAAAAAAATTTTTTTAATTTTTTTTTTTTTTAATTAGCCGGGCATGGTTTCAAGCCCCTATAGTCCCAGCTACTCAGGAGGCTGAGGCAGGAAGATCATATGAGCCCAGGAGTTCAAAGCTGCAGTGAGCTATGATTGTTTCACTACATTTTAGCCTGGGAGACAGCATCACCCTGCCTCCGAAAAAGCACTCAAAACTATGCTGTAAATAAGAAAAAGACTCAAACGAAATACACCAAAGATTAACACAAGGTACCTTTGGGTGGTAAAACTTGGGTTTATTTACCTTCTTTCTGTTTTCTTATGTATTTTTTCATATTCTCTGCAGTGAGCATATATGACTTTTAAGTTGAAAAATGTTCCAAACAAATAAAACAGCTGACATAGCCTGTAAATAGTGACAATTGCTAGTGGCTGTTATTTTCCTTCTTATTCTCCATTTTGCAAATTTCCATTACACTATTTATTAATTTTTAATCCTTTAAAAGTTTATATAATTTTATAAAAGAGCAATGAGCAAGTAAGATTATTTCCTTTTCCCACTCCTATGAGGACTGTTCTCTGACCAGAGCTGCAGCCGCTATTTTCTGAGCTGCCTTTTGTGGCAGCGTCTTTGGGGCTACCCGATGACTTTACTAAGGAGAATTGCCCATTACCTCATCTCTGCAAGCCGGGCTGCTTTCCAATTGTTCCTCCTCTGTAATGCATTTGTAGGGCTCCTCATCGTTCAGGGTCATGTGATGATTCTGGGATTGGCTTCCATCCACTTGGAGGCAGGTGTCTTGGGTCCAGGCACTCCACACCTGTGGCATAGGGCAGGGCTGGGCAGTGAGGGTGCACCCAGCTGTCTGTCTTCTGTCTATCACATACCACAGAGGACTCATATACATAGTACAAGGAGTCAAATTGAGGTCTTTGTCACCATGGGTCCTAAGTAACACATTTGGATAGAAAAAATAATTTATGCAATTGTCTAGTGCTGCATTAGTTTCCTGGGGCTGCCATGATACATTACCACAATCTGAGTGGCTGAAGACAACAGAAATCTATTTTCTCACAATTCTGGAGGCCAGACATCTGCCATCAAGGTTTCAGCAGGGCCACATTCCCTCTGAAGGCTCTAGGAGAGGACCCTTCCATGTCTCTATCCTAGCTTCCTTTTTGTATATGTGTGAGTCGGAGTCTTACTCTATCGCCCAGGCTGGAGTGCAGTGGCGCGATCACGCCTCACTGCAGCCTCCACAAGTTCAAGTGATTCTCCTGCCTCAGCTTCCCAAGTAGCTAGGATGACAAGCACACACCACCATGCCTGGCTAATGTTTGTATTTTTAGTAAAGACAGGGTTTTGCCATGTTGCCCAGGCTGGTCTCTAACTCCTGACCTCAAGTGATCTGCCCACCTCGGCCTCCCAAAGTGCTGGGATGACAGGCATGAGCCACCGTGCCCGGCCTCTATCCCAGCTTCTGGTGGATGTGGGAAACCTTGGCATTCCTATGCTTGCAACTGCATCACTCCAGTCTCTGCCTCCAGTATCACATGGCATTCTCCGTGTCTCTGTGTCCCTGTAAGGATTCAAGTCATTGGATTTAGAGTCCACCCTAATCTAGTATGACCTCATCTTAACTAATTAATTACATCTGCAAAAACCTTATTTCCAAATAAGGTCACATTCACAGGTACCAAGAATTAGAACTTCAACCTGTCTTTTGAGGGGATGCAATTCAACGCACAACAACCACCATGCTGATGATAAAATGGAAACCAACAATGCAGTTTCGACTTAAAGTCACACTCCAGAAATTCTCATTCCCCCCATCACTACCACACCACCCACTGCCCCAATTTGGAGTAATAATAGATATTAATTACCTAAAGTGCTCTTGAATGTCAAATTTACTATCTCAATGCACAGTAACTGTTTCCTCAATTAGTGTCTCACTGCATTAACTGTTAAGAGTATCATGGCCTCTGATGGTTATTGAAGGCTGAATGCCTGATGTGTTCTTGGCAGCAGTTCACATGCTGGGAGAATTGACTTACCTGATCTGATTGATGCATTTGCAGTTCCAGGAGATGCCTACACCGATTATGTAGCTACGAGATGGTACCGAGCTCCTGAACTTCTGGTGGGAGATACTCAGTATGGTTCTTCAGTAGATATATGGGCTATTGGTTGCGTTTTTGCAGAGCTCCTGACAGGCCAGCCACTGTGGCCTGGAAAATCAGATTTGGACCAACTTTATCTGATAATCAGAACACTAGGTATGAATTGCATTTTATGGTGACAGTTGCTGAATTGTTATAGCATTCATAGCATTCATATGTTACAATAAATAAATACATGCATACATACATACATACATAAATAGAAAAAACAAGAGTTTTATTGCTTCTTCAAACAACTCAGGATGGTTGTTCTGGGGTCTGGGTTGTAGCCAAAGCCCAATCCTTTTCTAAACATGTAGAACCCTAACTCCTCTCAGGGAACTCTCAGGCCCCTTTCCAGGAAAAGTCAATTAGCCATGGAATAAACTATACATTTACTTTCCATATCAGACTAAGATAGGGATAAGGATATGAGTCAGCTGCTGAGAGCCTACTGTAAGATATTCGATCAAGTGCAATTTCTGTCCACTGTAAAAGAGGTTTCCCCCCTTTATTCTAGAGCAGGAATCAGCAAATTGTTTCCATAAAAAGCTAGATGGTAAATATTTTAGGTTATGCAGACTGTACAGTCTCTGTTGCAATTCCCCAATTCTGCTATTGTAGTGCAAAAGCAGCCATACACAGCATGTCAACAAATGAGCACAGCTGTATTCCCATAGAACTTTATGGACACAGAAATTTTAATTTCTTCTAGTTTTCACATGCAACAAAATATCAAAAAATCTTTTTTGACTTTTAAAAATCTGCTTAAAAATGTAAAACCAATTCTGAGGTCACAAGCTGTACAGAAACAGGCGCTAGGCCAGATTTGGCCTGCAGGCCATAGTTTGGCAGACCCCTGCCCAAGAGTTTAAGAGTCTGATTTTACTTCCTGATTAGGAGTGGCTGCTGAAGTTTCGAATAATGTTAACACATCTTCTTTGTATAGTACTTTAGAATTTACAAATTACTTTCATACACATCATCTTTTTCAGTCTTAAGAAAAACCTGTTAAGGAAGTTACAATGTTTTTAATTGTGCCTATGTTATAAATGAGGAAACAGAGGCTTAGGGAGCTTCCACGATTGGCCTGAAGTTGCATAGCCAGGTAAGTGCAGAATAGGAATGGGACTCCAAGGGTTTCTTTCGTGAGCTTTCATTATGTGTCAGCATAACCTGAAAAGTGAGCCACAGCTTCATGCCAACAGCATAGATGCAAAGAAAATGATACCTCTACACATAAAATGAGAATTTGTTAATTCCTTCCCACAGGCTCTCCTGGCAGCATGGCTGCTGGACAGTTCCCTGTTCAGTTCCAACATATTATGGAAAATTCTGCAGCATGAAAAATGTGGGGTAGAGTACCACTACAGGCCACACTTTGTCTGATTCATTCCCTGAAAAGATTCTGGAAATTTGCATTACAGACCTGAGTTTAAATCCTGGATCTGTTAGGTTACTGTGTGATCTTGGACAAGTTATCACACTTCTCTGAACCTCATTTTCCTCACTGGAACAATAGGGAGTTAAAATAGCAACTACTCCAACCTGGGCAACAAAGGCATACCCCATATCTGCAAAAAATTTTTAAAAATTGACTGGACATGATGGCGCATACCTGTAGTCCCAGCTACTCAGGAGGTTGAGGTGGAAGGATTGCTTGAGACTGGGAGATCGAGGCTGAAGTGAGCCATGATTGTGCCACTGCACACCAGTTTTGGCAACAGAGAGAGACCTTGTCTCTAAATAAATAAATAAATAAATAACAACTATTGTCTTGAGATTATGAGATGAAGTCTCATCAAATCTCATTTATGAGATTAAATGAGATAATATGTGTAAAGACCGTAGTACCATTCTCTCACCTTGTCTTTTTTTTTTTTTTTTTTTTGAGATAGACTGTCACTCTGTCACCAGGCTGGAGTACAGTGGTGCGATCTCGGCTCACTGCAACCTCTGCCTCCCAAATTCAAGTGATTCTCCTGCCTCGGCCTCCCAAGTAGCTGGGACTATAGGTGTGTGCACCACCACGCCCAGCAAATTTTTTGTATTTTTAGTAGAGACAGGGTTTCACCATGTTGGCCAGGATGGTCTCGATCTCTTGACCTTGTGATCCACCTCCCTTGGCCTCCCCAAGTGCTCGGATTACAGGCGTGAGCCACCACACCCAGTCTTCACCTTTTGATGGAGGCTGAATGATGACCACATGTGACGAAGGGACTGGTTTGGGAGAACTGCTCTTACCTGAGAAGGCATACGTCTGCAGAATCCCATTCCTCTCAACTCTGGAGGGACCAATCAGGCACAATATTTCTTTCACACCTGCACTTCAGGCATTAACCCTGTTTTTTGTCTTTTTTGTTTGTTTGTTTTGTTTTTGTTTTGAGATGGAGTCTTGCTCTGTCACCCAGGCTGGAGTGCAGTGCCATGATCTCGGCTCACTGCAACCTCTGCCTCCCAAGATCAAGTGATTCTCCTGCCTCAGCCTCCTGAGTAGCTGGGATTACAGGCACTGACCACCACGCCGGCTAATTTTTGTATTTTTAGTAAAGATGGGGTTTTGCCATGTTGACCAGGCTGGTCTCGAACTCTTGACGTCAAGTGATCCACCTGCCTTGGCCTCTCAAAGTGCTGGGATTACAGGTGTGAGCCACCACACCTGGCCTTCAGGCATTAACCATTTAAACACTTGATTATTCTTTACCAAATTTATGATGAATTATGTGGTTTGTATTTTACAGGAAAATTAATCCCAAGACATCAATCAATCTTTAAAAGTAACCGGTTTTTCCACAGCATCAGTATACCTGAACCAGAAGATATGGTAAACTGCTCTATCTTGAATATTTTATTACTTGTGTTGCTGTTTTCTTTAAAGAGGTAGTTGTTTCTTATTTATTTATTTAGAGATGATGTCTCACTCTATCGCCAAGGCTGGAGTGCAGTGGCAAGGTCATGGCTCACTACAGCCTCAACCTCTGAGACTCAAGTGATCCTCCCACCTCAGCCTCCCCAATGCTGGAATTACTCATATGAGCCACCATGCATGGGCTGTTTCTTTTTTAATATTTGTGGTTTTGGCTTCTGTTTTCCTTGTGACATATTGACACAGTGTATTAGTCTGTTTTCACACTGCTGTAAAGAACTTCCCTGAGACTGGGTAATTTATAAAGGAAAGAGGTTTAATTGATTCACAGTCCTGCATGGCTGGGGAGGCCTCAGGAAACTTACAATCATGGCAGGAGGGGAAGCAGGCATCTTCTTCACAAGGCGGCAGGAGAGGTGAGGGCACAAGGGAAAACTGCCACTTTTGAAACAATCGGATTTTGTAAGAAGTCCCTTACTATCATGAGAACAGCATGGAGGAACCCCCGTCATGATCCAATCACCTCCCTCTCTCGACACATGGGGGTTATAATTTGAGATGAGATTTGCGTGGGGACACAGAGCCAAACCATATCTCACATATTGAAGAAACTATATAAAAACTACATTACAATGAGCCAGGAAAAATGCTTTAAATGTTTACTTGTCTTAACTATTCAAAAATTAATGTTAAATTTAAAGTGAAAGTATATTTAGTGTCTTAGATACAACATACTTTTAATCCATTGGTCAAAGCCTTAGGAGAATTTTCCCTTAAATAGTTATATTCTCATAAAGACTACTTATAGTAGTCTTCTTCATTTTGACACAAATGCATTTAAAAATTTTTTTGGCTTGTAAAACAAAACTCAAATCAATCAAAAGCTTTTTTCACAACATATATTCTTACACGGGTGGTTGTTTTACAAAATGATCCCCATTGTACTCATTAAACTCCAAATCACAGGGATCATCTCTCTACTCTTGCAATGGTCTTTGCCTTTATTTGAAAACATATCAATGACCACTTGACTCTCTCTCTTACTCTCTGAAGACATTGACTTCCTGTGTGTGTTACCTAAGTTCAGGCTATGCTTTTTTTTTTTTTTTTTTTTTTGAGACGGAGTCTTGCTCTGCCACCCAGGCTGGAGTGCAGTGGCCGGATCTCAGCTCACTGCAAGCTCCGCCTCCCGGGTTTACGCCATTCTCCTGCCTCAGCCTCCCGAGTAGCTGGGACTACAGGCGCCCGCCTCGTCGCCCGGCTAGTTTTTTGTATTTTTTAAGTAGAGACAGGGTTTCACCGTATTAGCCAGGATGGTCTCGATCTCCTGACCTCGTGATCCGCCCGTCTCGGCCTCCCAAAGTGCTGGGATTACAGGCTTGAGCCACCGTGCCCGGCCCAGGCTATGCTTTTTAAAGCTCCAGATGGTCCAGAATCTGCCTATAAAAGAAAAAACTGCCAGGAAAAGCATGTGTCCACACTCCAGCTGTGCTGGAGTCAGAACCATGTGCGGATGGAAAAAACTCTGAGAAGGCAGATCATGATCTATGATAGGCGTGAACTGTCCAAATAACCTGAGCTCCAAATGGTCCCAACCATCTCTAGACACCCTGTTCATTTAAAATCAATTATTTCATATAATATCTTGATTTATATACTGGTTTTCTTTTTTATTGTCTTTGTTAAAACCTTTAACAAATGTAATACAAGGTTAAAGGTTGAACTGCAAGGTTAAAGGTTACAAAGGAATATTTATATAACATGTGTTTAAAGAATAAACTACAACAAATGTAAGTGTCTTAAGTTTCCCACCGTTATCTTTCAGGCATCTCCATCCCCTTCTTTCCTCATCATTCTGAATGTTGTGTTTTTCATTCTTTTGGTTTCTGTAGTGTTCTTATGCATGTAGTCCAAGGTATTTTCGTAAATACTCGAAAACATCCTTAGAAGTAGATCAGGTACAGATTTTACGGCACTGTTGTAGGATTTCAGATGGGAGCATTTGGGACCCACATTTACCCAGCATCAACTGCAAGACATTGTGAAATTAAGAAAATAACTTCATTTTATGTATTTCAGATCTTTACAGTGTACAATTATATAAAAGCATGATTTTTTTTTTTTTTTTTTTTTTTTTTGAGACGGAGTCTTGCTCTGCCGCCCAGGCTGGAGTGCAGTGGCCGGGTCTCAGCTCACTGCAAGCTCCGCCTCCGGGTTTACGCCATTCTCCTGCCTCAGCCTTCCAAGCAGCTGGGACTACAGGCGCCCGCCACGTCGCCCGGCTAGTTTTTTTTTGTATTTTTTAGTAGAGACGGGGTTTCACCATGTTAGCCAGGATGGTCTCGATCTCCTGACCTCGTGATCGCCCGTCTCGGCCTCCCAAGTGCTGGGATTACAGGCTTGAGCCACCGCGCCCGGCCAAAAGCATGATTTTTTAAAAATATATTTAAAATGAATTATCTAACCTATTAGAGAGTCTTTCTTTAAAGTGTTGTTATTACTCATATATTCAAAATATAGGCCAGCTGAGCTGGTTCACCCCTATAATCCCGGCACTTTGGGAGACTGAGGCAGAAGAATCACTTGAGGCCAGAAGTTTGAGACCAGCTCATGCAACATAGCAAGACCCCATCTCTGCAAAAAAACTAAAAATTAGCTGGGTGTGGTGGCACCCACCTATAGTCCTAGATACTCAGGAGGCTGAGGTGTAAAAATCTCTTGAGCCCAGAAGTTCAAGGTTAGAGTAAGCTATGATCATGCCACTGCACTGCAGCCTGAGAGACAGAGGGAGACCCTGTCTCTAAATACACACACATACACACACACACACACACACACACACACACAATTACTTTGTTGTTATGTAATATTGAATGTTTTAACTTTATTTTTCAGGAAACTCTTGAGGAAAAGTTCTCAGATGCTCATCCTGTAGCTCTGAACTTCATGAAGGTACTTAAGAATCAATTATAACTCTTATTAGCTATAAATTGTAATGACTGAAGCTGGTAATTTGAGGAGGGGTGGACAGTGGATTAAATAATGCCAAAATAGGATGTAGTCATTGAAAATGATAAAGAACTGTAAAATAATTCCAGTTAAAGGGACATCAGTGGTTTAAGCAGTCATTGTTCTAACATATCTATTAACATTAGTAGATGAGGCAAAATCAGAGCCATGTAGACACCAGACCTAGCTCCTGCACTAGGCCTAAGAGAGATGGTCAAACCAAGGACAGATTCAAATAAAAAGCAGAAGAAACTTACCTCTGCATAGTCTGCCATTCATGCTTGACCAAATGAAGCCACACTAGAAGGTGTGTGACCCTGCCATCCATTGTATATACGAAAAGCTCATTGGACAAAGGGTATGAGGATACTGGAGAGGGTATCTATCTTTAACAGTCAATTAAGTTCAGTCTACAGCAGTGTCTTCCAAATGTGGTTATTCATCTGAATGGCCTGAGAGCTTTTGAAAAATATGGATTCCAGTATCTAGCCTCAGATTGAGAAGGAAAATTTTCATGAGTGGGACCTTGGCATGTGTATCTTTAAACATGCCCTTAGGTGATTATGATAAACAACTCAGTTTAAGACTCATCTGATCTAGACGGCGGGGCCATTTGGATGACCTAGAGTCAACTTTGTAGACTACCCTTTGTGGGAGTGCTAATCACTGCCATGGTGCTATCCAGAGTGCTGGAGTGCTTCAACCTGAGTCCTCTTGAGAGTCAGAGCCAGATACCCCTGTGCTCTTGGACTCCCCATACCATTGCTCCACCTGACCTCAGCTGCCATCTGTCCTGTCTTACTGCCCAGACCTGCCTTCATCCAGCACTCAGCAGGTCCTGTCCTAGAAGCCCAATTCCCTGACCTTGTTCTTGACAGGTGGTTCTGACCCACCTGCAATTTAGCAAAACCTGCAAGGGAGAAGGGAGGCATCAAGCACTGCAAGCCCAACCAATTCTCAGATGGAAGCCAGAGACAACCTGTGGTTCCCTCGAAGGCAACTCTGGGGCATGAAAACTGCAAGATGTAGGACAAGTTCCCCGTCCTCATCTCCAAAGATGAAGAGCCCTGGTTGGCTGCCTAAGCTTTTAGATGAAGCTAGGTTTGTTACTCAACTATTTTATTTAGACCTGTAAGTATCAACGTAAGGCCCAAGAATCCTCTCAGTGCATCAAGGATTGTGCTATTTCATGGGCCACACCCTATCTTATAGACTCCTGCCCCATGGTAGATGAAAGAACACTTCAAATCTTTGCAATTGAGACATCCTTTTTTTTTTTTTTCTTTTTTGAGACAGAGTCTTGCTCTGTCGCCCAGGCTGGAGTTCTCCGCTCACTGCAACCTCTGCCAACTGGGTTCGAGCGATTCTCCTGCCTTAGTCTCCCGGGTAGCTGGGACTACAGGCGCGCACAACCACACTGGGCTAATTTTTGTATTTTTAATAGAGGCGGGGTTTCATCATGTTGGCCAGATGATCTCCATCTCCTGACCTCATGATCCACTCACCTCGGCCTCCCAAAGTGCTGAGATTACAAGCATGAGCCGCTGTACCCAGCCCAGGACATCTTTAACAGCAAATAAGTACTGGCTGCCATAACTGGTGTTTATCCCATGGGACCGAATCATAACCTATGCAGGGAACTGCTAGGTGGATGACGTATTGGGCAATGGCAGAGTCAAGGAAAGCAGTGGCATGCAGTAGCCAATCTATGGCAGGTCTTTTGTGTTCTCTTCATTAGGTTTAAAATGAGACCATGAGCACAATCTTTCTCATTTATTACTCATTTATTTCCATAGTCATGACTATCCTATCACTATATCAGCTTAAGCTAGTCATCAAGAAGGAGACTATAGACTATTAGAAATTTTATTAGAGCGTTTTCTGTGAAATTTGAAGTTTGGACTTAAGAAAAGGATCCTGACTTGGACTTTACAGTTTTGATTTCTCATCTCCCATCTTCAAGACGTTTTCTGGGTTAGGAGCATGTCTACAGGGAACACCTCTGATTAATTCGTCAGCTTCTTGATATACAGAAAGTTATTAATCCAGGCAGGCAAAGACTCAGAAGCCTCAATTCTACTCAGTTCATCTCAGTGCTTCAAAACTAATCAAGCAGGACATTGTTCCAGCTCAGACTCCATGGAGGGAGCTCAGCATTAGTAGTGTCTTCTAAGAATCTAAAAATGTTCTTTAAAATGAAAATTCATAGGTATTTAGTGATGGACTAGATTTCAATAGTTTTGAAAGCCCATATAAAAATATGAATGAGTGAATGAGGCTGGGCATGGTGGCTCATGCCTGTAATCTTAGCACTTTGGGAGTCCAAGGCGGGAGAATCACTCGAGCCCAGGCATTTGAGACCAGCCTGGACAAAGTCAGACCCTATCTCTACAAAACACAAAAAATAAATAAAAATTATCCGGGAATGGTGGCACTTGCCTTTAGTCCCAGCTACTTGGGAGGCTAAGGTGGGAGGATTGCTTCAGCCCAGGAGTTGAAGGCCACAGTGAGCCATGATTGTGCCACTGCACTCTAGCCTGGGCGACAGTGAAACCTCATCTCTAAAATTAAATTAAATTAAATTAAACGTGAATAAATTCAAGATATATTTGAAAGGAAAACTGATAGGACTTAATTATGACTGATATATGGGGAATAATGTAGAAGAGGTGGCAAGGATACAGTGCCTGTATTGGTTTTTCAGGTATTGGCAGGTCCGGGCTTTCCCTGAAAATTCTTGGCAAGGGTCTTTCCTTGCCTCTTCCAGCTTCTGGTAGCCCCAGGCATTCTTTGGCTTGTGACAAAGTAACTCCAATTTCTGCCTCCATCATAGCATGGCATTCACTCTATGTGTCTGTCTATACCATCTTCCCTCTTCTTATAAGGAAACCAATTATAATTGGGTTAGGGGGTCTACTCCATGCCATTATGACCTTGTCTTCATAAATTACTTCTGCAAAGACCTTATTTCCAAATAAGGTAACATTCTGAGGTACTGGGAGTTAGAACTTCAACGTATATATTTTTGCGGTGACACAATTCAACCCACAACAGTGACCTTGAGACAGATGTTAAGTAAGCAGTTGCGCCTGCAGGTCTGGAGTTCCTAGGGGAGGTCTGGAATGGAATTGTAGATGTGGAAATCTCTGGTAAACTTTGATAATTGAAGCCATCGGCAGCAAAGAGATCACCTAGAAACCAAGAATAGATGAGAAAAAAAGGGGTGGCTAGGATTTGGCCCTGAGGAACTTTATCCAACCATAGTGGAGAAGAAGGTAAACTAGCAAAGGCTGGTTTGAAAAGGAGTGGCCAGGAGGAAGGAGCAAGGAAAGTGAGAGATTAGAGAAGCCAAAGAGAAACCAAGTTTCAAGGAGGGCTTGTTCAGTAGTGTCTAATACTACTGAGGAGACAGAATTCAAAATATATGATCGGTTGAAGGATATGGAAGTAGAGGTCAGAGGTGTTAATAACAAGAGCCACTTTAATGGAACAGTGGAAGCAAAAACCAGAATTGAGTGATAAAGAAATAGAGACTATCACAGCTTGTATTCAAAATAGTCTTTCTGGCCGGGTGCAGTGGCTCACGCCTGTAGTTCCAGCACTGGGAGGCCGAGGCGGGCAGATTACTTGTGGTCAGGAGTTCGAGACCAACCTGGCCAACATGGTAAACCTGTCTCTACTAAAAATACAAAAATGTACTCAGCATGGTGGTGCATGCCTGTAATTCTAGCTATCTGGGAGGCTGAGGCATGAGAATCGCTCAAACCCAGGAGGCGGAGCTTGCAGTAAGCCGAGATGGCGCCCCTGCATTCCAACCTGGCTGACAGACAGAATGAGACTTTGTCTCAAAAAAACAAACAAAAAAAGTCTTTCTGTCCTAATACTTTACTGACAGTATCAGAGTTTGAGGAGAATGCTTCAGCAGCTGGAGTTGATACATGGCATGGGTCATTAATTAGGGGTCATTTGCTTGGACCAGGCAGTAGACATGGAGCGACAGGTAAGTCTAGTTTTGCTGAGCAGGATTGTTTCTTGAAGAACAGGACTAATCAGATCCCTCGCCAAGGGCCAGATGATACTGCTTAGGGGCAGGCAGCTTCAGGGATCGCAGAGATCTGAGGTCAGCTGGGGTCAGGGAGGAACAGACACCACAGAGCAGTGCCCGGCTGGGGCAGCCTCAGGCAATGCAATTGTCTGGGCTTCAGAATGTCTCAAAACAATGTTTGTGATGGTGGTGAGCCTTATTTCTCTCTTATGGATGGAAGGCAATAATTTTCAGGTCATCTGTGTATTGTAAAGCTGCTCCTTTTAAAAATGCAAAGGTAGAGGCCGGGCGCGGTGGCTCAAGCCTGTAATCCTAGCACTTTGGGAGGCCGAGACGGGCGGATCACGAGGTCAGGAGATCGAGACCATCCTGACTAACACAGTGAAACCCCGTCTCTACTAAAAACTACAAAAAACTAGCCGGGCGAGGTGGCGGCGCCTGTAGTCCCAGCTACTCGGGAGGCTGAGGCAGGAGAATGGCGTGAACCGGGAGGCGGAGCTTGCAGTGAGCTGAGATCCGGCCACAGCACTCCAGCCTGGGTGACAGCGCGAGACTCCGTCTCAAAAAAAAAAAAAAAAAAAAAAAAATGCAAAGGTAGGAGAGATGGGGTCTCACTATGTTACCCAGGCTGGTCTAGACCTCTGGCCTCCCGAAGTGCTAGGATTACAGGCAATAGCCACCAGCTCTGGCTTAAAGCTGCTGTTTATGGATCATAATCTGTGTTTATTGATGGGCAAAGTCCCACTGTCTGGCTGGAGTATCAGTGTTTCTCAGAGAAAACCTCTTTGTGTCAGGACCCCCACAGCCCCTCCGCTGTGATACTCTTCCCCACTCTCAGAAGCCGACCTAGAGGCTTCTAATGGTCTCAAATATAGAAGGGTCGTAATGTCACCTTTTCTGTTTTGCCTGTAGTTATTTTTATATGAACATATAGTCCATTCATTTCTCCTTGTTTTAGGTTCATTCTCATGACTGAGGTTCTCACTTCCTCAGCCATCTCCTTAACCCAGATGTTCTCAAACCTGAGCATATGGGCATCGGAATCACCCAAAGAGCTCGTTAAACACAAACTGCCGGGCCCCACCTCCAGTGCTTCAATTCCCTTTGGCAGGCGGGGTGTAGGACCCAAGACTTCGCATTTCTAGCAAGTTTCTGCAACACTGATGTTTTTAGTCCAGGGACTACACTCTGTAGACTGCTGCAATTTGCTTTCAGTAGTGATTTTAAAATGTCATTGGTGGGAACACTGGATCTACAGGCAGCCTCTTTCAGAGAGACGCTCACCATCTATTCATTCTGCCCTCAAAAGACCTTGAAGTAGCAAAAAGAAGAGCAATCCTATTAGCAAGCTCCAACTACTTGATAATACACAAACTTGAAGATTTTCTAAACCCATATTTATCCTAACAAGTTATTGCTCAGTTTGTGGGCATGGTAACAAAATGAGCCCCTCCCTTAATATCTTCTTTGTGATTCTGTTCCTCCAAAGGGGTGTCTGAAGATGAATCCAGATGACAGATTAACCTGTTCCCAACTGCTGGAGAGCTCCTACTTTGATTCTTTTCACGAGGACCAAATTAAAAGAAAAGCGCGTAATGAAGGAAGAAACAGCAGACGCCAGCAGGTACTTCCACTCAAAAGTTAAAGTGCTATAAAAAGAATTCATTTTTTGTTTTTGTTTGTCTGCCTTTCAAAGTGAGACAAGGTGGACACCAAGACCTTTCGTTTGTACTGGTGTAGTTGTATTTGTCTAGCTTAATAAATATTGGTAATTGATGTAATAAAACCATAGAACTATGAAAATATCAAGATTATTATTACAAAATCTTATTCCAAACACACTTGAATCAAATTGTTACACAACTGTTTGGCTGCTCTGATTGGATATACCACCCACAAGATCGTATACCCATAATAGAACAACTTTGTACAATAAAACGCTGATTCCAACAGGACTGAGTTTTGCCAGCATTGCAAAGGAATCCAAGTGCCTTTCTGTAGCCTCCAGATGTGCAATAAAGGTAACTTGACTCTTCCATCTTTTCATCCACGGCAGGCACCTAAGTCTGCCTTTCCTAGGCTTTTTCTCAAAACCAAGATCTGCCAGCTACAAAGGAATGAAACCCAGACATCTGGGAAACAAATTCTATCCAATGGGCCAGTATTGCAGAACAGTACAGTGACTCTTATGACAAACATTAATTCTGCAGTTTATCAGGTGACTGTCCTTCACTTGCTTTCAGAAAACTTTGAAGTTAAACCATAAACTCCATGGAAATAGATTTGTTTTGGTTCAGGGCTTTTTCTCACCTTGTAAACCCAGCACCTAAAACAGTATCTGACCCATAGAAGGTCCTTAATATTATTAAAATAAGTAAGTAGACGAACATTGCCTAATAATAAACCAAGCTGGTAATTTCCAATTTATCAGAGGCTAGCAATTTTCACAGCTAGCAGATTTTGCGTTTGCTTAATCTTTCATCTTCAATCTAATTTTCAGTCATATGTCTTCTCATTAGCATGTTTTCCATAAAGGAAAAAAGTGTTGGCTTTTCCCAACCTTTTCATAGTTAAAATAGGAGTTTTTTGGGAGAGAAAAATCAAACTAATCAAGAAGATGAAATGTTAAATCAGTTCTGTGTATCCAAAATCTCCAGGTATCCATATTTTGATTACATGGGTCATTTTACCTTTTACTATTAAATGTTTGCAAACCAAGCCCAATGCAGCTTATACTTAAATAACAACAAAAAAATTAAATAAAGATTGCTGAGGCAGCAATCTGAAAGACAGTGTGAATTGTGTGTAAAAGGACACTGTCCTGTTAAAAACATCTCAGCTGGCGCAGTGGCTCTCGCCTGTAATCCCAGCACTTTGGGAGGCCGAGGTGGGCAGATCACTTGAAGTCAGGAGTTTGAGACCAGCCTGGCCAACATGGCAAAACCCTGTCTCTTCTAAAAATACAAAAATTAGCCGGGCATAGTGGCGGGCGCTTGTAATCCCAGCTCCTTGGGAGACTGAGGCAGGAGACTTGCTTGAACCTGGGAGGCAGAGTTGCAGTGAGCTGAGATTGTGCCACTGCACTCCAGCCTGGGCAACAGAGTGAAACTTTGTCTCAAAAATAATAATAAAAACTAAATAAATAACAACATCCCAGTACTTTGGGAGGCCGAGGCGGGCGGATCACACGGTTAGGAGGTCGAGACCAGCCTGGCCAACATGGCAAAACCCCGTCTCTACTAAAAATACAAAAATTAGCCTGGTGTGGTGGTGGGTGCCTGTTACTTGGGAGGCTGAGGCAGAAGAATCCCTTAAACCCTGGAGGCAGAGGTTGCAGTGAGCCAATATCATGCCACCGCACTCCAGCCTGGACAACAAGAGCAAGACTCCATCTCAAAAAAAAAAAAAAAAACCTCACCGGATTCCCCCCCACACTGGCCTGGGAGGGTGCACAGTGTCAGCTGCCCCCCGCTGGCCTCCTGGTTCCCCTAATCACTGTCTCCCTGGGAATCTGTCACGGACCTCACCTTGCCTCGAGGGGGTTGGGTGCTGCTCTCCCTTCACAGCTCCAGCTCTCTGCTTGGGTTTACAGCTGTGCTACCCTTTCCTTCAATGCCTGTAACCCAGCTGATACAGATCAGGGACTGTGAACAAGGCCTTCCAAAAGGCCCAGAGGCAACAAAAGGAAAGAAACACAAAGGGCAGCATGTACCTAGAGATGCTCCTTTACAGAGATCAGCCCATGTTCTCCATCCTCTGTAAACTGCATCCTATCCACCTCTGCATGGTGGGCCCCCCCTGTAGCACACACATGAGGCCAGTTCTAAACAGCTCTCTCCTTCAAGTGAGGTGCCCAGGGAGCCAGACCAAGAGAAAGACAGGAGTGCCTTTCAAGTTCTGGTTTTCCTTCAGAAGACACACCTGAATCCTAGACATTTTACCTGGCAGAAAACAAATGTTACAGAAAAAAATATTTTCATTCATTGTGGTTTCCTTAAGACTAAATAATGTTTAAAGTTGATAGTAAAGAGGTTTTAAGCCTTTGCTGTTCTGCCAATATCCTAGCTATTAAAAATTTGAGGCCAGGTGGGTGGCCCACGCCTGTAATCCCAGCATTTTGGGAGGCTGAGGCAGGTGGATCACCTGAGGTCAGGAGTTCAAGACCAGCCTGGCCAACATGGTGAAACTCTGTCTTTATCAAGAATACAAAAATTAGCTGGGCATGGATGCTCACGCCTGTAATCTCAGCTACTTGGGAGGCTGAGACACAAGAATCGCTTGAATCTGGAGGCAGAGGTTGCAGTGAGCTGAGATTGCACCATTTCACTCCAACCTGGGCAACAGGCTGAAACAGAGTGAAATGGTGTCTAAAAAACAAAAATTTGTTTTGAGATGGGTACTGTGTAGTCTCCTGGAATTATTGTATAGTAGCTGATGGGCATCTACCTCTTAAACATTGACTAGATACTCAGATTAAGTGTACTGAAATAAATAATAGTATATCCATGGGTATCCTAGAATAAGTAATAGAACCTAATTTTCAGGTATCAGAAAATCTCAATTTTTGGAAAGGTAACCCTACTTAATTTTAAAATTGATATATTTTGACATCTTTGTACCATAAGTATCCACTTGTCTTATCATCTTTAAATCAAACTGTACAAATAAGAATTGTTTTCAATTTACTTTCTTATTTTTGTCTTATTCTGCTATTAGAATCAACTGTTGCCTCTCATACCAGGAAGCCTCATCTCCCCCACACCTGATGGAAGAAAACAAGTCCACCAGTTAAAATCTGATCATCTTCCAAACATTTAGGAAAATGTTCTTTCAAGTGCAAGTATTAAATATGTACACATTTTGTACAAGTGAGATGGGAATTCACAGTGTTTCAAATGCAAATGGGCCATATGAAAATTAAGATGCCTTCTAGAATTGTTTTGCTCTGATCATTGCTGATTCCTTTCCCCATGTTTTTACATGCCAACTTTATCTTTTAGAATATTTTCTTTAAATGTTATAAAGCCTAAAACTGCACATATGGAAGAGATATTTTCAATTTCATCAGAGCAGCCCCTCCTGAGGCTATTTATATGGAGAATTTGTGAGCTTATACTTTGATTTATGAAAAAGATTTACATGTGTCATCTTGCTTCAGCTGACCACATAATTTCTTTTTTCTTTTTTTTTTTTTTGAGACGGAGTCTCGCTCTGTCGCCCGGGCTGGAGTGCAGTGGCCGGATCTCAGCTCACTGCAAGCTCCGCCTCCTGGGTTTACGCCATTCTCCTGCCTCAGCCTCCTGAGTAGCTGGGACTACAGGCGCCTGCCACCTCGCCCACCTAGTTTTTTGTATTTTTTTAGTAGAGACGGGGTTTCACCGTGTTAGCCAGGATGGTCTCGATCTCCTGACCCCGTGATCCGCCCGTCTTGGCCTCCCAAAGTGCTGGGATTACAAGCTTGAGCCACCGTGCCTGGCCCACATAATTTCTTAAAGCAATATCAGATAGCCTGCCTCACTGTTTGTGTAAGAAGTGACATATGTTCCTGCATTGTAATTCATACTTACTGTAACCAGGTCTGTTGAGTAATGCTGGTATCTTATTCTGTGTTTTCACATTGGTGTAGAAAGGGAACCTTGAAAGGTCATTAGGTTTATCTCTAGATTCCACGGCAGGCTCTCCTTTGTCTGTCTCATGAGGCATTGATGATTCTATTTTTAAAGCAAGCTAGAGAAAATTACATACAAATTCCAATACATAGCAAGCAGTGGACCAATGACAAGGAATTGCCACCCTCATCAGTAACATCCTCGGATAATTGTCTGCTGTCCTTTGCTATATCACCATTCCTTATCCTTTTCTCCTCCTGTCTAAATCATCTCAGGACCCAAGCCGATCCTCCAGGGTGTGTTATCTAAATAGCTCATTGCCAGTACTCTCTTGCAAACATTTGCATCCATAGCCTCTATGAAATTGTGCAGCCCAAAACTAGTCAGTGCGTCGTAATCAGGTTGGTTTGTAAACACAAGAGCAGGAAGATTATCTTTCAGTTAATATCATTTCATATCTCTTACAAAACAACAAAGCAAAACAAACCCCTCAATAACTGAGCTGAATTTACTTTGGGATATTTACCCAACTAAACTTGACATACATACATATATACATATATGTATATACATGTATTTGTAAATATATACTTAAAATTATAAATGTTATAGCATCGTAGTAGGTGCCTTTTATCCTGGACATCAAAAATGATGCAGAATATTTAAAAGTACTTTTAGTTTAGCTAACAAGGAACTCATATAAAAAAATAGCATAGGGCTATCACTGTTAGGCAAAAAGGCACTATCAGTGATATTCCTATCAAGAAAAATTAAGAGTATTTTATTAACTCATTTCTGCTCCCATGTCTGATTGTTGTCAAATTCTGCAAATATACTTTATTCCAGAAATTTTCTGTGTCCAGCACCAAGAGTTAAGGATATATTGTTAGTGAAGAAACATAGAAACATAACATCCTATGTTCATGTCTAAAAGTCTTCCGCACTTAGAAACACGTAAACTCCCAGAGAATCTCATTCAGTTATGTAGAAGCATCCATTTAATAAGGAATTATGACATCTAAACAATAGTTTTTTGTTCAAGGGAAGGATTTTTTTTTTTTTTTTGAGACAGGGTCTTGCTCTGTCACGCTGGAGTACAGTGGCATAATCACAGCTCCCTGCAATCTCCACCTCCCCAGCTCAAGTGATCCACCCACCTCAGCCTGTAACTGGGACTACAGCGGGCACCACCACACCTGGCTAATTTTTAACTTGTTTTATAGAAACAAGGTCTAGCTATGTTGCCCAGGCTGGTCTCTAACTCCTGAGTTCAAGTGATCCTCCCACCTCGGCCTCCCAAAGATTACAGGCTCATGCCTGTAATCCCAGCCAGGAAGGACATTTTAAGTGAGCTGATCTGATCTGGCCATTTTACATTCTTAGTGTAAATATAACCTATTAAGGCCTTCTTATTTTCATCTTGTTGTCAGGAATATGCCTTTTTAGATTTGTATGTTTCTTGCTTTTTTTCTTTTTGAGGCAAGGTCTTACTCTGTCACCAAGGCTGGAGTGGCGCAATCATGGCTCACTGCACCCTCAACCTCCTGGGCTCAAGCAATCCTCCTGCCTCAGCCTCTCAAGTAATTGGGACTACAGGTACATGTCACCATGCCCAGCTAATTTTTTTTTTTTTTTTTTTGAGATGGAGTCTCACACTGTCGCCCAGGCTGAAGTGCAGTGGTGCAATCTCCGCTCACTGCAAGCTCCACCTCCCAGGTTCATGCCATTCTCCTGCCTCAGCCTCCCCAGTAGCTGGGACTAGCCAGCCACCACGCCTGGCTAATTGTTTTGTATTTTTAGTACAGACGGGGTTTCACTGTGTTAGCCAAGATGGTCTCAATCTCCTGACCTTGTGATCTACCCTCCTTGGCCTCCCAAAGTGCTGGGATTACAGGTGTGAGCCACTGCGCCCAGCCCCAGCTAATTTTTTGTAGAGAAAAGGTCTTGCTATATTGTCCAGGCTGATCTCAAACTCCCGGGCTCAAGCAGTCTCCCTGCCTTGCCCTCCCAAAATGGTGGGATTACAGGTGTGACCCACCACACCCAGCCGTTTCCTGCATTTTTAATAGGATGATACCACGGGTGCAAAGAAAATGAGAAATAAAAGATAAAAGGCAACTTTGCTGAACAATTTATTTTTAGCTTTCATAATGTTTTTCATTTAAGCCTTCTTATTATCAAACCACTCATACTGCTGTAGCTCTCCTAAATATATATCTCTATGTATTATGTATCTATATAGATAATATATTTATGCATATACATATATATGAATATAAAATATGATATACACATACACATGCAGAAAATAAGACAGCATTCCATTGCCCATTTTGCTTGCAATTATGTTTCAAATAACCAGGAAGTTTTTGGCAGGGATGGTGGGGTGACTGTCTTTCCTTATTTTTGCTTGCATTAAAAAATTAATTCAAACTAGCATTTCTTTTTTTCATTTTTTTCCTCAGACAAATCCATCATTTAGGTGTCACTGGCGAGGGGACAGGAGAGAACATCTAATGCTTAGAAAAATGCTGTAATAGAGTCATATTACAATGAAGACAAATAAACAGGCCAGGCGCAGTGGCTCATGCCTGTAATTCCAGCACTTCTGGGAGGCTGAGGCAGGCGGATCACCTGAGGTCAGGAGTTCAAGACCAGTCTGGCCAACATGGTGAAACCCCGTCTCTACTAAAAATACAAAAATTAGCCTGGTGTGGTGGTGGGCACCTGTTATCCCAGCTACTCAGGAGGCTGAGGCAGGAGAATCACTTGAACCCGGGAGGCGGAGGTTGTCGTGAGCCAAGATCACACCACTTCACTCCAGCTTGGGCGACAGAGCAAGACTCCATGTAGAAAAAAAAAAAAGAAAGAAAAGAAAAGAAAAGAAAAGAAAAGAAAAATCAGTTTCTGATGCCATATGCCTGTTTAATTGTCCCTGGGTGGCCCAGGCCACAGCATAGCACTGCTGCTGCCTGCGTTGCCCAGGGTCCCAAGTCTCAAGCTGTAACTCCTTCCTGTTTCAAGTACATATCTCTCACCTCTATGCCACACAAATTCTCTCACACCCTTCAGCCCATGGACAACAGTTGCTCTTCAGCATCTGGTTCCCAAATTCTGCAATGCCTATTTTTCTTTTTCTTTTTCTTTTTTTGAGGGGGACAGAGTCTCACCCTGTCACGCCCAGGCTGGAGTGCAATGGCGCGATCTCAGCTCACTGCAACGTCTGCCTCCTGGACTCAAACGATTCTCCTGCCTCAGCCTCCCCAGTAGCTGGGATTACAGGTGTGTGCCACCATGCCCAGCTAATTTTTTTTTCTTTTTTTAGTAAAAATGGGGTTTCACCATGTTGGCCAGGCTAGTCTTGAACTCCTGACCTCATGATCTACCCGCCTCAGCCTCCCAAAGTGCTGGGATTACAGGCGTGAGCCACCGTGCCTGGCCTGTGTAATGCATTTTATAAGACTTATCTTTAGCAAATAGTCTTGTCCCAGACTCTTCACAGAAGCCTACTTGATCCCGTAATTATGAGTTTCTATTAGGCTCTTGTGCAGTTTCTGGATCACCCGGGTTCTGTCTCACTTATGCCAACTTTCAAGCCTTTTAATTTGTTTATGTAGCTCCTTCCTGATGCTGTCCAAGTACTGTGCCATCGTGCTGAGTGACGCTGCCTGAACACTCCTCTGTGCTCCGCCTCTTCATGGCCTCTTCCCACCTTGGTTTCCTCAGACTTTCCACACACACGTACTTGAGAGTCTCCAAACAGTTTTTTGTTTGTTTGTTTTTTCAGTTTGTTTGCTTTCACAGTATTTTCAGGCCATTCAAAATACAGACTTTGCTTGTTCTTAGAGCTCCAACATAAAGGACATTTCATTAGACCTCTCTCAGCCCTGGAAGCCTGTGTGCTTGGGCTGTGTCTTTGGTCTCTATTTCAGTCCTGGTGATATTTGAATGTAATTGTTCCAACTTGCCCCAACCACAAAGCCCTTTTAGGAGATCACTTTTTGAAGATTACTTTAACTAGACTGAATTGCTGAAAAGTTGTATTCAAGAAGCTTTTGAATCCTTGGGATTAGGGAGATGATTGAGTAAAGGGTAAAAACTAAGTTCTCAGGGAATGAAGAGTTGAAACAGAAAGTATTTTTTTTTCCTTGTAAGTTAGGTGTATCACGGTTCTTCGTTGCACTTGCAGATTTCCCAACCACAAAATTAAGGTTATTCTGAAAATCTTTTTTTTTTTTTTTTTTTTTTTTGAGACAGTCTCTCTCTGTCACTCAGGCCGCAGTGCAGTGGCATAATCTCAGCTAACTGCTGCCTTCACCTCCCACGTTCAAGCAATCCTCCTGCCTCAGCCTCCCGAATAAGTGGGATTACAGGCATGTGCCATCACGCCCAGCTAATTTTTGTATTTTTAGTAGAGACGGGGTTTCATCATGTCAGCCAGGCTGGTCTCGAACTCAAGTAATCCACCCACCTTGGCCTCCCAAAGTGCTGAGATTACAGGAATGAGCCTGACCTGAAAATGTTTTGTGCTCCTTTAGCTTACTTGCCATAAAATTACAATTTTCCAAAAAGTTAGCACTTTCTTAGTCATTTGTTACCACCATTGATTTCTAATCCTGGTCACAGAATTCTCAAAAAAAATTTTTTTTTAAATTAAAAAATACCACTAGAAGAGGAATGATCCTAAAATTTTGTGAACAGTAATATCCTTAAAAAACTGGGGGGCCAGGCATGGTGGCTCACGTCTGTAATCTCAGCACTTTGGGAGCCCGAGGTGGGCAGATCATGAGGTCAGGAGTTTAAGACCAGCCTGGCCAACATGGTGAAACCCCATCTCTACTAAAAATGCAAAAATTAACCAGGCGTGGTGGTGGGTGCCTGTAATCCAGCTACTCGGGAGGCTGAGGTAAGAGAATCGCTTGAACCCAGGAGGCGGAAGTTGCAGTGAGCCAATATTGTGCCTTTGCACTCTAGCCTGGGCGACAAGAGCAAGACTCTGTCTCAAAAACAACAACAACAAAACTGGGGAGTCAGTGTTAGCTTCATCACAAAGATACAGATTTTCAGGACATAAAGATAAAATGCCACTCACAAGTTAATGTTCTGCATATGTGTTTGTTTGTTTGATCTTTGGAGACAGGGTCTCACTCAGTCTCCAGGCTGGAGTGTTGTGTGTTTTATATGAAAATTAACAACTTCATTGTTGTTTTAGTAGAAGACTAAAGGTGTTTAAGAGTAGTAGTCAGGGCCAGGCATGGTGGTGCACGCCTGTAATCTTGGCACTTTGGGAGGCCAAGGCAGGTGGATTACTTGAGCCCAGGAGTTTGAGACCAGCCTGGGCAACATGTCAAAACTCTGTCTCTACCACAAAAATTACAAAAGTTAGCCAGGAGTGGTGGCATGGGCCTATATTCCCAGCTACTTGGGAGGCTGAAGAGGGAGGATTCCTTGAGCCCAGGAGGTCAAGGCTGAAGTGAGCCATGATCGTGCCACTGCACTTCAACCTGAGTGACTGGTTTGCTTGAGCTGGGAGGCGGAGGTTGCAGTGAGCTGAGATCATGCCACTGCACTCCAGCCTGGGTGACAAGAGTGAGACCCTGTCTCAAAAATAAAATAATAAGAGTGGTCATTAGAGAATATAAATAGAAAAATCATTTGGTCTGGAAGTTTGGACAGCTAGGTTCTAGGCCTATACTGCAACTCTCTTGTATCCTTGACACAGCATTTAACTTTTCTGTGCCTTCTGTAACTTTGCTGTTTTCTCATTTGTAAAATAAGAGAGTAGTGAAGCTAGATCATTTCTAAATCTCCCTTTCAACTCTAAACTTCTGATTCTCTACAGCAAACAGTGTTTGTATCCTGGTCGTATCTCCTACTACAAGAGGCTTTCTAGAGAGTGTTTTTCATTAACAACACCAAGATAAAATTGTAGTGTTCATGAGCTAGCCAGGAGCCAGGAGTTATCTTCCTCTCTCTCATCTCTGTCTTCCTTGCTTGCTTTCACACTCAGGCAAACACACACATGACTACACCCTACTAGTTCCATCAAATCAATAGTTTACAGGCAACCATCTAACACAGATTAAATTTTCTAAATGAAAGTGGATTTTGAAGCCAATTATCACTAGATTTGATGTTTTCATCAAAGAATTGGAAATGGTGCATATCATCAAGGAAGAACATTTAATCAAGTTTTAACTTCAGCAACACTTTTAGTAGTTTCAGTAAATGATAATTAAATTTTACAGATAAATCAGATATATCTGAATTGTATACATTTTCGTTTCAAAAGCAAGGACTCAAGCTGGGCGCGGTGGCTCATGCTTATAATCTCAGCACTTTGGGAGGCCGAGGTGGGCAGATCACGAGGTCAACAGATCGAGACCATCCTAGCCAACATGGTGAAACCCTGTCTTTACTAAAAATACAAAAATTAGCTGGGCATGGTGGCGTGTGCCTGTAGTCCCAGCTACTCGGGAGGCTGAGGCAGGAGAATCGCTTGAACCCAGGAGACAGAGATTGCAGTGAGCTGAGATGATGCCACTATATTCCAGCCTGGCAACAGAGTGAAACTCCATCTCAAAAAAAAAAAAAAAAAAAAAAGCAAGCACTCAGGCTCTCTCTCTCTTTTTTTTTTTTTTTTTGAGATGGAGTTTCTTTTTTATTTTTATTTTTTTGAGATAGAGTCTCACTCTGTCGCCCAGGCTGGAGTGCAGTGGCGCAATCTCAGCTCACTGAAAGCTCCGCCTCCCGGGTTCACCCCATTCTCCTGCCTCCGCCTCCAGAGTAGCTGGGACTACAGGCACCCGCCACCACACCCAGCTAATTTTTTTTGTATTTTTAGTAAAGACGGGGTTTCACCGTGTTAGCCAGGATGATCTCGATCTCGTGATCCGCCTGCCTAGGCCTCCCAAAGTGCTGGGATTACAAGTGTGAGCCACCGCACCCAGCCTTGAGATGGAGTTTCAGTAGCGCAATCTCAGCTCACTGCAACCTCCAACTCCCGAGTTCAAGTGATTCTCCTGCCTCAGCCTCCTAAGTAGCTGAGATTATAGATATGAGCCACCACATCCAACTAATTTTGTCTTTTTAATAGAGATGGGGTTTCACCATGTTGACCAGGCTGGTCTCAAACTCCTGACCTTGGGTGATCCACCTGCCTCAGCTCCCAAAGTGCTGGGATTACAAGCATAAGCCACCTCGCCCGGCCTGGTTCAGTCAACTTTTAATTTACCCCAAAATTTGCTCAAGCTGAGAATTGGTAATCCTACTCAACAGGCATATAAATGATTTGTATTTTTAAAGTTAAAATTTTTCTTTCTGTTACGAACACTAACTTATAGACCATATGTCTAAATATTGTCATACTGAAGATTCTGTATGTCCATTTATTATTTTAGAACATATTTGTGTAGAAGCAGGTATATTTCAAACCACTTGAAATTGTAGCTATATGTTAGTTAACATTGATAATTAGCCTAATCATAATTTAAACTACTAGAAACAATTCACTAAAAGCAATTTTAGTTTTATTATGTTAAATATACATAATATTATGGTTTTTAAAAATTTAGCTTAAGATACTTTGAAAACCCACATATGGGATTAAATATTTTGCTGACTTTATATTTGTATGTATAACTTAACTTGACTATGTTCTTTAGCTTATTTTAATAAAATAAATATTTCTGTCTCCTAATTTCTATTCAACTCAGCTATTCATTAATTTTCTAATACTTAGTTATTTAAATGAGAAAAACTGTCATCTTCATATGTAAATTCCGCAAATTGTTATTTAATTTCCTATTGGTTGGAATATCTGAATGGCTGGCATGGCAAACTTTTTGTGTGTGCCTTGGGTTGGAAATTTTTACAAATGGAAAAACTAACAAAATATTTTCCAGTCTAACTAACTAGATGCTTATCCTTGAGAAAATCTTCACAACTTTACTTTGAGGCTGTAAGATTCTTTTTCTTTCAATTTATCAAAATATTTATCTGATCCCTTATAATACTGAAGCTACAGGATATGAAATTTTCTTGCATCTTCATTTCCAGGCTATCACAGTGATTTCTGTTGTGGGTTGTAAACGGTGAAAAGGGCTGAAGACCAAACTCAGACTAATGATCAAAAGAGAGAAAAACAACTATAAAATAATGAATTAGGTCACTATTTAAATATGCTCCAATTCTTTTATTTTCTTTTGAACTAATCTTTCTGCTTTTATTCTTTTAATGGTGCCTGTGTTAAAAAGAGCATAGTAGATTGTTTCCATTGATGACTGCAACAATTTCTCCCAGCCTACATGCCTTTTGCAATGATACTTTGCCACTCTTTTTATCAAGAGGTGAAGTCGCCCTCCTCTGTCGCTGCCTTGAGTCCAAGCTGGCCTTGTGATTTCCTGAGGCACATAGAATGCAGCAGAGGTGATACTGTGCCATTTCTGGACCTAGCCCTTAGAGGGCCTGGCAGCTTCTATTCCCTCTCTCTGGGGAAGCCAGCTACCCTGCTGCAAAAGAGCTTAGGCTGGACTATTAAGATACCACATGGAGAGAGACAGAGACCCCTGGAGAAGCACTAAAGGACCAGACACATAAGTGAAGCCTTTCTGGACCTTCCAACTCCGTGCAGCCACCCGCCGAATATAGCCAATGGTCCCCAGCCAGCACCAAGTGGAATAGGTTAACTGTCCAGCTGAGCCTAGTCAAACCACAGAATTGTGAGAAATAATAAATCATTGTTTTAAGCCACTAAATGTTGGGATGATTTGTTATGCAGCAATACATAACTGAAACAGAATATATATATATATATATATATTTTTTTTTTTGAGACAGAGTCGCACTCTGTTGCCCAGGCTGGAGTGCAGTGGTGCAATCTCGGCTCACTGCAACCTCCGCATCCTGGGTTCTAGCAATTCTCCTGCCTCAGCATCCCAAGTAACTGGGACTACAGGCACACACCACGACACCTGGCTAATTTTCTGTATTTTAGTAGAGATGGTTTCACCATGTTGCCCAGGCTAGTTGTGAACTCCTGAGCTCAGGCAAACCACCCGCCTCGGCCTCCCAAAGTGCTGGGATTACAGGCATGAGCCACTGCACCCAGCTGAAACAGAGTATATTTTTAGATTGCATTACAGTTGAGCACATGTTCCCAAATAATATGCACAGTTAAGATAAGGCATAAAATCTGATGTTATTTAACCTAGAACTCTAAGTACATTCTAGGGAGTCTGTCACCACCACCTACCCCGTCAAGGCTGCTATACTTCCAAGGGTCTCATAAAACATGTGTAAGCATGCTGCAGGGGAAATCTAAAGCAGTGTATTAAAGAAATGGTCCAAACATTGTATTTTGCCAAATATATGAACACATGCTAGAAATTTGCTAAAGTTTTCACAGTGGCCTAAAAGGAAACTTCCATTTTTGTTTTTTTCTTTTTTAAGAAACAGGAGTCTCAGGCCGGGCGCGGTGGCTCAAGCCTGTAATCCCAGCACTTTGGGAGGCCGAGACGGGCGGATCACGAGGTCAGGAGATCGAGACCATCCTGGCTAACCCGGTGAAACCCCGTCTCTACTAAAATACAAAAAACTAGCTGGGCGAAGTGGCAGGCGCCTGTAGTCCCAGCTACTCAGGAGGCTGAGGCAGGAGAATGGCGTGAACCCGGGAGGCGGAGCTTGCAGTGAGCTGAGATCTGGCCACTACACTCCAGCCTGGGCGACAGAGCGAGACTCCGTCTCAAAAAAAAAAAAAAGAAACAGGAGTCTCAAGGGCCAGGTGCAGTGGCTCAAGCCTGTAATCCCAGCACTTTGGGAGGCCGAGGCAGGTGGATCATGAGGTCAGCAGTTTGAGACCAGCCTGACCAACATGGTGAAACCCTGCCTCTACTAAAAAATACAAAAAAAATTAGCTAGGCGTGGTGGTGGGCACCTGTAATCCCAGTGACTTGGGAGGCTGAGGCAGAAGAATCGCTTGAAACCAGAAGGTGGAGGTTGCAGTGAGCCAAGACTGAGCCAAGATTGTGCCATTGCACTCTAGCCTGGGCAATATGAGCAAAATTCAGTCTCAAAAAAAAAAACAAAAACAAAAAAAATTTGAAGGAACAGGAGTTCCTATGTTGCCCAGGCTGGCCTCAAACTTCTGGGCTCAAGTGATCCTCCCGCCTCAATCAGCCTCTCAAGTAGCTGGGCATGGCCTTTTTTTTTTTTTTTTGGAGAGACGGAGGTTCTCACTATGTTGCCCAGGCCAGTTGAACTCCTGACCTCAAGCTCTCCTCCTGCCTTAGCCTCCCAAAGTGCTGGGATTACAGGCGAGAGCTACCATGAGAGGCCTCATATAATTTTTTTAATGCAGTAGTTGCCATGTTGCCTCCCAAAGAAGCATGAAACCTCATCTTACTCAATTGCTTGTATCTTCCATTTGGTAGCTTTTACATTTCTAATATGAAAAGGCTCTTATCTTACAGCAAAAAAAAAAAAAAAAAGTCAGGTTATTTTCTTTACACCAATTTAGTTCATTGACACTCTTTGAAAAAGTTTGCTTAGTGTTTAGCAAACACTATCACCTAAAGAAAATAAGCCCTCAGTGGATACATAGCCACCAAGAGGAAACAGCCTAACAAGCTTAACCTGAACGACATAAGGCCTCACCAGAAAACTTAAAGAAAACACCAACAGGAACATCATGAAATAAATCTGACCATGACTCCAGGAGATCTCCCTCAGGATTGGAACGATCAGAGATAGAAGAGTTGGCTGGGGCAGTATCACTAAATTTTGAAGAAAAAACATTTTTGGTTTGGAAGACACAAAACAAATTTAATATTGTGTCTTTTTTTTTTTTTTTTTTTTTGAGACAGGGTCTCACTCTGCCACCCAGGCTGGAGTGCAGTGGTGTGATTTTGGCTCACTGCAACCTCTGCCTCCTGGGTTTAAGCCATCCTCCCACCTCAGCCTCCTGAGTAGCTGAGACTACAGATGCACACCACCATGATTGGCTAATGTTTGTATTTTTAGTAGAGACAGGGTTTCACCATGTTGCCCAGGCTGGTCCTGAACTCCTGAGCTCAAGCTATGTGCCCACTTCAGCTTCTCAAAGTGCTGGTATTATAGGCATGAGCCACGGCACTCAGCCCAGAAACACAAATCTTAATTAAAGCTGTATATTCCGGCCACTAAAATCATGTGAGCAATTTATTTTCCTGAGGCAGTGAGGTAGCGCTATGAGTAAGAAGAACATTCAGTTCTAATCCTTGAGAAATAGTTGCAGTGAAAAAAAAAAGTAGAAAAGGAACCATTAGAGGTACTAGCTAGCAGCAGGGGTGCTGACTCACACCTGTAATCCCAGCACTTTGGGAGGCTGAGGCAACCAGCATGGGTAACATGGCAAGACCCTGTCTCTACAAAAGATGAAAAAATTAGCCAGACATGGTGGCACACACCTGTAGTCCCAACTATTAATACTAGGGAGGCTAAGGTGGGAGGATGACTTGAGACCAGGAGATGGAAGCTGCAGTGAGCTGTGATCAAACTACTGCCCTCCAGCCTAGGCAACGGAGCAAGACCTTGTCTCCAAGAAAGAAAGAAAGAGGCCGGGCGCGGTGGCTCAAGCCTGTAATCCCAGCACTTTGGGAGGCCGAGACGGGCGGATCACGAGGTCAGGAGATCGAGACCATCCTGGCTAACACGTTGAAACCCCGTCTCTACTAAAAATACAAAAACTAGCCGGGCGAGGTGGCGGGCGCCTATAGTCCCAGCGACTCGGGAGGCTGAGGCAGGAGAATGGCGTGAACCCAGGAGGCGGAGCTTGCAGTGAGCTGAGATCTGGCCACTGCACTCCAGTCCCGGCGACAGAGCGAGACTCCGCCTCAAAAAAAAAAAAAAGACAGAAAGACAGAAAGAAAGAAAGAAAGAAAAAAAAAAAAAAAGAAAGTACTAGCTAGAAAGAATCCATACTTGTGGCAGGGTGTCGAGGCTCACACCTGTAATCCCAGCACTTTGGGAGGCCAAGAAGGATGGATCACTTGAGGTTAGGAGTTCAAGATCAACCTGGCCAACATGGTGAAACCCCCATGTCAACTAAAAATACAAAATTTAGCTGGATGTGGTGGTATATACCTGTAATCCTGGAGGCTGCACTGAGCTGAGACTGACCCACTGCACTCCAGCCAGGGTGACAGAGCAAGACGCTGTCTCAAAAAAAAAAAAAAAAAAAAAAAATCCATACCTGTTACTTATCTTGAAGAAGTCCCCATTTCAAGATCTTTTTTCCACTGTTCCTCCTTCGTGTTTCCTAATTACTCTCCTCTCCAGCCAATATCTACTTTTCTTGGATTTGAATCCCTTTCCTATTCATCAGTTTCATCCTTCATCAAATCCCCAGTATTCTACTCTCTGCTCTGACAAAGGCCGGTTCCATTATCCAATTTCCTTCTTCCCGAATTTGCTAATCTCCGCCTTCTACTACCTACAATTTCCAGATCAGAGAAAATCACTCTAATTGTGTCTAATATAAGAACTCCCTGTAAAAACCAGCACTATTTTATATAAACTACATTTGAAAATAACCTTAGATTGAATTCAAATAAATCCCTACAATATATTTTAAAGATTGAGCTCTCTCTGGATACAGTACACCTTCTTATTTTTAAAGGTAATCCCATTTGGGAAAAATAATCCCTCACCAAAATTGACTCCATCAAATATTCCCTCTAAATTATGGGTTTTTGTCCAGGCTCAGTGGCATATGCCTGCAATCTCAGCAGTTTGGGGGACCAAGGTGGGCAGATCACTTGAGATTAAGAGTTCAAGACCAGCCTGGCCAACATGGTAAAACCCAGTCTCTACTAAAAATATAAAAATTAGTCAGATGTGGTGGCACACGCCTGTAATCCCAGCTACTTGGGAGGCTGAGGCAGGAGAATCGCTTGAACCCAGGAGGTGGAAGCTGCAGTGAGCCAAGATCGTGCCACTGCACTCCAGCCTGGGCAACAGAACAAGACTCCATCTTAATTAATTAATTAATTAATTAAGCGTTCTTAGTCATGAATTGACTTCAAGGCATTCATTGGAAGTCCCCTCTTCAATTTCCAAATACAATTTCCAGATGTAACCCAGGGCTGCTACTGCCCTAAACTCCTTTGAGCTCTACTGGGTTCACACCCTGAGAACTTACAGTACTTCCCACCTGCAACAAAGTATCTGCATACCAGCTTGCTTTTCCCATCTTGTTGAGCCCTTTTTGACTTGAAATTGAGCAAGACCATAACTAAATCTGCACTATTGACTGGTTGGCCTAGAAGAGATTTAAAAATTCCTTTCTCATTCTGCTTTACATATTTAACATTTAAAAATTAGAATGTAATTAGAAGTTAGAGTTTCAAAGCAATCCCACTGAGAAGATTAGGGAGATTAAGTACCAGTTTTAAAGGGATAGCTTTCCCAAGAGCTGTTTGTCATCGGTATGCTGAGAAAATGCATGTGGGGCTGGGGTGGTGGGACTGTTGGGTGACCAGAGGGCAACATGAAGGCACTGGAGCTTTTCTTAGGGGTTGGGAGTAGAGAGCACCACAAAAGAGAAACAAAGAAGCTGGAAATTTGCCTATAGCAAACTGTGTCTGCTTTGGAAATTTACCAACTCAGACCTTGGCCGTGTGTTCTTCCAAAGAAATCCATCAAAGTAGTGTAGGAAAGTGGAAAATACCTTGGCTGGGATCTAGGGCCACCTCTGCTACCTAACCTCACAGCATTGGGTATGTCCTCTTCTCTCACTGGCCCCTCAGTCTGTAATAAGGGGTATCGAGCTACATTAGATGATTTTAAGGATCCTTCCAGCTAACACACTTTGTGAAATGACATAACAGGCCGGGGCGGTGGCTCACGTCTGTAATCCCAGCACTCTGGGAGGCCAAGGCAAGTGGACCACTTGAGGTCAGGAGTTCGAGACCAGCCTGGTCAACATGGTGAAACTCCATCTCTACAAAAAATACAAAAATTAGTCGGGTGTGGTGGCCAGTGTCTGTAATTTTAGCTACTTGGGAGGCTGAGGTGGGAGAATCGTTTGAGCCCAGTAGGCTGAGGTTGCAGTGAACTGCCACTGTACTCCAGCCTGAGCAACCAAGTGAGACTCTGCCTCAAAAAAAAAAAAAATTAATTAATTAATTAAATAAATAAAATGACATAACAAACAGCTGTCATCCATCTATCGTCCTGCTTCTGTGTCCCCATCCACCCTCCTTTTCTCAGGTCTGTTGCAGATTAAATTGAGAGGTGAGCACAGAGAGAGGGCCTGGCTAGGGATCACGCTGTACCCGCTTCCCAAGGAAGAAATTAGTACTGCATCTTTCCACCTTCCTGATCTACTCTGAGATCTTCAATCTCCGTCTTGTCTGCTGTGGAGAGCTACTAGCTCCACAGTGGCAAATGGATCCTGAGGGTGCAGTTGCTTTGCAAGAAAAAGCCCAGCTTTTATTTTTTAAGCAAGCTAGTGATATATAAGAGGTAGAAGATGTTTTGTTATTCAACACTGGGCTTGGTTTTTGTTTTGTTGTTGCTGCTGTTCAGTCTTGCCTTTGTAAGCACTTTCAACTCCTTGTTGCCATCTGATAGCATGCCATAAATAGATGAGTTGGACGCCACTCCGAAGAAGAAGAATGCTGTTCTTACCTAATAAATGCACAACAGACCCTTTGATCAATAACATTGACAAAGAAGAATGTGCATGGCGGAGAGAATAGCTATTAAATACAAGTGAAATTGAAACTTCAATTTCAAATTGTGAAATTCCTAAGGATTAAAGTAAATCCTTGGCCAGAGTCCCAAGAAGGCTCCATCTAGCAACACTGCCAGGAGATTTTCCAGCACTCTTTCAGTATGTAAAAGTCGCAGAACATTATTTACAGTATTTTGAATTTTATCTGAACTTGCTAACTATCATTACCTTATATTGGACAAACTTAGTGTTTTTTATATATTTTTTTTCTAATTGTCAGAACTTCTAAACCCTTAGAACAGTAATGACCAATGCAGCTTAATATTTTAGGGAATTTCACAGCACCAAAACTGGGAAGAAGCATGAAATAACTGGAGAAATCTCAAGCTTAACGTAGTAAAAAGGAAAGAAATAATTTAAATCAATATTCTAAATATAAAGCTGCTATCATATATTGAAATACAAATCATTAATACATAATAGAGCTAAATTATGGCTTTTTCAGCTCATTTTAATTTTACCCATTCATAAAGTATCATAGTTACATATATATATACTATTTTTGCTTTTTAATCAATGAATAAAAATAATACATAGTGTATACAAACATTGTTTTGAAATAATATACATTGTGGAATGGTTAAATTGAGCTAATTAGCATAGGCATTACCTCACATACTTATCTTTTTGTGTGTGGTAAGAACACATATAGTCTATTCTCTTAGCAATTCCTATAAATGCAATATATTGTTATTAACTAGAGTCACCACATTGTACAATAGATCTCTTGAACTCATTCCTCCTAAATAAAATTCTGTATCCTTTGACCAACATCTCCCCAACATGTATGTACTATTACCTATTTTCTGATTGCCTTTAAGTTCTTCGTACATTAACCGGTTCAAGAGAACTAAAGAGCATTAAGCCTTCATCAGATGCCAGGTGTTGTACTGCATGCTTTATCTATTTTTTCTTCTGTACTTTCCCAGACAACATAGGAAGTAGGTTTTGTTATCCACATTTTACAAATGAGAAATCTCAGGTTCAGAGAGGTAGCCAGAAAGTGGCAGAACCAGCTTGAAAAATCTCAGAAAATTTCCACCAATTTTTAACTTATTTTTGCATTTAAAGTTGGTAAGCATTGACTCCCTAAAGCCAAGTCCCTTGCTTGGGCCATTTTCAATTTCCCATCAACTTTTACATCTTGATAACTTGTGATTTCTCTAATGCCAACCTTAGTTAAAACAACTGTGTAAGAACACTGTGTCCTTAGCATGGCTAGCTCCATACTATAACAATTTTTTTTTTTTTTTTTTTGAGACAGAGTCTCGCTCTGTCACACAGGCTGGAGTGCAGTGGCATGATCTTGGCTCACTGCAACCTTTGCCTCCCACATTCAAGCAAGTCTCTTGCCTCAGCCTCCCCAGGAGCTGGGATTACAGGTGTGCACCCCCATGCCCAGCTAATTTTTGTATTTTTAGTAGAGATAGGGTTTCACCATGTTGGCCAGGCTGGTTTCGAACTCCTGACCTCAAGTGATCCACCGCCTTGGCCTCCCAAAGTGCTGCGATTACAGGCGTGAGCCACTGCACCCAGCCCAAAATGATCTCTTTCTGTGGACATCATACTTATAAATAAAGTTATCTGCATATTCTTCTGTATATGCAAGGCCTGACTCTAACCAAAGTGACAGTGTTAAAATTATCATGAAATGTGAACAGTCATATGAATGCTAAGATAGAATTTAAATCAGGGAGTCTTTTGTGGGATCACACCAAAGTTCTGATTTTACAGATAAGGAAACCACGGTCTTGAAAAAGTTAAAGGACCAAAAGAAATGTTAAACATAGATTAAATAGGTGGTCAAAACTATATTTGTTTAATTATTTACGTCTCTTTATCACCTTATTTAACTGGATTTGAGGCCACTTTTATGTATAATAATTATAAAATAAAATGGAAAAACAAGTTCAAAAAGCAAGGATGATGAAATTGTTAATAAATAAATAGTGGTGCTATTCACACAATCTGTGACTAAAAAAACACTGAATTGCATATTTGGAAATGGTGAATGTTATGGCATATCAATTAAATTTCAATGAAACTGTCTTTAAAGCACCACTATACTCATTTTTTAAAAAAATAGAATAGATGATAAAACCAGGGAATGATGCTGGGCATGGTGGCTCCAGCCTGTAATCCCAGCACTTTGGGAGACTGAGGAGGGCAGGTCACCTGAGGTCAGGAGTTCAAGACCAGCCTGGCCAACATGGTGAAACTCCGCCCCACTAAAAATAGAAAAATTAGCTGGGTGCGGTGGCTCACACCTGCAATCCCAGCACTTTGGGAGGCCAAGGCAGGGGGATCACAGGGTCAGGAGTTTGAGACCAGCCTCGCCAACGTGAAAAAACCCCGTCTGTTCTAAAATACAAAAAGTAGCCGGGCCTGGTGGTACATGCCTGTAAGCCCAAGAACTTGGGGGGTTGAGGCAGGAGAATTGTTTGAACCCAGGAGGGGGATGTTGCATTGAGCTGAGATCGTACCACTGCACTCTAGCCTGGGTGACAGCAAGACTCCATCTCAAAAACAAAACAAAACCAGGGAATGATGACTTCTCTCTTTTCAAGTCTATCTTAGAATATCACCAGTGAATTAGCTCCCACTATATTATTAGCTTAATGAGTCATGAACCTTGACCTATTGCCTCCATTTCTCTGTGGTAGAGTATTAGGCCAGATTTTAAAGCACCTACTGGGGTTGAGAAATTATTTCCAAATAACACTCTGGAATGTATTTCCAAAGAGAATGCATTTTTCTCATGAGAAAATCTTTGAGTAAATTAAAAACCATAAACTAAAGAGTCTTGTTGATTTCAATTAGGAAACAAAGTTGAATCTGTTGTTCTTTATGTACCCAAGCATGTATTTCAAGCAAAATGCTTTAAGATGAGTATACACAAACTGATCTAGGAATTCCCCATCTTCAAATTTATCATAGAACGTAATGAACTCAGAAAAAGGTTTGAGAACAAAGATCTTCATCACAGCATTATCATGATTTATAATAATGAAAACGTGGAAATAAACCTAAAAGTCCAAAAACAGGATAATTTTAGGGCATAGTGAAATATGGCAAAGACCTTTTAAAAATGGGGTTTTAAAAATCTGTATTAGTTTTCAGATTATAGAGATAATGGCAATATACAAAACTCGCAAAAAAAAAAAATTAAACCTCCAAATATTTCCCCACAATCCGCACCTCCCTCCCCACACAGCCCCAAGTGTTTTTAAGACAGAATCTTGCTCTGTCGCTCAGGCTGGACACTGCAACCTCCACCTCCCAGGTTAAAGCGATTCTCCTGCCTCAGCCTCCCGAGTAGCTGGGCTTACAGATGACCATCACCATTCCCGGCTAATTTTTGTATTTTCAGTAGAGACAGGGTTTTGCCACAATGGCCAGGCTGGTCTCGAACTCCTGGCCTCAAGTGATCTGCCTACCTCAGCCTCCCAAAGTGCTGGGATTACAGGTGTGAGCCACTGCACCTGGCCACAATCCCCCTTTCTTAAGAGATAAGCAAAATTGAGTGCTTGGTGTGTATTTTATATGATCATCCTATAGTACTTCTTTGCAGTCTGCTTTTATATTTCCCAAATTTTCTATGATTGGCATGTTAAAAATAGTACTGGCTTTTCTACATCCAAAAATAATATAGTTTTTTTTTGTAGGCAAACTGGAAAATATAGATAACCCCAAATAAAAAATAGGAAGTCACTCATGATCTCCCTATCCTGAGATAATAACTATTGCCATTTAGACAATACTGTGTGTTTTCTATTTTACAGAAACAAAATTATACTGGCCATAATGTTTATAACTGCCCTTTGTCACTTAAACGTATTGTGAACAGTTTTTAAATATTATTAAATACTCTTCTACAAAATGATTATTTGGCCACACAGTACTATAATTCATATATGGGCATTCAGTTGTCACCAGTGTTTGCTTTCATAATTGATGCATGAATATTTGTATGGATAAATCTTTGTGCATGTATACTGTATAATATCTGGAGGCCAGGCACAGTGGCTCATGCCTGTAATCCCAGCACTTTGGGAGGCTGAGGTAGGTGGATCACTTGAGGTCAGGAGTTTGAGACCAGCCTGGCCAACCTGATGAAACCCCATGTATTAAAAATACAAAAATTAGCCTGGCATGGTGGCTGGTGCTAATCCCAGCCACTTGGGAGGCTGAGGCAGGAGAATCACTTGAACACGGGAGGTGGAGGTTGCAGTGTCCAGCTGAAGCAACAGAGCAAGACTCTGTCTTAAAAAAAAAAAAAAATGTTGGGGGGAGGTGTGGATTGTGGAGGAGGTGGAGGTTGCAGAAGCCAAGATTGCACCACTGAACTCCAGCCTGGGCGGAGCGGACAGAGGAAAAAAGAAAATTCATCTGGATAAATAGCTAGAAATGGAATTGCTGAGTCAGGTAGTCTGCAACATTTTAATGTTTATGATACTTATTGCCAAGATACTTCAGAAAAAGATTTAGCAAGTTTTCTTCCCAGCAGTGGTATGAGATAGTGGTCATTTTCCACACTTTCAGCAGTGCCAGATGTTACTAATCTGGGGACTAAATTTTATTATTTTTTTCTTATGTAAAAAATGATAAAGGTTTGTTATAGAGACTTAGAATGTACAAACACATAAAGAAAAGAAAAGAAAAATCACTAATGATACCATCAATCACTGATTTTCTGTTACTCTGTATGTACTTATGTGCACATGTACATTTATATTTCTTAATTTACTAAAGTTGAATCATGGGAGTAATAAATAATACCTGACAGTGCCTGTAATCCCAGCACTTTAGGAGGCTGAGGCAGATCGATCACTTGAGACCAGGAGTTTGACACCAGCCTGGGCAACATAGTGAAACCCTGTCTCTACTAAAAATACAAAAGTGAGCTGGGCATTGTGGCACACACCTGTACTCCCAGCTACTCAGGAGGCTGAGACACAAGAATCACTTGAACTTAGGAGGCAGAGGTTGCAGCGAGCCAAGGTAACACCACTGCACTCCAGTCTGGGCAACAGAGCAAGACTCTGTTAAAAAAAAAAAAAAAAAATCCACAAAAACAAAATTTAAAAAACCACCTAATAGTACATATTAATATCATGTTGTGCAAGATCCTATGCTATTGGTTTAAAGTGAGTTAGCTTGAATCTTTATACCCCCATATAATAATAGTATTATTAGTATTTGTGTTTCCATTTTTTTATAAAAAGGAAAACTGAGTAGAAAAATTAAGAAACTGATCCCAGGTAATACAGCTGATATGTGGCAGAGCTGAAATTAATCCATATTCAGAGCCCCTGTTCTTATGTCCAATAGCAACCTCTAGAGTTGTCTATTCCATCTCACCTGGGATGGTCAATTTGCTAAAAGCGTAAGTCATGATCTGACTCCTTTTACTCAAACAAGAGGATTTATTACTTTTAATTAAAAGGATGCCTATGTATAAAAGTTATTGAATAAATAAATAAACTGGGAGGTGGGGAGCAATCCTTCTTACAGAAGAATTCCAAGTACTGTTATGCAGATACTACTCCCTCCAAGGGGTGGAGCTTAGCTCACCTTCCCCTTGAGTATGGGTTGGACATAGTGACTGTCTCCCAAAGAACAGAGTATGGAAAGAGGAAAAAATCTGGAACTTTGCAAAGGAGAAACCTGGCAGATCCCACTGTAATCATGGGACCTGGAGAACATCACCAGTATAAATCATGTTGACATCATGTACCCCCGATCTGGGGTGATGAGGAGGGCACCATACCTCTGATATTCTTCCCACAATCCATAACCCCAGTATGATCATGATAAATTAACATGAAACAAACTCAAGTTGAGGGACAGTCTACAAAATACCTGACCAGTACTCCTCACAACTACAAACCAAGAAACTGTCACAGAGCAAAGGAGGCTGAGGAGACACAGTGATGAAATGCAATGTGGGATGGGATCCTGGATTGCATACTAGAACAGGAAAAGGACATTTGTGGAAAAACTGGTGAAATCCAAATAAACTCTGGAGTTTAATGGACCGGTGTTGGTTTTTGTACCATAGTTTCATACGATGTTAACATTAGGCAAAGCCAGATGAGGGATGTAAAGGAATTATCAATGTTATCTTTGCAACTTTTCTGTAAATCTAGAATTATTCAAAAATAAAAAGCGTATTTAAAAAAGGATGCTAGGCCAAGTGTGGTGGCTCACACCTGTAATTCCAGAACTTTGGAAGGCTGGGGCAAGAGGATCATTTGAGCCCAAAGAGTTCAAGACCAGACTAGCCAACATAGCAAGACCCCATCACTATTTTATTAAAACAAGAAGAAAATAAAAATACACAAAAATAGGATGCTTGTTTCTATATGAACACCACTGTGGGTAGCAGAGATGAGGTTCCAGCTATGGCAGGCTTTTCAGACTATCAGAACCTGAACCAGACCCCTCTCTTCTTCTTTTTTGTTTGTTTGTTTGTTTTCATGGAGTCTCATTCTGTCACCCAGGCTGGAGTGCAATGGCATGATCTCAGCTCACTGCAACCTCCACCTCCCAGGTTCAAGTGATTCTCCTGCCTCAGCCTCCCAAGTAGTTAGGATTACAGGTGTCTACCACCATGCTGGGCTAATTTTTGTATTTTTAATAGAGACGAGGTTTCACCATGCTGGCCAGGCTGTTCTCAAACTCCTAACCTCAGGTGATCCACTGGCCTTGGCCTCCCAAACTGCTGGGATTATAGGAGTGAGCCACCATGCTCAGCACCTCTCTTCTTGTCATTGTTTCCTGGTGAGGGGGCAACATCAGGCCAGAGTGAGATGAATAGGGAAAACTCAGGTGGGGCCAGGCCAACTGATCTCTAGGGCCTGATCCCAGGGACTATGCCTAGTTTTTCTGCAAGGGTTGGTTTTATAGTTTCTGCAGAACTGACAGACCTCTGATATTGATTAGTCCATGCATGCCTCTGATATATTTCTAACTCTGAATATTAGAAAGCAAAGGAGAAGGCACTATAGCCCATTCCTTGGTTCACCTCAAGCATGGAAAAGAAAAGTATGTTAGGATCACCAAGTACTCAGAGAACAATAAAACACTGTGTGTTATCTCTTGCTGGATTGTCTCCCCAGTTATTTCCTTAGATCATGAACTGTTTCCCTGGCTACAAAGATCAACTCACTAGGACAAAGAGCACAGAGGACATACTCCAGGAATATGTAATGGCAAATGCCAAGCTTTTGAATGAATATGTATATATGTGTCCTAACGATTGGAAAGAGACTTCTTGTAGACTTATAAACTAATATAGCTCTCAACCACTTTGTAATCTGCTGCTTTACTTTTTTTTCACTTAATAAACATGAACATCTGTCCATGTTATTAAATGTTCTTCTACAAATCTTCCACAGATATGTTGATCAAAATGACTAAATAAATTAAGGGGCACACATCAAGTTCTGTGGTTGTTTAAAAGAATGGGTTAGATCTCCATTTACTCATATTGAAGAGTAAATGTAAAGTGTAAAGAGCCAAAAATCAAGTGTAAAGAGCCAAGGGGCTAGGGGCAGTGGCTCATGCCTGTAATCCTGCATTTTGGGAAGCTAAGGCTAGAGGATTATTTGAGCCCAGGAGTTCAAGAGCAACCTGGGCAACATAGTGAGTCCGTGTCTCTACAAAAAATGAAAAAATTATCCAGGTGTGGTGGTGCACACCTGTAGTCCCAGCTACTCAGGAGACTGAGGTGGGAGGATCACTTGAACCCAGGAAGTCAAGGCTGCAGTGAGCTGTGATCATGCCACTGCACTCTGGCCTGGGTGACAGAGTGAGACCTTGTCAAAAAAAAAAAAAAAAAAAAGCCAAGAGCAGAGTAGTAGGTATAATATGCTACCATATATATAAAAGAAAATATAGATGTTCACTTTAACCTGGGAGGAGAAAAGTTGCAGTGAGCCTAGGTCACGATGCTGCACTCCAGCCTAGGTGACAGAATGAGACTCCATCTCAAAAAAAAAAAAGAGAAAATATAGATATAACATACTAGGAGAGACTGTCCCTGAATGGATTAGATTGAAAGGGAGGCATTTTAGTTGCCTTCAAGGAGGAAACTCAGTGGCTGAAAGATAGGGATGGAAAAAAGTTTAACAGAATAGCCTTTTGTATCTTAAAATTTTGTATGATATTCATGAATTATTTATTTTAAAGGAATGATTTTTTAAAATTACAACGTCACTGTTGATGCCTGCCTAGTATTTGCATTAGGCTGTTTCTTTCTTTCCTTCTTTCCTTCTTTTTCTTTTCTTTCTCTTTCTTTCTTTCTCTTTTTTTAGAGATGGGGTCTTGCTATGTTGCCCAGGCTGGTCTTGAACTCCTGGGCTCAAGCAATCCTCTCCCCTTGGCCTCCCAAAGTGCTGGGATTACAGGTGTGAGCCACCATACCTGGCCTGCATTAGACTGTTTCTGATTATCACTATTGTATATAAGGCTGTATGCCACCTCTTAGTAGCTAAATCTTTGCCCACGTTAATGCCAGTTTCCTTCAAATAACTTACTGCAAATAAAATTGCTGAGTCAAAAGGTGGGAACATTTTTAGAATTTTTGGTATGTTTTGTTAAATTCTCCAGAAAGAAATGAACTCACACCCCCACCATCATATTTCCCTGTTCCCTTCACTGATGGGAAAGAGTTTTTTTTTTTTTTTTTTTTTCCTTCTCATTTTGGTAGGATAAAAGTATAATGGAATTTTTTGTTTGTCTGTTTCAGGAGGAGAACATGGATGTTAAGGCTTTTCAAGTCCTTGCATATATATCTTCATTACAGATGAAATAATCTGTCCATTACAGATTATTTTTACTTTTTTTTTTTTTTAGAGTCAGGGTCTATCCATGTTGCCCAGGCAAGTCACAAACTCCTGGGCTTATGCGATTGTCCCACCTCAGCCTCCACCTGGCTAGGACAACAGGTGTGTGCCAGCACTCCCAGCCCGTTATAGATTTTAAAGTTTGGTATAATTTTGTTTCACAACTTTGAAGACAGACTGTCCATTACCTTCTAATACCCAGCACTGCTGATGTAGAGTCTGACATTGTCTGACTTGGGTCCCTTTGTAAGTTACCAGGTTTCTTTCTTCCCTTCTGGAAGATTTTATTATTTTATTTTATTTTATTTTTGAGTCAGAGTCTTGCTGTGTCGGCCAGGCTGGAATGCAGTGACGTGATCTCGGTTCGCTGCAAACTCTGCCTTCTGGGCTTAAGCAATTCTCCTGCCTCAGGCCCCCAAGTAGATGGGACTACAGGCACCAGCCACCACGCCTGGCTAATTTTTTGTGTGTTTTTAGTAGAGATGGGTTTCACCATGTTGGCCAGGCTAATCTCGAACCCCTGACCTCAAATGATCCACCTGCCTCAGCCTCCCAAAGTGCTAGGATTACAGGTGTGAGACACCACACCCAGCCTGGAAGCTTTTAGAGTTTGGACTTGTTGGCTTTTGCTAGATTATGCTGCTTCACAACCTCGAAATCTTGCAGTTTACAATGACAAATGTTTATCTCCCGCTCATATTACAGGTCACTGGCTGTGTTTGGCATTGAGAATCGATTTCAAGTGTCTTCTCACTCAGGGACCCAGGCCAAAGGAGCAGCTCATAGGGGAAATATGTCCTTCTCATGGCAGAGGGCACAGGAAACTTGAAATGCCCTTAAAATGTTCTGTTCAGGAGTAGTGTGTGTCACATCTGGTCACAGTTCATTTTCCAAGGCAAATTAATGGGCCAAGTTCAAGTCTAGGTCACCTACCTGTAAGGAGCAAGTGAACAGGTCTTTTCCTTGGAGTTCTGAATTTTCCCTAGGAAGTATTCAGCCATGAATTCAGCTCCTTTATTTTCACAAAAACTCTATCCAAATAAAGCATTTTGTGAGTCGTAGTCTTTACTAAAAAAAAAAAAAAAAAAAAAAGGAAGAAAATTTGAAAGAGGCAGGGTATTTATAGCAGTGGCACAAAAAAACCTTCAAATTTGAGTTTTGACATTCATGGGTATAAAAGTCCTTTGATTCCTGGACCAAAGGGGGTCTTTGGGCTCCCACTTCATCCCATGTGTTAACCACACGTCTTGCTGTCTTCTCTCTCCTCTTCATCCTCCTCTCTCTCCTCTTCTCCTCCTCACTCTCCAGTTCTTGGAATTTGGGGATTGATATTCTGGAACTTGAGCAGGAAGTGGATGACCTGACAGAAGAAGATTAAACATGGCTGTTTCAGTTATCTTTGGCTACTTAACAAACCACCCCAAAATGCAGTGGCTGAAAACAACAGCCATTTTGTTATCTCGCACAATTCTGTGGGTTAGCTGGAGCTCAGCGGGATTGATTCTTTCTGCTGGTCTCATTTGTGGCCTCACGTGCTGCTGCCGTCAGATAGTGGTGGGGCTGAAAAATCAAGATGGCTTCCCTCATGTGTCTGGTAGAAGTCTGGGCTCAGCTGGGGCACTGAGGCACCCAGGCCTGTCTCTCTACCCCCGATAATCTCAGGGCCCTTCTCTCTCCTGTGGTCTCTCCATGTAGTCCCTCTAGCAGGGTAGCAGGACTTGTTACATGTTTGCTCGGAGCGCCAAAACGTGCAAATGCAGAAGCTGCCAGGCCTTAAAAACTAGGCCCGGCGAGGCGCAGTCACTCACACCTGTAATCCCAGCACTTTGAGAGGCTGAGCCGGGTTGATCACAAGGGCAGGAGTTCAAGACCAGCCTGGCCAACATGGTGAAACCCCGTCTCTACTAAAGATACAAAAAATTAGGCAGGCATGGTGGCGTGGCGCCTGTAATCCCAGCTACTCCAGAGGCTGAGGCAGGAGAATCGCTTGAACCCGGGAGGTGGAGGTTGCAGTGAGCCAAGATCAGGCCATTGCATTCCAGCCTGGGTGACAGGGCGAGACTCCGTCTCAAAAAACAACAACAACAACAACAACCTAGGCCCAGGGTGAGCAGAGTATCACTGTAATTTCCTACTAGGTCAAGTGCGTCCCAAGGACAGCGTGGCAGGTGACCATACAAACGCATGAATAACAGGAGGTATGCTGCATTGAGGCCCACCTTTGGAGAAAGATACCACAATGCTTTAACAACAGTAGTTAATAGTATTCATGCTTTGCAGTAGTTAATAGTAGTCATGCTTTTGTTAATTGTACTCATTAAGTAGTGATAAAAGTTAATATTCACCATTGGCATTATTAAATATTAAAGTACTGGCCAGGTGTGGTGGCTCATGCCTGTATTGCCAGCAGTTTGGGAGGCTGAGGCAGGTGGATCACTTGAGGCTACGAGTTCGAGACCAGCCTGGCCAACATGGTGAAACACGGTCTCCATTAAAAATACAAAAAAATTACCCAGATGTGGCCGGGCACATTGGCTCATGCCTGTAATCCCAGCACTTTGGGAAGCCGAGGTGAGTGGATCACGAGGTCAGGCGTTCAAGACCAGCCTGGCCAACATAGTGAAACCCTTTCTCTACTAAAAATACAAAAAAAAACAGCTGGGCATGGTGGCAGGCGCCTGTAATCCCAGCTACTCGGGAGGCTGAGGCAGGAGAATCGCTTGAACCTGGAGGCGGAGGTTGCAGTGAGCCGAGATTGCATCACTGCTCTCCAGCCTGGGTGACAGTGCGAGACTCCATCTCAAAAAAAAAAAAAAAAAATCACCCAGGTGTGGTGGTGTGGTGGCAGGCACCTGTAGTCCCAGCTACTGGGGAGGCTGAGACATGAAAATCACTTGAACCCGGGAGGCAGAGGTTGCAGTGAGCCGAGATCTCACCATTGCACTCCAGCTTGGGCAACAGAGCAAGAGTCCACTCAAAATAAATAAATAAATAAATAAATAAATAAATAAATAAATAAATAAAATATTAAAGTACTAATTTTAAACTAAATCCTTTTATTACTTTTTTAATTGAGGATTTTGATTTTTTTTTTTTTGAGACGGAGTCTCGCTCTGTTGCCCAGGCTGGATGTAGTGGCACCATCTCGGCTCACTGCAAGCTCCGCCTCCTGGGTTCCTGCCATTCTCCTGCCTCAGCCTCCGGAGTAGCTGGGACTACAGGCACCCACCACCACACCCGGCTAATTTTTTGTATTTTTAGTAGAGACGGGTTTCACCGTGTTAGCCAGGATGGTCTCAGTCTCCTGACCTCATGATCTGACCGCCTCAGCCTCGCAGAGTGCTGGGAATACAGGCGTGAGCCATCGCGCCCTGCCAAGGATTTTGATTTTTGATACCTCTCATTCCTACCTTCCTTCCCTTCCAAACAGATATAGCATTATAGGCTGGGCATGGTGGCTGACACCTGTAATCCCAGCACTTTGGGAGGCCCACTTGAGGTCAGGAGTTTGATACCAGCCTGGCCAACATGAGGAAACGCCATGTCTACTAAAAATACAAACATTAGCCAGGTGTGGTGGTGTACACCTGTGATCCCAGCTACTCGGGAGACTGAGGCAGGAGAATCGCTTGAACCTGGGAGGCAGAGGTTGCAGTGAGCTGATATCATGCCATTGCACTATAGCCTGGGTGACAAGAGTGAACCCTCCATCTCAAAAAAAAAAAAGAAAAGATATAGCATTAATAGTATTATTTAGTTTATCTGTTGAATAACTTTATACCTTTAAATAATACTCTTACTTTTTTTAAACCAATCAACAGTATTTAGTTCATAAAGTGGGAGATATTATCACACCTAGCTGCCCCGTAATGATGTGTGGCCAGGCACCTTCTCCTTCTAGGATCAGCTTATCCTCTGCAGGGCTGACCTGCCTTCCTTTTGGAGAGACTCTGCGGCTGTGGAAGGGAGGCTCACTATTATCCAAACTGGAGAAGTTCAACCCTGACTGCGAAACAGTAGCAAACCTAATTCTGATTATGGCAAGCTATATTTCCTAATATGAGGTTTATAGTAGTAAAAAATAAAAAATAAAAAATTATGTCATCTCTCAGACACCTGGGTTCAGTTCATAATTGATTCAGAAACCACAGTCATAAAGGGGCATAACTGATTCTCACCTCTCAACCCCAATGCTCGGAATCTCTACTGAATTTAGAATCCTCTTCAAAACTTATTGCTGTGGGTTTGTTTGTTTGTTTGTTTTTGAGACAGGATTTCGCTCCGTCACCCAGGCTGGAGTGCAGTGGCATGATCATGGCTCACTGCAACCTTGAACTCCTAGGCGTAAGCAGTCCTCTTGCCTCAGCCTCCCGAGTAGCTAGGACTACATGAGTGTGCCACCACACACAGCTAATTAAAAAAACTTTTTTTTTTTTTTTTTTTTTGTGGAGACAGGGTTTCACTATGTTGCCTACGCTGGTCTTGAACTCCTGGCCTCAAGCGTTCCTCGGCCTCAGCCTCCCAACATGTTGGGATTATAGGCGTGAGTCACCGTGCCCAGTGGGAATCTGGGTTCAGAAGGTCAGGAATGATAGGAGATCAGTCACAGATCCATGGGAGGGACTGGAAAGGAACTAAGCCTGACTCTTTATAGCTTCAGGAGGCTCTGCAGTGCGTTCTATCCCATCGCCTCCACAAACAGCTCACAGTGCCTGCAGCATGGGTCCCCTTTACTATCTATGGAGAGTTTGCCTTGGGAATACTCACCAGGGCCCTGGTCTCCTCCCTCAGGAAGATGTTCTATTGCTGGCACTGGGCGTATGTCCCATGCAGGATGACAGTCACCTCACTCTGTGGGGACCTGACTTCCTAATGTTGACCAACGTGCTACAACCAATCAGGTGGACTGAGTGGGCTGGCAGTGGGACTGGGGGAAAGCAGGACAGCAACTCCATGTCTAAGGAGGAGAAACCTCAGCTTTCTTCTTCTTTGTTTTATTTGTTTAGAGATGGGATCTTGCTATGTTGTCCGGGCTGGTCTTGAACTCCTGGGCTCAAGCAATCCTCCCACCTTGGCCTCCCAAAGTCCTGGGATTACAGGCTTGAGCCACCACTCCCTCCTGAACCTTTCTTGAAGATGATTGAGTTTAAATAGTGAAACAGTGTCTGAAAGAAAATTTTCCCATCGTGGCATTTTATGGGAAGAACTGCATATTTCACTTAAAAAGTCTGTTTTGGCTAAAATAAGTATATTTCCAGGGTCCTTTTTATGCTCTTGAGAATCCAATAATAGCCTTCGACCTTTTAAAGGTGTGGGGAAAGCACAGGACTGGGGTGGTATCCAGGTACTCAAAGATGACCCTAATTATTCTCATCTCCTAGTGCTCATGTCCCTGTGTCATCTCCTCCCACACTGAATGGAGATGACTTGTTTAATGGGATATGGAGGAAATGATGGATGTCACTTCTGAGGCAAGGTCCTACAAGAGATGGAGGCCTTTGCCTTGCTCTCTTGGATCATTTGCTCTAGGGGAAGCTAGCTGCCATGTCATAAGGACACTTAAGTAGCCTAATAGGAAGGTCCTTGAGGCAAGGAACAGAGGCTTCTGCCGACTGAGCACCAACTTGCCAGCCATGGGAATGAGCCATCTTGTAATCGGATCTTCCAGCCCCAGTCAAGCCTATGTGGCTGAGGGTGACCACAGCCTCAATTGACATCTTGGCTGCAACCTCATAAGGGATCCTGCCCAGCTAAGCTGCTCTGCATTCCTAACCCATAGAAACTGAAATAATATATGTCTATTGTTTCAAGCTGCTGAGCTTTGGGTGATTTCTTATGCAGGACAACTAATACACTATGGCATTACTTCTTGGCAGGATTGGTTAGCATCTGACAGATGTTATAAGGCTTGTCTTCTGGCAGAGAACCCTTAGCTGATTATGTAAATGGGTCCAATGTTAGCAGAGAGCAGAAAAACAGCCCTGGGGGTTGTCTCAGGAGGTGATCTCTCCATCTAGAAAGGAAAGTGATATCATTACCCATTTGTGATAGTATTACCCTTTGATTTTATGTAGAATATATTAAAATATTAAATATTTTTATCCATTTGGAATTTTAGTGCACAGTGCTTGCAAGGAATGAGTTCAAATGACAGATTTTTGCAGCTGGGCTGGGTGGCTCACACCTGTAATCCCAGCACTTTGGGAGGCCGAGGCAGATGGATTGCCTGAGGTCAGGAGTTTGAGACCAGCCTGGTCAACATAGTGAAACCCGTCTCTACTAAAAATACAAAAAATTAGTCCGGCGTGGTGGCGGTCGCCTGTAGTCCCAGCTACTCGGGAGGCTGAGGCAAGAGAATGGCGTGAACCCGGGAGGCGGAGCTTGCAGTGAGCTGAGATTGCACCACTGCACGCCCGCCTGGGCAACAGAGTGAGACTCCGTCTCAAAAAAAAAAAAAAAATCTATTTAAGGAAACTCCAAAATCCAGTGGTTCAAACTATGTAGAATTTTACTTCTCTGTCACATAATAGACCAAGATGGGAGTTCCAGATTAGCAGACATCTCTGCTTCACAGACACTCAGGGACCCATGTTGATGGGTGCTCTGACTCTCTTAACACATAGTATCCATGGTCATCTAGTCATCACCATTCAAGCCAAAAGTGTTGAGATTATAGGCATGAGCCACTGTGCCTGGACTGCTCCCCTCATTTTATAGATGAAGAAACTGAGGCCAGCGGGGTGAGGCTGATTCATACCAGGAGCTAAGTCCTGGGTCTTTTGACTCCTCACTCCTCAGTGATCTTTCTACTAAGCTACTAAAGGACACGAATATGCAACATGCAAAGGCCTATACCTCTTAATTTCAAGGCAAGTTCTTTTCTAAGGCTTTTATTTGCCTGAGTTGTGAATATAGAAGTTAGTTTAATAATTCCTCCTCTTAGACATCAGCTATTGTGTTTTCCTTAAGTGTGAGAATGGTGAAGAACACAAAATAGGATCCACGCCACATGTGAGACATTGAAATATGGTTGGTCCAAAGAATATGTGCTTATATGTAAAAAATACACTAAATTTCCAAGACTATGAATGTAAAATATCTCATTAATAATTTTTTATGTAAGCATATGCATCCAAAAAAAGAAAATTTTATCAATTATATGTTGAAAAAATTATATTTAGGATACACTAGGTTTAAAGAAGTTTGGAGGCGGGGCATGGTGGCTCAGGTCTATAATCCCAGCACTTTGGGAGGCCGAAGTGGGCGGATCACTTGAGGTCAGGAGCTCAAGACCACCCTGGCCAACATGGTAAAACCCTGTCTCTACTAAAAATACAAAAATTTGCCAGGTGTGGTGGTCTGCTCCTGTAATCCCAGCTACTCAAGAGGCTGAGGCAAGAGAATCACTTGAACCTGGGAGGCAGAGGTTGCAGTGAGCCGAGATCGTGCCATTGCACTCCAGACTGGGTAACAAGGCAAGAGTTGGTCTCAAAAAAAAAAAAAAAAAAAAGTTTTGAGCCTGTACTTCTAATATATCTATATTAACTTTTTTTTTTTTTTTTTTTTTTTTTTTGAGACGGAGTCTCGCTCTGTCGCCCAGACTGGAGTGCAGTGGCGCCATCTCAGCTCACTGCAAGCTCCGCCTCCCAAGTTTACGCCATTCTCCTGCCTCAGCCTCCGGAGTAGCTGGGACTACAGGCGCCCGTCACCACGCCCGGCTATTTTTTTATATTTTTACTACAGACAGGTTTCACCGTGTTAGCCAGGATGGTCTCAATTTCCTGACCTCATGATTTGCCCGCCTCGGCCTCCCAAAGTGCTGGGTTTACAGGCGCGAGCCATCGCGCCCGGCCTTATATTAACTTTTTAAATTTTTCTTTTTGAAACAGGGTCTTTCTCTGTCGCCAAGGCTGGAGTGCAGACATGTCACCATGGCTAACTGCAGCCTCAAACTCCTGGGCTGTCTTTCCACCTTAGCCTTCCAGGTAGCTCATGTGCCACCTTGGCTAATTTTTTTTTTTTTTTTACAGACATGGTCTTGCTATTTTGCCCCAGATGGTCTTGAACTCCTGGGCTCAAGTGATTCTCCCACTTTTGCCTCCCAAAGTGCTGAGATTACAGGTGTAAGCCACCGCACCCAGCCTATATCAACTTATAAGTTACACACATGTAACTTATACTAAAATATTATGTTCATTAGAAAATATTTATTTTGGGCCAGGCACGGTGGCTCATGCCTGTAATCCCAGCACTTTGGGAGACCAAGGCAGGCGGATCACAAGGTCCGGAGATTGAGACCATACTGGCTAATACGGTGAAACCCCGTATCTACTAAAAATACAAAAAATTAGCCCGCATGTTGGCACGCGCCTGTAGTCCCAGTTACTTGGGAGGCTGAGGCAGGAGAATCTCTTGAACCTGGGAAGCGGAGGTTGCAGTTAGCCGAGATTGCGCCACTGCGCTCCAACCTGGGTGACAGAGCGAGACTCCATTTCAAAAAAGAAGGAAGAAAAGAAAATATTTATTTCGGCCAGGCACAGTGGCTCACACCTGTAATCCCAGCACTTTGGGAGGCCAAGGTAGGTGCATTGCTTTATGAAAATTTATTGTATTGTCCATGTTTATTCTACTTGCTGTAGTCTAGAAAAAAAACAACTGGTTTTTGAGACTTGCTGGTCTGGAGCAGGTATCCCCAAAAGCTTGCTTCCAGAATGGGTATACAAGCAGATGCTATGGAAGGAAAATAGCAGAACTTCTATTCATTTTTTAATCTGGAAGTAAGAAATGAAGCATTCTAATACTTAACATGCAGGCCAATCCTGGCACCTTCACTCAGCCACATCTGAGAAGGGGCTTCCATGACATGATTGGTTTGAGAGTGGGGGCATCCATTAATTCCTTGGCTTTCAGCCATTGGAAATGGCTGTAGTATGGAATACTGTAGTATGCGTGAGCCTGCTAAGAGGCTTTAGTGGAATATTTATAATAATTTGTGATGAGGTGGGGAGTGTGGGGAATAAATTTTCCTTTGAGACTACTCAAACTCTTTAGAACACCCTCTCCACATTTCAATAGTTCTCCAAAATGTAAATCCCACTTCTCAATATAGAATGTGAAAAACTACATTTCTCAACCTCCTTTGAGTTAGGGTGCAGACTTTGGATTTAGGTTCCATGTGTGAGGCTCACCTATGTGACACTTTGATTTGGATCTGAGTAACATGGTGGTGGAGGCAGGTGTGAGGCATCCATTTTGCTCTCATGGATAGTGGCAAAAGCTACATGGAGCTTTTGGAGCCAGCAGGTACAAGTGGCAGATGCCTTGGCAAGATAGTTCTGAGTTGGACTTTTAGAAGTTCACCCAGGGATCAGTTTCTTCTGCCTTTCTGATTATTCTTTAAAAAAAAAAAAAAAAAAAATTCATAGAGACAAGAGTGGCGGTGATGGCGGGCTCCCTGTGTTGCCCAGGCTGGACTTGAACTCCTGGCCTCAAGTGATCCTCCTGCCTCAGCCTCCCAAAGTGCTTGGATTACAAGTGTGAGCCACCACACCTGGCCCTGATTTTGCTTCTTAATTACCTATGACCTTTCTGCTCAAACTAGATAGATTCTTTTATTTTCAACTGTGAACCCTGGCCAATTTCAGGAAATGACTGCCTTAGTCTGTTCAGGCTACCATAACAAAATACCTTAGACTGGGTAACTTACAAGCAACAGAAATTTATTTCTTACAGTTTTAGAGGCTGAGAAATCTGAGATAAAGTCACCAGCATATTTGCATATTTTCTGTCTGGTAAGGGCTCACTGCGCATAGATGGTACAAGCTCACTCAAGCCTCTTTAAAAAAAAAAAAAAAAGGATTAATTCCATTCATGAGGGCTCCACCCTAATCATCCAGTCAATTACTAAAGTTCTCACCTATAAATACTATTGCATTGGGAATTAGGTTTCAACATATGAATGAGGATGCAGCACAAATATTTAGGCCATAGCAGTAATGATGAAGACAAAGGTTTTCTGATTATCTTCAGGCAAAATCCTTAAAGGAATCATTAAATTTGGTGAAGAGGTACAAAAAGACAAGTGTTCTAAATATGCTGACCTTTAAGTAATGACAAAAGGCTTTTTAGTAATTATAGTAGCTTTTGGAGTGAAACAAATCAGACCACCTTTTCAACACACAGGTGATATTTTAACAATAGCTACTATAGTAACTTATTTTAGAAAGAAACATACATTAGAAAATGCATCTCCAAAAAAATATACTTGGAAAGTTTTCCTTCACTATATGAACTTTTGGAAACCTCAAATAACATAATCATATCTTTAAAAAAGCTCTGAATATCTGCACACACAAAAAACTTGGAAACAGAATTTTCTGTTCACAAATCTTCCAAATGAATTCTATTTTAACTGCACTTGTTAAAGATATAAGAATTGGACAGTTTCCAATTAATTTGTAAGAATAACTGGTTGAGGCCAGGTGCTGTGGCTCATGCCTGTAATCCCAGAACTTTGAGAGGCCAAAGTTAGTGGATCACCTGAAGTCAGGAGTTCAAGGCCAACCTGACCAACATGGTGAAACCTAAAAATACGAAAATTAGCCAGGTGTGGTGGCACGTGCCTGTAATCCCAGCTACTCGGGAGGCTGAGGCAGGAGAATGCTTGAACCTGGGAGGCGGAGGTTGCAGTGAGCCGAGATCGTGCCACTGCACTCCAGCCTGGGCAACAAGAGTGAAACTCCATCTTAAAAATAAACAAACAGGCCAGGCACGGTGGCTCACGCCTGTCATCCCGACACTTTGGGAGGCCGAGACGGTCAGATCAGGAGATCAGGAAATTGAGACCATCCTGGCTAGCACTGTGAAACCCCATCTCTACTAAAAATACAAAAACAAAATTAGCCGGGCGTGGTGGCGGGCGCCCGTGGTCCCAGCTACTCCGGAGGCTGAGGCGGGAGAATGACGTGAACCTGGGAGGGGGAGCTTGCAGTGAGCCGAGATCGCACCAAACTAATAAAATAAAATAATAAATAGATAATCATATAGTAATTCAAATCCCTCTTGCAGGGAAATAAGAGAAATGTCAGGGAAAGCTTGAGGGCTACATAACAAATACAAGTGTGGTAAGTTTCTCAACATCATAGTCATTAGGGAAATGCAAATCAAAAGCACAATGAAATGCCTCTTCACACATACATTAGGATGGCTATTATATTTAAAAAAAAGGAAAATAACAAGTGTTGGCTATGATGTGGAGAGATTGGAATTATCATGTGCTACTGGTGGGAATGTAAAGTGGTGCTGTGGAAAACTTTGGTAGCTTCCCAAAAAGTTAAACATAGAATTACCATACGATCTAGCAATTCCACTTTTAGGTACATATCCAAAGATATTGAAAGCAGAAATTCAAACAGATGCTTATATATTAATGTTCATATTAGCATTATTCACAATATCCAAAAAGTGGAAAGTACCCAAATGTCTATCAACAGATGAATGAATAAACAAAACATGGTATATGCATATTAGGAATATTATACAGCTTTTCTAAAAAGGAGGGAAATCCTGACACATACTACAACAGGGATAAACTTTGAAGACATTATGCTAAGTGAAAGATGTCAGACACAAAAGGACAACTATTATATTATTCCAGTTACATGAGGTACCTAGAATAGTCAAATTCTTAGAGAAAGAAAGTGTAAGAGTGGTTAACAGGGGCTGGGGGAAGAGAGGTAGGTAGTTTTTGTTGAATGCATACAGAGTATCAATCTGGAATGATGAAAAACTTCTGGAAATGGATAATGGTGATGGTTGCACAACACTGTGAATTTATTTAATGCCACTGAATTGCACACCTAAGATGGTTAAATGGTAAATTTCATGTATATTTTACCACAGTTTTTCTAAAAGCAGAAAAAGGAACAAACGGTGAATATAATCAACCACATGGATGAAAGATGTGCTATCTCAGATAAATGATGGTGAGTGAAAGAATCCAGACACAAAAAGAGTCATAATTCCATTTATAAGTTTGAAATAGGTATATTTATTGTTAAATAAAACTTATAGGAGACCATTGATTTAGACTGAGCTCCTGCACTAGGCCCCAATAGAGCAAATCAAACTGCTGTCATTCGTGCTAAAGTCACCAAATTAAATTGTTTATCTGATCTTCCAAGAAATCAGGAGAGAGAGAGATAATAGCCAAATTCCTAAACAGGCTAGTTTTAGCCTAGTATGCAAGAAAGTCTCCCCAGTTTTAACCCTATAAGGAAAGAAACTTTAAGGCGATCAATCTGCTTTTTGTTCCCTATTTCTGCTTTCCTCAGCCCTTTTCTGCCCATAAAGCCAACTTCCTCTGCTCAGCTCATTGGAACCTTTTCTGAATTTTTCAAGAAGATACTGCTTTGGTTCACAAATCACAAATAGAAACCAATTAGATCATTTAAATTTGTTGTAATTTTGTCTTTTGACACTAACTTACAGTGATAGACATCAGAAGAGTGGTTGCTTGTATCTAGGCTGGGGCAAGTAAGGTTGATTGGAAAGGGGCACAAGGAGAGTGCCCCTTGAGAGTGATGAAAATGTTCCGTATCTTGATTGGGGTGGTGGTTACCATTGGTGTGTACACAATTGTCCAAACTCATGGAATTGTACACCTAGTATCTGTGCACTCTATATAAAGGACATGCCAATTAAAAGCAAACAAACAAAACAATATGATGCAAAAAATAAAACCAAAGTAAAAATTTCTTTTAGTTAGGAGTAAGAGATACTGTAAAATAAAATGATAGAATGCAATTCTGCTTCAAGACTTTAGGTTTTTCTGAGTAGCCAGAGCTCATTTCTTCACTGCTCAGTCGAATCAACATGAACAATTCACAACTCTTAAGAAGAACTTAAAGTATTTTGTTATTATTTCTTGGGGCTTTTTTTTGTTTTGTTTTAACTTTTTTTTTTTTTTTTTGAGACAGTCTCGCTCTGTCACCAAGGCTGGAATGCAGTGGTGCAATCTCAGCTCACTGCAAGCTCTGCCTCCTGGTTTCAGGTGGTTCTCCTGCCTCAGCCTCCTGAATAACTGGGATTACAGGTGTGTGCCACCACTCCTGGCTCATTTTTGTATTTTTAGTAGAGATGGGGTTTCACCATGTTGGCCAGGCTGGTACTGAACTCCTGATCTCAAGTGATCCGCCTGCCTTGGCCTCCCAAAGTGCTGGTATTACAGGCATGAGCCACTGAACCCGGCCTTGTTTTAGCTGTTTATATAAGTTAACATTAATCAGGAAAAGGACTTTAATCTCCTCAACTCCAAAGTATTGCTTTCTGAAGCATCTCCTTTATGGTCTATGTATTCCTGAGAATTTCCTGATTTTAGAAAAATACTCCCCCTACATACTCTGTGGTAGTCTACTCAGTGAGATATTAATTTCAGTAAACACAAATTTGGTGACAAAAACATTCTGCTTGGTTTTCTGCTGAAAAAGACACAAGCAATTCATTAAATCATCAATGCAAACTGAAATGTAAATCCCCAACCAAACCTTCTCGGAACCACACCCAACTTTCTGGGTAGTAGGGCAGAGCCTGGAGAAATAGGTCAGCCAGGCCTCCAGGGAGCTAGAAAGATAGATGAAAGAGGGAGGATCCCATTCATTTTCAGTGCCATCCACTGTTTTAGAAGCATTACTGTAATTATGTCATTTAAAGAATACAAACAAGAGTATGGAAAAGGGATTCGAACAGAGGTCAAAAAATTCCTTGCCTGTCTTTACCCATCAAGTACAAAAACATTTCTTGGCAGAAGCTGACAATGACAGATTCCAGGAAGGCCTGGGTAGAGGTGGTTGCCAAGAACAGTCACCTCCTAGGAAGTCTAACACCTCCCCCCGCCCCAAACAGGTGGCCTGGTCTTTGTAAGACTTGGCTAAACAGCCAATATGAGAAAATGTGTGTTTAATTTTGGAGAAAGGGCCTGCTGTTTTATATGATTATTTTTAATTAGCTATTTTCTGAGGTTTGATTAAATTTGGAAATAATTGCATCTTGGGAACTATTCCAGAACCTCAGATTGTAAACCTAGGGCTGCCTCAGGAATTTGGGGATGGGTTGTCACCCTCTGACCAACTGCCAGTCCTGAAAACAAGCATCCTTTGTCTATAGAAGAGGTTGTGGCCATGCAAATGTTTCTAGTTCTTCTCTGCCTGGAAAGAGAATCCCATCTGGCTGACTTCTCTTTTTTCTCTATTTTCTTGTATGAAATATGCAAAACACAAATGCATGAGCCACCAGAGCAGCAGGCTATGTCGCCTGAATATTGCAGATAAAATGGAAACATGACAAGAAGTTAAAATTTGCCCTTGGAGAAAGCATGCAAAATACACTTTATTTGCATAATGACATTATAGCATTTTTAATAAATCCGGAATGGGAAGTCAAGTAAATTATAGGGGGAAAAAGAAAATTGCCAGTTGGAAAAAATTCAGTCATAAATAAACTGTAAAGAGAAATCATTTAAGGATCTAGAATATTTAAAACTGGGATGTGAACTCACTGTTTTATAAATAGAAAAACCTGTTTCAGTTTTTGTTTGAGACAGAGTCTTGCTCTGTCGCCCAGGCTGGAATGCAGTGGTGCGGTCTCGGCTCACTGCAACCTCCGCCTCCCAGGTTCAAGCCATTCTCCTGCCTCAGCCTCCCGAGTAGCTGGGATTACAGGCATGCGCCACCATGCCTGGCTACTTTTTTTTTGTATTTTTAGTAGAGACGAGGTTTCACTATATTGGCCAGGCTGGTCTCGAACTCCTGACCTCAAGTGATCTGCCCGCCTCGACCTCCCAAAGTGCTGGGATTATAGGGGTGAGCCCCATTGCCTGGCCAAAAAACCTGTTTCTTTATAGTGTTAAGATTATGTATCTGACCCATTTCCGTTTATCACTTTGCAATTTACAAAGCACTTTTACACTCATTATACTGTCTGATACTCATGACAATCTATGCGTTAGGTAGGGCAGCTATTATTAGACCTGGTTTATACATGAAGAAACTGAAGTTCAGAACAGTGTTGTTCAAGGTCATACATGAGCTTTAATTGGAACCCACACACAGGTCTTGACATTCAAAACTCCTGGACTCTTTACACAATATCCCACTGCTTCTATTCTCTTCCTGGAAATATTATGAAACTAAATAAGTTAACCATAGGGCAAACTCCTTAGTTAATTATATTTACAAGCACAAATTTAGAAAGGCTTTACAGTGTGGTGGTAAAGACCACGGAATGTGAAACCACTGCTTAGCTGTGTGACCTGGTGTAAACTACTAAGCATTCTATGCCTCAGTTTACTCTTCTGTAAGATAGGAATAATAAAAGCCCTTATCTAATCCAGGTTTCAAGAGCAACACATGAGTTAAGCACTTGCTACAGTTCCCAGTTCCCAGTAATCACTTAATAAGTGCAAGGTATTATTGCTTTTGCAAATTAATTTTTGTGTTTAGGTTACTCTGAAAAGAGTAATTGAGATATTTTAAGTAGCTTTGTATGTGTTGTATTACATAGATCCTAAAACTATACAAAATAAAAACTGAAACCAGATATTTCACTATCTCTAGTTTGCTCTTGCCAGCTATAAATATATTTCTCTGTTATCTGATTTGGGATCAGACCTCGGAGTCAAATTAATTTGCCTGAAGTCATAACGAAATACTGTAACTTACATCAACCTTGCATCATCCTACTCTAAGCATCACAGGGACTTCAATGTAATTTGGAACAGCCTTTTGCCCTTTCCAAAAAAATGGTCAAACACTTCGCTTGCTGAAGTACATTTATTATATAGAACATTATTTAGATATCAGGTCCCCTCAGGGAAATATTAAGTAGCAGACTTGGTAAAAACTACCCTCAAGATTCAGTGTAACAACAGGCAAATACACAGTCAAATCATTGAGTCTTTTTGCATCATAATGCAAGGATGCTCTCAAAAATTCTGGGCCAGGTGGAAAGAACACAGGAATAGCCTGAAGGGGATTCTATCAGATAAATGAAGAACTAGTTGGACATGAAAAAGAATGGTGGCATTCAAGAATTAGCAACTGAGTTTCCAAAGTCTATGAATCCATAGTGATGGGGGTGGTGACAGGGGAGAGGAGGGATAAAGAGAAAGAAGGCTTTTCTATGTGGAAGAATGACAACTAATAAACGTTCAATGAACGCTGGAAATTCACCATTTTGCAACCCCAGTGTTATAGTTAATTAAAGCAAGAATTATCTAAACCAGTGGTTCTCAAATATCAGTGTGCATCAGAATCACCTACAGGCTTGTTAAAACACAGATTACTGGATGCCACCCCCAGAGTTTTTAATTCAGCAGGTCTGAGGTGGGCCCCAAGAATTTGCTTTTCTATCAAGCTCCCAGTTTATGCTAGTTCCAGAACAACACTTGGAGAACCACTTATCTAAACAATCAGGTGATGGGTTGTTGAAGAACAGGATATTCACACAAACAAACATTCTTCTTTTAATGTAATACTGTTTAACTTCATAAACATTCCAGCATTCTAAACTAAACTAAACTCAAATAACAGAAAGTGCAAATCGAGTTTAGGTACAGAAGGTTCTTGAACTTTCATTGATGGCAGTGACTCCTCACTTTGCTGACAATGAAGAGTTTTACAGTTTGTTTAACAAACACTTTGAAAACTATCACACTTAGGCTGGGCACAGTGGCTCACGCCTGTAGTCCTAGCACTTTGGGAGGCCAAGGCAGGTGGATCACGAGGTTAGGAGTTCAAGACCAGACCAGCCCGGCCAAGATGGTGAAACCTCATCTCTACTAAAAACACAAAAATTACCTAGGCATGATGGCAGGCACCTGTAATCCCAGCTACTTGGGAGGCTGAGGCAGAGAATTGCTTAAACCTGGGAGATGGAGATTGCAGTGAGCCGAGATTGCGCGACTGCACTCCAGCCTGGGCGACAAAGCAAGATTCCATCTTAAAAAAAAAAAAAAAGGCTGGGTGCGGTGGCTCACACCTGTAATTCCAGCACTTTGGGAGGCTGAGGTCAGGAGTTCAAGACCAGCCTGACCAACATGGAGAACTCCATCTCTACTAAAAATACAAAATTAGCCGGGTGTGGTGGTGCATGCCTGCAATCCCAGCTATTCAGGAGGCTGAGGCAGGAGAATTGCTTGAACCCGGGAGGCGGAGGTTGTGGTGAGCAGAAATTGCACCTTTGCACTCTAGCCTGGGAAACAAGAGCAAAACTCTGTCTCAAAAAAAAAAAAAAAAAAAATTCCAAACACTTCTCATGCCAACTGATACCCCTAAGTTGGACACAACTAAGAATGGCAGCAGAATGCTGTGTCACTATGTACAGAAACAAGACAATCTGAAGCTAAATCTGCTGCAGAGTCAACAGGTCTAGCCTCACAGTGCATGCCCTGAACTGTAGCTGCTCAAAAGGCATCTTCCCCAACAGCCTCAATGCCAAGCAAGGAGCATCAAAAGTGTGTCTCAATTTGTTTTGTCCTTTTTACAAACCATGATATATACAGTATCAATTGGCCACTGAGTATAACTTTTGACTCTCCAAAAACTTACTAATAGCCTACTGACTAGGAGCCTTACTAATAATATAAACAGTCTATTAACACGTATTTTGTATCTCATATGTCCTTTTTTTTTTTGAGATGAAGTTTCGCTCTGTTGCCCAGGCTGGAATGCAGTGGTGTGATCTCGGCTCACCACAACCTCCGCCTCCCAGGTTCAAATGATTCTCCTGCCTCAGCTTCCCAAGTGACTGGGACTACAGGTGCGTGCCACCACACCCAGCTAATTTTTGTATGTTTGGTAGAGACAGGGTTACACCATGTTGGCCAGGCTGGTCTTGAACTCCTGACCTCAGGTGACCCACCTGCCTTGGCTTCCCAAAGGGCTGAGATTACAGGTATGAGCCATCTTGCCCACCCCTTATAGGTCTTATATACTGTGTATAAGTATATACTTATATTCTTACAATAAAGTAAACTAGAGGAAAGAAAATTGTGTGTGTGTATGTGTGTGTTTTTGAGACGGAGTCTCGCTCTGTTGCCCAGGCTGGAGGGCAGTGGCACAATCTTGGCTCACTGCAAGCTCCGCCTCCTGGGTTCACACCATTCTCCTGCCTCAGCCTCCCGAGTACCTGGGACTACAGGCGCCCACCACCATGCCCGGCTAATTTTTTGTACTTTTAGTAGAGACAGGGTTTCACCGTGTTAGCCAGGATGGTCTCGATCTCCTGACCTCGTGATCCACCCGCCTTGGCCTCCCAAAGTGCTAGGATTACAGGCGTGAGCCACCGTGCCCGGCCAGGAAAGAAAATGTTATTGAGAAAATCATTAGGGGCTGGGGGCGGTGGCTCATGCCTGTAATCCTAGCACTTTGAGAGGCTGAGGAAGGCGGATCACTTGAGGCCAGGAGTTCAAGACCAGCCTGGTAAACATGGGGAAACCCCATCTCTACTGAAAATACAAAAAATTAGCCGGGCGTGGTGGCACGTGCCTGTAATTCCAGCTACTCAGGAGGCTGAGGCACAAGAATCACTTGAACCTGGTAGGCGGAGGTTGCAGTGAGCTGAGATCACGCCTTTGCACTCCAGCCTGGGCAACAGAGCAAGACTCCATCTCAAAAAAAGAAAAAGAAAAAAAAGGGGGTGGAGGTCTTGAACTAAATGTTTTCCATAATGGCAGACGGTTACAAAGCCTGAAGAAATTAGGCTGGAAGACATTACTGCATGCTGCAGCTACGAAATCAAAAAATAGCAATAGAGAGACACCATCTCCAGTGAAAATTATTTTTATAACATTGCATCAGAGATTTCTTTTTCTAAGAAAGACGCTTGTCTTAGCAATATAGATTTTAAAATAATGTGAAAGATAAATGTTTTAAGATAAGTTTAAAAAAATCAATGTTGCCGCAGCCACTCTGCTTTATATGGGGAACTAGGAATCACTTTACTCTGCAAAAATAAACTAAATAAATTAACTCAGTTCTTTTGAACTGAGTGTTACTTTCTCGCTGGATGTAAAACCACAAACCACTTTTGTAAAATTCTTTGTGTGATAATGAGGTAGATTAAGGGAGATCTTTTCAGAAAATATATGTTTCTTTGCTCAGTACTATCAGTAAAAAGCAGCTAGTTGACAATGCAGTTCGAATAGGTCCCAGGTTACTCTCCTTAAGGAATCCCTATTCCAGTCTTGAGGCTGTTCTGAGGAACAAATGGACTTACAGCTGCAGTAGGCATAATTTCAACGGTGCCTCAAAGACCACCTCTCTGGCTCCTGCCTTTTTTACATGAATCTCATTAAAGATTTTGATGGGCATCCATGGGGAAAAGTTGGTTCCCCAAAGAAAAGCTCCCACTGGAAGAAGGGGAAGGTACAGGCAAAAATACAGATTGCATGTCGGCGTTTGGTTCAGTGAAATTAGAATCTCTGAGGAAATGGGAGTTCAGAATTAGACAAGTGAGGGGCTCAGGCAGCATTTGGGCAAGGAATAGGGAGACAAATCATAGAGGTAGCCAATGGGCAGTATGGGTGGAGGGAAGCTCTGGGTAGTCTGAAGGCTCAGCCTGTCTGTCAGGTGGGGAAGGAGAAGGTGCCAGAGAAACAGGGCCTGCTTTCACTTTTGCTATGTTGCAAGTGCATTATAAATATCACTTTCAGCCAATGATAAGGCTGAAATTATGCAGTTCTGGGCTTAAGGTTTTTATGTCTTTTTATCCCATGCCTCAATCAGCATTGCCTTCCCCTCCCACTTCCTCCCACTCTTCTACCCCAGTAAGATACCCTTTTGTCACTTGCTGTCATAGCAGTGGGTTGTAGAGCCAGGAAAGGAGGGCAAAGCGAAGGCTTTGAAGGGCTGAGGCCTATTTTACTTGGTCTGCAGTATCCAGCTCCTTACTTCTCATCTCCAAGGGCCATAGGAATTATCCCAGTGGTCCCAAACTCTAGTTGGGGTCTGCCTTTAGATGGAAAGCCAAAGTCAGATGTGCCAGTTGAGAACCAAGAGGGGAAAGTGTGTCCAGCCTTTTTGGCTCATCTGCATTCCATGATAATGATATACAAAGAAACACATAATTAAAGACATTCCAAGGTGCACATAAGCATGCACGCTTATTTACCTGGTTTTGAGAAGATGTTTTAATTTTTTTTTGAGACGGAATCTCCCTCTGTCGCCCAGGCTGGAGTGCAGTGGTGCGATCTCGGCTCACTGCAAGCTCCGCCTACCGGGTTCACGCCATTCTCCTGCCTCAGCCTTCTGAGTAGCTGGGACTGCAGGAACCCGCCACCACGCCAGGCTAATTTTTTTTTTTTTTTTTGTATTTTTAGTAGAGACGGGGTTTCACCGTGTTAACTAGGATGGTCTCGATCTCCTGACCTCTTGATCCACCTGCCTCGGCCTCCCCAAGTGCTGGGATTATAGGCGTGAGCCACCGCCCCCGGCCATATTTTAATATTTCATAGTTTTAAAAGTTTACAAAATTGTACAAAATAGCCTTTTCTTTTTCCTCTGATGGTGTTAACTTAGCATGGGCCACATTTTTCAATTTAATTAATTATTAATTAATTTATTTTTTGAGATGGAGTCTCGCTTTGTTCCCGGCTGGTGTGCTGTGGCGGGATCTCGGCTCACTGCAACCTCCGCCTGCCGTGTTCAAGCTATTCTCCTACCTCAGCCTCCCGAGTAGCTGGGACTACAGGCACGTGCCACCACACCCAGCTAATTTTTGTATTTTTAGTAGAGATGGGGTTTCACCATGTTGGCCAGGCTGGTCTGGAACTGCTGACCTCGTGATCCTCACGCCTCGGCCTCCCAAAGTGCTGGGATTACAGGCGTGAGCCACCGTGCCTGGCCTAGGTCTCATTTTTTTAGGGTGCCCACACATACAGTGGAACATGCAATGCATATATCACAAACACAGAAATGTGTTTTTGGTTTCATGAACGTAGGTCAAGGATCCATTTTTCTAGCACTGAGTTTTAAGGGTAAGAGTTGAATAGTGACTAATGATCATACTTACCTCCTAAAAACAAAATGCAGATGAACAAGAAAGGGATTGAGCAAGGGGACCTCTTCAAGTCACAGCCTACCATCAGCCCCAGCTGGACCTGACAATAGCCTCACACACTGATGTCCCTCGAAAGATTAAAAACCAAAGATATTGGGACTTGCCTCTTGTGAACATTCTCGTTTTTCAAAAAGGTAAATCTGAAACAGCAACGTACGTACAGTCCTTGACATGAGGAGCCACTGGGATGGAGTAAAGCAAGAGCTGAGCTTTGAGTTTATTGACAGCTTTGTACTGGGTGATGTAGGTAGGACAGAGGGCTTACAATCACTGGGCCTCAGTTTTCTCCTCAGAAAATTGGGGATCTTAACACCTGTCTCACAAAATAAAATGTAAGTAAGGTACCTGGGATGTGTGATGCTCCAAACTGCTTATATCCTTTCCCCACAGCCAAAGCAATTATTTGAAAAAGGCAGCATGGGGTAATTACAGCATGGCCTATGTATGAAGAATGAAACAGAGGGCTGGCCTGGCATGGTGTCTCATGCCTGTAATCCCAGCACTTTGGGAGGCCGAGGAGGGCAGATCACTTGAGGTCAGGAGTTTGAGACCAGCTGGGCAACATAGTGAAACCTGTCTCTACTAAAAATCCAAAAATTAGCAGGGCATGGTGGCACATGCCTATAATCTCAGCTACTGGGGAGGCTGAGGCAGGAAAATAACTTGAATCCAGGAGGCGGAGGTTGCAGTGAGCCAAGATTGCCCCACTGCACTCCAGCCTGGGTGACAGAGTGAGACTGTTTCAAACAAACAAACAAACACACAAAACCAAGAAGGAAGCAGAAGGTAATGGCAACATGAGGGAGCTCCAGGTTGATGATTTTGATTTACTCAATAAAGTAAAAGTCAAGGTCAGGAAAAAAGGCACTTGGAAATGGATGGGAAATAAGGTACAAGAAAAGAGAAAACGCCAAAGATTGATGTATAGAGTAGATTTCTGGGTGATATTGAGCACCCCTTTGAGGCTTAAGATTAGGAAGTTAAGGTGACCCCAAGTGGTGCAATTGTACGATTCTCTAGCAATGCTTGGGTACACAGGTGCACACACAGAACTAGTGGATGTTTGACATTATTTGAGACTGGACTTTTTGCAAGGCAAGTGTGGCACATGGAGAGAGGCAAGGAATTGGAAAGTATGTTCAAACATATAATAATAATAATTATTATTATTATGAAATTTAAGCTAAAGAGAAGACAGCAAGAGATTGCTCTGAAAACAGGAGAGTTATTGATATTCATTTCACCTCTGATGTGAATTATGTTACCCCCTTAGAAGGCAGAAGCAGTTAACACCAACTCTGTTTTTTTAAATTTTTATTTATTTATTTTTTGAGATAGGGTCTCACTCTGTCCCCCAGGCTGGAGTGCAATGGCATTATCTTGGCTCATGTAACCTCTGTCTCCTGGGTTCAAGTGATCCTCCTGCCACAGACTCCCAAGTAGCTGGAATTACAGGTACCCCCCACCATGCCTGGCTAATTTTTTTTTTTTTTTTTTTTTACTAGAGACAGGGTTCACAGCATGTTGACCAGGCTGGTCTCAAACTCCTGACCTCAAGTGATTCACCTGCTTTGGCCTCCCAAAGTGCTGGGATTACAGGCAGGAGCCACTGTACCCAGCCCCAACTTTGTTTTGAAATAATAATATTTTATCTCCATCATATTAGTAGCTAAACCCAAAGGTTTATCAACAGTATAATACAACACGAACAAGAACAGTTTATTTTAGGAATACACAAGTGCTTAAATATTACATTAAATGATTGCATTAAATAATGATTTAATGATTGCATTAAAAATGATTACATTAAATAAAGAATTACCAAATGATCATATCATCAGATGCTGTTATCAGTTATCTATTGCTGTGTAACAAACCACCCGAAAACTTTGTAGCATAAAGTAACCAATGGTTTCTACTCATAGATTCTGTGAGTCACTAATCAGAACAGAGCACAGCAGGGACAATTTATCTCTCCACAATGTCGAGAGCCTCAGCTAAAAAGACTCAAAGTCTGGAGTGACTTGATTGCTGAGCGACAGAATCATCTAGAGGCATCATTCACTTGTTTGGTACTTGAAGCTGGATATTGTTTCGGACCTCAGCTGGGCTATCAGATGGAAAACTTACATGTGGCCTCTCCAGGTGCCTTCTCCAGGGGTTCACTGAGCTTTCTCTTAGCATGACTGATGGGTTCCAAGAATGAGCATTCCAAGAGAAGAAGGTGGAAGTGTATGGCATTTTTATGATCCAGCCTCATAAATAACATAGTAGCCCTTCTGCAGTACTTATTTGCCCAGGCAGTCACAGAGATCTTCCTAGGTTCAAGAAAACAGGATATAGACCCCACCAATACGTATTAGTCAGTCAGTGTTCTTTAGAAAAACAGAACCAATAATATACATACAAGAGGAGATTTATTATGGGAATTGGCTCATGCAATTACGGAGGCTGAGAAGTCCCATGATACATTGCTTGCAAGCTGGTGAAGCAGGGAAGCTAGTGGTATAATTCAGTCTGAGCCCAAAGTCCTGAGACCCAGGGGATCCAGTAACGTAACTCTCAGCCTGAGGCAAGGGCTGAGAAACCAGGGGCCTCTGGTTGAAGTCTTAAGAGTTGGAATGCCCAAGAACCTGGAGTTCTGATGCTTAGGGGTAGCAAAAGCTGGGGTCACACCTCTAGAAGAGAGAACACATTTGCCTTGCCTCTACCTTTTTGTTCTATCGGGGCCCTCGGTGAATATGATGGTGGCTGCCCACGTTGGATGAGGGCAGATATTCCTTACTTCGTCCACTAATTCAATGCCCATCTCCTCCAGAAACACCTTCACAGACATATCCAGAAATAATGTTTTACCAGATGTCTAGGGTTCCCTTAATTCAGTCAAACTGACACCTAAAATTACCATCACAAGTCCACCCCTTGTCAACTTGTCACACATGTCTCCTTTTCAAAATTTTAATTAATTATTATTATTATTTTGCCAAAGCCAAATACTTCTGAACCATATGCGTCTCCTTAAGCCATACTTAATCTTCAAATAAAGATAGTAACAAGCTGGGTGTGGTGGCTCACTCCTGTAATCCCAACACTTTGGGGGGCTGAGGTGGGAGGATCTCTTGAGCCTAAGAGTTCCAGAGCAGCCTGGGCAACATAGTGAGACCATGTCTCTACCAAAAATAAAAATAAAAATAAATCAGCCAGGTCTGGTGGTCCTAGATACTGGGGACTAAAGTGGGAGGATTGCTTGAGCCCAGGAGTTCAAGGCTGCAGTGAGCCGTGATTGTGCCACTGCACTCCAGCCTGGGCAACAGAGTGAGAACCTGTCGGAAAGAAAGAGAGAAAGAGAAGGAAGGAAGGAAAGAAGGAAGAAAGGAAAGGAAGGAAGGAAGGCAGGCAGGCAGGCAATAACAAAGTCATAGTTCCACCTAACATGATACAATTATCCTGTGTACAACTGAAAACACACTAGTCCCTTCTCCAGTAGAGGAGGTAAAGTTCTTGAGTGATGTTTACTCTTCTCCTGATATTCCATAATTTAAATATCATGATATAAAATTATGAATACTTAAAAATATTGATATAGCCGGGTGTGATGGCTCACGCCTGTAATCCCAGCACTTTGGGAGGCCAAGGTGGGTGGATCACAAGGTCAGGAGATCAAGACCATCCTGGCTAACACGGTGAAACCCCATCTCTACTAAAAATACAAAAACAAAATTAGCCGGGCTTGGTGGTGGGCACCTGTAGTCCCAGCTACTCGGGAGGCTGAGGTGGGAGAATGGCATGAACCCAGGAGGTGGAGCTTGCAGTGAGCCAAGATCGCACCACTGCACTCCAGCCTGGGCAAAAGAGTGACACTCTGTCTCAAAAAAATAAATAAATAAATAAAAAAGATAGATAGGAAGATATAAAGTCAAAACAGCTAGCTTATCTTACATGATAAAGGAGTAAGAGGGAAAAAAACCTGCCTTTGCTTAATATGTGAATATATACACACAAACGTATTTTTTGGGGCTGGGGGACAGGGTCTTACTCTGTTGCCCAGGCTGGAGTGCAGTGGCACAATCTTGGCTCACTGTCACCTATACCTTGCTGGCTTAGGTGATCCTCCTGCTTTAGCCTCTTGCGTAGCTGGAACTACAGGCACATACCACCACACCCAGCTAATTTTTGTATTTTTAGTAGAGACAGAGTTTTGCCATGTTGGCCAGACTGGTCTCAAACTCCTGGGCTCAAGCAATCTGCCCGCTTTAGCTTCCTAAAGTGCTGGGATTACAGGTATGAGCCACTGCGCCTGGCCACAAATATATTCTTAACAAAATAGGGAGGAAATTATTTTGACAATTATAGTCCTTGACTCTATAACTGGTTACATGGTTGTAGCTGTTGTTTATAGTTAACTTCTATTATCTATTCTGTATTCTCTCTGCCTTCAGTAAGCACCTCAACTGATCATGGTTCTTTACTTGGTGGGGTCACCCAAATCTTCGTTCCTGAAGGATCTGGGCCATTTGAAGTCCTGCCTGATTTGAGTTGTAGTTTCCCATTGACTTTAATCACAGGGCATGGTAATACTACGAGGTACCCCAAGGGATCTCCTGTATTCCAGACATATTATTTCTTACCAGCATTGTGGAGTATCCAATTTGGTAGTCCAGATCAATCATCCCAGCCAACACCATAACTCCCTTCTTGGTCTGTTGACCCAGAGTCTGAAGGCACCCAAAGGGAGCAGGTGGTAGTCTTACTTACAATTTAATGAAATCATTGTTGTGTCTCCTGATTAAAGCATTCCTCCCTATGGAACTAAAGACCTTTGGGTCAGCAGAGCATGTCTTGGGAACAGGAAGCAAAAATTTTGCTAGTGGATCACTAGGGGTAATGGTGAGTGCTGCCACCTCCATTTCCACCTCTTGATCGCTGGACCCATGAATTCTATTTCCGGGAGAAACAGTACCATATATTGGATGCTGATTCAGAAGAATATACAGCCTTCTGGAGAACTTTGCCCCAGCTCTATAAGGTATTGTCATGTAATGGGCAATATAACTGTATCTTCAAAAGGCCATTCCACCATTCTATCAAGCCAGCTGCTTCAAGATGATGGGGTCATTGTAAGACCAGTGAACTCCATGAGTATGAGCCCACTGCTGCACTTCTTTAGCTCTGAAGTGAGTTCCTCAGTCAGTCCACAGATGACAGTTTTGGTGTAAGCAATACAGACAGTGTCAAGCACGTGAAATGGGAGATACTGTGGCCATCTTAAAAAACAATCTGCTATAGATACTGAAAAATCATCTCATAACATTCAGCAGCTTTTCCTTTTGAAAGCTCTTAGATCAAAATAAATAGAAGGATGAACATATATGCAAAATAATTGAAAGCAGCATCCCAAAGAAATACTTGTGCACCCAGGTTCATAGCAGCATTATTCACAATAGGTCAAACAACCCAAGTCTCTGAGGTTACAGTGATCTGAGATTTATTCACCTCGGATGAATAGTGATCTGCTGAATAAACAAATGTGTTATATACATACAATGGAAAATTATTCAGCCTTAAAAAGGAAGGAGATTCTGACACATGCTACAACATGGATGAAGCTTGAGGATATTATTCAACCTTAAGTGAAACAAGCCAGTCACAAAAAGACAAACACTGTATGATTCTACTTATATGAGGTATCTAGAGCAGTCAAATTCATAGAAACAGAAAGTAGAATGGTGGTTCCCAGGGCTTGGCGGGGGAGGGGAAATGGAGAGTTGTTGTTCAATGGGTTCAGAGTTTCAGTTTTGCAAGATGAAAATAATTCTTGTGATTGATTACACAATAATGTAGATATACTTAACACTACTAAACTATATATTCTAAATTGGTTAAGGGCTGGTCTGAGTGCAGTGGTGTATACAACTAATTGATTACAACTAGTTACAGATTTCTTTCCTCCTTCTCCACTCCCACTGCTTCACCTGACTAGCTTAAAAAAAAGTAAAATAAAAGGTTAAGATGATAAATTTTTTGTTATGTGTATTTTATCACTTTTTCTTTTCTTTTTGAAACAGAGTCTAGCTCTGCTGCTCAGGCTGGAGTGCAGTGGCATGATCTCCGATCATGGGGCAACCTCCACCTCCCAGGCTCAAGTGATCCTTGCACGTCAGCCTCCCGAGTAGCTGGGATAACAGGCATGTGCCTCCATGCCCAGCTATATTTGGTATTTTTAGTAGAGACAGGGTTTCATCATGTTGGCCAGGCTGCTCTCAAACTCCTGACCTCAGGTGATCCGCCCACCTTGGCCTCCCAAAATGCTGAGATTACAGGAGTGAACCACCTCACCCAGCCTGTATCACAATTTTTAAAAAGAAATAGAAAATTTTCTAGATATGTTAAAGAATGCTATGGCAGATATTGCATATTAGTATGCTCTAGAATGAACATAAGGCAGAAGCTTAAAAAACTACATTTTCTAGACTCTCCTGTGGCTAGGGCTTGAGATGTGATTTGCATCCCACGAAACAGAAGCATTTGTTGAGACTGATTTGAAACTGAGTCACATGTAGACAGAGGTGATATCAAGAGGATCTGCTTTGCTGGGGTAGACTGTGGCAGAGGTGGCATGGTCTGCAGCCAGTTGTTGTGCAGCAGCTTATTAATTTGGCAGATGACTTCCTGATTCAGCAGCTTTCAACATCAGTGATGGCTGCATTCCCAATTTTGGTCAAGGTAGAGTAGTAATGGGGTCCAGGAGTTGCTCCTGAATCCTTAGTCTAAGTTCTAATCCTCCAGCATTTATAAAAAGGCTGAAGGCAAAATATCATAGTTTGCATATAAAATAATTGTATTTTGTAGAGAATCAGAGACGTTATTTCAGAAAGAAAACTATTAGAACTAATGAAAAGTTAAAGTGGCCAGATTTAAGCCAACTACATGAAAAACAATACTTTTTCTTTAACCCAGCAATAATCACATAGAAATGTAGATTAAAAATCCCACTTTAAATGATAACAAACTTGATAAGAATCAGGAATAAATTTATAAGAAATGCACTAGACTTATTCAGCACACAGGTTTCATTTCAGTCCTCTTTCCCTCTGTTCCACATTCTCTGAACTAAATCAATAAACAACTCAAAGGAATATTATAATGAAATATTTCATGAGAACTGTAGTCTCAGTAGTAAGGAAACCCATTTTTGCCTGATCAGCTGAGCAAATTAAAATTCAATTCTTCTTTAACCGTTACTATTTTCCATCCCAATATTTTGTTTTTGTTTTAACTTCTATGTTAGACTTAAGAAAACAAAAACTCTATACCCCATAAATCAAGGCAAACTTTTTCAGTTTTAGAGAAAAGAAGTTAAGAGGAAAACAATTCTGAAGAAGCAATGTTTCTGCCTTGGGGAGAGAAACCTTTAATACAATCCTTATGAAACTGTGTTCCTGGCGTTCCCTTCATAAATCATGCATGTATAAGTAATTTTCAAAGATTTTGGGAAATGAGCTATTGCACAAGGGATGATGGGATGTGTTATTTTGTTTCTGTATTTTTCTTTCTCTTTCCCTTTTTTACAGTTGCTGGTCATTTATTGGTCAAAAAATAAAGAGGGTGTCTGTCAGAAGCAGTCAAAAAATAATAGGTCTGATGAAATATGGATGCCTGAGCTATATTTATCATAAGTAAACTATGTTTAAGAAACGTAGCCAAGGCTGGGCGTGGTGGCTCATGCCTGTAATCCCAGCACTTTGGGAGGCCGAGGTGGGCAGATCATTAGGTCAGGAGTTCGAGACCACCCTGGTCAACATAATGAAACCCTGTCTCTACTAAAAATACAAAAATTAGCAGGGCATGGTGGCGTATGCCTGTAGTCCCACTACTCGAGAGGCTGAAGCAGGAGAATTGCTTGAACCCAGGAGGCAGAGGTTGTGGTGAGCCAAGATTGTGCCATTGCACCCCAGCCTGGGCAACAGAGCAAGGCTCCGTCTCAAAAAAAAAAAGGAAAGAAACATAGCCAAAATGATGGTAAACTACAAGCTCTTCCCTTATAGATTGAGAGCCACATCAATTTCTCCACATTTTTTAAAGTAATAATCACTTTGGAAAATTATAGATATATTTCTATAATCAATAAATTTGAGGTATTTATATGGATTCATCATAATTAAAAATATTAGTTGTTATCCTATAAAACAATATACATATACAAATCAGTTGGGTCCCCTGGGAAGCAGATGCTGAGCTGAAGTTAAGAATGCAAAAGGCGGCCAGGTGCGGTGGCTCACGTCTGCAATCCCAACACTTTGGGAGGCCGAGGCGGGGCGGGGGTGGGGGGGGGGGTCGCGAGGTCAGGAGATGGAGACCATCCTGGCTAACACGGTGAAACTCCGTCTCCACTAAAAAAAACAAAAAAATTAGCCTGGTGTGGTGGCGGGCGCCTGTAGTCCCAACTACTTGGGAGGCTGAGGCAGGAGAATGGTGTGAACCCGGAAGGCGGAGCTTGTAGTGAGCCATGATTGCGCCACTGCACTTCAGCCTGGGCAACAGAGTGAGACTCCGTCTCAAAAAACAAAAACAAAAACAAACACAAACAACAACAAAAAAAGAATGCAAAAGGTGCCGAGCGCAGTGGCTCACACCTGCAATCCCAGCACTTTGGGAGGCCGAGGTGGGCGGATCATTAGGCCAGCCTGACCAACATGGTGAAACTCCGTCTCTACTAAAAATACAAAAATTAGTCAGGCATGGTAGCAGGCACCTGTAGTCCCAGCTACTGCAAAGGCTGAGGCAGGAGAACTGCTTGAACCCCGGAGGCAGAGGTTGCAGTGAGCTGAGGTTCCAGCCTGGGCCACAGACCGAAACTCTATCTCAAAAAAAAAAAAAAAAAAAAAAAAGAATGCGGCCGGGCACTGTGGCTCACGACTGTAATCCCAACACTATGAGAGGCCGAGGCAGGTGGATCACCTGAGGTCGGGAGTTCGAGACCAGCCTGACCAACATGGAGAAACCCCATATCTACTGAAAATACAAAATTAGCCAGGCGTGGTGGCGAATGCCTGTAATCCCAGCTACTCGGGAGGCTGAGGCAGGAGAATTGCTTGAACCTGGGAGGCAGAGGTTGTGGTGAGCCGAGATGGCGACATTGCACTCCAGCCTGGGCAACAAGAGCGAAACTCTGTCTCAAAAGGAAACAAACAAACAAACAAATAAACAAACAAAAAAAAAAATTCAAAGGCTTCGGCCGGTGCGGTGACTCATGCCTGTAATCTCAGCACTTTGCCAGGCCGAGGCAGGCAGATCACCTGAGATCAGGAGTTCGAGACCAGTCTGGGCAACATGGTGAAATCCTGTCTCTACTAAAAATACAAAAATTACCCGGTGTGGTGGCAGGTGCCTGTAATCCCAGCTACTTGGGAGGCTGAGGCAGGAGAATCGCTTGAGCCCAGGAGGTGGAGGTTGCAGTGAGCTGAGATCAGGTCACTGAACTCTAGCCTGGGAGACAGACCCAGACTCCATCTCAAGAAAAAAAAAAAGCAAAAGGCTTATTGAAGAGTAACAATCATAAGAAGAAAAAGGAGGAAGAACTGGGTCGGGGAGTCATCAGACCACTATGCAGATCGGCTGAAGACTCAGCCAGCCTGATAGGGAGCTCCCAGCAAAGATTACCATTAGAGAAGTTCTGTATAGGGCAAAAATGGCCAGGCTCTGTTCCACCATCTTGCTGAGTCACTGACTGGGGTCGCCTCAAGAAAAGTATGACCTTGGCTCAAAAGCTAACAGACACTTAAAGGAATTAACAGCTGGAGGTTGTCAACTAAATCACACAATTCTTGCAGTTGAGAAAGAAGTCCTTTTTGGTTGGTGGGTGTTGCAGTAGACAGGGTCTCACTCTGTTACCTAAGCTGGAGTGCAGTGGTGTGATCATGACTAATTGCCGCCTCAACCTCCTGGGCTCAGGTGAGCCTCCCTACTCAGCCTCCCAAGAGTTGGGACCACAGGCACGTGCCACCATGCCCAGCTAATTTTTGTATTTTTTTTTTTTTTTTTTGAGAGATGGAGTTTGGTCATGCTGTCCAGGCTGGTCTCAAACTCCTGGGGTCAAGCAATCCTCCCACCTCAGCCTCCTGGGTAGCTGGGACTATGGGTGCACACCACGCCTGGCTAATTTTTTAAATTTTGTAGAGACAGAGGTCTCCTTGTGTTGCCCAGACTGGTTTTGAACTCCTGGCCTCAACATCCTCCCACCTCAGCCTCACAAAGTGCTGGAATTAGAGGCATGAGCCACTGCACCCAGCTTGAATTGTCTTTAAACTGTTTTCTACTAGTATTTAATTTCAGCCTCTTCCCATTCTGACCTATAATTAACAATTTTTTTTTTTTTTGGCCAGGTGCAGTGGCTCACGCCTGTAATTCCAGCACTTTCGGAGGCCAAGGCAGGTGGATCACCTGAGGTCAGGAGTTCGAGACCAGCCTGGGCAACATGGCAAAACCCCATTTCTACTAAAAATATAAAAATTAGCCAGGCTTGGTAGCGGACACCTGTAATTCCAGCTACTCCGGAGGCTGAGGCAGGAGAACTGCTTGAACCCGGGAGGGGAGGTTGCAATGAGCCAAGATCGCACCATTGCACTCCAGCCTGGGCAACAAGAAAGAAACTCTGTCTCAAAAAAAAAAAAAAAAAAGCTGGGATTACAGGCTTGAGCCACCACGACTTTTTTTTTTTTTCTTAAGTGCATTTCTGAGACTGTCTCATAGTCCTTTTCAGATTTATCAGTGAATAGCTTTGTCCTATATATTGGCCAATTGTAACCTTTACCACTCCTTTTCTTTTGGTATGTGTGTGTAACATACATACAAGAAGATTATCTATATTCGTGTATGCACCTGGCCACAATGAAGTAAAATTTATCACAATTTTCCTTTACGGTTTGTAATTTTTGTCTTATTTAAGAAACCCTAGGCAGGGCGTGGTGGCTCAAGCCTATAATCCCAACACTTTGGGAGCCAAGGTGGGCGGATTGCCTGAGGTCAGGAGTTCAAGACCAGCCTGGCCAATATGGCAAAACCCCGTCTCTACTAAAAATACAAGAATTAGCTGGGTGTGGTGGACCACACCTGTAGTCCCAGCTACTCAGGGAGGCCGAGGCAGGAGGATCGCTTGAATCCGGGAAGCGGAGGTTGCAGTGAGCTGAGATCACACCAATACACTCCAGCCTGGGCGACAGAGCGAGACTGCGTCTCAACAACAACAACAACAAAAAGATATTGCTTATTTTCTTCTCAGATTTTTTTTTTTTTAATAGGAATCTCGCTCTGTCACCCAGGCTGGAGTGCAGTGGTGCGATCTCAACTTACTGCAACCTCCGTCTCAGTGGTTCAAGCGATTCTCCTGCCTCAGCCTCTGGAGTAGCTGAGATTACAGGCGCGTGCGCCACCACGCCCGGCTAATTTTTTTGTATTTTTGGTAGAAATGGGGTTTCACCATGTTGGCCAGGATGGTCTCGATCTCTTGTCCTCATGATCTCTCTGCCTCCCAAAGTGCTGGGATTACAGGTGTGAGCCACCACGCCCAGCCTCCTCAGAGTTTTATAATTTTGCTTTTTGCACTTTCTTCAAACCAATGGGATTGTTTTGTGTAGGGTGGGACTTACGAGTATATTTTTTCTATGTGCATTTATCTATTGTACATTATTTTATTTATTGAACACTATAGCCTTTACCTATTTATCTGCAATGTTTATGGTATCAGGTTTCTATATATTTGGCTGTCTACTGATCCATCGGTTTGTAGGTTCTTGTACTAACATCCATTGTTTTAATTACTTTAGCTATGTAATCAGTTTTCACATCTGGTAAATCAAGTTCCCCTACCTTCTTCTTTTACAGGAGAATTAGCCTTTTGCTCTTCCATATACCTTTAAGAATGAGTTTGTCCAATTCCATGACAATTCCTGTTGGGAATTTCGTTAAAGTCACATTGCATTTGGATGCGATCAATTTGAGGAACTATTACAACTTGAATCAACTGGAAAGAGACTTTTGCAAAAAGTCTTATCTTCTCTCTATAAGCTCCCTGCAGAAATCCCGAAAAAGAAGTGCGAGGAATAGTCCCATATATCTTGGAGAACCTCTGATAATCTCTTCTAACTGTACCATCTTTGCAAAGGCAGGGATGGAAACACAGAGGGAGGAAGAGGGCAGGCGACTGAAAGTATTAGCTAAATGTGAGTAAAGGGTTGGCATCCAGTGTTCTTCTCAGTCACTATTTTCTCTGGTGTATTTCCTGGAGATATCTTTTTTGGAGGAGTGGAATTGAAAGGAGGCATTGGAAAGACAGAAGGTGAATATGTTCTGGAGGGGAGAGTACCTTAACTGCTGATGGCTGAAACTGCTGTTCCTTCTACCTGTTAGGCTCTGAAGTTCAAGGGAAGGAATCCTGAATGGCGGCTAAAAAAAAAAAAAATTTAGAGAAAAGGTAGCATTTGAGTTGAGGGCGCGCAGGGTGGATAAGAGTTCCAGCGCGAGCGTATATCTGGGAGCTGGGGTGTGGCTCTGGCGGGCGGCATTAGAGAAAGAAGGCGACAGGCATTCTGAATAGCATAAGGAGACAGAGACAGAAGTGATGTGTTTGTAGGACGCAAGAGCAGTTCATTTTGAGGTGAGACATACAGCTGGAAAGATAAGTAGCGGCCCGATTGTGCAAGGCCATGAATACCAGGTTAAGGACTTTGGACTTTATCCTGGGATGTCAGTGTGAGTTCTTGAACAGAAAAGTAAGTAGCTGGGTCCGAAGTTCGCGTCAGGAGGATCACTGTGGCTGCAGCAAGGCAGACAATCAGGTGGCCGCGTCCTGGCCAGCGGGGCAGGCAAAGGCGCGGAGTGTTGCACTTCCACCTGCAGGGGGCACACTGAAGGAAGGGCCGAACGCCCACCCCGCCCGCGTCCTCACCACCCTACCTCGATGCATCGCGCTCAGAACTCGGCTAGCCCGCCTGGACGCACCCCTCTCGGGCTTCGGCTATTCTGCCTGGACGCGCCTCCGTGCGTCACGTCCGCTGTGGCGTGAGGCTCCTTAGAGCTGAGGAGGGGAGCAAAAAGAAGCCTTTGCGCCTGCGCCAGAGCGCACCCGTCGGCGGTAAAAGCTGAGGGGCCTGGCGCGGGGGACAATTTTACGTCTACACGCGCTTACACGTCTGCACGTTTCTGAGTCCGCACGGTTGTCGTCTCTTGCTGAATGGCCATAGGTGTTTTGTTTTGTCCCAAGAGATAAAGGCAACAGGCAAACAGTACAGGGGTGATGGAATCCTCCTTGACTTTAGCGGGGCTGACCCCCGCTGCGAAGCACTGAGTCTCTTCACCGGCAGTTTCTCTCCAGTCACCTGCCCTGTCTGCGGCCCAAACGGCCATGCTAGTGAAAACCTGTCCTGGCCGCTAAGCAAGCCCAGACCAGGCTGTAATTTATGTTTCTAGGGCTTGTTTTCCTCTGCAGTCAAATCAGAGATTCGGAGATGAAGGGGACCTTAGAGGTCAACATGCCCAACCTCTTATCCCGAGTGAGTGAATGTACGGTTTTTACCACACCTCGAAAATCGCCCGTTTCCTGGGAACAACGTTGATTAGGTAGTCCTGAAAGTTTCCTGCATGCAAATTTCACTCCTTCGACAATATTTATTGCTACCTACTGTGTGCAGGCATTGCAGGTCCTGGGGATACGATTAAAACCGATGAAGGACGAAGCGCACAAAGTTTGTTGATCTCGGCCGGGCGTGGTGGTTCACTCCTATAGTCCCAGCACTTTGGGAGGCGGAGGTGGGTGGATTCCTTGAGGTCAGGATTTGGAGACCAGCCTGGCCAACATAGCGAAACCCCCTCTCTACTAAAAATACAAAAATTAGCCGGGCTTGGTGGCGTGCGCGTGCAGTCCCAGCTACTCGGGAGGCTGCGGCAGGAAAATCACTTGAACCTGGGAAGTGGAGGTTGCAGTGAGCCAAGATTCCGCCTGCATTCCAGCCTGGGCGACAAAATGAGACTCTTCTCAAAAAAAAAAAAAAAAAAAAAAAGATTGTTGGGGACAGGAGGGAAACCAACAACCAAAAATAGAGGCCCAATCTGATTTAGTGCTAGCAGGAAATAAAAAGAACATATGGTAGGAATACACAGGTGAGAATTTCGTGGAGTGATCGGAGAAGGCCTCTTGGAAGTGGTGATGTTTATAACCAGCCAAGTGAACAGTTAGGTGTTCTAGGCTGAGAGAAGAACAATGTTCTTTAGGCGGGTTGTTGTTTTCTAGGAATAGACAGAAGGCTGTTGTGACTGGAGTGTGGTGGGGCAAGGTTGTGAATGGTGAGAAAACATTGAGAATGTGAGCAGGAGCCATATGCACGCCTTTGTAGGGTACGGTAAGAAGTATGAAATGTATTCTAAGAGCAATGGGAAGCCAAACAATAGTCTGGGGTACAGGCTTGATCTTGGTTCATTTGGAACCAATCTCTTCCCCCATATCACAACCCTTTAAATATTTGAAGAGGGCTGGCCGGGCGCGTTGGCTCACACTTGTAATCACAGCACTTTGGCAGGCCGAGGTGGGTGGATTGCGAGGTCAGGAGTTCGAAACCAGCCTGACCAACACAGTGAAACCTCATCTCTAACAAAAATACAAAAATTACCTGGGCGTGGTGGCAGGCACCTATAATCCCAGCTACTCAGGTTGAGGTGGGAGAATCATTTGAACCCGCCAGGCAAAGGTTGCAGTGAGCTGAGATGGTGCCACTGAACTCCAGCCTGGGCGACAGAGCTAGACTCCATCTATGTCTTCTTATCTGGAGGATTTATGGATGGATTTCTTTTTTGTTTGTTTGTTTTGTTTTGTTTTTTTGAGACGGAATCTTGCTTTGTTGCCCAGGCTGGAGTGCAGTGGCGCAGTCTCAGCTCACGGCAAGCTCCATCTCCCCAGTTCACGGCATTCTCCTGCCTCAGCCTCCCAAGTAGCTAGGACAACAGGCGCCCGCCACCACTCCCGGCTAATTTTTTGTATTTTTAGTAGAGACGGGGTTTCACCGTGTTAGCCAGGATGGTCTCGATCTCCTGACCTCGTGATCAACTCCACCCGCCTCGGCCTCCCAAAGTGCTGGGATTACAGGCGTCAGCCACCGCACCCGGCTTTTGGATGGATTTCAAAACATCATTCCACACACTTTGAAAGTGGGAAGTTTTTCAAATGTAAATCAAGTATGTATATTTTTATTTTTTAAATAAAACAATAGAGATGGGTCTCGCCAGCCTGGTCTCAAACTCCTGAGCTCAAATGATCCGCCCACCTCGGCCTCCCAAAGTGCTGGGATTACAGGCGTGAGCCACTGCACCCGGCCGGTGTGTGTGTGTGTGTGTGTGTGTGTGTGTATATATATTTTTTAATTGAGACGGAGTTTTGCTCTTGTCGCCCAGGCTGGAGTGCAGTGGCATGATCTCGGCTCACTGCAACCTCTGCCTCCGGGGTTCAAGTGATTCTCCTGCCTCAGCCTCCCGAGTAGCTGGGATTACAGGCGCCCGCCACCATGCCCGGCTTATTTTTGTATTTTTAGTAGAGACAGGTTTTCACAATGTTGGCTAGGCTGGTCTCGAACTCCTGACCTCAGGTGATCCACCTGCCTCAGCCTCCTAAAGTGCTGGGATTACAGGCATGAGCCATCTTGCCTGGCCGGCCTGTATATTTTTAAAGGAAATAACCTAAGAGTTTTTTCCAGATTTTCAAAGAGGTCCTGTAACGATTAAGAACCACTGAACCTTTCTTGTTTACGTGATCCTGGTTACTGTTCTCAGGAATAGGAGGACACAATGTCAGCTTTAACCCAGGCTAGTTCCTCTAAACTGCCTTCTTATCGGTGAAATGAAAATAATAGGGTTGCTATGGGGATTAAATGAGATGATACTCAAAAAGTGATAATTAATGATAAATCATAAGGTGTCTGCCACAAAGTGCCCCTATTATAAACAAACAGTGGCCTGGAGGGACAGTTTATAAATACTGCTCCTTTAGCATTCCACTAACATTGACTGAGTGCCTATGCTGTGTAGAGGCCCTGGTGAAAAAGATCGGCCTTCCAGTATATTATCTAGTCGAAAGAACCTCAAAAGATCCAAAACACGATAGACTGAACGCCCTGAGAAGGGCATAAGTGCAGTGCTCTAGGAGCTGTAGAAGAGGTCTCGATATCCACTGGAGGAAAGTGTTTATTGGTGTTCATATCTGGAGTGGGTTTAAAAGATGAACAGAGGGAATCTAAAACATACACACAAAATCAATACTACACGTACACATTTTATTCTTGATTTTGTGGAAAGATCAGTTAGAAACACTGCAATCACTTCTACTACTCAGCAGATACTGAGCAGTAGGTTTCGTGACAGAGCACCTGTATCTTTTGTCCAGTCTGTTTACTATACATTGCGTGCTCTGGGCAGTCCTTATCTTCGTGTTCAGGAACAAAGTACACACACCCCTTTCCGAAACGAAGGGCCCAGGGATTCCGAGAGGGGTGGGAGCCCTCACGGCCAGACCACACAATGGGGAGCCTCTTTACCCTAGTTATCACCCACCCCTGCAGGCTCCACTTTGCCAGGGTTCGACTTCTCGGGTTCCTTCGCCCCTCCCCTGTAGCCCCCAGGAGCGCAGCAACAGCCTGGCCAGGCGCCCTCCCTCTCTCTCTCTCGAGCTTCCCTCCTCCTTCACCGGGAGCCGGAAAACCCGGAGCGAACCAGCCCAGCCTGGCGGCGCATGCTCAGTAGCGAGCAGGTTCAGTTCGCTAGTAGGAAGCTCCAGCGCTACACCGGCGGCGGCGGCGGCGGCGGCTGCGGCGGCACTTCAGGGCAGCCAGATTCCCCAACAACGACCTCGGGTCCTTCCCCTTCCCCGCGAGACCCCCGCCCCAGCTCCGCCCCGCCCGGGGCTCCTGCGTTTCGGAGTACCAACTGCGCGGAGCGGGCGCCGCGGCCGGAGCGTACCTCCACACGTCCTCCCCCAGCCGCCAGCTCCGCCGCGGGGCCAGGCCGGGCCCAAGAGTGCAGCCCCGGCGGGCGGGCGGCGGCTGCGGCAGAGGGCAGCCCGGGGCGGCGCCGGCGGGCCGGGGAGGCGCGGGGGGCCTGGCCCCGGGGCGGTGGTGCGGGATGCCGCCGCCTCCGGGCCGCGTTCGTTCTCCACAGTTGGTACCCGTGTCGGGTGTGTGGCCGGGCGCGAGCCTCACCTCCCAGCCCCCTCGCCAGGGCTAGCCCAGCTGCGCGGCGCCCGGAGGGGGCCGGGCCGTCCGGTGGGGCCGCGGCCCTGTTCCGTGCTGCGATCTCGCCCTCTCGCGGCTCCCCGGCCCGGCCGCCGCCGCCCCTCTCCCCGCCCAGAGGCGCCCCGGGGGCACCATGCAGGCGCAGCAGCTGCCCTACGAGTTTTTCAGCGAAGAGAACGCGCCCAAGTGGCGGGGACTGCTGGTGCCTGCGCTGAAAAAGGTGAGGAGCACGCGGGACCCCGTTTCCCGGCCGCAGCACCCCAGCGCGGGCGCCGGGCTGGCGCTGGAGAAGGGCTGGGGAGGCGGGGCGCGCGCGGGGCTGTCTTTCTTCCCGGTCTCGCCGCGTCTCCAGAAGGACGGCGCACACGGAGAGGCTCGCCGTACGGCTGGCTCTCGGTGTTGACATCCACCGGGTGTGTGGGAAGGCCGCAGGGAGCCGGCGGGAGTTTATCCGAATAATCCAACCCCTGAGAGGTGAATGCTTTGCCCTTTGATTCCAAGACAACAGTTGCAGGAGCCTCAGTTTTCTGCGGAGGTCAAAGCAGGCCACTTTTCCGCCTTCTCGGTCTTAGCCCGGAGCTGCTATCAGCCTACCGTTTTAGGTGTCCAGTACGCTCGTTTTAGTGGGTTTTCGAGAATGCCCTGGCCGTAGTGCTTGCTCAAAGGAATTGCGAGCTCGCCTGCCAGCAGTAACGTGGCCTGCTCTGCTCGCCATCAGCAATCACTCCTCATTCTCCTGGTTTGCCCCGCTCCTCCGATTAACAGGGGCCGGTGCACATGCTACCAATTTCGGGGGTTTTTTGTTTTGTTTTTGCAGCGTTGGAAACTTGGTGCTGTCATTTGGTGAAGAATTTTTAGCCTTTGTATGTTTAAGTTTGCTACATTGTTACATACCCCCCGATCTGTGCTTTTAAATGTTTTAGTATAATTAGGAAGTGTTGTTACATTTTTAAAGCTTCTAAAGCAGCAGTGTGACTACCAGACTATTTTTGTTTCCTTTTCTTCATTTACCTTTTCTGTAAAGATTGCTTTACTCTTCTAATAGTGTTTCTAAATTCCAGTTTCTTGCTGCTTAAATAATGTTTCATGCTAACTGCTTCTACTAAGAATGGAGATTAATGTTGTACCTTTTATGCTAAACATTAAAAGCTGTCTGATATTTCTCAAAGGCCAGTAACTTTTACTTTCCCTTTTGCCCTGTTCTTCTCCTGTCCCTCTTGCTGTCTTACAGTGGAAACTATTTGGTTTGTCAGGAGTATTTGCTCATATATGTCTGACTTAAGTTACGCACATTTTCCCCTTCAAGTGTCTGACTAGTCACAAACATCTATGTAATTTTTTTAAAAAAAAGAAAACCAAAAAGATGCCATATATCTTACATACTTTACTCCTTAGAAATCCCATCAGGCGCTTACTCCTTACCTTTGCTTTACTTGCAAGTTTGGCTTCTTAGCTTGTAATGGAAGGGGTGTAGGACGTCTCTGTGATGCTAGAAGCTGGTGTGCGGATAGGGTAAGGGGAGACAGGGAAATTGTTTAAAAACCTGTAAAGGAACTCATAAAGTATTGCCAAATAAGGACCATTTTGCTTAGAGGCAAAAACAGCTTCTTTCTCAGGGAATCACCAAGCTATCAGCTGAGAATTCTTTGAAGTAGTGGAAAGAATATGAAGTAGGAGTGACAGACCTTGTTTTAATTCTGCCACACTGGTGGCCCTTGGTGAAATCTGTCCACAGAAGCATTTTGTTTGGCTGGCACAGTGTTGTTTTATTTTCAAATGTAATTAGTTGCTAATATTTGATAATGGGAGATATTACATAAAATCTGAATTTTCTGCTTTTCTTGACGAATAGGAAGGTCTTGTCATTTAGGGTCTGTATTCAAGCAAGGCATTAAACTGCTGGAGGTGAGTAAATGGCTGCCGCCTTTAGACAGGTCATGTATCTCCACCTTACCACAGCCCCCACTTGTCCTTTTTACATATTTACATAAACCAGCTTTTGACTTTAAGCTAGAGATACTTTTGCAGTAGAAGTGATAGGAGGAGGTGGAAGTGTACATAATCTAGCTGATATGTAAGGTTCTTCCAATTCTTATTTAAATATCAACTAACAATGATTCTAAACAAGGTTGAAAATACAGTATATTTCATATCTGGATATGCTGTTGGTAGCTCAAAACCTACGTTTTTACCTGCCTGCTGGACATTTCTTGTGGATATCTCCATATCTTGATTGAATTATTTGTAGATGCATCCAACGTGTGTTCTCTTACTCTTACCTGAGGCTCTTTGAATATGCTAGTCCCTTCATCCTTCTTTGCCTGGTCCAACACTACTCATCCTTCTAGACTCACTCAACCTGAACTCTTAAATCATCAGGGCTGAATTGGATATTACTCTTTTGTTTTCTTTTTGCACCCTGTTCTAGCTCTGTGAATTTTAAGTTCCTATTTACTTGCCTGTAGCTAGATCGGATGCTCCTTGAGAACAGGCTTGATATCTTACTCTCATTTTATTCCCCATACATACAGTGCTTGACATCTGGTAGGCACTCAATTTGAATAAATAAGTGAGGGGATACAGAAACTAAAACTGTGACTTCTCTCCTCCACCTGTCATTTCAGTTTTTCTTCTTTATTAATGACTTTATTATTACATTTGACTGGTTTAAAATGTTGGGGTCATCTCTGGCTTCTTTGTATTAGTAGTGCACACTCAGGTAGAGCCTGTATGTTCATTTACCTTTGACATGTTCTTCTAGTCTATTCCCTCCTCTAACTTCTCTAATTGAGTCTCCTTTCTCAGACTACTGTGATAACTTCTTAATTGAGTTCACTGCCCCCCACCTCACCTTCTGTTTTTCAAATCTCACCAGTTATAGGACACTTCTGAACATGTCACACTCTTGTTCAGAACTGTTGATGTCTTTTGAGTTCAGCCTACGCTAAAGTGCACACTTTTTAGCGTGGAATTGACAGCGATTGATATCTGGCTTCATCCTGCTTTTCTGACTGGATTGTCTACCATAATCTTTTATCTCCTTTTAGCCAGTCTGTACTGCTACCTTTCCTGAATGCGGCTGGAATGTCCCACTGTATCTGTTTCACCACATCTATGAGTCTAAGTCCTATCTTACCTATTGCACAAATATATCATGCCTACTATAGAACAGGTATTGCCCTTGACACTCAGGTTAGAAAGGTAAATGACAGGGCCGGGCGCAGTGGCTCACGCCTGTAATCCCAGCACTTTGGGATACCAAGGTGGGCAGATTATGAGGTCAGAAGTTTGAGACCAGCCTGGCCAACATGGTGAAACCCCGTCTCTACTAAAAAATACAAAAATTGGCTGGGTGTGGTGGTGGGCTTTTATAATCCCAGCTACTCGGGAGGCTGAGGCAGGAGAATTGCTTGAAATTCAGGAAGGCAGAAGTTGCAGTGAGCCGTGATCGCGCCACTGCACTCCAACCTGGGCAATGAGAGCAAAAATCTGTCTCAAAAAAAGAAAATAAAAAAGGTAAATGACATAATCAGAAAAGACTAAATTAGAACATGATGGAAAGTGGCAGGGCATGTCTGGAGAGACAACTGGTTTATGGACAGTTCTTATGTATGTTAAGCTAAGGAATTTCAATTTTTTCTTGGGTAATTAGACGCCATTGATAAAGTTTCTTTTGTTTGTTTGTTTTTGTTTTGTTTGTTTGTTTTGAGACAGAGTCTCACCAGGCTGGGGTGTAGTCATGCGATGTTGGCTCACTGCAACCTCCATCTCCGGGGCCTAAGTGATCCTCCCACCTCAGCCTCCTGAGACTATAGACACACTGCCACACCCGGCTAATTTTTGTATTTTTTGTAGAGATGTATTTTCACCATGTTTCCCAGGCTGGTCTTGAACTCCTGGGCTCAAGCCATCTGCCTGCCTCAGCTTCCCAAAGTGCTGGGATTACAGGGTGAGCCCAGCCAATAAGTTTTAAGTAGGGGAGTAACGGCACATTTGAATTTTAGAAAATTCACTTTGGCCGTAGAATGGAAAATGGTTTGGAGAAGAATGAGACATGAAGTGAGGAGAAAAGTTAGAAGCCTAGTTTAATAGTCCAATCAAGAGATAATATACATTTGAATTAAGGGTGCATTTGAACAAGGATGGAAATATGGATGTGGATTTTATTTGAAAGATGTTTACATGGCAAAATTGACAGGACCTGGTAACTCACTGAATAACTGGGGGAATGGTAATGGAACAGGAATGGTCTTGTTTGTGACTTGATCGTCTTTAGTCAGGATAGAGAATGTAAGAGAAGCTTTTAGGTTGGAGAGAGGAGTGGCATAATAAGACGATTTTTGGACTTGTTGACTTAAAAGTCCTTTTGGGTTATTCAAGTGAACTTCTCTGACTGGCTATTTGTTGTTGGTATCTGATGAAGCAGATTTGGAACTTCTAGATGTGTAAGGCCATAAATGTAGATGAAGCCTATACAAAGACTTATACGTGAATGTTCATGGCAGCTCTTTTCAGTCAAAAACTGGAAACAATCCAATGTCCATCAGCAGGTGAATGAATAAGCAAATTGTGATACAGACAAACAGTGGAATACTACTCAGCAACAAAAAGGAACAAACTGGCTGGGTGAGTTGGCTTGTGCCTATAATCCCAGCACTTTGGGAGGCCAAGGTGGGAGGATTACTTGAGCCCAAGAGTTCCAGGCCAGCCTAGGCAACATAGTGAAAACCTGTCTCTACAAAAAACTTAAAAAATTAGCCAAAACATTAAAAAAAATTAGCCAGATGTGGTGGCATGAGCCAGTAGTCCCAACTGCGTGGGCGGCTGAGGTGGGAGCATTGCTTGAGTCTGAGAGGTCAAGGCTGCAGTGAGGTGTGATTGTGCTCCTGCACTCCAGCCTGGGCAAAAAAATGAGACCCTGTCTCCAAAAAAAAAAAAAAAAAAAAGAGAGAGAACAAACTTGATACAAATGACAACATGGCTGAATCTCAAAATAATTATACTTAATGAAAGAAGGGAAACAAAAAAAGAATATATACTGTATATTCTACTTATAGAACATTCTAGAAGCTGCACACTAGTGCAGATCAGTGGTTGTTTAGGGAGAGGCTTTTTATGTTCACTTGTCTTGATTGTGCTGATGGTTTCAGGGGTGTATACATATGCTGGAATTTTTCAGATTGTACATTTTAAATATGTGCAGTTTATTGTATGTCAGTTGTACCTCAATGAAGATATTTTAAAAAGTAGATGAGACCACATGCTGAAAATGATTTGAGTAAGACTGAAAAAGGGCTGGCATAAGAAGTGGGGGAGGGGAGTGGAAAATAGTGTATTAGGGAGATAGTGGAGGAAGAGGAACGATGTAAGGAGACTAAGAAGCAAGGAGTCAGGCAGAAGGAATGAAACGCTAGTGTCTGAGAAGTTGAGAGAGGAATGCTTCAAGAAAAGAGTTGTTAGCTGTGTGCAATGGCTCACACCTGTAGATCCTAGCATGTTGGGAGGCCCAGGCAGATGGATCACCTGTGGTCAGGAGTTTGAGACCAGCCTGGCCAACATAGGGAAACCCCTGTCTTTACTAAAAATACAAAAATTAGCCTGACGTGGTGGTGCACGCCTGTAATCCCAGCTACTTGGGAGGCTGAGACACAAGAATCCTGGGAGGTGGAGGCTGCAGTGAGCTGAGATCACACCATTGTACTCCAGCCAGGGTGACAGAGCGAGACTGTTTCAAAAAGAAACGAAAACAAATCAGCTGGGCGAGGTGGCTCATGCCTGTAATCCCAGCACTTTGAGAGGCTGAGGCGGGGGATCACCTGAGGTTAGGAGTTCCACACCAGCCTAACCAACATGGAGAAACCCTGTCTCTACTAAAAATACAAAATTAGCTAGGCGTGGTGGCGCATGCCTGTCATCCCAGCTACTTGGGAGGCTGAGGCAAGATAATTACTTGAACCCAGGAGGCAGAGGTTGTGGTGAGCTGCGATTGTGCCATTGCACTCCAGCCTGGGCAACAGGAGTGAAACTCCATCTCAGAAAAAAAAAAAAAAAAAAAAAAAAAAAAGAAAAAGAAAGAAAAACAAAAAACCAAAAAAACTAGTCAGGCTTGGTGGCACGCACCTGTGGTCCTGGCTACTCAGGAGGCCAAGGTGGGAGGAATGCCTGAGCCTGGGATGTCGATACTGAGGTGAGCCATGATCGTGCCATTGCACTGCCGTCTGGGTGACAGGGTAAAACCCTGTCTCAAAAAAAAGAAACAAAAAAAAAGAGAGAAAGGAAAGAGTCATTGATCATATCAGGCTGTAGAAAAGTCAAAGGGCCTGAAAAGTGTTAAGTTTGGCAGCTAAGGGGTCATTGGTCACTATGTCAGAGCAGTTTTATTGTGACAGTAGAAGATGGAAGAACATGGAGAAAGTAAGAATAGCAAGGGCTGCTGACCTTTTTGTTCAGATTATTTTTTTTCTAGAAGCTTGGAATGGAAGGGAAAAGAGATAGTGCTGAGGCAAAAAAGATATTCAAGATTGGGTAAGACATTTTTGCTTCTTATTTGGAGATGACAAAAACTTGTTAAGAGCCTTTGGGGAAGGAGCTAATAGAGAATGCTGGTGAAGATTCAGGAACACAAAGCAATGAAATTTGCCTTGAACTGTTTGGGAGATACTACTTTAAGCACTTCGCCTGTGTTCTCATTTAATTCTCATAGGATACTATTATGGCTTCCTTTTTACAGGAGAGAAAATCAAGGTCTGGAAAGTTAAATTTGCCCATGTAATTTAGTTACAGAATCTTTATTTTTATTTTTAAAATTTATTTATTTATCTATTTTTGACCCCCCTCCCCCGACCCTAAAATCTGTATTTTTAAACACTGTGTTGACTGGGCGTGGTGGCTTATGCTGTTAATGCCAACACTTTGGGAGGCCAAGGCAGGAGGATCACTTGAGGCCAGGAGTTTGAGACCAGCCTAGACCACATAGTGAGACGCTGTCTCTACAAGGAAAAAAAAACCACGTATGGTGGTGCATGCCTGTAGTCCCAGCTACTCAGGAGGCTGAAGTGGGAAGATTGCTTGAGCCCAGGAGTTTGAGGCTGCAGTGAGCTATGATTGGGCTACTGCACTCTAGCCCAGGTTACAGAGTGAAACCTTGTCTCTAAATACATTAATTAATAAAACACTGTGTGATGCTATCTCTGGCAGGGGTAATGAGATAAGAGGGAAAGTGATAAAGATGGGTTTGTAGGTTGGGGAGCAGGGAGTTCATGCTAAATAATCACCTCTATTTCCTTCCTTCCCTCCCTCCCTCCCTCCCTCCTTCCTTCCTTCCTTTTTTTGTTTTTGAGACAGAGTCTTGCTCTTGTCATCTAGGCTGGAGTGCAGTGGTGCAATCTCAGCTCACTGCAGCCTCCGCCTCCTGGGATCCAGCAACTCTGCCTCAGCCTCCCCAGTAGCTGGGATTACAGGTGCACTCTGCCACATGTGGCTAATCTTTTGTATTTTAGTAGAGATGGGGTTTCACCATGTTGCCCAGGCTGGTCTTGAACTCCTGAGCTCAGGCAGTCTGCCCGCCTCGGCCTCCCAATGTCCTGGGATTACAGGCATGAGCCACCGGCCCCTGGCCAAATCACCTCCATTTTCATGATGAAATGAAAGGCAAAAATTTTTTTACAGAGTGAAGAAAGGGAAAGTAGTAAGGAATTTAGAAGGAATAGTGAAGTTTGGGAATTGCTGCTGTGGAGTGTAGAGGAGCCAACCAGTACCTTAGAAAGGAATTGCAAGACAGGTGCAGTGGCTCATGCCTGCAATTCCAGCACTTTGGGAGCCTGAGGTGAGAGGATCACTTGAAACCACGAGTTCAAGACCAGCCTGGGCAACATGGTGAGACACCATCTCTACAAAAAAAAAAAAAGACAGCCATGGTGGTACGCACCTGTAGTCCCAGCCACTCGGGAGACTGAGGTGGGAGGATCCCGTGAGCTCAGGAGGCTGATGCTGCAGTGACCCATGGGAAAGAAAGAAAGAGCGAGAGAGAGAGAGAGGAATTGCTGAGCAGCGCTGAGTGTGGAGACCATAAACTTGGAGTAGAGTTGATCTGGTGGTTGTGAGATTCTCCTCCGGCAGCACTTATCTGTTCAGGTAAACAGGGAGAGAAGATAGTTGGTTGCAGGTAGCTGCAGTAGAAATTAAGAAGATAGGGATGTTTCAAATGATAGAGAGGAAGTAAGGGTATACAATAGAATTAATGGACTGAAAGAAAAATTAAGGCTCCATGGATTCAAAATCTTCTTGAGTTAGAAGAGAAGGGTAGTGGGAGTAGATAGGGGATTATGATTAGAGATGATGACAATTGTTATGTTTTGGAGTTTTACAATTCCAGAGATAGAGGCTGAGGAGGGCAGATCACCTGAGTTCGAGACCAGCCTGGCCAACATGGCGAAACCTCGCTTCTACCAAAATACAAAAATCATCTGGATGTGGTGGCACATGCTACTCGGGAGGCTGAGGTAGGAGAATCGCTTGAAACTTGGAGGTGGAGGTTGCAGTGAGCTACGGTCGGGCCACTGCACTCCAGCCTGGGCAACAAGAGCAAAACTCCGTCTCAAAAAGGAAAAAAAAAGGGATTCCAGAGATAAAGCAGATGAGACAATTAGGAGCTCTAAAGTTATGTATTGGGTTGCATATGGGAATGATGATGAAGTCCACAGAGATTATGGAATGTACTGTAGCAGAGAGGGAGACTATATTCTAGGAGTGGCAGGAAGGTCCAGAAGTAACAGCAGTAAGGATGTTTTAATCAAATAATAGTAAAAGTGACAACTACTTCTTACCTCCTCTGATGTAGTATTTATTACAGCCATAGACAAAATAGGAAAAAACTTTGTACTTCATTTTAGAAGTTTGTCTTGTGATAAAGTTTTTACCCTAACATTTTGTCATGAAGATTTTTCAATACACAGAAAAGTCGAAAGAATTGTACAGTAAACACCCTTATTCCCATTGCCCAGATTTTATAATTAACATTTTATTATAATTTTATTATGTTTGCTCTATGGCATGCCTATCCATCCCTTCATCCATGAATCCATCTTATTATTAGTATTATTTTTTGAGACAGAGTCTTGCCCTGTGGCCCAGGCTGGAGTGCAGTGGCACAATCTCAGCTCACGGCAACCTCCACCTCCTGGGTTCAAGCAATTCTCCTGCTTCAGCCGTCCGATTAGCTGGGATTACAGGCATGTGCCTCCACACCCCGATAATTTTTGTATTTTTATTAGAGACAGGGTTTTGCCATATTGGCCAGGCTGGTCTCAATCTTCTGACCTCAGGTGATCCACCTGCCTCGCCCTGCCCATTTTGGTATTTTTAATAGAGTTGGGGTTTCTCCATGTTGGCCAGGCTGGTCTCAAATTCCTGACCTCAAGTGATCTACCTGCCTCACCCTCCCAAAGTGCTGGGGTTACAGGCATGAGCCACTGTGCCTGGCCAGAAGTTTTTAATACTGATGGAATCAAATATATGTTTTTTCTTTTAAGGTTATTGCTCTCTTATGTCTAAGAACCCTTTGCCGATATTTTCCTAATGTTGTGTTTTAAAAGCTTTATACTTTTAGCTTTCATAGACTCTGTGGTCCATTTCAAGTTAATTGTTGTGTTATGATACGAGGTAGGAATTGAGATCCATTTATTTTCAATGCTGATATCTAGTTATTTCAGAACTATCTGTTGAAGAGACCCTCTTCTTTTTTTTTTATTGCCCCTTGCAGAGCAGGGCTATGTCATAGACAGTATGCCTAAAGTAGTAGCCTGTTGAAGAGATTTTCTTTTTTCTGTTGGATTGTGTTGATATTTTTATGAAAATTACATGATTCATGTGTGTACGTGTATATGCAGTCAGTCCTCTGCATCTGTGCATTCAAACAACTGTGGATCAAAAGTATCTGGGGGAGCAGGCTGGGGGGAAATTGCATCTGTACTAAATTTGTCAGATTTTTTTGGTCATTACTCCTTAATATAGTACAACTCCTTACATAGTATTAATTCTTATTAGTAATCTGGAGATGATTTAAAGTATATGGGAGGATGTGCACAGGTTGTATGCAAATGCTATACCACTTTCTGTAAGATTATAACTTGAGCATCTGCACATTTTGGTATCTGAGGGAGGTCCTGGAACCAATCCCCCATGGATACCGATGGACGACTATATACACACACACACAACTGTATCTGTATCTCTCTGTCAGTTGATTTCTAGGCTCTCTATTCTCCATTTATCTAATTGTTGATTTCTCTACTTATAGTAAGTTTTGGTGTTAGGTAGTGTAATACTCCAGTTTTATTCTTTTAAAAATTATGTTTTAGTGTTTCTAGATCTTTTTAAATGTTAATCTTTCATTCCTGTGATAATAAGTCATGGCAGATAGTATTTTATTGAGTTCCTGCTGTTTGCCAGTATCCTAGGCAATATTGTTCACATGCTTATCTCCGTTCTACCCATTGACTTTTGAAGGTGGTAATGTCCCAGTTGTACAGCTGAGGAAATGGATTTTATGAGGACAGACTGCATAAGATCTTATGACTAGTAAGGAGTAGAATCAGGATTTGAACCTAAGTCAGAATAGCTTCAAAAACAACTCTTTATATTCCACTGTGTTGCCTTTTTTGAGTAGGAAGTATAATGCAGTACAGTGGTGCTCTAATTGTCCTGAACCTTAGATTTTTAAGGAATAAGTATCTCAGGAGAGAGGGAGGCTGAATGGACAGGGCTTTGAAACCCCTTACTTTAAGCTGAGGAGCTCAGCCCTTTTACATTTTGGAGCTTTGCATAGGATTTCATTTGGAAAAAAAAAGGTTCTGTTGCATTAAAAAAGGTAGAATTTTAAAAGACACTGGTTAATGGAAAGGTAGCACAGACCATAAAGGAACTGGCTGAGGATTAACGGTCTTTGGGTGGCAGTGAGAAGCTAGGAGACTGTCCTTATATGCTTATGTTTGTATGCTTATGGTGGAAGTGACATTGACGTATAATTTATTTTATTTCATTTTATTGTTTTATTTTTTTGAGACAGATTCTTGCTCTGTCACCCAGGCTGGAGTGCAGTAGTGCAATCATGGCTTACTACAGCCCCAACTTCCTGGGGTCCAGTAATCCTCCCACCTTAGCCTTCTGAGTAGTTGGGACAACAGACATGTGCCACCACACCCAGCTAATTTTTGTATTTTTGGTAGAGATGGGGTTTCACCTTGTTACCTAGGCTGGTCTCGAGCTCTTGAGCTCAAGTATTTCACCTGCCTCAGCTTCCCAGTGTGCTGGGATTACATATGTGAGCTACTGCACCTAGCCCATATAATTTTTTTTTTTTTTTTTAAGACACCAAGTCTTACTCCATCACCAAGGCTGGGGTGCAGTGGTGTAATCATAGCTCACTGTAACCTTGAACTCCTAGGCGCGAGCAATTTTTGCACCTCAGCCTCCCAGGTAGCTAGGACCACAGGTGTGCACTACCACTCCTGGCTAATTTAAAAAAATTGTTTTTGTAGAGACAGGGTCTCACTATGTTAGTCAGGCTGGTTACTCACTCCTGACCTCAAGTGATCTTCCTGCCTTGGCCTCTCAAAGCACTGGGATTACAGGAGTGAGCCACTGTTCCTGGCCAGAAGTGACTTTTAAAATGGAAGTGGGACCATAAATGGGTGAATGAATGAATGAATCAGTGAATGGAAGTGGGAGTTAGCTAGTTAAGGTTTAGGAGAAAATAAATTCCAAGGATTTGTGGTAGCTTGGAGGCCAAGAGGAACTCAGCATTTTTGGAGTTCTGAGTAGCTGAAGTCTGGAGTGTGGGGCCAGATCTTGTGAATCAAATAATTGCATTTTATCTTGTCAGCAGTGGGGAGCAACTGCAGGGTTTTAAGCAGGGAGCTGACACACATGAATTTTGAAGGACTGCTGTAGACTGTATGGAGCATGGATTAAATGGGAACTGAACTGTAGGCAGGAAAGCCAGTTAGGAGATTTTGCAGTAGTTCATGGAAGGGATGACAGGTGGCTTTAACTAGAGCAATAGCTGTGGGTATAGAGAAAAGTGGACAAATTAATTAGAGAGATTTAGAGGTAGATTGGTGATTGAATTGAGCAGGGCAGTGAGGGGAGTCAAAGAGGATTCCTAGGTTTCTGACTGAGGTGTTTAAGTGGGGATGGTGAAGAAAGGGGGAATATTGGGAGAAGATCACGTTTGGAGGGAAATTAAGGAACCATCAGTATTCTAGAGATTAGAGGGCTGGGAGAGAATTGTGATAGGAGGGATTTACTCTTTGGCGGATGTCCAAGCGTGGAAGGCCTGTTTGATCGACTGTCCTTGATAATCATAGGCAGGTATAGCCTGAAGGCTTTGAGGATGGCTCTGAAGTACATTTCAAACACCATCTCCTCCACAAAGCCTTTCTACTACAACTCCATCCCCTAAGTAGAGTGAATGTCTTCATACTCTTAGTACCTACACCTTAATTTTGAAATACTCATGTTTAGTATATTTTGTTTTAGCAAATAGGAAGCAAATACTATATTTTAGAAATAGTTCATGTAAAATGGCTGTTTTTTTTTTTCTTTTCTTTTTCTTTTTTTTTTTTAAGTGTGATGCTTCATGGGGAGCCTTTGTCGTTGTACTAGTCCAGGACCTCTTAGAAGCAGATGCCAAGATGGGATTAAGCACATAAGAAATTTGTTAGGTGAAATGCTTGTGAGGGGGAAAAAGGAAGGAGACAGGGAGAGTTGTCAGACTGATGTCAGTCTGACTCCAAGTTAAAAGAGAGGTAAGGAAGGAAGGAACTTTGGGTGAAAGTGTCTTAGACTGTAGTGCAATACTAAGGAAAGTTTGCAAGGCCTTAGGAAGTGTTTGAGTGAAAGTTGCCTATTGCAAGAATAATGTGTCTCCCAGGAATAGGCCTGCCATGCTCAGTCAGTGACGGGGAGGAGCTAGTGAGAAACTGGCCTTGACACAAACACAGTGATGGATTTGAGTGCAGCTGCTGCAGCACTCAGTCTGTTATCCTTCCTGTAGTCAGATATCTGAGAGGTTCATTCTTATGACCAATCAGGGTCATCTCTGGCTACGAATTGCCTAATTCGGGATAAATTAGTTTTTCCCCATTTCAGGTGGGTAATTTGTTCCAAAAAAAACCGTGTACTGAAAAAAAAAAAAAAGAAAGAAAAAGGTTGCCTTAAGGTGAATTCTTAAAAGTAAAAACTTAATTTTCATTGAAATTAATGGTACACAGTTTACTTCTGAAGCTAATCATATAAACTTTGCATTCATTTTCAATGTTTATGTAATTAAATCTTTAATATGCAAAACCACGAACAGAACAGTAAGACAAAAGAAAACAATTCAAGTAACACCCCGAATTATTATTCTGTGAACTAGTGAACCAGGAGTACTTGAGGCAAACCAGCAGTAAGTTCCTGAATAGTCCAACCATGTGGCCACAAAGATGACTCCTTGTTGGCTTTCCTTGTTAGTATGGGCTACCTCACAGGCAGACAGGTGCAAACCAGTGAATGAAATTCCTCAGAATGTCAAATTCTGGTAACTTCCTCTTGGAGTTGGGAGTGGAGATATACATGGGAAAATAAGTAATTTAAATATTTGGTTTTATGGACCCTGAATTACTCAGATGTTTAAGAAAGTTTTTTTTTTTAAACTGTAACAGGAAGATGACTTGAATCTTTAATTCTACTTTAATGCTTCATGCTGATTGTGTGTATGTGTGTGTGTGTGTGTGTGTCAGGATGTCACTCCGTTACCCAGGCTGGAGTGCAGTAGCACAATCTCAGCTCACTGTAGCCTCCACCTCCTAGGCTCAAGTGAACCTCCCATGTCAGCCTCCCAAGTAGCTGGGACCACAGGCATGCACCACCACGCCTGGCTAATTTTTTTGTATTTTTTTGTTAGAGACAGGGTTTCACCATGTTGCCCAGGCTGGTCTCAAACTCTTGAGCTCAGGAGGTTCACTTGCCTGGGCCTCCCAAACTGCTAGGATTACAGTTGTGAGCCACCACAGCTGGACTGAGTTTTACTGGTTTGATTTTTTTTTTTTTTTTTTGAGACAGTCTCACCCTGTCGCCCAGGCTGGAGTGCAATGGCACAATCTTCGCTCACTGCAACCTCTGCCCCCAGAGTTCTAGCGACTCTCCTACCTCAGCCTCCCGAGTAGCTGGGATTACAGTTGCCTGCCACCATGGCCGGCTATTTTTTTTTTTTTTTTGTATTTTTAGTAGGGACGGGGTTTCGCATGTTGGCCAGGCTGGTCTCGATCTCCTGATTTCAGGTGATCCACCTGCCTCGGCCTCCCAAAGTGCTAGGATTACAGGTGTGAGCCACTGTGCCTGGCCACTGGTTTGATTTTATTTACCAAATTAGTTGAGCACTATTTGTATGGCAAGCATGGATATAAAATTTAAAAAAATACATAATTGTTGGTCTTATGAAACTTTGGTGATTAAAAAAAATCTGTAATCTGTCCATATGAGTTAAGCAGCCCAATTGTAAATATGATCAATCCTAGGATACAGAAAGTAGTTTGGCAGCCAGCCTTGGTGCCTCACAGCTGTAATCCCAGCACTTTAGGATGCTGTAGCAGCTTGAGGCCAGGAGTTTGAGACAACCTGGGCAACATGGTGAGACCCCGTCTCTATTTAAAAAAAAAAAAAAAAAGTAGTTCAGGATTAAAAAAAAAAATAAAGAAAAAACAAGTCTTGGTAGAACATAAGTTGTTTTTAATTGATACAAACTTTTTGTAGTAAGCTAACTTAAATTTCAGTTGTTCTTTTTTAATGCCTGAAACAATTATTTTCTATGTATGGCTCAGTAATTTGTAATGGAATGCACTTACTGACAATTAATTCACAGATGCTTAAGAGCTTTGGTAGGGCCGATTTCTATAGAATATTTAATAACTTTGATTTTTTTTATTGTGGTAAAATATATTTATACAATATTAAATTTGCCATTTTAACCACTTGAAATGTACAATTGAATGTCATTAATTACATTCACAATGTTGTGCAACCATTACTACCATCTATTCTCTCCCAATCCCTAGTAACTTCTAATCTACTTTCTGTCTCTATCAATTTACCTATTCTAGATATTTCATGTAAGTGGAATAATAAAATATTGTATTTTTATGTATGACTACTTTCATTTAGCATAATATTTTCAGGGTTCATCTGTGTTGCAGTATGTACCAGAATTTCATTCCTTTTTAACACTCAGTAATACTCTGTTTATTCAGGTGGACATTTTGCACCTTTTGGCTAAACTGAATACTGCAGTGAACATTAGCATACAATTATTGGTTTAAGTCCCTCTTTGCAATTCATCTGGGTATGTTCCTTGGAATGGAATTGCTGGGTTGTTTTGTAATTTGCTATGGTTAGCTTCTTCAGGAAGTGCCATATTGTTTTTCACAGAAGCTGTAATATTTTACATTCCTACCAGCAATATACACAGGTCAATTTCTCTACTTCCTTGCCCACACTTGCTTTTTTCTTTCTTTTTTTATCCCATCCTACTTGGTGTCCTTTTGGTTTGTATTTCTCTAATCACTAATGATGTTAAGCATCTTTTCACATGCTTATTGGCCATTTGTGTGTCTTCTTTAGAGAAATGTCTATTCAGATTCATTGCCCATTTTTTATTATTTATTTATTTTTTGAGATGAAGTCTTGCTCTTGTCCCCCAGGCTGGAGTGAGATGGTGTGATCTCGGCTCACTGCAACCTCCGGCTCACTGCTGGGTTCAAGCAATTTTCCTGCCTCGGCCCCGCCGAGTAGCTGAGATTATAGGCACCTGCCACCATGCCTGGCTAATTTTTAGAGTTTTAGTACAGACGGGGTTTCACCATGTTGGCCAGGCTGGTCTAGAACTCCTGACCTCAGGTGTTCCATCCCCCTCAGCCTCCCAAAGTGCTGGGATTACAGGCGTGAGCCACTGCGCCTGGACCATTGCCACTTTTTTAATTTGGTTGTTTGTGTTTTTGATGTTTTTAGGAGATTCTTATTATATATTCTTGATATTAGACCTTTATCCAATATATGATTTGCAAATATTTTCTCTCATGTAAACCCAATCAAAAGTTTATCTTTTTAGTTTCTTGATAATGTCCTCTGATGAATGAAAGTTTTTAATTTTGATGAAGTCAGATTTATCTATTTTTTCTTTCATTGTCTTATGCTTTTTGTATTAGATCTTAAGAATTCATTGCCAAATCCAAGGTCATGAGGATTTGCCCCTATGTCTTCTTCTAAGAGGTTTATGGTTTTAGCTCTTATATTTAGGGCATTGATACATTTTCAGTTAATTTTTGTATTTGGTATAAGTTAGGAGTCCAACATCATTCTTTTGCATGTGGAAATTCAGTTGTCTCAGCACCATTTGTTGAGCAGACTCTTATTTCTGCATTCAGTGGACTTGGCACCCTTGTCAAAAATCAGTTGGTCATAGATGTATCAGTTTCTTTTGGTACTCTCAGTTTCATGCTGTTGGTCTATATGTCTATCCTTTGTCAGTACCATACTGTTTTTGGTTACTGTAGCATTATAGTAAGTTCTGAAGTCAGAAAGTGTGAGTGTTCCAACTTTTTTTTTTTTTCTTGATTGGCTTTTCAGTGTCCCTTGCAGCTCTGTGAATTTGAGGGTCAGCATTTCCATTTCTGCAAGAAAAGATTTTGGAATTTTGATAGAGATTGCATCGAATCTGTACATTGCTCTAGGTAGTATTGATGTCTTAACAATATTAAGTCTTCCTACTCAATAACTCAGGATGACTTTTAATTTATTTTGGTTATTTTAAATTTTCTGCAGCAGTGTTTTGTAATTTTTAAGGTAAAACTCACCTCCTTGGTTAAATCTCTAAGTATTCTTTTAGATGTTATTGTTCTTTTCAATGTTAAATGTAATTGCATTCCTAATTTCTTTTTCAGATTATTCATTGCAGATGTATAGAAACACAACTGCTTAATTTTTTTTTTAAGTTATTTATTTTTTTGAGACAGTGTCTCGCCCTGTCACCCAGGCTGGAGTGCAGTGGCATGATCACAGCTAACTGTAGCCTCAACTTCCTGGGCTCCAGCAATCCTCCCACCTCAGCCTTCTGAGTAGTTGGGACTACAGGTGCATGCCACCACACCACACACCACACTGGCTAATTTTTTTATTTTTGGTAAGACAGGGTTTCGCCTCGTTGGCCAGGCTGGTCTCAGACTCCTGAGCTCAAGTGATCCACCAGCCTCAGCCTCCCAAAGTGTTGGAATTATAGGCATGAGCCACTGCACATGGCCCACAGCTGCTTTTTGTGTGCTGACTTTGTACTTTACAACTTGATGAATTAACTTACTAGCTCCACCTTCTTGTGGATTCTTTGGGAGTTTTTTGTTTTGTTTTGTTTTGTTTTTTTGAGACAGAGTCTCGCTCTGTCACCCAGGCTGGAGTGCAGTGGTGTGATCTAGGCTCACTGCAACCTCTGCCTCCTGGGCTAAAGTGATTCTCGTGTCTCAGCCTCCCGAGTAGCTGGGATTACAGGTGTGCGTCACCACACCCAGCTAATTTTTGTGGTTTACTTAATAGAGATGAGGTTTCACCATGTTGCCCTGCCTGGTTTCAGACTCCCGGCCTCAAGTGATCCACCAGCCTGGGCCTCCCAAAGTGCTGGGATTATAGGCGTGAGCTACCATGCCTGGCCTCTTTGGGATTTTTCTCTATATAGGATTATGTTATTGGCAAATAAAAATAACATTTCAATTTGGATGCTTTTTCTTTTTCTTGTTTAATTGTTCTGCCTAGAGTTTTATTTTTAAAACTGGTTTACTTCTGGTTGGTACGGTGTTGAATGGAAGTGGTGATAGTATCCGTGTTTTGTTCCTGATCTTAGGGAGAAAGTTTTCAGTCTTTCACGACTGAGCGTGTTAGATGCCCTTTATCATTTTGAGGAAATTATCTTGTATTCCTAGTTTTCTAAGTGTTTTTATCATGAAAGGGTGTTCGATTTTGTCAGATGCTTTTTCTGAGTTAAGAGGTCATGTATTTCCCCCCCCTTCATTCTATTAATGTATATTTATGTTGATTTTTTTTTTTAAGACACCCAACCACCTTTGCAATCTTAGGATAAATCCCACTTGGTCAAAGTATATAATCCTTTTAATGTACTATTGAATTTAGTTTGCTGATATTTATTTGCTAATATTAGTTTGCTGCAAAACCATTAAGTATATGTGCATAGTTACCAGCATATTGACTATTAACTGTTGGTCATTTGAGCATATATATTATATATATATATATATATTTTTTTTTTTTTTTTGAGCTGCAGTTTCACTCTTGTTCCCCAGGCTGGAGTGCAGTGGCACAGTCTCAGCTCACTGCAACCTCCACCTCCTGAGTTCAAGCGATTCTCCTGCCTCAGCTTCCTGAGTAGCTGGGATTACAAGTGCCCACCACCATGTCTGGCTAATTTTTGTATTTTTAGTAGAGACGGGTTTTCACCGTGTTGGCCAGGATAGTCTCAAACTCCTGACTTCAGGTGATCTACCCGTCTCGGCTCCCCAAAGGGCTGGATTTACAAGCATGAGCCACCGCGCCCGGCCCAAATGCATATAAATTTAAAATGAGATGGAATCTTGCTCTGTCATCCAGGCTGGAGCACTAGAGTGCAATGGCGCGATCTCAGCTCACTGCGACCTCCACCTCCCAGGTTCAAGCAGTTCTCCTGCTTCAGCCTCCTGAATAGCTGGGATTGCAGGCATGTGCCACCACACCTGGGTAATTTTTGTATTTTTAGTAGAGACGGGGTTTCCCCATGTTGGTCAGGCTGGTCTCAAACTCCTGACCTTGTGATCCGCCTGCCTCGGCCTCCCAAAGTGCTGGGATTACAGGCGTGAGCTACCGCACCTGGCCGTACCAGTCTTTCTTTTCCAGAATCTGTGTAGCCTCATCTTTTGGACTTCAAAATCCTTGTTGTTTCCCCTCAATAATGAGACTTTCTCCGCCTTTTAAAACAGAAGCGGAATTTTTTTTTTTTTTTTTTTTTAGAGTCTTGCTCTGTTGCTCAGGCTGGAGTGCAGTAATGTGATCACGGTTCTCTACAGCCTTGGCCTCCTGGGTTTTACTGATCCACCCAACTCAACCTAGTCTAGCTGAGTAGCTAGGACTACAAGTGTGTACCACCACACCCACCTAATTTTTTTTCCCTTTGGTAAAGATGAACTCTCATTGTGTTGCCCAGGCTGATCTTTCACTCGTAGGCTCAAGCAATCCTCCTGCCTTAGCCTCCCAAAGTGCTGGGTTTACAGGTATAAGCTACCACACCTGGCCAAAGTGGCACTTTTTGTGTGTGTGTGTGAGACAGAGTCTCACACTGTCACCCGGGCTGGAATGCAATGGCATGATCCTGCTCACTGCAACCTCTGCTTCCTGGGTTCAACCGATTCTCCTGCCTCAGCCTCCCGAGTAGCTGGGATTACAGGCGCCTGCCACCACGCCTGGCTAATTTTTGCATTTTTAGTAGAGATGGGGTTTCTCCATGTAGGTCAGGCTGGTCTCTAACTCCTGACCTAGTGATCTGCCCGCCTCGGCCTCCCAAAATGCTGGGATTACAGGCATGAGCCACTGTGCCCAGCCTGAAGTGGTACTTTTTAATTAAAAAAAAAAATCAAAATGAAACTCAATACATAGGCAGGTCATAAAAAATGATTTTTTCTTTTGCATAAGCAGTGAGTAGAATTAAACTGTTCCCTCACCTTCACCTGGTGGTACCTGGAGTACATTTGGGAAGTCCTCAACTTGGAAAACCCGTCTTCCCTATGTACTGCTGGTAATTAGAAGCAAGAAATTTTTCTGAAGTTTGTCAAGCATTTTATGAAGGAGACATTGCTAGTTTATTGTCTTTTTTTAAAGTATATTTTAAGCATTTTTCTTATATTCCTAATATAAATGTTGCTTTGTCAGAAATTTCAACATTTTGAACAAATTTTGATAGTTTCTAAAAAAATATAATTCAAACCAGGTTTAGTTAGGATGGGTGCCTAGAATGCTGTCATGATACATACACTGCTATATATAAAGTTTATTTCTATTATCATCTAGTTGTTCAACAGTTGATTTAGGCATAATATTGAAATTACTTTTGCAGTTTGATATAGTTTGGATATTTAACCCCTCCAAATTTCATGTTGAAATTTGTCCACGTCCAATCTCTTGTCTTAGTGTCAGACAGTGGGTCCCGGTGGGAGGTGTTTGGGGTCATGGGGCTGGTCCCTTATGAATGAGTTGGTACCATCCTTGTCCCAGAGGTAATATGTGAATTCCTGCTCTATTAGTTCATGTGAGAATTGGTTGTTTAAAAGAGCACGACACACTTTCCCTCTCTCTTGCCATGTGACACATTTGCTCCCCCTTTAGGCTATGTCGTGATTGGAAACCTCTTGAGGTCCTTACCAGAAGCAGGTGCTAGTGGCATGCTTCTTGTACAGCCTGCAGAACTGTCAGCCAAGTAAAACTCTTTACTTTATAAATTACCCAGCCTCAGGTATTTCTTTATAGCAATGCAAATGGACTAAAAGACAGCTAAACACTTTTTTTTCCCCATGTCTCCTTGCTGTATTTTATTACGTTTTTGAGACAAGGTCTCGCTCTGTTGCCCAAGCTGGATTGCAGTGGTGCAATCTTGGCTCCTTCTGGGCTTAAGTGATCCTCCCTCCTCAGCTTCTGAAGTAGCTAGGACTAAAGGTGTATACCACCACACCCAGCTATTTTTCTTTAAATTTTTTTGTAGAGACAGTGTCTCACTATGTTGCCTAGGCTGGTCTTGAACTCCTGGTCTCAAGGAATCCTCCTGCCTTGACCTCCCAAACTGCTTGGATCACCATGCCTGGCCTGCTCTCTTGTTTCTGTACGTTAGACTTTTTGCAGATTTCCACACATAAGCGATATCATCAGTATTTTCTTTCAGTGTCTGGCTTATTTTACTGAGTATAATGTTCTCTGGGTTTATACATGTAGTTGCAAATGGCAGTATCTCATTTTTAAAGGCTGAATGGTATTCCATTGTTTGCATCTGTGTGTATCACAATTTTTTTCATTCATCTGTCAATTGACACATCGTTTCCATAACTTGGCTATCGTGACTAGTACTGTAATGAACACAGGAGCACAGATATCTCTACTAGGTGCTGATTTCATTTGCTTTGAGTACATACCCAGCTAGGTCATATGGTAGTTCTATTTTTAAGTTTTTGAGGAACCTCCATTACTGTTTTCCATAATGGTTGTGCCAATTTATATTCCCATCCACAGTCTACAAGGGTTTCCTTTTCTCCACACCCTCGCCAATACTTGTTATCTCTTATCTTTTTGGTAAGAGTCATTCTAACAAGTGTGAGGTGATATCTCATTGTGGTTTTGATTTGTATTTCTCCGATGATTAATGATGTTGAGTACCTTTTCATATAACTGTTGGTCATTAGTATGTCATTAGAAAAAAACAGTCTTGGCCGAGCGCAGTGGCTCATGCCTGTAATCCCAGCACTTTGGGAGGCCGAGGGAGGTGGATCACTTGAGATCAGGAGTTTGAGACCAGCCTGGCCAAAATGGGGAAACTCCGTCCCTACTAAAAATTAGCGGGGCCTGTAATCCCAGCTACTCTGGAGGCTGAGGCAGGAGCATTACTTGAACCAGGGAGGCGGAGGTTACAGTGAACTGAGATTGTACCACTTCACTCCAGCCTGGGCAACAGAGTGAGACTGTGTCTCCAAAACGACAAAAAAAGATATATGGTTTGTAAACATTTTCTCCCAGTCCGTAGGTTGTCTTTTCATTGTGTTGATTGTTTCCTTTGCTGTGCAGAAGCTTTTTAGTTTGATGTATTCCAAGTTGTTTATTTTTGCTTTTGTTGCCTGAGCTTTTGATAAGCTATCCAAAAAAAATCAAGGAACTAGTATTAACCTATACAATTCAGTAGTTTTTAGTATGTTTATAGAACTGTGCAACCATTGCACAATCAATTGTAAGTCATTTTCATCACCTCAAAAAGAACTCCACACCCTTTAGCTATCATCCTCCAAACCTCCAGCCCCAGGTAACCATTAATCTATGTTCTGTCTTTATGGATTTGTCTGTTCTGGGCATTTCATATAAATGGAATCATAATATGTAGCCTTTCATGACTGCCTTTTTTCACTTAGCAAAATGTTTTCAAGGTTCATCCATATTTTAGTATGTATCAGTACTTCATTTTGTTCTGTGACTAAATAATATTGTGTTGCATTAACATATACTACATTTTGCTTATGCGTTCATCAATAGATGGACATTTGGGTTGTTTCTACCTATTGGCTATTAAGAATAGCTGCTTATTTCCATTCCCACTAGCAGTGTGGGAGGGTTTCAATTTTTCTATATTTTCACCAGCACTTGTCTTTTTAGCCATCCTAGTGGGTATGAGGTGATATCTCATTGTGGTTTTCATTTGTATTACCCTAATAATTAAAGATGAACATTTTTTCATGTGCATATTGAACATTTGTAGATTCTGTTTGAAGAAATGTCTATTCAGATCTTTTGCCCATTTTAAAATTGGATTGTCTTTTTATTGTTGAGTTTTTTTTTTTTTTTTTGAGACGGAGTCTTGCTCTGCCGCCCAGGCTGGAGTGCTGTGGCCGGATCTCAGCTCACTGCAAGCTCCGTCTCCCGGGTTTACGCCATTCTCCTGCCTCAGCCTCCCGAGTTGTTGGGACTATAGGCGCCCACCACCTCGCCCAGCTAAATTTTTGTATTTTTTTTTTAGTAGAGACAGGGTTTCACCGTGTTAGCCAGGATGGTCTCGATCTCTTGACCTCGTGATCCGTCTGTCTCGGCCTCCCAAAGTGCTGGGATTACAGGCTTGAGCCACCGCGCCCGGCCTATTCTTGAGTTGTAAGGGTTTTTTTTTTTTTTTTTTTTGAGATGGAGTCTCGCTTTGTCACCCTGGCTGCAATGCAGTGGCACAATCTTGGCTCACTGCAACCTCTGCCTCCTGGGTTCAAGCAGTTCTGCCTCAGCCTCCTGAGTAGCTGGGACCACAGGCACATGCCACCACACCTGGGTACTTTTTTGTATTTTTAGTAGAGATGGGGTTTCACCGTGTTAGACACGATGGTCTTGATCTTCTGACCTCGTGATCCGCCCACCTCAGCCTCCCAAAGTGCTGGGATTACAGGCGTAAGCCACTGCACCTGGACTAGTTTGTTATATATTCTGAATATAAGTTCCTTATCAAATATATGAATTGCAAGTATTTTTTCCCATTATGTGAAGTGAAGTCTTCTTATAGTATTGTGATTAATAGCAAATAGTTAATTTAGGAGAGCAGAGTACAAGCTGCAGAAGTGGGAGTTTTGTCAGGACACGCTTTTACAAGGTTTCTTTCCACTGTATGACCGTGTATTGATTGAAAGGAATGTGTCTGAAACTGTAACCAAAGGAGACATGCTTCCAGAAGAATCTCAAGGAAAAGTATTGTAAGCAACAGAAGATGTTGGATCAGACTCTAAAGTAATGGGTGGAGAGTTAACCAGTTAGCATGTAAGTTGGAGATAAAGTTCAGAATATGGTAGGCACCAAAGTAGTTCTAGACAACAAGGATTACTTCTCATTTAGAGATGGTGACATTCTTGCAAACTATATAGACTGAAATAAATCATATTGAAATGGCATCAACATGAAGCTGCCCATTCCGTAATTCTGAAATCTTCTATCATGTAAAATAATTTTCATGTCTTTCCTTTGTAATAAACTAATGATATCTAAACTAATGATGCCCAGTGTCTCTAAAATTTAGTTTTGCTGTACTGATATAAACATTTCCTAATAAAAATATGTAAATTTAAAAAGTTAATTTAAAGCTTATATAGACATTTAATTTCCAAGAAATTATAATGTTCAGCACTTAAACTATTTTAATCAAGGGTTAAGAATTAACTTCGCTGGGCAAAGCACTTTGGGAGGCCAAGGTACATGGATTGCTTGAGCTCAGGAGTTCAAGACATGCCTGGGCAACATGGTGAAACTCCATCCCTACCAAAAATGCAAAAAATTAGCTGAGTGTGATGGTGCATGCCTGTAATCCCAGCTACTGGAGAGGCTGGGATGGGAGGATCACTTGAGCCCAAGCCTGGGAGGCAGAGGTTGCAGTGAACTGAGATAGCGCTTCTGCACTCCAGCCTGGGTGACAGAGCGAGACCCCATCTCAATAAAAAAAAAGAAAAAAGAGATCTTGTGCTTTAGCTCAGTGGTTGCCAAACTATTAAACATCAGAATCACTTGGACAACATGTTAAAACATTCTTTGCTAGCCTCCATTCCCAGAATTTCTGAATCAGAAAGTCTTGAGTGGGGCGTCCAGGAATTCACATTTTTTTTTTAAATTATACTTTTAAGTTCTAGGGTACATGTGCACAACATGCAGGTTTGTTACATATGTATACATGTGCCATGTTGGTGTGCTGTACCCATTAACTTGTCATTTACATTAGGTATATCTCCTAATGCTATCCCTCCCTTCCCCCCTCCCCACAAATAGGACCCAGTGTGTAATGATCCCCTTCCCGTGTCCAAGTGATCTCATTGTTCAGTTCCCACCTATGAGTGAGAACATGCGGTATTTGGTTTTCTGTTCTTGTGATAGTTTGCTGAGAATGATGGTTTCCAGCTGCATTCATGTCCCTACAAAGGACACGAACTCATCCTTTTTTATGGCTGCATAGTATTCCGTGGTGTATATGTGCCACATTTTCTTAATCCAGTCTGTCACTGATGGACATTTGGGTTGATTCCAAGTCTTTGCTATTGTGAATAGTGCCGCAATAAACATACGTGTGCATGTGTCTTTATAGCAGCATGACTTATAATCCTTTGGATATATCCCAAGTAGTGGGATGGCTGGGTCAAATGGTATTTCTAGTTCTAGACCCTTGAGGAATCGCCACACTGTTTTCCACAATGGTTGAATTAGTTTACAGTCCCACCAACAGTGTAAAAGTGTTCCTATTTTTCCACGTCCTCTCCAGCACCTCTTGTTTCCTGATTTTTTTAATGACTGCCATTCTAACTGGTGTGAGATGGTATCTCATTGTGGTTTTGATTTGCATTTCTCTGATGGCAAGTGATGATAAGCATTTTTTCATGTGTCCGTTGGCTGTATGAATGTCTTCTTTTGAGAATTGTCTGTTCATGTCCTTGCCCACTTTTTGATGGGGCTGTTTGTTTTTTTTCTTGTAAATTTGATTGAGTTCTTGATAGGTTCTGGATATTAGCCCTTTGTCAGATGAGTAGATTGCAAAAATTTTCTCCCATTCTGTAGGTTGCCTGTTACTGTGATGGTAGTTTCTTTTGCTGTGCAGAAGCTCTTTAGTTTGATTAGATCTCATTTGTCAATTTTGGCTTCTGTTGCCATTGCTTTTGGTGTTTTAGACATGAAGTCCTTGCCCATGCCTATGTCCTGAATGGTATTACCTAGGTTTTCTTCTAGGGTTTTTATGGTTTTAGGTCTAACATTTAAGTCTCTAATCCATCTTGAATTAATTTTCGTGTAAGGAGTAAGGAAAGGATCCAGTTTCAGCTTTCTACTTATGGCTAGCCAATTTTCCCAGCACCATTTATTAAATAGGGAATCCTTTGCCCATTTCTTGTTTCTGTCAGGTTTGTCAAAGATCAGATGGCTGTAGATGTGTGGTATTATTTCTGAGGACTCTGTTCTGTTCCATTGATCTATATCTCTGTTTTGGTACCATTACCATGCTGTTTTGGTTACTGTAGCCTTGTAGTATAGTTTGAAGTCAGGTAGTGTGATGCCTCTAGCTTTGTTCTTTTGGCTTAGGATTGTCTTGGCAATGCAGGGTCTTTTTTGGTTCCATATGAACTTTAAAGCAGTTTTTTCCAATTCTGTGAAGAAAATCATTGGTAGCTTAATGGGGATGGCATTGAATCTATAAATTACCTTGGGCAGTATGGCCATTTTCACAATATTGATTCTTCCTATCCATGAGCATGGTATGTTCTTCCATTTGTTTGTGTCCTCTTTTATTTCACTGAGCAGGGGTTTGTAGTTCTCCTTGAAGAGGTCCTTTGCATCCCTTGTTAAGTTGGATTCCTAGGTATTTTATTCTCTTTGAAGCTATTGTGAATGGGAGTTCATTCATGATTTGGCTCTCTGTTTGTCTGTTACTGGTATATAAGAATGCTTGTGATTTTTACACATTGATTTTGTATCCTGAGACTTTGCTGAAGTTGCTTATCAGCTTAAGGAGATTTTGGGCTGAGACAATGGGGTTTTCTAAATATACAATCATGTCATTTGCAAACAGGGACAATTTGACTTCTTCTTTTTCTGACTGAATACCCTTGATTTCTTTCTCTTGCCTGATTGCCCTAGCCAGAACTTCCAACACTATGTTGAATAGGAATGGTGAGAGAGGGCATCCCTGTCTTGTGCCAGTTTTCAAAGGGAATGCTTCCAGTTTTTGCCCATTCAGTATGATATTGGCTATGGGTTTGTCATAAATAGCTCTTATTATTTTGAGATACATTCCCTCAATACCAAATTTATTGAGAGATTTTAGCATGAAGGGCTGTTGAATTTTGTCAAAGACCTTTTCTGCATCTGTTGAGATAATCGTGTGGTTAGGTTTGTCAAAGATCAGATGGCTGTAGATGTGTGGTATTATTTCTGAGGGCTGTGTTCTATTCCATTGATCTATATTTTGTCTTTGGTTCTATTTATATGCTGGATTACATTTATTGATTTGCCTATGTTGAACCAGCCTTGCATCCCAGGGATAAAACCCACTTGATCATGGTGCATAAGCTTTTTGATGTGCTGCTGGATTCAGTTTGCCAGTATTTTATTGAGGATTTTTGCATCGATGTTCATCAGGGATATTGGTCTAAAATTCTCTTTTTTTGTTGTATCTCTGTCAGGCTTTGGTATCAGGATGATGTTGACCTCATAAAATGAGTTAGGGAGGATTCCCTCTTTTTCTGTTGATTGGAATAGTTTCAGAAGGAATGGTACCAACTCTTCCTTGTACCTCTGGTAGAATTCGGCTGTGAATCCATCTGGTCCTGGACTTTTTTTGGTTGGTAGATTATTACTATTATTATTATTATTTTGAGACGGAGCCTCACTCTGTCGCCCAGGCTGGAGTGCAGTGGCGCGATCTCAGCTCACTGCAAGCTCCGCCTCCCAGGTTCACACCATTCTCCTGCCTCAGCCTCCCGAGTAGCTGGGACTACAGGCGCCCGCCACCATGCCCACCTTATTTTTTGAATTTTTAGTGGAGACAGGGTTTCACCGTGTTAGCCAGGATGTGGTTGGTAGGCTATTAATTATTGCCTCAATTTCAGATCCTGCTATTGGTCTATTCAGGGATTCAACTTATTCCTGGTTTAGTCTTGGGACAGTGTAAGTGTCTAGGAAATTATCCATTTCTTCTAGGTTTTCTAGTTTATTTGCGTAGAGGTGTTTATAGTATTCTCTGATGGTAGTTTGTATTTCTGTGGGGTCGGTGGTGATATCCCCTTTATCATTTTTTATTGCATCTATTTGATTCTTCTCTCTTTTCTTCTTTATTAGTCTTGCTAGCAGTCTATCAATTTTGTTGATCTTTTCAAAAAACCAGCTCCTGGTTTCGTTGATTTTTTTTGGAGGGTTTTTTGTGTCTCTATCTCCTTCAGTTCTGCTCTGATCTTAGTTATTTCTTGCCTTCTGCTAGCTTTTGGATGTGTTTACTCTTGCTTCTCTAGTTCTTTTAATTGTGATGTTAGGGTGTCAATTTTAGATCTTTCCTGCTTTCTTTTGTGGGCATTTAGTGCTATAAATTTCCCTCTACACACTGCTTTAAATGTGTCCCAGAGATTCTGGTATGTTGTTACCTTTGTTCTCATTGGTTTCAAAGAACATCTTTATTTCTGCCTCCATTTTGTTATGTACCCAGTAGTCATTCAGGAGCAGGTTGTTCAGTTTCCATGTAGTTGAGCGGTTTTGATTGAGTTTCTTAGTCCTGAGTTCTAGTTTGATTGCACTGTGGTCTGAGAGACAGTTTGTTATAATTTCTGTTCTTATCATTTGCTGAGGAGTGCTTTACTTCCAATTATGTGGTCAATTTTGGAATAAGTGTGATGTGGTGCTGAGAAGAATGTATATTCTGTTGATTTGGGGTGGAGAGTTCTGTAGATGTCTATTAGGTCCGCTTGGTGCAGAGTTGAGTTCAATTCCTGGATATCCTTGTTAACTTTCTGTCTTGTTGATCTGTCTAATGTTGACATTGGGGTGTTAAAGTCTCCCATTATTATTGTGTGGGAGTCTAAGTCTCTTTGTAAGTCTCTAAGGATTTGCTTTATGAATCTGGGTGCTCCTGTATTGAGTGCATATATATTTAGGATAGTTAGCTCTTCCTGATGAATTGATCCCTTTACCATTATGTCATGACCTTCTTTGTCTCTTTTGATCTTTGATGGTTTAAAGTCTGTTTTATCAGAGACTAGGATTGCAACCCCTGCTTTTTTTTGTTTTCCATTTGCTTAGTAGATCTTCCTCCATCCCTTTATTTTGAGCCTATATGTGTCTCTGCATGTGAGATGGGTCTCCTGAATACAGCAAACTGATGGGTCTTGACTCTTTATCCAATTTGCCAGTCTGTGTCTTTTAATTGGATCATTTAGTCCATTTTCATTTAAGGTTAATATTGTTATGTGTGAACTTGATCCTGTCATTATGATATTAGCTGGTTATTTTGCTCGCTAGTTGATGCATTTTCTTTCTAGCATCGATGGACTTAACATTTTGACATGTTTTTGCAATGGCTGGTACCTGTTGTTCCTTTCCATGTTTAGTGCTTCCTTCAGGATCTCTTGTAGGGCAGGCCTGGTGGTGACAAAATCTCTAAGCATTTGCTTTTCTGTAAAGGATTTTATTTCTCCTTCACTTATGAAACTTAGTTTGGCTGGATATGAAATTCTGGGTTGAAAATTCTTTTCTTTAAGAATGTGGAATATTGGCCCCCACTCTTCCCACTCGGAGAGTTTCTGCTGAGAGATCTGCTGTTAGTCTGATGGGCTTCCCTTTGTGTGTAACCCTACCTTTCTCTCTGGCTGCCCTTAACATTTTTTCCTTCATTTCAACTTTGGTGAATCTGACAATTATGTGTCTTGGAGTTGCTCTTCTCGAGGATTATCTTTGTGGTGTTCTCTGTATTTCCTGAATTTGAATGTTGGCCTGCCTTACTAGGTTGGGGAAGTTCTCCTGGATGATATCCTGCAGAGTGTTTTCCAACTTGGTTCCATTTTCCCCGTCACTTTCAGGCACACCAATCGGACGTAGATTTGGTCTTTTCACAGAATCCCATATTTCTTGGAGGTTTGTTCATTTCTTTTTACTCTTTTTTCTCTACACTTCTCGTTTCATTTCATTCATTTGTTCTTCAATTGCTGATACTCTTTCTTCCAGTTGATCGAGTCGGTTACTGAAGCTTGTGCATTTGTCACGTACTTCTCGTGTCATGGGTTTCATCTCTATCAGTTCTTTTAAAGTCTTCTCTGCATTGATTATTCTAGTTATCTGTTCATCCATTCTTTTTTCAAGGTTTTTAGTTTCTTTGCGCTGATTACGTGGTTCCTCCTTCAGCTCTGAGAAGTTTGATCGACTAAAGCCTTCTCTCAACTCATCAAAGTCATTCTCCATCCAGCTTTGTTCCATTGCTGGCGATGAGCTGCGTTCCTTTGGAGGGGGAGATGCGCTCTGATTTTTTGAATTTCCAGCTTTTCAGCACTGCTTTTCCCCCATCTTTGTGGTTTTATCTGCCTTTGGTCTTTGATGATGGTGACGTACTGATGGGTTTTGGTGTGGGTGTCCTTTCTGTTTGTTAGTTTTCCTTCTAACAGTCAGGACCCTCAGCTGTAGGTCAGTTGGAGTTTGCTTGAGGTCCACTCCCGACCTTGTTTGCCTAGGTATCAGCAGTGGAGTCTGCAGAAGATAGAATATTGCTGAACAGCGAGTGTTGCTGTCTGATTCTTGCTCTGGAAGCTTCGTCTCAGGGGTGTACTCCGCCGTGTGAGGTTTTAGGTGTCGATCTGCACCTAGTGGGGGATATCTCCCAGTTAGGCTACTCAGGGGTCAGGGACCCACTTGAGCAGGCAGTCTGTCCGTTCTCAGATCTCAACCTCCATGCTGGGAGATCCACTGCTCTCTTCAAAGCTGTTAGATGGGCAATTACCTCTGCTAAGGTTTCTGCTGCTTTTTGTTTAGCAATGCCCTGTCCCCAGAGGAGGAGTCTATAGAGGCAGGCTGGCCTCCTTGAGCTGTGGTGGGCTCCACCCAATTTGAGTTTCCCAGCTGCTTTGTTTACCTACTTAAGCCTCAGCAATGGAGGGCGCCTCTCCCCCAGCCTTGCTGCTGCCTTGCAGTTAGATCTCAGACTGCTGTGCTAGCAATGAGGGAGGCTCCATGGGCGTGGGACCCTCTGGGCCAGATGTGGATATAATCTCCTGGTGTGCCGTTTGCTAAGACCCTTGGTAAAGCGCAGTATTAGGGTGGGAGTTACCCGATTTTCCAGGTGTTGTGTGTCTCAATTTCCTCTGGCCAGGAAAAGGAGTTCCCTTCCCCCTTGTGCTTCCCAGGTGAGACAATGCCTTGCCCTGCTTCAGCTCTGGCTGGTGGGGCTGCACCCGAGGACTAGCACCAACTGTCTGACACGCCCCAGTGAGATGAACCCGGTACCTCAGTTGAAACTGCAGAAATCACCTGTCTTCTGTGTCACTCACCCTGGGAGCTGGAGGCTGGAGCTGTTCCTATTTGGCCATCTTGAATGTGCCCCAGAATTCACATTTTTTTTTTTTTTTTGAGGCGGAGTCTCGCTCTGTCGCCCGGACTGGAGTGCAGTGGCCAGATCTCAGCTCACTGCAAGCTCCGCCTCCCGGGTTTACGCCATTCTCCTGCCTCAGCCTCCCGAGTAGCTGGGACTACAGGCGCCCGCCACCTCGCCCGGCTAGTTTTGTATTTTTAGTAGAGACGGGGTTTCACTGTGTTAGCCAGGATGGTCTCGATCTCCTGACCTTGTGATCCGCCCGTCTCGGCCTCCCAAAGTGCTGGGATTACAGGCTTGAGCCACCGCGCCCGGCCCAGAATTCACATTTTTAAGAGAACATGCTGATGCTTTGGTTCATGGACCACTTCCTTCATGATCCCTATAACTGTCATAAAGAATTAGTGATATGCTGATATGTAGGAATTTCTACCTGATAAACATGACAACATTTTAATTTATAGCTCATATTTGCATCTCTTCAATTTGCATACATTTATATATAGAGAGTGTTATATAGTCATGGTTAGTGCCTAAATTTTTGGGTTTCTTTTAAAACTCTTGCCGTACATAAAGTCTACTTTTTTTCTGTAGGCTTATCTCCTGTCAGATCCTCGTGAATTTCCTTGAGTTTAAGAAAATAATATAGAATGTTACAGCTTAAAGAGATTTTATAGATCATCCAACTGTCCCCACCCCTCATAGAGATTAGTTAAATCTCTTAATCCAAGATTGTGTAGCTAATTATTGGTAGGTATAGGTAGCTCTTAGGGAGTTTATTTCTGGCAATTCTTTTTTTTTTTTTTTTCTTTTGAGATGGAGTCTCACTCTGTTGCCCAGGCTGGAGTGCAGTGGCGCGATCTGGGCTCACTGCAAGCTCCGCCTCCCAGGTTCACGCCATTCTCCTTCCTCAGCCTCCCCAGTAGCTGGGACTACAGGCGCCCGCCACCTCGCCCGGCTAGTTTTTTTTGTATTTTTTAGTAGAGACGGGGTTTCACCGTGTTAGCCAGGATGGTCTCGATCTCCTGACCTCGTGATCCACCCGTCTAGGCCTCCCAAAGTGCTGGGATTACAGGCTTGAGCCACCACGCCCGGCATTTCTGGCAATTCTTTATATTTTTTGAAGAAAAGTATATGTATTTCAGCCAAGATATTTTTAGTGACTTTCAAATACAGATCTCTCTGGTAACATTTTATTAGGTAACAAATAAGCTTAAGATAATTGGAATTACTTGATTCTGTGCTAAATGCTATTTGATTATTTTCCACCAAAGTAATACATGAATTTAGCCTGATAAATAAGTTTTAAAAGGTATGCGTTATAGGCATCTCTTTTATTCTGCTCTTAAAACATGTAAGAAAGAAGATAGACGAAGAGTATATGCTAGTGAGATGTGGCATAGATTTCCATTAATAAACTTAGGTAAATTGAGTAGAATGAACAGGTTGTTTCTTAGAGATGTCTTAAACCTATTAGAAAGTTTAGAGGGAATGATGAAGAAGGGATATGTAATAGTAAAAATTTTATCTCTAGCCAAGTCTGCTTAAGGAGAAAGTCTTGCTTTCCCCTGTCTAGGTTATAGCTTGTAGATGTTCATTTTAATAATTACCGAATTATTAAAATCTCTTTTTCCTTAGCCCTTCACCTTAGTAGTCAATGAAGGTTTGCTTTTCTAAATTAGATGATCTGTGTTGTTTCTTTTATAAGAGGAATTTGGGTAGCCGAATATTTCCACATAAACATCTAGCTTTTCAGGTGTCAACTGTAAAATGCACAGATAATGCTATTAAACACTAAAAATAGATTGAAAGCACCGTTGACTGACTTATCAAATTATTTCCTAATTGCCTTTGGTCAGCACATACATAGACTTCTACATACCCAACAGTCTATATCAACCATTCTGTAATGTTGCTAAAATAATCTTCCTGCTTCATTGTTAAAACTCTAATGATTCCTCTCTATTCTCTTTGCACACAGCTCTATCCTATGTAAATTTCAGAATATGTGGAACTGAAATAATTTTTATCTCAAAAGCAAGTATTTCTATTAAGGCTTGGTGTGTTTTCATCATTTTAATTTTGACTAGAACAGAGAACTCTTTAGAGTAGGAAATGCACTTCTGCCCCAGATTCAGGAGAATGTGGACTTATTTCAGTGTCTCAAACACAAACTTTTGAATGTAGCCTGCAGAACTCTGGTACTTTTGAGCCACATTCTGCCTGGCTGTTAGTTCTCCTGATAACCTAGGAAATGTGCCTTACCTTAGCTTTTCCTAACTGAATCTCTCATCTCTGAGCTAAGACTTTTCCCCTAGCTTAATCATAGTGTGTCTTCCTACAGGAAGCCTTTTCAGGTTGACCTGTACCCATCCACCAGTCTTCCAGTAGTTTCTCAAACTGGAATCTCTAGATGTTCTCAGGAGTCTGAGAATTCTCTGAGATTTAAACAGTTTTGTGGTTCTCTGTGTAGATGCAAACACCATACATCTGGTGTCTACTGGAGGGTGGAGTTGAAAATAATCATTGTGAAACAATGCCAGAATCTTTCTGAAACTTTTGCAAGCATCAAATTTGAACAGCTGGTTTTCAACAGGTTTTTAAACCTCATTCAGTCTAACTGTATGAAGTGCCTTAGGTGGCTTTTATGGTAGCTGAGAGGAAGAATGAACAGGAGACTGAAGACACCACTCCCATTTTAACCTGGTTGGCTCTACTTTTATTTGTATTACATATTGTGGCTCAGTGAGGATTTCTCTTGGGAGCTTCTTCCCATCTAAAAGGTTTGAAAACCACTGGACTAAGAGGTTTATGGCTTGTGGTTTTGGTAGGGGAATAGGGAAAAGTAGCAATGTATCCTTATAAAGAAGCTGTATGTGACTAAGTTATTTGTAAATAGATTTTTCATAGTTAACCCAACAAAGAGTCCTTAGAAATTGTTACTGGCAATTGGGAATGCTACTCCAGGGTTATGTTAGATTGTCAGATAGTAGTTCTCAAGTTTTTTGGTCTCAGGACCCCTTTACAGTCTTTTTTTTTTTTTTTTTTTTGAGACGGAGTCTTGCTCTGTTGCCCAGACTGGAGTACAGTGGTACGATCTTGGCTCACTGCAACCTCTGCCTCCTGGGTTCAAGCAATTCTCTGCCTCAGCCTCCTGAGTAGCTGGGATTACAGGCACCTGCCACCACACCCGGCTAACTTTTTGTATGATTAGTAGAGACGAGGTTTCACCATCTTGGCCAGGCTGGACTTGAACTCCTGACCTTGTGATCCACCCGTCTCGGCCTCCCAAAGAGCAGGGATTACAGGCGTGAGCTACTGCACCCGGCCTCCTTCACACTCTTAAAAAATTATCGAGACTCCCCAAAAGTACTGTTTGTATGCATTATACCCATCAATTTTTACATAAAAAATTTCAATAATTATTGGTTTATTTAAAAATAATGAACCTATTACATGTTAACAGTAACATTTTTAATATTAAGATAACTGTTTCCAAGAAAGAAAAAACAAAAAAAGAAAAAGAGAAAATAACTGTTTTCCAAAACAACAACAAAAAAATTAGCAAAGAGTGACATTGTTTAGTATTTTTGTAAATCTCTTAATAGTACAATCTGGATTCTCATTTTCTGTTTCTGTATTCAATCGGTTTGTGATATGCTGTTTTAGTTGAACTATATGAAGAAGAACTCAGCCTCCTACATATCCATATTTGAAAAGAGAAAAGGTATTTAACAACTTTTTCAGATATTATGAATACTGTATTTTTCTTTTCTTTTTTTGTTTTGTTTTTTTTTTTGAGACGGAGTCTTGCTTTGCCGCCCAGGCTGGAGTGCAGTGGCCAGCTCTCAGCTCACTGCAAGCTCCGCCTCCCGGGTTCACGCCATTCTCCTGTCTCAGCCTCCTGAGTAGCTGGGACTATAGGCGCCCGCCTCGTCGCCCGGCTAGTTTTTTGTATTTTTTAGTAGAGACGGGGTTTCACCATGTTAGCCAGGATGGTCTCGATCTCCTGACCTCGTGATCCGCCCGTCTCGGCCTCCCAAAGTGCTGGGATTACAGGCTTGAGCCACCGCGCCCGGCCTGTATTTTTCTTTAATGTCAAACCCCACAAGTGGTAATTTCTTATAGGTTAATTGCAACATGGAATCTGAAATTATAGCAATGAACTTTTTGTTCATTACAGTAGAAGTAGCAATGCATCCTTACAAAGAGGCTGTAAAGGCCTTCCAATTGGCTTTCCATAATTGCCACTCCATCACAATCAAAAGTCAAAGTCCTTATGTGATCTGGCCTCCTACTGTCTCTCTGATCTCATCTCCAACTCTGCTGACTCTGCTCTAGTCACACTGGTCTCCTTGCTGTTCGTTCCCCTAAACAATCTCCTGTCTCTGGGCTTTTGTGCTTGTCATTCCCTCTCATTTCTTAACAAATAGATTAGATATTGTGTTAAATAATCTTAATTTAGACCTACCAGAATATATTTGTTGAATGTGGAAATAATCTCTGAACAGAACTGCTTATATACTTGGCAATGGCATTGTAATCAGAAACACTCAACACCTTTATGTCAGACTCTGACCCTGTCATGCCTTGGTGGAAGTGAAAGTGTAAGTGGCACCAAGTCATTTGGATTGCCAGTACTTTGCTACAGAGTACACAAATGTGCCTCCTCATTGCAATAACACTAGAAATTGTTTACTACTGTAGTTTCCTAAGAACTAACCACATAGATGATCATGCATTTCAGGAAAATATCATAGAAATAGGAAAGATTCTAACCCAGGTCTTAATTATTCACATATGGAAGAATGGCCTGTATATCTTCATTATATGTGTAGGGAAAAATAGTGCCTATTTTTCAAGATCACTGGAAGGTTAGAGATCCTTTTGCTAAATCATGTTAGTTTAAAAAAATGCATTTATTTAAAAAAGTATTTCTATAGTATTAATAACTGATTTTTTGAAATCTTTGTACATGCTTAACGTGGCTTTTTAAGAGTCACAGTTTACCAAAGAAGTGATACTGCCTCATTACAGTTCTGAAGTTAACATTGTAGTACTTTTGATATTTAGAAGTAAATTGTCATTTTCATTTTAAACTTTAGTTTGGGAATGTAAGTAGTATGAAGTTTTTCTCAGATGCCTAGTTTGGAGAGACTATTTTTACAACTAAGAGCTTTCAAGTGGATTTAAATTTGTCTTGCTTTGAAGATACTTTATTTCATATCACACTTTCAGATTTTAGTTTTGTAAAATTTCAAGTTGCTTTTTCTTGAATTATAAATTTATTTAGTGTGTTTTGGTTTTTAATCATTTCATTTATTCATTCAACCCACCAACAGAAATGCCAAGCAGTGTTCTAGATATCAGGAGAGAGCGGGTGATGAGACAAAGTCTCTTACATTCTAGTAGGAGAAAACAGACAAATAGACAAAGAAATACTGTAGTTTTAGATAACAGTAAGTAGAATCAAGAAAATAAAGCAGGTTGTGATAAGTAGGGTCTGAGAGGCAGGAGAGTGGGGGTACTCTTAAAAAAATAATGGTCGAGGACAGCCTCTCTGAGGAGGTGACATTTGAGAAGAGACCAGAATGTTCAGAAGCAGCCAGTAATACAGAGACTCTAGTGGAGGAGCACCCTAGAAGAGGGTAGTTAGTGTAAGACCTTGAAGCAAGACAAGCTTGGGGTATGCAAGAAACATCAAGAGAAGCAGTATGTGCAGTAAGCCATGATCCTCCCACTACACTCCAGCCTGGGTGAAAGAGAAGACCCTGTCTCCCAAAAGAAAAAAGAAAAAAAGCAACCAGTATGACTAGAGTATAGCGTATGTGAAGAAGAGTGAGAAAAGTTATGTTTGGAGAGATAGGAACACTTCATGTAGGGCTTTAGCACTAGTGATAGTAGAACACTCGAGGATTTTAGGCGAAGGAGTGACATAATCAAACTTAAGTTAAAATTTTAATTATGGTCAATTTGTGAAGAAAAACAGACTTTTGTGGGGATAATAATGAAGCAAAGTGACTATTTTAGAGAAAAGAGGTGATGGCAGTATGAGCTAGTAGTGTAGGTAGTGAGAAATGATCATAATTGGGCTATGTTGTGTCCATTGGAGTACACCATTAGGAGAGAATGATGACTTGGAAGTTAAATGAAGGAGTGGCAAGAAAGTGAAAGTGGTCAACTGTCATACTGCCAGGAGGTCAGATGAGATGGGTACAGGGATTTAGTCCTGGCCATATTATAGAATGGCATCCCCTGGTGACCATGACAGCCCTGGGTGGAGAAGCCTGGGGGGCTGGTATAGAAAAGGTGACTATGGAGATCCTTTTGAGGAATCTACCTCTGAAAGGCAAAGAATGTCGTGAATACTGGGGGACATGAGGAAAAGGAAAGCTTTTTTTTTTCTTGTTGTTTTGAGTGCTTTTTTTAATATGCCAGTAGGAGTGATCCAGTTATGTTTAAGTTCATTTTTTTGTTCATGAATGAGGTGAGGATTTCCTGAGCTAAAACAGTAGAAAAAAGGAGTTGGAAAAGAGTTAAGGGGCTTATAGATGATTATTTATACCTATGGGAAAGTTGAACTTTTCATTTGGATTCACAGATGGAACATCAGGAGTTGAACACACTGCATATGTAATTTCATTCACTTATTCAAAGTGTAGTGAGCTTCTACTCAAGTACCAGGAACTAGGGTACAAAGGTAAGACATGCTCACTACCCTCAAGGAGGTAAAAATCCAGCAAATAGACAGATGTGTATACTCTCGCTGCACAAAGGACATTCCTCAGACCAGCAATGTTGGTCTCACCTGAGAGGTTGATAAAAATACCAAATGTTCAGCCAGGCGCAGGGGCTCACGCCTGTAATCCCAGCACTTTGGCAGGCCGAGGCGGGTGGATCACCTAAAGTCAGGAATTCGAGACTAGCCTGACCAATATGGTGAAACCCCGTCTCTACTAAAAATACAAAAATTAGCTGGGCATGGTGGCGTGCACCTGTAGTCCCAGTTACTTGGGAGGCTGAGACAGGAGAATCACTTGAATCCAGGACGTGGAGGTTGCAGTGAGCCAAAATCGCACCACTGCACTCCAGCCTGTGTGACAGAGTGAGACTCTGTCTCAAAAAACAAAACAACAACAAAAAATGCTCTACCCAAGAACTACTGAATTGGAAGCTGTATTTTTAACAAAATTTCTAGGTGATTTAAGTTTGAAAAGCACTGATATACATAAACTATACATTAAAAAGATGCGATAAGCACTAAAGTTGTTTTGTTTTGTTTTGTTTTTTGAGACAGAGTCTTGCTCTGTCGCCCAGGCTGGAGTACAATGGCACCATCTGGGCTCACGGCAACCTCCATCTCCCAGGTTCAAGCAATTCTCCTGCCTCAGCTTCTCTAGTAGCTGGGATTACAGGCACCTGCCATCATGCCTGGCTACTTTTTGTATTTTTAGTAGAGATAGGGTTTTGCCATGTTCGCCAGGCTGGTCTCGAACTCCTGACCTCAGGTGATCCGCCCACCTCGGCCTCCCAAAGTGTTGGGATTACCAGCGTGAGCCACCACGCCAGGCTTGCTAAAGATTCTTATAAACAAAAAATACTGTGTGTAAGAGCTCAATTACTGTGTCAGCCATCCCCCAGCCCCCCAAAAGAAGAAAAATGATCATAGAGGAAGAAGAAAAATGATCATAGAGGAAAAAGTTGGATCAGACATTTCCCTGGATTGGCATATTAAAAGGTGCTTGATAAGAGTTTGTTGAACTAAACTAGCCCTAGGCACTACCATTTGAAGATGAATTATTTGCTATTTAGTAGTCTGCATTTAGTGTTTATGCACAGAGTGGTTTTCTTTTTGTTTTCTCTTCTTCTTTTTTTTTTGAGATAGGGTCTCACTCTGTTGCCCAGACTGGAGTGCAGTGGTGTGATCTCAGCTCACTACAACCTCTGCCTCCCAGGCTTAAGTGATTCTCCTGCCACAGTCTCCCAAGTAGCTGGGATTACAAGCACATGCCACCACGCCTGGCTAATTTTTTTTTTTTTTTTTTTTTTGTATTTTTAGTAGAGACTGAGTTTCACCATGTTGTCCAGGCTGGTCTCGAACTCCTGACTTCAAATGATCCACCTTCCTTGGCCTTCCAAAGTACTGGGATTACAGGCGTGAGCCGCTTTGCCCGGACCAGAGGTTTTATAAATAGATTATTTCAATAAAAAGAGTGAGACTCAGATCTCAGAAAGAGGATAAATGAGAGCCAAGATTACATCAGTTGATTGACTATACTAGTGCCATGAACATGGGAAGTGTTAGGATATAAAGATAAGTGAGACAGTCACTGCCCTCTAGTAGGAGACTCAAGGACATGTTTTTTTTACTTTTTGGGTTATAATCCAATAGTATTGCTTCTTATTTTGTTGTGTAAATTGTTGCAGCTTTGGTCATTGGGAGCTTTTTTAGGTTGGCTTCTTTTCTTTTCTTTTTTTTTTTTTGTTTTTTGTTTTTTGTTTTTTGTTTTAGACAGAGCCTTATTCTGTTGCCTAGGCTGGAGTGCCGTGGCGCAATGGCTCACTGCAACCTCTACCCCCCAGGCTCAAGCAATTCTCATGCTTCAGCCTCCCGAGTAGCTGGGATTACAGGTGTGTGCCACCATGCCTAGCTAATTTTTTGTATTTTTAGTAGAGATGGAGTTTCACCATGTTGGCCAGTCTAGTCTTGAACTCCTGACCTCAGGGTGATGTGCCCATGTTGGCCCGGGATGGCCAAGGTGCTGGGATTACAGGTATGGGCCACTGTGCTGGGCCAGGTTGGCTACTTTTGAACACTACTTTATGAGTCAACTTTCTTGCTTATTTCTTCCCTATTTTGAGGGCTGCCTAATATTGGATCAGTGTTTTATGAAGAATGTGATCTCTTGACTGGCCACTCTATCAGTATCACAAGAGATGTTTTGTTTTGTTTTGTAAAGGCACATTCATCATTAGCGAAATGGAAATGAAAACCACAGTGAGATACCACTTCATACCAATTGGGGTGGCTACTATTTAAAATAAAAAACCAAAAATGAAAACCAAAGGACAACCACATGGATGTAAAGAAACTGGAAACTTTGTTCATTGCTGGTGGGAATCTAAAATGGTATAGCTTCTATAAAAAACAGTATGGCAGTTCATCAAAAAACTAACCATAGAATTACTGTATGATCTAGTAATTCCGCTTCTAGTTGTGTACTCCAAATAATTGAAAGCAGGGATTTGAACAGATATTTGTACACCAGTTTTTACAGGCAGCACTTTTCACAATAGCCAAAAGGTAGAAACAAACCACATGTCAGTTACCAGATGAATAGATAAATAAAATGTAGTATATACATACATGTAATAGAATATTATTCAGCCCTAGAAAGGAATGTAATTCTGGTGCTGCAGCATGGGCGAACCTTGAAAACATTTTACTAAGTGAAAGAAGCCAAAAACAAACAGACAAATATTACATGATTTCACTTCTGAGATACCTAGAATAGTTCAATTCATAGAGACAGAAAGTAGAATGGTAGTTTCCAGAGCCTGCAGGGAGGAGGAATTGGGGATTTATTGTTTAACTGGTGCAGAGTTCCAGGCCAAGATGATGGAAAAGTTCTGGAGATGGATAGTAGTGATGGTTGCACAACAATGCTACTGAATTGTGCATATAGAAATGGTTAAATGGTAAATTTTGTGTTGTGTGTATTTTACCACAATTGGAAAAAAAAAAGTCACCTCCTTGGCTCCATCCCAGGCACACTAAAGTAGAATTTGTATTGGTGGGGCCTAGAATGCTGCATTAAAAAAAAAAAAAAAGCCCTTTTCAGTTTATTGTTATGCATGGTTTAAGAACCACTGATATATGGGATTATCTGATGGAAAGTGGGGTAAACTGGATTTTGTTGGTGTATCTTTAAAGAGAAATTTATCAGATTGATGAGTTAAAGTATAATCATCTAGGTTTTTATGTTTAATTCAGCTGTTAATATTTATACCTTACTTCATGTGGTTAATGTGAGTAAGGACTACTAATAATTATTTAGCATTCTACCACATTTTAAAGCAATTTTGGCTGGGTGCAGTGACTCACGCCTGTGATCGCAGCACTTTGGGAAGCCAAGGCCGGAGAATCACTTGAGCCCAGGAGTTCAAAACCAGCCTGGGCAACGTGGCTAAGCCCCATCTCTAAAAAAAAATTAAAAATTAGCTGGGCATGGTGGCATGCACCTGTAGTCCCAGTTACTCCAGAGGCTGAGGTGGGAGAACCTCTTGATCCTGGGAGGAGAGGGGAGGCAAAGGTTGCAGTGAACCAAGATTGCACCACTGCACTCCCACCTGGGTGACAGAGTGAGACTCTGTCTCAAAAATAAAATAAAATAAAGCACTTTCTGACATGTTATCTCATTTGATCATCATGTTATCCTCTGGTGGTGATAATTGCCATTTTCAGGTGAGACGCTTGAGACTTTGGAGATTTAATGAGTTGCCTAAGATTATACAGATAAAGTCAGACATCCAAGACAGATCTAATTACAACTCCTCTTAGCAGTCTCCAAGAAAAGAGCAGGTGTTATTGAGGCCATTGTAAATATTCTGTGTTTAATTGTTTTGCCACCCCAAAAATGTAAAATTACTAAGTTAGTCATGGTCCATAGACTTAAGACCACTTTATTTTGTAAACATGACTGTTACATGACAGTGCCACTATTCTTGCCATGTTGGCAGTGGTTAATATTTACAAAACTAAGATACTTTGTTCTAAGAAAATATTCTTATGAAGTATTACTATATGAATAGTTAATAAATACTAAATAATGTGATTTATCTGGAAATCTAAAGCAGATCTATGATTCTGTGGCATTGTTTTTCTTCTCTTCCCTTGCGTTGAAGCGGCTTCTATACCCAACCATTTGTGCATAATAGTATAATTTTCAAAAACTGTCACCAGACGCTGTGGCTTATGCCTGTAATCCCAGCACTTTGGGAGGCTGAGGTGGGTGGATCACCTGAGGTCAGGAGTTCAAGACCAGCCTGGCCAAAATGGCGAAACCCCATTTCTACTAAAAATACAAAAATTAGCCAGGCATTGTGGCAGGTGCCTGTAATTCCAGTTACTTGGGAGGCTGAGTCAGGAGAATCGCTTAAACCGGGGAGGCAGAGGGTTGCAGTGAGCTGAGATCGTGCCACTGCACTCCAGCCTGGGCAACAGAATGAGACTCTGTCTCAAAAAAAAATAAAACACAACCGTGACTATTTCCCTTTTGAAGAATATATTTGTCATAGTTGAGCCCAGGAGTCAACAGACTCCCTTCCTTTCCTAGGACATCCAGCCATGTTTTAGTAAAGTAGAAAGATGTGGGGAAAAGCCATTTCTAGTGTTCCTGTTTTACACTAATTTTCCTCTAGCTTTCCTGTCTACCAACATGGAATTGTCGGGGAAGGGCATTTTTATTTTATAGTGATTTAATATCTAATCACTTCTTATTTTGATAGGACAGGGCATTATATGATAAAATTATTAAAAACGTAATCCAGGCTTCCTTCCCAATACGTAGTATGTTAAACTGCCTGTTTGCTAATTGCATGTCTCAAAGATCTCAAGCATAATGGAGTCCAGAACTCTTGATCTCTTGTTCCCTCTCCCACTTATGAAAACATCTGCTCATCTTACAGTATTCCTTATCCTAGTATATGCACCTGTATCTGGCCAGTGATCTGGGCCCTATCTAACTCTTAATTTCATTTCCTTCACTCTCCCCTTCACTTGTATACAGTCTGCTTCCTTTGCCTAGAATGTTATCCTTCTCACTTCACCAATACACTTTTCACCTAAATTCTGCTCATCCTTCAGCTTTCAGCTATAATCTTTTCCAGAACCACTAGGTTAACTTAGGCGCCCATTTGGTAGCCTCATGGTATCCTGTACTTGAACAAGAACATCAATAATAGCTACAGGTAACATTTATTAAAGACTGACAATATATTGGTATGTAATATTACCAGAAGGAGTAAGTAATTTGCCCAGGGTTACACTCTGGTGATTGAAAGAACAAATATTTTAATGTAGACAATGTAGCCCACACTTAACCTTCTTACTACTCTGCCTCTTATATAGTTATACTTTTGTTTATTATTATGTTTAAATAAATTGTTTGTTTGATGGTCTAGTTCCCCTACTGTACTTCTAAGCTCCTTGAGGGTGGGGGTTGTGTCTCTTATACTATCTGTTGAATGTGTGCATGTATCATATTTGGGATATAGCCTTTCCATTACTCAGAAAGTCTGAAAAATTGATAAAATTCGTAGGTGGAATTCACAGATAACATTGACCATTTTATTGTCTAGAAATGATAGTTTCTGTAAATGTGAAGAAATCTGTTTAGTTCATCTAGTAAATCAGTTTGCTGTGAAGTGGTCATATATCAAGGAATCTGATTTATTTGGAGAAGTCTGAATTTGAAAAGTTTTTTTCATTGCTTGTTATGGCTTTGGTTTACTGGAAACTAGAATCTACTGCTTAGAGGTTATGAGCAAATTAATTGATGAAGATAGTAGAAAGACACTTGGATCACAGTTGCCATCTCTTGGCATTTTAAGGAAGACTGCCAATGATAGGCAGTAGACATATATCACATGTATTGCGAATTGCCATTCCAGCTTTAAATATACCTCTTAGAATGTGACTGAAACTTAAAATAGGGTAAGATAACTGCCCATGCCTGGAATCCCAATACTTTGGGAGGCTGAGAGAGAAGGATCACTGGAGTTTGAGACCATCCTCAGCAACATAGTAAGACACCCATTTCTACAAAAAAATGAAAAAATTAGCTGAGCATGGTGGTGTATGCCTGTAGTCCCAGCTTCTTAAGGAAGCTAAGGTGGGAGAATCACTTGGGCCCAAGAGGTCAAGGCTGCAGTGAGCTGTGAATACGCCACTGCTGTCCAGCCTCGTGACAGAGTAAGACCCTGTATCAAAAAAATAAAAAAATAAAAATAAAAATAGGATAGGATAGATGGGAACACTAGCAGAGAAAACACTGGGAATTTGATAAAGCGCCCCATCTGTGTCGGGACATCATTGATAAAGGGATACATGCCACTTTTGGAAGATAAAGAGCACAGTTGAAGAGGAACTAAAAAACCGTCAGAAACTCTTCTTGAGTCAGTTCCTTGCTTTATTGGTGGGAACTCTGTTATCACATAGTAATATTTTTAAAAAGTTGTTTAGGAAGGTCATACTGTTTTTAAAGCAAAACATATGAAAAATGATATGAATTTAGCACTTGACACATGTTTGGAATTTGATGTGTTCGTTATTTTCTGTGGGAAAGGACTTTAAATATATCTTTCCCATGGTTAATATATACACTGGCGTAAACCACATACCAATGAAAATTTTTAATTAAATTTATATTTTATTTTATATACACATAGACGTAAATGTTATAAATGTGTTTAAATATGAGTACTTTTTAGTAGAGCTTTGGGGGAGGAATGATTCATTCTTTCCCCCTTTTCTATTCACATCCCTGCCTTGCCCAGGACCATTTATAACCCATGTTGACAACAAAGGTTATATTCTTCCATATTTCACTCCATGCTGTCATGCTTGTGTGTAAATATGTACTTAATTTATAATTACACATACACGTGTATATATGTATATGTGGGGTTTTTTTTTTTTTTTGAGAATTCCCTGTATTTTACATTTTTGTGTGTGAGTTTTCTCACTTAAGAATACCTTCTTTTCTAACTTAAGAATACCTCACTTAGCAGGATGCGGTGGCTCACGCCTGTTGTAATCCCAGCACTTTGGGAGGCGGAGGTAGGTGGATCACGAGGTCAGGAGATCGAGACCATCCTGGCTAACACGGTGAAACCCCGTCTCTACTAAAAAATACAAAAAAACTAGCCGGGCAAGGTGGCGGGCGCCTGTAGTCCCAGCTACTCGGGAGGCTGAGGCAGGAGAATGGCGTAAACCCGGGAGGCGGAGCTTGCAGTGAGCTGAGATCCGGCCACTGCACTCCAGCCTGGGCGGCACAGCGAGACTCCGTCTCAAAAAAAAAAAAAAAAAAAAAAACAAAAAAATACAAAAAACTAGCCGAGCGAGGTGGTGGGCGCCTGTAGTCCCAGCTACTTAGGGAGGCTGAGGCAGGAGAATGACGTGAACCCGGGAGGCGGAGCTTGCAGTGAGCGGAGATCGCGCCACTGCACTCTAGCCTGGGTGACAGAGCGAGACTCCATCTCAAAAAAAAAAAAAACCAAAAAACACCTCACTTTATAGCTCTAATTTGTTCTTTTTCATGGCTACATATATAGTTGTATTAGTTTACTAGGGATGCCATAACAAAGTACCACAGACTGAGTGGCTTAAACAACAGCAATTAATTTTCTCACAGTTTTGGAGGCTAGAAGCCCAAGATGAAGATGTTGGTGGGTTGTTTTTTTCTGAGGCCTCTCTCCTTGGCGTAGAGATGGCTGTCTTTTCCCTGTTTCTTCACATGGTCTTTCTTCTGTATTCAAATTTCCTCCTCTTACTAAGGATACCAGTCTTGGACTGGATTCAGGCCTACCCTAATGACCTCATTTTAACTTAATTACCTCTTTAAAGACTTTATCCCAAAATACATTCACATTTTGAGGTGCTGGGGCTTAGGACTTCATATGAATTTTAGAGGGACACTATTCAGCCCATAACAATCATATTCCACAATGTATCCAACCATTCCCTTACTGCCCTTACTGGTGGTCATTTATATTATTTCTGTTTTTTGCCACTATGCAATAAAATCTTTGTATGTATACCCTTTTATTTTTACAGGATAAATTCCCAAAAGTGGATTTTCTAGGCAAAGGGTATATTTTTAATTTTGATAGTGGTTGCCAGATTACTTTTCAAAAAGTCTATCAGTTAGCATTTCTACTTGTAAGGTATGAGAATAACTTTTTCCAAGAACAGTCTATATTCAGGATTCCTCTTTCCCATCTTTCTCCTACCATCTATTCCTCAACTGCTTATAATTTGGGTTTTGCTCCAGCTACTCTATTCATATTCTTCTCTCAAAGGCCACTAATTCTGTGCTATTGCTACATTAATTTTTTAAAAATATTCAGTTTGCGTTTTGTAACATTTGAAGTTCCTGGAGACTGGTTTCTGTGTATTACTTCTTCTGACTTCCTTAAGAATATACCCTAACCACCATTTCCTGATTCTTTTGCCTCATCTTCATCTGCTTGCTGCTTGGATGTAGGTGTGTCCCAAGATTCCATTCTGCTTCAAATTGCTCCTGTCCACCTTGGACTGGGAGATTTTTATCTCCTTGTACTATTTCTATTACCTGTGTGAAAGTTAATCATCTGAATTGGGTCATTTTTGTCATACCCAACTAAATCAGTAGAGGGGCCAAGGGGAAAAAGTGTTCAGGGTCTATAACATTGCTCTAGAAATGTAATTCTCTACAAGTCCAGCAGCTAAAACTGCCTATTTATATAAACAAAAACCAGTGTTATCTACGTCTGCTGAGATAACTTGCTACAACTCTGGGACTAATTTTGCTCACCAACTGGAGTTTGCCAGCTCCCCAAAGCCTTACTAATACCAATAAACTTTCTATCAAGACCACATAGAACATTTCTTCTTCTTTTTTTCTTTTTTTTTTTTTTGAGACAGAGTCTCGCTCTGTCGCCCAGGCTGGAGTGCAGTGGCCGGATCTCAGCTCACTGCAAGCTCCGCCTCCCGGGTTTATGCCATTCTCCTGCCTCAGCCTCCCGAGTAGCTGGGACTACAGGCGCCCGCCGCTTCGCCCGGCTATTTTTTGTATTTTTTAGTAGAGACGGGGTTTCACCATGTTAGCCAGGATGGTCTTGATCTCCTGACCTTGTGATCCGCCCGTCTCGGCCTCCCAAAGTGCTGGGATTACAGGCTTGAGCCACCGCGCCCGGCCTCTTCTTCTTTATAAAACCCCCAACCATATCTTTGTTGTTTGGACATACTGAAGACCACCCAGTCTACATCTATGCCCCAAATTACAATTCTTTCTTCCCAAATAAAATGTTAAATTTGGAGGTTTGTATCTACATTTTTATTTTGACTTTGACACCTGTGGGTGATTGGATGAATCCCAGATCCATATTTTTGGCCTTAAGCTCTCTTTTTTTAAAAAATTAAAAAATAATAATAATGGAACGCTTCACAAATATACATGTCATCCTTGCACAGGAGCCATCCTAATCTCTGTATCATTTTGTTTTCAGTATACGTACTGCCGAAGCAAGCACTAAGCTCTTTTTTGAGCCTCAGACATAGCTAGATTTCAACCTGTACTCAAATAAATTTAAAGTAAAATTTGATTATTACTGTAAGATACCTCTGTGGGGATAGCTACTGGGTACAAAAAGTAATTAGAATGAACAAGACCTAGTATTTGATAGCACAACAGGGCGACTAGTCAGTAGTAATTTAATTGTACATTTTAAAATAACTGAAAGTATAATTGGATTGTTTGTAACACAAAGGGTAAATGCTTAAGGGAATGGATACCCCATTTACCATGATGTAACTATTATGCATTACATATCTGTGTCAAGTGTCTTATGTACCCCATAAATATATGCACCTGTGTACCCACAAATTGTTTTTAAAATTGGTTTTATCAAAAAGTTGAATAAGCAAATTTTTATAAAAATATTTACCAATATTTAATAACTATGAATATTCTTTTTTTTTTTTTTTGAGACAGAGTCTTGCTCTGTTGGCCAGGCTGGAGTGCAGTGGCGCTTATTGCAACCTCTGCCTCCTGGGTTCAAGTGATTCTCCTGCCTCAGCCTTCCAAGTAGCTGGGATTACAGGCACCTGCCACCATGCCTGGCTAATTTTTGTATTTTTAGTAGAGACAGGGTTTGCCATGTTGGCCAGGCTGGTCTCAAACTCTTAACCTTAGATAATCCACCTGCCTTGGTCTCTCAGAGTGCTGGGATTACAGGTGTAAGCTACCGTGCTTGGCAAATTTTCTTTTTCTTTTTCTTTCCGAGGACAGAATCTCACTCTGTCGCCCAAGGTAGAATGCAGTGGTGCGATCTCGGCTCACTGCAGCCTCTGCCTCCAGGGTTCAAGTGATTCTGCTGCCTCAGCCTCCCGAGAAGCTGAGATTACAGCTGCGCATTGCCATGGCTGGCGAATTTTTGTATTTTTAATAGAGACGGGGTTTCACCATGTTGGCCAGGCTGGTCTCAAACTCCTGACCTCCAGTGATCCATCCGCCTACACTTCCCAAAGTGCTGGGATTGAGGCCTGAACCACCACAACCAGCCACTATGAACATTCTTTACTAATAAATAAGCACCATCTTGCATTACAGCTACAAAAATTATTTTTTGTTCTTATTTTCGAGACAGGTCTGAGTAGCTGGGACCACCCACGCCCAGTTAATTTTTTGGATATTTTTTTGGAGAGACAAGGTCTCACTGTGTTGCCCAGGTAGGTCTTGAACTCCTCAGCTCAAGCAATACACCTGCCTCAGCCTTCCAAAGTGCTGGTACTATACATGTGAGCCACTGTTCCTGGCCTTACAAAAATTATTTTGTAGGTTGTATTTTAGCTAGCCTATCACAATTCTTCCAAGTTTTTAAATGGTTTCTGTTGCTGATAAAATATTCTTTATTGATAGCCAACAGATTCTAATTTGGTTATTACTAGGCTATCAGTGCAAAAAAAAAATTGCAGTTAAAAACTTGTAAAATCTCACATGCCTAAATACCAGGACGGGGTTTATAGTTGTATCAATTTATTTGTTTTTCTTAATACTCAGCATCCAAATTAAAAATAGGAGTATTTTTGTTTACTTTAAAAAGTGATACACTATTGGCCAGGCGTGGCTGGTGGCTCATGCCTGTAATCCTAGCACTTTGGGAGGCCGAGGCAGGTGGATCACAAGGTCAGGAAATCGATACCATCCTGGCTAACATGGTGAAACCCCGTCTCTACTAAAAATACAGAAAAAATTAGCCGGGCGTGGTGGCGGGTGCCTGTAGTCCCAGCTACTTGGGAGGCTGAGGCAGGAGAATGGTGTGAACCCAAGAAGCGGAGCTTGCAGTGAGCCAAGATGGTGCCACTGCACTCCAGCCTGGGTGACACAGTGAGACTCTGTCTCAAACAAACAAAAAAAAGTGATATACTATTTGTATTTTGTAACATTCATTAAAGAAAACACTTAAGACTTTCAAAACTAGAAAAATATTATTTTAATTTCTTAAAGCTTTGAAATATACATTTAAGAGTGCATGTAACTTCAGTTTAAATGTTTAGTTTAAATGTTCAGTTTAAATCAGGGGTCCCCAACCCCCAGGCTACGAACTGATACTGGTCCATGGCATGTTAGGAACCAGGCCGCACCACAGGAGGTAAGCAATGGGTAGGTGAGCAAAGCTTCATCTGTATTTACAGCCACTCACCATCACTTGCATTACTGCCAGAACTCTGCCTCTTTCCAGATCAGTGGAGGCATTCGATTCTCAGGAGCACGATCCCCATTGTGAACTGTGCATGTGAGGCATCTAGGTTGCGCACTCCTTACGAGAATCTAATGCCTGATGATCTGTCACTGTCTCCCATCCCCCCATACGGGACCATCTAGTTGCAGAAAAACAAGCTCAGGGCTCCCATTGATTCTACATTATGGTGAGTTGTATAATTATTTTATTATATATTACAATGTAATAATAGAAATAAAGTAAACAATAAATGTAATGCACTTGAATCGTCCTGAAACCATCCTACCCACCCGAGTCTGTGGAAAAGTTGTCTTGCGCAGAACTGGTCCTGGTGCCAAAACGGTTGGGGACCACTGACTTTATGCATGCTTCCCCACCCACGTTCCCCAAGTCTGTAGAAAAACTGTCTTCCACAAAACCAGTCCCTGGTGCCAAGAAGGTTGGAGACCACTGGTTTAAATAATAATGAAATGAACGTGTATGTACCTAACATACAGGTTAAAAAATGAAGTATTTCTGGCCAGGCACAGTGGTTCACGCCTGTAATCCCAGTACTTTGGGAGGCCAAGGCAGGCAGATCACAAGGTCAGGAGTTTGAGACCAGCCTGACCAACATGGTGAAACTCTGTCTCTACTAAAAATGCAAAAATTAGCTGGGCATGGTGGCACACATGCCTGTAATCCCAGCTACTCAGGAGACTGAGGCAGGAGAATCGCTTGAACTCAGGAGGTGGAGGTTGCAGTGAGCCGAGATTGCACCACTGCACTCCAGACTGGGCAACAGAGTGAGACTCCATCTCAAAAAAAAAAAAAGTATTTCTAATATTTTTAAAGGCTTCTGTAGTTTCCTAACTGATTGCATCTTCTTTCCCCTCCCCTGGAGGTAATGGCCGAGTTTTAGATTAATCAAGTACTTAAATTACTTTATAGTTTTGTCACATATGTATAAATTAGTAAACAATGAATATAGTTTGGTTTTGCTTTTTTCTGAACTTGATATAAATGGATCATATTGTTTATATTGTTCTGTAACTTATATTTTTGCCTCATTTTATGTTTTTGAGATTTCATTTATGTTATTGTGTGTAACTTTTAGGTCATTCATTTGTGCTGGTAATACTCGTTTTCTAAATCTACTGCAATGTATTGGTCCATTCTAATGTTGATGGACGTTCTGGTTGTTTCCAAGTTTTGCTTTTTAAGCACTGCTGTTAACATTTTTGTGCTTGTTCATCTGTTGCACACAGGTAAGAGTTCTATAATGTAGCAGTCCTCATCTTTTTTTTTTTTTTTTTGAGACAGAACCTTGTTCTTGTCGTCCAGGCTGGAGTGCAGTGGCGCGATCTTGGCTCACTGCAACCTCCGCCTCCCAGGTTCAAGCAATTCTCCTGCCTCAGCCTCCCGAGTAACTGGGACTACAGGCCCATGCCACCATGCCTGGCTAATTTTTATATTTTTAGTAGAGACGGGGTTTTACCATGTTGGCCAGGATGGTCTCAAACTCTTGACATCATGATCTGCCCGCCTCGGCCTCCCAAAGTGCTAGGATTACAGGCATGAGCCACTGTGCCTAACCAGTCCCCAACCTTTTTGGCAGCAGGGACTGGTTTTGTGGAAGACAGCTTTTCCACGGTGGGGGAATGTTTTTGGGATAAAACTGTTCCACTTCAGATCACCAGGCATTAGATTCTTATAAGGTGTGCAACCTAGATCCCTCACATGCACAATTCACAGTAGGTTTCACGGTCCCATGACAATGAGAATCTAATGCTCCTGCTGATCTGACAGATGGAGCTCAGGTGGTAATGCTCCCTGGTAGGCTGCTCACCTGCTGTGCAGCCCGATTCCTAATGGAGTTCGGGGGATTCATTGGTTGGCAGCCAGGTGTTGGGGACCCCTCCTGTAATGTATTTAGAAGAAGAACTGCTGGATCTTAATGTGTGTGTGTGTGTGTGTGTGTTTAACTTTACTAAATAATGTTAAACTGTAATCCAAATTGTTATTTTTTTATTCCCACCAGTAATGGGTACAAATTCACATTTCTTTATATCTTTACCAATACGTGATATTCTTATATTTTAAAATTTTTGTCAAAATAGTAGGTGTAAAATATGTCTTGTAGTTTTTATTTCTATTTACTTGAAGACAAATAAATGCAAGGCTGAGGCTGGAGATTGAGACTGAGGCTGAGCACCTTTCTAATATTTATGGGGCAGTTGTGTTTCCCCTTTCATGAAATGTCTGTACATGACTTTTGTCCATTTTATAAAATTGAGGGTTTGTTTTTATTAATACTTTGTCATTATTTATCCTGGATATTTCCTTCGTAGGTTATATGGGTCCCAGTGTGTGACTTATCTTTCCACTTTTTGTGATACGCTGATTAAGCAGTAGTTCTTAATGAAATTGAATTAGGATTTTTCTTCATTTTATACTTGTTGTGTCTTTTTAAATAAATTCTTTCCTAACTCAGGTTATAAAGATATCCTGCTATGCTTTTACTAAACGCTTCTGAATCTTTTGCTTATCACTGTTATGTACTTGATCCATTTTCAGTTGGTTTTTATATATGGTGTGTGATAGGGAATAATTTGCCAATGTCGTAGCACTATATATTGGATGATCCATCCTTTCCTCATGAATCTATACTACTGGCTCTTTGTTTTATATTCTTTTCATACAGGATCTGTATATAAGCTCTCCATTATGGTGGTCTTTCTGTTTCTGCACTAATATCTTACTGTCTTAATCACTGTAGCTTAATCATGTCTTTATCTGGCAGGAAAAATAGTTTTTTCCCTGATTTTTCTTTATAGGAGTGCCTTAGTTGTTCTTGGCTTTTCTAAATTTAGGATCAACATCTCAATTTTTCAGAAAATTGTTTCAATTTTAATAGGAATTGTAATGTTTAGAGTATGGGAGAATTGACATCTTGAGATATTATGGTACTTCATTAATACTATTTAAGGTCTTCTAAATGTCATTCATTAAAGTTTAAAAATTTTTCTTCATAAAGGATTTTTTTTTTTTTTTTGAGAAGGAGTCTCACTCTGTCATTGGGGCTGGAGTGCAGTGGCATGATCTTGGCTCACTGCAACCTCTGCTTCCTGGGTTCAAGCGATTCTCCTGCCTCAGTCTCCCAAGCAGCTAAGATTACAGATGCACACCACCACCCATTTAATTTTTGTATTTTTAGTAGAGACAAGGTTTTACCATGTTTGTCATGCTGGTGTCGAACTCCTGACCTCATGTGATCCACCTGCCTTGGCCTCCCAAAGTGCTGGGATTACAGGCATGAGCCACCGTGCCTAGCCCATAAAGGTTTTAGACACATTTTATAAGATTATTTTCATAGTTACTGTATTTTATTTTTGCAACTATCATTAAAAAATTCTATTTTCTGTTTTTTGCTTATGTAGGAGTGTAACTATCTTTTATAGATTATGTCAACAATTTTACTAAACTCACTTATTAACCCTTGTAATTTTTCTATAGATTCTTTTGGGTTTTCAATTAGAATAATTATATTACCTGCAAATAATAGCAGTTATATTCCTTCCTTTCCAATCGTTTTTGTCTTATTGGCTAGGACCTCCAGACAACGTTGAGTAGACATTGTGATAGTAGGTATCCTTGTCTTGTCCCTGGTTTTAAAGGTAGTTCTTTTAGTATTGCACTCTTGATTATGATTTTTGTTGTAGGCTTTTTGTTATATCCTTTATCAAGTTTAGGAAATGTTCTTCTATTTCTAGGACCTAAGTTTTTGCTTGTATATTTATTAGGAACCATGAATTGTTACCTTTTCTGCATCTATTGTCATTTTTCCCCTTTATTTTGTTATTGCAAGAATCACAAAAGATTTACTTTTGTTGAACCAGTCTCAGTTCCTGAAATAAGCCCAAGTCGGTCATGGTGTAGTATCTTTTCTAAACATATCTAAATTTGGTTTGCTACTCTTTTTTTTTTTTTTAAGGTAAGGTCTCACTCTGTCACCCAGGCTGGAGTGTACTGGTGTGATCTTGGCTTACTGCAGCCTGCGCCTCCTGGGCTCAAGCAATTCTCCCACCTCAGTCTCCCTAGTAGCTGGGACCACAAGTGTGTGCTACCACGCCTGGCTAATTTTTGTGTTTTTGGTAGTGATGAGTTTTTGCTTTGTTACCCAGACTAGTCTCGAACTCTTGAGCTCAAGCCTCAGCCTCCTAAAGTGGTGGGATTACAGGCATGAGCCATCACACCCGGCCGTTTTCTACTTTTGTTTATGATTTTTTTTCATCTATGTCCATGAGCAGTTATTCTTTCCTAGATAGCGTTGGTTTGGTTTAGTGTCAGTTGTACACAGCACACATTGTGTGAGGTTGGAATTGTCTATTTCTGGAAAGATAAAATTACCTTCTTTGTGGGAAGATTTTAAACCTTTGATACAATTTCTTTAATGATTAGAAAACCATTAGAAATGTTTTATTTCTTTTTTAGTCAGTTTTGATAATTTACAATTTTTAGGAATTTGTTCACTTTACCTAAATGTTTAAAGCTTGCCTTGAAGTTTCTCATAATTTTCTCTTTTTAAACTACTATATTTGTAGTCATGCCCTTCCTTCTTGTTTATAATACAGTAGTATTTGTGCCTTCTCTTTTTTTTTCTTGATCTTTTAGCAATTTTTCTATTAGTACCTTTCAAAGTATCAACTTTGTTTTTAATTTTTTTAATTTTAAACATTTATTATAATATTTTGAGATGGAGTCTGTTTTGTCCAGGCTGGTGTCAGACTCCTAGACTCAGGTAATCCTCCCGCTTCAGCCTCCCAAGTAGATGGGATTACAGGCATCAACCACCACATCTGACTCTCAAGTGTGTTTTTTATTTATTAACTGTTGCTTTTCTTTATTTCTTTCCTTCTTTTAAAGGAGAAAAAAAGGTTGAAAAAAATTTAGGAGCCACTTGATAAAAAAATAATTTCAGGTTTCTTTCCCTAGATGTAATACAGGAACCTTAAACTCATGTCAGACTTGAATTTCTTATCTTTCCTGGAAAATATTGTCTTCTAGTATTTCCTATCCTAAGTCGATGGTTCTCTCTTGTTGCTGCCCCCACCACCCAAAAAAATAGTTATCCCAGCCTACCTCCTTCTACCTTAACAGGCCCTTCTTTCCCACCTCCCACTGTTTCTGCCTTGGTCCAGGTCTTCATTCTGTCTTCTTACAGAGCCTGTGGCATCATTCCAACTAGTTTTGCTTCCTTCAACCTCATCTCTTTTAACCCATCCTTCATACTGACATTTTTGACTTCAGCAAACAGTCCAGTTATGTCCATGTCTCATTTAAAACCTTACAATTATTTTCTGCTACCCTGATCACTTCTGAACTCTTTAGCATGATAAACAACCTGGGCCTTCCAGTCTCCCTACATGTACTCTTTGGTCCGTGGTCCAACCTAGTTTCCCCAACACATCATTTTGTTCTTGGTCTCTATGCCTTTTTTTTCTGTTGAGACAGAGTTTTGCTCTGTTGCCCAGGCTGGAGTGCAGTGGCACAATCTTGGCTCACTGCAACCTCTGCCTCCCAGTTTCAAGTGATTCTCGTGCCTCAGCTTCCCGAGTAGCTGGAACTACAGGCATGTGCCACCATGCCTGACAATTTTTTTTTTTTTTTTTTTGAGACAGAGTTTTGCTCTTGTTGCCCAGGCTGGGGTGCAATGGCGCGATCTTGGCTCACCACAACCTCCACCTCCCAGGTTCAAGCGAATCTCCTGCCTTAGCCTCCCAAGTAACTGGGATTACAGGTACGTGCCACCACGCCCGGCTAATTTTGTATTTTTCGTACAGACGGGGTTTCTCCATGTTGGTCAGGCTGGTCTTGAACTCCTGACCTCAGTTGATCCACCTGCCTTGACCTCCCAAAGTGCTGGGATTACAGGCATGAGCCACCGCACCCAGCCAGAGAAAATATTTTTAGTTTATTTATGGGAAAGATGTAAGTGCTCTGATTTGTTTGATTTTTGTCTTTTTAAATTTAATTTTTCTTTCCCCCCGCCCCAGACGGTATCACTCTATCGCCTAGGCTGGTGTGCAGTGGCACCATCTCAGCTCACTGCAACCTCTGCCTCCTGGGTTCAAGCAATTATCTTGCCTCAGTTGGAACTACAGGTGTGCCCCACCACACCTGGCTAATTTTTGTATTTTTGTTAGAGATGGGGTTTCACCATGTTGGCCAGGCTGGTCTGGTTTTTTGTTTTTGTTTTTGTTTTTTTCTGAGATGCAGTCTTTACTCTCATCCAGACTGGAGTGCAGTGGCACGATCTCGGCTCACTGCAGCCTCCACCTCTTGGGTTCAAGCGATTCTCCTGCCTCAGCCTCCCCAGTAGCTGGGATTATAGGTGGGCACCACCACACCTGGCTAACTTTTGTGTTTTTAGTACACACAGGGTTTCATCATGTTGCTCAGGCTGGTCTCGAACTCCTGACTTCAGGTGATCCACCCACCTCAGCCTCCCAAAGTGCTGGGATTACAGGCGTAAGCCACTGCTCCTGGCCCAAGCTGGTCTTAAATTTTATTTCTTGATGGAAGATTTTTGCATTGGTTTTTAACCTCAGAATGAGGAGAAATAAGCACCTAAAGCATCAAATATTCACTGAAGAATTGTAACACTAAGAGATTTGATGATTCCAATCTTTATTATTTAGCTTTGAGAATACCAGTTTTATCTCAAATTCTGTCTTTATATGTATAAATAAAAGTAGGAGATCTGAGCTCAAGACATGACAGAACATAATTTAGAATTTTCCAGTTCTCCAGAGAGCCATTAACTAGCAAGGGATATGAAAGATTCATCAGAATTCAACATAATATTTTCTGGTAGTTTACCTAAGGGGTTCCTGAATACACTTGAAGTACTTACGTATCAAACAACTAGGAATTGATATATACCTAAATCCCTTTGCCTTTCAGATTCCATAAAATCTGGCAATAACAGCCAACAAAGTTGCTTCAGAATCTGCTGAAACTTACTAGAGACAAAATGAACTGTCCAGATAGAATCAAGTAGTCCTTAAGGAAAGTTTATAATTCCAGAGTTTTCATCTTTAATTGAATAAAGTGATTACTCCTTAAAAGAACAATTACTATAAAATTCTTATTCAGGCTGTTGTTAATTATTTAGTAATATTTAAATTACTTTAAGAAAATATAGTTAAAGAAGTATATGAAATTTTCTGTCAGTAAACATAAGTATAAAATGTAATGTTTTTCGAAAACTATTAGGTTGGTGCAAAAGTAATTGATGTTTTGCCATTAAATGGCAAAACCGGGAAAACCCACATAGTTTAAACCGAATTTGAAGTGCTTATTTATAATTGCTCATAAACACACATGCAACTCAGAATCAGCTGTACATGGCTTCTGAAGACTGCCGTAAGATTTGACAGGGTAACCTATTCTATATAGAGTTGAAGAACTTGGATCATTTGATCTATTAAATGTATCTGAGTACCATTTATGATGAAATGGAGCACTTTGGCTGTAACACTATCTCATGGAATAGAAGTGTTTTTATTCTGCCTATATGTGAAATATAATACTACTTCTGTTTGCTCTCTAAAGAAATATCCTAACAGCATCTTCTTGAAAGAATAAAGAACAGTCTGTGTATTTTTAGGAGTTGGTACTCTGCTTGCCTTTTAAGTATGGATCATTGCCTTTGTTTTTCAGTTAGAGTTTTTAAGTTTTATTTTTGTTTTCAAGGGGGTAAAACAATTTATCGATCTCTTAAATACATGGATGAGTTTTGTGATTCCCATTTGACAGATTTTAAGATGTGAGAAAGGTTAATGTCCAGAAGCTTAGAAGTGCAGTTGGCATCATGCCTTATTTTCTGTTTAAGCCAACTGTTGATTTGTTTGATTTATTTAATAGTTCTTCTTTGGATATTAGTAACCACCAGTAAATAAAACTGAATATGAATTTCTAAAACTTTGCTTATACAAAGTGCCAAACTTAACATTTGAATTATATGTGCTAGAATTATAAGCAGTATCACGTTGTTTTTAACCATTGCATTTTCACCGTTGTGGCTATATACAACTCTATATAATTAACATCTGTTTTAGTTCTGTTTTTGTATGGTGAATGGTTTCTGCTTTAAAGGCTTATGCTCCTGAAATCAACCAAACACAACCAGACTCTCTAGTCTTACCATAACACCTTTTCAATTTTAATTCCAAGAAAGAAATATTTTATTCCCCTCACCTCTATAACACGGAAGCCTTGAGTATCCCCTGAATCGTCAGGGGTTCAGAGTAAAAAGGAGAAAATTATAAGTACATAAAGCCCGGCCTAGTTGGAACATCACTGTCCAAAAGAGGAAATAGACAAGGGAACATGTAATTATAAGTCAACATTATAAACCCAATAACAGAAATGTGGTACATAGTACAGGGATTAACCCAGGGAAGAGTATAAGGATCATATGAGCAGGGATTATGTTTGATTCGTATCTGTATATCCAGCACCTAACAAAGAGTCTGGTATTTAATAGATTAAACAAATCAGTTAAATGAATGAGATTAATTCTGCCTTAAAGATAAGAAACAAGGAAGTCTTCCTAAATGGGGTGTAATCTGGGTTTTGAAATTCAAATAGCTTAGAAGAAGAAAAGGACAAAGAAAAAAGTTGGAAAAAAAAAAAAAGCCAAATAGGCAGATAAAAAAAGTTAAGAAAATGAATGACAGGCATGGGGAACAGTGTGAGTGAAACTGCATGCCATGTTTTAGCAAACTGCAAATAGTTCACATTGCATCAGCATAAAGTGTAAATTGAAGAGCAGCTGGAAATGGAGCTATATTCGTGAAGAATTATATACAAGGGCTTCTTTGAAAAACAATGAACTTTACAAAAAAACTTAATCATACTTTCTTGAATACTTTCTAAAACATGTTTCGGGATGTCTAGACCCTTCAAAGGCCTTTGATATTTTTAAAAGGTAATTAGAATTATTGATGAAATATTTTCATTTTAACATTTATTATCTTCTCTAACATTTGAGATTTATGTCAGATTTTTAATATTTTATATAACTTATAAACGTTGGGGTCCTTTGTATAACCAATGATGATTTTCCCTTTTCAAATTAAAAAGACTTATAGGACTGTATTTGCATTTATGACGTGAGATAGATGTTTATTAAATAGTATGACAACATACTTCAAGCCAAGTTTTATATGGAAGCCCACTATGTAAGTAGATATGGTCCATGGGCATCCACTCCCTACACTTATGGGTCTACTAGGGTACTCTGCAGATTCCTCCAGATTCAACAGTCAAGGGTTTAGTGGAAAGAGTCAGGAGGCCCGGGTTCAGTATTTACAGTTAGTGACTGGATTGTGGGTGTCTCCTTTTTCTTTCTCATCATCTAAATAGAGGGACTGGCTGGGTGCAGTGGCTCATGCCTGTAATCCCAGCACTTTGGGAGGTCAAAGTGGGCAGATCACTTGAGGTCAGGGGTTTGAGACCAGCCTGGCCAACATGGTAAAACCCTGTCTCTACTAAAAATACTAAAAAAAATTAGCCCAGCGTGGTGGCAGGCACCTGTAATCCTAGCTAGTTGGGAGGCTGAGGCAGGAGAATTGCTTGAACCCGGGAGGTGGAGGTTGCAGTGAGCCAAGGTCGCACCACTGCACTCCAGTCTGGGCGACAGCAAGACTCTGTCTCAAACAAATAAATACAGTAAATAGAGAGACTTAGTTAAATGACTTCTAAAGTCCCTTTTAACTCTAAGTCTGTGGTTTTTTAAATCTGTAGCTATAGTTTATGTGATGCTGGGGCTTTGAACTGGAATGTAACCCCCCAATTATAGCTACATTTTCCAGGACTACATCTAAGTGAAATCAGGAGCAGTCTATATTGTGTTTTTCTAAAAAACTTAAATTGTTCTTTTTTTCATGTTAAATTTAAGATTTTGGTAGAATAGGTGGAACTATCTCACAGGTAATTTGAAGTTTGGGTCTAAAACTGAGGAGAGAAATCAGGACTAGGGATAGATTTGGGGTTATCCATACAGGTGACTGTTAAATGTGGAAGTAAATGAGGTTATTTAGGGGGCAGAAGAGAAGGGAGTGAACAATCAAGAGTAGAAGGGGTGGAGGAATGGAGGAAGATATGGAACTCTACAAGAACATGGAAAAGGAATAAGGAAATTAGGGAAGAAATTGAATAGAGTATGTCCTAATACTAAGGAAAGAGTTTCAGAAATGAAAGGAACTTGACTGAGAACCAGATAGAAATAGCCCACCATGTGGTGTTAGCATTCACTGCCAAATGAAGATGTTGGTCATTAAGATAAAGATTATTTGAAAAGACAGTTTAAGCCATTGGGGGCATGCAAATCAGTGTACAAAAAGAAAACTTTTACAAGTTTCAGTTTTGTTTTGTTTTTTTTAAAGGTCATGCTAAGTATTAAAGAGGAATAAGTTTATATGGTTTGATACCTACACACATTAGTCACCGTGTGGTGGTATGGTGAATGGAGAGCACAGAAATCAGAATTATGAATTCTGGGTTATAGTACATACTCTCTATTATTTTAACTGTACAACCATCCAGTCACCTAACAGGGTGGAGATACTTGTAAACAAATTATAATCAGATTGCTAATTGTTGTACTCAATATGATCAAAACTTCTTGGGCAAATGATTTAAGCCTTCTGGGTTTCTTCACCTGTAAAATTAAATTGTTAAGAAAAATTTATTTTAGGCCGGGCACAAGGTCTCATGCCTGTAATCCCAGCACTTTGGAAGGCCAAGGCAGGTGGATTACCTAAGGTCGGGAGTTTGAGACCAGCCTGGCCAACATGGTGAAACCCCATCTCCACTAAAAATACAGAAATTGGCCGGGCATGGTGGCAGGTCCCTGTAATCCCAGCTACTAGGGAGGCAGAGACAGGAGAATTGCTTGAACCCAGGAGGCGGAGGTTGCAGTGAGCTGAGATCATGCCACTGCACTCCAGCCTGGATGACAGGGTGAGACCCTGTCTCAAAAAAATAAAAAATAAATAAATTTTGTTTTAAAGCTCATAATCTATGTAGTACCTCTTAATGCAGTTCTGGATTGTTACAATGCTATTTGCCTTTAAAATGTGTATGAATGCATACATATGTATGTATACATATATGTACTTTTTAAGAATTATTATATAGGATATTATCTTTTATTGTTGTTTTGAGACAGGGTCTCCCTCTGTTGGCCAGGCTGGAGTACAGTGGTGTAATCATAGCTCACCGCAGCCCTGGCATCCTGGATTTAAGCGACTCTTCCTCCTCAGCCTCTGGAGTAGGTGGGGACTACTACAGGCATGTGCCACCCTACTGGGCTTTTTTTTTTTTTTTTTTTTTTGGTAGAGACAGGTTTTCCCTGTGTTGCCTAGGCTGGTCCTGAACTCCTGGCCTTAACTGTTCCTCGTTGGTCAGCCTCAAAGTGTTAGGATTACAGGCATTAGCCACCACACCCAGTCTAGTACACTGTTTATAAAATTTTCCCTGTACACTGAGGCTGTCACACTCTCTCAATTATTGAAGTGTAGTAGGACAGGCCATATTGTGTGCCCTAAGCCAGTGAGTACTGTGCCCTTTCATCCAGTAAGTGCCGTACCTACCTGTTGGAGAGTTGAGCATGTTTTGGAACATGTTAGTGTTTCTCTCCTGGTACTGTCTTTTTTTTGCCATTTAGTAAGGAACAAAGGGATGCAAGTAAAGACTATCATGGTGTTTATTAACATGCAAGCTTTACAGAGGCCACTGGCCTGAGATTAAACTGAAGAAATGGTCAAGGCTGCTTTCCAATGTGGACTCTTAAGTAAAACTTTTAATTAAAAAAAAAAAATTAAAGAAATGATTGAGGAGAAAGAAGATAAAGATTATTAGCCCACCAATATTCCTAAAGTATAGACAGTCACAAATTTTGTGTCCTTTGATATAGGGTGACTTTGTGTTCACAAATATTATTTAAATTTATCAAGCTTGTAATATGCGTGCCCTGCGTAGTGCTTGCTGCCATAGATACACTGGTGAATTTGATGAGACATGCTCTTCCTGGATTTTATCATTTATTAGGAATGGTAAAATTAAACAACAGTCAGAGGCCCATAGGAGTTCAGTTTTGCCCAAGCAGAATGTTGAATAAATGTTCTAACTGGTTCCTGGCAAAAATCATATAAACTGTATCTTTTATCATCACCTCAGCCTCTCCCTTTCCCCATTTCTGCAATGTATTGTAACCACAGTATGAGGAAAAACATGCTGAAATTATTTAGGTAAACTGGATCTCCAGGAACATATAAGCATGTGACTGGGAAAAAGGGTTGAGAACTCCTGACTTCTAGGTCAGTATCATTCAAATATGTGCTTGCAAGCCAGACCACATTTTTAAGTACAAATCCACTTTTTTTTTTTGAGACAAGAGTCTTGCTCTGTCCCCCAGGCTGGAGTGCAGTGGCACGATCTTGGCTCACTGCAGCCTCTGCCTCCTGCGTTCCAGCAATTCTCCTGCCTCAGCTTCCTGGATAGCTGAGATTACAGGCACATGCCACCACACCTGGGTAGTTTTTGTATTTTTAGTGGAGATGGGGGTTCACCATGTTGGCCAGGCTGGTCCCAAACGCCTGACCTCAGGTGATCTGTCCGCCTCAGTCTCCTGGAGTGCTGGGATTACAGGCATGAGCCACCGTGCCAGGCCACAAACCCACATTTTTTAAAGTTTTAAAAATTTGTTTAATGATATGGAACCCACATTTTAATTACTTTGCTTTTTGTTTATAGGTCCAGGGGCAAGTTCATCCTACTCTCGAGTCTAATGATGATGCTCTTCAGTATGTTGAAGAATTAATTTTGCAATTATTAAATATGCTATGCCAAGCTCAGCCCCGAAGTGCTTCAGATGTAGAGGTATGACAAATGTTGTCTTGTATTTACTTTATATCTAATTTGTGTGTTGGTTGTAATGTCAGTGAAGGGGGAAAGAATTTGCTCCATATATATATATGGTATATAAGAAAATGCAGCCTGGATTTTACTCTTTACAGGTTGAGTATCCCTTATCCAGAATGCTTGGGAACAGAAGTGTTTTAGATTTCGAGGTGTTTTTTTTTTTGTTTTTTGTTTTTTTTGGAATATTTGCTGTATACTTACTGGCTGAGCATCCCAAATCCAAAAACCCAAACTCTGAAGTGTTCCAGTGAGCATCATGTCAGCATCTAGAAGTTTTTAATTTTGGCCTGATATAGTGGCTCAAGCCTGTAGTCCGAGCACTTTGGGAGGCCAAAGCGGAAGGATCACTTGAGCCCAGGAGTTTGAGACCAGTCTGGGAAACAAAGTGAGACCCCATCTCTAAAAAAAAAATTTGTTTTTAATTAGCTAGGCATAGTGGCATGTGCCATTTGGTAGTCCCAGCTACTCAGGAGGCTGAGACACAAGGATCACTTGAGCCCAGGAGATGGAAGCTCCAGTAAGCCCTGAATGAAAGAGTGGAACCCTGTCAAAAAAAAGAAGCTAAAAGTTTCAGATTTTGGATTTTTGGATTAGGGATAATCAGCCTAACATTCCAAAAACATTTCTGTTAATGTTTTGATCTTCAGTTGTTACATGTATTTTAAGTGGTAAGTGAATTATTTCTTAGCAATTGAGAGAGAGGGAATCATCTAAACACCTAGGAGGGAGGTTCTATAATCTCTTACAAAGATGATATGGCCCCTGTCTTTTTAGGGCTTATGATTTAATGGAGATACAGATAGATGTGTAGTCAGTAACATAATGTGATATTCTATGAGTAAAGAGTATATGGGAAACCATGAAAGGGGCAACTGATAGAGGCTTTGGGGTTTGGGATAGCTTCCAAGAAGAAGATATATCTAAACTGAGTTCGGAAGGAGTCGAAAGTTGGAGAGAAGAAAAAGGTTTGAAGTACCAACTGTAGAAAATGGGAGATAGAGCTAGAAATAGAAAGAGTTCTCTGGCAATGATGAAGGACCATTTGACTTTAATGACTTCAAGTGTATAGTAGTTCAAATCTTTGAGTTTCTGTGACTTTGCTTTTGCAGCACTCAAGTGTGAGCACAAAAAAAGATAGCTGGACTGAATGATGTTTCCTCATGGATGTATAGCAGCAGAACAGTAGGGCAAGGGAATTGTAAAAACTGGTAATAGCAGTGCTTTGCAACCTTTTCAGGACACAACACACATAGAATGTAATGTTTTTATGGCACACAGTGATTGGGTAGGAAGTAATCTCTAGCAACCTCAGGCCTTGTCCTGCTCCCCTGAAGCTGAGGGATTGATAGACGGGCACATCCAATGAGAAACTGCTGAGAAGAGCATCACTGAATCAAAATTGGATAAGGAAAAAAGTGAAATGTGATAATAGCTGATTGGTTTGCTATGTAGTATTATGCACTAGTCTGAATACTTTCATGCTTTGTATTTCATTTAAACTTTGTAATAATCCCATCAAGATTGTATTGATTTTTTCCCTACTAGAATGTAAGCTCCAGGGACTTTTTTTTTTTTTTTTTTTTCTTGTTCACTAGCACCTAGAATCACCAGCACCTAGAACAATATCTGGCACAGAGAAGACACTCAGAAATATAAGTTGAATGAATGAATGTGGAAACGGAAGCACAGAGAGGTTGAATAACCTGCCCAAGGTCATAGTTATTAAGTAGTGAAGCCAAGACTTTTAACCAGAAAGTCTAGCTTTTTGAGCATGCATTCTAATACCAGGTAGGAGAGGGCACATACAATGGAAAAACATGGAGAGAATAGGGTACTAGAGTTCTCAGTAAGGTCAGAGAACTGATAATATTAGGACATCTGAAAGAGAGAAATAGAATAGATTGAGCTGAGAGAAAGAGTTGTTTGAATGTAAGATTTCATTAAGTAACATAGTTACAAAGCAGGATGTGGCTAGACCAGGGGTGAAGGTCCCCAAGATGAGGTGTTCATGGAATTAAGAGGCCAGGGTATTTTGTGTGTCCCTAATATAAACCATAAAGTTGAACAGAATGGTAGCAGGACTTTACATGAGAATGGAAGAGTGATGTTAATACCTCTTAATACCACCACAGTGGGGTTTAGGTTTCAACATGAATTTGGGAGGGGCACAAACATTTGGACCATAGCAAATGGTGTCTTATATTCTTTTATCAGGAAATAATTTTCCATTGTCCTCATTCACTAGGATTCAGTATTTCTTTAATACACTTAAAAAACTTTCTATTAAAACAATAAGGTCCCTAAATTTAGCAAGCCCTAAGTATGTTTTGTGATGAGTCATAAAATATTTTTCTTAAGTTTTGAGGGTCACATAAGAAAAATGTATTTAGAGGCTGGGCGTAGTGGCGCACACCTGTAATCCCAGTGCTTTGGAAGGCCGAAGCAGGCAGATAACCTAAGGCTGGGAGTTTGAGAACAGCCTGGCCAACATGGTGAAACCCCATCTCTACTAAAAGAAAAAAAAATACAAAAAATTAGCTGGGCATGGTGGCAGGCACCTGTAATCCCAACTCCTCAGGAGGCTGAGGCAGGAGAATTGCTTGAACCTGGGAGGCAGAAGTTGCAGTGAGCCAAGATTGCACCATTGTACTCCAGCCTGGGTGACAGAGCAAGATCCAACTCGAAAAAAAGAAAAAAGAAAAAAAAATGTATTTTAAAAATAGATCAATCTGAATTAGCAGAATATACACATTTAAAAATCTTTCTAAAGAATACACTTCATAATGGTTCTCAGAGGCTATGTTGATTGGAGCGAAAGGGAATTGGGGAAGATTCATTCAAAGAATACATATTTACAGTTAGGAGGAATAAGTTCAAGAGATCCTATTGTACAGCATGGTGACTATAGTTAATGATGGTATATTGTATTCTTGAAAATGCTAAGAGTGGATATTGATTGTTCTCACCACAAAAATAACTATGTGAGGTAATGCATTTGTTAATTAGCTAGATTTAGCCATTCCACAGTGTATATGTACTTCCAAGCATCATCATGTTGTACATGATATACATGTACAGTCAATGTAAGGAATAAATAAATTTGGCTGGTGTGGTGGTTCACACCTGTAATCCCAGCACTTTGGGAGGCCAACGTGAGCAGATTGCCTGAGCCCAAGAGTTCAGGACCAGCCTGGGCAACATGGCAAAACCTTGTCTCTACTAAACATACAAAAAATTAGCTGGCTATGGGGGTACATGCCTGTGGTCCCAGCCACCTGAGAGGTTGAGGTGGGAGGATTGCCTGAGCCCAGGAGGTTGATGCTGCAGTAAGCTGTGATCGCACCACTGCACTCCTGACAGAGTGAGACCCTGTCTAAAAGGAAAAAAGAAGAAGTTTGAAAAAAAAATGTTTAAAAAATACACTTTGCTTTAAAGTATAAGCATAATTCAAAGTATGGTAGCAATTACTAAATTTGGTAGCTCCTAGGTGATATGTCTAAGAGTGATTTTTAGTTGCCCTATAGTTTTGGGAAAATAGGTGCTTCAAAAGTGCTTGAAAATAGATGGATTGTGCATACATATTTTGCTGATGGTAATTAAAAAGTTTTGGTAAGTTGTACTACAGATTATCACAAATTATATCATAGTCCAAATGAGTGGAATTTTGTTTTATTGATGTAGCCAGTAATCACTAATCTGTACTGCCAATATATTAGTATTTACCATCAGGCAGTGTTGCAGATGAATAAGGGAGTAGAGTCGTGCCTCAGTTTCTGTGGGGGATTGGCTGCAGGCTGCTGCCTGAAGATATCAAAATCCATGGATGCTCAAGTCCCTTATATTAAATGGCATAGTATTTGCATATAACTAATGAACACCCTCCCATATGCTTTAAATCATCTCTAGAATACTTACAATACCTAATACAAAGTAAATGCTGCCAAGTGTAGTGACTTGCGCCTGTACTCCCACCTACTCAGGAGGCTGAGGTGGGAGGATCACTTGAGCCCAAGAGTTCAAGGCTACAGTAAGCTATGATCGTGCCAGTGCACTTCAGTCTGGGTGACAGAGTGAAACTCTAACTCTTAAAAAAAAAAAATTGAATTATATGTAAATAGTTATTACATTGTATTTTAAATTTTGTATTTTTAAAATTTTTTAAAAAATATTTTTGATCTGCGGTTGGTTGAATCCACAGATGCAGAACCATGGATATGGAAGGCCCACTGTATTATATATATATATATATATATATTTTTTTTTTTTTTTTTTTTTTTTTTTGAGGCGGAGTCTCGCTCTGTCGCCCGGACTGGAGTGCAGTGGCCAGATCTCAGCTCACTGCAAGCTCCGCCTCCCGGGTTTACGCCATTCTCCTGCCTCAGCCTCCCGAGTAGCTGGGACTACAGGCGCCCGCCACCTCGCCCGGCTAGTTTTTGTATTTTTAGTAGAGGCGGGGTTTCACCGTGTTAGCCAGGATGGTCTCGATCTCCTGACCTCGTGATCCGCCCGTCTCAGCCTCCCAAAGTGCTGGGATTACAGGCTTGAGCCACCGCGCCCGGCTGTATTATATATATTTTAATGCTTTGGGAATGCAGAAGAAGGGTATATATTATTTGGCTCTGTTGATTCCAATTAATTCAAATGTTAAAAGATAGTATAAAAATTGCTCCAATCTGGTTTATTTTTCCCTCTTTATAATAAGTATAATTTTCTGTATTTAAACTTTGAAAAAATAGAGGCAAAAGCTAATATTTTTTTCCTGTGTTATGACCCTAGTAAAGTATAGTCTTTAATTTCTTAGGTCTTGTCCTTTCGTAATTGTACTTGTTCTTTACTTGACTAGACTGATTTCCTTTGTTATTCCTTCCCTTTCTGGTCTATACGTACCTATATTTAACCAGCTTTGATTTCTTAGGACACTGATACGTTTTTCTTTTCCTCATTCATTTCAGGCTTTTTTTTTTTTAACTCCTTTATCTTAGACTTTTTCTTGTCATTAGCCCTTCATCGTAAAATGTAAAATGTCTGATTTCTTTTTCCATTCATTTTTTTCTTTAGCTTTTTTCCCTTGGAATCCTAAAGAGTCCTTGTAATTTCTTTCTTTTCTTTTCTTTTTTTTTTTTTTTTTTTGAGACAAAGACTCGCTCTGTCACCCAGGCTGGAGTACAGTCGTATGATCTCAGCTCACTGCAACTTCCGTCTCCCAGGTTCAAGCGATTATCATGCCTCAGCCTCCTGAGTAGCTGGGACTACAAGCGTGTACCACCATGCCTGGCTAATTTTTGTATTTTCAGTAAAGACAGGTTTTCACCATATTGGCCAGGCTGGTCTTGAACTCCTGACCTCAAGCAATCCGCCCACCTCAGCCTCCCAAAGTGCTGGGATTACAGGCATGAGCCACCACACCCGGCCAAGTCCCTATAATTTGTAATAAGCTTTCCATTAACATTTAGATTCCCCAAATAATTTATCCATATTTTCTACCTTTCTAAACAGAAACAAATTTCTCCCACACATACAAAAGTATATGGGGATCTGAATTTTTTTTAACTGAAGTACATATGTAGGAATTTATATAGGACCTAGAATATTTGTATTGGGTTTGGTCAAGATTATCTTTTTAAACCTATTTATTATGTAAAGGAAAAAACAGCGTTCTGCTAATAATAGAGGTGAATCTTAAACTTAGCTCTGTATCTCATTAATGTTTCCCAAAGGTACTAGATATTAATAAAGATAGAGTTTCTCATTTAATACAAATGAAATTATTAATCTTGAAATTAGGAGAGTAATAGTATTCTAATTCATGAATCTTTCATTGATCAGTCCTCCTTCGGCTTCTTTTTAAAAATACATTAAGGCCTGAGTGCAGTGGCTCATGTGTGTAATCCCAGCACTTTGGGAGGCCAAGGGAGAAGGATCATTTTGAGCTCAGGAGTTCCAGAGTAGCCTGGGCAACATAGAAAGGTCTCATTTCTACTAAAAATAAAAAAATTAGCTGGACATGGGGGCACATACATATAGTCCCAGCTTCTTGGGAGGTGGAGGCAGGGGGGATCACTGAAGCCCAGGAGTTTGAGGCTCCAGTGAGCTATGATCGCATCATTGCACTCCAGGCCGCGTGATAGAGCAAGACCCTTTTCCCCCTCAAAATAAATAAAAAGTAAAGAAATATAAAATATTTGTGAAAGAAATTTTATTTTGCTATAAAATTATAAATTTGCCACTATAAGAAATAAAGTAATTCCTTCAGTTTGGCCTCTTCCACATTCGAAACACCTTTTAAAAAAAAAAAAAAAAAAACCCTATGAATTTTTCCCCATGCATTTTGACCCTTGGCATTATCTCCTAAGTATGTATTTGGTAATTTGATTTCATTAATACCCTTGTAAGTAAGTTTAAAATGTGCTGTGCTTCATTATTACCACTTTGCCTTTTTAAAAATCATTCGAGATTTTCTTTCCTCTTCTTTCCTTCCTCAAAACAATAAACCTAGAATGAGGTAGACGTAATTGATATGGACAGGGGTTGCTGTTCTGTTTTCTTTTTCTTCTACCTCAACCCCTTCCTACAGTTAGTCTCTGTAATTCCATCACTGGTGATTTTTTTTTTTCAAAGACATGTAAATCTATTTAGAATTAATTGTCAGGTTGAGTTCAACTTCTGTCCTCTTGTATTGCTTTTATTTTTTTATTTTTACTTTTTTCTACTGCTTTTATATCTACACTGTGCACCAGTGTTTTTAGACTCCAGGTCATGGCCATTAGTAAGTCATAAAATTACTTTACTGCATTGCCCAACCCTTATTTTAAAAAATAAAACAGGCCGGGCACAGTGGCTCACACCTGTAATCCCAGCACTTTGGGAGGCTTAGGTGGGCGGATCACCTGAGGTCAGGAGTTCAAGACCAGCCTGGCCAACATGGGGGAACCCATCTCTACTAAAAATACAAAAATTAACTGGGCATGATAGCACACGCCTGTAATCCCAGCTACTGGGGAGGCTGAGGTGGGAGAATCACTTGAACCTGGGAGTGGTGGTTGCAGTGAGCTGAGATTGCACTACTGCACTCCAGCCTGGGCAACAGAGCAAGACTCAAAATAAATAAATATATAAATAAAAACAGAATAGAAAATGCCAGTGTGCTACATATAATAAGGACAGGTTTGTTTTAGGAAACTTTGCTTCATTTGAGTATGTGTGCAGTATTTTACGGTATAATGTAAAAATGTGTTGAAAATTTATTCTTACAATGAGTTGGGGTTTTAAAAAATGTTGGAAAGCCACAGGGTCATAGCATTATTAGGTTTGTACTATAGTTACACTTAGTTAATCATGGGTTAAACTCATCACTATAAAACATTTTAACTGAAAACCACGTAAGTTAGTCCTAAATATCTTGTCATTTTTGGATTAACAAGTCTGTAAAATAAACTTGGAAAAAAGAAAAGAATTCTTGTTTTGGATGTTCCCTTCTCTCCCTTTGCCCCTTCCCTTTTCTCCTTTTTCACCTGCGATGCCTCCTCCATATTTGGACCTTTGTATTGCCTTTTACTGCATGAGGCTGGTGTCCTGGCAAATAGCTTTTCAACCAGACAGTTGAAAAGGTTTGTAGGCCGGGCGCGGTGGCTCAAGCCTGTAATCCCAGCACTTTGGGAGGCCGAGGCGGGCGGATCACAAGGTCAGGAGATCGAGACCATCCTGGCTAACACAGTGAAACCCCGTCTCTACAAAAAAGTACAAAAAACTAGCCAGGCGAGGTGGCGGGCGCCTGTAGTCCCAGCTACTCGGGAGGCTGAGGCAGGAGAATGGCGTGAACCTGGGAGGCGGAGCTTGCAGTGAGCTGAGATCCGGCCACTGCACTCCAGCTTGGGCGACAGAGCGAGACTCCGTCTCAAAAAATAAATAAATAAATAAATAAATAAATAAATAAATAAATAAAAGAAAAGGTTTGTAAACCCCATTTTTAACTGCTATAATTTATTTCAACATGCTTCTAATTTGATTAATTAGAATTAAAATAACTTTATTTGGAAGCTGATTTAGCCTTGGACATAGATGAAGATGAAATTTATTAAAATTGAATGGATTACACCGCTCAATTTATACATTTGCTCTTAAGATTTCCAAGAATCATTGTGTTCTCCAGTCCTCTCACCACCAAGGACATCACAGGGATCACACTTTTTTATTTTCCATTTTACTAGCAAATAATTAAAACTTTTTATTCAGATTTATAATTAGAGATGATGTTTAATTTCATCTAGTTTTTATATACTAGTTGAATACTCATTTATTCAAAACACGTGTAAAAGTTATGTAATAGCGACCTCTACTGGTTTTAGTTATGGTATCCTGCAAGTGGATTTTTAAAAGTTTTGAGAGGATGAAAGCGCCTTTTTGAAGTGAATTAGTTTAATAAGGAAGGAAATTCAACTGTGATAGTAACCTGAGTTCTTTCACTCTCAGTGGAAATTTTAACTAAAGAATTTCTGGAAATTAAATTGAAGTATTTTGTTAAAAACGAATGACTATGGGAGGACTTTAAAGAAACTACAGTGTATTAAAATTGCTGTCACCAATGCAAACCTGTTGCTTTCCATGATTTGTAAATAGTTCTGAAGTGCTTTTGCATGGTGGATAAAGAATATTCATAGAGGTTTCCAATTGAAAAATGCTGCATGTAATTAGTACTGAAAGTAAGGACGAGTGAGAACTGGATTTAGATATTTACTTCTTGATCTTGGTTGCTGTTCCTTGAAATTTTATACAAGTACTATTTAAGGTAGCTTGTACTCATTCTTGTAATTAGCTTTATCACAGTGAAGTTGAAATTCAGGATGTGATATTCCCCCTAGATAATAGAAAGAATGTTTAAGTCTCTTATTGCCTAATTAAGGAACTAATACATTGACAATTACTGTTTTCTCTTAGCTTCAGTATGTTTGTAATGTAAATTATACCACATGTGAAAAGCTCTACTTTTGGTATTCTTTGATTTTAAAAGTAAATTTTAAGTGAAGAGCACTATTTGATATATTTGCTTAGTTGTTGTTTTCCTATTTTCCAAGGAACGTGTTCAAAAAAGTTTCCCTCATCCAATTGATAAGTGGGCAATAGCTGATGCCCAATCAGCTATTGAAAAGAGGAAGCGAAGAAACCCTTTATCTCTCCCAGTAGAAAAAATCCATCCTTTGTTAAAGGTAATGCTGAAATACTGCCTTCTTGCCTTTTAAGGGAAAAATAAAACCCACCATTTTTATACAATAATAATATATTTTATGGATAATTGAGTCAACTTAAGAGTAAAATTCTCTCATTCTAAGTTTTCCAGAGATTTATGTGGTGGGAGGAGATGCTATGATAATAAGAAAATATAAACTGGGCAACATGATTTAAAGTAATTTCATATCAGTAGTAATAAGCAAGTTGAGAAGACTAAGAAAGTTATTGTGGATTTTGTTTATCTCAGATGTAATTAGGACCACAAAGAGAATTTATAAAACTCCTCTTGTTGGTTAGACCTGTGTTCCTATAAATCCTTTTGATGTTAATACTTTGTGTAGAGACCTCTGTGAAAAGGCCATAAGGCTATGTGTAATCTCTGAACAAAAAGATCACCTAAACTCTCCAGTCCTACTTATCATGTAAATAAATCAGTCAGTTGAATCTCTACAGAACTAATAGAAAAACCACTGGAAGCTCGAATAATGCTATTTCTATTTTAGTTAATATAATGAACTACTGTTATCTCTCACAACAAAAATATAGGTATTATAATAAGTGAAAACTTAAATGCCAGCGATTTTGTACATACTATAATATGGACAAAATGTTAATACTTGTATACATTGTCTGAGTTTTATTACTCAACAAAGATGTTATTATCCATAGTTTGTAAATGAAGTGACAGAGGCAGAAAGTGATTAAGTAACTTCTAGGCCAAGTTCACAAGACTCTAAGTGATAGTGTCAGAAAGTTCAGGTTTGCTTGATGTTTTCCAAAATTTAAAGTTAAACACTTGAATGAGTTTTAAGGTTGTATTTTGCATTCAGTTGTTTGAATAGAAATATCTGCCTTATGGAAAACTACTTCATCATTCTCTTCATGATTTTCATTGGCCATACATTGAATTGTATTCTAAGAGAATTAAATTGAGGTATATGAATACTATGTTAATAATCCTAAATTTTGAGTTTTATGTACTAATTGTGAATATCATTTCAATTTATTTTAATACACCTTTATCATGATACACTTAATAGTTTTCATATACCCTAAAAGGTAAATGCAGCCTGTCTCCAGTTTGTAACGAACTTCTTATTTCAAAGTTGTTGTTTTTTCCCTTAAATGAGTTGTTTGGAAAATAGATTTTGTTATTCTGTATGAACAGACCAGTCCCACAAAAGCCCATATTCTCTGAAGTCTAATACTAGGGCTATTTAACATTTTCTTAATAGCAACCATTATTCAGTAGGACATAACATGAATTTTGTTTTCATAGAAATTGGCAGGGTTATATTAGGAATGTGCCCACTATGGTTTGGGGGAGCCCATCTTCCCTTGGAAAAGATAAAAGTGTAAGCCTGGTAGAGATTCCTAGATACCAATAATATATTAACTCTCATTTTTTGTAAAAGAAAAAACTTGTTTGTTGTAGTTACTTCCAGGTATTCTGAATTAGGTAACAAAGAGCATTTACTCCCTTCTCCAAACTTGGGTCTTCCTTTATAGGTTAGGGATTATCTATTTGTAATCTCTGCTGCTTAAGTATTTTACATCATTAGAGGTAATTTTGCCTTGCCTTTTCTTAGCTCACATTTTCAATAGTAATACATATATTATTCATTGTTGAACCACTTAAAATTAAATACTGTTGGTCAGCACAGGCCTCAGGAAAAAAGTGTAAGCTAAGTTGCAAATATGTTTTTTATTTTTAATCAGTGTGTTAAATTTACAGTATATGATGTTTAAACATACTTTCCTTTTAATTTTGCAGGAGGTCCTAGGTTATAAAATTGACCATCAGGTTTCTGTTTACATAGTAGCAGTCTTAGAATACATTTCTGCAGACATTTTAAAGCTGGTTGGGAATTATGTAAGAAATATACGGCATTATGAAATTACAAAACAAGATATTAAAGTGGCAATGTGTGCTGACAAGGTAGGAAACTGAGCTTTTATATTTTTTTTCTTAAGTTTCTTTTTATGACTTATTAAATGCTAACGTACTATTCATGTAGAATAAAATTGTACTACGTGTTGGGGAATATCTCCAGTAACCTAATAGCAGGGACTCAAGATACCACTTTATAGAAATAAGATATTAGATATATAATATTAAAATGTGTTTAAATATGTCATGCAGGCCGGGCGCGGTGGCTCAAGCCTGTAATCCCAGCACTTTGGGAGGCCGAGACGGGCGGATCACGAGGTCAGGAGATCGAGACCATCCTGGCGAACACAGTGAAACCCCGTCTCTACTAAAAATACAAAAAACTAGCTGGGCGAGGTGGCGGGCGCCTGTAGTCCCAGCTACTCGGGAGGCTGAGGCAGGAGAATGGCGTAAACCCGGGAGGCGGAGCTTGCAGTGAGCTGAGATCCGGCCACTGCACTCCAGCCTGGGCGACAGAGCAAGACTCCATCTCAACAAAAAAAAAAAAAAAAAAAAAAAAAAAAAAAAATGTCATGCAGTTTTTTTCTTCTGTGCTGTTGCAGCTAGGGTTAATTAGAGTAATCTCTTAATAGATAATTTCTTTTTTTCTTTTCTTTTTTTTGAGATGGAATCTCGCTCTGTTGCCCAGGCTGGAGTGCAGTGGCACAATCTTGGCTCACTGCAACCTCCGCCTCCTGGATTCAGGCGATTCTCCTGCCTCAGCCTCCTGAGTAGCTGGGATTACAGGCACATGCCACCATGGCCAACTTATTTTTTTGTATTTTTAGTAGAGACAGGGTTTCACTATGTTTGTCAGGCTGATCTCAAACTCCTGACTGCCTCAGCCTCCCAAAGTGCTGGAATTACAGGCGTGAGCCACCGCACCTGGCTGATAGTAAATTTCTTAAAATTTATTTGGACTGAAAGATTTATAAGGTTATGGATTTACTTAAAAACAATTTTTCAAAACCTCAAAACAATAGTTTTACTTTGGCATCTAGCTTTCTTCAGATACTACTTTGTGGTTTTACAATAATAATAATAAGAGCAAACACTTATTGAAGGTTAGGCATATATGTGGCATATCTCCGTTGGTCCTTATGATATTCCTCTAAGGTGAGTGATCTTATCTACATTTTATAAAAAGGAGACTGAAATTCACAGGGATAAAGAAATTGGTCCAGAATTTTCTGAGAAGTTTCAAAGCCTAGACTTGAACTCCAGGTCTCTCTGAGTCTAAAGCTTTTCGTCATTACCTAAGGGTGTTCATTTTACGGAAACAACTTTGCAGAAAGGAAAATATTTTCTGATGAAACATTTCATTCCATTTTCCTCATTATACTCTTACTGATTTGGAGTATTATTTCTGATTACTGATTCCACTAAATTATGTTTTAGTATTTATTTGTTCTTTGAGAATGTGGCCATATAGAGTGAAAAAACCCACCTGATTTGAAGAAGAATTTCAAATGTTTGAGTATTTTTAAATGAATAAGTATTTAGTTTTAAAAAATTATTATCTAGACACGAATATGAAATACTTGATACTTTTTAATGAATCAGATAAATAAAATATTTTTGAGTACCTACTACATGTTTACACAGGGAGGAGATGCAAGAGAAGTATATATAAAACAAGGCTCCAGAGTTGATGAAGGTATACTTATATACATGAAACAATCAGAAAGCACGCAAGATAAAATATTTTATTGTGTTACAGAGATATGATGCTGTAGAAGTTCGCAAGAAGGGGAAAGATGTGTTCTAGCAAGATTAGTAACAGTAGACTTCTTGCAGAAAATAAAAGCTTATTTTGACCAATTCCCAACAAATGTAGGAAAATAGGCCAAATAGAAGGCTATAAAAATTATTTAAATATGAGATACTGAGGCCATGGAATAAAGTGATGATGGCAGGGTATAAAACAGAGAAAACCAAGTCAGAGAAATTAAAGACAGGATCTGGAAACACATTGGAAGTAATAGGTTAACAAGAGAGACAGACAGATAAATACTAGTAGTGATAGAGAACTTGGAGGAGTGTAGTAAGTGATATCAGATGTTGAATTCTGTTTTAGAGAAGCTGTGGAGGAATGCTGGCAATATATCCAAGAGGAGAAATTTGCTTGTTTGCTTTTTTATCATTTAAGAACTTTATTCAGAGAACTTAGAGCATTTCATGTCAAACTTGACGAAAGCTTCATATTTTATTTTTTTTTATATCTCTGACTAGGTATTGATGGATATGTTTCATCAAGATGTAGAAGATATTAATATATTATCTTTAACTGATGAAGAGCCTTCCACCTCAGGAGAACAAACTTACTATGATTTGGTAAAAGCATTTATGGCAGAAATTCGACAATATATAAGGGAACTAAATCTAATTATAAAAGTTTTTAGAGAGCCCTTTGTCTCCAATTCAAAATTGTTTTCAGCTAATGTAAGTATCATTGTATATATACCTGTCATTGGATGTGTTGTGAAATTTGCATGACCACTTCAAATTTGAAGTTGTATAGTTCATGATTACTAATTTGTTAATTTTTTTAAGTTGTGGGACTTAATTCATGATCACAAAGTGCTATAACAGTTTCAAGAGATTTAACATCAGAAATTAAGAGACAAAATACAAAGTAGACTGATTATGTAAGTGAAAATGAAATCACAGAATTGTCCATGTACTCCAAAGGATAAAGCTTCTTGTTTAGGTGGAAGATATTTTTGTTTGAGTCGTTTGAATCATTCAGCCTACACTTCATCAATGCCAACTGTATTGTCAGGTACCATGCTTGGCAGCAGGGATTCAAAGATGAATAAGAAACAGTTCTGCTGGGCGCGGTGGCTCACGCCTGTAATCCCAGCACTTTGGGAGGCCGAGGCGGGTGGATCATGAAGTCAGGAGATCAAGACCATCCTGGCTAATATGGTGAAACCCCATCTCTACTAAAAATACAAAAAATTAGCCAGGCGTGGTGGTGGGTGCCTGTAATCCCAGCTACTCGGGAGACTGAGGCAGGAGAATGGCGTGAACCCGGGAGGAGCTTGCAGTGAGCCGAGATTGCACCACTGCACTCCAACCTGGTCAACAGAGCGAGACTGCATCTCAAAAAAAAAAAAGGAAAGAAAAGAAAAGAAACGGTTCCTTTCCTTAAGTTTAGTCAAGACAGAGATATAAACTATACATTTGCAGTAAAATGTGGTAATTACCCTATTAGAAGTATGACAGCAGTAGTATTGGGAGCACAAAAGAAGGGGCTAGTAACATTGAAACTTAGACAAAGGATTACTGATCTTACTATAGTAATCAAAGTAACCTAACTGGGTCCTGAAGAAATGCTGAGTGAGAACGGGTGAGATTGTCATAGGAGCTACACACTGGTAATTCCTGGAACTGTAGCCACACAGCCATAAATGACTGATAGAGAAGCAGTACTCACTACAGAGGCTGGGACTAGGCTCAAGCTATGGCAATGAGTGAACATTAAAAAATAAAGCAGTAGATTATGGTGATGGTTGTACAAATCTGTAAATATATTAAAGACTATTAAATCACTCACTTTAAATGGATACATTGTATGGTTTCTAAATGTTTCAATAAAGTTGCTTAACAAAAAGAGTAAAGAAGAGGCAAAGGTTTCTGAGGACACAAAAATCAAGAACCAGAATGGCCAAAAAGCACATCAAAAGGTGTTCAACATCACTAATCATTAGAGAAATGTAAATTAAAACCATGACATACTACTACATTCTCATTAGAAAGGCTGAAATGTAAATGACTTCCAATACCAAAAGTTGAAATGGGTATGGAGCAACTGCTTGTGGAAATATACAATTCCCACATTACTTGAGAATGTAAACTAGTATATTTTGGAAAACAGTTTGGCAGTTCTCTCTCTCTTTTTTTCTTGAGACGTAGTCTCGCTCTGTTGCCTAGGCTGGAGTGCAGGGGTGTGATCTTGGCTCACTGCAACCTCTGCCTCCTGGGTTCAATCCATTCTCCTGCCTCAGCCTCCCATGTAGCTGGGATTACAGGTGTGTGCCACCACACCTGACTAATCTTTGTGTTTTTAGTAGAGGCAGGGTTTTACCATGTTGGCCAGGCTGGTCTCAAACTCCTGACCTTAAGTGATCCACCAGCCTCGGCCTCCCAAGATGCTGGGATTAGAGGCGTGAGCCACCATGCCTGGCCAGTTTGGCAGTTCTCTATAACAATAAACATAAATTAACCATATTGCCCAGCAATTCTACTCCTAGGTTTTTAACCAGAAGAAATGAAAACATGTCCATGCAAAACTGGTTCATGAATGTTCATAGCAGCTTTCTTTGTAATAGCCCCAAACTGGAAACAACCCAAATGTCCATCAGCAGGTGAATGTATAAACAAACTGTGGTATGACCATACAGTGGAATGTTACTGAGGAATAAAAAAAAAGAAATAGTTATGCATGCAACAGCATGGGTGCATCTCAAAAATATAAGCAAAAAACTAGGCACAAAAGACAATATATGATTCCATTTATTTAATATTCTAGAAAAGACATTTCTATAGAGACAAAAAGGAGATCACAGGTTTCCTGAGAGTGAGGCCTAGTAAGGGTTGATGGAAATGGGGCACATCTTAAGAAGTTAAGATGATGAAAAGGTTCTGTATCTTGATTGTGCTGGTGGTTAGAAGGGTGAATAACTACACAAAATCTCACCAAAAGAACATTTAAAATAGGAGTTTCTTATATAAACCATGCCTCAAAGTCAACTTGATAAATATAGTCACTGATAAAAAAGGAAATCAAATAATAGTAACCAATTTTAATTTAAAGTACAAAATGGATATGGTTTCAGATTCTGTGTTGCAACTAACCCTTAAGAAACTATCATTTGTTGAATTTTAGTAAAGAACCATAAAAGGATAGTCACTCTATTTATACGGAAAGTCCAGAATAGGCAAATCCATAGAGACAAAGTAGATTAGTGGTTGCCAGGCACTGGGGAGAGGGAAGGAATGGAGAGTGACTGTACTGGATATTTAGCTATCCACCTTCCAGAAAAATCATAGGGTTTCTTCTTGTGGTAATGAAATGTTCTAGAATCTGATACTGGTGATGACTGCACAACCAATATTGAAAACCACTGACTAGTAACCGTACTTTTAATGAGTGAATTTTATGGTATATGAGTTTTATCTCAATAGAAAAATTACACAGAAAAGCTATATTTTTCATATACTTCAAAATAATGTATCACAACAGATTGTATGCAGAAATAGATATGAAAATCCTGCTGTCTTCTAGTACACTATGTTAGAGATTTGCAAATGTAAAACATTGCCATTCTTCTGCTGAATGTTTTTTATTGTGGTTTAAAAAAATTTGGCTACTTTTTATAAAAGTGCTATTTCTGTTAACACATAATGGGTTTATTATTTTTAATGAATTAAATATTTTTTTAAAATTTTGCTTTTAACTTCTAATATGGTAAACATTGAAATACATAGTTATAAACAAAGGGTTTTTAGAATCTTCAGTAATTTTTAAGAGTGTGAAGGAGTCCTGAGACCAGAAAGTTACAAGACCACTGACCTAGAGAAATGTATTTGCAAATTGTACATCTTTGCAGAAGGAATTCTTGAATTGTCTTTTATTCATATTGGTAAGTCATTAACATTTTTCACTGTATCTGCCATGTTAAATTTTGTGATTATAAAATGACTTATTGGCTCAAAATTTGTTGAATATTATAATAATACAGCTTCACTGAATTTATGTGTTTTCCCCCAAACAGGATGTAGAAAATATATTTAGTCGTATAGTAGATATACATGAACTTAGTGTAAAGTTACTGGGCCATATAGAAGATACAGTAGAAATGACAGATGAAGGCAGTCCCCATCCACTAGTAGGAAGCTGCTTTGAAGACTTAGCAGAGGTAAGTACTTTAATTATATACCCAAAAAGTCTACATAAAAGCCTACATTTACGTTAAAATTGAGAGTCTTCTTTCCAGCTAAAGTCATAGATATGAATTGTTCACTACTTATCTGTTATTGCTCCTTTGCCATAGGGTCATTGTCAACATATGTTTCTGTTATCTTACCAAACAGAAAAAGTGGTCTCTTGTTAATTATAGAAAAGCAGATACCACCAAGGGGAAGTATGACAGCTGTCACCCAATGGCCTACTGTAAAAGGTTAAGAAAAGTCAATGAATGCCTATTAAGGAACAGACCACAGAACTTGCACCTGAAGTCAGATTACTTGTGTTCCAGTCTAAGCTCTGCTGCTTATTAGTTGTGTGACCAGTGGCAAGTTATTTCATTTCTTTAAACCTCCATATCTTTATTTGTCAAATAAGAATGATAATGCAGGTTGAGTATTCCTAATCCAAAAATCCCAAATCTGAAATGCTTCAAAATCTGAAACTTTTCTAACATGATGCTCCAAGGAAATGCTCATTGGAGCATTTCAGATTTGGAATTTTCAGACTCGGGATGCTGAAGCAGTAGGTATAATACAAATAATCCAAAATCTGAAATCTTAAACACTTCATTTTGGGTAAGAGATACGTGATCTGTAATACCAGGATTTTCATGAAAAATTAAATAATCTATCTGAAGTATTTACCTATCTACCTTCACATAGTAAGCTTACTCAGTATGTGATAACCGCATTATTATTTAGAATAGGAATGAAGTAAATAGGACAGTAAGGTCCAGGATCTGGATGATTTAGATACCATGAGATAGAAAGACAGGTCATTAACTCCTCAGATATTTCAAATGCTAGAATACATGAGTCAGTCCTAATAAGTTAGCATTAAGAGTCATTCTGAGGTTTCTAGCGTTTGCTGTGTTCTCACTCTAAAATCTCACTCACTCATTATGATACAGCATTGAGCTTGTAAAATATTTTTTTTTAATTAAGACTTTCAGGCAAAATAGAATGGTAAGTTCAAGCATCACCACAGCCCCTTCATTCCTGCTCCAAACACACATAAGTAATAAAGTATAACAAGAAAAATGTGGAATATATATAACTAAACTTGAAAACAAGATCAGGAATGGAATAGACATTCAAGGTAGTGAGCTCTGGTATCTGGGTGTTTAGGCTCTTAAGGACAGTGAATTGTTTCAAATGGCACAAAAGACAATGTGTTCCATGAAAGCCAGAGCAAGACTTCTTGCTCAAGTCCCTCCTTATAATAGGATGCTAGGAAAATCTCCCAACCTGGTATCTACAGTAAAGTTTTCTAAAAGGTTGTGGACTTGACGTGGGGAGACAAAAACGTTGCCTTACAATAATAACTTAACAAAGTTTCCTACAGCATTAAGCTAATATGAAGCCTGAACCCCCAAAGTCATTTTAAGAGTAGGTTCTGGTTTGGAAGAGTGATCATAAAAGGAATGAGAGAAAAAAAGGAAACAAAACATTAAGTCTCCCACCAAGAAGCATATAATACAAAATTCAAAAAAACAAGGTAAATTCTAATTCTCAGAATGAAATTAATAAAATCAACAATTACAACATGAATTTATTCCAGATGAAATTGATTTTGTATAATAGACATACAAAAAGTTTAAAAGAAGTTTAGGATGCTGAAAGAGCTAAGTGAAGGAATATGATCTATTTATAAAGAAGATATTGTGAAACAAAAATAGGTGGAAAGGAAATGAGCAGATTTCTAGATATCAAAAGACAGATTTTGAGAATTAAATATATTATACAAGCATTGAAATAACTTATATAGTATAACATTTGCTGGACCCAGTTCAAGAATAAAATTAGTAAATTGGAAGATAGAATTGAGGACTTCACTGAGAATGTGACACACAGACAAAGATAAGAAACATGAAAGGCCAATTGAAAGTAATAAGCATAGCCGGGCACTGTGGCTCACGCCTGTAATCCCAGCACTTTGGGAGGCTGAGGCGGGCAGATCACCTGAGGTCAGGAGTTCAAGACCAGCCTGGCCAATATGGTGAAACCCCATCTCTACTAAATATACAAAAATTAGCCGGGCACGGTGGTGCATGTCTGTAATCCCAGCTACTTGGGACGCTGAGGCAGGAGAATCGCTTGAACCCAGGAGGTGGAGGTTGCAGTGAGCCGAGATTGCACCACTGCACTCTAGTGACAGAGCAAGAGTCCATCTCAAAAAAAAGTAATAAGGATAAGCTGAGAGGCTTAGTATACATCTAATAGGAGTTCCAGACAAAGAGTGATGGAGAAACAATATTTGAAAATATAAAAATGGATAATTTTCAAGAATGAGGACATTAGTTCCCAGATCAAAAATGAATTCCAAATATTGTTCATGATAAATAAAAATAAACACACAGCTGAAAACATGGCAGTGAAACTATAGAACATCAAAGATAAAGAGAAAATCTTGGGTTGGGCACAGTGGCTGATGCTTGTAATCCCAGCACTTTGGGAGACTGAGGCGGATGGATTGCTTGAAGTCAGGAGTTCGAGACCAGCCTGGCCAACATGGTGAAACACCATCTCTACTAAAAAATACAAAAATTAGCCAGGTGTGGTGGCGGGAGCCTGTAATCCCAGCTACTCAGGAGGCTGAGACACGAGAATTGCTTCAATCTGGGAGGCAGAGGTTGCAGTGAGCTGAGTTTGCGCCACTGTACTCCAGACTGGGTGGTTTCACCAGACTGGGTGACAGAGCAAGACTCGGTCTTAAGGGAAAAAAAGAAAATCTTAAAAGCTGTTAAGACACAGGAAGCTGAGGCAGGAGAATGGCGTGAACCCAGGAGGCAGAGCTTGCAGTGAGCTGAGATTGCGCCCCTGCACTCCAGCCTGGGGGACAGAGCAAGATTCCGTCTCAAAAAAAAACCTGTTAAGCTGTTAAGACAGAAAAGAAAATATTTTGCAAAAGAACTATAATTAGAATGGCAGCAGGGTTCTCTTTAACAACACAGGTTAACAGTCAGTTGAGTAATATCTTTAAAGTACTAAGGTAAAATAGGATTTTCTATCTAACTACAGTATTATTCAAGAATGAGGACAAATTTTTAAATAATAAAGTTTGTAGAAGAAAACATAAGTGTTCTTCATGACCTTGGAATATACAAAGATTTCTTAAACAGGACACAAAAGCACTAACCATGAAAGAAAAAAATTGATAAACTGGACTTCATTAGATGTAAGAATATCCATTCATCAAAAGACAAAATTAATAGAATGAAAAGGCAAGCTATAGACTGGAAGATAATATTTATAATATACGTAGCCAATGAAAGACTCATATCTGGGATATATTAAGAACTCCTGGCTGGGCACAGTAGCTCATACCTGTAATCCCAGGACTTTGGGAGGCCAAGGCCAGTGGATCACTTGAGGTCCGGAGTTTGAGACAAGCCTGGCCAACATGGTGAAACCCCATCTCTACTAAAAATACAAAATTAGGCAGGCATAGTGGTGCATGTCTGTAATCCCAGTTACTAGGGAGTCTGAGGCAGGAGAATTGCTTGAACTCAGGAGGTAGAGGTTGCAGTGAGCCAAAATCACACCACTGTACTCCAGCCTGGGCGACAGAGCGAGACTCTGTGAAAAGAACAAAAAACCCTAAAACAAAATAACTCCTACATGCCTACAAATCAGTAACTAAAACTTCAGGGTTTTTTTGTTTTGTTTTGTTTTTAGAAAATAGGCAAAAGACTTGAGTAGGTACTTCATACACAAAAAAGATGCTCAACATTGTTATTCATCCAGGAAATGAATTTTGAAACTATGGAGTAGTTGGAAGTCTACTTGCTGGTGGGGGCTAGGGTGTAATTTGGTACAGCCACTTTGGAAAACTGTTTGGCATATCTACTAGAGCTAAGCATACAATGTACCCTATGACTCAGCATTTTAACTCTTGGGCATATATCAAACAAAAATGAGTGCTTATGTTGACTGAAAGACATTTAAGAATGTTCATGGTAGGTTTATTCATAATGGATAATTAGTGGTATATTCACACAAGAAAATGCTATCTGGCAATAAAAAAGAATAATTGCTGATAAAAGCAACAACATAATATTGAGTATAATAAGACTCAAAGTACATACTATATTGATATATAGGAAGTTCAGAAACATGTATCTTTGGAAACAGATTATTAGAATAGTGGTTGACTGGGAAACATGACGGAGATTTCTGAGGTGCTAGAAATGTTCTATTTCTTTATCTGGGTGGTGGTCACAGAAATGCATTGTATACAATAAAAAGTCATCAAATTACAGACTTTATGTAAAGTTGTATTTATCAAATAATGAGGAAAAAGTGAATTTATCAAAAATGAGGAAAAAGTGAAGAATAAATAAAAACCATTTCAAACATACAATGACCAAGAGCGTTTACTACTTGTAGACACTCATTATAAGATGCATTGGATGGCGTTCTTTAGCAAGAAGGAAAGTTTTACTCAAAGGGAAGTCAAGAAATACAAGAACTGATGATGAAAAAGAAATTGGTAGATGTAGGCCGGTGGCTTGCACCTGTAATCCCAGCACTTTAGGAGGCCAAGGTGGGCCGATGACTTGAGCTCAGGAGTTCGAGACCAGCCTGGGCAATACGGTGAAACCCCATCTCTACAAAACAAAATTACCAAAATTACCCAGGTGTGGTGGTGTGCACCTGTAGTCCCAGCTACTCTGGAGACTGAGGTAGGAGGATCACTTGCGCCCAGGAGGCTGAGGTTTCAGTGAGCCAAAATCACGCCACTGCGCTCCAGCCTGGGTGACAGACTGAGACACTGTCTCTAAATGAAAATGTGTTGATAAATTTAATGAATTGCTGAATAGTTTTTAAAATATTTTTAAAGTTTTTTTTATCTTGGAAAGACTAAACTATATTTCTATGTATTAGTGACAAAGTATACAGTATGTAAAGTAGACTTGTGTTTGTGACAGAAAAATAACTTTTGAAAAATTTATAGATAGCCATATTTATTTTTTTAAAAATTTAGGAAAATCACCAAAAGAACAGAAATACTACCTGTAGCTTATAATGTACAGATAGGGAAAAAGGAACTATAGTAATTTTTTTTTTATCATTTTCACTGATAATAGGAAAGAATAAATGAAGCAAACAAAAACAATGATAATGAAGATAAAATGATATAAAAAAATCCAACTACATTAGTAACTCAGTATATACAAACTGATGAAACTCAGCCTATTTAAAGAGAGTAATTCTATTTGATTTTTTAAAATTCACTTTAGGCCTGGCGCAGTGGCTCATGCCGGTAATCCCAGCACTTTGGGAGGCCGAGGCGGGTAGATCACAAGGTCAGGAGTTTGAGACCAGCCTGGCCAACATGGTGAAACCCGGTCTCTACTAAAAAAAAAAATACAAAAATTAGCTGGGCATGGTGGTGTACACCTGTAATCCCAGATACTCAGGAGGCTGAGGCAGGAGACTTTCTTGAACCCAGGAGGTGGAGGTTGCAGTGAGCCTAGACCATGCCACTCCTCTCCAGCCTAGGCGACAGAGCAAGACTCCGTCTCAAATAAATAATAAATAAATAAATATAAAATCTACTTTATGCAGCTTATAAAAGATGTTCTTAAAACAGAACCACAGAAATATTTTAAGATAAAGGGATGAAAAATCATAATATATAAAAACTTATCAAACTTGTATACCAATATTAATTCATATTAACTGATAAAATTACACAAAGTAAGTGCTGAGGAGGAAAAAAGAGAAACACTTCCTAATAGTAAAAGGGATACTATCTTGAAGATATAACAACCATTAATGTGTATGCATCTGATTGTAAAGCCTCAAAATATAAGAAGTAGAAACTGACAGGATTACAAGAAACTAAAAAAAATTGCTATCATAGGAAATTTTAACACGTCTCCATCAGAAATTAACAGATCAAACAGAAAAAAGATTAGACTACAGAAGATTAGACTAACACATTTGATTTTACACACACACACACACACTCTCTCTGCCTCTCTCACACTCACACTCAACCCTCCATATTCATGGCTTCCACATCTGTGGATGCAGCCAACTGTGGTTTGAAAATATTTTGGGGGGAAAAAAGCATAACTGGCATAATTGTAGCTGTACTAACATAATGTTAAGCACATTAGAATACATTACATCAGGGTACATTACAATACCCTAAACAATACAGTATAACAACTCTTTACATACGTACATTATATTAGAAGTAACATAGGGATCCTCTGAAGGTTATATGCAAATATACTATTTTATATCAGGGACTTGAGCATCCCTAGATTTTGGTATCTGCATGGGATCCTGTAATCAATCCCTCACCAATACAAGGGACAACAGAGTGTGTATGTGTGTGTGTGTGTGTGTACACAGTCATCCCTCAGTATATGTGGGGAATTGGTTCTAGCACTCCCTGCCGATAGCCAAATCCACACATGCTCAAGTTCCACATCAGCCCTGCAAAACTTGCATAGGCCCTGTGGAACCCATATATACAAAAAGCCAGCCCTCAGTGTACAAGGGTTTCACATCCCACAGATACTGTATTTTTGATCCTCATTTGGTTGAAAAACATCTGCATATAAGTGGATCCGTGCGAGTCTAACCCACGGGTTGTTCAAAGGTCAGCTGCATATATCTTAATATATATACAGATATATATCTGTATATATCTTAATACTGTTGCCTTGAGGATTAAGTTTCAACATAAATTTTGCAGAGAGAAGCTTACAGTTTTACATATTTTTTGAAAAAATAGTAATAATTAAAAATGAATAAGTTAAGCTTTCAACCCAAGAAACAAGAAAGAGAACAGGATACACCTAAGAGAACAATATGTAAGGAAGTAACAGAACAGAATTCATGAATTAGAAATTGATATAACAAAAGATCTCATGGCTGATCAACGGGAAAAGGAAACACAAATACTAGATGGGATCTCGGCCCACTGCAACCTCCACCTCCCAGGTTCAAGCAATTCTCATGCCTCAGCCACCCCAATAGTTGGGATTACTGTGCCACCACTTTTGGCTAATTTTTGTGTTTTTAGTAGAGACGAGGTTTTGCCATGATGGCTAGGCTGGTCTTGAACACTTGGCCTCAAGTGATCTACCTGCCTCGGCCTCCCAAAGTGCTGGGATTACATACATGAGCCATCGTACCAGGCCTGTTTTTTAAATCATGGAAGAACACTAAGATCCACTTCAAAATGTTTAAGAACTGTAATGACATAACCTTTAAAATTATATAAAAGAGCAGTATCAATGTCCTAAGTTAAAAAACATTAAAAAATGAATAGTCAAAAGTATGTTTTAACAAATGACTTGCGGCATAGACCAGTTGTTGTGAATGCTATGATTTGAATGTGTCCCCATATTTTATGTATTGGAAGTTTAATCTCCAACTATATATATTGATTGGAGGTGGGGCCTGTGGAGGTAATTAGCATTAGATAAGGTCATCAGGGTGGGGCCCCCATGATGGCAGGCCTGTCTTTATAAAAAGAGGAAGAGACCTGAGCTGACATGCTGTAGTCCCCTTGCTGTGCCCTGCACCACCTCAGGACTCTGCAGAGTCCCTACCAGCAAGAAAGCCCTCACCAGATGTACCTGCCTGTCTTGAACTTCTAGCCTCCAAAACTGTGATAAATAAATTTCTTTATGAATTACCCAGTCTCAGGTACTCAGTTATAGCAACAGAAGACAGCATATGACAATGAGTTTTGCCAATCTTCAGGAAACAGTTAAGCTTACTCTTTTGCAAATTGTTCCAGTGAATTGAGACATGAAGGGTAACTTAAGTTTATCGGGATTGTATGAATACATTATCAAAACTAGATAACGACAATACAAGAAAAAACCATGAGACATTCTCAGGTATCAACAAAACTGGCGATGAAAAATCAGTTTATGATACAGTAAAACATGTCCAAATATGATATATTTTATGATGTTTATTCTTACGTGGTTTGACATTTTAAAAAGTTTTAATGTAGTATTCTACTTTAGCAAGTTAAAATCGCAAGAAAAAGGGTTCATAAAATTAAACATTCATTCATAAATTTCTTTAAAATGTCAGGCAAACAAGGAATAGAAGGCAACTTTCTTAACCTAATAAAGGATATTTACTAAAAGTCTGTAAGAGATATAATAGTGGTTAAACTATAGCAAAACTAAGAAACTAGAAAAGAATACCACTTCTATTCAGCACTCTAATAGTGAGTACTGCCCAATACAAAAAGACAGAAAAGGAATAGGCAAGACAAAATTATCCTATTTTTAGTTAATATAATTATCTATATAGCAAACCCAAGTAAATTTTTATAGTTGGCAAGCTCGTTATAGCTGTTGGATAAAAGATCAGCCTGTAAAAATTGGTAGCATTACTGTGCTCAGTTACAGTCCATTGAATATATAATATTTTTAAAGACTGCATTCACTATAGAGATAAGACTATAAAGTACCTGGAAATAAACCTGACTAAATACAAGACCTTTGCTTTAAAAAAAAACCATAAAATTAGCTGGGCACGATGGCTTACTCCTGTAATCCCAGCACTTTGGGAGGCTGAGGCAGGCGAATTACGAGGTCAAGAGTTTGAGACCAGTCTGGTCAACATGATGAAACCCCATCTCTACTAAAAATACAAAAAATTAGCTGGGCGGGCACCTGTAATCTCAGCTACTCAGGAGGCTGAGGCAGGAGAATCGCTTGAACCCGGGAGGCGGAGGTTGCAGTGAGCCGAGATTATGCCACTGCACTCCAGCCCCAGTGAAAGAGTGAGACTCCATCTCAAAAAAATAAAATAAAATAAAATTAGATTCATAAGGAAGATCTGAATAAATGGAAATATATACCATGTTCATGGATGGAAAGACTCAGTACTGTAATGATACCAGTTGTCCCCCAAATAATCTACAAATTTAGTGCATAGCAAGCTGATCCTAAAATTCACGTGTTAAGAATGAGGAGCAAAAATAACAATTTTGAGGAAGAACAAGTTGAAGGGACTTGTTCTTGTCCCCTCAAGTACTTGTTAGATAAAATACCTGTTAGATAAAGTCTTGCCACATACTAAAATTTATTATGAAGCCGGAGTAAACAAGAGTGTAGTATTGGTGCAGGTAACAATTTGGTAACAGAACAAAGAACCCTGAAAAAAAATATACATATATTCTCCTGATATGTGATAGATATTACGTTAGCAGAGAAAGAATGAATTCATTAATAAATGATAATGAGTCAAACCTGGTTATATGGAAAAAAATTCATTCCATAACATATAATTCACAGAAAGTACTCAACATATTAAAAATCTAAAAATGAAGAGTAGAACTTCAAAAGAAAATATAGGAGAACATATTTATATGACTTTGACATAGGAAGATTTCTTAACACATAGAGCAAACCAGAAAGGAAGAGATTACGTTTTAAAATTTCTGTTCAAGAAAAGACATAAGCACAAATGAATGAAGTTGGAACCCTGTACCATATCCAAAAATTAACTCAAAATGGATCAAAGACAGTGTAGGATCTAAAGCTATAAAACTCTTGGAAGAAAACAGGTCTGAATCCTCATTACCTTGGATTTGGCAAAGGATACTTAGATAATACCAAAAGCACAAGCTATAAAAGAAAAAGTAGATAATTTGGACTTCTTCAAAATTAAAAACTCTGTGTTTCAAAGTACACCATCAAGAAAGCAAAAGACAGCCTACAGAAAGGGAAAACATAGTTGCAAATGATATTTCTGATAAGAGTCTAGTATTCAGTGTATATAACAAAAAGATAACCCAATTTAAAAAATGGGCAAAGGATTTGAATAGATATTTCTCCAAGGAAGATATATAAGTGGCCAACATGGTACATTAGAAGATGCTCAGCTTCATTAGAAATTAGGGAAATGCAAATCAAAACCACTATAAAGCCTGGGCAACATAGTGAGACCTTGTCTTTACAAAAATTAGAAAATTTGCCCAGGATGGTGGTGTGCGCCTGTGGTCCCAGCTACTCGGGAGGCTGAGGTGGGAGGATTGCTTGAGCGCAGGAGGTTAAGGCTGCAGTGAGCCATGATCACATGATTGCACTCCAGCCTGGGTGACAAGGTTAGACCATATCTCTAAAAGAAAAAACATGATGCAGTACCACTTCACATATACTAAGATGGCTAAAATTAAAATAAAAAAGGGAAAGTAACAAGTGTTGATGAAGCTGTGGAGAAACTGAGATCCTCATATTTTGCTGATAGAAATATAAAATGGAGCAACTGCTTGGAAAACAGTTTGCTGGTTTCTCAAAAAGTTAAACGTAGAATTACCATATGATCCAAAAATTTCACTCCTAGCTATATACCCAAAAGAACTGAAAGCAGAGATTCAGTTATATAGTTGTATGGCAACATTCATAGCAGCATTATCCACAATAGCCAAAAGCTGGGAACAACCCACATGTCCATCAACAGATGAATGGTTAAATTATAAAACGTGGTAAATACATTACAGTAGAATATACAATAGAATATAATTCAGCTTAAAAAGGGATGAAATTCCAATACATGCTACAACATGGGTGAACCTTGGAAACGTTATGCTAATAAAATAAGCCAGACACAAAAGGACAAATATTGTATGTTTCCACTAATATGAGGTAACTAGAGTAGTCAAGTTAATAGAGACACAAAATAGAAGTTACCAAGGGTTATGGGGAAGAGGCAGTGATCAGTTACTGTTTAATGGATACAGAGTTTCAGTTTGGGATGATAGAATAGTTCAGATCTGGAAATGGACAGTTGCACAACATTGTCTATTAATGCCACTTAATTGTACACTTAAAAATGGCTAAAATGGTAATTTTCATGTGTATATTTTACCACAATATAAAAAAACTAAAAGGGAGTGTTGAAACATGCTACAACATGGATGAACTTTGAAAATGTTATGCTGGACACAAGAAGCCAGTCACAAAAGACTACATATTGTATGATTCCATTTACATGTAATATCCAGAATAGGCAAATCCATGGAAACATAAAGTAGATTCATGGTTGCCTAGGGCTGAGGGGGTTTAGGGGTTTGGGAGGTAATAGCTGAAGACTGTGTGATTTCTTTGAGAGGGTGATAAAAATATTCTAAAATAGATTATGAAGATAGTTGCATAATTCCGTTAAATTGAAAATCATCTAATTTTGCCCATTAAATGGGTGGAGTGAATGTGTATGAATTAGCCATTTTTAAAAACTATCAATTTAACATGTAAAGACAAGCTAATAGAAATGGTCAAAAGCTATTAATAATTCTCAGAAGATATAAATAAATGGCCCATAACCATATAAGTAGATTCTCAACGTTACTAGTAATCAGGGAAATACATATAAAAATAACACTGGCATAGTCTCACAATATCAGGCTAACAAATTTTAAGTCTGATAGTATCAAATGTTGACAAGGAAGTGGACAACTGGGAAAAATCACTGCTGCTAAGTATATAAATTGATATAACCACTTTGGAAAGCAACTTCTCCTGGTAGTTACATGCTCTAAAAAATATTCATGCATATGTGCACACTAAGTTATACAGATCTTGTGGCTTAGGTTTCAGACTACTGCAATAAAGTAAATATCACAATAAAGCAAGTCAGTATTTTTTTGGCTTATAGTGCATATAAAAGTTATGTTTACACTATCCTGTGGTCTAGTAAGCATGCAATAGCATTATGTCTAAAACAATATACATACCTAAATTTAGAAATACGGCTAAAACAATGCTAATGATCATCTGAGCCTTCAGTGAGTCATAATCTTTTAGCTGGTGAAGGGTCTTGTCTTGATGTTGATAGCTGCCGAAGGTTGGTGTGACTGGCAGTTTAAAAAATAAGCAACAGTGGGGTTTGACACAGCTGTTGGCTCTTTCTTTTATGAAAGATTTCTGTGTAGCTGGTGATGTTGCTGATAGCACTTTACCCACAGTAGAAATTCTTTCAGTATTGGAGTCAATCCTCTCAAACCCTGCCGCCACTTTATCAACTAAGTTGATGTAATATTCTGAGTCCTTTGTTGTCATAAAAATGTTCATAGTATTTTCACCAGGAGTAGGTTCCATCTCTCCTGGTGAATCTCACTTTGTCACCAGGCTGGAATGCAGTGGCGTGATCTCAGCTCATTGCAACCTCTGCCTCCTGGGTTCTAGTGATTCTCCTGCCTCAGCCTCCCGAGTAGCTGGGACTACAGGTGTGCGCCACCACGCCCAGCTAATTTTTGTATTTTTAGTAGAGACCAGGTTTCACCATGTTGGCTAGGATGGTCTCGATCTCTTGACCTCATGATCCGCCTGCCTTGGCCTCCCAAAGTGCTGGGATTACAGGCATGAGCCACTACGCCCAGCCAAGAAACTACTTTCTTTGCTCATCCATAAGAAGCAAATTCTCTATTCAAGTTTTATCATAAACTTGAAGCAGTTCAAGTCACATCATCAGGCTCCACTTCTAATCCTGTTTCTCTTGCTATTTCCACCACATCTGCAGTTACTTCCTCCAACTGAAGTCTTGAACTCCTCAAAGCCATCCATGAGAGTTGGAATCAGCTTCTTCCAAACACCTGTTAATGTGGATATTTTAACCTTTCCCATAAATAATGAATGTTCTTAGTGGCATCTAGAATGGTGAATCCTTTCCAGAGGGTTTTCAGTTGACTTTATCCAGATACAACAGAGGAATCACTGTCTATGGCACTTACAGCCTCACGAAACATATTTGTGAAATAATAAAACTTGAAGGTCAAAATTATTCCTTGATCCATGGGCTGCAAAATGGATGCTGTGTTAAGAGACTTGAAAACAACATTAATCTCCTTGTATATCTCCATCAGAGCTCTTAGGTGTCTAGGTGCAATGTCAGTATTTTGAAAGAAGTTTTTGTTTTGTTTTGTTTTGTTTTTTTCTGAGCAGTTGGTCTCAATAGCGGGCTTAAAATATTCAGTAAACCATGTTGTAAACAGTTGTACTAACATCCAGGCTTTGCTGTTCCATTTATAGGGCACAGCCAGAGTAGATTTAGCATAATTCTTAAGGGCCCTAGGAGTTTCAGAATGGTAAGTGAACACTGGCTCAGTAATAATGGTGAAGAAGTTTGAAATATTTCAGAAATTACCAAAATGTGACACAGAGACAAAATCAGCACATGCTGTTGGAAAAATGGGGCCAATAGACTTGCTTCACACAGGGTTGCCACAAATCTTCAACTTGTTTAAAAAAAAAAAAAAAAAAGCAGTATCTGCAAAGCACAATAAAGTGAAGCACAATAAAGTGTAAAATTACAGAATTTTTTTTTGTCCAGGCTGGCGTGCAGTGGCCAGATCTCAGCTCACTGCAAGCTCTGCCTCCCGGGTTCACGCCATTCTCTTGCCTCAGCCTCCCGAGTAGCTGGGACTACAGGTGCTGCCACCTCGCCCGGCTAGTTTTTTGTGTTTTTTTGTAGAGACGGGGTTTCACCGTGTTCGCCAGGATGGTCTCGATCTCCTGACCTCGTGATCCGCCCGCCTTGGCCTCCCAAAGTGCTGGGATTACAGGCTTGAGCCACCGCGCCCAGCCTCAGAATTTTTTTTTTTTTTTTTTTTTTGAGACGGAGTCTCGCTCTGTCGCCCAGGCTGGAGTGCAGTGGCCGGATCTCAGCTCACTGCAAGCTCTGCCTCCCGGGTTTACGCCATTCTCCTGCCTCAGCCTCCCGAGTAGCTGGGACTACAGGCGCCCGCCACCTCGCCCGGCTAGCTTTTTTTGTATTTTTTAGTAGAGACGGGGTTTCACCATGTTAGCCAGGATGGTCTCGATCTCCTGACCTCGTGATCCGCCCGTCTCGGCCTCCCAAAGTGCTGGCATTACAGGCTTGAGCCACCGTGCCCGGCCAGAATTTTTTTAATAATTGTGAAAAACAAGAAACAGTTATCTATCAGTGGAGAATGGATTTAGAGAAAATGATATATTCATACAGTAGAATATTATACAGAGTTTTAAAATAAAGTGAAAGGAACTGTATAAATCAAAATAGATAAATCTTGAAAAAATTTTGAGTATAAAAAGCAACTTATAGATGAATGTATACATTATTATATTTATATGAACTTTGAAAGCATGCAAAACAACACGTTGCTTTGTTTCTTGATACATATGTAATTATGATACAAAAACGTACATGGGAAGGAAAAAATTCAAATTCAAGGTAATGACTACCTCTGGTCATCAGCAGGAGATAAGCTTATGAAAGGGAGCCTAAAGGAAGTAATTACATCTATATTGTTTTATTTCTTTTCTAAAAAGCTGAGGCAGGTATTATAAAATGTTGAGCTTTTCTGAGTTCAATGGTGGGTATAGTTAGGTTAGGCTGTTCTCTGTACTTTTCTGTCAATTATGTGTATTGACAATTTTATATTTCCTATGAATATTGTTACATTTTAACCAATGAACCTATCATAAAATCATCTGTTAACTCATACCATCTCTCAGAATTGCTTACCATTCTAAAAACTTGTCTTCAAGAATAAAACTTTGTGAAGAGAGTTTGGATTCTTCATTAATTGTTGATTTTTTTTTCTCTTGAGATTAGCTATTTCAAAATGATAGTACTAGCTACTACCATTTATGCAGGGCTTACTCTGTGCCAGACACTATTATAAGCCTTTTACTTATATCTCATTTAGTTCTGTAACCAACCCTGTGAAATAATTATTATTCACATTTCCAGTGGGAAACAGGCTTAGAGAAAGTAGTTTGTCAAAGGTTACACAGCTAATAAACAGTAGGGTCAGAATTGAAATGTGCATCTCTGTGACTCCAAAACCCATGTTTTTAAGCCACATTATAAAGCCTTTTCTTTACCTGTAGTTATAAAAATTGTGTAATAAATTAGGGCTTATTGAAAGGGGAGGAGGACAAACATGTCTGTGGCATATGATCATTTCTGAATTGGAAGAGACCTAAGCTATAAGCATCTCTTCACATTTGTAGTCTTCTCTCCAATGCACTGTATTCATACCTGACTCCATCCTCTTGTTATTTTTGAAACCTTACTATCAATTTCTGTAAAGCATAATAGACTGCAATTTCTGGTGTTATATTATGATAGCAATTTTTAGTTGAGAAGAAAGTTGAAGGAATTAAAAATTGGGAAGTCAACTAGGAGCCAGCTCAAGGAATCCAGTATGATTTGGAAGTTTACATGCCATATTGCATTTTGCAACAACCAGAGCTCCTATCTTCTGATGTCTGATCTGGTGGTATTACTAGTCAATCATTTCTTAAAAAGCAATCTGAGGCCAGGCGCAGCGGCTCACACCTGTAATCCCAGCACTTTGGGAGGCCGAGGCAGGAGGATCACTTGAGTCCAGCAGATCAAGACCAGCTTGGTCAGGCCAGGTGCAGTGGCTCACGCCTGTAATCCCAGCGCTTTGGGAGGCCAAGGTGGGCGGATCACGAGGTTAGGAGATCGAGACCATCCTGGTTAACACAGTGAAACCCCGTCTCTACTAAAAATACAAAAAAATTGGCCGGGCGTGGTGGTGGGCGCCTGTAGTCCCAGCTACTCGGGAGGCTGAGGCAGGAGAATGGCGTGAACCTGGGAGGCGGAGCTTGCAGTGAGCCGGGATAGCGCCACTGCACTGCAGCCTGGGCAACAGAGGGAGACTCGGTCTCAAAAAAAAAAAAAAAAAAAGACCAGCCTGGTCAACATGGCAGAAACCCTGTCCCTACAAAATACACAAAAAATTTAACCAGACACGGTGGTGTGCGCCTGTGGTCCCAGATATTCAGGAGACTGAGCAGGGAGGATTGTTTGAGCCCAAGAGGCAGAGGTTGTAGTGAGCCGTGATTGCACCACTGCACTCTAGCCTGGGTGACAGAGTAAGACCAAGACCCTGTCTCAAAAAAAAAAGCAATCTGAAAAACATCATTAAGGGTGATTTAATTCATAACCTTCTTTTGTTTCATTCCCTTCTGCCTCCTTCTACTATGCTCCTCCGCTAGATGTCCTCTTCCTCTTGCTAGAATTACCCTTTATGGAAGTGAGCTCCTGCTAGAATCTAGAGCACCATTTTCATAATAGTTTTATACCAGGAATACAGCACAAGATAGAAGAGTAGCGACTCTGTTTCTGCTAAAATCAAGATACCTACTCTTTTTTTCCCCAGAAATCTTCAAAACCAGTATATTCTGGTCTTTTTAACTGAGCCATTAGAATTTAGTTTATTGATTGGTGATATTAATGATGGCAACATTTTGGGCAGTTCGGATTTTGTTTAAATTGTGAAATTAGAACAATGAATTTTAGATGTTACTTCTGGTTTATAGAATATGAAAGTACATGTCTACCACTGAGAACTATAAAAACATGTCTGGTTTCAGTATTCTAAATGTTTATACCTTACCTAGTTGTACATGTCTATATTCTTTGTTGTTCAAGTTAAGCTTTGTTTTCTAGAACCAAAAGTCTGCCCACTCTTACGGCCATGTTTGTTGATAATACTCTACTGGAAACCTTTAATGAGAGCTGTTATAACATAAAAGGATTCTATTATTCATCAGAAAGAACTGATTTACTCTCTTACTTGAGAATATTGGGATCTCTTCTATTAAAATTATAATTAGTAGTCATATAATTTTTGTTTAGAGACTTTCAAAGAAATACATAATTGTGCTCGCATAGTCATGCCCCATAATTAAATCTTTCTGTGTTTGTAATGGTGGATTATTTATGTTTTACCTTCTTTATTTTCTAAGGAACTGGCATTTGATCCGTATGAATCGTATGCTCGAGATATTTTGCGACCTGGTTTTCATGATCGTTTCCTTAGTCAGTTATCAAAGCCTGGGGCAGCACTTTATTTGCAGGTATAGTAATTTTTAAATCAAGATGTACAATGTCTGAAAAGTAAACTTAAAAAAAAATTAAATCACTTTTTTTTTCTAGTCAATAGGCGAAGGTTTCAAAGAAGCTGTTCAATATGTTTTACCCAGGCTGCTTCTGGCCCCTGTTTACCACTGTCTCCATTACTTTGAACTTTTGAAGGTAAGAAAACTCTTTATTGTTATTTATAACATATTGAGGTGTGATGAATTTTTTTTGCTACTTTATTTGTAAATTATTATGTGAGTACCATGCACATTAGTGTGTTTCCATTTTCTTTTTTCAGTTAAGAAGCAAATGGAAATCAGTCTGCAAAAGAGGAGCAAATTCTGTTGGTTTAGTAGTGAATTTTATTTTTAATTTTTTTGTTTTTCCTTTTTTTCTTTTACTGGTTTTTATAGTGAATGTTAAAGCAATTGTCAGATATTTTTATCTTGTACCTTTACTTTTTGTTTACATGGCTGATTCTTTGAAAACCACCTTGGATTTATGCATCACAGTTTCCATTTGGGGACCTCAGCAGACTCAGGGACTCAGTGTGAGGATAAGAGAGCCAGTGTGAGGATAAGGCCAAAGTAATGGGGAAGGTTAGTTTACCTGACTTTGATAGCTCAAGTTTGCAACTGTCTGTATTAAACTGTTTATCATTGCTTTAGAAACAATACATTTCTATAATCTCAGTAAAAATTGCCCATTTGATTACAGTTCAAAATATTAAGCACTGACTGAAAGGAAAGGGGTTGTCTCTTTTTTCTTTTCCTATTATATACTGAAATTAAAGAAAGAGTCTGTATAAACTATAATTCAGTAGTGTAGCTCAAAGTGATATTCTCTCTACCTTTAATGGACTAGCCTTGTAAAGACAAAAGAAGGCATGCATTAATAGCATTATTATTTCTTTAGCTTTCAAATGAGTATTTGTTTCATCAAAGAACACTTTAGTATCATGATTCTTTTACGGAGAATATATTACTGGAAATCATATTTATAGTTTGCAGATGATAAAATGGGCTCTCTGTAATGAATCAATGAGTGAACAGAAGGTCTGTGAATTTATTAACAGTAAACTGGAGGAACTGTCATCCCTACATTTTCTCAGGTCTCTGCACTGCATTTGGAATTCAGTTTGATTTCTCAATTAGGAATGTTTACATTGAGAAAAGACTCAGGGAGTTAAAAGGTATTTTTAATCACCAGGCAGAAATGACAAAAGCTCTTAGCAATAGATACCGTTTAAGGTCTTTGGAAATACAGGATGAGTATATTAAGAGGATAATCAAGAGAGGAAGCATTTAGTATGTAAAATCTTTACAAAGAATTCATTATTACTAACTATACTTATAATGGGACATTTACACACTGTTTTGTTATATAGAATTTTTCTTTGTAATGGAATTTTTTTTTTTACCTGAGCCTGTAATGAAATTCAGAAAGATTCAAAGGCCATATAAAATCTTAAGGCCATTATCAATTTATAAATAAAAACAAGAAGGCCAGGTGCAGTGGCTCACACCTGTAGTCCCAGCACTTTGGGAGGCCAAGGCGGAAGGATTGCTTGAGCCCAGGAGTTGGAGACCAGCCTGGGCAACATGGCACGACCCTGTCTCTACAAAAATAAAAATAAAAAAATTAGCCAGGAATGGTGGTGCACACCTGTGGTCCCAGCTACTCAAAAGGCTGGGCAGGAGGAACACTTGAGCTCAGGAGGTCGAAGCTGCAGTGAGCCATGATCATGCCTCTGTACTCCAGTCTGAGAACCAGAGCAAGCCCCTGTCTCAAAAAAACAAAACAAAACAACTCCCCCTCCAAATGAACCCAAGAAGCTTTGATGAAAGTTCAGAAGGCTATAAAACCCAATCATCTTAATAATAGAAATTTTTACTCTTCCAAGTGTAGCCTATTAAAATTTCTAAAATTATAACTTACATTAATAGAAGTATAGTAAGTGCATCATTTAGCAATTAAAAATTTCTACTAATTTAAGCATGTGTATCTCTGATTCATATTACTGCCTAAGTTATATTGCAAAGTTAGCAGTATATTGGGCAGGAAATTTTGCCTAATTAGTCCACAAGACTCTCATTTTTTTTTTTTTTTCTGTGCGCCTGTAATCCCAGATACTCAGGAGGCTGAGGCAGGAGAATCACTTGAACTCGGGAGGTGAAGGTTGCAGTGAGCCAAGATCACACCACTGCACTCCAGCCTGGGTAAAAAGAGCAAAACTCCATCTCAAAAAAAAAAAAAGAAAAGAAAAAAAAGAGTTTCCTAGCAACCCTGGATATGCCAAATCTGTTGAGGGTTCCGTGTCTATCCTGGTTCATATTACTGCCTCTTCGCTTGTCCTTTTTTCCCATTTATCTGGAATTCCTCTTTTACCCTCTCCAGGCTGGAGTGCAGTGACGTGAGCTCAGCTCACTGCAACCTCTGCCTCCCAGCTTCAAGCAATTCTCCTGCCTCAGCTTCCCGAGTAGCTGGGATTAATTACAGGTGTGCACCACCACACCCGACTAATTTTATATTTTTAGTAGAGACAGAGTTTCACCATGTAGGCCAGGCTGGTCTCAAACTCTTGACCTCAGGTGATCCGCCCACCTCAGCCTCCCAAAAGTGCTGGGATTTCAGGTGTGAGTCACCATGCCCAAAGTGAGTTCCTTCCTTTCTTTACATACATCTCTTTAGAGAACTTGTCCCATTTTTATTGTCTGCCAAATTCAGCTGTTTGCTCTGTGAGGAATGGAGCGCTATTATCTTTGAATTCTCATACCTATCACAGTGTCTGGCATTTAGGCATTCAGTGAATGCTTGTTAAAAAATGAATGGCAAAAAATACATATACATTTTCCTTTAAATTCCTATGTCTTACATTTTAAAGAAAATTTAACTGTAAATTTTATATAATTACATTTATTTTGGAAACTTAGGTAGAATGTCTTAAACTTTACAAAATCAAAAGATAAGTTTAGCTGTTAATAGTATAAGACTTTTGAACACAAAGAAACAATAAAATGGTGGTTACCAGAGGCTGGAGAGTAGGGGAGTAGGGAGATACTGGTCAAATGACACAAAATTTTAGTTAGGAGGTGTAAATTCAAGAGATCTATTGTACATGATGGTAACTACAGTTAATAACAATATATTGCATATTTGAAAACTGCTAAGAAAGTAGATGTTAAGTGTTCTCACCACAAAAAAAGTATGTGTGTTAATGCACATGTTAAGTAGCTTGATGTAGCCATTCCAGTTATATACATGTATCAAAAGATCCTATTACACACCATAAACATGATTTTTACTTGTTGATTAAAAAATAAATTAAAAATAGTGTAAGACTTTAATGCTACTAAAACTGAAAAAATACTCTTTCCTTCAGTAGTTAAAGTTAGCAGCCTAGTCTTCAGACTCTTTAACTTGAAAAGTTAAAGTTAATTTTTTTATGAAGTAAAAAAACTTCCTTTGTGCCCTTTTGAAATATTGCTTCAATAATGTGATTTTTGTATGTGAAGTTTAATTTACTTTATTAAACAAATTTAGATTTATTGGGGCTAAGTAAATATATTGACCAATATTTTATTTTATTTTTACTATATTTTGAGACAGAGTCTCACTCTGTCACCCAGGCTGGAGTGCAGTGGCATGATCTTGGCTCACTGCAATCTCTGCCTCGTGGGCTAAAGTGATTCTCCTGCCTCCCAAGTAGCTGGAATTACAGATGCCTGCCGCCACACCTGGCTAATTTTTGTATTTTTAGTAGACACGGGGTTTTGCCCTGTTGGCCAGGCTGGTCACAAACTCCTGACCTCAAGTGATCCACCCACCTCGGCCTCCCAAAGTGCTGGGATTATAGGCGTGAGCCGCCACACCTGGCCTGACCAATATTTTAAAGGTTAGCAAATCAGCACATGTTTGGTTCCACAAAAGTATTAACTTTTTCTTTGTTCCTTAGACATAGGATTTTATCTCCCCAAGATGCACCCAAACAAACCTTAAAAAAAAAAACATCCAGGATGACTTTGAATTCCCTAGAAAATTACCTCTACTTTTTCTTGTATGCTGGGTCCTTTTAAACTAAGGGAAAGTAAGTTTCCCTCTATTTTAAAATTCAGGTTGAAATCTTATGTTGTTATGTGTACATGAGTGTATTTGGTTTCCTAAGGCTGCTACAGCAAAGTACCACAAACTCAGAAGCTTGTAAACAACAGAAATTTATTCTTTCACAGTTCTGGAGGCAGACAATCTGAAATCAGGGTGTGGGCAGGGCCACACTTCCTCTAAAGGCTCTAAGGAAGAATCCCTGCTGCCTCTGCCTAGCTTCTGGTGGACCCCAGCAATTCCTGGTGGTCTTTGGCTTATAGATGCCATCACTCCCGTCTTTTCCTCCATCTGCACTTCAAGTTCTTCACAGCTTCACGTACTTCTCTATGTGTCTGCATCCAAATCGCCCTTTCCTTTCTCTTACAAAGACACCAAGTCAGTGGATTTAGGGCTCACCCTAATCCAAGATGATCTCATCTCAACTTGATTACATCTGCAAAGATCCTATTTCCAAAGAAGATCACATTCATAGGTACCAGGGGTTAGGACTTGAACATATCTTTCATGGGGACACAATTCAACCCTTAACAGTAAGTTTTTGGTACACTATAAAAATAAAATTTTTGTTGTTCTGTTTCTCCAGCATACATACTGGCTACATCGGCTTTATACAGTGGCTACCCCCTAACACCTCCATCCCTCTTTTTTAGAGATAGGTCTTGCTCTGCTACCCAGGCTGGAGTGCGGTGGTGTGATCATAGCTTGCTGCAGCCTGGATCTCCTGGGATCAAACAGTCTTCTCACCCCAGCCTCCCAAGTAACTGGGACTACAGGCATGCACCACTATGCCCAACTAATTTTTTTAAATTATTTTTTTGTAGAGACAGGGTCTCATTTTGTTGCCCAGGCTGATCTCAAACTCCTGGGCTCAAGGGATCTTCCCACATTGGCCTCCCAAAGTGCTGGGGTTAGTGGCATGAGCCACTGCACCCAGCCTTTTTTTTTTCCCTCTTTCACCTTTTTTTTTTTTTCGTTTTCTTTTTTTGCATTAGGCCAATTATTTCATCCTGATCTTAGATTTTTTATTTTTATTTATTTATTTATTGAGATAGAGTCTTGTTCTGTCACCCAGGCTGGATTGCAGTGGTGCTGTCACAGCTCACTGTAACCTCGACCACCTGGGCTCAAGTGATTCTTCAGCCTCACAAGTAGCTGGGACCACAGGCACATGCCACCACGCCTGGCTAATTTTTTAAAATTATTGTTTGTAGAGATGAGGTCTAGCTATGTTGCCCAGGCTGGTCTCAAACTTCTGGGCTCAAGGGCTTCTCCCACCTAGGCCTCCCAAAGTAATCCCCAAAGGGATTATAGGATTATAATCCCAAAGGGATAGGCGTAAACCACCGAGTCTGGCAGAGAACCAATGGAGGTTCTCTCTAGGGTACATTCCCTTGAACCAGCTCTCTAAATTCAGAAATTCTTATCCAGAAACCCATGGGCTCAAAGCTACATGGTATTGGAGCTGACCACAGATGTTGAATGTCTAAAGTTAAACATAGGATAGTGTACCACAAGAGCCATTGTAAACAAACAGTTAGTTATTGCATTACTGCAGTTTTTTATTTAATTTTTTGGTTTTGGTGTTTGGGGTTTTTGTTTTGTTTTGTTTTGTTTTTCAGACAGGGTCTCACTCTGTCACCCAGGCTGGAGTGCAGTGGTACAATCACTGCTCACTGCATCCTCAATCTCCCAGGCTCAGTTAATCCACCTACCTCAGCCTCCTAAGTAGCTGGGACTCCAGTTGTGCACCACCATGCCTGGCTAATTTTCTTTTCTGGTAGAGACAGAATCTGGCTATTTTGTCCAGGCTAGTCTTGAACTCCTGGGCTCAAGTGATCTGCCCACCTCAGCCTCCCAAAATGCTGGGATTACAGGCGTGAGCCACTATATCTGGCCAATTTTTAATTTTAAATAAACTTGACTACTGTGAGGTGCATTTGTAGTTAGTGATGTTTTCTCTGATTAGAACAGAGAGATGGTTTTAAACGGCATATTTTCACAAATGACATATCCTAACGTTTTTTAGGGTTGATTGCCTGTTTAATGTTTGGAATTGAAATCTCATTTTAAGAATTTCATCTTCTCCACCCATACCTTTTAGGTGTGTTGGTATCATAAAATAATAATTTATTTGAATGTCATGACCTTTCTTTCCCTCAGCCTTTAGTGGAATGTTTAAAATGATGTCATGGCAAACAGGAGCAAAAGGCTTGAATTACTCAGCAGTTAATTAGTTCTGGAATAATTTGGATAATATTTCATACATTTGCTAAGAGGGCTAGTAAATCAGGTGTTACTCTTTGCATTTTCCATGTTGTAATCCACTGTCATGTCTCATCAAATAGTATACAAATAAAATTCCAAAATCAAAACGTGAACCTAATCTTTGCTTGTTGTATTCTCTTATGTTGTGATGAGCTCTTTCTATGCATATAATATTTAAAATAAATGGAGATCTTTATTTTTATATCCCAAATGTTAGACAATTATAATGTATATTTCTTGGCCGTATACTTTGTCATTCTTATGCATTGCAATTTACCTGTTTTATGGAATAGGTTTTATTTAGTGAATATTGAGGTTTTTCAAAGCCATTTCAATTATTTGGGTACCTATTATAGTGAACAGTCATGGGACTGAAAGTCAAGAATTGTGGGTCCTGGACCAGCCTGTTAGTGCCTTCAAGTAAATGGTAGTTCCTTCATTGTATATAATGCCATGTTGGAGAAAATTAATTCCAAGAAATAAAAACGAATTCAAGCATTCTTTTTTTTAATCAAAGGGAAGCCATTATATGATTGTGAATGAATTGAGCATATAAAATGCACTCGGTACAACAATTTATTTTTTATATATCAAACAATCTTGAGTTTTATTCTCCTGAATACTGCTATATTCTTTGTATTCATTTTAGTATTTTCTTTTGACAGCTCCTTACATTTAATCCCATTTTTCTTCCAGGGTTTATTTTGCACATGGAACACACCATATTGACTACTGCCTCCTTACTTATTTCTAAGGGACCAAAAAAATTAGTCACTGGTAAAATGGTTCTTTCTTGTGAAAAGTTAAATTTTATCATCTCAATAGAGCATATGAGTTTTCATTCTGCTTTAAAATATGATTCCTGGCTGGGCATAGTGGCTGATGCCTGTAATCCCAGCACTTTGGGAGGCCAAGACTGGTAGATCACCTGAGGTCAGGAGTTCGAGACCAGCCTGCCCAACAAGGCAAAACCCCGTCTCTACTAAAAATACAAAAATTTTCTGGGTGTGGTGACATGCACCTGTAATCCCAGCTACTCTGGAGGCTGAGGTAGGAGAATCACTTGAACCCGGGAGGTGCGGAGGTTGCAGTGAGCTAAGATCGTGCCACTGTACTCCAGCCTGGGAGACAGAATAAGACTGCATCTCAAAACAAAAAATATACACACACACACACACACACGTATATATATACACACACACGTATATATACACATATACATAGATGTACATATATATACACATATATACATACACACACACATGTATATATATGAATCCCTAGATGAGTTTAAGTACAATCTCATATGGTAATATAATCTCAGGACTTAGTAATTTTTTAAACTATTGAAATAAACTGCCTTTGTACAAATGTAATTGTTACTATTGCACATTATTATTAAATAGGCACTCATGAAAAGCATGGTATTGAATATCACTGGTAACAGGATGCTGCTTTGTTGAGTCTCATTTACATACTACTTGCCACTGCTTTGTTTCTGTAGCCACAATAAGCCACCCTTTTGATGTAGTTAGCTTGAATTATTTTGCACTAGTGCCCAATTTAAATTAGCTATGTTGAGTAAAAGAAGCAAAAAATGCTTACAAGAAAGGTCATTTATTACACTGAAATTTATTTGAGAAGCTTGCCTAATGCTATAAAGGTAAAAATGACATTTTGAAAGTATTTCATCAGGAAAGTTTTATGGGTTGAAAAAATATTAACATTTTTGAGATACCAGAATATTCTGTATGTAAAATGCTACAGTTAAATAGTAGATAAATGACTCCAAAACTTGAAACATTTTTAGAATAGAAAATCAAAAGGATGTCCAAATGGATTTTTTCTTTTATAAATATCTTTATGTGTATGAGAATTATATATTTTGTCTACCATTAGGTATGTTTTCCTGAATTAAAAATATAAAAAATTTATCCAGGACAAAATATCAAATGCTCAATATTCTGCTACCTGTTAGTTCTTTAAGACTGAAAAATTGCCTTGTATCTTACTGACTTGAATTTCTCTGGGCTTTACTTTTGAGTGATTAAATTCTAAATAAACTCAATGAACTAATTCATTGTTCAGTGGTGCTTTCATTAAATTTGCCTTTTCTTAAGGTATACAGCAAGCTTGTCTAACCCCCAGCCCAACACAAATTCGTCAACTTTCTTAAAACATTATGAGATTGTTTTTTGCAAATTTTTAAAAGCTCATCAGCTCTGGTTAGTGTTAGTATATTTTATGTGTGGCCCAAGATAATTCTTCTTCCAGTTTGGCCCAGCGAAGCCAAAATATTGGATACCCCTGGTATGTAGCTTTCAATGTTAGATTATTTGTTGCTTTAAAGACTAAACTTGATAATGTTCATGGTAACATTTTATTTGTCTCCCAGAATTCTGCCACGTGAGAGGCAAATAGTTTCAAATGATAGGGATGGAAGGTACTTTGAGAGATTACCTGGATTCCAGCCTTCAGCCTACCAGTAATATCTGTTAAGTAATAACCTAGTATCTTTCTTAATGAACATCTGGCCATTGGCTTTCTTTAGCTGGCCATATCGAAGAACCATACTATGAATAAAAGATATTTTGAGTTTTTTATTAATATGTACACTTTTAAAGTCTCTTACCCTTTGGAAAATATCTTTCATTACCCTTTTTATGTTGAGAATTGTTATGAATAAATTTTTTTTTTTTTTTTGAGACGGAGTCTCACTCTGTTGTCCAGGCTGGAGTGCAGTGGCACGAACTTGGCTCACTGCAACCTCTGCCCCCTGAGTTCAAGCAATTCTTCTGCCTCAGCCTCCCGAGTAGCTGGGACTACAGGTGCGCACCACCATGTCCAGCTAATTTTTGTATTTTTAGTAGAGACAGGGTTTCACCATATTGGCCAGGCTGGTCTCAAACTCCTGACCTCGTGATCCCCCCACCTCAGCCTCCCAAAGTGCTGGGATTACAGGCATGAACCACCGTGCCCAGCCTAAACTTTTCTTTTACTTAACACAGTTAAAACTGAAAATTTTCCTAAAAATGTAGATTACGCCTCTAGTAGAAAGTATGGTGAGTTTTTAATAATGAATGTAAGAAATCTGGATAATAAAAGCTAAGTATTAAACATTACAATATGGTATTTATTACTTCTAGAATATTTGAACATTCAAGTATTTTAAGTAAATTTTAATAGAAATGGTTTAGAATATAAGTAAGAAATCTGTTTACTTTTCACAGGTCATCAGTGCATGTGGTATGTGTGTGCCCATGCGTGTAACTGATTTTTATCAATTGAAGCAGAAAGGAATGTATTGTTGACCTTTAAGGAATACCTGTGAAAAACATAAAATCCTTAAAGTACTAATGTACTAATGAATAATGAAGCTAATCGAAAAGTAAACTTCTAGCTAGGCGTGGTGGCTCACGCCTGTAATCCCAGCACTTTGGGAGGCCAAGGCAGGCAGATCACTTGAGGTCAGGAGTTTGAGACTAGCCTGGCTAACATGGTGAAAACCCATCTGTACTAAAAGTAAAAAAAAAAAAAAAGTTAGGCATGGTGACAGACACCTGTAATCGCAGCTACTTGGGAGGCTGAGGTAGGAGAATTGCTTGAAGCTGGAAGGCAGAGGTTGCAGTTAGCTGAGATTGCACCACTGCACTCTAGCCTGGGGTACAGAGACTCCATCTAAAAGAAAAATAAACTTCTTTATAAATCATTTTGCATATTTTATAATTGTATATCTCAAGTCTTTTCGTTTATGGTAGAGAGTAGGTATTCCTAAATTGTTGGATGAAAACTCTGTTGATAAAATGTTACTTTATTTTATTTTAATAGATGGTATCTCAAACTCCTAGGCTCAAGCGATCCTCCCACCTGGGCCTCCCAAGTGCTGGGACTATAGGCATAGGCCATTGCAGCCAGCCAATATGTGATTTCTTAACTTTTCTTTTGGTAACCAGGAACAGGTTTAGAAGATTTCAGTTACTGAATTATTGTCACTCATACATCTGTTAATTGCTTGCTTGAATCGTAGCCACCTTACTGTATTGATAATTAGTTATTGATGACTAAGTTCTTGTTAAGTACAGACTTTGACATAGTTATTTGCCAGTAATAGAAAATACGCTTGAGTTTCATAAATATGTATATTGCAGCTTTACTCAAAATCTTAATGTGGATATGGACAAAGTTCTTTATTATACTAATGTTAATTCTGTAGTGTAATTACAAAGAAAACCATTTACACTTACATTGTGTTACCATTTACAAAGTGCTTTGGTTTTTAATAACAACCCCTAAAAGTAGGCAGGGTAGGCTTTTTATAAGCCTTATTTGGCAAATGGGAAAAGTAAGGCTCAGAGATCAAGTGACTTGCCCCAAGGTCACACAGCAGTAGAGTCAAAATTTGATCCTAGGTTTTGTAATTGAGATTCCTTCTATTATATTGCATCCTTCTCTGTATATTTATCTTCCTTATCATCTCAATATTATATAACAGTAATACAGGTATCAGAAACCTAAGACAAAATTCCACACTTAAAAAAAAAAAACCTCCTCTACATGCTTAGTGCTATGCTAACTCCTGTGATCATTCAATAGATCGATTATGCTCCCCATTTCTTTTCAGTGCTATGCACCTTGAGAAACTACATATTACTGCCTGTCGCAAGATGTAACCCATCTTAAAACTGCTAATCTTGGTCTTTTAATGTAGAAAACTTGGTTGTGTATTAATAGTAACACACAAGAAAAACACTTTTAAAAAGAATATTTAATGACACATTTAAAATTTTTATTGTGGTGACAGTTGAATAAATGTTATTTTTATCCATAAATGAGCTTATTATTATTCTATCCGAAAGTGTACTACTGGTTCAGATTTGTCATTTTGGCTTTACAGCAGTTAGAAGAAAAAAGTGAAGATCAAGAAGACAAGGAATGTTTAAAACAAGCAATAACAGCTTTGCTTAATGTTCAGAGTGGTATGGAAAAAATATGTTCTAAAAGTCTTGCAAAACGAAGACTGAGGTGAATATTTTTACTTTTTAAAATATCCTTCTTTTTACCCTGAATATTGTGGTGTAAATTCAGGGATCTCAGTTCCCTCCTCAAGTAAACAATGAAGAAAATAGTTGTAGTGACAAGCCTGGTCTTTCAGAGGAAGTGACATCAAAGCCAAGAGAATTGTTATTGTTTGAAAAACCTTTCATATTTGTGCATTTTCCTTGCATACTCCCAGACAGGACCTCCTGAGAGTCAACTGGTAAGCTAAAGGAGAGACAGAGTAAAATGTGTCGGGTAGATTTATGTTGGCATCGTTGTTCTGTCAGAGTAAAATTATTAGTGTCCTTAATTTTAGGGATTATATAACTTGAGGCATTAATTCAGATAACATTGCTTCCACTTTCCTAATTGTAGCATGTGCTACATGTTTTTAGCTTTGGGTCTTGTCCATTTAAACCCTTCTAAATAATTTATTTTAATCTTTCAAATTACTTTTTTTTACTGACTTGGGCTACGTTTTGTCATTCTAAATATTTAGTAGCCAAGATAGAAATAATCATTTTGTAGTTACATTTATAGAGTAGAATTTTGTCAACCATCATTGTACTTTTTAGAACACTGAAAAAATTTCTAGGTTGCTTTAATTTTCAAAATTGTATAATTGTGTAATACTAATCTATTTGGGGAATTAGTGAATACCTTCTCAGTGAGACTTGTAAAAATCTAACTTTTACACTTTCCCTTATTTACATGAACTCTAGGTTTTCTGTCATCTGTGTATTTATAATGCCTTTTTCTTTATTCTAGTGAATCTGCATGTCGGTTTTATAGTCAACAAATGAAGGGGAAACAACTAGCAATCAAGAAAATGAATGAGATTCAGAAGAATATTGATGGTTGGGAGGGAAAAGACATTGGACAGTGTTGCAATGAATTTATAATGGAAGGAACTCTTACACGTGTAGGAGCCAAACATGAGAGACACATATTTCTCTTTGATGGCTTAATGATTTGCTGTAAATCAAATCATGGGCAGCCAAGACTTCCTGGTGCTAGCAATGCAGAATATCGTCTTAAAGAAAAGTTTTTTATGCGAAAGGTACAAATCAATGATAAAGATGACACCAATGAATACAAGCATGCTTTTGAAATAATTTTAAAAGATGAAAATAGTGTTATATTTTCTGCCAAGTCAGCTGAAGAGAAAAACAATTGGATGGCAGCACTGATATCTTTACAGTACCGGAGTACACTGGAAAGGATGCTTGATGTAACAATGCTACAAGAAGAGAAAGAGGAGCAGATGAGGCTGCCTAGTGCTGATGTTTATAGATTTGCGGAGCCTGACTCTGAAGAGAATATTATATTTGAAGAGAACATGCAGCCCAAGGCTGGAATTCCAATTATCAAAGCAGGAACTGTTATTAAACTTATAGAGAGGCTTACATACCATATGTACGCAGGTAAGAAATACGAAGTTGCCTGTCACTTTTGTTTTCCTGCTTCAAACTGATTTTCTTTCCTGCGTGGGTTATTGTTCCTAAAATAGAAAAGAAACTAACAACCAAAGACCTCTTTTCTTTGACTAAAAATACCACCACTTTGTATTTCTTTGGAATGTTTTACTTTTTCTACTATACTTACATACTTTTTTTTTAACCTTACCGTCAGTTATAGATGAGAAAATGAGGTAACTTGGCTAAATTTATCCAGTTAGAAAGAGAAGAAACAAGACTAAAGTTAGTAATAAATCACCATTATTGGAATCTAAAAAGTTTTTTACTCCTTTATCTTTTTTTCTTTCTTCTCTTTCCATTACTGAGATTATAAAGTATATAAAAATTTTAATATAACAAAATTATACTGGTAGTACAAATATACACAGCATTGCTTTCTCTCAGTTTCCACTCCTCAACCTGATTATTTAATATTAAATGTTGCAATTCTGAAAGCCAGGGATTCCAGTTTTATTATAATTTTTCACCTAGAAATGTCTATAGTCATTGTATTTATTTTACTGACCCAAAAATTTAAAAAATCATAGGAAATGTAAACAGGCTGCCTAGATTTTACATGAAAAACAAATAGGTTATTGTCATTTTTTTCCCAAAGTTGTTTTTTGAGAGGTACAATTTTTTCAGTAGTATGACCTGCCAATTTAGTTGCACTTCACCAACCTTCTCTGTGTTCTTTATGATCTAGACTACAACGGTAAAAATGTTTTATTCAGTTACCCAAAATCTGTGATTACAAAATACTTCTTTTCTGCTTAAGGGATTTTTAAGGCTATAAAAGTTCAAATTGCCCTTCTTGCCACATTTTCCTGGTTTTTAAGTCCCGTTAGAGGACTTATAGAATTTTTATAACATAAGCATTCTAAACTTTTTATCATTTCATCCTAAGTACCTTTGTTTGGGGTTCCTAGACTCATTTGGAGTAAAATTAATCTTTAGATTTTTATCTGTGTTTGTAAGAAAGAGTTTTAATTTTTTTTTTTCCCCCTGTAGAGCATTGTAAGAAGACTTACTACTAGTTTACTGTCACAAGTCAGTGATATTTGGGCAGGAAAACATTTTCAAGTTACAAAATTTTTAATTGTTTCTCTAAGACTTTATTGAGTGATAAAAGTTTTCTCTAAATTGCTATGTTTCACAAAGTTAATTTATGATTATTAATAAGCAGCTGAAGAATGACAACTATTTTCTGGGGAACTGTGCTTTTTATTTATTTTTTAAATGAGGACACTTTAAAGCAAAGTTAACTGGAACAAGCTGATACTTGTTTTGTAGTCTTGAAAGTCTTCTTCCCTTAATGTGTACAATGTTAGCTAAAGTCGGTGGACATGGTACTTTTGTAATAGTGGTTTGTTAGTTATTTCTGTCTGATACCTCTTTTCTATATCAATTTTTAGCTTTGGTATACAGTAATATTTTGAGTGCTTTTACTTTTAATAAATATAAAACACTTAAATTTCAAGATTTATAGAACTTTGCCAAAGTTAAGTGTATTGAAAATTTAAGTTGATGAGATTATTTTACTTAAAAAAGTAAGTTTTTAAAAAATTTCTTCGAATAATTTTTTGAGAAATAAAAGGCCAGTGTTGGTTTTGGAAGTGTTGTGGCTAAGTTTTTTGACATTTTTCTTTTCTCTCTTCTTTTGAAGCTTAACTGAATATTTTAATTTATTCCATAAATATGTTACTGGTGAAACAAGTCTACAAGCAGCTTTCGTGAGTTGTGGTTTACAGTACGCACAAATTAGTGTTAACTGTTAGCTTATTTGAGCTATTCTGTAAGGCCTATTACTGAAGTTATTACTGGCAACATAGAATGGTTTTTAATAGACCATCTATGAACTTGTAAAACTGAAATGGACTTTTAAGGCCTCACTACAATGGTAACAGATCAAGTTACCATTTGTTTTTAAGAACTGTTGGTCTGCTCTTCTTCTCTCATCTTTCTTCAGCCTCCCCAAAGAAAGAAGGGATTTGTGATTTGATTAGTAGGTATGTTTATTGGAGAACATACAGTACAGGTTGTCGCTTACACTGAAACAAAACTAACATTTAACTTACACATTTTTATTTTATTATATAGAATTGTAATAAAAGACATTGGACATAATACATGAGAAAAGTTAATGAATACTATAAGACACCACTTACAGACATCTTTAGATGATTATAGCTTGGTTAGACATTGTCATAAAAACAGAAGAGAAACTGGTTTAACCTTACTTTATTCAGACTTCACTGTGGTGTCAGCCAACTTTATCCCTCAAATATTTTAACAGTAATGTACAAAATGGAGCTATAGATCTCTAGTGCTAAAAGAGATGTCCAGGCCTTCACTTTGTAGACAAATCCCAAGGCCCCTGAAGATTGTATGATTTGCCAGAAGTTCTATTACCAGTTAATTCCAGAACAAGTCAAAAATTAGGTTTCTTGACTCTAGAGTATACTTTCTACCATGTTACATTGACTCATATAAGGTGATTGTTTTCATGAATAGAATATGTTGTAATTTTTAAATTATATGTGTTAATAATTAAGTAAAAAGATCTGGTACAGATGTGAGCTCATAAAAAATAAATAAATAACTTCCTTGGTTTGAACTGCCAATAATGTAAATGGCTTGTTCATTTCTGGGCAAACGTGTATACTATGAAGATATTGTCAGTAATTTTTTTTTTCTTATTGAAATAGGATATAGGTAGGCTCTGACTATAGATACACTTTCATTGGAATGCATAGATTTTTTATGTATAGATACTGATCATTATTATTTTTATTTTTTTTACAAAACCCAATCATTAGTCTATTGATGTAGTTTGCTCTGTAAAGGGAAAGCTTTGTGGAAAGAAAAATTTAAATTTAGGTGAATTAGAAAGTGGTTAACTTGCTTAAAAGATTGCAACAGGGTCTTATGTGGAATCTAATTTATAACTTGTCTCTCAGATTCAGTGTTTCTGGATGTATCGTAATTGGCTAACTATATCAGAACTTTGGGATTTGTCCCAAAAACTAGGGGAAAAATTATCCAATTGGATGGATCATTCTAAATCTGGCAATGGTATGAAGAGACTATTATCCTAAGTAAGAAAGCACAAAGCAATATGCACAAATAAAAAGTTGAGAGTAGGAATTTCACTTCTGTTACAGACTTGTTGTAGGCAACAAAACACAAGTTAATTAATGAGACCTAAAACAACATGAGTAGAGAAATGATAGGTGGTGCTGTGTCCAGTTTGGTAGTCTATTTTAGAAAAATGAGATGACCCTGAAGTAAGGATAATAATTCAGAATTGACATTTTATGGGAAATAAAAGCTTTGCATATTGAAGTGAGCGAAAAGGTGTTTCCCTTGCATGGTAATTTCTCTTTTACAGAAGATGGTATTGAAAAAACTTAAGCCAGAAGATATTTTTGCTTAAAGTATTTACTGCTATTTTATACCTTCATATGGAAAAGCCTCAAAAACCTGAATTAGATTTATTTTGAATTTGTGTCCTATATAAGCTGAGATCTTTTGAACAATTTTTTATCTATAGGACAGCGCTGTTCTATTTTTGTACTCTCTGATTTTTTTAAAAAGTGTTTGTGCGTCAGCATAGCGTCTGTTTCCTTTTTTAAGGAATTCAAGACTGATTGTTTATAAATCCTTGTTGAGGAGCTTATTGTTTCTTGTAGCTTTTTAAATGGCTGCATTAAAGGGAGAATTATCATATGAACAGACATCCTGATTATAATAGTGTTTTACTATGGTGGTTGGGGGTAGGGTGGTCTTTTATATAAATAACTTCTTTATGTAATAAATACAAAGTTCACTGACTTTGTCAAATAAAATGTCAAGTGTCAATCAAAATAGGCACATAAGGAAAAAGGATTGGATTCTCACTTCCCATCTATATTCTGAACACTAATGTAGGTATACTCTTGAGTTCCTAAAATTTTGAAGTATTGTGCAGTAAATATCGAAGAATGGTTTTATAGTGAGGAAAACAGAGACAGCTAGAAGGTCAGCAGAAAAAAATAACTCCAGCTTCTGTTTGAAATAACCTGGACCTAAACCAGATTGGTGATGGTAGAGTGGTAGGTATTTATATAGAGTTAGCTATTTTGATTTGGGGAAGCAGAGCAACTAGTGAACATGGTGGAATCCTTAGCACAGGGATTTGAGAGTCAAGTAGCAGAGTAATGTTATCTCTAATGATGAGGGGGAAAAACTGTAGAAAAAGTCTTGGTTGTTGACCATATTGAAATCCATCAGGAGGTCATGTTTGAGAAAGAACTTTGTGGAATTATCTCCACAAGCAAGTGATAAACAGAAAGGAAAATATAAAAATGGGCCGTTTTTAATTTTTTTTCTATGATTATATATTACTGCTTATGTTTTAAAGCCAAACCCAGACTGGCTTTTGTATTTTCATGTGTTTACCTTTCATCTCTCTCTGCAACATGGTTTTAGAATATGGGTAGATAACTGCTGCTCCACAACTAACAACGGCAGTATAAAACTTAGCTTTTCCCATTGCTTAATCAATGGAACTAGGTACTCTGTTTTCTTTCAAAATTATATAACCTGTCCTTATTGATGGGTGTTTGTTTATATTATCTTAGCTCTTTACATCATCAGTAAGATAAAGGTCTCCAGTGGTTAGTTACAGTCATTGAAATGGAGAAACTGATGCAATAGAAATAAAAATAACATCTGGAATTTTTATGCTTTTCTGTGTAAAATTTCAAATATAAGTATTTTGTCTTCTTAATATGTTTTTCATTCATTAGCAATTTTTCATTGCTTTAGATTAAAAATAGAATATAAATTAATACAAGCCTGGGACTATATGCAGCCTTTAAGATATTTTTTGAAAGTACTTAAATTTTTGCCAGATTTTCTTGGTTTGTTTTTAGTTTCTGCTGCTTTTGTGTTTTTGGCAAAACTACTCAATTCCAGTCAAGCTAAAAACAACTCTAGAACCTAATACAACAGTCATGATTCTGGGAGTGTGTATTTCACTGCCAGCTGCAGAACCCCTGTACAGTATACAGGAAGGTACAGCTGTTAATTCCTAAAATCTAGAAGAAGGCTGATCAAGAGTTACAGAATCACAATTAGACTGCTAATCTTTCAGTGACTTTCTGGTGCCTTTAACCAAGATTAGCAGTACAGGTACATTCTGAATTAATCATTCATAGTGGTTATATAACTCATGGTTTAATTCTTTATATTTAGATCTCACAGCTGTAGAAACGTTCAGGGTTTCTTTAATCCAGGGAGGTTAAACAATATGATAGAAAAGAGCACTAAATCAGGAATCACATGATCTAGGTTCGGGGTCCGTCTCTGCCACTCTACAGTATGACCGTAGATAAGTCTAGTTCCATCTCTTCCTGCCCTGCTTACCTCACGGAAATCATACGAAATAAGTTATGTCGAAGTTCTTTGAGAATGTTACATAACAGACCAAGAATTGGTATGATCCCATTTGACTGTGGCAATGAGACATATCATGGCTTTCCCAGCATTATAATCAATTACTAAAGTGCTGAAATGGCCAGAAGTTTTGGCTTAAGATGAAAAGTCTGTTTAGAAATAGCTTGCCTTTAAACATAGCCACAGTTTTCTTAAAACATACTTTAAGTCACTTAGAACTTGCTTTTATTCTGTTTTTCAACTTAAAATTCCCCTTGATGTCCCTCAAATTTTTAGCCTGATTTTCATGGGATTTGAGAAAATATGGATGTGGCTGTTGATTTTAGATTTTTAGACTGAAATAAACTTTTCCTTTAAAAAAGGGAGAGGGTACCCTAAATTTGGAACACAGGTCAAGGATGCTTGGAATACTCTGTACTGCGGGTGTGGGCTCTCTCCAACAGTGACAACTCAGCATCTCTCTAGTGGCCACTGCTTTTGCTTCCTAAACATGCTGTTTTGAGTAGCCTCACCTTACAAATAGATTTGCAGAACAGGAAGAAGATTCTTGAAAGGGAAGATTGTGATGAAACCGATAAAAATCTCTGTATTAAAATCTTGTACAGCCTTCTGTTTTAATATCTTTTCTTCTGGATGAGACATTAGTCTTTAACTTTTGAGGAACTCTGTAACTGAAGACAAACAATAAAATACCAACAGAGAGGAAATTATTAAAGGATTATATGTATTTAAATTACTTTTATCAGTAACCCACTCTAGCCTCAGAAGGCATAAAGCTAACGAAGAAGGGGACATTTAAAACCAATGTATTTTTATCCTGTAAATCTTGCTTTAACTTAAAATAGTATTATTTTAAATTCAGGGTTGTCTGATACTTAAATCAGTTATTATCTCGATGACCACATATATCAATAGATTGGAAGTATATTTCTGTTTTATGATAAATCCATGAATCTGCTTTTTGGGGAAAAAGTTATTATAAACATTTTATTTTAAGGCTAAACCTAGGATGGTTCTTAGTGAGAATCAGCCTAAATAGAAATTTTCCAAACAAATACATTGTGCTTTTGCTAAATCCTATGCTAATAAAAGACATTGTGCTTCTTATAAAACTTTGACCCATGTTATGTAGCCTAACAGAAATAAAGGCATCTGCTACCCTCTATGAATTTACTATTGGCGTTTACCAGTCCCTAATACAAATAGGAAAAGAATGCTCCCAATAAAAGGCTCAAGTTACTGAATTTTCCCCTCCTTAAAAAAAAAAAAAAATTTACAATTAAATGTGGGCCTTAATAAAATTTGAGTTATAGACATGAGTGATTTCCCCCTCCCATTATGGGAGATGTCTTTCCCCCTCTTTATGCAGAAGACAACAGCCCAGGTCTCTTGTGCTGGTGACAGCAGCCCTTCTCCACAACTTAGGAGAATACTGTTAAGGAGAGATGGGAGTAGGCCAGGCCTGCGGGAGTGATCACACTCAGCTTGTTTTACTTCATGGAGATGTGAATGAAAAGTAGGTCCTTTCATGGAAGGGATTGGAGACTCCTATATTTATGATTGACCTCTCAGTGTGACTACTTGAAATAAAGGCAATTAAAGGTTGGAATAGGACCAAACCAACATAGTCTATCACATTTAATAGTTTTAATAGCTTATAAGTATTTGTAAGCATCTTTAAGCAGTTGTGAGATTTTTAGCAAATAATTTTAAAACTGTATTTAACTTAAGCTACTACTTTATAAATTCCAGTTTCCAGTTGTATACTCTGTTAACATGATTTAAAGAAAGCAAGACAAGTAATCCTAGATAAAGTAATCTTGATGAAAGGAAAAGTAATGGGTTATTGCTGTGGCCTTTCTAAGGGAGATAAACCAACTGGTGATGCTTTGAGATCCTGGTAGCAGGTGGGAGGGAAGCCTGGTTCCCTGCTTTACCTTTGCTTTTCTTTCTTGCTCATTCCTATGGCCGATGAGTTTAAGATCATCTTGTCAGTGTACAGAGGGCAAGAAATAAGTTGATGTAAAGTTTTAATATCAATGTTTTCACCACTAATTTAGGAGGCACGAAGCTAGCAGTGCATTACCAAGCCCAAAGTCTTCTGTTTGTCAAAACATTTTGGAACTTTTAAACTTGACTATTTGATCTATTTTGAAAATGTAAATAATAGTTTTAATCATTTTGAATCAGAGAGTTTAATTAAAGATATTTTTCCTTTTTCTTCTTAGATCCCAATTTTGTTCGGACATTTCTTACAACATACAGATCCTTTTGCAAACCTCAAGAACTACTGAGTCTTATAATAGAAAGGTCTGTCCATTTAAAAAATATTTAAGTTCATTATTTTTTGTTAAAAAAGAAATTGAGCTAAGATCTTATGTTTTTCAGAAATGTTAGATGAGCTTTAAAATATACTTCACGAGCACTTTTTCAATAAATAAAATCTCTTAAATGAACATTTATTTTATGTTAGCTTTTATTTCAATACAAAAATAAGTATTTTTTGTATGTGAAAACTCAGTATTTGAAATTTCAAATTTACAGAACGATCTATATAAAACTTATAATTTAGAGTCAAGAAATTCAAATTTTGATGAGTTAGATGTTCTAAGTAAGTTTTCAAACACACTTCACGTTGAGTAAAATGGAGCTTGTCAGTGAACAAATACTGTGATGGAAGGAAAATATTTCATGTACCCAAACAAAGAGCAATCAGTTTTTCTGGAATTACCCTTAACAGTGATTATGACTGTCACCTGATTTAGAGTAATTCCACAGACCAAAAATGAATATCAGTCCCATAACTTTATAGTCACATTTATTTTTAGAATTTGCATGTATTCTTTATTTTGTTTGTAGTTAGTTTTATCTATATTGGCAAGTACTAATTTCTTTTAAAATTTTAAAAATAATTTTATTAACCTTTAATATTATAGAAGTCTCACTTGTTTACACTGATATGCATATTTTTAGTAATTTTTTACAGTATTCTCTTGATTTTGCTGACAGGTGAAAACATTTGTGGTTTTCTATTTGTATAACTCGATATAATTAATATTTTCATTAATTTGTTCTATTTTATGTTAGGTTTGAAATTCCAGAGCCTGAGCCAACAGAAGCTGATCGCATAGCTATAGAGAATGGAGATCAACCCTTGAGTGCAGAACTGAAAAGATTTAGAAAAGAATATATACAGCCTGTGCAACTGCGGTAAGCATTAAATAAATGACGTAGGCCGGGCGCGGTGGCTCAAGCCTGTAATCCCAGCACTTTGGGAGGCCGAGACGGGCGGATCACGAGGTCAGGAGATCGAGACCATCCTGGCTAACACAGTGAAACCCCGTCTCTACTAAAAATACAAAAAAAAACTAGCCGGGCGAGGCGGCGGGCGCCTGTAGTCCCAGCTACTCGGGAGGCTGAGGCAGGAGAATGGCGTAAACCCGGGAGGTGGAGCTTGCAGTGAGCTGAGATCCGGCCACTGCACTCCAGTCCGGGCGACAGAGCGAGACACCGCCTCAAAAAAAAAAAAAAAAAAAAAAAAAAAAAAAAAAAAAAAAAAAAAAAAAAATGACGTAATAAGTCTTTATCAAACTTTCGCTTTAGTGTTGAAGTATGCCTTTCCCAAACAAGGAGCAGGGTGACAATAAAATTAATAAATTTACTAATTAGAGCAGTTATCAGAAATTATAGTGTAAGTCTTAACGTAGAATTTTGGAAGTGTTAGGCACCCTGATAAGAATAATTTGGTAAGAGTTACTGTGTTTTCATTGTATTGTACCATGCATTGTGATACACATTTATGTTTGATTCCCATGTAATTCAATTCTGTGTTAATGCTGTAGAGTATTAAATGTATGTCGGCACTGGGTAGAGCACCACTTCTATGATTTTGAAAGAGATGCATATCTTTTGCAACGAATGGAAGAATTTATTGGAACAGTAAGAGGTATGTTTTTTTTTTAGGTGCTTAGTTTTATATGTAATAAAAGTACCAACACGGTGACTATCAATTGATGTTATTGTGGTTCAGTAATACGAGATGTTTATAATAGTACCAGCATAACCATTTGAAAAAGTTAAAAATTTCCATCAAACAACATTTAGACCTGCAAATTGCTCAACAGTCACCCTGTTGATCCAATGTATTTTCATTTAGTGAATCAATTTACTGATTATTTTAGAGTTGGTTAAGCCAAGTCTTCATACATATCCCAAAGTATGAGGGCATTTGGGAATTAGGTTGTGCCATTATAACACCACTGATGGAGGTCGAGTGGGCCACAGGTGAATAGAGAGAATCAGAGAGGAAGCAGAGTGGATTAAATTGAGAGTTTGTGTCTAACACTACCACTAATCAGATACGTGACTTTGGGCAAAATCACTTAGATTCTTTAGACTTCAGTTTTCTTATCAATAACATAAGGAGCTAGGTTTGTTGATCTCCAAGGTTTTCCTTCTAGTTTTAAAGATTGTATGAGTGTATAGCTCTAAGGATGTTTTAGACAAACTTATTTTTATTTCCTTTATATGCTCTAAATGATAATCAGAAAATAGTTAAATAATAGTACTTCAAATGTACAATACAAAACAGAGCCACATCAAAACTCACACTAAAAATGAAGGAATCAGTCCTCTGGCATTGATATTTATTGGTTTATAAAATGCAATGTGAATTAGATTAATAGTGTGTATAATCTATCCTTATAAATCTTGTGATTTACATAAGATATACCTTTTGGAGGATTATAAAATAATACATTAAACTGAAGATCAGAACAATAGGGGTGGACAATCTCTACAAATTAAGTACTTTCTAATTTTATTTGGAAAAGATCTGGAAGAACACGTACCAGGCTACTAACAGTAGTTACCCATGTGGAGAAGAATAAGATTAGGATGGGGGCTGGGAAATGGAAAAGGGGAACTTGCATTTTTCATTTTGATCATTTGAACTTTTTATAGCAAAGATACGTTCAGGTATCATCTGTGTGATTTTAAACCATTTAAAAAATATTAAATAAAGAATATTTAAATGTTATTTAAAATATAATGTATTGCAGGTAAAGCAATGAAAAAATGGGTTGAATCCATCACTAAAATAATCCAAAGGAAAAAAATTGCAAGAGACAATGGACCAGGTCATAATATTACATTTCAGAGTTCACCTCCCACAGTTGAGTGGCATATAAGCAGACCTGGGCACATAGAGACTTTCGACCTGCTCACCTTACACCCAATAGAAATTGCTCGACAACTCACTTTACTTGAATCAGATCTATACCGGTATGTACTTTAACATTCAAGCTGAAAAATCATTTCAAAAGAGTGAATTTTTAAAATGAAATACTTATTTCTGCCTTACAGGGTTGTCCTAAGACTTAACTGAAATCATACATGAAGTGTCTAGTAATGAGGCCAGGCAGGCAGTTCCTGTTTTTTCACCCCCTTGGTCCCTCCAGCTGAATTTACACCTTCTGTCTTTCTGTGGTCACCCCTAGTTGGTAAGGCTAGGTTCAAATCCTGGCTTTACTAATTGCTGACCCTGGGCAACTTTAATCTCCTTGTGTAGCTTTATCCTTCTGCCCCTTATTTTCCTCAAGAGTAAAATGGGGCTACTGATAGTACGTACTCCTGGGGCTGTTTTGAGGTTTGAAAGTCAATGTATATACATTACCTAGCACAAAGTAAGGGCTCAATAAATGTTAGCTACTGCTTTATTGTGAACTTATAGCCATTATAGTCTTTTTTAGTTTATCATACTACATTGATATAATTATCTCAAAAATGTCCTTCTGATTTTAAATGGGGATTATTTAGAATCTTAAACTAAATTATTCATTTTTTAATAGCTAAATGAGAAAATGAGCTAAATTTATAGATCTCCCACTAAAAATCATATTTCTGAAAATTACAGTATTAGAATCTATTTTGTTTATTTCCTAGGACCCTTTTGTGGTAGGTTTTTTTTCCTCTCCTCCTTTAGACCAAAAAAAAAAAGATGTATGAATTGCATTGATTACTGTACCCTCTTTGAACTGATTTATAACAGATATCATTACTTAAATGTCTACTTTGTCACCCTAATTTATTAATAATGTTTATAAATGCTAGGAGAGATATTATGGAGGAGTCTCAACCTTGCCCAAAGCAAAATGCTACTATAAAGCAACACTAAAAGTACACAGGTATTTCCATAAAAATTGTTTTTAAAAACAGTTTTTAAAGGCCGGGCGTTGTGGCTCACTCTTGTAATCCCAGCACTTTGGGAGGCCAAGGCAGGTGGATCACCCAAGGTCAGGAGTTTGAGACCAGCCTGGCCAACATGGTGAAACCTTGTCTCTACTAAAAATACAAAAAATTAGCCAGGCGTAGTGACGGGCGCCTGTAATCCCAGCTACCCGAGAGGCTCAGGCAGGAGAGTCACTTGAACCCGGGAGGTGGAGGTTGCAGTGAGCCAAGATTGTGCCATTGCACTCCATCCTGGACAACAAGAGTGGAACTCCATCTCAAAAAAAAAAAAAAAAAGAAGTTTTAAAAAATCCATAAGGAAATATGCATAATTATACTTTTTTGTTATACCTTGTTTTCGCAAATCTTTCTGTTGGTGTAAGAGGAAAGTTCGTATGAGAGTTTAGTTTTTATCTATCTCCTTTACTTAATAAAACAGTGTCTATATTAGAGGAAAAAGTGTCATGTAGAATTATGTATTGATGATTTTAGAGCTGTACAGCCATCAGAATTAGTTGGAAGTGTGTGGACAAAAGAAGACAAAGAAATTAACTCTCCGAATCTTCTGAAAATGATTCGACATACCACCAACCTCACTCTGTGGTTTGAGAAGTAAGTATTCCTAGCATTCTTATATTTTATAGCTGTTAGCTATATTATGAATTTCAATGCAATTTTGTTTTTGTTTTTGTTTTTGAGAGGGAGTTTTGCTCTGTCACATAGGCTGCAGTGCAGTGGCACAACATCGGCCCACTGAAACCTCCACCAGGCTCAAGCGATCCTCCCACCTCAGCCTCCAGAGTAGCCAGGATTACAAGTGTGTGATACTACACTCACCTAATTTTTCTTTTTTTTTGAGACAGAGTCTGGCTCTGTTGCCCAGGCTGGAGTGCAGTGCATGATCTCAGCTCACTGAAACCTCTGCCTTCTAGGTTCAAGCAATTCTCAGGCCTCAGCCTCCTGAGTAGCTGGAACTACAGACGTGTACCACCACACCCAGCTAATTTTTGTATTTTTAGTAGAGACGGGGTTTCACCATGTTGCCAGGCTGGTCTTGAACTCCTGACCTCAAGTGATCCACCCATCTTGGCCTCCCAAAGTGCTAGGATTACAGGCATGAGCCATTGCTCCTGACCAATGCAGTTTTATTTCTGTAGGTCTCATGTCTTTTTCCTCTGTTCCTCCTTTATTTAGTGAGTGTTTTTCATTCAACGAAAATGACAATATTTTTCATTAGAAAACGTTGAATGTTTTTCTAATGTAGCATTTTAGTTTCACTATATTTTCATTAACTTTTTTTGAGGTTCTTTTAATGGTTGCTTGGTTGCCTTAGAGTTTACCATACACATTTTGGCAGAATCAGCTTCAGACTTACAGTAGCTTCATACCAGTGATATATAGAAATATTACTCCTATGTAGCTCTATTCCCTTTCTCCCTTTTTTGTGGTACTGTTACACATATTACATCTTATTAATGATGCAAATCGAACAATACATTGTTACAGTTATTACTTTGCCATTTGTCATCATCATCTCAGACCATTAAAGATTTGCTCTCACCTCCTTTGTGTATTATTGGCAACATATTACACATATATTACATTTCTATGTTATAAACTCAACAATGTGTTTATATTATTTTAAGTCAGTTATGAGAAGAAATGAGAAAAAAATACGCATTTACAAAATGTCTTTAATAATTACACAATTACCTTTACTGGTGATCTTTGTGTGGATTCGAATTACCATCTGGGATCACTTGCTTTTCAGCCTGAAGAATTTCCTTTAGTATTTCTTCTGGAGGGTCAGCTAGCAACAGATTCTCTCAGTTTTTGTTTATCTGGGAAAATCTGTATTTTACCTTCGTTTTTGAACAATACCTCTATCTTCAAGTTAATACTTTTTTTTCAGTTCAAATATACTATTGAGCTTTTCCAGTAAGTTTTTTATTTCAGTTATTGTACTTTTTAATTCCAGAATTTCCATTTGGTTCCTTTTTATAGTTTCTATCTCTAATTATATCCTCTCTTTGATGCGCATTGTCATCAATACCTTCCCTTCTTTTTCATGCTTTCCTTTAATTCTGTAACTGTATTCATAATGGCTACTTAGAAATCTTTTTTGTTATTGTTGTTAAATCTGACATTTGGTTGCTCTCACAGGCAGTTTCTGTTCCTTCCCCCGCCCGGCTGTTCATTCCCTCCCCCTCAGCCCCCCCGACACCCCGCTGTAACAGTCATACTTTCCTATTTCTTTGCATACCTCATCTGTTTTTGTTGGAAACCTGACATTTCAGGTAATACATTGCAGCAACTCTGAGTGCTGTCCTCATTCCCCAACCCCCTTTCCAGGGATTCTTATTGCGTGGCAGTGGTACTGGAAAGATCCATCCACTCCTTCCCAGACCACACACACCCAGCTATGAAACTCCACAATTTGCCAGCTGATTGCTCTGATGTTTTCAACAATTTCCTGGTGGCATAAATGCTATACAAAATAATGCAATCAGATTGTGGCTCCTTTGAAGGAATGGTTTTCTGAGATTTCTGTTTGATACTTGTTCTGACCCCAGGAGGGCTTCTCTCAGTTGTCTTATTTCCTAGTTCTCCCCTGCATACTACTCTGCCTACAGTCTAGGGTGTATCTTCATTAGATCCACAAATCTCTTCCCCATTGCCTTTCACCACAATTTCCTCTGTTCTTAAGGGCACCATTAAATTTAAACTACTTTATACTTTGTTGCAAATGACGAGATTAGGGAGCTATCTGTTTGAAACAGGGCTCTGAGGCTTGGGATAATGGCAAGCTTTTCTCTGAGTGACACTTCTGCCCTAGGAGCCGAGTGCTTGGTTGAGCAGGTAGAGTGGCAAACGATGGTACTATAGCCTGAGATCTCCTTACCTGCCTCTTCTGGCATGGAACCACGCCTTCAGGAACCAGAGGAAGGGCTCTTTTCTCAGTATTCTCAAAATATCATACCCAAGGTAGAGTCTCCGTTCCATAAATGGAAGTTGGGCAAGGAAGGGTCTTCCCACTTCTCAGCTGCACTCAACTGGGACTTGGCCTCAGCAACAGGCAGCAGGGACAGGATGAGAAAACTAAAGTCTTGCTCCTGCACCTCACTGGGAGCTAGGTGTTCTTGACTGCAGGAATCTGGAGTAGATGCTCAGTTCGCCCTCACTGAGAAGGGAGGGGCCAGTCTTGGTTCAAATACCACAGACTGTCTCCCCCTCTCTTACCAAATTTTTGTAGATTTTCCTGAATAGATGTTTCTTTTGCCATTTGCTCTCAGGGCCATTACTAGAGACTTTAAATGTGTGTGTGTACATGTGCGTGTGTGTACATATGCATGTGTGTGTGTGTGTGTGTTTTAATAATTTTTACCAGTTTCACTCAGTGAAACTCCTCATACTATCATACCACAAGTCCAGAATCTCAATGCAATTATATATTAGGTTGGTGCAAAATAATTGTGGCTTTTGCCATTACATTTAATACTGTTCCTAGAAATGCAGGAAACATAGGAACAGAGCTGTTCCTAGAAATGTATGCAGCCAATTATATATGAAAGAAAGAAATTGAGCATTAATCACTAATTCTTGAATTCTACTAGAATACACCTACATCACAAAGACCTCACAAAGACTTACATACATACCACAAGACGGTAGCCTCACCAGTTAATTCTAATGCTAATAGAGGATGCACCAAATACAGTAGGAAAATGATTGTTTGACTGTACCAGTCTAGAAAAAAGAAAGAGCAGTATGCCTGACTGGAGGCACTGCCTTTCTTCTATCAGTCACCCTGAATGTGTCTTCTCTATAGTAGTTATACTATAGCCACCCGTCCCCCACTCTCTACATTATTTTATTTACTAAATTCTTTATAACTTTATTGGAAAAACTCTAGAACCTTTAGTTCACTTTTTTTTTTTAATTCCCAGATGTATTGTAGAAACTGAAAATTTAGAAGAAAGAGTAGCTGTGGTGAGTCGAATAATTGAGATTCTACAAGTCTTTCAAGAGTTGAACAACTTTAATGGTGTCCTTGAGGTTGTCAGTGCTATGAATTCCTCACCTGTTTACAGACTAGACCACACATTTGAGGTAGGTTTCTACATGTGTTTTTAAAATGAACTTTCATTCCCTATTATAAACATCAGATTTTTAACAATTATTATCTTTAATTTTTAAATGTTTCATTTGTCTTTTCAGGAGATTAAAAGACTGAATTATCTAAGTTTTGTAATGAATTGGTTGCTTTTTAAAAATTAAGCATTCCTATTAAAATGTATTCACAGGTCCCAGCCTAAGGTAGAAGAAGAAAAAACTTTTGGCACTGAATTTGTAAGATAATGTAAATTAAATGTTCACATAATTTTGTAAGGAATGACATGATAAACTAGATCTCTCTCTCACACACACACACACACACACTTTTAAGTTTATACTGAGGTCTATGAAGACAATTTATTTGAAGCAGTGTTACAGTCATAAAATCAAATTGATACTGTTGTATTTGGGCCTTTCTGTTAGCCTAGCTTTTTTTTTTTGACAAGACCTTTGTTCCTATTGTAAACTTATGCCTCCTATTTTTTTTTTTCCTTATAGCAAATACCAAGTCGCCAGAAGAAAATTTTAGAAGAAGCTCATGAATTGAGTGAAGATCACTATAAGAAATATTTGGCAAAACTCAGGTCTATTAATCCACCATGTGTGCCTTTCTTTGGTAAGTATTTCTGAATTTTTATTGCATTTCTGGATAAAACACTTATTTCATTAAATGACTGAATAATTACATGGGTAATATGCCAGCAGAAAATACTTGTCTGACCAATATTTAGCACCTGAAACCCTTTAGAATTTTTCTCATTAAGACTTAAGGTCAAGTCTAATATACATTTCATTTTCTATTTTCATCTTAGGCAGCCATTAGATATTATATAATACTTGTGTTTTTATATTTATAACAGCCTTTTAATTGAATTTTAATAAACTAAATACAGCAGAGGCATATTTATAACCATTTTTGTAAACAGTTTCACATGGCTAAAAATCATAGTGTGCCTGCTGTGTCTTTGGGCCCACACCTCTGGCATATCAGAATTTTAATTCTCTTCATCCTCTCTTATTTTTCCCCATCTGCATCAGAGGAAGGAAGTACCTTTTCCTTCCTTGTTAGGACTGAATCTACCACCTGAATCTCCCTTTCTGTAGGTTCCTCTACCTTTTTCCATTCTTTATTTCCTGTATTTTCATGTATTCAATATGTCTTTCCTACTCTTGTCTTTTTTCTGCCTGAGTATATATATGCCCTGATGTGCCTTCTTTTGAATGCTTATAGAAATTATGGTCTTTCTCTAGTCTCTTTAGTATGTGCTATAGTTTCTTCTAGCCTTTTCCTCATCTATATCTTTTTTTTTATATAGTTTCAAATTCCACTGCATATAACAGTGTTATATCCTGATACTTTTAATATCTTTTCCCACATTTTATTGTTTGGCCTTTATAGCAACCATTTTTGTATTTACTTCTAATCTTTTTGCTGTGCACATGGTATATAATTGTAATTGTATCATGTGCATATTAAGGTTATTCACGTACCATATCTTATTTTTTTGTATTTTATTAAATAATCTTAATTATTTATAATGGCTGCATAATAATCCATAAAATTGGACAATTTGTTTAACCATTACCCTGTGATTGGACACATTGTTTCCAGCTTTTTTGCTTTCCAAATAATTTTCTGATTCAGATTTTCATTTATACTATTTTTCTGTATTTGAAAATATCTTCTTGAGATAGATAACCAGAGGAGGAATTACAGTAGTGCTCCCATCTCCGTGGTTTCACTTTCCACGGTTTCAGTTATGCATGGTCAACTGTGGTCTAAACACATGAGATATTTTGAAGACCACATTCATGTAACTTTTATTACAATAGATTGTTATAATTGTTCCATTTTATTAGCTATTTTTAATCTTACTGTGCCTAATTTATAAATTAAGCTCATAGGAATGTATGTATGTGTATATGCATGTATAGGGTTTGCTACTATCCATAGTTTCAGGTATCCACTGGGGATCTTATCACCTTTGGATAAGGGAGGGACTACTATACATAGGTCAAAAGGTGTCCATCTTTAAACTGTTGATATGTATTTTTAAGTTGCTTTCTGAAAGGTTGCCATGAGAAGTGTATGACATTTATGCTGTCATCAAGTGTATGACAAAGGAAATTTCATCCCATGGTTTCCAATTTTGGATACTCCTTTTTTTTTTTTTTTTCATTTCTGTTATTACAACTACTAAGCTATTTGTTGCAATAATTTCCATTCTTTGATGACTGTGGAGATTTTTTTTTCAAACATTTCTTCAATATTTGCATTGCCTCTTGTCCGTGTCCTTTTTTGTATCTCCTGCAAACAGTCTGCCTTGTACTTTTTATTCATTGACATGTATTAGTTTTAAATTCTACCATCTGTCCTTTCTCATTCTGGTTTCTATTGTTTCTAACCTTAGAAAGTTCATATAATCTAGTAATTTAATAATCATATTTTCCTCTAGCTTTTTTATGACTTTCAAAATTATATTTAACTCTAATATCAAACTGAAGTATCTTTGATATCTTATGAAATACTCAAATTTATTTCCCCACCCAAATTATTTATTTGTTAATCCAGGTTTATTGAATGATTCTTCTTTTTCCCTGTTTACATATGGGACCTCCTTCCTTTTTTGTTGTTGTTTTTTGAGACAGAGTCTTGCTTTGTCACCCAGGTTGGAGTGCAGTAGCTGGCTGGGCTCACTGCAAGCTCCACCTCCCGGGTTCACGCCATTCTCCTGCCTCAGCCTCTGAGTAGCTGGGACTGCAGGCACCTGCCACCACGCCCAAGTAATTTTGTTTTGTATTTTTAGTCGAGACAGGGTTTCACCGTGTTAGCCAGGATGGTCTTGATCTCCTGACCTCACGATCCGCCCACCTCGGCCTCCCAAAGTGCTGGGATTACAGGCTTGAGCCACTGCACCCGGCCAGGGACCTCTTTCTTTAATATGTATTGTATCTCACTGACTTCCTATACCCCTGCCACAGTTTTAAGGATTGTCACTTTATAATCAGTGATTCTCAGCAGGGGGCAGTTTTTGCCCCCCTGGGGAACATTTAGCAATGCCTGGAGACAATTTTTTTTAATTGTCCTAATTGGGGTGGTGCTACAGGCATCTAGTGGGTAGAGGATAGAGATATTGCTAACATACCGCAATGCACAGGACACTTCCCCACAGCCAATAAGTATCCAGTCCAAGAAGTCAGTGGTGCTGAGACAGAGAAACCCTGCTTTATATAGTGTTTTCACAGATCTTTATAAAGAGTTGGTTCTTCAGGGTTTCTTCAGTCCTTTTTTTTTTTTGGCCAATTTTGCCTGTTTATTTTTCCAAATGAACTTTATAAGTTTGGGTGGGGGGAGATGACCCCAAATGTAACTGGAACAATCTATTAATTAATTTCTAAAGACCATTTATTATATTTAGCATTTCCCCTTATTATTTTTCCTGGGTATTTTTGGTTTGAATGGTATTCATTCAGTTACCTTTAACTCCAAGAATTTTTAATTTCCTTGGGTTTTCTAAATATTTAATCATGTTTACAAAATATAATACAGTGTCTCTTCCTTGGACCTGATTTCTGTGTTATGCCTTACATAACTGGTCATTAACTTCCCAAACAAAGCTTTAAAAATAATGGCAGAAATAAGCAGCTTGTTTTAAACTCAGTTTAGCAGGGATAAAGTGTAATTTTACTACTTGCTCGATTAGATGGTTTTTATCCTTTTAAGAAAGCATCATTCTTGCTACAGAATTGCTTCATTTCATTATTTTAAAAATACTAGCCTTCAATTTATATCTACAAACATTTTTTTAATTCTATTTGTAATATATCTTTCTCATTTCTGTTTTTACTTATTTGCTTTAATTTACTTTTTTCTTCAAAAAGATAAGGTCTCTATCTGCTGCTTTTATGAGGTTTAAAAAAAGTCATTATTAATTCCTAGTTTTCCTGAGGACTTTTCCCCTACCTCTTCTTTTTTTTTCCTTTTTTGAGACAGGGTCTCACTCTATCACCCAGGCTGGAGAGTACAGTGGCACCATCTTGGCTCACTGCATCCTCCAGCTCATGGACTCAAGCAGTCGTCCCGTCTCAGTCCCCCAAGTGGGAGGAACTACAGGCACAAACCACTATGCCTGGCTAATTTTTTTATTTTTTGTAGACACAGGGTTTCACCAGGTTGCCCAGGCTGGTCTCGAACTCATGAGCTCAAGAGATCCACTCGCCTTGGCCTCCCAAAGTTCTAGGATTACAGGTGTGAGCCACCATGCCCAGCCTGACCCTCTACATTCTTGATAAAAATACTGAGTTCATAGATTTTTCTCTTCCTGGTAAAATATTAAAGCCTTTATGTTTTTGCTTAAATATGTTGACTATGTTACCAGTTCATTCAAGGGGAACTGGTAAGGCTCTGGATATATCTGACGTTATATTATTCAATCTCTCAGCGTATATTTCTTGAATACCTACTAAGTACCAGGACTACATTAGGTGCTTAGAAAATTGAAAAATACAGTCACTATGCTCACCTAGCCTATAGTCAGGCTACTCATGATGTCCTGTGGTCTCTGGTACAGAGCCATGAAAAGAAACCTCAGGACCCATTCACTGACTCACTATTTGGCCCCTACTCCTCTGTCATCCTAATGGCGGGTATTTATTCATACAAGCTGAAACTGTCCAAAGTCTTCTCTCAGATCTTTATAAACTTAACAGATCTTCATAACATGTTCTCTTTTTTTTTTTTTTTTTTTTTTTTTGAGCCAGAGTCTCACTTTTATTGCCCAGGCTAGAGTGCAGTGGCGCCATCTCGGCTCACTACCACCTCTGCCTCCCAGGTTCAAGCGATTCTCCTGCCTCAGCCTTCCATGTAGCTGGGATTACAGGCACCCACCACCACGCCCACCACCACGCCTGGCTAATTTTTGTATTTTTACTAGAGATGAGGTTTCACCATGTTGGTCAGGCTGGCCAGGCTGGTCTCAAACTCCTGACCTCAGGTGATCCACCCGCCTCAGCCTCCCAAAGTGCTGGGATTACAGGTGTGAGCCACTGCACCCAGCCATAACATGTTTTTAAGTGAAGGAAGGAAGTGTCAGACCTACTTTAGAGTATGATTTCATAAGGGATTTTAAAGTGAGCTGTGTGATTTATTGAGTGAATACAAACATGTAGGTAGTTTGATAGGCACACAAAGTTTAATAGGTACAGCCTATCTGCCAGCCTTCATACACCTTTCTTCTTGCTCTGAGCTTCTGCTCCTTTAAGGTAGTTTATCTACAACTGACCCTGGTCAGTTTTGGTGCCCTGTCTTTGCTGTTCTTAAGCTAAAAGTTATCAGTCTCTGGAGTTAGCCTTTTGTACAGTTCTGACCCAGTGGGTAAAGCCAGATGTTATTGCTGCTTCTGAATTCCATCCTGTCTATATGGTAGTTTATAGAAACTCCTTCCAGATTCTTTTCCTAAATTCTGGATACTGGTTTTCAAACCCCTTCTTTGGGGGAGGGTCAGAGATAGTACCTGATACTTCCTCTATTATTTTAAAAGCATTATTCCCATCTTTTGCTGGCAGTACCACCATTTACAGTATAAAAGTAGGGCAGTTACTCCTTCCAACGCTCTGCCAGATGTTTCAGGTCTATAACACAGTTTTTCTCCATAAACTAAAATATTCTGATAGGTAGAATGGATAGGTGGGCTAAGAAATGAATTTTTTCAGCCGGGTGCAGTGGCTCACGCCTATAATCCCAGCACTTTGAGAGGTTGAGGTGAGTGAATTGCTTGGGGCCAGGAGTTCGAGACCAGCCTGGCCAACATGGCAAAACCCCATCTCTACTAAAAATACAAAAGTTAGCCAGGCATGGTGGTACAATTCCTGTAGTCCCAGCTACTCAGGAGGCAGAAGCAGAAGAATTGCTTGAACCCAGGAGGCAGAGGTTGCAGTGAGCCAAGATCACACCACTGTACTCCAGCCTGGGTGATGAGGCGAGACTCTGTCTCAAAAATAGAATTTTTTCTAAGGTAAAAGGATGTACCTTAATCAGATTTGTCATCAAACATCCAAGCCTTTAGCATTGACTTTGCCCTTTGCTTTTACACAGCTCTGATCTTGTGTCCTCCTTCCGTTATGTGTAAATTTGCTTTGTCTCCATTCTTGCTTTCCAGCTATTTTAGAATTGATTCTCATATCCCGGCCTATCTATTAAATGCCTCTCTTCTATTTTGAAATAATATACTTCTTCATTCAGTCAAAAACATTTGTTGAATGCCCCTATGTGTTATGCCCAGGGCTACATGCTAAGCATAGACAAATAAGATACAGTTCCATAGTTTCTGCTCCCTTGAAAGAGCACAGAAGTTAAGTCACAGCACTGTGTAGTAAGTATAACACTGTATTGCAGAAAAGTTTAGATTGAAGTGTGGACAAATGCTATAGAAGCCTAGAATCCTAAGCAGCTTTGTCCTGGGAAGGATGGGAAAGACAACAGCAAAAAGGTGAAACGTCAGCCTTTTTCTTTGTCATAATGCTGTTTTCCCTTTTCCCTAGAAGAGCTGCCTCCAGAGGTAGGGTATGTTAAATGATGTATTGAAGTACAGGAATAACTAGACTTTCTATTTATCTGTTTTTAAAACATGAAAAAAAACCCTAAGCTTTACTAGTATATAATTCTCAGGTTTATGTTATACATACATACATATATGCTATGTTTTTATTAAACTATATATGTGTATATAAGGAGAAAGCGAGGATATGTGCTTAAATATTTTTTACTGATGCAGCGTAAGATCAAAGTTGGGACACCACTGCTGTGATCATTTGTTCTTTTAGCTAGCCATCAGTTAGGCATAAAATAATTTCCAAATTTCACCCCGAACAGTACCAAAGTGCTACTTATAAGCATTTTCACAACTTCATTCAAGTGTGCTTTCAAGAACAAAGCTGTGAGTCTTCATTCCCACTGCCCCCGTTTCCTCCCCAAACCAGTTAATCAGTTCTTGGGGAGTCTACCTCTTAAATATTTATCCACTCCCAGTTATCCCCATAGATACTAGGGCAGCCATCATCTCACCAGGACTATTGTTAGCCTACTAACTGCTCTTAACTCCTTCCAACCCATCTGGCTTCATAGTACAACTATAGTAATCCTTCTAGAATGCAAACAAAGATCCTTATAATTCCCTAATTATCTCCTAGATAAAAGTTAAGCTATTTAACAAAAGGCACTTCATGACCCAGTCCAAGTGCTAATACCTAAAACTCTTCACAGATGGGCCATCAGTTTGTGACCAAGGTTGATTTGGGCTGCCACTGAAATGCATACTCTTACGGACATGTTTGTCAGACTGAACACTGAGCTGAGTGGATCATGCAGCTTGTGTAGAGGAGAGTACAAATGGCTGAAAGTAAAAGCCAAATGACAGGCAGATGTGAAAATAAAAAAGCCTGTGCTTACTAGAACATACAGTCACTTTGTCTTATGAATGTATCATCAGGCATAGCCTAGGTGCTGAGAAATAACCAAGTAACTAACGCACTTAATAACTGGATCCTTTTAAAAACCAAACGGGCATTGATGTCAGTTAGATTTCATTATTGCTGATCTGTTCAATATTGATTTGGATCCTTTTATCTTTCCAAGGATGTGGCCAAAGATTTCTGTGGTATGCCTCTACCACAAAAGCATTTAGAAGTACAAACCCAGCCCTTGCCTATGTCTATCCTCATACCCTGCCACTCTTTCTCTACCCCACACACCAAACCCCTATGGTCTAGCCATACTAAAGAGCAAATTATCTCTATATATGTCTTTCAAGCAAGCTTCATCATGAATCAGTGCCTTTATACACATTGCTGCTTTGCTTAGACTGCTCTTCTATCTTATTCTACTCATTACACTTCTCATTTTTTGAGACTTATTCTAAGCATTATCTCATCTGTGATGCTTTTTCTAATTCTCCCAGCTCAAGACAGAATGCCTCCTTTTTGCTCTCATAGCATCTTATGCATTACTACTAATATAGCACCTCCTAGTATGTAGCACTTAGCAGATTATACTGTAGTAGCCAACAGTTCAAAGCTCTGGATCCCTGAGGTCAGGAACTTCTTAAGCACTGGACTGCTGGAGGTCTTCCTCATCTTTGTACCTGCAGTACCTAATGCAGGACTTGGCTTACAGCAGAGAGTCCCCACACGTGTGGGGAGTGAACGAACTCAGATATTCACACTCCTTTTTTCTCCCCAAAGCGTCATAATCAGTACTTTAGGGGAAAAGGTAGAAGCATAATATTAGGGCAAGATGCAACAACAGCATCAACAATCACAACCATGGCTAATGAATACTTAACTTTTGTCAGGCTCTATTCTAAGCTCATACGTATATTCACTCATTTGTTTCTCACAGCAACCCTCCTGTCCTCACTTTACAGATGAGAAAAACTGAGGCACAGAGAGACTAATTAAGCAATTTGCACAAGATCACACACACAGGCTGATCGCGGTGACTCAACCCTGTAATCCCAGCACTTTGGGAGGCCAAGGTGGGTGGATCACCTGAGGTCAGGAGTTCGAGACCAGCCTGGCCAAAATGGTGAAACCCCATCTCTACTAAAAATACAAAAATTAGCTGGGTGTGGTGGCACATGCCTGTAATCCCAGCTACTCGGGAGGCTGAGACAGGAGAATCACTTGAACCCAGGAAGCGGAGATTGCAGTGAACCAAGATCGTGCCATTGCACTCTAGCCTGGGAGACAGAGTGAGACTCCATCTCAAAAAATATAAAATATAAAATATAAAAAAGTACTAATAAGATCACACACAAAGAAAGCAGCAGAACTGGTTCCAGAGCCTTTATGCTAGAAGAGAAAGTGCCTGTTATTTTGTTCATTCTCCTCCTCGTCCAGTGTACGACTGTAGTGATGGGGAAACAGGAAATCAATTACCAGGTTGCCACTAAGTCTAGAAACTATTAAAGACCAGAATTTACATAAATTGTATGCAGTCCTGCATTTGACAGGCTTGCAAAACCTTCCACATTTCCATGAGTAAGCCTGTCCAAATAGTACTACTTCTCAATTGCAAATCATAACAACCTCTTGTGGGGCCATCAGAGCTGACTAAGCAGAAGCCATGATCCTCTGAATTTAGTATTTTTCCTGTTTGCCAGAAATTGTGTGTCATTAGTGACGAAGTTATTCTTAAAGTTCCTTTAATAAAACTGATTTATATCAAATAACAATGGTTTGGAGGGGGTGTGTCAGATTGATTATTCTTCCTAACAAATCTATTAATTTTATTAAACTTGGCCTCCCTCTCTTTTTCTTGGATGTTTATAAAATTTAAGTCTTTCACAGATACTTTGTCTTAAGCTGCTGTTTTTCATATCATGGAAATCTGAGCCTTGATTCTTTTGTTATGGCAATTGAGATGGTACAGTGTAATATACCCACAATTAATGAAACAGGAAAAAAAACTTGCATTTTCCTTCTTTATCCTTGAAATCATTCCATTATATCTTCTAGGAATTTATCTCACTAATATCTTGAAAACAGAAGAAGGCAACCCTGAGGTCCTAAAAAGACATGGAAAAGAGCTTATAAACTTTAGCAAAAGGAGGAAAGTAGCAGAAATAACAGGAGAGATCCAGCAGTACCAAAATCAGCCTTACTGTTTACGAGTAGAATCAGATATCAAAGTAAGTTGAATTATTTAAAGATTCATACTTCTGATTAAGTTTATAAACTACCTGATAAAAGGTAGGTTTATTTTATAGGGGAGAAAAAGTAAAATAAACCTTAAAAGAAATAATTCAAATTTACTTGTATTAAATGTTTTCTTAACTTTCCATGAATTTCAAACTGAATTTACAATTTTTAATATTAATATTTTTTTCTTTGCATTTATTTTAGAGATTCTTTGAAAACTTGAATCCGATGGGAAACAGCATGGAAAAAGAATTTACAGATTATCTTTTCAACAAATCCCTAGAAATAGAACCACGAAACCCTAAGCCTCTCCCAAGATTTGTAAGCATTTGTATATTCATATTTATTTTACAGTTAAATACTTTTTTCAGTTGTCATCTACATCTGGTGATATCATTACTACCATATGTGTTATATAGATTAGTTTTCCATAAAGGTATTCAGGGATGAAGTATACATGTGATAGTTAAAAGTAATGAAAAAGTACTTAATAATTATGTCCAGGAGCATCCCACTTGTTTCCAAATAAATGAATGTTAATATTAATTTGAGTAAATCCTGGTATCAAAGATGATGAAATTGAGCAAATATTATGTAAGTTTTTAATTTTTTTACCCCAAAAAATGTTATTTAAGATTTTAAAGACAGGAAATTTAATGAATTTATACGAATTCACTTGTAACAAATATATCTACTTATGACATTTTAAAAGTAATGACTTATTACAGCTTTCAACCATGAATCATTAGCCATAAAATATCAAGTTTTGCTAACAATACTTTCTTGGGAAAATAAAGTTTCCATTGTTTCTTGTTACTTGTCAATGCCCAGCCAAATTTATGTACAGAATCACAAACTCACTGATTTGACTGTGTACTCTCTTGTTCATAAAAAAGTCAAAAGTCTGCCAGGTGCGGTGGCTCGTGCCTGTAATCCCAACACTTTGGGAAGCCGAGGTGGGTGGATCACCTGAGGTCAGGAGTTTGAGACCAACCTGGCCAACATGGTGAAAACCCTGTCTCTAATGAAGTACAAAACTTAGCCGAGCATGGTGGCGAGTGCCTACAGTCCCAGCCACTTGGGAGGCTGAGGCAGAAGAATCACTTGAACCTGGCAGGCGGAGGTTGCAGTAAGCCAAGATCGTGCCACGGCTGTCCAGCTCCAGCCTGGGAGACAGAGCAAGACTCGTCTCAAAAAAAAAGAGTCAAGAATCCTGAATTAAACATAGATGGCTTCTAAGTGACCAAGATAAATCACATGTCTTTTAATTAAAGTGTATGCAATTGCCTGACAGCAACATTTCTCAAGCCCTTGTTCAGTTTTTAATAAGCTGGATTAAAAATAGAAAATGAGAAATAGGTATATAATCTGCTCCAACGAAGCACTCTGATATAGCACTGAGAAATGAGTTTTATTGCAAGGAAAATGCAATAGAACATACATACATATACACAAATGAAAATTGGGCAATTTAATGCATTTGTAAATATCTCAAATGGTCCTGATGGGATCACTGTATTACAGAATAGGAAGGTATTATAATTCACAGTGATGATCCTGGCTTTTCAGCAAAGTTAAATTTGCTCAAAATAGTCTGTTTTAAAAACCAGGGAAATACACAATACCTTTTAGAAAAACTTCCACCCAAATATATTAAAATAACAAATACTCTAGTATTTATAGGACTAAAACTTAGTTATTTAAAGAAATGCATTCTTTAACAATTTAGATACCCAGGGCTTTAGCAAAATAGAATGTTAACGCTTTAAATTTTCTACTTTTATTTGAATAATTATGTCCTTATTAGTGAATTATGATTTTCCTATATATTAGCTGAATTTTACCAGGCACATATAGAAAAACCTTCCTTTCTACTATAGTATTTAAAGTATTGTGTTTCTTTTGATATGTCTACAGCCAAAAAAATATAGCTATCCCCTAAAATCTCCTGGTGTTCGTCCATCAAACCCAAGACCAGGTACCATGAGGCATCCCACACCTCTGCAGCAGGAGCCAAGGAAAATTAGTTATAGTAGGATCCCTGAAAGTGAAACAGAAAGTACAGCATCTGCACCAAATTCTCCAAGAACACCGTTAACACCTCCGCCTGCTTCTGGTGCTTCCAGTACCACAGATGTTTGCAGTGTATTTGATTCCGATCATTCGAGCCCTTTTCACTCAAGTAGGTGCAAAAATTCTAAGTGCATTAAGGTATTTGTTAGTATTATACATGCTAGAGGTAAAAAAGAATTTCTGTTATTTTTGTGTATGTGTGAACTTGTAGATGAGTCAAATGCCATTCAAAAGATAATATTATAAAAATACAAGACAAATTCTAAACTCCACCAACTTGAAATTTCTTAAAAATCTGCTGGAACAGCCCTCTTTAAATTTATTATACTTTAATGAAAGGCCTAGTGGTAAAATTGGCAGCTTAAATTTCATTTGAGCTTTGCAAATGCATTCCTCTTATCCAAAGGAAACTAAGATCACTCTTAAAATCTGCAAGTAATTTTAGTCCCATGTTTCAAATGCTGCCTGGCTCCAAAATTATTATACAGGCTGAATGTCCCTAATCCAAAATCCAAAATGTTCTAAAACCCAAAACTTTTTGAGTGTCAACATGACGCTCAAAGGAAATGCTCATTAGAAGATTTCAGATTTTTCGATTAGGGATGCTAAACCAGTAAGTATGATGTAATATTCTGAAATCCAAAACACTTTTGGTCCCAAGCATTTCAGATAAAGGATACTTAACATGTATTTGAATACTAGCCAGGGTACACCATCTACTCCCCACCAAATTCTTTAGTAGCTTTTAATTTTGTAATGTATCAGATTTAAGCCCTTTTTGTCTACCCAGTGGTCCCCTAATGGTATATATTGGTTGCTAATACACTGTCTATGCTTTTCAGTGCAGCAAAACAAATCTCACAGACTGCACATTACTGCTTATCCACCTCTTATTTCTAAACCAGCACTGTTCTGTAGAAACGTGTGAGCCACATGTATAACTTCAGATGTCTAGTAGCCACATTAGAAAAAGTAAAAATAACTAATACATTTTATTTAACCCAGCATATCAGAAATATTGTCATGTCAACATGAAATCAATATAAAAATTTATGATTGAGATATTTTACATTCCCTTTTTTTGTTCCAAATCTTTAAAATCCAGTGTGCATTTTACACTTACAGCACATCTCAGTTCAGACAAGCCACAATCAGATGCTCAGTAATCACGTGTGGCTAGTGGTTGCCAGACTATACAGGTCACCTTTTGAAAGGCTACCTTTTCAATCTAGATCACCATGACCATTTCCACATGCTCTTGCCGTTGACTGTCTCAGCTCAATGTGCTAATCAAGTTCCCCCTAATATTTGACATACTAGAATCTAATACTAGAGGCAGCATGACATTATTATGGGGGAGGAGGTTGAGAAGCACTAACCGCGAAGTTAGAATTTCTGGTTTGTCATCCCACTCTGCTAATTAGCTTTCTGATTTAAGATAAAATACTTTTTCTGTGCCTTCTGGGGGTCAAATTCGATTTTTAAGATTCTCTCAGTTGGAAGAAATGTAACTAAAAATATACTTAAAATAATTCTTTGGTAGTGTATTATTTCGAAATGTGGTCCAGAATCCTATTTGTTTATTCCTGTAGTATACATACATTTGTAGTTACCCAGTAGTCTTTGTTGTCTTTGGGCCATCTAAAGTATATTTGGGCTGGGCATGGTGGCTCACACCTGTAATCTCAACACTTTGGAAGGCCAAGGTGGGAAAATCACTTGAGGCCTTTGACATCAGCCTGGGCAACACAGCGAGACCCCATCTCTCCTAAAAAATAAAAAAATTAGCTGAGAGTGGTGTTGTACACCTGTAGTCCCCACTACTTGGGAGGCTGAAGTGGGAGGATCGCTTGAGCCCAAGAGTTTGAGGCTGCAGTGAGCTGTGATCATGCCACTGCACTCCAGCCTGGGCAACAGAATGAGACCGTCTCAAAATAAATGAAGTGTATTTGTCTTGAGAATACTATGACTTGGCATTATTTGGTGACTGAAAGTCATGGAGTAATTTTTTTTTTTTAATTTTATAAAATTTTTGGTAGAGATAGGGTCTCGCTGTGTTGCCAAGGCTGATCTCAAACTTCTGGCCTCAAATAAACCTCCTCTCTCAACCTTCCAAAGTGCTGGGATTATAGACGAGCCACTGTGCCCTGCCATGGAGTCATGTGACACACATAGTAAGCCATCAGATATATTTGATAAGTTCAAATAGACACCAAGTATAAAAAGATTCCCATTTATTCTCCCCAACTTGCCAACCCCCTAAATTAAGTAATGAAATGAAACCAGCACCTTTTCAGTATATCTTACTTAAAATCATTATTTATTCTGACCCATTTAACTGCAGGATTTTTTCCCTAGAGCAGACAGCTATAGGTCTATATCATTAAGGATTCTCAAATAAGTGAATTATTGAAGCCACATAAAAGCAGATCAATTGCAAATTCTACTTCTCTTTGTTTAAGTAGCTAAAAATGAAAGTGGTGGAAAAACAGTAAATGAACATATTAAATTCTCTACTAGTGCTGAATCGTTAAATGACTAGCTAAACAGCGAAGAAGAAATCATTCTAGAATGCAGTGCTCTGGATCCTGTTTTGTTATAGTTATAATAGTATTAAGTTAACAGTATTAATTTTAACAGCTAGACAGCTGGAGAAAACATTGTTTCAGGAGTTAGGCTTTGTAATCTTAGACTTGAGGGTTTTCTCAATTTTTCTCTGTTTATGATAAAGAAAAACCCTATTACTACTCCCTTTGTTTTTGGTTAAAAACTGAAAATAACTGATTTTGAAATCAAATAACAAGCATAATATAAAGCCACCCATGTGTTCTGCTCATCCCTTACTTAAAACCTGTCAGCTGCCTTTGTGTATTAAAAATCTCCTCCACGTGCTTTTGTCTTCACTTTGGCCTAATAGATCTGCGAGTGCCAGAGGATCACCCAGAGCCTCCAACTTGCTACCCACTGGTTTGCCACCAGAGTGAATACCTACTTCCTTGTTTCCCTCAGGGCCTGGCAGAAAAGAACTGCCTTGACTGCAGTCATATGTCATCCCAACATATTCTACTCAATACAAAGCAGTACAAAGTTCCATTGTTTAAGTTATTCAAATGGCAAAGTTTGACTAGAATTTTGTTTTATCAGTTATAATACTATTCTTTTTTTACTCTTATGGTTTTTTCCCAAAATAATCTACTTTTAAACCTATAATTATTCTTTCAGCCAGTATCTGCTGCATATCTTACTCCTTGCTAAACACTTACACGTCTTCATTGGGAAAGCTTGCAGTTTTACTGAGAGATTAAAAATAATCATAGTACAAAGAGATTCACACTTAAATGCTAAAAAAGTGGTGAAGACATAAATACTGGAGAGGCTTATAGAAAGATGACCTCAGAATGGGCAAGAGTGGTCATGGAAAGCGTTGTGGTAAAGACAGGGCAGAGAAGTGTCCTCATACTTAGTGCTGCCACATATATATTCAAAGCCCTGTTCCACACCTTGCCCTGGCCAGGTCCACCTTTGAGGTAATGATGACAGTTGCTGGGAAAAGAGAAAAGACCACTGGCTTACTACTTGTTTCTGCTGCTGTAATAGAGAGGAGAAAATGATGAAATGCTCTTGTTACCTTCCTGTTTGAAGATTGCCTGGTCATAAAAGGGAGTCAGAAGTCTGACTTCTCTATCTCTACCCCTTAGGGGACCCTTTAACAACAAAAAGAATGTATTACAAGTATGTCAAGCTGATACACAAGGCTTTTCCTCCTGGAAGATTGGTGTAAGGTGATGAGTTTCTAATCCCAAATTTATTTGCATTTACCAGGCTTTTGTGAGTTTAAGAAGTTGTCTATCATATCTTTTTTTTTTTTCTATAGGAAAATGCTTGTTTCTATCAAGAATGACTCCTTTATAAACTGGGGAGTATCTTTAAGAGTGGTTTCAACCCTGACTGTATAATATATATAATCTGTTGAGGAGCTTAAAAAAAATATGGGTCGGGCACAGTGGCTCAAGCCTGTAATCCCAGCACTTTGGGAGGCCGAGACGGGCGGATCACGAGGTCAGGAGATGGAGACCATCCTGGCTAACACGGTGAAACCCCGTCTCTACTAAAAAATACAAAAAACTAGCCGGGTGTGATGGTGGGCGCCTGTAGTCCCAGCTACTCGGGAGGCTGAGGCAGGAGAATGGCGTAAACCCAGGAGGCAGAGCTTGCAGTGAGCTGAGATCTGGCCACTGCACTCCAGTCTGGGTGACAGAGCGAGACTCTGTCTCAAAAAAAAAAAAAAAATGTAGGCCCAGCCCACACTAGACTGGCATTGGTACTTGGTATCAGTATATTTTAAAAACTTCTCATAGGATTCTAACGTACAGCTAAGACTGAGGACCATTTGTCATCTGGGATTATGCTTAATAAATTAGCAGTGTTTTTTAAATTAATTAGATTTCACTCCTAAGTCATTATCAGTAAATTTGCTCAGTATCTAACTGACAAGAATTTCTAGCATATATTTCTTGATTAGAGCATGTAAAATTCTAAAAGAATTTTTATAGTATTTTCCAGGCAATAAGACCAAACAACTAGTGCCCTAAATTTACCAAGTGCATAAGTCTAAGCCTGTGCTATATATATATATACTCAAAGCCAAGTTTACATCTGTGTACACAAGTGTGCATGCATATGTATAATTATTCTTTCAGAAAGACTACAATTTTAACAATCATGAGCTTTGTGTTTTGATTTTACTCCTATTCCTGTATTGTATTAAGTGTACTATCATGTTCTTGAGGCATATCTCCAGGAGATTTCTTTTCCAAGAAAAGTGGGACATACATAAGTGGGTAAACGCTAGAGCTAGATACTCATTTAATCTCTATTACATCAGATCTCTGGCTCCCTTTTACAACCAGGCAGTCTTCAATTATAGGTGGCTAACAGGGAAGAAAATCATTGGCAGAGCAACAGCTTCATGTAATTTCAGAGTACAAAAATTAATTTTAATCTTCTGAAAGGTAGTATTAGAATTAGCTGGATTGCTACACTTAGGAATCACAGGTTCCAAATAAATATCAGTATATATGGAAATTAAATAATGGAACAGATTATTTGAAATTAGGGCTGCCTAGAAAATAAGACTACTGTATCTATATAAACAAGTTAACAGAAGTCATGCCAGCTAAATCTGGAATGTGAGATTATCCTCCTTCTGACCAAATATACTTGAATAAACTTAATGTTCCAAATTATGTGAGGGATTGCCTATTGTGCAAAAAAAGAAAAAAGAAATCTGAATTTTTAAAAAATCAGCACAGTCTAGTATTATTTTAGTCTCTTGGATGTTATAACGTTATCTGTTCCATATGTTGTTAATATGAGACAGTGTAACAGAAACAACTATACTGATTTAGAATCACTATAAATCATCTAGCCTTTTGTCTCAATTTTCCTACTTCAATGCTCTTGGGGCTTTCGCTTTTGATTTTAGATTTTTTTCTCAAAATAATGAATAGTTGAAATTAGACTTTCTAAATTTAAATTTATCAGAATTTCCTATGTAAAATGAGTCTAGGCACCAAATGTTTAATGACTTTAAAAAAAAGTTTGACTATAAAAGGAAAAACCCTATATCACTTTCAAGCTTGTTTTATATCCAAAGTGCTAGTTATTTTGTGATGAGACTGTATACCCCAAGAACATTTTTGAAAGACATATAATTAGTAACTTTTTTATTTTTCAACTTATATAAAATAAATTTATTACTTGTTTCACAAGTTTGACTTTTCAAAATAAGCTTTAGTAAATGGCATATTTATATACATCCAGCTGAACTTTTTGCTTGAATTGGGTTTCTACATTTGAAAAAGTCTTTCAGTAATATAGGATTTTTTTTCATGAATGTTTTTCATTTAATAATTATGAAATCAAGTAAAGCTAAAAGGAATCTTTTAAATTCCCAATATGATACCAGTTTTTTCTTCTCAAAAGTAAGTAGTAATGAGGTTTTACTCTAAACTGTTACAGCATTCTTTCAAACTAGAATGACAATAACATTTTCATCATAATACAAATTTTTGCAGATGAGTTGAACATTATCAATGAAAGAAAAAAAATCTACTTTTTCTTGTTTCCTTTCACAGGCAATGATACCGTCTTTATCCAAGTTACACTGCCCCATGGCCCAAGTTAGTATATTTGGTTTAAGACTCATAATTCTTGCTTTGGCTTTAAAAATCAAACCGAGTGTACCCTTTCCTGCTAAACTCTTCTTGGGCCTGGCAGCATTGGTACCTTGCTTGCAACGTCCTAGAAGTGAGGCCTTCACTTGTGCTATCTTTTGATCATAAGTGATTTGCTTAAATTTATATATTTTTCATGCTTTTTATAAAACCTTGTTTCTCTCTTAAAAGAACATATTAAATAAGTGGCTTCCACATTTAACCATTTCTTTTTTCCAACTATAGAGTTCTAAATACATTTTAATGCTCAACTCTGAAAAAAAAAAGCAAGAGCATGCATGCGCGTATGGGAATGCTGGCAGCTATGCAGTTTCTAAATCACAAAATATACTTAGCCTGATGGCAGGACAGATTATAAACAACTGTTTTTGACTTTAGAAGAACTTTCTTATAATTGTAATTATTCAAAGTATAGCCTAAATACTGATAAAATAAAGTTCCATTTTAATTTTAAGGTAAACTAACAATTCACTAAATTCCACTATTTTAATTATTTTAAGCTAATTAATATTTTTTTTTGCTGTCCTTTCATACAAGTAATTTCAAAATGTATACAATGGAAAATACTAGTTACAAGCTGAATTAACTGTATATTCTTAAGAAAAAAGGTAGGTGATCAAAATGTTGATCATTTGAATAATATCAGTACACAAAGTACTCTTTAAGTTCTATATTGTTACAACATATGACAAAATAAAAAGCTTAATGCTTAAAGGGAAAAAAACTGCCAAGTATAATTTTGAATGATGGTTTTTTTTTTTACATCTTTTTTTTATAGTGGGTATAAACTAACAACTAACCTAAGTGTTGTTTTCCAAAGTGTAAATTTATATGCCTACCTTATGTTCTTGTTACCATAAATGTCTGTAAGAGAGGTTCCAATTAGTAGCTTTACTTACCTTTTTGTGCCATTTCACCAACTTATTCTTAAATCAGATTCACTAGATTTTAGTGTAATTTCTGCTTTCATTGTCAGGGCTGCCTCCATTGTCTTGAATAGTGCCATCACCGTTAAAAGTATTTGGATTTAGAGTATAATGAGCCTCTTTTTGCTTACAGGCAAAGGAGAGCCTATAACTAAACAAAATAAGGAGAGGCCCCTCACCTAGACACTATGATTCTTTCCCTTGCATCCTTTGAGAGAAATGCTAGGGAGAGACATTGGAGAGAGTGGTTAAGAGCACAAACTCTATTCCCAGGGACTATCCAGTAAGGTGGGGAAGTTCTATAAATTCTAATAAAATCAAAGAAAAAAATGAACCCAGTATAGAGTCTAAAAATTACCATTCCAAAGATTTTCAGTAGCTCACTGTCTCCCAGATGTCTAAGAATCAGACCCAATTAAAAATTTCAATAATAGAGTAACCACAGGAATGTTATTTTGTTCAGGCAAAATAACAGAATACCTTAGGCAGCTTTTTTCTAAATATTCTGCTAAAAAATGTCTGCATGCTTTTATGGCAGTTTGCTTTAATGAAATACTATTGGGTATTGGTTTATTGAACTGCTTTTGGTATTTCTACACATTACTTTTAATCATAAGCAATTTCCAGCTAAGACTTTTCAAGATAAATAAAACAAATAAAATTCCTGTGAACTTCTTCTTAAAAATTTAACATCCTACAGGATCTGCTTCTGTATCATCTATAAGTTTAACCAAAGGCACTGATGAAGTGCCTGTCCCTCCTCCTGTTCCTCCACGAAGACGACCAGAATCTGCCCCAGCAGAATCTTCACCATCTAAGGTAAAGTAAGAAATCTTGTTATGTAGAAATTAGAATCATTACAGTTACATTATAATAAACTGCTTATGTCTAGTTTAGTTCTCACTGGGATAAGTTAACATTTCAGAGTATATAGGCTTAATAGTTTAAATAAGGATTACATATAGATTTAGCATGCAGTAATGTTTCTTTTCTTCTGAAGGTAGTTTTTTGGTATGCATTCAAGATCCTTGTAAACCTAAGGCTATGGTTATTTTCAGAAAAACAAAACAAAATAAGTTTTAATCTATAAAGTAAGAGGAATTTGGTTTCAAGCAGTTCTTTAAAAACATAAAGTCCTGAAGCTTTGTATGAAGACACATTATAAGTCAAACTGTATCTTGACATATGCTAAAATTTACTTATCTGAGCCCTTAATAGTAAATCTGACATACTTTTAAATGGAGTTTTCATGAAAATTCTGGGTTTGGAAGAGACCAAAGGCTCAAAATAGCTATTTCTACTTATTTTTTTTGGGGGGGGGGGCCAGCTGTTAACTTAATTCATTAGTTCTTAAGCTGTCCAGAGTGCAGAGCACCAGCGTAAGTCAAGACAAGACACTCTTTGTAGAACTTCATGAATGTTAATATAGTTAATTTAAAATTATAAAATAGGCCGGGCGCGGTGGCTCAAGCCTGTAATCCCAGCACTTTGGGAGGCCGAGACGGGCGGATCACGAGGTCAGGAGATCGAGACCATCCTGGCTAACACGGTGAAACCCCGTCTCTACTAAAAAATATAAAAAACTAGCCGGGCGAGGTGGTGGGTGCCTGTAGTCCCAGCTACTCGGGAGGCTGAGGCAGGAGAATGGCGTGAAACCGCGAGGCGGAGATTGCAGTGAGCTGAGATCCGGCCACTGCACTCCAGCGTGGGCGACAGAGCGAGACTCCATCTCAAAAAAATAAATAAATAAATAAAATAAAATAAAATAATAAAATAGGCAATTTATGCTAAATTAGAAATGATCTTTGATTGATTGATAAGCTAAGTCAGTAAGCAGTAGCAAACAACAAAATTTGAGGAAAAAAATTTAAGTGAAAACTTTGGCAAACTTTTTTTCTATGAATTGGCAGAACCTCCCATTTAAAACACATGCCAGCCTTGGCAACAGAGCAAGACCTTGACTACAAAAAATGAAAAAATTAGCCAGCCATGGTGATACCTGCCAGTGGTCCTTGCTGCTTGGGATGCTGAGGTTGGGGGATCACTTGAGCCCAGGAAGTTGAGGCTACAGTGAGCCATGATTGCACCACTGCACTCCGGTCTGGGCAATAGTGCAAGGCCTTGTCTCAAAAAAATTTTTTTTTAATTACAAAGAAAACATACGGCAAAACTCCCTGTTCCACACTTAGCATCCTGCCAATAGCATGTTTGAAAACCCCAACTTAATTCTTACAGTCATGATACTTCATAAATTTATTAATAAATGTGTATGTTATTCTTTTCATTTGTTAGATTATGTCTAAGCATTTGGACAGCCCCCCAGCCATTCCTCCTAGGCAACCCACATCAAAAGCCTATTCACCACGATATTCAATATCAGACCGGACCTCTATCTCAGACCCTCCTGAAAGCCCTCCCTTATTACCACCACGAGAACCTGTGAGGACACCTGATGTTTTCTCAAGCTCACCACTACATCTCCAACCTCCCCCTTTGGGCAAAAAAAGTGACCATGGCAATGCCTTCTTCCCAAACAGCCCATCCCCCTTTACACCACCTCCTCCTCAAACACCTTCTCCTCACGGCACAAGAAGGCATCTGCCATCACCACCATTGACACAAGAAGTGGACCTTCATTCCATTGCTGGGCCGCCTGTTCCTCCACGACAAAGCACTTCTCAACATATCCCTAAACTCCCTCCAAAAACTTACAAAAGGGAGCACACACACCCATCCATGCACAGAGATGGACCACCACTGTTGGAGAATGCCCATTCTTCTTGAGTTCCTCTGTACTGGGATGTATATTTTCCTGGCCCCAAATCCATTGCTGGCAATGGATGCACTGAACGTGCCAGCACTGAGGAGTTAAAATGAGAACTCCAAACACTAACGACTCTTCTTCAAGATGCAGTATAAGACAATGAATTTTAACCTAGATGTAATTATAAAATGGAAATGGTATTCCAGTTTAGAATATGGAAAGACTGACCTAGAGGAATTGGACAACTGATTGCACCTGAAAATCATAAAGGGACTTTTTCTGGCCAACAGGCAGGAGTCCTCTTTTTGGGAAGTGTTTGTGAAGTGATCTTTTGTGAAGTGATCATTAAAGGGATGGAAAACACAGTCTAGTGTCCAGCAGGCCCACATGATGACAGTTTTTGTAATTCAAATTATGCACTTTTAAAAAAAAATGTAAACAGGGATCTTAATATCTTCCTTTGTTTTCCTTTGCTTTACTCTTCTACTTCAGAATATTTTCTTAAAAATCACTCAAAGGACTGTGAGGAAAGGCTGTGGTACCTGACCTTGTTGAAATCAAGGCCTGGCACTGTACTACAGTCCTGTTTACAGATTATTACGGTGAACTGAATGGGTACCGAGGCTTCACCAAAGAGGTACTTTTTTGTTGTTGTTGTATTTTTAGGAATAATTATACCAATTTTAAGAGCATTCCCCACCTGTCCCCACACACCCAAACAAAATGTGGTGGTGTTGCCTTCAAAAAAGAAGTTTTGTGTCATTAACATGACAGAAGAACTTTTTAAAAAAACATAACTGTCAAGTATTCTATTTGCATTTAGGAGACTGTTAATCTATGCTAGATTGTCATTTTCCCTCCTTCTCCCACAAAAGTTTACTGGTAGTCCATGTCATGGCTCGTAGCTATCCCTCTAACCATACCATGGAAATGCAGACACCCAATGTGAAAAGGAGCACTTGCTGGGCATCACTGACATCGCTCATGTTTTACTCATAGTTGAGTAATCAGCATATCTAGAATTATCTTGCATTGCCTAAATCATATGTATATAGTGAATGTTATATAATATACCTGGCAGGTCTGTTTTAATTTAATTGAATAAAGATACAAATACTTTGTTTGGCTGGCATATATTAAATTATTATATGAAGAAAATGGTTGATTCTTATTTCTTTTAGCTGAAAAACACACAAAAACACTAAACATAAAAGCACGTTTTGTGGTACGCCTTGGTTTCTAGTTCTGGATATATGTATTAATCTTAAAGAATGATCTAAAGTCACAGCTTGGCATATAGGAAGATACTTGGTTAGAATAGGATGGGTATCTTTTAAGCAGAACTTTGTAAGTTTTAAGTTCCTAAGCAACATGTATACAGTTTGTTAAGGTTTATATTGAACATTCTACCTTGCTTGAGGTTTTCTGCTTTATCAAAACTATTCATAATAGAACATCTACCTGCATCATTACTATCATAATATGGATTATTCATAAAGCGTATGTACTGTTCTTCTGAGTCTAACAAATACTGTGACTGAAATGCATGCACCTTGTTGAAGAGAAAAACATTTTATTAATCTCCACTATAATGTCTGTGAAATGTGCAGTATTCCATCCTTAGAGAGTTATCTGGTTCATCAGCATCTGCATGTATCCTCTGAATAATGAAGCAACATTTCAGCAATTCTGTTAACCACGCTATTAAGAGACATTTGTAGAAGTGCTGCAACATGGTGGGAACCTAGTACTTTAATAATTTCCTATGATATTTATTAGAGCGTAAAATGTACATCACGATAGTACAGTATGTAGTCCTTTAAGACCAGAAGGTATGTTAACTGCACCGTCATTAAGCAGTCTATCCTATTTTCTTATTTATTTGAGTTGAATCCTTTTTGTTCAATATCTGTACCATTCCTATGATGGTAGCCATTTTTCTCTTTATAAAATATTTCTTCTTTGAAAAGTGTCCTAAAAATTTAATTTCAAATCTCCTCTTGGATGCAAACTGTCCCTAAGACCATCCACTCAACAGTATTTATGTAAGCCAACTAACTAGTGCCACTACAACTAATCATGATACACAGTCCAGAATCTCCCAGGACTTTTTACTGGGCCAGCCTCATTGTCCCTAGGATTTCTCTTTTTATGTCTCATGGATTACTTCTCTTTTTAATTGCCCCAGGCCCATTCCAAATGAGAACCTGGTAAAAGTCACATTGGATCCCATTCAGTATGGTGTCTTCGGCTAATGTGTTAGCCTTCAATAAGGTGATAACCCCTTTTCAACCTATCTAGTCTATAAAGAGGAAAAATTCAAATTTGAAGTTCTAATCTTATTTCTCCCAAAGGGAACTATTCCTCTACCCCATGGTTCTAGGAGACCACTTCACTGTGCAACAGTTTTATATGTATTGTGGATGGAGGATATTTTATTCTGAACCATGACATTTGGGTAAAAATATTTTCTGCAGTGGTAACTGATTATAAAAATTCCAATTGGATGCCCTTAGGTGGAGGTGAGAAAATGGTATCCTTGCCTTCTTCTCAATATGAAACATTAACTAGTTGACAAATTTATCCTTGTAGTAATGAAAATATATTTAATCAGGGACCAGAAATGGCAGAGGAGATAAATGCATCATTACAAAATTCTGCTTTTGAATCCTGGACATTACAAGGGGGTAAATGCAGCATGACTTTTTGTTAACCACATTCCAAAATGTGGAACATTTCTCTTAGAAATGAAAATATTTCAAGGCTGATGTATTTTAAGACTACACATTATCAGGAAGCATACATTGAGAGTTTGCTTAATTAAAGGTTGTTGGGCATCAAATTATGTTAAGTAGGTTACTATTCTCTAACAACTCAAGGATGCTTTAATGGATCTGAATTTGACAAAGAGCATGCCACACTAACACCACAGTCAACAACAGCCCAGAGAACAATTACTATGTCAGCTGGAGGCTATATTATGATTCTAAATTCTTAAAAAGGTTTTTTTCCCTCCATAAATCAAAAATTACCTTATGTAAACCAAAAATTAGTTGGTATTTATGGTCATGATCTTAATTCTCAAGTTTAGCTTACTTTAATCTTGTATTTCATTGTTTGTCTTCTAATGACAGCTTAAATTCAGATTTTTAAGTGGCTCAGCAAAATAGGAGGAGTGTCCCAATTATGTTGTACATATTGAGGAAAACCTTTTTGTTCCTTCAGATTTAGAAAGAAACAGTTTAACCATTTATTTCTTGGTATTCTGCTGCTGTGAACCGGTTTACTTATTCTTTTAACATATATTGTGTGACTACACAAGTATAGGTCCTGTTGTATTGCACATTAATCTTTACCAGTAAATAAACATCACAAGGTTAATATTGGTTTGGCTGAAAGAATTATGCAGTAAAGTTATTTATAAGGGAACATGATGACTTTATTCAATATTTTTCTTCTTTGAAACATCTCATTACTGTTAAAATTATTTCATAATCCCTTACACATGAGCCAGTGAAATATTCTGAGCTCTACTTAAGCATGAAGTCTATATTATAAATCGAAACAACAAAAGCACTTGTAACTTGTTTAGTAAATTCCATGCCTTATTTTCCATTTTTGACACCGTAAAGTGCATTTTCTGTCGACTGTGAGCAAATTTCCCTTTTGCCTTTAATGAAAATAGTGCATTAAGTAGCCAATTGCTGCAGAATTATAAAGCAAGTTAGCTAACGGTGGGTCACATTGGACTACCACTCAAAGAAACAAGATGCATAACAGATGGAAGGTACATGTGGTGTGGCTTAGGGAGAGCGCACCTGTGCCAGATGCATGCCACTTTCAGTAGCTGCCAAATGTGCCTTTAATTAAGAACATCTCTAATTTTTTTCTTCAGATCAAGTCAGCATTTGGGGGCGGGATTTGGGCAGGGAACTTTGGGGTGCAAATATCTGGTGAAACCACCAGAGAATTTGGTTGTCAAAGTGACATGTATAATTTTAGTTGAGACGTGTTTGTGTATATATGTGTATTTGCCTTTGTTTAGTAGCACGGTTATCTGCTAAAATAATTGTCAAAAAAATCGCTCTGTCGGTCTTACTTTGATGTAAGAACAAAGTGTGGTCTATACATCTAATAATGGCCTTTGTACCTAACCATGTTCATAGGTAATCTTTGTACTCTGTGTGCAGCAGTATTTGGTTTGCATTTAAAGTGAAAATAACGGCTGTTATTTTTCTGGCATTACTAAGATAAACTGAAAAATAATAAAGAAAAATGCCTTACATAGCCCACAAGTGTATTATTTTTGCATGTATTTATTTTAGAGGGCAGTATTTTTGAAATCATTAGTGATTCTCATTTAGCTCATATATGCCATATAGAAATATTTTGCATTTTATTGTGGTCTTTCTTTGGAGGCACTTTTTCCTGTATCTAGTTATAAAAGGTTAAAAGAAGTTCCATATTTCCCTCTGTGTCAAATCTGCTGATTGTAGTGAGTGGGAGGCCTTTGGGATGAAAATTAGTAATTTAAAATGACCTTGGGTGTCACCTGGATGAAGTTTCAGAGTGCTAAGGCATTTGTATTCCATAAAAGAAATTCTGAGATATCACGTGCCCTGACAGGCAGCTTTTGCTGAGATCTGCTGGAATGAGGTAGCCTGACCTTTAGCAATTCTTTCTAGGCACTGCATGAAAATATGAGTTTAAGGTTGTAACTAAAGAATGATGCAAATGTACTGTCATTCAATGTGAACTATAGGATGTAAAAATTGATGAATCCTTAGAGAGCCAATCCCCTGATGTAAAAATTAAGGTAGATGAGGCCTGGAGAAGTGAGATGACTTAGCCATGTGGCAGTCCAAGCATGAATTATCGAGTATATTCTAGGTAATCAATTTAATAGCTATAGGAAAATAATGTTTTTATTAAACTTGATTCTGAATTTTTCTCTTGAAATGTCACTTCTTTTGAGCTATAACCTGGTGATTTGCCTTTTCACTTATTTTAATCCTCTTAGGTCATTGCAGATCAGTCTGTTTGGTACAGTCCATAGTTAAGCCTGCCTTCTTGCTGATAGGTGCACATGGTGTCCAGAGGGACGGACAACTTCAATATAGAGTACAATTCCAAAAAAGCAGTTTATGGCCATTCTAACATTTTGGGACTCTTGATTCTTACTGGAGGCAAGAAAAACTATAGCCATGTAAAAGCTAATTTCTCTACCTCAGTAACTCATCAAGAAAAGGAAGAATTAATGTGATAGAAACAAGCAGGTGCTTTGGAATTATGTCTGTGTTCACCTTCTGGTTCCACTACTTATTACATGACTGAATTTGCAGAAGTTATTTAATCTGTTTCTCATCAATACAAGGAGGTTAACAGATCTATTGTTTGAGTCTATTATGAGGTTTAAAGGTAATACGTGTAAAGCACATGTCTTTCACAGAGTAGGTGCTTAGTAAATGCTAACTAAAGTTATGAGGGATGCACTGTCAAAGCTTACTGGCTTTTAGGTATCTTTTAAGAGGTTGGTTGCTTATCCTGAAGCCCTCATAATTTGACTCTTTACTATATGACTTCCTTTGCTGTTTATCATCACTTAAATTAGTTCTGAGTGACCGTAGGTTATAAGCATTTGATAAGGGCCCATCTGACTATTCAGCATTCAACAAATATTTATTCTTCCAAGTACAATTCTGATATTAGGAATATGGCAATAAACAAAACAGGCAAAAGTACATGTCATCATGGGGTTTATAATCTAGTGAGGAGATGCAGACAATAAAAAGTAGTAAGCATAATAAAATAAGTATATTATACATTCGAATGTTTTCACTTATGAACAAAAAAGGATATGGTGACTGGGAATGTGGAGTCCAGGGGAGGTGAAATTTAAATAGGATGGTCAGAACCCTGCCTCATAGAGATGACATTAATAGACTTGGAAGAGGTGAGGGAACAGGACATGCATAAATCTGGGAGAAGACTATGTCAAGTCACAGGGAACAGCCAGTGAAAAGCCCAGAGGCAGGAGCGTACTTGGTATATGTGAGGAAGAGTGACGCTGCTTGTATCTGGAGAAGAATAAATGTGGGCAGAATAGAAGGAGATGCCACCAGAGGTTTGACAGAGCTCACTTAAGGCTTCAAAAGCCCTTCTAATGACTTTGACTTCTTAGTGGCAGAGTAACCAGTGACAAGATCTGATTTACATTTTAACAGGAGCACTCTGGCTGCCCTGTTGAGAATAAAATAGTGGGAATAGGGAGGCTCACCCAATAGAAAATGGCTTGGGCCAGGGTGATAGCAGTGGAGGTGCTAAGAAGAGGTCAGGGCCTCGATATGTTTGAAAGACAGCCAATATGCTGATAGACTGTGAGGTGTAAGAAAAACAGAATTGTTAAAGATGACTTCATAGTTTTTGCCAGAGCAACTGGAAGGATAAATTTACCATTAACTGAGGTGGGGAACATACGGTTGAAGCAGGCTTGGACACACTAAGTTCAATAAATATATTAGACATCTTAAGAGATGTCAAGGAGGCAGTTGAAGATGTTAGTCTGGAGTTTGGGAGAATAGGCTAAAGATAGTAAATTGGGAGTCACTTTCATAAAGATATTAAAGCTAGCAGACTGGATAAAATCACAAAGGAACTGTGTATAGACTAGAAAAAGAAGAGCTCTAAGCAAAGGAGAGCCCTGGGGGATTCTAATGTTAAAAGAGTGGGGACAAGCCAGGCCTGGTAGCACCAGCTACTCTGGAGGCTGAGGCGAAAGGATCACTTGAGCCCAGGAGTTTAAGGTTACAGTGAGCTATGATCGTGCCTGTGAGTAGCCACTGCACTCCAGCCTGGGCAACACAGAGATCCTATCTCTAAAATAAAAAAAAAAATTTTTTTAAAGAAAAAAAGGTGGGGAGTGGAGATAGGGAATCAGCAAGGAGACCAAGAAGAGACTCCCAGTGAAGAAAAACGAAAACCAGGAGTATGTTGTATCTTTGAGGCCTAGTTAAGATGGGAGGACGTGTTCAGCCTGTCAAATGCTACTTGATAGAGTAAGATGACTGAGAAGGGACCTTTTGTTTGACAACGTGGAAGTCATTGGTGATCTTGACACAAGCAGTTCAGTGGTGTGGGCAAAAGCCTGGGCCCTAGTTTGATAAAGAGTGGCAAGAGAGGAACTGGAGAAGTTTCCTCTTTGAAGTTTTACGAAAGGGAAGCAGAAAACTGGGGCATAGCTAGAACCATCAAGAGAGGATTTCTTTTGCTTTAGAGAAATAAGAACATGTTTGTATGCTGAAGGGTTTGTCCCAGTTGAAAAGAAAAATGTGATAATGAGAAGAGAAAGCAGCACAGATGGTATCTACCAATAGTCCTTTACAGTAGATCCTATTAATATCTTCAGATAGGCTTACATACATGAGAGGAAATCCAACACATTCAGTTTTCTTGATAAGAAGAGCATTTACTGCTACTAATTCAGGGAATGAGGCAAGAAGGAATAAAAATCTCTATTTTGTAGATAAGGAACAAGTTTAGATGACTTATTAAAGATTATGTATATACTAAGCTCTTAGAAAACAACAGATTTTAAAGTTACTTGGTTTGGGAATAAAAATTTTGATTATTTTGAACATCTGACAATCTCCCACGAAGATACTTTTAGCATTGCCTAAATTCATCCCTTTATGTTCTATATTTAAAACTCAGCTGTAATGTTACACATCAATTTCTATTTTTTGCCCTTAAAATATATAGGTCTCCATCAGTTTTCTCAACCTTCTTTTAACCCATATCCCTATTTGAAAAACTGTACCTCTCCCTTCCTTTCCTCCCAACCCATCCCCACCAGCTGAGACTCACTGGCCCACAGACTATAAATACCAGGCTGCTCAGATGCTGAGAATGCTGCTCTCACACCTCCAAATGAACCTTCAGGATAAGAGAATCCCAGCCTTACCAAAAGCATTATTTTTTTAGGCTCAGGCGGAACGTTATCAATGGTGATGTTTCAAGAAAAAGTTTAATCTGAAAACTAGACCTAATTTTATGATACAACTTGATGCAGAAAAATCTGTCATTTTTCTAAGTGCATGCAATTGGTTATCTGGAATATACAGTCAATTTTACCAATTTATAAAGTGATGATCATGTGCATATGTATATTCTTAAATCAGAATCTTACTGTGTGTGACAGTAAAGGTCACAGATAATTACGAATACAAAATACTGGGTTTCAACGAACAATTTGTTTTCTGTATCTCAAGATAATCAGTTCTTTATTCTGTTTTAAAATCCAATCTATGAATAGAATCTGAGTGCTGAAACTTACATTATTGGTCTAATAGGTGGTATCTCTAAAATTTCAGTGGGAAAATGACTTGCAGGACTGCATTAAAATGCAGATTCCTTTGGGAAACTACCTATCAGGTCCTATGCTTATTACCTAGGTGACAAAATCATCTGTAAACCAAACCGCCATGACATACAATTTACCATATAACAACCCTGCACATGTACCCCGAACCTAAAAGTTTAAAAATGCAGATTCCGGGACCCCACCTCCAGATATTCTAATACAGTGGGACTGCAGTGGTGCCCAGGAATCTGCATTTTCTACAAGAGGCCTCATGGAGGTGATGTATTAGACTTAAAGGCAGTGAGGAAATGAGACATGAGGTGCTATAGAAAACACTGCTCAAGGGTTTCCCTGATGTTCTAGTTTCAGGTCCCAGATAAACTATTTCTTATGGGATGAAATAGCCCACTGGGGAGAACCCTAGAGTACTGGTCCACAAATCCTTGGTTCTCAAAGGCTCCAATTCTGTAGTCAGAGAAGGACAGTCCTTGCTTGGGCCTATACATACTGATCTCGCAAGGCTATAGAAAAGGCCTATTACGACTCCTAGCCTGTACAAAATATCTTTCATCTTTTGGTAGAGTGCTTCTTTCTATCAATCCAAATACTTCTCAAAGACATCTGTGGTCTCCTATGTAAAGTGCACTTCTCCAGAGGGCTGGAGGTCACAGATGTAGTCATTGTCAAGTTCTTTTCCACACTGCTCCATCCATGCATTATTTAATGTAATGCAACGTAACATTACAGGCCTGGTGGCCCACACCCGTAACCCCAGCTCTTTGGGAGGCTGAAGAGGGAGGATGGCTGGAGCCCAGGAGTTTGAGACCAGCCTGGGCAACATAGTGAGACCTTGTCTCTACAAAATTTTTAAATCAGCCAGGTGTGGTGGTGCACACCCATAGTCCTAGCTACTCAGGAGGCTGAGGCAGGAGGATTGCTTGAGGAGTTTGAGGCTGCAGTGAGCTATGACCTTTCTTTTTTTAATTGGAGAGATGTTTTCTAATGCTAGATGCTGTGAAAGTGGCAGTGGTGCCTTTAACTGCTTCTGAAAGCAACTGTATTTCCTTCATGACTGATATTTTTTCTTAAAAAAAAAAAGGCAGGGAGGTAGAGTGTTAACTGAATTCTTTGTCAAATTAAGAGTAAAAATTATTTTCTGTAGCTCTCTACTTATTAAAGCACCACCATTAATGTTGGCATCGGCTACTTATTGAGCACCTACTATGTAGTCTTCTAGAGGTGGAAAGGAATTTAAAAATATATGGCATAGTTCCTGCTCTTGAGGGGATTCGCATTCTTACTGGGAATATATGACAAACACATAAAAAGATAAACAAGTTATACCACAAGAAGTCACAAAAAGATGAAGAGACTTAAACTGAGTCTGAAGATTGGCAGAGACGAAGGAACTACAGAAAGGGCATGAAGCAAGAGTGAGCCTGGGCAAGGTGCATGGCTGACTGGGAAACGGTAAAAACCCAGTTTACTTGAGATAAGTCAGTTCACCTAGGACTCTGAAAAATATGAGATGGTAGCCAGAAAGAAAGAAAGAGCCTTACTGAAGAGAGCAAGCCTTGGATGTCAAATCAAGAAGTCTGGAATTTCACTGTAGACAAAACAGAAGAGTTTCACATAAAGCAATATTTGGGAATACTGTGTTAGAGACATGCAGGATAGATGGGAGCAAAGAGTACTTGGAGGCAGTTAGAAAGCTACCGGAGAACTCCAGGTATCAAGTGATGGGGACTCACCTGCAGAGTAAGTAGCAGCGTTAATTATTACTAGTTTCATAAGCTAGTTTCATAAAATATAACTCTATTATTTTGGAGTTATGCTACAGATGTAGCATCAAGATTTTTCAGAGGATGCTACCAAAATAAAATTGGTGAGGTGTGTGATAGTTTTTAAACCTGTCTAGTAACTGATCAATTTTAGTGATAAACTGATGAAAGGAATTTTATTGTGTTGACATTTTATTTAATAGGTTGTGACTTCTGTAGTATTTCACTTTCCATGTCCAGTCGATTTGGCATTGTGCTTTCAAGCACTGCCAGCCTGATAATAAGAGAAAAATCTAATTTCAAATGCATTCATTAACTTCAGGGAAATGAAAATCTTAGCTTAAATACTGGCAACTCAAAAAACTTGGCAGTGATCCTTTATGTGTTCCAGACAACTACTGTTCAAAATGCAGTAGGTGAGTTCCTAATTTGTCATCAGACAAGGAGAAGAAAACTTGCAACACTTAGAAGTGAACCTTTGCCTATTTTATCAACAAACGCTTCAATAGAGGAACAGCTTCTGAAGACACCAGTCTGAGTACCAAGACTGTGAATGAACAGAAACCAAATACCCCTAATTTACTATAGGGAACTGCCTGAGAATAAAGACAAATTGTTTAAACCCAATTTTTTTTCTATTATAAATCTGATGTTTGGGACATATCAAGGATGCTGACCATCTTAGACATATCCATGTGGAAACACAGCACATTTGATCACCCCATAGCCAGGCAGGCCTCGTTGCAATTTGATTCCTCTATCTGAGCTGTTAAGAGCTTGGTTTCTTTACCAAATAGGAAAACAGTCAAGTAATGCAATCCTGAATTTTCACTTTGACCTGCTGTTTGTAGCAACTGCTGTGTGTGAGCCATTGAAGTTTTGGTGCTGTTGCCACCTTCTTTTCAGGCTGCAGAAAGTCTTTTTAAGAGGATGTGGCTAAATCACTGCTTTTTTCCTAGGTCCATCTGGTCATGTGTGTGTGTGACACTCAAGATCACTAGTGGATCTTGAATACCGAGTACTCAATAAACACAGACTGGACTGTTTCCATCTTCGGCTCAACCCACACAGTTGGAAAATGTTTCTTTGCCTTCCTCTCTCCCCAGTTTCTACAGAAATCCTTGTTCCCTTTACTGATTTCCATAACCACAGAACAAGTTTGGAGATCAATGTGTTTTTAAGCTTTGAACCTTCTGAATCATGGTTTAGGCACAAATTCTCCATAACTCAGATTTGCAACATATAAAATACAGTTCTGTTAATTAATCCTTTGACTTAAGGGATGTTAGATATTGCCTTGGGGTTTTTGGAAGACAAGAAGCAAGACAGAACTGGCCCCTAACAGTGTATATTAGTCTAAGAACACTGGATGAGTTAAGTTAAATGCCTAGGAAGCATAAAATTCACATCCATGTTAAATATGAACATGCTCAGTATTATACTCGGGGAATGACTTCAAGGTGGAAGTTTTCATTCTTACAAACGTTTATTTTGCTCCAAATTTATTGTGTTTTTCTGTAATGATGTGAAAAGTCTTCATTTCCCTTTTCCCCAGTGTTGAGGTTCAAAAAGCCAGATCTTAACCAGAAACTAATCTTCATCTCTTCAATGTCTTGTATGTTGATTTAGTTTCATATGTAAGTATTTATATTAGTTTTCCTCAGGGATTTATACATCGACATATATATATATATATAATATATATATATATATTCCTACACAGATATATACAAGCTTTTTATCCTCATCTTACCACTTGACAATACAACTTTAAGTATGTTTTACACAGCTGTTCCTTGGTCAAGGTCATTTGCAAGAGCAAGTCGGTTTCTGAAGAAATCTTGTTTGGTGGGTGAAGGATCCATTGAGGGATTCTCATTAGTTTTTTCCCTGTATTCTGATCCACTGGACCTAAAATCTCAGCACACAGATAAAGTACAGGTTGATTTGGTTTTAATTGTTTTCAAATATTTTATCTATCCCAATTGTTTTGCATTTGTAAAACAGTTGCTTCCTAGAACTGGAATACTTTTTACTCCCCTGAATTTCATGACTTAGGACATGTGTATCTAAGATTTGCATTGAACATAAAGAGAATATCTTTCTAATGCTTTATGGGGACAATTGTGATAACTGTATATGTCAGTGTAAGATATTGTGTAATTACATCATAATAGGGGAACAAAAGCTCAGAAAATTCAAGAAATCCTGTTTTTGATTCAATGAAGTAACAACTCCACAAATTACCAAGGACCTTAAATTAAAATGGATGGAAATCATGGTTCTCAACCAAGGTTATCAAGGACCTTCACTGAATTTGGCATTACATTACAAACTCTTGCTTTTGTTTGTTTTCATTTTTAAATGAAAGATTTATTGAAGCCAACCACACATATATGCTACATTTGGTAGAATGGAGAAATTCATACAGTAATCAGATTGCAGAGATACTATAATCTCAACCACCACAAAAGAGACCAAAGCCAATCAATAGTCAACAACTCAAATCAGTCCATTTGAGTCCCCAGTCGAGGGTGCATTCTTCCTTTATCTTGGTTAAGCCACTTGGGTAATCCATTCCAGCTCTGCACCTTCTCCAGTTTTCTCATGTCAGAAGTCCCTGGAGGGAGGAGGCTTTCTGGAAATAACCTCTGAGAAGCTAGACTGGGGCCCTTTGCCTAGCTTAAACTCTGACCTAGAATGGGTAAAACTAGTCCAGACACTAAGAACCAATATCAAAAAACCTCATGCAGGGTGTATGAAAGTGATGTTAAACATGAAGTTGCTTGTCCAAAGCTCCTATACAACTGACCAAGTTCTCCATATGCTGAGGCTGTCAGGTATGCTTCTACTATCCACCAAAGAAGGATCCATGGCCTGCGAGTCCTTGCACTATCATTGGTTTGCTACTGTTGAGTCCTCACTCTTGTTATTAGATAAGTTAATCATGACTATCATTTACTGAATTAATGGGCAGAATTCAAACATCTCTTTACATTATTCAAGGAAAGAAGTTGGATCCACAAAGACTAAAAACCCTAACATCTGAAAACCTGATGACTGACTAGATATTTTCACTTTGCCCCCGATACTCAATATCACAGATGAAGCCATAGCCGCCCACCATGCTTTCTACTTCTGGTTGGTAAGAAACACCTTTCCACTATATCCCAGTGCAGAGAGGAAAAACTATTCTGTCTCTCAACTCCAGTACATCTGGGTACTCATCAAGCAAGATATCTGGGTGGGATGAGGTTCTCTTCCTTTTCAGGAACGCCCCTGAGTTCTCCCTTGAAAGAGCCTCCACATGGCCCACCCTAAAACTCCAGGCCTTCTCTCATCTTTCACAGATCCCCCCTACCTCCAATTCAAATCATCCCTGATTAGTGCAGTTGTGCCCCAAATTTAGGAAGATATATTTTTTACCATCTCATTCTTTATCTATGTCTTCCACTATTCAGAAGGCTAGAAATGCCTATGTTTCAGGGGCAGGAGGTTGGGGGCAGGATTTGAATTGGGCTGCTATTTCTTCTTGTTCCCCCACAGGACAGTTACTCATCAGAAAGTCATTAGCCAAAACTTGAAATCTTTGCCTCGTATTTCCCCTCTTAGCTACATCTGGTCTATCCAAAACCCAACATGTCACACTTTGATGGTTCCAACATGCAACTGTTTAGTGTTTACCTGAAAATAGGAAAGCTTTGATGTCACCACCAGCCCCAAGGACCACAGAAATCTTCACCAGTTGCGTTCCCATTTCTGAAACAAATGCCAAAATCGCCCTGTCTAGTTTTCAAAGTCCACAAACTCAGCTTAAATTTTTTTAACTGCTCTTCTCACAAATTGTACCTTCCCTATGTCTCCAGTGTCTGAATTTCTCTGCATTTCTTGATATTAATTAAACTAACAGCTAAATTGCTCATCCTTTTCGAAATCCAGCATTCTACTATAGCCATGACTAAAAGCTCATTTTCATCCTTGTAAAAATCATTTTAACTGACCTCTTTATAATGCTTACATGTATATGGCCACCTGAACTCTTCCAAAGGTGTAGCCGTTAGGCTCTTAAGTAGTGCATACCTAAATTACTAGGAAATAACCTGCAGGATCAAGGAGAAAAGGCCAGCAGATTTGCTTTTATTCCCTTTCTCTATAAAACAGAAATGGCTTTTGAGCTCCTGGAGCCACTGTGGTTGATTGCAGGGCATATCTGAGCAGACATTATAGGGACAGGCAAACACTCGCTGGGGAAGGGTACAATGGTTGCCAGGACATACTGACACATAACCATCCAAGTATTTGATGGAAAGAGGAAAAGACAACAGACCTGTTGCTAACTTTTCCTTTCATTCAAGTGACAAAGAAAATAGCACATTGAGTAGGTCATACCAATTCTAGATTTGCTATTAACCTTGAAAGCTTGTTTGGAGCTGGGGCTGGGGGTAGTTGAATCCAGTGCTGCAAAAACCTCTGACTTAAGAAGGCTTGGTTCTCTCATTGGAAAAACTATCCTCCTTGAAAGCTTTAGGAGACATGCATCTGTCTCAAGAAATAAAGGAGCAAGGAAACACCCATCCTGTCGGCCAGTCAGTCAGCCCTGGTAATCAAAGCAACAGCCCTGTGTGACTCCACCTTTACTTCCAGACAACACTTCAGATTTTAAATACAAAGGACAGCACCTGTATGGGTATGGTGGAGGCAATCTGATTGACGGAGGAGGGACTGATCTATGAGAAAGGACAAGAGGACTAAAGGAATCCACTGGCCCTTTACCGAAGGAGAATCCCAAACAGCTGCAAGAGGACTGACAGCAATTAACCAACACGAGTTTGGAGAGCCCAAAGCAAATGAGCATTCATTTAATAAATATTTGTTGAGTGCCTACTATGTGCTACATACTATACCTTGTATTAATAGTTAGGTTACCCTTAAATTGATCTGTAAGCTCCTAATGGGCAGGAACTATTTCTCTTACATCTTTTGTGCTGGACAGAACCTAGTATATTGAAGACCCTTAACTGAATGGTTGATTTCAAATGGCTTATTGAGAAACATTTGTAATTTAGGTTAAGTAATCTAAAATGTTTACCCCTTCAACTATCCCCTTTAATGTTAAAGTTATATAGGAAATGAAATGGAGAAGGAGAGAGAACTCCAAAGTGGGTAAGAGTGGGAGAGGGACTTGAAATGAGCTTTAAGGAGACAGAGAATAGGTGAGATAAAGTTATCAATGGATTCTTTAGCAGCCCTGCTTTCTATTACATGGTCTGTTCAACAGCTGAGGCTGGGCATATACAAAAACGGCTGGGAAGACACCAAAAGAAGAGGATTCACTGAGATAAAATGATTACATACGGGGACCTGTAGAAGTACTCTCTCTGTGTGTGATTGAGAAAATAGACAGTGATGGGATTGATGGAGCGTGATGACAAGAAGGGAGACACTCTGACGCATGTAAATTTTAAAGTGCTAAAGAGGAAGAGAATGAGCGAGGAAGTAGAATTAATCATTTGGAAGCCATATTCCTTATCTTCTACTATCCTGAAATTTGAGGCTAAAAAGAGAGAGAGTACCATCTACATTCCCTACTCCTAAGCTATCTCACGTGATCCTCTTCCCCACTGTCACATCTGCCATCAAGAATACACGTTAACATAAGTGTTGCAAGATGTATATATTGAGATGAAGTATCATTTGCCTCAGACTTCACAATAATCTAGGCTTAAGTCTTTGACAGCCTCTGTATAGATCCTTCTAGAATGGGACAGTTTGCCTTCCATCCTGTTCAAAGGCAGGGGAATAAGTATCAGTCTAGCTAACATCAGCCTACCACAGTAAAGTCTGTTCCCTCTAAGAATCCTCATTTAAAATGTTTAAAATCACTTAACATTTCCAAACGTTAAGATATGTAGCCTTTATTCTGATCAATTCTGGGTACCTTTCAGGGATATGTGACCTTGTATCTGCCCAGGACAAATGTGCCTGAGATGGAAACAATCAGAAGGTCATTCTTTTCCCCAAATATTGTGGGTATTTGTCAGGATTTTTTTAATGATGTCAACTTGACTCTCCCTTTTGAATCCTTGTGGGTATGAGCCTTCGGCCCTCCCAGCCTCAGAGGGAAGAGAACCCTTTCTCAGGTTTTCTGTTGCATCTGGCTCCATGCCTAGCTTCATCCCGAAGCAGCATTCTGGGTGTGTGGGGCCACCAGCCAAACAAGCCCCTATGGAACAAAAAGTGTGTCAGTGTAGACAGGAATGAGCCTCCAGAGGGCTGTGGGGGAGGAAGGCAGCGAGCCCCAGACATGACACAAGTGGCTTTGCTGGCACTGGCCCATTTGGACCTGTGAGACCAGGCTCTACAATGGTTCCAGTACTCAGGACTGGCCACTTCTTAAAGTTCCAGGGCTTGCTGCCAGCCTGACCTCCTGATAGGCAGGAGGAAAATGGGCTGAATGTCTCTTCTGGTTCCTTCCTATAACTGTCCACAGGCCTGACTTCAGAGTGCAAGTTCCTGTGTAATGGCTGCGACTATGTCGCTCATATTCCTATACAAGTGTCTTGCATAGTGCATGCACATAAGATTGAATGCTTAATTGATGAGAAGAATGGTGTGTTCTCATCTGAGTTAAAAGCCACTGCCCTTCCTGTGCTACACTGGGGCCTCCCTGACCTTCCTCTCTACCTTATAATGGAGCAAATTTTCCATGGTCCTCACATGAAAGCACTCAGAAAACGCTACTTAAGCTGCCTCTTCAACCCATGCAAAGTCTCCAAAGTGCCCACTGCAGCACCCTAAGCGCCTGATGGTACTGACTGCCCTAGGCCAGGTCTAAAAAGCCAGGAAAGTCTGCCAGACTGACAGTCATCTGTGTGGCTCCACCTTTACTTCCACTCAGACAACACTTCGGATTTTAAATACAAAGGACAGCACCAGTATTGGTGGCGGCAACATGATTGATGCAGGAGGGACTGATCTATGAGAAAGGACAAGAGGACTAAGGGAATCCACTGGCTCTTTATCTAAGGAGAATCCCGAACAGCCACAAGAAGACTGACAGCAATTAACCAACATGAACTTGGAGAGCCCAAAGCAAGTCCTCTACATTATACCAAGGTCGGTGGGGAGCTACAGAAAGATAAAACCTGGCCTTCTACATGCTAGGACTTTAAAAGTATAGGTCCGAAGGCTTCATTAATTTCTTGTTTCAGGTGATAAAAAGATGTGATTACTCAGATCAAGCTACAACAAAGTCAAACTACAGATAAAGCAAATATCCACACTAGAAAGGGCTCTGGTGATTTCTTCAACAATCTCCCACTCGATGCAGGGACCACTTTCATAGCATCCCTGACCAGAAGCATCTCATGAATCCATTCCCTCAGGCCGTAGCCAGCTCCAGTTCCATGCAGCTGCATTTTTAGGAAATGCTTCCCCTTAGCCACTGCTCCCAGTTCTGCCCTCTGAACCCAGAGAGGACAAATCCACTCCCTCTGCCTCATGTCACTGGTAAAACATTTTCTTACATCTCTCTGATAAATAGGAATTTGTAAAGGGACCATTGGTGAATCTATTGCTCATTGCTTTCCAACGGATAGCACCCAGTCATTATAAATGACAGTGGGCAAAAAATGGCTGTTTTGGGAATACTGTGATTAAAAAAAAAAAAAAAGGTAGGCTCAAGCTGTGCCCTTAGGATTGTGCAGTCCTTAGAAAGATTCAGGAGTCTGGCCGGCCATGGTGGCTCATGCCTATAATCCCAACACTTTGGGAGGCCAAGGCAGGTGGATCACTTGAGGTCAGGAGTTCAAGACCATCCTGGCCAACATGGTGAAACCCCATCTCTACAAAAAAAAAAAAAAATAGCCGGGGGGTGGTGGCGGGCACCTGTAATCCCAGCTACTCGGGAGGCAGGGGCAGGAGAATAGCCTGAACCCGGGAGGTGGAGGCTGCAGTGAGCTGAGATTGCGACACTGCACTCCAGCCTAGGCAGCAGAGCCAGACTCCATCTCAAGAAAGATTCAGGAGTCTAAATCCCAAGGGTGGGATGGAGAGGTGTCTGTTTCCAGGTTCTCCCACCCCTGTCAATTTGACAGATGTTGGCACTGGGTCAAGAAAGATGTAAGTCTATGATCCTGGAAAGAGGAATACAATTCTCAATTCTTCAAACCCTGAATAAGGTGGGTTGAGGATCCTGCAACAGCATGCAAGCATACACTGGGTTCCTTAGCAAAACTGAGAGAGAATGCAAGGCCATGGCTAAGTGCAGAGTTGTTGCTCTTCCTTCCTATTCCCCCATCTCCAGTAACAACAGGCAGAGACCAACAGTCAGAGGCCCACTAATCTCAGTACCACCCTCCCCACAGGAGGATAATTACAATGAGACAAACCAGCAAAAACAAAGTCCTCACTCCAGGGCTGCCCCCAATTCCTCCATCGGGACCATAATCTAAATCAGCCAGTGACCTCGACCTTCAAGGAAAAGGTGATTTCCCTGCGCTTCCTCACTTATCGGCAACTCTCCAATGGCAGCAATAATGCCTCTGTTTAACTTTTCCATCTACTAAAATATGAAGACTTGTTATTTAAAACTGACTGCAAGAACATCCTCCACCAAGAGTAACTAAGCAGCAGGAAAAATCTAAGGGAGAGAGAGGTAGGCTGAGCCAGTGGAGATTGAAACAGCAGTCTCTCAGGCAGGCAGTGGCTGGACTGGTAAATCCCTCTACGGTCAAATGCTAATGCTCACCTCTCTCTTCCTTGTATTTTATGCTGGGGTGTGGCCACTGCCTCCTAGACTGTAAGACAGTGCGGACCAAAATGCCTGGTGGGTGATGTTTTATACAACAACGACTTCGAATCTCAGAAGGACCACAGGAGGAAAATGCCTTGTTTTTGCCTCCTATGGAATACAGAAACTCCATTAAAGTGATTTCTAACTAGGGCCAAGCCAAATCCACTCATTCAGGGAAAGCACTAACAGAAGTCCCAATAAACATGAATTAGCACCCAGGATGACAACGGGCCCCCAAATGCAGACGTACTGAGATCCCTTAGACAACTTTCCACAGATGGGGAGATGTGATGGAGCACCCAGGACACCCAACCCCAAGAGCGGATCCCACTCCTCCCAGTCTAAAGGGGCTTTGATTGTCACCAGCTCATTTCTCAAGTGAACCACCTCTGCCCACTCCTCTCGGGACACATGACTTTGGGAACAAGGAAGAAGGGATAAAAGACAGAAGAGGCAGGGCAGACAGCTGAGTTTGCTTCTACTCTGGGAGATTACAATAAGAAACATCTTCACCCCGCCAGAATTGTGGCTACTGGGTGCAGGCACTGTACTTGAAGCAGCTGTGTGAGACCAGGGTACTTGATACTTATTGTTAAAACCTCAAGATTTAGCCCAAAGGGAAATGAATTACAATGCTGTCTTGTCTGAGGGCTACTCACTTCTTTTTAAAGAGCTTGCGGAAGGAGCTGCGAAAGCCCCCTTTCTGGTCTTGCCTGGGATTTTGATCGCTGAAAGATGTTTGTTCACTTTCTCTTTCTTCTTTGGGACAGAATCTGGTAGTATCTTCTAAATGCATCTCCTGGAAACAAAAAAGAGGGATTTTTTTCTTTACTCCTTTCCAACGTTATTATGGATCCTGACTATGGAACAATTTTGTGGTGTTGTGACTTTCCTCTCCCATGCCAAAAGATTACCAGTGGGCACCCAATCCCAACTAAAGCAAACCTAGGCTAATGAAGAAACCAGTAGGTGAAAAGAGGATAATTTCCTGCTGAGTGTAGTATTTTCTATGTATCAAGGCAAATAGTCTAGTGTAATATATAACAATAATTAAAGATAAGGAAATAAAATTAGCTAATGTTTTAAGAGAGGACTGCAAGAACATCCTCTACGAGTGAATAAATTCTTATTTTGACACCAACCCTGTTGTGCTAGAAAACCCTCATATCTCCAGGTGTTTCCCTTTCTACAAAATAAGGATGTTCCTTACTTGTAATGCTAGTTTTAAACTCATATTCCTAACTCTCCATTTTAAGCATAAACGAGGGAAGGCAGTTTTGAGAAGTCAGACCTGTTTAGAAGAAAATGTCAACTAATACTTTCAACCTGAAAATATGCCTGTAATACAGTTTTTACAATTCTTAACCTATGCTATTTGGAGTATAAAGTAAAATAAGTTAAAAATAAGGCTGCATCTTTTGTGACCTCTCTAGTTTTTTAAGTGTGAGATGTGCTAAATAGAAGTGCATGTATATTTATACGCATACAAGCCAGATATGCACTTATATATGTTTATATTCCATATGAACAAAGTATTCACCTTGAGGTGACTATAATTTAAAAGCAACTTTAAAAACAGCTGCTGAATTTTGAGTAACCTTTAGAAAACCCCAAGTAGTCAAAGCAAAAACCACACCAATGATGCCCTAGAAGTCTCATGAATTAAATGGGTGACTGCTTGCTGACAGAGAAGCAAAGTGTGAGGATGGATTTTTTTTTTTTTTTCCTAGGAAACATATATATGAGTTTGACTTTGAGAACTGGGGGTTGCAGATACAGAAATTCTCTGAGATTCTACTAAGATTCATAACTAGACCATGGAGATAGACATGCAGTGTTTCTTAAAGTGTGGTCCCGCCACTACAGGATCAGGTTGGGCCTTTATTTAAAAGGTAGCTTCTTGAGCCCCATCCCAGACTTTCTGAATCAGAATCTTTGCAGTGAGGCCTAGGTAATCCTTACGCACACTTAGATTTGAAAATGAATGATTTAAGGGAGGGGTCCCCAACTCCCAGTATTGGTCTGTGACCTGTGAGGAACTGGGCCGCACAGCAGAAGGTGAGCAGTGCGGTGGGTGAGTGAGCGAAGCTTCATGTGTATTTATAGCCATTCCCCATTGCCTGCATTACTGCATGAGCTCCACCTTCTATCAGATCGGCAGTGGCATTAGATTTTCACAGGTGCACAAACCCTATTGTGAAATGCACATAAAAGGGATCTAGGTTGCCCACTCCTTATGGGAATCTAATGCCTGATGATCTGAGGTGGAGCTGAGACAGTGATGCTAATGCTGGGGAGTGGCTGAAAATACAGATTAACATTAGCAGAGAGGTTTGACTGCACAGAGACCATAATTAATCAATTGCTTGCAGACTCATATCAAAACCCTATCCTATCAGTAAGTGGCAAGTGACAATGAAGCTGCATCTGGTGGCAGGCTTTATAGTGGCGAGTTGATGAACTTCAATGGTACAGCTGCATCTGGTGGCCTTAAAAGTAGGTTTGAGACAATTTCAAATCTCCATACGTTCTGGATTAAAGTCAAGGCAGAATATCATGAGATTGCCACAAGGCACTGAAAAGCCTGCTTCCATTTTCAGCATCCGATCTTTGTGAAGTGGGGTTTTCTGCAGTGACAGCAACCAAAATGAGATTACAGAGTAGACTGGATGTGACACACTTTGGGTGTCAGTGTCACCCATCACCCCCAGATAGGACCGTCTAGTTGCCAGAAAACAAGCTCAGGGCTCCCACTGATCCTAGATTATGGTGAGTTGTATAATTATTTCATTATATATTACAATGTAATAATAATAGAAATAAAGTACCCAATAAATGTAACGCACTTGAATCATCCCGAAACCACCTCCCCCTCCGCAGTCTGTGGAAAAATTGCCTTTCCCAAAACTGGTCCCTGGTACCAAAAAGGTCGGGGACCACTGACTTAAGGCATGCTTCTGCCCACCTACACTTAATGTTTATATCAATCACCTGGGAATTATCCTAAATTCTGATTCAGTAGGTCTGGGGTGCAAATTCTGCATTTATAACAAGTTCCCAGGCAATGCATTTGCTACTGCCTCCAAGGACCATATTTTGAGAAATGCGCTTTTAGAGACTATTTAGTGACTAAATCTAGTAATGGTTTAAGGAAAATCTCTCTATGGGACCATGATCTCAATAGCATTTCATACTTTATAAAGCCTACTCAAAAATTGTATCTTCTTTGGCCTGATCCTCCCAACAACCCTGTGAGATAGGTTGTCTTATTTTGAGATAACTGGAGGCACAGAGAAGTCAAGTGACTTGTCCAAAAGCACACAGCTACTGGGCAGCAGAGTCAGGACTAGAACCTAGATCTCCTGACAATCATGTGTTCTCACTAGAGCATACCATCTTCTTTCTTGACTCTAAAAGAGACAGAACACTAAAGACTAGGACTCAGCTGGCTCTGCTGGGCTGGGTGAAAGATATACAAAGGGATGAAACACTAGGAGTTTTGCACATCTCAAAAGCAAAGAGTTGATGATACCTTTAAGGATAGAGTTTTTGAGGGATTTATCTTTTGCAACTAAAACCCCATCCCACCACCACCTCCAACACACACAAACATGCACATATATACTTAGACATGCAGACATGCACATACATGCCCATGCACATATGTATGCCCACATGGTCTCTGCCCACCTGCACTCTGCATGCAACCTCTCTCTAGGACTCCTAACAACCAGGCCATTTTAAGTTTTTAGATAGAAAAATTGTGTCCAGAAACAGCAATTAGTAATGGGAACTCTGCATGCTTGAAAATTTTAATGATATTGCTAGAGAAAATGCCTCTTTTAACTGACTTCCATTTGACATTTCCTTGGTATCTCATTTTGAACTGACTTGACACATGTCTGACACTGTTAGGAGATGAAACTTGCTGTCCAGTATGTGCAATTAACAGTTTCTGATACACTGTTTATTGTTATTTGGTATGTCTGGTAAACAGCCACAAATATATTACTCATTGTTTGCTTCTCAAATATATTGTTATTTCTGATTAATGGTTTTTGCCTTGCAATTGTTGAACCCCAAATTTTTCACAAATCAACTACAAAAGGACATTGTTATTACATATGAAATAAAAGTTATTTACAGTACAGACTATACTAGTTAGAAGGTTTTGTATGTAAACCTCTGCTCATCCTAAGTCACACTGAATTGGCACTATAATTTCCATTTACTTCCCCTTTCAATAGACTTCTAAACTCTGACACATGCCTAAGATTGATTTTTCCAAAAAATTCTGCCTAATCAAATTTTACGAAGCTTGGAGTTGAAAATCAGAGCTACAGGAAAATCTGAGAACCCCAGGGAACTTCAGCAGCTTTGGCTGAGCACACTATCACCTTTTTGTCCTCTGCAGGGACCAGACACAGACTTTGCTGGAGTGCAGGTGGGCAGCAAGCTCCAAGGCTCTTCATGATCCCGCCCCTTCCTGTTCCTCTGGCCTAATTTCCACCACTCTGATCTGCCACAGTACGCCAGAGAAAAGGCATCACCCAGTTTTTCTCACGCTTCCCTACCTCACTGTTCCCCTAGCCAACTTCTAGGCAGCTTTTACAACCTAATTCAGACATTCAACTTCTCTAGGAGGTCTTCTCTGACCACCATGACCCCAAAGGTTTTAAAATATCCCTCCCATGTGCTCCCACAGTTTATTACATAATTCTGTGTTCCTGTGTCTCCTTCCTGTACTAAGCCAGGGGTCCCGGAGGATAGAGACTGGTTTATTTCTGAGTTTTCAGCAATTAGCACAGAGCCTGGTACAAGACAAGCACTCAGTGTTTGCTGAAAAATGAATGAAGGAAAAAAGTCAGTGATCATCACTGTTTCCATTCGAAAATGAGAATAGTTGGACCGGAAGGGTGGTCGCACAGGTCAGAGCTATCATGTTACTTATGCTCTGCTTAATCAGAGCAGAGCAATTATTTGCTCAGAAACTATTAGCACTTCCTGGATAAGTATTTAAAGACCTCTTTAAATGCCCTCCAGGCTTGCAGACACCACAATTAGACATCAAAATATCAAACACCGGTAGACCCGCAGACACAGAAGTTGGCCATTAAATACCTCAACATTCACTGAGGTCAAAGAAGGTGTTTCTATTTTGGGATGTCCCTGTCCCAAAGAAGTTTGCAAATTAATAGGACACTTTTTTCCAGTCAAAAGCAAAGCAAGCAGAAATAAAGCTGGCTTTGCAGCAAACTGCGCAGCAAGTCTACCTTGAACTAGGGCAACTTGCCTCCTCCCTAGCTACAAGCAAGAATGCTTCCCGGAGGAAGTGGGGTACGCTGGCGCACCGTGTTCCACATTCTCAACATAGAAACGACACCTCACAGGGAGAAGCAGCACACTGGCCGGGACCTGCGCAGCGTGCAGTGCTCCGAAAAAAGGGCAACTCTTCACAAAAGCAGGAAGAGATTCCCCATAACTCCCTAAATGTGTGAGTGATAAATCAGGTCTAAAGAGTCACGGGCTTCTCTGCTACCTCTGCCGTCCCTCGTATACCATATGAGGAATGCTCTTTGGGTCCTGGTACTGGAGAACAGGCGCTGCCACTTGCCTTCCAGGGCCCAGCAGTCTACAGCTTGCAGGGCGCGGGGGCTGCCCCTGCTCTCCCTCTGCCTCCGCCTCCGCCCGCCGACGGCTCGCGCAGCCGCCCCTGAGCGCGCTCCCGAGCCCCTAGCCTCGCCCGGCCCCGCTCCCCTCCACCCTAGGAGAACTCAGGATGCTTCCTGCAGATCTAGGCCTGGGGCCGTCGACGCTGTGGGTTTCGATTCGGTTTTACTTTACCCTCCTTACTTCCAAATAGGTCTGTTTTTCGCTTTGGGACCTCTGTTGGGGGAAGAAGGTCCGGGGCGCGCCGCGAGCGGCTACAGCGGCGGCGGCCGGGCCGTGCGGCTGCGCGGCGCGCTCGGCCTTTATGGGCGCGCGGCCGCCGCTGCTGCTGCGCGTGCTGTAGAGGCGCGGGGCCACGCCGTCGGCGGGCGGTGCACGTGGAAACTCCTTGAGAGAGCGGCTCAGCGGCTTGGCCTTGCCGTGCACCTGCGCCTGCGCCGCCGCCTCCAGCTTGTAGGCGCCGCTGCTGCCCGCCGGCGACGTGGCGCTCTTGGGCAGTGGCTGCAGCGGGTGCTCCGGCCGCTCGGCCTCCATGGCGAAGCTGACGGGCCGCAGGAAGCAGATGTCCAGGCTGGACTCGGAGGAGGCGGGCGAGCAGTTCTCGAAGAGGGCCGGAGCCTGGAACGGCTCCTCGTCGTAGGGCGCAGGCAGCGCAAAGATCTCGCCGCCGTACTCGAACTCTTCGTAGGCCGCGGGCACGAAGCCGCGGGCATCAGGCAGGAGCTCGGCCGGGGCGCGCAGGGAGCGCTCTACGTTGCCCAGCGGCTCGGCCGGAGAGGGCTCGAAGTCCATCTCTGGGATGGCCTGCAGGGGCCCGGCCAGCGCCTTCACGTCCTGCTCGGCCGCGCAGAACTGCGTCGGTGCCAGAAGGCTCTCGGGACGCTCGTGCTTCCTGCCCTCCAGCTCCCAGTCACTGGGCTTCCCGGGTTGCATGCTCTCCATCAGGCTTTGCTGCTGTTGACTTTTCTTCACTGGGGGCATCAGATGGCTTTAGGGGGGAAACAGAGTACAAAAGAGGTGTGCTTACGGCGGGTTAGTGCAGGCCTCTCGCCTGCCCGCGGCCCTCCTGGCCGCCCTCCCAAGGAGCCTGCGCATGCCACGTCCCAAGCTCCACAAACTTCCACTAAGGCGCTCCCACGAACCCCAGTCCGCAGGCGGAGAGTGGATAAGGCAGTCCGTGGAGCGGAGACCCGAAGGCATTGTCTGAGCTTCTGGGAAATGGCCTGCGGGCCAGGGACGGGCATCACCCGGCGTGGAAGCCCTGACCCTCCTCACCACCTGCGGTGCTCCAAGGCACACCTTCAACTCTCTTCTCTCCCTTGCTTGCTCTAGCAGTCATACAAAATAATGGAAACTCAACTTTTGTTCGATTTGCGGATCTTCACACTCAGAAACAAATTACGTTCCTAGATAAAGTAAACGTGGCATGATCTTGATAACTTCTGAATGAGGGCATATGGAGTTCGCTGTACTCTTCTATGTAAATTTGAAATTTTCATAATAAAATTTTAAAAATATTCCTTGTCACTGTAAAGCATGCTATATAATTCATCTCAAACTTCCACCCACAAAGAATTACCAACATGTAAAAAAAAAGCTGTCACTCGATATGCCCAATTTCATGGAGGGTTTTTGGTTTTGGAGTCATGGGTAATGCATAATTTACACAGTTTACAAACTAGGATAGGGTATCATCAGATGGGATGGCCAGTTGTGCTGGACTTACGTTGACAGATGTAAATGGACACTGACCAGAAGTGGTTATTATGCTAGTTTATGTATTCATATTTTAATTCTACCACAAAAATGCACAAAGACTTCGGGAGGCCGAGGCAGACGGATCACCTGAGGTCAGGAGTTCGAGACCAGCCTGGCCAACATGGTAAAACCCTGTCTCTACTAAAACTGCAAAAATTAGCCGGGCATGGTGGCATGTGCCTGTAATCCCAGCTAGTCGGTAGGCTGAGGCAGGAGAATCCCTTGAACCTGGAAGGTGGAGGTTGCAGTGAGCTGAGATCATGCCATTGTACTTCAGTCCCCCCCCCCACCAAAAAAAAAAGCAAATATAAATGCTAAAACCAATATTTTACTCTGATGGTCTTAAAATGAAAATTAGGTCTCACGTTAACATGTGCAAGAGTGAGACAAAATATTGACCTCATTTGAATTCTCATTTAACTTGGAAGAAAGATTGGGGGTTTTATTTTCCATACACAGAGTGCAGTGGCAGCCATATTGTTCAATCTGAGTATAATCTCCAGGGGTTTCATATTTTGACTCTATTTGTTGCATTTCAAAGATGAAGTTTCATAACTGCCTCAAGAGTTGAAGTGATCCATGAAATAAATATCTACTTTCTGCCTCTCTTCCCACTTTCTACACCTGTCCCTTAACCTTAGTGCCCTCCTCTGGGACCCAAGCATTGGGTTGGCTGCTTGGCTGGCACATATAGGCCTGATAGGGAAAGGGGACGGTGGAATTTAGGCTGCCCTGCTAACCCACACAGACTGGCTGGGTCCCAAAGGCATTGACCTTAACCTTCCCACAGCAGCAGGTGCTTACGTGACAGCAGGGCCAGAACTGGGAGCAGAAGGGTAGGGTTGCAGCATCTCTTCTGAGTGGATCCCGGTGTCACGGACAACCTCAGGACCTGCAGTGGGGGAAGCATCTTGCCCGGCATTGGCACACTGGGAAGCCAGACCTTTGTACAGCTTCGCCATGGATGACCTAACAGAATGGAAGTAACAGTTCTCAGGTTGTACAGTGGCAAACTGGCTCTCTGAACACAGATTATGCCAAAAAAGATGGAAAGATGTCTCAGATAAAGTTTGCTGTGAAGGTCTCTATCTCCAGGGGCCTTTGCAAACTAAGTTGCTTTGCTTAATAGGGTGCAAACTGGCAAGAGTAGGGAAGCTGATTCACTGGCTGAAAAGAACTTGGGGGAAGGGGTTGGGGGTATGGAGAGACATCTTCCATCACAGGAGCCCTGGCTTGGGAGACAGCATCTTTTTCTGGTCTGAAGCTTCCACAGAAATGATTCTGTTTTCCTCCACAGGAGTTGGGATGAAATTGAAGGAAATTCAGGTCATTAGGAAGCTGTGCTGTGGGCTGCTTCTGTTCCCTCCGAAGCTCAGATTCTCCCTAATAAACCCTTCCTATTTCTCCCTAATATAAAACCTATTCGAAATTCTTCTCCCTTATTTGCTTTATTTTTGTCCATATCACATACCACCATCTTATTTATTTGTTCACTGTCCAACTCTAAAAAGGAAGCTCCACGTGGCAAAGATTTGGTTGGGGCCGCTTTGTTCCTTTCAGTATATTCAGTGCATGGAACAGTGCCTGACACACAATAGGTGCTCAATAAATACTTGTTGAATTGATAAAGAAAACTATGTTGTGGCCTTTTAACTGTAATTTTGAACCAGGCAAGTTTAGAGTAGTTGAACTATTTTTGAGGTGGTTAGCAACAAGGGATGAGAGGGCGTCTATGTAAGCAGCAGAGTGAAGTGTTATTCTGCTAAAATAATTTCCACCGGGTAGTCATTGACTTGCTCCTGTAGCCAGTTTGACTAGCTCTTTCTCTCCCCTGCTCTCTTCCCTTCTACCTCCCACCACTGCATTTCAGCTACTTAACACACAACGTGGTTACTTGTGAAAGACACCCAGAGTAACTGGTCTTTGACCCTTTAGACCACACCATCAGAACCTTACTTCTTGAGCTTTTTCCGTTTCTGAATAAGCAAATCTTCATTGCACTGAAACAGCAGGGTGTAGTGTGAGATAAATACTCGGAGGCGCTGGACACACACCAGTAGTAGATAATAGTCAGGGTGCTCCTGCTCTGTGAACTTCAGGACGTTCTGGATGGAGGGGAAAAGGAAGCAGCATTGCACAATTAGCAATCAAATTTGTTTTGTCTCTTCTGCACCTCACCTTGATCTATTGTGGGAGATTGATAGCCATTTAATCAAAACAACGAACAATACACATGACCCATCTAATTATACGCTGAAAGTATGACCATACGCTGGCTGCTTTCTCTCATATCAAGGGAAAATAAGTTACTATCGGACCTGTTTGAGTTGAATGTGAACATAAAATAATTTCATCTGAAAAGTCAGAAGCATCTCCTAATTAGACCTCTGAAGTAATAGCGGCATTCTAACAATTACTGTCTATAAGCAGTGCCTTAACTCAAAAGAGCCAGACCAATGTTGACAACGTCAAGCATCAAGGCAGGCGAGGGAGGGGGATGTTTATGATCAAGCCTGGTGGCCCCTCCTGTTACATTCCCCACTGTGCTGTAGTGGAACATGCGTGTTACTTGGATTTGGGAAAGCTAAAATGTATCTAGTACTTCCTATTGCCAGGTAGTGAGCCCTTTATGTATACTATTTCATTTAATTTTTACCTCAACCTGCTTAAATAGGTACTATTATAAACTCCATTTAACAAATAAGGAAATTGAGGTACAAAGAAGGTACATGATCTTCATCAGGTTACACATCTAGTAAATAACGGAGGCAAGGTTTGAACTCAAGTCAGAGAGTAGAACCAGGTCTTGTTTGCCATATTCTACTATTTGCAAAACCTGGGTTTCAGTCCTAGTTTTTTTTTTTTTTACCTACTAGGTGTGTTAACTTGGGTAAATTGTTAACTTTTTTGGCCCTGCATTTTCTCATGTAAAATGTGACAACAATAATACCTAATTCATGGGATTGTTGAAAAGATTAAATAAGATCATTATTGTGAGAAAATGCTTTTAGAATCTAAAGCTATATACAATTGAAAGTCTTTTCAGGGCACAGGTGGTGGCTCACGCCTGTAATCCCAGCACTTTGGGAGACCAAGGTGGGCAGTTCACGAGGTCAGGAGATTGAGGCCATCCTGGCTAACACGGTGAAACCGTCTCCACTAAAAACACAAAATTAGCCGGGTGTGGTGGTGGGCGCCTGTAGTCCCAGCTACTCGGGAGGCTGAGGCAGGAAAATGGCGTGAACCCAGGTGGCGGAGGTTGCAGTGAGCCAAGATTGCACCACTGCACTCCAGCCTGGGCGACAGAGTGAGACTCTGTCTCAAAGAAAAAAAAAAATACAAAAGTAAGTCAGGCATAATGGCAAGTGCCTATAGTCTCAGCTACTCAGGAGGCTGAGGTGGGAGCATTGCTTGAGCCTGGGAGGTTGAGGATGCAGTGAGCCAAGATCAAGCCAAGATCACACCACTGCACTCCGGCCTGGGCAACAGAGCCAGACTCTGTCTCAAAAAAAAAAAAAAAGTCTTTTCAATTTTGATACTTTGATACTGGACTACTGGACTACTTCTACCTGAGATTAGTCCCAAGCATTTCTAAGATGCTTTCATTACTTAAGAAGATCAGTCAGCAATTAAACCAGAACAGGTGGGTGGTGGGAAGAAGAGGATCTGGTGGGGGTTAGTGAGCCTCTCTTTCAACTCTTCTTCCTCCAGGATATCACAAGCCCTGCAGGAAAATGGTGTGAAGAAATCAGCTCATCATCTTCATGCCTCTTCTGTGACATAAAGCTTAAACATGGCATGGTAGAACCTTGGACCCATGCCAAAAGAAAGTAGTCATGATAGCAGTTAAGTGAGCAGGTTAGATGGATATTTAGATGTCAGGTGGTGGCATTTAGATAGCTGTAAAACCAAAATGGAAAGAACTGAATGAAGTGCTTAGAATCTAGCAGGAGTGGTTATAGAAAGATCCTGGATCAGCTGAGGTGGAAGTTGCTGGTAAGTAAAGATAGAACTTCAGAGGTAAGCATCATGAGCTGAACATTTTTAGAAATAAAGATTTTAGGCTGGGCGCAGTGGCTCACACCTGTAATCCCACCACTTTGGGAGGCTGGGGCGGACGAATCACTTGAGGTCAGGAGTTCAAGACCAGCATGGCCAACATGGTGAAACCCCGTCTCTACTAAAAATACAAAAATTAGCTGGGCATGGTGGCACATGCCTGTAGTCCCAGCTACTCAGGAGGCTGAAGCAGAAGAGTCGCTTGAACCCAGGAGGCAGAGGTTGCAGTGAGCCAAGATCGCACCACTGAACTCCAGCCTGGGTGACACAGCAAGACTCTGTTTCAAAGGAAAAAAAAAAAGAGAGAGAGATTTTAGGTCATACCACAGGGTATCATGGGTTATTGGGTAATCATAGCAATCGAAGTAAACACTTCTTAGAAATATTAATGATTCTTGAGACTTTACAGTATTTCTCAGTTGGGAGCCAAAACCAATAATTATTTAGCATGCAAATCAGTTTGGTGGCTTTCCCACCCATGCCTACCTGCAGATGTATCAGATATTCAGGGATGCGCTGGACTATGTGAAAAAACAACGTGTAGATGTCAGATTTAATCTCTTCATCACCCTGAATGAAAAAAAGGTCAGGTCACTCTTCAGTGTTCCTCCAGCTGTGGCAGCAGAACCTGAGTCGGTCCCACCAGAGTAGGAAGGGTTTCCTCCCAGAGCATTTTCTTCCCGGAGATTGTCACAGAGCACTGACCTCTCATGGGAGAGGCCACATGTTCAGGGACATGCCCTAGGAGACAGCTCTTCTCCCATGGGGAGCATATCATATACTTCTTTTGAATCCACCCAAATTTCCAAACTACCCTCTCCTTCCACTCAGCGCAGTTCCAGACAGAAGCCGGCACTCAATAACCTCTATTTGAGTTGAATTAATTCATTAAGACTCTCCAGCAAGTAATCATGACAATGGTGTAGTAATAGGCTCTAAGGGAGACTTGGCGCCTCAGGAGAGTGGAAAAGGGAGTGTCATTAGAAACTAGTCAGCTGGCCTGGCCGCAGAAAACATGCTGTACTTTCTCCACGTCCCTTCCTTTCCTTTCTCTTCTCTTTCCCAGGTATTTGCTGAAAGCTAAGATGGTAGGCATTATACTGGGTTGGGAGTAGTAGGGGGTTGAAGTAGAAACTTAATAAGACAGAGCCTCTTATCTCTTGTGAAATTTGATTAACTCTTAGTGTTGAGGCTTCTGATACTGTCTGTTCCTATTGATCTGAAATAACTAAGCTGTTATACATGTATATGTGCTTACTGAGCACCTAATGCATCATTGCAGTAGCAATACTTCAAGCAACATGACTAGCGCCACCTTATGATCTTATAAACTGACAAAGGATGACTGAAGTTTAATATTCGGATTCATCTCTTCCGAGACTGAAAAAAAACCCACCACATATAGCAGGTGAGCTGCAGCCTAGAGATCTCTGCAGAGAACGCCCATTATAGAACTATAGTTTGTCTATAGTTCCAACAGAATGGAACAGAGGGTCAGTAAGGCAGGGAGAGGACCAACACAATGGCACTGGTCCTCAAGTGAGTTCCTTTAACGCCAGGTAGTAGTACTAGTGGCTGTGTTCGGGCCATTCCCCAGCCTAGAAAGCAGAGTGCATGTGCTGTATTGACTGGGTGGATGAACAACATCATATGATACCACGTGCAGATGAAGGATAGCATATACATGGCGTTAACTCACCTCTTTCAGGACTACAACATGAACCAATGAGATGCACTCAGGCAGGTCCCTTAGGTAGGCAACATAATAATCCAAGAAATTATTCTTTAAAACAAACATAAAAATGCATGGTAAGAACCTGAAAACAGGATCTATAATATTTTTATAGAGTCATATATATAAAAGAAGAGTACTTTGCAGAGATTATCTTATTCATTTAATATGTTCTTTATTTTATATATTTTGACCGGGCACAGTGGCTCACTCCTGTAATCCTAGCACTTTGGGAGGCCAAGGCGGGTGGATTGCCTGAGCTCAGGAGTTTGAGACCAGCCTGGGCAACACGGTGAAACCCTGTCTCTACTAAAATACAAAAAATTAGCCGGGCATGATGGCGGGTGCCTGTAATCTCAGCTACTTGGGAGGCTGAGGCAGGAGAATTGCTAGAACCCGGGAGGCAGACCTTGCAGTGAGCCGAGATTGTGCCACTGCACTCCAGCCTGGGGGACAGAGCGAGACTCTGTCTCAAAAAAAAAAAAAATGTATCTTAAAAAAAATTTTGGTTTTAAGGTAAACATCCCTACTGCTTTGGAATCCAAACTCAGCATCCCCTCCCTAATGAGAGAAAGTGAAATAATAAACCCAGGGAGGAGGGAGGTTCATGTAAGTTGAAAATGTATTTTTTTTTTAGTCATTTAACAATAAAAATGTATATTTTATTTTTGTAATTCATTTCAGTCAATCATCTACGTCCAGATGAGGGACTCTGCCCATCCCACTTCATATCATCCAGATCAGTAGTTCACAACATTTTCTAGTAATTGCATATTTCCACTAACTGCATATTTATCTATGCATTATCCCCTTAGGAAAATCATTCTCAGCTTATAAAGTTATAATAATTCTCAGCAAAAGGAAGAATACTGAACACAAGTAAGTAAAAGTGATATTAGAGAATATTAGTACATTATATCCACTCTAGTCTATAGAAGAAAATAATTTGTAAACTTTGTATTGTTACCCACAGATGAGAATAATTGATACACAAAAATTGATTTCAGGCAAAGTCTGGCTTGCAGACCAATTTTAATTAGCCCACACAATCTTTTAAAAATAAGAAAATTTCCCACAAAATTCTGGATTTCCAGCTTTTCTTAAAATATCAGAAGCTCTGGCAACTCTAGTCCTTTTTTCCTGCATAATGATTGGACAAAGCTAAGTAGCTATTTCTTGTAAAACAACACAGCTGCTCTACCGCAGCTCACACTTCACACCAGTCCATACTGTGTTCACTTCACTCATTTATGCCACTGTCTGGCCCTGTAGGCATTTGAGTTTGCAGCGTCTGGCTTGGATCATATTTCCTTTGTAGGATATTATAGAGATTGCAAAATTCAAGATAATAGCCACCCATCACATTAAAAAAAAAATCTCCAAGGAATGAAAATTATGTGTGAAAATACACATGTATATACAAACTCTCATATGTATATATATGCATGTGTGTGTATATATTTCATGTGTATATATGTGTGTATATATATACACATGCATATATATACATGTTTTAATGTATATATACATTTTTCCTTTTTTTAATTTAATAGAGACAGGGTCTTGCTGTGTTGCTCAGGCTAGTTCTGAAGTCCTGGGTTCCAACAATTCCCCTGCCTCAGCCTCCCAAAGTGTTGGGATTACAGGCATGAGCCACTACACCCGGCCCACAAATATATATACATACATTTATATAAACACAAACACACACACAATATGTACACACATCCACATGCATATTAGACAGAGGCAGTTATAGTACAGTGGAAAGTTATGAACTAGAAGTCAGAAGACCTAACTTAGGGTTCTGAAAGTCACTCATCTCCAACTACCTAGCTAGCGGGGTGATTTCAGCAAGGCTTTTAAATCTCTCTGAATCATTCTATGATCTGTATGTAGAATGAGAAAGTTAGACTAGATCTCAGTATTTTTTCTAGCTCTGAAATTCATTGCTTCTAGATTCTCTATTAAGAGAAGTAGACAAATGAGACACAAATCCATATAAGTAAAATGTATGGAGGGGCGGAAAAAACCTTACCTCATCATTTGTTAACTTAAGGAATAAATCTCCAAGAACGCCTTGGCGTGGCCACTTCAGGACCCTTTCCTGCAGTGCGTGAAGCAGATCCAGGTGCTGCTGGACGAGATACCGTAAAGAGCCAGGGAAGAGGCTTGAAACAGAATAGAGACGGAATCACACAAACCAGGTGTGGAGAAGAAAGGACCCTACAAAAATATGTGCAGCAGGGCCCATTCTCTCGGCCATCCAACATACTCTGAGTCACAGGCCTGCATTTAGGATTTTTTAAAGTTTTTCACTGCACACCTAATAGCAGATATCCTGACTACAAAACAAAACAAAACAAAACAAAAGCCTTTACTAATGGCTTCTATACAAATGTGTATTGAACTAATAAAGAGGCCTGGCATGCCACGCCTGTAATCCCAGCACTTTGGGAGTCGGGCGGATCACCTGAGGTCAGGAGTTCAAGACCAGCCTGGCCAACATGGCAAAACCCTGTCTCTACTAAAAATACAAAAATTAGCTGGGCATGGTGGCATGCACCTGTAATTCCAGTTACTTGGGAGGCTAAGGCAGGAGAATCACTTGAATTCGGGAAGTACAGGTTGCAGTGAGCTGAGATCACGCCACTTCACCCCAGCCTGGGTAACAAAGCGAGACTCTTTCTCAAAATAAATAAATAAATAAATAAATAAAACACAAATAAACAAAGAGCACATCACTTGAAAGACCTTTTTATATGCTCTTTTAAATGACACTCAGTGGAAATTCTAATGGATACCTTTTTCGATGTTTTAGAGCTATTCCTATTTGATGTGCAAAATAGTCTATTCTAATTAGTGTTGTAGATGCAGCACTCAGGTGGCATCTATGTGACCATTCTCAGCTACCAGTAGGAGACTGCTATTTAGGTAAGTAGGAAAATTTGTTTAAAGTTGGCAACTAAAAATCTCAGGGAGTTGTAGGGTATGAGAGGGTTTCTTGTTTCCTTTTCTTCAATTTCTAAGAGGAATACAGGGCCAGGACAGAGTCTTGTCTGGGTAGGCTATTAATACAGTTTGGATGTGTGTCCCCACACAACTCTCATACTGAAATGTAATCCCCAGTGTTGGAAGTGGGGCTTGGTGAGAGGTGATTGTATCATGAGGGCGAATTTCTCATGAATGGTTTAGCACCATCCCTTTTGGTACTGTCCTACCAAGTGATAGTGATAGTGAGTGAGTTCTCATGAAATCTGGCTGTTTAAAAGTGTTTAGTGCCTCCCATCTCTCTGTCTTGCTCCTGCTCTGGCCATGTGACATGCCTGCTTCCCCTTCGCTTTCCACCATGATTGTAAGTTTCCTGAGGCCTCCCCAGAGGCTGAGCAGATGCCAGCTTCATGCTTCCTGTACAGCCTGCAGAACCATGATCCAATTAAACCTCTTTATAAATTACCCAGTCTCAGGTATTCTTTATAGCAATGTGAAAACAGCCTAACACAGCTACTGACCAGGCCTGGCCTGCTACTCCCTGAATTTTACAAAGCACCTTTTCTATCCTTCCATCCCTGTCTCCTCCATCTTGCAATGTACTTCCTTTTTTTTTTTTTTTTCCAGAAGTGATGAAGGGAAGAAGGGAGACATCAGAGAAGGGTGGGGTGGAGAGGAGAGATAGAAAATCATGGGAGGAAGAGGAAGAGGAACTAGCTGGGTAAGAGTGAGGTGATTAGAGGCCTATAGGAAAGAGGAAGAAAAAAACAAAAAGAAGCAGAGTTTTTCTGGGTTACAGCAAGGATTGGAGCTCTAACTTGGTGATTTAAGGTAGGTTCCTTTATGCTTTCAGCACCGCAAGTTTAACAAACAGGAAAGAGATGGTCTGGTGGTTCTGAACTTACTTGAATACTTCCCCACAGTCAAATGAGAGTAAACTGCTGGACAACTGGGGTGCTTTCCCAAGAAGCAAACCTTTGTTGGAACAATAGGAAGGACGCCAGATCGAGAGGAGGTTTTTTCCAACTCATTTCCAAGCCAAGCAAAGTGACCCCTGTGACTGTAGCTCAGAGGAGACACACAAACATGAGAATAGGGTACCTAGACCCCAGTGAACGGATACGAGGAAGCCTTCCACTCCCATCTTCCACTCCCTCCACCTCCTGTGCCTGGAGCCCCAACATGTGCAAAGGAGGAGAGGCCTCCTGACCTGAGCACTTACAATGGAATAGTGGGCTTAGGAGATCAAAGAAATCCCTGTCCAGATCAGAGGGGAATTTGGAGGGGTGGCTAGGAGATACACTGACTGGGAGAAGACCATAAACCTGATGGAGAAAAGCACAACTGATTGTACTGAAAGAGTAAAATGCTGCACCAGCCAAAGATCTAGGTGCAAAAGATTTCTTCCTACCCAGTGGTGGTAAATGACTTCGTGTAATAGTCCTGGTGTGACCCTGGAAGATATTAGGACACCATGGGAAGATCTGACATTGTGATGAATTGTCCATATATGTAGATAATATGTCTTGGATTATTGATTTCCGTTTTCTTTCCTCATTCCCCTCCCTCCCTTTCTTCATCCCTTCCTTTCTCCCTCCCTCCCCGCTTCCCTTTCTTCCTTCCTTCTCCCTTTCTTTCTAGAGAGCTGCATTATGCTACACTGTGGTCAGTGTACTTGGAGAATAGCAGAGCTGGTACCAATCTCCTCCTGGACTGCCCACCGGGATGATCGTTTGAGATTTCAGGGTGGGGTCAGAGAAGGCTAAGGACCCCATCAAGTACTGTGGAAGCACATAAAATTACATGAAAAACGATGACCTACAGGGGGTTCTGTACGAAATATTGAAAACGGGCTTTAAACCTTTTAAACAAATTTAACAAGGGTATTATTTGAAATTAGGGAGGAGTGTAAAATCAGAAGACAGAGAGCAAAGGGGGAAAGATGGCAAGAAATACAGCCACACTTCACCTGTTTCACTCTTTTGCCTGGCACCAGACCTGACGCCCAGAAGCAACTTTTTCATGAAGACAAAGTATTCAGAGCTCAGCTTTTTTTTTTTTTTTTTTTTTCTATTCCTTACTGGGGATGAAATTATGGTAACATGAGTAGTTTATTATTTCTAAAGTCTCTAAAGTTTGTATCTCCTAACAACATAGTACTTAATCAATGAGGGAAATACACTAAAAGCAAGAAAGAAAAATCCAGTCATAGTTTCAGGTTAATAACTTAGCTTTTGCCAGCCCAGAATGAGGCCAAAATAACTCCTGAGCTTGGCAGTAGCAGGTTCCCGCCACTTTGGAGGGGCATGATCATTAAACATGTGCCACCTGGTGGTGATCTGTAGCACGAAGCTTGTTGTGCTCTTGGTGGACATAGCACTGGAGTTTAGCTTACAAGGCTAATCCTGCTGAGCTGATCACTGCCCCTTCCATAAGTGTTCAGACAGAACTGTGATCCTGAGGCTGTGACTCTAACTAGGTGAGTCAGAGTCAAAAAAGCCCAGAACTCCAACTTCTGTGATCCTTCGACAAATGACAGCCTGGGCAACAGAGTGAGACACCGTCTTTATAATAAACTGAAAAATTAGCTGGGCATGGTGGCTCATGCCTGTAATCCCAGCTGGGGATGCTGAGGCAGGAGGATCACTTGAGCCCAGAAGTTTGAGGCTGCAGTGAGCTGTGATTGGGCCGCTGCACCCCTCTCCAGCCTGGGCGACAGACAGAGACCCTGTCTCTAAACAAAACAAACAAATGAACCATAGCCCTCAAGTTCTGCCCAGGTATTAGCCAGCAGCATGTGCCCCTGCAACTTCCAGGCCTTTCACCCAGGGGCAGGGCTGGCTTCCAACAGGCTGAGGAAGCTCTTGAGTGACTTACTTTGTTTTAGGAAAAACCTAAGGTTTTATTTAATAGGTTGGAGAAGATGTGGCCACCTCAGGCTTGAGTGTCAAGTTGTACTTGCAGTGGGGGTTATTTGCATCCCAGGTTACTTTCCAATTGGGGTAAAAAGTGCTGAAGGCTTGTGGCTTGTGATGGGAAAATTAGTAAATGTTAATATACTTATTTTCATCTTTGCATGGAGAAAAATGCCAATAGAGAAAAGGAACAATCTCATTCTGCTTTGCATTTCCTTCAGCTGGTTTAGTTAAAGTACACAGAGAGGCTAGGCACAGTGGCTCACACCTGTAATCCCAGCACTTTGAGAGGCCGAGGTGGACATATCACTTGAGGTCAGGAGTTCGAGACCAGCCTGACCAAAATGGCGAAACCTCATCTCTACTAAAAATATAAAAATGAGCTGGGCATGGTGGTGTGTGCCTGTAATCTCAGCTACTCAGGAGGCTGAGGCAGGAGAATCACTTGAACCCAGAAAGAGGAGGTTACAGTGAGCCGAGATCACGCCACTGTACTCCGGCCTGGGCAACGGAGTGAGATCCTGTCTCAAAAAAATAAAGAAAGAAATAAAGTACACACAAAGGTTTCAGAAAAGCTTTAAAAAAAGAAGAAAGATAATGAGTGGAGAAGAATAATGAAAATCTAACCCTAAAATAGAAAAACGGCAGCACCACCAAGCTCAGAACCAGAGACTTCATATTCAGTACTAACAAAGAGTGTGAGGTTGAAGCTTTTCTCTGCTTGGTCCATGCAAAGAAAAAAGAGGGTTAGCCTAGCAAATAACTAACATGAATAGCATTATTGCAGGTATCTTGAAGTAACTATGATCTCACTTTCATAGAGGATTGTATCATAGCTTTAATTTTTTAATCTTGTAGGATTTGAGGGAGAGATCTACTCTTTCCTCCCAGTGATGGGTCATAAGAGAACATCTTAGAAAAATAGGAAGTGGCAGCAAGTCAGCAAGGGCCCTCTCTTTTATCTACCCAAATCTTCTGCAGGGTCTGGTCTCTCCCCTGTGACCTCCCGCCTGCTGGAGGCTTGCAACAAGGGCTAGACAAACGTATCTAGCAGTCCTACTTAACAAATCAACTGAGATCTGAAGTAAACACTTACAGGCCGTGCAAGAGGGAGGGCTGAGTTTTGAAATAGGAAGAGACAACTCTACGCTTCTGGCTCTCTGAGAAACTTTATATACTGCTGTTAAGGCGGTGGCCTTGGGGAAGTGGTATGATGTATAAGAGCACACGATACAGGGTCGGGCAGGCCTGCATTTGAATCCCAGCACTAATTGGCTCTGCAGCTTTAAGCTTCTCTGGGCTTTAGTTCCTTCATCTATAAGGTAGGGGTCACAGGGTTCTGCTGAACATTTCGGGAAGTTATAAATCAAGTGCCTAGCAGAGCAGCTGCTTACCCTTCCACAGTAAACAGTTCTTTCTCTTTTCCCCGCCTGACCCCGCCTCCCCAGATTTTCAGACTAAGAAGAGATGCTGCTGGCTTAGAATCTTCTATGTGGAAGCAAAGCCGCAACAAAGGGTGCACCGCCTTTAGATTTCGTTACTGTAAACTGAGTAGGTCTTTGGCAACATCAAGACAGCTGGAGCATATAGAGACTGCCAGAGGCCTGCAGCGCAGCTGGGAGGATCAAGGAGGGGGAATTGGAAGGGCCAGATGGGGAAGGAAGGACTGCTGAGAATCTGGGCAGCATCTTAGAGGTGAGGCCCAGTCCAGATGGTCACAGCTTTAGCTGGGTCACCTTAGCCTTTCTCTTCTTGTTGCTTTGTATTTTGTTTACCTCGGTTTTGTAGTAAAATAATTCTTGAAAATAGTCAAGCCACTTGTGGGTTTGTCAGGGAGTAGTGCCTCACTCGGTCATTTAGGTAGGAGGGGCCACAGTGTGTTTTGAGTATATTGTTGGGAGCCACTAAGTCAAATAGATTTGGGAGGATGGTAAGGAGCAGGAAAATATAATTAGGGGCTTCCCTGGGTAGATTCAGGATTTATGAACCACCAGTGTATATTACCCGATGGAATATTTAAAGTAATAATGCCACATACGTCCATAGTAGTCCATAATCCAGACTTTCCATTCTTTTGGATTGACCTTTTCCTCAATTTTTCTGGATTATTATATATTCATTACATTAATCTTTTTCACCAAGTCTTATTTTCCTCCTTCCTGCTTTCTCCCAATAGAGAGGGAAACAGAAAAAAGTCTAAAGACTATGAATAGATATAGGTGGAGTGTTGTGACATGGGAAAGCGTGCTGTTACAACAGGTGGCAGACCCTATGAGCACACACACACACCCATGCCTTACCCAGTACTGCAAGATCACCCACACTAATGATAAGGCCCAGGTCCAGAGTTATGTCAGCCCTGTGTCATTTCTCTAATGGCCACTGAGTGCTTCGGTTTGCCATTCATTCTCTCGTGCTTCTAAGAAACCTGTGACCCATGGGGACTCCATGCAGATGGCAACAGAGACCAATGCCTCCCTCAGTCTAGCATTTGTTCCCCCTTTAAGTTTTTAAAAGACATGTTACAGACACTGAAGGCCCAGGAGACTATAATCATTTTCTTACCTTGATGAAAATCTAAGTTTAAGACTTGACAGGGGTTCCCTGTTATGATGACCTAAATGTGTCCCCCAAAATCCATGTGCTGGAAACTTACCCCCCAATGCAACAGTCATGGGAGGTGGGGCCTGTGGTGGGTGTTTAGGTCGTGAGAGCTCCGCCCCGCGAATGGATTATGTTTAGGTCATGAGAGCTCCTCCCTGTGAATGGATTATTGCCACTACAAAAGAGGCCTGAGGGAGTGGGTTCCCCTGCTCTCTCCTGCTCTTCTGCCATGTGAGGCTGCAATGTTCCTCCTCTCTGGAGGACACAACAACAAAGTGCCATCTTGGAACCAGAGATTGAATCTGCCAGCACCTTGATCTTAGACTTCCCAGTCTCCAGAACTGTGAGAGAAGAAATTTCGGTTCATTATAACTTATCCAGTCTATGATATTCTGTCATAGCAGCACAAAGTGAACCGAGACACCTGCCATCACTGCCATCACTGCCTCTTGTCTTTTCAAAGACTGTTTCTGGAACTCTTTATAGGCCCCAGAAATCCCAAAGTGGAAACAATAAACCACTTACCTTAAATCCTAATCAATCTGAAAAGCAAAGGCAATGAGTGCATGGATACCTTCTCTCTTTGGAATTCCTCTTTCCATCTGACCCCTGGAATGTGGCTTTTATCTTCAAGATCAGAGAGATGTTAATGACATATTTTCTTTCAGATTCAAGCAGTTCCAGGGCCACAGTCTGTCTTTTAGCTTTAGAAACAAACCAAAGAGGGATTTTATATTAACCATTACTTCCTAAAATCCCATTAAATGCAAGCAATAAAAGCGATAAAAGGATATTGAAAACATAAAAAAAAAACCATCTGCAAATTTTTGAAAGGTAGAAAGCAGAATGGAGGCGCCATAATTCATTCAGCAGAGCAAAGGGCACAAAGTCTTGGTGTCCCCATCTGCAGCTGGAAAATCTGCTGAGAAGCATCTGGAAAGCTCAAGGATTGGAGACACCAGGGGCAATAGAGATAGTGCAAATAAGTGGCAATGCTGAAAGCAGGAGCAATCATTGAAAGTCTACATATGGGGCAATTGAACCTCCAGATCCTTACCCCCATACAAGATGGCTTCCTCACTTCCTCTCCATGGCAAACAAGAAAAATGAAACTAGACAAGCCCTGGTTTCTGGGATCTGGGCTAAAGACTTATGACATAGTAGAGTTCAGATGCTAAAATGAAAACAAAAGGGACTCAGGGAAGGCTTCATACTGAACAGTGAGACTTCCCTCAGCCTCCTTCCCCTGTAGATCCCAGAGTGCCAGCAGCAGCCAGGTTTAAACTCTTCAGGCAGGAGATTGGAGGGTCTTCCACTTGAGAAATTGAACTGCCCAAGGAAAAAAGATCCACAGACACTGATATAAAGAGGTCAGCTATCAGCCAGGCACAGTGGCTCACCCGTGTAATCCTAGCACTTTGGGAGGCCGAGGCGGGTAGATCACCTGAGGTCAGGAGTTTGAGACCAACCTGGCCAACATGGTGAAACCCCATCTCTACTAAAAATACAAAAATTAACTGGACGTGGTGGCACATGCCTGTAATCCCAGCTACTCAGGAGGTTGAGACGGGAGGACTGCTTGAACCCAGGAGGCAGAGGTTGCAGTGAGCTGAGATCGCGCCCTTGCACTCCAGCCTGGGCTATAGAGCAAGACTGTCTCAAAAAAGAAAAAGAGGTCAACTATCAAAAGTTAATTTGCCATCTGATTAGCCTATCCATAATGAAGCCCACTGATTGACAAGCTTGGCCAATACAAAATTTCCAGAGTTTTTCTAAGAGCTCTTTCTTACATATATTTAGCTAAGAATGCTCACACTTTTGAATAAAGCTTATACCATAAAAGAACGAGAAGAAAAAAGCATATACACATATTTTTTTTATAAGGAGGGAGGACCCTGAAGAAACAGAGACAATGCAGGATACAAAAGAATAAAAATTTTTAATCTTACAATTCATATTCTCAAAGAAATATAAGAAATATATTCCAGTCATTTAACAATTGCAGGATACTATTTTTAAAAAGAGAGGCTAATTTTTAAAAAGGAGAAACTTTTAAACATTGCTTAAAAGATAGAAAAAACTAAAAGGGTAGAAGATGAAGTAAAATAAATCTCCCTTTCTTAAAAAATAAAAAAAGAGGGGCCAGGAGCAGTGACTCATGCCTATAATCCCAGCACTTTGGGAGGCCGAGGCGGGTGGATCACAAGGTCAGGAGTTCAAGACCAGCCTGCCCAACATGATGAAACCCCGTCTCTACTAAAACTACAAATATTAGCCAGGTGTGGTGGTGGACGGCTGTAGTCCAGCTACTCGGGAGGCTGAGGCAAGCAAATCACGTGAACCTGGCAGCCAGATGTTGCAATGAGCTGAGATCACTGCACTCCAGCCTGGGTGACAGTGGGAGACTCCATCTCAGAAAAAAAGAAAAAGAAAAATTAGGTAACGTACAAAAAACTGAGTATCAGAATGGTACTGGACTTCCTAACAGCAAAATTAGAAGGTAGAGGACAGTGGAACAATTGCTTCAAAATCATGAGGAAAAAAGATGTCATATTTGGCCAAATTATTAATCAACTATGTGAAACCATTTTTGCAAAATTATGACAGCAAGAGAAATCTGACATAGCTGACTCCATCTTGCTTCTAACTTCAAGCTGCCCTTGTACATTCCTGAGCATAGGCTGAGATTTTGGGAGCAATTTAGTTCATAGTTCAACTTAAAGCAAGGATGCTAATAGCCCTTCCCAAAACTAACCCCATGCCCTCCGATTTGGTACCCAAACTAGCTTTGAAAAACTAATGAAAGGTCAAAAGGTTAAGATTATGAATTATGAATTCATATTATGAATTACACTAAGCTATAGGCATAAATGATAATCAGCCATTGTTCTGGAGGTCACAAGATTTGTAACTTCCCTAGCTATTCCTGTAGATAACATCACTACTGTAGAACCTAAGATTGGTCTTTTGAGACATTTTTCCAGACTTTTCCATTTCCGGAAGCTGACTGACTCCACCTGGACCCAGAACCCATGACTCAACCAGTCCTGTGGCCCTCACCCAGAGGCTGACTCAGCATATGAGGACCACATCCCTGTGATTTCATCTGCAACCAGTCAACAGCACCCATTCCATAACCCCCTGCCCAGCGAATTATCCTTAAAAAAACTCCAGTCTCGGAATTTTCAGGGAGATTGATTTGAATAATAAACTCCAGTCTGCTGCATAGCTTGCTGTATGTTTATTCAACTCTTTCTCAATTGCAATACAGCAGCTGCAGTAAGTCAGCTCCACCTGCACAGCAAGCTGGTAAGAAGGACCTGCCAAGTGATTACATATGCAGAAGCTACTGGATGATGTGTTCCACCAAAACTGGGAGTAAACCAAGAAACCAAGGATACAGAAGATGAAAAAAATCAACAATAGCAACAAACAAACAGGAATCGAACAGAGGAGAAATATTAAAAAAATTCTTAAGAAGACTGGAAAGTCCCAGGATGATGGCAGTACATTGGGCCAAAGCAGAATAGGATGACGGAGGCAAATGCTCTTTAAAAAAAAAAAAGATGGCTGGGCATAGTGACCTGTGCCTGTAGTGCCAGCTACTTGGGAGGCTGAGGCAGGTGGATCACTTGAGCCCAGGATGTTGAGGCCAGCTTGGGCAACAAAGGGAAATCCCCACCTCTAAAAAACTAAATGGATAAAAATAAATTAAAAACTAAAAACAGTGATGATGTAAATAGTAAAGTTTCTGTTATATTGCTAAGAAAAATTCAAGATCTATATAAATGAAGAGATATACCATGTTCTTCAAATGGAAGACTCAATACTGTCAAGATGTCAATTACCTGATAATTGGAATTTTTAAAAAGAGAGTCTAAAATTAGATACCCGTATAAGACCACTTGACTTTCTGCATGCAACAATGGGAAATAGAAGGTATTTTCAATTAATGGTGCTAAAACAACTGGATAGCCATCGGGAAAAAAAAATGAACCTGGAGCCCTTTCTCACACTGTACATCAAAATTTATTCATGATAACTCATAGATCTAAATGTGAAAGCTAAAACTATAAAGATTTTAGAAGAAAGCATACCAGAGTATCTTCACAACTGTGAAATAGCAAATATTTCCTAGAAAGACAAGAAAGTCACAAGCTATTTTAAGAATTTAAAATTGACAGCTGGGTGCAGTGGTGCACACCTGTAGTCCTAGCTACTTGGGAGGCTGAGAAGGAAGAATCACGTGAGCCCAGGAGATCAAGGCTGAAGTGAGCTGTGATCATGCCACTGCACTCCAGCCTGGGCAACAGAGCAAGACCCTGCCTCAAAAAAAGTTGGGCAATGGACTTACTTAGGCACTTTATAAAAGAAAATATATGAATAGCCAATAAGCATACAAAAACATACTTAATACAAGTAATCACCAGGGAAATGCAAATTAAAACTACAGTGTGATACCAGTACACATCCCTGAGAATGGCTAACATGGAAAGGACTAAACATCCTTCCCGAGTATTGGAAAGTATGTGAAGCAACTGGGCTCTCATACATTGCTAGTGGGAGTATTAGCCAACTGCTTTAGAAAACTGCTTGGCATTTTCTTTTTTTTTTTTTTTTTTTTTTTTTTTGAGACGGAGTCTCGCTCTGTCGCCCAGGCTGGAGCGCAGTGGCCGGATCTCAGCTCACTGCAAGCTCCACCTCCCGGGTTTATGTCATTTTCCTGCCTCAGCCTCCCGAGTAGCTGGGACTACAGGCGCCCGCCACCTCTCCTGGCTAGTTTTTTGTATTTTTTAGTAGAGACGGGGTTTCACCGTGTTAGCCAGGATGGTCTCGATCTCCTGACCTCGTGATCCGCCCGTCTTGGCCTCCCAAAGTGCTGGGATTACAGGCTTGAGCCACCGAGCCTGGCTGGCATTTTCTTTTGAAGATAAACATAATCATAACCTACAACCCAAAGATTTCACTCCTAGTTATACATCCAAGAGAAATGAGGGCATATATCCCCCCACTAAAAAAAAAATTTGTACAAGAATATTCATAGCTAGCTAGGCATGGTGGCTTACACCTGTAATCCCAGCACTTTGGGAGGCCAAGGCAGGCAGATCACTTGATATCAGGATTTCGAGACTAGCCTGGCCAACACAGTGAAACCCTGTTTCTACTAAAAATATAAAAATTAGCCAGATGCGCTGGTGCATGTCTGTAATCCCAGCTACTCAGGAGGCTGAAGCAGAATCACTTGAGGCCAGGAGGCAGAGGTTGCAGGGAGCTGAGATCACGATATTGCACTCCAGCCTCAGTGAAAGAGCAAGACTCTGTCTCAAAAAAAAAGTCCATCAACAGGAGAATGGATTTTTAAAAATGTGATAAATTCATTCAATGTGATTAATAAAAAGGAATGAATTGCGTGCAAAAATATGCATAAATCTTTTTAAAAAAACATTATGTTGGGAGAAAGAGGCCAGACACAAAAGAGTACACACTCTATTATTCCATTTACATGAAGTTTAAGAACAGACAAAACTGATATGTGGTACTAGAAGTCACAATAGTGGTTCTTTGGGTGGATATTGACCGGCAAAGTGCATGAAATAACTTTCTCAGATTCTTTCATGCACAGAACTATGTATATCTTGATCTGGGTGGTGATCACAGGGGATAGACACATGTAAAATGTCTATTAGCTTAAAGGTAAGCTCTGTGAATTTTACTCTATGTAAATTCACTTTCAATAAAGTATTAGTAAAAAAAAAATAGTGTAAAACTGTTTCTCTTTTTTTTTGAGATAGGGTCTTGTTCTGTTGCCTAGGCTGGAGTGCAATGGTGCTATCATAGCTCAATGCAGCCTCGACCTCCTGAGCTCAAGTGATCCTCCTACCTTGGACTCCCACGTAGTGGGCACCACAGGCACATGCCAGGAGGCCCAGCTAATTTGTTTTTTTTATTTTTTGTAGAGACAGGGGTCTCACTATGTTGCCCAGGCTGGCTCCAACTCCTGAGCCCAACAGATCCTCCCACCCTGTCCTCCCAAAGTGCTGGGATTACAGGTGTGAACCACCATGCCTGGCTAAACATATTTTAAAAACATAGAAGCACAGGAGGACTGCGTACCCAGCCTGAGCCTGCCATTCTCCCTCCCCCATGTCCCCCAAAAGAAAACATGGAAGCAAGTACCAGAAAAAACTGTCAAAAGAGTTTAAAGTTGTTGGCACTCTTCTTCATAACAAACTTTTTAATACTATTTGACTTTTCATGTATTTGATTTAAAAAATTCAAAATAATTTTCAAAAATTACCTCCCCCAAAATAGCCAGGGGGAAATGCCATTGTCTGACACAGTAAGTGTTCAGCAATGATTTGTGATATGAAGGGAAGAAAGGAGGGAAAAAGGAGGGAGGACAGGCTCTGTTGCACTGTGTGATATTTTGGTGGTAGACTGTTGATGAAAGGCTTGCTTCTAGAAGATTCTACATCACTGGCTAAATAGTTCTGCCTTCTTCTCCAGCAACCTTATGCCTTTTCCCCCCCATAGCACTCCATTACTAAGTGTCTTGAATATGTAGAATCAAGGTGGTAGTCACTGGCCCTGTGACCTCTAATGAGTCCCTTTACCTCTATAGGCTTTAGTTCATCTGAAAACGAAACCAGGAATTAGGTGGCCTCATGTGTCCACTGAATCTGAACTGCAAGGATTCTCACCTTTGAGTTCAAAGCTCTGGTACATCCCGTTCTTTAAACTATCAGCCTGCATTCCCCCTTGGAACTTACCAGCTAAGGAGGTTTCACATAAAACATTTTCCAAGGAGCTGTGTCTACCCTGGCCAGCCTCCTTGAGTTTATCTGGGTGGTCTTTCGTGACGTATTCTTCACCCCATTCTTTACCATCCTTAGGCTGCCTCCACATGCCGGATGGGAGATGGCCCTTGGACTGGATATCAGCCGAGAGGCAAGACTTGAGGTTTTCTTCTGCTTCTGGAGTTGTTGGGTTCACTCCTGGTGGGGTGGGGATGGGGGTGGGGGGCAGGGAAACAAACAAAAGTGCTATCAAAATCTTTTTTAAAAATATGTTTGTTACCACTTTGGGAGGCCGAGGCAGGCGGATCACGAAGACAGGAGATCGAGACCATCCTGGCTAACATGGTGAAACCCTGTCTCTACTAAAAATACAAAAAATTAGCTGGGCGTGGTGGCGGGCGCCTGTAATCCCAGCTACTCAGGCTGAGGCAGGAGAATGGCTTGAACTTGGGAGGCAGAGGATGCAGTGAGCTGAGACTGTGCCACTGCACTCCAGCCTAGGTGACAAGGCGGGACTCTGTCTCAAAAAAAAAAAAAAAGTTACTCATTTTTTTTCTTTTTTGAGATGGAGTTGCACTTTTGTTGCCCAGGCTGGAGTGCAATTGGGCCATCTTGGCTCACTGCAACATCTGCCTTCCAGGTTCAAGTGATTTTCCTGCCTCAGCCTCCCAAGTAGCTGTGATTACAGGTGTATGCCACCACATCCAGCTAATTTTTGTATTTTTAGTAGAGCCAAGGTTTCACCATGTTGGCCAGGCTGGTCTTGAACTCCTGCCCTCAGGTGATCCACCTGCCTCGGCCTCTCAAAGTGCTGGGATTACAGGCGTAAGCCACTGCACCTGACCTTGTTACTAACTCTTAACGAATCTGCCTTTGTTTGGGTACAACTATTCCTTGAGGATTAAATATACCAATTAAGGATTAAAAATGTACACAGCTGCACAGGGTCCCCTCTGTTTCTGGTCTATACATCCTCTATGCTTTATACATAGTCTTTACTAAATAAGGAGTTTTTAAAAATGAATTTATCAAATAGTATAGCTAATTTATAGTATGTATTGACTCCTTATATCTGCTTCCTTTCAGGTGAGCGCACAGATGCTGGAGCACTCCTGGGAAGAGAACACAGAAAGAGGAGGAGGAAGGGTGCCAAAAACAGTGTCTTCTTTGGCCATTTTCCCCTTGATCCTAATGCTAGAAAGGAAGGAGAGAGGGAAGATTAAATAATTTATAAAATTCTGATGAATTGTCAATTAAATAAATCCTTTTTAAAATTTTGTCTTTTATCTTCTTTTATTTTCTATTATTTAGTCCTTTATTGCCTGCACTACACAGATGTAAAAGTAAATAACTTTTGAATTAAACTATACAGTGTGTGATCCATGGAAAACTTACGTCATGCTACATTAACCTGCAACTTTTTGGCAAATGTGAATTCATTAGTCATTGAAATAAGCCAGAAAGGATGAAACATACTGGTTTTGTCTTAACCTTCCCTAGCCCTTCTCTCTCCTTGGGTTCAAATGAGTCACTGGCCTGCTCTAGTACACATCTTGGAATCTTTGTAACTTCGTAACTTTATCTGTTGTGAGTTCTTTCATGCCTGGTTTGAAACTGAGGAAGTGGACACAGCGAAGATAGAAGAGGAAAAGAATGGAATTGCTGGAAGAAAAGAAAACGAAGAGAAGAGCCACTTACCAGGACCCATCATTCCCTTCACATTACTGTCTCCTACATGGACAGATCTGGACTCTTGGGCTGCGGAGAAAGGAAAGCATTCATTCAGCATTCGTTCCACTAACATGGACTAAGCACCTTCCGTGAGCCAGGCACTGGGGGCAGGCTCAGAGATGCTACAGTTTCATGGAGGAGGCAGAGCATTAAAAAAGGAAATTACAGTATCATGTAGCAAGTGCTCTTTTCTCAGCTGTAAAAAGATGCAATCGTGGTACTTACCTCAAGGATTACAACAAGAAATAAATAAGTTAGTATTTGTAAACTGCTTGAAGTTCTACCCGGCATATTGTGAGAGTTAAATAGTTGTTTAACTATAATAGTGGTGGCAGTGGTATGATGGTAATAATTACAAAAGGCAGAATGGTACTGTTAAAATGTAAGCCAGCCTGGGCAGCATGACAAAACTCCGTCTCTACCCGCCCCCCGCCCCCCGCCCCCACCCCCCCAAAAATAAAAGAGAAATTAGCTGGGCAGGGTGGTGTGTGTTGTGGTCCCAGCTACTCGAGAGACTAAAATAGGAGGATCGCTTGAGCCCGGGAGGTTGGGGCTGCAGTGAGCCAAGATTGTGACACTGCACTCCAGCCTGGATGACAGAACAGGACCCTGTCTCAAAAAAAGAGTAAACCAGACCCTGTCACTTCTCTGCTTAGCCCTCCAGTGGCTCCCATTTCAGTGTAAAAGCCAAAGCCCTTATAATGATCATACAGCCCTGGAATATCTGCCCCCAACTCATCCCTGCTGTTTCTTTTTTTTTAACTGCACCTCCTGTTTTCTCCCTGGTTCACTCTGCTTTAACCCCGCTGGTCTTCTTGGTATTCCTTGAACACATCAGTCATATTCTCACAGGACCCTGGCACTGGCTGTTCCTTCTCTTCCCCTCAGTAGCCATATGCGAACTTTCTCATTTCCTTCAGGTCTTTGCCTGGCACCCTATTTAAAATGACAATTCCTCTTTACTTATTTTTTTTTTACTTAACTTATCACTCTCTGACATACTACATATCTTACTCGTCTATTGTCTGCTTGCCTCAGAGAAATGGCTCCATGAAGGCTGGAATTTTTGTTGTTTTGTTCATTCCTATATCTTAACACCTAAAACAGTGCCTTGGATGGAGGGAGGAGAGAGGGGGGAGGGAGGGAGAGAGGGGGGAGGGAGGGAGAGAGGAGGGAGGGAGGGAGAGGAGGGGGGAGGGAGAGGAGGGGGGAGGGAGGGATGGAGGGAGGGAAAATGTCAGGGAGGCTTGAACGCAGAGAGAGAGAAGTCAAGTGTAACAAAATATAAGTCTGAAGAGAAAAGCAGAGGCAAGTTAAAACATGGCCATGGGCCGGGCGCGGTGGCTCAAGCCTGTAATCCCAGCACTTTGGGAGGCCGAGACGGGCGGATCACGAGGTCAGGAGATCGAGACCATCCTGGCGAACACTGTGAAACCCCCGTCTCTACTAAAAAATACAAAAAACTAGCCGGGCGAGGTGGCGGGCGCCTGTAGTCCCAGCTACTTGGGAGGCTGAGGCAGGAGAATGGCGTGAACCCGGGAGGCAGAGCTTGCAGTGAGCTGAGATCCGGCCACTGCACTCCAGCCCCGGCGACAGAGTGAGACTCCGTCTCAAAAAAAAAAAAAACATGGCCATGTACTGTGTTAAGGAACTTGGACTTTATTCTGATGGTGATGACGAATCAAAGAGAATCTAAAAAGGAGCATCCAGAAAGTAGGTGGAAAATCAAAGAAGCATAATGTCAGCTAAAAGAAGAGAATGTTTCAAGAAGGTGGGTATCAAGGGTACCAAAGACTATTAGGAGAGGTAAGGAAACCATTTTAGTGAAGTGGTAAGGATGAAAGCCAATATTGAACGGGTAGAATAAATAGGACGTAAGAAAGAAGAGATGGATGATAAAACTGTATCTTTCAAAAAAATTAGTTTTCAATTTTCTCAAGCAAGAATATGTCAGGAGTGGGGAGCCTGAACATCTTGGGAGTTTCTTGGGTGGGGAAAGGAACCTAAAGGAAAGGTATACTTGGGCCTGTAAAATGACATTTTCAAACTGACAAGTTCTATAATTATCAGGCACATAAATGAAGTTGTTGCATCGGGGTTCACATAAATTGGCTGCCTTCTCAGACAGGGGCCGTCAGCTATTTGTGGTAAGCAGCTCCAGATGGCTCCAATTATCCCCACCCTTAGCATTCACGCCCTTATGTTATCCTTCCCCTAAGGTAAAGGCCGGATTTACTGATTAGCCTCTAATTAATAGAATATGGCAGAAAAGACAGACTACCACTTCTAACATTAGGTTCTAAAAAGACTGTGGGTCGAGCATGGTGCCTCACACCTGTAATCCTAGCACTTTGGGAGGCCAAGGTGGGCAGATCACTTGAGGTCAGGAATTTGAGACCAGAGACATGGCAAAACCCCATTTCTACTAAAAATACAAAAATTAGCAGGGCATGGTGGCAGGTGCCTGTAATCCCAGCTACTCAGGATGCTGAGGCTGGAGAATCACTTGAACCCAGGAGGTGGAGGTTGTGGTGAGCTGAGATAGTGCCATTGCACTCCAGCCTTCGCGGCAAGAGCAAAACTCTGTTTCAAAAAAAGAAAAAAACAAAAAAAACCATACTGTGGCTTCTGTATTGAGCATTCTTTTAGATCACTTGCCCTGGGAGAAGCTAGCTGCCAAACTGTAAGGCAGCAACTTGCAGAGGCCCATATTACAAGAACTGGAGCCTGCCAATAACCAAGTGAGTAAGCTTGGTGCAGATCCCCCATGAGTAGAGCCCTCACGTGAGATGAGAGCCATGGCCAGCACCTTGATTACAGCCTTAATGAGAGACCTTGAGCCAGAGGCACTCAGCTAAGCTGTGCACAGATTCCTGACTCAGAGAAACTGTGAACTATGAATGTTTGCTATTTTAAGCTGCTGAATTTTGGGACAATAGATAACAGTTGTACTATTTTATCATTAACAGTGGATAAGCCAAGACTTTCTGAGTTTTTGGTTCTTGACCCCTGAGTTTTAACACAATCTGCCACCAAGTATGTGCAGAATGTCTTATCATGGCACATTATTCTTAAATTTCTACAGCAACTCAGTAGAATAAACTATGACCATGTCTATACAGGAGGAAAGGAAGGAGGAATTGCCACTAAATAGTTCACTGAAATCCATGTGGGCACTAAAATCATCTGGATCAGCTGTTTTCAGTGGATTCAACACATTCTGTGATTATTCATGTCCCTGGGGGCTGTTACATATTGTCTAGACATGCACAAATTTACTTTGTAAAGATAATTTTTAACCTTTTATCTTATGAACATGTTTAGCTGCTCCAGACTGGCATTGAACTCTAAGCCTATCCTATACTATACTCTTTCCCAGATAGGATCATCCTTTTATGTAGAGCTGTTCATGTCCTAGAGGAAAGAAAATAGAGCCACCTGCAATGAACCCAGTCCCCAGATGGATCAAGTGAGTTTTCCTAGGCTGCACCTATCAGTCTCTCAATGAATTACTCAAACAGGTAAAAAAATAAAAATAAAAAGACAGTCCGGGTACGGTGGCTCACACCTGTAATCCCAGCACTTTGGGAGGCCGAGGTGGGTGGATGACTTGAAATCAGCAGTTCAAGATGAGCCTGGCCAACATGGTGAAACCCCTGTCTCTACTAAAAATACAAAAAATTAGCCAGGCATGGTGATGCCTGTAGTCCCAGCTGCTTGGGAGGTGGAGGCAGAGGCGGGAGAATCACTTGAACCTGGGAGGCAGAGGTTGCAGTGAGCTGAGATCGTGCCACTGTACTCCAGCCTGGGTAACAGAGCGAGACTCTATCTCAAAAATAAAAAAAAAATAAAAATAAAAAGGCAAATCTGTACTTTGAAGTATACCAATTAAAAGCCACTTGATTTAGATTTTTAGATTCAGTTATTCAGAATACACATTGTCTATGAGCATATAAACCAAATTGTTCCATTAGTCTTAAGGATAGAAAACCACCAACCCTGCCTTTGACACACTGACAGTTGGTTGAGAAATCTTTGAGTCTTTGTCTTGAGGACTTTCTACGTGAGACCATAAATAAGAGGAAATGTCATCTAAACAATGTTAATATCTACATTTATTTTTCTGTCTACAGGTGCTTTGGTAGACATGGTTGAGGATACAAAGACGTGGCAATTTTTTTTTTTTTTTTTTACTTTTCCTGAGTTGAACATAAGTTAATAACCAAAACTCAGACCTCCACTGGAAAGCCAGTTTCTTCGGTACCATTTTTTAATATCTGTTCTAACATCCCAAAGGTCAGGAATAAGAGTGGTGACTGTTTCAGCCCACAGGTAGCATCAGCTCTGGTTTTCCAGAGAAAGACAGGTGCTGAGTTAGACTGCCACTAAAATGACTTATTAGAGTAAGTGATATTTTTTCTAACATTTCTCTCTTATGGGTTAGCACAGTATTGACTGTACAATAAATTATTTTTAATTCAATTGAAATTTAGAAGTATCCAGATTAGTATTCTGCCCCCCCCCCCAAAAAATATTTAAAATTGGGCAGACTCTTGTGGTCTCTTAGATCCTCTGGATTCTTCTAAATTTCAGTTACAAGCAGAAAAATTCTACGCAATACACCATTTTCTTTTAACAAAGATGGAGGGTTTAAGCCCATTCTTAAGCCCTGGGAATCGGGGAAAAAATACTTGATTAATTCAGTATGATTTGTGAACTGTACCTTTTTCATAGGCCTGAGAAGGCAAAAGGTTGGTAAAGTCTTCGCTTGGAAGAACAGGCTCAGGGATATTGATTGAACGAAAAGGACTTCCTTGTGCTTGGGCAGGCCCGGCCTGTGAGCTGTGCTCTTCTTTTTGAGTTTTCCTAGGAAAGAGAAACAAAGACAAGGCTATTCTGGTTCTTAATATCTGATAGGTTACGAGGAGATTCAGTTCAGAACAACTCAAGAAAATGTCTGAATTATTAGGTTGAACTATATAAATTGCTATTTTTGAAAATTAAAAGTAATCAAATACTAGCAATTCATATGGTTCAACTTAATTCATCACCTCAGCTGGAGAAAAAACTTCAAATATTTACAAATCATCCTTCTAATTATAATATCCACATTCTTATTTTTTTGTTACTGGCTTCCTTCTCGTCGGGATCTTTAGAGTTTGCAGTGGTGACAATTTGCTTGAAATGATTTATATTTGCTTAGCAATGCAATTCAAAAGTACCAGAAAGCAGCAAGTCCTCTCCTGAAAACAACCTATTCTCCAAGGTCACACACATATTATTCCTACGTTTCTATTTTCAATTTGATAATATTAAAAACACGTAAGTTGAGCACTGTGGCTCACGCCTGTAATCCCAACACTTTGGGAGGCCGAGACGGGAGGATCACTTGAGCCCAGGAGTTCAAGACCAGCCTGGGAAAACATAAGGAAACCCCATTTCTACAATTTTTTTTTTTTTAATTAGCTAGCATGGGAGCCACACCTATAGTCCCAGCTACTCAGGAGACTGAGGTGGGAGAATCATTTGAGCCCAGGAGTACAAGACTGAAGTGAGCTGTGATCATACCACTACTCTAGCGCGGGCAACAGGGCAAGATTCTGTCTCCAAAAAACAAGAAAGAAAAAAGGAAAAACAAAACCACAACCACATAAGTGACAATAAAGATTACATATGTTTAATGGTGAAACTTTACTTGATTCAACCAGGTCCAGACATCGTTTAACATAAATTTATTTTCAACCCTAGAATTAAAATAGTAATTGCATTAGAGACATTTTACAAAATTAATAAAAAAAGAAAATCACTGATGGTGCCACTATCTTAACACAACTATCATTATTTTTGAGTGTATCTTTCTAATTGTTATTTTACATATTTTTATACTTGTAATCAAAGCATTCATGCCATTTTATGTCACTTTCATTTTACATATCATATTAAATAGATTTTTCTATGTAATAGGTACCATCTGTCTTTGGTATTAACCCATTTTATAATTCTATAATCTCCGTCGCATGCCGAGCTGTGGAGCACAGTGGCCAGCAGGCTATATACTGAGAGTGGGGAAGGTGTTCCGGGTGCCTCTGCAGAAGCCATTGCTTATGGGTTTGCTTTTGGTACATTTTTAAAAGACACTCACTTAGCTTTAACTTTTCGAGATTCTCTTCGCTTCTCCTGTTGAAGCTGTTCAATTTTCTGTTGCATTTCTTCTTGTTTGGAGGTAATGGCTTGGATCATCGACATGGCATTGCTCAGTTCTTCCTAAAAAATAAGAATTGCTATGTTTTAACGTGGTACATGGGTTAGCACAGTATTGACTGTACAATATTTTTAATTCAATTGAAATTTAGAAGTATCCAGACAACTAGCATTATGAAACAAAGACAAGGTTATTCTGGTTCTTAATATCTGATAGGTTATTATGGGTAATGTATGGGTTATATATGGGGTAAAAGTATATCACATAATCTAGCACACTGTACACTTTAAATACATACTTCTTGAATGAATGAGAGATTTAAAAAATTTATACTTCCATTGTGGCATCAAATTTTAACACAGAGCTACAAAAAAGAAAACATGAAAGATATTTTTCCGTGATAACTATGAATGGCCCAGAGGAAAAATTCTTATATTTGACTGCTATGGAAAAAGGCAAGTTTTCTTTTTTCTTTTTCTTTTTCTTTTTTTTTTTTTTTGAGACAGATTCTTGCTCTGTCGCCTAGGCTGGAGTGCAGTGGCATGATCTCAGCTCAATGCAACCTCCACTTCCTGGTTCAAGTGATTCTACTGTCTCAGCCTCCCGAGTAGCTGGAACTACAGGCGCCCGCCACCACACCCGGCTAATTTTTGTATTTTTAGTAGAGACAGCGTTTCACCATATTGGCCAGGGGGGTCTTGAACTCCTGACCTTGTGATCTGCTGGCCTTGGCCTCCCAAAGTGCTGGGATTACAGGTGTGAGCCACCATGCCCAGCCAGAAAAAGGCAAGTTTTCTACTCCTGTTACTAAGACCAAAATTCTCTTGTCAGCAGGGAAATTAAAGAGGGGCCTACCTTGAAATAGTTTAATGAATTCTTCATCTCAGTAACTTTTTCTTCCATGGAACATCTGCAGCTCTTAACCTTTTCTTCCAAAGCATATTCTCCATGTTGAATTCTTGACAATTCTTGCATTGCTTCTGTGAAACCAGTTTTGAGTTCGGAGGCTAGTGCCTGCAACTAAATAACGCATGAAAAGTTAATTCAATTTGCTGGAAATTATTATAAGTGGCACCATTGGCCCTTGAACTTTTCTTTTGTTTGAGAAATGAGGCTCCTGAAAATCTACAGACCTCATTTACTAGTGTACTTCAGTTTGGACAACTTAAGACAACCTTGGCCCCGTTTATCTAAGAAAAAGAGTGTCTTCTTTATATACAGCACATGTTGAAGCTTGATAAATGACAAGAAAGCAAGCTGTTGATTAAGTTTACAAGTGCTTCTACAAGCTTCTATTTATTCTAACACCTTTGATTAAAATGAGATTTGCTTGAAAAGAAACATGTATGTGAATCTTGATCCAATAACTCTTCGAATTCTGTGAAAGAAGAAAATGAGTCATATTCTCTCTGGTTATTATGAGAGGCAAGGAAATTCAGTTCTTGTTTTCTTAAGAAATTAAAGAATAAACAGAGAAACAACTAAGCATAACTGAGAGTTTATCTGAAAGGAAAGAAGGTTTTTTTTTTTAAAAAAAAATACTCTTAGATGATATCATGGGAAAGGAGGTAACAGTATTTTCAATGACAGTGGGCTTTAACTCATAAGGAAGGCACAGAAATATCTGTTAGGATATGGTAGGAGCTCAGAATGTTGTTGATGGTGATATGAATCATCTTCAGCAGTCAGTCCTGGTCATGTAGGTCAACTTTGACACGATGAAAGAGGTGTTTGGGATCAGGAAGGGTACAAATCCTACTTCTACCCTAAAGTACTAAGACCTTAGAAATGTTGGTTAACTTTTTTGTAGCAGTTTTCTCATCCATAAAATAGCTATAATAATATCTATTTCACAGGGCTGCCTTGAGAATTAAATGAGTAAACATAGGTAAGCTGCCTACCACAGCACATACTTGGTATACAGATGTTCAAGAAATGTTCATTCTTCTCCCCCTTTAGGTGGTAAATCAAAAAGTTAAGCACAAACAGAAATGTGGAGAAAATGGAGCACTTCTAAAGTTCAGTTTTATTTATTGAACAAATGAAAAAAGCATTTTCAACAGACAGTAAGTTAATAATAACAATAAGATAATAACATTACTTTCTTGACATTTATGATCTTACACTCTGTTAAGTAGAGGAACTCTTAGCTCTACGTGTCTCTTTAAAACAGAACCATTTAGAAGGTTTATTCTATAATCAAGTTTTGTTGTTGTTGTTGTTGTTGTTTTGTCTTGTTTTGAGACAGGGTCTTGCTCTGTCACCCAGGCTGGAGTGCAGTGGCATGATCTCAGCTCACTGCAACCTCTGCCTCCCGGGTTCAAGTGATTCTCCTGTCTCAGCCTCCCAAGTAGCTGGGATTACAGGCATGTGCCACCACACCCGGCTAATTTTTGTATTTTTAGTAGAGATGGAGTTTCACCATATTGGTCGGGCTGCTCTTGAACTCCTGATCTCAGGTGATCCACCCGCCTTGGCCTCCCAAAGTGCTGGGATTACAGGCGTGAGCCACTGCGCCCGGTCTCAAGTATTTTTACTTTAAAGGAATGAAAACTAAAGTCCAGATACCTTAAAAAATTTCTTTGAATGTGTATTTCTGAAAATTTTCAGAATCAGGTCATCCACATGATTCCCACCTGCAATGGCATCTCCCACTCACTATACAGTGACTTTGTCTCCTATATCACATTTTAAAAATATAGGATTTTGTGGTTCATTGTGCCTTACAAAGGATTGCTGGGAATAGAGAGAAATAAGAGGAACCAGAGAGATCATTTTGAGGAAAAAAGCAGGTCTTGTCAAGTATTTGGGGCTAGAAGGCTAGGAAACATCATGAGCAATCTATTTTTCATTTCAATCATTTTTAATTATAATTAATCTTTGCAATTGATTTTGGCTTACATCCTAACTCAGTCATCATGGTGAATTAAATCACCAGATCAACCACTTTCTGATCTGGTAATTTTTCATTATGTAAATGTATCCTCTGTAAACAAAATAAACAAAAGTGATGGCTATATAACATCAAATCAAAAATGTATGCAAGTTTTAAAATTGGAAGAAGGAAAGCTGACATTCTTCTTAGTAACATTCACTTAGGTTTCCTGCTTGGGAAAAAAAAAAAGGGAACCACTACCCAACAGAAATAGGTTTCATTATCCTTGCTTCCTTAGGCAGAGTTTTCTGCAGAGACCAAAAGGCAGCAGCAGACTCCTAGGAAAGGACCTTCCTGCCTGCAGAACCCCAGCTCTCAAAAACTTATTAAAATTTCCCCTAACAGCCAGGTGACATAGGAGCTCTGGGAATTCTGAAGCTATTTTTGAGTCGTGAGCCCATTTCCTACCAACATATTACTCTGAGCTCCATGGGTACCTGCCACTGAAATGTTGCTACTGCTTTGTAAAGAGCTTCACAGCCCTGACCAGCTAGGGAGGGGAAGCCGTCAGGAAGACACACACCTGATACAACATGTCACTTTTAAGATGCTGAGGGATCTCAGTATCTTTAGCCCCCACAGAGTGCTTTTCAACTATCAACCTGACCACTCCCTTGTAAACAATAAATACTGTGAAGACACAGTCTTAACATCTTTTCTCTGCTCTCTCTTCAGCTTTCTTTTTTGACAGCCCACAGCCCACCCCAAGGATTAGAAACGGGTGTCTACCTTGTTCTCCAGCAAGTTGAACACGTTCCTCATCTCGTTGATTTTTTCATGAAGCTGCTCTAGAGAGGTTATGATCCCTCCATCCTGCCGCTGGAGGCGGGCTCCCACTGGAGGTAGGTTCAGGGAAGACTTGTACTTCGAAGCCTACGGTACCACAGAGGGCATCTTAGGCTCAAAGAAATAGGGGAGAGGAGTCCGAATTCTTCCTATTTCCTGCTCTTAATTTCTGATTCTCAATTTTCTTTCTTTTCTTGGCTTCTTAACTCTTCTTAAGATGAATTTTAATCAGTGTCTTCCAATTTTTTTTCATGAAAGATCCCTCAGGCCTCAAACTTAATTTTCACAAATTTCAACGTGTGTTTTATGGGCATTTCTTCCTTTTTTCCACATTACCCAGGCCAGAGGTAAATTAGGGGGACTGGACCTGTGGCTTGGGAACCTTGCAAAGTCATAAATGTCAAGGTTTGGGAAACCTCCCAATTCCTACAATTCTATAAAAGCAAAAGCCAGGTGTTTCACAGTGGCACATACACAATGGCAAGGAGGCCAAGGTAATTGCTTTGGTTTTCCCCCTAAACCAGGGTCACTGCAGAAGCAACATGAGTTTTCTGCCAACTTCCATCTTCCAATTGTAGGGCTCTTTATTGATCCCCAGAGGTGCAATGATTTAAAATAGAAAGTGAGGAGCAAGTAATCTGAATGTCGAGAGTAAACTTCCCATATCTACTCCTCTACATTCCCTGCAGAGGCTGACCCTTCAAGTCATTCTTGCAGGGCCTTATTGAGACTGACATGCAGCCTGGTGTGCTGGAACTTTATCTTATTGATCCCCGGATACACCACAGGCCTAGAAAAGTTAACTTCTCTAGTTTCAGAAGAACATTCCTCAATGGCAAAAAGAGACTGAGTCTCAATCAGGATTTACAAATCCTAGAAAACTTTCAACAGCAGTTTTGACGATGAAACCTATTACTGTAGGACTGGTTCCCATAGTATTTCAGTTAGAGGTTCTTTTGGAACATCACTTATTTTCTTAAATTATTTTCATTATGGAGAAAAATAAAGAAGAAAAAAGAGAATCGCCAAATAGAATCATCCCAAATTTCATTATTTCAGTACAACCATTAACACTCACATTTCCTTCTATTTTGTTCTATGCATATAAATGCAGATGTTTATATGGTTGAAATCACACTGCAGATACATTTTGATTCTACCTCTCTTTTTTCCCTCCTAATATTCTAATAAGGCATTTACGATAGCCTTCAAAATTTTTCTAAATGTCTACATTTGATGGCTACATGATATTCCATCCTATGAATTTGCCAGAGTTTACCTACCCATTCACTTTTGTTGGAAATTTATGTTGCTTGTAATTTTTCAATGTTATAACTAATGCTGTCATATTATGTTTTTGTTTTAAAGTTTTGTATATATTTCAGATTATTTCCTTAGAATAAATTCCTAAATATGAAATGCCTGTGGGTCAAAGATGTCAGGTAGTGTTTGACCCAAAGGGAAAGCTACTATATCACAGGGAGGCAATATATTCAACTAATTAATAACTATACAAATTATATTTGACCAGAGGATTTGAAAAGTTATAGCAATATGGCTGTATATTCTTGGAAACATTATATATGATATGTAATGTCCTAAATTCATGGATTTAGAAAAACATACCTTGAATAATAAAATATATAAAACAATAGAAATAGAAGAAGCCACAGTGTTTATATTCCTAAGACTACAAGTGAGCTCAAAACACAGTTGGAGTTGAAATCATTAGTGTGAGTGTTGGGCTAGCATTAAATTGTGCAGTTACTATGTCTGTTGCCTTAATTATGGGATCCCCTCTCATGTTAATGAGATCATAATTTTAATAATCCATATGCAAAATGAAGTAATCTAGAGTGAAATGATACCATCTGACTCGGGAAAAGAGATCTGATTCAACGACTTTGAGAGGGGTATGTGCAGTGGACAAAAGATAAGAGAAAAAGGAAATAGGGAATAGACTTTTCTAAAAGTTTCTAACAATTACATACACTAACCAGAACTAAATATTATTAATTATTATTTGCTAATTAGTCAAAATATAATACTCCTTATTTTAATCATTGCTTCTTTGAGCTTCAACTTTTTCTTCGCTATCTATAATTTTACTTTGGTAAATTGTCTGTGTTCTTTGCTAATTTTCTATTAGGGTTTTAGAAGTTTCCATTTTTATTGACCTTCATGAACTATTTATTTATAATTAAACCTTTGAAATATTTGTTGTGTCTTTCTGATTTTGTTATTTGCCTCTGAATTTGTTTAACATTTTTTTTATGAAAATAGTTTAAATTGTAATGTGGATGAACTCTCAAATCTCTTTCTTTGTGATTTCTTCCATTGCTTTTTAACTTAGAAAGATATTTCACATTTGGAGACAAAATAAATACCCACTTATTTTAAAATTTTATGGTTTGAATTTTTTATATTAAGCCTTTAATCCACTTTGGCATTTGTTTTGATTGGGGTATGAAGTGAGGATCTCTTCTTTTTTTCCAAAGAACCAGACAAAATCTTTCCAACACTGTTTGGCACAAGACTGAATGACTGCATGAGACCTCTTGGCTCAAAGCAATACAGACATCTTGTAATATAGTCATCCATTCATTCATTCATCTCATATTTATTGAATATGTATTATATGCCAGGCATTGTACTTTACACTGAGAATACAACAGAAAGCAAAATGGACTAAATTCCTGCCCTTAGAGCTTACATTCTAGATGAGAAGACAGAAAATTAAAAAACAAACGAGGTGATACATATGATAATGTCAGGTAGGGATAGGATCTATCCAGAAAATAAAATGAGGTAGAGAACTACCAAAATACTATATTTTGCTTCAGGTGCCCTCCCTTCTATTATAGATTTTATTCTATTATGGTTAACTCCTCCCCAGCTCCCTCCTTTCTCTTTCTCTTCTTCTTTCTTTACTTCTCCTCTTTCTTCTTCTTCTTTTGGTTAAATGTTGCTTGGAGTAAACAGACTGGGGCTTAGGAAGTGTTCTTTTAAAACAAGGATGGGGTTATAATAGCATCACAGAGGTCATATAGACCAACTTCATTTCCATTGCTTTGTGGGTTCCACTGCGAACAGATGTACTAGGATTTGTAGTGCAATAAGATAATGAGGCCACCCCCACTGCAGCTATATTTAGCCAACATTCAGGGAGTGACCTACATAAAATCTATAATAGACTTTAAATCATACCTGACTTTAAAGAGGTACTCACACTCATTCAAATGTCATACACAGGTCAGATGAGAACGGAGGGGAGGTGGACAGGGAAAGCGTCTGGAGGACTTGGACCAGTGAGGCATCAAAGCAGCACTGAGTGAAGACCCATTTTTTTTGCTTCTAGGCCTTTGTTCAAGCTAGTCTCCCTGCCCAAAACAACCTTACCCATACATACTTGTCAAATGATCAACTTGTCCTTAAGTACCTAAATCAAATCCTCCAGTCAATACTAATTCATCCCTTCCCCACAGAATTTTATCAATGCCTCTATCACAATCCTTTCAACAGCCTACCTTGTAAAAACTATAATTCTATGTGTTTTTCAGGTTGTGGACACAGAAAAATCAATGAGAATGTCTGTTTCATCTGTTAAATCTGCCATGAGGCTAAGCAGTAGACTTTGCACATAGTAACTGCTCAATAAATGTGTATTCAATTGAAATGATGCTGTTTCCCCCATTCATCCTGTAGCTGGCCTGAGTGTAGGGGCAATATGGTTAAATCATGTTTCCATAATCTGTGTTGATTTGCCCCAGTTTGGTCTATAGCAAAGATCTCTTACATGATAATTCTGGGAACTAGTTGTCATTTTCACTTTACCGTCACTTAAACTAGACAAATCCAAATAACGTTTCCCCTAAACTATCTACTCTTCTGGACTCCTGTATTTCTGTTTGAGAGAGTACTCTTTTTCCTAGTGACCAGGGCTTAAAACCTTAGATCAACTTTGAAAGCATCCTTTCTCCCAACCCCCAGCAAGCTCTGTCCATGTTTTCTTCCTTTTCACATATTCCAGGCAGCACTGCCTGAAGTCTGGAGAGGAGCATGGGTTTCCCTAGCCCAAGCTGCTTTTATATTACAAATTATGTCAGAATAAAGTTTCATGATTTTTAAGAACAGAGATGTACTTTAAATTTACAGTTGGGAGACAGAAGCCAAGTGAATACCACTTAGAGGACTAAAGCAATCTCCTATGACTCTTACTGCAGAGATGTTTTGCAGAACTTTCGTCTTCCTTGTAAAGCAAATTGTTCCCATTGTTTAAAAAGAGCTTGAAAGTTTTTCCTGTACAGATATTTGAACATTTGCAATGTTAATCCCCTTTTCATTCTCAATTCTCCCTGCTAAAATAGAAAAGTAAGAAAAACAATCTTGCCCTCTCCTCTCTGATGGAAATGTTATCTTGCAGTGTAATGGCCATGGCGATGGGGGCAGCAAGCAAGAGAAGCAGAGTTGAGGTGGGGGTGATAGTGCTGCATTTCATAAACGGGATAACTTGTGTTTCAATAATGAGTTCTCAGCCAGGCACAGTGGTGCTCACATATAGTCTCAGCTACTCAGGAAGCTGAGCTTGAGCCCAGGAGTTAAAGACCAGACTGGGCAACACAGCAAGACTCTGTCTCAAAAAAAAAATCATTATCGCCAAAGTGCACTGTGAGTGGCGAGACCCACTGAGGTGCCTGTCTCACAGTCCTGTTAAGAGAACAAGTGCAACGATATATGTGGAAGCACTTGTGAGTGCTAAAAACATCTACACATAAAGAATAGTCAGTCATCACTATTATACATGGGAGCATTCGAAACAATTGATTTGTCTTTACCTGGTAAATCTGCGTGGAAGGATTATTCACCGGCATATGTTCATTCTCTCCTGCAGGGAGAAAAAGCTTTGTTCAGTCAACACTACTCATTCTGTCCCTATCCTCTCCAGATACATGCAGGGAATAAGGAAACTTACAGGATCCTACATCTGTGCCTGCATGACAAGAAACCGATGATTCCAGAGGAACAAAAAATGAGCTGAAGTAGGTGGTGTCCATATTCACACATCCTAATCACTAAACCGTTATCTACCTGATATTCTCTTGCAATAGAAAACCACGTTTTACCACAGTAGGGAAGTTTCTCAACCAAACTGAATGATGTGTGATTATTAAATAGCCAGAAAGGAATTTGCAGAAAGTGTCTGCCTTATGTTCTTGAGGCTAACTGAAATTGACCTGCGGAAACAGTTCTACAGTCAGGAAGGCGGCTCTTCACCAGGCACTTACTGATCTCAGCAAGCCTGCATAAAATATCCTCTACTTCCCCCAACTCTGATCTTTGCCAGACTTCTGAACTCTGCCCTGCTGTCACTGCCAAGTTCAGCTAAGGGAATCTTGCTGTCCTCCTGGGCAAGAGGCTGATAGAAGGAATTGTCAATGGAAAGGTTCTGAGAAAGATGCAGGCAGAAGAAAACAGTAATGGCTGGGTGCGGTGGCTCAAGCCTGTAATCCCAGCACTTTGGGAGGCCGAGGCAGGCGGATCACAAGGCCAGGAGATCGAGACCATCCTGGCTAACACGGTGAAACCCCGTCTCTACTAAAAAGTACAAAAAACTAGCCAGGTGAGGTGGCGGGCGCCTGTAGTCCCAGCTACTCGGGAGGCTGAGGCAGGAGAATGGCGTGAACCCGGGAGGCGGAGATTGCAGTGAGCTGAGATCCGGCCACTGCACTCCAGCTTGGGCGACAGAGCGAGACTCCGTCTCAAAAAAAAAAAAAAAAAAAAAAAAAGAAAACAGTAATGTATAATACTAGACTTCAGGAAACACAGGGCACACACAGAGGAAGTAGTAGGTTGTAGAAAACCATTCACAGGCCAGGCACGGTGGCTCACGCCTCTAATCCCAGCACTTTGGGAGGCCAAGGTGGGTGGATCACCTGAGGTCAGGAGTTCAAGACCAGCTTGGCCAACATAGTGAAACCCTGTCTCTACTAAAATCACAAAAATTAGCTGGGTGTGGTGGCAGGCACCTGTAATCCCAGTTAGTCGGGAGGCTGAGGCAGGAGAATCGCTTGAACCCGGGAGGCGGGGTTGCAGTGAGCCAAGATTGTGCCATTGCATTCCAGCCTGGGCAACAAGAGTGAAACTCTGTCAAAAAAAAAAAAAAAAGAAAAGAAAAAGAAAAAGAAAGAAAGAAAAGAAAAGAGAAAGGAAAAGAAAACCATTCACAACCTAGGGAGAAAAAGAGGTTGGCCTAGAATGCACTTTCAGAACCACATTGGTTGGCCATAAAGATGAGGCAATCCATGTAAAACATTCAGCTAGTTGCTTATCCGTTTAGCTTCTTCTCCAGTGTGTCATGTTATATGCATCAAGCAGGTTATAGAGGAAGCCCCTGGTTGCAAACATTTGGTTGTGTGGATGTGTATATGGTTCTCCTAAGGCATGCTGGTACAGGAAACCCCTCCAGCCTCAGTATTTAAGTCCATAAATAATATATAACCTTAGCCCGGAATTTATACACACAGCAGGCTGTCCCTATAAAATCCATATGATTTGAGGTTACCCAAACTTCCTGCATAAGCTTGAGTAAAGATTATTTAGACAATTTCATACTATGTCCCAACAGCCTGGTATAATAGCAAGAATCAGGGCTTGGGAGGAAAGATACAGATCCCAGACCTAACTTTGATACTTTGTAGTTGTCACCTGACTTCCCTATGACTGTTTCCTCTTCCATAAATTGGAGATGGTAACAGAATCTACTTCTATATAGTTGTTTCTATATGGTAAAGATTAAAAGAGAAAGCACTTATGCTTCTAGGCTAGTCTAGAAGATGATAGATGTCTAGTAGTTGAATCTTTGTCTTGGCCTTACCCAGCATGTTGTTCTGAGGCAGTCCTAAAGTTATTGCTAAGAACAATAAAATAACAACACAGACCAAATTCTAATAGCATTTCCTATTTTTTCAGTGCCCAGTCTATATTCTTCATAGTCATTATATGATGATAGGGAAATGAAAATAGTTAACATACTGTCATGTCTCGAGACAGTGGTAAGACAAAGCAAAAACCTACATTCCTTGAATCCTAAGTCCTAAAACAAGACATGGGAAAAATCTGACCTTGCTTTGTTTTGGTTTTTTCCATAGTGCCGGTTACTTCTCTTCTCCAGCTTATTCTTCAACATTGCATCCTCATCGTCCTGCCTTAGGCCACCTCCTCTTCCCTGCACCTGTCAATTCAAATCAAGAGTAAAGGATAACAAGTAAAACTGTCAAAGAAACTGGATTTACTTCATATATTAACTTAAAAAAATTGAAATGAACACAGCTTGAGATACATGCAATTTCAGAAGAGGAAAAATATTAAGTTGAGTAAACATTTAGCGTAAAGGTAAATACATTTTGTGAATACATATGAAATTCATTATTCAAATTTAGGATAGTTTTTCAATATGCTACATTCTTTTTTGGATCAAATCAATTAATTAAGACATATTGATTTTACTAGCAAGTTATAGTTTAAGGAAATTTTCTTTTTCTCTTTTTTTTTTTTTTTCACACAGGGTCTTGCTCTCTCACCCAGGATAGAGTGCAGTGATGCAATCATGGCTCACTGCTGCCTTGACTTCCTGGGCTCAAGTGGTCCTCCCACCTCAGCCTCCCAAATAGTTGGGACCACAGGCATATGCCATCACACCTGGAATTTTTTTTTTTTTTTTTTTTGTAGAGATGGGGTCTCCCTATGTTGCCCAGGTTGGTCTCAAACTCCTAGGCTCAAGTGATTCTCCAACCATGGCCTCCCAAAGTGCTGAATTACAGGTGTGAGCCACCACACCCAGCCCCAGGGAAATTATCTTAAGGAGAAAAAATTGAGCAGATATGAAGGCCAATACATCTGTTTCTATTCCATTAAATAGTATGTTCCTTGATAGCCTTGTCCCCACTTTCGGCACCTGGTAGACTCCTTTGCACCCAGGAAATGCTTAGCAAACAGGCCATGTCTGATATGACCATTAGACATGAAGCTGCAAAGTCAGAATGCAGTCTAGCACACAGTCAGTGTTGTGGATACTGGCCCTCTTTTCAGCCATAGAGCATTTTAACCCTTTCCTAAGTTTGAATAATTCCCCTGCCTTATGAGACTTGATCAGATGCCTCCCACTATAGAGGCTGAAAGCACCAGGTTCTTCTAGCCTTCTTTGCAGCTAAGGCATGACAGATACATGCCTAGGACATACCACTCAGATGCACCTACCCCAATTAACACTGGCAGTTGCAAAAAGAATTCCTAAGGCAGATACTCGATATTCTTTCTACCTTCTAAGACAGCAGTGGTAGTGAGGGTAGTGGTAGTGACCATTATCTGTTACAAACATATTAGGAAATTCCAGGTGCTACTTTCGGTGCTTTCCTCACTAGAACAGTTGTACTATGTGATTTAGGCATTGCTGCTGGCCATAGAATCCCAAACTCGATTCTCCAGCCTCCCAGCAATTCCGTGAGCTGTCCATCTCCTTTCAACAAATTCCTCTGCTGCTTAAATCAGCCAGAGATTGTTTTCTGTTGCTTACAACTAAGAAACCTGATTGAAACAACACAAAGATACGAACACTATCCAAGATTAAGAAAACACAAGTTTAAACTTTGTTCATCACTTAGAATAGACAAATCTAATCTATAGTGACAAAATGCAGATCAACAGTTGCCTAGAGCGGGAGGTGGAGGGATAACTGGGAAGAGGCACGGGGAACCTTTTTCTTTTTTTTTTTTTTTTTGAGACAAGGTCTCACTCTTGCCCAGGCTTCAGTGCAGTGGCCTTATGATGACTCACTGGAGCCTTGAACTCCTGGGCTCGAGTGATCCTCCCATCTCAGCCTCCTGAGTAGGTAGGACTACAGGTGGAGGTCACTATGCTTGGCTAATTTTTTTATTTTCATAGAGACAGGAGTCTCACTATGTTACCGAAGCTGGTCACGAACTCCTGGGCTCAAGCGACTCTCCTTCCTCAGTAGCTCAAAGTGCTGAGATTACAGTCATGAGCCACTATGCCTGGCCGCACAGGAAACTTTTTTGGATGATAGAAATGTTCTACTGCTTAATTGTGTCAGTGGTATATGGGTGCACAAATTTGCCAAAACTCATTGAATGTATATTTTAATTGGGTGCATTTTATCTTACATAAATTATATCTGAAGAAAGCTGATTTAAGACTTCATTATGGGCTGGATGTGGTGGCTCATGCCTGTAATTCCAGCATTTTAGGAGGCTGAGGTGGGCAGATCACTTGAGGTCAGTAGTTCGAGACCAGCCTGGCCAACATGGTGAAACCCTGTCTCTACTAAAAATACAAAAATCAGTCTGGCATGGTGGCAGGTGCCTGTAATCCCAGCTACTCGGGAGGCTGAGGCAAGAGAATCACTTGAACCTGAGAGGCAGAGGTTGCAGTGAGCCGAGATCAACCACTGCACTCCAGCCTGGGTGACGTAGCAAGACTCTGTCTCAAAAAAAAAGGCCGGGTGCGGTGGCTGACACCTATAATGGCAGGCCAAGGTGGGCGGATCACCTGAGGTCAGGAGCTCCAGACCAGCCTGACCAACATGGAGAAACCCTGTCTCTACTAAAAATACAAAATTAACCGGGGGTGGTGGCGCATGCCTGTAATCCCAGCTACTCAGGAGGCTGAGGCAGGAGAATCACTTGAATCCGGGAGGCAGAGGTTGCAGTGAGCTGAGATCGTCCCATTGTACTCCAGCCTGGGCAACAAGAGTGAAACTCTGTCTCAAAAAAAAAAAAAAAAAAAAAATAAGACTTTATTATAAAATATGGAGTGTATCCAAACCAAAACAAAAATACTTTTTATTCACATACTGAGGTTTATAAAGCAAAATAATTAGTTGGCAGGGTGGGAGGGTACACACAGGTAAAAAGCCATTGGAAAATAGCTATATGGTTATAAATGACAAATATAAAGAAAGGCCCAAAGTCAAAGCCATATGCTGTTTAAACTCTTGCACATTTTTCACGTAAGCATGAAAGTTATGGCAAGCTAAGGCATCTTCCCTAACTATCTTCAATCTTTTTTCATAGCTGATACAAACATTTCTAAGATGAAAACTTTCTTCTCCTTAGCAATTGTTAATTTACTTGACATCTAATCCATTCTAGGATGAATATAATGAAATCGCAGAATATTACCGTCAAAGAGGCTCTAAGAATATTATTCTATCCAAGTTATTCATTTATAAAAGAAGCAAATGAGACCTAAGGAGGGGAAGAGAAGTGGCCTGCCCAAAGCCACCCAGCTTTAAAAATGGTCTTTAGAAGTGATTTCTGTTACTATTTGGGGGAAGAAAATCTTTAAATATGCAAAGCCATACCTTTAAGGGATTTTTATGGGTGATTTTTCCTGGAGATTTAGTCATTAATCTACAAATAATTGAAAACAAAAAACAAAAAACCCATATATCATAGGTAAAATGAAAACTTACACATTTTCTGAGCTAGAATATCCTCATGCTCACATATGTACATGTGACCACTTATTTCAAGGCATAAGACTTTCTTTTATTTTATTTTTTGTAGAGACAGAGTCTTGCTTTTCCCAGGCTGGAGTGCAACGGCATGATCATAGCTCAATGTAACCTTGAATTCTTCGGCTTAAGGGACCCACTTGCCTCAGCCTCCCAAATAGCTCGGACTACAGGCATGTCCACCACGCATGGCTAACTTTCCACTTTTTGTAGAGACAGTGTCTCCCCATATTGCCCAGATTGTTCTTGATCTCCTGGCCTCAAGCAATTCTTCCACTTTGTCCTCCCAAAGTGTTGGGATTACAGGCATGAACCACCATGAGACATAAGAAACATGTGTGATGGATAGTGAGTTAGAAATTTTATTTAGTAAATTACAAAAGCAACAAAACTACATTAGAGGCCAGGCTATGGTGGCTCACGCTTGTAATCTCAGCACTTTGGGAGGCCGAGGCAGGTGGATACCTTGAGGCCAGGAGTTCAAGACCAGCCTGGCCAACATGGTGAAACTGCGCTCTACTAAAAATTTAAAAATTAGCCAGGCGTGGTGGCACACACTTGTCATCCCAGCTACTCAGGAGAATTGCTTGAACCCAGGAGGCAGAGATTGCAGTGAGCCAAGATCGCGCCACTGCACTCCAGCCTGAGGGACAGAGCGAAACTCTGTCTCAAAAAAAAAAAAAAAAAGGCCAAAAAAAAAAAAAAAACCAAAAACCTACATGAGAGAAAATTTGGAAAGTATATAGGGGACAAAGCAACTATAATGTCTCTACTTAAACAGCTGTCATGATCACTTGTTTGTATTGCCTGTTAACATTTTTTCTCTAGAATATTTTACATAATTATTAATGAAGCCTACCTAAAATTTTGTAACTACCTTTCCCACCTATATTATAGCATAAACATTTTACTTTCTTTTAAAAATTAGACCATGGCTGGGTGCAGTGGCTCATGCCTGAAATCCCAACACTTTGGGTGGCCAAGGATGGAGGATTGCTTGAGGCCAGGAGTTCAAGATCAGCCTAGGCATAGCAAGATCCCATCTCTTAAATGAAAAAATAAAATAAACATGGGATGATTATTGTTGTACAGATAAAATAAGTGAAGATAAACTTAAAAAAAAATTTTTTTTAATTGGACCATTATTATTTATACTGTTTTTATTGTGGCTTTTTGAGCAGAGGTAAAATTGTTCCTCCCCAATCCCAACTGATGTTAATAATCTTTGGTATTCTTTCATTCTTTTATCCATCCTCATATAATCGCATACAGTCATGTACGGAATATACATATATGGAGTGGGGTTGTCATTGTAGGTTTACATATTGTACTTCTCTGCATCTTACTCTCAAGTAATACACTGTGGCAATCTCTCCAAGTTAATTGTTATAGATCTAAGAAATTACTTTTTTTTTTTTTTTGAGATGGAGTCTCACTGTTGCCCAGGCTAGAGTGCAGTGGTGAGATCTCGGCTCACTGCAACCTCCGCCTCCCAGTTTCAAGCTGGGATTACAGATGTGCGCCACCATGCCTGGCTAATTTTTGTATTTTTAGTAGGGGCTGGTTTCACCATGTTGGTCAGGCTAGTCTTGAACTCGTGACTTCACGTGATTTGCTTGGCTCAGCCTCCCAAAGTGCTGGGATTACAGGTGTGAGCCACCATGCTTGGCCCTAAGAAATTACTTATAATGACTGCATAATATTCCATGGTACAAATGACTGTGTTAACCATTTCTCCACTGATGAACATTCCCTTTATGTCCATTATTTTGCCACTGCAAACAATGCCACAACGAACATCTTGGTACACAGAGCTTTACATATTGGTGCTTTTATTTATGTGGAGTTTCCATAGATGTGGCTAGGCTGCTTTCCAAAAAGGCTATAACTATTCTCATTTCCCCCAGGAATATTTATTGCCTAAATGCCTTTCTCCTGCATTCCAGCCAATAGTGGATGTTAACACTTTTTAGTTCTTGTCAGTCAGATGGGTGACAAGTGATAGTTTATAGCTACTTTTGCTGATTGCTGGTGCTACTGAGCATCTCTATGTCGTATACTTACTATACATTAAGATTTGCTCGTCTGTCAGTTATCTAGTCCTCTGATTTGCCTAATTTTCTTTTGGGTTATCAGCCTTTTTTTTTGTACCAAATAGTGAGAGCTTCTAAATAACATGTATTAATTGTTTATTTGTTATACGCAATGTTTTTTCCCATTTATCTTTTTGTCTTTTGACTTTGTGGTCACTTTTGCTATTAAAATATTCTTTTTTTTTTTTTCTGAGACAGAGTCTTACTCTGTCCCCCAGTGCAGTGGCACGATCTTGGCTCACTGTAACCTCCACCTCCTGGGTTCAAGTGATTCTCGTGCCTCGGCCTCCTGAGTAGCTAGGATTACAGGCATGAGCCACCACACCCAGCTCATTTTTTGTATTTTTAGTATAGATGGGTTTTTGCCATGTTGGCCAGGCTGGTTTCAAACTCCTGGCCTCAAGTGACCCACCCACTTTGGTCTGTCACAAAGCAGTGGGATTACAGGCATGAGCCACCTCACCCAGCTGGTAGATAGTTTTTGGTTTTTATTCTATTTTATTTTGTCATTAAGCTTATGTTAGCCATAATGAATTGGAAGTTTTTCATCTTTTTCTATAACCTATAAATACCTCAATTACATTGGAATTATCAGTTCTTTAAAAGATAATAGAGCACAGCTATGAAACCATTTGATCTTGGTACCCTTTTTAAAAAGTAGTCAGATGTTCAAGCCCTTTTCTGTTTCTTCAAAAGAAATTTATCTAGGCAGCTTTTCAACTAGTTAGTCATTTATATTTTCCTAGGAAACTATATATTTCCTTAAGTTCGTCAAATTTTTTGACAGAGCCTGTAGTCTCAGCTACTTGGGAGGCTGTGGTGGAAGGATCATTTGAGCCCAGTAGTTCAAGGCTGCAGTGAGCTAGGCTCGCGCTACTGCACTCCAGCCTGAGTGACAGAGCAAGATCCTATCTCAAAAAAAAAAAAAAAAAGAAAGAAAAATTTGTTGACAGAGCATAAGCATTTTCCCATATGCTATGTAAGGAATGGTGGAGAGAGAAGGAACATTTGTTGAACAGCTGCTATGTGCCAAACATGATGCTTCATATTTTATTTCTATTGTCTCATTTAATTAAATCTCATATTGATTCTGTTGAGGATGTATCATTATCCTCATTTTCCAGATGAGAATACTGAGGCTTGGGAAAATGAGGTAATAATATGCCCAGGATCATGGCAAAGAGAGCCAGAAATGTAATTCAGGTACATCCATATGATTTCAGAACTGGTTCTTTCATTTGTTACACCTGGCTTTCTCCAAATAGTTTCACAATCATTATATTTATTGACTAAGAAATAGTTGCTTGAGAAAATGTGTCATTGTTTTCTTCCCCCCCCCAATTATTAGGGTATTTTTCTGTTTTTTACGATAATAAGTGGATATAAAAAGGAATAGAGTCCCTTTTCTTCATATTTAGGACATCTTTTCTTAAGCTGAGTTTCCAGAACAGAATTTCTAGGTTGACAAGAATGATTGTGATAATGAATATGTATTAAAGGGTACAGTTTAAAAGGAAGGTTAATAACAGGATTACACAGACAGGTAATATGACTTATTCTGGAAAAAGCCTTGCTATGATTATGACAGCCCCTTTGAGATCTCACTTGCAGTCTGCTCTTCATTTTGTACTGGGAATCCCTCACTCTGAGACTAGTAATTCTTCACGCTGCCCTTGATAACCCTTGAATCACTGCCTGCCTTTGAATAAATAACCATCAGATGCTGCCGCATGCCTCTCACCAAGTTAATGTGGCTCCTATTCCTCCCTGACCTTCCTCCTTTCTTTCCATCTCTACGGTTGCAGTGCTAACCTCTAAAAACACCCATTCAGGCCTTGGCAAACACTAAGGAAAATAATGTTAAGTTTCTGGAAAGAGCCTGTTGGTCTCTATATCATGCCTATCATGATACAAAGCAATGGTTTTCAGTTTATATTTTTTGAAGCCCTCAGGCTTTCTTGAGTCTGTCTTGAGTGGAGAGAGGAAGCCACCAAGCTGGTGGGGTTCTGGGTCCCCCTTCTTACCCCCTTCAACCAGAGTCTCTCTGTTCTTTTCTGATTCACATACTACAGCTTTTGGGGAAGCATTTCCTGTTTTTATTTATTTATTTATTTATTTGAGACAGGGTCTCAATCTGTCACCCAGGCTGAAGTACAGTGGCAGGATCATGGCTCACTGCAGCCTCAACCTCCTGGGCTCAAGCAATCCTCCTGCCTCAGCCTCTCAAAGTGCTGGAATTACAGGCATGAACCATAGTGCCTGGTGGGAAAGGATTTCCTTTGAAGATCAGTTTCTGCTGTTTAAAAACAAAGGTTCTAAAATCATTGATATAGAGAAATAAGAATGTTGAAACGATACAAAGTTATAGCCATATTTTTGTAAAATTAATTTAGAAAAAATTTTTAAAATAATAAGTTAACAGAAACCTAAAGAATATTGAAAAGTCTCCTGACCCTCCCCTAGACTGACCTAGAATGTGTATCCTCCTCCCCACATACACACGTAAGACCACAAAAACTGAGGATTGTCTATTACTTTCCAATTACTGCTGTGACAGAAAAGGAAAGTTTGGCACTTTGGGGAATTCAAATTAATTGAAAGCAGACTTGAGTTAATTTCCATTTCAGTGCCCTTTATTGAATGGGTCTTTAGTGCATATTTCTAATTTAGTAGAATGAGAACTTTTTATGCTGGGGGGAGGGTGATGAGGAAATACTTTCCCCTGAAACTAAAATAATTCATCAGGACAAATCCTGCAGCCTTTTTCAAGAAGAGAGTCTATATAATCTTTCTGGTGTAGAAAAAATGCTTTAAACATTATGAAAAGGGCTGTTTCCTTTTTTTTTTTTTTTCTATAGCACCTAAAAGCAACATTATTTTGTGACAGTAACACCCTGTTTGTTCATGCTTCATAGTTTTCAAAGCACTCTCATGTACGTTATTTCACTTGATCACTACAGCAATGCTGTGCGGTGGGCCAGCACATGTTCCATTCATTTTATACCCAAGGAAGCCATAGCTTGTACAAATTATTTGCCCCAAGTTACACTGGAAGTTGCTTCAAGTAAGACCAGTAGTCTTTCTATGATTCTCTATCTTTAAATAAACTGCTTCATGCCACAGTATTCCAAAGTACTATAATTTAAGGTACCACTTTAAGGTACCACTGTCATTTAAAAAAGGTATCAATTCCTGTGTGGGCTCTGATAGCCATCTGAGTAAACAGGTTGAATGGACTGATACAAGGAAAAAAGTTTTGGCGGGTCTGATGAGAAAGATTGAGAGAAAGAGAAATAATATCAAGTAGGACTACAAAGAGGGATGTAATCAGCAATTCAGAGAATATGAAATATTATTTGTAAAATTCGATATGCAATATTTGTTGCCAATTCCTTCCTTCCTTCCTTCCTTCCTTCCTTCCTCCCTTCCTCCCTTCCTCCCTCCTTCCCTTCCTCTCTCCCTTCCTTCCTTTCTTTCTTTCGTTCGTTCGTTGTTTCTTTCTCTCTCTCTCTTTCTCTCTTTCTTTCTTTCTTTGACGGAGTCTTGCTCTGTTGCCCAGGCTGGAGTACAATGGCATGATCTCTGCCCACTGCAACCTCTGCCTCCCGGGTTCAGTCAATTCTGCCTCAGCCTCCCAAGCAGCTGGGACTACAGGCACAAGCTGCCATGCCCAGCTAATTTATTTTGTATTTGAGTAGAGACACAGTTTCACCTGTGTTGCCCAGGCTGGTCTCGAACTCCTGAGCTCAGGCAATCCACCCACCTCGGCCTCCCAAAGTGCTAGGATTACAGGCATGAGTCACCATGCTCGGCCGCCAATAATTTCTAACAGCTAGATGAAATGGATAATTTTTGAGGAAAACATACATTATTGAAATTTGTTTTAAAAACAGTAGAAATGTTTTTATCCAGAACAACTATCTGCAGAAAATATTAAAAGGGAAGGTCAAATATCTACTCCCCAATAAGAAATGATTCAGCATCATATCACAGGAAGGTCCTATAAATAACAGTGTCTGTGTTATTTAATCTATGCTATAGAATAGGATGTATGTAAATAGCTAAATTTATTCTATGAGGTTCTAAGACCAACTCTAGGATAGCCTAAATAAATAAATAAACATATTCTAAATAAAATGTCAGAAAACAAAAATATAACACTATGATCAGCAAAGCTTGTTCTAGAAAATAAAAATTAATTAATAAATGTAACGCAAGAAAACAAAGAGTACAGTGTGACCCTCAGAAGCAAAATGGTAAGGAGATAAGACAATTCTCACAATATGTAAATACACAAGTGTTTAAAACTAGGATACCTCAATGAAAATGTAGGTTTTTATGCCCACAACCAAACAACAACAACAACAAATCTTTGAATACATAGCAATTTAAAGTGGCAAAGGCAATAAATTAAAGAATTAAAATTAAAATAGGGGTCTGGCACAGTGACTCATGCCTGTAATCTCAGCACTTTTGGAGGCCAAGGCAGGCAGTTAGCTTCAGCCCAGAAGTCTGAGACCAGCCTGAGCAACATAGCAAAACCCTGTCTCTACAAAAAATAAAAAAATAAAAAAAAAAAAAAGAAATTAGCCAGTCATGGTGGTGCACTCCTGTAATTCCAGCCACTTGGAAGACTGAGGTGGGAGAATTACCTGAGCCCAGGAAGTCAAAGCTGCAGTGAGCCATGATAGAGCCACTGCACTCCAGCCCGGTGGCAGAGTGAGACCTGGTCTCAAAAAAAATTTTTTAAATAATTTAAAAATGAAATAAATAAAAGAATTAAAATAAGACTTGGTCACCAGACATCTCAAACAATAAGTGGCCTTATTTTGAAAATGGTCCCTGGTGCTCAAGTCGGCCCTTTACGTGACCCTTTCTCAAATATAGGTGCTGCTAGAAACAGGGTGGCTCCTGCCACTGAACCAGGGCACAAGGCCATCACCCCTCCTTAGTTAACTGCCTGCCTGGCTGTCCCCTCCCCAGACTGTGAGCAATTAAGGAGTATACAGGGAGTTTTATTCATCTTTCTGTCTCCAGCCCCTGGCACCATTCTCAACATACTCTCAACAAATATTTGTGGAAGTGACCTGATTCTCATGCGATAGACTACCAGAGAAACATGCTTTTTATACAACTTGCTTCACATCAACAATAAAGACTTAGTGGTAAATACAGAGAGTTTGGCTTGCAGATAATTTTTATTAGGAAAAAAGCCCTATTTTATTTTAACAAGCAAATTTCCACTGGCAGAAATATATCCCCTTGTTCCCACTCCCTGGCTTGAAAAACCAAGAGAGAGTAGGCTCTCCTAGAGAACGGTCCCACACCAAAACTAACTGTAGTGCTGTTCATCATGGCCAGCAGCCCCAAAGTGCCCAGAGCCAGTGAGAACAGGAGCAAAGCATGCAGAGGAGGTAATTCCATAGCTCAGGAGCACAGAAGGCTCAGAAATGAAATAACAAAGATCCTTCCATCCTCACTCCACTGGCATGTTAATTTTTGTCATTGTTCACCTAAGATCAGTCAGGATAGAATCAATTGGTAGAATTAATATGTGTCTACATCAATCAGGAAAAAAACATCAGCATGCTATCACACACACAAAACCAACCACTGGCCAGAGATTATTTTAAGTTTAAAAACGCCTCATTGAAGACATGAAAACTTCTCAAAAGTTTCAGATCAGGGCTGAAAGTCACTTCCAGGGGCCCTTCTGACTCATTCTAATGCTTGGCATACTTCAATGTGTCAGAACCAGATTTTGTGAGCCTGAATGTCTCATGGTCTCTGCGTCTGGTCAGGGAAGATATGCTTCATCTCTTTTCTTATCCTGATTTGACTGTCTTTAATCTTTCAAACTTTCAAACAGATTCTCCCCCTGGATTCATCTGAGTGGAAGTTAAAAACCTCCTGGAGGCCAGGCACAGTGGCTCAAGCCTATAAATTTCAGCACTTTGAGAGGCCGAGGCAAGAGGGTCACTTGAGCCCAGGAGTTCAAGACCAGTCTGGGCAACATAGTGAGACCCTGTGTTTACAAAAAGTTTGGTTTTTTTGTTTTGTTTTTTGTTTTTTGTTTTTAATTAGCCGGGCATGTTGGCATGCACCTGTAGTCCCAGCAACTTGGGAGGCTGAGGTGGGAGGTTCGCTTGAGCCCGGGAGGTCAAGGCTGTAGTGTGTCATGATTGTGCCACTGCACTCCAGCCTGGATGACAGAGTGAGCCCCTGTCTAAAAAAAAAAAACAAAAATCCTCCCAGAGACACTGTGCAAGAGACAGAGAGCCCCAGTACAATGTAAATATCTACTTCAAAAGACAATAAAGTGACCGTCACTATACTTTCACTAAGTAAGTCCCAATTGATAGGAAGGAAAGACAAAGAAGGACAAGAGCGCTGTCCTGGGAGACGCTGGAGGGAAAGAACCCTGAGCTCCAGAGACAACTCCCTCCAGTCCTAGAGATGGCCCCGATCTGCAGAGGAGCACATTAACATGGAAAAACTTTAGTCCTCAGGAAACGTTCCTTCTGCTAAAGCAGAGGCAGTTGCAGGACTCCCAGATCTAAACCAGGTGGCTGAGTTAGTAGTACCTTGTGAAATGGATCATCAGTCACCAAAGCTTAATTTAGGTGAGAGGGGAAACCAGGTTACTGCCGCCCCTCCTGGGAGAATTTTTTCATAGTTCAAATGAAATGACATCCAATTTGGAACTGCCTTTGGCGCTTTCAGAACAGCTAGAAAGGAGAAAAAGAGTACAATCCAATTTTCAGAATGACTATAATTTCCCACCACTGCCCAGTGAACAAAGACTCCCAGTGAGCAAAGCCTTCAAAAGTTGGAAATCATAGTTAAACCTTGAAAATCGATGAGTTCAGTTAGAAAAATAGCCCACAGCCTGTGCATACTTGACAGGGGTCAGCGATGGTCCCTGAGTACTAAAACCACAGCACTTTCCCCTACAGAACTAGTCCACTCACAGGCCTTATGCATTCCTACCTGGGGATCTTGGTCCTACAACCCTCTGCTCTCTGTCAACCAAGTCTTGCTCAACCCTCAAAGGGCAACTCATGTCTCATACCCTTCATGAAGCCTGCTTTGGCCATTCTCCTCAACTGTCATCTCGTCTCTCCTCAGCTAAACCAAGGATCATCTTGTTTTTGAGACGGGGGGTCTCATTCTGTCAACCAGGCAGTGGTGCAATCATGGCTCACTGCAGCCTTGACCTCCCAGGCTCAAGCGATCTTGCCACCTCAGCTGCCTGAGTAGTTGAGACTACAGACATGCACTACCAGACCCAGCCCTTTGTGTGTGTGTGTGTGTGTAGAGACAGGGTTTCACCATATTGCCCAGGCTGGTCTCGAGCTCCTGCACTCAAGCAATCCTCCTGCCTTGGCCTCCCAAAGTCTTGGGATTATTACAGGCATGAGCCACTGCACCCAGCCAAGTCTCATCTTATAACCGATTATTATCGCAAAGTCCAGCAGCAGAAGCCTAGATATGGGAAAGAGTCAACATTTTTGTTGATCAATGAAAAGTGTAAATTCATCATTAGTTTGATTATTTCTTTTATAATTTCAGCTTATCTCATACATGCCCTCCCTAGAGATAAGGCATACTGAACCCCACCAATTAGTACGTTTTTACCACATCTGAAAAGTTTGGAACAATGAGAAAAGGGCTAGAGACATTCCATAAGGAGGCCAGAACACACTGGGGCTGGTTTTGCTAAGAAGCTATTTTTTGATTCCTCAATCTGTTGTTGCATTATTTCAATGTCCTTGTTTGGAACAAGTTGAGACAGGAATAAGTTAATAAAAAATAGGGCCGGGCGCGGTGGCTCACGCCTGTAATCCCAACACTTTGGGAGGCCGAGACGGGCGGATCACGAGGTCAGGAGATTGAGACCATCCTGGCTAACACAGTGAAACCCCATCTCTACTAAAAATACAAAAATTAGCCAGGCGCTGTGGCAGGGGCCTGTAGTCCCAGCTACATGGGAGGCTGAGGCAGGAGAATGGCGTGAACCCAGGAGGCGGAGCTTGCAACGAGTGGAGATCGCGCCACTGCCCACACAGCGAGACTTGGTCTCAAAAAAAAAAAAAATAGAAGAGAAGTGTTCTATCCCCCTGCCTCCAAACTGAATTACATACTTCTTTGTTCCAGGTAGTTAGATAGCAATCCTGTTCTTCAGAATTTTTTTTTTTTTTTTTTTTTGAGACACAGTCTTGCTCTGTCACCCAAGCTGGAATGCAGTGGCACAATCTTGGCTCACTGTAACCTCCACCTCCTAGGTATTTTTTTGTAGACATGGAGTTTCACTATGTTTCTCAGGTCATGTTGCCCTGATCTCGAACTCCTGGGTGAAAGTGATTTGCCCACCTGGGCCTCCCAAAGTGCTGGGATTACAGGCATGAACCACCACACCTGGCTTCTTCAGCATTTTTTAAAGTATGCGAGGAAAGACACTGAACAACCTCTCTTGAAGTTTATTCTGGGACTGCTTAAGCATATGCTGTAAGGCAGTCAGTCCCTGTGCAGATTATGCTCTTTTCATCTTGCTCTGATGCCACTGGAAAATGATTCCTTTACCTGAAGACAAGTTGATCTAACAGGGTACACACACGCTGCCCCACACCATTTCCTACCTTTAATGCTCTTCAGAGGGTCTTCCATTTTGATCTTTGATAATGCAATCTATGAACATTTTCATCAGGCTCCCCGCTGTAGAACTAAATAAAAGCGTTCCTCAAAGAGTCAGGAAGGCAGGGCACCTGCTGGCCCATGCAGTCTGGGAATAGAAGAATGCTAGACTGAGATCTAACCCTGACTTCTTACTGTGGGGCCTTAGGAAAACCAGGCCCCCTCTCTTGGCTTCCATTTTCTCATCTGTAGTATGAGGAGGCTTTCAAAGTCCTGGTAGCTCTAAAATGCTGATGCTAAAATTTAACAGGATAATTCCAAATATCACTCAGCAGTGTGGTAACAAGGTGATATCACAACCAATGGCCTCCCTTCCCCAGCCCTCCAGCCCCCAAAGCCTTCTGTAACTGTTCTTTTGTTTAATCCAAACAAATCATCACCTTACCCTAAGCTGAAATTATGCTAAACAATTCATCATTTCTCAATCCCTAGTATTTTCACTATGCAGTTTTACCTATGTTTTAGTATTCAGGTCTTTAAGGAAAGGAAACAAAACTTTTTTTCTTTCTTTCTTTCTTTTTCTGGCTAAATGAATGTCCCTGGTCACCCTTACATTTCTTTCCAACGAATACTGTCACTGGGCTGCTCCATGGTCACCTGAAACTCAGTCTGTTGAAATCACATTGGTATCTTTAACCTCTCCAGACTCCCCCTTCAGGTTCCCCTAGCTCTGCCACCAGCACCACCACTGACCCATGCTCAAGACCCTGGAATGATTGCCTCTTATCCTAAAATCCACCAGTTGTGAAATCCTTACAAGTCTTCCTTGGTAAGGTTTCTTTCATTTTCTCCTTTGTTTTTCATTGTCGCCTCTTTGGTTCAGCCCTGACTGCTTCATGCCTAAACATCTCTAGGAGCATCCTAGTTAGTTCATCCATCCTCTTCACTGCTACTACATTGTTTTCCTTTAAATGTCACTTAGATGATCTTTTGCTCCCGCTCAAAAACTGTAACAGGCATTTCCTTTTTTCTTTTTTCTTTTTTTGATACAGTCTCACTGTGTCTCCCAGGCTGGAGTGCAGTGGTGCGATCTCGATCTCGGCTCACTGCCCGCCTCTGCCTCTCAGGTTCAAGCAATTCTCCCTGCCTCAGCCTCCCAAGTAGCTGGGATTACAGGCACCCACCACCATGCCTGGCTAATTTTTGTATTTTTAGTAGAGATGGGATTTTGCCATACTGGCCAGGCTGATCTCAAACTCCTGACTTCAGGTGATCTGCCTGCCTTGGCCACCCAAAGTGCTGGGATGAAAGGAGTGAGCCACCGCACCCGGCCTGTTTTTTTGTCTTCATAAAATAAAATTGAGATCTCAAGGTCCTCCACAATGTCCCTGGCCCGCCCCTCCAGCCTCATTTCTGATGTGTAGGAGGTCTGCCAGCTGCCTCAGCCTTGTTCGCCACTTGGATTCCTACTTTGTCTCTTCCTCTCCCTGCTGCGTGGTCTGCCCCACTCACCCCACTCCAATGGACAAATCCTTACTCATTCTCCAAAGTCTAATGCAGGCCCATTCCCTCTCTAGAACTTTCCCCTTCAATCCAATAGGAAATTATCTTTCCTTTCTTGGAATAACTATAAAACTCAATAGGAATCAAAACAAATTTTTCTACTGTTATTCATTTTATGTAAATAATCTCATTTTCTAAGTTAATTGTAAACTTCTTTGAGAAAAGAGGCTATTTTTTCCACCTCTTATTATCCCTGGTACATAGGATATATTCTAACATAGAGTAGAAGTTCAATAAAGGCTTGTTGACAAAGTCACTACACTGTCCTAAACACTGGCAGTGGTAACTATCTAGCAAATAATCCCCCTCAACTAATGAATTATTGATAATTAATTGATAAGGTGTTCTCGCATCTAAAAATCATGGATGTAGAGATTAAGGGAGAAATAATTGGTAGAAGAAAATCCAGACTGGGAGAGTAGAACAAAAGGATTTAGTGTTCTATCTAGGCCCTAAAGGACATTTGCAGAGTTGCAGGGTCATAAAATAGGATGATCTGCAATAGCTTAGCCCTTGTTATATATATTAGATTCTCATGTTTTAAATTTAGAAACAAACTCAATCCTTTTCTTCTTTCACCCACTTGGGAATGCACCTTAGAATCCTCACTGCCTGGTGTTTGTCCACTTCTTTCCTTTTAACACCTGGAGGGCTTGCCTTTGGCTCCTAGTGTCTGCCACTCATCTGTTCCTGAATGCTCCTGTCTCCAAAACAAATTATGTGATGGGCTTTGAATGAGCCAGTAGATGCAGAATAAATCTAAAAAAACAAAAAAAATCCATCCCTTAAAAATAGTATTTCCAGCCTAGTCCTTGCATCTTTAACTCCTTCCTATACATTTTTTAGCTTAGGTCCTTCCTTTAGCATGTGGTATAAATCTGGATGTAAAATTCACATGCAAAACAGATCCCTGCTTCTTAAAATCCTGTAAATTCAGTTATCATAGTTAAGTTTTAATGTACTGTTAATTGTCCATTGGTAAAAATTAAATAAATAAGTAGATGCAATACATTTGAGAAGTCATTAAAATGTTTAAAAGACTGTTTGGAATCATAGAAGCCCAGAGAAGCTGATTTGTGGAAATCCTGGGCTATAAGGAGTGTGAGGAGGAAGAGCTAGGTTGAACCTCGAGCTATGATTTATCTCCACTAAGACCTATTTCCTTCCTATCTCTTGGCAACTTCAGAGTCTTCTCAAATTGACAATATCCTCCTGCCCGACATCAAGGACAAAAAAGATCTATGGTCTCTGCTTAAATGTCACTTTATTAGAAAGGCCTTCTTTGACACATACATGTAAGAGAGGAGTCCTGGCCTCTATGCCCTATCTCCCTTTCACTGCTTTATTTTTCTCCACAACATTTACCAATCATATGATAATGTTATATATTTCTTTGCTCATTGACCATCTTGGCTTATCAGCGCCACCTCATGAGGGCTTGGACATTTTTGTTCACTCTGTATTCCCCAAGACCTAAACCAGTGTCTAGCACAGAATAGGCCTTGAATAAATAGGTGCTGAATAAATGAATAAAGCAATCTCACAGTTCGGAAGGACCAAACGAAACAAAACTGCACCCATCACAACTCCTTGCAATATGGGCTAAGGAATCAGTGTAGAGTGGTAAAGAAAATCAAACAGAAAGATTATACAGAGATCAGCCAGCCAAGCCCTGTCACTTTACGAATACAGAAAACGAGGTCCAGAGAGGATAAGTGACTTGGCCAAGTCATAAGCTCCTGTTTTGACAGAAAAAATAAAATGATTCACTATAGAGTCCCAATTTCTTATATACATATGATGATTATGGAATCAGATAACACGTCTTTCATCTCAGTGAGGCAGGCCTCAGAAGTAAGTGGTATAAAATGGCTGTCAGGTCAGATGCCTTGCCCAAATATATCAGCTTCACTGCCTGTCATCAACATTATGACTCTATTCCTTTGAATCTTGAGATGTTTTTTAAAACACACTTTAATCTGTTCTCAGCTAATACTTCAGTCAGTTGAGAGCAACACCGAGAGCCACGCTGGTTGTTAATAGGGAGTAGAAATGGAGAATTTGAGTTTGAAGTCTGGAAGATGTGAATTAAAATCCCAAGTCCATGGTTTAAATAGCTGGTTGACCTTGGGAAAATTACTTAGCCTCTCTGAGTCTGCTAGCTCAGTCTGGAATGACCGTAAGTCTCTAGTGGTGATTATTGCTATGCTTTGCAGTTTAGTCCTAGTACAAAGCTGGAAGCTCAGCTCTAGCCTGAGATCAGTAGAGATAAGAGAACAAGCAAAGGCAGAAGTCTCCTGAGGAGTCCAGATATAAAGGTCTTACAGGATAGGGATGTGTTAGCTTCCAAGGTCTGAAGCACCGAGCTCAGAAGTGAGCCCCACCGGGAGCTGGTTACTGCTGCAGCTGTCAGAATGGAGTGCTCCCATCCACAGCGCAGCCTCAGCCCAGCAGTGGGTAGGAAGGGAGCTCACCAGCAACCAGCTGCTTGGCAACTCTGGGCCTAAAGTTGGGGTTAGAGTGGGATGAAGGAGCTGCCCTGGCACCAATTTATCAGAGGTGCTAAAACATCCCTGGAAATGTGAGAGGGAGAAAACTAGATTTAGATTTATCAGGATTTCTCTTCAGGAAAGTCTCTTGTGTGATTGAATGGTATGCTTCCTTCTGGCAGTTTTACTGATCATGAAAAATTAAGAAAACTAAATAAATAAAAAGAAAGAAATGCTTCGATAAGCCCCTTGAGGGCTGGTGTGTGTGTGTGTGTGTGTGTGTTTGGGGTGAGAGTAGGGTATCCTAAATGCAGATTTGAATAGCAACACATGGTCACCAAAAAGCCTTTAGCCTTCAAAGAAGACAGTCTGGTTTTCTTGCGGGATTTTCATTTTGCTGAGTGGTGTAGCCAGTGTGAGGTCAGAGCTGAACTTTACTGATCCTGGACAGGAAGCTGAGCTGAGTACTGCTCTCAGGAGCCTCCTCTTCCACCCTTCCTCCAGGAAGAGATCACCCTCTCTTCATTCAAGTGTGAGATATTGAAAGAAAATCCGTTTAAGCAAGTGCCTTACTTTTACTCTGCCTCAGGTATCTTAATTCAGCTCTGTCTGTGGGACCTTAATCTCAAATCTCAGAAACCCCATCTCACTAACTCCACCTCGTCGGCTCTGCAAATCACTACCTCCCCATATCCTGTGGGACTGCTCCTCTAATCAGAATCTGGAGAGGTTGTCTGGGTGGAGTTCCTGGTGTGTCCCTGTAGCCAGTTAGACATTGGTTGATATGATTTTGCTTCTTGTAACAGCTAGTGACTGGACTAGCTGAATTTACTTGGTTTGTTCCTCTATTTCAGAGTAATTCAAATAAAACTTTATAGTAGTTAGTATATGTGATATACATGTGTAGATGATCACAGTTCATGCCTTTCACCAAACACTTTCATGCCTCTATGCCTTTGTTCCTCCCATCTTCTATCCCTCAAATATCTTTCTTTATCTAATGAAATACGTCTCATCCTTCAGGGCTCAATTCAAGCACCTCTTTCTCTATGAAGCTTGCCCCTGTCCTCTAAGTCATAATTAGTCAATCCCTCTTCTACTACATTCTCAAACTGCATTATTAGTATTTCTTCCTGCCAGGAATTATAGGTAATAGTCTCTACGTATTTACTTATTTATTTTTCGAGATGGGGTCTTGTTCCGTTGCCCAAGCTGGAGCGAATGCAGTGGTATAATCCTAGCTCACTGCAGCCTCGATCTCCAGGGCTCAAGCAACCTTCCTACCTCAGCCTCCCAAGTAGCTGGGACTACAGGTGCACACCACCACACCAGACTAATTTTAAATTATTTTTTGTAGAGGCGAGGGCTCGCTTTCTTGCCCAGGCTGGTCTTGAACTCCTTGGCCTCAAGCAGTCCTCCCCCATCAGCCTTTCAAAGTGCTAGGATTACAGTCATGACCCACCGTGCCATTTCATATTCATATCCATTGTATCTGGCAGGTAATGATTTTTTTTTAATTTCTTTTTTTTAAATCCACAAATTATAATTGTATATATTTAGAAAGCATAGTGCAATGTTATGATACATGTATTCAACATAGAATAAGTAAACCAAGCTAATTAGCCTACCTGTCACCTCATATATTTGTCATTGTTGTAGTGAGGACATTTCAAATTTATTCCCTTAGCAATTTTGAAATACACAATATATTAACTAAAGTCAGCCTGTTATGCAATAGATCTCAAAAATGTATTCCTCCTGTCTTACTGAAAAGTGTACCCTTTGACCAACATGTCTCCATTCACCCACCCACCCCCAGCCTCTGGAAACCATCATTCTACTCTTGACTTCCATGAGTTTGACTATTTAGATTCCACATATAAGTGAGCTCATGTAGTATTTGCTGTTTGGTGCTGGCTTATTTCTCTGAGCATAACATCTTATGATCCTAGAGTGCTGGACTTGAAGCCTCAGAATAAACATGGCATATCTCCTTATAGTAGCAATTTTACTCTTCATATTAGCATTTTACTTTTTATACTAACAATTTTACTTAATTTTCAGCAATTAAAAAATTATCAAATATTTTTAATGTTCAGATACTTTATGGAGGGGAGTACAAAATTAGCTGGACTTTTAAAGATAACTACATTTAAATCATTTGTTCACATTCCTCTGACATGCGAACTATTTGCAGTGGGCACTCAACACAAGTTTGAGTTGAATTTAATTTCAGGAGATGTTTATAATCAATTATTTCTTTCCCTAAAAAACCCCACAGAACTTTATTTATTCATATTAACAGCAAGAAGACCATCCTTTTTTTAAAAAAATTAATGAGCTAGAAAAGGCAAACTGGAAAAATCAATGTTATTTCACCTAAATTGTAAATTTTGGTTTAACAAAGCTCACTATTTAAACATGCCTGAGAAATCTTTCAGAGCACTACCCTTTGGCAAAGACCAAATGATTCTTTGTATTTAAAAAAGTTTTCATAAGATACATTATACACATAAAATAACATATGCAATACATGCACAGTTTGCTTTTCCAAGTCTTTACAGTATCTGATAAGTAAAAAATTTAACTGAATAATAAATAATAAGTATTTATCCAGTGAAATATCCTTGAAACTTTATGAAGCCACTGCCAAGAAGTAGGGCGTAAAACTAATATTTTCCTTTTTTTAAGTATATCAGGTTAAGTACAGCCAAATAGAAATGAATCAGCTATGATGTTATCTGCAAGCCTTGCTTTATACTACATTGCTTTCAAATCTCAATTATAAAAGCAATACATGCTTAATGTAGAGATGTTAAAAGCCTGACCCACTGGACCCTCTTTTTCCTTCCTGCTCATTGTAGGTGGAAGGGTCAATAGGAAGTCACATGGCCCATCTGGAGCGCCTGGAAGACAACAGAGGGCATGACAGTGGCTAAATCAGGAGCGAGCGATCCACCTTGAGTGACTGACACTAGCTTGCCTGTGCATGGGACTTACTGCAGCCAAGGAGTCAATGTGCTGCCCAAATTTTGTGTTTGACATATACCCCTTTTATCTCATACAGTTTCAGAACTTAATCTCCCAACTTCCTTTGTAAAAGCAATGGCTTTCCCATCAATTCCATTTTATTTTAGCAATATATATTTTAAACAATATATCATGTAGTCAATGATCCCCTCCAAAATCAGAATCCAATGGTCTTATCTACTTTTTATACCTTATTCCGTCATCCAAATTATTATTCCCATGATGATTTATTTAGCCATGCACTAATATAGACTTTCTGCCTACCGATGAAAGTCTTGATCAAAATCATTCCATGACTCCTGAAGTTCAAATGTCCTAAATCAACAGAAAAACCCCTTTGAGTTCTGGCTTCTGCCCAGCTCTGCAGACTCATCTTTAGTCGCTCCCATACACACTGGGCTCCTATCACAAAGACAGTCATGGTTCCCCATCTATTCTAGCCTCTGGGGTTGTTCCCTGTGTGGACATCCTTCCCCTGCACCAGGCTAGCTGTCAAACTCCTAATGTCCTTCAAAGTTTTGTGCAAATGTCATTCTTCCCTGTCTTTCTTGATATGTCCCAGGAGAGTTAAGCCCTGTTTTTCTGTGCTGTGGTATAGCATCTCGTCTACACTTCCATTATAGTATTTCTATCAAACTATACATTTAAAAGTCTCACTTCTACAAGATCGGGGTCCATACTCTCAAGGTTTCCACAAATCCTTAAATTATAGGCAAAATTGTATAGGTTCATTTTCTTCTTGGGAAAGAGTTCAGAGCTCACAGCAGTCTCTCAAAGGAGTCTATAATTACTCTCTCAAAAATAAACTTAGAAACCACTGCACTAGATTGTGAGTCCCTGGGAAACAGAGAGTGAGTTCTAGAGTTCTTTGAGTCTCTGCAGATAGATGCCTAATGTTAGCTGAATGAGCATTTCAGTTATTGTTTAGAGGTAGATGCTTATTCTAGTAAAGAGATATAGTAAATTCAACCTCCTCTGTTTTTTTATTTAAGTAGATAGAAAGTGTGATTCTGTGAAAAGTACGGATATTTTTCATACATTCAAGTGTGATACTGTGAAAATCCTTCCATATCTTTCTCCTGCCAAATGTACGATGAAAAGTACACTGGGTTGGGCCAGGTGTGGTGGCTCCTGCCTGTAATCCCAGCACTTTCGGATGCCGAGGTGGACGGACCACTAGGTCAGGAGTTTGAGACCAGCCTGACCAATATGATGAAACCCCATCTCTACTGAAAATATAAAAATTAGCTGGGCGTGGTGGTGTGCGCCTGTAGTCCCAGCTACTCGGGAGGCTGAGGCAGAAGAATCACTTGAACCCGGGAGGCGGAGGTTGCAGTGAGCCAAGATTGTGCCACTGCACTCTAGCCTGGGTGACAGAGCGAGACTCAGTCTCAAAAGAAGAAAAAGAGAAAATTACGCTAGGCAAAAAGAAAGATATGGAAGGATTTATACCAAACTACTAACAGTGGTTATGCTTGGAAAGAGGAATGGGGTTAGGGGTAGGACGGGCTTTTAAATCTTACTTAAACTCTTCTGTCATGATCGTGTTTGTATTTTATTTTACAATGAGCACTTTTGGGTTTTGAAATTTAAAAATAATGTTTTAAATTATGAGACTTTTTTCTTAAGTGTGTCAGACATCTAGCTTCGAATCCCAGCTCTGTTACTTATTTCGTTTTAGGACTTGGGAAAGTTAATCTTCCTAAGCCTATGCTCCCTCAACTGTCAAGCGGGCATAATGGTTACCTAGCCCACGTGCTTATTAAGTGACAAAGCCCAGCATGAAGTAGGAACTCAGAATACATCACTTCAATGGAAAGTAAATGTGATCTGTTTTTCGCAATCATCAAAGACATCCAAAATAGAACTTAATTAAAACATAGTGTGACTGAGCACAATGGCTCACACCTGTAATTCCAGAACTTTCGGAGGCCAAGGCAGGCAGATCACTTGAGGTCAGGAGTTCAAGACCAGCCTGGCCAACATGGTGAAACCCTGTCTCTATAAAATTTCAAAAATTAGCTGGGCATGGTGGCGTGAGCCTGTAATCCCAGCTACTCGGGAGGCTGAGGCAGGAGGATTGCTTAAACCTGGAAGGCAGAGGTTGCAGTGAGCTGAGATCATACCACTGCACTCCTGGGCGACAGAGCAAGACTCTGTATAAACAAAACAAAACAAACAAACAAAAACATAGTTCATTCTTGTCTCAATGCTATAAGCATTCATATATGCAATCAACTGATGCAACACAGCTGGTTTAGAAGGTGGCTATTTGCCCTTTTTGCTAGCTAATTAAGTCCTCTCACAATTTGTTTATTTGATGGTTATCAAACCAAGAAGGGTTATAAAATTCTATAAAGAAATTTATAATACTTCTGCTTCAAGAGTGATCACTGGTTTAAGCTAAGCTCTCAGTTTGCCTGTGTTCTTATTAGAAAACAGTTCTTTGCAGTTTTCACTCACCTCGTGCCCTGTCTCCACTGGGAGACATCACAGCATGTTTTTTGAAGTCTTCTTCTTGTTTTCTCTAGAAGTTCTGTAAAAAACAAAACGCCATTGATAATGATAGCTACCTTGCATTTTATCCATCATGTTTTTCCTATAATTTTGTAATTAAAAGTTCTTATTATATATACAATTCACTGTTGTTAAAAATTTCTAATAGGTAAAAAACATATACAGTAAAAAAGTAAAAGTCTTTGTTTCTTTTAGTCTTTTAATTTTTAAGTCACTTGGTATTGAGTAAGTACAATCACCTCAGTATTCATATGTTTGGGGGACTCATAAAAATAAATTTCTATGTATTTAAAAACATAGCTGGAGAACTCCAACGTGGCTCAGGGGGTGTTGCTGAATCAGTAGAGTTCAAAGCAGTTGATGCGACCTTAAAATATTGAAAGCCACAAATCTAGAGTCTTTTCTAATATTCCACATTAAATCACCTACTTCAAGTGACATGCGTTGGTAATAGGTTTTTCTTTAGGGCCCAATTGAAGTGATCTATACTCAAAATTAAGAACAAATCTATTTAGAAAACATTCTGTAATTTATATCATTTTTGCTGCAGTACAGGCAGTTTGGCCAATTCACCGAATCTTCCTGGACTTTGGTTTCCTGACCTGTACGATTGGCTTAGTAATACTCGCCTCACAGTGTGGATGTGAAGATTCAGGGACATGAAGCCCGGAGGGAGGGAGACTGGGATATAGAGTGCGGGGAGGGGCAAAGCCTTACTTGGTCACCTTCTGTCATTTTATCAAGAGGCCTTTATCCTGGGTGAATCTGTTTATTCCCAGCTTGGCTTGCTCTTTTTTTCCTTTAACTTAACAGATTTTTTTTTTCTTAAGAGATTACTTTTGTACATAATGCTGTACTTTGTCTAAAGGAATATGAGGCCATGTAAGGCCTGATACTAGCTCTGACAGACACTTCGAGTTGCCACCCAGGATTCATTCTCCTCTTTTTTTTTTTGGAAACCCAGTTAAAAGACTGTATTCCCCCTCTTCCTCACAGCTAAGTGTAACCATGAGACTAGATTTCTACCCATGCAATACAAGGAGAAACACTGAGTGACCACTGGGAAGTTTCCTAAAAGGGAGAACACACCTTTTTTCCCCATTCCTCATTCTTGCTGGCTGAACACCAGTGAGATAGGTGGAGACCTAGCAACATTTTTGGACCAAGAGGTGATATATTAAGGATGGCAGACGAGCAAGATGAGAGGAACCTGGGTGCCTCACACCAAGGAACTCATCTAACAGCACTGGACTGCCTACCTTTGTGGGGTTTTTTGTTTGTTTGTTTGTTTTTAATGTAAGAGAGAAATACACTTCTAGCTTGTTTAAGCCTCTATTCTTCCCACCTCCCCCCCCAACCCCGGCATATACAGATTAACCCAATCCTTACTGATATGCTGGTCTTCTAGCAAGCTATCCAGAGCCCAAAAGCAAAAAAATTTGTTTTTTTTATTTTATTTTTTTTATTTTATTTTTTTTTTTTGAGACGGAGTCTCGCTCTGTCGCCCAGGCTGGAGTGCAGTGGCCGGATCTCAGCTCACTGCAAGCTCCGCCTCCCGGGTTTATGCCATTCTCTCGCCTCAGCCTCCCGAGTAGCTGGGACTACAGGCGCCCGCCACATCGCCCGGCTAATTTTTTGTATTTTTTTAGTAGAGACGGGGTTTCACCGTGTTAGCCAGGATGGTCTCGATCCCCTGACCTCGTGATCCACCCGTCTCGGCCTCCCAAAGTGCTGGGATTACAGGCTTGAGCCACCGCGCCCGGCCGTTTTTTTTTAATAAAAGGCAGGTTTTTCTCTCTGAAGCCCAGGCTGGAGTGCAGTGGTGTGATTGTGGCTCACTGCAGCCTCAACCTCCTGGGCTCAAGCAATCCTCCTGCCTCAGCCTCTGAGTAGCTGGAACTACAGGTGCATGCCACCATGCCTGGCTAATTTTTTGTTTTTGTTTTTTGTTTTTGGTAGAGATGGGGTTTTGCCATGTTGCCCAGGCTGGTCTTGAATTCCTGGGCTCAAGCGATCCCAGTGTCTCGGCCTCCTAAAGTGTTGGGATCACAGATATGAGCCAGCCTGGCAAGAACGATTTTTAATTCTGGAAAGTTTTCTCATATTTCCTTGGAGCCTACGTGTGCTTTCTGCTTATTAACAACAAAGACTTCAGAAGTCTTCCCACTCCAGCCCTTGTTTGTGCCCTGTCTCCCTTGAATTGCCTACATTTTAGATATTACTCACTCATTTGAGCTCCTCAGATAGAAACGTGGAAAACGAGGCAACTCAATTGGGAAAAAAAGAAAGAAAGTTTGGCTAAAATTAAGCTTTTAGGGGTTTAAACAGAGTTCACATGCATTCAACAAGTATTTAATAAGCATATACCATATAAAAGGCATTGTACCAGGTGTTGGGAGAAATGCAAGGATGTCATTGTTTCTGCTTCCAGTCTAGTAGGGAAGACGAGACACACAAATAACTGTAACATGTCATGGATTGTGACAAATGAAAAACAAAAGTGTAAAGTGCCTAAAATTTTCAGAGAAAAGATGCATTCCCTTGTGGAGATTAGAGAAAGCTTCATTAAGAAGATAGGATTTGAGCTAGGCTTTGCACGATATGTAGAAATGGTCAAAAGGTGATCACCAGAGGGGCCAGCCACAGTGGCTCACACCTGTAATTCCAGCATTTTAGGAGGCTGAGGTAGGTGGATTGCTTGAGCTCAGGAGTTCGAGGCCAGCCTGGCCAACATGGTGAAACTCTGTCTCTACTAAAAATACAAAAACATGGTGGCAGGTCTCCGCTCTCAGGAGGCTGAGGCAGGAGAATCGCTTGAACCCAGGAGGCAGAGGTTGCAGTGAGCCGAGACTGTGCCACTGCACTCCAGCCTGGCAACAGGGTGAGACCCTGTCTCAAAAAAAAAAAAAAAAAAAAAGAGGATTACCAGAGGAACAAAGCACAAGGCCTAGGTGGACTTAGGAACCCTAGGGAGCAAGGAAGGTAGAGTAGAAGATGAGGTTAGACAGGTAGATTGGGGGCAGATAGAGGGCCTTAAATCTCTTCTTTGGAGCTTGCTCTGCAGTGGAGAGAATGAGTCATTGAAAATGTTTAAGCAGAGGTATAACAAGATCACATATCTCTGGTAAGAAGATGACTTTGTGGCATGGTAGAGGAAAGAGCAGCTGCAAAGAGGCCAGTGAGCAGGCACCTTTAATAACGCAAGTAAAAGATGATGATGACCTGAATTAGGGAAGTGACTCTTAGAAGGGAAAGGAGGGCACAGATAGAAGTAACATTTCAAAGGTTGCTCCATGAGCCAAACGTATGCTTCACCCAAGAAAAAGAGTTGGATATTCACTCTCAGATTCAGAAGGAGGAAATATGTCCATAAGATAATTTTTTAAATTACTCTAAACTTATTTGAACCAGGAGACTAAAAGGAGGCTGAATATGCTATAATAATGAACTTGTTGGTTCTACAATTTTAGCAGAACCTCAACTTTTGTTTTTCCCATATGTCAGTTGGGGGTGCACTGACTAACTGCTACGAGATGGGGAAAGCACATTTAAAAAAATCTCAAAAAAGAAATACAGCCATCTTTTCTTTCCCATTGTCCATCCTTTGCCCAGGTGTTAAGGTACTTAGCAGATGTCAGTTAGGTTTTTCCCCAGTTATCTATTCACCCACCTTTAGGCATCATCTCTACCCACCCCACCTACTCACACACTCCGTAAGAAACCCAATGAAAATTTATGAGGAGGAGATTTTTTAGAGAGCGTAAGAATTTTCCAGTATTTGCTTCTTTATTGCTCGCTAAAACCATGCCAGCATAGCCTGGGGAAAGGTGGAAAGGGCTGGCATTGCCCCATATAAGGGAATTATATCCTCAAATCATTTGAGATAAGTAGGCCCCAAAGACAAATCCACAACAGTTACTCCCTCATTCTCAGGAAATAAATTCTAGAGATTTCTTCAAATGAATACATTTGAGAATCCGATTAGCTGCCACTTTCTCTTTTTCTGATTATTTTAGGAAGCCTCAAACAGATGTTAATACTTACTACCCTGTCTTTTTGTCAATAAAGGCACGAACAGACAACAAAATAATCACGAACATAACAATCAGAAGAGTGCTTCCTGTAATATTAGCATTTATGATTTGTTTTGTTCATCTTATTTGGGGCATTCAAAGTGCTTTACAAATAACAAAATGAGGGTTTTTTTCTGTCCGTGACTCCGAAGGTGATTCCTGGCACTCTCAAAAGGAACAAGTGATTAGTCAAGTCCTTGGGGCCCAGCAGCAGTAATGTGATGCATGTTGGTTAAACTATGTTTCACACTCATGTAAATTGCGTGTGTGGGGGGGTGGGGAATCTTCCACACTGTCCTTGAGAAGATTAGCAAGAATTATGAACTTAAAGATTCTTACATTTATAAAAATCCAAAGAGAAATATTGAACAAATCATACTCCAGTCCTAAAATCAAAATCTAAGGATCTTAACCTGTGGTCCCAGGAACAGGGTTTCAGGTCACCTGTAATTCTCCTGAAATTGTATGCAAAATTTTGTGTGATTATACCTTTTTTTTTTTTTTCAGAAATGGTGGACTGGTTTCTGAAGATTGTAAAAGCAATTCTTGACACCAAAAAGGTTAAGAACTGCTGTCATTAAAGAAAAAGAAAGGAAGGAAGAGGGAGGGAGGAAGGGAGGAAAGGAGAGAGGAAGGGAAGGAGGAAGATCAGTTGATCTCTGTATCCACACTGCTTAGATTATTACTGGCCTGCTACGTTGAAGTACACCCTTATACACAGAGAAAAGGGAAGGTAAATAAAGGGAATTAAGAAAAAGTTAACAATAAGGCCAGGCATGGTGGCTCACGCCTGTAATCCCAGCACTTTGGGAGGCTGAAGTGGGAGGACTGCTTGAGATCAGGAGTTCAAGACCAACCTGGGCAACATGACAAAACCCCACTTCTACAAAAAATACAAAAATTAGCCAGGTGTGGTGGTGTACACCTGTGGTCTCAGCTACCCATGGGGGCTGAGGTGGGAGGATCGCTTGAGCCCAGGTGACAAAGTGAGACCTTGTCTAGAAAAAGAAAAGAGAAGAAAAAAAACACAATAGTATGATCATCTTCTTTCAAAAGCCTCTGAGTTTCCAAATGAGTTTAGATTGCATTTTCAGAGCCCATGGTATGAAAAATGTAGACATTAATTAATTAAGTTTGTGAAAAATGTTTAGAATAAATATTAATCAAAAACTTTTTGCCGGGCGCGGTGGCTCACGCCTGTAATCCCAGCTCTCAGGGAGGCAGAGGCGGGAGGATAGCTTGAGCCCAGGAGTTCGAGACCTGCCTGGGTAATACAGCGAGACCCCATTCTCCACAAAAAGGAAAAAAAAAAAAAAGACAAAAAAAAAACTTTTTTATCTAGCATAAATTTCTGATCATTATGTTGAATCCTTCAGAAGTAGCCTTCAATGAAATAGCTATTCCATTTACAGCAATATGATTTTGTATTAAAAGGGGCTATTAAAAATATAAAAGGGTGATATAAAGAGAGATTTCTACATATTCAGAATACTATTTCAGCATACAAAAACTCACATAATTCCAATACTAATTATAACAGAATGCTATGCTCACTTAAGTAAAGACAGTGTTTAAGTGAAACTCAGTTCTTCTCATTACACACCAAAGCCCCATGAAGTGCTTAGAATTAGGTTTCACCAATAAAGCCCCCATGTAACTAATCAGTACACATTTCCAATCAGGATGTGTTTTTTGTTCTGTACATGGAGGAGTGAATGCTGAAGATTCCTCTATTCTTTTTCTGTGTTAGAAAGGAATAAACCAATCTCCCTCCATCCCTAATCTTTTTCATTCTTTAATTATTCTTAATCCCAAAGAGGCATGTCCATGTCAGATTTATGCTACCTAGCATCCTTTCTTTAAGACTGTTCTCAAAATTTAACTCAGCTTCAACTATATTTATTAATATGCAGAACAACTTCAGTCTCCAGTTTATTGATAACCTGCAAAGCGCAGTTAAGACATAATATAAAAATTAAGCAAGGAAATAAATGAAGGTTTTACAAATTGTTATAACTTTTAAATAAAAGTTATTTCTTTGAATGGCTACCTTAAATAAATGTTAGCATATATCGAATTTAAATTAGTACACCATATGTTAAGGATTGATGGGTTTTCATCTCTTATAAAATTGTTTCCCCTTTCAGTGCCCCTTAAAGCATACAAAAGTGCATACTTACCCCATGTTGCTCGCGGTGGTTATATCATCCTCAGATCAAGGCTTATCTGGGTTCTGAATTAACTTAAAGGTTATAAAAAGAAGCAGTAGAGAGGTTTGACTTCCCCTGAAACGAGACCGTAGTATGCTAACCAGGCTTTTAAATGATGAAAACTAGTGTCTCTTCTAATTATATAAGCTCCAGGTCAAATTCTAGCATCAACTAATCAAATAACTGAACTGCATTTAGTTTCAATGAGTAAAAGGAAGAAACCCATTTAGGAGGAATATCTTTGGTATATTAGAAAATTGAAAAGTTGTACATTGAAAAGTTATTAATATAGCAATACAAGTTAAATATTTTAAGAGTAAAATGTATATCTTGCTGCCTTAAATAAATAGAAAAAAAATTAGGGAAAATTTAGTTTGCAGCAAAACAGATACTGTTCTATATTTTCCAGAAGTTTTTGAATTTAAATTATATGTCCTGGTCCCTGAAAACATCTTCTCACCTTATCTTAACTTGTCCAGTATTTATCTCTTCATAAATTTCCATATAATAATAATATTTAATTCTAAAGCCATGCCAGCTAATGTTAAGCAACATATGCAAAAATGTCCAATTCTTAAAATCTATCTTTGAAAACTTACAAATAGGGTGTTTTGAAATTAACCATAAGGCTATTATTATGAGAAACTAACAAAAATGCTATTTTTATTTTAACATTTTAGAAGACATTGCAACCAAATTTGTGCCAGTACAGCAAAAAATAAAAATATACATTTTTTGGCAATGATATATTGAGAAATACAAATATTCAGAAGATTTTGAATAGAGAAATATGACAAAGAAGTTATGTATTGCATACACTATTTTTGTCGGTTTTAGAATATAGAGTTTCAGCAAAAAAGTTCAGGTCTTTATTGTAATTTTTAAAATGTAGTTGACATATACTGCTCTGGAAATGTTTAAATTATTTTATGTAAAAAGTAAAGAGGTTTTCTGGACATAGAATATATGACAACACACAGATCTACTTTTTCAGAAATTGAGACATAATTTACATATCATACATAAAATTTGTCCCTGTAAAGTGAACAATTCAGTGGTTTTTAGTATATTTTCAAGACTGTGTCTAATTCTAGAAACCTCTGTCTAATTCTAGAAACCTCATGCCTCCCAATCCCTTCCTCCCCTGGCAACCACTAATCTATTTTCTATCCCTAAGGATTTACCTATTCAGAGCATTTCACATAAATGGAATCATACAATATGTGGCCTTTTGTGACTGGCTCCTTTTACTTAGTACAATGTTTGTTTGTTTGTTTGTTTGTTTGTTTGTTGTTTTTGAGATGAGGTTTGGCTCTGTCACCCAGCCTGGAGTGCAGTGGCATGATCTTGGTTCACTGCAACCTCTGCCTCCTGGGCTTAAGCAGTCCTCCCAAGTAGCTGGGACTATAGGCATGTGCCACCACACCTGGCTAATTTTTGTATTTTTTGTAGAGATGGGATTTTGCCATGTTACCCAGGCTGGTCTCAAACTCCTGGACTCAAGCAATCCACACACCTTGGCATCCCAAAGTGCTGGGATTACAGGATGAGCTGCTCTGTCTGGCCAGTACAATGTTTTTGAAGTTCATCCATGTTGTAGTATCAGTACTTCATTTTTTATGGTTGAATAATATTCCATTATATGGACATTTTGTTTATACATTCATTAGTTGATGGACATTTGGATTGTTTCCAGCTGGGGCTATTATAAATGTCTTAGTCCATTTGAACTGCTATAAGAAAATACCTTAGACAAGGTAATTTGTAAACAACACAAATGTATTGCTCACAGTTCTGGAGGCTGTTAAGTCCAAGATCAAGGCACTAGCAGATTTAGTGTCTGGTAAGGACTTGCTCTCTTCTTCAAAGATGGCACCTTCTTGCAGCATTCTCTTGTGACAGAAACAGCAAGCAATCTCCTTCACATCTCTTTTATAAGGGCATTAATCCCATCCATGAGGGATCTGTCCTTATAACCTAATCACCTCCTAAAGGCCTCAACTCTTAATACTACCACAGTAGAGATTAGGTTTTTGTTGTTGTTGTTTTTAGACAGAGTCTCACTCTGTTGCCCCTGCTGGAGTGCAGTGGCACCATCTTGGCTCACTGCAGACTCCACCTCCCAGTTTCAAGCGATTCTTGTGCCTCAGCCTCCCGAGTAGCTGGGATTGCAGGCGCACACCACCATGCCTGGCTAATTTTTGTATTTTTAGTGGAGAAGAGGTTTCAGCAGTTTGGCCAGGCTGGTCTCAAACTCGTGACCTCAAATGATGCACCCACCTTAGCCTCCCAAAGTACTCGGATTACAGGCATGAGGAAATTAGGTTTAAACATGAATTTTGGAGGGACACATTCAGACTATAGCAATGAGTAACATTGCTATGAACATTTGTGTACAAGTTGATTCCTTGCGTACATACCTAGGAACTGCTGAGTCATATAGTAACTCTATGTCTAATATTTTGAGGAACTGTATTCCACAGCAGCTGCACTATTTTATATTCCCACTGCAAATGTGTGAGGGCTCCAATTTCCCCACATCATTGCCAATCTTTGTATTGTCTTTTTTTCTATTTTTTATTTTTATTTTTTTTTAATATAGCCATCCCACCAAACAATGCATGTTCTCACTTAAAAGTGGGAGCTGAACAATGAGAACACATGGACACAGGGAGGAGAACAACACACACTGGGGCCTGTTGCGGGAGCAGGGGAAGGGAGAGAGCATCAGGAAAAATAGCTAATGCTTGCTGGGCTTAATACCTAGGTGATGGGTTGATAAGTGCAGCAAACCACCATGGCACACATTTAGCCATGTAATAAACCTACACATCCTGTACATGTACCCCAGAACTTAAAATAAAATAAAATAATAAAATAAAAATAGCTATCCCAGTTGATGTGAAGTGGTATCTCATGGTGGGTTTGTGGGTTTAAAGTGCATTTCCCTTAAGAGTAAGTATGTTAAGCATTTTTTTGTTTACTTATTGGCCATTTGTATATTTTCTTCAGAGAAACATATATTCAAATTCTTTGCCCTTTTTTTTTTTTTTTTTTGAGATGGGCATCTCGCTCTGTCACTCAGGCTGGAGTGCAATGGTGCAATCTCAGCTCACTGCAACCTCTGCTTCCCATGTTTAAGCGATTCTCCTGCCTCAGTCTCCTGAGCAGCTGGGATTACAGGTGCCTGCCATCACGCCCAGCTATTTTTTGTATTTTTAGTAGAGATGGGGTTTCGCCATGTTGGCCAGGCTGGTCTTGAATTCCTGATCTCAGGTGATCCACTTGCCTCAGCCTCTCAAAGTGCTGGGATTACAGGTGTGAGCCACTGCCCCCCGCTTCTTTGCCCATTTTTAAAATGGTTTTTTTTTTTAATTTAAATTATTGGGTTGTAAAAGTTCTTTATAAATTTTGAAAACTAGACTTTTTATCAGTGTCATAATTTTTATTGCTATGGTTTCTGGAAATCTGGAGGTAGCAGTAAGCTCAACCAGTGGGGTGGGAGTGAGAGAGAGGACCACAGGACTACGCCTTTATTAAGGTCCATGGATGTTATCCCTTAGGCTTTCCCTCTGGTGTTGTGGATTGGCTAGTTTAAAGAAAACATGTGGAAAGAGGGAACTTATTTTTGCATGACTTATGTTGACCTTTAGGTTTTATCATGGTCAGCACCTGTGAGATGTGTTGGGTTTGGGTCAGCAGGGTAAGGAACAAGTGGGCTGTATTGCAAACAACTACAAGGGGAAGGAAAGTTTTAACTAGGCCAACAGTAATGGGCTATGACTGGACGTCAGACAACTTATGTCAAGCCTAAAAATGGATGCTGAGGCAGTGACTATATTAAGCAAATTTCTGACAGATATGATTTGCAAGTATTTTATCCCATTGTGAGGATGGTATTTTCATTTTCTTGATAGTCTCCTTTAATGTATACTTTTTAAAAGATAGAAGTAACAAGAGTTAGCATCCTTGCCTTGTTCCCAATCTTAGAGTAAAAGCTTTTCAATTTTTCACTGTTGAGTATGATATTAGCTGTGGGCTTTTTATATATGACCTCTGTTATGCTTAGGTAATTTCCTTCTATTCCTAATTTGTTGAGTTTTTTTTTAAATAATGAACAGGTGCTCAATTTTGTTAAATGCTTTTTCTGCATCTGTTGAGCTGATTATGTGATTTTAATCCTTTATTCTGTTAATGTGGAATATCACATTAGTTGATTTTTGTATGTTGAACTATCCTTGCATCCCAGGGATAAATCTCACTTGGTCATGGTATACGACCCTTTCCAAATGTTGTTGGAAACAGGGGAAAATCTTCATGACATGGGTCTTCGCAATGATTTCATGGATAATGACACCAAAAGCACAGGCAACAAAACAAAAAGTAAACAAGTGGGGCTACATCAAACCAAAATCTTCTGCACAGCAAAGGAAACAAACAGAGTGAAAAGGTAACAACCTACAGAATGGGTAAAGATATCTGCAAATCATATATCAGATCAGGATTTAATCTATAAAATATATAAGGAATTCTTACAACTCAATGGTAACAAAAAATTAATAATATGATTTAAAAATGGATTAGGAACTGAATAGACATTTTTCCAAAGAAGACATATAAATGGTCAATAGGTATTTGGAAAAATGCTCAGTGTCACTAATCATCAGAGAAATAGAAATCAAAACCACAATGAGATATCAACTTATACCAGACAGCATGGCTATCACCAAAAACAAAAAACAAATGCTAAGGAACTGGATAAATTGAACCCTTGCTGTTTTGTCTCTCTAAACCCTCAAATCCTTGGCTGGAATTACCCCAAAAAGCAGTGGCAGGGGGATTTCCCACAAGGGAGTCTCCAACTGTCCTGAGATAGGGCTAGCTGGAATACCAAAGAAAAAAACTCTAAGCTCTAGGGTGATCAGTCCAAAGAATGTATTAGGGAAACTTCTGTACAGAGTGCTGCAGAATGTTATACCTTTTCTGTATGTCTGCAGCAAGGGGATCAGAGTCTGGAGTTTCTATGACAGTTTGAGAAATTTGGCTCAAGGCTGGGGGCCAGTTTCAGTGTTTTGAGCAACAACCCAAATACCTTTCTCAGTGCCTGGGAATGTTCAAGGCCCAGTTTGCATTCAAGCCTGCTGAGAAAAACCTGTAGCCAGCCGGGTCACAGAGTAGTCAAAGTACTCTGTGATTTTCAGTAAGGGCAAAGAAAGAAAGTGGGAAGAACTGGATTACCATACACTTGCCCACTGTTGCTGGGAATGCAAAATGGTGCAGCTGCTATGGTAAATGCTATGGAGGTTCCTCAAGAGATTAAAAATATAACTACTGTGCTTGCTTTGGCAGAACATATACTAAAATTGGAATGATACAGAGAAGATTAACATGGCCCCTGTGCAAAGATGACATGCAAATTTGTGAAGTGGTCCACATTAAAATAATAATAAATAAATAAATAACAACAACAAAAAAAAACTATTGTATGAGTCAGCAATCCTACTTCTGGGTGTTTATCCAAAAGAATTGAAGCCAGGTACAGTGGCTCATGCCTGTAATCCCAGCACTTTGGAAGGCCAGGCAGGCCAGGAATTCAAGACCAGCCTGCCCAACATGGTGAAACTCCGTCTCTACTGAAAATACCAAAAAATTAGCCAGGGGTGGTGGAGCACACCTGTAATCTCAGCTACTTGGGCGGCCAAGGCACAGGAATCGCTTGAACCCAGGAAGCAGAGGTTGCAGTCAGCTGAGATCACGCCATAGCACTCCAGCCTGGGCAACAGTGAGACTCCTCTGTCTCAAAAAAAAAAAAAAAAAAAAAAAGGAATTGCTATCAAGATCTCAAATAAATATTAGTACCCTAAGTTCACTGCAGCACTCTTCACAATAGCCAAGATGTGGAAACAAAACATCTACCACAATGAATAAAGAAAATGTGGTATATACAAACGATAGAATACCATTCAGCCTTAAAAGAGAAATCCTGTGATTTGTGACAACATGGATGAACCCTGAGGACATTATTCTAAGTGAAATAAGCCAGTCACAGAAAGACCAGTACTGTATGACTCCACTGTTAAGTATGTGGTATTTAAAACAGTCAAATTTGGCCATGTTGGGTGGCTCACGCCTGTAATCCCAGCACTTTGGGAGGCCAAGGCGGGTGGATCAGTTCGAGACCAGCCTGGCCAACATGGTGAAACCCCATCTCTACTGAAAATACAAAAATTAGCTGGGCATGCGGCACATGCCTGTAATCCCAACTACTCAGGAGGCTGAGGCAGGAGAATAGTTTGAACCTGGGAGGCGGAGGTTGCAGTGAGCCAAGATCGCGCTGTTGCACTTCAGACTGGGCAACAAGAGTGAAACTCCATCTCAAAAATAAAATAGTCAAATTCGTAGTATCAAAGAGTAGAATAATGGTTACCAGGGGCTGGGGTAACAGGAAAACAAGAGGTAACTAATAAAAGGCCATGAAGTTTCAGTCAAGCAAGATGAATAAGCTCTAGAGATCTGCTATACAACATTGTACCTGTAGTCAACAATAATGTATTGTACACTTAAAATTGTGTTCATTATCCTTAGCAAACTAACACAGGAACAGAAAATCCCAAACACTGGGGCTACTTGAGGGTGGCGGTTTGGAGGAGGGAGAGGATCAGAAAAAATAACTATTGGATACTATGCTTAGTATCTGGGGGACAAAATAATCTGTACAACAAACCCCTGTGACATGAGTTTACCTGTATAACAAACCTGCACATGTATGCCTGAACCTAAAATAAAAGCTAGAAAATAATAAATAAATAAATAAAATGTATTATAGCTTTAAAAAATTTTTTTTCAAAGAGGGTGAATGTTGACCAGGACACACCAGCACAAACTAGAAAAAAAAAAAAAAAAGATGACAAAAGTCAGAGGATCGGAAATCAACTTTGCCAAGATTTGGATGATTCTGCCATAGTTATTATAATAAGTAGACTGAATTGAATCATGTAATTTATTTTAAACTAATTGTAAGACAGTGAAAATAAAGTTCAAAAAGACGTAAGGATGTGATGGTTTTATTGGGCAAACTTATAGGTATAGTGTATGAAGTCATTTCAAATAACAGATTAAGTTGCTTTCCTTACAACTAAAAGCTTCAATTACTACATTTAAACTTTAATTTAACATTAAATCTACAATGTGAAGCACATCTACATGTGAAGTTTTAATCTCAGGTCTGGAGCAGCTGTAAAATGAAAGTTACCACTCCATTCTAGTCCTCGGACATCAGTATATTCCCCTTCACCTTCCACCCTGCAATAGTAGAAAATAAGTTTTTCATTAACAAAGACAAATAATTTACAGTCCAGATACAAGATCGTCTAGCATAATATATACTACGTCTGAAGCATTATATCTTTTAGTTTCAAGCTTTGCTTTTAAACCCAGCATCCTGCCTTCATATCCTACAAAAAAGAAAGAAAAAAGGTAAAGAAAAAACAAGTACTATTCCAAACAAACACAATCAATTATTTGGTGTCCAAGATTTTAGGATCACATAATCTAAGTTCATACAAAACCGAAACAATGAGTTAAAAAAACGAAAAGTTTACATTGGCTCTCTAGCTTAATTACTTCATTTATTCAACAAATATTTCTTGACCATCAATGATGTTTGAGGTGCTATGCCACTGTACCAGGCCTCCAACAATTTTTAGAAACTATATTATAAAAGAATATTTAGAATTAACTAAATATAGTATTTAAGCAGCTGGGCACAGTGATTCACGCCTGTATACTCAGCACTTTGGCAGGCCGAGGCATGCAGATCACTTGAGGTCAGGAGTTCTAGACCAGTCTGGCCAACATGGTGAAACTCCATTCCTACTGAAAATACAAAAATTAACTGGGTATGGTGGTGTGCACCTGTGGACCCAGCTACTTGAGTGGCTGAGGCAGGAGAATCGCCTGAACCCAGGAGGCAGAGGTTGCAGTGAGCTGAGATCGTGCTCCACTGCACTCCATCCTGGATGATAGAGCGAGACTCTGTCTCAATAAATAAATAAATAAATAAATAAATAAATAAATAAATATTTAAGCAAACGTACCAGAAAATAATCTTTCAGAACTGCAGTGATTTTTTCTTTATTTTAAGCTTACCTATTTTCATTAAAATTTCCAATATACTTTGCCCCAGTTGGGAATGTGTAAGTCCCCAGTCCATGAAACATATTATCCTTAAATTGTCCTTCATATACTGCTCCTGAAAAATGCTCAAGTCTTCCAAAACCATTCATCTGTTTGTAACAAAGGAAATTACCTTAGAAACTAATCTTTAGTTTCCCAAGAACCTTTCAAAAATGTACAAATATATGTCTATCATCTGCTAATTATTAATCAACTTTGTATTGTCCTTTATTTCCATAGTATAAAGACAACATTTTTATCATTTTCCTTCATCTGTGTCTATCTGTGAAGCCCACTAAATCAAATGTTCTGGATCTGGGGCATTTGAACATCAAGGGGTCCACGATGAAGATAATAGGGGTCCTCAAGATACCCTGAATGTATCAGAAATCTTAAAGGGCAACCAGTTTAGTTAGTTCAAGAAACCAGTACAAAGTAGTTGTTAATAATTCAAATTTGGATTCAAGCAGACCAGGGTATATTTTCCTGTTTTATCATTTACTAGATGGGCAAGAAACCTGAGCCTGATTTTCCTCATTTGTAAAATAGAGTATTAATGGTACCCAGCTCATGAGGGTGTTACGAGGATTAAATGAGAAAATTATGTAATGGATTCAGCTTTACTCAATGAATAGGAGATGAGAAAGATAATAACGATGATTAGCTCTCTGCAGTGAGTTTAATATTACTCATAAGTTAATATATGTTAATATGATCATTCGTTATTTTTATTATAAAGTCTACTCATTATAGGAGTTTTTGATTAATGGTGAAATGCCTGGAATCATTAAACCCACAGGGTTATTTATCCACTGCCAGTATTAAAAACAACAACAATACCTTGTCATCTTTCCAGCTTCCTGTGTAGACAATCCCATTAGGAGTGGTATGAATACCTATTCCATTTCTCTCATAGATTCCAGAAGATGTTCTTGTACAGTCACCATCTAAACAAAGGAGAAATACTGAAGATTATAAATGAGAATAGTTATATCTGGGCCTAATCGCAACTACACCTCATGGGTTTCTTTGGCTCCCTAGCACTGAAACCAGTGAGACCGGAGACGAGTAAATTCGTGGACGTACAACATCTTGTAACAATTGAGACTCAAAGGCCAGGAAGATTGACAGATCCCATAGGTTTCCAAGGCTAGAGTTAACACTGGAGTTTTGATTTTAACATCTCTTTATCTATTAGGATTTCTGTTATCTTAGTTAATAAATTTAATATCCTAATAGTTTTATAAAATTTAAGTCTCTTTTTTTATTCTTAAGCTATTTAATTTTCTGTACAGAAAAAGTAATTGCAGTGTATGCTTACCATACTTGTCTCCATTTGGAAAGATAAAGCTGATCTTATACACTTCTGAAGCTGTTTTAAAAGATTTAAGAAGAATGACATAAGTTTACTTTTTTTTTGATAGAGGCAAGGTTTCACTATGTTGCCAAGGCCAGTCTCAAACTCCTGGGCTCAAGCTATCTTCCCGCCTCAGCCTCCCAAAGTGCTGGGGTTGCAGATGTGAGCTACCACATCCAGCCAAATGTAAATATTCTTATGTCATAAGACCTATAACCAATGTGCTTTCAACACTATCCAAATGGACTTACTTCTCAAGATCACAGCATATCATGATTACTTGGTATTTCCATTGTCTAATGTAGGGTCCTGGGGAAATAAACAATTTTGCCTACATGATCTCCTTTAAAATTTATTTATTATGATAGCTTTATTAATATATAATTCACACACCATAAAATCTACCTTTAAAAGATACAATTTGATGTTTTTTAGTAGATTCAGAGTTGTGCAACTATCATCACAATCTAATTTTAGAATATTTTCATCATCCCAGAAAGAAACTCTGTACCCATGAGCAGTTACCCATTACAATTCCCCTCAAACACCCCTCACCCCACAACCCCAAACCCCTGGCAACCACTAATCTACTTTCTGCCTCAGGGATTTGCCTATTCTGGACATTTCCTATAAATGAAATCATACAATATGCGGTCCTTTATGTCTGGCTCTTTTCACTTAATGTTTCCAAAGTTCATCCATGTTGTATTGTGTATCAGTACTTCATTCCTTTTTATAGCCAAGTATATTGTATAAATATGGTGTACAGAAATAGCATATTTTGTTTATTCATTCATCAGTTCATGGACATTTAGGTTGTTCCCAGTTTGGGGCCATTATGAATAATACTGCTATAAACATTGATGTAAATTTTTAAAACATACAGCTTCCTAGGAGTAAAAAAAAAAAAAAATTGGTGTATAAATTTTTGTGTGGATATGTTTTTATTTCTCTTTGGTAGCCCATATGATTTACTGATTGTCCCACAGAGGTAAGGCGGAGTGAGGAATCTTTAAATTGACAGTAGGAAGAAATGGAAAATAAAGATAGCAAGTGGGGAAGGGCTGGTAGGTCCACACAGAATGAGAATGGTATGGAGACCAAGAGAAAAAGGAAGAAAGAGGACCACAAGACTGAGGGGGACTCTGGGTCTCAGATCCCTGGACATTTAGTGGACTAAAACATTAGAAACTGTATTTTCCGATACTGAAGAAAACTTATGTAGAGAGGGTATGCAGGCATATCCTCTGTGGCCCATCCTTCAGAATCACATGAGACGCTTCTAAGTTTCTTCTCTCTACCCCACATCTATTGAATCAGAGTTTTTATGGGTGGGGCAAGGGAATTTAAAAATTAATTTAGGTGCCAGTTGAGAAAGGCTAGAGGTTCATCCCCTCTGAGGAAACAGAATTAACACAATAGGTAGAGGACTTAAACTGTAATATCCTCAGAGAGAAAGGGAGAGTATTAGTATCTTTGAAATAGGAACAGGTGATTATAAAAAACAAAGAATTAGCAATCCAGGAAATGAATAATAGGTGAAATAAAACTTCTTAGAAGGGATGAATAGCAGAATAGATACAGTTGAAAACAAATCAGTGAACTGGAACATTAGGTTGAAACATGTGCTTAGAAAGTAGCACAAAGTGCGAGTGAGATGGCTGGAAAAAACTTTTTTTAATTAAAAAAAGCAAGTAGCACAAGAAATTTTAAAATAATGGAAAGCGGATCCAAAATGCTACTGTCAGTCTAATAAGAATTCCAGAGGGAAAGAGTAAGAGATATTTGAATAAATACCCAAAAATTTCTCAGAACTGAAGAAAATGACTGCTTGGACTACAAATGGGAACTAAGCAAAATCCCACACCTAGACAGGTTACAGTAAAATTTCATGACATAAAGACCAAAAGCCAGTTAGGCTAGTTAAAAACAAGCAAACAAAAACCACATTACCTACAATAAACTACAAAGGACTGACATTAGCAACAGTGGATTCTAAAAAAAAAAAAAAAAAAAAAAAAAAAGCACTTAGCCCAGTGTCTAAACTCTGTAAATATTAGCTATTGTTTTCTTGTAGCCCTAGGTCAGGTATGGGCTCTCCCACAAAGCCTTTCTTCAACCTCAGACTCCTTCAGGAGCCCCCACAGCACTCTGGGCCTATTCCTACTGTCGTACTTAGGGTTCTATCAAAATCATGCCTTTGTACCGGGATCCCCTATCCCACCCAGTTCCTCCAGCCCACGAATGGCGGATTAGTCAAATCTCTTCTCACCCTACTGTCCGACTCTGTGTTTAGTACTAATAGTAACAGAACGTCTAGTGAATGAAGGGCACTTCGGAAGTAATCGTTAAATGCCTATGAAGCAGAGCATTAAACGTAATCATATCAGAAACTGGACTGTTTTCAATTGCCGCTAAAATGTTCTACATTCGAAACTTGGGAATGTCAGAGCTAGAGGGAACCTCACAGAGACCGCCCGGCACCATAGCGGAAACTGAGCCCCAGGGAGGTTGGCACGCGCCTCGGGTGTCTCAACAGCGACAGATCAGAGCTAGATTCCCAGACCAAGGGGTTTCCCCGTGCCCCTCGGCTAGACGGTTAGGAAATATGTCACACCCCTACAGGAGTTACCGGAGGCCAAGCAAGTTCTGACTCCACGCTAGTTCGACTTAAAGGAGCCCTTCTCTGCCCGGGTCGTTGGGAGGATGAGCACTCACTTGGCCGAGAGGTGTTAGAGAGATCTTCCAAACTCTGCGACTCCCCCTGGGCGGCCAGCTCTGCAGTCGGGAGAGAACTAGGCGCTAGGACAGCTCCAGGTGCGACTTGGTTGCTGGGGCGACCGGGCACCTCTCACCCGGAAGCGATACGCGAGGGGCTGAAGCTGAGCCAATCAGAAGGCGCCGGGGCTGTGCCGCTGCAGCTGGGCCACAGGGCTGCTCCGAGTGAGAACCGTGAGGGTGGCCAAGCCCTGTAGGGACCTCTGACCCTTGGGCAGCACCTCCCGACAGCTGGCTGGGGACCCAACTCTGCGAGCCAGGTACGTCTTCCACTTCTGCGGACAAGTGATGCGCGTTGTACGCACGGTCTGCGCGTCGCCCTGTTTGTCAGTGTGTCTGCCGCCTCCTGCTCCAGGAGTGGTCGGGATCTGAGGAGCATCGCGGCCCAGTGTTTCATCCTGTCTGCCTGGGGCCGGTGAATCTGGACCAACAGGATCTCAGGCCCCGGGACCGGACCAAGGCGGAGCTCTGCCGCTGAGGTTGTGCACGCTCAAACTGCAGTGCGGGGGCGGTGGGGCCGGGGGACGAGGCGTGAAATTCAGGCTTGGAGCAGGCTAAGGGATTGATTGAAGGGGTCAGACTCCGTTCCCTGTCTCTGTCTGTGTGGCTTTTTTGGGGAGAAGGGTGGGGACGATGTGAGTTCGAAAAAGGATACGAGATCTGGATATCTGGATGGAGCTGGTTATATTGTTGGATCAGTCAGAGATCTGCCTGGGAAGAGAGTAGTGTGTAGTCACTTTTCAGTGCCTTGGCTGTCAAACAAAGAATACTCTTACAGCCAAACTTAGGTCCCTGTATCCATGGTGAAGAAAGATAGTTGGAATCTTCCCGGGCTAGATGGAATAGATAGTGGAATCTAACCACGTGGATTATACAACCTAATTCCTATTGCCTGGAAAACTCTGGTAGAGTGGTGTTGGATACCATTACAGTCAGCAAATCTTCGTTTAAAATTTTGAGCGCATATCTCAGATCTACTTGTAGAAGTAACATTTTCTGGATTGGTGTGAGACAACTTGTTTTGAATCAGAGTAAGTATCCTCTTGCTTTTTCCTAATGTTTCTCAGTACACAAATTTACCTGGGCTGCATGGTTTTTGAGAGGAAGTTCTAATCTGTCTGTTTGATTTATTTCCTTTCCGTAAATTTTAGAAATCATAGATAATTACTGATGCACAACCTTACAGAATTCAGTTTGACCTGTTATTTTTCTTGCCTGTTAAAATTTTAATGACTCTACATTTTTGTGAGTAAAGTTGACATTTGAACAACATGGTTTTGAACTACACGGGCCCATTTATGGGTGGATTTTTTCCAACCCAACACAGATTGAAAATACAGTATTTCAACTAGGCACAGTGGCTCATGCCGGTAATCCCAGCACCTTGGGAGGCCAAGGTGAGAGGATTGCTTGAGCTCAGGAGTACGAGACCAGCTTGGGCAACAAAGCGAAAGCTCATCTCTACTAAAAAAAATTTTAAAGTAGCTCGGTGTGGTGGTGCGTCTGTGGTCCCAGCTATTCAGGAGGCTGAGGCAGGAGGATTGCTTGAGCCCAGGATATCGAGGCTGCAATAAGCTGTGATCGTACCACTGCATTGCAGCCTGGGTGACAGAGCAAGATCCAGTCTCAAAAAAAAAAAAAAAGAAAGAAAGAAGAAAGAAAGAAGAAAAGACAGTATTCCTGGAATGCAAAACACACAGAGGGCTGGCTTTTCCTGTATGCAAATTCTACAGGGCTGACTGGAGGACTTGAGTATCCGTGAATTTTGGTATACATGGGGTTCTGGAACCAATCCCCTGTGTATACTGAGGGATGACTATTTCATGGCTCATTCTCTCAGTTTCTTCCGGATGTCCTTTAAAACGTGATCTCAAAGAGGCCTTACCCAACCACTCTATCTAAAATAACTGCCTCAAGGTTTTTTTTTTTTTCTCGATAACACTTAAGTAATAATTTATATCTATTTGTTTAATGTCTGTCTTACCCTCTAGAAGGTAAGCTTCATGAAGCAGAAATTTTATCTTCTTTGCTGTTATATCCTCAGGATCTGGCACATAATAAGTGCTCAATAAATATTTGTGGAAAGAATAAATAGATGAATAAATCTCCATTCCCACATAAGTCATTTTTTCAACCTTCAGTCATTCATTCCACAAATAGATATTGAATTCCTACCATATGCTAGACACTGTGTTAAGGGTACAGTGGTAATCAAAATAGACATAGTCTTGTTTTCAAAGAGCTTTCTGGGAGTAGAAAGGAGAGACAAACTTAAACACTGAATACATATGTATAATCATCAAGAATTTTGAAGAAAGGAATACCTAGGAAGACCTAGTTTAATATCCACATATTTGTGAGTTTCCCAAATTTTTTCTAGCTTTTGATTTCTAATTCCATTTTGGTTGGAGAACATAGTTCATATTCTTTCTTTCTTTTTAAATTTATTGAGGTTTATGGCTGAGCAAGGTGGCTCACACCTGTAATGCCTGCACTTTGGAATGCCAAGGTGGGCGGATCACCTGAAGTCAGGAATTCGAGACCAGCCTGACCAACATGGTGAAGCACCATCTCTATTAAAAATACAAAAATTAGCCAGGGAGCATGGTGGCAGGTGCCTGTAGTTCCAGCTACTCGAGAGGCTGAGGCAGGAGAATCGCTTGAACCTGAGAGGCAGAGGTTGCAGTGAGCCAAGATTGCGCCATTAGCACTCCAGCCTGGGCGACAGAGCAAGACTCCATCTTAAAAAAAAAAAAATGTATTTTTTTTCCAGGATAGACCACGCTTTTATCACCTAGCATGGTCTATCCTGGAAAATGTTTCATGTGTACTTGAGAAGTGTGACTATTTGTCTATAGACACCTATTAGGTCTAGTTGGTTTAGAGTGTTGTTCAAGTCTTTTATTTCCTTGTCCATCCTCTGTCTAGTTGTCCTACCATTATTAAAAGTGAGGTACTGAAGTCTCCTACTATTATTATTGAATTGTCTAATTCTCCCTTCATTTCTGTCAGTTGTTGCTTTGTGTATTTTGGTGCCTTATTATTAGGTACATATGTGTTTTTAATTGTTATCTTTTCCTGACGGATTAACCCTTTTGTCATTAAGAAATATCCCTATCTCTAGTAACATTTTTTGCTTTCAAGTCTATTTTGTCAGATATTAACATAGCCACTCCACCTTTCTTGTGGTTGCTGTTTGCAAGATCATCTTTTTCCATCCTTTTACTTTTCATTTATTGTGTCTTTGAATTTAAAGTGCCTATCCTGCAGACAGCATATATTTGGATCCTGTTTTTTAATCCAGTCTGACAGTCTCTGTCTTTTGATTGGACTGCTTTATTCTCTCACATTTATTTTTATTATCTGTATACTGGGAATTACATCTAATTCTAGTCTACTTTTGGACGTCTGTATGTCTCAATGTCTATTTTCTCCTCTGTTCTTTATGCTTTCATTTGCATTTAGTCATTAAGTGAATATTTTCTAATGTAGTATTTTTGTGATTGCTTTGGGGTTTATGAACAGCTTCAGATTTATACTAGCTTAATTCCAGCAATATTGCTATGGTTTGAATGTTTACCCCCAAAGTTCATGTGTTAGACATTTAATTTCCAATGCAACAGTATTAGGAGATGGGGCCTAATAACACGTAATTCAATCATGAGGGCAGAGCCCTTATTAACGGATTAATGTCAGTAGCATGGGAGTGGGTTAGTTATAGCAAGAATGAGTAATTATAAAATAAGTCTGGCTGCTGGTGCCTCTCTCTGTATCATGCCCACTTCTGCCTTCCATCTTCCACCATGAGATGATACTCAACAGATGCCATTGTCATGCTCTTGGACTTCCCAGCCTCCATTACCATAAGCCAAATAAACTTCTATTGTTTATAAATTACCTAGTCTGTGGCATTCTGTTATAGCAGAAAACAGACTAAGACAGATATATAGAAGTATTACTTTTATATAGCTCTATTCCCTTCCTCCCTTTTATAGTATTGTTATACATATTATATCTATTAATGTTATATACCCAACTATACTTATTACAAGTATTACTTTACTGTCTGTAGTCATTTTCTCAGCACAGTACAATTATGCTCCCACCAATCTTCTTTGTGCTGTTATTGGCAAATATATTACATACATATTACCTTCCTGTAGGTTACAGGCCCAACATTATATCATATACATCTTATTTTATATAATTGCTTTTTAAAATCATTTCAGAGGGAAGAAGAAACAATACATTTATACTGGTTTTCAAATAAATAAATGCCCAATATAAATGTGGATTTTTAAAAATACTTACACAATTACCTTTACTCTTTGTTTTTTCATGTAGATTTAAATTACCATCCAGGGACACTTGCTTCAACTTGAAGAATTGTTAGTATTTCTTGTGAGGCGAGTCTATTGGCAACAAATTCTCTCAGTTTTGTTTGTCTGAGAAAGTTTTCATTTTACCTTCATTTTTGAAAGATAGCTTTTTTTTGGTTAACTATTTATTCTTTTTTCTTTTTTTCTTTTCTTTTTTTTTTTTTTGAGACAGAGTCTCACTGTGTCACCCAGGCTGGAGTGCAGTGGCACGATCTCGGCTCACTGCATCTTCTGCCTCCCAGGTTCAAGCGATTCTCCTACGTCAGCCTCCCGAATAGCTGGGACTACAGGTGCGTGCCACCACGCCCAGCTAATTTTTTGTATTTTTAGTAGAGATGGGGTTTCACTGTGTTAGCTAGGATGGTCTCAATCTCCTGACCTCGTGATCTGCCCACCTCAGCCTCCCACAGTGCTGGGATTACAGGCGTGAGCCACTGTGCCCAGCCCTATTTTTTTCTTTGAGTACTTTAAATATATATGTCATTACCTTCTGCCCTCCATTGTTTCTGTGGAGAAATCAGTCATTAATTTTATTGGGGTTCCCCTTGTAAGTGATAAGTTGTTTTTCTCTTACTCCTTTCATGATTTTCTCCTTGTCTTTTGACCTTCAACATTTTTGTTGCAACTTATCTATTTTGTGGATCTCTGTGTTTATTTTCTAATAGTTGGAGGACGTTGAGCTTCCTGCATGTAGAGGTTATTGATTTTCAATAAATCAGAGAAGTTTTCTACCATTATTTCTTTGAATATTTTTTCTGCTCTTTTCTTTCTTTCCTTTCCTTCTGGTATTCTAATTATATGTGTATGATACCCTTGATGGTGTCCCACATTTTTCCAAGGCTCTGTTCACTTTTCTTCATTTATCATTCTCTCTGTTTTCAGCTTGCATAATCAATGTCAGTCTGTCTTCAAGTTCATCAGTTCTTTCTCTTGCTAGTTCATGTTTATGGAGCTTCTCTAGTGAATTTTTAATTTCAGTTATTATACTTTTCAACTCCAGAATTCCCATTTGGTTCTTTTTAATATATATAATTTTTTATCTCTTTATTGATGTTCTCAATTTGATATGACATTGTCATCAGACCTTCCTTTACTGCTTTAATTGTGCATTCCTTTATTTTTGTGAACATACTTACAATGACTATTTTGAAATTATTTTCTGTTAAATCTGACATCTGATCTCACTCATAGACAGTTTGTGCTTTTTCTCCCCAGTGTATGGGTCATACTTAAGCGTTTCTTTGCATGCCTTGTGACTTTTTGTTGTTAACTGGGCATTTTAGATAACACACTGTAACAACTCTGGGTACTGATTCTCCCCTTTCGGGGGCTTCTTATTGTTATTTGCTGGTTTACTTTTTAGTGACTGGCTAGAATATTTTAGTGAAGTCTATTTCCCTCCCACGATTTTAAGCCTCTGTTGTTGCTCCTCTGGGAGGCACGGCTTTGGGTATGCCCATGGTTGAGTGCTCAATTGTTTTCAACAATGCTCTGGAGAGTAAATTCCTTTACAAACTAATCCAACCAAATTATGGCTTCTGTGAAGCAATAGTTTCTGAGATCCCGGTTTAATACTTGTTCTAATCCCAAAAAGGAACTTCCTAGTGGTCTTATTCCTTGGTTTGCTTCCTGCAAACTAGTTGGCCAGCAGTCTAAACTGTATCTTCATTTAATCCTGTAATCTCCCTTTCCCCACAACCTCACTATTCTTGAAAGCACCTTTAAGTTTGAACTTCTCCACACTCCATTGTAAATGGAGTCGGCCCTTTGGAAAAAGATTAGGAGCTGTTTTATGGCTTACTTCCCTTTTGCCCTTGGCAGAATCTCTGAGCCCAAGCTGTGTTCCTGATAGAGCGTATATACATTTAAATTTTGTCAAAACATATATTAAATGCATGGAAACTTCTCAACTGGATTTTTAAAATCCTATACTAGGCCAGGTGTGGTGGCTCACACCTGTAATCCCAGCACTTTGGGATGCTGAGGTGCATGGATCACTTGAGGTCAGGAGTTTGAGACCAGCCTGACCAACATGGTGAAACCCCGTCTCTACTAAAAATACAAATATTAGCTGGGCATGGTGGCAGGCAGCTGTAGTCCCAGCTACTCCAGAGGCTGAGGCAGGAGAATTGCTTGAACCCAGGAGGCGGAGGTTGCACTGAACAGAGATCGTGCCACTGCACTCCAGCCTGGGTGACAGAGCGAGACTGCATCTCTAAATAAATAAATAAATAAATAAAACTCTAAATTAGACCTAACCAAATGAGAATCTAGGATTAAAGCCTAGACATGTGTGTTTGACACTTCTCCATGTGTTTATGGTGTACATCTTTAGTTAAGAAATCTGTGTCAGAGACATTCACTAAATATTAGTCCTGAGGTAGAAGTGCTTATAAATCTTTTGTGAAGATTTATCCACACTACCCCTAAACTGGCTGGCTCTTTTTATTTTGTAGTTTTAAAATGTTTTCACTGGAACAGATTCAGAATCCTGCTCCAAGATCAGCTCTTTTTACATGTGCATTTTCCTTCGTTTCTTTAAAGTAGCCTATAGTCATAAGTTTGGCAAACAAAGGATTATCATACCTATCTGGTTTTATGATGTCTACATTAATATTTTTCTCTTACAGGTGAAAATGAGTTCTTCAGTAAGAAGAAAAGGCAAGCCAGGCAAAGGAGGTGGAAAAGGGTCTTCTAGAGGAGGAAGAGGAGGCAGGAGCCACGCCAGTAAATCTCATGGGAGTGGTAGTGGTGGCAGTGGTGGTGGTGGTGGTGGAGGTGGCGGCAACAGAAAGGCCTCCAGTAGAATATGGGATGATGGAGATGACTTTTGTATCTTCAGTGAATCAAGGCGCCCTTCCAGGTCATTATAACTCTTTGAATGTTTAAATATGGAAATGGTATCAACCCCTAATGTATGGGACAACGAATGGCTGAGAAGGGAAAAAAAGTCAAGTAATTCTGGTCAAATTAATTGTCTTCCTCTTTGTAACCCATTTCTGAAGGCATGATGGGAAATAACAGCTTTTGTGTGTATGTAGGTTGCATGACGCTGTGAATTGAGTGTAATACTGCTATTATACCCAGTGTTACTCTGATAGTAAATATAGAAATAGTGTGAGGAAAATTATTTTAAGTATTCCTTAGGCATCATAGATTGATGTTAAAATGATGATGTTAACATTGAACATGGCCAGGCACAATGGCTCACGCCTGTAATCCCAGCACTTTGGGAGTCCCAGGTGGGTAGGTCTCTTGAGGTCAGGAGTTCGAGACCGGCCTGGCCAATAGGGTGAAATCCCATCTCTACTAAAATACAAAAATCAACCATGCATGGTGGTGGTCAGCTGTAATCCCAGCTACTAGGGAGGCTGAGGCAGAAGAATTGCTTGAACTTGGGAGCAGAAGTTGCAGTGAGCTGAGATCACACCACTGCCCTCCAGCCTGGGTGACAGAGTGAGACTCCATCTCAAGAAACAAACATTGAACAGCCTAAAGTGCAACATGACTGTGCTGTGTCTTTCTAGTTGATAAGCTGTGTGTTTTCCAGCCAAATCAGCCATCATCTGATGGTGTTACATGTGGTGACCAGTAACAGATGTCTTATCTAGGCTTCTCTCCTATTCAACTTTTAACTAATGAATAAATTATGGGAATTCTAGTAATTCTAATGAGTAATAAAAGTAAACATTTTGCTATTGCATGTTATACAATATAAATACAATTAGGCATCACTTATTGACAGAGATGTGTTCTGAAAAATGCATTGTTAGGTGATTTCATTGTTGTTCAAACATCATAGAATGTACTTACACAACCCCAGATGGTGCAACTTACAACACACCTAGGCTATATGATGTAGCCAATTGCTCCTAGACTACAAATCTATACAGCATGTTGCTGTACTAAATATGCAATTATAACACAATGGTAAGTATTTGTGTATGTAAACATGTCTAGTTATAGAAAAGATATAGTAAAAATAGAGTATAAAAGATTAAAAATGGTACCTATATAGGGCACTTACCGTGAATGGGAGTTGCAGGATTGGAATTTGCTCTGGGTGAGTCAGTGAGGGAGTGGTGAGTGAATGTGAAGGCCTAGGATATTACTGTACACTACTATAGACTTTATAAATAGCAAGCAGCATAGTCTCTCTATGTTGCCCAGGCTGGTCTCGAACTCCTGGGCTCAAGTGAGTCTTCTGCCTTGGCCTCCCATAGTGTTGAAGGTGAGCCACAGTTGGCGTGAGCCACTATGCCTAGCCAAGAACCTAACTTCTGAGTTAGCTGCAGCTCCATAGTTTTTCAAAACATGTGGACATTATACATTATTGGAGTCCATAGGTGTTCGTTCATTCAGTAAGTATTTACTGAATGCACCAGGCACTGTTTTCTGTTTTAGGGACTTCGAATTGCAGCAGGGAGTAAAATATTGTCCTTATCTAGATAGAATGGGATTTGAGATAGAAAAGACATAAACAAATGTATAACATTACCCGGTGGCACATGCTATGGAGAGAAATAAAGGAGTGTAACAGGGATATAAAATACCAAAATAGAATTACTATTTTATGTAGAAAGCTCCCCAATAAGGTAGATAGCCCCCAATAAGATATCACGTGAAGAGAGGCAAGAAGTAAGTAAAGGAATAAGCTGTGAATTTCTGAGTATAGAATATTCAAGGCAGAGGGAATAGCAATTTCTTAAGGCAGGAATGTGCTTGGAAGGTTTAGGAAACAGCAAAAAACACAGGGCTGGGGTGGCCTCAGGAAACTTACAGTCATGCCGAAAGGGGAAGCAAACGCATCCTTCTTCACAAGGTGGCAGGAGAGAAAAGAATGAGAGCCAAGTGAAGGGGGACGCCCCTTATAAAACCATCAGATCTCGTGAGAAGTTACTCACTATCACGAGAATAGTATGGGGGAGACTGCCCCCATGATTCAACTATCTCCCACTGGTTCCCTCCCATGACATGGGGATTATGGGAACTGCAATTGAAGATGAGATTTGACTTGCAGCCAAACCACTATCAACCCTATAAAGAATGTACAGTTATTATGTATCAATTAAAAATTTTAATTAAAAAATAAAACCAAGAGAAAGTATGAAAAACAAAGGGGATTGAGAAGGAGCTGCCAATGAAGTAGGAAACTAAGAGAGTGGTTTTTGGAAGCCAAGGGACAAAGGTGTTTTAAAGGAGAGTAGTCAATAAGATTGAATTGTATGCTTAAAGAGGGTACACATTTGTGGAAAAATGCTTCTGGCAGGTCAAGGAAAATGTGCACTAAGAATTGTCCACTGGATTTGGCAATGTGGATATCATAGTTAACCTTGACAAGAGCTGTATTAGCATAGGAAATACTGATTGGGTTGTGTTTGAGAGAGAAGAGGAAAGAAAATGGAGACAGAGACAATGATTTTGATAACCTAAATGAGAAGCTTTACTATAAGGGAGCTAGAGGGAGGAGAGATGGGGCAGTAGCTGTAGGGAGATGTGCACTCAAGGGAGGAGTTGGCTTGGTTTGATTTTTTTTTTAAGAGGGAGAGTAGACATTATAGTATGTCTGTATGCTGATGGGAATGATCCAAAGAAGAATGAAAAACCAATGATGTAGAAAGGAGGATAAGTGTTGGAATGATTTCCTTGAGGAGATTAAAGAAATGGCATATAGTTTACAAATAGAAAGACTGACTTTAAGATAAAGGATGGTTCGCCCTTAATAACAGGAAGGAAGGCAAGTCATAGGGGTGTACAAATAAATGGTGGGTAAGATAGGAACATGTGAAACTCGCAACTCCCCCTCATTTTTACTGATCATTTCCTCATGATCAGACAAATCATAAAAGATTATATATGCTGTGTAATTTTTTTATTTCTTTTTTTTTTTAAAGTAGGGTATTGCTATATTGCCCAGGCTGGTCTTGAACTCCTGGGGCTTAAGCAATCCTACCACTTCAGCCTCTTAAAGTGCTGGAATTACAGGTGTGAGCCACTGCCCCTGGCCTTTTTTTTTTTTTTTTTTAATAATCAGAAATAAAGATAATTGGGTATTTTAGAAATAGGACCTAATATTCACAAGGAAGAATGAAACTCAGTGGTTTTCAGATTTTAATGCAGAATGAAATGAAATGCTCTTTGTGTGTAGCTTATTTCTTTTCAGAGCCCTATAGTGCAGAGGAAACCATCATTAGCATTGCTTTTTCCCAGGGATTCTTGAGTTAGTGAAGCCAGAATTAATGATTAAGAATCTGGTAAGTTTTTTTTTTTAGACGGAGTCTCGCTGTGTCTCTCAGGCTGTAGTGCAGTGGTGCAATCTTGGCTTACTGCAACCTCCACCTCCGAGTTCAAGTGATTCTCCTGCCTCAGCCTCCTGAGTAGCTAGGATTACAGGCACGCACCACCATGCCCAGATAATTTTTGTGTTTTTAGTAGAGACAGGGTTTCGCCATGTTGGCCAGGCTGGTCTCAAACTCCTGACCTCAGGTGATCCAGCAGCCTCGGCCTCCCAAAGTGCTAGGATTACAGGCGTGAGCCACTGTGCCTTGCCAAGAATCTGATAAGGTTTTTTTCCAGCAGTTTTGATGTAATAAAGTCTGGCAAATACTATAGAAAGTGGAGAATCTCCTCACATTCATTGTCATCTTTTGTAAGATACTTGACAATCCAGTTTGTATTGTGTATATTTGGGGACCCTGAGGAGAGTGTAAAAGTTCTGATGGCAGATAATGTGTGTAATTTTGCTCTTTTGTCCTCTGTAGACCTAGCAACAGTAACATAAGCAAAGGAGAGGCACGCCCAAAATGGAAACCCAAAGCCAAAGTACCCCTTCAGACTCTACATATGACTTCTGAGAATCAAGAGAAAGTGAAAGCTCTTCTCCGAGACCTGCAAGAGCAAGATGCTGATGCTGGATCTGAGTAAATTGTTTTATTTGAATAAACTATTATAGTAAGGAAAACATACTGGCAGTGTGAAGGTCCTGTGCATCTTTGGAATGCTGTGTCAGTACTGATTCTATTGTGGCCATATAATTAGTTGAAAGTGAGTCAAGAGAAATACAAGAGTAATTATTCAGCAACAATTTTAGAGTGAGTTTGTTTTGCAGCATCCATGGGATTGCCTTTTTATCTTTATTTTTTTCCAGGGCAGTGCTCATATGGATTCAGTAACTGATTTATCTGTAATCTTCCAGATAAACCCTTGTAATGAACAAGCAGAAGTAGTGTTCAAGGAGCAAATATTGACTTGGTCAGGTGCGGTCTCAGGATTTGCTTATCATGACCATCTGTGTAAGAGAAAGCTTTTATTCTGAAATCTTAGTCGCTCTTTTGTTTTGGATTTCAGTTGAAGGAGTTAATTCCTTCTTTCCATTTACCAGAATTGATTAGTGGCCAGTCATGAACAGCTCATTTTCCATCCTATCTACAAATCTCTTATCTGAGATTTAGAAAAGGAGATTATGTAGCAAAACGAACAATTAGGGATAGTTATTTTTATGAATGAGAAGACAGAGGATAGCCGAGGTTTCTGTGATTAAGAACATAGGCTCTGGAATCTGTCTGCCTTTGGTAAAATCTCTATTTGCTCCTTAATGTGTAACCTAGGCAGTTACTAATCCTCTCTGAGTTTTAGTTGATCATCTTAAAAAAAAAAAAGGACATTCCAATATTACTTGGTACAGTTATTGGGAAGATTAAAGGAGTTAGTTCATATAAAGCACTTAATTTATACCTTGGCAATTAACATTTAGCAGTCATTTATTAAATGCCAGGTACTGTGTTAATAGTTCAATATAAGATTAAATCAGCAACTGAAGAGTAGTCAGGATCCTATTAATTAAATTATTAGACCTTTGCTAAATTTTTCTTTGAAGTAAGTAGAAAGTAATATCTAATATATGAAAATGTTGCCTTTGCTAGAAGAGGCATTTCTGGGGAGGAGGAAGATGATGAGCCTGATTGCTGTAACGATGAGCGGTACTGGCCAGCTGGACAGGAACCTTCCCTCGTTCCGGACTTGGATCCTTTGGAATATGCTGGCTTAGCCCCAGTGGAGCCTCATGTTCCAGAATTTACAGTCTCCCCATTTGCAGTGCAAAAACTTTCCAGGTGATTGCTTTAATCATTTTTAGGAGTTGGGAAAGAATTCAAGGAAACCGAAATCATATAAACCCACTACCCCTCTTTGTGTACTTTCCTATTTTGTGGGTTCCAGCAAAGCCTGCTAGGCCGAATATTCTATCTTATCAGATGGGGTCATTCAGGAGGGCTTATTGTTATCAGGGTTGCTTTTTCAAAACACAAGCCCTGCCTATGTATAGTCATAACTTCACATAAGCATATTTAAATGAATTTTACTGTCATGGTGTGATACTGCTTTTTGTGTCATTTTTGTCATGTTTTGCCCTTGACAGGTATGGTTTCAATATTGAACGCTGTCAAGCAGTCCTGAGGATGTGTGATGGAGATGTGGGAGCATCACTAGAGCATCTCCTTACCCAGTGTTTTTCAGAGACATTTGGAGAGAGGATGAAGATCTCTGAGGCAGTCAACCAGATAAGCTTGGATGAGTGTATGGAACAGCGACAGGAAGAGGCGTTTGCTCTCAAGTCCATCTGTGGAGAAAAATTTATAGAAAGAATTCAGAACAGAGTCTGGACCATTGGATTAGAACTGGAGTATTTGACAAGTAGATTCCGCAAATCCAAGCCAAAAGAAAGTACCAAAAATGTACAAGAAAATTCACTTGAAATCTGTAAATTTTACCTCAAAGGAAATTGTAAATTTGGATCAAAATGCAAATTCAAACATGAAGTGCCCCCAAATCAAATTGTTGGAAGAATAGAAAGAAGTGTAGACGATTCTCATCTTAATGCTAATGAAGATGGATCTTTTTTATATGAACTTGAAATTCGATTTTCTAAAGACCACAAATATCCCTACCAAGCTCCCCTCATAGCATTTTATTCCACCAATGAGAACCTACCTCTGGCTTGTCGTTTACATATTTCTGAGTTTCTTTATGACAAGGCCTTGACATTTGCGGAAACTTCGGAACCTGTCGTATATTCTTTGATAACCCTTTTAGAGGAAGAATCGGAAATAATCAAGTTACTAACGAATACCCATCACAAGTATAGTGTCCCTCCCGTGAACTTTCTGCCAGTACCCTCTAGGACCAAGATAAATAATCCTGCCTGTCATAAACCAGTGATTCCAAATAATTCTTTTGTTTCTAATCAAATTCCAGAAGGTATGTAAGGCATTGATCTTGTGGAGGGAGGCATTCAGAATTATGGGTTTAGAAGTCAAAGCTTTTAAAGCTGGTCCAGGATGGCTTAGTGATCTTGAACAAACTGAACAAGCCATTCAGTCCCATGGGCAAAAGGGAATGAGAATTCCCTGAACTGTAATTGTGTCCAACTTTAATTGTAAGGCTCAATTGTGTTGCTTAAGGCCCAGTTGTGTTGCTGTGGATGGGCTTCCTGAGTTGAAGTTTGTTGTGATGTGTGTTTATTTTAACCATATAAAATCTGAGGCTTGGAAGGACCTTAAGGTACCTTCTCAGAAAATCTATTTTATTTAATTCATTTGGTTTTCATATGATTACTTCTTATATACTGAATTACTTTCAAATGAAATTTTAGAGATATTTTGCTTTCTATACCACTATCCGTACCCTCCTGCTTTTGGTATACTAGATCCCCAGAATTCATTAGGGATAGCTCTATGAATCCCTAAATCCTCAAATACTTGTGCAGGCTTCTAGCCTAGTTTAGATCCAGGTTTACTGGGCAGATTCTTTTTATGTTTTTGAGATGGAGTTTCGCTCTTGTCCCCCAGGCTGGAGTGCAGTGGTGCAATCTCAGCTCACTGCAACCTCTGCCCTCCGGGTTCAAGTGATTCTCCTGCCTCAGCCTCCTGAGTAGCTGGGATTACAAGTGCCCACCACCACGCCTGGCTAACTTTTCCATTTTTAGTAGATACAGAGTTTCACCATGTTGACCAGGCTGGTCTCGAACTCCTGACCTCAGGTGATCCACCTGCCTCAGCCTCCCAGTGCTGGGATTACAGGCGTGAGCCACCACACATGGCCTACTGTGCAGATTCTTACACCACAAGGAAGCCCCTTTCAAAGAATTCTCTGCTGGGTGTGGTGGCTCACACCTGTAATCCCAGCACTTTGGGAGGCTGAGGTGAGAAGATTGCTTGAGCCCAGGAGTTTGAGACCAGCCTGGGCAGCATAGCGAGACCCCATCTCTACAAAATATATATATTTTCTTAGCTAGTCAGCCATGGTCATGCACTCTGTCCCAGGTACTCAAGAGGCTGATGTTGGGGGATCACTTCAGCCTGGGAAGTAGAGGCTGCAGTGAGCCATTGCACTTCAGTCTTGGAGACAGAGTGAGACTCTATGTCTTAAAAAGAAAAAAAAAGAAGGAAAGAAGGAAGGAGAGGGAGGGAGAGAGAGAGAGAGAGAAAGAGAAAAAGAAGGAAAGAGAAAGAAAGAAAGAGGAAAGAAAGAGAAAGAAAGAAAAAGAAAGAGGGAAAGAAAGAAAGAAAAGAGGGAAAGAAAGGGAGGGAAGGAGGGAGGGAGGGAGGAAGGAAGGGAGGGGGGGAGGGAGGGAAGGAAGGGAAGGAAGGGAAGGAAGGATCCTCTTTTATTTGTTGCTATCTATCTTTCTTCCAGAGAAACAAAAGAAACATAAGAGTCCTTGGGTAAACTTCAATAAGTAGAGAATAGTGATGCTGTGCTGAGATGTGGCGGCTGGTCAGTTAGCCGGGTTCACTCACTAACCACCCAACCCACTCCCAGATGCCAGCTCCTAGCGCATGGGATTCAAATATGTTCCTTGGGAAATGACAATTATGTGCCATGGCCTTTTTTTGTAAAATAGTAGTTTTATTGAGACATAATTTATATACCATAAGATTCACTCTTTTAAAGTATACAGTTCAATGTTTTTTGGATTTTTACAGAGTTGTGCAACAATGACCACCTTTTAATCCCTGGACGTTATCATCACCGCCAAAAGAAACCCTGTACCCATGTACCCATAACAGTCTCTCCTCATTTACCCCTTCCCCCAGCCTCTGGCAACCACAAATCTGCTGTCTTATCTCTGTGGGTTTGCCTACTCTGAACATGTCATAGAAATGGGATTATACAATATGCAGCTTTTTGAGATGGGCTTCTTTCACTTAGCATAATGTGTTCAAGGTTCATCCATGTCCTAGCACATATCAGGACAGCATTCCTTTTTATTAGTGAGTACTATTCTGTTATGTGGACATACCACATTTTGTTTATCGATTCATCATTTGATAGACATTTGGGTTGTTTTATGTTGTAGGATTTGGGGACACTTGCAAATAGTTGAAACATTCACTGCTAATTATGTTCATGTTACTTTGTTTTTAATTTGATTTAAAAATAACCACTTATGCTTGATAAAAATTTACTTGAGGATGCATTTTAAGTTCTTTGGCAATAGAAATACTGGAAGTGAATGAACTTACTTTATTCAAGTTTTAACTTTTTCTCCATTTTGACTTTTTGTTTGACTTGATACTCTGTTAGACAGTGACTTTCCCATTTTGTTAAAGAAAAGGCTCTGTATTGAAACGTTTTCTTTTCTTTCCTTCAAGTTGAAAAAGAATCAGAATCTGAGGAGTCAGATGAGGATGAAGGTCCTGCACCTGTTATAGTAGAGAATGAAAGCTATGTGAACCTTAAGAAAAAGATTTCCAAAAGATATGACTGGCAGGCAAAGTCAGTACATGCTGAAAATGGTAAAATCTGCAAGCAGTTCCGAATTAAACAGGTAGGGTATGCTGAGAGAATGAGTAGCATTGCCTCCCTAATATCTGGATGATGGGATTATGAATTAGGAAGCTTTGGCTACCCTCCCTAATATTCTTTTGGTTCTTTTTCTCCCTGAGTGGTCAAAATTTCTACAGGCCACAGCAAACTTAAGTGCATATGCTAGATGGTTTTGGAAAATCCTATAGCAGACACACACATATATGCCAAATAGTCTCAGAATCACGTGCCTTTGGTACTGAGATGGACAATCTGGTATGTAAAAGGAATATCAATACTGTGGTTTAATGGCTGGGCGCGGTGGCTGACACCTGTAATCCCAGCAGTTTGGGAGGCCGAGGTAGGCAGATCACCTGAGGTCAGGAATTCAAGACCACCCTGGCCAACATGGCAAAACTCCGTCTCTACTAAAAATACAAAAATTAGCCGGGCGTGGTGACAGGTGCCTGTAATCCCAGCCACTTGGGAGGTTGAGGCACAAGAATCGCTTGAACCTGGGTGGTGGAGATTCCAGTGAGCTGAGATTGCACCACTGCACTCCAGCTGGGCAACAGAGCAAGGCTCCGTCTCAAAAAAAAAAAAACGAAACAAAAACAAATACTGTGGGGTGAGAGCCGGGTAGGCACGGTAACACATGCCTGTAGTCTCGGCTACTTGGAAGGCTGAGGCAGGGGGAGACAATGCCAGCCTGGAAAACATAATGAGACCCTGTCTCTAAAAACAAAACAATACAAATACTGCGATTTACATTAGAAAAAAGCAATACATAAAAGGAGAAGGATAAGGAAGGACTTTTACCCTGTTTCAAAGACTCAAAGGATAAATAATGTGCCCAAGGTCACATAGCTAGTAAGTGGTTTAGCCAATTCTGTTTCTAGAGTCTATTTTGTTTTTACCCCATTCACATGAAGATTATTTTAATAGAATTCGTAAGTGAACCCTGAGGGCAAAGTTAGAGATAGGGCAGAGGCAAGTTGCTTAACCAATATAGGAATTGGATTAAATGCTCTCTAAGGGCGCTTCCAGTTCTAAAGTTCTGTCAGTCTGATTTTTGACACCATATAACACCATCACATATGTAGTGCAATACCCATAGAACATCACAATGTATATAAATTGCACTGCAGATGATAGAAACAAAAAATGAGATATTCAATTTGATCAGTGTGCTAAGTTTATGGTAAAATTATATGTAGGAAATGGCATGTTCCTATAAAGTTATTACAGTATTCAAAAGTACAGCCAGAGTTTTAATAAACAAGGCAATGTTTATAGCATTGGTCATTACATATGAAATTGATTTATATAGTTGTAGTGACTGCCCAAAAATAACGCTTTAGTGAGTGCTTTTCTATTATTGATTTAGGTAAAAATCTGATGTTGTTTAGAGCTATGCTGTCTGATATGGTAACCCCTACCCATGTTTGGCTGTTTATATTAATTAATTAAAATTAAAAATTCAGTTCCTCAGTAACACTGTTCTTCGCATTTCAAGTGCTCAATAACCACATGTGGCCAGGGGTTGCTGTATTGGACAGCACAGGTATAGAACATTTCCATCAACACAGAAAGTTCCATTGGACAGTGTTGGCATAGAGACTCTTGCTGGGAATAACTGGATATGTGCTAAGCAAGAGGGTTTTATTTCACTCAGAAAATCTTTCAGTTTATTCAGATGTTGGAAAACTATTTAATGTATAGATTCCATAGCTCATTCTGACTGATTCTCTGAGCAGCGTTCTGAATAAAGTCCTCTACATCCAATCCCAACAAATCCAACAAAGGATCACTCAAGGCCAGGAATGCAAGACCATCCTGGGAAACATAACAAGACTCGGTCTCTGTAACTAAAAAAAAACAAAAACTGTAATCCCAGCATTTTGGAAGACCAAGGCAGGTAGATTACTTGAGCACAGGAGTTTGAGGCCAGCCTGGGCAACATGGTGAAATCCTGTCTCTACAAAAAAATACAAAAAGCCGGGTATGGTGGCACACACCTGTAGTCCCAGCTACTTGGGAGCCTGAGGCGGGAGGGTCACTGGAGCCTGGAGTGGAGATTGGAGTGAGCCATGATTGTACCACTGCACTCCAGCCTGACGACACAGTGAGACCCTGTCTCAAATGAAAAAAAGAAAAAAAAGAGAAGTAACCCAATGATGTCTTATCTTTGATTTTATTAGGCTTCCAGACAGTTCCAGTCCATTCTGCAAGAGAGACAATCACTCCCTGCTTGGGAAGAAAGAGAAACCATTCTTAACTTACTGCGTAAGCACCAGGTGGTTGTCATAAGTGGTATGACTGGGTAAGAATGCAGTTTATTCATTGGCAGCTTTCATCTATAAATATTATATGCACCCTGGTTACCATAACCAGTTCAACTTGTTAAAAACTGTAACTGGATTTATAGACATTATATACCTCTGCCTTGAGACATAAGGCAAAAAAATCCAGCTGAAGACTTTTAACAAGGCTCATGTTTAAATTTAAAGGAGAGTTCTAGAACATTTAGCTTGAAAGCTTTTTATCTTCTAAATTTATTCTGATTTCCTGTCACCCAGGCTGGAGTGCAGTGGCATGATCTCGGCTCACTGCAACCTCTGCCTCCCGGGTTCAAGTGATTCTCATGCCTCAGCCATCCGAGTAGCTGTGATGACAGGTGCACCACTATGGTGCACCACCATACCCAGCTAATTTTTTTGTGTTTTTAGTAGAGAGGGGGGTTTTACCATGTTGACCAGGCTGGTCTCGAACTCCTGGCCTCAAGTGATCCACCTGCCTTAGTCTCCTGAAGTGCTGGAATTACAAGTGTGAGTCACCACGCCCAGCCTTTATTTTTCTTTTAAAAACAACTTAATTATGGTGCATTATTTTTCCTGTTTTACATTCTCCTATTTAGCAGGGACAAGTTGCAGACTTTATTTAGTTATTTATTCAAGAGTATACAATTTAATAATTACATTTGTGTCCAGACTCAGTGATATGGTAACAATTCGTATCATCTAGTTTATCTTTTTAACCTCAGCCTAATCATAGCCAAATTAATACATATCAAAGGGAAAAACGTAAAATATTTTGATAATCATAAGCTAATACTCCTTTTCTTTAGGGTTCATGGGTAGAGTTTACATTCCTAGAAGCATTTACAGACCTTAATCTAATGTCTGTTCAATAGTCCCAATTTTACAAATGTTACTAAACTATTATTTGATTGTCCTTTTGATTGGAGTGCAAATTCCTAGAATTTCTCACCTCTAGGTAATAAGCCAGGAGGATGTTTTAGAAAATACCTGAATCTGGACAATTTGTGTTCTAATTAGCTTTATCACTTTCCTCATTCCGTATGACTGCTTCTTTAGTTAACTAGCCCTTGAAAACTTCATTTTAGGACTTATTTGTTTTAATATACAGATGTGGGAAAACCACACAGATTCCACAGTTTATTCTGGATGATTCTCTGAATGGACCACCTGAAAAGGTGGCCAACATCATCTGTACCCAACCCCGACGAATCTCTGCAATCTCTGTTGCTGAACGCGTTGCTAAAGAAAGAGCAGAGAGGGTGGGTCTGACCGTGGGATACCAGATTCGGTTAGAAAGTGTCAAGGTTTGTATGCTCTGCTTATTTCCTGGTAACAGAAATTTACGATTTTTAGGTATAAAGAGTTCTGCGGGTTAGGAGATTCATGGGCAATTTGGGATATATAATTTCAGGCTATTTTTAAATTAATGATCACCTTCGGTAGGGGTGAAGTCCTTTTAGAAATATCTTGGGATAAGAACTCTTATGGCTGGGCGCGGTGGCTCACGCCTGTAACCCCAGCACTTTGGGAGGCCAAGGCGGGCGGATCACCTCAGGTCGGGAGTTCGAGACCAGCGTGACCAACATGTAGAAACCCCATCTCTGCTAAAAATACAAAAATTAGCCGAGTGTGGTGGCACATGCCTGTAATCCCAGCTACCCGGGAGTCTGAGGGAGGAGAATCCCTTGAACCTGGGAGACGGAAGTTGCAGTGAGCTGAGATCGTGCCATTGCATTCCAGCCTGGGCAACAAGAGCAAAACTCCGTCTCAAAAACAAAAAACAACAACAAAAAAACACTCTTATTTGGTTGTATTAAATTTCCTCTGTAAAGCTTTTTATTTTTTATTGGCAGAAGTCATCTAGTAAAGACTGTTTTGTTCTTGATCTTGGGACTTAATCCATTTAACCAAATAAGGAGCAGACAAATTGAGAACTGATTTCATTTTTCACTGTTTTTTAATGCTTTTTATGAAAATCTTAACATTTTGATATGAAGTAGAAAGGATTTTATTACTGTCCCTGGGAAGAAACTATATTTAGTATGGTTTCCTATTAAATGGAACTGCTAGTGTTTTCAATATTCTTTATCACTATCCATTCAAAATGGCTTTCCAGTAATGTTTCCTTTTTTGAAAATTTTATTAATGATTTATATTGCCCTTTCATGTGTAAGTCCTCAGCCACCAGACTGTTATACTGTACTACGGGAGTGCTACTGAGAAGGCTAGAAGGAGATACAGCTCTACAGGGAGTCTCCCATATCATTGTTGATGAAGTTCATGAGAGGACAGAAGAAAGGTAAAACAAAGACTTTCCTAGTGAACACACACTCACATGAAATGAAGGCATGGCAGAAAAAGTTGTTTTCTAGTTCTAACTCAGTTTCATGCAGCTAGTAATGGTAATTTGCCACAAGGAAGACCTATGTTAGAGAAAAGCAACTGGTTTCTTGATTTCCAGGGTCTATAACACTAAAAAGGACAGTGTATGCTCATCACTTATTAGATGGAGTCATCCTATTAGGTTAGAAGGTATACTTCACACCATCCTGGGCATTATGCTAAGTTGATACCTTACTTAGTAGAAATAACAGATGTCATGCATGCTGTGGCTGAATGTATCTTCTTCCTTATTTGGTCAGTCATTCAGTCCTGACATTGATTCATGTATTTATTGAGCCTGCATTAAATGCCGAGTGATATATTAGTTGCTGGGAATACAGTGAGGAACAAGCATGTATGGCTCCCCCTCATCTCTAACAGTCTGGTAGAAAAAACGAATAATGAACAAGTAAATAAGTAAATGATTGCAAATTGGAATCAGCACTATGAAGGAATAAATGGCATGCTGTGTTTGGAGAGAGAGACCCATAGATGCTCAAAGATCATATCTCTGTAAGATGACAATTTAAATTGAAAACTGAAGTATGGCCGGGCGCATGGCTCACACCCATAATCCCTGCACTTTGGGAGCCCGAGGTGGGAGGATCGCTTGAGCTCGGGAGTTAGAGCCCAGCCTTGGCAACATAGTGAGACCATGTCTCTATGAAAAATGAAAAAAAAAAAAAAGCCGGTAGTCATTCTACTGGGGATACAGAAAAAAAAAAAAAAAAATTAGCCAGCCGTGATGGCTCACACCTGTGGTCCCAGCTACACAGGCGGCTGAGGCAGGAGAATCAGTTGAACCCCCAGGAGGTTGAGGCTGCAGTGAACTGTGATAGCACCACTGCACTCCACCCTGGTCAACAAAGCAAGACCCTGTCTCAAATAAAAAAAAAAAAAGGACTTTGGGAGGCCGAGACGGGTGGATCACGAGGTCAGGAGATCGAGGCCATCCTGGCTAATACGGTGAAACCCTGTCTGTACTTAAAAATACAAAAAACTAGCCGGGCGATGAGGCGGGCACCTGTAGTCCCAGCTACTCGGGAGGCTGAGGCAGGAGAATGGCGTAAACCCGGGAGGCAGAGCTTGCAGTGAGCTGAGATCCGGCCACTGCACTCCAGCCTGGGTGGCAGAGCAAGACTCCGTCTCAAAAAAAAAAAAAAAAAAAAAGGAAACTGAAATATGAGAAGGAATCCCAGGTGACAAACGGGGGCAAGGAAAGCATGTTTGAAGATTGTGCAGTGGGAAGGAGCTTTGTGAGTCCAGAAACAAGGAAAGCCAGTGCACCTGCTGAGTAGCAGCAAAGGGGAAAGTAGCACAGGGAACAAGCAGCAGGAGCCAGACCTTCCAGAGCCTTAAGCATCGTGAATAATAAAGCATGTGGATTTTATCTTATGAAATTAGAAGTCATTAAAGGTGAGGCATAAAATAAAAATTCTTGCCAGACACAGTGGTGCATGCTTATAGTCCCAGCTACTGAGGAGGCTGAGGCAGGAGGACTGCTTAAGTTTGGGAGTTCAAGGCTATAGTGTGCTATGATTGCACCTGTGAAGAGCCACTTCAGCCTGGGAAATATCATGAGACCCCCATTTCTTAGAGAAAAAAAAAAATTAAAAGTCTCAATATTTTAAGTACTGAAGAGGGCCAGGAAGATGGATGGCATTAATCATAGTTTGTCATGTGGATCATGCCCTAGAGCAGTCAAAGAAAACTAGTGGGGAAAAAAAAAGAGAAAGTCCTGTGAAAAGTATGAAGTTTTCCCAAAAAGTATTATACCACTATAAATATCTTGAGAAGAAGAAAAATAGTCTAAGTAAATTTGGTGGACTGATAGGAAAGCAGAAAATAGCTAAAAGCAAAACATTAAAAAAAAAAAAAAAAAGGGATTGTTGGCGGGCACCTGTAGTCCCAGCTACTTGGGAGGTTGAGGCAGGAGAATCGCTTGAACCTGGGAGGTGGAGGTTGCTGTGAGCCAAGATCACACCACTGCACTCCAGCCTGGGCGACAGAGCAAGACTGTCTCAAAAAAAAAAAAAAAGGAATTGAACGGAGAAGATATATAACCAGAAGAACTATTAGAAGAAATAACACATTACTATTATTAGTAAATAAGACATATGAAGTAATTAGAAACTAAAGAAACTGGACTTTTAGATAAAAAGAATAAACCAAAAAAAAAGAAATAATTCCTAGAACAAGACAATAATAAATATTAAATGACTATACAGAAAATGTTGGAAATCTCTAAGGGGCAAATGATCTTTTTGTCAAAACTCCAGAAAACAATGGAAAAAAGAATTAATGGTAAATAATGTCATTTTGCAGCTGTTGGAAATGAACATCTGAAAGAAGAAATTTTTTTAACAAAATCACTGAACAATTTGGAAGAGGAAACCAAATAAAACATTCTCTCAGACTAATGGTATTTAAATGATTGCGTTATAAAGATAAGTTTAAACTTTTAGGGAAAATTATATCCAGTATAATTTTGAATATGAAGAATAGCTTTGGATTCTATAACATTTGTACTTCCACAGACTTAAAGAAATGAGAACATAGCACTGGATTTGGTTCCTGGCTTAAATAGGAGAAAGATTTTTATAAAACCTAAGGATCTGTAGAATATGAACAGTTAAAAATTCAAAAGATGTTCACATCTGAATAAAGATTAATTACACAGTGGAGAAGGGTGCTTTAAGCATTTACAAATACCAGTTTACAGGAAAGGGTATACAAATTACAAGGAAAAGTAGGGGAATATTTGCTAACTCTGATTGAAAAAAGCAAAAACTAATAAAATCTAGGAATAAAAATCAGTGAAAATATTGACAAGATTAAAAGTTGAATATAGAAAGGTGACAGTTGTGTTAGTTTGAAATTTTGATAAATTTTCTAATCACAGAGATAACATGATCGTTCTAAAGCATTCAGTAAATACCAAAAAATGTAAAAGCAGAATCTCTGTCCCCTATAAAATTGCTAGTTACATGTTATAATTTTGGTCTCTTTTCTTCAGGGAGTATACTGGGGGTTAGAAGAGAGATATGGTAGAGAGATGTATTTCCACAAACACTATTGGGATTATATAGTTTTGTCATGCTACTTTTGATTTAACAGAATGACAGTATGAGTTAACGAATTATCTTTTTTTTTTTGAGACGAAGTCTCTGTCATCCAGGCTGGAGTGCAGTGGTGCAATCTCAGCTCACTGCAGCCTCCACCTCCCAGGTTCAAGCGATCCTCCTTCCTCAGCCTCCCAAGTAGCCAGAACTAGAGGTGCACGCCACCAGGCCTGGTTAATTTTTGTATTTTTTTAGTAGAGTCAGAGTTTCACCATGTTGGCCAGGCTTGTCTTGAACTCCTGAGCTCAAGTGATACGCTCGCCTTGGCCTCCTAAAGTGCTGGGATTTCAGGTGTGAGCCACCACGCCCAGCTGAATTATCTGTAAAATTAAGAGTTACATAAGGAAATTCTGAAGTCTGGATAAACCATAAATTATTTAGCCATTTGCCTGTTGTTGTTAGATTATTTCCCTTTTCCCTGAAAAAGAAACAAAAATAGTCATAAATGTAATTAAATTAGCTCTTTAAAAAGAGCTAAGTAGTATAAGAATATGTTTTCATTAAAAACTCAAACAGGCCAGGTACAGTGGCTCACACCTACAGGCCTCCCATTCTGGGATTGCTGATTATATGTTTAGTAATCCCAGCATTTTGGGAAGCCAAGGCAAGAGGATCACTTGAGCGCAGGAGTTTGAGACCAGCCTTGGCAATATAGGGAGACACCATCTCTACTATAAAAACAAAAACAAAAACAAATTAGCCCCAGTTACTCAGGAGACTGAGGCAGGAGGATCACTTGAACCCAGAAGTTCAAGGCTGCAGTGAGCGGTGATAACACCACTACACTACACTCTAGCCTGGGTGACAAAGCAAAACCTTGTCTCAAAAAAAAAAAAAAAGAAAAACATTACGGATAAAGTGAAAGTCCCTCTTAATACTCCCAGACCACTGTCAGTTCCTTTCTTAGAAGTAAACTGGTAATACATCCTTCTATGCATGGATATAGATGTTTACTTTGTTAGAAATAGTTACTTTTGTTTTCTAACCTTTTTTTCTTACACAGATGATATATTCATTTAGTAAGTCAATGGATATTCACTGAGTACTTACTATGTCCCAGGCATTGTTGTAGATCCTGGAGTAGTGAATAAAATTCTTGTCCTTGTAGAACTTCTATTCTAGTGGGAGAGCTCATCAATAAGCAAGATAAATAAGTAAAATACAGAATATAGTAAGTGCTAAGAAGGAAAAATAAAGCAGAAAAAGACAATAGAAATGTAAGGGAGGAGAGCATTTGAAATTTTAAATAAGGTAGCCAAGGAAGTCCTCACTGAAAAAAATCTTTGGAGTAAGGACTTGAAGGAAGTGAGGGAGCTACCTGTGTGAAGGGCTAGGAGAAGCCCAGTAATCCAGGCAGATTAATATCATGTACAGAAGATCCGAGGTGCATGCCTCAAAGACAGCAAGGAGAACAGTGAGCCAGTGCTAAGTGAATGAGCGGGAGAGCACTAGAAAAAGATGGGGAGCATGGGATGTAGACCATGCCGTATAGAGCCTTGTTAGTAAGGATTGTAATGAGAAGTCATTGGATTCTGAGCATAAGAGTGGCACAATCCGATTTTTCTTTTCTTTTTTGTTTTAAGAGATGGGGTCTTCCTATATTGGCCAGGTTGGTCTTGAACTCCTGGCCTCAAGCATTCCTCCCACCTCAGCCTCCCAAACTGCTAGGATTATAGGTGTGAGCTACCGCACCCGGTCAGCACAATCAGACTGACATTCAAAGAGCATTATTGGTTGGCTATATTGAGAACAGATTGTGAGGGGGCAAGGGCCAAGGGTCCAATTAGGGTGGTGTTATTCTGCCATGTGTATTATTCCAGGCAACTTGGGATTTTTCCTACTAAAAATATGTCTTAGAGGTTTTTTCATGTTATTATCTAGAGCTCTACCTTATTCCTTGTATCTGCTTCATGTTATAATTAACCATTTCTCAGTTGATGGACATTTGGGTGGTTTCTATTGTTTTATTATTACAAACAATGCTATAATGAAAATCTTTGTATATGCCTCTTTGTGGTACATGTAGATGTCAAGAAGTAGAATTATCACATTTGTACCCTATACCAGCTAAGAGTAAAAATAAATAATAATTATAAAATTTGATGATAAATCCTGTTGGGATTTTGATTAGTACTGCCTGGACTTGGTTTATTTGAGAAATAATTTATATCTTTATACAGGTTGAGCATCCTTAATCCAAAAATCTGAAATCTGAAATGGTCCAAAATCTGAAACTTTTTGAGTGTTGACATGACACTACAAGTGGCAGATTCCATACCTGACACCTTTGCTCTCTGATAGTTCAGTGTATACCAACTTTATTTCACGGACAAAATTATTCAAAATATTATATACAGTTACCTTTAGGCTATGTGTATAATGTATATATGAAACATAAATGGATCTCATGTTTAGATTTAGGCCCCATCCCCAAAATATCTCATTATGTATATGCAACTATTCCAAAATCTGAGAAAATTTGAAATCTGAAACACTTGTGGTTCCAAGCATTTCACATAAACGATATTCAGCCTATAATAGTAAGGCTTCACATCCAAGAACATGACACACTATTCTATGAATGTTACGGGGTTTTTTTCCACAGAGATTTACACATTTCTTACTCAAAATATACCAAAAGTTACTAATTTTCATGTGTTAAATTTGTTTGATCCTCAGGTGTTTCTTTTATTTTCTCTAGTGACTTCTTGCTGCTGGTTTTGAAGGACATTGTATCGCAGAGGCCAGGTCTTCAAGTTATTTTAATGAGTGCGACTCTAAACGCTGAGCTTTTTTCAGAATATTTTAATTCCTGCCCAGTTATTACTATACCAGGTGAATAAAGTGCATCTTTAAATATGTATCATTCTTACAAGCAAATATAATTATTTTAAAGTTTGAGACATAAGTAGATATGTATACCTCTTTCTAGAGAAGTGATTTATTTATAACATAAAATCATAACCATATAATGCAGCTGATAAGGAGGGAGTTTTTTTTTTTTTTTTTTTTTTTTGAGATGAAGTCTCGCTCTGGAGTGCAATGGTGCGACCTCAGCTCATGTCAAGCTCCGCCTCCTGGGTTCACACCATTCTCCTGCCTCAGCCTCCCAAGTAGCTGGGACTACAGGCACCCGCCACCACGCCCGGCTAATTTTTTGTATTTTTAGTAGAGATGGGGTTTCACTGTGTTTGCCAGGATGGTCTTGATCTGACCTCGTGATCTGTCCGCCTTGGCCTCCCAAAGTGCTGGGGTTACAGGCATGAGCCACCACACCTGGCCATTGCTGGGAGATTTTAATTTTTTTAGGGGACTTTTTAAAAAAGTCATAGTTACTTATTTCTAGCATTCCATTGTGTTTGACATCAAAGTTTATAGTGGCAGTCTGTCATAAAGAGGGAACTTGTGTCTGTGACAGTATATCTGTTCATTTCTGGATTCTGCTAAATTTCTGGATGTTGGTCCACTCTGGCAGAAAGTGAGGTTGGATAGTGTGTATTTTCTTTTGGCACTTCCACAGTCTCATTGTGGAATTAATTTATCACCCTGAGCTTTGATTTATCCTTCTTCAACTGAATACTAAAAAAACACTTTGCAAACGCTGACTGATAAACAATAGTGCAGTTTATTTTAGTTATAGAGAATGCTGGCGATAAATCTAAGGAAGAAATGTTATGTTTGATCTAGAATACAGTCGTTGAATGTTTAGAGGTCCTCTGTGGTGGAAGTGTGGGGGGAGGGTATAAAATGTATAACAGGTAAAAGAAAAAAAGTCTTAGCAAAGGATCATTTCTCTGCCTATACACTGTCTTCTGTTTACTGACTGAAATCTACCCTTTACAATTTCTGTTACCAAGAACTTTTCTTCTTAATACTTTTAAGACCACAGAACAAATAGAACATTAGCATGACAAGCTTTAAGAGAATTTTATATATATAAACTATTTCAAGATGGTTGAATGGGTGTTCTCAGGCTTTTCTATTTTATCTCCTTGTTTTTCTAGGTCGTACATTTCCTGTTGATCAATTTTTTTTGGAAGATGCAATTGCTGTGACAAGGTAAGGAAGATACTAATTAAGATTCAGTGAAAGGACCTGGCATAGTGGCTCATGCCTGTAATTCTAGCACTTTGGGAGGCCAAGGTGGGAGGATCCTTTGAGGCCAGTTCAAGACCAGCTTGGGCAACATATTGAGACCCCCATCTCTTGAGAGAAAAAAAAAAGATTCAGTGAAACATTGAAAACAGAATATTTGACCCTCAATGTGCCAGAATACTAATACATGTGTTAGTCTGTTTTTCTAATTTTTCTACACTTGATCTTAGCCAAAAAGCCAAGAAGTGATTTTCTTCTATTTTTTCTGTTTGAACATTTTGTTCTCCCCTCTCTTTCAGTAAACAGGTGGCCAATATTTAAATCCCTCTACTTACTTTTTCTTTTCTTTCTTTTTTTTTTTCTCTTGAGATAGAGTCTTACTCTGTTGCACAGGCTGCTGTGCAGTGGTGCAATCATAGTTCACTGTAGCCTCGAACACCTGGCTCAAGCAGTCCTCCTACTTCAGCCTCCTGAGTAGCTGGACTACAGACACACACCACCATGCCTAATTTTTTTTAATGGTTTTGTAGAGACAGAGGTCTCATTATGTTGTCCAGGCTGGTCTCAAACTCCTGACCTCTAGCAGTGCTCCTGCCTTGCCTCCCAAAGTGCTGGGATTACAGTCATGAGCCACCATGCCTGGCCCCCTCTACATACTATAACTTTAGCAAGTAGTTTAATCTCTCTGTACTTTAGGTTTAATGAATTAATACTTGCTGATTCTGCTGAGAGCATAAAAAAATTAATGAATTAATACTTGCAAAGTGCTTAGAACTGTGCTTGGCACATAGTGGATGCTCTCAAATGTTAGCAGTTATTGGCCGGGCATGGTAGTTCACACCTGTAATCCCAGCACTTTGGGAGGCCAAGGCGAGCGGATCACCTGAGGGCAGGAGTTCAAGACCAGCCTGGCCAACATGGTGAAACCCCATCTCTACTAAGAATACAAAAATTTGCTGGGCGTGATGGTGCATGCCTGGAATGCCGGCTATTCGGGAGACTGAGGCAGGAGAATTGCTTGAACCTGGAAGGCAGAGGTTGCAGTGAGCTGAGACCATGCCATTGCACCCAGCCTGGGCGGCAGAGTAAAACTCTGTTAAAAAAAAAAAAAAAAGTTAGCTACTATTATCATCATCATCATTCTACTCGCATAGAGTTTACAGTATAGCCTGAGTGTTAAGATATCTGTATAAACAATTGTAAGTACTAGGTAGAAAATGTTAATGTCCATTGTATATAAACAGATCTCTCTTCTTTGAAAGCCGTATTTTCTCTTCTTAGTCTTTGATCTTGAGGATTCCCCAAGATTTTCCTTGTACTATTTCTTCTCACTATTAACTCTCCCTTGGCTACCTTAGACTCATGTGATTTCAGCTGTCATCCCTGTGCCGAGAACTCCCAGATCAGTATCTTCATTCCTGACCTCTGAGCTCTAGAATGAAACACCGTTAATATCTGGCAGCTTAAATACAAGTCAGAATTTTTCTCCTTCTCTGTTCCTTCCTTCTCTAATAAGCCCCCCTCCTAATTCCATATTCATTTAATGGTACTGTATTCTCAAGCTAAAAACCCAAAACCAGTGGCTCTCAAATTTTAATGTGCAATAAGAATACTTGGGGAGCTTCTTAGAATTATTATTTTCTAGGCCCTATCCCACTGCCATTGAACATGAGTGTCTGAGGAAATCATCTTTCAACTAGTTTACCTGTCTTTACTTTTTCAAACTCACTGCTTCCAGAATATATATATATATTTTTAGACAGCCTCACTCTGTCACCCAGGCTGAGTGCAGTGGTGCGATCATAGCCCACTGCAGCCTTGGTCTCCTGGGCCCAAGTGATCCTGTTACCTCAGAATACCAAGTAGCTGGGACTACAGGTGTGTGCCACCATGCCTGGCTAATTTTTTTATTTTTAGTAGGGACAAGGTCTCACTAAGTTGCCCAGGCTCAGAATTATCTTTAAACATAGAATTGGTCACATTCCTCCTATTCTTAGAAACTTTCATTGGTTCCCCATCAGTCACACTTTATGGACACTCAAGGCCCATATCATCTGACCCCAGCCAATATTTAACTTCCTTTCGTTCTTTATTTTCCTACCTACACAAACCTTAGCACTGTCAGACTACTTGTTATTTCTCAAAGATGCCATACTATTACTGTCTGTACTTCTTTTCCCCACTTCCTTCCTAGTCATTCTTTAACACCCAACTTGAATGCTACCTCCATGAAATTTCCTATTTCTGCTATTAAAAATTAATCACTTCTTTATTGGAAGTCACAGAGTACTTTTCTTGTGCCTCTAATGACATTTATTTCTGTCTGTCTTACAGTACAGCGAGTTATTTTGTTCTGTTCTCACTAGTTTGTAAGCTCCTTGAAAGTGTATTTATTTTTCTATACCATACCACCACCATTGCCGTAGTCCCTTGTCCAAAAAAGACATTCAGTAAATGTTCAATAAACAAACAAATGGTGAATGTGAAAAGAGTATATGGCATTTAATGGAGAGAAGGGGTTGGAGGAAGTCAGCATTATAGAATCATAGGTTTTTAAATCTTTTTTTAAAAAAAGCTACAATACACTTTATGCAAATGAAATCTTATAGGAAATCATCAAAAAATGAAACATAAAACAGGAACGATCGGGCTGAAAGAATAGCCCCCAGTTACTTACTTTACTCCCATTCCCTTACCTTTCCCTGGGGCTTTGAGCAACATTTAAGGCTCCAGGAAAAAAAATTCGAGGCAGTTATCTATGCCAATTTCCCAAAAGATGAGAAAATAAAGCCCTTTGAAATTGACTTGCTGGAAGTCTCATAGCAGGTTGGTTTAGTGGCAGACCTAGAACTCAAATCCAGAGCTTTTGTTTTCAAATCTATTCATTTTTCTGCTTTGTCATGATGTCTAATAGTGTTGTCACTAACAAATATTAAACTATCCAGTTGTAAGGGTTTTGAAATGTTTTAAGGACAGTCTTAGGTTGATGTTCAGCCAACAGCTAGAAACTTGGGTCCAAATTTGATTGCAACAAAAGGGAATCAGCTGCCTGGGAATTATCATAGAAACAAGAGGATCAGTAAGATTGCCAAAGAAGAATTAAAAATGAAGAGGGGTGTTACTGCGGCTGTAACTCAGATGTGTTTTCTGAATGTCCACAGCATTTTTCCTGGATAGAGCTTTTCTCCAAATTCTTAGCTGGTCTCCAAGACAGACCTAAAAGCATTGCAGTGTGTTCCCAACCAGAAATAGGGTACAGCAAGAATCCTGGACTGGTGGAAGGATGGCACATGAATTAGACAGAAACAGTGACATTTTGCTGAATGAGCACGTGAAATAGGTGAATTCTTTCCCTCCTCACCAACAGAACCACATACACACAACCACATTCCTTTGTCTTTCTCAGGTATGTATTACAGGATGGGAGCCCATATATGAGGTCCATGAAACAGATTTCAAAAGAAAAGCTTAAAGCAAGGCGGAACAGAACTGCATTTGAAGAAGTGGAAGAAGACCTGAGGCTCTCCCTTCACCTCCAGGATCAGGATTCTGTCAAAGATGTAGTGCCAGATCAACAGTTAGATTTTAAGCAGCTCCTGGCCCGCTATAAAGGTAACATGCCTCCTGGGGGAATATTTTAACTATGCCAAAGATTTCTAGTATTCTTTCTTACCATGATGTGGAAGAATAAAAATATGATTCTTGTTTCATAGTTATATTGCCTTTAATTCATCGGAGAAACCTTAAACCTAGAAAAATAGCTCAGATACATATTTAGAATATAATTGTTACTCTGTTTGCCAATGGGTTTTTTTTCTAATTATGAAAGAAATATGTGCTCATTAGAGAAAAATTGTGAGGTAGTAAAATGTAAGTTATATTCTTGTATATTTTGTAGCTTTTTATTTTGATGTGATTTCAAATTTACAGAAAAGTTTGCAAGACTAAACAATGAACTCTCATATATCCTTTACCCCAATTCACCAGTTGTTAATGTTTTGCTTCATTTTTTGCTTTATCATTTGCTCTGGATGCATGTATTTTTTTCTGAGTCTCCTAAGAGTAAGTTGCAGATATGACGCTCCTTTACCCTTAATACTTTAGTATGATTTTTCTAAGAACAAGGACATTCTCTTACATAACCACAGTACAGTGATCAAAATGAGGACATTTAACACTGATACAATTGTATAATTCACAGTCCATACTCAGATTTGAACAATTATCTCAATAATGTTTATTTTTGCTATATTTTCCTGATTCAGGATCCTATCATGGATCATATATTACATTCAGTCATGTGTTCTTAGTCTCCTTTGATCTAGAACAGCTCCTCATCCTTTGTCTTTTAGTGACCTTGATATTTTTAAAGATTATTTTGTAGAATGTCCATCCATTTGGGTTTGGTATTTCCCCATGATTAAATTTAGGTTATACATTTTTGGCTGGAGCATCACAAAAACAATCTTGATTTCTCAATGCATCATATCAAAAGGCACATGGGCCCCGTGGTGTTGGTTTGTCCCATTATTGGCAATGTTAACTTGTTCACTTGGTAAAGTGATGTTTGCTAAGTTTCTCCCCTGGATAATTACTATTTCTTTCGTAGTTAATAAGTCACTTATAAAGCAATATTTGACATGATTTTAAAATCCTTTAATATCCCACTAGTTTTAGCATTATTCGTGGGCTTTTAAAGTAACATCTTTTGAGGCCTACCCTGTGCTGAGCTTTTTATGTATGTTGGTAGGTACTTCCTCCTCCCATGCCAGACTCTAGCTGGCTACTCTTTGTTCCTATGTGGTCTTGTATCCATATAAGCTAAACTGAGCCCATAGAAACCCCAGGATTACTACTTTTGCTTTCTTCCTTGAAGCCTAGACTAGAAGCAGATCTCAGCTGCCCTTCTTTCTTCTTTTTCCCTAGACTGTCACCCCTGTTCCTCTTAGTTCTTCCCAAAAAAGGGTGTTTATCATTCATGAGTAAGAGCTTCCAATCCGTTACTGCTTCTGTAGGATAAGTGGCAAATGAATTTTCCTTTTTCTCCATCTACCAAAGATAGTTCCCAATCCTGGATGTGGAATGGTAATCACCAAGGAATTAAAATATTAGCCATTGTTCTGTTGTTCAGGAAGATAAGCATAGCTCCCTAACATTTTATTTCATCTTCCCAGTATTGAGAGATGTAAAGCTAAGAGAATGGACTTGTATTTTATAGACCTGGGTTCAACTCCAAGGCTCTCATAAAACCAGCTAATGATCTTGAGCAAGTTCTTTATCATCTCTGTGCCTCAGTTTCCTTATCTATAAAGTGGAGTCATTTAGAGGAGTATAATACAAACCCACAAGGATAGTGCCCAGCTAGTAAGTACAGATCTGTGATTCTAATTAAAATATGTCTAACTCAAAACTTTGTGTTCTTTTTATACATCATACCAACTGATAATTCCCATTCCCTTATTCCATTAAATTATGGAACAAGACAATTCCTTTGAGGTTGGGCACGGTGGCTCACGCCTGTAATCCCAACACTTTGGGAGGCTGAAGCAGGAGGATCACATGAGCCCAGGAGTTCAAGACCAGCCTGGGCAATATATTGAGACCTTGTCTCTACTACAAATGTTTTTTAAAATTAGCTGAGCATGGTGGTTGGCACCTGTAGTCCCAGCTACTCAGGAGGCTGAGGGGGAGGATTGCTTGAGCAAAGGGATTCAAGGTTGCAGTGAGCTATGATCGTACCAGTGCACTCCAGTCCCAACAGAGTGAGACCCTGTCTCAAAAAAAAGAAAATCCCTTTGGCATCTCTTTCAAAATTTTGGAGTTTTCTTTTAAAATTATCACTGAATCTAATCCATGACTTTCTAATTTTAAGCACAAAGGTTACGAAAGTTCAGAAAGTACCTTTGGGACCTCCTTTTTAAGGAAGGAGAATGGAGGACTTGAGATCAGGAAACATGACTCTGCCACCAGCTTCTGTATGGTACTGGGCTGATTGCTTAGCTTTTCTGAGCTTCTGGTTCTCTGTTTTTGTTTTTGTTTTTGTTTTTTTTAAAAAGTCCTTACAAAAATTAGCCAGGCGTGGTGGCGCAAGCCTGTAGTCCCAACTGTTTGGGAAGTTGAGGAATGAGAATCTCTTGAACCCAGGAGGCGGGGGCTACAGTGAGCCAAGATTGCACCACTGCACTCCAACCTGGGCAACAGAGCAAGACTCCATCTCAAAAAAAAAAAAGCCTTGAACTAGTTGATCTCAATGTTCTCTTTCACCTTTCAGCAAATTAAATATGTTTCCTAGCTCAATTTTTAAGGCATGTTCTAGTTTTTCTTTGAAAAAATTAATAATTGGTCATTTAAAATATATTACTGATTTGGCTGGGCACAGTGGCTCATGCCTATAATCCCAACACTTTGAGAGGCTGAGCCCAGGAGTTCAAGACCAGCCTAGGCAACATGGTGCTGCCTTGTCTCTTAAAAATTTTTTTAAATTAGCTGGTGTGGCGGTATGCACCTATAGTCCCTACTACTCAGGAGGCTGAGGTGAGAGATCATTTGAACCCCAAGGACCAAGGCTGCAGTAAGCCATGATCATGCCACTGTATTCCATCCTGAGCAAAAGAGTGAAACCCTGTCTCAATAATAATAGTTTTAAAAAACAAAACTATGTTCAATTTTCTTTTTTCGATTAGCTGATCCTTTCTTCTTTGTGAAAAGTCTGGCTTTTTGGAATCTTGGCAAAGAAAAGTGATTCCTGCTCCACCTTGCTCACCCAACTACACCCTTTTTTGTGCAGCCTGTTTCTTCCTTTTTTTCATTTTTGACCAACATGGCATTCACTCCACTAGAACAACATTGTTTCAAAACTGCTTTTTTCTTTTTTTTTTATTGAGATGGAGTCTTGCTCTGTCGCCTGGCTGGAGTGCAGTGGCGTGATCTTGGCTCACTGCAACCTCCACCTCCTGGGTTCAAGCGAGTCTCCTGCCTCAGCCTCCCAAGTAGCTGGGATTACAGGCGCCCACCGCCACCACCATGTCCGGCTAATTTTTTTTTTTGTAGTTTTAGTAGAGACGGTGATTCCCCATATTGGTCAGGCTCGTCTCGAACTCCTGACCTCAGGTGATCCGCCCATCTCAGCCTCCCAAAGTGCTGGGATTACAGGCATGAGCCACCACGCCCAGCCGAAACTGCTTTCGTCCATCTTCAAACTTCTCATATAGAAAGTTTCCCTTCCTTCGTACCAACTATAGTTATTTTGTTCCAGTTAAACTGTAGTTAGGGCGATAGGTCATTAGGAGGGCCTGAGAAGAAAGGACAGCAGTCTTTGAAGAGTTAGTCACCCCAACAATATACTATTGCTTTTAAAAGAGCTAAGGCGGCCAGGCGCGGTGGTTCATGCCTGTATCCCAGCAGTTTGGGAGGCTGAGGCAGGCGGATCACAAGGTTAGGAGTTCGAGACCAGCCTGACCAACATGGTGAAACCCCATCTCTACTAAAAACACAAAAATTAGCTGGCCGTGGTGGTACGCGCCTGTAATCCCAGCTACTCAGGAGGCTGAGGCAGGAGAATCGCTTGAAACCGGGAGGCAGAGGTTGCAGTGAGCCGAGATCACGCCACTGCACTCCACCCTGGGTGACAGAGCAAGACTTGGTCTCAAAAATAAAATAAATTAATAAAATAAAAGAGCTGAGGCTTGTAGTACATCCTACAGAACTACATCATTTGCCAGGTCACAGATAGTTTAGGAGATTGTGACTGGAGAGATTGTGAGGGTCTATGAATAGACTCCATGGGTGTTAATGAAGACATTACAATCACATTTATTTTTCAGGGAAAATCCATCACTTATCATTTTCTCAAAGGAACCTAAAGGTTCAGTGAGTCACTGTTATAAAAATGCTGGTGAAAGTTGTGGTCTCTGTCCATTGATTGCCATAGGTTAGTGTTACCTGGACTTCCAGCATATCTCGTTCGTGATTTGATTGAATCTAGAAGTTTCTAAAATGTATTTGACTTTGAATTTTGTTTCCAGAACGCAAGCTTTCAATAAATATTTGAAGGGTAAAAGAGGGGAAGGAACAAGGAGAGTAAAAACTGGCCTGTCTGGGTCTTTCCAACAGGGGCAGGAACCTGCTCTTTAGGTCATTGTTCAAGCAAAAATTACTTCTGATGAGGCTAGATTTTCTGGGAAACAAAATGAAAAAAGTGGGCTGGGTGTGGTGGCTGTAACCCCAGCACTTTGGGAGGCTGAGGCAGGAGGATTGCCTTACCCCAGGAGTTCGAGACCAGCCTGGGCAACACTAAGACCCCGTGTCTACAAAAAATAAAATAAAATAAACCAGGCATGGTGGTGCATGCTTGCAGTCCCAGCTACTCAGGAGGCTGAGATGGGAGGATCACTTGAACCTGGGAGGTTGAGGCTGCTGTGAACTGTGATCATACCACTGCATTCCAGCCTGGGTGACAGAGCAAGACCCTGTCTCTAAATAAATAAATAAAAGAAAAAAGTTCATTTCAGTACATTAAATGTTAACATCTGTGCTATTAAATCAAACCAACACTCACCTAATTCACAGGCAAATTGTATATGGTATAAATATACAATAAAATACATCAACAAGGTATAAATATCCTTCTCATTTTTACCTTTCTTTCTTTCAGGGGTTAGCAAGTCAGTCATCAAAACAATGTCCATCATGGATTTTGAAAAGGTGAATCTTGAATTAATAGAGGCCTTATTAGAGTGGATTGTGGACGGAAAGCACTCCTACCCTCCAGGTAACTGCTTTATTCAGGCCAGAATGATCCACAAATGAAACACTCAGTCCTTGGCTAAATGGGAGTCTACTCATGATTGTTTGAATTACATGCAAACGCTTTGCATACAGGCTACAAGGCAGTGGGGTTAAGAGCACAGGCTTTGCAGTCTGGTAAACTTCCCAGCTCTGCTATTTAGGAATCTTGTAACCTTGAATAAAGTCCTTATCTTTTTGTTTGGTTGGTTGGTTGGTTTTTTTGTTTTTTTGAGATGGAGTTTCGCTCTCTTTGCCCAGGCTGGAGTGCAATGGGATGATCTCAGCTCACCGCTATCTCCGCCTCCCAGGTTCAAGCGATTCTCCTGCCTCAGCCTCCTGAGTACCTGGGATTACAGGCATGCGCCACCACACCTGGCTAATTTTGTATTTTTTAGTAGAGACAGGGTTTCTCCATGTTGGCCAGGCTGGTCTCAAACTCCCGATCTCAGGTGATCTGCCTGCCTCGGCCTCCCAAAGTGCTGGGATTACAGGCATGAGCCACCATGCCCGGCCTAGTCCTTATCTTTTCTATGCTTCAATTTCCTTGTTGTGAAATGAAGACAGTAATAAATCCTGTTATGTAAAACTATTTTGGGGATTAAAAGAAACCATAGGGGCCGGGCGTGGTGGCTCAAGCCTGTAATCCCAGCACTTTGGGAGGCCGAGGTGGGCGGATCACGAGGTCAGGAGATCGAGACCATCCTGGCTAACACAGTGAAACCCCATCTCTACTAAAAATACAAAAAAAAAAAAAATTAGCCGGGCGTAGTGGCGGGCGCCTGTAGTCCCAGCAAGGGGTTGGAGTGGGAGGATTGCCTGAGCCTGAGAGGTGGAGGCTGCCATGAGCCATGATTGCACCACTGCACTCCAGCTTAGGCAACAGAGAAAGACCCTGTCTCAAAAAAAAACAGAAAAAAAGCACACACCACGTTTTGTATATGTATTACATACTGCATTCTCTTTTGGGTTTTTGTTTGTTTGTTTGTTTTTGTTTTTTCTTGAGACAGGGTCTCACTCTGTTGCCCAGGCTGGAGCGCAGTGGCATGATGGTGACCCACTGTAACCTCTTCCTCCCGGGTTCAAGCAGTCCTCCGGCCTCAGCTTCCTGAGTAGCTGGGACTGCAGGTGTGCACCTCCACACCTGGCTAATTTTTGTGTTTTAGTAGAGACAGGGTTTTGCCATGTTGGCCAGTCTAGTCTTGAACTCCTGACCTCAGGTGATCCGCCCACCTTGGCCTCCCAAAGTGCTGGGATTACAGGCGTGAGCCACTGCACCTGGCGTACATACTGTATTCTTATAATAAAGTAAGCTAAAGAGAAGAAAATGTAACTTAAAAAGTTAAAAGGAAGAGAAAATATATTTACTATTCATTAAGTGGAAGCAGATTATCATAAAGGTCTTCATTGAGTAGGCTGAGGAGGAGGAAGAGGAGGGGTTCTTCTTGCTGTCTCAGGGGTGGCAGAGGTGGAAGAAGTGGAAGGGGAGGCAGAAGAGGGACGCATGCTCATTGCAACATTAAGGAAACATATTGTAATTTCTGTCTGACTTTGCTCTTTCATTTCTTTAAAAATGTTCCTATATAGTACCAATCCTTCCCCTGTTTGCTTTAGTTTCAGTGCTCTATCATAGAATGCTCCATTTCATAATAGAAGTTAAAAGTAGTCTTGAACCTTTCTGCCAGATTGTCTAATGTCAATTTGTTTGCTGGCACTGCTGCTGCTTTTACGTCTTCCTCATTGGAACCTCTTCACTGGTTTGGAAGCACTCATCTCCATCAAGTCGTCTTCTGTTAATTCCCCTGCTGTGGTGTTTGCTGGCTCTTGTATTTCTCCAAGATCCATATCTTGAAATTCTTCACCACTGCCACCATCTCCCCACCTTTATTCTATATCCATAATCTCTTTTATGATTTTCTCAATTGTCTTATAAATCCTGTGAAGTCATGTACATCTGGACACAGCTTTGTCCAGCATCAGTTTATTGTTTTAGGCTTGATGGCTTTCACACTTTTTTTTGTAACTACCATGGCATCTTCAAGGGAATAATCCTTCCAGACATTCATGATGTTCTCTCTGTCAGAATTCTCTTTTGTAGCATTGACAGTCCTTTCCATAGAGTACCCTGTATAATGAGCCTTAAAGGTCCTCATGAACTCCTAATATAGAGGCAAAATTAGAGACGTGTTTAGGGGCAAGTAGACCACTTCAGTGTCTTCGATGTTGAACTCATGGGGTTCTGGGTGGCCAGTGGCACTGTCCAATATGAAAAGAACTTTGGCGAGGTACTTCCTGATTCCAGAGACAAAGCATTGATGGAACCAGTCCAGAAAAGGGGTTCCCACTGGCCAGCCTTTCTTTTACAACCAGAACACTGAGCTGGTGTTTCTTCTTTCCCTTCAAGACCAGGGGTTAACTTTATAGACAGGGCGGTGCTGATCATGAACCTGACTACATTTGCACAAAAGAGTAGGGTTAGCTTATCCCTTCCTGCCTTAAATCCTGGTACTCATTTATCTTCCTTACTAATAAATGTCCTTTGTGGCATTTTTTTTTCCAGAAGAGGGCACTTTCATCAGTTATTTGAAACCTTTTCAGGCAGATATCGTTTCTCCTCAATGATTTTCTTAATGGCATCTGGGAACTCATCTGCTGCCTCTTGGTCAGCAGAAACTGCTGCTTCTGTTATCTTGATATTTAAAAGCCAAACCTCTTTCTAAAATTATCAAACTATCCTTTGCTGGCATTAAATTTCCCAGCTTTAGATCCTTCCCTTCCATTTACTTTAAGTTGTCGTATAATACTTTGTTTTTTCTTGAATCATATAGGTATGCCTTATAGCAATCTTGCACCCACATAAAAACTACATTTTCAATGGGATAAAAAGGTATTTCTCAAAAAGCACAGGGTTTTCATACCTGCTGGCGTAGCTGCAGTGACAGCTTCACTAATTTCTTTTTCTTCTTTCACAATGGCCCTTACTCTGGATTCATTTATCTGGAAATGGCAGGCAACCACAGTTACAGACCTCCATCTGCGGTACATATTCAGCAATTCACCTTTTGCTTGTAATGTCATGACTTTTCTCTGCCTCTCGGGAGTACTTACAGCATCACTAGTGGCACTTTGTGTAGGTTCATGATGTTATTCAAGGTTTACAGTATTCCACTGAACACAATGAAAAATACACAAGAACCACAAAGATCACTTTTTACTGTAATATACAATTTTCTGACAAAGCAAATGACTTACTTGGAGATGATTAGTGTCACAATACATATTTTAAGTGGATTCTCACAACACTTGAGCTCACTGCAGTAGCAACAGGAGGTGGCTACAAAATCATTTTTTTAATAAAGTTATTACACCAGTATACTGCACTATAGTTCATTGTATTCAGTTGTGATTTAATACTGCTTTTTTTTTTTTTTTTTTTGAGACAGAGTTTCGCTGTTGTTGACCAGGCTAGAGTGCAGTGGCGCGATCTCGGCTCGCCGCAACCTCTGCCTTCCAGGTTCAAGTGATTCTCCTGCCTCAGCTGGGATTACAGGCATACGCCACTATACCCGGCTAATTTTTATTTTTTTAGTAGTGACGGGATTTCACCGTGTTGATCAGGCTGGTCTCAAACTCCCAACCTCAGGTGATCTGCCCACTTCAGCCTCCCAAAGTGCTGGGATTACAGGGATGAGCCACCGCACCTGGCCTGATTTAATACTGCATTTTTATATTTGTTCACATTTCTCTAGATGCATATGGCACCAGGTATGGTCCATAAGTGTGTGTGTGTGAGTTTTGATAAATTTAACTCTTTATAATAGGTTTGTGTGTATTTTATGATATACTATTTCATGATATAAATAATAAAATAGACTAGTACCTATAGGGGTCTTATGCATTCATGACATGTCTCTTTCTTAATTTTTTTCATATTTCTAGGCTATGCAGTTTGTATGCTAGTTTTTTTCAAATTGTCACAAATCTCCAAAATTTTCCAGTATATTCATTGAAAAAAAATTGCCAATGAGTAGACCCATGCTGTGCAAACCTATGTTGTTCAAGGATCAACTGAACACTTATTATGGTTAAACACTATTACTACTACTGTACACGGAGTAATCACTACTTTTCTCCACTCACTGTCTTCCCATCCTGGGAGCCTTCTTAACTTCACTTGCAGTCCCTTGTCCCTAGAATTAATACTTCAAATCTTCTCTTAACTAAATCCTTTATTTTCTTCAGGTTTCTTCTCAATTTACCTCTACAGACCACCCTATCTGTTGTCTTGCCCCACTCCCCTTACTCTATCATAATATCTAAAAATAGGCCAGGTGCTATGGCTCACACCTGTAATCCCAGCACTTTGGGAGGTCGAGGCAGGCGGATCACTTGAGGTCAGGAGTTTGAGACCAGCCCGGCCAACATGGGGAAACCTCATCTCTACTAAAAATACAAAAACTAGCTGGGCATGGTGGCGGGCACCTGTAATCCCAGCTACTCAGGAGACTGAGGCAGGAGAATCGCTTGAACCCAGGAGGCAGAGGTTACAGTGAGCCAAGATCGTGCCACTGCTCTCCAGCCCGGGCTACAAGAGCGTGACTCCATCTCAAAAAATAAAATAAAATAATTCATTTTAATTGTAGCACTTAACAATGTCTGAAATTAGAATTTTGCATACTGACTACCTCCTTCAATAGGATGTAAGCTCCTTAAGAGTAGAGATTTCAGCCAGGCACTCTGGCTCACCACCAAGCAACAAGAGCAAAACTCCGTCTCAAAAAAAAAGAAAGAAAAAGAATAGACCGTTCTTGTTCACCACTATATTTCTCAGACCCTAGAACAGGGCCTAGAATATTTAGGTACAGAGTAAATATTTGTTGCATGAATAAATGAATGTTATCATTAAACGGAATAATAGATCAAAAAATTACTTTATGTGGGCTGGGCATGGTGGATCATGCCTGTAATGCCCACCTTGGGCACTTTGGGAGGGCGAGGTGGGTGGATCACCTAAAGTCAGGAGTTCAAGACCAGCCTAGCCAACATGGCAAAACCCTATCTCTACTGAAAATACAAAAATTAGCCAGACATAGTGATGGGCACCTGTAAGCCCAGCTACTTGGGAGGCTGAGGCAGGAGAGTCGTTGAACCCAGGATGTGGTGGTTGCAGTGAGCCAAGATTGCGCCACTTCACTCCAACCTGGGTAACAGAGCAAGACTCTGTCTCTTAAAAAAAAAAAAATATATATATATATATGTATATATATATTTATGTGGTCATAAAGAAGAGAAATGGGAATGGCTGCTTTTTTTGCTTACACTTTAATCATTACATGGTTTTCTTTTCTTTTTTTTTTTTTTTGAGACAGAGTCTCTGTCACCCAGGCAATGGAGGTGCAGCGGCGCAATCTCGGCTCTGCAACCTCCGCCTCCTGGGTTCAAGCAATTCTCCTGCCTCAGCCTCCCGAGTAGCTGGGACTATAGGCATGTGCCATCACACCTGGCTAATTTTTGTATTTTTAGTAGAAACGGGGTTTCACAGTGTTGGCCAGGCTGGTATAGAATTCCTGACTCAGATAATCCGCCTGAGTCGGCCTCCCAAAGTGCTGGGACTATAGGCGTGAGCCACCACACCCGGCCCATTGTGTGGTCATCTAAATAGACTTGTGAGCCATAAAAAATTATTTAAATGCCAGGCCGGGCGCGGTGGCTCAAGCCTGTAATCCCAGCACTTTGGGAGGCCGAGATGGGCGGATCACGAGGTCAGGAGATCGAGACCATCCTGGCTAACACGGTGAAACCCCGTCTCTACTAAAAATACAAAAAACTAGCCGGTGAGGTGGCGGGCGCCTGTAGTCCCAGCTACTCAGGAGGCTGAGGCAGGAGAATGGCGTAAACCCGGGAGGCGGAGCTTGCAGTGAGCTGAGATCCGGCCACTGTACTCCAGCCTGGGCGACAGAGTGAGACTCCGTCTCAAAAAAAAAGAAAATTATTTAAATGCCTTATTTTTACTTGGCAAGTAGTGAGTGTTGGCTAATGCAGTATCACTTCACTGGACTGAGTATCTTGTTTCTTTTTTTTTTTTTTTTTTTGAGACAGTCTTGCTCTGTCACCCAGGCTGGAGTGCAGTGGCAGGATCTTGGCTCACTGCAACCTCTGCCTCCCAGGATGAAGCAATTCTCCTGTCTTAGCCTCCCAAGTAACTGGGACTACAGGTGTGCACCACCATGTTCCCCAGCTAATTTTTGTAATTTTGTGTGTTTGTGTGTGTGTGTGTGTGTGTGTGTGTGTGTGACGAAGTCTCGCTCTGGAGTGCAATGGTGCGATCTCGGCTCACTGCCTCTGCCTCCTGGGTTCAAGTGATTCTCCTGCCTCAGCCTTCCGAGTAGCTGGGATTACAGGTGCCCACCACCATGCCTGGCTAATTTTTTTGTTTTTTTAGTAGAGACGGGGTTTCACTATGTTGGCCAGGCTGGTCTGGAACTCCTGACCTCAGATGATCCACCTGCCTCGGCCTCCCAAAGTGCTGAGATTACAGGCGTGAGCCACCGCGCCCGGCCTATGTTGTTTCATTCCAAAGGAGAAGACTATTGTTGAAAAAAATCGGCCAGGTGTGGTGGCTCATGCCTGTAATCCCAGCATTTTGGGAGGCCAAGGTGGGTGGATCACCTGAGGTCGGGAGTTCAAGACCAGCCTGACAAACATGGAGAAACCTCATCTCTACTAAAAATACAAAATCAGCCGGGTGTAGTGGTGCATGCCTGTAATCCCAGCTACTCAGGAGGCTGAGGCAGGAGAATTGCTTGAACCCGGAGGTGGAGTTTGCAGTGAGCCGAGATCACGCCATTGCACTGCAGCCTGGGCAATAAGAACGAAACTCTGTCTCAAAAAAAAAGAAAAGAAAAAGAAAAAAATCAAGCATAGCAAAAAAATCATAAATGAAGAAGAAATGTTAGAAAATTACCTAAATTTTGTAATCCTGGCTCCTCGGAGGCTGAGGCAGGAGAATCGCTTGAACCCAGGAGGCAGAGGTTGCAGCCAGCCAAAATTGCACCGTTGCACTCCAGCCTGGCAGCCTGGGGGACAAGTCTCAAAAAAAAAAAGAAAAAAAAAAGAAAGAAAGAAAAGTACCTAAATTTAAAGCAGAGTAGATACAGTGACTAGGAAGTCAGTGACATATGTGACATATTTGTGAACATTAAAGATATCCTGGACAGATGAGGCACATAAAAATATAGACAAAATTTTCAATTCACATATAATAGTATGTTTTATCATTCTTTAATTTTGTGGCTTTTTTTCTTTGTATTTTTCTTTTTGCTTATCTTCTCTTTTAATAAATAATTTAAAAAATTTTTCTTTTTGAGATAGAGTTTCACTTTGTCACTCAGGCTAGAGTTCAGTGGACCGATCACGGGTCACTGCAGCCCCAACTTCCTGGCTTAAGCAATCCTACAATTTCCATCAGCATCTCGAGTAGCTGGGACCACAGGCATGTGCCACCATGCCCTACTAAATTTTTAATTTTTTGTAGAGACGGTGTCTCCCTATGTTGCCCAGACTGGCCTCAAACTCCTAGGCTCAAGCAGTCTTCCCATTTCAGCCTCTCAAAGTGCTGGGATTACAGGCATGAACCACCACACCTGACCTCAATAAAATTTTGTGGCATTTTAGCAGAGAGGATCATGGGGTATGTAATGGAAAGAACATGGATCTGATGCCAGAAACCCTAGGTTTGTGTCCAAGCTCCATGCTTACTAACTCTGTGACCTGAGTCTGAAGTTACTGAGTCACTAATAGGGGTACTAGTAGCCTTCTTTTTTTTCTTTTTTTTTTTTTTTTAATTGAGACGGAGTCTTGCTCTGTGGCCTGGGGTGAAGTGCAATGGCACAGTCTCTGCTCACTGCAACCTCCACTTCCTGTGTTCAAGTGATTCTCGTGCCTCAGTCTCCCGAGTAGCTGGGATTACAGGCATGTACCACCATGCCAGGCTAGTTTTTGTATTTTTAGTAGAGATGGGGTTTCACCATGTTGGTCAGGCTAGTCTCGAACTCTTGACCTCAAGTGATCCACCCACCTCAGCCTCTTAAAGTGCTGAGATTACAGGCCTGAGCCACCATGCCTGGCCACTAATAACCTTCTCAGTGGATGGCTATGAGGATTAAATGAGATAATATACGTGAGCATTCTTTGTTACTATGAAGTATTTTTTTTAAATGCTGTAAGATCTCTTTCAGCCTTCATCAGAGTTCCAGTTTTGTGATATTTAAGATTTCTCATTTATTTAGTGGGAAGGATAACTATGAATAATAGGTTATGAGTTCTCTGCTGACAGATGCTTGTTTTATATCCCATTGCACTTCACATGGAGCTGACATAGGTACCCAATAAATATTTGTGGGAATAAAGGAGAGGCTGGTGAAAACAGTACCATTTTTCTCCCTGAATAAAGCACAAAAGAAGGTGACTATTGAGTGAGTGACTGCTCTTCACACAGAAATATACTATAATCAGTTTTCATGCTTATTTTCTTTCATGTAAAATTTAAAAGCCCATAAACTGTTAATATAGGGTTAATTTAATATAGGGTTAATATAGGGTTAGTTAATGGGCTGTCTCTAAAATATATCTGAATTTAGATGACCAGATTGGCCAGCCAGTTACAGTTTCCTTTTCTCATTTCCAGTAAAATGTTTGTGGATTTTATTTATTAATAGAGAGAATAGTCTTCCTGTCTTATAAGGTTAGGAGAATACCTCTTCCTATAGAAATTTAATATCAAGGTCAGGTGCAGTGGTGCATGCCTGTAGTCCCAACTACTCGGGAGGCTAAAGCAGAAAGATTGCTTGGGCTCAAGAGTTCAAGACCAGCCTGGGCAGTACAGTGAGACCTTGTCTCTAAAAAAATAAAAAAAGAAAGAAATAGAAAGTAGCCAGTGGGGCCAAGTACGGTGGCTCACGCCTGTAATTCCAGCACTTTGGGAGGCCAAGGCAGGCAGATCACGAGGTCATGAGTTCGAGACCAGCCTGACCAACATGGTGAAACCCGTCTCTACTAAATATACAAAAATTAGCCAGGTGTGGGGCGCGCGCCTGTAATCCCAGCTACTCAGGAGGCTGAGGCAGAAGCACTGCTTGAACCCAGGAGGCGGAGGTTGCAGTGAGCCAAGATCGCATCATTGCACTTCAGCCTGGGCAACAGAGCAAGACGCTGTCTCAAAAACAAACCAAAAAAGTAACTAGTGTACTGAAAAAGTGTATTTAAAGAGCTTAGCTAAGCCAGGCACAGTGGCTCATGCCTATAAACCCAGCATTTTGGGAGGCTGAGGTGTGTGGATCACTTGAGTCCAGGAGGTTGAGACCAGACTGGGCAACATGGCGAAGCCCTGTCTCTACTAAAAATATAAAAAATTGATGGCGTATACCTGTAGTCCCAACTACACGGGAGGCTAAGGTAGGAAAATCACCTGAGCCTGGGGAGGTTGAGGCTGCAGTGAGCCGTGATCGTGCAACTGCACTTCAGCCTGGGTGACAGAGCAAGGCCTTGTCTCAAAAACTAAAAATTAAAATAAAAAAAGGAGCTTAGCTAATAATTCTTGGCATTATACTGATAGACGACATATTTCCACACCTCAGTTTTTCTGGTTATAGAAGGATACATCTCCATTTTGTCCTTATTAAGTCAGAGAATATATAAAACATGTAATTTTTTATTTGTTTAAATCCTCTGGGACTTTACAAAGAAAATAAAAATGATAGTGAAAATTTCTTTTTCTTTTTTTTGAAAAGGGTCTCGCTCTGTCACCCAGGCTAGAGTGCAGTGGCGCAATCTTGGCTTACTGCAACCTCCGCCTCCCTGGCTCAAGCGACCCTCCTACCTCAGCCTGCTGAGTAGCTGAGACCACAGGCGAAATTCTCAGATTATTGCATATTTTGGTTAAAAACAGCTTTATAATCTATATTAGTTTTTCATTTACTTCATTTATCATATTGATTTTTTTTTTTAAATTTCATTGTTTCTTTTCTGTGCCTAAGCTTACCCACATACTGATTCTTTTTATATACCCAGGTGCTGTACTTGTATTTTTACCAGGACTAGCAGAAATCAAAATGCTTTATGAACAGCTACAGTGTAATTCTCTTTTCAACAACAGACGTAGTAATCGGTAAGCTAATAGCTTTCTATATTCTTAATCATCCATTGCAGTTACCTATAAAGGTATCACCCTCTTTAGACCCTGGAAGAGTACGACTCTTCGAGCATACATTTGTTTATGCCAGCTGGAAATGAACAAGCCTATTTGCTGCAGGAAATCAGTTATTCCCCTTTTATTAAGGAAAAATATTGACCAGGTGTGGTGGCTCATGCCTGTAATCCCAGCACTTTGGGAGGCCAAGGCGGGCGGATCACCTGAGTTCGGGAGTTTGAGACCAGCTTAACCAACGCAGAGAAACTCCATCTCTACTAAAAATGCAAAATTAGCCAGATGTGGTGGCAGGCACCTGTAAACCCAGCTACTCGAGAGGCTGAGGCAGGAGAACAGCTTGAACCTGGGAGGCGGAGGTTGCAGTGAGCCGACATCACACCATTGCACTCCAGCCTGGGCAACAAGAGTGAAACTCCGTTTCAAAAAAAAATTCTCTTCACGTAGCATAGTGACTCAGCAAATTTGCATGTAATTTTAGATGTCAGAGCCCCAGAGAGTGGGGGACGGTGGGGGAAAGGCAGCGTTAGTAACAACAAAGAAGTCCTACCATTATGAGAGAAAATCATCTTCAATAGTTCTGATTCCAGGAGTAAGACACACTAGGTGTGTTTTCATATTTAAGAAGAGAACTATTTGACAAACGAACACTCCCTAAAAATATAAGAATGAAGTTTCTGAGGTTACATCATTGTTATCACCTCTCTTCTCTCTCTCTCTCTCTCTCTTTCTCTCTGTGTGTGTGTGTGTGTGTGTATTTTTTTTTTTTTTGAGACGGAGTCTCACTCTGTGGCCCAGGCTGGAGTGCAGTGGCGTTATCTCGGCTCACTGCAACCTCCACCTCCCAGATTCAAGTGATTCTCCTGCCTCAGCCTCCCAAGTAGCTGGGATTACAGGCTCTTCTCTGTATTTAAAGGAAGAATGATTCTTTGCTGGTTAGTTTGCACTAGGCTTGTTGCTTGTAGAATATCAATTATTTATTCCTCCTCATTATTTATTACTGAATTACACTCCAGCATTTTTCCCAAGTTGGTATGAGGTTTTTGGTTCCTAGAACTAAGTAAATATTTTGTCAAAATCAGAAAGGACTTTACCATTTATTTATTTATTTTTATTTTATTTTTTGAGACAGAGTCTCACTATTGTCACCTAGGCTAGAGTGCAATGGCGGGATCTCAGCTCACTGCAACCTCTGCCTACTGGGCTCAAGTGATTCACCTGCCTCAGCCTCCCAAGTAGCTGGGATTACAGGTGCCCACCAACACACTTGGCTAATTTTTGTATTTTTAGTACAGACAAGGTTTCACCATGTTGGCTAGGCTGGTCTCGAACTCCTGACCTCAGGTGATCTGCCCGCCTCAGCCTTCTAAAGTGCTGGGATTATAGGTGTGAGCCACTGCGCCTGGCCAAGACTTTACTATGTAGAAAAGCTGGGCTGTGAGTACAGATTGTGGAGAAGTTGCTAATACCTGAAGTCGTAGTAGAAATTCACCCACTGTAATCCAGTTTCAGTGCTACGTGCTAGAATACTTCATGTGCTTTTATTTCCTTCCAGATGTGTTATTCACCCACTTCATTCATCTTTATCCAGTGAAGAGCAGCAGGCTGTGTTTGTAAAACCTCCTGTAGGAGTAACTAAGATTATAATTTCCACCAACATTGCTGAGACATCCATAACCATCGATGATGTTGTCTATGTCATCGATTCTGGGAAAATGAAAGAAAAGAGGTATTCCGTCTTGTGGTGATGTAAGAGAGGGGCTAAAAATGCTTCATTTAGGGAGACACAGTTGTTAATGGCTAATGCTATTAAGCTATATGGATTACTGTATGAAAAAATAATTTATGAAAACTGCACGTGGATGCGTGAGTGATTCTGTAGCCAAGAGCATGGAGCTTAACATCAAATGGGGATGAAAAGTAATGAATTGCTTTTTCTCTCTTTTTGTCATGTGATATGATATGTGCTTGTATGAAAAAGGGTTGAATAAAGAAACTATCTAGTTTGGGAAACTCTGCATTTGATGCCACTTAAATCAGCATTAGCTGCTCCTACCAGGGACTCAGCTATCCCGGAATATACAGGGCACTGTGTCCTTCTACAGGAGGAAGCTGGTTCATCTGTTCTGTCCATGCCAAGCAGTCTTGGCCACATTTTAATAAAATGACTCAATTTTGTATTTTCTTTTTCTTTATAGATATGATGCCAGCAAAGGGATGGAAAGTCTAGAGGACACTTTTGTGTCTCAAGCCAATGCTCTACAAAGGAAAGGCCGAGCAGGCCGTGTTGCATCTGGGGTCTGCTTCCATTTATTCACTAGCCATCACTACAATCACCAGCTTTTAAAGCAACAGCTACCAGAAATACAAAGAGTGCCACTGGAACAGCTGTGTCTAAGGTGACATCTGGTTTTTTGTGTTTTCCTTCCAAAAGGTCTAAATGTTTCTCACTCTATTAAGTTCCATGTTTTCCTTTTACTTCTAGAAGATATTTGGCTAAGAATGACCACCAATAATCTCATTTATTTGCAAAGAAAAAGATCCTTAGTGTTACCTTTACCATTCCTTTTAAATTTCTGCACATAAAGATCTCTTACATTGCAGAGCATGGCCCTAAAATAGAGCTTAAGAATATATATGTAGGGCCAGGCGTGGAGGCTCACGCTTATAATCCCAACACTTTGGGAGGCTGAGGAGGGTGGATCACCTGAGGTCAGGAGTTTGAGACCAGCCTGGCCAACATGGTGAATGAAACTCCATCTCTACTAAAAATACAAAAATTAGCTGGGTGTGGTAGCGCACGCCTGTAGTCCCAGCTACTTGGAAGGCCGAGGAAGGAGAATCTCTTGAACCTGGGAGGCAGAGATTGCAGTGAGCCGAGATCGCACCACTGCACTCCAGCCTGGGCAACAGAGCGAGAATTGTCTCTAAAAAATAAATAAATAAAATAAAAATGAAATTTAAGTAAGTGAATTACTGTCAATTCATGTCTTAAAGTGAACTACATTAAGTGAGAAAAGGCAAGGTACCAAAAATATACATGTTAATAAAAATGTGAAATTGTATGTTTATAAGTTGGCAACTTAAAAAAGAGCTGTATGTGAAGTAAATAAAATTTTATGTATGTTACACTTTTCTTTAAGTTGCTGATATTCATAATTTGTCTTTTTAAAATGAGAACTCTTTTTCTGGATGAAGTTCATAATTTAAAACACTAGTTTTTGAAGAGCTATCACAAGGCAGGACACAATGCAGATTAATTTTATAAACAATGACTGCAACTTTGGGCCAGGCATGGTGCCTCATGCCTGTAATCCCAGCACTTTGGGAGGCTGGGGCAGGCAGGTCACCTGAGGTCACGAGTTCGAGACCAGCCTGGCCAACATGGTGAAACCCCCATCTCTACTAAAAAAATACAAAATTAGCCAGGTGTAGCGGCACAGACCTGTAATCCCAGCTTCTCAAGAGGCTGAAGAAAGAGAATCACTTGAACTTGGGAGGTAGAGTTTGCGGTGAGCCAAGATCACACCATTGCACCCCAGCCTGGGCAATAAGAGTGAAACGCCGTCCCAAAAAAAAAAGTAAATAAATAAATAAATAAATAATGACTGCACCTTCAGATGTGCGAAGGAATAAGTGGATCATTTAAAAATTTTTAATAAATGCCTTTAATTGTATAGCAGTCAGAACGATCTAAGCTATTCATGTCCAGTTTTTTATTATGGTAAAAATACTTAATATGAGATCTACCCTTTTCATGTCCAGCCCCTGGCAACCATTCTACTCTCTGCTTCTGTGAGTTTGACTATTTTAGATACCTCATACAAGTAGAACCATCCAGCATTTGTCTTTTTGTGACTGACTTATTTCACTTAACATAATGTCCTCAAGGTTTCATCCATGCTGTTGCATATTGCAGAATTTCTTTCTTTTTTAAGCCTGAATAGTATTCCACTGTATGTATATATACTGCACTTTCTTTTTTTTTTTTCTTTTTTGAGACGGAGTCTTGCTCTGTCACCCGGGCTGGAGTGCAGTGGCCGGATCTCAGGTCACTGCAAACTCCACCTCCTGGGTTTACGCCATTCTCCTGCCTCAGCCTCCGGAGTAGCTGGGACTACAGGCGCCCGCCACCTCGCCTGGCTAGTTTTTTTTTTTTTTATTTTTTTAGTAGAGACGGGGTTTCACCGTGTTAGCCAGGATGGTCTCGATCTCCTGACCTCGTGATCCGCCCGTCTCGGCCTCCCAAGTACTGGGATTACGGCTTGAGCCACCGAGCCCGGCCTATACTGCACTTTCTTTATCCACTCATCTGTCAGTGGACATTTAGGTTGTTTCCATATCTTGGGTATTATGAATAATATTACAGTGAACACAGGAGTGCAAGTATCTCTGCTGTGTGCAAGATTCTTTTTTTTTTTTCTTTTTTTTTTGAAACAGAGTCTTGCTCGGTCGCCCAGGCTAGAGTGCAGTGGCGTGATCTTGGCTCACTGCAACCTCCACCTCTGGGTTCAAGTGATTCTCTGCCTCAGCCTCCCGAGTAGCTAGGATTTCATGTGCGCATCACCACGCCTGGCTAATTTTTGTATTTTTAGTAGAGACTGGGTTTCACCATGTTGGCCAGGCTCGAACTCCTGACCTCAAATGATCCACCTACCTCAGCCTCCCAAAGTGCTGGGATTACAGATGTGAGCCACTGCGCCTGGCCTCTGTGCAAGATTCTGACTTCAATTCTTCTGGGTATATACTTAGAAGTGGGGTTGCTGGATCATATGGTAGTTCTATTTTTAATTTTTTGAGGAATCTCTATCCTGTTTTTCATAGTGGCTGCATCATTTTACATTCCCACCAACAATGTGCAGGGTTCCAAGTTTTCCACATCCTTGCCAGCACTTATTATCTTTTGTCATGAACTCTATTTTATAATTCGATCCCACCATTAAGGAGAGAAGCATTTTGAAAGTTTATAGAGAGAATTTTATTCTGAATATGAGTAAGTTTCAGAATCTGAAAGTGCTTCTGTGGTTTATTGGTAGAAGTAGAAAACACGAGATTTTAAAAATTTGTGTTTAAACTTGTCAATTATTCTCACTCACAAGAAATTATTCCTGTGTCATCCCCCACCAGAAATAAAATTAGCAAATTGTTATTTTGTTTCCTTTTCAGAATTAAAATTTTAGAGATGTTTAGTGCTCATAATCTCCAGTCTGTGTTCTCTCGGCTCATTGAACCTCCACACGCCGATTCTCTTCGTGCCTCAAAAATACGATTACGAGACTTAGGAGCATTAACTCCAGATGAAAAATTGACCCCTCTTGGGTATCACTTGGCCTCTCTGCCTGTGGATGTGAGAATTGGCAAACTAATGTTGTTTGGGTCCATCTTCCGCTGTTTGGATCCTGCTCTCACCATTGCTGCCAGTTTGGCTTTTAAGTCTCCGTTTGTAAGTAAACAACATTCATCTAAACTGGAGTCTCTAAGAGGACGACCATAGGTCTCTAAGGGGACCATGGGGGAATCAAGGGCATGTGAGCCCCCTAAAAATTTGCTTGTATGTTAGATGTGAATTTTTTAGGGCACATCTGCATGGGAGGGAGAAGGTCAAAAATAAATTTCTGAAAAGACAAAAACAAATAAAGATTTTTTAGGGAACAATGTCATCTAATTTGTTCTTTATTTCATTACTATCTGCTCTTTATTCTTTCCTTCTTTCTGTTTACTTAGGTTTAGTTTGCTCTTCTTTTTCTAGTGTCTTAAAGTAGAAGGGTAGGTTATTGTTCTGAGATCTTTCTTTTTTATGTAAGCATGTACAGCTCTCAGTTTTTCTCTAAGGACTATTTTAGCTGTGTCCCATACATTTTGGTTTTCCTTTTCATTCATCTCAAAGTATTTTCTGATTTTCCTTTTTATTTATCCTGTGACCCTTTATTATTTAGGCATGAGTTGTTTAATTTCTATATATTTGTGAGTTTGCAAAATTTTTTTCATTATTGATTTCTAATTTCAGAGAACATATTTGTACTATTTCAATCCTCTTTAAAATGTATTGAGCTTTGTTTTATGGTCAAGCATATATATGGTCTATCCTGAAGGGTATTCCAAGTATACTTGAGAAGAAAGGATTTTCTGCTGTTAGGTGGAGTGTCAGTCTGCCTTTTTTTTTTTCTTCATTAAAACAAATCTTTTTTACTGGTCCTTTCATGATAAGCAATCTGCCTTTATTTTTATCATGGCTTATTTTATATAGTTAGGGGAATCAATGAATGTATTCATTTTCTTCAGTTTTAATGTTATATGTCATCAAATTATAAACTCACAGATCTGCAGAAAGATCTTAGTCCAGCTCCCTGACTTAACAACAAATTATAAACCAGCTGGTCCAGTGGTAGTGAGTTATCTCAACTGATTGTTGAGACTTGACTAGTCTTTAAAAAAAGAAAGAAATGATAAAACCAAGAACCAGAAGAGGTGACATAACTTGCTGGGGGTACACAGTATCAACCTTGTGAACAGGACTTCCATTGCCTTTTCCCAAATCATCTAAACCAACCTCTCACTGACCATTTTCTTTTATTGGAATAAAGAAAGACTCATTAGAAATGTTGATGTCTGGTGTGAGGTTCCGTGGTATAATGGTGAGCATTCTGGACTCTGAATCCAGAAATGTTGATGTCTCCCTTCATTTAGTGATCTGAAGAAAAAACAAGAAAAAAGAGAGAGAGAGAAGAAATGTTGATATCATCCTTGGCCAAAACTGAGCACCTGTCCTTTGCTGGACTCTGTAAACATAATATTAATCTCCCACGTGCAATCCTTTTCCCACTGGCCTGTCTAAAAAGGAAGGAATTTTACTTCCAAGTAGAAACTAAAATTTTACTGCTGTTATATTCGTTATAAGATTATTTAAATATACAAAAATTAGAAGCACTATGGTTGGTTTAGAATGATTTTCAGTGGTGTTGCAGCTAGGGCATTGGTTTAGATTGCCATGAGAAACTACTGCAGCTCATGCTGGTATCTTTAGAGCCTGAGAAGGCAGAGAAATATCACTGGATTAATGAATTAGTATGTGTAAAGCGGTGAAAATTTACTTCCCTGCTGATTTTACACATTTGTAGGGAAAAGGAAGACCTGTAAACATTTGTAATAAAATAAGAGGATTCTTCCCAGTGTAGATTTTTAAGTAAAACAATAAATAAGAGTAAAACACTAGTGTGAGTATAGAAGCAAGGGAGATTCAAACGTAGAAGATGAGTAAGAATCTGTAAAATAAAGAACACAGATAACAGAATGTTAGGTTTTAAATGTAGCTTTAGAATGAGTGGCTCTTTGATGACTCTTGCCACTTGGAACTAAAAGACCCAGAAGAGCTTATTTTGGGTGGGTAGGCAGACTCACAGAGCAAAGACTGTGAGCTTGCCATTTACCATCATAATTGCCTTTAATTAGCTGACCCACTGATTACACTTTTCCACGCAAAATCCTTTCCCAAGGCATCTGGCTTTAGCAATAGGAAAATGCCATTTGAAACCTCAGATAAAAAGTGTCCTGTAGGACCTGGGGTGTGGTGGCTCATGCCTATAATGGCAGCACTTTGGTAGGCCAAGGTGGGCCAATTGCCTGAGCCCAGGAGTTCAAGACCAGCCTGCACAACTCCATCTCTAACGAAAATTTTAACAAATTCGCTGGCATGATGGGGCACACCTGTAGTCCCAGCTACCAGGGAGGCTGAGGCAGGAGGATTGCTTAAGCCTGGGAGATCAAGGTTGCAGTGAGCTATGATCGCACCACTGCACTCCAGCCTGGGCAACAGAACAAGACTCTGTCTTTAAAAAAAAAAAAAAAAAGTGTTCTTTAAATCTGATTTTCCTCTCTCCTTTAGGTATCTCCCTGGGATAAAAAAGAAGAAGCTAACCAGAAAAAGCTGGAATTTGCATTCGCAAACAGTGATTATCTGGCCCTTCTACAAGCATATAAGGTAAGCATATGACCTAATAGCTTCGTTTTATTCCCGGTGTTGGCGCTAAAGACTGAGTAAGTTAGTTTGATTTTCTCCAAAATTTAGGGATGGCAGCTAAGTACAAAAGAAGGTGTGCGTGCAAGTTATAATTACTGCAGACAAAACTTCTTGTCCGGAAGAGTTCTGCAGGTGAGTTGTGTCTGTGGCTTTTTCTTCGTTTTGTATTAGAGTAGCTCACCAGAGGGTGCTGCGACTTTGTCTTATGTGTCCTGTCTTAACATTGCAAATGTTATTTCTGGAGTATGTTTGGCTTTACCAGCCATGTAAAATGGACTCCTGCACTGTGACATCGGGCTTTCTGTGCTGAACCTTTCCACTGACCTTCTTTTCCTCTTTGTGGTGAATTTTTGTTTACTTATGTGGAGGATAGGGTAGAACATAGGCACTCTGAAGATTGCTGCTTACTGGAAGTCAGTTTTTTCAGTAATTACACCAGGGATGCTTTTTCATTTGTTTGTTTGTTTGAGGTAGTCTTCTTCTGTCACCCAGGCTGGAGTGCAGTGGCGTGATCTCGGCTCACTGCAACCTCCGTCTCCCGGGGTCAAGCGATTCTCCTGCCTCAGGTACCTGAGTAGCTGGGATTACAGGTGCATGCCCCTATGCCCAGCTAATTTTTTTGTATTTTTAGTAGAGATGGGGTTTCACCATGCTGGCCAGGCTGATCTCGAACTCCTGACCTCGTGATCCACCCGCCTTGGCCACCCAAAGTACTGAGATTACAGGCTTGAGATACCACCCCAGGCTACCCCAGGCATTCTTAACCTGAATCTCTAAGCCCCTGAAATTGTATACAAAATTGTATGCTTATGCATATGTGCATTATTCTGGAGAGACGGACCATAGCTTTCATCAGCTTTTCAGAGGAGTCCATGGCCGTCTCTAATCTCCTTACCCTCTCCCCAAAACCAAAGAACTAATACTGAACCAGATTTTGTTATTTTTCTTACATCTATCAGAACCTACTAAGTGAATATAATGAGTATACAAGAAAATGTTTAGCCGGGCTTGGTGGCTCATACCTATAATCCCAGCACTTTGGGAGGCTGAGGATTGCTTGAGCCCAGGAGTTTGAGACCATCCTGGGAAACATAGCAAAACCCCATCTCTACAAAAAGTACAAAAATCAGCCAGACCTAGTGATATGGGCCTGTAATCCCATCTACTCCAGAGGCTGAGGTGGGAGGATCACTTGAGCCTGGGAGGTCAAGACTGCAGTGAGCCATGAACGCCCTACTATACTCCAGCCTAGGCCAACAGAGGGAGATCCTGTCTCAAAAAATAAAAATTAAAAATGTCTTATATTCTGTATAATGTAGACAGGACTTCTGTCCCCTGTTGCAACAGTGTTTTAGGTGCCCTTCCAAAGTGGAATGAGGCCAGGGACTATGGCTCACGCCTGTAATCCCAACACTTTGGGAGACTGAGGCAGGCAGATCACTTGAGGCCTGGAGTTCAAGACCAGCCTGGCCAACATAGTAAAACCCCATCTCTACTAAAAATACAAAAAATTAGCTGGGCATGGTGGCTCCTACCTATAATCCCAGCTACTCAGGAGGCTGAGGCATGACAATCCTTGAACCCAGGAGATGAAGGTTTCAGTGAGTTGAGATTATGCCATTGCACTCCAGCCTGGGCAACAGAGGGAGACTTTGTCTCAAAAAATAAATAAATAAATAAATTCCAGAGTGGTATGAGAAGCCAAAATAATGATAGCACACATCTTTGCAAAGCATATTTTACTCAAAGATTTTGGGGCCCTGCACAGTGGCTCATGCTTATAATCCCAGCACTTTGGAAAGCCAAGGCAGGCAGAACCTTTGAGCCCAAGAGTTCAAGACTAGCCTGGGCAACATGGCGAAACCCCGTCTCCACAAAAAGTATAAAAATTACCCACGGTGATGGCGTATGCCTGCGGTCCCAGCTACTTGGGAGGCTGAGAATCACTAATCAAAGGAGGGGTATTTATATGTACAGGGCAATAAGAAATATTTTCTCAAGTCATTAAGATGCTTAAATATAAGATGAGAATATTTCTTTTAAATTATATTTCCTACTAAATTTATTTATTTACTTTGTTAGGATATGTGTAGATTTTGCTGTGACTTACAAGGTCCATCAAACAAGAGTTGCATCTTTTCACTAAACTCCAGCTTAGATTGTAGGATTATTTTTATTAAGATTTCAATTAAAACTTTGTCATGAAATGGAAACTGTGGTATATTAACTCCTAGTTATATTATAGTTATCCATGTACACTTGAGACATTGCAAGAAAATACTTAAACTATCATTGAGAGACAGGGTAGTGTTGCTTAGCTTTCATTTCTTCAATGATTATTATCTCCTCTTTGTCTGATATGCAGCCCATGTGAGAACAGTAGCCACAAAAGAAAGAAGTCTGTGCTTTATTTCTCACATTTGTGCTCAACCACTAAAAGGAGCATCTAAATCTTAAACCAAAGCCAGGCGTGGTGGCTCATGCCTGTAATCCCAGTGCTTTGGGAGGCCAAGGTGGGCAGATCACCTGAGATCAGGAGTTCAAGAGCAGCCCGGCCAACATGGTAAAACCCCCATCTCTATTAAAAATACAAAAATTAGCTGGGCATGGTGGCACGTGCCTGTAGTCCTAGCTACTTGGGAGGTTAAGACAGGAGAATCGCTTGAACCCAAGAGGCAGAGGTCGCAGTGAGCTGAGATCGTGCCGCTGCACTCCAGCCTGGGCGACAGAGCAAGACTCTTGTCTCAAAAAAAAAAAAAAAAAAAAAATCTTAAACCACTTAATGATGTCCCTATTCCTAGGAAAAGATATGAGCCAGCAAGACCATAAGGAAGGAGAAAGAGGAAACATTCTGCTGAGTTCCACCGAGAGCACGAACCACTCTAGGCCTGAGTAAGGAATTGAGAGGACAGGAGCAGAAATGCAAGTAGGAAAAGCTAGACAGCAGACAGTGCCGCAGCACTTGGAGTTGGAATTCCAGTTAAAACCAAGTGCATTTTTTGCTGTCCTAAGAATTTCGTGGAAAATCAGGCCTACCCAAAATCCAACGAAAGTGTTTAAAATTGTAATCTAGAGTTAAATAAATGATCTTTGGATTTACTGAATTTTTCAATTTCTGCATAACTGTTTCACTCTGCCTGCCAGTTAGTGTAAGTGAAAGCTGCTTCTTGGAAATGACCAGACAGCATCCTCTTCCCATCTGAGTGATGAATCCGCTTGAGCCTCATTGCTATCCCCTGAAATAATGCATTTTCGTAGTCACTCATTTTTGTAAGACTTAACACTGTTATGCTGATGCCCTTGCTTAAAGGTTTTTCCACTTCTTTTAGGAAATGGCCAGCCTCAAACGACAATTCACGGAGCTGTTATCGGATATAGGGTTTGCAAGGGAAGGGCTCAGAGCAAGGGAAATTGAGAAAAGGGCCCAAGGAGGAGATGGTGTCTTAGATGCCACAGGAGAAGAGGTAAAGAATGAGGAGTTGGTTCTTGTTTCTCTTTGATTAGTACCTAAATACGATCTTAACCTGAGAACACATGTAGACATTCTTCACTTAAGCCTTATGAGCAGTGGGTTAATGGCATTCTTGATTTTCTACTTTGCACAAATAAATATCAGCCGACCCGGCACAGTGGCTCATGCCTATAATCCCAACACTTTGGGAGGCTGAGGCAGGTGGATTGCTTGAGCTCAGGAATTCGAGACCAGCCAGAGCAACATGGTGAAACCCCACCCCCACCCCCATCCCTGCAAAAAAATTAGCCAGGCATGATGGTGTACCACCTGTCGTCCCAGCTGCGTGGGAGGGTGAGGTGGGAGAATGATCTGAGCCCAGGAAGCAGAGGTTACAGTGGGCTAAGATTGAGACACTGAACTCTAGCCTGGGTAACAGAGCCAGACCCTGTCTCAAAAAAAAAGAAAAAAGTATAGAAAAATTTTTTTAAGTGTCAGCTAACACTCATAAGAATAAAGGGGGCTGGGCACAGTGGCTCATGCCTATAATCCCAGCACTTTGGGAGGCCAAGATGGGCAGATCACCTGAGGTCGGGAACTCGAGACCAGCCTGACCAAGATGGAGAAACCCTGTCTCTACTAAAAATACAGGCGTGGTGGCACATGCCTGTAATCCCAGCTACTCGGGCGGCTGAGGCAGGAGAATCGCTTGAACCCGGGAGGCAGAGGTTGTGAGGAGCTGAGATCGCACCATTGCACTCCAGCCTGGGCAACAAGAGCGAAACTCTGTCTCACAAAAAAAAAAAGAATAGAAGGTTTTCTGCTCATCGTTGCTGTTGTTTTTGGTTTTTAAATTTCATGCTGCTTCTTGATAAATTCATAAAAGGTAGAATAGACTTCCGGTAGAATTTTCTTAGGCCAGCATTTTTTCTAACAAAGGACCATTTTTTTCTATAACTATAGGAAGAGCACTTCTGTAAGATGAACCTGATGCCCCTGTGTTCCAAGTGCAGTTAGCACTTCCTGGAGATTCTGAACATCTCATGAACCAGAATTTTTTTTCTCCATTTATACTTAAGAACACTGGCTTTGTAACTGCTTTGCAAAAGTCTAGAAAGTCATTGTAGGCTCCTTGGAATGGATCCAATGTGACTGTGGTCCAGTAGATTTGTTTTTTACTTAGAAATAATTTTTCTAGCAAAGAGATAGAAATTAGATGCTCTTTTTTTGCTTTAAGGTAGAGATCAAATATAATAAAATGGTAAATTCTATGGCACAGACATAACCATATTAGAGCCAGACGCAGTGGCTTATGCCTGTAATCTCAGTACTTTGAGAGGCTGACACAGGCAGATCACTTGATGTCCAGAGTTAGAGACCATCCTGGCCAACATGGTGAAACCCCGTCTCTACCAAAAATACAAAAATTGACTGGGCATAGTGGTGCACGCCTGTAATCCCAGCTACTCGGGAGGCTGAGGCAGGTGAATCGCTTGAACCTGGGAGTCAGAAGTTGCAGTGAGCCGAGATGGCGCCACTGCACTGTGGCCTGGGTGACAGAGCAAGACTCCATCTCAAAAAGAAAAAAAAGAGGCCGGGCATGGTGGCTCACGCCTGTAATCCCAGCACTTTGGGAGGCCGCGGCAGGCGGCTAACCTGAGGTCAGGAGTTCGAGACCAGCCTGATCAACGTGGAGAAACCCTGTCTCTACTAAAAATACAAAATTAACTGGGCGTGGTGGCACATGCCTGTAATCCCAGCTATTTGGGAGGCTGAGGCAGGAAAATCACTCGAGCCCAGGAGGCAAAGGTTGCGGTAAGCTGAGATCACGCTACTGCATGCCAACATGTCAGCCTGGGTGACAGAGCGGGATTCCGTCTCAAAAAAAAAAGAAGAAATAGCCGTGTTACTTGTTAATTAATGCTGTACTTTTCTCATAGGCAAACTCAAATGCTGAGAACCCCAAGCTGATATCAGCAATGCTGTGTGCTGCTTTGTATCCAAATGTAGTGCAGGTAACAAAACATTTTTCCTAGATCCTTCTATTTTTTGTTTGATTTGTAGCCAAGTGATGTAAGTTAAGATGTGCATATTAATCATCTTAAAGAGATACATACACATGTGTGCGCGTACACACACACACACCCTTTTAAACTTAGTATACATTTTCACTCCTTCAGTTCCCCAAATCTATTTGGATACGTTATTCAATAACACATTTATTGTATAACATTTTTAATCCTTCTGACATATGATATTCCAAAAATTAAAATAGACATAAATGTCAGTCAGCCAACCTATATGTAACTAACTTTCTGTGTTAGTTGGAAACTTGATTCAACTATAGTTTATCTTACGCCCTCTACTCTGGACTAAAAGTAAATAGCCAGGCATGGTGGCTCACACCTGTCATCCCAACACTATGGGAGGCCGAGGTGGGCAGATCACGAGATCAGGAGTTTGAGACCAGCCTGGCTAACATGGTGAAACCCCATACCTACTAAAAATACAAAAATTAGCTGGGCTTGGTGGTGCATACCTGTAATCCCAGCAATTCAGGAGGCTGAGGCAGGAGAATTGCTTGAACTCAGGAGGCAGAGGTTGCAATAAGCCAAGACCATGCCACTGTACCCCAGCCTGGGCCACAGACCAAGACTGTCTCAAAAACAAACAAATAAATAAATAATAACGGCCAGGTGCAATGGCTCACGCCTGTAATCCAAGCACTTTGGGAGGCCGAGGCGCCTGAAGCCGGGAGTTCGAGGCCAGCCTGACCAATATGGAGAACCCCCACCTCTACTAAAAATACAAAATTAGCCAGGCGTGGTGGTGCATGCCTGTAATCCCAGCTACTCGGGAGGCTCAGGCAGGAGAATCGCTTGAATCCGGGAGGCGGAGGTTTCAGTGAGCCGAGATCACGCCATTGCACTCCAGCCTGGGCAACAAGAGCGAAACTCCGTCTCAAATAAAAATAAAAAGTCAGTGCTTTGCCATAAGACCACCTGTGGCCAGACTACTGGAAACGCTACCTGAGTGTGCTCTTGGACTTTTACCTGAGTTTTGATTATTCATCCCTAACAAGGTACCATTTTCCCCAAAGAGTTTGAATTTGGCAGAATACTGAATCATTTTTCAAAGCCTTCACTTTTTTTATTAAATCCTCAGTTAACATCTGACTGATGTATGGCTCATTTTCTGCTTAGCACTTGTCTGCTTTTCAAACCATTTGAAATGTACTTTTAAAAAATTGTGCTTTGTAGTGTGGTTATGAAAGGAAAAAAAAGTCATTTGGATATAGATTTACTGGTTTTGCTATCATACTCTAGTAATGTAAGGTCTTACCGTTGGTGGAAGCTGGGTGAAGGGTACAAGGAACTCAGTACTATTTTGCCACTTCCTGTGAGTCTATAATTATTTCAAAATAAAAAGATTATTTAAAAAAGAATGTGGGGGCCAGGAGCATTGGCTCATGCCTGTAATCCCAGCACTTTGGGAGGCTGAGGTGGGCGGATTGCTTGAGCTCAGGAGTTTGAGACCAGCCTGGGCAACATGGCAAAACCCTGTCTCTAAAAAAAGAAAAAGGAAAAAGAATGTGGGGAAAAATCATGTGGAGACTTAAAATGTAGAAACAAAGAACATAAATGTGGGATAAGAAGTTTTAGGTAACAATATAGTTTTGAGGCTAAACCAAAAAGGAAAAGGTGATTTATCTGACTGTATATCTAAGAACTCATCAATAAGAAAGACTTGGGCCCTGCTCTGTCGCCTGCCATTGCTCCCCAGGCCCTGAGTGGTTCACGGAGCAATAAAGACAGATTTCAGGGCCGGGCGCGGTGGCTCACACCTGTAATTCCAGCACTTTGGGAGGCCGAGGCAGGCAGATCACGAGGTCAGGAGATCGAGACCATCCTGGCGAACATGGTGAAACCCTGTCTCTACTAAAAATACTGGCGAACATGGTGAAACCCTGTCTCTACTAAAAATACAAAAAATTTAGCCGGGCATGGTGGCGGGTGCCTGTAGTCCCAGCTACTCGGGAGGCTGAGGCAGGAGAATGGCGTGAACCTGGGAGGAGCTTGCAGTGAGCCGAGATCGCACCACTGCACTCTAGCCTGGGCGACAGAGCGAGACTCCGTCTCAAAAAAAAAAAAAAAAGACACATTTCAGGTGCCAGGAACTTGCACCTCCAATCCCAGATGTTCAGCAAAAGCTCTGTGATTCTGGCCTACAGTGGCAACCTGGACACCTTCTGTATGTGGCTCAAGGAACAAGGCTATGACATCATTGCCTACCTTGCCAACATCAACAAGAAGGAAGACTTCAAGGAAGCCAGGAAGAAGGCACTGAACCTTGGGTCCAAAAAGGTTTTCATTGAGGACATTAGCAAGGAGTTTGTGGAGGAGTTCATCTGGCCAGCCGTCCAGTCCAGTGCACTGTATGAGGACTGCTACCTCCTGGGCCCCTGTCTCCCCAGGCCCTGCATCACCCGCAAACAAGTGGAAATTGCTCAGCGGGATGGGGCCAAGTATATGTCCCACAGTGCCATGGGAAAGGGGAATGATCATGTCCAGTTTGAGCTCACCTGCTACTCACTGGCCCCCCAGATTAAGGTCATTGCTCCTGGGAGGATCCCCAACTTCTACAACCAGTTCAAGGGCCGCAGTGATCTGATGGAATATACAGAGAAACATAGGATTCCCATCCCAGTCACTCCGAAGCACCCATGGAACATGGATGAGAACCTCATGCACATCAGCTATGAGGCTGGAATCTTGGAGAACCCCAAGAACCCAGTACCTTCAGGTCTCTACATGAAGATCCAGGACCCGACCAAAGCCCCCCAACACTCCCAACATTCTCAAGATTGAGTGAAAAGGGGGTCCCCGTGAAAGTGACCAGCATTAAGGATGGCACCACCTACCAGACCTCCTTGGAGCTCTTCGTGCACCTGAATGAAGGCGCAGGCAAGCATAGCGTGGGCCATATTGACATCGTGGAGACCCGCTTCATTGAAGTGAAGTCCTGAGGTATCTGCAAGACCCCAGCAGGCACCATCCTTTACTACCCTCATTTAGACACTGAGGGCTTTGCCATGGACCAGGAAGTGCGCAGAATCCAACAAGGCCTGGGCTTGAAATTTGCTGAGTTGGTGTACACCGGTTTCTGGTACAGCCCTAAGTGTGACTTTGCCTGCCACTGCATCACCAAGTCCCAGGAGCAAGTGGAAGGGAAAGTGCAGGTGTCCATCTTCAAGGGCCAGGTGTACATCCTCTGCCAGGAGCCCCACTGTCTCTCTACAGTGGGGAGCAGTGAGCGTGAACATGCAGGGCAATGGTGAGCCAGCCAGTCGATGCCACCAGTCTCATCAACATCAGTTCCCTCAGGCTGAAGGAATATCATCATCTCCAGAGCAAGGTCACTGCCAAATAGACCCCTGTACAATGGGGAGCTAGGGCCGCCTCACTTTGCAGATTCCCCAAGTACAGGCACTAATTGTTGCGATAATTTGTAATTGTGACTTGTTCTCCCTGGCTGACAGTGTAGTGGGGCTACCGGGCCCCAGCTTTATTCCCTGGTCCCCCTGAAGCCTGTAAAAGTGGTCATCAAAGGGAAGGGTGGGGGGCAGCTACAGTGGGGAGCTATAAAATGACAATTTAAAAAAAGAAAAAAAGACTAAGGCCGGGTGTGGTGGCTCACATCTGTAATCCCAGCACTTTGGGAGGCCGAGGCAGGCAGATCACCTGAGGTCAAGGGTTTGAGACCAGCCTGGCCAACATGGTGAAACCCCATCTCTACGAAAAAATACAAAAATTAGCTGGGCGTGGTGGTGAGTGTCTGTAATCCCAGCTGCTTGGGAGGCTGAGGCAGAAGAATAGCTTGAACCTGAGAGGCGGAGGTTGCAGTGAGCAGAGATCGCACCATTGTACTCCATCCTGGGCTATAGAACATGACTCCGTCTCAAAAAAAAAAAAAAGACTAAATAAAAGATCTAATAGATCTAATAGAACCTAATAGAAACGTGGGCAAAGGACATGACTGAACAGATAATACATACACAAAAATTATATTCAGTGTTACTAGTAAGAAGAAATGCAAATTAAAACAGCAAAGAAGGCTGGGTGCGGTGGCTCACACCTGTAATCCCAGCACTTTGGGAGGCCGAGGCGGGCAGATGACAAGGTCACAAGGTTCAAGAGCAGCCTGGCCAATATGGTGAAACACTGTCTCTACTAAAAATACAAAAAAAAATTAGCCAGGCGTGGTGGCCGGTGCCTGTTGTCCCAGCTACTCGGGAGGCTGAGGTAGGAGAATCGCTTGAACTCGAGAGGCGGAGTTTGCAGTGAGCTGAGATTGCACCACTGCCTCCAGCCTGGGCGACAGAGCGAGAGTCCGTCTAAAAAAAATAAAAAAAACAGCAAAGAAATAGCCTCTTTTTACTTTTTAAATTGGCAAAACTGGGCTGGGCAGAGTGGCTCGTGGCACTTTATAAGCCTGAGGTGAGAAGATCACATGGGGCCAGGAGTTTGAGATTAGCTTGGGCAACATAGTGAGACCTTGTCTCTAAAAAAATTTTTTTAAAAATTAGCCAGGCGTGGTGGTGCATGCCTGTAGTCCCAGCTACTTGGGAGGATGAGGTGGGAGGATAACTGGAGCCTGGGAGGTTGAGGCTGCAGTAAGCTGTGATTGTGCCACTGCACTACAGCCGGGGTGACAGAAGTGAGACCCTGTCTCAAAAAATAATAAATAGGCAAAACTTTTTAAAAATTATAATACTGCCAGATGTGGTACCATGCACTGGTAATCTCAGTTACTTGGGAGGCTAAGACAGGAGGATCACTTTAGCCCAGGAGTTCAAGGCTACAGTTAGCTATGACTGTACCTGTAAATAGCCATTGCACTCCAGCCTGGGCAACATAGAAAGACCCTATCCCTAAAATAAAAAATAGGCCAGTAAGGTGGCTCATACCTACAATCCCAACATTTTTGGAGGCCCAGGTGGGAGGATTGCATAAGGCCAGAAATTGAAGACCATCCTGGGCAACATAGCAAGACCGCATCTCTACCAAAATAGATTAAAATAAATAAATAATTGTTTGATAATAATGCAAATAAATAAATATAATGCTGGTGCTGTCATGAACCCCCCAAAATGAGTACTCTTACTCTAAGTAGGAATATAAGTTTATACTCCCTTTCTAGATAGCAGCTTTATTCCTAGGGATTGTTATTAGGAAATAATTAATTGCATATTTGTACAAAGATACAGCTGGGAGAATATTCATTTCAGCATATTTATATTTCAGCATGTTTATAATTCCAGACAATCTAAATTTGAAATAACAGGGAATTTATTGGTTAAAGTATTATAAATTCTTACAACAAGGTCTCATATATCCATCGAAAATTATGTTTTAGGAAAATATGTCACAACATAGAAAAATGTTCTTAATATATTAAGTTTTAAAAAGTAGGTTATAAAAAAAGATTCTATTTTAGTTTCAAGACATGTTTATTTTCAAGATATTGAAAATACATCATTTTCAAGCTATTTTATTTATATTATGTGTTTATGTTTTTTTCTTTTTATATATAAAAATATAAATTTGGAAGAGAAGATTAAAATGATATTTACTGGCTGGGCACAGTGGCTCACACCTATAATCCCAGCACTTTGGGAGGCCAAGGTGGGTGAATCATGAGGTAAAGAGATCGAGACCATCCTGACCAACATGGTGAAACCCCGTCTCTACTAAAAATACAAAAATTAGCTGGGTGTGGTGGCGTGCGCCTGTAGTCCCAGCTACTCGGGAGGCTGGGGCAGGAGAATCACTTGAACCTGGGAGGTGGAGGTTGCAGTGAGCCAAGATTGTGCCACAGCACTCCAGCCTGATGACACAACGAGACTCCATCTCCAAAAAAAAAAAAAAAAGGCCAAACACAGTGGCTCACGCCTATAATCCCAACACTTTGGGAGACCGAGGCAAGTGGATCATCTGAGGTCAGGAGTTCAAGACCAGCCTGACCAACATGAAGAAACCCCATCTACACTAAAAGTACAAAATTAGCTGGGCATGGTGGTGCATGCCTGTAATCCCAGCTACTTGGGATGCTGAGGCAGGAGAATCACTTGAACCCAGTAGGTAGAGGTTGCAGTGAGCCAAGATTGCGCCATTGCACTCCAGCCTGGGCAACAAGAGCGAAACTCCATCTCAAAAAAAAAAAAAAGCCCGGCTCAGTGGCTCACGCCTGTAATCCCAGCACTTTGGGAGGCTGAGGCAGCTGGATCACAAGGTCAGGAGATCGAGACTATCCTGGCTAACACAGTGAAACCCCGTCTCTACTAAAAATACAAAAAATTAGCCTGATGTGGTGGCAGGCGCCTGTAGTCCCAGCTATTCGGGAGGCTGAGGCAGGAGAATGGCGTGAACCCAGGAGGCGGAGCTTTTAGTGAGCCCAGATAGCTCCACTGGACTCCAACCTGGGCAGTAGAGAGAGATTCCATCTCAAAAAAAAAAAAAAAAGATATTTACTGGTCTGGGTGCGGTGGCTCACGCCTGTAATCCCAGCACTTTGGAAGGCCAAGGCAGGCAGATTGCTTGAGGTCAGGAGTTCAAGACCAGCCTTGCCAACACGGTGGAACCATGTGTCTACTAAAAATACAAAAATTAGCTGGGTGTGGTGGCACACACCTGTAATCCCAGCTACTTGGGAACCTAAGGCAGGAGAATTGCTTTAACCTGGGAGGCGGAGGTTGCAGTGAGCCAAGATCGCACCACTATACTCTGGCCTGAGAGACAGAGTGCAGAGTGAGACTCAGTCTCCAAAAAAAAACAAAACAAAACAAGAAAGGTGTTGGGATTGGGATACTCAGATCTCTGGTCCAGTGTCATCAGCTGGGTCACTGCACCTGATCATCAGTACAGAACCAAAATATCGACATAGTTTTCTCCCACATGGCCACAATGTGGTATAGTCACCCAGAGCCACTGTACCTATATTCACACTTCTTGGTGGAAAACAAAAAAAGCATGTGCTTGTTCTGCTTTCAGAAGGAAACAAAATAAGAAAGAAAGGGAAGAAACAGGAAAGCTATTCAGGCAAGACTGAGCAAGACTGGTTTTGTGCTTTTGTGCCAAGAGATACTTTCTATGAGAATATATATATTATATGTCTTTTTTTTTATTTTTGAGACGGAGTCTTGCTCTGTCGCCCAGTATTATACGTCTATTTTTACAAATACTTGTTGTTTAGGTGAAAAGCCCAGAAGGAAAATTTCAGAAGACCAGTACTGGAGCTGTCAGAATGCAACCAAAATCGGCTGAGTTGAAGTTTGTCACCAAGAACGATGGATATGTACACATTCACCCTTCATCAGTGAACTATCAGGTCAGAACGGTGGTGTATACTTAATGTTTACAGGTCGTCCTGGGGTAGGAAACACAGTCCCTTAAATTCAGCCACACCATGTTCTGTCACTTGCTGTGCCCAGCAGCACCACTGTCTTAGGGAAGATTGAATAAGAATAAACAGACTAGAAATTGGACTATTTCTGGAAAGACTATTTCCATTTGAAGAAAATTCTACTGAATACCAAAAAGTACTCAAGCCTGCTTTCAGATATAAAATTGTTTCTTTGCAATGGTAATTGAAGTCATGAGCTAATTACATCACTGAATCTGTGCCTTAAAAGGAAATGAATGACCTATTCTTGCTGATCCCACTTCCTCAGCTCTCAGCCTGCCACTGTGAGGCTTCTGCCCCCACCACTTTACTAAACCCATCAGAAGTTACAAATAACTTCTTAGTTGTCAAAGCCAGTGTCATCCCTTAGTCCTCATCATGCTACCTCTCACATGGTATTTGACATTGCTAATCTCTCTTCCTCTTGAAATTCTCCTTGATGTTATTTTTGCTTCTGAAATATCACTTTCTTCTCTCTCTCTGGTCATCCTCTCTATCTCCTTTATTTGCTTCTCTGCCTTTGCTCTGAAACAGTGGTTCTATCCTTTGTCCTTATTCTCTCACCATCATGCACTCTTCCTGAACCACCAAACGCACAACAGCACTTACACATCCCAACTACCGCTTACACACAGACACAGACCCCAGATCTTCTCTCCAGACCTGCATTTTTTTTTTCTGAGCTCTCCTACTGGAAAGCATCAGCAAATTCTTTTCTTACGCCAACTCAGTTGGTCACCAGGTCCCATCAATGCCTCCTTTTTGACATCTCAGATTTGCCTTTTATCCCCACTACAACTTCCTTAGCTCGAACCCCAAACATCATTTGCCTGAAATTCTATAATAATCTTACTTCTGGTGCTTTCTCTCTCCAACCTTCTACTACTCTACTGCTGCCAGAATTACCTTTACAAAACATCTATTTGACTATGTTAATTCCCTGCTTAAATCTTCATATCCAGAGTGTACCACACACTCTCACATGACTCTTCACATGGTCCTTCCTATACCTTGTCCCCAAGTTAGAAACATTCAGGCTGCTCTATCCTCTGGAACTACTGAGGACCATGTTCACAAAGCCTGGAAAGGATTTCCTTAAGCTTAGAGGACTTTGAGGATCAGGAGGTCATCTGCCCTTTCAGCCTGTTAGGAACCACAGGCCTGAGTTAGCTCCACGCCCCCTCCTTTTTTTTTTAATACTTTTTTTTGTTTGTTTTGCATGCTTCTCCAAGAAAGAACTACTCCTCTTTTGAGAATCCAAATCGTTCATGCACCCATGTGATATCTACTAGCACCTACTCTGTGCCAGGCACTGTTGTAGGCTATTGAGGACAGTGGAAGAACCTAGATGGACACAGTCTCTGCCCTCAAGGAGCTTATGTTCTAGTGAGGGAGACAGGCAGTACATAAGTAAACAGAATCTCAGGTAATGCTATAAAGCAAAATAGAGCAGGATAGAGAGACAGAGAGTGACAGGAGAGGGGCCCTGTACATGGGGTGGTCAGGGAAGAACTCCAGGAGGAGAAAACAACTGAGCAAATCCTAAATGAAAAGCGAGTCAAGCAGATATAGAGAAAGGAGAAACATTCCAGCAGAGGACATAAGTGCAAACACCACAAGGTGGGAGTGTATCTGGTGTGTTCCAGGAAGTGCACATAGAGGCCAGTGGAGAGGGATGATCATGGGTGAGAGTGATGGGAGATGCATGGGGACGAGGGGCAGGGTGGGGCAGGGCGGACCTGGTAGACCTGGTAGCCCTGGCAAAGCCTTGAGATTTTAATCCTTGGACACCATTGGAGGGTTTTGAGCCATAATTGAACTTAATGTTTTTATTTTTATTTTATTTATTTATTGAGACAGAGTGTCTCTCTGTCCCCCAGGCTGGAGTGCAGTGGCACAATCTCAGCTCACTACAACCTCCACTTCCCAGGTTCAAGCGATTCTCCTGCCTCAGCCCCCTGAGTAGCTGGCATTACAGGCATGCGTCACCGCTCCCAACTACTTTTTGCAGTTTTGTAGAAATGGGGTCTCACCATGTTAGCCAGGCCAGTTTCAAACTCTTGGCCTCAGGTGATCCACCTGCCTTAGTCTCCCAAAGTGGTGGAATTACAGGCATGAGCCACCACGCCCTGCCAGACTTACGTTTTTAAAAGATTACCTTGATTGCTGGGTAGAAAAGACACTGTAAAATGCAAAAATAGAAGTGGGGAGAGCACTCGAGAAGCCATCACAGTGGTTTCTGTGAGATGACAATGGTTTGTACTAAGTTAGTAGCTGGGTACAGTGGCTCATACCTGTAATCTCAGCACTTTGAAAGGCCAAGGCAGACGGATGACTTGAGGTCAGGAGTTTGAGACCAGCCTAGCCATCATGGTGAAACCGCATCTCTACTAAAAGGACAAAAATTAGCCGGGCGTGGTGGTGCAAGCCTGTAGTCCCAGCTACTTGGGAGGCTGAGGCAGGAGAATCACTTGAACCCAAGAGGCAGAGATTGCAGTGAGCCGAGATCACACCACTGCACTCCAACCTAGGCAACTGAGCAAGACTGCATCTCAAAAAAAAAAAGGCTGGGTGCAGTGGCTCACACCTGTAATCCCAATACTTTGGGAGGCGGAGGCAGGCAGATCACCTGAGGTCAGGAGTTCAAGACCAGACTGGTCAGCATGATGAAATCCCTGTCTCTACTAAAAACACAAAAATTAGCCAGGCATGGTGGCAGGAGCCTATAATCCCAGCTACTTGAGAGGCTGAGGCAGGAGAATCTCTTGAACCCGGAGGGCGGAGGTTGCAGTGAGCTGAGATCACACCACTACACTCCAGCCTGGACAACAAGAGCGAAACTCCATCTCAAAAAAAAAAAAAAAAAAAAAATTTGGTAGCTGTAGAAGTGGTGAGAATATGTCAAGGCATTTTGTATTTTGAAAAGAGCTGACTGGACTTAGTGACAATGTAGATGGTGTGAGGGGGAAAAGAATAGTCAATGATGACTCCTCAGTTAGGGGCCTGAGCCCCTGGGTGAATGGGAGCATCATTTCCAGAGATAGGGAACACTGCAAGGAAGAAGAATCAAGAATTCCATCTGGGCCAGGCACAGTGGCTCACACCTGTAATCCCAGCAATTTGGGAGGCCAAGGCAGAAGGATTGCTGGAGCCCAGGGGTTCAAGACCAGCCTGGGCAACATGGTGAGACCCTATCTCTAGGAAAAAATATAAAAAACAAAAGTTTTTTTTTTTTTTTTTTAACACAAGAAGTGTGAGATACTTATTAAATGTCCAAGAAGAGATGGCAAGTCAATAGTTACACATGCAAATCTGGAGCTCAGGAAAGTCACGGGCTGTAGATAAATTTGGGGAGTCATTAATGGACAGGCAGTATTTAAATCCATGGGACTGGTGGGGGTGTTCCCTTTTTGTTGCCAGTGACATCACTGTCATCATCTGCGGTTTTTTGTTACAGGTGAGACACTTTGACAGCCCCTACCTGTTGTACCACGAGAAGATAAAAACTAGTCGGGTATTCATCCGAGACTGCAGCATGGTGTCTGTGTACCCGCTGGTCTTGTTTGGAGGAGGCCAAGTGAATGTGCAGCTTCAAAGAGGAGAGTTCGTTGTCTCCCTGGATGATGGTTGGATCCGTTTTGTAGCTGCTTCCCATCAGGTAAACGGAGAATTGGTCTGTTCTATGAAGCTCAGGTCATGAGGGACTTTGACAATATGAAGTTATGAAGTCAAGGGCATTCCTCTAGGAACCAAGGTAACAGACCTAATTAAAAATTAATGACGGCGGCCAAGCCCAGTGGCTCACACCTATAATCCCGGCACTTTGGGAGGCTGAGGTGGGCAGATCATTTGGGGCCAGGAGTTTGAGACCAGCCTGGCCAGCATGGTCAAACCCCATCTCTACTAAAAATACAAAAATTAGCTGGGCACGTTGGTGGATGCCTGTAATCCCAGCTACTCAGGAGGCTGAGACATGAGAATCGCTTGAACTTAGGGGGCAGAGGCTGCAGTGAGCCAAGAGCATGCCGTTGTACTCCAGCCTGGGCAACAGAGTGAGACTCTGTCTCAAAAAAAAAAAAGAATGATGGTCTACACTGGGATACTAAGAAAAAATGAGGCTGCAGTGAGGCCAGGAGTGGAGCCCTAGTAAGAGTTACAGAAGGGAAGTCTTGATGTGGGCTGCGGTTGGTATAAAAGGCTAGGACAGAAACTGTGAAGTGAGGGTGCTGGACCTTCCTTATTGTTATATAAATAATAGATGTTCACCAAAGAAAAGTCAGAAAATACAGATAAGCAAAAATAAATAAAAACCACCCTGATTGCACCACTACTATTTTGAGAAAAAGATAATGGGTCTGAATTCTTCATTTATTCTCAGGTCTCAATTATTCACTATATGGAGTCCCTGTGAAAAACATTTCATGGAGTACATATTTAAGAAACGAAACTTCAGCCAGGTGCGGTGGCTCACGCCTGTAATCTCAGCACTTTGAGAAGCCGAGATGAGCAGATCACCTGAGGTCAGGAGTTCGAGACCAGCCTGGCCAAGATGGTGAAACCCCCATCTCTACTAAAATTACAAAAAAATTAACCAGATGTGGTAGCGGGCACCTGTAATCCCAGCTACTCAGGATGCTGAGGCAGGAGAATCTCTTGAGCCCAGGAGACAGAGGTTGTAGTGAGCCGAGATCACGCCATTGCACTCCAGCCTGAGTGACAAGAGGGAAACTCCATCTCAAAAAAATGAATACATAAAAATACAAAAAAAAAAAAAAAATTAGCTGGGCGTGGTGGTGGGTACCTGTAATCCCAGCTACTCAGGAGGCTGAGACAGGAGAATCGCTTGAACCTAGGAGGCAGAGGTTGCAGTGAGCCGAGATCGCACCACTGCACTTCAGCCTGGGTGACAGAACAAGACTCCGTATCAAATAAATAAATAAATAGATAGATAGATAGATAGATAAAACTTCAGGTAGACACCTGTAATCCCAGCTGCCAGAGGCTGAGGTGGGAGGATTGCTCAAGCCCAAGAGGTCGAGGCTTCAGTGAGCCATGATTGCACCACTGCACTTCAGCCTGGGTGACAGAGTAGGACTCTGTCTCAAAAGAAGAAATAAATAAAATTTCATTTTAACATCTGCATCTGTTAGAATTCTTATGTTACAAGAAGCAGATATGCCAACTCAAACATTAAAAGAAATTGATTGGCATATTTAACTTTAAAGTCTAGAGCAGCAGTGTCCAACAGAAATACAATGTGACCCACATATGTAATTTTAATTGTTCCAGTAGCCACATTTTTAAAAGTAAAAAGAAATAGATGAAATTAATCTTAGTATATTTTATTTAACCTAATACATCCAAAATGTTTTAATTTTAACATGTAATCAATATAAAAATTATTGAGATTGTTTACATTACCCTTTTTTTTTTTTTTTTTTTTGAGACGGAGTCTCGCTCTGTCGCCCGTGCTTGAGTGCAGTGGCCGGATCTCAGCTCACTGCAAGCTCCGCCTCCCGGGTTCCCGCCATTCTCCTGCCTCAGCCTCCCGAGTAGCTGGGACTACAGGCGCCCGCCACCTCGCCCAGCTAGTTTTTTTTTTGTATTTTTTAGTAGAGACAGGGTTTCTTTTTTTTTTTTTTTTTTGAGGCGGAGTCTCGCTCTGTCGCCCGGACTGGAGTGCAGTGGCCAGATCTCAGCTCACTGCAAGCTCCGCCTCCCGGGTTTACGCCATTCTCCTGCCTCAGCCTCCCGAGTAGCTGGGACTACAGGCGCCCGCCACCTCGCCCGGCTAGTTTTTGTATTTTTAGTAGAGACGGGGTTTCACCGTGTTAGCCAGGATGGTCTCGATCTGCTGACCTCGTGACCCGCCCGTCTTGGCCTCCCAAAGTGCTGGGATTACAGGCTTGAGCCACCGCGCCCGGCCTAGAGATGGGGTTTCACCGTGTTAGCCAGGATGGTCTGGATCTCCTGACCTCGTGATCCACCCGTCTCGGCCTCCCAAAGTGCTGGGATTACAGGCTTGAGCCACTGCGCCCGGCCACATTACCTTTTCATATTAAGTCTTCAAAATCGGGTATATATTTTATGTTCACAGCACATCTCAGTTTGGGCTGGCCACATTTCATGTAGACATTAGATAAGCCACTTGTGACTAGTGGCTACCTTACTGGACAGTCCAGGTCAAGGCCAGGCAAGGTTGGTTTGATTTAGCAGTTCAGTGGTGACAAAAATGTGGTTAACCTAGTGGTATTGAAGGGCTTGCAATAGTTCCTGGCGTCACATGTATGCAGCATACCATCCAGAAGAACCAGAAACTTTCTTGCCTACAAGCTCAATCAAAGCTGCCCTCCTAAACCAATTCCTGTGACCAAAGGGATGTCCTGAACTTGAAGACGTGGAGTACCTGAGCCATTCACCCTGGCAAGGCTCACAGTGTGAACCTGAGTTAGAGCAGGGTCCAAACTGCATGGTTCCCATACAGTGGGGAAGGGGCAAAACAGATGTTGGGAAGACGTCTGCAGTGCCACAGCATCAGCATAAACAAAATGCCATAAAAGCATACAGTGTATCCCAAAGCTACAGAGATTTTTGATTCATCTAATATCTTCCACTTTTTTGTTTTTTTTTTTTTTGAGATGGAGCCTTGCTCTGTCGCCTAGGCTGGAGTACAGTGGCGCCATCTCGGTTCACTGCAACCTCCGCCTCCCAGGTTCAAGCAATTCTCCTGCCTCAGCATCCTGAGTAACTGGGACTATAGGCACACGCCACCATGCCCACGCCTGGCTTTTTTTTTTTTTTTTTTTTTTTGAGACGGAGTTTTGCTCTTGTTGCCCAGGCTGGAGTGCGATGGTACAATCTCAGCTCACCACAACCTCCATCTCCCATGTTCAAGCAATTCTCCTGCCTCAGCCTCCCGAGTAGCTGGGATTACAGGCATGCGCCACCGCCCTGGCTAATTTTGTATTTTTAGTAGAGACAGGGTTTCTCCATGTTGGTCAGGCTGGTCTTGAACTCCTGACCTCAGGTGATCTGCCTGCCTCAGCCTCCCAAAGTGCTGGGATTACAGGCGTGAGCCACCACGCCCAGCTAATTTTTGTATTTTTATTAGAGATGGAGTTTCACCATATTGGACAGGCTGGTCTCAAACTCTTGACCTCATGGTCTGCCCTCCTTGGCCTCCCAAAGTGCTGGGATTACAGGCGTGAGCCATTGAGCCCAGCCCACTTTTTTTTTTGTTTTTGTTTTTTTGAGATAGAGTTTTGCTCTTGCTACCCAGGCTGGAGTGCAATGGTGCCATCTCGACTCACCACAACCTCAGCTTCCCGGGTTCAAGCAATTCTCCTGCCTCAGCCTCCCGAGTAGCTGGGATTACAGGCATGTGCCCCCACGCGCGGCTAATTTTGTGTTTTTAGTAGAGATGGGGTTTCTCAAGCTGGTCTCGAATTCCAACCTCAGGTGATCCGCCCGCCTCAGTCTCCCAAAGTACTGGGATTACAGGCGTGAGCCACCGCGCCCAACCTATCTACCACTTTTTTTTTTTTTTTTTTTGAGACAAGGTATTCTGTGATCAATAAATTTTCTTTTCCTTTTTTTTTTTTTTTTTTTGAGACGGAGTTTCGCTCTTGTTGCCCAGGCTAGAGTGCAATGGCACGATCTTGGCTCACCGCAACTTCCGCCTCCTGGGTTCAAGCGATTTTCCTGCCTCAGCCTCCCGTGTAGCTGGGATTACAGGCATGCTCCACCATGCCCAGCTAATTTTGTATTTTTAGTAGAGACGGGGTTTCTCACATTGGTCAGGCTGGTCTCGAACTCCTGACCTCATGATCCACCCGCCTCGGCCTCCCGAAGTGCTGGGATTACAGGTGTGAGCCACTGTGCCCGGCCCAAATCTTTTCTTTAGATGAGATGTGATAGAGGCACATTTTTATAATGGACCTCATTTAGTCTACTACAAAATGAAAATGTGTTTACGTTTTTTGTTCCTAATGGAGTTAAAATTATATCAGAAGTATAAATAATGGTAATCATAACTGGGGTATTTCCCTCCAATAACCTATCCTGCCTGTTTCTCCAAGCACTGCTCAAATTGTAGTTTTCATTTTAGGTGGCTGAATTGGTAAAGGAGCTTCGTTGCGAACTTGATCAGCTTCTCCAGGATAAAATAAAAAACCCAAGCATTGATCTGTGTATGTGTCCTCGAGGATCCCGGATCATCAGCACAATTGTGAAACTTGTCACCACACAATAAAGAGCAGTCTTAGAGAGTGCTTGCTACTCACCTGCTTCTAGCTCACCTGGGAAATAACAGCAGAACCTCTACCTCCAACTAAAGACCTGTTGGGGCTGGCCCTGGTGGAGGAGCCCAGGGCAGGCAGCCCAAGGCAGCTGAGGCAGTGCATATACCCTTAGGGCCATTTCTAACAAAGCCTTGGCCACTCCCAGCACAATTTGGAGTGTCAAGGGTGAGAGCCTAAAACCCAGCTTGCCTGTCTTTGTCTCTGTGACTGTTCTGGAGTGAATTCAGTTCACCTGATAACACAAAAGTGAATGTATAATACAATTCTGTTTTAATCTGTGTATTCTTTTTCTCCTACTTTTTACTGGGGTGAGACAGGGGCATGAGGAGAAATACGCCTTTTTTTTTTTTTTCTTTCCCTGTCGTCAAAGCTCAACTGAGAGAATTCAGAACAGAGAAGGGAAAAAAAACAAAACTATGTGAACAAGAAAAAATAAAATTTCATTTTAGGCTATTGGCTACTGAGTAACCTTGATTTGTGAGGGATTTTTATTTTTACTCATTAAAGGGCAAGTTAAAAAAATTTGAATGAGTTCTCTTTTGGTATTAAAATGGAAGCTGGTCTTATTGATAACACTCCTATTCTTAAAAGCAGAACAATCTGGATGTCTTCATAGTTCTACATTTAGGAATCTTTACTCTCTCTTGTGAACTCAGCCAGACGCAATGGTCACGTTTCTCATCACCGAAGGAGAATTTTAATAGCATTCCTAGGGCAGAGTTGGCATGGATGAGGTCAAAAAGGTTGCCATCGGATTTACAGCCATCACAATGCTTTCCATGAAATTGCTTATTTTCAACCACCACTTACGCTAATGGGGCACTAGCATTTTGGAAAAACATCAGGGGATTTACACTCTCCCTGGACATCTATGAGTGTGGCCAGGAAGGATCCCAAATTGCTGAGTAGAAAAAATATTTGTATGTTTGTTTAGACCTCAGGGCTAGACGCAGTGGCTCATGCCTGTAATCCCAGCACTTTAGGAGGCTGAGGCAGGCCAATCACATGAGGTCAGGAGTTCAAGACCAGCTTGGGCAATTTGGTGAAACCCCATCTCTATTAAAAATACAAAAATTAGCCAGGCATGGTGATGGCCGCCTATAGTCCCAGCTACTTGGGAGGCTGAGGTGGGAGAATCACTTGAACCTGGGAGGTGGGGGTTGGAGTGAGCCAAGATTGTACCATTGCACTCCAGTCTGGGTGACAGAGTGAGACACTGTCTCAAAAAAAAAAAAAATGGACCTCAGGACAGGGTCACTACAGGTTCCATATTATGGATAGAATTCAAACTAAATCAAAACCATCTCAGTGAAATCAGTGAAAGGTGTTCACTTTTCAAGGTATTATTTTAGTTAAGTTTTCAGGACGTCTCCTTGGCTGTCCAAAATGATTATTATCAAGTTTTTTTTTTTTTTCTTTTTTTTTTTTGAGATGGAGTCTTGCTCTGTCGCCCAGACTGGAGTGCAGTGGCCGGATCTCAGCTCACTGCAAGCTCTGCCTCCCGGGTTTACGCCATTCTCCTGCCTCAGCCTCCCGAGTAGCAGGGACTACAGGTGCCCGCCACCGCGCCCGGCTAGTTTTTTTGTATTTTTTAGTAGAGACGGGGTTTCAGCATGTTAGCCAGGATGGTCTCAATCTCCTGACCTCGTGATCCGCCTGTCTCGGCCTCCCAAAGTGCTGGGATTATAGGCTTGAGCCACCGCGCCCGGCCAATTATCAAGTATATTTAAGCTTCAGAGCATTGAAAAGCTTAGACTCTAAGCAGTATTTTTTAAAGACATCGATTCATGTCATTGCTTTAAATAAAAAACATACATATGCAAGCACCCACAGAATCCAAATTCTGACTTGCTGTTGAAACAAGGCTCCTATTACAGAACTGATTAGGCTGAGACCTTTAGAAGAAATGAAGAAAACTGCATTAAGCCTCTACAAAAGTTTTCTTTTCCTTTCTTTCTTTTTTTTTTTTGACGGAGTTTCACTCTTATCGCCCAGGCTGGAGTGCAAGGGTGGGTTCTTGGCTCACTGCACCCTCCGCCTCCCGAGTTCAAGCGATTCTCCTGCCTCAGCCTCCTGAGTAGCCAGGACTACAGGCATGCACCACCACACCCGGCTAATTTTTATTTTTTTAGTGGAGATGGGTTTCACCATGTTGGCCAGGCTGGTCTCGAACTACTGACCTCAGGTGATCCACCCACCTCGGTCTCCCAAAGTGCTGGGATTACAGGTGTGAGCCACCGCACTCAGCCTAAAAAAATTTTTAAAAATCAGTTTTCATGGCCGGGAGCAGTGGCTCACGCCTGTAATCTCAACACTTTGGGAGATCGAGGCGAGTGGATCACCAGAGGTTGGGTTGGGAGTTCGAGACCAGCCTGACCAACGTGGAGAAACCCCATGTATACTAAAAGTACAAAATTAGCCGGGTATGGTGGCACGTGCCTGTAATCCTAGCTACTCGGGAGGCTGAGGCAAGAGAATTGCTTGAACCCAGGAGGCGGAGGTTGTGGTGAGCCAAGATTGCACCATTACAGCCTGGGCAACAAGAGCAAAACTCCATCTCAAAAAACAAAAACGAAAAAAAACCATCAGTTTTCACTCTTGGTGCTACAGTGGTGCTCATGCCGCCCTAGTTAGAGCCATCTGCCTGAGGGGACCTGCAGCGTTTAACACAAGTTTGCCCCAGAGCACTCAGCTGGGAGATAATTAACAGCAAAACTTTCCAACCAGTGAAATTGATTCCCTCGGGAAAGCCAGCTCTTGGATGGTCACTTCCAACCACATGTAGATGCACGAATACTGTCATGGTATAGATGTGCCAGAATGTGAAAAAGGTTGGGAAGCTTTGACATAACTCATTGAGTAAGAATATCCTCACCCCGGCCGGGCGCGGTGGCTCAAGCCTGTAATCCCAGCACTTTGGGAGGCCGAGACGGGTGGATCACGAGGTCAGGAGATCGAGACCATCCTGGTCTACACGGTGAAACCCCGTCTCTACTAAAAAATACAAAAAACTAGCCGGGCGAGATGGCGGGCGCCTGTAGTCCCAGCTACTCGGGAGGCTGAGGCAGGAGAATGGCGTAAACCCGGGAGGCGGAGCTTGCAGTGAGCCGAGATCGCGCCACTGCACTCCAGCCTGGGCGACAGAGCGAGACTCCGTCTCACAAAAAAAAAAAAAAAAAAAAAAAAAGAAAAGAATATCCTCACCCCAAAGACCAAACTTCTTAAGCTCATCATTAAAATAATGACATAAGAAATTAAATAAAATTACTTCTTTATCACGAAAGATCAGAATGCAGGCCAGGCATGGTGGCTCACGCCTGTAATCCCAGCATGTTGGGAGGCCAAGGTGGGTGGACCACTTGAGGTCAGGAGTTCGAGACCAGCCTAACCAACATGGTGAAACCCCGTCTCTAATAAAACTACAAAATTAGTCGGGCATGAAAGCGCATGCTCTGATCCCAGCTATTTGGAAGGCTGAGGCAGGAAAATTGCTTGAACCCAGGAGGTGGAAGTTGCAATGAGCCAAGATCACACCATTGCACTCCATCCTAGGCAATAAGAGTGAAACTCCATCTTAAAAAAAAGAAAGAAAGATCAGAATGCAGTATAGTGTTTCAAGGATTTTTTTTTTTTCCCTGAGACAGAGTCTCGCTGTGTCACCCATGCTGGAGTGCAGTGGCGCAATCTCGGCTCACTGCAACCCCCACCCAGGTTCAAGCGATTCTCCTGCCTCAGCCTCTTGAGTATCCGGGATTACAGGCACCTGCCACCGCGCCTGGTTAATTTTTTTGTATTTTTAGTAGAGATAGGGGTTCACCATCTTGGCCAGGCTGGTCTTGAACTCCTGATCTTGTGATCCACCTGCCTCGGCCTCCCAAAGTGCTGCGATTACAGGTGTGAGTCACTGCACCTGGCCATGTTTCAAGGATTTCTAACCCTCAACAAGATGGTCAGCATTTAATGTAATTTATGGAGAGCCTGGTAAATGGTTTTTAAAATATTTGTTTTACTGGCTGGGCATGGTGGCTCATGCCTGTAATCCCAACACTTTGGGAGGCCAAGGTAGGTGGATTGCCTGAGGTCAGGAGTTCAAGACCAGTCTGGCCAACATGGTGAAACCCCGTCTCTACTAAAGATACAAAAATTAGCCAGGCGTGGTGGTGTGCACCTGTAGTCCCAGCTACTTGGGAGGCTGAGACAGGAGAATCACTTGAATCTGGGATGTGGGGGTTGTAATGAGCCGAGATGGCACCATTGCACTCCAGCCTGGGTGACAGGGCGATACTCCATCTCAAAAAAAATCAAAATGAAATATTTGTTTTACTTCTATTGGAATCTAGCAAGGTAACATTAATAATATACTTGCTGTGAAACGAATCTGCTCTTCTATTTTGTACTATGACTAATTGGGAAGATCTTAGGAAATGAGATGAGCTAAGCATTCTGATCAAAGGGGTCATAGACTGACAAAGCATGAGCTTTGTCTTCTTCCTCCTCGAATTCCATATCAGATTATTAACAACTCAAACTCCCTGGCAAGTAATGAACTTTGATCTTTATCCTCCTATTTAATATTATCTGACCAGCTTAATTTAGATAAAACTCTAAGCCTAGCATGTGGATCTGTAGGCATATCGTAATGTTAGTTCCTTTTCCTTTCTGGGCAATGGTTTGAACATGTTCCTAAGAGGTTAACATAAAATAAGATCTTGTGGGCCGGGCACAGTGCCTCACGCCTGTAATCCCAGCACTTTGGGAGGTCAAGGAGGGCGGATCACCTGAAGTCAGGAGTTCAAGACCAGCCTGGCCAACATTGTGAAAGCCCGTCTCTACTAAAAATACAAAAATTAGCTGGGCACGATAGTATGTGCCTGTAATCCCAGCTACTCAGGAGGCTGAGGCAGGAGAATCACTTGAACCCAGGAGGTGGAGGTTGCAGTGAGCTGAGATCACACCACTGCACTCCAGCCTAGGTGACACAGCGAGACTTCATCTTAGGAAAAAAAAAAAAAGATCTTGTGAAAGCACTTTGTAAAATTAAAATACAGCAAATGTAAGGCATTAAGACTGAGGCTGGCTCTTTGGGGACTCCAGTCTGTGTTGTGTTTTCTCGATTGCAAGGCCCATAGTGGGTGAACTCGGGGTGTCACACTATTGAGGTTGTCTCGTGGATGTCACTCAGTTGCCACATAAATAATGGATTCCTGGAGGCAACAGAATATGCTCACACTGCATTATGCTTGAACAAGCCTAGGCAGAGGCTGGCTTTTTCCTCCTAAGTCACACGGGAATTAAGCATAATTCCTCCAGCTTATTTTCCCCCACATACAGGGGTAAAGTTTGCTTAAAATACTCAAGTAGTTAATAAATACAAGGCTAGTTGTTGTTTCCAGAAGTTAGATCTTGGTCACGAATCTGTGTCAGTCAATACTTGCCTGATCACAGTACAGAGGTGCCCTAAATGGAAACAACATAGAAACAACTCATTCAGTTTGTTGTCAGAGCAATAGTTTCAGACTGTTCCACAGTGATAGGCTTCTTCCGTGTCTTTTGGTCCCATAAATGTAAAGCGATGGAATGACTGGGTGAACAGCTAACCACAATGAATCGTTAACATGGAGAGACTTTCTGCTGTTTCTAAGTTCTCACCTCTAAAATTATTTATCAAAGAGATTGGCCTTAGATGGAATTTGTAGCCAATCACTTATACTTAAGGGGCTTTAAAATCTTACAAGTTTTAAACATTTGTTTTATCAAAGAGCAGAAAAAGGGAGTTCTTTTGGAGAATCACACATGCCCTGTCATTCATGAACCTTCAGGAATGAGAGGAATCAATGTTTCATAAAAAATACAGGACAGCTAGGCACAGTGGCTCACGCCTGTAATCCCAGCACTTGGGCAGGCTGAGGCGGGAAGATTGCTTAAGCCCAAAAGTTCGAGGCCAGCCTGGACAACATAGGAAGCCCCTGTCTCTACAAAAAATACAAAAAAAATTACCCAGGCATGGTCATGTGTGCCTGTAGTCCCAGCTACTTGGGGAAGCTGGGCTGAGGCAGGAGGATCACCTGGAGCCTAGGAGGTTGAGGCTGTAGTGAGCTGGGATTGTGCCACAGCACTCTCGCCTGGGTGACAGAGCAAGATCCCGTCCCAAAAAACCAACCAAACAAAAAAGATACAGGGCAGCAACCCAAACATGAACAACCTGTTCCCCCAGATAGTTCAGCCTCTTTGCCCCATCTAGGCTAGCCCTGGAGCTGCTCCTGAGTCAGTTCATGCCTGGCTAATTGACTAAATAAACCGGGACACAGGGCCCCAGTTGAGAGAGCTATGATAAGAGATGGCTTAGAATCTAGTCACCTAGATTTTTTCACCTCTTTGAATTTTTTTGGAGAGAAATGGCAACAAAAACCATTATGAGGCATTTGTTTGGAAAACCAACTTCTAAGGGGTGGTCATAGAAATTCAGCCCAATCTCATAACTACCAGCAATGAAAATCAGCATTTAGAATGATCCCTGATATGCTACAAACACAATATTGAGAAATCAAGTATAATAATATATAATTGGGCCGGGCACAGTGGCTCATGCTTGTAATCCCAACATTTTGGAAGGCTAAGGTGGGCAGATCACGCGATCAGGAGTTCGAGACCAGCCTAGCCAATATGGTAAAACCCCACCTCTACTAAAAATATTTTAAAAATTAGCCGGGCGTGGTGGTGCGCACCTGTTATCCCAGTTACTCGGAGGCTGAGGCAGGAGAATCGCTTGAACCCAGGAGGCAGGGGTTGCAGTGAGCCGAGATTGCACCACTGCAGTCCAGCCTGGACAACAGAGCAAGACTCTGTCTCAAATAATAATAATAATAATAATAATATATTATTATTTAATAAACATTCTCAGAGCACATCAGTGAGGTGTTTTAAATTATTCCTTTATACAGAAAATGCAGTTACTGCTACCTCCCCATCCTAGGTTTTACTGAAAACGGCCTGAAGGAATTATTTTTCTTCTATGTTGAATGAATTTATACTATAGAGATTATCCATGTCTGATTTTCTTCTATAGTAATAAAAGACATGAACCTCCTGGTGGACAAAAAGAAACAATAATAAAAGACAGGATAGCAGCCAAGAAGTTTCTTTTATGTCCTGAGATTCCACTTTGAGCAAGCGTTGCTTCATTCCATCCTTTGGTTTCTCTTTTTTTTTTTTTGAGACAGGGTCTCACTCTGATGCCACTGGAGTACAGTGGTGTGATCACCACTCACTGCAGCCTCAACCTCCCTGGGCCCAGGGGATCCTCCTGCCTCAGCCTCCAGAATAGCTGGAACCCAGCTAATTTTTTGTACTTTTTGTAGAGTTGGAGTTTCACCATGTTGCCGAGGCTGGTCCATCCTTGAGTTTGAAATGTATTTTAACAACAATGCCTGTTAACCTTTCAAATAAGACTTTATTTGTCCATAGAGATGAACAAATACAGGGCCCTATCCTATACAAAAAGTATAAAGAAGTTTCCTCACCCAGGAGACAATGTAGGCGTTCTTTTATTTTTCTGTTTTTTGAGACACGGTCTTGCTCTGTAGTCCAGGCTGGAGTGCAGTAGTGCGATCTCTGCCTCTCAGGCTCAAGTGATCCTCCCACTTCAGCCTCCCAAGTAGGTGGGATTACAGGCCTGAGCCTCTGTACCCAGCTCAATGTAGTTTTTATTTGTTTTAAACAAATGGTTCTTAAAAGGGGGCAGTTTTGAGGGGGCAGGAAACATTGGCAATGTCCGAAGACATTGTTGGTATTCACACTTGTGGGGTGGGAGGTGCTACTGGCATCTAGTGCTTAGAGGCCAGGGATGCTGCTAAATATCCCACAAGGCACAGGATACCCAAAGAAAAAATTACTCAGTCCAAAATGTCAATATAACCAAGGTGAAGAAAACCCTGCTTTAAACAAAATGAGATAAGTAATCACTAACAAAGTCTAATAGCTATTAGGTGTAAATTATATCCATAGACATCTCTGAAAATGAAAATATATTTTGGACTACAGAAAATGAAAATCTCGGCTAGGCGTAGTGGTTCATGCCTGTAATTACCCAGCAGTTTAGGAGGCTGAGGCAGGTGCATCACCTGAGGTCAGGAGTTCGAGACCAGCCTGGCCAACATGGTGAAACTCCATCTCCACTAAAAATACAAAAAAAAATTAGCCAGGTGTGGTGGCACACACCTGTAATCCCAGCTACTCAGGAGGCTGGGGCAGGAGAATCACTTGAACCCCCAGGAGGCAGAGGTTGCAGTGAACAGACATCATGCCACTGTACTTCAGCCTGGGCAACAGAGCAAGATTCTGTCTCAAAAAAACTAAAATAAAAATAAAGTGAAAATCTCTGCCAAATCAACTCTAATAAACATGTACTGTGTGAATAAGAGCTTGTGTGTACATTGTGTTGTTATGAAGACTTCACTTAAGTATTATGAAGAATTCACTTAAGTATTATGAAGTACTCACTTAAGTATTTGAAGAAATTGTATGTACAAATGAGAAAAGCCTGGCGCAAATGAATAGGGATACATTTACTTTAAAAACATGTTCTACCATTACATTTTGTTTTGGCTTTTTACCAAAAAAACCACTTTTGTTTTGTTTTTGTTTTTGAGATGGAGTCTCGCCCTTGTCGCCCAGGCTGGAGTGCAATGGAGCGATCTCAGCTCACTGCAACCTCTGCCTCTCGGATTTAAACAATTCTTCTGCCTCAGCCTCCCGAGTAGCTGGGATTACAGGCATGCGCCAGCACGCCCGACTAATTTTTATATTTTTAGTAGAGCTAGGGTTTCACCATATTGGCCAGGCTGGTCTCAAACTCCTGACCTCAGGTGATCTGCCTACCTCGGCCTCCCAAAGTGCTGGGATTACAGGCGTGAGCCACTGCACCTGGCCAGAATCACTTATGTTGAAAATGTGAAGACATGACTTGTATGTGAATGCTACTACTGCCAAACCTCTGCACTACAAAATTCAAGTTGTCACACTTAGGCCCACATTAAAATGTTTAAAACACACGCATGCACACACACACACTGTTATCTTATCTTTGAACAAAGTCCAACCTAGTCGACTTTGGCCAATATGCCTTTTCTTTTTTTTTTTTTTTTTTTTTTTTTGAGACGGAATCTCCCTCTGTCGCCCAGGCTGGAGCGCAGTGGCACGATCTCGGCTCACCGCAACCTCCGCCTCCCGGGTTCAAGCAATTCTCCTACCTCAGCCTCCTGAATAACTGGGATTACAGGGGTGCGCCACCACACCCGGCTAATTTTTTTGTATTTTTAGTAGAGACAGGGTTTCACCATATTGGTCAGGCTGGTCTTGAACACCTGACATTGTGATCCGCCCGCCTCAGCCTCCCAAAGTGCTGGGATTACAGGCATGAGCCACCGTGCCCAGCCTCTTTTTTTTTTTTTTGAGACGGAGTCTCGCTCTGTTGCCCAGGTTGGAGTGCAGTGGCGCTATTTCGGCTCACTGCAACCTCCGCCTCCCGGTTCAAGCAATTCTCCTACCTCAGCCTCCTGAATAACTGGGATTACAGGGGTGCGCCACCACACCCGGCTAATTTTTTTGTATTTTTAGTAGAGACAGGGTTTCACCATATTGGTCAGGCTGGTCTTGAACACCTGACATTGTGATCCGCCCGCCTCAGCCTCCCAAAGTGCTGGGATTACAGGCATGAGCCACCGTGCCCAGCCTCTTTTTTTTTTTTTTGAGACGGAGTCTCGCTCTGTTGCCCAGGTTGGAGTGCAGTGGCGCTATTTCGGCTCACTGCAACCTCCGCCTCCCGGGTTCAAGTGATTCTCCTGCCTCAGCCTCCTGAGTAGCTGGGACTACAGGTGCCTACCACCACACCTGGCTAATTTTTTTTTTGTATTTTTAGGAGAGGCGGGGTTTCACCATGTTGGCCAGGATGGTCTCGATCTCCTGATCTCGTGATCCGCTTGCCTCAGCCTCCCATAGTGCCGGGATTACAGGCGTGAGCCACCACACCCGGCCTGTTTTGTTTTAAAGTATATGACTCTAGAGGGCTATGACTGTAGAATGGTTTTTTTTTTTGTTTGTTTGTTTTCTTTGAGAAGGAGTCTCACTGTGTTGCCCAGGTGGGAGTGCAATGGCATAATCTCAGCTCACTGCAACCTCTGCCTCCTGGGTTCAAGCAATTTTCCTGCCTCAGCCTCCCGAGTAGCTGGGATTACAGGCACTCACCACCACACTAATCACCACCTGGCTACTTTTTGTATTTTTAGTAGAAACGGGGTTTCACCATGTTGATCAGGCTGGTCTCAAATTCCTGACCTCAGGTGATCCACCCGCCTCGGCCTCCCAAAGTGCTGGGATTACAGGCATGAGCCACCACGCCCAGCTGACTGTACGATGTTTAAAGTGAAGCCTGATTAGAAAATTTAGTGTCTAGGCCCAGTAACCCTTCTCCTATAGTGTTAACTGGAAAAATCCATTTGTTTTAGGACTTGATTATTAGTAAGATTACCAGACAGAAGAACAGCAAAGACATGCGATGCTCCTTAGAAGACAGATGTCTTTACAAATCAGGAGCCATGCTATAGGATGGGCACCAAGGGACTATCCCATGTGGTAAAGAAACTAATCCACTGATTATAGACCAAGAGCAAAACAATTAGTAATTAGGAACGTTTCCGTTAATGCTGCCCTTCTGTCTCTGAAATTCACCTGTGCACCTTCCCATTCAAACTCCAGCTGTTGCTATTACTTCTAGCTCATAAATATTTATACCATCCTTTTTTACAGTAAGCATGACTAAGACTGAATTAACGGAAGCATGCAATCTGATTCGTTAACAAGAAAGCCACCAGGCGTGGTGGTTCACGCCTATAATCCCAGCACTTTTGGAGGCCGAGGCAGGCTGATCACCTGAGGTGAGACCAGCCTGACCAACACGGAGAAACCCCATGTATACTAAAAATACAAAATTAGCTGGGCATGGTGGTGCATGCCTGTAATCCCAGCTATTCAGGAGGCTGAGGCAGGAGAATCGCTTGAACCCGGGAGGTGGAGGTTGCGGTGAGCTGAGATCATACCATTGCACTCCAGCCTGGGCAACAAGAGTGAAACTCCATCTAAAAAAAAAAAAAGCCAATTGTACAGTTTATAGCTAATGTTTGCTACTTGGCTAGTTTGAAACCCACATTGGGGTTGCAAAAATGCCCTCCACGTTTATGCTTATAATTTCTTTCTCTCCCTCCTTCCCTCTCTCTTTCTCTTTCTTTCTACAGAGTCTTGCTCTGTCGCCCATACTGGAGTGCTGTGGCACAATCTCGGCTCATTGCAACCTCCGCTTCCTGGGTAGCTGGGATTACACGCGTGCGCCACCACGCCCAGCTAATTTTTGTATTTTTTAGTAGAGATAGGGTTTCACCATGTTGGCCCGAACTGCTAACCTCAAGTGACCCACCCACCTCGGCCTCCCAAAGTGCTGGGATTACAGGCGTGAGTCACTGTACCTGGCCTTAAAATTGCAATTTAACATATTTTAAAGAAGTGTTATGTGTCAGTCACTATGTTAGGAACTCAGAATACAACGATAAATAGGGATACATGAGAACAGAGAAATAAAGTTTATTTGAATTTTTTTTTTTTTTTTTGAGACGGAGTTTCACTCTGTTGTCCAAGCTGGAGTGCAGTGGCGCGATCCTGGGATCCTGGCTCACTGCAACCTCCGCCTCCCAGGTTCAAGTTATTTGAATAATTCAATCTGGACCATAATTTAGCCTCCAGAAGGGTCTGAAGAGAAGGGTCTGTTGACATTAAAAGGGAGCTAAGGGTTTCAACCAAGTTTCTTAATTGTGTTTTTTAAGACTTTCTCAGGCGGGGCTCTGTGGCTCACGCCTTTAATCCCAGCACTTTGAGAGGCTGCGCTCAGAAGTTCAAGACCAGCTCTGTGAAACATAGTAAGACCCTTCCTCTACATTAAAAAAAAACAAAAAAACTTTTTAAATTAACTGGGTGTGGTGGGTGTGCCTGTGGTTCCAGCTACTAGAGAGACTATGGTGGGAGGACTGCTTGAGCCCAGGTGTTCCGTACTAGCCCTGGCAACATAGGGAGACACTGTCTCTAAAGAAAGAAAAATGTAAAAATTAGCCAGGCTTGGTGGCACCCGTAGTCCCAGCTACTCTGGAGGTGGAGGTGGGAACCCGGAAGGTAGAGGTTGCAGTGAGCTGGGATCGCGCCACTCTACTCCAGCCTAGGTGATGGAGTGAGACCCTGTCTCCAAAAAAAAACAAAAAACAAGAAGCACTGTTAAGAACATACAAATAAATGAGAGAGACTGGGAGAAGATATTTGCAAATCATTTCTCTTCTTTTTGGAGAGGCGTGATGATCTTGGCTCACTGCAACCTCCACCTCCCGGGTTCAGGCAATTCTCCTGCCTCAGCCTCCCAAGTAGCTGGGACTACAGGTGCATACCACCATGCCCAGCTAATTTTTGCATTTTTAGTAGAGACGTGGTTTCACCATGTTGGCCAAGATGATCTTGATCTCTTGACCTTGTGATCTGCCCGCCTCGGCCTCCCAGAGTGCTGGGATTATTACAGACATGAGCCACTGCACCTGGTCAATAGATACCCAATTTTAAAAATGAGTGCCTTCCTGGAAGAAGTTGCAAAAAAAAATTTTTAAAGGGCAAAATATCTCAATAAACGTTTCACCAAAGAAGATAAACAAATGGTTTAAAATGCACATGAAAAGATGCTCAATATCCTTAGTCACTAGGGAAATGCAAAAGGAAACCACAAGGAGATACTGCTTCACAACCTAACTAGAATGGCTGTCACCAAAAACACAGGCTGGGTGCAGTTACTGCCTCAAGCCTATAATCCCAGCACTTTGGGAGGTTGAGGAGGGAGGGTCATTTGAGCCCAGAAGTTCAAAACCAGGCTGGGCAGCACAACCAGACCTCCTCTTTACTAAAAAAAAAATTAAAAATAAAAAAAATTAGCCCATGTAGTGGACTGCACCTGGAGGCGGGATTGCTTGAACCTAGGTGGTCAAGGCGGCAGTGACTTACGATTTTGCCATTAAACTCCAACCCCTGTGACAGAGCCAGACCCTGTATCAAAAATTAATTAAAAGTAAAAAAGTCAGTAAAGTCTAAGTAATCACAATTTTATTTAAAAATATATGGGCTGGGTGCAGTGGCTCACGCCTGTAATCCCAGTACTTTGGGAGGTTGAGGCAGTCGGATCACTAGAGGTGAAGAGTTTGAGACCAGTCTGACCTACATGGAGAAACCCCATCTGTACTAAAAAAATACAAAACTTAGCCGGGCGTGGTGGCACATGCCTGTAATCCCAACTACTCGGGAGGCTGAGGCAGGAGAATCGCTTGAACCCGGGAGGCGGTGGTTGTGGTGAGCCAAGATCGCACCATTGCACTACAGCCTGGGCATCAAGAGCAAAACTCCATCTCAAAAATAAAGACTACAGAAACAAAGAAAAAAGTATATATATTGATTACAATTACCTAAGAGTCTTTAAAGGATTATAAAGTAATGTGCAAAAGCAAAAAACATATATGGGTATTGGAATAATTTTATTTTTGCTTGAAAACACACTTAAGGGGGGCCGGGTGTGGTGGCTCACGCCTGTAACCCCAGAACTTTGGGAGGCTGAGGTGGGTGGATCAGGAGTTTTAGACCACCCTAGCCAACTTGGTGAAACCCCATCTGTACTAAAAACACAAAAAATTAGCTGGGCATGGTGGTCCACGCCTGTACTCCCAGGTATTCAGGAGGCTGAGGCAGGAGGATCACTTGAACCTGGGAGGCAGAGATAGCAGTGAGCCAAGATCGTGCCACTGCACTCCAGCCTGGGTGACAGAGCGAGACATGGACTCTTAAAAAAAAAATTGTTAAAGTTTTATCAATTCTCAGCATATTAAAACAATTGATTGAATGTTTTAAATGTCACTTAAAAAAAAACAGTGCATGGAAAAATCAACTTCAGTATCTTTTGAAGAAAAAAGTGGATTTAGGAAATCAGATGAAAAGGGGATGGTGAGAAATCAGTGCAAAGATTGGAAATTTTGCTTCCAAGGAGACAAAAAATACACTGTGGAAGTTGAAACAGCCTTTTATTTTAAAAAGTATTCTTGATAATGTGTTCAAAGACTGCCCTGGCTACTGCCCAGAACTGGCAGTAAATGGAGCCAGCTTTGGGGAGGAATCTCCCTCTGGGGAATCTGGAATCACAGGTGCTGACAGCCCAAAGGAGGAACTGGAAACAGATGAGTGAAACTCCTGGGGAGAGACTCTTAGCTGAGGAACTAGCTAGGGAAACTCCCTAAGCATGAAGGTTTCTATGGCAGATCACTTACCCTTTCAAGCACTCAGGTTTTGTTTGCAGGCAAATTGTTTACACAATCAGGGGACTCAGTTGCCAGGAAAGAGTCAATGTCCCCAGCTCATTAGTTTGATGGCAAATAAATCTACCAATATCAAGGCATCAGGCCTGGTCCCTGAGCCAAGATCAAGTCCAATTGATGCTGTGGATTATTTCCTACATGGTTTTTTTGTTTTTGTTTTTTGAGACAGAGTCTCATTCTGTTGCCCAGGCTGGAGTGTGCACAATCTCGGCTCACTACAACCTCTGCCTCCCGGATTCAAGCGCGTGCCTCAGCCTCATGAGTAGCTGGGATTATAGACGCATACGACCACACCCAGCTAATTTTTTTAGTAGAGACAGGGTTTCACCATGTTGCCCAGGCTGGTCGCAAATCCTGGCCTCAAGTGATTGGCCCGCCTTGGCCTCCTAAAGTGCTGGGATTACAGGCGTGAGCCACCACGCCCGGCTGGCTTCTTCCTTTTCAAAGGCCTCCCTCATCTTATCAGAATTATTTCCATGCTGACTTCAGTCTGTTCATATTCCCCTTCTATTTGCTTTCTGAAGACATCCCAGGGTTTGAACAGGAGAGTCTTAGTCACTAGGAGAAAGGCTATTTGTGCTAAATTTTGCTTTCAGGATCATGGAACTTTGAAGTCGCCAGGGAGGAACTTTCTGTTCCCCTAAAGTTTCTGAACTGCTTCTGCAAGTGTGGTCTGGGAATGGTAACATCATTATCTGGGAGTGTGTTGGAAATGCAAATTCCTGGGTCCCAACTAGAACTACTGAATCAGAATCTATTGGGAGGAGGGTCCAGCAATCTGTTTTGAAAAGCCCTGCAGCTGATTCTGATGCTTGCCAAAGTGCAGGAAGCATTGCGCTATACCAACTTGTTATTAGACAACTATGCAGGAAAATAGCTGTGTTATCAGACTGTATTCAAAGGCCCTGAAGCCTAAATATTTGCTGATTCTGATTATTTGCTGAAGTACAAGAAGCACTGGGCTATACCATCTTGTTATTAGACAACTATGCAGGCAAATAGCTATGTTATCAGGGCCTGTATTCAAAGACCCTGAAGCCTAAATATTTTTTTTTTTTTTTTTTTTTTGAGAGGGAGTCTCGCTCTGTCACCCAGGCTGGAGTGCAGTGGCCGGATCTCAGCTCACTGCAAGCTCCGCCTCCCGGGTTTACGCCATTCTCCTGCCTCAGCCTCCCGAGTAGCTGGGACTACAGGCGCCCGCCACCTCGCCCAGCTAGTTTTTTTTTTGTATTTTTTAGTAGAGACGGGGTTTCACCGTGTTAGCCAGGATGGTCTCGATCTCCTGACCTCGTGAATCCGCCCGTCTCGGCCTCCCAAAGTGCTGGGATTACAGGCTTGAGCCACCGCGCCCGGCCAAGCCTAAATATTTTTAAATATTTCTTACAGCTGGATGTGGTAGCGCACACCTATAATCCCAGCACTTTGGGAGGCCAAGGTGGAAGGATCACTTGAGCCCAGGAGTTGAAGGCAAGCCTGGGCAACATATCAAGACCCTCTTTAAAAAAAAAAAAGCTGGGCACGGAGGCTCTTATGCCTGTAATCCCAGCACTTTGGGAGGCCACGGCAGGCAGATCATGCCACTGCACTCCAGCCTGAATGACAGAGCAAGACTGTCTCAAAAAAAAAACACAAAAAACAGCGGGGCGTGGTGGCTCATACCTATAATCCCAGCACTTTGGGAGGCCGAGGCAGATGGATCACCTGAGGTCAGGAGTTTGAGACTAGCCTGACCACCATGGAAAAACCCCATCTCTACTAAAAAAATACAAAATTAGTGGGGCGCGGTGGTGCATGCCTGTAATCCCAGCTACTTGGGAGGCTGAGGCAGGAGAATCACTTGAACCTGGGAGGCAGAGGTTGTGGCGAGCCAAGACTGTACTCCAGCCTGGGGAACAAGAGTGAAACTCTGTCTCAAAAACTGAAACAAAAACTCCACAAAAAACCAGAAAACTGTAATTCAATAGGTAATGCTGTGTTCCAATAATTTATTTATTTTTTTTTTTTTTGAGATGGAGTCTCGCTCTGTCGCCCAGGCTGGAGTGCAGTGGCGTGATCTTGGCAAACCGCAACCTCCACCTCCGGGTTCAAGTGATTCTCCTGCCTCAGCCTTCTGAGTAGCTGGGACTACAGGTGCGTGCCACGACACCTGGCTATTTTTTATATTTTTAGTAGAGATGGGGTTTCACCATATTGGCTAGGCTGGTCTTGAACTTCTGACCTCATGATCCGCCCGCCTCAGCCTCCCAAGTGCTGGGATTACAGGCGTGAGCCACCGCACCTGGCCTGTAACAGGTACCTTTCTAATGCAGAAACTCCATACAGAGTCCTGGCCTCTCACTGGCTTTCAAGGGGGGTAGGGTTAAGTGTAAGTAAAGTATGCTTCCTGCATTCTCTTTCCTCAGTAAAGCTTGAACCAGAGAATGGAGACTATAGGCAGAAAGCATTGTAAGTCTGAAGACTGGGTTGAATCTAGTAGGCAAAATAACTGGATTGAGTTCAGCAGCAAAATATCTTGTCACTTGAACCTTTTTTCTCAGAACTATTATCAGGTAATGGTCACTTTAAAGGCTTTGAGCCGGGCGCGGTGGCTCAAGCCTGTAATCCCAGCACTTTGGGAGGCCGAGACGGGCGGATCACGAGGTCAGGAGATCGAGACCATCCTGGCTAACATGGTGAAACCCCGTCTCTACTAAAAATACAAAAAACTAGCCGGGCGAGGTGGCGGGCGCCTGTAGTCCCAGCTACTTGGGAGGCTGAGGCAGGAGAATGGCGTGAACCCGGAGGCGGAGCTTGCAGTGAGCCGAGACTGCGCCACTGCACTCCAGCCTGGGCGACAGAGCGAGACTCCGCCTCAAAAAAAATAAAAAATAAAAAAAAATAAAGGCTTTGAAAGTCAGCTGGGTGGGGTGGCTCAGGCCTGTAATCCTAGCACTTGGGAGGCCAAGGTGGAAGGATCACTTGAGCCCAGGAGTTGAAGGCAAGCCTGGGCAACATATCAAGACCCTCTTTAAAAAAAAAAAAGCTGGGCACGGAGGCTCTTATGCCTGTAATCCCAGCACTTTGGGAGGCCACGGCAGGCAGATCATGCCACTGCACTCCAGCCTGAATGACAGAGCAAGACTGTCTCAAAAAAAAACACAAAAAACAGCGGGGCGTGGTGGCTCATACCTATAATCCCAGCACTTTGGGAGGCCGAGGCAGATGGATCACCTGAGGTCAGGAGTTTGAGACTAGCCTGACCACCATGGAAAAACCCCATCTCTACTAAAAAAATACAAAATTAGTGGGGCGCGGTGGTGCATGCCTGTAATCCCAGCTACTTGGGAGGCTGAGGCAGGAGAATCACTTGAACCTGGGAGGCAGAGGTTGTGGCGAGCCAAGACTGTACTCCAGCCTGGGGAACAAGAGTGAAACTCTGTCTCAAAAACTGAAACAAAAACTCCACAAAAAACCAGAAAACTGTAATTCAATAGGTAATGCTGTGTTCCAATAATTTATTTATTTATTTTTTTTTTTTGAGATGGAGTCTCGCTCTGTCGCCCAGGCTGGAGTGCAGTGGCGTGATCTTGGCAAACCGCAACCTCCACCTCCCGGGTTCAAGTGATTCTCCTGCCTCAGCCTTCTGAGTAGCTGGGACTACAGGTGCGTGCCACGACACCTGGCTAATTTTTTATATTTTTAGTAGAGATGGGGTTTCACCATATTGGCTAGGCTGGTCTTGAACTTCTGACCTCATGATCCGCCCGCCTCAGCCTCCCAAAGTGCTGGGATTACAGGCGTGAGCCACCGCACCTGGCCTGTAACAGGTACCTTTCTAATGCAGAAACTCCATACAGAGTCCTGGCCTCTCACTGGCTTTCAAGGGGGGTAGGGTTAAGTGTAAGTAAAGTATGCTTCCTGCATTCTCTTTCCTCAGTAAAGCTTGAACCAGAGAATGGAGACTATAGGCAGAAAGCATTGTAAGTCTGAAGACTGGGTTGAATCTAGTAGGCAAAATAACTGGATTGAGTTCAGCAGCAAAATATCTTGTCACTTGAACCTTTTTTCTCAGAACTATTATCAGGTAATGGTCACTTTAAAGGCTTTGAGCCGGGCGCGGTGGCTCAAGCCTGTAATCCCAGCACTTTGGGAGGCCGAGACGGGCGGATCACGAGGTCAGGAGATCGAGACCATCCTGGCTAACATGGTGAAACCCCGTCTCTACTAAAAATACAAAAAACTAGCCGGGCGAGGTGGCGGGCGCCTGTAGTCCCAGCTACTTGGGAGGCTGAGGCAGGAGAATGGCGTGAACCCGGGAGGCGGAGCTTGCAGTGAGCCGAGACTGCGCCACTGCACTCCAGCCTGGGCGACAGAGCGAGACTCCGCCTCAAAAAAAATAAAAAATAAAAAAAAATAAAGGCTTTGAAAGTCAGCTGGGTGGGGTGGCTCAGGCCTGTAATCCTAGCACTTTGGGAGGCCAAGGCGGGTGGATCACTTGAGGCCAGGAGTTCAAAACCAGCCTGACCAACATTGTGAAACCCTATCTCTACTAAAAACACAAAGTTAGCCAGGCGTGGTGGCATGCACCTGTAATCCCAGCTAATCAGGAGGCTGAGGCAGGAGAATCACGTGAACCCGGGAGATGGAGGTGGCAGTGAGTAGAAATCACGCCACTGCACTTCAGCCTGGGTGACAGAGCAAGACTCCACCTCAAAATAAATAAATAAAAAAGGCTTTGAAAGTTAAGGCTTACATTTTATTAGAAGTCAAAACTTTCAAGTTTCAACCAAAAAAGGGCAGTCTTGATTCAAAAACTATTTCATCATGACACCAAAATAAAAGACAAATCTAAAAAAAAATTAAAAATTAAAAAAGACAAATCTTTTAAAAACAGACACATATAGTTAGTGAAGACTTAACAAGACCGTGATCTTACCATATTTTATATTGAATCTAACATGTTACATTTTTTTCCAAATGCTTTCCTTGCCTAACAAAAATGGGGTGTAACCCCATCACAAGAAAAGACCCATACAGGTGAAACCCCGTCTCTACTAACATACAAAAAATTAGCCGGGCGTGGTGGCAGGCCCCTGTAATCCCAGCTACTCAGAGGCTGAGGCAGGGGAATTGCTTGAACCTGGGAGGCAGAGGTTGCAGCGAGCCGAGATTGCGCCACTGCACTCCAGCCTGGTGACAGAGTGAGACTCCATCTCAAAAAAAAGAAAAAAGAAAAGACCCATACAATTCTGAAGTCCCTGTGCTAATTTTATTGCATGGGATGCTATCCTTGCCCTAGTTCATTAATTTCCCAAGGAAATTAGCACTTATAACCCGCTCCTTTATCAAAACAAAGAATTATACACACACACAGTCATGTAACTTTAAAGTCCTACAATCGGATGATGAACTTAACATTCAAAACATTTTTTTTTTTTTTTGAGACGGAGTCTCGCTCTTTCGCCCAGGCTGGAGTGCAGTGGCCGGATCTCAGCTCACTGCAAACTCCGCCTCCCAGGTTTACGCCATTCTCCTGCCTCAGCCTCCCGAGTAGCTGGGACTACAGGCGCCCGCCACTTCGCCCGGCTAGTTTTTTTGTATTTTTTAAGTAGAGATGGGGTTTCACGGTGTTAGCCAGGATGGTCTCGATCTCCTGACCTCGTGATCCACCCGTCTCGGCCTCCCAAAGTGCTGGGATTACAGGCTTGAGCCACCGCGCCCAGCCTCAAAACATTTTATGAGGGATAAAAAATAGTCTTTTTCTATCAGTATGTTCACATTTCCTGGCCTCTCATTGGGAAGCTGTAAGATGTCCTTCAATAAGATCCTGAACACGAGACAGAATAATCTCATTAGAGCTGCTGCAATTTTCTGGACCATACGGTGGGTCTATAGTCAGGACCCCAGCCACGCAGAGAGTCCTTGGAGAATCTCCCTGTTCAGTGATGGGGATGTGGTTCTTCTCAAGCCATTTCTTTAGGCTGTTCTTTCTCTCTTCCAGATCCTCTGGGCTGTATGCTTTGCAGTCTCCAGACGTGAACAAATGCATCAGCTTCTCCCTCACTCTATGGTCCCCTTCATTCACAGTTTCAACAGTCTGCACAGCATGTCCCATAATTCCGGTCACAGACATGCTGCCATCTTCAAGGAAGTTCACAAGGACGATACTTTGGAGGAAAAGTAAGTTCAGAGGCATCATCAACCCAAGTAGGTCACTAAAATAATAGATGACACTCTACTCTGAAATTAATCCTGTCACCAACGAATGCTTCCATTTATTCAACAAACATTCACTAAGGATTCTAAATATGTAAACTTTTTGCCCAGCCTACAGCCAACCATTGTGGGATACAATTAAAGGACTAAACAAGAGTTATGAATGCCTTAAATGTGTATTAGAAAAGAAGGCAGGATAGCCAGGTGTGGTGGCTCACACCTGTAATCCCAGCACTTTAGGAGGCCGAGGTGGGTGGATCATGAGGTCCGGAGTTCAAGACCAGTCTCTGGCCAAGATGGTGAAACCCAATCTCTACTAAAAATACGAATATTAGCCGGGCGTGATGGCAGGCACCTGTAATCCCAGCTACTTGGGAGGCTGAGGCAGAGAATTGCTTGAACCTGGGAGGCGGAGATTACAGTGAGCCGAGATCACACCACTGCACTTCAGCCTGGGCAATAGAGCACGACTCCATCTGCCGGGGGTGGGGAAGAAGGCAGGGTAGACTTAACTTTTAGAGTTAAAAAAACAATAACTAGGCTGGGCACAGTGGCTCACACCTGTAATCCCAGCACTTTGGGAGGACAAGACGGGCAAATCACTTGAGGTCAGGAGTTCAAGACCAGCCTGGCCAACATGGTGAAACCCCATCTCTACTAAAAATACAAAAATTAGTTGGGCGTGGTGGCACACGTCTGTAATCACAGCTACTCGGGAGGCTGAGGCAGGAGAATCACTTGAATCCGGGAAGCAGTGAGCCGAGATCGAGCCACTGAACTCCAGCCTGGGTGACAGAAAAAGGCTCTGTCTCCAAAAAAAAAAAAAAAAAAAAAAAAGGTGAGGTGGCTCACGCCCATAATCCCAGCACTTTGGTTGGGAGGTCAGGTGGGCGGATCACAAGGATCACAAGGTCAGGAGACAGAGACTGCCCTGGCTAACATGGTGAAACCCCATCTGTACTAAAAATATGTGCCTGTAATCCCAGTTACTTAGGAGGCTGAGGCGGGAGAATCACTTGAACTGGGGAGGTGGAGGTTGCAGTGAGCTGAGATCACGCCATTGCACTCCAGCCTGGGCAACACAGCGAGACTCCATCGCAAAAAAAAAAAAAAAGTTTTTGTGGTTACATTTATTTAAAGTCCTTATCTTTTAAGAGATATAGTGAAGTATATATAAACAAAATTATAGGCTGGGGACAGTGGCTCAAGCCTATAATCCTAGCACTTTGGGAGGCCAAGGTGGGCAGATCACCTGAGGTCAGGAGTTCAAGACCAGCCTGGCCAACATAGCGAAACCCCATCTCTACTAAAAATACAAAAAATTAGTGGGGCATGTTGGCACATGCGTGTAACCCCAGCTACTCGGGAGACTGAGGCACAAGAATCGCTTGAACCTGGGAGGCAGAAGCTGCAGTGAGCCAAGATCACACCACTGCACCACTCCAGCCTGAGCAACAGAATGAGACTTCATCCCCCCCACAAAAAAAAAATATATATATATACACACACACATATATATGCGTGTATATATATGTGTGTGTATATATATATGGTAAGAATAATTTATATGCCCCATTTCTATGAAGTTGCCTGGTCTGATAAGGTAATCTATAGTCGGAACAGCATTTAGATTCAAAGGCAGTTAAGTTCTCATATGGAGGCCGGGTACAGTGACTCAGTCTGTAATGCCAGCACTCTGGGAGGCTAAGGCGGGGAGATCCTTGGAGCTCAGGAGTTTGAGACCAACCTGGGCAACACGGCAAAACCCCGTCTCTACAAAAAATACAAAAATTAGATGTGGTGGCGAATGCCTGTAGTCCCAGCTACTCGGGAGGCTGAGGCAGGAGAATTGATCGCTTGAACCTGCGAGACAGAGATTACAGAAGCCAAGATCTCACCACTGCATTCCAGCCTGGGTGACAGTGAGACCCTGTCTCAAACAAACAAAAAATTCTTAGATGAAAATATTAATAATTAGCCTTTCATTTATCTGCTTTGTTTGTCTGTAACATACAGGTAGCACAAAGGGGTGTCAAGATTTCAGACAAGTAGGATGCATACTCACTTGGCAGAGACTGGGTCTGTAGTTAAAACCCATCCTTTATACTCATTCTTCTCACAGGCTGTCACTCGGACCTCTTTGTAAATGTAATCTTGCCATTCTAAGGGGCCTTTCTTCATCCATTCACTCATGATTGCCACCTGGCTAGATCTGAAACAACCACCAGTGCTGGTTAATATATGTTCTACCTAAGCAAATGTCTTATCCCTAATCTCTATCCTATCCTAGAGACAGAGAACATCTGTGATTTGCCTCAAGTTCGTAATAAGTTACTTAACACAATTAATTATTAATGCATGTACTGATAGGAACTGATACTATAGTTGGGGGAAAGAACACGTGTAAAGGCTGCTTGAGAATTTTTGTTTCTCAGGAAAAGGAAAATAGTTAATATGCACAATTCGGCCTAAAGCAGAGGGGACACCAATTTGCTGTGGGTGCAGTCTGAGGAAATTCACCCGGCACAGATCTATTCCGGTGCACAACCACATTCCAAATCGCTTTAACTCTGGCCTGCAGATGATGCTCAAACCCTTCAACTCTGCTTTTCCTTCCATCGACCAAAGTACTTCGTCCCACTCCTCAACTGAAGCAGAGAACTCTCCTGATATCCACCCACGCGCTCTCTGGCTCTGTGTCTCCGCTGGATCCCGCCATCGACAGGCACCCCCGATTTATGACAACTGTCCTTAAAATTTGTTTGAAGGATGCACAAACGAGGGGGCAGCGGCCACAGCTCTAGAGCTTAGATTTCTGTTCCTGTCCTGCAGCCACACGATAACTAAGGCTTTATTCAAAACCAAGTGGTACTTAACATTTAATCCTGACAAACGAGAAAAATACCGGTTAAAAAACTCCTTGCAACACTGGGACTCAGCAACCACGCTTTGAGGAAGGACCGTTGAGAGGAGCCCGCCTGAGACCAGCATGCTTTGCGCCGATCGTCACTTCCTTCCCCCAGAATCCTCTGTTTTGTAGTCCTACTTGGAGGTCTGGGAGTCGCGGGACCTCGAGTGCAGGAGGCGGACAGGGGCTAAGATTCTTCTCTCATAATAATAATAAGCCGCCATCTCCTCTAGGGCTATCCCTCTCCATTGCCACGACGGACATTTCAAATAATCCCTTTTTTTTCTTTAAAGAGGAAAAAGCGGTCGGGCGCGGTGGCTCACGCCTGTAATCCCAGCACGTTGGGATACCAAGGCGGGCGGATCAGGAGTTTGAGATGTGTCAGGAGTTCGAGACCGGTCAGGAGTTCGAGACCAGCCTGGCCAACATGGTGAAACCCCGTCTCTACTAAAAATACAAAAAATTAGCCGGGCCTAGTGACGGACGCCTGTCATCCCGGCTACTCAGGAGGCTGAGACAGGAGAATCCCTTGAACCCGTGAGGCGGAGGTTGCAGTGAGCCGAGACCGCACCATTGCACTCCAACCTAGGCAACAAGAGCGAAACTTCGTCTCAAAAAAATTAAAAATAAAAATAAATAAAGAAGAAAAAACTCGTGCCAGGTCCTCAATGGTAGTAGACTTGGAAATGCACTTTTGCCTTAGAATCAAAGCACATGAACCCTCAGGGTAAATCGTAAAGCTCTAGGAATGTGAGGTGAACGTGCTGTGGAGAAGAGCGATAGAGCTGCTACAGGAAAGGGGTCCTGATTCAGACCCCGAGAGAGTTGTTGGATATCGCGCAAGAAAGAATTCAGAGCGAGTCCGCAGTGCAAAGCAAAAGCAAGTTTATTAAGAAAGTAAAGTAGTGAAAGAACAGCTGCTCCCTAGACAGAGTAGGATGTTCCCGAAAGTAAGAGGCACACGTCCACCCTAGATACAATAGTCCTATATATGAGGAGATGCGCTCTACTTCAAGGGTTTATGATAAAGGATTAATTTTCTTAATTACTGTATTTTGCAAGCATCAATATTGCTATCTTTAAAGCAAAATTAGGAATGCCTTTGTTCTCCAGATATTGGGATATCTGGACCCTCTCAAGTCTGGATCTGTTTAGTAAACTTTTTTTTTTTTTTTAAACAGAGTCTCACACTGTCACCCAGGTGGAGTGCAATGGTGCGATCAAGGCTCACTGAGAACCTCCACCTCCCGGGTTCAAGCGATTCTCGTGCCTTAGCCTCCCCAGTGGCTAGGATTACAGGCATTGGCCACCACATCTGGCTAACTTTTGTATTTTTAGTAGAGACGGGGTTTTGCAATGTTGGCCAGACTGGTCTCAAACTCCCAACCTCAAGTGATCCGCCCGCCTCAGCTTCCCAAAGTGCTGAGGTTACAGGTGTGAGCCCAGCGGCAAACGTTATTAAATTGTTCCCTTAACTGTAAACGTCTAGAGGCTGGGAATGCCTAATTTTCTGAGAATACAGCCCAGCAAGTCCCAGCCTCATTTCCCTAGCCCTCACTCAAAATGGAGTCACTGTGGTTCCAACGTCTCTGACACGGCCCAGGTATTTCTTGTTTGCTTGGCTTGTATAGGGCAATTAAAATGCCTGCTCCTTTGAGATGTGCACTCAGTACAATCTTGAGAAAGGTGCAGAAGCTGGAAAGAAATGAACCAAACCGGGTTGAATTTCATCTAGCAGATCACTCTCTATAAACCCCTCCAGCGGAAAAGTGCAAAAGACTTGCTTCTGCTACAGATTTCTGGTCACGCACTTAACTGGCTTCTGGCATGATCCAGAATCTTTTTTAGGACTAAAAAATGGTACAAAGTGCTAAATGCTGAATTCCTGGAAATGTAAAAACCAAGGGAGATTTACAAAAACCGAATGAAAAGACTATTAAAGGTGTAGAAAATATCAAAAATTAATCAGCTTTTCCCTTACTCCTTGACATTTAAGTTCCATGTAATCGTCAAAGTATATTTTCTTATTGTCATCATTTCAATAATCTTTCCCATAGCCTTTATTCATTACATGATTGGCTGATTATATATTTTTTATTTTTATTTTATTTTATTTTATTTTTTTGAGGAGTCTCGCTCTGTCGCCCAGGCTGGAGTGCAGTGGCCAGATCTCAGCTCACTGCAAGCTCCGCCTCCCGGGTTTACGCCATTCTCCTGCCTCAGCCTCCCAAGTAGCTGGGACTACAGGCGCCCGCCACCTTACCCGGCTAGTTTTTTGTATTTTTTAGTAGAGACGGGGTTTCACCATGTTCGCCAGGATGGTCTCGATCTCCTGACCTCGTGATCCGCCCGTCTTGGCCTCCCAAAGTGCTGGGATTACAGGCTTGAGCCACCGCGCCCGGCCGGCTGATTATATTAATGTAGTTTTAGTGGATTGTTAGATTTTGCTGGTTAACGCCCTCTGTAAATCTACAAAGAGCTCATATAAGTGCCAATTGTTATCATAGTGTGAAGGAAAACACTTGAACTCGTAAAAATTCAGTCCAAAAGAGTTACAACCAACATGTGACAAACTTCATTTTCTTTTTTTTTTTTCTTTTTTTCGAGACAAGAGTCTCGCTCTATCGCCAGGCTGGAGTGCATTGGCATGATCTCAGCTCACTGCAACCTCCACCTCCCAGGTTCAAGCAATTCTCCTGCCTCAGCCTCCTGAGTAGCTGGGACTACAGGTGCCCGCTACTACGCCCAGCTAATTTTTGTATTTTTTAGTAGACACGAGATTTCACCATGTTGGCCAGGATGATCTCGATCTCTTGACCTTGTGATCCGTCTGCCTCAGCATCCCAAATGCTGGGATTACAGGCGTGAGCCACTGTGCCCCGCCAACAAACTGTTCATTTTCATTTTAAGCTGTACTCTATACTCCAGCATGAAAGACTTTGGCCTGTGTGTGTGTGTGTGTGTGTCTATTCTACAAATAGAAACTAGTGTCAAGGTAAACGTCAGTTACTCCCCATCCTTTTTTGTGTTTTGTTTTTGGTTTTGAGACAGGGTCTCATTCTTTCTCCCAGGGTGAAGTGCAGTGCAAGGGTCATGATTCACTGCAGACTGGACTTCCTGGGCTCAAGTGATCCTCCTGTCTCAGCTTCCAGAGTAACAGGGACTACAAGCATGTGCCACCATGCCCTCCCTGCTGATGTTTGTTTGTTTGTTTTAATTTTTGGTAGAGACAAGGTCTTGCCATGTTGCCCAGGATGGTTTCTAACTCCTGAGCTCAAGTGATCCACTTGCCTCAGCCTCACAAAGTGCTGGGATTACAGGCATGAGTCACCCTGCTTGGCCAGTTACTCTTTTTAAGGTGATGAGACTGGAGCAATTTCCCTACCTTTTTGCCCCTTTAGCCTTGTAAGTAAAATTCCCAGGAACTGCTGATGCAAATCACTGACTTCTAAGAGACTGGAGCCCAGCCCACTTCCTAACACAAGTTCTCAGAATGGCCCTCTCCTGTAGCTGTCACTGAGTTCAAATGGGGCTACCTCCTTTCCTAGGTCAGCCCTTACCCTTGGTCCCCCTAGAGCCTTTCACTCCATTTGGTGTCCCTCCCTTCACATTCTCTGCTTTTCTACTTCTCCTCCACTCCTTCCAAAGGTTTGCCAGCCTCACCCTCAAACCCACAAACACACACATACCTTTCTCTGCCAAATCCAAAATGACTTATTTTATTTATTTATTATTATTATGATTTTATACAGTCTTACTCTGTCACACAGGCTGGAGTGTAGCAGTGCCACTCGACTCATTGCAGCCTCGATGTCCCAGGATCAAGCAATCCTTCTGCTTTGGCCTCCCAAGTAGTTGGGACTACAGGAACGCTCCACCGTGCCTGGGTAATTTTTTCTAGAGATGGGGTCTCACTGTGTTGCTACACTGGTCTTGAACTGCTGGGTTCAAGCAATCTGCCCGCCTTGGCCTCCCAAAGTACTAGGATTACAGGGGTGAGACACAGCACCCGGTCACTTCTTTAACTAACTTCTGTTTGTTAGAACTTGTGCCAGGCACTATTCTAATTACTTTCAAACATTCACTCATTTGGTGAATGAATACACAGGCTATAGACAATGGGGAAATTTTGATATATGGAGTGGCATGATTCAATTAGTATATTAGAAAGGATTAGAATCAGTAAATAAGCTACAGAGAATCGGGAAATGTTGATTTATGGGATGATGATATGATTAAATTAGTATATTAGAAAGGATGCTGAGAAATTGGATATGGGGAAAATAGTGAAGTATAGAGCAGCTACACCATGAGACATTATATAAAATACACTTTCCTGCTTAGAATAATAGTATTATGAAAAAGACTCCAGAACAACCATCTTTCTAATAGAAAATCTGGGCTGGGCACAGTGGCTCACACCTGTAATCCCAGCACTTTGGGAGGCTGAGGTGGGAGGATCACGACATCAGGAGTTCAAGACCAGCCTGACCAATATGATGAAACCCCATCTCTACTAAAAATACAAAAATTAGCCGGGCATAGTGACATGTACCTGTAATTCCAGCTACTCAGGAGGCTGAGGCAGGAGAATCACTTGAACCTAGGAGGTGGAGGTTGTAGTGAGCTGAGATCACACTACTGCACTCCAGTCTGGGTGACACAGCGAGACTCCATCTCAAAAAAAAGAAAAAAAGAAAAAAAAAAAAAAGAAAAAAAAAAAAAAAAAAAAAAGAAAAGAAAAAGAAAAAGAAAAGAAAATCCAATTTTAGGCTGGGAGAGATGGCTTATGACTGCAATCTCAGCACTCTGGGAGGCCGAGGCCGATGGATTGCTTGAGGTCAGGAGTTGGAGACCAGCCTGGCCAACACGGTGGAACCCTATCTCTACTAAAAATACAAAAAATTAGCTGGGTGTGGAGGTGCACGCCTGTAGTCCCAGCTGCTCAGGAGGCCGAGGAACGAAGAATCGCTTGAACCTGGGAGGCAGAGGTTGCAGTAAGCTGAGATTGCACCACTGCACTCCAGCCTGGGCGACAGGGCAAGACATTGAAAAGAGACAGAGAGAGAGACAGAGAGAGGGAGAGAGGGAGGGACGGAGGGAGGGAGGGAGGGAGGAAGGAAGGAAGGAAGGAAGGAAGGAAGGAAGGAAGGAGGAAGGAAGGAAGGAAGGAAGGAAGGAAAGAAAGGAAAGGAAAGGAAAGGAAGGAAGGAAGGGAGGGTCCAATCTTAGAGAGATGTGTCTCCAAATTGATTAGTGTTATCTACCCTGCCCAGAAGGAAGATTTTACAACCTCAGAGAGGGAGGATTGGTTTCCCTGGCAGTAAAGTGAAGGTAAGATTGTTTTCCAAGGATGAAAATGCTTTGATTGGGTGTAGTGACGCACTCCTTAATCCCAGTACTTTGGGATACTGAGGCGGGAGGATTGCTTGAGGTCAGGAGTTCGAGACCAGCCTGGCCAACATGGTGAAACCCCATTTCTACTAAAAATACAAAAATGAGTTGGGTGTGGTGGTGCTCATCTGTGGTCCCAGCTACTTGGGTGACTGAGGCAGGAGAATTGCTTGAACCCAGGAGGGAGAGGTTGCAAGGAGCCAAGATCACACCATTGTACTCCAGCCTGGGTGACAGAGCGAGACTCCATCTCAAAAAAGAAAAGAAAAGTCATCTGTTCAATGGAAATGTTAAGAAAAAAAGAGAACGAAGGAGAAAGTGCTTCAATAGCACTATATCTGTGTTTATGTACAGGAAAGCGACAGTGAGGTACCTTCTTCAAGCTCTAATAAACTGGCACTAAAAATTAAACTAAATGGATGTGAGCGCTTTGCTGGGTGCAGTGGCTCACACCCATGATCCCAACATTTTGTCAAGACCCTGTCTTAAAAAAAAAACACAGCATACACCAAATTTTGTTAGAAAAGAGATTATGGGCCAAGTGCAGTGGCCCAGACTGTAATCTCAGCACTTTGAGAGGCCGAGGTGGGTAGATCATCTAAGGTCAGGAGTTGGGGCATGGTGGTGGGTGCCTATAATCCCAGGTACCCGGGAGACTGAGACAGAAGAATTGCTTGAACCTGGGAGGCGGAGGTTGCGGTAAGCCGAGATCGCGCCACTGCACCCCAGCCTGGCAACAGAGCGAGACTCCATCTCAAAAAAAAAAAAAAAAGAAAAGAAAAAGAGAACAGCTCTCTGTCTAGTGACAGAGAGAGGACTTCCAAGAGGAAAAGGCCCTCAAGAAACCTTTGGAATTCTGAAACTTTGAGCTTTGAGAAGTTTCCTACACTGCAGGAAGTGGAAACTTAAATTCATCTTTGCAGAAGATCTTTGCTTTGTTATGAGAAAGCCACCCTAAAAAACCTTTTAGCTGTAGAACTAAAGCAAGTCCTCATCTAACTCCAACGTTGAAACCACCCCTATAAACTTTATAAGATTAATCGGGGAAGAAACAAAAGTAAACCAAGTTTGCAGCACATGCAGCGTTAATCCTGAGGTCAGCTTAATCCTGAGGTCAGCTTGCTCCCTGACCTGCTTCCTCATAGTTGTTTGGCGCCTATTATCCTAGGATCATGTAGACCCCGTTAGAAGATTTTAGTCCCCCATAACTGCTCTAGAGATAACCTGAACATTATTAAAGGGTTTCCCTTTGAGACATGCCTTCAGATCGCACATGCTGGTAACACTCCTATGCCAGCTGATCTGCAGGACCTCGCTGATGCCAGCTGGTCTGAGGGACCCCACAAAAAGCTGATTCACCAGAGAATGCAGTTTCCACATCCTGATGATTTCATCCCTTTTACCCTGACCAATTGATAACCCCAAATCTCTGGCCCCTTGCCCTTCATGATAGCCTTTAAAACCCAAGCCCAGGGCCGGGCATGGTGGCTAACGCCTATAATCCCAGCACTCTGGGAGGCTGAGACAGGTGGATCACCTGAGGTCAGGAGTTTGAGACCAGCCTGGCCAACATGGTGAAAACCCGTCTCTACTAAAAATACAAAAAATTAGCCAGGCGTGGTGTTGGATGCCTGTAATTCCAGTTACTCGGGAGGCTGAGGCAGGAGAATCTCTTGAACCCGGGAGGCACAGGTTGCAGTGAGCCTAGATCATGCCATTGCATTCCAGCCTAGGCAACAAGAGCAAAACTCAGTTTCAAAAAACAAAACAAAACACAATAAAAAAAACCCAGGCTCAGAACTCTGTGGGTTTGAAAGTCTTCTCCCATCTCCTCATCTCCTCACTCGGTGCTCTGCCGTCATTAAACTCTCTGCCACATCCCTGCTGTCTCAGTGTAATGGATCTGTTACTGTGCAGTGGGCATACAAGTCTATTCGCCCTATAACAGTGTATTCGGAGAAAACAGTGACATTGCAATTAATCTGAAAGCATCTGCTCTAGAGTTAGACTGAAAAGTCAAATGAGCTGGTGCATTCACAGTTGTATATAGTTGAGTCATGTTATAATTTGGTTTTAAAGTACCTGTCTAAATGCTGTAGCTCAGTGTTACCTAGATTCCAAATGGATATTTATTAAAATGAAATTACATTCCCCCCACCACCACCACCAAAAAAACTACATTATAGTGGTTTAAAATCAGAAAACTTTTCTGAGAGACTGGGTCTTACACTGTCACCCAGGCTGGAGTGCAATGGTATAATCATAGCTCACTTGCAGCCTCAAACTCCCAGGCTCAACTGTTCTTCCCACCTCAGCCACTCAAGTAGCTGGGACCACAGACGTGTGCCACCACGTCCAGTAGAAAACTTTAAAATCACATTAAGGGCCGGGCGCGGTGACTCAAGCCTGTAATCCCAGCACTTTGGGAGGCCGAGACGGGCGGATCACGAGGTCAGGAGATCGAGACCATCCTGGCTAACACAGTGAAACCCCGTCTCTACTAAAAATACAAAAACTAGCCGGGCGAGGTGGCGGGCGCCTGTAGTCCCAGCTACTCGGGAGGCTGAGGCAGGAGAATGGCGTAAACCCGGGAGGCGGAGCTTGCAGTGAGCTGAGATCCGGCCACTGCACTCCAGTCCGGGCGACAGAGCGAGACTCCGCCTCAAAAAAAAAAAAAAAAAAAAATCACATTAAGAACTAGAAATCAAGATAACTATAATTGATTAATTCCAGCTCCCAAAGGCAGCCTCCCAAAGTGCTGGGATTACAGACATGAGCCACGTGTCCAACCTAAAATAAACCTTTTTAAGACTCATAGTAAGTACTTAAATATCTGTTGATTGATGTGAGATTTCATTTGCTAGGAGAGAGTTCAGTTCAAGTTTTTCTAAAAAGTCCCTGAGACGGCCGGGCGCGGTGGCTCAAGCCTGTAATCCCAGCACTTTGGGAGGCCGAGACGGGTGGATCACGAGGTCAGGAGATCGAGACCATCCTGGCTAACACGGTGAAACCCCGTCTCTACTAAAAATACAAAAACTAGCCGGGCGAGGTGGCGGGCGCCTGTAGTCCCAGCTACTCGGGAGGCTGAGGCAGGAGAATGGCGTAAACTCGGGAGGCGGAGCTTGCAGTGAGCTGAGATCTGGCCACTGCACTCCAGTCCGGGCGACAGAGCGAGACTCCGCCTCAAAAAAAAAAAAAAAAAAGTCCCTGAGAAAAGAATGCATTATTTCAGGTGGATGATGTCTTAATGTACACACCCTGACTGGACAGACGGCACTGGCTACAGGCTTCCAAGTCTCCATCTTTTAAACCAGTGAAAGAAAAAAATCCAAGCTTTTTAGTTTTAACTTCAGCACTGTCAGTGAACTCCCTAGAGCCTTTCTGCAGCAGAAGATGGGGTGGGCCCACTTCCGCTGCAGGGACGAGAGTCATGATGGCTTTGATCTGTGACACTAGAAAACCTAGTTTGACCAAAAAGTTGATAAATCTGTGGATATAAATCTGTCCACTGCTCCAGTTGCTCCCATCACCAGAGCACTTAACAGTTGCTCATCCATCCACAATAGGAAGGTCAACTGTTGCTAGCGATCCTGATCAACACATTGCCTGAAGTCTGAGATCTATGTCACTGAATTTCAGCCTTTACAAAGTGGGGCTCTTGGCCGGCCACACTGACTCACACCTGTAATCCCAGCAGTTTGGGGGCCAAGGAAGGCAGATCACTTGAGCTCAGGAGTTTCAGACCAGCCTGGGCAACATGGTGAAACCCTGTCCCCTCAAAAAATACAACATTTTGTCTGGGTGTGGAGGCACATGCCTGTAGTCCCAGCTACTCTTGAGGCTGAGGTGGGAGGATTGCTTGAGCCCAGGAGGCAGAGGTTGCAGTGAGCCATGATAGTGCCACTGCACTCCAGCTTGGGCGAGAGCCAGACTCTGTCTTCAAAAAAACAAAAAAGAAGAGAAAAAAAGTGGGGCTCTCACGCTGAATCTCATCAAACAGCTTCTCAGCACAAATCTTTACCCCTGTCAGGTCAGGAATGTGATAGTAATAAAATGGCAATGCAAGGGTAGCAACAGCTGCCTCCATTAGAAAATTAATCAGAGCATCTTTGTTTCATGGTAAGAAAAGTGCAGTGACATCAATGCCGTTGGCTTCTATTTCTTCTGCATGTTGGGCCAGTTTTTATGATTCTTTCAAGCTCAGTACTCCTATATGAATTACTACCTGATCCAACATTTGCCAGTTTATTATAAACAATATTATAAAGGATACATATGAAGAAATGTACATGGGGGGCCAGGCCCAGTGGCTCACACTTGTAACCCCAGCACTTTGGGAGGCCGAGGTGGGTGGATCGCCTGCAGTCAGGGGTTCAAGACCAGCCTGGCCAACATGGTGAAACCCCATCTCTACAGAAAATACAAAAATGAGCCGGGCGTGGTGGTGTGCACCTGTAGTCCCAACTATTTGAGAGACTGAGGCGGGAGAATGACTTGAACCTGAGAGGTAGAGGTTGCAGTGAACCAAGATCATGCCATTGTACTCCAGCCTAGGCGACAAGAGTGAAACTCTGTCTCAAAAAAAAAGAAAGAAAGAGAGAGAGAGAGAAAGAAAGAAAGAAAGAAAGGAAGAAAGAAAAGGAAAGAAAGAAAGAAATGCAGATGGGGGACGGGACGTGGAGCATCTGTGTCCTCCCTGGGTGCACCACCCTCCAGGAATCTCTATGTGTTCAGCTATCTGGAAACTCCACCTAGTACCCTTTTTATTTTATTGTATTTTTCATTTTTTGAGATGGAGTCTTGCTCTGTTGCCCAGGCTGGAATGCAGTGGCGCCATCTCAGCTTACTGCAACCTCTGCCTCCCAGGTTCAAGCGATTCTCCTGCCTCAGCCTCCCAAGTAGCTGGGATTACAGGTGCCCGGCACCACAGTCGGCTAATTTTTTGTATTTTTAGTAGAGACGGAGTTTTGCCATGTTGGCTAAGCTCTTCTCGAACTCATGACCTCAAGTGATCCGCCCGCCTCGGCCTCCCAAAGTGTTGGGATTATAGACGTGAGCCACCGCGCCCAGCCTACTACCCTTTTTAACTATGTCCCTTGATACCACTTGGTAGCTTATTGTTATTGACATATGTGTTTTGGCAGCTGCTGTATGTAGCTTGGTTCACTTAACCATTTCACACAACCTTCTTATGAGGCTTCAAAGCTAAAAATCTTCAGTTTCCCTTGCAGGTAGGACTGGCCATATGAATACATCTAGCCAATGAGATACACATGGAAGTCTCTAAGAAGGCCATCCCTTCTGGAATAAAAAAGGCGAAACCTCCTAGGAAGGAGAAAGATCTTTTTGTTGCTTTACCATTCTTCCTCCAGCCTGCCTGACTTGGACATAAGGCCTAGAGGTGAGGCAGCCTCTTTCCATCATGAGGAGACATGCATGAGAAGGCTTACATGCTAAGTAGAAAGATAAAAGAAAAATCAAAAGAGCCATGAACTATCAGACCTGAACTACCTACCTTCAGATTTCTTTTGTTTGGGACAAATTAATGCCCGTTTAATCCCTGTGTTTTGAGTGTTTCCACCCAAACGAAACCCTTTTCTTTTTTTTTTTTTTTGAGACAGGTTCTCACTCTGTCGCCCAGGCTGAAGTGCAGTGGTCCAATCTTGGCTCACTGCAACCTCCACTTCACTGGTTCAAGTGATTCTCGTGCCTCAGCATCCCCAGTAACTGGGATTACAGGCGAGCACCACCATGCCCCGCTAATTTTTGTATTTTTAGTAGAGATGGAGTTTCGCCATGTTGGCCAGGCTGGTCTCGAACTCCTGACCTCAAGTGATTCACCCATCTCGGCCTCCCAAAGTGCTGGGATTACAGGTGTGAGCCACCGTGCCTGGCCAAACAAAATCCTTTTCTAAATTATCTCCCTAATAAGGCCCTCAGAAGAGAAACCAACTTTATATCCTCAGCACTGTTCAGTACCTGCATACAGTAGACATTCAATACATATTTGTTTAAGCAATTAATAAATGTGCTCTTCACTGGAAGAAGTTGAAATACTTTACAAAACACAAAAACATTTAGGCAGAGAGTTTCTTGTTTCATAAGTGACCAAAATAAACAGAACAGAAAAAGTAAATTAACAGGTCAAATTTCAGATTGACAAAGCAAGTAACGACAGGACCTTTGCTCTTTCAAAGAAAGTTCCCTCCACTGCAGAACAATGTAGTAGTATTAGTAGTAATTATAATAATGTTTATTAGCTCGATCTTAAAATAGCAAAACCACGAGACAGATACTATTATTATCCCTATTTTATAGCCAAGGAATCAGGTACAGAGGCCCAAGGCCACACACAGCTAGTTAGTGGCAGAACTGGGATACAAATTCAGGTAATCAGTCCAGAACTTGCCCTCTTAACCACTATAACCATACTAATTAAATAATAAAGAATAGCTCAAGCATAATTATTCACTTTAAAGTCTATTTTTAATTGAGGAAAATGTTTTAAAAAGCAAACATCGCTAAATCTTGAAATACCAACTCCTCATCTTGTCTTAGTTGGTTGTTTGGATACCCAAAGTATTAAGATAGCATGTTTCGTTGATGTGTTTTTAGCAAGCTACGCTTTTCTAGCAACTTCTGGTTTTTTTATTTTTTTGTTTTTTTTTTTTGTTTTTTTTTTTCTGAGACAGAGTCTCCTCTGCGCCCAGGCTGGAGTGCGGTGACGCGATCTCCGCTCACTGCAAGCTCTGCCTCCCGGGTTCACACCATTCTCCTGCCTCAGCCTCCCAAGTAGCTGGGACTACAGGCGCCCACCACCACACCCAGCTCATTTTTTGTACTTTTTAGTAAAGACGGGGTTTCACCATGTTTGCCAGGATGGTCTCGATCTCCTGACCTCGTGATCCACCCGCCTGGGCCTCCCAAAGTGCTGGGATTGAAGGCATGAGCCACCGCACCCGGCGCAACTTCTGTTTCAAAGGGTGACTACCAGGAAGACACACTTAGCCAGACTTAATGACTTGGAAATTAGGTCATTTTTTTTATCCCTAAGGCAAGTAAAACAATACCAAGCCCCATCCCTACAGCTGCTATTTACTCTCAGATTAACCCACCCACAATGGATAGATGCCATCAGTTTAATTATGTTGAAGAGCTGGTCTTATTAAGAATTACACCTCAGGGAGGACAACTAAAGGGAAGATTACATGGTAACAAAACTTTTCCTCTGACCGCCACTGCATCTATCTTCTCAGCCTCTCCCAGTTATCTTCAAAGAGTTTATGTGTGTGTAGAAGAAGGAGAGGGCTTTCTTCTCTATCCTGTGGCAAATTATAAACTCACATTCTGCTTCTTACTAAAAAAGGGTAAGAAATACTATTGATCACACAGGGCGGACAAGCCCCTCTGGTATAAAAAGCCAATAAAAATGATTGTGTATAATGGAAAATCATTCAGAGTCTGTGCCATTTGGTGCATCATTTGGAAATTTGTCTTTTTAAAAATTTTTTCATTCTTCAGCTAAGACAGCAGAAGAGGTGATTTATTGTATGCTTGTTATAGTCGGCCACAAGTGAACAGAGAAATAGTACAGAATGTCACAGTTCCAGGACAAAGAACCAACATGGGCTATTTTGGTTACAAGCAAGATGGGTATCAGAGGTGGTTTCCGTGATCAGATGGTGATGGAAGCTCTAGATCCACTTAGACAGCAGCATGCAGTCCAACAACTTGTACCAGCATCTCCAGCCTCTGGCATTCGATGTTTCTGGGTACACAAGCTACTGGTTGACTTGGACTTCTGCCTCATCTTTCTTCTTTTACACTTCAGCCTGTGCATTCACGTCTTCCTCCACCTGGCTCTCATGGCACAAAGGTTTCCAAGAAGATGGCACTAAGGCCGAGAGAAAAACAATTAAATAAAAATACGTATAGGGCACTGGGATTCCTAGCATAGTGAGTTGTATAAATTATCTAGTGAGATGTTAAAAATGTTTTTGAGGTTTTGAAAATGTTCTCTAACATAATTGATGAATTTATAACATAGGAGAGAATTATTTTTAATGTACATCATTTGCCTTTTCGTTTTCAAGAATGTGCTTCACCTCATTTGCCTCCAAGACATCGCATTTTATAGGTATGAGAAAGAAAGAGGGAAAAGTCATTGCCCACCCCTTTCTCATTACTGATCAGATTCTTGGCAGCTGCCTCTTGAATTTTTTCCGCAAAGATATGATTTTTCTACCTGTTAATTACTTGCTCACTGTAGCTATTTTACTTCTACTAAACAAAACCACACTTTGTGTTTAAGTCATTTTTCTCTGGCTATTTGTTCAAGTGCTATGTGAGTCCTAAATTGTAATCGAGTTTCCATGGAATAGTCTTTGTAATTTCTTACGTTGTCTAGGTTTTTTGTTGCACTGTCATAGTCTCCTTTTAGATAGTGTAAGATTCCCAGTTCATAGTAAGTATATGGCACCAAATAGTGGTCATATTTTAACAATTTCTTCTTTTGAATGACACAATTAAAGTAATACTCAGCCTCTGAATATTTGCCTAAGTGTTTCAGGCATAGGCCTTTCAGTAAATTTAATAAACTTATGTCATCTGTGCCATACACTTCATGTGGATTTTCTTGTAAAAGGTCTTCTCCTTTGTCGATTATTGACAGCCAGCTTGAAATAAGCTCATTCTTTCTGCTCATGACTAGGAAACCACTCCAGGCATATATGAACTCCAGAAGGGGCTGGGCTGTAAACCAGCCTGTTGTAGTGCCATAGCGCTGACCCTTCTCTGCAACAAACTTCTCTATTGGCACAGCACTGCCTAAAAATTTGATTTTCAGGCTTTCCACTCTTAAGAAGAGAGAGTTCATATCCTCACTTACTGATTTCACAAAATCAGAAGGAAGCAAAGCCAGGGTGATAGCTTTACTGTACACGTATATTGCCTTGGACCATCTGCTGTGTTGAGACAGTAGATTGGCATAGTGGTAAGCCTGCCTCCAATCCTGCAGTAAAATGTGGCACCACATGAATTCCCAGTAACAGAGGTGATGAACCTGCTTCCATTCATTCTGAGTAAAAATGCACTCCTGTAATTTTAACTGTGCATTTTCAAAATTTCCTTTCAGCATACTAGAACGTGCATGGAAAAATTTAAATATGACACAGTTTGGAAATTTCTGGAGGTAGACTAGGAAGAGATCCTCTGTAGCAGAATTGTAAACCTTTTCAACACCAAAAGCTACATAGACATAATTGTAATAAAAGAGTAGAATCAAAAGACTTAAGATATTATTTATATGGGTTTCAGATGCACTCTCATGAAGCAAAGCTAAGCCTACTTCTCTATCACCAGAATATCCAATAATATTGAGTAGTTTAAGTGTCTTTGGTGGCATAAGTGATAACATCAAATTGAACGCTCCAAGTCCAAATTTTATACCTCCAACCAGGTGTTTGTGGGCTTTGCTTTGGTTGTCAGGGATCTGTGTTAATACTTGTTGACAGTCTTTGTATATGTGGTAACTTGACCCAACACTGATCCCGCTTTTAAGAAAAGCAAGCATGCTCTCCTCCTGTACAAGCGATATAAAGGATTTCAACATCAAACACTCAGCATAACAGACTTCTGCATGCAATTCCTCTTCTGTGATAGCCGTTATTCCCTGTCTACTTACTAGATGAGACAATGTCATTTTAGGTTTTTTTCGGAAATTGTCACAGGTTTTCAAAGCATCCTTTGTAGCCATCATTCCAATCTGTAAATCCTGTGGTTCAAAAGTCAGTACGGCCTTGACAACCATAAGGATACCATACATTAGGGAATGGTACATGCTGTTTTTAGACCATGGATGAATGAGATTTATTGCATCTGAGAATCTATTATTTAGAAATAAATACAATCCAGTGGTGCATTCTTCCAAGGAAGATGGTAGATTCATCGTTGTTGCCACAGGGATACTTTCATAGGCATCTTCAAACTTGTCCTCTTGATTACTTTTTATTTTACTTAGAGTAAGTGACATTATTTGTATCCCCACTTACAGATGAGAAATATCTGAAGTGGAAGTGGAGTGACGTGGTTGTAATCAGGGTAGCTCCTGATCTCCTGATTGAGGTCACTTCTTCCACACAAAGCTCAGTCTGAGGTGTTGCTATTAAAATAGAGACAAACAAACAACTATCTGTAAGGTGCGGCATTAGGATATTATCATCTATGTCAGACAAGGGGGGAATAAAAAATAATTTTAGTCACCCAGAAGATGCATTTCTGAAAAGTTCAAATCATTTGGAAGGTACTAAACAAAACATGCTTTTTAAAAAATTTCTAAATTCAACTATAGATGAGGAAAAAATGGTTTTTAAAAACACTGCAGGCTGGGCGCGGTGGCTCACACCTATAATCCCAGCACTTTGGGAGGCCGAAGTGGGCAGATCACCTGAGGTCAGGAGTTTGAGACCAGACTTGCCAACATGGTGAAACCCCATCTCTACTAAAAATACAAAAAAATGAGCCAGGCATGGTGGTGCACACCTGTAATCCCAGCTACTCAGGAGACCGAGGCAGGAGAATCGCTTGAACCCAGGAGGCGGAGGTTGCAGTGAGCCGAGATCGTGCCATTGCACTCCAGCCTGGGGGACAAGAGCGAGACTTCGTCTCAAAAAAACAAAACAAAACAAAACAAAAAAAACTGCAAAGTAAATCCTTTGTAAGCAAAAGAATTATTTTGTAACCATTCCTCCAACACATCAATTTCATAAGATCATGTTGTAGAACTATACTGTGATAGCTGTAAAATTTCTCTATGGGAAGGCCTTGGGGGACAAGAATCTGGCCAGAAAAGGGAATGTATGTAGCTTTCTATTTTCTTTTCTTTTCTTTTTTTTTGAGACAGAGTCTTGCCCTGTTGCCTAGGATGGAGTGCAATGGCGCGATCTAGGCTCACTACAACCTCTGCCTCCCAAAATCAGGAGATCCTCCCACCTAATCCTCTCAAATAGCTGGGGCTATAGGCATGTACCACCATGCCCAGTTACCTTTTTTTTTTTTTTTTTGGATTTTTTTGTAGAGATGAAGTTTTGCCATGTTGCCCAGGCTAGTTTCGAATTCTTGGGCTCAAGTGATCCACATGCATCTGCCTCCCAAAGTGTTGGGATTACAGTTGCGAGTCACTGCACCTGGCCTAAAACTAACTTTTAATGAAATGAAACATTATGGTCAGTTATATAGAACTTTGGACATGGAGAGAGTTGTATAAACCTAGAAAGATTTCCTAGCATTGTTTCTGTTAGAAAAAGAAATTCAGACTGAGTGCGGTGGCTCACGCCTCTAAACCCAGCACTTTGGGGAAGCCAAGACGGGCAGATCACGAGGTCAGGAGTTTGAGACCAGTCTGGCCAACATGGCAAAACCCCATCTCTAATAAAAATAACAAAAATTAACTGGGCATGGTGGAGGGTGCCTGTAATCCCAGCTACTCGGGAGGCTGAGGCAGGAGAATCTCTTGAACCCGGGAGGCGGAGGTTGCAGTGAGCCAAGATTATGCCATTGCACTCCAGCCTGGGCAACAAGAGGAAGACTCCATCTCAAAAAAAAAAAAAAAAGAAAGAAAGAAAAAGAAATTCAAATAGTAATAGTTGTTATCACAGCATTAATAAAGTATTTGGTAGGAAATATTTTTATTCTACTGGGGACTCTCAGTAGAAAATACCTGGATACTGGGGTGGGAGTGGGTACAATGGAAGGCCAATTACAAATAGCAAGCTGGGATTATAGGCAAGAGCCACCACATTGGGCCTTAACCTAGCTTTTAAAAGGTTAGTGATTACTGTTGCTAACAACCTGAAACATAACTGAATCTTAAGTGTAAAAACGTGCATTTATCAGGCCAGGCACAGCCAATTAGCTTGCTACAAAGAGCAAAACTCCGTCTCAAAAAAAATTAAAATAAAATAAATAAATAAAAGCTAGGTTAATTATACATTTATCTGACAGGCTCAGTTCTGAGTGGAAAAGCCATGTAGCCCATTAGAAGGGACATTCTTCTTTTTCTCCTTTTATTTATTTTTTTGAAATGGAGTCTCACTCTATCACCCAGACTAGATCTCAGCTCACTGCAACCTCCACCTCCCAAGTTCAAACGATTCTCCTGCTTCAGCTTCCCAAGTAGCTGGGATTACAAGTGCGTGCCACCACACCTGGCTAATTTTTGTATTATTAGTAGAGACGAGGTTTCACCATGTTGGCTAGGCTGGTCTCGAACTCCTGACCTCAAGTGATCCACCCTCCTTGGACTCCCAAAGTGCTGGGATTACAGGAGAGAGCCACCACGCCTTGCCAAATTTTTGTGTTTTTAGTAGCGACAGGGTTTCACCATATTGGCCACGCTGGTCTCAAACTCCTGACCTCAGGTGATCTACCTGCCTCCACTTCCCAAAGTGCTGGCATTATAGGTATGAGACACTGCGCCCGGTCCTATTTTATTTTTTTTAATTTGACATTTTTATTTTTCTTTTATTTTGTATGTAGAGATGAAGTCTTGATATGTTGCCTGGGCTGGTCTCAAACTCAAGTGAGTTCAAGCTTGAGTTTTTAAGTCTGGGCTCAAGTAATCCTCTGACCTAGGCCTCCCAAAGTGCTGGGATTACAGGCATGACATGCTGCACCAGCCTGTATTTTTAAATGTTTGTCTTCTGACTATGTTTCTTATATCTGTCTTCACCACTGATTATGACTGGCACTTAGTCATTAAACTAAATTATGCTGGGAGCAGTGGGTCACGCCTGTAATCCCAGCATTTTGAGAGGCAGAGGTAGAGGTGTGCCGAGGTAGGAGGATCATTTGATCCCAGGAGTTCAAGACCAGCTTGGGCAACATGGCGAAACCCTGTCTCTACCAAAAAAAATACAAAAATTAGCCAGATGTGGTGGGGCATGCCTGTAGTCCCAGTTATTCTAGAGGCTGAGGTGGGAGGATCACCTGAGCCTGGGGAGGTCAAGGCCGCAGTGAGCTGTGTGGGTAATAGATGAGACTCTCTCAAAAATAAAGAGAAGAGAAGAGAGGAAAAGAAAAGAGAAAAGAAAAGAACCTAGGCTGGGCACCGTGGCTCGCCAGGACCAGTGGCTCACGCCTGTAATCCCAGCATTCTGGGAGGCCGAGGCGGATGGATCACCTGACGTCAGGAGTTGAGGTAAGGAATGTGGTGGTACATGCCTATACTCCCAGCTACTTGGGAAGCTGAGGCACAAGAATCGCTTGAACCCGGGGAGCAGAGGTTGTAGTGAGCTGAGATCGCGCCATTCGCACTCCAGTCTGAGCAACAGAGTGAGACTCCGTCTCAAAAAAAAAGAAACAACCTAAATTAACATTTACCAGATAGTTATGATTATTTTCAATATACATATACTATAACAAATTTAAGATAATCATTTAACTGTTAATACTACAAAAGTCAGGAAAATATACCAGTGAATACAAAGGACTGATGTCCTTAAAGTAGAAAGAGTTCCTATGAATCAGTAAGCTAGAACACACACCCCAACAGAAAAAAAAATCAGCAAAGGACAGAAACAAATTGCCAATAAGCATAGTGTTCAACCTCATTGTAAATCAACAAAATACAAATTAAAAAATATAAGATTCTTTTTTTCTTTTTTTTGAGATGGAGTCGCTCTCTGTCACCCAGGCTGGAGTGCAGTGGCACGATATTTGCTCACTGCAACCTCTGCTTTCCAGGTTCAAGCAATTCTCCTGTCTCAGCCTCCTGAGTAGCTGGGATTACAGGCGCATGCCAGCATGTCTGGCTAATATTTGTGTTTTTAGTGGAGACAGGATTTCACCATGTTTGCCAGGCTGGTCTCGAACTCCTGACCTCGTGATCTGCCCATGTTGGCCTCCCAAAGTGCTGGGATTATAGGTGTGAGCCACCATGCTCGGCCAAAAATATCCTTTTTTTTTTTTTTTTTTTTTTTAGATGGAGTCTCACTCTGTCACCCAGGCTGGAGTGCAGTGGCACAATCTCGGCTCACTACAAGTTCCGCCTCCTGGGTTCACGCCATTCTCCTGCCTCAGCCTCCCAAGTAGCTGGGACTACAGGTGCCCGCCACCACGCCCAGCTAATTTTTGTATTTTTAGTAGAGATGGGGTTTCACCGCATTAGCCAGGATAGTCTCCATCTCCTTTTCTTTTCTTTTCTTTTTTTTTTTTTTGAGACGGAGTCTCGCTCTGTCGCCCAGGCTGGAGTGCAGTGGCTGGATCTCAGGTCACTGCAAGCTCTGCCTCCCGGGTTTAGGCCATTCTCCTGCCTCAGCCTCCCGAGTAGCTGGGACTACAGGCGCCCGCCACCACACCTGGCTAGTTTTTTGTATTTGTTTAGTAGAGACGGGGTTTCACCGTGTTAGCCAGGATGGTCTCGATCTCCTGACCTCGTGATCCGCCCGTCTTGGCCTCCCAAAGTGCTGGGATTACAGGCTTGAGCCACCGCGCCCGGCCCCATCTCCTAACCTCATGATCCGCCTGCCTCGGACTCCCAAAGTGCTGGGACTACAGGCACGAGCCACCGCGCCCCGCCCAAAAATCCATTTTTAAAATCAAATTCGGCAGATTAAAAAATTAACATCCAGTATTAAGGAAGGTAGTGAGAATCAAATACTATTGCAGACTTGTTTTTCACTTCAGCATTACCTATAACATAAAACATGAAAGCAATCTAAACTTCTTACAAGAGAGGATTCCTATATAGTGGAATACTATGCAAACAAAATGCTGTAGAAGAATATTTAATGACTTAGAAAATTGTTTATGGCATAATGCATTGTATTAGTTGGGGTTCTCCAGGGAAACAAAACCAGTAGGATATCTATATCTATATCTGTATTTGTATCTATATCTATCAATATCATCTATCTATCGAGATTTAGTGTAAGGAATTGGCTCATGTAATTACAGAAGTGAAATAGTTTGAGTTTGCAAATCTATCAAAAAATAAAATGTCAATAAACTACAGGAGTTTTAAAGAAAACAGACAGTCACAAATAGTGACTGGGAAGGTATAAACTGAATGTGATTTTTAATTTTTTTTTTCGAGACAGGGTCTTGCTGTCTCACCCAGACTGGAGTACAATGTCATGATAGCTCACTGTAATCTCTGCCTCCCAGGCTCACGCCATTCTCCTGCCTCAGCCACCCAAGTAGCTGGGGTTATAGCTGCATGCCACCATGCCTGGCTAATTTTCGTATTTTTAGTAGAGATGGGGTTTCACCCCTGACCTCAGATGATCCGCCTGCCTCTGCTTCCCAAAGTGCTGGGATTACAGGCGTGAGCCACCGCACCCAGTCTTGAATGTGATTTTTTAAAAAAGATTAATGGGGCCAGGTGTGGTGGCTCACGCATGTAATCCCAGCACTTTGGGATGCTAAGGAGGGTGAATTAGGAGGTCAGGAGTTCGAGACCAGCCTGACCAACATGCTGAAACCCATCTCTACTAAAAATATAAAAAATCAGCCAGGCATGGTGGCGTGCGCCTGTAATCCCAGCTACTCAGGAGGCTGAGGCAGAAGCATAGCTTGAACCAGAGTGGCAGAGGTTGCATGCCATTGCACTCCAGCCTAAGCAACAGAGTGAGACTCCATCTCAAATAAAAAAAAAAAGAGGCCGGGCACAGTGGCTCACTTGTGTAATCCCAGCACTTTGGGAGACCAAAGTGGGCCTGGGCCTAGGAGTTCCAGACCAGCCTGGGCAGCATAGTGATACTCCCTTCCTCATCTCCCCCACCCCAACCATCTCTACAAAAAAGTAAAAAGCCAGGAGTGCTGTTGCATGCCTGTAGATGCAGTTACTCAAAAGCTGAGGTGGGAGGATGCCTTGGGCCTGTGAGCTACAGGCTGCAGTGAGTTGAGATCGCACTCCAGCCTGGATGGGGGAGACAGACCCTGTCTCAAAAACAAACAAACAAACAAAAACCCACGCCACTGTGTCCTAGAATTATTCTGTCTGGTTACATACCATGGAAGGTTGTTTACTGTTGTTTTTGGCGTTGTTTTTTAATTGTTTTGTAGAGATGGGGGTCTTATCATGTAACCCGGGCTGCTCTTGAACTGGACTCAAGCAATCCTCCTGCTTGGCCTCCCAACTGCTGGGATGGCAGGTGTGAGCCACTGGGCTCAGTCTATTGTATTTTTATGCACAAATATCCTTATTCTTTCTTTAGAAAAACAGCCCCCCGGGCCGGGGGTGGTGGCTCACACCTGTAATCCCAGCACTTTGGGAGGCTGAGTCGGGCGGATCACGTGAGGTTGGGAGTTCAAGACCAGCCTGACCAACATGGAAAAACCCTGTCTCTACTGAAAATACAAAATTAGCTGGGTGTGGTGGCACATGCCTGTAATCCCAGCTACTCGGGAGGCTGAGACAGGAGAATCACTTCAACCCAGGAGGTGGAGGTCCGAGATCGCGCCATTGCACTCCAGCCTGGGCAACAAGAGCAAAACTCTATCTCAAAATAAATAAATAAATAATAGTAATAAATAATACAATTATTTAAAAAATAATACTATAGACAGGGTCTCGCCATGTGGCTTAACTCCTGAGCTCAAGCCATCCACCCACCTCTGCCTCCTTGAGTGTTGGGATTACAGGCATGAGCCACCTCATCTGGCCATTTCATAATACAATGTAACATTCCTCAGAAAACTTCACCATTACCTAGATTGTTTTACACACCTAAACCATCCATTTAGGTAGTATTTGTATCAGTGGGGCATTCCTACATCACATTATTCCTTTTCCTAGTTTCACTCTTGAAGTTGTTCAGAGCACTGCAGTTCTTTAACTATTGCTCTCTCTCTCTAGTCTCTCATCTTTTAGTACTGACAGTTGTCCAGTACTTAGCTAATGAGAAATTAATTTCTTAATACAGTATGAAAGAATTATGAACATGCCTCTTCCTTCCCAGAATGTCCTAACAGCATTCTAGAGGAAAGAGAAAATCATGAAATGTGGAAAAAGAAAAGAAAGCTGAACATAGCTGTTTAACTTGACCTACAGTACACACACACACACAGCACATACATAAATACATATTAAAGACTAGTATTGGTTAGCATAGGCTACTTATTTATATTAAAAATAGATTATTGGCCTGGCAGAGAGGGAAGCTGGGGTCTAGGAAGTGGAGTCTGAGGTCTGCCCACTTCTCGCCCTGCCTTAAAAAAAAAAAAGATCAATTTGCAAAAGGTTTAGATTTGTTTTTCCTTTCTTGTTTTAACGTTTTCACATTCAAGCTCAAATGATGATAATGATGATAATGACTTAAAAGTGAAACTGAAATGGTGAGAGAAGTAAGATTAAAAAGGGAACTTTTTCTTTAATATTTATCTGGAAATACCAAATGTAGAAAATGCAGATACATTTTGAAAACTGCTGTAAAAGGCTTATGAATTACTCCCCTTTCCTAAACTAATAATACTGCTAAAATTTAACAATAGTAACATGTTAATAACTAATATTTCATATTAGGAAATATTACAATATTTGAATTAAGTACTTTTCATATTCAAATAATCTGAGAATGTAATCTAAATTTAACACAGATTTCTAGAGGCAGAAACTTATGTGGGTGAATGTGAATTCAAAAAGAATTAGCAGGAATGAAAGTTCTCTGCACAGTAAAATCTCCCTGATTTGGATTGACATTTAGTGAAAAGAATTGGTTGCCTGTTCTTAGAGAAAGAGTGTTCAGTAGAAAGTAGAATAGTCTGTGGAAATAGTATACAGTACTATGATTTTTTCATGCTAACCAGATTAACAAAGCCTGGCCTTATACTGGCCCTGCTTTCATAGGGATAAATAGTATGTAATTAGCTTATTGAACACCTGTCTCCAAGACAGGCATGTCTGTGAATCAGGATTTTAAAGCAATTGGTTATAAATTTTAAAACTGCTTCTGTTTACTATTACTTGCTTGGAAATTTCTTTAGTACAGCTATAGACTTTTTGTTTTGTTGGTAGATATGAGGGTCTAGTACTGTTGCCCAGGTTGGTCTCAAAGTCCTGGCCTCAAGCAACCCTCCCACCTCAACCTCCCAAAGTGCTGGGATTACCGGCATGAGCCACGAACCCCGACCTAGACTTTGTATTCAGAGTCAAAAAAAGTTTATTGAGGTTTATTAGGAATTCTACAGCATAATATGCACTGTCTTTCAAGCAGTTATCTATGCTTGGTTCAACAGTAATTTTTTTTTTTTTTAATTCAGAGTTTTGCTCTTTTTTTTTTTTTTGAGACGGAGTTTCGCTCTCCTTGCCCAGGCTGGAGTACAATGACGCGATTTTGGCTCACTGCAACCTCTGCCTCCTGGTTCAAGCAGTTCTCCTGCCTCAGTCTCCCAAGTAGCTGGGATTACAGGCATGCACCACCACGCCCAGCTAATTTTGTATTTTTAGTAGAGACAGGGTTCCTCCAATGTTGGTCAGGCTGGTCTCAAACTCCTGACTTCAGATGATCCACCCGCCTCAGCCTCCCAAAGTGCTGGGATTACAGGCGTGAGCCACTGCGCCTGGCCTCAACAGTAATTTTCATAGCTTCTTAACAGAAGAAATAAAGCTGTACAGAATTTATATTCTATCTTTCAGTGACTATATAATGTTTTTTTTTTTTTTGAGACGGAGTCTTGCTCTGTCGCCTAGACTGGAGTGCAGTGGCACGATCTCAGCTCACTGCAACCTCCGCCTCCCGGGTTCAAGCAATTCTGCTGCCTCAGCCTCCTGAGTAGTTGGGACTACATGCAAACGCCGCCATGCCAGGCTAATTTTTTGTATTTTAGTAGGGACGGGGTTTTACTGTACTGCCCAGGCTGATCTCAAACTCCTGAGCTCAGGTAATCTGCCCGCCTCGGCCTCCCAAAGTGTTGGGATGACAGGCGTGAGCCACTGCGCCCGGTCCCTATATAGTCTTTATAATTATTGTTTAATTCTTTTGAGAAGAACCTATAGATCTTTATAATTATTGTTTAATTCTTTTGAGAAGAACCTATAGATCTTTATAATTATTGTTTAATACTTTTGAGAACCTATAGATCTTTATAATTATTGTTAATTCTTTTGAGAAGAACCTATAGATCTTTTTTTTTTTTTTTTTTTTTTTTTTTTTTGAGGCGGAGTCTCGCTCTGTCGCCTGGACTGGAGTGCAGTGGCGGATCTCAGCTCACTGCAAGCTCCATCTCCCAGGTTTACGCCATTCTCCTGCCTCAGCCTCCCGAGTAGCTGGGACTACAGGCGCCGCCACCTCGCCCGGCTAGTTTTTGTATTTTTAGTAGAGGCGGGGTTTCACCGTGTTAGCCAGGATGGTCTCGATCTCCTGACCTCGTGATCCGCCCGTCTCGGCCTCCCAAAGTGCTGGGATTACAGGCTTGAGCCACCGCGCCCGGCCGAACCTATAGATCTTTATAATTATTGTTTAATTCTTTTGAGAAGAACCTATAGATCTTTATAATTATTGTTTAATTCTTTTGAGAAGAACCTTGTAAAGACAAAAATCACCAAGACTAAGTGAGAACACATATACTCTACAGAGCTTCTATTTCCTTCCTAGAGATTTTCCTGAGACAGACTAATTCTCTCTATAACTTAATCTATTTTAAAAATAGGCAGAAAATCATAGCATGACCTGGAGAGAATCCATGCTTTATTCACCAACTAGGCCTTCTTTCCCTGTACTTTACATTCCACACCTATACATACCAAATGAAGTTGCCGAAGATGAAAAAGATAAAAATGCGAATACCTAAAGATGTCCTTTTTTATGTACATTTCCAACTTTTGTGTATTCCAAGAATTTACGATGTAATGTCTATGTTTCTAGCAAAAAAGAACTATTTCTCTATTTGTAGTTGGTGTCTAGAGCAATTCTAATGTAAAGAAGTTTTGCATTTATTTGGTACTATTGAGTGGCTGAGCCGCAAGGCTGCTATTTCCACTGAATGGAGATACAAAAAGATGACTTATGAGTCCCAGTCCTCAGGATCTGAGTATTGGTGGATCACACGTGTTACAAAACGAAAGCATTAGGAAGTGCAAATCAGTTACTTTGAGCTTCAGATGCAAATAATTTCCAAATTGTCACTGCCCAAAATGCTTTAAACATTCAGGGTTTTGTCACAATTTCAATATAACGGGGGTGGGGGGTGGGGTGGGGGGCGGGACCCCACAGCTCTATTCCTTTGTCTTTCAGACTCCAATAACTCAGACCGTGGTGGTGACAAACTGGTGACTGGTTGAGAAGAAGTTGGAGGGGGCGTGCAGGGCAGGAGGCTTTACCACCAGTCCCTGGGTGCGTCATCCTTCCTAAAGCCTATGGTGTAAAAACCACCACTCAGAACGGCGGGGTTCATGGACTTTTCACCAGGGCCAAACCTTCGATTACCTCTGATGAGCCCCAAAGATCACAGAGTAGCTGACTAGGCCAGGTCCCCCAAACGGAAAGGCGCGACGGCTGCAACATCAGCGGCTAAATGGTACAGCATTTCATAGGCAGGTCTAGTGCATCCGTACTAAGATTGTTAAGGCTGAGGGTCCCTAGACTGGGGAAAACGAATGGAGGCGGGGTAGGGATACTGGAAGGAAGACAAGGAGGGTGTAGAAAAGGAGGAGAGGAGGGGGCGGGACAGCATGGGGAAGGTCTCAGGTTTACGGGAGAGACCGTGGCGTTCCCATGGAAACGTATCCCTCCGCTCATGACCCGCGTGCTCTTTTCTTCAGTTCCTTCCGCGTCGTTTCTCGGCTGTTTCCGCCCAGCTCCTTTGTGCCGCGCAGAACAACGGGATGACGCATGCGCAGAGCCCAGCGGCCGCATATATAAATGCGAACCCGGGCTCTTCCTCGTAGTGCCGCCGGGATTGTTGGCGGGTGTGGGTCTCTGTCAGCTTTTTGCGTCACTCGAGCCCTGGGCGCTGCGGGCTAAAGAGCCGAGCACGCGGGTCGGTCATCATGTCGCGTTACGGGCGGTATGGAGGAGGTAAGAGGCTGGAGTCCGGTGAGGGACGTTGGTGTGGGTGTAGTGAGCACTGCAAGGCCGTAGGGTTGGCGCGGCGGTTGGGAGACGGTTATTCCGCGTGCGTAATGGCGGCTTCGGCGCACGCCTTACGAAGCCGGAGGCAGCGGGGGCGGGGTGCTGAAGGGAGACAGAGGATGGCGGATGTACCTCTCTGCCGAGTTCCGTACTCTCGGGCATTTTTGTGGCCCAATCCAGCTTGAAGCAGGGTTGAGATCACGGTTTTCGCGTTGCTTTTCTTGGAGCCGCCCGGCGGCCCCCCTCCCCCCTCCCTCGGCGGCGGCTGCCATTTTGCACACATTGACGACCGTGGTGGCGCATTTCCTCAGCGCTTTCCCGCCACTTCAGCGGACAGATCTGGCCGCAGCTGTAATATCGTGGTTGTGTTTAAGACGGAACGAAATTGATAGCTGTGAGCTGCGTGTTCTCGTCAAACAATCGGTTAAATTGCGGAATGGGAATGAGGACGTAATCTGCGACTGGCGGCTGGTTTCTTTTTCTCTTTTAGTTCTTTCCAGCGCGGTTTATGGCTCTGGGGGGGGGAGCTGGAGTCTTGGGCGAGCCTGTGCCTGGGGCGGTTGCCGCGGAGGAAGAGAGCCGGTGCCAGCCCTGCTCTCCCTGCCCGGCCCCTACTGAGGCCTTCCCGCCGCCGCCGCCGACGCCGCTGCCGCTGCGGGCCCGCGCGCTCCCCGTGCACCCGGGGCTGCCGGGACTCATGGGCGGGGCGAGGCCGGGCCGCGTCCCGCCCCACGCTTCGGTGTATCCTACCACGCATCTCTGTGTTCGGGAGGGTCACTTCGCATTATTTAGAACGTTAAGAACTTTGTCAAAAATCTAGTTTTTCAGGGATTTGCGGACTTTCACCAGTTTTAGGACTAAGTTCAATCTTGGATAGAGGGCATTTAATGTGCTTTACCCAATCTTCAGGATGACCCGTTTTAAGGCAAATAATTGATTGAAACTTGGGCCAGGTTTTGCATAATGTGCATTCTTCTATTTGCGTTTTTAAACAGAAACCAAGGTGTATGTTGGTAACCTGGGAACTGGCGCTGGCAAAGGAGAGTTAGAAAGGGCTTTCAGTTATTATGGTCCTTTAAGAACTGTATGGATTGCGAGAAATCCTCCAGGATTTGCCTTTGTGGAATTCGAAGATCCTAGAGATGCAGAAGATGCAGTACGAGGACTGGATGGAAAGTAAGTAAGATGTTATGAAACTTCTGTTCATTAAAATATACTGTGGCCAGGTAATAAACTTAGTGCTAAGCTTGGATTCTGAAGTCTGGAAGAGACCTTAAATAGCTGGTCAGAGTGTTACTTGCTAAAGGCACACGAAGGTTAAAGAAGATAGCGGAGATGGAGTTAGGGCTTAGTAAAGACCGCCAAAGTTTGTGAGGGGGAAGGAGTGGTTGGAAAGAGTTCTTCTTAAATCTAGAAGTCCTGAATATATTTTTAACTTTAGAATTTTGTTAATTTACTTTTATTAGAGTGATTTGTGGCTCCCGAGTGAGGGTTGAACTATCGACAGGCATGCCTCGGAGATCACGTTTTGATAGACCACCTGCCCGACGTCCCTTTGATCCAAATGATAGATGCTATGAGTGTGGCGAAAAGGGACATTATGCCTATGATTGTCATCGTTACAGCCGGCGAAGAAGAAGCAGGTATTTATTTTAATAAAGGAATGGTTGGTATTCTAGTTAATCAAGTAATTCTTTTATTAGCAAGGCAGAAACTAGTGTTTTTCTATAAACTTGAATGTTAATTGTACAGGTGTATTTTACAATTTTTGTTTAATTAAAAAAATGTTACTATATTAATAATCAACCTGGTCAAAACCTTTCAGGTTTCTTCGTTTGAGTCAGTCGCCTTGATTCAGAATGTCACGAGCCTTATGATATCATGCTGAGGCGCCTTGCAAATCCGACAATTAAGATCCTCCTAGACCTTGAGGTGATCAGCATAAGAGGCCAGATCCCCTCGAGTCATCTACACCTAGCTTCACCTTATTCTTTAAAGGGCAGAAAATTTGAGACGGTGATCGCCGTAACAGTAAATTTGGCTTACAATTGGGGCCCCCCTCCGGTTTAGAAAGAGGAACAGCAGATTGACCACATTCCCAACTAGAAAAATCTTCTTGCGTCAATCAAGCCTCACCTGGCTCATTTGGCTGTCAGTTTGATCGTCGTTAGATTGAAGAAAACATCTAGATGCAGCGATCGGCTATAGATACTTCTAGATCGTCTAGATCTACTAGACCATGGGCCAAAGAGGGTCGACCTGCAAACTTGCAAGGTTTATTTTAAATACACATTACAGTGTTTTATATTATGTAATTCTAAGTTGTAATTCAGCTTTTAACAAATCTTTTTTTTAGGTAGTAAAAAAAAAAAAAATACTCAACAACTAATAGGCCCAGAGTTTATTTCCAAATGAGACACTAAATTTAAATAGTTTTGAGATTTGATTTCAGCAGAGGCACACAAACTCTTAAAAACGAGTTATTGTCTGACATTTTGTTTTTTCTCTAACTTGAAAAATAGGTCACGGTCTAGATCACATTCTCGATCCAGAGGAAGGCGATACTCTCGCTCACGCAGCAGGAGCAGGGGACGGAGGTGAGATCTTGTTTAATTGAAGTCTTTCTGTATTATTATTAAATTAACTGATAGTCCAATACAGAAAGAAAAAGCTCACTATTTTTTTGGAGACAGGGTCTTGCTCTGTCACCCAGGCTAGAGTACAGTGGCATAATCATGACTCACTGCAGCCTTGACCTCTTGGATATAAGCAGTCCTCCTGCCTCAGCCTCCTGAGTAACTGGGATTATAGGCACTGCCACCATACCCAGCTAGTTTTTCTTTTTCTAGAAATGATCTTGCACTGTTTCCCAGGCTGGTCTCAAGCTCCTGGGCTTGAGACCAGTGCTGGGATTACAGGCATAAGCCATTGCACCGTTCCCCAATTGAAGTCTTAACAGGCCAAAAAAAAAAATGTGGAGATGGACTTAAAGTTCTTTATTTTAGGTCAAGGTCAGCATCTCCTCGACGATCAAGATCTATCTCTCTTCGTAGATCAAGATCAGCTTCACTCAGAAGATCTAGGTCTGGTTCTATAAAAGGATCGAGGTATTTCCAGTATGTAACACTTTCTTTTCTTATTTGTGTTTGGGTTGTTCACATCTTACAGCAGTAGAGTGTCTTAAGGACATAATTCAAATGTATTGTTTCAGGGAATATTTGAGATGTAAAAGTTTGGAATTTATATGTAACTTGTAACATAAATATTAATCTAGTTTTACAGATGAAGAAAAGGGCTACTACAGATTTTAAGGCTTGCTAGAGAGGCCATGGTGGTAGAGAAAGGTCCAAAGCAACACAGTTCTAGTGAACACTCTGGGTAGGCCTATTGCTATAAACTTGTGGCTTCAGATTAGATGATACTAGCTCTGAAAGATGGTAATTGATTTTCCCGACAAAAAGGCCTGTTAGAACTAGGAAAAGAGATTAGAAGCAAGTAGAAACAGTTCTCATTTTTGGAATGATGGGGTTGATTGGAGACACTGGAAAGTTGGGGCAGTAGCGTGTACACACAAATGAATGTGGATTTTTTTTTTTTTTTTTAGACAGAGACCTGAAAAAACAAACTTAAGAACCAGAGCTTTACTCTTTGTAGAAGGCCTTAAAAGGAGATAGAGTGGAAAAAAATTGTAAAACAAGTATTGTAATATGTAATTAATAATATTCCAATATTGTGAGACGGAGTCTCGCTCTGTCGCCCAGGCTGGAATGCAGTGGCGCAGTCTCTGCTCACTGCAAGCTCCACCTCCCGGGTTCACACCATTCTCCTGCCTCAGCCTCCCTGGTAGCTGGGACTACAGGCACCCACCACCATGCCCAGCTAATTTTTTGTATTTTTAGTAGAGACGGGGTTTCACCGTGTTAGCCAGGATGGTCTTGATCTCCTGACTTGTGATCTGTCCGCCTCAGCCTCCCAAAGTGCTGGGATTACAGGCTTGAGCTACCGTGCCTGACCCAACAGTATTATCTGTATCAATGACAAAACAGTGGTACAGAATGCTACTGGGAGTTAAATTGCTGTTTCATAGCACAAAACCTTTAAATGTAGGAACTCTGAATCTTGTGATCTATTTGAGAAAGCTGTGGACTATCTCATTAGATATATTTAAAAGATAGATATGTCCGATTTGGTTTGTCTGACAAATTCATGGCTCTCAAACATAACGATCCAGGAATATAAAGCCTTACTAAGTGGTGGCTTGCTTCTCATTTGGCCTTATCACCTGAATTAGTCTCAGTTCAGGGGTCTGGTTATTTTCTTTTTTCTTTCTTTCTTTTTTTTTTTTTTTTTGAGATAGAGTCTCCCTGTGTTGCCCAGGCTGGAGTGCAGGGGCGCGATCTCGGCTTACTGCAAGCTCCGCCTCCCGGGTTCATGCCATTCTCCTGCCTCAGCCTCCCCAGCAGCTGGGACTACAGGTGCCCACCACCACGCCCAGCTAATTTTTGTATTTTTAGTAGAGACGGGGTTTCACCATGTTAGCCAGGATGGTCTCCATTTCCTCACCTTGTGATCCACCCGCCTTGGCCTCCCAGAGTGCTGGGATTACAGGCGTGAACCACCACACCAGCCGGGGTCTGGTTATTTTCATCCTGCCTTAGCCTCCTGAGTAGCTGGGACTACCATTGTGCACCACAGTGCCCAGCTGAGGAATCTGTGCCTTAAGTGAGGTTAGTTTTGCTTCCTTCATACCAGTCTTATCAAATGAAAACCATGTGTTTCCCTTGGATATTACACAGTGTTTGAGATTGTTATTCTTGTACGGGAACTGTAACCAGCTGAGTGATAGAAACAAGTAATTAAAATGGTGGTTCCTTATGTCTCGTAACAGTTTGTTTGAAAGTGTTAGAATAAGGCAAGTGTATCTTGCTTAGTCTTAGCTTCTCTACGCCTAACCTACCTAATACAGTGTTGAGTAGTTGTTTAAGGAAATTCCTTAGGATAATTGATATAATTGTGTTCTTCACTTTTTTTATTAAGATCCCCATCAAGGTCGAGATCAAGATCCAGGTCTATTTCAAGACCAAGAAGCAGGTAGGGTAAAAATTTGATTATGCTCTTGTAGTTATATGGCACCAATATCCAAAGAGTTCAAAGTGTTTTTTAATTGTTGAAATTTTCAGTGTTAACTCTAAACTTAGTTGTTAGTGGGAACGCAGTACATTATTTGTGTATGTCCTATTTATTACTGACTGACTTTCCCTGAACAAGGGAATGTAAAACTAGTGAGAAAGAAGTTTGTGACTTTGGGGATTATGTTAAAGAGGCCCTTGTTAGAACTGATAGGTGCGTGGAGAAGCATCCTGAAATTAATATGCAATGTAAAAGATTAATCATGATATAGCAATTGATTCATTTTTTTTGAAAAACAGTTGTTGGAAGATTGGCCTTTGTTAGCAACAACTGGTAGGATGTTTTTCAGTTTAAGTGCAGTCTGACATTTTAAGCTTAGGACCTTTGGGGGTTTGTTTTACGGTATTGGTGACTACAAGAAAGGGATTGGTTAGTACTCTTTCTTTAATAGAATTTCTCATGTTTTGACAGCCGATCAAAGTCCAGATCTCCATCTCCAAAAAGAAGGTAAGCTAAATGTTTTGTTGCCAGATCTTGCCTGTCAAGTGTGGCCTCTGCAGAATTTGTTTGCTTACTGCTTTGCAGTCTTTGAGCTCTTTGGAGAATTGGTGCTATATAGATTAAAATACTATGCTAAGTTTCTGAAATGATTGCTTTTCTTGTTTCAAGAACATTAGTTTATACTTTAGCTGGGAATATTTAGTCATAAAATGTTAGTGTGATTATTAAGATGTGATTGGTCCTGTGAGTGCTTGGTAGAAATTTTGCTAAGAAACATGCCTTTTCCCCACTAGTAAGAGATACAAAGTGAGGAGAAAAGTCTTGCAAATATGTTACCTGCATAGTGCTAATGACCAGAAAACTTCAAATAGTTGTCATATTTAACTGCAAGTTGACCTTCCAATTTTGACAAGGAAGATAGCCTAATTTTTTTTTTTTTTCCCCGAGATGGAGTTTCCACTCCATCGCCCAGGCTGGAGTGCAGTGGTGCAATCTTGGCTCACTGCAGCCTCCGCTTCCTGGGTTTAAGCGATTATCCTGCCTCAGCTTCCTGAGCAGTTGGGATTACAGGCCCACCACTACGCCTGGCTAATTTTTTGTATTTTTAGTAGAGACGGAGTTTCACCGTGTTTGGCCAAGTTGGTCTCGAACTCCTGACCTTAGGTGATCTACCTGCCTCGGCCTCCCAGTGTTGGGAGTACAGGTGCGAGCCATCATGCCCAGCCAGGGTAGCCTAATCTTAAGCCAGGGACAAAAGATGAATATGTAAGTCTCATGTCATTTTTAGGTCTTTGCTATAGGAAATTAGTACCTTAGGCTACCTTTGAATTTATTGAAAGTTAGTACCTGTACATGAGAGTTTCAATTGACACTAATTGGATCCAAACCTAATGTTTTTCTTTTTAGTCGTTCCCCATCAGGAAGTCCTCGCAGAAGTGCAAGTCCTGAAAGAATGGACTGAAGCTCTCAAGTTCACCCTTTAGGGAAAAGTTATTTTGTTTACATTATTATAAGGGATTTGTGATGTCTGTAAAGTGTAACCTAGGAAAGATAATTCAACCATCTAATCAAAATGGATCTGGATTACTACTCTGTAAATTCACAGCAGTAAGATAATATAAATTTTTGTTGAATGTATTAACATCCTATGGTCTGAAAATGTGGGTTTTTATTTGGCACATTTAAATAAAATGTTTCTAACTAGATTTTTGATTTGTGTTCAATATTAACACTTCTCAATTTGATGAATTTCAGAGTCAGACGTTATAATTGTTAACCTTATTCATACAGACGTACATTCAGAATTGAAAGGTGTTGGTTAAGTCTTGAACATCACTAACTGTTCTATACATAAAACTTGGCCAGGATCTTAAGGGACTTTGAAAATTGAATTTTACCCTTGTAGCTTTGGGTAAGATGACCTTGAGTCCCCTATAATATAGCATGAATGCATCATGACAGATCCTTAAGTTAGCTAATCCGTTTGAAGTTGGTGTTAGTAGGTATTGTCAAACTTAAGGATCAGTGGTCAGGCTAGTGGGACCACTGATCTGTCTGTAAATGAGCATGACAGGAACTAAGCAAAAGTGATTAAATGTATGACAAATAGGGCGAAACTGATTTCTGGATGATCTTTATACTAATTGCAGCTTTCAGACTACTATTAGGTGGCATAGTGTCAGAACTCCCCAACATAGGGGGAATTCTACTCAACGGTCTTTCGTTTCTTTGCTTTCTACATTAGTTATAACCAGTTTTATACCAAAAAAATGCATGTTTGAGGAATTGTCTGAAATAGGGACAAAACACCATGTAAACCAGCTTTGCAAAATTTTCCAGCCCAGATACTCCTCCTCTATTCAAATGGATTGTCTTATTCTGAGCAAAGACCTGGTAATCTTCAAGCTAGGTTTTGCAGTTCCCAACCACCAACATTCTTCTATTTTGCCAGGCTGGTGCAAAGTAATTTAAGATGTCAATCAGAAATGTCAATGAGACTAAAGTGGTTTTGTAAATCTCAGCTATATTTAGCAACACTCCATGTAGCTTAATTTTTTTTTTGTTGGTAGCATCTGGTAGACCTTAGAATGTTATAGCCAGTAGGTTCTTTATTCAGATTTTAAATGTATTAAGAATAGTAGGGCAGTAACAGTTACTTTTGAGAGTTTTCTGGTCAAGTTTTTACCAGGCATTCTCTAGCCTTGGTACAAAAAAACAAAAAATACAAAAAAAAAAAAAAAAAACCCTGCTGGTTGCACAGATACCTAGGCTTGTCCATTTTATGCATTTCAGCAAAGTCATTGGATACCATTGCAACTTGAGAATACTGGTCTGCATCAAGTTTATCTGGTAGTTTGATCGCTAGTATGTTGGAAGTTATTTGGATTCTTTGTTTTGGAATTTTGACAACTGGCTGAATTATGGTTGGTATAAAGTTATGTGTATAATTGGCAGGCTTATTTATCTGTTGCACTTGGTTAGCTTTAATTGTTCTGTATTATATAAAGATAAGTTTACTCAACAATAAATCTGCAGAGATTGAACAAATAATCCTGATACTTAATTTTTGGAAGTGGGAGCTCTCAGCCAAAAGTAGGAGGCATTAATCTTTTAGCTTTAGGATGGGCAGCTAGCAGCGTCCTAGAAATGAGTATTGAAAGGCTAAAAAGGGTATGGAGGAGGGGTAGGGGCAAAAATGGTTTTAAACAAATTCTACCCTTGTGGGGAAAAGGGCTGTCTGGGCCCTCTTACATCACGTGCAACTTGGCACCCCTGTTACTGATGTCAAGGTTTGGTGCATCTCCCACTTGTTTTCTGTGATTGGAACTGCCAAATACATACTGATTTGAAAAGTGCTGGTCCAGACTCATTCCTTTTAAACTTAACAGCCTAGCACTGATGAGGAATCAGTTTTTTTTTTTTAATTAAAAAAATTTTTTTTGTCGGGTGCAGTGGCTCACACCTGTAATCCCCCAGCTACTTGGGAGGCCGAGACAGGAGAATTGCTTGAACCCGATTGAATAGAGGTTGCAGTGAGCTGAGATTGCGCCACTGTACTCCAGCCTGGGCGACAGAGAAAATCTCCGTCTCAAAAAAAAAAAAATTAGTGTTGCAGTGAATAACTGTACAGTACATCACTGACAGGTGAACATGCTTATCCAGATCATCCTCGGAAATGGAATTGCTGAGTCAAAGGGTATGTGCATTATGATTTTTGCTGGGTATTGTTGGTTTGCCTTCATGGCAGCGTATAGGAGTACTTGTTTCCTTGAATCAGTTCCTACCTGATGGGCTATCAAACTTGATTTTTAACAATTTCAACTTGAAAAATGCTCTTTCAGCATACATTTTTTTTTTTCTTTTTTAAGACAGAGTCTCGCTCTGTCACCCAGGCTGGAGTGCAGTGGTGTGATCGCTCACTGCAGCCTCTGCTTCCTGAGTTCAAGTGATTCTCCTGCCTCAGCCTCCCAAGTAGCTGGGATTACAGGTGCCCACCACCATGCCCTGCTGATTTGTACTTTTAGTAGAAATGGGTTTTGCCATGTTGGGCAGGCTGGCCTTGAACTTCTGACTTTAGGTGATCTGCCTGCCTCAGCCTCCCAAAGTGCTGGGATTACAGGTGTGAGCTACCGTGCCTGGCCTCAGCATACATTTTTTTTTTTTTTTTTTTTGAGGCGGGTTCTCACTGTTGCACATGCTGGAGTGCCATGGTACAATCGGCTTACTGCAGCCTCTGAACTCCTGGGCTCTAGTGATTCTGCCACCTGTCTCCTGAGTTGCTGGAACTACAGACATGCACCACCACACTGGGCTTATTTATTTATTTTTTATTTTTTGTAGAGATCTCGCTTTGTTGCCCAGGCTGTTCTTGGACTCCTGGGTTTAGGTGATCCTCCCATTTTGGCCTCCCAAAGTGCTGGGATTCCAGACGTGAGCCACTATGCCTGGCCAAGTTTTACATTTTGAAGTGGTTGAAAAAAAATGAACATTTTATGACATGTAAATTGTGTGAAGTTTAAATTGTAGTGTTTATAAAGTTTTATGGAAAGAGCCATGACTTGTTTGCTTATCGGCTGTGACTGTTTTTGTGCTAACAGTAGTGGAGTTGAGTAGTTGTGACAAAGTGCCACAAAGCCTAAAATACCTACTCTCCTTTTCATTTTACAGAAAGTATTTGCCAGCCCCTGGTTTAGACATTTGTCTTCAACTTTACAACTTTCAAAACAATTTTTACCTGGAGATCCTGGGTACCAAGATTATTTGTAGGGTTGCCAGGGCATTACCAAGATAAGACTTTTGGTCTGGGAAGACCGACTTCTCCAGGACTCATTCCTTGAAGTGCTTTGTGAAGCTAGGGGGCAAATTCTGGCCAAACACATTTACACACCATAAAATTGGTGAATGAGATCATAGTAGGGAAAACTTTTACTCTAGGACAGTGGTTCTGATTGCTAGTTGCAGACTAAGATCACCCAGAGTGCTTAAAGACATTTGAATGAAAGAATCACTGAGGGTGGTGCAGCCTGGGTATTAATCTAAACATTTTACCTGGTGATTTTTTTGAGAGCGTCTGTCACCCAGGCTGGAGTGCAGTGGCATGATCACTGCCTTGAATCCCTGAGCTCAGGTGATCCGCCTGCCTCAGCCTCCCGAGTAGCTGGGACTACGGGCACATGCCACCATGCCCAGCTAATTTTTGCATTTTTTTTTTTTTAAAGATGGGGTTTCGCCATGTTGCTTAGGTGGGTCTCGAACTCCTGGGCTCGAGCATTCCACCACCCTCAGCCTCCTAATGTGCTAGGATTACAGTGCCTCGCCTCTCCCTTGGTTCTAATATGCAACCAGAATTGAAAACCACTGCTTTGGAAGTTGTTTTTGTTATTGGAAGATTGGCTTGGTTTATTCTATTATAATAAGGAAGTAGCAGCACTCACATGTGTTTCTTTTTTTTTTTTTTTTGAGACGGAGTCTAGCTCTGTCGCCCAGGCTGGAGTGCAGTGGCCGGATCTCAGCTCACTGCAAGCTCCGCCTCCCGGGTTCACGTCATTCTCCTGCCTCAGCCTCCGAGTAGCTGGGACTACAGGCGCCCGCCACCTCGCCCGGCTAGTTTTTTGTATTTTTTAGTAGAGACGGGGTTTCACAGTGTTAGCCAGGATGGTCTCGATCTCCTGACCTCGTGATCCGCCGGCCTCGGCCTCCCAAAGTGCTGGGATTACAGGCTTGAGCCACCGCGCCCGGCCATCACATGTGTTTCAAAGAAGGATTCTGTGTGTCCTCCAAATGATCCCATGTTGGAAACAAAACTGAAAAAAACAGAAACTGCATTTTAATTTATATTAGTACCAGTAGAGGTCACTGTGCTCAAGGAAATAATCATCTTTCTAAAAAAGTTAACGGTCTATTCAGAAATTTTTTTTTTTTTTTTTGAGACAGAGTTTTGCTCTTGTTGTCCAGGCTGGAGTGCAATGGCGCGATTTCCGCCCACTGCAACCTCCACCTCCTGGGTTCGACCTTTTTTCTTGCCTCAGCCTCCTGAGTAGTAGGGATTATAGGCACGTGTCACCACGCCTGGCTAATTTTGTATTTTTAGTAGAGACGGGGTTTCTCCATGTTGATCAGGCTGGTCTCAAACTCCTGACCTCAGATGATCCACCTGCCTTGGCCTCCCAAAGTGCTGGGATTGTACAGGTGTGAGCCACCACACCTGGCCCTCTATTAAGGAATTTTGAAAAAGTATTTACCAGGTCTCTCTGATGACCTAAACTCCCCTACACTCTGTCACAAAGAAATAAAGCCCTGGCAGGGCCCTGAAGGAGGACAGGGTTTTGTGTGTGGGGTTTTTTTTTTTGTTTTGCTTTTTGTTTTTGTTTTTGTTTTTGTTTTGGAGATGGAGTCTCGCTCAGCCACCCAGGCTGCAGTGCAGTGGCATGATCTCAGCTCACTGCAACCTCCTCCGCCTCTCAAATTCAAGCGATTTATCCTGCCTCAGACTCCCAAGTAGCTGGGATTACAGGCATGCGCCACCATGCCTGGCTAATTTTGTATTTTTAGTAGAGACGGGGTATCGCCATGTTGGCCAGGCTGGTTTCAAACCCCTGACCTCAGGTGATCCTCCCGCTTCAGCCTCCCAAAGTGCTGGGATTATAGGCATGAGCCACCACACCTGGCCTAAATATTTTTTTTAGTATAAAAAATTAAATGTGTTACTTAATTCCTCTTGATTTTTTAAAACTATTTTTTAGTTAGTGGTTGAATCTTAATTTATCACAATGTAGTTCTGATTAATATTCTGGTAAAATATAGAAATTATACTCCAATGCTATTTCCTTTTACTCCTCCCTCCTTTATGCTGTTTTTATGTATTCTAAACTCGATACTGTGTTATAATTATTGCTTTATGCAATCTTATGTCTTTTTTTTTTTTTTTTCTTTGAGATGGAGTCTTACTCTGTTGCCAGGCTGGAGTGCAGTGGCACGATCTTGGCTCACTGCAACCTCTGCCTCCTGGATTCAGGTGATTCTCCTGCCTCAGCCTCTCGAGTAGCTGGGACTACAGACGCATGCCACCATGCCCAGCTAATTTTTGTATTTTTAGTAGAGATAGGGTTTCACCATGTTAGCCAGGATGGTCATGATCTCTTGACCTTGTGATCCGCCTTCCTCAGCCTCCCAAAGTGCTGGGATTACAGGTGTGAGCCACCATGCCCGGCCAATCTTACGTCTTTTAAGAGAATAAATGAAAAATTATAGCATCTTTCTTTTTAATCCATATATTTACTATTTCTGATCTTTATTTCCATGGATTCTGGTGTAATTTCAGTATGAAGGACTTCCTCCGGTATTTCTCATAAGGCAGGCTTGCTAGCAATGAATTCTCTAGTCTTTATTTCTCCTTTGCTTTTGAAGGATAGTTCTGGGTGATTATTGAATCTCTGGTTTTGAAGCACTTTGACCATGTCATTCCACTGCATTCTGGACTCCATTGTTCCAGATGAGAAGTCAGCTGTTCATTGTACTGGTGCTGGTGGTCCCCTATAGCGAGGAGTCATTTTTCTCTTGCTGCTTTCAAATTTTGTTTGCTTTTGACATTCAACAGTTTAAATGTGTCAACAGTTTGATGTACCTAGATGGGAATCACTATTCTTGAAGTTTGTTGAGCTTCTTAGATTTATAGATTAATGGTTTTCATCAAATTTGGAAGTTTTTTGCCATTATTTTTTCGATCCCTCTCTTTGGACTCCCATTACACATACACCCATGTGCCTGTTTTCTCACAGGTCTCTGAGGTTCTGTTCAATTTTCTTCAATCTCTTCTGTTTTTCAGATTGAATAATTCCTATTACTCTACCTTCAAGTTCACTTTTTCTTCTGCTGTCTCAAATCTACTTCTGAGTCTCTCTAGTTAACATTTTTTTTTTTTTTTTTTTTTGAGACACAGTTTCACTGTGTCACCCAGGCTGGAGTGCAGTGGCATGATCTTGGCTCACTGCAACCTCTGCCTCCTGGGTTCAAGTGATTCTTGTGCCTCAGCCTCCCAGTATTACAGGCACAGGCACGTGGTGACGTCTGGCCAATTTTTGTATTATTAGTAGAGATGGGGTTTCACTAGGTTGACCAGGCTCATCTTGAACTACTGTCCTCAAGTGATCCGCCTGCCTCAGCCTCCCAAAGTGCTGGGATTACAGGTGTGAGCCATTGTGCTTGGCCTCTCTAGTTAACTTTTCATGCATTATTGTACTGTTTTCAACAAACCCTTCACTTGATGCCCCCCTCCTTTTTTTTTTTTTTTGAGGTAGTGTCTCACTCTGTCACCCAGGATGGAGTGCAGTGGCGTGATCTCAGCTCACTGAGATCGCCTCCCAGGTTCAAGCAATTCTCCTGGCTCAGCCTCCCAAATGTCTGGGATTACAGGTGTGCACCACCACACCTGGCTAATTTTTGTATTTTTAGTAGAGATTGAGCTTTACCATGTTGGCCAGGCTGGTCTCAAACTGCTGGCCTCAGGTGATCCGCCTGCCTCGGGCTCCCAAAGTGCTGGGATTACAGGCGTGAGCCAGGTCCAGCCTACTTGATTCCTTTTTATAATCTCCAGGTTTTCTTTTTTTTTTTTTTTTTCTTTCCCCAACATTCTTGTGTTTATCTTTTAAGACAGAGTCTCCCTATGTGGTCCAGGCTGGAGTGCAGTTGGCTACTCACAGGTGGGATCATAGTACACTATAGCCATAGTACACTGGGCTCAAGCAACCCTTCTGTCTCAGCCTCCTGAGTAGCTGGGGCTACAGGCACGAACCACTATGCCCAGCTTCTTAAGCTTATTTTAAAATTCTAGGGGTTTGCCTTGTGTCTGCACAGCTTAGGGGGCAGCCACTTTCTGGAGAGTTTGTGCTGATACCTCAACCAGTCAGACTTCTGCCCTCTGCTGATGGGTCTGTGTGTAGGCAGGTGAGTAATTTTAATATTCAGGCTGCTTTCAAGTTTATCCTGAGTTTTACTTTTTGTTGAGCCCTTCATCTTTGTTGCACATGTACCCAGCCTCCGATCAGCCAAAAATCTGCTTGCTGCAGCCACGACTGCAACCTCAGGCCAGTAGAGCCATGGGCCCTTCCTGCCTGCACAGCACTGGGATCGTTACTTCTATTGTCGATGATTTGGATATGGCTGCTACTCACACCTCCAAAAGGAGTGAACCCTCTTTCAACCACAGCTGCTTGCTCGTCCTCAGCAGAACCTTCATAGTTACTGAGTTGGAGGAGTGAGGGGGATGGGAACAGCCCCAGACAAGAACACTACAGACTCCCACTATTCCTACTCAAAGCTCAGTAGTTTTTCAGACAACATATCTCAGACGGGAAGGTTTTATGTCTGTTGCCAGAGCACCAAAATTGTTTTGAGCCGGTAGTAGTGGTGTGTGCTTATAGTTGCAGGTACTTAGGAGCCTGAGGCTAGAGGGGGGATTGCTTGAGGGCAGGAATTCAAGACCAACCTGGGCAACATAGCAAGACCCCCATCTCGAAACAAACAAAAAAAATGTTTTGCCAAATGTTTTCAGCATTTTAATTGCTTGAACTGTAATAAGGAGAGGATCTGCTGACGTCCTTGCCTGACTATAGCTGGAAGTGCTGCCCAAAGCATCTGAGACTTTAACGATGACCTCCGTAACTGAGTTACGCAGGAAATGCCTTGATTGGAAAAGGACTGTACTCCTGTCCAAACAGCCTCTTGAAAACTGGTGATCCAATTGCTTAAAATGGTTAAGAGTGAAAATGGGAACTGGCCAGGGACCAGGACACATGCTGGGCTTCCTTCCTGCCCTGTGCTGGTAGTCCTGCATTTTTTTCATGTTCTACTTTCTGTAAACTCTCCAGTTCCACCTCCACAGCATGACATCTTAATCTTTACAGCAATGTTTGTGCAATAATTTTAATATTACATCTTGTACTTTTTTATTTTTTTGAGACAGAGTCTCGCACTGTAACACAAGCTGGAGTGCAGTGGTGCAATCTAGGCTCACTGCAACCTCCGCCTCCCAGGCTCAAGCAATTCGCTGCCTTAGCCTCCTGAGTAGCTGGGATTATAGGCACCCACCACCGTGCCTGATTAATTTTTGTGGTTGTAGTAGAGACAGGGTTTCACCATCTTGGCCAGGTTGGTCTTAAACTCCTGACCTAGTGATCCACCCACCTCAGCCTCCCAGAGTGCTGGAATTACAGGCATGAGCCACTGCACTGAGCACCTTCTAAAATTTCATTTCTTGCTGGGGCCTTCGGCAATTTTATAAAATTATACTATCTTGTAAGTACCACACGTCACAATCTATGTCTTATAAGTACATGGAAGGACTTCTCAAGCAAAGTTCTCCTGTGTTTCATGAAAAAGGACAGATTGGTTGCTGCCACAAAAAGAGTTTCTCTAAATTCTTGCTTCCCTCAGATGCATGGTGTGACAAATGTAGCCATTTTTTTTTTTTTTTAAGACAAGAGTCTTGCTCTCTTGCCCAGGCTGGAGTGCAGTAGCGAGATCTCGGCTCACTGCAACCTCCGCTCCCTGGTTCAAGCAATTCCCCTCTCTCAGCCTCCTGAGTAGCTGGGATTACAGGCGCATGCCACCACACCCAGCTAATTTTTTTGTATTTTTAGTAGAGACGGGGTTACACCAGGTTGTCTCGAACTCCTGACCTCAGGTGATTCGCCCGCCTCGGCCTCCGAAAGTGCTGGGAGTACAGACGTGAGCCACTGCGTCTGGCCGCCTTTTTACTTGCTTTTATAAACACCATTAATTTAAATGCCAGTAACTTATTTGAGCTGCCCCACAGGCGATGAGTATCCTTACTTGGACTCCTGGATACTTGGCTTCTTATAAAAACAATACTCTTTTTGGACAGAAGAAAACAAAGCATTTGGCTAATTAATAATAAATTAATTAATTTGGCATTCTCAAACCTAGAGGCCGTTACACTAAGAACTAATTTGTAGTTGTTACATTTCTTTGTTTTGTCTCAGTGGATCCAGGGCTGGAATCGTCCCCATAGTGGCAGCAGGGGAGACCCCACCAGGGAGTGCTCCAAGCTGTCTCGAGATAGGGCCGGCTGGGATTCCAAAGAAAGACGCTCTAAGCGCCAGGGTGATCAATCCAAAGCATGTATTAGAGGAACTTCCTTACACAGTGCTGCAGCAATCGCTGAGAGAGAAAAGGGGTGTTCTGCCCAGGTATGTCAGCAGTGAGGGAGTTTCTCTGACAGTTTAAGGAATTTGGCTCAGGGCCAGAGCCAGTTTCTTTTTTCTTTTTCTTTTTTTTTTTGAGACAAGAGTCTCGCTCTGTCTCCCAGGCTGGAGTGCAATGACGCAATTTTGGCTCACTGCAACCTCCGCCTCCCGAGCTCAAGCAACTCTCCTGTCTCAGCCTCCTGACTAGCTGAGATTACAGGCACCTGCCACTATGCCCAGCTAATTTTTTTGTGTTTTTTTTTCAGTTGAGACGGGGTTTCACCATGCTGGCCGGGCTGGTCCTGAATGCCTGACCTCAGGTGACCCACCCGCCTCGGCCTCCCAAAGTGCTGGGATTACAGGTGTAAGCCACCATGCCCGGCCCAGTGCCAGTTTCTTTTAGTGTTTTAGGGAACAACCTAGACAGCTTTATCAGTGCCTGGGAATGTTCAAGGCCTGGTTTGGGTTCAAGCCTGCTGGGAAAAACCTGCAGCTGGCTAGGGGACAGAGGTCAAGGCACTCTGTGACTTTTGGTCAGGATACAGAAAGCAGGGGCAATTGGCAACCCTGCACTTGTGAATAAGAAAACGTTCATTCTCTTCTCTGGGATTTCCTAAATGATTGCTGGCACCTAGAGTATGAGAACCCTGCATCGAACAATTTAATCAAATTGGTAGCTGGGTTGCAGTCAGCTTAATAGTTCATCTCTGAGGCCTCTCGGCTAATGTATACATTGGTAACTTTAAGAGTGGAGAGACCTGCAGGCAGCCTCAAGTCACCAAAGTTAACCTCACCAGTGAGAAGACAACTGAGTACTTGCCCCACCTGACGGGCTGTCGTGGGCAGCATCACACCTGACTTGAACCCCTTCACAGACCCAGCAGAGGGCTGTGTACAGAGCAGGTGCTCAGAAAATCCATGCCGAAATGAATTTAAAAATAAATAAGATCTCTGGTTGATTATCAGTTACAAAGAAAGAGGAAGTATGGAACGCCACTTCCACTGAGATAGCTTTCCTAACTGTTAGGCAGGAAAATGCCGGGGCTCCCACCGGAGGGCAACGTAGAATCCAGAACACACCCATGTTCTCGGTCCATTTCCCAAAGGTCCACGCCTGAGAGACTTAAAGCTGAGTAAAGGAACAAGTCTTTTGAAGATGCAGATTTTGGTTTTATTTCAATTCAGTATAGTATATCTTAGTATAACATATTTTTTTTTTTTTCAAAATCACCAACCAAAACCCATCACCAATGCTTTGATTGTCTAGGAAAGAAGGAGCCCCCAGCCTTGTCATATAACACAACCTCTGTCCCTGGTGCAATGTCATCCTCACTGTGCTGTGAAAGGCAAGGCTCCTTCTCCACCCTAATATCTCCTGTCTCCAGTGCTTGCCTGCCTTTCTTCCCAAGCATTGGCCTGGCTGTGCTTTCTCAGTCAACCCAAAGGCTCTTGCAGGCCTTTTCCTCTCGGAAGTCCCCTCCCTCTCATTAGAGAGAGAGCTGTTTTTTTTTTCTCTCTCTCTGTCTTTTTTGAGATGGAGTTTTGCTCTGTTGCCCAGTGCAATGGCACCATCTTGGCTCACTGCAACCTCCACCTCCCAGGTTCAAGCGATTCTCCTGCTTCAGCCTTCCAAGTAGCTGGGACTACAGGCGCATGCCACCACACCTGGCTAATTTTTTTTGTAGAGATGGGGTTTCACCGTGTTAGCCAGGATGGTCTCAATCTCCTGACCTCGTGATCCACCTGCCTCGGCCTTCCAAAGTGCTGGGATTACAGGCGTGAGCCACCGTGCCCGGCCTCAACTTTTTATTTATTAGCTTGTTGGTCTTCAACCTCTCTAAGTCTCAGTTTCCTCACTTATCAATCATCTACTGCTGTATAGAGACAGAGCCATCTCCCAGCATGCAGGGTGAGCTAATGTGACATTTGAAAACTCCGGAGTGCTGCTGACAGCGGTTGGAGGTGAAGGAGGAGGAAACAAAAGCAATACGAGAATAGCTTTAAAGAAAGGAAGGGCGAAAAGTTGAAAGAGGCAGCGTGGAGAGATGGAGCCAAAAGCAGCATGGGAGTCCCTGGCTAGGATCAGGGCTTAGATGACAACATTGTTGGTTGGGTTCACTTGCCCTCTGAACTGCACAGGGAATCGAGCTGGTCATTAGACATGGCCTGGAGCCAGTCACTAGAAAAGGAAATCAGTACCCAGACTGATTCTCACGACAGCCACCATTTGTATGATTTTAATCCATAGAATCATTCTGAAAGCTTCTTAATCTTCACCTTTTTTCTGGACAGGAGACAGGCGACTGAGCCTAGCCTTGGACTGGATCATATCTTCATACCTTCTTAAGCCACAGAAAACTTGAACCAGGTGGTGTGGTCATACTCCTCACCAGGCCTCAGCAGCACAGGAGGGAAGTGGGGCTGTGAAGGGCGAAACAACACAGGTGACATTTGACACCACAGGCTGCAACATGAACCATTCGGGTGGGCTTCTGGACAGTCCTCTAGACCAGTGCTCCGTGGAGGGCCACCAGTGCGGGAACTGTTTATGATTGGTTCATGGTGAGATAAAGAAGTTTAATCAGAGTGAAAAAAAGCACACTTTGTTAAAGGAAGGCTTTCCTGATGAAGGGAAGCAGTGTGTTCATCCATAATCCGGTGCAAGGTGTAGATTGTTTTTTTTTTTTTTTGAGATGAAGTGTCACTTCTGTTGCCCAGGCTGGAGTGCAGTGGAACAATCTCAGCTCACTGCAAATCCTGCTTCCTGGATTCAAGCGATTCTCCTGCCTCAGCCTCCTGAGTAGCTGGGATCACAGGCACCTGCCACCATGCCCAGCTAATTTTTGTATTTTTACTAGAGACAGGGTTTTGTCATGTTAACCAGACTGGTCGTGAACTCCTGACCTCAAGTGATACGCCTGCCTCAGCCTCTCAAAGTGTTGGGATTACAGGTGTGAGCCACCGCACCTGGCCCCCCCTTTTTTTTTTTTCTTTGAGACGGAGTCTCGCTCTGTGGCCTGGGCTGGAGTGCAGTGGCCGGATCTCAGCTCACTGCAAGCTCCGCCTCCCAGGCTCCTGCCATTCTCCTGCCTCAGCCTCCCGAGTAGCTGGGACTACAGGTGTCCGCCACCTCGCCTGGCTAGTTTTTTGTATTTTTTAGTAGAGATGGGGTTTCACCATGTTAGCCAGGATGGTCTCGATCTCCTGACCTCGTGATCCGCCTGCCTCGGCCTCCCAAAGTGCTGGGATTACAGGCTTGAGCCACGGCGCCCGGCCCCCCCCCCCTTTTTTTAAGACAGGGTCTCATTCTGTTGCACAGGCCAGAGTGCAGTGGTGTGATCATGGCTCACTGTAGCCTTGACCTCCCAGGCTCAGGTAATCCTCCCACCTCAGCCTCCCACATAGCTGGGGCCACAGGTGTGCACCACCACACCCGGCTAATTTTTCTAATAATCTGTAAAGATGAGGTCTCCCTGTGTTCCCCAGGTTAGCCCCAATCTCAGGTTCAAGCAATCCTCCCGCCTCAGCCTCCCAAAGTGCTGGGATTACAGGCATGAGCCACCTTGCCTAGCCCAAGGTGCAAGCTTCTTATTGTGGGCTGGCACTTTCAGGAGTACTGCTTTAGGTAACAACCAGAAAAGCAAGTTATGAGGGAGCACATAGGAGGAGACGATATGGAAGCTCTCCTTAAGTGTGGCTGCAGAAAACGAGAAGGTATTGGTAAGGAGAAACAAACTAGATAAAGGCTTTGAGCTTTCTTAAAACCATGTAAATCCCATGTCAGTAGCTTGGCTGTGGGTTTTCTGTGACTTGGAGAAGAGAATAAGCATGAACTTTTGAGCCGGGCACCGTGGCTCATGCCTGTAATCCTAGCACTTTGGGAGGCCAAGGCAGGTGGATCACTTGAGGTCAGGAGTTTGAGACCAGCCTGGCCAACATGGTGAAACCCCATCTCTACTAAAAATACAAAAATTAACCAGGCATGGTGGTAGGTGCCTGTAATCCCAGCTACTTGGAAGGCTGGGGCAGGAGAATCACTTGGACCCAGGAGACGGAGGTTGCAGTGAGCTGAGATCGTGTCACTGCACTGCAGCCTGGGCGACAAGAATGAGACTCTGTCTCAAAAAACAACCTAACAACAAACAAAGCCTGAACTTTTGAATCATACAACCTGATCCGAGTGTAGTGAACTCTGTCGTATAGTGTGACCTTGGACACAACTCCACTCTGACAAGCCAGCCTGTGGCATTACCTGATTGACTGCATCAGGCCAGTTCTGAGTCTCCAGGCAGAAACCAGAGTGCTTGGGATAGACAGCTCCATTCTTGCCCTTTAGTGTGCCATCCAGGAAGTTGCCCGTGTAAAACTGGACCCCGGGCTGGGTGGTGTATACTTCTAGTACCCGCCCACTTGCAGCATGATGCACCCTGGTAAGAAACACAAACCACATGAGTCCAGGGCAGAAAAGCAGGCAGGGAGGAGTAGAAGCTGGGAAGCAGCTTTGAGACAGGAATCAGACCCAGCCACAGAGCAGGGACCAGATATAAGGAGGAGATGAAGGTAGGAAGAGCACGATGGAAAATTCTTCCAGTCTCAAAGGCAAGGCACGAGCAGGTGGTTTTCAGGATCCTCGGTAGCAACGTCTCACTCTGATCTTGGCTTCTTTGGGGCATCACAAAACAGACTCACTCCTGCCAGCTGGGGAGTAGGGAGGAAGGCAGCAGCCAGGTTGGAGAGAAGAAGGTCCTGGAGAGACTGAGATTCTTTTTTTTTTTTGAAATAGAGTCTTGCTCTATTGCCCAGGCTGGAGTGCAGTGGCATGACCTCGGCTCACTGCAACCTCAGCCTCTCAGGCTCAATCAATTCTCCCACCTCAGCTTCCCAGTAGCTGGGACTGCAGGTGCGTACCACCACACCCAGCTACTTTTTGTTTGTTTGTTTGTTTGTTTTGAGACGGAGTCTGGCTTTGTCACCCAGGGTAGAGTGCAGTGGTGTGATCTTGGCTCACTGCAATCCCTGCCCCCTTGGTTCAAGCGACTCTCCTGCCTCAGCCTCTAGAGTAGCTGGGATTACAGGTGCCCGCCACCACGTCCAGCTGATTTTTTGTACTTTTAGTATTGACGGGGTTTCACCATGTTGGCCCAGCTGGTCTTGAACTACTGACCTCAGGTGATCTGACCACCTCAGCCTCCCAAAGTGCTGGGATTACAGGCATGAGAGCCACTACACCCGGCCTGAGATTATTTTCTTTTTGAGACAGAGTTTTGCTCTGTTGCCTAGCCTGGAGTGCAGTGGTGCGATCTCGGCTCACTGCAACTTCTGCCCCCTGGGTTCAACCGATTCTCCTGCCTCAGCCTCCTGAGTAGCTGGGATTATAGGTGCCCACCATCACGCCTGGCTAATTTTTATATTTTTAGCAGAGACGGGGTTTCACCATGTTGGCCATGCTGGTCTTGAACTCCTGACTTCAGGTGATCCACCCGCCTGAGCCTCCCAAAGTTCTGGAAATTACAGGTGTGAGCCACCATGCCCTACTGAGATTATTTTTCATAAACAATTGGGGCTCTCTGCTTGACCTGGCAAAACCACTAGCCTTGTCTCATGAAAGTGAAGAGAAGCTTTTCTAAATTAAACTGTTCCCTTCCCTGGGACTTAAGCAGGCTGTTTTTTAGTTAGGTCTCCCCTCATAACAGTCCTGCTGTGAGTTTTCACTAGATTCACTGTGTTCTTTTTTTCTTTTTTTAAATCAGGCCTTGGCCGAACATGGTGGAGCCTGTAATCCCAGCACTTTGGGAGGCTAAGGCAGGAGGATTGCTTGAACTCAGGAATTTGGGACCACCCCTGGAAACATAGTGAGACTTTATCTCTACAAAAATAAATGATTAAAAAACCTAGCTAGGCTCATGGTCCTAGCTACTTGGGAGGCTGAGGTGGGAGGACTGCTTGAGCCTGGGAGGTCGAGGTTGCAGGTGAGTTGCGGTCTCGCCACTGCACTCCAGCCTGGGTGATGAAGCAAGACCCTGTCTCAAAAACAAAACAAAGCAAAATAAAACATAAAAATCCAGGCCTCTACAGTGGGGAGTTTCCTGCCTGGTCCTGCACTTGGTGTTGAAGGGATATAGATTAAAACAGGCCCGGGTCTTATAGTTTCACTGAGAGGCAAAACACATGCATGAAATAGTTAAAACATCCCCACCACAGGCAGTTAACCAAGAGGTTCTGAGAAAGATGCTTGGAGAAGGAGGGTTAGGACTTGGGTAAATGGGGAGAGAGCAGGAGGGTCTCCCGGGGTGGGGAGAGGAATGTGAGTAAGAGCACAGAGGAGGAAAGTGGGGTGGAGCTGCAGGAACACTGCTGGGACCTTGTGCTGGGGTTCAGAGTCAGGGAAAGGATTTTTTTTTTTTTTCTGTCACCTAGGCTGGAGTACAGTGGTGCAATCTCCACTCACTGCAACCTCCACCTCCCTGGTTCAAGTGATTCTCCTGCTTCAGCCTCCCGAGTAGCTGGGACTATAGGCCCGCGCCACCACACCCAGCTAATTTTTGTATTTTTAGTAGAGACAGAGCTTCACCATGTTGGCCAGGCTGGTCTAGAACTCCTGATCTCAAGTGATCCACCCGCCTCAGCTGCCCGAAGTGCCGGGATTACAGGCGTGAGCCACCACCCCCAGCCCGGAGAAGGTCTTTGACCTTTTTTCTGTCACTATTAGGTTTGAGTCATTTTCTCTGCTTTATTTAAAAACTGTTGAGCAGGGTGCAGTGGCTTACCCCTGTAATCCCAGCACTTTGGGAGGCCGAGGTGGGTGGATTACAAGGTCAAGAGTTCAAGACCAGCCTGACCAACATTGTGAAACCCCATCTCTACTAAAAATACAAAAATCAGCTGGGCATGGTGGCGCATGCCTGTAATCCCAGCTACTCAGGAGTCTGAGGCAGGAGAATCTCTTGAAACCGGGAGGCGGAGGTTGCAGTAAACCTAGATTGTGCCACTGTACTCCAACCTGGGCGACAGAGCAAGACTCTGTCTCACAAAAAAAAAAACTGTTAATTCCGCAAATATTTATTCATTATTTGCTAGTGCCAAGCATGATATTAGGTGTTAGGGTAGAGGTAGGGCTTCACAAAGATGAAATGACATGAGGAGCTGGGATTTGGTGAGAAGGCGAGAGTGTGCACACAAGTGTCTATCGATCAAGGCTGGAGGCGGTGAGTGCTGCGGGAGATGCCTAGCCTCCAACTGGCCATGGAGTAGGCAGGCATAAGTCACAGATCAAGAAAACACAAAGCCTCTGGAAGTTCAATGATGGCCAAGGTGACTTACGCTAGAAAGAGTTAAGGCTTCTAACAGAAAATGAGCCTTAAAGAACAGGCAGAGAGTGAGAGAAGGGGTGCCGAGCAGGAGGCATAGGGGTAATGGCAGGCAGCGGGAGGGGATACATTCTACAGAGCTCACCTGTGCCATGGGAGCTTTGAGAAAATATGGGATGTGGTATTGGGTCACCTGTAGCATGGTAAATGCTACTGATGTGGCCAGAGGAAAAGCCCCAAAGGAAAATAGGAGTTGGTGTCATTTCTTTCTTCCTTACAGACTCAGGAAGTGAAAAGTACCTCACCTTGCACAAAAATGCTTTTCTTTAGATCCCTTCAGACAGAAATTGTGGTCAAAACCATTGAGCTGGAAGTCCTGCAGGTGTTTTCCCAGCTCCACTGGCTTTCTCAGGTCAAATGCAGTTCCTTGCACCAGGGCAACTTCTCCTGATGGGAGGAGACAGAAAACAAAGATGATAAATGCCCAAGTTTCATCTTTATATAGAGCCTCCCCAAACACTCACTGGTTCTACCCTCTCCACCTTCATTTTAATTTGTTAAGGAGATGGGAGCCCCGATCCTGGGAAACATGCAGAGACCCCATCTCTACCAAAATAAATAAATAAATACAAGTAAAAAATTAGCCAGGCATAGTGATGTGTGCCTGTGGTCTCAGCTCTTCAGGAGGCTGAGGCAGGAGGACTGCTTGAGCCCAGGAGGTCAAGGCTGTAGTGAGCCATGATTGCACCACTGCACTCCAGCATAGGTGACAGAATGAGACTGTCTTCAAAAACAAACAAATATGGAGAGGGTGGGGAAGAGAAAACAAAACAAAACAACCCTCAAATAAAGAAATAAGTAAATAGAGTATATGGGAGTATGGGCTCAGATTATATGCAAATACTGCACCATTTTATAGAACGAACTAGAGTGTCCAATGATTTAAGTATCAGTAGGAGGTCCTGGAACCAGTATCCTGTGGATTCCAAGGGACAATGGAAAATACATACTCATAAATATATAGTAACATATATATATAAAAGCCAGAGTTGTTCTGGCTGAATCAAGTACAGGTTCTGAGCAGCTCAGGTGGAAAACCCCAGGATAAGATGATCCACTTCCTCTTAAAATTATGGCCCACCCAGGAGTAAGTAACAGCTAGGTGCTAGAACCTTGCACCAAGAACAGAGAATCCCAGGTTCCTCTGTAGCAGGCCAAATCGCTCCAGCCATTTCTTTTTGAAGAGGAAAGAGAAAAGGGCTCTGTTTCAGAGCCTGAAACAATGATACAGTTGAGTCTTCTTAAAAGTTTTTTTTTTTTTTTTAAAGATGGAGTCTTGCTGTGTCGCCCAGGCTGGAGTGCAGTGGCACCATCTCGGCTCACTGCAACCTCCGCCTTCTGGGTTCAAACGATTCTCCTGTTTCAGCCTCCTGAGTAGCTGGGATTACAGGTGCGCACCACCACGCCAGCTGATTTTTGTATTTTTAGTAGAGACAGGGTTTCACTATGTTGGCCAGGCTGGTCATGAACTCCTGACAAGTGATCTGCCCACCTCAGCTTCCCAAAGTGCTAGTATTACAGGCGTGAGCCACCATGCCTGGCCTAAATTTTTTTTTTTTTAATTTTATTTTTAGACAGAGTTTTGCTCTTGTAGCCCAGGCTGGAGTGCAATGGCACAATCTCAGCTCACTGCAACCTCCGCCTCCCAGGTTCAAGCAATTCTCCTGCCTCAGCCTCCCAAGTAGCTGGGATTTACAGGCACACACCACTACGCCCAGCTAATTTTTGTATTTTTAGTAGAGGCGGGGTTTCACCACGTTGGCCAGGCTAGTCTCCAATTCCTGACCTCAGGTGATCCACCGGCCTTGGCCTCCCGAAGCGCTGGGATTACAGGTGTGGGCCACCATGCTTGGCCTAAAAAGTTTTCTTATAGTCCCAGAGCTGTCTCATATATTTAAAGGTAAATGCAAGTGATAGGAGGTTAACATACTCTTTTAGGGTGATAATTATTTTTCCCTTTCATGTGGTCAAATGGCAATTTTAGGAACTTGGCTTCTTAGGGGAGAGAATTAGCATGCAAAGTAGGGCTGAAATCTTAGGAGGCTAAGAAAAAGCAGGAACTTGTACCTTACCATTAAAATAATTTAAAAAGTAAAAGAAGAACCAATTGCCAGTCATTTAAAACATTTGGTTCTGCTTTTGTGGGTTCCTAAATGCTGAGAGAATACACAAATCTATCTGAGTAAAAGAGGACATTTCCTTTCTCTCTCTCTCTCTTTCTTTCTTTCTTTTTTTTTTTTTAACGTACTTTCCCCCTGCCTGTTGCCCAGGCTGGAGTGATATGGCGCAGTCTTGGCTCAATGCAACCTCTGCCTCCTGGGTTCAAGCGATTCTTGAGCCTCCCGAGGAGCTGGGAATACAGGCGCACACCATCACACCCAGTTAATTTTTGTGTAGACAGGGTTTCCCCATATTGGCCAGGCTGGTCTTGAACTCCTGACTTCGAGAACCACCAGCCTCGGCCTCCCAAAGGGCTGGGATTATAGGCGTGAACAACTGCACCCGGCCCCATTTATTTTTTCTTTTTTTTTTTTTTTTGAGACGGAGTCTCGCTCTGTCACCCAGGCTGGAGTGCAGTGGCCGGATCTCAGCTCACTGCAAGCTCCGCCTCCCGGGTTTACGCCATTCTCCTGCCTCAGCCTCCCGAGTAGCTGGGACTAAAGGCGCCCGCCACCTCGCCCGGCTAGATTTTTGTATTTTTTAGTAGAGACGGGGGTTTCACCGTGTTAGCCAGGATGGTCTTGATCTCCTGACCTCGTGATCCGCCCGTCTCGGCCTCCCAAAGTGCTGGGATTACAGGCTTGAGCCACCGCGCCCGGCCATTTCTTTTCTTAAACTCAGAACTGTTCTTCAGAAATGTAGTCTTCCTGGTGTCTGAAGACTAGGGTTCTGAGTTCACATACAGCCACGGGGTGCCTGGGTACGAAGCACTTAAGTGAGACACTGAGGTCCAGGTGATACCATCCTGGTATCTGGGTGTCCACTGTTCAACCGAGAGAATCTGGGAAGTGCACAAAGGATTCCTTGCTCTTTTTTTTTTTTTTTGAGAGACAGTCTCACTGTGTCACCCAAACTGGAGTGCAGTGGCGTGATCTTGGCTCAGTGCAATCTCTGCCTCCCAAGTTCAAGTGATTCTTCCGCCTCAGCCTCCCAAACAGATGGGATTTCAGGGACACACCATCAAGCCCAGCCAATTTTTGTATTTTTAGTAGAGACGGTTTTTTTTTTTTTTTTTTTGGAGACGGAGTCTCGCTTTGTCGCCCAGGCTGGAGTGCGGTGGCGCGAAGCAAGCTCCGCCTCCCAGGTTCACGCCATTCTCCTGCCTCAGCCTCCCAAGTAGCTGGGACTACAGGCGCCCGCCACCATGCCTGGCTAATTTTTTGTATTTTTATAGAGACAGGGTTTCACCGTGTTAACCAGGATGGTCTCGATCTCCTGACCTTGTGATCCGCCCGCCTCGGCCTCCCAAAGTGCTGGGATTACAGGCGTGAGCCACCACTCATGGCGAGACGGGGTTTCACCATGTAGACCAGGCTGGTCTCAAGTGACCCGCCCACCTTGGCCTCCTGAAGTGCTGGGATTACAGGTGTGATCTGGCCAAATTTTTAAACAGGGAATATTTGCACATGCAACCTTTTTTTTTTTTTTTTTTTAAGACAGTTTTGCTCTTGTTGCCCAGGCTGGAGTGCAGTGGCACGATCTCGGCTCACCCCAACCTCGGCCTCCTGTGTTCAAGTGATTCTCCTGCCTCAGCCTCCCTAGTAGCTGGGATTACAGGTGCGTGCCACCACGCCCAGCTAATTTTTTGTATTTTTAGTAGAGATGGGGTTTCACCATGTTGGCCCTGCTGGTCTTGAAGTCCTGACCTCAAGTGATCTGCTGCCTCGGCCTCCCAAAGTGCTGGGATTACAGGTGTGGCCTTGTAGTTTTATTTTTAATTGATACATACTGATTGTACACATTTATGGGGCATAGTGTTGATGTTTTGATACATGTACACATTTTGTAATAATCAAGTATTTAACATACCCATCACCTCAAACATTTTATTTATTTATTTTGAGGCAGAGTCTCACTCTGTTGCCCAGGCTGGAGTGCAGTGGCGCGACCTCAGCTCACTGCAACCTCCACCTCCCCGGCTCAAGTGATTCTCCTGCCTGTGCCTCTGCCTCCTGAGTAGCTGAGATTACAGGCACGCGCCACCATTCCCATCTAATGTTTTGTTCTTTCTTTTTTTTTTTTTTTTTTTGAGACGTAGTTTCACTCTTGCTACCCAGGCTGGAGTGCAATGGCATGATCTCACTGCAACCTCTGCCTCCCGGGTTCAAGCGATTCTCCTGCCTCAGCCTCCCGAGTAACTGGGATTACAGGTTTGAGACCAGCCTGGCCTACATGGTGAAAACTTGTCTACTAAAATACAAAAATTAGCTGGGTGTGGTAGCGCACGCCTATACTACCAGCTACTCGAGAGGTTTAGGTAGGAGGATTGCTTGAGCCCAGGAGTTCGAGGCTGTAGTGAGCTATGATCATGCCACTGCAACCACACCAGCCTAGGTGACAGAGGGAGACTCCATCTCAAAAAAAAAAAACCAAACACAAAAAACTGAGAGACTCTGTTTAATAGGCACATTTAATTGCATTAATACAGCATATATATATATATTTATATATATATAAATATATGTGTGTGTGTGTTCTAACTGTTGTTAGTTCTGTCATACTTTATAGTATACTTTCTGTTTTTATGACTTCTGTTTTTTTATTTTTCTTTTTAAATCTTTGGGATGCCAAGGCAGGGGGGTCATTTGAGCTCAGAAGTTCAAGACCAGCCTGGGCAACATGATGAAACCCCATTTCTATTAAAAAAAAAAATGCAGCTGGGCGCGGTGGCTCACACCTGTAATCCCAGCACTCTGGGAGGCCAAGGCGGATGGATCACGAGGTCAGGAGATCGAGACCATCCTGGCTAACATGGTGAAACCCCGTCTCTACTAAAAATGCAAACAATTAGCTGGGCATGGCGGCGGGTGCCTGTAGTCCTACTTGGGAGGCTGAGGCAGGAGAATGGCGTGAACCCGGGAGGCGGAGCTTGCAGTGAGCCGAGATTGCGCCACTGCACTCCAGCCTGGGCGACAGAGCGAGACTCCATCACACACACACAAAAAAATTAGCAGGGCATGGTGGTGCACACCTGTAGTCCCAGCTACTAGAAAGGCTGAGGTGGGAGGATCGCTTGAGCCCAGGAGGTCGAGGCTGCAGTGAGCCAAAATTGTGCTTACTGCACTCCAGCCTGGGTGACAGAGTAAGACCCTGTCTCAAAAAAAAAAAAAAAAAAAAAAAAAAACTTTTACCATATGGATTGTGTTTACTTGTGTGCATTTCTGATCATTTAAATTTAGAAGGCCTGTATTTTTGTTTTAGTGGTTCCTCTTTTTCTTACATAGAATCTGCTCTGAGCTTCTCTTTCCTCCCCTTTTCTCCTTCCTCTGCTACCTGAGTTAGGTTGCTGACACTTTCATCTGAAGGTATACTAATAAAGGCACTTTTGTCTCCCAGTAGATGGTGCTAGAGACACAATAGAAAGAGGTTGCTTTACAGCCTCTAAACCCTGATCAGTTCTGGCAGGATTCATAGTTGAACTTTTTGGATCTTGAAAGCCAACGGCCAAAATCCTAGATAGCAGTGTGACTCACTTGGGTATGCTTTTGTCCTGCAACATTTACATGATAAACTACCTCCCAGACTTAAATGGTGGCTCATGCTTGTATTCTCAGCGCTTTGGGAGGCCGAGGCGGGCAGATCACTTGAGGTCAGGAGTTTGAGACCAGCCTGGGCAACATGGCGAAACCCCATCTCTACTAAAAATACAAAAATTAGCCAGGTGTGGTGGTGCGTGCCTGTAATATCAGCTACTCAGTAGACTACTCACAAGACTAAGCACAAGAATCACTTGAACCAGGAAATGGAAGTTGCAGTGAGCGTAATATCTGTAATATCAGCTACTCAGTAGACTGAGGCACAAGAATCACTTGAACCCAGGAGATGGGAGGTTGCGGTGAGCCAAGATTTCACTACTGCACTCCAGGCTGGGTGACAGAGTGAGACCCTGCCTCAAAAAAAAGCAAAACAAAACAAAACAAACAAACAAAAACAAAAAGCAAAGAAAAGAAAAAGGCAGCAATAATTTTTCTTTTTTAGAGACAGGGTCCTGCTATGCTCAAGTGATCCTCCTGAGTAGCTAGGACTACAGGTGTATGTCCAATTTATGTATATATACATACGTGTGTGTGTGTGTATGTGTGTGTAAGAGAGAGGGTCTCGTTCTGTTATGCAGGCTGTAGTGCAGTGGCATGATCACGGCTCACTGCAGCCTCAACCTGCCAGGCTCAGGTGATCCTCCTGTCTCAGCCTCCTGAGTAGCTGGGCCCCCCAAGCATGTACCAGCACCCCTGGCTAATTTTTAAATTATTTGTAGAGATGGGGGTCTCACTTTGTTGCGCAGGCTGGTTTCAAACTCCTGGGTTCAAACAATCCTCTTGCCTCAGCTTCCCAAAGTACTGGGTTTGCAAGCATGAGCCACCATGCTCAGCAATTCTTCATGAAACAATTCGACTTGGGGGAAAAAAAGCCGGTATTCTCATGGGCTCAGGAAGATTTTAGCTTTACCAACCTATATTCCGAGTGGTAACTTATGCTTTCTTCTATAACTTTAAATGGTGTTCACAATATTTAATTCTTCCTTAAAGCCACAGTCAACTCAAAATCTAACCCTTATGATGGTTCTAGTGTGATTCACTCAGCTCAGTCAAAATTGCTTATAATTACCTCCCTTAAGGTATAACTACAGGTAGAAGGCTTGAAGAAACAAAGAAAGCTACAAAATTTTTGTGAAGGAAAGACAGAGGGCATATATCAGGTCTCTTTCCCTGTTACCAAACAATCTACAAATCTACAAATTGCTTCAGCTCTTCCCTCTGTAAAATGAAGCTGGTATTTGCTGCCACATTACATGGAAATATTTGATAAATGACATGCTTGAACACCTTCAGGAGGCTGGCATAAATAAATATATATAACAGGGCCAGATTTCAGGCTACCATATAGAATACAGAGCAGAGGGCACAGAGGGTAAGACTTGAAGCATGACAAAGAAGCCCTGACTTAAAATTAGAAAATTGGGACAATTCTAGAATGATGAAATTTTTGCTAAATGAGAAGAAAAAAAAGAGAGAAGGCTCCAATCTATCTTGTCCAACCTCATGCACTGACATACTTGGTCATGTGCTTAATGGTCAGGTATATGGAAAATGTGGAATTTGTCCCCCAGATTTGCCATGTCTCTGGGCCCTTTCTCATAACTGGAATGAATGTTCCTCTGGGTTCCCTATGCCCACCACACTCTGGCAAAGTCCAATTGATCGTTCAAGAATATTTTCTAACATAATTTCCTCTTGTGAAATATTCTAATCTCTATAGCCAGAACCAATCTTTTTTTCTTTGCTCCCATTATACTTAGAACAGACTTTTCTCAACACATTCATCACATTATGACATAATTACATGATTTATAAAAGTCAAAATAAAATATAGAGATGAATCTCTCAATGTTTTATTTGAGAATCACAGAATTGGCCAGGCGTGGTGGCTCATGCCTGTAATCCCAACACTTTGGGAGGCTGAGATGGACAGATCACTTGAGGTCAGGAGTTCGAGACCAACCTGGCCAACATGGTGAAACCCTGTCTTTACTAAAAATACAAAAATTAGCTGGGCATGGTAGCGCACGCCTGTAGTCCCAGCTACTCTGGAGGCTGAGGCAGGAGAAATGCTTGAACCGAGAGGTGGAGCTTGCAGTGAGCTGAGATCGTGCCACTGCACTCCAGCCTGGGCAACATAGCAAGACTCAGTCTCAAAAAAAAAAAAAAAAAAAAGAGAATCACAGAATTGCAATTCAGAGCGCACATACAGCCTGGGTGGTCCTCAGTATGTCCGGAAAACAGAGAGAAGGTTGGGAATTTTACTATATATATATATAGTTTTTGCTTTTGTTTTTGTTTTTTGAGTCAGTGTCTTGCTCTGTCACCCAGGCTGGAGTACAGTGGTTTGATCAGAGCTCACTGCAGCCTCAAACTCCTGGGCTCAAGGGATTCTCCTGCCTCAGCCTCCTGAGTAGCTATGACTATTAGAGTACACCACCATACCAGCTATAATTTTAAAATTTTTTGTAGAGATGAGGTTTCACTATGTTGCCCAGGGTGGTCTTGAACTCCTGGCTTCAAGTGATCCTCCTACCTCAGCTTCCCAAAGTGCTACGATTACAGGCGTGAGTTACTGCACCCGGCCGGGAGTTTTATTAGAAAGAGAAATGTTACATACTATTCTGATAGAACACTCATTGGCACTAAAGAAACTTCTGGGAGCTGGCAGGCTCTGACTGGTGAGTGACAGCAGTAGGTAAAACTAGTGTTAGAGTCACAGCAGGTCATTTTAGCAATTACTAGGGTGAAACTGGTCTTAGGGTTACAGCAGGCTGTTTCAGCTTTCCAGAAAAATCAATTCTTGGAGCAGGTGCTATGTACCCTAAATGCCCTTTTCACTCTGAGTTAGTTGAGTATGACAAGAATGACCCAGTTTGTATAACCAACTTTCACATATATCAAGTGATTTGTCTATAAGGAATGTGAGTTCCTAAAGGGCAAGAATTGTGCCCTATTTATCTCTGTACCCTCTGGGCATGAAGCAGAGCCTTTAGTTGATTGAAAAACTGATGAATGAAGGCAGGAGAGGCAGAGAAAAACCCAGAGGCAACTGTGTATATTGTAGCATCTGGTGATGAAGAATGAAAGATCTAGAAAGGGGCTTAGGAATCCCCTCATCCCGTCCCCTCACTTTGCAGATGGCGAGCTTGAGCCCCCGGCAACTGAAGGGACTTGCCCGAGGTGACACATCTGCATAGTGTCAGAACCTCCATTCAGGCAGCTTCCACCTCCCTCTGGAGTGTCTGACTTGGTTATAGCCCCTTATGCCCCCAACCCCAACAGGTGCTCTTGATTTTTCTCACTAAGAATTTAGAAAATGAACATGCAGTTTTTCTAACCTTGGTTTATCTGCATATATGACTTTGTGCTTTGGTGCTAAGAATAGAAGGAGATGTCAAAATAGCTCTCTCAGCAACGCTGAGTGTTCAGAAAAATGAAGCGGAAATGGAAAGGGTACCCTCAGAGAGAATGTCACATCCTCCGACTTTAGTTCTGAAGCTACCAGAAAGCCAGGGGTGTCAGCAGGGAGAAGCAGTTTCTGAAGAGGATTTTTTATTCTCCTGGAGGCCAGATGGGTGTGTATTCAGGTCTGGGCAGCAGTGCGTGGCAGATGAGCGGCTATGACCCAACGTTGTAGGATTACAGCTCTGGGCCAGAGGAGCAGCTCATGCCCTATTTCAGAGAATGTCTGACTGCAGGCAGCATTAAGGGCCCACTAAGAGGTTGTTTTCATAAATATAGAGACCAGAAGCTGCATGGTGACAGCTGTGGAGGGTGTGCAGGGTGGGGTTAATCAGGGTTGGGTTTATTAGAAACATACAAGAAGGAGGGAGGGGGCAAGAGAGTTGAGTGTGTACAAAGGGATGATTCTCATGATAGACTTCTAAGTAGAGACAGGGTTTCACCATTTTGGCCAGGCTGGTCTCGAACTCCTGACCTCAAGTGATCCACCCGCCTCCACCTCCCAAAGTGCTGGGATTACAGGCGTGAGCCGCCTCACCTGGCCTGCATGATGCACCTCTGTTCTAGGTGGGGGCAGGGGGTGGGGAAGGGAAGGTATAGTTGGGGAGGGACAGTGAAAAGGTGATAGTTATACCAAAGAACTGTATGTTCTTGTGGTGCCGAAGAATTACTGGAGCTGCAAGACATCTGGAATAGCGATCATGAAAGGTTGCAAAGAGAGGTCATGACAAAGTCAAAGATCACTGGAAGAGTGGATCTCAAGCTGAGTGGACCAGGCGTGGCGGCTCACGCCTGTAATTCCAGCACTTTAGGAGGCTGAGGAGGGCAGACCCCTTGAGCCCAGGAGTTCGAGACCAACCTGGGCAACCCGGTGAGATCTCATCTCTACAAAAAATTAAAAAATTAGCCAGGTGTGGTATGGCGCACACCTGTGACTCCAGCTACTAGGGAGGCTAAGGTGGGAAGATCACTAGAGCCTGGGAGGTCAATGCTGCAGAGAGCCATGATCATGCCACTACACTCCAGCCTGGGTGACAGAGTGAGAGGCCATCTCAAAAAGGAAGCAGAGTGGTCAGAGTATCATCAACATGGATAAGAAAATAATCAAGGATTATGACAAGAGTGATGTTAGAGTGACAGTAAGCCAGGAAGAGGTGGAAGTGACTGGGAGTGGGGATGACTTAACAAAGAGAGTTCGTGAGGGTGTTACACTAGCCACTACGACTGCCTCATTTTTGCAAGAAGATGAAGTAGTTCTGATCACTGGAAATAGGACTTTCTAACATTCCAGATCTCTGTCACAAAAGATTAAACCTTCCTCTTTCCATTTGCATTCTTGACAGAGTTATAACTACCTGCACTTTGAAAGTGAAGGAAAAACCCACTGCCTTCACAAAATCCATCTGCCTTGATTCATCTCTCTTGTCTTACATAAGAGATTCACACCCACAGTCTATTATGAGGAATTTGGCCTTTTCCCCATGACTGCTTGTGACAGATTGCATTTTTCAAAGATGGCCACACTAGTCTAGATCCCATCCACAAGCTCTCCTTACAATGTGATGTTGACACTTCCTTACTGAGCGGTGGAGTCTGTGTTTCCTCTTTGGAACTTGGATGGACCTTTTAAACCACCTTAACCAAAAGAATGTGGCCAAGTGACGCTGTGTGATTTCTGTGACCAGGTTATGTAAAAGACTCCAGCCTCACCCTTTCTCTCTCTGAAGGCATTTGCCCTTGGAGCCCAGCCACCATGCTGTAAGGAAGCTCAAGTCACGTGGAGAGGCTGTGTGTGGGCTGTCTGGCTGACAGCCCCAGCAAGGCCTCCAAACAACAGCCAACATCAACTGCCAGACATGTGAGTGAACAAGCCTTCTGATGATTCCAGCCCTGTTCTAATCTTTTAAGCTGAGGCCCTAGACATCATGTGCAGAAACAAGATGTGCCCTGTCTAAATTCCTGGCCAACAGAAACAATGAGAGATAATAAACGAAGTGCTGGAGTAATCTGTTGTATAGCTATAGATTGCTAGTATACTGCTAGTATCTAAGAGGTGATGTTTTCACCTCCTAGCACTGACTTCACAAATTCTGACAGGAGACTAATTTTCCTCCCCAGCTCCTCCTTGCCCCCCACTCCCTTTTTTTTTTTTTTTTAACATAGTCAGAAGTGCCTTTACATGATTATACCTTAAGAACACTAATCCTTGCAATTACTTTTGGATGGGGAAAAAACAAACACAAATTTGTTAGTTTACGAATTTTTGAGCATTTTCTACGTGCCAGGCATTAAACTGACCTCAGGAAGCCTAGAATCTAGTGGAAGAGACAGATTAAAACCATAAAAATTTATTTATTTATTTATTTAGAGACAAGGTCTCACTCTGTCACCCATGTGGAGTGCAGTGACGTGATCATAGCTCAATGAAGCCTTGACCTCCCTGGGCTCAGGTGATCCTCCCACTACAGCCTCCTGAGTTGCTGGGACTACAAATGTGTGCCATCGCGCCTGGCTAATTATTATTGTTATTATTATTATTATTGTTATTATTATTTTAGTAGAGATGGGGTTTCACCATCTTGCCCAGGCTGGTCTCAAACTCCTGGTCTCAAGCAACCCATCCAGTCAGCCTCCCAAAGTATTGGTGTGAGCCAACGCACCTGGCCAAAACAATAAACACTTACAGGAGAGTGTGAGACATGCAAGGACAGTGGAATTCCTAAGGCTCTGGGGGAGCAGGGAGAAGCAGCATCGAACTCAGCCTCGGGGGTCACAAAAGGTTCTCCGAGGTGTGACAGGATCCTAATCTTTTTTTTGTTGAGACAGAATTTCACTCTTATCCCCCAGGCTAGAGCGCAATGGCGTGATCTCAGCTCACTGCAACCTCCGCCTTCTGGGTTCAAGCGATTCTCCTGCCTCAGCTCCCAAGTAGCTGAGATTATAGATGCCCACCACCACACCTGGCTAATTTTTGTATTTTCAGTAGAGACAGGATTTCACCATGTTGGCCAGGCTGGTCTCAAACTTCTGACCTCAAGTGATCCGCCCACTTCAGCCTCCCAAAGTGCTGGGATTACAGGTGTGAGTCACTGCACCCAGCCAGGATCCTAATTTTTTTTTTTTTTTTTTGAGATGGAGTCTTACTTTGTTGCACAGGCTGGAGTGCAGTGGTGTGATCTCAGCCCACTGCCGACTCCACCTCCCAGGTTCAAGCAATTCTTTGCCTCAGCCTCCCAAGTAGCTGGGATTGCAGGCACCTGCCAACATGCCTGGCTAATTTTTGTATTTTTAGTAGAGACAGGGTTTCACCATCATGGCCAGGCTGGTCTTGAACTCCTGACCTCATGATCCACCCGCTTCGGGCTCCCAAAGTGTTGGGATTACAGGCATGAGCCATTGCGCCCAGCCAGGATCCTAATCTTGAAGGGTAAATTGGGATTGGCTAACTGATGAGGCGCAGGAGAGAACATGCACAGGACTGGCTCCAGCCACCAGTGAAGGTGCAGCTGTGGCACAGGCAAGACACGTTTATGCCACACACATTCTACAGGCTCCTAGCGCTAACTTAATTTTGAGGGGGAAGACTGAAGAAATGGGGTAGAAAGTGAACTGGGTCTATGAACTTCTGACCAAGCACTAATTACAGGAAAATAGCCTTTTTTATAATATTTGGCCACGAACACTCTCTCACCTGGGGTGAATTTTAATTCAAAGCTTTTAATTTCTCATGATCTGAAGTCACTTTTTTTCCCTGCCTGGTGGCCCTCATGCCTGACTCTCTGAGAAGAGGAACAGATGGTAATGACGCTGTAAGAGTTATTGACTCTTGAGTTCATTCATTTTTAGACTCTTCCTTCCCAACAGATCCTCTTTCTAGCCCATCTTCACACAACCCAGTAGACAATCCAGGAATAAAACCACAGTCCTGCCAGACGAGGACTGTATAAAAGCACAGTACCTGTGCTCCTCAGCACAGGTACATCCTGTTTATAATAACAATTAAAAATTATTTTAAGGGAGAAAAGAGAAAAGAAAGGAAATGTGACATAGACTTCCTAGAAAAATTTGGGAAATGAGTAGGAAAGAAATTTTCTCCAATAATGTTTTCTTCCCTAAACAAAGAAATACTTGGGCCGGGTGCAGTGGCTCACGCTTGTAATCCCAGCACTCTGGGAGGTTGAGGCAGGCAGATTACCTGAGGTCAGGAGTTCAAGACCAGCCTGGCTAACATAGTGAAACCCTGTCTCTACTGAAAATACAAAAATTAGCCGGGCAAGGTGGCGGCACTTGTAATCCCAGCTACTTGGGAGGCTGAGGCAGGAGAATCACTTGATCCTGGAGGCAGAGGTTGCAGTGAGCCGAGATTGCACTGCTGCCCTCCAGCCTGGGCGAGAGAGTGAGACTCTGTCTCAAAAAGAAAAATGGAACTAATATTAGTATTTACCTGGCACATAGTGTGTTTTCTCTCTCTCTTTTACACACACACACACATACACACATTTCCTTAATGCCGAGACCAGGTATTAATCTTTTTTTTTTTTTTTTTTTTTTTTTTTAGACAGAGTTTTGCTCTTGTTGCCCAGGTTGGAGTGCAATGGCACAATCTTGGCTCACCGCAACCTCCGCCCCTGGGCTCAAGGGATTCTCCTGCCTCAGCCTACCAAGTAGCTGGGATTACAGGCATGTGCCACCACGCCTGGCTAATTTTGTGTTTTTAGTAGAGATGAGGGTTCACCACGTTGGTCAGGCTGGTCTTGAACTCCTGACCTCAGGTGATCTCCCCGCCTCGGCCTCCCAAAGTGCTGGGATTACAGACATGAGCCACTGCAGCCTGGGCCCCATAGCATAAATCACATAAAAAGGAAGGCGCATTTCTGCCTCCAGGGCACACTGTCATTTTCATTAGAGAACTTAAGGTTTCTGTTTTGTTTGTTTGTTTGTTTGTTTGTTTGTTTGCTTGTTTTTAGAGTCAGGGTCTCTTATGCTGCCTAGGCTGCAGTGCAGTGGCTATTCACAGGTGCAATCATAGCACACTGCAGCCACGAACTCATGGGCTCAAGCCATCCTCCCACCTCAGCCTCTTGAGTAGCTGGGACTACAAGCACACACCACTGTGCCTGGCTTATTCTGTTTTCTGAAGCTTCCTCTTCTAGTGATTTTAAAATTGAGAACAATGATTTTTAAATGATTTTTTTTGAGTTATGAAATCCTTTGAGAATATTATAAAAGTTATGAGCTCTCTCTCCAGTAAAATGCACACACACATACAGAATGTTCCTAGAGCCTCTGAAGCCCTGCCATGCATCCCTGGCTAAGAATCCCTGGTCTATAGAATATGGACTACTTACGGTGCTATTCATCACAAAACAAGTTGCCCCGTCACGACCTGATGTTGAAATGCTCATTTGGAATCTCACAGTCACATAACCTCAAGTGTTTGTTCAAGAAACACAGATTCCTCCCATAGCAACATGGCAAAAACTTTGTGTAGTATACCAGGCCTCCTTCTGAATTGTTTATGATTCCTCTATACTCTTGAACACGTACACAACAATCTGACATGCGAAAGGCACAGAAGCTGGTCTTAATCTGAGCAAATCAACAGCTTTCAGAAGCTGCAGGGAAATGAAGCATCAGAGAAAGTGAAAATTGTCCCTAACGATAGCTTGGAAAATAGGGCTGATTAGGCAAACTGTGTATCCCTGGGTTTCAGTGGATCCTAGAAGTCATGGATCACCAGTTGCTGTTACCAACCTCCTAGGAGCATCCTGCTCACCTATTCGGCAGTCAAATTCAAGAGAACAGACTTTAGAGTCAGGCAGGCCTGGATTTAAATGCTGGCTTTCTTTGCTGTATACATTTTTGGAGGCTGCTTAGCTTCTCTGAACCTTGATTACGTCATCTGTAAAAATGGGGATAACGAGAATCTACCTCTTAGGATTATTGTGAACATTAAATGAAATGAGGCATGTAAAGTGCTCAGCACCCTCCTCAGCAAGTGGGAAGTACTCAGTAATATGGCTGTTACTATGGACAGTAGCAGAGGGCAATAACAGCGTAACTCTGGAGTTAGGAAAACTCGATTCCAGGCCGGACACCGTGGCTCACGCCTATAATCCCAGCACTTTGGGAGGCCAAGGCGGGTGGATCGCTTGAACCCAGGAGTTCAAGACCAGCCAGGACAACAAAACCCTGTCTTTACAAAAAGTACAAAAATTAGCCAGGTGTGGTGGTGCATGCCTGTGGTCCCAGCTACTCAGGAGGCTGAGGTGGGAGGATCACTTGAGCTCAGGAGGTTGAAGCTAAAGTGAGCTGTGACTGCACCACTGCACTCCAACCTGGGCGACACAGCAAGGCCCTGTCTCCAAAACAAAAAATAAACAACAAAAACCCCTTGATTCTAGATTTTGACTTCACCAATTACTTACAAGTTTAACTCTGTGCAGGTTACCGAACTCTCCCATTTTTAGCTTCCTCAACTGAGGCACAGGGTTAAACCCTACTTCCAAGTGTAGTTCAGCCAGGCACGGTGGCTCACCTGTAATCCCAGCACTTTTGCAGGCTGAAGTGGGAGGATCATTTGAGGTCAGGAGTTCAAGACCAGCCTGACCAACATGGTGAAACCCTGTCTCTACTAAAAATACAAAAATTAGCCGAGTGTGGTGGTGCACGCCTGTAGTCCCAGCTACTCGAGAGGCTGAAGCAGGAGAATTGCTTGAGCCTGGGAGGCAGAGGTTGCAGTGAGCCGAGATCACACCACTGCACTCCCGCCTGGGCGACACAGCTAGACTCCATCTCAAAAAACAACAACCCCCCCCACCACCAAAAAAACCCCAAAGTAGTTCAATGAGCTCATAGTGCATGTACCATATGTGTTTAGACATGTCTGGTATATATTAGACACTCAGTAAATACTGGCAGTAAAGATGATGATGGTACTAATAATAGTTAATACTTACAAAGCTCTTACTAAATGCCAGGAACTGTTCTAAGCATTTTACATGTATTATTTTTTATTTAGTTGTCAAAACCAGTAAGGTAAGTCCAATTATTATCTTCGGATGAGGCCTACAGAACTCAAATAAATTGTGCTAGATCACAGAGCCAGTAAAGATTTTTTTTCTGAGGCAGGGTCTTGCTCTGTTGCCCAGGCTAGAGTGCTGTGGCATGACCACAGCTCATCACAACCTTGACCTCCTAGAATCAAGTGATCCTCCTGCCTCAGCCTCCTCAGTAGATGGGACTACAGGTGTGTGCCACCAGGCCCAGCTAATTTTTTAATTTTTTTGTAGGGATGGGGTATCTCTATGTTGCTCAGACTGGTCTCAAACTCCTGAGCTCAAGCAGTCCTCCTGCCTTGGCCTCCCAAAGTGCTGGGATTACAACTGTGAGCCAGCACACCCGACAAGATTTCAACCTAGACAGAGCTTGAGACCTTGCCCTAAACCACTGTTTTCCTGAGAATGATGTGTCAAAATCAGGCCTGTAAATCAGCGATTCAAGATCATTTCTCTAAGGTTTGAGACACTTCCTATTTTTGGCTGGGGCTCTCCCACCTGCCCCATCAGTTTTCATGGCATGAGGGGCCACCACTGTCCAAGAACAGGAGGACTGCTAGGGCCACATGCTGTTCTAAGAGAACCAAGACAGCCTTCCCCAAATCCATTGGCTCAGTCAGCCAATGGCCACTGACTGCTCTAGTATGAGAGAGACAACCCTTCTGCCTGACCACACCAAGAGAAGGCATTCAGGGTTTGCTTGATGATTTCATGAGGGGAACATACTGGGGTAGAAGAATGTTCCCTGCATGCTTGTTTTGCCACTTCCCAGCAGCTCGGGCAGGCTCCGGTGACAATGCCGTGATTAGGGAGCCCATGCTGATGGCAGACCCAGGGCCTCCTGCTCTCCTCCAAAAGTCGCAAGGCTCCCACAGTCACGACTCACAGGAAGCCAAGAAGGGCACCAGGGACAGGTGGCAGACATCCCGACATCATGAAAAGGGTGGGTTACATTAATTTTAGCTAGGTTACATTAATTACCCAGGGTCAGAGAACAGAACCAGGAAAGGAGACAGGGGAAAAATCAGTTCAGCCTTTCTGGTCATTTGGCACAGAAGCAATGGCACAAAATGGCTTTATGTGGGGGATTTAGCCCCCATAATCTCTATCAGGGCAGCCCCTGCCTGCAAATCACCCCAAATAAACATACAACCTAAATTCGAGGCCAGTCCCAGCCTCCCCTCTGATGAGATTGCTGCCCTGAGCTCCTCCTTTATAGAAATGCAGGCAACACCATGACTGCTCAGCCACCTATGGTTTAGTGGGAACACAGAGGCTTGCATTTGCACTGCTGGAGTCAGAGGTAGGGAGCCCTGAAGCCCAGGGACAGTTTCCTAGATCTAACTATCTGCAGGGATTAACTGGTCATTATCTCCTCTGGGATGTGTGTTCTGCAGACCCTGCTTTCTATCTGTTCCTTGCATCTAGCCCTGCCCAGAGGACTGATTTCAGCAACTATAAATTTGGAGGGTGCTGTCCATCTTGGAAAGGATTCTGGAATGGAGACCTGAAAGCGATGAGGAAACATGTTTCCCAGGAACCAAATACAAATATGTTCAAATACAAATCATGCCTGACCACTCTCTAGGCTTCTCCGAGTGGGTTACAAGACTACAGGCTCAGGGAGCTTCAGGAGATGTGCACCATCCGGCTTCAGTGAGCAGAATCTGTAGGGAATTGCCACATGGCCTCTGACCTTGTGTATGATCTGGGTGAAGATACATATTTTTCTCACAATATGACAGATAGCATGAAGCTAGGGGCAGATACACTTGGGAGGACAGAACCAGGAATCCAAAAGATAGTGTAAAGTAAAGGTAAAATGCTGACTGAAAGAAGAAATTTATGAATAGCAGGAACAGATATGGTCTTGCACTTTTTTCAATCATGAAACAAACAAAATCAACCAAAGGACACTGCTCAGATTTAGATTCTTGTCACTGTTACCCTGGGCACAAAACATAATCTTGTGAGGTCCCACTTCCTCACTTATAAAACTGGGATAACAATAGCTCCTACCTCATGAAGTTGTTATGAGGATTAAATCAGTAAATGTAGGCAGAGCACTTACTTAACATATTGATGATGATGATGATGATGATGGTGATGATGATGATGGTGGTGATGATAGTGATGATGGTGATAGTGATGATGGTGATGATGATAGTGATGGTGATGATGATGATGGTAGTAATAGTGATGATGGTGATGGTGATGATGATGATGGTGGGTTTAGTGATGATGGTGCTGGTGATGATGATGATGGTGATGGTGATGATGGTGGTTGTAGTGATGATGGTGGTGATGATGGTGATGATAGTGATGATGGTGGTTGTGATGATGGTGATGGATGATAGTGATGGTGATGGTGATGATGGTGGTTGTGATGGATGATAGTGATGGTGATGGTGATGATGATGGTGGTGATGTGATGGATGATGGTGATGATAGTGATGGTGATGATGATGGTTGTAGTGATGATGGTGCTGGTGATGATGATGATAGTGATGGTGATGATGGTGATGGTGATGATAATGGTGCTGGTGATGACAGTGGTTGTAGTGATGATGGTGGGGATGGTGATGATGGTGGTGGTATGATGATGGTGATGGTGGTGATAGTGATGGTGATAATGATGGTGACAGTGATGGTGGTAATGGTGGTGACAGTGATGGTGATGGTACTGATGATGGTGGTGATAGTGATGGTGACGGATGACAGTGATGGTGATGATGGTGATGGTGGTGATAGTGATGGTGATAATGATGGTGACAGTGATGGTGGTAATGGTGGTGACAGTGATGGTGATGGTACTGATGATGGTGGTGATAGTGATGGTGACGGATGACAGTGATGGTGATGATGGTGATGGTGGTGATAGTGATGGTGATAATGGTGGTGATAGTGATGGTGATAATGGTGGTGACAGTGATGGTGATGGTACTGATGATGGTGGTGATAGTGATGGTGGTGGATGATAGTGATGGTGATGATGGTGATGATGGTGGTGACAGTGATGGTGATGGTAATGATGGTGGTGATAGTGATGGTGATGATGGTGGTGATAGTGATGGTGATGGATGATAGTGATGGTGGTGATAGTGATGGTGATGATGGTGGTGATAGTGATGGTGATGATAATGATGATGGTGGTGATAGTGACGGTGATGGATGATAGTGGTGGTGATGATGGTGATGATGGTGGTGATAGTGATGGTGATGATGGTGGTGACAGTGATGGTGATGGTAATGATGGTGGTGATAGTGATGGTGATGGATGATGATGATGGTGATGGTGATAGTGATGGTGATGGATGATAGTGATGGTGGTGATAGTGATGGTGATGATGGTGGTGATAGTGATGGTGATGGTAATGATGATGGTGGTGATAGTGATGGTGATGGATGATAGTGGTGGTGATGATGGTGGTGATAGTGATGGTGATGATGGTGGTGATAGTGATGGTGATGGTGATAATGGTGGTGACAGTGATGGTGATGGTAATGATGGTGGTGATAGTGATGGTGATAATGGTGGTGATAGTGATGGTGATGGTAATGATGATGGTGGTGATAGTGATGGTGATGGATGATGATGATGGTGATGGTGATAGATAACACATGGTGCTAATCATACTGCTTCCCACTAGGCAGTCTCATTCCAGAGACTATGTTCTTAACCACCTTGCTATACTAACTCTCATAAGTGTTAAGTGTAATTATTATCATTATTACCGACTAGGAAGAAATGTGGCTGATCCACAGCATGTGTGAAAATGACTTTAACGATGATGGCTGACAGCAAGTTCAACACGAGTCACATAAAGGCTATCTGTAAGGTGAGGTGTGGTGGCTCATGCCTGTAATCTCAGCAATTTGGGAGGCTGAGGTGGGCAGATCACCCGAGGTCGGGAGTTGGGGACCAGCATGACCAACGTGGTGAAACCTCATCCCCACTAAAAAATACAAAAATTAGCTGGGCGTGGTGGCACGTGCCTGTAATCCCAGCTACTCAGGAGGATGAGGCAGGAGAATCACTTGAACCCGGGAGGCGGAGGTTGCAGTAAGCGTAGACTGCGCCACTGCATGCCAGCCTGGGCGACATAGCGAGACTCCGTCTCAAAAAAAAAAAACAAAAAAAGGTTATCTGTAATGAGGTGGTGACAGTCCCAAGCCACTTTTTGCAACACGGGTATCACAAGAGGAGAGGCCTAAAGACACACAGAGCAGGATCAGAAGGAAATGACCAGGGGTGGGTGCAGTGGCTCACGCCTGTAATCCCAGCACTTTGGGAGGCTGAGGTGGGTGGATAGCCTAAAGTCAAAAGTTCAAGACAGCCTGCTCAAGATGGTGAATCCCCGTCTCTACTAAAAATACAAAAATTAGCTGGGTGTGGTGGCAGGCACCTGTAATCCCAGCTACTTGGGAGGCTGAGGCAGGAGAACCACTTGAATCCAGGAGGCAGAGGTTGCGGTGAGCCAAGATCGCGCCATTGCACTCCAGCCTGGGCAACAAGAGTGAAACTCCGTCTCAAAAAAAAAAAAAAAAAAAAAAAGAAGGAATGACCAGTATGACCAAACCATAGCATAAGAAGAATAGCCAAGACCAGGCATGGTGGCTCATGCCTGTAATCTCAGCACTTTGGGAGCCTGAGGCAGGAGGATCACTTAAGCCCAGAAGTTTGAGACCAGCCTGGGCAACACAGTGAGACCCTGTCTCTAGAAAAAAATTTTAAATTATAGCCAGAGGACCTGGCATGTTTTGCCTGAATAAAATACTTGGGGGACATGCCAGCCACTTTCTAAGGCCTTAAGCCTGCTACATAGGAACCAAGGCCCAGAAGTAGGGCAGGTGAGGGTGAGCCTTACGTAGACAGATCTCAGCTCAATACAGGAAGGTCTTTCTGACATGTTGACCCAAGATGGATAGTAAGCATCCTGTCCCAGAAGCATCTCAGTGCTGGCGGAATCCAGAAGTCTGGGACTCAAACACTGGATAGGGGAGTAACTATTTTATAGGCTCTAAATAGCTCCTCCAAGTGTGGGCCTAGGACCATCTGACGACCACATGCATCACCCAGGGGCTTGTCAGACACATAGATCCCCAGCCACTGAGTCTGAATACGCATTTTCACAAGTTGCACAGGTGATCTGTGTGCGCATGAAAGCTGACAAGCACTGATGTGGAGATCATCTGAGCAAGACCCAGGTTCAGGTGGGCTGCCGCTCTGAAAAGCAAGAGTTGGGAGGGACGCTGGGGCAGCAGGAAGAGCACGTGATGCTAGAGTCTAGTCTCCATGGGGATGGCCCAGCTGTGCTTCCAGCCCAGCTGCTCCAATTATGTCTGTTTCTTTATCTAGTCGGGCTCAGAAGAGTCAGTCAAATTTGCATAAGGAGGCCTGCGGTAAAGCCGCTGGTGGGCACAGGTACTCATCTGACACCTCATTAAGCCATCTTGGTAAATCATCTCTAGAATGCCTGTTGCTATTTTAGGAAACAACATAAAGAGGATGATAATTAAAAGTAACACCCTGGGTGGGAATTTTTACTTCCTTCCAGTAGTTGGCAAGTAAAGCACCTTGGGAATTTTTTGGTAAGCTAACATTTCTATACATTTTCACAGATCACACAACATCAAAGCTTGTCTATGCTGCAGCTTTTTTTCCCTTTCCTCTGTTGGTGCTTTGGGTTTGCGGCTTTATTCTATTGCTGGTTTTTTGTCTTATGGTTTTTTTTTTTTTTCCTTTCCACTGAGCATTTTCTGATTTTACTTTGACTTGCAACGGCGGGAAGGTATTGCTCTGGATGTTACATGACATCCGAAGCATAAAATGCTAAACCAAGCTGCAGGTCGTTTTCAGGTGAAAAGGCAATTTTACGCTTCACGGTTGGGACCATGTAAGGCATTTTCATGGTGGGGTATTTTTCTTTTTTTTATTTGTTGTGAGACGGAGTCTGGCTCTGTCGCCCAGGCTGGAGTGCAGTGGCCGGATCTCAGCTCACTGCACGCTCCGCCTCCAGGGTTCACGCCATTCTCCTACCTCAGCCTCCCGAGTAGCTGGGACTACAGGCGCCCGCCACCTCGCCCGGCTAGTTTTTTGTATTTTTTAGTAGAGACGGGGTTTCACCGTGTTAGCCAGGATGGTCTCGATCTCCTGACCTCGTGATCCGCCCGTCTCGGCCTCCCAAAGTGCTGGGATTACAGGCTTGAGTCACCGCGCCCGGCCTGTATTTTTCATCTTAGATCCATCAGGATGACATCCAGGGATTTGCTATCTGGTAGAAAGTTCACCTTTCAGTTACCCACTATCTGTCTGCAGCCTCCTAGTCTTGCTGCTCTCCTGCACAGGCGCAAGGGCATTCCTGCTAGACCTGCTCCTCTCCTGGGACTGCCAGGCCCCTGATGTGGCAATATTCCCTGGGTTTTCAGGGCCTCTTGCCATGCATCTTCCCTGTCCCCTACGACCCTCACTGCCTACCTGTCTAGGCCCACTGTCTAGGACCTGAGCCCCTTAGTAACACTCCTTGATCCGTCTTACACCCTGTCCTCCTGTTCCTCCTCTCTGATAAAACCCCAGCTTCGGGTCATCCCACCATTTGCCTTCTCTGCTCCTTACTCCACCCTGCTGAGAGAGGAGAAAGCCCACAGATGCACCCGCTGAGGCCACCACAGATTCACGGTCTCAAGCCTTCCCTGGATTCCTGTGCTCTCTGACAACCATTTTACTTGTCCTAAATCAGCTCCTCTCCTCCAAAACAAAACAAAACAAAACAAAACAAAACAAAACAAAACTGTTATTTGACCCCACTCCCCTGCCTCACAGAGGAGCCTTCTCTTTGTCACGGCTTGTTGACAGCACATTCTTTCTTTTCTTTTCTTTTCTTTTTTGAGACGTAGTCTTGCTCTGTTGCCCAGGCTAGAGTGCAATGGCGCGATCTCGGCTCACTGCCAGCTCCACCTCCCCAGTTCATGCCATTCTCCTGCCTCAGCCTCCCAAGTAGCTGGGACTACAGGCGCCCGCCACCACACCCAGCTCATTTTTTTGTATTTTTAGTAGAGACGGGGTTTCACCGTGTTAGCCAGGCCATCCTGGCTCGATCCCCTGACCTCATGATCTGCCCGCCTTGCCCTCCCAAAGTGCTGGCATTACAGACGTAAGCCACCGTGCCCGGCCGACAGCACTTTCAATACCAGTCCTTTCTGTTAACTCACTGAGGCAGCATCTAGGATGCTGGGACAGATTCCACGGCCCTGTGCTAAAGCCAATGAATCAGAATCTCTGAGGTGGGGCCTAGGGTTCTTTTTTATTTATTTTTATTATTATTTTTTTTTAGAGACAAGGTCTTGCTCTGTCACCCAGGTTGGAGTGCAGTGGTGTGATCATAGCTCACTGTAGCCCCTAGCTCTCTGAGCTCAAGAGATACTCCTGCCTCAGCCTCTCAAGCAGCTGGTACTACAGGTGCAAGCCACCATGCCAGGCTTTTTAATTTCATTTCATTTCATTTCATTTTTGATACAGAGCCTCACTCTATTGCCCATGCTGGAGTGCAGTGGCACGACCTCGGCTCACTGCAACCTCTGCCTCCCAGGTACAAGCAATTCTCCTGCCTTAGCCTCCCGAGCAGCTGCAATTACAGGTGTGTGCTACCATGCCTGGCTAATTTTTTATTTTTAGTAGAGACAGGGTTTCACCATTTTGGCCAGGCTGGTCTTGAACACCTGGCCTCAAGTGATCTACCCGCCTTGGCCTCCCAAAGGTGCTGGGATTACAGGCATGAGCCACCACACCTGGCTGCTAATTTTTTATTTTATATATTTTTTGTAGAGATGGGGTCTTGCTGTGTCCTGAACTCCTGGCCTCAAGTGATCCTTCCGACTCAGCTTGCCAAAGGACTGGGATTATAGGTGTGAGGCACTGTGCCTGGCAGAGTTCCGTATTCAAGAACGCTGCCTGGTTGGGAACCAGTTATTGACCTATATTCCTGAATCTCTCCTCACTTTTTGTCACTTCTCAAACGGTTACAGTCTGGCTTCTGCCCTGACCACTCTGTTAAATACTTAAACGGGCTCAGGACAACCACCACCACAGCCATGCAGGTTCCCAGGTCTCCTGCCACTTGACCTCCCTGGAGTATTGACACTGTTGGTCACTCCAAGACTTCTAGACACCTCTTCTCCTTCCTTGCCTTCTACCCCTGGCCATCTCCCTTGGCACTTTAAGGTAGACCTTTTTTGGACCTTAAATATTGGTGGTTGGTTCCTAGAGTTTCCTCAGACCACTGCTCTCCTCAATCTACGATTCCTCTCTGGGAAATCCAAGTGGCTTAATCTACAAAGTACACGCTGATGTATGTCTCCAGCTCTCATTTCTCTAACGTCACTCATGGGTCCAACTGCTGGAGGTGTAAGGTCAGGTGTACAGAGGAGATATACACGCCACAGGCACCCTAACCTCAAATATTTCAAGATCAAATCCACAGTTCCCCCAGCCCCCAATCCCATGCCAGCTCCCCCTCCTCCCCTACTCATGACTCACTGAACATTCCCATCCCTACTGCCCAGCGGCTGCCCTAGAGTCCCGAGGTCATCACATAGCCTTCCTGCTTCCTCATCTATGCATTCAATTCAGGCCTCTTGATTTTTACCCCCTAAATATGATTAAACTGCCTTCTTCCACCTGACCCTTAGTTTGGGTCTCATCTCTTGCTTGGACTATTAAAATAGCGGCCCCCCATCCCCCCTTTTTTTTAAAGAGATGGACTCTCACTATGTTGCCCAGACTGGACTTGAACTCCTAGATTCAAGTGATCGTCCCACTTCTGCCTCCTGAGTAGCTGGGACTACAGGAACACACCATTGTGCCTGGCTTCAACAATAGCATCTAAACTGGTCTCTGTATCCAGTCAAGTCCCACTAGAACAGTTGCTGGGGTGATATTTCTTTGTTTTTGAAACAGGATCTCCCTCAGTCGCCCAGGCTGGATCACAATTCACTGCAACCTCCACCTCCCTGGCTCAAGGGATCCTCCCACCTCAGCCTCCCAAGTAGCTGAGACTAGAGGTGTGGGCTACCACACCTGGCTAGTATTTTTTTTTAGAGATGGGGTCTCAATATGTTGCCCAGGCTGGTCTCAAACTCCTGGGCTCAAGCAATCCGCCTGCCTCGACCTCCCAAAGTGCTGGGATTACAGGTGTGAGTCACCATGCCCAACCTGGGGTGATACTTCTAAAATGCCAATCTTGCCAGGTCAGTCCCCAGCTTAGAATGCGCTTGTTATCCAGGCTGGAGTGCAGTGGCACAATTATAGCTGACTGCAACCTTGGCCTCCTGGGCTCAAGCGGTCATCCCACCTCAGCCTCCTGAGTAGCTAGGATCACAGGTATGCCCCCACCACACTCAGCTAATTTAAAAAAAAATTTTTTTTGAGGCTGGGAACAGTGGCTCATGCCTTTAATCCTAGAAGTTTGAGAGGCCAAGGCAGGAGGATTGATTGAGTCCAGGAGTTTAAGAACCTGAGAAATATAGAGAGACCCCATTTCTACTACAAAAAAAAATAAAATCAAAAAATTAGCCAGGCCCAGTAGCATTCACCTGTAGTGCCACCATGTGAGAACTGGGATTCAGAAAACCAGGATATAGATCTCCGTTCTGCCATCCACTAGCTATGCTATGAGTCGGCCATGAAAATTCTCTGGGCCTATTGACTGAATCTGTAAAATCTGACTTCTGAAAGCCCTCCATGATCTAAAGTTAAAATTCCAGTCGGGCGCAGTAGCTCACACCTGTAAACCCAACACTTTGGGAGGCCGAGGTGGGTGGATCATCTGAGGTCAGGAGTTCGAGACCAGCCTGGCCAACATAGTGAAACCCTGTCTCTATAAAAATACAAAAATTGGCTGGGCACAGTGGCTCATGCCTGTAATCCCAGCACTTTGGGAGGCTGAGGCGGGTGGATCACGAGGTCAGGAGTTCAAGACCAGCCTGGACAACATAGTGAAACCTTGTCTCTCCTAAAAATACAAAAATTAGCTGGGCATGGTGGCGGGCACCTGTAATCCCAGCTACTTGGGAGGTGAGGGAGGAGAATCACTTGAACCTGGGAGGCAGAGGTTGCAGTGAGCCGAGATCGTACCACTGCATTCCAGCTTGGGCAACAGAGTGAGACTTCGTCTCAAAAAAAATAAAAACACTAAAATACAAAAATTAGCCGGGCGTGGTGGTGCATGCCTGTAACCCCAGCTATTCAGGAGGCTGAGGTGGGAGAACAGCTTGAACCTGGAGAGGGAGGCTGCACCATTGAACCCAGAGTGGGAAGTTGCACTGCTGAACCCGGACGGGGAGGTTGCCACTGCACTCCAGCCTGGGTGACAGCGCAAGACTCCGTCAAATATTAAAAACAAAAAAATCCCAGCTCATCAGCATGGCCCAGAAAGACAATCACACTATACTCAACTGTAGGGCTGGGCAAATAAGGTGCCTAGGGTGCAAAATTTAAGGAGACACACACTCTCAGGTGCTGACCCTGCACATGCATCACCCTGAGAGTGAGTGCTCTTTACATTTTGCACCCTAGTCCTTGCCCTGTCCAACCGCCTCTTTGGCTTCTTGGCCTAACAGTCACCCCGACTCCTGAATTCTGTGCTTTGGTACTCTCACTCTCCTTGTGGCTAGATCCTCACAGACACTGAGAGGCTTCTCACAGCTCAGGACAATCTTGAGAAGCCTCCTTCTACCCTGGCTTCCATACTCCGTCAGTCCCACAGGCATTATGTCTACAACTGCTCTGACCACATTAGGTTCTCTCCATCCCTCTGAGCTTCTCAAGGGCAGAGACAGTGTTCCGTCCTCTCTCTCTCAGGCAGCATGTTAACAATCAGTAGGTACTCTATAAATGTTAGCTGAACTGAACACAATTCTGCTCTGGGAACTCACCGGAGTTAATATCAGGTCCATTGCCCAAGGCCCACAGTCCCACTAAGCCCCTTCAGAATGTAGTGACCACTACGGATGGCTATGCACCAGGAATGAACTAGAGCCAGCCCTTGTCCAGACCTGTGCTGGAGAAAGGGTAGATGTGAACCATCAACTCTCCAACGGTGGTTGCTCTAGCAAATAATTCCCCTTGTGGCAAATTCACTGAATGTTAGCCTGCAATTTTCACAGGAATTATACATTGCCTGGCCAAGTGCTAAATTTTGAGCTTTCTTCCAGCCAAATTTCTACCATGCTGGTTCATGTTTGCCAGTCTCGTAGTGGTAATGTGTTTTCCAGCAGGGAACACAAGTAGCTTCAGGAGTTATTCTGGAGGCTCATAAAAAGGATCTTGTGACCATTTCATAGGAAGGATTCAGTAATGTGCCCTCTTAAAGAATACCATTGGTCCTTGGAGAGGTCCTTGGAGTTTTTGCACTCAACCTTGAACACTATCTAGGAGGGACCCAACATACAATAAACAGCTCCCGGGTAAACACATTTCATAGGCTCCAATGTCATGACTTTAACTTTTTTACTGTTTTAACTTTTTTACTGTTATCCAAGTACTTTCTTTTTTTTTTTTTTTTTGAGACGGAGTCTTGCTCTGTCACCCAGGCTGGAGTGCTGTGGCCGGATCTCAGCTCACTGCAAGCTCCGCCTCCCGGGTTCACGCCATTCTCCTGCCTCAGCCTCCCAGGTAGCTGGGACTACAGGCGCCGCCACGTCGCCAGGCTAGTTTTTTGTAGTTTTTAGTAGAGACGGGGTTTCACCGTGTTAGCCAGGATGGTCTCGATCTCCTGACCTCGTGATCCGCCCCGTCTCGGCCTCCCAAAGTGCTGGGATTACAGGCTTGAGCCACCGCGCCCAGCCTTATCCCAGTACTTTCTTACCTGTAGCTGTATATATATATATTTTTGGAGACAAGTTCTTGCCGTGTCACCGAGGCTGACTGTGGTACACATCATAGCTCAATTTGCCTTGAACTCCTGGGTTCAAGCAATCCTCTGCCTCAGCCTCATAAGTAGCTGGCATGACAGGTGAATGCCACTGGGCCCAGCTAATTTTTTGATTTTTTTTTTTTTTGTAGTAGAAATGGGGTCTATATTTCTCAGGTTCTTGAACTCCTGAACTCAATCAGTCCTCCCACCTTAGCCTCTCAAAGTTCTGGGATTAAAGGTGTGAACCACTGTTCCCAGCCTCAAAAAAATTTTTTTTAATTAGCTGAGCATGGTGGGGGCATGCCTGTGATCCTAGCTACTCAGCAGGCTGAGGTGGGATGATCGCTTGAGCCCAGGGGGCCAAGGCTGCAGTGAGCTGTAATTGAGCCACTGCATTCCAGCCTGGATAACAGAGTGAGACCCTGTCTCTAAAAAAAATAATAATAAATAAAATAATAAAAAGAGAATACATGGTAGGGCAACCATAGACTACCATTACTTTGAAAGAGGAAAAAAGATAAGAAAACCCCCTTTGTGGGCCAAGGTGATGCAGCCAGTTCACAAAAGATTTTACATCGAATTTTTTTATTCTATTTTATTTTATTTATTCATTTATTTATTTTTTGAGACAGAATTTCTCCTTGTCTCCCAGGTTGGAGTACAGTGGCATGATCTTGGCTCACTGCAACCTCCACCTCCAGGGTTCAAGCAATTCTCATGCCTCAGCCTCCTGAGTAGCTGGGACTATACATAGGCACATGCCACCACACCTGGCTGATTATTTTTGTATTATAATAGAGATGGGGTTTCACCATGTTGCCCAGGCTGGTCTCAAACTCCTGAGCTCAGGCAATCTGCCCACCTCAGCCTCCCAAAGTGCTGGGATTATAGGCGTGAGCCACCATGCCCGGCCTTGGATTTTACATAGAATTTAAAGAGCTCATGATCCCCTTGAAGTTCTTTCATCATCTTCCCAGACATACAAGAACCCTAGTTAAGAACATCTGGGTTAGAGATTCTGTGCGGTCTTTGAATCAGGGTGTAAGAAATGGACAGGACCTCAGAGTTCAATGAATATAATCCTCATCAAGTCAGATTTTACAGATTCAGTCAATCAGGCCCAGAGAATTTTCATGGCTGACTCATAGCACAGCTAGTGGATGGCAGAATGGAGACCTATGTCCTGGTTTTCTGAATCCCAGTTCTCACACAGTGTTGGGCTAATATACTGTGTTTAAGGTTGGGTATAGTGGCTCATGCCTGTAATCCCAGCACTTGGAGAGGCCAAGGTGGGTGGATCTCCTGAGGTTGGGAATTAGAGACCAGCCTGACCAACATGGAGAAACCCCGTCTCTACTTAAAATACAAAATTAGCCAGGCATGGTGGTGCATGCCTGTAATCCCACCTACTCGGGAGGCTGAGGCAGGAGAATCACTTGAACCTGGGAGGTGGAGGTTGTGGTGAGCCGAGATCACACCATTGCACTCCAGTCTGGGCGACAAGAGCAAAACTCTATCTAAAAAAAAAAAAAAAAAATTCTCACATATCATCCCACCTCAGCCTCCCAGCCTCCTGAGTAGCTAGGATCACAGGCACGTCCCACCATGCCCAGTTAAATTAAAGCAAAATAATAAATTATATATATATGTGTGTGTGTGTGTGTGTGTGTGTGTGTGTGTGTATACTGTGTTTAAAACAAATGTAAAGAAGAGAGGAGTGTGGAGAGACTGGCTGGGGGCAAAAAAGCAATAGTTAATTCCTAGGATGTATAGGTTGGCTATTACTCAGCTTCATTTTTGTCTTCAGTAGATTCGTTTTCTAGCTTCAACCCAAAAAGACCAAGCCTGAAGCTCCCTACTTTGAATCTGTGACTAAATCCTGATGGATTATCTGAGCAAGCTCTGTGGAGAAGCAAATAGCAGGGCCTGGGCACATCATGAATTCTAAATGGCTGATGTCATTACAAAAACCATAAGCAAGAAAGAATCTACGGTTTCCAGAAAGTGGGGGGAAAAGTTTCTAAGGAGAAAATATGAGTTGTGAAGAAGGAGGGTAGGGGTTATGTAGCAAAGAAGAGGTTACTGGGTGGTCCCTGTAGGCTGGGGGTGGGAGAGGGATGCACAGCAGGGTGGGGTGTGAGTGAGGCATGCTCAGAGATCATTTTTGTTTTTGTGTTTTGACCAGTGAAATGTTTGATTTTTTTTTTTAGTTCTAAAATTTTTAAATTTTTATTTTTTTCATCAGTGAAATGAGAGATGGTTTTGGGGAGGCCTGGGAACTGTCTAAGAGGTTTATTAACCTGGAGATTATCAAAGTAAGATTTGCCTTTTAGATAGATGCTTTTACACGGACGATAGAGCTTAAGATTTTTTTTTTTTCAGTTAGGTGTTAGAGTGCAGTTGTCCAGAATATGAATCATTCATTCATTGATCCCACTTTATGAAGCCGATAATATAAGGCAGGCACTCATCTAGACAAGAAAAGATAGTCAAAAGCAGCACAGTGACAATGGAGATGGAGTTATGTAACCCACGATACATACTGAGGAGACAGATTTGAGAAATACTTAGGAGTTAAAAATCAGTAGGACCTGATGACTAATGAAGGCAGTGGGGAGTGGAATGGAAAGAGTAAGGATATTGACAGATGCTTGAAACAAATATGTCCAATATTTTAGAATTATATAATAAATGTAAAGGAATTTTCTGTCAGGAGCTCCAGAAAGATTAAAACCCAAATGCTAATACATAAAGATCAAAACAGCCTTCGTTTGCAACATCTTTGAATGAGGAGACTACTTTGGACTTTGTTATTTCTCCAAGGCAGAAATAGAGACTTACCCCAGGGAGGTAATTATATCATCTACCGAATTGTAGGTTTAACCGAGAGAGGTTGAAATAAAATACAAAAGTCTTGCTGGGCCTCTCTCCATAGCCTCGTGGCAAGCGTTTCCTACCAGAATTCTAATTTTGTCAAAATGGGGTTGCTTTCATGTAATTTTAGAATAAGCTTTTAAAAACTGAGAGCATCAAGAGCAGCAAGTGAACACAGATGGGCTGGGGGGCAGAGTGAATTGGGCAAATTTTATAAGAATAAAAAAGAAGAGGGGATTTTACTAATGTTACCTTCAAAGGCAAAAGACCTAGTCAAAGCACTCATTTTTGCTTTCTTAATTCCTTATCTACTACTACAAAAAAAGAGCACCAAACTTATAAGGAAAAAAAAAAAAAGCTATGTGCTGTAAATGCCTTTTAACACATTTCCTTAGTAGTGCACTGTGTTGTATACATCATAATGTCTTGCTGGGCAGGCTGCCCAGCTCACCTCCTAATTCTACAGTTCTGTGAGGTGAAAGGTGAAATGTAATATTTACAATCCTGAGAATGAATTAATCCCTGGCAAAATAGAAGGATTTTATTTTCTCATCTGCTCACATCTAGCTGGCCTAATACTTAAGCAGTGTACCAGGGATCTGTTTCTACTTGTTGCCACAGGGCAGGGAACTAGAATCAGGTCCTGAAGCTAAATGTCTGACATATCTCAGACAAACAAAAACTGACAGAATTCATTACCACTAGACCAGTCTTACAAGAAATGCTCAAGGGAGTTCCACATCTGGAAGTGAAATGATAATTACTATCAAGAAAACACAAAAAGTATAAAACTCACTGGTAGAGCACATACACAAAGGAGAAAGAAAAGAATCAAACGTTACCACTATAGAAAACCACCAAATCACAAGGATGAACAATAAGAGGGGAAGAAAAGAACAAACATAAAAACAAACAAACAAACAAACAAAAATTAACAAAATGATAGAAGTCCTCACCTATCAATAATAAACTTGAATGTAAACTGATTAAATTTCCCCCCTTAAAATATATAGACTGGCTGAATGGATTAAAAAACATAGCCCAACTATGGTTGCCTGCAGGCCTCACTTCATCTGTAAAGACACACATAGACTGAAAGGGTGGAAAAAGATATTCCATGCAAACAGAAACCAAAAGCAAGCAGGGTAGCTGTACTTGCATCAGATGAAACATACTTCAAGTCAAAAACGATTAAAAAAAAGAAAAAGGGTATTATATAATGGTAAAGGGATCAATTCAGCAAGAGGACGTAACAATTCTAAATATATATGCACCAACACTGGAGCGCCCAGATATATAATATAAAGCAAATTATTATTAGATCTAAAGGGAGACATAGACACCAGTACAATAGCTGGGGAATTCAACACCCCATTCTCATCACCGAACGGATCATCTAGACAGAAAATCAACAACAAAACACTAGACTTAAACTGCACTTGAGGCTGGGCGCAGCGGTTCACATCTGTTATCCTAGTATGTTGGGAGGCTAAGGTGGGCGGATCACTTGAGGCCAGAAGTTTAAAACCAGCCTGGTCAACATGGTAAAACCCTGTGTCTACCAAAAATACAAAAATTAGCTGGGTGTGGTGGTGGGCACCTGTAATCCCAGCTACTTAGGAGGCTGAGGCATAAGAATTGCTTGAACCTGGGAGGTGGAGGTTGCAGTGAGTCAAGATCATGCTACTGGCCGGGCGTGGTGGCTCAAGCCTGTAATCCCAGCACTTTGGGAGGCCGAGACGGGCGGATCACGAGGTCAGGAGATCGAGACCATCCTGGCTAACACGGTGAAACCCCGTCTCTACTAAAAATACAAAAACTAGCCGGTGAGGTGGCGGGCGCCTGTAGTCCCAGCTACTCAGGAGGCTGAGGCAGGAGAATGGCATGAACCCGGGAGGCGGAGCTTGCAGTGAGCTGAGATCCGGCACTGCACTCCAGTCCGGGCGACAGAGCGAGACTCCGCCTCAAAAAAAAAAAAAAAAAAAAAAAAAAAAAAGATCATGCTACTGCACTCCCAGCCTGGGCAACAGAGTGAGACTCTCAAAAAAACAAAAACTCCCTGCATTTTAGACTAACAAAGAGACATTTACAGAGCATTTCATCCAACAGATTCAGAAAACACATTATTTCATCAGCACAAGAAACATTCTCCAGAACAGACCATATGTTTGGCCACAAAACAAGTCTCAACAAATTTAAAGTAACTGAAATTATATCAAGTATCTTTCCTGACCACAATGGAATAAAACCAGAACTCAACAATAAGGTGAAGTTTTGAAATGTACAAATACACGGAAATTAAACAATATGCTCCTGAATGATCAGTGAAGAAACTTTTAAATTTTCTTTTATTTTCTTTTTAGGTTTTTTTTTTTTTTTTTTTTTTTTTGAGACAGAGTCTCGTTCTGTCGCCCAGGCTAGAGTGCAGTGGCCGGATCTCAGCTCACTGCAAGCTCTGCCTCCCGGGTTTATGCCATTCTCCTGCCTCAGCCTCCCGAGTAGCTGGGACTACAGGCGCCCGCCACCTCGCCCGGCTAGTTTTTTGTATTTTTTAGTAGAGACGGGGTTTCACCGTGTTCGCCAGGATGGTCTCGATCTCCTGACCTCGTGATCCACCCGTCTCGGCCTCCCAAAGTGCTGGGGTTACAGGCTTGAGCCACCGTGCCCGGCTTCTTTTCTTTTTAAAGACAGTTCTTGCTATGTTGCCCAGGCTGGTCTTGAACTCCTGACCTCAAGTGATCCACCCACCTCAGCCTCCCAAAGTGCTGGGATTACAGGCGTGAGCCACTGTGCACAGCCTAAAGGTTGCTTAATGGATACAAAAGTACAGCTAGATAGGGGGAATAAGTTCTAGTGCTCTAAAGCACTATAGGGTGACTATAATTAACAATTTATTGTATATTTTCAAATAGCTAGAACAGCAGATTTTGAATGTTCCAACACAAAAAAATGATAAATGTTTGAGGTGATGGATATGCTAATTACCCTGATTTGATCCTTACACATTGTAAACATGTATCAAAATATCACAATATAGCCTGTAAATATGTATTAGGTATCAATTAAATATGTATTAGGTATCAAGTATTAAGTATCAATTAAATATAATAACAGCTGGGGCCAGGTACGGTGGCTTATGCCTGTAATCCCAGCCCTTTGAGAGGCTGAGGTGGGCGGATCACCTAAAGTTAGGAGTTCAAAACCAGCCTGGCCAACATGGTGAAACCCCGCCTCTACTAAAAATACAAAAATTAGCTGGGCATGGTGGCGGGTGTCTGTAATCCCAGCTACTCGGGAGGCTGAGGCAAGAGAATTGCTTGAACCCAGGAGACGGAGGTTGCAGTGAGCCGAGGTTGTGCCACTGGACTCCAGCCTAGGCAACACGAGCAAAACTCTATCTCAAAATAATAATAATAATAATAATAACAGCTGGACACAGTGGCTCATGCCTGTAATCCCAGCACTTTAGGAGGCTGAGGTAGGAGGATCACTTGAGCTCAGAAGATCAAGACCAGCCTGGGCAACACAGTGAGACCCCATCTCAAAAACAAACAAACAAAATAGTAAATAAACAAATGTCTGACAAAGCAGCACACGGATCTGGCACTGGAGTGTTCTCTGTCTCTGGACATCCATTATCTATACCCCTGTCCTTTCTGGGAAACAGCTTCGGGGAGTTCTACTTCTGGGAAACTACAGGGACAGCCCTGACAACAATAAACAGAAAACCATGCCAGAGGGCCTCAAATGCCCAACAATAAAGTGTGCTCCCATACTCTGCTCCTGGTCCATGGGTAAAAGGAGCTCTCAGCCTTGCAGGAGCCTTCTGTTGGTGCCGCCTGCCATGGGACAGGAAAGAAGCACCTGTGAGTAAGGGTCATGCACTCAATACACTGCTGCTGACTGCTAAGTGCCGGAATTTCATCTAGAGAAGCAGCTTTAGAAGTTAGGTGATGAATTCTACTCATTTTTAAATATATATACGTGTATATATAATCCCAGCATTTTGAAAGGCTGTGAAAGGCTGAGGTGGGCAGATCACTTGAGGTCAGGAGTTTGAGACCAGCCTGGGCAACATGGCGAAACCCCATCCCTACTAAAAATACAAAAATTAGCTGGCTGTGGTGGTGCGCACCTGTAGTCCCAGCTACTCAGGAGGCTGAGGCAAGAGGATCACTTGAACCCAGGAGGCGGAGGCTGCAGTGAGCTGATATTGTACCACTGCACTCCAGCCTGGTGACGGAGTGAGACTCCGTCTAAAAAACCACCAAAACTCAAAATTGCCAACAGGAAGAAGGCAGGAGCAAAACAGGTGCTCACAGCTGCCAGAGATTTATGGGCCCTGCCTGGGGTAGAGGTCTAAATGCTGGCTCTGCATTGAAAACATAAGGGAATTTCTTTGTCTTGCTCTTGCTCCGGCTCCCTGTTACTGCATACCATGGTATCTCTTTTCTTTCTAGGTGATAATGCCCTATCCATAAGCAGGTTACTAACAAAATGGAGGACAGGACTTCACTCCTCCCCAAATACCTACAAGGGGAAGTTCCCCTTTTACTGAGCACCGTGGCCACAATTTTAACAGTTACTACAAAATAAAAGTTGCTACATTCTCATGATGATGGGTTTTCCCATCACCTGAAAAATTATTTACCGAGTGTCTGTAGCCAGCGTGAAAAACACCCCTAAAGTTTAGATATGCATCAGTATTTCCTTCAAGAATAGCACACGTTAAAAGCTTTCATAAAGAGAAAACAAAAATAAGGAGTTGAAAAACATAAAAGTATAAATTAATAGCCACAAAAGGGAGAAGTTAAAGAGAGACTATGAAAACATATTTGTCTTGCAGAAAGATACCATCTGAGAAGCAACCCTGCAGGACTTGGCTGAAAGTCAACAGGTGGCTGATCAAATGAAGCGGTAGAAGCCGTGTAATTTGTCACATCAAGCATCTGCGACAAACCCACGCACAATCCGAGGAATGTAGGTGGTCTGACAAAAGGCCTCATGTTTAAAATTCTCCCTAAGCTTCCCCAAATCCATCACAAATTTCCCTGCGTGAGCTACTTTTTCAGACACAGTTTAGCTATCTGTTCCTGTGACACTAGGTGCATTTAAAGAGTTCTTGGGGGCCGGGTGCAGTGCCTCATGCCCATAATCCCAGCACTTTGGGAGGCCACGGCGGGTGGATCACCTGAGGTCAGGAATTGGAGACCATCCTGGTCAATGTGGTGAAACCCCCTCTCTACTGAAAATACAAAAATTAGCTGGGCGTGGTGGCATGTGCCTGTAATTCTAGTTACTCGGGAGGCTGAGGTGGGAGGATTGCTTGAACCTCGGAGGCAGAGGTTGCAGTGATCTGAGATCGTGCTACTGCACTCCAGCCTGGTTGACGGAGCAAGACTTTGTCTCAAAAAAAAAAAGAGTTCTTGGGGGTGGGTGTGGTGGTTCACACCTGTAATCCTAGCACTTTGGGAGGCTAAAGTGGAAGGATGGCTTGAGGCAGGGATTTTGAGACTAGTCTGGCAACATAGTGAGACATCATCTCTGCCAAAAAAGAAAAAAAAAATTCATGTTGAGACACATTTGTGTAAAAAGAGAAAAAATTACCTAGGCGTGGTGGTGTGCACCTGTAATCCTAGGTATTTGGAAGGCTGAGCCAGGAAGATTGCTTGAGCCCAGAAGTTTAATGCTACAGTGAGCTATGATTGTGCCGCTGTGTTCCAGCCTGGGCAATAGAATGAGACCCTGTCTCAAAAACAACTACAACAAAAAACTGGACACAGTGGCTCGCACCTGTGATCCCAGCACTCTGGGAGGCCAAGGCAGGTAGATCACCTGAGGTCAGGAGTTCGAGACCAGCCTGACCAACATGATGAAACCCTGACTCTACTAAAAATACAAAATTAGCCAGGTGTGGTGGCACATGCCTGTAATTCCAGCTACTTGGGAGGCCGAGGCAGGAGAATCGCTTGAATCCAGGAGGTGGAGGTTGCAGTGAGCTAAGATCGCACCACTCCACTCTAGCCGGGGCAACAAGAGCGAAACACTGTCTCAAAAGAAAAAAAACCTCTATACTTTTTTTATTGTTACAATGACAAAAATAGAGGCTTTTCTCTCCAGGAGCTCTAAGTGAAATTAATGAGAATTCTCATGACCCTAGGAAGAGAAATTTTAAAAACAAACATATAGGCCGGGTGTGGTGGCTCACGCCTGTAATCCCAGCACTTCGGGAGGCTAAGGCAGGTGGATCGCTTGAGGTCAGGAGTTCAAGATCAGCCTGGCCAACATGGTGAAACCCCATTTCTACTAAAAATACAAAAATTGGCCAGGCGTGGTGGCATGCACGCCTGTATCCCAGCTACTCAGGAGGCAGAGGCAGGAGAATCACTTGAACCCAGGAAGTGGAGGTTGCTGCAGAAAGCTGAGATCAAGCCACTGTACTCCAGCTTGGGCAACAGAGTGAGACTCCATCTCAAAAAACAAACAAACAAGGAAACAAACAAACAAAGAAAACCACAAACATATAAACCAGGATTTAGGGTGGAAAGCAGAGGACTAGGATGGTAAGCAAAAGAATTGATTTACAGAGTAAAAGTCATTCATATGCAAAAAAGGGCCAAAGCTGTTTTAGAGAAGTTTTCTACTGTTGATTTCCGAGGGTTTCAACACAACCAAGCAGCCTTCCCAGGGAAAGCCAGGTAGAGCAAAGGGTCTAAAATGAGCTCATTATCCGGCATCTCCCCTGGATAAATGAAGCACCCACCACACGAGGCTGCTCCAGATAGCTGAACGCCACCCTGTGAGTGGTACAGCTTTTCTTTGACTATGTCTGCAAATTTTCTTTCATTTTTTGAAATGTTAATATATTTATTTATTTATTTTATTTCGAGACCAGGCTGTGAGATTGGCTAATTTTTGTATTTTTGGTAGAGACGGGGTTTCACCGTGTTGCCAAGGCTGGTCTCGAACTCTTGGGCTCAAAAATCCAAACGCCTCTGCCTCCTGAAGTGCTGGGATTACAAGCATGAGCCACCGTGCCTGACCTGTTTGTAAATTTTCTACTGACGGTGATTTTTCTATCATCTTCAACAGAGATGACCAATATACATACTTAAAGAAAGTGAACTTGCAACACAACTTGGTCGTAACAAGATTCTGCATATGAGAAAACCAAGAACCGGAAAGACAAGGGATCCATCAGGAACACCACATGTTGCAACAGAACAATGACACCTGAGGTGACTTTCCCTGGACTTTCCCTTTCTTGTCAGACTAACAAGGACAGACACTTAAATTCATGCTCTTTAATTTCAAGGAAACCTCTCCCTCCTTCCCTTTTTCCTTTCCTTCCTTCCTCTTTCTCTCTCCCTCTCCCTTTCTTATATTTAATTTAAACAAACTTGGTTTCCTGTTTTCTCTGCAGAAAAGTAGAAATAAATTGAAGGGAGGAAGGAACAAGGAGGAGACAGTGAGAGGACTGGGGAGGCTCCCCGTACAAAAGGTGACAAGAACTGAGGACTGACAACTGGCAAAAGGCTGGCAAAAGTATGTTCTTTGTTTTGGCTTACTTCCCATTTCTTTACTATTTGTTGCACTTGGGTATTTACATAGTTAAGAAATTAATTTTTTTGTTTGTTTGTTTGTTTGTTTTTGAGACGGCATCTCACTCTGTCCCCCAGGCTGGAGTGCAGTGGTGCGATCTCGGCTCACTGCAAGCTCCGCCTCCCGGGTTCACGCCATTCTCAAAAAAAAAAAAGAAAGAAATTAATTTACTTTTCTTTCTATTCTCACTCCTTTCTGCCTCTCCTCTACCTCCCAAATCTTCTTCTTCTTTTTTTTTTTTGAGACAGGGTCTTGCTCTTCACCCACATTGAAGTGCAGTGTCACAATCACAACTCACTTCAGCCTTGACCTCCTGGGCTCAAGCAATCGTCTTACCTCAGCCTCCCAAACAGCTGGGACCACAGGAATGCACTGACACTCTTGGCTAATTAAAAAAATTTTTTTTGTATTAATGGGGTCTCCCTATGTTGCCCAGGCTGCTCTTGAACTCCTGGGCTCAACCAATCTTTGGTCTCTCAAAGTGCTGGGATTAAAGGTGTGAGCCACTCTGTCTGGCACCAAACCTTCTTGACATCTAACCATATTGTAAGATCTGCAGAGTGCAGATCTATTAAGAGCCTGAGTTCTAATACCAGAATACCTTGGTGTGAATCCCAGCTTTCCCCCGCTTGCTAACTGGGTCATCCTCTGTAAGGTACTTTAACACCTTGTTCTATAGTTTTCACATCTGTTAAATAAGAAAAATGAACAGAACCTACCTTACAGGCTTGTGTTATGAATTATTTATAAAGTCCTCCCTGAAATACTAGCTATTATTATCATAAATCTTTACCTTATCTCACAGATAATCAGTATCTTCTTTTTCTCAATTCAACAAAACCACAGTTGGTAGATAGTGCATATTTATTTTGAGAAGTCTTAATGAAGTACGGCTGGTCTAACAGGTTCTTTTCTTTCTTTCTTTCTTTCTTTTTTTTTTTTGGAAACGGAGTCTCGCTGTTTCCCAGGCTGGAGTAAAGTGGCGTGATCTTGGCTCACTGCAACCTCTGCCTCCCAGGTTCAAGCAATTCTCCTGCCTCAGTCTCCCAAGTAACTGGGATTACAGGCACCCACTACCACACCCAGCAAAGTTTTGAATTTTTAGTAGAGGTGGGGTTTCGCCATGTTGGTCAGGCTGGTCTTGAAGTCCTGACCTCAAGTAATTTGCCCACCTCAGCCTCCCAAATTGCTGGGATTACAGACGTTAGCCACTGTGCCCGGCCTGGTCTAATAGGTTCTTGTAGCACATCTCAGGAAAGTGGCCTTGTGGTTCAGTCCAGCACTGGCAGAACACGCTGAAGTTTGAGACTGGACTCAAGTACACCTGTGAGTCAGCTATGTGGATCAGCCTTGAGCTCCAGGCCAGCCTGGGGCCACCCAGGGCCACCCTGGTACAGATCTGACATGGCCCCAATCAACCTCTCTAGGCCCATCTATTCTCTGCCACTAAAATTGTGCCCCAAATGCTTTGCTTCAAAAGCACAGCACTTCCCTGGGCTAGTCCTGCTGTTTCTTGCACTGCCCACGCTTGTTCATCTTTATCTGGAACACCTTTCTCCTCCTCACTCCCTGGCAAACTTCCACTTTCCCTTCCAGGTTTTATTTAACTCTCATTTCCTCTATCTGGAAGCCCCCTCAGCAGTGCCTGCCCTCTGTGCCAAATCTCCTAGTTATGTCTATCCTGATATTTTCCAGAGTAATGGACACAATTCTGGCTGACCCTTCCCATAGACTGCCGGCTCCTGGAGAGCCCAGCAGCACTTCTGAATGATCAAATGATGGGCAAGCCTTTTGGACTTCTTTCAAAATTAAGCTCATGGGCTTTTGATCAGTGTTAAGAGTCAGATGAGGACCAGCGTGGTGGCTCACACCTGTAATCCCAGCACTTTGGGAGGCCCAGGTGGGAGGATTGCTTGAGCCTAGGGATTCAAGACCAGCCTGGGCAACATAGGGAGACCCTGTCTCTACAAAAAAGAAAAAAAAAAAAAAGAGAAAATCTGGGCTCCTGGAGATTTGTTCTCAGTTGAAAGGGGGCCAGACATGTGAATTCTTACATTCCTAAAGTGCAGGGTAGCAGTTACCACCCATTTTTGGAGGAAGTTTCAAAGGAATCAGACAATAAACTTGTTTCTTAAGGACTTCTGAGAAAAGAGAAAACAATACTATAATTTCTGTTTAAGTGTCACTGGGCAAACAGGTATAATATGTAGGTCTGGCTCAAGTATGGATAGGTAGGAGAGAATTACAAATTTTTCATGAGCTCTGAAGTTGCAGCAACTTATTTACTTCAATGATAGAGTTCTAAAGGATTTGAAGAGTTGTGGAAATAGTAAAATGTTGTGCTAGGAGCCTCGTAGAATTAAAGAATGCAAGAGATAGAAGTGGCCTTACAGATCAATTACTAGTTCTCAATTATGAGTTAGTGATAACATTTTCACTGGTCCACAGAAAACAGATACATTTGGATAATCTGCTATTTATTTTTTTTTACAGTATTGGCTCCAAGTGATACCATATATTTTTTAAAAAGCTACATAAATTCAATATAAATAGTTGTTATTCTGAGATTAAATATGTTTACACTTTTGTGGTACTAAAATATTCTTTCATGAAAAGATGATGATTATAAATGATAGTTTGGTCTTTTTTTTTTTTTTTTTTGAGACGGAGTCTCGCTTTGTCGCCCAGGCTGGAGTGCAGTGGCCGGATCTCAGCTCACTGCAAGCTCCGCCTCCCGGGTTCACGCCATTCTCCTGCCTCAGCCTCCCGAGTAGCTGGGACTACAGGCGCCTGCCACCTCGCCCGGCTAGTTTTTTGTATTTTTTAGTAGAGACGGGGTTTCACCGTGTTAGCCAGGATGGTCTCGATCTCCTGACCTCGTGATCCGCCCGTCTCTGCCTCCCAAAGTGCTGGGATTACAGGCTTGAGCCACCGCGCCCGGCCTGGTCTTTTTTTTAAAAAAAGAAAAAGCTGAAATATAACATATATATTCCCAGTTAGGCTTTTTTTTGAGATGGGGTCTTGCTCTGTTGCCGAGGATGGAGTGTAGCAGAGATCACGGCTCACTGTAGCCTCCAACTCCTGGGCTTGAGAGATCCTCCTGCTTTAGCCTCTTGAGTAGCTGGGACCCCAGGTGCATGTTACCACACCTGGCTATTTTTTTTCAATTTTTTGTTGAGATGGGATCTCACTGTGTTGCACAGTCTGGTCTCGAACTCCTGTGCTCAAGTGATCCTCCCCTGCCTCAGCCTCCCAAAGTGCTGGGATTACAGGTGTGAGCCACCACACCCAGTGACACAAGTTTTATACAGTCCATTAGAGTGCATATTAAGCCCCACTGTGCTTTGCCACAATGACTTTTTACAATCAAGTAAAATAACTTGGCCTTTACAGGGCCTTTAAATGCACAAATTATGCCCTGTTGTGATTTTCATCCGATCAACTCAACCAGATAGCATGAGAAGATTTTATAAATATACACAAATAAATATGCACTTATTTCATAACCTCCACTTATAAGCTAATTGGTTCACTTTCTTCCTTATCAGTCATAAAACAGCAGCCACCACTATTTTTTCCTTGCAGTTCACAACATATAGTTCTACTGCAATAATTCTGACTCTAGGACCAGATGGGCCAGCTTACTCATGCCCTTCTACTGAGTCATGTAAATATCACAAGATGACACGTGCTACCAAGACAAACAGAAAAGCCTTTAAACTCAGCCCTGGAGCCAGGAAAATATCCAAAAACTGTGATGCCAAAAATTTGACCCCATTGATCTCAATTTTTCCTTATTATTCCAATTAGTTTTGTAGTCACTCTATTTATGGGAGTTCCTAATGCCTGCTGTTAACTGAAGTTGCTGTTTGGTATGCAGGCTCACATGCTTACGTTTCTTCCTTGCAAAAAGTTTGAACTAGCAGCCATAAACTCAACCCATTAAAGAGGCCAAAGTGGCTGGGCGCAGTGGCTCACACCTGTAATCGGGCCCTCTGAGAGGCGGAGGCGGGCAGATTGCTTGAGTCCAGGAGTTTGAGACCAGCCTGGGCAACACGGTAAAACCCTGTCTGTACTAAAAAATACAACGGGCATGGTGGTGTGTGCTTGTGGTCCCAGCTACTCAGGAGGTGAAGATGGGAGAATCACCCGAGCCTGCGGAGGTCGAGGCAGCAGTGAGCTGAGATCACGCCACTGTACTCCGGCCTGGGCAACAGAGTGAGACCCTGTCCCCTCCCCCGAACTCCCAAAAAGGCCAACTAAAACAAAAGCTGTTACCTAATGTAAGATGAGTATCCAGTAAACTTATTTAAAACTTTTTTTAACTTTAATTTCTTTTGCATTAAAAAAAATTTTTTTTTTTTTTTTGAGACGGAGTCTCTATCTGTCACCCAGGCTGGAGTGCAGTGGTGCGATCTCAGCTCACTACAACCTCCACCTGCTGGGTTCACTCCATTCGCCTGCCGAGTAGCTAGGACTACAGGTGCCTGCCACAACGCCCGGCTAATTTTTTGTGTTTTTGGTAGAGACGGGGTTTCACCATGTTAGCCAGGATGGTCTCGATCTCCTGACCTCGTGATCCAGCCGCCTCGGCCTCCCAAAGTGCTGGGATTACAGGCGTGAGCCACTGCACCCAGCCAAAAAAACATTTTTTTAATCTTAAAAAAAAATAAGACAGGGTCTCACCATGTTGCTCAGGCTGGTCTCAAACTCCCGGCCTCAAGTTATCCAACCGCCTTGGCCTCCCAAAGTGCTGGGATTACAGGTGTGAGCCACCATGCCCAGCCCCAGTAAAGTATTATCTTACCATTTTAAAAATTTTTTAATTTTGAAATAATTTTAGACTTACAGAAAAGTGGTAAAAATACTACATCTCTGTCCCAGCTTTCCCTCATGCTAAGACTACATAAACACAGTACACATATCAAAACTAAGAAATTACCACTGGAATAATTCTATTAACTAAACTACAGAATTTATAAAGATTTCACCACTTTCTCCACTAATGTCCTTTCTTGGCCTCGAGAGCCAATCCATGATCCCACATAACACAAAAAGGTTAAATTCACCAACCTATAGGAATCAGGGTTTCATCCACAGGCAAGTAAGTATCCGCTTCTATGGTGACTTCATGGTCATATATATTTGGGGAACCCTGGGAGGAAAAGATAGGGGAAAGGTTTTCTGCTTAGTCTTATTTCATATACTCACTTTTTAACTTATCTTGCAAAAATGTTTTCAGGCATTGACAAAAACTTTTAAAATCTTGTTTGGCTGATGGTAATGATTGAATATAATCATTTAAGTGTAGGTAGATAAAGCCTCAAAATAGCAACAGATAAATTCGGAAGAAACTTTCAAGTGTGCACTCATTTTCTTTTCTAAATAGAATATGAAGGTGAAAAATCAGAGACCACAGTGGTTTGAAAGCCTTTTGGACTTTGGCTTATTAGTGTAGGTGTTTCTTCTACTCTTCTCACATGCCAGGCAACCAGAAGAGCAAGGGCTGGTAACCAGAAACACACACATCCTGAGAGGTCAGGGGACTGCTCCAGGCTCACTCGTGGGGGTGCACCCGGCACTCCCCTCTAGCCCAGTTTCCACACAGAGGCCCCACTCTCTGCTCCATGACAGAAGCCCAGGTGTCAGAACTGCAGTCCCTGCTTTTGAGAATTTGCCCACCTCCTCCATGAAGATGCAGTCTGCCCTTTTCGGGGGAGTCAAAGGCTGGTGCAAGAAGTACTGGTCAGTGTCAGAAGGCCTGGGGTCTAGTTCCAACTCTTCCTGAGCGGTCCCAGGGAATTTATTTAACCGAATAGACTCTCATTTCCTTTGGTTTAAAACTGGGCTAATGGGGCTGGGCGCGGTGGCTCATGCCTGTAATCCCAGCACTTTGGGAGGCCAAGGTGGGCGGATCACCTGAGGTCAGGAGATGGAGACCAGCCTGACCAAAAAGAAGAAACCCCGTCTCTACTAAAAATACAAAGTTAGCCGGGCGTGGTGGCGCATGCCTGTAATCTCAGCTATGCCGGAGGCTGAGGCAGGAGAATTGCTTGAACCCAGGAGGTGGAGGTTGCGGTGAGCCAAGATCACATCATTGCACCCCAGCCTGGGCAACAAGAGCAAAACTCCATCTCAAAAAATAAATAAACAAACAAACAAAGAAATAAATAAATAAACAAACAAAATAAAATAAATTTGGGCTACTGATGCCTCTACCTTTTCCAGGGTCCTTGTGAACAACAGTTTAGAAAAGGTGCATTGTGCTGTTTGTAAATCAGCAAGTAGCTTTATACATGCATGTTTCTAATACAAATGCTTATTTTATATTATTATTTATTTATTATATAAAATAATTATTTTATATTATTATTTATTTATTATATAAAATAATTATTTTATATTATATTGCTATTATTCAATAGCAACATATTTTAAAGGTTCACACCAGAAGATGTGGAAGGGAAACCAAGTGAGGGCTTTTGCTTAGTGAATGCTCAAAGATACGCTAAACTAGTGGTTCTCAGTTGGGGATAATTTTGCCCCTCAGGGGAAAATTGACATTTGACTTTTTTTTTTTTTGAGACTGAATTTTGTTCTTGTTGCCAAGGCTGGAATGCAATGGCGCAATCTTGGCTCACTGCAACCTCCACCTCTCGGATTCAAGTGATTCTCCTGCCTCAGCCTCTCTAGTAGCTGGGATTACAGGCATGCACCACCACGCCCAGCTAATTTTGTATTTTTAGTAGAGACGGGGTTTCTCCATGTTGGTCAGGCTGGTCTCAAACTCCCGACCTCAGGTGATCTGCTCACCTCGGCCTCCCAAAGTGCTGGGATTATAGGTGTGAGCCACTGCGCCCAGTAAACTTTTTTTTTTTTTTTTTGAGACAGAGTCTCGCTCTGTCACCCAGGCCTGAGTGCAGTAGTGCTACCTCAGCTCACTGCAGTCTCTGCCTCCCAGGTTCAAGCGATTCTCCTGCCTCAGCCTCCCGAGCAGCTGGGATTACAAGCGTGCACCACCACACTCGGCTAATTTTTGTATTTTTAGTAGAGATGGGGTTTCACCATATTGGCCAGGCTGGTCTTGAAATCCTGACCTCAGGTGATCCACCCACCTCAGCCTCCCAAAGTGCTGGGATTACAGGTGTGAGGCACTGTGCCTGGCCAACTCGTTTTTTTGAGACAGGGTTAGGACAGGTTAGCTGGAAACAGATTCTATGGTCTGAAAGACTGGCCCACACAATCAACCGGAGTCATTCTGAGAAGAAAGGTCAAGATTTGAGAGACCATGAGAATGCATGTCTAAACATGACAGAAACTGGTTTAATTACACTACTAGTAGGCTCTTTTTCTGAAAAACTACGATTCTCTTTTTTTTTTCTGAGGCAGAGTGTTACAGTCACCCAGGCTGGAGTGCAGTGGTGCAATCTTGGGTCACTGCAACCACCACCTCCAGGGTTCAAGCAATTCTCCTGCCTTAGCCTCCTAAGTAGCCGGGATTACAGGCGCCCACCTCCATGCCAGGCTAAGTTTTGTATTTTTAGGAGAGATGGGGTTTCACCATGTTAGCCAGGCTGGTCTCAAACTCCTGACCTCAAGTAATCTGCCTGCCGTGGCTTCCCAAAGTGCTGGAATTACAGACTTGAGCCACCGCGCCTGGCCAGAAGAACCATGATGCTCTTGTATTCTCCCAGTGGGTGCATGCTGGGCAGGGGTATGAGTGGGTAGGGGGCAAGGCCAGGGCAGAGGCCTCTCCTCTGCACTTCCTACAGCTTGTTTGGTCCCTGCTCTGAGTTGCGGCGGCAGGTCCAAGATGGGAGAGGGTCTGCACCCCTGCCTAGAGCAGGTCTAGACTAGAGGGGATGTCTCTTCTGTGCGGCTCTCTCTCCTGCCATCCTCTCATGCCTCAGGTGGTGCCAGCACCTGAAGATGCCCCTGGGACTGTTGGAGAGGAGCTGAGGGAAGAGAATTTGAGACTACTGTACTTCCCTGGCCCTATTTGTTCACTACTCAGCTCAACACGGAGGGCTTTGGGTCAGCCGAGACAAGGAGTGCGAAGGTTGGGTTCAAGGCCTTGGTGGCACTAAACTGGGAGCTTCAGCCCACGTACAGAACTGAAGCGTGTTAGAAAAGGAGAACCCAGATGGACCGAAGCGTCTCCATACTTCCTGTGCACAAACAAGCCTAGAGGAACACAATCTATCTAATATCATCCAATGAGGACGCCTGCAGGAGGCAAAGCCATTCTCCAGACTCCTGGCCTAGCATTAATTCAGGTCTTCCCTCTGTTTCCTAGGTGCCTGCCTCTTTAGAAACAGATCCATGCAGTATATATTCTTTCGTGCCTTGTTACTTCCACACAACATAACGCTCCTGGGATCATCCATGTTATATTCCTTTGTACTATTGAGTAGTATTCCATTGTATGAATGTATCACAGTTTGTTTATCCATTCTCCTGTTGATAGACTTTTGGGTTGTTTCCAGTGTTTTACTATTATAAATAAAGCTGCTTAGAAATTTCCATTTTCTGGTTTTTTTGTTTTTTTTTTTTTAGCACTAGAGAAATGAATCAACATGAAAATCACACACCAAATAAACTGATAAATCTAAGATTTAGGAAGAAGCCTAGGAGGAGAAGGAAAAGAACATTCATCAGGCACCCTCCTTCTTAAGAGTCACCAAGCGGTAGCAACATTCCTTCATTAAAGAGATGCATGCTTCATGGCTGGGCACGGTGGCTCACGCCTGTAATCCCAGAACTTTGGGAGGCCGAGATGCGCGGATCACTTCAGGTCAGGAGTTCAAGACCAGCCTGACCAACATGGTGAAACCTCATCTCTACTAAAAATACAAAAAATTGGCCGGGCGCGGTGGCTCAAGCCTGTAATCCCAGCACTTTGGGAGGCCGAGACGGGCGGATCACGAGGTCAGGAGATCGAGACCATCCTGGCTAACACGGTGAAACCCCGTCTCTACTAAAAATACAAAAACTAGCCGGGCGAGGTGGCGGGCGCCTGTAGTCCCAGCTACTTGGGAGGCTGAGGCAGGAGAATGGCGTAAACCCGGGAGGCGGAGCTTGCAGTGAGCTGAGATCCGGCCACTGCACTCCAGTCCGGCGACAGAGCGAGACTCTGCCTCAAAAAAAAAAAAAAAAAAAAAAAAAAAAATTAGCCAGGCATGGGGCACATGCCTGTAATCCCAGCTACTCCAGAGGCTGAGACGGGAGAATCGCTGGAACCTGGGAGGTGGAGGTGGCAGTGAGCCAAGATTGCACCACTGCACTCTAGCCTGGGAGACAGTGAGACTCCGTCTCAAAAAAAAAGAAAAAAAAAAAGATGCATGCTTCTTTTTATGACTCTTCTAGGCTGGAAAAATGCAATGATCTACTCTGGTGGAATATTACTGTTGGAATCATTTCCTTTCAACACTGATGAAAACTTGGCAAGAAATGCTGATTCACAAACAGACCTTGAGGCCCATCTCTGGGTTCGGTATTTGTTTTGGTTAACTTTGCTTGGCTGCTACCCATTTGTAACATTAACCATTTATAGAGCCCATTATGATTTGCAGGGGACTTTAAAGACATTGCGCAATGTCTCTACCACAGCCTTAACTCAGCTCTCATCAATTCTAGCAGGAGGGTACAGACACTGCGGGTTACTACCTACAAGCCATGGCAACTCTTTTACTAGCAACTCTGTGCCCCTAGGCAGAAACCAGGCTTGTTGATTTATCCTATGCTAGACCAGATATTCAGATATTCAGGGAAGGGGACTCCCCTCTCCATTCCCAGAGGGCGAATTTTGACTGATCTAAGCCAATCATCGTGGCCTAATTCCCTTGCTGGCGATTGGGTTAGGTAGAGCATAGGCCACACTTCTGGCCAATGAGAAGTCAGAGAAAGTTGGCTGGAGGGCTTCTAAGAAAGGTATTGCTTTTTCTTAAAAAGAGGACATTAGAGATATGAAAAAAGGAATAAGTCTTTTTGTCTCTGGATGTGACTATATGAGGAGGTGATTCCTGGAGCTGTGGCCATGAGGGGACAAGGCTGAAGACAAAAGCCAAAATACTGAGGAAGCAGACGGAAACAAAAATACCACTTATTAAATTTAAATAACACACAAAAATATATAAGATGAGCTGACTAATTTAAATATCAGGTTTTGAGCTATGTCCCTGGGGAGGGTTTGAGATATATGATAATGCTTCTCAAGGTATGGCAAGAGATATTCCGAAGATGCAGAAGCACTTGATTCCAGGTCCGGCTTGGTGATCATCCACTCCTACTGGAGTGCCTCAGAAGGCTGGTGCCCCCATCCACCTTCAAACCTGAAGCTGGTGGCTGTGGATTCAAGCTACGCTTACTAAGATACACATTGAACATCCCTAATCTGAAAATCTAAAATCTGGGGCCGGGCACGGTGGCTCACGCCTGTAATCCCAGCGCTTTGGGAGGCCGAGGCAGGCAGATCACCTGAGGTCAGGAGTTCGAGACCAGCCTGGCCAACATGGTGAAACCCCCATCTCAACCAAAAATACAAAAATTAGCTGGGTGTGGTGGTGGATGCCTGTAATCCCAGCTACTAAGGAAGCTGAGGCAGGAGAATTGCTTGAACCCGGAAGGTGGAGGTTGCAGTGAGCCGAGATTGTGCCACTGCACTCTAGCCTGGGCAACAAGAGCGAAACTCCGTCTGAAAAAAAAAAAGACAATCTAAAATCTGAAATGCTCCAAAATCTGAGCTTTTTGAGTGCCAACATGATGCTCAGAAAAGTAGTCACTGACTGGAACATTCCAGATTTCGAGTTTTCAGATTACGAATGCTGAACGAATAAGTATACATAATGCAAATATTCCAAAATCTGGAAATCTCCAAAATCCAAAACATTTCTGGCCCCAAGTATTTTGGATAAGGGATATTCAGTCTGTGGTATATGGAAGGAAGTTTATACTGACCGCCCTTTTGGGTGGCGTCTAAGATCTAGGAAACTATTCAGCCTCTAAAAAGAGATTCAGAAATACCCGTCACTCCTAGTCCCTGCAGGACTGGAAGGGTGGTAAAAAGCCTTAGTAAACCTAACATTCCCATATTGTCTCCTTCATTGGAACACATTGGCAGATGGAATACTGCATGCATAATTTCTCTTTCTATTTCTGAATCTATTCCTTTAGATCTCCCCTCCCCATTATTAAATAGGATGTCCTAAGTATGCAGAAATGTAAAGAACAGAATTATCACCATAGTTTATTACCTACATAAAACAATACTTTGTTCTATTTCTGTCGTTTCTTTCTGAACTTATTTTAAGAAGTAGAGCCTCTTAGGTCTGAGTATTTTTGTTTTATTTTTGTCTTTTGTTTTGGTTTTAATATTATTTATTTTAAAGATGGAGTTTCGCTCTTGTTGCCCAGGCTGGAGTGCAATGGCACGATCTCAGCTCACTGCAACCTCAGTCTCCCAGGTTCAAGTGATTCTCCTGTCTCAGCCTCCCAAATAGCTGGGATTACAGGCCCATGCTACCACGCCCAGCTAATTTTGTATTTTTAGTAGAGACAGGTTTCACCATGTTGGTCAAGCTGGTCTCAAACTCCTAACCTCAGGTGATTCACTCATCTCGGCCTCCCAAAGTGCCAGGATTACAGGCATGAGCCACAGCACCCAGCCTTGTTTTTAAGATTTCAAGAAGGATGGTGAAAGTTCCTGAAGATAAGGAACACGCAAGTAAAGGGTCAACTTTTTTAAAGGGAAAACTTTGGAAATTTTACAAGAACCAATTAACTCTGCAATTTGGGAAAATTCTAGAAAACAGAACCCAGTAGATCATCAGCAAACTCCTGAAACGGTATAAAAATGTGAGATATTACTAGCTGACTGTGAACATCATCTTGCGGTAGAAAATGAGGCTAAAGTGAGTCACGTATAGTGGACAATGATGAGTTCTTCAGATAAAGAGGAAGTAATAAATATAATCTACAGAGTTTAGCTGAGCTTTTTATTCTGTCTGATATGATAGCCTTCTCAATGAGCTAAACTGTTACCGTTAGGAGGGAATGAGGTAGTTCAGAAGGGATCACTTAAGGGGGGTTGTCAGCAGCTCTACACCACTCTTAGGTGGGCAGTTCAAGTGGTCCCCCACTGGGGTCTATTCCTCTGCTGGGTTGATTTTAGTGTCTTAACCAACAACTTCATAAAGGGCTTCTAACAGCAGCTGACAAACAGTAGGTAGTGTTATTATTATGAAATCGAGAACATGCCTATTAAGCTAAAAAAAAAACAGGTCTTCTAAATACAAATCCAGTGCTCTTTCCACGGTGCTGTGCAGGGCAGGACTGGCCCACCCAAACCCCTGGGAGGAGGTGGCAGGTTCACAGGGGAAGCACACAGATATTGGCAGCATATCTAAAGGAGCTGGGCCACGCCATTTCCAAAGCTCCAAGGGTGGAAGGCACCTTAATTGGAACAAATTTGGGGGGAATAGAAGTGGAATAAGGGAAGTAAATATAAGTGCATGTTACAATTAGATTCTGAGAGGGAGTTCTTGAAACAGTTAGTTACCTGTCTGAAGCCAATGGGAAATAAGTACTCTCTTGGCAGTACAATGTACTCATTCTGTCTTTCTCTATAATTTTCAATTATTGAGCACCTACTATAAGTCTTCTGCTGGCCCTTTTTGTCATCATGAGGGTGACCTCACTGCCACAGCAATTCCACACTGCTCTGATCTCTCTAGCCACAGCCCAGGACATTCCACAAAGCACGAAGCAGGAAAGAAGAAACAAATTCACTTACCTGGCCTGCCAGGTTGAAGTAAGAATGATTGGTCAGGTTGACTGGTGTGGCCTGACTGGCCTGTGCTCTATAGTTGACCACGAGCTCCCCGCCGTCCAGTGTGTATGTCACCCAGACTTTTAACTCTCCGGGGTAGCCTTCCTCACCATCTGGACTGACGCGCGAGAACTGGACGCCATTGGACAGCACCCGAGGGGTCCAGAGCACCTGGAAAAATTGTTTTCAAAGTTGTGTAGTTGCTTCAACCTCAAGTTAAATGCCACATTTCAATATTTAAAGACAACTGATTTCACAAGGAAAGTGGTTATATAATCAATTAAGACTTTTGAATGATAGCCTGGATTTTTTTTTTTTTTTTTGAGACAGGGTCTCACAATGTTGTCCAGGCTGGAGTACAGTGATACATCTTGGCTCACTGCAACCTCCACCTCCCAGGTTCAAGAGATTCTCGAGCCTCAGCCTTCCGAGTACGATTATAGGCATGAGCCACCGTGCCCGGCTAATTTTTGCATTTTTCACAGAGACACGGTTTCGCCCCAATGACCAGGTTGGTCTTGAACTCCTGACCTCAAGTGATCTACCTGCCTCGGCCTCCCAAGATGCTGGGATTACAGGCATGAGCCACCGCACCGAGCCCCTGGATTTTAATTATTCCAAATTTTTGTTTTTCTCTACCTTCTCACACTCCGCATTCTCTTTTCTCTAACTTTGTACATATATGTGTGTCTACAATAATTTCCTCTTCTCTTCTTTGATGATTTTTCTTTGATTTTATTTTTTATCTTGTAGCCCCACTCTGCTAAATGCCATATAGCAATATCTGCTGAGAGTACTAAAAAAACTTTAATAAATCAGCCCCTGTCTCTTGGGGGTACTATATACAAACATTTATTAAAATTCCTGCAAGGCTCTCTCTGTTCCCTAGGCAGAGTTCCAAACAAATAAGGCACTTGTGCCATTAAGAAGAGTTGTAGCCCACAAGTCAAGAGTCCTGATTTGGGGGGCTTCATTTGTGCCTAGCTCATTGTGTGACTCTAGGCATTAATCTCTTTCATAAAATAAAGAGGTTGAAGAAATTATCTCGAAGTTTCTTCTTGTTCTAGAAAATATGATTCTAAGACTGACAAAAAAAGTATGGAGTTTATTTTTAAAGTTTTTTTTTTTTTTTTTTTTTTTTTTTGAGACGGAGTCTTGCTCTGTCACCCAGCCTGGAGTGCAGTGGCCGGATCTCAGCTCACTGCAAGCTCCGCCTCCCGGGTTCCCGCCATTCTCCTGCCTCAGCCTCCCGAGTAGCTGGGACTACAGGCGCCACCACCTCGCCCGGCTAGTTTTTTGTATTTTTTAGTAGAGACGGGGTTTCACCGTGTTAGCCAGGATGGTCTCGATCTCCTGACCTCATGATCCGCCCGTCTCGGCCTCCCAAAGTGCTGGGATTACAGGCTTGAGCCACCGCGCCCGGCCTAAAGTTTTTTTTTTTGTGGTCGGGTGCAATAGCTCATGCCTGTAATCCCAACACTTGAGCTCAGGAATTCAAGACCAGCCTGGGCAACATAGTGAGACTTCATCTCTCTAAAAAAGTTTAAAAAATTAGCCAGGTATGGGCTGGGTGCGGTGGCTCATGCCTGTAATCCCAGCACTTTGGGAGGCCAAGGCAGGCGGATCATGAGGTCAGGAGATTGAGACCATCCTGGCTAACACAGTGAAACCCCGTCTCTACCAAAAATACAAAAAATTAGCCAGGCATGGTGGGAGGCACCTGTGGTCCCATCTACTCAGGAGGCTGAGGCAGAAGAATGGTGTGAACCTGGGAGGCGGAGCTTGCAGTGAGCCGAGATCGTGCCACTGCACTCCAGCCTGGGCGACAGAGCGAGACTCTGTCTCAAAAAAAAAAAAAAAAAAATTTGCCAGGTATGGTGGTGCACACCTGTAGTCCTAGCTACTCAGGAGGCTGAGAAGGGAGGATCGCTTGTGCCCAGGAGGTTGAGGCTACAGTGAGCTGAGATTGCACATACCATTGCACCATTGCACTCCAATCTGGGTGACAGAGTAAGACATTGTCTCCAAAAAGTAAATAAGTAAGTAAAAAGCATTTTGCTTTTGGAAATAGGAATTGGAATCTTGGATTAACATAGTGGCTGTTCTCAACTTTGTCCTAGAGGCTCCATGATTACACTTATAGGGAAAGGAAAACGAACATTTATCAGGTACCCATTATGAGTCAAGACTCTTTGCTAGGAACTTCACAGACACAGTCTCATCTGTCTCAAAGCAGACTTAAAGTAGGTAACATCATCCTCATTGAATAATGAAAGAATGGAGGCTCAGTGAGGATAAACCGCTTGCCCCAGGTCACACAGCTAGTGTGTGGCATTGGACTGGATCCTGAGTCTGTTCCGTTATTCTATACTATCAGGGGATGAGTTGGCCAGAGATTCCCAGTGCCTTTAGAGAGCTCTGGGATCACTAAAGAAGGGGCCTGTTGCAGGCATGAGACCTCCAATTTGTTGAATGCTGAATAGTCAATGACCTTGTGCTTTACATAAATCATCTTGCAAGGTAAAGATTTGGTTGAACCAAATGAAATGACCATCATTGTAGGTCAAAATAGTTGAACACTGGCAATTTCAAGTGGCTTCAACGAATACTATTTACCTCCATTTTACAGATGAGCAAATTGAGTTCAGTGGAGTTAACTTATACCCACATCTACCTTCCACTTCCTAGTGTGCGTTGGGGAGGGTAGGGAGTTTCATACTTCCTGTCCATTGTTTAGAAGGAAAAAAAATCTTGTTTAAAGTCACATATGTGGCCGGGTGTGGTGGCTCACATCTGTAATCACAGCACTTTGGGAGGCCAAGGTGGGCAGATCACTTGAGGTCAGGAGTTCGAGACCAGCCTGCCCAACATGGTGAAACCTCATCTCTACTGAAAATACAAAACTTAGCCAGGTGTGGTGGTGGGCACCTGTAATCTCAGCTACTCGGGAGGTTAAGGCCCGAGAATTGCTTGAACCTGGGAAGTGGAGGTTGTAGTGAGCTGAGATCACGCCACTGCACTCCAGCCTAGACAACAGAGCAAGACTCCATTTCAAAAAATAAGTAAATAGATAAAGTTATACATGTTATTTGTGACAGAGCTAGGGTTCAAACTCAGGACTGGCTGTCTCCACTATTCCACATCTTAGTCTCAGTGAAGTTTTTATTTGAATCTTCCTTTTCAACAAAAGAGTTGAGGCCAAACTCTATAGACTTGAAAGATAATAGCCTCTGTGGGACACAGGAGTGGCCTCTGAGCCCAGGATCTGTCCACTTTGCTCTCACAGACGTGGCATTTGCCAGGAAGGAGAACCCAGCAGGAACGGAGGTTTCTGCCTTCACCTACAGTGAAAGCAGCTGGTATGTGAAATACTTTCCCCGAGCTTAGTGAAAAATTCATTTTACACCCTAGTTAGCTCCCAGAAAGGTTGAACTGTCAAGACACTCAAAATATGAAGCCTGTTACATGTAATTAAAAAGGAAACAGAATATCCCAGATAGAACATTTCAGGAATTAAATAATTGAAATGAAATCTTAACTTGCTACCTAGTTTTTCTTTTGCAGAGAAAGGACACAATGGAAAGATGTTTGGTAAACCAATATGATTGGTTAAGTATAATTCCTATTTATAGAATGATTTCCCTGAGCCTACAGCTTTCAAATTTCCAGAAACTTTGCAGCTCTAGACCTTCTTATACCATTTCAAATTCTATTCAACTTTCATCTTAAAAAAAAATGTGTTGGTGGCCAGGTGCAATGGCTCATGCCTGGAGTTTGAGACCAGCCTGACCAACATGGAGAAACCCTGTACTCTACTAAAAATACAAAATTAGCCGGTTGTGGTGGCACATGCCTGTAATCCCAGCTACTTGAGAGGCTGAGGCAGGAGAATCGCTTAAACCCGGGAGGCGGAGGTTGCAGTGAGCTGACATCACGCCATTGCACTCCAGCCTGCGGGACAAAAGCAAAAAAACTCCGTCTCAAAAAAAAAAAAAGCGTTGGTATAAATAGAAAAACACATACCTCCAAACAACAATTATTCAGTCATTGTTGAGACGTGACACAATGTAAAACAATGTTCATCTGATGGGCGCCTGGCACTATGTCAAAACCGACTGTTCAAAAACTTTCAGTGGCTTCATAAAAATGTTGAAAGTCGGCCAGGTGCGGTGGCTCAAGCCTTTAATCCCAGCACTACGGGAGGCCGAGGTGGGCGGATCACCTGAGGTCAGGAGTTCGAGACTAGCCTGACCAACATAGGGAAACTCCGTCTCTACTAAAAATACAAAATTAGCCAGGCGTGGTAGCGCATGCCTGTAATCCCAGCTACTCGAGAGGCTGAGGCAGGAGAACTGCTTGAACCCAGGAGACGGAGGTTGCGGTGAGCTGAGATGGCGCCATTGCACTCCAGCCTGGGCAACGAGAGCAAAACTCTACCTCAAAAAAAAAAAAAAAAAAAATGTTCGAAGTCTTCCCTACCCCTCTCAGGGCCACTGTGCAGCCATTCTCTCCCATATCCATGTATTGAATGAAATGCTTTGGCTCTTCAGGGCCGGTTCCAATCCTACCTCCTAGGTTGCTATTTCATTTGTTCACACCCAGTTCCTACTGCGCCTTGTTGTCATCTGTTGCGGCACTTGTGGCTTCTCGCCTTTAACAGTTATCATGAAAGAGTCCACCTCCCTCTTTATACTGTGAGCCTCAGGAGTCCCCAGCCTACTGTGCCCCCCGCTTCACAGAAGGGGCTCAAGGGCACACTGCACCGAAGGCTACGTACACTCACAATTTTGCTGTGTTCTTGAGGGAATATAAGTTAAGCAACACCACGGAAAATGCCACAGTGAACAGTGGGAGCAGGGGCAAGCTAGAACGAGGTGCTGTCCTAAGGCTCCACTGAAGATCCCTGTCTGAAGCCAGGCTGGGCCTTACTTCCTGTGGTTGGAGTTTGCTCATGATCCTGGCATGTTCTAGAGATTCTGCCCTAATATGGGCAGAGCACATGCTGCCCTCTGCCTCCCTGGCATGAAGAGTCCCATCCTGAGGAAAGGGAAACCCATGGGGCAGTCAGTCTGGTTCCAGGCCACCAGCAGGAAGCTCATGGAAGTGGGGAAGCCAGAGCCACCAGCCTCCTTCTGCAGGACAAGTGATGGTTCGAGGCAGAAGAGAAGAAACTGTGGCCATTAGTGGGCATACATGTTTCTGTCTTCTCTGGCTCTTCTCTAGCAAATAACCTGGGTGGTATAATGTAAAAGAAAGTTAACTACTGAAATTTACTCCTTCACAGCCTGAAATTAGACTAGTAAGAGAGCAATCACTGGGGTTAACCCGTGGACTCCCATGGGGCTAGGAAGCAGGGGGCCAAGCACTTCCAACCCAGGGAGAAGCTGTTTGATCAATTTGCCTTCCTGACCTTTGTTTTCTAGGGATCCGCTTAAAGAATGGACGTTTTCATGTGGAGGGGAGGAATTGGGGAGAATCTGATATGATTTTGAGGCATGAGGCACTTCAGTGGAAGGGGAGGCACTTCAGTGGAAGGGCAGGCCTTGGTGCAGGGCCATGCTGCATGGGGCGGGCGGCTTAACGACAGGTACAGGGAAGCATGCTGGACGGGGGCACCCATGCAGCCTGGGTGGACACCAGCAGCTATGGTGTAAGAATGAGTGTTTTGGGCCAGGCAGCCCTGGTTGTCCCACTTAGGAGTCATGTGGTCTTTTATTTATTTTTTATTTTTCATTTTTTTGAGACGGAGTCTGGCTCTGTTGCCCAGGTTGGAGTGCAGTGGCACGATCTCAGCTCACTGCATCTTCCACCTCCCACACTCAAGCGATTCTCTTGCCTCAGCCTCCTGAGTAGCTGAGCTTACAGGTGGCCACCACACCCAGCTAAGTTTTGTATTTCTTATAGAGATGGGGTTTCACCATGTTCACCAGGCTGGTCCTAAACTCCTGACCTCAGGTGATCTGCCCACCTCGGCCTCCCAGACTGCTGGGATTGCAGGCATGAGCTACTGTGTCCGGCCATGTGGCCTTTTAGTGCCTCAGTTTTCCCATTTAGTGATAACACAGAGTTTTAGTAAGGGTAAGAGATAATATATGTCAGTGTCTTGTCCAATAAGTGGAAGATACTGTTATCAATCCACATCTCTTCAACCCAACTCCCTGATCGCAACACTGTGAGAAAGTTGTTTCTCGTTTTTCCTAAGTCAAAGATTGACATCCTTTCTCTTGGGGCTCTCCTGTCTGTTCCAACAGATGAACTAGAGAAGGATGGGTCCTGGCACATGCCCATTGCACCTGCTGCCCTGAACCACGGGAGTGGCCTCTTCCCTGTATTTCCTCACCACACACGTGCTCTAGGGCCTAAGACCGTGCCTGGCAAGCAGAAGGTACACATAAAGTGAGCCTAAAGGGAACTCCATCACATGTGCCAGACTTACCTTATCAAACCCTCTGATTCCTCCGTGCAGACTGTTGGGTTCCTTGTTAATGGCCAGGTGATACTCCTTCCCATCCACCTTGAAGGTTCCTTTGGTGATTCGGTTGGCCACCCTCCCAATAACTGCTCCAAAATATGGCTGCTTTTGGAGGTATCCTGCAAGGACAAGGGATAACAGCACTTTTAAAACTTCAATTCAGGCTGGGCTCTGTGGTTCACGCTTATAATCCCAGCGCTTGGGGAAGCCAAGGTGGGTGGATCACAAGGTCAGGAGATCGAGACCATCCTGGCTAACACGGTGAAACCCTATCTCTACTAAAAATACAAAAAAATTAGCTGGGCGTGGTGGCGGGCGCCTATAGTCCCAGCTACTCAGGAGGCTGAGGCAGGAGAATGGCATGAACCCAGGAGGTGGAGCTTGCAGTGAGCCGAGATCGTGCCACTGTACTCCAGCCTGGGCGACAGAGCAAGACTCCGTCTCAAAAAAAAAAAAAAACCTCGGCCGGGCGCGGTGGCTCAAGCCTGTAATCCCAGCACTTTGGGAGGCCGAGACGGACGGATTACGAGGTCAGGAGATCGAGACCATCCTGGCTAACACGGTGAAACCCCATCTCTACTAAAAGAAAAAACAAAAAAACTAGCTGGGCAAGGTGGCAGGCGCCTGTAGTCCCAGCTACTCGGGAGGCTGAGGCAGAAGAATGGTGTGAACCCGGGAGGTGGAGCTTGCAGTGAGCTGAGATCCAGCCACTGCACTCCAGCCTGGGTGACAGAACAGGACTCCATCTCAAAAAAAAAAACCAAAAAACAAAAACCAAAAAAAACCCCTCAATCCAAAGGTGTGGTGCGTGCCACTGTCCCCCACCTTCTTCAGAGGGATGCTGCACATGGTAACATCTTGGGCATGTAAAAATCCTCACCAAATCACAGAAAATGGCTTTCATTACATATGATCCTTTCCTTTTCCAAAAGTAATCAATATTCATTATACAAAATTGTAAAAAAATTTTATACAGCACAAAGAAAAAACTGAAATTATCTTTCATCTCACCACTAGAGAGAACCACTGTTAATATTCTTAGGTGCACACACTCTTCCATCTTTTAGTATATGCATCTGTGTGCTTTTTTCTTTCTTTTTATAAAACTAGTTGTTGTTGTGGTTGTTGTTAAGACAGAGTCTCACTCTGTTGCCCAGGCTGGAGTGCCATGGCCCCTTCTTGGCTAACTGCAAACTCCGCCTCCCAGGTTCAAGTGATTTTCTTGCCTCAGCCTCCTGAGTAGCTGGGAGTAGAGGCATGCACCATATACACTATCACACCCAGATAATTTTTGTATTTTTAGTAAAGACGGGGTTTCACCATGTTGGCCAGGTTGGTCTCGAACTCCTGACCTCAGGCGATCCACCCAACTCAGCCTCCCAAAGTGCTGGGATTACAGGCATGAGTCACTGTGCCCAGCCTTTTCCCTCTCTTTCAAGACATCTTATTGTACTGTATGCACCTATTTTTGGTCCAAAGTTGACTCTGAAACTGCAGGAAACAAAACTATGGCTGATGGGGGGGGGACTGTATAACACTGCTTTGTAATCTCCTTTTCTCTAGGCCAAAGTTATACTTTCCTGTGGTCTCGAGGGGAAACGATCTTATTCTTCTTTCTCTTCTTATTTATTTTAATCACATAATTAGTACTTTAAAATATCCTTTAAAGAGAGTTAGGTAATACACAAGGATATAGAGTAGGCTCACCAGAGGAAATATAGAATGCCTGGTTAAATGTGAGTTTCAAATAAACAATAAATAATTGCTTAGTATAAGTATATTCATGTTATTAAAATACGCAGGACATACTTATACTTTAAAAGTTGTGGCCAGGCGCGGTGGCTCATGCCTGTAATCCCAGCACTTTGGGAGGCCGAGGCAGGCATATCATGAGGTCAAGAGATCGAGACCATCCTGGCCAACATGGTGAAACCCCATCTCTACCAAAAATACAAAAATTAGCTGGGCGTCATAGTGCGTGCCTGTAGTCTCAGCTACTTGGGAGGCTGAGGCAGGAGAATTACTTCAACCCAGGAGGCAGAGGTTGCAGTGAGCCAAGATCGAGCCATTGCACTCCAGCAGTGAGCCGAGATCGAGCCATTGCACTCCAGCCTGGTGACAAAGTGAGACACTGTTTCAAAAAAAAAAAAAGTATAAGCTATTTATCTGAAATTCACATTTAACCAGGCATCCTGTACTTTTATTTGTGAAATCTAGCAACCTAAACAAAGAATAAAACACAAAAGCCTTCCTTCATCTCTCCACTCCCCTCCTTTCCAACGGTAACCACTATTAACAGTCTGGCACGTACACTTTATTTTAAAATTTGAATTAACTACATATAAGCAAATATACAAATACACAAACACACATATTCCATATAAAGAGAATCATACTATATAGAGTATCTGCAACTTTTCATTTATCAAATATCTTCAGATTGCTCCATGTCATGACATATCTACCATGTTCCTTTTCATTTTTCTTTAGAGACAGAGTCTTGCTCTGTTGCCCGGGCTGGAGTGCAGTGGTGCAATCTTGGCTCATTGCAACCTCCGCCTCCCAGGTTCTAGCAATTCTCCTGCCTGAACCTCCCAAGTAGCTGGCATTATAGGCACACGCCACTACGCCCAGATAATTTTTTTTTTTTTGTATTTTAGTAAAGACAGGGTTTCACTATGTTGCCCAGCTGGTCTCAAACTCCTGAGCTCAGGCAATCCACCCGCCTCGGCCTCTCAAAGTGCTAGGATTACAGGCGTGAGCCACCCCACCCGGCCCATATTCCTTTTTATTTTTTTAGATAGGATCTCGCTGTTGCCCAGGCTGGAGTGTTGTGGAGCAATCATGGCTCTCTGCAGCCTTGACCTCCCAGGCTCAAATGATCCTCCCACCTCAACCTCTGGAGTAGCTGGGACCACAGGTATATACCACCATGCCTGGCTAATTTTTTTACTTTTTATTTTGTAGAGACAGAGTTTCCCTATGTTGCCTAGTCTGGTCTCAAACTCTTGGGCTCAAGGGGTCCTCCTGCCTTGGCCTCCCAAAGTAGTTGAAATTACTGGCATAAGCCACCGCACCTGGCCCCATATTCCTTTTGATGGTTACATAAGGAGCACAAACTGTTTGGGGCCTTTTTAGGGGAGGGGCTCTAAAAAGCAAAGTAGCGTCTTCACACTTACAGCTTTGTGTGTGGGCATATTACGGTCCTTTTCTTCTCTTTAAGTTCCTCTGTGCTTAGTTTACAATAGAAAAGATTAAGGTTTGGAGATTGTTTTCTGTATTATCACCAAGATTACTTTCCACTCTAGTTTTCACTCAGACATCCTCTGAATTCCATTCTCTTTTCCCATGGTACTTTGTATCTGTCATGTCTACTTCAGATCAGTGGAGAATGCAATTCAAGCATATGAACTATTTTTCCACGGCATGGAGAGGCTCTCAGGATACAGATCCTGAGCTGATTAGGCCAGTTACAGGTCACAGGTTTCCATTACCCAACTGGTTGTGTACAGATTAAACATTAATCCTTCTCTTCCAGGCCTTTCCTGGTTTGCTTCTTTGCTAATCTGCAGGTGCATCAGAGTGTTGCCCATGGACTATCATAATAGAGCTAACACTTACTGAGTGCTTTTTTTTTTTTTTTTTGAAACGGAGTTTCGCTCTTATAGCCTAGGCTGGAGTGCAGTGGCTCGGTCTTGGCTCACTGCAACCTCTGCCTCCCGGGTTCAAGCAGTTATCCTGCCTCAGCCTCCCAAGTAGCTGGGACTACAGGCGCCTGCCACCACGCCCTGCTAATTTTTGTTTGTTTGTTTGTTTGTTTTGAGACGGAGTCTGGCTCTGTAGCCCAGGCTGGAGTGCAGTGGCGTGATCTCGGCTCACTGCAAGCTCCGCCTCCCGGGTTCACGCCATTCTCCCACTTCAGCCTCCTGAGTAGCTGGGACTACAGGCGCCCATCACCATGCCCGGCTAACTTTTTGTATTTTTAGTAGAGACGGGGTTTCACCATGTTAGACAGGATGGTCTCCATCTCCTGACCTCCTGATCCACCCGCCTTGGCCTCCCAAAGTGCTGGGATTACAGGCGTGAGCCACCGCACCCAGCCTTTTTTTGTATTTTTAGTAGAGATGGGGTTTCACCATGTTGGCCAGGCTGGTCTCAAACTCCTGACCTCAGGTGATCCATCTGCCTCGGCCTCCCCAAGTGTGTCCCAGCCACTTTCTAAGTGCTCTACATTTACCTCATTTCATACTCAGAATGTTTCTATGACATAGATACTATTACTATCCCAATTTACAGATGTGGAAACTGAGGACAGAAAAGTTAAATAACTTGCCCCAAAACACACAGCTAAGTAGTGGCAGAACAAAGACTTGAACCCAGTCTAGTTCATGAGTTCGTGTTCTTCAGTATCAAATTATGTGGAAAGCACAGGCTTTCTGTTGACCTTACCTCCATCCCTAGGCATAGGCCAGGCTGATCTCTCTCTCCTGTTCCCACCTCTCCCCACCTTCTTCTCTTTTTGAAAAGAGCTTTAAAATCCCATATACTGGTTAACCAAAAGGAGTCCCAAAGAGCCAAACAATCTTTCCTTGGTTTTGTTTCATCTGCTTTTCAGAAACTCAAAAATTATAGAAAAGCAGAATTTTTTTCTAAAAAACAAGATGTTTGACTGTAGAGATTTTTGAGTCCTACTTTGATTCATTCAACAAATGAACACTGAGCTCCCCCTCTCTGCCAGAGGCATACTGGGTGTTAGTGACAACCACAAAGCCAACAGCAGGGCTCCTACCACTCGGGCTTGCAAGAATTCCCTTACAAGTGACCACTATCTGAAAACAATCACGTCTTAGAGATTGTCAGGCCTCTGAGCCCAAGTTAAGCCATCATATCCCCTGTGACCTGCACATATACATCCAGATGGCCTAAGTAACTGAAGAATCATAAAAGAAGTGAAATTTAAATGGCCTGTTCCTGACTTACCTGATGACATTCCACCACAAAAAAAGTGAAAATGGCCCGTCCTTGCCTTAACTGATGACAGTACCTTGTGAAATTCCTTCTCCTTGCTCATCCTGGCTCAAAAAGCTCCCCCACTGAGCACCTTGTGACCTCCACCGCTGCCCCAGAGGACAACTCCCTTTGACTGTAATTTTTCTTTACCTACGCAAATCCTATAAAACGGTCCCACCCCATCTCCCTTCGCTGACTCTATTTTCGGACTCAGCCTGCCTGCACCCAGGTGACTAAAAAGCTTTATTCCTCACACAAAGCCTGTTTGGTGGTCTCTTCACTTGGACAAGTGTGAAATTTGGTGCCGTGACTCGGATCGGGGGACCTCCCTTGGGAGATCAATGCCCTGTCCTCCTGCTCTTTGCTCCATGAGAAAGATCCACCTACGACCTCGGGTCCTCAGACCGACCAGCCCAGGGAACATCTCACCAATTTTAAATCCAGTAAGCAGCCTCTTTTTACTCTCTTCTCCAACCTCTCTCACTATCTCTCAACCTCTTTCTCCTTTCAATCTTGGCACCACAATCTCTCCCTTCTCTTAATTTCAGTTCTTTTCCTTTTCTTGTAGAGACAAAGGAGACATGTTTTATATGTGGACCCAAAACTCCGGTGACGGTCACAGACTCGGGAAGACAGTCTTCCCTTGGTGTTTAATCACGCAGGGATGCCTGCCTGATTATTCACCCACATTTCAGAGGTGTCTGACTACGCGGGGACGCCTGCCTTGGTCCTTCACCCTTAGTGGCAAGTACTGCTTTTCTGGGGGGCAAGAACCCCCTGACCCATTCTCTCCGTGTCTCTACTCCTCCGCTTTACTGGAGGGCAAGAACCCCCCCACCCCTTCTCTCCGTGTCTCTACTCTCTCTTTTCTCTGGGCTTGCCTCCTTCGCTATGGGCAACCTTCCACCCTCCATTCCTCCTCCTTCTCCCTTAGCCTGTGTGCTCAAGAACTTAAAACTTCTTCAGCTCACACCTGACCTGAAACCTAAACGCCTTATTTTCTTCTACAATGCCGCTTGACCCCAACACAAACTTGACAGTGGTTCCAAATAGCGAGAAAACAGCACTTTCGATTTTTCCATCCTACAAGATCTAAATAATTCTTGTCGTAAAATGGGCAAATGGTCTGAGGTGCCTGATATCCAGGCATTCTTTTAGGCATTCTTTTACACATCGGTCCCTCCCTAGTCTCTGTTCCCAATGCAACTCGTCCCAAATCTTCCTTCTTTCCCTCCTGCCTGTCCCCTCAGTCCCAAACCCAAGCGGCGCTGAGTCTTTCTAATCTTCCTTTTCTAGAGACCCATCTGACTTCTCCCCTCCTCGCCAGGCTGAGCTAGGTCCCAATTCTTCCTCAGCCTCCGTTCCCCCACCCTATAATCCTTTTATCACCTCCCCTCCTCACACCTGGTCTGGCTTACAGTTTCGTTCGTTGACCAGCACTCCCCCACCAGCCCAGCAATTTCCTCTTAAAAAGGTGACTGCTAAAGACATAGTCAAGGTTAATGCTCTTTTTCTTTATCGAACCTCTCCCAAATCAGTTAGTGTTTAGGCTCTTTTTCATCAAATATGAAAAACCCAGCCCAGTTCATGGCTCGTTTGGCAGCAACCATGAGATGCTTTACAGCCTTAGACCCTAAAAGGTCAAAAGGCCGTCTTATTCTCAATATACATTTCATTAACCAATCCGCTCCCGACATTAAATAAAACTCCAAAAATCAGATTCCGGCCCTCAAACCCCACAACAGGACTTAATTAACCTCACCTTCAAGGTGTGTAGTAATAAAGACAGCCAAGTAGCCACATATTTCTGAGTTGCAATTCCTTGCCTCCACTGGGAGACAAACCCCAGCCACATCGCCAGCACACAAGAAGTTCCAAATGCCTGAACCGCAGCAGCCAGGCGTTCCTCCAGGACCGCCTACTCCAGGAACTTGCTTCAAGTGCCGAAAATCTGGCCACTAGGCCAAGGAATGCCTGCAGCCCTGGATTCCTCCTAAGCCATGTCCCATCTGTGTGGGACTCCACGAAAAATCGGACTGTTCAACTCACCCGGCAGCCACTCCCAGAGCCCCTGGAACTCTGACCCAAGGCTCTCCGACTAACTCCTTCCCAGATCTTCTCGGGTTAGCGGCTGAAGACTGACACTGCCTGATCGTCTCGGAAGCCTACAGGACCATCACAGATGCTTTAGGTCACTCTCACAGTGGAAGGTAAGTCCATCCCCTTCTTAATCAATACAGAGGCTACCCAATCCACATTACCTTCTTTTCAAGGGCCTGTTTCCCTTGCTTCCATAACTGTTGTAGGTATTGATGGTCAGGCTTCTAAACCTCTTAAAACTCCCCAACTCTGGTGCCAACTTAGACAATACTCTTTTAAGCACTCCTTTTTAGTTATCCCCACCTGCCCAGTTCCCTTATTAGGCTGAGACATTTTAACTAAATTTATCTGCTTCCTTGACTATTTCTGCGCCACACCTTATTGCCACCTTTTCCCCCAGTTCAAAGCCTCCTTCACATCCTCCCCTTGTATCTCCCCACCTTAACCCACAAGTACAGGAAACCTCTGCTCCCTCGACTATTTCTGGGCTACAGCCACACCTCATTGCCACCTTTTCCCCCAGTTCAAAGCCTCCTTCACATCCTCCCCTTGTATCTCCCCACCTTAACCCACAAGTACAGGATACCTCTTCTCCCTCCTTAGTGACCGATCATGCACTCCTTACCATCCCATTAAAACCTAATCACCCTTACCCCACTCAATGCCAATATCCCATCCCACAGCACGCTTTAAAAGGATTAAATCCTGTTATCACTTGCCTGTTACAGCATCGCCTTTTAAAGCCTGTAAACTCCCCTTACAATTCCCCCATTTTACCGGTCCTAAAACCAGAGAAGGCTTACAGGTTAGTTCAGGATCTGTGCCTTATCAACCAAATTGTCTTGCCTATCCACCCCATGGTGCCAAACTCATACATTCTCCTATCCTTAATACCTCCCTCCACAACCCATTATGCTGTTCTGGATCTCAAACATACTTTCTTTACTATTCCTTTGCACCCTTCATCCCAGCCTCTCTTCGCTTTCACTTGGACTGACCCTGCCACCCATCAGGCTCAGCAAATTACCAGGCCTATACTACCGCAAGGCTTCACGGACAGCCCCCATTACTTCAGTCAAGCCCAAATTTCTTCCTTATCTGTTACCTATCTCGGCATAATTCTCACAAAAACACACGTGCTCTCCCTGCTGATCTTGTCCAGCTAATCTCCCAAACCCCAATCACTTCTACAAAACAACAACTCCTTTCCTTCCTAGGCTTGGTTAGGAAGGAAATTCTGTGGTCAGAATTCTTATGCAAGAGCCAGGACCGTGCCCTGTAGCCTTTTTATCCAAACAACTTGACCTTACTGTTTTAGCCTACTAGCCCTCATGTCTGCGTGCAAGGGCTGCTGCCATCCTAATACTTTTAGAGGCCCTCAAAATCACAAACTATGCTCAACTCACTCTACAGTTCTCATAACTTCCAAAATCTATTTTCTTCCTCCCACCTGACGCATATACTTTCTGTTCCCCAGCTCCTTCAGCTATACTCACTCTTTGTTGAGTCTCCCACAATTACCATTGTTCCTGGCCCAGACTTCAGTGAGGCCTCCCACATTATTCCTGATACCACACCTGACCCCCATGACTGCATCTCTCTGATCCACCTGACATCCACTCCATTTCCCCATATTATTTTGTGTTCCTTACCCTGAACACACTTGGTTTATTGATGACAGTTCCACCAGGCCTAATCGCCACTCACCAGCAAAGGCAGGCTATGCTATAGTATATTTCACACCTATCATTGAGGCTACCACTCTGCCACCCTCCACTACCTCTCAGCAAGCCGAACTAGTTGACTTAACTCAGGCCCTCACTCTTGCAAAAGGACTACGCATCAATATTTATAATGACTCTAAATATGCCTTCCATATTCTGCACCACCATGCTGTTATATGGGCTGAAAGAGATTTCCTCACTATGCAAGGGTCCTCCATCATTAATGCCTCTTTAATAAAAACTCTGCTCAAGGCCGCTTTACTTCCAAAGGAAGGTGGAGTCATTCACTGCAAGCACCATCAAAAGGTGTCAGATCCCATTGCTCTAAGCAACGCTTATGCTGATAAGGTGGCTAGACAAGCAGCTAGCATTCCAACTTCTGTTCCTCAGGGCCAGTTTTTCTCCTCCTTCACATCACATCAGTCACTCCCACCTACTGCCCCACTGAAACTTCCACCTATGAATCTCTTCCCACAGAAGGCAAATGGTTCTTAGACCAAGGAAAATATCTCCTTCCAGCCTCACAGGACCATTCTATTCTGTCGTCATTTCATAACCTCTTCCATGTAGGTTACAAGCTGCTAATCCGTCTCTCCTAGAGCCTCTCATTTCTTTTCCATCATGGAAATCTATCCTCAAGGAAATCACTTCTCAGTGTTCCATCTGCTATTCTCCTACCCCTCAGGGATTATTCAGGCCCCCTCCCTTCCCTACACATCAAGCTTGGGGATTTGCCCCTGCCCAGGACTGGCAAATTGGCTTTACTCACATGCCCCTAGTCAGAAAACTAAAATACCTCTTTGTCTAGGTAGACGCTTTCACTGGATGGGTAGAGGCCTTTCCCACAGGGTCTGAGAAGGCCACTGTGGTCATTTCCTCCCTTCTGTCAGATGTAATTCCTCAGTTTGGCCTTCCCACCTCTATACAGTCTGATAACGGACCAGCCTTTACTAGTCAAATCACCCAAGCAGTTTCTCAGGCTCTTGGTATTCAGTGAAACCTTCATATCCCTTACAGTCCTCAGTCTTCAAGAAAGGTAGAACGGACTAACGGTCTTTTAAAAACACACCTCACCAAGCTCAGCCACCAACTTAAAAAGGACTGGACAATACTTTTACCACTTGCCTTCTCAGAATTCGGGCCTGTCCTCGGAATGCTACAGGGTACAGCCCATTTAAGCTCCTGTGTAGACGCTCCTTTTTTTTTTTTTTTTTTTTTTTGAGACGGAGTCTCGCTCTGTCGCCCAGGCTGGAGTGCAGTGGCCGGATCTCAGCTCACTGCAAGCTCCGCCTCCCGGGTTTACGCCATTCTCCTGCCTCAGCCTCCCAAGTAGCTGGGACTACAGGCACCAGCCACCTCGCCCGGCTAGCTTTTTGTATTTTTTAGTAGAGACGGGGTTTCACCGTGTTAGCCAGGATGGTCTCGAACTCCTGACCTCGTGATCCGCCCGTCTCGGCCTCCCAAAGTGCTGGGATTACAGGCTTGAGCCACCGCGCCCGGCCGACGCTCCTTTTTTTAGGCCCCAGTCTCATTCCAGATACCAGACCAACTTGGACTGCGCCGCAAAAAACTTGTCATCCCTACTATCTTCTGTCTAGTCATAATCCTATTCACCGTTCTCAACTACTCACAAATGCCCTGCTTTTGTTTACACTGCCGGTTTACACTGTTTCTCCAAGCCATCACAGCTGATATCTCCTGGTGCTATCCTAAACCGCCACTCTAAATTCCCTCTTAAAGCAAATAAATAATCTTTGCTGGCAGGGCTATGCTGAACCTCCTTAGACACTCTAATTAGATGTCCTGGGTCCTCCCAATTCTTAGTCCTTTAATACCTGTTTTTCTCCTTATTTTATTCCGTTTAGTTTTTCAATTCATACAAAACCATATCCAGGCCATCACCAATAATTCTATAAGACAAACGTTTCTTCTAACAACCCCACAATATCACCCCTTACCACAAAATCTTCCTTCAGCTTAATCTTTCCCACTATAGGTTCCCACACCGCCCCTAATCTCCCTTGAAGCAGCCCTGAGAAACATGGCCCATTATCTCTGCATACCATCACCGCCCCAAAAATTTTCGCCACCCCCAACACTTCAACACAATTTTGTTTTATTTTTCTTATTAATATAAGAAGACAGGAATGTCAGGCCTCTGAGCCCAAGCTAAGCCATCATATCTCCTTGTGACCTGCACATATACATCCAGATGGCCTGCAGTAACTGAAGAATCACAAAAGAAGTGAAATTTAAATGGCCTGTTCCTGACTTACCTGATGACATTCCACCACAAAAGAAGTGAAAATGGCCCGGTCCTTGCCTTAACTGATGTGAAATTCCTTGTCCTGGCTCATCCTGGCTCAAAAAGCTCCCCAACTGAGCACCTTGTGACCCCCACCCCTGCCCACCAGAGGACAACCCCCTTTGACTGTAATTTTCCTTTACCTACCCAAATCCTATAAAACGGTCCCACCCCATCTCCCTTTGCTGACTCTCTTTTCGGACTCAGCCTGCCTGCACCCAGGTGATTAAAAAGCTTTATTGCTCACACAAAGCCTGTCTGGTGGTCTCTTCACAGGGATGCGTGTGAAAGAGATAAGCAGCACTCACCAGGCCAGTTCCTCAGTTTGGAGGAATAGTTGTTTTGTTTGCTTGTTTGTTTTTTCCCCCATAATTATCAGGGTTTTTTTGTTTTTGTTTTTTTGAGACAGGGTCTTTCTCTGTCACCTAGGCTGGAGTGCAGTGGTGCCATCACGGCTCACTGCAGCCTTGACCTCCAGGCTCAGGTGATCCTCCCACCTCAGCCTCCCAAATAGCTGGGACTACAGGCATGCACCACCACACCTATATACTTTTTGTATTTTTTCTAGAGACAGAGTGTTCCCGTGTTGCCCAGGCTGGTCTTGAACTCCTGAGCTCAAGTGATCCTCCCACCTAGGCCTCTAAAAGTGCTGGGATTACAGGTGAGAGCCACTCTGCCCCTGGAGGAATAGTTTTTAAGAATTAAACTCTAAGCACAGCAGAAATCCTGTCTCTGAAAAACCCTTTAGAACAAATTTTATATTACCTTCAAATGTTACTGATATGGTTTGGCTTTGTGCCCCCATCCAAATCTCATCTCAAATTGTAATCCCACCTGGTGGAGGTAATTGGATCATGGGGCAGTTCCCCCATGCTGCTCTCGTGATAGTCAGTGAGTTCTCACGAGATCTGATGGTTTAAAAGTGGCAATTTCCCCTGCTCTCCCTCCCCCTCCCCCTCCCCCTCCCCCTCCCCCTCCCCTCCCCCTCCCCCTCCCCCTCCCCCTCCCCCTCCCCCTCCCCCTCCCCCTCCCCTCCCCCTCCCCCTCCCCCTCCCCCTCCCCCTCCCCCTCCCCCACTGCCACATAAGATCTGTCTAGCTTCCTCTTCGCCTTCTGCCATGATTGTGAGTTTCCTGAGGTCTCCTTATCCATGAGGAACTGTGAGTCAATTAAACCTATTTTCTTTATAAATTACCCAGTCTCAGGCAGTTCTTTTACAGTGTGTGAAAATTGACTAATAGTTACTGAGCTTTCACATCAAATCAGAATTACAAAAAGTGACAATCCCCAAATCCCGAATAAGGCATGGCTAAAAATCTGTTTTGAAATGCAGAAAATACTGTTTTCCATGAAAATGTTCCAAGTTCCTGGGTCAAGCCATGAATGTTGATTTAACCAAGACAATTGCTGAACTTAGAGTAGAGGAAATGCTCGCCCCTTTTCCTGGGCAAGGCACTGGTGAGAATAAATTAATAAATGCTTAATCATGGGATACGGCCCTTTCCATTCCTCTAACATCCCAAGGACCACAACTATGACACCCACCTCAGACAGACCAAAATTAGCAAGCATGCACTAAAGTCTGAAATAAAATTACTCACCACTCTCAATCTAAACCTCCATTCACAGAATGACTTATCCTTTGGTTATATGAAGAAAACAATGAACTTTAATTAATAAGCACTTTAGTAATCTCAGATAATTTATATACTTTTTAGTGGCTTCTTGCAATCCTAGATGAATCTCCATGCCATTTTTTGCAGTGTTAATTAAGTGAAATAAAAAGTTCTAGTACAGTGATAGATGGTATTTGGGGGCAAAGGAAAGAAAGGGGATAACAATTATTAATTGCTCACTCTGGTCAGAGACATATCAAATATGTGGTCAGATATGGTCAGACACATATCACAGCCCATAGCTCATTAAATCATCACAATCCATTTGTTGCACGTGAGGAAATAGGTCTGGAGCATTTAAATAAATTGCCCGGGGTCACACAGCTTTAAGGAAGGAAGCAGAACTTTAAACCAGGAATTTTCAATGCTCCCACCAGGGTGCTCCTGGTCGTGTGTGACATTAAACTACATCCTCTAACCTGATCCTTTTTTTCCCTGATCCCCTCTTCTGAATCCAGGTTTTCTAAAGACACTAAATTTACTTTTTCTATTTTTTCCTTAATGCCTCTCATGGCAGTTAATAGCCAGATCTTTGGTGGTAACTGGGAGAAACATGAAAAGGAAGGTGTTTCAATGATTGTATACGTAGGTTGTTTATACCTGTGGCTTATAAGCAAATATTCTCAGCACAGGCTTTGAAAGAAATCATAATGACTGTAGGTGGGACATGCCAATGAAAAACATTTTTAGGCTGGTCATGGTGGTTCACGCCTGTAATCCCAGCACTTTAGGAGGCTAAGGTGGACAGATCTCTTGAGGTCAGGATTTTGAGACCAGCCCTGCACTTAAAAGTTTTTTTCTTTTCTTTTTTTTTTCTTTTGAGACGAAGTCTTGCTCTGTCACCAGGCTGAAGTGCAGTGGCACAATCTCGGCTCACTGCAACCTCCGCCTCCCAGGTTTAAGCGATTCTCCTGCCTCAGCCTCCCGAATAGTTAGGATTACAGGCATTCGCTACCATGCCCAGCTAATTTTTGTATTTTTAGTACAGACGGGTTTCACCATGTTGGCCAGGATGGTCTCCATCTCTTGACCTTGTGATCTGCCCACCCAAAGTGCTAGGATTACAGGGGTGAGGCACTGTGCCCGGCAAAAAACATTTTTCCACACAAAAAAAGGTAGCAAAACTCATAGGAGGCATTACTGATTTTTCTAGGCTGTTGTAGCAGGACGAAATTCCTCAGACACCAGGTTAAAGAAGGAAGAAGCTTTATTCAGCAGACTTGCGTCTCAAAAGCCGAGCTCCCTGAATGAGCAATTCCTGTCCCTTTTAAGGGCTTACAACTCTAAGGAGGTCTACGTGAGAGGGTCGTGATCAACTGAGCAAGCTGGGGGTACCTGACTGGGGGCTGCATGCACTGGTAATCAGAACGGAACACAACAGGACAGGGATTTTCACAGTACTTTTCCATGCAATGTCTGGAATCTATAGATAACATAACCGGTTAGGTCAGGGGTCCATCTTTAACTACCAGGTCCAGGGCGCAATGCCAGGCTGGCTGCTTGTGGATTTCATTTCTGCCTTTTAGTTTTTACTTCTTCTTTCTTTGGAGGTAGAAACTGGGCATAAGACAATATGAGGGGTGGTTTCCTCCCTTACTATAACTAAAAATGTATATAATTTTCTTATTCAGAATTCCATGAAAGAAAAAAAATCTCATTTTCCCAGGGAGAAACTGAACCATTCTGACCTCTGGTTATGGCTGTCATCCAAACAGTTTATATAACCTGTCTGGGAAATTGGAGATTGTTCATCTCTACCTCTGCAGTGACGAAAGGACCATGTCTCATGGAATTATTCACGCTCAGATCTTCCGCATGGCTCAAAACCATTTTTGAGATATGGTAATGTCAAGATAGCCCCTTATTCTGTCAAATCTTTAAAAAAAATTTTTTTTAATTTAAATTTATTTATTTATTTGTTTATTTTAGAGACAGGGTCTCACTATGTTGCCCAGGCTGGTCTCAAACTCCTGGCCTCAAGCGATCCACCCACTTTGGACTCCCAGGATTACAGGCATGAGCCACCATGCCGGCCTCTGTCAAGTCTTATTACTTTAAATTATTTACCTCTGTTTTTTTATATATGTTTCTATACTCTGACATTTTAAAAGAATATACAGTGAAAATTAAGTCTCCTTCCCACCCCCTGCACCCTGGGTACCCAGGATCCTTTCTTAACAACCACTGTTACCAGTTTATTGTTAACATAGGTTTTAATGCACTAGAAATGTAGTATCACACCATCAAAATAGTAACAGAGTGCTGTATATCTCCCCTGCAAGAGTCAGAGCCCACACCTCTACAACAAACAATGGTTAACAAGAGAAAAGCAAAACAGCTGGGCACAGTGGCTCATGTCTATAATCCCAGCACTTTGGGAGGCTGAAGTGGGAGGATTGCTTGAGGCCAGTAGTTCGAGGCTACAAGTGAGCTATAATTGCACTACTATACTCCAGCCTGGGTGACAGAGTGAGACTCCTCCTCTAAAAAATAAAAAAGCCAAACAAATTTATTTGATTATAGTTTTATGTGACAAAGGAGCTTTCAGAATGAAGACCCACAGATACAGAGAAAACAATCCATTTTTATGCTTAGGTCCAGGGGAGCATGAACAGCCATGTAGAAATATGATTGGACAAAAAAGGTAAGATCTGAGTGGGGAAACTCGGCAACGCCTGTGTTCAGATTTTTCTTGGCCTCCCCATGCAGCATTCCTTCCTCCCAGGTATGGGGCAGGACCCCTCTGGAATGAGGGTCTTACTTTCTTTATGGTCAGCTGTTACACAGAAAGGCAGAGGGAAAGGTTAGAGTATATTTTTATTTTTTTGAGATGGAGTCTCACTCTGTCGCCCAGGCTGGAGTGCAGTGGCGCAGTCTCGGTTCACTGCAACTTCCTTCTCCCGGAAGTGATTCTCCTGCCTCAGCCTCCCAAGTAGCTGGGATTACAGGTGCCTGCCAGCAGCCTGGCCAACATGGAAAAACCCCATCTCTACTAAAATTACAAAAACATTAGCCGGGCACAGTGGTGTTCAACAGAAAGCTGGGTTTTGTTTTTTCCCTTAGGAATCTGAAATTTGCTCTCTGTTTTTTAAGATAAGAGTTTCACTCTGTCACCCACGCTGGAGTGCAGTGGCACAATCTTGGCTCACTGCAACCTCCGCCTCCTGGGTTCAAGTGATTCTCCTGCCTCAGCCTCCTGACTAGCTGGGATTACAGGCACGTGCCACCATGCTCAGCTAATTTTTTTGTATTTTTAGTAGAGACAGGGTTTCACCATGTTGGCCAGGCTTGTCTGGCCAACATGTAACCATGAGCCATGTCACGTATCTGAAGAACCAAACAGACAAAACGACACACCAAAAGGAAAACCTCAAACCTCCTCTCCAGCAGAATTTGTCTATGCCCCAACCACTAAGCAGAGAGTATTAACTCTCAGTTTCTCTTTGCCAGCTTTATTTCACACCTCATGTTCTGTCTAGTTACACCACGGTGCTAAGAGAGCATGATGTACATTTTCCTTTGCTGCAATCAAGCTGCAATTGTCATTCTTTATGCAATTACTGAGTTAAAGCTGCAATTGTCATTCTTTCTTTATGCAATTATTGAGTTAAAGTCTATCTCCCCAGCCAAACCACAAGAGTGGGGACCTTGTCTGTCCTGTTGAATGAGGGTCAATGGATTAATAGAGTTTTCAAATGTATGAATTAATGCCTGATCCTAATTGCCCATGAATTCTGGGATAAAAGTCAATCCTAGTTGGTAGGAGACCTGATCTCTAGACACTGAGTTGGTCTTGTCTATTTTGTTCCCTAAATGGTTATTGGGTAGCTGGTGTATACTAGGCAACCACTGAGCTTACTGGAGCATTTCTCAGACAACCAGGCCTCAAAGAGAATCTGATCAAGGAAGAAGGAAGTAGAAGAGGCAAGTATTTGAATTTCCTTCTTCAGAAGGGAAGCACTGGGAGCCACACCCCCTCTTGCCTGCTCTTTCCTCTCCAGCCCTCTCAAGGGATCAGGCAGTTCAAAGATCAGGCAGTTCAAAGATCGCTCCAGGATCGCTGAAGTGTATCTTACCATCAGCTGACCTTTTATGTTAATTGGGGCAAAGCCTGAACGGATAACCAGAGGCCAACTCCCATAGCTTATTTATTACAGTTTTTCCCAAACACCGGATGGCCACACAGCCCTGTTAGCCTGATGCATGCACTTGCAAGTCAGACGGTCCCAAGCTAGGCGACTTTCCCCCTTGGTCCCTCTCATTGCAAGTGGCCCGATAGATCCGGGAGGTGTGTAGCGTGGGTCTGGGGCCTGCTCGCAGCCCCCTGCCGAGTTCAACCCACCTTCCAACTCGGCGAAGCCAAGCACCACGTCTGAGGCTCTCCCCTGCCTGTCTTTGACCTCTAGGGCTGTGATCGTGCAGCCCCAGGAGATGATGTCCACTCTCAGGAGGTCTGACTGCAGCTGGAACTTTTCCACTGTCCCTCCTCCCGAGGGCAGCTCTCCAAACACGGCTCTGGTCACTGAAGCCATAGGGAAAGTTCGGCGTGTGCAACTACTGCCCGCTCTTCAAACTCCAGCGCTCGCTAAGCTAGAAACGACACAAGTTTATAGGAGCAGGGGCGTGACTCGGCTCAGACTCCTCCCTTTCCTTGCCTGGATTTAGGGAGTGACCGTTCCTGCAAAAAATAGCCCCTGGGGCCTTTCTAAATCATTCCTTTGCCTGAGGGTAACGAGAGGCAAACTTTGCAGCCACGCTTGCAGTTCTTATCCTTGGCTCGCCTTGGTTGCATTGCATGTTGGGAATGGTAGTTTTTGGGAGGTGAAATTGCATTTTGGGACCTGTAGTCTTTCTAAACTCAAATCCTGGGTTGACAGTGTTCTACCTCCATCTCCCCACACCTCAACATGTAGTGAGCTGGTCATTAATGTCGGTGGCTGTCAGACGAAGAACAGGAAAATATAGATAGCAGACTTACAGTGAGACCGATCTTGGGAGAAAATTCTATTTTAACTCTTTGATACAAGGGGCAAGAAGTACAGTAGTAGTTGGCCGGGCGCGGTGGCTCATGCCTGTAATCCCAGCACTTTGGGAGGCCGAGGCGGGCGGATCACGATGTCAGGAGAATCGAGACCATCCTGACTAACACGGTGAAACCCCGTCTCTACTAAAAAACAAAAAAAAAAAAAAAAAAAGCCGGGTGTGTGGCACATGCCTGTAATCCCAGCTACTCAGGAGGCAGGAGAATGGCATGAACCCAGGAGGCGGAGCTTGCAGTGAGCTGAGATCGCGCCACTGCACTCCAGCCTGGGCAACAGAGCGAGACTCCGTCTTAAAAAAAAAAAAAAAAAAATGTACAGTCATAGTTTAGAAATGAGGTAAATCATTTTGGTCTTCTCTGCACACAGATTTACTGAAGATCCATTCTTTTTGTCCCACGGGTGAAGTCCTGGACTTGGTTCTGTTGGAGCCACTACCCAGAAGGCTCTCCTGACAGCCAAAGCTGTGCCAGCCTCGAGGAGCTTGGCCCAGACAGAGTCAGGTAGATGGATTAGGCCTTCCCCTCCGTGTGCGGAGGTGATCAGAGACAGCCTCAGACTCTCTTTACTTCAGGGGACTGGGAAGGGACCTCGGGTGTTTTTCCGGCTCCTGAATTCCACAGTTTCTTTAAGAAGTGATTCAGGGAACAAGTATTTATTGAAGTCCTTGTAAATGCCAGGTACTGAACCTTTGTTATCTCCTTTTCTGCAAGTAGGATGGAGTCTTCAGGTATGTACAGTTGGAGAAGAAAGACACTAAGGTCATTAAATAATTGTCTTGCTTGATCGTGTCTCAGAATTAGCTGAGGACATTTAAAATGCATATTCCCAGGCCTACCTCTGTAATTTCTAATTCTGAAAGTCTAGGGTGAAACTCAGGAATCTGCGTTTTTCATATTCCCCAAGTTATTCTTCTGCAGATTATCTAGGACCATATTTAGAGAAATATCGCTCTAAGGCTTGATGACTAATCTGAAATTCTTTTTCCCCAAAAAAGTAGGCTCTGATGGCAGAAGGATTAAAATAAAGTTATTAAGGGCCTTAATGAGATAACATACAGGCACCTATGTATTTCCTTGCTAAGTCTGGCAACTCTAGAGGAGTACTGAGCCTAGGAAGTGGGAGGGTACTGGGAGCCTAAAGACAAGTTTTACTCAAGCCATCTGCATAATCATCTATCTTTTCTTGATACTGCTCTTGGCTTGGTTCCTGGGTACTTCAGAGGGTATCCAACTAGACTGTGGTGAGTGCAGAAATGAAATGCATCTTTGATTAGGAAATTAGCAGAATTGGGATTATGTGCCTGGAATCAGATGCTAATGAAACATAATAACTGTCTCTCAGCCTCTTCTGTCTGTAATTTAAGGAATATTTAGCATTCTTGACATAAAGCCTCAATTCTCCATCATGAAGCAGAAGAATTCTGATAGCAATCAAAAAATAAAAAAGACTTGCAACAGGCTTCCATGGAGCTCAACATATAATAATAAAAAGACCCAAACAATTCAAATTATAGACTGCATCACACTCATACAATAACCAACAGGCACTCCTATGTGCTGCTTCATCAGAAATTCTCATAAACTCTGAGTTTCATCAGCCACTTAACTTTGTGGTTGATTCACACACAAGCCCTTTGGCAATGCTGTGTTAGCAAGGATGTCTTAGAATCTCTTCTCTGAGCAGGAAGACCACTTTTTTCTTTTTTCTCAACCTCCAGTTCTCAGTGTTCTGCCAAGCACATGCTGTTACAGAAAGAAATAAATGCATTTGCGTGCCCAATGCTAAATGTCTCTAGGAAAGGTCTTGTTACTCCATTTGGTAGGAAATGAATGTACCATGATGTCTCCCTAAAATATAAAGAGGCCCGGGCGCGGTGGCTCACGCCTATAATTCTAGCACTTTGGGAGGCAGAGGTGGGTGGATCACCTGAGGTCAGGAGTTTGAGACCAGCTTGACCAATATGGTGAAACCCTGTCTCCACTAAAAATAAAAAAACTAGCCAGGTGTGGTGGCATGTGCCTGTAGTCCCAGCTACTCGGGAGGCTGAGACAGGAGAGTTGCCTGAACCCGGGAGGCGGAGGTTGCAGTGAGCTGACATTGTGCCACTGCACGCCAGCCTGGGTGACAGAGCGAGGCTCCATTTCCAAAAAAAAAATGTAAGGAGTACCTTTCTCGATTTCATTTTCCTTTGAAGGGTTTAACTAACATATTGTTGCAAATAGGATTACCTTGTGCTTGAATCAACTGTCAAGCACAAACCTTGACTTTTCCTCACCCTAATATCCCATTTTCATCCCACAGTGAAACTCTAAAGGAATATCTGTGCACTTAAAAAAAAAACAAAGCCTTAATCTAGGGGAAATTCTCTATCTGCAGGGAAGTCAGATGTAAGGTAGTAATCTGGAAAATGAAGCACTGTCAAATTTCAGGAGATATTTATTTTTATTTTGGGGTAAGGGCCTGAGGATGAGATTATAAGGTAAAGGGAGAAGGAATTATGACATTTATGTAAAAGGAGAATTACTTAAAGTAGATAGCATTTCCTCTAACTAGAAAGGGAGGTGTCAGGGTGGGCTGGTGAAGAATAAGTTCTGGGTTTTTTCTGTGTTGATTTTTTGTTTGTTTGTTTTTTGAGAGGGAGTCTCACTCTGTTGCCCAGGCTGGAGTGCAGTGGCATGATCTCGGCTCACTGCAACCTCCACCTCCTGGGTTTAAGCAATTCTCTTGTCTCAGCCTCCCAAGTAGCTGGGACTACAGGTGCCCACCACCATGCCCTGCTAATTTTTGTATTTTTAGTAGAGATGGGGTTTCACTATATTGGTCAGGCTGGTCTCAAACTCCTGATCTCAGGTGATCCACCTGCCTCGGCCTCCCAAAGTGCTGGGATTACAGGCATGAGCCATTGTGTCCAACCAAGGTCTGTCTCTTATCAGATAGAGGTAAGTCCCCAAAACTTAGTGCCTGGGGAGCCAGGCATAAGGAAATCTGAACCCTTGGACACTGCCACCACCTCCTCATTCAACACAGAAATGGCAGGGTGTGTTGTTCCTGGGAGGCGTCAGACCATGCTTTCATAAAAACATTCTGGGCTGGGTACGGTGGCTCACGCCTGTAATCCCAGCACTTTGGGAGGCCAAGGCAGGAGAATCGCTTGAGCCCAGGAGTGGGCAACATAGCGAGACCTCATCTCTGCTAAAAGTTAAAAAAAAAATAGTTAGGCTGGGCATGGTGGCTCATGACTGTTAAGTCCAGCACTTTGGGAGGCCGATGCGGGTGAATCATGAGGTCAGGAGTTCGAGACCAGCCTGACCAACATGGTAAAACCCTGTGTCTACTAAAAATACAAAAATTAGCTGGGCATGGTGGCAGGCACCTGTAATCCCAGCTACTCGGGAGGCTGAGGCAGGAGAATCGCGTGAAACCAGAAGGCAGAGGTTGCAGTGAACCTAGATCATGCTACAACACTCCAGCCTGGGCAACAAGGGCGAAACTCTGTCTCAAAAAAAAATTAGCTGGGTGTGGTAGTAGGCTCCTCTGGTCCCAACTACTTGGAAGGCTGAGGCTGGAGAACTGCTTAGGCCTGGGAGGTTGAAGCTGTAGTGAGCTGTGATCACACCACTGCACTCCAGCTGAGGTGACAGAGCAAGATCCTGTCTCAAAAAATAAAATAAAAATAAAAACAATATGAAGTTCTAAGCTATTGACAAGCTGCTACGCAGAGAAAATTCCCTGAGTTATAATAACCAAACTGAGTCACAGTTTGTCTATAAAAATCCCTGGAAAAGATTCTCTCCAGTCACATTGGTCCGTTACCACACTCCTGTTCTCTTTGTCATTTCTCTGAACTCCAACATTGTTTATCGTCAATTCTCCTTAATGGGCTCTCAGTAGCCACTGTCTTAGATCATTCCTTATCTTTCCATGAGTAGATTTTTGTTGTTGCTTACTCAACTATTGGCTCTCTGACTCAATATTTTGACTTACATATATATAGATATATATTTTTTTGAGACAGAGTCTCATTCTGTTGCCCTGGCTGGAGAGCAGTGGTGTGATTTTGGTTCACTGCAACCTCTACCTGCCAGATTCAAGTGATTCTCCTGCCTCAGCCACTCAAGTAGCTGCGACTACAGGCATGTGCCACCATGCCCAGCTGATTTTTGTATTTTTAATAGAAATGGGGTTTTACCATGTTGGCCAGGCTGGTCTCGAGCTCCTGACCTCAGGTGATCCACCCACCTTGGCCTCCCAAAGTGCTGGGATTACAGACGTGAGCCACCGTGCCTGGCCAGACTTACATATTTTTAATTAATTATTTATTTTTTGGAGACAGAATCTTGCTCTGTTGCCCAGACTGGAGTACAATGCTGCGATCGCCACTCACCGCAACCTCTAACTCCTGGGTTCAAGCGATTCTCCTGCCTCAGCCTCCTGAGTAACTGGGATTACAGGCGCAAGCCACCATGCCTGGCTGATCTTTTGTATTTTTTGTAGAGACAGATTTCACCCTGTTGGCCAGGTTGGTCTCGAACTCCTGACCTTGTGATCTGCCTGCCTCAGCCTCCCAAAGTGCTGGGATTACAGACGTGAGCCCCCGCACCTGGCCCCCGTTTTTATTTATTTTAATTAATTAATTTTTTTTTTTTTTTTTTGAGACGGAGTCTCGCTCTGCCGCCCAGGCTGGAATGCAGTGGCCGGATCTCAGCTCACTGCAAACTGCGCCTCCCAGGTTTACGCCATTCTCCTGTCTCAGCCTCCCGAGTAGCTGGGACTACAGGCGTCCGCCACTTCGCACGGCTAGTTTTTTTTGTATTTTTTAAGTAGAGACGGGGTTTCACCATGTTAGCCAGGATGGTCTCGATCTCCTGACCTCGTGATCCACCCGTCTCGGCCTCCCAAAGTGCTGGGATTACAGGCTTGAGCCACCGCGCCCGGCCATTAATTTATTTTTTGTGACAGGGTCTTGCTCTGTAACCCAGGCTGGCATGCAGTGGCACAAACATGGCTCACTGCATCCTCAACCTCCTGGGCTCAAGTAATCATCCTGCCTCAGCCTCCCAAGTAGTTGGGACCATGGGTATGTGCCACCACATCTGGCTAATTTTTAACTTTTTTTTAAGAGATGGAGTCTTGCTCTGTTGCCCAGGCTAGTTACAAATTCCTGACCTCAAGCCTTCCCCCTGCCTCAGCCTCCCAAAATGCTGAGATTACAGGCACAAGCCACCACACCCAGCCCAACTTATATATTTTTGCAAACCAAACTCACTCTACTTGATTTCAGACAAAAACTACTGGTACATGCCTGGCGTGGTGGCTCACGCCTATAATCCCAGCACTTTGGTGGGCCGAGGCAGGTGAATGATTTAAGGTCAGGAGTTTGAGACCAGCCTGACCAACATGGTGAAACCCCGTCTCTACTAAAAATTCAAAAATGAGCCGGGCATGGTGGCATATGCCTGTAATCCCAGCTACTCGGGAGGCTGAGGCAGGAGAGTCGCTTGAGCCTGGGAGGTGGAGGTTGTGGTGAGCTGAGATTGCGCCACTGCACTCCAGTCTGGGCAACAGAGTAAGACCCTGTCTCAAAAAAAAAAAAAAAACTACCTGCACTGGAAGCCAGGAATCTCTGAGAGAATCTTATCAAGTTTAAAAAAGGTAGAATTATTCACAGTTTAATTTTTTTTTTTTTTTTTTAAGACAGAGTCTCTCTGTCACCCAGGCTGAAGTGCAGTGGCACAATCTGGGCTCACTGTAACCTCTCCCTCCCGGGTTCAAGCTATTCTCCTGCCTCAGTCTCCCATGTAGCTGGGACTACAGGTGTGCACCACCATGCCTGGCTAATTTTTGTATCTTTAGTAGAGGCGGGTTTTGCCATGTTGGCCAGGCTGGTCTCAAACTCCTGATCTCAAGTGATCCGCCTGCCTTGGCCTCCCAAAGCGCTGGGATTACAGCCGTGAGCCACTGCACCAAGCCTTCACAGTTTAATTCAACTCAATTTCATCAAAGATTTTGGAGCAGCTGCTGGAGAAGGCATTATGGGGGGGCGGGGCATGTGAGAAGTTATTTAAATGCTTTAAATTTGACTGCATAGTGTGTTGCATGTGAGAAGTTATTTAGGAAGATAGATTAAATTTGACTGCATGGCATGTTGCTCATTCATCAAATACTCAATGAGTATGTGCTAGACACTGTGCTAAGTAGTGGTTATACACTGATAAGTAAAAGTTGGTCTTTGCCCTCAAGGAGCTTACAGTCAAATGTGACATAATCCTCATCTCCATCCCCCATAAAAGTGTCAATAAGGCCGGGCGCGGTGGCTCACGCCTGTAATCCCAGCACTTTGGGAGGCCAAGGCAGGCAGATCACGAGGTCAGGAGATCGAGACCATCCTGGCTAACATGGTGAAACCCTGTCTCTACTAAAAATACAAAAAATTAGCCAGGTATGATGGCAGGTGCCTGTAGCCCCAGCTACTCCGGAGGCTGAGGCAGGAGAATGGCATGGACACAGGAGGTGGAGCTTGCAGTGAGCCGAGATTGCGCCACTGTGCACTAGCCTGGGCAACAGAGTGAGACTCCATCTAAAAAAAAAAAAAAAGTGTCAATAAAATCTTCACACTTCATGACTAGCCAATGCTGGATGAAACAGAATGCCACGACCTGCCTCAGGATATATGTACTTTCAGGGTTGCTCAAAGATGACTAGCCCTGTTAGGATTATTTTAGAATTTCCTAGGCCGGGCGCGGTGGCTCAAGCCTGTAATCCCAGCACTTTGGGAGGCCGAGACGGGCGGATCACGAGGTCAGGAGATCGAGACCATCCTGGCTAATACGGTGAAACCCCGTCTCTACTAAAAATACAAAAACTAGCCGGGCGAGGTGGCGGGCGCCTGTAGTCCCAGCTACTCGGGAGGCTGAGGCAGGAGAATGGCGTAAACCCGGGAGGCGGAGCTTGCCGTGAGCTGAGATCTGGCCACTGCACTCCAGTCCGGGCGACAGAGCGAGACTCCGCCTCAAAAAAAAAAAAAAAAAAAAAAAAAGAATTTCCTAGCACCAAGCACCAAGTAACTATCATATAGTAGATGTTCAATAAATAATTATTGGATGAATACTGATACATTTATATATACAAGCAATGTTGTAGTAGAAAATTGGCTCTGGTATCACAAGACCTGGGTTAAAGAGGGACCATTATTTCCTGGCTGGACAATTTGTGCAGCCACTGAGAACCTCAGTTTCCTCATCTGTAAAAGAGGAATAATGTCACATGGTTGGCCTATTCAATTATTATTAATTGACTGGTAGTAAAATGTACTGGACACCATGCTAAAAACCTAGTGTGCACCGTGATAAGCACCCCTATGAGTCAGGCACTGTTATCTGGTACAGAAACTGAGATTTAGAGAGGTTAAGTTCACAGAGTTCAAGGTCACAAGGTTGGTAAGTCAGGAAACCAAGATTTAATTCTGGGCAGCGTGACTGCAAAGATGGGAACACTTCACCACTTCCTCGTATACAGCCTGGTGTTATATAGGTCATCTGAGAACATGGATTCCAAAATACTGTATGTTTTAACACATTACAGCAATGTAAAATGTTCATCTTCTAATTTTATGGTAATTAAAAGTTTTAAAAGTTGTTTTCTTGAATTAGGTCACGTTGGGCTCATAAGGGCATTGAGTTCACTTACTGTAAGTAAAGAAGGCCCCAAGAAGAAGGGCTAGTCCTTTGTACCCACAGAGCCTAGAAACAAGCCACTCAGCTAGGTGCGGTGGCTCATGCCTGTAATCCCAGTACTTTGGGAGGCTGAAGAAGGTGGATCACTTGTCAGGAGTTCAAGACCAGCCTGGCCAACATGATGAAACCCTGTCTCTACTGAAAATACAAAAATTAGGGCCGGGCGCTGTGGCTCATGCCTGTAATCCCAGCATTTTGTTGGCCGAGGCAGGCAGATCACAAGGTCAGGAGATCGAGATCATCTTGGCCAACATGGTGAAACCCCGGCTGTACTAAAAATATAAAAATTAGATGGATGTGGGGGCACATGCCTATAATTCTAGCTACTCAGGTGGCTGAGGCAGGAGAATCACTTGAACCGGGCAGTCGGAGGTTGCAGTGAGTCGGGATCACTGCACTCTAGCCTGGTGACAGAGACTCCCTCTCAAAAAAAAAAAAAAAAAAAAAAAAAAAAGTCAGGCATGGTGGTGTACACCTGTAATCCCAGCTACTCGGGAGAATCACTTGAACCCGGGAGGCAGAGGTTGCAGTGAGCTGAGATCATGCCACTGCACTCCAGCCTGGGCAACAGAGCTAGACTTTGTCTCAAAAAAAGAAAAAAAGAAGGCATTCATCACTTCCAGATGTATTATATATTCATTCATTTATTTGTTATCTGATATCTAGTGCCAAGAGAATGGAAGCTACAAGAGAGTGGGAACTGTCACTACTGCATACCAATAAGTAGAACAAACTAGTAGATCACTAATAAATATGTGTTGAATGAATGACTGAATGCTGGAGAGAATGTGAAGCATCTCTTATACACAGCTGGTGGATGTCTCAGTTGGTAAAACCACTCTGGAGGACAAATTGTTGATATCTAATAAAGTCAAATTGCACATAAACCAGCAACACCTCATTCCTTGTAATATACTCTGGATGATATTTTGTGTATACGTGTAAGAATATTTATAGCCATATTATGTATAAGAATAAAAATGTGGGCCGGGCGCGGTGGTTCAAGCCTGTAATCCCAGCACTTTGAGAGGCCGAGACGGGCGGATCACGAGGTCAGGAGATCGAGACCATCCTGGCTAACCTGGTGAAACCCTGTCTCTACTAAAAAATACAAAAAACTAGCCGGGCGAGGTGGCAGGCGCCTGTAGTCCCAGCTACTCGGAAGGCTGAGGCAGGAGAATGGCGTAAACCCGGGAGGCGGAGCTTGCAGTGAGCTGAGATCTGGCCACTGCACTCCAGCCTGGGCGACAGAACGAGACTCCATCTCAAAAAAAAAAAAAAAAAAAAGAATAAAAATGTGGAAACAACTTCAGGTTCTTCAGGTGAAGAGCAGATAAGCAAATTGTGGTATATCCATGCAATGGAAGATGAGAAAACAGGAAAATGATTGTGATAGGACTCCACAGATCCTCAGACATGAATTTCATAACTACAATGTTAAGTGTCGGGGGGGGACAAAAATAGCAGTGACAAAAGGATACATATATATCATTTATATAATGTTAAAAATTGCAAAACAGGCCAGGCGGGGTGCCTCACGCCCATAATCCCAGCACTTTGGGAGACTGAGGCGGGCGGATGACTTGTGGTCAGGGGTTGGCAACCAGCCTTGCCAACATGGTGAAACCCTGTCTCTACTAAAAATACAAAACAATTAGCTGGGTGTGGTGGCATATGCCTGTAATTCCAGCTACTCAGGAGGCTGAGGCAGGAGAATCGCTTGCACCCAGGAGGCGGAGGTTGCGGCGAGCAGAGATCTCGCCATTGCACTCTAGCCTGAGCAACAAGAGTGAAACTCCATCTCAAAAAAAAAAAAAAAAAAAAAATTAGCTGGGTGTGGTGGTGGGCACCTGTAATCCCAGCTACTCAGGAGGTCAATGTGTGAAATTAGCACCATCACCAGGTTATCCTACAGTTACAATCTAAGTATAAAACAAGTTTCTCATTCCCAGGATATTCACAAAATTCCCAGTATTGAATCTCACTGGGCAGGCTTGAATCATGTGCCCTTGTGAACCAATTACCTGGTGCTTGGTAAGGTAGCATCAGCCTCATTCAACAATATGGATTGGGAGTAGGGATGGGTGGTTCCCCAAGGGAAAATCTGGATGCTGTTCCCAAGGTGAGAATGAATGCTGAGCTGGAAAAACAACATGCATCCAAAATAGAGTGATGGTGCTAATCTCATTAGAGAATTGTGAACATGTTGGAAGTTGGAAATCAGAAATGACTACACAGGGAATTATAGTTGAGAAATCAAGCATATAGAATATTTTGACTTATCAAAATACTTGTGTCTCACAGAAGAGCTTCTGACATTTTGTCCGAGGTTCAGTAGCAGGCATTGCCACACCCTCACATTGGTTCTTGTTTTATCTGTGTCTGCCCTGGTCTCCTGATTTATGTAGTAGTGATAAAACCTTATTGGAACCTTTCTCAGTATTTCCAATTACTCTGCTATTTCTCAAAAAACAAGCTGCCGACATACTAGAAAGAACTCTGGGGACAAGGCAGATTAGGGATTTGCTCTCCAACTTCATCTGGGCTCCATTCCCTGTAATAGGGAATCTTATATTTAAAAGCATGGATTAATCTAATTCATGGAAGAAAATAACATTCAAGCAGCTTTAAAAAATTATCTTACTCGGCCAGGCATGGTGGCTCATGCATGTAATCCTAGCACTTTCAGAGGCCGAGGCGGGTGGATCACCTGAGGTTAGGAGTTCAAGACCACCCTGGCCAACATGGTGAAACCCTGTCTCTACTAAAATACAAAAATGAGCTGGGCATGATGGTGGGTGCCTGTAATCCCAGCTACTCAGGATGCTGAGACTTGAACCCGGGAGACGGTGGTTGCAGTGAGCAGAGATTGTGCCACTGCACTCCAGCCTGGGCGACTGAGCAAGATTCCATCTCAAAATAAATAAATAAATAAATAAATGTGGAGAAGTCGCTTTCAAAATTTTGACAGCTTGATCCAGTAACAGTGCCTTTGATATCTGCTAACTATAGGAGCCATGCATAGTATGTTCTTCCTATTTATTTATTTATTTTTGAGACAGTGTCTTGCTCTGTCACCTAGGCTGGAGTGCAGTAGCTCAGTCATTGCTCACTGCAGCCTCAACTTCCTGAGCTCAAGCACATAAACCTACCAAGTAGCTGGGAGTACATGCGCGTGCCGCCACACCTGGCTGATATTTATATTTTTTGTAGAGACAGGGTTTCGCCATGTTGCCTAGGCTGGTCTTGAACCCCTGGACTCAAGCAATACTCCTGCCTCGGCCTCCCAGTGTGTTGGGATTACAGTCATGAGCCACCACACCTGGCCAGTGTGGTCTTCATAATTCCTATCTGACACCACCTGTTCAAGAGGTCCCAACTAATGTGCACGTCTCACTCTTATAATATCTTGCTTTTGAATGGATTGTATGTGATCAGCTTGAATGATAAATATCCAACAAGATATAATCATGATTTTTTTGCCAAATCAGAACTTGGAGAAGTTGCTCTTTGATTAGTTAGGATTAGGACTGGCTGCATGTGACAGAAATCCAAAATAGCAGTTTTGGATTTGGTTTAAGAGAGAGACAAGATGATTTCTCTCCTAAAAACAGCCTCTAGGCATGGATGACTCTAGACTAAAACTATGTCAGTAAGACTTGTTTTTCTCGTCCTGTTGGTTTTGTCTCCTATTAGTTTGGCCTTATTTTCAGTCCTGTTTTTTTTACCTAACGATCTCTAGCATCCCCACGCTATCCTACAGTATCCTATCTCCGGAATGGAGTCAGAGGAAGGTATGTCAGGTTCTGGAATTTTATCCTACTTGCAAGGTAATAAATTACTATTGCATGGATGCTGGCTGAAGATGCCCTAGTCTGAGACAAACAAGGTTCTTCAGCTGAAGAGCAGATAAGCAAATTGTGGTATATCCATGCAATGGAAGATGAGAAAACAGGAAAATGATTGCGCTAGGACTCCACAGATCCTCAGACATGAATTTCATAACTACAATGTTAAGGGGGGGAGGGGGCAAAAAAAGCAGTGACAAAAGGATACATATATATCATTTATATAATATTAAAAATTGCAAAACAGGCCAGGCAGGGTGAGACAAAGGATTTTATTACTCACTGCACAACAAGTAGCATACTCATGATTTTAGGGCTAGTTCCCCATGTCCCCCAAGACCCATGAACACAACACAGAGAGAACCAGGTGAACACTGTACACATAGTGGACTCACACTGCAGCTGAAATCTACCACTTTTATAGAGTGGCAAGCAAGCCTGCTTTTTGTCTGGGAGATGTTACCTCATCCCTCAAGGCTACTCATACAAACGTAACCCTGAGAAATGGCTGACTAAAGAGCAGTCAGGCCATTTCTTTCTGCTTTTTTGGCATATCCAAAAAGGATGTTCAGTAATGATCAGAGCCCTGGCTGATTGATTCACTCAATAGGTGATCTGGGGTAGTATGGCAGCTCTGCTCACTATGGTAATCTGGGACCTAGTCCTCTTCTGACTTGTTGTCTCACCATCCCCTAGTGGGGTATGGCTTGAAGTCCACTTGGCCAAGGATGCCACCATGTCCACAGCAGGATAAGAAAAGGAACAGGGGAGGGAATATTGGAGAAGTGGCATGGCCCGTCTCTCTCTCTTTTTTTGAGACGGAGTCTCGCTCTGTCGCCCAGGCTGGAGTGCAGTGGCGCGATCTCGGCTCACTGCAAGCTCCGCCTCCCGGGTTTACGCCATTCTCCTGCCTCAGCCTCCTGAGTAGCTGGGACTACAGGCGCCCACCACCGCGCCCGGCTAATTTTTTGTATTTTTAGTAGAGACGGGGTTTCACCATGGTCTCGATCTCCTGACCTTGTGATCCGCCCGTCTCGGCCTCCCAAAGTGCTGGGATTACAGGCGTGAGCCACCGCGCCCGGCCTTTTTTTTTTTTTTTGAGACAGAGCCTCGCTCCTATTGCCCAGGCTGAAGTGCAATGGTGTCATCTCAGCTTACTGCAACCTCTGCCTCCCGGATTCAAGTGATTCTCCTGCCTCAGCCTCCAAGTAGTTGGGATTACAGGCATGTGCCACCATGCCCGGCAAATTTTTGTATTTTTGGTGGAGACGAGGTTTCACCATGTTGGTCAGGCTGGTCTTGAACTCCTGACTGCAAGTGATCCTCCCATCTTGGCCTCCCAAAGTGCCGGGATTACAAGTGTGAGCCACCGTGCCTGGCCAGCCCCTTTCTTTAAAGACACATCCTGAAAGTTCCATACATCACTTCCCCTCACATTCCATTGGCCAGAACTTATATTCAAATAATCATATCAAATTGCAGCTGGGGTTTGGAAATGTATAATCATTAATCTAGGCATTCTGTTGATGTAGCAAAAAGGAGAAGACATTGGGGGAATAACTAGAACTCTGCCGCATTCTTTATTAATTGTTGATGGTATTTAAATATATACTTTCGGGGGAACTTGGAGGGTTGGCTGTGCATCCCCTTTCCTCCCATCCTTCATATACATTGAGAATCTGAGCCCGTGTCTTGGGTGTGTACTGGTCGCTAGGTGTTTATGAGCACACACCTGGGGTGTCAGATACACTTCAGGCATGACCCAAGGTGAGAAAACAGGAGTCAGGTGATTTCCTCGGATCTAGAAGAACACAGCACTTTTACTTTAGACGATGGTGCACTTATGAGTGTGGAGCTAGGGACCCTGAGGATCGCAGTGGGAAGGTCCGAAACAGCTCTAGACAGAGATGTTCACTATGCTCACAGGGTGACTGTACAGAGTACATTTTGATGGCAATGGGTTTGTCAACAGAAGAGCTCAAGTCATGTAGGGTTTTCCCCCAACCCTTGCAGAGCAGGAGCCCGTGAAAGACACGGAGAACTTCAAGTCACAGGAGACTGAAGCAGAGTTGGCAGGAGAGGTTTCCAGGAGTCAGCACTGACCCAGTGTAGTTACAGTAAGGAATTTCCTTGGACCAAGTGACTGGGCGCTACCTGGGACACTATCCCAAGTCATATCCAGATGAGGTCCCCAGGGATGGCTTTGCAGCTGGTAGGAGCTTCCACTAACTAATGGGAGCTCTGTAGTGTATCCCGGTAGTCCCAGGAAAGCCTCTCTATGGATGACTTCAGCTCAAAATAGAAGCTTGGCCAGCAAATTCCACTTGGAGTTCTACAGCTCTTTGAGCCTCAGTCATGTCCCTTGATTTTGTGCCATAGCTTACCAAATTCTTCCTTGCAGGTGAGGGAGACACCCATTGACCAGATTAACTTTGTTCTGAATGGGGTCCTAGCAGAGGAAGTTCCTGTCAAGAAATGCCACATTTTTGGGAAAAAAAAAAAAGACTGAGAATGAAGCCCTTTTGAATGGTTTCAAGTATAACAGTAGGTACACCAAGACGGGTGGTGCTGTGGTTTGAATGTATCCCCTCTAAAATTCATGTTGAAACTTAATCTCTACTGTGGTAGTATTAAGAAGTGAGACCTTTTGGGAAGTGATGATGTCATGAAGGTTCTGCCCTCATGAATGGATTAGTGGCTTATAAGAGGCTGGAGAAAACTAGTTTAGGCGCTTTTGCCCTTCCTTCCCTCCCACTACGTGAGGACACAGACTTCAAGGCACCATCTTAGAAGGAAAGACCTGACCCTAACCAGGCACCAAGCCCTCCGGTAGCTTCATTTTGGACTTCCTGGCTTCCAGAACTGTGAGAAATCAATTTCTGTTGTTGATAAATTACCTAGTCTCAGGTAGTTTTGTTACAGCAGCACAAATGGACTAAGACAGGTGGCATTGATTGATGAAACTGTGTGGCCTCTCCAGAAGGAAAGAGAAAGAAGGGAAGGCAAGGAGGGGAGGAGATGGCATTTAACCACACACACTGGGACAGCAGCATGGCTGTGACCTCAGGGGCAAGAAGGAAGTCTTTTCAGCAGAGCCTTTGCCTGGGCTCCTGGGGCACATTCAAGTGGAAATGGCTGAGCGAGTTTATTTCAGCAACTTTGGGGCCCTAGGAAAAACTGAACTACTGATAAAAAGCTGAGAGGAACTAGAGCAAAAATGTAGCCAGATAGGATGGCTCTGGCAGACCCCATGTGGCCAGGCTTACAAGACAGGGTCCCTCCACAGTCAGGCCAGGCAGTGAGTCCATCAGATGGCCAGCAAGTGTGTTCCGCCCTGTTCTAGAGCTGAGGTCCTGTGCTCCGTGGTCTGTTGGAACAGCCCACCAGGTGCAGTGTGGACTGTAGTCAGAAGAAGATCAGAGGCCCATAGGCAAATCTAGCCCTGCCTTGGGCAGGCTTGAACAGAGAAATGTAAGCTTCGCTTCTGCGTCTCTTCAAAAGGCTAACACTGAATCTAGGTCAGAGAATTGCAGTGGAATTGGCAGTTTCTTCTGAACTTAACCACATTCTATAAAGAAGTGTGGTTATACAAGGGCCAGATGAAGTCAGGAGAGGCCAAATGTGACAGGTTCCTGTGCAGTGTTTTTTTCTGACACCAGCTCTGACACCCAATCACACTAATCAATTCCATGACACCAATTGGGTGTCCCAAATTCAATTTTGACATGGTCTATCTGGAGTTAGCGTCAGACCCCACAAGTTAAAGGGCTTAGTCTCACAAGACTGCCCCTGTCTTCAGATACCAGCTGCAAATAGGGTGCCCAGGCTACCCACACTTCCGCCCAGACCATTACAAATGTGAGGATTTCCATGACCTCCTTTCAGATTTGTTAATTCACTAGGATGACTCACAGAACTCAGAAAAATACCTTACATGTGCTCACTGGTTTCTTATAAAGGCTAAAACTCAGGAGAAGCCAAATGAAAAAGATGCATAGGGCAAGATATGGGGGTGGGGTGGCGCAGAGCTTCTGTGCCCTCTCTTGGCGCCCCATCTTTCCAGCACATCAATATGTTTACCAACCCAGAAACTCACCAAACCCATTGGTTAGGGGTTTTTGTGGAGGTTTCATTACATAGGCAAGATTAATCAAGTCTTTGTCTTTGATAATCAAACTCAATCTTTAACTCACCCCTCCCCCCACCCGCTAGGGAAGTTGGGCTGACAGTTCTAATCCTCAAATCTCTTGGTTGGTTATTCTGGCAACCAGCCCCCATCCTGAAGCTATGTAGGGCCCCCACATCTTGAGTCATCTCATTAGCATATTAAAAAACCCCTTATAACTCAGGGGATTCCAAGGGACAAGACTACATAAATATATATATATATTAGAGTCAGTGTCTTGCTATGTGGCTCAGGCTGGAGTACAGTAACACCATCATAGCTCACTGTAACCTTGACCTCCCGGGTTCAAGCGATCCTTCTACCTTAACCTCCCAAGTAGTTGAGATACAGATTTGTGCCACCACACTCAGCTAATTATTTTTTTTTTTTGAGACGGAGTCTCACTCTGTCACCCAGGCTGAAGTGCAGTGGCGCGATCTCGGCTCACTGCAAGCTCCGCCTCCCAGGTTCACGCCATTCTCCTGCCTCAGCCTCCCGAGTAGCTGGGACTACAGGCACCTGCCACCATGCCCAGCTAATTTTTTGTATTTTTAGTAGAGATGGGGTTTCACTGTGTTAGCCAAGATGGTCTTGATCTCCTGACCTCATGATCTGCCCACCTCGGGCTCCCAAAGTGCTGGGATTATAGGCGTGAGCCACCGCGCCCGGCCTCAGCTAATTCTTAAAAAAAATTTTGGCCAGGCGCGGTGGCTCAAGCCTGTAATTCTCTGTTTCTACTTCTCTCCCGTCTTTTCTGTTTCTAAATCCAACCTCCTCTGCTCAGCTTATCGGAACACTCATCGTTTTTTATGGAATGAGGTATTGCTCAATTCTAGAATTGTCAATAAAAGCCAAGTAAGATCTTTAAACTGGCCGGGTATAGTGGCTCACACCTGCAGCCCCAGCACTTTGGGAGGCTGAAGCAGGAAGATCACTTGAGCCCAGGAGTTCAAGACCAGCCTGGGCAAAACAGTGAGACTCCAACTCTATAAACAACTATTTTTTCGTTTTCTTTTTTTGAGACAGGCTTTCCCTCTATTACCCAGGCTGGAGTGCAGTGGTGCAATCACAGCTGGATTGGTGGTTTCAAATTTCCTTTCCATGTTAAGGTTAAAGTAGAGAAGATTTTCTTATCATACCAGCTCAAACCAACCAGCTCAAATAGCTTGGGGACTGGGCTATTATTTCATTCTCAATTTCTGGGAAGGTCAGATAAACAACTTATTTTCAACTCGGTGGGGTGGAGCTTCAGCATGAGTGACTATTTTGGTTTGGTCTGTCAGGCCTAGTGCAGGAGCTCAGTCCAAACCAATGGCCTCTTCTAAATTTTATTTAATAGCAGTAAGTCTAAGGAGTGACCTGGCTTCTTTTTTTTTTTTTTTTTTTTTTTTTGAGATGGAGTCTCGCTCCGTCGCCCAGGCTGGAATGCAGTGGTGTGATCTTGGCTCACTACAACCTCTGCCTCCCGGGTTCAAGAGATTCTCATGCTTCGGACTCCCTAGTAGCTGCCCCCATGCCAGGCTAATTTTTGTATTTTTGGTAGAGATGGAGTTTTGCCATGTTGCCCAGGCTGGTCTCGACCTCCTGACCTCAAGTGATCTGCCCGCCTTGGCCTCCCAAAGTGCTGGGATTACAGGCGTGAGCCACTGCACCTGGCCCTGGCCTCTATTTTTAATAAACTCTCTAAATGATTCCCACGCTCACTGAAGTTTGAAAACAAAGGGGTATACATCATTTTGAGTCCCTCACCCCCAGCACCACTCCTTCCCATGAAGCCTATTCAGTCATGCTCTGAAGGAAGAGCCCCATCTGACTCAGGTTATGGCCTTCCTCCTGAAGGGCCAGGCAGAAGGACGGCTGAGTACAGAGGATGTCTCGGTGGAGCACATCTACTTTAGGATCCTGGAGATTCTGCCGCAGGTTGGAATCAGACTCTCAGGAAAAGGAATCAGAACTCACATTGGTCAGTGTCTGCTGTATCAAGCGATGTGCATGCTGTGCATTTTTATGTGGTTTAATCCGTGAGGGAGGTATAACCACTGTCATTTCATAGCTGAGAAAATCGAGGCTAAAAGAGGACTGGGGCCAAAGAGTCACACTGGTATTCAAACTCAGGCCTGCCTGGCTCCAATGTCTACCCCCAAATAGTACGCAATGGGCAGGGAACATGTTCAGCTTGTGTGACTTGGCTGTGAGCTCGAGCTGCTGCAGCCACAGTGCAGTGCTGTTTGCTCCATCATCACTGTGTCTGGAACAGTGGGAGGGACGGGACAGCTCTGTGCTGCCAAGTAGGAGCACAATCAGCTCCCAGATGCTGCTTCCTGAAGCACTACTTTCTCAAAGCCTCCCTGGGGAATCAGCAGTCCTGCTGAATGTGTCCCTGTCTCTCTGTAGAGTGTGCTGATCTCAGATCCCGGAGGTACAGCCTGGCCAAAGGTTCTGGAGATTGTTGGAACCTCCACATCTAATGCTGAATCTAGCTTGGCTGATGCCAATTTGACCTTCTTCTGATGTGGTGAATGTCCCTTGGATGGCTCTCTGGTCCTGAGTCCTGTCTGCAAGGCCAGGGAGGGCTGGGTAGGAGAACAGCCCTTCTGTTCAGGGCTGGCGTAAAGGAAGATGGGCTGAAATAGAAAAGGTGTCACTCAGGGCTTTCTGAGTAAACCAAAGCTAAATCCAACAGGAACAGTGGGAAAATAAATAGAAGGAATATAAAAATCAGCAGCTGGAACTTTGACAGTAGGTCAGAATAGAGTGGAATAGGTGATGGGAGGTGATTTAGGGATGAGTCCACGAGGCCACAGCTTGGCCAACACACCTGGAGCGCATCACAGGGCAAGAATAGGAGCTTGGAGGAAATATGTGCACCTGGCCAAACTGTGCTTTACTTCCATGAGTTTGTTTGTTCATCCAAGGTGGAGTCGGCAGTGTGACATGACACTAATGGAAGGGACAGGACAGGACAGGAAGGTAGCGGTGTTGTCGGGAGAAACTAGTCAAGTGTAAATTCACCTTTTAGTCCAGGGTCTGGTCCTCAGTCTTTCAGGCAAGAAACTCAGTATTGTCAGTGCCCTGGGATTCATCCTGCTTGGAGACTAACCCCAGCTACACTTTTAAGGACTGGTATATAAGATAAAAGCCTATCTATTTATTTAAAAGAGATTATCCTCTTCCAGGGCCTGGAATGTTCTAATCTCCCTTTCCTAGTATGGAAGAACTGGTGATGATGAATTAGAAGAATTAACAATCAAGGGCCTGGTGGCTCAGTCCTGTAATCCCAGCACTTTGGGAGGCTGAGGAAGGGTGGATCACCTGAGGTCAGGAGTTCCAGACCAGCCTGGCCAACACGGTGAAACCCCGACTCTAATAAAAATACAAAAATTACCTGGGCATGGTGGTGGGCGCCTGTAATCCCAGCTACTTGGGTGGCTGAGACAGGAGAATCCCTTGAACCCGGTAGGCGGAGGTTGCAGTGAGCAGAGATCATGCCACTGTGTGACAGACCAAGATTCCATCTCAAAAAAAAAAAAAAAAAAAAAAAATCAAGGGCCATTTTATGAGCATGAGTTGCTGCAAAGAGCTAGCTAGGAAATGCACATGCCCAAGGAAAGGTCCATGCTTCACAAGGGAGAGTTCCTCTTATGACGAACTACTGATGCTCCCAAGATTCGGTGTCTTCCCTGGACAGTGCTGGATATTATCAGCCAATGTTTGTATCTTCAACACTTCTTTTTCTGTGCTTCTGTATCGAAGTTGCACAATTTTTTTTTTTTCTTTTTTCTCGAGATGGAGTCTCGCTCTGTCTCCCAGGCTGGAGCGCAGTGGTATAATCTCAGCTCACCACAAACTCCGCCCCCCGAGTTCAAGCGATTCTCCTGCTTCAGCCTCCCGTGCAGCTGGGATTACAGGTGCGTACCACCATGCCCAACTAATTTTTCTATTTTTAGTAGAGATGTGGTTTCACAATGTTGTCCAGGCTGGTCTCAAACTCCTCAAATTATCTTCCCAGCTTGGCTCCCCCAAGAGTTGCATAATTTAACTTGTGCTCCAACTTTGTTGTGCAGATGAAATAGGTTTTCCTATCATTTTGTCTATAGCTGCTCTGGTCTTCTCTTAAGCCACCACTCACTTGGTTAGTTGTTGTCGTTGGTGGTGAGGATGATCGAAATGTCCTATCTGGTTTAAAGCATGGTAATGCTGATCATTGACACAGTTCATTTAGCTATGTTCAGTTTCTCTTGGATGAATTCTCTCAATAATCTCCCTGTCTTCCTGCTGCGTCTCCTAATGTGGTGAACAGATGTATGGAGGAGAGTAGTATAGCTTATGAGTCTTCACCACAGCAGGAAGAGCCACGGGCCCCTGCTGGGTCCCCTGCCTTCTCTCTCCTTCGTCCACCTGTTTTCTGTGTGCTCTGCTGGCTTCTAAAGCTGCAGACTGTAGCAGTTAGTATGTGGTCCTGAACTGAAGGTCCTGCAGGTCCTGCGGCCCTGCACAGCCTTGGCAATGCATCTTGGGAACACTGGCCCCCTTACCATGACAGACGTGACTTGCCCTCAGCTCTGTGAACCCTGAGCGTCTGCTTTGTCCCCTACTTGTCCCCTGCCCTGGTGGTGAAACCTGCCCAATTGTCCCATACAACTAATGTTTATAGTTTCTTCTGAATAAACATATGAATTAACCCTCTTAGTCTTAAAACTTGAGTAAGTTCCATTTGTCTTCTCTGAGTTCCATTCTAGGAAACCAACCATCATGCTTCCCATAGTATCAGAAAGCTGAAACTTGCCAGATCGCTGCATCAGGACAGTAAGATACCAGACACCTCACCCATCATGACTGCCTAACCCACCACCTGCTTCCTGTTGACCAACTCCTCTTCCTCACGCCTCCCTAATTCCTGTTTTCCTGCATGTAGTTTCATTTCTTCCTTGCTATATAAACCCCTAATTTTAGTTGATCAGGGAGATAGATTTCAGACTGATCTCCCAATTCCTTGGCTGTAGCCCCCAATTAAAGCCTTCTTTCCTGGTAATACTCACTGCTCCAGTGATTGGGTTTCTGTGTGGCCAACAGTAGGACCTAGACCGAAGCCCTGGTGTTGCAGTAACAGTGGCCTGCTGCAGCCTATGCAGTGGGGCTTCTCTTAGTTCAGACTCGTGTCCTCTCTCATTAGTTACACCATAATTGTCTCCGAATAGCCTCTCTACCTATGGCCTCCTCCAGTCTCTTCCTCACAGCTGCAGAGCATCTTTCTAAAATACCCAGAAGATCATAAAAAATGCTTAAGAGCTTCCAATTTTCTTTTCTTTTTTTTGGAGACAGAGTCTTGCTCTGTTTCCTAGGCTGGTGTGCAGTGGCACGATCTCGGCTCACTGCAACCTCTGCCTCCCATGCTGAAGTGATTCTCCTGCCTCAGCCTCCTGAGCAGCTGGGATTACATGCTCCCACCACCACGCCCTGCTAATTTTTATAGTTTTAGTAGAGATGGGGTTTCACCATGTTGGCCAGGCTGGTCTCGAACTCCTGACCTCAAGTTATCCACCCACCTCGGCCTCCCAAAGTGCTGGGATTACAGGCATGAGCCACCATGCCCAACCTCAATTTTCAATAGGATAAACTTTCAGCTGCTTAGTCTGGTATAAGTAAGACTTTAAACAATTTGGCCTTCCTTTACTTTCCAGCCTTATTTCTATTTTTCCTGCCTCACATGGACATCTAACATAATACACCCTTTTAGGACCCCATGTGCTATTTTTTCTGCCTTAAATTTTCTTTTCTTCTCATTATTTAAGGCCTAGCTCAAACGCTTCTCTGTGAAAAAATTTTTTCTTTTTCTTTCTCTTTGCACAGATCTCTAGTATGTCACTTATCACATTTATAAGCAAGCTGAACTATTTTAAATTAAACTTAAAAATTTAAGAAAAATGTTTCAATAAATTATATAGTAATTAAAAACCCAATTAACAACAAATGCTCTTCTCTGTTCACAAGAAGCCACCTCTGGTCATTAAAACAAACTCACTTTAGACACTGACATGTTTACATAATTATAAATTATGAACATCTCAGAGTTGGCTTATTAGACCTGTTTTTCTTTTTCTCTTTCTTTTTCTTTTGATACAGGGTCTCCCTCTGTGTCCGGAATTGGTGGGTTCTTGGCCTCACTGACTTCAAGAATGAAGCCACGGACCCTTGCAGTGAGTGTTACAGTTCTTAAAGATGGTGTGTCCGGAGTTTGTTCCTTCAGACGTTCAGATGTGTTTGGAGTTTCTTCTTTCTGGTGGGTTCATGGTCTTGCTGTCAGAAAAGAAGTTGCAGACCTTCCTGGTGAGTGTTACAGCTCTTAAAGGCAGCGCATCTGGAGTTGTTCGTTCTTACCCGTGGGTTCGTGGTCTCGCTGGCTTCAGGAGTGAAATTGCAGACCTTTGCTGGGAATGTTACAGCTCATAAACGCAGCATGCACCCAAAGAATGAGCAGCAGCAAGATGTATTGCAAAGAGCAAAAGCACAAACCTTCCACAGTATGGAAAAGTAGCTGAGAAAACCGCCACTGGCTGGCTCAGGCAGCTTTCTTTTATTTCCTTATCTGGCCCCATCCACATCCTGCTGATTGGTCCATTTTGCAGAAAGCTGATTGGTCTATTTTACAGAGAGCTGATTGGTGTATTTACACACCCTGAGCTAGACACAGAGTGCTGATTGGTGCATTTACAATCCTTGAGCTAGACACAGAGTCACAGAGTGCTAGTCGGACAAGTCTCCACTAGGTTAGTTAGATACAGAGTACCAATTGGTGTATTCACAACCCCCCCCCCCAGCTAGACACAGAGTGCTGATTGGTGTATTTACAAACCCTGAGCTAGACACAGGGTGCTGATTGGTGCATATACAATCCTCCAGTTAGATATAAAAGTTCCCCAAGTCCCCATCCGGTTCAGGAGCCCAGCTGGCTTCACCCAGTGGATCCTGCACGGGGGCTGCAGGCGGAGCTGCCCGCTAGTCCCGAGCGGCGCCTGCACTCCTTAGCCCTTGGGCTGTCATGGGACCGGGTGCCGCGGAGCAGAGGGCGGCGCCCGTCAGGGAGGCTCAGGCCTTGCGGGAGCCCACCACAGCGGGAGGAGCTCATACATGGCGGTCTGCAGGTCACGAGTGCTGCCCCGCGGGGAGGCAGCTAAGGCCGAGTGAGAATCTGAGTGTGGCGCTAGGGGGGCCGGCACTGCTGGACCGCAACCTCCGGGGCTGCTGGCCGGGGTGCTAAGCCCCTCACTTCCCTGGACCAGCGGTGCCGGCCCGCGGCTCAGTGTGCGGGGCCCGCCCCGCCCGCCTCCGCGCCCGCCGGAACTCACACTGGCCAGCAAGCGCAGCCCAGGTTCCCGCCCACGCCTCTTCCCTCCACACCTCCCCGCAAGCAGAGGGAGGAGGCTTGGGCCTCAGCCAGCCCAGAGAGGGGCTCCCACAGTGCCTGGCGGGCTGAAGGGCTCCTGAAGTGACGCCATAATGGACGCCAAGGCGAGGAGGCGCTGAGAGTGAGGGCTGCTAGCACACTGTCATCTCTGACCTCTGTCACCCAGGCTGGAGTGTAGTGGCAAGATCTTGGCTCACTGAAACCCCTGCCTCCTGGACTCAAGCCATTCTCCTACCTCAACCTCCTGGGTAGCTGGGACTACAGGCATATGCCACCACCATGCGCAGGTAATTTTTTGTAGTTTTTGTAGTGATGGAGTTTCACCATGTTGCCCAGGCTGGTCTCAAACTCCTGAGCTCAAGCGATCTGCCTATCAAAATGTTGGGATTACAGGCGTAAGCCACCACTCCTGGCCTTTATTCGAGTGCTTTTGGGCACAAATAACAGGATATTGGTTTCAACAGCAAAAACAGTACATTAACAAAAAGTCAGAGCTGGGCATGGTGGCTCATGCCTGTAATCCCAGCACTTTGCGAGGCCGAGGCGGGCAGGTCACCTGAGGTCTGTAGTTCGAGACCAGGCTGACCAACAAGGTCTGTCATTGGTTTCTTGGGCTCTCCACTTTAGCAAAGAAATCACCTAAATCTAAGAGACCTCTAACCTCTCTCTTACGGCAGTCTTCCTCTTTTAGATTCTTCCTCCAGAATAGATTTTTAAAAACCATCTTTATCAAGATCTAATTCACATACCATAAAATTCACCCATTTAAAGTGTACAATTTGATGGTTTTAGTATATTCACAGAACTGTGCAATTACCACCAAAATCCAGGTTTAGAACATTTCCATCATCTCCAAAAGGAACTCCCACCCCAGAGGAGTCAATCCTATCTGTACCCCAAACTCCACCACCAGGCAACCACTCATTTAATTTCTATTTGAGCAAAAATGTTTAAAAGAGCCAGATTTTCTGCTGGAAAGTCAGTAGAAAACACTATAAAAATGAGCTGCAGGGTAGATACTTAAATTTAAATATATCATGAAAGGCAATTCATCTGCTGTAGGAGAGTTTTTTGTGAAGGAACTGATTCCATACTGCACGTAGTGAAAGCAAAATTTCTAAGCACTTTATTTCCTCATTGCACTGTCCTAAATAATCATGCTGTTTTCTAAATCATGGCTGTCTTATAGTTCAGCCTTTCTTTAAGGTAAGTGAGATTTATAAAGACATAAAGTAGATATAAAATTACAAAACTCAAAAAGAAACTCAAGGTCTGGGGCCGGGCACAGTAGCTCACGCCTGTAATCCCAGCACTTTAGGAGGCCAAGGAGGGCGGATCACCTGAGGCCAAGAGTTTGAGACCAGCCTGACCAATATGGTGAAACTCGGTCTCTACTAAAAACACAAAAATTAGCCAGGCGTGGTGGCAGGGTAATCCCAGCTACTCCGGAGGCTGAGGCAGGAGAATCGCTTGAACCTGGGATGTGGAGGTTACAGTGAGCCAAGATCATGCTACTGCATTCCAGGCTTGGCAATAAGAGCAAAACTCCCATCTCAAAAAAAGAAAAAGAAAGAAATGGAAGGTCTGATGATAGGTAAGGCTTTAATTAAAAACAAAAACAAAATTTACCCAATGCCAGAAGCGGCCAGACAAGCTGCTCATTGACAGTGACACTGGAGTCACATGCCTTTTCTTTTCCCCTGGTATCTGTACAGGCCCTGTCCACTTTAAGTGTTATTCACAAGAGATAAATCTACTGAAATGAAAACCAGCAAGGAAGCCTAAGACTCAAGACTAATTGCTTTCATTATTGTTGCAACATTCCCTCTAACTGTTACATCCTCCACTCTGTACCTTTTGTGTTGAGATAAAAGAGAAAACAGGAAATGAGGTTGTTTAGCACAGGCAAACAGCTATCACCAAGAGGTTCCAGGGCGAAGGCTTTCTGGTCAGAGGTTGAGGAGATGTAGAGAAAACCAGATTTGTACCAGATAATAGTAGAAAAGAAAGCTGTGCCCAAACAGAATTGAGGGAACATCCCAGTGAGTTGGCTTTTGATATTGGGTTACTACCACTTAAGGTAGACATCTTATTTGCCCCTCAGGACTGCAGATTTGAATCTTGTTCATTTGGTTTCAATCAGGATCAGACTACCAAGTTTCTTTTTTTTGAGCTATTTGTTTTCTTTTGCCTTTAATTATGATTGCTGTAGCAGAAAGACATTTTGTATCAGTTTGCTATTTAAAATGACCCAGTCAGCTGTAGGAGGTGGCTCACGCCTGTAATTCTAGCACTTTGGGAGGCCTAGGCTGGTGGATCACTTGAGACCAGGAGTTTGAGACCAGCCAGGCCAACACAGCAAAACCCCATCTCTACTAAAAATACGAAAATTAGCCAGGCATGGTGGCACACACCTGTAGTCCCAGCTATTCAGGAGGCTGAGCTGGGAGAGTCACTCGAACCTGGGAGGTGGAGGTTGCAGCGAGCGGATATGGCGCCATTGCACTCCAGCCTGGTCAACAGAGCAAGACCCTGTCTCAAGAAATAAAATAATGAAATAAAGGCGGGGCACAGTGGCTCACGCCTGTAATCCCAGCACTTTGAGAGGCCAAGGTGGGCGGATCATGAGGTCAGGAGATCGAGACCATCCTGGCTAACACGGTGATACCCCCATCCCTACTAAAAACAAAAAATTATCCGGGCATGGTGGCGGGCACCTGTAGTCCCAGCTACTCGGAAGGCTGAGGCAGGAGAATGGCATGACCCCGAGAGGCAGAGCTTGCAGTGAGCCGAGATCACGCCACTGCACTCCAGCCTGGGCGACAGAGCGAGACTCTATCAAAAATAAATAAATAAATAAAATGATTGACTATAAAGTTAGCTTTTTCTTATTTTTATTTTATTTTTTGAGATTTACATAAATCACTCATTAAGTGGATGCTTTCGAAACTGAAGGGCTAATCTGATAATCTGGTTTGGTCTGCCAAATTTAATCTGGCCTGGCTTTCTTTTGGTCGGTTGCTTTTTGCTAATTTTTTTACCCATATATCTAAAAGCCATGCTGCTAAATGCTATTACTTAACCTTCACTGGTTACCTTACTGATAACATTTCTGATGTATATGTCACCATGGTAACAGTTGCTTAAGTTGTTTGTCAGGAACCTGAGAGCAGCTCCTGTTCTGTTCAAACCGATTGAGACCACCTCCCCTTCAACTGGACCTGTTCAGATGCATGAGACGTGGCCTTTTGATGTCAGAGGGCCAAAAACTCCACCTTCAAATCATGCTAACCCCATTTTCTGAACATGCATCCTGTGAAGAGCCACGAACCCGGACTGTGCTTGCACAGATCACTGATTACTTCTTTTTCCCCACTGCCAGTCATCTTTCCCCATTCCTTAGATCATCCCACTTCTCTAACCCATAAATATTCTTAAGCCTTATCTTTGGAGAGGCAGATTTAAGAGCTATTCTTCCATCTCCTTGCTGGGCTGCCCTGGGAATAAATCTTCTCTTGCAAAACCCATTGTCACAGTGATTACTTTACTAGGTTCTGGCAGAGTGAACATAGTCAGCATCACTTTAATAACCAATAATGTCGGCCAGGTGCGGTGGCTCACGCACATAATCCCAGCACTTTGGGAAGCTGAGGCAGGCAGATTACAAGGTCAGGAGATTGAGACCATCCTGGCTAACACGGTGAAACTGTGTCTCTACTAAAAATACAAAAAATTAGCCGGGCGTGGTGGTGGGCGCCTGTGGTCCCAGCTACTCAGAAGGCTGAGGCAGGAGAATGGAAAATGGCGTGAAACCCGGAGGCAGAGCTTGCAGTGAGCCGAGATCGTCCCACTGCACTGCAGCCTAGGCGACAGCGCAAGACTCTGTCTCCAAAAAAAAAAAAAAACCAATAATGTCTTATCTGAAGAAAAGACCCTATTTTCAAATATTTTTTCCAAATTACAAAGTTCATAAATGAGAAAGTAATATTTCTGGTTTCTGGAATGTATGGGCTTCTTACTAATCACAGAGTTTGCTTAGCTGCTATTTTTCTTATCCTTTTGCTATTAAAAAATATTTTGGCATGCAAAAAAGAGATAGAGAATAATAAACACTCAAGTTCCAAATTTTGCTTAAGAAATAAAACACTACAGGCCAGGTGCAGTGGCTCTCGCCTGTAATCCCAGCACTTTGGGAGGCCGAGGCAGGGGGACCACGTGAAGTCAGGAGTTCAAGATCAGCCTGGCCAACATGGTGAAACCCCATCTCTACAAAAAAATACAAAAATTAGCAAGGCGTAGTGGCAAACACCTGTAATCCCAGCTACTCAGGAGGCTGAGGCAAGAGAATCACTTGAACCTGGGAGGCAGAGGTTGCAGTGAACCAAGATCACGCCACTGCACTCCAGCCTGGGTGATGGGAGTGAGACTCCATCTTAAACAAACAAACAAAAAACACTACAAACACAATTGGCCCTTTTGTGTATCCTTCCCCATTGCATTCCCTACCTTCTCCCCAAAAAGAATCAAATTCATGTCTATTCTCAGGCATATCTTTGTAATTGTGATAAATACTCATATGATGCTCCCTAAACAAAATCAGGTTGTTTCTGCATATTTTAAACTTCAAGATGAGGGAAAGACTACAATTCCTGCCTCAGCTTTGGGTTTTGGAAAGCCAAACAGTGGAATGCCTATTTCAGTGTAGTTTCTGGCACTTGGTTCAGCGGTCGAGGCCCAGTCAATGATCATGTGATTGTGTAGGCAGATCATAGTTATTTAGGCCATGGTAGCAGTTATACAAACAAGACATTTCAATTTATTGTTAATAGCTGTAAAGTCATTTCCAAACATAGTTAAGCATATTCTAGATGTAACTGGTACTGAAAATATCTTTGTATTCCTGTGTATGTTGAGATTTTCAGTAGGTTGAAGTACAAATGTATATTTATTATTGCAAGAGGAATATGCTGTAATAATTACTATTTTGAAAGCTGTTAATTTACATAGAAAATTATTAAGAACTTTTTAATAGTTAAATAGGGAAATAAATAGTTAAAATATTGACAGTGTATTCGTTGACAATTTTAGGAAGAATGGTAGACTTTCATTGACTTGATAACTCCTTATAAAAATAATACAAGTTAGAATAATAGACATTATATTATAATTTCAATCATTTTACAGTTGCTTGTATACTAGTACCCAAAACAAATAATCTTTAAGAACTCTATTTGACTTTTAGCTTTTAAATTCCTTTTAGATCATGAGTGTTCAAGAAAAAGTGTCATTTGGAAATTATTTTCTCTTTTTTATTTATTTACTTATTTTTTTGAGACAGAGTCTCACTCTGTTACCCAGGCTAGAGTGTAATGGCATAGTCTTGGCTCACTGCAACCTCTGCCTCCTGGGCTCAAGCAATTCTCCTGCCTCAGTCCCCCAAGTAGCTGGGACTACAGGCCTGCGCCACCACCCCAGGCTAATTTTTGTATTTTTAGTAAAGATGGGGTTTTACCATGTTGGCCAGGCTGGTCTCAAACTCTTGACCCCAAGTGATCTGCCTGCCTCATCCCCAAGTGCTAGGATTGCAAACATGAGCCACTGCACCTGGCCTCTTTTTTCTTTATGAGGATAATTTTTTTTTTTTTTTTGAGACCGAATTTCACTCTGTTGCCCAGCATGGAGCACAGTGACCCGATCTTGGCTCACTGCAACTGCCGCCTCCCAGGTTCAAGGACTTCTTCATTCTCAGCCTCCTGAGTCGCTGGCATTACAGGCAGCTGCCACCATGCCCTGCTTATTTTTGTATTTTTAGTAGAAATGGGGTTTCACCATGTTGGTCAGGCTAGTCTTGAACTCCTGACCTCAAGTGATCTGCCTGCCTCGGCTTCCCAAAGTGCTGGGATTACAGGCGTGAGCCACGGCGCTTGGCCTTTATGAGGATACATTTACGGTAGAATATTAATTTTGTCATCTCAAAATTTCACCAAGAAAAACTCCAAATTCATGTACAACATCTATAACGAATCAGTTTTTGAGTCAAACCTAATACAAATATAAAATATATAAAGAAAAGAAAAAAGTATTAGAGAAAAATTAGATGACCCCCAAATATCTTGCTCCTCAACTGACCTCAGGTGCAAGGGACTGTTTTTTTTGGTATCACACATGGGCAGATCAGTGACTACGAGAGCAACACAGCATCTGATAGTGCTAAAGAAATAGTGTTCATGTGCTATGATGCAATTACTACTAAAATTAATAACACAATAGCCATCAATGTTTTAAATATAATTTCAGGTTTCTTCTTCTTCTTTTTTTTTTTTTTTGAGACAGAGTCTCATTCTGTCGCCCAGGTTGGAGTGCTATGGCGTGATCTCAGCTCACTGTAGCCTCTGCCTCCCGGGTTCAAGTGATTCTCCTGCTTCAGCCTCTCGAGTAACTGGGATTACAGTTGCTCGCCACCATACCTGGCTAATGTTTTATATTTTTAGTGGAGACGGGGTTTCGCCATGTTGGCCAGGCTGGTTTGAACTCTTGACCTCAGGTGATTCACCTTCCTTGGCCTCCCAAAGTGTTGGGATTACAGGCGTGAGCCACCGCACCTGGCCGTAATTTCAGGTTTGTTCTTGTACCCCAGAAATAATTCTTTGATGTTAACATTCATTTTCTCCTCAACTAAATATTGATTTCAATTTATTGACCTTATGCCAAAATGTTGATTTGGCATATTTCTAGTACTGCTACATATTTAATAAATGTGTATAGATAATATATATTTATATATAAATACTTATATTTATATTTCATATGAATATGAAAAAATATATACATAATATTTTTAAGTGACAGAGTCTTGCTATGTTTCCCAGGCTGGTCTCAAGCTATCCTTCTGCCTCAGCCTCCTGAGTAGCTGGGATTACAAGCCTGAGCCACCATGTCTGGCTTAGTGCTACATGCTGTAATCTTCCTCAGACTGCTTTTTTGCTCAACTTTTTATTTGTGAGATTAACTATTGTTGTTATACGTAGTTCAAGTTATTCAGTTTCATAAGTGCTGTGTACTTTAGTATGAATTATACGTATAATTCATTTAACTTTTTATTGATGGAAATGTAGTTCATTTTCAAATTTTTGTAATTCCAATGTTGCTATTTATGTTTATGTACATATTATCTTGTGAGTGCTTCTCTAATATTTGTACTTAGGAGTAGAAGTGACATGCGGTGTCAAAGGATGCTATTGTTTTTAAGGTGAGCTTTTGAGTTCATAAAAATGGATAAGCATGTGTAGGGAAAGTGTATAATTCTAGGAGATAACCTTCTCTTGCTTCCCGTTTTTGTTATAGTTTGGGACCTGTTTAAGAACAATTTTCTTCAAATTTATTTTTTATTTTTTATTTTTTATTTTTTACTTTTTTTTTGAGATAGAGTCTCACTCTTATTGCCCAGGCTGGAGTGCAGTGGCATGATCTCAGCTCTCTGCAACCTCTGCCTCCCAGGTTCAAGCAATTCTCCTGTCTCAGCCTCTTGAGTAGCTAGGACTACAGGTGCCCACCACCATGCCTGGCTAATTTTTGTATTTTTAGTAGAGACAGGGTTTCACCATATTGGGCAGGCTGGTCTTGAACTCCTAACCTCAGGTGATCTGCCCACCTCAGCCTCCCAAAATGCTGGGATTACAGTCATGAGCCACCGCGCCTAGCCATTTGTTTTTGAGATGGAGTCTTGCTCTGTCTCCCAGGCTGGAGTGCAATGGAGTGATCTCAGCCCACTGCAACCTCTGCCTCTCGGGTCCCAGTGATTCTCCTGCCTCAGCCTCCTGAGTAGCTGGAATTACAGGCACCTACCACCACACCCGGCTAATTTTTGTGATTTTAGTAGAGATAGAGTTTCACCATGTTGGCCAGGCTGGGCTCGAATTCCTGACCTCAGGTCATCTGCCAGCCTCGGCCTCCCAAAGTGCTGGGATTACAGGCGTGAGCCACCTGTAATTTTAAAAATTTAAAATTTTGAATTATTGATTTTTTATTGCTGCTGAACAAACTAAATTTATTTTTTTAAAAATTGATATGAAAGTATAAGAATTTATACAACGTAATGTTTTAAAGTATATCTACATTGTGAAATGGTTAAAGCTAGCTAATTAACAAATACATTACCTCATATAGTTATCATTTTTGTAGTGAGAACACTTAACATCCACTCTCTTAGCATTTCTCAAGAATACAGTATTATTGTCTTTAACTATAGTCACCATGCTGTACAATAAATCTCTTGAATTTATTCCTTGTTTAAGAGCAGTTGGATGCAATGGTTGCCACGGTAAATACTTTTCATGAGAACTAAGTATTGTTGAAAGCTGTTATAATTTACCATTATTTAGTTTCAGAGTGGCTTGCATGTTTTTACTTTCCCCCTTCACTTAAATATTTTATCTGCATCAGAATTTCTTTTTAAAAATTTTCTCTGTAATCCCAGCACTTTGGGAGGCCGAGACAGGCGGATCACGAGGTCAGGAGATCGAGACCATCCTGGCTAACACGGTGAAACCCCGTCTCTACTAAAATATACAAAAAACTAGCCGGGCGAGGTGGCAGGCGCCTGTAGTCCCAGCTACTTGGGAGGCTGAGGCAGGAGAATGGCGTGAACCCGGGAGGCGGAGCGTGCAGTGAGCTGAGATCCGGCCACTGCACTCCAGCCTGGGCGACAGAGCGAGACTCCGTCTCAAAAAAAAAAAAAAAAAAAAAAAAATTTTCTCTGGGAAAGACATACTGTTTTATATACTTTTAGCCTGACTCTGACCTCACATTTTAGGCTGTTCACAGGTAGCATCTCAGGCTTTAGCAGTTCAGGAAAAAAGGGCAATTGGGTCATCTTATCATGGAGGGGTGTTTATGAATGCTCACACTATAAATGTGCTCAATAGCATAGTAATGAAATCAGATTTTATTCAAACTCTAAAAGACAAAATGTAAATGTAGCTTTATGGCATAGGTGAGTTCTGCAGCTGTGGCAACATCTCCTGTTGACAGGTGTCCTGTGGCTTATGTTGTTAATTGATACTATGGTACTCAAAGATAGCAAGATAATGAAATGAATTCTTCTTTTTTTTTTTTTTTTTTGAGATGGAGTCTCGCTCTTTTGCCCAGGCTGGAGTGCAGTGGTGCTACCTCAGCTTACTGCAACCTTTGCCTCCCGGGTTCAAGCAATTCTCCTGCCTCAACTTCCCGAATAGCTGGAATTACAGGCATGCACCACCACACCTGGCTAATTTTTGCATTTTTAGTAGACACGGGGTTTCACCATGTTGACCAGGCTGGTCTTGAACTCCTGACCTCAGGTGATCCGCCTGCCTCGGCCTCCCAAAGTGCTTAGATTACAGGTGTGAGCCACTACGCCTAACCATGAATTATTCTTTTCTTTCTTTTTTTTTTTTTTAAATAAAAAGTAAACTTTAATGTCAAAAACGCAAACTTGAGGAGATCACACACAAGGCTGTCACTTTACACTTGGAGGGTTGCACAGCGCCGGCCATGAATTATTCTTAAAAAGAAAAAGACCTAACACAAAAAATGACATCAAGAACTTCAGTGGAGACTGGGCGTGGTGGCTCACGCCTGTAATCCCAGCACTTTGGGAGGCTGAGGCGGGAGGATCACAAGGTCAGGAGATCGAGACCATCCTGGCTAACACGGTGAAACCCCATCTCCACTAAAAATACCAAAAAAAAAAAAAAAAAAAAAAAGAGCTGGGCATGATGGTGGGCGCCTGTAGTCCCAGCTACTCGGGAGGCTGAGGCAGGAGAACGGCAGGAGCCCGGGAGGCGTAGCTTGCAGTGAGCCAAGATTGTGCCACTGCACTCCAGCCTGGGCGACAGAGTGAGACTCCGTCTTAAAAAAAAAAAAAAAAAAGAACTTCAGTGGATACACACAGGATTGAGAAACATAATTGAGGGAGGATTTGTGTTGAAATCACATACTCGTAAAAATAGCCAACCCAAAAGAGCCAAAAATATTCTGGTATATTTTAGTCACAGGGTTGGAGACTTGTATCCTTTTAGGACAACTTTTGCTCTTGTCCCTCAAAAAAGAAAACTTCTTATTGTCCAGTGTGATACTGTGGGTTTATCTGCTTTTTCCTTTTTTTCTGGAATGAATGATAATCCTGCCTATTAGTGAGTTACCGACATATATTGAGCTCTCTGCTCTCTTTCCTCCTTGTCTCTCTCCATCCCTCCTTTCTCCTTCTTTGTCTCCTTCCCTCCCTCCTTTGTCCCCCCATTCTTTCTCTTTCTCCTTCCCTCCCTACCTCCTTTTCTTCCTTCTTTTTTAGTTTAAGACCATTCCAAAGGCATCATTGATGTGATGATGGCATAGATGTAGATGACAAGTGGGTGGGAAAGTTGAAAGAAATGGAGATGATATATTTGAGATGGGGTCATGAAAAATTCTGAATCATTCATTCTGAGTAATTTTTTGCTTTTTTATTAGTAATAAATGATAACTTTAAACTCTGAGTATATATTGGTCACTGAGTGTTTCACATAGCTAATTTTTATATCCCGAACTAGCTTCTGAAAAACAGGGACTATTAATTGTGCTTTCTGTGTTATCACAGGATCCAAAAGGAAAACTCCTCCAAGGTCCATTTTTTACGTTTAGGGGTACATTACATACACACTCAAGACTCATCTTCTTCAGGAATCCTTTATGAATGCACCCCCTTCTATTTCAATCTCTTCCATTTTTAAAAATTTTAAATTAAAAATACAGAAAAGTATAAAGTTTTCTTGCCTTATGGAATTAGAGAGTTGCCCGACCTTGGCTCAGTATAAGCTCCACCTCCCAGGCTCACACCGTACTCCTGCCTCAGCCTCCTGAGTAGCTGGGACTACAGGTATGTGCCACCACGCCCAGCTAATTTTTGTATTTTTAGTAGAGACGGGGTTTCACCATGTTAGCCAGGATGGTCTCGATCTCCTGACCTCGTGACCCGGCTACCTCAGCCTCCCAAAGTGCTGAGATTACAGGTATGAGCCACCACGGCCGGCCGGCCGACCTTCCTTCCTTCCTTCCTTCCTTCCTTCCTTCCTTCCTCCCTCCCTCCCTCCCTCCCTCCCTTCTTTCCTTTTCTGATGGAGTTCTTGCTGCTTGCTCTTAATCTTGGGACTTCCAATTTTCCCTGCTGGATTGGGGTACGCCAGCTGGCAGCTGTTTCCCCAGACACCAGGCCTTGAAGAAGTGGTCTGTGAGTCCCCTCTAGCCATCAGATCTAGTGGGATGCTGTCTCCTAGATATATCTTGACTTCTCCCTGCTACAATTCTGCATCTTAGTCTCTTGGTAACTGTATTAATCTGTTCTCACAGTGTGATAAAGAACTACCTGAGACTGGGTACTTTATGAAGAAAGAGATTTAATTGACTCACAGTTCCACAGGTTGTACAGGAAGCATGGCTGGGTGGCCTCAGGAAATTTACTATCATGGCAGAAGGTGAAGGGGAAGCAAGCACGCCTTATCATGGTAGAGCAGGATAAAGAAAAAGGGGAGGTGCTACCCAACCAGATCTCAGGAAAACTCACTCACTATCTTTCTTTCTTTTTTTTTTTTTTTTTGAGATAGAGTCTCGCTGGAACTCCTGGCCTCAAGCGATCCACCTGCCCTGACCTCCCAAAGTGCTGGGATTACAGGTATGAGCAACTGCACCCAGCCAGGAGAATAAAAATATATAGTAGGTGGGAGCTTTCATTGCCTCTAATCTGGAAAAACTCAGTGACCTGCCAAGTAACAAAAAATCCTCCTATAATTGGGAGGATTAATTATTTCTGGTACTGAGATATACATTGGATGTGGTATATATCTTCATTTTTTATTTTTCTATGAAGACTTTGTGAATCTCCTGTATCTAATAGTTTAAATATATTTTGAGTACGTTAAATGAAACCCTAATGAAGTATGATTTGGAGGTTTTCTTTTGCTTCAAAAAACAAAATCTATATGCTGTCACTTTAAATCTTTTCCCTCTTTATTTGAAGGCAGAAATAATCAAGATATTTTCTCTAGGGCATTTTGGGGACCTGGGACTAATCTTAAGCAGGTGGCATATGTGACCAACCTGTGTGTTGTGAGTCAGGGATGCTGATAAAAGCCTCCTATGTTTTTCCACCAGCCTCTCATATTTTCTTTCTGTTTTTTATTTTTTGAGACAAGGTTTCACTGTGTCACCCAGGATGGAGTACAGTGGTACAATCTCGGCCCGCTACAACTTCTGCATCCTGGGCTCTAGCAATCCTCCCATCTCAGCCTCCCCAGTAACTGGGACCACAGGTGTGCACCATCATGCCTGGCTAACTTTTGTATTTTTGGTAGAGACGAGGTTTCACCATGTTACCCAGGCTGATCTCGAACTCCTCACCTCCAGTTATCCACCTGCCTTGGCCACCCAAAGTGCCGGGATTACCGGCATGAGCCACTGCACCCAATGCTCTCTCATATTTTCTAAAATACTACTATCAGACTTATTGGCCTTTAGAAATATGAATATTCTTTGGAAAGGGAAACCATCTCAGTGAGGATTTGTTTATTAGATAGCTGTCCATGTTTGACATCTGGCTAGGAGTAAGAGTTTGAAGAAATATAAAACAGGTAATTTGGAAAGGATACTAGGAGGTATGATAGAAGAAGAAGAGGAAATTTCCTTGTAATTTTGCCTAGGATGAGCCCTTAATGTAATTAAGGATGGTCCTTCCTTCCTCTGCTTCCCCCGGGATTTTAAGACCTGCTTTCCTTTTTTCCATCTTTTCTTCTTCCCAGACTAAGAAGTTCAAGAGGTTTTGAGGTATAGTGGCTCATGCCTGTAATCCCAGTGCTTTGGCACGCCAAGGCAGGATAGTCACTTGCGGCTAGGAGTTCAAGACCAACCTGGGTAAAATACCAAGACCTGGTATCTACACAAATTATTTAAAAAATAAGTCAGATGTGGTGGCATGTGCCTGTAGTCCTAGCTACTTGGGAGGCTGAGGCAGGAGGAACGCCTAGCCCAGGAGTTTGAAGCTGCAGTGAGCTACGATTGGTGCCACTGCATTCCAGCCTGGGTGACACAGTAAGACCCCGTTTCAAATATACAAAACATAATGACAACAACAAACAAAAGGTTTGGGGCCATAAAAATGAATTATTGTAAAAATTGACTAAAAGGGAAAGGTCATGTATACTACATAGGAAATGTCCCCTAAAGGAAATTCTCAGTAAAATTTTCCTCCAATGAGTCTCAATTATATTATAATTTTTCCTTTCAGGCAATCTTTATTTAAATTATCCTACTTAAAAATCAAATTACGAATCTCTAAAACTGTGATTTCCAAAAACACTGAAGTTTCCTAAAATGAGATTATGCATCAGCAGCAGTGGCACCAGCTTAAATAAATTTTGTAATGGAATTGTCAGCATTGCTCATATGTTTAGGGCAAAACTTCTGCCAAATTTTGTAAGATAACAATCAAGTACTGCATGACCTTGATAGATTATTTTCTTACTTTAGTAAAACCACATTCTGCTTTGAGAAAGGTCAAACTCAGAGCAAGGGTACAGCTTCCTCTTTACTGGTCTTTCATAAGTTTGTCATCTGATACAGGGACATGGTTAGGTCAAAGGGGGAATGTGCTTTATCTAGACAGTTTAAAATTTCTTCTCAAAGTACCTAATCCTTTGGGGCAAACTTTCATAGATTTATATTGCTTTTTCTCTGGTGAATGATGCTAAATTTTATTACTTTGAAAGTTATTGACTATTCTGTGATTAAAGAAAAAAGAATTTTTGAGACAGAGTCTCGCTCTGTCGCCCAGGGTATGGGTGACAATTTCTTGCTTTATTTTGTTTTATTACAAATTTGCAAGAAGGAATAAAGAAGAATGCCCATATAACCCCAAATCCCACCTGCCCTGATAGATTATTTAGTATTAACATAGTGACCCATTTCCTTTTAACTTTTTTTAGGGTGCATCGCTGAAATCATTGGTAGGTAAAGTTTTGCATATACACACTGCTTTTTGAAAAGTAGTGGATCCAGATTGTGTTGCTCTTCACAAAAAGAGGCTGGGACAAATGGAAAGGTAGACCATGTTCTTGGTAGGAAGCCTAACGGCATCAAGATGTTAGCCGATTAGAGATTAGCACTATCCATTAAAATTACAATTAGGCCATTATCCTAAGCAAATTAATGCAGGAACAGAAAACCAAATACTGCATGTTCTTACTTATAAGTAGGAGCTAAACATTGGGTACCCATGGACATAAAGGTGGCAACAAAGACACTGGGGACTACTTATAATTATTATTATTATTATATTATTGTTATTATTTTTTTGAGGTAGTGTCTCACTCTGTCTCCCAGGCTGGAGTGCAGTGACACAATCTCGGCTCACTGCAAGCTCCGCCTTCTGAGTTCACGCCATTCTCCTGCCTCAGCCTCCTGAGTAGCTGGGACTACAGGCACCCGCCACCAAGCCCAGCTAATTTTTTGTATTTTTAGTAGAGATGGGGTTTTCACTATGTTAGCCAGGATGGTCTTGATCTCCTGACCTCGTGATCTGCCCGCCTCGGCCTCCCAAAGTGCTGGGATTACAGGCGTGAGCCACCGTGCCTGGCCCAAAAGTTGAAATTATTTTTAAAATTACAAGTGTATGTACATTTGGACCCGGCATTCTATTATACTTTTAATAATGATTTCTAGAGATAGTATTGAATGAATGTTATTCATTGCTTTTTTTTTGTAATAGCAAAAGAAATGGTCACTTCAGAAAAGTTTTTTAGAAAAAAAATTGGAAGCAACATAAATGTCAATCAGTATAGGCCTTGTTAAATTATTTATGGCATAGCTACACTGTGGAATACTATATAGCTATTTAAAAATGAGTAAGTGCTTTTGTATTGATTTAGACAGATCTTCAAGATCTATTAAATGCAAAAAGTAACTTACTGGAAAAATGTGTATAGTCTTTTATAGTTTGTATAAAAAAGGAAGAGGACAAAGAATGTATATTGTCTTTGACCCTTCTGGAAGGCCAGACAAGAAAATACTAATATTGATAACCCATTTGAGGCTGAGAATGGAAACCAGTGGGCCCTGGAGCAGAGTAGGGGTGAGACTTTCTATTGTGTATATTTTTATACTTGTTTGCTGCTTGGACAATGTGAATGAATGAATGCGTTATCTATTCACATTAAATTAAAATAGAAATAAAGAATGTGTGGGCTGGGTGCAGTGGCTCATGCCTGTAATCCCAGCACTTTGGGAGGCCGAGGTGGGCGGATCACCTGAGGTCAGGAGTTCAAGACCTGCCTGGCCAACATGGAGAAGCCCCATCTCTACAAAAATTAGCTGGGCATGATGATGGGCACCTGTAATCCCAGCTACTCAGGAGGCTGAGGCAGGAGAATTGCTTGAACCCAGGAGATGGAGGTTGCAGTGAGCCAAGATCGCGCCATTGTACTCCAGCCTGGGAGACACAGTGAGACTCCGTCTTAAAAAAACAAAACAAAACAAAGCAAAACAATGTATGGTTCTTTACTAAGATGATTAAGATAATACTATCGACCCATTATCAGTAGGACTTTAATATTTAGTTTAATTATAACAGTGATACATTTGCACTGAATCACAATACCACATTTATTCAATTTTAAGATGTATTTTTTCCACATATTAAAATTTTTGAAATGAGTGGTTTCCCCCTGCCTATTACATATAAATATACCATGCTTAATTTTGCTGTTTGGCTGTTACTGAACATTCAGGTAATTTCTACGTCTTTTTCTTTCATTTTCATTTTGAATAATTGTCTCACATTGGTTATTTAATCATTAAATTTTTTTTTCTCTTTCAACAATTAGAAACCAGGTTGCAATGCTACAGTATGGTGTGGTGCTTAAAAATATGGGCTCTGGAATCACACTGCTGGGTTTCAATCCTGACCCTTCTAGTATCTTCAGGTTGAGTAGTGTTGGCAGTAACCCAAGTCTCCTAATTTGTGGGGCAGATTTAGCACCATGCTTGGCACCAGCATAAGCACTTAGTTAATATTATTTTTTTGTCACAAAAATATTTCTTGATATATAAGAATTATCTCTAGTACAGATTTCGGGAAATTGCATTATTTAACAAAAGGGCATAAACACTTTAGGACCCTTGACAGGTATTGGTAAATTGTTTTTTCACAAATTCTTATCGATGTGTTTGCCTATCAGCAGTATCATACCAACAACCAGTATGATATTTTTAACTCCCTTTGAATTAGAGAGGCGATAATATTTAAATATTTAATTTTTTAACTACTAGATTGATGGAAGTTTCTTTTTAAAATTCCATATATTTAATTGCCATTTAGATTTCTTCTTGTGTGAATTTGTTTATTAATGACTTCTTTGCCATTTTCTAACGTAGTCTTTTTTTTTTTGAGACAGAGTCTCGCTCTGTCGCTCAGGCTGGAGTGCGGTGGCCGGATCTCGGCTCACTGCAAGCTCCGCCTCCCGGGTTTACGCCATTCTCCTGCCTCAGCCTCCCGAGTAGCTGGGACTACAGGCGCCGGCCACCTCGCCCGGCTAGTTTTTTTGTATTTTTTAGTAGAGCTGAGGTTTCACTGTATTAGCCAGGATGGTCTCGATCTCCTGACCTCGTGATCCGCCCGTCTCGGCCTCCCAAAGTGCTGGGATTACAGGCTTGAGCCACCGCGCCCGGCCTTCTAACGTAGTCTTAATGTTTATCTGATTAGTTTATATGAACTGGGTACAACACTGATACTTTAACTTTACATTGTTTTATGCATTTTAACTTGTTTTAAAGGAAATTTTTAAATGAACTCAGATTACCTTTTAAATTAAAAATATGAAGATAGTATTCAAACAAAAGGGTATCTATAACATATTGCACAATTTAAAGACTAATAATAAGCAGGGCTCAGTGGCTCACACCTGTAATCCCAGCACTTTGGGAGGCTGAGGTGGGAGGATTGCTTGAGGTCAGGAGTTCGAGACCAGCCTGGCTAATATGGTGGAACCTTGTGTCTATTGAAAATACAAAAATTAGCTAAGCATGGCGGTGCACACCTGTAATCCCAGCTACTCTGGAGGCTGAGGCATGAGAATCGCTTGAACCTGGGAGGCATAGGATGCAGTAAGATGAGATTGAGATTGCACCACTGCACTCCAGCCTGGGTGATGGTGAGACTCTGTCTCAAAAAAAAAAAAAAAAAAGAAGACTAATAATAAAATTAACACCTCTACACCCCACATTCAGCTTAAGAAGTAGAACATTAGTGGTACTTTGGAAAGCACTATGTAAAACTCCCCAGTCTCAACCTTCCCAGTCTTGGGGTTACCAGTCGTAAATTTTATGCCTTGCTTTTCTTTTTTTTTTTTTTTTTTTTTTTGAGACGGAGTCTCGCTCTGTCGCCCAAGCTGGAGTGCAGTGGCCAGATCTCAGCTCACTGCAAGCTCCGCCTCCCGGGCTCACGCCATTCTCCTGCCTCAGCCTCCCGAGTAGCTGGGACTACAGGCGCCTGCCACCTCGCCCGGCTAGTTTTTTGTACTTTTTAGTAGAGACGGGGTTTCACCGTGTTAGCCAGGATGGTCTCGATCTCCTGACCTCATGATCCGCCCGTCTCGGCCTCCCAAAGTGCTGGGATTACAGGCTTGAGCCACTGCGCCCGGCCTTTAATGGTATTTTTAAAACTAATGTTATTATATCTTGTACTTTATAGAAATGCTGTTGATATTTGTGAACTGATTTTTGGGTCTAAGAACCTTACTTATTCTAAGAATTTATCTGGAGATTATTCCATCAGATTCTATCATTTTCAAATAACCACAGTTTTCTTTCTACTTTTCCAGTTCTTTCTTTCTTATCTTATTGGGCTGCTTAGACCCCAGTACAATATTTGATAGAAGTGATGATAGTGGCCATCATTTTTAAATGTCTGATTTTAATGGATATGATTTTAATGTACCACCTGCTAGAGGGTTTTTGAAGATACTCTTTTTCTCTTTGTCCTGTATTCTGAGAAACTTCTTGACTTCTATCTTCTAGTATACTAATGTTTTTTTTAGTTAAAATATTTTTTACTTTTTAAGATAGAGACGGGTTCTCACTGTGTTGGCCAGGTTGGTCTTGGAGTCCTGGGCTCAAACAATCCACCTGCCTCGGCCTCCCAAAGTGCTGGGATTACAGGGATATGCCACCGTGCCTGCCCTGATTCTCTCTCTTTTTTTTTTTTTGTCATGACAGCCTATTGTTAAATTTTCATGTTTTTAATATGCTAACTAGTCCCTTTGATTTTTTATTTCAATTAAAATTTTTAATTTTTAGTTATTCTAATTGTTCAGATCTGCTTTGTCAGTTTTTATATTCTCCTATTTATACTTTCAATGTTAAATACATTCTATATATTTATAAAATAAATCTATAATTGATCATCCAATATCAAAAGTTTTTGCAAGCTGATTTTGCTGTTGTTTCTGATGACTCTCACATATTGTGGCTTGTTTCTTTGTGTGTTATATAATTTTTTATTGTGAGGTCATGTTCCTTGGAACTTTGTGAGAATTCTTTGAAGTCTGACTTTAAGGTGTGTCCTGCCAAACATAATTTGCTTATACCTGCTTGCACTGTAAGAAAACCTGATTCCAGGCTGGGCACGGTGGCTCATGCCTGTAATTCCAACACTTTGGGAGGCCGAGGCAGGGGGATCATGAGGTCAGGAGTTCAAGACCAGCCTGGTCAACATAGTGAAATGCCGTCTCTACTAAAAATACAAAAATTAGCCAGGCATGATGACAGGTGCCTGTAGTCCCAGCTACTGAGGGGACTGAGGCAGGAGAATAGCTTGAACCCAGGAGGTAGAAGTTGCAGTGAGCTGAGATTGCGCCACTGCACTCTAGCTTGGGCAACAGAGTGAGATTTCATCTCAAAAACAAACAAACAAAAAACAAAACAACAACAACAAAAAACCTGATTCCAATGATCCATTCACTAGCTGTGTAACTCTAGGCAAGTTACATAACCTCCTGGCCTCCCTTTCCTCATTGGTACAATGGGATACCGAGTGTATACTTGGCTGGGTAATGAGTTAATATGTATAAAGTGTTTAACGAACTGCTTGGCACATGGTGTGTTCTCAATATGTCAAATATCATTATTACTACTTAATTTTTTTTTCCAGTTAGGCTGTCACTGAGTACAGCATACTGTGATATCACCAAGAATTATAGAGCACTGCTATAACATTACTTGACACATAGCTTCAGATATGGCCGTATCATCCTCTAAAATAAAGATCTATTTTCCCTAAGTTATTTCCTGAAAGTCTTAGATCACTGGAGAGGCTGGAGTTGGGGTTGGGAAGAGTGGAGGGGAAGTTGATGAGGAGAAATGGTGAAAGGATCTCTCTGGAGGGGCTACTGCTGACATTACAGGGTCCCCCCAAAAATAAAGCTGGTTCACCATCTAATTGTCCTACAGAAAAGCCCTTGAGGCAACACACACTGCCAATGCACCCAGAGCTTCCAAAGAGTCTTTTTAGGAGGCACTCTTAAAAACTAATGACCAGCCAAGGATTCCGACATTTCAAGAAAACCTGCAACATGAAAGACACATACCAAAACAAACAGAAAAATGGAATTCAGATGTTAGAAGGCAGAGAGTTCTTGACCCTGGAAAGAGTAAAGTCGAGTTACAGTCACTGCTTGTAAAGCTGTTTGATCTGCAATGTTAGCACTGCCATGGCCACAGTCTCATATCACTAAGGACTAGATGCAAGTAACCCACCACCAGATTATAATGGCTTAAACAAATAACCATTTATTATTGTCACAAAACAAGAAGTTGGAGGTAGCAGCTGCAAGCATTGGTTCAATATCCCAATTATGGCAGAAATGGCACCTTTGTGATTTTCTCCTTTGTTTCCTCATGGTCCAAGATGGTCACTGCAGTTTCAGGAATCATATCTTGTTAAAGGCTGATGCAGTCCCCATGCCCTTCTTTATGAGTGGGAAATCCTATACAGAGTATGAGGGAGGCTGTTAATGGGAGTAGCTTAACGGCTGCCAAGGGCTCAGAGAAATCTTACCTCATATTTATAGAGCCCAATTTCTCATCAGAGGACTCTTGGCTTAGATTGGTGTTAAATGCAAGTAATCAGGTAATGATCATTGTGATGGTTAAAATTGAGTGTCAACTTGATTGGATTGAAGGATGCAAAGTATTGTTCCTGGGTGTATCTGTGAGGGTGTTGCCAAAGGGGGTTAACATCTGAGTCAGTGGGCTGAGAAAGACAGACCCAGCCTCAACCTAGGTGGGCACAATCTAATCAGCTGGCAGCATGGCCGTAATAAAAAGCAGGCAGAAGAATGTGGAAAGATGAGTCTTCTGGCCTCTGTCTTTCTCCTGTGCTGGATGCTTCCTGCCCTTAAACATCAGACTCCAAGTTGTTCAGCTTTGGGACTCTTGGACTTTCAACCACAGACTGCAGGCTGCACTGTTGGTTGCCCTACTTTTGAGATTTTGGGACTCAGACTGGCTTCCTTGCCCCTCAGCTTGCAGACGGCCTATTGTAGGACCTCACCTTGTGACTGTGTGAGTCAATTACTCCTTAATAAACTCCACTTTATATATATGTATTAGTTCTGTCCCTCTAGGGAACCCTAATACAATCATTTATAAATTAGTAGATTCTGCCACTGCTGACACCTGTTTGCCTAATGAAGCTTCCTATCTAGTTAACTGACAGTGTGCCCTTGTGGGACTGTTATCACTAACATCAAAAGGATGGCGGGGGAGGGGAAAAATCCCACAGTGGGTCTTAAGAAGACAGTTTTACAAGCACATCACTTTTCAAAGGTTTAACACCATTTATTTTTTATTTTATTTTTTTATTTATTTATTTTTTTGAGACGGAGTCTCGCTCTGTCGCCCGGGCTGGAGTGCAGTGGCCGGATCTCAGCTCACTGCAAGCTCCCCCTCCTGGGTTTACGCTATTCTCCTGCCTCAGCCTCCGGAGTAGCTGGGACTACAGGCGCCCGCCACCTCGCCCGGCTAGTTTTTTGTATTTTTTAGTAGAGACGGGGTTTCACCGTGTTAGCCAGGATGGTCTCGATCTCCTGACCTCGTGATTCGCCCGTCTCGGCCTCCCAAAGTGCTGGGATTACAGGCTTGAGCCACCGCGCCCGGCCAAGTTTAACACCATTTAAAAACCATTTCGTATTACATACGATATAGAAAACATCCACAAATGGTTTAAAAATATGTTGCTGTGACTATGTAAAGCTGGCAGTGTTCTGTGGAACTCTATAAGAGTTTTCTAAGTTCCTCAGGAGATTAATTCACAGGTGAGCTAAGCTAACTTGGGAATCAGTCCCTGGAGCTGGGTTGTAGATGACAACAATTTCAACTTTTTCTTTTAAACATAACAAAGCTCAAGCACCATTATATAATGGTAATGTAAATCAAAACCACTGGGGAAAAATCACCCGTAATTCCACTACTTTAACAAATAAACCATTTTCATTTTTCTGTGTTCAGTCCATATATCTTTAATGGTGATTGGCATATTTCTTTAAAGGACAAATCACCAATCTAAATGCAAGCTGCTCTTGAGCTATGAGAGATGCTCACCGAGCATTTGGGGGATAGGGCCACACAAGAGGTTTGATTCACTGTCTCTAAAACTCTTCTGACACTTACAAAGTAGCAAATTTTTTTTTTTTTGAGACGGAGTCTCGCTCTGTCGCCCAGGCTGAAGTGCAGTGGCGCGATCTCGGCTCACTGCAAGCTCCGCCTCCCGGGTTCACGCCATTCTCCTGCCTCAGCCTCCCGAGTAGCTGGGACTACAGGCACCCGCCACCTCGCCCAGCTAGTTTTTTGTATTTTTTTAAGAGAGACGGGGTTTCATCGTGTTAGCCAGGATGGTCTCGATCTCCTGACCTCTTGATCCACCCGTCTCGGCCTCCCAAAGTGCTGGGATTACAGGCTTGAGCCACTGCGCCCGGCCCAAAGTAGCAAATTTAAAAAATCATAATTTGTGTGCACATCTCATCTGTTCTAGATTATAATCTCTCAGAAGACAAATAAGAATCATGGTTTACTCACGGTTGCATTCCCTGGAATACCTAGTGTGTACCTTGTCCATAAAAGACAATTAATAAATATTTATTGAAAAAGTGTCCAGCCTGGGCGACAGAGCGAGACTCCGTCTCAAAAAAAAAAAAAAAAAAAAAGAATGGGGGCAGGCACCATGGCTCATGCCTGTAATCCTAGCACTTTGGGAAGCCAAGGCAGGTGGATCATCTGAGGTCAGGAGTTCAAGACCAGCCTGGCCAAGATGGTGAAACTCTGTCTGTACTAGAAATACAAAAAATTAGCTGAGTGTGGTGGCATATGCCTGTAATCCCAACTACTCAGGAGGCTGAGGCAGGAGAATTGCTTGAACCTGGGAGGCAGAGGTTGCAGTGAGCTGAGATCGCGCCACTGCCCTCTAGCCTGGGCGACAGAGTGAGACTCCATCTCAAAAAAAAAAAAAAAAAGTGAATGGGGCTGATCAACATGGGGGTGTGGAGGCTAGGACTGGGACCAGGAGGTGACAACAAGGCTGGCTGTTCCCCAGTTCCTTTCTGGTTTGGCTAGTAACACAGTCTTGCATGAGAAGAGGGCTGAAGGGGAAGGGAGTGTGGGACACCACCATCAGTTTTCTCAGTGACGCTCTCTGGGGTCCCTGTCTGCTTCTGGCCACCCTAAGCTCTCATCTCTATTTACCTAGAGACCAGAGAAGAAACACTGTGTGATCTTTGAGACGCTCTACCCTCTGGTATCTACTTGCCAGGGTTGCTGTAAGGATTGCATGAGTTCATATATGTAAGCTGTTTGACAAAATGCTTGACATGTGGTGTATTCGGAGATTAGGTAGAGTCCATGGGGGGCACAACCAGAGTAACAGACAGTCCTAGAAGAGGCATGCTAGAGACAGCCCCGAGCAGTTAGGGGCCCGAGGACAAGAAGTAATTTGGAGATAGCCAGTTAAACATTTACCAGCACACCCTGAATAGAGGTATGTGCTTGGACAAAAAGCCTCGTACTTAGAGACTTCAGGACGAAAATGCAAATGGACAAAATCACCAACTCCATCATTGGGGGCAGCAGAATACCATGAGTGGCAGAGAGAAACGAACATTTCATTCAGGGGTCATCATCCAGGAATAAGGCCAAACTAGTCCTTCCACAGCAGAGACCAGCAAAGATCCTGGATACCAACTGGATCTGAAGCCCCTCCCCTCAGTGCCCCAGAATGCTGCAATCCAGTATCACTGAGCTGCCATCCTGAAGATGCCACTGGGCACCTGTCCCCATGACTGAATCATCCAGAAGACTGTTTAAAAGCCAAGGCTATGAGACTTTTGATTGGCTGGTCAGTTTTCAAATAGTTGGAATCTAGAACCCGGTTCTCATCTCAGATTCACTTTTCCACCTTGACTTTTACTCCCCCTCAGTGAGGCACACATTGTCTTCTGGTGCTCACAGGCCCAGCAGTTAAGTGGTAGACATCTATTTGTTTCTGTCTTTTTCTCCATAGCGACCAGTCCTGATGGACTATTCAACGATCGCTCCTCCTTGGCTTATCAGGCCTCATACAAATCACATGCTGACCCAAATGACCAATGAACTGCCTCTGAAAGAACCAAAGCGACGGGGGCTGTGGAGCTGAGGACCTCTCTCGAATCTCTCCAGGCTGAGAAATCAGTGGCCCACTTTTTCTGATGGTAAAATAATAATTAGTATGATTGATATTATTAATAAAATTATTAAAGAATGTAAAGCTTGATGAAATCTCTTTGGGTGATAGGAAAATGAATTGCTATAGGATCTTGGGTTTTTGTACTGAAAAAAGAGAATTTTTTTTTTTTTTTTGAGATGGAGTCTTGCTCTATTTTCCAGGCTGGAGTGCAGTGGTGCAGTCTCAGCTCACTGCAACCTCTACCTCCTGGGTTTTAAGCAATTTTCTCTGCCTCAGCCTCCCAAGTAGCTGGGATTACAGGTGCTCACCACCATGCCTGGCTAATTTTTGTATTTTTACTAGAGACAGGGTTTTGCCATGCTGGCCAGGCTGGTCTTGAACTCCTGACCTCAGGTAATCCACCCGCCTCGGCCTCCCAAAGTGCTGGGATTATGGGCGTAAGCCACTGTGCCAGAGAAATGTTTTTTAATGGTGTTTTTAAACTGTTCTACGCTAGAGGATGGACAGTCTGCTTTCTGTAGACCTCCTGATTACGTTATCCTTGATCTTATATACATTAGTCTCTGGTTGGGGGAAAAAATACACATACACACACACACACCCCAAACAGATTCCATTATTCTCAGTGAAAAAAAAAAACTCACTAAATTTGTAGGTAGTACCTCAGTGATAGTGCTGATAGGAGGGGAACTAAGGTCAAGAATGTCTGTTGCATCCATTACTTGTGCTTTTTTTAAAAAACAGTGATTTTACACTTATACGGGGCTATTTTGACCTGGCTACATCAAAATGTCTGCTTAAAAATGTCCTGCTTCAAACTTATATTGTATTTGGTCTTGCAAGCACATCCTATCCTGACCACCTCACTCCCTGCTCCTTAAAACTATACACTAAAAAACACAGGAGCATTTGCCCGTGGCACAGGTCAGGAAGAATCCACAAACAACCAAAACACAAAAACACAAAAAAATGACAATATGCTTTTTATATATAGTGGGAGCAGTAAAGCCTATGCAAATTCTTTTTCTTTTTTTTTTTTTTGAGACGGAGTCTCGCTCTGTGGCCCAGGCTTGAGTGCAGTGGCCGGATCTCAGCTCACTACAAACTCCGCCTCCTGGGTTTACGCTATTCTCCTGCCTCAGCCTCCCGAGTAGCTGGGACTACAGGCACCCGCCACCTCACCCGGCTAGTTTTTTGTATTTTTTAGTAGAGACGGGGTTTCACTGTGTTAGCCAGGATGGTCTCGATCTCCTGACCTTGTGATCCATCCGTCTCGGCCTCCCAAAGTGCTGGGATTACAGGCTTGAGCCACTGCGCCTGGCCCGCAAATTATTTTTCTTCATCAAATCTTTTAGATGTAATTTTAAAATTCTAGACGTTCAACTATCTGTAGGTGATTGGTAATAACCGTTTTGCTGGCTGCACAGTGTGAAAATACTATAGCATATAATGAGAAGTAGGAGACAATTCTATCTTTTGTGGTCAAGGCCCTCAGATGTCAGACATGTTGTGGTTTTCTTCTGCAAGAGAAGTGGGAGGTGGAATAGGGAAGTAAGGAGAAAAGGGAAATGACTGAAGAGATTCAGTCATTCATTAAAGAAATACTCATTGAGCCCTACTGTATTCCAGCAATATTCCAGGCACTGTTAATAGAAGCAAAACAAGCCGGGCGCGGTGGCTCAAGCCTGTAATCCCAGCACTTTGGGAGGCTGAGATGGGCGGATCACGAGGTCAGGAGATCGAGACCATCCTGGCTAACACGGTGAAACCCCGTCTCTACTAAAAATACAAAAACCTAGCCGGGCGAGGTGGCGGCGCCTGTAGTCCCAGCTACTTGGGAGGCTGAGGCAGGAGAATGGCGGGAACCCGGGAGGCGGAGCTTGCAGTGAGCTGAGATCTGGCCACTGCACTCCAGCCTGGGTGACAGAGCAAGACTCCGTCTCAAAAAAAAAAAAAAATAGAAGCAAAACAAAAATCTCTGCATTTGGAATTCTAACTGGAATAAGGTTATACTGGACATGAGTATGGGAACTGTTGGCACATAGTGATGTGTAATGTTCTCATTTGAGTCTACAGTATATTTCTTATAGCTATGTTGGAACATACCATCGATATTAAATGCAAATATTCACCTATGAGAATTCTTACAGCAATTGTGGTGGTGCTGTTCTTGATGCCATTGGTGAGCCAACATTTGCCATATACAAGAAGGTATGTAGAAACCCAAAACTGAAATTAGAGGTAGGAAATATGGCTGGAAAATGTTATGGAAATGCCATATATATATATTTTTCAATTTTGTGAACATTTATTTGTTAATTTCTAAAGTTAAGTTCTCTCTCCTTTTAAAATATGTCCCTTCTTTCCCCTCCCAACTTTTATTCCAGTTTCACGGCGTACATGTGCAGGTTTTATACATGGGTAAATTGCGTGTCACAGGGGTTTGGTGTACAAATTATTTTCTCACCCAAGTAATAAGCATAGTACTCAACAGGTAGTGTTTTGATCTTCACCCTCCTCCCACTCTTTACCCTCAAGTAGGCTCCAGTGTCTGTTGTTCCTTTATTTGAGTCCATGTATACATTTTTGTTTTTTTTTGAGACGGAGTCTCGCTCTGTCGCCCAGGCTGGAGTGCAGTGGCTGGATCTCAGCTCACTGCGAGCTCCGCCTCCCGGGTTTACGCCATTCTCCTGCCTCAGCCTTCCGAGTAGCTGGGACTACAGGCCCCCGCCACCTCGCCCGGCTAGTTTTTGTATTTTTTAGTAGAGATGGGATTTCACCGTGTTAGCCAGGCTGGTCTCGATCTCCTGACCTCGTGATCCACCCATCTCGGCCTCCCAAAGTGCTGGGATTACAGGCTTGAGCCACCGCGCCCAGCCGAGTCCATGTATACTTAATGTTTAACTCCCACTTATAAGTGAAAACATGCAGTATTTGGTTTTCTGTTACTGAATTAATTTGCTTAGGATAATGGTCTCCAGCTCCATCCATGTTGCTGTAAAAGAGATGATTTCATTTTTTTTATGGCTGCATAGTATTTCAGGGTGTGTATTACCACATTTTCTTTAACCAGTCCACTATTGATGGGCATCTAGGTTGAATTCCATGTCTTTATAACCTCATATTTTTGTGGAACTGTGGCTTCTTCCTGGTCTTTGTTACAGGAAAGACATTTAAGTGATGTCAGCTATAAAAAGGCTAAACTCTAGTCATCTGAAAGATAAAACACCAGAATCTCTAACTTTAGTTTCATCAACATTTTCCAGGTCTTTCTTCTATATCGCCACCTAAAAATCATTTATGATCTTATGAAAGTATAAATTCCAGATAACTACAATTTGTTTTGAAGACTGTGATAGACGCTGCTAGTTACCTGCTTAGTGACCATTTCCCTCTTCTTTCTTGTTGAGATAATCCTAATTTTATTAGGGCAGCAATGGCATTTCTGGGTATAGATGGGAACTTTCCCAGCCAAATCGGGGGCCACATGACATGCTTCTGGCCAATAAGATGATACAATAAAGACAGATATAGTTGGTACTATCTTTACCTCCCTTTTTTCCCTCTGTGGCCTTGAACAGTATATATGTGATTCCTGAAACTGCAACAGCTATCTTGGACCCTGAAGAAAAGAGTGGAAAATTACAGAGGTACCATTTCTGCCATGATTGAGATATTGAACGAATGCCTGCAGCTGCTACCTCCAAATTCTTGTTATGTCACAAAAATAAATGGCTGTTTGTTTAAGCCATTGTAGTCTGGTTTTCTGTTACTTGTAGTTGAATGTTATCCTTGGCGATATGAGACTGTAGCCATAGCAGCACTAACTCTGTTGATCAAACAGCTTCACAAACATTGATTGTAACTTGACTTTACTCTTTGCAGGGTCAAGAACTCTCTGGTTTCTGACATCTGAATTCCATTTTTCTCTGTTTTGGTATTTGTCTTTCATGTTGCAGACTTTTTTGAAATGTCTGGGATCCTTGGCTGGCTATTATTTTTAAGAGTGCCTCCTAAAAAGTCTCTTTGGAAACTCTGGGTGCATTGGCAGTGTGTGTTGCCTAAAGGGCTTTTCTGTAGGATGATTATATGGTGAACCAGCTTTATTATTGCGGAACCCTGTAATGTCAGAGCCTGAAGGCCTTTTTTCTGGGACTATCCAGTTTCTCCAGAGGATTGATTAGGTTTGGTGGTGGGGGGACATGGGGTGGGGGTAGGTACATGCTTGGTTGCTGGCATTTTGGGAGCAGGAAAGGGACATGCCTGACATATTCACAGTTCAGTACATAGTCTCTTACATGAAACTCCAGTCTTTTCAGCTCTATAACTCATTTTGTTCTGCATGTGGCTTAATCTTCAAGTTCAGAGACTGTTGGGTTAATCGGAGTATGAACCTCCGTTCTCTTTTTGGGTAGTGAGCAGAGAGGGGTCTGGCTGCTTGAGAGTTGTTCAGGAGACTGGAAGTCCAACCATTTGCCACACATGTAGCCCTCCAATCTTATTAATTTTGGAGTCTCAGCTTCACTTCTACCTTCTGTGGTTCTTGCTGCCTGCAAGCACTGAGACTGTTTATAGCTCATTACCCATTGAAGTTCCCCTCCAAGATGCTTAGATTTCCACTTCCTCTGTCCTATTAAGTCATTTTTACTTCTCCATTCACTTTCCATCTTTCCTAAGTTTGCTGAACATTCTTTGTTCTTGTTTCCTTCTCCAACTTGTTGCTAGGGGCTAAAACCTCTTTTCTGTGTATTCCTTTACTATTGTGTCACTGGTGTTTGGGAGGAGGCACAGAAGTGTGGTCACTCTACCATGCTTTCCTTCCTTTTGCTAGTTAACTTTATTTTGAATCCCAGAATGTATGGTAATGAGCATTTTTCCTAGTCTGTTTTATGTTGCTGTAATGGAATATCACAGACTAGGTAATTTATAAAGAAAATGAATTTATTTCTTACAGTTCTGAAGGCTGAGAAGTCCAATGTTGAGGGGTCTGCATCTTGTGAGAGCCTTCTTGCTGTGTCATCACCATGGAGAAAGGCAAGAGAGCACACAGGACAGACAGGATAGGGGCCAAACTTATCTATTTGTTAGGAGCCCACTCCTAAGATAACATTATTTTCAGGGCCTAATCATATGTTAAAGACTCCACCTCTTAATACTGTTACAATGGCAATTAAGTTTCCAATACATGAATATTGGGAGACAGATTCAAACCATAGTAGCATCCCAGTAGTTGGCTGTAGGAATGAAAACCCTGAGAAGAACTGAATAGTTCAGCAGATTGTGGCAGGAGCTCAAGTCACTTATTGGTGAAAGAAATCCTACCCAAACAGGTAGGATTCCAAAAGAGGAATTTATTGGTTCACTAAAGTGCGTGGTTCAAGTTGAATGGACAATTTTGATCTAAACGAGAAATTCAGAGAGTGAATCTATTATGTAGGAGGAAGAAAAGCTCCTTAGGTTAGTTAGTAGAAGTAAAATGAGTTAAATCAGTAAATTCAGGGCAAAGTGAACCTGTCAGCCAAAAGTTTTAGAAAGGGAGAGAAAGCAAGGACACAAATTGGCAGAAATTGCAGAATGTTTATGTGAAAACAAATGCAAAGGGAGCCAAGAATCCATGGGAATTTCACCTGGTATGATTCAAGTTCCATTCAAGTTGTGGTGTGCTGCTTTGCTCCCCTTCCAGTTCTGACAATAGAACACCCTCTTTATGATAATGACAAAGACCACATTGAATAAAGTAAACAATTAGGGGCAAAACTATAGGTGGTCTAGCTAACTGAATCTTGGGGGACTATCTGGAGTGGAGCTTTGAAAGTGATTTGTACCACTGATAAAAGTATAATATTGGCTGGGTGCACCATGCCTCATGCCTGTAATCCCAGCACTTTGGAAGGCCGAGGTGGGCGGATTACATGAGCTCAGGAGTTTGAGACCAGCCTGGGCAACATGACGAAACCCTGTCTCTACAAAAAACTTAGGCAGGCAAGGTGGTGTGCACCTGTAGTTCCAGCTATTTGGCAGGCTGAGGTGGGAGGATCACTTGCGCCCAGGAGGTGGAGGCTGCAGTGAGCTGAGATCGTGCCCTGTCTCAAAGTAAAATAAAATAATATAAAATAATATCAGAAGGAAAATAATGTATGTTACATAAAAAGGTTTAGTTAGACTCTGCAGGCTTGGGAGTGATTGTAGGTAGTTCCAACTGTTGTCTCTCGCCCTGACTTTGGTCAAAGTTAACAAAGACAGTGAATCATGTGCTTGTGTATTCTTGTTGTCCCACCAATTGTTTTGTTGGCACCATTGCCTGGAAGAAACCCCAGGAACCCAGAACTGGGAAATACTGGGAATCTCTACTCCTGATGACCTTGGGAAACTGTCTGGATTGGAGCAATGAAGTCTACTGTTCCTGAATGGGTGGTATGAGAAAAAAAGAGCCAATGTGGAACCAGCTTCAGACATAACTGGGATCCAGGGGCTCAAAGGATGTCTTTAGGGCTATTTTTCTATCTCTTAGCTCTGCTTACCTCTTGCAGCTTCATTCTGACCTTCTCCAATCCCAGGCTCCTATGTTCTTAGCTTAGTAAATCTGGTAAAAAGAGCCAGTCTTTCCCAATAGCTCTGACAGAAAACTCCTGGGGTTGATTCTGATATGTTCTACTTGGTCACATATATCTCTCTGTAATAACCAAGCATACTAGGGAAATGGGGAACTCTGGTTGGCTTGGTTGGGTCACTTGCCCACTCCTATGATGATGGCTGTGTAGCCCCGAATGAGAGTTCAGTTCCACTTGAGACACATGGATCGGGTTCCTTACAGGAAAGGAGAGTTCTGTCATAAGGAGGAACCCGGCTATTAAAAATGAGAACTGTCCATTCATTACAGGTTCTCTTACCACTGATGGATTAGAATCTTGCCCTTGTGTGCCAGCTAGCATAGCCCCAACACAGATCACCTCATTCAATATAAAACATTCTAAACTTTCAGAATGGACACAGAACTGATTTGTTCTATGTCGCTTTAAGTGAACTTTAATTCGGAGTCATGATCATAGTACCTGCAGAAGTGATGCTATTACACTGTTACTTCTTAGGCTTCATAATATGAACTTGACAATCTGGTAACTGTGACCATGGCAGTGGCTAATGGTGGAGGAATACTTTTAGAGTTGGGGATGTGTCTCTATTGGCTTGCAGTGCCTAGCCTACTCTGAGCTAGCCTTCATCTCACTGTCCTTCATTATCAAAAGTTTTTGATCCACTTATTGGAATTTTTGTTCACTGAAAAAGAATTTAATGATGACTCCTTATGTAAATTATACTTAAAAATGGCTACCTATGAGAAAATAGAATTTGCTTTATATCTTATTTATAGTGAACTTTTATGAAATACTTATTTTTAAAGTGAAAGACACCTATGAAATGTAAAACCGGGAATTGGTGGGGTATTTTTTTTTGTAAATCAGATGTAGTTGGAATGTTCCCATACCTAGTCAACCCATGGAAACCAAAAAAAATTCATAATAACACTAAATGCCTAGCTAAAAGGTATCAATAACTTCCCCTCATAAAATCTGCACCAGTTAATCTGGGAGTTGTGAGCGAGCTTCCTGTATGTCCTTAGGAACAAGTCTGCTTATGTTCCTGTGAAGGTCCAGACTTCTGCCAGAAGTCCCTTGTTCCAAATCTGTTGGATGGAGGTGCTGGCCCTGCTGATGGGGCCCTTCCTGTAATTTCTAATTTTCTGTTGCCCTGTCCTACACAGCACTTACTGGACTGCTTTGCTCCCACTGTGTAGAAATGAAGGCAATGCCCCCAGCCCACTCGTCCTTTATTACCTGGGTCTCAAACAGTGCTGTACATACTGAATCTGACAATATGGCATGAGAAAGTTCCTTCATCTTCTAACACTGATCTTCATAAAGACCTAATTGGGTCCACGGGACCAAATGGGTTGGGGTAGAGTAAATGTGGAGGAGTGAGAGGCCATGTTTTTCTCTCCAGTCTCTTGAGATTCTTGCTCGTAGCCTTTTACCTTTTCTTTTCTTCCTCAGCCTCCAAATTTCCCAAGCCTCCAGGCATAGCTGTCTAAGTCAAGCATCAAATACCCCTGCGTTTATTTATGGAATCACACATATGCCTCAGAACAGGAGGGGGTGATTGTCAACCATCTACACCTGCCTCTCTGGCAAGGTTTAGGCACTGGGTTACCCACTTCTCAGATATATTGCTTTGTAGAATAATATCATTGAGACTTTCTAAAACAGTTTAAAATCACCTGTTCTACTGGAGCAAGGAAGAGAATGGCTATTTGAATATTGACAATTTTATTCTTTCCCAACCCTACAGTGTTAGAGTAGCCTACACTCTTTGTTCTATATTACCTGCTTATATTACTCAGCACATGTTCACAACTGAAGTTCTATTTCTTGGGCTCAAATTCACTAAATGAGAGAATGAACACTGTAGAACATTCTGCGAATGTTAGAGGCTATAATCCTTAATACATTTTAAAAAATAAAATTGAGAATTGTCAAAATATTTTAAGTGACTTTCCCATTGATGCCAAACATACATTAAGTTCTTACTCAAATCCAGTGTTGGGTAGCAGTGATGGAATCATTCTGAATTCATTTTTTTCTTATACATAATTTCCTTAGAAATTCTTTCTGAATTTGAGCAAGCTCCAAGAAGCATTCTGTGGAATAAGAATTATGGTTAGTACTAATGAGTCATTCTGTCCTTCTCCATCTGAATCACATATCAGTTCTGGCCTTATGGGTTTTTAAAAAATGATTTTGCAATCCTCTAAATAAAACTTCCTTTGATGTCATTATAATGGGAGATTAAAATTATCTCTAATAATGAAACTGTATAACTTTTAAAGATTAAAACTCCTCTTAGAAGAGTTTGTGACTCATAACAGTATTCAATTTTAACCTTTAGTATTTTTATTGCAAAAGTATTAAAGAGGATGTTTAAAAACTTCAGTAACTTCATAATCCTCTTAGAAATGCCTTTTAAATTTTTCCAAATTTCCTCCCAGCTTTGTCCACATATGCATACATTTTTACATAGCTGTGATCATAGAGTATAACATAAGGTTCTCAACTCGGGGTGATTTTGCCACCTTGGGGGGAGTTGGGAATGTCTGGAGACATTTTTGATTGTCACTACTGAGGATGGGTGGCGCTAGTGGCATCCAGCGGGTAGGGGCCAAGAATGCTGCTAAACATTCTACAATGTACAGCTCCCTCTCAGCAAAGAATTATCTGGACCAAAACATCAATGGTGCCAAGGTTGGGAAGCCCTGGTACACACAGTCAGACTTTTAAAAATTAGACTTTTCGGCCGGGCGCGGTGGCTCAAGCCTGTAATCCCAGCACTTTGGGAGGCCGAGACGGGCGGATCACGAGGTCAGGAGATCGAGACCATCCTGGCTAACACGGTGAAACCCCGTCTCTACTAAAAATACAAAAAAAAGTAGCCGGGCGAGGTGGCGGGCGCCTGTAGTCCCAGCTACTCGGGAGGCTGAGGCAGGAGAATGGCGTAAACCCGGGAGGCGGAGCTTGCAGTGAGCTGAGATCCGGCCACTGCACCCCAGCCTGGGCGACAGAGCAAGACTCCGTCTCAAAAAAAAAAAAAAAAAAAAAAAAAAAAAAAATTAGACTTTTCAGGCCAGGCACAGTGGCTCATGCCTGTAATCCCAGCGCTATGGGAGGCCGAGATGGGTGGATCATTTGAGGTCGGGAGTTCGAGACCAGCCTGACCAACATAGTAAAACCCTGTCTCTACTTTAAAAAAAGCAAAATTAGCTGAGCGTGGTGGTGCATGCCTGTATCCCAGCTACTTGGGAGGCTGAGGCAGGAGAATCACTTGAACCCAGGAGGTGGAGGGTGCAGTGAGCCAAGATCATGGTGCCACTGCACTCCAGCCTGGGCAACAAGAGCGAAACTCCATCTCAAAAAAAAAAAAAAAAAAAAGAAAAATTAGACTTTTCAAAACTTTCCATTAAATAATAAACTGTTTTTTATTGTCACAAGAGTCTTATAATTACCGCTCAGTATATCTAGTTGACAATCATAATTTAACGATTTCTTGACTCTTAGATGTATAGATAATATTGTGAACATCTCTACACATATGACTTCTTTTTTTTATTATTATACTTTAAGTTCTAGGGTACATGTGCACAACGTGCAGATTTGTTACATATGTATACATGTGCCATGTTGGTGTGCTGCACCCATTAACTCGTCATTTACATTAGGTATATCTCCTAATGCTATCCCTCTCCGCTCCCCTCTCCCCACAATAGGCCCCGGTGTGTGATGTTCCCCCTTCCTGTGTCCAGGTGATCTCATTAAAAATATGGAATGCTTCATGAATTTGCGTGTCATCCTTGCGCAGGGGCCATGCTAATCTTCTCTGTATCGTTCCAATTTTAGTATATGTGCTGCCGAAGCGAGCACCACATATGACTTCTATATTGGTTCGGACTAAGCTTCAATTCTCCTGAGTAAAATTACTTTGCCAAAGGGTATTATCATTTTTATGGCTCTTATAGTTGGTATGGGGATCTTGTTAACTTTGGTAAAATGCGTTTGTTATTAATAGTTTATCAGAGAGAGTTAAAGTCTGCCTTTGACTATAACTTCTAATGCTATTGTTTTATAAGTGGGAAGCATGGCACTGAGGGAGGATTCTAGCTCATGGTTTTAGCTTTTGAGTAATGACATCATTTCATGTTACAGGGAGGATATCTCTTTACCCTCATTTGTGTTATCCACTGTGTTTGAAATCTCACATAAGTCTGTGGAGGAAAAAGGATATAACCATCTGCCTTAGCCTTCTTTAAGATATGAGTACTTGGAATGGACACAGAGGGGTTTGGGACTGTGTCTTATTTATTCTTTTATTAGGGCCCACCACAGGGTCAGGTTGAAATGTTTATCATAAATGTTTGTTGAACGTAGGAGTGGTAACACATGAAGTGACTAACTGAATGTAGCTGTCTTTACTGGGGCAGATGACAGCAGAGGAAGCAGTGTGTTCCCATACAATTATTATGTTTTCTGGCAATGTTGTAGGACCCACAAGTTTGTATGCCTGATCCACAGTAACAGACCAGTTACACTGGGACAGCAAGGTTTGCAGCAGAGGACGCCGAGTGAGGAGATGGGAGGAGAACTTTGAATCCTTTTCTCCCAGGAGTTCTGGGCTGAGGCTTTTAAGATGATTATGGAGGCTGAGGGGCTGGAAAATTGGAGTTTTTGATTAGTCAGTGTAAGGGGAATAAAATAATCAGGATGTAAAAACTGCATTCCTTGGTGAGTGAGATCCTGGGGGTTCCTTCAGACCAGCTGATGTCAGTAGTGTTGTTGATATGTGGGACCAGAAAGAATATCTCAAACATAAAGCTAAACATTTTATAATGTTCCAATTGTTATCTATTGAGGAGTTAAGGGGAACTAAAATCTTGTAACAGGTTCTATGTGATTCTGAGGCAACAGGCACCAAGCAACCATGAGGAAGCAGACAGAGAGCAGCTGGCCTCATGATTAACGCCGAATGCGCTGTGAGCTTGGTTTATTTTCGTTTCTTCCCCTCCCTCCTTCCCTGATTAATTTTATAAAGTTTATAGGGATGGTTTCAGGAACACATGAATGTCGTCGTGTTTTGATTGGTTCTTATAGTCATCATTATACTTAGTAATTTAAAGACTGTTGCTTTTGCTACCAGACTCTGCTAGAAATATTTGCTAACATTGGTGGTGGAAGCCAAGATATCAAAAGTCTGGGCCGAGCACGGTGGCTCACGCCTGTAATCCCAGCACTTTGGGAGGCCGAGGTGGATGGATCACCTGAGGTCAGGAGTTCAAGACCAGATTGGCCAACATAGTGAAACCCTGCCTCTACTAAAATACAAAAGTTAGCCATGCACGGTGTTAGGCACCTGTAATCCCAGCTACTCGGGAGGCTGAGGCAAGAGAATCACTTGAATCTGGGAGGTGGAGGTTGCAGTGAGCCAAGATAGTGCCACTGCACTCCAGCCTGGGTGACAGAGCGAGACTCTGTCTCAAAAACAAAACAAAACAAAAAAGTCTGGGGACAAATACATGGCTCTTTTTCTCAGCCAGGATGAAAAAAACATTCTCTACGAATATAACATTGTTTTTTGTTTAATTTGTATTTTTAGAAGAGACGGGGTTTCACCGTGTTAGCCAGGATGGTCTTGATCACCTGACCTCTACCGGCCTCAGCCTCCCAAAGTGCTGGGATTACAGGCATGAGCCACCAAGCCCGGCCCTGTTTTTTGTTTAACAGCGATACAAAGACATTAACAAATTAAGGAATTGATGGATTTTTAAAAACCAGAGAATAGGCTGGGCGTGGTGGTTCACGCCTGTAATCCCAGCACTTTGGGAGGCTGAGGCAGGTGGATCACCTTAGGTCAGGAGTTCAAGACCAGCCTGACCAACATGACGAAACTCTGTCTCTACTAAAAATACAAAAAATTAGCTGGGCATGTCGGCAGGCGCCTGTAATCCCAGCTACTTGGGAGGCTAAGGCGGGAGAATTGCTTGAACCCTGGAGGTGGAGGTTGCAGTGAGCTGAGATCACACCATTGCACTCCAGCCTGGGTGACACCAAGACTCTTTCTCAAAGAAAAAACCAAAAAAACAAACAAAAAACAGAGAATAAATGTATGTAGCACAAAACTTGGGAAAAAAAAAGAATAAATGTATGTAGCACAAAACTTGAAAAGTGTAAAAGAATATAGTCTAGAGAAAACAAAGCTGTAGTTTCCAGCAATCCATCTAGTTTCCCCCTCTGCAGACTTACCAGAGATATGTTAGGTATTGACTAAAGATGGCCATATCAACAAATCCCAAAATAAGGTACACAAGCATAATAGAAGTTTGTCTTTTTCAGATAACAGTCTGGAAGTGTGAGGTCCAGACTGGGGTGGCTCTTTTCAGTAAAAATCCTCCAGGTACCCTGTGCCTTCCATCTTGCTTCTCTGCCATCCCTTATATGTTGTGCATGGTGGAAACTAACTCAGTGCCACCTCTATACTCCTGCACATGGGAAGGAGAAAGAGAGGATGTGGAGGGCAAACAACATTTTTGAAGCAAGTGATGCAGAAGATGTACCTATCATTTCTGTTCCTATTCCATTAGCAAGAACTTTGTCACATGACCATACCTAGCTGCAAGGAAGGCTGGGAGATGTAGCCTCTGTGCGGTCAAATGCCCAGCTGAAAACTCTATTACTGCAGAAGAAGGCTGGTGGGGTAGGGGGTTGGGGCATGAGGGAACTGATTTTGTAGTTGTGGGTGTCTAAGAAAGAGAAACAATTCTTTCACAATGTGTCAAGGATGTCACTGGGATTATGAATCATTGAATCTGCCCCAGTATTGAACTGTGATGCCTGGCATGTCACAGCTGCCTCCAAAGAGATCTCTCCCAAATGCCAGGAAGTAAATAAATAGCAATAGATAGTGGCCTGATGCTCCAATCCGTTTAATTTCTAGATCATTTGTCTATTTGACTCATTGTTCTCTTTTTTATATTTGAATCTCAAAGACTGGGGTCTAATAATCTGGAGGTCCCTAGGCAATCATCCTTCTCCACTACAAGACTGGGCAGAGTTAATGTTTTAAAGTTGTGAAGTAGATGACTTTTTTTTTTTTTTTGGTGATTTCAGCTTTCTTCACTCATTTTTCTTCTTCTGGCATCTTCCTTCCCTGGGAAGGGCACTGCATCACACAGGGCCCTTGTGGTGCCCCAACCATTCAGAATGCCACACCACAGTGCACATAGGATCCCTCAACAACATAAGGCTGTGGCTACAGAATTCTCTCTCTTCTTTTCTCACCCAATAATTATTTCCCTCTAGTGCCCCACCACTAGCTGGATGATGGGGTGGAAATGCCGCTGCTTGTGAAAATAACTCAATCTGACTAGGTAGAACTATTTTGCCTTCCCTAGTTTAAAAGGACTTGAGTTTTGTCTTACTGTCTACAGGACCAAAAACAAAAATTATAGGCTCATTGGTGGTTCATGCCTGTAATCCCAGCACTTTGGGAGGCTGAGGCAGGAGAACTGCTTGAACCTGGGAGACAGAGGTTGCAGTGAGCCAAGATCAGGCCACTGCAGTCCAGCCTGACAGAGCGAGACTCCGTCTCAAAAAAACAAAAACAAAAAACACCAAAAATTACGTCTAAATTGCAGATATACACATTAGTATTCATACAGAAGCATTTCCAAGAATCATGTTTTGTACATTTCACTTATTTTTCTGTAAAAACCATTGCACTATGGAAACAATTAAGCAGATTAGCTTTCTCTCTTCTCCCTTCTTGTGGTCATTTTGGTGCCAGTTACAGAATAGCTGAAGCCATCTTAGAGACTTTGCTTTCAGACTGAGATAAAATGGTGTATTAGTACTTCTTTGCACTGAAACCTTTTTTTTTTTTGTAGGAAAAAAAAAAACAAAAAACACAGGCTTGAGCCACCACACCCGGCCTGTACTGAAATCTTATAATAAATCCTTATAATAAGAATTGATTTGGTAATATGTTAGTTGATTATTGCTATCTTTAGTTCTCTTAATTTGTTGCAAGAATCTTTGTTTTTTTTTTCAATTTTTGCTACTAACAAAAGATTCTAAAAAGAGCACACATGTTGGCCAACTGGCCGACTCCTACAGAGACTAGTAAGCCAAATATTGCATCTCTAGACTCTCTTGCACCTATTTTTACTTAAGTTTCAGCAATCAGAGCCTCTGTAAGATCTGGAAGGCTGTTTCTGCTGCTAGGTTTGGCTTTGGATGCATTATTTTTTCTTCTGTAACAATGGTTCTGGAGATTCCAGGGTTCACTTATTAGTTTCCTGAATATCAGGAAACATGGGGCGGTGCATCTACTTTGCCAGTGCAGATTATAGTTGGTATGGTGTGATTCTGGAGCTGGCCATGGAAGTGGCAGCTTCCTGATTGTGATGGCTTCCAGAGTGTGGTATGGTGGCGTAGTGCTGGAGCAGTCAACTTCACAATGAACAATAGCACAGTTCTTCTGGTTCCCCAGTTCTGAGTTATGGTTTTGTGAGTCACTCCATTAGTAGTTTCAGTTCTTTAAGTGCTTTATTACTTCTAGCTTAAACTAACCAGACTGGCTTCTGTTCTTTGCAACTGAACTTTGACTGATAATAGTCTGCTCCATTTGTTTTCACGATCACTCATGTATTCATTGATCTTTTAGCAAATATTGATTGAGGGCCTTCTTATAAATAGTTGGTAAGATAAATTTTTTTTCAGAGGTGTAAAACAATAGTTTTAATTTACACAAATTATAGGTTGCTTAAAAAATTATATATCTAGGGCCAGGCATGGTGGCTTACTTCTGTAATCTGAGCACTTTGGGAGGCAGCAGTGGGAAGATCACTTGAGATCAGGAGTTCAAGACCAGCCTGGCCACCATAGTGAAACTCTGTCTCTACTAAAAATACAAATATTAGCTGGGTGTGGTGGCTGGTGCCTGTAGTCCCAGCTACTCAGTAGGCTGAGGCATGAAAATCACCTGAACCCAGGAGGTGGAGTTTGCAGTGAGCCAAGATTGTGCCACTGCACTGGAGCCTGGGCAATGGAGCAAGACTCAGTCTAAAAAAAAAAAAAAGTTATATTTCTAGGAAAGTGTTTCCATCTAAATAAGGCAGAAAAATTAAAAGTTCCAATTCCAATGTAGTTACCATAGATAGTTCATATGTCCTTATTGGTATAGTGAAAAGAAGACGAGAATTTAGAGACAAAAGATTAGTCTTTCTGAACTTCACCTGCCAAATGGAGACAGTAAGGACCTTCCCTGTTAGCTTATACAGTTTCTGTGAGAATCAAATTAAGCAATGTATGTGATACTGCTTTGAACATAGTAAAGTGCAATACAGTGCTGGTTATTTATTTGTAGTTAGTAATAATAGTAACTTTATTCTATAAAGTTTTTTACATCAGATGGTTACAATAGCACATTCAAATAAAACTATTTTTTGTTTGTCTAATTCCTCAATTAAGGGCAATTTCTTATTTTTTTAAGTTTTATTTTAATTTTAAGCTCTGGGATATATGTGCAGGATGTGCAGGTTTGTTACGTAGGCAAACATGTGGCATGGTGGTTTGCTGCACCCATCAACCCATCACCTAGGCATTAAGCACCGCATGCATTAGCTATTTATTCTGATGCTCTCCCTTCTCCTGCCCAAATTCTGATTTTTATATAATGATGTGCTTACAGGTAAATCAGAGAGTAATTACTCACTTTGTAAAGGAATTTCACTTTTGAAAATATTCACAATAGGAAAGTTTTTGTTAAAATCCATCTCTCACATTTATTACAGTTGACTGATTTATAAATGTAAATGATATGCATTTTGGTACATCAAGTGCACAAAATGAACCATATCTATGCAGTTATTTGAAAAATGGAATTATATTTTAAAAATGATTTCATTTCAAATATGGGTGAGGAGCAGATCATATTATAGATCAGTATTTTGAGACATCTTCATAGACATAATTTGCAAAGCTGACATGCTTTGTTTCATATGCTTCTTTTTCTTGTGGCAGAGAAAGAGAAGCTTAGTTTAGATCAACAGACATCTAGCCAGGCAATGTTCTAGGTGCTGAAGACACAAAGATGAATGAGATCAGTCCAGTCCAATCCTGTGCAATGAGGTAGCCATTTTTATGTGGCCATTGATCACTTAAAGTGTGGTTAGCATGACTCAGACATTGACTTTTACATTTTATTTAATTTTAATTTCTTTAAATTTAAATAGCCACATGTGACCAGTGTCTACTATATTAGACAACACAGGTCTAGGCCAAACCTAGTAGATGACTTGTGGTTACCGAAGAAAAGATGCATAGGTAAAAAGACTTTTTTTCCTGTTTAAAATAAAGGTGACTGATACGGTTTGGGCTGTGTCCCCACCCAAATCTCAACTTGAATTGTGTCTCCCAGAATTCCTATGTGTTGCGGGAGGGACCCAGGGGGAGGTAATTGAATTATAGGGGCCAGTTTTCCCTGTGCTATTGTCTTTCTCCTTCATTTTTTTTTTTTTTTTTTTTTTTTTTGAGATGGAGTCTCACTTTGTCACCCAGGCTGTAGTGCAATGGTGTGATCCTGGCTTACTGCAACCTCTTGCTCCCAGGTTCAAGCAATTCTCCTGCCTCAGCCTCCTGAGTAGCTGGGATTACAGGTGCAGGCCACCATGCCCAGCTAATTCTGTATTTTTAGTAGAGATGGGGTTTCACCATGTTAGCCAGACTGGTCTTGAACTTCCAACCTCAAGTGATCTGTCTGCCTCGGCCTCCCAAAATGCTGGGATTACAGGCAGGAGGCACCACGCCTGGCCGCGTGCTATTCTTATGATGGTGAATAAGTCTCACGAGATCTGATGGGTTTATAAGGGGTTTCCATTTTTGCTTCTTCCTCATTTTCGTTTGCCACCACTAGGTAAGAAGTGCCTTTCACCTCCCACCGTGATTCCGAGGCCTCACCAGCCATGTGGAACTGTAAGTCCAATTAAATCTCCTTTTCTTCTCAGTCTCAGGTAGGTCTTTATTAGCAGTGTGAAAATGGACTAATACAGTGACCTATTAATTTTCTGGATTTAGGGGTGAAGGTGAGGAAAGTACTGCAATAGTTTCAGAAAGTAAATGGCAACAAGGGAAACAATGATATAATTCTGTTTAAAATATGTCCTATTGATTCAAATGTTCCCTGACATATTCAGAATGCAAAGATATTGCCCGCTTCAGAAAGCTGAAGATAGGGAGGGTGAAAAAACTGAGGTCTAACAAACCTACTTCATGTGTTATCTTTAGCGTCCATTGTCCTTTTTATAGGGGTCTCAGTATCAAAGATCAGGGAAGGATGAGCGAATTAGTAAACTTGCTTACAAGGGAAACTTCTTTGATGGAGTGAGATGGGCCATTCTCAAGATATTTTTAATTTGCGTAAATTAAAAGAGACAGAAAAGAGGAGTTGGGAGCTTAAAATTGAATTATTTTTCTTTTTTTCTTTTTTTTTTTTTTTTGAGACGGAGTCTGGCTCTGTCTCCCAGGCTGGAGTGCAGTGGCCGGATCTCAGCTCACTGCAAGCTCCGCCTCCCGGCTTTACACCATTCTCCTGCCTCAGCCTCCCGAGTAGCTGGGACTACAGGCGTCCGCCACCTTGCCCGGCTAGTTTTTTGTATTTTTAGTAGAGACGGGGTTTCACCGTGTTAGCCAGGATGGTCTCGATCTCCTGACCTCGTGATCCGCCCATCTCGGCCTCCCAAAGTGCTGGGATTACAGGCTTGAGCCACCGCACCCGGCCTGAATTATTTTTCTTTAGGAGAATCAAAACAATAGAATATTCTGTGAAATAATTGGGAATGATCAGTAGCACTTTCTATCTTTTTGTCGTTAAGTATGAGCAATTATTTGTTAATTTTATCCATATTTTCATATGCAAGGTGAATTTCATTTGGCAAATTCTGTTCACTCTCAACTGTGGACAGAAATGCTATCATTTTGTTCTTTATTAAATTATAATGTATTAACATTATTTTTTAAACGTCTAAAGCAATATCAAGTCACACAAGTCAGAGGGAAAAGTGAAAATAATTTAAATATTATTTCTAAAACTAAGGTCAAATGGCTGTAACTAATAACAAGAACCTGAATTGGCTGGGTGTGGTGGCTCACGCCTGTAATCCCAGCACTTTGGGAGGCCGAGGCAGGCAGATCACAAGGTCAGGAGATTGAGACCATCCTGGCTAACACAGTGAAACCCCATCTCTTCTAAAAATACAAAAAATTAGCCGAGTATGGTGGCGGGTGCCTGTAGTCCCAGCTACTTGGGAGGCTGAGACAGGAGAATGGCGTGAACCTGGGAGGCGGAGCTTGCAGTGAGCTGAGTTCGTGCCACTGCACTCCAGCCTGGGCAACAGAGCAAGACTCCGTCTCAAAAAAAAAAAAACAAAACCTGAATTTTACCTTTCATTATCTGATATATGAGTGAGCACTTCTAAGGTTAATCTTTTATTTTTGCAGATTTATCATAATTTTTTTTTAAAGAGGTCAAACACTGTGGCAGCTGGATTCACAGAGCAGCTGTGCATGACAGTTCCTGATAGAGTAGACCACTGTGGTTACACTTGACTACATCTTGAGCTAATAGTGCTTGAGGCATTTCCTGCAGAGAGCATCCTCCTGGAACTGCGGCTTCTTTTGACCATAACTAAGCAAATATAGGTTGAATTAAAGGGGTTAGTTTCAGCAACAGTGCCACAGTGCTCTTTCTCAGTGATCTCTGTCAAACAAGTGGCATCGTCAGAAATAGCGCACTCTGGATTTAACAAAAATTCATAGAAACTAACTGATTTGTCTCTGAATAGCTGGATTTCATGTTAAGTATGTTTGTCTTAATCATAACACACCTCTATGGCTCTAATCCTTTGGAAGTGTGACTCACAATAAGATGTGCATGAAGATTTTACTGGACTTTTACAGGAGTTGAGGCAGGAAACAAAAGTCTTGCCTATTCAATGAAATGGCAGCAATATTGGAACTTGAGTTTGGGTATGAAAAACTAATTTGCATCTTTAGTTATTCAAATAACGCATCCATCAGAAAATGGCAACACTTTCCACATAATTTCTGGGGTTTTCTACAGAAATTAAGTTTAAGGCTAGGTGCAGTGGCTTATGCCTGTAATTTCATCACTTTGGGAGGCCAAGATGGGTGGATTGCATGAGGCCAGGAGTTTACACAACCAATCTGGCCGACATGGTGAAACCCCATCTCTACTAAAAGTACAAACATTAGCCAGACATGGTGGCACACACCTGTAATCCCAGCTACTCGGGAGGCTGAGGCACAAGGATCAGGAGGCGGAGCTTGCAGTGAGCCTAGATTGCGCCACTGCACTCCAGCCTGGGTGACAGAGCAAGACCCTGTCTAAAAAAAAAAAAACAAAAAACCAAGAAAAAAAAATTTAAAAATTAACACAAAACAGTGCATTATATTTGTAATTTCCTGTAGAAGTAAATTGAATTTCCTTATACAGATGCAAATGATGAAAACTATATTCAGCCTTTCGCAGGATTATAGCTACATAAACCCAGGTATAAATTAGTGAATGAAGCTGAGTTCAGTGGCTCATGCCTGTGATCCCAACGCTTTGGGAAGCTAAGGCAGGAGGATCTCTTGAGCCCAGGAGTTTGAGACCAGCTGTGAGACCCCCATCTTTATAAAAAAAAAATAGCTGGGTGCAGTGGTATATGCCTATGGTCCCAGCTACTTGGGAGGCTGGGGTGAGAGGATTGCTTGAGCCCAGGAGGTAGATGCTGCAGTTAGCTATGATTGTGCTACTGCACTCCACAGCCTGGGCAGCAGAGTGAGATCCTGTCTCAAATAAAGAAATAAATAAAAAGGAGAAATTAGTGAATGAATTAACATCATTATATAATAAGTGACTATAAATGAGATCTGTATGTCCATGGTAGTAAACAACACAATAATTAAATCATTGGTCTCCTGATGATGAGTACTGGCTCTGGAACCCGATTGCTGGGGTTCCGGTTCTGGCTTTTCAATTTATTAACTGCAGCTTTAGGGCAGGTTTACTTGTTTTCTTTTCTTTTCTGTTTCAACAGGGTTTCACTCCAACACCCAGGCTAGAGTATAGTGGTGCAATCACGGCTCACTGCAGCCTGGACCTCCCTGGGCTCAGGCAATCCTCCCACCTCATCCTCCTGAGTAGCTGGGATTACAGGCACGCACCACCACTCCAGGCTAATTTTTAAAATTTTTGTAGAAACAGGGTCTTGCCACATTGCCCAGGCTGGTCTCAAACTCCTGGGCTCAAGTGATCTGCCTGCCTCTGCCTCCCTCTGTGCCTGTCCTAAAACAGGTTTCTTAATCTCCCCTAGACTGTTTATTTAATTGTATAATGGGAAGAGTAATAATAATGCCTCTGGTAGAAGGCTTCTGTCAGAATTTGACAAAACCCTTTCAGTGGTTAGCACAGTGACTGGCACTTTAAATGTGCTATTAATTATTGTATGTGTATTATTACATATGTATGCTTGTGGCCTATCTCTTGGGTATAAGCCTTGTTTCCACAACTTGATTACAAGCTTTGAGAGGGCAGGAACCCTCTCACATAGTCCTCTCATCACCTAGCACAATGTCTTATAAATGTAATAGGTCAGTAACAAGATTTAAAACTAAAGGGTAATTTGAGGCTAGATTGATTATAAAGGCCTTTGACTCTCAATTTCCCTAGGCCTGCTCCAAGCCTGTCTCCTACTCCAGTATAACCAGAGTCCCCTTTGAGCTGTGGCAATGGGAGCTCTTGGCTGCTGCCTACTCGACAGCAGCCAATTCAATCAAGCGTTCAGAAAGTAGTCAAAGGTCTGAGGCCATAATGCATCAGAGGTTCCAGACATTCATGCCATTTAGGAGCTGTTTCTGCTTTTCTTAGGTATTTGTGGCTACTGGGCAGTATGTAATTTGTCTCACCTAGGTGAAATCATGTAGAATATAATTTATGTCCTCCCTCTTTAGCTCTTCTCATGGCACGGTGATGAGTTAGCTAGTATTTTCCTTATCAAAGGACCTACTATCACTGTTGGAACAACTCATCTGCAACAAGCTCACATTTCACCCGTGGTCAACGAACTGACTGAAGTCCTTTAAAAATGCTTTCTTTTACTTCTTCAATTTTTTTTTTTTTTGTACTCAACTGGGCTATCACAAAAAGAACAAGTTTAATACTGGTACATATTGGCTTCCACCTGCTGTTTGTGAACACTGAGCACAGCAGCCCTAGGTTTGGCAAGGCTGGGTTTCCTTACCCATTGATGTGAGAGTTGCATTGTAATGTGGTATAATCCATAGGTTGAATGCAGGGCTTTGAGAATTTAAAATATTTGCATCTTCACAAGAAATATTTGGAAAGTTTGTATAAGGCCTAGTAAATCCAGTTGTGGGTGAATAGAATTTACCAAACTAAATTCACCTAGCATATGAAAATGTACATAAAACAAAATTAACAGGTAGTTGCTCATACTTAACAAAAAGATATTTAGTGCTTCTCATCACTCTCAATTATTTCACATAATATTCTATTGTTTTCTTTCTCCAAAAAAATAATTGTTTTAAGCTCTCAGCTCTTCTGCCTCTTTTACTTTGAGCAAATTAAAAATATCTTGGGAATGGCCCATCTCACCTCATCAAAGAAGTTTCCTTTGTATCAAGTTTATTAATTCACTCATCCTTTCCTGATCTTTGAAACTGAGACAGCTGTAAAAAGGACAATGGATGCTAAAGATAACACACGAAGTAGGTTTGTTAGACCTTTTTTTTGACCCTTGGTATCTTCAGCTTTCTGAAGGCCAGGTAATGTCTGCATTCTGAACATGTTAGGGGACATATGAATCCATAGGTCATATTTTAAGCAGAATTGTATCATTGTTTCCCTTGTTGCTATTTTACTTTCCCAAACCATTGCAGAGCTTTTTGCCAATGACATTTTCTCATCCGCAGCCAGCTCTGCGGCTCCCTTTTGCTATTTCTTCTGTCGACTTCCATTTTAATTTAAAAAATAAATTTATAATTTTTTTAGTTCTGTTTTGTCAATGTATACCTGCAGCCGCACATACATTTGATTATAGCTGCATACTATGGAAAATCTTGCAATTGGATTCCAAAATGACAGGCAGTGTAATTTACAAAGTACAAAAGTGTTACATTAAAACACTCTCAGCAATAAATAAAAATAGCTTTTTTGGAGGAGGAAATAACTTTGGAGAGAACTAGGCTGGAGGAGGAAGCAATCTACACTGTTAGGAAAGGAAGAGCCACATCTAGGGAAGCATCTGAGGGACAAGGACAACAGAAACACAAGAGGCTCTTGATCTCAGGTAATCCTCCAAGAGGCACCTGACAGGGGGCAGTTAGATTACCTTGATTTGCCAGTTTCTCTCCTGAAAGATACACTGGACTTTTATTTCCCAAGGACTACTCATTCAGCATTGTTGAATACCTAAATTGTGCTGGAGATTGCACAGGAATTGGGCTTGTGAAAATGAAAATTGCACAACAGTTCCTGTCTTCAGGCGCTCCCAGAGTTTTTAAAACAGAACATCTTAAGAGGGAGTTATAAGGGGCCCTGTTACAAAAAGAGCAGCAACTAAAATCTTGGAAGAGCCCTCAGGACGCCACAGAGGAAGCAAGCTGTGGTCACATAATTTCCAAAGGCTTTTGTGTAATTTCTAAAGGCTTTTGTATCTTTCGACAATAAATGATCAAGTGAAATACAACACCGTCCGGAAGAGAAAGAATTGGGATGGAGGATGAGATTTTATATGGAAGGATTAAAACATATTTAACTGGAGCAGGGACTTACAGGGACAGGCAAGTCCCTTACATTGTCAGTAAAGGGCGCAGGTTACAAACGAGTTGTAACTGTTCAGACCTACGCGCGCCCGCGTGCAGCGCCTCCTGACGACGCGCGCCTCGCAGCCTTCAGTCGACGCTGACAGCTGTTTTCCAACACCCAGCTAGGGGCGGGAGAGTCCGCCCACTTCTACCAGATTTTGAACACAAAACAGTGGAAAGACCACTTTCATGGCTCCAAGCCGTTTTCTGCCTTCATCGCCTGCAATTTTGGGGCTCTTCGGGGGGTATGTCTGCAGGGATTTTAGAGGTTTTCTTCCTCGTTCTCTTTTGAAGAGGTGATACAAAGCATTTAAATTAGCGGTAGGGCGGTTAACACCCGCAGCCCTGGCCTCCCTGCACTTCTCGTCGCTCGTCCGTGTTCACTCTACGCCTAGCCTCGGGTAGGAGCCGCACAGCGCCAACGGTCGCGGGGTCGCAACGCCTCCCAGGCGGCGCGCGGCGGACGTTGCGCGCCGGGCCTCTCAGGTCGGCAGCGAGTTCAGAAGGCGCGGGGAGGGAGGCGAGGCCGAGCCGCGGGCGGCTTTTGACGAACGGCCCTCAGAGCCAATGGAAAACCCGGTCGACTTTCCCGCCCCTGCCAATAGGGAGCAGGACCCGGGCGGGCGGGGGGGCGCTTCCCGCAGGCTGCGGCTGGATTCGATCCTGAGCGACGGCCGCGAAAGCGGGGGCGGAGGCTCGGCCTGCGCGGCTGGGAGCGGCTTAGGGGAGGAGGGAAGACCGGAAGCCACGGTCGCGTCCCGATCCTTAGATTCGCTCCTCCGGGCAGGGAGCGGAGGCTGAGGAGGAGGGAGAGGCTGGATGTTGGCTCGGTAATTGAGGGGAGCGGCCGCTCCGGAGCCTCCTCCCGGGGCGCCCCCCTCAGTCCGCCGCGCTTCTCAGCCGCCCGTCTCCTGGCCGCGCAGCCCTCGCGGACGGCCGGGCCGCGGAGACCCTCGCAGAAGAGGCGCTGCCGGCGGCGAGGACTGGCCGGCGGCATCCGAGGCGCGCGCCCCACCGCCACCCCCACCCTTCTGCCCGCCGGTCCCTCCGGCCGCCGCCATGTCCTCCTCCTCTTCCTCCCCCAGGGAGACGTACGAGGAGGACCGGGAGTACGAGAGCCAGGCCAAACGTCTCAAGACCGAGGAGGGGGAGATCGACTACTCGGCCGAGGAAGGCGAGAACCGCCGGGAAGCGACGCCTCGGGGCGGGGGCGATGGCGGAGGCGGCGGCCGGAGCTTCTCCCAGCCGGTAACAAAGCGCGGCCCCCCTGTCCACTGTGCCTGGCTGCTCCCCGGGAAGCAGGGCTGGTTGGCGGGGCCTCGGTGCGGGGCCTCCCGCTCGCTTCATTAGCCTTTTCCGCTGCGCCGACCCGGTTGGCGAAGCGCCCACTCTTCTCTTTGGGGCTTGTATTCTGGCCTCTACCTGTTTCCCGCATCCCGACTGCGAAGCCGGCCCTGTCTTGGCCGCAGGCCCCACAGCGAGTCCACTGCTGGGCCCTGAACTTGGGGAGGGTCGCGGCGCGGCGGCGGCGGGGAGGCGTCGCTTCCGCTCTGGGGGGGTTTCGCGGCTCGGAGAGCTCTTTGTTAGTGTAACTCCTCGGGCTCGGGGCCAGCGTCGGGACCACCGGTTCCCTTCAGCCCCTCTGCCCGCAGCATCCGCGCGCTGGTCACCATCCCGGCATGTTTGCGTCGGTTCCACCGGGGGCTCTCCGCCTCGCATCTATGGAGAGCCGTAATTAAATAACAGATTATACCTTGGCGTTCACATGCTAGTTCCTTTGAAGGTTTCATTTAAAAATTTTTAAAATTAAGCTCTTTATAAGCATGGCGTGCATCCTTTGCTCTACCCAGTTTTGTGATGATTGCTCAGTGCACTTTTTACCTCTTCGGTTACAACACTTTAACAGAAGTGTTGGCAGCTGTTGGTACACCCCTACCTTCAGGTAAAATCTTAAAATTACTAAAGATTTTCATTGGTAATTTATTCCAGATTTGCCCCATGAAAGGATGAACTGAACTAAGGGCTGCATTAAACGCAAATTCCCAGAGCCTTGTCTTTCTCTTAACCAGAAATGTTAGCGGGAGGCAGGAGGAATGTGATCATTTTGTCCACAGCAAGTAGTTAGCTTCAGTTGGATGGAGACTTTAAGGAAACAAAGCGGAGCAAGCGTTATTGCCCTTTTTTGGTGCACTTAAGCTGTTTTAATGACTTAGATGTTTTTTAAACATTTAACTCATGTGAATTGTGATTAATTCTGCAAACTTTAGCAGAATTACGAAATTTTACACATATATCCTGCTATTAGGTTAAAAGGATTTTTACCTTACCTTTTAAAAACAAGACGCACATTAGAAGCCCTTTATAGCCGTTTGAATTTTTAAATAAAAAAAAAAAGGCTGGTCAGTAGTCCCCAGCGTTACAGTTTCCAGTTACCAGGATGTGAGGGCAAACTTTGCAACACATTTAAAAAAGGAACTTTTTCTCTCAGTCTTACGGTGTTAGCTATTACTTTAGATTTTTGTGCCTAGCTGTTTGAAATATTCAAAATGTAACTTGGAAGTGTGAATGAAGGAAATGCATTTTTTCTTAGGAAGTTTCAGTTCAAAGCCAACTCTTGTGGAAATTGATAACAGGAATATAACTGATACTTAGATGTATTTGTTCAGTGTACCTCGTTGCTAGGAATCTTGCTTGAGTTTTTGTGTAGCATCATGAAATGTCTTCAGGCATTTTGGAAAAATACTTAAATCAGTTTATAAAAATTTGTTTTTGAAAACAGATAAAGCATTAAATCAGTAGTATTATTTTGGATATTGGGAAGAAAATAACATAATTAACGTATCCAAAGCGAAGTGTATGGAGCTGTGGAAATGGCACTGAGTAGGGTTTGGGGATGGTCGAGAGTCTAGTCTTAGCATACTTTTTTTTTTTTTTTTTTTTTTTTTTGAGAGGTTCTCTCTCTATGGCCCGGAGCTGGAGTGGAGTGCAGTGGCGCATGATCACGGCTCACTGCAGCCTTGATCTCCCTGGCTCAAGCAATCCTCCTACCTCAGCCTCCCGGGTTGCTGGGACTGCAAGCCCGCATCACCACGCCGGGCCAATTTTTTTTTTTTTTTTTTCTGTGTTTTGTAGAGAAGGGGTTTCACCATGTTGCCAAAGCTAGTCTCTTAACTCCTAGGCTCAAGAGATCCACCTGACTTGGCCTCCCAAAGTGCTGGGATTACAGCCGTGAGCCACAGCACCTGGCCTTAGCATACAATTAATGTGAGTCTGAGAAAGTCAGTTTACTACTCTGAGTTCTCTTAGTCTGTAAAATATGAAGGTTGAAACACATACCTTTTTTACCCGAAGCTATAGTTAAGTGATTAACGTAATGCTAATGCTGCTTTTAAGTTTCCCAGGCGGGAACTGATATAAGCAGCTTGAGGTATAACTTTTAATGTTTTGTTTATCTTACTGCTGATATGTTTCTTAGGAAAGGGTGAATTGTTTTCATTTAACAGTAAAACCATTATTGTACTATGAAATCTAATGAAGCCTTGTTTATCTTGTTTTTAAATATTTTTCATGTAATTTTTTGGTACTGTTTTGAAATCGTGGCAACTATGGAAACCTATACATAATAAAATTCTATTATTAGGATAGGCATTCCCCAGATAGAAGTTTACTGTCTTGTGCTTCTTCGTTCGGAGATTTGGTAATTCATTGTAACTGAAAAGGGTTTTGCACAACTTCAGTGGTCCTTCAGCCGAGAGAAGAAATACTTATGGTCAGACTGTTAAAGTAAATGCAGATTAGGTACAATGATGGCATTCTTTTCTAACTCTAGTTGAAAGTTTGTAAAGTGCAAAGTAAGCCTTTGAAGATTTACATTGTTTGGTTTTTTTATGATTAACCTTGAATGCTTTCATAATATATTAACTAGATTTAAAGAGGAAAATGAGTATTTAAGAAAAACATAGTGGTTCTACAAAGGCTCTTAACTTAAAAATTAATGGATAATTGTGAGTGATCATTATGTTGAAGGTATAAAGAGAAATGAGAGAAGAGTTAGTACTTTAGATATGAGAAATAAAACACCCTTCAGATTTATGTCTTCGGGTACCTTTTTTTAATAGAGCAAAAAACTCCTAGGGTTTTTCACATTCACTGAGCTGCATTGTTGAATAAAGCTTGATTATAGAGGTTCCTGCGACATATTATACAGTTATTTTTCTCTTGTGGGGTAGTGTTCTTAAATTTAATAGGCATGACCTTCAAGATCGTATTAATAGTAAGTTTCTGTATCTTCTTACTTTTAATAAAAGAAGGCAGCTTGACTTGAAAATATTAAGGCTTCACTTGGCAAAACCACTTGAGGAATTGGGATGGAGTGCTAATTTATTTTGGAGATTTTAAAGTTTTTCTTTTTTCTGCTAGTGAATAAATAGGCAAATCAGATATTAGGTGGTTTGTTTGCTGATGAAGTGAAAATTCGTTTCTCAACTTTTAATAAATAGACGTGAAAGATGGCAAAATGCCAAGATAAAATTGTAGCTCCTGGGATTTCGAAACAAAGAAATATACAACACATAGAAAATCCAGTTTTAATTCAAGATACACTATTCTGTTATACTTGCACAATGTATATTACAGATGATAGCAATATTACTGTGAACTATTAGATGCATATGGGTTGGGAGATGGGATGAGGTCACTTAGCTCCCACAGGAGAAGTTTAGAAGACTGTGTAGTAACTACTTCCTGGAAATAAAATAGTTAAAGGATGTGTGCCCCAGAGGTAAGTGCCAGAGCCTGAAGCTTGCATAGCAGTAGTGTCTTGTGTCTCCTCCAGATAAGCTGTTCTAGTAGAATGAGGATTTTTAGGCCTAGTTTGGGGAAAGACATGAAAAGTAGAAGGTTTTACCATCTTTTGGTTTTAGACTGTTTCTTCATGTTAGTACGTTACGGTGAAAAGAGCTGTTCATAGAGCCAGTAGCACAATCAAGGCGAGTGTATTGGCTCTGTTAACAAGCTTTTTCATTTAACCTTCCTGGAACTCAGTGATCTCTAACCTCATTTAAAACATGATAATTGAGCTTCTACCATATATCAGGTGATGGGGCTATGATAGTGAAAAAATATTAGATATCTAAAAATCTGTGGTTCTACATCATGTATTGCATTTTTTGCTTCTTTGAAATTGAATCCAACTTTCAGGACTTACAGCAACAACTCAGATGAGCTTAAGGAAAACAGAAAGGGAGCGGGGTAGAAGATTTATTGGCCTGTGTAACTGGGAAAGCCAAATTGTGACACTGGTTTTAGGAATGGCTGGATTCAGGGATTTAGATGATGTCATAGGGACTTGATTCTCTTTCCATGTTTCAATTCTCCTTTTCTCTTGTGTAGTGGTAAAGCTAGGCTGACGTTCTTATAGCTAGCAGCTAAAGAGCATCCTGTCTTTCCCAGCCTGTATTTATCCCTTCTTATCAAGCATTTTTATCTTCCCCTCTTCCCCCATCTAATTAATCACCAGGCCACCTTTGAGGTTGAGGAGGCATGACCATGTGATTGAAAATACCTATGTATAATAATAATATGGAGTTGTTTTTATTGGGGTTTTTTTGCATGTTTTTATTTTTAAGCAGAAGGGGTAAGGAATTCTGAGTAGGCAAAACCAAATGATTTCTATTATATGAACAACAAAAGAAGTTTATTTTTTAAAAAGTTACTTCACTCTTATGGCCATGATTTTTACATCTTTGCTCTGTTATGTGATCAAATGTACCAAAAAACTTAGGATAGGAAAGTTAGTTTCCCCATATTGTAGATGTGCTTCTTTACAAAGAGGAAAAGACCAGGAGACGTAATTATTTAATTTAGTAAGGAAAAAATGTGATTAAACATTGTGTGGGTTAAAATGACATTTTACAGCTGCCCATTAAAACTTTGTCCCTTGATCTATATGAAGTGTCCAGAGTAAGATAGGCGATGGTTTTATGTCTGGAAATACTGTACCCATTCTTGGGACTACATTGATAAATTTTAATATATCCAGACAAAGCTTACCGGAATGGAGAAGGCACTGCAAATTGCATCATAAAAGCAGTGACAGAAGAACCTGGAGGATATTTCGCCTGAAGAGTAAACTTAGGTGTGACTTAATAAATCATTACAAATATTGATAATTGAAAGATTATGTAGAAGAGGGAAATGTAGATGAGGTAGGGTGTGCTAACTAATGTTTATTGAACCTTTTTTATACTGTACTGAGCTTTTCTTCTCTTCAGTAGAGTTTAGTCCTTAATCTTCAGTAGTCAAAATTAGCATTTAACATTAGTATTTCTGTGAAGAGGGAGTAGTGAAAAAAAAATTGTATTATTAAGAGTTTGTTCCTGAAATGGCCTTTGAAGGGCTGAGAATTTGAAATGTCTATAAGTAAACAGGTCTAGAGCCTGTAGTAGAGACCAAATAATGCCACTATTATACTTAACCCAATTGACCTAAAGAAGAGATCATGCAAGTTTGTAAAGTGAATATATGTTGCAAGCATACCTTCTTTTTCTGGATACGCAGCTGGGATATTGTTTGTAGTCTGGTAAGCAATAGATATAGAAACGTGAGAGCCTAGGTAACTAAACATCTGAAATGGAAATAGCTTGGGCTCCTGTATGAGGAAGGATTAAAAAAGGACTCCTTAAGCTGGAGAAGATGTGACCACAATATTAATATATTGATGGGTAGTAAAAACAAGACTGATTTATTCACTAGTTTAGGAATCAGCTTCATAGTATGATACTTAAAAGAGGTTATTTTAGAGTAGGTAAAATAATCTCTACAGGCTGGACGCGGTGGCTCACAGCTGTAATCCCAACACTTTGGGAGGCTGAGGCGGGTGGATCACTGGAGGCCAGGAGTTCAAGACCAGCTTGGCCAAAATGGTGAAACCCTGTCTCTGTTAAAACCACAAAAATTAGCTGGGTGTGGTGGTGCATGCTTGTGGTCCCAGCTAGTTGGGAGGCAGAGGCAGGAGAACTGCTTGAACCTGGGAGGCAGAGGTTGCAGTGAGACCTCGCCCCACCGCACTGCAGCCTGGGTGACAGAGCGAGATTCCGTCTCAAAAAAAAAAAAAAAAAGAAAAGAAAAGACTTTACAAATGACACCAGATTTCTTGTCAGCAGTATATAGTACAGGTAAAGAAAAGAAGTGATTTAAGAAGAGTACAAGTATTTTGGGGGAAAAAGGGGGAAAACGAAGCTCAGGAGAGGATGGTAGACAGATAGTTTGAAAAGATCTCTTTGATATATTAGTTTTATATTTGGAAACAACCATAGGTTTTTTTTTGTTTTTTGTAATAAAACACTACAGAAGGAATGAGAAAATTGTGTGTTAAAGAAAAGGGGACCTATTTTAAAAATACAAGTATCAAGGTAGATAAACTTATGAATGGCAGATTCATTGAGTGGGAATAAGGGAAATACAAGGGGGGTGAGTTTTCTGCCTTGAGGTTGAGACAATCATATCTTCCCCTAATTACCATACTGAGTATATTTAACATTGTCCAGCTTTTTTTTTTTTTTTTTTTTTGAGATGGAATCTCGCTCTGTCGCCCAGGCTGGAGTGCATTGGCGCAAGGTCTCACTGCAAGCTCTGCCTCCCGGGTTCATGCCATTCTCCTGCCTCACCCTCCCAAGTCACTGGGACTATAGGTGCCTGCCACCACACCTGGCTAATTTTTATATTTTTAGTAGAGATGGGGTTTCACCATGTTGGCCAGGCTGGTCTTAAACTCCTGACCTCAGGTGTTCCTCCTACCTTGGCCTCCCAAAATGCTGGGATTACAGGCGTGAGCCACTGCACCCAGCCCACATCATCCAGCTTTTAAGTGATGACTGTGGTTTCAGTTTATTCTACTTAGGAAATATAATTTAATAATAATATATTAAAATGAGATTTTTTTGAGAGATCTAAAAATCAATTGTATAATCCATTTCTTTGTAAGAAGACCAATTTGAAAAATAGTTATATTTTTTAGCATGATACTCATGATAGTGGTTACCTATAATGGGAAAGGAAGGGGATAGTAAGAGGAGATGCGATCAATTTACGGGTTTTTGTTTTGTTTTTTTTTTTTTTATTTAAGACCGGGTCTTGCTCGTCACCCAGGCTAGAGGGGCACGATCTTGGCTCACTGCAACCTCCACCTCCTGGGTTCAAGCAGTCCTTCCACCTTAGCCTCTTGAGTAGCTGGGACTACAGGCGTACCCCACCATGCCCAGCTAATTTTTTGTGTTTTTGCTAGAGACGGGGTTTTGCCATGTTGCCCAGGCTAGTCTCGAACTCCTGAGCCTCGAACTGCTGAGCTCGCCTCTGCCTCCCAGAGTGCTAGGATTGCAGGCGTGAGCGACTGCACCTGGCCAATGTTTTATTTATTAAATTGGATGGTGGGTTCATGGGTTTTTTTTTTTTTTTTTGAGACAGAGGCTCTGTTGCCCAGACTGGAGTGCAATGGTGTGATCTCGGTTCACTGCAACCTTTGCCTCCTGGGTTTAAGTAATTCTCCTGCCTCAGCTTCCTGAGTAGCTACAGACGTGCACCACCACTCCCAGCTCATTTTTGTATTTTTAGTAGAGATGGGGTTTCACCATGTTGGCCAGGCTGATCTCAAACTCCTGACCTCAGGTGATCTGCCTGTGTTGGGCCTCCCAAAGTGCTGGGATTACAGGTGTGAGCCACTGTGCCTGGCCATGGGTATGTTTAATAAAGTTCTTCATACCTTTTTGTAGGCTTTAAATATTATAAAATAATTCTGCAACTTTTTATTATATAAAATGTTCAACTTACGTATACCCTTCACTTAGATTCAGCAGTTTTTAACTTTTTGCTGTGTGGGGTTTTATCTCTACATCTGCATATCTATATTTATATACATACTTTTTCCCCCTAAACTCTTTGAAAGTAAATTTCAAACATGATGACATTTCATGCCTAAATATCGCAACATTCTTAAGAATAAGGATGTTCTTTTACATAACCATTACTGTTTTCTTAAAGACCGTGATAATTAATTCTGTTACGTGATAATTAATTCTATTATGTTAACCTAATATCCAGTTTGTATTCACATTTCTTTAGTTGTCCCTAATATGTATGCGTTTGATAGTAGTTTTAACTATTGTATAATAAAGGCTCACATACAGCATTTGGTTTTTTTTTGGTTTTTTTTTTGAGATAGAGCCTCACTCTGTCGCCCAGGCTGGAGTACAGTGGCGCAATCTCGGCTCACTGCAAGCTCTGCCCCCTGGGTTCATGCCATTCTCCTGCCTCAGCCTCCCGAGTAGCTGGTACTTACTACAGGCGCCTGCCACCACACCCTGCTAATTTTTTTGTATTTTTAGTAGAGATGGGGTTTCACTGTGTTAGCCAGGGTGGTCTCGAACTCCTGACCTCGTGATCCATCCGGCTCAGCCTCCCGTAGTGCTGGGATTACAGGCACGAGCCACCGCGCCCGGCCATCATTTGGTTCTTTTTTTTTGAGATGGAATCTCACTCTGTCACCTAGGCTGGAGGGCAGTGGCACAATCTTGGCTCACTGCAACCTCCGCCTCCTGGGTTCAAGCAGTTCTCTGCCTCAGCCTCCCGAGTAGCTGGAATTACAGGCGTCCTCCACCATGCCAGAGACGGGGTTTCACCGTCTTGGCCAGGCTGGTCTGGAACTCCTGACTTTGTGGTCCACCCACCTCAGCCTCCCAAAGTGCTGGGATTACAGGCGTGAGCCACCATGCCTGGCCCAGCATTTGGTTGCTGTGTCTCTTAGTCTCCATATGGAATCTTCCGTCCACTGTTTTTTGATACTACTTTTTTGAAGAGTCCAGGCCAATACAGTTTTCTGTTGCCCTTTTAATTTACCTTTGTCACCTGATTTCTAAGAATGGACTGAAATTATTCTCTTAATTATATCTTGCAGATTATTATTGTCTAATTATTTTGAGAGTAAAACTTGTTATACTTTAAATACACGCTCTGTTTGGCAGGTAGGTATTATTTAGAGCTCTTCCTGCTTTATTCATTTCCAGTTATATTTAAGAATGTAATGATGATATGCACATTTGATTGTTCATTGTTAATGTTGCTTAAGAAAGTGTTGATTTTTTTTTTTTTTGAGACGGAATCTCTTGTCAGTGGTGTGATCTCGGCTCACTGCAAGCTCCGCCTCCTAGGTTCACACCATTCTCCTGTCTCAGCCTTCTGAGTAGCTGGGACTACAGGCGCCCACAACCACGCCCGGCTAATTTTTTTGTATTTTTAGTAGAGACCAGTTTCACCATGTTAGCCATGATGGTCTCGATCTCCTGACCTCGTGATCTACCCACCTTGGCCTCCCAAAGTGCTGGGATTACAGGCGTCAGCCACCGCGCCCAACCAGAAAGTGTTGATTTACTTAGGGTATAGTCAGAATGATTCATTTCAAACTTAGTGGCATATATGGGTTATCTGTTTAACCATAGGAAAGATGGGGCATAAGCAATTCAAATAAATTCCAAGAATTGAATTAGTATTGGCAAAGAACTGAGTTTATTTTTTGGATTTGACAGTAGCCTGAGTAGTTCTCTGGTTACTTCATATATTTAAATCAGTTCCTTTCTTTCAGCTGTGACATAAATTTTTACTGGCAGGGCACTCCATTTGTTGTATTTTCCTAACAGTCTTTATAATGAAGAAAAATCGGTGAGTCATTTAAAATAGCCTTAATGAGATTTAATTTTCTTAAAACAATTGTTAAATTTTAATGGCAAAATAGTGCTTTCAGATTAGTCTGGTTATAGGAGAAAAAAACTTAAAATTTTTTTTGTATAGACAAGGATGTACATGGTGGAAGTCATTTCTGAAGTTACGATGCAAGAGAAGTGCCTGATGGCATTTGTAAATACAGATCTTTGTCTTAATGGAACTTGAATTCAAGTAAATGAAAGCTATTTGCATTTTCAAAGTAATTTTTACAGATACTACGTTTAAAAATAAACTTTAAGACCATATTCTTACATTTTGAAACATCCTGCCCTGTGTACTTGAAGATACACAATATTCCGTAGATGCCCAGGAGAGCTTGCATTTTTGAGTAGTTCTTGTTCATCCTCCTGCCTTGCAAAGATGGTACCCTTGTATAAATTTAAGTTGTCATGTGTTTAATTAATTAATGCTGCTAAGTGAGTATCTTCAAGTTATAGTGGGACTGGATAATGAATTAAACAAGAACAAAAGATGATACAAATCTACATTACAGGAAAGATAAGTATATTATCTTCATGTTGAGGAAAAACTTAATTGGAACTTTTTGTTCATTTGGACTAGTTGAGATTTTGATTTTATGGAGGTGAGACTGAAATAATGAGTATCAAATATGCTTCCAGTTGTAGCATGCCCTGTGTATCTGCTAAATTTTCTTTCTGAGATTTTCTTGAAGTTGAAATGTTATTAAATAACATCTTTGTACTTCTTACTGAGATAGAATGCTCCCTTTTTAGATAATAAACATTTTAAAACAAACGATTATTTTATTCTCATATCCTTTTGCTAACTTGTGAATTGCGATTTGGTTTGGGATTTAAAAAATGTTTACTTTTTTTACTTTTTTTTTTTGAGGCGGAGTCTCGCTCAGTCGCCCAGACTGGAGTGCAGTGGTATGATCTTGGCTCACTGCAAGCTCCGCCTCCCGTGTTCACACCATTCTCCTGCCTCAGCCTCCCAAGTAGCTGGGACTACAGGCGCCCGCCGCCACGCCTGGCTAATTTTTTGCATTTTTAGTAGAGACGGGGTTTCACTGTGTTAGCCAGGATGGGGTCAATCTCCTGACCTCGTGATCCGCCCGCCTCAGCCTCCCAGAGTTCTGGGAAAAATGTTTACTTTTTAAGCAGATTTGAATTTACTAAAAGATGCAATTCAAGTTAGACTTAAAAATTTTTTTTTTTTTTTTTTAAGACGGAGTCTCACTTTGTCACCCAGGCTGGAGTGCAGTGGCACGATCTCGGCTCACTGCAAACTCCAGCTCCCGGATCGAAGCCATTCTTCTGCCTCAGCCTCCACGGTAGCTGGGACTACAGGCCTGTGCCACCACTCCTGGCTAAGTTTTTTATTTTTAGTAGAGATGGGGTTTCACCATGTTGGCCAGGCTGGTCTTGAACCCCTGACATCAAGTGATCCGCCCACCTCGACCTCCCAAAGTGCAGGGATTACAGGCATGAGCCACCGCGTTCAGCCTTAGACTTAAAAATTTTTAACTAGAAATTATTTTCTCTTGCTAGGAGGCAGGTGGAAGTCATCATAAAGTTTCTGTTTCACCCGTCGTCCATGTTCGAGGACTCTGTGAATCTGTGGTGGAAGCAGACCTTGTGGAAGCGCTGGAAAAATTTGGGACAATATGGTAAGGACGATAGGGACTTCATGTAGATTGAAAACAGTGTGGTAGAATAATCCTTGCTTGCTTGTTACAAGCCTTGATGTTTAGCATAGTAAATATTGTTTGTATATATAAACAAAGTAGGATCTATTGTTTGCCTATGACTGTATTTCTTTGGAACGTTTTAAGCCTGCTATTTTTAACCTTCCTGGGTGATGCATGGATGTATTTTTGTGGAGCTATCTATGATCACTTCTCACTCCCCAGCAAAGTTGTATAAAGAAATTATGTGCACTTTTCATCTGATTTTCAAATGAGTACATGAGTCCTGCTCAAACACTCTTTAAACCAGTGAGTTGATTACACGCTTCATCTTGAGAGTTTTGAGTAGTGATGCTTAAATATTGATTTTTTTCTTCTTCATTTTGGAATATTTAGGAATTGGCAACTAAAAGTAAGTAGATTAAGGGTAGACATTATTTGTTTAGGTGCATATTTCTGTAAATTCTTTTGTTTATGTGCATACTACTATGAGTTCTTTTTATTTTTTGAGACAGGGTCTCACTCTGTTGCCCAAGCTGGAGTGTAGTGGCACATTGATGGCTCACTGGAGCCTCCACCCCCTGAGCCCAGTTATCCTCCCATTTTGTCCTCCCTAATGGCTAGTGCTACAGACACATACCACTATGCCTGGGTAATTTAAAAAATAATTTTGTGGAGATGGGGGTCTCTTAACATTGCCCCAGCTGCTGTCGTGGACTCAAGCTGTCCTCCCACCTCAGCCTCCAAAAGTGCTGGGATTATAGGCTCTGAGTTCTTAATGCAAATCGTGAGCAATATTTTATCCTAGTTTGTCTTCCTTTTGTGCGTTGTATTCACACAGGTTCCCCCTGTCTCTTCCCACACCTGGTGTATGCTTAATAATATTAACTTAAGTGAAAATGTAATTAGAAAAGTGAATCTGCTGCCAAAAATAGACACTCAAAAATTCTAAATTATTTTTGGAGTATGCCCGGCTGTTGTTCTTTTCTTAGTATAGATAATCTAGAGTTGATTTTATTATTTTTTTCTTGATGAATATGTTTAGAGCTTTTATTATAGCTACCGAAGACACAGATCAAGTTGAAGTATATAAATAGAAGAGAAATTTCAGTGTATTTTCTCAGATACTTACCCTTACTGCTTCAATTTTATAAAAATTCATGGTTAAGTTTTTGAGTATTGAGAGGATAATGCATAGATAGCGAGGTAGTGATCAGAGGTATCCAGCAGAGTATATCCAGCAGAAATGGATTATTTCTTCAAAGGAATAGTAGTGTTAGGTGATACCTTCCATCATGGTATAATTTTATTTTCTTGGGTGACCTCATTGAGAAGTAAATGACTTGGCAAACACACATTAACCTTGGACGTACAAATTGAGAATCCATGTGGGCATAGTAAAGTTTGTATGTTGAAAGGGTATCACTAAGTTGATTATATCAATTCTCAGTCATTTGGAGTGGATATTGGAATTAAATCTGTGTGGAGAGTTACATATTAAGTAGACAGACTCCTTAGACCTTTAGTCTTGCTGTTGGCAGTAGACTAACCCTAGTCTCTATAAGGACCTTCTAATGATTATATAAGTGGCACGTTGTCCTGTGGAATTATAAAGAGGTGGGTGTCTGTGGTTTATTTTTCTTCTATTCTTGTATATTTAGGGCTTTAAAATTTATTTTCTTAGGCAGATGTCAGAAAACAAGTTGATGAGCAAATACAAATGGAAACTTTGGGAAGCAGTAACTATTTTGATGTTAATTAGTACCATGACCTGAAGGTTAGGGATTAAAGAAAGAACTATTTTAAGTTAGTAATTTGAATTACTCCTGGGTGGCCTTTGCATTTTTAGCCTCTAGGTTGTTTGATACTTAGTCTCCGCTAAAGTCTTCTGTATGTGAATGTCATTCAGTTAATTTGCGTCATATGCCCTCAAGATTGGTAGTTATGTGTTTAGAAAAGTCTGTGAAATAATTGGAACAAATTAGTGTGTAATTAAGAGCTTAATTGGCATAAATAAGTATAATAGGAGTTTCAGTTGTATGAAATGAACTTGCATAAGAGGTGGCTGCTATTAAGGCTGAAAGAACCTTGAACAGACTCCAGTAGAAATTTTGCTTCAAAATGTTACAATTTGGGACCTTTCCCTTTATTTAATGGAAGGTGTGGGATTATAAACAGTATAGAAACTGTTTATATTAAAATGGTGAATTACCAAGTTCAATATATAGTATGCTTATATCTAGAAACTAGATGCATAGGAAAGAAGCTCAGAAGAAAATATAACAAGATACTAAGAATGGTTGTGTTGTGTCAGGATAAAATTGTTTGTATTTGTTAACTTGTTATTTTTCTATACTGTATGAATTACAATCAAAAGAATATTTAAAATATATTCTAAGTCTCTAACAGGCCAATAAATAATTTACTTCTGTACCTGTATTAGTCTGTTGTTACATTGCTATACTGCTATAAAGATGTACTTCAGAGTGGGTAATTTATAAAGAAAAGACATTTAATCGGCTCATGGTTCTGCAGGATATACAGTCTTCTGCTTCTGGAGTGGCCTCAGAAAACTTAGAATCATGGCAAAAGGTGAAGGGGAAGTAGGCACGTCTTTATATAGCCAGCAGGAGAGAGAGAGAAAAAAAGAGAGAGGGAGAGAGAGCGCGCACACAAAGGGGGAGGTGTCACACACTGTCAAACAACCAGATCTTGTGTCAGGATACAGCACTAGGGGGATAGTGCTAAGCTATTAGAAACCACCCCCATGATCCAGTCACCTCCCACTAGGCCCCACCTCCTACACTGGTGATGACAATTCAATACGAGGTTTGGATGGGGACACAGAGCCAAACCATATCAGTACCTTTATAATTTTCTGTTTTCATATGGCATTATTAGCATAATGACATAAATTTAGTAATACATTTAGATATTAATAACTAACTTTTTTATTTTGTGAAAGACGATTTTTTCTTCTTGAATTTCTTTAGCATAGACCTGATACCAGGGTTTTCTGTTTTCCATGTGCAAGACTTTAGAACTTCAGTGAAGCGTCTGTGTTTCTAAAAGGAATGTCTCCTGGGATTTATATCTTGCACTTTTAGTTGGTAAATACTTAAATCCAACACCTTGTTTTTGTACTTCTTTAAGTTTGAATGATATGGGGGGGGAAACTAACAAGCCCCCTAGATTAACAAATATGTGCCAGCCTCTGTTTCTAGCTTCTGAGGACATAAAGATGAATGAGGAAAGATTAAAAAAATATAATACAGTAATAGTTACCTTTTATTGAGGGTGTACAATGTGCAAGGCAATCTGCTTAGCAGTTTGTATGTAGTAACTCTAATCTTGACAATTCTCCAAGTTTTATCAATGAAGAGGCTGACATTTATTATAATAATAATTTGCCAGGCTGTAAGGTGATCTGTTTCTTATTAATACCGTACCATTTGTCAGTTTCCACAGTGTAGCAGTAGGTCCTGGATGCCTGATTGAGAAACAGTGATGTCACTGAGTACTGGACCCGACATTTCTTTGACCTTCTGCTGTTACTAAAACCACTTAATTGTATTTTAAAGCATTTTTAAGGTTCTTGTTCCTGTGAATAGAGGACATGTTTCCCCCATTGTGATCCATGTGCTGTGTCTGCCTTCCACCCTTCCTTTACTTCTTTATTCTTCATTTCCTGTTTTAAAATGTATCTCCTCCAAAAAGAATTACTTAATGTGTTGTATTTTGGGGTTTTTTGGCTGCTTTGTCTCTCTAGTAAAGAGTATACTATGAAAAGTAAACATCTTACCTTCCTGCTCATAGACAATCATGATTGCCATATTCTAATGAATATTTTTCATGGATGGTTAATTTTTCATGGATGGTAAAAATGTTTCGGAGGGGATTATTTGTATGAACTTTGGAACTTTGGTCAGTCTATAGTTGCTTCCGTTTATATCTGTTTTAAAAGTAAAGTCAGTTCTTAGCTGTTAGTGTGGATGTTTATTCAAGAAGATTCAAGAGAGGTTAGTAGTTTCTGCTGTTAAGTAGGGATTCTCCCTGCCAACCTTCTGTTGAGTTTAGTCTCCGTTGGTTTCTGTGTCTTTGAAATTTTCTAATACTGCTTCGGAGTAGCACCCCAAAGAATAAACTGGGTTGTCTTGTTAGTAACTAATAACAGGTAATTGTTTTTGAGGAGATCATGAGGTAGATAAACTTAATCACTGGGAGATAAGCTTTCATATGTGTACATCTACCTGGTGTACCACAATTCTTTGGATGATTTAAGAGTTGATTTGCCTTATGCCTGTCATCCCAGCACTTTGGGAGGCTGAGGTGGGCGGATCATGAGGTCAGGAGATCGAGACCATCCTTGCTAACATAGTGAAACCCTATCTCTACAGAAAATATAAAAAATTAGCTGGGCATGGTAGCGGGCATCTGTAGTCCCAGCTACTAAGGAGGCTGAGGCAATAGAATGTTGTGAACCTGGGAGGCGGAGCTTGCAGTGAGCCCAGATCGCGCCACTGCATTCCAGCCTGGGTGACAGAGAGAGACTCTATCTCAAAAAAAAAAAAAAAAAAGTTGACTTCCATTGAAAACAGGTAGTGAAGAGTACTAATCTGTGGGATTTGACACATTTTTATTAAAGTCTGCTTTTACCTAATTGAGAACAAATAATGTTAATGGAACTTCCTGTGTTTTTGTGTTTCCTCCTTATCTCCCTTTTCAGCTATGTGATGATGATGCCATTTAAACGGCAGGCTCTAGTGGAATTTGAAAACATAGATAGTGCCAAAGAATGTGTGACATTTGCTGCAGATGAACCCGTGTACATTGCTGGTCAACAGGCTTTTTTCAACTATTCTACAAGCAAAAGGATCACTAGGCCAGGAAATACTGATGATCCATCAGGAGGCAACAAAGTTCTTCTGCTCTCAATTCAGAATCCGCTTTATCCAATTACAGTGGTATGTGTTTCAGTATGACAAATGAAATTAAAAGTGATTTTGCAATTTGTGTCCAGAGTGACTGATCTGTAGTTTTTCCATTACCATCTAGATACTAGAAAACAGCTTTTTTAATTTTGAAAATTAATCTTGACTATCAAGTTTAATGAACAAAGAAAAAATGCTGAGCACTGTAGTTAAAAAGATAAGCACAGTTGTCATAATTAAATAGGCACATTGAAATTTTTAATGTATAATCAGTACCAGTGTTGGTTTTGATAATAAGGAATTATAGAGACTTGTTTGAAATGGTTCAAAAAATCTCTGTCACACATATGCCAGCATATGTATAAGAACATCTACTAGGTAATGACAGAATCCCATGTTACGGTAAGATGCACATATCATTTTGAACTATTTTGCAACAGCTTGTTAAAAATCTGTCTTTGATTTACTTTAAATTCCCTGCTTCTTTACTCTTTTGAAAAGTGTTACTGGTGATAAGCTAGTAACACAGACACTTGATTTTTGTAATGAATAGAAGAACATCATAGTAAGCGAAACTTCAGTTGGTATCATATGTAGTCTGGGCATATGATATTGGGACGTAAACTTAAAGCATAAGATATTCTTTAGATTTACTTAGACATTTTGTATCTTAAATATAGACTTATAAATCTATAGTATTAATATATTTATAATATTCAGTGTTGGGAAAACATATAAGTAATACAGTGTAGGTACTCTGGTTTTTGTTATATCTCTGGTGTGTAACAATGCAACTGTAAATTATAGGTGCTCAAGAAATTTCGTGTTAGTTGAATAATTACTCCTAAGTAGGTATTTAGAATCTTAGATGACTCAGGCGTCTTGTTTAGTGACATCTGTTTGGTCTTCCTTGGGTCTTTTCTTTATAGCCATTATCCCTTGAAAAATGAGTACCAGAGTTGTTCCAATATTAGCTCTTAATACATATTTATTACTATAATGCAAGTGATTATAATATTAAACATTTCAGAGTCATATTTGGAAAAAATACTCATTGATTATAGTTTTGGTTTATTTTATATCATCAGAAGTTATTTTAGTCACCTATTAAGAAAATAACAATTGAGGATTCATTTAGGAGATGAAATAGGTGACAGTGCTTTTCAAATGTTCCACTGGAACTTCTTTAATGTGGGTGTATTGGGTAGGTGAAGAAATAACTTAAGATTTATTAAAGTGTAATAATTTTAGGCCAGTATGGTGGTTCATGCCTGTAATCCTAGTATTTTGGGAGACTGAGGTAGTAGGATTCCTTGAGCTCAGGAGTTTGAGGCAGCCTGGGCAACATAGTGAGACTCTGTCTCTACAAAAAATGAAAAATTAACCTTGTGTGGTGGTGCATGCCTTGAAGTCTCAAGCTACTCGGGACGCTGAGGTGGGAGGATCGTTTCAGCCTGGGAAGTCAGGGCTGTAGGGAACTGTGATCATGCCACTGCGCTCTAGCCTGGGCAACAGTGTGAGACCCTGTCTCAAAAAAAAAGTAATAATTTAAAAATCTAATTTTATTAATCAGTAGAAATGACATCTTGACAGTTGATGGTTTTTAGGTAAAACGAAGTATAGCATTAATGTTTTTCCAAATGTAAAGTGTGAAGAAATCTTGTTCTTTTCCTTCATAGGATGTTTTATATACTGTCTGCAACCCTGTTGGCAAAGTGCAGCGTATTGTTATATTCAAAAGAAATGGGATACAAGCAATGGTTGAATATCCTTTATTTGTAAATTTTTATTGATGTGTAATTCATGTGGATCTTATTTTTTCTGGCTTAAGCATTTCTAGACTTTCTTTCTAGAAAGAAAGAAAGTTTACTTTCTCCTCTCACAAAAATCTACGTGACTTAGATTTAAAAAATGAAACTGCAGTACTCATAGGGAATTTTACTATTTATAAGAATGACTTGCTACCAGAAAGGAATCTAGTGCTTCCTCTTTAAGCTGTTAAATAACACTATTTGAAGATATGTACACTTGTACTATTTTGGAATTTATCCCAAGTGAACTTTTCTGACTCTCTCTTTAAAATAGTTTGGAAGGCCGGGCGCGATGGCTCAAGCCTGTAATCCCAGCACTTTGGGAGGCCGAGACGGGCGGATCACGAGGTCAGGAGATCGAGACCATCCTGGCTAATACGGTGAAACCCTGTCTCTACTAAAAAATACAAAAAACTAGCCGGGCGAGGTGGCGGGCGCCTGTAGTCCCAGCTACTCGGGAGGCTGAGGCAGAAGAATGGCGTAAACCTGGGGGCGGAGCTTGCAGTGAGCTGAGATCTGGCCACTGCACTCCAGCCTGGGCGACAGAGCGAGACTCCGTCTCAAAAAAAATAAATAAATAAAATAAAATAAAATAAAATAAAATAGTTTGGAAGTACCAAAACTTTAGAGTCAGTAAAATCTTACCTTTTTTTATTGAACCTTTAAAATGGTAATGTTTTATGTAAGAACTTCTTTATGTTAAATTTGTCATACGTTGAGTAAAAAGAGCAAGTTTTACAAAATAGTATAGATAATACTCTTTCCCCCAAGCTGGACCCATCTTGAAAAATAATAAGAGAAAACCCCAACCTACGTGTGCATGTGTATGCATAGAAAAAGGTAGGGATATACAGCAGACTCTTTAATAGTGCTTACTTCTGGCAAGGCACTTTTGTTTTTTTGTTTTTTGGCCTTATATACCTTTGTGATTTTATTTTTTTAAAATTATGGGCTTAAGTAATTTTTTTAAAACACTGATAAAATTTTAGATAAAGTATTATAAAACTCTGCCTTCTCAGATATATATAAAAATCATGTATTTTGTTTTGTATTATTTTGGCTCTTTGTAATGTTCTTCTTAAAGAGTAAAATCTTTTCTGTTTCAAGGTTGCAAGTTGTCCTTTGCTAGGGAATGGGACCATGCTCCATTATCTCCTCTGCTTTCCAATTTATAAAGTACTAATGATGACCTAAAAGAATTAAGGTAGATAGTTTGGTTGTATTGTTTTCTTTGGTACCCTTGATTATTATTTTTTTTTAAGACAGAGTTTCGCTTTTTGTTGCCCAGGGTGGTTAAGTGATTCTCCTGTCTCAGCCTCCCGAGTAGCTGGAATGACAGGCACCCGCCACCACACCTGGCTAAGTTTTGTATTTTTAGTAGAGACGGGGCTTCACCATGTTGGCCAGGCTGGTCTCGAACTCCTGAGCTGCCTCAGCCTCCCAAAGTGCTGGGATTACAGGTATGAGCCACTGTGCCCAGCCACCCTTGATCTTAAAAATAAATTCTCCTGGCCAGGCGCAGTGGCTCACGTCTGTGATCCCAGCACTTTGAGAGGCCAAGGTGGGTGGATCACGAAGTCAAGAGATCGAGACCATCCTGGCCAACATGGTGAAACCCTGTGTCTGCTAAAAAAAATAAAAAATCAGCTGGGTGTGGTGGCGCACACCTGTAGTCCCAGCTACTCGGGAGGCTGAGGCAGGAGAATTGCTTGAACCTGGGAGGTGGAGGTTGCAGTGAGCCCAGATTGCGCCACTGCATTCCAGCCTGGCGACAGAGCAAGACTCCGTCTCAAAAACAAAACAAAACAGACAATTCTGTTAAAATTCATCCTGAAATAGGTAAAACATTTCCAGAAATAAAAGAACTATTTCTGATTATTTTCAATCCTGTCCTTTGGGAGTGAATAATGATTAAGTATCAGATACCTTAAAGCAAATTTCCTTAATAGAGCTTATGTTTGAATCAGTCCTTTGTGCCCAGAAAGCTAAAGCAGCACTCAATGGAGCTGATATATATGCTGGATGTTGCACACTAAAAATTGAATATGCACGGGTAAATATTTTTTTCAACACCCTACCAAAGAAATATTTATGCTTTGGATATACAGTTTGAACTTACATTATTTTCAATCTTAACAGCCAACTCGTCTAAATGTTATTAGGAATGACAATGACAGTTGGGACTACACTAAACCATATTTGGGAAGACGAGGTAGGTATTTCATGCATTTTAGAATGTACTTAATCTGCTGACAAATATTTACATGCAGTTAGATTCTTTTTTTCCTGAGATGAGCTAGTTCAAATGAAAACCTTGTTGATGAATGCTTTTGTTGCAAAAGGCCATGTAATGCTGGAAAATAACCTTGAACATTAGTGCCCCCTACTGGTATGTACTGAGCTATTTATATTTAGTTCAACAAGGAGCCCACACATTCAGGCACGCCCGCAGTTCAAGGACTTCCATTTCTCCAAGCAGCTCTCTCTCTTTGGAGGAGAGGAAACTGATTCAGAATATTCCTTACAAACTGCAAACTTGCACACTGCTTCTCTATGGAAAGGACTTTCCCCCAAGCTGGACGAGGCATTAAGAAGGATAGAGGACTCCAGCAGGCTGACTCTACACTTCATCATGCACAACATCGGCATCAGCAAAAAGCCCTCTGAAAAACTCAGACTCGCAATTCACCTTGACTGCATACTGCATGCACCATCACCCCAAGTTTTTAAAGGAGGACACTTAACAGTACTTCAGAATTGCATGGGATGAACACCATGATAGACTGTGCCCATTTATTCAAGTTGTATGTATATATTGGTCTGATTTCCCTTAAGGTTTCAGTTGTAGAAATTAAGACTTTCCACTAACGGAAACTAGACTTCATCTGCAATGTTGTAAATCTTAATGCCCATTACTGTAACTGTTTGCAGCTTAGATTCAAATTGTTAATTGGCAAATAATGAGGACCAGTTTATTAACAGGTCTTGGGAATTGGTAACGCTCAACCAATCCACACAGATAGTAAAAATAAAAGGATTAGAAAGGTGCACAATTGCTGCACTTGTTTACTTTTTAATTTTTTTGTTTTTTTCTCAATTGTGGACACTGAACAGAAATTCTAACATAATGAAAAGGTGCATTATATGTGAAAGATGTTCTTCTGTGTGGTTTGATTTTTGTAAAGTGGCTGTTTATAAGTTGTCACTTTTTGTAACAATTTAAGGTTATCACTGTGTCAATTTGTGTAACTAGAAATTTTGACATTTCAAATGTAGGTGAAAGTAACATGTCTGTTCAAGGTAGAATATATTTAAACTTGATAAATCTGAAAATAAGAGCATTTCATTTGAGATGCATCTTCACCTATAAGTGCTAGATTTCATGAGCATAAATTTGACTGATAAAATTGTTCAACTAACTGTGTAGCAATTCTGGAATATACAAATTAAAATGTGGATCTTGTAAAAACAAGGGGGCTGCAGTATTGGCTACATCTTAACTACAATATCAGTGTTTGAACCACAGGTTGGAAAAACTCAAGATAAGTATGTCTGTAAAAGTCAGTGACTAGAAAAAAATTTTATGGCATACAATATATCTTGGGCAGTGGGTACTCTATAGTGCATGTACTCTAGCAACAAGAAAAAGACAATGTGATGATTGATCTTTTGCATGTTTGCATATTTAGGACTTCTACATGATTGGCTCCTTTAACTCTCAATTCCCAGGAAATGATCTTGCCTCATGCATGAAATTGCAAATAGATTTGTTTTGTAATGCAGCTTTGGCTAGACCCCATGTTTTTCACTACTTATGGAAATCTGCTTGGCCTAGCTAGGGTTGGTGCAGTTGATGTCAGTATTAGAAAGCAAATCCTTAGCACTCAAACAACAGGACAAGTGGTTGATGAGGAATCTCTCACTTCTGTCAATTTACAGGTTTTGACCACTCGGTTTTGGTTTTTTTAAAAAAAAAATCATTTGAAATAGTTTTGGTTGCGGTTTTCTCAGGGTCTCTTTAAACAGGTATAGATAAGCTTATTTTAATAGTGTTTACATTTATTCTTTTGAAAGGTCTGAATTTACACAAAGCCAGCTGAGGTTAGTTCTTCATATAATTCTGGTTGGTCAGATAAGTTTGGAAATGTGTAAGGTAGATCAGTGAATAGTGAATTATAATTAAAGCAAGTAAAAGAGTTTTAGTTTATGGTTTCAAGGAAATTTTTTTGTTTTCTAATTCCTTACAGATATTTGTCTTGCAAGACCATAACAGTTTATGTTTTTGTTTCTGTAGAGCTCTTAGCTTACACTCAAGTTGATAGCTATTGAAACTGTTAGGTTGCTATCCCCAAATAAAGACCTTCATAAACTTTTTTTACCAAAAAAAAAAAAAAGCTATTTTAAAAACATAACTTCACTTTTTTCAAAGCCCTTTTCAGCTTGAGTTACGTTTTAGTGTAAAGAATCCCTAACCAGGATGCCAGGGAACCCCTCCAGAAATCTTAAAACCTGTAGATAGGTGCATCTTTTTGGGGAGAAGGTCCACAGCTTCCATCAGATCAGATGTCTCTAGGAAAGCTTACCACTGTTTAGAAACTGTTATATTTAGTGTTCAGCTTTCTGCTCACTTCTGTTTTACATGACCTATTAGGTAGTGAATACTTCAAGTGAAGTGAATTACTAATGAGAATATTTGGCTGAAAGATACCTTGGAAGATAATCTAACCCCTTCATTTATGAATGAAAATTGTTTCTGTGACTATACAGCAAACTAGTGGTTTAAATTGGAATCATCTGATTCCTTACCCAGTTCTCTTTCCTTTATGGCACACTGTTAACTGTATCAGTAAAACTGAGTCATGAAGACATTATGGTTGTGGTTTTAAGATTCCTAGGTCAGATAAGGAATTGTATTTAGTGTTTGATGGCAAATGCTTAAGCAGAGGAACATTAACAGAATGGATTAGTAGGCTAGATTGGCTCAAAAGGAGTGAGACTTGCATGATGAGAGATGTTAGAAGCCATGTAGTAGAAGGAACTGTGAATGTTAAGATTGAAGAAGAAATGACTTTGGGGAAATGGAGTCGGGGGACAGTCATAATAACTTCTCGAGCATTTAGAAGAAGTTTTGGACAATGACTTAATTGTCCAAAAGTAAGGCCCCAAATGGGGTAGAATATGGGTAGGGGATCAATTTCTATACAATATAAAAATTAATTTTCTCACAGTTTGGGGCTATCTGGAAATCTTCTTATTGGTTTTGGGTAAGCAGAAGCTAAATGGTCCCAACTGACAGAGATGATGTAAAAAGAATTTTTACATTGAATAAAAGTTAAACTAGATGGTGTCAGTCCATTTCAGTGCTACAATAACTTGGAATACATGATTAAAACTCTACTTCTCTAGACTGAAGTGAAAATTAAAGTATTTCTCATCTCCCATAAACCTCATTTGTTTAAGTGACTAAGGATATAGGTAAAGCCTCTCTGAATTTTCAAGGATTAGAATGACCAGAGTCTTAAGATTCATATTTTTAAAAATCTTATTGGGCACTGTAATTTCATCAGCAAACTTTCTAAAAGTATTGTACAATGATTTTTAAAATTTACTAACCAACATGGGAGGTGCTATTTTAGAAACTTGTAATTTTTTTGTTGATGTCTCTAATTAGATTTGTGAAAATTGGCATGCTTTTTCTGAAAATGTAGCTAGAATAAAAATTATCCTTTAGAGTATTGTAGTATTCTCATCCAATAATGTAGCCCCCTTGGTTAGCTTTATCTTGGCATCTTTAAAGTTTGGGGGTTGCTCATAGTCCTACCTGGTGTTAAGGTCAATAGACAATGACCTATTCATGATATAATATGAGCCAGTGATGTGAACATTTTCAGCTCTCAAGTCAGATGTTTGTAAATATGTGCATATACATGTAAAATACTCTGTGTTTACTGATTGTGAAACCATGTAATACAGGTTGTTGTTGGCTTATGCTGAAACTTCTTGAAAGAAGCCCACTTTGAAAATGTGTTGCTGTTGAAGCTAATAGTATGATTCAGGTACTGTCTTTCAAAAGTACTGCACTTAAAGCTTGTTTTAAAGACATGTATTGGTAAAAACTTCTGTACAGTGTCAAACCTCTAGCATTGTGTACATTCACTTTCTGAAAAGTATCCATTCTTCCTTAAATTTGAAAGTGTGATTGTATTTGGCATTTGCCAAAAAGATATATTCAAGTTAAGTGGAATTTGTTAGATAGAATTAATTTTTTACACTCTTGGTGTTGTATTTAAATTGGATATGAATGGATGTTTAAAGTTAACCAGGAATCATATTTCTTTTATGAATTGTTGTATTGGATGTTTTGAATGGGTGTTTCCCATCTGAGAACTCTGTTAAGTACTTGGGTCAAAATTGTTAAAATCATGTTTCTACTTTTGTGTCAGATAGAGGAAAGGGTCGCCAGAGACAAGCCATTTTGGGAGAACACCCTTCTTCGTTTAGACATGATGGCTATGGTAAGTTGTCAAGGCAGAAAGAAGGTAGTATAGATGAACTGTTTGACTTGCTGCATTTCTGATGAAGTATGGCACATTTCTTGTCTCTGTATTTTTCCTGTGCATCTGCCTCGGTTTATATGGGATCAGTCCCTTATAATGTACTCCCAGGACTTGTCCAAAATTTGTTTTCTTAGGATATTGATTATTAAAAAAAATCATTGAGATAAGTGAGAGCTACTAGTTGGGGATTGAATACTTTTTTGCCATTATATTTTGGTTTGGTTTTGATTTTTAATGGGTTCTGGCTTGTAAGAGGACCAGAAAGAAGAATTATTGTTCAGTAAGTGTATTTTCTTTCATTCCAGCAATTAGGAACAAAGAGGAATTTTGAGTAATAAAGGCAGAAAGAATAGGGTATTTGTCAAAAAGGAAACATGCTTTTGGTTAGACTCACCTTTTAGTTCTATAGCTGGTATTTTGGCTTCAGTTAAATTTGTTCATATTTATTCCCCTTTTAAAACTTCTCAGCTTTTACTGTTTGCTACGTTGACAAGGTTATGGAACCTAGAATAATAATCTGCCCCAGGAAAAAGTTAGGTAACATTAGGTATCAAACTGTTGTTCTTATAAGTAGATCTTTTAACTAGCTGTAAATGGTTTTAAAGTATTCTTTAGTTTTTAGTGGTAGTTATTGACTCTGCCTATTCTGTGCTTTAAAGTTGAAGCACAATACTATTAAAAGTGGCAGAAAATAGAAATTGCTATGTTGTAGTCTTGGGATTGGTCACTGAAAAGCACCTGGTATTGCCTGTTGTCCTAAATGGTTCAAATTGCCTACATATTTACTTTAACGACCATTCTTAGCTGTGAGTTTTAGCTTATTTTCTAGTGTTTTTCTTTTGAACTCTAGGAGAGTGTGTGTGTGTCTGTGTGTCTTCAAGGTTCCATAGTCTATATGGCAGAAAAGATTGAAACCATCTCTGTTTTGTCAAAACAGTAAGTGGGGTATAGAATGAAAATCTTACTACAGTTGGTTTAGTGAATGTGTACCTTGATTATTTTTCTGACTTATTCCTGTAACACAGTAAATATTAAACATGGTTGTATGGGTAGTTCTGATCCTGCAATAAAGAAACATTGGGTGTCTTTTGCACTTTGATAATGGAGGGTTACAAAAAATTTGCCGTTACAAGTTTGTAGTATAGTTGTAGAGTCATGGCAGTCAGCTGAAGGCTAAAACCTGTTTAAATATTTTGCCAAAGGGGATTAGAAACATTTGTGAAAGAATAAATGAAGGACAAGGAACTCTACTATAGTAGTGTGTAAACACATTTTTTCTTAGTATAAGTCTGCCTTCCTTTATAAAATTTTTACCGAAAAATAGTATAAACAAAATGTTATATACCCTGCAAAAATTTTTTATTTTTAAAAAGCCTATTGTGAAATTTTTTGAGAGTTGTGGGATTGTGTTAGGGAGGGTATCCATTCTGACCTGTCTCCATTAAGATATTTAACTCTGAGGTTAATTTGTTCTACTTTTCTAGGGAAGTAAGCAAAATGGGGTATAGGAGGAAAGAGAGTGAATAAAGAGGCAGAGAAGTGAAGTAAGATGAGTAATAGGGGAAAAAGCAAAGATGGGGATGTGTGCTAGTGATATTGAGCCTTTTTACAAATATTGCAAATCACAAATATATCCCTTCAGATCAGCAGTTCAGCAAAACAGGTTTACCTTGCATTTTGGAATCACCTTATAGATGACCTTTCTTTTTCCTATATGATGACCTATAAGGGAATAGAGTTAATTATGGTTCAGGACCCATAGATTCCATCAGAGTAAGTTTATTCATTGGTTTATTATAGCAGTATGAAATCTATGTGAATCATCACAATTCTTTACATCTTTTAATTTGGGAAGCCCAGACTTAATGATATGAGCTGGTAGAAGCTTTCTTAGTTGAACCGTGGCAGAAATTGATGTATAGATTTATTTGCTATAAGCTCAAGAAGAGTTTGTATATTAATTTGTAGTAGCATCTTTGGATATAGTTTGTTGACCAAAGATTTTAAAGCTTAAAAGATGAAAAATGTCTTCAAGATGTTAATATACCATTTATTTTTCCACGTCAGTTTTTTAAATATTTGAAGCATTAGTTTTTTGAACACCCAGACTTTCTGTTATCAATTTAGTATAGAAAACTTTTAAAAGACTTCTGATTTTTCTTATCTTAAACAATATAGGTAATAATTTAAGTAGTATAGATAAGGTAATTTAATAATGATGGTTCAAAGTCGTAATTGTAAACATCAATTATTCTTTTGGACTGATTTTGGTTGTTATGTAGGGCTGTAGAACTCAGAGGTTTTGGACCTTAGCCACTATACATAGAGTAAAAGTTTCCACTGCCTATCTACCATGTGTCTTTTTACTTCCATGAAAAAGAAAATTCAGTGTGATGATGGTGAAGTGTCATTACTGTACAAGCAAATGGTAGGTGGTGGGGAGGCAGTATATTATGTATATGTACTTTTGCAATAGGAATAAGAATAATTGATATTTGAATCTTGGTGTGTGTATAACAGTCTAAGAGGCTAAAATATGTAATTACTAAACAGTCGCTCATTTGGATTGTATTGTTAAACTACCAATTGCCAGTAAAAGGAGTAGTTGAAATCCATGACCAATTTAAGGAGACACTGATGATGATACATTGATAAAGCATTCCTCCCTAAAACTGCCGAAATTCACACCGTGTTTGCGTGTGTTTGGTGGTAGTGCTACTGTGTTGTTATGAATGGCAGCTGTTATGAGAATACCAAAAATTGGAGTCCACCATAAGCTCTAATAGTATGTTATGAATACCAAAATTTAGTAGTTCTTAGTAACTCACTTAGTAGATAGATGACAGTTGTCCCTTAGTCTTATTTACGAAAAGTGCAACTCAGTGGCATTGCATACTCTTTCGTTCTTGAGAAATGGAGAAAGGACTTGGATTTTTGGATTGGTTTTGCACATCAGGGGGACCTTTGCATGTACCCCAGACGATGCTTCTGTTATAATTAACTTAGGAGCACCTAAGATGTGTAGGGTTTCTGTTTCTGAGCTGCATGTCTCCTTCTTAGTTGCTGCTTTTGAGTTTCTCTGTCTCCTTATTGCTGTAAAATGTGCCCTATGCCTACTTTGAGTGTCAGTTTCTCCACCATCATTTCTTTTCATTCTACACTCTCGCTTTATTTTTTGTTACTCTTATTATGGATGGGAAAAACAGATAAAGTTGTTTAAAGCTACTCTAAAGTTAGCAAGTTGATTCTTAATGAGGATTCTCAATGTAAGAAACACAGATTTGTGTGTGTGTTTCTGCTGAAATAGTTTTAGATACTCAGGCATTATTTCCTTCTGGGTTTTTGATACTGTTTCAAAAAATGGAAGTTGTAGAGTAATAAGACACCTGTGTGTAGTTGAGTTATTAACTAAATATAGGGTTTTAGTTCCCTAAATTAGAATTAGGGGGATAAGATACCCACCTGAAAGTACACAGTAAAATATATTCAAGGAAACAACTTTTCAGTGGGACTGAAGAGGTTCTTTTTATTATATCTGTATAGAGATAGCTTCCTAGATTTCACTGGTCATGTAATATTATTACTCCTCCAAAAGACATTGGCAGGAGCTTTATTTTTTATTTATTTATTTTATTATACTTTAAGTTCTAGGGTACATGTGTACAATGTGCAGGTTTGTTACATATGTATACATGTGCCATGCTAGTGTGCTGTACCCATTAACTCGTCATTTACATTAGCTATATCTCCTAATGCTATCCCTGCCCCCCCTCTCCCCACAATAGAACCTGGTGTGTGATATTTTTTAAATTTGAGGTATAATTTATATACAGTGGCCCCAAATTTTACATTCATTTTCTTAACCCCCACCCCATTGCCTTTTTTGTTAAACTATCATTTTTTAAAAATATAAACTCATAGCCTGGTGTATGCAGGTATAGGTCAATATATATTGTATCTGGTGCAAATGAATACAAATTTTATTAATTTTCCTTGGGTTATACTGAAATATCCATACATTTAAATTTTCTTTGTACATCAAACTAGCTAAGATTAAGAGTTTATTTTTTGTGTGGTGCAGTATATCTCCTAAAGTATTTATAAACAGAACTATATGTATATGTTAGTTAATTTGTTTATTTTGATCATTTTTATAGGATCCCATGGTCCATTATTGCCTTTGCCAAGTCGTTACAGAATGGGCTCTCGAGATACACCTGAGCTTGTTGCTTATCCATTACCGCAGGCTTCTTCCTCTTACATGCATGGAGGAAATCCCTCTGGTTCAGTTGTAATGGTTAGTGGATTACATCAACTAAAAATGAATTGTTCAAGAGTCTTCAACCTATTCTGCTTATATGGAAATATTGAGAAGGTAAGTTTCTCTTTATATTAGTTTCTTTTGCTAGGATATTCAGTAGTAATTCTGAAAAGGCTGCAAATACGTGTCTTCTCTTTGTATCAGGAATATCCAAGTTCTTTCAGTAATGACCCACATAAGCTAAAAATCCATTATATAGGAACTCTGGAAAATGTTTTTTGTTGGTAAGTAATAAGTATAGGTTGTTGATACTACAAATATTTTTTAAATAACCAATATAAAAAGTCTAAAGCAGTAGTAATCAACCACTATGGTATGAGAGGCATGAAGTCTATATTTTTGTGATCTCATTTCAGAGAGATTCTAGCATTTAAAATGTTGAAAGAACAGTTACTTTCATGGAGGGTATATATAAAAACAAGCTTAAGAGCCTAGCCAGAAGTTGTGAATGTCAGAAGAGTTCTAGAATTTATGCACTTGCCTCCTAAATGCCAGGGTTCTATTATCTTCAGAGGAACCATGTGCATTTAGCTCAATCAGTATTTGAAACTGACCCACTTTGATAGAATGTGTCCAAAACTTTCTGTCTAGCAATTTACATATTTTGGAGGTCTTTAATAATTGTAACTTTATTATCAAATAACTGTGTTTTCCCCAAATCTGCGACATTTTATTTATTGATCTCTCACAAATGTGAGATAAATAGTTTTTGAAAGAATCATGGAAAATTTAACTAGGAAAATGAATGGTAGTCTTAAGTTACCAGTTGTTTGATACACTTGCTAATTTGGGTTTTAGTACTGTAGTAATGTGTTTTTTTCCTGTTTTAAGTGATTTCAGTGTTCTTTGCAACAATAAGTACTTGCAGCATGTGAGTCACTGTGTGGGAAGGGAACATGGCTTGGAAAGTTGCTACATTTAGTTCTTAGTTCATTAATTCTAAAGCCTCCTTGATCAAAGGAAGCAACTCTTCAAAATTCTGAAACAAGAATTTTGTCAACCATTTGATCACAGTAGAAAAAAAAGAAAACTCCACATTTGGTCTGGGGGATAACATATGGGGTACTTACGCTTGTGTAACTGGCCAAGAATACATGGGATAGGTTTAGTAGCATTGGGAGAAGTATTATTTTCACACAGACATTTTATCTTAGACCCAAGTGTTAAGTCAAGTGGAGGGAACTGCATGTTTGATGATTAAATGGGCTTTAATGTATATTTTAACTTTCTTTATATTTTCTTTTTGTGCTTTTCACATATGCAGACAATCAGAATCAGGCAATTTAATCAACATCCTTAGTAGATCTTTGTCTTTTGTGTTATAAACTGTCTCATATGATTTAGAAACTCAAATTACTTTTTCTGATGAAACTTAGATTTTCTGTATGTTATTTGACTAATTCTAGTCTCTTTTACTCTACAACTCCCAAGTTTTTAAAACGTTTGAAATGATAGGCTATGGTACATTGAACTCAAACTATCATAATCCTTTAAAGATCCATATATAGTTAATTTTTTTTTCTTTTAAAGATTTACCTATACAAGAACCACATATTTAATGTGTATATTTAGTCACTATTAGATTTGTAGATAATCATTGGATTACATCAAGGGAGAGAATTTTGCCCATGAGAAGACAAGAGATTTCAAATAAAGCTGAAAAATCCTGTTACAACTGAGTTTTGTTCAAGTACAGGTGTAGTATATCCTATTAAAGTGGGTAGTTGAAGTGATGGAAATAGATGCCATGTTGCATTTGTTGTGTAAATACATTCTCAGTATTCTTCAGAGGTCAATAGATAAGAAGGAAATACGTTCAAGGTGTCGTCTATGCCATTGATACAGGAGGCCTCCCTTATCCACAGTTTTGATTTCAGTTACTCACTGTTAACTGCTCCAGCAATAGGTGACTACAGTAAAATAAGATTCTGTGAGAGAGAGAGCATGTTCACATAATTTTTATTATAGTAGATCATTTATAATTTTTCTATTTTATTATTTTGTTGGTCTATTACTGTGCCTAATTTATAAATTAAACTTATCATAGGTATGTATGTACAGGAAAAAGTGTAGTATATATATGCTATGCTTATATATAGTATATACTATGCCTAACCTCTATCTGTCTCTCTTCCTTTCCTTTCTTTTCCTCCCTCCCTCCCTTCCTCCCTCCCTCCCTCCTTTCTTTCCTCCTTTCTTTTCTCTTTTCTTTTTTCTCTTCTCTTTTTTCTTTTCGAGACAGTCTCACTCTGTCACCCCCTTCCCCTCCCCTCCCCCAACCCCCTGCCCCTCCCCCTCCCCCTCCCCCTCCTCCCCTTCTCTTTTTTCTTTTCGAGAGGGAGTCTCACTCTGTCACTCCCCTCCCCCTCCCCTCCCCCCTCCCCCTCCTCTCCCCCTTCCCTCCCCACTCCCCACTCCCCCTCCCCTCCCCTCCCCCTCCCTTCCCTTTCCTGCAGTTTTTTTGTGTGTTTGCTTTTGAGACAAGGTCTTGTTCTATCGCCCCGGCTGGAGTGCAGTGGCACAGTCATAGGTTACTACAGCCTGTAGCTCTTAGGCACAAGCAATCCTGCCTCAGCCTCCTGAGTAGCTGGGACCACAGGTGCATGCCGCCATGCCCAGCTGGTTTTTGCATTTTTTTTTTGTAGAGATGAGGTCTCAACTATGTTGCCCAGGCTAGTCTCAAGCTCCTAGGCTCAAACAAGCATCCCACCTTGGCCTCTCAAAGTGCTGGGATTACAGGTGTGAGCCACTGCACCAGGCATTGTCTGCAGTTTTAGGCATCCATTGGGGTTCTTGGAATGTATCCCTCAAAGATAAGGGGGAACTACTGTACTTAATAGCTACTTAGGGACTTCCCAAGACTAAGCACTATGCTGAATGATATCATACTTTATACATTCTAACCCTTACAGCATTATATTCTAAAACTGGAAATAGTACAAGAGAGTAAGTATGGCCTCTGCCCAAACTGTCCTGAAATAACATGTATTCCCCTACGTTGCACAGGCCTTCCTGTGACCATGCTATCTCAAGGCTATTTTGTATTATTTCTTTTATAGCATCTTGTTTGTTGCATTAATAGAATTCTACATAGTTTGTAATTACTATTTGTTTTCTTTTACATTTCTGACTTAATTACTAGCATATAAGGTTCAGGAAGATAATGTCTGTTAACATTCACCATTAAATCCCCAGTACCTACCACAGTGCTTATCAAAACATATTAGACACTTAATAAATATTTGTTGAAAGAATAAATATTAATGAGTCCTGCCAGATGGTATTATCTGCATTTTCAACAACAATCCATGGCTCAGAGAAGTTAAGTATATTGCCCTCAAATCACATAATTAATACATAACAGAGTAAGGGTAAGCCTATGCTGTTCTTCAGTGGGCTATACAATAGTAGTATAGTGTTCCTTTTTAACTACTGAATTTTGGTAAGAGTTAAGGGTATCTCATAACATGGCAGAATATAGTTAAAATCCAGGTGATCTTCTGTATTTTAGTTTAACCGCTTAGGTCATATTGTCTTTTAAAAATTCTGCTACTGTAAAAGGGAATTAAATGGTCACCTTTTTGGGATTTTGTGTTTACAGGTAAAATTTATGAAGACCATTCCTGGTACAGCACTGGTAGAAATGGGTGATGAGTATGCTGTAGAAAGAGCTGTCACACACCTTAATAATGTCAAATTATTTGGGAAAAGACTTAATGTTTGGTAATTATCTATCTTAAATGATAAATTTTAAAAAATATTTTAAAATCTTTATCCTTTTTTATTAGAGACATTAAGGTCAACTTGAGAATATTTTAATGTAACTGAGGGCACTGAAACAACAGCTGCAGTATTGTTATTTTAGATAAGGATTAGGGTCGTACCAGATTTTGCTTAGCTATACCTGTTTTTTAGTTTTATGATGATAAAACATGTTAAAATGGGTAAGTTTTTATGTTAAAGTTTTCTAATATGAGAATATATTTAATAGATTTTCTTTCTAATTGATGTCTAAACTACAAGAGTGATTGATTATAACCCAAACTAAATCCTCTATTTAAATAGCTCTATGTATGCCTTTTTTGGTTAAGATTTATGCAAGCAAAATGTATCAGCATTCTGAAACTACTTGCTGCTTTTTATCTAACAAAGTACTTTTGTATGTCTTTTCTTTCCAATCTTTAGCGTGTCTAAACAACATTCAGTTGTTCCAAGTCAAATATTTGAGCTGGAGGATGGTACGAGTAGCTACAAAGATTTTGCAATGAGCAAAAATAATCGCTTTACAAGTGCTGGCCAAGCATCTAAGAATATAATCCAGCCACCCTCCTGTGTTTTGCATTATTATAATGTTCCATTGTGTGTCACAGAGGAGACCTTCACAAAGGTAGGCACTGAAATACAAATGTGTATAGAATGTTGCCATTTCCTATTTTAAAATCTGTTTTAGCTTCATTTGGAAGTCGTCTTGCTCATTCTTTTGCTTTTGATATTATTAGTATTTTATTTACTTGGTACTGGATAGTTTATTCTTTGACCATTGTACTTTTCTGGCCTCCATTCCTCATTGGTCTTTGTTGATGTGTGGTTCAGTCCTTTTGAGAGTTGGAATTAGAATGAGGTCGTCTTACTCCTGCATTCAGAAAGTTATTTAAAGACATATCATGTCTTTAAATCTCACCCACAACAAAATTTTATCCATATTGTTTCCCCTAACTTAGAAAATGCTAAGTAAGAATTGTAAGAAATGCTTCAGATAAATGATTTTCTGGAACTCTACTCCCTACCTTAAGTACTAGATAAATCCTGGTCAACTCTGAGAATATGTATTTTAGTTAACCAATCTGTGATTTTATTGTGCGGCGCTAAGTTACTTAACATAGTTTATAGAATTTCACTGTTTTTAATTGATTTTCTCATACAACTTGAGAAAGTATGTAAAAAACATACTTGATTTAATCCATTCATTCCAGAATTGAAACTTAAATTCTGCCATAAAGTTTACTTTCTGTAAAAAAGTGGGATATTATTTTGGCTATATTTTTAATGAAGTTTTACTTTCTTCGGCAGTTGTGTAATGACCATGAAGTTCTTACATTCATCAAATATAAAGTGTTTGATGCAAAACGTAAGTGAACAGTCCCTCTTTTAAAGTTTTCTGGTTAAGTTGGTGATAAGCAAGTAATAATAACTGAGTTTGTGTTTTTTTGTTTTAGCTTCAGCCAAAACACTTTCTGGGCTATTAGAATGGGAGTGCAAAACTGATGCAGTAGAAGCCCTGACGGCACTGAATCACTATCAGATAAGAGTCCCAAGTAAGTAAAATGCTGTATTTGTGTCATAATTATTTAGTGGGAGTTACCTTCACAGAAACATTTATGGTAATATAAAAATAACACTTAATAGGCTTCTTAAAAAATACAGATAAATACAAAAACGAAAGGCATATTAATTCCTGTATTAGTTATCTATTGCTGTATAACAAATTGCCATACAATTTAGCATCTTAAAACAGCAAATATTTATTATCTTACTGTTTCTGACGGTTAGTATTTTGGGTGCATTTCAGCTGGGTGATTCAGGCTTAGGATCTCTCATGAAGTTGGCAGTCAAACTGTTATCTAAGTCTGCAGTAATCTCAGGGCTTGACTGAAGCCCGAAGATCCACCCCCAGGCACACTCGTGTTGTTGTGTGCAGGTTCAGTCAAGCCACATTGGCCTTTTCATGGTAGCTGACTTCTCTCTGAGTGATCCAAGAGATAAATCAACAATGTTTTTTATAACCTAACATTAAGTGATGGCGTACCATAACTTAACGTTACAATTTTTTTGATCACAGAGACCAAACATAGTACAGTGAGTGTTGGAGGGGACTATATGGGGTGGGAGTACCAGGAGGTTGGAATCACCTTCAAGCTATAGCTTCCACAATCCCTGTTGATCATTTTAGAGGAAAGCAATGGCACAATCTCAGCTCACTGCAACCTCCGCCTCCCGGGTTCAAGCAATTCTCCTGCCTCAGCTTTCCAAGTAGCTGGGATTATAGGCACCTGCCACCACACCCAACTAATTTTTGTATTTTTGGTAGAGACGGGGTTTCACCATGTTGGCCAGGCTCGTCTCAAACTCCTGGACTTCATGATCCGCCCACCTCGGCCTCCTGAAGTGCTGGGATTACAGGCATGAGAAAACTCAAGTTTAATTTTTGAAACTTTGTGCTGTGTAATTTACTTTGATCCTGGATCTAAAGGGTATTTAAATAATAGGAGAACATTATTGGGTGTGGTGATGAATGATGGTTTAAAAAAGAGAAAAAAAACCACTGAATGATTTATGGGTGGAATAACATCTGAAATTTGCTTTGAAATATTCTGGCTTTCAAAACTATGTGTGAAGGGTAGGTAGATGAAGTAAGACAGCCAAATATTGCAAATTACTGAAGCTGGGTGATAGGTATGTGGGGATTCATTAAACCTATCTATATTTTTGTGTATGTTTGAAAATTCCTTAATAAAAAGTTAAGTAAGAAACACTTTATTTTTTTTTGTTTTGTTTTGAGAGAGGGTCTTGCTCATCTCCTAGCTTGGAATGCAGTGGTGCAATCACAGCCCACTGCAGCCTCAACTTCTCCTGAGCTCAAGTGATCCTCCCACCTCAGCCTCCCAAATAGCTGGGGCTACAGGCATGCAACACCACGCCCAGCTTATTGATGTGTATTTATTTAAAAAAATTTTTTAGATGAGGGGGTCCTGCTGTATTGCCTAGGCTGGTGGTCTTGAACTCCTGGCCTCAAGCAATCCTCTGGCCTCAGCCTCCTAAGTTGCTGGGATTGTAGGCACAAGCCACAATGTCGACTTTCTTCTCATTTTACTTTTAGTTTAAAAAAAAGAAAAAGGGAAATGTTATTAAGTAGTGAGTCAGGCTTAATCTTTGAGACACAGTTTTAAAAAGCTTTAAAGTTATATGAAATACATTAGAGATAGTATATAAATTGTAAACTATTTGGAGATAGGGACAATTATGTATGTTTTTATCCTCTGCAGTGTCTTGTACACACTTGTTGATGCATATGCTTTTCCCCTTACAGGAATTTTTTTTGTTTAATGAACTACAGCTTTTAATACTAAAATTGTGATACATTAAGATAGCAAAACCAGTTCTTTGCTTTGATTTCTTATATATGCAGTTGAGGAAGAGCTATTTCTCCCTGGTCTGAAAAATTAAGGAAAAATTTACAAAATAGAAATATTTTTGTGATGTATACCCAGTTTTTTTTTTTCAGTAATTTCAAAACTTACATGCCCCATTGATGAAGAGAGATTTAATACTAGATTTCCTGGAACCTTTTGGGATTACAGATGTCTTCATGTACATTCCAGCTTTGTCCTACTTCCGAAACTGTATTTGAATTTTAATTGACTTTTTTTTTTTTTTTTTGAGGCGGAGTCTCGCTCTGTCGCCCAGGCAGGAGTGCTGTGGGGCGATCTCCGCTCACTGCAAGCTCCGCCTCCTGGGTTCACGCCATTCTTCTGCCTCAGCCTCCCGAGTAGCTGGGACTATAGGCGCCTGCCACCACGACTGGCTAATTTTTTGTATTTTTAGTAGAGATAGGGTTTCACCGTGTTAGCCAGGATGGTCTCGATTTCCTGACCTCGTGATCCGCCCACCTCGGCCTTCCAAAGTGCCCGGATTACAAGAGTGAGCCACCGCGCCGGGCCTGAATTGACTTTATAGAGAGTTAACTGCTGGCAATATTTTTGCAATGTGAACTTTGCTGCTTAATCCTGATACTATGTATTCTTTTTTTTGTTTTGTTTTTTTGAGACGGAGTCTCGCTCGGTTCCTCAGGCTAGAGTGCAGGCTGGAGTGCAGAGGCCTGATATCGGCTCACTGCAAGCTCCGCCTCTCGGGTTCACACCATTCTCCTGCCTCAGCCTCCTGAGTGGCTGGGACTACAGGCGCCCGCCACCATGCCCGGCTAACTTTTTTGTATTTTTTGTAGAGACGGGATTTCACCATGTTAGCCAGGATGGTCTTGATTTCCCAACCTCATGATCCACCCGTCTTGGCCTCCCAGGCGTGAGCCACCACGCCCGGCCGATACTGTTTATTCTTTAATGATCAGTTCACTAAAAAAAATTGAGTGCCGGACAGTGTTGAGAACAATAGAAATGTAGCAGTCAATAAAGTCCCTGCCTTCATGAGCTTACCTTCCAGTAAATATGAATAAAAATCTTCCCCTTACCCTACTTAGAAATTTTACTTTTTTTTTTTTTTTTTGAGACAGAGTCTCACTCTGTCACCCCGCTCTGTCACCCAGACTGGAGTGCAGTGGCATAATCTCGGCTGGCTGCAACTTCCACCTCCCAACCCAGGTTCATGCAGTTCTGCCTCAGCCTCCGGAGTAGCTGGGACTACAGTCGCACACCACCACACCCAGCTAATTTTTGTATTTTTAGTAGAGAGGGGTTTCGCCTTATTAGCCAGGCTAGTATCGAACTCCTGAGTTCAGGTGAGCCACCAAGTCTGGTCAGTTTTACTTCTTCATATTCCTGCTTTATATTCACCGTATTCTTTATATTTAGTATAAAAAGGTGAAATAATTTACTCTGGTACTTCAAAGTGATCTTGAAAGTTTGATGAAGTGAAATATTAACTCTGTTTTTTACTTTTTACAGATGGTTCCAATCCCTATACATTGAAGCTTTGCTTTTCTACATCATCCCATTTATAAGAAGAGAAGAGCATGTTAGAATTTATGTTCACCTTTATTAACAATTTCAAAGCTACACTTCATTAAAAAAATCTAAAATGGTTGATCTCATGTTGCCTTGCTTACTTTAAGATCCTGTTCTGTAATAAACATATTTTGCCTTGAGTAAATTTGTTGTAAACTTAAATATTGAATTGTTTTCATTTTAAGATAGAATATCATAATGTAGACTATCTACAGCTTCATTGTAGATTATACAGATATAGAATTTCTAACCTTATTACTGTAATTTTTCTTCCACAGTAAAAATATATTTGCATTCTTAATGCTAATTATCTGCAAGTATTTTTTCATTGTGTAAGAGATTAATGCAGGTGAAAGTATTGCATTTTAATATAGAATTCCTATTATATGTTTAGATGTTTAAGTATGTTGCAGTTACTCATATTAAACATAACTTGTATTTATTATTTTAATCAAGTTTGAGAATAACATTACATATGTTGAATTTTAAGTACTACAGATTTAACTGATTTTATATTTCTGAAAGGCTAACAGACATGGATACACTTGTACAGTATGCATTCAAACTTATTTAAATTGGTGTATTTTTTTTAAGTCAGTGTCCATTTGTATTGACATGCCTCTGTTTCTAGTCCAGTTTGGAGATTTTATAAACTTATAACAATGAGTTAATGTGTTCATTTTCATTTGTTGCATGTGACTTAAATCTTAAATACAGCTAGTATTTGGCATTGAGATTTTAATAGAGGTTATAATTAACAGTTCCTCTTATAGATAATACTCTGGGATCTATGGGTGGGCTTCAGAGAATCTGTGTACCCCCTAAAATTGTATGTAGAATTTTGGATATTTACATTTTTATTTTTTACTCTTGAATCCATCAGTAATATGTATTTTTCTATATGGTACAAGATTTAAGGATCTAATTTTATTTTTATTCCAAACAGATAGCTATTTGTCTCAATACCATTTATTAAACATTCTTTCTCCCACTGGATCTGGTTTTTTTTTCTTTTTAAAATAATAGATTTTATACATAGGCAAGTGAGATTTAAGGACCAAACATGGTATTAAGAGACTATAGCACGATTGTTATCAAGTTCACAGCTTTTTTACAATAGAAAAACTGATGTGGCCATTTTGTTTTCATCTTTAAAAGAAGGGAGAATATGTGTCATCTACCTAGAATAACTGATATCAATAGTTGGTAATAGCAGTTTTGTAATCCTGACACTTTTAAACAAATTTGTAAATGAAAGTTCCATTTAGATCTTTTGTAAAGACTTTATTTTAAATTTTAATATAAAAAATCCTTTTATAAATAAGGCACGTGTTTACAATTTTAGAGCTATTTAATAGAAAGTTTAGATGGAAACTAAACACACATTAACATTTATTTCCCCTCCTTTTGATGGCAGTGGACCAGCATTTCCTCTAAAGATAAAGAAAAAATTAAATTTTAACCTAGAAATATTTTAGACCCTTATCACAGAACCCAGTAAGTTATGCCAAGGGTAACTGTGTGAACTGTGCTCGATACTGGGCTATGTATGTTTCTTACTCATTGCCAATTTAATACCTAAGTTTATCTAACTTTACAATAAACAAAGCTTTTTTTCCCCTATAAATACTTTCCTACCTCTGTGGAAAATTGAAATGCCTTAATTTTGGTTTATGTAATAGTTGTGTACTTTCTTTCCTCCTCTGAAAATGAATGTGGATTCTCAGAATTACAGACTTTTTAATGCCTAAGATTTTAAGAAATAAACCTGTAGGTATTGGCAGGGCTTATTTCATTTAGATTTTAATTAGTTTTGACTTGTAGAAATGATTTTTATCTGTAAGGCTCTCTCTCCACCAAAATAAGTGAATTCTTTGGGAGTAAACTAGTTGGTAAGTTGGGCTTTGCTGATAGATATATGCACTGGTGTGTAAGCCCTATACTGCTGCTGTCACTAATGTTTTTGATAGTTTACTTAGGGATGACTGCTGTTAATGAAGTTTGCTTTGTGAATACTCCCTCTTTCCTTAGCCTTGGCAACATTCTTCTCTGTGCTATCTTTATGCTTTTAGAAGAACAAGAAAAATCAGATTTAAGAGCTGTAAAGAAATAATACTAGCTTTGAGTTTCTTTAAAAAAATATTGAAATCCCATCTCTGTATCCAAATCCTACTACATATTTGATAATAAATCTGCCAAACTGAGTTATGGAATATGAGCTGCCTTTTAAAAATCCCTGTTCTGCTGAAGGTGTTGCCTCTCACCAAATAAAAATATTTGCAACTGTAGCCAACATGAGACTTTGCAAACATCCTAGTGATTTGGTTGTCTCAACTATGTCTTGAACAGAATTGAGAAGAGGGGAAAAAATGACTAAATGGGGTCAGTTGTTTCATGTTTTCTTTACAGATAGGCTGCTAGGGAACTGCAAAGTAGCTGTCAGTGATACTCTTTCTGGAATACAGAAATTGAGTGTAGAACATTCTCCCATACTTAGGAATCTGAAGCACAAGGAGCTTTGCTTCTCTTCAAGGTAACAAAAGTGCTTTTAAGATAACAGCGATGAACTTCCTATCTCCATGTGGTTGTTTGGTCTAAGAGACTTTTAGTCCACTGAGGGTTCATGTGAAGAGTAGCAGGCCTTTGTCTTCATAGTACTGAGGCTCTGCTCATGATGATTTTCAATGTCAACCAAAAAGTAAGTGAATGGGCAGGCATGAATACTATTTAAACCAAATAAATTATTTGGGATATTAAATCCGTGGATATTTTGGATTTTAAATAGTGGATATTTAATCCATAATATCGTTGCTTTTGCCTAAAACCTAGCATTTCCATCAAATGGATTCAAGTGTTAATTAAAACCTAATATATTTTATTGAGCAAAATACCATCTTCTAGGGATCTTAGTTCTAATTTTTTTTGAACTTGAACAAATAAAATGGACTTTGCTTTACTAGTTACTTTCATAGAAAGCCCTTCATTTGAGGGAACACTTGAAATTCTCTTGAGTTTTAATTTACAAATGAGGAAGCTAGTAATGTTGGATATTGTTTTCTCTATGCTCCATTCCACTCTCCCCTATTTTTTAGCAGTAATCAAGGTTTGAGTGAGCCTCATTGACTTAGCCTCATCACTCTAACTCAGTACCTCTTCATAAGGGTGACAGGTCTTCCTAGAGGGGTATTTTGACAGTTTGTAGGGGTGTTTTTTCAGTGTTTAGGGGACACTGCAAACAATTTGATGGGTAGGACCAGGAAGAATTATCCCTTGTCCTACATGACTTTCCGATTTCTTATCAGATACTCAAATAGGTAAAAAACCTGTTTATGATGATCTGATCCTAGAGTCTGACTTTTTAATATATTAATGCAAAATATTTTTGTGTGGTTTTAATATGCAGTACACTGAATTTTTAGCAATACAACTACCTTATAAACCAAGGAAATAATGTTTAGAATGCTTTCAAGAGTTGTTAGCCATTTTGGAAAATTATATCATCAACGTATTACTGGAATTGCCATTATAATACACAAGGGTCAGTTTTCATTTGTAGCCGTCACATTCATCTCTGTCTTCTATTGTAGCCATGCCTGAGCATTTATGTATTACAATGTATATTTTATCATAAATTTTATTTCTCCCTTAACAATTAGAGTTTTATTTGGTTTTTCTTTAAGCTGTGTGTAGGCAGGTATTATCTAGGAATTTTATTTCAGCATAGTAAAAGGATATCAGATTGGGTGGGGAACCATTGTTGTAAACAAGGTAATAATCCGATTCTGTGTTGAACAGGTAACCTAGGCTGATCCAAAGAGAATGACACCTAGGATTTGTTGACTAGTGGATGAGGAAGTGCTCTTGCTAAGGGGTGTGGTCTGCTTGTGTAAGGTTAGGCCTGGGACTGTTACAGCCATTTTGATGTCTTGAGGGAAACTAGCTAGTAGAGAAAAATTGAATACACCGTGGAAACCACCTTGAGCATAGGCTCATTGGGTATTTTGTGCACAATACACCCATCTTCAGAGTTCTCTTTTGAGTTTGAAAACACAACCTATGTATTTTAAGGGTCTCCATTTGCCTAAATCTCATCTTCAGCAGTTTAATCTACAGACAACACAATAAAATGAAAGCACTGACAATTGTTTGACAAAAGGCACTATTTTAAACATGATATATCTTTGTCTTTTTGCCAACCATAGGCTTTATTTTTTGGTAACTCTAAACTTTTTGTTTTGTAGAGATGGGCGTCTCACTCTGTTGCCAGGCTGGTCTTTAACTCCTGGCTTCAAATGATCCTCCACTTTAGCCTCCCAAAGTGTTGGAATTACAGGCGTGAGACTACCTTGTAGTCTTCTGTCAGGTACTGCAAAGTTTACACATAGATGTAATATTTATGGACACTTACTGAAAGTATTGTGTGTAGATGTGTTAATGGCTCTTTTGAGGGTTTCTAAAACTTAATGGGCAAAAATTACATATATGGGTATAATGTATACATTATGGAATGGCTCAGTCAAGTTAATTGACATCCACTATGTCACATACTTACGTTCTGTGGTGAGAACATTTAAAATAGACTGTAGGATCATTTAATTTTTAAGAGCAGAAAGCTTACTTATATGTAACTTAGAAATCTCTATTGTATACGTTAAACCCTTGTAAGTGATATAGAACTGCTAATAAAGTAAAAGCACTGAATTAGTGGCAATCTCTGATTTGGAAACTTTCACACCTCCCTTGTGGGGTGACACAGTAATGAGGCTAAGCTGCAGAGCAACCTTGAAATGTTTGCTTTGAGTTGTGTTGATAATTATAATCTGGTCATTTATTTTTTCCTTTTTTTTCTCCCCAGTAATACCAAAAGAAATTAAGAAGCAATGTTGTTGTTGTTGTTTTTTTCTGGGAAGTAATCATAGTTTATTGAAAGCCCGGAAAATCAGTAAATGACCTTAAAGATTTGGATTGTTACCATAATTTTAGTATAGCATATTAAATAACAGTACCGGTGGGATAGCTTGGGAGTGTGAAACTTGATTACAACTTACGATTGTGAAGTTTAGGTTATTAAGGTGATTTTTGGATGTAACTTTATGTGAAATAACCTTTTCTTAGGCGAGTAGGGGAAGAAAAACAAAGTAGATAGCTAATGCCTGTGCTGCACAGTGATATTTAGCAGTGCTTCTCAACAGTTAGGAGAGGAACATTTTATTTTGTGGGGAGATGATTTCATGACTAACAAAAAGGATCATATGGGGAACTTTAAAAAAATACTGATAACCCAGATAATCTGCAGAATCTGACTGACTTGGACTATGTGTGTATATATTCAAAGCAAATTTTATTCATTGATTTCCATTTAAAATATCTGATTTTTGACGTCACAAAGCATGAATGTAAAGTAGATAATATTTTTGTTGCAACTTAAAAATTCAAATAATGACAATTTTAAACCAAAAAACCTTCAGTTTCTACAAAAACCATTTCACTAGTGTCATTTGCAACCATTTGGCTTCTTGGCTATTTCAGGCATTTATTCCAGCTTCTATCAAGTGCACTTAGTATGCCAGACAATACAAGTTCAGGCAGATGGTTAGCTTTAAAAAGTCAGTAGGTTCATTTGAGCTTAGAAGGGAAGCAATGGAAAAATGGCTAAACCTTCTTTCTAAATACAAGGCAGACTATTTCCTAAATCCTTAAGAGGAACTGAAAATTGATTAGTGAGTCTTTAGTCTTTGGGTAATATAATCTAAATCTTACAGCTTTTATGAATTCCACTATAAGATGAAAAAATAAGGTCAAGGAATGATCAGCACTTGTGGTGGGGGTGCGAAGGCTGTGTAATCATTCCGTTTCACAAACTGGGGGTGAGAGGCCCAGGTTTTTGTGATCTGCCCAAGTTTAACAAAATAAACGAGGATATAATGACTTGAATCCAGATGTTAATGCTGAAAATCTTACACAAAAGCCCTTTTGAGTCACTGAAATAATTGGCTCTTCTCAGTGAGTAGAAGTATAAGCTGTAGTAGCCTAAGCAATGTTACCTGCTTTGGTAAATGATTAGAAAGCAAAATTCTGGTTGCCAGCCAGGGGTAATGGAGGTGTGATTGTTATTGGCTACAAGATATATTTTGGGTGATCAGAATGTTCTGATGGTTGTACACCTTGTGAATGCACTAAATGCCACTGAATTGTATACTTTAAAAAGGTTAAAATAGTAATTTTATTTTACTGCAGTAACAAAGTAGGTCTAGCCCACCAATCCTTTAGTTTAAATAAGGGCTAATATGGGTCTGCAAGGCTTAAATGTAGCCGGTTAGATACACTGGGGGAGGTGTGTAGGGAGAATCTGTGAGTTAGTTCACTCCCACACTAGCAGGAGATGGGATCCTGAGTTTGGTTTATGGTTGTATTGCTTGGGTGGCTGGCTGCTTCTGGTCACCTTGGACTATGGGACAAGAGATTAGAACCAGGGAAGAGAGCCCACTGAGGTCTTGTACACAGTGACAGGAAAGAGGATTTGAGGGTGAGGAGGGGATGATTCCATGAATAGAAAATAGAATTTCTCTTGTATTCTGAAGCCTGAGTAAAGTTCTGGTTGCTTAGTTTACAGACTTTATCCTAACTAATTTTGAGCTACTCTCACTGAGTCTCAGCCTGCAAGAGGACCTATTCATGAATGTACTCACATTTTCTTGAAAAATTAAGAGGCTGTTTTATCCAGTTTACCCAGTTTCATTTAGACTTTGGCACGTATGCTAATGTATATACATAGCTGCTTCAAAGTCTTGAAGAGGAATTCAGTAAGAGACTGATTTATATAGACAAAAATCCATAAAAACAAAAATTGTGTGTGCAATGTATTTATAAATCCTTTAGAGGGTTTTAGGAATCTTCTGGAAAAAAAATCTAAAATGAGATAGCTAACGCATTTTGTTTTATGCACCTGTCATAATAAAACCTGAGATTTTTCTGTCTAATAGAAAATTGAGAGGACTGATGCCAGTGTCAGCCACCTCAGTCATGATAGAGGTTTTCTTGCTAGACTGTTACAAGGGTAAGTAATATTTATATGACTTGCCAATACAAATTCAAGCTTGTCCCACAAAGGCCCAGTATGATCACTTATCCCACAGTATTTCTCAGCAAGGCACTAGTATTTGAGCCAAAATTTCCACCACTTAACCAAAAAGACTAAAATAGCTCCACACCTGTTGTACCTCCTCCTGCTGTGTAATAACCCTTTGCTTCCTGCAGTTTTGCCTCTTAAACACTTGACTCAGGATCAGTAAAACCTGTTATTTTTGTTAGTTTGTTTATGTTTCTGAGGAAGGTGAGACTGCTTTGGCAAATTATTGCCATTATGTGTGAATGAAGGCCACATGGTTTATAAACTGTAGCGCAAGACACTGAAAGTGCACAAGGAATACATTCTGGAGTCCCATCCTCAAACCTCTTGCCACCAGGTGTGACACATGGGATGAAGCTCAGGGCCATGTGATGGGTCGTGATGCTCTTCCAACGAAGAATATGTGACAGGTTAGGCCAGGCATGGTGGCTCAAGCCTGTAATCCCAGCACTTTGGGAGGCTGAGACGGGCAGATCACGAGGTCAGGGGATTGAGACCATCCTGGTTAACACGGTGAAACCCCGCCTCTACTAAAAAATACAAAAAACTAGCCGGGCGAGGTGGCGGGTGTCTGTAGTCCCAGCAGGAGAATGGTGTAAACTGGGAGGCGGAGCTTGCAGTGAACCGAGATCGCGCCACTGCACTCCAGCCTGGGCGACAGAGCGAGACTCCGTCTCAAGAAAAAAAAAAAAATGTGACAAGGGAAAGGGCAGAGACTGAGGGGCGAGGTCTGGATTTTAGTAATTTCTGTCACTGGTCTTGGGCAACTAGTTCCTAGGTCTAGTTCCTCATCTATATAATGTAGAAGTTAGGCTACATGGCATGGTTTGTTAAGAATGCGGTTCTGTTCCATACTTTTTCTGATTCTTTTCTGGTTCAGCAGTTAGTTACCACGTGTGGAAAGGGGCTGCTGAAGTTCTTTGGATAAAATGGGTAAAACTGCTATTGAGTAAAGGTTTTATTCTTGCCTGAATTATCCATATAGGGTTTTTAAATTGATCAAGTTAATTTAATAATATTTTTGTTCCCTAGTAACTCTGCATTGTAGCAATTGGCCGCCTGCCAATTCCCTGCATCATGAAAAATGCTCATGTGAGGATCCTTAAAGCTGGTATAGGTCAGAGAGATAGGTCAGACTGGGAACTTGCTATCCCACCCTATGGGAAGATAGCTGAGGAAATGATTGTTGAGCAGCAGTGGTTCCATCCCATAGGATTCCCAATTTACACCAACTACCTCCTCTTAGTCAAGTTATGGGTAAGGTGGATGGGGGCAGGATATAGATTATAGATAGATTGGGTTGCTATGATGCAGGGAGTGAAATCGGTGTTTGCACACCTAGGTATTGGATTTGGATATCTTGAAAGCTGTGTTCTTCAAAGACTGGCCTTTCTGAGCTTGAAGAAATCCGGGGTATACCAGATCCTAAAGACTTGGGAAGAAGAGACTCAATAATTACTCCCCCTGCAGTCACGTGGCTTTGAGAAAAATCTGAACAGAGCATTTGTAGTCAGAAGAAAGTCTCACTATGCCATTGGCCATCTGGTGGTGAGAGAGAGTGATCATAGGCATTTAAAAAATCAGTTGGTCAGGTACAATGCTTGTAATCCCAGCACTTTTGGAGGCCAAAGTGGGAAGATCACTTAAAGCCAAGAGTTCAAGACCAGTCTGGGCAACATAGTGAGAGCCTGTCTCTACAAAAGAAATACAAAAGCCAGGCGTGGTGGCACACGCTTAGTCCCAGCTACTGGGGAAGCTGAGGTGGGAGGATTGCTTGAGACCAGGAGGTCGAGGCTGCAGTGAGCCAAGATTGTACCATTGCTCTCCAGCGTGGGCAACAGAGCAAGACCCCATCTCAAAAAAAAAAAAATAATAAATAAATAAAAAACCAGATTGGTTAAATAGGAAAGACTTTGTTGGGAAGACTTGGATTATAGTCTACTGTCTGGATTGTGGTCATACTGTTATTACCTAGAAATCCTGCCTTGGCCATGTATACATCTTGCCAGCTCCCAAAGATTCTTGGAAGAAATATAACCAAAATAACCAGACAGCTGCTGGTTATCCTGCGGGAAAGAGTAGTATTTTTCATTTAAGATACAATTTATATGTAGCCCAAGATAATGTGGTGGAGTTAAGAAGGGACAGAAACAACTCATTACATTCTGGTCATTTTGGATGAGCCTAAAATAATTCCCAATAATTTTGAGATAGTGTTGTGTAGTAGAGCACTGGGTTAGGACTTTGTAAGACCTGGCTGCTTATCCTAGCTCTGCCACTAATGAGCTATGTGACTGGGAGCAAGTCATTTAAGGTGACTTTTAAACTTTAGATTCCTTTCATGTAAAATGGGAACAGCAATAATACCTGAGGACCAACTGATCTCATAATGAAATACTATGTAGAAAAGTACTTTTGGTGACATTCAGTACAAATCTCTAGAAGAGATAAGGGTGTTCCAGAGAGTCCCTATGCTACCACAATAGAAAATACCAGCTGCCACAATCCAATCATTGCCATTGTGAATCCGTGGTTTTTCTGCAATACAAATGGATTTTATAGATAAAAAAGTAGTCTAGCTCAGGTACTAGAAAATAACAGCAAGTTGGCAATTCAAATTATCCCAACCTGCCTGGACAGCTTTTTCTAAGAGATGGGGTCTCCCTATGTTGCCCAGGCTGGAGTCCACTGGTTATTCATAGGTACAATCATAGCGTGCCGCATCCTTGAACTCCTGGGCTCAAGTGATCCTTCTGCCTCAGCCTCCTGAGTAGCTGGAACCACAGACACAGTGCTGCTGCACCTGGCTTTTGTTTTTTTGTTATAGATTTGCCGGACAGCCACAGTGGCTCACACCTTGCCTATACTTTGGAAGGCTTAGGTGGGAGGATCACTTGAGCCCAGGAGTTTGAGACCAGCCTGGGTAACACAGTGAGTCCCCATCTCTACAAAAAAAATTAGCTGGGTATGGTGGTGTGTGCCTGTAATCCAAGCTGCTTGGGAGGCTGAGGTAGGAGAACTGCTTGAGCTCAGGAGGTTGAGGCTGCAGTGAGCTGTGATGGCACCACTTCATTCCAGCCTAGACAATAGGTCAAGATCCTGGCTCACATAACACACACAAAAAATTCTTGCCTCATTCATATAACATCAGTAAGAACCCTCCTAAATTCTAAAGACAGGCAAAGTTAGTATCATTTTAGGATTATATTCCTGTAATCCTAGCACTTTGGGAGGCTGAAGTGGGAGGATCGCTTGAGCCCAGGAGTTTGAAACCAGCCTGGGCTGGGCAATGTAGTGAGACACCATCACTGTTAAAAAAAATTTTTTTTAACCATATAACCAAGATATGGTACATAAAGAGCCTTTTACTTTTAATGAATATGGAGTTTTCCAGAGACAACATTGAATTTTAATATTACGTTGGCCATATATATGGTTTATTTGACGTGATACCCCCTTGGCCAGGACCCTTCATATTTCTGTTCATATGGGAAAACACAATTTAATTCCTAAAGATTCAACTTAGTATTTTTTCCCAGGAACTCACTAGCATGACTGCCTGCCTGAATATTTCTGGCCAGCACTCTGTGGAGATGCAGAGTTTGATAAGTTTGTTTTCTGGTCTGTGAAGCAGTACTTTAACAAGTGTTTGAAAAGTGCCAACTAGATTATCATAAACCGTCCCTGTCCATCTTAGTTCTGTCAGTCTGGATTTGATAGGTTTCTTTTCTTAACCATAACATTTCAAGGTTGATGAGTCTCAATTTTCTTTCTTTTTTTTTTCTATCCTTTTTAGTTTCTTCTAATTAAGTAGCTCTTTCATCAAAGCCCCAGGATTTTTTCCATCATTTAGTTGTCCACTTTCTGGGGTTTTTGAGATTCTCAGATGTGGCAAACAGAACTGTGTGCCAGTGGCAGACCCTATGCCAGTTTTAGATAAGCATAGGAAACTGTTTTCCATTTTGGTTTCCATATCCTTAGAAAGAAGGTGCCAAGGGGAGGAAGCATAGGACTTAGCAAAGTCAGAAATCCTGGATTTGCATCCTATGCTGCCCTTTATTAGCCATATGAGCCTGAACAAGTCCTAACGATGGTGTGAGCCTCAGTTTTTTGTTAATCTATAGAATAGTGATAATATCTCTCTTATTTATCTATTTGTTCATTAAACCCAAATTGAGTGGCATAGAGTAGGCCTTGGGTGCCACTGCAGTGACCCCATTTTTTTCCTATTGTTTTGTTAAAACAGCCATTCGTCTCTGAACTCTGTAACAGCAGGGAACTCTGTATTTCCTTTCTGCTTCCTCTCAGCACCTTGCCCATGTAGTCAGGGTCTCCTATGTAAAGTTGTTCTCACAGATGAGAACTGTCTCCATTTGTGCCAAAGCCACAGGGTGACCCTGCCTGACTTTGTGACTGAGATTAAGAAGCAAGCATGCTATCAAAGGGAAGATAACACAAATCTAGAAGGAAGTTACAATACTGAAAACCACAGAATCAAGATTAAAAACTCTCTCGACAGGCTGCAGCCCTGGGTTGGAAACAAGGTGAAACCTAATTGGGATCAGAAAATGTTCCTCATTTAAGTTGACTATTAATAATTATAGCTGACATTTATTGAGCACTTGTATGTTAGGCATCCTGTTAAATATACATGTTATGTAATTCTTATGATGGATGAGGCTGAAGCCATTATAAAGATGGGGAAATGTAAAGTCACCTGTTCAGTCTTGCTCAGCCATTAGATGGTGAAACCAGGATTCTAAACCCTGAGGTTTGGTTCCAAAGCAGACACTCCTCTAATAACAGCCCCCCAAAATAATGTCCCACCAAAGATATCCACATCCTAATCCTCAGCCCCTGTAAATATGTTACCTTCATGACAGAAGGGACATTGCAGAAGTGAGTAAGGGTTACCGACCTTTAGATGGGGAAAGTTTCCTGGGTTATCTAGGTGGCCCAATCTAATCATATGAACGCTTAAAAGTGAGAAACTTTCTTATCTTCTTTGAAAGAAAAGGAGATGAAAGGAGATATTCAAAGCATGAGGAGAACTGACCTGCTGTTGCTGGCTTTGAAGGTAGAAAAAGGGGGCTGCAAACCAAGGAATGTGGGCAGCTTCTAGAAACTGGAAACAGTCCTCAGCTGACAGCCAGCATACCGTAAATTCAGTCCTGTCACTGGCAGGAACTGAATTCTGCCAACAAACTGAATGAACAAGGAAATGTCTTCTCCCCTAGAGCCTCCAGAAAGGAGCCAACACCTTGATTTTCTTTGTGTGCATTTATACATTTCTGTGAAACTTTCCTCTAGATGTTTTATATTTTTTTGTTATTGTGAATTGAATCTTTTTTTTCCATTTTATTTTCTAATTGCTAGTTTAGTGTAAGGCTATTGAATTCAGAATATGTCTCTTTTATTCTTCTATTCTACTGAATTTTCTTACTCATCCTGATAATTTTTCAGTTGATTCTCCCGGATTTTCTTAGGTAGGCAATTGCATCATCTGCAAATAATTACATGTTGTTTTTCCTTTCCAATATTTAAACCTATCACTTGGTTCTTGTCTTTCTCCATTGACTGCTGGCATTTTAAAACAGCTGTTTGACATCAGAGACATTTTGACACAGCCTAAATACAAATCATTAAATAATCTTTGTGTTTCCAAAATGAAATAATAATAGCTAATACATACCAACTGCCTTTTGTGAGCCAGGTAGGTTCCAAGTATTAATATCTTATATATTTATTTAATTATTACCACAACCTCATGAGGTTGTTATTATATTCCTTTAAACGACAGGCAAACAGGAGCAAAGACATCAAGCAGCTTGCTGAAGGTTTAAAAGGGGGTGGTGCTCAGACTTGAACCCAGGCAATTTTGTTCCCAAGGTCATACTCTCAACTACTATTCAAAATCGCTTCTAAGTGAATAAAACGAAATGGCAATGTTGATTTTTCTGATTATAAAAGTAAGGCATGCTTATTAGAAAAGATTAAGTCAAAAAGGTTTAAACAAAAGGAAAATCAACTCCCCACTATCATTTTTTCATTGCTACAGAGTATCCCACTGTGAGATGGAATGGTAACTTATTTCATCAATCCCATGCTGATGGGTTTTTGCCATACAGCTTTTCTTAATTTTTCTTTATTTTTCTTTTTTTGTTGTTGTTACTCTCTGTCTATGCTTACCCATCATATAGCTTTTCAAGCACCCATTTATGTGCTCATGATACTTCCTGAACTGGAATTTCTTAGTCAAAAACAGTAATCACATTTCACATTTCGAGAGAATTGCAAATTGCACCCCTCAATTCGAGAAATAGCGTATTAAATTTTGTCAACCTCATAGGTGAAAAATGTTATTTTCACATATTTTAACCGTCTTTATTTTTCTATTGGGTGCTCATCTTTTTATTGATTTGTAATTATTCTTTCATTCTTTTTATATAAGTGCAATTCTGTCTGATGTTGCAATTTTTAATTTTTACTTTTATATTGGTTTGCCATCATAGGAGGATTATAGAAATTGGCTGAGTGAGGTGGCTCACGCCTGTAATCCCAGCACTTTGGGATGCTGAAGTGAGAATCGCTTGAGGCCAGGAATTCAAGACCAGTTTGGACAACACAGGGAGAGCCTATTTCTACAAAAAAAATTTTTAAAAACAACATCAGATCTCCCTCTGCTGTCCAGACTGGTCTTGAACTCCTGGCTTCAAGCACTTCTCACTTTAGCATGATGGTGTGTGCCTATAGGCCCAGCTACTTGGGAGGCTAAGGTAGAAGGATCACTTGAGCTCAGGCAGTTGAGGTTACGGTGATCATGCCACTGCATTTCCAGCCTGGGTGACAAAGCAAGACACTATCTCTTAAAAAGAAAATAGTCATCTATACTTTCTTATATATCTTTACAAATGACAATATGTTTTAAAATTACTAATTTGAGTGAATCCGACCCCACCTTTCAGCCTCCCTCCCTTCCTTAGACGTAAGAACTCTGCAGCCACACTCGCTGGCATGAAGGGTCAGGACTGCTACTTTGGGTTATTACTTGGTAATTCAAAACTATTTCGACTTCTAGATAAATGTTGTGGATTGCACATTTGTGCAAAAAATAAGCATGCTTTAAAATCCACCTAAGATAGAAGAAACCAGCAAATTAGTGCTGTCAACAAACTGAAAAATGTGGTCGATGAAAAATGGAAAGTAGCCTGCAGAGAAAATGCCAGTAGGCATGCCAGTCTACAAAGTTTACTCTGAGAGGTTCAAGAATCGGAACCTTTCCGTTGTGTTAACTAGCTGGAGGTGAGAGGGGCTCATAACAGAGTCTTGTTGAAAGAACATAAGGAAGAGTTAAAACCACAGATCCCTTTCCATATCCGACCCTGCCAGATGGCTACCTCTTCCTTACCTCTGAACAAGAAAGGAAGCTTATTTTCTTGAGAAATTCAAGTAGAGAAGCATCAAATTCAGAAACAAAGGCAGACAGAATGAGCGCTGAGGCACCGTTTGGAAAATGAAAATGAATCTATACATGGAAGACTGAGACTGCCCACCCTCATTCTTCTTGCTCCCTTAGGCTCCCAGAATTCTGGCCATCAGCTTATAGCTCATTAAGCAGATTGGAGGATTTTTCTCTGGAGAAGCTGTCTAGCCAAAGGCAAAAATACTACGGATTCTGACATTTGTAGGGTTTCTTGTTAAATGGGCAGTTATAGTGATAGCTACTACTGAACCCTCCTTGCCCATGCATGCAGAGCTGCTAATTGGCTTTTTAGTGTGTCCCTCTTAATTATGAATGGACTGCTGAAAATTAATCCTTTAACATGAAAGACAGAAACCTAGAGAAAACAGACTATGCAGGGAGCAGAAAAAAATTAAAAAGCAAAAACGTTTACCTTCTTCGATGAGATGATTTTACATGATTGAAATAAATATGGGATGCTTTTAAACAATAAAAAAGAGGCTGGGCGCAGTGGCTCACGCCGGTAATCCCAGCACTTTGGGAGGCCAAGGTGGGCAGATCACGAGGTCAGGAGATTGAGACTATCCTGGCCAATGCGGTGAAACCCCATCTCTACTAAAAATACAAAAAATTAGCCGGGTGTGGTGGTGGGCGCCTGTAGTCCCAGCTACTCAGGAGGCTGAGGCAGGAGAATGGTGTGAACCCGGGAGGCAGAGCTTGCAGTGAGCCGAGATTGCACCACTGCACTCCAGCCTGGGTGACAGGGCGAGACTCCATCTCAAAATAAATAAATAAATAAAAAAGGACAGAAAACCATAAAGAACTGTAAACGATAAAAATTAAAAGAATTGGCTGGGCGCGGTGCCTCAAGCCTGTAATCCCAGCACTCTGGGAGGCCGAGATGGGCGGATCACGAGGTCAGGAGATCGAGACCATCCTGGCTAACACAGTGAAACCCCGTCTCTACTAAAAAAAAAATACAAAAAATTAGCCGGGTGTGGTGACGGGCGCCTGTAGTCCCAGCTACTCGGGAGGCTGAGGCAGGAGAATAGCGGGAACCCGGGAGGCGGAGCTTGCAGTGAGCTGAGATCTGGCCACTGCACTCCAGCCTGGGCGACAGAGCGAGACTCTGTCTCAAAAAAAAAAAAAAAAAAATTAAAAGAATTAAAAAGTCAATGAATATAAGCAACAAATAATTAGAAATAGGCCTGGCATGGTGGCCTGTAATCCCAGCACTTTGGGAGGTCGAGGTGGGCGGATCACTTGAGGCCAGGAGTTTGAGACCAGCCTGGCCAACATGGAGAATACCTGTCTCTACTAAAAATGCAAAAATTAGCCTGGTGTGGTGGTGGGCGCCTATAATCACAACTACTCGGGAGGCTGAGGCAGGAGAATCACTTGAACCTGGAAGGCGGAGGCTGCAGTGCGCTGAGGTTGTGCCAGTGCACTCCAGCCTTGGTGACAGAGTGAGGCTGCATCTCAACAACAACAAAAAATAGAAATTAAAAAAGTTAAAGATACGCAGGACCTGTATACTGGAAAACTATAAAATATTGCTTAATTAAAGACCTAAATAAATTGAGAGATATATCTTGTTCATGAGTCAAAAGATTCAATACAGTTAAAATGTCAGTTATCCCTGAATTGACTTATAGATTTAATGCGATCTCTGTCAAGATTCCAGCAGGTCTTTTTTTTTTTTTTTTTTTAAGGTAGAAATTTATAAGCTGATTGTAAAAATTAATATGAAATGCAAAGGACCTAGAATAGCCAAAACAACTTTGAAAACAAACCAGAGTTGGAGTAAGTCTTAGTTTGGATGGACTGCTATAACAAAATACCACAAACTGGTAGCTTTTAAACAACAGAAATTTATTTCTCTGTCTGAGGCTAGAGTGGCCAGGATCAAGGCATCAGCTGATTCAGGGTCTGGTGAGGGTCTGCTTCCTCATAGATGGTTGTCTTATTGTAACCTCACATGGCAGAATGAGCCTGGGGCCTCTTTTATTAGGGCGCTAATCCCATTCATGAAGGTTCCACCTCAAAACTTATACAGCTATAGTAATCAAGACTGTGGTAGGTGTGTAAAATAAAAATAGATCAATGGGACAGAATATAGACATAAAACCACACATATTGATAATGCATACTGATTTGTTACAAATATGAAAAGATAATGCAGTGGAAAAAGGGCCATCTTTTCAACAAATGTTGTTGGAACAACTGGAAATACATATGCAAAAAGACCCCTTCTAGCCATATTCTGTTCCATATGCAAAAATTAACTCAAGGTGGGTGAAAGACCTAAATGCAAGAGCTAAAACTATGACTCTTATAGATGAAAACTTTTTGTGATCTTTTTTTGGGTAATGATTTCTTATGTTATGACACCAAAAACATTGGTCTATTAAAAAAATCCAAAACCCAAACTCATAAACTGGACTTCATCAAAATGTAAAACTTCTGCTCTAATAGAGAAGGAAAAGACAAGCTACAGATTAAGAGAAAATATTTGCAACATATCTTTCTGATATAGGACTTCTATCTAGAAAATACGAAGAATTCTCAAAACTCAGTAAGAAAATTACCCTATTAAAACTTGGCAAAAAGATTAGAATGAAGAAGATACATAAAAGATCAATAAGCACATGCAAAAAATGCTTAACATCATTATTCATTAGTTATTAGGGAAATAGAAATGAAAATCACAATGAGATACCTCTCTATATGTATTAGAATGGCCAAATTAAGAAGACTGATGCCAGGCGCACTGACTCATGCCAGTAATCCCAGCACTTTGGAAGGCCGAGGCAGTTGGATCCCTTGAGGTCAGGAGTTGGAGACCAGCCTGGCCAACGTGGCGAAACACCATCTCTACTAAAAATACAAAGATTAGCTGGCCATGGTGGCGCGTGCCTGTAGTCTCAGCTATTTAGGAAGCAAGAAAATTGCTTGACCCCAGGAGGCAGAGGTTGCAGTGAGCTGAGATCATACCACTGCACTCCAGCCTGGGTAACAGAATGAGACTCCATCCCAAAAAACAAAAAAAGAAGACTGAGCATACTAAGTGATGGTGAAGATGTGGAGGAAATGAAACTCTCATATACTTTTCATAGAAATGTAAAATGGTACCACCACTTTGCAAAAACATTTTGACAGTTTCCAAAAGTTAAACCATATACCTACCATATAATCCAGCCATTCACTCCTAAAGAAAGTATATGTCTCTACAATGACTCGTACATAAATATTCATAGCAACTTTATCTGTAATAGTCCCAAACTAGAAACAACTAAGTGTCATCAAAAAGGAAATAAATAAGTTGGGTGCAGTGGCTCATGCCTGTAATCCCAGCACTTTGGGAGGTGCGAGGCCAAGTGGGGATGACTGGTTGAGGCCAGGAATGTGAGACCACCCTGGTCAAGAGAATGAGAAACCATCTCTACAAAAAATAAAAAAAATTAGCCAGGCGTGGTGGCATGCACCTATAGTCCCAGCTACTCGGGAGGCTGAGGTGGGAGGACTGCTTGAGCCCAGGAGTTTGAGGCTGCAGTGAGACATGATCATGCCATTGCACTCCAGCCTAGGTGACAGAGCAAGACTCCATCTAAAAAAAAGTGAATAAATAAACAAATTGTGGCATATCCTTACATAGTGTCACTTCATCCATGCCATAACCCTTCCAGATTTAAGGGCACTCTACTTCCCACTGGGAGAAGCGTCAAAATTATGTTTTAAGAAGAGTATGTGGGATAAGAGAGATTATAGCTATCATCTTTGGAAAATAAAATATACCACAGTCTGAGGTGTATGTCCTTTGGAAATACTCTTTTTATTTTTATATTTTTGAGACACAGTCTTGCTCTCTTGCCCAGGCTGGAGTGCAGTGGCATGATCTCAGCTCAGTGTAACCTTTGCCTCCTGGGCTCAAGGGATTCTTGTGCCTCAGCCTCCCGAGTAGCTGGGCTTACTGGTGCCTGCCACCATGTCCAGCTAACTTTTGGCTAATTTTTGCATTTTTAGTAGAGATGGGGTTTCACCACATTGGCCAGGCTAGTCTCGAACTCCTGACCTGAAGTGATCTGCCCACCTTGGCCTCCCAAAGTGCTGGGATTACAGGCGTGAGCCACAGTGCCCAACCAGAAATACCCTTTTGAAAAGTCCTACACCATGTGTCAAATTCGGGGAACACAAAGAATCACTGTCCCATTGCATGGTACAGTACTCCTGTTTGTTGAGAGCCCATTCACTAGAGCAGCTCTGTTTCTGCTTAATGAAAGCTCTTTTTGGAGAGGCAAGAGAGTGTGTTCTATCATAAACGAAGCACTCTTCGAGAACTTCTGGAGCTAAAAAAAAAAAAAAAAAGCAATATATAGTGTGACTAGAGGATCAGATGTGAAAAACTAGTTAGCTTAGGCCACAGCTTCTCATCAGGGTTACCATTTCCAGTGGAGTATTTCCGGTTGCCAGTCGTATCTATGTGTAGTGTGGCCAAACTTTTTGGCATTGTTTAGTTCTTCTATAACCACTAGACTTTTCTGGAAGGTGCTCGCTATCTTGATGGAGATACTGCAAATGGACCACAGAAATTGGGCCCAAGGGGCTATTAAACTAGTTCCTTATTTTGAAAATAATAATCCAAGTGTAAGAAATAAACATTCAGGCTGGGTGCAGTGGCTCACACCTGTAATCCCAGCACTTTGGAAAGCCAAGGTGGTTGGATCATTTGAGGTCAGGAGTTCAAGACCAGCATGGCCAAAATGGCAAAACCCCATCTCTACTAAACATACAAACATTAGCCGGGCATGGTGGTGCATGCCTGTAATCCCAGTTACTCCAGAGGCTTAGGTTGCAGTGAGCTGAGATTGCACCACTACACTCCAGCCTTGGCGAAAGAGTGAGACTCTGTCTCAACAACAACAACAAAAAAAAAAGAAAAGAAAAGAAAAGAAACATTTAACTTGCCTTTCCAGTAGGAACTGCTTTTCATGGTAACTAAATGGTCCCAGATAATGAAGAAAAATCTCTGTTCTACTGAAGAATGTCTGCTAATCACATAGAAGATTGATAGAACTAGTGAACTGACATTTTGCAACACCCTGAACTCAGGCAACAAGTATCAAATTGTTGGAAGTGTTAGCTGTATGGTTGATGGGAAACTGAATATTTATATAGAGCCAAAGTGATACTATACAGATTTTTACCCAGTTGCAAGGAAAACAGTGTAACTGTGTCCTGTCATTGGATCAAAAAGTCACTCTCATTCAGTGGTTGATCTCAGTGTCACTAATTGTGGGTCAACAAGACAGTACATGTTCCTGATGTGATATAAGAAGAAATAAACAACATTACCTGTGACGTATAGCCAAACTTGGCTCAAACTTGATAAGACTAAAAATTTTAATCTGATTTTCAGTTGATAAGAAATATAGAAAACAAGGGACCAAACTAACACCATAAAGAAGTGTCCAGAAAAATCCAAAACATGGCCCAGCCTATAATACATCTAGCCTAGTCTATTAACAAGTCAGTGTCAGAAAGAGAGAGAGAGAGGTGGGGATGTGGGGTGGGGAGAAAGGGATAGAGAAACTTACTAGCTTAGAAGAGAAACTATTATAACGCAATGCATAGACTGATTAAACCAGATGTAGGGAATGTTTTAAAGATGACGGAGAAAATCTGAATATAGATTGGTATGAGAAAAGATAAAAGTTTATATGGAAAAGGAGAAATCATTGCATAAACATTTCAGGTTACAAAATAGCATGTACAGTATGGTTTCATTTTGATACAAAAAATATAGAAATATATACATGCAAGTTGGTTGTCTAAACTGGAACACTTATGGGGGTAAGGTAAGGCACTATTGATATGCCAGGATAACAGGTATAAACTTGTCTTCCAGGCAAGCTGGGAGGAATGCTCATCCTTCAAGCAGCTCTTCTCAAACTTCTATGTGAAGGGGAATTGCTTGGGAGTTGGGGGTATGGTGGATCATTTTAAATGAGGATTCCCAGGCTCTATCCTTAGGGATTCTGATTCCATAGATCTGGGGTGGGCCCGAGAATCTGGCTTTTTTGTAAGTATTCAGGTGATTCTGCTGCTGGGATTGGTGAGGGAATGGAGCCTGGCCACTAGCAGTTTCTGTAGGCATCATCACTAAGTAGGGATTGGCTAATCCTTGTGGATTTGTTTCATGGACTTTTCCTTTTTTTTTTTCTTGAGGTAACCGCTTAGAAATCCATCTGTTGCCTATTAAAGAAGGCTGGAGGCAGGGTGCGGTGGCTCACGCCTGTAATCCCAGCACTTTGGGAGGCTGAGGGGGGCGGATCACCTGAGACCAGGAATTTGAGACCAGCCTGACCAACATGCAGAAACCCCATCTCTACTAAAAAAATAAAATAAAATTAGCTGGGTGTGGTGGCAGATGCCTGTAATCCCAGCTACTTGGGAGGCTGAGGCAGGAGAACTGCTTGAACCTGGGAGGCGGAGGTCGCACTGAGCTATCGCGCCATTGCACTCCAGCCTGGGCAACAAGAGTGAAACTGTCTCAAAAAAAAAAAAAAAAAAAAAAAGACTGGAAAGTATAGTGGTATAAATCAAAAGTTATCGGAGACAGATCTCAATCAACTTAGCAGTTTATTTTGCCAAGGTTAAGGACATGGCCGGAAGAAAGGAACACAGATGTCACAGAAACAGCCTGTGGTCCAGGCCTTTCTCCAAAGATCATTTTGAAGGCTTCAGTATTTAAAGGGGAAAAGCAGGCTGGAAGAGAAAGAGGGAGGATGTGGTCATATGACTGAATCCACATGTTGAAAGAGAAAAGGAGCAAGTAGGAGCATAGACGATTATGTAGTCATCTCCCATTCAGTAAATCAGCACTGATCACTGATAAGGTGAACATAGAGTAGCTAACTGTGAAGACATCCGGCCTTTTATCTGTAGCTGTCTGCTTAGGAATAAAGAGAAAGGCAATTTCTGGCATGACCCAGCTTTCAGCTTAATTTTTTCCTTTTGGCGTCATGAACTGGGGCCCTGAGATTTATTTTCTTTCACGGTGGTTAAATGAATGGGGTCCTGAGATTTTATTTTCTTTCACTTTGGTTAAATGATGGCCTTTGCAGTTTGATAGAGTTGGGTATGAGTATCAACTTTAGCACTGTGTGCTGTATGACATTGTCTCTTCACATCACTAAGTCTATTTGGTTGTAGGTGAAATATGAATATTGACAAAGTTGGTATGAGGATTAAGTGAGATAATGCATTTAAAGCACATAGTCTCAACAAACAATAGTGATGACTGTTATTATGATCATTGTTACTATTCTCGAACAGGCAGTGAATACATTGTGCTAACCCTGGACTTGCCAGATAGGTGTCTTCTGCCTTTCAGATACAGGATGTCTCCTGTAAAGCAAACCAAAAACCTATCCTGACCTTCCTGGATGATTCATAAATGCTTGATGAATAGATTTTCCTACACATTTGTTCCCTGATAGCCCCTTAGAAGTCTGTGGAATTGGCTGGGTGTGGTGACTCACGCATGTAATCCTAGCATTTTGAGAGGCAGAGGTGGGCGAATAACTTGAGGTCAAGAGTTCGAGACCAGCTTGACCAACATGGTGAAACCCTGTCTCTACTAAAAATACAAAAATTAGCAGGGCGTTGTGGTGGGCACCTGTAATCTTAGATACTTGGGAGGCTGAGACAGGGGAATTGCTTGAACTCATAAGGTGGAGGTTGCAATGAGTCAAGATCATGCCACTACACTCCAGCCTGGGCGACAGAGTAAGACTCTGTCACAAAAAAAAAAAAGAAAGAAAAAAAAGAAAAAAGAAAAAAAAAAAGAAATCTGTGGAATAGTTGCCTGAGTCTTTGGGTGTGGGATACTTATGCAGCATAGCGACTTCAATACTGTGCTCTGAAATCTTGGGTCTAGTTACTATGGAATGGAAAGCTAAGGACAGGGACTAGAAGGAGATTCTTCAGTAGTTTTTTGAACTCAACTTGTCTATTCCAGCTAAACTTTATTTCTTATGCAACATAAGTCTATGAAGGCAAGATTTTTCTTGGCAGCATAATTACTGCTACCCAATAAGGGAAGAGAATTTCCTTCTAAAGATTCCTGCTGATTTCTTAGCAGGTGGGAACTTTTGCACTCTGCAGCTGCTGGGTGCTGTTACTGTCCGTCCTGGGCTTGCTCTTTCCATTCTGAGATGGGAATGGAAAAATCCACAGGAAACAATTGGTAATTCCATCCTGATTTGTATGAATTTTGGGGTGTTGGTTTTGTTTTGTTTTGTTTTGCTTGCTTTTTTTTGTTTGTTTTTCTTTGGTACTTCTATTCTGTAACATTATGACTTATATTTTTTGAAAAGTCAAGATGCATCGTTTGACACATAATTAAATATATGAAAACAGGGACTGTCCTGGAACTCTTGGACTTTGGGCTACTGTGTGCATAACCTCATGGAGGGGTCTGAGCAGCTCTGTCCATCTACATGTGAAGGATCAAAGGGTGCCCCAGGTATGTCCCTACTGACTCCATATAAGGCCCAGGGGAAATTGTGCCCTGAAGATAAAGGAAATTAAGCTTCAGCACCTTCGCTTGTCAGGGACTAGACCTTTCTAAGACACCAGGCAGAGGACCTAGCAATGTGTGCATATATTTTTTCATAAATGGCAAAAATAAGACATTTTTATATTGTTTTCCATTAAAGATGATCTCAAAAACTTTATAAGTTTAGGCCCCACAAATCTGTGTCCACCCATGACGGGCTTCCTCTGGCTGTGCCTGAAGGATTTTACTTTTACATAACTAGATAGTCAGCAGCCTCAACTCCAAGCCAGGGCACACTGGCATGCCAGGTATGGTGTTGGAATGCAAGTAAAGAGGGACATTCACAACTCTATTGGCTGCTGGATGCAGAGAAAACTGCAAGCCGGAGCAAGAGCAGCCTCTGGAGAAAAACAAGCTGTAGACCTGAGGTCCAGCAGCAAGAGTTCCTTCTTCAAACAGGTGGTTAGCAAGTGGCACGGATCAGCTACCTGTTCAGTCTTTGAGAAAAATTAACGACCTACTTTATAAATTAATGACCTTCTTTATAATTTATACAAATAAAAATACTGTCGCCTATGTGCCATGCCCCAGCCACTCCCCAGCCCTGGAGCGGCTGTGTCCTGTAGTGGAGACAGCCCTGGATAGTCCTAGCCTCAGCTCCTCTACTAGGTAGCTAAGTTATGAATGCTTAGCTTTGTTCATCTTTAAAATAAGTGTGTTGGATTAAGCAGTCTCACTGTGAAACCTAAATCATTTTATGGTAAAGAGGTAAAGTTTAAATGATTTCTGTAGAGATACAAGAGCAGTGCTGTAGGAAAGTATGACGCACCTGTTGGGAAGGAGGTTGACATATGGAGAAAAATCAGACCATATGGGATTAGGAAATTTTAAAAATTATCTCCTCCTGCTCAGTAAACGTGCCAAATATAAGCCTATCACCCTAAGAACTGTCTTCCTTTTAACAAATGAGAAGATATTATGTGCCTTTCCAAAATTAAAGGGATATTCATGTCATGTTAAATGTGTGACAAATGTAGGCAATGATGAAGTTCTGAGAAGTAAGTTTGTGTTTACGGTATGGTCTTTGTTATTTAGGAGATTACAACTAAAACAGGACTAGCCCAGATGAAACAATTAACAAAGCTGATAAGCTATAACCAAAACCCATGATTAGTGATGGGTTGATTGAATACATTCTAGTACATCTATTCTATGGAATACTATGCAATCATCAAGTAGAATGAACCACATTTATATGTATTGACTTGGGAAGATGTAGAAGACATACTAAGTAAACATAAGCAAGTGGCAAATGATAATGAAGAATATGACCATGTTTTTCTTAAAAGCATAAATGAAACCTTCAACAGGTGATTCTGTGCTTGTGTAAGCATAGAAAACATATGGAATGATATATACACCAGCATGCTAATACTGGTTACTTCAAGAGAGTATAATTGGACCGGAAGGAGAAAAAACATATACATTGTATATATATTATATATGATATATATTACAAAATATATGTCAATACTATGTATGAGATATATTTTTTATATATTATATATAATATATTGACTTTCCATAATTAAGTTTATTTAAATTGTTATGAGTGTGTTTATATGTATATATACACACACACACACACACATATATATATATATATATATATTTTTTTTTTTCCCAGGCTGGAGTGCAGTCGTGCGATTTTGGCTCACTGCAGCCTTGAACTCCTGGGCTCAAGCAATCCTCCTGCCTCAGTCTCCCGAGTAGTTGGGACTACAGGCATGAGCCAGCATATCTGGCTTGTGTATTATAATTTTTAAAAGTGCTTTTGTAAAATAAAAAAAGGATAACCTTTGTTTTCTCAGCCTCACCAGTCTGTGGTTGTACGCTGGATCACATTATGGTTATAACCTTCTAGGTGGTAGACTGATATGGCACTCGTGGGTGTGTCTTATGGAGAGGTGCTTTCGCCTCCTTCCTGTTTCAGCCAGTCTTCAATCTGGTCCAGAGTAAAATCCTGCCTCCTACCTCAAGATAACTGCAGATTGTTAAAAGAGAGGCAAGTTGGGGCAATAGCAAGTTGTCTTAGTGACTGGAATCATCAATCAACATTTATCGGGCACCTACATTTTTTTTTTTGACCGAGTCTCGCTCTGTCACCCAGGCTGGAGTGCAGTGGTGCAATCTCGGTTCACTGCAACCTCTGCCTCCTGGGTTAGAGCGACTCGCGTGTCTCAGCCTCCTGAGTAGCTTTCTATGAGGCTGGGCACTGAGGAACTTAAAGATGAGCAGGGTGGGCCAGCGCGGTGGCTCACGCCTATAATCCCAGTACTTTGGGAGGCCAAGATGGGTGGATTGCTTGAGGTCAGGAGTTCAAGATCAGCCTGGCCAACATGGTGAAACCCTGTCTCTACTAAAAAAATACAAAAATTAGCCTGGTGTGGTGGTGCACGCCTGTAATCCCAGCTACTTGGGAGGCTAAGGCAGGAGAATTGCTTGAACCTGGGAGGCTGAGGTTGCAGTGAACCGAGATCATGCCACTGCACTCCAGCCTGGGCAATAGAGTGAGAATCTGCCTCAAAACAAAAACAAAAACAAAAACAAAACAAAACAAAACCCAAAAAGCATACAGTTGAATAAGAACAACTATTTCCCTGGTTTCTTTCTTTCTCCTGTCTCAAAGGGCTCTTAATATATTATTAGGCTGGGATGTGTGTGTATTAGTAACTTAAGTAAATAATTTAACACGTTAACAACATTCCTTGAGGAAATAAATGTGCTTAAATTTTTAGTATGGATGGGACTTGGCACTGGTGTAAAGACACTTTGAGCAGACAGTGGTTTACCCTGCAGTATTGGCTATATATCCTAGAGCCTTCAAGTGTCTGGAGAAGTGGTTTCCTTCTTAAAATGGATTAGATCCTTCTCCGAGTGCAGGAATCTGACTAATTACAAGAAATCTCCTTCCCTGGAGTGATCATTCAACCTGGGGTATGTCACTGCAGATAAAAGAACACGCCGTAGATTCTCACAAGAAGAGAACCAGCGGCTGAGCGTAATGTTCCCTTCCTCAGGGAGAACACATCTCTTGAGAAGGGGAAATGCTTTTCAGACAAATACATCACTGCTCCAAATTTTTCATAACTGATTCAATATTCAGTTCCAACTTCTGTGTCAAATGCTGGTTTGGAAAAGATTTCCAGTGTCATGGGAACTCTATGGACTGAAGAATATAATATGTGCATGGAGGAAGTATCAAACATTGAGCTTTAAAAAATACTTTATAATTGTCAAGTATTTACAAATGAAATGATATGTAATTTCAGATTTGATTTAACATAGCCTAGCTGAGTGGCAGAGGGGTCCTGGGGTATAGATAAAACGGAATTGACAATGTATTAATTATTGAAACTGGGTGATGTGCCCATGTGGGTTCATTATACTGTTTTCTCAACTTTTGTAAATGTTTGAAAATTTCCATATAAAAAGTTAGCAGCCCGGGTGCGGTGGCTAACGCCTGTAATCCCAGCACTTTGCGAGGCTGAGGCGGGTGGATCATCAGAGGTCTGGAGTTCAAGACCAGCCTGGCCAACATAGTGGAACCCCATCTCTACTAAAAATACAAAAAATTAGCTCGACATGGTGGCAGGCACCTGTAATCTCAGCCACTTGGGAGGCTGAGACAGGAGAATCGCTTGAACCCAGGAGACTGAGGTTGCAGTGAGCCGAGATTGCGCCATTGAATTGCAGCCTCGGCAACAAGAGCGAAACTCCATCTCAAAAAAAAAAAAAAAAAAAAAAAGGCCAGGTGCGGTGGCTCACACCTGTAATCCCAGCACTTTGGGAGGCCTAAGCGGGTGTATCACGAGGTCAGGAGTTCAAGACCAGCCTGGCCAACATGGTGAAACCCCATCTCTACTAAAAATACAAAAATCAGCCAGGTGTGTTGGCAGGTGCCTGTAATCCCGGCTACTTGGAAGGCTGAGGCAGGAGAATCGCTTGAAACCAGAACGCAGAGTTTGCAGTGAGCCAAGATCCTGCCACTGTCCTCCAGGCAGGGTAAAGAGCAATACTCCGTCTCAAAAAAAAAAAAAAAAGGTTAAACCCCAATAGTGTCTTTCGAGTAAAAATATGTTTTTAAAAATTAATAATTCATAGAAGTTGCATAACGAATAAATATATAAATGCATAAAATACAGCTAACACTGGTGCTTACTATGTACTAGGCATATAGGTTATATATGTACATAATTTTATATATTATACATGCATATGATTATATGCATACATACATTTATATGCACTTATATTACATATTTAAAACACACACGTATACATATATGTGGTGTATCAACTCATTTAATTCCTGTCAACAATTCATGACGTGAGTTTTAAGTAAATTATTTGCATTTGCAGATGAGGCAATGGGGTTATACGGGGTTAAATAACGCACGCAAGGTCATTAAGCAGGATTTGAACTCAGCGATTTGGGCTCCAGAACTCATGCGCCCCGCTGCCTGTATCCATGCAGGTCTGCATTGTTGTCGCCAACAACTTTCCCCATCATAGTTTAACTTTTCTTTTTTTTTTTGAGACGGGGTCTGGCTCTGTTACCCAGGTTGGAGTGGAGTGATGTGATCTCGGCTCACTGCAACCTCCGCTCTCAGGTTCAAGCGATTCTCCTGCCTCAGCCCCTCTAGTAGCTGGGATTACAGGTGCACGCCACCAAGCCAGGCTAACTTTTGTATTGTTTGTAGAGACGGGGTTTCACCATGAGCCACCGCGCCCAGCCCAGTTTAATTTCTATTTTTGAATCGATTTGGGAGTGGCGGGTGGGGTGAAAACTTTTTTTTTTTTTTGAGACGGAGTCTCGCTCTGTCGCCCGGGCTGGAGTGCAGTGGCCGGATCTCAGCTCACTGCAAGCTCCGCCTCCCGGGCTCACGCCATTCTCCTGCCTCAGCCTCCGGAGTAGCTGGGACTACAGGCGCTCGCCACCTCGCCCGGCTAGTTCTTTGTATTTTTTAGTGGAGACGGGGTTTCACCGCATTAGCCGGGATGGTCTCCATCTCCTGACCTCGTGATGCGCCCGTCTCGGCCTCCCAAAGTGCTGGGATTACAGGCTTGAGCCACCGCGCCCGGCCTAAAAAAAACTTTTTTTTTTTTAAACTATACCGCAATTTTGCTGAAGCTGCCGGTCCAGGTTGGCCCCGGGGCGGGCCTCTGGGCACCGAACTGGGGCGCCTGAGCCTCGGCAGTGCGGGCGGTGGGTCGCCTCCGGTGACTGGTTACCCCCGGTCTTGGGTCCTCTCACCGCGGCGACCCGACCGCCTCGGAGCGGCGCACAGGTAGCCGTGTGGCGCCACCTGGTGGCTGGAGTCCCGGAGCCGATCCCGAGCAGCGCGCGCCCGGGCCTTCGCGGTGGGAACGCGGCCCTGGCTAGCAGGACCGCGACCGCTCAGCGCACTCCCGGAGCGTGGTCGAGGACAAAGCCAAAGCCCAGGGTGGCGGGAAGGAGGTGGGCGGCGACAGCCCCAAGGGAGATGGGCCTTGGACCTTAGCCTGGAGGATCTTCTCCGCTAAGGAGGGAGACCGAGGAGGCTCGCTCGCGGTCCGCGCAGCCCAGGCCTCCCACCCTGACCGCGCCTCCTCGGAGCCCGGAGCTCCACCTTGGACCAAGTGGGAGTTAACTTGAGAAGGGGGTGCTGCCTAAGGACTTTTAAAACGAGCTCTTTAACATTTCCAAGTACTTACCCTTCATGTATGTGTGTACATAATCTATGTCTATTTCTTTATATCCTCTCTTTTTTTCAGAAAGGGTATTAAAGCTGGAATGACGTCATATAATGCCATTTTTTTCCCCTCACGACAGCCCTCTTAGGCTTATGAAGAACGCGTGTGCTGGCCCCCAGAGGCTGGTCCTGCTGAGCTGCTCCCTGGTGCTGGGGAAAGGTGGCACAACTGTAGAGACAGAAGAGTATTTTGGGGGCCTGGCAGGAGGCAGAGTGTTCACGTGCTCCAGAAGGTGCAGCCGCATCAGGGCAGGGGTCTGGGAACCGCTTTCTCTCGCCCATAAACCTGCCAAGAAGATCTGGAAGGCCTGCGGAACCTCCTACCTCTACCAGGTGGGCCGGCGGGACTGCATTTGCTACCGGACCAAGAAGGCAAATCTCCCTGGCACGTGCTCCCTTTCCTAGTGTCTGCGCAGCTGTAAGCTAAGGAAGCTCTTCGCTGGGTCCTGCAGCATACAGGCCGCAGGTGAGGTGCAGTCGCCTCCTGTCACAGGCAGCAGGGCTTCCATGCCACAGAGGGAGGGCAGCGCCTCCAAGACAGGGCCTCACTCCTCATCCAGATTTGTCTGAAGATTCTGCGACGAACGCCCAAGTCCATGGATGCTTCCCTGGCCAAGGCCTGGACCGGCCTCTCGTGGACTTTATGAGTACTGTGTTATTGTGCGTATGGACACGCCTTCCCATAAAGGGTGAGGTCATTGACTAGGTCACTCCACCGGGGAAGAAGAACATTTCTCAAAATTGCACCTGAGATCTGAGCAGGGAAACTTGGGCAGGACTGAATCTCTAGGCAGCTACTACAGTGTTTCCCTCTGTGGGCATTTGATAGATATTTGGTGCTTGCTTCTCTTTTACTCCCACATAAAATCTCAAGATTCCATCCTCCAAGGAGTCAGTTCCACCTGTCACTTCACTCCAAGCTCAACTTCGGAGATAAGGCTTCAGAAGAGGAATGTGTCTTCCCACATATGGCTCTGTTTTGAACTTAAAAACAGATTTGATGTGAGTACCTGCATACCATGGTGATAGGCACCATAGAAATCAGAGGAAAGGCTGGGCGCAGTGGCTCAGCCTGTAATCCCAGCACTTTGGGAGGCGGAGGTGTGTGGATCAGTTGAGGCCAGCAGTTCAAGACCAGCCTGGCCAACCTGGTGAAATCCCGTCTCTACTAAAAATGCAAAAACTAGCCAGGCATGGTGGCAGGCACCTGTAATCCTAGCTACTCGGGAGGCTGAGGCAGGAGAATTGTTTGAACCTAGGAGGCGGAGGTTGCAGTGAGCTGAGATCACACTACTGCACTCCAGCCTAGGCGACAGCCTAGGTTTTTCTCAAACCCTCTCTTTGAGGAAAAAAAAAAAAAAAAAAAGATTCATCTAAACAAAACGAAACAAAACAAACAAAAGAGGTAAAGCAGGGAGGTGGGACAGAGAAATGGTGGACCTAGAACATCAAGGATTGGTTTGGAAGCAGCGTTTTGGTGACACAGATTCTTATTTTAAGCTGACAGTATAATTGATCATGTCCTCCCTGCACAGCCAGCCTCCCCCCTGGGAATACAAATGCTTTCTGCTTCCCTATGCACTATACTCTGGGGTCTTGAGAGGAGTGGAAACTCTGCATTCATCACGTAAGATACACATCAATGTGACTACTTTTTTGTTGTTGTTGCTGTTGTTGAGACAGAGTCTTGCTCTGTCACCCAAGAGTGCAGGAGTGCAGTAGTGTGATCTTGGCTTACTACAGCCTCCGCCTCTTGGGCTCAAACAGTCCTTCTGCCTCAATGTCCCAAGTAGCTGGGACTACAGGCACACACCACCATGCCTGGTTAATTTTTATATTTTTAGTAGAGATGGGGTTTCACCATGTTGGCCAGGCTGGTCCCAAATTCCTGGTCTCAAGTGATCTGCTGGCTTCAGCCTCCTAAAGTGCTGTGATTACAGGCATGAGCCACCATGCCCGGCTGACACGTTTTAACATATTTGTGCACGTTACTTCCCTCATTTAATCCTGTGCTAGGGCAGCTAGTACTCACCCCTGCATTTCTGATGAATTTGAGGTTCAGAGACTGACTTGTCCAAAATCACACAGCACGTGAATGGCCACAGCTAACCTGAAGCCCCCTGTTCCCCTGACTCAGCTTCCTCATGTGGTGTAGTCATGGAATTTCCAGGGTGCTGGACAGGCCTCCGGTGTATTTTGGGCAGTGTCATTCAGCATAGAAGGAGCTGTGTGGAGTTATTCAAATGCTCAGAGAAGCTGGTGCTTCTGCATGAAGACTGCAAGAAAATGGGATTGGCTGCAGAAGAATTTTGCTAATTTTATGTCTTGAGATACATGGACTCTTTCAAGACTGGCAGTCATTCCAAACAGCTCCCAGCCAGCATCAGTGAACTTCAGTACTCTCAGCTTCACTGGCCTGTGCAAATGCAAATACAGGTCCTGAGAATGGCTGCACAGCTGCCTACACCCTCCTCAAGGCATCACGGGACAGACTGAGCTCAGACCAAGCCAAAGACAATGTGAAACACTGGGCATGCTGTCACTCCCTTTCTCCACTGTCCTGCACGCATGTTTGTTGTAGCTAACCGGTACGCCTGTGTGCCATGAAGCTCCTTGTGTCTGAGCCTTCGCCTCTCCCTTCCCTCCCTCTCACCTGACCATTCATCTTCACTTTGCCAAATCTGACCTAGCCTTTGAGACCCAGTTCAAATGTTCCCTCTCCAGAAACGTTTTTTCTGATTCCCTGTCACTGAAAGTTGAAAGTGATCTCTCCCTCCTCTGACACCACTGGTTTGATAGAGGGTCTAAAGGTAAGAACCAAAGGTCTCTCCATTCTGAGAGCCACCTGTAAGCCCCTAGAAGCTGGAGTCTGCCAAGCTCCCCTTGCCTTATAGGGGAAGTGCGATCTGGTTCCATAATTCCCAATTCAAGCTCTGAGGATTGACAAAGCAGAGGGTGAGCTGGACTGGTTTTGGGGAGAGGGTTATTCACTCTCTTTCTAGAAGCCAAGGAGTAGGGTGAGGACCTAAGAGAATCATAAGGAAAACCAGAGGTGTTTGCAAGAAGGGGAGTTTTGCTCCCAGATGGTTGTTCGCTTGGCCATCGGGCTTGTCGATCTGCCCTCGGGCTGTGGAGAAGAGGATGGGAGGGAGATAGTGGGGAAGGGATATACTGCCTGACAGAGAGGGCCCAGAACTGCTGCCTTGAGTTCTTGGCTCCTGAGGGCGTTCAGGATGGATCCATGCAACCTCACTGTGCTGAGAGAGGACACACTTGCCCTTTGCCTCTCTCTCTTCCTGCACCAACACACCCTGGAGGGCTGGTTCTAGAGAGGGGAGGAGATGATGGGTAAAGAGATCAAGCGTAAACTAGAGTCACAGACAGACCCAGTCTGCGCGGGTGGACTGGGAGGTGATGAGACTTGAAGCTTCAGGATGCAAAGGACTGAGTCTTAAATTGGAAATAATCAAAGGTGGCTAGAAAGCTATGGGAGGTGGCAAAGATGTGATTAAGGAACCCTCTATTTGAGGGGGAAAAAATAAAAAGGATGGGTCAGTCTGGATTAGTTGGGGGCAATTATATTAGGAGAAAAATCATGTTTTATCCCCAAGTAGTTTTATCTCCAAGTAGTTGAGATTATTCAATCAACTGTTTAGAATTTTTTTTTTTTTTTTTTTTTTTTAGACTGAGTCTTGCTCTGTCACCCAGGCTAGAATGCAGTGGCATGATTTCAGCTTACTGCAACCTCTGCGTCCCGGGTTCAAGTGATTCTCCTGCCTCAGCCTTCTGAGTAGCTGGGATTACAGGCACCCACCACCATGCCCGACTAATTTTTTTATTTTTAGTAGAGATGAGGTTTCACCATGTTGGCCAGGCTGGTCTCAAACTCCTGACTTCAGATGATCCACTCACCTCGGCCTCCCAAAGCACTGGAATTACAGGCATGAGCCACAGTGCCCAGCTAGAATTATTTTTGCACCAGATTTTCTCTTTAAAAAAAAAATTGTGCTAAAAACACATAACATAAAATTTACACTCTTAAACATTTCTCCCTTTTTTTTTTTTTTTGAGACAGTCTCACTCTGTTGCCCAGGCTGGAGTGCAGTGGTGTGATCTTGGCTCGCTGCAACCTCTGCTTCCTGAGTTCAAGTGATTCTCATGTCTCAACCTCCCGAGTAGCTGGGATTACAGGCATGTGCCACCACACCTGGCTAATTTTGTTGTTGTTGTAATTTTAGTAGACATGGGGTTTCGCCATGTTGGCCAGGCTGGTTTCGAACTCCTGGCCTCAAGTGATCTATCTGCCTCGGCCTCACAAAGTGCTGGGATTACAGATGTGAGCCACCATGCCTGGCCAGAATTTTTCTTTTTTAAGGCTGAATAATATTCCATTGTATGTGTACACCACATTTTGTTTATCTAATCATCTGCTGATGGACACTGGGGTTGCTTCTACCTTGGCTGTTGTGAATAATGCCCTATAAACATGGGTATGCAAATATCTCTTTGAGATCCTGCTTTCAATTTTTTTGAGTATATACCTATAAGTGGAATTGATAATTCTATTTTTAATTATTTGAGGAACCTCCACACTGTTTTCCACAGTAGTTGCACCATTTACATTCCCACCAAGAGTGTACAAGTTTTCTTATTTCTCCACTTTCTCACCGACACTTGTGATTTACTGTTTCTTTTCTTTTTTTTTTTGAATAATAGCCATCCTAGTGGGTATAAGGTGATATCTCATTGTGGTTTTCATCTGCATTTCCCTAATAATTAGTGATGTTGAGCATCTTTTGCTGTGCGTGTTGGCCACTTGTATATCTTCTTTGGAGAAATGTCTGTTCAAGTCATTTGCCCGTTTTTTCATTGAGTTATTTGTGTTTCTTTGTTGTTGTTGAGTTGTAGAAATTCTTTATATGTTCTGGATATTAGTCCCTGATCAGGTTTATGATTTGTGAATATTTTCTCCCATTCCTTAGGTTGCCTTTTCACTCTGTTGATTATGTTCTTTGATGAGGCTCATCTCTTACCATTCTGAAGTTTTGTTGGGGCAAGATTGTATTTCAGGGGGCTTCTCCGTAAAGGCTTGTGGAATGAGGCAAGGAACATACAGTGAAGATTATTAGGCAAGCATCTTTTTGAGGAGGTGGAACTCAAGTTGCTGGACAAGGTGGACCCTTAGTACAAAAGCAGACTAGGGCTGGGTGTGTTGGGTCATGCCTGTAATTCCACAACTTTGGGAGGCCGAGGCAGGTGGATCACTTGAGCCCAGAGGTTCAAGACCAGCCTGGACAACATAGTAAAACCCCATTTCTACAAAAAAAAACAAAAATGAGCAGGTCATGGGGGCATGCGCCTTGTAGTCCCAGCTACTCAAGGGTGCTGAGGAGAGAGGATCGCTTGAGCCAGGGAGGTTGAGGTTGCAGTGAGCTGTGTCCCAGCCACTGCACTCCAGCCTAGGGGACAGAGTGAGACCCTGTCTCCCAAAAGCAAAAGGCCAGGCATGGTGGCTCATGCCTTTAATCCCAGCACTTTGGGAGGCTGAGGCAGGCTGATAGTTGAGCTCAGGAGTTCGAGACCAGCCTGGCCAACATGGTGAAACCCCATCTCTACTAAAAAATACAAAAATTAGCTGGGCCTGGTGGCATGTGCCTGTAATCCCAGCTACTCAAGAGGTTGAGGCAGGAGAATCACTTGAACTCTTGAGGCAGAGGTTGTACTGAGCCGAGATGGTGCCACCGCACTCCAGCCTGGGCAACAGAGCGAGACTCCATCTCAAAAAAAAAAAAAAGAAAGAAGAAAGAAATGCAGACTAGGAGTTTGCCTGTGGCTCCCTTTCCGCTCCTGCCGTCTCCTCTGACAGTTCCTCTCTGTGCAGGCACTAGGTCCTTTAAGCGGATCTGTCACATACAGGCTGTCCCCTGGACCACAGTTCTGCTCACTTTGACAAGTGGATCTGAAGCGCTGCAGAGCTGGGTGCGGTGCTGGGGATTACCAGGGAGAATGAAACACAGCCCTACCCTCAACATGTGCCCCTCTGCAGGGGAGAGAAGAACTGTGGGAATTTCATTTACTTTAATGTGATGAATGTGCCCTGGATGAGTAGCTACCCACAGTGGAAAAAAGGCAAAGAAGGGCTCCTGATCTGGACCAGGGAGGAGTGAGGCTTTCCGGAGGAGGCCATCCTGAGGTCATTTGGCACCGAGCCTGGTCGGCCCTCAGCACAGCCTGTGCTCCTCCACTCTGTAGGCCCCAGTTTGCGCCCCCGGAGTCGCTAGAAGAGGGAGCATCACTGCAGATTGTGTCATCTTTCCCCATTGCATGTTCACTAGGTAAAGGTGTAAAAGTAGGCCGAGGCAGGATGATCGCTTGAGGCCAGGAGTTCAAGAACAGCCTGGGCAACATGTGAGACCCCCGTATTTAGCCCCCCCCCAAAAAAATTAGCTGGGTGTGACGGTACACACCAGTAGTCTTAGCTACTTGGGAGGCGGGAGGATCCCTTGAACCCAGGAGTTTGAGGCTGTGGTGAGCCATGATCACACCACTGCACACCAGCCTGAGCGACGGAGCAAGACTCTGTCTTTTAAAAAAGAAAAATGGGCTGGGCGCAGTGGCTCAAGCCTGTAATCCCAGCACTTTGGGAGGCCGAGGCGGGTGGATCACGAGGTCAGGAGATTGAGACCATCCTGGCTAACATGGTGAAACACCGTCTCTACTAAAAAATACAAAAAACTAGCTGGGCGAGGTGGCGGGCGCCTGTAGTCCCAGCTACTCGGGAGGCTGAGGCAGGAGAATGGCTTAAACCCAAGAGGCGGAGCTTGCAGTGAGCTGAGATCCGGCCACTGCACTCCAGCCTGGGTGACAGAGCGAGACTCTGTCTCAAAAAAAAAAAAAAAAAAAAGAAAAAATGAAAAAGAAAAATGTAAAAAAAAGGTGCAAAAAAACTAAGAGGAGCAATATACATGACTGATGAATTTTTTCTAAAAATTAAATGCTAAAAAATCAGATTTATTATATTTAATAATAATGTGCTTCATATGTGCCAGTCACTGTTCTAAACACTTTACATGTCTTTAACTTAATTATTCCCCACAACAGCTCTATGAAATAGGTTTTCTTTCTACCCATTTTCCTTTTGTAGACAGGGAAACTGAGGCACAGGGAGGCTAAGTAACTGGCCCAAGGCCAGAGAGTAGGAAGTGAGAAAGCTAGAGTCGGAACTCGGGAGCCTGTGCTCTTGGTCTCTGACGGTGTGATTTTTTCATGCCAAGAAAGTTTTTCAGTCAACTTGATTCAACAGAATATTTGTTATAAGGTCGTTGCCTTTAAAGCCGTCATTTCTTTTTTTTTTTTTTCCTCGAAAATCGTTTTAATATAGTCCATTTAATACCAATGCTTTCCTAAAATGTAAACTGTGAGAAAGAACAATCATTCAGTTGGGAAATGGAGCCTTCAATGGTTCATCCTTCAATATGATTTCTTGAATACTGTCGATTTTATGTCCACCTGATTTCATCCATTTTTTGTACTGTTCCTCAGCGTGCAGTAGAGAATCTGCTTTTGAAGCATCTTTCCGATCTGATTCACCACTCCATGGTACAGATGGAGGCGAATTTGTAGACTGTCATTAGGATTTCCATCCGCTCAGCGCCATCTTCCGCCCAATCACAGCGGCGGCTACGGGCGGGGGAGGAGGGGAGCCGGACGCCAGCTCGCACTGCAGTCCGCAGGCGGACCCCAAGCCGCCGCGGACCCACGCACGGAGCCCGCTGGGCCGTCGCTGCCGTCGTCCTAAGGCTGTCATTTCTTACTTGCCCCTTCTGAAAAATTCACTGTTGACTTAGGTATTCCACGTAGGACTTAGAGCCCTGGGACATCTAGGGCATTAGTCACCACTGAGCTTCTGTTGCTGATTCCTGGGAATCTCACTTAAAGGCATACTTTTTAAAAAACAACAACAAACAACTCAAAATAAAATTAGAAATAAATAAATATACCATAGACAAAAGGGGGAAAAAATCTCTTAACAGGAAAAAAAAAAAAAAAAAACAACCCATAATCACAGTACTCAATTAAATAAACGGTAATATAAATTAATCAGAACCATAATAATACAATGAACTATAATAAAATAAATCATGAAATTAAATAAAATGACGCTCAAAATTAACACTTCCTTAATATCAGTTAATATCACAGTTCAATTTTCTTTGATTATTTCAAAATTCTCTTTTCACCCTTGCATTTGGTCACAGGTCTGTCTCTTAAGTCTTTTCTAATCCATAAAAGAATGTTTTCCTTTCAATTTCTGTTCGTTTTATTTGTTGAAGAAACTGGGCCATTTGTCCGGTAGAATAACTAGGAAGACTGACAAATATGGTTTCAGATTTCTCTGTGGTTCTCTTTGCCCCTAGGCTGTATCCTCCCTAGAGAGATGTTCGGTCAAAGTACTGCGTTTTAAAGTCACTTAAAATAATTCTTCTCCCTGTGATTACAAAATCAACTTGCTGTACTATAACCATCATTTGGCTAAGTTTGTTTTTGATTGAAGGGAGTTGCCTTTTCTAAGTATAATTTTGTTTTTCAATACTCTAACATATTTACATGCTGAAAGTAAAAATTATAGGAGAGATATAAGCAGAGAATTTAGCCTCCATGTCTGCCCCTTCCCCACTCAGCTGTCACAGCTGCCATTCTTTCTCATCTCATCTTAGAGATAATATTTTCTTTTCTTTTCTTTTTTTTTTTTTTGAGACGGAGTCTTGCTCTGTCGCCCAGTCTGGAGTGCAGTGGCCGGATCTCAGCTCACTGCAAGCTCCGCCTCCCGGGTTTAAGCCATTTTCCTGCCTCAGCCTCCCTAGTAGCTGGGACTACAAGCGCCCGACACCTCGCCCGGCTAGTTTTTTGTATTTTTTAGTAGAGACAGGGTTTCACCGTGTTAGCCAGGATGGTCTCAATCTCCTGACCTCGTGATCCGCCCGTCTCGGCCTCCCAAAGTGCTGGGATTACAGGCTTGAGCCACCTTGCCCGGCCGAGATAATATTTTCTAATTAACTTTTTTTTTTTTTTTTTGAGATGGAGTCTCGCTCTGTCGCCCAGGCTGCAGTGTGGTGGCAGAATCTTGGCTCACTGCAACCTCTGCCTTCCGGGTTCAAGCGATTCTTCTGCCTCAGCCTTCCCAGTAGCTGAGACTGCAGGCGCCTGCCACCATGCCCAGCTAATTTTTGTATTTTTAGTAGAGATGGGGTTTCACCATATTGGCCCGGGTGGTCTCGAATTCTTGACCTCGTAATCTGCCCGCCTTGGCCTCCCAAAGAGCTGGGATTACAGGCATGAGCCACCACATCTGGCCTTTTTTTTTTTTTTTGAGACAGTCTTGCTCTGTTGCCCAGGCTGGAGTGCAGTGGTGCGATCTCAGCTCACTGCAACCTCCGTCTCCCGGGCTCAAGTGATTCTCTTGCCTCAGCTTCCTGAGTAGCTGGGTCTACAGGTGCCTGCCACCATGCCTATCTAATTTTTGTATTTTTAGTAGAGATGGGTTTCTCCATGTTGGACAGGCTGGTCTGAAACACCTGACCTCAGGTAATCTGCCTGCCTCAGCCTCCCAAAGTGCTGGGATTACAGGCATGAGCCACTGTGCCAGGCCCCTCCTTCCTTTCTAACAACAACAAAAAAAGCTAGCATACTGTATTTACTCTTCTGACCTTGTGTTTCTTACTTACCACTATACTCTGGAGGCCATCTATCCTCCTTCCTTTTATTGCTGCACAGCAATTCACTGTGTGCATACTCCTTAATAAATTCAACCAGTGGCCTACTGATGGACATTTGGGTTGTTTGCAGTTTTTGCTATTACAAATAGTGCTGCAATGAATAACTGGAGCATATGCCACTTCACATTTCTGGTAGTTATGTTTGCAATAGACTCCTAGAACTGCAGTTGCTGGGTCAAAGGGCAAGAGCACATGTAATTTTGCTAGACATTACAAAATCCTTCTCCAAAGAGATTGTATGATTTTGAATCCCCATCAGAATAGGGGAGAATGTTTCCCCAAAGCCTCACCAATAGACTATATTGTCCAACTTTTGGACTTTTGCCTATATGAAAGATAAGAAATGGTACCATAGTGTACATATTTTAAGTTTGCAATTCTGTTATTAGGAAAACAATAGTAAACATATTTTCACTAGTTTTATTTGCTTTGCTTTTTCTGTGAAATATCTGTTCATATTTTGCCCATTTTTCTATCAGGTTATTAGGCTTTTTATTCTGAGAAATTCTTTAATTGTTAAGGATATTAACAATTCATTAACCTTGATTGTTAACTAACCTTGACTGTCTGTGATACAATTTGCAATTCCTTCTCCCAGGTTTTCGTTTGCCTTTTGATTTTACTAGGATATTTTACTTAGGGTGTTTTTATAATGCTACAGAATCAAATTTGTTAATATTTTATTACCTTTATGAGTTAGGGATTTTATGAGTTATAATTAGAAAAGATTTTGTCTTTTCTACATTATAAAGTATTCCACTGTCTGTTTTTTGCATTATTTGTATGGTTTCATTTTTACATTTAGATTTTGATCCATTTGATGCTTAATCCAAAAGCTTTTACCCTGGTGCCTAATGTAAGGAATGGATCTAATTTGATGTTTTCCACGTGGCTATCAAATTGTATGACACGTGTGAATGATACTCTCAGTGAAGCTGTTTACACACACCCACACACACACACGCAGAAGGATATATGCTAGCACGCACTGGTTGACTCTGGATGGTGGCATTATGAATGCTTTCCATTTTCTGTTTTATTATTTTCCTCTGTATGAACAGATATACCCTGTGAAGGCTGGGACATTTGTGTCTGAGAGGATATAATGCAGACCCAGTAAAAAAAATTTTTTAAAGAAGTTTGTCCATAATTCATACTCAGGCAGTCCAGCAATCGGAATGTCTGCTGTGCTCACTGGACTGAGTGTACTCTGTGCTGCGGGAAATGTTTTAAAAGGCGAAATCATCTGTACAGAGATACAGCTAAAAAAGTCAAGGCAACTAATGGTGAGGAGAATTGAGGTCTCAGAGAAGGCCAAATTAGCAATACAGACTGCTGAAAAATTCACAGGAGACATCTTCATGGGCTGGGTAGCCTGGGAGGCTTCAGGGAGGAAGTGTCTTCCAGTTAGTCCTTGAAGGATGAAAAGGATTTAGACTCGTGGGGAAAACAGAGATGCCTGAATGCAAAGACAGTGTTGTAGGAGAGGTGAACACCTGAGGGTGTCTGGGACACCGGGTAGGCAAGGTGGTCAAAGAGGATATCCCCTGAGCAACTGACACTGTTCACCCAGACTGGGGAGCAAAGCTCTCTGCTCCTCCTAGGAAGTGAGGTTGCCTGCAGTTGCTGAGGGCAGGGAGTCTCTCAGAGGAGCCAATTACACACAGAGCGCCTCCCCAGGGAGCTCATTTCTGGTGGTGAACTGCTTGCAGATAGGGACACCTGGGGATGCTCAAGTCCACTAGACTATCAAGGTTTAGATTTGCTTTTGCTCCTAATCATTCCACTCTTGGCTGGCATCCATGATCTGAGGACCCCTGACTCTGTGGCAGGACATACCAGCACTCCACAGATGGGAACATACAGCTGCCTCCCTCATTGCAGGGCCCACAGGGTGCAAACCGCTAGGGTTGGATGGACTTCTGCTGAGAAGGTCGGGGCTGAGCGGGACGGCTCACATCTGTTAATTCCAGCGCTTGGGAGGCCGAGTCGGGTGGATCATGCGGGGTCAGGAGTTTGAGACCAGCCCTGGCCAACATAGTGAAACCCTGTCTCTATTAAAAATACAAAAATTAGCCGGGTGTGGTGGTGTGCGCCTGTAGTCCCAGCTACTCTGGAGGCTGAGGCAGGAGAATTGCTTGAACCTGGGAGGCGGAGGTTGCAGTGAGCCGAGATTGCACCACTGCACTCCAGCCTGGGCAATAGAGCGAGACTCTGTCTCAAAAAAAAAAAAAAGTTTCCTGGGCACAAATACTCTGCTTCCTCCTCCTCCAAACAGTCTGAATAAGCAACAACATTTATCTTAGGCAAGGAAGGGTTTCCTGGGGAAGGGGCGGGCAAGTCTAACAGCCAAAAACAGCCACCTGACACCTGGTGTAAACTACAGCTTCATTCCTTTGAGTAGTAAAGTTTTAAAAAAGGCCCACATGTTCAGTTAGTCTTTTGGATTGCGTGTGTGTGCTTGGTGGGGTTGGGGGGCTTTAGCAACTCTCCCTCTCCTGTGACTCCCCAGAACCACGTGCAGGCCCCACATCTGTGCCTTTTCCTCTGGACTGCCCCTAGATTGCGGAGGGCCTTCCTTCACTTTGCATTCTTCCACTTCCGGGCAGGGTCATGCTCCCAAATCATCCCCTAAAGGGAGTTCTTTAACTTCCTGAGACAATCCATTTTTGTTTGAACAATCCCCACTTGTGTCTAACCTAAACCTCTCATGCTGCAGAAATAGAGAATACCTGAATATCACATTTTTCTCCTTAATTAGAGATCCTACTGGTGTTCCTCTTTAGAGGGCTACATGGTGGGATGGACAGAGCATGGGCTCTGAGTGAGTCTGATGGAATCCTGGCTCTGTCACTACCTGCTGGATGTCCCTGGGCAAGTGACTTAGTTCTGAGCCTATTTCTGCACCTTCACATGGTTGTAGTGAGGATGAAACAACACAGGCAAAGTGCCTGGCTCATGGGCAGAAGGCTACAAAAATCAGTTTATTTGATATGTTCAAAAGCCTTTCTTGGCATAACCCTCAGTCTTCTGGGTTTGAGCACCCTAATGTTACCCATCCTGCTTCCTAACACTTTCATCATTCCCCCTAATTTGAGTACACCACTGTCCAGAAAGGCCCTGAGCTCACTGTAAAGCCTCTTTTGAGCCAGCGCAATGGAAATATTGCTTTCCAGGCGAGGTTTCTATACCAAGAGCTGGCTGCTAGGCCCAAGGAGGCTGCCCCAGGGAGAGAGAATCCCCTAGATGCTGCCTGCAGAACAGGGTCGGACAGATGCGACTCTGTTTACGGTCTTGTCCTCAGTTACCTGACACCAGTCTCCATGGGAATTAGCACGAGGCATCTCGAATTTCAGGGTACATATTTCTGTCTGAGCTTGAGCTGCTGATCTTCCCCTCCATGGACCTGCACCACATCCTCCCAGAAATAAGTGACCCACCTCCTTGTGGAATGACCTACACAGAAAGCATGCCTTCCTGGGTACGGGAAGAGAACTGGGACAGTGCGTCTAAGGGAGGAGAGGCTCTTGAGAATTAAACAGGGCACACGGGGCTGGTCAGGAGCCAAGTCATTAATGACTCTGCTGATTTCCCTTTGGAGCAGTCAGGACCTGTTTTGCTCTCACTTTTGCATCTTATAACCCCTTTGATAATTGAGATGGTGGTACCTGAAAGCAGGTGTCTTGATACCACCCGTAACCTTGTTTCAGTATCTCCCTCCCTGTTTTGTCCTTGGACAGCCACCTAAGACCCAAATCTTTCTTTCTTTTTTTTTTCTTTTTTCTTTTCTTTTCTTTCTTTTTTTTTTTTTTTGAGACAAGAGTTTCACTTTGGTGGTGGTGCGGATCTCAGTTCACTGCAACCTCTGCCTCCCAAGCTCAAGCTATTCTCCTGACTCAGCCTCCCAAGTAGCTAAGGTTACAGGCATAAGCCACCACACCCAGCTAATTTTTGTATTTTTTGTAGAGACGAGGTTTCGCCATGTTGGCCAGGCTGGTCTCCAACTCCTGACCTCAGGTGATCAGCCCACCTCAGCCTCCCAGAGTGCTGGGATTACAGGCGTGAGTCACCGCACCCAGCCCTTAGACTAAAATCTTCAAGCTGCTTCTCCGTCTCATTTTCTTCCTCTGAGGCTGACTTTAGCCATGGTTCTACCTGTGTTGCTTTGCTTCTCACTGTCTCAACACCAAAGTGTTGACAACTAATTTAATTAATGCTTCCAAGTTCAATGATAGAAGGCCAGAAGATACTCTGGGTTCCCTGTTTAGTTTTCTATGTAGGTCTAGACACATCGTCATTAACTTTCTGACTCTGATGCTGGAAATTTCTCTCGAAACAGGAGATGGTCTTGGAACAACGGGTCATTCAATTGCCCTCATATTATACTGGATGCCAAAGTTCTCTATAAATTAAAAACAAAATTAGAAGACGACCACCATGCTCACAAACGATAAACTAAACACCATGCACTGGTGATCAGAACCAGTACTGTAATCAAGTATGATGTCATAGATTATCTGATGCCTATTCAGTGATATTTTATGCTTCCTTTTAGCCTCCATTACAATTTGCCATTAAGGAAGAGTAGTTTTCAATTTGGCTTTTTAATGATAATCTGTAGCTTTTGATAACTTATAGTTTCTTTCTCCAAAATGTAGAGTAAGTGGTCTTCAAAGTATGGTCCTGGAACCAACAGCATAAGCATCACCTGGGAGGTTGGTAGAAAGGCAAATTCTCAGGCCCCACCCCAGACCTGCTGAATTAGAAACCCTGGACGTAGGGCCCAGCAATCTGTGTAAGAATCAACCCTCCAGGTGGTTGTGATGCATGCTCAAGTTTGAGAACCACTGGTGTAGATAATTAACCAATTACTAGTCAATCCACCCGCTTTAGGTCTGAGTGCTGGCCTGCCCCTTTTTAAAGACTCTCTCATGGGAAAATTAAATTCTTGTCAATCTCAGCTCCTTTTCCAATGAATTTGCCTCGTTTTTGCCTGGAGTAGCAAGTTGTGGTGGGAAAGAGGCAACCAGATTTAGGAAGCGCAAGAGATGCAGAGAAAATCCTTGCAAGGAACCCGTTTGGCTCTGCTGCAAACAGACGGTGCACCTGGGATTAAGCCCCGCTGAGTTTAAACTGAGCCAGAGGAAGGCATAGGCAGCCATGAGAGCTGCTGGGCCCACCACCCCAGGAACAGGCTTCTTTCCTGCTCCACCTCTCCTCATTCACCAATGGGATGAGACAAAGCCGATAAACTATTTTATTGGTGTGTAGTCTGGCTTTGAAGTACATCAGAAGGGCTGGAAACAGTGGTTCATGCCTGTAATCCCAGCACTTTGGGAGGCCAATGTGGATGGATCACTTGAAGGCAGGAGTTCGAGACCAGCCTGGCCCACATAGTGAAACCCTGTTTCTACTAAAAGTACAAAAATTAGCAGGGCGTGGTGGTGCGCACTTATAATCCCAGCTGCTTGGGAAGCTGAGACAGGAGAATCACTTGAACTCGGGAGGCAGAGGTTGCAGTGAGCTGAGACTGCACCACTGCACTCCAGTCTGGGCGACAGAGCAAGACTCTGTCTCAATAAATAAATAAATAAAGTACATCAGAAACAGGACTGATCGTCACTGGAAGGGTCTATAAGGGGAGAGCCTTTCCCTTGACTAAGAGGTGATGACTTAGATGGAAAAAGTTTGAGTACTGCCAGAAGGTGTTTAGAATCATAATGGTTCCCATGGACTGCATGCTTCTGGCTAGCTATAGCTGTGTGGCCACACCAGCTGATGGAGCCTGGGAAACACCAACAACCTCATTACATTTCCTGGTCACGGCTCTTTGACAGCAGTCCTATTATCAGCCTGTTCGTAGATGGGGAGACTGAGGCTCAAATAGGTTGAGCCAAATGCCTGTTGGAAAGGGACAGAGCAGGTGCTTAAACAAGCAGCCTCAAAAGCTTTCACCTTGGTACTAACCCATCAAGCTAATTTCCCTCCCATGGGTCCAAGGGGCCAGAATCATCCTTCATTAGTTTCACAGGAAATCTCAGCTTCTTTGGTCCTTCCCTTCCCTGTTTATCTTCTTGCCACTCTCTCCTGTGTAACCTCCCTCTTCTCCCTCCATTTAGTGACAGTCTTTCCTCCATCTAGCCTGAATGCTTTATCTTCAGAGGTCTCCTTGGGCTTCTGCGTGCCTGATCATCCATCATAGCCCTAAAAAATAATCAGAGACAGAAATTTTTATTTAAAAACATTTTTATTCCCTTGTTTAAAACACAATCGATTCTGAATAATACTTATTAACTGAATGAAGGACCAACAGGTGGGTCCCTCTCAAATGTTGATGATGTTGGGCTGAGGTGGATTTTATAAATTAAATCACTGGTTTTGGAGTCCCAGAGCAATAATTTCCTAGGGAGTTAGGATGAGTAGACCACATCTTCCAAGCGGCTGCATGTGAATCTGACCCTGCCCTTTGCCACTATTCTCTCCTGGTTCGATTCTGAATCCTCTGGAGTAGGGTCCAGGAATTGTGTCTTTTTTTTTTTTTTTTTTTTTGAGACAGGGTCTTGCTCTGTCACCCAGGCTGGAGCACAGCACTGCAATGACAGCTCACTGCAGCCTCAATCTCCCAGGCTCAAGCAATCCTCCCACTTCAGCTTCCTGAGGAGCTGGGACTGCAGATATGCACCACCATACCTGGCTAAGTTTTAGAACTTTTTTGTAGAGATGGGGTCTCATTATGTTGCCCAGACTGGTCTCAAACTCCTGAGCTCAAGGGATCCTCCTGCTTCGGCCTCCCAATGTGCTGGGATTACAGGTGTGAGCCACCGCATCTGACCTGAAAGTTGGTCTTTTTCAGAGGTCCCCAGTCATCCTTACAATTAGGCCAGTTTGGGAAACACTGAACTTGAAGGAGTAAACCATTGGTCCTTTCATTTCCTTGCACTTCCACATAACCCATCTCAGAAGCCCCCTCTGGACATCCTGAGGCTGGGGGTCCCAGGACCAAAATTTGAGAACACTGCCCCAGAACAGATGTCAAACTCAGAGGCTTGTTCAAGTACAGATTATGGGCCCCACGTCTAGAGTTTCTGATCTAGTTGGTCTGAGGTGAGGTTGGGGAATTTGCATTTTTAGTGAGTCCCCTGATCATGCTGATGCTGCTGGTCCAGATACCACACTTTGAGAAATCTCCTGTGCTAGATCATTCTGTTGTGTTAAAGAGTAGATTTGCCCTCACCCAGACCAGAGACTTTTCTTCATGTCAAGCTTAGATGTATATAATTGCAATAACTGACATACCAGGCCTTCCTTATAAATCACCAGCTTCCTTAATTATTACAGAGCTCTGCTCTTGCAATGTGTAGAAACATTCTATTTACTGTTAGAAGTAGGTATTAGGTGGCCAGGCGCCATGGCTCATGCCTGTAATCCCAGCACTTTGGGAAGCCGAGGCGGGTGGATCACAAGGTCAGGAGTTCAAGACCAGCCTGGCCAACATGGTGAAACCCTGTCTCTACTAAAAATACAAAAAATTAGCTGGTTGTGGTGGCGGGTGCCTGTAATCCTAGCTACTCTGGAGGCTGAGGCAGGAGAATTGCTTGAACCCGGGAGGCCAAGGTTGCGGTGAGCCGAGATCATGCTGTTGCACTCCAGCCTGGGCAACAGAGCAAAACTCCGTCTAAAAAATAAAAAAAAAAGAAGTAGGTATTAGGAAACTTAGGTGCTAGGATTCCACTTACAACCCGGAGGCAAACTTCAGGAATGTCTACAGAGAAGTCATTTCCCTCTATATGGCCTGATTTTCCCCTCATTTGCCAAATACAACATCTTGAGAAGATGAAATGAGAGAATAAAATAGAACACACATTTACCCTCTGTTAACTGATCATAGGGTAAAAAGAAAATATTTAAAAAAAAAAAAAAAAAGGCTGAGCATGGTGGTTCACACCTGTAATCAGCACTTTGGAAGGCCAAGATAGAAGGACTGCTTGAGGCCGGGAGTTTGAGACCAGCCTGGGCAACATAGCAAGATCCCCATCTCTAAAAAAAAATTAGCCTAGTGTGGTGGTTGCACGTCTGTAGTCCTAGCTACTGGGGAGACTGAGGCAGGAGGATCTCCTGAGCCTAGGAATTTGAGGCTGCAGTGGCACAAATACAATTGTGTACACTGTACTCTAGCCTGGGCAACAGAGCAAGACCCTGTCTCAATAAATAAATAAATAAAATTCAAACACATTCAGAAAAAGTTTAAAGCTCAAGGCACAAATATTAGCCATTACCCTCAGCTTCTGACTTGGGGAGATGAGGAATGTGGCTCCTGGGTCCTAGTTTGTTATTAACTTTAGGGGCAGTGGCCAGGCTTCCCTTTCTTCATCTCTAAAAGGCGGGGATTAGCCTGGACTGTTTCAAACATCGCTCACAGCTGGGAGATCACGAGATTTCAACCCTGACCCAGCACCTGAGACTGGGTTCATTTTTATGTTGGTTCATATGGAGATCTGTTTCTACTCTTCAGATTGTAATCTAGGTTTGGGGCATGAAATATTCCATTTAAAACATCTAGGATGCTTGCAGCAAGTGGGCAGAAAAAGTGTGAGGGCCATTTAACACAAAACAAGGCCAGATGGAAACAAAAAGCAAGTGAAACGTGGGCCGTGGTGTTCTGCAGAGTGGCCCGACTTATCAGTGTGTTCTCTTCAATGCCTGTCAGAGAAGAGGCGATCACTGTGTGTTATGAAATCAGATCTGTAACCGGAGAAAAGATGAAATTGCTTAACTAGCCCGACTCATGTCAGTTTTTATTTGAGAAGAGAAAAAACATCCCTTTGAATAAGAGAAATATAGCAGTCCTTATCTGTCTAGCAACTGTACTCTCTGTATAAAAAAAGGTAGCCCCATGATTCTGCAATTATTATTTTTTAATTATAAATAAATACAATATAAATGTATTGAAGGAAGGTGTGCAAACTTATTTTACTAATGGTCTGTGTGATCATAGTAGTTTGGAGACCACTGCTCTAAGTGATGAAATTTCAGGGGTCACTGCTTTGTCCTTTGCATATTTCTTTTTAAAGAAACTTTGAAAAATAAACATTATAATTATTATTATTTTTTGAGACAGAGTCTTGCTCTGTTGCCCACACTGGAGTGCAGTGGCATGATCTCGGCTCACTGCAAGCTCCGCCTCCCGGGTTCACTCCGTTCTCCTGCCTCAGACTCACAAGTAGCTGGGACTGCAGGTGCCCGCCAGCATGCCTAAAAAATTTTGTATTTTTAGTAGAGACGGGGTTTCACCATGTTAACCAGGATGGTCTTGATCTCCTGACCTCATGATCTGCCTGCCTCGGCCTCCCAAAGTGCTGGGATCACAGACGTGAGCCACCGTGCCCGGCTGACATTATTTTTAAAAGTAGTTTTAGTCCACAGAAAAATTAACCAGAAGATATAGAAATATCTCATATCCTCCCTGCCCCCGTACATACATAGCCACCCTCTTATCAATGTCGCTTCCACCAGAGTGGTACATTTGTCACAATTGATAACCCACATTGACACATCATTATCACCCAAAGTCCATAGTTTACGCTAGGGTTTACTCTTGGTGGTGTACATTCTGTTAGTTTGGACAGATTTATAGTGGCATGTATCTTCCATTAAACCATCATACAGAGTATTTTCACTGGCCTAAGAATCCTCTGCGCGCTGCCTATTCATCCCTCCCTCCACCCTAACCCCTAGCAACTACTGCTCTTTCTACCATCTCCATCGTTTTGCCTTTTCCATGTTGCCATATAGTTGGAATCATACAGTATGTAGCCTTTTCAAATTGGCTTCTTTCACTGAGTAATATGCATTTAAGTTTCCTCCATGTATTTTCATGGCTTGATAGGTCATTTCTTTTCAGTGCTGAGTAATATTCCATTGTCTGAAAGCACCACAGTTTATTTATCCATTCTCCTACTGAAGGACATCTTGGTTGCTTCTAAGTTTTGGCAATTTTGAATAAAGCTGCTATAAACATCCATGTGCAGGATTTTGTGTGGACATAAATTTTTGACTTCTTTGGGTCAAAGAGTATGATTACTACATTGTATGGTAACCATATGTTTAGTTTTGTAAGAAATTGCCAATCTATCCTTAAAGTGACCATACCACTTTGCATTCCTATTAGTCATGAATGAGGGTTCCTTTTGCTCCACATCCTTGCCAGCATGTGATGTTGTCAGTTGTCAGGTTCATGACTACGCCAAATATTATGCTGAATCTGAAGGGAGTGGCTGGATGAGCAGAAAGAACACTCAGGGCTGTAGGCAGGTGAAAGATGGTTTTATTCAGCAGCAGCTCTCATCAACAGCTTTCTCTCACACTGCCCGCCCTGTCTCGGCTGCTTAGTCTGGCGGCTCCCACACACAGCTGCGTAGCCGGCTCTCCCTTGCCTTCAGGGTGAGCAGCTTAACTCTTTCTCTCTCTGGGCACGAGTGAGCTGAGCTATGTCCTGGCTCCTTCTGTCCATCTGCAAAGACGGACAGCTCTGACTCACTCTTTCTTTCTCTGGGCACCTGCGCGCCCACCATGTCAAGTCATGCTGAGGCGTGCCGAGTCCAAGAGCCATGTCTCTGGTGCACAGTGTTAACAGGGCAGTTATACCTTTTACAGACAACTGTGGCTCCAAGTCAAGTATGAACTTACACAAACAGGTTATATAACAAGTGGAGGTGTGCGCCTGCGTGCCAAACTTGCTGACTCACACAGGCCTGGATACCCGCCTCGGCCTATTCCTTGACCAAAGCACATCAAGGTACCTTACATCAGTGTTCTGGATTTTGACTGTTCTAAAAGGTGTGTAGGTGGTGTCTCATTGTTGATTTAATTTGCATTTTCCTGATGACATACGTCGTGGGGCATCTTTAATATGCTTATTTGTCACCCGCATATCTTTTGTGGTGAAGTGTCTCTTAAGGTCTTGGCCCATTTTTAATTGGTTGTTTGTTTCCTTACTGTTGAGTTTCAAGAGTTTTATTTACGTTTTGGATAATAGTCCCATATCAAATACATCTTTGGCAAATGTTTTCTCCCAGTGTGTGACTTCTCTTTATATTATCATAAGTATTTTTTACAGAGCAGAAGTTTCTAATTTTAATAAAGTCTAGCTTATCAATTTTTTCTTTCATAGATCACACCTTTGGTGTCATGTCAAAAAAGTCATAACCTGGCTGGGTGCAGTGACTCACACTTGTAATCCCAGCACTTTGGAAGGCCAAGATGGGAGGATCACTTGAGCCCAGGAGTTCAAGACAGCCTGGCAACATAGAGAGACTCTATCTCTACAAATATTTTCAGAAAAATTAGCCAGGCATAGTGGCATGTGCCTGTAGTTACAGCTACACAGGAAGCTGAGGTGGGAGGATCACTTGAGCCTGGGAGGTCAAGGCTGCAGTAAGCTGTGGTTGTGCCACTGCACTCTAGCCTGGGTCACAGAGACCTTGTCTCAAATAAATAAACCAAAGCAAAACAAAAAGTCACCACTAAAGCCAAGGTCATCTAGATTTTCTCCTATGTTATCTTCTAAGGGTCTTATCATTTTATGTTTTACATTTAGATCTGTGATCTATTTAGAGTTAATTTTTTGTGAAGGGTATAAGATCTATGTCTTCATTCATTTGTTTGAATGTAAATATCCTGTTGTCCCAGTACCATTTTTTTGAAAAGATTATCTTTTCCCCATTGTATGACCTTTGTTTTTTTGGTCAAAGATCAATTGACTATATTTATATGGGTCTGTTTCTGGGATCTCTATTCTGTTTCATTGATCTCTTTATTCTTTTTTTTTTTTTTTTTTTTTTGAGCTGGAGTCTCATTCTGTCACCCAGGCTGGAGTGCAGTGGCCCAATCTCGGCTCACTGTGACCTCCGCCTCCTGGGTTCAAGCAATTCTCCTGCCTCGGCCTCCTGAGTAGCTGGGGTTACATGTGTGTGTCACCACGCCCAGCTAATTTTTGTATTGTTAGTAGAGATGGGGTTTTACCATGTTGGCCAGGCTGGTCTCAAACTCCTGACCTCAAGTGATCCACCTGTCTTGGCCTCCCAAAGTGCTGGGATTACAGGTGTGAGCCACTGCGCCCGGCTCTTTATTGTTTTGCCAATACCACACTGTCTTGATTGCTGTAACTTTATAGTAAGTCCTGAAGTCAAATACTGTAGGTCCTCTAACTTTGTTCTTCTCCTTCAATTTTGTGTATCCTACCACTATTTTCAAGGAAGTTTAAAAAAAAAAATCCATCTTTTTTTTTCCCAACTCTTGCTATAACCCTCACACTGTGCACCAACTCAGCCTCTGTCTTTTACTCACTGGGTGATCTTAGCTGTTCTCTGCTTTTGTGAAGGAAAGAATCTACGTCAGGATATTTATAATTATAACTTATAAACAAAATCCAAACACACTCAGAAAAAGTTTAAAGCTCAAGAAAGAAATTTCATTACCCTCAGCTTCTGACTTGCGGAGATGAGGAATGTGGTTCCTGCGTCCTGGTTTATTATTACCGTCATGCGCGTCTGTGTGAAGAGACCACCAGACAGGCTTTGTGTGAGCACCATGGCTGTTTATTTCACCTGGGTGCAGGCGGCTGAGTCCGAAAAGAGAGTCAGCGAAGGGAGATAAGGGTGAGGCCGTTTTATAGGATTTGGGTAGGTAAAGCAAAATTATAGTCAAAAGGGGGTTGTTCTCTGGCGGGCAGGAGTGGGGGTCACAAGGTGCTCAGTGGGGGAGCTTTTTGAGCCAGGATGAGCCAGGAAAAGGAATTTCATAAGATAATATCATCGCTGAAGGCAAGGACCGGCCATTTTCACTTCTTTTGTGGTGGAATGTCATCGGTTAAGGCAAGGCAGGGCATTTGCACTTCTTTGTGATTCTTCAGTTACTTCAGGCCATCTGGGCGTATACATGCAAGTCACAGGGGATGCGATGACTTGGCTTGGCTTGGGCTCAGAGGCCTGACAATTACCTTTAGGGGTGATGTGGAGCCAGTGGCCAGGCTTCCCTTTCTTCATCTCTAAAAGGCGGTGATTAACCTGGACTATCTCAAACATCGCTCACAGCTGCGAGAGCACGAGATTTCACACCTGACCCAGCGCCTGAGATTGGCTTCAGTTTTACGTTAGTTTATACGGAGGACTGTTTCTACTCTTCTTCAGATTGTAATCTAGGTTTGGGACACTAAATATTCCATTTAAAACATCTAGGGCTGGGTGCTGTGGCTCCTGCCTGTAATCCCCACACTTTGGGAGGCTGAGGTGGGTGGATCACCTGAGGTCAGGAGTTCGAGACCAGCTTAAACTTATGTAATTATAACTCATATAACTAAGTATCCTGACTTAGAGCTGATCCCGACCACAGTGGAGCCTCTAGGATGCAGGTGAACACACAGCCAGGGGAACTAGGCATCCCAGCAGAAGATGAGTGTGTGAGCATGAATCCCTCCCTCTCTCTACACAGGGCTGTACACTTCACAAGGCTCTAAGCCTTGCAGCCAGCCAGGGAGAAAAACAGGGCTAGTAGCAGAATCTTTATTTCCCTAGGAATAAAACTCTGGCTCTTAGAAGTCAAATGAATTTCCCATAGTCCTCTAAATAGGACTGTAAAACACCTGGCTTGAGTTCAGTATTTTTTTCACATAGCTTAGAAGGGCAGGAGAACCAGGGTCTCTTTCTGAGTAAACCCAGGAAGGACCTGAATCACCAGCATCTCCTCAAGGAAGAAGAAACCCTGGCTTGAACGTGGGGTGGAAGCAGGTGAAACAAGGGACCCTCACCTGGAGCCAGCACAGAGGTTCCTGGACTGGAGAAAGCCTGGCTCCCGTGGGTGTCCTGAGGCACAAAAAACTCATGAATCCCAGTCAGTCCCTGGGGGCAGTTTGTTAAATTGAATTCTGAAGTAAGCTGGATGATCTGAGCTAAACATAACTAGACCTTGTTTGAGAATGGGTCTCTACAAATTTAGCTACTTCCCCATGCTTGCTTGTAGTTGGCAAGTTGCATTAAAAATTGTCCACTGATTGCTGTAACATCCATTCTCACTTATATGTTTGTATGTAAGTTCTTTCATTTTAAGGGGAGAGCTCACTGAAGGCCACTGCCTGGGTGGTAGCAGCAGGCTATTGGGCAGCAAAGGCTGGGGGTGGGGCCAGAGGGCTGCCATTGCACCAGCCTTGCTCTGGAGAACAACTTTTGGTTGTTGAGGAATGGTATGACGATTAGTGAGATGTCATTAGAGAATATAAAATATAAATGGCTATGAACACTAATTGTTGCAGTAGTTAGGGACTGACTGATAGTAAGATTTGCCAGGCACAGTGGCTCATGCTCATAATCCTAGCACTTTGGAAGGCTGAGATGGGAGGATCACTTAATTCCAGGAGTTTGAGGCCACCCTGGACAACATAGTGAGGTCCTGTCTCTACCAACATATTTTTAAAAATTAGCCAGATGTGGTGATGTGTGCCTGTAGTCCCAGCTATTTGGGAGGCTGAGGTGGGAGGATGGCTTCAGACTGTAAGGTGAAGACTGCAGTGAGCCAAAATCACACCACTGCACTCCAGCCTGGGCTACAGAGCAAGACTGTGACTCAAAAAAAAAAAAAAAAAAAACAAAAAACTAGAATTATGAAGTAACTGGTGTGCAATTATATTGAAATTGTCTGTTACTTGTCCGTAGCTAGACTATAAGGTACATTCAGGTGGGGCCCATCTTTGTCTTTTCACTGATGTCTCACTGTTTATAGAGTTAGGCATTTAAAAATTATTTGTTGAATTAAATTATTGAATGCAATTGAGGATAGAAATGAGTTAACTTTAAAAAATATTATCTTCTAGGCCAGGCACGGTGGCTCACACCCATAATGCCAGCACTTTGGGAGGCTCTGGATAAATTAGTTTCACCTTAAATCCATTTTGTAACAAAACAGGGATAAGTATGTTAATGAATGAATGACTAAGTAAGTCAATGATCAAAACAGTAAGCGAAACAAATGGGAAATAATACATCAGTAGCCTCTTGACCTGCCTTGGTGGAATGAGGCTCTGGGCATCTGCTCTGAAGAGTATTCTGGGCTCCCCAGAGGTCTGTAGTAGTCCATCCCAATTTTGATGGAGACCAGAGGAATGAGACCAAGGCCATCATCTCAGTTCACACAGGAACCACCTGGAGTTGCTCAACCTTGCAGCCCAGGTTGCAGCATGGAACCAAACTAGTCCTGCCAGAATGATGGTGTGAGCAATGTCTGCCTTCTCGGGGATTTTTCTTCCTTCCTATGGGAGCTGGAACCATGCTCCATGTCCTAGCACGTATTCTCCTTTGGGTCCCTCATAGGACTGACCATGTCCCATGTGTCAGCTTTTCCCTTGACTTTCTTTTACAGCCTCTCCCCATGGTGTCCTGCTCTGCTCTGTGTGGGATCTGGTTAACCTGGTGGAAGGGAACAGCCTTCAAGAGACGGAAACTCTCATGGTGAGAATGTCAGACATAACTGAAAGCCAGAGTTGAAGGCATTTCTGGAGGATGGGCCACGGATTCCTTCCTTCTATGGGTCACTTGGGTCACTTGTGTACACGCTAGAGACCAGGCCGGGTGTAGTAGAAGATTAAACACAGGACCAGGCGTGGTGGCTCATGCCTGTAATCCCAGCACTTTGGGAGGCTGAGGCAGCTGGATCACGAGGTCAGGAAATCGAGACCATCCTGGTTAACACAGTGAAACCCTGTCTCTACTAAAAATACAAAAAATTAGTCAGGCGTGGTGGCAGGCGCCTGTAGTCCCAGCTCCTCGGGAAGCTGAGGTGAGAGAATGGCGTGAACCCGGGAGGTGGAGCTTGCCGTGAGCCGAGATCATGCCATTGCACCTCTAGCCTGGGAGACAGAGTGAGACTCCATCTCAAAACAACAACAACAAGATTAAACACAGACACAGACCTTTTCCCTCCAGAACCTTATACATGAATGAAGGGACCAGCAGCTGCACAGATCATTGTAGTAAAGACAGTATATAATAAGAGCAGTCATTTTTTGTTTAAATATTGATTTGCTGATTCCTATAAAAATGCTTCTTTTGCCCTTTTTTTCTTCCCATGAGCCTTTCTTGCCTCTTTAATGTTATTTGATTGTACTTTCCAGCTCATGGACATTACACAGAATGGCAGTTCCTAGGAAAAGCGAAAATAGAAAAAAACCATAGCTTTTCAGTCAATTCTTGTTAACACTAGAGCCCAGAAGGGTCATGTAGGTCAATGAACTGTTGCTCCTGGCAATTGAAATAATTAATTTATCCTCTGAAAAAGAGAGATCAGGATTGCCCCAGAGCTAAGTTAAAAACTGCGGGGTTGGCCGGGCGCGGTGGCTCAAGCCTGTAATCCCAGCACTTTGGGAGGCCGAGACGGGCGGATCACGAGGTCAGGAGATCGAGACCATCCTGGCTAACATGGTGAAACCCCGTCTCTACTAAAAAATACAAAAAACTAGCCGGGCGACATGGCGGGCGCCTGTAGTCCCAGCTGCTTGGGAGGCTGAGGCAGGAGAATGGCGTAAACCAGGAGGCGGAGCTTGCAGTGAGCTGAGACCCGGCCACTGCACTCCAGCCTGGGAGGCAGAGCGAGACTCCGTCTCAAAAAAAAAAAAAAAAAAAAAAAAAAAAAAAACTGCGGGGTTAAGACAGGGCACACAGTGATGCCTGTAATCTCTGTGCTTTGGAAGGCTGAGGCAGGAGGATTGCTTGAGGCCACGAGTCAGAGACCAGCCTGGGCAACATAGTGAGACATGACTGTGTCACTGTACTCTGTCTCTCCAGACAGAGAGTGAGACTCTGTCTCTAAAAACAGAATAAAACAAAACAAGCCGGGTGTGGTGGCTCACTCCTGTAATCCCAGTACTCACTCCTGTAATCCCACCCACCCTGTAATCCTGAGGCGGGTGGATCATTTGAGGTCAGGAGTTCGAGACCAGCCTGGCCAACATGGTGAAACCCCGTCTCTACTAAAAATACAAAAATTAGCCGGGCGTGGTGGTGGGTGCTTGTGATCCCAGCTACTCAGGAGGCTGAGGCAGGAGAATCGCTTGAACCTGGGAGGCAGAGGTTGCAGTGAGCCAAGATTGCACCATTGCACTCCAGCCTGGGCAACAGAGCAAGACTCCATCTCAAGCAAACAAGCAAACAAACAAACAAACAAAAAACACACAAAAAAACCCTATGGGATTACCTGAGGTCTAGGACTAGATTGTCAAGGCAAGAGAAGGGTAATGACCTGGGCAGTACAGCAAAGTCTTCTGGAAATGACGCACACAGCTTATTATCTCTGCTCTCTATATCCTGCTCGTTACTTCAAGACATGACGGTGCTTTTCTGAACCTCGGTCTCTTCATTTGCAGCATGGCTATAATATCCATTCTATCCACCTCACAGGGTGGTCATAAGAATAGAATGAGTTACCATATATACATAAACTCCATGCTGAGCACACAATACAGGGCTTAGTGGCTGCCTCTCATTTCAGGAGAACTCACATTTCTTAGTTCCCTGGGAAAAGGTTGAGATTGGCAAGTATCCCACATCCATTAGAGAGGTGACTCAGTGATTATCCTTCTAAGGATTAAAAACAGCTTTATCAGGCAGCCACTCTGCTGCAATGTACACAATTTAATTTCAATTTAATCATCTCAACAACCGTACAAAGAAGGTATTTTCTTCTCCCTTAGACAGAGGATGAAATAAAAGTTCAGAAAAGGTAATTACACCCTGCCTGAGTTCACATAGGGATTTGAACTGAGGTCTGTCTGAGGTTCATTTACTTTTTACTCTGCCCCACTGGCTTTCAGCTTTGATAGGTATGGAAATAAAACCTAGCCCTTCACATCAGGCCATTATCCTATACACCCAAGTAGGCCATGGAGAAATGGCCTTTCTCTAAGGGGAAATGGGATCTCTGGAAAAGTCACCTTGCCTCTGGGCCATTGCACGGAGACAGCTGGGGTCCAATGAGATGCCAGTGCCCAACCAATGGGCATCAGCTCTTCATCCTCCTCTCTGTCTTTCTCTAGCATCATATCGGATGACCTCAAAGCCAACAGCTATGGAATGCATATTCCTGGCCTCACAGGTCTCTTGAAGCTGCGAACTGCCCCCAGCAATCAAGCCAGATGGAAGCTTTGGATGGAAGCCTAGCTGGGGAACAGCTTGCGGGCTGAGTAGGGGTGTTCAGTGGGCGAGGGGCAGGCTTCACGGTAACTCTTTCTCCATGCAGTACTGCCTCCTCCTTCTGGCCTGCTTTCTGATGTCCCTAAGGTCTTTTCAAGTAGGAGGAGTGGAAGGACAGAGTGGATGTGGCCAATCAAGAAACACCATCCTCTAATCAGGTCACCCAGGCAGCCCCTCATCTAACCCGGCTGGCTCTGAGCCCTTTGCCTGGGGATCATTCTGTTTTGTAACAGCAAGACTGACCTCAAGCTAGGCCACTTGGTCTGGATCTTTGATCTAAACAAGCACGAGGGCTTTCTCCCTGGAGAGTTCTGTCTTGCTGGCAGGCCTCCAGAAGGGGGCGTTGCTGTTGCATATGTCAATAGGATAGTAAGCTTTAGGAACAAGCTGCAGTAGTTTAGCCAAGGGAGTTTACAAGTTAGTCCTTTGCTTGGACTGCTTTGGTCACCAAGGGTAAGTGCTTGCTGATGACTTTTGCTCTGGTACATTAGTATCTAAACTTTCCAGAGATGTGTAAAAGAGAGCCTCATAAAATTTATAGGAGAACACATCAAAGTTACTAGATAGAAGGTCATTATACAAAAATTAATTTGCATTTTAAGGTACCCACCACAGTTAGAAAATAAAAAAATTTAAAACTAACACCTATAAGAGAAACAAAAGCTATAAGGTACCAGAAATATATACATGACCTTTATGAAGAAAATTATAAAACTTTACTTGTTTAGGTATTCTTTTTGTTTTTGTTTTTGTTCTTACGGTTTTTTAGAGACAGGGTCTCTCTCTGTCACCCAGGCTAGGGTACAGTTGGCACCATGATAGCTCACTGCAGCCTTGAACTCTTGGACTCAAGCAATCCTCCTGCTTCAGGCTCCTGAGGAACTGGGACTACAGGTGGGTGACACCACACCTGGCTTTTTTTTTTTTTTTTGGTAAAGATAGGATCTCACTATGTTGCCCAGGCTGGTCTCAAACTTTTGGCCTCAAGTGATCCTCCTGCCTTGGCCTCCCAAAGTGCTGTGATTACAGAAGTGAACCACCGTGGTTGGCCTAGGTATTCTTTAATAGATAAATAGATGTATTTATGATATGAAGGTTTGGTGTCATAAATTTCTTTTCTTTTTTTTTTGAGATGGAGTCTCCCTCTGTCGCTCAGGCTGGAGTGCAGTGGCACAATCTCGGCTCACTGCAAGCTCCACCTCCCAGGTTCACGCCATTCTCCTGCCTCAGCCTCCTGAGTAGCTGGGACTACAGGTGCCTGCCACCACGCCCGCCTAATTTTTTGTATTTTTAGTAGAGACAGGGTTTCACCGTGTTAGCCAGGATAGTCTTGATCTCCTGACCTTGTGATCCACCTGCCTTGGCCTCCCAAAGTGCTGGGATTACAGGTGTGAGCCACTGCACCTGGCCTTGGTGTCATAAATTTCAGTTCTTCCCAAATTATAAATTCTACGTGACTCCAACCAAATTCACATAGGATTTTTTTTTTTATGGGTCTAGACAATATGATTCTAACGTTATTGTAAGGACCAAAAATGGTTAAGAAATTTTGAAAAACTTCAAAATTGATGAACAACTTCAAGATGAACAACTCACCCTATAAGGCTATAAGGCCTGTTAAGACTGTGTCGCTTTAGCTCAGAAAGAGACAAACAGACCAATAGAACAGAATAGAGACTCCCAAAACAGATCCCTGTACTTGTGAAGACTTGATATATGGCAGAGGTGACATGCAGATCAGTAGAGAAAGGATAAATTATTCAATTAGTGGTACTGGGAGTTTGATAGCCTATACTGGAAAAAAAAACCCAACGATATGAAATTTTAGGTGAAAAAAAATTTAAAGTAAAACTTTCAGACTTCTAGGAGAAATACAGAAAAACTTCCAAGATCACAGTATAGGCAATAATATCATAAAACAGAATAAGTACAAGCACTAAAGAAAAACATTTGTCAATTTGTGTGCATTAAAATGTAAAGCTTTGGCTGGGCATGGTGGTTCATGCCTATAATCTCAGCACTTTGGCAGGCCAAGGTGGGAGGGTCACTTGAGTCCAGGAGTTTAAGACCAGTCTAGGCAACCTAGTGAGACCCCATCTCTACAAAAGATAGGAAAAAATAGTCGAGCATTGTGTTAGTCCATTCTCACACTGCTATAAAGAACTATCTGAGACTGGGTAATTTATAAAGAAAAGAGATTTAACTGACACACAGTTCTGCAGGCTGTATAGGCGGTATGGCTGGGGAGACCTTAGGAAACTTACAATCATGATGGAAGGTAAAGGGGAAGCAAGCACATCTTCACTTGGTGGCAGGAGAGAGAGAGAGAGAAGGGGGACGTGCTACACACTTTTAAACAAACAGATCGCATGAGAATTCCATCATGAGACAGCACTAGGGAGATGGTGCTAAACCATTAGAATCCACCCCCATGAGCCAATCACCTTCCACCAGGCCCCTCCTCCAGCACATGGGAATTACAATTCAGTATGAGATTTTGGTGGGGAAACAGAACCAAACCATATCAGGCATGGTGGTGTGCCCCTGTAGTCCCAGCTTCTCAGGAGACTGAGGTGGGAGGATTGCTTGAGCCAGGGAGGTCGAGGCAGCAGTGATCTGTAATCATGGCACTGCACTCCAGCCTGGGTGACAGACAAAGACCCTGTCTCAAACAAACAAACAAACAAAAAAAGGTAAAGTTTCTTTTCCTCAAAATATGCCATAAAGTAAGATAAAAAATAGACAAACACAAACTGGGAGAAGATATTTGCAATGTGGCAGTCAGGGGAATGTGCTGTTCAGCTCCTTTCAACAGAGACACACGTATGAGGTGTGACTGACTGACAGCCTGGAGCTGCCTTATCTTCAGGATCTACCACTGTGTTCTAGCAGAGTCCATGCTCGCTCTGAACGATCCTAGCCAATGACTGAGCATGGAGGGAGTACCAGAGTTGAGTCATTCTTGCTCAATGTGGGAAATCTTTAAAAGGCAAACTTTCTTCTGGGGCTCCCCATTTCTCAGAGGTGCCCTGCAGATGGAGGCTTTTCCTACCCAATTCTCTTTCCTCTTCTTCCCTTTCACAGGCATAAAGACCTGCATTGGTGTCTGAAAACCCTCCCCAACCATGCCTGCTCTTTTCCCCACTATCCTGCACAGGTGTTACCCCCCATTATTGTCTTGCGCTTCCAATTTTGTTTTGATTTCTGCTTCCTGGAAGACTTGAATGAACATAGCCTATAAAGAACAAAAGACTAGTATCCAGGCTGGGCATGGTGGCTCATGCCGTAATCCTAGAGCTTTGGGAGGCTGAGGTGGGAGGATTGCTTAGGGCCAGGACTTTGAGACCAGCCTGGGCCAAATAGCAACACCTCATCTCTACCAAAAAAAAAAAAAAGGACTATTATTCAGAATGTATATGATTTGGAATCAAATGCATTCTATAGGATTCAAATCATATAGACAAATTTATATGCAATCCAAACTGTAGATTGATAAGAAAAAGGTAAATGTCTCAATAGGAAATTAGGCAAAAGACATGAACATGCAATTCACAGAAGATGAAATCTAAAAGGCCAATAAATACATGAAAAGATGCCAATCTCAGTAGTAGTCAGGGAAATGTAAATTAAAGCAAAGCAAGGTACAATTTTATATCTATAAGACTGGTAAAAACGACCATTTGCCAAAGTATTCAAGAAGATACAGAGCAACATGTACATTGTGGTGGGAGTATAAATTGATGCAACCATTTTGAATAGTAATTTAGTAATTACTTATCTAGTAAAGATGTGGAAGTACTTAACCATCATTCCACTTAAGAGATTCTCCCATGTGTACATAAGATATGCAGAAGAATATATTGTAGAATTATTTGAAAGAAGAAAAAACCCAGAACAACCTAAATGTTCACTAAGAGAAAAATAAGTAAATATCATATAACTGTGAAAAGAAACCAGAACAAAAATTTCCAGGAAATTTCTGAAAAGAAAGTGAAAAGTTGACTTTGGCTGTGAAAGTCCTATAATATTTATTTTATTTATTTTAAAGTAAAAAGAGAGGAAGAAAGAGAAAGAGATACTTGTTTATCTTCTAGTCTACAGAAACTAAATTAATGAGTACTTTTGATATGATTTGTATTGGCCACATTAACTTCTGAAGGAGACAAACTATGGTTTTGTCAATCCTTCATCTATCAAAACAGATGAGGAAGAGTCATTTGGTAACAATTTGTTTTCTTTTCTTTTTTTTTTTTTCTCTCATCAGTCTTGACAACTGTTGAAGGTGCTAGAAGTTTGGTGGTGCTCTCTTAAATGTCTGGCCTGAGTGTGCCTGGCATTCAGAAATACAGATGAGAAGGGGGAAGGGGAGGTGGGTTATGGCGGGTGGAGCAGAAAGGAATGTGGGCCACCCTAGCATGTGTCCCTGCTGGGGAACTGCCTTGCTACCCAGCCTTCATCTAGCATAAGGCTGCCAGCCAGCTGCTGCCTCATGTGTGCTGTCCTGGAATTCTTATTACATCTCAGAAATCCTGTTCTGGCCAGTGATGAAATTACAGACAGCAAAGTCCAGCCTTGCCTATGTGACCTGAGAGGGGAAACCTCTCTTCTGGATCCCAGTTTTGGAAAATCTTCCAGGCCTGTCTGCCAGGGACTTGTCCTCAGTTGCCTTCCTGATCTGGGACCAACTGAGAAGCCCTGAACTGTTTACTGCCCCCTCCCTTCCCACTGGAATGCATCTGTTGACTTTGTTACCATACCCTCCGATCAAGCCGGCAGCAGGTAATAAGCATCAATAAAGAGCAAGACCTGGGGCTAGCACTGAACATAAGCAACTAGATCAGATCTGGCTTCCAAAGAGGTTCAATGAAAAGAAGTGTTATTTTATTTTTTAAAATCTTATTCAGAAAATATTTATTGAGCCCTACAATGTACTTGGGGGGAAACATGGGAAAAGATTCATACCTTGTTCTCAAAGTGTTGAAAGCTCAGAGCAGAAGGTAGACAAGAGAATGGATGATTACTTTTGGATGAGATAAGTGCTAGGACAGATAAGAGCAAGGTACAATGGCACCCACTGGAGACCCCAGGAGACTTAAACCTGAGAGCTGGGGAAGGCTTCCTGGGGAAAGGACATCTCAACTGAGACCTGAAGGAACAGGACTTAGCCAGGTGCTCTGTGTAGGGGTTGGGGTACAGTGGGGGGTGACTGTTAGGAAATAGAGATTGAAATTATAGACAGAGCAAATAACAAGGGCAAAAGGAAAGAGCAAGGCCAAGAATGATTTGCAGGGGGAAATATTGGGGTCAAGGAAACTAAGTAAGAGACTGGGAATGAAAGGCATCCGTTGCTTCAGGGAGTCTATGGGAAGAGGCTTTCTTCTCCTCTCTCCCCTTCTCTTTATTTTCTCCTTCTTCTTCTCTCTCTTTTGTTCTTCCCCTCATTAAATACTTTGTGATTCTTCTATGCATTTGGAAGTGTATTGGTGACTCCAAATGAAGGAGATGGTGGCAGTATTATTGGGGTAGGAAGTGATGTGTGGTAGGTAGAATAATGGCCCCCCTAAAGGGGTTCATTTCCTAATCCCCGGAACATGTGAAAATGTTACTTTATAAGACAAAAAGTACTTGGATTAAGTTAAGGATCTTGAGATGAGGAAGTTATCCTGGATTATCTGGGTGGGCCCAAGGTAATCACAAGAATCCTTAAAAGATGGAAGAAGAGAGAACTTTGTCGAAACGGTAGGGGCCAAGGGAAAATTTCCCCTTTACTCTCTGAAGGTTTGCTGAAAAATCAACTCATAAATGGCAGATTACTTGGAGAAAAGGCATATAAACATGTTTAAGGCTTATTTATTTAAGGCTCTGTGTATAACACAAGAGCCTTCAGAATGAAGACCCAAAGATACAGGGAAAATTGTCCATGTTTATGCTTAGGTTCAGAAAAGTATGGACAGCCATGTAGAAATATAATTGGACAAAAAGATTATGATCTAATGCTAATGTAAGTGCCTGATGGGTTCTTCTGGCCTGCTGCCCAGAAAAGCCAAGTCACTGAGAACAGCAGGTGTTGCAGCAAAGAAAGAATTCACTAATCACAGGATCAGTCAAGCAAAAGGATGGAAGATAATTCTCAAATCCACCTCCCTGAGAACTCAGAGCCTAGGGTTTTTTAAGGGTAGTTTGGTGGAGAGAGAGCTAGGGAATGGGTATGCTGATTGGTTGAGTTGGGAAGGAAATCACAGAGGGTTGAAACTGTCTTCTTGTGCTGAGTCAGTTCCTGGGTAGGGGGTCACAAGACCAATTGAGACAGTTTCTTGATAATGGGTTAACTGTTCTGGATGGCACCAGCTGGTTCATCAAAATGAAAAGTCTGAAAGATACCCTCAAACACCAATTTTAGGTTTTACAATAGTGATGTTATCTGTAGGAGCAATTGAGGAGGTTACAAATCTTGTGACTTTTGCTTCTGAGGCTGCTTCTGAGACCTTCATTTTGGGATGTTATTTTCTGAGCCCCAACAATGCTCTGCTGTTTTCTTTGAAGCTGGAGGAAGGGGCCACAAGCCAAGGAATGCAGGTGGCCTCTGGAAGCTAGGAAAGGCAAGGAAGCAGTGCCTTTTCTAAAGCCTCCAGAAGGACCACAGCCCTGCCAGCCTCTTGATTGTAGGAGTTTTGACCTTCAGAACTATAAGATAATAAACTTGCGTTGTTTTAATCCACTAAGTTTGTGGCAGTTTGTTACAGCAGCAATAGCAAACTAATACAAGGTGAATAGGTTCCAGAGTGGTTTAGGAAATAATTTGATTAGAAGGAGGAGGTGAGAGAGAGGCCTCCTTGGATTTCTGGGTCAGGCATTAAGATGAATTGAGGTACCATTCCCTGAGCTAGGGCTCAATGGTGAGAGGATGGCAGGGAGGGCTGGTGATGGCGTATTCACTTTTGGACATGTTGGGGTTGCAGTGTTCATGGGGGTTCAAGGTGAAGGTGTCCAGTAAACACTTGTCTGCTGGGACAGAGGCTGGTCTGGAAACTGAGGGTGTTCATAGTCACTGAAGTTCAGGTGGTGGGGCCATGAGAGTGACATTGAGAGGAAAAGAGAGCTGGGGCCAGAGCCTGACATTTGAGGGAAGATCTCTTTGTAGGTCAGGAAATAGAACAAATCATGCCTCCACGGGATTGTTTTTTGCTTTGTAAACTTTTTGACCCTTGTATATTCTTCGCTCCCTGGTGTTTTTTTTTAAAACTTTACCTTATGTACAAATGGGCAGATTTCAGTTCTCCACTCCTGGATTCTCCCTCTCATTCCTGCTAGTGCCTTCCCAGATACAGAAGGCCGTGGAGGGGGGATTTAAACTGTTTCTGGGCTCCAGCTGCCTCTCTTCTGACCCTGCCTTCTTCTTCTTCTTTTTATTTTCTTGAGACGGAGTCTTGCTCTATTGCGCAGCTGGAGTGCGGTGGCATGATCTCGGCTCACTGCAACTTCCTCTGCCTCCCAGGTTCAAGTGATTCTCCTACCTCAGCCTCCCGAGTAGCTGGGATTACAGGTGCATGCCACCACTCCTGGCTAATTTCTGTACTTTTAGTAGAGATGGGGTTTCACCATATTGACCAGGCTGGTCTCGAGCTCCCGACCTTGTGATCCACCTGCCTTGGCCTCCCAAAGTGCTGGGATTACAGGCATGAGCCACTGTGCCCAGCCCCTGACCCTGCCTTCTATGCTAGGCTCCTGCTCCCAAGCGTCCTCTGCAGAGGCTCACAGAGACAAGCCTCAGTGCTAGCTCATGATCCCAGCAATCTCCCTGCCCCCCGCTTCTCCCCACCCTTCTCTGCCCATGTCCTGACCTGTTCCTACCTACTTTCTCCTTGGGTTCTCCTACTCACATTTTGAGTCTTGTTGCTGGCCCCCTCCAGAGGAAGCAGCCCTCCTGACTCTGTACCTGGCATGGGAACCTTAGCTTAATTTTGCCATTTCAGGATTTGAGAACCCCAACCCCACTCCCCAACTTTTGCACTTACTATTCTCCCTGCCTAGAACACACTTCTAGAAGGGACATCTGAGTTAGCCTGACTCAACTTTCAAAGCACTGCAGGATTTTTGTACACCGAAGGTAATTTTGCTTTCTGTATCACATGAATTGTACACAACTGTTGACTTGTTTGTGTCCATCTTCTTGATCACAAGTTCCTTATGAGCAGGGACCCTGGTTTATTCATCTCGTATCCTCAGCACCTAACATACCACGTGGTTCAATAAATTTTCCTGTTGGACAGAACCCTTCTAGACTGGATCATTGTCTTCACTCTGACAGTGAGGTGAGCATGCGTCGGAGGAAGATGTTTTCCTAGCCTGAGTCCTGACAGGCAGTGCACTAATTAGCAACAGGTGAATAGCAGCGCGCAACCCACAAGCTGCGCTTACATAACATGCAGTCTTCTGCTCCTCACTGTCTCCAAGCTTTGCACAAGCTCCGGCTGCCTGCTTCTCTGCACCAGAGGCTGCAGGGATCACGCGCCTCTTGGCCTCTCTAAGAGATACCTGTGCTTGGCCTCACATATCTGGCTTGACAACCTGAGCCAGGCAGCCAGCAGGAAGGAATCGCCTCTATCCTGGAATGTCTTGGCAGGTCTGGAATCCAGTCAGGGAGAGTGCTAGTCAGAATGTGTGGCTGGGAGGAGCGGGGAGGCTAAGGGATAACTGCATAACTGAGTCTCCAGGGCTCTGAAATCCCATTTTTCCTGGGGTTAGGGTGGAGACTCAGATGAGAAATGCAAGATGATTGAATTTGGACAGGAAAAGGAGATGGAAACCATGTGAGCAACCTAGCTGCTGCTGGTGGATCACGTGCCGGCCTCTGAGCACTTGTTTCCAAAGGCGAGAGCCAGCTGGTGCAGGTCTTAAGGACACTTCTCAGTTGCCTCGGACAGACAGCTCATGGGGAGCCAAATGCAGCCGGAGCCCCCCTCCCCACATCTCTGTGTACTGTTTTGCACTCCCCTTAACCTAGAAAAAGAAGGCAGATTGAGTTGATCAAATTACATGCTGGCCGTGCTGTGCCTCCTCCTCACCCCCAAGGTTAAAATTGTGGATTCAGTAATATGCATAATAACCCCGGAAACATTGAGTTCACGGCACAGAAACCTTGTTCATTTCTGCAAAGGCAGTTTAAATACTAAAGCCAAAAGTAGACCCACAAATAGCACAAGGGTGAAATATTTAAGACTCTGATAGCGCAGTGGGTCTTCCGTTTTGCTAAACAAGTGGTTCTCAAACAAGATGGCAAGAAGGGCTTATTAAAATACAGATTGCTGGCCCTGCCCCTACAGATTCTGCTTCCGTAGGTCGGGGCCAGGCACATCATTGGTTCAGGTTCTAAGATCCCCAGTGATGCTGATGTTGTTGTTCCAGGGACCTTGCTTTGAGAACTTTTTTTTTTTTAAACAGCTGAAGAAACTTAATTAGAGAGAACTACATAAAACAAATAGACGTAAAAGCTGCTATGTGAAAACCTGGCCTCAGAGCAGTCACAAGCAGAAGCCTCCAGATACTTTATATTGTCCCTTGTGTAGTAGGTCAGCCTCTCCCAATGGCTTTTCCAAAGGGTACCCTAGGATTCACAGCCTTTCCTCTTTGTGGCTCCTATAGTGCCCCTTCCCCATGGTGCCTACTGCATCCAACCTCTTGGTACACAGCTAAGGGAAGGTGAATCTAGGATGCAGTCCACCAAAGACTGTGGGATTTAGAGTTTAGAAAGTTCAGCTTGTATAGGCTGGGCGGGGTGGCTCACTCCTATAATCCCAGCACTTTGGGAGGCCAAGGCAGGTGGATCACCTGAGGTCAGGAGTTTGAGACCAGCCTGACCAATATGGTGAAACCCTCTCTCTACTAAAAATGCAAAAAAAAAAAAAAAAAAAAAAAAAAAAAAATTAGCCAGGCATGGTGGTATGTACCTGTAGTCCCAGCTACTTGGGAGGCTGAGACAGGAGAATTGATTGAACCTGGGAGATGGAGGTTGCAGTGAGCCAAAGTTGTGCCACTGCACTCCAGCCTGGGCAACAGAATGAAACTTGGTCTCAAAAAAAAAAAGAAAAAGAAAACTCAGCTTGTATCCACCAAAAATATCACCAAGTTATTTCCAAGCCTTTCTAGTTTTCTGTTCCCTTCCATGACCCCAACCCCATCTCTGAGTCTATTGACTTTAAAAGCCAATGTTTCTCCTTGAATGATTTCCTCCACTCTTCCCCAAGAACACACATTTCTCTGTGGAAACTGAATTGTTGCTTTTGTCCTTAGTTTCCTGGAAGAATCAAGATAATTTTCTGCATGGCCTTCATGTCAACTCTTTTGATTTCACTCCAGTATTACTCTCTCATGGGCTCCAACAGCCTCAGTTCTTTCACAGAAACTTCCCGAGTTAAAGTCTGCTATGTCTTCCCCACTCTGACATTACGGCATCAGTTTCATCACCTCTTGAGAATTCTCATTCCTCTTCCAACCAGCTGCCTTGGCCTACTTTAGACCACTTTGCTGTGAAAGGAAGTCTCTCTCTCCCCTGGGGTTAAGCTCTCACTTTTGAGCCATAACCTCACACCTGTCACTCAAGTGCAACCCCTCCCCCACCCCCACTTTCCTCTGGTGGATGAGCATTGTGGTGGAGACGGGGTGGAGGGATGGGAATAAGGTGGGGGGCAGAAGATGGGAGAGGTGGAGATTATTTGCTACTGAAACATTCATCTTAGGAAAAATCAGATCCTTGATTTCCTTCCCTTATGCTTAAAAAAATGCAATTTGGTGTTGTCTTTAATTTGGGGTGAGGTTCCGTAATGGGTCCTGTCTTTATGGTCTCTGAATGTCTTAATCGGACTCTGACTGCTGCAGCCCAGCGACCAAGTCTTATGACTCCAGGCTGTGTTTCAGCGGGAGAACCTTGCACATTGCTTAACGAGCTGTTTTAGTTTAGTTTTACGCTGTTCAACTATTCGCTGAAGGAAAGAGTGAATTATGCTCCATAGGCCTTAGCTTAGCTGGATGGTGGAATTCACAATTACAGTGTCACACCTCACGTCTTAAATTTAAAACTCTCTACCTCAGAAAACATCTTAAATTTAAAAATATTTTTGAGGTTAAAAAAGGTAAAATCTGCAAAACATTTTTTTTTTTTAATTTCCACAAAGAATGCCTCCTCCCCTCAGGCAAGTATTAAGAGTGTAATTTTCTCCTTGAGGAAAGTGACGTAAGTCATCTGACAGGGCCTGCATGATCCGGGTCACTCACTGCAAGTGCTCCGGCAGGCTCTTCCTAATGCAGAAGCTTCCTGAGCTTGCACATTGGCATCCGTTCGTGGTAAGGCTGGAGGATGGAGCTGTGCTATTTCTTACCTTAGGACTTATGAAGCAAGCATCTGTGGAAGCCAGGGTGACAGAGTCCAAGGTTTGGCTTGCGATTGGCTTCAAGGACAAAGACTTTTGTGTCATCTGAGCAAATATTAGGAATGGGTCACTGCTGTGTGCCACTCACGGCTCACATCTGGGTGTTAGGAAATCCAAACCTGCAGCCAAAGCTGTCATTCTGGCTGGGTATGAATGTGTCATCTACAAGAGGCTGCAGCCAAGCGCAGAAATCCAGCCAGCAGCTAACCCAACACAGAAGAGTCACTCTAAGTGCAATGGCCACCCTCTTCCTCTCCTGTTCTCCTGCTCCAAAGGGGACCTTTCTAGGAGTCATCCAGGTGATCCTCTCTGGACAGCCTGAATTAGAACCACTGCAGAAAACCGAGTGTGCACGGCTGAAACCACCCTCTGTCCCGGCCCTTTACCAAGCAGACTGGTCAGTCCAGCGAGGCCCCCAGCATATGGGGCTCAGTTCTTCAGGCTGCCTCCTTGGAAATGGCAGAGCAAAGTCACAGCAGGCTGGGTGCATGCCCTCCCCAACCCTGGGGCACGCCAATGGGGTCAGTGACAACTGTTTCCAATTAAGGGCTTTGCTGAGAAGAACAGACTGTGTTCTGGAAATAAAACTCCCTTAAAAAATGTCCACTTCATCCTGGACTCAAGATAGGAAATTTCTGTGTTCCCAACCAGAAAATGTAAAGGCAAAGGAAAAGCTGGAGAGTCTCTTCTCTAAACCTTCTTTAGAGATATTTAAAGCAAAAATAATTCTCCATGCCTTCCTGAGGGAGCTCCTTAGGCCCAGGGTTGTTTCCTCGACTTCTCTTGCTGATTTAGTGGTGTGTGTGGGCTCATACGCCCCTCTGCAGTAGGGTGTACATCCAGGAAATCATGGAGTAGGGGTTTTGTCCAGGATACCACAAATGAGGTAATCTAAGTGACCATTTGTGGGATAGGTCATTACAAATGCCTTTCTTTTCTAGGGCAGGAAACGGAAGCGCTTGGGAAGGCAGAAGTTGCACGTGCTCTCACAGTCAACTGTGCTGGAATAGGAGGCCAGGAATCACCTCTGTTGGAGGAGGAGGACCCATCAGGCATCCCTTCAAGAATGCCAAGGTCCACAGCAAGCGCTTCCCTTCTATGGGCACAGGAGGGCTGTGGGAGCCCAGAAAATGTGCTTCTGGCCAGAGGTATGTGGCATTCTTTATAATAATAGACATTTGGGAGCATTTACTATATGCTAGGCACTTCTCTTGACATACATTAACTTTTTATTTTTATTTTTTTTGAGACGGAGTCTCGCTCTGTCGCCCAGGCTGGAGTGCGGTGGCCGGATCTCGGCTCACTGCAAGCTCCGCCTCCCGGGTTTACGCCATTCTCCTGCCTCAGCCTCCCGAGTAGCTGGGACTACAGGCGCCGGCCACCTCACCCGGCTAGTTTTTTTGTATTTTTTAGTAGAGACGGGGTTTCACCGTGTTAGCCAGGATGGTCTCGATCTCCGGACCTCGTGATCCGCCCGCCTCGGCCTCCCAAAGTGCTGGGATTACAGGCTTGAGCCACCGCGCCCGGCCGACATATATTAACTTAATTAACAACCCTATAAAGTAAGTGCTATATTATTGCTATTTTACAGATGAGAAAACTGAGGCCTACAAAGGCTAAGTAATTTGTCCAAGGTCACTCTTGTAGGAATCGGCAGAGCCATGATCTGAACCCAGTCAAGTCTGATTCCAGAGCCAGTGCTGTTAGTTCCATGCTGTCCTGTCTCATGCCCCTCACTGTCTGGGTTTTAAGGAAAATTATTTATCTAGTCCATTGTATGACTGAGTATGTTCATGTACATGATTCCATTTGATTTCTTTCTACAGCAGCCCTAGGAGGTAGGTAGATTAAACAACATTGTCCCTATCAGATGAGGAGGAAACTAAGACAGAGGTCAAGCATCTTTTACAAGGTCACGCATCTTTTACAAGGTCACCTTATTAGTAATAAACTACTCAGGCTCCTGATTTTGAAGAAATGTTTGCTCCATTGACCCATGTGGAGCTAATCTTCTGTGTAAGATTAGAAACAAGGAGTAATGTCCAACACCCGATTTGCAATCCCAGTTGATTTAAGACCCAGGACTTACCTCTTACACATCAGGACCTCCTTGCAAAATAGAATGGAATCATCGCCTCTAGGTGATACTAGGTTGCCAGGGCAAGATGGGCTTGACCTGCCTCTGGTGATGGGTGTTGACCGTAAGGCCACATGGGAAACTGAGTGCTGGGTCGCAGTGCTCCCGGAACTGGCCTATGGGGGTGCCCTGAAGAAGTGGAGCAACGACAGTCCTTGTTCAGATTACCCTCTCTTCCTGGGTTGCTCCAGCATGTTCTCTATAAGAACTTCAATCATCCTCCTGGCATCGGAGAATCTCAGGTCTGGTCACCATCAATAAGGAGGGCCCACTTTGGATAGAGTAACTACGTACAGGTCACCTGACTGGTGGCTGGCTTCCCTTGGTCCAGTGTACGGTTGCGTTTGGCCTGAGCAGGGTTACAAGGCTGATTTCATTCAACATGCAGGACACTTTCCAGAACAACTTCATTGAAAGAGCCTCCTGGACTCCTTTGTTCTGAAGGGGGCTGAGGACTTACTGCCATGGAGTAACTATCAGTGGCCTGTTAAACACAAAGATAGAGCTTAGAAGAGGCCTTGTTTATTTTATTTTATTAACAATATAGGCCAAGTTTTATTTTATTAACAATATAGGCCAAGTTTAAAGAGTCAAGACATTTGCTGAGGGTCACTGGAACTGTTCACTGCTGAGCTGGAAGCAGAACCAGGCTCCTGACTCTAGGTCCGGCACACTACCACTGCTCCCAGGAGATGTCAAGATGTAGATTGCCTAGTCAAGCAAGCCTCTTAGATTAAGGACAAAGGGATATGGAGTCTACTACCTGCTCCACTGGATGCTTGCTGAGTACTACCCAATATATTTTTTAAAAAGCAGGACTTTCTTGAGTATTAACATTTCAGTATCTTCTCTTCTCTCCCAAATCCCTGCTCTGTAATTTGAGATGCTTCCCTGATCTCAGACTCAGTGCAGATGCAGTACAGAGAGGGTGAGAAGGCATGAGGAAACCCCAAACAATGGAGCCAGGAATCTGTCTGTCGAAGGGAGAGATGCTGGAAGGGTCAAGCAGGTGGGGAGGTATCAGATGCCACATGTCTGTGGTGGTGACCCTGCTGCCCAACGCCAACCCTGCTTCTTGGCAGTGTCTGCTGGACCGTCAGAGGCATGATTCAGCCAGAGGGCACATCCGAACCCATTAGGCATGGAACACCAAGTAAACAGCCCCTAGGAATGTCTCTGACTTGAATTTCAGCTCATTTACTTGGGAGCATCTGTCCTCTCTGGTTGGAGAAAGGAGGAATGGGGGATAGGGAAGGCTCAGCTTACAATGCCCTTTGGCTAAAGGAGGCTGTGTGGTCTGGGGGGCAGTGGTTCTTGGGATGTTTGCTGGGGGTACTGCAGGGACAGAGGGTGGGGAAAGGGGTGACTGAGGGGAAGCCTATTCCCGGCACCCCCACATCCCTGACTCTCAGCCACTCAGTTGCTATCTGCTCCAGTGCAATTCTGCTTGAATTTCATTTCAAGTGAAGGTTCTGGGACTAAAACTTTCTGAGAAGAGTTGAACTCATGGGGATGTGTAGGATGAGAGCAAGCAAGGTTTTGAGCTCATACCTGCCAAATAGTTTCCGAGTGACCTTCATCAAAGCTACTCATCCTAGAAGCCAGACCTCGGTCATTTCCACTGCAAGGAAGATTTGCCTGGGCTCTGTCCTCTCTTCCCACATGGGAAAGGGGTCAGGGCAACCGTCTAAGCAGGTGACCCTGCCTCGGAAATGCTCTCATCTTGAGGGCACTCAGACTAGCCCTCCAACCTATCCCCTCTCCCCTCCTATCCCAGATGAACTCAAAGGTGTGACACTAACTGGAAAGATAAAAAGGAAGATTAAAAATCGAGGTATTGGCCAGGCATGGTGGTTCACGCCTGTAGTCCCAGCACTTTTGGGAGGCTGAGGTGGGCGGATCACCTGAGGTCAGGAGTTCGAGACCAGCCTGACTAACATGGAGAAACCCCCATCTCTACTAAAAATACAAAATTAGCCAGGCATGGTGGCTCATGCCTGTAATCCCAGCTACTCGAGAGGCTGAGGTGAGAGAATCGCTTGAACCTGGGAGGTGGAGGTTTTGGTGAGGCAAGATCATGCCATTGCACTCCAGCATGGGCAACAAGAGAGAAACTCCATCTCAAAAAATAAATAAATAAATAAATAAATAAATTAAGGTACTGTTATCACATAAGTTGACAAGGAAGAAGAAAGATGGGAGAGGACAGAGAGGGGGAGGAGGAATTCTGAGTCTTTTAGCCATTGATATTTACTGTCTAGTCAAGCAAGCTTCTTAGATTAAGTAAAAAGGGATGCAGAGAGTTTGAGACAGTTGCTGCTGGCTCAGGTTAGGTAAAGTACGCTAATTAGAATAGGGTGGGAAGCCAGAAAAGACATAATTACCCATCTGATTCCAAATGAGGCTCGTTGAGCCAATGGGAAGCTCGCCATAGCAACACAACCTGCTGGAAAGATCAAAATCACTGAATGCAAACTGCAGCAGGTCAGGAGTGTACTCTGATATTCAACTGAGGACTGACAGGTCTCCAAAAAAAGGACTGGCACCTTTGCTGACTGCTGAATTCCCAAACGCAAGCCTGCTCTCCAAATTCCATGACGAGCATAACGCCCCACCTCCCTGAGTGTCTCCTTGCTGTTCTGTGCAGTTATCTATTAAAGGAAAGATGACTTTTAAAAACAGCATTCTCTAGGTAGTAGGTGTGCAAGTAGGGGGACTTAAGTGATCTGAGGAGTAATGATGATGATGGAGAAGATGAAGCTAAAGAGGGAATCAGAACAAGATTATAGATGGGTTAGCAAATCTGGATTATTTAACAGTAGTTTTTGGAGAATACCTATGCCCCCAACAATAGAGGTTATGGAAGAAAAAAAAATCAGACCTAACGTTTCCATGAAGATTCTTAGTAGCTGATGCATTTTAGCCCAAGGAGATGATACCATAGTAATTCAAATCCCTTGTCCCCATGACTAAAAATAAGGATGATTAAAGAATGGAATCTTAGCTCTCTGACATCCCAGACAGTAGGCCTTGTCCCTGGACTTGCAAGTTGAGCAAGACAATCACAGTGGAGAAAAAGAAATGCCTTTATATTTAGATTGTTTTCCACCCATTACTAAGGCAGTAAGGTTGAGGACCACAAGATCACTCTTGGATCCTCATTGGGCCTTCCTCTGGCCAACTGCTTTCTGAGAGGGTCATTGTGCATTCCCGAAATGACTCCGGAATCATCCACCCTCAGATCATCCGTCCACATGTCCCAGCATCTACTGTAGCTGGCAGCAATTTGCATGCCCTCTGGAATTTCTTGGGCTGGATCTCCAAATGCCTGCAGCACTATTTGGAATGTCATCCTCATATCACAGCATCTTGTCTCCAACCGGAGATTTCTCCCACAGTGTTCACTGCATTTATCTTGAGGGTTGACATTGCCACAGCTGTGTAGAGGAGATAGAGCCTGTAGATGCATGAAGCTGTCCCTTCAACAACTTCTCAGACACAGCAAAATAATTCCAGCAAACAACAGAAACCAAGGAGTGTCTTCCATATGGAGGCTAATCAGTGGACACATGAATCCTTAGGGGCAAGGCTAGGAGCATTGTTTTAAATAATTCTGATCAGGGTCAAGGCTAGTACCATGACCAAATGGGCCAGTAAAAGACTGCCCAGGACTTGGGAGGAGGAGAGGTGAGGGATATAAATACATCTGGAAACATCCTGACCTGGACCAGGGAAGGACAGGTTTAACACCATTTTATGATGATGTGTGTGTGTTTAAACTACTTTTGGAATTCCTCTATATTAAATTATCTGAAACTTTGACATCACAGCAAGTCTAGGGTATAAATTGCTATGTATTCTATCTGCTATCTATTAGAGGTCCACAATTTATGGCAGTCTTTGACCCATATGGGTTGGCTATCACAAAACTGCACAAAATCCTGTGAAAGGTAAGGACAGTTTATTAAACTCTCCTGCCAGGCTTTTCAACCCAGAGCCCCACACAGGGATACATACAAACACACACACACGCCCACACACACACGCCCCGCTACAGGACTTCACTATTATCTGTGTTGAACCCCTGTTTCTGCTGTGTTGGGAAAGGGAGATGAGATGTTAATAATATGTGTACTTACTGGAGCACGCACAGGTTTTTTTTTTGGGAGGCACTAAAAATTGGGCAACCAAACTTAGAAAAAGTGACCCTGCCATCTAGAAATCTTGGGTGATAAGGCAGCACAATTGAACTTGTATTGTTGTATCCTCAAGACTTCTTCTTGGTTCCAGTCATCCTGAAGAACCCAGGAGGGCAGGACCCTCACCTCCCATAAACATGAGAGGTCTATGGGTAGGCTGACTCTGTGGGGCCACTCCATGAGAGAATGAGGCCTGCACACAGCTACAGAGGACCCTGGATTGGATAATGAGGGTGATTGTGACATACGGCATGGCAGGAAGAGCCTGATCTGCAATCTGGACTCTACCGCCTCCGAGGTATGTGATCTTTCCCACCTGCTTTAAGCTCTGAGCCTCAGTTTGCTTACTTGGTAGAAGGAGTAGAATTGTCTAAAGTGACCCTAGGGGCTTTCCCTAGGTTGCTTGGGCTGGATGGGAGATTCCTATCTCCTCTCTATTGGAGAAGCTGCATCTGAACCTAGCCCATGGCCTTAGCAGTTCTTTCCCTGACAAGAAGGTCTCTTCTGTCCTGTGGGCTCCAAGGGTCAGGCAGTTGGCACTTTCAGAAAACTTCTATAAACAGCTGGCAAATCCAGACTGCATTGCACCAGACTGCCTTGTTGAGTTTGTTTTTTACTTATAGGATGTGAAAAAAGTATGACAGGTGCAGTGGGGGCCTCCATTGCTAAATAGACCCACAATGTGGTCCAGCAGCTGTGGGAAGATGGATGGGTTCAGGGACCTCTGCCTTCATTTATTTTGCAGGCCCTGGCTTGATAAGTTTGCCCTTCCCCTAGTCAAGCATATTCCTTAACACATGCCTTGTGTCATCATGAAATTTGTCTTGAACCCTAGTAATAGGGACCCAACTTTCATTGCACCTTGTTTGCAGAAATGCGGTTATAACACCTTAAAGGCTGGTGGTAAAAAAAAAAAAAAGCCAGGCACAGAGGCAATACTGTGAATAATGGCACCAAGTTGTGCCTGGGCCTGGCCTATTCAGGAAATGATGATAAATGCAATGTGGCTTTGGTGCTGGGTGTGTGGTGGGGGTGGGCCCTGAGGCTGCAGAGGCACTGGGGCTAAGGAATCATTTTTCCCTTGAGAGCCACTGAGTGTCTACATCCCCACTCTCAGCTTGGGAAAGACAAGTAGAGCCTCCCCTGGCCCCAGCCCCAGGTCCCCAGAAGGTGGTCTGGAGGAGTGGGGAGCAGTTGGAGATTTGAAGGCAAATAGTGATGAGGTCCCCAGTGGAGTGCTGAATGTGGGGTTGATGAGAAGCGTCCTTCAGGAGGATGAATAGGATTCTGTGACCATTACGTGATGTGGAGAGTGAAAAGGAGAAGCAAATGTGCTCAATACACATCACTTTTCTTCCTTTCCTTACCCTCAGCAGACAGAGGTACCCAAGAGCAAAGGGGCCTCCCTGGAGAAAGAACTGACCAGCTAGTGTTTCAAGGCCAAGATGCTAGCTTCACTCCTTGGGCGCTGGACGTCCCCCTCAGCCTTCACCGGACTTGGCTGAACCCTCCCTCTCTGCCCACCTGTCCATACCTGTTTGTGTTGGTCCCCGACCTACACCCCTGCCCACCTTTTTAAAAGAGAAAGGATGGATGCCAATAGCTGTTATTATTTTGGAACTTTATAAAAGTTACCTAAAAAAAAGAATCTGTCAAGAAGAAGAGAGTCAACTATTAAAAATGGAGCTGGCCAGGCGCAGTGGCTTGTGCCTGTAATCCCAGCATTTTGGGAGGCTGAGGCAGGAGGATCACTTGAGCCCAGGAGTTCAAGAACACCCTGGAAAACATAGCGAGATCCTGCCTCCACAAAATTTTTTAAAAAAAATTAGCTGAGCATGGTGGCGTGTGCCTGTAGCCCCACTACTCAGGAGGCTGAGGCAGGAGAATCACTTGAGCCCAGGAGGTTGAGGCTGCAGTGAGCCACGATCAGGCCACTGCACTCCAGTCTAGGTGACAGAGCGAGACCCTGCCTCAGAAAAAAAAAAAAAAAAAAAAAAAAAAAAAATATATATATATATATATATAGAGAGAGAGAGAGAGAGAGAGAGAGAGAAAGAGAGAGAGCGTGCAAGAGATGAGGTTTGGCAAGGGCCACGAGCCTATCTCTGATCTAGGTAATTTTTTTTAAACTGGACCTGGTAAGCAAGGACAAGGTATGCTCAAGACGTGTAGGGGGTGGGACAGGTTCAGCATTTGTTGGGAAGTGGCCTGATATTTTACAGACCTGGAACCTGTAGGTGTCTCATTTATATAAAATTTTTTTTTGAGACGGAGTCTCTCCCTGTTGCCCAGGCTGGAGTGCAGGGGTGCGATCTCAGCTCACTGCAACCTCTGCCTCCCAGGTTCAAGTATTCTCATGCCTCAGCCCCCCAAGCAGCTGGGATTATAGGTGCCTGCCGCCGTGCCTGACTAATTTTTGTATTTTTAGTAGAGACAGGATTTCACCATGTTGGCCAGGCTGGTCTCGAACTCCTGATCTCAGTGATCTACCAGCCTCGGCCTCCCAAAGTGCTGAGATTACAGGTGTGAGCCACCGCATCCGGCCTGTAGGTGTCTCATTTAACTCCCAAGGACACTGTGAGGTATTAGTGTTCCCATGTCGCAGCTCAGGAAACTGTGGCACAGACCATATCTATCTGACACTGAAGCCTCTGACCTGACCCTGAGACACATGCTGGGCATAGGCAGGAGGACCTGTGGTCCTGGGCGTGAGTCCTAAAGGAGCACACGCTCTGCCCCAGTACTTGCTGCTCCCCGAGAACCCCATGTGCTCTTCAACCCAAACCAGTGAGTTCTTTGACTCTCCTCATCATAATCATCGTTAGGATGATCAACATCAAATGGAAATAAGATTGTTTAAAAATCCCATGAAATTAAAATAAATTGCAGCACAATTTTTATCCGTCTGTAGCAAATTAAAGCAGGCAGCCTCTGAGAGTGCCAGGCTCTCCTTTGGCCCATGTTCAAGGACAGGATCAGCTTCCTCACTATCAGCTCAGCACCAGTTCTTGATCACAATGATTATGTTTATGTTTGTTTGTTTGTTTGTTTATTTTTTGAGGCAGAGTCTCACTCTGTTGCCCAGACTGGAGTGGTGCAGTGGCGCGATCTCAGCTCACTACAACTTTGCCTCCCGAGTTCAAACAATTCTCCCACCTCAGCCTCCTGAGTAGCTGTGATTACAGGCACCCGCCACCACCCTTTGCTAATTTTTGTATTTTTAGTAGAGACGGGATTTCACCATGTCAGCCAGGCTGGTCTCAAACTCCTGGCCTCATGTGATTCACCTGCCTTGGCCTCCCAAGGTACTGGGGTTACAGGCGTGAGCCACTGCACCCAGCCTGATTATATTTAAACAGATGTTAAAAATCAGCAGGTCACAAGTCATATCGGGTTTGCAGATATATTACCAATAATATGTTGTTAGGCCTAGCAACTGGCTTTAATTTCCTTTTTAAAAAAAACTGAAATCATTGCCAGCAATGAAATTAACACCAAGAGATTTCACCTAAAAAACATTGTTTTGGCTCCTCTTTAAAAATCCAGGAGCACTGGCAACACAAGGCCACTTTCCCACATGGCAGCAAATGGCTGGAGCTTCGTGGCAACAGCTAACCCCATTTGCTGTCTTCTCTGCCTGGCCTGCTGGGACTGGCTTCATTCACCCGGGTTTCAAATCTGCCCCTTGTAGGCCTCTGAGTCCTTGACTCCTCTATGATGCAAAGTGAGTTGCCTAATTAATTATCATGTTAGACTGACCACACTCCATGCACACTTGTGTCCCAGGGCCTGGGGTCCAAGGCTATGTATGTGGTGGTGGTAGGGACTAGCGACCACAGTGGGGAGTCAAGGGAGGAAATATGGATGCATAAAACATGTGGCCTCTTGCGTCTTAGTGCTCTGCAGCCAACCTGGTCAGCTGTGAGTCCTGATGGAAGATAGCGCTTCTTTACTTCTTGAGCTCCCTATTCCCACTACCCCATACCCGGGACCAGCTCCAAAGGTACAGAGAAATGAAGGAACACCATTAGCATCCGTTCAAGGCCTGCCCTACCCTGGGGGGTCTTTAGCTGCCAGATGAAATGACTGAGGTCCTGGGAGATTGCATTTGCCTGCAACAAATTCCAAGAAATTCTGCTGGAGACTGCGTGGCCCTAAAATGGCTCTGGGCGCCAGGAAGAAGGAAGTCTGGAGGGAGACCGTGGCTGAAAATAATGTCACTCTGCTTGTCCAATTATGGGGTTTTGTTTCTTTTTCTTCTTCTTCTTCTTCTTTATTTTTTTTTTGGTCTTCAAATTTACACAGCTCTTTGAATTTGACCCAGAATAGTAATCTATTTTTATAAACTATTTTATTGAGATATCATTCACATATCATACAATTCACCCACTTATAGTGTAATGGTTTCCGAGATATTACAATAATTTTTAATATTGTGCTAAAATATGTATATAACATAAAGTTTGCTATTTTAGCTATTTTTAAGTGCACACTTCAGTGGCATGAAATATATTCACAGTTAGTATGCAGCCATCCCCACCATCTAGTTCCACCATGTCTAGCTGACATAGCCCCCAACAGAAACTCTGCATACATTGAGCAATAACCCCTTATTCTCACTCCCCTCCCAAGCCCTAGTAGCTGCCAGTCTACTTTCTATCTCTGACTTTCAGTATTCTAGATATTTCATATGAGTAGAATCATGTAATAGTTGTCCTTTTGTGTCTCAGTTTATGTCACTGAACATAATGTTTTCAAGGTTCATCCACATTGTAGCATGTGTCAGAACTTCATTTCCTTTTTCTTTTTTTTTTTGAGATGGAGTCTTGCTCTGTCGCCCAGGCTGGAGTGCAGTGGCACAATCTTGGCTCACTGCAACCTCCACCTCCTGGGTTCAAGCAATTCTTGTGCCTCAGCCTCCTGAGTAGCTGGGATTACGTAGGTGCCCACCACCATACCTGGCTAATTTTTGTATTTTCAGTGGAGATGGGGTTTCGCCATGTTGGCCAGGCTGGTCTCAAACTCCTGGCCTTATGTGATTTGCCCACCTCTTCCCCCCAAGTGCTGGGATTACAGGCCCCCCTCAAGTGCTGGGATTACAGGCGTGAGCCACCACGCCCAGCCAGAACTTTATTTCTTTTTAAGGCTGAAGCATATTTCATTGTATGTGTGTGGCACATTTCATCCATTCATCTGTTGATACACTGGGGTTGCTTCTACCTCTTGGCTATTGTGAATAGTGCTGCAATGAACATGGGTACACAAGCACCTGCCCTAGTCCCTGTTTTCAGTTCCTTTGGGTAAAGACCTAGGAGTGAAACACCATCTCCTTTCAACTACCTCCCCCATCCTGGCAGCTCACACCAAGCCAGAAAATTAACTCTGGTCCTAAAAATAGATGGAGTTTTAGATGTTCTAGGACAAGCTAACTGCAGTTGGACCACTTAGGAGTACCTGTGTGAGTGCTTTGTCTCTTCAAAGCCCAAATGATGCCACTTTTCTTTGCAAGTAAGCAGCCCCCCATGGAGGGCATCTTGTGGAGAAGGCAGACACCCACGAGGCAGAAATGTCCTCAGGGGGGTTCCTACTGCCCCCCTCCTCCCCAAAGAGCAGAAAGAGGGAAAAACCCCCATTGTGGCTGAGGAGAGTGGTCCCTTCGGGAAGAAGGAGAGAGGGAATTAGCCTAGCGAGCTTTTCCTGTGGGGCAGGCACTGGGGTAGGAGATTATCTGGTTGCTCATTAAACCCCCGGGAGTATCGTTGCTCCCATTTTATAGGTCAGAAAACTGGCTCTGAGAAGGTGTCTTATGGACTCAAGAACTCAGTGGCCGACACTGAAAATGCAGAAATGAGAAAAGACCAGCAGATGATGCTTCCTGAAAAGGGGACACACAAAATGCTATGGGAATTTAGGACAGGGAGGGACGCCGCTGCTTCGGGGTTCAGGGGAGTTTTGGGGAGAAGGTGGGCCATGCAGCCAGACCATGAAGGGTAATTTTATTTCCACAAGAAGATGGAGTGGGGAGGGGGGCAGCAGGAATAGATGCTGTAAATCGGTTTAGAATTCTTTTCTGTTCTACCTGGTTAAATCCTGGAGTCCAGGAACTCCTGCCTATATTACAATGGTGCAGGCGGTTTCCTGGGAAGCCGACTCGGATGGAGATTAGAGAGCAGGATGTTTACTAGGGAGTGCCTTTAGGATCAGCGCCTGAGGAAGGGAGGGAAAAGGAAGGGAAGGAAACTGGACTACAATTCAGGCCCCATGAAGGCCTCAGCCAGGCACCAGGGAGCTCTGGAGCTGGGCGAGCCCTTCACTTATTCCAGTTGAGGCGAGGGAGCCTGACCTTCCTCCATGCATCGGGGTTACTGGCTGCGCTTGAAAGGAGGCATGATCTTGGGGGAGGCAGTTATCTTCAGCCATGACAATCCCCCAAGAGAGTTGACAGCTGAGACCTCTCCAGCTGACAACCCCTCCAGCATCTGGAGCAATCAACTTTCCTTTCCCAAAGGGGGATCTGGGCCGCACATTACAGGGTCCACTGGGCACTGACTCACCAGGGTTTTCCCTGCCCTGCTGTTCACTCAAGGCTGAGGACAGTCAGGCTCCCTGGGCCTCTGTCTCTCCTCATCCAGGCTGTGGTTTAAAAAAAAAGAATCAGCTTAAATGTATTGAGTAGTTCATACGTGCAACATCTTTGATATTAGAAAGGAAGAAAAATCTATTTTTTTTTTAGTTTTATGAATATGTATTGATCATTTGTGTTTTCTCTGTGGATATTTTTAATATTCCTTATACTTAAAAACATTTTTTCTATTTTAATTTTTGTGGGTATATTGTAGGTATTTGTGGGGTACATGAGATGTCTTGATACAGACATGCAATGCATAATAATCACATTATATAAAATGGAGTAGGCTGGGCACAGTGGCTCATGCCTGTAATCCCAGCACTTTGGAGGCCGAGGCGGGCAGATCACTTGAGGCCAGGAATTCGAGACCAGCCTGGCCAATATGGCAGAACCCTGTCTCTACTAAAAATACAAAAATTAGCCAGGCATGGTGGTGGGTGCCTGTAGTCCCAGCTACTTGGGAGGCTGAGGCAGGAGAATCGCTTGAACCTGGGAGGTGGAGGTTGCAGTGAGTCGAGATCATGCCATTGCACTCTAGCCTGGGCAACAGCGTGAGACTCCATCTCAAAAAAACAAAAAAGAAAAAAAAGAAAAAGAAAAATACATTAGTTCTTATTAATTGGTTTGATTAATGAGAAAGAGTATTCATCCAAAATGCAAAATTTTCTATACAGTATGTATTTTAAGATATATCTGAGAGTGCAATAATGTGTTCTGATGTTATTACTTTTCAGTGGCATCCCCAAGGAAGATGTTAAGACCTCTAAAATATTTGAGAGCAAAATTAACACAGCTCCAGCCCATGGGCAAGTTAGAGACAGGAGTGGTGTCTGTAGAATGGAGGAAAGGAGAGGCTGCCACTGACCCTCCTGCAGCCCTTGCTCTGACTGCTCCCAGTTCTCCACCTTCTCTGGACTTTGTCACTTCGGTGTGAATAGTTAACTTTTAAGGAGCTGGAGGACTGATCTCAGTAAGCCAGTGACCACTGCCTGCATGTTCAAGAAAATAATCAAAGTCAGTCTTTGATAACCTTCATCTATCTGTTTTTCTTGCAGATAACAACTCGAATTGACTTAAACAAAAAGAAAAGATATTGGTTTATGTACCTAAAAAGCCTAGGTGGCTTTTGAATCCAAGGGTTCAAAATATTATATTGGCTTTGCCTCATCTCAGTTGCTCCATTTTTCAGACAGGCTCTTCTCTCGCAGTGGAAGGTGGATGTAGCAGCTCCAGATTTTTTCGTGTTCAGCTGGAAATAGAAAACCCATTTTCCAGGAACTTAAGCAAAAGTCCTGAGGTTTGATCAGCTTCAGCAGCCCACAGTCATGTGACTGCCTCAGCCAATTACCGTGACCAGGAGAATGAACTATGTTAATTGTCATGCATTGTAACCCTGGATTCTGGGCTAGAACTCCTCCCTTCTCCCCTTCAACATATGGACTGACCCAAATCAAAGGTAGAAACTGTGGAGAGAAGGGGGTGGCAGACACAGCTAACTGCTGTGGTAGATTTTGGGGGACTGGAGCTCAGCATCTTCCACCCTTCTTCTGTAGTGCCTTCCTGTAATTGCAGGGGATTGAGAGCTAACAATCACATTTTCGAGACTCTCTTGCAGCTATAATTTCAGCTGTGACTTGATTCTGCCCATTGGATGCTCTCCTGTGACATTTAAATGACTGAAGTTGGGGGGTTGGCAAGATTCTATTAGAAAATTTGGTTGGGGAAGTGTTTGGTTTCTCTGCAGTAGCCAGGGTGGACATCTCAGTGTCTGGTCCCTGGCTTTGTGGGTGTTAAGAGGCAGGCTGAGTCACCTTTTGGATGGTGTGCCCTATGGTGGGCACCATGTAGTCAGTGTAGATGGCAACACTCTTGGGGACTTCCTGAGTTTGGCCGTGGGAGTCTGGCTATGGAGCCCTTGGCTTTCTGAGCACAGACCAAGCAGCAGCTCGTTTGGTGGCCCAGGTCTGCAGGGTGACCATTAGGATCTCTTTAGCCTCCACAGCAATTTTGTGGGCCAGTTAAGACTCAGAAACAAATTCCTCTTGCTTTGCTCGGCAAGAATGAACTGAATTCTTGCACCTGAGCCATTCTGTGCACTTGAACTCTCTCCCCATCCCTTTAGCTCTCTGCTCCACACCACCCCCTCACCCTGTCCTTCTTCCTTGCTGGCAGGGCCCACTCCCTCCAGAGAGGCTGTGTCTATACAGAGTGGGTGTGTGTGAGAAGGAGAACATTCCTGAATATTTTCTGCCCTAATAAAAAGAGACATTGGAGAAAAATCTCCCCTCCTGCTTTTGGACGTGGCTGGGGCAGAATGTACTATGTGGCACTAAAGCAGCCTTTGTGACACCCTGTGGCAATAGGCCTGAGGACATCAGCCAATGTAGGAGAGATGACAGGAAGGAAATGAGAAGTTCTGAGTCCTTCATGGCACTGAGGTGCCACTAAATTAACACATCTTGGAACTGGAACTAGTTATGAGAATTTTCTATTGTTTAAGCCACTTTCTTTCTTTCTTTCTTTCTTTTTTTTTGAGACGGAATCTTGCTCTGCCACCCAGGCTGGAGTGCAGTGGCACAATCTTGGCTCACTGCAAGCTCTGCCTCCTGGGTTCACGCCATTCTCCTGCCTCAGCCTCCTGAGTAGCCTGAACTACAGGCGCCTGATACACGCCCAGCTAATGTTTTTGTATTTTTTTTTTTTTTTTTTTTTTTTGTTGAGACGGAGTTTCGCTCTGTCGCCCAGGCTGGAGTGCAGTGGCCGGATCTCAGCTCACTGCAAGCTCCGCCTCCCGGGTTTACGCCATTCTCCTGCCTCAGCCTCCGAGTAGCTGGGACTACAGGCGCCCGCCACCTCGCCCGGCTAGTTTTCTGTATTTTTTTTAGTAGAGACGGGGTTTCACCGTGTTAGCCAGGGTGGTCTTGATCTCCTGACCTCGTGATCCGCCCGTCTCGGCCTCCCAAAGTGCTGGGATTACAGGCTTGAGCCACCGCGCCCGGCCTGTTTTTGTATTTTTAGTAGAGACGGGGTTTTACCGTGTTAGCCAGGATGGTCTCGATCTCCTGACCTCGTGATCCACCTGCCTCAGCCTCGCACAGTGCTAGGATTACAGGAGAGAGCCACCACGCCCGGCCCTGTTAAAGCCGCTTTCAACTGAGTTGTGTGGCTACCTGCAGCTGGAAGCAATGTCCATATCTTTTTGTCTCTATCTCTCTATCTCTACCTATACCTATACCTCTAACTATCTATACCTATGTATCCACCCAATGGGTTCACCTTGCCTGCTGCTTAGACAGAGCCGATTTATCAAGACGGGAATTGCAATGGAGAAAGAGTAATTCATGTAGAGCTGGCTGTGTGGGAGACTGAAGTTTTACTATTACTCAAATCAGTCTCCCCGAGCATTCAGGGATCAGAGTTTTTAAAGATAATTTGGTGGGTAGGGGCTTGGGAAGTGGGGAGTGCTGATTGGTCAGTTAGAAATGGAATCATAGGGGGTTGAAGTGAGTGTTTCTTGCTGTCTTCTGTTCCTGGGTGGGATCGCAGAACTGGTTGAGCCAGATTATGGTCTGGGTGGTGTCAGCTGATCCATCAAGTGCAGGGTCTGCAAAATATCTCAAGCACTGATCTTAGGTTTCACAATAGTGATGTTATCCCCAGGAGCAATTTGGGAAGGTTCAGAGTCTTGGAGCAAGAGGCTGCATGACCCCTAATCTGTAAATTTCTTTTTCTTGTTGTTTCTTTTGAGATGGAGTCTCACCTCTGTCGCCCAGGCTGGAGTGCAGTGGTATGATCTCAGCATATTGCAACCTCCTCCTCCCGGGTTCAAGTGATTCTCCTGCCTCAGCCTCCAGGGCAGCTGGGATTATAGGCATGTACCACCATTCACAGCTAATGTTTGTATTTTTAGTAGAGATGGAGTTTCATTATATTGGCCCGGCTGGTCTTGAACTCCTGGCCTCAAGTGATCCGCCCGCCTCTGCCTCCCAAAGTTCTGGGATTACAGGTGTGAGCCACCGCGCCTGGCCCTAAACTGTAATTTGTAATCTTGTAGCTAATTTGTTAGTCCTGCAAAAGCAGACTGGCCCCCAGGCAAGAAGGAGGTCTTTTTGGGAAAGGGCTATTATCAATTTTGTTTCAGAGTCAAGCCATGAACTGAATTCCTTCCCAAAGTTAGTTCAGCCTATGCCCAGGAATGAACAAGGACAGCTTATAGGTTAGAAGCAAGATGGAGTTGGTTAGGTCTGATTTCTTTCACTCTCATGATTTCCTTAGTTATAATTTTTGCAAAGGCAGTTTCATCTATGCTGATCTTTATACTTATCTATATCTATCTATCTCTGTTTCTAACTATATCTATATCTAGACCTGTTTATATCTGTATCTATGTATATACCTATACCTATCTATATCTATATCTAATCTATGTATCTATATCTGTATCTGAGGATGGAGATGGAGGGAGTGGAGGAGGGGAACAAACTCCAATTCTGCTAACGTTCCTTGTGGAATGAGCAACTTTGGTGTAGGCAGGTAGCCACAGCCTTTGGGTTGTTTGGGAGGGATTCAGAGATTGATCTTTTGGCTTCTTTAGTTGAGACCATTGAGCTTGGTGGAGGGGGATGGTAGGGACTTCTTGGCTGGTTGACATGAGTGATACCACCCTCATACCTCCCATTTTCATTCCCACTTCATGAAACAGTGTTGCTCTTACTCATGCATTTCCAAGGCTTCTTGTGCTGTTTTCCCACGTGATCTTCATATGAAACCTTCAACGCAAATATTATTTGTCCTGTATTTCTGATGAAAGAACTAGGACATAGACTTAAATTACTTGGCCAATCTCACACAGCTAATTAAGGGAGCCACAGGTGTGTGACCCTGCTCTAGTTTAATTTCTGCTGTACAACATTGCTGACTCTAAACTTTGCCAAACTGATTTGTAAAATAAAAAAACCAAAAAACATATTAAGCGCCTAGCGGGGAAACAGAGCTGTGGGCTCACCCTCTTTGTTCCAAAATGGGCAAAGAGCTGTAGGAAAGACCACCCTGGTCTCCTTGGGACCACATCATGGTTTCCACCCTTTGCACTCAAGAGAGGCGGGAAGTTTCTGGCACAACTGCCATTTGGCTCATTTGTTTGCCAGAACAGAAACTTTCTCAAGCACACTCAAGTAAGAGGGGTTTGGGGCAGTGAGTTTGATGTTGCACCAAGTGGAGTGATGTGGCGCATCCCACAGATATCCACAGATATCTAACAGATATCTAAGACAGGAGCCAGACGGGGTCAAGCCTTCCAGGGGCCATGCAGTGGGGAGGACAGCAGGTGGCTCTGGAGCCTGTCTGGTTTGCTCTGAAGACCCTGCAGTGGCATTGGCCACTTTCATCCCAGGCCCCTTCAGGTGCCTTGGCAAGCTCAGGGCCTGCTCCTTCCCATCCTGCCACCAGCTTCTTCCCTGACTCCCTCTTGCCTTTGGCTATTCATGCCCTATCTGGCTTACTCCACATCACCAGGAGAAAGGCATATTCAACAGAGCAGCGTGCAAACAGCAATAGATGTAAAACAATACTGTCTCCGGCCATACCCAGCGGAGTGAGGCTGCTCTCATTGCTATGAGAGAGAAGCCAAGTGACCCTAGCCCATGTCCATATAGGGCCTGAGGGCCTGGGTCACCAGCCTGGCAGATGGCCCCTCCCAACCCTCCTCCAGTCAGTGTGGAGAAGGAGGGGATGGCAAGAGCACAGGGTCACATGGCATACATCCTGGGATCCTGGGTTCAGCCCTTTATCAGGGGGCAGTTCCTGTAGTAGGATGGCAGGTGGAAGGCACCATGAAACTCCCCACAGTCCCCAGCCTGGGCCCTGATTCCCACTCTCTCCTTCAACAGTGGAACTTCCTGGGCAGCTGTGTCTTTGCCAGTCTCACAGATGAGCTTTGAGGAGGAAGCTTGCTTCTCAAGACTGTTGCCCCGGGTTACAGCTGAGTAGATGTGAGCTGCGGCACATCTGGGGCCTTACTTCCTTCTCCTGTATGTGCCCTGGGCCTAGCAAGCACCTGGCACACAGGAGATGCCAAGAAAGTGTTCAGGATTTTTTTTTTTTTTTGAGACGGAGTCTCGCTCTGTCACCCTGGCTGGAGTGCAGTTGTGCGATGTTGGCTCACTACAACCTCCGCCTCCTGGGTTCAAGCGATTCTCCTGCCTAAGTCTCTCAGGTAGCTTGGGGTTACAGGTACCCACCACCACACGGGGCTAATTTTTGTATTTTTAGGAGAGATGGGGTTTTGCCATGTTGACCAGGCTGGTCTTGAACTCCTGACTTCAAGTGATTTGCCCGCCTTGGCCTCCCAAAGTGCTGGGATTATAGATGGGAGCCACCATGCCCAGCCAAGTGTTTGGAAATTTTATGCCTGACCCCACTGTGGTTCTACTTTTGTTTGTCTGAAGGGAGACAAATCAAAAGGGAGATTTAAGAGATGAACTTTCCTTGTAAATCACTCCCAAGTCCTTTCCAACTTTCAGCAGCTCCTGTTAACATTTTCTTCCTGGTTCCTGAAACTCCAAGTTCTGGACCTCGGCCTCAGATGATGCCAGTGCATGGTTGAGTATAAAGATGGCGAAGGGGGCTGGGCATGGTGACTCACAACTGTGATCCCAGCCCTTTGGGAGGCTGAGCTGGATCACTTGAACAAAGGAATTTGAGACTAGCCTGGGCAACACAGAGAGACCCCGTCTCACAAAAAAAATACAAACAAACAAAAGATGGTGAAGGGGACCCTCTTTCTTCCCAATCTTGGCCTGATAAAGTCAAAGAAGGCGGCAGACAAACTGTGAACCCAAATGAACTTGAAACCTAATAGGGTTTGGCTACTGCATGGAATTAGACTGTTTTTAGATGAACGATTTTAATATTGTCCCCACCTGTTTTGCATTCATATTTTAATACTTCCCTGAAATTTCCATTTGTCAATATTCTGTCTCATTTAATTCTAAACTGCTGTTAAAGGTTGACATGAACATGTGGTCTTGCCCTCTGAGTTATTGTGGGACCAACTGCTGAGCTATCGGCCAACTCTCTTGCTATTGACAGGTGTCAGAGTGCAGTTTTAGCTTGCTAATCAGCTTCGCTACACTTGCTGTTTTGTATAACTGTACCCTGTACTAAGCCCAGATGTTGAATTAAGGTGGGTATGTTGGTGCAACATAAGTGCCTTTTGAATAAATAAATAAATGAATGAATAAGACAATGGTGAAGTAGCTGTAGTTCAGGCCCCGGTGGTACTTTGCCCTTCTGCATTCCCTGTCCCCCTCTGGTGGCCTCTTCTTTTGGACACCAGTGTCCTCATGGTGCCGCCGGATACCTTTAGCTCTCCTCATAGGCACAGCATCCAGGCCTGACCTCCAGGATTCTATTTTCAAACAGGATTCTGAGAGAAGGAAATGTTTATCCTAAAAGGAAGGAGGAAAAAATGCTCTACTGCCAGACATTGGCAAACTGGTCAGAGGACAATTTTTTTCTTGGCAGGGGATTGGGTGTGCATGTGTGTATGTGTGTGCATGTGCAAAGAAAGCTTTCTGGGATTCCAGCTCTGTGAGGCTGGCCCTGGATGTCTGAAACCCAAATCCTAGCTAGTGGAAGCGATGACACTTCTCATCCAAACCTTTATACAAATGAGCTAAGCAAGGGAAAATATACATTTCCAGATGAGGAAATCTGAGACCTGGAGAGTTGTCCCTCATGGAGCCTGAGTAGAAGAACCAAAAGCTACCAAGTCACTGGATTCCAATTTAGATTGCAGAACATGCCTGTAAAGCTTAAAAACATATGTTCTAGAACTTACATGCCCACATGAGGACTGTCCTATAGTGGAGAAATATCACTTGTTTCAGTGATTCTATAAATTTTTTTTTTTAACAAAAAAAACCACCTACAATTGAGAATTCGCTCCAAGTCAATTTGGAAGACACATAAGAAAAGTATTCTCTTACATTTTCACTTAAAAAAAAGGAGGGGGGATTCCTCAGCTTGGTGATGGACCTTAGTCCTTACTTTTTACAGCAAATAACTTTTTAAATATAGCTTTCTCAAGGTAGAATTGACCTACAATGAACCACACATATGTAAGTGTACAGTTTGATGAGTTTTGACTTATGTATTCATTCATGCAGCTATCACCACAATCAAGATAAGAAGCAGATCCAACACCTTTCAAAACTTTCTTGTGACCTTTCTGTATTGCATCCCTCCTGCTCCATGACCCCATCTCCCTGTCCCAGTCAACCACAGATCTGCTTGCAGCAAATGACATTGCATCTCTTCCAAAAATCAAAATTTTCCTAAAAGGATGAGAATTTTCTAGTTCTTGGCTACGGTTATGAAGGGAAGTCCCCTTCGGAAGCCCAGTGTAATTCTTAGTAGCGACATCACTGTAGGAGAAAACGCATACCCTCCAAGGAGGTGATATTGAGATATGTAAATCCTGTTTTTTTTCTTTTTTTAAGAATTAATGGCATTTCATATCTCATCTTATATTTTGTGATATTCTGTAGTTGGAATCTACTAACCCAAATTCATTGGCCAGTTCTACAACTGCTGTGTTAAAGCCAATATCTGTCTTCTATGAGAGAACAACTCCCTTTTCCCCTACTCTTGTTTCTTGTGCCCAATATCTAACCCCCTTCCGAGTGGTGTCAATCTTGTCTTCACAATAGCCATCAGTTTCAGCCTACTTTTTCCTGTCTTCTGTCAGTCCCTCTGGGCGGGCCCAGGGAATTTCTCTGCTGGATTACCATGGATCTGTCAGCCTCTTCACTGATTCACCTGCTTCCATGCTCTCCCTCTTTTCATCCTCTGTGTATCAAGGGAATCTTTATAAAAGGTGAGTCTGATCAGTTTATTTTTCTGCCGTAAATTAAAAGTTATGGTTTTATGTGTGCTCCTGGCTTCCTCTCTAGAGCCTCCCCATGACAGTACCACACCCCAGCCCACTTCTTTCATTTCAACTAGGAAGGATTTTAATAGTGTTACAGAGAGCATTTTAATAATGTACAGAGGGTACAGTGACACCCACATTTCTGTCCTGACGTCCAATTCTGTCCTCATTTATTTTTTTCTTTCTTTCTTTCTTTCTTTTTTTTTTTTTTGGAGACAATGTCTTACTCTGTCGCCCAGGCTGGAGTGCAGTGGCACGATCTTGACTCATTGCAACCTCTACCTCCTGGGTTCAAATAATTCTCGTGCCTCAGCCTCCCAAGTAACTGAGTTTACAGGCATGTGCCACCCCGTCCAGCTGATTTTCATAGTTTTAGTAGAGACAGGGTTTTACCATATCGACCAGGCTGGTCTTAAACTCCTGGCCTCAAGTGATCTGCCTGCCTTGGCCTCCCAAAATGCTTGGATTATGGGCGTGAGCCACCATGCCCAGCCTTCTTCTTCTACTTTTTACTTGCTTCTGTCCTCATTTCTTGACACTCACCTCCCAATCAGACCAAAAGAGGATCTCTGAATGCACCATCCTCTCTACCTCTGTGCCTTCATGCCTACTATTTCCTCTGCCTGAAATTATCCTTCTTCCTATTCCGGAAGACTTGCATGTTGTACTTCCCTCCTTTGCAACATTTTTACTGCAATTGTAACCTGACCTGCGTGGACATTTTTTGATTCGTCACAAATATCAGATGGGCAAGGATCATCTGTATATTTCAGCACAGAATCCTGGCTCATGGAATGAAATAGTGCAATGTCTTCTCCCTAAATCGGTATCTAGTAATCTCTCGGGCCCAGGTGCGGTGGCTCACACCTGTAATCCCAACACTTTGGGAGGCCGAGGCGGATGGATCACCTGAGGTCAGGAGTTCGAGACCAGCCTGGCCAACATAGTGAAGCCCTGTCTCTACTAAAAATACAAAAACTTAGCTGGGCATTGTGGCAAGTGCCGGTAATCCCAGCTACTCGGGAGGTTGAGGCAGGAGAATTGCTTGAACCCAGGAGGCGGAGGTTGCAGTGAGCTGAGATCGTGTCATTGCACTCCAGCCTGGGCAACAAGAGTAAAACTCCATCTCAAAATTAAAACAAACAAACAAACAAACAAAAAGCTAACCTCTAGGACAGTGTCATCAGCAAGGTGGAGTTGATGAGTCAGAAATCATTGGTACTCGATGGAAGGTATTTGTAGCCTGACACGGTGCTGTTTTTCCCCTGCCAGGAGCTCTCTTCTCCCAGACTGTGAGCTGCCTCATGCCCTTACTTTCTTTAGACCTCTGCTTCTTGATTCACAAGGCCTTCTTTGACTACTCCATATGAAATAGTAACCACCCACCCTCAGAAATCCCTATTTTCCTCTAGCCTGCCTTTCCCTATTCCTTCAACTTTATTGCCATCTGATCTACCATGTGCTTATTTACTTATTTGTTTACTGTGTGCTTATTTGTTACTATTAGAGTATAAGTTCCCTAAGGGCAGGGATTTTTCTGTTTTGTTCCCTGCTGCATTCTTAGTGCCTGATACATTATGTGTATGTGTTCAATGAACAAATGTGCATGGAGAACAGTGCATGCCACCGAAGGACAAGGCTATGCATTTTGGTTTCCCAGGGTTTATTCTCCATATGATAAAACTCGTTAAATAGTGGCTTATAGGCAGAAACGGGTCACAGGAATGGTTTAGGGAGTTCCAAGAATGAAAATAGCTTCTCTCAGCCTCAAGCAATATAAAAAATGTATTTTACAAAAAGGGTATCACCCTGTGTCTCAGAAAACCAATAATGTATGGGAAGAAAAAAGATCAGAGCAAACAAAGAAAAAGAAAAGGAGAGGGGCCGGGCGCGGTGGCTCACGCCTGTAATCCCAACACTTTGGGAGGCTGAGGTGGGTGGATCACGAGATCAGGAGATGGAGACCATCCTGGCTAACACGGTGAAACCCCGTCTCTACTAAACACACACACACACACACACACACACACACACACATACACACATAATAATATTAGCTGGGCTTGGTGGCAGGTACCTGTAGTCCCAGCTACTTGGGAGGCTGAGGCAGGAGAATGGTGTGAACTCGGGAGGTAGAGCTTGCAGTGAGCCAAGATCGCGCCACTGCACTCCAGCATGGGTGACAGTGCGAGACTCCATCTCAAAAATAAATAAATAAATAAATAAAAAGGAAGAGGAGAGACGGAAAGAGAGACAGAGAGAAAGATGCTCAACCACACCACACCAACCTTTTGATGCTACCAGCAGATCTTTGGTGTTTGTTCTAAATTCTGTAAAATCAACTGCACTGAGCTGTGAGAAAAAGCAAATGGCAATAGACAAGCTAAAGGCTGTGCTTTCGTCTTAAGCAAGCCCAAGGGTTATTATGCATGATTTCACTAAGATTCATCCCAGTTTCACAAGAGAGTTGGGCAAGTGATTTATGGGCTGAGGTCTTGGCTTGAACCCTCAATTGACCTTAGGGCCTAGGGCAAGCCATGTTCTCCTTCTGGGCCTCAGCTTTTGCCAGCAAGATAGTGAGGGAGTTGGTGAAAACCGATTTCCAAGGTCTCTTCCACCCATAATGTTCTATGACTCTGAATTTGACAAGGGTTTTCAATTTGTCCTCATTAATGAAGAGATTCAATTAACCAGGACGTTAAATTCCCTGAGTGTTCTGGTTAATTGGATCTTACTAAAATAACTTCTAAATCTTGTTTACTACATTAAAAAATAAAAGCATTTTTGCATTAATTTCTACCTGCAGAGAATATAAAAGCATTGACTGTAACAGCTGGGAGTTTCTCCAGAAGTTATTCTGGAGCAGAGTTTTCAAAACATTTTGACAGTGACCCACCATTTAAAAAAAAAAAGCAACCTTTTTACATCACATACACATACGCATGGTATCAAAGATTTTGTGAAATAATATTTAACTTTATCATATGATACAGTGTTGATATTTTATATTCTATTCAGAAAGGGTATTCAACCCACAAGTTGATTTCATGATCCAGTGTTTGAAAAGCACAGCCCTACAGTTCCACAGGAGTCTGTCTGCCCCTCGTGGACCTCTTTGCATGGGGATAAAAAACGCCCAGGACATCCCAGGGCTGTCATGTGGATATCTGAGGACATTGTGGTTACTTTATTGGTTTCAGTTCCAATTCACACTCTTTGAAATGTCTTCGGCATTGCCTGAGAAGTGCTCCTAAGTAGCCCAGTGGAGAGAAAAGAGCACTAGACAAGAGTTTCTGACTTCTAGTCTGGGTTCTGTTACTATGTGGCTGTGTGACTTTGGATAAATCACTTAACCTCTCTAAGCCTTAGCTACTTTCAAGCATGGGAATGAATGACATATCCAGGTGCCCCTCTCCTGTACCCTCTGTGATCAGGTGACCCAAGAATCACTGCCGTTTTCATCCAGGATGAATCGAGGATGGGGAAGACGATGAACTGCTGATCCATTCTGTCCTCTGTAGGCATGATGAGAGGGACCGGAACTGTGCTTTGTGTCCACTTTAGGTGGGACTGGCACAGATGAAATGCCTACAAAGGGCTTTTGATTTCTGTGGCAAAATGGTTTTAAGGCCCCACCCAGCTTTAAAGAATTATTTCTGGACTAAATATTCCTTGGGAGAGTCCTGCTGTTTCTCAGAGCTTCTCATGTACTCCTTTTTCCCACTTCCCTGCATGAGGTAGCTGTCCCTAGCTGTCCCTGCTGGTGTCAACAATTCTTCCTGGAGTTGTGTGCTGTTTGGCTGTTTTCCTGCCCTTATATGTGGATGTAGTGAAATAGCCTTCCTGGTGATGTCAAGTGACATGGAGTGATGGACCACAGTGGGAACCCCTGGGAAAGAGGACCTGGGAAGACCCGAGCTGAGATCAGAGTTGAGGCGTGTGTGGTTGTGGGGTGCACGCCAAGCAGAACTGTCCGGCTGATACCTGAGCTGCAGCAGGAAAGATGGGAACGCCCCTTACTACAATATGGCAACCTCAGATCTCTTTTTTTTTTTTTTTTTGAGACGGAGTCTTGCTCTGTCGCCCGGGCTGGAGTGCAGTGGCCGGATCTCAGCTCACTGCAAGCTCCGCCTCCCAGGTTTACCGCCATTCTCCTGCCTCAGCCTCCTAGTAGCTGGGACTACAGGCGCCAGCCACCTCGCCAGGCTAGTTTTTTGTATTTTTTAGTAGAGACGGGGTTTCACCGTGTTAGCCAGGATGGTCTCGATCTCCTGACCTCGTGATCCGCCCACCTCGGCCTCCCAAAGTGCTGGGATTACAGGCTTGAGCCACCGCGCCCGGCCTCAACCTCAGATCTCTTATTTGCTTGCTAGTTTTTGTTTGGTTTGGTTTTGGTTTCAGTTTGGTGTTTGCAGTAACACCAATCTGAAGAATTAACAACATTCTTCAAAAATATTCGTAATAACCAGCTTTGTAGTCCAAAGGGCAGCCTTGATTCCAGCTTTCTGCAGCTCACTAAGCCTATAGTTGGGTGTATTATTCATTTTCTTTCCAGACATGAAACAACCATTTCAACTAGGTTGGACAAAAAAGAGAAGCCAAGATGGGGCTGAGAAACCAATGCAGCCAGGCCCAGGGATCCAGGACTCAGGCCAGGTGCTGCCGGATGTTTGCTCCAACTCGTGTTGCTGCTGTCTTCTCTGTACCTCAATTCTGTCCTCTATCACTGCAGGCAGCTTCCTCCCAAGGTGGTGAGTAGGGTTGCTGCTAGCCCTGGTGAATGACATCTTAGCTTTTACGCTGGAGATACACTGACCCCCTTTCTTGGTTCCAGGATGAAAAAGTCTGGGGAGGAAAACTCTTACCCACCCCCTGGAAAAATCAACAGGGGAGGTGGAATTCGTGGAAGGACATGGCAGCTCCTGAGGTGAATGTGTGGGTTTAAAGAACACACCATTCATTCATTCATCCATGTGACACATAATTATTATTATTATTATTTTGCTGGAGTTTTGCTCTGTCGCCCAGGCTGGAGTGCAGTGGCACGATCTCGGCTCACTCATGCAGCACATTTTTATTGAGCAAAACTGAGAGGCTGAGTGAGGGACCAAAGTCTTCACTGATGAGGGAGAGGGTGCCCAGAGATCAGCAGATGAAGGTGAAGAGAAAAGGTAGAGGACACCAAGAGCCCTGCCAAGCAGCAGAAGTAGGAGGAATTGAGGAGCTTCTTCCAGAATGAATCAGTTGCACTTTTTTTTTTTTTTTTGAGACAAGGTATTTCTCTGTTGCCCAGGCTGGAGTGCAGTGGTACGATCTTGGCTCACTGGTGACCAACCTCTGGCTCCTGGCTCAAGCGATCTTCCTGCCTCAGCTTCCTGAGTGGTTGGTATTACAGGCACGTACCACCACGTCTGGCTACTTTTTGTATTTTTAGTAGAGATGGGGTTTCACCATGTTGTCCAGGCTGATCTTGAACTCCTGAGCTCAAGTGATCAGCCCGCCTCGGCCTCCCAAAGTACTCGGATTTTAGGTGTGAGCTACCGGGCCCAGCCCAATTGCTCTTTTGAAAGGAAGTCCTGCTATGAAAAAAGTAGCAGTTGAACTAAATCGTGACTTGAATGATGTAGCTGCTTTATATCCTGGCTCAAGCTCCTGACCTTGTTGTAAAGCAATAAAAGTTTGGGCACCAGTAGTGAGTCTGCCAGCTACACTTCGAGTAGCTCTGCCCGAGGGGAATTCTTGCACATACTCTATGGGAGACATGTACAAGAATGTGTGCAATAGCATTGTTCATAATAGCTAAAAAAGGAAACAACCCAGATATTCATAAGTAATAGAATAAACAAGTAATTTTGGCATAATGGAATCCCATAAAGCAAAGAAACCAAATAAACTACAGTTATACCCATCGACATGAACAAATTCTAAAAATACTGTTGAGCAAAGACAGCATGTTAAGAAGGTGAAATTCACAAAAGGCACCTCTGAGCAGTATATTGGTTAGGGATCCACAATAAATGGATTAAAACTATAAAGGAAAGCCAGGGAATGAGTAACACCCGTGTCAGGTCAGTGGCTTGCCCCGGGGTTTGGGAAGGGACAGCAAGACAGTTGGGAAGGGTGGGCATGGAGTGAGCTTCAAAGGTATTGGCAATATTCAATTCCTTAAGCTGAGTGGTGTGGACATGGGTATCTGGTTTTTATTATTATTCTTTAAGCTGGACATATACGTTATGCACATTCTTTCGTAATATGATCCATTTCACAATGAAGAAAAATTTGTAAAGCATATATAGCCAAAACCAAAGCTCCTTCACACCCCAATAAAAGGTAGAGTTTGATGTGGTTGAACAGTCTGAGCCTCAAAGGAATTAGGACTTTTCTGAATGTGGTGCTGTACTGGTCTGGAATAGCATCTGGGAGAAAGGAGGATGGCAAACTACCCCACACGACCCCGTGGCCAGGGCATCAGCAACTGGACTGAGGGGTGCCCCGGTATCTCCAGGACCTCCTGTTCCTATGGCTCTGGGACCACAGCGTGCCCACTCTATGTTCCTTTCTTCCTGCACCACCATTCTCAGGGGTTGTCTGGCTTTTCAGAGTCACCACCGTGTACTTTATTTCTCGCAGCTTTCCCACGGCTGCCTGCTGAGTAGGAAGCAATCATCCTAACTCTTCATGTTTTTGATCCCCAAAGCAAGTGCCCCAGTCCATTTGGAGTTAAAAATATGAAAGCATTTTGGACCACATCCAAAATCTGGTCACTCACCATGTGATTACCTTTTTAGGGAAGGCTTATCATTTGCCTGCTGAAGTTTACTTTAAATTCTGACTGTTTTGCAAACACATTCTTTGTTGACAGCTCTGGTTGGAAATGTTTGGGCTCACCGTGTTCTGGGTAAAACACATTGTCAAGTCTTTTTTTAACCTCTCACGTTAGATGGTTTTTCTTGGCCTGCATTTCAGTGTCCATTAACCTTAGTGTCGTAAGAGCTTGGAGTGAGAAGGAACCTTGGAAGCCACCCATCCAACTTCCCACCCAGTGGGAGAATTGTTCTGAAGCTTGCCTGATCACAGCCTCAGATAGCTTGCTTTTTAAGGGCATTGCTGTACGGACACAGAGTACCATAGTTTACCAATTCCACATAACATTTTGCATACATTTTCATGAATCTTGGAGAATCAGAAAACAGTGTGAGCAATTCCAAGTTTGCTAATTAAATTAAAATGAGCACAGACTCTTACAAAACAGGTTTGAGAGTTACAGGAGGCCTTACATGGTCAAAGACATTTTTCACCTACTTAAAATAATCCTATCCTGGTTAGGAGGTACAGAGAGACAAGGGAATTGGACACATCACATGCTTGGAATGAGAAACAGAGAAGGATTGCTTGGCAGACCTGTGTGTACATTTTCTTCTGTCCTTTTGTTATTACTTTCTTGCCTCCTTAAAGGAACAGAGATGGCCGGGCGCGGTGGCTCACACCTGTAATCCCAGCACTTTGGGAGGCCGAGGTGGGCGGATTATGAGGTCAGGAGTTTGAGACCAGCCTGACCAATGTGGTGAAACCCTGTCTCTACTAAAAATACAAAAATTAGGCATGGTGGTGGGCGCCTGTAATCCCAGCTACTCAGGAGGCTGAGCAGCAGAATCACTTGAACCCAGGAGGCAGAGGTTGCAGTGAGCTGAGATCGCACCACTGTACTCCAGCCTGGGCAACAGAGTGAGACTCAGTCTCAATAAAAAGAAAAAAGAAAAAGAACAAATGGTACAGGAATGAAGAATGTAGACATCACCCTGCTGAAGGGCACATGACTGGCCTGTCATCCTCTCACTGCCACCCTCTGTCTTCCCACCTAATGGCCACTGGATGCCTTTTCCCATTAGTCTGGGCCCACCCCAGTTTCTGAGCCCACCGAGAGATGGTGCAATGTGTGTTAATAGTTGCCTCTTCCACATGTCTCCCCACCTTTTGTTCTGCTCCAGTAGAACTTGGAGCCAAGTGGTGATACCAGCTGCCATGGTAGTTAAGTGGGCTTGAGCCTTGAGCCACTCTGGGACCTTGGTGGCACAGGCCCCTCAGAGTGAGGGGAGGAATCCGGCCTGGGAAAGACTGAAGTTAATCCATCGGAACAGCAGGGTCATTCTCTGTCTAACCCCTCTCTCATGCAAGCTGAGGAGAGTTTCTGGGTTAAAGAAGGTAGCTGAAGATTGTTTTTTTTTTTTTTTTAAAGTTAGGGGTAGGAAGCTCAAGCAGGAGTAAGGAGGGAACAATGAAAGGTGCTGACCCAGCCTGGACACACAGGTGCATGGTCCCGGGGGCATGTGAAGTTCAGGTAAGCTTAAGTAATGGTTGTGAGAAGGCCTAGTTGGTGGCACAGGGCCTGGTGGAGTCTTCACAGCATGATACCCCAGTTGGAGCCTATGCAGAGAGGCAGGAGAGAAGTGGCAGGATATTGGCGCCACAAGAAGCAGCTCAGGGCAGGCCAGCATGCCCTGCAGGCCACCAGGGGCAGGCGCCTCCTTCAAGGTTCTGATCCCATTGTGTGGTCCCTCCCCAGACACCCAGATCTCCCCCAGCATGCTGGGCCCTGGGGACTGGCCCGGGACTGATGCACTCACAGACCTGCCTGGGTCCCATCTGATGACTCGAAGGAGCCAAAGGCGACTGGGACTGACTGCCTGAACTGCCAGGCCCCAAGTTCCATCAATTCAAATCGACAAATACCTTACTGTGTATCTGTGGGTGAGGGAGTTGGGGTAGGATAAAGACAAGGGGCTAGGTGGCCGACTGGGAGGGAGATTAGGAAATGCTGATAATGCCATATCATATGAATTATACAGCAGATTATGCAGCCAGAGAACACTGCTTCATTGGTCCATATGGGCATCCATTTGCACTGGGCATTTGCATTGGAAAAAGAGAAAGGGAAGACAACATAGGGAGAGAGGAAATGGGGGAAGAATTTTGCATAGAAAAAAGGCATTACCAACCCCTGACCTTGTCTTCCAGTCCAGTGGCAGGTGGCAGCAGGGAGGGACTAAAGGAGCCATTTCCACAGGGCGTCAGGGAGACAGAGGCCACAGCTATCTGCTTAGGTTCCAAAGTTACTTCAGGGATACTGAGTGGAGGAGAGGGTCATTGTCCTCACCCCACTGTGCAGCAAAGCATCTCTGTGAGTGTGAGGGCAGCAGAGGCGTAACTCCATGTTGGCACCTACACCGCTGGTGTAGTGGAAGCAGCACTCTTGTCACGTACACAGGTGTATCTCCAGAGGGCAGCCTGAGAGCGCAGCGCAGAGCATCCACAGGACTTGAGTGTGATCGGAGGGCAGGAACCAGTGATGTTCTGGACACACCTGTTATTTTCAGCTGGTTGGCACCAGGTTGGGCCAGTAGGACCTGGAAATACTCCAGTTGTAGAAGTTAACAGAGTGTCCTCTCCAGGCGCTTTAATTGCCACCTTCATAACAGCCTTGAAAAATTCCACCCCTCCGACCTTTTTAATTTCTTTTTTTTTTTCTCTTGAGACAGAGTCTGGCTCTGTTGCCCAGGCTGAAGTGCAGTAGTGTAATCTCAGTTCATTGCAGCCTCCACTTCCCGAGTCCAAATGATTCACCAGCCTCAGCCTCCTGAATAGCTGGGACTACAGGTGTGTGCCACCACGCTGGGCTAATTTTTATATTTTTAGTAGAGAGGGAGTTTCACCATGTTGTCCGGGCTGGTCTCGAACTCCTAGCCTTACGTGATCTGCCCACCCCAGCCTCCCAAAGTGCTGGGATTACAGGCATAAGCCACCGCACCCAGTCCCCACCTTTTAAATGTCATAGAATTTTTCTGAATCTGTAATTACCTTGTTTTTTTTCCTTTAGTCCAAGGATCAGTCAATTTAAAAAATTTTTTTTCTGTAAAAAGCCAGATAGTAAGTACTTTTGGCCTTGGAGGCCATATGGTCTCTGTTACAACTGCTCAGCTCTGCCACTGCAGTCTGGAAGCAGCCATTGACAATGCATAGACTAATGAATGTGACTGTATTCAAATAATAGATGATTTATGGACTCTGACACTGGAATTGTATATACATCTTCACAAATTACAAAACATTCTTTTTGATTTTTTTCACAAATCCAAAAATGTGAAAAACATTTTTTAACTTGTAGGGTGCAAAGACAGTCCCTGGCCTTAGTTTACCAATCCCTGAGGGTCAGGAAGGGCTCATAGTTGTGTTGCTAGTGCCTAGCACAATATCTGACATACAGTAGGTGCTCAATAGATATTTGTTGGAGGAGTGAACTGCACTTTACATACAAGAAGACCACGGCACAAGAGGTTAATCAACTGTCAAATGTGGAGTTAGAACTCACACTTTCATGGTTTGCAATAGTTTGGAGAGTGAGGTGGTTGGCAGCTCTTCCAGCTCCAAGTCCTGCACTCCTTCTACCAAATCACAGCTTTGCACTTCCCAGAAAAAAATATTGTTACATGGAATTTCACAGAATTGGGGGCCGGGCATGGTGACTCATGCCTATAATCCCAGCACCTTGGGAGGCCGAGGCAGGTGAATCTCTTGAGGTCAGGAGTTCGAGACCAGCCTGGCCAAGATGGTGAAACCCCATCTCTACTAAAAATACAAAATTTAGCCAGGTATGGGGGTGTGCACCTGTAATCCCAGCTACTCGGGAGGCTGAGGCGGAGAATTGCTTGAATCCATGAGGCGGAGGTTGCAGTGAGCTGAGATCACACCACTGTACTCTAGCCTGGGCGACAGAGCCAGACTCCATCTCAAAAAAAAAAAAAAAAAAAAAAAAGGAATTGGGGATTGAGAACTGCTCTTGAGCAGTAAATCAACCAGTGAGGTCAACTCTTGTGGTATCACCTTTCAACATGGTCAAGCTATGGAAATGTGATTTTCATTTCTCAGGGATTTTTGTTTTTGTTTTTGTTTTTAACTCTGCCAAATGGAGATCATGCCATTGCTAGTCTACCTGAAAGACAGATGTAAAGAATCAAGTCAGGGGCTTTGCAGGTATTAAAAAGTTTCCATGAGGGCTGAATCATATGTATATTGTTCAGTTGAGCATTTTCTTTATAATCAAAATTTGTTTGTTTTTTAAAAAACAACAACCAATGGTTTTGTGTGAGCCAGGGGCCACATAAGACCTAAAAAGTTCCTGCTTTTGGTAAAAGCAAAAATTAGATCTACTCTAGAAGGTAACCTGCCCTTAAAAACATCCAGGCTCCTGGTTGGAAAAACAGGTTCTTTTTCAAAGTCAGTCCTTGCAAGTCTGTATCCACCCTCATTTCTGTCAACTCCTACACTTGGTTTCAGCTTAAGTCTCTGTTGGTTGCTATGCTTTTTTCCCATCTCCCATGACTCATTCCCAGGCTGTGTTCTCACTTGGCCTCAAGCCTGCTCTGCTCCTCAGGTGGTGAGGTTGACCACAAACCAGAGAGCATTCCAGGAGGTGAATATGTGAACTCCTCCTCTGGAATCTGCACCTGTGTTTCTTCCGCAGCTTTAAGTTTCAGTGGCTTCCTACACTGAAGCCTCTCTTGGGGCCCTGGCCATCAGCTAGGCACCACCGTGATGCCTCCTAACAGGCCCTTGGGTGCTGTTCTGACAAGCAACAGAATTGGAGATTGAGGTGAGGCGCTCTCGCCCCCGCACTTCCCACTGTTCCAGAAGCTTGCCCAGCCCAAGGGTGTGGTGTTGCAGGGGCTGGGCAGTGGATGACACTCCCTTCCGAAGGCCTCATATTTGATGTGTTTTGATTGTTCTGATCCTAGGAAGCATAGTTAATATCAACACATTCTTCCCACTCCCCCGGCCATGCACTGGCTCCAATTTTTATTTTTATTTTATTTTATTTTTTGAGACGGAGTCTCGCTCTGTCACCAGGCTGGAGTGCAGTGGTGCGATCTCCGCTCACTGCAACCTCTGCCTCCCGAGTTCGAGTTCATGCCATTCTCCTACTTCAGCCTCCTGAGTACACAGGCACCTGCCACAACACCTGGCTAATATTTGTCGGCCTCCCAAAGTGCTGGGATTACAGGCATGAGCCACTGCGCCCCTCCCCAATTTTTAAAAAGTAATATACACTCAGTGTGGAAAGTTTGAAAATATCAATAAGCAAAATGCAAATAAAACCCATCTCTAGAAATAAACACTATTAAACATTTTAGAATATATCCGTTGAGTCATTTTATATTCATAATTTTCTAAATATATTGCATCATATTGCAATGCTGTTTTGCCACCTGGTTTATGTTTTTACTTAATACATTATGAGTACATTCCCATGTCATGAAGCATCTTTTTATAATTTTTTTATTGTTATACTGGGTTCGATGATAAGTGTGAGCACAGTATATTTAATAAACACTGATTGTTGGACATTTAGCTTGTTTCTGGTTTTCCATGCCATGAAAAACATCCTTAATTATAAATTAATTATAAATGCTTTTTTGCATCTCTTGCTGCTTCCTCAGGATACATTTCTAGAAGTGGAGTTAATTAGGTCAAAGGCTCTGCACATTTTTAAAGGTCAGATTGCCTTCCAGAGATGATCCAATTTTTGCTTCTACCTATAGTGCAAAATGTCCCTGTTCCCCAACACTTGCCAACATAGTATTGCATATTAATAACTTTTTTTTCTTTGAGATGGAGTCTCACTTTGTCACCTAGGCTAGAGTGCAGTAGCTTGATCTCAGCTCACTGCAACCTCTGCCTACCAGTTCAAGCGATTCTCCTACATCAGCCCCCAAGTAGCTGGGATTACAGGTGTATGTCACCATCCCTGGCTAATTTTTGTATTTTTAGTCGAGACAGGGTCTCACCATGTTGGCCAAGCTGGTCTTGAACTGCTATTACAGGCGTGAGACACCATGCCCGGCCAGTGTATTTAATAACTTTTGATTGGTAAAAAAAAATTACTATTTGAAAGTTGATGAGTGAGGCTGAATTTTTCAATGTGTTTTTTAGTCATTTGTATTTCTTTTGTGATTTATCCTTTGTGAGCATAATTATTTGCTTCTTCCTTCCTCAAAGGTATTTATTGTTAGATAGCTCTTAGGTTCAAATTTTGACTCTACCAATAACTAGTTTTGTGACCTTGGAAAAATCATACCATTGAACCTCAATTTCATGATCAATGAATTAGAATAATAATCCCTACTGAATAGAGTTGCTCTTAGGGTTTAATGAGATAGCATATGTAAAGCAATTTCCACTATCTCTGGCACACGGGAGGTGTTCAATAAATGCTAATTTGTCCCCTTCGCCTACCATGGGCAAGGTGCCCATGAAACACACAAATGTGAAAGATACTCTGTTTGTCCTCAAGGAACACACAATCCAATAGAGGCAATAAAATATACACAAATATTTGACATAGGCTTTATAAGATGGGTAGCATTTTGACAAGGTGGGAAGAATTCCAGGGAGAGAGAGTGGCAGAGGCAGAGTGAAGAGACTGCCTACAGCATGGGTAGCTGACAAGGATTTGAGCAGGGCCACAGGGGCGAACAGAATGGAGACACTGAACTGCTTGCCAGGGATTAGAGGAGTCAGCAGTGAGATATGGCCTTGGTGGTCTGGGCCGCTGTGGAGAGAGGGAGATGCGCGAAGTTCTCCAGGAACAAGTAACCATTTTATTTGATTTTATTATTTTTTTGAGATGGAGTATCGCTCTGTTGCCCAGGCTGGAGTGTAGTGGCACGATCTTGGCCCACTGCAACCTCAGCCTCCCGGGTTCAAGTGATTCTCCTGCCTCAGCTCCCTGAGTAGCTGGGATTACAGGTACCCGCCACCACGCCTGGCTAATTTTTGTATTTTTAGTAGAGATGGGATTTCCCCATGTTGGCCAGGCTGGTCTCAATCTCCTGACCTCAAGTGATCCACCTGCCTCGGCCTCCCAAAGTGTTGGGATTGCAGGTGTAAGCCTCCGCACCCGGCCACAAGTAACCATGTAAAAGTATACAGTTCTTTGGGGCCTGGCATGGTGGCTCATGCCTGTAATCCCAGCACTTTGGGGGGCCAAGGCAGGCAGATCACGAGGTCAGGAGATTGAGACCATCTTGGCCAACATGGTGAAAACCCATCTCTACTAAAAATACAAAACATTAGCCTGGCTTGGTGGCGGGCGCCTGTAGTCCCAGCTACTTGGGAGGCTGAAACAGGAGAATGGCATGAACCCGGGAGGTGGAGCTTGCGGTGAACCAAGATGGCATCACCGCACTCCAGCCTGGGTGACAAAACAAGAGACTCTGTCACAAAAGAAAAAAAAAAAAAAAAGAAAAAAGTATACAGTTCTTTGACATTGAGTGCATGTGTAACACTGTGCAACTACCACCTCTGTCTAGGGGTGAAGGGAACTTTGTCCACCTAGAGCCAATGCTCTTTGAGAAGAGCTCTTAGGAGAGTCAAGAGTGAAGTGTGAGGCCAGGGGGTGGACAGGAGTGGAATGAAGCAGGTGACAGCAGGGTGAGAATCAGTTGGTCTGAGGTGCAAAGGTGGTCAGGAAATCAGGGTGATGGAATCCCAAAGGAGAGACACACTAGAGGCTGGAGAAGTGATATGGTTTGGCTCTGTGTCCCTACCCAAATCTCGTCTGGAATTGTAATCCTCATGTGTCGGGGGAGAGGCCTGGTGGGAAGTGATTGGATCATGGGGGCGGATTTCCCCCACGTTGTTCTAGTGATAGTGAGTGCTCACAAGATCTGATGCTTTAAGAGTGTTTAGCAGTTCCCCCTTTGCTCCCTCTTTCTCCTGCCACCATGAGAAGAGGTGCCTTGCTTTCCCTTTGCCTTCCACCAGGATTGTAAGTTTCCTGAGACCTCCCCAGCCATGCAGAACTGTGAGTCAATTAAACCTCTTTCCTTTTTAAATTACCCAGTCTCAGGAATTCTTTACAGCAGTGTGACTATATGGACTAATACAAGAAGTAAGGACAGAGAAGAACAGCTGCTGGAACTCATGGATATGTGGGGAGAAGGCCCACGTTTCCTAAGGGTGAAGCGTACAGGCACCAGCACTGGAGCACTGAGGAACATGTGCATACACACCCATGCCTAGAAGGTCAGGCTTTCCTCTAGCATTCCCAACTGGGCAGCTGGTGACCAGCAGCCATCTTGTTCTCACAGACCCACTTCCCAGCAGGCAGAAACGGGATGTTCTCTCCCAGGACTCTCTCTTAACAGGGAAGAAAATCTTTTCCAAAAGTCCAGGTGGACTTTCCTTACAGCTCATTAGCCAGAACTTGGTCACATGCTTATTGCTAAACCAATCACTAGCAGAGGAAGATGGTATTTCATGACTGGTTTAGACCAATCACCATTCAATCCCAGGCCCAGTCCATTGTTAGGTAAAAGAAACCCAGGTTCTGTTAGCCAGGGAGAAAAGGAGAATGACTGTCCAGTGGACAAACACCAGCTATGCAGCAGACCTCTGACATCCCTCCCAGCTTTATTCAGTGGGTTGAAGAGTGATGGAAGGAAGAACAAGGTCAAGGATGGAGTTATAGAGTAAGTGAAACACAGCCCCTTCAGGAATTTATAACAGGGGAGATGGGACCAAAATGAAAATAAATATATATGAGGACCTAGATAGTAAAGAATAGGAAAGCAGGCCAGGCATGGTGGCTCATGCCTGTAATCCTAGCACTTTGGGAGGCTGAGGCGGGTGGATCACCTGCGGTCAGGAGTTCGAGACTAGCCTGGCCAACATGGTGAAACCCCTTCTCTACTAAAAATACAAAAATTAGCCGGTTGTGGTGACGGATGCCTATAATCCCAGCTATTTGGGAGGCTGAGGCAGGAGAATGGCTTGAACGCAGGAGGCAGAGGTTGCAGTGAGCTGAGATTGCGCCACAGTACTCCAGCCTGGACAATGGAGCAAGATTCTGTCAAAATAAAATAAAATAAAATAAAATAGGAAAGCAAACACAACCATTGGGAAAAGGCAGGAAAGTGCAGTGGAGTAAGTATGGGGCTGGGACTTTGAATTCCCGTTTTGATGTGTATTTAACTATGTGACCGTGGGCAAGTTTGCTAACCTTTCTGTGTCCATCTTCTCTTGTGAAGTGGGGACTGTAATATTTCACTATTAGAAATTAATGGGAAAACAATCCAGCAGTTCCTTGAGTGGTTCAGTATAGAATTACCATGTAGCCCAGCAATTCTGCTCCTCGGTACCCAGGAGAAACAAAAACATGCATCCACACAAAAACTTGTATACAAATGCTCAAAGCAACATTGTTCATAATAGCCAAAAATAGAAGCAACCCAAATGTTCATCAACTAACTAATGAATAAACAAAATGTGATGTCTCTATACCATGGAATATTATTTGGCCACAAAAATGAATGAAGTACTGTTACATGCTACAATATGGGTGAAACTTGGCAACATAAATGCTAAGTGAAAGAAGTCAGTCACAAAGGACTACACACTGTATGATTCGATTTATTGAATAGAATAAGGTGTCCAGAATAGGCAAATCTCTAGAGACAGAAAGTAAATTAGTAGTTGTCTGGGGCTAGGAGGAACAGGGGAATAAGGAGATGACAGCCATAGGGAATGGGGTTTCTATTTGGAATAATGAAAATATTCTAAATTGGTTATGATGGTGGTTGCACAAATCTGAATATACTAAAGATCATTGAAGTTTACACTTTAAATGGATAAATTATACGGTACTATCTCAATACAGTTGTTACCAAAAAAAAAAAAAAGAAAAAAAGAAAAATTAATGCTGGAGTAAGGTGCTAGTAAGAGGGTATTTGACTGGGAGACCTAAGTGTATCTATGAGGTGGACATTTGTCATACTTTGTTGATAGTTCAGCATTTGGGGAGTGCCCCACCCCATTTTATGAGGACTCACCTCCCAAGGTAAGTCAATACTTGCTTCCCTAGCCTCTCTTGCTGCCTAGGGGCCAGCATATGAGCCAGGCTCAACCTGACACACTTGCTAGACTCTGTAGGTGGTTATTGTAGGAAAACAATACCCATAAAACAGGCAAATACCAACAAAACGTGCAAAGAAAACCAGGCTGTTGCACGGCAAGAATAACGCCATCTTGAAGCAAAACCACCACAATGACCGATGTCTGACTCCTTTATACCAAGGGTTCCCACACCGACTTCAAGAAACAATGCTTGTAGCATAGACAACCCTTCACAGAGATGTGTATCGAACTTCCCCAGCAGCCAGGAATGTAAAGTGTGACCAGCTGCCCATGCTTTACCCTAAAAGCTTGCTATAGAAAGAATACTTTCTGGAGCATGGATCGCTGTCTCGCAGCAACAGCCCCAGACATGGCTGCTGTTCCTAAGTTCCCTATTAAATGCTTCCTTCTGAGAAACTGAATTGTCAGGCTCTTCCGCCTCTCAGCTCCCTTGGCCTTTGGAGATAGGTCTGCAGGTCGGCATAGACCTGCTTAACATGGCAAGTCATATAAGGAGTGGGCGCTGTGTGAACCTATTGAAGTGAGAGTGGCATCAGCCACATCTACTTTCTCAGGCAGCATGGATGAGGTTCCTGTGGTAGTGTTCAGTGCTCCAGGCCCGGGTATTGATGGGGTGAGCCCTAGTGAGCCCAAGAGTGGCAAGAACACCGACTCCCCCAGGACCACTTTTGTGGAGTGATTTGGGGCGTTATTCCAGCTGCCCAGCCTCTAGGCTTGTTTCTCTGACCTTCCTAGAAATTCTGTGAACTACCTACCACTCTTGAAAAAAACATATTTTCTACTTAAATTAGACAGTTGGGATTCTGTTGTTCAACTAAGAACCATGACTGACAATCTGGCCCTTTCCACCTTGAGCCACCTTTTCCAGTGAGAACAAGGAAATGGGTGACCCGCCATTTTCTAGGTAGATTAAACTTCAGGCCGAGACTGACTTCTTTCTGCAGACCTCTTGACAGAAACGAAGCCAATGGGGAGAAAAGAAGGAGGAAGAGGTCAGAGTCTGGTTCTTTTAACGGTTCGAGTTTAAGAAATAGAAGAAAACATACCATATATTCTGAGATTTTTAGCCAGGCAGAAAGACTTCACTCACTAACACAACAGCCATGAAAACATATTTTAGAACACCCAACCCCTGCATGGGGAGGATTCTCAGCTTCCCGGGGAGGCCAACATTCACTTGCACGGCTACCTTGGAGGTTGTGATCAATGCAAAGTACCTGCCTCTCAGTAGGCATTGATTCCAAGAATGTTTATTGAGTACTTGCTATGTGCCATACACTGTTCTAGGTGCTGGAATAAGAGAACAAGATAGACAAAAATCCCTGCCTTCTTAAAGCTTACAGTCTTGTGAAAGAAGACAGAAAGCACATAAATAAAAATAAATTGTGTCAAAGGCGAAAATTCCTATGGGAAAAAGTAAAGTCAGGTTAGGAGATAGGGAGTCCTGGAGAGGAGAAAGGGCCACTTCAATTAGCATATATGAGAAGGCCTCCCTGGGAGGGGGTATGAGGAGGTGAGGACCTGGGAAAGGGGATCCGTTATTATTACAGAGATGAGTGCCATGGCCGCTCTTTCCAATCTCCGCCTTCCCCACTGAGAACACCTGTTAGACACAAGCCTACTTGTGGGGATTATGGTGAAATCTTTGGAGGGAAACCCTCGGCCATGTGGGTGCTTCATGTTCTAGGGGGTGAGGATTAACAGCTTCCTGGGGTGATCTGGTGGAAAAGCTGAATAGAGTCAGCTGGGTAGGGCTTTCCAGAGGAAATGACTTTCGAAGATGGGAAGGGCAGCCACCTAGCCATGCTTACCAGGCTGGCAAAGCCTTGTTATAACCTTTCGGGCCTTCCTAAAGGTGGATACTCTCCCTGATGAAAGAGGAAGTCTCACTGGGCACAGTGGCTCATACCTGTAATCCCAGCACTTTGAGGGGGGGTGGATCACGAAGTCAGGAGTTTGAGACCAGCCTAGCCAACATGGTGAAACCCCGTCTCTAGTAAAAATACAAAAAATTAGCCGGGTGTGGTGGCAGGCGCCTGTAATCACAGCTACTTGGGAGGCTGAGGCAGGAGAATCGCTTGCACCTGGGAGGTGGAGCTTGCAGTGAGCTGAGATGGTGCCACTGCACTCCAGCCTGGGCAACAAGCAAGATTCTTTCTCAAAAAAAAAAAAAAAGAGGAAGTCTCATCGTTATATCAGTCTTTTTCCTTCAAGCAGCAAATCTACAGATGGCACTGAGAAACATTTCCTAGTCATATTACTCTATTAAAACAAACACAGGCCAGTGTGCTGGCTTGTGTGTGTAATCCCAGTAGTTTGGGAGGCCAAGATGGAAGGATTATTTGAGCTCAGGAGTTCAAGATCAGCCTGGAAAACATAGCAAGACCTTGTCTCTACATTAAAAAAAAAAAAGAAAAGAAAAAGAAAGAAAAAGAAAATCAGCCAGGCCTGGTGGTGCACGCCTGTAGTCCCAGCTACTTGGGAGGCTGAGGCTGGAGAATCTCTTGAGCTTGGGATATCAAGGCTGCAGTGAGTTATGATGATGCCACTGCACTCTACCCTGGGTGACAAAGCGAGACCCTGTCTCAAAAACAAAACAAGACAAACAAACAAAACCCCACAAAAGGCTGGGCATGGTGGCTCATGCCTGTGATCCCAGCACTTTGGGAGGCCGAGCCGGTCAGATCATTTAAGGTTAGGAGTTTGAGACCAGCCTAGCCAACATGGTGAAACCCCATCTCTACTAAAAATTCAAAAATTAGCCGGTGCTAATTTTTGGGCAGGTGCCTGTAGTCCCAGCTACTCAGGAGGCTGAGGTAGGAGAATCGCTTGAACCCCAGAGGCAGAGGTTGCAGTGAGCCGAGATCATGACACTGTACTCCAGCCAGGGTGACAGAGCCAGACTCCAACTCAAAAAAAAAAAAAAAAAAAAAACCAAGCAAAACAAGCAAGCAAACAAACGAACAAAAAAACCCACAAACAAAGCCCACTCTGGATTCTCTGGGATTGTGATTCCCTCAGGGTCATTATAAGCCAGTCTGGGCCTTTGCTTCCTTCTCAAACAGACTCATCTTTTGAATATATCTACCCTGGACTATAATAAGCCACTCATATTCATCAACCACCTGCCTTCCCCAAGCTCTCACATTCACAATGATTCCTAAGAGATCAGGAGGGGGAAGCCCAGAAGACGTTCTCTGGATTGCTGATGGCAGGGAATAAAGATAACTCCTAGGTTGTTTGGCCCTTGCAGATTTTTTATTACTGAGGGACTCTGTGCCTTAGAAACTCTATTTTATAGGTTTTTGTTGTTTTCAGGAGCGATGCCTTGTACACACCATTGTGCATGGGGACACAACTGAATGGAAAGCACCCAGTTGTGATTCATAACCAGATTTTAATGTATCTTCTCCCAATATGCAAGGAGAAATTCCTGTATGAGAACTTGTTCTCCTTAGATCCTGTGGCAAGGAGCCAGAAAGAAATCCAGGGGGAGGATAGAGCTTTGCATATATGACTTTTACAACATTCCAGAGACTCATTTAATGTCTTCCCAGTCAGAGTTCTTAATTTCTTTGCCTTGCACATAATTACTGCTGAGGGATTTTTGACTTGAAAGCCTTTTGAGAGGAGCATACATTGAGAGGCAAATTGGTGTGATGTATCTTTTTTGTTTTGCAAAATTCTCATATGCAATCTAACCCAGCCATGCAAAGCAGCAGGATCTAAAGCCTTTGGATTTAATGTCCCGAGAGAAACAGGTGGCAGGTAAGGGCAAATGGTAGTAAATATTAAGCTCATGTCTCCCTAGCCTTGGATTATGTATTTCCTGGGTACTGATATTCATATGTATCAGAAGTCATTTTCAACTAGTTAGTTGAAAAAATATCCATGCATCCATCTACAAATATTTATTGACTATCTACTATGTAGAAAGACCCTGCTGGCCACAGGATCTTAGTTCATGTCCTCAGTGAGCTTTACAATTTGGTGAGAGCAGGAAGCAAACAACCAAGCAAGAATGTAGTAGATGGCCAGGCACGGTGGCTCACACCTGTAATCCCAGCAATTTGGGAGGCTGAGATCAGGAGTTCAAGATCAGCTTGGCCAACATGGTGAAACCCTGTGTCTATTAAAAATACTAAAACTTAGCTGGGCATGGTGGTGCATGCCTGTAATCCCAGCAACTTGGGATGCTGAATAAGGAGAATTGCTTGAATCTGGGAGTTGGATGTTGCGGTGAGCCGAGATTGTGCCATTGCACTCCAGCCTGGGTGACAGAGTGAGACTCTGTCTCAAAAAAAAAAAAAAAAAAAGAATGGAATAGAGCTAAGTACAGCAAACAGGCAACATTGTTGCCTTCCCAATCTTCCCAGTCAAAAGATAATGACAGTCAAAGGGAGATTACTCTCTCCCACCGCAGACCAACAACACATTGTTGGGCCATTTGTTGAGCCCTAGTTATGTACCACGCATTGTGCTACGCACATTACATGTGCTCTGTAATTTAATCGTCACATACATTCTATGAAGTTCATACTATTATTAACTTCATTTTATAGTTAAGAAAAACTGAGACTCAGAAAAATTAAGTAACTCTCCCAAGATCACACTGTTCAGAGTTGCAGGAATGAGATTTATAACTAGGTCCAAGACCAAGTCCTGAGGATTAGTATTTGGTGGTCTAACTCTTGGCTATTCCAAACACAGCCACGACGAAGAACAGTGGAGAACAATCTGCAGTTTCAACACTCCTGCTGAATGGCTGTTGTTGGTTTCTGGAACTGTACAGAATAGTGCCCCATGTCAGGGGCCTACGGGCTGAGAACTGAAGACTGGTACCAACTGTAAAGGAAGGGAATAAAAATGCCTGTTTATTACTCTTGCTCTGTATGTAATGGCTCTTTAAGACTGATGTTTCCTTCATCCCGTGTTCCCTGGGGAAGAAAGATGGTGAGCTGTTTTGCAATAATTCCTCCAAGTCTTCAGACTCTGGCAATACAAGAAAAATGTTCAGAAACAAAGACCACACCTTCCTCACGCCAGCTCAGAGAAAGATGAACTCAGCTGCCTGCATCATTCTCTTAAGGGCACAGCTGCAGGACAGCTTCAGCTGCGTTGGTCTGGAAACTCTCAAAAGTGGGTCAAGACTCTCAGACTGGTTTTAGCATAGTTGTATATTCCTGACCCATTTCTGCAGGGAAAGGGAAGGACCTGAAGACTGCAGTTGCAGGCTTTGGACATATGAAAAAACCAACAGATGGTGGCACTGCCAAATTACAGGCAGAATGTGTGGGGTGGCTTGGCCTTCCCCACCACCTGTTCCTCTTCTTTCACACCTTTCCCCCAGGATCAAAGATATGCATTTGTGCCAGGAGAAAAATTGCAATAGAGCTTGGTTTAGTTGTCACTGGGGCAACATTCAGAAGACTAATTGCCGTGACGGTAGCAAGTGAGCCCTAGAAAAATCTGAGGATGTAAAACTGTCTAAGACCATTCAGTTAAAGCTGTCTCTAAGAGCTGTCAGACTTTATGGTCAGTCCTCCTAGCAGAGAAAAGAACCTTCGGGCTTGCTGTTTCCTCTCTCTAGTCTTACTGTCTTCTTATTCCCAATGTCTACAAAGTGGATGGCACATAATGGATACTTAGATAATGTTTGCCAAATCAGTCTAGAAGGAGACACTTAGGGAAAGCTTCAAGGCCATTTGGAAAAATGGCCTTTCTGCTTGGTAGGTGGTGCCCTGGAAAAAAGAGGAGCTGCCAAATAAGACTTTGGATCCACCCAGAACCGTACTTTGGGGATGGTCTCTTTTGGAGGCTTTAGATGACACTGAATGTTCTGGGGTTAGAGTCTGAAAGAACTTCATGTTGAGGTAGGAAAGTTCTATAGCTAAATCTAGAGAGACAGAGGCTCCTAAAATCAGAGTAGAAAAAATATAATCTGGAGATACAGAGTTGTTTTTACTGAAAACTCAAATGGGCAGTAGTGAGGCCCCAGTCCAGTAATGCTGGCAGTCAGACCTAAGGTCTAGGGCAGTAAGAATCTAGTCTTAAAAAATAGAATCAGGCCGGGTGCAGTGGCTCACCCTTGTAATCCCAGCACTTTGGAGGGCCGAGGTGATCACCTGAGATCGGGAGTTTGAGACCAGCCTGACCAACATGGAGAAACTCGGTCTCTACTGAAAATACAAAATTAGCCAGACGTGGTGGCACATGCCTGTAATCCCAGCTAGTCGGGAGGCTGAGGCAGGAGAATCACTTGAGCCTGGGAGGCAGAGGTTGCGGTGAGCCGAGATCACGCCACTGCACTCCAGCCTGGGTGACAGAGCAAGACTCCGTCTCAAAATAAATAAATAAATAAATATAATAATAATAGAATCAAGTCAAGCAACCTGATGGAGAAAAAGCCTGCAAAAGCTTCCAAGGATTACCCTGAAATAACACATTGACCCATCTGATCAATAGATGCTACAGAAACTCTAGATGCAGATGTGTTTTTCATTTTGACTAACTTCTTTTAAGCTTGCCCTCAACATTTCTTTCACCCCTTATTTGCAGCTACCTTAAGGGTGCCAAGCTGAATCTCCACCCCAGAATTTCTCTAGGTAATTTAAAGCCGACAAGTTTCCCAAGAAGAACAGCTTTTCTGCCTGGACATTCCTACCAGACCTCATTTCCAGGTAGCATGACGGTCCTGGGTCTAGACTTGTCTGAGAGAGACAGTCTGGGCCAGCCCTACCAGCCCTGCCTTGCCCAACTTCCATACCTCCTCCTGCAGCAAATGCATCTCCTGAAAAACAGCCAGGAGCTTCCTGCAGAGCCAAAGCCTTGGGAGGAATTTCACGGTGAGGTTACACTCCTCAGTTTCCTTGGGAGGAACGCAGCCTGTTTGGAAGGTGTTCACCCTGCTGCTTTCAGCAGAGCACCTGGTAAAGCTGACATACATGTGTGTTTAGTGGGAGCCTTTTCTTTCCCATCATTCTCTCCACCCCCTCCTGCACTTCGCTTCTGCCCCACATATACATAGACTTAATCTAACATCGCAACTGCCACAGGGGAAAGATAATGTGCAGAGAGACTGTTCCAGATAAAGTTATTCCTTTTAGTTTCAGCAAAGCTGCTCTCAAGCAGAATTCTGACTGCTGTGCTGATTCAAGGCTTCTTCTTTCAGTTGCCACCTCAGATGCAAGATCTGGACTTTCTTGCCTGGATGTACAGCCCCCAGGGAGCTGAAGGACTCTCAAGTATGTCTCCCTCATGGCAGGGGAGCTGGCGCTGTGGAGGCCGCAATTTTTTCCCTTCAAATTTCTACTGCATCTGAAATTCTTGTTAATCTTCCAGCGCTTTAAAAAGGTAATCTCCTGGGAGGATTAGGATAGCAACCACTAGTGCATACCTTAAGAGTATCAATTAATCAGAACCATCTTCATAGCACTTAGCTAAGATTCAAGATTCCTGGAGGAAGAAGTGCTTCTGGAAGACGTTAGTCACCTGAGGAGGTCAGGGAGAGGAGCTAGTCTGAGGGAGAATTGCCCAGATGACAAAGACAAGTCTCACTTTTTCCGGGCATGACAGGCTTGTCCTCACCTTTCACTCCCTGCCCTGCTAAAAGGCTCCTTGGAAAGAATGCCCCAGAAGCAGCCCTTCAGATGCAGTTCGCAGCCTTGTGATGCTCCTGGAAAGTCACTCAAATGGTCTTGCAGACAATTCAAATGACATGGATGTGGTTCCTCAGTATAATCCTCCGCCCTGTACTCCAAATGATGCTGGACAGTTAAATCAGAGGTGCCCACTTATGGGGGAGGGATTGTAGTGTCCTATAAGCATCATCATCATTACTATTCTAGAACACTTCCCTATAATTCATGAATTCAGCCTTTGGCATTCATTCATTCGATGAGGTTTTATCAGTTATTTTTTCTATGCATTGTGTTAGGACAGGAGACAATAAAAAAACAAACAAAAAACAAAACAAAACAAAACAAACAAACAAACAAAAAAAACAGTGCCCCTGTCTCAAAAGAGTTTGTGTGTCAGCAATGGGTTGGGGGACAGGGTGCATGTGTAAAGTCATAACTACTGATGACATGGGACAATTCTCTTAACACATACAGGAATATAGAGGTGCTGTGGGCACCCTTCCCATGGCTCTAGGGGCCAAGGACATCTTCCCAGAGCAGCCAACTTTGAGCAGAGTTTTGGAGGAATGGTAATTTACCATGCAGATGAGAAAGGAGACTATTCTCAGGAGGCAACATGCCTCCTACTCTTCAGGACATGGAGCATGGACTTGCTGAACTTTACTCCTTCCTTCATTAAAAAACTAGATTTTTGCCTGGTGTAGTGGCTTCTGCCTGTAATCCCAGCACTTTGGGAGGCTGAGTTGAGCCTGGATAACGTAGCAAGACCCTATCTCTACAAAAAAATAAAAAAATTAGCCGGGTATGGTGGCACACACCTGTAGTTCTAGCTCTCAGGAGGCTAAGGTGGGAGGATCACTTGAGCCCAGGAGTTTGAGGTTGCAGTAAGCCATGATTATGCCATTGCACGCCAGCGTGGGTGATAGAATGAAACCTCGTCTCTAGGAAAAAAAAAAGCAACAACAACTAGATTTTTGAAGGAAGTGGAGAGTGAGTTGTTCAGTCCAGAGTATATGAAGGAAAATCGGGAGAAGTTAGGTTGGAGTTAGACCTTTTACCCATTGGCTAATCCACCATCTCTCTCCTATCAATTCTACTCTCTAAATGCAATGGCTGGCTGGACACAGTGGCTCATGCCTGTAATCCCAGTACTTTGGGAGGTCGAGGCAGGCAGATCACCTGAGGTCAGGAGTTTGAGACCAGCCTGGCCAACATGGTGAAACCTCATCTCTACTAAAAATACAAAAATTAGCTGAGTATGGTGGTACATGCCTGTAATCTTAGCTATTCAGGAGGCTGAGACAGGAGAATCACTTGAACCTGGGAGGTGGAGGTCACAGTGAGCCGAGATCACGCCACTGTACTCCAACCTGGGTGATAGAATGACACTCCATCTCAAAAAATTAAAATAAATAAATAAATAAACAAACAAATAAATGCAATGGCTCAGGGACAAAGCTCATTTGTCCTCTGCTGTCAGTCCACATTGCCAGCTCATTCACACCCTCATCATCTCTTCACCTCCCCTCTCAACTGCTCCTCCTGTTTCTGGCTTCTTCCCCTTCCAATTCATTTCTACACCACCATTAGGGTTCTTTTCCTGTTACAAGTTTTACTTTATCATTTTTCTGCATAGCATATCTCAGTGGTTACCATCATTTCAGGATAATCCCCAACCCCTAGAATGGCTTCTACCATAAGGTCCTTTGTGACCCAGCCCTTACCTACCTCCATAGCTCTGATTCCACTGCTCCTACCTTGCACCCTGCTTTAGATAAACCAAACTACAAACGCACTGCGTTGTTCACGCCTTCAGGCCTTTGTCCATGCTTTTCCCTCTCTCTGGAAAATGCTTCTGCATTCTCTCCTCACAACAAACTTCTATTCATCCTTTAAATGTGGACTCAGATGCCACCTCCCTCAACCTTCCCATACAGACTTAATCACTGCTATTACTTATTTATGTTGATATTGTTACTCATCACTCTGCTGCCGGAATGGGCTTTTCACAGTATGCTCCTCTGCCGCATGCTGAGCAGCTTCAGAAGCAAGTTGATTCATTTTCACAGCTCCAGTCCTTAGCAAAGGCTTGGCTCATTACGGAGCGAAATGGAACAGACCACTGAGTCAGGCGAGGCCAGCATACAGGGGTTCTCAGTGACTATCACCTGGGGAGCTATAAAATACCCCAGACCACCAATATTGGGGCTGAGTATTTTTGTTTGTTTGTTTTGTTTTTATGAAAGCTCTCTAGGAATTTATAATGTGAAGCCAAGGTTGAAAACTATTGGGGATACAAAGTGAAAGGATCTGAGAATCAGAAGACCTGAATTCTGAACACTGCTCCGGATTTATTTCACGGTCTTAGGCAAGTCAGTTATCCTCTGGCCTCATTTTCTCATCTGTAAATTGGGAGTTCTGAACCAGAAGATTGCTAAGGCCCTGTATTAGTTCATCCTCATGCTGCCAATAAAGACACACCTGAGACTGAGCAATTTATAAAGGAAAGAGGTTTAATTGACTCATAGTTCCACAGGGCTAGGGAGGCCTCAGGAAACTTACAATCATGGTGAAAGGGGAGGCAAACACGTCTTTCTTCACATGGTGGCAGCAAGGAGAAGTGCTGAGCGAAAGAGCACTTGTAAAAACCCCTTATAAAATCATCAGACCTTGTGAGAACTCACTCACTATTAGGAGAACAGCATGAAGGTAACTGCCCCATGATTAAATTACCTCCCACTAGGTCTCTCCCATGACACGTGGGGATTATGGAAACTACAACTCAAGATGAGATTTGGGTGGGGACAACCAAACCATATCAGGCCCATTTCACATCATTGACACTTCTCCAAATGTCATTAAGCATTGCTAGGTCAGAGTGAGATAGCAGATGCCTGGGCATTGAGACTTGGCTCTGCTCTTTACTTCTTTCCAGGTAGGGGACAATCACTGCTTGTCTTTTAGCCTTTCCTGTTCTTCCCTTGGCTCCTTCTCCTTTTGCCCTATCTTTCCCGCTGAGGTTGGGGATTTTCTCTAAGTCACCCTCCAGGAGGTAGGAGCATTTCTGGCAGCAAGCAGGGTTTCACACTGCTATGCTGAAGAGGGATTGCCAAGAGCCGCAAGCAGGGTCTGTTTCTTGTCCCTGAAGATAATTTCTTTCAGGAATGAATGGGTTGCACCTATTGTGTTTTCTTTGCAAAATGTCATGCTGCATTTTTGAGAGCACATGTGGGAATATATAAAGTGTTAACCGCAAAGAAAAATAAATATAAACAAGGCTTCCCTTGTACTTTGCTGACTGATCTGGAGGAGCGGGGTGCTGGGTGGGAGCCTTCATTGTTGTGAAGTTCAGGCTTCCTGCTTGGGCATCTGGAGATTCTCCAACACTTAGTCACTGAGAACAAGAGCCACCTCTTGCAGCCCCTGCAAACAGCTTCTATCAATGGCAATCCAATATGTCCTGGTCATAGGTGAGACTTTGTCTTATGGTAATGGGCAAAGACAGAGCCCATGAAGGCTCCATTTCCATTTGAAATAAATCATGTCAGCCTGTCCCCACAGTCAATATGAATTTGATGTCTCACAAATTAAAGCAACTCTAACTTGAGCAGACACAATCCATTATCCTGCCATCTGTTGTCCTGGTTTCCAAACAGGGATAATGAAAAGATATGCATTTCTTGAAAGCTTGGCACTTTGGGAGCAGAAGAAAACACACATTCTTTTAAAAGATGTTAAACTTGCTCTCTCAGATTAATGCCATGAAATCCAGCCTTGAATCTTTATAGTCCCCAATTTGCTGACTTCTCTCATTTCTACTGTGTTGTATTCCCATGCTGATTAGGGAAAAGTAACAAAACTCCTTTTCCTTTCTCTGCCATTTTTGACGATCAGTTCCTAACCCCAGTTGTACATTAGAATTCTTGGAGGAGTTTTGGAAATACATGAATGCCAGGACCTTCCTTCAAAGATTCTGATGTAATTGGGCTAGGATGGGGTCCAGGTTCCTATTGTTGTAGGACTTTTCCTTAGTTCAGTTAGGAGCTGGGTCCTTGTAACACGGCCATGAAATAGGCTTGCAGACACTTTGATGGATGAGAAAAATGGAATTTATTAGGCAAAAAGGAACCCGAGAACAGAAGATGCCTGGCTCTTCCCTCCTGCAAATGGCATGAACTTCCCAAGGCTCCACCCTGTTCTCCCAGTGCACAGGTTGGTAGGAGTTGTGCCAGGGAGCCCTTCCCACCTGACAGTCTTATTAAAATCTTTTTTTTTTCTTCTTTTTGAGATGGAGTCTCACTCTGTTTTCCACCCTGGAGGGCTGTGGCGTGATCTGTTCACTGCAACCTTCACCTCCCAGGTTCAAGTAATTCTCCTGTCTTGGCCTCCCAAGTAGCTGGGATTATAGGCACAGGCCACCACACCTGGCTAATTGTTGTATTTTTAGTGGAGATGGGGTTTCACCATGTTGGCCAGGCTGGTCTCCAACTCCTGACCTCAGGTGATTCACCTGCCTTGGCCTCCCAAAGGACTGGGATTACGAGTGTGAGCCACCACTCCCGACCCTCATTACAATCTTGGAAAGCTCACTAGGTGATTCTAATATGCAGTCAGGGTTGAAAACCACTGGACTCAGCATTATAGAGGATAGTCTGCCCTTATTTTACAAAAATCATTCACAGAAGTTGAATATGCTCTTGTGAATCTCTCTCTCTCTTTTTTTTTTTTTTTCCAAATTTAGCATTTATTGCACTGTTGTGGGTAGCAACATGCCAGATAGCAAGATAAACATACCAGACCAGGCGAGGTGGGTCATGCCTGTAATCCCAGCACTTTTGGAGGCTGAGGTGGGCGGATCGCTCGAGGACAGGAGTCTGAGACCAGCCTGGCCAACATGGGAAAATCCCGTCTGTACTAATAACGCAAAAATTAGCCAGACACAGTGGTGCATGCCTGTCATCCGAGCTACTTAGGAGGCTGAGGCAGAAGTTGCAGTGGGCTGAGATCCACTGCTACTGCATTCCAGCCTGGGTGACAAAGTGAGACTCCATCTCAAAAAAAAAAAAAAATTTTTTTTTTTTCAGGAAGATGTTGGAAACTAATAAAATGGTGAGACATCTACATCTTCTAGAACATGATGCATCTTTAAAAATAATGATGCAGGCCGGGCGCAGTGGCTCACACCTGTAATCCTAGCACTTTGGGAGGCTGAGGCAGGTGGATCACTTGAGGTCAGCAGTTTGAGACCAGCCTAGCCAACACAGTGAAACACCATCTCTACTAAAAATACAAAAATTAGCTAGGCGTGGTACTGCACGCTTGTAATCCCAGCTACTTGGGAGGCTGAGGCAGGAGGATCACTTGAATCTAGGAGGCGGACGTTGCAGTGAGCCAAGATGGCTCCACTGCACTCCAGCCTGGGTGACAGAGCAAGACTCTATCTCAAAAAATAAAATAATTAAGTAAAAATAAAAATAATGATGCAGAAGATTTTTTAATAGATTTGGGGAAAGGTTCACAACATACAAAGTGAAAAAAATTAGATTCTAAAGCAATATGTACAGTAAAATCCTATAAGAACCATTATGTTCTTACAGGGAAAAACTGATACAGAGCTATGACAAAGTGTTAATAGTAGGTATCTCTGGACAATGGGACCACAGGTGACTTTATTATTTTTCTTTGTCTGATGAAGAAGATATAAAAGTGGATCTTGGATGGCTAAGGCTGGCCAGCTTTAGGAGTCAGGGCATTCTCTGGGGAGAGTCAAATTCATAACTATACTTTAGTCTGGAAGAGCTAGACTCCCACTCGGATCCTGACTTTACCCTCGCTAGATTGGAGATGGCCTCAGCCATCTTCCTGCAGTGCTAATGTGTGATCATGAACTGCCCTACAAAGTAAAGAACACTGCTTTGAAAGGGAGACCTCAGGATCTCAACACAGAAGGACTTAGGGATGGAGGGAAGGGTACGCAGGCTGAGGGCCTTATCTTGAGGCTGAAAATATCACATTTCTTAGATTATATTCTTTAGACAGGTAAACTGTTTTTGCAGATGTCTTTCTGCACATTTTACACAAGATTGTAAAAAATCAATCGTCTATGTGAAAGACTGTATTATTATGATGATTTGGAGGCCTGGGGCAAACGAAAAGATGGTGTCAGTCAGGATCCAACTGGCTAATCAGAAAGGGAATTTAATAGAGGGAACTGGTTGCACAGATAATGGGTGGAACTCAGAAACCAACCCAAGGGCAAGGAGACCACTGGGAGATGAGCCATATCTGGATGTCACTAAGATGCTTAGCCTGGAGGGACAATGGAAGGGAGGAAGTGAGTTTGCAGAGCCCAGGGTCAGGAGGCACCTCAAATACAAAGCTGGCCACTGCTATAAATGCAGCTCAAGGCAGAGAAGAGAGTGAAAAATACTCCAGATTCTCCCTTTCTCCTGCCTTTCAATCTTATGCCAGTGCTTCCCATTGGCCAAACTCTGCTGTGGTTGGGAGCAGCCATGAGGGAGGCTTCTTGCCCTACAGAGTAGAGCAGGGACAGGAGGAGGAATGGAGCTGAGGTGGTTCAGGCCAGGAGTGTTCCATCCATGGGCCAGTGATGGCCTCTATGTATTGGTCCCTGGATGGCCTATTTCTTTCCTGCAGGCTGAGACCTGTTGGCACAAAAGCTCACTGGTGCCAAACTCAAGTTTTTACATGTCCAATTATTTAATAAATAGCCCAAATAAGCAGATTTTTGTTGTTTGCTTGCTTGTTTGTGTTTGTCATTCAGGGCCTGCCTGCTTTGTCTACCCTGTGAAACCTCACCTAGTATGTGCTGGCAATTGATAAGGTAGAGCCTAGGGGTTGTAGACCCCAAGGTGCTAAAGCCCTTTGGAGCTCTCTGACCCAGAGATTCCCCACCCCCTGCAGCTGAGTGACATCACCTAGACAAGTAAGCACCCCCTCTGATGGCCCGCTCTCCTGGGAATTCCTGCCCTCCTGCATAAACCTCTGGACAGTCTCATGTTGTAAGGGACTTCTCCCCTCTCATGCAAGCCTGTCTAAGAGCTGCTCAATAAAGCTGCTGTGTTACTGCCTCCGGTGGGCATATCTCCTCTTTAAATCAACCTCAATCCCTCAAACACCCCACAGACTGTCACAGAGGTTATGGAAGAGGAGCTGAAGCTCTTCCAGTCATCCCTTGGAGCCACCACTGGTAGTGAAGAATGAGTGACATAAGCCCTGGCGCAGTGGCTCACGCTGTAATCCCAGCACTTTGGGAGGCCGAGGCGGGCGGATCACGAGGTCAGGAGATCGAGACCATCCTGGCTAACACTGTGAAACTCCATCTCTACTAAGAATACACAAAATAAAAAAAATTAGCCGGGCGTGGTGGTGGGCGCCTGTAGTCCCAGCTACTCGGGAGGCTGAGGCAGCAGAATCACTTGAACCCGGGAGGCAGAGGTTGCAGTGAGCTGAGACCGTGCCATTGCACTCCAGCCTGGCGACAGAGTGAGACTCTATCTCAAAACAAAAACAAAACCAAAAACAAAACTCCCCCCCCCAAAAAAAGATTCCTGGGTATCCCCATTTAATTCAAATTTGGTAGGCCTAGAGGGGAGCTCAAATGATGCTTATTCATTTAAAATAAGCATCCAGGGTATTCTGACACAGGCGGGTGTTTACTAGCCTCTGGGAAAGACTACTGTGGTTTGTCTTCCAGAGTGATCTTTCTCAAATGTAACTCTGCATCACTCCCCAGCTTAAGGTACCATAATCATTCCCCACTTCCTCAGCTAACAGCAAAGACCTTCCACGATTGGCTCCCGCCCCAATGTTTGGGCTCCCCTCCTGCCTCCCTGCTTCCTCAAGAACGCTTGCTCCTGCTCTGCTGAATGCTCACGGTTCCCGGACCACCCAGCTCTGTGCCTAGAAACTTGTCTATTCTGGCCCTGCGCTTTTAAACCAGACCCACCCACCAAGTGGCTGCCACCAATAAACAGGAGCCTCCGTCTCCTCCAGGCCACCTCTTTGTTCCTGCTCTACCTGCTTCCGATCCTTTGACTCTGTTGCCATCTGACCTGGATTTGTCCATGTTGACCTCCCAGCTCTCTAGAGGAGAGAGGAGTGCTTGACTGGCACTCCCCTCTGGCTCTCTCGACTCCTGTTCAGCCTGGCTTTAAGGCTCCTGGCCAGCTTGCTTTGGAGGGCCCCATTTTGGCTCCTGGTGAGCAGGGGTTCAACAGCTCTTACTTTTCTCTTTCATCTGAAATGCCCTTTCCTCACTTCTCAGCCAAAGGAGCTTCTCAAGACTTAGTTTAAAAGCCACGTCCTCAAAGATAAGCTTTTCAATGTTCCCAGGAAGAATTAGCCACTCCTTTCTTGGGGCTGTCCTGGTACTCCGTGCACACATGGAACGCTGCCCTTATCACTTCACCGGTTTACACGTCTACCTCCCGCTTGGGGTCAAGAATTTATCTTAACAGACCTGCGGCTGTGCCAGGCACTCAGTGAGTGCTTCCTCAATGTTTGTGCAATGAACAAAGGCTTGCTGACTTCTGTCTCAGTTACATTCTGGCTTCCATATGTTGGTTATCTAGGGGACGCTAACACAGATTGCTCCATTAGTAACAGAATAAAGTTTAGAAATGTGCAAATCTTAACAAGGCCATCGTTCCTCCCTCCTGGGCTGGGTCATTCAAACCTCTTAGATGTATTTATGGCTTCATTGCTCACGGTTACCTTATTATTTTATATGCTGCACACTTTGACATTCCTGCTTAACACTGCCTTACCTTAGGAATTAGTCCCCCTTTTTAGAGTTGTGCAGCATCTGAGTGGGATTCCCAGATGATAATTACCATGAGTCCCTCAGCAACATGTTAATAATTATAGACAGGAAGAAGCTTAGCAATGTTTAATGTATGTATCCTTAAAACCCAATATGTAATCCTTGCAGATGAATAATGCAACCCTTGTTCTTGCAGTTAATTTCAGATTTTCCTTTTCATTACCTACCTCACTGGAGGCTGACCTGTGAAAACACGGAGCTCTGTGTAAGGACAGATTCGCTGACCTTATCCAAGAGTTGTTTTTCCTGGCCATGCCAGGAAGAGCTCATTACAGTTTTGCTTGTGGCCCTGGTCCCACAGCATGGCCTCTAAGGACAGCTCTGGGTCATAGTCAGGCTCTAGTGAATGCTATAAAAAGTCATGAGAGGTACAAGACATATCCAAAACACCCAGGCCTCCACTTGAGAGGCAAGACTCAAACGCCGGAAAAGCACAACATATGTCTAGTGTTACCTTGTAACAGACAATGACTTGACGGTATTCAGGAACAAGGACTAACTTTGGCTTAGAGATTGGGATAATTGTCATCTTTTCAATAACAGCCATGACAATGCCATGTAAGAAAAAAACATCACAGATACTTTTTAATTTTGTAGGCATAATTGTATTTATTTTCTATAGCAAATTATTTTTAAAAAATTGTTCATAGGCAAGGCAAACAAGGTTAAGCATTTCGACCAAGATCACAAGAAAGAGGGACTTTGCAGGTAGACTTCTGGATTTAAAGTCCAGTGTTTTACATACAGTGTTGAATTCTGTTTCCCATGAAGCAGCTGAAAGTGCCAGTTGGAGTGTTGTGGGCAAGGTCATGGGTTTTGAACCCAGTGGCTCACTTAGCTATAAGAGGAAAAGGACTGTACATTTCATCTTCATCCTTACCAGCACACATGGCTCCCTAAATATACTCACTGGTGTTTCAGGCAATCACACCTTATTGAACATTACCTTTATGCCAGGCTCTGTGCTTCATGCTAGAAATGCAGTCTTGTTCTCAAGAAGAGCAGAATTTAATAACAAAGATGTACAAGCAAATACAGTGTAATAAGGACTCTGATAGAGGGAAACATGGGCATGAATGGAGCCAGGGGAAGCTTGTCTAACTTGAAATGGTGGTAGGGGTCAGCAAAACTTTCTGGGAATCCGCTGATCACAGATATCATGAAAACTAGTTAGGCTAGTTGGAGCTAGCCAGAGGAGGGGCTTTCCAGGAAGAGGGAACAGTGTTTGCAGTCATGCATTGTAGTAAAAGAGCATGACATATCTGGGAAATAGCAAGTGATCTAACACGGTGAGATTTTTTAAGGAGACAATGCAACATAGGAGAGGCAGGCAGGGTCCAAATTGAAAGTAGCCCTGGGGGCTGGGCGTGGTGGCTCAAGCCTGTAATTCCAGCACTTTGGGAGGCCGAGACGGGTGGATCACGAGGTCAGGAGATCAAGACCATCCTAGCTAACATGGTGAAACCCCGTCTCTACTAAAAAATACAAAAAACAAAACAAAACAAAACAAAAAAAAAAACTAGCCGGGTGAGGTGGCGGGCGCCTGTAGTCTCAGCTACTCGGGAGGCTGAGGCAGGAGAATGGCGTAAACCCGGGAGGCGGAGGTTGCAGTGAGCCGAGATCCGGCCACTGCACTACAGCCTGGGTGACAGAGCGAGGCTCCGTCTCAAAAAAAAAAAAAAAAAAGAAAGAAAGAAAGTAGCCCTGGGGACCACTCTAGGGGAGTTTAACTTTATCTTCACTGTTTTAAGAGACATGAAGGGTCTTAGATTGGGGCGGGAGTGTGTACTTCATGAAGATCCCTTGCAAAGCCATATGGAAGAGGAACAGGTGGGAAACATCTGTTCCTGGAGACAGAGCCTTGGATTCCCTGGGGAAGAGCAGGAGCGGGGAAGTCGGCAGAAAAAACAGAGGACATCACTGAAGACCAAGTCTATCCAGTGTCATTAAAGGCCTTTTGTGTCCCAGGTACTACGTTAAGTGCTCTTCATGCATTGCCCCAAATTATCCTCACACCAACATCAGCAAGTGACTATCAGTTATCTTCATTTACAGAGTAAAGCCGAGGCTGTGTGTCATACACCTGTAATTGTTGGAGCAGGGATTTGAACTCATCCCTAAATTAACTCCAGAACCTGTGAAGTTAACCTCTCTGTTAAATTGGCTTTTGTTGAGGATTGGCCTCATCCAGAATACAGAACAAAGCCTTTTTCTAAGACACAGGGACTCTTCAGACTGGGCAGTTCATTTTTTTTTTTTTTTTAGTTACATAGTAATAGAAAAGGGATCCTTTGTATTGCAAGTCAATACTTGGTAAGGATTCCAAAAGTGGCTTGTGGAAAATAGACTGTAGCCTTCATCTTGGGGCATAGCTGGGACACAACAGGGGAATTCTTGCTTTGCTAGATGGGGCTGGGATTGGTGGAACTGAGAACCAAGATGAGGTGATAAATCTCACTTATTCTGTCCCTTTGCAGCAGTTCCCTTCTTTTGGGACTGTCATGTCATGCTGCACCTTCACCCCCATCAAGGGACTGCAGTAGAAGCAGCCATATTACAAGGTGGACCAATGGTTCCTTCTGAGGATTTCGGATGGCTGACTGGAGGACAGTGAAGGTGGAGGTCCTCTCTCCGGTGGATGAAGCTGCAGGATGAAATAGCCAGGAGCTAGGCTGGGTGTGGTGGCTCGTGCCTGTAATCCCAGCACTTTGGGAAACCGAGGTGGGTGGATCACAAGGTCAGGAGATTGAGACCAGCCTGGCCAACATGGTGAAACCCTGTCTCTACTAAAAATACAAAAATTAGCTGGGCGTGGTGGCAGGTGCCTGTAGTCCCAGCTACTCAAGAGGCTAATGCAGGAGAATCGCTTGAACGTGGGAGGTGGAGGTTGCAGTCAGCCAAGATCATGCCACTGCACTCCAGCCTGGGCAGCAGCGTGAGACTCTGTCTCAAAAAAAAAAGAAAAGAAAAGAAAAGAAAGAAATAGGCAAGAGCTGTTGGTGGCCAGGTTTTCAACTGCGAAGAGAAAGCTAGACTTTAAGAGATGAGTAGGAACTCGACCTCCTGTAGGAAGAAGCTGAGACTAGCAGAGATGTAGCTCCTGGTTTTAGCTGTTTGTGGGGTTCAGCTGCATCCAATCCTTTTTAAGAACTGGATTATCTGATTCTTCCTTGAATCTTAGAAATGTTCCTGGTATTGCCAGTGATGACTCAGTCTGTAATCCCAGCACTTTGGGAGGCTGAGGTGGGTGGATCAACTGAGGTCAGGAGTTCGAGACCAGCCTAGCCAACATGGCGTAACCCTGTCTCTACTAAAAAAGTATGAAAATTAGCTGGGTGTGGTGGTGGGCACCTGTGATCCCAGCTACTCGGAAGTCTGAAGGGGGAGAATCACTTGAACCTGGGAGGTGGAGGTTGCAGTGAGCTGAGATCATGCCACTGTACTCCAGCCTAAGTGACAGAGTGAGACTCCATCTCAAAAAAATAAAAGTTTCTAGGCTGGGTGCGGTGGCTCACGCCTGTAATCCCAGCACTTTGGGAGGCTGAGGCGGGTGGATCACGAGGTCAGGAGATCGAGACAATCCTGGCTAACACGGTGAAATCCCGTCTCTACTAAAAATACAAAAAATTAGCCGGGCTTGGTGGTGGGTGTTTGTAGTCCCAGCTACTTGGGAGGCTGAGGCAGGAGAATGGCGAACCCCGGAGGCGGAGCTTGCAGTGCGAGGAGATCATGCCACTGCACTCCAGCCTGGGCGACACAGCGAGACTCCGTCTCAAAAAAAAAAAAAAAAAAAAAAAAGAAATATTTCTAGATCCATCTAATGTAATCTTTTTATTTGCTCTCAGCAAAAGCAAGTGTTTGTGTCAGGTCTGTTTGCAGCTGGTTTTCAAAAGGTGTGTCTACCTTAGGTGACTCATGAATCTATGTAGCCTGACTGGCAAAATGAATTGGCCACTTCTGGTTCTCTGTGTTGTACTTGGATATCTCTGAATGAGGTGGGATTCTAGGGAGGGCCTGGTAATCACTTTTTCTAGTCATAACAACTGACTTATCTTTCATTTTTTTAAACCTCCTCCATGAAGGAAACCAGAACTCATGCAGTAGGATAGTTGGACGGGCCTCACTGATGCTGATAGGCCTGGCTGTGGTTACAAGGGAGCTTCAGGGCTGGTACCAGCCCACTGCTGACAGTCAAATGCAAGAACAGAGAATTAGATCATACTCAACCAGGACCTGGGAACAAGACACAAAGCCCAAAGGATAGACACCAAAATGGAGCCAGCTAGACACCAAAATGGAGCAAGGATTCAGAGCCCAGTGGAAACAAAGGTGGATGATCTAAGAAAGCAGTTGTCAGTGGGATGGGCATGCCCAAGACTCACTTGTATTGGCCTCTGACCTGTGTGTGTGGGTCTATTTAGAGTAAACACTGGTCCCAGGTGGACAATTCCAGCAACCACTCTAGGATTAGGTCACCCAATGTGCAATGAACCATAGGCTTGGGGGTGGACCTGGTTTATGTACACAGGGGAGGCAAAGAGGAGGGCAGCAGATTAAGCAAACACATTCTTACACAGATTCCCAGCCCAAGGAAGCTCTCTTCTCCTTTTTTTGGCCATGGAAACCACACAGACATGAAATGGAACACGACTCACTAGTGTTCCCACTCCATGTCAATTTATGTTAAAGAAACAGATAGGGAATTTCATACAACATCTTTATTTATCCAAACATTTGGCTAATATGGGTGACGATAAGAAGCATTATTTGGGTACTCTGTGGAGGCTTGCCATGACACAAATAGACACAAAACATGATTTTGTTGCCCCAAAGCATGATTTTTGTCCTAATAGCTGTCTGGCACTCACTAATCAAGGCAGTTGAATAAACAGTGCTTCTTTCTGACGCTGTATCAGGCATGGTGTCTGGTGTCTGTCTTTTCTCTCAAAGACATTTTTTTCCTAAGTAAGTATAGTATAAAGATGATTACTGAATCAACAAGCCTAGGGACTTCACACTGTTTTCTTGCAAAGAACCAAGTAGAGAAGGAGGCAGCAGGTTGACCCAAACAGTGATCAGAATCATGCTGGGGGTTGGGAGAAATGGGTTTGACCACTAAACGAAGGTCAAAGTGAACTAGTGGGAGGTGGAGGAGGAACTTGCCCAGCAAGCTCTCACTTCCCTTCTGGAAGCTAAATCCTGCAGCCCAAAGCTGAGGTCTCTTTGTTTTACCCTTGACTGTAGAGCTAGCTATTTGATAAGTTGAATCAGAGAGGTTAGACCCTATTTGGAAGGCAAGATTTTTGCATTGCCTAAATATTGAAATATATCCCTTTGTGTTTGTGGGAATGTGCAATGGATAATGCAATAGAGGCCATGGCCAACTCCTTCCCTGTCAGCTATGGGGAAATGTGGGTGGTGAGTGATTCAACAGAAGCCCACCACTCTCCTCCTTTCTTCTAAAAGCAGAATGTGGCACAGGTAGCAAGAAAAAATTCTTGATCTCATCAAGAATTGGCAACAGTGGCCAGGCATGATGGCTCACATCTATAATCCCAGCACTTTGGGAGGCCGAGGCAGGCAGATCACCTGAGGTCAGGAGTTCCAGACCAGCCTGGCCAACATGGTGAAACACTGTCTCTATTAAAAATACAAAAATTAGTCGGGCGTGGTGGTGGATGCCTGTAATCCCAGCTACTCAGGAGGCTGAGGCAGGAGAATCAGTTGAACCTGGGAGGCAGAGGTTGCAGTAAGCCGAGATCATTCCACTGCACTCCAGCCTAGGTGACAGAGTGAGACTCCATCTCAAAAAAAAAAAAAAAATTAAACCCAAGCCTATGGGCTACACATCCCCACCAGCATGGTGGCAGGACCTCAACTCCCCTTTCTAGCCTCCTTTCCATCTAGTATATTTCAGTGGGTGCTTGGGTAAGGTCTCAGTCATGGGATCTCGTCTCTCTGGGTCACTGCCTGTCTTAGCTCATTGTGCTGCTGCTTCAGCAGAATACCACAGACAGTATAACTTAAAAGAAAAGAGATTTATTCAGTTTATAGTTCTGGAGGCTGGGCAATCCAAGAGCATGCCACTGACATTTGGTGAGGGTCATCCTATGGTGGAAGGGTGAAGGCAGAAGTGAGCACCAAAGACCAATAGGCACCAGGAGCCACACTTGCTTTGTAACAACCCACTCTTTTAATAATGATGTTAATCCATTAATGAGGGCTTTGCTCTCAAGACCCAATCACCTCTTACTAGGTCCCACCTCCCAACACTGTTGCACTGGGGATTAAGTCTTTAACATATGAACTTTTGGGAGGCACGTGCAAACCATAGCCCTGCCCATGCTGTGGTGAGTCTCTCTGCAGTTCTGGGGATGCCACAACTACCCTGGCCCTAGAGGATGCCAGTGTCTGGAATCATGCCAGCCCAAAGGGTGGCCACAGACCTGTTCTTTTTTTAAAATTATTTTTATTTCTTTTTTTGAGGTGGAGTCTCGCTCTGTCCCCCAGGCTGGAGTGCAATGGCGCTATCTCAGCTCACTGCAACCTCCGCCTCCCGGATTTACGCCATTCTCCTGCCTCAGCCTCCCAAGTAGCTGGGATTACAGGCGTCCACCACCACGCTCGGCTAGTTTTTTATATTTTTTAGTAGAGACGGGGTTTCACTGTGTTAGCCAGGATGGTCTCGATCTCCTGACCTCGTGATCCACCCGTCTCAGCCTCCCAAAGTGCTGGGATTACAGGCTTGAGCCACCGTGCCTGGCACCTGTTCTTAATTCTATTTCACTGAAAGCTCTGGGAAAACAGGAAAGAAAAATAGAGAATCTTCTGCCTGGCTTCTGGATGTGGCTATTCTCAGAGCCCACAGGCATGTATCTGCTCCCATGTTTCTCATAGGAGCTTCCTTATCAAATGGCAGAGGCACCTCCCAGAGCTCTCTGGTCAGAGTCAGCTTCTCTTACCACACTCGCAATGCCACCTAGGTGTACGACTCTAGTGGGCAGTGTTTTCATAAAATACAAATGGATGACACTCCCTGGAGTTGTCCAGTAGAGTATACTTGAGTGTACCTACTTCACAGACTTCTCAGGACACAGGCTCTGGAGAGGAAGCCCAGAAAGCCCAAGAAGTTCTTGCCTTTCCCCTGTCCAAGGCCCTCCTTGCAGGCTCTCATTGGATACTTTAGCTTTAGCCTCCTCCCAGTATGCCTGACATTGGGGTGAGCTTGCCCCTCACCCACAGAATGGGGTGCCTTGTGGGCCCCAGAATTGAGTACATATACAGTCCATGACTAACTTTGATTACACCACCATGTGTTCACGAGTCTGTCTCTCCTACTGTGTGCCCCCTAAGGGCAGGGGGCTGGGTCTTAATTCATCTTCATATTTCTAAAACACAGCAATATTAGACACTGGTGAGTAGTGGATGAATGGATGAATAAGACTCAATAAAGGCATCAGCTTTAAAAGGCATCAGCAGGTGATTTCTGAAAACTTGCCAGATCCCCATGTCTGAGTCCTCCTTTCATCTCCTCCTTGACTCCCCTAAGAATCCTTGCCATGGTCCCCTTCTAATCTATCTCACCACCTCCTCACCTCGGCCAGGAATGGCCTCACCCAGTGAGTTGTATTCTTGGCTGCATATTAGAATCACATGGGGAGCTTAACAAATATACTGATGCCTAGATCTCACTCCAGATCAACTAAACCCAGTGTGCAGCTGAGGTTGAGAACCTCCACACCCAGGCCACCAGAAAGTTCCACATCACATGCTCTGAGGCAGCAGGCTCTTTGAAAGCATGGGTTGGTGTTCACAGCACTTGGCATTCATAGAATACATGGAAAATCTAGACAGAAATAAAAAACAGAAAGAAAACAAAAGAAAACAGGAGGAGAATTAAAAGCAAAAAAAAAACAACAACAACAACAGAAAAAACACCTTTATGCCCTGGCAAAGAGCCTGCCCTGTTGTAACGCACTGGGCAGCTGGATTAGGAATATCTACTGTGAGGTCCTAGATGTGCTCCTGCCCTGGGACTTTGGTCCTGCAATCCACTGTTGCCCAATCTTCCATGGGCCTTTCAGGCTTTTACTGTGCTCAGCATGTGATCAGCTTGCTGAGGCTCTAACACCTACTGTACTCACTGCAGCCTCCTGTTCACTTGCCGCTCAGTGAGGCCCAGGTTGGCCATCATCCTTGCCGAACCCGGGTGACCTTTAGTTTAATTGGCTTTGGTGGCCTCCAAGGAGGTCAACTTGAGATTGTCGGCTGATTATCCAAGGGCCTGCACCCGCCTGGGAGGGCAGCTGGATCACTGCATAATGATCAGAGCTACAAGGCCATGCCCCTGGGCTGGGCTTGCTGGCCTCTGAGCTCATAGAGAAACTTAATTTTGACTTTTTAGCTGCCACTGCGGCTGTGAGTCTCTGGAGCAGTTTTTACTTAAAAATGTACCATTAACCTTGTCCTCATGGCTGTCTTTTCCCCAGCTTCCTTCTTCCAGGGGCCCAGAGACTTAGTTAAAGACCTTTAACCTTTCTTTACACTTTTGCTTATTTTAATGGGAATGCTTGAATTGGTTCTGTCAAGTCAAAAAGCAGTTACCTATTATCTTTCAGGATCACAGAGTGTCAAAGAGGGAATCTGAGACCTTACCCATCACAGAGGTTCTCAAGCCTGGCAGTAGAGTAGAACTACCTGGGGAGTTTGAAAAGGACTGGTGGCTAGGCCTGACCAATTCAGTAGCATCTCTAGAGGTGGGGATTAGGCACTGGTGTTTGCAAAGCCTCCTTGTGATGCTAATGAATAGACATGGTTGATAACCATTCATTAACCAAAATTCCTTTATTTTTCATACAAGAAAATTAAGACTGAGGTGCTTGGGGGCAATTCTGAGCTGCTAGCCCTGCTTGGATGTCCAGGGAATCTGGAAACAGAACAATAACCCATAAAGTTCTGTTCTCATCTACCAGTTAGATCTCTCTGGAGACTACTTGCCTGCTCTGTCACCTTCTTTCCACTGCTTACATTTCTATTTTTTTTTTTTTTTTGAGATGAAGTCTCACTCTTGTCCCCCAGGCTGGAGTGCCATGGCGCAATCTAGGCTCACCACAATCTCCACCTCCTGGGTTCAAACGATTCTCCTGCCTCAGTCTCCTGAGTAGCTGGGATTACAAGTGCGTGCCACCACACCCAACTAATTTTTGTGTTTTTAGTAGAGACAGGGTTTCACCATGTTGGCCAGGCTGGTCTTGAACTCCTAACCTTAGGTGATCTGCCCACCTCAGTCTCCCAAAGTGCTGGGATTACAGGTGTGAGCCACCACGCCTGGCCCCCACTGCTTACATTTCTAAGTCAGAAATCTAAGAGGGTCGGCTGGATGCAGCAGCTCATGCCTGTAATCCTAGCACTTTGGGAGACCGAGGCAGGCAGATTTCTATAGGTCAGGAGTTCAAGACCAGCCTGGCCAACATGGTGAAACCCCATCTCTACTACAATACAGAAATTAGCTGGGTGTGGTGGTGGGCGCCTGTAGTCCCAGCTACTCAGAAGGCTGAGGCAGAGAATTGCTTGAACCTGGCAGGCAGAGGCTACAGTGAGCTGATATTATGCTGTTGCACTCCAACCTAGGTGACAGAACGAGACTCTGTCTCAAAAAAAAAAAAAGGAAATCTCTAAGGTTCTAGAATCTCTCTTCTTTCCAAAACCACAAACCCTTTTTCTTTTTTCTTTTTTCTTTTTTTTTTTGAGATGGAGTCTCATTCTGTTGCCCAGGCTGGAGTGCAATGGAACAATCTCAGCTCACCGCAACCTCCGTCTCCCAGGTTCAAGTGATTCTCCTGCCTCAGCCTCCTGAGTAGCTGGGATTACAGGCCCCTGCCACCATGCCTGGCTAATTTTTGTATTTTTAGTAGAGATGGGGGTCTCACCATGCTGGCCAGGCTGGTCTTGAACTCCTGACCTCAGGTAATCCACCCTCCTTGGCCTCCCAAAGTGCTGGGATTACAGGCATGAGCCACCGCCCCCAGCCTAAAACCCTAAACTCTTAATATACTCATTCAATAGATGTGCCAGTCAAAGTACACCTTGCCTTGGGTCACCAAGCAAGTGTCTTTGTCCAGGGTTCCATTTTCAGTCCCCCATGGCCGCAATCTGCTGAACTTGGGCTTTCACCAGGGAGTGCCAGGAGCATGGTTCATCTTCAGTCCGATTTCAAAGCTGGAAGTTAGGACACTTTGAACACTTAACTGAGGGGGAAGCTAGATGTTTCGGGTTTTTTGGCTGTCTTTTCATTTTGTAGGTGCTAAATAATTATGACAACACAGTGAGGCTGAAACTGCAGATGAGGAAGAGGTAACCACGCTGTGTGAGACAGGCAAAGGACCTAGAGTGGAAAAATTGTAGGAGACATGCGCTCACTCTCACGGTGGTGCAAGAGCCTCCCTGCATGTTAGGCTGTCGGCCCGTCATTTGCCTTACCCTAGGACCCAACTCTAAGGCAGGAAAAGGGAGGGCAGGGGAAGGGGAAAAATTCCATCCTAGCTGCAGGACTAAATCTAGTATTTATTCCAAGTTAAATATAGATCGAATGCTAATATGCCAGTCTTAGCCTGCCTTAGGCAGCGAGTCCGTCTCAAAGACCAATGACCTTGCAAGCGGAGAAGGCCATCGCTGAGAGCCCCTCATGGACGCCGACGCTACGCTGAGGAATGTTCAGCCTTTCTCCTTCCCACTGCAGCCCCCTGCTTCACCAGCCTAACGGAGCCTCTGAGCGAAGGTGGCCCCTAGAGAGGCACAGAACAGTGACTCCTCAGAAAGGGCAAGTCTAAATGTTTCTTTTTCTTTCTTTCTCTTTTTTTTTTTTAATTATACTTTAAGTTCTAGGGTACATGTGCACAAAGTGCAGGTTTGTTACATATGTATACATGTGCCATGTTGGTGTGCTGCACTCATTAACTTGTCATCTTTTTCTTTTTTTTAACTCCAGACGTTGCTTCAGAAATAAGCTTGAGTCCTGAGGCTTCGCATCGGTCCTAGAGTACGGGGCAGGAAGTGTGACTTCAGAGCATGGGAAAGTCTCCTCTTCTTTGTGGAAATGTTCAACGTCGTGGTCCACTCTGACCCCAGAGTTCATAATTAGAGCTTTATACCCTTTGTCTAATGTGAACTGTAAATTCCTTGGGGAGTTAGCGTACACTGAAGCATATTAGTTCTTTTTTTTTTTTTTTTTTTTTTTTTTTTTTGAGACGGAGTCTCGCTCTGTCGCCCAGGCTGGAGTGCAGTGGCCGGATCTCAGCTCACTGCAAGTTCCGCTTCCCGGGTTTACGCCATTCTCCTGCCTCAGCCTCCCGAGTAGCTGGGACCATAGGCGCCCGCCACCTCGCCCGGCTAGTTTTTTTTGTATTTTTTAGTAGAGACGGGGTTTCACCGTGTTAGCCAGGATGGTCTCGATCTCCTGACCTCGTGATCCGCCTGTCTCGGCCTCCCAAAGTGCTGGGATTACAGGCTTGAGCCACCGCGCCCGGCCAGCATATTAGTTCTTATTGAGAGCTGGAATGCCTGCCCCAACGCTGCATGAAACAAGCTCACACCCCTGCGGCGGCGACTTGGGTCCTTTCCCTGCAGAGATGCGTGTTAGGCCACTCTGACCCGAGGCAAAGCTCTTTTCACCATCTGTATCTGATAATCAATTATCATGTGTTATCCTGTGACTTCACTGTATTATTTTATTAAAATGTATTAATATTCAATGCAACATGGGATCCTGGACTAAAGAATGTTAGTGGAAAAACTGGTGCCATCCGAATAAAAGTCTGTAGTTAACAGGCTGGGGTGCAATGATGTGATCTTGGCTCACTGCAACCTCTGCCTCCTGGGTCCTAGTGATTCTACTGCCTCAGCCTCCTGAGTAGCTGGGATTACAGGTGCCCACCACCACATCCAGCTAATTTTTGTATTTTTAGTAGAGATGGGGTTTCAGCACGTTGGCCTGGCTGGTCTCGAACTCCTGACCTCAGTGATCCACCCATCTCGGCCTCCCAAAGTGCTGGGATTACAGGCGTGAGCCACTGTGCCCAGCTAACAACATTGATTTCCTAGTTTAGACAAATGTACCATGGTTGAATAAGATGTTAACATTAGGAGAGGCTGGGGGGCAACTATACGGGAGCTCATTGAGCTATCTCTGCAACTTTTTTATAAATTTAAAATTATTCCGGGCCAGACGTGATTACACGTCCTGTAATCCCAGCACTTTGGGAGGCCGAGGCATGCAGATCGCTTGAGGTCAGGAGTTTGAGACCAGCCTGGGCAACATGGCGAAACCTCATCTCTACTAAAAATACAAAAATTGGTGGGGCATGATGGCACATGCCTGTAATCCCAGCTACTCTGGAGGCTGAGGCAGGAGAATCGCTTGAACCCAGAAGGCAGAGGTTGCAGTGAGCCGAGATTGCACCACTTCACTCCAGCCTTTTAAAATGTACTTTTATAAATATCTTTGACAAAATGGCTTTAAAATATCTTTTCTGATGTGTGTGTATGTGTGTGTGTGTTTGAATTTCCTTCAGATAACTGAGAGCTTGTTTTTACATGAAGCAAAAATCTGCTCATGCATATCGTTTGGGAAAATCTTGTTTTCTTAGAGAGGTCTGGAGGCTCTAAAAAATACCTACGGCTTCCTTCTATTCATTTCATATATTTTGGTCCAAAGATTTCATAATTCCATCCCCACCCTGGCTATTCCCTAGGGTTATGAGAGAAAAAGAGAAATATTTTGTAAAGAGCAGGGATTGTATTCTTTTCTTGGCATGCTCCCCTACAAAGCACTGTGTATACTTAAGCCTCTGTATAAATAAATGACACAAATATAGATGTTATGGGGGAGGGCTCATCTTGCCTGATGGCTTTCTGGGGCCCAGTGCAACGGTTTTGTTCACGTGTTTATGAATGGAGGCTAGCTTGTGCTTTGAATTAGGACCAAGAAGAGATGTAAATACCCAACATATTGATTGTCACACATGACCCTTTTTTGACATTTGAGGAAGAAGATAATGAAAAGGGAAGGGAAAAAGAAGAAAAACTAGTGGCCAGGTGCGGTGGCTCATGCCTGTAATCCCAGCACTTTGGGAGGCCAAGGTGGGTGAATCACTTGAGGTCAGGAGTTTGAGACCAGCCTGACCAACATGGTGAAACCCCATCTCCATTAAAAATACAAAAATTAGCTCGACGTGGTGGCAGGCACCTGTAATCCCAGCTACTTAGGAAGCTGAGGCAGGAGAGTCGCTTGAACCCAGCAGGCAGAGGTTGCAGTGAGACAAGATGGCGCCATTGCACCCCAGCCTGGGCAACAGAGTGAAACTCTGTCTCCAGGAGAAAAGAAAAAATAGAAGAAGGAGGGTGGGCACTGTGCTTCATGCCTGTAACCCCAGCACTTTGGGAGGCCCTAGTGGGAGCAATGCTTGAGCTCGGGAGTTTGAGACCAGCCTGGGCAACATAGCAAGACCTTGTCTTAATTTAAAAAAAAATAGAAGAAGGAGATAGGGTTGCAAGAGCCCTAAAAAAGGTGAAGGCTCAATCTAAAGTGCATCCAGTTTCCTGGGAATCCTGTTGAAATGCAGATTCGGATTCAGTAGGCCTACAGGGGCTGGGATTCTTCAGGTCAAACCAGCTCCCAGTGAGGCTGCTGCTCCAGGGACCTCACCAGAGAAGTAAGGCCCGGCACAGACTGTACCTTCAAAGCAGTAGTGCAATGGCACTCTCCGTCACTGCTGCTACTCTTGACTTCTGGTTCTCTCTAGCACCTCCCAGACCACTGTTACTGCCTGGATCACTGCCAGTGCTTTTTTTTTCTGTACATGATGTCAAAAATGCAAAAGCTTTACAAAGCTTCCCTCAACATTGCATAGGGGAAATCTTCTCTTCCAAAGTCTCTCCAGCAGCTTCTTTTTCCCCTCTACCATGATTTTTTTGCTTCTTGATCTCATTTCCACCCCTTTTTTAGTTTGAACCACTCATTCATTCAATTCTCTGTCCTCCTCTCTCTATCCAAACTAGTTTTCTCTAGAGTGTTTTTGTTTTGGAGATGGGGGGATCTTGCTATATTGCCCAGTCTGGTCTTGAATTCCTGAGCTCAAGGAATCCTCCCACCTCAGCCTCCCGAGTAGCTGGGACTACAGGTGTGCTCCATCATGCCTGGCTTATCTAGAGATTTTAATGCACAGTCTGCACCAAGAATAGTTTCCACCTTTTCTTTTTGGTCGCATCCAGGAACGAAATTAGCATCTCTTAATGGTGGGTGAAATTAGAGTAGATGCCAGATGCAGTGGCTCATGCCTATAATCCCAGCACTTTGGGAGGCCGAGGCTGGCGGATCACGAGGTCAGGAGTTTGAGAACATCCTGGCTAACACGGTGAAACCCCGTCTCTACTAAAAATACAAAAATTAGCTGGGCGTTGTGACAGGCACCTGTAGTCTCAGTTACTCAGGAGGCTGAGATAGGAGACTGGTGTGAACCCGGGAGGCGGAGCTTGCAGTGAGCCCAGTCGGCACCACTGAACTCCAGCCTGGGTGACAGAGTGAGACTCTGTCTCAAAAATAAATAGATAAATAAATAATAGTAGACTCAGTGTTTAGCTTTTTTCATCTCCCAGGCCACTTCTTTATGAAGTAACCTCCACCACAATGTATAGTTTCTAGAAGGTCTGAAGAAACACTGATGTTTTCCCTCAAATGCAGTTTCTATGTCACCATGGTAAACAAGAATTTTCAGGCTTGCAGCCAAGGACAGCCTTTCAAATTCTCTTTGGATGAAACTAATCCCCAAGGCTGTTCAACCTCTCTATAACTAAGAAGCTTACAAGGCCAAATATTTGATGCACTGGTCTGAAAACAATGATTTGGGTGTCAATCACTGACAACACATCATAATGCTTACCACCATCCTTCCAAACCCACTGCGGACCAATAAACAGTGATTATGCTGACAGAGCTGAAACAAATCTTTACATCTGTAAGTATTCATTTAACTCTGAAAACCTTAAAGCTGGCTTGGTGATCATCTCATTAGATTTTTCTACAGGGTGCCAATACCAAAATGATACAGTATTATTTAAAAGTGGCTTGTATACCATGCTATCAAATGAAACTGTCTATGAACTGGTATTTGCACAAATTTATGTTGTAATGGTACATGATACTTATCATGAAGAGCCTGGAGCACTCACTTAAGTGCCTTCTGAATCGTGCAAGAAAGCTGCAATATTTGTTCAATATTTTATGGTGTTAAATGTATTTGAAGTTCATTCTTGGGAAACTGGCCATCTATGCCTAATAATACCTTACACTGGCAGATTTATTTCCAGCTTGTACTGCATTTTCAACAAGAACATTTAATCAACTGTATTTTAAAACTGAAGGAATTGAGGTGAAGGAACTTGCCCAAAGTCCATAGGTGGTAGTAAGTGGAAAATCAGGACAAGAACCAAGCCTTCTGTTTTCTTTTATATGCTTCTTTATTTGATTAACCAGAACACCCATTTCTCTTACAATCACTAATAGATAAAGTCAACTGAGTGTAATCCTGGGTCTAAAGTGTCACAATAAACTAAGGAGACAAATTTGGTTTTACCTCCATCTATATTCTGACAGAATTTTCTTTTTCTTTCTTCTTTATTTTTTGAGATGGAGCCTCGCTCTGTTGCCCAGGCTAGAGTGCAATGGCACCATCTCGGCTCACTGCAGCCTCCACCTCTTGGATTCAAGAGATTCTCCCACCTTAGCCTCCTGAGTAGCTGGGATTACAGGCATCCACCATCATGCCTGGCTAATTTTTGTATTTTTAGTAGAGATAGAGGTTCACCATGTTGGCCAGGCTGGTCTCAGTCTCCTGACCTCAGGACATCCGCCCACCTCAGCCTCCCAAAGCACTGGGATTACAGAAGTGAGCCACTGTGCCCGGCCTCTTTTTCTTTTTCCTTTCCTTTTTTTTTTTTTTGAGAGAGAGTCCCACTCTGTCACCCAGGCTGGATGGAATGCAGTGGTGTGATCTTGGCCCACTGCAACCTCTGCCTCCCAGGTTCAAGCAATTCTCATGCCCCAACCTTCCGAGTAGCTGGGACTACAGGTGCGTGCCACCACACCCAGCTAATTTTTGTATTTTTAGTAGAGACGGGGTTTTACCATGTTGGCCAGGCTGGTCTTGAACTTCTGGCCTCAGTGATCTGCCGACCTCGACCTCCCAAACTGTTGGATTATAGGCATGAGCCACCACACCCAGCTCAGAATATCCATATCCAAAATTCACATGGAAGTTGTCTTTTAATTTGTCTGGGAATGATATACACTTCTAACTTTATTTTTCTTTTCACATTTTTTATGAGTCAACCAAGAAAAAGAAAATGGCTTGTTACCTTGGGATCACAGTCAATTTAAATCCGATTTGATTCAACAAGCATCAGTTAAGTATCTATTTATGTGGCACACAGGTTGCTGGGCTTTGGAAATAGAGTGGCTGATAAGACATGGTCATCTCCACCTGGAGGGATTTACAGAATTGCTAAACAGGTGCTGAGGCTACTACAGTGGCCCAAGAGGGAATGGTCAACTGGGAGACGGGTTACTGGGGAGGGAGCAGCAGATTCTTGAGGATGAGCAGGCAATTCCAAGGCATAGGGGCATATGGAAGGTGGGATTATTACGGAGGGAGGAAAGCTGATGTGTGACACCGCTGGATCAACCAAGCTGCCAATAGTCTGGAAGCCTGAAGGTGAGAGTCTGGAGATCATGTGAAGAGACAGGGCTAGGTCAGGCACTATGGCACACACCTTTAATTCCAGCACTGTGGGAGGCTGAGATGGGAGGATCGCTTGAGCCCAGGCGTTTGAGACTAGCCTGGGCAACATAGTGAGATCCCCATCCCTACAAAAAGTTAAAAAATCAGCCAGGCATGGGGGTGAGTACCTGTAGTCCCAGCTACTTGGGAGACTGAGGAGGGAGGATTCCTTGAGCCTGGGAGGTGGAGGTTGCAGTGAGCCAGCCATGACTGTGCCACTGCGCTACAGCCTGGATGACAGAGTGAAATCTTGTCTCAAAAAAAAAAAAAAAAAAAAAGACAATTAAAAAATTTAGAAAAGCGAGATGGGGCTGGGCCAAACCCTGTGTGTCACATTAATGGGCAGTGGAAATTGAAATTTCCCCATTGACAAGGGGAAACCAAAGAAGAATTTTAAGCACAAGAGTAACTGGCAATTCCAGCTTTTGGCCCACATGAAGGTCCCTCCTCCTCTTCTCTCACTTGTCACTCTTGCCCTCGGACAGGATATACCTTCTGCTCACCATGTTTATAACCAGCCAGCTCTAGCAAAACCCCTGGTGGCCATTTTAGTCAGAGGCCCTGCATCCTCCCACTATACAGACTGTATGATTTTGGATCCCAAAACATATTACCCACTCGATGACCTGTTTTATTTGCCAGACTTGACCTAAATCGTTAATCATATTTCTTAATAGTTGATATGGTTTGGCTCTGTGTCCTCACCCAAATCTTGTTGAATTGTAATTTGCAATGTTGGGGGAGAGACCTGGTAGGAGATGATTGGATTGTGGGGGTGGATTTGCCCTTTCCTGCTCTCATGATAGTGAGTTTCCACGAGATCTGGTTGTTTAGGTCTTATTGTTTAAAAGTGCGTAGCACTTCACAGTTCGCTTTGTCTCCCTTTCTCCTTTCCAGCCATGAGAACACATGCTTTGCTTCTCCCCTTCACCTTCCGCCATGATTGTAAGTTTCCTGAGGCTTCCCCAGCCATGCAGAACTGTGAGTCAATTAAACCTCTTTTCTTCATAAATTACCCAGTCTCACGTAGTTCTTTATACCAATGTGAGACTGGACTAATACAATAGTCAAGATAAAAGAAGTCAGGACTTCCCACTAAACAAAGTATGAATCTCGGTTCCAGATGCTTAGATAGTCTAAGTTTTGGGCTGTAGTCATTCTTGGTGCTACAAGAATGATGAATTTTAGAGATTATTAGATTGAGTCATGACTGCAGGAGAAAATCCTTGTCTGCTTTCTGACTAGCAGATAAACTGGCATTACAAACAGGAATGCTCTCAAGTCTTCCTTCACCTCTGGGATTTCCTGCGTGGGCTCCTGGAGGAAGAGAAATACGCAGATCCACTTGATGCCTACATGGCTTCCTTCCTGGCCATGCAAGGCCACAGGAATCTTATTGAAAGCTACTCCAGGCGGGGTGCACTGGCTCATGCCTGTAATACCAGCACTTTGGGAGGCCAAGGTGGGTGGATCATGAGGTCAGCAGATCGAGACCATCCTGGCTAACATGGTGAAACTCTGTCTCTACTAAAAACACAAAAACAAAATTAGCCAGGAGTGGTGGCGGGCACCTATAGTCCCAGCTACTCGGGAGGCTGAGGCGGGAGAATGGCATGAACCTGGGCCAAGATCATGCTATTGCACTCCAGCCTGGGCAACAGAGTGAGACTCCGTCTCAAAAAAAAAAAACAAAAACAAAAGAAAGCTACTCCAGCCCCTCTCCTAATCGACAGTTTCCCATCTCTGTTCCCACCTCTGTCTTTCTGCTTGGCTTCCTGAATTTCCATTCCAAGCTCTTGAAGCTGCTTTTCATCAACTGCCATTTTGTTTGCAACCAGCCTCATTTGGCATTGGGTGCCTGAGATTACTCCCCTCGGCTCCAGGCACAATGATTTGAGGTCAAGGAGCACTCCACTCTTAGCCACTCCCAGTCCACTCCTGCCTGATGTGGCTTGGAAACAATTATGGCACCCCTATTTGCAAACTCTTAGATGAAGAGCAAAACAATCTTACTCTGGCCCAACAGCTTAATATCTGCTTTATTTGAGGATGACCTAGTGTGGTAGTCAGGGTTCTCCAGAGGAACAGCACCAGTAGGGAGTGTGTGTGTGTGTAAAGAAACTGACTCACTCAGTTTTAGAGGCTGGCAAGTCTCAAGATCTGCAGGGTGATTCAGCAAACTAGAGACCTAGGCGAGCCAATGATGTAGTTCCAGTTCAAGTGCAAAGGCCTAAGACCCGGAAGAGCTGATAGTGTAGTTCCAGTCTGAAGGCTTGAGACCCAAGAAGAACTGATGTTTCAGTTTGAGTCTGAAGTTAGGAAAAACGAATGTCCCAGTTCAAAGGCAGTCAGGCAGGAGGAATTGTCTCTTACTTAGGGGAGGGTCAAACTTTTGTGCTCTCAGTCTTTCAACTGATTGAACATCAGACAGGGGAATCTTCTTTACTCAGTGTATTAATCCATTCTTGCACTGCTATAAAGAAATACCCAAGACTGGGTAATTTATAAAGAAAAGAGGTTGAATTGGCTCACCATTCTGCAGGCTGTACAGAAGCATAGCAGCTTCCAGGGAGGCCTCAGGAAACTTAAAATCATGGTGGAAGATGAAGGGAAAGCAGACACATCTTACCTGGCCAGAGCAAGAGACAGGGAGGAGGTGCCACACACGTTTAAACAACCAGTTTTCCTGAGAACTTTATCACGAGAACAGCACCAAAGGGGAAAATCTGCCCATTGATCCCATCACTCCCCACCAGGCCCCACCTCCAACACTGGGGATTACAATTCAACACGAGATTTGGGTAGGGACACAGATCCAAACCATATCATTCAGTCTATCAAGTTAAATGTTAATCTTACCCAAAAACACTCTCACATCCAAAATAATTTTTGACCAATATCTGGGTACCCTGTGGCACAGTCAGGTTGACACGAAATTAACCATCGCACCCAATACATCAACAATATTTATACACTATAAAATCACCAATAGCCGGGTGCGGTGGCTCACGCCTGTAATCTCAGCACTTTGGGAGGCCAAGGCAGGCGGATCACCTGAGGTCAGGATTTCAAGACCAGCCTGATCAACATGGCGAAACCCCGTCGCTACTAAAAGTACACAGTTTAGCCCGGCATGGGGCAGGCACCTGTCATCCCAGCTACTCAGAAGGCTGAGGCAGGAGAATTGCTTGAACCTGAGAGGCGGAGGTTGCAGTGAGCTGAGATCAGGCCACTGCACTCCAGCCTGGGTGACAAGAGCCAGAATCTATCTCAAAAAAAAAGAAAAAAAAATAATCAATAATTTGTGCAGCCCATACAAGATATGTTTATTTCCCAGGTATCCTAAGTTTTGCAAGATTTATTGTTTTTATCAGCTAAGTTTTAAAAATTGAAGGTTCCCCCAAAGTGGCAGCATATATGTAAATACTTATTTTTATCTACCTGTATTTCCTTCACTAATATTTTAATTATCTTTGATTCTTCCTTTGAAAATGAAAAATTTAAAACTACATGTTTCATATTTCCTTTAAGCCTTTTATCTTGTGCCTTTCTTGTTTTCGGTGATATTTTTAGAAAAAGATATTAAAAATGGTCATTATCAGTACTATGGGCTCCTAATGAGGAGAAGGGAGTTAACTGGAACAAATGTTGACTTGGAGTGGAGGGGAGAGAACTAGGGAGAATGGCTGCAGGAGGGGACCTGTGGTCCAAACCACTAAGCTAGGGTACAGCTGAGTCTGATCCAGCTGGTCAGGTCTGTGGGCATTCTGTCTGGGCTGAACATGCAGGGCACAAAATGGAATTTCTAAGGAGAGTTTGGGTGCCCTATTTGTATCCAACATGTTTATTCAAGCATCTGTCCTGGGGAAGACACTAGACAAACAGGGCTCCAGCCAGTGCTACCAGGGTTCATGGAAGGACAGGAAGCTGGAAAGGTAATTGGAACCAGAGGTCACAGCAGAGAACAGTAATACAGATGGGCCATGTGCAGTTGCTTGTGATAGGGAGACTGCAGGTGCACACTCCTGTAGACACAGATTCATTCTCGCCAGGAACACTGGGCATGGGGCTCTTTTCACCTCCCCCTCAACAGTAGGTGATATGGTTTTGTTGTATTCCCAACCAATCTCATCTTGAATTGTAGTTCCCATAATCCCCACGTGTGTGAGCGAAACCAGGTGGAGATAACTGAATCATGGGGGCAGGTTTCCCCATTGTGTTCTCGTGATAGTGAGTTAGTTCTCACAAGATCTGATGGTTTTATAAGGGGCTTCTCCCCTTTGCTGGGCACTCATTCTACCGCCGCCCTGTAAAGAGGTGACTTCTGCATGATTGTAAGTTTCCTGAGGCCTCCCCAGCCATGCAGAACTGTGAGTCAATTAAAACTTTTTCCTTTATGAATTACCTAGTCTCCAGTATTTCTTCATAGCAGTGTGAGAACAGACTAATACAGTAGGGAAGGCTCTACATGCATTGTGAACCTGGCCTTGCATGGGCTCAAGGACCAGGCAGAATGAGATGCAGATGTTGGCCTTCCTTTCTTCCAATTCTAAAGAGCTTTCCTCTTCACCCTCTTTGGTATCTATTCTGCAGTTACCATTGTCTTACATTTACATTTGTTACTTTACAGTTTACATCAGAGCAGTTTCATGCATAGTGCCTCAATCTGAATCTGACACCAGCCTTGAAAGATGAGTAAAGGAGACATGAGGGAATGGACAGCAAGCAATTTAACCAAAGTCACATACAGTTATTTTGCTCCCCGCTCAAGTTCAAGGCTCCCACATCCTAAGATCAGTTCCAAGAGTCTACAGGAAGCTGCTGGCTTAGAAAACCAATGGTTTTGCATAAAGAGATATCTGTGGTTCTGCTAAGGTTTGCATTGGGCATTGGGAGCCTCATCTGGGTGACTGCCATGGGCCCCAGTCTCTGAATCAGTCTTTCCCAACTTCTTGTAGTCTGATTCTGAAATCTGCAGTTCACCAGCCCACTCTTGAATGCTCCCTCCCTTGAATAATGACTCTGGATTTGACCTAGATCCTCACAGTTCGCCTGCAAAGCCCATACCTATCTCTTTAATGGAAGGAGATAGAGGACTAGTTATCTCCAGATCCCTCAGGGTAAGAGTCTAGGGGAGCAAACACCTGTCTGGGTAATGAATATTTCTTTCCTGCCTCACATTTTATTCCCTTTCATGAGGAGTTTCTTGTGTATCCTTTTTGATGATTAAAAATTATGTCTTGGCCAGGGGCAGTGCCTCACACCTGTAATCCCAGTGCTTTGGGAGGCTGAGCCAGGAGGACTAGTTGAGGCCAGGAGTTTGAAAACAGCCTGGCCAACATAGCAATACTCTGTCTTTATCTTTTTTTTTTTTTTTTTTGAGATGAAGTCTTACTGTGTCAACCAGGCTGGAGTGCAATGGCATGATCTCTGCTCACTGCAGCATCCACCTCTTGGGTTCAAGCAATTCTCTTGCCTCGGCCTCCTGAGTAGCTGGGATTACTGGCAAGCGCCACCATGCCCAGCTAATTTTTGTATTTTTGGTAGAGATGGGGTTTCACCATGTTGCTCAGGCTGGTATTGAATTCCTGACCTCGTGATCTGCCTGGCTCGGCCTCCCAAAGTGGTGGCATTACAGGCATGAGCCACCACACCCAGCCTATCTTTTTTAATTTTTAAAAATTGTATCTCTCTTATGGATGGCAGTCTTGCTGTTATGATGATCCTTTTTCAGGATCTTTGGTCTTTGTGAGATGTGGAAGTAAACCTCCATGCCATACATGGGAGTGCTAAAGGGCAATGAATGATTAATTAATTTTAAAGTCACAAACTGAGTACGAGGTGAGACAGAAGCAGGCTCTAAATCCCTTTACTCCTAAACTCTGCCTCTCTCTAAACTGACAGGCAACTTTGGAGAGCTCTTTGATTCCTCTTCTATTTAGCCAGGACAAAGAACTGGGTATAAGTCTCCCCAGGTAGAAGGTGCCAAGAGAATGATTGAAAGGGACACAATGCTACTGTTCATTCTTTTCTCATCTTTTGGTGTCCTTCCTAACACCCAAAGCAAAAGATTCTGAGAGGACACTAGGGTGATTGGTCACAGTGTGGGGTATTACAAAATAGTCAACTCTTCCACCTTCATCCTCCCAAATGTACTTATTCTGAAGGTACTTATAACTCTTAATCTGTGGACTTTGTTTGGGGCACAGGATGGGTCTCAGACCAAGTTGCTGGTTGAGGAATATATATATTTATACTCCCATCTCCACCATAGACTGAGCTGCAAGGGGTTTTGGAGGCTTATGGCTCTTCGACTATGTTTGAAAGTGAACCAGTCAGTCTTTAACATAGGAAATAAACGGCACTCTTCTTATCATTCTGTGTCTCAGGTTGGGTGCCCTAGAAGCTGATCCCCAGGTGAGGGTTCAGGTGCACACCTTAGAGGGGCAGCGCTGTAGGAGAAAGGGGTGAATGAAACAGGATGAGACATGGAAAAAGACCAAGCAAGAATGTGATCCCAGATGGAGTCTAGCTTCAGTCTGACCCCTAAGGATGTGACTTGCACCACAGAGTTGCTCCCACCTTCAGGCAGGGGTGCAGCCTTGTGTATAGGGGATCACTCCCCATCAATCAGGAATCGGTTGGCTATCCTGGATGGGAGTGGTGGTGTACGCTCCAGGATGAGGAGCTCTTGTGCAGCTGAAGGCACTTCTCTGGAGAAGCGGCCAGCTGTGAGCTCTTTGCAGCCATCCAGGAGAGGCACCAACAGAGTTCACCTGTGACATGAGGCGCCATAGTGACCAACACAGGCCATTGGGCAAAGCTGAGGTCGTAGAGACACCTGTCATATTTTGGCTTCCTAGAATTAGGCTGAGGAGGTATTCTGTTATTAAGAGGTTGATCTAGGTTTTGTGTGGCCTGAAATTGTAATTTGGGGAGCCCTTTTTAAGGACAAGAACACAAAACTGTGAATTCAGAATTAGGTTCACAACCTGTGCAAGTGGCAGATCCTAAAGCTGAAGCTTTGTGAGCTTCATCTGTCTCTGGGTGTTTCAGTTCCTTTGGCCAAAAGAAAAACTCGAGGTTAAGAGCTTAAGTGAAATTGCCCAAAGACATCAATTAAAGAAGTGGCTGGAGATAGAGCCTGATTCTTCTGGTTCATAGTCCAACACCTGCTCTGTTGCAGCACCAGCCATACCCACTGCAGAGGACTGCTGGGAGGGCTAGGAGATAATAAACAAGAACATGCTTTGTAAGCTGTCCCTGAAGTGCCCCGTGGCTATAAGGCATTATGATTAAATGGGCAATTGATCCATGAGGTGGGATGTTGCCAACTTGAATAATTTGGTCAAAGGAGATATATTTGTTATCTCCTGAGTTTTCCACACTAGCTTGCTAGGTTTGTACAATTTTTTTTCCATTTTTTCACATTCCTAGTTTGATTCAAAGTTGCAGGCTTCCAAAATTGGCATTAAGTCATAAAATAATAAATCTCTCAGGCTTGCAGCTACTTGTCTCAGCATGAAAATAGAAAATGGAGGCTTTGTCATAGAAAACAAGAGCATCTTTCCTTATGCTACCAGAATGAATCGTTGATGAGCAGTCAACCATTCTTAAGAGGCAAGACTGAGGAGATAAGAAAGGGTGCTCTCCGGAATTTATGGTACAAAGCAATGATACAGTGGATTCCTAAAAACATTTCTCTGTCCAAAAACTGTTGCCAGATGGCACAGCTAACTCTAAGTTCTGGATGCTAGAGTTTTTACCCAGTAAATTCTCCCTCACCCAAGTTTTTATTAACAATGGGTTGGGGAGGTTTCACTTATCTGCTAAAGGTAAGTGGATGTTACTTAGTTGGGATTAAGTTGCCCCTTGCCTTCTTTTCTGCAGACTGGACAGTTCTATGGAATTGTTGGACAGGTAGCACACTGGAGGAGCCAAACAGCATTATTGAAAAATGCCCTTCTTTCAGAGAACTTTTGTTCACTCTTTTGAAGATGAAGTCCAAGACCCTAGGACTTCAGCATCTGTGCTGGTAGAGAGTGCTTATGCTAACCTCCTCTCCTATGAGGGAATCCCTTGTGAAATGCATCAGGGAGGGGGTCAGTCAGCCACCAATGGAACCCTCCCACTGACAGGGACTCACTTCTTCCTGACACCTGCCTCATTGTTGGGGACTCAGGACAGCTTTTCTTACTCTGCCCTGAAATCTGCCTCCCTTTCATTTTTACCTGTTGATATTTCTACCCAGTAAGAGTCCTTCTGTGTTAGGCTGGGCGTGGTGGCTCACGCCTGTAATCCCAGCGCTTTGGGAGGCTGAGGTGGGCAGATCACCTGAGGTCAGGAGTTTGAGACCAGCCTGGCCAACATGATGAAACCCCGTCTCTACTAAAAATACAAAAATTAGACGGTTGTGGTGGTGTGCGCCTGTAGTCTCAGCTACTCAGGTGTCTGAAGCAGGAGAATCGCTTGAACCCAGGAGGCAGAGGTTGCAGTGAGCCAAGATTGCGCCACTGCACTCCCGCCTGGGCGACAAGAGTGAAACTCTCAAAAAAAATAAAAAAGTAAAAAAATAAATAGGAGTAGTCATTCTGTGTTACTGAACCTTAGGGATTAAGACCAAAGACTTCTTCTTGCCTCCCTTTTATAAGTTGCAGAAATCCTCACACCTGCAATGCTTTTTCACATCTGGTTTTCTTGCTATGCTGTGCAGGCACATTTGACTTCTTTCTAGCTGCTCTCCAATGGCCAGCAAGTATCTGGCCCATGTTTGGTGTCTGAGAAATGTGTGAGAAGTGAATGCATGAGAGAATGAATAAAATGCATTTTTTCTACATTACAACTTTTCAAATATTGAGAAAGTTGTTAGGTTGTTTCTCCTATTCTCCATCTTTTTTTTTTTTCCAACAAACTAATTACTCTTCAACAGTACCTTGCATTTTCAGACCCACTTTGTCTTGCCAATTTCCTTTGTCAGTATTCCTATTAAATTGTGGCCTTGGCTGGGTGTGATGGCTTATGCCTGTAATCCCAGCACTTTGGGAAGCCGAGGTGGGTGAATCACTTGAGGTCAGGAGTTTAAGAACAGGCTGGCCAACATGGGGAAACCCTTGTCTCCACTAAAAATTTCAAAAATTAGCCAGGCGTGGTGGCAGGCACCTGTAACCCCAGCTACTAGGGATGCTGAGACACAAGAATTGTTTGAACCTAGGAAGCAGAGGTTGCAGTGAGCCGAGATCACACCACTATACTCCAGCCTGGGTGATGGAGCAAGACTCTGTCAAAAAAAAAATTGTGACTTTCACAAGTGTTCACAACACAAACACTTTTACAAGTGTTTACAAGGTGTCACTGAGGTGGAGTAGTGTGGGATCACCTTGTGGACACCATGAGCCTTTTATTGAGAGAAGGCTCCATGAATTCCTTCCAATGTTTTTATGACTGTTCCTACTCAAAGAAGGATGTCATGTCACTGGATTTGGAGCCAGACATAGCTGAGTGTGCATTTGAGTTCTACCACTTGCACCTGAGCTCTGTGTAACTTATCCTTTTTGCATTTTAGATTCAGCAGCTGTAAACTGAAACTAGTTCTACAGATCTGTTGTGAAGGTGGACCAAAATAACACGTAAAGTCCCTGACACATTTTCTGACTTGTACATGGTAGACACTCAATACATGGGAGCTATAACTATTTTTCGTACTCTCTGATTGGGGTAATATCAAAGGAATCAGTTAGCTTAAGGCTAGATTCACATTTAACTAGAGTATACAATAGTTAAAGTATGCTAATAAAGAGACCCCTAGAGCTTTGGATATGAAAAAAATCAATGCATAGTCTGCATTCAAAAAGCAAAGTCTATAGTAACTATAAGATCATTTAAGTGAACATGATAATACTCTGCGATTTCCCAGAAGTTTTTATAATATAATCTGTTTAGTTCAGGTAAGTCCGGTTTCATCCATAGGGGAATAGAGGCAGGGAAATATATAAGGTGGTACACACCTGGTAGGTTTTGCTGTTTCATCGGGCTACAAAGTAGGCCACAGAACCATCTAATATGATTTCTAGTAGACTGGAAGGTCAGGATACAACACAATGCTCCCACTAACTTCAGAGCCACTGGAAGAGCAGAAGAGTGCTGGAGAATGCAAAGGCCTGTTGCCTGGGACTAGTTTTCCCCCCTTCCTTTATATTTGAACACTTAGGCTTAGGTCCATGCTCAGAGATCTCTGCCAAATGCTTATAGAGGATACCTAGAATTGGCTGCCTGACCTTTGCCTTCTAGTACGTTGACTAAAAGGAATTGCTCCAAGCTTTAGACTGCAGCGAGATAGTGAATGTTTTTAGCTCCAAGGTACCAAAGCTCAGCCAGCTGAGAGAGGCCATCTCTTGGTTGGCCTGTCTGATAACAGAGAACATGCTATGTGTAACTCATTTGTGCTCTAAGGCCTGTGGAGAAAAAGGGCATGAGGGCCTGGAGTTGGGACTCATAGAATCATTCCTCTTCTGTTTATGTTACTGGTCTGATCATCTTAGATGAGCGGAAATTACAGTTGGTCTGCTATTTCTCCATTATCTCCTATCCCTCCCTGGTTTTTACACAGTAAGGCAATTTCATTTAATGGTCTCTCAACTGTGGGGAGGGGCCCAAGTTGGGGCATGTGGATATTCGCTCTCACTTACCACTTTGTTTATAGAACTCTCTGTCCTTGGCCTTGGAGAAGGTTCTTCAAGATCATGAATGGTGAGGGTAGATGGAGAAATGAATGTGGGTGTGGGCTAATAGTATGATGAAGCACAGGAGGTGAAGTTTCCAAGATCCTGGGATTTGGGAATCTTCTTGACTTAACATATTTACGGCTTTCATTGCCTGTATTGTACATTCAGGATCAAGATTTAAGATCTTGAAGCATAAGTGGGCCATTCATTGAGGCTGGAATGTGAACCAAAGGGGACCCACGTCCTTGGAACTTTTCTTTTTCCTTCCTTCCTTTTGTGTACATCTCAGAATTCTAGGTGAGTCATTTAGGTGTCACACTTAATGAGGCACCTGAGTAGGGACTTTAGTGAGCAACCCCAAAGCCAGTTGCAAGGAACTCCAAGATTAGAACATGTGTTGTTTAGATCTTTGTCCATGGCATGTGGCACTACTTGCTACTGACAAAAGCAAAAAGCAAATTGATTTCCCCCTTCCTTCAAAACAAATAACAGAAAAACATGGGAAGTGAGTGAGAAGGCTTGGAGTTTCTATTTGTGCTAATTCTAGAACATTGGCCAAGATGAAGACCACTCTTGGCAGGGCATGGTAGCTCATGCTTGTAATCCCAGCACTTTGGGGTGGCCAGATTAGGAGGTCAAGAGTTTGAGACCAGCCTGGTCAATATAGTGAAATCCTGTCTCTACTAAAAATGCAAAAAAATTAGCTAGGCATGGTGGCTGGTGCCTGTAATCTCCACTACTTGGGAGGCTGAGGCAGGAGAATTGCTTGAACCAGGGAGGCGGAGATTGCAGTAAGCCCAGATAGCGCCACTGCGCTCCAGCCCAGGTGATGGTGCAAGACTCCTTCTCCAAAAAAAAAAAAAAAAGAAGAAAACCACTCTTATCAGTAAAATGGAAAGGTTAAATGGAAATATGGAAATTACCTTCTAGCCAAAATAGGGGGTGCAAATGAGGATTATGATTAGAATTATTGAGATGAAAGAAAAAAAATAAAGGTAGGTTAGATATGGTTGGTTTTCTTTTTTTGAAATGGAGTCTCACTCTTGTTGCCCAGGCTGGGGTGCAGTGGTGCGATCTTGGCTCACTGCAACCTCTACCTCCCGGGTTCAAGCGATTCTCCTGCCTCAACCTTCTGAGTAGCTGGGATTACAGGAACCTGCCAGCATACCCGGTTAATTTTTGTACTTCTAGTAGAGACAGGGTTTTGCCCTGTTGGGCAGGCTGGTCTCAAACTCTTTACCTCAGGTGATCCACCTGCCTCAGCCTTCCAAAGTGCTGGGATTACAGGTGTGAGCCGCCACGTCCAGCCTAGATATGGTTTCTATTCGCAATATTAGGACTTGGGTGACATCCATGGGCATGGCCTCCTGGCATGGCAACCCTGCTTCTCCCTACATTCCCATTTCTGACACCAGGCTGAACAGGTCATATGGTCAAAATGCCCATACCAAGGGCCCTTCTCCTCTTGGTGCTTCTGGGATAAAAGTAGTAGGAGCCAGTATTTATTGAGCAAGTGATATGAGCAGGCACTGTGTGAAAAGCTTAATTCATATTATCTCACTTATTTCTCATTGTAAGTCTCTATCACCATATTTTAGATAAGGAGACCGAGACTAAGAGGTTGTCATTTGCTCAAGATCACACAGCAAATAGGAATATAATTCTTTCATTTTTTCTAAATGTCTTGATCACTCTGACTCACACCTGTGGTGTATTAGTCATTTTGGTCTTCTAGTCTTTTTCTGAGGTTTCCACTTTAGCTATTTGCTAGTGTAACTGCCCATCAGGTTCACCTTGTCTGCTACCTAGACAGAGCCACTTTGTCAAGACAGGAGAATTGCAATAGAGAAAGAGTAACTCATGCAGAGCTGGCTGTACGGGAAACCGGAGTTTTATTATTACTCAAATCAGTCTCCCAGGCATTCAGGGATCAGAGTTTTAAAAGATAGTTTGGTGGGTAGGGGCTTGGGAAGTGGGGAGTACTGATTGGTCAGTTGAAAATGGAATCATAGGGGGTTGAAGTGAGTGTTTCTTGCTGTCTTCTGTTCCTGGGCGGAATCGCAGAACTGGTTGAGCCAGATTATGGTCTGAGTGGTCTCAGCTGATCCATCAAGTGCAGGGTCTGCAAAATATCTCAAGCACTGATCTTAGGTTTCACAATAGTGATGTTATCCCCAGGAGCAATTTGGGGAGGTTCAGACTCATGGCCAGAGGCTACATGACCCCTAAACCATAATTTCTAAACTTGTAGCTAATTTGTTAGTCCTGCAAAGGCAGACTGGTCCCAAGGCAAGAGGTGAGTCTTTTCAGAAAGAACTATTACCAATTTTGTTTCACAGTTGAACCATAAACTAAATTCCTTCCCAACGTTAGTTCGGCCTATGCCCAGGAATCAACACGGTCAACTTAAAGGTTAGAAGCAAGGTGGAGGTTGGGCGCAGTGACTCATGCCTGTAATGTCAGCACTTTGGGAGGCCGAGGCAGGTGGATCACCTGAGGTCGGGAGTTCGAGACCAGCCTGACCAACATGGAGAAACCCCGTCTCTACTAAAAATATAAAATTAGCCAGGTGTGGTGGCACATGCCTGTAATCCCAGCTACTCAGGAGGCTGGGGCAGGAGAATTGCTTGAAACCAGGAGGGCGGGGGTTGTGGTTAGCTGAGATCAAACCATTGCACTTCAGCCCGGGCAACAGAGTGAGACTCTGTCTCAAAAAAAAAAAAAAAGCAAGATGGAGTCAGTTAGGTCTGATGTCTTTCACTGTCATAATTTCCTCAGTTACATGTTTTGCAAAGGTGGTTTCACTAATTTCATTACCATATCTACAAATTCAAGTGCATCCAGCAGAGTAAACCCCCCTAGATTGCAACTCTGTGAAAATAAGGATTTATTTTGCCTGTCATGTTTACAACTATATCTCCTGCCACATAATAGATACTTTATATATATTTATCATATGAAAGATTAATTGAATGGGCTGGGCACAGTGGCTCAATTCTGTAATCCCAGCACTTTGGGAGGCCAAGATGGGAGGATTGCTTGAGGTCAGGAGTCTAAGGCTGTCGTGAGCTATGATGCTGCTGCATTCCAGCCTGGGAACAGAGTAAGACCTTGTCTCCAAAAAAAAAAAAAAAAAAGATTTATTGTTGAATGAATGATATGTCAATAGAAACTCAGATCCAGGGATTTGCTTTTGGGCTGGGATCAGGCCTCTCGAACTAGGATCTGGGTGGGGATCTATCCACAATATGTGGCTGGGTTCTGAAGACTGCTTGCACATCTTACAAAATCCTGAAAGGTAGCATAATTGCTCAAGAAAAGTATGTCTATCCTTGGTATCAGGACCAAAACGAAATTTATCCTGAGAACACTCATAAAGATGATCTTGCATAACATTCAACAACATTCATGAGGAAACACCATGGAGATGCGCTATGGTGCTTTCTTTTGGCTACACTCAGTAAAGGTGGATGGTGGCTTCTAGAAGTGCAGTCAGAAGCCACCAGGCCTGGCTAGGCGCAGTGGCTCATGCCTGTAATTCCAGCACTTTGGGAGGCCGAGACGGCTGGATCACCTAAGGTCAGGAGTTTGAGAATAGCCTGGCCAATATGGTGAAACTCCATCTCTACCAAAAATACAAAAATTAGCTGGGCAGTAGTGGTGCGCGCCTGTAATCCCAGCTACTCAGAAGGCTGAGACAGGAGAATTGCTTGAACCTGGGAGGCGGAGGTTACGGTGAGCCAAGATTGTACCACTGCACTCCAGCCTGGGCGACAGAGCGAGACTCTGTCTCAGAAAAATAAAAAAGAAAAGAAAAGAAAAAAGAAAAAAGTCACCAGTCCCAAGCCTTGGAATCCCTGAAGAGGAGCCTCCCTCTCTGTTTTAAGCATCCCTTCTCCCTCTCTGGCTCTTTGTGTGGGTTTGCATTCTGAGAGCAGTTGGGCACCCTGGGGAGATTTCATTCTTGAATTGCTCTAAAAACCGCACTAGAAAATTTAAAAACATGCTCACACTCACTCTGTGTTTTCTCTTGGGCCCATTAGTTACCCCAAAAGACACTAGATCTAAAAGACCATTCCACTTGGAGGAAGCTCAAAGGATTGAAAAAGGTCTCATTGCTTTCCAAATAAGATGATGGAAAAATGCAAAACAACCCAGCAACAGCCACCCAGTTTGATGCTGGTGCCCTTTATTTCAATGCAAATTTAAGACAATCATGGCTCAAGAAAGAGAGATGGAGCTGTGCAGGACCTGGCCCCATAGAAACGCACATTTTCATTCTCTGTGGCATGCTTTGCTGATGTTGCAGGGTTTTGGAAAAGTCAGTTATTCACAACTAAGACTTGTAAAATTCTCTAGACCATAAAGAGTCTTACAATTTTCTTTGGAGCTGCAAAATACATTTTAGACCTATCATTTTGTCACTTAAAGTCCCCAAATCTAGAGCCAGAATACTTAGGATGCTGGCAGAGTTGCAGGAAAAAAAAAAAAACTTCTCTCCCATGGCTTTGTTCTGTTCCAGCGAGCCTGCCAGTTCTGTCTGTACATCCAGCAAGGGATTGTGTAATCCCAACACTTCTGGGAACCTACCAGTACTGGAAGAGCCTGCCTCCAACTTTAACCTGGTCTAGCAAGTCCCCCAAACAAAGAACCACTTCACTGTCTGTAGAACCAGTTTGGACCACATTCTGCTGGATTTAAATCTATAATCCACCCACCTACCTGGCACAGGTGACTAAGAAGTAGTTCTTTTCTCGTTTGTATGCCAGAATTTCTGAGCTGTGTTTGGTTTTATCTTTTTCTTCCCCCTTCATCTATAACAAAAGAGAGGGTATGAGAAGTGTTGCACATCCCCAAGGAGAACAGCACCAGAGGCGTGACCTTAGACCACAACATGGGAAATGTTAGTGATACTCAAGGAAGAGTTCCCGGCCGGGTGCAGGAGCTCACGCCTGTAATTCCCACACTTTGGGAGGCCGAGGAGGGTGGATCACTTGAGGTCAGACATTTGAGACCAGCATGGCCAACATGGTGAAACTCCGTCTCTACTAAAAATACAAAAATTAGCTAGGCATGATGGCATGCACCTGTAGTCCCAGCTACTATTTGGTGGGCTGAGGCAGGATAATTGCTTGAACCCAGGAGGTGGAGGTTGCAGTGAACCAAATTGCACCATTGCACTCCAGCCTGGACAACAGAGTGAGACTCTGTCTCAAAGAAAAAAAAGTTCCCCTGCCGGGGCAAGTGATGGACACTAGGAATGGACTCTGCTCCCTGACATTGGCCTAGGGGTGTTGGGCAGGTCCAATTTCCCCTTTGAGCCACATGAAGTAGACTGGACTGCGCAAAGTTATGACCTAAAGGGGATCAGGAAGGTCCTGTCTCTGTGTATTTCTCTTTTTAATATGTCCACTGTTAGGACTTTGTGTCTGATTGAAAGTTGTTGAGTTTTAAAGAATAACCTACAAAAGTTGGGCACGGTGGCTCACACCTGTAATCCCAGCACTTTGGGAGGCTGAGGTGGGTGGATCATGAGGTCAGGAGTTCAAGACCAGCCTGGCCAAGATGGTGAAGCCTCATCTCTACTAAAAATGAAAAATTAGCCAGGTGTGGTGGTGCATGCCTGTAATCCCAACTACTCAGGAGGCTGAGGCAGAAGAATTGCTTGAACCCGAGAGTCAGAGGTTGCAGTGAGCTGAGATCGTGCCACTGTACTCTCAGCCTGGGCAACAGAGTGAAACTCTATCTCAAAAAAAAAAAAAACCTACAAAAATGTAATTATTTTGTAGAAGGTTTTGTTGGAAACAGTTTTCTGTAAAAACCTTCATAGAAGGGTCACACTCAAGTACTACAAATGTATCGACATTTCCTTAAAGATTTCTATTAATAGAGAATTAAAGCCCACAAGAGCTGTAAAGTTGACTTCCAACAGTCTTTGACTAGGATTAGGAGTGCTATGCTTCTTAACTCCTTGTTCTGTCACTGATACTCAAGTAAGAGATGGGGAAGAGGGAGTTGACCTCTTTCAGAAGTTGGCCTGGAGGAAGCATTTTGTCCCTAGATCCCAATGCCTCCCAGTGCCACTGGCAAATTAAAACAATGCTTAGGGGTCTCTTTATGCCATGAGTAGGATGAGGACATAGTTGCAGATCAAAGAAGAAAAGAGGTGTGAAGGAAGAGAGGAGGAAAAAAGAAAAAGGGAGAAAGGGAAGGCTTCAGGGAAGGAAGGTCAAGTCTAGCACCAGCAAATTTGTTGGAGGGGGTATCCTCAGTTGCCCTCCCACCTGTGGGCTGCTGACAGATGGTCTGTGAATGTGTCTGAAGGTGCAGGCACAGGGGTGGAAGTGGCACTGGCCTGGACCACAAGGGTTCTAGCCCCTGTTCTGTAGTAACTAGCTGAATGACCTTTGGTATTTCTTATCCATAACAGGAAGGGGTTGACCATATGGTCTCAAAGGTTGCTTCCAACTGGAGCAGTTCCTGAGTTGTGAAATGGTGATAATTTTGAAAGGCTGTGACTCCACCACCAGCAGGGAGCCACATCCTACTTAACCCAAAGGAAGGATTAGCTGTGGAGGCTTCTGTCCTCCCCACCGCTGCTAGCTCCCAACTGCTGAGTCTCATTGTTGGTAGAAAGTTTATAAGAAAAGTGCTTGGAAACTGTTGCTTCCTTCCTTCCTTCCTTTAACTTTGAGATAAGAATGCCTTTGTTTGAGTCTCAAACATGTCTCAAGTTATGTAACTCACTTGTATTAAAACTCTCCCTGACTGTTTTATATTCAGCTTTCTAGCTGCCCTGGTTTGCAGCTTTAATTGAATAGGTGGCCTTGTATTTATGCTAATTTTTTGTCTTTCTCTTTCAGATCCTGATGGGATAACCACATTGGTTTGTTTAGTAAACACTGAGACCAACTCCACCATCCAGAGGCCTGACAGACAAATGGCCTGAGACAGGGCTGGGAAAGCTTTGCCTCTGGTTGGGACTTCAGGAAGAGTTTTTTTTGTTTGTTTTTTGTTTTCCCCAAGGGAACAAACCCTTGAATCTGGGAGGCAGAGCTTGAGGTGAACTGAGATCGCGCCATTGATCTCCAGCCTGGGCAACAAGAGCGAAACTCCGTCTCAATAAATAAATAAATAAATAAGAAAGAAATGTATGTCGGTGTCAGACTTTCTGAGCTGGGTGCAAGGACTCTGAGCTTACCAAAGGAAGCGTATTTATAAACCTCTAGGTGCTGACTTGTTGCTGAAGGTGTGATACCAGAAATTTGCAATGATATTTGGATACATTCAGGGGTGGAGGGGCAGGTTTGGGGAAAGTTCTTTTAAAGAAAAAATGAAAATTTGATTACAAGAAGCTGGAGTGCCTCCCAGGGCCTCGGAAGGGGCTTGCACAAGTGAAGCACCCTGAAGATAATGCTTCATTAGCTTCACGGTGAAGCCACCTCTGAATCTCTGTGTGGTGTTTCTCCAAAATATTGCAAGTCTGAAGGCAGGCCTGATTAAATGATTGCACAGCAATTGCCCTGGGAGAAAAGTCTTTTGCTGCTAGTTCTTCCTCTGCTATGAATAGGTCTTAGTCTTGTGCCCTCTTTGCTACCTATACCCTCTCCCTACTCTGGGGGTCCCCAACCCTTGGGCCACAGGAACCAGGCCACACAGCAGGAAGTGAGCAGGGTGATTGAAGCTTCATCCCTATTTACAGCTGCTCCCCATTGCTTGCCTTATGCCTGAGCTCTGCCTCCTGTTAGGTTAGCAGTGGCATTAGATTCTCGTAGGAGTGTGAATGATATTGTGAACCGTGCATGTGAGGGATCTAGGTTGCACACTTTTTATGAGAATCTAATGCCTGATGATCTGTCACTCTCTCCTATCATCCCCAGATGGGACCATCTAGTTGCAGGAAAACAAGCTCAGGGCTCCCACTGATTCTATGTTATAGTGAGTTGTATTGACAACAAGAGTCAAACTGAAAAATATTTGAAGATATTTACTCTGAGCCAAATATAAGTGACCAGAGCCCGTGACACAGCCCCCAGGAGGTCCTGAGAATATGTGCCCAAGATGGTCGGGGCACAGCTTGGTTTTATACATTTTAGGGAGGTATGAGACATCAATCAAATACATTTGAAAAATGCTGTAGGTAAATTTAAACATTTTCTGGTTGACAATTGGTTGAGTTTTCACCATGTTGGCCAGGCTGGTCTCAAACTCCTGACCTCAAGTGATCTGCCTGCCTTGGCCTCCCAAGGTGCTGTGGTTACAGGCATGAGCCACCGCACCAAAATGGCCCTGCAAAGCTGTCCTTTGTGGGGGGAAATTTGCATCTGTAAAGAATCTCCCAATCCTAAAGGCCCTCCCAATCCTAAAGAGATTAACTAAAAATCTAGCACCTTTTAAAGGTCTGAATAGGAAACATTTCTCATCTATTGTCTCTAAGGACAGCCACTGTAAGACCTTAAAGGAACTTTGGCCTCCACAATCTTTTATCTTAACCTGAGCATTTTTATCGATCCCCGAGTAGCTGGGATTACAGGAAACTGCCACCATGCCCTGCTAATTTTTGTATTTTTAGTAGAGACGAGAATTTCACCATGTTGATCAGGCTGGTCTCGAGCTCCTGATCTTAGGTGATCTGCCCGCCTCAGCCTCCCACCATCTCAGCATCTTTGCATCTGCTCTTCCCTTTGCTTGGAGCACTGTTTCCCCAGAATTTCATTATCATATTCAAGATGTAGCTCACATGCTTCCACCTTCTCAGAGGTTCTCAAGGAGAACTTCCCTGATCACCCAACCTAAGGAAACTTCTAGACCCTTTCTATTGCACTGCTGTGCTCTATTTTCTTTACTTTTGAGACGGAGTCTCGCTCTGTCACCCAGGCTGGACTGCAGTGTCATGATCTCGGCTCACTCCAACCTCCACCTCCCGGGTTTAAGCAATTCCTCTGCCTCAGCCTCTTGAGTAGCTGGGATTACAGGCATGTGCCACCACGCCCAGCTAATTTTTGTATTTTTAGTAGAGATGGGGTTTCACCATGTTGGTCAGGCTGATCTCGAACTCCTGACCTCATGATCCTCCTGTCTCGGCCTCCCAAAGTGCTGGAATTACAGGCATGAGCCACTGTGCCTGACCATGGACACTCTTTTTTTTTTTTTTTTTTTTTTTTTGAGGTGGAGTTTTGCTCTTGTTGCCTAGACTGAAGTGCAATGGCGCGATCTCAGTTCACTGCAACCTTTGCCTCCCGGATTCAAGCGATTCTCCTGCCTCAGCCTCCCAAGTAGCTGGGATTACAGGCATGCACCACCATGCCTGGCTAATTTTGTATTTTTTAGTAGAGACGGGGTTTCACCATGTTCACCAGACTGGTCTCAATCTGCCGATCCCAGGTGATCCTCACACCTCGGCCTCCCAAAGTGCTGGTATTACAGGAGTGAGCCATTGCACCCAGCCATGGACACTCATTTTTTAAGGACTCCAATAGAGTTCACTGACAGCACTCTTACATAATTATAATATTTTGCATCTGTACTTTTTACTTTTTAGTTTTCAAAAGACTTTTACATACGTAGTCTCATTTCCACCTTAAAACAACCAATGAGTTAAGGAGGAGAGGGGTTGTTAATGTCCCTGTTTTAAAGATGAGTAAATTGCGACTCATCTTTAAAACAAATTAAGTAAATTGAGGTGGGATGGCTTATCCAAAGTTTTCCAGCCAATAAGTGACAGCAGCAGTCTTCTTCTGTCAAGACCAGCTCTTTTCTCATTCGGTCTCCTATTTCTAAATCTTGTTATTTCTCCTGGCTCCTTAAAACAAAATAATTCATCCATGTAAGGTATGAGATAGCACCTCTCTCTCAGAAAGAAGGAAAAGAGAGCTTGGGTTCCATATGAAGGTTTATGACAGAGAGCCCAGACTTCACTTGTGGTTTACCAGTCAGGCTATTTATGAGCTAATGATAACGATTGAGGTTGGACGATAATAACACACTCCCTCAGTGCAGTGCTTTGTCACCTGTCATGAAAATGGTGAGAGACTTTGTCATTTTGCTTTAATGTCAAAAGCATTGACTGCAGCACAATTTCACATATTTCACCTTAAAGGCAAATCTGATGATGATGAATGAAGAATGAGAGCTAACTTCACTATTTTTAGAAATAGAGGTAATAGGAATAATAACAGGAATAATGTTTTTCTAAAATTGCCTAGAGAATCAGTGATAGAACAGGGAGTTAGGAAGCATGAAATTCCTGGTCCTAGTCAAAGACTATTGGAAGTCAATTTCCACAGCTTGTCTGGGCTTCAATTCTCCACTAACAGAAATCTTTTTTTTTTTTTTTTTTAGAGGAGTCTCACTCTGTCACCCGGGCTGGAGCACAGTGGTGCGATCTTGGCTCACTGCTACCTCCGCCTCCCAGGTTCAAGTGATTCTCCCAACTCAGCCTTCCAAGTAGCTGAGACTACAGGCATGTACCACCACATCTGGCTAATTTTTGTATTTTTAGTAGAGACAGGGTCTCACCATGTTGGCAAAGCTGGCCTCAAACTCCTGATCTCAGGTGATCTGCCTGCCTTGGCCTCCCAAAATGCTGGGATTACAGGTGTGAGCCACTGTGCTCAGTCTATTAACATAAATCTTTGAAGAAATATGGATGCATTTGTAATACCTGAATGTGACCCTTCTATGGATTTTTAATTGATAAATAACATATATAAAAAAGGGTGCAACTCATATAGAGCTCAATGAATTTTCGCAAAGTGAACTCAACCATATAAGCAGCTCCTAAATCAAGAAATCAAGACCTCAGAGTTCTCCTTTTGCCTCATTTTAATAAATACCATCCTCGAGGAAAGGTAACCCCTATCCTGAGTCCTACTACAATGAATTATTTTACCTGCTTCTAAGCGTTATATACATGGAATCACGTAATATATTGTCAGCCTTTTTGGTCTGGCTTCTTTTGTTCCACATGATGTTGGTGAGACTCATTCATATTGTTGCTTGTAGCTATAGTTTTGTTTATTCTCACTACCCTGCGTTATCTTACTGTCTAAATATGCTACATATCCATTCTACTATTGATAAGCATTTGGCTTGTTTTCACTTTGGCTCTATTATGACTAGAGCTGCTATGACCATTCCTTATATCTTTTGGTGAAAAGATATAAGGATTTCAGCTGGATATAAATCCAGGGCTAGCCGGGCGCGGTGGCTCACGCCTGTAATCCCAGCACTTTGGGAGGCCGAGACGGGTGGATCACGAGGTCAGGAGATCAAGACCATCCTGGCTAACACAGTGAAACCTCGTCTCTACTAAAATACAAAAAAATTAGCCGGGCGTGGTGGCGGGCGCCTGTAGTCCCAGCTACTCGGGAGGCTGAGGCAGGAGAATGATGTGAACCCGGGAGGTGGAGCTTGCAGTGAGCCAAGATCACGCCACTGCACTCCAGCCTGGGCGACAGAGCGAGACTCCGTCTCAAAAAATAAATAAATAAAAATAAATAAGTCCAGGGTTAGAATTGCTGGATTATAGGATATCCGTGTATTCATAGACATTACCAAACAGTTTTCCACAGTGATTTTATCATTTTATTCTCCCATTGTTGATGCATGAGAGGTCCAGTTGCTCCACAACCTTATCAACACTTGGCATTGTCTAGCTTTCCACTTTGGCTATGCTTGAATGTGACCCATAATGGATTTTAATATATTTAAATTAGGATTAATTTGATTTCTTTTTTTTTTTTTTTTTTTTTTTTGAGACAGGATCTCACTCTGTTGCCCAGGCTGGAGTGCAGTCACACCATCTTAGGTCACTACAACCTCTGCCTCCCAGGCTTAGGTGATTCTCTTACCTCAGCCTCCCAAGTAGCTGGGACTACAGGCACATGCCACCATGCCCAGCTAATTTCTGTATATTTAGTAGAGACAGGGTTTTGCCATGTTGCCCAGGCTGGTCTTGAATTCCCGAGCTCAAGCCATCTGTTTGCCTTGGCCTCTGGAAGTGCTGGGAATACAGATTTGAGCCACTGTGCCCGGACAGATTAATGTTCTATAGTTTTGTAAATTTAACTGTGAAATGATACATAAGAAAACTAAGATTAGATGGAGATTAGACCAACTCTGATGCCCAATTGTATTCTTGTCTTGTCTTGTTCCCTAGTTCCCTCATGTATATAGGTTTGGCCAACTCAACAAGATGGCAAGCTTCCTGAGGTCAAGGTCTTTGTTGTAGGCTTCTTCTATCATTGCTATGGCCCTTAGCACAGTATTGGCACAGAGTAGGTGTTGAGGAAGCACCTACTGAAATGGGCTGAACTAAATGACAGAAGCAAGGCCACCAGTATTGATGGAATATCTCTCTGTTCACAGTTCTCTGCCTAATCACCCCATTTTCAGGTACTTCTTTTTTTTTTTTTGAGACAGGGTCTCACTCTGTTGCCCAGGCTGCAGAGCAGTGGCACGATCTTGGCTCACTGCAGCCTCTGCCTCCCAGATTCAAGCAATTCTCCCACCTCAGCCTCCCGAGTAGCTGGGATTACAGGCACACCAGCAAGCCCAGCTAATTTTTGTATTTTAGTAGAGACGGGGTTTTACCATGTTGGCCAGGCTGGTCCCAAACTCCTGACCTTAGGTGATCCACCCTCCTTGGCCTCCCAAAGTGCTGGGATTATAGGTGTGAGCCACTGTGCCTGGCTCAGGTACTTCTTAGGGTGATGAAAGGACCAAGAGAGAAGTTCTAGAAAATATCCAAATCCTTTGTGTTCTTCCAGGCCTACATTCCAAGTGCTAAAAATCTTTAGGTAGGATGAGCCCTTCAATTTTTTTTTTTGGAGACAGGGTCTCACTCTGTTGCCTAGGCTGGAATGCAGTGACACAATAATAGCTCATTGCAGCCTAACTCTTGGCTCAAGCAATCCTCCTACCTCAGCCTCCTGAGTAGCTGGGACTACAGGTGTGTGCCACCACGCCTGACTAATTAATTTTTGTTTTTTTAGAGACGGGGTCTCCCTATGTTGTCGAGGTGGGTCTCAAACTCCTGCAGCCCTTTTATTTTCAACTGCATTTTCTGAGGCATGTACCTTAGACTACCAGAAAGGGAAACAGAAGACTGTCTTACTCTGGCTTGTTAGGAAAGAGCACTGTGGTGTCCCTCCATGCTTAAAGAAATGTTTTGGACTCAAAATGTCTGATCTTATAACACTAACCCGATTTCCTTATGGCTGAATCCAGTTTGATAGAAATTGTTCCGAAGGCCACAGTAATCTCTAAGAACTAAGATACTTAGTTCCCCTTTTTGCTGAGTTTTTTAAAAGCCATACTAATTTTTAAGAACTATTTCTGTCCTCTCATAAGCTAAAGGATTTGTAATCAATGGCCCATTTCAACATGCAGCACTATGTCATGCTATGCATATTTTTGTTCACATTGAATACTGACTATTTCTGGACTGAGATCCTGAGATGTTAAACTAGCACATCCTACTAGCTTTACATAGTACTGAGTTTGGCATTAGACACTTATTGAAAATAATTGGTGGAAATACCCCTCCTAGCCTTTCAGTTTTGAGCCCCGTCATCCAACAAGAAAGATTAGTTTCAGGCCGGGTGTGAGGGCTCAGGCCTGTAATCCCATCACTTTGGGAGGCCAAGGTGTGCAAATCACTTGAGGTCAGGAGTTCAAGACCAGCCTGGGCAACATGGCGAAACTCTACTAAAAATATAAAAATTAGCTGGCCATAGTGGCACGTGCCTATAATCTCAGCTACTCAGAAGGCTGAGGCAGAAGAATCCCTTGAACCTGGGAGGTGGAGATTGCAGTGAGCGGAGACTGCACCACTGCACTCCAGCCTGGGCAACAGAGTGAGACTGTCTCAAAAAAAAAGAAAAAAAAAGAAAGCCAGTCGTGGTGGCTCATGCCTCTAATCCCAGCACTTTGGGAGGCCAAGACAGGTGGATCATCTGAGATCAGGAGTTTGAGACCAGCCTGGCCAACATGGTGAAACCTTGTCTCTACTAAAAATACAAAAATTAGCCAGGCACAGAGGCGGTCACCTGTAATCCCAGCTATTCAGGAGGCTGAGGCAGGAGAATCACCTGAACCCAGAAAGCACAGGTTGCAGTTAGCTGAGATCATGCCACTGCACTCCAGCCTGGACCACAGAGCCAGATTCCTTTTTTTTTTTTTTTGAGATGGAGTCTCGCTCTGTCACCCAGGCTGGAGTGCAGTGGCAGCAATCTCAGCTCACTGCAAGCTCCGCCTCCCAGGTTCGCGCCATTCTCCTGCCTCAGCCTCCTGCGTAGCTGGGACTACAGGCGCCCGCCACCACGCCCCGCTAATTTTTTTGTATTTTTACTAGAGACGAGGTTTCACTGTGTTAGCCAGGATGGTCTTGATCTCCTGACCTCGTGATCCACCCGCCTCAGCCTCCCAAAGTGCTGGGATTACAGGCATGAGCCACCGCGCCCGGCCCAGACTCCATCTAAAAAAAAAAAAAAAAAGCCAGGCACGGTGGCATGGTGGCTCACACTTATAATCCCAACACTTTTGGAGGCCAAGGTGAGCAGATCACCTGAGGTCAGGAGTTCGAAACCAGCCTGGCCAACATGGTGAAACCCCGTCTCTACTAAAAATACAAAAAGTAGCCAGGTGTGATGGCAGTCACCTGTAATCCTAGCTACTTGGAAGGCTGAGACAGGAGGATTGCTTGAACCCAGGAGGCAGAGGTTGCAGTGAGCTGACATCGCGCCACTGCACTCCAGCCTGGGCAACAGAGCAAGTCTCCACCTAAAAAAAAAAAAGATGGTTTTCAATGGTCATAATCATGACATGGGGATTAAAGAAGGAAGAAAATTGGACCTTGAGAAACATATATTGAGAGCTAATAAAACAGAGTCTATCCAAGCCAGTTTCCAGAATCCATTTGGGACAGGCATATCAAAATAGGATGTGTAAGTGTCTGTGGGTAGGGGATGGTAGAAGAAATAAATTCCTGAAAAGCATATTGTGGTAAGATCCTGTAAGCATGTCAGCTAGTAATTGTATACTGTCACTAATGGGAGCAGGCTTGTTCTGCAAGCTGAAATCATGATCAGCAGGTAATCAGATCTAGCGCTCTGGGGCTTCCCATGACTCAGTGATTGTTGTACAGTAGAAACAATGGGGTGTTTTATTTGCTATTCTTCTATCAGGGTTGGCCAGCTTCCCAAGATTTGTGAGGAGAGGGAGGAGGGCTGTGAGGTTCACAGTGTTTTTTTCTTTGGGGATAGGACTCATGTCTCAGATCTCCTGAAATCCCTTCATCAATGTATTTGCTTTTTGTTCTCTGAACTGTCTATAACTTTTTTTTTTTTTTTTGAGATGGAGTCTCACTCTGTTGCCCGGGCTGGAGTGCAGCGGTGTGATCTTGGCTCACTGCAACTTCTGCCTCCTGGGTTCAAGCAATTCTCCTGCCTCAACCTCTCAAGTAGCTGGGATTACAGGTGTGTGTCACCACATATGGCAATTTTTTTTTTTTTTTCTGAGATGGAGTCCTGCTCTGTCGCCCAGGCTGGAGTGCAGTGGCATGATCGTGGCTCACTGCAACCTCCACCTCCCGGGTTCAAGCAATTCTCCTGTCTCAGCCTCCCAAGTAACTGGGACTACAGGTGCCTCCCACCACACCTGGCTAATTTTTGTACTTTTAATAGAGACAGGGTTTTACTATACTGGTCAGGCTGGTGTCAAACTCTTGACCTTAGCTGATCCACCTGCCTTGGCCTCCCAGAGTGCTGGGATTACAGACGTGAACCACCACACCCAGCCAGCTAATATTTGTATTGTTCGTAGAGATGGGATTTTCACCATGTTGCCTAGGCTAGCCTCTAACTCCTCACCTCAACTGATCCACCCTCCTCAGCTTCCCAAAGTGCTGGGATTGCAAGCGTGAGCCACCGAGCCTGGCCAACTTGTTTTGTTTTTTTTTTAAACTCTTATTTTAGGGTCAGGGCTATATGAGCAGGTTTGTTATATAGGTAATTGCATGTCACTGGGGTTTGGTCTACAGATTATTTCATCATACAGGTAATAAGCATAGTACCAGATAAGTAGTTTTTCAACCCTCATCCTCTTCCCACCATCCATCCTCAAGTCAGCCCCAGTGACTGTTGTTCCCTTCTTTGTGTCCGTGTGTACTTGATGTTTAGCTCCCATTTATAAGTGAGAACATGCAGGAATTGGTTTTCTGTTTCAAGGATAATGGCCTCCAGCTCCATTCATGTCCCTGCAAAGGACATGATCTCATTCTTTTTACGGCTGCATTTTTTGACTTTTTAATGATAGCCATTGTGACTGGTGTGAGATGATGGTATCTCATTGTGGTTTTGATTTGCATTTCTCTAATGATTAGTAATGTGGAGCATTTTGTGGCTTGTTGGCCACATGTATGTCTTCTTTTGAAAAGTGTCTGTTCTCGTCCTTTGCTCACTTTTTAATGGGGTTGTTGCTTTTTGCTTGTAAATGTAAGTTCCTTATAGATTCTGGATATTAGACCTTTGTCATATGTATAGTTTGCAAATAGTTTCTCCCATTCTGTAGGTTGTCTGTTTACTCTGTTGGTAGTTTCTTTTGCTGTGCAGAAACTTTAGTTTAACTAGGTTCCATTTGTGAATTTTTGTTTTTGTTGCAATTGTTTTTGGCATTTTTGTCATGAAATATTTGCCCGGTTCTATGTCCAGAATGGTATTTCCTAGGTTATCTTCCAAGGTTTTTATGTGTTTAGATTTTACATTTAAGTCTTTAATTGGTCTTGAGTTGATTTTTATGTATGGTGTAAGGAAGGGGTCCAGTTTTGATCTTCCACACATGGCTAGCCAGTTATCCTGGAACCATTTATTGAATAGGGAGTTCTTTCCCCATTGCTTGTTTTTGTCAACTCTGTCAAAGATCAGATGGTTGTAGGTGTGCGGTATTATTTCTTGGCTTTCTATTCTGTTCCATTGGTCTATGTGTCTGTTTTGGTACTACTACCGTGCTGTTTTGGTTACTGTACTGACTATGACTCTTGAGTTAGGTCTGTTGGGTAACTCCATGGGTATTTTTGATTAGGTAGCCAGGGGCCATGAGTTCAAATGCTTGAGATGGGCCAGGCAGGTAGCACAAGCGTGAAATGGAGTCTGTGGCAAGTTGGAGAATCTATTTCTGATCAAAGGAGGACCCACTAGTCAGCTTCAGACAGTGGTCACTATATAAGTAGACTGGCTCAGGTGGTCAGATCTTCAGATAGCTTTTAAAACCAGAAATCTACTTTTTTTTTTGAGGAAGAGTCTTGGTTTGTTGCCTAGGATAAAGTGCAGTGGCACAATGATGGCTCACTGCAGCGTTGACTTCCTGGGCTTAGCAATCCACCCATCTCAGCCTCCCACGTAGCTAGGACTACAGCCGTGCACCACTACACCCAGGTAATTTTTAATTTTTTTGTAGAGATGGGGCATACTTTAAAAAATATGTGTACTTTTCTGATTTTAATTGTTTATAATTAATTTAAAAATTTTAAAAAACACTTTGTAAGTCAACTATGTGAGTATCAAACAAAACAAACCTTCAGGTTTCACTCAGTCTCCCAATCCTAAGTCCCTTGGCTAAATTGATTTTCTGAAGGGAAAAACCCAACATTTATTCAAGTCACTTCAATTTATGGGGGGGGGTTATATTATAAGGATACATGTGACAATAAGATAAACAGGATTTTCAACCATGCAGCAAGGCCTCATTAAAACCCAGGAACTCTGTACACAACCCAGGTCAAGGGAAGAACAAGGACAGCACATGCCTGATGCTTAGTGATAACTGGAAGGTCCTTTCTCACCATCATTGGTGTAACTTAAGCTTCTCAATTGGTGGCATGTTTCAATATAAACCACATGTAACTCACATTAATTTCTCTGGGAACTGCAGAATTCTTGACTGGTTCTCAGGGGTTCCTGTTGTATAAAGGCCTTCATTACTTTAGTTATACACAAGTAAATGGGGCATTTACCTCATGACAAGTGCATTATAGGAGAAAAAAAGGAGATGGTAGGTCAGAGTGTGCTTAGAAGTCATGCCTAGTGTTCTTATCAATGCCAGACATTACGGGCTGCCCTTCCATCAGCCATTCTACCCTTCTTCCTGCTAACAATATCCCAATTTTGTTAAGATATCAGGCCACTTATATGTTTCAGGGAAAACTGTTTCCAGCCCAAAGCAGTGTGGACTTTGATTACATCAAACTAACCATGGTGAGTCCATTTTCCTTGCCAGAAATTAGTTTAGGAATGGACATATATATCACTTCTGGGTACACAAGAGACTGACGGAAAGTCTAAGGGGGCTTCTGGGAAATTTTCCTTCTAATAAGAAGAGATTCAAGGCAGAAAATAGACACTCTTTTGTTCCCCTGTTGTATCTTTATGGGGCACTTACAACTTTGGCAAACAGTTTGAGCTATGCAGGATAAATATGCGAACAAAAGTCAACCTATAGAGGAAGAAAAAAGCAGAAAATTGGAAAACAAAACAGGTGCCTTAATGCTGTAATTGAGCAGTCAGTTAACCCAACCCTGAAACCATCCTACCTTTGAACTTACTGTGATATGAGATATTACCTTCTCCTTTTTTTTTTTTTTTTTTGAGACAGAGTCTTGCTCTGTCACCCAGGCTGGAGTGCAGTGGTGCGATTTCGGCTCACTGCAACCTCCACCTCCCAGGTTCAAGTGGTTCTTCTGCCTCAGCCTCCTGAGTAGCTGGGACTACAGGCACGTGCCACCACGTCCGGCTAATTTTTGTATTTTTAGTACAGACAGGGTTTAACCATATTGCCCAGGCCGGTCTCGAACTTCTGACCTCATGATTCACCCACCTCGGCCTCCCAAATTGCTGGGATTATAGGTGTGAGCCACAGCGCCCGGCCTACCGTCTCCTTTTTATTGATGCCATTTCTGGTTGGGTTTTCTGTTACTTTCTCCTAAAGCATCCTAACTGAAAAATGTGTTATCAATGATTTTCCCCTTAGAATATTGAAAAAAACCAGCTTTCTCCTCAAGACTAGATTGTGTCCACAAAGAACTTACTAGAGGCGGGATATGAATGCTAATGTTGGCCTTTATGCTCAAAGACAAGGCCTCCACAGGTTACAACTGTCTGTGTGTGGAGGAACCTGCTGAAGGCGTGGATGTGATCAGAGGTCTCACTGGTGGGAGAAGAGAGCTATTTTGGGTATCTGTGGTGGATTAGGAGCTTGTGCCCCATGTCATATCCCTAGGTGCACTATGTGGGGAATCAAGTGCCATCTTGGAGGGTTTTTTCTTTTTCTTTTTTTTTTTTGAGACAGGGTCTCTGTCACTTGGGCTGGAATGCAGTGGTGTGGTCATAGCTCGCTGCAGCCTCGAACTCCTGGGCTCAAGCGATCCTCTTGCCTCAGCCTCTCTAGTTGCTGAGACTACAGGTGCACACCATCATGCTGGGCTAATTTTTAAATGTTTTGTGGAAACAGAGTCTCTCTATGTTGACCAGCTGGTCTTCAACTCCTGGCCTCAAGCAATTCTCCTACTATACGTGATCCTCCTGCCTCAGCCTCCAAGTTTCTGGGGTTACAGGATGAGCCACTGAGACTGACCTTGCAGTCTCAGACTTAAATCAGCATGCTTATTGAACTGTGTAAAGGGTCCAGATTATCAAAGGATCTCAATCCTACAAAAGTACCTTTTGGCTGTTATCACTATTTGCAAGCCCAGTGCAGACACTGCTCCCCCAGGCTGGGTCCACCGGATTCCCACCCCCTGTAGATCCTACATTTCTTTCTGTTTCCCCAGCAGCACCTCCTAAGTCTCTCCCCTATTAAAGTATTTGCTGCTGTTGTCCTTTCTATTTCCCTCCCAGCTTCATTGTCTCTGTCCTTCTTCTCCCTGCCCCACAAGGGGAAATGAATAGCTGGCCAAATTACTGCTTTGGGGAATTGCTTTAGTGAATGTTGGAGAGGATAGACCAGAAACTAAGATGTTATTCTTCATTCCTTGCTTACAGGGCTTGGGGCCTCCATTATTTAGTGATTGGGTTCAGATTCTCCAGAATCATATTGGACTCGACTACATTCCATTGTTTCTCTTTTTTTCATTCCAGAAATTTTGGTGCCTAATTTCTCTTTCCTCCCACTGGACACACAACTCCTTTGCTTCAGTTACACCTTCATAAATCTGACTTCCTCTTAGTCCCTCTTTCCCATTCTCAACTGCTCACAAAGAGCTCCTTTATCCCATAATATTCATTTTCTTGACTTTTCATCAGAGGCCTATTATTTTTCTTCCACCCTTCTGAGAGCGTCTAGGTGTGTACCTGGAACCGCAGTGGCCTCCTGGAATTCTCCTGATTTACTTGGGGGAAATAGCCACGTAGCAGTCTTATGACTATAGTGCTTAATCTCTACCACTTTCAGCTCCCTGAAGAATGACTACCAGCTCTCCAGTTTTCATATAAGCATTATGATATTAAAACCACTCAATAGTAGTTCTCCTTGTCAAAGAATTAGACTGAAAGACTCTGTGTTCTTTTACACAATTGCAACTTTTATGAGAGAAATAACCTGCCAATCTTGTAGAGAACAAGTACCCAACCTACAGACATGGTGAATTCCTTCTAGCTTTTTGTCATTGACCTGTATGTGATAAAATCCTCTCAGTCACCATCAGTTAAGGATGAAATAAAGGAAAACATGAACGTACGTGAGGAGAGAACCCTAATTTGGGATACAAGGGTGGTATAGGTCTTGACCTTCAGATTTAAATATGCCCGTGAACTAGAATCTAAAAATGCTGTTTTCCCATATGGACCTGCACGGTCTTGGTTCTCCCTATTTAAAATAAGAACATGAGGAAAATACTTAATCTATGCTGAAATTACTAACTATGATTATTATAAACATCTGTTATGGGGCAACTTTGACCTACCAAGCTGGGGCCAAAATATAGCTAGTGAGGACAATATTTCTTTTTCAAGTCCCTTTCAGCTCCTGCCTCCCTCTTCCCAGTGTCAGTTTTCACCTACTGTTGTCTCCTTGTTTTGTGCTGGATTGGTCAAACATCCAGGCCCTTGTGGGGAAGACAGATAGGATTCATTGCAAGCAAGGCCTGAGAAGTGAATGGTGGGGAACAGGCACAGTCTCTATGCCCTGCCTGCCCTCTTGGAAGGTGTCAGAGACCCGTGGTTAGAACGGTGAGGCCAGAAACAGAGGAATTGGCTTCATGAGACTTTGAGGCATTCCCAGCAAGAGGTGAAAGCAAGAAACTGCAAAACTATTATGAGAGACTTTGGGAATCTTCAGGCACAAGCAGAATCACTTAGGAACAAAGCATGGCTGTGCACAGAATTCTTCTCAGCTGTGGTACCCAGTGGACCAGAGACTCTAGGAGCATCAGCAGTCTGCAGGCTTGGCACAGACCCTGACTTTCTTTACGGGCATTGTCAGGAGCAGCAAGGATACGGCTCTGTCTTGAGAGTGCTGAGGGAAGCAGATGCTGATGGAGGGGGTGTTGGAGGGGATGGCAAGGCTGGGCACAGAATTGCATGAACATCAACACTTGCTCAAAAAATAACCAACCAACAAGCCTATAAATGATACTGGTATGTTGTACTCCCTTCAGTTTTGTGTAATGAAGGTACATGAAGGTTAAGCACATTTTCAAGGGATCTTATCGCAAATTCAGAATCGGAATCTGGAGCCCTGTTGCTCCAGTCTCTGGGTTACCCACAGCAAGTGTGGTTATTTCTAAAAATATGCAACACATGGTTGTGCTGGGAGAGAGTGTGCCCTGGAGATGCTGCAGAGACTTCTCGAATGGAGCAGAAAATGGGTACAAGATGGAGGGGTGGGTTGCTGCTGCCAGCACAACCCTGCTACCAGGTCTCCTGGTTACCCCAAGAAGGGCTCTTTCCTGTTCGGCACACACAAAAGTGAAAGTGAGTGTCAAGCAGTGCAGGCTTTATTTCGTGGCCACGGAATGGGAGAAGTGGGAGCATAGCTCACAAATCAACTTCTCGGCTCCTGGGAACCGGCAAGTTACGCATATAGGGTATGCTTGATGAAGGGGTTGGGCATTAAGATCGAGGAGAGGTATATTTCTGCTTTTTCTTGGGAAGGGACAGAGATTTACTTGGAATCAAGGAACTGCCTCCCTTTTGTCCTTTTTTGGTTTCCTCCTGTTGTTGTCATGGTAATTGTCAACTGTCATGGCGCCCCGGGAGTGTCATTTAGTATGGAAATTGGATTATAATGAAGTTAGAGGTTCTTCAGAGGTGGAGTAAGCTGCCTAAGAAGGAACCTCTGATCACAGACATCCTGTTTTCTTTTTTTTTTTTTGAGACGGAGTCTTGCTCTGTCGCCCAGGCTGGAGTGCAGTGGCACGATCTTGGCTCACTGCAACCTCTGCCTCCCGGGTTCAAGCGATTCTCCTGCCTCAGCCTCCTGAGTAGCTGGAATTACAGGCACATGCCACCATGCCTGGCTAATTTTTGTATTTTTAGTAGAGATGGGGTTTCACTAAGTTGGTCAGGCTGGTCTTGAACTCGTGACCTAGTGATCCGCCCACCTTGGCCTCCCAAAGTGCTGGGATTACAGGCATGAGCCACCGCACCCGGTCCCTGTTTTCTGAAAATATGCAGAGTCAAAGCAGAGTAGGAATTTTGCTAAGTCACATGGGCATTGCATTGGGCAACAAAAGCAGGGTAGGGGTCCACCTAAGTCACATAGGCCCTGCAATGCCTTTGTGACTCAATGCAATGGGTAACAGCCCCGGTGTGATATCCACAGAGTAGTGACAGCAGGCATACAATGCTTCTCCAGCAACCGAGCAACTTGCGCTCTGAATTTGAGAAGCAGACTACGCTGAATACATTGGAGCAGCACTCATTTTATCTTCTGAGATCTGCCATTGATGTCACATGGTGATGGTGGTGGCAAAAGAAAAAAAAAAAGGCCCAATGGAAACACTATAGGTATTCAACAAGATCTTTGACTCAATAGTGGAGAGTTGACAACTCTGAACCCTTGGATGGTTTGTTCATCACCTAAATCCTAATTCAAGGAAGGGAGCTGTGGTGGGGAATGGTTAGGCCAACTCCAAGGAGTTATTTGTATCATACATCTGGAGTTCTTCAAGCTACTACAGGCAACAGAGTTTAGTAGTCCGGGTGTGAACCCCAGAGTTCTATCTGTGGGGTCAAAGCCCAACTCCACTATTTTTTACACTGGGTAGTCTGGGGCAAATTATTTCATTTCTCTTGGCTTCAGGTTTCTCAGCATAAAATATTAAATGTAAGAGTGTTTCTGTTTTAGAGTTATTGTGAGGTTTAACTGGGGAAAAAAAAAAAGTAGGCCAGACATGGTGGCTCACGCCTATAATCCCAGCACTTTGGGAGGCCGAGGCAGGTGGATCACCTGAGGTCAGGAGTTCAAGACCAGCCTGGCCAACATGGTGAAACTCTGTTTCTATTAAAAATTAAAAAATGGGCTGGGCGTGGTGGTATCATCTGTAATCCCAGCTACCCAGGAGGCTGAGGCAGGAGGATTGCTTGAACCCAGGAGGCAGAGGTTGCAGTGAGCCGAGATCACGCCATTGCACTCCAGCCTGGGTGACAAGAGTGAAACTCCCTCTCAAAAAAAAAAAAAAGAAAGAAAAAGTAATAAATTATTACTTCATATGAATTCCTGGCACATATAAGTACCTGATAAATGTTAGATGTTGTATTAAGTGTTAACAGACGATTCTAGCGAGTTTCCTCTGTGACTTGAGAATCTGATTCTGGGTATCTTAGGCTCCTTTGTTTCTACTCCCTCCTAGAACAACAGTTAAAGGAACAAGATTGCAGACAGGGTGGGAAGCTTTCTCGTGTGACCACCTATCAGTGGGGAGGAGGCCTGGGATGTGTGCCTGGATCCTAGTGCTCTTGTGTGGAGCTTTGGTGGGCTCTGCTGTGAGGTGGGTTGGCTAGTCTGGTTCCTGGGTCCCTTGTGCTCATATCCTTGGAATTGGAGCTGACCCTATGCTTTGTTCTTTGGTTTTTACCTAGGACCTGGTGCTCCTTTTTGTGATTCAGGTCTCCTTGGTGTACCTGTCTTAATCTTACCTACAGCATCCATCTGATTCCTGGCATAGACTGAACACCCCTGTACCACTATGATGACCTCTGGTTCTTAACTCAGCTACCTCCCTAATCCTCTATAGTGAGTGTGATGACCTCTGGGTCCTAGCCAAGAGAAGCTAAGAATGGGATGACTAAGGCCCATTTCCACCTAACCACCATGAACCATCATTTTTAATTTGCTGAGTCCTTTTCTTTTCCCCTCCCTCCCTCCCTCTCTCTTTCTTTTTTTCTCTCTTCCTTTCCTTTCCTTTCCTTTCTTTCCTTCCTTCCTTCCTCTTTCTCTCTCTCTTTCTTCTTTGTTGAGATAAGGTCTCATTGTATCACCCATGCTGGAGTGCAGTGGCATGATCATGGCTCACAGCAACCTCAACCTCCCTGGCTCAAGTAATTCTTCCACCTCAGCCTCCCGAGTAGCGGAGACTACAGGTGCACACCATCACATCTGGCTAACTTTTATATTTTTTGCAAAGATGGGGTTTCTCTATGTTGCCCAGGCTGGTCTTGAACTCTTGGGCTCAAGCATTTGCCCACCTTGGCCTCTCAAAATGCTGGGATTACAAGCGTGAGCCACCACACCCAGACTGAAAGAGAATTTTCTAAGTCACAGATAAATAAAAACTTTATTCACTACACTACAGGAAAAACTGAATTGCCTTTCTATTCTCTCTTTTCCAAATGATATCCCCAGCCGGGCGCGGTGGCTCACGCCTGTAATCCCAGCACTTTGGGAGGCCGAGGCGGGCGGATCACGAGGTCGGGAGATTGAGACCACCCTGGCTAACACAGTGAAATCCCGTCTCTACTAAAAATACAAAAAAATTAGCCAGGCAAGGTAGTGGGCGCCTGTAGTCCCAGCTACTCGGGAGGCTGAGGCAGGAGAATGGTGTGAACCCGGGAGGCGGAGCTTGCAGTGAGCCGAGATCGCGCCACTGCACTCCAGCCTGGGCAGCAGAGCGAGACTCCATCTCAAAAAAAAAAAAAAAGAAAATGATATCCCCAAATTGGCATAATATGAAGAGTCAAAGACTATACAGCAAAAAAGTCAGAGAAAATGGTTTAGGCTGGGCGAGTTGGCTCATGCCTGTAATCCCAGCACTTTGGGAGGCCGAGGCGGGTGGATCACTTGAGGTCAGGAGTTCGAGACCAGCCTGGCCCACATGGCGAAACCCTGTCTCTACTAAAAATACAAAAATGAGCCGGGTGTGGTGGTGCACAACTGTAATCTCAGCTATGCAGGAGGCTAAGGCAGGAGAATCCCTTGAACCTGGGAGGTGGAGGTTGCAGTAAGCTGAGATCACACCACTGTACTCCAGCCTGGGCAAAACAGCTGAGAAGACTCTGTTTAAAAAAAAAGAAAGAAAGAAAGGAAAAAAGAAAATGTGATTTTGTTTTATTTTATTTTATTTTATTTTTTTGAGGCAGAGTCTTGCTCTGTTGCCCAGGATGGAGTGCAGTGGTATGACCTCGGCTAACTGCAAGCTCTGCTGCCTCTCGGGTTCACGTCATTCTCCTGCCTTAGCCTCCTGAGTAGCTGGGACTACATGGGGCTACAGGTGCCCGCCACCACGCCCAGCTAATTTTTTTTGTATTTTTTTCAGTAGAGACGGGGTTTCACCGTGATAGCCAGGATGGTCTCGATCTTCTAACCTTGTAATCCACCTGCCTTAGCCTCCCAAAGTGCTGGGATTACAGGCGTGAGCCACCTCGCCTGGCCAGAAAATGTGGTTTTAGAAAAGTATGCCAGGAAGTTAATAAATAAAAAAATTATTTTTCTGTGTGTTTGTAATGTTTGTGGTATGTGTTAGATAAAATTTGGGATTTTGAGGGGATTTATTTTCTTATGCTAAATAAGCGTTTACTTTCACAATTTGTTTTTTGTGGTTTTTTTTGTTTGTTTTTTCTCAAGACAGGGTCTCACTCCCATTGCCCTGGCTGGGGTGCAGTGGCACAATGTTGGCTCACTGCAGCCTCAACTTCCTGGGCTCAAGTGATCCTCTCACCTCAGCCTCCCAAGTAGCTGGGAATACAGGTGTGCACCACCACACATGGCTTTTTGTATTTTTTGTATGGATGGGGTTTTGCCATTTTGCTTGGGTTGGTCTGGAACTCAAGTGATCCACCTACCTTGGCCTCCCAAAGTGCTGGGATTACATGCATAAGCCATCACGCCTTGCCTCACAATTTGTTTTCTTAAAGAAATTCCTCAAACTTGTAGAAGCTTCAGGCCCCCCAAAATACTAAATCTGTTCCTGATAGGAGCTCATTTACAGGCACATAGTCTCATTTACAGTGGTCACCAATGGATATGGGGTCACACCTATGGAACATGTCCTGTTGGTGAGTGCCATTTGTCATTTGTATCACTGTAAAACAAAACAATATGAAAAAATTAAGAACCACTGCTTTAGACAGCAGAAGCAAACAAGTAATTTTATCAGAGAGTGATTAGCACTATCTGAATTCAGAGTTTATTATTGCTATGTATTTGCTTATGCATTTACCACATATATATGTTTATATATTGGTATGACACCCTGGATATGTGTTCTGGTTACCTATTGCTCTATAACAAATTACAGAGATGAAAGGAAATATTTGGCTGCTCTCCAGTTACAAAACAAAATGTCTTAAAGCAACAATCATTTTATTATGTCTTATTATAGCTCGCCTTCTTGGAGGGTGATCAGGATAAGCTTGAAAGATAAATACTCACCAGGCCGACCAAGTGGCAGTGGCATTACGTGCAATATTTGAGTCTGAGCAAAGAACTATTGGGAAAATGAAAAGGTGGAACTCGTATTCTGAGCATTTATAATTGAAGATAGACCCCAAGACTATTTGGGAAGGGGAGAAATGGTGTGAGGCTGGGAGGCAGTGTTTAAGGTGAGTACAGATTTCACCATCAAAGTATAATGAAAGGACTCTAGTGGCAGTGAATCCAATAATTAAATAGGTTATGACATGGACAGTGACTCTAAGGACATTGTCAAGGTATAGTGTTTCTTCCTCCCAATCAACCAGCCAGTTTTTAGAAGTTAGGAATTAAGCTTGAGTGTGAGTTGGAAACAAAGATTTGGCTGCTCTCTTACAGAGAGGTTATGTTGGCTGTAATAGGGCCAATGTAGATATTGTCTTAATCTTAAAAGAGGCCAAGATATGCAGTTGCTTCTATGACATCTGGATTTCCCACTGATTTCAAAGGCATTCCTGGTGGCAGGCAAGTTATGAGAAACATATGAGGCGTGGTCCAGATAGGCTGTCCAAGGAGGATACCATTCATTACCCTGTTTTCGGAGGAACCTAAAGCACATGGCAATGTTTGTTTCAAGCTACAAGCACATTTTCTGTGTCATGGTGTTTACTTTCACTCCTTTATTTTTTGTTTTTATTTATTTAATTTTTGAGACTGAGTTTCGCTCTTGTTGCCCAGGCTGTCGTGCCGTGGCACAATCTCGGCTCACCGCAATCTCTGCCTCCCAGGTTCAAGCGATTCTTCTGCCTCGGCCTCCCGAGTAGCTGGAATTACAGGCATGCGCCACCATACCCAGCTACTTTTGTATTTCTAGTAGAGATCGGGTTTCTCCATGTTGGTCAGGCCCATCTCAAACTCCCAACCTCAGGTGATCCGCCTACCTCGGCCTCCTAAAGTGCTGGGATTACAGGCGTGAGTCACTGTGCCTGGCCACTCCTTTATTTTTATTTTTAAAAATGTACTATAGGATATTATATTGTGCCTAGAGTTCCTGCCAGTGTTCTTCTATATGAGAAGTGTAATTAAAAAACCAGTATCTATCTAATTTTCCAAACATAAACAAATCCAGTTTCTGGATTTGAACTTTTGTTCCTTCTGCTACTAAATAATTTCGGTAACTACAAGACACCTATGAACTCTATAGAAGTCAGTCGTTCAAGTAGGAGCTACCAATTGCATCTAGGACAGTGCCGGTTATCTTGATCATGGGTGACCTAAATCTGAACCTTGTCCTCTCCAGCTATTCAAATTCCCCTGGACATCCAGAAGCCATGCTTCTAGCTATTTAGTTGTCTGTAGAAGGTGATTAGAGTTTTCAGTACCTAGCCACAATGCTAGTCTGTTATCTGAAGATACGTGGTTAAGAACATAGGCTCCAGCCTGACCAACATGGTGAAACCCCATCTCTATTAAAAATACAAAAAGTAGCCAGGCATGGTGGCATGCACCTGTAATCCCATCTCCTCAGGAGGCTGAGGCAGGACAATCGCTTGAAGCCGGGAGGTGGAGGTTGCAGTGAGCTGAGATCGCACCATTGCATTCCAGCCTGGTAGACAGAGTGAGACCCTGTCCTTTTTTTTTTTTTTTGAAATGGAGTCTTACTCCGCCCCAGGACCAAGACCCTGTCTTAAAAAAAAAAAAGAACATGGGCTCTCGCCAGGCTCTCGCCTGTAATCCCAGCACTGTGGGAGGCAGAGGCGGGTGGATCATGAGGTCAGGAGATTGAGGCCACCCTGGCTAACAGTGAAATCCCATCTCTACTAAAAATACAAAAAATTATCCGGGCATGGTGGCATGTGCCTGTAGTCCCAGCTACTCGGGAAGTGGAGGCAGGAGAATTGCTTGAATCTAGGAGGCGGAGGTTGCAGTGAGCTGAGATCGCATCACTGCACCGCAGCCTGGGTAACAGCGAGACTCTGTCTCAAAAAAAAAAAAAAAAAAAAAAGAAAAAAAGAACATGGGCTCTCAGAACAGACAGAATTCAGTGGTTCAAATTTCAGCTCTTCAATTTACTAGTCATATGGCCTTGAAGAAATTATGTAACATTTTAAAGTCCCTGTTTCTGTAGAATGCTGATGGTGAGGATGATGTCAACAATCCTTCCCTCATGAAAGTATTTCGTAGATTAAACGAAATTATGAACAGGTATTATTACTAATTGTGTTCTTGCTCTTTAATCTGTTCTTAGACTTAAAAGAGCTGTTTTATTGGAGCATTAATCACGATGGCTATCATTTATTGCCATGTGCCAGCACTGGGCTACTTTATCTATGTGATCTATAATCATAATGAAAAATGCAAGGAAGAGACCTTTACTTTTTACAGCAGAGGAAACTGAAGGTCAGAGAGGTTAATGATCTTGGTCATAAAACCAAGAGGTAGATAGAGCTGGGGTGTGAACTCAAAGCTGCTATTTTTTCCACTAAGCCCTTCTGATACTCATGTATCCCAGTTTAAGACATTGCCCCTGCAGAGGAATACGGCTAGGAAGGATCATTATTTCCCTCTTGCATTAACAAGGGACAGCTGTCTATCCCTTGCTCTAGAAAAAAAAGAACTTTGGCCGGGCACGGTGGTTCATGCCTGTAATCCCAGCACTTTCGGAGGCTGAGGCTTAAGAGATCGAGAGGTTAAGAGATCGAGACCATCTCTGGCTAACACGGTGAAACCCCGTTTCTACTAAAAATATAAAAAAACTTACCCAGGCATGGTGGCGGGTGCCTGTAGTCCCAGCTACTGGGGAGGCTGAGGCAGGAGAATGGCGTGAACCTGGGAGGCGGAGCTTGCAGTGAGTCGAGATCGCACCACTGCATTCCAGCCTGGGCGACAGAGCAAGACTCTGTCTCAAAAAAAAAAAAAAAAAAAAAGAAAGAAAAGAAAAGAAAAAGGAAAAGGAAAAAAAGAACACCTAATATTAAGAAGTAAACCCAGGCAGAAACCCATCTACCCACAGTGTTTCATATGGGGCTAATATATGCCTTTGAAGATGCCCTCAAGTCTCAACTTGAACGACTATGCCAGAGAGGTATGCGCCCATGTCCAGGCTCCTACAACAAGTATTAGCCCCAGAAACCCTTGATGTTCTTTTTCTTTCTTTTTTTTTTTTTTTCTAGACAGGCTGGAGTGCAGCTGTGGGATCTTGGCTCACCGCAACCTCCGCCTCCCGGGTTCAAGTAATTCTCCTGTCTCAGCCTCCTGTGTAACGGGAATTACAGGCACGTGCCACCATGCCTGGCTAATTGTCGTATTCTTAGTAGAGACAGGGTTTCACCATGTTGGCCAGGCCAAGTCTCAAACTCTTGACCTTGTGATCCGCCCCCCTTGGCCTCCCAAAGTGTTGGGATTACAGGCGTGAGCTACCATACCCAGCAATTCTTGATGTTCTTAATTTGATCACTCTTAGAAGGTCTTCTTAGACCCTGAATCACTAGCTTTGGATATAAATAAAATTTTTCTGCCACTCAATAACCCAGAGTCCCTATTCTATTCTCTTCTATTTACTTACTTTTCAAGTACAAAGATAAAGCCAAGACCAGAGTCCGTTTTCTTGTTCACATCTACTCCAGCAGAAACTCCGATTTCCCTCTGTCCCTGCAAAATATTTCCTCCCTGGCCCCTCCCCCAAAGGAAGCCTCGCCTGTGGCAAATCAGTTCATTAGCCACAGTCACTGTACAACTTCTGGGACAAATCAATGGTCTCTACCCCTCAGATCAATGAACGGAGCCTACAGAGTCCATCATGAGAATATCGGCGACTGGGTCAAGCTCGTTGCTTTGTAGTACCTCCAGTGCTTCAGGTCTCTGAGGCCAATTTACCAGCCCTGTTTTGCTTTTTGTAACCTGGGCCCTGAAGCAGCTCTGCCTGTGTCCAGAACCCCACGTAGTCTCAGAGAAACAACTTCTTCATTTCTGTAAACCATTCTTGCACAAGAAAATACATATCTTCAGGAGCAACAGTTTGCAAGCAGGGTGTAGCTTAAACAAAACTTCCAGGAAACACATCACTGAAAAGATAACAAGGTCTACAGAGATGCGGTTTGCCCGCAACATAGACAGCCTTTTTCATTCTCAGAGAGTGTAGTTTATCTCATTTCAGCCTCAGCAATATCCAACACCTTTTCTATTGACAACACTGCTTTGTATTTGTCTTTGGCTTTTCCCTACTCTAACCTTGCCCCATCCATCTGATATCACCCCAGGCAAGAGAGTGGTTGCCACGAACGGATATCTAAATCGCTACCTCTCACAGGGAGGACCTTTCCTTCTATCTTTTTTTTTTTGGTCACCCAGGCTAGAGTGCAGTGGTATGATCTTGGTTCACTGCAGCCTCGACCTCATGGGCTCAAGCAATCCTCCCACCTTGGCCTCCTCAGCACCTGGGACTACAGGTGCATGCCTGGCTAATTTTTGTATTTTTTGTAGAGACAGGGTCTCATTATGTTGCCCAGGTTGGTCTCAAACTCCTTAGCTCAAGGGATCCACCCACCTCGGCCTCCCAAAGTGCTGGGATTACAGGCATGCGCCACCGCGCTGCCCGGCCCATTCCTTCTATCTTACACCATCTCCATGAGGTTAAAACGATCTAGGGCAAGTTCTTGTCAGTTCTCATATTCTCAGTACCCTGTGCTTTCCCATAGAAGACTTATAAGAAGGAATGTCTCCCTGAGAGGTGGCAGGGAAAAAATTTCCTTAGGAATCACTGACTTTTTTCTGGACAAAAACATTTTAATTAATTCTGTTTTTTGAGCTGGTGGTGTCAGGCAGCAATCTTTTTTGAATGGTATTGCTTCTTGCGGAGCAGGGCTAACTCATAGGCAGTGTACCCAGGGCCAGCCTTTTATTTTTTTTGAGATGGAGTCTCACTCTGCCATCCAGGCTGGAGTGCAACGGCATGATCTCAGCTCACTGCAACATCCGCCTCCCAGGTTCAAGTGATTCTCCCACCTCAGCCTCCCAAGTAGCTGCGATTACAGGCACCCACTATCATGCCCAGCTAATTTTGGTATTTTTGTGGAGATGGGGTTTCACCATGTTGGCCAGGCTAGTCTTGAACTCCTGATCTTAGGTGATCCTCCCACCTTGGTCTCCCAAAGTTCTGGGATTACAGGCATGAACCACCAAGCCTGGTTTGTTTGTTTTTTTTTTTCAGTAAGGGTTTGACTTCTCTTGATTCAGGTATAGTAACCACAGACTGGGGAGAGAGTGGGTTTGGGAGACAAGATAGGTAGAACACCAAAAAGAGAAGAACATAGTCAAGGAAAAAAAAAAAAAAGAGCAAACCAATCAAAACACGAAACACACAGGGTAGCAGCCTAGATTAGTAGATAGAATTGAAGTCCTTAAAGTCGAAGGCACAGTGAAAGAAACCATAAGGTCTTTTATTACATGTAAGATGTTCAATACCTTCCAAAGGAGTGCCTATGCTAAGCATAGAGAGTGATCTGGCTTAGGTGAACACTGCAGTTTGGTAAGGATTCAGGTAGATTTTGTTGTCATTGACTGTATCAACCTTAATTTAGCAAACGGCCTATGCTGTGCTGTTTGTAAATGGTTTCTTTTTTCCATGTGCCTAAGCAAATGTTGTTTAGTGAGTAAATGACAGTAAATAAATCTTTGTAGAACAATCCTTGTGAAGATTTTTTGCCCTTCTTCTCTTCCTCCTCCTTCTCCTTCTTCTTCTTCCTCTTCAATACTATGTTTTCCAGGCCAATGATAAAACAGAAAATGTCTTGACAAAGTGAGCTCTCCAAATCATATATCACAAGGACATAAGAGGAATATGACTTAACAAGTTGATAAAGAGCCTGCCACCAATATGAAGGAGGGGGAAGGGTAACTGTTCTTTGGATTGTGGAGATGGTTCAAGTCCCAGAACTAGAACCTTAGTAACTCAAAGAATATTGCCAAGAACATGTATATAGTTATTTACCTAGATTTATATGACAATGAGAACAAACTCCATATTCTGTTGAAATATATTTGGATGGGCCGGGCGCAGTGGCTCACGCCTGTAATCCCAGCACTTTGGGAGGCCGAGGCGGGTGGATCACAAGGTCAGGAGTTCAAGACCAGCCTGGCCAAGATGGTGAAATCCCGTCTCTACTAAAAATACAAAAATTAGCAGGGTGTGGTGGCGGGGGACTGTAATCTCAGCTACTGGGGAGGCTGAGGCAGAGAATTGCTTGAACCCGGGAGGCGTGAGCCACCACGCCCTGCCTAGAATGGGATTTTGAAAGCTTCAATAACACCACCTTTTCTAGAGATCGTGCTTTTCTAGAGATCGTGCAGGCTGTGAATTTTAGACTTATGAGAAGACCTGGACAAAACAGCTGTTTGTACACCCAGACATCTGTTTTTACTGGAGAAGAGGAATTTCTAATGCAGCTGGCAGCATGGTAAAAATCCAAAGGGATCATGTTTCACAGACGCCTCCACAGGCTGACTTGTATTTTAAAAAGTGACCTGAACTTTCTACTGGATGTCACTGGATCCCCAGAAGAAGGTTCATCACAATTAGGAAAGAACCTGCCACGATTCATTTTACGATTAGAGTGCTTCGTGGCTTGCCTCTGTAAGGTGCTAGGAGCACAGGGCCAGGGTATACACAGTTGAGAAGATGGGGGAGGGTTTCATAAGTAGATGGGGAACGAATGCAAACAAACCTTAGGATGGTGGGGGGGAGGGGAAGCAGCAGTAGGGACTTGGGTGAGGAGAGAAAAGATCAAGAGGAAAAGCACAGCACTGGCAACAGCTTGGGGGGTGGGTGGGGAGAGAGGAGGGGAATGGCTGTGATGAGGAGGGGGCGATGAAAAGGAGAGAAGGGGTGGGAAAGCCACCTCACGTGCAGGATGCACGAATCAATGATTAGAGATGTAAAGCGAATTGGGAGGGAGGGACTTAGTTCTGTGGAGATCCCTTCTGCGTTTGCACAGCCTGGCCCAGCGCTTAAGGGGGTGTGGTGCTGAGCTCAGGGAGGTGGGGGTGTGAGACGGCGGCGGCAGGGACATCCCCGCCCCAGTCCGACCAGAAGTTTGGAGCCTGAGAGAAGGATCTGCAGGCGGGCAGGGCGGGGGCGGAGCGAGAGAGCGATGGGCGGGGCGGGGGCGGAGGGAGGGCGAGGAGATACGGGCCGAGGGAGGCGCTAGGACCCGCCGGCCGCCCCGCCGGCTCCCGGGAGGTTGATAAAGCGGCGGCGGCGTTTGACGTCAGTGGGGAGTTAATTTTAAATCGGTACAAGATGGCGGAGGGGGACGAGGCAGCGCGAGGGCAGCAACCGCACCAGGGGCTGCGACGCCGGCGGCGGACTAGCGACCCAAGCGCCGCGGTTAACCACGTCTCGTCCACGGCCTCCCTAGGTACGGGCCAGCGGGGCAGAGGCCGCGGGTCCCTGGTGGGGAGAGGACGCTCGCTGCTCGGGCTCGCGGGCACCGGCGGCGGCGGCGGGGTCGGAGTCGGAGTCCGCGGCTGGCTGAGGTCTCCTCCCGCCGCCCCGCCTGCCCGCCGGGCCTAGCCTCAGCCGCGCCCCGCGCTCCCGCAGCGCGCGGCCTGAAAGGGCTGCTCGTGGGCCGTGGCTCCAGTAGCTGCTGGGAGAACCAGTGGCGCGCGCGTCTGCGCCCGGCCCGGCCCCCTGCCCGCCAGACCGCCGCGTGGCTGCAGCCGTGTCCGCCCCCACCTTAGGGGGCGGCCTTGAGCGGTGGCCGCATGCCCAGGGCGCGGGGAGGTCGGCTGCGGCTCCGCTCCGCTCGGCGAGCTCTGGACGCGGCGGGGCGACCCGTTAGCTGGCGGGCACTCGCTGTCCCTCGCGCGTACTGGGAGGAAGGGGTGACTGGGGCACGATGGGCCCCGCGGAGGAGGAGGTTGCGCGGTGAGCAGACACCTTGCTGCCGGGTCCGAAAGCTCCTTAGACACCCTTCCTGGAGGGAACCGCAGTCCGCAGGCCAGGGCTCTGTCCCCGGGCTCGCGTTTCGAGGCTCCTCGGTTCCCGAACCCATTCGCGCGGGTTGTGCGTGGCTAGTGTGCAAGTCCAGATTTTCGGTCAAACTGGGGTTATGAGCCGTTTACGAGTCATTTGGGCGATAGTAAGGCCTGATCACTCTGAAAGTGTCTGTGGTGTGAAGTCATCTGATCCTTGACTCCCTGCTTTTGCTGAATGTGAGCTCCTACTGTACGTGTACCAGGAGCGCCCCTACCCCCTTGAAGACGCAGTTGCGTTGGCAGCGCAGTGTTGTGTATCCCTCTCACTCATAACACCCCTATTTATAGGAGTTTAGCATTTGATCTCGCACTGTGGTGCGAATTGATCGCATGAAATCCTGATTGAAAATTTTGATGGTACTTAAGAAAGGCGTAAAGTTTTTTCAAAGGCTTATAAATAGCAAAAGCCTACGGTTTGGTAAGTACGGCCAAGATAAGAGTTTATTATTAAATACACTAAATACGAGCTCGTGTCTTAAGATTTCTTTTTTTACAGTCTGTAAAGGTTTTGCTGGATACAGTGTAAAACATTTTGGTATGATATTAACCACAAGGACTCGCTTTAATAGGAAAGTTTATTTGAAATATACTTCATCATTCCTGGTAGTCCTTGGCGCATGTCAGAGGTGATGACAGACCGGAGTTTTGCTAAGGGAGAAAGAAAAGGAAATAAAGCTTATTTTATTATCGTCTGCCAACCAAAACACTTGACAGAACTGTTTGTACAATGGTAGCACTCTGTAGAATAAAATACTACCAAAGAAGAAGCTTCGCCTTAGATTTGTGCTGGTTGGATTTCTTAAGTAATTAGTTGTTTTGGAATGCGGATGGATTAATTTCGCTCTTTTGGTTGGACTCTGGGGGAAGATGTGTGTATTCTTTTCTTTCTTTCTTTCCTTTTTTTTGAGGTAAGAGTTTTAGATGCAGTTTCAAAATATTTGTATTTACCTTATGAAAAGAAACATAAATTTATACTTCAGTTATGGTTATCAAAGTTTTTGTGCTGTGGTACTTTGAGAAGAGGTGATACTCTTCAGATTGTTGTTGAAATAGGGCCCACCATTTATTATTTAATAAATGCTTTTGTCTGCTACTCATAGGTTTTTGTCCTTTATTTTTTAGGACAGGGCAGGAAGACCTTCACTTGATAGCCATTCCCAGCAAATGATTGCCTAAAACAGCCCCTGTATCTGCTTATTTGCTCCGAGCCACTCATTAATGAGTTAAAAACTAAATGAAGTTGGTAGGATTTGTGTTTAAAGTAAGAAGAAACAGGCTGTGAATGAACAGGGAATCGTCTATTTTTGACTCTGTAGAAACTCTTTGTCTCCGTCTGCTTCCTGGAGAAATAAGCTTCAAAAACCAAGTTGGGGTGAGTCAAGTGTCACTTTAGTAGGTTAGTGTTAGGAAGATGATTTGTGTTTATTCTTTTAGGAATGTAGGATCTTTAGAAAGCAAATAAGCCCTCATTTTATTGGCTTTTAAAGTTGATAGGATTCCATAGATATGATTAAATCTATTTAGTAAAGTGTTTTGAAATACTTCAAAATTATTTAGGGAGAAGGAGCTGCCTTACAGTAAAGATATTATAGGGAAAAGACCCTGAGTGAAAATAAGATTATGGCCTTAAGTCAAGTACACATAGGTGTATTTCAGGATTCGTTTTTCTGTGACTGTATTGTAACTTTAAAGTTTTGGAATATTCACAAGTATAAGTAACTTTCTTGAAATTGTTAGACCTTTTCCAAAATTATGCTTTTTCCACAGTTGGTATTAGGCAGCTGCTAAGAATACGGGGAGACTGATTAACTAGTTTGATGATGCTAAAGTTCAACATATGTTTTTTAAATTTTAGAACTTCATAGCAAGATATATTAAAAATTTGTTAATGGTCATTTGGAAGACCTGTTTGACACACACAATTGTCAGCAAAGCTGTTTGGCAGGCTCTTAAAGTTAACAACCAGAAATGTAAGGCATAGGAGTAGAAGTTAAACTTTTTTTTTTGGTAATGGTGGTTTAGAGCTTTACAGAGCAAGGATTTTCTCCAGATAGGTGTAGTGAAGCAGCTTTTTTCTTTTCTTTCTTCTTTTTAAAGTGTAATGGTATTCTGATTTTCTAGACATTGTGGGTTTTCAAAGTCCAGGTGTATTATTTACTTTCTCGAAAATTTGCGAGTTATTTACTTTAAGGAATGTAGATGTGAACATAGAATAACTGAACTTGATTCCACAGTTAATTCATTATTCTAGTAGGTTTCTTCCTGTTAGTCCTCTACACCACACGTGATACAGAACACTTGAGGGCTTTCTCTACGCCTTTAAAAATGGATGGCAGTCTGAGTCTGAGTGTGATGGCTCACGCCTGTAATCCCAGCACTTTCGGAGGCCGAGGCAGGTGGATCACCTGAGGTCAGGAGTTTGAGACCAGCCTGACCAACATGGAGAAACCCCGTCTCTACTAAAAATACAAAATTAGCCGGGTGTGGTGGCGCATGCCTGTAATCCCAGCTACTTGGGAGGCTGAGGCAGGAGAATCACTTGAACCTGGGAGGTGGAGGTTGCAGTGGCACATGCCTGTAATCCCAGCTACTTGGGAGACTGAGGCAGGAGAATCACTTGAACCTGGGAGGTCGAGGTTGCAGTGGCACATGCCTGTAATCCCAGCTACTCGGGAGGCTGAGGCAGGAGAATTGCTTGAACCTGGGAGGTAGAGGTTGTAGTGAGCCGAGATCGTGCCAGTGCACTTCAGCCTGGGCAACAAGAGCAAAATTCTGTCCCCCCGAAAAAAAGGATAGCAGGAAGAAAATACCAACCTGAAAATATGATGGCAATAGGATAACACTTGGTAGATATTATAGAAAGAAGTAGAACAATTAGTAAAGGAGGTAGAATAATTCTGTTATGGACATGGAGAAGCATGAAGTATTCAGAAGTGCAAGGCCAAAATAACTTTTACAAATGATTTTCCAAGTTATGGAACGTGTCTCTGTGTGCTTGGGTGTACACACATATTGCTAAACTTGGATACAGTTTTGTAAAAGTATGTGTATTTAAGTAGCCACCTTCACTACCTACTCTGAGACAAGTGGCTGTGTGGTGTATGGTCTGATGATAGTTACTAGAAACAACTTTCAAGTCGTAAAAGACTAACACCCTCTGTTTTCCCAAGAAGATAGTATAGTATGTACTTTTGATTGACCTTGGATTTGGTCTTCTGACCAGTACAAGTAGAATCTAGGGGATTCCCTTGCTTAAGCTACTAGCTTAATAAAAAGTATTCATACAACTCTTGTTCATACAACTTTATAATTGGCACCCAAACAACCACTTAGAGGCTAGCTGGATATCCTGCTGGCCGGTAACTGTAATAACTTGTTGGAGAAGTATGTAACTGGTGAAAGATACTTATCTAGGATCTCTAGTACATTTTATCTTTTATTGCAAAGATGCTCTGATTGTGGCGGCAATGCGTCTTTAATCATAAGGAGGATATAGTGTAGTGGGAAAAGAATGAGGAGTCAAATGAGTGATTTCACTTAAGCTCTCTGAGCCTTGAGCCCTCATACAATAGTGATAATCTGTAACAAGGCTGTCCTGGGAAACAGATGATAGGGTACAAGTGTTTTGTAGTACTTTACAGTTTGTAAAAGTGTCTTAAGGCATAGTAACATATATGTAAGAACGTACCAGTGTGGCTACTTGTGTTATTATGCCATTATATATAACGTGTATATTTGCAATAGAAAGTTATAATTTTTCCTGTAATGTGGACAGAGATTTAGTTTGGGCAAGGGTGGTAGGCAAGTTTTAAATTTTAGCTGTAAAATGTTGATGATAGGGTTATTGTAAGTATCAAATGTGTTAAAAGTGCTTAATAGCCAATGCCAAATAGTCTGTTGGAGGTGGTTGTTACTATAATGGGTGGTTATTTAAGATGAACCTTTGAACTAAAAAGTAATTTTCAAAATAGGCAACTTGGAAGGTGTTTGTTCAGTTTTTAACATAAGTGATTATGTATTCATGCTTCTTAGCGATCTTCATTTTAATAAACGTGCGTTTTAGACAGTTTAATCCTGGGGCGAAGTAGTTCTTCTGGAGTTGTTTATTTCAATTACAGGATTTCATATGAGTAGTTACAGCAGTTTCCAAGTACGCTTGTCCCTTGGTATCCATGGGAGATTAGTTCCAGGACCTCCCTCTGATGACAGATTCAAGGATGCTCCAGTCCCTGGTATAACATGGTATAGTATTTGCATAGAACCTATGTGCATCCTCCCATATACTTTAATCTCTAGACTGTAATACCTAATACAATGTAAATCATTGTTATACTGTATGCCTAGGGAATAATGACAAGAAAAAATTGTACATGTTCAGTACAGATGCAATTAAAGAATTTTTCTATTCCTGATTGGTTGAATTCATGGATGTAGAACTCATAGATATGGAGGGCTGACTTGACTGTATAGTGCATTGGCTTTTCAAACAGTAAATCTGCAAAATCTAACTTGGATCTGTTATGCACAGGATTGCCAAACAAACAAACAAACAAAAAACCCTTATTGACTTGAAACCATACTAACAGTGAATCTCATAAAACCTTATTTTTCCCTTCATTTAATCCTTTAGAATAGAGTCATGGACAGTGATTAGAACTACATCCATCTTTAACATCTTTAACATTTTAACTTTAGTTCTGTAAACTTCCTATGACTTTTGAAATGGATTTAGAATGGAGACTTGGATTTTAATACTAGGTCTGTAATGTTTTATTTATATTTATTTATTTATTCTGAGACAGAGTCTCCCTTTGTCACCGAGGCTGGAGTACAGTGGCGTGATCTTGGCTCACTGCAATCTCCACCTCATGGGTTCAAGCGATTCTCGTGCCTCAGCCCCCCGAATATCTGGGACTACAGGTGTCTGCCACCACGTCCAGCTAATTTTTGTATTTTTAGTAGAGACGGGGTTTCACCATGTGGGGCAGGCTGGTCTCGAACTCCTCCTGATCTCAGGTGATCCACCCACCTCGGCCTCGCAAAGTGCTGGGATTACAGGCATGAGCCACTGCACCCTGCCTGGGTCTGTAATGTTTTTCTGTAACATTTTTTCCCCCTTCCCAGTGGTTAATATCTACCCTAGCAAACTTACAGTGATTTTTTTTTTTTTTAATTTTGTTTTGTTTCTATTTTTTGAAATGAGGTCTTGCCCTATTGCCCAGGCTGGAGTGCAGTGGTGTGATTACCACTCACTGTAGTTTTGACCTCCCTGGCTCACATAGTCTTCCTGAATCAGCCTCTTGAGTAACTAAGACTATGGGAGTGTACTACCACGCCTGACTAGTTTTTAAAATTTTTTGTGGAGATGAGGTCTCCCTGTCTTGTCCAGGTTAGTGTCAAACTCCTGGACTCCTTCCATCTCGGCCTCCCAAGTGTTGGGATTACAGGCATCAGCCACCATACCCAGCCATTTCTTTCTTTCTTTCTTTTTTATTAAAGAGGTGAAACCTATAAATGCACTTTAGAAATTTGAAAGCCTTCTATAAAGAAACTCGTTAAAGGAGGAAAGCTGGCACAGTAAATGGGGAGCTTTTTAAACATTTCAATGAATGAATTTGTGGGATGCCAAAAGTTGGTTTAATTTCACCTTTATCAGAATTGGGGAGTTGATTTTTGCCATTTCCTAATCTTTTTATATTTTTTTCTTTAATTCCGCCCCCCCCCCCCGCCCCAGAGATAGGGGCTAGTCTTGTTGCCCAGGCTGGAGTGCAGTGGCTCAATCACAGCTTGCTGCAACCTTGAACTTCTGGGGTGTGCCCTCCGCCCCCACCACTTCAGCTTTCTATGTGGCTAGGTCTACAGGCTTGCACTACCCTGCTGGGCCAGGGACTGATTTTTTTGTTTTGTTTTGAGATCGAGTCTTGCTCTGTTGCTCAGGTTGGAGTGTAGTGGCACAGACTTGGCTCACTGCAACCTCCACTTCTGGGTTCAAGCGATTCTGCTGCCCCAGCCTCCCAAGTAGCTGGGACTACAGGCACCTGCCACCACGCCTGGCTAATTTTTGTATGTTTTAGTAGAGACAGGTCTTACCACATTGGTCAGGCTGGTCTCAAACTCCTGACCACAAGTGATCCGCCTGCCTTGGGCTCCCAAGGTGCTGGGATTACAGGCATGAGTCACTGTCCCGGCTGGGTTGATTTTTTTTTTTTTTTTTTTTTGAGACAGAGTCTCACTCTGTCTCTCAGGCTGGAGCGCAATGGCGTGATCTCGGCTTACTGTAATCTCCACCTCCCGGGTTCAAGTGATTCTCCTGCCTCAGCCTCCCGAGCAGCTGGGATTACAGGCGCCCACCACTGCGCCTGGCTCATTTTTGTATTTTTAGTAGAGACAGGGTTTCTCCATGTTGGCCAGGCTGGTTTCAAACTCCTGATCTCAGGTGATCCACCCACCTTGGCCCCCAAAGTGCTGGGATTACAGGTGTGAGCCACCTTCTGGTCTTGATTTTTTTAAATGACAAATCTGAGAGAAGTTTTGATGGGAAAACACCCCTGTTCTTAGATTTTTTTCGAGATGGCTATTAATAACATCTTCATAAATTGCTGTTTTCTTTTTATCAGCACTTTTTATTTTTTATTTATGTACTTATTTTTGAGACAGGGTCTCAAATATGCAGCCTCCACCTTCTGGGCTCAAGGGAACCTCCTGCCTTAGTCTCCTGAGTAGCTGGGACTTACAGGTGTGTGCCACCGTGCCTGGCTCATTTAAAAAAAAAAAAATTAGCTGGTGTGGTGTCTCACACCTGTAATCCCAGCACTTTGGGAGGCTGAGGCAGGTGGATCATGAAGTCAGCAGTTCGAGACCAGCCTGAGCAACATAGTGAAACCCTGTGTCTACTAAAAAAAAATTTTTTTTTTTCTTTGAGACAGAGTCTTACTCTGTCACCCAGGCTGGAGTGCAGTAGAGCAATCTCGGCTCACTCTACCTTCTGAGTTCAAGCGATTGTCGTGCCTCTGCCTCCCAAGTAGGTGGGATTACAGGCATGTGCCACCACGCCCAGCTAATTTTGTATTTTTAGTAGAGATGGAGTTTCATCTCTACTAAAAATGGGCTGGTCTTGAACTCCTGACCTCAGGTGATCCAGCGACCTTGGCCTCCCAAAGTGCTGGGATTGCAGACGTGAGGCACCGCACCTGGCCTGTCATGTACATTTTCAAGAGTAAAGCCACACATGGCTAGATCCATTCAGAAAGGTTTTATCCATTTATTCTTCATCAGGGTTAGGTTTGTGCTTGTTTGCAAGTACCTTTGTTCACGGTGGGTGTTGTTAATTAAAAGTAAATGCCAACACATAGGTAAAAATGGGCTTAGTACTAGTTTAATTTGCAACTTTTTGATTGTAGTTGATGTTGGAATAGTAATATGGTAATTGAAAATGTGAATTACTTAATTTACTTTTTTAGAGATGAAGTATCAGTATGTTGCCCAGGCTAGTCTCGAACTCCTGGGATTAAGCGATCCTCCTACCTTCACCTCTCAAAGTGCTGGGATTACAGGCATTAGCTACTGTGCCCAGTCCTGAATTCTTTTTATTAATTGCTTTTTAATATTTTTTGAGCATTTCTCAGTATTTCCTTTATTGTTTTATAAAAGCCTGTTTGCATGCAGGAAATTATTTTTCATATTTGCTTTTTAATTCTGTATTTTTTTGGTGAGAATTGTATGTGTTGGTTTCGTGTTTTTCTTAAATAAATTGGCAATTTTTTTGAACTTATTAGTGGTAGTCTCTTAGTCTTTAGGCGTGCTATTGAGTACTTTTAAAAAGTTGTTTTAGGCCAGGTGTGGTGGCTTACGTTTGTAATACCAGCACTTTGGGAGGCCAAGGTGGGCAGATCACCTGAGGTCAGAAGTTTGAGACCAGCCTGGACAACAAGGTGAAACCCCGTTTCTACTAAAAATACAAAAATTAGGTGGGCCTGGTGTCTAGCGCCTGTAATCCCAGCTACTACAGAGGCTGAAGCTGGAGAATCACTTGAACCCTGGAGGTGGAGGTGGCATTGAGCCAAGATCGCACTGTTGCACTTCAACCTGGGTGACAAGAGTGAAACTCCGTCTCAAAAAAAAAAAAAAACCAAAAAAATTGTTTTAAATTGTTTTTTTTTTGAGACGGAGTCTCGCTCTCTTGCCCAGGCTGGAGTGCAGTGGCATGAACTCGGCTCACCGCAAGCTCCGCCTCCTGGGTTCACGCCATTCTCCTGCCTCGGCCTCCCTCGTTGCTAGGACTACAGGCACCAGCCACCACGCCCGGCTAATTTTTTTTTTGTATTTTTAGTAGAGACGGGGTTTCACCGTGTTAGTCAGGATGGTCTCGATCTCCTGGCCTTGTGATCTGCCTGCCTTGGCCTCCCAAAGTGCTGAAATTACAGGCATGAGCCACCGTACCTGGCCTTAAATTGTTAATGATATATTGATTGTTTATTCCTATCTCTTTTTATTGTCAGAGAGTGGGCATCTCTTTTAGTGCCGCTGGGTTCGGATCTCTACAAACAAGTTTTAGTTTCCTGAAGTAAAAACAACCTACCTGAAAAGTTTTAAGATTAAAAGATAATGTCTTGGCTATGTGCGGTGGCTCGTGCCTCTAATCCTAGCACTTTGGGAGGCTGAGGCTGCAGGATGGAGCTGAGCCTGGGTGACATAGTGAGACTCTGTTGCTAAAAAATAATAGTAATAGTAATAAAGATAATGTCTTAAAGTGTTTGGCATGTACTGAGTGCACAAAGTTATCATCTCTTCTCTTGAGGGTAGGACATGAAGGGACTGGGGTTAGTTTTCTTTTGGGACTAGAGGCTGGAATGGGACAGGCAAATAGAGGACCATACTTAGACAAAGAATTAGCTTTTTTCCCTTGATAGTTTTAGTTGACATATTGTATAGCTACCTCATAAAAGGGCTTTTGAGCTGCTTGTAGCGAATACCTACAAAAAATAACGTGGGACAGGTGCTTGCTCTAAGCTTTCGCGTAGATCATAGAGACTTTATGCATATTTGTGAGTTAAGTTTATTATTAAGCTTATATGTTCTGAAGTAGAAATTGCCATGTGTTAGAGTTGTAGAGGAACATTTCATGGAAGAGGGAGGCTTTGTCACACTTTGAAGAATGGTTAGATCTTAGAGAGCAAAGTGTAGGCTTTGCCACTGGTTTGAAGATAAAAAGATAGGCAGTATTTTGGTAACCTTTTTATGACATAATTTAAGCATTTGACCCTGATTTCTGAGAATTTCAATCTGAAAGAGATGCTTAAAAAAATACTTAAAAGCAATTAGATAGAGGCAACTGAAAGACCAAATGGTATTAGAGTATGCCTCATAAAAAAAAAAAGGAATGGGGCTGTTTTTCTGTAGCCAAATAGAGCAAAGAATTGGTTTAAATAACTGGACAATTCCTGGAACAATTGTCTGAGGGGCTCAAAATGCAACTTAAAAACTGTGCTAATGTCTCCTTCCTTCCTCCTGTTTTTGAGCGTGTGTGTTCGTTTACTACAAGGAATCCTGACATGTACCCTCAAATTGCCAAACTAGAGAGGGGATAAAAGGAGAGTATAGTGCGAAGCTCTGACTTTTTTTTTTGTTTGTTTTTTTTCAAATTAGTCACATTTTATCTAGTTGGAAGGATGCTTATTTGTCTCCTTTTGGCACCATTCCCTTCTTTTCACAGCTGCTCTTGTAGTAGGACTTTTGTCTGTATTGAGCCAAGTCTGGAATTTGAGTGAATACTTACCTTTTGTTTTTTGAGACAGAGTTTTGCTGTCGTCGCCCAGGCTGGAGTGCAGTGGCGCTATCTTGGCTCACTGCAACCTCCGCCTCCCAGGTTCAAACCATTCTCTTACCTCAGCTTCCAAGTAACTGGGATTTTAGGTACATACCACCACAACCGGCTAATTTTTTTCTTTTCGAGATAGAGTCTCATTCTGTCACCCAGGAGTGATCTCTGCTCACTGCAACCTCTGCTTCCAGGGTTCAAGCGATTCTCCTACTTTAGCTTCCCAAGTAGCTTGAATTACAGGCGCCTGCCCCCACGCCCAGCTATTTTTTTTTGTATTTTTAGTAGTGATGGGGTTTCACTATGTTGGACAGGTTGGTCTTAGACTCTTGACCTTGTGATCCACCCACCTTGGCCGCCCAAAGTGCTGAGATTACAGGTGTGAGCCACTGCACCTGGTCAATTTTTTGTATTTTTAGTAGAGAAGGGTTTTGCCATGTTGGCAAGGCTGGTCTTGAACTCCTGACCTCAGGTGTTCCGCCTGCCTTGGCCTCCCAAAGTGCTGGGATTACAGGCGTGAGCCACCATGCCTGGCCTTCTCTTTTTTTAAACTGCTGCTGTAACAGTCATCAGAGGTAGAGAGATGTGGCAGAATGGAACTTAGTGTCTAAATTTCCAGAGTATTGGCATAAAGCTTTTTGAAATTTGTCATAGTAGCCCTATTCAATCTAAATGTCTATCCTAAATTTAAATATTCTAACTTTAAGTGTGTGTGTGTGTATATGTATGTATGTGTGTGTGTGTGTATGATTCCCTTGCTAACTGGCTATCCCAAATTTCATAGTTCTTTTATGGGCTTGATACTTTACAACTCTTACAAAGTTAGTTTTTGAGCCTAAAAGAGAATGCTTCAACTATATGCCTGAGTCAAGGAAACCTTCTCTGTTTTTGATTAATTCTTGATCCCTGTGCTACAAAATCCTGGAACTCTTAGAGTCATTGTACTAAAAATACTTCTGGAAATAGAAATGTAGTACTTTTTTTTTTGTAAGGCATGTAAGAAAAGTGAGTGTCTCTTATAACAAATATGGAATAATTTAGTGTTGTCTGTGGCCTTAGGCCAAAGAATGATGTTGAAGAACTGGCTCTTCCATTTTTACCGTCACCTCTTGACTTTGGACTTCTCACTTTATATCCAGGCTCTTGAAATTGCCTTATATCTGATTTGCTCATTACACTTCTTACTCATCACTTTGAGTTTATCTCTGCAACACAGCTTTGATTCTGTCTCTCCTCTGCTCTGAAATTGTCAGTGGTACTCCTCAGGGATGATGTCCAGCATTCTTAGACTATACTTTTATTTTTATTTTATTTTTTTTTTTTGAGATGGAGTCTTGCTCTGTTGCCCACGATGGAGTGCAGTGGCGCAATCTTGCCTCACTGCAACCACTGCCTCCTGGGTTCAAGTGATTCTTCTGCCTCAGCTTCCTGAGTAACTGGTATTACAGGCATCCGCCACCATGCCCGAGTAATTTTTGCATTTTTACTAGAGACAGGGTTTCACCATGTTGGTTAGGCTGGTCTCCAACTCCTGACCTTATGATCTGCCTGCCTTGGCCTCCCAAAGTGCTGGGATAACAGGCTTGAGCCACTGTGCCCGGCCCAGACTACATTTTTAAAGTTAGCCTTAATCTGATCCTCAGGGCTTAAGAGATGCAGCCGTCTTCAGAATGTCTTGATTGATAACCCTAGTTTAGATAATCCAAAAAGGGCTGCTTTTTTTTTTTACTCAAATAGCATTTCCTTTATATTATAGTATCCTTTTATACTTGTTTGTGTTAGAACCGTTAAGAGTAAGGACTGTTGTTATTGAATTGTACTTCTGTCTAGCATAGTGCCTTGCTCTCTAGTTACCAGTGTGAAGTAGGTAGGGTGGGAGGTCTTCCTCGTAATTCACGACACATTGGATAGTAGGTGTCCTGAGAATTGTTGGAGTCAGTGAATAGGAAACAGGGAGTTGCACATTTACTTATATTTAAATATATGTGCATATCTTGCCAAAGATGGGCAAATAGACTATTATTGCGTCCTATATTTTAAAGGTGTGCAATTTAACACTTGCCCTTCTAGAAAGTTTATGAAGAAAAAATTGTTCCCCAAATATTGGGAGACTGTGTAAATGATTTGCTGACTGTATAAATATTAACTAGGAAATTTTTGGAAAAATAGCTGTATGCCAAGATTTGTTACAAAGACGATAAATACCGCCCCCCCTTTTAAATAAACAACTTGTATTTTTGGTAACTTTTTTCAGGTTTCTAGAAATACTGAGCATATAAGAATTCAGTTCTGAGTTTATTCAACAGACATGCTTATTTGATCATAAAGACACTAACAGTTTGGCTTAGTTGGAAGATAATGCATTTTGACAGTTGCAAAGACCTGGTCGTGCATCCTGAGTTGACTACTTACAAAATGTGTGTCCTTGCAGATTGCTTAATCTGAGCTTCAGTGTCTTCCTTTATGGAAACAAGGAAACTCATAGCTACTCCACAAAGTGATTTTGAGGTGTAAAGAGATAATAGGCACATAGTAGGCACTCTGTGTTTTTCACTCTTTGTAGTAAAAGCTACAGCACCTAAAATTATTTCATACAGTAAATTATTTTGAGGGATGAGAAAGTTACTAATATTATTTCCTCTTTTCCTCCAGATGTCCATGTCTTTCAGTTCTTTGCTCAAATGTCATCTTGTAGGAGAAGCTATCTCTGACTATTGTCTTAAATGACAACTCCTGCCTCCATTTCCCTTGGCTTGCTTTACTTTTCTCTGTAGCACTTAACACTCGCTGATGTCATACATGTTTTCTCTTGCTCTGTCTTTAGGATGTAAGCTCCTAGGGGCAGGATTTTTGTTGTTGTTCTTAATTTTGTTTTACTACTGAATCTGTAGTTCTCAGAACTGTGTTGTAGGTGTTCAGTGACTATTGAAAGAATAAAGATTTATGCATCTCCAGTTCTAGACCTTTCACCCCTTGTGTCAGAATTGCCATGGTGCTGGTTAGTGGGGTGCTTGGTAAAAATGTAGATTTCTGGACTCTGTGGATCAGCTGAATCAGACTCTGGAGGTGGGGTCTAAGAATCTGTATTCTGAGCCGGTTACCCAGATGGTTCTTAAACTCTAGTGGGTGTGAGACTCACTGTTTTACGGTGTGGCTGTGGCTCATTAAATATTGACAGTATTAACTCAGTCATAGGTCCATGATAAATAATTGAATTACAAATGTGTTGACCTTTCTTTAGGGAGCAGTTTTTTTACCCTGTGATATGTTTGGTGAGGAAGGGTTATGTGTATTTGTAATTGTGATTATTTTGGTTACTCTAGTTTTTTCCCAAACATCTAGTTTAATGTGAAACTTTAGGGAGCTAGAAATCTCAAATACCAGATGTTAGTGAATCCACCTTTCCCAAGCAAAAACAAGCCCTTTAAACCCATTCTTATTCTGCACTTATAGTTTTTTACTCATAAGAATTTATTAGCTAATATTAGGGATTTATTTTAAATGATAAGCATCATTATGTGGACTGATTTGAATCTCCTTTCTATGGCTGTATCACTGGGGAACAATGATTGATCTGTTTAAGAATTATCCCATAACATCGAAAAGCAGTTTGGTATAATGGAAACAGCATGGGTTTAAAAGAAATCTTGATGCATGCATTGTAGCTGTAGAATCTTAAATAATTTTTTTTTTTTTTTTTTTTGAGATGGAGTCTCGCTCTGCCGCCCAGGCTGGAGTGCAGTGGCCGGATCTCAGCTCACTGCAAGCTCCGCCTCCCGGGTTTACGCCATTCTCCTGCCTCAGCCTCCGAGTAGCTGGGACTACAGGCGCCGGCCACCTCATCCGGCTAGTTTTTTTGTATTTTTTAGTAGAGACGGGGTTTCACCGTGTTAGCCAGGATGGTCTCGATCTCCTGACCTCGTGATCCGCCCGTCTCGGCCTTCCAAAGTGCTGGGATTACAGGCTTGAGCCACCGCGCCCGGCCAAATAATTTTTTAAAAAAGATTTGAATATCCACATTTCCTCTCTCTGAAATGGAGCTAATAGCTAAGTTACTGGGTTGTTGAGAGGATTATTTCATTGAGTCATTTCAGTAAATGTAAGTTTTCTTGCCTGTGGAAGTAAATTTTTAGGCAAATTAAAATGTTTCATTCAAAACAATTGTAATGTATTTCAAACTTACAAAAATGACAGAGAAAGATAAAATAGATACCAAAGTAGCCATTGCATTAATCTAATATATAATATTTGCCATACTGATTTCAAATCCTTTTTAAAAGAGAAATAAAATGTTACTATGCAGTTGAATGATTCTCCTAATAACCTTTCTCTTTTCCCCTTTCTTCATAGGTATACATACATCTGTCCTGAAAGTGGTGTATGCTTTCTGGTTTTTAAATAGTTTATAACATTTGCCTATTTCATAAATAATATACAGTATTTTGTTGTGTTTAAAACATGATGAGTGGTTCAGACTGTATTCTTTTGTAGCTTGATTTAATTTTTTTCATTCCACATTGGTGTGGGAGCTTATCCATATGTAAATATTTAGATCTTATGCATTAATTTCAATTCTCTGACTTTTATTTATCCATGCGTATTTAGGTTGTTCCAAATTTTTTTTTTTTTTGTAATTACAGACAATAGTTTGGTGAAAAGGAACCATGTTTCATTCTTCTTGTATATGTATGCAGGAATTTCTCTAGCGTATAAACAACTTACCTAAAAAATATTAAAGTAAGAAAGTTTCAATATTGTGTGCTCTCATTCTTTAAAAATCTGGTCCACATAACAAAAGTATGTTCTCCCTCATCTCCCCCCAAAAAAGTACCTAAGAGCCAGTCCAAGACCCTTTTTTTTGGTCTTGACTTGAGGTGAGATTTTCTTAAGACTTCTCTGTAGGAGGAAATGAAGAGCCTTAATGCGAGGACTTGCAGAACCGCAATAGAATGTCTGAGTTTCTGTCTTGTTGATTATAGAGTTCCCCGAGGCTGGGTGTGGTGGCCCACACCTGGAATCCCAGCAGTTTGGGGAGGCGGAGGCAGGAGGACCCCTTTAGTCCAGGAGTTTGAGACCAGCCTGGGCAACATAGACCTGGTCTCTATAAAAAATAAAATTAGTTGACTGTGGTAGTACATGCCTGTGGTCCCAGGTACTCAGGAAGTTGAGTTGGGAGGATCACTTAAGCCCTGGGGGTCAAGGCCACAGTGAGCTGTGATTGTGCCACTGTACTCTAGCCTGGGCATCAGAGCAAGACCTCATCTCAAAACAAACAAGCAAAACACCCAAAATCTTAAAAAAAAATTCCCCTGAGCCATCGTTCATTCTAGAATCTCCTGACTAGCTAACAAAGTTGACTTCTTAAATTTCAACCTCATTTAAAATACCAAATTTAAATTTACTTTAGTATTCTTTTTTTTTTGAGATGGAGCCTTGCTCTGCCCAGGCTAGAGTGCAGTGGCACGACGATCTCATCTCACTGCAACCTCTGCCTCCGGGGTTCAGGCGATTCTCCTGTCTCAGCCTCCTGAGTAGTCGGGATTACAGGCATCTGCCATCATACCCAGCTATTTTTTTGTATTTTTAGTAGAGATGGGGTTTCACCATATTGGCCAGGCTTGTTTTGAACTCCTGACCTCAAGTGATCCACCTGCCTCGGTCTCCCAAAGGGCTAGGACTACAGGTGTGAGCTACCGCGCCCAGCTAACTTTAGTATTTTTTTAAAGTACACTTATATTCAGGTGTATGCTTTAAGAACTGGTTAATATTTGATGACAAACTTTGGGAATAATAGTTTGAGTTTATACACTTACAAACTGTTTTACATTTTTCTTCATTTTTTTAAATAAACGCATAAAGACATTTTTAAATGCCTTAGTGTTCTTTGAGTGGGAACAGCAAAAATTCTGTGACATCAGTGGTAGTTACTATGGAAACGGGGTACATTTCAAGTGGAAAATAGTATGTGAATCCTATAGGAAAAACAACTCTTTGTTTCCTGATTTAATAGTAATGAAGGAAGATGAATGATATTATATATACTCTTTAAAGCTTTTTTTTTTTTTTCGCGATAGAGTCTGGCTCTGTCGCTCAGGCTGCAGTGCAGTGGCGGGATCTCAGCTCACCACAACCTCCATATACCGGGCTCTGGGGTTCAAGCGATTCTCCTGCCTCAGCCTCCCCAGTAGCTGGGATTGCAGGCGTGTGACACCCCGCCCGGCTAATTTTTGTATTTTTAGTGGACACAGGGTTTCACCATGTTGGTCAGGCTGGTCTGGAACTCCTGACCTCAGGTGATCCACCTACCTTGGCCTCCCAAACTGCTAGGATTACAGGCATGAGCAACTGCATCTGCCCTCTTTAAAGCATTTTTAAAAGTCTTTTAGGATGGTCTTTTGTTGTTGGCTAGAAAGGGACAAGGCTAATGGCAGAAAATACTTGGTAACTGAAATTGTTAATAGGTCCTTTCCTGGAGTCTTTAAAATTTTTGCTTTTGTAATTTGCATTGTAGTTCTAATTTTATATGAGATAAATTTGACTTTATAAGTTCTTAATGTTTTATGGGACCAGATTATGAGTTAAAATATTTTCTTGTAGTATCTATTTGACTAATAGCTGTTTTTTTCTTTCAAAAAAATTTATTGAAATCCAAGTTTGTGTCTTTGTCAGTACTTGTAATCCTCGTATCCCAGGGTGCATCAGTCTTGTGGGGGAGACCCAGCACTGTCATAAAAGCTCACCCAGGTGATTGGATGAGCTAGACTAATAGTTTAATAAAGCTCAACTAGCTGATAGTTTTCAATCCTAGCTGTATATCATGTTAACATTTTAAAATAATTTCTATAGCTTTTTCCTTTTTAAAGTAGAGATTGTTTTATGTACCTTGACTGTTTTGAACTTTGGTATATCAAACCCTTGATAGCAACCCTGGAGTGGCTAGTTTTATCAGAGTATTAGCAGTCTCCCAGGAAAAATAGAGCATTACAGTTTTAGCTTGAAAACTTTTTCCTTCCTTGAAAATTTTATTTTAATATTGTTAGAAACTACATGAAATGAAATTAAATGAATGGCACTTACCTAAACACTTGTGAAACAGAGTGAACCTTGTTAGTCCTTATAGCCTAAGGACCAGCAATGTTGGCATCATCTTGGATTTAATAATGTGGTTTCAAACTCAAGCCCAGATTTATTGAATCAGAATATGTATTTGAACAAGATACTCAGATGATGTATATTCATGTTAAACTTGACAAGCACTGCTGTAGATGAAATAACATTAAATAAGACCTGGCCTTGATTTCCCCCCAAACAGTAGTTTAATTGTATGTTTTTCTTATTTTTAAAATGAGCAAATTGGGCTGCATAATCTATAAAGCCTGTGGGAGTGATATAATAGTTTTAATTTTAAGTGTTGAGGCTAATTTTTAAGCATATGTACTAGAACTTGAATGTTCTCATGTATCTTGATATATATTTAGGGTATATATGTATATTCTATTAATGCCTAAAACCTTGTAGTTCTTAGAAAATGCTTTTCCTCCCCAATATAAAAAAGTATCTCTAGAGGTTTTTTTTTTTTGAGACAGAGTCTTGCTCTGTCGCCCAGGCTGGAGTTCAGTGGTGCAATCTTGGCTCACTGCAACCTCCGCCTCCTGGGTTCAGGCGATTCTTCTGCCTCAGCCTCCTGAATAGCTGGGAATACAGACGCGCCACCACGCCTGGCTAATTTTTGTATTTTTAGTAGAGACGAGGTTTCACCATGTCTACTTCTTTTTTTTCCTTAATCCCAAATGTGATAGGAAACATTTCTGACTGAGGATTCTGTAGGAAGTTAATCATAAGTATATTAAACAAGCATATGTATAGTAACTATAAGCTTTTTATTTTATTTATTATTTATTTTTGAGATGGAGTCTTGCTCTGTTGCCAGGCTGGAGTGCAGTGGCACGATCTTGGCTCACTGCAGCCTCCGCCTCCCGGGTTCAAGTGATTCTCCTGCCTCAGCCTCTCGAGTAGCTGGGGTTACAGGTACCCACCACCATGCTCAGCTAATTTTTATATTTTTAGTAGAGACAGGGTTTCACCATGTTGGCCAGGATGGTCTCGATCTCCTGACCTCATGATGCACCTGCCTCGGCCTCCCAGAGTGCTGGGATTACAGACGTGAGCCACCGTGCCCAGCCGGCTAAACCTTTTAAATTAGAGTTCCAGCATTAAAGGATGTACTGTGTACAAGGTACTCCAGTTTATAGGCAACACCAAATTTTTTAAATTAAAAAACCTGTCTGTAAAATACTGTTTAAGCATCTGATTTAGTGTAGAATTAAAGGGACTTTAGGGTGGTAATTTAAATATTTCTTTAAAGCTATCTAGATGGTGAATAGACAGTTCATATAAGAGGAAACATGCAGAGAAATGCTTGTTAGTAAAGAAATGAGTATTAAAGCAGTTTGAATGGTGTGACTGAAGAACTTTTCAGGTTTATTTAATTTTATTTACATTAAAAATAGTTTTGTTAGTATGGATACATACATGAATGGAAAATGATTAATATTTGATTTAGTTATTACGCTGGACAACTTTGTTGGAACAACTTTTATACCTAAGTCTACTTTTTCAGTTGTAAGTTTTATGAAATTAAATGATTACATGTTTCTGATAAGCATTTAGTGTCTTAAGTTGAAATGTGCCATAGGTGTAAAATACACAACAGATTTAGAAGACTGTATGTAAAGTAATAATCGGCCAGGCATGGTGGCTCATGCCTGTAATTCCACCACTTTGGGAGGCTGAGCGAGGTGGGTGGATCACTTGAGCCCAGGAGTTTGAGACAAGCCTGGGCAACATAGTGAAACTTTATCTCTACAAAAAATATATAAAAAGAAATTAGCTGCCTCACGCTTGTAGTCCCAACTACTTGGGAGGCTGAGGGAGGAGAGTTGCTTGAACCCAGGAGGAAGAGGTTGCAGTGAGCCAAGATTGCACCATTGCACTCCAGCCTGGTTGACGGGAGTGAAATCCTGTCTCAAAAAAAAGAAAAAGTGAAAAATACTGAGTAGGTTGAAATGATAATATTTTGGGTTGGTAAATAAAAATATTATTTAAACGATTTTTTAAAATGTGACTTAGAAAACTTAAAATTACATATGTGGCTAATTTTTCTTGTGGATAGGGCTGTCTATTCTATATATATACATATACATATATATATGTATGTGTATGTGTGTATATATATATATTTTTTGAGACAGAGTCTCGCTCTGTCACCCAGCCTGGAGTGCAGTGGTGCAATTTTGGCTCACTGCAAGCTCCGCCCTCTGGGTTCACACCATTCTCCTGACTCAGCCTCCTGAGTAGCTGGGACTACAGGTGCCTGCCACCACACCCGGCTAATTTTTTGTATTTTGAGTAGAGATGGCGTTTCACCGTGGTCTCGATCTCCTGACCTTGTGATCCACCCACCTCGGCCTCCCAAAGTGCTGGGATTACAGGTGTAAGCCACCACGCCTGGCACTATTCTATATTCTTAATAGTAATTTTTTGTTTTCTTATTATATTGATTGCTTAGAATAGTTAAATTCTCCGAATGTGTCCAGGCATGGTGGCTCATGCCTGTAATCCCAGCACTTTGGGAGGCCGAGGTGGGTGGATCATTGAGGTCAGGAGTTCAAGACCAGCCTGGTCAACATGGTGAAACTGGTCTCTACTAAAATTACAAAAATTAGCTAGGTGTGGTGGTGCATGTCTGTAATCCCAGCTACTCAGGAGGCTGAGGCAGAATTGCTTGAACCCGGAAGGTGGAGGTTGCAGTGAGCCGAGATCACGCCACTGCACTCCAGCCTGGCTGACAGAGGGAAACTCTCAAAAAAAAGAAAAAAAAAGACAAACATCCAAATGCGACTATGCATTTATCTATTTTTCTTTTTAGTTCTCTGAATTTTTGCTTCATGTATTTTGAGTTTCTTACTTGGCATTATTATATCTTTCTGATGAGTACACATTTTATATCTGGTAATGCTTTTAGTCTTGAAGCCAGCTTTGATGTTTATGTAGCTACTTTAGCTTTCTTATGATTAATGTCTGTGTAGTATACCTTTTCCCCTTTTACTTTGAAACTTTTGCTTGAACCAATCTCTGTCTTTCTATTAAAAGGGCACCTCTAAAATACAGTATGGCCAGGCGTGGTGGCTCATGCCTGTAATCCCAGCACTTTGGGAGGCCGATGTGGGTGGATCATCTGAGGTCAGAAGTTCAAGACCAGCCTGACCGATATGATGAAACCCTGTCTCTACTAAAAATACAGAAATTAGCGGGGCGTGGTGGAGGGCAACTGTAATCCTAGCTACTCTGGAGGCTGAGACAGGAGAATTGCTTGAACCCAGAGGCAGAGGTTGCGGTGAGCTGAGATTGTGCCATTGCACTCCAACTTGGGCAACAAGAGCGAAACTGCATCTCAGCAACAACAACAACAACAAAATACAGTATGTAGTTTTGCTTTTATTACCCAATCTGACAATCTCTGCCTTTTTATTGGCGTGTTTAGTGTATTTATATTTGATGTATTTATTGAATTTAGTTGGGTTTAAGGTTGCCATCTTGCGTGTTTTTCATTCATCTCTTTTGTCTTTTGTTCTTATTTTTTTACTTTGGGTTCATTGAATATTTTTTAGTATTTTATTTTGGTTCCTTATTGGCTTTGTTTTTGTTTTTGAGAAAGAGTTTCACTCTTCTTACCCAGGCTGGAGTGCAGTGGCACAATCTCGGCCCACTGCAACCTCCGCCTCCTGGGTTCAAGGGATTCTCCTGCCTCAGCTTCCTAAGTAACTGGGATTACAGGAATGTGCCAACACACCTGGCTAATTTTTGTATTTTTAGTAGAGATGGGGTTTCTCTGTGTTGGTCAGGCTGGTCTTGAACTCCCAACCTCTGGTGATTCTCCTGCCTTGGCCTCCCAAAGTGCTGGGATTACAGACATGAGCCACCACACCTGGCCCCTTATTGGCTTTTTAAGCTATACTTTTTTGTTTGTTTGTTTGTTTTAAAGCCATTGCTGTAGGGCTAATGATACTCATCTTTAATATATCTGTCTATTTAGAATCAAAGTTTTACCACTTTCCACTTTAAAATCATAACCTTAGGGTGTAATTTCATTTACTTTGCCTTGTAACATGTCTTTTAAAATTTTCTACTTCTACATACTTTATAAACCCCACATTGATCAATTATCTTTTAAGGAAATTAGTTGGAGGAAAGAACTAGTCTTTTATGTTTGTATCTATTTACTATTTTGGATTCAGAGCAATAGGAAGTAATAAAGAGACTTTCCATTTGATAATGTTTCATTTCAGCCTGAAGAACATTATATAGCTCTCATGTAATGCACATCTGCTGATGACAGATACTCTTTGCTTTTTTTTTTTTTTTTGAGATGGAGTCTTGTTCTGTCGCTAGGCTGGGGTGCAGTGGCACGATCTCGGCTCACTGCAGCCTCCCGGGTTCAAGCGATTCCCCTGCCTCAGCCTCCCAAGTAGCTGGGATTACAGGCGTGCACCACCATGCCTGGCTGATTTTTTGTATTTTAGTAGAGACGGGGTTTCACCATGTTGGCCAGGATGGTCTTGATCTCCTGACCTTGCGATCTGCCCACTTCGGCTTCCCAAAGTGCCGGGATTACAGGTGTGAGCCACTGCACCCGGCCATACTCTTTGCTTTTGCTGTCTTTATTTTACTTTCATTTTTGAATGATCATTTTCACTGAATATACAAGTCTAGGTTGACACTTTTTTTGAAACTCTATAAAGCTATCAATCCCTTGTCCTCTGGCCTCCAGTGCTTCAGTGATGATGTGATAAGAAGCGGTTATTTGAATTATTCTGCTCTGTATAATAAGTGTATACTTGTTAAATAGCTATATAATAATATTTGAATTATTCTGCTCTGTGTCCTTTTTTTTTGGATTTTGGTTTTTAGCAGTCTGGCTGATGTGGTTTTCTTTGTATTTATCCTACTGGAGGTTTGCTGAGCTTTTTGGACCTGTAAATCTCTGTCATCAACTTTTGGTGACATTATGACTATTACTTCTTCAAATATTTTTTCAGCTCCAGCCTCACTTTGTTCTTCTGGGATTCTAAATGCAAGTTGGTTAGTGTTCCATAGGTTCCTGAGACTCTCTTAGTTTTTCTTTATTCTTTTTTCTCTCTGTACTTAAGATTAGAAAATCTCTTTTGATCTCTTTTCAAGTTTACAAACTTTCTTCTGTTACCTACAGTCTGCTGCTGTCCATCCAGTGAGTATTTCATTTTAATTATTGTACTTGTCAGTTCCAGAATTTTCATTTTTTTTTAATAGTTTCTGTAGTTTTTTGGCTGAGACTCCTCATCTATTTATTTATTAAGACTTTATTTTCCTGTAAGTCCTTGAACGTATTTATAGTATCTGGTTAAAAGCGTTTGTCTGCTAAATTCAACATCTGGGTCATGGCAGAATTGGTACTGTTAACTGCTTTTCTTTCTTGACTATGGGCTGCATTTCCTTCTTTGTTTGTATGTCTAGTAATTTCTGATTTATATACTGTATGTTAAATGTTATACATTGTAGAGATTTTGGATTCTCTTACCTTGTTTTTGGTTTGGCAAGCAGTTTAATTACTGATGGATCTTGACCTTGGCTTTGCTTCATACTTCGTTAGTGTGGTTCTATGGAAAGCTTAGAGGAAATCTCCCTAACTTAGTGGTACTAAATTTCCAAACTGTGTACCTTGCAGATCTTTTCAAGTCTTGGTTTTGTTTAGACTTTGATTGGATGGATTGTCAGTAGGCCTTACTCTAGAACTTGACCCTTAATTCTAAGATATGTCCATTCTAGTGTCTCAGCTTGATGCCTGAGGTATAGATGTTTCTTTCCACTCTGGCTGCGCCAGAACTCCAAAGTGTCTCAGTAATGTTTGACTTATGTTTCTCTCTCAACCCTGCAGTAGCTTCCTTCTGGTAAGCGTTGCATAGTATTGTGTTCCCCTGCACCTGTGATGCTTATTGTCCTTGTCCAAGGGCTTCTGGGCTCCACGTCTGCATAGATCCTTTTTCTCTGGTATCCTGCCTCACAGATTCCTACTGCTCTAGTAATCTTGAACTCAGATTTTTGTGCTCTAGTTCCTCACGCTATAGTTAGGAAATTGTTCCCAGGCGGAGAGCTGAGAATGATCATGGCACTCACCTTGAAAGTTTCCTTGTGCTACTTGTTGTCCATTGCTTGAAAAACAGTGCTTGAAAAGCTACACCTGACCAATTTTATGCTGTTTAAAAAAATACATGTATTTTTTGGCTGGGTGCGGTGGCTCACACCTGTAATCCCAGCACTTTGGGAGGCCGAGGTGAGTAGATCACCTGAGGTCAGGAGTTGAGACCAGCCTGATCAACAAGGTGAAACCCCGTCTCTAGTAAAAATACAAAAAATTTAGCCAGGCATGGTGGCAGGTGCCTGTAGTCCCAGCTACTTGGGAGGCTGAGAGAGAAGAATTGCTTGAACCCGGGATGTGGAGGTGGCAGTGAGCCGAGATCACGCCACTGCACTCCAGCCTGGGCGATGGAGCAAAACTCCATCTCAAAAAAAAAAAAAGAATTTAAATATATATATATATGTATAATTTTTTAAGAGTGTAAATGTGTTTTTTAGGCTGCATAATATGTCAGTATATGGCTAAAATAACTGTTGGGCCACTTGCCAATTTTGAGGTATGCAACATTAATTTTTGCCCCCAGAAATAAAATTGGTAAACTTGAACATCTTCATTAGCATCTTTATTTCCTTATAATAAATCCCTAGAAATATATTTAACCATGGTATAACCTCTTTAAGGCTCTTAAAAAATATGTGCTAGAATAAACTTGAATACCTAGATACTGTTTTCACTTGGGTATGAAATATAAATGTTGAGGTTCAAGTACTAGGCACTAACACATTACTTACCTTTTGTGGGATAACTAATTTTTATAAGTAGACTGAATAGACTGAATCAAGGTTACTTTCCATAAAAATTTGTTTCAAGTTTTTGTTTGAAATATGAATAATAAAATACACTTTTCATTCCTGTTGAAAGGTGAATTATTCTTTGTTCTCTTTTTATAAGTTTAGTTTTGGGTTGATGTAATCTAACATTAATGCTACATTTTATTATAATGTAGATTTGTAGCACTTTTTTTATTATCTTAGTTTATAATTAAGCTTGAATTTTGCTGATGGATCCAGGTCAGCCCTGAAGTGTAAATTTTGCTGTTGGAATACATGCTGAGTGTATGAATTTGGCAGATTTAAGATAAAGTGTGATTAGACAACAAAAAGACAGGTGTCTTATTTAAATAGACTTTTTGTTTTTTTTTTAAGAGCAATTTTAGCTTCACAGCAAAATGAAGCGAAAGTGTAGTTCACACATACTCTCTGCCCCTCCATATATACACTCTCCCCCGCCATCAGCGTTTCACCCACAGTGGTGCTTTTGTTAAAATCGATGAACCTTCACTAACAAACACATCATTATCATCCAAAGTCTATAGTTTTACATTAGGGTTCACTCTTGGGGTTGTACATTCAATGAGTTTTTCACAGATGTATAGTGACAGGTATCAACCAATTTTGTATTACAGAGAATAGTTTCACTGCCCTAAGAAATCTTTTGTGTTATACCTGTTCATCCCTCACTGTCCCCCTAACCCCTGGCAATCACAGTTCTTTTTACTAAGACACCTTTCTTTTGTTAGGCCTTGTGGCAAATAGATATTAGGTAGGTACCTTAGTGTTAATGTGTGGAGAGATATTTGAGAAGCAGGTGATCATCTGTAGGTGTCTTTTAGCTTTGACCTTGAAAGACCGATTTGGGGGCTAGAGTAGGGAGAACTGACTTGGAACTGTGAATCACAAAAATGTGCTGGAGGACTGAAATCTACTTGTCCCAGTAAATTTTTGACATTGAAAAATGGAAATAAAATCACTATTGTATACAGAGGATGTAATTTCAGTTTAAAATTTTAGAGTAGTGCCGGATTTAAAGACTTAATTATAGGTAATCACTAAATGCTAATACAGTATTTACAGGTATCCTAATGAACTTTACATACAATTCTCTTTTATTCAATTACTTGTATCAGTATTTGATGGAGTACTGTATTTAGTCCCTATTTGGTAGAGAAATCACCATGGGGAGTAAGTAGATAGATGCAGGTGAATCACATCATTGTTATGCTCCATTATACCTTTGAAATCTATTTGCTACCCCTTCTCTTTAAAAGGCTGTAGAATAGATAATAGTGACAAATATGTAGACATATTCTGTCTATTTGAAAGGCCTGTCTTTGTCTATGCCAATAAATTTGGTCGCATAGTAACTGTGGCCAACTAATGTAGGTGAATTTTCAAGTTAACAAAGGTTTTCTGCCCAGTGGGGTTTTTTTTTTTTTTTCCTTAAACTTCTAAACAACCAACTAATGCTTTCTTTACAGTAAGAACAAAACTGTTCGTTGGTTTTAGCAAAATCACCAACCTCCACATTTGGTCATTGTGATATTTTAGCAGTTATTACTTTTGAGTTCTTTTTAAAAGTGTTTTACTTGGTTCATACTTTTTTTTTTTATTTTTGAGATGGAGTTTCGCTCTTGTTGCCCAGGCTGGAGTGCAATGGTGCAATCTTGGCTCACTGCAACCTCCGTCTCCCGGGTTCAAGCGATTCTCCTCCCTCAGCCTCCTGAGTAGCTGGGATTACAGGCATGTGCCACCACTCCTGGCTAATTTCTTATTTTTATTAGAGATGGGGTTTCTCCATGTTGGTTAGGCTGGTCTCAAACTCCTCACCTTAGGTGATCCGCCCTCCTTAGCCTCCCAAATTGTTGGGATTACAGGTATGAGCCACTGTGCCTGGCCAAACTTCATAATTTTTATGGAATTTTTGTGTTATATATACTTAATACTCTTGAGTTGCCGGAGGTATTTCCCTAAACTATTTGATTATCACATTTGCTTATAAACTAGGTAAGGACAGGGCCAGACGTAGTGGCTCATGCCTGTAATCCTAGTACTTTGGGAGGCTGAGGTGGGTGGATCACCTGAGGTCAGGAGTTTGAGACCAGCCTGGCCAACATGGGGAAACCTTGTCTCTACTAAAAATACAAAAATTAGCCTGGTGAGGTGTTGGGCGCCTGTTGTTCCAGCTACTCTGGAGGCCAAGACAGGAGAATGGCTTGAACCCAGGAGGCAGAGGTTGCAGTGAGCCGAGATTGCACCACTGCACTCCAGCCTGGGTGACAGAGCACTCTGCCTCAAAAAAAAAAGGTAAGGGCAGATGTAAGACTCCTGAGTAAAATGCCTAAATTAGGCACCTGCTAGGCTAGGTGTCAGGCACTGTTCTCGGTGCTGGTAGAGAATGGTTAATGGGGTGATTGGGATCCTTACTTTAGTGGCACACACATTCTGTGGAGTGGGAGATATAAGGTACACATTTAAACAAATGAAAAAAGGTTGTTTTAGGAATTTTAAAAAACTATGAATAAACCTGTTTCATTAAAGTGTTAAGGAAGGGGATCTGTGATTTAGATTGAGTGGTCAGGGAGGGCCACGCTGAGGAGATAACCTTTGAGCTAAAGAGCTGGATGATGGAAACATAAACCACGTGAATTTGTAAGGACAGAGCATTCCAGATAGGGGACAACACATGACAAAAATTCTAAGGTGGGAAACAGGGTTAGCTTCCTCAGGGAACAGCAAGATGGCCAGATCGTCCAGGCTTCGGGAATGAATAGGAGTGTGTTGTAAAATGAAACATGCTTTATAAGGTCCCCTGCTCACTCCTAGAGAGAGGAGGCTGGGCCCAGATCGTGTACGACTGTGGAAGCCATGGTAAGGTATTTAAGGGCTTTCTTCTTTTGTTTGTCTATTTTCTGCTTATGATGGGAAACTAAGTGGTAAATTGGCAATCCAAGAGGGGAGACATTTAGTAAGTATGTACTTACATAAATATTCAAGTGATAGATTAAAATTTGGGGAGTATAGGATGACTAAACTTGGTTGGAATCCTCAGGGAAGATTCTTGTTCCTGGAAAGTGACTTTTGAGCGGAGATGTAAGGAATAAGTCTGAACTCATTAGGAAACAACACAGGAAAGAGTACTCTAGGCAGAGGAATATTACAGCAGAATCTAGAAAGAGCTTAACAGCAGCATGAGGATCTGATGAAAGGCTAGCTTGGCTACCTAATTTAAACCAGGGGTTCCCAACCCTAGGGCCTTGGACTGGTACTCGTCTGTGGCCTGATAGGAAGTGGGTCGCACAGCAAGAGATGAGTAGCAGGCAAGCGAACATTAGTGCCTGAGCTTTGCCTCCTGTCAGATCAGTGGTGACATTACATTCTCATAGGAGCGTGAACCCTATTGTGAACTGCATGTGTGAGGGATCTGGGTTGTGTGCTTCTTACGAGAATCTAATGCCTGATGATCTGAGATGGAACAGTTTTATCCCGAAACCACTGCTCCCCGTTCTGTGGAAAAGTTGTCTTTCATGAAACCAGTCCCTGGTACCAAAAAGATTGGCAACCACTGGTTTAAAGAGAAGAATACCACCAAATGAGGCAACAGAGATTGGCGGTGAGTACGGGATCTTATATGTAGGATTTTAGTCATTAGTCCTCTGTAACAATGATTTTAAGGAGAGTAACTTGGTCAGCTTTACATTTAACTATATTATTTAGTTGCTACTCTGTAGAGATTACATTGCTTGGGTAAGAGGACAAGAGTATTATTAATGAAGGGAGACCAGTTAGGTGCTACAGTGTGAGATAAGATGGCAGTGACAAGTGCAGGAATGTTATCAATAGAGATTCAGAAATGAAGACAAATTAAGAAGGTGGTTATTGATTAGATTTAGGGGTAAGTAAAAGACGCATAGATGTATCTCTATATGTCAAGGACAGCCAGCAGGTCTGTGCCAGAGCAAATGGGTGGATGACAGTGTCAGTACACAGCTACACTGGTCAAGTGAAAATCACCATAGCATTTTGACATATCAAGGGGAAAATAAAAGCTTCTGTTGGATTGGTTATTTTGAAGTTACTGTTAACTTACACCTATGGTACTTACTGTGTAGCATATATATTTCAGCTCATTGAATCCTGATGACAACCCTGTGAGTTAGGTACTGCTACACCTGTTTTACACACCCCCATTTTCCAGATGAGAAAACTGGTGCAGAGAAGTTAAGTGACATACATCAAGGCAGTTTTGCTCCCTAGTTCGTGGTCTTAAACCACTAACTAAGCTTAGAAACTTACACCATTTGCATCCTGTTTTGTTATTTATCTGGATCTACCTAATGAGACATTAGTTTAGAATTTAACTGTATTGGAACTTTTCCTGGAAAGTTCACTTTTTTGCATGCATTCAAATAGCATACCTGACTATTGCTATATACCATTGATACAGGCAGTGATAATGTCCTCTTTAATTAAATAATGATTGTTTTTCCTTTCAAAGATTCTCCTTTGAAGCGGCTTGCTCATTATAATGCACTGTCATTGTTTGCAGCACATTTTGAAATAGTGCTGTTGACTTCGCTATATACAGTCAAAGGTGCCTCGTGATGTGGAGGTAAAGGCAGAGAAATGAGATGCTTCTTTTGGTAATAAGATTAAAAATCCACTAATGTAGTTATATAATCTTTGCTCTGTGAATATTGGTTATGTGGATAAGGTATTATTGAACTGTTGACTAATACTGTACCACGCCTCAGTGGACTGGCTTTCTCCTCAGAGTAGAAGGACAGTCATTGATTGCACTGAAAACAGTGGATACCGTATGTGTCCTTAGAGTGGAAACTGACACTTAGTAGACAGGCTCAAGGAGGGAGTCTCTTAGAAATTTTGATGTGGGGGAAGATAAGGTCCCCTGGAGTAACTAGTTGATACATGGGATCAAGCAGTTGGTAGAGAAGAAAGTCAGACAAGGTATGTGTCCTCTGAAGCTAGGTGTTTTTTTAAAAGAAGAACAGAAACCTAGACTTTGGAAGTTTATCTCTGCTATTTACATTTTCTGTACTTCTTCATCACTATTCAGTAAATTATGTCTGCAAAGGTTACCTTAATTTTAGTGTGTTGTGGTGAACAAAGGAAGGGTTTATATGGCTGTTTTGGGGAGCTATGTAGTCTTAAAGTGGTGGTGGCAGTAGTGTTTGGTAAGAAAGAGCTCCAGTGGGAGATGAAATTCTGAGATATAACTGCATCTCACTGACTGTTCTTTACTGAAACATTAATCCTATGCTTTGCTTTAATGAGGAGGCTGTAGTGCTTAGGTTACTGTTATTAAATTAGGGACTCATTGTAAGTATCATTTTTGGAAACTTGTTAGAACCCTAATTTTCCTCTTTAGGTGTCAGAATGAAAAATAACATGAATAATTTTTTTTTGTTTTGTTTTTTGAGACTGAGTCTCACTCTGTTGCCCAGGCTGGAGTGCAGTGGCGCGATCTCAGCTCACTGCAACCTCTGTCTCCCAGGTTCAAGCGATTCTCCTGTCTCAGCCTCCCAAGTAGCTGGGACTACAGGCACCCACTACCATGCCCAGCTAATTTTTGTATTTTTAGTAGAGACGGGGTTTCCCCATGTTGGCCAGGCTGGTCTTGAACTCCTGACCTCAGGTGATCTGCCCGCCTCGGCCTCCCAAAGTGCTGGGATTACACCTACCACACCCAGCCACATGAACAATTTTAATATACATTTTTAACGTTTGTAAAGTAGAGTAATGTTTGTAAATTTTCTAGGTGATGCTTACAGGAAAATTGGGATCTGAAACATTAGGTGAAATTGATTTTTCCCCTCTTTAGTTTTTGTGTGCATACAGTTGCAAAAGTTATTTACAGAATAAGACAGGGCTCAAAAACAGCTGCTGTTCACATTTAGCTGTTAATACTTCATTGAGATAGAGGCCATATTTAGTATTATTGTTTATCTATATGTATAATGGTGTATGAGTCCATTTTCATGCTGGTGGTAAAGACATACTTGAGACTGGGCAGTTTGCAAAAGAAAGAGGTTTAATGGACTCACAGTTCCATGTGGCTGGGGAGGTCTCACAATCATGGTGGAAGGTGAAAGGCAAATCTCACTCACATAGTGGCAGAGGAGAAGAGAGCTTGTGCAGGGAAACCTCATAAAATCATCAGATTTTGTGAGACTTACTCACTATCATGAGAACAGCACAGGAGAGACCCTCCCACATGATTCAGTTACCTCCCACTGGGTCCCTACCACAACACATGGGAATTGTGGGAGCTACAATTCAAGATGAGATTTGGATGGGGACACAGCCAACCATATCAAATGGGAAATCTTACCAGCATTCTTTGTCCTGTTACAGAGGGAGTGAGAAATCCAAAGGAACATTGTAATGATCTATAATGAGAGAAGGGGCAATTTTTTACTTGAAATTTTGCTTTAGTTGCAGTCCTTAATGAAAGTTCGTAATGTAGGGATTAAAGTAACCACTTTCTTTCTTTTTAAATTCTAGGTGAGAATTATGAAGATGATGACTTAGTAAATTCTGATGAGGTTATGAAGAAACCATGTCCAGTACAGATTGTTCTTGCTCATGAAGATGACCATAACTTTGAACTTGATGAAGAAGCTTTGGAGCAGATACTGCTACAGGAGCACATACGAGATCTTAACATAGTAGTGGTATCTGTAGCAGGAGCTTTTCGTAAAGGGAAGTCATTTCTACTGGACTTCATGCTTAGATACATGTATAACAAGGTGAATAGTCTTTTAAATTGAACCCAGTTAAAAAGAAAAAAGTACCAACCAAGCCTGTGAAAAAAATAGACAAAAACCAGCACTGTATCTTTTTTTTTTTTTTATTAATTTAAGTGGTCTCACTCTGTCACCCAGGATGGAGCGCAGTGGTGTGATCATGGCTCACTGCAACCTCAACCTCCCAATCTCAAGCAATCCTCCCACCTCAGCCTCCCGAGAAGCTAGGACTACAGGCGTGTGCCACTAAGCCCAACTCTTAAAAAAACTTTTTTTTTTTTTTTTTTTGGTTGCAATGGGGGTCTCACTTTGTTGTCCAGGCTGACAGAACTGCATTTTTAATTCTATAGAAATATAATTCTTTATAGGACTTCCTGGTCAATACAGTAATGTGAGTTTGAGCTCTTGATTCTTCATCGCCATAATTCCCTTCTGCATATACTGCATAAGGAAGCATATATTGAGCTTCTGTGTTCCAGGCATTGTAGCTCTAACCCAAGTTGTCTGAGTATATACTAGAAGTCTCTGAAGTACTATTTATCTTCTTTCCCTTTTTGTTATTTCTTCACACTTTCCTTTTGGCCACCTTTACAGTGAGTAAAGTAGATGGATAGAGACCTTTGAAAAAGTGTATCTATGTTCCTCAGACAAGTCAGTTTTCGTGACTATTACCTTTGGAGATAAAGTCCAGTTCCTTAGAGTGACTTCTACAGGCATTCATGATCTCTGAATCTCATCTCTTGCTCTTCATATGTCTAAAATCAACTCTAGTTTTTGCTGTTCCTTGAGTATGCCATGTTTTTTCTCAAATATTATGATATTCTTGTCTCATCTTTTCATAGGGGCCTTCCCTGACATCTAGGACTATATTACATCCTCTTCCTTAACTCATGGTTGTATGTTTTATTGATATTACTTTAGTTGCTTATTTTTTCTGACTACTTTAATCTCTGTCATGGGTGGGCCCTCTGTTGATCATCAAGCACCTGGCACAAGAATTGGGTCTTAGGAGATACTTACATTTTAATTGATAAATCTCTTTCCCTTCTATGCATTTTCACTTTGAGATGGTACCAGAAAATTGTTACTTACCTATCTCTACCTGACTCTTTCTCTCCTGAAAAAAAAAGGGAAAAAAAATTTTTCACTTGAAGTGGAATGTTTTTCTGATAATTGCAAGTTGGACTGAGGAAATGGGAGTTTGAAAGGGAACAGGAGAAGGAATTGGAAATTTTGCAGTGGAACACTTAGTGGAATTGCTATATAGGGAACTTGTGACATTCAGAAGCCACATGAATTATTAGAAATAACACTTTGACAGAATTATGTAATTGTCTAAACACCTGTCAGGATGATCACCTTTATGAGTTCTGTGTACATTTGTAATTGGGTGTGCATTCTCTTCGAGATAAGAAATAAGATAAACATTCTCATTTGGTTTGTATTTCCAGGAAGCTTTTCAGTAAAGTTTTTTCATGGGGATCATTTCAGGCATTCTCAAATATACCCGAGTATCAATAACATAGTTTATATTAGAGAACAATATTTTACATGTTTGGAACATTGAGAAAGATAAATCATTTTAAAGTTTTTCTCATTGATTGAGACGTGATCTCGCTCTGTCACACAGGCTGGAGTGCAGTGGTATGAACATGGCTTACTGCAGCCTCAACCTCCTCTGCTCAAGTGATCCTCCCACCTCAGCCTCCCAAGTAGCTGGTACTACAGGCATGCGCCACAATGCTTGGCTGATTTTTAAATTTTTTGTGAAGATGGGGTTCTCACTATGTTGTCCAGGCTGGTCTTGAACTTCTGGCCTCAAGTGATTCTCCCACCTCAGTCTCCCAACATGTTGGGATTACAGGTATGAGCCACCATGCTCAGCTAAAGGTTTCCCATTTAGACTTGATCTAGAATTTTACATCTGAAATAGAGAAATGTTTAAGTAGTGACATATTTTTTTAAAAACTGTACATTTAAAGATGATAAAAGATTTCTATATTTTGAGGTCCCCTTAAGTCCTTAAGTTAGCTTGTGTGTATTGTATTTATCTGTGTCTAAGCTGTTCAGTGCAAATGTATTTTGTTCCAAGTACGTCACAGACAGTAGAAAGTTAGAAGGGGAGGGAAGCTTAGATCACTTATCTAGGAATGGCATATAAGTTGCACCTCAGGTGCCATTTCTGTTTCCATCTCTGATCCATTAGTAGTGGCTGTTCAGAGTGGAGTAGCAGCCCCATTGTCATATATTTGCAATATCTGTGCAAACGGAACTCTCTTTCCTGGGGGAGTTGCAGAAACCTTGCAAAAGTTATGGTGGCTTGAGCGAGGTTGTACATCTTGTTAATGGCTTTTAAGCTGAAATATCTTTATTAGCTTTCATTTATAGTATTGCCCTATAGAATTCCTGATATAAATCACCTTATTCTGTCAATCAAAAATTGCATTTAAATGATAATCTAATTTTTGGATAATGTACCTCCACTACACTGATGATGTGGTGGGTCATGCTTTTCCTATGAGGTGAAAGTTAAGAAGGAGAAATAATGGGATAGTTGGATTTATTTTATTAACCTATATGCCTGCACAGGTGGGATGCTAGCTGAAAGAAGACTAGTGACATACTGACGGTGTAAGTTTTCAATGTTGACCTGAGTCAATGTATGTAAGTATACAGTTGACGAAAGTAGTGAGTAGTTTTACAAGAGGAGATTAAAATCTAATCAAAGACAGAATTGGTGGATATGGTTCTGGTGTGAGGGATGTTGACTTTCCCCTCCTAAATAAATGTTACACTCAAGTATTCTATACCCCGTCCCCCCCTTCTAATTCTTATTTACTTATTTAGGGGTGTGCTTTAGATAAATGTATCTTTTCCTTAAAAAGTTTTTCCCCTTGAAGTATAATTTACATGCAGAAAAGGTGTACAAATCTTAAGGGTACAGCTTGATGAAATTTTTTACGTAGGTATACACCCTTACTACCACCACCCAGATGAAAATATAGAACAACCCCCATTTTGTGTTCCTTCTCAGTTAATATCTACCCTCCCAAAGTAACTGCTGTTCTGAGCTTCTCACCACAGGTTCATTTTGCTGTTTTTGAACTTTACATGAATGAAATCATACCATAGGTATTCTGTGTTTGGCTTATTTTGTTGACATTCTAACTTTGAGATGTACCCATGTTTTTGCATTGTTTTTGTTTCCTTAATCTACTGTATGAGGGCAGGGCGCAGTGGCTCACGCCTGTAATCCCAGCACTTTGGGAGGCCAAGGTGGGTGGATCACCTGAGGTCAGGAGTCCGAGACCAGCTGGGCCAACATGATGAAACCCTGTCTCTACTAAAAATACAAAAATTAGCTGGGCGTAGTGGTGGGCACCTGTAATCCCAGTTACTTGGGAGGCTGAGGCAGGGCAATCGCTTGAACCTGGGAGGCGGAGGTTGCAGTGAGCCGAGATTGCGCCAACACATTCTAGCCTGGGCAACAAGCGTGAAACTCTGTCTCAAAAATAAACAAAAATAAAATTAAATATTCTGCTGTATGATTGTGCCAGATTTTACTTATCCATTTAACTGTTGATGGGGTTTTGCTTTGATATTACGATTTTTAGTCAACTGATTTTTTTTTTTTTTGAGATGGAGTTTCGCTCTTGCTGCCCAGGCTGGAGTGCAATGGCACAATCTTGGCTCACTGCAACCTCCGCCTCCTAGGTTCAAGCGGTTCTCCTGCTTCAGCCTCCCAAGTAGCTGGGATTACAGACATGTGCCACCATGCCCAGCTAATTTTGTATTTTTAGTAGAGATAGGGTTTGTCCATGTTGGTCAGGCTGGTCTCGAACTCCCAACCTCAGGTGATCCACCCCCCTGGGCCTCCCAAAGTGCTGGGATTACGGACGTGAGCCACCATGCCCAGACTGATTTTTCTTAAAGGTTTTTTTTTTTTCCTCCCCATTTGTAACACAATATTAGAGGTCATATATTTTTTAAGTTTTCAAACACATTTTTTTGTATTGAAATACAACAAAGAGAGCATGTATACCTGTACCCTTTACCTAGTTTCCTCTAATGTTATCATTAGTGTGATACATTTGCAAAACTAAGAAACCAATATTGGTACAGTACTGTTAACTAAACCCCAGACTTCATTCAGGCTTCTGCAGTTTTTCCATTGGTGCTCATCTTTCTATTACAGGATCTAATATAGAATACGATTCCTAGATTTAGCTCTCATGTCTCCTTAGTTTCTTCTGGTCTGTGAGAGTTTATCAGCCTTTCCTTTTTTTCATGATCTTGACTTTGACATTTTTTCTTTTTTTTCTTTTCTTTTTTTTTTTTTTAATTTTTATTTTAATTTTATTTATTTTTTTGAGACGGAGTCTTGCTCTATCGCCCAGGCTGGAGTGCAGTGGCCGGATCTCAGCTCACTGCAAGCTCCGCCTCCTGGGTTCACGCTGTTCTCCTGCCTCAGCCTCCCGAGTAGCTGGGACTACAGGTGCCCACCACCTCGCCCGGCTAGTTTTTTGTATTTTTTAGTAGAGACAGGGTTTCACCGTGTTAGCCAGGATGGTCTCGATCTCCTGACCTCGTGATCCGCCCATCTCGGCCTCCCAAAGTGCTGGGATTACAGGCGTGAGCCACCGCGCCCGGCCTTTTTTTTTGTTTTTTGTTTTTAATTGAGACGTAGTTTTGCTCTTGTTGCCCAGGCTGGAGTGCAATGGCGCAATCTCGGCTCACCGCAACCTCCGCCTCCTGGGTTCAAGCAATTATCTCTCCTCAGCCTCCCAAGTAGCTGGGATTACAGGTGGCTGCCACCACACCCAGCTAATTTTTGTATTTTCAGTAGAGATGGGGTTTCACCATGTTGGCCAGGCTGGTCTCAAACTCCTGACCTCAGGTGATCTGCCCGCCTTGGCCTCCCAAAGTACTGGGATTACAGGCAGGAGCCTGGCGATCTTGACTATTTCGAGGAGTACTGGTAAGGTATTTTGAAGAATGTTCCTCAATTTAAGTTTGTCTTACATTTCTGTCATGGTTAGACTGAGGTGATGGGATTTTGGAAAGAATACTACTGAGGTCAAATACCCTTCTCATCACATTGTATCTGGGGGTGCGTATAGTCATGTGATACTGCTAGGAATGTTACTCTTCATCCCTTGGTTAAGCTTGTGTTTGCCAGGTTTCACCACTGCAGACTTGCTATTTTTTAGTCATTCCACCCCAACCTCAAAGAATAGGGAAGGAGGAGGATTAAGCTCTACCCTCTGATAGGAGGAAGGCATCTAAATATATTATTTAGGATTCTTCTGTTGGGAAGAGTTGTATCTTCTCCCTGTTTATTTATTTATTTATTCAATCCTTTATATCAGTGTGGGCTCATTTATACTTGAGTTATAATCCACACTGTTTACTTTAAAAAAAAAAAATTAACTTTTATTTTAGATTCAGGGTCTATGTGTGCAGGTTTGTTACTAGGGTATGCTTCCTAATGCTGATGTTTGGGGTACGAATGATCTTGTCACCCAGGTATTGAGCATAGTACCCAACGGTTTTTCAACCCTTGACCCCTCCCTCCCTCTCTCCTCTAGTACTGCCCATTATCTGTTGTTGCCGTCTTTGTGTCCATAAGTACCCTTATTTGGCTTCTACTTTTAAGTAAAATCATGTGGTATTTGGTTTTCTGTTCCTGCATTAATTTGTTTAGGATAATGGTCTCCAGCTGTATCCATGTTGCTGCGAAGAACATGATTTCATTCTTTTTCATGGCTGCATAATTTTAGTTAAACCCTTTCAAAGTGAAATAGATTATTCCAGTGTCAGTAGGAACTGTTAGAAAAATGCTGATTAGATTGTCACATCTGGCTGTTGTAAAAATAGTTTGAATTCTAGGAATCAGTTTACAGCGGTCAAAACTTAATTTAGTAGAATTACATACATGAAACTAAACACAGTGCTTGTGATATTGATGCTAAGTAATGATGATAGCTATTACTGAATTCTCTTAGATAAGGATTCTTAATTCTCTATAGAGTTGCTTCTACTTTTATACCATTTCCTGTTTTTTCTGTTTTTTAAAACTTTATTATGAAGAATTTTATTAATAAACACATGTAAAAGTAGACAGTAATATAATAAATGCCCATATCCTAAACAATTTTCACTTACCAATTCCAATCTCATTTCATCTATAACTCACTCTACACCTGATGTATTATTTTGAAGTAAATCCCAGACATCATTTAATTTATAAATATTTCAGTATGTTTCTTAAAAATAAGAAATTTTTGGAAGATTACAACAATTATCATAAAAATAATTTCTTAACATTATAAAATGTCTTATAAGTGTTCACTTTTCAAGTTGCCTTAACTGCTTTTGTATTTTTTTTTGTTTGTTTGTTTGTTTTGAGACAGAATCTTTCTCTGTCTCCCAGGTTGGAGTGCAGCGGCGTGATCTCAACTCATTGCAACCTCTGTCTCGTGGGTTCAAGCGATTCTCCTGCCTCAGCCTCCAAAGTAGCTGGGATTACAGGTGTGCACCACAACGCCTGGCTAATTTTTGTATTTTTAGTAGACATAGGAGTTTCACCATGTTGGTCAGGCTGATATCGGAACTCCTGACTTATAGTGATCCTCCCGCCTCAGCCTCTCAAAGTGCTGGGATTACAGGTGTGAGCCACCGTGCCTGGCCACCTCAACTGCTTTTTTTTTTTTTTTTTTTTTAATAGTTTGAATCCAGCCAGCTGAGGTCCACATTGTGATTGGTTGTCTTTAAAGTGTTTTTAATGCATTTTAGGTTTCCCTTCCTCCCTCTCTCTTTCTTGGCAGTTTATTGTTGAAGATACTGATGTTGGTTATAGGGTTTCCCACTCTGGATTTGTTGATTGCATCCCATTGTTGTAGTTTTACATGTTCTGTGTTCTGTGAATCTTCTGTAAGTTGTTAGTTGAATCTAGAGACTTCATCAGACTCAGGTTTGACACTCTTTTGGCAAGAGTACTTCATAGATGATGATGTGTTCTTCCATTAAGAAGCACATACTACTTTATGATGTAACGTTTTTTGAATCTGAATTCTAGGTATTTTGATTACTAAGCATTTAACAGGCATTATCTTACTTAGTATTCAGAAATAACCCTGTGCAGTGATAGTGATAATTGTATTTCAACTTGGTAGTTGAAGAAATGAGACTCTAAGTGGCAAGGCTTAAATTCCAGACTAGGCAGTTTGATGCCAAAGCCGTTATTCTAAAAACTGTTACGTAAAATTATGTTTGGTCATTTTCTCATATATCTACAATATGTAAAGTACAGGTTACTTTATAGGATATACCTACATTAAATTATTCTTTTGTAAATATTTACTTTTATTTACTTCAGAGTTGAACTAGACTGATGGGAGGATATGTGTGAATACAAATGTAAATTTCTTGCTATCCACTGGTATCTAAGCTTAGTAAATAAAGGATCCTTGCTCTATTTGCTACACAAGACTTTTAACTCCATCCACAGCATATTTGCTAATGGTGCTTTTAAAAAACTGTCCTTTATGTTTTTATTCTTTGCTATTTAAAGAGCTGCTCCCCAAACTGTTGCCAGAGACCAGGAGTAAAAAACTATCTTTAAGAATCCATACGCACTGCTACATATAACTGGCCACAAGCACAAGTATCTCAGAATGAGCCCTATGAGATGTTGAACTTGATTTTACTTTCTTCTTTAAGGATAACAGTGTCTGAGATTTCATGAGACATGTGCGAAACGTGAAGAAAAGCTTTGTTTTATGTTCTTTCTCAAGAATGAAATGTATTTGGAGAAGGAACAATATTTTAAAATGCTTCTTCCTTGGGTTATTTATTTATTTATTTAGAAACGGAGTCTTGCTCTGTTGCCCAGGCTGGAGTGCAGTGGCGCCATCTCTGCTCCCTGCAAGCTCCGCCTCCCAGGTTCACGCCATTCTCCTGCTTCAGCCTCCCGGGTAGCTGGGACTGCAGGCACCCGCCACCACGCCTGGCTGGTTTTTTTGTGTTTTTAGTAGAGACGGGGTTTCACCGTGTTAGCCAGGATGGTCTCGATCTCCTGACCTTGTGATCCGTCTGCCTTGGCCTCCCAAAGTGCTGGGATTACGGATTACAGGCATGAGCCACTGTGCCCGGCCTATTATTTATTTTTTATTGGGTGTAACTTATATACATAAAGTGTATAAACTTTAATATAGCCAGTGAATTTTTATATACATATGCTATTGTAACCACTGTCTCTCAGATCAGGAGAGAGAGCATTTCCTGTATTCTAGGAGGCTCTCTATTCCCCTTCCCAGTTAGTGCTATCTCCAGCTCTCAAGGGCCACTTTTGTTCTGACTTGTATTAATGTAGATTAGTTTTGCCTACTTCACATAAATGTAATCATAGAGTATGTACTCCTGTGTCTGGTTTCTTTCACTAAGCATTAAGACTGGTGTATGCACGTTGTTACATGTGTCAAAAATATGTTGTATGTTATTTTTATTGCTGAGTGATATTTCATTGGATGAATATATCGTAATTTACCCTTTCTACTTATAGACATATGGGTTTTTAGTTTTTGTCTGTTATGAATAAAACTGCTAATGAACGTTCTTGTACAAGTCTTGGTGATGTAAGCAGTAAATTCTGTTGGGTTTATACCCAGGAGTAGAATTGCTGGGTCATGGGAAAATACCCATTTAATTTTAGTAGGGATTGCCAAAGTTTTTTCCAAAGTGGTTTCACTAATTTTACTTCCACCAGCATTGTGAGAGACTTAGAGTTGCAGTATATCTTGTAAACAGTATTGTCAATCTTTTTAATGTTAGCTATTCTGATGTGTATTTTGTTGATTTAAAATTATCTATATACAGCTGTATACAAGTTCATTTGCTCATAAAACTGCCAGATTTAATGTAGAAGTTTAGCTTATTCATTTAATTATTACTTTAACTGAATTCACTTTTGAATATTTATTATAAGTGAAACTATAGAACTTATGTAACAAAATGTTGAAAATTTGAATTTTGTATTATTTTTGCCAATATGAGAAGCAGGCAAACTTTGACCAAAATTTTAAGAATCAATAAGGAAATTAAAATTGTGGGATGATGATGATGATGATGATGATGATGATGATGATTTTTATTTTTACCTGAAAATAAGATAAGGGGATTGGGCTGGGCTCGGTGGCTCATGCCTGCAATCTCAGCACTTTGGGAGGCTGAGGCGAGTCAACTGCTTGAGGCCAGGAGTTCAAGACCAGCCTGGCCAACATGGTGAAACACTGTCTCTACCAAAAACAAAAAAATTAGCTGGGGGTGGTGGTGGGCACCTGTAATCTCAGCTACTCAGGAGGCTGAGGCAGGAGAATCTCTTGAACCTCAAAGGCAGAGGTTGCAGTGAGCTGAGACCGTGCCACTACATTCCAGCCTGGGTGACAGAGTGAGACTCTCAAAAGAAAAAAAAAAGAAAAAAAAAGATAAGGGGATTGGATATAGAGGTTATGTGGACTATTTTCCCCTTAGCATATTGGGGTCCCTGGTACTAAGACTTGGATTTTAGAATCAAAACTAATTTTTAATTTTTCCATATGCAGGTTTCAAATTGGATTAGATTTCACTTCGAAAAACTTCATCAAATGTTGCCAAAGGTAGAGGAATCAGAAATAAACGAGATGGAAAGAAGTGTTTACAATATTGTTTGAAGTCTTTATTGCAGTGTTTTAGGAGAGATTTTCTTGGTTACATTCCTGAACCTGTTGCCTGAAAATACTCTGTCCTTTGCAACTTTTAGCCCCAAATGTATGTACTGCCTCTTTTGCAGTATCATAAATATTATGGCCCTCCCTTCATCACATATTTCCATTTTGGATTTGAGAGAACATAAATTATAGATCTTTTTTCATTCCAAAGTCTTTGTTCCAGTAGGTTACATTAACTGTTTCTAAAGTAATTTGTTTTATTTAGGCTATTTATTGAAAAATACTTCAAGCAACAAACCGTTAAACACTGACTACTCAAACACCAAATTTAGAACATTTAGGGAGTTAAGCCATCTTGTATAATGTAAGTTCCTTTTATGTTAATATTAACTGTTTTTGGAGGAGACTCTTTTTTTTTTTTTTTTGAGTTGGAGTCTTGCTATGTCGTCCAAGTTGGAGTGCAGTGGTACAGTCTTGGCTCACTGCAAGCTCCGCCTCCCAGGTTCGTGCCATTCTCCTGCCTCAGCCTCCCAAGTAGCTGGGACTACCGGTGTCCGCCACCATGGCCGGCTAATTTTCTTTGTATTTTTAGTAGAGACGGATTTCACCATGTTAGCCAGAATGGTCTCAATCTCCTGACCTCGTAATCCGCCTGCCTCTGCCTCCCAAAGTGCTGGGATTACAGGTGTGAGCCACCATGCGTAGCTGAGACTTTTTTTTAAGGTAATTAACTCCCTACCTCCTTCCCTCACTCTGCCAGGACAGTTTTGCTTTTCAGCTTGTAAATTTTTTAAAAAATTATTATTTGTTTAAAGATGTGGTCTCAGTCTGTTGCCCAGGCTGGAGTGCAGTGGCATAATCACAGCTCACTTGAGCCTCGAACTCCTGGGCTCAGGTGATCAACCCTGAAGCACCTTACTCTTTAGCCCAGCTTGGTCTTGAACTCCTGGGCTCAAGCAGTCCCTATTTTGGCTTCCCCAAAGTGCTCTAATTGTAGGTGTAAGCCAGTGTGCGTGGCCCAGCTTATGCATTTTAGTTGAGAATTCCTTTTTCTTGTGAGACTGGGTCTCACTCTATTGCCCAGGCTGTCCTTGAACTCCTGGTCTCAAGCAGTCCTCCTGCCTCAGCCTCCCAAGTAGCTGGGACTATAAGACATGCACCGTTGAGCCTGGCTTCAGAATTTCTTTCCTTTAATGGGATACATTTTCTATGGATTGGAGAATGTATACCATAATTCTTTCATCCAGAAGCAAGTTCAAGCCATAAGATTTATGTCACATTGCACTAATACATGGACAGTTAACAGAAACTTCAGTGGGCCATTCGTTCTCCCCTAGACTCTGGTAGTGTTATAGAAATGGGTTTCATGTGACTAGGAGTCTTTGTTGAACTTGTACACTAAGGGTATTTGATTTTTTTGTTTTTCCTTTTTTTTTTTTTTTTTTTTATATTTTTTAGTAGAGACGGGGTTTCACCATATTAGCCAGGATGGTCTCGATCTCCTGACCTCGTGTTCCGCCCGTCTCGGCCTCCCAAAGTGCTGTTTTTCCTTTTAACAGTGTTATTGAGATATAATTCACTTACCATATAAGTCATTCACTTAAAGTGTGCAGTTCAGTGGTTTTTAGTATGTTCACAGAGTTGTGCAACTATTACCACAATTTAAAAATGTTTCCATTGGCAGAGCATGGTGGCTCATGTCTGTAATCCCAGCACTCTGGGAGGCTGAGGTGGGAGGATTGCTTGAGCCCAGAGTTTGAGACCAGTCTGAGCAACATAGGGAGACTCCATCTCTACAAAAAATTAAAAGATTAGCCGAGCATGGTGTTGTATATCTGTAGTTCCAGCTACTCAGGAGGCTAAGGCAGGAGGATGGCTTGAGTCCAGGAGGTTGAGGTTACAGTGAGCCCTGATTGTGCTACTGTACTCCAGCCTGGGAGAGAGAGCAAGACGCAGCCTCAAAAAGAAACAAAGTTTCCATTATCTCAAAATGAATTCCGGTAACAGCCCTTTAGCTGATCCTTTCTCCAAACCCTCAACCTAAAGGAACCACTAATCTATTTTGTATCTCTATGGATTTGTCTATCCTGGACATTCATGTAAGTGGAATCTTAAAAAATGTGGTCTTTTGTGACTGGCTTCACTTAGCATAATATTTTCAGGGTTCATCCATATTATATTATGTATCAGTACTTCTTTTTATGGCTGAATAATATTCTCTCGTATGGATATACCACATTTTATTTATCCATTCGTCAGTTAATGGACATTTGGTTTGTTTGCGACTTTATGACTATTAGGAGTAATGCTATAAATCATACTAATATATAATATGTTAATTACATAAAATATATGTGTATATGTTATAATAATATGAAAGATGGTTCTTTCATTTTTTGGTTGGTTGTCCCAGCACCATTTTTGGAAAGACTGTTTAACACTTTATTGAATGCTCTTGGTACCTTGTTGAAAACCAGTTGATTATAGACATGAATTTATTTCTTGACTCTCAGTTCTATTCCATGATCTATATATGTGTTCTTTTTTATGGAGTCTTGCTCTGTTGTCCAGGCTGAAGTGCAGTGGTGCTATCTTGGCTCACTGCAACAACCTCCGTCTCCTGGGTTCAAGCGGTTCTCCTGCCTCAGCCTTCCAAGTAGCTGGGACTACAGGCATGTGCCACCACACCCAGCTGATTTTTTTTTTGAAACAGAGTCTCGCTCTGTTGTCAGGTTGGAGTGCAGTGGCTCGAGCTCAGCTCACTGCAACCTCCGCCTCCCGGGTTCAAGCGATTCTCCTGCCTCAGCCTTCTGAGTAGCTGGGACTGTAGGCACGCACTACCACGCCCAACTACTTTTTGTATTTTTAGTAGAGATGGAGTTTCACCATGTTGGCCGGGAAGGTCTCGATCTCTCGACCTTGTGATATGCCTGCCTTGGCCTCCCAAAGTCCTGGAATTACAGGCGTGAGCCACCGCACCTGGCCAGTTTTTTTGTATATTAGTAGAGACATGGTTTCACCGTGTTGCCCAGGCTTGTCTTGAACTCCTGCGCTCAGGCAGTCTGCCTGCCTCGGCCTCTCAAAGTGCTAGGGTTACAGGCGTGAGCCACCACGCCAGGCCATGTCTTGTTCTTATACTGGTACCACACTGTCTTCATTACTGTTGCTTTGTAGTAAATTTTGAAATGAGGAATTGAGTCCCATTTTGTTCTTTTTCAAGATTGTTTGGCTATTTGGGGTTCTTTGCAATCCCATATGAATTTTAGAGTTAGCTTCTCAGTTTCTACAGGAAGTTAGCTGGGATTCTATTGGCGATTGATTGAATCTGAAAGATCAGTTTGGGAAATATTACTGTGTTAGCAATATTAAGTCTAACAGTCCATAAATATGGGATGTTATCTTTTTAATTTCAAAAATGTTTTTTATAGTTTTTGAGTATAAGTTTTGCACTTCAATTTATTCCTTTTGTTGATGTTTCTATGAATGGAATTGCTTTCTTAATTTTGTTTTTGAATTGTTCATGCAAGTTTATAGTTCATATACTTGACTTGCATATTCATCTTGTATCCTTGAAACAAATCCTGAATTTGTTTATTAGTTCCAATAATTTTTTTTAGCGAATTCCTTAGAGTTTTCTATATACAAGATCATGTCATCTGCAAATGATGATTGTTTTACTTCTTTCTTTCTAATCTGGGAAACTTTTTTTTCTGTGTCTTGGCTAATGGTCCCAGCTAGAACCTCCAGTAGTATTGAGTACAAGTGATAAATAGTGAATATCCTTGTCTGTTTTCTAACCTAGTTTCTGGAAAGCATCTAGTTTCTCACTGCTATGTTAGCTGTAGGATTTTTTGTAGTTTGTTTTTTTTTTTTTTTAATTGAAGTTTCTCTTTATTCCTAGTGTGCTGGGAGTTTTTTGTTTTTTGTTTTTTTTTAAGTCCTGAATGAGTGTTAGATTTTGTCAAATAGTTTTCCTGTGTTTATTGATATATGTGTTTTTCTTTTTTTTCTTTTCTTTTTTGAGACAGTCTTGTTCTGTCGCCTAGGCTAGAGTGCAGTGACACGATCTTGGCTCACTGCAGCCTCTGCCTCCCGGGTTTAAGCAATTCTACTGCCTCAGCCTCCACAGTAGCTGGGATTACAGGCGTGCGCCACCATGCCTGGCTAATTTTTGTATTTTTGGTAGAGATAGGGTGTCGTCATGTTGGCCAGCCTGGTCTCGAACTCCTGACCTCAGATATTCTGGCTGCCTTGGCCTCCCAAAGTGTTGAGATTACAGGCGTGAGACACCGTGCCCAGCTGATTTTTTTTTTTTTAGACTATTGTTATGATGGATTACATTTATTGACTTTGAGTTGTTGAGCCAGCCTTGCATTCCTGGAATAAATCCCACTTGATCATGGTGTGTAATTCTTTTTATACATTGTAGATTTGATTTGCTAATATTTTGTCAGGGATTTTCACATCTATGTTCATGGTATGTACTGGTCTGCAGTTTTCCTTTATTTGTAGTATCTTTGTCTGGTTTTGATGTTAGGGTAATACTTTGAATTAATTAGGAAGTATTCCCTCTGCTTATTTTCTGAAAGAATTTGTAGAGAACTGGTACCATTTCTTCCTTAAATGCTTGGTAGAGTTTTCCAGTGAAGTCAGTTGGGCTTTGTAAATCCTTCTTTTGGAAGGTTATTTATTGGTCATCTTATTTTATTTTATTTTATTTGAGATGGAGTCTTGCCTATCACCCAGGCTGGAGTGCAGTGGTGTGATCTCGGCTCACTGTAGCTTCTGCCTCTCGAGTTCCAGCGATTCTCCTGCTTCAGCCTCCTGAGTAGCTGGGATTATAGGCTCCCGCCACCATGCCTGGCTAATTTTTGTATTTTTAGTAGAGATGGGGGTTTCACCATGTTGGCCAGGCTGGTCTTAAACTCCTGACCTCAGGTGATCCACCCCCTCAGCCTCCCAAAGTGCTGGGATTACAGGTGTGAGCCACTGCACCTGGCCTTTTTTTTTTTTTTTTTTTTTTTTAAATAGATGATCTAGTTCTCCTTGTGTGAGTTTGGTAGTTTGTTTCTTTCCAAGAATTGCTCCATTTCAACTAAGTTACTAAATTTGTGGGCATAGAATTCTTAGTATTCTTTTTTTTTAATGTTCATGGAATTAGTGATGATGATTCTTCTTTGATTTCTGATATTAGTTTGTCTTCTCTTTTTTTTCCCCCTCTCTCTCTTCAATCAATTATATTGATCTTTTTGAAGGACCAGTTTTTGGTTTCATTGATTTGTTTTTTCTGTTGTGATTTTCTGTTTTCTTGTTTCAGTTTCATTGGTTCTTGCTCTGATTTTATTCATCTTACTTTCGGTTTATATTGGTCTTTCTTTTCCAGTTACGTGAGGTGGCAGCTTAGAGTATTGGTTTTAGAACTTTTTTTCTTTCCTCCTCTATGCCTCTAATGCTATAAATTTCTCCTCTAATCACGGTTTTTTCTTTCCTACTGTATGCATCTAATGCTACAAATCTCCTCTAATCATGGAAATTTTAATAGGTTTTATTTTCATTTTCATTTAGTTCAATGTATTTTAAAATTTCTGTTGAGATTTCCTTGATTCCTGTATTATTTTGAGGTGAGTTGTTTTAAACTCCAACTATTTGGGGAGTTTTCCAGCTGTGTTTCTGCTATTGATTTCTATTAATAGTTCAATTCTGTTGTGGTATGAGAGCATACTTTGTATTATCTATACCTTTAAATTTTTAAAGGTGTATTTTAAGGCTCAGGATATCGTCTACCTTGGTGAATGTTCTTAGTTTGAGAAGAGTATGTATTGTGCTGTTGTTGAATGAAGTGTTCTGTAATGTCAGTTAGATCCATTTGATTGCTGATTCTGTTCAGCTCAACTGTGTTACTGGTCTTCTACTTGCTGGGTATATCAGCTACCTATAAAGAGGTGTGAGGTCTCCCAGTTTAATAGTGGATTTGTCTATTACTCTTTGGAGTTCAATTTTTGCTTCACGTATTTTGGTGTAATTCAGCTCTAACCTTTGTTCAGAAGTCATTTTTCTCTTAGTTTGAAAACTGCTTTTTCTGTAATTAACATAGCTATTCTAGCTTTCTTTTGATTAGTGTTGGCATGGTATATCTTTCCCATACCTTTACTTTTAACCCGTGTCTTTGTAAAGTGGGGTTTTTAAAATGGATAGCATGTGGTTGGCTCTATTTTTTTTTTTTTTTTTTTTTTTTTTTTTTTTTTTTTTTTTTTTTTGAGACGGAGTCTCGCTCTGTAGCCCAGGCTGGAGTGCAGTGGCCGGATCTCAGCTCACTGCAAGCTCCGCCTCCCGGGTTTACGCCATTCTCCTGCCTCAGCCTCCCCAGTAGCTGGGACTACAGGCGCCCGCCAACTCGCCCGGCTAGTTTTTTGTATTTTTAGTAGAGACGGGGTTTCGCCGTGTTAGCTAGGTTGGTCTCGATCTCCTGACCTCGCGATCCACCCGTCTCGGCCTCCCAAAGTGCTGGGATTACAGGCTTGAGCCACCGCGCCCGGCCGGTTGGCTCTATTTTTTGAAAACCCACTGTGACAATTTCTGTTTTTGAGACAGAATCTTACTCTGTCACCCAGGCTGGAATGCAGTGGTGCAGTCTTGGCTCACTGCAACCTCTGCCTCCCTGGTTCAAATTGCCTTAGCCTCCTGAATAGCTGGGATTACAGGCACCTGCCACCATGCCCGGCTAAGTTTTGTATTTTTAGTAGAGACAAGGTTTCCCCGTGTTGACTAGACTGATCTCGAACTCCTGACCTCAGGTGATCCACCTGCCTCGGCCTTCCAAAGTGCTGGGATTAGAGACATGAGCCACTGTGCCCAGCTGACAATTTCTTTTACTTGGTATATTTAAGTCATTCAGATGTAAAGTGATTGTTGATATAATTGGATTCATAGCTGCCATGCGTGTAATTGTTTCTGGTGTTTGTGTGTGTACTTTTTTTTTCTTTTTTATCTTCCCCTTTTTTTCTGCCTTCTCCAATTTTAGTTGAACATTTAACTTGATTGCATTGCAATATACATTTACAACTAAGCTAAGTGCACTTTCAGGTATTATACTGCTTCATGGATAGTGCAGTTACCTTAGCATAGTCCCAGTTCCTCCCTCCTGTCTTTTATACATTGCTGTCATTTGTTTCCCTGATCTATATACTATAACCATCTAGAAGATTTTATTTTACCTTTTTATCCTTCTCTGACATTCTTTCTCTCTTTATGTAGATTTGAGTTTCTCACCTATATCATTTTCCTTTTTGCTAATGTATTGGCGACAACCTTCCTCAGTTTTTGGCTAAGAAAGTCTTTACTTCTTTTGTAGGATAACTTTACTGGATACAGAATTTTAGTTTGGAGGCTTTTTTTTCCCCCCAGCTCTATAAACATTTTACCCTATTTCCTTCCTGCTTGCATGATTTTTGTTTTGTTTTGTTTTTTGAGATGGAACCTCACTCTGTCACCCACTCTGGGGTGGAGTGGCGTGATCTTGGCTCACTACAAGCTCTACCTTCCAGGCGCAAGTGATTCTCCTGCCTCAGCTTCCCAAGTAGCTGAGACTACAGGTGCGGGCCACCACGCCTGGCTAATTTTTGTATTTTTAGTAGAGATGAGGGTTTTGTCATATTGACCCAGGGTGGTCTTGAACTCCAGACCTCAAGTAGTCGCCTGCCTCTGCCTCCCAAAGTGCTGGAATTACAGGCATGAGCCACCACACCCAGCTGCTTGCATGATTTGTAATGGGAAGTCCAGTGTAATTCTTACTTTGTTCCTCTATAGGTAAAGTGTTTTGTTCCTGACTTCTTTCAAGATTTTTCTCTTTGTGTTACTTTGCAGCTAGGCCCGTGACATACCTAGTAGAGATTTTTTGGTATATATCCTGCCTGGTATTGGCGACATAAATAACTTTCTGTCTAACTAAGTCTGTTCACGTTGTTGGGCAGCCATTGCCACCATCCATCTCCAGAACTTCATTCCCCAACTGAAGCTCTGTGCCCGTTAAACACTAACTCCCCATTTCGCTCCCCCATCCCTTGGCATCCACCATGCTGCTTTTTGTCCCTGTGAATTTGACTAAGCACCTCATATGAGTGGAATCATAGAATATTTGTCCTTTTGTGTGTGGCCTATTTTGTTTAGCATAGTGTCTTCAAGGTCAAAGACACCTTTTAAACACCTCTCTTCTTCCTGGATCAATTTCCTATTTTATAATTCTGAAATATATCCAACTCTGGTTCTGATGTTTGCCTTGTCTTTTCAGTCTATTTTTTCTTGCCTTTTGACATGGCTTGTAATTTTTTGCTGAAAGCCAGACATGGAGTATCAGGTAATAAAGACTGAAGATTTGGCCTTTTATTATGAGATTATATGTTAATCTAGTTAGGAGATGGGCTATGTTTAATGTGTTTTGTAGCTGCAGATCCTAGAGGTTTCAGTTTCTCCCTGCTCTCCCATTGTCTTTGGGATTTCCCAAGAAATTTTATTGAATTTACTGAACTCTGTGTCTTGCAACTTTTTTATTTGTAATCCACTGTCATTATATTGGAGCATTGTTGATGAGGTGGTAACGTGTAGGAGAGCAGAAGCATCATATGTCATATGTCACCTTATGGTTAAATCTTAGTTTTATTTTTATTCTTTTTGAGACAGAGTCTCCTTATGTTGCCCAGACTGGTCTCGAACTCCTGAGCTTAGTCTCCTGAATAGCTGAGACTACAGACACACCACTGCACCTGGCTCCTTAGTTTTTTAGTGGGCCTGAGTCCTGGTCTATGACTCTTTTCTTTTTAAAAAAAAAAAACTAGACAGGAAGCCTAGATGGGGCTGGAGTTGGCTGATTGCTCCTCCCTAGGGTCAGATAAAGCTCTGGTAAGGTAGTTTTCTCAGGAGGGCAGGCTTTTGTTGTGGGGACTGCTGTGTGTGTGTGTGTGTGTGTGTGTGTGTGTGTGTGTGTATGTAGATTAGATAGATAGAGATAGATAGATAGACAGATAGATAGATAGATAGATAGACAGACAGACAGACAGACAGACAGATAGTGGTTACTTTCCCAGGGTTACTTCCCCTTCCTTGTCAGTCATGAGGGAAACTTTCTTCCGTTATTACTTTGAGAACTTTGTGGAGTTCTTTGAGATAATATTCAGGAAAGTGTGGGATTTGCTAAGACTCTAGGGTTTTTAATGCTTAAACTAGTTCACTCTCAGCTTCTGACAATTCATTCAAATTGTCATTTAAGTGTTCCTACCAGTTGCTGCAGCAGTTGCTGGTAAGCTGACCTCAGCTCATGATCCTTTGTGTTAGTTTGTCTGTCATGATTTTGTAGGGGTGGTTTGACTTGTGATCTCAATTCTTTGATCTGAGAAAGGAGAGTTATTGATTTTTCAGTTTGCTAAGGTTTTTTCTTATTGTAAAGATGGGTCTGATGACTTCTAAATTTTTACAAGAGAAAGTTGAAACTGGAAGTCCAATGGAAGACTCTAAAGTCAAATCTCAGTTTAATTACGAGAGGTGTCTGCTCCTTCCATTTTGTTAGCCCTCAAGGGCACCTTTTTTGTTTTAACTGGTAAGATATGCATAATGTAAAATTTACCTCTTTAACCATTTGTAAGTGTACAACTTCAGTGGCACTAACTCTCTTCACATTGTTGGGCAGCCATTGCCACCATCCATCTCCAGAACTTCTTCATTCCCCAACTGAAGCTCTGTACCTGTTAAACACTAACTCCCCATTTCTCTCCCCCATCCCCCGGCATCCAACATTCTGTCCCTGTGAATTTGACTAAGCACCTCATATGAGTGGAATCATAGAATATTTGTCCTTTTGTGTGTGGCCTATTTCATTTAGCATCGTGTCTTCAAGGTCAAAGACACCTTTTAAACAGAACCTTCTATCAAAATATATTAAATTCCTCTTTAGCATGTACCTGAGTTGTTAGAGTTGTCCTTTTCCTGGGCTTATGACTTGGTTCAGTCATAATTTCATTGATTTGTCCAGTCCCAGATGGGAAGAGTTGGGTATGGGGTGAGGATGGGGTTGGATAAGATGTTAGACAGTTTTTAACTATTTTAAAGTCAAGTGTTTTATAATTTGTTCCAGGACTTGCAGAGTGTTCTCACATATTCAAATGAAAATAGTAAATACAGTTGGTGGTTAGAATGTGTACAGTATTTATTCTGTCTATCAGTTTGGAGGCTGAGTGTTCATAACCTGTCTCCTGAATAGGTACTAGTTTTATACAGATGAAGATTTTCATTTGTGGTGGTGTGGGGAATGCCATGCAACTAGGGAGGGTCTCGCTTATTATTGTAGTGCTACTTGGATCTTAATTTCATCCTTTTTATTCCTTTTGCTCCTAGTTGTGATGATTTATGGCTTCTGTATGAACCTTTATTTTTCCAGCCTATCCGTTGTGAAAGGGAGTCAGCTTGCCAGCAGTCAGGAGCGGGTGTGCTCTGATACATGTAGGCCTGGCAGGAGGACCAACACCTTGTTTGATCACTAGAGCCCAGGAGGTTGAGGACAGTGAGCTATGATCATGCCACTGCTCTACAGCTTGGGCGATGGAGCAAGACCCTGTCTGTCTGTCTGTCTCTTTTTCTTTCTAACTAAATAAATAAATGTTTACATAGTTGTTTCACTTTGTTGCTAGGGACTGTACCTTTCCTTTGGCAAAATATGAATTTGTTTCTTCCTGTTTAGAATAGGTAAGTTTTCTTTATTGCTGATAATTATATTATGTAGGACGTCTTTTTGGCAAGGGCTGTATTTATTCACTATTTGATTATACTTAAACTTTAGGCTGGGCATGGTGGCTCTTGCTTGTAATCCCAGCACTTTGAGAGGCTGAGGTGGGAGGATTGCTTGATCTCAAGAGTTCAAGACCAGCCTGGGCAACATAGCAAGTGAGACCCCATCTCAAAAAAAAAAAAAAGAACTTCTGGTGATTTTAGATTGCCTTTGGCAGTTGAGATTTATTCTGTAAGTACTCGTTTGTTTGTTTGTTTGTTTGTTTTTTGTATTTCTGAGTTTTGAGGCTTTTGTCTCCATAGTAGTAAATAGTATCAGATTAGTGTTTTCAAGTTTTTAGGTTTGCTTTTAGTAAATTATCACAGCAAATAGGGTCTGTTATCAGCAAAGCTGCCTCTAGCTCCCACTAAAATTCTCTTTGAGGGCAGGAATGTTTATTCTTGTTCACTGTTGTATCCCTAGAAAAATGGCTGGCACATGATAGATGTTCCATAAATATTTAATGAATGAATGTGTTTTATGAAAACTGTCAGTATTCACTATGTTAGAGAAATTATAGACTTTTACAAGTTTTAAAGAATCTGATTAGTTCTCTGATTTATCTTTTCATCTTTGTTGTTGCTGTTGTTAAATAGAGACGGGGTCTCACTCTGTCATCCAGGCTGGAGTGTGGTGGTGTCATCATAGCTCACTGCAGCTTTGAACTTTTGGCCTCAAGTGATCCTCCTGCCTTGGCCTCCCAAAATGCTGGGATTACAGGTGTAGCCACCACACTTAGCGTCTTTCATCCTTTTGCTGACTAATCAGTTTAGTATTTTTTTTTAACACTTCTATTCCAAGGTAACTTAGGAAGAGATGATACATAGTAGATTTTTATGAGACACCAATTCTTTTTAAAGTTTCTTTGGAAGAGGCGGCTAGCAAACATATAAGCCTATGATTTCAGTCATCTATACTTTAAAAAATTTATTTTTACTGTCTTCTTTATGTAATTGTTTCTAGGAATAATAACAAAGATCATATTTCTTCTGGATTTATTACCCATGCTCAAAAGGGAGTACATCGAAACTTATAAGTAAACTTTTTTGTTTATTTAAGAAATACTTAGAATACCTACTACAAGCCAGGCACACTATTCTCTGTGCTGGGAATACTTGTAAGAATGAAAAAAACACAACTTTAGTGAAACTTACCTTCTTGTAGAGGAGATAGAAATAAGTAAAATGTAGAGTAAAACCAGAGTTCTCTTAGAGGAGTTATTTGTGTAGGCTATAACTTTTAGAAATCATAAATTCCATTAAGTACCAAATTTTTTTTTTTTGACATTGTGGGAGAATGAGATTCTCCATGTGAGAACTTACAACAGTGCAAGGTACTTTGATAGGAGCAGTTTGGTGAACAAAGATGATTCTTTACAGCCTTTGCTCTCAAGAGACTCACATAAGAACTGCAAAACTATATAAAGGTAACAACCATGCAGTGTCAATAATATGCTTTAACAGTACAGAAAAGTTGAAGTTTCTTGACTGCTGGCTGAGTCTAGGCAGACAATAGGTGGAACAGAGGTATACCTAAGCTAAACAACATATGTGTTTGGGGAATGGTAACTTTTTTTGGTATGGTAGAATCAGGAAGATATGTGTTGAGATCTGTGGGGAATATCAGGAGCACAGACAAGAAGAGTAAATTAAAGGTGGATTGTTATCAGCCTGGGCAACATGGTGAAACTCCGTCTCTACAAAAAATACAAAAATCAGCCATGTGTGGTGGTGTGCACCTGCAGTCCCAGCTACTTGGGAGGCTGAGGTGGGAGGATCACTTGAGCCCAGGAAGATGAGGTTTCAGTGAGTGCTGATTGGGCCACTGCACTCCAGCCTGGGTGACAGAGTGAGACCCTGTCTCAAAAAAAGAAAAAGAAAAAAGGATTCTTAATGCAGCAGATCTCCAGATGGTCTTATTGGTAGTGGGGAGCCACAGATGACTTTTCAGCAGGACAGTGGCACGATTACATTTCTTGTGAACATTCAGTGACTATGGAAAAATGGGTTAGAGGATAGAGCAGGAGTTGCGTAGGGACCAATATGAAGTATCCAAATATGCAGTCAAGGGGCAAGATCACCAGTTTTGCTTGTCTGGGGAGTGTCAAAATAAGCTTCTGAGTCCTGTGAAGGGTGCCTCCTGAAACACAAGTCCATCATATATACTGTGAATGGAATTGTCTCAGGTGGCAGCCTTCTGACCAGCATAGATGAGGTCTTTAAGTTGAAGGTATTGAAAACTGAAGAAAAAGAAATGAATCCAAGAGAAGTTTGTAATTGATAGGATTGGTAGTCTACTGGGGATGGGAGTTTTGTGGAATAATAATAATAATGATAATAATTAAAGATGGTTTGAAGTTTAAGGCTATGTTAGGTGATGGTCTGGATGATACTTTTTGTTTTGTTTGAGACAGAGTCTCTCTCTGTTGCCCAGGCTAGAGCGCAGTGGTGCAATCTCAACTTAACTGCAATCTCCACCTCCCACAACCCATGTGAAACCCAGGTTCAAGCGATTCTCCTCCCTCAGCTTCCCAAGTAGCTGGGATTACAGGCATGTGCTGCCACGCCTGGCTACTTTTTTTTTTTTTTTTTTTTTATGTCTTTTTAGTAGAGATGGGGTTTCACCATGTTAGCCAGTCTGGTCTTGAACTCCTAGCCTCAAGTGATCCACCCGCCTCAGCCTTTCAAAGTGCTGGGATTACAGGCGTGAGCCACCATGCCTGGCTGACACTGTTTTGTTTTTGTTTTTGCCACTGTGTGTCTGCTTTTAATAAATTGCTTCGTTCCTCATTGGTCCTGTCTTAAACGTCTTCCACTCCTAATTCAGTCTTTGTAATTTGTTTTAGACTAGATATCCAAGCTTATTAGAAGTATTTCTGAAACAAAGGAATTTTTCCTGTGGGGTACATTGAGTAAAGGCTATGTGGGCTTTAAGTATACTGAAGTATAGGGATCTTGACGTCTGTCAAAGGTACTCATTTATTATGTCCCAGATTAAATTTTCTAGAAAAATTACCTTATATATTAACTTTCATATTATTTCATAATAACAATTTAGCCCTGCGGTTCTAGTTAAAAACTTTTATTGTGGAAAATTTTAAACATACCCTAAAATAAAGAGAATTGTATATAATGAACTCCAGCATATCTGTCAACATTTTGCTGGTCTTGTTTTATCTGTTCTCTTTTTTCCTCACCTCCTGGAATATTTTAAAGCAAATGCCAGGCATATCCATTCACTGTAGATACTTGAGTATCTAACAGATAAAGACTCTATTATTTTTCTTCTTATCCACAGTATCATTAGCACACCAAACAATCTTCTTTACCCTAATTTAACACCATCTAATGAGATAACCAGTTTGGGTTCATATTTTCCTGTTGGTTTCAAAAAAGGCGTTTTAAATAGTTAGTTTGTTTAAATCAGGTTCCAAACAAGTCTTGGGGTTATTTTTTAAATTGATTTTTTTTGCTTTTGAGACAGTTTCACTCTTTTTGCCAGGGTGGAGTGCAGTGGTGCGATCTCTGCTCACTGCAACCTCTGCCCACGGGTTCAAGTGATTTTCTTGCCTCAGCCTCCTGAGTAGCTGGGATTATAGGCGTGTGCCACAACACCCGGCTAATTTTTGTATTTCTAGTAGAGATGGGGTTTCACCATGTTGGCCAGGCTGGTCTCAAACTCCTGGCCTCAAAAGTGATTTGCCCACTTCAGCCACTTCAGGTGATCCACCTGCCTCGGCCTCCCAAAGTGCTAGGGTTACAGGTATGAGCCACTGCACCAAGCCTAAAATTGATTATTTTTTAAAGAGTATAAGCTGTTTCTAAAGAGAGCAATGCTGTTTTGACAGTCTTTCTACCTGAAACTTAGTTTTGCTTATCTGTGTAAGAACATGTTAAAATAATTGGTGCCGAGTTTTTTTTTTTTTTTTTTTTTTTATGATTTTTAACATTTTAGGAAATCTTTCTCTCTCTCTCTCTTTTTTTTTTTTGAGGCAGGATCTTACTCTGTCACCCAGGCTGGAGTATAGTGGTGCAATCTCAGCTCACTGTAGCCTCAACCTCCCAGGTTCAGGTGATCCTTCGTACCTCAGCCTCCTGAGTAGCTGGGACTACAGGGGTGTGCCACCATGCCTGGCTAAGTTTTGTACTTTTTGTAAAGATGGGGTTTCGCCACATTGGCCAGGCTGGTCTCAAACTCCTGGCCTCAAGTGATTTGCCCACTTCAGCCTCCCAAAATGCTGGGATTATGGACATGAGCTGTCATGCCCAGCCAGGAAATTTTTCTAAAAAGGAGGGAAGTAAGTATGACCTCACTTATTTAGAAGCCTAGAGAGTAGTAGTGTGAGCTGATTTGAGAAGATTCAAGTTTGGAGGAGACTACATCTCTACAAGAAAAAGAACCCCACATGGGATTTAAGGACTGCTTTGTAACTACTTGTTTGTTACACAGTGTTTTCTATCTCTCTGGATTTAGCTTCCCTGTCTGTAAAATAAAGGATGGGTGATTTTTTGGGTTTCTTTTATTTCTTAATTGTGTTTTATTTTACATTTATCCTTAACTTTGACAGGATTCTCAAAGTTGGATTGGTGGAAACAATGAACCATTGACAGGCTTTACATGGCGAGGTGGCTGTGAAAGAGAAACAACAGGCATACAAGTTTGGAATGAAGTATTTGTGATTGACAGACCTAATGGAACGAAAGTAAAATTCTGTTTATACTTTTCTACCCTGTGTTCTTTCTTGGGCTATTTTCTGATATCAGAAATCAAAACAACACAGAACTAGTAATGTTTGATAACTTTAACATATGGATTATTATGTCAAATGTATGAGATATAAGTACTTTTCTTAATTTAATGACTGATTTTCAAATTTATCATTTGATTTTTTTTTATAGTCATTTTTGGCCACTGTTTTACTAAGTATTTTAAACTCTCAAATTCCTAGGTTGCCGTGCTGCTTATGGATACCCAGGGTGCCTTTGATAGCCAGTCAACTATCAAAGACTGTGCAACGGTGTTTGCTCTGAGCACTATGACTAGCTCTGTCCAGGTGAGACACAAGAGTAAGTGGTACGATCAGTTCACATAATCATTTGACCCCTCTTTTTTTTTTTTTCTTTTTTGAGACAGAGTTTCACTCTTGTTGCCCAGGCTAGAGTACAGTGGCGTGATCTCGGCTCACTGCAACCCCTGCCTCCCGAGTTCATTCTCCTAACCCGAGTAGCTGGGATTACAGGCTCCCGCCACCATGCCCAGCTAATTTTTTGTATTTTTAGTAGAGACGGGTTTCACCATGTTGGCCAGGCTGGTCTCGAACTCCTGACCTCAGGTGACCCGCCCACCTTGGCCTCCCAAAGTGCTGGGATTACAGGCACGGTCCACCGCACCTGGTGTTTGGCCCCTCTTGAAAATGCCGTTTTAATTTTTTTTGAGATGGATTCTTACTATGTTGCCCAGGTTGGAGTGTAGTGGCTATTCATGGGTGTGATCATGCACACTCTAGCTTTTTCCTCCTGGGCTGAAGTGATCCTCCTGCCTCAGCCTCTTAAGTAGCTGGGACTATCAGCATGTGCCACCTTGTGCTGGCAAAATGCCTTTTGATTGAAGGGAAAAAAAGGAATTAAAATTAAAGAGAGCTATTTACATTTCTTGAAAGCTATTTACATTTCTTATTGGTTATTTACATTTCCATGCATGGTTTTCTGGCTTAGGATGTGAAATTTTGTACTTTGGATAGTTACAAAGGATGCAATAAACCAACAACCAGTCTCTTATTTTTTCATTATGGAATATATATATATTTTTTTTTTTAAAAAGGGAAAGATACCACATTATCTGTAATTGAAATCAGTTAGATGGCTACCAGACACAGCAATATGGAGAGTATATTTTTGTTTTTTTGTTTTTTTGGCTAAAACAAACAAAAAACCCAAGTAATTAAGCTTAGAAGTCTAGTTTTTTATTCTATATCTGTGACAAGTGGTACTCAGTTATTTGAACTAAAGGAGATAAAAGCAGAATAATTAATTAATGTTTAATTTAGAAAACCCAAATAATGCTTATGTAATAATAAACAGGATTTTTAGCATCTTCATTTAGGAAGGGATAAAATCCCTTCTCTTTTTCACTTATATTCAAATTGTATTTGGTGTTCTATCAGGTTTTAGTTTCTTCAGGCTGGGCCATTTCTTTTCTGGATAATTTAGATGGATTGGACTGAATTAAACTACCACATGTCATTTGGTATTTCTTTACTTTTTCTTTTCTGAGATCATCTGTGGCTGATACATCTCTGAAACATGAATTATTGAAGTATGACGGTTAGGCGCAGCTGGTGATGGTGTATCAAGAAGTATATTTGCAAATATTTTTTAAAAATGGGTATGTGATCCTCCCAAGATAAGAAATTGTTCTTATCAATGGTAGATCATAGGTGATGCTGTCACAGTGTCTTGGATTTTTTTAATGCTTTCCAGTAATGTCTGGAACATGTGACTCGTCTCTCTAAGCTCCCATTTTCCTCCTTCCTCAGTTTGAAGTACCTAGCTATCAGAGTGGAAAGAAGGTTGGCTGTTAACATGAGCTAAAAGAAGTGTACTGTTCAGCTTGGCTTCAGTTTATTATAAGGTTGGGATATTTGTCATTACCCACTAAGTGATGCTGGTGGGGACCCTCTAAGTCTCTTTTCTCTCTGATCTTGCAAGATGGCACAACTGTGATTCCCTTGAAGCAAGCAGAAGCCCCTCAGGTTAGCTGGCTCTAGAGGGAGTTCTCTGTCCTATAACTTACCCTTTGTCTTTTTTTCTTTGTTTATTCAACTTTCTGATAGTAAGAGACCTGGTTTTAGATAGCCACTTAAAGCTGTACAGCCACTTTGTTGTCTGTAAAATGAGTTTACTCATCTTGCCTATCTTGCATGTGGTTGTTATGTGCAGTCAGAAATGAGAGCTAAATGAGATAATGCATATGAAAGTGCTTTGTAAAGTATAAATAACCAAGAAGATTAAGATTATGATTATTTTCTTCCTTGCCTTTGAGGGGGTAGTTTTCTTTCCTTGTGTAAGATATCTGGCTGATAGATAAATGTTAATTTGATCTTCTTGTCATTTATTCCTTCAACAAATACATACTGAGCACCTGTTACATACAAGACAGTATGCTAAGTATTAGTGATCTAAGTTAAATAAATCCCTTTCTCTGTTTCCTGGCCCTGACAATGAAATGATCCAGACCTGTTTTCTAAAAGCAAAGGCCCGCATAGGTTAATCATGGTGTCAGAGTTTATGTTAAAAATGTTAAAATCTAAATCATCACCTCAGTCATCAATTACTTTTAAATCCTTGTTTGGAATTAGTAGCTAAGAATATTATTTTAGGTTTGCTGGCCTAAATTGACTATATTCTTGACCTCCAAGTGGTTTGGCCAGAGTATCACTTATTTGCTCTTAGAACAGATTGTTCGATCTTTGGAGTCACCCTGGTTCCTTAAGATGTAAGTTATTTTAGCAGAGGTGATACCTGTTGATGGCCACTTTTCTCCTGTGGCAGTGTAGATTACTTTCTAAAGATCTGTCTTAGAATTAATGGATGAAAATCCCCCTTTCCTGAGGATGTTTAGACCCTCCTTTATCAGCTCTAGTTGCCTCCAAAAAATTCTGGAAAGGGCAATAGTGCCACCTACTGTTATTTTTATTAGCTTCCACAGGCCAGTAAAATTGTCATGTTGAGTGGAAGTAAAAACTGATGAGTAAGCAAACTGAGGAGTGTGAGTAAAAAGAGAACCACACTAGACTAGAGTCAGTGGTAGTGGAGATACCCACTGAGTCACTGTATACTCTGATTGTACCAGGGAGGAATTTATCTTTGTAAACTATTGCCCCTTGTATTCACTAATTTAGAAAAACGATGGTGGAAATAACCTACACTCTTTAAAAGATGATCATATCATAACATTAAAGAGCTTTGAGAAGGAGTAAAAGAAACCTACTAGATAGCACACTTGTTTTTCTACCACTTTTAGGCCATGAATATGCATATATTCATGTTTTTTACATATTTTACTGCCACTGCTTCTTCCTTAATATTCCATCTTGACTATTGTTAGGAAAAAAGAGAAAATCCTTTTCACATGTCACTCATCAAGATAGTAGTTAAGTGATTCCTTTGTGCTGAGGTACAAAATAACCTTTTTTCCACAAGTAAAGTTATATACAAGCTGGGTATTCAAAACACTAATAAAAAACAAAATAAATTTTGTTTTAACAGGTATATAATCTGTCTCAGAATATTCAAGAAGATGATCTTCAACATTTGCAAGTACGTATTTCATTTTTTAATTTTAATTTTTTGAGTTGGAGTTTCGCTCTTGTTGCCCAGACTAGATAGAGTACAATGGCACAATCTCAGCTCACTGCAACCTCCCCCTCCCAAGTTCAAGGGATTCTCCTGCCACAGTCTCCCAAGTAGCATTACAGGCATGCGCCACCGCACCTGGCTGATTTTGTATATTTAGTGGAGATGAAGTTTCACTGTGTTGGTCAGGCTGGTGTTGAACTTCTAACCTCAGGTGATCCGCCCACCTCGGCCTCCCAAAGTGCTGGGATTACCAGGCATAAGCCACTGCACCCAGCTGCAAGCACATGTTTCTTAAAGAAAATGTGCCAAGTATTGAAAATTTAATTCTCACTTTATTGTGAATTTACACTTGGCAGCCTATAATACTGGTAACACGATTGAATGTTGTATGGGTTTAAACTGATGTATGACTTCTTAACTGGAAGAAATTTTGTATGTACCTAGTGTGTTAGAAAATTAAATGTTTGGTTTTCAAATGATTTTAAAGGTTCTGGTACCTGGAGCTTTGATGTAGAACAGGTTTACACATGTCTTCTTTGAATCTCTTTAGAGGCATTATTTTAACTAACTCAATTTAATAGTTATTTACAGAGTATGGAAGACTTGCGATGGAAGAAATCTACCAGAAACCATTTCAGGTAAAAAAGTCATTTTAACATTTTAAAGATTTGCCTATGAGAAGTTGTGAAGCCACCTCAGTTTGTAATTTTGGAGACACCAGGATATTACAACAGACCCATTGCTAGCCACAGATTCAGTGCAGTTGAAACTAACCTTTGGTAATGTCATCATCAGCATACTTACCAGTAATAGGCTAACAGGATAAATAGAATAAATGAATCTAGGCTAATTCTTAATGCTTTCACTTAGATTAAGGGGAGTAATGTTTATCTTAATAGATGTTATTCTAAACTTAATAGGAAATATAAGACAGTCATGCCAATTTTTATTAAGTAGTTGAGCAGATTATGGGTGAAATATACCCTATTTGGCCTATATCAGTTTTTTCTGAACTTGGATAATTTTGCCACCCAGGGGACATTTGCTAATGTCTGGAGACATTTTTGGTTGTCACAGTTTTGTGGGGGAGCTTAGCACCACTTGGTATCTAGCACATAGAGGCCAGAAATATGGTTCAACGTTTTACAGTACACAGTACAGCCACACACAACTAAGAATTAACTGACCCAAAATGTCAGCAGTGCTGAGGTTGAGAAATCTCACCCTCTATGAGTAAAAACATCCTGTGAAAATGTCCTTATTGACACCAGATCTATAATCAGTCTAGATAGCCATCAAGAATTAGTTGGTCTTGTAGTTAGTTATACAACCATGATATAAAATTATGATCTGCATGTCCTGATATACCCGTTTTTCATTTTTAAAAATCCTGTATTATTGCTTGTGGTGACTCTTCATATTTAGTGAAGTTCTTCAGTGCTGGTAATTGCTTGGTATAGGGCCTGGGAATGTTGTTTAAGTGGGTCCTTGATATAACCATGACCGGAAGTGACCATTTGGTTACTATAACTTTTGATAAGCATTGTTTAGGAGAGTAAGGGAGGCTTCAGTTGTTAGAGTTGTGATTTATTTTTGTAAATTTTCTTTATTGTAAAATAAACAATTTTTATTTTTGTGTGTATAGACATTAATGTTTTTGATTCGAGATTGGAGCTATCCTTATGAACATTCATATGGTTTGGAAGGTGGAAAGCAGTTTCTTGAAAAGAGATTACAGGTAAGACCTAATTCTTAAAGAGGAGAGCATAAGCACCAAGCTAGGCAAAGGGGTGGGCTGTCCGGACTGCTGGTCACATTGCCAGTATTTACCTGTCGTTGGAATAAAGTATTCCAGGTTAGCCCAAGTGACTCTGTTTGTAATTGATGAAAAGTAAAGTGGTTGCATTCCTACCGAAGAAGACGGTGCCTTGAATCAAAATTAAGGATCATGATCCTTTATTCCTAAAGGTAGCCCCCCATTGAAGTACTTGTGTATTAGTCTGTTCTCACACTGCATAAAGAACTACTTGAGACTGGGTAATTTATGAAGAAAAGAGGTTTAATTGACTCACAGTTCCACAGGCTTAACAGGAAGCATGACTGGGAGGCCTCAGGAAACTTACAATCATGGCGGAAGGTGAAGGGGAAAGCAAGCACCATTTTTTTTTTTTTTTAAATGAGGTTAAAACCAATTCAACATAATTAGATTATTCGAAAGGCATTTCCAGACCCTACTTTTGGAAATAATTTGAGTCATCGCATTTTCTCTCTCTGGTTCATTTAGAAGAAATTAACACAAAGCACAATAGACATACTAACTAAACTCAGAATTATGTAAGTGAAAAACAAGAAAGTTGTTTGGAAAAAACCTTACTGAAATGTGATACATATATTCAGAAAATTGCTCAAATCATAAGCGTGTAGCTTGATGAATTTGTAAAAAAGGAACATAGCTATTTAGCCAGCACCTAGAAGCACCCACCTCCATATACCAACCCCCACCCAAAACCCTCTACCACTATCCTGACTTCTCACAGGCTTTGTTTTTGTACTTTATATGGATGGAATCACATAAAGAATGTATTTGTTTGAATCTAGCTTTTTTTTTTTTTTTTTACCCAATATTATGTTTCTGAGGTTAATCCATGTTGCATATAGTTTAATTCATTTATTCTCATTGCTGTATAATATCCATTGAATGAATAGACAACAGTTTTTCCATTCTGCTGTTATTGGAGATTTAGGTAGTTTCCAGGTTTTAATTATAAATAGTGCATATTTTGTTAAAATTATTTTCCAGAAAAGTATTTAGGAGACTATGTGAGTTATATTTGGATAAATGAGTAATTATCTAAAATGTTTCTAAGTTTAAGATTTTCTTCCCCCCAATACATGCCAGTTTCCCTTCTCAAAATTCTAATAACTAGCATAAATCATAAATAATCACGTAGAGAGGGACCTGAAATCCTAACACATTTCTAAGGTCTTTGTACTGCACTGTAATTTTTTTATCTTAGCTTTTACTTTGCAGGGGCTGAACTTTTTATTTGTAGGCAAATTTATACTTTGTTTTGTTCTGTTTTGTTGCTGTTATAAGTACTTTAAAGGTAAATTCTTAATTTATTTACTGGTGTATAAGTCACAACCGTAATTCGTTATTTGGCTATTAGATACTGTGATTAACTACCTTATTTGTAGTTTTTGCTGTTCCAGGCAGCTTACTTGGGAAAAACATCTTTTCTGGTTTAAGAAAATGTGGGGTTGGCTGGGTGCGGTGGCTCATGCCTGTAATCCCAGCACTTTGGGAGGCCGAGGTGAGTGGATCACCTGAGGTCGGAAGTTCGAAATCAGCCTGACAACCCTGTCTCTACTGAAAATACAAAATTAGCCGGGCGTGGTGGTGCATGCCTGTAATCCCAGCTACTCAAGAGGCTGAGGCAGGAGAATCGATTGAACCTGGGAGGCGGAGGTTGTAGTGAGCCGAGATCGCACCATTGCACTCCAACCTGGGCAACAAGAGCGAAACTCTGTCTTAAAAAAAAAAAAAAAAAAAAAAGTGGGGTCTTAACAAAGTGGTCAGAAATGGGCCTTCGTAATTTTTTGTATTGTCAAAAAAGACTCCTTAGGAGTAGCATCTGAGTTAAGTGTGCATGTGAGTCTGTGTGTGTTTTCTTTAAAAAATTTTTTCTTTCTGCTGTTTACAACTTCACCTGTCTCTCTCTGCCCTCAGGTAAAACAAAATCAACATGAAGAGCTTCAGAATGTAAGGAAGCACATACACAATTGTTTCTCAAATCTTGGTTGCTTCCTTTTGCCACATCCTGGTCTTAAAGTTGCAACTAATCCTAGTTTTGATGGGAGATTGAAAGGTGGGAATTCCCATTCTTTTTAAAATCTGAACTTATTTATTAGAGGTGGAAAGTTTTTTAAGAAAATACATGGCGCCTTAAATGTACTGTTTTATACTGGAGAATGTTTGGATGCATTGTTCATGTTGTGATTGTAATGCTCTGTGTTGTTTCTCTAGCATTTCATTGATTTGTTTGCAGCTGTCTAGCATATTGATTAACCTATTTTATAATGTCTGTAGCTCAGCACTGATGTCCTGAAAATTCTGAAGGCTGAGAGCATTTCCTTTCAATTGATTGCAGTCTGTTAAAAGGTTTTATCATTTTATTATATTGATGAAATCAGACATAAGTCTCTGTTTCGGGAGTGATAGTATAGTTGATGTATGTTGTAGGATTATTTTGAGTGTGGTGGCAAAACGCTTGGGGATTGACAAAACTTTCACAGCATGGCTGGTAAAACAAAATCTAGTAGTAAAACTTAATACAATTTTATGAATTGTTTGCCTCTTGAAAAAGGACATTTTCGTTTATACTAAAAGTGAAATTTGTCTTGGTAGTCCACAAATTTATTTATGGTTTATTTATTATTTGAACTGGCAGTGTTACTGGGGGTTTGGGGAAAATAGCCTAGTAGAGTAGGGGGGGATTATATTTTTTCCTATGGCATGTTGGATGAGCTTTTTTTTTTTTTTTTTGAGATGGAGTCTTGCTCTGTCGCCCAGGCTGGAGTGCAGTGGCCGGATCTCAGCTCACTGCAAGCTCCGCCTCCCGGGTTTATGCCATTCTCCTGCCTCAGCTTCCCAAGTAGCTGGGACTACAGGCGCCCGCCACCTCGCCCGGCTAGTTTTTTGTATTTTTTTAGTAGAGACAGGGTTTCACTGTGTTAGCCAGGATGGTCTCGATCTCCTGACCTCGTGATCCGCCCATCTCGGCCTCCCAAAGTGCTGGGATTACAGGCTTGAGCCACCGCGCCCGGCCTTTTCTTTTCTTTTCTTTTTTTTAAAAAAAATGAATCCACTTCAGTAATAGCTATGTATTCTTGTTTCATAAAACAGAATTTTATGAAATCGAACCAATAGGGACCTAATTTTTTTTGGACTAATATGCTGCTCAATTTTGTGTTTTCTAGATATTGATGAAGACTTTAAACGAGAGCTTCGAAATCTGGTTCCATTGCTGCTTGCCCCTGAAAATTTGGTAGAAAAAGAGATAAGTGGATCTAAAGTCACTTGTAGAGATCTTGTAGAATATTTTAAGGTAGGTGAGCTCTTAAACGGCTTTGTCTAAGATAGAAATGTAGTTGACTTAAAACTCATCTGTATATGTAAGAAATTCCTTGTCTTTATTTTAAAACAAAAAAGAGTAAGATTTGTAATTTATCTTTCTGACTTGAATTAGATGTACCTGTGTTTAAGGATATTTAAAAGATTATAGCAGATTTCTGTCTCCTAGACAGTGATTTAATTTATTTACAAAATTATCTTTTTCTCCATCTCAGATATGGAGAGAACAAGCCATCATACTATAATACTACTCTGTCATTAGTGAATGATAATAGGAATGGAGAACATAATTTTACATCCTTACTTCTCACAAAAACACTCCCTCAGAGTTCTGAGGACTTGATAAGAGCAGCTGAAAGTATTCATACTGGTTCAAGTAAAGTATTCATAGGTTTTTTTTCCCCCTATTCTTTTCTAGTCTTTATAGCTTGCCTGCCAGAACAAGACCGTTGTGGAAGGTTGTATTATTTGTAGTAGTTTTAACTAAGAGTGTATTTTGTTCACTTATTGGATACTTGATAGTTACTCTCATATTATCTTTGTTTAGTTATGAATGAATTTTTTAAAATGTATTTTTACTTTTTAAAATTTTTGTGGGTATGTAGTATGTATACTTATGGGGTACATGAGATATTTTTGATACAGGCATACAATGCATCATAATCATATTAGAGTAAATAGGGTGTCCATCACCTCAAGCATGTATCCCTTCCTTATGTTACAATCTAATTATACTCTTTTAGTTATTTTAAAATGTACAGTAAGTTATTATTGACTGTAACTACCCTGTTATGCTATCAAGTACTAGATCTTATTCTAACTATATTTTTGTACCCATTAACCATCTCTGTTCCCCCTCCAACCTCTAGTCTAGACTAGAGTCTAGGAAAATATAGTTAGAATAAGATCTAGTATTGATAGCATAGCAGAGTACTAGAACAATGGTTTCCTAGACTCTAGTAACCATCATTCTAGTACTCTATCTCATGAATTCAATTGTTTAAAGTTTTAGCTTCCACAAATAAGTGAGAACATGTGATGTTTGTGTTTTCTGTGCCTGGCTTATTTCACTTAACATAATGTCCTCCAGTTCCATCATGTTGTTGCGAATGACAGGATCTCATTCTTTTATATGGCTGAATAGTACTTAATTGTGTATATGTACCACATTTCTTTATCCATTCGTATACTGATAGACACTTAGGTTGCTTCCAAATTGTAGCTGTAGCGACTAGTGCTGCAGTAAACATAAAAGTGCAGATATATCTTCTATATACTGATTTTTTTTTTCTTTTGGGTATATACCTAGCAGTGGGATTGCTGGATCATATGGTCATTTTATGTTTAGTCTTTTGAGGAACCTCAAACCGTTCTCCATAGTGGTTGTACTAATTTACCTTTCTGCCAACAGTGTACGAGGATTCCCTTTTCTCTACATCCTTGCCAACATTTGTTATTGCCTGTCTTTTGAATAAAAACCATTTTAAATGGAGGAAGATGATATCTTTCTGTAGTTTGATTTGCATTTCTCTGATGATCAGTGATGTTTTCATATCCTGTGTCCCATTTGTATGTCTTTTGAGAAATGTCTGTTCAGATCTTTTGCCCGTGTTTTGATCAGATCTTTCGATTTTTTTTTTCTTTTCCCTATAGCGTCGTTTGAACTCCTTATATATTCTGGTTACTAATTCCTTATCAGATGAGTAGTTTGCAAATATTTTCTCTCATTCTGTGGGTTGCGTCTTCACTTTTTTGATGTGCAAAAGCTTTTTAACTTGATATGATCCCATGCATTTATTTTTGCTTTGGTTGCCTGTGCTTGTAGGGTATTACTGAAGAAATCTTTTCCCAGACTGGTGTCCTGGAGGGTTTCCCCAGTGTTTTCTTCTTCTTTTTTTTCTTTATTTTTTTGAAATGGAACCTTGCTCTGTCACCCAGGCTGGAGTGTAGTGGCGTGATCTTGGCTTGCTGTAACCTCCGCTTCCCGGGTTCAAGCAATTCGCCTGGCCTCAGTCTCCTGAGTGGCTGAGATTACAGGCACCTGCCACCATGCCAGCTAATTTTTGTATTTTTAGTAGAGACAGGGTTTCACCATGTTGGCCAGGCTGGTCTCAAACTCCTGAGCTCAAGTGATCTGCCTGCCTCTGCCTCCCAAAGTGCTGGGATTACAGGTGTGAGCCATCATGCCTGGCCACTGATGTGTTCTTTTAGTAATTTCATAGTTTGGGGTCTTAGATTTAAGTCTTTAATCCATTTGGATTTGATTTTCATATGTGGCTAGAGATGGGGTCTAGTTTCATTCCTCTGCATATGGATATTCAGTTTTCCCAGCACCATTTATTGAAGCCACTGTCATTTTCTCAAAATTTGTACTGAAGTACAACTTTCAGTACTGTGTAGAATAGCAGTGGTGAAAGTGGGTTTCCTTGTTTTGTTTCAGATCTTAAAGGAAAGGTTTTCAATTTTTCCCAGTTCAGTATGATACTAGCTGTGGGTCTGTTTTATATAGCTTTTATTATATTGAGATCTGTTCCTTCTGTACCTTTTGAGGATTTTTACTATGAAGGGATATTGAAATTTTACCAAATGCTTTTTCAGCATCAATTGAAATGGTCATATGGTTTTTGTCCTTCATTCTGGTGATATGATGTCTCACACTCATTGACTGATTGATTGATTTGTGTATGTTGAACTATCCTTGCATCCCTGTCTGACCCTTGGTGATAATGAATGATTGTTTTAGTGTGTTGTTGAATGCAGTTGACTAGTATTTTATTTAGGATTTTTGCGACAATGTTCATTAGGTATATTGGCCTGTAATTTTTTGATGAGTCTTTTTCTGGTTTTGGTATCAGGGTAATACTGGCCTTGTAGTATTGGTGTAGAAGTATTCCCTCCTCCTCTGGTTTTCGGAATAGTTTGAGTAGGATTGGTAGTAGTTCTTTAAATGTTTGATAAAATTCAGCAATGAAGCCATTAGCTTTCGGGCTTTTCTTCGTTGGGAGACTTTTTATTATGGCTTTGATCTGGTTAGTTGTTATTGGTCTGACAGGTTTTAGATTTCTTCATGGATCAATCTTGGTAGGTTGTATATGTCTAGGAATTGATCCATTTCTTCTAGGCTTTCCCATGTATTGGCATATAGTTGTTCATGGTGGCCTCTAATGATCCTTTGGATTTCTGTGATACCAGTTGTAATGTCTCCTTTTTCATCTCTGATTTTATTTATTTGGGTCGTCTCTCTTTTTTTCTTAGTGTGGCTAAAGGTTTGTTGACTTTATCTTTTTAAAGAATCAACTTTTTGCTTCATTGATCTTTTGTATTATTTCAATTTCATTAATTTCTTTTCTTCTAATTTTGGGTTTGGTTTGCTCTGCCTTTTCTGGTTAAGATGTATGGTTAGGTTTTTTATTTGAAGTTTTTCCTCTGTTTCGATGTAGGCATTTATTACTGTATAGTTTCTTAGTACTGCTTAACGCTGTATCCCGTACATTTGGTATGTTGTGCTTCCATTTTCATTTGTTTCAAGAATGTGTTCATTTCTTTCTTAACTTCTTCATTGACCTAGTGGTCATTCGAGAGCCTGTTGTATTAATATAATTTCCATGTGTTTGTATAGTTTCCAAAATTCCTCATTATTGGTTTTATTCCATTGTGGTCAGAGAAAATACTTGATATAATTTCAGTTTTTATTTATTTGTTTGAGACCAAGTCTTGCTCTTTGGCCCAGGCTGGAGTGCAGTGGAGCACTCTCAGCTCACCGCAACCTCTGCCTGCCAGGTTCAAGTGAATCTCCTGCCTCAGTCTCCTGAGTAGCTGGGACTACAGTAACACATCACCATGCCCAGCTAATTTTCGTATTTTTAGTAGAGATGGGGTTTCATCATGTTGGCCAGGCTGGTCTCGAACTCCTGACCTCTAGTGGTCCACTTGCCTTGGCCTCCCAAAGTGCTGGGATTACAGGCATGAGCCACTGCGCCTAGCCCTCTTTCTTTAGTTTCTAATAATACTTGCTTTATATATCTGGGTGCTCCAGTATTGGGTGCATATATATTTACAATTGTTATATCCTCCTCTTGAATTGATCCCTTTATCATTATATAATGAACTTCTTTGTCTGATATAAGTGTAGCTTCTTCTGCTCTTGTTTTGATTTCCATTTGCATGGAATATCTTTTTCCATACTTTTATTTTCAGTCTCTGCGTGTCTTTATAGATGAAGTGTGTATCACCAGTTTTTAAAACCCATTCAGCCACTCTGTGCCTTTTAATTGGAGAGTTTAGCCCATTTACACTCAAAGTTACTGATAAGAAGTTAACCTCTGCCATGTTGTTATTGTTTTCTGCTGGTTTTGCGGTCTTCCTACCTTCCTGTCTTCCTTTTAGTGAAGGTGATTTTCTCTGGTGGTATGTTTTAATTTCTTTTTATTTTTTGTGTATCTGTTGTATGTCTTTTGAGGTTACCGTGAGGTTTGCAATTATAATATATTTATTTTAAACTGATAACACTGATTGCCTAAACAAACTAACAAGGAAGGAGAAAACTAATAAAAATTCTACACTGTAACTTTATCCCCCCACTTTTGAAACTTTTCGTTGTTTCTATTGATAGTATACTGTCTATGTCTGGAAAGGTTGTGATTGTTAATATTTTTTATAGGTTCGTCTTTTAGTTTTTCTACTCAGAATATGATTAGTTTACATACCACAATTAGTGTTATAATATTCTGTTTTTCTGTGTATTTACTATTACCAGTGAGTTTTGTACCTTTAGGTCATTTCTTACTGCTCATTAAAATCCTTTATTGTAGGACAGGTCTGATGTTGATAAAATCCCTCAGCTTTTGTTTGAGGAAGTCTTTATTTCTCCTTCATGTTTGAAGTATTTTCATTGGATATACTATTCTAGGAAAAATGTTTTCCACAGAGAAGTCTACTCCCAGATGTGTTGGAGCTCTTTTGTGTGTTGTTTCTTTTCTCTTGATGCATTTAGGGTCCATTCGTGCTTCTTGTTATTGTTGTTGTTTAACAGAAATGGGGTCTTGCTATGTTTAACAGGCTGGTCTCCAACTCCTGGCCTCAAGTGATCCTCCCATCTCAACCTCCCAAGGTGCTGAGATTACAGATGTGAGCCACCGTGCCTGGTCTGTTGTTGTTTTTAATAGAGATGTCATTGTTCAGGCTGGTCTTGAACTCCAGGGTCAGGCAGTCCCCCCACCTTGACCTCCCAAAGTGCTGGGATTACAGGCATATGCCACCATGCCCAGCCAGGATCCATTCTTTACCCTTGACCTTTGGGAGTTTGTTTGGTAGGTAGTCTTGAGGTAGTCCTATTTGGGTCAAGTCTGCTTGGTGTTCTATAATCTTTTGTTGTTAAATATTGGTATTTAGGTGTGGGTAGTTCTCTTGTTATTGCTTTGTATAAACTTTCTACCCCTATCTCTTTATCTACTCCTCTTTAAGGCAGTGAACTCTTAGATTTGTCCTTTTGGGGCTATTTTCTAGATCTTGTAGGCATGTTTCATTCTTTTTCATTCTTTTTTCTTTTGTCTCAGCTGTGTATTTTCAAATAACCTGTCTCCAAGCTGACTAATTCTTCTGCTTGTTCTGGTCTTGTGTTAAGCTCTGAGGCCAGGTGAGGTGGCTCATGCCTATAATCCCAGCACTTTGGGAGGCTGAGGTAAGCAGATCATTTGAGACCAGTCTGGGCAACATGGTGAAACCTCGTCTCTACAGAAAATACAAAAATTAGCCAGGCTCATGATAGTGCATCCTGTAGTTCCAGCTGTTTGGGACACTGAGGTAGGAGGATCTTTTGAGCCTGGGATGCAGAGGTTGCAGTGAGCCAGTATTGCACCATTGCACTCCAGTCTGGGAGACAGAGCAAGACCCTATCTCAAAATAAAAAATAAAAATAAAAAAGAGGCTTGGATGCATTATTCAGTATGTCAGTTGCATTTTTCAGATCCAGGATTTCTGCTTGATTCTTTACAATTATTTCAGTCTGTTTGTTCACTTTATCTGAAAGGATTCTGAATTCCTTCTCTGTGTTATCTTGAATTTGTTAGAGTTTCCTCAAAACTGCTATTTTGAATTCTCTGAAGGTCACTTATCTCTGTCTCTCCAGGATCGGTCACTGGTGCTTTATTTCAGTTTGTTTAGTAAGGTCATGTTTTCTTGGATGGTCTTGATGCTTGTGAATATTTTTTGGTGTCTGGACATTGAAGAGTTAGGTATTTGTTATAGTCTTTACAGTCTGGGCTTGTTTGTACCTGTCATCCTTGGGAAGGCTTTCTAACTATTTGAAAGGACTTGGGTGTTGTGATCTTGGTCACTGCAGCTGTGTCTGCATTAGGGACGTTTCAAGCCCATAATGCTGTGGTTCTTACAGATTTGTAGAGGTACTGCCTTGGTGCTCTTGGGTAAGATCCAGGAGGATTCCCTGGATTACCAGGCAGAGACTCTTGTTCTCTTCTCTTACTTTCTCTCAAACAAATGGAGTCTCTATCTCTGTGCTGAGCTGCCTGGAGCTGGGGGAGGGGGTGACACAAGCACCATTGTGGCCACCATCCCTGGAACTTCACTGGTCAGACCTGAAGCCAGCATAGCAGTGGGTCTTTCCCAAGGCCCATGGTGACTATTGTGTGGTACTGCCTGTGGTCAATCAAGGCCCAAAGGTTCTACAATCAGCAGGTGGCGAATCTAGCAAGTTCCCTCTGGCCTTGGGTGGGTTCAGAGATGCCCTCTGGTGATCTGCCCACCTTGGCCTCCCAAATTGCTGGGATTACAGGTGTGAGCCACTGTGCCCGGCCTTCCTCTCCTTTACTCAAGCAGAAGGAGACTCTCCTCATAGCTACAACATCTGGGAAGGTGCTGGGTCACACCTGAAGGCAACACATTTCTGAATCTCACCCAAGACCCATAGTAAGTACTGCCTGGCTACCACTGCTGCTTATTCAGAGCCCAAAGGCTCTTGAGTCAGCAGGTGATGAACCCTGCCAGGACTTGGTCATACCCCTGAAGACAGTGGGTTCCCTTCCAGCCCAGGGTGTGTTTAGAAATCTTGTCTGGGAGCTGGGGACTGAAATTGGGGCCTTAGGGCTCTGTCTTATGCCTCATTCTACTGTGTCTGAGCTGGTAACCAAATTGTAAAACAAAGGCCTCTTTCGTCTCCCCTCTCCTCTCTTCTCAAGCAGAAGGAAAGACTCTCTCTTAAAGCTGTGAACTACACTGCCTGGGCTTGGGGGAGGAGTGACACAAGCACTCCCTTGGCTGCCCTAGCTGGTGTCTTACTATATCATATGCACCCGAAGTCCACTGGCTCTGAGCCCAGCACGGCACCAGGACTTGCCCAGGAATTGCAGTTCTTGGGGCCTAGATTGCCTTTCAAGTTTATTTCGGACCTCAGAGCACTGTAGCCCATGGTGTCAGGGCTGGCTGCCTAGGGCTGGTCTAAATGCTCCCTCCATGGGTGCTGGCTGAGTTCTGCCCCATGTTGCTTTCCACTGTGGCAGGGCAGCACTGAATTTCATTGCAAAAATTCCACAGTCACTGCTTTCTCCTTCCCTAAACACACAGATTCTCTCTCCACACCATGTGGTTGCTGCTGAGAGGATGGGGGAGAGGTGGTGTAGGCGATTCAAGACTATTTTTCCTATCCTCTTCAGTGACTCTTTCAGTGATTTGAAGTTAAAACCAGGTACTGTGATTGCTTCTGATTTTTGGTTCTTATGAAGGTGCTTTTTTATGTAGATAGTTGTTCAATTTGATATTCCTGTGAGGTGGTAATCACTGGAGGCTTCTATTTGGCCATCTTGCTCTGCTTCCTTCCCAATTATGAATGAATTTTGTCAGTAGAAAGTTGAGATGAGCCGGGCACAGTGGCTCATGCCTGTAATCCCAGCACTTTGGGAGGCTGATGTGGGCTAATCACCTGAGGTTGGGAGTTCAAGACCAGCCTGGCCAATGTGGTGAAACCCCGTCTCTACTAAAAATACAAAATTAGCTGGGCATGGTGGTGCATGCCTGTAATCCCAACTGCTTGAGAGGCTGAGGCAGGACAGTCCCTTGAACCCAAGAGGCGGAAGTTGTGGTGAACTGAGGTTGTGCCATTGCACTCCAGCCTGGGCAATAAGAGCGAAATTCCGTCTTAAAAAAAAAAAAAAAGTTGAGATGAAAGACCCTATATGGATTTCTAACAAACTCTCATCTTTTCCTTCTTACTCTTAAACCACAAATTAAGTTTTGTTTTGTTTTTTTTCTTGAGCTGAAATACAATTTAAGCTGGTCAAAGTAAAATACTGGATAAAATTGTTTCTTAAGCTGGATGTGGTGGCACACACCTTGTAGTTTCAGCCACTTGGGAAACTGAGGCAGGGAGATCACTTGAGCCCAGGAATTCAAGGTTGCAGTAAGCTGTGATCATCCCACTGCACTCCAGCCTCAGTGTCAGGGTGAGACCCCATCTCTAAAGAAAGAGAAAAAAATTTTTTTTTAAATATTAAAACACTGGCAGTAGGGGGTAATTGTGAATTTATTTTCATAAAGAGGATGACATTTTATATCTAACTTTATGCGTTACAACTTTTATGTTTTATTTGTTATAGAAATATCTATGATATTATCTAGCAGCATATAATTTAATAATACTGAGAATAGGGTTAACTTTGTTGGAATAAGGTGATTTTTAAAGCCTAGAATTTACTTTTAATGGCGTGAATTATTTTAATATTTATTGACTTTTCTTTCTTTGGGGATGTGAGCCAAATTGCATAACCCATCAGTCTAACAAATCTTCTCCCTTTTTAGGCTTACATCAAAATTTATCAAGGAGAGGAACTTCCACATCCAAAGTCCATGCTTCAGGTAGAGAGAGTGAGAGAGTGATGTGTGTTGTACATATACTTATTTATGAGGGAGAATAAAAGTTTTTGCTTTAGAGAGAAATGCTGAAAATGGGGGGTGCTTTTTTGCACGCAAATACATTTTGCTTAAGGCCGTATGTGTCATGGGTCCTCAGATTTCATACATTTTTTGTAACTGCACATTGTAGGCCTTCCATGTGTCTAGGCCACCAGAAGTAAGAGTCCACAATACCTTCTCTCCCGATGCTCAAAGTACAGGAAAATTTCTGTTTTATAAGATGACTTAATGTGGGCCTCTCTGAACTAAGCTGCTTCTATTCTGAGTCTTTGACAATGAATGTTGTTTGAAATAAGTCTTATTTTTATTTGGTGTTAATGATTTAGAGCTACTTCTAGTGAATATATATGTCTTTTTTTTTTTTTTCTCTTTCAAATGGTGTTCTTTTGGGACAGTGCCATTTTAACCCATTCATATTTTTAAAAATTTACTACGTTAGGCTATTTTTCCATTTTATAGTAGATTAAACAGTATTTTCTGATAAAAATTCATGCAATAAGTTCTGTGGGTTTGAAAATGTCTTGTAAAATACTGATCATGAGAGAGAGACCCATATGGGTAATTCTCGATTCCTAGCACCTGGAGATCCACACATTTTAGGGTTATATCTATTTATCTTTATCCATTTCCTGAGCATATGTGGTGTTTTCTACAGACACACTTTAACATCAACCTAAGTGAAACAAACTTAGGCAGGCAGTCCTATTGGAACCACTTACCATTGTATCCTTTATACCAGTGTACCCTTCCATAGGAAAGAAAAACTGGAAGTTACTTTATTTGGTTCATTTTCAGACTTGTTTATTGTACATAACTTACGTTAATCAGAATTTTTAGAGTCTTTTTTTTGCATAATAATGGCACTTTTTTTTTTAGGCAACAGCTGAAGCTAATAATCTTGCTGCAGTAGCAGGAGCAAGAGATACCTATTGTAAAAGTATGGAACAGGTTTGTACTTAAAATTTAAATTTGAAGCTAGAGTGAGAAGATTTTTAAATTTTTTTAAAAAGTACTTAAAAAAATATTTTAAAATAATTGAGCTAATTCATGCAGCTTTTGGTACATTATTCCCTAATTCCCCTTTATGGTCTTTGCTGGAAATAAACTATAAGAAAATAATTCACATTTTAGAGAGCAGAATTTGAGCAGTAAGTTGTTAGATAAACTCTACTGAAATATCTTCTGACAAATGTGTGATTCAGAGTGCTGTTATTAGTGACTTCTGATGTTAGTAGCATTAGTTTAAGGCCAGTAGCAGTTTCTGTACTTGCTTGCTCAAACATTAAAATATATTTTTGGGGCATTATGTTTTAACCACTCTCTTGCCAACAATTTTGTGTACTATTATGGTGTATGGATGGTCAAGTGAAGGCAGGTACAGAGCGCAGTGTAAAATTTTTCTGTCTTCAGTTTCAGTTAGTCATAATTGGAAAATTATTTTGCTTGAGAAGGTTCAACATATAAAAAATAACTAGATTATGATAACCTGTGAGGTATTGTGAGTTTAAAACTGAATCATGTAAGTGATTTGACTTTCTGAGACTAAAATCTATGAACAGGAACTTCTTTCAAGTGTTAATTATTTCTAGCATGTAATACTGTAATTCTCTCTGTCCAGGTATGTGGAGGGGACAAGCCTTACATTGCACCTTCAGATCTGGAGCGAAAACACTTGGATCTCAAGGAAGTGGCGATAAAACAATTTCGTTCTGTAAAAAAGATGGGTGGAGATGAGTTCTGCCGTCGTTATCAGGACCAGCTTGAAGCTGAAATTGAAGAAACCTATGCAAATTTTATAAAGCACAATGATGGCAAAAATATCTTCTATGCTGCTCGTACCCCAGCCACACTGTTTGCGGTCATGTTTGCTATGTATATAATCTCAGGACTGACTGGCTTCATTGGCCTAAACTCTATAGCCGTCTTGTGTAACCTTGTCATGGGGTTAGCACTGACATTTCTTTGTACTTGGGCATATGTTAAATACTCTGGGGAGTTCAGAGAAATTGGAACAATGATTGATCAGATTGCTGAAACACTATGGGAACAGGTTGGTATCTATCTTTTGGTTTTTCAGTGGCTAATCTTATTTTCCTGTGATTTTCCATCCTTTGCAGTATTTGTACTCCTACTTTTCCTTCATATGAGAAATGTCAAAAGAATGTCTTCTGTTTTCAGATGTAGAATCTTTATGAATTGAAGATTTTTTTCTTTAAAGTTACAATTTTAATGTACTTTGGTTAGCCTAAATCTGTACCGTCCTCTGGATAGCTTCTTAGTTGTAGGCCTGATTATACCAGATGGTGGGCAGGATCAGAGTCTGTAATGATTTTTTTTCTTTGAGTAAAGAAAATATAAACAACGAATGATTTGAAGGTAAGGAGAAGAAGTTTGGAAGTGGTGCTTTTGGAAAGGAAAATAAGTTTTTTCCTAATACTGGCAAGCAGCAATGCAGGAGAAATGCTGGATGGTAGACAGGTCTTCATTGCCTTCCATGAAGATAGTAGTGATTTCCTGATGTACTATGAGGAACAATCCTGTAGGGATTTCTTACCAAGGAAACTTTGACTTTTGTGTTACGGAAATATTAATTAGTAAAGCAAAGCGCCATGAGCAGAGAACCACGTTCCATCATAATCTTTTACCTCAAAGCAGAATTCAAAGCCAGGCTGTGAACTCTTGCCCAGCAAGTATCTACTAAGGAAAGCCATTTTGTGTATCTGCCTCCTGTGTGCTGGAATTACCTGTGGACAGAAAATTCCACTTACGGATGTTATTAAAATGATCCTTGTGAAATACTTGAACATCATGTCAAGGACCAGAATGAAAGCTACAGTAATTAATGATGACCTCTGTAATAGACATTTCAGATGTCATTTCTGGGCTCATGAAATACTGAGCTTATTTGAAGATCTAGGATATGCGAGTCGGTGTTTGTTTTGGCTATAAACTCGAAGACTGAAGAAGCAGACCATTTTTGTTTTGAAGAAAGTTGATTGGATATTGACTTTTCTTGTAATGATATTATTTTATAAAGTGATCCACTATATTAATTTGGATTTTGTATTTACTCTTTAGAGAAATGCTCTATTCAGATCCGATTGGGAAGTTTATATTTGGGTATTTATTCTATTTAAATTTTTATCTCAATCTCACTACTTGATGTTTCTTTGATATCTTCTAATAGAAGATGGATGCAAAACTAGCGCAACTTCACTTTTAAGAAAAAATTAGCTATTTTAAAATTTTGGATCATTATTTTCTGCAGTATAATTTTCAGTAATTATACAATATCTTCTTTTGAGAAATATCCATCTCTTAAACAGCATTGATTCTAGGATTTTAGAGGTACCATTATTACAAAACAATTAAATGGAAGAATCTAAAGTGTACAAAATCATTTTCAGTATAGTTGAGGTAAGGTGATCAACTAGTCAGATCTGTGCTGTGTCAACAAACCTTGTCTAAATTTCTTTGCATTTCTCTTTTCTTTTGCTTCAGAGGAGTCCCAGGAAGGTGAGAACCTACAGTCTCAAGTTCTTGTAGTCTTAAACTCTTTAGCTTCGAGGCACTCTGAGTCATTCTCCTAACAAATCACTTCATGTTTTAGGTGTTTTCCAAACTCTTTGAAGTTACTAGACGTCGAATGGTTCATCGTGCTCTTTCATCAGCACAGCGACAGAGACTGTCATCCAACAATAACAAGAAGAAAAATTAGACAGTATTTTTAACCTTTTTCTCTATCTGAAGTGTTCACACTTATACATGTAGGACAATAAGCAGGACCGTCTGGGCCGGTCTGCATAAATGCTGTATACACAATACCAGATTTGATGCTGCATATAGGGTATGGAATTGCACATCCATCTCATAGGAATTGTAAATGGTTTGAATAAGAGGAAAGTAATTTTTGTTGCATTATAAAATGTCTAGTAGCATCATAAGTTGTTTTGAGAGAAGCATCTTTTTATTTCCCATATTCCTGGTTATTTTCATCGTTGCTTTGAATTGAATTTTTATATCTATTTTTATATGTAACTCTTTTTTTACCTCATGTTTTTGTTTGTTTTGCACATTTCTCATACCACAGGTATTGAAGCCCCTGGGCGATCATTTGATGGAGGAAAACATAAGGCAGTCTGTAACAAACTCTATCAAAGCAGGCCTGACTGACCAGGTGTCTCATCATGCCAGGTTAAAGACAGACTGACAGTTCATCTCCTCACGGACTCCACTCTCTTTTTTTTCATGCTTGCTGTACAATGAGAACTCAAATAAAAATAAACCAAAGTTTACAATCAACTGTAGAAGTAGTTTAGTGTAACTGGCTTCACAGATGGCTGCCACAGAGTGTGAAAATTGTTTGTTAGTTTTAAGCATTCTTTTAATGGCTCCTAAGGCATGCAGATTTGCTGAGGAGCATTGGTTAATCATGCACCTTTGTGCCATGTTTAATTCTTTTATTTCTTTTTACTTAATCTAATGTTAGTGAATTTGTCTTATGTAAAAGGATATTTCAGGGAAATATTTTCAGAAATCTATTTAGAGTCTCTTTAACACAGTGTCCCATTGAAATTTTAATTTTTAGAGAATTTATGAATCACTGTTTCAAGAACCAGATTGGAATGACAATGAAGCCTTTATTGAGCCACTACATTAAAAGTGTATATTGCTTTACCGCCTTCAATACCAGTATTACATAAATGCATGTATCAGAAACTTCACAGAAATTACATGACAACTCTTGTAGCTAAGAAAGTAATTCTGAGGTGTACATTTGTCTTGCCTTTTTAAATTTATAAACCTGCCCTAAAAGGAGATGCACATCTGGGAAACTGAACTGTCTTTTGCAGTTTAGCCTTCATGTACATAAAATATGCCATTAATTTTATTGGGGAAGAAATTCCATCCAAAAATGTTGCCTACAGCTATGAGTTAAGAGTGTCTGTACAGTGTGTAGCTTTTATTTTCTAAAATCACAGATAGGGCATGTATATGAATTATAAATATATAAATACGATTTTGTATTAAAAGTTTTGTAGTTTATGGCAAAATCTGGTCCTGTGGTAGGCTAAATAAGTACAGTCCCTGTGAAAGGAATGTTTGTGGCTCATGTCAGTGTGTGAATGCATAGACAATTTGAAGTTTTTGATATATTTGTGATATTTATCTTGAGCACTGCAATCTCACCCCCCGCCCCAAGGGAATTCAATGGGAATGTTTATTGTGACTTTGTCCTCTGTTGCATTTTAAAGTTATTTCCTGTAATTTATTTTCAGTACATAATTAAAAATTTGTTGTATATAAAATGAAACTTGTGATTCTTTTTAAAGGAATTTTTTCAAGTATGTATTCCACTACATAAACCACCTTTGTTTATAGTGAAAAGAGCATGAGCAGGAAACACCCCAGTTAAGAGCTCTGAGGCATTGTACCTCAAAGCTAAGCTTGTAAAAAGTTACTTTTCTCTGTCTGTCTCTGTAAGGGAAATCCTATGATTAACCTAGTTGTAGATGGGGATTGTTAATTTCTTTCTCTTTTTGTAAATTTTTTTTTTTTGGTGGTATATGTAAGGCTAACATTTTTTCAGTACTTTTGTGGTCTTCTTTATGAACACCTATTAAAGTACCTAGTTTTGAGACGGAGTCTCTCTCTGTCAACCAGGCTGGAGTACAGTGGCGTGATCTCGGCTCACTGCAACCTCCACCTCCTGGGTTCAAGTGATTCTCCTGCTTCACCCTCCCGAGTAGCTGGGGCTACAGGTGTGTGCCACCACGCCCGGCTAATTTTTTGTGTTTTTAGTAGAGATAGGGTTTCACCGTTTTAGCCAGGATGATCTCAATCGCCTGACCTCGTGATCCACCTGCCTTGGCCTCCCAAAGTGTTGGGATTACAGGTGTGAGCCTCCACACCCGGCCCTTAGTTTGCTTTTTAAGTGAAGAAAATGCAGGTGTTGAGTTACATGCGTGAAAACTCTGAATTTACTTCGGTTGATACATCTTCCCTCCCACTCCCAGATTCTGTTTTTATATGGATTGTATTTGTTTCCATCTGTATTAAATTGCTAACTTACTCATCTGTTCTTAAAGAATCCACCTGAAAAGTGTCTTTATTCTGCCACCCTGTTTTATGAATGCCGTGGACTGTTTTTTATGAATGAAAAAATAATTTGTTGTATAATAGCAGATTTTCTGAAATTAAAGACTTAGCTTACCTTTAAAAAGTTAAAATCTAGACCATTGGCTTTCTTACATTTCTTACTGGAAAAGCGTGCTTTCCTCAAAGAAGACAATTCTCTGCAGGATTCCAAGAAAGCACTTTGGTGTTTCTGTTGGAAGATTCTGAACATTGTTAAGCACGAAGCAGTAAGAGGAGGAAAGACAAACTGAAAGTTGTTGATTGACACATCAGCTTTGGTGTTAGCATCTTTTCTGTGGCAAAGTTTTTAGTAATCTGTATTACCAGTGAGGTTTTTAAAAAGAGATGCAGATTTTCTCACGGACAAATGATTTATCTTCCAAATTAAGATACAAATAATTCGCTGTTGTGAAAGGGGCAATCATCTGTGACCCTGCTATTGAGTATTCCTTACATACTTCTCATGAAGATAGCTAGTCTTGCTTGTACTGTGAAAATATGCTACTTATAGACTTCAATAGCAGTATTTCCTTCTTGAGGGCTATATTTCCGGAGAACTTTCTGCTGGGGTTGCTACATTTTTTTACTTCAGAATTAAGCTGGGCGGGCAAGAGACCTCTTTTGCTGTAGGTATGAGTGCTGTTTTAATTACATTGTTTTGTTATGGGATTTTTTTTTTTTTGGGTCTTAGTGTGATTAAGAACCTATTAAAATATACCACGTAATTTTGGAAAGCACTGTGGTGATGGCTGTTAATGGTCTGTTGTGTTTATATCCAAATGGCTTTTTGGAAAGCAGATGCTTAGGCTTTTAACCAGGTAATAAATAGGCTTTTTGATTAGCTGCTTATCTACCAGTGTGCATTGCTTAAGTCCATTTCACACTTTTAGGCTTTAGCCTAAACATTCGTGTCCTGAATTCCCTCCCTCCCTCTAACTTGACCAGAATGGATCTGCACATCTTGGGTTTTTTCCATTCGTGTCATAGTCGTGGAGTGAGGATGAAAATTAGCTTGAGTTGCTGTGCCTCTGGTAGCCATCTTCTCACTTGGCCAGAGATTACTCATCAAATGACTGTTAGATTCTGTTTGGAACCTCTGTCAGAAAGAGAATGTGACTTTGGGGAGTCTTCCAGTTACTGCTTCCTGTCAAAGCTAGATGGAGGGTTTCCCAGGCAGCACAGAGAATTGCTCCCTCACCTTCTCTACTGAAGTCTTACATTAGATCCTAGGAACTTCTGTCTTTCAGATTTGCATTTTGCTTTAAGTTAGACTGAGGAATTGAGCTGCCCTTAATGTACTCAGTGAAATACAACTTTCATGTCCTTTTAGGATTGTGACATTTGCTGCTTTTCAGAGCCAAATGTATCAGCTGAATAGGTCCAAACTGCCTAGAGATACACAGGAAAGGGCTTAGGGGAGGGAAGTCACAGCCTTTGCATAGCTCAATAAAGCACCTCCATATATACGTTAGTACTCGCCATACTCAGTGGCAGTCCTGTGTGATAGGTAGGAAACCACTTCAACCAAAAGAACCTTGGGCATCTCAGGCTTACAACTTAGGACTCTACTATACACACCTCCAGAGGTTTCAATCAGAAGCTTTAGACAATGACAAGTAATATTCCCAACTCAAGATGCAAGGATTGTCTTGGCTGCATTTCTAAAGGCACTAAGTGGAGGAAGTAACAACTTGCTAATACCGAAACAAGCTGAAAATTACCCATAACATTACCACTCTAAAAAATGACGCAAAGAGTAGAAATGTTCCTGTCCATTTGATTGTACACCTGAGAGAACCATTACTTTGGTGTGTACTATTGGAACCTTTCCTCTGCTTATTGACATGTCTACATATGCATAAAATATACTCGTTTTTTGTTTTACACAAAAATAGAATTATCCTGCACATGATATATTTTTTTCATGTAACGGGGATATTTTCCTAGGTCATTATGTAATTATTTAATGGTTACTTTGATTCTTAGGGTAGGTGGAGTTTTAAGGAGAGAACACTAGACCTGGGATCATTGCTGAGATAGCCTGACTCTGTGTCCCCACCCAAAGCTCATCTTATATTGTAATCCCCGTAACCCTCATAATCACCAGGTGGAACCTGGTGGGAGATGATTGGATTGTGGGGGCAGTTTCCCCCATGCTGTTCTCGTGATAGTGAGTTCTCACGAGATCTATTTGATAGTTTTATAAGAGGCTCTTCCCCCTTCGCTCATTCAATCTGTCTCACCTGCTGCCACGTAAGACGTGCCTCTTTGCCTCTGCCACGATTGTAAGTTTCCTGAGGCCTCCCCAGTCATGTGGAATTGTGAGTCAACTCTTCTTTTATAAATTACCCAGTCTTGGGCATGTCTTTATAACAGTGTGAAAAAGGACTAAAACAACTGCTAAGAGTTTTCTTTTTATGGCAGTTTTCCTCCTATAATAGGATTGTTGAGAGAATCAAATAAAATGTGAAGGAAGGGTGCTTGGGAAGCAGATACAAGAACAGAAAATCGTGCCCTCAAGTTTGCTTGTTTTAAGGCTGGATCTGCTGTTTAGCCACCTGTACTTGAAGCTTGTCCATAACTTACTCCCCGACCACCCCCACCCCATCCCTGGCATTTGGGCTGTTATTTAAGAGTTCTCTAACTTTCTGACAAATTTATATGGTAATTAGTAAACAACATACTCATTCTGGAGCCAAATGGGTCTGCAGCCAAGGACAGTAAGACAGGTCATCTAAAATGGCATGGTTTAGACTTCTCGGTTACAAAACGTGAAGACTACCTAAAAACTCAACCTAGATCTGGAAGAATACTTAAATTTCAATTCTAAGCAAAGGAGATGAGCTTATAGTTAAAACTGAACTTTGTTCCTAGCTCCACCCCCCCACCCCCACAAGCTTCATGAATTGGTGCTAACGCTTATATAGCAGTTGAGCCTCAGCTTCTTCATCTATAAAATAGGACTGATATTACCCCTCACAGATGTTAGGAGGATGTGATGAGAATTTCCACATCCTGGCAGACAGTCTTTTAAATCTTTTTTATGACGCTGATATTTGTAAACAAACACTTATCTTCCAAATTGTACTTATTTTTAACTTCCTCTGTTTCCTGAAGAGGATGAACAAGATGAATTTTGGAGGGTGGTGGTCATTGCTATTTTTGTCTATGGAAGAAAGCATTTTGTCAGTACTTTTCCCCAAATGGGTTGAGCTCCTTGGAAAGAAGAAACCATACTTTATGCACCGTTTTTACATTATCAAACATTTTTGTGCGTACTAAATGCTCAATGTTTTAACATGGACTGGATTAGTCAATTTCAACTCCATCCGCCTTCCATACTTAGGCATATGCCACCTACTGTAGGTAAGCTTGGTTATTTGGCAACTGTGGGATCCTAAATATTGGTTGCTTTTTCTCCCCTTGGCATCAAAATATCAAAATATGAAGAAATATGATCATTAAAAAAAAAAAAACCCTGGTAAAACAACTTTGGGGGGATGGTGAGGGTAGGCTACCTTACGGATTTGGGTTATCCTTTTTTGAGACGGAGTGTCACTCTGTCACCCAGGCTAGAGTGCAGTGGCACAATCTTGGCTCACTACAACCTCTGTCTCCCAGGTTCAAGCGATTCTCCAGCCTAAGCCTTCGAGTAGCTGAGATTATAGGCACCCGCCACCACACCTGGCTAATTTTTGTATTTTTAGTAGAGATGGGGTTGGCCAGGCTGATCTCAAACTCCTGACCTCAGGCAATCCACCCACCTCGGCCTCCCAAAGTGCTGGGATTACAGGTGTGAGCCACCGCACCTGGCCTATGTTATTTTTAAAGCTTTAGTATACTGATTTGATTTAATGCAGCGTCCTGAGTATCTGCTTATATAAGTCCTACCAGAATTGGGTTTACAGGCTGTCCTATAAGGACAGGCCTGTGTGTGTGTGTGTGTGTGTATACATATAAAAATGTGTGTTTGTGTTTATCTCCAAGAGGGATGTTTATATTATTTAGAGAGGACAGGGCAGTTTTTCCTGGGAAGACTGAAGGTTTTGTGTGTGTCGGGGGATATCAACATGTTTGTCATCTATACTAAATGCTGCCAGTGCTCATGCAGTAGCCTTGGCGTGGGTTATTCTTACCTCTGATTTTATAGAGGAGTCATCTCAGGCTCAAAGAGGTCAACCACATTTACCAAAGGGAGTGTGCTCTGGGATTTGAAACCAGGTCTACTGGCTTTAGAGTCCAGAGTGCTATGTACTTACCCACCCTACCACACCACTGTGAAGAGTAAATAGTACCTCCCAGAGAAGAGGAAAGAGAGAGAAGGGTCAACATCAAGGAGGAATGCAGCAGTTGTCCAGCGTGGCTCTTCTAGGGAGTTACTGAAGGGCAGAGATGGATGTAGGAGTGGAATTGAAGTTTAAAGACCTGGGTCAGATGGTGAAGGGCCTTTCAGATCAGGTAGAGGGGCTTGACATTTAGATATTAAGGTTACATGGACGATTCTTAGAAAAATAGAACAGCTAAGCAGCCAATTCTAATACTCTAGTTTCTCAAAGTATGAATTTTTATTTTTATTTTTTACGGGCTGGGGGTGGGGTCTCAAACTCCTGGGTTCAAGCAGTCCTCCCACCTCAGCCTCCCAAGTAGCCAGGACTATGGGCATGCACCATTCCACCTGGCTTGCTTTTTATTTTCAATTAGAGTCACCTGGAGTGCTGTGTTGTAAGTGTACACTCTTGGGCCCCACCCACATTGCATAGTGAATTTAAATCTGTATTTCTACCAGGTCTCTCAGATAATTCTAACGCACACTGAAGCTTGAGATCAGTGTTAAGTGTTTCCTAATAAGTAGCAGAATTATGGATTTCTCCTGCTGTTTCTATACTTTTCTGACTAGGAAAGCTTTCTGCACAGACAGAGCTGAAATTACATTGTTGTACTGTGTTCTTTCCCGGGAGGAAGGTGGAACTTGTATCGGGAGGGAAAGATCTTGGCCATAGATTGGAAGTGTGCACTTCTTCCATGTTAAAGTAAATGTTGTCTCTCAAGTTACAGATGCATTCTGAAGCTTGGATATTCTTTCAAAACTATGCCATTTTGCTTCACAAGCTTTGTACTTGTTCTTTCCTTTTAAATACTTTTGTGAAGGAACACAATAGTTTTAGACATAGCTGATTATTGCAGTCTTCTTTCATTTCATTAGGGAAATGTTTAAGAATGATTATGACACTTCATAATATTCCCTGTTCTTTCATCAGCTTTTGACTACAGAGAAAAGAACCTCAGGACTAATTGTATAAATCAGCAGATCATACCTCCTATCAAAGTGTAATCCTGAAATTTATACATGACTGTCATCCAAATGCACAATGAATACATAATAAAATTTATTCAACTCCTTAATGAGGAAACCAGAGATGGCAAAAGGCTGGTTCAAAGCAGAATTGGAGAAATAGGAGTTATGTAGTCCACCAGGAAGGGCATTTTGAAATGAGTATGCTGAGTAATGTGAGCCCTTAGTAGTAAATGGCAATGCCAGACAGATCAAGATCAGTGAGTCTTAGGCTTTAGCCACAGGAACCCCTTTGGCTTTTAAAAATTGAGTCACCCAAATGGTCTGCCAGTATTTATCTTATTAGAAATTAAAACAAAAATGTTAAAACATTAAAAAATAAGCCAATTATATGTTAACTTTTAAAAATTATATATGTTGAAGGTATGCAACATGCCATTTTTATATACATAGTGAAATGATATAGTCAAGCAAATTAACATATTCATCATCTCACGTGGTTACCCCCTCCTTTTTTTGTACTAAGCACTCCTAAAAGCTGTCTTAGCAGATTTCGAATATACAATACAATATTATTAACTGTAGTCTTCATGCTGCGTGTTAGATCTCTAGACTTACCCTTTGACCTACATCTTCCCATTCTCCTGCCCCTGGTAACCACCATTCTACTCTCTGTTACTATGTGATTTTTTTCCCCCTTTCTTTCTTTTACTTTTAGATTCCACACGTAAGTGAGATCATGCAGTATTTTTCTTTCTATGTTTGACTCATTTCACTTACCATAACGTCCTCTAGGTTCCTTGTCACAAACAGCAGGATTTCCTTTTTTAAGGCTGAATAATATTTCATTGTGTGTGTGTATATATATATACACACCTATATATAGGTGTGTGTGTGTGAATATGTATATATATTCATACACACACACACAATCTGCTAGGATTCAATATATAAAGAAATATATAACTTTCTTTAGCAATTTGCCTAGAAGCTTTCTTGATAGGCATGCTAAGCAATGCCCCAGTATGACTGCTTTTTCCTTTATTTTTAAGTTTTAGATATTTTTTCAAAGCTCATGTCATGCTCCTTTTACCAGAAACAGATTGGGTCAGACAGACCAAATAAATTCCATGTGTAAACAGTAGAAATTGAGACTATATTATAAATTCCTTTCTTTAAGCAATCCCCCTCAAACAAATGAAAGCCTTTTTAAAATTCAATCTGAAATATGCACAAGAAAATTTGAAAGTATAAAGACATTCACCCTTAAGATTCTGATGTACTCATCAGAGATAAACACCGATACCATTTTCCGCCTTCTCATCTGTTATTTGTGTTAGTGTGTACAAGCAAGTGGTCCTCTGTATTTGTTGGTTCTGCATCCATGGATTCAGCCAGCCTCGGATGGAAAATTGAAAAGAGTGAATGGTTGCATCTGTACTGAGCATGTACAGTACAGACTTGTTTTCCTTGTCATTATTCCCTAAGCAACTAGTTTCATAGCATTGACATTGTACTAGTTATTATAAGTAATCTAGAGATGATTTAAATCATATGGGAGGATGTGTGTAGCTTCTATGCAGGCCATTTTCTATAAGGGACTTGAGCATTGTGGATTTGGGTATCCACAGGGATCGTGAAACTAATCACCCATGGATACTGGGTGATGACTGTATTTGAAAGTTTGGTTACTATGTTGTGCATACCCTGGCCTTACCCCCTAGAGATTCTAATTCAGTTGATCTGGGTGCAGGAATCAGTATTTTCAAAAGTTCCCCAGATGATTCTGTTGTGCGGCTAGGACTGAGAATCACTACCTAATCTAACCCCATCTTCAGCTCTTCCCTGGCCTCCCACACCTGTCTTTTGTGTTCTGTATAATCCACAGTCTGTTGTTAACACTTTGTCTAAAGACTTTTTCTCTCTGTGTGCATTCTCTTCATTGTTCACTTTAACTGAAACCCTGGTGTCTTCTATTCCCCTAGTAGAATTTCTCCCGTGCAGCCCCCTCAAGGCTGGCTTTCTCCCTCCCTAGGTACTGCCGGTCCTAACAGAGGTGATGTTCCTGTGCTCCATTGCTCCCTTTCAAGTCTTTTTTCTATTAAACAGCAAATAAAACAGCTTCTTTAAAGTTGTCAGACTTTTCCACTTGTCACCCCAACTTACTGTAGGCGATCTACTGACCTCCCTACCATGCCCTCTCCTTCATTGATAACTCTAGCACCTGGCTTCCAGCCTTTTTCTCTTGTTCCTTCTGTGGTCATTCTTGGATCCTTAATGCCACATGAATGACCCATCTATCTCTTGATTTCTTCAGCCCCCAAAAGACCTCCTTTCCTCCATGTCTGCTCACTCATAAGTCATACCCTTCTACTGTGTCATTACTACCTCCCAGATCTAGATTTTATGGCTTCCTTTCAGTTCGTTGACTGCAGTGTTTCCTTTCAAACAATCCTCTGATCTCATTGAAGCCTCATCCTTTCACCCTACTGCTTGTTCATACATATTGCCCTTATCTCCTTGCCTTCTTACTCAGCTGAGATGCAGTGGTCCAGCACTACAAACATTCCTTAAAAATATCCTTAGCTACTCTGTGTACCCACTTAATGAAACTTCAACTCTGTTTATAAACCCAAGTCTCTACCTGTACCTACACCTAGCAGTTGAATATTGTTGGAGAAAAATCATGGAATCCTGCTGACTAGAGTATTTTTTTTTTTGGCTGAGCACAGAGGACTTTATTGATGATACATGACAAGGTGGGGCTCCCTAGACCCCTCCCTCTTCAGGGGGGTCTGCATGGAAACTGTGAGGAGGGGAGATCCTCAGTGTGGTAGGAGACCTAGTGCAACAGGGAATTTCTAGCAGCTGAGGGCCTGAGGCTGGTGGTCTGGGGGTCTTACTTCTTGGAGGCCATGTGGGCCATGAAGTCCACTGCCCTGTTGTTGTAGCCAAATTCATTGTCATACCAGGAAATGAACTTGACAAAGTGGTCACTGAGGGCAATACCAGCCCTAGCATTGAAGGTGGAAGAGTGGGTGTCGCTGTTAAAGCTGGAGGAGACAACCTGGTGCTCAGTGTAGTCCAGGATGCCCTTGAGGGGCCTCCGATGCCTGCTTTACCACCTTCTTGATGTCATCATATTTGGCAGGATTTTCCAGATGACAGGTCAAATGCATGACTGACACATTGGTGGTGGGGACGTGGAAGGCCATGCTAGTAATCTTCCCATTCAGCTCAGGGATGACCTTGCCTACGGCTTTGGCAGCACCAGTAGATGCAGAGATGATGTTCTGGAGAGCCCCGTGGCCATCACACCACAGTTTCCTGGAGGGGCCTGGGATAAATAGAAAGGAAATGTCTAGGTTAAGATAAAATATTGTGGAGACCAAAGTTCTTATTTGCAGAGGAAGTTTTCAGGTAGCAGGCTTCAGAGAGAATAGGCTGTAAAATGTCTTCTGGGGGACAGTGATGGTGTGGATGGTGGTCATGAGTCCTTCCACAATGCCAAAGTTGTCATGGATGAGCTTGGCCAGAGGGGCTAAGAAGTTGGTGGTACAGGAGCATTGCTGATGATCTTGAGGCCGTTTTCATATTTCTCATGGTTCACGCCCATCATGAACATGGGGCGGTCAGCAGAGGGGGCAGAGATTATGACCTTTTTGATTCCCTGCTGCAAGTGAGCCCCAGCCTTCTCTATGGTGGTGAAGACACTGGTGGACACCACAATGTACTCAGCGTCAGCATCGTCCCATTTAATTTTGGTGAGATCTCGTTCCTGGAAGATGGTGATGAGATTTCCGTTAATGACAAGCTTCCCATTCTCAGCCTTGACAGTGCTGTGGAATTTGCCATGGGTAGAATCATACTGGAACATGTAGACTATGTAGTTGAGGCCAGTGAAGGGGTCATTGATGGTAACAATATCAACTTTACCAGAGTTAAAAGCAGCCCTGGTGATCAGGTGCCCGGTATGGCCAAATCCATTGACTCTGGCCTTCACCTTCACCATGGTATCTCAGGATGTGGCTGGTGCTACATGAGAAGATGTGGCTGTCTGTCAAATGGGAGGAGCAGAGAGCCCTGACTAGAGTATCTTCAATTGCATTACCACAATTCTGAAATAGGTACTCAATTGTCAACCCAAAATAAAATTCTAAGACCTCCCCTAACTATCTGAATGGACTTTGTCCTTGGCCAGGGCTCTCTAAAAATTCAACCTAAAAGACCAGTTCAGGCCATGATGGGAAGTGGGGATCGGATATGCCTAATTAAACCTCTCAGGCATTCACATCAACACAGACTTTAAGTCTGACAGGAAACATTTTACAGCCTATTCTCTCTGAAGTCTACTACCTGAAGACTTCTTCTGCAAATAAGAACTTTGGTCTCCACAATCTTTTATTTTAACCCAGACATTTCATTTCTATTTATCCCAGGTCTTCAGATAAACTCAATCAATTGTCAGTCAGAATTTTTTTTTTTTTTTTTTGAGGTGGAGTCTCGCTCTGTCGCCCAAACTGGAGTGCAGTGGCCAGATCTCTGCTCACTGCAAGCTCCGCCCTTCAGGTTCACGCCATTCTCCTGCCTCAGCCTCCCAAGTAGCTGGGACTACAGGCGCCTGCCACCTCGCCCAGCTAGTTTTTTTGTAATTTTTTTAGTAGAGACGGGGTTTCACCAGGTTAGCCAGGATGGTCTCGATCTCCTGACCTTGTGATCCGCCCGTCTTGGCCTCCCAAAGTGCTGGGATTACAGGCTTGAGCCACCGCGCCCGGCCGCAGAAAATTTTTAAACCTACCTATAGCCTGGTAGATTTAAAAGGTTGTTTAAAGACATTACTATGAAGATTTTCAAATATGAAAGTAGAGAGAATAGTGTAATGAAGTTTCGTGTACCTATGACCCAGTTTAAATGATTATCAGCACATATCCAGTCTGGTTTTATCTACACACTTCCATTCCCCCCACCTGAAGCTTGACTATTTTGAGGGAAATCCCAGATATTATATCATTTCTATCATAAATACTTGGCATATATCAGCAACCACAATACCTTTATCCTAAAATAATAGATCATTACTTAATATCAAATATCCAGTCAGCATTCACATTTCCCCAGTTGTCTCATCAATATCTTTGTTATCACCAATGTCCCTGACCATCCACTACAAGAGGTTGAACTTACTATTTATGTGCATTGCCCCGTTGGGTGGCACGAGCTCTGTGCATCACTGATTTTCTCAAAATTTAAGGGGGATCCATCTACCTTACCTCTTAATTCTTTACAAGTTGCACATCAAGCATGAATCATTCTAGGTTTCATTGATCAGGGCATGTTTTAGTACAAACAAATGAGAACACCCAGTACATTCCTTCTACTTTCTGTTTCTCCTACCCCCAAACAAAACTGCATTTCAGAATTAAAAGCTTTGTGTTCTTGAGATAGTTATACTTATATATACACTCACTTTTATTTATTGATACCCAGACATACATTCTGACTGTTGGCAAAATACCATTCGATTCCTGTTAAGAGCCTGTCCTGCACCAGGTAGGACAACACCCACTTTTACAAAGTGCTGTCTCTTGGCTGGTACTGGAGAGTTCAGAAAGCCATTCTGCCATTCTAGAAGGTTACCTGCTTCACAGCAAAAGCATTCACTGGTCTTGCCATATATCTTGTGAGCACTGGCTTATTGCATTATTACTTTCATTGTAAAATAAATTTCTTCATAAAAAGCACCTTTGGGGCTTGGCGCAGTGGCTCATGCTTGTAATCCCAGCACTTTGGGAGGCCAAGGCAGTCTGATCACCTGAGGTCAGGAGTTCGAGACCAGCCTGCCCAGCATGGTGAAAGCCCATCTCTACTAAAAATACAAAAAAATTAGCCAGGCGTGGTGGCAGGAGCCTGCAATCCCAGCTGCTCAGGAGACTGAGACAGGAGAATTGCTTGAACCCAGGAGGCAGAGGTTGCAGTGAGCCGACATTGTGCCATTGCACTCTAGCCTGTGTGACAAGAATGAGACTCTGTCTCAAAAATAAATAAAATAAAAGCACCTTTGGGTAGAATATTATGGTCATGATTAAGGTATTTAGTACATCTGAAAAGGATACCATACAGGGAAATCTAATCCATAACCAGAATGAGTGTCTCAGTGGAGACAAATTGCAGCCTTTCGGTGATGAAAGTGGTCTTCGTAACCTTTTTTTTTTTTTTTTTTTTGATACAAAGTCTCTGTCTCTCACCAGGCTGGAGTGCAGTGGTGCGATCTCGGCTCACTGCAATCTCCGCCTTCTGGTTTCAAGCAATTCTCCTGCCTCAGCCTCCTGAGTAGCTGGGGTTACAGGTGTGCGCCACAACAGCCAGCTAATTTTTGTAATTTTAGTAGAGACGGGATTTCACCATGTTGGGCAGGACGGTCTCAATCTCGCGACCTCATGATCCGCCCGCCTTGGCCTCCCAAAGTGCTGAGATTACAGGCGTGAGCCACCGGGCCCCGCTCTTTGTAACCTTTTAACCAGATGCCAAACTAATCTCCTTGGGTTCCTGCACCATATTGGAAGCTCAGAGTTGACAGACTGGGCTCTCAGCCATGGTGGTAGGCAGATCAATTTCCGTGTGAAATCTGTTTGCTGAGCCCAAGTGTCCCCTCCATTCCTCCTTCCATGGTAATGGGGTTCCTGAAGCTATCCAGCAGGCACTGGAGTGGCTGGGGAAACAGTCTTTTACATTGTACTCAGGAATTCCTGACATCTCAACTTTATTTAGTGTAGGCCACCATTGAGTCCAGATTTTAGGACACAATTAGAATCATGTCCTAGGGCAAACAATTAGAACCTCTCCTAGTTTGCCTAATCCTTTAACTTTGGAACCTCTAAAGTGAATTCTTGTTACAATGTAGCCCAATCTAGCATCATCTAGCATCCACAGAATCCATTCTCACGAATAGTATTACTCAGGTTTTCTGAGTAAATAAGCAAAACTTGAAAAGCTTTTTTTTTTTTTGGTTTTGATATGTATTTTCTCTAGGGTTTCACTTTCTAATTGGCCTCATGGGATAAGTGGATATAATTATAGTTTTAGGTCCAGTAGAAATGACATGCGGAAAATTGGTATATCATTAAGGTAGTTATTACAGAGTCTTTAAGCAAGGCGGGCTGGGCGCAGTACCTCCTGCCTGGATTCCCAGCACTTTGGGAGGCTGAGGTGGGCGGATCACTTGAGGCCAAGAGTTAGAGACCACCTGGCCACTGCACTCCAGCCTGGGTGACAGAGAGAGGCCCTGCCTCAAAAAAAAAAAAAAAAAAAAAAGAGAAGGGAAAAAGCAAGGTGGGATCAACTTTATCAAGCAGAGAAGAAAAGTCGCTTTTCTCTCCAGAGCGGCTCAGGGCATGCCAGTGCTCCATCTGTCTCTACTCATTCACTTCCCCCAGTGTGAAATGCTTGCTTTCTGCTTAGGTGATTCATATCCATGGTTCCCAAGGCGCAGCTTCTTCATGCCTGAGAGGTCAGGCCCATTTCATACTTCCCTTGTACGGAGTCCTCTAGCCATTGTCTATGTCACACGCATTGCTACTTACCTGTATTCCCTTTAGAATTGCCCCACACATGCACATTGTGTTAGCTCCTCAGGGAAGCCTCCGCTGCTCCAAGGAAGGTGTGTAGATAGGTGCAGGCAGCCCTCATCTCCTTGTGCCTTGCTTTATTGTTCTTTGCATGTATCACACTTTTTTTTAAATGGAAGATTTGTGGCAACCCTGCCTCGAGAAAGTCTATCGGTATCATTCTTCCAACAACATGTGCTCAGTTTGTGTCTCTGTGTTGCATTTTGGTAATTCTTTTTTTTTTTTTTTTTTGAGACGGAGTCTTGCTCTGTCACCCGGCCCGGAGTGCAGTGGCCAGATCTCAGCTCACTGCAAGCTCCGCCTCCCGGGTTTACGCCATTCTCCTGCCTCAGCCTCCGGAGTAGCTGGGACTACAGGCGCCCGCCACCTCGCCTGGCTAGTTTTTTGTATTTTTTAGTAGAGACGGGGTTTCACCGTGTTAGCCAGGATGGTCTCCATCTCCTGACCTCGTGATCCGCCCGTCTCAGCCTCCCAAAGTGCTGGGATTACAGGCTTGAGCATTTTGGTAATTCTTGCAATATTTCAAACATCTTCTTTTTTATTGTATTGGTTATGGTGATCTCTGGTCAGTGATATTTGATGTTACTATTGTAATTGGGGCACCACAAACTGTGCCCAAAGACGATGACAAACTTAATTGATACATGTGTGTGTTCCAACTGTTCCAACCACTGGCCTTCCCCCATCACTCTCCCTCTTCTCAGGCTTCCCTATTCCCTGAGACACAACAACATTGAAATTAGGCCAGTTAATAACTCTACGATGACCTCTAAGTGTTCAAGTGAGAGGAAGTGTCACGTGTATCTCACTTTAAATCACAAGCTACAAATGATTAAGCCCAGTGAGGAAGGCATGTTGAAAGCTAAGATTTGTCAAAAAGTAGGTCTCTTGCACCAGTTAGCCAAGTTGTGAATGCAAAGGAAAAAGTTGTTGAAGGAAAGAAAAAGTGCTACTCTAGTGAAGACACAAATGATAAGAAAGCAAAACAGCCTTACTGCTGGTACGGAGAAACTTTGAGTAATCTGGATAGAAGATTAAACCAGTCACAACATTTTCTTAAGCCAAAGCCTAATCCAGAGCAAGGCCCTAACTCTTCAATTCTGTGAAAGCTAAGAGGTGAGGAAGCTGTAGAAGAAAATTTGAAGCTAGCAGAAGTTAGTTGATGATATTTAAGGAAAGAAGCCATCTCTGTAACATAACATAAAATCAAGGTGACGCAGTAAATGCTAAAGTAGAAGTGGGAACAGGTTATCCAAGAGATCTAGCAAAGATCACTGATGAAGGTGGCTACAGTAAAGGACAGATTTTCAATGTAGATGAGATAGTCTTATATTGGAAGAAGATGCCATCTAGGACTTTCATAGCTAGAGAGAAATGAATGCCTGGCTTCAAAGCTTCAAAGGACAGGCTGACTTTCTCGTTAGGGTCTAATACCGCTGGCAACTTGAAATTGAAGCCAATGCTCATTTACCATTATGAAAATCCTAGCTGGGCGCAGTGGCTCATGCCTGTAATCCCAGCGCTTTGGGAGCCAGAGGTGGGTGAATCACTTGAGATCAGGAGGTTGAGACCAGCCCGACCAATGTGGTAAAACCCCATCTCTATTTAAAATACAAAATTAGCCAGGTGTAGTGGTGGACGCCTGTAATCCTAGCTACATGGGAGGGTGAGGCAGGAGAATGCTTGAATCGGGGAGGTGGAGGTTGCAGTGAGCCGAGATCATGCCATTGCACTCCAGTGTGTCAGAGCGAGACTCTGTCAAAAAAAAAAAAAAAAAAAAAAAAAAAAAAAATTCTAAGACCCCTAAGAATTATGCTAAATCTATTCTGCCTGTTCTCTGTAAGTGGAACAACAAAGCCTGGATGACAGCATCCCTGTTTATGGCATTATTTACTCAATATTTAAAACCCATTCTTGAGAATTACTGCTCAGAAAAAAATTCATTTGAAAATATTACTGCTCATTGACAATGCACCTGGTCACCTGTGAACTCTGATGGAGGTGTATAAGAATATGTATTAATATTGTTTTCATGTCTGCTAACACATCATCCATTCTGCAGTCCATAGATCAAGGAGTCATTTTGACTTTCAAGTCTTATTGAGAGGTGAAGCCACCTGGACTTCCTGGGTCGAGTGGGGACTTGGAGAACTTTGTCTGTCTAGCTAAAGGATTGTAGATGCACCAATCAGCACTCTGTGTCTAGCTAAAGGATTCTAAATGCACCAATCAGCACTCTGTAAAAACGCACCAATCAGTGCTCTGTGTCTAGCTAAAGGATTGTAAATGCACCAATCAGCACTCTGTAAAAATGCACCAATCAGCACTCTGTGTCTAGCTAAAGGATTGTAAACGCACCAATCAACACTCTGTAAAATGGACCAATCAGCAGGATGTGGGCGGGGACAAATAAGGGAATAAAAGGTGGCCACTCCAGCCAGCAGCGGCAACCCACTTGGGTCCCCTTCCACGCTGTGGAAGGTTTGTTCTTTCACTCTTCACAATAAACCTTGCTGCTGCTCACTCTTTGGGTCCACACTACTTTTATGAGCTGTAACACTCACCGTGAGGGTCTGCAGCTTCATTCCTGAAGTCAGCAAGACCACGGACCCACCAGGAGGAACAAACAACTCCGGAAGTGCCACCGTTAAGAACTGTAACACCCACTGCAAAGGTCCGCGGCTTCACTCCTGAAGTCAGCGAGACCATGAAACCACCAGAAGGAAGAAACTCCGGACACATCTGAACATTGGAAGGAACAAACTCCGGGCACACCATCTTTAAGAACTGTAACTTCATTTTAAGAACTGTGGCTTCATGCTTGAAGTCAGTGAGACCAAGAACCCACTGGAAGGACCCAACTCCAGACACATTATTATTTAAGAAATATAGTTTGTAAGATATAGCTGCCATAAACAATGATTCCTCTGATAGATCTGGGCAAAGTAAATCGAAAAGCTTCTGGAAACAACTCACCATTCTAGATACCAGTAAGAACATTCATGATTCATGGGAGGAGGTCAATATATCAATATAAACAGGAATTTGGAAGAAGTTGATTCCAGTTCTCCTGGGTGACTTTGAGGAGTTCAAGACTTCAGTGGTGGAAATAGCTGCAGATGTGGAAATAGCAAGAGAACTAGAATTAGAAATGAAGCTTGAAGATGTAACTGAATTGCTGCAACCTCATTATAACACTTTAACAGATGAGGAGTTGCTTCTTGATGATAAACAAAGAAAGCAATTTCCTGAGATGAAATCTATTCCTGCTGAGGAGGCTGAGAACACTGCTGAAATGACAACAAGGGATTTAGAATATTACATACAGTTAGTTGATAAAGCAGTGGCAGCATTTGAGAGGGCTGACTCCAATTTTGAAAGTAGTTTTGCTTTGGTTAAAATGTTATCAGATAGCATCACATGTGACAGAGAAATCCTTCATTAAAGGGAGAATCCATCAATGCCTCAAACTTCATTGTCTTATTTTAAGAAATTGCCACAGCCACCTCAACTTTCTGCAGCCACCACCCTGATCAGTCAGCAGCCATCAACATCGAGCAAGACCGTCTACCAGCAAAAAGACTTGCTGAATGCGTAGATGATTGTTAGCACTTTTTAGCAATAAAGTGTTTGTTAATTAAGGTATATCCATTGTTTTTTAGACATGATGCTATTTCACACTTAATAGACTACATTATCACGTAAACATAACTGTATAAGCACTAGGAAACAAAAAAAATTGTGTGACTTGCTTTATTGTGGTATTTGCTTTATTTCAATTGTCTGGAATTAAACCCACAATATCTCCAAGGGATGCCTCTATATGAAATGTTGAAATCTTGGCCCTTGCATGGCTTCCTTTATATTCAATAAATGTACTCCCAATTAAATATAATGCCTATCTTCCAATCTGCCTTCACTAATCCTCGAGAGATAGAAATAATCACTGGAGGGCTGGCAGCTGCAGGGGTCACCTGGGGCGAGGAATGGGAGATGGCATAGGGAACTTTGCATGATCTCTGCAAGTTCTGCTGTCTTGGAGACAATTAGATGGTTTTGCACCTTATGCCTTTCAGATTCTAAGCTCTCAAAAAGTTATTTCTTGACAGTCACATTTAGAAAATTTACCTATATCCTTAAGTCTGAATATTCTAATTAGTTTCTTTCAACCTAGTGGAATTATTAGAGGATAGCAAGTTTGAATTGCTGCCAATACATACCCAATGAGCACCAAGTTATTTTCAAAAACGTATGAACATTGCAAAACATTTGCATTTTTTTCCTTGGGCCTGTAAAACTTGGTATTATGCCTATTCAGTCTGTAAGCATACTTTCCTTACCTGTATGCTCATTCGTTCAACACATTTATTGAGTGCCTACTATATCCCAGGTACTATGTTACATGGTGGGGGCACAGTGGTGAACCATGTGCTGTCTTTTTTGCCGTAGCCTTGTCTACCAATGCTAAATTAGAGAGTCCTGTTATTTACCTAGAGTACAGCAGGGGGCAGATGAAGCCCATCTTTCAAAATCATTTGCTGTAGCTCAGCATATCTGATGTAGCAGGTTGTGATTGTTACTTAGTCCAGCTTTCAAAGGAAACTACGATCTGCTTTTGCGTTTATGCTCATTCAGTATCTAATTTAAGGTATCCCTGGGATCAAATCTGGGGAAAAACAATGAACTACAGGTACATTTCATTTTTCAGAGTAAATATTTTTCTGAAACAGTTGCTAGGAGAGGTTGCTAAATACAATAATTCTACTCTGATTTTTTTTTTTTTTTTTTTGAGACAGGATCTTGCTCTGTTGCCCAGGCTGGAGTGCAGTGGTGCAATCTCGGCTCACTGCAACCTCTGTCTCCCAGGTTCAAGTGATTCTCAGCTTCAGCCTCCTGAGTAGCTGGGACTACAGGCGTTTTATATTTTTTAGTAGAGATGGGGATTTCACCATGTTGGCCAGGCTTGTCTCAAACTCCTGATCTCAAGTGATCTGCCCGACTCAGTTTCCCAAAGTGCTGGGATTACAGGTGTGAGCCACCGCAGCCTGGCCTAATCTGATTCTTTTCAAAAATAAAGACTATTAAATTGATTTAATATTAATTTAATACTTTGCATAAATCTAAATTTTTATTCAGGTGTTTGCTTAAATTGAACTGCAGCCGCATTTTTATTGTTGCTAAGAGGATGGATAAATAAATCATCATTTTCGTTAGTGAATCTTGTGTCTATTTCAGCAATAGGAGCCCCTCCTACATTCTCAGACTTTGAGAGTGAATAAGGGGAAGTTTTCAGAAACATAGAGAAAGTAAACGTGCATGTGTGTGTGTGTGTGTGTATGTGTGTGTGTTTATGTGTGTTTTATGTATCATTATGTCCACAAGAATGTTGTCCGCACAATGTTTGAAGGGGCAGGAGAGAAGAAGGTCCTGGGGATGCTGGTCTTGCATTTTGGGCAGAGACCTCAAAAGAATATTTCTAATTTTGGACTTTTTAATGCTATGTTAGATTTGCTGGGTGCTTTAAAGCAGTAAGTATTTATGTGAGGTATGAAGCTAGATATTTGAATTTCTTTTGTAAAGGAAAATCTGAGCTAGAGAGCAAAGTCACCTAAGTAAATACCTTTTGTTAACCAGTATCCCACTGGGTCTTTTTTAATCTAACGTTTCCCTGGCCCTGCTGTTCTATTCCTGTCTTAGAAACAATCACAAGAAAACTGTACTTATTCTTTCGGATTATGACTTCATAGGGAGCTAGTGATTGAGTACATGTGGAAGGTGAGGTTAAATCAATTTCTAGTGGATCTGAGATCCAATCACATCTTATTATTCTATCAAATTATTTATCTTCCCTGATACTTAGTTCTGTGGAACAGGGTCATTTTTCTGTTGCTCACCACTGACTTTCCTATGTCCATTATGTTTTCCATGTACCAGTGCTTTAAGATGATAAATAACAGCCCTCCCATTGACTTCATTTTAAAAAGTCTAAAGAGATTAAGAAACATGGATAATCCCAAGCACGATTTATTTGGTAATTGTGTTTGTGTAGTGTGTGTGTGTGTGTGTGAGAGAGAGAGAGAGAGAGAGATTTCCAAGAGTTTTCCAACCATCTGTACCTGATCCACCTATGAATGCGTTGAAATAAGGAGGTACTAAGTAAGAATAGCTAAGGGACTCTTTCAAATGCCCTCTAACTTGACCATCCAACATTGCAGATTCTTTGAATTAAAAGGCCCCTACCTTGCCCCACCCATCACTGAAGGGAAGTCACCCATATTTATTGGATCAGCCACTAAATCTTGAGGCAATATTCCATTATTAGACAAGTCTCGTTTCTTTTTCTTTCTGGGGACGAAGGGGAGTTTTTTTTTTTTTTAATGTTCGTTTTTGTTTTTTTTTTGAGACACACTTTCACTCTTGTTGCCCAGGCTGGAGTGCAATGGCAGTGGGGCGATCTCGGCTCACTACAAGCTCCGCCTCCTGGGTTCACGCCATTCTCTGGCCTCAGCCTCTGGAGTAGCTGGGACTACAGGCGCCTGCCACCACGCCAGGCTAATTTTTTTGTATTTTTAGTAGAGACGGGGTTTCACCGTGTTAGCCAGGATGGTCTCGATTTCTTGACCTCGTGATCCACCCGCCTCGGCCTCCCAAAGTGCTGGGATTTTAGGCGTGAGCCACCGCGCCCGGCAGATTTTTGTATTTTAGTAGAGACGAGGTTTCTCCATGTTGGCCAGGCTGGTCTCCAACTCCTGATCTCAGGTGATCTGCCTGAGATCAGTGACTTAAATAAATTCAGTGACTCGTCCTCCCAAAGTGTTGGGATTACAGGCGTGAGCCACCGCGCCCGGCCAAGGGGGAGATGTTTTAAAACTATTTCAGAAGTCAGAAAATAGTGTAATAACATTTATATGGCCACTACCTAAGGATTAATAAGTACTAATGTTTTGTCCTTTCAGCCTCAGCTACACATCGCTGGGAAGTAATTATTCATGGGTTTCTTACTGTTTTGTGCATCTGTGAGCGAAATACTGACTGTCCCTTATACTGGACTATCTTTTCAAGGTTGTTAGTATAGTAAATAACTTTGGAAGATGGAGATAGTGTTTCTCTTCAGAGTAAAGGGTAGGTTTGCTTACAACCTTGGAAGATATAGTGTCTAGTTATGCTTAATACTTTTTATAAAACAGATTCCTAAGCTCAGGATGCCTCTCCTGTGATCCAACCTTTTGTATGTGCAGGTGTCAGCTGTCACTCTTCACATCGGCCTGGGGAAGATAGGGCTTAGGACATTGGTGCACAGATGCTGATATCTGACTACTGCTATTGCTATGAGTAATAAATTGTCTTTTGTCTCTAATCTAGGAGGGTCGTATCAGTATCCATGAAACAGTAGCAGGCTATTATTTAAACTATCCTAGGCCATAGGAAAATATGAAAATAGCTCCAAATTCATTTTATAAAGCTAGAATAATTAATACTAAAGCATGATAAAGATAGAAAAAACTAGGCAACTTCATCTACAAATACAGAAGCAAAAATTCTAAGCAAAAATTGGTCAATAAAATCCTGTAGAAAATTGTAAAAATAATACATGGAAATTGAATCAAGTTTATTTTAGGTGTGTAAAGATAGTTTAAAACTACAGTAGGCCGGGCGCGGTGGCTCACGCCTGTAATCCCAGCACTTTGGGAGGCTGAGGTGGGTGGATCACGAGGTCAGAAGATCGAGACCACGGTGAAACCCCGTCTCTACTAAAAATAACAAAAAAATTAGCTGCGCGTGTTGGCGGGCGCCTGTAGTCCCAGCTACTCGGGAGGCGGAGGCAGGAGAATGGTGTGAACCCGGGAGGCGGAGCTTGCAGTGAGCCAAGATCGCACCACTGCACTCCAGCCCGGGCCACACAGCGAGACTCTGTCTCAAAAAAAAAAAAAAAAAAAAACCTAGAGTATTCATCAACAAAATATATCTACTAGGTTAACAGATGAAAAGAGAAAACAACTGTATTGTAACAGTAGATGATAAAAGGCATTTCATAAAATTTAAAAATTACTAATAAAAGCTCCATGTAAAATAGGAGAATAAAACTTTTTAAACATAATAATAACTCTAGCAAGTTATGAAATACTGAAGCCATTTTAAAATCAGGAACAAGAGATTGCCTGCTATTACCATTATTATTATTTTTTGGAGATGGAGTCTTGCTCTGTCAGCCAGGCTGGAGTACAGTGGCATAATCTGGGCTTGCTGCAAGCTCCACCTCCCGGGTTCAAGCGATTCTCCTGCCTCAGCCTCCTGAGTAGTTGGGACTACAGGTGTGTGCCACCACGCCCAACTAATTTTTGTATTTTAGTGGAGAAGGGGTTTTGCCATGTTGGCCAGGCTGGTCTCGAACTCTTGACCTCAGATGATCTGACCACCTTGGCCTCCCAAAGTGCTGGGATTATAGGTGTGAGCCACCATGCCCACCCTTATTACCATTATTTAGTATTGTTTTGGAAGTTTTAAATAATGCAATAGTATAATGTGTAAAATATTGGAGAAAAACAAAACAAATTATCTCTTTTTTTTTTTTGCAGAAAATATAAGCATAATTCAGTTACTTAGATAATCTGTTAGAATTTAGTGACTTCAATAACTCACCAGGATGGAGAGGAGAATTAAGGTGACTGAATATGAGAAACATACAAAATCAATAGCTTTTCTCTAAATAAGCACATCCAGTTAGAAATGAAAATAAGATGGTATCTCATTGTGGTTTTGATTTGCATTTCTCTGATGGCCAGTGATGATGAGCATTTTTTCATGTGTCTGTTGGCTGTATGAATGTCTTCTTTTGAGAAATGTCTGTTCATATCCTTTGCCCACTTTTTGATGGGGTTATTTGTTTTTTTCTTGTAAATTTGTTTGAGTTCTTTGTAGATTCTTGATATTAGCCCTTTGTCAGATGAGTAGATTGCAAAAATTTTCTCCCATTCTGTAGGTTGCCCGTTCACTCTGATGGTAGTTTATTTTGCTGTGCAGAAGCTCTTTAGTTTAATCATATCCCATTTGTCAATTTTGGCTTTTGCTGCCGTTGCTTTTGGTGTTTTAGACATGAAGTCCTTGCCCATGCCTATGTCCTGAATGGTACTACCTAGGTTTTCTTCTAGGGTTTTTATGGTATTAGGTCTAACATTTAAGTCTCTAATCCATCTTGAATTAATTTTTGTATAAGGAGTAAGGAAAGGATCCAGTTTCAGCTTTCTACTTATGGCTAGCCAATTTTCCCAGCACCATTTATTAAATAGGGAGTCCTTTCCCCATTTCTTGTTTCTCTCAGGTTTGTCAAAGATCAGATGGCTGTAGATGTGTGGTATTATTTCTGAGGACTCTGTTCTGTTCCATTGGTCTATATCTCTGTTTTGGTACCAGTACCATGCTGTTTTGGTTACTGTAGCCTTGTAGTATAGTTTGAAGTCAGGTAGCGTGATGCCTCCAGCTTTGTCCTTTTGACTTAGGATTGTCTTGGCAATGCGGGCTCCTTTTTGGTTCCATATGAACTTTAAAGCCATCTCACGCCAGTTAGAATGGCAATCATTAAAAAGTCAGGAAACAACAGGTGCTGGAGAGGATGTGGAGAAATAGGAACACTTTTACACTGTTGGTGGGAATGTAAACTAGTTCAACCATTATGGAAAACAGTATGGCAATTCCTCAAGGATCTAGAACTAGATGTACCATATGACCCAGCCATCCCACTACTGGGTATATACCCAAAGGATTATAAATCATGCTGCTATAAAGACACATGCACACGTATGTTTATTGCGGCACTATTCACAATAGCAAAGACTTGGAATCAACCCAAATGTCCATCTGTGACAGACTGGATTAAGAAAATGTGGCACATATACACCATGGAATATTATGCAGCCATAAAAAAGGATGAGTTTGCATCCTTTGTAGGGACATGGATGCAGCTGGAAACCATCATTCTTAGCAAACTGCCACAAGAACAGAAAACCAAACACCGCATGTTCTCACTCATAGATGGGAACTGAACAATGAGATCACTTGGACTCGGGAAGGGGAACATCACACATCAGGGCCTATCATGGGGAGGGGTGAGGGATTGCATTGGGAGTTATACCTGATATAAATGACGAATTGATGGGTGCTGACGAGTTGATGGGTGCAGCACACCAACATGGCACAAGTATACATATGTAACAAACCTGCACGTTATGCACATGTACCCTAGAACTTAAAGTATAATTAAAAAAAAAAGAAAAAAGATCCACTATAAAGAGAATCATAACCAATTTCATACTGTAGCATCTCAGTTTTGTAAATATATTAATGTCTATTTATTCATAAAATAATATGTGTAAAAAAAAATGAAAATAAGAAAAAAACTTATTCTTGGTAGAAACAAAAACTACAAAATACTCAGGAATGAGTCCAATAAGATGAGTAAAAGACATATTTGAAAACAACATCAAATTGTGTTAAAAGACATGAGACAAAATTGAGTAAATGAAGAAATATACACTAATTTCATAATGTAAGATTTAATTTACAATGTTAATTCTTATTTATAATCCATATTAATATGCAAATATAATTAAATTTAATTGGAATCAAAATGATTATTTTCAGTGAATGGACAGGAATAGACAAAAAGATGTTAAAGATGATGTAGAAGAATAAGTATCTGAGAAGAGTTAAGAGTGGTGACTTGCTTTACCAGGTAGTTAAATTTAAAACAAAGCTACAGGATTCAGACAGTAAGGAACTGGTGCTAAAATAGACCACTGGAGAGAAGAAGAGAGTCTAGGAGTAGGGTGAATGAATATAAAAACATAATGAATGACAAAGGTGTCATAATTCAATGGGAAAAGGATAACTTTAAAAAACAAATTGTACTACCATAGATGGGTAGGCCTTAAGACAAAAATAAAGCCCTCCTAATTCAGATCTCATTCAAAAATAAATTCCAGGTGGATTAAAAATATGATTCTAGGGCATGGTGGCTTATGCCTGTAATCCCAGCACTTTGGGAGGCCAAGGCAGGTGGATCGCTTGAGGCCAGGAGTTCGAGACCAGCCTAGCCAACATGGTGAAACCCCATCTCTACTAAAAATACAAAAATTAGCTGGGCATGGTGGCCTTGTAGTCCCTTGAGGCAGGAGAATCCCTTGAACCTGGGAGGCGGAGGTTGCAGTGAGCCGAGATTGTGCCACTGCACTCTAGCCTGGGTAACAGAGTGAGACTCCATCTCAGAAAAAAAAAAAAAAAAATTAAAAATAGCATATTAGCAAAAGGATGTTAATAAAAGGAGTTTCCATGTTTCCCATCCTTTCTGCCCCAAGACTTTCACATGAAACTGTAAGTCAAGAATGAGCACCCCACAAGCAGCCTAAGTACTTTCCTTCATGGGCTCTTTAGGTTCCCAAGGTCCTTGGGAAGCCAGTCATAGAATGGCAGTATGATGACACATAAAAACCAGGGACTTGAGACAGACACACATGGGTCAGAATCTCAGTCTGGCTCCATAACAGCTGTGGGGCATTGGACAAGCTATTTAGTTTCTGTAAACTTCAGTTTTCTCTTCAGTTAAATAGTACAATAACTCTTGGAGGTCTTGAAAGGATCAAGTTCACTGCTGTCTTATGAAAGGCCCCAGCTCACTGCCTGATACATGTCAGGTATTCAATAAATGCTCATTTCCTTCCATCATTTTCAATTTCTGAGGACTTGCAAAAGAATTAAATTCTGGATGTTTGTGAAAGCTTTCATGATAGCAATATTCACTCTCTGTGACTAGGAAGAAAACTGATATAGAGATATTCATTTTAATTCTTTTGGTTCATGCTTCTTCCAGAAACCTGATAGCTTTCAACACTGGAAACCAAATGGATGATTCTGCCTTGTACAGAAGAAAATCAGTAAACATTAGCTCTTCTGAGGCAGACAAATTACAGAAACCACAAGTCCCACAGTGTTTCATAATCTTATGACAAACACCATCTGAGTTACTTACAGCTCTGGATGAGGACTCTATTCTTACCAGGATCCCAGTGACCATGCCTGAAGTTGGCCATGTCTCCTTCTCTTAGTTATGTTGCTTTGTGCATATGATTTGTTTGCGTTTTGGCCTACTGTGAGCTTGGCCATCTCTTGGTTTGGTGGGTTTCCCAGCCCTAGTCAGCCAATCTCTGTAGCGGGTCCTGGGAGACTGCCTGCACTGGCCACCAACTGTTGGCCCTCAGCTCCAGCAATAACATGCCAGTCTGACGCTTTATTTCTTTGGAACTTTTTCCTGGTTTCTGGCTCAACCTCCTCTGCTCATCCAAGAGTAGTATCTCTGAACATCCTCAGAGAATGATCACTCCCACCATCAGCCTTGGGATTCGGTTTGTTCTGGGCCAGAGGAGATTCCTCAGAATTCTTCCTGCCTGCAATGAGTACATGTGCCTCAGCCCTCTTGGGTGTCTTTTTCTTCTCCTTGTAGATAAGATTGTACCTGTTAATAAGAGATTGTATCTTGTTTTCCCAGTGTTTTAATGAAAGATTATTTGAGTGTAAGGAACAGATACTCCAATCCCCATTCCAACCCCAGCCTAAGCAAAGGATTTCTTCTACAATGTCAAGGGAAAATCTCTCAGACTTCCAAAGACAAGACACAAAATACAGTCAGACTGGAAATGTGACTAGAAGGTTGGGAACTGAGATCTCCTCTCCAATTCTAAGGCCTAGATGATCTCTCTCATCTCTGTCTCTCTGTCTCCCCTCTCTTTGGTTGCTTCTAGTGTAATGGACCAATATGCCTGTCCCAGCCATGACTCTGCATAATGTTTCTGTTCAATCACCCACTTTCATCTCATGATTTATTATTTCTGTGACAGTTCAAATACTGGAAGAGTCTGGTTGGCAGTTTGTCAGCCAATAGATGAACAGATTTGAGTTAGGTGTCAACCTTGAATCCAATTGCTTTTGACCAGAGGGCAGGGGCAGGTAACTGGCATTGGCTGTGGGCCAGGGCAGGTCAGCTACCCAGGAACTAGTTAGGTCTCATCCCTGGTCCTTCACATTTAGATCAAGCCTGATAGTTGAAAAGACACTTTCACACACACTATGTTATTTACTTGCTTGCTGAATTCATTTGTTCATTTAACATTTCTTGAGCACGTCCTATATCAAGTCCCAGAACAGGTATCACTGCACTAGGCCCCATGTCTAAATATGTGTATGTTGTCTCCAAGGCAATTCTATTAATGGCAGGGGTGCAGGTTTAACAGATAAGCAGGGAATGTGATATAAGTACAGTGAAAGAGAAAGTTGGGCTGCTATGGACAGATAGAGAAGGATATAACTAGGGCTTGGGAGTAAAGGGAATGAGTCAGGCTTGATTATCTTTATACATCGCATAATCAGGAGGTTGGCAAGGCGGCTAAAAATGTCACCTGATTTGAGAGCTGAGATAACGCAGGCTCAGAGGGGTTAAGTGATTTGCCTAGCACCACACAGCACTAGAACAAGGACTGGGGTCCAGATCCTCAGACTCCTGGTCCAGTGCTCACTCCTTTCACCTGAGGTACAACCCCACCCACTCATCCCCTGTCCTGCCCTAGGTCTGCTTTTATGGTGTACTGGGTAGGCCTTATCACATGAGTGGGTGCTGGGAGACTTGGCTTGGTCACTGCCTTGGCACCTGCTGTGGCCACATTCTAGGCAGATCCTAAAGCTTTCAAAGCTAGAGTGTTGGGGCAGGATGGGAAAGGGGAGGAGGATGAGGAAGAAGAGAAGTTGGGGATTTTGTCACCGTTTTTCCTGGGAAGGGGAGACTGGGGCTCAGAAGTCTAGCTCCTGTGACAGGGCACATCTCATTCACAGGCAGCATGAACGGGAGAGTAGGGGAGACCTCAGGCAGACCCTCACCATGCCTCTAACAGGCTTCTGAGGAGAAACTGGCAGCACTGGAAATCCAGTGTCTGTGCCAGATGACTGTGTCCCGGCAGGCCACAGGTTATTCCCAGGAGGTGATTTGGATTTGGCCTAGGGAAAGGTCTTGGGAGGAAGTCAGGGCAGGTATAAGTTTCACCATCCTTTCACTTCATCCATCCACTTCCTTTACAGTTGGTTTCCCTTCTGACCCACATCTCTCTTTTCTGTTGCCAAATAAGAGGTGAGAACCATGTCACATGGACAGTGGTCGCAGAGAGTCACATGGAGTTTTTAGAGAGTGCATCCACACTGCTTCCTGTTAAATGCACTTTCCTTAGACTTAGCTCCCCACATTTCTTGCTCTTGCCTTATTCCTCTTGAAGGGTGAGATTATTTGGGTCTGATATGGTTTGGCTGTGTCACCCAAATCTCGCCTTGAACTGTAATAATCCCCACGTGTTAAGGGCAGGGCCAGGTGGAGATAATTGAATCATGGAGGTGGCTTCCTCCATACTGTCCTTGTGAAAGTGAGTAAGTCTTATGAGATCTGATAGTTACATCAGTGGGAGTTCCCCTGCACAAGCTTACTTGCCTGTCTCCACGTAAGACGTGTCTTTGCTCCTTCACTGTCTGCCGTATTGTAAAGCCTCCCCAGTCATGGGAACTGTGAGTCAATTAAATCTCCTTTCTTTATAAATTACCTAGTCTTGGGTATGTCTTTATTGGCAGCATGAGAATGGACTAATACAGGGTCTGTTTCTGTTATGATAGAAATATAGAGAATTCTTTTTTACTGTAAGAAAACCAGCACTATGGACATGATCAATGGTAGCTGATGCTGGACCTCCATGCTGAGTAGGCCACAGGACTGGTGTGACCCAAAGAAGACGTAGCCCTGGAGGGGCCAACCATTTCTCAGTGCCCACCTCTAACTACCTCGGAGGCCTGGAGTCACTAGCTCTTTCTACTTTTTAAGAGACACTGGAAATCTGAATTGGAAAAATTCAGTACAAAATTAATACAACATTTCTAAGAAACATAGGATGGAACAAACAAAACAGGATTTGGCTTGAAGATAAGTCAGTTTGTAACTTCTGATCCACCTGTTCTTCTTTTAAAAAATCCCTTCTAGTCACTTCACCTTTGGCTTTTCTTCCTCAAACCCTATAACCCTAGTCTAACCAGGAGACAACATGAGACAAACCCAAATTGAGGGACAAAATATCTGACTAGTATCCTTCAAAACTGTGAAGGTCATGATAAATGAGGAAAAACTACAAAACCATCACATGTCAGAGGAAATGAAAGAGGCATGTTGACTAAATTCAGTGTGGGATCCTGGATGAGATCCTGGAACATTAATGGAAAAATTGATGAAATCTGAATCATGTCTGAAATTTAGTTGATGGTATTGTACTAATGTTCATTTCTTAGTTTTGACAAATGTAGCATAGTAATGAAAGATGTTAACACTAGTGGGAACTGGGTCAAAGGCATATGGGAATTCTCTGTACTGTATTTGCAACTTTTCTGTACTTCTCAAATTATTCCAAAACAGAAAGTTTATTGAGAAGAAAAAGTCCCTTCCTAGCCTGCGATAACCTTTGGTTGTTATGGTTCTGAAAATGAAGCTGGGTTTCCAACGTCGAAGCAAGTGCAATCTCATTGGTATCTTTCCTTCAACCTGTGAATACCCATAGCAGTGATCTATCAACTCTTTTGGTTCAAATGGTACCAAAGACTCCTATAATGGGCCCGTGGGCCCTCGGGTTCAGGCAGCTTTGGTCTCTCCCTTCCTATTAGTAAAGGATGGTCAATTTCTTGGCCTCACACACTACTATCTTCCCACTCTGACCACCCTACGGTTGCTGGAGTAAGTTTGAAATTCAGACAGTTTTTAACTCTGCTGTATAGGGAAGGAGTGTGGGGGCTCCCGGGTGGTCTGAGGAGCTCTGCAAGGCTCTCTTGCCCCAGCCTCTAATGCTTGGAGTTGAACTCATTGTTTCTGAGTTAGAGTTTAGTGGAGGAGGTAAACATTAATTAGATCAGATACTATGTTAGAATGTAGGCACTGCTCAAATGCTCCAGAACAGGCCTCAGAACCATGACAAAGGCCTTGAGGGGTTGCATTTGAGCTGGTTCTTGCAAGAGTTTAGATGCTGACCTTGTGCCTAAGAATACGGTGGTTTGACCTGTTAGACAGGCTATGCAGCTGGATCATTTTCTAAGTGGCCTCAGGCTTTGTGTGGCAGGATCTGAGAAGAATCTCCTCTTTTCTAGGAAAACATTCCCGGTGTCAGGAAAATTGATGAGGCAGAAAGGGCTGAAGTGAGCTGTCAGATGAAAGGAAGGGCCCGCGCGGGAGAGAGGAACCTTCGCATATATTGTCATCTCTCCAGAGGAGTTAAGTTTCTCCAAATTTGTGGTCCCTCCAACTGCACAGGAATTAAATTACTCTGCAGGATTCCCAGGCAATTATCCCTCCTTGCAAAGCAGAGCCTCTCCTTTCAGGACCCAATCAAGCGACCACAAATCAACGATAGCTTGGACTTGTTCCACTAATAGCATGGAAAGCCATGAGCTGAAGTTGCTTGAAAAGAGAAGTGATTCAGATATCTCTGGTCTCACAAGAAAAGCTTCTGTAATGTCAGATTATGGTTTCCAAATGGCTAAGTGGAGAGAGGCCTCTTATAATGACAGGTTATTTATTGCACCATAGAACCAACACTCTTCCCTTGCTCACTTGCACAAGATAAGGCGAAGAGTCCTTTCAAGTTGAATCAAGTCTCAAAAGAAAAGCAACACATGCATTCCCAGCTAATGTTTGGTTTTTAATTCTGGTGTGTAGGGAAGGAGAGTGGGGGCTCCCTCTGCGGGTGGTCTGAGGAGCTCTGCAAGGCTCTCTTGCCCCAGCCTCTAATGCTTGGAGTTGGACTCATTGTTCCTGAGTTAGAGTTTAGTGGAGGAGGCAAACATTAATTAGATCAGATACTATGTTAGAATGTAGGCACTGCTCAAGTGCTCCAGAACAGGCCTCAGAACAATGACAAAGGCCTTGAGGGGTCGCATTTGAGTTGTTTTTTGTAAGAGCAATAGAGAGAACTGGTCAGGAGGACTAAATTCTTAGTTATGGAATTCAGTTACAGTTACTTTGATTCTGAAGTCAAAGGTACAATCTTTTTGGTTAAAGCATCTTTTCGGTTATAGGAGTTTCCAAGAGAGTCTCTATCGAAATATTTAGAACCTGTGCTGTTCACCATCCAGCTAACAGAAGCCCTTCTTTCTTCAGGGAACTACTTCTTCCTGGTCTCCTTGCCGGTGACCGGGAGGGAGCTGCCAGTCCCAGAACTCTGCACCCTGGCCATGGGGAGAGCATGTGTCCATCCCTCTGGCTACAGTGATTGGTTCAGGCGGAATCTGGACCAATCAGAGGCTTTCCTAGGATTGTTTGAAAAGAAGGTGGTGGTGAGGGCATTTTGGCTGAGGGAGTCTGGAGGGATGGGAATCTAAAGCTCCCAGAGGCTGTGTTTGCGGTCACACAGAGAAAACTCATCTCTACTGGAGAGAATGAGAGAGGAGAGGCAGAGAAAGAGGGGTCCTCATGGCACTGAGGCCCGATTCTAGGTACTGGGAGCCCAGGTATGTGTGTGGATGTTCCACTATCCTTCCAATAAAGCCTCATTTTAATTAAACTTATTTGTATTGGGCTTTGATATGGTTTGGATCTGTGTCCTAACTACATCTCATGTTGAGCTGTAACCCACATGTTGGAGATGGGGCCTGGCGGGAGGTAATTGGATCATGGGGGCAGATGTCTCATGAATGGTTTGTCACCATCCCCTTGGTGCTGTTCTCATGACAGTGAGTGAGTTCTCGTGAGATCTGGCTGTTTAAAACCGTGTGGCTCCTCCGCCACGTCCCTCTCTTGCTCCTACTCCTGTCATGTGAGATGCCTACTCCCCTTTCACCTTCTGCCATGATTGGAAGCTTCCTGACGCCTCCCCGGAAGCAGATGCTACCATGCTTTCTGTACAGCCTGCAGAACCATAAACCCATTAAACCTCTTTTCTTTATAAATTGCCCAGTCTCAGGTATTTCTTTATAGCAATGTGAGAACAAACTAATACAGGTTTCAGCCACTCTCAAGAAAGAATATTCTGACTGATGCACTCATCAATGTGCCTGTCTTCTCTGGTTTTCGGTAAACACCATTCCCGGATGGGCAAGAGAAGTTCTGCTGCTGGCCTGGCACTGCTGGCTTTAGAAGCACTGCTGTACCCATGTTTGCGTTTGGGCTCTGAGATGTCAGAGGCCTCTGCTTGTCAGGAATGAAAAGGAACTAAGACAGAAGAGTAAAATGATGAAAACATCATAGCCAGATAGAAGCAAAACCAGAGAGCAGAAGTGTGGATTGTTCTTTCTGGGTTTTTATAGGTTTTGCCTGTTTGACTTTCCAATAAGGTTCTTTTGAAGAAAGGTTGGGCAGCTAAAAGAGTTTTTTATTCACTGGCTTAGAAGATCATTAGTTGCCTCCCCCAGTCTAAAATCCTTTATTATTCCACTTTCTTGGTCACCTGGCCTTTGCTGTGTTCGTGGGAGGGACTGGCTCAGGCTAAGAATGCGGAGGAGAAGAGGGCAGGGAGGTGATCATGTGGATTGGAAATGGGACTAAGCTTACACCGAAAACTCACAGTGGCCTCAATTCCCTGTCCCCACTTCTGCAGCCCCCTGCTGAGATAAGCCTGGGAGTAAGTCAGCCCTGGCGGAGTTTCCGCCTCAGCTGGCCACCCGGTCCTCGCTCTCAGTCTTTGATGCTCCATTGCAGTCAGAAGGGTATGTGTGGGCGTGCAGGTGGTCTGTGGGTCTCAGTCCAGCAGGAAGGCGGCTGTCTGCCAAGCACAGGTGCTCTGAGGCCGGGGGGATCTGAAAAGCCTGCTGTGAGTGTGGTCGGATGTCAGGTCAGAGGGGGAGGTGGGAAAAACAGAGGAGAAACACGTGGGGAAGGAGAATAATACATTCCTTCATGACTCTAAAGGCTCTCGGAGTCTGATTTTCAATTATAAATAATCCCAGGGTCTGTTTAGAGTTCAACAGCCCCTAGTGCCCTGCAGCTGGGCAGAGCAGTCCACGTGGCTTTCTGGATCTTAGGTGTGTGACAACCTCCTGGTTCACAGCCTTTTGAAGTTGATGGAGGAGGGGTTCTGGAAACACAACTGAAAGACGTTTATCAAAATGAAATCAAAGTTACAACCACATTTATTTTCTTGGTTTTTGTGCAGGTATGTTAACAAGGAATGTTGTGCTTGTAGTGGAGAACATCTGTTTCAGACAGCAATTATTTACTGAGCATGTAATGTGTACTGGCATACCAGTCCAGCACCAGGCATTTGGGCGGAAGGGGAGGCCTGGAGTCATTGTTCCTGATTTACAGTTTAGTGCGGGAGGCAACACTATGACATTATGCGAGAATACAGGCCCTGCTCAAGTGCTCCGGAACCAGCTTCAGAGCAATGAGGAAGAATTTGAGGGTTTGCATGTGAGTTGGCTCTCGCAAGAGCGGAACTGGACAGGAGGACTGAATTCTGAGTCCCGGTGACAAAATTCAGGAAGCAAATGAGAATCCAGAAGTCCAGCATGTAGGAGCCAGCGGAAGGGAAGAATCCAGCCAAAGCAGAGGTCTGTAGGGAGGGCCGTGTGTGAGCGGGTGGATCCAGCAAGACCCACAAATCAGCAAGGAAGCCAGAGAGAGGGTCCTTTTTGGTAAAACCCACTGCTGGTGACAGCCTGAAAAGATGTTTTCTGAGAAAGCTTGGGCAGCTTGAATGCTGGGAGAGGGTGTGGTGGTCCCTGGGGCAGGAAACCCTTCTTTCTGACTCTGTAACCACAGCCCCAGTCTGCTTCATCACTCCATGGGCAGTGATGGTCTGTGCCCAAAATGCTGTGATTCAGAAAGAGATAATTTGCAGGCAACATGAAGAAGTCCCAAAAAAGATATCCTTAGAAGAAAATGTCCTTCAAGAGTTTTAATGTAGGTGGAAAGAAGGCAGGGTGAAATTCAAAATCATGTTTTGAAAGGACATGGTGTCCTTTCAAAGGTACAAGCGTTGCTTTGCTGTGCTCTGGGCATACCTTGCACTAGATGGGAAGAAAAGTGAAAAGAAAGTGTGTGTGCATACATGCATGCGTGTGTGTGTGTGTCTGTGTGGTGTTTTCTAAAATATCAGAGGACGGGATGTCTGACAAAAGACTCTTGTTAAGTATGTTATTGAATCAAGTTGCCTTGGAAAGAATTTCTAAAAAAACCTTCAGAATCAACACTTCTCAGTTTCTCAGCAAGGATTTTGCCAGAGCAATAGAAAAAGACATTGCATTGTTCCCAATTCAGTTCTAGTACTCTGTTTTTTTCTTTGCATACTCTCTTCATAGGAAGGAAAAAGTTGTCTAAGGGAGGAAGACTCAGAGAGTTGCATCGGGACTCCCCGTTCTCCTCTAAATCCCACCTCTTACAATTCTTTTCAACTCTTTTTCCAAACTTTTAAAGGCTTTGTGGACTTCTTAGAAACCGAATGTTCCCAAGAATGGAACACGTGTCCACTGGAAGTCCCCGTAGGTGCCCATGGCTGGCGGGATTCTGTTGGTGGTGAAGGATCTTGCTTGGATGTTGAATGTGTGGGAAGGACACCCACTGGGGGAAACCCAGAATGGTGGACACGGGGCCAAAATATGCAGCAGCTGCAAAGGATGCTGGGTACTTGGCTCTACTGCCCTCTAATGTGAGAGAAGCCCAGATCAACATGGGAGGGAGTGGGTATTAGATAACCTGGAAAGAGACAGATCTGAGAGGTGTGGCTCCCCGTGGACTTAGTGTCTTTCAGTGAAACTCCAGTTCACTCCTGAAGATCTGAAGATGGAGGAAGTTTTTCCCCTTTTAATTTCCTCATCAAAATATCATTTCATCTTTCCCAGTCCATCTTTTGTGTATGATGAATGGATTGAGCTAGATAATCTCTAAGGTCTTTCTAGCACTAACCTCCTACGCAAGGTTGGCTACATAATTTGCAGAGCCTGAAAATGCCGGGCCCTCCTTCAAAACTCAAGGAAAAAGTGACATGAAAATTACTAAAACATAAAATTCCTTCCTTTCCTCTGCACTTTCTCTCTCGACTTGTCATGAAGTTTTAAAAATTTATTGTTGTTCTAAGAAAAGAAAAATTTAAATTTAATATTAGCATGAAATGGCAATTTTAAATGTAAATAGAAGAACATTTAAATTTTATGCAGAACCACTAAAATTATACAATTTACATTTCTTAGTTTTTATATTCACATATATTTTGTGTTTACCAGAACAATGGAAATGCTATACAAAATGAACTCAGATTGTTTTCATTTCACTTTTTGATATGCAGACTTTCTACCAACAGTCTGTACCTTTGACTTACTGATGAGTAAAGAAAAACTGAGCTGTGTACACAGGCTCACACCTGTAATCCCAGTGCTTTGGGAGGCTGAGCAGGGAGGATCACTTGAGGCCAGGAATTTGAGACCAGCCTGGGCAACATAGTGAGACCCTATCTTCACAAAAAAATTAAAAATTAGCTTGTTATGGTGGCGCAGGCCTATAGTCTTAGCTACCCTGGAGGCTGAGCCCGGAGGGTCGCTTGAGCTCAGGAGTGCAGAGAGCCGTGATTGCACCACTGCACTCCATTCTGGGCAACAGAGCAAGACGCTGTCTCTTTTTTGAAAGAAAAGAAAAGAAAAAAGAACAACTGAAGGGAAAAGGAGATATGAGTTGCCCCATTTCCCCCCGTCCTTCTGTGTCTCCATTTTCAGCATAATTGGCTGGCTAATACAGGAAAATCACATGAGTAAGAAAGCAAACAGCTGATACAGGGAAAAAAAAATCACCTGTTTCTATAAAAAGTAATAAAAAAGGAACCATCACAGGATCTTGTAATATACAAACATGTTACAAGAAAGAAGGAAAGTAGCAGGAAAAACAAATATCAAATGAAGTACAGACTCTAGAAGAATGTTGCAGCCCAGGCCATAAAACTATGACATTAAAAAATGAATGAGGCTGGGCATGGTGGCTCATGCCTGTAATCCCAGCACTTTGGGAGGCTGAGGTGGGTGGATTGCTTGAGGTCAGGAGTTCAAGACCAGCCTGGCCAACATGGTGAAACTCCATCTCTACTAAAAATACAAAAAATTAGCCAGGCATAGTGGCAGGCACCTATAATCCCAGCTACATGGGAGGCTGAGGCAGGAGAATCGCTTGAACCTGGGAGGTGGAGGTTGCAGTGAGCCAAGGTCGTGCCTCTGCACTCCAGCTTGGGCAACAGAGTAAGACTCCATCTAAAAAAAAAAAAAAAAAAAAAAGGGAGATACCACTACATACCTGTTAAAATGGCCAAAATCCAAAACACTGCCAACACCAAATACTGGCAAGGATATGTACCAATAGGAACTCTCATTCATTGCTGGTGGGAATGCAAAATGGTAGAGCCACTTTGCAAGGCAGTTTGCTAGTTTCTTATAAAGCTAAACATACTCTTACCATATGATCCAGCAATCATGCTCCGTGGTATTTACCCAAATGAACAAAAACTTGCACACAAATGTTCATAGCTGCTTTATTTATAACTGTAAAACATGTAAGCAACCAAGATACGCTTCAGTAGGTGAATGGATAAATAAACTGTGGTACATTTAGACGATGGAATATTAATCAGCACTAAAAAGAAATGAACGATCAAGTCATGGAAAGACATGGAGGAAACTTAAATGTATATTATTATTATTATTTTTTTTTTTTTTTTGAGGCAGAGTCTCGCTCTGTCGCCCGGACTGGAGTGCAGTGGCCAGATCTCAGCTCACTGCAAGCTCCGCCTCCCGGGTTTACGCCATTCTCCTGCCTCAGCCTCCCGAGTAGCTGGGACTACAGGCGCCCGCCACCTCGCCCGGCTCGTTTTTGTATTTTTAGTAGAGATGGGGTTTCACCGTGTTAGCCAGGATGGTCTCGATCTCCTGACCTCGTGATCCGCCCATCTCGGCCTCCCAAAGTGCTGGGATTACAGGCTTGAGCCACCGCGCCCGGCCTAAATGTATATTATTAAGTGAAAGAAGCCGATCTGAAAAGGCTTCATATGATACCAACTTTATGACATCCTAGACAAGACAAAACTATGGAGACAGTAATAAGATCTGTGGTGGGAGGGCTGAATTGGTAGGGCACAGAGGATTCTTAGGGCAGTGAAACTACTCTATATAATAGTATAATGGTAGGTACATGTCATTATGTATCTGTCCAAATCCACAGAATGTACAACTCCAGAAGTGAAGCCTAATATAAACTATTACTTTGGGTGATACTGATTTGTCATTGTAGGCTTATCATTCATAACACGTGTACCCCTCTGGTGGGGGATGTTGATAGTGGAGTGGGGGCCATTTGCGCATTGCGTCAGGGAGTATATATGAATACTGTATTTTCTGCTCAATTTTGTTATGGACCTAAAACTGCTCTAAAAAATAAAGTCTACTTAAAAAAAAATTATGGCTGGGTTCAGTGGCTCATAATCCCAGCACTTTGGGAGGCTGAGGTGGGTGGATTATTTGAGGCCAAGAGTTCAAGACCTATATGGGCAACATGGTGAAACCCTGTTTGTACTAAAAGTACAAAAAAATTAGCTGGGCATGGAGGTGCATGCCAGTAGACCCAGCTACTCAGGAGGCTGTGGCGGGAGGATCTCTCTCTCTCTTTTTTTTTTTTTCTTAAGGCAGAGTCTCACTCTGTGGCCCAGGCTGGGTTCAAGTGATTCTTCTGCCTCAGCCTCCCGAGTAGCTGGGGCTATAGGCGCCCACCACACATGGCTAATTTTTGTATTTTTAGTAGAGACAGCATTTTGCCATGTTGGCTAGGCTGGTCTCAAACTCCTGACCTCAGGTGATCTACCGGCCTCAGCCTCCCAAAGTGCTGGGATTACAGGTGTGAGCCACCGCACCCAGCGGATCTCTTGAGCCTGGGAGATGAAGGTTGCAGTCAGCCAAGATCACGCTACTACACTCCAGCCTGGGCCACAGAGTGAGACCTTGTCTGAAAAAAAAAAAAAAGGCAAATATTTTAGAATTAATTTACAAAGTAATTAAACCAAGGACCCAAAAGAAAGAGACAAAAAGATCAGGGGGAGATGTGTTGAATTAAAAGTTGCTGATATATAAACAGGGATAATACGGTTTACCAAATAAGTTTCAAGGGATGATAACATATCTATATAAACCAATTACATTAGAAACAAGTGAGAACGCTGTCAAACATCTATCATCCCCCACAAGCACAGAGCCTAGAATTAAAACAAAAACAAAAACAGACCCTATAATTGAAATTAGGGCTCTGTTGGAAGGAACATGAAGGAAAACCGACACTCTTGATTGTAGAGGATATACATGAGAAATCTGAGTAAAACAAAAAGAAAGTAAGGATTTCAAAGGCTAGGAGACACTAATAGCCTGTGTACTCTGAGAACAGACTCTTACCTTTTACCTTCTGTAAAATGAGTTGCATCTTTCTACAAATTGATGTATAGATTTTTAAAAATATTCTCATTTATAGTACTATATTATCTTAAGGATTTAAAGTATAAAAAGTAAAGGCATGCTTATTTGAAAAAGGCAAAACTTCTAAAAAGTAAAAAGCAAATACTTTAGAAACAAAACAAAAGACTTAAAATGTGGTAATGAAAAAGAAAAAGGTTGAAAGAAAATGATGGAATGGGAAGACAGGGAAAGGAAATATGAATAACTGAAGGATCAAGAGAAAAATTATCAAATTAATGGGACAGAACACAAATTTATTGATATGATTCAACACAACTTCCTGCAATAAGTGACTTGAATGTGTTTAATGGAAAAGTAAATAGGGTTTCAGAGAAAATTGACCAAGAATGATCCACATGAAGACAGATCTTAATAAATATACTGCAACTGAACTCTATTTAAAGACTCCTGGGAGCATTGTCTGAGTTCATAATTGGAACCTCTATGTTCTTTCTGTTTGGCATTTTGCCATTCTTTTATAGTCAACTTTCCTAAATTTTTAAACATTTTAATTATTTTCTTATAAGCAAAAGAAACAATAGATGGAATTAGATTTTTTTTGTGAGATCGTCTAGAAGTCTTTTTTTTAAATTTGCACAAGAAATAAGTCTGTTATGTTATTTTATATTGTGCTTTTGTTTTGATCACTTCTGTAAATATTTCATGGTATAGACTCTTTGCTGTGTTTTATCATCTAGGTAATAAGATCAAGTCATGTATAAAGCATAAGCAGACTGAGCTTTGGTTTCTGCACAGCAACATTCAATGCCAGAAAACAGGCTGGGCACGGTGGCTCATGCCTGTAATCCCAGCACTTTGGGAGGCCAAGGTGGGTGGATCACCTGAGGCCAGGAGTTCAAGACCAGCCTGGCCAACATGGCGAAACCCCGTCTCTATTAAAAATATAAAAATTAGCCAGGCATGGTGGTGGGCATCTGTAATCCCAGCTACTTGGGAGGCTGAGGCAGGAGAATCACTTGAATCTGGGAGGCAGAGGTTGCAGTGAACGGAGATTGCGCATTGCACTCCAACCTGGGCTGCAGAGCAAGACCCTGTCTCAAAAAACAAACAAACAAAAAACAGCAGTGACTCCAAAATCCTCCCAGAAAGAAAGTTTGATTTGCAGATTTTGTATCCAGCCTGTCTTTTATTCAGTTATAGAGGCAACTTACCATTTGAACATGCAAGAACTCAGGGAATATAGTTCTCATGAACCCTCCTTAAGGAATTTACTAGATAAAAGAGTATATTCAACTGCAAGAAGGCTGGAAAACTGATAAAAACATTGGTGGTGAGCATTGAATGAATCCATCGAACTGTAGAACCTAAACCTAGGTAAATATGGAAATTAGGGTGACATAAGAGAAAGTAAATATTATTTTCCTTGATGGTATGAACCATATGTAACGAACAAAAGTTGGAAGTAACAAGCGAAAGAAGGTGAAAAGTTATATAACTGCTTACTGTAATTGCTACATTAAAGCAGGGATGGGCAAGTTACAGGTCACAGGCTAAACCTAGCCCACCACCTGTTTTTGTATAAATAAGTTTTATTGGAACACAGCCATGTTCATTTGTTACCGATTGTTTATGGCTGCTTTCATGCTATAATGGCAGTTAAGTTGTTGTGATAGAGATTGAACCACAAAACCTAAAATATTTACTATTTAATCTTTTATGAAATAAATTTGTTGACTCCTTGGGATAAAGGATGCTATTTAAAACGGCACATTAAGTAATAAAAGTGTATGTAACAATTCTAAGGTAAACACTAAAAGAGTTCTAGGTGTAGTGGTTCACATGTATAATCCCAAAACTTTGGGAGGCCGAGACAGGCAGATTGCTTGAGCCTAGGAGTTCCAGACCAGCCTGGGCAACATGGTGAAACCCTGTCTCTACGAAAAATATAAAAACTAGTCAGGAGTAGTGGTATGCGCCTGTAGTCCCAGCTTTCCAGAAGATTGAGGAGGGAGGATCGCTTGAGCCCCGGAGGTGGAAGCTGCAATGAGCTGTGATTGCGCCACTGTACTCCAACCTTGGTGACAGAAGGAGACCCCATCTAGAAAAAAAAAAAACAAAATAGGAAACAAAACAAAATAACAAACAACCCTAAAAGAGTGATCCAGAGTGAAGGAAACGGAGGAAATAGAATGATTATTGATAGCAACAGGAGGCAGCCAAAAGCCTAGACTGACAGGGGTGGGTCCCCAGTGAAACCCCACCTTCGAACCAAAAACAGCCTGAGGGCTGAAAGACTGGACCGCTGTCCAGGATGAAACCCACAACCCAGAGTGAGAACCTCTTTTCCTGTTTGCTCTCCCTTTTCTGGTTGATTCTTTCTGAACAACACCTTTTAACCAATCGAATGTTGCCTTTTCCAATACTACTTCCGGCCTGCCCCTCTCCCATTCTGAACCCATAAAAGTCCTGGCTCAGCCACATTGAGGGGACTCTCTCACCTTCAGGTAGGGAGATCCCCCATGTCCCCTCTCCACTGAAAACTGTTTTATCACTCAATAAAACTCCCCGCCTTGCTCACTCTTTGATTGTAAGCGCATCCTCATTCTTCTCGGCACAGGACAAGAACTCGAGAACCAGTGCACAAGCCAGAGCTGGCCCCAGCAGGCCAAGTGGGAGGGCCACCTCCTGCAGCAGGTAGTGTGGTTAAGCAAGGCCCAAGCAGGGTGTCACTGGCTAGAGGTCCCCAGCTTGCAAAGTGACCAAGACGAAAATCCTATGTCATTATTTTTATTGATCACAGTAGGGAATTGATAGATTCTACAAATATAGAGTTATAGGGTGTCTGATGAAGTTTGAATTTTAAAAGTAGCCTCTAGGATAAAAACACACATGTTTTTAATTATGAGAAGAAACATACAACACAAATACAGCAGATTCTATATAATAAAATATTTACAAAGGTAATAAAAACAAAAACATAAAAATGAGACACATTGCTTTTGTCAATAAAACAAAAAGACTTTTAGATATATCACAAGACAAAACCAAATTTTATGCCATATATAAGAGCATAACTAAAATTTAAAAATTCAGGAAGATTGACTGTAAAAGAATGGGAAAATGCCAAACAGAAAATATCAGGGTTATGATGATTAACTTCAGACAAGGCTGAATTCAGGCCAAAATGCATTAAATGAGATACAGAATAATAAGAATATTTATATTGTCAAAGATTGAATTTCACTGTTTAACTCTATGCTTTTTGGCACCTAGAATGTTTATATATATATATATTTATCTCAATATATATAAATTTAAAATATTCTAGGTGCCAAAAAGCATAACATCAACATTTTTAAGCAAAAAAATAAGGAGAAATGGGAAAAAGCATATTAATACTAGGCTATTTTAACTTACATATATAGGTTTCTGAAAGAGTAAATGAACAAAAATAAATATGGGTATGAAAATGCAAACAATGTAAATGATATACATAATGGAATTATACTAAACATATTGTTCTCCAATCTGCTTTTTCACTTAATATGTATTAAAGATATTTCCATATTATTTCCATATTATTACCTATAGCTCTATCTTAAAATGAATTTTAAAAAGCCTTTTAAAATACTGCAATAGGCCAGGAGCGGTGGCTCATGCCTGTAATTCCAGTACTTTGGGAGGCCGAGGGAGGTGGATCACCTGAGGTCAGGAGCTCCAGAACAGCCTGGCCAACATGGTGAAACCCTGTCTCTACTGAAAATACTAAAATTAGCCAGGTATGGTGGCGGGCACCTGTAATCCCAATTACCCGGGAGGCTGAGGCGGGAGAATCGCTTGAATCTGGGAGGCGGAGGTTGCAGTGGGCCGAGACCACACCACTGCACTCCAGCCTGGGCAACAAGCGAGACTCTGTCTCAAAAAAAAAAAAACCCCCCAAAACAAGAAAACCCCACAAAACCTGCAATAAAGTAATAAAGTAGAGCTGACCCTTGAACAACTTGGGTTTGAGCTGCAAGAGTCCACTTGGGTTTTTCTAAACCAAATGTGGATGGAAAATATAGTATTCTTGGATAGTGAAACCCACTTATAAAGAGGGTCAATTTTTCTTATATGTGGGTTCTCCTGGGCCAGACTGTGGGACTCAGATTTTGGTATACATGGGGTTCATGGAACCATCCTCTGCAAACCAAGGGATGACTATATTTTTTTGAAAGGTTACAAATGAGATTTACAAAGAGTTGTGGAAACTAAGTAAATTTAAAACTTCACATTCCTCTTGGCAAATCATTGCTTACTTGGGTTTTGTTTTTTAAAATCATGTTAAGCTTTTTTGGGGGGTTTATATTTTGTGGCACTAATGGAGGCAATTATATCATCTCAGGAAGGCATAATGCCTAATCTTATCTGCAGGGTAAAGTGGGATTGAGGCGAACCGTGAGCATGGGGGCAGGAGGACAGATCTGACCATTGGGATGGCAGGAGCAGGAGGAGAATGCCCAGTTGAATGCTGTGTGGCAGCAGGAGAGTAGAGAAGGTGGTGAGGATCAGGTAACAAGGCAAGCAAAAAAGCTGCCAAGTGATGGTGATGTAGATGATGTTGAAAATGGCATTAGCTATCGTTTTGAGAATTTATTACAAGCCAAATATTGGACTAGGCACGTAACTGCAGAACTCAATATAATACATACAAATCTGAATAGATTTTCACAAACCCTGTGCATGTGTTGCTTATGTAAATTGAAGAATTCAAGCCTATTTCCCAAAAGTAATATTCCTAGGCAATGTTTTTCAGCCTTTCAGAAATTACGGTGTATTTAACTGTGTACGAGCCAGATAAGGCTTAAAAAGTGAAATATTTTATTATGATCATTGTGATTTTTTTTTTCTGAAAATGTTGGGATTCCTAGATTGGTTTCCTTAGGAATTACCCTCTGAGACAGACATTTGCACTCAGATACTTTTTAAGGAGCAACAGCTATGAGCCTTGAGGGACCCAAGGCTGGGCAGGAAGAGGAAGTGAACTATGATGCAGTAGTAACAGAGATCTCAGCCAATCTACAGGGAGCTTTGCAGCTGGGATGATCCTTTAAACATGTCCCGAACTGAGTCAAAGGGGCCATGCCTTCATACCTCTGCAGCAAACAATCATTATATGTGAACTCCAGTAGGGAGAGAACATAACCTTTGGCCTAGCACAAATCCTGGGGAGGGGACCCCCTTGGCCAACACAATTCCTATAAGCCATCAGCAGCTGACATTCCTGGAAGATGATGGAATGAGTGTCTTTGTCCTGACAGGGACATCTGAGTGGTCTACCACATCATCCACTAGAGTCTATCTTTTGATTGTTTGGATCCATTTGCTCTGCATAGTAAGTCTGCTCCATCTGGGAAAGTTCATCCAGGAATCTGTTTAATCTCTTTTCTGGGGGAAAATTATGATAAGAAGGTTAAAACAACATGCCCTGCTGCTGTGGCTGGTCTCACACCTGCAGAGGTACTCACTGTCTCCTTTCTCTACCACCCGTTGTAGATGCCCCTCAGCCTTGGTCTGCTCCTTTCCTCATCTAGGTGGCTTATCTGGTGAGGTGACCCAGACTCTCACTCTTGAGAGCTCCAAACTCCAGGTCACCATGCCCTTATCAGGCTGTGGTGTTGCGGGAAGTCAGGGACCCCGAATGGAGGGACCGGCTGAAGCCGTGGCAGAAGAACACAAATTGTGAAGATTTCATGGACATTTATTGGTTCCCCCAATTAATACTTTTATAATTTCTTACGCCTGTCTTTACTGCAGTCTCTGAACATAAATTGTGAAGATTTCATGGACACTTATCACTTCCCCAATCAATACCCTTGCGATTTCCTATGCCTGTCTTTACTTCCCGTCATCTTCATAAACTGAGGAGGATGTATGTCGCCTCAGGACCCTGTGAGGATTGCGTTAACTGCACAAATTGTAGAGTATGTGTGTTTGAACAACGTGAAATCTGGGCACCTTGAAAAAAGAACAGGATAACAGCAATGTTCAGGGAACAAGGGAGATAAGACTTTAAACTCTGACTGCCAGTGAGCCAGATGGAAAAGAGCCATATTTCTCTTCTTTCAAAAGCAAATAGGAGAAATATTGCTGAATTCTTTTTGTCAGCAAGGAACATCCCTGAGAAAGAGAGTGCGCCCTGAGGGTAGGTCTATGAACGGCGCCCTTGGAGGCGGCTGTCTTTTACTGTCAAAGCTGAAGGGATGAAATAAGCCCTGGTCTTCTGTAGCGCTCCCAGGCTTATTAGGCTGAGGAAATTCCCACCTAATAAATTCTGGTCAGACAGGTTGTCTGCTCTCAAACCCTGTCTCCTGATAGGATTATCGATGACAATGCATGCCCGAAACTTCATTAGCAATTTTAATTTCACCCCATCCTGTGGTCCTGTGATCTTGCCCTGCCTCCATTTGCTTTGCGATATTTTATTACCTTGTGAAGCATGTGATCTCTGTGACTCACACCCTATTCATACACTCCCTCCCCTTTTGAAAATCGCTAATAAAAACTTGCTGGTTTTACGGCTCAGGGAGCATCATGGAACCTGACAACATGTGATGTCTCCCCTGGACACCCAGCTTTAAAATTTCTCTCTTTTGTACTCTTTCCCTTTATTTCTCAGACCAGCCAAGATGCTTAGGGAAATAGAAAAGAACCCACGTTAAATATCAGGGGTGGGGTTTCCCCTGATACTGTGGCTGCTGCACTTGCCCATTTATTATTAAAATTGGAAAAGAGGGTACCAAGAGCCACCCAGTGGATCACTTGAATGTCAAACACATTCTTCTCTGTTCTCACTGTGTGAAAGTAGCCTATCTCTTCATGGTAAGGGTTGATTATCCTTGTGAGAATAACACCTCTTCTCCTTCCTGGTCATCTCTTAACATAAAGAGGCTAGCGTGACAGGGAGGCTGTTTGTAGTTTAACTTGACTCTTGCTGTCACCTTTGGTGGAGATGTTGCCCTTCTGGGAACTGGGACCTCTAGGCCCACAGAGCCTAGAGTTGGAGGATGGAAAACACTAATTCTCTAAGTAGTCACTGGAGGTGATTGTAATTGGGGCTCATTCCTCCCTTTCATTTCCGTAACCATGTATTCTATCTTTTGCAAACACAGCACAATATAACGGCTATAGATTTAGGGCACATGTTGAGTCCTGGAGAATGCCACTCCAATTTCCCAGGGAGCATCTCCAAGCCTTGTACATCTGCTGCACTTTAAAAAGGTCATTCCATTATCATACCAGGCTGGCAGCTTCTGTGTGGTCCAGAATGCACCAATGGATCCCATGGTTATGGGCTGATTGTTGCACTTCCTTTAATAAGCTATAAAATCAGTTCCTATGTCACATGCAATATTACATGGAATTCCAAATTAGTGGATCAAATACTCCGGAATCCCTCAGATAGTGGTGGTGGCTAAGGAAGCCCTATTGATGGGAAAGATAAACCGATACCTAGAATATGTGTCAATTCCAGGTAATATGAATTGTTGTTCCTTCCTGGGTGGAATGGGCTTGATGTAATCAACTTGCCACCAAATGATTGGTGGATGTACTTGAGGAATTGTGTCAGAGCAGGGATCCAGAGTGATTTCTGTTGCTAGAAGCTTGGATATTTGGCAATGCCAGTGGTTAGATAAACTTTAGTGAGATGTAACCCATGAAAATAGGTGCATGTGTAGCCTTCATCCCTGTCACCATTGCTACTTCATTTATGAGTCCATTGTGCCAGCCTCTGGGTGGTTGGTGATAGAGGCTAGCTAATGTCACCTGGTCAAATGATTCTGTCTACTTGTTTTTTATTATCTCATCTGTGGTAGGTAAGTGGGTGTTAACACATGATACAAAGATTTTCACACTTTATGTCCACTACCATAGGTCCTCCACATGTCTTTTTTCCTTGTCCCGTATCTTCTAGTCTTTGTCCTTCCAGAGCCCTTGCCAACCATCCAAGCCATTCCTCATTGCCCATGAGTGTTTGTATATTCTTACCTTGGGACATTTCATTTCTCTTTCCATACAAAGTGATGACAAGGTGTACTGCCCAAAGCTCTGCCCATTGGCAAGTTCTCTCCTCACCACTGTCTTTCAGGACCACACCTGGATGGGGCTATTGTGAAGGCCTGAAACATTTTCAGATTACACCCATGTGCCAAGCAGACTCATCTGTGAATCAAACTTGGCCCTTTCCTTCCTCTGACAGCTGCTCATAAAGAGTCCCTCTTTACCCCACTCTGCTCTGTGCCATTTCCTGTGCACATAAGTGAGAGCTGTGGAGAGGCACTCGTGTAAAAGCAGTGGATGACTGGGGAATCAGGGCCACCTGCACATGCAGCATACTTGTGCCCTCTGTCCTTTTGGACCACTTCCATCTTGCAATGGATGGTTGCTGGGCCTGACCTCATGGCTTTCTGGGTCCAATGGTACCAAGCTCCTGATGCATAGCTTTGGTTTCAGGGTCACTTTGGGTTCCATAGGGAGGTGCTTCATCTCCTCCAGGGTCCAGTGGCATGCCAGGAAGAGTGATTTTTTTATTTTATTTTATTTTTAGAGACAGGGTTTTACTCTGTCACCAAGCCGAAGTGCAGTGGTGCTATCATAGCTCACTGTGACCTCGCACTCTTGGGCTCAAGGGTTCCTCCTGCTTCAGCCTTCCAAGAAGCTGGGACTACAGGCATGCACCACCACACCCGGCTAATTTTAAATTTTTTGTAGAACGAAGTCTCACTATGTTGCCCAACAGAAACAGTTTTTCAAGTATTGTATAATTCTTTGCTAAAGACAGTATGGACATTCTCTAGAACTTTAGAGGTTCTACACTGTGATATTCCCACTGGAGTTTGACATAATTTCCACATGGTGCCTTTTTCCATCAGAGGTATCCCTAGTAGCAGAGGTTCTGCTTGACATGGGCCTGGACCTGCTGTGGAGCTCTTTCCTCTTCAGGGTTCTTAATCGAAGCCTGTAGCCCTTTGTGCCACGCAGTATATGGGTCAGAAGCTGTATTTCCATGTGTAGAATATGCTGCCTCCAGAACCTGAAGAGGATGACCAGGTGTTACACATCCTTCTTAATAGAAGGTAAAACATGCAGTAATTTGTCCTTAACTTTGGAGGGGAGATTCCAGTATATTTCAGACTACTAGACCCTGAAAAGTTCACTGACATGGCAAGTCTCCAAATCTTTGTAGGTTTTTCTATCTTCCACCCTCTAGAGTACCTAGGCCTCCAATAAGTACTTCTCCCTTCTTGCTAAGCTGATATGACAGATATGATGTCACAGATATAGTGAACCAATGTCATACTGAGAAAGGGCAGGAGAATTAGCATTGCTATCGAGCAAATGTATATCGTTGCTCCATGAATATATGGCAAACCTATATACTTGTTGATTCAGTATGAATAAGACTGCTTCTGGTTATTCTTCCTGATAGGGTAGCAGAATAATGCGCCCCCCCCACCCAAATATGTCCACATGTTAATCCCAGAGATCTGTTAATATGTTACCTTACATGGCAAGAGACTATGCAGATACGAGTAAGGGCCTTGAGATAGAGGAATTATCTAGGTGGTCTCTATATAGTTACATGGGTCCTTAAAAAGTGGAGAACGTTTCCCAGCTGGGGTTAGAGGGAGGTGTGACTATGGAAGAATGGTCAGAGAAATGCAATGTTACTGGCTTTCTATGAGCCAAAGAATGTGGGTGGTCTCTAGAAGCTGGAAAAAGAAAGAAAGTAGATTTTCCTCTAGGGCCTCTGGAAAGGAATGCAGCCCTGCTGACCCTTTGATTTGCACTCAAGGAGACCCATGTCAGACTTTTAACCTACAGAGCTGTCAGGTAGTAAATTTGTGCTATTTCAAGCTACTAAATTTGCGGCAAGTTTTTACAGCAGCAATAGAAAATGAATGCAGATGGAAGAGAACACACCCACCAGTCAGGAGCTGTGCAGTAGATACCTGAGGCCGTGTTCACGTGCTCTGGCCACTGCGCCACATAGGCCCAGCAGCTGCAAGTGGGCGACTACCTGGTTGAGTTTTTGGTAGTCCAGTGTCATCCTCAAGGATCCATCTGTTTTCTCCAGGAGTCAGACTGGTGAATTCAGTGGGAATGTGAAGGAGACTTACCACCCCTGCATCCTTTAGGTGTCTGAGGGTAGCACTCTGCCATTTCTCTGAGGATACAACATAGATTTTGATTTACTGCCTGGGCTGGGTAGAAGGAATATTTCCAGAGGCCTCTACTTGCCTTTCTTCATTGTAGTAACTCTTACCTCATGGATCAAGGAATCGATAAGAGGGTCCTATCAACTACCAAGTGTGTTCATTTCAATTCTACCTCCAGGGACCAAGGGCATAACACAGAGGGTACATAGGCCCAGGGGATGGACTGTGAGACAGACCTGGGCCAGGCCTCTATTCATGACCTGGCACTCACTCTAACGATGTGTGTGTGGGCAGCTGGTGTGGTGGGTGGTCTCCCTGGGTCAATTTGGACCCTGTGTCCAATAGTTCTTGAAGTGATGGGGTATAGTCCTTTTTTCTGTGTATGGTTATCCAAGTGAATGGGTGTAAGTCCTTTGGGGGGAAGAAATGGGGTAATTTTTACCGTATATACTTGCCAAGGCATTGCAGGGTCTTCATTCTTGGACCTTGGCATTATCTTTAGTCAATGGGTTCCAGGTCTGAAAACTGGCTCAGCTCCAGAAGAGATCATGGCTTTTTAATTGAGTTGGCCACCCTTAGCCTCCTGATGGTCCATCCTCAATATCTTTTGATGGTAGAGACTGAACACTACTTTTTAGGCTGCCCTCCTGTCCTGCCCTTGGGGATGCCAAGCACTATTACCCACCTCCACAGCCATCCGTGGATCAGGCCCTCTCAGCTATCATCAGGCGAGTTAGGGTTGAGATTTCAACCTTCTCTGGAACGCCTCAACTCCTATTAATGAGTCTCAGGTGTGAATCTCAGTGCTTGCTGCCTTCCAATGTCAGGTGAGCAGAGTCTTCATAATTTGTCAAGGAGGACTTCTGGCTTTCTTACTTTGCCTTAAATTAGTGATTAACCAATATCTCCCAGAGATGGCCATAATTCTTGTAATTTGTATACTGACTACTTCCCGTGAACTTCTCACGGGAAGTTCTACCCGTGAGTACCCATCATGAGTTTACCCACCCATGAGTTCCCTTCTATCTGTATTGCGTTCCAGCTTATGAATAGTGACATGAAAAAACAGCAACAAGGCTGGGAATGGTGGATCATGCCTATAATCCTAGCACTTTGGGAGGCCAAACCAGGAGGATCTCTTGAACCCAGGAGTTTGAGACCAGCCTTGGCAACATAGCGAGACCTTATCTCTACAAAGAATAAAAAATTAGCTGGACATGGTGGTGCATACCTGTAGTCCCAGCTACTCAGGAGGGAGCATTGTTTAAGCCTAGGAGGTTGAAGGTGCAATGAGCTGTGATCGTACCACCCTACTCTAGCCTGGGTGACAGAGTGACACCCTGTCTCAAAACAAATAAAAAAATCAGCGACAATTGCATTGCTACCATGTGCCAGGGTCTTTCAGCACACCCCCCACCATCATCGAAGGGCTTCTCATTGCCAGCCAGCCAGCCAGAGAGTTATCCAGCTCTAAATGCTATTTCAGAGTCAGTCATCTTGAACCACTCCTGACATCTGCTGTTGTGGGTTCGGTTCCCCAGGAAATAGACTCTCAGAGGGAGATTTGTGTGCAAGCAATTTACTAGAGAATGCTCTCAGGAAAGATATCTGTTAGGGTGCGAGCAAAGCAAGATGGCAAAAAGAGAAGGTGAACAGTGGTGCAACTGAAAGAAGCCTCAGCCTATCATATGGGGAGCTCTCGAGCTGGAAAAGCCCTTCACAGATGTTCCAAATTAAGGCCCAGGGCTCAGGCCTCTGTCCCTTTGCATCAATCACCCATTGCATGCCTGCTACCTCCCTGGAGGCCCTGTAGCTTTGAGTAAGGCAATTCCCTTTGACTGAGGGCATCGGCAGACAACACCCCCGGAAGCTGGGGCAATGAGCCTTGTTCCTGAAGTGGGGGGTCTAGGCAGAGCCCCACAGCATTCAGTACATTACAGGTTGGAATTTAAAGCTATTAATTTGTAGAATTTCCAACTTGTGCACAGATTTTTGAAAATAAGGAGAAAAAATAATCCCATAGCAAATAATGCTATTTCTATTCCTCTAGAGTTACCAAAAGCACGATAAACAAATCTTGGCTGACTAGTTTAATAACTGAAAAAATGATTAGAGAGAGCAAGAACTAGAGCTAGAGCCTAGAGCTAGAGCTGATAGAACTTCAGAAAGCAAAGCAAGGAAAGGCCGAATTTTGCTTGCAGCCCTGTATGACTGATGTTCTTCTACTTCATGGTGGTTAAAGAACCTTGCTAGACTGACTCCAGGAAGGAAAACCTTACATTCAGAGGCACTTCATTCCTCCATGCAAGGTTCCTGGCCTATCTCCCTTCCTTCCTGAGGACATACAGACCTGCACGTTTAGCTTAGAATCATTTGAATCTTTGGAATGCTATGGTTTCAGCGAAACGAGGCTGTTTTTAGAGCTACTGATGCAGGGCAGGTTCTTGGCTTTGTCCAGGAAGGAATTCAAGAGTGAGCAGGTAGAGAAAGGAAACAGCTTTCCTGAGGCAGTGGCAGTGTGATGGTTTCTGTGGAGCAGGGCTGCACCATAGCCGCATGCAGAGAGCAGCAGCCTGGGGGCAGTTTTGCAATCATATTTATACCCACTTTTAATGACACGCTAATTAAGGGGCAAGTTATTCAGGAATTGCTAGAAAATGGGCAGTAACTACTGGATGTTGCTATGGTAACGGTAAATTGTCATGACTTTGGTGGGCATGTCTCATGGAGAGGTGCTTTCTGCACCTCTTCCTGGTTTGGCCAGTCTTAAATCTGGTTGGGAGTCAAGTCCAACCTGCCTCCTACCTCATTACACGTTAACTGGAGACTTAATTCTTTGTGGGGGTCTCAGCTTGCAGGGCTCTCCCACGTTCTTTTGACTTCCTGTCCACAATACTCTTTGTACCTGGGCCATCCATAGCTGCCCCTAAAACAGGAGGGCAGAGAAAACATCCCATGCCTTCACCTGAAGATGCCAGTCAAACTTTTTCAGATTTGGCAACTCATGTGCTTGTCTTTCTGCCTTCTGCCCTCTCCTCTCAGGAGAATTCAACATTCCACCTTTCTAGCCCCACCTGCCTGTTGCAATTCCCTACCACACTCCTTGCTCTCCCTTAGGCAATGAAAGAAAGAGCTTTTGGGGGTGAGGGCCTGTGTCCCTAGTGCTCACTATCACCGTAGCTAAAATCCACTCAGTCGTTACCTCCTCTACCCACTGCTGTGGGGCCCCGAGCAGGTAAGGCTGACTGAGGAGGTCCAAACCACGAGAATTCTTCCTTCTTTCCACCTCGTTTCTTGCATCAGTTCAGTGATGCAAAAAATGCTTTCCTTGAGAGCATGAGACACTCAGGCTCAGTGCCTCATCTAATCTGAAGCCAGCAGCAAACCTGACAGTTTGTCTGAACACCTCCCCTTGCCAGTTTTCCAGTGCACATGTCCAAGCCGAGGTGGGGCAGGTGCATGGCCATGCGCCCCAGGAAATGAATCAAGACAGCGCTTTGGACGAGGCACTGCGACAGCGGTACTCACTCAGGGAGAGTGCTACTGCCCTCAGGGAAGCATTTTCAGAGTTTTTGGGGGGCGGGTGGTTTTACTTTCACAATGATTGGAGTGTTGCTGGCATTTAATAGGTGGGCTCAGGGATGCTGGTCATCCTGCTATGCACAGCACTGTCCTGTGCTTTTTTTTTTTTTTTTTTGAGACAGGGTCTCACTCTGTAACCCAGACTGGAGTGCAGTGGCACAATCTCAGCTCACTGCAGCCTTCACCTCCTGGGTTCAAGTGATCCTTGTGCCTCAGACTCCCAAGTAGCTAGGATTACAGGCATGTATCACTATACCCAGCTGATTTTTGTATTTTTAGTAGAGATGGGGTTTCACCATGTTGGCCGGGCTGGTCTTGAACTCCTGACCTTAAGTGATCCACCTGTCTCAGCCTCCCAAAGTGCTGGGATTACAGGCGTGAACCCTCATGCCTGACCCCATCCTGTGCTTTTTAATGTTCCACCACAAATTCATGTGGGTACAAAACCATTTGTAAGTGCTCGAACCTAGAGGTGAACTCCATTTTACCTATAAACACAAATACTTTTATACATGGTGGTAAAATACATTTGTTTTCTAAGAATGCAAGTACCTTGTAAACAAATGGACTGTTTTATCTTCTAGTAAAAGTATCCTGACTTTTTGCTTATTTGATTTAGGTGCAATTTGAGAACTACAAACTTTTGCTTTTCATTAAAATTGTTCCTCCCTAGCACAGATCCATGGGGAATAAGTCTGTGTAGCAGAAATATTTAATACACAGCACATGTTGAATAATGTCTTGAATATATTTTATAAAGCGATATTTATGAAAGAGCAGTGATTAATTAATAGACCACATGTCTCAAAATGTTTTTTGCTTACAATTGGATTTCTCAGACAGGAGAGTTACAGATTTATCCTGCATTCTCTAGAAAATGCTTAAATGTGTTTCTGTTACAATGGCAATCTAAAAGAAATTAAGCATGCTGGTTCTGATTACCCAAAGGATCATCTTCTGATTATTGCTGGCATGTAGTCTGGTGCCTGTGTCTGCAGTTGTTTACGATCATCTTGAAAACAGTAGCAGTAGTTTAGTTGTTGTTGGCCAGTGATAAAGTAACGGAAGGGAACTTAACCTTCAGATACCTGGAAAATTAACTTATCTGAAATACCCATTTCTCTTAAAAGCACATAGATGAGACAGACCTTACTCTAGTTCTCAGTCTAATTTGTTGTTATGTTCTGACATGGAAGAAGAAAAATGGTGGATGTTACTTGGGTACCATTGGTTTAAACTTTACCCACCTTAGATTAATCCCAGAATAACTGGGAACAGCACTTTAGTGAAGGTCGGGGCAAATAAATTCTTGTGGAATTTTGCTCAGACACATATTTTATATACTTTCCTTTCCCTTTTTATGGTTTTGAAAGCAAAGTTCTCTCAATAAAGCCAGTACTACCCTGTGCTATGAGATCCTGGCAAACACATTTTCCTGACCCTCAAGCTCTAGCTCTAGCATAATTTAAAACTCAGTTGCTCGAAAGGCATTTCATTAATTTATTAGTGCTCTTTAAGAAAAGAGAAGTGAGATGCTACCTTTCCGTGTGAGCATGGATGGTGTCAAACCAAGACACCCTATTTCCTGCCAACTATTTTCCAAATATTACCATGGAATTTAAGGCCCTACAAGGCTGGGCCGTGTATTGATTTGGGTCAGACAGTACATATTTATGATTCTGGAGTTTGTTCCAGAGCCCCAATTGCTGTTACTTAAATAAGATGAAAGCTTCTTCCTTTCCCATGTGTCTACAGGTAAGTGTCCAGGTGTGGTGGGCAGCTTTGTCACCCTCTGCCTGTGGATGCCATGTCTGGGTCCCAACTAGCAGCTGCACTAGTTGTCACCATTTCCATCCTGGAGAAAGGGGAAAGAGGGAATTCCTGGGGCAGTGCTTTCATAGCACCTCACTTCAGCTCCAGGACTGGCACTCAGACCGAGGCACATGGCCACACGTTGCTGTAAGAGAGGCTGGGAATGGCAGCCTCCTGCCGGGCACTCGAGTGTCAAGAAACAAGGTGATTTTCTTACTAAAAGGAAGAGGGACAAATGAATACTAGGGGACAATTAGCAGTGTCTGCTTTTAGCTGTGTCTGCCTTTACTTTTCCTACATTCCAGCAGCACAAAATACGTTACCCAACACGTGCTTTGTTTCTGAGCCTTCGTGCTCACCTGCCTTTGCCTGGGACATGTTTTTTCTCTCTTCCACTTGTCAAAATACTCCTCATCCTTCAAGGCGCGGGTAACAGACCGTTTTCTCCATGGTATCTTTCCAAATTATCAGTCATCTCTCTCTCTATCCCCCTCTTCTGGCTCTGTTTACATTGGATAAATTGATAGTATATGCCCACAGTACACCTTATAACATGTTGTTGACTTGTAAATACAATGAATTTTGTTCTTCTATGACTGTGTGTTATTCGTGGTTATGTTTTATTCTTGATGACAGCTTGGACGTTTCTTGGATCATGGCTCAACATTTTTGATATTTTGAGTCTGAATCCCAGCTCTGCCACTTAGAAGCTAAGTGAATTTGGCCAAGTCACTTAGCTTGCTAAAATTTGCTAAACTTAGTTTTTTCTCTTTCCTCTGGTAAAAAAATAGGTGAATAAAATTACCTGCCTGAAGATTAAATACTTCATGTGAAGGCCTTAGCACAGTGCCTGGAGTGTAGTAAATGCTCAATAAATAGGAACTGTTATCACTGTTTTTTTCTTGCTGTCACTTTCTTGTGTTAAAAGACTCTCTTATATTCTGTCTGTTGGGTGTCATTAAATAAATCCTTGTCCTGAGATGAGATATTTATGGTACATTTGCTATTAGTCTATAATACATAAGATTTGCATGGCTCTTGACTAAGTCATTTGGTCTCACCCCACGTTATTATGTAGGTGTTACTGCTCTCATTTTCAGATGGGACAAAGTGTAAGGGGACCCTGGCCTGCCTGAGATGCTGTAGGTTGTCTCAGGAATGTATGCTTTGAGCACAGCTCTTTGGAACTCATGCCCAGTGCTCTTTCCACCTTTCACCCTGATGTCTGGTACTTTAGAAAAATAAAATACTGCCAAGGTTTATGTTATTTTTGTGAAATATAAGGGAATTTTTCTGCAAGATTAGGAATGAAACATTAAAGCAGTTGAAAAGGAGTGGGCTGTTTTATATTCTTTAAAAGATGGATGCCCAAAGGCGACAAGTAGGGATGGTAGCAGGGCAGGCAGAGCCCTCACAAGCTTCTGGATGTGTGCCTCCCCCAATCACAGAGACCTTGCCCTCCCTCTGCCAGCCACTTAGGCTGCCAGGCCTACCAACGTGCAATGTCTTCTGGCACATACATGTATTCCATGTCTGGGTGACAGTTCCTGTGACAGCAGGTCTTAAAGGTGGACCATCAAGATCAGCAACATGAAAAACCAGGCACAGAAGTTGAAGCCTACAGTTTCTGGGAATTAAAAACTCAGTTTAACCACAAAACACAAACATAAGCAAAGTCTGTAAATTGGGCCTTACACATCCAAGTGAAACTGATTTCAAAGCCAGAGACCCTCTGTATCCTGAAAGCCCCACAGAGGAGGTGTAAGTTCAGAAGTTGTACTTGTTGGATTGAAGGGAGAAGACATCAGCTGGCTGTGAGCTGCACCTGCTGCTGGTGCTTCCCAGAGCAGGCACCTGTGAGCCTCAGCTGAGAAGAAAGCATTCCTCTTACCTGCTCATAGCCCCTTCTGCATGTAGTAGGCAGAGGGCCAAGGTGCGGTGACCAGCTGGGATGGCAATCCCTGCTCTTGGCAGGGCTGTCATATGGGAAACCGTGCTGAGTCTCCCACTGCGCAGACCCCTGGGAGGGACCTGCACAAACCAGAATCACGAACAAGCATCTGGTCTTAGTACAACCTGCAGGAAGGTGGAGCTTCATCCCAGGAGAAAAGCCATCCATGGTCCATAAACAACTGGTGCATCTCGGCCTTAAGTCTTCATTAGTGCTCCCAGCCAGTGGGCATCTCAGGACAGAAGCAGCCCATTATTTTGCCTCATTAGAGTATTGGTCCGAGTCACCCAAAATGAAACACATCTGCGAATATAGTTATTGAGAAATGTGGAGATTTGATGAAGAATACAAGAAACTTTATTGAGGGATGTAAAAGAAGATTGGAATAAAGGGAGACATGTCATGAATGGAAAGACTCAAAATTCAACTCAATGCTCTCAAGAAAGTGTTGAGATAAAATCAGAGAACTTGGCTACTGATCATTGCAGGTGGGAAAATCAGGGCACCTTGGGATGCTCGGGCCCCAGCATCCCTCAGGGGAGGCCAGACCCCCGGGTCTGTTTTGTGACCCTTGGCTGCACATTCTCCCAAATAGGAGCTACAAACCAGGGCCTCGCCTCAGCCCCCTGGGGATAGGGGAGGTCTAGAAAAACCCCATGGAGGAAGAATAGTGATACCAGAGGGAACTTTCACTCCTAGAATTAGGGACTGGGGAAACCTGAAGTTCGGGAAAGCTGCTAATGAAGTGAGATGGAAGCCACATGCCTTGCCAGGAGCTTACTAACATAATGTGGCACCTGCCAGCCTATTCTGCAGACATATTGGAAGAGGGACTGTTTCCACTGCTCATTGCATAGTCAAACCACAGATCCTGGCCACTCCTCGCCTTGGAGGCAATACAAACACATTCATGGGGTTTAGCTCCTTTCCCTTGAGTTCTGTACCTTAAACTAAAGAAGTCAGTCATGCGAGGCTGGCTTGCTGGAACCGGCTAGAAAACGCAGCCCTGGCTGCTGCAGGGATCTCCTCCCACATGCCCATACATATGAGTTCTGGCAATGCCCATTAATGACATGGCTGATAGTTTCTTCTGTCTTGCTTCCAAGAACCTTTTCTTGGTTTGAAGCCACCGAACCAGAAGAGATAATTTTTACCACTTTGGGGACATCTTGTGACGAATCCAGTGGGAATTCCATAATGTTCAGAAACAAAACATTTTGAGGGCCAACAAATTATTAAGCCCTGTGCTAGATCTTAGAGATACAAAGATAAAGAAGACTGGAGTTTTCTTTTTATTATCTACCAGACTGAAGGGCACTGCCTGGGGACTTGATCTAAGAGAAGAAATATCAGGAGACCTGGGTTTGGCTCCTGGCTCTGCCAGGTGATCATGAAGCAGTCACGTATTATCCCTGAGCTTCCGTTTCTTCATCTACTTAATTAGTGATGGGCCTACAGGGCCTCACTGGGGTCCACTTCTGATATTCTGTGTTGATGAGTATGGAAGGATTGTGAGTAACTGAAAGACTTCTGTTTCTGTATTCTCAGAAAAGCCTGGGCACCTGAGTTTTTTCCTTGTATTCTTTTTGTTTTTCTTTTTTGAGACTATTATAAAACTGCAGCCATTTTTAATTAATTTATTTATTTACTTTTTTTTTTTGAGATGGAGTCTTGCTCTGTTGCCCAGGCTGGAGTGCCGTGGTGTGGTCTCAGCTCACTGCAACATCCACCACCCGGATTCAAGAGATTCTCCTACTTCAGCATCCTGAGTAGCTGGGGCTGGAGGCATTCGCCATCACACCCCATTAATTTTTTATTTTTAGTAGAGAAGGGGTTTTGCCATGTTGGCCAGGCTGGTCTTGAACTCCTGACTTCAGGTGATCCGCCCTCCTGGGCCTCCCAAAGTGCTGGGATTACAGGCATGAGCCACTGTGCCTTGCCTGTTCATTTATTTTTATTTGCTATTATTATGTAATAGCTGATATATGCAAAATAATGTGAGTATCACACAGTTAAGTGATGAGGCATAGTAATTACAGGAAGAAACCTGTGAGTCGTCCTTAAACGAGAATATGATCAATATCATTGCTGTAGCTGGTGGGCTCCTTTCCTATGCCATCCCCTGCAGGTCCCTAGAAGTAACCAGCTTTCCGAATTTTATTTCTATGAAGCCCTGGTTAAAATAATAATTTAGCATGTATGCAGACAACCTTAAGAAACATATTATTTGATTGTGTCCACTTTATCAAAATGGTATTATGCTACATGCAGTCTTCATTTGCTTTTTTTCACTCAATATTTTGTTTCTTTTTTTTTTTTTTTTTCTTTTTTTTTTTTTTTCTTTTTTTTTTTTTTTTTTTTTTTTTTTCTTTTTTTTTTTTTTTTTTCTTTTTTTTTTTTTTTTTTTTTTTCTTTTTTTTTTTTTTTTTTTTTTTTTTCTTTTTTTTTTTTTTTTTCTTTTTTGAGACTATTATAAAACTGCAGCCATTTTTAATTAATTTATTTATTTACTTTTTTTTTTGAGATGGAGTCTTGCTCTGTTGCCCAGGCTGGAGTGCCGTGGTGTGGTCTCAGCTCACTGCAACATCCACCACCCGGATTCAAGAGATTCTCCTACTTCAGCATCCTGAGTAGCTGGGGCTGGAGGCATTCGCCATCACACCCCATTAATTTTTGTATTTTTAGTAGAGAAGGGGTTTTGCCATGTTGGCCAGGCTGGTCTTGAACTCCTGACTTCAGGTGATCCGCCCTCCTGGGCCTCCCAAAGTGCTGGGATTACAGGCATGAGCCACTGTGCCTTGCCTGTTCATTTATTTTTATTTGCTATTATTATGTAATAGCTGATATATGCAAAATAATGTGAGTATCACACAGTTAAGTGATGAGGCATAGTAATTACAGGAAGAAACCTGTGAGTCGTCCTTAAACAAGAATATGATCAATATCATTGCTGTAGCTGGTGGGCTCCTTTCCTATGCCATCCCCTGCAGGTCCCTAGAAGTAACCAGCTTTCCGAATTTTATTTCTATGAAGCCCTGGTTAAAATAATAATTTAGCATGTATGCAGACAACCTTAAGAAACATATTATTTGATTGTGTCCACTTTATCAAAATGGTATTATGCTACATGCAGTCTTCATTTGCTTTTTTTTCACTCAATATTTTGTTTCTAAGATGCATCCATGTTGCATGTAGTTCATTATTTTCACTACTGTCTATAGCATTTTATTGTGTGAGTAGTTATAAATAATTGTTTATTCTTTCTCTGAACACTTTGGACACTTGGGTTGTTTCTGGTTGTTATTTTGATATTGCTCTGAACATTCCTATATATAAATCACACGCAAGAATTTCTGTAGGGTTATACTTAGAAGTACAACCACATAAATTTGTGTACATATGCGAGGGTTTCTCTAGGGTAGAATTGCTAGGCTATAAGGTATATGAATATATTTAACTTATTTTTTTCTGAGGGATTGTACCAATTTAGACTCCTGCCAAGAGTGAATAAAGATTCCAGTTGAATCATACTCTTTCCAAGTTTTCTTTTCTTTTTTTTTTTTTTTTTGAGACAGGGTGTGGTTCTATCACCCAGGCTGGAGCACAGTGACATGATCTCAGCTCACTGCAACCTCTGTGTGGGGGTTTGTTCTGACCCAACAACGGATGAATAATGTACACTGACACAGATATTCTGCCTGTCAGTCCAGCTAAGGGTCTGGGCCCCTCACAGACACCAAGGAAGGTTCTGTAAAGAGTAGCAGCCATGGCTCCATTCAGCCAGTGAAGCTCACATTTATTCAGTATAGATTAAATAACAAAGGTCTTGAGTAAATACCACTAGAGGGTAATTGACATTGCTGACCTCCCGAGTAGAGAGCAATTATGCACCCCTTGTTGATCAAATGTTGGTCTTAGGAACACATGAACAAACAAACTATTTAGATAAACTGCTCTACATTCCTATGTATCTATGCCCTCAACTTTTAAGAGAATTCAGCTGCCTTCAGCCAAACACTTTATGCAGACCCCCAGGCCTTCCAAGAGGGCTTGTGTTTATTTCCTATAATTTTACAATTTCTCCCACCATCCTGACTGAACCCCCACACTTCTGCATCCCAGGTTCAAACCATCCTCCCACCTCAGTCTCCCAAGCAGCTGGGACTACAGGTGTGCACCACCACACTCAACTAATTTTTTGTACTTTTTGTAGAAATGTGGTTTTGTCATATTGCTCAGGCTGGTCTCAAAATCATGAGCTCAGAGTGATCTACCTGCCTTGGCCTCACAAAGTGCTGAGATTACAGGCCTGAGCCACTGCACCAAGCCCAAGTATTTGACAATATCAGCCTTATTAATTTTTGCCAATTCAGTGGGTAAAAAGTAAAGTCTCACTGGTATCTTAGTGTCTCTGCAATTACTAATGATGTTGAGTGTTCTTTTATATATTTATGGGCTATTCATATTTTCTGCTCTGTGAACTGTGTATTAACTTATTTATTGAACTTTGAAAATATTTTTAAAAATACATCATATTTACATACATTATATTGATTATATATATTGCAAATATCTTCTACATTGTTGCTTTTTTGATCACTTTCTTCATGGGTCTACTGTTAAACAGAAGTTCTTAATTTGAGGGGCGGAGCAAGATGGCCGAATAGGAACAGCTCCAGTCTCCAACTCCTGGCGCGAGCGACACAGAAGAATGGTGATTTCTGCATTTTCAACTGAGGTACTGGGGACATCTCACTGGGGAGTGCCGGACAATCGGTGCTGGTCAGCTGCTGCAGCCCGACAGCGAGAGCTGAAGCAGGGCGAGGCATTGCCTCACCTGGGAAGCGCAAGGGGGAAGGGAATCCCTTTTCCTAGCCAGGCAAACTGAGACCCACAACACCTGGAAAACTGGGTAATTCCCACCCCAATACTGCGCTTTAAGCAAACGGGCACACCAGGAGATTATACCCACACCTGGCTGGGAGGGTCCCACGGCCACGGAGCCTCCCTCATTGCTAGCAAAGCAGTCTGTGATCTAACTACAAGGCAGCAGTGAGGCTGGGGGAGGGGCACCCGCCATTGCTGAGGCTTAAGTAGGTAAACAAAGCCGCTGGGAAGCTCGAACTGGGTGGAGCTCACAGCAGCTCAAGGAAACCTGCCTGTCTCTGTAGACTCCACCTCTGGGGACAGGGCACAGCTAAAAAACAACAGAGGAAGCAGCAGAGGCCTGTGCAGACCCGAACGACTCTGTCTGACAGCTTTGAAGAGAGCAGTGGATCTCCCAACACGGAGGTTGAGATCTGAGAATGGACAGGCTGCTTGATCAAGTGGGTCCCTGACCCCTGAGTAGCCTAACTGGGAGACATCCCCCACTAGGGGCAGTCTGACACCCCACACCTCACAGGGTGGAGTACACCCCTGAGAGGAAGCTTCCAAAGTAAGAATCAGACAGGTACACTCGCTGTTCAGCAATATTCTATCTTCTGCAACCTCTGCTGCTGATACCCAGGCAAACAGGGTCTGGAGTGGACCTCAAGCAATCACCAACAGACCTACAGCTGAGGGTCCTGACTATTAGAAGGAAAACTATCAAACAGGAAGAACACCTATACCAAAACCCCATCAGTACGTCACCATCATCAAAGACCAGAGGCAGATAAAACCACAAAGATGGGGAAGAAGCAGGGCAGAAAAGCTGGAAATTCAAAAATAAGAGCGCATCTCCCCCTGCAAAGGAGCGCAGCTCATCGCCAGCAACGGATCAAAGCTGGTCAGAGAATGACTTTGACGAGATGAGAGAAGAAGGCTTCAGTCCATCAAACTTCTCAGAGCTAAAGGAGGAATTACGTACCCAGTGCAAAGAAACTAAAAATCTTGAAAAAAGAGTGGAAGAATTGGTAGCTAGAATAATTAATGCAGAGAAGGTCATAAATGAAATGACAGAGATGAAAACCATGACACGAGAAATACGTGACAAATCCACAAGCTTCAGTAACCGACTTGATCAACTGGAAGAAAGAGTATCAGCGATTGAAGATCAAATGAATGAAATGAAGTTGGAAGAGAAACCAAAAGAAAAAAGAAGAAAAAGAAATGAAGAAAGCCTGCAAGAAGTATGGGATTATGTAAAAAGACCAAATCTACGTCTGATTGGGGTGCCTGAAAGTGAGGGGAAAATGCAACCAAGTTGGAAAACACTCTTCAGGATATCATCCAGGAGAACTTCCCCAACCTAGTAGGGCAGGCCAACATTCAAATTCAGGAAATACAGAGAACACCACAAAGATACTCCTCGAGAAGAGCAACTCCAAGACACATAATTGCCAGATTCACCAAAGTTGAAATGAAGGAAAAAATCTTAAGGGCAGCCAGAGAGAAAGGTCGGGTTACCCACAAAGGGAAGCCCATCAGACTAACAGCAGACTTCTCGGCAGAAACTCTACAAGCCAGAAGAGAGTGGGGGCCAATATTCAATATTCTTAAAGAAAAGAATTTTAAACCCAGAATTTCATATCCAGCCAAACTAAGTTTCATCAGTGAAGGAGAAATGAAATCCTTTACAGATAAGCAAATGCTTAGAGATTTTGTCACCACCAGGCCTGCCTTACAAGAGACCCTGAAGGAAGCCCTAAACATGGAAAGGAACAACCGGTACCAGCCATTGCAAAAACATGCCAAAATGTAAAGACCATCGAGGCTAGGAAGAAACTGCATCAACTAACGAGCAAAAAAACCAGTTAATATCATAATGACAGGATCAAGTTCACACATAACAATATTAACCTTAAATGTCAATGGACTAAATGCTCCAATTAAAAGACACAGACTGGCAACTGGATAAAGAGTCAAGACCCATCAGTCTGCTGTATTCAGGAGACCCATCTCACATGCAGAGACATACATAGCCTCAAAATAAAGGGATGGAGGAAGATCTACCAAGCAAATGGAGAACAAAAAAAAGCAGGGGTTGCAATCCTAGTCTCTGATAAAATAGACTTTAAACCATCAAAGATCAAAAGAGACAAAGAAGGCCATTACATAATGGTAAAGGGATCAATTCAACAGGAAGAGCAAACTATCCTAAATATATATGCACCCAATACAGGAGCACCCAGATTCATAAAGCAAGTCTTTGGAGACTTACAAAGAGACTTAGACTCCCATACAATAATAATGGGAGACTTCAACACTCCACTGTCAACATTAGACAGATCAACGAGACAGAAAGTTAACAAGGATATCCAGGAATTGAACTCATCTCTGCACCAGGCGGACCTAATAGACATCTATAGAACTCTTCACCCCAAATCAACAGAATATACATTCTTCTCAGCACCACATCGCACTTATTCCAAAATTGACCACATAATTGGAAGTAAAGCACTCCTCAGCAAATGTACAAGAACAGAAATTATAACAAACTGTCTCTCAGACCACAGTGCAATCAAACTAGAACTCAGGACTAAGAAACTCAATCAAAACCGCTCAACTACATGGAAACTGAACAACCTGCTCCTGAATGACTACTGGGTACATAATGAAATGAAGGCAGAAATAAAGATGTTCTTTGAAACCAATGAGAACAAAGATACAACATACCAGAATCTCTGGGACACATTTAAAGCAATGTGTAGAGGGAAATTTATAGCACTAAATGCCCACAAGAGAAAGCTGGAAAGATCTAAAATTGACACTCTAACATCACAATTAAAAGAACTGGAGAAGCAAGAGCAAACACATTCAAAAGCTAGCAGAAGGCAAGAAATAATTAAGATCAGAGCAGAACTGAAGGAGATAGAGACACAAAAACCCTCCAAAAAATCAATGAATCCAGGAGTTGGTTTTTTGAAAAAATCAACAAAATTGACAGACCGCTAGCAAGACTAATAAAGAAGAAAAGAGAGAGGAATCAAATAGATGCAATAAAAATGATAAAGGGGATATCACCACGGACCCCACAGAAATACAAACTACCATCAGAGAATGCTATAAACACCTCTACGCAAATAAACTAGAAAATCTAGAAGAAATGGATGATTTCCTGGACACCAACACTCTTCCAAGACTAAACCAGGAAGAAGTTGAATCCCTGAATAGACCAATAGCAGGCTCTGAAATTGAGGCAATAATTAATAGCCTACCAACCAAAAAAAGTCTAGGACCAGATGGATTCACAGCTGAATTCTACCAGAGGTACAAAGAGGAGCTGGTACCATTCCTTCTGAAACTGTTCCAATCAATTGAAAAAGAGGGAATCCTCCCTAACTCATTTTATGAGGCCAGCATCATCCTGATATAATCCTCAATAAAATACTGGCAAACCGGATTCAGCAGCACATCAAAAAGCTTATCCAGCATGATCAAGTGGGCTTCATCCCTGGGATGCAAGCTGGTTCAACATTCGCAAATCAATAAACGTAATCCAGCATATAAACAGAACCAAAGACAAAAATCACATGATTATCTCAATAGATGCAGAAAAGGCTTTTGACAAAATTCAACAGCCCTTCATGCTAAAAACGCTCAATAAATTCGGTATTGATGGAACGTACCTCAAAATAATAAGAGCTATTTTTGACAAACCCACAGCCAATATCATACTGAATGGGCAAAAACTGGAAAAATTCCCTTTGAAAACTGGCACAAGACAGGGATGCCCTCTCTCACCACTCCTATTCAACATAGTGTTGGAAGTTCTGGCTAGGGCAATCAGGCAAGAGAAAGAAATCAAGGGTAGAGATGGGGTTTCACCGTGTTAGCCAGGATGGTCTCGATCTCCTGACCTCGTGATCCACCCGTCTCGGACTCCCAAAGTGCTGGGATTACAGGCTTGAGCCACCGCAACAGAGCGAGACTCCGCCTCAAAAAAAAAAAAAAAAAAGAAATCAAGGGTATCCAGTTAGGAAAAGAAGAAGTCAAATTGTTCCTGTTTGCAGATGACATGATTGTATATTTAGAAAACCCCATTGTCTCAGCCCCAAAATCTCCTTAAGCTGATAAGCAACTTCAGCAAAGTCTCAGGATACAAAATCAATGTGCAAAAATCACAAGCATTCTTATACACCAGTAACAGACAAACAGAGAGCCAAATCAGGAATGAACTTCCATTCACAATTGCTTCAAAGAGAATAAATACCCAGGAATCCAGCTTACAAGGGATGTAAAGGACCTCTTCAAGGAGAACTACAAACCACTGCTCAGTGAAATCAAAGAGGACACTAACAAATGGAAGAACATACCATGCTCATGGATAGGAAGAATCAATATCGTGAAAATGGCCATACTGCCCAAGGTAATTTATAGATTCAATGCCTTCCCCATCAAGCTAGCAATGAGTTTCTTCACAGAACTAGAAAAAACGGCTTTAAAGTTCATATGGAGCCAAAAAAGAGCTCGCATTGCCAAGACAATCCTAAGTCAAAAGGACAAAGCTGGAGGCATCACGCTACCTGACTTCAAACTACACTACAAGGCTACAGTAACCAAAACAGCATGGTACTGGTACCAAAACAGAGATATAGACCAATGGAACAGAACAGAGTCCTCAGAAATAATACCACACATCTACAGCCATCTGATCTTTGACAAACCTGAGAGAAACAAGAAATGGGGAAAGGACTCCCTATTTAATAAATGGTGCTGGGAAAATTGGCTAGCCATAAGTAGAAAGCTGAAACTGGATCCTTTCCTTACTCCTTATACGAAAATTAATTCAAGATGGATTAGAGACTTAAATGTTAGACCTAATACCATAAAAACCCTAGAAGAAAACCTAGGTAGTACCATTCAGGACATAGGCATGGGCAGGACTTCATGTCTAAAACACCAAAAGCAACGGCAGCAAAAGCCAAAATTGACAAATGGGATATGATTAAACTAAAGAGCTTCTGCACAGCAAAAGAAACTACCATCAGAGTGAACGGGCAACCTACAGAATGGGAGAAAATTTTGCAATCTACTCATCTGACAAAGGGCTAATATCCAGAATCTACAAAGAACTCAAACAAATATACAAGAAAAAAACAAACAACCCATCAAAAAGTGGGGAAAGGATATGAACAGACATTTCTCAAAAGAAGACATTCATACAGCCAGCAGACACATGAAAAAATGCTCATCATCACTCGCCATCAGAGAAACGCAAATCAAAACCACAATGAGATACCATCTCACACCAGTTAGAATGGCAATCATTAAAGAGTCAGGCAACAACAGGTGCTGGAGGGGATGTGGAGAAATAGGAACACTTTTACACTGTTGGTGGGATTGTAAACTAGTTCAGCCATTATGGAAAACAGTATGGCGATTCCTCAAGGATCTAGAACTAGATGTACCATATGACCCAGCCATCCCACTTCTGGGTATATACCCAAAGGATTATAAATCATGCTGCTATAAAGACACATGCACACATATGTTTATTGCGGCACTATTCACAATAGCAAATACTTGGAATCAACCCAAATGTCCATCTGTGACAGACTGGATTAAGAAAATGTGGCACGTATACACCATGGAATATTATGCAGCCATAAAAAAGGATGAGTTTGCATCCTTTGTAGGGACATGGATGCAGCTGGAAACCATCATTCTTAGCAAACTATCACAAGAACTGAAAACCAAACACCGCACGTTCTCACTCATAGGTGGGAACTGAACAATGAGATCACTTGGACTCGGGAAGGGAACATCATACATCAGGGCCTATCATGGGGAGGGGGGAGGGGGGAGGGATTGCATTGGGAGTTACACCTGATATAAATGATGAATTGATGGGTGCTGACAAGTTGATGGATGCAGCACACCAGCATGGCACAAGTATACATATGTAACAAACCTGCACATTATGCACATGTACCCTAGAACTTAAAGTATAATAATAAAAAGAAATTTAAAAAAAAGTTGTTAATTTGAATGTAGTCCAATTTATTATTTTTCTTTCATAGTTTTGTGTTTTCTTTAAGAAACCTTCACTACTCTGATGTTCTAAAGATATTCTCCCATGTTGCCTTCAAAAGTTTTAGAGTTTTGCCTTGTGTATTTAAATCTTAAATCTACTAGCATTTGATTCTTCTGCAAGGTGCAAAGCAGGGATTAGTCACAGTTTTTTTCCTCCAATGTAGGTAACCAATGGCCTTGCACTATTTATTGAACAGTTCATTGTTTCCTTGTCATCTGCAGTGCCTTCTCTTCCATCCTCAAGTACCCACCCTTCTCTCTTTCTCTCTGTCTCTGTTTCTGGGTTCTCTAGTCTGTTCCACTGGACAATTTGTCTATTTCTGTGCCAGTACAGCACCGTCTTTGTTATTTCAGCTTTGGAATAAGTCTTGATATTCCTTTTCAGGAGTGCTTTATTTACTCTTAGGTCTTTGTTCCTCCATATAAGTTTCAGAATTAGGTTAGGTGCAGTGGCTTACGCCTGTAATCCCAGCACTTTGGGAGGCTCTGGTGGGAGAACTGGTTGAGCTCAAGAGCTTGAGACCAGCCTGGGCAACATAGCAAGACAGACATAGACACATCATTATAAGACCATGTGTAAATATAATAAACATGAAACACTGGGGGAAGTTAGGGAAAGTATTAGAGAAGGTAACATGTATGAAGATTCTCAATGAACAAAGATTCTATATTTTGGCTTCAGGTGTAAAAATCCTGTCTGTCCCATTTTGTCAAACCCCTCAGGGTTGAAGGTAACTACCAAGGATATCCTCATTGAAACCCAAGGGAGATTCAGTGATTCCACAGTTGGTTCAGTTTGCCCTGGACCTATAAATCTAAACCAGCTTGCCCATCTATTCTTTTTCTTTTGTATTCATATTTGGACATCAGCTCACAGCATCTCTTCTAGTATTCTATTCACCCACATCCAGAGTGTTTTGTAGATCTGTGTTGTCTTCCTCCAATAGACCTAATTGGAATCTCTTCAGTTTTTCATGAAGCCAATTCTACCAATTTTGCAAGCTCAGTTTTCAATAGCTTTGCTATCATGGTTTTATTCGATTCTGTACCAAATGTTTTGGGTCATACTTCAACAATGAATTAGTGCAAGTCACTGAGTGTCTGTTATGGTGCTAGACACTTCATGGTATCTGTTTTGGTGCTAGACACTTTTAGCGAATACAGAGTCAAGGCATTTTGAGTTAGGCTGGCCTGGGTTCAAGTCTTGACTCTGCCTTATACACTGGGTGACTTTGGGTCAACCATTTAGTTTTTTTAAAAAAATTTATTTTTATTTCAGTAGTTTTGGGGTACAGTTTTTGGTTACATGGATAAGTTCTTTAGTGGTGATTTCTGAGATTTTGATGCACCTGTCCCCAAGCAGTGTACACTGTACTCAATATGTAGTCTTTTATCCCTCATGCCCCTCCCACCCTTCCCCCGAAATCCCCAAAGTCCATTATGTTGTTCTTATGCCTTTGCATCCTCATAACATAACTCCCACTTATAAGTGAGAATATAGTTTATTTGGTTTTCCATCCCTGAGTTACTTCACTTAGAATAATGACTTTCAGCTGCTTCCAAGTTGCTGCAAAAGGCATTATTTTGTTCCTTTGTATGGCTGAGTAGTATTCCACATTGTATATATACCACATTTTCTTTATCTACTTGTTGGCTGATGGGCACTTAAGTTGGTGCCATATCTTTGCAATTGTGAATTGTGCTGCCATAAACACATATGTGCATGTGTCTTTTTCATATAATGACTTCTTTTCCTTTAGGTAGATATTCAGTAGTGGGATTGCTGGATTGAATGGTAGTTCTACTTTTAGTTCTTTAAGGAATCTCCATACTGTTTTCCATAGTGGTTTTAGTAGTTTACATTGCCACTAGCAGAGTAGAAGTGTTCCCTTTACACCACTTTCATGCCAACACCTGTTGTTTTTTGACTTCTTAATTATGAGCATTCTTGCAGGAGTAAGGTGATGTTGAATGTTTTTTCGTATGTTTGTTGGCTGTTCATATATATTTTTTGAGAATTGCCTATTCGTGTTCTTTGCTCACTTTTTGATGGGATTATTTGTTTTTTTTTTTTGCTGATTTGTTTGAGTTCCTTGTAGATTCTGGATATTAGTCCTTTGCTGGATGCATAGTTTGTGACTATTTTCTCCCAGTCTATGGGTTGTCTGTTTAGTCTTTTGATTATGTGCTTTTTCATGTGTAACATGGGATGGATAATTCTGGGTTGTAGATGATATTACATAAGGGGTCTTGCACACATACTCTTTTAATCAAAGGAAGAACAAAAAAAAGTTCCAGAAATTAGAACAGAGGAAGACATCTTGCTTCTGAGATGATTATTTTTTTCTCAAAGGAGCGTGTGAAGTAGTGGAAGCTCAGACATTCACAGAGAACATGTGCTGGGAAAAAAACACATGCCAACGTAGTTCAAAGACTCACATGTTCACTCTATTGTTGTTCAGAAAGAACTTAAGATATAATGTAAAAATAAATCAAGATAACAAAGCAGATAAAAAAGCAAGGCAAAATCAAGGATGGGACCCACAGTGAAGGGGGAAGTGGAAAGTGCACAAATGCCCCCAGGGAGGCTGCTCCCCACACTTGCTTTATGGGGCCTCACATTCGATGCTGAGCTTTCCAGTGGCCACCACCAACAGTCATAGCAACAACTATGGATACCTGCAGTGAATGCCGAATACGGAAGAATAATCAGTGGAGGGAGGTTGGGGAGGGAAGGCTCCTTGATAATGATGAGATTTGAGCAACGTTTTGAAGGGTGTAAGAGCAACGTATTCCAGACAGAGGGAGCCACCCAAGCAAAATACGCAGGAGGAGAGTCAAGAGGTGGTTCTGGCATACAGGGATCCTTTGGGATAGTCTGGAGGAAAAGCAGATGACTTAGGCCTCTAATGCCAGACTTTAGGTTTTCCTCAAAAGGAACTGTGACTCACCCTGAGGAGAAAATGACCTGATGGGAGTGGTATTTGGAGGAAATTATCCTGGCACCACACAGCTACAATTTTCCCCTTTGCAAATTATAATTCATCACGGACATTTAGGAAAACGCTGTCACGCATGTCTCTCCTAATGTGGTCCACATCTGGCTCCACCACTGGCAAATACAGAGTATTTAGAAAATCTGTGCAGCATTAGTGCCTAATAACCTTTGCTTTAAACATAGTGAAGGAAACCACAAACTTAGAAATGGCACATATCCCTCCAGAGTAATTTAGTCCAGGTTCCCTATGTGACTTAAGAAATCCCTCGTTGCAGCTGCATCTAGTAGTCTGGACAATGGCATGAGTGTTGAAATCTAGGGAGGTTAAAATTAATCTTAGAAATAAGAGTAAACTTAGTGATGCTCACTTTCAGTTTACTTTCCTTGGATGTATAAAGTTTTGAGAGTTTAAAATGGCTTTAGACCTAAAAGCATTTTGCCTAAAATACTTACAGCACAACCAGCAGGGGTTTCTTTTCTAAAAGAAAGTTGTATTTGTGTAGGATGTGGACATCATGATCAGTTTACATATTTGTGTTTCAAATTTAGGCTTGAATTTTGGCTGCATTGAGTTTTCCTTTGCTGTATTTTGAAGGGCTAAAGAGCTCCTTCAGTTCCTAGAAAAATGAGGTTTCATCATTCCTCAGGGTCAGAAGCTGGCAGAAGGTAGGGACACCAAGTACTGAAGGGGCTAAGCTTTTGGTGACAGGAAAATATTTGAGGGAACATGCACTTCCTCAGTTCATGACACATCTCTCTTTTATAAGACTGTACATAATTTCTTCTTGACTTGACTTAGTTGTAATCCACGTATAGTCTATTCTGTGGAACAGCTGTTATAAGACTATGCTCCTTTTTACCCTTGGGAAAACCATGTCCTCGCTAAACTTTCGATGGGGAAGTGGGGAAGGCAAGTCCTTATTGCACTGACTGTCATGTGTTCACTTAAATAATACAAGTGACTGTTTTTTGGGGGGGCCATTCCCAATGGACTCCTGTGAAGCAAGTTGAATTCATTGAAAGAGGTTGCAAGATGAGCAACAAATCTTACTCCTTGGTTTGTCCCTGACTCTCCTCTGGGAAGATGATTATATTTGCAAGTAGGAGAGCCACTGGAGAGAGTCCTGGCGAGAAGATCTAGATTGTGAATTCTTCTGTGCCTTGGTAAACTGTCTAAGTTGGGCCATTCATTGTGAACCTGGGTGATTTCTTTGCTCTGTAGGAAAGTGCAAGTCAAATCTAGGTGAGATAAGAGAGTATAGAGTTTTGTAGTAATTCATTTTTCTTAATGAAGTTCAATCATTCACTTATTTGTTTATTTATTTTTATTTATTTTTTCAATTTGAGAGCAGGTACTGTTTATTAACCAACCAGCTAAGAAAAATAATCATGGTAGACACCTTAGTTCATTCTTTTAATAAGCCTGTTGATCTGGTCCTCCCTGTTGCCATCATCTCCACCTTCTACAAAATGGGTGGCTTTTTCTTCATTTCACCTTGTGGAGAAGATAATTTGAAGGGCCACAGGAAGTTATTTCCTCCTTTGAAGCGTTTTCCAACAGTATAGATCTCATTAATCAGATCCTCCGTGCAGACGATGCCATATTTACCAAGAGATCGATCAATCAAAGCATTATCTGTCAAAGCAATTTGCTTCTTATTGATTTTGCCATAACCACACTGGTAGATGTGTTCGTTTACTGACTTCAGATTTGGGTACTCCTATGCAATATATGGCTCTACAATCCTCAGCATGTTAACTGAAGCCTTGTTGAGCTTCACAAAGGCTCCACTGAAGATTTGACAAAGGCGAAGAAGCTGCAACAACTTTCGGACCTTTGGGCTCATACCACTGACACCTCTGATCCTGATGACAAATGCCAATTTGGGTTCTTCAGGTACCTAGAAGTTGCCAGCTTTTCTTGCCATCCTTGCCGTTCATATTTCAGTTCTGTACATCTGCCTGTATTCCTTGCGATAGTGCTTTGCTTCTTCATAGTTAAGCTTCCTCCTTGCCTTTTGAAGTATCTTTTGGGCAAACGTCTTTCAAAGGCGGTTGGTCTTCAGCTCTGCAAAATTCCTTCCCTTTTTCTTAAGGGTTTCTGGCATAGCAGGAACCTTTTTCTTCTTCTCTTCTCCACCCTCCATGGTTCCAGCTGGAAAAAGAGTTCATTCACTTACTTAACAAGTATTTATTGAGATTCTTCTATGTGCTAGCTGTTGTGCTTGGTGGTAGGAATACTGAGAGCTATACTGACAAACACAATAAATCATAGCCCATAAACCATTGGTGTGACATCTGGCAGAGTAAGAGCTGTGCAAGTATGTGCCAAATGACACCTGTTCCATGAAATTATCTTGTCCCCACTGGAAAGAGACAAAGGAAGAAAGAATAAAGGAAGAAGGAAAGAAAGGAAAAGCAGGGAGAATTACTTTTTCTCAAATTTGGGAAGCACTATACTCTCTGTTTTCATTGTATCATAGAATAATAAATGCTTTGGTATGTTCTTCTATAAATAATTGTGCTAGTTTTGTTTAGTTTAATAGAATTCTACCTACTAATATTTTGAGAACTAGTTTTCTGTGAAACATTCTTTGAGGAAACTCAGTAGAAATTAGTGTCAAAAACTATCAGGATGGCAAAGCTGCCTTGCCATAGTTGTTGGTGGTCAAGTGTTGCTGCCACTGAGTGAAATCCACCATGGAGCCACTAAGCCTGTCCTCTGTGACTGCCAAACACACTTCATGCAGTGCCGGGGGCTCCCTGCTGTACGCCTTCCCTGTGAGAAATGGCTCGTCCTGGCTACTCACTCACCTGTTCCAGTTCATTTACTTTCGTAATCCTGGCTTCAAATTTACTTCACCTGGTGGCATTTTCTGAAGTGACATCATTAGAATAAAGGAACACTTTATTATTTAATTTTCTTAAGACAGTAGCAAAGCATGCTTATCAAGAAACACTATAAAATGATAGAAACTAGTAAAAGGAAATAAAAGCCCATCCAGAAATAACTACTGTTGATGTCTTGGTGAGCATCCTCTTAATGTTCTCTCCCTACCTCTATTCTCTCTCTCTCTCTTTCTTTCTCTCTCTCTCACATACACACATCAAAAATGAAATCATCTGAATTTTTTCACTTAATACTATATTGTGACAGGGGCTGTCTTAGTTTTCACTATACTTGCAGTGCCTCACGCAGACAGTGACACTCTGTAACTGCCCAGTGAAGATTTGATGGGAGGATAACCAGTTCTAAGGCCTCTGCTAGCTCTGAAACTATTTGATCTTTATCAGTCTTTTTAAAAAATCATTCTTTTACTCTGTGAATCTTACATGTGGCAATTTACCCTGTGTTGATTTTTAAAGGATTATTAGATTTTATTTTTTAGAACAGTTTTAGATTTACAGAAAAATTGAACTCATATTATAGAACCTCCTCTCCCCAGATGTTCTACTGTTTCCCTGTTATTAACACCATGTATTAGTATGGAACATTTGCTACAGTTAATGAAAAAATACTGATACAATATTAATAACTAAAGTTCATAGTTTACATTGAAGTTTATCTTTGTGTTGTACACTGTATTGGTTTTGACAAACGTATAATGTCATATATTCATCATTACAGTATCATAGAGAAAAGATTTATTTCCCTAAAAATACCCTGTGCTTCACTGATTCATCTCTCCTCCCCTCCCATCTCCCAACCTCTGGCAACCACTGATTTTTTTTTTTTTTTTTACTATCTCCATAGTTTTGCCTTTCCAGAATGCCATCTAGATGGAATCATATAATATGTAACCTTTTAAGATTGGCTTCTTTCACTTAGCAATATGCATTTAAGGTTTCTTCATTTTTTTTTATAGCTTCATAGCTCATTTCTTTTTATGAAAAGAAAATCATCCCATGTATCTCTATACCACTACTTTTTTTTTTTTTTAGATGGAGTTTCGTTCTTGTTGTCCAGGTTGGAGTGCAATGGCACGATCTTGGGTCACCGCAACCGCTGCCTCCTGGGTTCAAGCGATTCTCCTGCCTCAGCCTCCTGAGTAGCTGGGATTACAGGCATGCGCCACCACACCTGGATAATTTTTGTATTTTTAGTAGAGATGGGGTTTCTCCATGTTGGCCAGGCTAGTCTCGAACTCCCAACCTCAAGTGATCCTCCTGCCTCGGCCTCCCAAAGTGCTGGGATGCGTGAGCCACCGCACCCGACCACCACTACTTTTTAATTCGTTCACCTATTGAAGGACACCCAGTTTTTGGTGATTGTGATTTCACTTATTGCAAAAACTGCTATAAATATTTGTGTGTAAGTTTTTGTGTGGACATACATTTTAAAACCAACTGGACAAAAACCTAGGAGCATGATTGCTGGAACGTATGATAAAGTTGTGTTTAGCTTTGGAAGAAACTGCCAAACGGTCTTCCAAAGTTGTTGTACAATTTTGCATTCCCAGTAGCAAGAAACAAGAATTCCTGTTTTTCTGTGTTCTTACCAGCATTTGGTACTGTCAGTACTTTTTGTATTTTAGCCTTTCTAATAGGTGTGTAGTATCTCACTGTTGTTTTAATTTGCATCTCCCTAATGACACGATACTGAGCATTTTTCATGTGCTTATTTACCATCTGTATGATTTTTTAAAAAAAGTTAGGTATTGATTCAGGTCTTCGCTCATCCCTCCCTCCCTCCCTCTCTTCGTCTTCTTTCTTCTTCCTTCCTTCCTTCCTTCCTTCCTTCCTTCCTTCCTTCCTTCCTTCGTTTTCCCTCCTCCCTCCTTTCTTCCCTCCATCTCCTCCTTCCTTCCTCTTCTCTCCCTCCCTCCCTCTCCTCCCTCCCTCTTTCTCTCTCTTTCCTTCCTCCCTCCTCCTTCCTTCTTTCCTTGCCCCCTCCCTCTTCCTTCCCTCCCTCCCCCTGCTCCTTCTCTCTCCCTCCTTCCTTCCTTCCCTCCCTCCCGCCTTCCTTCCTTCTCTCCCTCCTTCCTCCTTTCTTCCTTCTTTCATTCCTCCTCCCTCCTCCCTCTTTCCTTCCTCCCTCCTCCCCCCTCCTTCCTCCCCCCTCCCTCCCCCTCCTTCCTTCCGCCCTCCCTCCTTCCCTCCTTCCTTCCTTCTTTCCTCCTCCTTCTCTTTCTTTCCTCCCTCCCTCCCTCTCCTTCCTTCCTCCCTCCCTCTCCTCCCTCCCTCCTTCCTCCTTCTCCCTCCTTCTCCTTCCTTCCTTCCTCCTCTCTCCCTCCCTCCCTCTCTCTCCTCCCTCCCTCTCTCTCCTTCCTTCCTTCTTTCCCTCCTTCCTCTCTCCCTCCCTCCCTCCTTCCTTCTTTCCTTTCTTCCTCCCTCCCTCTCTTCCTTGCTCTTTCTCCTCCTCCCTTCTCCTCCCTCCCTCTCCTTCCTTTCCTCCCTCCTCCCTTCTTCCTCCCTCCCTCCCTCCCTCCCTCCTTCCTTTCTTCCTTCCTTCCGTCTTTCCTTCCTTCTTTCCTTCTTCTTTCTTCTTTCTTTTACTTATGGATGTCCAAATTTTCCAACATCATTTGTTGAAAAGACTATTCTTTCTTGATTGAACTGCCTTTGTTCCTTTGTCAAGGATTAGTTAACTATATTTGTGTGGGTCTATTTCTGGACTCTCTATTCTGTTCTGAGCTATTTGTCTCTACTTTCTCCAATATCAAGACATTTTGATTACTGGAGCTTGAAGTTGGGTAGTGTCAGTCCTTTTACCTTATTCTTCTTCTGTATTCTGGGGCTAATTTATAAAATAATAAATGGGTCTTTTGCCTTTCTATATAAACTTTTGCTTTTCCATATAAACTTTAGGAGCAGTTTGTTGATAGTAACACAATATGTTGCTGGGATTTTGATTGGGAGTACATTGAACCTATAAATTAAGTTGAAAATAATCAATGTTTTAACAATATTGACTCTTCCTGTTTATGAATATAGAATATCTCATATTTAAATACCAAACCTACAGATAAATATTTTGTAAATTTGTATATGTGTAAATTTGGATATTTGTAGATGATTAAATATCATTCATTTCGATCTTTAAAACTTATTTCATCAGAGTATTATAGTTTTCCTCACAGATCCTGTATATATATTGTTAGATTTATACCTAGGTATTTCCTTGTGTGTGTGTGAATGGAAATGGTATTGTGCTTTTAATTCTTATTCCAATTGTTCATTGACAGTATATAGGAAAGATTTGTCTTATATATTAACCTTATTTCCTGAAACTTTGTTATAATCACTTATTAGTTCCAGGAGGGTTTGCTGTTGTTGTTGTTGTTGTTGCTGCTGCTGCTGTTGAATCTTTGGAATTTTCTATGTAGACGATCACGTCATCTGAAAACAAAAGACAGCTTTATTTCTTCCTTGATAATCTGTATAATGTTTGTCTCCTTATTTATTATTTCATAAATTATGACTTCCAGTGTGATTTTGAATATGAGCGGTGAGAGGAGACATCCTTGCTTTACTTATGATCTTAGGGGGAAGTATCTAGTTTTTCATTATTACATAAAATGTTGGCTGTAGGGTTTTTTTGTGCTGTTCTTTATCAAGTTGAGAACGTTTCTCTCTATTTCTACTTTGCTGACAGCTTTATCATTAATGGGTATTGAATTTTTTTGGATGCTTTTTCTGCATCTGTTGATATGAGCATAAGATTTTTCTTCTTTAGGTTGTTAATGTTATAATTACATTAATTGGTTTTAAAATGGTAAGCCAAACTTGCATACCTGGATTAAATTTCATTCAGGTATATTGTATCATTCTTTTTACATATTGTTTTATTTGATTTTCTATCATATCTATATTCATGAGAGATATTGATTGGTCTAAGTTTTTCTTTATTACAATGTCTTTATCTGGTTTTGTTGTTAGGGTAATGTTGGCCTCATAGAGTAAGTTAAGAAGGTTTCTTCTGCTTTTATTTTTTAAAAAACTTGTAGGGAATTATTATTTCTTTAAAAATTGTTCAATCTATTGGTGACATTTGGGCATGGTACATTCTTTTTTTGGAAGGTTATTAACTGTTGATTAAATTTCTTTAATAAATACAGGCCTATTCAGATATTCTGTTCTTTATGGTGAGTTTTTGGATTTTGGTATTAATAGTTTGTATCTTTCAAAGAATTGGTCCATTTCCATCAAGTTATCAAATTCGTGAGCATAGAGTTGTTCATACATATTTAAAAGTATCATTTTAATGTCCATGGGATCAGTAGCATTGATCCCTCTTTCATTTCTGATGTTGGTAATCTGTGTCTTCTCTTTTTTGTTCTTGGTTAGCCAAGCTAGAAGTTTATCAGTTCTACTGACATTTTCAAAGAACCAGATTTTGGTTTTGTTGTTTTCTCTATTAATTTGTTTTCAATTTCATGATTTCTGTTCTAATTTTTATTGTTTTTTCATTATGCTTGTTTTAGGTTTATATTGCTCTTCTTTTTTAAGTTTCCTGATGTGGGAGCTTAGACGATTGGTTTTAGATCTTTCTTCTTTTCTAATATATGGATATAGTGCTATACATTTTTCTATTTTCTTAGCATGCAATCACACATCTTAAAAACTGTTTTCTAGTAGTTACCCTAGAGTTTGCTATATACATTTACAACTGATCAAGCCTACTTTCCAGTAACAGTATACTGTTTCCTAGGTAGTACAGTCATGTTATAACAGAGTATTCAAAATTCTTCCCTTCCTTCCCTTATAACATTGCTGCTGTTTGCTTTATTTATCCATATATTATAATCACCCAGTATATTGTTACTATTAGTACTCTGAACAAAATTGTCATCTATTAGATCAGTTAAGAGTAAGAAAAATGAAGAATGTTACTTTCTTCTTCATTTGTTCCTTCTCTGATTCTCTTCCTTTTTAAAATGTTGATCTGAGTTTCTAATCTATATAATTTTCCTTCACTTGGAAGGCAAGGCAAGTCTTGCACAGGCAAGTCTACTCACAACAAATTCCCTCAATTTTTTGTTTTTCTGAGAAAGTCTTATTTCTCCTTCACTTTTGAAGGATATTTCACTGGATACAGGATTGTAGATTGGTGGGTTTTTTTTTTTTTTTTTTAATACTTGAAATATTTCACTCCATTCTCTTCTTTCTTGGATGGTTTCTGAAGATAAGCATGATGTAATTTTTATCTTTCTTCTTCTATAGGTAAGTTGTTTTTCCTTCAAAATTTTCTCCGTATCTTTGGTTTTCTGCAGTGCAATATGCCTAGGTATACATTTTTAGCTATTTAACGTGTTTAGTGTTCTCTGAGCTTCCTGGATCTGTGGTTTGATGTTTTTCATTAATTTGGGGAATTTCTCAGCTATTACTATGTCAAATATATCTTCTGTTCCCCTTTCTTTTTCTTCTTTCACCAGTTTCATATCACATATGTTATACCCTTTATAATTGTCCTACAGTTTTTGGGTATTCTGTTTCATATTTTTTCATCCTTCTTTTTCTTTGTATTTTTGTTTTGGGAAGTTTCTATAGACATTTCTTCAGTCTCATTGATTTTTTTTCCTCAACTGTGTTCAGTCTAATGATGAGCCCGTCAAATGCATTCTGCGTTTCTATGACAATGTTTTTGATTTCTCAGATTTCCTTTTGATTCTTTTTAGATGTCCCATTCCTTGTTTGCATTATTCATCTGTTCTTATACGTTGGCTAAATTTCCTTTATATTCTTTAACTTATTAATCATAGTTATTTTAAATTCCCTATCTGATAATCTCAAAATCTATGTTATAACCAAGTCTTATTCTTATGCTTGTTTTGTCTCTTTAGCCTGTGTTTTTTAAAAATTTCTTTTTCGTATATCTTTTAGTTCTTTGTTGAAAGCTAGACATGATGTGCTGGGTAAAGAAACTGAGATAATTGACTTTCAGAGTGAAGTTTTCTAGTAACAGGCTAGGAGCTGGGTTGTGTTTAATGCCTTTTGTAGCTGTGGGTGCCAGAGGCTTCACTTTCCTTTATCTTCTTTCCTGTTGTCTTTACATCTCCCCAAGAACTCCTTTTTAAATGGAATCTGGGCTGTGCAGCTCTGTCTTTTGCATTGCACTGTTGTTATACTAGAGCCCTGCTGACATGAGGATAGAGAGTGGGAATAGGGAAGCGTTGTATAATTTTAAGATTAATCCCCCCTTTTAAGAAAGTGGGCCTCAATCTCTGGACTGTGACCTTCAGAAGCATTCCTAGCCCTTTCCCTTTCCTTATGTGAGATAAGAAGGCCAGAGGGGGTTTTAGAGCTGGCTAATTTCTCTTCCCCTAGATCAGATAGGGCTCTGGGAAAGTGATTTCTCTTAGAGCACAGGCTTTTGTTATAAAGAATGCCCTGGGCATGGTTCCCCTCTGTTACTTTTCCCCTGTTGTATTCCCCTGTTGTTTACCCTCCACTACTAGAGATTTTTCCTTCATTCTGCACTGTGAGGATCTGCTGGAGATCCTTGAGGTAAAAACCAGGAAAGCCTGAATATCCCTGCTGCCACCCCAAGGCTGGGCTCCCAGGGTTTTTAAACCTCAAGTAGTCCACACTCTGCCTCCATCAATTCTTCAAAATTACCAAAAAATGTTCCCAGTTACTGACTCTAGTGGTTTCTGCTTCAGGAAAGCTGATCTCAGCTGTGATTTTCTGTATTTATCAGTCTCTCCAGGTTTTGGGATGGGTGATTTGTCCTGCAATTTCACTTCTCTGATGGTTCCAAAAAAAGTTGTTGATTTTTAATTTGTTCAGCTTTTTTTTTTTCTCATTGTAAAGACAGAAGTGATGACTTCTAAGCTCTTTACATGTAAGAGCTTAAACTGGAAGTCCTCTATTGATTTTTACTTGATCCATTTGACTCTCATTTATTGAGCACCCTCTGTTGCTAAGACATTACACTAGACCCAGCGTGGGACACAGGCATAGCAAATTCAAGCCTTTATCCTCAGGGGCCATCTGAGGTCATTTTCACAGTGCGTACTTTGCCTCTCAAACTGCGTCAAAGTTCTCCTCTCCTGGTGTGTATCCATATTCTGGCTTCCCTGGGCAAGCACTTCTCGAACAAGTCCCTAGATCCACCTTGTCAAAAGTTCAAGAGTTCTGTTAAGATTTACAAATTTATGTTTGTATTTTAATTATAATACAGTAGTCCCCCATTAACGGTGCTTTTTCTTTCCGTGGCTTTAGTTACCCATGGTCTGAAAATATTAAATGGAAAATTCCAGAAATAAACAATAAGTTTGAAATTGTGTGCAGTTCTGAGTAGTGTGATGAAATCTTGAGCCATCCTGCTCTGTCCTGTCCAGGATGTGTATTGTCCCTTTGTCCAGCATTTTCACAATGTATTCACCACTCCACCGGTAGCCACATCTCGGCTGTCATGGTATCACAATGCTTGTGTCCAAGTAACCCTTATTTCACTTAATGGCCCCAAAGTACAAGAGTAGTGATGCTGGCAATTCAGATACGCTAAAGAGATGTTGTAAAGTGGCAAAGTGTTCCCTTTAAGTGAAAAGGTAAATGTTCTTGAGTTAATAAGGAAAGAAAAACAATTATATGCTGAGGTTGCTAGGATCCATAGTGAGAACCAACCTTCTATCTGTGAAATTGTGGAGAGGGAAGAAAAAATTTGTGCTGGTTTTGTTGTCATCCCTCAAACTTTAACATAGGTATGGTACATACAGAAAAAACAGTATGTATAGTATATATAGGACACCATACTATCCAAGGTTTCAGACATCCACTGGGGGTCTTGGAACATACTCCTTGTGGATAAGGGTAGACTACTGTATAAAATATAAGACAATTTAAGGGTGTTCTAGACACAGCTCAGCCAACTATGGCCCTTGGACTAAGTTTGACCCATCACCTGTTTATTTGTGAAACAATTTCGACTGGAACACAGCCATGCCTACGTGTTTACACAATGTCTATGGTGTAGAGTTGAGTAGTTGTGACAGAAAATGTATAGCCCGGGAAGCCAAAAATAATTACCATCTGGCACTTTACAGAAAGTTTCCTACCTTTGCTGTAGAAGATCCTCAGATATTATGATCTCATGATTTCAGAGTTGGTGCTTGTGTTTACGATCATGAGGTCAAATAACAATTTCAAATTTAGGTTTCTTGGGTTTTGAAAATGGAAAAGTGGAGATTAATTGACTTATCATATGGGCAATTTGAGAACAAGCTATGGAACATGCAAAAGGATCTTCCTTGAAGCAGAGAGAACTGTGTTTATGTTAGGGGCTGATAGGGTTTGGATCTGTGTCCCCACCCAAATCTCATGATGAATTTTAATTCCCAGTGTTGGAGGTGGGGCCTGGTGGGAGGCGACTGGATCATGAGGGTGCACCCATCATGAATGGTTTAGCACCATCTCCTTGGTGCTGTTCTCTGGATAGTGAGTGAGTGTGTTATCAGCAGATCTGGTTGTTTAAAAATGTGTAGCACCTCCCCCTACACTTTCTTGCTCCTTCTCTAGCCGCATGAACTGCTGCTCCTCCTTTGTCTTCCCTCATGACTGAGGCCTTCCCAGAAGCAGAAGCCACTGTGCTTCCTGTATACCCTGCAGAACCTCAATCCAATTAAACCTCATTTCTCTATGAATTATTCAATCTTAGGGTTTTGTTTTGTTTTGTTTTTTTGAGACAGAGTTTCGCTCTTGTTGCCCAGGCTGGAGTGCAATGGTGCAATCACGGCTCACCACAACCCCTGCCTCCCGGGTTCAAGCAATTCTCCTGCCTCAGCCTCCTGAGTAGCTGGGATTGCAGGTATACACCACCAGGCCCAGCTAATTTTGTATTTTTTGCAGAGACGGGGTTTCTCCATGTTGGTCAGTCTGGTTGCAAACTCCCAACCTCAGGTGATCCACCCACCTTGGCCTCCCAAAGTGCTGTGATTATGGCGTGAGCCACCGTGCCTGGCCAATCTTAGGTATTTTTTTTAAAGCAATGCTAGAATAGACTAATCCAGGGGCCCATACAATGTGGATAGCCTGCCTGTGTATGTACTGACTTGCTCCCATTCAGTAAACAACTGCAGTGATTATGGCAATAGAAAGTTTTTCTATCTGCAATTTCTCTTCCAGAAATAATGAAGGTAGATATACATTTCATGCTGCTTCTGGTAATATCACAATGCTAATCTTAAATTCAACTGAAGCTAATTATCTTTACAGAACAAACAGGTGATATCTCATTAAAATTGGCATTGGAGAATTACTTGTTGGCAGGCTTTTAGTTAAGCATGAGGTCTAAATATCCTGAACCAGCAAACAAAGCTGTGCCTCAGTCATACCATTTTATACAGTATCTTTATTGTTTGCTCTGGGCAGAAATTCCAGGTTGTCCTTCTTAGGAGGCTTTCCACCGTGTAGACACCTGAGTCCTGAGTGTTCTTTACCATCTTGCTTGCTCCTGTCTTGGGACCATGAAGGACACCTGGATGGTCTCTACTATTCCCTCTACCACAGCCAAAGGCCTGCCCCTGAGCCAGTCTTTTGCTCTAGACTCCATTCACACCTGTTGAGATTCTAATTGGTGTCCTTTCTTGACTGAGAACATATGTTAATGCTCAGTATATTACAAAGAATCTAATAACATTGGTTTCCTTAAGGGAAAAACTGCAGGGCTTGGTTCATTTCCTCCTTAGAAGCATCTTGAGCCCCATTCACATTTCCTATCTCTTTCCTCCAGAGTTCTGTACCAAGCGGTGGGTGTTGGGAATAGCAGCTTTTCATAAGCCACCAAAATGTCCTGTTACATTCTTCATCTAGGACAACCGACATCCTTAGGAGTCCATTGAGTATAATGGGTGGACCCTCGGTAAGACCCTGAGTGTTGGCTGAAGTCAGAGGTAGTGCAAACATTTTGCTTACTCTTTTTATGTGCACAGAAACCAGGCAGGGCCAGCCACGTACCTCTGGTCCTTCTGTGGGATATAAGGATGCCTAATGTACAATTCAGCAAGATGAAATTGGAAGCCATTTTTTTTTAGGAACATAAGGTGCTCTAAGGCAATATTCACTTCCATTTTTTGTAATAGCTTTATTAAGATATAATTCACATGCCATACCATTCACCCACTTAAAGAGTACAATTCAATGGTTTTGATATACCCATGGAATGGTGCAACCATCATTTACCCACTTAAAGAATACAATTCAATGGTTTTAATATATCCATGCAGTGGTGCAACCATCACCACAATGAACTTCAGAATAGTTCATCAACTCAAAAAGAAGCTCTGTACACATTAGCTATCTCCCTCCAATCTCCCCATCCCCCTCAGCCCTAAGCTAATCTACTTTCATCTGTATGTGTTTGTTTATTCTGGACGTTTTATATAAATGGAATCATATAATATGTGCTTTTCTGTGACTGGCTTCTTTCACTTGTTTTCAAGGTTCATCTATGTTGTAATATGTATCAGTACTTCATTCTTTATTATGACCATTGCGCATATATACCACATTTTGTTTATTCATTAGCTGTTGGACATTGGGTTGCTTTTAGCTATTATGAATGATGCCATTGTGAACATTCACATACAGTTTTTATGTAGACCTGTTTTTATTCCTTTTTTTTTTTTTTTTTTCCTGAGATGGAGTCTCACTCTGTTGCCCAAGCTGGAGTGCAGTGGTGCAATCTTGGCTCACCACAACCTCCACCTCCCGGGTTCAAGCGATTCTCTTGCGTTAGTCTCCCGAGTAGCTGGGACTACAGGCACACACCACTATGTCTGGTTAATTTTTGTATTTTTAGTAGAGGCGGGGTTTTGCCATGTTGGCCAGGCTGGTCTCAAACTCCTGGCCTCAAGTGATCTGCCTGCCTTGGCCTCCTGAAATGCTTGGATTATAGGCACGAGCCACCATGCCTGATCCTGTTTTCATTTCTCTCGGGTATATAACCAGGAGTGGATTTGCTGGGCCAAACTGAAAGTCTGTGATTAAATTTTTGATGAGCTGTTAGACTGTTTTCCAAAGTGATGGTGCCATTTTATAGTTCCACCAGCAGTGTATGAAGGTTTCAATATTTTCACATCTTCACCAACACTTGTTACTATTTGACTTTTTTTAAACTACAGCCCTGTTATTGGGTATGAAGTGGCTGTATCATTATGGTTTTGACATGTGTTTACCTAATGACTAATGATGTTGGACATCCTTTCATGTTCTTATTGGCCACTTGTGTATCTTGTATGAAGAAACATTTATTCAATTTTTTTTGACTATTTTCAAATTGGGTTATTTGTCTTTTTATTACTGACTTGTAAGCGTTCTTTATATATTCTAGGTACAAGTCCTTTATCAGATATATGATTTGTCAATATTTTCTCCTATTCCTTGGGCTGTCTATTCACTTTCTTGATGGTGTTCTTTGTTCTTAATGGTGTTCTTTGAAGCACAAAAGTGTTTAATTTTGTTGAGGTCTAACATTTATTTATTTTTTCTTTGGTTGCTGGTACTTTTGATGTCATGTCTAAGAATCCATTGCTAAATCCAAGGTCATGAAGATTTACCCCTGTTTTTGTCTAATAGTTTTATAATTTGGGCTCTTACGTTTATACCTTTGATCCATTTTGAGTTCATTTTTGTATATGGTGTGAGGTAACTTCCCTTCTGTCAAAGCGTCTGGCAGTATTTGCAATCTTAGCTTCTCTGACACTTTGGATTTGGGAGAAAGGGTATGAGGAGCAGAACCTCTAGCTAACTCATAAGTGACACATAGCATAAGCAAGAAATAAACCCTTATTGTTTCAGCTGCTATGATTTGAGGGTTGTCTGTTACTATAATATAATTGGATCTATACTGATTGATGCAAGTCTCTTATCAGATTCTGTTATATTTGGTTTTATTCTCTCCCACCTTGACCATTGTCCATCTTGTATGCTGTTTGCAAATTTATCTTTCTGAAATATAGCCCCAGTCAGGACACTCTATCACTTAATTAAGCTGTTTGGTGGCTTGCAAACTTCTTAGTGTGACATTTAAGGCCCTTAAGATCCTGCTCCAATTGCATTGCCAGAATTATTTCCTTCCTCCATATAATTTTGTTTCTAGTCAAAAAGAAATCACTCACAATTCTTACTCATATGTTCTGCTTTCCCTTCTCCACTTTTGTTAATGCTTTTCCCTCCACCTGGAATGCTTTTTGTTTCTTGCTGGCCTGCAGCGGTTCTACTTTTCACCTCCTTGATGCAGACTGATTTGCTGTAGCTGGGTCCCTTCCTTTGTTGAGTGCTCAGTGTGCATGAGATGCACAGATACGATAGTTACTCACAAATACAGCCTTTCCCCCAACGCTTGTCTAGAGGACTCAGACCGTAACCTCATCTCATTTTTTCTCTTCTTTGCTTTGCAAAGAGGAGGTGCTCAATACAGATTTGTTGAACAATCTAAGGAACAAATGAATTCCTGATTTTGCTTCCTGTATCCTCAAAATAACAGCAGCAGCAGCAGCAGCAGGATCCTTTTCAGTTCATTAACAATCATGTTGCACAAAACAGATGCTGGCGAATAGCAGATGTGCTGCCAAATACATGTGCTGCTTCTGGAGTTCTTCATTTTGACAGAAAAAAATAAGTCCTTGTGTACAGCCACAGCTTTTCCCTGGAAGCAACCACCTTTATGACAGTCTCCATGAGGAGGAGAGGTGCCTCCAAGCCCCAGGGGTTTACAATCCCATGTGATTCCTCATGAATAGTCCTGCCTGCTAGCAGGGCTGGGGCAGCACAGAGAAGGTCTGGGGACACTGACCCAGAGCAGATATGTAACAGCTCAAACTGCAAAGCCTCTCAGGAAACTGTCAGTCAGAGGCACAACCACAGCCATTGTCTGCTATCTCCTGCCAAACCTTCACCTTTCCTCTGTCGTCCTCATCTTTGATTCCCCAGGGGACCCGTCTCTGACTACCAGACCTCAGCAGCCCCATCCATTCTAACTCAAACTCTCCTCCCTGGGAAACGCCCCCAGGGAGGATTTGCCCCTGACTCCTCCTAAACATCCCAAACCAGCTAGACAAATGGAATGCATTTTAGTAAAGTATTGAGTGTTTTTATAATAAAGGATAAGGGAAAAAATGTATTCTTTCAGGCAGCCAACAACAGCAAGCAAGAAGTAGCTGAGGTGGCTTCTCCCTGTGAGAAGGCACAGGGAGAAGGTAACAGTCTGTGACATGGAGGAGCACCCTCACCAGGGCATGACCTTGCTGGCACCCTGATCTCAGACGTCCAGCCTCCAGACTATGAGAAATAAATTTTGTAGCTTATAAGTCAAATAAAAAAAGAGAGAGAGAAAGAAAGAAATAAAGAAAGAAAGAAAGGAGAAAGCAAGAAAGCAAGAAGGAAGGGAGGGAGGGAAGAAAGGAAGGAAGAAAGGAAGAAGGAAGGAAGGAAAGAAGGAAGGAAGGAAAGAGAAAGAAAGAAAGAAAGGAAAGAAAGAGAAAGAAAGAAAGAAAGAAAGAAAGAAGCTAAGTGAGCCTGTAGCTTAAACGGGACTGAATCTTAAGGAAGACAGGGCAAAACTCTGTGGATGTGGTGCAAAAACATTGACTCTGGGTGCCAGCCTCAGCCTGGCGCCTGTGAGACCTTAGGCACACTGTGGTTAGTTAATTCAGTTAATTAACCCCCGAGCCACTGATTCCTTATCCTAAAAGCAGGGAAATGCCTACCTCACCCAATCTTCTATTAGGGAAATCAGTGAAGTCACATAGGGAAATTACTGGCACACGGTGAATACTCAGAAAATATTAGATTCTTTTCCTTTGAAGGAGTCATTGAGAATGGCAGAGAAGCTGTTACTCAGATTCAGGGACAGGCAAAATGAGGACAAATACTGATGGAGTTCCCACCAACTGCAGGAGCCCAGTGTCTGCTGGCCGGTGCAGGCAAGCACACAGGCAATTGGAGACAGGGTGATGTGGACTATCTGGAGCTTGTGAGCTCATATGTGGGGCACCTCCTCTTGGGGGTACAGGGAAGGGCGGGTTCCTGGAGGGGTCCCTATAAACCAGGTTAGAGGATTAGTAGGAATTACCTGGGAAAAGTGTATGAAACAGCGCTCTGTACAAAGGGAACGGTTAATATGAAGACTTGGAAGCTGGAAATCCTTGTGAATAGTGGACTGCTGGTAATAAAAATAATAATAACACCAGCTGTGGACCTACTATGTACTAAGCACTCTGCTAATGTTTTATATACATTGTTGCATTAATTTTCACAACAACTCTTAGAGCAATGTATCATTAATCACACTATTTCACAGATGAGGAAACTAAGATCCAGAGGCATAAAGGAATCTTTGTAAGATCATGGAACTTGCAGAAGATGGTGAAGGGCTTTGATCGAGACTCCTTGATCAAAGAGTCAGTGCCAGCTCTTGCTCCTAACCACTCTACAGAGCTGTCATCAGTAACTGGCTGTGACTGAGGAAGTACTTTCTGTAAATGTTGGGGTGGCCACTCCTCTAGGCAAGCCTGTTAAATCAATGGTTAGGTGAGCAGAACAGATCCATGAAGCCAATCTAACTCTGCCCTTACACCCTACCTGGTCGCCATGTAGATGCCCATTGGGCCAGTGCAAAACCACTCCCATGATTGACCAAAGTACAATTCACAGGGATGCAGTCCATTAAAGGTGTGTTTTGGGGGGGGCCTGCCTCCCATGGATGCTAGGCACACAGACTCGCATGTGAATCCTGCCCTCCAGGGTGGTGTGCAGTGGCAGTCTTGTGCCATTTGGATGATTTGGTATGTTGGCATTTATTGAGAAAGTGAGGTACTGGCTAGGTCTTGGAGCTCATTTGTTTTTCAGAATTTTGAAGAAAACATCTTTCTTGCATTAGAGTTTGGCCCAATTTGAAACATAATAATGGAGTTAGGTGATTTGGGAAGGGGGGTTGAATATTGGAGGAGACAGACCGTTGTCATAATTTAAGCGAAGATATTTTCCAGTCTTCAAGTGAGAAGTACATTTGACACATAGAAAATGACTGATGCTTGTGGAGTTCTATCTTGATACTTGATTCTCTGTTAAATTTCCTGCCATTATCTTAAAAAGTAAAGACCCATTATAAGCACATGAAAAGATCCTGAACATCACAAGCCATCAGGAAAATGCAAATCAAAATCACCAGGAGATACTAGTTTGCACTCAGTAGGATGGTGAGTACAAAAAGGCAGGTCAAAAAGTTGGTAATAGCAAATATTGACAAAGATGTGGAGAAATTAGAACCCTCATACACTGCTGGTGGGAATGTGAAATGGTGCAACTGTTTTGGAAAACAGCCCAGTAATTCCTCAAAAGGTTAAACCCAGAGCTACCATATGACTCAGCAGTTCTACTCCCAGGTATGTACCCAAGATAAATAAGAACACACATCCACAAAAACAAAAACAAGCACAAACAAAAAACTACCCTTGTACGTGAAGGTTCATAGCAGCATTATTCATCGTAGCTAAAAGTTGGAAAGAACCCTAATGTCCATGACTGGTAGATGGATAAACAAAGTGGGGTGTATCCCTGCAATGGAATATTATTTTGCAATAAAAATAAAATAGTGATAAATCTTGAAAATATTATGCTAAATTAAAAAAATTTGTTACAAAGGATTGTGTATTATTCCATTTATACAAAATGTCTAGAATAAGCAAATCTATGCAGATAAAAGGTAGATCGGTGGTTGCCTGGGGCTGCGTGTGGGCTGGGGAGAAATGGGGAGTGACTGCCAATGAGTATGGGGTTTCTTTCTGGCACAATGAAAGCATTTTAATATTGAATGTGATGTTTGTGCAACTCTGTTAATATACTAAAACCATTGAATTGTACACTTTCAATGAGTGAATTGTATGGTATGTGAATTATATCAATGAAGTTGTTTAAAATAACAACTATTATGAGCTATAATCCCTACACATGGGCTTATCAACACACTTTCCTCTCTATTCCATATTGATCCTCATTGTAGCTCCTTGGGGCCGGTGGAAAAAGGGAGTCATGTTTACCAGATAAGGAAACCAGGCACAGTGAGACTGTGGCGCTTCCCCAAGCTCCATAGTTTTGCAGAAGGTTCATCAGGCACCCTGGTCTTCTGGCAACTAGTTCCAGACATATGTGACAGACCTGATTTTCAAGCTGTGCTCTACAGAACCTCTTCAGGGAAGGCTCTTGGGTGGGGGTTTGGGATGGGGTGGGCATGGACAGGTAGAGTTGATGATCAGGCCAAGCTCTGGCCTCCTACTTAACTTAAAGCACTTCTGGTTTTAAATCAACACATTGAGCTCGTGCATATGCTTTCTTTGGAAAAAGGGTTACACAGTCAAAATTCACTGCCTTTAGACCTATGATTCTCAGATTGAAAAGATAATGAAATAACACTTCCCTCAGCCTCAGCATCCAAAGTGCTGCTGTGTCTTCAGAAACGATATCCACATTTCAAACAAAAAGATGATAACTTGGGGTGCCAAGGTCTTATTGCTTTCATGTTGATTCTTTGCTGCGGAATGTATTCACAAGGTGTCTATTTACAGCACTAATTGACAATAAATAAGTGAGAAATATTGCTCTTGGCCAAAATATATTCTGTTGCTAGAAAACAACACAGTATGTTTATGAAATTATCATAAAACAGGCACCAAACACTAATATTGTATAAGAAGTCCTTGTCCCCAGAAATGTTCCTATTCTCACCCCAGATTATTTTTAGAAGCAGAAGTTGTTTCTCAACAAAATCTAGCTCTGTTCTCAATTTGTCTTAATAAGGAATGACATAAGTTTACCAGACTAAGGAGTCCATTTTTCATTCCCTGGGTTTAATCTGTGCAGACAGAAAGCTGTAAATATCATAAGTAGTTGTAGCTGACTGGTTGGCCCTGAAGGGGCCCATTTGTTAAAGACCATGGTTCGTTGGTTTCATGTGTGTCTTCCAAAGGCCAAGAGGCTGTTTGCCCATCATCACTATGCGGTCTGGGGAACAAAAGCCAGGGACCCAGAAGCCTGTGTTGAAGGATGACGTGACCTTTGACCGCCACTAGAGAGGCCTGAAGGGAAAGAGGCAAAGTCAGGCTCCAGTAAGGTTTAATGACAGATCTTGTTAGGGTTAAAAAAACAGCTCAGGCATCCAGCTGGGGCTTCATCTGGGGAGGTACTCAAAGGGCCTTCTGTGACAGCCACCCAGGCACCATGCACAACTGCACCAGGTCTGCTAAGCTGTCATTCTGAGCCTGCTCTGCCGAGGTTCCCCACTCCACATCAGTCTGAGTCAACAGGAAGATTCATTAATTTTTTTTTTTTTTTAATTTCCCATTGCCACCAGCATGTGTCATTCCTCCTGATGCCACAGTGAGGTTTTGACTGTGGAAAGGCACTAATGTTGGTTTTTCTTTTATAAGAAATAATCATCAAAAGAGTGATACAGCATGCCTTTGTATCACAAGAAAGTGATACAGATTTAGCACTGTGGTTCTCACTGATCAGGAGCCTCCCTGGAAGCTCATGCTTAGTGGCAATTTGGCATTTTACTGAGGCATGGATTGTAGCAGCCCAGGACCTGGCACCTGCCCCCTGCAGCAGCACCAGGCTCTTGATTTTCTCTGTGTCTATTGGCTCTGGAGGAATAAGGATGATGTTGTGGAAAATGAACATAAAGGGAGGAGGAAGCACCAGTAAAAGCCAAAATGTAGTGAGGTGGTATAAGGATGTGTACAGGGAATGCGTGATGCTACAGGAAGTGTGATGTGAGAGAAAGCCTATGCAAACATGTCCACTTCCCAGTACTTGAGGATTCTTGAAGGTTTGGACATATTATTTTTAAATGTCAAGGGTCTGCTATAAAAAGGAATGTGACACATAAAACACTTTTTATTTGGAAACTACTATAGATTCATATACACTTGTAAGAAATAATACAGAGAAATCGTGTGTGTCCTGTACCCAGTTTCTCCGAATGGTAACATTTAAAAAATGATAATACAATCCTACATCCAGAATATTGACATTGATAGAGTTAAGATATGTAACATTTTCATCACCTCAATGATTCTTCCTTTTTTTTTTTTTTTTTTTTTTTTTGAGACAGTCTTGCTCTGTCATCCAGGCTGGAGTGCAATGGTGTGATCTTGGCTCACTGCAACCTCCGCCTCCCAGGTTCAAGCAATTCTCCTGCCTCAGCCTCCTGAGTAGCTGGGATGCCCAGCTAATTTTTGTATATTTAGTACAGACGGGGTTTCACCATGTTAGGCTGATCTCAAACTTCTGACCTCAGGTGATTCACCTGCCTCAGCCTCCCAAAGTGCTGGAATTACAGGCGTGAGCCACTGTGCCCAGCCAGTTTCCTCCTTTTATAGCCACACATACTTTTCTCCCACCTTTATCCCCTCCATAATCACTGGCCAACATTAATTTTTTCTCCATTTCAATAATTTTGTCATTTCAAGAATGTAACATAAATGGACTCATAATGTATGCAACCTTTTTGACTTCTCTTTTTTTCATTCAGCATAATTTTCTGCAGATTCATCTAGGTTGTTTTATGTATCAGAAGATTATTCTCTTTTCTATTTCTCAGTAATATTCCATAATATGGATGTACTACAATTTACTCAACCATTTTTCCATTGAAGGACATCTGGGCTGTTTCCAGTTTTTAACTATTATGAGTGAAACTGCTATAAACATCAGTGTACAAGTTTTTGTGTGAATAAGAGCCTTCATTTCTCTGGGATAAATGCAATGCCCAGGAGTACAGAAGAGTAACGGCTGGGTTGTATGATAGCGGCATCTTTAGTTATTTAGAAACTATTAAACTGTTTCCAGAATAGCTGTACCATTTTCTGTTTCCATCAACAATGTATGAATGATCCAGTTTCTCCACATGCTGGCCAGTATTTGGCAGCATTGCTATTTTTTATTTTAGTCATGCTGATAGATGTGTGTAACATCTCATATGTGATTTACTTTCAACTTGCCTATATATTATTTGGAGTGAGTTTCTTGTAGATAGAATATAGTTGGATCATGCTTTTTAATCTACTTTAACAATCTCTGCCTTTTAATTGGTATATACAGACCATTGACAGTTCATGTAATTATTGATAGATTCAGGGTTAAGTCTGCTTGTTCTCTCTGTTTTTCATTTCTCTGATTTCATTTTCCTGCCTTCCTATGAATTAAACATTTAAAAGAATTTTATATTGATTTATCTACAATTTTTAAAGTGTATTTCTTTGTTTAACCTTTTAAATGGTTGCCATAAGTATTACATTAGATATACAAACTCATCACAGTTTCCTGATATTGTCATTTTACCAGTTTGAGTGAAACATAGAAACCTTACCTCCATTTATACCCCTTTCCCTTTATCTGTTTATAATTGTCTTAAATATGTTCTCTACACACATTTAGAACATTGTCAGGCAGTGTTATAAATATCAGATATCAAACATAATTTAGAAAATTCATAAGGAGAAGGAAAGCCTATTGTATTTACCCAAATTATTGTTTATTGAGTTCTTTCTTCCTTCCTGATATTCCAAGTTCCTTATTTTTTATTTTTCTTTGGTTCAGAAAACTTCATTTGGCCTTTCATTTTAGAATGCCTCAGTTTCCCCTCCATTCCTGAAATATATTTTCACTAGGTATAGGATTCTCAGTTGATAGTTCTTTTAGCCCCTGGAAAATATTGTGCCTCTTCCTTCTGGCCTCCATGTTTTCTGATGAGAAATCTGTTGGCAGTCTAATTGTGTTCCCCCTAGGTAAGGTGTCATTTTTCTCTAATTGCTTTCAATCTTTTAAAAAAATTTTTAGCTTTCAGAAGTAGGTTTATATCTTTTTGCCAAATCTAGGAAATTTGCAGCCCTGATTTCTTCAAGTGGTCTCTTTCAACCCTCTTTCTCGTCTCCTTCTAGAACTCTGATGACATACATGCTAAATCTTTTGTTATTGTCCCGCTAGTCTTTGAGGCCTTATGCATATTTTCTCCCACTCTATTTGCTGAGTAATTTCTATTGTTCTATCTTCCAATTCACTGATTTTTTTCCTCTGTCTTCTCCATTCTGCTGTTGAGCCCATCCGCTGTGCTTTTTATTTCAGTTATTTTATTTCTTAGTTCCAAAATTTTCATTTGCTTCTTCTCTATTTCTTCTACTTCTTTCCTGACACTTTCTGTTTTTTTTTTTTTTCTGGGAATTTATATTTTTGTATTCAAGTGTGTTTATAATGGCTTGTCAAAGCATTTTTTATGTGACTGCTTTTAAATCTTTGTCGAAAACATTTTAACAGCTTTCTCATCTTGGTGTTGGCATTTATTGTTTATCTTTTAAAATTCAATTAGATATATTTCCAGTTCTTAGTAGGATGAGTAAATTTTAAAGTTAAAATCTGGACATTTTATATTATCAGACTCTGGATTTTACCAATAGTTTACTTTAGCTGGCAAAATATTGGCTGGCTTTCCCTGATGTCACTGTGTCAGGGAAAGGCTGCAGAGTGCTATGTTGTTAATTTCAAGTAGAGATAGAAGTCTAGGTTCCCCACTCAGTTTTTATTAATTCTTGGTAGGGTGACTCCTCATTACTGCTGGGCAGAGGGAGTTCCAGCTCTGCATGTTGTCTCCACTGACACTGTCGTAAGGGTAGCCTCATTACTGCTGGGTGATGATTAAAGTCCCAGCTCTCTACCTGACTGATACCACCTTATGGGGAGAAATCCCTTGTTACTGCTAGGTGGGACTGGAAGAAGTTCATGTTCTCTACAAGCTCTCCATTGGTACCATGAGGGAGGAAGGTGGGTTGTTATTGGCCAGCTGGAATGAAAGTCCTAATTCCCTTCTTGGCCTTCTCTAATACCACCCTGGCAGGGGAGGGGTTTGGAGTGCCTTGATACAGCCTTGCAAGGGTGGAAATCTAGGCTCTCACTTGTCCTTGCTTGTGTGGGTGAGGATGGGCCCACATGGGCCCACAAGTATTTTTGTTGTTGTTGTTTGTTTGTTTTTGTGATGTTTAGCTAGGGTAGAGTGGTTACTGTCTAAATTGTCTAAAAGTTTTTTTGTCTTTCTATGCTGCTCTTTTCTTAGTCCTTTGGCTTGAGGAGAGTAGGCTTTTGTTGGGGGTGTTTTTTTGGTCTGTGTTTGTTGGCATTTCTAGCTTACCTACTTCTTTAGTTCCAGGTCTGGAATATATGAGGCAAAAAGATAACCCATGGAACTCACCATATTTTTCTATGGGTATCACGCTCTCTAGCTGGTCTACTGTCTTCTCTTCATCGTTCAAAGTGTTCTTATGTTTGCTTTATATACACTATCCAGCATTTTCACTTGTACTTAGAGGAATGAGAAAAGCACATCTGTTTCATCTTTCTGGAAGAAGGAGTCTTTTTTTTTTCTTCAATTGTTCATTTAAAAAAAAGTTTTTATTATATTTTAAGTTCTGGGATACATGTGCAGAACATGCAGGTTTGTTACATAGGTATACATGTGCCACAGTGGTTTGCTGCACCCATCAACCTGTCATCTACATTAGATATTTCTCCTAATGCTATTCCTCCCCCGCCCCCCACCCCATGACAGGCCCTGGTGTGTGATGTTCCCCTCCCTGTGACCATGTGTTCTCATTGTTCAACTCCCACTTATGAGTGAGAACATGTGGTGTTTGGTTTTCTGTTCCTATATGAGTTTGGAAGCAGGAGTCTTAACACATTTTTGAGAAAAGAAAAAACTATCCACTCATTATCTATTCCTGACTTTTTTTTTGTTTTTATATGTTCCTTTTGATTTCTTGTCAACATGTATACAATATTGTAATCAGTAATCAGTCTATGTATCTTTTTATTTTTTGTTTTTTCATTTATTATATTTAAGACATAATAAACATTTCCCTATGTCTTTATATAGACTTCATAATTACTATTTTAATAGCCACTAATACTTATGCTGTTTTCAGCCCTGTTTCTAAAAACTTTTTTCAGTTGGTTATTACTTCCACTTCTTTTTTCTATTAGAATTAACACTACAAAATTACATATAGCTCTTTTGAACTTCTTCCTTAGGATAAATTTCTAGGATAAATGTATCCTTTCTTAGGATACATTATTTTTAGGTCAAATTTTTTTTTTTTTTTTTTTGAGACGGAGTCTCGCTCTGTCGCCCAGGCTGGAGTGCGGTGGCACGATCTCAGCTCCCTGCAAGCTCCGCCTCCCAGGTTCATGCCATTCTCCTGCCTCAGCCTCCCGAGTAGCTGGGACTACAGGCGTCCACCACCATGCCTGGCTAATTTTTTTGTATTTTTAGTAGAGATGGGGTTTCACAGTGTTAGCCAGGATGGTCTTGATCTCCTGACCTCGTGATCTGCCCGCCTCAGCCTCCCAAAGTGCTGGGATTACAGACGTGAGCCACCGCGCCTGGCCTCAAAGAATATTTTTAAATGAATTTTGTGATATATTGTTTGGCACTCTCTACAAGGAATATAGAAATTTATGCTCAGTGTTCAGTGTAGTAATTTCTTCACAAGGTCATCTCTTTTGGATTTTACAATAGTTCTCTGTGGTTGTGGTCCAGTCTCATCCTTACTTGAAACCCTGAAGGACTCAACTCGCAATACTTAGTTACATCACGTGCATTTCAGCCAGTGGCCTTCCAATCAGTGATACCATTGGAAAATAAACTTTAGATAGAACTGTTAGTTGGCCTTCTATGGACAATTACTTAGGACTTCTTCTCCTCTCTCTTTTCTGTGATGAATTTTATTGGAGAAACTTCTTAACCTGAGAAACAGAAACTCACCCCAGGCATTACTTCTATAAGGTGAGTATTTCTGCTTTCAAACTTCCCAGAAAACTGAAAAAAACTAATGTTTCTTTCTAGATCAGATGACTTGAGGTTCCTTCCTAAGGGGGACCTGAGCCAATCTGTAGCCTCCACAAGTGAGTACTTTGGAACTAGAAAGGTTGAACATCCTCTAGTGTCATATTAGAAAGCTGGAGAATCAATTTGTGGCCTTTTGGACACTGGTTGCTCATTAAAATCCTCTTTTTGCATCTACTTTCTCACCATACTTTGTAGCCTGATTCTAACGACTAAATCCAGCAACCTTTTCTTATACCTCTCATCTTTTTGAGCTTTCCAGCCACTGTTCAAATGAATCAACTTTATGAAGTAGTATCAACTAGTAGCCCCATTTTATAGATGAAAATTGGAAGATTTGAATCCAGAAGCTCTGGCTCCAAAGCCCACACTTTTAACCACTGTGCTGCTTTTGTGTTGATGATTAGCTGCCCCTGTCTCTTCCTTGAAGTGTTCTTTAGCCTGTCTTCTACATGCATTCATTTCTTGATCTGTTTCCACCTCTTTGCTTTCTTCTTCCAACACCTACAGGTAAACATTCAACAAGATTCCTTGGTGATGACATATTTATCTCCAGTAATAATCCTGTCAACTGCAAGTGTATGTCACTTTTCTTCCTGCTGGTTGAACATCTGTATTTCCACAAAACCCAGCATTTTCAATTTCGACTGCATCATCTAACCTCAAAACATGCTTTTACAGGGTACATTTTTTATTGACATATAACATAAATGCAGAAAAATGTACCAAATAATAAGTGTACTTTGAGGAATTTTCATAAGGGGAACACACTCTTGTAGCCAGCACCAAGATTAAAAAAAAAACAGAACATCACCAGCACTTCAGACACACCTCTTGTGCTTTTTCCAGTCACTATCCACTTCACCCCAATAATAAGCATTATCATAATTTTTAACATTATGAATTAGTTTTTCCTGTATTTGGACTTTATATAAATGTAGTTGAACTTTTGTGCTCTTTGGTGACTATCTTTTTTCATTCAACATTATGTTTGTGATATTTCATGTTTTTGCATGTAGAGGTAGTTCATTTACTCTATAACGGCAGTCCCCAACCTTTTTGACACCAGGGGCTGCTTTCGTGGTAGATAATTTTTCCATGGACAGTGGGTGGGGGGCGGCGATGGTTTAGGAATGAAATTATTCCACCTCAGATTATCAGGCATTAGAGTCTCACAAGGAACATACAACCTAGATCCATTGCATGTGCAGTTCACAATAGGGTTTGTGCTCCTATGAGAATCTAATGCCGTCACTGATCTGATAGGAGGCGAAGTTCAGGTAGTAATGTTTGCTCACCAACTGCTCACCTCCTGCTGTGCGGCCTGGTTCCTAATAGGCCACAAACTGTTACTGGTCTGTGGCCTGGGGTTTGGGGACCCCTGCTGTGTAATATTTTGTTATGGGAACATACCACTATTTATAAAGTTCATTTTATTGTTGATGGACATTTTGGGTGGTTTGCTGTGTTGGGTTAATATGAATAATGCTGCTTTGAACATTTCTGTATAAATGTTTTTAGTGGTTATGTACATTCTCTGGGTTTATGCCCAGGAATGAATTGTTAACTCTGTATTGCCTGTTTTTGTCTGTTTTCTTTCATTACTCGTAATGATTTTGTGATTCGGCCATTTTGCTTATGTCAATAGTTCATCACTATAATTAATGAATAGTATTCCATTGTATGGATATGATACCATTATTTATCTATTCACCTGTTGATAAATAGTTTCCAGTTTGGGCTATTACAAATGAAGCTGCTAAGAACACTCATGTACAATCTTTGTGTGGACATACATTTTAGTTTCTTTTGGTTAAATATTTAGAAGTGAAATGACTGAGTTGCAAGGTAGGTGTATATTTAACATTTTAAGAAGCTGCCAAATTGTTTTGGTGGTGGTTGTATGTGTTAGTCCATTCTCATGCTGCTATGAAAAAATACCTGAGACTGTGTAACTTATAAAGGAAAGAGGCTTAATTGACTTATAGTTTCTTATGGCTGGGAAGGTCTCAGGAAACTTACAGTCATGGCAGAAGGTGTCTCTTCACAGGGCAGCAGGAGAGAGAATGAGTACCAGCAGGGGAAATGCCAGATGCTTATAAAACCATCAGATCTTGTGAGTACTCACTCTCTATCATGAGAACAGCATGGGGAAAATCACCCCATGATTCAATTACCTCCCACAGGGTCCCTCCCAGGACATGTAGGAATTACGGGAACTACAATTCAAGATGAGATTTGGGTGGGGACACAGTCAAAGCATATTATTGTACTATTTTATATTCCCCTCATTAGTATATGAGTTCCACTTCTTCCCCATACTTGCAAACACTTGGTAAAAAGATTAGTATGTTCAATATTTTTAATCTTAGGGAATCTAATGGGCGTGTAGTGTTATCTCATTAATATTTTAATCTTCAATGTATACATATGTCATAACAAGTGATGTTGAACATCTTTTCATGTGTTGATTGGCCATTCATATCTTGACTTTGGTCAAAAGTCTGTTTATATTTTATTGAGTTTTAAGCATTCTTTATGTATTTTGGATGCGAGTTCTTTACCAGATAAATATGTTGTAAATATTTTTATGAGTGTTTTGCTTTCTTATTGGTGCTCTCCAAAGAGTTAAAGTTTTAAATTTTGATAAAGTTCAATTACCAATATTTTTCCTCTTATGGATAGTGCTTTTGGTGTCATATCTAAGAAATCTTTGCTTGCCCTAAGATCTCAAATATTTTTCCTGTGTTTTCTTCTAGAAGTTTCATACCTTCACATTAAGATGTGGAATACATTTTTAGTTGATTTTTGTGTATGGTAGGCAGTAGGATTGATTTTTTAAAAACTATGGGTACTTAGTTTATTGAATGACATTTGTTAAAAAGACTTCATTTTCCCCCATTGAGTTGCCTTGGCACATGTGTCAAAAATTAAGTGGTCTATTTCTGGACTATATCCTGTTCCATTGATCTATATGCCTACCTTTACCATAATATTAAACAGAACGAATTACTATAGCTTTATAGTAAGTACTGAAGTCAAATAGAATAAGTCCTTCAACTATGTTCTTTGTTCAAATTACTGTGGCTCTTCTAGGTTCCTTGAATTTTCATGCAAACCTTAGAATCAGCTTGTCAATTTTTATAAGAATGCTTATAGAAATTTTGATTTGGATTGTGTTGAATCTCGGGAGGAATTTGGGCAGCATTGCCATTTTAACAATATAGAGTTTTATAATTCATAAATGTGCTATCTCTCTGAATTTATTTAGGTCACAGAAGCTGGGATGGGAGACAAGATGTTTTGACTTCAGTGCTAAACCACGATAAGCCTCAGTTGTTCAACTGTTGGTTTCAAAAGTTGGAAATAATTCTCCTCAGCTATGTCCACTGCTACTTCTTTCTCCTTTCATCTCTTCCTTTTTTTCTTCTTCTTCTTCTACATCTTTTTCACTGAAAGCAAATTTACCACAGGCTTGGTGTTTAATTCATATCCTATCTCTGTCCTTCTATTGTTCAAAATTTTTATATTGTTTTATTTTCTAAATATCAAGTTCACTTTCCCAAAGAGGTGGATCTCTCCATGAAATGAATTCTCAATCAGCTGATTAAGATTTTCTTCACCTTGTTGCTCTTGAATTCCCTATGCCTAGCACATTGATGAATGGTTGTAGACTACTCCAAGGATATGCACTGAAAAGGAATACTGCAGTTTTCTGGATGTTTTAGGCCAAAAGTCCTGCTTTTGAGATCAAAAGGGAGCAAGTTGTTTCAAAAAACATTGTTTATCTACTAAAATCAATTTTTCTTGAGTAATCTCTTAATTTATCTCTTCACTTTGGTCTTACAGGCGCCACATGTAAACACATATCAGTTAGTACAAGAAAATATTTTCAGTCAAATGAAATATACATTCTTTACAAAGTATACCATAGAGTTCTTTGTTTTTGTCTCACTTGTAGACTTTTGGCTGACCACATCAATGATCACACTTCTTATATTTTTTGGTCAGGTGAAGATACCGTAAGAAATGCTTTTAATAAATGTGATAGCCAGCCTGCAAGATGGCTCCCAGAGATTCTTGCCTCCTGGTATTCATGCCTGTGTGTATTCCCCTCCAGCACTGAATAGTGCTGACCTATGTGACCACTAGGATATTGTGGAGATGGTGGGGCATGACCTTGGACACTAGGTGAAAAAAGAATTTGTGGCTTTTTTTTTTTTTTTGTCTCTCTTGGATTATTGCTCTAGGGGAAGCTAGCTCCCATGTCATGAGGACACTCAGGCAGCCCTATAGAGAAGCTGATGTGGCAACAGAGGCCTCCTGAATAAAACTAACAGTAATTTGCTAGGCATGTGAGTGCACCAAATTGAGAGGAATCATCCAGCCCCAGACAAACCTTCACATGATATCAACATCTGCACTGCAACCTTATGAAGCTGCCTACAGAAACTATGTGAGATAATAAGTGTTTATTGTCATCGAAGCCACTACATTTTGTGGCAATTTGTTATAAAGCAATTAATTAACTAGTACAGCTAGTTAGAAAAGCTTGAAAAATCTTTCTTAAATCTCATTATAAAAATCTTTATGTAATTTTGTTTTCTATTGTGATGTCACTAATGTTTGAGTTAATTTGTTATTCAGCAATCAATAACTAAAACAACTAGTTAGAAAGACTTGAAAGAAATGTTCCTAAATCTCATGACAAAACCTCAGTATAACCTTGTTTAATATAGTGATAAGCTCTTTAAATAGAAAGATCTGAACTGTTTTTGCAAGACATGAGTGATTTTTGTTTTAGCGACATGGCAAGTGGATAGGTGTTCCTTCCAGTTTTCCTGGGGGAGGAATTAAGATAAGCAGTATGAGGTCCACTCTCATCCTCACCTCTAGTATGAAGTAGAGGAGAACATAATGGTGCTCTCTTTTCAGAGTCCCAGGCACTAAATGAAGGTCAAGAGAACTCCAGGGTTTCTTGTGTGAATATCTCCGACTCTGAAAACTTGGGACATTTCTACATTGTTTCATGGATGTATTCTGATGTGGTAAAAATCCTTCCTTTGTGCCACATATCGGCATTAAATGATTGAGGTGTAGACTCTTGTGAAACTTTCATTTAATTACGTATGAAGCTCTGTAGAATTTCACCCACAGAACAGGGGTTGTTTTGTCAAGTGTTCAAGACCTCAATTTGCCGTTGGCTCACCCCCAGCGCAGTCATGCGATTAGTCACGCAAGTAGTCACGAACACCCTTTACCATAAAGGAATAATCGCTGATGGCCCCACCGGTGCTCCTTCCCCCAAACATGGCTCTGAAAACTAAATTCAAACATGTGTGTCAGTTCGGACTTATTTTTCATGTTTGTTTTGCCCAAAGCATGGACCATGTCAGAGAAGATGGAGACACCTTCACGGCCTGTTAGTCACATCTCACCAAAGCTTCTCAATGGGCTGTCAGACAAGAAAGGAGCCTCCTGTAGCCATCTTAATCAGCATCTCCCATCTGTGAGGTCATTGGGATATTTCAAACAATCTTCAGCTCTCATTAGTTGAGTGCGTTTCACAGGCAAGTCCTTATCTTTTGTAACTTTTGCTGCCACATCCTGAGAAAGCCTCTCTGCAGAATGACACTTTCCCTATGGGTCAGCCCGCCATAATGAGCCACCAACTGATGTGCCCTTTGCACTCGCTAGCCGTATATGTTGATATTAACCTTTCGTGTTGTGAGATGTCGCTTTTACCCTTGGCTTCTGCCATGTAAGTCTCATTATTTCTAATAGGCTGTGGCAATTAGGGTCTTGGGGCTGTTGATCGCAGCCATGTGGAGCGGGGAAGGGGCACTGGGGAGAACAGTTGCTTTTTTCTTTCATGAACAATGTGATGCATAGCTCAGCCCAGATCTGCAAACAGCGAGCTGTAGTAGACCTCCGGCCGAGGATGGGAAATTCCACACCCAGCGCTTTCACATGTCCTTTCTTCACACCAACTACTGGCTATTCGCAAATCCCTTTTGTGTAGAATGACATGCTTGGCAGATATTTCAGCACATTGGATTTGGCCTAATAAAGAATTTATTAAACAAGATTATTTGGGGAAAAAATGGGTACATTCAAAGGCACTCTTTTTTTGTTTGTTTGTTTCTTTTAAAGATAGTTGTCTGGAAAAGGAAGAGGATAACACTGATGACCAGCCATCTTGGGTGGCTCACAGGCTCACTAAGGAGGCAGTGTTGAGCCTGATGGATCCATGAAGGCCCCTCCGACTTGTAACTATAAAATCATGACTCTTGATGGAACTCTATAGTTGTTGAAACCTGGTGGGCCACCTACAGCTGAAAGTAAATAAAAAGTTGTTTCTTCAAGGTTAGAACAATAAATTGGTAGACTCCTAATAGGGAAAAGGGAATGAAGAGGAAAAAGTCCACAGTAGGGCAAGTGCATAAGGAAGCTACAAATAATTAGAAACGTAATATAGGGTCAGCTCTCACATTCTCTTTAGTTCTTTGACCTGTAGCTTTTACTATATTAGAAGGAGAGCAAAACAAAATTAAGCATGATTTTTGCTTCAGACTAGAAAGGTTGAAGGCTAAGGGACAATAGCTCAGAGGAAAGACATTAGCTTATTTATAGGTAGCAGAGCTTGAATATTCTACATCAGGGCAAGATTTTTCCAAAGAAATGCAAGAAAAAGCCCCTATATTAATCTGCTCTTTATGAAAATAACACTTGGGAAAGCCCCTGCAATGACTGTCTCATAAATTAAGGGCATAAATTCAGAAATCCTAGTGTGATACTGCTAAAATAATCCCTCCTGGCAATGGAGCAGTATGACCTGCTGAGAGCCCCCTTACTCCTGAGAGCTGATTTATTACTTGCTCTGCAAAATGACTCATTTAAAATGTAAGTTCATTTCAGCTAGGTTGGTCACAGTATAAATATGTTGTAGTGGCAAGGTGGAGAGTTCAAAATATATAGCCAGTAAACATAAAAAATTAATTCTTCTTTGAATAGGTAAGAAATCTCCAGTAGAAAGCATAAGAACCAATTTTCCTTCCTTCCTTCTCTCCTTCTTTCTTTCCTTCCTTCCCTCCCTCCCTTCCTCCACAAACATTTAATCAACTTGTGCTATGAGCAAGCACTGGACTGGGAGCTGATTATATATGCACCTGGTAATGAAATCTATAGCCTCTTTGCTTTCATAAGTGCCTTTTCCAGCTACCCCAACCCCACCTGGCTCCAATTTCATTCTTCTCCCTTACTCCATGCCTGGGAAAATAGAATATAACCCACATGGAAGAGAGGAAACTGTTGGGGCACAGAGGAAGTCTCAGTGGAGTTCAAAGGCATTTATATATTTATGGCATTGGCTCTTTGGTTTTTCTTTCTTGGATCCTTTTCCTCCCATTGGAACATTGCTCCCCAGACCTCTGGAGCAGTACAAAGGGCCTGGGGCTGCCTCACACATGGCAGGGAGGATCCTGTCCTGGGAAGTCCAAGCAGGAACAGGATAGGACTCAGGGAAGGATGGCTTGGGCCAGCTGCTCTCAGACCCAGGGAGAAGAGTTCTGGTTCCTCTTATTTCTTGGGATCATCCTTCCTTACTTTTTTGAGTTTTTAAGGCTTTCCCACCTATCTGCCTATCTATCTATTATCTATCTATCTATCTATCTATCCATCCATCCATCCATCCATCCATCCATCCATCCGTCTATCTCTCTGTCAATCATCTATCTGTCTACCTCTCCATCACAGTACCTAAAGGGGACTTTAGAAGGTAATAAAAATGATTGCAAATGACTAAACCCATTGAACTGCCAGATGAGAAAACTGAAGCTCAAAGAAGGCAGGTGAGTTTACCAGGGTAATGCAGTGTCTGGTAGAAGCTGCTCACAATCTTAAATCTGTAAATCTTTAAATGCAGCATTTATTGCCTATGATGTTATGACTCTTGGAATAGTTACTAAACTTTTTTGTTCTTCTGTTCCCAATTGGGATCCCCTTAGTGACCCTTATTGAGAAAAGTCTTCTAAGTTCAAGAATAGAGGACATGTGGGAGAGGGTGAATTATGGAGCTGGAGCTGGAAAGAATTCAGTGGCGTGACTGTGCTGTGTGTACTGTTGTCAGCTATAATTCAACCGGAGCTCTTACAGAGAACTTTCTTAATTTATGTTTAAAGTTTTTTTCCCTCTAGTGCTGTGTCCATAAATGGCCAGATTATATGGGACCATTTTCTTTGGTGTTGTTTATAGTTATCTTGTGCCAATACACAAAGTTGAAGCACTTCTTTCAGAAAATAAAATTATATTATGATAAACTACAGTTTGGAAGTAAATTTGGTGGTAAGTGAGCATTTCCTGGCCCCGAGGAGACTATGTAGGGCAGCAGTGAGGTGATCAGCCCTCTGACCTTAGAAGGAAGAACTTGGAGGAAGAGCGCACACACCTCACAGGATGTTATCACTTTCTCCGTAACTATTTCCACATTGTGTTGCAAACCACAATTCATGTCTGTTTCTGAGAGACCGTGAGATATTTTTCAGTTCAATTTCAAATTGCTTCTGACAATTGAGAGGGCTTCACAGCTTTACAAACCGATCAGTGGTTTGGGCTTTCGATTATTTGATGCACAGAGAATTTCATGAAGGAGTGTTTTAAATGAAACTTTCACATTCATTCCTGTTCCAATTGGAGGGATGCACAGCAAAATTCAGTGGTGTAGCATCTCACAGTGGACAGATTCAGTGTCCATTTGACATTTGACAGTGGGTAAAATTTCGTTCCCTAGGTTTTAAGGTTCAAAGTGAAAAAGCAAACCTTGTATGGAAATAACTGATTGTGCAAAGGACCTGTGATCATGCAAAGGTGACAGAGCAGGTAAAATGCTTTGGACAGGAGGGAGAGAGTTTGCAGATAAGGAACCTATAAGGGGCAGGAAGAGGAATGTAGGACACTTAGGGATGTGGGTCACATTTTGTCCTGGAATCAGTACTTACCAGCTTAGTCTGAGGTCCTGAGACAGAAGTGCTGCTCATAAAAGTAAATTGTGTTTCTGCAGTGAAATCTCTGAAACTTCAGGAGAACAGCACTTGGTCAGCTTGCTTGGGGTTACTGGTTCATGGTGACATACAAGTGTGTGTGTGTGTGTGTGTGTGTGTGTTTAGAAGGTGGGTGCTTGTTGCTTCATAGAGCAGTTTCAGGGCTATCTGTTTTGAGCTTAGTGTGACTCCAGATAACCAAGAGTAGGAAACAACTCCCAGGGTGATGATGGCAGTAACAGTGACTGCAAAGTAAAGTGGTGACTTTTTTTGACTATCTTCCCTGATTGTGTGGGACCCTCAAATATTTCCCCCAATTATTTCTGGGAATCCAAAAGAGCTACCTCTTGAGTCCTCTAAACAAATTATCTCAGCAGCCTGAGAAAAGGGACTTGCCATTTTCCCTCTTCTCTGCCTCTGAATCCATTTGGTAATTATGACCAAGAAGTCACATGTAGACTGCATTGCAGTGGGGTGTGGCTGAGAGGACTTGCTTTAGGGTAGAGCGAAGTAACATGCTATTTATCTGTTCATGTAACACAAGCAATCTGTCTTTTATTCTACATATTGTCACATGGTCCATAGAACATTCAAGACCTGGAAAGATAAGTCAGAAAAGAACACTAACAACAAAACCAAAACAAGTAGACAAACAAAACAGCTTTGAAATACAGCTCCTGTTCTGTAAGAGCACATAGTCCATTGGAGGTCCATTTACACACACACACACACACAGACACAAGAGTGTGTAAACAGTGGTGCTGGAGTCTCCTGACATTGTGCCTGGCAGCACCGCATCAGAAAAGACCCTACGGGAGCAGAAATTTTGAGATTGGAGCCATATTTTGAAGGAAGAGTAACATTTGGACAGGTTCAGGTGAAAGGAGGGGGTACTTCCTAGGTAGAGAAGTGGCATGTGGCAGGAACTTGCATGAGGAGAAGCTGAAGCCAGCTGTTTGGTTGGTAGGAAGATCAGTTTTTCAGGAGAAGACAGTCAGTGCAGACAGTCCACACTGGCAAGGTAGCCTAAAGTCAGGCTACGGAGGACTTCAAGGACACCCTCATTGGATTTGGGGCCCACCCTAATGCAGGATTATCTTATTCCAATCCTTACCTTAATTACGTCTGCAAAGATGGCATTTCCAAATCAGGTCACATTCTGAGGCTTTGGTGGAGGTGAATTTTTGGGAGATGTTATTCAATTCAATACAGATGAATTAAGTTTGGGGCTGACTATAAACTGCTATAATTGGGGCAACAAGGAAAGGCATTTTGGAAGGAATCATATTTGAGTTGATACTTGACTGAGGACAAAGAAGTCATGTGAAGTTGTAAATAAGCAGAAGGAACACCAAGAGGCAAGACTTTAAGATGACAATAAGTTTAGCCTGGGCAACAACAGCGAAACTCTGTTTCAAAAAAATAGAAAAGGAAAGAAAGAAACTGGAGACAAAGCAGACAAAGCATTAATCCTAATAGAAGGAAATAATGATCCACAGGCAGTGCCATGGAGCCAGCTGTGAGCCCTACTGCTGCTCCCTTCTCCCAAGACATCCCCCTGCAAGGCCACACAACGCTATGCTGAGCATAGGGAGTCTCTGGACGCCTCTGCCTAGCTGCTTGGCTGGAAATCTACCTACATTTAGATTTTCTAGTAATACTCACTTTGTTTTTCTTAAGAGACCCTGTCTGACTAAAACAATATATAGCAACATAATACATTCTGTAAGGAAAATCGGTAGGAATTCCTTACCCTGAAAAACATCTTTTCTGGCTCTGTCACAAAATAGGCCCTAAGTGGCGGTGGTGAAAGGACCAGCACTTCTCGTCACTGCTGATGCACAGGTGAGAAACTTGGATTGTGATTTCTGATGCTATTCTTTTCTCAAAGCAATCAGATTTTCTTGGAAGTTAGTTAATTGCAGTCTTAGGGGGAAAAAAGCGAGGATGGCTTGGAACATCCTAGTGTTGTGGACTGAATAAAAGGAGTTTTCGAGAATATCAGAGGCAGTGCTTAAAGGAGTTTCTCCTAGCCCCACTGTGAAAATGTGAACATCAAATAAAAGACAATCACAGCTTCATTAGTCCAAGCTGAGTTTGTGAAAGGCTGTGAGTTTGGTATAATACTCTAAAGAGATGAGTGTATAAAAACATAGCTAGCATACAAAAAGAGGTGAATATAACAGACAAGCAAGTTAGTATATATAGATATTCTAGCTTTTAAAAAATATTAAGTATATGTCTGTTTTAAAATATTGATTCGTATTTCTTTCTGCACAAGCAGGAGAGAATAAACTGAGGGACCTAAGAGTCAGCCATGATGCCCCTGGAGACGTCTGTTTCCAGAGCAGGAGGGATTCCTCGGCATTGTGCCATTTAATGATTAGGAAGGAATAGGGCTCAAGAAATCAGGAGTAGCAGGAGAGCTCCACAGTGTACCCCACCCTGATGAATTATTCAGTATCCTAAGGAGGGAGGTCATCTTTCATTTCTTAAGAGATGAAATCTCAGCACGGGTCCACTAATGAGAAGCAACTACTACTAAATAAAGCATTCTTTTTTTTTTTTTTTTTTCTTTTTGAGACAGAGTCTCACTCTGTCACACAGGCTGGAGTGCAGTGGTGCCATCTCGACTCACTGAAACCTCCACCTCCCCAGTTCAAGTGATTCTCCTGCCTCAGCCTCCCGAGTAGCTGGGATTACAGGTGCCTGCCACCATGCCCAGCTAAATGTTGTAGTTTTAGTAGAGATGGCGTTTCACCAAGTTGGTCAGGCTGGTCTCGATCTGCTGACCTCAGGCAATCTGCCTGCCTTGGCCTCCCAAAGTGTAGGGATTACAGGCGTGAGCCACCATGCCCGGCCACATTCATTTCTAAGAAGCTAACAGATCAGGCCAATATATCAAAACTAAAGAATAATGCATGAATGCATAAGGACATGCAAATTTAATGAACACTTTATTTCTGGGAAAGAAAAGTCATGCAAAAATGAAATCTATGAAAGTCAGGGACATAAGAGTGCTACGTGGTGAAAAGTGGGCTATATTAGGTATCTATCTCAGTGCAACAGATTATCCCCAAACCTTAGTGGAAAAGGAAGAAAGAGAAGGGCAAGAGAAAGAAAACCAAATGTCTGCTCTGGTGGCCTAGGAGTATTGCTTAATGTCAAAACAAGGAACAAGGGACGCCAAACACTCGGGATATTTCAGGGCAAGAGATGATTGTGGCGGCCAGGCATGGTGCTTTTTAAAGCTCCCAGGTGATTGCGTCAGGCATCAGGGTTGAGAAGCTTTATCCCAGAGTGTGACTTGCCAATCTACATTTACTTTAGTCACAGTCAACTTGGTTAGTAGAGGTGTTGGTGGGGGGGTATAATGAACACTCACTGAGCATCAGTGATGTATCAGGTTCTGTGCTAGGGCTCTTTTGTATATTTCCTCATTGATTCCTCACAATGGCCCTGGGTGAGTAGACAGCATGACTATATTATCACCATTTTATAGAGGCAGGAACAGAGGCTAGAAAAGTTTAGTAAACTGAGACTGTCTTCTCCTCATGAAGGAAAATGGTGAGCAGTGGGCTGCAGAAAACAGAGTGTTTCGACTTAGAAAGTGATACCCCAGGCCGGGCGCGGTGGCTCAAGCCTGTAATCCCAGCACTTTGGGAGGCCGAGACGGGCGGATCACGAGGTCAGGAGATCGAGACCATCCTGGCTAACACGGTGAAACCCCGTCTCTACTAAAAAATACAAAAAAAAAAAACTAGCCGGGCGAGGTAGCGGGCGCCTGTAGTCCCAGCTACTCGGGAGGCTGAGGCAGGAGAATGGCGTAAACCCCGGAGGCGGAGCTTGCAGTGAGCTGAGATCCGGCCACTGCACTCCAGCCGGGTGACAGAGCGAGACTCCGTCTCAAAAAAAAAAAAAAAAAAAAGAAAGCGATACCCCAAATGAAGTCCTCAGAAGCAAAAGTTTTGTCCTGACCTTATCCCGCCCTCCTGACTCAGTCCCATTCTCCACCTAGGCTAGCTGTACAAACTAGAATCCCTCTTCTTCGAGGTGAATCATAGAGACCAGAACCACTTTTCTCCAAAGCCAGCCACAAAACCTAAAAATATTACTCTGACATTCTTCTGCCTTTCTGTGTAAAAACTGGCCACAAAGAAATTATCTGGCCTACTTTGTTTGACTGCAGGTCATAAGACCCCATTCCAGTGAGGGTCCTGCCCATAATCAGAAGGAAGGAATGCTGCACAGAGGCCAAGAGGAACCTAGCCAGACAGGCCTTGCTGGATCCCCACTCAGTCTATTAGCGTTAGATTATAGCCTTTTTGTTGAATCATCTTTCTACATGGCTGTCCCTACTTTGTTGAACCTAAGCTGTCACACTTTGTTGAACATGGAAAATTTCCCTTGCATCTTTGGGTTTTCATTCTGAAGGCTCTCATGTACACATTAACAATACATTTGTATGCCTTTTCTCCTATTAATCTACTTCTTGTCTTTGATTTTCAGTAAACCTTCAGAGGGCAAAGGGGAAATTTTCACTTGGCCCTTACAAGGACGAGGTTCAACCAGGGGGAGCAATGATGGGTGCTGGAAGGGAAGTGATGGGGGCGGGAGGGTAGAGGAGGGAAGATCTCTAGGCTTAAATCCAAGGCTGGGATGTAAATACGGAGCTCTTTCTCCTTCTTTGCCCTTGGAACATGGTGCTGTGGCTCTGATGAGCTCCTACTGGGTGTTGAGTAACTTTGTGTGACAAGAATAGAGAAACTGAGAAGAAGAGGCCCAGGAGGAAGGGTCAGGAAATGCAGATTTCAGGTCACTGAAGAGGCCAGGTCAGTGAGGACATGGATGATCCTATGGAACACGTCAATGCTGCTCCAGGAGCAAAAAGATCATTTCAGGGTGGGGAGAAACTGGGTGTCTGGAGGCTTCAGGTTGCCGTTGTCAGCAGTTATTAGAAAATGTTTTAAAGGAAATATGCACATGCCTACTCACCCATGCACACACATCTGCTTCTAGAAACAAACTGCATTTCTTTGCTACAACAAAAGGGTCTCATTACTTTATTTATGTGGAGAATGACATAGAGAATTCCCTTCCCATAAGAGCTGCAAGTTCACCTTGAAATGCAAAGTGGTTGACTGTGCTACACTCACTTAGTTTCTCCTCTTCTGAACGTTTGACATCATTCAGTCTTTGCTGATAGGGAATCCTGCAGCTGTGTATCTCCTCATGTGGCCTCAAAATCATAGCTGTTGGGGCCATTTCTTTACTCTGGTAATTTATAAGGCCTCTTGTGCTAACCTGGTAAATGACTTGGGAAAGCCATTGGTGCCCAAAGAATGATTGAAATCAGGAGCCAAGACAAACTTGGAAAGATGGTCATGGTGCTAGGTACCAAATGAAAATAAAGGAAACAAACTGACTACAAAATCAACCTCAAATGCCCTGCATTGTGCCTTAGAGGCAATGAAATAGTAGTGCTGGCTTCCTAAAACAGGAACCCTTCACCAAACAAGAACTGCTCATTTCAGAGCCTGAAAGGTGCCTTCTAAATCACAAAAGAAACAAGAGGAAGTGAGGTCGTTGTCAGAGGTCTGAGTCTGGGATAGAACAAGCCCCTATGTCTATGATACTAGGCTTGGGACGTAGGATGTTTCAAGACCTGGAGAGCTGTGCTTGCCTAGACCTTGTCGCCTCTTATCACTGAAGCTGTTCCCAAGCACCACAGGCCCCTCTGGGAAATTCATGATGGTTGGAGAGAAAGCCAGCTCCACAGTCAAGCTGGGGGCATTTGAGGAGCCCAAGATGAGGAAATAAGGGAGGGTATGAATGAAAGAGGCAGAATATTTGCTTGGGTTCTGATCTCTGAGGCAGTATGTGGCTCAGATCCAAACTCTGTGGAGCTATTTCCTATGCTGGGTGGAGTTCTCTCTTACAATGTGAAAGCTTTAAGTACTGAATGTACTGTCAGCTATCTGGTGAATCTCTCCTATGCACAGTGTTGTAATATATCCAGGTGAGAGATGGAGCCCAAGGTGTGTCATACAGGCTGCTTTTTCCTTTCCAGAAAAAAAAGGTAAGAATATTTTTGTTTAAGATGAAAATTAATGAAAGGCCTTTCTTAAGGGTTATGGACTGAATATTTGTATCTCCCCCTCCTCAAACTTATATGTTGAAGCCCTAACCCCAAATGTTAAGGTATTTGGAGATGAGGTTTATTGGGAGGTAATTAGGGTTAGATTAGGCCATGAAAGTAGGGTCCTCATGATGCAATGAGTGGCTTTGTAAGAAGAGGAAGAGAGAGAGGAAAAGACCTTATGGTACTTAATGAGAAAGCAGCTGTCTGAAGCCAGGAGGAGAGCCTTCACCAGAATCTGACCATGCTGGCACCCTCTTCTTGTGTCAAGCCTCCAGAACTGTGAAAAAATCAGTTTCTGTTGTTCAAGTCTGTGGTGTTTTGTCATGGCAGCCCAAGCTGACTGGACATTAAGTACCCACCTTTGCCCATGCTGGCCTGGGCTGTACTGAGAACATCTACCTTTTCATTGACTTTATCTGTCCCCAAATGGAATATTCCTTCCCTCTGATTGTGGCTTCCCCAGTGGGGATCAGATGGCCAATCTAGTAGCAGATAGGTGGCATCATAGGAAACTGACATTTTGTAGGTCAAAAGTTATTTTTTAAAAAGCCATTGAAAATTGCTGCCATTTGGCCTATAAAATGGCTTTTCCACATGGTTCTAACATCCCTGACATTGTGTACCTAGTCTATGCCAGGTATTGTGGGTGCCCAAAATGTAAGAAGCACCTTTGTCTGCAGAAGATTTATATTATACCAGGATTCAGCAAACTGTGACCCACGGGCCAAGTCTGGCCCATCACTGGTATTCATAGTTTTCCTGGAACACAGCCACATCCACTTGTTTACTTAATTGTCTATGACTGTCTTCATGCTACAAAACCAGAGCTGAGTAGTTGAGCAAAGACTGCACCACCCACAAAACTTAAACTATTTACCATCTGACTGGTTAGAGAAAAAGTTTTCTGAGCCCTGCATTACACAGTGGTAAGACTCAATGAGCACTCATAAACACTGCCATTTTTCTTATTGCAATTTCACACATTTCCTACCTTACCTTTCTTACCTTTCGTCACTATTTTTTTCACTCCTCTACTTGTTTGAATTTCCAAAGTCTCTCCTTTCCCCACTCTTCATGATTTTTGCTTGTTTCTGGCTCCGGTTCCTTTCTGCTCTCTTCTGTTTGCTTTTCATTCTTCTCTTGATTGGCTTCTGCTCTCCCATCCTTGCCCATCTCTTCCCACCTCTTCATTCACTTCTTCTTCTTCCACTTTGTTCCTTCCTCTTTTCCTCTGTGCCTCCTCCATGGAACTGGTTGGATTCTTTGACTTAGGATGGATGGATTGACTCACCTTCTCACCATTCACAGCGGCCTTTCTGGCCCCCACACAATCTTATGTAGATTTCCCTCTTTAGATCTCCTCAGTCTCTGAAGCAGGACTGATATTTAACTGGTAAGGAAGGTAGCCTTGTAAGAATCAGTGTTTATTTAGACTGTCTGCTCTGATTGGTCAGTGTTGAATGTTTTGCAAATCATTCTCACCATCAGATCATCTGCCTCAACCAGCCAGACAGCTCAAAATTTAGAAATGTTGCCCAGATACCTTTCTCTTAGAGACTCTATGAATTACTGTTTGTGGGCTCAGCCTCTGGGGTTTTAATGAGGCTCTTGTTGTTGTTGTTGTTGTTTTTATTATACTTTAAGTTCTAGGGTACATGTGCATGACGTTTATATCATGTATAACTCCCCAATGCAATCCCTCCCTCCTCCCCCCTCCCCATGATAGGCCCCAGTGTGTGATGTTCCCCTTCCCGAGTCCAAGTGATCTCATTGTTCAGTTCCCACCTATGAGTGAGAACATGCGGTGTTTGGTTTTCTCTTCTTGTGGCAGTTTGCTAAGAATGATGGTCTCCAGCTGCATCCATGTCCCTACAAAGGACGCAAACTCATCCTTTTTGATGGCTGCATAGTACTCCATGGTGTATATGTGCCACATTTTCTTAATCCAGTCTGTCACAGATGGACATTTGGGTTGATTCCAAGTCTTTGCTATTGTGAATAGTGCCGCAATAAACATACATGTGCATGTGTCTTTGTAGTAGAGTAATTTATAATCCTTTGGGTATATACCCAGTAGTGGGATGGCTGGGTCGTATGGTACATCTAGTTCTAGATCCTTGAGGAATCGCCATACTGTTTTCCATAATGGTTGAACTAGTTTACAATCCCACCAACAGTGTAAAAGTGTTCCTATTTCTCCACATCCTCTCCAACACCTGTTGTTTCCTGACTTCTTAATGATTGCCGTTCTAACTGGTGTGAGATGGTATCTCATTGTGGTTTTGATTTGCATTTCTCTGATGGCGAGTGATGATGAGCATTTTTTCATGTGTCTGTTGGCGGTATGGATGTTTTCTTTTGAGAAATGTCTGTTCATATCCTTTCCCCACTTTTTGATGGGGTTGTTTGTTTTTTTCTTGTATATTTGTTTGAGTTCTTTGTAGATTCTGGATATTAGCCCTTTGTCAGATGAGTAGGTTGCAAAAATTTTCTCCCATTCTGTAGGTTGCCTGTTCACTCTGATGGTAGTTTCTTTAGCTGTGCAAAAGCTCTTTAGTTTAATTAGATCCCATGTGTCAATTTTTGCTTTTGCTGCCGTTGCTTTTGGTGTTTTAGACATGAAGTCCTTGCCCATGCCTATGTCCTGAATGGTACTACCTAGATTTTCTTCTAGGGTTTTTATGGTATTAGGTCTAACATTTAAGTCTCTAATCCAGCTTGAATTAATTTTCGTATAAGGGGTAAGGAAAGGATCCAGTTTCAGCTTTCTACTTATGGCTAGCCAATTTTCCCAGCACCATTTATTAAATAGGGAATCCTTTCCCCATTTCTTGTTTCTCTCAGGTTTGTCAAAGATCAGATGGCTGTAGATGTGTGGTATTATTTCTGAGGACTCTGTTCTGTTCCATTGGTCTATATCTCTGTTGTGGTATCAGTACCATGCTGTTTTGGTTACTGTAGCCTTGTAGTATAGTTTGAAGTCAGGTAGCATGACGCCTCCAGCTTTGTCCTTTTGACTTAGGATTGTCTTGGCAATGCGGGCTCTTTTTTGGTTCCATATGAACTTTAAAGCCGTTTTTTCCAATTCTGTGAAGAAAGTCATTGGTAGCTTGATGGGGATGGCATTGAATCTATAAATAACCTTGGGCAGTATGGCCATTTTCACGATATTGATTCTTCCTATCCATGAGCATGGTATGTTCTTCCATTTGTTAGTGTCCTCTTTGATTTCACTGAGCAGTGGTTTGTAGTTCTCCTTGAAGAGGTCCTTTACATCCCTTGTAAGCTGGATTCCTAGGTATTTTATTCTCTTTGAAGCAATTGTGAATGGAAGTTCATTCCTGATTTGGCTCTCTGCTTGTCTGTTACTGGTGTATAAGAATGCTTGTGATTTTTGCACATTGATTTTGTATCCTGAGACTTTGCTGAAGTTGCTTATCAGCTTAAGGAGATTTTGGGCTGAGACAATGGGGTTTTCTAAATATACAATCATGTCATCTGCAAACAGGGACAATTTGACTTCTTCTTTTCCTAACTGGATACCCTTGATTTCTTTCTCTTGCCTGATTGCCCTAGCCAGAACTTCCAAGACTATGTTGAATAGGAGTGGTGAGAGAGGGCATCCCTGTCTTGTGCCAGTTTTCAAAGGGAATTTTTCCAGTTTTTGCCCATTCAGTATGATATTAGCTGTGGGTTTGTCATAAATAGCTCTTATTATTTTGAGGTACATTCCATCAATACCGAATTTATTGAGCGTTTTTAGCATAAAGGGCTGTTGAATTTTGTCAAAAGCCTTTTCTGCATCTATTGAGATAATCATGTGGTTCTTGTCTTGGTTCTGTTTATATGCTGGATTACGTTTATTGATTTGCGAATGTTGAACCAGCCTTGCATCCCAGGGATGAAGCCCACTTGATCATGGTGGATAAGCTTTTTGATGTGCTGCTGAATCCGGTTTGCCAGTATTTTATTGAGGATTTTTGCATCGATGTTCATCAGGGATATTGGTCTAAAATTCTCTTTTTTTGTTGTGTCTCTGCCAGGCTTTGGTATCAGGATGATGTTGGCCTCATAAAAAGAGTTAGGGAGGATTCCCTCTTTTTCTATTGATTGAAATAGTTTCAGAAGGAATGGTACCAGCTCCTCCTTGTACCTCTGGTAGAATTCAGCTGTGAATCCATCTGGTCCTGGACTTTTTTTGGTGGGTAGGCTATTAATTGTTGCCTCAATTTCAGAGCCTGCTATTGGTCTATTCAGGGATTCAACTTCTTCCTGGTTTAGTCTTGGGAGAGTGTAAGTATCCAGGAAATTATCCATTTCTTCTAGATTTTCTAGTTGATTTGCATAGAGGCATTTATAGTATTCTCTGATGGTTGTTTGTATTTCTGTGGGGTCGGTGGTGATATCCCCTTTATCATTTTTTATTGCGTCTATTTGATTCCGCTCTCTTTTCTTCTTTATTAGTCTAGCTAGCGGTCTGTCAATTTTGTTGATCTTTTCAAAAAACCAACTCCTGGATTCATTGATTTTTTGGAGGGTTTTTTGTGTCTCTATCTCCTTCAGTTCTGCTCTGATCTTAGTTATTTCTTGCCTTCTGCTAGCTTTTGAATGTGTTTGCTCTTGCCTCTCTAGTTCTTTTAATTGTGATGTTAGAGTGTCAATTTTAGATCTCTCCTGCTTTCTCTTGTGGGCATTTAGTGCTATAAATTTCCCTCTACACACTGCTTTAAATGTGTCCCAGAGATTCTGGTATGTTGTATCTTTGTTCTCATTGGTTTCAAAGAACATCTTTATTTCTGCTTTCATTTCGTTTTGTACCCAGTAGTCATTCAGGAGCAGGTTGTTCAGTTTCCATGTAGTTGAGCGGTTTTGATTGAGTTTCTTAGTCCTGAGTTCTAGTTTGATTGCACTGTGGTCTGAGAGACAGTTTGTTATAATTTCTGTTCTTGTACATTTGCTGAGGAGTGCTTTACTTCCAATGATGTGGTCAATTTTGGAATAAGTGCGATGTGGTGCTGAGAAGAATGTATATTCTGTTGATTTGGGGTGGAGAGTTCTATAGATGTCTATTAGGTCCGCTTGGTGCAGAGATGAGTTCAATTCCTGGATATCCTTGTTAACTTTCTGTCTCGTTGATCTGTCTAATGTTGACAGTGGAGTGTTGAAGTCTCCCATTATTATTGTATGGGAGTCTAAGTCTCTTTGTAGGTCTCTAAGGACTTGCTTTATGAATCTGGGTGCTCCTGTATTGGGTGCATAGATATTTAGGAGAGTTAGCTCTTCCTGTTGAATTGATCCCTTTACCATGATGTAATGGCCTTCTTTGTCTCTTTTGATCTTTGATGGTTTAAAGTCTGTTTTATCAGAGACTAGGATTGCAACCCCTGCTTTTTTTTGTTCTCCATTTGCTTGGTAGATCTTCCTCCATCCCTTTATTTTGAGCCTATGTATGTCTCTGCATGTGAGATGGGTCTCCTGAATACAGCAGACTGATGGGTCTTGACTCTTGATCCAGTTTGCCAGTCTGTGTCTTTTAATTGGAGCATTTAGTCCATTGACATTTAAGGTTAATATTGTTATGTGTGAACTTGATCCTGTCATTATGATATTAACTGGTTATTTTGCTCGTTAGTTGATGCAGTTTCTTCCTAGCCTCGATGGTCTTTACATTTTGGCATGTTTTTGCAATGGCTGGTACCGGTTGCTCCTTTCCATGTTTAGGGCTTCCTTCAGGGTCTCTTGTAAGGCAGGCCTGGTGGTGACAAAATCTCTAAGCATTTGCTTATCTGTAAAGGATTTTATTCTCCTTCACTGATGAAGCTTAGTTTGGCTGGATATGAAATTCTGGGTTTAAAATTCCTTTCTTTAAGAATATTGAATATTGGCCCCCACTCTCTTCTGGCTTGTAGAGTTTCTGCCAAGAGATCTGCTGTTATTCTGATGGGCTTCCCTTTGTGGGTAACCCGACCTTTCTCTCTGGCTGCCCTTAAGATTTTTTCCTTCATTTCAACTTTGGTGAATCTGGCAATTATGTGTCTTGGAGTTGCTCTTCTGGAGGAGTATCTTTGTGGCGTTCTCTGTATTTCCTGAATTTGAATGTTGGCCTGCCCTACTAGGTTGGGGAAGTTCTCCTGGATGATATCCTGAAGAGTGTTTTCCAACTTGGTTCCATTTTCCCCCTCACTTTCAGGCACCCCAATCAGACGTAGATTTGGTCTTTTTACATAATCCCATACTTCTTGCAGGCTTTGTTCATTTCTTTTTCTTCTTTTTTCTTTTGGTTTCTCTTCTCGCTTCATTTCATTCATTTGATCCTCAATCGCTGATACTCTTTCTTCCAGTTGATCGAGTCGGTTACTGAAGCTTGTGCATTTGTCACGTATTTCTCGTGTCATGGTTTTCATCTCTGTCATTTCGTTTATGATCTTCTCTGCATTAATTAGTCTAGCTGTCAATTCTTCCACTTTTTTTTCAAGATTTTTAGTTTCTTTGCGCTGGGTACGTAATTCCTCCTTTAGCTCTGAGAGGTTTGATGGACTGAAGCCTTCTTCTCTCATCTCGTCAAAGTCATTCTCTGACCAGCTTTGATCCGTTGCTGGCGATGGGCTGCGCTCCTTTGCAGGGGGAGATGCGCTCTTATTTTTTGAATTTCCAGCTTTTTTGCCCTGCTTCTTCCCCATCTTTGTGGTTTTATCTGTCTCTGGTCTTTGATGATGGTGACGTACTGATGGGGTTTTGGTATAGGTGTCCTTCCTGTTTGATAGTTTTCCGTCTGACAGTCAGAAGGACTGTCTGTTGGTCTGTTGGAGATTGCTTGAGGTCCACTCCAGACCCTGTTTGCCTGGGTATCAGCAGCAGAGGTTGCCGAAGATAGAATATTGCTGAACAGCGAGTGTACCTGTCTGATTCTTTCTTTGGAAGTTTCCTCTCAGGGGTGACTCCACCCTGTGAGGTGTGGGGTGTCAGACTGCCCCTAGTGGGGGATGTCTCCCATCTAGGCTACTCAGGGGTCAGGGACCCACCTGAGCAGGCAGTCTGTCCGTTCTCAGATCTCAACCTCTGCGTTAGGAGATCCACGGCTCTCCCCAAAGCTGTCAGACAGAGTCGTTCGCGTCTGCACCGGCCCCGCTCTTTCCCCTGTTGGACTGCAGCTGTGCGCTGTCCGCAGAGGTAGAGTCTACAGAGACAGGCAGGCTTCCTTGAGCTGCTGTGAGCTCCACCCAGTTCGAGCTTCCCAGCGGCTTTGTTTACCTACTTAAGCCTCAGCAATGGCGGGCGCCCCTCCCCCAGCCTCGCTGCTGCCTTGCGGATAGATCGCGGCAGACGGCTGTGTTAGCAGTGAGGGAGGCTCCGTGGGCGTGGGACCCTCCCGGCCAGGTGTGGGATATATTCTCCTGGTGTGCCTGTTTCCTTAAAGCGCAGTATTGGGGTGGGAGTTACCCGATTTTCCAGGTGTTGTGTGTCTCAGTTCCCCTGGCTAGGAAAAGGGATTCCCTTCCCCCTTGCGCTTCCAGGTGAGGCGATGCCTCGCCCTGCTTCAGCTCACGCTGGTCAGGCTGCAGCAGCTGACCAGCACCGATTGTCCGGCACTCCCTAGAGAGATGACCCCAGTACCTCAGTTGAAAATGCAGAAATCACCGGTCTTCTGTGTCGCTCGCGCTGGGAGTTGGAGACTGGAGCTGTTCCTATTCGGCCATCTTGCTCCGCCCACCTCTTGTTGTTTTTATAGCATTGTGAGGTTGTCTAGAATTCAGAAATTAAGTCCATTCAAAATTAGGATGGGTGTGTATACTGGGTGGTGCCTTTCTTCCCACAAAGTAATGTGTTTTGAATCTAAGATATTCTGTGGTCAAATGCTTCTCAGAAGCCTGTACCAGTGGTTGCTAAAGACTTTCTTATGCAATAGTGTTGAAAAAAAATACACCAAAAAACTGGGTAGTGTGGTCATTTCTAAGCACTCATCATTGATGCCAGACTGACAAACGACTTTATATTTCAGGGTTATTAATCATCAACCCAACCCACGATTGAATTGAGAGGAAATGGCCCCAGCACACAGCAGCCACAGGCTTTGCTTAGCTTTGAAGAATGTTGCCTAGAATATGTTTTAGTGACAAAGACTTGACTGCATTTACCTAATTTTTATTTATTTATTTATTTATTTATTTATTTTAAGAGAGAAGGTCTTCTCATGTTGCTCAGGCTGGACTCAAACTCTTAGTCTCCAGGGATCCTCCCACCTTGGCCTCCCAAGTAGCTGGGCGGAACTCCAGGCACATATCACCATTCTCAACTTTGTCTAAAATTTGAATTTATTCACCCTAATTACTTTTCTTTCTCTTTAAAATGTTTTTGTTAAAGCTGTGCTCCCTTTTTGCTGTGGTGAATATGGCAATTCTGATTTCTGCATATTTTTAAAACTTGTGGACAAACCACTTAATCATTGTATCTAACAATAAAAGTCACAAACTTGTTATGGAAAAAAGAGAAAGGGATTTAGTCAAACAATGTGTAATAGACATTTGTTGGTTGACTCTGTAGCTTCTGTCATTTTCTTCCTAGCAGCCCTCATTGGAGTTTGGGAATCTATTTGGCTCTATGGAATCTGATTCCACCTGGGGCTCCAGGGTGGAACATGTGACCCAGACCAGCACATTTGGCTCCCCAGTTGTGTGGTTGGCCCTGGGTGGACATATGACCAAGCAAATCCTATTAGAGTGAATCCCAGGACTTTTGCTTGGAATTCTAGAACAAAAACCTTCTTTCTTTCCTGATGGATGTAAGTGAGAAAGCACACAGCTCAGGGACCTCTTGGTGAACATCTTGGAACTATGAACAATATTGGGCAGAGGCTAGACAAAAGGAAACTAGGTGCTCAGTGAAACTGTTGAGCTGTTGGACAATGCCTTAACTGAAACCTCTGGACTTTACAGTTATAACAGCCAATAAATTCCTCTACTTATTCAAGTCAAATTGGGTTGGGTTTTCCATTACTTGCAATCAAAATATTTCTAGCTTATGCACAGAACAATTAAATAATGATCATAGGCATAGAAACAAGAGACCAAAGGCTAGGTACTAGCGTCTGTTCCATGCCAACTAACTGGGACCTTCAAGGGTCCTTATCCTCTCCTCTATGGGCCTCAGTCTCTAACATACAGAAAGGAAGTATAAAATTGGGCTTGGTGCCTTCTAAGATCTGTTTTAGATATAAGAATCTCTGAGTTCAACCCTCGTCTTGATCCATTGCAAACTAGCTCTTGGTTTGCCATTTCTGTCAATGGCCCATCACACTCCCAGCCTCTGGATAGAAACTTTGAAGTCATCACTGTATCCAACTCCAACTCCATCTCTCCTCACCAACTCCAACTCCTCTCTCCTCATTATCTGCTCCATTGCCAAGGTTTGTTAGTTCTTTCTAAACATCCCTTTTAATCTTTCCCTCCTTCCCATTCTTATGAACATTATTCATGTCCAGGCCTTCATCTACTTTCTACATCTCCCTATATCCCTTGAATCCATCTTCCTCATTCCTGCCAAATTAATATCCTCAAACAGACTTTTAAAAATTACAGGAGCCCCACAATGGAAAAATAAAGTCTACACTGCTCAGGAGGCCTTCTGTGTGCTCCATTCATTGTAGCCGTCCTGGCTTTTTAACGTGGATTACTTATAGCCTTGATTGAAACACAGAAAGAGGACTTTTTTTTTTTTTTTGAGGGTATTTGGAAAGGACGTTTTCAGGAAGTTTTGGAGGCTCATATAGTAAATCTGTTGCTGGGCCCAAGTTGTAGGGGAATACATGTTGGTGAACGAAGCATGGCAGCCTTAGAGCTGACAACCTAGGGCCCCATGAGCACTGCGTCCTCTACACACTCCCTCAGATGAGTGTGCCCTGGAAAGTGTGTGGCACTGTTAGGTGTTAAATACACTTATTAAAGCAAGATATATCTTATATGTGCTTGACTCTGAAATGATGGGCATTTTAAACATTTGTGACTTTAACCTAACCAAAACAGATATTGGTTAAGGTCTAACTGCTCTTCTTTTTAAAGCATATGTTAATGTATCAAGTATGTATTTTATTGGGACACTCTGTAGTAGGTAGCCGTGAAAAAAGTGACTGTTGACTTATTATCTTCTTGGAGTTATTGCTGGATTAAGAGGAGACATTCTCTGTTTTTTTTTTTTTTCTTTTCTTATTTTTAATAACAGAAACCCTGGCCCATAAAGGCCTGTGTGCTCTGAGAGAATGTGCTGAGCCGGCCTTGTTTTTCTCCTGCTTCCCGTGACAGGGCGCTCCTCCCCACAGGACTTGCCAAGTCCTCATGCATGTTGAGTCAACATTTTGGATATGAGCTTATTACATGGGAAAAAGTGTTTAAACAACAGCTCAACATGCAAGTGTACTATGGGCTCTTTCCTGTCAATGTTTCAGTTCAAATTTCCTGAAGCTTGGAAAATTGCGTGTATTTGTACAATATCTCAGCATTCTCCCTCTGGCCTGAAGTGAGGCAGTTGGCTTCCTGCTGTAGACTAAACAAATGAATAAAAGATTCGTGCCATGTATATAGTGTATCTACAGCTTTAGGCATTGTCTATTTTACTGACTGCCTTGTGGGTGTACTTATGTGTACAGTGGCCCATTGTGCTAATCCAGTGGTCAGAATAAGAATTAACATTCTTGAAAACCACTTCAGCTGGCCAATTTTGATTTCAGCTAGCAATCAAGTCAATTTGAACATCTAAAAGAACTAGATATAGTTATTTTCTTTATATTCATGGGGGAAGCAGGGGATCTAGAAGTGAATTAAGCTTCTTTGAGGAATTAGGGTTAGGAAAAAACAGGTAAGAGATGAGAAGAAGATAAGAATGACTTGGGAGGAGAGACTGGGGAGATGAATGGTGAATGGGTAAAGATGGAAGTTAATCTTCACTGCGTTGTCATGTCACAGACCAGGTATCAGTACCCACTGAGTACTCCCTTATTCTTCTCTCTGGGGGAATATTTAGCCCAGAATGTCGTGAGTACCCCAGGCAGATGTTCATTATCTAATTGGTGCTTGAATAACTGAATTTAACTTTTTGTGTGTGTTGCCCTAACCTGAATCCCTTAGACATTGATAGTAGAACTGTGGAGAAGTATCCCTGGAGATAAGCCACAATCTCAAGAAGGCTGAAGAGTAGAGGAAGAAAATGGATAACAATCAGAAGAAGTGATTCGATGATCAAGGCTGTATAAGCCATATTAAGTTTAATAGTAGATAATACATAGAGAGAAATTTCTTCCTCTGAGTCATATGTGTTTATCAGTTTTCTATAGATGTTGATTGCATTTGCCATATATAAAATTTTATGCTTTTATGAGGCTTTTCTTAAAAATTTCTCTTGGTCAAAGTTGAACAAGTAATGAGTTGAATTTGGGGGGTAAACAGTGGTTGCCCTTCAGAAGACAGGTGTGAGCTCAGTAAAATGTAGATCCACAGGTGAAGAGTTTCTGAAAATGTGGGACTCTGGAATATACTATATGTCTTTCCTTTTCTCTTTACTTCCTCTTTCAACTTTCCAGTTTTCAATTGAGAAAAAAAGCTTATCTTTTTTTGTGTGTGTGACTCTGAAGCAATGTTTACCACCAAGGGTAGGGGCAAGAGGTACACTCTCTTCTAAATAACTTGGGATTTTCCCAAATAACCTAAGGTGTGGGGCTCTTTGGGACTTAACACGGCTGACGCCTTTGTGGATGCATGCTGATGGGCTGAGTTTCTTCCTAGGTTATGGGGCATGCCTGGCATGGAAGGCACTCTAAATTCCCCGATGGTTATGGCCAGCGTGGTAGGAGAGAATTAGAATCCATGTCCTGATAGAAGAGACTTTCTACATTGAACTTCCCATCCCCTCAGTTCTTGTCTTTCTTCCAAATCACATTCATAATATCCCTACACACCTCAGAGACATTTTTCTTTTTATCTAGCCCTACGTCATCTTGCTTGATAGACATTTGCTCTTTTTTTCCCCTCCTCTCCAAAAAGGAAAGGAGAAACAAACAGCTAATATGAGATGAACAGACCTCTTTCTGCCTTGTTTTATAGTTTTGTAAATCATAGTAAAACCTCACTTATTCAGATTTAAAGGTTGAAAGGCAGTTCAGGTTCATGAATAATCTCAAACATTGAAAATTATAAAAATAATGTATTGTTAAAAATAGTATGTATTTACAACAGTATGAATTAGTGGCTGAGAAAGTGGCCTCACTACTCCCAGGTAAGGTTCTTGCCGGCTTGCTCTAATGAATTGAGAAACACCATTTGTATTTAGTGTGTTTCTTGTTGGTTTGCAAGTCTTTACTGCTAAAATGTTTGAAAACAGCTTCTCTTCTTGAGTAGTTTGAATTCCTCTTACTTACATTATTACTGCATCATAAAATATTTTGCTGGCACAAACTTCAGACAGGTTTGTATCCAGTTCGTGATTAGCACATTATTCAGGATTGGATGAATCAGACCTTAGCCTAGATTTCCTATGGGAAGTTGCTAAGGCTCCACCGAGGAATATTTAGAAGGAGCAAAGCTGAGTCAAACCACTCAACAAATGTTTGTTGAGTCTTTCTCTTTTGTGCCCAAATAGGACTGGATGTGGTAAACTGGTGTAACATAAGTATAGCAGCTAAAAGCAAAACCAACCAGACAAAAAATACCCACATATTTTACAAATCACACTTAGGTCACAAGCACCTCTTCACCCCACACGTCTCTTAGTCAAATGGCCAAGAAAAAGTAAAGTAAAATGATTTGAGTTTCACTTCCTCTCTCTTATTCTGTCCAAATGCTGGAGATCACAGGATAGACAAGAGGAAGGAGCGAGAAGAGAAACAAAATTTGAATAACCACAGAAACAATTGGCTTTTGAGTGAATTCTAAAGCAGACCACAGGAAAAGGAAACCATTACAATATTTTTGTTTTATCCTTCTTTCTCTCTGTGTGTGTGAACCTTATTTTGAATCTCACTTTTTTTCCAAATACCATCTAGTTTCTCTTGGCATGCATCTCCCTGCTCATAATTCCCTCCACATCTGGAATGAACTTCACGTTCACCTCTTTGAACATTATTTTCATTTGAAGTTCAATGCTTTTCTCTCAACTTAGCTGAAATTGCTACTGCTCATGAATTCATGTCCTGTACTCCAGCTTCCAATTTTTTGCCAGCCTTTGAGAAGTCAGTCATAACTTACAGATTCTGAACTACAGTCTTCCCTACCTTCTTACTTCTCTTTCTCATAGTTCAAGTTTTGGTCTATTCCTCTTACCCACTCTCTCTCTGGGCACACTGATATGGTTTGGCTGTGTCCCCACCCAAATGTCATCTTGAATTGCAGCTCCCATAATTTCCACATGTTGTGGGAGGGACCTGGTGGGAGCTAAGTGAATCATGGGGGCAGTTTTCTCATACTGTTCTCGTGGTAGTGAATAAGTCTTATGAGATCTGATGGTTTTATAAGGTGAAACCGCTTTTGCTTGGCTCTCATTCTCTCTTGTCTGCTGCCATGTAAGATGTGCCATTCACCTTCTGCCATGATTGTAAGGCCTCCCCTGCCACGTGAAACCGTGAGTTCATTAAACCTCTTCTTCTTTATAAATTACCCAGTTTCAGGTATGTCTTTGTTGGCGGTGTGAAAATGGTCTAGTTCATACACGAAGGCTTTTTTTTTTTGACTGTCCCTCTCTGAAAAGTACTCTGACCCAAAGGTGCCCCTATGCTCATCCAAAACCATTGAAGTGAGAGAAATGAAGGCAAAGTGTCATTCAATATGGTACTATTTTTAGATGAGGACATGAGATACTGACTTATCCATAGAAAGTCAGTGTCATACCAAACCAAGTTCAGAGACTGTGGCTGCCGTAAACAGCTTTCAGCATAAAGGGACTGTGGATAGAGAAAATAAAGAAGGTAAACTCTTCCAACCACCCCTCTCTCCCATCTCCTCACTACTGCTCTTCCCTGCTGGTCAGGGTCTCTGAGGGTTTTTATGGGCAAAACTGTCATTTCTGCTGTTGAGAATACAACGCAAGAAGCAGCCCGACCTTTGTTAATTTTGGTATCAGGATCAAGAATATTTTCCTGATGGATTCCTATTTCCCTAGGAATTGCTTGAGAGCTGGGAGGCTGTGGTGGTGTCAACCGGTGATTTAATGAGGTGTAAGGGTCCCAATCTTTAACGGCTTCTCTTAAAATCACTCACAGCAGGCTGTGTATGGTTCTCAGGCCTGTAATCCCAGTGCTTCGGGAGGTCAAATGGGGAGGACCGTTTGAGGCCAGGAGTTCATAGACCAGCCTGGGCAACATAGTGAGACCCCATCACTACAAAAAATTTAAAAATCAGCAACGTGTGGTTGTGCACACCTGGATCCCCAGCTACTTGGGAGGCTAAGGTGGGAGGGTCAGTTGAGCTCAGGAGTTCGAGGCTGCAGCGAGCTATGATCACCACTGTACTCCACCCAGCCTGGGTGACAGATAGAGACAGATGATCACCACCCAGCCTGGGTGACAGAGACCCTGTCTCTAAAAAGAAAATGAGAATTAAAACATCACTCACAGCAAGCATGTAGCAAAGCATGTGGTTAACATTACCATATAAACATATGTAATGTAATAATTGGCATACATGTAATAATTGGCAAAGCATGTGACTAAAATTATCATATAAGTCTACATTTTAAAAAGAATTGGCAAAATTTGTGTTTAAACTGCATCACACCGTCATTTGTAGAAGGAAGATGCTAAGAAAGTGCTGTACTTTGGCACTGGGAAAATGCATTGTTTGAAAGGGGGAGATATTCTAGATTTGATTTTACTGAGTTCGTTTAAGAAACTGTCTACATGGATTTGTATTGGTGGTATTGGCTGAGGGGTCGCTGGCAGATCATATCCACCACCTAAACACAGCTTCAACGGAGTGGCTGGTTACCTCCTCATGCTCCTCTCTCATTGCCTTCTCAAGCCCCTCTTAGTTAACAATTCCCAGGCTCCCACTGGTCGCTGCTGAGGTGCACAGGTGGAAGCATCAGAACCATGGGACTCAGAACTCAGAGTAGAGAAGGATTCTGGGATCTGTGGAGTCTTAAAACTCAGGAGTCAGCCTTCATTGTTGCTCCTGCTGCTGCTGCTAGCTGACATTTATTTGATATTTCCCATCTGCTGGGAACTTTATGTACTTTTCATCTGTAGTCCTTCCAACAGCCTTGAAAGGGAGATTTTCTCCTATTTTGTTGAGCTAAACTGGAGGGTCAGACAAGTGAAAACATATTTAATATGGCACAGCCAGTTAGCAGTAGAGATCCCACAAAGATGTCTGACCACATACCTGACCCCTTTCCCTGCACCCATGTCTCCTCAATGATGGTGGACTGACCTGAAGAACGTATAAACCACTGCAATCATGAGATGACTATGACCAATTTTAGCCTTATTTGATGTCCAATTCCATATGATTATTCAGAGATAAACTCTCATTTCCCTTTGCAGGCACACAGGGCCATCGCTGCAGCCCAAAACAACACTGCAAACTCCTATCCAATTTCCTGTTTCTATATCTTTTAGAGTAATTATGGCTCATCTTTCTGGGTTTTCCCATTGATATTTATGCTTTGTTGATTTTTCTACAGATGCGTTGGGGACACATGTCCAAATTAAATATCATTTTATTTTTTCCTGCCTCTTATTTTAAGTTCTCTTTGTACTTTACTCTCCATGGGATTTGTATTTTATTCCAATTAGTATCCTACACATTTAGGCTGGAGGCTATTAGCTACACTTCCATATCACTAGACAAGCTCACGGCATTCAACTCTACCTGTTATTTGATTTTGGACTCTTAGAAATTAGACCTTGATCATAGGTAATGCTTGGAGTCAACCATTGAAGACCACCTTTTACTTTCAACTTGAACACTTAATTCACCACTCTCACCAGCCCTGCAGGCCAACAGGCTGGGTGTAATTGTCTATAGCTCATAAATAAGAAAGTCAAGGCCAGCAAGGTTGTGAGGCTTGCCCAGGCTCATGCAGTGATTATAACCATGAGCAGGACTAAAAGCTTTTGACTATAAAAGATCAAAACCATTCATGCCCTAACTACATTTTATATAAAAATGATTGACAATTTTTTTTATTAAACTGCACTTTATTTGTTGGCATAAAACAGCTTTCAGGTTTTTAAGTGAGTTATGGTCACCTTGGAATGGCTCTGGGTAAAATGCTGACATCGCTGAACTATGTTTTCAGCCTCTGGAGCTCCTACTTTCATTCCTTATCTTGGGTTTGGTCCCCACCTCCATATTTCCCTGGTAGAGCAGAGTCTCTGGCTGCTCCTACCCTCCCCCTGCCAACTCCACCTTCTGGGTCCAAACTTGGAAACTCTGGCCTCTTGATGCTCCTTAAATCACAGCCTGACTATGGTGGTCCTTTGCCCCTCAAGTCAAAGGTCCAGCTTTTGGTGGATTTCTCAGTCTGGGGCATCTAAGCTCAAAGTTCCTTTAACAGAGAACAAAGCTTTTCATTCCTCAATCAGAGCTAAGATGCAAGCATGTGCTTGGGAGAGGTGACACTTTGATTTAGAGCCACATGAAAAGGTAAGTGACTGATGTCATATCTGCTCTTAAGCTGGTTTTAATGAGCATAGAGAAGGGAGGGCAAGGGCATGAGTATCTGAGGGGGCTGGTACAGAATGGATGTCCCTGAGAGAGTGGAGAAGGGACCCGGGAAGCAGCTTGGGAATGCTCATCTCAGGGCTACTGGCAATGAATGGCTTAAAAATGCTGCTGACTTCACAACTGCACTGAGTGTGGCCTCCCCACCATGGGTTACCACTTTTCACCTTGATCCTTCTTCCCAAGAATTCTTGGCGTCAATGTAAACAAATCAAGTCAATTATTTATCACCAGAAAGGGTGTGGGGAAATAGTGAACATTAGTGCATCCCTTTGAAAAAATCTTGGCCTAGTAATTTAGGCCAAGAGTCATAAAAATGTTCATGTCTTTTGAATCAGTAATCTTTCTTTTGGGAATCTAGCCTAAGGAAAGGATGCCAAATAGAGCAAATGGTATGTAATCTGTTCCACAGTGTAGGGGTACAAATACTAACCTGTTTCCTAGTTAGTCGCTTGAAATTCCAACGCCCTATTAGTAGGAAGTCTAATGATGACTTTTGAGGCTCTGTTCCAATCCCACCTCTGTTGGTCAAGAATACTGGGAGCTTATTTAGTCCAAAGAGGGTCAGAGAAAGAAGATAATGAGATTCATCCACAGCGGATCTCCCAGTTTCCATTTCTGTTGCTTCTGCTGCTAGCACCTGCTTCACTATTGAACATGGTGGGCCTGGGCATCCATGGCCACTGGCATCCTGGTCACTGCTAGGTCCAGCATAGGCTACAAGAGTCCTTTGAAACCTCAGAGCTCAGCTTATTAATAGCCTCCATATGCCAGCTGTGAGGCCTGTGTGGCCATGTTCAGTTGTCCTTTCTAGAGCAAGCATGCTGTGCCAGGGTGGCTGGATCCAGAGTGGCTTCCAGCCTCGGCTGCATAGTGAATACAGCCATGCCCCATGTTTCATCTGCATCATAGCCAGAGACTGCCTTTCTTCATCAGTCTTTGTCTCTGGGGCCATTATGTTTCTCAGTGATGGGATCTTGGGTGGTCATACCAATACACCCCTCCTGGGTTTCTCTAACTTTGAACTGTGGGAGGAAGCTTCGAATTTAGTTTCTTCTTTCTTATGGCCTTGCTTTTAGACAATTTAAACATCTCCTTTTAGTCATCAGATTTGCACTATGATGGCTCTCATCAAAGACAATTTTGTGACAATTTTGATAGAATTCTACTTTACCTGAACACCAGAATAATAGACACTTATCTCTCTATTATTGCATAACTAAGGCAATCACTCAGTGATATTTTATAGAGCAATAATAACAACAGTGAAAATCAGCTTCTCTACTTGAAAAACAAAAATAAAACATCTATATAGACATGCAGATATTCACTGAAAATTGTTTATAGAAATCATATGTGAGAAGACTCCAAAGATACAACATTAGGGGGACTGTAAAGTAAATTAGGATGTGTCTACTCAATGAGACAGCATGTGCTATTAAAATGATAATTATGAAGATTATGAGAAAACATGGGTGTTATCTCTCTTATTTTCTAAACTTTTAAAAATTGTCAGGTTAAAATGAATAAAAGATTCTTAAAATTAATTCTTGACATGAAACTGTTGCCAACAGGACTTGCCGAGGACTCGTTTGGGAAAGTGAGGGAGAGAGAACTTAAGGATGACTTCTAAATGTTTGCGTTCACCAATGGGGTGAAAATTGCTGCTGTTTGCTAAGATGAGGGAGAACATAGAGAGTCTAAGATAGACACTGGGAAACCAAGACCTTTGTCTATACTACATTTGAGAAACTTCTTAGACATCCATGTAGTGATATAGAGAAGTCAGTAGGATATAAGAACTTCACCTTAGGGGACAGGTGAGATAAATCAAGACTAGAAATTTTAATTTTGAGAGCCATCAGTATGTAGATGGTATTTAGAGACATGAGACTGAATGAGCTGACTTACAAAGAGCATATAGATGGACAGTATAAGAAGATCTGGGACAGAGCCTGGAGTCATTCCAGAAGAGATCAGATAGAGAAAGACAAACAAGCAAAAAGGCCTGAGGCAATGCAGCCAGTGAGGTCAGAGGAAAAGGGGAGAAAGTGGTATCATGGGAACTGGGAGAGGAGACACCTTTAAGAAGGAGGGAGTGATCAACTATGTCAAATATTTTCAAAAGTTGAATAAGATGAAGACACAGTGGCGGCCACTGCATTTGGCAAAAGAGGTTATTCATGGCCTTGAAATGAACAGATTCAGGGGCATGGAGAGAAGGAAGTTGACTAGAGTTGGCTGAGCTAAGAAAAGGAGGTGAGGAAGTGGAGCAGTGACTACAGACAATTCTTTGCAGGAAGGCGTGCTGTGAAAGAGTTGAGAAACAGGATTGTGTCTGGAGGGAGCTATAATGTGAGAGGATGTTTTTTTGGAAAGTAGGCACCAGAACACATCTGACTTCTCATGGAAATGATCCAAGAGGGAGAGAGAAATTGATCATGTCGGGGAGAGAAGGGTTTATTGCAGGAGAAAAGTCTTTGGGAAGGGCAAGGGGATGGTATACAGAGTATGAGTGGAGAGACTGGTTTTAATGAAATGGACATGCTTGCTCTGCAGATCCCTGGTGTCCATATTAAGAATCCTGGCATACATACTAGGTGCTCAGTAACTCCTTGTTATTACAAGCATTAGTCTCCTTGAATCACTGAGAGGAATGACTGCTTGCTGGTCCATCTCATTGCCCAAAAGTCAGGCCTTGAATGAGGCATTGGCAATTAATATGGCCCAGACAAAGAAGAAAATGATGAAATGACAGAGAGATCTGCCCTTCTCTCCTACAGTCCCACTCAGACAGGCTATACACAAGGGGTGTTGATATGATATGCTTAAAAAATGAAAATATCCCAGTAATTGAATAACTGATATAACTGTCTTTAAATTGAGCTCTTCAGAGCTCCTGAGAGCGGGCCACCAGGGAAATGGGCAATGTGGAGAAAACCACAACCTCAAAACTTCTGCTATTGTGCAATCAGGATGAAAACCACTCGAACTGCCCAGAAGCGGTCATGTGGTTGAACCCTGAGGAGAAAAGCTCCTAACCAACTTGTTTAGCAACCTAAGAGAACACAAGTTATAGCTGTAGTTCCACAAAGTGCTGTATTTAAGCTGGGAAGTCAGAGCTTTTATCTACACGGAATGTTATCTTTTATCATTAGGCTTCACTGTTGAAACAGTGTAAGTAGATCTTCATTGCCAAATAGCTCATGAAGAAAATGTCTATGTCTTCAAAAGCGTAGTTTAAAAAGAAGAATTTCTACAAAAAACCCCAAAATTTTCACTTGATTTCTTAATCAATAAAAAACCTAGGTAACCCAACACAAATTTAGAATTGAAACAAATGTGGATCAGGCAGGATTCTTAGTTGCAAACATCAGAAACCACTTCTAACAGATTTCTGCAGAAAAATAATTTGTTAAAAGAATAGTGGAATAGTGGAAATAACCCTGATGTCCATTTAAATAAAATATACTGTGATGTAGTGATACAATGAAATATATGACAATGAAAAAAGAACAAAACACCAATACAAGCAACAACATGAATATATCCCACAGACGTAATATTGAATCAAAGAAGCTATGCAGCATGTGTTGAGTATAAACTGTATATTTCCATCTATATAAAGTTCAGAAAAAGGCAAAACAAACCTATGGTGCTGGTGTCAGGATAGTGGTTACATTTTGGTGATAGGAGCGGTAAAAGGGGATATGAGGAAGAATTTGGGGTGCTGGCTACATAGGTGTGCTCACTTTGGAAAATTCATTGACCTGTGTACTTTTTTCCTCTATCTATGTCTTCATCAAAGTCACACAGGAGAAATCAACCCGAGAGCTATTAGGTAGGTCCAAATGTCACCTAAGTGCTGGAAATGCAGATTTGGGAAGTTAGATTCAAGCAGGCTTCTCAAACATGGCATAGAACTTGAATGAGCACATCTCTGAGCCACACTAGATGCTGTTGTTTGCTCTGTGGACCCTCTGCCTGAGTTACGCACAAATCACAACCAGACATCTAATTATAAATGCATGTGTTTGTTTTCTGTCTCCCCAGCTAGAATGTGAGCTCACTGCTGGAACACAGTAGGTACTCAACAAATATTTATTGAATGCAGTTGCCTTGTTCATAACTGAGCAGAATTCTCCTTCTCACGGATATGTTCTTTCTTTAGATATAGTAATCTCATCAGTCAGGTTCCAGTCAAATATTGCTGTCCTAGGAACACGTTTGTTATTTAAAGTGATTTCCTGTATTTCTTCTCTGATTCATTCTCATAAGGCAATCTAATTTCTTGAGGTTCCAAGTTCATAGCGCAGGGGTCATCCCATGGTAACCCCTGCATACTCACAACAGGAACATGTAATATACTCATGACTGTGCAGTTTGACATGAAAATGCACATTGGATGGAGCTGAGGGAAGTAGTAAGGAAAATGGTAAACTAAGAGACAGGAATCTGTCCATCAAAGAAGAGTGATGAGGTGATTTCCTTGACCCAGATGAGATTGCACAAACACCATCTGTGTTTATTGCTTCACTTTCCCTCCCGTTGACACTATGTCATTCATTTTCAGGGCCTGCTGAAGAATTCAGCAGTGGAATCTTGCCCTCCCACTGCACTTCCTGTTGTTTAGAATGGTTTAGTAAAGAACTGACTGACTTCTCAGATGGAGAATCTCAGAGGGCGCTTATTCTACCAGCTTTAAGCCTCACCTCACCCTCTAAAACAAGGCCCTAGGCTCTGTGGCCTGTGTTAGCCTCTCAGAGCCTGCTCTGACCAGCACTGGTGGTGGTACCCTGGGATACTGACCAGGCCTTGGCACTCTTGTCTTATTCTGGGGCAAGAGAAAGTAAAGAGAGAATGGGTTGCCCTTCACAATTTTACTTAGCCAGGAGTTGTGAGGCATGCCTGTAGTTTCAGATACTTGGGAGGCTGAGGTGAGAGGATCTCGTGAGCCCAGAGTTTGAATTCAGCCCAGGGAACATAGCAAGACTCCATCTCTAAAAAAGCTCATTTAAATTTTGCTTAGAATCTTCACACTTCTACTAAACCTGCCTCTCTTCCTCCCAGAGATGGGAAGTCAAACAATTATTCTACATGACCATTTTGTAAAATTTTGACCTACATTTTTCCATTTCATTCCTGAATGGGAGTAGATAAGAACTCAAAAGTCATCTCCATTCCGAGCTGAGTAAGAAGAAAAGAAACACCCGGGATGATTTTCTTCTGCCACCCTCCCTTGCGTATTTGCCCCTCTATTGCTTGCACATGATGCCTCAGTTCCTCTTTCTAGCTCCATCTCCCCTCTTCAGCAACCAAACTACATTTCTAATGGCTGGATAGACATTTTCACTGGGATCTACTAATGGTGTTTCAAACTCAATATAACTAAAACCATATTAGTAATCTTTTATTCGATATCAAGTCTTTCTTCTGGTTTCTTTGTTTAGGTTAGTGACAGTATCATTCTTCTTTTCACCCAGATGCCAAATCACAGACCGCCATAGGCTCTTGTTGGTGAAGTCTTGCCAATCCTACCTCTAAGAATTTGATCCCTCTTTTCCATTATTATCTCCAACTTCCTAATTCAGACCCTTGTCACCTACCACCCATTCTAGCTTCCTTAAGAAGCAGTCAAGCATAGTGACTAAGGGTCGGTACCTGTGTCTAGATTAAAACACTACCTCTTCTGCTTTAGCTGTGTGAATTTGGGCAGTTGTTTAATCACCCTAAGCCTCAATTTTATCATCTGTAAAGTGGGCTAATAATGTTTCTTGCTATGATAATTAAATCAGATTATGTATATGAAGTGGTACCTGCAAAGTCCTCAGTACTGGTAGTGATTAGTACTACCTGTTCTCTCATTACTCCATTTCATTTGACTCACCACTGCTAGGTTTACCTTCAACAAGGCAGCTCTGATCACGTTTTAAAAATCCTCAGTGCCCCCAACCGGTATCGACTTAACACCTAACAAGTCCCATTCTGGTATTCCAAATTTTCCATAAGTCTTATGACCTCCTACTGCCTTAAATTTACCCTCTGTTCCAGTCAAATGGACCTCTTCCCTCTTCCCCACATCCTCTCCACAGTGTAGCCTTTGTGCATTTGCTTACATTATATCTTCTGTTTGATTCACCCTCCCTGTCCTTCAAGGTCTAACTTGAATGGCTGCTCTCTGATGACTAAATGTCTTTTTCTCTTCTTTCAAAGTCTCTGCACATAATTGCACCTGTCTAACATGATGACCCGATTTCTTGCTGGTCCTGCATGTTCATCTTACCTCTCTAGCTGGAGGAAACTTCATTCACCTGACTTCAAGTTGCCACATGTCAGCATTAAGGTTGAAACATTCAAGCAGTCATTTCCCCTTCTGCCAACAAGATGCTAAAAAACCAATTTGAGCAAATTCTCCATTAAGCCACTTGGCTAGATCAATGTTTAATACACAAAGTCTTGCTCAAACAACAGCCAAAGCTGGAAAAAAATTGTGGCTATGAGATATGGAAAGGATCTAATTATTCTTCCTTAAGCAATGTTCTTAACCCCAGCCTGTTTCCCAGCTTCTGAGCACTCTGCTTGAGTGATTAGCAATGCAAGATTGCACATTGGCCTTACCTCATACAGGATGAAGTAGTTCAATCCAAATTTCTCAAATTGGTTTTATTTTAACATTTTTCTTCCCAGTATGTCTGTAAGAGCTGGAAAATCATTGAATAGTTTTTAAAGAAAATTTGTGCCTTTAGCAGCAACTGGATGCAAACATCAGTTCTCATTTAAAAATTTTTTTTTCAGCTTTATTGGGGCATAACTGACGAATAGAAATTGCATATATTTAAGATATATGACTTCATGTTTTTATATATGTATATGTTGGAAAATGATCACCTCAATCAACCTAGTTGATTTATCCATCACCTCACATAGCTGCCTCTTTTCCTTTGTGTTGAGAACACTTAAGATCTACCCTGGTAGCAAATTTCAAGTCTTCAATACAGTATTGTTAACTGTGGTTACCATGCTGTATGTTAGGTCTCCAGAAGTAACTCCTCTTGCATGGCTGAAGCTTTGTGCCCTTTGACCGACATCTCCTCATTTCCTGTATACCCCAGCCCTGACAACCACCATTCTACTCTCTGCTTCTATGAGATTAACTATTTTAGATTCCACACATACACGAGATCAGGCAGTATTTGTCTTGCTGTGACTGGTTTATCTCACTTAGCATAATGTTCTCCAGGTTTGTCCACGTTGTCACAAATGGAAGGATTTCCATTTTCAAATATCAGTTCTCTTCAAACTCTTTGAGTACCCTGAGAAAGTTTTTGGTTTCCAATGGCTGCTCATTTCAGAAACTATGCTACTTTCTAAAATCTCATTCAGGAGTAGCAATACTTTCCTCCAGACACTGGCCCCAGACCAGAGAGTGTGGGAGGAAAGCCATGAATCCTTACAGAAAGCTATGCTTTAAAAGTCTCAGGTTAAATTCCATTTTGAAAAGTTTTAGCACAACTTCCCTTCTCCCCAGAGCTGAACTTCACTTCATGCTATTTTTTACTCAGTTCAAGAGTATTTTTTTAAACAACCTGTCTCCATATAAGTTTTAAATACATTAATTAATAGGATATTGCTAGTTTAAATTGTAATATAAATTCAGAAAATATTTTATAAATGGGCCTATCCCATTCAGACTGAAAAAAATTATAAAGGCTTGGAACGTTTGTGTGCATAATTCTATTTTTATAATTTCAATATTTTGCATTGAAATATACCTCACACTACACTGCTGACCTGACAGTGCTATGAATGGCACTCAAAAAAGTCAGTCTTATTTGATGAATTTATCTGTCAACAAAATGCCTTTTTTAATTATTGTTTTAAAATATATTTATCTGACTTACTTTTGCCTTTTCTTATGATGTTCTGAAGATATTTGCATTTGCTTTCCTCTTTCTTTTTTTTTTTGTTTTTGAGACAAAGTCTCGCTCTGTCACCCAGGCTGGAATGCAATGGCACCATCTCGGCTCACTGCAACCTCCAGCTCCTGGGTTCAAGAGATTCTCTGGGACTTCAGATATGTGGAAACATGCCTGGATAATTTTTGTATTTTTAGTAGAGATGGGGTTTCACCTTGTTGGCCAGGCTTGTCTCAAACTCCTGGCCTCAAGTTATCCGCCCACCTTGGCCTCCCGAAGTGTTGGGATTACAGGTGTGATCCACCAGGTCAGTCCTTCTTTCTCTCTTTAGAAAATCATTTTTAAATTCTTTAAAAAAATTTTTCAAGGGAAATTTTACTAGAAAATGCTAGGAAAAATTTCAAGCATACACAAAAATAGAGAATATAGTATTGGACTTCAAACATCAATCACTTAAATTCCAGAATTATCAGTATTTTCCTACTTTTACTTCTATACATTTTTCCTTCCTTCCTCCTTTATTTTGGTTGATGTATGATAAGTGAATCCCAGAATTGTATCATTTTACCTTTCTGTATCTAAGTATTGACTGCTAAAAATAGTGTTTTCTTACATAACCACAATACAATGAATCACACCTATCAAAACTAAAAATGTGTTATTGGTATCATCTAATACACTCTCCAAATTCAGATTTCCCTCATTGTCTTCAAAATGTTGCATTGAAGATGGTTTGAGGCCAGGTGTGGTGGCTCATGCCTGTAATCCCAGCACTTTGGGAGGGCGAGGCAGGCAGATCACGTTTGAGCTCAGAAGTTCGAGACCAGTCTAGGCAACATGGTGAAACTCTGTCTCTACAAAAAATACAAAAATTAGCCAGGCATGGTGTTGAGTGTCTGTAGTACAAGGTACTGGGGGAGGTTGAGGTGGCAGAATCACTTGAGCCCAGGAGGTTGAGGCTACAGTGAGCTGTGATTGTGCCACTGCATTCAGCCTGGGCAACAGAGAGAGATGCTGTCTGAAAGAAGAAAGAAGAAAGTAGAAAGAAGGAGGAAGAAGGAAGGAGAAGGAGAAAGAGAAGAGAAGTTAGTTTGCTCAAATTAGAATCTAAGCAAGGTCCATGCAGTGTATTGAATTGTCCAGAGATGGAGAAGAGGCTGAAGAAGAGGCTTAGGTAAGCAAGAGCATCGGTGCAGAGGAAGTCCAGGAAACACTGAACTGGAGGAAGGGATAGAAGCATTACTTGAATAATGATCTCTGCGAGGTGCGAGTCGTGATTGGAACAATTTTAGCTATTATTTAGCCACTAGATTTTGCCTCTTTAAATGTAGTTCCATGCATAGACTGAAACTTGGGGGATCCCAAGATTTGTTCTATTTAGAGATGTGACTTCCAGAACTATTCTACCTCCTCTATCACTTCTTACTCCAGTAAATATCATGGAACACCCTTCTCAGGTTGAAAAGAAATTTAGAGACTTCCAGAGTAGGCATTGTCACAGCTTTTGCTGGCAATCCATTACAAAATTAGCTGTCCCTATTTTCAGAGGAGTGTTATATGAGATCTCAATTACTTTACCTAGTATTCTATTTCCAGCAAAGTGGACATTGTGTTTGATAGTTCTGAATGTATTCTGTGTTGATATTAGGGTTTCTGGGTTTGCTAATCATATGAGAATATATGTCAGCAACTCTGGTGTTAATAATTTAGCCTATACAAATCAATTCTAATGCAATCTTGGAATATTGTGCAACCCACCTGTTCATTAATATTTCACCATCTGTAGATCCTAGTGAAAGATGGGTCAAATTCAAATATATTTTCTTTGGCTCTGGAGACAAAAATAATTGGCAATCAACAGTGGTAGGGACAGCTTCTGTCAATGCACAGTAGGAGTCATGGAAGAACCCTCAGCTCCCTCCTACATTCTTCCCAGCAGACTTCAAACACATTTTTTCATCCAACAGGGAACCCTTTAGGCTTCTATTCACCAACCCAGTGGGATCTCCAATTGCTGGAAATTTCATAAAGCAAAATTCCCCAGGGAGTTTCAACAGAGGTACTTGGGAAGCCAAACCCCCACTAGCTCTTTGGCCCAACTCGAAAACACAGCCACAGAATAGCTTCCCACACTCTGTGCTCCTAGCCACTTGAGATTTAGCAGCTGCATTGTTCTCCTTCGTGTCAACTCCTGTCCATTGCAGGGGACTCTTGAAAGGAAGGGTGGTCTAAATGGAGGTAGGGCTGGGGAGAAAAATGTCATACTCGTTATCATCAGGCCACACATTTCTATAGCACTCTATGGTTGTACGTGATGTTTATGAACATGGTACTCTTGATCCTTGTGGTGACCTTGTAAAGTAGGAAATGCAAGAAATCTTTTACTCTGTTTTGTACATAAGCAGACTGAGGCTTACTGAAGTTAAGTGCCTAGTCCAATGTCCTACACTTGGCAAAGCTAGAACCAAAATATTGGTCTTTGCCCTCTAGTTCAGTGCTTTGTTCTTTCCCCCAAATGGCTGCAGTATAGGTTTTGCCTCATAGACAGTCTTTGACTTGGCTTCTTAACTAGTGGATCCAGCTCACTTGTATGCAAAATAGGTATTCCTCAGTCTTTGGGGAGCCTGGGTGGACCTGGCACAGGCCAGCAATCTCTGCCTCAAATGACCTAGTCCATTTACCGTAGTGTCATAAAATTGTCACTTTCTTTGTGCTTAATAACGTGAAAAATGATGGAAACCACTATTTTAAAGGAAAGTTTAAAAATAGTCCCTCTTTCTACAGTGCTTAATATCTGAAAGCCAATTAATATGCCTGATCTTGAAAAGTCATGTCTATCAACCATAAGTAGAAAATAAAATTTAATTTGCCATTTTTTAGTGAGCTTTTAAATTATACATCTCCCTGCAGCCTCTCATAACATGTATTGTGGATTAAAGTGCTATTTAAATACCTCTTTTTTCAAAACTTTATGGTCAGTCACTATAGAAGAACTTCTTGTTCCTTTTTCTTCTGTCCTCCAATTGAATGACTAACCTCCATCTCCCTGACCACCCCCACATATATTTAGGTCAGATTTCCTGACCTACCCTCATGGTATTTAGCTCTGAAACAAAATAAGTCAGTCTCGTTGCGTGAAGCAATTTCTTTGTTTATACTTCAAATTGGATTAGCTCACGTCATTACTCTCACTTGGGCTACTATGAAAATTTTTCTTCTCTTCATGGGTTTTGTTTTTATTAGGTTTTCAATTCTGCTATTCTTGGTTCAGATCCAAAAGCCAATTACTGGAAACATGGCCACAGGGAAAATTAATATGTTCATTTTAACATCCATCAATTCCTTCTCTCTTTCCCTACTCCAGTCTTTTCTCTTAACACCCATTTGAGCACCCCTCAGGAACCTGTACCCAAAGCCTCATACATTCTCTGTCTTCACTCAGCTCATATTAAGAAGGTCAGTTCACACTGAGTTATAGGAATGTGACTTTATATTGACACCTAGTTTACGATTTACAAAGCTGTTTCTCAAGCGTAGACAAGATTCTGGGTATTGGGGTGCATATTAGGGAAGAATGCTTTTGGGTTCATCTTTCCCACACAGTGTCTGGACAACACTTTTGCATGAGGCCATCCAATGATCCATGGGAAGAATGCTATAGTTTTTAGGAACCTTCCCCTCCAAGTGACAGAAAATGAACCCAACTGCTTAAACAAAGAGACAGTGTATTTTCTCATGTAACTGAAAAGTCCACCAGTATACTTGAGTCATGTCTGAATCCAAAGTCTTCCCACACCAGTTCTCAGGCCTTAGGACTCTAACTGAATGACACCTATCCTGGGTCTCCAGCTTGCAATGGCATATTGTGGGACTTCTAGGCTTCTGTAATTGCATGAGTCAATTCCCATAACAATCTCCTCATATATATATATATATATATACATACACACACACACACACACATATATATACACACACAATATACATATACACACATATATAAATAAATATAAATATATATACACATATATAAATAGATATATATTTATGTTTCTCTGGAGAACCCTAACACAAGACATTTAGTAGACCTATCCCCTTTCAATGTCCTCTTTACCACAAAAATTCTTCTGACTCAACCTCTAGAAAACTTTTTCTATGTTTGTGGTTAGGGAAACAAGTTCAGAGAAGCACAGGGAGGAGAAAATGGGGTACCTGTGAGAGATCTGGAAGCTTAACTTTTACATTCATAATACAAGGGCACCATAGAAAGACTAGAGCACAAAGACATTGTGTTTGAGATCTAATTAAAGAGCAGAGAGGCTGGCTGGCAAAGGCCTCTCCCATCTCAGAGAGAATAGGACCAGGGCTGTAAGAGTGATAAGGTCAAGAAAGTAGTGACGGAAACTGTGAAGAAAACACAGAAACATAGCAAGGGGTTTCTCCAGACTCACTGCAAGGTCAGTCCAGATCAGAGCAGCAGCAGCAGTTAATGCAATAAAGCACAGCAGTTACAGTGTGCAGTTCTAAATCCAGACACACCCTGAATTATATCCTCACACGTCCTAACTGGGTAAACTTGAGTGCATTTCTTCCTCTTTTAAGTGGGGATGGTGATATCATGTCCCCCTCCGTGGGTTGTGTGAGGATTGAGTAAGATTTCATATGTAAGGGGCTTAGCAACATACTGATTAAGCGATAGGTGGTAGGAATGAGATATTAATGTCTTTGACGTTCCCATTTTAAGTTCTAAGGACTGTTTCAGGGAGAAATGTCTGGAAATCTGGGAAGAACTACTTGAGTGGTCCTTTTGGGGCTTGCAGTTTTCAGGCAAGTATCCACCCACTGGAGGGCATTTTTGATTGGAGGCATGGACGCCTATTGTTGTATGTTGTCAGGCTGTGTTCTTCCCCCCACCCTCACCACGTATCTATTTGCAGACATAAGGTCACATAAGGAGAAAGGATCTTGATGGATTTGCAGTTCTGATTTATTTAACTATCTGATCGTCAAATCCGGCCCTAACTAAGGCCATGTGGCAGGGGAGGACTACTGACCATTAGGGAAGGGGAACATGTACTGGTGATCCCCAATTCACTATCAGCATCCACCAGCCCATTGCAAATGATGCACCTTAGAGAAAACATGTGTGTGTGGTGTGTGTTGAAAGAACCTAACACTAGGAGCCATAACACTCCAGACTTAGACAGTTTTATTGTCAGCATATGGGACTTGGCCTAGAACAGAAGAAAGAATGATCTTTCCTCACATCTCAAGGAAGCAGCAACAAGATGGGGCTGAAGCCAGCAGAAATGGGGGACATTTGACATGACTATAAATGGGGTCGAAACAGTCAAAGAGGAACTGGCTTGGTCTCAAATCTCGTGTTATTCTTCTGTCTTTAGGAACTGGGGTCAGATTTAACAGATTTAACATTTCTTTTAAAAAGGTCACATTGAACTTTTTTTTTTTTGAGATGGAGTCTTGCTGTGTTGCCCAGACTGGAGTGCAATGGCATGATCTTGGTTCACTGCAAACTCTTCCTCCCAGGTTCAAGCGATTCTCCTGCCTCAGCCTCCCAAATAGCTGGGATTACAGATGTGTGCCACCATGCCCAGCTAATTTTTTTGTATTTTTGGTAGAGATGGGGTTTGACAATGTTGGTCAGGCTGGTCTTGAACTCTTGACCTCGTGATCCACCCACCTTGGCCTCCCAAAGTGCTGAGATTACAGGCTAAGCCACCTTGCCCAGCCAGTCACATTGAACTTTATCTACCCAAAGGCAAATTTGGAGGTCATTCTTCCATGACATTTAATAGTCCTAGGACAAAAGACTTTTCTGAGTCTCTAACTTCAGTGGTGACATATTAACAGTCATTATCAGTTATGAAAACAGGCTTGAGGACTGTTGACAGTAATTAACTTTCCCAGTGCTGTGCTGGCACTGCTACTGGCAAATAATGTCAGCCACTGAGACATCTGCTAATTAGAAGGCAATTGTTTCCAACTTTCCATTGCTTCTTTGACCCATGCATGCCATATAAATGAAAAGTTGGAAAATAATAAAAGCTGAAATTCCTATGCTGGAACAATATTTAGAAACCTCAGGGAAGAATCAAGATTAAAAGCAAACTTGATGCTGGTCCAAGGATCTTCCTCTTGGAAATATACAACAATAGGTCTAGAGCTTTCTTCACTGCACTTTAGCTACTCCCAGAGTGCCGAGTCAGTGGTAGCCAGGGATTAAGTGGAGAAAAGAACTAGATTGAATCTTGTCCTTTCTCCCTTTTTATTCTTGCCCTGACCCCCACAACCTCAAACTTTTGAACTAGGGGATTGGAGGAAAGATAAAAGCCAAGAGCAAAAGTTTATGGGAGAATTCAGGAAAATATTCCGAATCCGTGGTTCTCAAACTTGGCTGCACATTAGAGCGAACTGGGAGCTTTAAAAAACACTGAAGCCTGGGTCCTAGTTCAGAAGATTCTGATGTCAATGGCGTGGGGTGTGGCACTAGGATTTTAGAAGTCTCACTAAGGGTGCAGCCAAGGCTGAAAACCATTGTTTTAAGTTTCTTGCATTTAACCCAAAAGTGAGGGGATTAGTTTGTGGTTTCCTCTTACCTTGCAAGATTTCATAATGGTAGTGTTTCTTAGATTTAGATGAATATTAGAATTACCTAGGCAGGTTTTAAAACATGCAATGCTAGGGCTTCACTGTAGTTGAAACTGAAAATCTCTGATAGTAGGGCTTGAACAATGGCAGTTTTAAACATTAATTCTCACATGAGCCAGGGTTGAGTGCTACTACTAAGGCAAAGGTTCTAAACTTTTAGTGTGCATGAGAATCACCTGGTGAGGCTATTAAAAATGTATATTCTTGCTAGCCTGGATCTCCTTGGTGACCGCTCTGCGCCTAGTGCTGGGCCTCAGCGCCATCCTGGGCCTGCTGCTGCTGAGGTGGCAGTTTCCTGCACACTACAGGAGACTGAGGCATGCCCAGTGGCCCTCACTTACAGACCTGCACCGAGTCCTAGGCCAGTACCTTAGGGACACTGCAGCCCTGAGTCGGCAAGGCTGATTCATATGGCCTGCATCAAAATTAAAGCATTCTCGGGGGGTGCCCAAGATGGCCGATTAGGAACAGCTCCAGCCTCCAGCTCCCAGCGTGAGCGACACAGAAGATGGGTGACTTCTGCATTTTCAACTGAGGTGCAGACCGACACCTCACACCTCACATGGCTGGGTACACCCCTGAGATGAAGCTTCCAGGGCAAGAGTCAGACAGCAACACTCACTGTTCAGCAATATTCTATCTTCTGCAGCCTCCACTGCTGATAACCAGGCAAACAGCATCTGGAGTGGACCTCAAGAAAACTCCAATAGACCTGCAGCTGAAGATCCTGACTGTTAGAAGGAAAGCTAACAAACAGAAAGGACACCCACACCAAAACCCCATCAGTACATCACCATCATCAAAGACCAAAGGCAGATAAAACCACAAAGATGGGGAAAAAGCAGTGCAGAAAAGCTGGATTTCAAAAAATCAGAGCGCATCTCCCCCTCCAAAGGAACACAACTCAACGCCAGCAATGGAACAAAGCTGGATGGAGAATGACTTTGACGAGTTGAGAGAAGAAGGCTTCAGTCGATCAAACTTCTCAGAGCTAAAGGAGGAACTATGTAACCAGCGCAAAGAAACTAAAAACCTTGAAAAAAGATTTGACAAATGGCTAACTACAATAACTAATGTAGAGAAATCCTTAAAAGAACTGATAGAGATGAAAACCACAACAGGAGAACTACGTGAAAAATGCACAAGATTCAGTAACCGACTCGATCAACTGGAAGAAAAAGTATCAGCGATTGAAGATCAAATGAATGAAATGAAGCAAGAAGAGAAGTGTAGAGACAAAAGAGTAAAAAGAAATGAACAAAGCCTCCAAGAAATATGGGATTATGTGAAAAGACCAAATCTGCGTCTGATTGGTGTGCCTGAAAGTGAAGGGGAAAATGGAACCAAGTTGGAAAACAGTCTGCAGTATATCATCCAGGAGAACTTCCGCAACCTAGTAAGGCAGGTCAACATTCAAATTCAGGAAATACAGAGAATGCCACAAAGATACTCCTCAAGAAGAGCAACTCCAAGACACATAATTGTCAGATTCACCGAAGTTGAAATGAAGGAAAAAATGTTAAGGGCAGCCAGAGAGAAAGGTCGGGTTACCCACAAAGGGAAGCCCATCCCACTAACAGCAGATCTCTTGGCAGAAACTCTACAAGCCAGAAGAGAGTGGGGGCCAATATTCCACATTCTTAAAGAAAAGAATTTTCAACCCAGAATTTCATATCCAGCCAAACTAAGTTTCATCAGTGAAGGAGAAATAAAATCCTTTACAGATAAGCAAATGCTTAGAGATTTTGTCACCACCAGGCCTGCCCTACAAGAGATCCTGAAGGAAGCACTAAACATGGAAAGGAACAACAGGTACCAGCCATTGCAAAAACATGCCAAAATGTAAAGTCCATCGATGCTTGGAAGAAACTGCATCAACTAATGAGCAAAATAACCAGGTAATATCATAATGACAGGATCAAGTTCACACATAACAATATTAACATTAAATGTAAATGGGCTAAATGGTCCAATTAAAAGACACAGACTGGCAAATTGGATAAAGAGTCAAGACCCATCAGCTTGCTGTATTCAGGAGACCCAACTCACATGCAGAGACACACATAGGCTCAAAATAAAGGGATGGAGGAAGATCTACCAAGCAAATAGAAAACAGAAAAAAGCAGGGGTTGCAATCCTAGTCTCTGATAAAACAGACTTGAAACCATCAAAGATCAAAAGAGACAAAGAAGGCCATTACATAATGGCAAAGGGATCAATTCATCAGGAAGAGCAAACTATCCTAAATATATATGCACCCAATACAGGAACACCCAGATTCATAAAGCATGTCCTTAGAGACTTACAAATAGACTTAGACTCCCATACAATAATAATGGGAGACTTTAACACCCCACTGTCAACATTAGACAGATAAACGAGACAGAAAGTTAACAAGGATATCCAGGAATTGAACTCAACTCTGCACCAAGTGGACCATATAGACATCTACAGAACTCTCCACCCCAAATCAACAGAATATACATTCTTCTCAGCACCACATCACACTTATTTCAAAATTGACCACATAGTTGGAAGTAAAGCACTCCTCAGCAAATGTAAAACAACAGAAATTATAACAAACTGTCTCTCAGACCACAGTGCAATCAAACTAGAATTCAGGAGTAAGAAACTCCATCAAAACTGCTCAACTACATGGAAACTGAGCAACCGGCTCCTGAATGACTACTGGGTACATAACAAAATGAAGGCAGAAATAAAGATATTCTTTGAAACCAATGAAAACAAAGATACAACATACCAGAATCTCTGGGACACATTTAAAGCAGTGTGTAGAGGGAAATTTATAGCACTGAATGCCCACAAGATAAAGCAGGAAAGATCTAAAATTGACACTCTAACATCACAATTAAAAGAACTGGAGAAGCAAGAGCAAACACATTCAAAAGCTAGCAGAAGGCAAGAAATAACTAAGATCAGAGCAGAACTGAAGGAGACAGAGACACAAAAAACCCTCCAAAATATCAATGAATCCAGGAGCTGATTTTTTGAAAAGATCAACAAAATTAATAGACTGCTAGCACGACTAATAAGAAAAGAGAGAAGAATCAAATAGATGCAATAAAAAATGATAAAGGGGATATCACCACTGACCCCACAGAAATACAAACTACCATCAGAGAATACTATAAACACCTCTACGCAAATAAACTAGAAAACCTAGAAGGAATGGATAATTTCCTGGACACTTACACTGTCCCAAGACTAAACCAGGAAGAAGTTGAATCCCTGAATAGACCAACAGTAGGCTCTGAAATTGAGGCAATGATTAATAGCCTACCAACCAAACAAAGTCCAGGACCAGACGGATTCACAGCCGAATTCTACCAGAGGTACAAGGAGGAGTTGGTACCATTCCTTCTGAAACTATTCCAATCAATAGAAAAAGAGGGAATCCTCCCTAACTCATTTTATGAGGCCAACATCATCCTGATACCAAAGCCTGGCAGAGATACAACCAAAAAAGAGAGTTTTCGACCAGTATCCCTGATGAATATCGATGCAAAAATCCTCAATAAAATACTGGCAAACCGGATTCAGCAGCACATCAAAAAGCTTATCCACCATGATCAAGTGGGCTTCATCCCTGGGATGCAAGGCTGGTTCAACACATGCAAATAAATAAACGTAATCCAGCATACAAACAGAACCAAAGACAAAAACCACATGATTATCTCAATAGATGCAGAAAAGGCCTTTGACAAAATTCAACAGCCCTTCATGCTAAAAACTCTCAATAAATTCAGTATTGATGGAACATATCTCAAAATAATAGGAGCTATTTTTGACAAACCCACAGCCAATATCATACTGAATGGGCAAAAACTGGAAGCATTCCCTTTGAAAACTGGCACAAGACAGGGATGCCCTCTCTCACCACTCCTATTCAACATAGTGTTGGAAGTTCTGGCTAGGGCAATTAGGCAAGAGAAAGAAATAAAGGGTATTCAGTTAGGAAAAGAAGAAGTCAAATTGTCCCTGTTTGCAGATGACACGATTGTATATGTAGAAAACCCCACTGTCTCAGCCCGAAATCTCCTTAAGCTGATAAGCAACTTCAGCAAAGTCTCAGGATACAAAAGCAATGTGCAAAAATCACAAGCATTCTTATACACCAATAACAGACAAACAGAGAGGCAAATCATGAATGAACTCCCATTCACAATTGCTTCAAAGAGAATAAAATACCTAGGAATCCAACTTACAAGGGATGTAAAGGACCTCTTCAAGGAGAACTACAAACCACTGCTCAGTGAAATAAAGAGGACACAAACAAATGGAAGAACATACCATGCTCATGGATAGGAAGAATCAATATTGTGAAAATGGTCATACTGCCCAAGGTAATTTATAGATTCAATGCCACCCCATTAAATTCCCAATGACTTTCTTCACAGAATTGGAAAAAAACTGCTTTAAAGTTCATATGGAACCAAAAAAGACCCAGCATTGCCAAGACAATCCTAAGCCAAAAGAACAAAGCTGGAGGCATCACACTACCTGACTTCAAACTATACTACAAGGATACAGTAACCACAACAGCATGGTACTGGTACAAAAACAGAGATATAGACCAATGGAACAGAACAGAGTCCTCAGAAACAATACCACACATCTACAGCCATCTGATCTTTGAAAACCTGAGAAAAAAAAGAAATGGGGAAAGGATTCCCTATTTAATAAATGGTGCTGGGAAAATTGGCTAGCCATAAGTAGAAAGCTGAAACTGGATCCTTCCCTTACTCCTTATACGAAAATTAATTCAAGATGAATTAGAGACTTAAAGTTAGACCTAAAACCATAAAAACCCTTGAAGAAAACCTAGGCAATACCATTCAGGACATAGGCATGGGAAAGGACTTCATGTCTAAAACACCAAAAGCAATGGCAACAAAAGCCAAAATTGACAAATGGGATCTAATTAAACTAAAGAACTTCTGCACAGCGAAAGAAGCTACCATCAGAGTGAACAGGCAACCTACAGAATGGGAGAAAATTTTTGCAATCTACTCATCTGACAAAGGGCTAATATCCAGAACCTACAAAGAACTCAAACAAATTTACAAGAAAAAAACAAACAACCCCATCAAAAAATGGGCAAAGGATATGAACAGACAGTTCTCAGAAGAAGACCTTTATGCAGCCAACAGACACATGAAAAAATGCTCATCATCACTCGCCATCAGAGAAATGCAAATCAGAACCACAATGAGATACCATCTCATACCAGTTAGAATGGCAATCATTAAAAAAATCAGGAAACAACAGGTGCTGGAGAGGATGTGGAGAAATAGGAACACTTTTACACTTTTGGTGGGACTGTAAACTAGTTCAACCATTGTGGAAAACAGTGTGGCGATTCCTCAAGGATCTAGAACTAGAAATACCATTTGACCCAGCCACCCCATTACTGGGCATATACCCAAAGGATTATAAGCCATGCTGCTATAAAGACACATGCACACATATGTTTATTGTGGCACTATTCACAATAGCAAAGACTTGGAATCAACCCAAATGTCCATCAGTGACAGACTGGATTAAGAAAATGTGGCACACGGACAATCGGTGCTGGTCAGCTGCTGCAGCCTGACCAGCGTGAGCTGAAGCAGGGCGAGGCATCACCTCACCTGGAAGCGCAAGGGGGAAAGGAATCCCTTTTTCCTAGCCAGGGGAACTGAGACACACACACCTGGAAAATCGGGTAACTCCCACCCCAATACTGCGCTTTAAGGAAACAGGCACACCAGGAGAATATATCCCACACCTGGCCGGGAGGGTCCCACGCCCACGGAGCCTCCCTCACTGCTAACACAGCCGTCTGCGGCGATCTATCCGCAAGGCAGCAGCGAGGCTGGGGGAGGGGCGCCCGCCATTGCTGAGGCTTAAGTAGGTAAACAAAGCCGCTGGGAAGCTCGAACTGGGTGGAGCTCACAGCAGCTCAAGGAAGCCTGCCTGTCTCTGTAGACTCTACCTCTGCGGACAGCGCACAGCTGCAGTCCATTAGAGGAAAGAGCGGGGGCGGTGCAGACGCGAACGACTCTGTCTGACAGCTTTGGGGAGAGCCGTGGATCTCCTAACGCAGAGGTTGAGATCCGAGAACGGACAGACTGCCTGCTCAGGTGGGTCCCTGACCCCTGAGTAGCCTAGCTGGGAGACATCCCCCACTAGGGGCAGTCTGACACCCCACACCTCACAGGGTGGCGTCACCCCTGAGAGGAAACTTCCAAAGAAAGAATCAGACAGGTACACTCGCTGTTCAGCAATATTCTATCTTCGGCAACCTCTGCTGCTGATACCCAGGCAAACAGGGTCTGGAGTGGACCTCAAGCAATCCCCAACAGACCAACAGACAGTCCTTCTGACTGTCAGACGGAAAACTATCAAACAGGAAGGACACCTATACCAAAACCCCATCCGTACGTCACCATCATCAAAGTCCAGAGACAGATAAAACCACAAAGATGGGGAAGAAGCAGGGCAGAAAAGCTGGAAATTCAAAAAATAAGAGTGCATCTCCCCCTGCAAAGGAGCGCAGCCCATCGCCAGCAACGGATCAAAGCTGGTCAGAGAATGACTTTGACGAGATGAGAGAAGAAGGCTTCAGTCCATCAAACTTCTCAGAGCTAAAGGAGGAATTACGTACCCAGCGCAAAGAAACTAAAAATCTTGAAAAAAAGTGGAAGAATTGACAGCTAGATTAATTAATGCAGAGAAGATCATAAACGAAATGACAGAGATGAAAACCATGACACGAGAAATACGTGACAAATGCACAAGCTTCAGTAACCGACTCGATCAACTGGAAGAAAGAGTATCAGCGATTGAGGATCAATGAATGAAATGAAGCGAGAAGAGAAACCAAAAGAAAAAAGAAGAAAAAGAAATGAACAAAGCCTGCAAGAAGTATGGGATTATGTAAAAAGACCAAATCTACGTCTGATTGGGGTGCCTGAAAGTGAGGGGGAAAATGGAACCAAGTTGGAAAACACTCTTCAGGATATCATCCAGGAGAACTTCCCCAACCTAGTAGGGCAGGCCAACATTCAAATTCAGGAAATACAGAGAACGCCACAAAGATACTCCTCCAGAAGAGCAACTCCAAGACACATAATTGCCAGATTCACCAAAGTTGAAATGAAGGAAAAAATCTTAAGGGCAGCCAGAGAGAAAGGTCGGGTTACCCACAAAGGGAAGCCCATCAGAATAACAGCAGACCTCTCGGCAGAAACTCTACAAGCCAGAAGAGAGTGGGGGCCAATATTCAACGTTCTTAAAGAAAAGAATTTTCAACCCAGAATTTCATATCCAGCCAAACTAAGTTTCATCAGTGAAGGAGAAATAAAATCCTTTACAGATAAGCAAATGCTTAGAGATTTTGTCACCACCAGGCCTGCCTTACAAGAGACCTGAAGGAAGCCCTAAACATGGAAAGGAACAACTGGTACCAGCCATTGCAAAAACATGCCAAAATGTAAAGACCATCGAGGCTAGGAAGAAACTGCATCAACTAACGAGCAAAATAACCAGTTAATATCATAATGACAGGATCAAGTTCACACATAACAATATTAACCTTAAATGTCAATGGACTAAATGCTCCAATTAAAAGACACAGACTGGCAAACTGGATCAAGAGTCAAGACCCATCAGTCTGCTGTATTCAGGAGACCCATCTCACATGCAGAGACATACATAGGCTCAAAATAAAGGGATGGAGGAAGATCTACCAAGCAAATGGAGAACAAAAAAAAGCAGGGGTTGCAATCCTAGTCTCTGATAAAACAGACTTTAAACCATCAAAGATCAAAAGAGACAAAGAAGGCCATTACATCATGGTAAAGGGATCAATTCAACAGGAAGAGCTAACTCTCCTAAATATCTATGCACCCAATACAGGAGCACCCAGATTCATAAAGCAAGTCCTTAGAGACCTACAAAGAGACTTAGACTCCCATACAATAATAATGGGAGACTTCAACACTCCACTGTCAACATTAGACAGATCAACGAGACAGAAAGTTAACAAGGATATCCAGGAATTGAACTCATCTCTGCACCAAGCGGACCTAATAGACATCTATAGAACTCTCCACCCCAAATCAACAGAGTATACATTCTTCTCAGCACCACATCGCACTTATTCCAAAATTGACCACATAATTGGAAGTAAAGCACTCCTCAGCAAATGTACAAGAACAGAAATTATAACAAACTGTCTCTCAGACCACAGTGCAATCAAACTAGAACTCAGGACTAAGAAACTCAATCAAAACGCTCAACTACATGGAAACTGAACAACCTGCTCCTGAATGACTACTGGGTACATAACGAAATGAAAGCAGAAATAAAGATGTTCTTTGAAACCAATGAGAACAAAGATACAACATACCAGAATCTCTGGGACACATTTAAAGCAGTGTGTAGGGGAAATTTATAGCACTAAATGCCACAAGAGAAAGCAGGAGAGATCTAAAATGGACACCTAACATCACAATTAAAAGAACTAGAGAGGCAAGAGCAAACACATTCAAAAGCTAGCAGAAGGCAAGAAATAACTAAGATCAGAGCAGAACTGAAGGAGATAGAGACACAAAAAACCCTCCAAAAAATCAATGAATCCAGGAGTTGGTTTTTTGAAAAGATCAACAAAATTGACAGACCGCTAGCTAGACTAATAAAGAAGAAAAGAGAGAGGAATCAAATAGACGCAATAAAAAATGATAAAGGGGATATCACCACCGACCCCACAGAAATACAAACAACCATCAGAGAATACTATAAATGCCTCTACGCAAATCAACTAGAAAATCTAGAAGAAATGGATAATTTCCTGGACACTTACACTCTCCCAAGACTAAACCAGGAAGAAGTTGAATCCCTGAATAGACCAATAGCAAGCTCTGAAATTGAGGCAACAATTAATAGCCTACCCACCAAAAAAAGTCCAGGACCAGATGGATTCACAGCTGAATTCTACCAGAGGTACAAGGAGGAGCTGGTACCATTCCTTCTGAAACTATTCAATCAATAGAAAAAGAGGGAATCCTCCCAACTCTTTTTATGAGGCCAACATCATCCTGATACCAAAGCCTGGCAGAGACACAACAAAAAGAGAATTTTAGACCAATATCCCTGATGAACATCGATGCAAAAATCCTGAATAAAATATTGGCAAACCAGATTCAGCAGCACTTTAAAAAGCTTATCCACCATGATCAAGTGGGCTTCATCCCTGGGATGCAAGGCTGGTTCAACATTCGCAAATCAATAAACGTAATCCAGCATATAAACAGAACCAAAGACAAGAACCACATGATTATCTCAATAGATGCAGAAAAGGCTTTTGACAAAATTCAACAGCCCTTATGCTAAAAACGCTCAATAAATTTGGTATTGATGGAACGTACCTCAAAATAATAAGAGCTATTTATGACAACCCACAGCTAATATCATACTGAATGGGCAAAAACTGGAAAAATTCCCTTTGAAAACTGGCACAAGACAGGGATGCCCTCTCTCACCACTCCTATTCAACATAGTCTGGAAGTTCTGGCTAGGGCAATCAGGCAAGAGAAAGAAATCAAGGGTATCCAGTTAGGAAAAGAAGAAGTCAAATTGTCCCTGTTTGCAGATGACATGATTGTATATTTAGAAAACCCCATTGTCTCAGCCCAAAATCTCCTTAAGCTGATAAGCAACTTCAGCAAAGTCTCAGGATACAAAATTAATGTGCAAAAATCACAAGCATTCTTATACACCAGTAACAGACAAGCAGAGAGCCAAATCAGGAATCAACTTCCATTCACAATTGCTTCAAAGAGAATCAAATACCTAGGAATCCAGCTTACAAGGGATGTAAAGGACCTCTTCAAGGAGAACTACAAACCACTGCTCAGTGAAATCAAAGAGGACACAAACAAATGGAAGAACATACCATGCTCATGGATAGGAAGAATCAATATCGTGAAAATGGCCATACTGCCCAAGGTGATTTATAGATTCAATGCCATCCCCATCAAGCTACCAATGACTTTCTTCACAGAATTGGAAAAAACGGCTTTAAAGTTCATATGGAACCAAAAAGAGCCCGCATTGCCAAGACAATCCTAAGTCAAAAGGACAAAGCTGGAGGCGTCACGCTACCTGACTTCAAACTATACTACAAGGCTACAGTAACCAAAACAGCATGGTACTGGTACCAAAACAGAGATATAGACCAATGGAACAGAACAGAGTCCTCAGAAATAATACCACATATCTACAGCCATCTGATCTTTGACAAACCTGAGAGAACAAGAAATGGGGAAAGGATTCCCTATTTAATAAATGGTGCTGGGAAAATGGCTAGCCATAAGTAGAAAGCTGAAACTGGATCCTTTCCTTACCCCTTATACGAAGATTAATTCAAGATGGATTAGAGACTTAAATGTTAGACCTAATACCATAAAAATCCTAGAAGAAAATCTAGGTAGTACCATTCAGGACATAGGCATGGGCAAGGACTTCATGTCTAAAACACCAAAAGCAACGGCAGCAAAAGCAAAAATTGACACATGGGATCTAATTAAACTAAAGAGCTTTTGCACAGCAAAAGAAACTACCATCAGAGTGAACAGGCACCTACAGAATGGAAAAAATTTTTGCAACTACTCATCTGACAAAGGGCTAATATCCAGAATCTACCAAGAACTCAACAAATATACAAGAAAAAAACAAACAACCCCATCAAAAAGTGGGAAAGGATATGAACAGACATTTCTCAAAAGAAGACATCCATACAGCCAACAGACACATGAAAAAATGCTCATCATCACTGGCCATCAGAGAAATGCAAATCAAAACCACAATGAGATACCATCTCACACCAGTTAGAATGGCAATCATTAAGAAGTCAGGAAACAACAGGTGTTGGAGAGGATGTGGAGAAATAGGAACACTTTTACACTGTTGGTGGGATTGTAAACTAGTTCAACCATTATGGAAAACAGTATGGCGATTCCTCAAGGATCTAGAACTAGATGTACCATATGACCCAGCCATCCCACTACTGGGTATATACCAAAGGATTATAAATTACTCTACTACAAAGACACATGCACATGTATGTTATTGCGGCACTATTCACAATAGCAAAGACTTGGAATCAACCAAATGTCCATCAGTGACAGACTGGATTAGAAAAATGTGGCACACGGACAATCGGTGCTGGTCAGCTGCTGCAGCCTGACCAGCGTGAGCTGAAGCAGGGCGAGGCATCACCTCACCTGGAAGCGCAAGGGGGAAAGGAATCCCTTTTCCTAGCCAGGGGAACTGAGACACACAACACCTGGAAAATCGGGTAACTCCCACCCCAATACTGCGCTTTAAGGAAACAGGCACACCAGGAGAATATATCCCACACCTGGCCGGGAGGGTCCCACGCCCACGGAGCCTCCCTCACTGCTAACACAGCCGTCTGCGGCGATCTATCCGCAAGGCAGCAGCGAGGCTGGGGGAGGGGCGCCCGCCATTGCTGAGGCTTAAGTAGGTAAACAAAGCCGCTGGGAAGCTCGAACTGGGTGGAGCTCACAGCAGCTCAAGGAAGCCTGCCTGTCTCTGTAGACTCTACCTCTGCGGACAGCGCACAGCTGCAGTCCATTAGAGGAAAGAGCGGGGGCGGTGCAGACGCGAACGACTCTGTCTGACAGCTTTGGGGAGAGCCGTGGATCTCCTAACGCAGAGGTTGAGATCGAGAACGGACAGACTGCCTGCTCAGGTGGGTCCCTGACCCCTGAGTAGCCTAGCTGGGAGACATCCCCCACTAGGGGCAGTCTGACACCCCACACCTCACAGGGTGGCGTCACCCCTGAGAGGAAACTTCCAAAGAAAGAATCAGACAGGTACACTCGCTGTTCAGCAATATTCTATCTTCGGCAACCTCTGCTGCTGATACCCAGGCAAACAGGGTCTGGAGTGGACCTCAAGCAATCCCCAACAGACCAACAGACAGTCCTTCTGACTGTCAGACGGAAAACTATCAAACAGGAAGGACACCTATACCAAAACCCCATCCGTACGTCACCATCATCAAAGTCCAGAGACAGATAAAACCCAAAGATGGGGAAGAAGCAGGGCAGAAAAGCTGGAAATTCAAAAAATAAGAGCGCATCTCCCCCTGCAAAGGAGCGCAGCCCATCGCCAGCAACGGATCAAAGCTGGTCAGAGAATGACTTTGACGAGATGAGAGAAGAAGGCTTCAGTCCATCAAACTTCTCAGAGCTAAAGGAGGAATTACGTACCCAGCGCAAAGAAACTAAAAATCTTGAAAAAAAAGTGGAAGAATTGACAGCTAGATTAATTAATGCAGAGAAGATCATAAACGAAATGACAGAGATGAAAACCATGACACGAGAAATACGTGACAAATGCACAAGCTTCAGTAACCGACTCGATCAACTGGAAGAAAGAGTATCAGCGATTGAGGATCAAATGAATGAAATGAAGCGAGAAGAGAAACCAAAAGAAAAAAGAAGAAAAAGAAATGAACAAAGCCTGCAAGAAGTATGGGATTATGTAAAAAGACCAAATCTACGTCTGATTGGGGTGCCTGAAAGTGAGGGGGAAAATGGAACCAAGTTGGAAAACACTCTTCAGGATATCATCCAGGAGAACTTCCCCAACCTAGTAGGGCAGGCCAACATTCAAATTCAGGAAATACAGAGAACGCCACAAAGATACTCCTCCAGAAGAGCAACTCCAAGACACATAATTGCCAGATTCACCAAAGTTGAAATGAAGGAAAAAATCTTAAGGGCAGCCAGAGAGAAAGGTCGGGTTACCCACAAAGGGAAGCCCATCAGAATAACAGCAGACCTCTCGGCAGAAACTCTACAAGCCAGAAGAGAGTGGGGGCCAATATTCAACGTTCTTAAAGAAAAGAATTTTCAACCCAGAATTTCATATCCAGCCAAACTAAGTTTCATCAGTGAAGGAGAAATAAAATCCTTTACAGATAAGCAAATGCTTAGAGATTTTGTCACCACCAGGCCTGCCTTACAAGAGACCCTGAAGGAAGCCCTAAACATGGAAAGGAACAACTGGTACCAGCCATTGCAAAAACATGCCAAAATGTAAAGACCATCGAGGCTAGGAAGAAACTGCATCAACTAACGAGCAAAATAACCAGTTAATATCATAATGACAGGATCAAGTTCACACATAACAATATTAACCTTAAATGTCAATGGACTAAATGCTCCAATTAAAAGACACAGACTGGCAAACTGGATCAAGAGTCAAGACCCATCAGTCTGCTGTATTCAGGAGACCCATCTCACATGCAGAGACATACATAGGCTCAAAATAAAGGGATGGAGGAAGATCTACCAAGCAAATGGAGAACAAAAAAAAGCAGGGGTTGCAATCCTAGTCTCTGATAAAACAGACTTTAAACCATCAAAGATCAAAAGAGACAAAGAAGGCCATTACATCATGGTAAAGGGATCAATTCAACAGGAAGAGCTAACTCTCCTAAATATATATGCACCCAATACAGGAGCACCCAGATTCATAAAGCAAGTCCTTAGAGACCTACAAAGAGACTTAGACTCCCATACAATAATAATGGGAGACTTCAACACTCCACTGTCAACATTAGACAGATCAACGAGACAGAAAGTTAACAAGGATATCCAGGAATTGAACTCATCTCTGCACCAAGCGGACCTAATAGACATCTATAGAACTCTCCACCCCAAATCAACAGAATATACATTCTTCTCAGCACCACATCGCACTTATTCCAAAATTGACCACATAATTGGAAGTAAAGCACTCCTCAGCAAATGTACAAGAACAGAAATTATAACAAACTGTCTCTCAGACCACAGTGCAATCAAACTAGAACTCAGGACTAAGAAACTCAATCAAAACCGCTCAACTACATGGAAACTGAACAACCTGCTCCTGAATGACTACTGGGTACATAACGAAATGAAAGCAGAAATAAAGATGTTCTTTGAAACCAATGAGAACAAAGATACAACATACCAGAATCTCTGGGACACATTTAAAGCAGTGTGTAGGGGAAATTTATAGCACTAAATGCCCACAAGAGAAAGCAGGAGAGATCTAAAATGGACACCTAACATCACAATTAAAAGAACTAGAGAGGCAAGAGCAAACACATTCAAAAGCTAGCAGAAGGCAAGAAATAACTAAGATCAGAGCAGAACTGAAGGAGATAGAGACACAAAAAACCCTCCAAAAAATCAATGAATCCAGGAGTTGGTTTTTTGAAAAGATCAACAAAATTGACAGACCGCTAGCTAGACTAATAAAGAAGAAAAGAGAGAGGAATCAAATAGACGCAATAAAAAATGATAAAGGGGATATCACCACCGACCCCACAGAAATACAAACACCATCAGAGAATACTATAATGCCTCTACGCAAATCAACTAGAAAATCTAGAAGAAATGGATAATTTCCTGGACACTTACACTCTCCCAAGACTAAACCAGGAAGAAGTTGAATCCCTGAATAGACCAATAGCAGGCTCTGAAATTGAGGCAACAATTAATAGCCTACCCACCAAAAAAAGTCCAGGACCAGATGGATTCACAGCTGAATTCTACCAGAGGTACAAGGAGGAGCTGGTACCATTCCTTCTGAAACTATTTCAATCAATAGAAAAAGAGGGAATCCTCCCTAACTCTTTTTATGAGGCCAACATCATCCTGATACCAAAGCCTGGCAGAGACACAACAAAAAAGAGAATTTTAGACCAATATCCCTGATGAACATCGATGCAAAAATCCTCAATAAAATACTGGCAAACCGGATTCAGCAGCACATCAAAAAGCTTATCCACCATGATCAAGTGGGCTTCATCCCTGGGATGCAAGGCTGGTTCAACATTCGCAAATCAATAAACGTAATCCAGCATATAAACAGAACCAAAGACAAGAACCACATGATTATCTCAATAGATGCAGAAAAGGCTTTTGACAAAATTCAACAGCCCTTTATGCTAAAAACGCTCAATAAATTTGGTATTGATGGAACGTACCTCAAAATAATAAGAGCTATTTATGACAAACCCACAGCTAATATCATACTGAATGGGCAAAAACTGGAAAAATTCCCTTTGAAAACTGGCACAAGACAGGGATGCCCTCTCTCACCACTCCTATTCAACATAGTGTTGGAAGTTCTGGCTAGGGCAATCAGGCAAGAGAAAGAAATCAAGGGTATCCAGTTAGGAAAAGAAGAAGTCAAATTGTCCCTGTTTGCAGATGACATGATTGTATATTTAGAAAACCCCATTGTCTCAGCCCAAAATCTCCTTAAGCTGATAAGCAACTTCAGCAAAGTCTCAGGATACAAAATTAATGTGCAAAAATCACAAGCATTCTTATACACCAGTAACAGACAAGCAGAGAGCCAAATCAGGAATCAACTTCCATTCACAATTGCTTCAAAGAGAATAAAATACCTAGGAATCCAGCTTACAAGGGATGTAAAGGACCTCTTCAAGGAGAACTACAAACCACTGCTCAGTGAAATCAAAGAGGACACAAACAAATGGAAGAACATACCATGCTCATGGATAGGAAGAATCAATATCGTGAAAATGGCCATACTGCCCAAGGTGATTTATAGATTCAATGCCATCCCCATCAAGCTACCAATGACTTTCTTCACAGAATTGGAAAAAACGGCTTTAAAGTTCATATGGAACCAAAAAGAGCCCGCATTGCCAAGACAATCCTAAGTCAAAAGGACAAAGCTGGAGGCGTCACGCTACCTGACTTCAAACTATACTACAAGGCTACAGTAACCAAAACAGCATGGTACTGGTACCAAAACAGAGATATAGACCAATGGAACAGAACAGAGTCCTCAGAAATAATACCACACATCTACAGCCATCTGATCTTTGACAAACCTGAGAGAAACAAGAAATGGGGAAAGGATTCCCTATTTAATAAATGGTGCTGGGAAAATTGGCTAGCCATAAGTAGAAAGCTGAAACTGGATCCTTTCCTTACCCCTTATACGAAGATTAATTCAAGATGGATTAGAGACTTAAATGTTAGACCTAATACCATAAAAACCCTAGAAGAAAATCTAGGTAGTACCATTCAGGACATAGGCATGGGCAAGGACTTCATGTCTAAAACACCAAAAGCAACGGCAGCAAAAGCAAAAATTGACACATGGGATCTAATTAAACTAAAGAGCTTTTGCACAGCTAAAGAAACTACCATCAGAGTGAACAGGCAACCTACAGAATGGAAAAAATTTTTGCAACCTACTCATCTGACAAAGGGCTAATATCCAGAATCTACAAAGAACTCAAACAAATATACAAGAAAAAAACAAACAACCCCATCAAAAAGTGGGAAAGGATATGAACAGACATTTCTCAAAAGAAGACATCCATACAGCCAACAGACACATGAAAAAATGCTCATCATCACTGGCCATCAGAGAAATGCAAATCAAAACCACAATGAGATACCATCTCACACCAGTTAGAATGGCAATCATTAAGAAGTCAGGAAACAACAGGTGTTGGAGAGGATGTGGAGAAATAGGAACACTTTTACACTGTTGGTGGGATTGTAAACTAGTTCAACCATTATGGAAAACAGTATGGCGATTCCTCAAGGATCTAGAACTAGATGTACCATATGACCCAGCCATCCCACTACTGGGTATATACCCAAAGGATTATAAATTACTCTACTACAAAGACACATGCACATGTATGTTTATTGCGGCACTATTCACAATAGCAAAGACTTGGAATCACCCAAATGTCCATCTGTGACAGACTGGATTAAGAAAATGTGGCACATATACACCATGGAATACTATGCAGCCATCAAAAAGGATGAGTTTGCGTCCTTTGTAGGGACATGGATGCAGCTGGAAACCATCATTCTTAGCAAACTATCACAAGAAGAAAAAACCAAACACCGCATGTTCTCACTCATAGGTGGGAACTGAACAATGAGATCACTTGGACTCGGGAAGGGGAACATCACACACTGGGGCCTATCATGGGGAGGGGGGAGGAGGGAGGGATTGCATTGGGGAGTTATACATGATATAAACGTCATGCACATGTACCCTAGAACTTAAAGTATAAAAAAAAAAAAAAAAAAAAAATGTGGCACATACACACCATGGAATACTATGCAGCCATAAAAAAGGATGATTTCGTGTCCTTTGTAGGGACATGGATGCAGCTGGAAACCATCATTCTCAGCACACTATCACAAGAACAGAAAACCAAATACTGCATGTTCTCACTGATAGGTGGGAATTGAACAATGAGATCACTTGGACCCAGGAAGGGGAACATCACACACTGGGTCCTCTTGTGGTGGGGGTGTTAGAGGGGAGAGATAGCATTAGGAGATATACCTAATGTAAATGACGAGTTAATGGGTACAGCACACCAACATGGCACATGTATACATATGTAACAAACCTGCACGTTGTGCACATGTACCCTAGAACTTAAAGTATAATAAAAAAAAAAGTATATTCTTGCATCCTACTCCCTGAGGGTGGGGCCTGAGAATCCTATTTTTAACAGATAACACAGGTCATTTTGGTGAAGGTGGTCATTAAGACCATTCTCGTCCATCATTGTGATTGCTTTCTTGTGCTGACCAAGATGCAGTTTGCTCAACATAAATGCAACCCTGCCAACTGGTCTTTGGTGATCCTCAATTGAAGGGACAGGAAAATGAGGCAGTACCACCCTCCTAGGTGTCATTTGAAAATATCCCCACTTGTTTTCTAATAATCATGCCTGGAGATGCAACAGATATTTAGTGAGCAAAGGCCAGGTATTCCAAACAGTCAGTCCTGCAAACAAGAATTGTCTTGCCCAAAATTTTAATAGTGTTTCCAGTGAGAGACACCAGAAGGTGGAAAGGTTTGAATTGTGTGTGATGTAAAGATGAGAGGAAAGGTCCGACTGTTCAGGAAAGAAACCAAGACATGTAACAAAGCCTACCTCCCAGCTGTCTCTATTTCTCTCTTCTCCTGTCTCCCAAAGGAGTAATTCTAACCACACAAACCCTGACCCAATCTCTATTAGGATCCCAGAGATGGACCCAGTAGTCTCATATTCATTTCTGGTTAAATCACAACACAACCTGTCTTTTCACTGGCCCCAGACCCTGTCATTCCTAGCTAGGTGTCCTTGAGGAGTCACTGTATCATGCAGGAGCTGGAGGCTTCATTGGTAAAATCAGTAGCTCGAGTTGGATGATTTTTGACACCTATTTTATTTCTGACATTCTGATCTTATTTCAGTCTAGAAATTCTTAGTCTGTGTAGAGAATAGCCTTCAATATATTATTCCTAGTTGCTCAGTTGATACGTGAAATACCTTGTTAACTGGAGCCAAACTTAAATCCACAGTGAAAGACCAGGCTTACACCATTATTTGTTCTAATGAAGGAGTACATTTACTTGAATTCCTTCTCATGATCCAACAATTGTCACATGGACCTTACTTAAGGGCAGAGTTTGGTTCAGTAAAATATATTTACTTTTTATCGTTCATTAAGCAGTATTAAATTTGTAGTCTTTGTCCTAGATTAAGATTTCTATTGACACTTTGGGGCCAGATAACTTTTAGTTATGAAGGCTGTCCTGTGCATTGGAGGCTGTTTAACAGCATCCCTGGCTTCTACTTACTTGGTATTAGTAGTACCCCCATCAAGTTATGATAAACAAAAAGTCTCCAGACATGGCCAAATATCCCCTGGGGGGCAAAATCACTGTCCGTAATGTTGGGGATGTGATGACTAATACCCATTCCCTGTTCTCTAGGATCTCACAGTCCTTGGTGAGGAGAGAGCCATTGTACAGTTAGTTATGATACCTTATGGAAGCACACTGATGGTGCTATTCATCACAGGACATTTTGGGAGCTATCAGTTAGGGAAGTCCCCTGGTCGAGACTTCATGGATGAGTAGGGTTAGCCAAATGAAGCAGAGGCAGAGGGCAAAAGGTGACAGCAGTTGCAAAGCCACAAAGGTGAGCAACAGCTTGGTGCGTGTGAGGGACTTTTTGCCCATCTGCAAGACAGCAGGCTGGCAGAGGTGATATTGAAGAGGCAGGCAGCACTTTGTAAGGCTTCTCAGATGTTCTCTTCTAGAGAATGGGGAGTCTCAGGGAGGTCTGAGGTAGAGGAGAAACATGGTCAGATGTAAATCGTAAAGAGACTGGATTTGCAGCAGACAGGCTTGGAGGCTGTTGGAATAGGTAATCCAAGAAAAAGAAGATGAGGGCCTGAGCCCAGGCAGAGGGTGAGGGGCTGGAGAGGAGAGACGAAGAGGGGCCTGAGGGAGCACCATCATGGAACAGTAAGGGAGGCCCTTTTGCACCCATGGCCAGAGTTTTCCAGTTGCCCACATTCTCAGGGAAGGTATACAAACCATCAAATATATATATATATTTTTTTATATTTATATGAAGTATACTATATATCATTTATATGTATATGTGATGAAGGTACCTTCAATGAAAAGGTGATTAACCTAATTTTGTAACTAACTGTATTAGTCCATTTTCATACTGCTGTGAAGAAATACCCGAGACTGGGTAATTTATAAAGAAAAAGAAATTTAATGGACTCACAGTTCCACATGGCTGGGGAGCCCATAATCATGGCAGAAGGCAAAGGAGGAGCAAAAGCACATCTTACATGGTGGTAGGCAAGAGACCATATGCAGGGGAACCGCCCTTTATAAAACCATCAGATCTCATGAGACTTATTCACTATCATGAGAACAGTACTGGAAAAACCTACCACTATGATTCAGTTACCTTCCACTGGGTCCCTCCCATGACACGTGGGGATTATGGGAGCTACAATTCAAGATGAAATTTGGATGGGGACACAGTCTAACAATATCACTAACCTAATTAACCAGTGAAGCTTTTGACCAGTTTTTAATGTGTCAAGAAAGACAGGCCTACCTCAGTTTACAGATCTGCAGCAAATGGGTGATGTTTTGCCAACAAACTGTTCTCCGTAAGAGAGCATGCCTTTGAATTTCCACACGCTCCTCAGCAGATCCAAACTGTAGGGGGCCACCCTGGGAAATTTCTGGAATCAGGAGGTCTTCCACCACCACCAGCTCTTAATGCTGCTGCCACAGTTTCAGTTAAATGGAAATTGAGAGATAGATGAATGTTTAAAGAAGATTGCAGAGAGAATGCAAAGTGCACACAGTGTGTCCTGGAATGACTGGCAATTGGCTCTCAGGTGTCAGGAGTGTTGGGTTGGTACAAATGTAATTGCAGTTTTTGCCATTATGACAAAAACTGCAATTACATTTACACCAACATAATAGATTGTTTCTCCCAGAACCTCCAAAATAATTCCCTGTTGGTAACTAAGTTAGGGCACAGGTTACTTTCAATTTCCTTTGAGTCAGAGAACATGCATTATGTACCGCTCCGGCCCTTCCACAGAGCTGGGCAAACAGCAGACATTTAATAAGTATTTGTGAAAATGAATCAACATGATGATTGCAGTAAGTTCTCCCCAGCCTAAATAATGCTCCCAAGAGGAAAAATCTCCCAAGAAGGAAGCAGGGGTGATAGCTGAAATCTATGGGAGTGCAAGTGGAGTCAAGCCAAGCCTAAAAAGTTGGTGGAAGGGGGTATTTCAACATGCAGAGCTGACCCCAAGCAAACCCAAGAATTTGACAAACTGTGTCTCTCTACCTTTATTCTGAAGCAACCTGTGGCTTCCCATGCTTCCTACCTAGGTTCTTAGGTTGGACCATTCCAGGTGGCACTCTGGGTTGCTCTACTGCATGCAAACAGCTCCTCTATGATGTATGCTGAAAAGTTCTATGATCTTGGAGGAGTAGCTCCAGAGCTATTATTAGGTGATAGCAGAGACTTTCTTTCTTCTAGGACTGAAAGCTTTTCTCTGCTTGGCTAACCCATATTATCTCTGTCCTGCTGCGAAGTTTGATTATGTAAAGAGAGGATGGATGGGATTTGAATTAATTACACTGATTTCATCTGAAGGAAGTCTCTTATTCAAAATATCTTCCTTTTTGGTAGATCACTGAAGATTTTTTTTTGAGTTGAGCTCTGTATTTAAAAAGAGTTGCTTTATATTCGAACATAATATTCTTAGCAGATTGAGATCACCGTCCTGGGAATAGAAATTTTGCCTGGAACAGAGAGGAGAAAGGAGAAATGTTGCATGTTTACAGCAGACTTAGATGGCAAGGCAGTAAAAGTTTGGGGAGAGGTTCAAAAATGGAGATAGGAGAACAACAAGAGAAAGTGTGGCTTATATTGGTATTGTTCTCTAGGGTCCTGGTGGCAACCAGTTCTTCCAGGGCTTTGTGGTTGAGTTCCAAAGGTCACACAAACCCCTTGGCTCAGAATCTCTAATTGAGGAGAGGCTCTCTCTGCAGATCAGCACCGAGTTTCTTTGCTATTCTTGCCCCTGCTTTAGGGAAAGTTGGAGAAAGTGAAAAGAGACTAACAACAAGCCAGGGAGATATTTCCTGAAATTCCTTATTGCTGTATGTAGAATTGAAGAGAGCTAGAGCTGAGAGGGTCCTTGGTGAGCCCTTAGTTTAATACTTTCTTTTTTTCTTTTTTCTTTTTTTTCCGTAGCTGAGGCCCATAGAGGGTAAGAGCCCATTCTAGGCATGCTGGTTCTAAGACTAAGGTCTGTCCAGTACCTGAATGACTGGTGCTGAGAATGGGGTATAGGATTTTTTTTTTTTTGAGATGCTCTGTCACCCAGGCTGGAGTATAGCGGTGCGATCTCGGCTCAACCTCTGCCTCCTGGGTTCAAGCAGTTCCCTGCCTCAGCCTCCTGAGTAGCTGAAATTACGGGTGCCAGCCAGCATACTGGCTAATTTTTGCATTTTTAATAGAGATGGGGTTTCACCATCTTAGTCAGGCTGGTCTTGAACTTCTGACCTCGTGATTTTCCCACCTCTGCCTCCCAAAGTGCTGGGATTACAGGCGTGAGCCAGTGTGCCCGGCCAGGATGGTCCTTTTTTAGGAAGCAAGAATACTTGTGCAGAAAGAAAGCCACATTGTGGCTGGGTGGCTTTAGTTAGACCTTTTGCAATTATTCATGCCATAGTTGAGACCTGGATTTTTTGCTTCCCTTTGATGTTTGCTATTAGGTGTATTAAAGGATCTTATGTCAAGCTGACAAAGGCTTCCGAGTTGAGAGAGGGTGGGGCTTGAGGGAATGAGAAGAGGAGCCCCAGCCCATGCCTGAAGGAAACAGCCTCAGAAAAAAGCAGCTTTGCCCAACACTTATGAGGTCATTGCCAGATGAAGCTCTATTTCATATCTGCATTTAGTTTCAATATAAAAAGATGTACTAGATTTATCCTGCAGCTAGAAAAATCCCAATGTAGGGCATCCTTTCTCTTGTTGGTCCCCTACCTCCACTTCTGAACCCCTCCCCAACTGTTCACTGCTTTCCTTTCAGAAGACCTCCCTCATCCCTGCCTAGTCCATCTGTGTCTACTGCAAAATGCAATGTTCCTCCTTTCTCTTCTCCAGACACAATTTCAATTCCCAGAATGTTGATTTCAATCCACTGAGGATATTAAGTTCCAATGTAAAGCAACTCATTTTAAACAAAGTTTTAAAAAGGTCAGCTGAAAACTCCAGCTGCAAACTTCTCAGAGTAGATGTATCTCGGTTTAAGATGTGTGGCCTTAGAGCAAGTAAGTGTATTCCTCTCTCCTGAAAATACCTTTAATACAGATTCTCATAGAAACAAATCAGACAGAATTATTTTATGAACTATCCCAGCTTTCCTCCAGAACTGAAGATGGGCTGTAACATTCCTGCCTGGAAGTTTTCTGTTGTTAAATTCTGGTCATTTGTAATTGACATTTATTCCATGCCTAGAAGTTTTTAGGGAATAGACTTCAATGGATTGGGAGATGGAACAGTAAACTAGATAGATTGTAACAAAACGCCTTAGGCATGAAAGACTTGTGACCTACAGGTGTAAGACAGAATGTCTGAAAAGTGCACACTTATTTTCAGTATCCTAAATGACATGAGTGAAAACCCTAATGACTTAAATTTCGCTTCAGAGCAAAAGATTTATGAAGATAGCCCAAAGGTATGTCTCCTAAAGTCACTGAGAAGAGACAGTCTCCAACTCAGGCAAGGCAGAGAGAGCAAGAGAAAAATGCTCAGAAAAGAACATCACACCAGGCTGTTTGACAAACAAATCTTCTGCTCCTCATCCCAAATGCAAAAGGTCTTTCTCTACAGCAGGTGCCTAACATGAGCAGCCTCATGGTGTTTTCAGTTTCCACAGCTGGATATAGAATTCACTGGCTCGAGGGGAAAGCTGGATATTAGATCATTCATATGAAATCATGACATGAAATTTTCAATGGAAATCCATCCAATTTTCATTTCTCTTGTTACGCACAGATGAAAAGTTGCCCCAGAATATAAAAGGTCACTTCTATACCTTGGTTTTTCAATTTATCAACCTTATTAGGAGTGGGGCAATTCAACCCACATGTCTCACTTTCCATATCCTTCCTCTAAGCATCCCTGGAGACCACCTCAGCAGTCCCAGGACAAGCCCCCAGAAACTCTGTACATCATCTCATTAAATGTGTATCACAGTAGTTTTTCAATAGCTTGTTTGGTGCATGAATCTGTGCTAAAATCGGTGCTTTGATTAAAACAATAGGGGAAGAATTCATTGAATGCATTTGACTCCACCATACCCATTTGTGTCCACAAGGGAAGAGTTTGGGTTCAAAATCATCCGGTAATAGGGAATCCTAATTACCTTCCATCCCATCCCTAAGGCCAGTTCAGTTTTAGTATAAACAGCACAGAGGTGAAAGCCTATTCCAGGCTAGGTTTCGAGAGTAGGGACCTGCCCAGAGGTTATCCCCCCTCCAAAAAGAACCCTAGTGCATTACATTCTATACCTTCTCCCCTAGTCCATTTTATTTTCTGTATCAAAGAGAATGCTCAGGATTCAGCCCCCTCATCAGTAGCAAGACCAACTGACTTGGCCAAAGTCACAGCTAGAGTCTCTTTTACTCATAGAGTTCTTCAGGGACAAATCACTTAGCAAAGCACAGGGTGTTTTTTTCAACAACAGTCGCTTCTAAGAAAGGGCTAGTGTTCCTAGCAAGTATTTGACTTGCTTCACTGCCAATAAAAGGGGTTGGAGTGAGCAGCATTTGGCAGCCTCTCGATCCTATTCACTTTATTAGAAAAGGCCTTCTTCATTTTCAGCCTTCCCGGAACCTTAATTTTTTTGGCTTCCCCTCCAGAATGGTTTTGCTGGTCTGCTCACCGTCCTCTGAGAAGAGGGGCTGAAAGCAAAGTTGGAGTCACTCCCAACACCAATACCCTTTCTCAGCCTCTGATCCTCATATCTAGACCCCTCCAGGGTTTGGTCTGCCCTCCAAACAGCGAACCTCCAAAATCATGATAGGCATGTTTGTCTTCAGGCCTTCTAACTCCTCGCTGGAGTTAATACAATATAAAGTACCACCGGATTTATTGCTTGCATTTGGCTTGGTCAGTGCACTCATTTTCTGCCAAGGGAAATAGCAGGGAGTAGAGACGAATATGAGAACCAAACAAACATAGGTTTACTCCTTACTAAACAGAAAGTAAACCCATCATCTGTGTCCACATAACCATCTCCAGGAGGCTCACAAGTAAGTTCTCCTGACTTGAAGTTGGCAATTCCATATGCTTGGCAGAGGTTCTTGTACCTTCCTTTGTGTGTAAGAAGCTCTCTAAGACCTTGCAGAATTAGGAGAAATTGCCGTCTGAATAGCCTATGCATTGTCTCCAATTCTCAGGGTTTTAGGAGGAATTTATTATAATGAATTTCCCATTCTCTCTTGGCTATGTGGCGGGCTCAGCTCCTCTCACTAATATCCCATTCATCTCAGGCTCTTCTGCCCAGTTTCCTTTATCAGTTGCTAGTGCCTGGGGCCAGCTGCTGTTGCTGAAGCTCTTATGTCAACTTTACTTTCGCTCCTGACCTCTGCTTCAGTTGGCTTCATTTTCTTAATATATTTTTATCTGAGATGGAATGAGAGTGCTGAGAGCATAAAAACTGTTCTCCCGAGGCCATGCCTACTTCTCAGAAATGAACTGAAAAATTGTCCAGTTAGCTGAGTCTCTCAGGCCTAAAAGCAATTTTTATCCTCAAATAATGAAAACTGAGCAAAAAGTATGAGTCTAAGAAGACCAAATTCAGCAAACAATTGTCTCCATTTGCCATTTTCTTCCTGCCTGTAGTGACAAAGAAAAACTCCTCCAATGTTTTTCCATCTGGGCTCATTCACGTGGAACCTTTGCTCAGGATGTGGAGAGGTGGGGAGGTTAGGCTTAGAGGAGGCCAGAAGCACTCCTGTGGAAAAGTTCAGCTGGGATAAATGCGCAGATAATAGGGAAGCTCAGACCTCAGAAGAGCCCTTCCCCTGAATTCCCCGGCATCCTGTCCTCTGCCCCCACTCTGGGTTTTATGGTGGCCTCACTGCCTTTGGTGTATTTTTTTGTTTGTTTCCCAAACCCAAAGGAGTGAAGAAAGACACTGTGTGCTTTTCTTCCTGATTAGAACCTTGTACCATCTGGCCACATAAACCAAAAGATTTCACCAATCCTCTGTTCATCAAATTTCTGCCATTTCTCCAGGAGCCAGAAGCTTCCTTTCCCAGGAAATGGCAAAGGATATGCCAGTGAACCCTGGTCTATATAAAGATGCCACACTTTTCCTCCTCTGGCAAATGCCCGACCTTTGTGTAGAGCTCTGAGCAGCCAGATAATTCTTAGTCTGTTATTGGTGTCCCTGGATTCCTCGCAGTAGAACTGTAACCAAAATACAGGTTTAGTCACTTGCCGCCTGCATAGTCCAATGAACGTGAGCGAAGTCTGCTATAAGGAATGTGATTTTTGTATTCCAAAGCTAGCTTAGGGGAGGAAGTACAAGTTGCCTGCCTTATGGGTACCACTTTGCTTTTGGAGCAGAAAGCAGAAACTTTTAAAAGGGGACTCGGCATGAATGGCATGCAAGGGAGGGCGTGAGTATGTGGGGGTCTGTATGACTCGATTTGTGCCTTATTTACCAGGTGGTCCTTATCTACCAGGTGGTCGAGCTGGCACCATCCTGGGCAGAACTAGGTTGTAAAGTGGCCTTGTCTTGAGATATTCTGCAGGTGGGAGAGGGTTTCATAGTGGGTGTACTTTAGGTTGCATATTGACTATTGTCTTTTGAGGAAATCTCCTGGTAGGACAGAGTTCCATCCTGGAGCTTTTACGTAAGCACATAGTCAGATAAGCTTGCCCTGTAGGGAGTGTCTAGTGAAGGGAAGGTAAAATGTTATCACTGCATTTCTAAAGGACTAAATAGGAAGTGGGGAACTGGGGAAAAGGGGGAAAGAGAAACTAAGAGAAACTAAAAAATCATTCATTCTCTATCTTTTAGAAAAATGGGGGATACTTGGTTACAGAACTTCATGGAGTTCTAAACATTAAAAATTCCACTGCACTCTTGATAGGATCACCTCCCAGAAGCTGAGGGATATGGCATCATTTTTCTTTCCTCTACTCTGACTCACAACATATATATCCCCCAACCCCCAGAGTTTGCCTTCCTATGTTATGAGCAGATGAACCCATTCATCCTTATAGCTCTAGTACACCCACCTAATGGGGTAAATTGCCCTTAGTAGGTCCTTAATAAGCTCTAACCAGAATTCAGTAAGTGGCTACTTTTGGTTCTTGAACACCATCACACAAAAAATTGGACGGAACCATGATTTATTCTCATTCCTTGTCAACTTAATTTCAGTCTGTTCCTCAATTCCTTGCTAACATTCCTGAATGCCCAGGATTCTCAAATAGATCTATCTCTTTGCATTTTGCTTTGACTATAAAATTTTCTCGCCTCTCTCATTCCACAATAAATCCCCAGAGAGCTGCTTCCCTCAGAACTGGTATGTTAATGGGTGATGATAGCTGAAATCTATTAGAATCATTGCATTTTATCTGATGCCTCCATGTAAAAACAGAACTAGGCACTACCAAGAGCTATTGAGGAAGTTACTTTTGACCAATGGTAGGCATCGCCAATTATATCAGTTTTATTTCTTAGAAGCTTAGCTCTTCAGTGTGCTCACAAAGATGCACCTGGATGACTTGATGTTCTCTGATATTTGAGGACAAGTACACCAGGAGCTGTGTCTGTGTAGCTCAAACTTGCCCAAACAATTGCCCCCATCAATAGAAACCAGCGAAACCAGTAAGCTGAGGAAACTGATTAGATGTTAGTGTTTGGAGTCAAACTGAATAGTTTATGATGCACCAGTTGGAATCAAACCAAGACATGGGAGTTCAGGACTTGCCACTGGCAGCAAAAAGAGGATTGCTCCCTCTTCCCAGGGACTCTATTTTGGCTCAGCTTTAGAAGTCACACTTCGTGATCTTTTCTTCTCTCTCTTCCCCTATGTCTCTGTGCAGACTGACCTCATCCTGACTGTCTGTATCAGTTTCCTAGGGCAGCCATAATAAATCACCACAACTTGGTGGCTTAAAGCAACAGAAATTTATTCTTTCACAGTTGAGAAGACCAAAAGTCTAAAAATCAAGGTGTTGACAGGGTTGGTTTATTCTGAAAGCTTGAAGGAGAATTCATTCCATGCCCCTCTTCAGCCTTCTGTGGAGTGCTGGCAATCCTTGGTGTTTTTGGCTTGGGGGTGCAGAACTCCAATGTCTGCCTTCATCTTCACATGGCCCTCCCTCTGGGTCTCTGGGTCTGTTTTCCCTTTTCTTCTAAAGATGCCAGTCATTGGATTTGCCTCCTCAGTCCAGCCCCTACCTCCAGAATAATCTCATCTCAAGACACTTAACTTAATCACATCTGTAAAGACTATTTCCAAATAAGATCCCATTACAGGTACAGGGATTTAAGACTTGGACATATCTTTGGGGAGAGGGGTGGCACAATTCGACTGACTCCTCAGTCTAAGGGAAGCAATGTGAAGTGATAGTAAGAGTTAAACATAGGACTTTGGATATCTTTTCCTCGGTTGGGGTCCCACTTCTGTCACTGACTGACTCTGTGGATTTTGCTTAAGTGCTTTACCACTCTGTGATTCATTTGTAAAAAGGAATGACACTCTCTTTTCATAGAAGTATGAAAATCCTTTTTTATAGCAATAGGAAGTATTGAGATGTAATTAAACAGATTTAGTGTCTAAAACAGTTCTAGCACAGAGAAGTACAAGCAAATAGGAGATTCCTTTCCTTTGATCTTATCCGTCCTGTAGAGTGCAGCTTTGTGGGCTTCTTGTGTCTTGCTGTCCTCCAGTACCTGGTTTCTGAGACATTTATTGGGCACTCACATTGGTCAGAATGATCTTTTTATCTAAGAAAATGCCAAATTTCCCAATCACATTATAAGTAGACATCTAATTATTCTTTGTATGTTTCATAGAATCCTGTATGGTGTGTTGCATTCAGTAGGTAATCGATGTATGTTTGTTAATTATTATTTTATGAAAAATGAAAATCTCACATGTAAAGACTTCCAGAGAGGGAGGGGGAAAAAAACCTCCTTGGAAAATTCTTCCTGTGTGTAAATGAAAGGCAGAGCGGAGCCCACAATTTAAGCAGGTTGATGTTCCTCCTAGTCCAATGGTATTTTGCTTTAGGGATGTGGCCATTACAGGCTGCTGGGAATTAAGTGGCTGGAACCAAATGGTATCAGAAATCAGGCCAGTCAAGATAAAGTCTAGGTCGCAGGAAAATATGAAGTAGGGTATGGAGTCTGAGAGAACATAAGGGAATTCTCAGGATGTGGGCAGAAATACTAACAGAAAGATTTGGAAACAAGGTTCCCATAAGCCTGGAGACTTATTTTCCAAGAAGGTTTCTCATCAGATTTTGTTTTAACAACTCTTTGAGAGAGAGTCTTATGCTTTTCTTTGTTAAAGTGTCCAGATTACTTTAGTGTACTTGCTTGGTAAATCCATCTGAGGCTTAAATCTTTCTAGTCAGGCCCTCTCATTCTTGAATCAGACACCAAAGATGTGCTCAGGAGAAGATCTGGGAAGCCTGCAGAGAGGTCTGCACTCTATGTTAGCTAAGGGACCATCCCTCAGGCTGTTCATTACTGAAATGCACTCTGCTAAAAGTTAGCATGAGTCTGGCTGCAAGGACCATGACATCCTTCTCTGAGGCCCTCTTGCCCAGCCCAGTTTGGGCTGCCCTCTGAGAAAGTTGCCAGCCTACTATATTGAAGATAAATGTTGCTTGGCCCTGTCCAGATGACAGAGATTCAGTCATGCCAGGTTCACACTTGCTTGGGTAGTTCCCTCTTGGAAGCCAAAGCCTGATGAGGCAATGGATATCATTAGCTGTCAGGGGTGTGCTGAGATCAGCTTGCAATATCTCCTGAGAGCCAATTGTGTGCATCTCTTCTAAACTCTACATTCAATAACATCACATTAACAGCTTGAAATCAACTCTGGTGAGAGTATTTTCACCAGAAATACTGGTGAAATACATGGAAATTGGCAAACTCTACAAATCAGGGCTTTCTCTCTTCCCAGTCCTCATCCTACCCCACTTCTGGGCATGCTGACATAGCAATCATTCACTCTTTCTGGGAAGACTCTCTTCATTCAGCTTCCAGGAGGCCACGTTTCTCAATCTGCTTTTCTTATTTCTTCTTTTGACACTGGAAAGCCTCAGGATTCCATTCTTCAACCTCTTCTTTTCCTACATTGATTCCTTGGTGGTCTCATTCAGTTATATGTCTCTAAATTCCATCTTTATGCTGAGGACTCAAAATGTATATTACCAGTTTGAACTTCTTTGAATTCCATCCCTGTATATCCAGTTGCCTACCTTATTTTTCCACTTGGATATTAAGTAGACATCTCACCTTAAAATGAGTAGAATTGAAATTCCCTTCAAAACCTGCTTGATCTACAGTCTTTTCCATCTTAGAATGGCAACTTTCAGCTTCTCAGGTCAAAAACTTTGGAGTCATGTTTGACATCATTATTTCTTTCACAACCACACATATAATCCACCACCAAATCCTGTTGGCTCTGCCTTTGAAGATATGCGGAACGTGACCACTTCTTATAATTGGTGGTAATTACCCCCCAAGTCTAGATTTTTGCAACACCTTTTAATTGCTCTTCTGTTTCTCCCTTGGATGCTTACCATCCTTCACTCAGAGTAAAAGTCCCAGTCATTACAATGGGCTGCCAGGCCCTATTGAGTTGACCCCTTCTTACTTCTCTGACCTCATCTCCTACTGACTCCACTTCGGGTACATGAGCCTCCTCCTGGTTTCTACAACATGGTGGGTTTGTTTCCATCTTCAGCCTGTGTACTGGCTGTTCCTTTTGCTCTCCTCCAGGAAATCACTTAACATGCTTCCTCATCTCTTTCAACAACTGTCTCAACTGTTATCTGATTCTTACTGAGGTCCACCATGACCGTTTTTTGGTAAAGAAACAGAAAACAATAGTAACAACAACGAAAAACCCTGAATACCCACCCCCACTTCTCATCGCCTGCTTTATTTTTTTCCCATAACACTTATTACCTTCTAACATATATATCATTTATTTACTTATTTCATTTATGTTTTCCCCTCTCCTTTAAACTCTATGAGAGCAGGGATTTTGGTCTGCTTGGTCATTGTTGTATCTCTGGGGATTATAAAAGTCCTGATCTTCAGTACAGGTGATTCTCATTATTTGTAATGTAAGTTATGCTCTATAAAGTCACTGCAAACAATGAATTAGCAAATATTGAACCACTGTTCCTAAGAGAAACACAGTGTTAGGTTCCTGTGAGCCTAGAGTTACATTTTTGTCAACTGATCAATAGATAACCTTATTTTATGTGTGTTTCTGGTTAAAAATGCCTTACTTAATATATATTGTTGATTCATTAGCATTGAGCTCACAGCCAACAGCACTTTAACTCATGCCTGAGCAAGGGGTATCTAACACATGTATTTTTTCTGTAAGGCACATCACAGCCTTACTGTTTTTAGGAATACTAGACTTGGGGGCCATTTTTAGAGGTGAAATGACTAACAAAACCACAAAACTTTGAAAAATAAGGCACTAGGTTGACCATAGAAGGACACTTGTTTACAGTATGAGAACAGAAACAAGAGGGCAGAGCATTGCCTTGTTCAACTTCATCTGTTGACGTGCACATAAGGTAACCCAATATTTTGTCACTCAGTGCATGCCAACAAATGCCTGCAAAAGCTCTGTGAATACTGATTTGAGGGTTACAAATAAATTTTAGTCAGTAGGCAAATTTACAAATACAAAATCTTCAAATAGTGGGGATCAGTTGTATATTCTCAACATCTACTTACTGAGAATATAAACCTGATTCTCTGATACTAGCACACACATGGCCTCTGGAAATCTTAAACATCTATAGGGCCTCTACCTAGTGTAATTTGGATAGTTCCTTAGAGCTGCATGTCTTAACGTCTTCTTCCACTTTTTCCTTATCTTGGTTTGAAAGGCTAGGAAAGGATTCATTCCTTTGGGATTCAAAACATCCTTGTTATATTGAACATGTGCTATAAATAATCAGGACTGGAAACACAGAAGGCAGGGTTAGCTGAGGAAGGGAGAAGAACAGATAGCACTTCCTCATTTGTGCATTAACGCATGATGAGTGGCAAATTGTATTTTCCAAAGATGGCCAATGTCTCCTATCATCTGTGCTCTTCTACAATGTGACCTTAGTTCCCCCTCATCAAGACGTGGAGTCCACTTGAATCTGCGTGGGCCTGTAATTTTTCAAACAGTAGAGTAGGGAAAGTGATACCGCTTGACTTCTGAGGCTAAATCAGGAAAAGTGATGCAACTTCCTCTTAGTTTTCTAGAACACTAGTTCTTGGAGCCTTGAGTCTGACTATCTGAGGCCACCATGTTGTGAACACACCAACCCATGTATAGAGGCTGTGGGTAGGTAATGAGTCACCTGTCCTAGTCTTTGAGTCCTATTAGCACAGGAACCAGACCTGTGAGGGAGCCTTGAGAGGATATTTGCTCCCAGCCATCAGGTAACTGTTGGCCTTTGCTTCTTTCCAGCTAAGGTCCGAGACTTTGTGGAACAGAGACAAGCCACTTCTACTGTGTCCTTATTGAATACCTAGCCCACAGTATCCCTGGCCATAAAAAAATGATAAGGGATTAAGTAGTAAAGTCATTACACGTTTTGAAGGTAGTTAATTCTACAGTAAGTGACCAGACAAATGGTTCTAAATTCACTTGTATTGCTAGTGTCATAAGACAAAATCACAACAAATTTGGTTTAAAGATCTTAATTGTTCCCTGTGCTTTTGAGGTCTTAGCCATAAAATCTTTGCCTAGACCAATGTCCTGAAGCATTTCTCCTGTGTTTTCCTCTAGTAGTGTTATAGTTTCCGATCTTACATTTATGTCTTTAATGCATGTTGTATTGATTTTTGTATATGATAAGAGATAGGGATCCAATTTCATTCTTCTGGACATGGATATCCAGTTTTTCCAACACCATATATTGAAGAGAGTATTTTTTCCCCGGTGTATGTTCTTGGTACCTTTGAAAATAGTTTGCTATAAATATGTGGATTTATTTCTGGGTTCTCTATTCTGTTTCAGTGGTCTATATGTCTTTTTACACCAAATAACATGCCATTTTGGTTATTATAGCTTTGTAGTATATTTTGAAGTCAGATTGTGTGATGCCTACCACTTTGTTCTTTCTACTCAGTATTGCTTGGCTATTTGTGGTGTTTTGTAGTTCCATATAAACTTTAGGATTATTTTTCTATTTCTGTGAAGAATGTTATCGGTATTTTCATAGAGATTGAATCTGTAGATTACTTTGGGTAGTAGGGTCATTTTAACAATATTATTTCTTCCAATTCATAAGCATGGAATATCTTTCTATTTGTGTCTTCTTCAATTTCTTTCATGAGAATGAATTTATTAAATTTGATTAAATTTATTCCTAGACAATTAATTTTTATAGCTATTATAAATGGGATTACTTTCTTGATTTCTTCTTCAGCAAGTTAATTATTGGTACATAGAAATGCTGTTGATTTATGTATGTTGATTTTGTATTCTGCAACCTTATTAAATTCATTTATCAGTATAGCCATTATAGAAAACAATATGGAAGTTTTTCAAAACATTAAAAATAGAACTACCATATGATCCAGAAATCCCACAACTGGGTATTTATCCAAAGGAAAAAAATCATTATATCAAAAGGAGACTGTACTCCCATGTTTATTGCAGCACTATTCACAATAGCCAAGATACAGTATCAGTCTAAGTGTCCATCAACAGATGAATGGATAAAGTAAATGTGATACACACTTACACACACACACACACACACACACACAATGGAATACTATTAAACCATAAGAAACAATGAAATTCTGTCATTTGCAGGAACATGTATGGAATTGAAGGGCATTTTGTTAAGTAAAATCAGCCAGGCACTGAAAGACAAACATTGCATATTCTTTCTCATATGTGGGAGCTAAAAAGATGGATCTCGTGGAGGTAGAGAAAGGAATGGTAGCTACTAGAGGCTATGAAGGGTGTGTGGGATGAACAGAGGTTGGTTAATAGGTACAAACATACAGTTAGATAGATGGAATAAGTGCTAGTATTCAGCCTCACAGTAGGGTGACTATAGTTAACAAAAACATTGTATATTTCAAAATAGCTAGAAGAGAAGATTTGAAATGTTCCTAGCTGAAAGAAAGGATACATGTTCAAGGCGATGGATATCCTAAATACCCTGATTTGATCATTACATATCCTATGGCTGTATCAAGATATCACACACACCCCATAAATATGTATAATTATTATGCATCAATAAAAACTTTCAAATATATATGAAAAAACATTAATTTGCTATATTTTTGATTCTATAATTGGGCAGCACTTTATTCCATACAATAGAATGAGTGTTCTGATGAGCCAAGAAGAGGAGGTTAGTTTTACAGACAGGAAAGGGCTGTGGAAAGCAGAAACAAACAAACAAAATAATGTGGATTGGTCACTTCAAAGTTTCCTTTCATGTAAAGGTTAAAGTAGAGGGGACTTTCTTGTCATGATGGCACTGGATCTAGGTCATTGTTGGAGACAATGTCTGGGACTCAGGGCCTTCGCAGATCACAGAAGCTGGTCTTGCACAACCTCTAAAAGGCCAGACCAGGCCATGGCTCACCCAAGGGCATGAGCCCAGGGAAGCCCTAGGTTCTTTCCTGGCATCTCAGAGGAAACCATGTCTCACTGGCTCAGGCTAGCCTTGCACATTAATCCACCCATTTGACTTTGGATCTTACAGGCTCAAGGGATGGTCTTTGGGAGCAGGAAGTGATCAGGACCCTGGTCAGATTCATATATGTGCAACTGAGCCCACTCAAAGAAATAAATGGAAAAATTATATTTTTTTTGTTATTTGCCTTAATGTCACACATTATCATTAGGCCAAAGGCTTTCTGAGGTATACGAGTGCAAAGTGATTTTTTAGTATTTTTTTTAAATTCTCTCTTTTTCTATAAATTTTAATGATGACTTGGGTATAAGACAAGATGATCCATTCTGCAGCACCAAAGGTGGGCAAGAGAAGAGGTCAGAATCTGGTATGAGACTGAAAATCACTGTGGCAACTAGCTTCAGTGGGGCAGCTGGGGTTGGTTCTGAAGAAAGTCTGTTCCATTTGTATAGCAGACAGGAGTCCATAGGGTTCCCATCAGTTAGCACTGGGAGAGGGCTTCAGAGGCAGCATGGGCTGCTGCTGGGCTGGTCTAGGGGACTGGGGAGGAGGGAAGATGCAAAGCAGAAGGGCCTCTAGACCTCAGATTGGGGATCAGGGAAGACCTATCTTCCTAAATGTGCTGAGGAATAGTTAGGAGGCAGATCAGAACAGGTCAAAAGAATAAGCACTATGGCAGAAGCTACTGTGGGTTTGGGGAAGGGGAGAGAGGATAAAGGGAAGAGAGATCTGCAGCTTGTGTGCCTACACTCTTTCTCAGAAGCCCAGGCCTGGGAGCTGGTTGGCAGCAAGAACATACAATAGGGAAAGCCCCATAATTGTCCTGGCTCCTGGCACTGGGAGAGTGACTTAGTTCTCATGGCGAGGAGCTCTCTGAGAGTATCACCTGGGCAGAAATGTAAGGAGCACACCTGGTTTTGGCCAGTCATTTCCATGTTTGCAATAACATGGCTGTGGGCTAATATCATTATGCAACTTTGTGACTTGGTCATTAAGCAATGAACAAGGTCCTATTTGAAAGCTAAGGTCAAGCTTATGAAGCAATGCCAGCTTGTAACATCGTCCATGTTAATTTAACGCAGACGAAACTGAGACATATCTTTACCATCCAGGAGTAAATTATCCCAAGCACAGGGAAAGATGAAGTAGGAATGTTTCTTTTGGTGTCTTCCATGTCTAGTTTCAGAGACCCCATTCAGTTCCCATCTCACTCTGTATCTCACCCCTAGCCTGTGCTGTATTCTCTCAGGGCCATGACCCTTCCTTTAGTCTTCCTCCATCTCTCCATCCCTCTCTCCTTCCTTCTTTCGTAAAATATATTTTTTGAAACAGTACTCATGATTTTGTTTATATGTCAATTTCAACTTTTATCATAGATTATAGGGTACACCTGCGAGTTTATTACATGAGTAAATTGCATGATCCTGAGGCTTGGGATCCCAATGATCCCATCACCCAGGGCATAAGTATAGGACCCAACAGGTGGTACTTCACCCCATGACCCCGCTCCCTTCCTTCCCCATCTAGTGATCCCCAGTGCCTATTGTTCCCATCTTCATTATTATGTGTCTTCAATGTTTAGCCTCCACTTACAAGTGATAACATGCAATATTTTGTTTTAGGTTCTTACATTAGGTCATTTATGGAGGTCATAATGCCCTCCAGCTCCACCCATGTTGCTGAAAGGACATGATTTCATTCTTTTTTATGGCTGCATAGTAGTCCATGGTGTATTTGTACCTCATTTTCTCTATCCATTCCACTGTTGATGGGCTCTTACTTCAATTCCATGTCCTTGCTATTGTGAATGGTCCTGCAATGAATGTATAAGCACTTGTGTCTTTAAGATAGAATGAATTATTTTCCTTTGGGTATATACTCAGTAGTGGGATTGCTGGGTCAAATGGTTGTTCTATTTTGAGTTCCTTGAGAAATCTCCAAACTGTTTTCCACAGTGGCTGAACTAGCTTGTGTTTCCACTAATAGTGTATAAGCTTTCCCTTTTGTCTGCAGCCTTACCAGCATCTATTATTTTCTGTCTTTTTAATAATAGCCATTCTGACTGGTATGAGATGTTAGCTCATTGTGGTTTTGATTTGCATTTCTCGAAATTATGGAATGCTGCATAAATTTGCATGTCATCCTTGTGAAGGGACCGTCCTAATATTCTCTGTATCGTTCCAATTTTAGTACATGTGCTGCGGAAGTGAGCACTTGAATATTTTTTGAACACCCACTATGTGCCAAGGGTAGAGCAGAAAGTCTCTTCTCACATGGATCTTGCATTCTAGTCATGCGAGACTTACTACAAACAAACATAGACCCATTGAATGTATTAAGTGGTAAAAGGTGCCACGAAGGAAAATGAAATAGGGGAAAGATATACTCAGCGTGGCCAGGAAACACCAGTCTGACAGGATGCTCTCTGAGCAGAGCCTTGGAAGCAGTGAGGGGGAAGCCAGATGGGTAAGTGGGGGCAAAAACAAGGGGGGCCCAAGGCCTCAGGTGGGAGCCATTCTCAAATCAGCAGGGAGGCCTGTGTGGCCACTGCTGAGTCAGACAGAGGAGGAGGTTGGAAGAGATGAGGTCAGAGGGAACTGACGGTCAGGTGGTGTGGTAAGAGCTGGCTGTATCTGACTCAGCTTCAGGAATTTGTCTTCCCAGGGTCAATTTTTCTTAGTGGCTTCTTAATTACTGAAGAAACATCAAAACTAAAATTAATGAATCTGAAGTGTCCTTTCAAGTTTGGGGGAGAAATACTCGAACAAGGGGCCCCTCCCTTCAAACCCCACAGGTATGTGCTTTTGAAAGCTTTGCTTCCCTTCTCCTCTCTAAAAGTGGTTTCCAGGCTGAGGAGCTGTGGGGGTGGCAGGAGAAGGGGGACTTCCTGCAGCAGGAACAGAAAACACCAGACTGTTCTCTGGCAATGAGCCTCCTCCCACCCAGCAGACGTCTCAGCGGGGGTGGTGAGGTAGGAGGTGGGTGACCTCGCAGTATGTGGCCTGGCCCCGCTGCCCCGCCCTCCTCACGATGGGCCTCAGCTTCTCATGGCTTAAAACCTGTTAGGTGTCAACCAGTTCTTTTTCCTGAAGCAACGGCAAGCTCTGGGATTCTGTAAGCCTTGAAAAAAATGTGCTCACAGACTTGTAGCAATCTCATGGCTCTCACTTGCTTTTCGGGAACTCTTTCACTTTACATCTGTGGGGTTAAATCACCAAAAAAAAAATTTCAGCTAAGTTTGCATGTCGAAATAAATTATTGACCATTTTGTTTTTCTACTGAAAATGGGGAACCCAAGGGGCCAAGTGGCATTTTAAAAAGCATGCATTTGACCTGTGGAACAAGAGACAGCCTTTAGTTCCGAACAGGAAAGTCAGTGGCAGTATTTAGTCAAAAGAGGGATAGAGCTCATGCTTTCTTTTCTTCCTTTTTCTTTTTTAAAGGACCAAATTCTTGACTGAAAGTTCTATTTTCATGAGGAATGAAGGCCTTTGTATAAGGAACGATCAATCTCTCCCAGTATTTTTCTTCCTTACAAAAAAAAAAATCTAACTTCTATTACCAAAAAACTACCTAAGAACTTCTGTTCTGTCTTTCTCCTTGTATGTGTTTGAGATACCAAAATTCACCCAGGAAACAGAAAGAGAAAATATCACATGAGCATCAGGAATAGATAAAAACGACTAAAACCAATAAAGCCAACTTACTGAAGAGATTCTGCCTTGTGTTCCAGATGGGCATGTCCTTGGCCTCACTTGCCTGGTGATATATTTCTACCCCTGACATCTGCCTTTTCTACTGCACATAATTGCTGCATCATCCCTTGTATCCCTTACTTGAGTTTTTAAATCCCAGACTATTTACTGGATTTTCACCTTTCTAAGCTATCACCATCTCTGTAGAAATTTCTGACATCAACTCATTTCTGGTCACCAGTCATTGCTTCAGAGTTGGTCTTAATAATCACCTTCACCTCCCCAGGGTTAATCTTTTCAATACAGTGCCCAACAGTATCCCACTCTTACACATGCTGATCCTATTCCACCAAGATAATTATATCCCAGCCCAGCCAGGGGCTAGACAATATAGTATGGAATCCCTTGAAAATGAAAGTGCTTGTGCTAGATGTGAAACATTAAAAATCAGGTGAAGATCCAGGATTTGTAATGCCCTTGATGATAGAATCATTTTGATTCCTTCTCATGGCTTATAGGAGGGAAGGACAAAGTGAGCCACCAGTCCCAACAGTAGATACTTTTTGATGATGGTTTGTACTTCATCTTCCAGGGACCAAAAGATCAGTTTTAATATTCCAGCTTCATTTTGAAGGCAGAAACAAAAAATTCTTCTGAGAATCCTAAGGGCAAAGAACCAACTGACTCTGTTTCTGTGTTACTTGATTTTCTTGCTGCCTTAACAGCCCCTTTAGCATCCTCCTCTGCTTAGGCCATTTGTTAGAAACGTAGAGTGAGAGCTAAGCATGAGAATAAAAAAGAACTATAGAGGAGTACTTTTTATTCATTATTCACTGATTCAACAAATATTTATTGAACATCGACACTATGATTAATACTGGAAATATGAGTGTGCCAAAACAGACACAATCCTTGGTTTCATGATAGTTATAATTCAGTAGGGGTGTCATACCTGAATGAAAGAATCATGGAAATAAATGTGAAATTACAAATGTTATAGGGACTACAAATGAGAGGTACATTGTGCCAGTGTGAGTATAAGTGTGAGATTGGCCAAGGAATTCAGGGAAGGCCTCCCCCAGAAAACGACAATTAATTTCAGGTTTGGAGGAGGTGATGAGGAGAAGAAGGAGCATTTAATGCGGACAGAATAGCACAGGCAAAGACCAAAGGCAGATATGCTCCCGGAAATCCAGAACAGATAGGACCAAGACAACAGAGAGGCATAGGAGACAGCAAGGAAAGCATGGTAACATGAATCAGGTAGGGACCAGCCCATGTTAATGATTTTTGTTTTCATCCAAAAAGCAATGGACAACAATTGTAGACTTCTTTAAAACTGTGTGTGTCTGTGTGTGTGTATGTATATAGACAGAGAGACACAAATACAGAGAGAGAGAGAGAGAATGAATTAGATTTGCATTATTAGATTTGCATTTCAAAAATGTAATGCTGGCAATGATTTGGAGAATGGATTGTAGCAGGGTGAGATTAGATGTGCACAATAAATTTGGAGCTATTTCATAATGCAGGTGAGAGGTGGTGGGAGCTAAAAACTGGATAGTGGGGGGGCGGAGCAAGATGGCCGAATAGGAGCAGCTCCAGTCTCCAACTCCCAGCGCGAGCGACACAGAAGACCGGTGATTTCTGCGTTTTCAACTGAGGTACTGGGGTCATCTCGCTAGGGAGTGCCGGACAATCGGTGCTGGTCAGCTGCTGCAGCCTGACCAGCGTGAGCTGAAGCAGGGCGAGGCATCGCCTCACCTGGAAGCGCAAGGGGGAAGGAAATCCCTTTTCCTAGCCAGGGGAACTGAGACACACAACACCTGGAAAATCGGGTAACTCCCACCCCAATACTGTGCTTTAAGGAAACAGGCACACCAGGAGAATATATCCCACACCTGGCCGGGAGGGTCCCACGCCCACGGAGCCTCCCTCACTGCTAACACAGCCGTCTGCGGCGATCTATCCGCAAGGCAGCAGCGAGGCTGGGGGAGGGGCGCCCGCCATTGCTGAGGCTTAAGTAGGTAAACAAAGCCGCTGGGAAGCTCGAACTGGGTGGAGCTCACAGCAGCTCAAGGAAGCCTGCCTGTCTCTGTAGACTCTACCTCTGCGGACAGCGCACAGCTGCAGTCCATTAGGGGAAAGAGCGGGGGCGGTGCAGACGCGAACGACTCTGTCTGACAGCTTTGGGGAGAGCCGTGGATCTCCTAACGCGGAGGTTGAGATCCGAGAACGGACAGACTGCCTGCTCAGGTGGGTCCCTGACCCCTGAGTAGCCTAGCTGGGAGACATCCCCCACTAGGGGCAGTCTGACACCCCACACCTCACAGGGAGGCGTCACCCCTGAGAGGAAACTTCCAAAGGAAGAATCAGACAGGTACACTCGCTGTTCAGCAATATTCTATCTTCGGCAACCTCTGCTGCTGATACCCAGGCAAACAGGGTCTGGAGTGGACCTCAAGCAATCTCCAACAGACCAACAGACAGTCCTTCTGACTGTCAGACGGAAAACTATCAAACAGGAAGGACACCTATACCAAAACCCCATCCGTACGTCACCATCATCAAAGTCCAGAGACAGATAAAACCACAAAGATGGGGAAGAAGCAGGGCAGAAAAGCTGGAAATTCAAAAAATAAGAGCGCATCTCCCCCTGCAAAGGAGCGCAGCCATCGCCAGCAACGGATCAAAGCTGGTCAGAGAATGACTTTGACGAGATGAGAGAAGAAGGCTTCAGTCCATCAAACCTCTCAGAGCTAAAGGAGGAATTACGTACCCAGCGCAAAGAAACTAAAAATCTTGAAAAAAAAGTGGAAGAATTGACAGCTAGATTAATCAATGCAGAGAAGATCATAAACGAAATGACAGAGATGAAAACCATGACACGAGAAATACGTGACAAATGCACAAGCTTCAGTAACCGACTCGATCAACTGGAAGAAAGAGTATCAGCGATTGAGGATCAAATGAATGAAATGAAGCGAGAAGAGAAACCAAAAGAAAAAAGAAGAAAAAGAAATGAACAAAGCCTGCAAGAAGTATGGGATTATGTAAAAAGACCAAATCTACGTCTGATTGGGGTGCCGGAAAGTGAGGGGGAAAATGGAACCAAGTTGGAAAACACTCTTCAGGATATCATCCAGGAGAACTTCCCCAACCTAGTAGGGCAGGCCAACATTCAAATTCAGGAAATACAGAGAACGCCACAAAGATACTCCTCCAGAAGAGCAACTCCAAGACACATAATTGCCAGATTCACCAAAGTTGAAATGAAGGAAAAAATCTTAAGGGCAGCCAGAGAGAAAGGTCGGGTTACCCACAAAGGGAAGCCCATCAGAATAACAGCAGACCTCTCGGCAGAAACTCTACAAGCCAGAAGAGAGTGGGGGCCAATATTCAACGATCTTAAAGAAAAGAATTTTAAACCCAGAATTTCATATCCAGCCAAACTAAGCTTCATCAGTGAAGGAGAAATAAAATCCTTTACAGATAAGCAAATGCTTAGAGATTTTGTCACCACCAGGCCTGCCTTACAAGAGACCCTGAAGGAAGCCCTAAACATGGAAAGGAACAAGCGGTACCAGCCATTGCAAAAACATGCCAAAATGTAAAGACCATCGAGGCTAGGAAGAAACTGCATCAACTAACGAGCAAAATAACCAGTTAATATCATAATGACAGGATCAAGTTCACACATAACAATATTAACCTTAAATGTCAATGGACTAAATGCTCCAATTAAAAGACACAGACTGGCAAACTGGATCAAGAGTCAAGACCCATCAGTCTGCTGTATTCAGGAGACCCATCTCACATGCAGAGACATACATAGGCTCAAAATAAAGGGATGGAGGAAGATCTACCAAGCAAATGGAGAACAAAAAAAAGCAGGGGTTGCAATCCTAGTCTCTGATAAAACAGACTTTAAACCATCAAAGATCAAAAGAGACAAAGAAGGCCATTACATCATGGTAAAGGGATCAATTCAACAGGAAGAGCTAACTCTCCTAAATATATATGCACCCAATACAGGAGCACCCAGATTCATAAAGCAAGTCCTTAGAGACTTACAAAGAGACTTAGACTCCCATACAATAATAATGGGAGACTTCAACACTCCACTGTCAACATTAGACAGATCAACGAGACAGAAAGTTAACAAGGATATCCAGGAATTGAACTCATCTCTGCACCAAGCGGACCTAATAGACATCTATAGAACTCTCCACCCCAAATCAACAGAATATACATTCTTCTCAGCACCACATCGCACTTATTCCAAAATTGACCACATAATTGGAAGTAAAGCACTCCTCAGCAAATGTACAAGAACAGAAATTATAACAAACTGTCTCTCAGACCACAGTGCAATCAAACTAGAACTCAGGACTAAGAAACTCAATCCAAACCGCTCAACTACATGGAAACTGAACAACCTGCTCCTGAATGACTACTGGGTACATAACGAAATGAAAGCAGAAATAAAGATGTTCTTTGAAACCAATGAGAACAAAGATACAACATACCAGAATCTCTGGGACACATTTAAAGCAGTGTGTAGAGGGAAATTTATAGCACTAAATGCCCACAAGAGAAAGCAGGAGAGATCTAAAATTGACACTCTAACATCACAATTAAAAGAACTAGAGAGGCAAGAGCAAACACATTCAAAAGCTAGCAGAAGGCAAGAAATAACTAAGATCAGAGCAGAACTGAAGGAGATAGAGACACAAAAAACCCTCCAAAAAATCAATGAATCCAGGAGTGGTTTTTTGAAAAGATCAACAAAATTGACAGACCGCTAGCTAGACTAATAAAGAAGAAAAGAGAGAGGAATCAAATAGATGCAATAAAAAATGATAAAGGGGATATCACCACCGACCCCACAGAAATACAAACAACCATCAGAGAATACTATAAATGCCTCTACGCAAATCAACTAGAAAATCTAGAAGAAATGGATAATTTCCTGGACACTTACACTCTCCCAAAACTAAACCAGGAAGAAGTTGAATCCCTGAATAGACCAATAGCAGGCTCTGAAATTGAGGCAACAATTAATAGCCTACCCACCAAAAAAAGTCCAGGACCAGATGGATTCACAGCTGAATTCTACCAGAGGTACAAGGAGGAGCTGGTACCATTCCTTCTGAAACTATTCCAATCAATAGAAAAAGAGGGAATCCTCCCTAACTCATTTTATGAGGCCAACATCATCCTGATACCAAAGCCTGGCAGAGACACAACAAAAAAAGAGAATTTTAGACCAATATCCCTGATGAACATCGATGCAAAAATCCTCAATAAAATACTGGCAAACCGGATTCAGCAGCACATCAAAAAGCTTATCCACCATGATCAAGTGGGCTTCATCCTGGGATGCAAGGCTGGTTCAACATTCGCAAATCAATAAACGTAATCCAGCATATAAACAGAACCAAAGACAAGAACCACATGATTATCTCAATAGATGCAGAAAAGGCTTTTGACAAAATTCAACAGCCCTTATGCTAAAAACGCTCAATAAATTGGTATTGATGGAACGTACCTCAAAATAATAAGAGCTATTTATGACAAACCCACAGCTAATATCATACTGAATGGGCAAAAACTGGAAAAATTCCTTTGAAAACTGGCACAAGACAGGGATGCCCTCTCTCACCACTCCTATTCAACATAGTGTTGGAAGTTCTGGCTAGGGCAATCAGGCAAGAGAAAGAAATCAAGGGTATCCAGTTAGGAAAAGAAGAAGTCAAATTGTCCCTGTTTGCAGATGACATGATTGTATATTTAGAAAACCCCATTGTCTCAGCCCAAAATCTCCTTAAGCTGATAAGCAACTTCAGCAAAGTCTCAGGATACAAAATTAATGTGCAAAAATCACAAGCATTCTTATACACCAGTAACAGACAAGCAGAGAGCCAAATCAGGAATCAACTTCCATTCACAATTGCTTCAAAGAGAATCAAATACCTAGGAATCCAGCTTACAAGGGATGTAAAGGACCTCTTCAAGGAGAACTACAAACCACTGCTCAGTGAAATCAAAGAGGACACAAACAAATGGAAGAACATACCATGCTCATGGATAGGAAGAATCAATATCGTGAAAATGGCCATACTGCCCAAGGTGATTTATAGATTCAATGCCATCCCCATCAAGCTACCAATGACTTTCTTCACAGAATTGGAAAAAACGGCTTTAAAGTTCATATGGAACCAAAAAAGAGCCCGCATTGCCAAGACAATCCTAAGTCAAAAGGACAAAGCTGGAGGCGTCACGCTACCTGACTTCAAACTATACTACAAGGCTACAGTAACCAAAACAGCATGGTACTGGTACCACAACAGAGATATAGACCAATGGAACAGAACAGAGTCCTCAGAAATAATACCACACATCTACAGCCATCTGATCTTTGACAAACCTGAGAGAAACAAGAAATGGGGAAAGGATTCCCTATTTAATAAATGGTGCTGGGAAAATTGGCTAGCCATAAGTAGAAAGCTGAAACTGGATCCTTTCCTTACCCCTTATACGAAGATTAATTCAAGATGGATTAGAGACTTAAATGTTAGACCTAATACCATAAAAACCCTAGAAGAAAATCTAGGTAGTACCATTCAGGACATAGGCATGGGCAAGGACTTCATGTCTAAAACACCAAAAGCAACGGCAGCAAAAGCAAAAATTGACACATGGGATCTAATTAAACTAAAGAGCTTTTGCACAGCTAAAGAAACTACCATCAGAGTGAACAGGCAACCTACAGAATGGGAAAAAATTTTTGCAACCTACTCATCTGACAAAGGGCTAATATCCAGAATCTACAAAGAACTCAAACAAATTTACAAGAAAAAAACAAACAACCCCATCAAAAAGTGGGGAAAGGATATGAACAGACATTTCTCAAAAGAAGACATCCATACAGCCAACAGACACATGAAAAAATGCTCATCATCACTGGCCATCAGAGAAATGCAAATCAAAACCACAATGAGATACCATCTCACACCAGTTAGAATGGCAATCAGTAAGAAGTCAGGAAACAACAGGTGTTGGAGAGGATGTGGAGAAATAGGAACACTTTTACACTGTTGGTGGGATTGTAAACTAGTTCAACATTATGGAAAACAGTATGGCGATTCCTCAAGGATCTAGAACTAGATGTACCATATGACCCAGCCATCCCACTACTGGGTATATACCAAAGGATTATAAATTACTCTACTACAAAGATACATGCACACGTATGTTTATTGCGGCACTATTCACAATAGCAAAGACTTGGAATCAACCCAAATGTCCATCTGTGACAGACTGGATTAAGAAAATGTGGCACATATACACCATGGAATACTATGCAGCCATCAAAAAGGATGAGTTTGCGTCCTTTGTAGGGACATGGATGCAGCTGGAAACCATCATTCTTAGCAAACTATCACAAGAAGAGAAACCAAACACCGCATGTTCTCACTCATAGGTGGGAACTGAACAATGAGATCACATGGACTCGGGAAGGGGAACATCACACACTGGGGCCTATCATGGGGAGGGGGGAGGAGGGAGGGATTGCATTGGGGAGTTATACATGATATAAACGTCATGCACATGTACCCTAGAACTTAAAGTATATAAAAAAAAAAAAAAAAAAAAAAAAAAAAAAAAAAAACTGGATAGTGGCAGAGAGAGATGGCAATGGAGAGAAGTGGAAGTATAAAATCAACACAATTTCAAGATGGAATGTATATGTGGGATGAGGAAGAGAGAGGTGTCAAGATGCCTATATTTCAAACATGCATAATTGAAGTGATGGTGGTATAATTCACTGAAATTTATATTACTAGAAGAAGTTCCCTATTTCATTGCATGTGTATGTGTGTGTGTTTGCACATGCAGGCAGGCCAGAGAAATCACAATATTGGTTCTGGACACAGTGAGATAGATGTGTTATTGAAACAAGTAGCAATTAGTGTGGAGTTAATCAGAGAAGAGGTCTCAGCTGAATTTATATGGTTTTGAATCATGAGTGTATAGGTGGTGAGTGAAGCATAGGGTGTAGATGAGACTGCCTAAAGAGAAAATATAGTGTGAGAAAAGATAAAATATAAGATTGAGCCATGAGGATCTCTGACATTTGGAAATCAAGTAGAGGATAATGAGTGTTAAATAAGATGGACAGAATTCCAAAGTAGTAGTAGGAAAACCTAGAGATCATTGTGTCACAGGAGCCAAGAGAAGGAAGTTTCAAGAATTTACAATAACCAGCACACAATCAGAAATTACTAGTCATGTGAAGTAGTAGCAAAATGTTACCTATAGCCAGGAAAAAAATTAACAAAAAATAGAAACAGACCCAGAGATGTTGGAATTAATAGACACAGACTTTAAAACAGCCATTATGCGTATGTTTACATGTTTAAATAAAAAGATAAAGATAATGAGTAAACAAATGGATATTCTCAGTAGAGAAATGAATATGATAATAATAATAAAATATCTAAAATAAAAAGTTCACTGGATGGGCTTAGCAGCAGAGTGGACACTGCAAAAGAAAGGATCAGTGAACCTGAAGACAGAGTAGTAGAAACTATCCAAAGTAAAGCTAAGAGAAAAAAGGCTAGAGGTAGTCTCTGTTATCTGTGAAATGGTATTAAGCATTCAAATATTAATGTAATTAAAGTCCCCAGAAAAAGAGGAGAAAAAGATTTGAGATAAAAAAGAAGAGAGATTGAGATAAAAAAGTTTCGAAAAAATATGCAGTCAAAATTTTTTCCAAATTTGATGAAAAATATCAACATGCAAATCCAAGAAGTTCAATGAACACCAAACATGAATGGAAAATGATGGCAGCTGCTTGACTTCAAATCTCCCCATGCAACTTACAAAACCCTTCAAATAAATAGAGTGAAAATAGAAAATAACATTATGGCTTTAGCATTACTAAGAGTTGGAGAATACTACAAGCTGTAAATCATCAGCAAGTAGACAAATGCACCATATTCTAACAGTTCCCTTTTGCCCACTGCTTCAAGCCTATGGGTATAGAAAGTGAAGTAGGGAAGTATTAAAGAATGGTATCAAAAATAGTAGAGGGCATTAAGGACTTACATAAGGTATGCATACTCTCAAAAGAAAGCCCAACTAAGTTAAGAAAGGCTCTACACAATTTGGAACTTGGCCGTTCACACTACCAGCTGCAGGGAAAAGATTTGAAATGAGTGAGGCCCAGAAGGGGCAGCCCTGGAGAAGCACTGCTTCTTAGGGAGAATGAGATACAGAGAAGTGGAGGTATTCCTCGGTGAAATAGCTGTGAAAGGAAAGAAAAAAGAAAAGATAAAATTAATGTTTCTAGGAAAAAAGACACAGTAGTCCTTTTCTTTTTCTTCCTAACTTCACCATCAACATCTTCCATAAAAGAAACTTCACAGAAAAGGGCAGAACTAAAAGGAGATGCTGCTGTCACATGAGGAACTCTCTCCAGAGAATGAAGAAGTACAGAAGAACAGCAATCATATCCAAATAAAATGGTTGTAAAAAGTGAACCCAGGTAACTCAACTGAAGAAAATGTTCCCTCACCTCAGGGGCGGGGCGTGGTGGGGGGAGCCGTGAGCTAAGGAAAATTGTAACATAATACTGCCACAAAAATTAATTTTCCTCAGAATACAGTTTGGAGATATATAAAAAGAATCCAAAATATACAACTGAATCAGAAATAGAAAACTCAGCAACACGAATGGATCAAGAAAGAAGAAAAGGAAGAAATGAAATGATAGTCATTGAACATAGGAAGAATATCAAAGAAAATGGCAAAATCATACCAGAAATGTAGACAAAATTATGAGGCCCACGGGAGAATAAATTTAAATGGAAATTTAGTAAAAGGCATTGAAGAAAAGCAGGAAAACAACAAGAGAGCAAAAGGGAGGTAAAGAAAGAAATGAAAAAGGTCAGAGGAAAGTGATCGAAGTGGAAGACCGGCCAAGGATGTCCAACTGGAGTTCTTGGACGAGGAGAGCAAAACAATGGAATACAACTATTATTTAAAATTATAATCCAAGAAAACTTTCTGGAAATAAATCAGGAATTGAATCTACAAGTGAAAGGGTTCTCTTGAAAAAGTTGACCTGGCATGATGATATCAGAGCCATATCCTAGTAGAACTGCCAAGCTTTAAAGAGGAAGAAAAGAACCCATATGGCCTTTTGGAGGAAACATAAAATAGCTTGAAAGGAGAAGAGGATTCGACTGACATTGGATTTCTCAACAACAACATACAAAGCAAGACGTGAGTGAAGCGCACTTTGAGAAGCTTGAGAAAATGCAAGTCAAGAACTTTATATCTAGCCGAGCGGTTCTTCAAATATTAATGATATAGAAAAACAGTTTTGAAGATGCAAGAACACAAGAATACTGTGCCCACATGCCCTTCCTGATGAATCCACTGCAGAATTAATTGTACTTTATTCAACTAAGAGCTGACTGCAGACACTTCAGCAGGAGGATTGAAGGTGGGCATTTCATATATAGATCTAGGACTAATACAAGGTTGGAGATATGGATATAAGAATGGTAGTTAGACATTGCATTTTCTAACAGAATAGAAATAGTACAATTTTTAAAATGGGAGAAGTGGGTAAGAAGAAAGTAGAATAAGATCATTGAGTTTACACTATAAGTAATAGGGAGCCAAAAGATACTATTTAAAACTGACAGGGCCGGGTGCAGTGGCTCAAGCCTGTAATCCCAGCACTTTGGGAGGCCGAGACGGGCGGATCACGAGGTCAGGAGGTCGAGACCATCCTGGCTAACACGGTGAAACCCCGTCTCTACTAAAAAATACAAAAAACTAGCCGGGCGAGGTGGCGGGCGCCTGTAGTCCCAGCTACTCGGGAGGCTGAGGCAGGAGAATGGCATAAACCCGGGAGGCGGAGCTTGCAGTGAGCTGAGATCCGGCCACTGCACTCCAGCCGGGCGATAGAGCGAGACTCCGTCTCAAAAAAAAAAAAAAAAAAAAAAAAAACTGACAGACCAGAGGGTAAAACATTAAAAAAATTTAAAGAAGGTAATAGAGTCCTACAAAGGTAGCCATTAGAACAAAATTAAACATTTTCCTAAATATCAAAAGGAATTTTCTAAAAAGGAAAGAAAGTACACAAAGAGCATTTTAAAAATAGGTTCAGTGATTAAATTCTGCCAAAAAAAACTGGTTTTTCAGTTTATTTTATACAAAAAAAGAAAATTAAATGCAAGTGGTAAGCTGCTATGCACCAAATGTTTAGCTTAGAAAAATAAAATACTCCTAGGAAACAATTTATCTTTTGTTTGCAGGACAGTCAAATAGATGTAATAGCACATCAGTTCTAGATGAGTGCTTAAACAGAACGAAAACCTAAGCATCTCAGCAGCAGCTACTTTGCACCAACCACTTACTATGTCTAGCTGCCTGCTGGTCACTTTATAGGAAGCCTTCACTGCAACACTGAGGCATTATTTTTATGGATGAGCAAATTGAGACTCGGAGAAGTTAACAATTAGCAGTAGGTCACTTCATTATAAGTGGCAGAACCAAGCTTTAAGTATAAGTGTGTTGACACCAAGGCAATATGTCTTTGCTACTTTGTGGCAGGACACTGTTTTCCTTCTGTATCTCTTTCTTTCATCAGGTTCTAGCCCAGAATACTGGCCATTTTTGAGCTATTCACCTCTGTTGGAATTTGTAAGCATTAAGTGAAATTGTGAATTTGCCTGTCGCTGACTCCAGGGAAGAGATGAGTCAATCAACTCTGAAGAATCAAGATTTCCAGAAGATCTAAAGCCCCCTTGCCTTCCTCTTTCTCAGCTACCCATCAAATAAGAGGCCCCGTTGGAGAACCAGAAAGGACATTCTCCAAGCTGTCTGAAATCCCGGTTGGTACTCCAGGCTTCAACAACTTCAGCACAATGACAGACAGCAAAGAATATCCTGGCCTTTGACAACCCCCTGCCTTCTAACATACCGAGGTTAATCAGACCCAGGACAATTTGGAAGGGGCTCTTCTGCCACAACTTGGGGAGTGGAGGATGGGAAGGCCATAGGAGCCCCAGCAGGTAGGCCACATAGCCTGAGTTATGGAACTAACTCCGGTCTGTCTTCCAAATGTTTCTGGTGTGTCAGATCTATGGCAGCCTGAGGGGCATATTCTGAAGCCATTTCCCTCCCAGAAATCTCTGACTTCTTTCAGCTTTTTGATGTTATTATACTAAGAGAATATGAACACCTCCTTCCAGCCAATGCTGTAGTTATAAAACAGTTCACCAAAGGGCCTATATTTCCTTGAGAACAAAAAGACAATGCAACAAGAAAAAGCATTTTAAAAAGATCTTCAAAAGAGGCTTGATAATTGCATCATTTAAAGGACCTCAGGGAGTCTCAATGCTACATAGGGCCTGGGACAAGGCACCTGAACTCCATGCCTTGGTGAACTGCATTTCTTTTAGCTTCTCTGCTTGGAATCACGATATCCCCATTGTATGCTGAATTTTGAAGGCCGATTAGCATTTTTGGCTCTTCCCTGCTGGCATCACCCTATTTCCTTGGGGACCCCAGGCTCTCAGCTGTAGAAGACTCTCAGACAGACACACATTGCCCCAACATACTACCCTGCACACGTACTAAACTCTGAGGCTCCTGTGGAGTTGTGTGTTGTACTCCTCAGCTCCAGACCACTGTGTCCTGCCCTGGCCTCCACCCAGTCCTGATGGAGGCCCCAACATATGTGGCTCAACCCACACAGGCCTCAGAGTTTGGCAAAGTGTCCCACGCACAATAACTTTTGAGTCAGTAGTGCCTGCCCACCCCCCGCCCCCACCTTCCCCACCATCTGCAATGTCTTGGAGCCTACTAATGAACTAATTAATGTATCTTACATATTCTTGATATGGTAAATTCATGGGCTTAGGGAAACCTATTTTGTATTTTTCCTAATTCGTGCTTCCCCTGGACAGTTTACCAATACCCTGCTGCCGGCATTTACATTTAATGTCATCAGGAAGCAGTGAATATAAATGTGCAATAAATGTGCAGCTGTCCTTGGGTTCTGCACAAGCAGTACTTTAAATAATGAGCTAAAAGAACAAACTTAGAGGGTAATTTCCAACCTCCTTCATGTCTCTAACACCATGAAGTTTTGCTGTATTGGTTGCATCTTTTGGCATTGTTCATATACTACGTGCCTGGATTCTGTTTCTTGAACTTGTTGGGAAATGGAATCATATTGGGGATGGCTCTGAGTTCCCCATAACCATACCATTAGTTTCAGAGTGTTCCCTATAGTAATAATAAAAAAGCTTCAAAACATGCTGAAAATGTTTTAGAACATGGTAGCTTCAAAGACATTCATTAAAAGGATAGGCTGGTCTGCATGCTGGCTATTTTACTGCTTTTCTAAACTTGGGTGAACCCCTGGAGGAGAAGCCCCAAACGGGGGGTAGTTCCAGCAGCCCAGGATGGAGCAAAGTGGACAAATTACAAGTCTGCAGGAGACAAGTGGTCAAGAGAGCATGGGTCACTGCTGAGCAGAGCTGGGATCAGGCAGGTTGAAGGAAAGGCACAAGGAAAGGACACCTCTCTGTCTGCCATCATGCCAAAGTCATGCTTCTGCTGCCTGGAAATTTCTGTCTGGCAGGAGAGGCTCATATTTCTTTTCTTTAAGACAGGATGATAATACACATTTGGTGATACAATTAAGAAACATGATATTGGAAAGTTGCTGACCAAGTGCCACCTAGCATTCTTTCTCCTGTACTGGCCACATGCTCATTCCTCATGGCTACTGCCAGCCATGCCCAAGAACCGGGGCACCAGCCTGGCAGGGTGAGTGTGGCTCCATGCTTTAAGCCAGAGAATTTAGTAGACTACGATCTGTTACTGTGTCAATCTGAAAGCTGAGGGCTCTGAAGGGTACGTGGTACCCATTCTCTGACTCTCACTCCCAAAAGTCGTTTTCTCCCTGAGTCAACATATGGTTGATTCCCAAGGCCCTTCCTAGGAATTGGAAGCCAACAGTGACACAAAGCACTTAGGAGGCACACAACCACAAATGTGTGAGGTTTGCCTTCCCGTATTTTCTGGACCCATGTTCAAGCATGGAACTCTCTAGTTCATAAAGGGTTTTACTCTTGCAGGAATCAGCAAACTATGGCCTGTGGGTGGAGGGCCAGATGGGGCCATGCTCATTCATTTACATACTGTCTAATGGTTGCTCGAAATCACAGAGTTGAGTAACTGAGACAGACTGGAAGGCCCACACAGGCAAAAAATGTACTATCCCAACCTTCACAGAAACAGTTTGCAGGCCCCTGATTTAGAGTAAGACCAGTTCTCCTGGGGGCAATGGATTGTCTTTGCTTTCAGCTTGACCAATGTCCCTGGGTAGGGATGGAGAGGGAGCCCATCTCTCTAGATGATTCTGATGAGAAGAACAAGGGTACTCCACCTGGAATGTGAGCCTCTGATCTTCCGGGCATCTGGCACGCCCATTTCTTCCACAGAGCAGGAATAGAAGCTCCTCCCAACAGGGGGTCTTGACTACTTGAGACCACTGTAAAAGAAAAGTAAGAACAAGTGATTCGTGTTTGTGTTTCCTGTAAAATGAACATGGTTATCAATACCATTAACCTGGTTACCACTTACTTTGATGCAGATACAGCCATGTTCATGTTTCACAGCTTCGTGAAACAGGCCTGCGCCTTCAATCAGAGGCAGTCCAAATGACAAAATTGCCAACCCTTTCTATCTGCAGTGGCCCAGGAATTATCAAATAACCTTAATTCCTATTAAACTCCTGCCTATTTACCATTACCTGAACCTTGAGGCAAAATCTAAATCCAAACCATCACATGTAATCTCCAATCTCACATATTTTCCCAAAAGAATCATGTGTTAGGAAAGGATGATTGATAGCTCAAAGTCACCAGTGCTGATTCCCGTGTTAGCAACCATAGCTGAGGTCAATGCTTAGAACTGGCGTGGGAAGATGTTCTCAAAACTGCAGCTTTGTGCCTTTGTGGTTATGTAACAGCCTCCTCCATACAGAGGATTACCACAAATTGGTGCTTCCTGCTGTTCTCTCATGTTGACGAGGCATTTTATATTCTGGAGGAATATTCTGGAGGGAGGAGGTTGGTGAAGATTGGTAAAGTGGAGAAGACAGACTTTTTTTTTTTTTTTTTTTTGAGACAGAGTCTCACTCTGTGGCCTGGGCTGGAGTGCAGTGGCCAGATCTCAGCTCACTGCAAGCTCCGCCTCCCGGGTTCACGCCGTTCTCCTGCCTCAGCCTCCCGAGTAGCTGGGACTACAGGCGACCGCCACCTCGCCCGGCTAGTCTTTTATATTTTTTAGTAGAGACAGGGTTTCACCATGTTAGCCAGGATGGAGAAGACAGACATTTTAACAAAATATTCATATTTATCTGGTCTCTAACATGAAATCTGCATATTTTGTGGTATATTAATTAAGTCATTTTTGTAAGTTATAAATGATACTAGTACAGTAAGTCCTCAACGTCATCAATAGGTTCTTGGAATCTGTAACTTTAAGCAAAACAACATACAGCAGGTTCATAAATAATGTCACTTCCTTTAATGTTTTGTTATAACATTAATGAGAAAAAAATGCTTTTGTTATATGTTGTTTTGCTTAAAGTTGTAGTTTCCAAGCACCTATCAATGCCATTAAGTGAGAACTTACTGTATAATAACATTATGTTAGAGTTTAATGGGCTCCCAAAAGATCTTCTCTCACCAGGTAGACAGTTCTCTCTTTTAGAGATAAAAGAATTGAGCCTCACAGAGACCTTATAACCAGTCAGAGTCCCACCACATTCCCACCTATAATTCACCACTAAATCCTTAGTCTGGCTGCAGAAAACAGAAAAGATTTATTTTCTCAAAAGTCAACTTTTTAAGACTACATTGATCCTAATAAGAGAATTCAGAAAGCAACTCTTAGACTCAAGTTTTTCTGCTTATTGCCACCACCACACTCTCCCAGTCATATGACAAGAGTCGTTTGCAGTAGGAAGCAAAACCAGAAATGCACTTGAGCAGCCTTTCTGTGTCCTTCCTCGCCTCGCCCCCATTGGGGGCCTGCATGATGGTGAGTGGCCACATAAACAGTCCCTACGTCTCCAGGAGTCCTTTTCGCCATGGCTGCTGGAATGACTCATCCTTCTCTATCTGTAGCCTAGGCTTTCCCCTTCTTAATTTCCATGAGGGAGCAGTCTTAGATCAGAGCTTCCCCCAGGGGACAGGACCAAGGCCCTCCCTAAAAGGTCCTGGATCTGGTATAAATCTAACCATGGGAGAAAACAGAATTGAGTTAGAGACAACATCAAGGGCAAACTTGAAGGGGAGCAAAAATCACAATAGGGGTGTGGGAACCGGACCACAGAGTTACAGTGGTCATTTCTTCCCCACCACATCTTCTTTGTGAACTTTACCTTGCCCACTGCCCCAAGGGGCAACCATGTGGCTCATGGCCCTGGCCACCAATAATTGAACTGGGAGTAGACCCACTTTAGACATGACCCACTGTAACCAATCAGATATCTTTATCTAGAACTTGGAGTTGGGACACAGAAAGCCTGAGGGCATTTGTTGTCTGTGAGTGCTAGACTCACAAGATTCTGTGGGCTCAAGAACTGAGTTACACAGTCATTTAAGGTCATGTGCTAAGAGTATGCCTGACTGGGGGCAGAGGATGGAGCAGACACAAAGATAACTGAGAGAAAGGGAGGAGGAAGAGCAGCTCCAGACTCTAGCCCTTCAGTGATCCAGGTGCAATTCTTCAAACTGGGTTTCATAGTATTCCCTTATCACTGTGCAAGTAATTCCCATTTACTTAAGCTATTCTGAGTGGGTTTCTGGCCCTAGAAACTGAATGCTCCCTGACCATAAGATGAAATGGCTAGGGTGGAGCTGGGAGGCAGAGGCAGTGAGTGAGGGAGCTAGAAGGATTTTTCCAGAGAAAGTAAATCTTAGAGTCCAAGCATATGCATGCTATCCACACGTTCCAAATTTTAGGAGACAGCCCTGTTTCAAATGTGCCAGCTTGCCCAAATTTCTGTTTAGTCAATTGTGGTATATCTGTTTACATATATAATTTTAGCATCGGGAAGGCCCTCCTAAGTAAGACACAAACCTGGAAACCATAAAGTAAAGACAGGATTGACAGATTAGACTACCTAGCCCTGAATTTTTAAATTGCCTTTGACAAAAGCCACTGTGAGCAAAATTAAAACTGAAGAGGCAGCTTGGGATCTAAGTGACAGCTGTAGACCCCCTGCACACTACAGACTCCCTCCTGTTGCAGACCAGACCTCTGTACAGGTCTAGCCCTGGCTTTGTGGCTGTCACGACTACTGAAAATGTCGAAACTGTTGGCAGCAAGAACATGACCTCTTGCTGTCCCAGAATGAGGAAATGAAAGGGAAAAAAGAGGAAATGGGATGAAATGAAAAATGGATGAGAACAACATAGAGGAAGCAAGAAACATTGAGAAAGATGAAAAAAATGAGCTGCTTATCTCTCCTCTGGTTCTGGGCCCTCTCCTTTGTGCTATCCTAGTGTGTGCTCTATTAGTCCATTCTTACATTGCAATAAAGAACTGCCTGAAACTGGGTAATTTATAAAGAAAAGATGTTTAATTAGCTCATGGTTCCTGTGGGCTCTATAGGCTTCTGCTTCTGGGGGAGGCTTCAGGAAACTTACAATCATGGCAGAAGGTGAAGGAGAAACAGGCCATGACCAGCAAGAGAGGGGGCGAAGGAGATGCTACACACTTTCAAACAACCAGATTTGCTGAGAACTCCATCATGAGACAGCACTGTGGGAGTGGTGCTAAACCATTAGAAACCACCCCTATGATCCAATCACCTCCCTCCAAACCCCTACTCCAACACTCAGGATCACAATGCAACATGAGATTTGGGTAGGGACACAGAGCCCAGCCATACCTACCATTCCACCCTTGGCCCCTCCCAAATCTCATGTCCTCTCACATTGTAAAATACAATCATCTCTTCTCAATGGTCCCCCTCATTCCAGAATTAACTAGAAAGTCCAAATCCAAAGTCTCATCTGAGACAAGGCAAGTCTCTTCCACCTATGAACCTGTAAAATCAAAAACAAAAGTTAGCTACTTCCAAGATACAATGGGGGTACAGGCATTGGGTAAATACTCCCTTTCCAGAAAGGAGAACTCAGTCACAACAAAGAGGCTACAGGTCCCATGCAAGTCCGAAACCCAGCAGGGCAGTCATTAAATCTTAAAGCTCCGAAATAATCTTCTTTGACTCCGTGTCTCACATTCAGGCCACACTGATGCAAGGGGTGAGCTCCCAAGGCCTTGGGCAGCTCTGCTTCTGTGGCTCTGCAGGGCACATCCTCTGTAGCTTCTTTCATGGACTGATGTTGAGTGCCTGTGCCTTTTCTAGGTGCATGGTGCAAGCTGTCAGTGGATCTACCATTCTGGGGTCTGGAGGATGATGACCTTCTTCTCACAGCTCCACTAGGCAGTGCCCCAGTGGGAACTCTGTATGGGGGCTCCAACCCCACATTTTCCCTTTGCACTGCCCTATTAGAGATTCTCCATGAATGGTCTGCGCCTGCAGGAGACTCCTGCCTGGATATCCAGGCCTTTCCATACATTGCCTGAAATCTAGGTGGAGGTTCCCAAGCCTCAACTCTTACCCTCTTTGTACTTGCAGGCTTAACACCATATGGAAGCCACCAAGGCTTGTGGCTTGCACCCTCTGGAGCAGCAGTCTGAGAAGTATCTGGGGCCCTTTTAGCCACAGCTGGAGCTGGAGCAGGTGGGACGCAGGGCACCATGTCCCAAGGCTGCACAAAGCAGCAGAGTCATGGGCCTGGCCCCATGAAACCATTTTTCCCTCCTAGGCCTCCAGGCCTGTGATGGGAGGGGCTGCCCCAAAGATCGCTGAAATGCCTCATAGGCATTTTCCCCAATGTCTTGACTGTTAGTATTTGGCTCCTCTTTACTTATACAAATTTCTGTATCAGGCTTTAATTTCTCCCCAGAAAAATGAGTTTTTCTTTTCTACCATATGACCAGGCTGCAAATTTTCCAATCTTTTATGCTCTGCCTCCCTTTTCAATATATAAGTTCCGGTTTCAGGTCATTTCTCTGTTTATGCAGATGAGTTAGGCTTTTGGAAGCAGCCAGGCCAGATCTTGAACACTTTGATGCTTAGAAATTTCTTCTGCCAGATACCCTAAATCATTTCTCTCAAGGTCAAAGTTGAACAGATCCCTAGAGCAGGAGCACAGTGCCACCAGTCTCTTTGCTAAACCATAGCAAGAGTGACCTTTCCTCCAGTTCCCAATAAGTTCCTCATCTCTATCTGAGACCTCATCAACCTGGCCATCTCTGCCCATATCACTATGAGCATTTTGGTCAAAACCATTAAACAAGTCTCTAGGAAGTTCTAAACATTTCCTCATCTTCGTGTCTTCTTCTGAGCTTTCCAACCAATTCCACCCTTTGCCCATTATCCAGTTCCAAAGCTGCTTACACATTTTCAGGTATCTTTGTAGCAAGGCCTCACTTCTCTGGTACCAATTTTCTTCATTAGTCTGTTCTTGCATTGCTATAAAGAACTACCTGAGACTGGGTAAGTTATAAAGAAAGATGTTTAATCAGCTCACAGTTCTGTGGGCTGTAAAGGCTTCTGCTTTTAGGGAGGCCTCAGGAAACTTACAATCAAGGCAGAAGTTGTAAAGGAGAAACAGGCACACCTTCACATGGCCAGCAGGAGAAAGGCAGGGAAGTGTTACATGTTTTCAAACAACCAGATCTCCTGAGAACTCTATCATAAGGCAGCACTATGGGGATGGTGCTAAACCATTAGAAATCATCCTCATGATCCAATCACCTCCCACCAAGTCCCACGTCCAACACTTGAGATTACAGTTTAACATGAGATTTGGGTGGGGACACAGAGCCAAACCATATCATGCACCAACTCAATTAAGCTGTTGTCATCTTAGTCATGGGCTCACTGTAGAACGGGAGTGGTAGGAAGAAACATTAAGTGAGTGGTCATAATGGTGGCTTAGAATTCAAACCCAATCCATGTGACCCCACAACCATGTTTGGGCAAATTAAATCCATGATTATCCAAAGGGTTTCAAAATCGATTTTTTTAGATCTAACTGTTTCCTTCCTATTCTTATCATTTCCTTTTCCCTCAAAGAAAATTCCCTTTATTCTTTCCACCCACTAGAATGGAGACTTGAAATTAGGTTCTGTTAGCTTGCCAAATGATAAACAGCTCTCTCAAATTAAGCCGCATCTCATCCAGAGAGAAGGCAATAAAAATAGTGATTTATGTGGTCGAGAGTACAGTGAGACGTTTTTATAGCATCACAGATGGTTTTCCAAATTGCAGAGCAGCTTTATTTCTTTCTGCATATCTCAATTTCTCAGTCCACAGTTTGAAAATAATAAAGCTGCCCTCTTCCTACTTCTCGGGTGAACTGGTTAAATCATGCAAGTCTATAAATAAAAGCACTTGAATCCTAGAGAGAAGAGTCAAATGATAAAATAATCCCATTTTTCATCCATATGATGACATTTCATCCATATAATGAGAAGGCTAGACATATTGCAATGTTTGTGGGGAAACGATCTGGCCCAGAGAACACCTGACTCCTTGGAGTGTCAAGCTGGGGAAGAGAACTCAAATATATGCAGAGTACCATTATTTCAGATATATGTCTGATAGCTCTGAAGTAACTACTGGAAGCACCTATGGGGTGGTATGATAAGATAACTGCGATTTACATTTATACTTAACTCCTCCTATTGTTTTTAAAAAACAAAACTGCTTGAGTTTGGTTTTCATCATGCTGGCTTCAGTCTTAGCCCAGGCTCTCCACATACTCTCTGTTCCAACTTCCACCCTAGGTGTACACGAAATGCATTCTCAGCACCTCTGGGCCCATTCCCTTCTACCCAAGCCAGGAGTGCTGAGTGCTAAGATTTGACAATCCAGATCAGAAGCAGCATGATGCAATGTTGAGAACACAGCCCTGGAACAAGTCTGCTGCGTGTGAATCCCAACTCGCCTCTCTGACCTGGCATATCTCCTCATCCGTGACATGGGCGTGGCACTAACATGCCTACTCATAGGGCTCTGGGGACAGTTAAATGAGGCAGGGTCCATAAAGCACTTAGCTCACTGCCTGGTACAATGAATGGCAACTACTTTTCATAGGCAATTATGAGAAATATGGTGAAGGTAGGCAGAGTAAAATAGTTGGATTGGTGCTTCTTCTGCAGGTGGCATTCAACGTTTTTTGTGTATTTGTTTGTATTTATTTTTCTTATAGCAAATTTCCTCTTTTAAACTGTGACCAAACAAATAGAATGATTGCTATGGTTTTACAATTTGCATGGCTGAATGAATATACCTTTAGTAGTTTTTTAAATCATGTTTCTAATTGTTAGAAAAAAAAATTCTTTTTTTATCTTCTGGGATTTCAAGGGATATCTTCTGGGATATTATCTTCTGGAAAATAGGTATGAAATTGATATGGGACAGAGGCCATGGCATATATCCTACAAAATCTGTATCTACACTCTTATATTATACTTACTTGCCCGTATCTTTGAACTTGGGACCAATCATAAGATCCTACATTCTAGAGTTCCCAGAAAAAGAACATAGTAATTGAGTATGTATTGAATGTTGTTGGCTGGGTGTGGTGGCTCACGCCTGTAATCCAAGCCCTTTGGGAGGCTGAGGTGGGTGGATTACTTGAGGTCAGGAGTTTGAGACCAGCCTGACTAATATAGTAAAACCCTGTGTCTATTAAAAATTCAAAAAAATTTAGCCGGGAGTGTTGGCATGTGCTTGTAATCCCAGCTCCATAGGAGGCTGAGGCAGGAGAATTGCTTGAACCTGGGAGGTAGAGATTTCAGTGAGCTGAGATCACACCACTGCACTCCAGCCTGGGCAACAGAGCAAAACTCTGTCTAAAAAAAAAAAAAAAAAAAAAAAAAAAAAAAAGTTTATGGGTGAGTATTGAGCTAAGTGCATTATCTCATTCAACCCTCAATCTTATGAAGCAAATACTGTCATTAGCCCTATTTTACAGATGTGGAAACTGAGCCTTAGAGAAGGAAGTAATTGCCATAAGTCACACATCTAAGAAATAATGAAGTGAAAATTTGAACCAAAAGCACCTGGATCCAGAGCCCATGTTTTAGGAACTTGCGGTGGCTTTGATGCATCAGAATGTGGGAGCTGCAGGCCTGTGTGGACTAGTCTTGGACTCTTAGCTGCTCTGCCATCCCACAGCAGCTGATAGGTTCATAAGAAGCCACCGGCAACTGCTGCCAAGTTACCAGTAAGAAAATCAGACACTTTGATCTATCTATCAGTTGGAATGTGCATGTCCAGAATAGATCTAGGTATTTTTAAAAAAGCATTCAATGCCTGATTTTTAAACAAACTCCACATGCAAAGAAAATGCCCATGCATTTCTTTAAGCAGGAATATAAGTTAGTGAATTTGTTTCTTCTTGTTAAAATGGTTAGAATTTGTTAGAAATTCCTTTTATCATAAAGTAAAAATTATCAGCTTTAACCTTCTCATTTGTCTCCTACTGCTTCTTTTCTTGTTCTTTATTCTCATCCGTCCCCTTCTCTGTCTTTGCCTCTTCTCTTCCTCTATTACTTCATAAGAATCTAAGCAACTCCTTTAAACCTCAAATCAAATGTTCTTCCCTTGGATAGAGATCACTTCCATCCCCTTCATAACTAGCTGGGCCTGGTACCTTTTGGTTAGCAATTTTGCCAGAGATGTTGGAGAAAAAGGTGGCATTTCGTCTTGAAAATCCAGCCTGCAAGGCATTTACCATCTCATGCTGGTTTCGTAAGGCCCTGCTGTCCCTCCAGAATAGAGGCCCACAGCACTCACTAGGTACCAGGCATGGTGAATGTGCTTGCCCAAGCTCTCTAGTAGGTGGCAGATTTACCCAGGTCTGCCTGACTTTAGAGCCTATTCTTTTAATCATTATACCTTACTGTCTTTATAGACAAGGTCAGGTTCTCTATGCTTCTGTGAGATAACTTTCCACAGGAATGTAGATAGTTATTGTAGAGACACTAGGTGCCACCTGCTATAGCCCTCAGAAGTGGCATCAGAATATGCCTGGGCTTTCTGTTTTTAGGACAAGGAAGAATGAATGTGACAGTGAAAGGTTCTATTTGTAAAGGATGGAAGAGCAGAAATCCCCAAATGCTAGACAAAAGAATGTGGACAAGTATATTGTATCCAATCATAGTATGTTAGAGCTGAGTTGGGCCTTAAAGATGATCTCCTCTAACCCCTTTATTTGCAGTTGAAGAAGTTGAGGATCTGAGACATTAAGTGAATTGTCTGAGGACACACAGCCAGTTTGTTAGATGCAGACCCAAGAATGAATTTTTTTCATTCAGAATAAGCTATTTTTTGCAGTCCACCTTCACTCTACTTGGGGTTCATTTCTTTTTAAGAAGTCTCAAAGATTAGAAAATTGAATCGTTTTGAGCAATATAATGTCACAGTGTACAATTCTGCTGAAAGTAATTATAACAGCAATGCCAGGAGATCTCCCAAATCCATGGGTTCCAAAATGTTCCCGCCTTTTGCTAAGCTAATATATAGAATTTCAAAACCATATTTATACCACATAAAATTTCCAAAGAGCTGGGCAATTTCCTATAAAAACTCAGTTATGCACTGATTGCCAAGTTGGAAAACTCAGGGTTTCCTGGCAACACCCACTTGGGCTCTAGGGAATGCAAACTTCTCAGCAAACAACTTCTTCTGACTTACCAGCTCCATCAGCAGCCATGACCCGAGTCACAGTAGCTCTTTCTGAAGTTCTTGTCTCTGTTGCTTATGTTTCTTAAGAACCTATAATCTTGCCTTAATCCCTTACCAGCCAAATACCTCCTACATGCTAAACTCCTGGAACGAAAGGTCTACATTTCTCTCATGCTAAGAGTTTGGGACTAGAATTCAGATGAACTCATTTCTGGTACTGGTTCAAAAGCAAATGAGCCCTGTAAATTAGTTACCTCATGGGTAAAATATAGACAATAACTCCTACCTGTTCATCTTTCAGGGCTGTTCTGAAGGTTTTCAACATCTGAAATTCACAGGATCATGGAGACGAACTAAACCATCATGGAGACGAACTAAACCAGATGCATCTAGCCCCTCATGTTAGAGTTGAGAAAACAGAAACCCAGGGCTTGGGGGCTACCTTGAAGTCATCAAGGTCCTGGTTGATGACAAAATCAGGACCAAGCTTCTGATCCTCCCAAATATTCCTTCACTCCTCAGTGCTGCCTGTGATGAGAAAGATCAAAGCATGCATGCAATTGTAAATCATGACACAGAGGCAACATGCAATTATTTAGGTACTAATTAATGGACTGTGTATCAAGTCAGCACTAATCAAATTCTTCATGCCTTGACAGGGTTGTAGCTTGTCAGGAATTTCTGAAGATGAAAAAACTATTTGTCTCAGGACAAATCCTTCTCCTTCCAGTAAATACAAGGAAAGGAGAAAGTGTAACCAGGGGTATTTAAGCTCAGCCTCCTCCAGCAACCATCTGCTGTGGCTTTTTTTTTTTAATTGTTATTGAGATGTAATTTACATACCATAAAATTCACCATGTTAAGGTGTGCCGTAGTATATTCACAAGGTTGTATAACCATCACTACCCTCTACTTCTAGAACATTCTCATCATCCTGTTGCTTTTTGAACGTCAGTATTGTCAGCTCAAGTACAGCTTCACTCACATGTGGCTCTCAGTTCAGGTATATTCTGTGCTATCCCTCGTGTAGTGTTCATCTTGACCTACATGATCAGATGTCCCAAGTTCACTCTGTATTTGAAGAGCTCCATGTCTACTAAAGGTCTGATTCCCTGCTGTGGGCCAGCAGTAGGAATGAGATGGTCACTAAGCCTCAAAATAAACCTTAGCAATGAGAATCTAAAAAGCAAAGCTCAGCCACCAAGGCTAATTTGCAGGGCAAAAAAAGGAGAAAATTTCCTAAGCCAAGAGTGGGTAGAACTGAAAGTGGGAAGTGGGGCTAGTTTAAGGACTGTGGAGGGTTTTCCAAAGTGTACTCTCTCCTGCCTTAGAGCTCATATGCATGCTGGATCATCTTCCACCCCTATCACATCCCCCCATTTTCGCTTCATCTAAGCCCCCTGGGATGCTGGAGCACCCACTGCGGGAGGCACCTGAACTTCCCTATCACAGTCCATCTCACCTGTGCACACCATGATTACCTGCTGACTTGTCTGCATTCCTGAATAGACTGGAAGCTTCAAAAAGGAAGAAGCCCTGCCTTTTTGGTTACTTATTCACCCTGCTTCTCAGCATCCTCTGGCACTGTCTCAGTAAAGACTTCTTGAACAAGTTATTAATCTGGCCACAAACCCAAATTTCTTTCTATATCCCTCTAATGCTCAAATTAAAGTTTGAGTGTGAGAATGTACCCGAGCCTCACACAGTTATTTATGGTGGATACACAAAATAATAATAATCCTGGGTCAAAGCTGCTTTCCTGTAGCTTTCACTAAACAGTCCTCATTTTGATCCAAAGACCAAGAGAGAATACATCCTTTCCCTCTTCTCTGTGGTACCCCTTTAGGTATGTGACATGAGCTGTCATGTCCTCTATACTTTTTATTATTTGAGTTAACCAACTGTACTTCCTTCAGCAATTAGGCATAACATATGAATTATTTACTTATTCATTCAACAAATATCTTATGGCATGGTCTATGTATAAAGCACTGTGCCAGGGCAGTGGGGGTGAGCAAAGGCATGGCACAGATGCTGCCTTGAAGTCTACTGTCCACCATGGTTGTGCTCTTCCCACTCTCTGGGGTTTCTTGAATGTCCCTTTCCAGATGTGGTCTCCAGAAGTGGACAATATATTTCCAAGTAGTCTGACCAACACAGAGTTCAGAACTATAACTCATGATCTAGGTCCTCTGCTTCCAAAAACTTTTGACTGTTCGTGTTATCCTTAGATAAATGCTCAGGGTGTACTAATGGTGTGTGTGTGTGTGTGTAATGTAAAAAGACACTTGGCTAATATTTTTGTAAGATGCTTGTTCCTTATGCTTAAAACAAATATGTGGTAGTATTTCTGGTGATCAAATTTCAAGTTAAACACATCCTTATCTCAAGTCCCTCTCCTGCTCCAAAAATCTCTTAGGAATAAGCAGATTGCAATCTTCTTCATATCAAACTGAACTCATAAGAATGGACAAATTCTTTTAAAAAACAACACAGGATATTTTGCACTGCCACTAATGGTTCTTTATGATGTTTCTGAAAATAATTGGAAGGGAAGCATGGACATCTGGCATGTGAATGAAGCTGTTTCTAATTAGGAGGGCTGTTTGTCTTCAAAGCAGAGTGAGCACTGGGGTACTCTTGGATGTGCTCTTCTTTGATGATGCTTGCTCAGGGCCTGGCAGCCTCCAACCTTCACCTATTTGAAGCCTGGGGTCCATGGGTAGGGGGTAGGCCACCTCCTTTTAGCTTCTGACCTAAATAACTTTGGTCCTTAAATTCCTTCAGGCATTGGGCTTTTAACTTTGGTGTTTGCTTTGAAGCTGAAAAATATGATTTTTTTTTTTTTTTGGTCATGCTGTTTACTGGGTACTTTCCGTCTGTGCAGGAGACAGTATCACCAGGAGCCAAAAGGTCAGCAGAAGAGAAAGTGCCTCTCATCTATGACAACTGGGATAAATGTGGGAGAACTCTGTCAGACTTGGGTGGTCAGGAGACCCAGGAACAATTCCAGGAAAAGCGGAGTGCCTAAGAGTCATTCTGTTTTCTACTCCTTTTTTTTTTTTTGAGACAGAGTTTTGCTTTTGTCGCCCAGGCTAGAGTGCAGTGGCACAGTCCTGGCTCACTGAAACCTCCAACTCCTGGGTTCAAGCAATTCTCCTGCCTCACTCTCCTGAGCAGCTGGGATTATGTGCCTGCCACCGTGCCCAGCGAATTTTTGTAGTTTCAGTAGAGACGGGGTTTCACCATGTTGTCCAAGCTGGTCTCGAACTCCTGATTTCAGGTGATCCACCCACCTTGGCCTCCCAAAATGTTGGGATTACAGGCACGAGCCACAGCCTTGTTTTCTACTCCTAATATAATTTGTAGAAGGCATTGTGCTGAGGATACACTGGTCATTTCACTGTTTAGTATTTTCTAGTAACTTTTCTTCACGTAACATTTTTTTTTTTTTTTTTTTTTGACAGAGTCTCGCTCTGTCGCCCAGGCTGGAGTGCAGTGGTGCGATCTTGGCTCACTGCAAGCTCCACCTCCTGGGTTCACGCCATTCTCCTGCCTCAGCCTCCCGAGTACCTGGGACTACAGGCACCCGCCACCATGCCCGGCTAATTTTTTTTTTGTATTTTTAGTAGAGAAGAGGTTTCACCATGTTAGCCAGGATGGTCTCAATCTCCTGACCGCGGGATCCACCCGCCTCAGCCTCCCAAAGTGCTAGGATTACAGGCGCGAGTCACTGCGCCCGGCCAACGTCTCTTTATTTAGCCAATATTTATTAGGCACCAAATACGTGTCAGGGACTTCAAACTTTAGAAAGAGCTATTCTCATAAGTGTCTTAAAAAGAATCTGCAGTTTCCTGTTCTCTACATGGTTCCCAACACACACACTGTGGCTCACTGGCATTGCCCTGGATACAGTGACCCCTCTTTGAGGGCAGTTGAGGTCAGGAACTTTAGAAAGCTCCCGAGTGTTGTTTCTTATACAAGGAACTCGCAGGCGTGGAAGACAGACCTTGAGGAGGCTTTTCCCATCAGCTCCCCGCTGTATTTCTGGAAATTCCATATGGAACCCCATGGTACCTATAGCTATTTCTGAAAATCAGTGTTCTTAGTGAAAATAGAATTTAAAAAAATGGTTACACAGACATTTTTTCTGATTGCAATGTTCTCACCAATGATATTCTTTGTTATATATTCTCAACCAAAGAAATCTGGAAAAAAGAGAGAAGCATAAACTAAGGGATTAAAATCATCTACAATTCTATCACGCAGAGAAAACTACAGGTAAAATGTTGCTGTATACATCTCTTAATCTTTCTAGATCTGTTTTTGTTTAACAGCAGTTTTATAGCCTACTTTTTATGTAACAATATATTATGAACATTTTTCCAGCCATTGCCTTTTCTTCTATAGTATAATTGTAATGGCTGCATAGTATTTCATTGTATGTATGTACCATCATTGATTTCACTCTTTGCATATTATTAGACTTTCAGGTTGTTCCCTTTTTTTTCACAAAAATATACTGGGGTAAAAATTATTGTTTCTTTTTTTTTTTTGAGACGGAGTCTCGCTCTGTCGCCCAGGCTGGAGCGCAGTGGCCGGATCTCAGCTCACTGCAAGCTCCGCCTCCCGGGTTTACACCATTCTCCTGCCTCAGCCTCCTGAGTAGCTGGGACTACAGGCGCCCGCCACCTCACCCGGCTAGTTTTTTTGTATTTTTTAGTAGAGACGGGGTTTCACTGTATTAGCCAGGATGGTCTCGATCTCCTGACCTCGTGATCCGCCCGTCTCGGCCTCCCAAAGTGCTGGGATTACAGGCTTGAGCCACCGCGCCCGGCCAAAATTATTGTTTCTAACTCTTTATTCCCATTTATTATTTCCTTATAATAATTCCCAGAAGTAGACTTTCTGGGTAAAAAGATAAGCCAAAATTTAAACCTTTTGATATGTACATAGAGAAGCCTCGGGTTTTGAGTAGAAAGGTCTTTGTCCCTAGCACTAACCCAACTGTGTGACCTTGGGCCTAACTACTCCATCTGTTAAATGAGGAGTGTGGTCATACGCCCCATTGCATTTCAACAGCTGATTCTGACAAAGTACTGCTGACTGTCTGCCCAGCAGCCATTATTCACTTCATTCCAACAAACCCTGATTTTTTTTTTCAAACATTCACCCCTTCCCCATTGCAGTCTTTGTACTTCCAGATTAGGCCTAAATTGTCGAAGTATAATCTCATCCCCCTGCTCCAGTGAGAGGTTCAGGAATAGGCATATGGACCAATTAGGTTTAATAAGATTTATGGGGAAGTTTGCTGGGGCTTCTGGAAAATTCTCCGCCTTTAAGAGAGAGCCATAGGAAAAGAGTCTCTCCCTCTGGATGTTGTCAAGCTTGGCCATATTATTGCAACAGCCATCTTATCCCCAGTCTGAGAATTAAACTGAACACAGATGAGGCAGAGCTGAGAATCCTAAGGAAATGGGATTGGAACTGCTGAATCAGGCAAACTTGAAGCTTGCCCTGCCTCTAAATTTCCAGTTATGAGACCCAATTTTGATGGCATTCACTCTTGGAATCAGTTAACTTTAATTTATAACCCCAGTTCTGATCATCATCTGTTTAATTTTCTTTCTTAATTATAGTAAATGTGGGGGGCGGAGCAAGATGGCCGAATAGGAACAGCTCCAGTCTCCAACTCCCAGCGCGAGCGACACAGAAGACCGGTGATTTCTGCATTTTCAACTGAGGTACTGGGGTCATCTCTCTAGGGAGTGCCGGACAATCGGTGCTGGTCAGCTGCTGCAGCCTGACCAGCGTGAGCTGAAGCAGGGCGAGGCATCGCCTCACCTGGAAGCGCAAGGGGGAAGGAAATCCCTTTTCCTAGCCAGGGGAACTGAGACACACAACACCTGGAAAATCGGGTAACTCCCACCCCAATACTGCGCTTTAAGGAAACAGGCACACCAGGAGAATATATCCCACACCTGGCCGGGAGGGTCCCACGCCCACGGAGCCTCCCTCACTGCTAACACAGCCGTCTGCGGCGATCTATCCGCAAGGCAGCAGCGAGGCTGGGGGAGGGGCGCCCGCCATTGCTGAGGCTTAAGTAGGTAAACAAAGCCGCTGGGAAGCTCGAACTGGGTGGAGCTCACAGCAGCTCAAGGAAGCCTGCCTGTCTCTGTAGACTCTACCTCTGCGGACAGCGCACAGCTGCAGTCCAATAGGGGAAGCAGCGGGGCCGGTGCAGACGCGAACGACTCTGTCTGACAGCTTTGGGGAGAGCCGTGGATCTCCTAACGCAGAGGTTGAGATCTGAGAACGGACAGACTGCCTGCTCAGGTGGGTCCCTGACCCCTGAGTAGCCTAGCTGGGAGACATCCCCCACTAGGGGCAGTCTGACACCCCACACCTCACAGGGTGGAGTCACCCCGAGAGGAAACTTCCAAAGGAAGAATCAGACAGGTACACTCGCTGTTCAGCAATATTCTATCTTTGGCAACCTCTGCTGCTGATACCCAGGCAAACAGGGTCTGGAGTGGACCTCAAGCAATCTCCAACAGACCAACAGACAGTCCTTCTGACTGTCAGATGGAAAACTATCAAACAGAAAGGACACCTATACCAAAACCCCATCAGTACGTCACCATCATCAAAGACAGATAAAACCACAAAGAGGGGGAAGAAGCAGGGCAGAAAAGCTGGAAATTCAAAAAATAAGAGCGCATCTCCCCCTGCAAAGGAGTGCAGCCCATCGCCAGCAACGGATCAAAGCTGGTCAGAGAATGACTTTGACGAGATGAGAGAAGAAGGCTTCAGTCCATCAAACCTCTCAGAGCTAAAGGAGGAACTACGTAGCCAGCGCAAAGAAACTAAAAATCTTGAAAAAAGAGTGGAAGAATTGACAGCTAGACTAATTAATGCAGAGAAGATCATATACGAAATGACAGAGATGAAAACCATGACACGAGAAATACGTGACAAATGCACAAGCTTCAGTAACCGACTCGATCAACTGGAAGAAAGAGTATCAGCGATTGAGGATCAAATGAATGAAATGAAGCGAGAAGAGAAACCAAAAGAAAAAAGAAGAAAAAGAAATGAACAAAGCCTGCAAGAAGTATGGGATTATGTAAAAAGACCAAATCTACGTCTGATTGGGGTGCCTGAAAGTGAGGGGGAAAATGGAACCAAGTTGGAAAACACTCTTCAGGATATCATCCAGGAGAACTTCCCCAACCTAGTAGGGCAGGCCAACATTCAAATTCAGGAAATACAGAGAACGCCACAAAGATACTCCTCCAGAAGAGCAACTCCAAGACACATAATTGCCAGATTCACCAAAGTTGAAATGAAGGAAAAAATCTTAAGGGCAGCCAGAGAGAAAGGTCGGGTTACCCACAAAGGGAAGCCCATCAGACTAACAGCAGATCTCTCGGCAGAAACTCTACAAGCCAGAAGAGAGTGGGGGCCAATATTCAACGTTCTTAAAGAAAAGAATTTTCAACCCAGAATTTCATATCCAGCCAAACTAAGTTTCATCAGTGAAGGAGAAATAAAATCCTTTACAGATAAGCAAATGCTTAGAGATTTTGTCACCACCAGGCCTGCCTTACAAGAGACCCTGAAGGAAGCCCTAAACATGGAAAGGAACAACCGGTACCAGCCATTGCAAAAACATGCCAAAATGTAAAGACCATCGAGGCTAGGAAGAAACTGCATCAACTAACGAGAAAAATAACCAGTTAATATCATAATGACAGGATCAAGTTCACACATAACAATATTAACCTTAAATGTAAATGGACTAAATGCTCCAATTAAAAGACACAGACTGGCAAACTGGATAAAGAGTCAAGACCCATCAGTCTGCTGTATTCAGGAGACCCATCTCACATGCAGAGACATACATAGGCTCAAAATAAAGGGATGGAGGAAGATCTACCAACCAAATGGAGAACAAAAAAAAGCAGGGGTTGCAATCCTAGTCTCTGATAAAACAGACTTTAAACCATCAAAGATCAAAAGAGACAAAGAAGGCCATTACATAATGGTAAAGGGATCAATTCAACAGGAAGAGCTAACTCTCCTAAATATATATGCACCCAATACAGGAGCACCCACATTCATAAAGCAAGTCCTTAGAGACTACAAAGAGACTTAGACTCCCATACAATAATAATGGGAGACTTCAACACTCCACTGTCAACATTAGACAGATCAACGAGACAGAAAGTTAACAAGGATATCCAGGAATTGAACTCATCTCTGCACCAAGCGGACCTAATAGACATCTATAGAACTCTCCACCCCAATCAACAGAATATACATTCTTCTCAGCACCACATCGCACTTATTCCAAAATTGACCACATAATTGGAAGTAAAGCACTCCTCAGCAAATGTACAAGAACAGAAATTATAACAAACTGTCTCTCAGACCACAGTGCAATCAAACTAGAACTCAGGACTAAGAAACTCAATCAAAACCGCTCAACTACATGGAAACTGAACAACCTGCTCCTGAATGACTACTGGGTACATAACGAAATGAAAGCAGAAATAAAGATGTTCTTTGAAACCAATGAGAACAAAGATACAACATACCAGAATCTCTGGGACACATTTAAAGCAGTGTGTAGAGGGAAATTTATAGCACTAAATGCCCACAAGAGAAAGCAGGAAGATCTAAAATTGACACTCTAACATCACAATTAAAAGAACTAGAGAGGCAAGAGCAAACACATTCAAAAGCTAGCAGAAGGCAAGAAATAACTAAGATCAGAGCAGAACTGAAGGAGATAGAGACACAAAAAACCCTCCAAAAAATCAATGAATCCAGGAGTTGTTTTTTTGAAAAGATCAACAAAATTGACAGACCGCTAGCAAGACTAATAAAGAAGAAAAGAGAGAGGAATCAAATAGATGCAATAAAAAATGATAAAGGGGATATCACCACCGACCCCACAGAAATACAAACAACCATCAGAGAAAACTATAAATGCCTCTACGCAAGTCAACTAGAAAATCTAGAAGAAATGGATAATTTCCTGGACACTTACACTCTCCCAAGACTAAACCAGGAAGAAGTTGAATCCCTGAATAGACCAATAGCAGGCTCTGAAATTGAGGCAACAATTAATAGCCTACCCACCAAAAAAAGTCCAGGACCAGATGGATTCACAGCTGAATTCTACCAGAGGTACAAGGAGGAGCTGGTACCATTCCTTCTGAAACTATTCCAATCAATAGAAAAAGAGGGAATCCTCCCTAACTCATTTTATGAGGCCAACATCATCCTGATACCAAAGCCTGGCAGAGACACAACAAAAAAAGAGAATTTTAGACCAATATCCCTGATGAACATCGATGCAAAAATTCTCAATAAAATACTGGCAAACCGGATTCAGCAGCACATCAAAAAGCTTATCCACCATGATCAAGTGGGCTTCATCCCTGGGATGCAAGGCTGGTTCAACATTCGCAAATCAATAAACGTAATCCAGCATATAAACAGAACCAAAGACAAGAACCACATGATTATCTCAATAGATGCAGAAAAGGCTTTTGACAAAATTCAACAGCCCTTTATGCTAAAAACGCTCAATAAATTCGGTATTGATGGAACGTACCTCAAAATAATAAGAGCTATTTATGACAAACCCACAGCTAATATCATACTGAATGGGCAAAAACTGGAAAAATTCCCTTTGAAAACTGGCACAAGACAGGGATGCCCTCTCTCACCACTCCTATTCAACATAGTCTTGGAAGTTCTGGCTAGGGCAATCAGGCAAGAGAAAGAAATCAAGGGTATCCAGTTAGGAAAAGAAGAAGTCAAATTGTCCCTGTTTGCAGATGACATGATTGTATATTTAGAAAACCCCATCGTCTCAGCCCAAAATCTCCTTAAGCTGATAAGCAACTTCAGCAAAGTCTCAGGATACAAAATTAATGTGCAAAAATCACAAGCATTCTTATACACCAGTAACAGACAAGCAGAGAGCCAAATCAGGAATGAACTTCCATTCACAATTGCTTCAAAGAGAATAAAATACCTAGGAATCCAGCTTACAAGGGATGTAAAGGACCTCTTCAAGGAGAACTACAAACCACTGCTCAGTGAAATCAAAGAGGACACAAACAAATGGAAGAACATACCATGCTCATGGATAGGAAGAATCAATATCGTGAAAATGGCCATACTGCCCAAGGTTATTTATAGATTCAACGCCATCCCCATCAAGCTACCAATGACTTTCTTCACAGAATTGGAAAAAACGGCTTTAAAGTTCATATGGAACCACAAAAGAGCCCGCATTGCCAAGACAATCCTAAGTCAAAAGGACAAAGCTGGAGGCGTCACGCTACCTGACTTCAAACTATACTACAAGGCTACAGTAACCAAAACAGCATGGTACTGGTACCACAACAGAGATATAGACCAATGGAACAGAACAGAGTCCTCAGAAATAATACCACACATCTACAGCCATCTGATCTTTGACAAACCTGAGAAAACAAGAAATGGGGAAAGGATTCCCTATTTAATAAATGGTGCTGGGAAAATTGGCTAGCCATAAGTAGAAAGCTGAAACTGGATCCTTTCCTTACCCCTTATACGAAAATTAATTCAAGATGGATTAGAGACTTAAATGTTAGACCTAATACCATAAAAACCCTAGAAGAAAATCTAGGTAGTACCATTCAGGACATAGGCATGGGCAAGGACTTCATGTCTAAAACACCAAAAGCAACGGCAGCAAAAGCAAAAATTGACACATGGGATCTCATTAAACTAAAGAGCTTTTGCACAGCAAAAGAAACTACCATCAGAGTGAACAGGCAACCTACAGAATGGGAGAAAATTTTTGCAACCTACTCATCTGACAAAGGGCTAATATCCAGAATCTACAAAGAACTCAAACAAATATACAAGAAAAAAACAAACAACCCCATCAAAAAGTGGGCAAAGGATATGAACAGACATTTCTCAAAGAAGACATCCATACAGCCAACAGACACATGAAAAAATGCTCATCATCACTGGCCATCAGAGAAATGCAAATCAAAACCACAATGAGATACCATCTCACACCAGTTAGAATGGCAATCATTAAGAAGTCAGGAAACAACAGGTGTTGGAGAGGATGTGGAGAAAGAGGAACACTTTTACACTGTTGGTGGGATTGTAAACTAGTTCAACCATTATGGAAAACAGTATGGCAATTCCTCAAGGATCTAGAACTAGATGTACCATATGACCCAGCCATCCCACTACTGGGTATATACCCAAAGGATTATAAATTACTCTACTACAAAGACACATGCACACGTATGTTTATTGCGGCACTATTCACAATAGCAAAGACTTGGAATCAACCCAAATGTCCATCTGTGACAGACTGGATTAAGAAAATGTGGCACATATACACCATGGAATACTATGCAGCCATCAAAAAGGATGAGTTTGCGTCCTTTGTAGGGACATGGATGCAGCTGGAAACCATCATTCTTAGCAAACTATCACAAGAAGAGAAAACCAAACACCGCATGTTCTCACTCATAGGTGGGAACTGAACAATGAGATCACTTGGACTCGGGAAGGGGAACATCACACACTGGGGCCTATCATGGGGAGGGGGGAGGAGGGAGGGATTGCATTGGGGAGTTATACATGATATAAATGTCATGCACATGTACCCTAGAACTTAAAGTATAATAAAAAAAAATTATAGTAAATGTTTTTTTCTCTTATAGGCTTTCCTTCCAATTTCTTGTATCCTTCTTTTTCCCAATTTTGGAAAAAAAAAAATGATGCCTCAAGGGAATATTTGAGTGAAAAGGATAGGACTTATGCCAACAGTTCAGAAATGACTAATTTAAATCTGCGGAACTAAGAGAGCCCAACCTAGGCCTTTCAATTTGGTCATAGAATCAGAAGATTTTTCAAGTCGGAAGGAACTTTGATGCTCAACAAGTCCTAATCCCATTTTGTAGATGAGGAAACTGAGGTTCAGAAAGAAATTATGAAAGTGTCAGACAGCTGGGTACTCCCCAGGCAGCATCTTTACAAGACTTACCTGGTACCCCAGTTTGACTCCTGTCATATTTCAGTGGTGGGGGAGGATTTAAACCAAAATATATCACAACTGGTTATTTGAACCCTTTGTTTCCTGGCAAATCAAAGTTCCCCATTTGTAGCAAGAACTCAACGAGTAATGTTCCTATCACCACATTGGAAGTCCAGTCTTCTTTAGACCTCACTAGTGATTTCTTTCTAGAAGTCCCTAGGGAGAGTCTTCACAAATAATCCAGACTTCTCTCTGCAGTGCCTCTGCTCTTGGTCTACACCCCTTGCTACCTTCTGCTACTTCAATTATTATTTCTTCGTACTCCTTGCTCACAATCCAGGCTGCCGTCAACCACCACCCGGCCCCCCTCCCCCCTCCTCCCACAACTCCATCTCCACTCAGCCAGTGAGCCATGGTCCAGGTTCCTTCTGGCTGTCCCTGGATTGCCACCTACTCATGTTCTTTTCCCTCTCTAGCCTGAAGAAAAAATCTTGTTCCACAGCAGCTGATTCTCCCAGGAGAGCTGGGTCTCTGGTGGGCAAATTGCTGCTCTCTTCCCCAGCAAGCTTCTCCCTGGAGCACATGTGTGCTCGGGTGAATAGGTTTGACCAGGGCTGGTTCCAACCTAGCATCACGCTGTCTGGGGGATCACATCTCTTTCCAACATGCAGCCCTGAATCCCAGTCCCCTCTGCTTAGCTGCTTCTTCACACAGGATGCTTCTCAGAAACTTCACTTCCAAATTATGGGGTGAGATTCAAGCTGGAATTCTTCATCTATGATGAAATTTTAAAATGGTATTCAAAGCTTTGTGCAAAATAGCATTTTATGGTATGTAAACCTCTAATTTTTATCAGACTCTCGAAGGGGTCTGCTAGAGACCATGGGCCTCTAAAGCTCTAATGTTCTGTGACCCTGTGATTTCATAATACGATTCTGTGGCAAATTTGCCAAAAGCGGAAGCGTTCAGTCACTCTCCCAAACTGCTCTATTACATTCCTAAGTGAGTACAAGAGTGTATGCAAGAATTTTAGCCTTATATATAATATCTTATTCGCACAGAAGATATTATATTAAGAGAATAAACAAGGATTCAGCATCAAAAGCTTTATCAGCAAGATATTAGTACCCTACCTAGAAGACTATTCTAACCTCAAGTACTATAAATATTAGGAGATCTTTATTTTCGTAGCAGCAAGATCTTGGAAACTGTACTGGTGAAAAAAAGACAGTGCTTAGAACTCCTGCTTCCCTTTTTAGTTGCTCTTTCTGTTCAAGGAGTGGGATGCATGGGAAAGGTGGCCTGGCTCCTTTCTCCTCTGCGTAGCCTGTAGTTCTACGATTGGCCCCTAGACGGCGATTTTGTGTTAGCGAGGGGCATAGTAGCTAAATGAAGTGGGAGCCTGCAGTGACTGATGGCTGAAACTGTCAACCGATCAAATGGTAAGAAGTGAATAGAAGTGGTTTTTAACCATAGTTGCAAGATGAAATTGGAAAGTAACACAAAATCTTCCTATATTACTTAGAAGGAAATTTGGGAACACTTAGAGTTAGTCTGTGTGTTGAAAACATTATTTAAGTGTGATATTTAGAGGAACCTGTCAATTAAAAATTTTTTAAAATTATGGTAAAATACATATAACATAAAGTTTGCCACCTTAACCATTTTACAAACGTGCAGTTTTTAAACCAAGTGCAAAATCGGTAGTGTTAAATGCATTCACATTGTTGTGCAACCAATCTCCAGAACTCTTTCCATCTTGCAAAGGTGGAATTCTGCATCCATGAAACAGCAACTTTCCATTCCCTCCTCTCCCAGCCCCTGGCAAACAGTATTCTATTTTCCATCTCTATGAATTTGAGTGCCTCAGAGAAGTGGAAAAAAGTACTTGTCTTTTTGTCACTGGCTTATTTCACTTAGTATAGTATAATATTCTCAAGTGGGACCTGCCAATTTTCATTACAAAATTATTTTTTAATTTGTACAGAAAAACTGACAATTAATAAAAACCATGTGATTGGACTATTGTCTCATGCTCACAGCTTCACTGGCAAATGCACTCATTCAAACCACTAAAAGTGAAAACCGCCATCCACAAGACCCACCAGGAGGTCTCATAAAGCTCTATTAAACATGCAAACTCACGAGACTGCCAAGGCCCACTCTGGACAGCAGTTGACCCAGAAGATTCATAGGCCAGGAGGCAGAGCATGTCAGTAGGGCACATCCAGCCTTCCTCTTCTACGGGACCTCGCAGCAGACCACAAAGCCATCCACACAGTGGGCAGAAGCTATTCTCTTTGGCCCCCATGTGGACTGAGATGTGAAGAAATGAGACTCACATCAGTGGGATGTGGAGACCACGCTATATCAGAGGCCCTGTATTTCACAGCAGCTAATATCTTTTGGAGGAACTCCATGACCATAACTTTCATGGTCTTAAGGTCATGCCAGTTACAAGGGTCACTGCACTTAAGGCAACTCAAAAATATGGCTTCCTCTCTGGTATTTATAAGTTGTCCCTATCCAGATAGGATTTACCAATCAGGGTCCATTTGTACTTTCCTTTATCAGGTTTCCATGGGAACAGAGCTAGGAAGTTAGCCAAAAATCAAATGCTCATGTAAAACTGGAAAGGGTTTTGTTAATCCTTTATACACTGCCCTTCACATGGTTAGATTACAAAGTCTGACAAAGCATCTAGTTAAATAGAAGGGAGTCAGAATGACAAACTGATATGAAGAACCAAATTACACAATGGCATTTGTCATCTCTTATTTGTTACAGCTGCTTTGGTTTTCAAAATGGATGTGACTTTGCACAATGCCTGGCTGCTTCTGGGGAAAAGTTTCCATTTCAAAACTTCATAAGATAATATATTATATTTTGGGGGTGGATTTAAATACAATTGAAGGAGGGTTTCTCTCCTTTAGAGATAATTTCTACAGAAAATAGTAAACAGAGATTAAGAGAGCGAGGGAAAACAAATCTGGGCTCCAGAAGGAAGTCATTAAGGAAATTGATTGCCAGAGGGCTGGTGATTCAAGATCAAGATGAGAGATATGGTTTGGGGGAGCCCCTTTCTTTATACCTCACCTCTTTGGCTCTCCCTACACCTTCTGCTGAAGTTTGGGATTCTGTAACTAGAGATAAATCTGTTCATTCCACAATGACATGTAAAACTTAATATACAAATACCTTAAGAGAGAATTATTATGTAGTAAGGCATAAAAGTCTAAGAATGCAGCATCACAAAATGTTTAAGTAGAAAGAAGTCACAGAACTCACCTAGCAAGCTCTTTATCTTATAATGAAGACACTTGATCTCAAAGAAGGTAATCAGCATTCCCCGAGCCACACAGACTGGTAGTAATGGAGCTATGGTTAGAACTTCAGAGGCCTGACACACAACCCATCCAATATTATATTATTTTTCCTAAGAGGCAGAAGAGGAAGCATGTGAAAGGGAAGAGAGGAGTGCTGACTTAGGAAGAAGGCAGCAGGGCAAGAAGGGGGAAGGCACGAAGGCATTTCTTCCTGGCAGTGGCTGCTCCCTTGCTACAGGTTAACTGCCCTTTTTGATGCAAGGCGAGGACTCAACATGGGTTAAAAAGGGCATGGGGCCAGTAATTTGTTAACTCCGATCTTGCTAAAAAGGAGTCTCCTTTTAATTTTCAAAAGAGAAAGTAATTTGCTGCATTAATCATTCTTCAGGGGCTTTAAAACTGCACATAGAAAAACTATGACTTCCTCAGGATACAAAATCAATGTGCAAAAATCACAAGCATTCCTATACACCAACAATAGACAAGCAGAGAGCCAAATCATGAGTGAACTCTCATTCACAATTGCTACAAAGAGAATAAAATACCTAGGAATACAACTTACAAGGGATGTGAGGAATCTCTTCAGCGAGAACTACAAACTACTGCTCAAGGGAATAAGAGAGGACCCAAACAAATGGAAAAACATTCCATGCTCATGGATAGGAAGAATCAATATCGTGAAAATGGCCAGTAATTTACAGATTCCAATGCTATTCTTGTCAAGCTACCAATGACTTTCTTCACAGAATTAGAAAAAACTACTTTAACTTTTATATGGAACCAAAAAGGAGCCTGTATAGCCAAGACAATTCTAAGCAAAAAGAATAAAGATGGAGGCATCACGCTACCTGACTTCAAACTATACTACAAGGCGACAGTAACCAAAACAGCATGGTACTGGTACCAAAACAGAGATATAGACCAATGGAACAGAACAGAGACCTCAGAAATAACACCACACATCTACAACCATCTGATATTCAACAAACCTGACAAAAACAAGCAATGGGGAAAGGACTCCCTATTTAATAAATGGTGTTGGGAAAACTGGCTAGCCATGTGCAGAAAACGGAAACTGGACCCCTTCCTTACACCTTACACAAAAATTAATTCAAGATGGTTTAAAGTCTTAAATGTAAAACCCAAAACCATAAAAAATCCTAGAGGAAAACCAAGTCAATACCGCTCAGGACATAGGCATGGGCAAAGACTTCATGACTAAAACACCAAAAGCAATTGCAACAAAAGCCAAAATTGACAAATGGGATCTAATCAAACTAAAGAGCTTCTGCACAGTAAAAGAAACTATCATCAGAGTGAACAGGCAACCTACAGAATGGGAGAAAGTTTTTGCAATCTATCCATCTTACAAAGGGCTAATATCCAGAATCTATAAGGAACTTGAACAAATTTACAAGAAAAAAACAACCCCATCAAAAAGTCGGCAAAGGGTATGAACAAACACTCCTCAAAAGAAGACATTTATGTGGCCAACAAACTTATGAAAAAAAGGTCATCATCACTGGTCACTAGAGAAATGCAAATCAAACCCACAATGAGATACCATCTCATGCCAGTTAGAATGGCGATTATTAGAAAGTCAGGAAACAACAGGTGCTGATGAGGCTGTGGAGAAATAGGAATGCTTTTACACTGTTGGTGGGAGTGTTCAGCCATCGTGGAAGACGATGTGGCAATTCCTCAAGGATCTAGAACCAAAAATACCATTTGACCCAGCAATCCCATAACTGAGTATATACCTAAATATATACCTAAATGATTATAAATCATTCTCCTATAATGACACATGCACATGTATGTTTGTTGCAGCACTATTTACAATAGCAAAGACTTGGAACCAACCCAAATGCCCATCAATGATAGACTGGATAAAGAAAATGTGCCACATATATACCATGGAATAATATGCAGCCATAAAAAAGAATGAGTTCATGTTCTTTGCAGAGACATGGATGAAACTGGAAGCCATCATTCTCAGCAAACTAACACAGGAACAGAAAACCAAACACTTCATGTTCTCACCCATAATGGGAGTTGAACAATGAGAACACATGGACACAGGGAGGGGAACATCACACACTGGGGCCAGTCGGGAAGTGGGGGCCAAGGGGAGGGAGAGCATTAGGAAAAATACCTAATGCATGTGGGGCTTAAAACCTAGATGACGGGTAGATAGGTGCAGCAAACCACCATGGCACATGTACACCTATGTAACCTGCACATTCTGTACATGTATCCCAGAGCTTAAAGTAAAAGAAAAGAAAAATTGTGACTTCCCAGTACACAGAGGCCCTGGGTTAGGACCTTCACCTACCTGTCCCCACCCACTGGTCTTTTGTAAGGTCAGCATTTGTAGGTGAAATGGCCTGGGTATATTGTCCCTCTACCTCTTCCTCTTTGATTGAAGACAGGAATCACCCTCTATATTATGCATTAAAGATAAATTAAGGCATTTCTGGATCTTCATTTATGATAGAGAGACCACAGTGAGGAGAAATGTGAAAGATGTTTGTAAAGCCACTGTCAGACTGGGAGTAATGAAGAGATGAAGAAGAGGGCTGTGAGAAGTAGCCAGTCCTTGACAGAGGGAAGAGCCAATTTGAGAGATGGAAGAGGAAAGTTTGGCCTGGCCCAAAGAAGGTCCTATATGAACAGAGAAGCCAGGTGTCCTGTTGGACTGAACTCATGAACAGGATCTGAAGAGGGCCAGTGAAAGGACCTCCCTTCTCTAGCTGAAGGAACTGAGAGCAAGAACTGCAATCCCTGCTTGAGGAAAGGCTCTGGGAATGAGAAATCAGAGGAGACGTACTGTACCAGGAAGGGCTCGAACAGGGAAGCCATCAGCCCAGCTGAGCACGGCTGACCCTCCACTTGTAACCTGCACAAGTCAGAACGGAGTTCCTGCCCAGAGGAGCCTCGCACACCAGTGAAGGCCCACTAGGACAGGGGGTATTCTTCTTTGTAACCCCAGTCCCTGGCGGTACTAAGCATAGAGTAAGTTATTCAATGTGGCTGAACAAATAGAGCCTGTGTGGAATGCCGCTAATGCCTCAGTATTTTCTCCAACATTTCCAGGGCATTCTTAATTTTGGGACTCATGGCCAATCAATGAACCCTGATTTTTGGTTCAGAAAATGTGTTTTCTCTAGACACTTGAAGAGTTGGGGAAAGTAATAACCATGAGCAGGAAGCATGGGGTCTCTGGAGGTGACAGTCCTCCAGAAAAGGAGTCCTTGAAAAGAACAGGGATCTCTTGCTCTTGTGTGTGTGTGCACTTGCATCCCCCAGGCCCTCTCTGAGGACTCGGTTAGGTTTCTTTTTTTTTTTTTTGGTTGGTGACATCTGGCAGCATTCAGTCTCTCCTCCGAGCTAATGACCTGGTGTCACTAAATTGTCACCAGCTGTGTCTAACTTTAAAAATCTGTGATTAATATGAGAGCTGAATTTTGCTTATTAACCAAACATAGCTTATTAATCATTCACAAGTATGTGGTAATGCTTCCAAAGACGTGCCCTGGCAGCTAAGAATGTATGGGCTTCTACAAAGAGATCAACAATAGAACGGGAGAAGTTCTACCGGACGCAAAAGGAAAAGGGCACGGGAGAAAATAAACGTTTGCCTAAGTCACTGTTCTGTTTAAACTGCCTTTTAATGCCTAGAAAATAGAAAGGATGGCACAATCCTTTGCAGAAAGGAGGCTATTGATGTTAGAAGAAATCCAGACCCCTGACAGTGACGAGGGGAGAATAAAAAAGCTGTAGCATCAGGCGGGTAGTCCCAGTTTCCTCCCTCAGTTCAGTGCCAACAGCCCAAGGGTGCTTGTCTGGCAGGGTCTGTCCTTTTTCACGTCTTTGGAGCTCATCAGTTTTTGGGTTCAGCTCTCTGGAGATGGTGTCCGCTCTAAAATCTAGAATGTAGGCACTACCTGGGAACCCTTCTGCCAAAGGAGATACAAGCAGAGCTGGAGGTCAGCAAACCATGGTGCTCCCACCTGCTTCAATCTTACCCCAGGAAGTGACTGTGGAGACCAAAGGCAGGGTCCCTGGTGGCCCTATCCAAGTTGAGCTGGGAGAGAACATCTGCTGGAATCCCTTGGTAGAAGTCTGCGGTTGCTGTACCAAGAGATTGTCTTTCCAGAAATGTGGTGTGTGGTTACGCAAGATTCGAGAGCTCAGCAGAGGAAAAGAGGCTCCTAGCTGGGAAGGAAGAAGTACCCCAGAGCTTTGAAACACACATTTACATGCATAGACACACACGCACACACAGACACGCACACACACCCATGTATTCATACCATGTGTGCGTATGCATGTACAGATGATCCCTCACTCACGATGGCTTGACTTAACAGTTTCTCGACTTTATGATGGCACAAAGACAATATGAATTTGTAGAAACCATACTTCAACGAACCACACAACCATTCAATTTTCACTTTCGGTATGGTATTCAATAAATTACATAAGATGATTTTGCTCAACTGTAGGCTAATATAAGAGTTCTGAGCATGTTTAAGGTAGGCGAGGCTAAGCTATGACGTTCAGTAGGTCAGGTGTATAAAGTGCATTTTTGACTCACAATATTTTCAACTTATGATGGGTTTATAGGAACGAAACCCCATTATCAATTGAGAAGCATCTGTTTGTGGAGAAATAATCACAATCATGGAACAACTCATCTGACCAAATTTTCTCATGTTGTATTTCTCAGATTACAGTAGAAACACGATTATTGTAGGAAAAAAAACCCAGGAAATACAGAAAAGTATAAAGAAAAAAATAATCCCATCACAGAAAGAAACATTTAACATTTTGCATCTGGCACTCTGGTCTTTGAACTTGGCAGATTTAGTGCTCTTTATTTTGTTTTTCAATATTGGAATTACACTCAATACACTGTTTTATTTATGTTAACAATGCACTGCTAACCTATTTTAAGTTAGGAAGATATTGTGGACATTTCCACACGTTTCCACGATTTTTATTGTTGGTATAATATTCCATGTTAGAATGTGCCCAACCAGACACTTTACCTACAATTAAGATAAACCCATTTACTCAGAACCTTGGCTCACAGCATAAGTAAAAATGACTGAATCTCTAGTTGGGCCCTATAATGCGAAAATTCTCACCACATCAGGACAGTATTTTACTGGAGAATGGGGCAACCGCAGAACAGGGTTGCCTGCGTTCTGTCTCTCCTGTGAGTGTTTTTAGGAAGAGAGGCCATTTTCTCCTCTCCTCCTCTCCTGTGGTTAGATTTGTTTTCTAGTCTCTCTCTGTTCATTTGTGGTTTATTGTTTGCCAGAAATCCCCATGTCTGTTGTTTTGTCATTCTGAAGCAGCTTCCTTGTCTGGCGTAAATACCCAGGGTTCGTCACCTGGCGCCAAGAAAATTTAAGACAGGGACACAAAGGAGGTGTTTAGGAGTGCAGGTTTAATAGGCAGAAGGAAGAGAAAGGAGAACAGCTCTCTCTCTAGTGACAGAGAGAGGCTTCTGAAAGGGAAAGACTTGCTGGGGCAGAGTTTTCCAAATTTTTAGGCAGGTTTGAGGAGGCAGTGTCTGATTTACATAGGGCCCATAGATTGGTTCGATCAGGTGTGATGGTAACATAGCAGGGGAAGGCTGGCTACCTCACCCTAATCTTATTATTCAAATGGGCTTTCCACTTGACTGGCGCCATCTTGTCTGCTCCTTACTGTACCTGTGACTGGCAAAGAGAAAGGGAAGATGGGCCGAGTGCAGTGGCTCACGCCTGTAATCCCAGCACTTTGGGAGGCCAAGGTGGGCGGATCACCTGAGGTCAGGAGTTTGAGACCAGCCTGACCAACATTGTGAAGCCCCATCTCTACTAAAAATACAAAATTAACTGGGCGTGGTGGTGCATTCCTGTAATCTCAGTTACTCAGGAGGCTGAGGCAGGAAAATCGCTTGAACCAGGGAGGCGGAGGTTGCAGTGAGCCTACATTGCACCATTGTACTCCAGCCTGGGTGACAGCGAGACTCTGTCTCAAACAACAACAACAACAACAGCAAACAAACAAACAAACAAAAAAGACGAGAAGATGGAACCGCCATTTTGAACATGCCTAGTCCTGGGAAGTATTCCCCTGCTGGCATCTATGTCTTTGGCTTGATTTCACAGGCTGCTCTTTGTTAGAAAGGAAAAGTATTTGGGGCTGCTTTTCATTAAAAGGAAAACCTTACCGAGGACTTCTGTACCCTCACTATCTGCCTAAGTAATTTATTTTTAACTTATGTATCTATTCCTGAATGGTTCAGAGAATCTTGATAAAGAGGAGGAGGTAGGGTGACCCTCAGCACTTGGGAAAATACGGACACCTCATTCTGGAGTGCCTGAAATCAGCCTGCAGGAACTCCCTGTGTCTGAGAGGCAGCCCTCGCTCTTCCTGAGCTAGTGGCAGAGGAAAGCGGCTGAAACAGCCGGGTCCTGTAGTGGGAGCTTTAACTCACCCTCCTTCGTATCTGTTCCTACTTAAAACCATCTGAGCTGTGAGGAGGTAATTTTCTAGCCCTTCAACTTGTGTGACCACACACATTCTTTAAAGAGATGTTTACTAGCTTCACAGGATTAAAAACAAATTCTCCTTTAAAAAGTTCAAAAAAAAACAAAAACAAAAACAAAAAACACGCACCTCTCAGTTTTCTCTGTGTTCTCTCTTCTGACTCTCCATAAGAAAGGTATTTGTGGCCTCTCTGAACCATGACTCAGATTTTCACTTGAATTTTGACTTTTCTCTTTTCCCTACAACTTCCTGTTGCTGCTGTGAAATGCTGTTGCCTGAGAGGGCTTTTCTTTTTAACTCCAAGGTGATTTATGGGTCCCTGTCTCGATCCATGTCTCAGTAGAGATGAGGGGAAAAAGAGACGGCCAAGACCTTCACAGCCTCCTCATTCTCCTGACCTTAAGAGTCCAGCTCACACAGAGGCTGGCTAGGGACGGAAGTGCCACTTCTCTGTGAGGGCAGTCCCCATTCCTGATAGTGCCAACGGAGGATTGTACATATTTTAGGCAGCAAAGCACAGGACCTTTGTTTTTTAGAATTCCACTTTGATCTTTCTTCTTATTTTTTCCCTGTGCCAATAACCCAGGAATAAAGCTAGGAAAAGAGAAAATGTGATAATTCCAGCCTGGGGAAGGTGAAAGGACAGGATAGCAACAAATAACAGATAATGATGAATAACAACGTACTGATAGTGTTTACAGTTTGCAGAGCATTTTCATATCCATTATCTCATTAGCTCCTCACAGCCACCTGCAGGAAAATGCACCACAGACATTCTGCTTATCCTGGTCTGCAGACTAGCAGCTGGAGGTTCTGTGATGGATGCTGTGAAGTGTCACCCAGACCCCTCGTCAGGCAAAAGAAACTCACTGCCCAGCTGTCCAGTGCTCACTGCCAAGAGCCACAATAGAGTCCCTCACTGGGAATTCCCTCTGCTGAAGGAAGCTGCCTCAGCCAAGGTTATCTCCCTCCCTGGGCCCTGCCTTGATTCCAGGCAACTCTACGGGGCCATCCCAGCTCCAGAACACCCTGTAGGATCAGCTGAGAACCTGTAGCAACTGCATCAGAGGTCAGCTTCTCTCTCTGCCCAATTCTCCTTTCCTCCCTTGCACCCTCTGGGGGTTGCTCTTGAGAGCTCTCCCTGTTAAACTTCTTGCATGCAAGTCTCCATCTGAAAGTCTTCCAAGGAACCACACTGTATTGGCCCATTCAGGCTGCCATAACAAAGTACAACAGACTGGTGGCTTAAATGATATAAATTAATTTTCTCACAATTCTGGAGGCCAGAAGTCAGAGATCACAATGTCCTCTGGGACTCTCTTCTTGGGTTGCACCTGGCTGTTTTCTCTGTGTCTTCACATGGTCTTTGTGCACATCCGTGTTCTTCAATCTTCTTATAAGGATACCAGTCACATTAGATTAGAACCCTCTCTAATAACCTCATTTTAACTTAATTACCTCTTTAAAGACTCCACGTCCAGAACTAAGTTGGAAAACACTCTGCAGGATATTATCCAGGAGAACTTCCCCAACCTAGCAAGGCAGGCCAACATTCAAATTCAGGAAATGCAGAGAATGCCACAAAGATACTCCTCGAGAAGAGCAACTCCAAGACACATAATTTTCAGATTCACCAAAGTTGAAATGAAGGAAAAAATGTTAAGGGCAGCCAGAGAGAAAGGTCGGGTTACCCACAAAGGAAGCCCATCAGACTAACAGCATATCTCTTGGCAGAAACTCTACAAGCCAGAAGAGAGTGGGGGCCAATATTCAACATTTTTAAAGAAAAGAATTTTCAACCCAGAATTTCATATCCAGCCAAACTAAGTTTCATAAGTGAAGGAGAAATGAAATCCTTTACAGATAAGCAAATGCTGGGAGATTTTGTCACCACCAGGCCTGCCCTACAAGAGATCCTGAAGGAAGCACTAAACGTGGAAAGGAACAGCCAGTACCAGCCATTGCAAAAACATGCCAAAATGTAAAGTCCATTAATGCTAGGAAGAAACTGCATCAACTAACAAGCAAAATAACCAGCTAACATCACAATGACAGGATCAAGTTCACACGTAACAATATTAACCTTAAATGTAAATGGGCTAAATGGTCCAATTAAAAGACACAGCCTGTAATCCCAGCACTTTGGGAGGCCGAGACGGGCGGATCACGAGGTCAGGAGATCGAGACCATCCTGGCTAACATGGTGAAACCCCATCTCTACTTAAAAATACAAAAAAAACTAGCCGGGCGACGAGGCGGGCGCCTGTAGTCCCAGCTACTCGGGAGGCTGAGGCAGGAGAATGGCGTAAACCCGGGAGGTGGAGCTTGCAGTGAGCTGAGATCCGGCCACTGCACTCCAGCCTGGGTGGCAGAGCGAGACTCCGTCTCAAAAAAAAAAAAAAAAAGACACAGACTGGCAAATTGGATAAAGAGTCAAGACCCGTCAGTTTGCTGTATTCAGGAGACCCATCTCACATGCAGAGACACACATAGGCTCAAAATAAAGGGATGGAGGAAGATCTACCAAGCAAATGGAAAACAAAAAAAGGCAGGGGTTGCAATCCTAGTCTCTGATAAAACAGACTTTAAACCAACAAAGATCAAAAGAGACAAAGAAGGCCATTACATAATGGTAAAGGGATCAATTCAACAAGAAAAGCTAACTATCCTAAATGTATATGCACCTAATACAGGAGCACCCAGATTCATAAAGCAAGTCTTTAGAGACTTACAAAGAGACTTAGACTCCCACACAATAATAAGGGGAGACTTTAATACCCCACTGTCAACATTAGACAGATCAATGAGACAGAAAGTTAATAAGGATACCCAGGAATTGAACTCAACTCTGCACCAAGTGGACCTAATAGACATCTACAGAACTCTCCACCCCAAAGCAACAGAATATACATTCTTCTCAGCACCACACCAAAACTGACCACATACATAGTTGGAAGTAAAGCACTCCTCAGCAAATGTCAAAGAACAGAAATTATAACAAACTGTCTCTCAGACCACAGTGCAATCAAACTAGAATTCAGGACTAAGAAACTCAATCAAAACTGTTCAAGTACATGGAAACTGAACAACCTGCTCCTGAAAGATTACTGGGTATATAATGAAATGAAGGCAGAAATAAAGATGTTCTTTGAAACCAATGAGAACAAAGATACAACATACCAGAATCTCTGGGACACATTTAAAGCAGTGTGTAGAGGGAAATGTATAGCACTAAATGCCCACAAGAGAAAGCAGGAAAGATCTAAAATTGACACCCTAACATCACAACTGAAAGAACTAGAGAAGCAAGAGCAAATACATCCAAAAGCTAGCAGAAGGCAAGAAATAACTAAGATCAGAGCAGAACTGAAGGAGATAGAGACACAAAAACCCTCCAAAAAATCAATGAATCCAGGAGCTGGTTTTTTGAAAAGATCAAGAAAATTGATAGACCGCTAGAAAGACTAATGAAGAAAAGAGAGAAGAATCAAATGATGCAATAAAAAATGATAAAGAGGATATTACCACCGACCCCACAGAAATACAATCTACCATCAGCGAATACTATAAACACCTCTACGCAAATAAACTAGAAAACCTAGAATAAATGAATAAATTCCTGAACACATACACTCTCCCAAGACTAAACCAGGAAGAAATTGAATCCCTGAATAGACCAATAGCAGGCTCTGAAATTGAGGCAATAATTAATAGCCTATCAACCAAACAAAGTCCAGGACCAGACGGATTCACAGCCAAATTCTACCAGAGGTATAAGCAGGAGTTGTTACCATTCCTTCTGAAACTATTCCAATCAATAGAAAAAGAGGGAATCCTCCCTAACTCATTTTATGAGGCCAACATCATCCTGATACCAAAGCCTGGCAGAGACACAATCAAAAAAGAGAATTTTCGATCAATATGCCTGATGAACATCGATGCAAAAATCCTCAATAAAATACTAGTGAACCGAATCCAGCAGCACATCAAAAAGCTTATCCAGCATGATCAAGTGAGCTTCATCCCTGGGATGCAAAGCTGGTTCAACATATGCAAATCAATAAACATAATCCAGCATATAAACAGAACCAAAGACAAAAATCACATGATTATCTCAATAGATGCAGAAAAAGTCTTTGAGAAAATTCAACAGCCCTTCATGCTAAAAACTCTCAATAAATTCAGTATTGATGGAACGTATCTTAAAATAATAAGAGCTATTTATGACAAACCCATAGCCAATATCGTACTGAATGGGCAAAAACTGGAAGCATTCCCTTTGAAAACTGGCACAAGACAGGGATGCCCTCTCTCACCACTCCTATTCAGCATAGTGTTGGAAGTTCTGGCTAGGGCAATCAGGCAAGAGAAAGAAATCAAGGGTATTCAGTTAGGAAAAGAAGAAGTCAAATTGTCCCTGTTTGCAGATGACATGATTGTATATGTAGAAAACCCCACTGTCTCAGTCCAAAATCTCCTTAAGCTGATAAGCAACTACAGCAAAGTGTCAGGATACATAATCAATGTGCAAAATTCACAAGCATTCTTGTACACCAGTAACAGACAAACAGAGAGGCAAATCATGAATGAACTCCCATTCACAATAGCTTCAAAGAGAATAAAATACCTAGGAAACCAACTTACAGGGATGTGAAGGACCTCTTCAAGGAGAACTACAAACCACTGCTCAATGAAATAAAGAGGACATAAACAAATGGAATAACATTCCATGCTCATGGATAGGAAGAATCAATATCGTGAAAATGGCCATGCTGCCCAAGGTAATTTAGAAATTCAATGCCATCCTCATTAAGCTACCAATGACTTTCTTCACAGAATTGGAAAAAACTACTTTAAAGTTCATATGGAACCAAAAAAGAGCCCGCATTGCCAAGACAATCCTAAGTCAAAAGAACAAAGCTGGAGGCATCATGCTACCTGACTTCAAACTATACTACAAGGCTACAGTAACCAAAACAGCATGGTACTTCTACCAAAACAGAGATATAGACCAATGGAACAGAACAGAGCCCTCAGAAATAATACCACACATCTACAGCCATCTGATCTTTGACAAACCTGACAAAAAAAAGAAATGGGGAAAGGATTCCCTATTTAATAAATGGTCCTGGGAAAATTGGCTAGCCATAAGTAGAAAGCTGAAACTGGATCCCTTCCTTACTCCTTATACGAAAATTAATTCAAGATGAATTAGAGACTTAAATGTTAGACCTAAAACCATAAAAACCCTAGAAGAAAACCTAGGCATTACCATTCAGGACATAGGCATGGGAAAGGACTTCATGTCTAAAATACCAAAAGCAATAGCAACAAAAGCCAAAACTGACAAATGGGATCTAAACTAAAGAACTTCTGCACAGCAAAAGAAACTACCATTAGAGTGAACAGGCAACCTACAGAATGGGAGAAAATTTTTGCAATCTACTCATCTGACAAAGGGCTAATATCCAGAATCTACAAAGAACTCAAACAAATTTACAAGAAAAAAACAAACAACCCCATCAAAAAGTGGGCAAAGGATATGAACAGACATTTCTCAAAAGAAGACATTTATGCAGCCAACAGACACATGAAAAAATGCTCATCATCACTGGCCATCAGAGAAATGCAAATCAAAACCACAATGAGATACCATCTCATACCAGTTAGAATGGCAATCATTAAAAAGTCAGGAAACAACAGGTGCTGGAGAGGATGTGGAGAAATAGGAACACTTTTACACTGTTGGTGGGATTGTAAACTAGTTCAACCATTGTGGAAAACAGTGTGGTGATTCCTCAAGGATCTAGAACTAGAAATACCATTTGACCTAGCCATCCCATTACTGGGTATATACCCAAAGGATTATAAATCATGCTGCTATAAAGACACATGCACACGTATGTTTATTGTGGCACTATTCTCAATAGCAAAAACTTGGAATCAACTCAAATGTCCATCAATGACAGATTGGATTAAGAAAATGTGGCACATATACACCATGGAATACTATGCAGCCATGTAAAGGATGAGTTCATGTTGTTTGTAGGGACATGGATGCAGCTGGAAACCATCATTCTCAGGAAACTGTCGCAAGATCAGACAACCAAATACTGCATGTTCTCACTCATAGGTGGGAAATGAACAATGAGATCACTTGGACACAGTAAGAGGAACATTACACACCGGGGCCTGTCGTGGGGTGGGGGGAGGGGGGAGGGGGGAGGGATAGCATTAGGAGATATACCTAATGTAAATGACAAGTTAGTGGGTGCAGCACACCAACATGGCAAATGTATACACATGTAACAAACCTGCATGTTGTGCACATGTACCCTAGAACACAAAGTATATATAAAAAACAACACTCCATTTCCAAATACAATTATGTTCTGAGGTACCACGGGTTCAATGTATGAGTTTTGGGTGGCCACAATTTAGCCCATGATACCTACCTAACACAGAGTTGAAGAGATTGAGTGACATGCCCCAAATAAAGTGACATGCCCTTATTTAACACCCTATAAAATATCTTACAGCCCTATGGTTCTCCCTGATCTTCTGCCACTTATACCTTATGTAATGGAATGGGCAGGTATCACTGCCAGGAAATCAAGAATTAGGATCCAGAGTTTCTGTGCTCTGTTTGCTACTCCACATGATCTACCATAATTGGGAATCTAACTCATTCTATTCTGCTAAATCATTGCCAGTGCTCACAAATGCACATTGTAGTGGAGAGTTTAATAATATTTTTGTTAACTGATGTTATTAACAACCACAAAATGACAAAATTAATGACAAAAAAATAACCTGGAGTATATCTTGGTGAAGCACTAACACAGGGTACAAAAGAATACAGAATACACAGATCTGGGTCTCTGGGATAAAGACTAGATCCTAAAAATTGTAACTGATCAGAAAAATACAGAGCTGTATGGTCCCAAGTGGGAAATACTTCATACAATGGTGATCTGACAAGCTTCAATTTTTTTTTCATGTGTTATGATGTGATTGTTAAACACTAGATACACATTGCTGGATATCTGATTTTCCTTGTCTCCTGACAAATCCACATGGATGAAAAGCTAGCTGGAGGAGATTGGGGAGAGAAAAGAATTTGATTTTAAATCAAAAGTGGTTTTGCCTGAAAACAGTATGCTGTAAACTTGACTTTAGATTCTCACTCCACTCCTTCCTATATTGTGTGCTATGCAAGTGCTTTTATTTCATTGTTCCTCATTTTTTTTCTCATCTATTAAGTGGAGATAACAATTTTTTATTGTAGAAGTATTGTGAAGATTAAACAGATTTATTTTTTAAATGTAAAGCACCCTGCACAGTGCTGGTGTATAACAGGAACTCCACAAGTGTTAGTTTCTGGTTTATTAGAGAGAAAACCTCTCCTGCTAATCAATGCATTGCTACCACTGTCAGCAAAATGGGAGAAAGACCTTCAATGTCACCCCCAAATCTATCCCTTATGCATAAGGGAGGTGGATATTCTCTTTCAACTTCAGGATTGCTGGAGGAGGCCTCTGCATCACTACACTGAGCCCTGCAATAATCCTGGTAGCTGATCTTTCAGGGTCCCCAAGACACCGGAATTTCTCAAGGGTTAATGCATGTAATGGATAAGAAAGAGAATAAACCAAGTAAGAGAAAGAGAGAGAGCGAGAGAGAGAGCGCACTATATGGATGGATCTTTCTTTTTTCTTTTTTTTGTTTTTTAACTTTTATTTTCAGTTCAGGAGTATATGTGTAAGTTTGTTACACAGGTAAACTCATGCCATGGGGGTTTGCTGTACAGATTATTTCATCACCCAAGTACTAAGCCTAGTACTCAAAACTTACTTCTTCTGATCCTCGCCTTCCTCCCACCCTCCACCCTCAAATAGGCCCCAGGGTTTGTTGCTTCCCTCTTTGTGTCTGTGTGCGCTCACCATTTAGCTCCCACTTATAAGTGAGAACATGAGGTATTTGGTTTTCTGTTCCTGTGTTCATTTACTAAGGATAGTGGGCCCCAGCTCCATTCATATTTCTGCAAAGCACATGATCTGGTTCTTTTTTAAGGCAGCATAGTATTCCATGGTATATATGTATCACAATTTCTTTATCTGATCTGCCACTGATGGGCGTTTAGGTTGATTCCATGTCTTTGCTATTATGAATAGTGCTGCAATAAACATATGTGTGCAAGTGTCTTTATAGTAGAAGAATTTATATTCCTTTGGGTATATACCCAGTAACGGGATTGCTGGGTTGAATGGTAGTTTTGTTTTTAGCTCTTTAAGGAATTGCCATACCACTTTCCACAATGGTTGAACTAATTTATACTCCCACTAATAGTGTATAAGCGTTCCCTTTTCTCCACAACCACACCAGCATCTGTTATTTTTTGACTTTTTAATAGTAGCCATTCTGACTGGTGTGAGATGGTATCTCATTGTGGTTTTGATTTTCATTTCTCTAATGATCAGTGACATTGAGCTTTTTTCATACACTTGTTGGCCACATGTATGTCTTCTTTTGAAAAGTGTCTGTTCATGTCCTTTGCCCACTTTTTAATGGGGTTGTTTGTTTTTTTCTTGTAATTTTAAATTCCTTATAGATGCTGGATATTAGACCTTTGTCAGATGTATAGTTTGCAAATATTTTCTCTCATTCTATAGATCATTGTTTACTCTGTTGATAGTTTCTTTTGCTGTGCAAAAGCTCTTATATTTCATTAGATCCCAGTTGATAAACCACTTCAGCAAAGTTTCATGATACAAAATCAATGTACAAAAATCACTGGCATTTCTATACATCAACAACGGCCAAGCTGAGAGCCAAATCAGGAATGCAATTCCATTCACAATTGCCACAAAAAGAATAAAACACCTAGGAATACAGCTAAACAGGGAGGTGAAAGATCTCTACAATGAGAATTACAAAACACTGCTCAAAGGAATCAGAGATGACACAAACAAATGGAAAAACATTCCATGCTCATGGATAGGAAGAATCAGTATCATTAAAATGGCCACACTGTCCAAAGCAATTTACAGATTCACTGCTACTCCTATCACACTATCAATGATATTCTTCACAGAACAAGAAAGAAAAACTATTTTAAAATTTATATGGAATTTAAAAAGAGCCTACATAGCCAAGGTAATTGTATGCAAAAAGAACAAAGCTGGAGGCATCACGTCGAACTATACTACAAGGCTACAGTAACCACAACTGCATGGTACTGGTACAAAAAGAGACACACAGACCAATGAAACAGAATAGAGACCCCAGAAATTAGCCTGCACACCTATAACTATCTGATCTTCGACAAAACTGACAAAAACAAGCAATGGGGAAAGGACTCCTTATTCAATAAATGGAGCTGGGATAACTAGCTAGCCATATGTAGAAGATTGTATATATACCATATACAAAAATCAACTCAAGATAAATTAAAGACTTAAATGTAAAACCCAAAATTATAGAAACCCTGGAAGACAACCTAGGCAATACCATTCTGGACATAGCAACTGGCAAAAAGTTCCTGACAAACACACCAAAAACAACAATAACAAAAGCAAAAACTGACAAATAGAATCTAATTAAATCTTTTTTTTCCTGTCTATTCTGTTTTCAAATACTCATTATAGAACATTTCACCCAATTCAAAAAGATACATAGAAGAGGGTGAGAAGAGTTGACATTTTGGTGAACATCCTTCCATGTCTTTCTCTATGCTAAAATACATAAGTGTAAATGACTTTTAAAAAAGGGTTTTATACTATGTGCTGGTTTGAAAACCGAATTTTTCTCACTCAGTAACTCATCATGCCTATTCATCATATCAATGAATATAGACAGACAGTCTTTAATAGCTGCAAAATACGCCATTGTATGTTTCAGAAATTATCCAATCCCATATTGCTGAATATTTAGGTACTTTCCATTTATTTGTTGTCAATTATAATAAAATATTTTGTTAAACAACTTTATATATACATTTTCTCAAACTTTTCCAATTGCCTTTAGGATAAATTCCTAGACTAGGATTGCTTGGTCAAAGGACACTGGCTCCATAAAAGTGATTAATAATTTATGTTCCCACCTCAAGTGTTAGGGAAATCCCAAATTCCAGCTGTCTCACTTCAAATCCATGGTGATAAAATGTAAACTCAACACTGGAATCCTATTATACATCTCTACATGGTTTGCTTTCCTACTCTTTTAAGATAATTCTAAATCTTTTCATTATGCCTTAACCCTACTGCACCACTTTCCCCTCTTATATGCTCAGCTGATGTCCTGGTTTCATTCTTAAAAAAAAAAAAAAAAAAGAAAAAGAAAGGCATGGAGCACACCACCACTATCTGTACACCTCTAAATCAACACACCCCTCCCACCCCCACATACACACACACTGGAACCCATTTTCTCTACCTTTCTCCTTCACCGTGGCAGAGTCCACATGGCTGGCACGGTTTGGCATCTTACTTGAACCACATTTACGCAACCACTCAAGGACTTCTTTCCTTCTCAGGAACTGACACATAAAATCAATACCAAAACTCAACAAAGATAGCCTAGAAAGAAAAAATAGGTACAGATCAATGTCATATCACTCATCCATTCTTTCAATACCCATTTATTGAACACCTACTACATACCAGGCACTAAGGGAAGAGAATGGTGAATGAGATAAACTAGGTCTCTATCCTAGAAGAATTTATAATCCAGTGGTAGAAACAGATATAAACTCACCAAAAACGAGAGAAGCAGATTGCTTGTGATGGATGCCAGGTAGAAAAGAGAGACTGACTGGATAGATAGCAATGGGGTGGATTCAGAGCCCTAGAAAGGAAGGTCAGGGAATGATGTTCTGAGAGGAGATACATGAAGAAGATAGCAATTTAAAAATTCTTCAGGGAAGAACTTTCCAGGCAAAAAAAAAAAAAAAAAGCAAGCCCAGAAATCACTCTGACATTGGAGGCAAAGCCAGGCCCAGGGTGGGTGGAGAGCAGTGCATGAAAAAGGCAGGAAGGGTATAGATCATGTGTGCAATTGAGAACATGTTAAAGAATTTCAAGCAATATGCTTGAAATTTCATTTTTAAAAGATCTCTTGCGCTAACCTGTGGAAATTGAACTTTACGGAAACCCAAACAACTAGTTGGAGAATACTCTCACTTTTTATTTATTAAATCACATAAAACTCCAATAATGCAATGACGGATTAAAAAAAATCCACTTCATCTCAAAAAAACAAAACACAAAAAACAAAAAACCAACAAAACAAAACAAAACAAAACCACTCCAAAGGTATACATCACAGAGTGTAAAAATCCCACATTCAAAGCAGAGGTGAATTACTTGTCAGGATCCCTTAGTGCTGAAACTGCATATGGAGCTCTCTCCTTCTTTCTTTCTTTCTTCCTCCCTTCCTTCCTTCCTTCTTTTCTTTTTCTTTTTTTCTTTCTGTCTTCTTCCTTTCTTTTCTTTCTGTCTTTCTTCTTTCTTATTTATTTTCTTTTAATATTTAGCTTTATTAAAGTTTGTTTTAAGGAAAAGAAAAAAACCAGATTTGTGCTTCTGAAAAAAATTTTGGCATAGATTCTAAACAAACACACTAAAGCCATATTCTTTAATCTTCTTAGATTCATAAATGAGCTATTTCCTTACTTAAGTACAATTAGGAATGGCTTATTTTCTCAATTTTAAGTGAGTTTCTGAAATATATCACATGACACAGAGGATGAGTGGAAATTAGAAATTGTTGCTGCTGTGATAGTTCATGAATTATGCCATCTTTAATTGTATCTGAAATCTAAGACCACCACAAGGAATTAACATATAATTCAATCAGAGTTAAAAGGATATTACCCAAGTTAGCACTGTCAGTTTTCAGCATGCATATGGTGATAAATTAGGAAATCTTTTGTATATTTAAGATTGTCCTCTTAGAACATTTGGATATCCATGTAACACTACCTTTAGGATAAAAATAAGATGGGGAGGCGGTCTGGAGTTGTTTGCAGATATTTTAACACACACTTGAACTAAATATGTGGAAAAATAAATATTTTTACACATGTATAAATTATTCCACTCCCAGAGAGTCATTGCTCTTAGGTAGCCACAGGAGATGGATCTTTTGCACGTAAACACAGTTGGTTCCCTTGTATGAAAGGCTCTCTGGCTTTCTCTTTGTTTCCCCTTCAGACTTTGTGGGGGCCAATGTGTGGACATCTTGAGTCATGCATTTCCTAGGCTAATTATTCCAGTGAACTAAGCCTGCTGGGCATTAAGGCTGTGGTTGGTGCTATTACTACTCTGAGATCAACGTTCTCTCCTATTTCACTACGTTCAAGGTCACTAAGGAAAGATTTTAAACCCAAAGCGGTGCCTCCAGAGCCCTGGGAATTCAGATAAGGCACTGCTTCTCCTAGTATCACCTACATTCTAGCAGCCTCTCATTACTGCAAGTTGTTTTGTGAATTCTGTAAACCAGGCTAATTTCTCACAATGTTAATAAAACAGATATTTATCTAATGACATTTTTAGAGCAGAGGCGAAGGGACACAATTGATATAGTAATTGTTGCAGGAGATCATAAGGTCAGATATCACATACCTTCCAGGCATTCCTGGCGCCTTTCCTTCCTCCTCCCGCATAACTCTTCCCAGCACAAAATTTCCCTTTCTCAGATGAGAAAGGAAAAGTACACACCCTCTTCGCTTCCTACCCCCCTTCTGCTTTTTCCCCACAGCTGTTCTTGTTGCATTTTCATTTCTCTGTTCTGGTCCATCGATCCTAAAGGCTTTGGAGTCCTGCCCACCCAAACTGGGTATACTCTCTTTGTGGATTCAGAAGTTCCCTTTCTTCCTCCACTACCAGCTTCCAGCTATCACTACTTTTCTCACTTTCCTTCGTTGAAAACCAGCTTTACCGTGTTCATGATCATTTCTGAGATGTCTTATTAAAAAAAATAGCCCTCCCCACGCTTCCTTTTTTTTTTTTTTTTTTTTAAGCCTGCATTCCAGCCGGCTAGGAGGAGAAAGGTCCCTGTTGAGTTGGGACTCGAGGTTTTATTCATTTTCCCTCCATTACAGGAACACTGCTCCCTCAATCCGCACTGGTAGTAGAAATTCTGCTTAGTTTCTCAAGCCTGTATTTCACTCATCTCAGTCTTCTCTAGCTTCCTCCTCACTCCCTAAGAATGCTGTGTAAAGTTGTATGTGTCATACTTATCCCAATTATTAAAGAAAAAGGACATTTAACTACCATCAATTGAATTCCCAATATAAACGTCCTTTCCTCCTTAAAAGTAACCTCGAATTTTCCTCTTAGGTTGAGTGATCCCGGGAGAAATGAAATATGTAACGTTCTTAACTACTGGCAGCTACATGCAAACAACCACACACATTCGTCTTCAAATACTTTGGTGAGATGATTTCTATTCTTAAAAAAAGGCACTTCCAAGGATATAGTTATTAACATTTTGTCTTTTATGTCTTTCCATAGTTACAACATTTTCACTAAGATAAGCAGCTTTTCAATGAATTTGGTCCTTTCCTGAAGTAATTGTTCAAAATCTCTCTAATCACCACGCTAACTAGGTTTCCTTTGGGGACTGGGGCTAGCGCTGCTCATCTCAGATTGTGAAAGTCTATCCTAAACCCACGCAGCATTCTTATCCAATAGTGATGAAATCCACAGGGTTCAAAAGTTAATTCTTCCATGAATGTGTACCAGGTGCTGGGGAAGGCTGGGAAGGAGAGGCTGAGTGGTACAGATGACTGAGTTCCTGAGGGTCTAGTTGAGCAAAGATATATTTAATACAAAATCAAAAATAACAGCATGAAGTCAATGGAATAATAGTGTGAAGTGCTCAAGGGAGCCCAGAAGAGAAAACAGTCCCATAATGGAAAGAGGAGGGTAACAGGAAGGGAGTTTCACAGCAGACAAGGAGAAGGGGCATTTTTGGCTGAGGAAACAGCCTTGAAATGTAGGCTGTACTTAGAGACCATTTAGCAGTCTGGCGTGGCTAGGGGGTAAATTTGATAATTCCATGGGGAATGAGACAGACACAGAACCTCTACCCCAAATCCTACCATCTGGGGGCCTAGAATCCTTCTTTGTTTCATGTCAGTAAGGCCAAGAAAAGTACTTTTAAAGAAGAATTTTAAAAGATTTGCATGGCTGTGAAATCTTTGGGATTGTAGGAAGAAATCACAATAATAGTTATAATAGTTATAACTATTATTATTATTTTGTCAAACTCCAAGTGATTTAAGACATACATAGTATTTTATAGCCAAAGGAACTTTAAAGACCACTTCATCCAGCCTACTTATTTTAGAGATGAGGAAATTGAAGCCCAGAGAAAAGTTCCTTGCTGCAAATCCACTCTTAGTTAGGAACAAAGCTGAGCTGGAGCACAGATCTCTTGCTTCCTAAGCCAGATCACTTGCCACGAAAATGTGTCAATCTGTGCACCCCCCACCACCGACTTGCCCTATTTCTCAGAGAAGAAAAAACAATGGTTAGAGTTGAAGAGGTTTGCCTGAAGTCACCCAGCTCCTGGTGGCTCAGAGGGAACTCAAACCCAGGACATCGGGGACACGTAGCCAACGCTCTCCTGTAAACATTCTTACTAAAACTAAACCCATTCACGAGGGATGAAGCGTGAGACAGAAGAATGAGTGTGGTAATTAAAGCCCCCCCAACCCACGTATCTCCAGTCATGACCGGGGTAAGAAATACAAGGGCTGAAAGGGGTCTGCTTTGCCTCAGCTGCCACCAGCCTAACCACGCACGGCTAAGCCTCAAGGAGTTCTCTTTCTTCACTAAGGGCTTAGCTGCAATGTGGTTTAAATTAGACATTTCTTGCCTGAGTAGAACAAATCACTTAGGTTATATGCTGACAAAAAAGGAACAGTCTGCATGCTTCGAAAGCTTAGGGGGAATTAAATTATGTGCTGTCACTTCAGAGTTGTTCCTCTGTCCTGTACACCACCACCTCTCAATTGCCTGCAGGAGCTGCAGAGCCTTGCGTGCAAGCTGTGCCATAACCCAAGGCTTAACATAAACTTCGGGCTCTCAGGTCATTGGGAAATAACAGGTATATCCGGTTGTGCCTTTAGTGCTTGTCTGCACGCAAATTAAAAGCTCGTGCTATGCTGGACTCCTTGGAGCCTCTGGTTACAGAGAAGGGAGGATGCCTTGGAATGGAATTTTCACACAATCGTCCTGTTTGTTTTTCCAGGGAATTGGGTGATAGTGTGTGTTTGTATGAAGTTCGCACCTCTGGGAGGCTGAGCTCAGAAGGGGCGGGATGTGGAGGTGGCCATTTGCCAGGCCATCCTCTAGAGAGCAGGGCCCCAAAGGACCCCACGTCTGAACTTTGAAGGGATGGTAGTGCTTATGGGGGGGCGGCGGGGAGGGGCGGGGTTTGTGCAGATATCAAACTTCCTGGCTAGTAGCAACAATGCCAAGTGCAGAGCTAGGTGAGGAGGGGTGCAGGAAGGGATCTGAAAGCTTGGGGACCATGTACTGAGGCTGTCACCTCCCTAAGGGAGGCTCCCCACCTCCCTAAGTTTTGTGATGCCCCCATTACAAGTCAGCCCTGAACCCTCCGGATGGCTGACTGGAGTAGGAATGGAGTGTCCACTCCCTCTTCATGTTTCTTCCCGTGGGACGCAATAGTATTCCCTTTGCTGTGACTACAGCCTCCCCCGCAACTCCTCCGTTAAGTAGGAGAAATCTATGCCTATTGCACTCCAACTGTGAGATTTCGTCTGGCAGGAGTTTGCCTAGCTAGTGCAGCCGGGAAGCAGCAGAGAGTTTTTGCAGTCCGGTGGAACTGAATTCAAATTTCAGTTCAACCAACATAGTGTGTGTGGCCTTGATTGATAACTCCAACTTTTCCTGCCTTGCTTTATTTGTCTGTAAAAAAGGGATTAGAGTAATGGTTACCTCAAAGGGTTGGCTGTGTGGGATTAATGAAATGATTTCTGTCAAGTGCTTGGCACATTCCCTGGCTTAAAATGCTCCATGTATGGCAGTTCTTGCATATATGACAGTACATTATTATTGTTACCATCGGTTTAGTTGGCACAGCTGCCATGCAAAATTTCAGACTGTGGTTCAATCATGGGCTTCGATTTCTGGCTGTGGCTCAGACACCCTTTTGGCTCCACACCTGAGCAGGATTCACATGCCTCTTCCACTGAGCTGGGTTCTCCCAGCTTCCTAACTCAGGCACCACCTGGTCTCCAGGCCGCAGGGGTTTGGGCATCATGCTGTCTGCCTCTTCTTCCTCCTCCTTCCTTGGGCTAAGGTACGTCATCTGCGCAGGTGGCTGTCTTGGGAAGATGACATCTTTCTAGCCAGACACCTGGTGGTGGCGGCTCTGCAATAGCTTAGAGGGTTGCAGTGGTGTTTCAGTTTGTCTCAGGGGGCTATTCTCTTAAAATCGGTAACTGGGACATTATTTTTTCTGAAATCCACCACACCCTCACCTACTTCCTATGCCAAGACAATAGCCCATTTAGATTTTTCTTGGATGAAGAGATATTCACAAAAAAACGAAAAACACACTCTTAAGTTTAGACAATGGTTCTCAAAGTGTGGTCCAGGGACCCCCTCGGAGTGGCCCCTGAGACCCTTTTCAGGAAATCCACAAGGTTACAGCTGTGGAAATAAAACATTATTCGCCTTTCTAACTCTTATTCCCTTACAAGTTTACCGGGGTTCTTTCTGCAGAAACAGATGTGAGTCACCTGCTATCTTCTGTTAAGTCATAAATTAAAGAGCTTTGTAACAATATTTTTTAAAACTGCCCTCTGACTAAATATTTATGATTTTGGAAACTAGTTATTTTCCATAAAATGTTATTTATGTTAACATGTATTAGGTTTCTTATTTTTAATGAACTAACAAATATTTTATAATTTTTTCAGCTCTAATTTCTAGAATTGTAAATATTGACAGATATTTAGCTAAACAATAGTTCTCTGGACTCTACAATATTTCTTAAGAGTTTTAAGAGGTTCTGAAAACAAAACATTTGAGAAACATTGAGCTAAGATTTTGGCACTGGGGCCTATGAAATCATTGCTTTTGCTCACTTACTTCTAAATAAAACTATCATTTCTGAGGATTGAAATAGTGTGAATTTTATGGTAATTTCAATATAATGGGTTTGAGTGTAGCAGATCTAGTCACGAAGCCCACATGGAGGCTGCATGTCAACTCTCTGCATGTTCTAGCCACTGTGTTAAAGGAAGATTTTCTAAGCCCTCCCAAGATATTTGATTGTAAATTGTGGAGATTAAACTGCTAGGCAGATACCAAGGATATTCTGCACAGGGAGGGGAGGAGGGTGTGAGTTGCATCAGGCTCTGGAAACAAGATGGCTTTGCCTGTTGTGATCTTGGGTTCCTGGAGGGAGTCAGCTCACAGGGCAGGAGAAGGCACTGGGGTGGCCCAGGTCCTTAATAGGCATAACAGTACCAGAGACCTCTATCGTTAGTGTAGTTAGAGGGGCGGGGCTTCTGTAAGGCTTAGATTGATATGCAGTAAGTCAACAAATGCGTACTGGTGGGCTTTGGTGCCTGCAGACCTGAATTCCAATCCTGACCCCTCTCACTTGCAACCTCTGTGACATTTGGCAAATAGTTTATTGTCTCTGAGACTTAATCCCTTTATATATAAAGCAGGCTAAATATACCAATATTTTTAGGATGATTGGGAGAAACAAATGAAGCTGTCAATGTAAACAATAGAAAACAGTGCCTGGCACTTAGGGGGAAATATTAGCTACTTTCTCTGTCTCTGAACTTGTTGTGTGGTGTGGGAGACTCTAAGGGAATGGAGGAGCTTAAGCCACAGGCCCTGGCCTTATGATTACAACATCAGAGAGGAGAATGCTCCTCACATTTAGCAGGGCACAGTGCTCCAACTGTGGTACTCAAAATTGTTGGGGTGTTTACTCCTTGTTGAGTGATATGTGTTAGGAAGCTGAGGCAGGAGGATCCCTTGAACCCAGGAGTTCAAGACCAGCCTGAGCAACACAGAGAGACCCTGTCTCAAAAAAAAAAAAAAAAAAAAAAACATATAAGTTGCTCTTCACCTCTTTGATTTGCTGCAGGAAGTCTCAGGTATTGGGTTCAGAGTCCAGAGTAAATAAGAGCAGAAATGGAGGTTCCCACCAGTCCTGAGTCCCTTCCAGTGCCCTTGCTGTGGAAGAGGATTCCATTTTACCCCATAGACCCAGGGATTCCACTGGGGGTGTGGCTGGTAATCTCAGGGCTCAGGGCTCAGTCACATCCTTACTGCACCAGGAAGTCCCTGAAATAGTGTAGGAGAACGGGGTGCCTGGGGGCATGGCTACTGATTGGAGGCCACAGTGTCTTCTCAAGGCTCAGAAACTGGGAAGCCCTCCTTCCTTCTGCATTCAAACCCTTAAAATGCATAACCCACCAGTGACTGACTGAGCACAATGGGAAAAGGAAAAATGGAGGTTAGTCAGCACCAGAGTACAGATCATTGAATCTAACTTTGCATTTTGGACTGGAGAGCATTCGAGATAATTTCCTCCCTGGCCTTTAAGAAGGGAGAGCTGGGAGTCTCCCGCTCTGCCTTCTGGTACAGGCTCCAGAAGTAGGCTCAGCTTCCCTCAGTGTGGCTGTCAAATGGGCTGTATGCCCCGGGTCTGAGGTCACAGTACACTTTGACTCAGAGCTGTAATGTAAGAAAAAAAAAAAGGCGGTGTTTTCTGGGAAGCTGGATAGCATTGCTTCATTTGTACAAATCACCATCGGGAGGTCCCACGACAGCACTCCCTTGAGTTTTCTCCCAATTGTACCGCACAGCGCGGAGTTTTCTGAACTCTCCTTGGTAGGGAATTGCATGAGTGTTGTCCTGGAGCCTCATTGCCGCAGGGCTACGAAGCATCCACAAAAGCCACAGAGGGACTGGCCAAAAGCCTAGCTTGACGGAAGAGGCCCAGCATGGCCTCATCAGGCTCTTTGGGGAACATGGCATCCCCCTGCCTAAAGAACTGTCTCTGCACTACCTAAGGGTCCTGATGTGGAGCACGTCTGCGTGAGGAGAAATGAGATGAGGAGAAAGTGCTGCAGAGCTGTCATCTGGGAGTTGGAGGGAAACACAAATTGGCTATTGGTGCTGAGCTCTTCTGCCAACAGCAGATGGTTCTGTGAGATCAGCCTTTTTAAGGCAGCAGCAAATGGCCTCCCACAGAATAATAACAACAGCTAATGATGTCTGAGCACCCAACATGTGCCAGGCACCCTTCTAAAAGCTTTACATGTATTAGTTCATTCAGTCCTCACCACAACTCTGCATAATCGGTACTGCTATCATCTCCATTTTATATCTTCATTCACTTAAGTGTAAGCTGGACCCAGAGAAGCGATTTCTAGCATGGAAGTCACTCTGTTGTAAGTAGGAGAGCCAGATTCAGATTCAGTCTGGCTCTGGAGTGATGCTAGCAACCACTCAATGTGCTGCCTGAGAAAGGCAACGAGGAAGTGACTGGTGCCACCTTGGGCTGTTAGGAATTTGCAGGTGGGTAACAGCACGCCACCCTGGCAGCTGTCACGCTGAACCAAGTGGGGCATATTTTTATTCCTGTGAGGTTCAAGTCCTTGCCATGACTTGGATTTTACTGGACAGAAATAAGGACTTAGTAAGTAGTAGTAATAATGATAATGGCCAACTGTTACTGGGTGCTCACTCTGCCATCAACTACGCTATTTGTTTCCTTACAATCAGTATCTCACTTAATCCTCAAAACCACCCTCTGTGGTTGGTATATTACCTGTCTTCTACCAGTGAGGAAGGTCAGGCTCAGAAGGGTTAAATAACATGGCCAAGGTTACAGCTTATAAATAAGAGAGCTGGTGCTCACACCCAAGAGTGCCTGGCCCCAGAAGCCAAACTCATAATGATTGGGTATGCTGGCCGTATTGCCTTTAATCTCCTCTGGAGGATTAGAAAAGCCTGGAAGGCATCTGGGCCTGTGCCCAGGGCCTGTAAAGAATTGCCATTCAGGCTGGGCGAGGTGGCTCAAGCCTGTAATCTCAGCACTTTGGGAAGCCGAGACGGGCAGATCATGAGGTCAGGAGATCGAGACCATGCTGGCTAACCCAGTGAAACCCCGTTTCTACTAAAAAATACAAAAAACTAGCCGGGCGAGGTGGCGGGTGCCTGTAGTCCCAACTACTTGGGAGGCTGAGGCAAGAGAATGGCATAAACCCGGGAGGCGGAGCTTGCAGTGAGCTGAGATCTGGCCACTGCACTCCAGCCTGGGGGACAGAGCGAGACTTCGTCTCAAAAAAAAAAAAAAAAAAAAGAATTGCCATTCATCTAAGAGGGGATATAGAGGTGTGTGGAGTTGGCTCTCCAATCCTGGCTTCTGTGATGTGTTCCATAGGGATGTGGAAATCTGGAATTTCCCCCTTTTAACGTTTTACCAGCTTTCATCTGGGGATTTCCCTCATTTGTCAGGAAGAGGAGATAATCTGAACACAGGCATATGTATTATTTAAAATAAAAAATAGGTCTGAAAGACAAGTAAAAGTTTTGTTTGTTTTGCTCCATATTGGCAAAGCTAAGTCAAAGTAACCATCCTTTATAAAAGGAAAAGTATTTAGGTACATTCTACTTGGTAGAAAGCCAAGGTTCATAGGGATGGGAATTGGCAAACCTTTTTAGAAGACTGTGAGGATGTAGCATATATGCATATATCCCTATGGCTCAAGCATTTCTATTGAGAATCAATACTGGGGGAACATTTGCAAATGGATTCAGAATTGCACAGAAAAGTGAAATCACTGCAGTGGAGTCTCTAATAATAGAGTTGAGAACAACATAAATGACCATATAAGTCACTGTTGATTGTTGAATCAATAATGTTGGCCAGGCACAGTGGCTCATGCCTATAATCCCAGCACTTTGGAGGCTGAGGTGGGAAGATGGCTTGAGTCCAAGAGTTCGAGACCAGCCTGGACAACATGGCAAAACCCCATCTCTAAAACATACTCAAAAATTAGCCAGGCATGCTGCCATAAGCCTGTGGTCCCACCTACTTGGGAGGCTGAGGTAGGAGGATTGTTTGAGCCTGGGAGGTGGAGGTTGCAGTGAGCCAAGATCATACCATTGCATTCCAGCCTGGACCACAGAGCAAGACCCTGTCTCAAAATAATAATAATAGTAGTGATAATAATAATGTCATGGTCATACTATGCAGCAGTTTAAAATCATGAAGCGGCTCTATCTATCTATCTATATGCACAACCGTATGCATGTACATAAATAGAAGGCACATAGTACCCACGGTTACTCTGGGAAGGGGTGGGAGTGTGAGTTTTCTCATTTTTTTCTCATTTTTCTGCATATTTTTATATACTGATTGACTCTCTTGCAACAAGAATCTATTTATGTTATCACGTGTGTGTGTGTTTTAAGAACAAATATCTGGCCAAAATAGAAAAATAATTTAATATGCATAATATTCTGGATGTATAATGATGCGACTATATAACATAAACCACAGTCCAAAGATTTTTGCCTAGAAGTAGTCCAGACTGGGCCATGCTTTCCCTGGATAGTCTTCCTGCCCTGTTCTAGTCTCTGCCCCTGGGAGTATCAACATGGCCTCTGAAGGCCAGAACACCATCCTAAAGCCACAAGATGCATTTACTAGAAATAAATGTAAAATCTCACATGTAGTATTTTTTTGAAAAATCAATAATACAAGTGCAACTAAAGACTCAGCCAGCTACCAAGTCCTATATTAAAGGATGAAGATGTTTGTTTATCACAATCTTAGTAGAATATAGATGTTTTAACAGTGGGATGCAGATATTTTAAAATGACAAAAACTTTTGTTTGCATTGAAAGTAACATTATATCTAATGAGAAGTAACCACAACCCTCTGGGCTAGACAGAATGTCTCATTTGGGATACTATGTTCAGTTTCAGGCCCATACTCAGATGGACATACTGTTAAGTGGTTATTTAACTATCAATTATTTTCTCAAACCCTAGATACACCCAGAGTTTTCAACCAGAATTTTGGTCCATTTGTGGAAAGAGAAAAAAACCTGTGACAGAATGCAGATCTAATGCTAAAAACTAAGAGGTGAATGGAGAGAGAGAGAGGAGAGACGGAGAGAGAGAGAGGAGAGACAGAGAGAGAGAGAGATAAAGAAAGACTAGAATCTGGATGCTAACCATCCAAAAACCTGGAGGCTGTACCAGTCAACATGTCCATGGCTAGATGTTGTAACCTTAGCTGAGCCCAAATGTACATTCTTTTGGTGGTGGGGTGTTTTACTTGTTGCTTTATGTATTTTCTTGGTAACCTGGTAAATATTTATTTTTAGAAAATGAAAATAAAAAGGAAAACCAGTATCCGTCATCTGCCTAAAGATTTTCTATGGTTGGTCAAAGAAATAGGGAAGTAAAATGTTTCCCTATCGACCAAAGTCATGGACAGTAGGCTCCCTGTTTCACTGTTAGAAAAGCTGACTTCAGGCTGGGTGAAGTGGCTCATGGTTGTAATCCCAGTACTTTGGGAGGCCGAGGCAGGTGGATCACCTGATGTCAGGAGTTTGAGACCAGCCTGGCCAACATGTAAAAACCCTGTCTTTACTAAAAATACAAAAATTAGCCAGGCATGGTGGTGTGCCCCCGTAGTCCCAGCTACTCAGGAGGCTGAGGCAGGAGAATCGCTTGAACATGGGAGGTGGAGGCTGCAGTGAGTCGAGATGGCACCACTGCACTCCAGCCTGGGCAACAGAGCAAGACTCTGTTAAAAACAAAAAACAAAAAACAAAAAAAAAAAAAAAAAGAGAAGGAGAAGGAGGAGAAGAAAAGTCTATTTCAGGAACTGGAGCGGGTGGTAGTAGAAGCCCAGAGAAGAAACGTGCAAAAGCAACCACAGACCCTGGCATCCCTTCCCTTCGTATGGAATCATCACTGCGCCAAGTCAGTGGGAGCTTCACCCCACAAATATTAAGTAGCAGAGGCACATGCTCAAACATTGAGCAAGAGAAGTACGTGCACCAGCTGAGAGCCCAGACAAAGTGACTGACCACTATGACTGTCTTTTAGCCCCAGGACTGGATATTTTGTTCCTTTTTCTTTTTCTTAGTTGCTGTATCTCTCTACTCTCTCTTCTTATTTCCTTCACTCTTTTCCCCTCTGCCCTGACTCTTTACTCTTCTGTGTGAGAGAGAATGAAGGGAGGAAGGGAGACAGCAGAACAGAAAAGGGGGCGCCTGGGGCGAGAGTGGAGGTCTTGAGGGAATGAGGGTGAGGAAGACAGGAGTGGACCCAGAGAAAGGGAAAATGAGAGACAGAATGAGAGAGAAGAAAGGATGAAGCAAGGGGAAGGAAAAGGGCAGAAGGAAGCAAACCAAAGGAAAGAAAGAACTGGGAATGTTGCTGGGAAAAACCATTAAAGCACAGCACCATTTGCAGCGTTTATGAAGCACATGGAACCCTGAGTAGATTATGCCCCTTAACACAGGGGCACAGTAGAACTAAGGGCATGACACTGCTTTATACTGTATTTCTTCTGCTTTCAAAAGGAATTGAAGAAAGCCTAAGAAAAAAGAGACAAGATACACTCAAACCCTTCAAGGAACAAGGACGGCAGAGAAAGTACAGGTTAAAATCCATAGTGCTGAGGAGAATGACTGCAATTGAGCACACTTTTTATTAGTCCTGAACTCCAGGAGTGACGTATCAGATGCAGGACCCTGAACTGCAGACCAATCCCACTTTCTTTCCACTGTCCTTGCTTACAAGAAACCCTCAACAGAAGCTAAGAAGGCAATGTAAGATCAAAATGTTGGGAAGATCTTTTTTATGTTCTTATAGTTAACTTTTGATTTTGATATAATTACAGAAGAGTTTCAAGGAATCACAAAGAACTCCCATTTACCCAGATTCGCCAATTAACATTGACCACATTTACTTTCTCATTCTCCTCTCTCTCCCTCTCCTTCTCCCCCAACCCCTCTATTTTTTCCTTGAGCCATTTGAGGGTAAGTGGTATACATTACACTCCTTTACCTCTAAATATGCATTTTGGTGAGAAACTAGAATACATGTAGCTTTCACTACATGTATTTCTGTGGCTTTCACTAATACCAGACAGAGCTCATGGGCAACCAGGTTGGATGGGGAGCAGGAGTAGGAAACTTATTTTAAGCTGCATCTACTTAGCAAGTGACTATCTTTTCTTAGATTAATTTAGGTCAATAAAAATAGCAGAATCTTCTAAATCAGTTTCTCACCAAACTTTATGTAAGACTGAGAAAACATCAATTGTCTACATGAAATAATATTAATAGAAATGAGGATTGGTAGCCAATATCCTTGGTGCTAACCACTTCATTCAAGAAACCTGGAAACTGCTTAATACAAAGAAAGAATCCTTGTTAGCCTGTACAATGCTTTGTCAGCTCCAAATCATACCTTCATCTTTCCATTTTACATCTCTGAAATCTGGATGTATCTTAGAATCGATGATGCAATTATAATTGGTAGCTTCCTTTCTTTGTATTAGTACATAAAAATAAGGGTGCATCCTACAAATGATGGCTTCTGAGATTAGATAAAATATCTTTTTATTAGCTCTGTGGTTCTCTGCCTGTGTATTGCCAGGAACAAGGAAGTGGAGCATTTCAGGTGAGGAACAGGGTTTTGGTATCAATTCCTAAGATTCCTTTCATGGTCCAGCACATGGGGTGCATCGTCCTACAGCTCCTCCCTCCATCACACCCTCAGCCATTTGGTGTGTCTCTTTATTTCTGCTCCTCTTGCCTAGCAGCACGTGCCTGATTACTGAATCCTGTCCACCCAAATGTCAAGGGCCTACCAGAGACAGCTGCTTCTCCTCCACTCTCCTCAGTGCATGTGGGTATGTGTGTTCGGAGATGACTGGAAAAGCCCAGTGACTACCCATTAAACTGACACAGGGGTCACGCTAGAGAGGAAGACCACGAAGAAAACTGACTTCCAGCCTGATAGCAGAAGGGCAGAGCTTGCTGGGCTACTGGCTCTAAGGGCAATGCATGTGTCTGCTGATTGAAAATAATAATAACAATAGTGGCTTTGGGTTTCCTTGGGTTATCCTCCAACCCAAAGAAACCAATGGGCAGACATGTATACATGGAGTGGACTGGGTTGGCTTCCTAGCATGTTCTGCCATCTCTTTTTTTCTGATGACAGAAGAAGCCCCTGGCCACAGGGTAAAACCTGATGCCAGTCTGGACCCCTGGAGTCCTTCTAAGACCCTGGAAGAGAGCTGTTCTCTTTCTCTTTGGTTTGTTAATTTTAGGCTGCTTCCTCGCCATGCAAAGAGAGAAAGCCCAAGCAAAAACCAGCATAGGCAGAGAGCCTGTAGGGCAGCCTGGGTCCTTGCACCCTGTGAAGCATCACAGTTACCTTCTCTGCACATGGGCCAGTGCATTCCTGTTCTGCTTAAACAAGCTTAAGTTGTTCTTTCGAATCAATACAATATAAGGTATTTTAAACCTCTCTCTACTTTAAACTATCCCCCTAGCTTAGCTGTTCTCTTTGAAAGTTATTGGCAACAAACAATTCAAGTTTGAGATTTGGGAGGGCAAAATGCCCATATTCTGTGTTGATTGAAAGGAGATTCCTGGGCCTTAGGTCCCTGCTTTGGTTGAGAAGTTACGATGATAATTAAAGAGCCTGTGTAGATTCTCACTAGAGGGAAGGCTCTGCCTTGAGCTGGGTTGGGGTGCCCACAGGCTGCACTGGAGTTATCCAAAGTCCTTATCACGGTACCAGATGGGCCATTCAATGAAGTTTGTACCATAAAGCCCTAAGAACCCCAGGCTTGAAGATTCTCTGCAGGAGGTGTTACCATAGCCAGTCATTTTGGTTTTGCCATAACTGATAAGGGCTTATCTTTCTGACAGCACTTACCAACCTGGTTCCTCTGATTTTTGAGTCATGTCCTAGAAAAAGAGCTGAGCCCAAGGAACTACAGCTTGGAGGACATATCTGATCTATCTGCAATGGCAGGAAAGCATGCATCTAGTTGATCTAAAAACTAGATGGCATTATTGAGGAGCTGGACAGAAGATCTTAGGAACAGCCTCGTTTTATACTTTTTAAAAATAGGAATTTACTTAAAGGCAATTTCCATCTGCTCTCATTCTGGCAGAGGTATTGTGATAAAGGCTTTCAGGAATGTCAACAGCTCAGGATTGGCATTAGCTCATAGATAATTCCCATCTACTAAATTAAAGTCTATGAGAGACTGATGCATGCACCAGAGTCTTGAATTACTAGGCAAGGATCTTGCTAAAGCTGGACATGGGAAGGTTGCTATGAAACTCATTTCAAAGGCTATGTAGGCCAACTCAGCTCTGTGAAACCAATGCTTATTATTAAACCAATGCAACTGCTCAAAAACTAAAACTCCATCACTATCTAAGTTCCCTATCATGGTGTGTGAAATCATTTCCAGAAAACTTTTCAAAAGATACCAAATAAAAGCCATCACAGACTGGACACGGTGGCTCACACCTGTAATCCCAGCTACTCAGGAGGCTGAGGCAGGAGAACCTGGCAGGTGGAAATTGCAGTGAGCCGAGATCAGGCCATTGCACTGTAGCCCGGGTGACAGAGTGAGACTCCATCTAAAAAAAAAAAAAAAAAAAAAAAAAAAAATCCACACGAAAAGACATTTCTTTCTCAGGTCAGCAAATTGATTGCTGCTTTCAATCTCTCAAGAAGTCAGATTCTCTTCAGACACTTCTTTGTGTTTCTTTACAATGTAATCAATCATTCCAGGCTCAGCTATGAGGCACAGTCCACTGGCCTCCCTCATAACCAATTTAATTGCAAAGGGTTAGCATACTATTTTTTCTCTGCTATTTTCAGAATTCTCAATTATGAAAACAAAAACAATATTTAAAAAGTTCTTCCAGCTGCTTTTTTTTTGAGACAGAATCTCACTTAAACTCTGCTGTCCAGGCTGTAGTGCAGTGGAGCAGTCTCTGCTCACTGCAACCTCTGCCTCCCACGTTCAACCAATTCTGCTGCCTTCTCCCCGATCCCCGAGTAGCTGTGATTACAGATGTGGGCCACCACGTCCGGCTAACTTTTGTATTTTTAGTAGAGATGGGGTTTCACCATGTTGGCCAGGCTGGTCTCGAACTCCAGACCTCAAGCGATCCGCCCGCTTGGGCCTCCCAAGGTGCTGGGATCACAGGCATGAGCCACTGTGCCCAGCCCCAGGTGTTTTTTGTTTGTTTGTTTTGTTTTTGTTTTTGTTTTAAGGAAGGCAGGAAAAAAGGCATTTGGGTCTCTTATCTGCAATTTTCTTACGTGGAAACTTATGTGAAGGATCTGGAGTGGGACTTCGTGGCTTTAAGCCCTGACTCCACTTCTTGATGGCTGCGTGACCTGGGTTAAATCACGCAACCTCTCTGAACACCAGTTTATTCATCTGTAAAACAGGTCAATCATAGCACAAGATTCGCAGCGCGGGTGGAGCTCAAAGTGCAGGGTTGTCCGTGGTGAACCCATCACTTTTATATTTATCCTTTGATGAAGCCAGCACAATTCCTACCTGGTTAACTAGATACACTTCACCTCTTCCCTCGAGTTCGCCCTTCCCCCCGCCTCGTGAAGTCCTTGTTCTCTTAGCTGTCTTGAAAATTCTATGCATCAACATGTAGGAAAGGGCGCGCCGGGCGGGGGAAGCCACCCCCGCCCGAGCGCCTCCGGCTTCCCTTTTAAAGGGAGCGCCCCTTTCGCGACCGCACACGCGCTCAGGAAGACCACAGAGCCGCGGGTGAGCGGCGAGGTCGCGATGCGCGCCCGGGCACGGCCTGCGGGTGGTGGCCCAAGCGTCCGCCTCGCTGGCCTGGCAGGCGCGACCGTGCGTGCGCAGCCGAGGGTGGTGGCGGCCTGCACCCCACGCCAAGGGTGGTGGTGGCCGGCACCCCACCCTCGGCCGCCGCCTCTGCGTGTCAGGTGCCGTGAGAAGCGCGGGAGGGGCAGCCGCAGGCAGCGCCCAGGGATATGACTGGAGCCGACTTTCCAGAAGCTGCGCACGCAAAGCCCAGCTCCGCACGCAAGGGGGAGGCGACAGCAGAAACTTTTCAACCCGATAAGGTTCGCCGGAACGCGGAGATTTGCCTACTCTAGCCACCCTCCGCCCCGCTCGGATCCGCCCCGCTAGCTCCCCCAACCTCCCCCAGTCACCCCAGCTTGGCTCCCCGCCCTGCGCCAACGGCTTCCGTCGCAGCCTGGGCGGCCCCGAGCCCTCCAGCGGGCGGCGCCACCTGGAGTGGCCTCTCTACGCGGGAAATCTCAGCGTTAGCTGCGCCCCAGGAGCCTTTGTGTTCCCAAGTACTGTCGGGGCCCCGGGGCGGGGGGAGCGGCTAGTTTTACCGATCTCGCCGCAAAAACTGGAAAAAACTTTGCACGCCAAAGAGCCTCCACTGAGGTGGCAATTTGTTTGCGAGAACCTAAGATAAAATTTAAACAACAACAAACTAGGGGCGCTCTGAGGCAGGGCGCTGTGAGGCAAACCGCTGCCACTACACTGGCTTTCCGGGAAGCAAGCTCAAGACCGGGAGAGGGAAGGGAGGTCGTGCGCTGGGGACGGGGCGCGCTCCCACGTCTAGAGCACCGGCAGGGGCAGGTGGTCCCGAGCGCGGTTCTGGGGACACTGTGGAGCTTCGATTGGAGGTGGCTGTGATGAAGAGCGGTTACCGCACAATGGAAACATGGGCACCTCCGCTCCCAGGAAAGCCTGCTGGTAGAGTTCCGAGGCCAGCCGGTGCGCCCCGACGGGAGTCCGGGTTAAAGCGGCGTGGTGTACGGCGCGCCCCGCCCCCCGCAGGCCCCGCCCCGCCAGGTCGCGCTGCCCTCCTTAAAACCCGGAGGAGCGGGATGGCGCGCTTTGACTCTGAGGTGGGAGCGAGCGCTTCTGCGACGCCAGCTGTGAAAGCCGCAAGGGCATGGGAATTGACGCCACTCACCGACCCCCAGTCTCAATCCCAGCGCTGTGAGGAAACCTCGACTTTACCAGGTCCCCAAGTGCAGCAGGGCTCGGCGAGCGAGGCACCTTTCTCCGTCCCCATCCCAATTCAAGCGCTCCTGGCACTGACGACGCCAAGAGACTCGAGTGGGAGTTAAAGCTCCCAATAGGGGCAGCAGGTGTCCAGGGCGGGCCTGCGGTTCCTGTTGACGTCTTACCGTAGGCAAAGGTCCCAGTTCCTTCTCGAAGCCGGTTGTCCCGCGCCACTGGAAACCGCACCTCCCCGCAGGTCAGTCTGTCTGCGGAGCCGCTGCCCCGCGACCTCTTCAGGTGGATTCTTGCAGGTAGGGAATGGCGTGGTAGGCACTTTGAAGGAAATCAAGCGCCACCGCCTCGATGCCCGCAGCGTTGTCCCCAAATTGCAGGAACCGTTACGCACCTTGAGGGGAGGGGAAGAGGTTGGCGCTGGGTTACAGCGAGATGGAAACACGCCCCTTCTCTTCTCCAAGGGAGACTGGGTTGGGGATGGGAAGGGGTGTTTTTGGCCATTTCTCCAGAGAGTCAGCTCCGACCTCTCCACCCAACGGCACCCAGTCCCCCGAGGCGGGGGTAGGGGCGTGGGGCGCCCGTTCCTGTCTCTGCACCCGTGAGTGTCACGCCTTCTCCTTTCTGTCCCCAGCATGGGCACCAGCCTCAGCCCGAAGGACCCTTGGCCTCTAAACCCACTGTCCACCCAGCAGACCACGCTCCTGCTACTCCTGTCGGTGCTGGCCGCTGTGCATGTGGGCCAGTGGCTGCTGAGGCAGCGGAGGCGGCAGCTCGGGTCCACGCCCCCGGGCCCGTTTGCTTGGCCACTGATCGGAAACGCGGCGGCGGTGGGCCAGGCGCCTCACCTCTCGTTCGCGCGCCTGGCGCGGCGCTACGGCGACGTCTTCCAGATCCGCCTGGGCAGCTGCCCTATAGTGGTGCTGAATGGCGAGCGCGCCATCCACCAGGCCCTGGTGCAGCAGGGCTCGGCCTTCGCCGACCGGCCGTCCTTTGCCTCCTTCCGTGTGATTTCCGGCGGCCGCAGCATGGCTTTTGGCCACTACTCGGAGCACTGGAAGGTGCAGCGGCGCGTAGCCCACAGCACCATGCGCAACTTCTCCACGCGCCAGCTGCGCAGCCGCCAAGTCCTCGAGGGCCACGTGCTGAGCGAGGCGCGCGAGCTGGTGACGTTGCTGGTGCGCCGCAGCGCGGACGGCGCCTTCCTCGACCCGAGGCCGCTGACCGTCGTGGCCGTGGCCAATGTCATGAGTGCCGTGTGTTTCGGCTGCCGCTACAGCCACGACGACCCCGAGTTCCGTGAGCTGCTCAGCCACAACGAGGAGTTTGGGCGCACGGTGGGCGCGGGCAGCCTGGTGGATGTGATGCCCTGGCTGCAGTACTTCCCCAACCCGATGCGCACCGCCTTCCGCGAATTCGAGCAGCTCAACCGCAACTTCAGCAACTTCGTCCTGGACAAGTTCTTGAGGCACTGTGAAAGCCTTCGGCCCGGGGCCGCCCCCCGCGACATGATGGACGCCTTTATCCTCTCTGCGGAAAAGAAGGCGGCCAGGGACTCGGACGATGGTGGCGCGCGACTGGATTTGGAGAACGTGCCGGCCACTGTCACTGACATCTTCGGCGCCAGTCAGGACACCCTGTCCACCGCGCTGCAGTGGCTGCTCCTCCTCTTCATCAGGTAAAGCCTCTGGGAGGTGTGGGCCAGGTCTTTTCTCCTCTGAAAAAGGCGGAGTAGAGACAGAATATGCTGAGTTTGCAAGCAGCGTCCCAGGTGTTTCGCTCCAGGTCCCCACCCCTCAAAAACCAAGATCGCGTCGGGAAAGAGACGACCAAGGGACACACAGTGAGGACTGAGACACGCGCACGCCCCCCACCCAGCGGTGCCCCGACCCCTCCGCAGCTCCTATCCTGTCTCTATCCTCCCCTCCCCTGCTTGCGGGTGAGAACACATTTGCAAGACCCCTCCACTCCCCGGAAAAACAAGAGTTTTTAAGTGCCTGGAGATGAGCCGTGATACCTCTCTCCCTGGCGCAGTACAAGCAGAACTGGAATAGTTCCGAAAGAAAGGGTAACGCCATAAGTATGTTAAACACAGCAGCCTCTCCTCGGCTTGTTCTCGGCGTGTATCCGAGGCCGCCCAGCCCTGGCGCTAAAAGCGGGCCGCCCGTCAGGGCTTTGTTCCAGGCCAAGGAAGCCCATGGAGCCCGGGCTTCTGTGCGGGCTTCTGTAACCCGCACAGAAGCTTTCAGAAGGTGGCCACGACTAGCGGGCAGTGCTAGGTTTATAAAACCTGCGCGCTAGGAGTTTGAGAAATGCCGGGGTAGAAGACAATCACTTTTACAAGTGCAGAGTAGCATCCAGAAAGGCAGATGGGATATCCAGGAGGCGCCTGCAGACCTTTCTGGCCCCTGCTCTCGACTTGGTTAGCGGACCCCCTGATGCCCACGTTGGTCTCTATACTAAGCTCCAACACGCACGGATTCAATAGGTTCGTGGTGTCGGGTTGCCAGATTTGGCAAAAGAAAAGTTTTACACGGGAATACTTACACTAAAAGATTAGCCCCTGTTAATCTGAAATCCATATTTAACTGGGCGGCCTGTAGTATTTACTCTGGAAACAGTACCCGTAGGGGCAAGTGTTTCGCAAGGCAAATCTTGATTGCCGAAGAGACCAGAAATCCTGGTTGTGTCATTTCTTGGCACACAAGTGAGCAGTTGGAGATGCTGAATCTGCAGGAGCCACAGTAAGGTGTTTGGAAGGCAGAGAATGCTGTTTTCTTATTAAAATCCACTGCAGGCTGTATTTCCTTAGATACTGTACAGCTACCTTCACAAATTAAAAGTTTATACTTAAAATGGCTTTTTAGTATTAAAACCATAGAAGCACCCATGGTGGGTGAGGGAGAGGCAGAAATAGAATAAAGAAAAGTCAGCCAGAGATCAGGGAAAAGGAAATCCCAGAATAGGATCCATAGGTTTTTGTGCATCCCCAGATAGGCATTTTAACTTTTGAAACGGCCTTTTTCATTAGAACCACAGTAGTTCTCCGAGTACTCCAATTAGGCGGCAAAAAGAAAGAAAACGATTTGGGGGTCACTTTCAATTCAATATGCTGATACTTCTTTTTCCTTTTTAGTGAAAAGACAGTATGACAGGGCTTGGCAAATTACACGATCTCTTTTTGTATATACGTTTTATTGAAGCAGTCATGCCCGTTCACTTATACATTGTTTATGGCTGCGTTCACTCTACAACACAGGGCAGAGCGGAGTAGTGCAACAAAGAGGGTTTGGTTCACAAAGTCTAAAATAGATACTATCTGGCTCGGCAGACTCCTGCAATATAACGTTGAAGAAGCGATTTTAAAAATAACTCTCCATTTCATCACATATGTGTATACATTTTTTTTCGGAGTTGCAAACAGTCAGTTACATGTTTTCTGACTTCTAACACTTTGACTTAAGGTAGTGGACATTTCTAATCTTTTAATATTTATTTTGGTAATTTTTGATGACTACATAGTATTTTGCCATGATAATGTATATTTATATATAATCATTTTTTGAACTTTTACATTGATCACTGGCCTTGATTGCATTTTTAAAATTTTAATTTTAATTTTATTTATTTACTTACCTTAGAGACAGGGTCTCACTGTGTTGCCCAGGCTGGTCCCAAACTCCTGGGCTCAAGCAGTTCTCCCGCCGCTGTCTGGCAGGTAGCTGGGGCTACAGGTGTGTACCACCATGTCTGGCTAATTTTTAGAATTTTAGGTCCTGTTGTGGGCCTATATTTGTGTACCTCTTAAATTATTTTCTGAAAATACATTTCTGGGCATGGATTGCTGGGTTTAAAATGAGGTGGGAAGAGGTTATCCTCATGTCTCTTGCCTTGTACTAAGATTTTATTTTTTAAAAAGATTGTATCAGTTTGTATCATCAACAGTGAGTAAGTATTACAGTTTGTACCATAATCTTATGAACATTAGGAATTGGCTTTTAAATTTAAAAAATACAGTATGTAGCTTTATCCATCAGGACACCAGTTATCTTTGTATAAAATGAGAACAGCATGTCTGTTGGAATTGTCCAGGGAAATGAGGGAGAAAAAAAATTTACTTTCACATTTTAACTTTTGTGGGCCCTGGGTGCTTTTGCCTTTGTAGATTCCTTACACCTTAAAAAAATTAAAAATTTAAATTTTATGACTACCCTGATATAAAGATGAATACATTAAATGAGGTATGAAAATATTTTCTTCTACCTAAAAGTGAGTTTTTTTAGGTCTGAAGATTGTAAAAGACAAAACTATTTTCATGGGCCCCTAAAAAGTGTTGTGGGCCCTAGGCACTGTCCCTGCAGTACCTAATGGAAAAGTTGGCCTTATCTACTACTGTGCTTTTTGAGGCTGGGAAAACTTAGAGTTTTTTGACTTAAAATGGGAAAGAGAGTGTTAATCATGCAAGGCCTATTACAGGAAATATAATTCCTAAAGTCCATCTTGTAATTTAGTGAGAAATTAGGAAGCTGTTTTAGATTTTTTTTTTCCCAGAAATATTAATTTAGTCACTGAGCTAGATAGCCTATTTAAGGAAACGTGGAATTAAAATTAATTTATAATGTGCTTTCTAGATGAAATAAGAATTTTGGTCACTTGCTTTTCTCCCTCCACATTAAACACCAAACAGGTATCCTGATGTGCAGGCTCGAGTGCAGGCAGAATTGGATCAGGTCGTGGGGAGGGACCGTCTACCTTGTATGGATGACCAGCCCAACCTGCCTTATGTCCTGGCCTTCCTTTATGAAGCCATGCGCTTCTCCAGCTTTGTGCCTGTCACCATTCCTCATGCCACCAATGCCAACACCTCTGTCTTGGGCTACCACATTCCCAAGGACACCGTGATTTTTGTCAACCAGTGGTCTGTGAATCATGACCCAGTGAAGTGGCCTAACCCAGAGAACTTTGATCCAGCTCGATTCTTGGACAAGGATGGCCTCATCAACAAGGACCTGACCAGCAGAGTGATGATTTTTTCAGTGGGCAAAAGGCGGTGCATCGGCGAAGAACTGTCTAAGATGCAGCTTTTTCTCTTCATCTCCATCCTGGCTCATCAGTGCAATTTCAGGGCCAACGCAAATGAGCCTGCGAAAATGAATTTCAGTTATGGTCTGACCATTAAACCCAAGTCATTTAAAGTCAATGTCACTCTCAGAGAGTCCATGGAGCTCCTTGATAGTGCTGTCCAAAAGTTACAAGCTGAGGAAACTTGCCAATAAGAAGCAAGAGGCAAGCTCAAATTTTAGAAATACATCTTTGGAGATGGGGAGTAAAATTCAGTTTTTTTCTAGTTCCTCTTTTGTGCTGCTTCTCAATTAGCCTTGAGGGTGAGCATAAATCAACTGTTTGTCAGGTGAGATGTGCTCCATACCCAGTGGTTCTTCATGAGTAGTAGGCTATACAGGAGATTCTGGGAGATTTTTTTGAGTCAAAGACTTAAAGGGTCCAATGAATTATTATATATATACTGCATCTTGGTTATTTCTAAAGGTAGTATTCTTTGGAGTTAAAACGCACATATAGACACATACACCCAAACGCTTACACGAAACTATTGAATGAAGAAGTAGGTAACCAGGCCATTTTTGGTGAGAATACAAGATTGGTCTCCCATATGCAGAAATAAACAAAAAGTATATTAAACAAAGTTTCAGAATATATTGTTGAAGAGACAGACACAAGTAATTTCAGTGTAAGGTGTGTGATTGAAGGTGATAAGGGAAAAGATAAAGACCAGAAATTTCCTTCTCACCTTTTCAGGAAAATAACTTAGACTCTAGTATTTATGGGCGGATTTATCCTTTTGCCTCCTGGTATACTTCCTTACTTTTAAGGATGGATCATAAAGTCAGTTGCTCAAAAAGAAATCAATAGTTGAATTAGTGAGTATAGTGGGGGTTCCATGATTTATCATGAATTTTAAAGTATACATTGTTAAATTGTAAAACTCCAAGCTGACATTGTACCTCTCTTGCTTGCCAAAGTACAGATTTTCAATTATGAGCAAAGAAAAAAAAAAAGATAACCAGCCCAGCCAAGCTTTAAATTATGTGACTGTAATGTACTGATTTCATAAGTCTTATAGGTTAAAAAAAAAAGTCATCAAATAGTATGCAATATATTACTTAATTGCCCATAAGCAGTATATTAGTATGATCTTGTTCAGGAAAAGGTTGAATAATATATGTCTTGCATAATACTGCAAATTGAAAAGTACAACCAATGCAACCAAGTGTGCTAAAAATGAGCTTGATTAAATCAACCACCTATTTTTGACATGGAAATGAAGCAGGGTCTCTTCTTTACCCAAATTTTGGCAAATCTCAAAATCAGATCCTAAGATGTGTTCTTATTTTTATAAATTCTTTATTGAAATTCTATTATAATACAGAATCTCGTTTTGAAAATAACCTAGTTAACATGTTAAAATTCCAAGTTCATGGCATACTTAAATTTTAACTAAATTTTAAAACCATTCTGATTATCGATTTCCAGTTGAAGTTAGTGGAAATCTGACCATTATCCTGTGGAAGGCAGAGAAATCTAAGCTGTGTCTGCCCAATGAATAATGGAAAATGCCATGAATTACCTGGATGTTCTTTTTACGAAGTGACAGCAGTTGGGGACAGAACTCCCATTACAACTGACCAAGTTTCTCTTCTAGATGATTTTTTGAAAGTTAACATTAATGTCTGCTTTGTGGAAAGTCAGAATCAGAAGATAGTCTTGGAAGCTGTTTGGAAAAGACTGTGAAGGTGAGGTCAGTTGTGTTTTTTAAGATGGCAGTTACTTTGGTAGCTGGGAAAGCATAAAGCTCAAATGAAATGTATGCATTAACATTTAGAAAAGTGAACTGAAGTCTCAAGTTTTAAATTTCATTGCAATTAAACTTCCAAAGGAAGTTCTACAGTGTCCTAAGTGCTAAGTGATTATTACATTTTGTTTAGCTTTTTGGAATCTTTGTACCAAAATTTTAAAAAAGGGAGTTTATGATAGTTGTGTGTATGTGTGTTGGGGGGTGAGTGATGGTAAGAGAAAAGAGAGAAAGACTGAAAAGAAGGAAAGATGGTTAAACATTTTCCCACTCATTCCTAATTAATTAATTTGGAGCACAAAATTCAAAGCATGAACATTTAGAAAAAAGATGTTTGGCGTAGCAGAGTTAAATCTCAAATAGGCTATTAAAAAAGTCTACAACATAGCAGATCTGTTTTGTGGTTTGGAATATTATAAAATTTCATGTAATTTTATTTTAAAATTTCATAGCTATACTTCTTGAATATAAAAAATCATGCCAGTATTTTTAAAGGCATTAAAGTCAACTACAGAAATCAGGCTTGACCAATACATTTAAATTTTTTGGCACTTGCCGTTCCAAAGTATTATGCCCCAGCAAGGCTTAGACAGTGAATTTGGGCTGCTGTAGCCTATTTTTTTTAGATTGGGAAATGTATAGCAGCAAAATTAATCATGAACCAATCTGAATGCCTCATTACGTCAACCAGGTCCAGATGTGCTGCAATCTGTTTTTATGTATGTAGGCCCAGTCGTCATCAGATGCTTGCGGCAAAACGAAAGCTGTATTTGTATAGAAGAAAGTAAGGTGCTTGGAGGTTACCTGGCTTATTTAGTATGTTTATAAACTAGTTAAAGAAAGGAAAGGAAACAAAAAATGAATAAAAATAACTGAATTTAGAGGCTGGAGAAATAAGATTACTGCTTTAATCAGAAAGCCTCATTGTATTTCTGCAGGAGAGAGAATGTATTTGCTGACAACCATTAAAGTCAGAAGTTTTACTCCAGGTTATTGCAATAGTTAAAGTAGAATGTTTATTAAATGGTTCATTTGTATGTCAAAGCTTTGACTCTGTAAGAAAATTGCTTTTTTCCAAAACAAAAAGATGTCTCAGGTTTGTTTTGTGACTTTTCTAAAAGCTTTCATGTCCCAGAACTTAGCCTTTACCTGTGAAGTGTTACTACAGCCTTAATATTTTTCTAGTAGATCTATGTTAGATCAAATAGTTGCATAGCAGTATGTGTTAATTTGTGTGTTTTTAGCTGCGACACAACTGTGTGATTAAAAGGTTTACTTTAGTAGACATTTATAACTCAAGGATACCTTCTTATTTAATCTTTTCTTATTTTTGTACTTTATCATGAATGCTTTTAGTATGTGCATAATAGCTATGATGCATACTTGTAACCAAAATACATTCTGGGGAAACAACATTTATATATAGCTTTTACTGTTTGATATACCAAATTAAAACAAAAATTGTTATCTCATTACTTATACTGGGACACCATTACCAAAATAATAAAAATCACTTTCATAATCTTGTTACAAAGTTTCATTTTATGTTGTAGCAAATATAGTCTAATGCATCACTTTATTTCAACTGTTGCTATGGATTATTCAATTAAAATATTGCACTGTAAACATTTTATTTGTCCATTCTACATTTCAGGCCGAGGCTGCATGCTTTTTGTTCCTGTAGGTTTTCATCAACCAAATTTCTGATCTCTGTATTTTTGAATTTCTAAGAACATGGAAGTTACATTTCAATGCAAACAATCAAGCCAAATGAGAATTAATTTGCAATGTTGAAAGATTGAATAGATTGCGACTTTAAGTTGCTGATCGATTTCTGCTTCATCTAAAGAATGCAGTACACATTTTTCTTCCTCAGCTGCACACCAGTCCTTTCTCTATTTTCTTCCTTAATTTTTTTAAAGGTACATGTGCCTTAATGAGCGCAGTTAATGTCCAATAAAATAAGATGGGTACAAGTATTCTGTCATGTACTATGTGGAAATATTTTATTGCCAATCTTTTTACTTGGTAAAAAGACTTGACTTCACAGGGCCTAGGTCATGAATCTCTAGGCCTTCCCTGCGCCACACTCACAGATGACAGGGCTTGTGGTACCAAAGGCTCTTTGTCTTCCAGACTACAGCTCCTATTACTGTGAAAACAGGAAAAGAAGTAAAAATTGCACACAATGGCATTGATACTTTGGCTTGGGAACCTCACTTTAGCAGCCAGAAGGTATGGCTATGAAGTGGTTTAAGATAATACTCACTAGTTTTCCAGATGTATGACAGTAGGATCTTGGAAATGTCAGAACAGTTCAGAAAAAGTGAAGGAAATATTTTCATGGGAAAAAGATTCCTTTAAATAATTATAACTGGGGCCAGTTTTTGCAAAACTGTCGAGGAGAGTTGGATTCTACCCAATCAATCCAATAGAGTATAAGAGCGGAGTACAGGGTGGGAAATGAATGCAGCTTTGGATGTAAGACAGGCGTGGTTGTTGCAAACTCACAGAGGCTGTTTCTTCAACCTCAGAGCCAGTCTATTTTTCTGCACCAGTGCAACAGAAGTTAACTGACTGTTAACTCTCCGGTTTTTGGCTCAGTGACTCTCACATGCTCTCTACTCTCCCGTTTCAGTCTGTTAGTTATAAATCTCACAAAGGGAAAAGGAAAGAAGACAAAAATTAAATATATTCAAATACATTCAAAAGCAAATTTTTTAAACTTGGAATTGTGGAGGAAAATAATCTAGTTTACACTGGTACGGACACGCTGTAGGTAACTGTTCATGCTTGTAGCTCCTCTGCTAAGCGACGTACAGGCTTTGAGGACAAATGCTGTGCTCTTCATGCACACTTTTCAATGTGTGTCAGGTATGGAGGGAAGAAATGGAACTAAAATATGTTGAGCACTTACAATTTTCACATCACTGTGCTAAACTCTCTAATGCATTATTGCCCAACAGTCTTCTGAGGGATGCAATAAAGTAATGGGCCAAAATTATAGATTTAGAAGTATTCTCATCCAGATTTTCCCTGGAGATGAACTAATTCAAAGCTCATTATCTTTGTACCCTAGTTTGTCCCTTCCCAATGTGCCTGTGCTTGGATTTACAGGGTAGTCCGTCTATTTTTTAGGCCATGAGATCCTGGGAGTTTCGCAAGCAATTTACTTCCTTTGTCTAAGGCACATTCCACACTACAGTCAGGGAGTAACTGACATTGTACGGGAATCCTTACCACACTGCTGTCTTCTGAGAAAAGCCACTTGAAATTGTTCTTTAGGCAAAACCAAAAACTGACCAAACAGTCATGCTTTGTCTTATAATCCTAAAACTTCTGTCCTAGAACCTGTCTGGACCAAGGATCCTTGCTGGAGCCAGGGCCGTCCTTAGGCTGGTCCAGTTTCCTGGTATGTGGCCTGTTTGTCTGATAGCGGTACATCCCACTAGGTGTTGGTGTGTGTGGCTCATCAGAACCCTTCCCTCTCTCAGAGGCAGTGAGCACCAGCCAGAGGGAGAGGAAGAACCAAGGCATGAAATAAGCTTTTTGATGGGAAGCTTGCCTTTGCAAACAGAATGACTGGACCTACCAGAACTAGTTTTGAATCACTTGAGGCCCCTTTAGGTGAGGCAATGTTATACAGCAGAAGCCTAACAGCACTGAGATCCCTTTGGGTCAAAGCTAAGAGTCACTGAGCAAGCCTGAAAAATCAGCCAGCCTCTTTTTTTTTTTTTTTTAATTTATTCCTGTTTCGTTATGTTTGTTTCTCTCTCTCTCAATGGATAAGTATTACAATATGCTTAATGTGCACTTTTTGTTTGCGTGTTCCAGCAAAATTTGTATTGTTGTTTTGCATATATATGTTTTACTTTATGTAAGTGTTGTACATATCTCATCCTGTTGCTTAATCTTTTCTCAGCTCCATCCCTGTGTAATTCCATAGCTTCTAGCTGCTGCCTAGTATTCCATGGTACTCATCCACCACATTTTCTCTATCCACTCTCTTGGGAATAGATACCTGGATAACTTCCAACTTTATGAGTCCCTAAATGATGCAGCAAGGACCAGCTTGGTATGTGTTTCCTTGCCTTCCTATGTAAACTTTGTAATGTATGCCATACCCATGATTAGAAGTGTTGGGTCAACAAGTGAGTGCGTATGTAATTTAAATATTGCATCTTCTCCAGAATGCCAAATCTGTCCACACTGCCATCAGCTGTGCGTGAGGGGAAGCTGTACCCACTTCCCCACCAACACATGGCATGACCTCTTTATTTTTAAATGAAATATATCCTCTTGGGAGAGAGATGCATTACATAGAATTTTTTTTTTTTTTTAACGAGGAAAAAGACATCTACACTCATTTTTCAATGCTTCCCATAGCCATATTTGTGTTTACATTATATCTCCACTATTCAATGGTATATTCATTGAAAAGCAGGGACTAAGTCCCAACAATTTTGTTATGGAACCATATTGTATATACAGAAGCACGGGTGAAAAAAGTGGAGTGAGTTTTGTCAAGCTTGCTTCTCAGCACTGATGATCTCTTCACCTTCTCCATGACTCAGTTTTCAATTGGTACCCTTGAAGTCTAACCTGTTTTTTTTTGTTTTTTTTTTTTTTTGAGACGGAGTCTCGCTCTGTCACCCAGGTTGGAGTGCTGTGGTGCGATCTCAGCTCACTGCAACCTCTGCCTCCCAGGTTCAAGTGATTCTCCTGTCTCAGCCTCCCAAGTAGCTGGGACTACAGGCATACACCTCCATGTCCAGCTAATTTTTGTATTTTTAGTAGAGATGGGGTTTCACCATGTTGGTCAGGCTAGTCTTGAACTCCTGATCCACCCGCCTCGGCCTCCCAAAGTGCTGAGATTACAGGCATGAACCACCACACCTGGCCCCTAATCTCAGTTTCTTCTCCTTGCCTGTGAATTGAGCTTATTCAAGGTTTTTGGGTTTCTGCTTAGTCACTATGAAGAAAGCAGAAATGCCAACTCAATGGCTTCCAATTTTTTAAACCATAACCTCACAGTATGCAATATATTTTACATGATTTAGTACATATCTCTGCATATGATTGTGTGTACTTCATACATATATATGTATATATGTATGTATATATATATATACACAAACATACACACAAACAGGATTCACTGTTGTTTTCTATGATGGAATATATTTTTAAATTTTTTTCATAAGAAATGCAGCACAGTGAAATACTACTACAAATCTATCATAGTCGCTAAATTTTTAGAAAAATGACAAAACTGATAATATATACCAAGTACTGGGGAGGATGTGAAACTACTGGAACTTTCATACATTGCTTGGGGGAGTGCAAAATGCTATAGTATGACCCCATTCCTGGGTATTTATCCTAGAGAAATGAAAACACATTCACACAAAAGCTATACATGAATGTTTACAGCAGCTGCATTCATCATGACCTCAAACTGAAAACAACCTGAATTTCCTTCAAAGGGCAATTAGTTATACAAAAATCTGCTACATCCATGAAATGGAATACTACTCAGCAATAAAAAAGAATGAACCATTGATACACACCACAAGTCGAATGAATCTCTTTTCTCTTTTTTTTTGTATTTTTAGTAGAGACGGGGTTTCACCGTGTTAGCCAAGATGGTCTCGATCTCCTGACCTCGTGATCCACCCGTCTCGGCCTCCCAAAGTGCTGGGATTACAGGCTTGAGCCACCGCGCCCGGCAGTCGAATGAATCTCAAGAGAATTATGTTGAGTAAAATAAGTCAGCTTCAAAAGGTTACACACTGTACAATTCCATTGCTACGACAGCCTCAGAGACAAAAGTGTCGTGATGAAGAGTAGATCAGTGGTTGTCAAGGGTTAGAGGGGAGGGAGGGTACTACAAAAGGATAGCCTGGTGGAGTTTTGGAAGGTTTTCTGATTGTGGCAGTGGTTACATGGATGTATACATGTGTTAAAATTCACACAAGTACACCAAAAAGTGATGAAAAGTGATTGGAAGAAAATGTTAACGGGGAAATGGTGCAAATGAACTTAAGTGAAGCTGAACTGAAGTTGGCAGGTAGCACGGCAGCTGCTGGCAGACAAAGAAACGAGATGGCAACACTGAACAAAGAAGGTCAAGCCCAGAGGTGTGAACTCAGGAAAATGACAATCATGGCAGAAGGCAAAGGGGAAACAGGCACTTCTTACGTGGCTGGAGCAGAAAGAAGTGAGAGGGCAAAGGTGCTACATACTTTTAAACAACCAGATCTCATGAGGACCCACTCACTATTCAGTACCAAGGGGGATGGTACTGAACCATTCCTGAGAACTCCACTCTATGATCCAATCACCTCCCACCACGCCCCACCACCAACACTGGGGATTACTATTGAACATGAGATTCGAGTAGGGACATAGATTTAAACCGCATCAGATGAAGTGGTTTCTATATCAGGTTCCACTGGCTACCAACATCTTGGTAAGATGAATCTCTTGTGGTTTATAGCAGAGGTCAGCAAACTACAGCCCATGGTCCAAATCTGGTCCACCACCCTTTTTCCATAGTTGTGAGCTATGCATTATTTTTACACTTTTAATTACTAGAAAGAAATCGAAAGAGGAAAAGTATTTTAAGACACAGGAACATTTTATGAAATAAAAATTTCAGTACCCATAAATAAAGTTATGTTGGAACACAGCCATACTCATTTGACTACTGTAATGCCTATGGCAGCTTTTGTACTACAGCAGCAGAGTTGGGTAGCTGTAACAAAGACCACACAGCCTGCAAAGTCTGAAATATTTACTACCTGGCTCTTACAGGAAAAGTTTGCCAATCCTGGTCTCCACCATCTGTTTCTCACAGCACCAACTAATACTAGTAACAACTTTTTCATGTTTCTAAAGCACTTTATGGTTGGCAAATCACTTCTATGTGCATCATTTTCACCTCTGTTTTGAATGGCCCTGGACTGTGCTAGAGCCCTGGACAGCGGATGCTGCTTCACAGAGAGACATGAACCCACAAAGCTAACACCCCAAATAAGGCACTAGGAAGCAGAATAGGTCAAAGGCATTTTTCACAAAGGCAATATTCCACATTGCAAGTGGAGGCATTTTAGCATAGACTAGGGAACGCAGCAGTTAAATGGAAGGAAAGGCCGGGCGCAGTGGCTCAAGCCTGTAATCCCAGCACTTTGGGAGGCCGAGGTGGACGGATCATGAGGTCAGGAGATCGAGACCATGCTGGCTAACATGGTGAAACCCTGTCTCTACTAAAAAATACAAAAAATATTAGCTGGGCATGGTGGCAGGCATCTGTAGTCCCAGCGACTAGGGAGGCTGAGGCAGGAGAATGGCATGAACCCGGGAGGTGGAGCTTGCAGTGAGCCGAGATCGCGCCATTGCATTCCAGCCTGGGCGAAGGAGCAAGACTCCGTCTCAAAGGAAAAAAAAAAAAAAGGGAAGAAAAAAATCAGACCCATGCAGTGTAATAACATAACTAAAACAAAATTGAAAAAAGCTCGTAATTTCAGGACTTAAAAGCCCTTGCTTAATTAATTTCTTCTTCCCAATTGGGTCTCCATCATTTTATATCATTTAGGGGTATGTCATAGTTTCACAATTCTTACATGTAGCCTAAGAATGCAACTAATCAAACAAAATTCAGCCTTTTATCTAGTCAAATGGGACACCCTGAAATAAGTTTGGGAGAATTATCACATGTTCTTACAGAGCATAGTAAATCAAGTATAATATAGTTTTATATATATTTAGATCATCCAGGCCATTATTTATTCAGCATCTATTATGTCTCTAAGCATTGTTAAGCACTACTAGATACTATTCTAAGATAAAACTGTTATAAAAATAAACACATGCCCTGATTCAGAGGTGTTCATTTCCTGTTTGAGGAGACACACTGGCATGCCCCTAACGCAGTGTGATTGATGTTGTAACAATTGGTGCATGAAGTGCTTTGGGAACAAAGATTAAGAAATACGTAATTCTCCTAGAGATTGTGTGGACATGAGGGTTAGGAAAGGCTCCATAGAGGAGATGCCCTATGAGCTGGGCCTAGATGCTTAGGGGTTGACTAGAGAGACACAATACCGGGGAGGGAGGATGAGAGGATCCTGGACAAGGCCCTCAGTGATGAAAGGACCTGCTCCCCACTGGATCCCTGGTGCCTGGCACAGTGCTGCCCCCTCATATGTGCTCAGTAATAAAATATCTGTTGAATGAATGAATGTGATGTGCTTGGAGGTGGCAATGATCCAGTTGAGGTGAGGAGCATGCGTATGTGTTCGCATGCAGTGTGTGTGTGTGTATTTGTGTGTGTGTTGGGGTAAGGGAGTGTGGCAGGTACTGTTAATGTCTACCCAATATCCTTCACCCTACTTGTTAACAGAGACTTGATTTTTTTCCAGTTATCCAGTTTTTAGGGAAGATGACTCTGTCTCAGCTCAGAGTAAATCCTGACTAGCCTAAATCAATCATAAAATTCCTGTTCCCCTTGGAGTAATTGGCCTAGAGAGGGGCATGCCATCTATTCCAGCCAATGAGTTGCAAGGGGAAGGTCTATTGAAGGGCTGCTTGAAGGGTTGCATTGTTCTTTAAAAGACACACACACAAGTAAGAGACAGTGCATCCTCCTGTCGAATGCTATTGTGTCTGGATGTGACTCCTGCCGTGATCTTGTAGTCATGAAGGGAGCTAACCTGAGGACCAAGCTGATACTTCAAAAATGACTCTATGAAAAGATGCAAAGATCTTGTCCTTGATGGGGTCATCAAGCCATTAAGTAAACCAACTTACAGCTTCCTACACTTCTGATTTTCCTCCAAAAAGAGGCATCTAATTTCCTCCTTTATAGGACACAGTTGAGTAAGGATTTTCTGTTTCTGGTTCTGAGAGCCAAAGACATTTTAACAGATAGGTCAGCTGTGTATATAGGGTGAGGGGAGGTTGGGGAGGTAGGTTGAGGCAGGCTGCAAAGGCTACATGCTGGGTTGAGGAGTCTGGGTTTTTTCCCCATAGGATCCTGGGGTGGGTTGCACAGGAGGAATTAAAACAGGCAAGTGCTTTAGAATGACAACTTTGACTGCAAGATGTGACAATGGCTTAGAGGGAAGAAGGAGTGAAACTAGGCGGATCATCAAGCGGGGATGGCTATGAAATCATCTAGGGAAAGTAGACCTGGTCCTGGCCTCACTGAGGAAATAGAGAAGAAGGAGTGGATTTGAGAGACATTTCAGAGATATAATAAGCAATGCTTGCAATCTAAAACTGATAATATACTATTCTTCTAAAAAATATGGTTTATGGCACATAAGACATTTCTGGTAACTTTCTGAATATGTTTTAGAAATATAACATGATATTCAAAGAATTTCCTGGTTGGACACTTGGAGCCCTTTGTCCCCCCATCCTTTTGAGAGGAGCAAAGCCCTTACCTATGGAGCATGTCCTGTGCTATATTCTATATCAGGTGTGGGCTTGAGGAGGGATGGTCCAGTAGTGAGGTGTCCAGAGTCGTGCACTGGGTGTTTGACTGCATGGAGCTGGCTGGCAAATCTGCAGCAATGTTCCTTAAGAAAGGTGGTAGAGAAGAGAGAAGATAATCCATAAATGGGTAGGTGGCCATGCTGCAAGCCACAGAATGACCCAAAAGAAACAGAGAATTGAACTCTGGAGCAACAAAGCACACGAGAGGGGACAATAAACATGGAAGAAAATGCATTCATTTATTAATCTTGTGATGTAAGACTCTAGTCCTTAACCATGCATCTCCATTTTGGAATTTGGGGTGTATTTTTTTAAGAGAACTATATCCATAATGCATCACCTATGATGTGTAGTTTCTGTGTATTTAAAGTAGAGCAAAAATTAAAAAAATACTTGCAGATCACTTTGAATGTAGAATTTTTAAGATTGTTCTAATATTTTCTCCAATGTTTTATAGTTGCCTAATTTAACAGTAAAACACTTTTAGCATGTCAACTTTATTGAGTCTTTCCAAAGCATTCATCTTTGTTGTGTTCAATACAGCAGCTCTTTATTTTCACAGTATTATTTGATGTTTCATAATATTTAATTAATGTAATTTTGGGAATAATACTCATAAAACAAACCCAAATGATTCTAGATAAACAGAATTCAACTTGAGGAAGCAGAAGTGCACAAGCAAAGTCAAGATAAGCCCCATTGGCCATTAGTGTTGACAGTGTGGGGTATCTACTAGTATAGTTCATAGGAATGAGGTGAGTACAGTAATCTGATAAGTGGTCAAGTGGAAATTAATCAATAAAACTCCTGGAATATCTGAATAAAAAATTCAACCAATCAATAGTTCTTGGTAGGTTTACTGCCTCTCTTTGTCTACCAAAATAACTATTTAAGTGAGAGGTTTTCAGTGCTGGCTGCATATTAGAGTCACCTGGAACTTCAAAAAAAATAATGCTTGTGAGTCTTCTCCCCAGACAAATTAAATGAGAATCTCTAGGGTAGGATCCTGACATTGGTATTTTTTTCAGAGTGCCCCAGTAAATGCTAATATGCATCTGGATTTGAGAACCACTGAGTAAGATCAAACAGCTCACACAGTGAAAATTAATTCAACTTAGCACAGAAACATTTACATGAACCATTTGGGATCTAAATTTTAAAATGCATTTTATTACAGTTAAATCGAGTTACTATTGGAATTAATAAAATTCAGGTAAATTTTTCCTTAGTAACATACTCTTTGCAAACCACTTTGTGGACTAGATGAGACTTTTAATTAATATTTTAAGTGTCTGTGGATAAATAACTGGAACTTCTTGAAGCCCTTGAAAATAGCTTATACACTGCCTTCAGCAGCATTTCTAAAGCTCTCTCCTGCTGTGGCACATATGGTACATAATGTGTGTATGCTTGATATTCTCATGAAACCCCAAAAGCTTCTCAGAAAATTTTAACCAATAATGCTGAAAATACCCAGCTGCTAATGATACGTCATAATGATCACTTGTTGAATGTTTGGTCTTAGGTCAGAGAGACTGTGGGTCTTTGGCAATTATATTTAGATGGCACTATTTTTTCCTTCCAAAAGAAAAAGCATATCATAATTTGAGTGAGAAAATTATGTTATTGTAGGGATCATATTTAGTCAACCATTCTCACTCTTACTTATTTTTAATGGGAATTATTTGCACTTGTGGGTACATTTTAAAAAATGTATTACTTTTAATCTCACAATAAATTAAGATGCAACTGAGATTAAAACCTGCTACCTTAAGCTGTAACAGAGCCTTGATATTTGGCAGCCTTGACATCTGTAAACTTGGCAGTCATGGAATTAGTGACTGAGGATCCATTCCATACAGTGATTTTTGCTGAGGCATAAATTTGAATCCTGTGGACAGCAAGGCTAGTGTATGGGAGGGAATCCATTAGCCAGTGAGTGCAGCATTGCCCACTCCCTCATGTCAAAGTAGCATTAACATTTTCTACTTGACTTCAGAGTTCCTGTAATCCTTGGGAACAGAGAAAAGTAAGTTTGAGGATAATGCCCCCAGAAAAAAACACCAATTGCTGGTGATGGCAGTAAAAAGACACGTTGTCTGAGAATAAGCATCCTTAGCCAGGTTCATACATGATTATAGAGAATCATTAACAATATGAAGGTCCTGGGACTATAAAACTACTTGCTTCAGGACATTGGTGTAGGCAAAGATTTTAAGGCTAAGACTCCAAATGCACCAGCAACACAGCAAAGATGGACAAATAGGACTATGTTAAACTAAAGAAGCTTCTGTACAGCAAAGGAAACAATCAACAGAGTGAAGAGACAACCTGTTGAATGAGGGAAAATATATGCAAACTATTCATCCAAAAAGGGACTAATTTCTAGAATATACAAGGAACTCTACAAAACAGAAAAAAAAAAACACCAAAAAATCCCACTAAAAAGTGGGCAAAGGATCTGAATAGACATTTCTCAAAAGAAGACATACAAATGGCCAACAGGTATATGAAAACATTCTCAACATCACTAATCATCAGGGAAGTGCAAAATTATAAGACCACAATGAGATACCATCTTACCACAGTTAGAATGGCTATTATCAAAAAGACCAAAAGTAACAGATGCTGGCGAGGATACAGACGGAAAGGACTTCTTACACACTGTTGGTGGGAATGTAAATTAGTACAGCCATTATGGAAAACAGCATAGAGGTTTCTCAAAAAACTGAAAATGGAACTAGCATACAATCCAGCAATCTCACCACTGGGTATTTATACAAATGATAGAAACTCAGCATATCAAAGGGATACCTGCACCATGTTTGTTGCAGCACTATAGCCACAATAGCCAAGACATGAAATCAACCTGCATGTCCATCAACAGATGAATGGATTTAAAAAGTGTGGTATATACCCAATGGAATACTGTTCAACCATAAAAAAAATAAAATCATGTCATTTGCAGTAACATGGATGGAACTGGAGGTCACTATGTTGAGTGAAATTAGCTAGGCACAGAAAGACAAATATCTCATGTTTTCTTTCATATACGAGAACTAAAAACTTTAATCTCACAGAGGTAGAAAGAGAGAGAAGAATGAAATTGGGAAAGGTATGTGTGGTGAGAGGATGAAGACAGGTTGGTTAATGGGTACAAACATACAGCTAGATAGAAGAAATAAGTTCTAGTATTTGATAACAGAAAGATGAGTATGGTTAATAACATATTGTATATTTCAAAATAGCTAGAAGATTTGAAATGTTCCCAACACAAAGAAATGACAAATGTTTAAGGTGATTGGATATCATAAATACCCTGATTTGATCATTACATATTTTATACACATATCAGAATATCACATATACCCCATAAATATGTACAAATTGTATGAATCAATAAAAAATTTTAAAAAGGTCACTCAGAATTTTTCCTTCCACCTGATTGCATTATACAAGGGAATTTAAAGTTCCATCACCATTCACAAGTGCCTCCAGACACATTCCAGTTGAATATGAGGGATGTACTATCTCTTAAACACTCCTCTCACAGTTTTGTTTTTACGGTGAATTTGCATGACTCTGAAGAAAGGGTTGGCAGACTTAGTCTAATTGCATAAATTCCAGATTAATGAAGCCTGATTTATTGAGGTTTCATGCCCTCAAGTCTAGCTTAATCCTTGTCACTGGTGTTGGTGATGTCTTTCCTAAAGACGCTCATTCCTCCAGGCACAGCCAGCTCCACTAGGCCATGTTACAGCTTGCTCTTCCTTCTCCACAACTCTGATTCTGGCACTTGTACATAATGTGCCCTTCATGATACTTTCCAGGTAATTTTTCTGGTTGGAACGTTCACAAAAGCAAAGGATTGCCCATGCTCTTCTTCGTGTGGTGCCTTCTCTTTCTTACCACCTTCTTACTCAGGCATCACCCATTCTTGCTCAGCTTGAGTTCTAAAATCCAGTGAATCTCTCTCAGATCTAGGAAGCTGGATTCACATAAAGAATTACGATTCAGCTGGGCGCGGTGGCTCATGCTTGTAATCCCAGCACTTTGGGAGGCCGAGGTGGGCGGATCACCTGAGATCGGGAGTTTGAGACCAGCCTGGCCAACATGGTGAAACCTCGTCTCTACTAAAAGTACAAAAAAATTAGCCGGGCATAGTAATGAACGCCTGTAATCCCAGCTACTACGCGTGATGCTGAGGTGGGAGAATTGCTTGAACTCCGGAGGCAGAGGTTGCAGTGAGCCGAGATCGTGCCACCGCACTCCAGCCTGTGCGACAGAGCAAGCCTCTGTCTCAGGAAAAAAAAAAAAAAAAAAAAAAAAAAAACTAAAACAAACAAAAAACCACCACCATGTAATGAGATTGTTCTTTGTTCTGTTGATGCAGAATTGTGTTTTCTCTCAACTCTAAGTTCTTAGGAGCTCCACTGGAAACTGAACCATGGTAGGATATCTAGGTCAGCTTTTCTGCCTAACTAAAACTATATTGCATCCCAGTCTGGCAGCAAGCACATAGGCCCTATGGGCTTTTTAAGGCTCTGCAAAAATGTCTGGGACCTGAAAAAATACAATGGGCTAGTGACATTGCTTGCTTTTTCAGGAACACAAAAGGAGAATCAGAGAAATTGGGGCTATATGTGGGGATATATGGTCAGGGAAGTTTTTTTGTTTGTTTGTTTTACAGGGGATACTTAGGCATGTGTGTACACTGGTGAGATTGGTGCAGCAGGGAGACAGAAAAGGATGAGGCAGGGCAAATAAAAATTGGTTATACGAGTGAAGTCCCTGAGGAGGCAAGAGAGGAGGGGAGGCACATCATGTGGGGTCATGGTGTGAGGTCTCACAGAGTTCATTTAACGTATGCTTAAAACTTTTCTTTAAATCTTGGGTTCAAATCCTCTCTCTGCCAGTTTATAGAAATGTGGGAATTGCAAGTGAACCTCTTCAAGTGGCTGTTTCCTCATGTGTAAAATGGAGATAAGTAAGGTCCCAAATTAACTGATTGTTGCGAATATTCAAGTTAATAACACATGCTATTAGCTTAAGCATAGTACTTACAATAAAGTAAGCATGCAGCAATGATTGGCTGTAACAATAATAATTATTGACAGTATTAGGTGCAGGGCTGGGGAAGCAAGATAACAAAAAGATGTATAAACCATCAATAATCTTGTAATCACCTGTAATCCTAGCATTTTGGGAGGCTGATGTAGGAGGATCACTTGAGGCCAGGGGTTTGAGACCAGTCTGGCAACATAGCAAGACCCCATCTCTATAAAACAAAAAATTAGCTGGGCATGGTGGCATGTGCCTATAGTCCTAGCTACTTGAGAAGCTGAAACAGGAGGATTGCTTGAGCCCAAGAGTACCACTGCACTCCAGGCTGGATGACAGAGTGAGACCTTGGGTCTAAAATGAAAATAAAAAAAATTTAAATGTTATAAACCATGGAACCATGGTCTGTGACTGAGGATATGAAAATCCAGTGTTTGAGAGAAAAGTGTAAAAAATGGTAATAAAATACAGAATTAAATAATCACTTCTACAGCCTTCACATTCCACTCTTAGCAGGGATGTGAAGGTCTGTGAGAAGCCTGGGGTGCCATCTCCGAGGACACAGGACAGGGCCTCTAGATGTCCATTTAATCTGGGATGGTCCAGTTCATTGTGAGAGCTTTGCTGCTCATGCTGCTTCTCTGACTGATGGTACTAACTTTCCCTCCCAACTTCCCTTCCTTCCTTCTACTCCCTTTTCTTTCTCCCGCATGGAGAAGGAAGGCTTCTAATGAGGTAGACTTTCCAGGTCTGACTTGCTCCATCCTAGGTGACCATGTAATAAGTAACGATCCCTCAAACTATGAGAGAGCTAGACTCATTTGACAACCAGCTTCCTGGGAAACAAATGTGACTATATTTTCCATATTTTACAGACTCGAAAATAAACAGAATGATTTAAAATGTCAACAAGCAGGCTTCTAAATAGCATTGGCTAAGTTTAATTTTTCTTATAGCCCTATCACCAAATACCATGTCTAACAGTAAGCAGATACTCAGTACCTGTTTGTGGAATGACCATAAGGAGTTAGTCAATCAATTAAAGCCATATTTAAAATCTTTTGTTCAACTGAACGTGGAACTCAGGTTTGCCAACTCATAGATTTGTAGTTCTCCCTGCATCTAAGTTGCAACAGTACTAATAATCTCCACCCCTTCTCTATCGTCCATGTGGGATGGTGCAGTCCAGATGTTTCTATGACTTGTTTCTTCTGCAGATCAGTCCCAAAGGTAGCAGATTTCACTGGGAAGGATCCCTGAGTATCTGGTGGTTCTGTCATTTGTCAGAGGTCATTTTCCAGATGTGTTGACTCCAACTCTGAGTCCTCAGGTTTCTGTTTACAGATGTAGTCTAGATCCACACTTTTGCAGATCAGCTCTGGGCCTGCTGTACAGGAGAGGGGCAGGGCCAGTTCACATGACAGGTAATTTCTAGAACACAGTGGTTCTCCTGTGCCCCTCTCTAGAGCATGAAGCCACAGGTAATCCTGAAAGCTTCCTGAAGTCCCTGGAGGCTGTTTACCTTTCTCTAGAGGAGACAGGGAATGGGGACAAGGACAAATTTGTAAAGTCCTGCCCAAGAAATAGCCACTTCAGTAAAGCCCAGTGTTCTTCTGGGGCCCATATCCCAGGTCTGCTATTGATTTATGTTTTAGCATCTGCTGTATACACTCAAATGGAAATGGACCCAATCATTTCACTCTATCTTTAGGAAGAAGGAGTGTAAGAAAATGTAGCCTATACAGAAGTCCCAGGCAGGGAGGATTGTAGCAAAGCCAATTTTACTACCTCCTATATATCTCAGTAACTGATTTCACACAAATATTTTTGCCAAAAAAGAAGAAATGAAGTTTAGAATTATAGATCTGAAACTTTTATCTCAATAAAAGGAATATGTGTTACATCTCAGGTAATCAGTACATTTGGCTAACCTCAAGCCTTCATTTCAATGAATTTTCTGATTAAAGTAAGTGTGATCAGAGTATTTTTGGTAAGAAATAGCAGACAAAATTTTTGTCTCCCACAAGTGCAGTGAACCATATAAGGAAGAGGTGGAATGAAGACACAGAAGGAAATAGAAGAAATGAATGAGATTGGGATGATAAAAGAGAAAGAAGAGCCTCACATATCTGTTATAAAGACTTTGCTTCAGGAACTCAAGGATTTGCCATGAAGTGCAAACAGTTAACTGTCATGGCAGAGGTTTTTTATTTCAAAGTTTAAAATATAGAAAGTCAAACTATTTTCCATTTACATAGAAAAGAATGCAATATTTAGGAATACATTTAACAAAAGAAATGCAAACTTATACTCTGGAAACCACAGAAAAAAATTGTTTAAAGAAATCACAGAAGGCCTAAGTGGTAAGAAAGACATTTCATGTTCAAAAATAAAAAAACTCATATAATATGTGGGGATTTTTTGTGCATCTAGCTTCTTTCACTTAGCATAACGCTAGGAAGAGTCATCTATTTTGTAGCATGTATCAGTAGTACATTTTTGTTGTTGTTGAATGATATTCCATTATATCGATATACTACATTTTTTAATATCACTAATTGATAGACATTTGGATTATTTCTATTGTTTGGTCATTATAGATATTGCTGCTTTGAATATTCACATACAAATCTTTATGTGAACATATTTATAGAGAATTATTTTTACTTAGGTATTTACCTTTTCAAGTATTCTTTACTTTTTCATGTGTATTTAAGTTACCATATGATGTCATTTCCTATTAGTCTAAAAACATAGTATTTCTTCTGAGGAAACTCAGCTGGCAATTAATTCTCTCTCTATCTGAAAATGTCTTTTATTTTGTCTTCATTTTTGAAGGACAGCTTTGCTGGATATAGAATTCTCAAATGACAGTCGTTTCCTTTCAGAATATTGAATATTTCTTCCATTTTCTTCTGGTCTTCTGGGCCCTTTTTTTTTTTTTTTTCCAAGACAGAGTCTCACTCTGTTGCCCAGGCTGGAGTGCAGTGGCACAATCTCGGCTCACTGCAACCTCTGCCTCCTGGGTTCAAGCGATTCTTCTGCCTCTGCCTCCTGAGTAGCTGAGACTACAGGCACCCGCCACCATGCCTGGCTAATTTTTGTATTTTTAGTAGAGACGAGCTTTCACCATATTGGCCAGGTTGGTCTCTATCTCCTGACCTTGTGATCCACCCGGCTCGGCCTCCCGAAGTGCTGGGATTATAGGCGTGAGCCATCGCGCCAGGCCTGGATTCTTATTTTTTTAATGAGAAGTTAGCTATTAATTTTTGTTCTTCTGAATATAAGAAGTCTTTTTTTCTCTTGTTGCTTTTAAGATTTTTTCCTTTGTTGTCAGTTTTTAACAATTTGACTATGATGTGCTTAGTATGTGGGTCTCTTAGGTGTGGTTTCCTTTGTGTTTATCTTATTTTAAATTCTTTGAGCCTCATAGATAGGTAATGTTTTTCATCAAATTTTGGACATTTCTGGTGACTATTTCGTCAGATATTTTTCTGCTTTTTTTCTCTGCTGCTGATATCTTCGCTCAGTTTTTAAAAATATTATTATTGGCCGGGCGCCGTGGCTCACGCCTGTAATCCCAGCACTTTGGGAGGCCGAGATGGGCGGATCATGAGGTCAGGAGATTGAGACCATCCTGGCTAACATGGTGAAACCCCATCTCTGCTAAAAATACAAAAAAATTAGCCGGGCATGGTGGCGGGTGCCTGTAGTCCCAGCTACTGGGGAGGCTGAGGCAGGAGAATGGCGTGAACCCAGGAGGCGGAGCTTACAGTGAGCTGAGATCGTCCCGCTGCATCCAGCCTGGGCAACAGTGCGAGACTCCATCTCAAAAAAAAAAAAAAAAAAAAAAAATATATATATATATATATATAAATAATTGTTCTTATTTTAAAGCATGGTTTCTTTGAGGTTTCCCAGGAACAGCATAGTTTAGCAGTCAGCTGATGATGGGTTAGAGATTGTGCTCAACTACTTGCAGGTAGTAGGGCTTATATCCTTTGCTAATGAATCTTTGAGTGGGCTGGGATATGTACTCAAAGGTCAGACAGTTTACAAGTCTGCCCCAGACTTTTACTTTCTTGAAAGTTCTTATGTGTCTTCTCTGTGCATGTGGAAAGCGTCATATTCAGTCAGGGATATGTGAATAGCTAGGGCCATCTCTGGTCTCTTCTGAGTGGATGTGTAGCCTTGAGTATGTGTGCAGTCTTCCAGACTACCAGGAATATATGTGAACTTAGATGAACTGGACTAATTCTTTGAAAAACACAAATTATCAAAACACACACAAAGAGAAATAAATAATTTAAGTAGGCCTATATTTACTAGAGATATGCAATAAATAATAAATAACCTTCCAAAGCAGATAGCAGCAGACTCAGATGGTTTCTCTGGTTATTTTACTAAACAGTCAAAGAAAAAAATTATACCAATTTTCTAAAATCTCTTGTAGAATACAGAATGAACACTTCCTAACTCATTCTATGAGGCCAGCATTTTCAAGTACCAAAATCAGACAAAGAGAGCACAAGAAAGAAAAACAACAAACCAACATCTTTTATGAAAATAATAAAATAATCCTTAAGAAGATATAAGCAAATAGAATCTAACACTGTATAAAAACAACTACAACCATACTCTGTGACCAAGTGGGGTTTATTCAAGGTTTGCAAGGCTTAATCTACATTTGAAAATTAATTAATACAATCTATCACATTAATACACTAAAAAGGAAAATTCATATAATCATATCAATCAATGCAGAAAAACCATCTGACAAAATCCAACACCCATTCATGGTAAAAACTCTCAGCAAAAACTCTCAGTAAAAAGGAGGAATTTTCTCATCTTGATAAAGAAGATCTACAAAAGGCCTACAGTTAACATCATAGTTTATGGGAAGAAACTGGGTACTTTCTCCCCAAGATTGGGAACACAGCATATATGTCTCCTCTTACCAGTCTTATTCAACACCATACTGGAAGCCCTACTTAGTACAATACATCCAAAATAAATAAATAAATAAATAAATACACAAATGAGGAAAGAAGAAATAAAACTGCCTTTGTAGATGACACGTCTGACTCAAATGCATCATGGACATAAATATAAAATTTGAAGCCACAAAACTCTAAAAGAAACCAGGAAAAACCAAGGAGGAAAAGATGCTAAGAAGTAGTAGGAGAGGAGGACAGGTAGTAGATAAGCATTTGTCAGACACTGTGCTGGGTGCCTTAGTGTTTATTGTTTCATTTAATTCTTATAGCAAGGCCTGATCCTTGACATCCCGGGTCAGTTGGTGAAACTGGAGAAGTCAGTCTATGTAGAAAACCCCCTAAAATGGACCCAAACCTCCTTCAACTAATAAACAATTATAGCAGAATACAAGGTTAATATACAAAAGTCAATTGCTTTCCTATACACTTGTAATAAACAATTAGAATTTGAAATTAAAAACACAATAGCATCCCAATAGCACAAAAATGAAATGCCTAGGTAAAAATCTAACAAAATATGTACACAATCTATATGTGCAAAAGTACAAAACTCTGATGAAAGAAATAAATCTAAATAAATGAAGAGATATCCCATGTTCATGGATTAAAAGACTCAATAGTGTTAAGATGTTAATTTTTCCTAACTTGACCCATAGATTTAATAAAATTCCACTCCAAATCTAGGCAAACTATTTTTAGATAATGCCACTTTGATTCTAAAATTTATATGGAAAGGCCAAAGACCCAGAATAGACAATACAATACTGAATAATGATGTTAAGAACTAAACTTACCTGACTTCAGGACTGTCTTAGTGTGTTTGGCTATTATAACAAAATACCTTAGACTAACTAGGATGTTTGTAAACGACATAAACTTATTGTTTACAGTTCTGGAGGCTGGGAAGTCCAAGATCAATGTACTAGCAGATTTGGTATCTGGTGAGGACTTGCTCTGCTTCATAGATGGCACTTTCTTGTTGTGTCCTTACATGATGGAAGGGACAAGGGAGCTTGCTTTTATAAGGGCACTAATCCTATTCATGAGAGTAGAACCCTCATGACTTAATCACTCTCCAAAGGCCCCACTTCTTAATACTATCATTAAGTTCCAGCATGTGAATTTAAGGGGGATGCCAACATTTAGACCATAGCAAAAACTAACTAAACAGCTATAAAGTTATAAAGACAGCATGGTATTGATAAAAGAATAGACACATAAATCAACGGAAGAGGCAAGAAAGTTTAGAAATAGACACACAAATATAGTCAACTGATCTTTGACAAATAGTAAAAGGCAATTCAATAAAGACTAGTCTTTTAACAAGTAGTACTGGAAAATTTGGCTGTCCACATGCAAAATAATAATAATAATGAAGCTAGACACAGACCTTGACTCAAAATGCATCATGGACCTAAATGTAAAATTCAAAACTATACAACTTCTAGAAGAAAACAGGAGAAAACCAAAAAGGAGGAGATGCTAAAAAGTAGGAGGAAGGGGCAGGTAGGGTACACAGTGTGCATTTGTCAGACACTGTCCTGGGTACCTTTGTGTTTATTGTTTCATCTAATCCTTATAGCACGGTCTGATTCTTGACATCCTGGGTCAGATGGTGGCACTGGAAAAGTTAGGTTCATGGGAGGGCAGGGCCAGCCTGGCACAATTCCCTGCTGTCCCTTCTGACCCCATGTGCACCTTCACTCCCTTCAGGGAACCCATTCTGCAGCCTCAGACAGTAGGTGATTTTCTGGCAAGGGAGTGAAAGAAATCTTCCTTCTTCTGTTCTCAAACCTAATTTATCTCCAAGTGGAGTCAGGGCCTTCTACTTAATGACATGAGTGAAAAGGCAGAAAAATGACAAAATCAGGGTGAGGGTGAATGTTCCCATCAAAGCAGAAATGATATATCAGAACCTTTTGTATTTTCCCAGAGAAGTAGGGGTTGTAGATAGCAGCGACGATGCTCCTTAAATAAAAGAAGGGTCAACGACTTCTGAGAAATGGGAAAATGGAGTGCCTGGGAGTGCCCAAGAAAAACTGAAAGGACTGTGTGTTGGCTTCCATCCGAGGCTGATCTATGGACTTTGGGATCAGCCAGGCGTGAGTTAGAATCCCACTTCTGTGACTCACCGATTGAGTGAAATTAGGCAAGTTCTTTATCCTCTCTAAGCCACAGTTTTCTCATTTGTAAAATAAGGACAATCCCAAATGACTAAATGAATTCAGGAAAATCATATGGATTAAAACTAATCCATATGATTATCATTAAAATTATATGAATATATAATCTTAATCCATGAACATTTAATCTGGTGTGTGTGTGTGTAGCATCTGCCTTTTAAACTGTTGCTCAAAAAATAGTATTTTCATTGTCACTTGCAAAGCTCAAATCAAAACTGAGAAGAAGGGAACTCCCTTCTCTGTTTGACTACCAGGCGGCACACCTCTATGGGAACCACTAGCCTGGCCCTCCGAGTGCTGAAAGGGGTGAAACCTATCAGGGCAGGGATGGGATAGGAGATGCCAAGAAATGACCCAGTGATCCTCCGCAGGATCAGGTCTGGCCAGCCCAAAGTGTCTCTGCCCTTACTGATGCCAGAATACTTGTCAGTCTCAACCCTGTGGGCTGTGAGAAGCACCCAGTGTAATCAACCCACCTTCCATTCTGATTCCAAAAGGCTTTTACTGGGTTCCTGCCATGTGGCCGGTTTTATTCTAGATGCTGTGAATAGAGGTTGATGATGCGTGGTTGGTTTGGCGCTAGCATAGCTCAGCAACATACAAGAGTGCAAACCACGCCTTCAAAAGCTGAGGCTTCAGCTCCAGGCGCAGCTGGCTCGGCGGCGGGGGTTGCAGGCAGCAGTAACCGGGCCTGAACCGTGCAGGAGACAGTTCAGAGTTTCCCAGAAAACAGCTTGCTCAATACCGGGTATCAGTTTTCCGCCTGGCACTTTACCTCTTGTACCGAGATAACTGAATTAGTAACGCAGAACTCAGCTTATTCTATTGTTGGGGAATCCCAAAAACACCCCAAGGGAGAGAAAGACAAAGTGCTGCACAAAGAGACTCGCAGTCGGCGTCCGCCCTCCCTTGACCGCATCCCCCTTGAGCCCGGGGGACTCTGCACTCCCTCCAAGAGAGGACGCTGCGTCTAAGTCTAAGAGCCTCCAGTGGAAATCCCCTGAAGCCCTCCACTGGGCTTGAGATTTTTGCTGGCTGAAATGGAGCCTGGAAGTTCTTTTCTGTGGTTTAGATGGGGAAGGAATGGGGGAAAGAAACGGTTCGGGAAAGAGGAGAATGGAGGTGAGAACAGGGAAGGAAGGTCGCAGGAGCCTCGGACCTCAGGCTTGCAAGCCAAGTAAGCAAATACCAGGCCCCAGAGGCTTTTGCAGGCTACAGAACACAGAGTTTCGAGAGAATCACGTTTATCTTCTCTTAAAAATTCTCATTCTGAACGATCTGGATGTGACTCAGCTCATGCAGTCCCTAGCAGTATCTTTTATAAGCAGTTTGTGGGTTTCCTTCCTTGAATTTCTTTCAAGCTCCCAATAGCCAACAGGAAGCTGAACACACTTTCACACTAAAAATGGGAATTCAGGGAAGTATCACCAGATTCTGAACTATGTTTTAAGACTCAAGTCAAAAACTGAAACTAAGTCACCACCTAATGTGTGTGCAGCAGGTGTTATGGCAGTTTGTTATGTGATGACTTGAATGACAGCTTCTCTCTCCTGGGACTTTCATAAAATTCCTTTGGTGTTGCCGCACACTTCTGGGATTCTCCACAGTGAGCCCATTGCTGAGCCTGTTTCTGCAGCTGTCTACGAAACAAGCAGAATCTAGGGGAATAGTCAGCAAGCCTTCACCAAGTTCTTTTATGTGGGCAGCTTTTGTGGTGTGGCCAGGGTATGAGGATAAAGAGCAACTTGGAAAAGTCTGGGGAGAATTCAAGTAGCTAGAGGAATCTCTGTCCCTCAGGGAGGAAAGCTGAGAAATCATTTCCATATTTATGTGTCAATTGCTTTGTGTCCATTTATTTGATTTTCCTTACAAAATTTTGCATAGTAGAAACTGTTATCCTCATTTTACAGATGAGGAAACTGAAGCTTTAGAGAGCTTAGGTCACTTACCCAAGTTCATCCAGGTCATAAAGTGTCAGGTCTGGATTTAAATCAGGTTAAGAGTCCAGTACCTTTTTCTTTTTTATATCATGCTGCCTTTCCCTAGAAGCCAAAATTTCTAGGAAATAAATGGACTGCAGCGACAAAGCAGCACATTTCCCCATGTTCTTTGCTCTTGATCCCTACCTACTCTTTTCCCAGAAATAGACAATAAAGCCACCAGGATACCTGAGACAGCCTTGGTCATCTTTGTACCGTAGCCAGCACAGTGGATTTTTGCCTAGTTACCTTCCCATCAGATTTTAGAAGAAAGAACACTATGTTTGCCAGCTCAGTACAGCATATCTCTTGCTCTGTTTTCTCCCCAGCAGGAACCCGAGGGTCTGTCTCTTTATGTGTTATCATCAGACTGGTAAAGAGTTACCTGTGTCAGCAAAGAAGAAAAGAGCTTTGATGTGAGTTCAGCCATGTAAGAAAGTCTTCACTGCTGTCATGCTCTGGCTTGAGCTGTCTTTCATCAGGTTCCCGATGACCCACCACTGCCTGCCAAGATGAATGTAAACGAAGCCGAAGTCTCACACGGTAAATTCAGCTTCCCAAGACCTGCAGTTGGACAGGGTGGCAAGGAGATGATGATAATTCCATGGTTCCCAGCTTAATTTCGCTTGGGGAAGTGTATGTGGACTCTTGCTAGATCTACATAGTCCATATCATGCAGGACTCCTGTGAACATAAAAGGCAACAATAGTGAAGTGAGTGCATGTTACAAACAAGGCTCAACTCAAAGCTAACAATTCTTCATTAGGATACCACTGATCAGAGCTGCAAAGTGTACTCACATTTGTCATTTCATGTCATTCTTATGTAAATCCTGTAGCTGGGCATAGCAGGAAGAAGTATTTTCATCATGGGCACTTGGCTTGCTCGAGATTACACAGAGCCATGCCTCTGGTTTCCTGGTGCGGTGCTCCTGCAGGTGACAGATGCTCCTGGGTGACGTACCATGGAACTCTCTAAGATGAGATCTTCATGATTCTATATCATAGGCATCTCTTTATCTTCAAGTTGGGCAACATCAACAAGGTTCCCATGAGCATGTGCCCAGCAAGGCTATTCTGTTCCTCTCATCTTTTAATTTTTCTACTTGTCCTCATTTTTCCTGAGATTTTATTTCCTTCCTAGCTGGCATACCTTTCCCTGCTGTGGTATTCAGACCTAAATAGTGTGTGCACCTATTACCTCTGCAGAGTAATTACTGTTTGGTACCATGGTAGAGTTACTGTGTCCAGATACAGTTGTGAATGCTTGGAATGTAACATTAGGAAAGACAGAATTATTGCTTGTAAGTGGAGTTGTGGACATCATGGTGGTATGAGAAAACTGAGTTGAAGATGCTCCTGCATCTTGCTGGTTAAACTAGATACAAACCAGTTGCTTAATAATTCACAGCCTATCCCATCTGTTTCCCACCCTCCTTATCTTCCAGGGACTCATTTATTGAATAACTCATTTTACATGCCCCTTTTATCATATACATTTTTATGTGTATTAGGATGTATTTATGGACTTTATATTCTATTTCACTGATTTGTCTATTTATTCATGATATTTCTTGGAGTATGATAGCCTTACGTATTTTTTCTTATCGGGTAGGTATTGTTGCCCCTCATTGCTTGACTTTTTTCAGTATTTTCACAACTACTCTTACTTGTTTGATTTTCCATTTGAACCTTAGAACATAAAAAGAATCTTGTTGGTATTTGTATTGGAATTATATCAAATTTGTAGGTTAATTGAAGGATACTGGATAATTTTAGGATGCTGTCTTCCTAATCAAACTGTAGTGTGTCTTTTTATTTGTTCAAATCCTTGGGGTTCCTTCAATTTCTGCTTGCCTATCAGACATGATTCTTATATTTATTCCTAGATATTTGATGTTGTTTTATTGTTAGGGTAAATGAGGCATTACCTTCTAGTACACCTTCTAACTGGCTGTCATCTGTATTTGTCATGGCTATTGATTTCTATATATTAATTCTTTTATTGTTGAAGAACATTTTGTAGTTAGTTCTTTCAGGTTTTTCACACATGTGAGTTTATCTGCCAACATAAATGATACTTACCATACTCTGTTAATGTATTACTTTCAAATATTCTAATTTGTCTTTTCTAATTAGAGCTAGTATCTCTAGAATATTCAATAATAGTAGTCACAGTGTCATTTTTCCTGTCCTTAAAAGTTTGGAGACCATGGGTTTAGAGGATTATAATAAATTTTTAAAATTAAAATATCATTGTTTACCACATAGAATTTAATCCTTTTTGATAATGCTGAAGATACTTCAGGATCTCTAATGCTTTAGGATCAGCATTAGGGATATTGTTTATCTTATCAGTTAGTTGAAGGTTGGTTAACTAAGAATAAGTCACTGGAAGTTCACTTGTTCGCCTCTGAAAAAGTCTGATCTTTATGGCCCTCTGAATGTCTTCCTCTATGCCAGACAGTTCCAATAAAGCATCTATAACTAAGCTCCCCTAGCCCTCCTGATCTCCCCATCATGCAGGAACCTAATATGTCCAAGATAGTGGTAGAGGGTGAGCCTATGTGGCCTGGGCCCAGCCTCTCTGGATCATCCTCACACAAGTTGAGTGTCATGGTTGAAGGAGTGTCTTCTCAGCAGAAGTGGGGTAAAAGCTGATACATCTACAGGCAGAGCAATCAAAGGGTGGGAAGAAACCTGACCTCCTAAAGACCCACTGCCTTGCCTCAGCACAGTGGTGACTTCCTGTCGAGGACACTGGTAGAAGTCTTTCTGAGTAGATGATTCTGAAAAGTAAAGAAACACTAATATTCTTTGTAGTTACAAAAAAGGAAAAGCTAGCTGGAGGATAAACATCAACAGATTCTTTTTATGGGATGTCTGGCTTTCTGCAAATTTTTACTGAACCAAGACGTGTTCTTGGTAGATTAATACATGCAGTGCAAAAACTCAAAACAATATGCTGATATATTTCATAAAGATAATTCCCAGGCTAACTGTGGTTTGTTTTACATTATCAACAAGAGCAGGAGGTTGGGGGAGGAATCTCATGAACTCCTGAACCTGGAAAGTTTGGATTCCCATGAAATGACTGATCTGAAATCTAGATCTCAAATTCTCTCTCTCTCTTAATTATATAGTGAATATTGCAAATTCAATTCAACTTTAAAAGTATTTATTGAGCCCTATGAAAACACAGAAGCAATATCAGATGTAGTCTTTTAATCTATGTGGAAAATGAATATGTGTCCATATGGAGTAGACAACAATTCAAAAAATATAGAATTGGGTAACAATGTAAGAAACATAGATGGTGTTGTGAAAGGTCAGAGAACTCATGACTGATTGTTGGGATTTTATCACTAGGAGTTTCTTTAAGTATAGCAGAGCAAGAGAGGAAGAAAGACACAAGACTTTCATCCCTCTTCCACCAACAATGTTCTGAGACTACAGGCTCAATCTACCTGCTTGACTTTCTATACAGGGGGTTTCTGAAGGTTTGTTTTGATGATCTCATCATGGGATGGGAAGGAAAGGAGAGCTACTTTTAACCAGTTTATGTACTGCCAGTGTTAATGCAAGAAAGAGAAAGTAAAAATCTGCTAGTAACTAACAAGGGTGCTTTTGGCTGCAGAATTATCAAATTTGGTGTCACTGAAGCCAAATGAGCACATGAAAGGATGCTTGACATCACTGGTCAGGGAAGTATGAATAAACCACAGTGAGATATTACTACATGTCTGTTAGAATGGCTAAAATTAAAGACTAAGACTGGCCATCACAAGTGTTGACGAGAACATGGAGCAACTGAAACTCTTTCAATGGGAATGTAAAATGGTACAGCAGTTTGGCAGTTTAGTATAAAGCTAATGTATACTTACCATGTGACGCGACAATGCCACTTTGGGGTTTTTATGTCCCCCTTCCCTCACCTTTGACCCAAAATAAAAACATGTCTGCCAAAAGAATTGTATGTGATTTTTCTTTTTTTTTTTTTAATTTTTTGAGACGGAGTCTCACTCTGTTGCCCAGGCTGGAGTGCAGTGGCGCGATCTTGGCTCACTGCAACCTCTGCCTCCCGGATTCAAGCGATTCTCCCACCTCAGTTTCCTGAGTAGCTGGGATTACAAGCACCCACCATCATGCCCGACTAGTATTTGTATTTTTGTAGAGACAGGGTTTCACCATGTTGGCCAGGCTGGTCTTGAACTCCTGACGTCAGGTGATCTGCCTCCCTCGGCCCCCCAAAGTGCTGGGATTACAGGCGTGAGCCACTGTGCCCAGCCTGTATGTGAATGCTCATTTCAACTTTATTCATAATGTCAAACTGTAAACAACCCCAAATAGGTGAATTTATAATCAAACTATGGCACATTCAAGCTATGCAATACTACTGAGCAACAAAATGAACTATTGATATATGAATATCATAGATGAATCTCAGAAATGTTCAGCAAATGAAGACAGACTTAAAAGAGTGCACGTTGTATGACTCCATTAATATGGTATTATAAAAAAAATTAATCTATAGTGACAGAAAGCAGATGTGTGGTTGCCTGAGGCTGGGGTGCAGGTAGGTGGGACAGCGAGTGGGAAGGAAGCCAAGGGAAGTTTTCGGAGTGATGTTCATGCTCTATATCTTGGTTGTGGTAGGGGTTACACTGGTGGGAAAATTTGTTAAAACCCACCAAACTGTACAATTAAAATTTGTGCATTTTACTGTATGTAATTTATACCTCAAAAAAAGTTAATGTAAAAAGAAAATGAGGCACTCTTTCTATGAATGGGTTTTAGGGACAGGTAAACCAGTGAGAGAGAGAGCATTCACTTTTGTTTTCTTTTTCAGAAGACTGAGGCTGAGTCACAGGCAGGGGCACTGTTGTGCACAATCTGCTTTGTTGCATGATTCTTTTGAGACCTGACTCAATTTATGGGCTCCTTCCTTGGGCAGGAAACTTAAGTTGGGGTCTCACTATTGTGTCCTGGGAGCGTTAGGTCACTGCATTCTTCATGGGCTCCTGGCATCCCGAGGAAGCATCTGCTCAGGAAGCATGCTCAACCTTGAAACTGAGAAGGGAGGTCAAAAGAGGATGCGCAGCTATTGCTTCCACACCTCCAGTAAGTTCTTCGCCCTGTAAAGAAGCCAGGTGTTGACAATGGTCATTAATGGCCGGGCGCGGTGGCTCACACCTGTAATCCCAGCACTTTGGGAGGCCGAGGCAGGTGGATCACGAGGCCAGCCTGACCAACATGGTGAAACCCCATCTCTACTAAAAATACAAAAAGTAGCCGGGCAGAGTCACACGCGCCTGTAATCCCAGCTACTCAGGAGGCTGAGGCAGGAGAATCGCTTGAACCTGGGAGGCAGAAGTTGTAGTGAGCAGAGATTGCACCCCTGCATTCCAGCCTGGGTGACAGAGTGAGACTCTGTCTCAAAAAAAAAAAAAAAAAAAGTCACTAATACTTGAGTGAGTGTAGGAAAATCCAGATGAACTTTCCTCTCACCCACAGATTTCTCTGGCCAGTTTAGGGAGACAAACGGAAGAGTTCAAGTTTGGGGGAGGGGATTTGCAACGGTTAGGTACCTCATAATCTCAACTACTTTATGAAATGTAAATTACAGTTCTGTAGAAGTGAAAATTCACATCATTACATCAAAATAAAAAAGGAAACAAAGCACTGGTCGGGGAGGCTGGGAGGTGGGAAAGGGACCTGTAGTTTCAGCTACTCGGGAGGCTGAGGTGGGAGGATCACCTGAGCCAGGAGTTCAAGGCTGCAGTGAGCTATGATTCTATCTGTGAATGGCCACTGCACTCCAGCCTGGGCAACACGGCAAGAGCCCATCTCTAAAAAAACCAAAGTATGATTATGAGCAACCCTTGTGTGGAGAATTGGCTAGTATCCTATGCAAATAAGGGTTTCTTAAGTAGTACAGGGCACCTTACTAGGCCATTCCCATGAATTTATCTCATTTAGAAACCAAACTTCCTATCCAAGGCCCATCTTAAATTACTGTTTTCCTTTCCAATGAACCATTTTTTCTCCCTATGGGAGACACTTAAATGTTCTTGGCCAATTAAACAAATTTTAAGAAGTCTTTTTTTTTTTTTTTTTTTTTAAGAAATCCATCTTTTTTAGCTGCCCTAAGCACTTTTTAGAAAAATGAAAACAAAGGAAAAGGAAACAATCAAGAAGTCCCTAAGGACACTAAATTTTAAGTAATTTAAGACATTGTATGGCTCTGAATGTGGTTATTTCCTTACTGTGCAGGCTAGAGCTAGCAGTCAGTCACCTGGGCTTAGTTTTCACTATCTTAGGAACAAGGTGTGTGACCTTCAGCAAACCTAACCTCTGTACCACTTTTCTGCATGGTCAAATGATGGTGATATATCGTTTTCTTAACCTATCTTAGTGAGTAAAAAGGTTTCATTGAAATACTAGATGTGTTAACAGTTTGAAAAATTAAATGCTTAATAAAAATCCATGTAAAGCCAGCTTTTTACAATTAAAACTTTTAACATGTTATAAACATAATATATGTGCTTTCACTGTATGGACTGGATCTCTAAAGCAATAAACATCATCAGTCATCTTTTACTTTTCCAGTACTCTTAACAGGTTGTTAAGAATGATCCTCTGTGACTGCACTAAATCTTTTTAAGTTTCATACTGAGGTGTTGCAGAACTTACTTTATTATTAAAACAAAAGACTGGGAACTGAAGCCTAGAAATGGGATAAGAATTATAATTTCAAGACAAAAGAAAGCAACTGGGTCACAGAAATGATACAATGATTAATCTTCATATGTGGTCTGTACTCCATCCAATGAAGGGTATAACAGTAAAAAATAAAGTAGAATGTACAGAGATCTGTAATGTTTTTTGGGGGAGTAAAAGAGTGTCATGAATTTGGTCTAAGGCTGGCACTGGCATTGTCACAGACTCATTGTCTGATATGGCTTGGCTGTGTCCCCACCCAAATCTCATCTGGAATTGTAGCTCCCATAATTCCTATGTGTTGTGGGGGGGACCTGGTGGGAGATAATTGAATCATGGGGGCGGTTTCCCCCATACTGTTCTCATGGTAGTGAATAAGTCTCATGAGATCTCATGGTTTTAAAAGGGAAACCCCTTTCGCTTGGCTCTCATTCTCTCTTGCCTGCAACCACGTAAGGCGTGCCTTTTGCCTTCCACCTTCTGCCATGATTGTGAGGCCCCGCCAGCCATGTGGAACTGTGAGTCCATTAAACTTCTTTTTCTTTATAAATTATCTAGTGTCACGTATGTCTTTATCAGCAGCATGAAAACGGACGAATACACTGTCTCTTGTGCCTGACCTGCTAGGCTTCCCCACTTCCTGCCCTCTCCTTACCCTCCACTCTCCCTGCTCCCTAGTCCTCCTCTCCCTCTTTCTCTACTCTCTCCTTGTCACATCAAAGCTGAGGGTAGAAATTACTTTTAGTTTTTTTTTTTTTTAAGGAAACTTAGGAATACGTGAAATGTTTTTCTTCTACTTCAGTTGTTTAATTTGGTTTAACAAATGTTAATTGAGCACAGGCTGCCAGGCAGGAGATACAAAATAATACAAGGTCCTTGTCCTCACCTTACTGAAGATCTTAGGGCAGGTCAAGCTAAATGAAGACACAAAAAAGTGCTCCATGGCTTTGAGGTGGGTGAGAGCACAACTGGCCATGTGGATCAGAAGGTTTTGTGGCAAAACACCTATCCCTTGGGCCAGGCCTTGAGTGGGAAGGGAGATTTCCATGAGTGGGCATGGGGGAAGGTGGCCCCAAAGGTAGAATAAAAACCAAGCAAAAGGTAGAAGAGTGACAGGTGGGTTTTAAGCAGCACTCAATCCCGTGTGCCTGGAATGCAGACAGTGTGTGTGTGCAGTCGGGGGTGCTGGAGATCTGCTAGAAAGGCAGACTGGGTGGGAGCGTGGGCAACACGAAAGGCCTGCTGAGAACTTCAGTGTTTGTACTGTAGGCATTGTGGAAGAAGATGGGAAAATATTGCTGTTAGTCTGCTCTTACTCACAGGACTTTATTTGCATGGATATATGCCCACTCAGTCTCCTGTCCTTTGCTTCCCTGCCCCACATAAAATCCGCTGCAGCCTCAGGAAAGTGGTTTGAGAGAGCCATGGCAGATTTGGCTGTGAGGATGGTCAGGAGGCAGTTTCCAACCTCCACATCAGCTGGCTCCAGTTACAGCTTGTTTCTGGGGGCCTGCATTAAGCTTCAAACCCTGACTTTGACCCCCCAAGAAGAAGGATATAAAAAGGGGCTTGCTTGGATCCCTGCTCAGAGCCCACAATGACTAAGGCTCTTATTGAGACCCACCCACGACTGGAGGTGAGATGGGGGTAGGAACGGGAGGTGCAGAGGCTGGGCAGAGCTGGATCAGGGGCTGCAGCACAGCCATCTGCACCCAGCTCAATGGGCTCGAAGGGCTGGAGTTCTTGGAGGACTCACCCTGGGGAGAAGGGCTGCTGAGGAAGTTGCTGCACGCCATTACTCGCAAGAAGTGAAGCCGAGAGGAGCTTTTCTAAATGATCCATAGTAAGAAAGAAAAATGTCAATTAATTGTGTTAGTGGAAAAACCTATATTTCATCCTCTATCTTTTCAATAGAAAATGACGTTAAAAATCAATGCCATATGATGAAGCAAACAAAGGGTATGTAAAAGAAAGTATTCTAGATGTACCATGCAGTTAATAATAAAATGTTATTTTTCTGGATGTGATAATTGTGGTATTTGTCAACTTTGAAAATTTTACAATTTGTCATGACGTCTTTTGCATTCTAAATAGTCACTTTCATACTTAATTTTGTGTTTGTAATTCTGTATTCTTTTTCTTAAGATTCTCCAAATTGTGTAAGCTTCAGGGTCCCTGAAATTTGGATCAGCCTCTGGATAGTCCCCATAATTTTAGCTCAATAAATGTTTGATTAATTACAATTGCAAAGTACACTGAGCTCCGAGGACTGAAGAACACAAGGGAAATAAAATGCATTTCAAACAAAGAGACAAAATAAATAAATGAATTAGTGGCTTGGCTGGGAAGTCACTATCATTATAACTGGGATGTTTTAAAGATCAGGACAGTCAATGTTGGACTCCAGATGAATTCCACACCCTACATGGTGGGGCCAGTCTGTCTGAGAGTGGCAGTCCAATTAGGGCTTAGCTATTAATGCCACAGTTATGTGGCATTAACAATTTCCAATGGCATTTCCACATGCGATTTTCAGCAGATTATTTTCCCAATTAGATTTCCCAGTTTTAAATTAGGTGGGCTGTGTAAACATAAAGTATTCAAGGAGGAGGAAAAGTATAATTTAACTCTCCACATGCAATTTTATTTGCCAAAGCACAAGGTTACTATTGAAAAATGGACAAACAAAAAATTGTCTCAGAGCTCTAACCAAAGTCTAATTTAATAAGTAATTCCATAGTACAAGTGTGTCAATTTGCTTTATCGAGTGGAAGCATTTGAAACATTATAAAAACTTGTTTAAAAAAGAAATGTAATACTTTCGAGTTTTTTTAATCTATAAAATAATGGTTTATAGGACTGGAAAGTTTGGTGAGGAGCAGATTTTGAAAATATCACAATGTTACAAAGTTACAACTTTCTAGAGTTACAACCTCTGGCTTTCAAAATCTGAAACAGGGACACCATACAAAAAGAACGGTTTTCAAGATATTGGACAGCAAGAAAGAAAGTACAGCGACCCCTGAGAGATGGGTAACAAACAAGATGAACCTCCTAATTGTCTCAGCTTACTGCTTCAAGAGAGCATCTAGGCCTGTGTATGGAGCAGGAACACAAAAGGAGTCCAGAAGTCTCCTCGTGCTGAGGAGACACAGAGCTGAGGCTATGGAGAGACCAAAGCAAGTAGAGGGCTTGAAAGACACTTGATGTAATTCACCTTTAAAGAATATGCATGCTGTTTCAGTGTACATGGAATGTTTACCAAAATAGAACATATTCTGGGCCACAGAACAAGTCTCAACAAGTCTGAACAGATTCAAGTCATCCAAACTACTGACCATGATGGCATTAAATTAGAAATCAATTAAAGAAAGATACCTAAAAAAAAAAAAAAAAAAAGGCTGGGAACTAAACAGACTTTTAAACAACCCATGAATGAAAGAAAAAAGTAAAATAGAAATTAGAAATTATTTTTCATTGAATGAACATGAAAACATAACATATCAAAATTTGTAGGATACTGCTAAGGTGGTACTTAGAAATTTATAGCACTAAATGCTTACAGTAGAAAAGAAGTGGACTAGGGATAGCATTAGGAGGAATACCTAATGTAGATGATGGGTTGATGGGTGTAGCAAACCACCATGGCACATGTATACCTATGTAACAAACCTGCACGTTCTGAACATGTCTCCAGAACTTAAAGTATAATTTAAAAAAAAAGAGAAAAGAAGTAAAGTCTTACATCAATGACTTCAGCTCCCACATTAAGATACTAGAAGCGTAAATAAAACCCAAAGTAAGGAGAAGGAAGAGAATGTTAAAGTTGAGAGTGGAAATCAATGAAATAGAAAATAGAAAAACAGAAAAATCAATGAAACCAAAAGTTGTTTCTTTGAGAAGCTCAACAACATTGATAAACTTCCAGCCATTGGTTATAATGTTACCTGTAGCGTTTTTGTTGGAAGAAACATACACAAAACAAGAAATAGGGAAAACACAAATTATGAATATTAAGAATGAAAGAGGTGGCATCACTACATATTTTATAGATAAGAATAAGAGAATATTATTAAATTTGTGCCAATACATTTGACAACTTAAATGAAATAGAAAAATAGACAAATTCTTTGAAATATACAAACTACCAAAGATCACTTCAGAAGAAAGATAATCTAAATAGCCCTGTATCTCTTAAAAGAATTGAAGTTGAAATTGCACTTGAAAACTTCCCCCAACAAAGAAAACTCCAAGTTCAGATGGGTTCACAAGTGAATTCCACTAAATATTTAATGGAGAAACAGTATCAATTCTACATAAAGTTTTCAAGGAAAATGAAGACGGGGGGATACTTTTCAACTCATTCCCTAAAACCAGTATTACTCTGATACCAAAACCAGAAAAAGACTTTACAAGAAAACTACAAACCAATATCCATTGTAAATATTTATGCAAAAATTTAAAATAAAATTTTAGCAAATCCACTGATACAATAAAAAGAAAACATGTTAGGACTAAGTTAATTTTATCCCAGGAATGCAAGGCTGTCTTAATATTTAAAAATTCAATCAAATATAATTCATCATATAAACTAAAACAGTAAAACCATATGATCATCTTAATGAACACAAGTTTGACAAAATTCAGTATTAATTCCATAAAAAAAAACTCAGCAAAGTAAGAACAAAACAGAGTTTCTCAACCAGAAAAAGGGTATCTACAAAAAAAGCTACAGGTAACATTATGATCAATGGCAAAAAATGGCATGCTTTCCCCTCAGATCAGAAATAAAATAAGAACGTTTACCCTCTTATATTCAATGGTGTATTGAAAGTTCTAGTCTGTACAATAAGGCAAAAACAAAACAAAACCTTCAGATTAGAAAGAAAGAAGCAAAACTGTCTTTATTCACAACTAATATAATCACAGTTGTAGAAAATCTAATGGAATCTACAAAAAAGCTACCAGAAATAATAAGTGAGTTTAAAGAGGCTGTAGGATGCAAGATCAGTTTACACTATTGAATTTCTATATACAATAAAAAATCAGAAATTGAAATTGAAAATATAATACATAATAGCATTAAAATATGAAATACTTAGGAATAAGTTTGACAAAAATGTGAAAGACCTGTACATTGAAAACTGCAAAATATTGCTGAAAGGAACTAAAGACCTAAATATATTAAGAGGTACACTATATTCATGGGTTGAAAGACTTAAAATTGATGTCAATTGAAATTGATCAATGTAATCCCAATAAAGAAAATCACAGCCACTTTTTTGTTGATGGAAATTTTAAAAACTAATTCTAAAATTCATATGGAAATGCAAATAACCTAGAGCAGTCAAAACAAAACAAAAACAAAGTTGGAGGAGTAACACTACCTGGTTTCAAATCTATAAAGCTACATTAATCAACATGGTGTAGAATTGGTGTTGAGATCAATAAATAGATCAATGGAACAAAATAGAAAGTGCAGAAACAGACCCATGCATATATGGAAAGCTGATTTTGAGAAAGGTACAAAGCCAAGTCTATGGAGGAACAATAGTCTTTTCAACAGATTTGGAGGCAAAACTTCATTAGATATGTTATAGAGAATTAGATAGATGGCAAGTTTATAAATGCAAATGCTGAAATAATTAGATATTCAAATAACAAATGAACTTCAAGCCACACTCCAAACTATATACAAAACCCAAAACATCTCAATTTAAATAATGGGCAAAATATTTGAAGAGATACTTCACCAAAGAAGATACACAAATGACAAATAAATGCATGAAAAAATGCTCAACATCATTTGTCATTAGAGAAATATAAATTAAAACCCCTATCAGATATACTACATGCCTAGTGCAGTAGCTAAAATTAAAAAGACTGACCCTACCAAGTGTTGTTAAGAAAGTCAAGCAAGTGGAACTCTCAGGCACTGTTGGTGAGAATGTAAAATGGTAAAACCACTTTGGAAAACAGTTTGACTGTTTTTTATAATGGTAGATATAACATCTACCATACTTCCTACTTCTGGGTATTTAGCCAAGAGAAATGAAAGTATATGTACATTCAAAGACATTTATATGAATTTTCATAGAAGATTTGTTTGTTATAATCAAATACTGGAAACAGGCCAAATGTCCTATCAATAGATGAGTGGAGAAACAAACTATGGTATATTTCTGTTATAAAATACTACTCAGAAATGAAAAGAAATGAATTATCAGTACATGTTACCACATGGATGAATCCTAAAATAATTATGCTGAGTGAAAGAAGTCAGACAAGATGGGGGTGCGGAGCAAGATGGCCGAATAGGAACAGCTCCAGTCTCCAACTCCCAGCGCGAGCGACACAGAAGACCGGTGATTTCTGCATTTTCACCTGAGGTACTGGGGTCATCTCACTAGGGAGTGCCGGACAATCGGTGCTGGTCAGCTGCTGCAGCCTGACCAGCGAGAGCTGAAGCAGGGCGAGGCATCGCCTCACCTGGAAGCGCAAGGGGGAAGGAAATCCGTTTTCCTAGCCAGGGGAACTGAGACACACAACACCTGGAAAATCGGGTAACTCCCACCCCAATACTGCGCTTTAAGGAAACAGGCATACCAGGAGAATATATCCCACACCTGGCCGGGAGGGGCCCACGCCCACGGAGCCTCCCTCACTGCTAACACAGCAGTCTGCGGGGATCTACCCGCAAGGCAGCAGCGAGGCTGGGGGAGGGGCGCCCGCCATTGCTGAGGCTTAAGTAGGTAAACAAAGCCGCTGGGAAGCTCGAACTGGGTGGAGCTCACAGCAGCTCAAGGAAGCCTGCCTGTCTCTGTAGACTCCATCTCTGGGGACAGCGCACAGCTGAAGTCCAATAGGGGAAGCAGGGGGGACTGGTGCAGACGCGAACGACTCTGTCTGACAGCTTTGGGGAGAGCCGCGGATCTCCCAACGCGGAGGTTGAGATCTGAGAACGGACAGACTGCCTGCTCAGGTGGGTCCCTGACCCCTGAGTAGCCTAGCTGGGAGACATCCCCCACTAGGGGCAGTCTGACACCCCACACCTCACAGGGTGGAGTCACCCCTGAGAGGAAACTTCCAAAGGAAGAATCAGACAGGTACACTCACTGTTCAGCAATATTCTATCTTCGGCAACCTCTGCTGCTGATACTCAGGCAAACAGGGGCTGGAGTGGACCTCAAGCAATCTCCAACAGACAAACAGACAGTCCTTCTGACTGTCAGACGGAAAACTATCAAACAGGAAGGACACCTATACCAAAACCCCATCAGTACGTCACCATCATCAAAGACCAGAGACAGATAAAACCACAAAGATGGGGAAGAAGCAGGGCAGAAAAGCTGGAAATTCAAAAAATAAGAGCGCATCTCCCCCTGCAAAGGAGCGCAGCCCATCGCCAGCAACGGATCAAAGCTGGTCAGAGAATGACTTTGATGAGATGAGAGAAGAAGGCTTCAGTCCATCAAACTTCTCAGAGCTAAAGGAGGAATTACGTACCCAGCGCAAAGAAACTAAAAATCTTGAAAAAAGAGTGGAAGAATTGACAGCTAGACTAATTAATGCAGAGATCATAAACGAAATGACAGACATGAAAACCATGACACGAGAAATACGTGACAAATGCACAAGCTTCAGTAACCGACTCGATCAACTGGAAGAAAGAGTATCAGCGATTGAGGATCAAATGAATGAAATGAAGCGGGAAGAGAAACCAAAAGAAAAAAGAAGAAAAAGAAATGAACAAAGCCTGCAAGAAGTATGGGATTATGTAAAAAGACCAAATCTACGTCTGATTGGGGTGCCTGAAAGTGAGGGGGAAAATGGAACCAACTTGGAAAACACTCTTCAGGATATCATCCAGGAGAACTTCCCCAACCTAGTAGGGCAGGCCAACATTCAAATTCAGGAAATACAGAGAACGCCACAAAGATACTCCTCCAGAAGAGCAACTCCAAGACACATAATTGCCAGATTCACCAAAGTTGAAATGAAGGAAAAAATCTTAAGGGCAGCCAGAGAGAAAGGTCGGGTTACCCACAAAGGGAAGCCCATCAGACTAACAGCAGATCTCTCGGCAGAAACTCTACAAGCCAGAAGAGAGTGGGGGCCAATATTCAACGTTCTTAAAGAAAAGAATTTTCAACCCAGAATTTCATATCCAGCCAAACTAAGTTTCATAAGTGAAGGAGAAATAAAATCCTTTACAGATAAGCAAATGCTTAGAGATTTTGTCACCACCAGGCCTGCCTTACAAGATACCCTGAAGGTAGCCCTAAACATGGAAAGGAACCGGTACCAGCCATTGCAAAAACATGCCAAAATGTAAAGACCATCGAGGCTAGGAAGAAACTGCATCAACTAACGAACAAAATAACCAGTTAATATCATAATGACAGGATCAAGTTCACACATAACAATATTAACCTTAAATGTAAATGGGCTAAATGCTCCAATTAAAAGACACAGACTGGCAAACTGGATCAAGAGTCAAGACCCATCAGTCTGCTGTATTCAGGAGACCCATCTCACATGCAGAGACATATATAGGCTCAAAATAAAGGGATGGAGGAAGATCTACCAAGCAAATGGAGAACAAAAAAAAGCAGGGGTTGCAATCCTAGTCTCTGATAAAACAGACTTTAAACCATCAAAGATCAAAAGAGACAAAGAAGGCCATTACATAATGGTAAAGGGATCAATTCAACAGGAAGAGCTAACTCTCCTAAATATATATGCACCCAATACAGGAGCACCCAGATTCATAAAGCAAGTCCTTAGAGACCTACAAAGAGACTTAGACTCCCATACAATAATAATGGGAGACTTCAACACTCCACTGTCAACATTAGACAGATCAACGAGACAGAAAGTTAACAAGGATATCCAGGAATTGAACTCATCTCTGCACCAAGCGGACCTAATAGACATCTATAGAACTCTCCACCCCAAATCAACAGAATATACATTCTTCTCAGCACCACATCGCACTTATTCCAAAATTGACCACATAATTGGAAGTAAAGCACTCCTCAGCAAATGCAAAAGAACAGAAATTATAACAAACTGTCTCTCAGACCACAGTGCAATCAAACTAGAACTCAGGACTAAGAAACTCAATCAAAACCGCTCAACTACATGGAAACTGAACAACCTGCTCTTGAATGACTACTGGGTACATAACGAAATGAAAGCAGAAATAAAGATGTTCTTTGAAACCAATGAGAACAAAGATACAACATACCAGAATCTCTGGGACACATTTAAAGCAGTGTGTAGAGGGAAATGTATAGCACTAAATGCCCACAAGAGAAAGCAGGAAAGATCTAAAATTGACACTCTAACCTCACAATTAAAAGAACTAGAGAGGCAAGAGCAAACACATTCAAAAGCTAGCAGAAGGCAAGAAATAACTAAGATCAGAGCAGAACTGAAGGAGATAGAGACACAAAAAACCCTCCAAAAAATCAATGAATCCAGGAGTTGGTTTTTTGAAAAGATCAACAAAATTGACAGACCGCTAGCAAGACTAATAAAGAAGAAAAGAGAGAGGAATCAAATAGACGCAATAAAAAATGATAAAGGGGATATCACCAGTGACCCCACAGAAATACAAACAACCATCAGAGAATACTATAAATGCCTCTACGCAAATCAACTAGAAAATCTAGAAGAAATGGATAATTTCCTGGACACTTACACTCTCCCAAGACTAAACCAGGAAGAAGTTGAATCCCTGAATAGACCAATAGCAGGCTCTGAAATTGAGGCAACAATTAATAGCCTACCCACCAAAAAAAGTCCAGGACCAGATGGATTCACAGCTGAATTCTACCAGAGGTACAAGGAGGAGCTGGTACCATTCCTTCTGAAACTATTCCAATCAATAGAAAAAGAGGGAATCCTCCCTAACTCATTTTATGAGGCCAACATCATCCTGATACCAAAGCCTGGCAGAGACACAACAAAAAAAGAGAATTTTAGACCATATCCCTGATGAACATTGATGCAAAAATTCTCAATAAAATACTGGCAAACCAGATTCAGCAGCACATCAAAAAGCTTATCCACCATGATCAAGTGGGCTTCATCCCTGGGATGCAAGGCTGGTTCAACATTCGCAAATCAATAAACGTAATCCAGCATATAAACAGAACCAAAGACAAGAACCACATGATTATCTCAATAGATGCAGAAAAGGCTTTTGACAAAATTCAACAGCCCTTTATGCTAAAAACGCTCAATAAATTCGGTATTGATGGAACGTACCACAAAATAATAAGAGCTATTTATGACAAACCCACAGCTAATATCATAGTGAATGGGCAAAAACTGGAAAAATTCCCTTTGAAAACTGGCACAAGACAGGGATGCCCTCTCTCACCACTCCTATTCAACATAGTGTTGGAAGTTCTGTCTAGGGCAATCAGGCAAGAGAAAGAAATCAAGGGTATCCAGTTAGGAAAAGAAGAAGTCAAATTGTCCCTGTTTGCAGATGACATGATGGTATATTTAGAAAACCCCATCGTCTCAGCCCAAAATCTCCTTAAGCTGATAAGCAACTTCAGCAAAGTCTCAGGATACAAAATTAATGTGCAAAAATCACAAGCATTCTTATACACCAGTAACAGACAAGCAGAGAGCCAAATCAGGAATGAACTTCCATTCACAATTGCTTCAAAGAGAATAAAATACCTAGGAATCCAGCTTACAAGGGATGTAAGGACCTCTTCAAAGAGAACTACAAACCACTGCTCAGTGAAATAAAAGAAGACACAAACAAATGGAAGAACATACCATGCTCATGGATAGGAAGAATCAATATCGTGAAAATGGCCATACTGCCCAAGGTTATTTATAGATTCAATGCCATCCCCATCAAGCTACCAATGAGTTTCCTCGCAGAATTGGAAAAAACTGCTTTAAAGTTCATATGGAACCAAAAAAGAGCCCGCATTGCCAAGACAATCCTAAGTCAAAAGGACAAAGCTGGAGGCGTCACGCTACCTGACTTCAAACTATACTACAAGGCTACAGTAACCAAAACAGCATGGTACTGGTACCACAACAGAGATATAGACCAATGGAACAGAACAGAGTCCTCAGAAATAATACCACACATCTACAGCCATCTGATCTTTGACAAACCTGAGAGAAACAAGAAATGGGGAAAGGATTCCCTATTTCATAAATGGTGCTGGGAAAATTGGCTAGCCATAAGTAGAAAGCTGAAACTGGATCCTTTCCTTACCCCTTATACGAAGATTAATTCAAGATGGATTAGAGACTTAAATGTTAGACCTAATACCATAAAAACCCTAGAAGAAAATCTAGGTAGTACCATTCAGGACATAGGCATGGGCAAGGACTTCATGTCTAAAACACCAAAAGCAACGGCAGCAAAAGCCAAAATCGACAAATGGGATCTAATTAAACTAAAGAGCTTTTGCACAGCAAAAGAAACTACCATCAGAGTGAACAGGCAACCTACAGAATGGGAGAAAATTGTTGCAACCTACTCATCTGACAAAGGGCTAATATCCAGAATCTACAAAGAACTCAAACAAATATACAAGAAAAAAACAAACAACCCCATCAAAAAGTGGGCAAAGGATATGAACAGACATTTCTCAAAAGAAGACATTCATACAGACAACAGACACATGAAAAAATGCTCATCATCACTCGCCATCAGAGAAATGCAAATCAAAACCACAATGAGATACCATCTCACACCAGTTAGAATGGCAATCATTAAGAAGTCAGGAAACAACAGGTGCTGGAGAGGATGTGGAGAAATAGGAACACTTTTACACTGTTGGTGGGATTGTAAACTAGTTCAACCATTATGGAAATCAGTATGGCAATTCCTCAAGGATCTAGAACTAGATGTACCATATGACCCAGCCATCCCACTACTGGGTATATACCCAAAGGATTATAAATTATTCTACTACAAAGACACATGCACACGTATGTTTATTGCGACACTATTCACAATAGCAAAGACTTGGAATCAACCCAAATGTCCATCTGTGACAGACTGGATTAAGAAAATGTGGCACATATACACCATGGAATACTATGCAGCCATAAAAAAGGATGAGTTTGTGTCCTTTGTAGGGACATGGATGCAGCTGGAAATCATCATTCTTAGCAAACTATCACAAGAAGAGAAAACCAAACACCGCCTATTCTCACTCACAGGTGGGAACTGAATAATGAGATCACTTGGACTCGGGAAGGGGAACATCACACACTGGGGCCTATCATGGGGAGGGGGGAGGAGGGAGGGATTGCATTGGGGAGTTATACATGATATAAATGATGAATTGATGGGTGCTAACGAGTTGATGGGTGCAGCACACCAACATGACATAAGTATACATATGTAACAAACCTGCACGTTATGCACATGTACCCTAGAACTTAAAGTATAACAAAAAAAAAAAAAAAAAGAAGTCAGACAAAAGGGTATATAACACATAGTTCTACTTATATAAATTACTAGAAAATGTAATCTATAATGACAGAAAGCAGATGAGTCGTTATTTGGAATGGGGGTGCATAGAGAGACGCAAGAGGGAGAGATTAGCAACGGGCATGAAGAAACATTTGAAGTGATGAAAATGTTTGTTACCTTAACTGTGGTGATGGTTTTGTGGGTGTACACATGTCAAAATTTATTAAATTATGTACTTTAAATACATGCTATTTTTTGTATGTCAATTGTATCTCAATATTTTTTAAAACTCAACCTTATGATTTGGCTTCAAGTATCTAAAGCAAAATATAGGTTGAGGGGCTTCAAAATCACAGTACTTCAAGTATTAACTTTACTTGGTTCTAAAATGTATCTTTTCTTTGTGAAATCAACTATTCTTGTTAATTTCCCAATCAACAGGCCACAAAGTCCATAACCAAAGCTTTCTCAACACACTCAGTTCAAGTAGATCAAGTCATTAAAAACAGGCTTCACTACCTTATCTTGCGGAGGAGGGGAAGGAAAAGGCGGGTATATGAAAAAATATGATACAAAATACATAAATACATTGTTGGGAATTTATGATGCAAAACTACAAAATATCTATCAATATCCAAAATATAAATATAAGATTTTTCTTTACCTTTTCTCCCTTTGTTTTTCTTCTTTCTTTACTGCGCTCTACTTTCTAAAATTCTTTTTTTCCTTTCCCTTGTTTCCTTTTTTACCTTCTGTCTTTCCACTCTTTCACTTCCCACAACTCAATTCTCCCATTTGCTGGCAGGATTGTACAGTGGCTGACCGCAGCATGGACTCTGGAGCAGTCTGCCCAAGTCCAAATCTTTTGCTCACGGTGTTAGATATGGTAATACCCTGTGCTTCAGCTCTCCTATCTTAAATGGGGTAATATCAAATGTTTTTTCCTCATAGGTTGCTATGAGGTTCAAATGTGTTAATATAAGAAAAACACTTGGAATAGGTAATCACCAGGTAAGTGTTAGCATTTTATAGCCTCCATTCTACATCAGACATACTGGACTCCAATCAATTAGACATAAACAGCCCCAGGCTCAAAGAAAGCAGAAGTGAGATTCCAAGGGCTGGAACTCAGTCCTGGCTTGGTCACTACAGTTGTCTGACCCCGACCCTGTTACACATCAACGCTTAAACGGTTTGTTGGTAAAATGAGTTTAGTGTAAAAGCTAACCCCATTCAGCTTGTACCACTGCTTTTTGAAATTCAAAAGTATAAAAATATTATCAAATGAAAAGCCTTTTGATAACTTTTAGGCACAAATGAGAAGTGGCATGGATTTTCATATTACAATGAAAGCCATTTGTTATTTAGTAAGAAAGACAACATCGCAATTACATGGACATCACTAAAATTTTAGTGGACCACTAAGTTACCTCTTTAATGTTTTATGAGAAATTGCAACATACAGTTTGATTCTTATCTTCTGAAATCAAACATATTCAAAGTTTGGGTCAGAACTCCCCCTTTCCAAAGTTGTACACGAAGTCTCTTGAGAAGTTAGCAGTTTGGGTACTTCATCTGTGAGTGGCAGGTGTACCATCAGCTTGGACTTCGTGATCCAGCAGGAACAATCCTCATTTCAGGAACACTCTGCAGCTATTCTGTCTTCTCTGATGTCAAGCAGCATGAGTGGTGAGTGAAATAACCACAGAAAACCAGAGTCCCCATGGCTCACTTTGCATGAAATTCCTTGGAGTAAGTGTAATATTCTACATATAATCCTGTCATTCAAGAAAATCACTCAGTTTTTTAGAAAGTAGGGGTATTTAATATAGAAACCGTTTTTACTTGGCCTCATTACAGATAACTTATTTATTTTGGTTTGTTTCCTCATCTTTATCTACACAGTACCTTTTATATATCTGTTGTGAGTAACTAAGACTAGACTAAGGAGTCGAAATAAGCCATGTTTAAGTACCAACTCTTTCCACTTGTTAAGAAAGGTCTGTGGCAAGTTATTTACTCCAAGCCTCAATTATGTCATTACCTATATGGAAAGAACACCACCTCCCTCATTGGACTGGATTGAGGATTAAATTGACAAAATATCCTATGTATCCTCTATAGCAGGGGTCCCTAACCCCCAGGCCACAGGCTGGTAGTGGTACTGGTAACTGGCTTGTGGCCTGTTAAGAACTGGGCCTCACAGCAGGAGATGAGCGGTGGGCAAGTGAGCAAAGCTTCATCTGTATTTACAGCTCCTCCCCATTGCTCGTATTACCACCCGAGCACCTCCTCCTGTCAGATCAGTGGTGGCATTAGTAGGGCGAATCCTACTGTGAACTGTGCATGCGAGGGATGTACGTTGCATACTCCTTATGAGAATCAATGCCTGATAGGTCTGCCGCTGTCTCCCATCACCCCTGGATGGGACCATCTAGTTGCAGGAAAACAAGTTCAGGGCTTCCACTGGTTCTACATTATGGCGGGTTGTATAATTATTTCATTATATATTACACTGTAATAATAATAGAAATAAAGTGCACACTAAATGTAATGCACTTGAATCATTCCGAAACCATCCCCCTACCCCCGGGTCCAGGGAAAAATTGTCTTCCACGAAAATGGCCCCTGGTGCCAAAAAGGTTGGGGACCACTACTCTATAGCACACCCTTCTAGGTTATCAGATTCTAGTCCTGTTCATGGTTTTTGAGCTATTTAGCAATTATTTGCAATGTTTTTAATTTTAAAAAATTATTTTTAAATAAAAAAACATTTTTTTTGAAACAGTTTCACTCTGTCACCCAGAGTGCAGTGGAGAGTGGAGTGGAGTGGTGCAATTACAGCTCATCACAGCCTTGACCTCCTTGGTTGAAGTAATCCTCCCACCTCAGCCTCCCGAGTAACTGTAACTATGGGCATGCACCACCACGCTCAGCTAATTTTTGTAGAGATGGGATTTCACCATGTTGCCCAGGCTTGTCTTGAACTCCTGAGCTCAACTGATCCTCCAGTCTCAGCCTCCCAAACATAATTTCTCTGATTATATGGCTTTATGAGGAATACAGATATGACAGTATGACTCTGGAAGGGGGCATACAGCAGGGAGTTAATGGTCTTTTGAAGGGTTATTACCATAATGAGGAGGGTAATTACCTCTGTTAATACTCATTTGTAGAAATGGCTAAATGTGTCAGAAACTCCTAATTCTCTAAAGAGTGAATTAGGAGTACTACATTTCTATTGGGTCAAGCCCATATCCAGAAACAACTACGCTGATTACCCAGTCAACGGACATCAACTTGTCCATCGAAGACATATTATGAGAAACACGAATTTTATTAAAATATAATAAATGAACACTGATTAGATCTTATGTCAGGTTCCAATTATGAGTCCTAAATCCCACTGTTACCCTCCAGGAGTGTTTCTTGATAGTCCTCATAATTCATAAAGGAAGTGTTTGTACCACTCTGCCGGAATGAGTTGCTCCCACAAAACCTACAACATAGTTGATTCTATGTCATTTGCTGCTAGCTGGATTCACCTTTCTATACTTACATATTCCTTTGGCTGTTTAGAGATAGCCAGAGGTATCCATAGCCTCTCAGCATATCCATGACAGAACCTACAAGACTCTTGCCCCATCTAGCCATGAGTTTCAACATTAGACCAGTTGTCAGAGGAAAGTGGGTGAGAACCAGCTGGACTGATTCAGTATCTTGATTGACCATTATAGAAGATGGGGCTAGGGGGTTGCTTAATTTACCTAACCAGAATGTCTACATCAGGGCTTGAAATTTTGAGTTTATAAATGTGTTTGTGTGTGTGTGTGTATGCATCTGCATGCACACCCATGTATTTGGGACAGTAAACAGAAAATCCAAGTTTTTACTCTGATTTCCAAGATTAGGCTGATTAAGAGGTAGCAGGGAATCTTTATAGCTCACTGCTAAGTTCAACCTAAAAAATCATTTTATTTATTATTAAAAACTGGGAAATATAGGAAATAAAATAAGCTCCACAGAAACATAAACTACTACTATTTTAGTGTATTCCCTACCACATGCTCTTCTGTGCTTATTTTCATACTGTTGAGATCTTACTGTTACCTGGTGGGGGCGGGGGACAGTCCTTACTCCCAGAGCTCTCAAGATGGTGGCAGGCCACTTTCAAAATGGCGGCGGGCCACTTCCAAGATGGTGGCAAGCCTCATGTTCTCTGACCTGGGGTTCTTGGTCTCACAGATTCCAAGGAATGGAATCTTGGGCCATGCAGTGAGTGTTATAGCTCTATTAGAAGCCGTGGGTCATGGAACAGAACCACGGAACCCAGTGACTAGTGTTCTGCTGGATTAGGATGAACCCAGGCACTTAGCTGTGCAGGAACAACAGCAAGCCTTTAGCCCCATCAGGAGTGGCAATGGGCGCCTCACTGGATCAGAAGCATAGCGGACACCCTGCTGGATCTGGAGGGATGGAAGTCAGCGGCAGGTCTGTGATGGCGGCAAATAGCAGTGGTGAACAGCGACCGAAAGCTCAGCTCCAGCCGTAACAAAGCACAGACCAGAAGAGTGCAGTTGCAAGATTTAATAGTGAAATAGAGTGAAAACAGAGCTGCCATATAAGGGGACGGGACCCAAAGGGGGTTGCCTGCTGGCTCAAAGGCCTGGGTTTATATCCTGATCCTTGTCCCTCCCGCTGTGCTCTCAGGCAATAGATGATTGCCTATTTCTTTACCTCCTGTTTTTGCCTAGTTAGCATTTTAGTGAGCTCTCTGATTCGTCGGGTGTGGGCTAAGTTGCAAGCCCCCTGTTTAAAGGTGGATGCGGTCACCTTCCCAGCTAGGCTTAGGGATTCTTAGTCGGCCTAGGAAATCCAGCTAGTCCTGTCTCTCACTATGTATGTACTATTTTTGACTTATACTTGCACTTAAGATGTTCTGTGCAATTGCCTTTATCATTTTTGTAATTTTTAATGTCAAAATGTTATTAAATTGTAGTTATATTTCAATGTGGCTGCTTTCTTACTGTTGGACATAGTGTTATGCTGTTATGAACATTTGTGAATCAGTCACTGAACTTTACTCTTCATGATTATTTCCATGACTAAAGATTTAATACTTTTCAAAGGCTGTCAATAAATTTTACCAAAGGTTTGTGCCAAAGTACTTTTAAAATTTCTTTTATATTTTCATATTTGATGTACCCAGGTGACAAAATATTCTCTCACTAACCGTGTATGAGAATGCTCCATCTCATAACAATACTGCCAGCGTTGAATGCTTCCTGAATGAAGAAAATAATCCTTGCTAGTGTCAGGCCTCTGAGCCCAAACTAAGACATCGTATCCCCTGTGACCTGCATGTATACGTCCAGATGGCCTGAAGCAAGCAAAGAATCACAAAAGAAGTCAAAGTGGCTGTTTCCTGCCTTAACTGATGACATTCCACCACAAAAGAAGTGAAAATGGCCGGTCCTTGCCTTAACTGATGACTTTACCTTGTGAAATTCCTTCTCCTGGCTCATCCTGGCTCAAAAGCTCCCCCACTGAGCACCTTGTGATCCCCACTCTTGCCAGCCAGAGAACAATCCCCTTTGACTGTAATCTTCCATTATCTACCCAAATCTTATAAAACAGCCCCACCTCTACCTCCCTTCACTGACTCTCTTTTCGGACTCAGCCTGCCTGTACCCAGGTGAAATAAACAGCCTTGTTGCTCACACAAAGCCTGTTTGGTGGTCTTTTCATTCGGACGCGAGTGAAATCTAGTTTGATGGTAAAAGAGTATTTTATTGTAATTTTATTCACATCTTTTGATTACAATACTACATCTGTTAGTTTTTTCTCTTCTGCCAACAACTTGTTCATGTCCTTTGCTCAGTTTTCCAGTTTTCATCCACATTAATGAAATTATTTTGTTTTATGAAGTCTCCATTGAAACAATAAAATACTCATGAAAATTCATTTTATTGGATTTAAATATTTAAAGAAATATTCTGAAGGCTGCAGTTTATTGATAAGAAAAATACAAAGCATACATGTTTATAGATTATGTATTGACATTATAGTATATAGAGTCTCCAAATAACATAATTAATTTCGTAGTGCTACTAGTGGAATGCATTCTGCAGAAACATGGCTTTACCTTCAAATCTGAGCACAATACCCTTACATCAAAAATGAAGAAAAGGATAATAAAACTTTGATTCGTTTAAATTTTGGTAGATCACATCTGATTTGTTGAAGAGTAAATTCGGTTATTTACCTCTTCAAGGAAGTCATTATTTTTTGCATCTCTTTCTGTGCCTCTTTATCCTATGAAGAAAATACAAATACATAAGGAAATTTCATGCATTCATCTTGATACTCTAGTGTGCTGAAATAGACTTACATTAACTTGAGGAGATTCCCCAACATGAGAACTTCAAGGTTCACGAAGGTACGTGCAGTCACCAAATACTTTCCCTAATTCAGGTCACTGACAGTGTTTTATTATTATTTTTAATAATTTTCTTTTTTTAATTTTAACAAGTTGCTTTTGTCTTAGTGAGTGTTTTATACAGCATTAATCCTCACATGTGCTGGAGTGTTGCTCTATGAGTAAAGGGTTTATCGTGTTTATTTCATTGAATTCCTTCTCCAGCATGAATTATCTAGTGTTTTCCCAACAGGTTTCTTCCTCCTGGGAAAAACTTGCCACTTTCTTTCCTGTTTTACTCTTAAGTTTTTTCTGCATATTAAGGGTTGAGCGTTGCCTGAAGGGTGTAGGGTTTAGCCCTGTGGGAGCTCTCTGGTATCTAAAAGATGGCATCTTTCAGTTAGACGGAAACTTCAGTGAGACCACCTATAAAGGTTAGGGCTGAGGTTGAAGGCTCTTCCAAATGCTGTACATTTATAGGGTTTCTCTCCATGTGCATTGTCTCATTATAAGATGAGATCATTAAATGAAGACTTTCCCACATAGATCACATTCATATGGCTTCTCTCCAGTGTTAATTCACAGTGTTGTTTAAAGGATAAATGGTCACTGAAGGCATTTCCACACTGATTACAGACAGAGTTTCTCTCTTGAGTTCTCTGGTATGAATAAGTTAGCTCTCTGGATGAAGTGTTTCCTACATTCATTACATTTATGGAGTTTCCCTCCAGTGTGAGCTAACACATGTTGAGTCAATGTTGAACTGTGACAACTTCCTCATACTCATTATATTCACAGGGCTCCTCTCCACTGTGACATCTCTGCCACTGAGGACATAACAGGCTGTTAAAGCCTTGCTCAAATACCTTCATTTATTCATTTATTTTCCCACATATGAATCTGATGCCGAGCATTCAGTATAGTCCCTAGTTAACATCTTCCACGTTGGTTACATTCATGTGGTGAGTTACTCTCCTTTGCATACAGAAGTTTTCTCCTTTTTAGTAGGTCAGCTGCATAGCTATATGATTAATTTTAAGGTTTTCATTATGTTTCAAGCACCAAATGTATTGGCTATATTTATGCAACTGCACTCTTATAAGAATTCAGGTTATGGTTTGGGGCTCAGGTTATTCCTTTTCTCCCAGATTTGAACTATCCACACCTTCGAGCTGAGATAGCACACTTTCTCTAGCCTCAAATTAAAGTCATGTGATTGTGCTGCATTACTAATTTGGCCCTCCCCAGGCCAATTCTGCTGTGGAGGAACACAGTTCACCCTTATAAATCTCAGTGTTAACATGTTGTTAGATCGCTCCTTCCTGCAGATATTCTACATGCAAGTTCTGTCTTTGTTTCTAAGACTTTACTGCCTGGATGCTGGTTTTGAGGATATTCTCCAGAATCACATCTCTGTGCAGCTTCCTCTGAGATGGGTCTAGCAGGGTCTACTCTTTCTGAGTAAAATCCAAAGCCATATCCTTAAAGGTCAACATTTCCTTTTTTTTTTTTTTTTGAGACGGAGTCTCACTCTGTTGCCAGGCTGGAGTACAGTGGTGCAATCTCGGCCCACTGCAACCTCCCCCTTTCGGGTTCAAGTGATTCCCCTGCCTCAGCCTCCTGAGTAGCTGGGGCTACAGGCACATGCCACCATGCCCGGCTAATTTTTGTATTTTTAGTAGAGACGGGGTTTCACCATGTTGGCCAGGATGGTCTTGATCTCTTGACCTCGTGATTTGCCCACCTCGGCCTCCCAAAGTGCTGGGATTACAGCCGTGAGCCACTGCGCCCAGCCAAGAGTCAACAGTTCCTATGGTTGTACTGTCAAGAACTCAGTCACCACCTATCTTTCTCTGTAATCTCACCCAGGGGCCATCTGAGCACTAAGCTTCTCAGACAGATGGAAACTTGAGTGAGACCACGATGATACTGAGGTTGGGGTCACCACATTCTGGAGCTCAGAGCTTCTTTCTAACTTTCTAGAAAAAGCCAGGAACCTGTATTTTTATTGAGCCCTCTACTGTCCAAGCAAGTCTTAAATATTTAAACAACTGGGTTTAAATTCTAATTTCCTTAGATTATATATAGCAAAACCTCAGGATGACCTTTCCAGGCCCGTGGCCCAAGTTGTAGTACCAGTTTTATTTTCTCACAAATCTCTGTGCTTTTATTTCCAAAATACTCATCAAATTTTACTGCTATGACTTTTTCAGTGCCTGCCTTTCCCACCAGACCACAGAATTCATGATGGCAGAGGTATCTGTTTTTTTCTCTTTGTATCCCAAGCCTCTAGCAGAGAACACCTCTATAATTGTAAAATAACTGAATAAAGATAATCTCCCTCTTTTACCCAAACACACACGTTCAAAAATATAGATTTATTTCATCTGATAGTGCTGAAAAAATATAGTTTAGAAAACTACATCAATACTCTCTGTTAAAGACTTTGGATAAATAAGAGAGAGACTTATTTACATTGAATTGTCATTATTCTCCTAGCATTTGGGTAATGATTATCACACACCAACTTCATGAGACTGGGTACTGGTTAAGAACAGCTAGTCCCAAACTGATGCTATATCATCAATTATTTCAAGAAAATAAATAAAAGGGTTCTAAGAAACTTCTTTACAGTATTTTTAAGATCAATTTAAATAATACAACCAAGACCATTATATATATTGCAAAATCTTAAGAAATAATACATTTTAAATGCAAATGACAAGAAGGTAAGAGTCAAAACAGTAGAAAGATGGGGTTGTAAACAGACTTTCCACAAATCATGAAAATGTCTGTTTAGAGAGTGGGAAAAGTCTGTCTATACTATCTATACTCTAATAGCCTCATTAATTTTTTTTTTTTTTTTTTTTTGAGACGGAGTTTCACTCTTGTTGCCCTGGCTGGAGCGCAATGGCATGATCTCGGCTCACCACAACCTCCACCTCCCAGATTCAAGCGATTCTCCTACCTCAGCCTCCCTAGTAGCTGAGATTATAGGCATGTGCTACCATGCCCAGCTAATTTTGTAATTTTTTTAGTAGAGATGCGGTTTCTCCATGTTGGTCAGGCTGGTCTCAAACTCCCAACCTCAGGTGATCCACCCGCCTTGGCCTCCCAAAGTGCTGGGATTACAGGCATGAGCCACCGCCCCTGGCCGTCTTATTAATTTTTTATAAAGTACTAGGAATAATTCTCCAGGCATGGATAGCACAGATGAGTTAATTTACAAGAAATAAATTTCAACCAGAAAGAAATGGGCAAACAAGAATTTCTAGCAAATGAGACAACATTACAGGATTTTGGCAAGTGACTCATTTATTACCCTGAGCTGTAGCATTTCTATAACAGGAAGGCAGAGTGAATGGATACAAATTCTGTTTTATAAACCTATCCTGAAAACCAATGTCTTAATTAAGATAATCAAATACGATATCGTAACTCAGAAAGAACATTTAAAGCAGAATTAGGATTTTGTTACTAAGAGCAGCTACCAATGAGAGTTGTGCTTCTCAACTCATCAAACAGGTTGGAAATACAGCTCAGAACTTTAATCAACACGCCATTTCAAAGACAACTATATACCACTTGCTAAATATAATGAGCTGTTAACTTTTAGCACTCCCAGAGTGCACTTCCTCTTGTGGTTGGTTTCTGGTAACACTGGATTTACTAGTCTATGAGTCTGTTTGTCTTAGAAAGGTGATTAATGCCATTTCAAAATGTTTCAGCAATTTTTAAATACAGGGTTTTCTTTACCAGTTTAGCACATCTCTTATCGTAAAACAAAATATTACATAATGCTTTTTATATTTGAGCTTTCTCAGTAGGCTCCAAGTTGATGAACTTTAATACTGCCTCCAGGCAAACAACTTTCAGGTTGCCAGTGGAGTCATTATTTCATTCAGCAATCATTCTCACACTGTCTCAGACACAGAAATCCCTTTTTTTAAAAAAGAAATGTTTCTCAGGATCTGAGATTACTTTCCTAGGGTCAAGAAAAGTCCACATGAATAATAAAAATACCATCGTTTCAAATTCTGGGAATGTAAAGCTGCTTACACCTATGAATCTGGGCTCTAGAGACCAAATGACTGACACTCCCAATATCAAGTAGCAGTACGATGAGCTGAGAGTTCCCTAACAGGGGACAAAAGACAGGTCCACAAATGACTATAATGCAAGGAAGAAGCTATAAATGCCACAAGAAAGAAACAAACATGTTATGAAATTTCACATGAGAGAGCAAACTGATGGCTAGGTTGTCTTCTTGCAACTAGTGGCATTGCTAGACATTTTGGAAATGAATAAACTTGGTTAGCAAAATCACTAATGGGGTATATTTCAATCTGAAAAAACTTTATAGAGATGGAGGGGTATTACACATAACTCACTTCATCCTATTTTCTCATTGAAAAAGAAATGGAAATATTCCTTACATACCTTTACTACTTGGAAAAAAATTGCTAAGAATACAAATGGAGACATCACTGAGGAAAAAAATGCAATGTGACAAATATTTGCTCAAACTATTTTGCTTATTACAGAAATAATTCCAATGTCTAGCCTTCTTACATTCATTATGAGTCCTCTTTATTATTACTATTGACACTACTATTTTTATTTGTATGATACTAATGTCTTGGTTCTTTCTATGAACACTTACCGAGTGCTTATTATATGCTAGGCAGTATACTCAGGATTAGGGGTATAGTGATGAATGACACAAACCTGGTTGTGATTCTTATGGAACAATCACATTAATAATGACATAATAACTGTGTGAAATGATAGCAAGGAAAAGCAAGGGGGCTTTCTTGCCAGCAGGTGTCAAGAAAGTCTTTCCTGAAGAAACAGCATTCATGGTGAGGCCTGGAGGACAGGAAGGAACAAAGCTAGTGGAAGGAGCGGAGGGCGGGTAGGAGTGTTTCAGGAAGTGGGAACAGTATGTTCTAAGGGTGAAGAGCAGGTTGGGTGGTGGAGGGAAGAAAAGGGAACACATGAAGCTTGAGAGACTGGTAGGATACTGAATCAGAGCCTTGAAGGACATGCTGAAAATTCTGACCCTCATCCCAACAGCAAAGGGTTTTGAGCAGGGAAGTGACATGTTGACGTTTACATTTAATCTGTTGCTTGGGCTGCTACTGGGAGTCAGGAATGGCCTGGCGGGAGGCAAGGAAGCTGTGAGGAGAATGGCTGGGAGGTTGGCACACCCCAGCTGTGGTCCGGGGAAAGTGGGCACATTCCTTTCACTCCAGGCAAACAGAGCTTTGCTTTCTTTTGTGCCTCTGTTCATGACGTGCAATGTACTTGTCCACAACTCCATATTATATAGATCTTTCAAAGTTGCCTCTGATGCCACCTGGCCTCTTCTAGGTGAAAATAATTTCTCCTTTTTCAAAATTTCCATAACTGAGGATTTGTACTTCTCTTAGTCCCTCATGCTTTCTGCTTTGAGCTACAGTTATTTGGACACACACCATATGTTCCCTTCTAGGCTATAGCCTCCTAGAAGGCAGCAGGCATGTCTTATTTGTTTATAGTTCAGATCACAATAAATATTGGAACATCTACTGCTCCAACACAGAAAAAGAGGAGGTTTTTTTTTTTTCTTTCTGAGGCATTTCTTTTCTGTTATGATTTAGAGGATGATAATGTTTGGTGGTATGAGAAGAGGAGGAAAATATATACCTATTTTTGTTGTTGTTGTTCCCACAACACCAGTCTACAGCTCATAGGAGCAAACTGAGTTGTTAAGCCTGTGGAATGCTTGAAACTTACAGCATACCCAGAATCCTGAATTCCTGAATAAAAGGGCAAGAGACAGGGCAATAGTTTTTTTCATTAATGGCCAGTGTCCAAAAACCAAAAACATGTTATTACATATTTTTCATCTTTGTCATGGCCTTGGGTAGCCATAACTGCTGTGAGTTGGGGACTGAGGATGGCAACCCATGGTCGCTCCCCTTGCTGTAGGCTGGGCCACCTGTCTAGCTTGTTTACTGCCTATATAGTTAATCCCCAGCTCCCCAGAATTATGCTGCGCCACCTCCTTCCCAGTGAAGGAATTATGCTTGCTTCACTCCCTGCTGTCTTACATCTAACAAGCATCAGGATGTTTTAACCGCTAGGGCCTCCTGGTGACAGGTTATCTTACAGAGATACAGCAAATTTTAAAACTTCATAGTACATGTAAAATCCAAGTCAAAGGTTTTAGTATGAAAGAAAACTCCATCACAGAAGGAGAGAATAGAAGGGTGGCTGTCAGGGGCTGGGAGGGTGGGAGAAATAAGGAGATACTGATCTAGGGTACACAGTTTCAGTTATGCAGGATAAATAGGTTCTGGAGATTTAAAGGACAGCAATGCGACTATAGTTAATAATACTATATTGTATATTTGAAATTTGCTAAGACAGTGGATCTCCAACATTCTCAACAACAAAAAAAGTAACTATGTGAGGTGATGAATGTGTTAATTAGCTTGATTGTGGTAGTCATTTCATAACGTATATGTCTATCAAAACATCATGCTATATATATATAGTTTTTGTCAATTATACTTCAATAAAGCTAGAATAAAAATAAATACATAAAATTGAATAGAGAAAACTACAAACGTATCTAAGCAAGTTATTCATATTTTGAGCTTGAATAGTACTAATAAGACAACAGCACTGTCACTTTCTGGACTTACCTCTTTGGTAACAGTAGGAAGCAATAATGCCAAATTACAGAACTTCAAAGCATTCTGGTTTTCCTCAAGATCAGCATAACACTGGAAATGAGAAATAACCAATATTAAACATAATCATGTTTTTATGTGACGGGTTCAAAGTGATCTTAAAGCAGAACAGTGGTCTTCATTACCTTTGCTAAGTACATGTAATTGGGATTAGAATAACCAGGACATAGTTCTTCAGCCTGATTTGAGAGAAAAACATGAGAGAATAAGAGGGCAATATTAAAATAACAATAACCACAAATGAAGAGAATATATTTAAATAAATCAAATATTATGAACCAAACTGCCCTAAGAATTTAGGTTGGTTGTTTCACATTTGAATCACTTGATCAGTTTAAGTATCTTTTGAGTGGAAACATAGCCTTTGCATTTAGCCATTAAAATAAAATTGATTACCATGGTCATAAAGCTTACAAAGCAATGAGATACTTTATGGTTTTGAGATTTCTTTACATAATCATTTTCCTCAGTCTTTTTTCTCTATTCTTTTCAAGAACAAACAACTGGTGATATTCCTAGGACAAGTCCTATCTATCTATCTGTCTGTCTGTCTATCTATCTGTCTATCCATCCATCCATCCATCCATCCATCCATCCATCCATCCATTGGATCTTGCTCTGTCGCCCAGGCTGGAGTGCAGTGGTGCAATCTCAGCTCACTGCAACCTCCATCTCCTAGGTTCAGGCGATTCTCCTGCCTCAGCCTCCCGAGTAGCTGGGATTACAGGCACCTGCCACCATGCCTGGCTAATTTTTGTATTTTTAATAGAGATGGGGTTTCACCATGTTGGCCAGGCTTGTCTCAAACTCCTGACCTCAGGCGATCCACCCCCTTTGACCTCCCAAAGTGCTGGGATTACAGGCATGAGCCACCACTCCCGGCCTCACTACCTATTTAGAAAATGAGAGTAGAGCATGACTGGTACCCCATGGCAAGCATCTTCCACTAGATTAATATTTGATTTCTTATGATTTCAACATATTCCACAGGAGTTAAATAATATCTGAAGTCCATCAAATCATGGACTTTTAAAGGAAAGACAGATCCTTGAAATAACCAGTCCAGGTAGTAGACATGAGTGGGTATTATAAAGGTACTTTTCTATTATCTACTAATCTTTTATGTACCAGTTCCTTTATCTCTGGGAAATAAGAATTCTTTCAGGTATGGTATTGTTATTAGACAGCCCTTCTTAGAACCTAAGTCAGCCTTGTTATGTACCAGTTTCTTTACTTTATCTCTGGGAAACAAGAATTCTTTCAGGTATGGGATTGTTACTAGACAGCTCTTCTTAGAACCTAAGTCAGTCTTGCTTCAGAGTCAGCTTTCACTGTTTTGAAGGCCCAGGCAAGCAAACTTACAACCTGGAATCTCCACCCTACAGCGGGGTAGAACACAAGAGAAGAGGATGCTTTTAAATATTTACAAAAATATCCTTGTTTCACAAGGTAAGAACAATCCAGACATTTCCAAAATTAAAAAGTGAAAATTTCTCCTTCCTAGTTTTATTTTCAACTTCAATCTCATGCCCCAGGGGTAACCACTATCAGCAGTTTGACATGTATCCTACCATGCCAAGTATAGGCAAATAAAAAAACAGATATTTGGCTTTTGAAAATGAACAAAATGGAACCATTTTACATATATATAATTTACATATATATAATTCTTGTCAATTATACCTCAGTAAAGCTAGAAAAATACACATAAATACATAAAACTGAATAAATGTGCACATTGATAGAAAATCTACATATTGGCCCCAGACTTTTCACCCCATATTACAAACACATTTTCATGTTAGCATAGATATACTTCATCATTTTTAAGAGCCGTATTTCATATTCTGCATGAATCATAATGAAAGGAAGCATTTCCCATTGGACATCTTGATTTATTCTCCATTTTCATTATTGCTACTAATAATCAATGAACATACTTTTTCTCATATGTTTGTGTATATGTGTGTTTATGCCTATAAGGGAGATTCCCAGAAGTTGAATAGCTGAATCAAAATTATATATATATATATTTTAAAGAGATACTAATGAAGATAAATCCAAATCAGGGTGCTGAGGAGTGGTCCAACATCTTATGAGGGCACATCTCTTTTAAAAGACATTTTATTCTGTACAGAATCCAAAAGAGAAGGTTCTAGAAGGAGGAGGACAAAACTCTCCAAGGGTAGGGAGCCAGACTCGGTATAAAACTTTAAAACCAGGTAGCTTAACAGTGTCTGGGCATGGAATGAAACCTGCTGGAGAGACAGCAAGGCTACCAACAGATTAAAGGAAGTTGTCAATTTCAATCAAGCCAGAGCCTTGACCATCCTATAGTGCCATCCATGGATTCTGGTTCTTCTGCTTCTCTCTTGTCTAATCATCTCCATATCAAGTCTTCTAGTTTGGTAAGAGAATTTCCTGAGCCATTCTAATAAGAGGGACTTAAGACTGAACTTTATTCAATTATACCTTCTTCTATACCCGGTAGTTGCCTCAGCTCTGTACGAATCCCATACTGGGGACAACTTGCCCCAATGTATGCATGTCAAGAGCTTATTTCTTTAGTACTGGCATTCTAATTCTGCATATATACCTTAACACCTATGTTTAGTAAACTAAAGTGATTATAAATAAGAACACCTCTTTTTGTTCTCATGGTTTAAAAAACTGAAGCCCAACAGAACACAGGCAACTAACAACACTGAATTCCTAAGGTAAAACGGATTCTGACCTTTCATAAAAGGCCTTGATGAATTACAAGGAGCGTAGCATTACTCAAATGCTAATGTTTCAATGTAATGTTCCAATGATGAGGCAGTTTTTTCTAAAGAGGCCCTTAGAACACTCTTTATCATAACACCTGGCAAAGAATGTTACACATATTTAATTTGTCTTGGCGATCCAAGTTCCTTGAAGACAGGAACTATGTTGGTCATTTCTGTGTTCCCAGTATTTGATGCCATGTTTGGCACTAGTTATGTGCTTAACACTGTTGAATAAATTAGCTCTTCTTTAAAACATCTTATAAGCTCAAGCAGCAGCCTTATACCATATCAGGACACAGCTGAGAGTTCTGCAGCTGGGGAAGCCACTAGTACAGACTCAGGGATCATATGATTGCAAACAGTAAGTGCAATCAGGGTAGCCTGTCTCCCAACATTGCCACACCTGTCATTTACCACACACACCCATCCTCTGATCCAGCAGTTTCCAGCCATGCCATCAGCTGCCATTGGAATCAATAGCTTTATGATCTTTAAAAACACTGGTAAAGATTTAAAAGCACATACCATATGACCCAACAATTCCACCCCTAGGTGCTCACCCAAGAGAAATAAAATATGTCTACACCAAACTTGCATTTGAATGTTCACAGAAGCTTTATTGAAAATAGTATCAAACCAGAAACAATTCAAATGTCTATCAGTAAGTTGACACATAAACAAATTATGGTATATCCATATAATGGAATATTACTCAGCAATGAAAAGGAGCTGCTGATACACTCAATAAAATGAATGAATCTCAAAACAGTATGCTGAGTAAAACAAATCAGATATACACAAAAGTACATGTTGTATGATTCCATTTATATTAAATTTTAGAATGGGCAAAGCTAATTTACAGTGATAGAAAGCAGATCAGTGGTTGCCTGGGGCAGGAGATGGGGGAAATTGACAGCAAAGGGACAAAGATAACTCTCTAGGATAATGAAAACGCTATTTTGAAATGGTGGTGGTTACAGTAATGGTTACATAGGTATATAAGTTTGTCAAACTTCACTGAACTGTACACCTAAAATGGGTACAATTTATTGCTTATAAACTATACTTCAAGATACCCAGAGGTTCTGAAACAATGAGTCTGGGTCATGGCCTGGGCTGCCATTTTGTAAGGTGCCCCAGATGACTGCAATGCACAGCCAAGGTTGAGAATCAGTGCCCTAGGGAATCATGCCAGCATTTTGGATGATGTGGGAAGCATGCTATAGTTTGAAAGAATTTCTCCAGGGGATTCACAGATGATTCCTACAGGTGTCTAAACCACCTTCCTAGATGCTTTGAGGCTGTGGAGGGCCAATCTTCCCCTGCTATAATAGCAAAACAATAGTAGCTAACATTGATTTTTAGAAAGAACATTTAACATGTTAGACCCTGGGCCAAGAATATAAAATATATTATTTTTGTAACCTTCACAAAAACTGTACAAAGTAGGTATTATTATGGCCATTTCACGGATGAAGAATTTGAGAGTGGGAGAACTAAGGAAATGTGTCCAGGTCATTCAGACAGGAAAGGCTCAGGTCTCAACTTCACTCATCTAACTCTAAACTCAGTGCTCTCAACCTCTACAGGACCCAGTTGGATGGCTCTAGAGACACATTCCTGGCCCCTGTGAATGCTCTTTGGAGGGGTGAATTCGGGGCAGGAGTCCTACAGTCTGGGTCCTAACAACATGGTCTGCTGTGTTGTAGGACCCAGGGGGTTGCAGACTCGCCTGGATGTGGGAGCCAGGGTCTGTGCTGTTTCCCTTTCCTCTCCTCCACCTCCCAGATCTCTTAGTTCCACCACAGCCCTAGCCTCAGCACTCCAGAACCCTCAGTCCCCTCAGCTGTTCTAGTAAATATGGCAAGAAGCATTCCTGATGCCTCCTCTCTTTCCTTTGACAAACAACATGGAATGCATTTTGAGACTAAAGTCTAAGTAATGACCTAATGCGGGGCTCCCCAAGATGGTTTGCTGAAGTGTTTAAATTTTAATGAAATTAAAATTCTGTGAGTTTTTGCTGAGGACTACTGGGTGCTAGGCACACTCTAAGCAATTTACTTGTAGGAATGTAGATAATCCTTACAACACCACTATGAGGTAAGTACTATTATCTCCATGTTATTGATTAAATTGAGAGAGATGTTAAGCAATTTGCCCAATGTTAATCAGCTGGTAAGTGGTAGAGCTAAGATTTAACCAGGCAGTCTGTTTCCAAAATTTGCATTCTTTACCTCAACATTATTGTGCTACTTACCCACTTTTGATTTTATCTGTGTATTATTTCAGGCACATTAGCATCTCAAGAACTTTTCTACAGTGTTCTGAAAACCTGCTCCTCAATTACAACTTTGATATTATGAGGAAATGAGTTTTGAGTACAGACAACATTTTTGCTAGTTAACCTGGCATCTTTTATATAAATATTTTATCTTAAATAGATCATAATCTACATTCTTATACAATTTAAAATGAGGGAACTAATTTTCAGTGGTAGGAAAAAGGTGAAGATATGGGAGTGATACAGTCTTAGCCTTCACTCATATTTAAACCAAATCTTTGATTGCCATTGTGTGAAATGGAACAAATTAAGTTCCTGAGGTCTTGACTCCCCTTTTATAAAACAAAAAAAGGGATCAATTACATAAAAAACAAGAAATGTACAGCCCTTTTCTTTTTATTTTTTGAACTCTTTTCTGCTGGGCTTGTGCTTGATTTCAGGACACTTACTTTTTCACTTGAGGCAGCCACTGACCATTGGGGGTGACAGATAGAAAGTGAGAAGAAACCTACTCACCATCTTAGACTACATGATCTACAAATTCCCTCTCAGTTCTACAAAATTGATCCCTGAAGTACAGCACAAATATTAGCATGCACAAGACTTTTATTATTATTATTATTATTATTATTATTATTATCATTATTATTATTGAGATAAGGTCATGCTCTTTTGGTCAGGTTGGAGTGCAGTGGTGTGATCATGGCTCACTGCAGCCTTGAACTATTGGGCTCAAGTGATCCCCCTGCCTCAGCCTCCTGAGTAGCTGGGACTGTAGTTATGCTACCATGCCCAGCAAATTTTTTTACTTTTTGTAGAGATGGGGTGTTGCTATGTTGCCCAGGCTGATCTCAAACTCCTGACCTCAAGCAAACCTCCTACCTCGGCCTTCCAAAGTGCTGGGATTACAGAAGTGAGTCACCGCATGCAGCCTTGTCTGCATTTTTATAAACTTGAAGTAGGTAGGTTGGGAAGGAAAACACATTTAGTAACTATAAAATTTTGAAGTTGGTTCCAGAGAAAGGTAAAGGGATTACTACCCCAACAGGAAGTTGATTATATGGGTGGCTATATTATACATTTACATGTGTGCTCACACACACATATATTACTGCTTAGAGTTGTATAGTACAGCGATTACACATTTTAAGACAGGATTGAGAATACTGATTTGGTCTGATATCCCAAGAATCTTCCAGAGAAATGTCTGCAACTTTAGGAGGTAGCTTTTAAAATAACTCCTCCTTTTGGCACTTTTATTTATTTAAGATTAAACTGGTTCTGTGTTAGGCTAATCAGGAGTACTGGGACTAAGTCTAACCATCAGGGCGTGACTGTTTCTGCACATGCTCACATGACTCAGAGAGCTGTTCTTGGACTTAGTAGTAAGGGCTGTCATACCTAAACCTTCATTTAAGCTGCTGAGTTATTTTTAAAAAGTAGCTTGCACTTCCTAGAACCTAGGGCATAAGTAGCTGTTATAAGGAGTTTAGACTTAAAACATATTAATAACTTGCATTATGAGGGGTTTAAAACAGAACATGCCAAAACTATGATTCAAACTGAGGTTCTACATGGAGAAAAGATTTGCTTGACAATGGTAGCAGAGATTGGTGCAGAGGGTAATCAGCCTGACACTAAAATAATGAATAGACAAAATGTACCTTAAGGAAATTGTGTAAAGCTTCTTGTACAGTTGAAGATGGTATTTTTCCAAACAGAGTAGCAGCCATTTTTTTCTCAATCCAGCTCAGTTTTGAGACCTGCAAATACACAACAACATCACTCTTAGAAAGTTGTTCACCTTTTGAATGGATTATCGCTCCCCAGTTAGATATGTGTATGTCATATGTATATACGTGTGTGTGTACATAGATATAACATATACAAATGTAAATCTAGATCCATAAATAATATATATTAGAGATACCACCCTCATGGTATTAATGTTAATATTTTACCTTCCTTTTTCACAATTCTAAGGAACCATGGGGTCCAGAAGCACTGGTTTCAAAACCAACTCGAAATACTTTTGATAAGAAGATTTATGTCGAATCAGAGGGAAAAGGGGTGGGGTGGGAAATAATGCCGATCCTGTTTTTTCATCTGATTCTAGATTCTGAGGCAACTATGGTGTATTTCTTCATACAGCACATAGGGGCTATAAGACTGCCTTTGCTCTCCTCCTGCCTACTCCATGCTGCCAACTGGCCTCCTGACCCAGAAGCAGCATCTCAGAAATGTAAACAGAATAGGGATCCTCAAGCCAGAAGGAGTGGGGAATGGGGACCCACCATACATATTTACAATCCAGAAGATTTTTTAAAGAATCAATAACCATCAAAACGAAATTTCATATTACCATTGATTTTTTGCTTTCTTCTAAAAAGTTTTCCTTTTTCCCCAAATATAAATATTAGATGTTCATTCTAAAAGATTAAGCTGGCTCAAAAATAAAACTAAAGAGGGTATTGACCCTGTTGATGTTCTGTCCAAATCCATAAAGTATCTTCCTTCTCAGTCCCATCATCTAGATACCTCGGTAGCCAATATCCTTTTTTGTTGTTGTTGTTGTTGTTGTTGACAATGTCTCGCCTCGTTGCTCAGGCTGGAGTGCAGTGGTATGATAATGGCTCACTGCAGCCTCGACCTCCTGGGCTCAACAATCCTTCCACCTCAGCTTCCTGAGTAGTTGGGAATACAGGTGTGCATCAAATGCTCAACTAATTTTTTAAAATTTTTTGTAGAGATAGGGTCTTTCTATATTGTCCAGGGTAGGCTTGAACTCCTGGGCTCAAGAGATCCTCTCGCCTCAGTCTCTCAAACTGCTAGGATTACAGGCATAAGCCACCTCACCCAGTTCATTATCCTTTAATTAAAAAATTATTTCCTTATTTTTTGACATAATTTTTCATATTGGTATGCTTATTTTTGCTTTGCTTTGAACTTTGTGAAAAATAATATACTGCTTATTTCTTGTATGACTTGCGTTTTCACTTAATGGTATGGTTCTAAGATTTCATCCAGGGTAATCAGTTATGACTGAAGTTCAGTCATTTAAATAGCTGAAATATTTTATCATTTCAACAGACATCAGCAATGTTTTTATCCACTCTTTTGTTAATGGACATTTGGGTCTTTTTCATTTTTTTGCTCTTAGGACCAAGGCTGCCACAGCCATTCTTGCACATGCCTTCTGGAGCACATTTGTGAGGCTCTGTGGGTAGGCATGATCACATGGCAGGCAAATATTCAAATTTAAAAGACACTACTCAATGGTTCCCAAGGTAGTCATGCTGATTTATGTTTCCACAGCAATGTAAAAATTCCTGCTGCTCCATATCCTTGCAACACCTCATACCGAGATTTTAAAATTTTTATAAAATGAGTAGGAATCAAATGGCATCTACTTGGGGTTTTTATTATCATTTTCTATAATTTTGTTTTTAAAATTTTTAGTTTAATTGCATTATGGTCAGAAAAACTGCATGACATCAATTCTTTAAAATGTATTAAGATTTGTTTCCCAGCCTCATATATGGTCCATTTTAGTCCACATTCTGCATATGCTTGAAAAGATGTCCATTCTCCAATGGTTAGCCACATGGCTTCATAATTATTAGATCAGGCTTATTAAATGAGAGTTTCCATGTTTTACAAACTAATACTTTTTTGTTTTCTTGTTCCATCAATTACCAAAAGGGGTGGGTGAAACTACCAGTATATATGGTTGATCTGTACATTTATCCTTATAATTTGGTCAGTTTTTATTTTATAGTTCTGAGGCTGTCATTAGAAGCACACTAGTTTATAAATACTTTTCTTGTGAATTAAACTTTCTATATAGTTACGCTCTTTATCTCTAGATATACTTTTGCCTTAAAATTTATGTGTGTGTGTGTGTGTGTGTTTGTGTGTGTGTGTGTGTGTAGTAGTAGTAGTAGTAGTAGTAGCAGTAGCAGTAGTCATCCCCTCCTCTTCATGGAGTATATTCCAGGACCCCCAACAGAAGCCTGAAACCATATATATATGTGTGTGTGTGTGTGTGTGTGTGTGTGTGTTTTAGTTTGATTATTATTTATTTGCTTACTATTTGATATAACTTTTCTACATGTTTACTATCTATGTATATCAGTCACTATGTATTTTTTAAATTGGCTTTATTGAGGTACAATCTACATAAAATCTCCTCCATTAGAAGTGTACGGTTCAATGAGTTTTGATAAATGCATACAATCCTGTAACTGCCACAACAATCAATATATACTACATTTTCATCATCCTAAAAAGTTCTCTCATACCCCTTTGCTGTCAATCTCCTTAACCTGCTCCTAGCCCTAGACAAATACTGATCTGACTATAATTTGCCTTTTCTAGAGTTTCATATCTATGCAATTATGTAGTCTTTTGTGAGCTTTCTTGGCATAACACTTTGAAGAGTCATGCATGTTGTTATGCTGCTAAAGTTGCTATGAAAATTCATATGCTAGTCTTTGTGTGAGCATATATTTTTATTTCTCTTGGTGAATACTTAGGAATTGATCATATATTCATTATTCACATATTCCCATTGAAACATGTGAGTTTCAATTGCTTTATATCCTTACTGGTACTTGCTATTGCCATCTTTTAAATTTTAGCCCCTTTAAAAAGTGAATATATAGCAAGCAGTCTTTCTCTGTGGTTTTAATTCACATTTTTCTAATGACTACTGATGACCAATATCTTTTCATATGCTTGCTTACCACTCACAGACTTTTTTTTGTGAAGTAATTGAAATGTGATCTGGAAAACAGTCAAACATATATGGAAATACTTCTAGTTTTCATCTTTTCGATTTAATTTTATGGCTATAATAGGTGTTAGACAAAATGCTGTAATTAGCATAGGTAATGTTATAAAGACTGCCTGACATCCTGGAGTAAGAGAAAAGCTGTCAAGTCCTTTTGAAAGTTCTAGCTTATCCTGTTACATGGCCATAACAAACAGTTTATTTTCAGAAAGCAGGACTGAATTTTGCTCATGCTGTTCATCTATCCCCTGCCAATTCCTCTTATTTTAAAAAACACATTTTATGTAGATATTTAATATTCTGTATCCCATATTTCCAAAATCTGAAGTCCTTTTAGGTCCACTGCTGGTTTTTTGTTTTGTTTTGTTTTCTGTTGTCATTGTTGTTCGTTTGTTTCCTTGTATAGTCCATAATTTTTGACTGTGAAATCATCATTGTTGGGATACTTTCTATGAAAGTTTTACAAAGTCTATCTAAAGGTACCTTCTTCTACAGAGGATTGGCATGTGCTTTTGCCATTTCTCTATGGCATGAAGATCAGAGTCCATTTTGAATAAAAATTTCTTTCTTAGGCTTTTAAGCCTAGACAGGTAATGTACATTGAAGTTCCAGAAACTTGTGAGGTTGGGTAAATGGTTTTTAAATCGTAGGAGCATTTCCTCTTTTCAGCTCTATCTTCCCAATTGTTACAGCTGAAAATGAATCTTCACTGCTATAAGCGTCTGCTGAATAAACTTCATTTAAGTTCATCTTTTCCGCCCCCCGGCCATTGTACTTTTTTGAGTCCTATATATTTGTGGCAGTCTTCAAGCTGCTCTCTGCTCTGCTCAGGTCTGTAGTCCCCCAAACCCAACAAAGGTCTGCAGACTAAGCTTCAGGTTACCAATCTTGGTAAATGCCCCTGACTATCAGGTGGTTTCAAGGCTGGTTTACCAGTCCTTGGAACTGGTATTCTTGCTTTGTTTCTGGCCTTTGGCTGTTTTATTTTATTTTTTAATTTTTCTGTAGGTTCTTATTTTATTTTTATTTTATTTTATTTTTTTCTGTAGGTTCTTTCACTGACCTGATTAGAAATAGACATACACACTTCAAGCTAACACACACTTTAAGATATTGTGTGGCCAGAAAATTTTGAGTTCTCTATTCTGCATACGCTGGAAACATTCTTTACACATTTGCTCATACTTGCTTTATTACCTTGGCGGAAGCTGATTCCCCCTGGTGGAAAGAGTTCCAACTTCCTCTCCCACAATTCATATTCATTACCTATACTTATAATTTGTAGGCAGTAGAGCTTACTAGTTAAGAGCAAAGACTTTAGAAGCAAGCTGCCTGGGCCAGGTACAGTGGTTCATGCCTGTAATCCCAGCACTTTGGGAGGCCAAGGCAGGTGGATCATTTGAGGCCAGGAGTGTGAGACCAGCCTGGCCAACATGGTGAAACTCTGTCTCTACTAAAAATACAAAAAAAGACTACCCAGGCATGGTGGCACACGCCTGTAATCCCAGCTACTCGGGAGGCTGAGGCAAGAGAATCACTTGAATCCAGTAGGTGGAGGCTACAGTGAGCCGAGATCATGCCACTGCACTCCAGCCTGAGTGACAGAGTGAGACTTGGTCTCAAAAAAGAAAAAAAAAAGAAAAAGAGAAAAGAAAAAGAGAAACAAACTGCCTGTGTTTGAATCCTGTTCTACTTATTATCTACTGCTTATTAGCTGAGTGACCCTGAGCAAATTACTGACCTTATTAACCTTATAAGGTTTTTGAAAAAGTGAGTGAGCTACAATATATAAAATGTTTACAGTCACATAAAATGCTTACAAGAGCCATGTACATGTTAGCCATTATTACTACTGCTTTTCATATTCTTTGATTTTTGTACTTTTTCTCTAGTTTTAGTGAATCAATCATTTAAACAACAAATTCTTGTAGAAGCAGCTTATCTTAAGTGCCAAAAAATTGAGCTAGATGCTGAAAGAAAATTATCAAAAAGTGTAAAACATGGACTCTTTCCTTGAAGATCTTTCAGATAACTTTGGATCAACAGAAAATAAACAGTAAGTAAAACATGTGAGTTGCTGGGAGGTAATACAACCTTAGTAAATTAATAGTGTACTCAACAGTGCAATATTTCACAGAATGAAGGCATTATTGTGTATTTTACAACATTGAGTAGGTTATAAAAATTTGAGTGTCATTCTATTATTTGACTTTGCCATCTTACAACTAGGAAAAAATGAGAAAAACAGATGATGTACCTTTACTCCTTTTTCCTTAACAAAATGTAAGTTTTCTTTGTATGTAACACAATATAAAGAGCATAAATTTTGGAATTAAATTTGAATTTCAGTGCTGCCTCTTTCATTGGACTTTGGGAAGGTTCTTAACATCACGAAGACTCAGATTTTTAATCTTTAAAACTGGTATAAATAACAACTGCTTCATAGCACTGTTTTAAGGATGAAATGCAACAAGAAATATAAAGGACAGAATGCATATTTGGCATAGAGCAGGCGTTCAATAAAAGCAAACTTCTTTCTTCACCTCTAATTCTCTTTTGGCTGCAATAAAGAAGTTATCTCTTTGCCTACCCTAATTTTATCATTCAAAAATGGCATTGTCCTTTCACAATAATTTTTTTCACATATTCTTAAGATACATTTTCACATTCTGTAATTTTCTATGAACTAATAGTGTCATTTAAGACATGGACCAACTGCTTTTATTTGAGTTATATATGTCGCGTAACCCTTCCAAATTAAGTTCCTTAAAAGCAAGGAGTGTTTTATTCATCTCTGGCCAGTTAGTTAGCACATAATTTGTGCTCAGTATACACTACTGGATGAAAAAAAGTCCTACAGAACTGTGAGTAGTGACCTAGACACAGGGCATGTGTGGATGGTTGATCCCAAACTGAGATATCTACAAAGGGAGGGAATGTGACTACTGCAAAAAGAAATGAAAAAGCAGGAAAGAAAAAGGTCACATATATATAAAATATGGCATATAACATACACATATATATAAATTACAAGTTTATAAATTATAAAATACCTAGATTATAGATTTTAAAATTATAATGTATAAATTATAAATTCACATACAATTTTAACATATGTATTATACATTAAAATAAAATTTATATTGGTATTATAATTCTCCCTAAAGTAGGCACTGGGTAAAAGTAAAACAATAAGTCATTGAAAATTTATCCTACAATCATACTACATTCAAATAAAGTTTATAAATAAAGGTATTCAACTTACAGTATAACAGTATCTTCCTTTGAGGTAATATAGAAAGGGTTCCTCTGGTAAAAGTTTGATTGCTATATCTAGATGTTCCTGAAAGAAGCATCCAAAGGAAAATCATCTCCCAAGTTTCAGATATTGTTGAATGGAACTATACCACAGCCTAGTAACTCAAAAGTGGTTTTAAAATGTTGTCTCAGTCCTCACCATCTCTATCATTAATACAATGAAATCTTATGAATAATTAAACTACCAAAATGATTGCTTACAACCAGAACCGGAACTGTGACTTGGATTTAATAAAGCTATGTGTAATTTAAAGCCAAAATACTGTTATAAAAATAGAAAACACCAAAGTCATATGTTTGCCTACCTATGACTTAACTAGTGAATAGTTACTGATTCTGAGGTGAGCTTACAAATATCAAATGACATGGAATAGGGGATAATGGCAGAAAAAATAGAAGAGTTAGATGGGAGAGAAATCTATTCCTTTGGCATTATCAAATGGTTATAGGGAGCTAGAAAATAGGGAAGAAATGTTTACTCATCTCTGTAATTATTGACATTGAGGGTTATGTATTGAGCTATAGAGGCAAATAATACATTATGTGTGTGTGTGTGTGGATTACTTACTTTATTTGTCTATTATGGCAAATTTAAATCCTAGACTGGATCCTACTTTTCCTCCACCAAATCAATATGCAGAGATTGTTAACTACTTAGTGCTGGTCACACTCATGATGTTATTGAGCTTATGACCACAGAGCTTTTTTTTTTTTTTTTTTGAGGCAGAGTCTCATTCTGTTGCCCAGGCTGGAATGCAGTGGCATGATCATGGCTCACTACAACCTCCGCCTCCCTGGTTCAAGCGATTCTCCTGCCTCAGCCTCCCAGGTAGTTGGGAATACAGGTGCCCACCACCACGCCTGGCTAATTTTTGTATTTTTAGTAGAGATGGGGTTTCAGCATGTTGGCCAGGCTAGTCTCGAACTCCTGGCCTCAAGTGATCCACCCGCCTCAGCCTCCCAAAGTGTTGTGATTACAGGTGTGAGCCACTGCACCCGGCTGGCTAATTCTTAATCTTTGAAAAGGTAATACTCATCTACTCTGTGACTTCTTTCAGAATCTGAACTAATAATAATCTTTAACCACCCAAATAATTCTTTTTGTCATAGCACTATTTAAAGAGTATTATATTTCATTTTCTAATGTTTAAACAAAAAAGCAAATTCCCAGAGCTTAATCTGTTGAATAATCTGGTTTATGCCTGTTGATGGAACATATAGCTACATTAAAACATTTTTATTATTAATAAATACCCTTCCATTAGTCTGGATCTGAAAAGAAATATGAAGAAAAAAAAAAGAAATACCTTGAAGAGGTGCCCATAGTTGATTTTGTTTTGTAAACCCTCAAACTCAGATACATAGCCACACAAAACTGCATACCTGAAAAGGATAAAAACAGTGGCCATTGTGTAAATTTTCAGTAAAATGCTACCAAAATGTAACATTAAAAGGTACTCTAAAACATTCATTCATATTTAACAAGAGTATTCATATAAGGGTCCTAACAATAATAAATACTTGACATCAACATGAGGCTAGTTTTCTCACCTGTAACTGGGGATACTAATAATATTTATATGAATATTGTGAGGGTAAAATAAGCTAAAACAGGTAATGTGATTAGAACAGTGCCCAGGACATAGGGAGTTTCAATAAAAGTTACCTGCCACTATCATCATCATCAATATTAAAGTCATGAAGAAACTCAGAAAAAGTCTAATCATTTTAAGTATTAAATTAGAAAAAATATAGTCAATAGATTTATAACATTAAAAACAGTTAAAGTCAACTTAAAAAATTCATTCCCTCTTTTAAAAAACTTACAATTTCATGAGCTCCTTTAATATTAATAAATATGCAAATAAATACCATGATTAAACCAAAATCAAAGGTAATTTTAAAATATGCTTTTTCAAAAAATTTCCCCGTCTCCTTCAACCCTTCCTGGAAACACTGCATTACTAGAATAGTGCATGCCATTGGTCATTTATTTGTTTTCACTGGGAATACAAAATTTACACAAATAATTATTTGACTTTAAGTTGCGTGCAATATTTGTTCCGCAATTTGCTTATTTACTGGAAAAATTGAGGATATGTTGCTTTTCACATTCGGAGTGTTTCTATCTGTACAAAAATCTTTGAAGTATTTCAGAGTGTTTTTGTCTAAGGTAAAATATCCATTTACTTAAATATTTCAAGAGTAGGTGTTAATTTTTACTTGCATTGTCATAGTGACTAAGATGAAAAATATAACTTCGGATGTTATTTATCTCAGTCATTTCTGTAAATACACATAACTTCCAAGTACAAAAAAAAGTGAACAATTTTAATTTGGAACAGTAAGACCATTCCCAGACACAAATTCATACCACCTATGCATAACCAATAAAATTGCCACTTTTCAGTTATGACCTTTTTGATCTCTGTTTTCAGTTTCTGTATAATCAACAGAATCTGCTATAGTAGAAGCAAGGAGGAAGACCATATCAACCTATTAAAAACAACCTCAGAACTTAACTAGATTAGGATACACTACTACTCACGAATTCTAAAATCAGACTGAATTTCATGTACCTCTCTAGATCCACAATAAATCTTTCCAGAGATTTCAAATTCAAGAAAAGCAGATTGACAAAAAATGACTCTCAAACTGTTTTATAAAGACTTATTGTTGCCTCAGGCCTATGTTCTTTTATTTAAAAAATTAATAAACTATGTTTTAGAGTACTTTTAGGTTCACAGCAAAACTGAGCAGAAAGTACAGAGGATTCCCACATATCTCCTATCCTAGCCCCCACAACTTCCCCCACTATTATTCATTTATTTAGAGACAAAGTCATGCTCTGTTACCCAGTCTGGAGTGCAGTGGTATGATCTTGGCTCACTGCAACCTCTGCCTCCCAGGTTCAAGCGGTTTTCATGCCTCAGCTTCCCGAGTAGCTGGGATTACAGGCATGTGCCACCATGCCTGGATAATTTTTGTATTTTTAGTAGAGATGGGATTTCACCATGTTGGCCAGGCTGGTCTTGGACACCTGACCTCAGGTGATCTGAGGATCTGCCCACCTCGGCCTCCCAAAGTGCTGAGATTACAGGCATGAGCCACCATGCCTGGCCAACTTCCCCCACTATTAACATCCCACCCGACAGTGGTACATTTGTTAAAACTGATGAACCTACACTGACACGTCAATATCATCCAAAGTCCATAGTTTACAGTATGGTTTGTACTTGGTGTTTGATATTCTACGGGTTTTGATAAATGTATAATGATATGTGTATACTGTTGTAATGTGTTACATAAAAGGTTTACTTCCTGTAAAAATCCTCTGTGTTCTGCTTATTCATTCCTCCCTCCCCGCAACCCCTGGCAACCACTGATCCGTTTACTGTCTCCATAGTTTGGTCTTTTCTAGAATGTCATATAGTTGGAACCATATAGTATATTGCCTTTTCAGATTGCCTTCTTTTACTTAGTAATATGTATTTAAGGTTCCTCCATGTCTTTTCATGGCCTTGATAGCTCATTTCTACTTAGTCCCGAATAATATTTCATTGAATGGATATACACAGTTTCATTCATTCGCCTGCTGAATATTTGTTAAGCGTTTCTCATAGAGATCTTGTACATACTTTGTTCATTTTCATCTATGTATTTCAATATTTTTGGTGCTCATGTAAATAGTAATATGTTTTTAATTTCAAACTCCACTTCTTCATTGCTGGTATAGAGGAAACTGATTGACTTTTGTACATTAACCTTGAATCCAGCAACCTTGTTGTAATTGCTTAATTCCAAGATATTAAAAAAAAATTTTTTTACAAAGACAATCATGTCATTTGCAAATAATTTTATTTCTTCCCTCCCAATCTGCATACCTTTTATTTCCTTTTCTTGTTATACAGCATTAGCTAGAACTTTCAGTATAATGTTGAAAAGCAGTGGTGAGAGGGATCATCCTTGCCTTGCTCTTGATCGTAGTTTCTTAATGGTTGGAAAGCAAGTTTCTCACCATGAAGCATAATGTTAGCTGTATGTTTCCTGTAAATGTTGCTTTTTTTTTTTTTTATCAAGTTGAGGAAATTCCATTCTATTCCTAGTTTGCTGAGAGTTTCTCTCTTTGCATTATGAATGACTGTTAGATTTTGTCAAATGCTTTTTCTGCATCTGTTAAAATAATCACGTGATTTTTTTCTGCTTTGGTGTGTTAATGTGATGGATTATAGTAATTGATTTTCAAATGTTGAACTGGCCTTGCATACCAGGAATAAATCTCACTTGGTTATGTAATTCTTTTTATATATTGTTGGATTCAAACTGCTAATATTTTATTGAAGATTTTTGCTTCTATGTTCAGGAGAGATACTGGTCTACTACAGTTTCCTTCTAGTGTCTGATGTTGGTATTAGGGTAATGCTACACTCAAACAATGAGTTAGGAAGTGTACCCTCTACTTCTATCTTATGTAATTGGTATAATTTTCTCCTTAAATATTTGGTAGAATTTACCAATGACCCCGTCTGGTCCTGATGCTTTCTGTTTTGGAAAGTTATTAATTATTTATTCCATTTCTTCAACAGAAGTAGGACTATTCAAATTGTCTATTCACTGTGTTATTTTGAAACGGTCTCTGCCATTCTGTTCAATCATTCCTCCCAATGATTTCCAGTTTGGGGAACAATTCTAATCCTTCCAAATTCAACACAACTACCTCCCAAACTCTCTATTTTTGTCATGGGCATTATCATTTTCCAAATTATCTGGACTTAAAACTTTAGGCCACTTTCTATTTAAATATACTTTTAGAATAGTTTTGAATTTACAAAAAAATTCTCATAGTACAGATAATTTCTTTATATGCCACATCTAGTTTTCCCTGTTGTTAACATCTTACATTACTACAGTTCATTTGTCAAAACTGTACCAATATTGATATACAATATTGATATAAAATTGTCACAATGAACCAATATTAATACACTATTAACTAAAATCTATACTTTATTCAAATTTCTATATTTCCCTATTATCCTTAGTCATTTTTGACATCTTTCTCTCTATCCTTCCTTTCATATTTATTTCTTTAAATCATAACTTGTTAGGTGTCTTTTTCAACATGTTAAAATCTTTGAGTTACTCTTGTCATCCATCATATACCCTGTTACTCCTAATTTTGTGTTTCTCTGTAACTTTTATAAGCATACCTTCTGTCTCTTCCCCCATCAACAAAATTACTGAACACACTGGGGACCAAGATACAGATCTGGCCCTAGAATCGCCCCCAGACTGACAGTGATCTGTTGAATAACTGAGCCTCAAACTGTTCAGTCAGTATGGGTCCGCTGACTCAAAGCTTGACCACATTTCTACATCTTGTCCAAAGAATGTTATGAGTGAACTTGCCTCAGTGCTTTACTTCAATCCAGGTATACTGGATCGATTTCCCTAGTCTACTAGCAATAAATAAATAAATAAAAAATAAAAAATAAAAAACAGATCATTTCACCTTTTTAGAAAAATCTATGTTGGTTCTCTTTCAACTTACACACTTATCTAGAGATGCACAAAACAACCCATCTAACTCTTTGTGCTGGAATGAAAGGCATAGATGCTATGTTCACTGGTCTATAGTGGTAGAATCTATCCTCTGCTATTTTCTGCAAATCAGAACTACTTATGCACATCTCTAGGCTTTTATTTTGCTCTCTCAACATAGTCTCTCCAAGTTACTCTGAGTCAAGGGAAAAAACTCCATGATTTATAAATACAATTATATGAAATATGTACATTTTCCTTTTTAAATAATCTGCCCCTAGAGTTTCATTTTTCATATTTTTTTGGAATCTGCTTCTTTAAAGTTTAAAATATTATCTATCTTTTTATGTATCATAAATTCAAAGGTACCTGGTCACTTTCTCCCAAAGGGTCATTACTCCTTTTCTTTCAATCAATTCTACCTATGTTTGTGTGTGTATATGATTTTTAAATACTGTTCATTTAAAATACATAATTTTATGTTTTATTTCTCAAATACACAGGCTGATGGAAATTCTGAAGAAAGTTAATTCACAACACGGTATATTACCTCCATCTAGAGGTCATTCTAACTACATACGTTTTGACAAGAACATTGTATTTTCCTTTGCGTTGATAGTGAATATATCCTTAATCATTGACTATCATACTGTTTCAACAACTACTAAAACAACTCCATGAATTTCCCTGCAATATTCCTGATTCAGCACCAATGCCGTTTATACTATGAAAAAGCAGAGGCAGCATACTGTTAACAGAAAAACGACTAGGCATATAAGAATACAAAACTGGGTTCTAGTTTCTGTTTTTCCACTTACTGTATGGCTCTGATTACTAATCAACACACACACTCATGCGTGCGCGCACATATACACACAGTACCTTGCTTACCCCATCTATAAAGTGAAAACAAGCTGTTCTGTGAATCACATGTTCTAAGACGTGGATATAATTTGCAAACAGTAGAGCACAACCAATATGTAAGACATTACTTATAATTAAGGTCAGGCTTATCTGGCCAACAAACTGCAAGTCCATTGGTCACTTTATTCTCATTCTCTTGATTCCAGAAGTATTAAATATTTTTTGTCAGTACAACAAAAACAACTGAATCTTATAGAAAGCATATACAGCCCTAAAGTTACAAAGCCGTTTCACTTAGGAAAACATAGAGATAAAACTAAGTCACTAAAATGATCTGTATTTTTCAATCATTCCCAAATAATATTAACCCTTTATGAAAATAATTCTTAAAGATTACATCTTTTGTTTCAAACTGAAGGTTTATAAACCATCATATAATACTGTAAACCATGGGTCTGCAAACTCTTGCAGTAGGGCCAGATAGTAAACATTTTAGGCTTTGGGGCCAGACAGTCTTTTGCAACTACTCTGCCGCTGTGCAAAAATGCCTGTGTGTGGCTGTGATCCAATAAAACTTTATTTACAAAAACAGGCAGTCGAATTCACTTGCAGGCCATAGTTTGTCATTCATGCTGAATGAATGAGAAAATGTCTTATTAACATACTAATAAATTCAGTCGTAATTCAGTTTTAACATAATTAAAGAGAGTCCAGCAGAATAAGATTTCAACATTTTATTATAATTAATTATAAAATCAGACCACCTAAATTTCACCCATTGTTTCTCAAGCCAAAGTTTAAATTTCTTTTTTCATCACCTCAAATATCTACTATTTAAGGAGGACTTTTGCATTCAGTAGGATATAGTGTAAGAATTACGATTAAATTGACATTTAAAGTTCTTAAACCTTAATCAACTGATTAGATTTTAATTTTTTAAATTCAAAACTGATACTGAATAAGAAATTAGGTGAAACACAATTGGATCACTACTCTGTGTTTTGGTAAGATTTAATATTGGGGTTAAATGCTATGATTATAAACAAGGCATTTGGTTCTCAACAAAAAGTAAAAGAAGATGAACAAAGGAGATATAACCAGATTAGTGGAAGACAGACTGGGAAAACCAGAGTTCAGCATAATCTATGTTCACAAGATACATTTCAAGGTACTTAATGAAGCCCTCAGAGAAAATTCAACATTGTTCCTCTACGAAAATTTGGAAACTCACACTGATAAATAACCTCAAATTGAGGATTTACACCAAATACACATTTTTAATGTGATTCTTCATGGGTACAGATGCATATAGGAGAGAAGGAAGAGGACAGAGGACAGGAAAGGAAGAGCAATAGAGGCAGGGGAGAAAGAAGAGAAGGAAGAGGAGGGGAGGGAACAGAGGGGCGGGAGGTAAGAGACAGGAAGAGTAGGGGAGGAGGAGGAGTTGAGAGTTAAAAGTAGGACTTCAGTGTTCTTTCTGCATCCTAATTAGGCTAACCAGTTCCCAAATACCTCCATTATCAAAAGAGATGAAGAGAGACAGTAGGGCTTGATCACCACAAATTCATTACAGTTACTACTAAAAGTAGAAGAATGAAAGTACTTTAACATATATGTTAATTTACTAGTGTTATTATGTAAATTAGATTACATAGGTAAACCTGGCTAATGTAATAGCCAAGACCCTCTGTTCTAGGGAAATGATCTTAAAAGTCTGTACCAAATTGTTACCTGGAAAATTACCTTTTTCCCTAGAATTTTGGTAGAGGCACCAAGAATACAAAACAATACTTTATCTATTAGGTACTCCAATCCCTAAAGCGAGATTCTCTATTACTCATCCGTGACATACTAAGAAATTATTCACAGGTTCTGCCCGATTTAGCCCTTCACTCTTCTCCAAAGGCAAAGAATTCACCGGAGGGAGGAAGAGACTGGGAGTGAGGATTTCTCCAGGGTTAGGGTGCTGTGGGTTCCACCTTCCACCCTCTCATGACAGAGGGCAGAGGCTAGGCTTGCAACTCATCTAAAACTATGTGAGGGCAGCATCAAAAAATCTATCCATATTTTGGCACGTGTCCCTTTGAGTTTGGACAAATAAAATGTTACCGGATTCCTCCCCAAGGAATTTTAAGTGAGAGTCCGTGAGTGGAGCTCCCCCTGCTGGTGACAGGTGAAAAAAACAGGTCTACTTTGAGAAAATGGTTTGTACTTCAGATTTTGGTGGGGCAAAAATGAGTCTTCTGTGGGACAACTGTGGACCTGTGGAAAGGGAGCCATTTTAAGAAAGATTTTGCCTAAGAGTGCCCCTACATTATAGGGATGGGAAATAAAGTAATCGCAAAGAAGGGTGGATTTCTGGAAACTTAGGGCTAAAGAAAGGGTCATACACTTATTATTTTATCTTCCCACTATCTGGGGCACCTGTATTGCTGGAGAGAAAAAGAAACCAAGGAACTATAAATGTAAAAATACAACTACAAGTAAAAGGAAGAATAATAATTAAAAACAATATATTCCTTCTTGTGTTTTATAATTTATAATTTATATTTATAAACTAATGTTTACATAAACATACAAAGGGTCCAAACACAAGAATGATTTTTTTTTGCTTTAAGAATATTTACCTATACCAGTCTAACTAATTAGATTCTCTTTGTTTGAACTTTTTATATCATAAATGGCTTTTCCTTGATCTGTGGAATTTGTATATTATGACGCATCAATGCATAAGAAATGGTTGACATGCTTTTCTACATTTCATTTAGAAACATGCTATCATTTTAGCATTTGTGTTCAAACAAAATGTTATGCTGAACTAGATTTAATTATAACATATCATCTTCAAAGCCAGTAGACTTCGTAGATTCATTCAAGAATTTTTCAATAAGTTTCCCTTAAATATATTTAAAAGATGCATAATAAAAATATGTGAATAAACAGAATAAGAACAGTTACTGTGCTATTACATATATTTTTCAGTGAATGCTGTCAGGAGCCGTGAGGCCCGGAAATTGCCGCGGCCTCTGTTGCTTAAGCTCCGCATTGCGGAGACAAGATGGCGCACTTCCTGGTTCTTCATCATCAACTTTTCGCGAGCGCGCGAACTTTCCCCGCCCGCGCGTAGATAACTTCCCCTGCCCGGGAAAGACTAAGTCTACCGAGCATGCGCCTGGTGACGTCTCTCATTATTCTCCTCCCCGCCTGCTCTGCCGCACTTCCTCTTTCTTACCAGCCTATATAAGCTGTACCAACGCCCTCATTAAACGAGACTTGATCAGGATACTGTCTTGTCTCCATTTCTTGTGTCTCTTGTCTCTCTAAATTCCCACCCCCTCCTCCAAGGTCTGTGTTAACGATCCCGCTGGACGGGACAGAATGTGACTGGCAGATTAAACGTATGGGTCAATAGTATTTTGAAAAATCCATTTAATTTATAAAGAGGCAGGTTAGAATTTAAAAGACTGCATAAATCCTGTATACTTACCACAGATGACAATGTCCATTCATGGGTGCTCTATTAATAGCCCTTTCACTTAAAGTTCTTCCTGAAAGATAAGAGTGCTTACACTTAGTACCTTCGTGTGAGTTGGTAGGAGGTGGATTATTGAATTAACTCAGTGGTTCACAAAGTATGGTCCCAAGACCAGAAGCATCAGCATCACGTGGCAACTTTGAGAACTTTTCAGCCACATTGGAGATGTACTCCATCACACACTGTGGGATTGGGGCCCAGTAATCTGTGGTTTAATGAGCCTCCAGTGATTCTGATGTATGCTAAGGTCTGACACACACTAGACTAAGCAACTTAATCAAGTGCAAGAAACGTCATTTAATTATTGCTTACAAAGTGTAATAGAAATTTTTTGTATTCCATTCAAACAACATTTACTGAGTACCTACTACGTGCCGTACTGTGAGTGTCTGGGAATAAAATGTCAAATAAGACAGAGTCCTTGACCTCCAAGGGCTCACTGTTCCGTATGCTGCAGGTATATAAACAAATAAGTTACATGCAAAAATAAACAAGTAAGAGCAAGATGAAAAAGAGGGCATAGCAGAGTGGGTAACTAACTCTGCCTGAAGGAGTAAGGGAAGGAGTCAGGGAAGCCTGAGAAGTTCTTGCCTAATCATTCACAATAATGAACAGGTTCAGGGACATAAATAATTCCCCCAAATTATTTTACTTAGTTTTAAGAGTAATTTTTAACAACGTAATAATTAATTTGCGGCCGGGTGTGGTGGCTCACGCCTGTAATCCTAGCACTTTGGGAGGCCAAGGCAGGTTGATCACCTGAGGTCAGGAGTTCGAGACCAGTCTGGCCAACATGGTGAAACCCTGTCTCTACTAAAAACACAAAAATCAGCTGGGTGTGGTGGTGCATGCCTGTAATCCCAGTTACTCAGGAGGTTGAGGCAGGAGAATCGCTTGATCTCAGGAGGTAGAGGTTGCAGTGAGCTGAGATCATGCCATTGCATTCCAGCCTGGGGGACAGAGCAAGACTCCATCTTAATAATAATAATAATTATTATTATTATTATTTGGATAGAGGTTTGTTTATGGCTTGGAAAATCAAAATACCTGCAATAAAACAGAACTGTATTCTGAGAATCTTTCTCAAAAGGGGCCATTTTGTTTTATAACTTCTTTTCTCCCTGATCCATTATTATTATTATTATCCTGAAGAGACTATCCAAGGATATGCAAAATGCCTTTCTAAATAAGTGGCCGAGATAATCTTTATAAATACAAATATTTTATTTTGAAATCATGGTTCCATTTGTTAATTTGTTAAGGTGCTATTCTACAGCACTATCCATTAAGAGAAATATTCCGTGTAGAAATCTACATAAATTTGAAAGAATTAAAAAGTGAAGTGTTTTAATAATAATTAACTGCACTGTGAACAAATATTAACGAAATTAGCAATTTTTAATGATTAAAAACATGCTTTTTAATGTAAAAAACATTAAAAACTAAATCAATTTTTTAGCTACATTACCAAATGAATAAAACTTTCAGCGTACTTCCAGAAGCCTGAAATAGAGGTGATTCCATCACTCCAAGAATATAAAAAGAAGCTGGGTAGTATACAAACTAGATTCATAGCCTCACTTATGTAGTCAGGACAAACGTAAAGCTATTTCCTTTAGATAACTGTATTTTGTCATCTTTATGATGCATTCATATCGATTACTTAATTAGGAAAATTAGAATAATGTTTAAATATAAGATTAATATCATAATACTTTAGAAACATACTGCATAATGATATACTCACTTTGAGTTTTATCAAAGAATTTTGTACTCTCCAGTGGTCAAATCTTTCCTAAGCATAACAACCTTAAACATGCTATTATGAGAAGAAATCTTCTGCACTTCTTCCTCCCTCATGCTGAATCCCAACGTTCTTCCACAGCTGGTCTGAGCCCCTGCCTTGCTCTCAGCTCCAGTGTACTTGGCTATTACCATTACTAAGCACTTACTCCTTATTCACTGAATATAATTGGCTGTCCCTTTATTATCTTTTCCATAGAGTAAGTTCCTTAGTGTTGTGCAGCCTTCATCATATTTATGCCTCCCCTTCTCTCCCTCCTCCCCTTCCCTCCACCCTTCATTTTCACACTGTTCCTTGACAAAATAATTTTGAATAAATATTTATTATATGGATAAATTAAAGGAATTCTTTTACTTTTATTTCAATATCTGAATGAACACATCTGAGGCTTTTTCTACTCCTTTTTCTTTGGCACTATAAACTCTTCTCTCTTTTTTTTGGATACATCCTATTTCAATCCTATGCTTCATTTTTGCCCCTGAATTCCCTTCAACCTATTTCTTTATGAATTTCACCACCTAAGACATTAACTCAATTAAACTCCCATTCCACTTAAGAATAGAGATCCAGAGCGATTTTACCTATGGGAAACTGTAATTTCCATAAGAAAGACTTCCCTGCATCAACTTCCATCCTCTGCCATCATATTCTCCTTTCTGCTACACGTGCTCACAAACAACCTGTTCCCTATCTATCTATCTATCTATCTATCTATCACAGGGTCTTGCTCTGTTACCCATGCTGGAGTGCAGTGGTGAGATCATGGCTCACTGCGGCCTTGATCTCTTGGACTCAGCTGATCCTCCCACCTCAGTTGTGTGTTGTTTTTAGTAGAGACAAGGTCTCCCTATGTTGCCCAGGCTGGTCTCAGACTCTTGAGCTCAAACTATCTGCCCACCTTGGCCTCCCAAAGTGCTGGGATTACAGGCATGAGCCACTATATCCAGCCTCTGTACTCTTCTTTAATAAGAGCTTATTTCCATTCGTTTTGTATATGTATGATTATTTGAATAGTGCTGCCTCCCCTACAAAGCCATAAACTCCCCTGTAGTCTGAAAACATGTCTATTTTGCTATCCTATTCCTACCTTAGCACATAATACCCAGGGTAGGGCAGGTACTTATGAAAAAAAATGTATTTAATATTGATGAATGTTGGAATAGTTTACATAGTTATACTTTGATTTTCTCAGTAGATATGAAAATAAATCCCCTTGTTCTCCTTGGTTAAGTTTTTATTCACATTGAAATTAATACATCTCTTCTCTAGAATTCTGTTTTGTATATGGTCTGCAAACTGGACTGCTACAGAAAAACTCCACAAAGCTGATGATGAATATGCAAACAAGAGGGGGAAACCCTCTCATCCTCCTCCCACTGGGGGAAACTAAAGCACAAAGGTCATTTAGCAAATGAATCTCCAAGTGGAAAAATATAATTACAAGGAGTTTAGTAAAACTTTCTACTTGGAAATAAAAATTACAGAGAACTAGACTGGGTAGAAATCTTTCTTGCTGTGTCTTCTTCTGGCTGTCTTTTCTAGAAGAAAAGCCTGGAAAAGAGAAGTCTTCAGAATAAATGAAGAATTCAAAGGATTTTGATGTCAAAGTACTATACTGACATTCAGAGAGACCACAGGTAGGGGCTTTTGCAAGAACACATTTTGACATCGAGTAAGAGTCAAGATGAGTTATAAAAATAACAATTTGACATTCTGTCTATTTAGTTGTTCTTGTTGTGATGAAAAATTTCAAAAACATACAAAAAAGTATAGATGACAGAATAACGAACCACCATGTAATCATCGTTCAGCTTAGACAATTATCAAACAGAGTTGTTAACAAGGTTAATCTTGTTTCATCAAGATACATTTGGAAAAACATTAAAGTCTACAAGTTTATTCTTTGTGATCCCTGGAGTTCTACATTATAGAAGTAAGATGTGTTACTTTAACTGTGGTTGACAATTGCTGAAGACACTTGTCCTCTGCCTGTTGTTTTTCAAACACTGCCACTACATTTCTTGTCTTTCTATGTTTTATGAAGTTAAAAGATGAAATTTAAGTTTTTTCAGTTACCTATTCTAATATACTCAAATATTTCTGAAGGGCATATACTTTAGTCCTAAAATGCCTTTCTGTTCTGAGACTGCACATTTTTTTGTACCATAATATATTAAAACAGATTAAACATATTGGTTTTAGCTAAGATAATTTAGCTTTAATTAAAATTCACTAGTGATTTACTATAGATCTTTTGTTTATTATACTTTAAGTTCTGGGATATATGTGCAGAACATGCAGGTTTGTTACATAGGGATACACGTGCCATGGTGGTTTTCTGCACCCATCAACGCTACATCTACATTAGGTATTTCTCCTAATGCTATCCCTCCCCTAGCTTCCCACATCCCAACAGGCCCTGCTATGTGATGTTCCCTTCCCTGTGTCAATGTGTTCTCATTGTTCAACTGCCACTTATGAGTGAGAACATGCAGTGTTTGGTTTTCTGTTCTTATGTTAGTTTGCTAAGAATGATGGTTTCCAGCTTCATCCATTTCCCTGCAAAGGACATGAACTCATCCTTTTTTACAGCTGCATGATTTACTATAGATCTTAATCGCTACTTGAGAATAATCCTTACAAAATGCTTACCAATATTAGCATAATGTTTCTTTTCTTGTGTGTTTGTAGATAGTTCATACATGTCTCCATAAGCACGAGCAAATCGCCACATAAACTCTATTTCATCTCTAAACTGAAAAGAAAAGATGGAGTTGCCTGTTAAATTAACTTGGTAACTTGTCTATTCTATTCTTGTTTTCTACTGCAACTTTGAAAAAACTTAGGCAGCTAAACTGGTATTTATAGATTATTGAATCTATGTATATCCATATTTCAGTGTGAAACATTTTTAATCCAAATACGGCTAAGAAATATGACCTAATGTAGTGTTACATTTGGATCTTAAAACCAATTAATATTATCCAGACACTAGCTCCAACTATGCGAGGAGAGATTTGATAGGCACTAAAATCTAGAAATTCTTCCTGAGCTGTCGTATCCTTTTCTTCTTTTCCTTTCCAAGTTATCTATTATCAATATAATGAGCATCTCAGTTAATATCTGTAAGTTGAAAATGCATATACTCAAAAGAGCAGTCACTTTTTTTTACTTAAATTACCTAAATATAATCCTGGAGATCTATCAAGTTTTAGACAATATGTTTAGAGTTGCTAAATCCTCAGAGAAATAGAGATTTATTTCTCCATGGGACACTGCAAACTCTTTTAATTTTAATTTTAATTTTTTTTTTAGTGGTGGTGGTGAGAGCTCTGGACAGGCTTTTCTTATTCAGACCCAACATTAAACACTGCAAAATTAACAAATGACCATTGGTAGAAATAGCTTTAAATACCCATAGCTGTCTCAAAATATTTGTTAAACATATAAATTAGTAAAAAAAAAAAACCAAAAAAAAAAAAACTCAAATAAAGGTAAATCTGCATAATTATAGCTCTGGTTCTCATTTTTATGACCTTAGAGTCTAACAAACTTTTATGTTTACTTTTTAAAAATTTTAGTCATTTTAAATAAAAAATAACATAAATTTAAAACAGTTTTAGTCATTTTATAGAGAAATTTTACATCAATCATTTAGCTTGTGGGAAGGAACCATGACACAATTATTGTAGTCATAACTGAATGAGATGGCAGATTAAATTAAAAAATGAAACTATACGAAGTGCTATTGTCATGTCTCTTACCTTTTCTTTGTGGTCACAAAGTAGTTCAAAACTCTCCGACTTGCCAGACTCGCTCATACGTAAATGATCTACCTTCTGAAGAAGGACATCTAAATTTAATTCCTCTACATGTGTGTTAAATGCCTTAGGGACTGGAAAACTCTGTTCTTCTGTGTCAGTATTAGCTGTAATATACCTAAAATCGCAGAAATAATCATCAACTTCTTTGAAAGTTATGTATAACAGCCAGAGCAATCCTTTTAAAATGCAAGTCAAATCATGCCCCTCTTATGCTTGAAACTCTGCAGTGGCACCCACTTTCACTCAGAAAAAGCTCTAATCCTAACAGAAGGCTACAAGTCCCTGCGCAATTTGCCCTCGATCCCATTACCTCTTTTCTCTCATTTCCTACCACTCTTCTCACTCATTCAAGTCCACACAGGTCACCTAGCTATTCCTTCAATATTCTAAGCACGTGCCTACCTCGGAACCTGCACTTGCCTTTCCCTCTAATATAATGCTGTTCCCTTAGACAGCTACATAACTCACTCCTTCAAGTCTCTGCTCCAATTTCATTTTCTCAATGTGGCCCATCTAGACCACTCTAACACCACAATCCCCATATTCCCTTCATCTCTAACCTCCCTTATCATGCTTTTTCTTTTCCCCCATAGCATGTATTACCTTGTAACACACTGTGTAATTTACTAATTTACTACATGTGCTGTTTGTCAGTATCCTCCCCAGTAGAATGCAAGCTCCCTGAAGGGTAGGTTCATTAATTGATGTATCAAGTGCCTAGAACAGCACTGTTCACTGAACGTTGCTGAATGGATGATACAGAGTTATAGGAAGTCAGCAGGTACTCAAAATTGTGAGTGTGTAAACTCACACAAACACATATTTATAGTTCAAGATGATGTTCTAAATTTAAATTTTAACTTGGTTTTTAAAAATTAATACTATCGCCCATATTTCATTTTTGCCAGCAAACAATGCAAACAACTTTTTTTTTATTAATTCAGACTCTGTTCTAAAAAGGTTTTAAGGAGGTATACAAGGATATATAACATATAAGAGAATAAATTACAAAGTAGTAAAAAAGAGAAAGGCCAAATGTGAATGAAGTCAATATAAAACACACACAAATTTTAGATAGCTATTACTTTGCTACAAAGGACACAAATGTTCTTCATTTTCTAGCCAATGCAGTTTCATAACTTGCAGCTCCCATTAGATAGAAACAAACAAAAGTACTGACAAAGCAAGTTCTTAAATTTCTTTCATATGCCTTATAAAGAAGACACTGTATGAACTGATCTCCCACTTCTTCAATAACATTCTTTACTAATGGAAACTCTGCTCTTCCAATTGCTCAAACCAAAAAACTTGGAATCATCCTTGAGGCTTCTTTTTTCTTTCCTTAAGCAATACCCAGTCTGTTAGCAAATTCCGTTGGTTCTATCTTCAAAATACATCCAGAATCTAGCCACTTCTCCCCACCTCTCCCCACTACCACCTTAGTCTGAGTTTCCATTATCTCATCTGGATTACTGCAATGACCCCTTATCACACCTCTTTGCTTTAATCCTTGACCCTTATATTCTATTCTCAACACAGTAGTAAGAATAACTCAGATCACGTCACTCCTTTGCTCAAAACCCTCCAACAGATGCCCAAGTCAGAGTGAAAACCTAATCCCTTTCAGTGGTCTACAAGACCTAACATAATCTGGTCCAAAACCTCTGGCCTTATCTTCTATCACTTTCCTGCTTGCTCACAGCATTCCAGAAACTCTAACTAATCCTTGATATTCCTTGAACATATCAGTCATGTTCCTGCTTTAAACCCTTTGTATTTTCTTTTTCTTCTGGCTGGTATGTTCTTCAGATATTCATATAGTTTACTTCTTTGCATATTTCATATCTTTGTTCAAATGTAATCTTATTATTGCAGATGTTATGATTATTTATATAAAAACAAAAAATCTATAAATTATGATTAATAGAAGAGTTTACCAAATTGGCTGAATATAAGATTAACTTATGAAAGTCAGTTTAATTTCTACATATCAGCAAAAAACTACAAACATAATTACATAAAACATTCAATTTGCAATGACCGCAGAGAATATCAAATGGCTAGGAATAAATCTAACAAAAGACATATGAAAATTCAATGGAGAAAATTATAAAAGCATATTAAAAGATGTTTATAAAGTGACCTAAATTCATGGAGAAATATATCATGTTCATGGTTTAGAAGACCTAGTATCATAAATATGTGAATTCTTTCCAGGTTAATCTATAGATTCAATGCAATTCAAACTTTATAAGCCTAATAGGAATTTTCATAGAATTAAATAAGATGATTCTAAAAGTTATATGAAAAAGCAAAGAGCCCAGGACAGCCAAAACACTCTTAAAGAAAGGGAGCAAGGGGAGAAGACTTATCCCACCAGATATTAGGACCTACTATGAAGCTATAATAATTAAAGACAGTGTGGTATTGGTACAGGAATAGATGAGTGAATGATGAAACAGAACAGAGCCTAGAAACAGACCCACACATATATGAAAATGTGGTACATGGGAGAGTCGGCATGTAAGATTAGTAGGAAATTCTGGCATTCAGCTAGGAAAAATGGTTATTTCTATGGAAAAAGATGAAATTGAAACTCTACCTTGTATTTTTAAGAAACATAACTCTGGATAATATAAGAAAATATTATGTATTTTACAAATCTAGTACAAAATACAGATGAATATATTTTAGTCCTTGGGGTAAGACATATGAAATAGACATTATGGATCATCTATTCAGAATTAAGGGTTGAGAAATAAATTCTTAAAATTATAATCGGTTTATTTTGATAAGAGTGCCAAGACAATTTAGTAGTGGAAACAATACTCTTCAACAAATAGTGCTAGAACAAATGGATAAGCAAATGCAAAAAATGAACTCTCACTTCCTATCATATATAAAATATTAACTCAAAATGTATCAAACTTAAGTGTAAGAGCTAGAACTATAAAATGTTTGACAACATTTCATATGTATACGTTTTCGTTCTCATAAGAAAACACAGGAGCAAATATTTGTGATCTTGGATTAGGCAATGGTTTCTTAGACATGACATCACAAGCACACGTGACAAAAGAAAAAACTGTATAAATTAGACTTTATCAAAATGAAAAACTTAGGTGCTTCAAAAGACACCATTAAAAAAGTGAAAAGATAACCCAAAGAATAGAAGAAAATACATTATGAATCATGTATCTGATAAGAGACTTGTATACAAAATATATATAAAACAATTCAACAATAAAAAGACAAATAATCCAATTTAAAAATGGGCAACTGCAAATAAATTAAAAACCACCAAATTAAATAATTTAAAAGATGGATCTTTATGGTAACAAATAATATATAGCTTTTATAAAGCTACAAAGCTATTATCTTTATGTTATTCTTTATAAGAACAAAAACTCAAATGTTGCTATAGCCATTAAATGAATTACATCAGAATTATGTATCTACTCCAACTTGCTCTCTATCTCTTGCTCTCATTCTGTCTCTCCCATGCACACATAGAATAGTTTTATTGTGAAATCTGCCATATATCCAAAGAATTAGGCTTATTCAAATTCTTCGAAAGAATTACTAAAGACGGAATGCCCCTCAGGTTTATTTTATAAAACTAATATAACTGACATAAAAACCAAACATGAATATAACAAAAATAAAAATTATAGGCCAATCTTACACATAAACATAAATGCAAAAATCCTCAATAAAATATCAATCAAGCAATTGCAACAAACATAAAATTATGTATTACAGCCAAATTGAGATTATACTAGAAATTACAAGCACCGTTTGACATTAGACAATTTCTCCGGCGCAACAGATGAGACCTATCTGATCATTTCAGTCATTACCAAAAAAATTTTTTTTCCAATAAATTCCAACACCACTTCAGGACAAAAGAAATACCAAAACCTTAAACAAGAAATAGAAGGGAGCCAGGTGCGGTATATACATTCCCAGCACTTCAGGAGGCAGGAACATCACTTGAGCCCAGGAGTCCAAAACCAGCCAGGGCAAAATGGCAAAACACTGTCTCTTCAAAAAATAAAAAAATTAGCTGGGTTTAGCGCCCACACCTGTAGTCCCAACTACTCAGGAGGGCGAGGTGAGAGGATTGCTTGAGCATAGAAAGTCGAGGCTGCAGTAATCTATGATTGTGCCACTGCACTCCAGCCTGGGAGAGCAAGAAACTGTTGAAAAGGGAAAGGGAAAGGAAATGGGAAAGGGAAAGGAAGGAAAGAAAGAGAAAGCAAGGAAGTAAGCAGGAGAGAAAAAAAAAGAAAGAAAACGTAGGAAGGAAGGGAGGGAGGGAGGCGTCTTTCAAACCTGAAAAAGGCTATAAACTAAAAACAGTAATACATTTCACACTTAATTATGAAACATTAGAAGCAGTCTCTTCAAAATCAAGAATAGAAAAAAATGTCCAATATTGCTTTTCTATTCGACATTGTACTGGAGGTCTTTTTGGCACAATATTAAAAGAAAAGCAAAAAATTATAATAATTGGAAAGAAGAAACAATCTTATTTTTTGAAGGTCATTCAGTAGAGGACCTAACAAAATTTACATATAGGTAATTAGAACTAATTAAGATTTATAATCAATATTCCAAAATCAATTGTGTTCTTATACTCTATAAAACAAGAAAACCAAATTTTATAAAAATATAGCATTTATAATAGTAGGAAAAATACAAGATACCTATGAAAAAAATTCACAGAAGTTTTAAAATGACTTTTCTGGAGAAAATTACAAAATAATATCTGAAAACATTAAAGAATGCCTAAGTAAATGGAAAACAATATATTCTTGGATAGGAAAATTTAATTAAAACAATTTCATAAGGCTCCACATTAATTAACACTTTTTATGCAATTCTAAGAAAAATTCCAGTGGAATTTTCTATGGAACAGACCTGACCCTAAAATTAATATGGAAAGGCAAGTGCAAGAAGAGCCAAGACAAGTTTGAAGAAACAATATCAGGACTGCAGTATAAAGGATAAAGCTAAAGAAATTGGGTCAATGTGGTATTGGCATAGCACCAGGCAAACTGGGCAACAAAAGAGAACATGTAGGCTAGTCTCTTCCCACATTAAAAAAAAACCAGCTGTGGGAAAACTGGTTTCCTACTTTCAACAGGGATCTTCTATTTAAAACTGGGTATTTCTCAGAAAATTATGATAAAGTTCTGAAAGAAAATTTTAAAAATAGGACATATCCATGCATCATTGGGAAAATTTGACTGTATTTATTAACTTTGGGTTAGAAATTAGATTTGTACTACCCAGCCCTCCTCCCAAAAGCATTTCATAGATTATCTGATGTCAAACCTAGAATTTTCTAATAGCCTTTCAGCAGGTCTAGAGAAGTTCATCTTAAGATGTCAAATTTGTTTACAAACATTTGTTCTACATATACTTTTCTGGTCCTCTCTTCTGCTCTAAATTTTCATAAAAACCATGCCTATCCCTTCAACTCTGCATGATCAACTGTTTATTTCAATAGCAACAACAGCATCTCTGAAAGCATAGTTGCATTAGTTAGGAAAAAAATGACATTATTTACTGTGAAAATAAAAGTGTATTTACAGAAGTACATCAGGAATGAGTTACACTGAAATACGTCCTCATTTCCCCATGAAAACACCAAGTAAACAACAACAGACTTTCTCTTTTTTTTGAGACAGAGTCTCGCTCTGTCACCAAGGCTACAGTGCAGCGGCGTGATCATGGCTCGTTGCTGCCTACGCCTCCGGGTTCAAGCGATTCTTCTGCCTCAGCCTCCTGAGTAGCTGGGATTACAGGCACCCGCCACTGTGCCCAGCTAATTTTTTTCTATTTTTAGTAGAGACCAGGTTTCACCATGTTGGCCAGGCTGGTCTCGAACGCCTGACCTCAAGTGATCTGCCCACCTCTTCCTCCCAAAGTGCTGGGATTACAGGCGTGAGCCACTGCCCGGCCTTGAGCCACTGCACCTAGCCTAACAACAGATTTTCTGAAGTATCTTTGTGGGAGACCTAGAAACTATCACATACAACATGTCCTGAAATTTTATGTCATCTAGAGCTTTGGTAAGTACGAGGGGACTTCAAAAAGTTCATGGAAAAAAGGAATTAAAAGATAAAAATATAATACATAAACTTTATTTCTCAGCACATAATTCGTTAAGGTCAAGACAATTTTGTAAGTGAAGATACCAGCCATTTAGTCCATCTCTAAAGAACTGAGGGTCCTGGGAATTGAACCATATCAATGTTGTCTTTTGTACATTATTAACTGAAGAAAAATTGGTGCTTTAAAAAACTTTTTTTTTAAGATTAAGAAACAAAAGTTGAAAAGAGTCAAATCCAATGAGGACTCTAAGGTGGAAGCCTAATGATTTCCCACCAAAAGAAACTCTTGCAAAATTGCCCTTGTTTGATGAGAGGAATGAGCAGGAGTATCGTCATGGTGGAGAATACTCGGATGACGCTTTTCCCAGAATTTTCCTACTAAAGCTTTGACTAACTTTCTCAAAACACTTTCATAATAAGTAGATGTCATCATTCTTTGGTCTTCCAGAAAGTCAACAAGCAAAATACCTTGAGCATCCAAAAATCTGTTGCCATGACATTGCTCTTGACCAGTCTGCTTTTGCTTTGACTGGACCACTTTCACCTCTTGGTAGCCATTGCTTTGATTGTACTTTGTCTTCAGGATTGGACTGGGAAGGCCATGTTTCATCTCTTGTTATGATTCCTTAAAGAAATGCTTCAAGATCTTCATCCCACTTGTTAAAAATTTCTCTTGAAAGCTCTGTGCTTGTCTGCAGCTGATCTGATGCAACAGTTTTAGCACCAATTCAATGGAAAGTTTGTTTAATTTTTTAGTCAGAATAGTATAAAGAGAACCAATAGAGATGTCTATGGTACTAGCTATTATTTCTGCTGTTAATCATTGGTTTTCTTCAATTAGAGGATACAAACAAAATTAATTTTTTCCTTGCAAATTGATGTGGATGTGTCTCTGTGGGCTTCATCTCTAACATCATCTCATCCCTTCTTAAAATGAGTTCTCCATTTGGCTTATTTCTTTTCTTTTTTTTTTTTTTTTTTTTGAGACGGAGTCTCGCTCTGCTGCCCAGGCTGGAGTGCAGTGGTCGGATCTCAGCTCACTGCAAGCTCCACCTCCCGGGTTTATGCCATTCTCCTGCCTCAGCCTCCCAAGTAGCTGGGACTGCAGGCGCCCGCCACCTCGCCCGGCTAGTTTTTTTGTATTTTTTAGTAGAGATGGAGTTTCACCGGGTTAGCCAGGATGGTCTCGATCTCCTGACCTCGTGATCCGCCCATCTCAGCCTCCCAAAGTGCTGGGATTACAGGCTTGAGCCACCGTGCCTGGCCTCATTTGGCTTATTTCTTTTGGGCACTGTCCCCATAAACTTTTTGTAAAGCATCAATGATTTCACCATTCTTCCACCCCAGTTTCACCATAAATTTGATGTTTGTTCTTATTTCAATTTTAGTAGAACGCATGTTGCTCTGATAGGGGCTCTTTTCAAACTAACGTTTTATCCTTCTTAGTGTCTCAAACTAGATCCTTTTCAAATATATTATGGTGAGTTAGCATAAGCTTATTCTGGTGCAAAAAACTGTGAAACAAGTGCATAGCTTCTTCATAATATTCATTTTCCATGAACTTTTTGAAGACCCCTCATATGATAACTGAACTAAAAATTTACTGGAAGGGACCAACAGAAGACTCAAACAGGTGAAAAACAAATCAGGCAAACTTTAAGACAGGTCATTTGAAAATATTAGTTCTGAGGAACAAAAAGAATAAAAAATGAAAAAAAAAAGTAAATAGAGCCTAAAGGACTTATGGGGCCTCATGAAGCAGACATATACACATACTGTAGGGGTTCCAGAAGGAGGAGAGAGAGAAAGTGGCAGTAAGCTAATTTGAAGAAACAATGGCCAAAGCCCAAATCTAGGAAACACAATGAAATACAAATGCAAGAACTTTCTTTTCTTTTCTATTTTTGGAGACACAGTCTCGCTCTGTTGCCCAGGCTGGAGCGCAGTGGCATGGTATCGGCTCACAGCAAGCTCTGCCTCTGGGGTTCATGCCATTCTCCTGCCTCGGCCTCCCGAGTAGCTGGGACTACAGGTGCCCGCCACCACACCCAGCTAATCTTTGTATTTTTAGTAGAGACAGGGTTTCACCATGTAAGCCAAGATGGTCTCGATCTGACCTCCTGATCTACCTGCCTCGGCCTCCAAAAGTGCTGGGATTACAGGGGTGAGCCACCGCGCCCAGCCACAAATCCAATAACTTAACAAACTCCAAGTGGGATAAACCCAAAGAGTTCCACACTAAGAACATCACAGTTGAAGTACTGAATGCTAAAGACAAAAAGAGTCTCAAAAGGAGCAGAAGAAAAGCAACTCATTACATTTAAGGATTCCTCAATAAAATTATCAGCAGATTTCTCAGCAGAAACCTTGCAGGCCAGAAGGCAATGGGATGATATATTCAAAGTGCTCAAAGAAAAGAGAAACCTATCAACTGAGATTTCTATAAACAGCAAAACTGTCCTTTAAAAATGAGGGGGAAATTAAAATATTTCTAAATAAAAGCTGAGGAAGTTCATTATCACTAGAATTTCCCTACAATAAATGCTAAAAGGAGTCCCTCAAGCTGAAACAAAAAGGACCTTAGACAGTAACTTGAACCATACACAAATATAATATTCTCTGGTAAAGACATGGGCAAATACAAAAATCAGGATTATTGTAAGTTTGGTTCATAACTCCACTTTTTATTCTTTTTTTTTTTTTTTTTTTTTTTGAGATGGAGTCTCGCTCTGTCACCCAGGCTGGAGTGCAGTGGCTGGATCTCAGCTCATTGCAAGCTCGGCCTCCAGGGTTCACGCCATTCTCCTGCCTCAGCCTCCCGAGTAGCTGGGACTACAGGCGCCCGCCACCTCGCCCGGCTAGTTTTTTGTATTTTTTTTTTAGTAGAGACGGGGTTTCACCGCGTTAGCTAGGATGGTCTCGATCTCCTGACCTCGTGATCCGCCTGCCTCGGCCTCCCAAAGTGCTGGGATTACAGGCTTGAGCCACCGCACCCAGGCTTTTTATTCTTTTACATGATCTAAACAGAAAAGCATAAAGTAATTATGAATCTATATTAATGATTATACAACATAAAGATGTAATTTGTAATAGCAACAAAATATACAAGTGGTGGAGTTGGAAAGGAGTAGAATTTTTGTATGCAATTAAAGTTAAGTTGGTATGAATTCAAAATATGTTGTTATAACTTTAGGATGCTATGAATAATCCCCATGGCAACCACAAAAAATATTTATAGAATATATGTAAAAAAAAAAAAAAAAAAAACTAAACACAAAGAGAGGCAACAAGGGAGAAAACGAGGGACCAAAAAAATCTATGGTATATACAAAACCAATAACAAAATGAAACAATAAGTCCTTTCCTATCTGTAATGACTTTAAATATAAATGGAATTAAATTCCTCAATCAAAAGATATATTGGTAGAATGGATTTAAAAAATTGGGATTTAACTATATGCTGTCTAAAAGAGACTAATTTTTGATGTAAAAACACACATGTTGAATGTGAAAGGACAGAAAAAGATGTTTCATGAAAATAGTAAACAAAAGAGAGTGGGAGTGGCTATACTATTAGACAAAATAGACTTTAAGTCAAAAATTGTACAAGAGACAAAAAAGGCATGACATAATAAAAGAGCCAATTCACCAAGAAGATACAACAATAACACTAAATGCACTCAACATCATACTTCCTAAATATGTGAAGCAAACACTGACAGAATTGAAGAAATAGATAGCAACACAATAATAGTAAAAGTAAAATAATAATACCATAGTAATACCATTACTTTAATAATAAAGTAATAGTAAATGAATTCAATGACCCAATTTTAATAATGGATAAAACAACCAGGCAGATGATTAGTAAGGAAATAGAGGACTTAAACATCACTATAGACCTATAAACCTGCAGGACCTAACAACATATATAGACAATGCCACCCAATAACAACAGAATACACATTCTTCTCAAATGCATGTGGAATATTCTCCAAGTAGATAATATATTAGGCCATGAAATAAGTCTTAGTTAATTTACAAATATAGAAATTATACAAAGCATATTTTCTGGATCACAATAAAAATGAAACTAGAAATCAGCAGAAGAAAAATTGGAAAATCCATAAATATGTGAGAATTAAAAAACATACTTTTAAACAACTAATGGACCAAAGATGCAATCACAAGGCAAATAAGAAAACATCTTGGGTCAAATGAAAATGAAAACATAACATACCAAAAACTTATGGGATGTAGCAAAAGAGGTGATAGGAGGAAAATTTATACCTGGAAATGCTTACATTAAAAGAAGGAAGATTTTTGTATAATGGACTCAACCAAAGAAACTCACGTGTATGAAGCCAAATTAATAAATCCAAGGGTATAGTAACAGAAGCATCTGGAGAAGCTCAGGCTTAACTGCCAACTATTAACCACAGATCAATGGTTTTCAAAATGTTTCATGGAGCCCTAGATTTGAAAAAAGATGCTTCCATGGTTCCAAGCAAGATGGCTGAATAGGAACACCTCCAGTCTGCAGCTCCCAGCGAGACCAACACAGAAGGCAGGTGATTTCTGCATTTCCACCTGAGGTAACCAGTTCATCTCATTGGGACTGGTTAGACAGTGGGTGCAGCCCACAGACGGTGAGCTGAAGAGGGTGGGGCATTGGGGAACTCCTTCCGAGCCAAGGGAAGCCATGAGGGTCTGTGCCATGAGCAACGGTGCTATCCTGTCTGGACGCTACGCTTTTCCTATGCTTTTTGCAACCCGCAGACCAGGAGATTCCCTTGGGTGCTTACACCACCAGGGCCCTGGGTTTCAAGCACAAAACCGGGCAGCCATTTGAGCAGACACTGAGGTAGCTGCAGAAGTTTTTTTTTTTTTTTTCATACCCCAGTTGTACCTGGGGTGTGAACCCCAGAAAGACAGAACTGTTCACTCCCCTGGGAAGGGGGCCAAAGCCAGGGAGTCAGGTATTCTTGCTCGGGGGATCCCACCCCCATGGAGCCCAGCAAGCTAAGATCCACTGGCTGGAAATACCCACTGCCAGCACAGCAGTCTGAAGTCTACCTGGGACATTTGAGCTTGGTAGGGGAGGGGCATCTGCCACTACTGAGGCTTGAGCCCTGGTTTTCCCCAGACAGTGTAAACAAAGCCACCAAGAAGTTCGGACTGGGTGGAGCCCAGGGCAGTGCAGCAAAGCCACTGTAGTCAGACTGCCTCTCTAGATTCCTCCTCTCTGGGTGGGAAATCTCTGAAAGAAAGGTAGCAGCCCCAGTCAGGGGCTTATAGATAAAACTCCTATCACCCTGAGACAGAGCACCTGGGGGAAGTGGCGGCTGTGGGCATAGCTTCAGCAGACTTAAACGTTCCTGATGGCTGGCTCTGAAGAGAGCAGCAGATCTCCCACTACAGCACTCGAGCTCTGCTAAGGGAGAGATTGCCTCCTCAAGTAAGTTCCTGACCCTGGTGCCTCCTAACGAGGAGACATCTCCCAGCAGAGGTTGACAGACACCTCATACAGGAGAGCTCGTCAGCATCTGGCAGGTGCCTCTCTGGGACAAAGCTTCCAGAGGAAGGAGCAGGCAGCAATCTTTGCTGTTTGGCAGCCTCTGCTGGTGATACCCCAGCAAACAGTGTCTGGAGTGGACCTCCAGCAAACTCCAGCAGATCTGCAGAAGAGGGAGCTGACTGTTAGAAGGAAAACTAACAAAGAGAAAGCAAAAACATCAAAATCAGCAAAAAAGACACCCATGCAAAACCCATCCTAAGGCCCTCACCGTCAAAGATCAAAGGCAGATAAATCTATGAAGATGAGGAAGAACCGGTGCAAAAATGCTGAAAATTCCAAAATCCGGAATGCCTCTTCTCCTCCAAAGGATCACAACTCCTTGCCAGCAAAGGAACAAAGCTGGATGGAGAATGACTTTGACGAACTGACAAAAGTAGGCTTCAGAAGGTGGGTAATAACAAACTTCTCCAAGCTAAAGGAGCATGTCCTAACCCAATGCAAGGAAGCTAAGAACCTTGACAAAAGATTAGAGGAATTGCTAACTAGAATAACCAGTTTAGGGAAGAACATAAATGACCTGATGGAGTTGAAAAACACAGCACAAAAACTTCATGAAGCATACACAAGTATAATAACCAAATCAATCAAGCAGAAGAAAGGACATCAGATATTGCAAATTAACTTAATGAAATAAAGCGTAAAGACAAGATTAGAGAAAAAAGAATGCAAAGGAACAAACAAATCTTCCAAGAAACATGGGACTATGTGAAAAGACCAAACCTGTGTTTGATTGGTGTACCTGAAAGTGATTGGGAGAATGGAACCAAGTTGGAAAACACTCTTCAGGGTATTATCCAGAACTCCCCCAACATAGCAAGACAGGCCAACACTAAAATTTGGAAAATACAGAGAACACCACAAAGATACTCCTCGAGAAGAGCAATCCCAAGAAACATAATCATTTGATTCACCAAGCTTGAAACAAACAAAAAATATTAAGGGCAGCCAGAGAGAAAGGTCAGGTTACCAACAAAGGGAAGCCCATCAGACTAACAGGAGATCTCTCTGCAGAAACTCTACAAGCCAGAAGAGAGTGGCGGCTAATATTCAACATTCTTTAAAAAAGAATTTTCAACCCAGAATTTCATATTGAGCCAAACTAAGCTTCATAAGTGAAGGAGAAATAAAATCCTTCACAGACAAGCAAATGGTGAGGGATTTGGTAACCACCAGGCCTGCCTTACAAGAGTTCCTGAAGGAAGCACTAAATATGGAAAGGAAAAACCAGTACTAGCCACTGCAAAAACATACCAAAATACACAGACCAACGACACAATGAAGAAACTGCATCAACTAATGTGCAAAATAACCAGCTGGAATCATGATGACAGGATCAAATTCACACATAACAATATTAACCTTAAATGTAAATGGGCTAAGTGCCCCAATTAAAAGACACATATTAACCTTAAATGTAAATGGACTAAATTCCCCAATTAAAAGACACATATTAACCTTAAATATAAACGGACTAAATTCCCTAATTAAAAGACACAGACTGGCAAATTGGATAAAGAGTCAAGACCCATTGGTGTGCAGTATTCAGGAGACCCATATCATGTGCAAAGATACGCATAGGCTCAAAATAATGGGATGGAAGAATATTTATTTATCAAGCAAATGGAAAGAAAAAAAGAAAGATAGAAAGAAAGAAACAGGGGTTGCAATCCTAGTCTCTGAAAAACAGACTTTAAACCAACAAAATCAAAAAATCAAGGTCATTACATAACGGTAAGGGGATTACTGCAACAAGAAGAGCTAACTATTCTAAATATATATGCACCCAGTACAGGAACACCCAGACTCATAAAGCAAGTTCTTAGAGAACTACAAAGAGACTTACACTCCCACATATTAACAGTGGGAGACTTTAAAACCCCACTGTCAATATTAGACAGATCAATGAGATAGAAAATTAACAAGGATATTCAGGACTTTAATTCAGCTCTGGATCAAGAGGACCTAATAGACATCTACAGAAAATCCACCCCAAATCAACAGAATATACATTCTTCTCAGCACCACATAGCATTTATTCAAATACTGACCGCATAATTGGAAGTAAAACACTAATCAGCAAATGTAAAAGAACACAAATCATAACAAACAGTCTCTCAGACCACAGTGCAATCAAATTAGAACTCAAGATTAAGAAATTCACTCAAAACTGCACAACTACACGGAAATGGAAAAACGTGCTCCTGAATGACTACTGGGTAAACAACAAAATCAAGGCAGAAATAAATAAGTTCTTTGAAATCAATAAGAACAAAGATAAAACATACCAGAATCTCTGGGACACAGCTAAAGCAGTGATTAGAGGGAAATTTATAGCACTAAAGGCCCACAAGAGAAAGTGAGAAATATCTAAAATTGACACCTTAACATCACAATTAAAAGAACTAGAGCAGCAACAGCAAATAAATTCAAAACCGAGTACAAGATGAGAAATATCTAAGATCAGAGCAGAACTGACGGAGATAAGACATGAAAAATCCTTCAAAAAACATCAATGAATCCAGGAGTTGGTTTTTTGAGAAGATCAACAAATTAGATAGACTGCTAGCAAGACTAATAAAGAAGAAAAGAGAGAAGAATTAAATAGACACAATAAAACATGATAAAAGGGATATTACCACTGATCCCACAGAAATACAAACTACCATCAGAGAATACTATAAACACCTCTATGCAAATAAACTAGAAAATCCACAAGAAATGGATAAATCCCTGGACACACACACCCTCCCAAGACTAAACCAGGAAGAAGTCAAATCCCTGAATAGACCAATAACAAGTTCTGAAATTGAGGCAGTAATTAATAGCCTACCAACCATAAAAAGCCCGGGTCCAGACGGATTCACAGCCGAATTCTACCAGAGGTACAAAGAGGAGCTGGTACCATTCCTTCTGAAACTATTCCAAAAAACAGAAAAAGAGGGACTTCTCCCTAACTCATTTTATGAGGCCAGCATCATCCTGATACCAAAACCTGGCAGAGACACAACAAAAAAAGAAAATTTCAGCCCAATATCCCTGATGAAGATCGATGCAAAAATCCTCAATAAAATACTGGCAAACCGAATCCAGCAACACATCAAATAGCTATCCACCACAATCAGGTCAGCTTCATCCCAAGGATGCGAGGCTGGTTCAACATATGCAACATATTGATTATCTCAATAGATGCAGAAAAGGCCTTTGACAAAATTCAACACGACTTCATGCTAAAAACATTCAATAAACTAGGAATTGATGGAACATATCTGAAAATAATATACTGAATAGGCAGAAGCTGGAAGCATTCCCTTTGAAACCCAGCACAAGACTCTTACCACTCCCATTCAACACAGTATTGGAAGTTCCGGCCAGGGCAATCAGGCAAGATGAATAAATAAAGGGTATTCAGATATGAAGAGAGGAAGTCAAATTGTCTGTTTGCAGGTATCATAACTGTATATATAGAAAACCCTATCATCTCAGCCCCAAAACTCCTTAAACTGATAAGCAACTTCAGCAAAGTCTCAGGATAAAAAATCACACACATCCTATAAACCAAAAATCACACGCATTCCTATAAACCAATAATAGAGAGCCAAATCATGAGTGAACTCCCATTCACATTTGCTACAAATAGAATAAAATGCCTAGGAATACAACTTAGAGGGGATGTGAAGGACTTCTTCAAGAAGGGCTACAAACCACTTCTCAAGGAAGTAAGAGAGTACACAAACAAATGGAAAAACATTCCATGCTCATGGATAGGAAGAATCAATATTGTGAAAATGGCCATACTTCCCAAAATAATTTATAGATTCAATGCTATTCCCATCAAGCTACCATTGACTTTCTTCACAGAATTAGAAAAAACTACTTTAAATTTCATATGGAACCAAAAAAGAGCCCATATAGTCAAGACAATCCTAAACAAAAAGAACAAAGCTGGAGGCATCACACTACCTGACTTCAAACTATACTACAAGGCTACAGTAACCAAAACAGCATGGTACTGGTACCAAAACAGATATATAGACCAATGGAATAGAACAGAGGCCTCAGAAATAACACCACACACCTACAACCATCTGATCTTTGACAAACCTGACAAAAACAAGCAATGGGGAAAGGATTCCCTGTTTAATAAATGGTGTTGGGAAAACTGGCTAGCCATCCATATGCAGAAAACTGAAACTGGACCCCTTCCTTACATCTTATACAAAAATCAACTCAAGAAGGATCAAAGACTTAAATGTAAGACCTAAAGCCATAAAAACCCTAGAAGAATACCTAGGCAATACCATTCAGGACATAGGCATGGGCAAAGACTTCATGACTAAAACACCAAAAGCAATTGCAACAAAAGCCAAAATAGACAAACTGGATCTAATTAAACTAAAGAACTTCTGCACAGTAAAAGAAACTACCATCAGAGTGAACAGGCAACCTACAGAGTGGGAGAAAATTTCTGCAATCTATCCATCTGACAAAGGGCTAATATCAAGAATCCACAAGGAACTTAAATAAATTTACAAGAAAAAAACCAAACAACCCTATCAAAAAGTGGGTGAAGAATATGAACAGACACTTCTTAAAGGAAGACATTTATGTGGCCAACAAACATATGAAAAAAACCTCATCATCACTGGTCGTTAGAGAAATGCAAATCAAAACCATAATGAGATACCATCTCACGCCAGTTAGAATGGCAATAATTAAAATGTCAGGAAACAACAGATGCTGGAGAGGATGTGGAGAAATAGGAACACTTTTACACTGTTGGTGGGAGTGTAAATTAGTTTAACCATTGTGGAAGACAGTGTGGCAATTCCTCAAGGATCTATAACCAGAAGTATCATTTGACCCAGCAATCCCATTAATGTGTATATACCCAAAGGATTATAAAGCATTCTACTATACAGATATATGCATAGGTAGATATGTGCCATGGTGGTTTGCTGCACCCATCAACCCATCATCTATGTTAGGTATTTGCAGGGACATGGTGAAGCTGGAAACCATCATTCTCAGCAAACTAACACAGGAACAGAAAACCAAACACTGCATGTTCTCACTCATAAGTGAGAGGTGAACAATGAGAACACATGGACACAGGGAGGGGAACATCACACACTGGGGGCTGTCGGGGGTAGGGAGCAAGGGGAGGGGTACCATTAGGACAAATACCTCCGTCAGATCTCGTGAGACTTATTATCATGAGAATTGCACAGGAAAGATTGCCCCCCATGATTTAATTACCTCCCCCTGGGTCCCTTCCACAACATGTGGGAATTCTGGACATACAATTCAAGTTGAGATTTGGGTGGGGACACAGTCAAACCACATCAATACAACATAAACAAAATGAAGGGAAAAACAACCCATGATCATCTCCATTGATGCAGAAAAAGCATTTGACAAAATTTATCACCTTTTTATGATAAAAGCACTCAACAAACTAGGAATAAAAATTAACTGCTTCAATATATTAAAGGCCATATGTGAAAAGTCCACAGCTGACATCATAGTCAATGGTGAAAAGCTGAAAGCTTTCTTATTAAGATTAGGAACAAGACAAGGGTGCTCTTTATCACTTCTAGTCAACATAGTACTAAAAGTCCTAGCCAGTGCAACTAGGCAAGATGATGAAATAAAAGGCATCCAAATTAGGGAGAAACAAAGTTATCCTCTGATCACAGACAACACAATCTTATTGGTAGAAAAAAACCCTAAATATTTCACACACATATACAAAATAAGAATTAACAAAATTCAGCAAAGTTGCAGGATAGAAAATCAACACACAAAAATCAGGTGTTTTTCTATGCATTAACAATGAGCTATCTGGAAAGAATTATAAAAATACTTTCACTTATAATTGCATCAAAAGTGTAAAATACTTAGAAATAAACTTAACTGAGATGAAAAACCTGTACACTGAAAACTACAAAACACTGTTGAAAGAATTTAAATAAGATACAAATAGAAAGAATCCCATGTTTGTGGATTTGAAAGTTTATAATGTTAAGATGTCAATCCTACCCAAAATAATCTACAGATGCAATGCAATCCCTCTGAAAATCCCAGTATTTTTTGTAGAAATAGAAACATCTGGGGGCGGAGCAAGATGGCCGAATAGGAACAGCTCCAGTCTCCAACTCCCAGCGCGAGCGACACAGAAGACCGGTGATTTCTGCATTTTCAACTGAGGTACTGGGGTCATCTCTCTAGGGAGTGCCGGACAATCGGTGCGGGTCAGCTGCTGCAGCCTGACCAGCGTGAGCTGAAGCAGGGCGAGGCATCGCCTCACCTGGAAGCGCAAGGGGGAAGGAAATCCCTTTTCCTAGCCAGGGGAACTGAGACACACAACACCTGGAAAATCGGGTAACTCCCACCCCAATACTGCGCTTTAAGGAAACAGGCACACCAGGAGAATATATCCCACACCTGGCCGGGAGGGGCCCACGCCCACGGAGCCTCCCTCACTGCTAACACAGCCTCTGCGGTGATCTATCCGCAAGGCAGCAGCGAGGCTGGGGGAGGGGCGCCCGCCATTGCTGAGGCTTAAGTAGGTAAACAAAGCCGCTGGGAAGCTCGAACTGGGTGGAGCTCACAGCAGCTCAAGGAAGCCTGCCTGTCTCTGTAGACTCTACCTCTGCGGACAGCGCACAGCTGCAGTCCATTAGGGGAAAGAGCGGGGCGCTGCAGACCCGAACGACTCTGTCTGACAGCTTTGGGGAGAGCCGTGGATCTCCTAACGCGGAGGTTGAGATCTGAGAACGGACAGACTGCCTGCTCAGGTGGGTCCCTGACCCCTGAGTAGCCTAGCTGGGAGACATCCCCCACTAGGGGCAGTCTGATACCCCACACCTCACAGGGTGGCATCACCCCTGAGAGGAAACTTCCAAAGAAAGAATCAGACAGGTACACTCGCTGTTCAGCAATATTCTATCTTCGGCAACCTCTGCTGCTGATACCCAGGCAAACAGGGTCTGGAGTGGACCTCAAGCAATCTCTAACAGACCAACAGACACTCCTTCTGACTGTCAGACGGAAAACTATCAAACAGGAAGGACACCTATACCAAAACCCCATCAGTACGTCACCATCATCAAAGTCCAGAGACAGATAAAACCACAAAGATGGGGAAGAAGCAGGGCAGAAAAGCTGGAAATTCAAAAAATAAGAGCGCATCTCCCCCTGCAAAGGAGCGCAGCCCATCGCCAGCAACGGATCAAAGCTGGTCAGAGAATGACTTTCACGAGATGAGAGAAGAAGGCTTCAGTCCATCAAACCTCTCAGAGCTAAAGGAGGAATTACGTACCCAGCGCAAAGAAACTAAAAATCTTGAAAAAAAAGTGGAAGAATTGACAGCTAGACTAATTAATGCAGAGAAGATCATAAACGAAATGACAGAGATGAAACCATGACACGAGAAATACGTGACAAATGCACAAGCTTCAGTAACCGACTCGATCAACTGGAAGAAAGAGTATCAGCGATTGAGGATCAAATGAATGAAATGAAGCGAGAAGAGAAACCAAAAAAAAAAGAAGAAAAAGAAATGAACAAAGCCTGCAAGAAGTATGGGATTATGTAAAAAGACCAAATCTACGTCTGATTGGGGTGCCTGAAAGTGAGGGGGAAAATGGAACCAAGTTGGAAAACACTCTTCAGGATATCATCCAGGAGAACTTCCCCAACCTAGTAGGGCAGGCCAACATTCAAATTCAGGAAATACAGAGAACGCCACAAAGATACTCCTCCAGAAGAGCAACTCCAAGACACATAATTGCCAGATTCACCAAAGTTGAAATGAAAGAAAAAATCTTAAGGGCAGCCAGAGAGAAAGGTCGGGTTACCCACAAAGGGAAGCCCATCAGAATAACAGCAGACCTCTCGGCAGAAACTCTACAAGCCAGAAGAGAGTGGGGGCCAATATTCAACGTTCTTAAAGAAAAGAATTTTCAACCCAGAATTTCATATCCAGCCAAACTAAGCTTCATCAGTGAAGGAGAAATAAAATTCTTTACAGATAAGCAAATGCTTAGAGATTTTGTCACCACCAGGCCTGCCTTACAAGAGACCCTGAAGGAAGCCCTAAACATGGAAAGGAACAACCGGTACCAGCCATTGCAAAAACATGCCAAAATGTAAAGACCATCGAAGCTAGGAAGAAACTGCATCAACTAACGAGCAAAATAACCAGTTAATATCATAATGACAGGATCAAGTTCACACATAACAATATTAACCTAAATGTCAATGGACTAAATGCTCCAATTAAAAGACACAGACTGGCAAACTGGATCAAGAGTCAAGACCCATCAGTCTGCTGTATTCAGGAGACCCATCTCACATGCAGAGACATACATAGGCTCAAAATAAAGGGATGGAGGAAGATCTACCAAGCAAATGGAGAACAAAAAAAAGCAGGGGTTGCAATCCTAGTCTCTGATAAAACAGACTTTAAACCATCAAAGATCAAAAGAGACAAAGAAGGCCATTACATAATGGTAAAGGGATCAATTCAACAGGAAGAGCTAACTCTCCTAAATATCTATGCACCCAATACAGGAGCACCCAGATTCATAAAGCAAGTCCTTAGAGACCTACAAAGAGACTTAGACTCCCATACAATAATAATGGGAGACTTCAACACTCCACTGTCAACATTAGACAGATCAACGAGACAGAAAGTTAACAAGGATATCCAGGAATTGAACTCATCTCTGCACCAAGCGGACCTAATAGACATCTATAGAACTCTCCACCCCAAATCAACAGAGTATACATTCTTCTCAGCACCACATCGCACTTATTCCAAAATTGACCACATAATTGGAAGTAAAGCACTCCTCAGCAAATGTACAAGAACTGAAATTATAACAAACTGTCTCTCAGACCACAGTGCAATCAAACTAGAACTCAGGACTAAGAAACTCAATCCAAACCGCTCAACTACATGGAAACTGAACAACCTGCTCCTGAATGACTACTGGGTACATAACGAAATGAAAGCAGAAATAAAGATGTTCTTTGAAACCAATGAGAACAAAATACAACATACCAGAATCTCTGGGACACATTTAAAGCAGTGTGTAGAGGGAAATTTATAGCACTAAATGCCCACAAGAGAAAGCAGGAGAGATCTAAAATTGACACTCTAACATCACAATTAAAAGAACTAGAGAGGCAAGAGCAAACACATTCAAAAGCTAGCAGAAGGCAAGAAATAACTAAGATCAGAGCAGAACTGAAGGAGATAGAGACACAAAAAACCCTCCAAAAAATCAATGAATCCAGGAGTTGGTTTTTTGAAAAGATAAACAAAATTGACAGACCGCTAGCTAGACTAATAAAGAAGAAAGAGAGAAGAATCAAATAGACGCAATAAAAAATGATAAAGGGGATATCACCACCGACCCCACAGAAATACAAACAACCATCAGAGAATACTATAAATGCCTCTACGCAAATCAACTAGAAAATCTAGAAGAAATGGATAATTTCCTGGACACTTACACTCTCCCAAGACTAAACCAGAAGAAGTTGAATCCCTGAATAGACCAATAGCAGGCTCTGAAATTGAGGCAACAATTAATAGCCTACCCACCAAAAAAAGTCCAGGACCAGATGGATTCACAGCTGAATTCTACCAGAGGTACAAGGAGGAGCTGCTACCATTCCTTCTGAAACTATTTCAATCAATAGAAAAAGAGGGAATCCTCCCTAACTCTTTTTATGAGGCCAACATCATCCTGATACCAAAGCCTGGCAGAGACACAACAAAAAAGAGAATTTTAGACCAATATCCCTGATGAACATCGATGCAAAAATCCTCAATAAAATACTGGCAAACCGGATTCAGCAGCACATCAAAAAGCTTATCCACCATGATCAAGTGGGCTTCATCCCTGGGATGCAAGGCTGGTTCAACATTCGCAAATCAATAAACGTAATCCAGCATATAAACAGAACCAAAGACAAGAACCACATGATTATCTCAATAGATGCAGAAAAGGCTTTTGACAAAATTCAACAGCCCTTTATGCTAAAAACGCTCAATAAATTTGGTATTGATGGAACGTACCTCAAAATAATAAGAGCTATTTATGACAAACCCACAGCTAATATCATACTGAATGGGCAAAAACTGGAAAAATTCCCTTTGAAAACTGGCACAAGACAGGGATGCCCTCTCTCACCACTCCTATTCAACATAGTGTTGGAAGTTCTGGCTAGGGCAATCAGGCAAGAGAAAGAAATCAAGGGTATCCAGTTAGGAAAAGAAGAGGTCAAATTGTCCCTGTTTGCAGATGACATGATTGTATATTTAGAAAACCCCATCATCTCAGCCCAAAATCTCCTTAAGCTGATAAGCAACTTCAGCAAAGTCTCAGGATACAAAATTAATGTGCAAAATCACAAGCATTCTTATACACCAGTAACAGACAAGCAGAGAGCCAATCAGGAATGAACTTCCATTCACAATTGCTTCAAAGAGAATAAAATACCTAGGAATCCAGCTTACAAGGGATGTAAAGGACCTCTTCAAGGAGAACTACAAACCACTGCTCAGTGAAATCAAAGAGGACACAAACAAATGGAAGAACATACCATGCTCATGGATAGGAAGAATCAATATCGTGAAAATGGCCATACTGCCCAAGGTGATTTATAGATTCAATGCCATCCCCATCAAGCTACCAATGACTTTCTTCACAGAATTGGAAAAAACTGCTTTAAAGTTCATATGGAACCAAAAAAGAGCCCGCATTGCCAAGACAATCCTAAGTCAAAAGGACAAAGCTGGAGGCATCACACTACCTGACTTCAAACTATACTACAAGGCTATAGTAACCAAAACAGCATGGTACTGGTACCACAACAGAGATATAGACCAATGGAACAGAACAGAGTCCTCAGAAATAATACCACACATCTACAGCCATCTGATCTTTGACAAACCTGAGAGAAACAAGAAATGGGGAAAGGATTCCCTATTTAATAAATGGTGCTGGGAAAATTGGCTAGCCATAAGTAGAAAGCTGAAACTGGATCCTTTCCTTACCCCTTATACGAAAATTAATTCAAGATGGATTAGAGACTTAAATGTTAGACCTAATACCATAAAAACCCTAGAAGAAAATCTAGGTAGTACCATTCAGGACATAGGCATGGGCAAGGACTTCATGTCTAAAACACCAAAAGCAACGGCAGCAAAAGCAAAAATTGACAAATGGGATCTAATTAAACTAAAGAGCTTTTGCACAGCTAAAGAAACTACCATCAGAGTGAACAGGCAACCTACAGAATGGGAAAAATTTTTGCAACCTACTCATCTGACAAAGGGCTAATATCCAGAATCTACAAAGAACTCAAACAAATATACAAGAAAAAAACAAACAACCCCATCAAAAAGTGGGCAAAGGATATGAACAGACATTTCTCAAAAGAAGACATCCATACAGCCAACAGACACATGAAAAAATGCTCATCATCACTCGCCATCAGAGAAATGCAAATCAAAACCACAATGAGATACCATCTCACACCAGTTAGAATGGCAATCATTAAGAAGTCAGGAAACAACAGGTGTTGGAGAGGATGTGGAGAAATAGGAACACTTTTACACTGTTGGTGGGATTGTAAACTAGTTCAACCATTATGGAAAACAGTATGGCGATTCCTCAAGGATCTAGAACTAGATGTACCATATGACCCAGCCATCCCACTACTGGGTATATACCCAAAGGATTATAAATTACTCTACTACAAAGACACATGCACACGTATGTTTATTGCGGCACTATTCACAATAGCAAAGACTTGGAATCAACCCAAATGTCCATCTGTGACAGACTGGATTAAGAAAATGTGGCACATATACACCATGGAATACTATGCAGCCATCAAAAAGGATGAGTTTGCATCCTTTGTAGGGACATGGATGCAGCTGGAAACCATCATTCTTAGCAAACTATCACAAGAAGAGAAAACCAAACACCGCATGTTCTCACTCATAGGTGGGAACTGAACAATGAGATCACTTGGACTCGGGAAGGGGAACATCACACACTGGGGCCTATCATGGGGAGGGGGGAGGAGGGAGGGATTGCATTGGGGAGTTATACATGATATAACGTCATGCACATGTACCCTAGAACTTAAAGTATAATAAAAAAAAATAAAAAAAATAAATAAAATGCATAAAAAAAAAAAAAAAAAAAAGAAACATCTATCCTGAAATTCATTTGGAATTCCAAGACACCCCAAATGGCCAAAATAATCTTGAAAATAAAAACAAAGTTGGAGGTCTCACAACTCCTGATTTTCAAACTTACTACAAAGCTACAGTAACCAAACAGTGTGGTACAGTGTGGCGTAAAGACAGATGCATAGGCCAGTGAAAGAAAATGGAAAGCCCAGAAGTCAACCACACATATATGATCACATGACTTTTGACAAAGGTTCCAAGATCATTCAAAGGAGAAAGGGTAATCTCTTCAACAAACGGTGTTGAGAAAACTGGATATTCACATATAAAAGAATGAAGTAAGACCATTACTTAATATCACACACAAAAATTAACTCAAAATGCATCAAAGACCTAAATGTAAAACCTAAAGCTATAAACCTCTTAAAACATAACGCAACAGTGGATTTGGCAATGATTTATTGATTATGGCACTAAAAGCATAGGCAATAAAAGAAAAAATTGATAAACTAGACTACCTCAAAATCTAAAACTTCTAAGAATCAAAGGACATACTCAGCAAAAAGGCAACCTACACATTGGGAAAAAATATTTGCAAATTATATCTTTTTTAAAGTGTCAATATCCAAACTATATAAAGAACTCCTACAAATCAACAACAAAATAAAACCTGACTTAAAAAAAATGATCAAGAGACTTGAATTGGCATTTCTCCAAAGAAGGGATACAAATAGGCAGCAGTCACACAAAAAGATGTTCAATGTTACTAATCATTAGGGATATTCAAATAAAAACCCACAATGAGATGCCACCTCATACCCATTAGGATGGCTACTATAACAAAACAAAACAAAATAGTAAGTGTTGGTAAGGTAGTGGAGAAACTGGAATCCTTCTACATTCTTGGTGCAAATGTAAAATGGTGCAGCCACTATGGAAAACAATATGGTGGTTCCTCAAAAAATTAAAATATAATTACCACATGATCCAATAATTCCACTTCTGGATATATACTCAAAAGAATTGAAAGCAAGGTTTCGAACAGATAGTTGCATGCACATGTTCATAGATAGTGCATTATTCACAATAGTTAAACATGGAAGTGCCCCAAATTGTCCACTGATGGATAAAGGATATGCAAAATGTGATATATACATACAGTGGAATGTTATTCAGCCTTAAAAAGGAAGGACATTCTGACATATGCTAAAACACGGATGAACTTTGAGGACATTATACACTATGCTAAGTGAAATAAGCTGGTCACAAAATACCATATGATTCCCCTTATATGAGGTACTTGCAGTAGCCAAAATCATATATATAAAGTAGAGTGATGGTTGACAAGGGCTAGGGAGAGAGCGGAGTAGAGAGTTCTTATCTAATGGGTGGAGAGTTTAGTTTCAGTTTTCCAAGATGAAAAGAGTTGTGGAAACGGATGGTGGTGATGGCTGTACAACAATGTGAATGTACTTAATGTCACTGAAACACACATTTTAAAATGGTTAAGATGGTAACTTTTGTATTTATCACAATTTTTAAAAATTAAAATCAAAAGACCATTTTTTAAGACACATGCTAAGAAGAAGAGAAAATCACAAAAGTAAAAATAACATCTTAGCCGCATGATACAAATTTGGGGAACATTTTATTAGGATAATTAGAAATAATGCAAATTCCTTTCCTCTATAAAATCTAATTGTATTCTAACTTAAATATTTTCAATTGCTTACATGCATTTTCATTCATTAGCTACTTTGATACTTTATAATAGTCTTTGTTTAATACAAACGGAAAAAATGAAAAACATTCATTTTTAAAAATAAAATTTTGGGAGACTAATATACATACTTTTTCCTGATTTCAGAATTCCTTGAATGCCCAGATTTGCACATACATGAATGTGTATTAAAATTACTTAGTTAAAATATCTGGTTTCAAAATATTCTATATATTCCACTAAACATTTTTAACTTCTAATTTGATTCTTGTGTTAATAAAAACATCATCTGTCAGTGGAACATCGGGCATGAGAAATATAGCTAGCAAGGCTGATAGATATGAAAATGTGTGTACTGATGAATATAACTCTAGAGATTATGTAAGAAGACTATTTCTAACGATTAGAGTATGATAAAAGGGGATACTAAACTCTCAAAGAATGTATTACTTTTAGAAGGTCCACACATCAAGGCTTGATGTTATTTTCAGACCACAAAAGTATTACATCAGTCACTCGGAAATCTGAGATTAGCCCATCTTTAAGCAGTAAATCTGAAAAAAGCTTAAAACAAAATCATCGTTGACTTCCATACTCCAGTAACATCAGCAAACTAACTTTCAAAAGTACAGCAATTAAATTTATACTGCAATGTAGGAATCTTTTTCAGAAAATGCAGTGAAGCTTGGTGAGGAAAGGGGAGTTATGAGAAATGAATTCTACAGACTATGAAAGTGACTGGTGGGAAAACTATTTGAGGTGCCCTTCTAAGACAGGGTAAAGTCTGAGGTGACCTTATTTTAGGAATTTCAGTAGGTGAAGATCTGTCTTCATCTTCAAACAAGACAGCAAAGTCTTCATCTTCAGATGGGCCTGAAGTTACTTCGTTTTGAAATGGGATACAGCAACCAGAATTTTTATAAGATGAAGAAAATCCAGCTTTATGGAGGAATGGGAAAGTTCCACTTTGAGAGGGATGCTGTTGAACCGTGATTGGAGAATGATCTGTGCTGTAACTTTCAGTACCAGGATGAAGGAAATCTTTTAAATCTTTACATAATTGGCCCCTTTGTTGAATATCAGTGGCAATTCCATTTTGTTGATTGGGAGAGGAAATATCACTTGCAAGAGAAAAGAAGGATGATGTGCTTTGTTGATAGGAGGCTGTATCAATAGTGTTCCCAAAGGCTGGAGAAGTAGTGTTTGTTTCAAAATTCTTAAAATTTTTAGTGTTATATTCAGGAGCAGAGATGGTTATATGTTTTTTAGCATCAGTATTATTTGAGGTTTTAGAAAAGATTTCGATTTCTTTTAGATTAAACACATTCTGGCCACTTGCTTGAGGATCAAAAAAATTGGCACTCTTGTAACAGGAAACTATACTTAGTTTACGGGATGAGAAACATCTTCTGCAGGACATAAAGCTACCAAAATGGTCTGAGGAAGATTTTAAATCAGTGAAGCTTGTGTCTTCTTCAGAATCAAAGTTAGCTCTACTTTGTTGCCGGTATGGGGAAGCATTTCTTTTTTGAAATCCAACAAATAAAGAACATCTTCTTTCAGAGAAAGATGGACTTGATAGAGATAATAACCTTCTACTTGTTTTGGCTGAATTGACTTTACATGTTACAGGGGAATAAGACGTTTTATGACCAAGAGATATATTTGGTTGTGAAATAGAAGAGGTTCCACGATGCTGGGCGTCTGTAGTAACTTGATCTTCTGCAGAACATCGCTGGAAAGCTCTGGTCCTCTTTGCAGCAGCTAGAGTGAGAAAAGGGTCAGATGAAGAAAAAAAAAATAGGGAGCAGAGTGGAGACCTGCCAAGCCTCCTGAAGGATAATATCCACCTTTTGGTGTCTACCAGCTGGTACTGTTTCCATACAAATATGGAAACAGCAGGGAATAAGAATAGGGGAGCTGCGCGGTGGCTCAAGCCTGTAATCCCAGCACTTTGGGAGGCCGAGACGGGCGGATCACGAGGTCAGGAGATCGAGACCATCCTGGCTAATACGGTGAAACCCCGTCTCTACTAAAAAATACAAAAAACTAGCCGGGCGACGAGGCGGGCGCCTGTAGTCCCAGCTACTCGGGAGGCTGAGACAGGAGAATGGCGTGAACCCGGGAGGCGGAGCTTGCAGTGAGCTGAGAGCCGGCCACTGCACTCCAGCCTGGGCGGCAGAGCAAGACTCCGTCTCAAAAAAAAAAAAAAGAATAGGGGAGCTGAAGTTAATGGTCACACAGATGTACTCAAAAGAATACACAAGTCTAAAAGCTTATTTCTGCCTACATAGTACCTACCCACTCTATTAAACCTTGGGAAGAGAAGTTCATAAAATCAGGGAAGCAGGTAGAAAGATCAGGGGAAGCATACACCAGGATACCAGAACAAAAAGATTCCTAAAGGAAAAGACAGAACTGGTTTTAAAAATAATAAACCAGGCCGGGCGCAGTGGCTCACGCCTCTAATCCTAGCACTTTGGGAGGCTGAGGCGGATGGATCACGAGGTCAGGAGATCGAGACCATCCTGGCTAACACAGTGAAACCCCGTCTCTACTAAAAATATTAAAAAATTAGCCAGGCGTGGTGGTGGGCGCCTGTAGTCCCAGCTACTCGGGAGGCTGAGGCGGGAGAATGGTGTCAACCCGGAAGTCAGAGGTTGCCGTGAGCCAAGATTGCACCACTGCACTCCAGCCTGGGTGACAAGCGAGACTCCTTCTCAAAAAAAAAAAAAAAAAGTAATAAACCACAATATCTGTTTGAGACTACTAAACTACTGTATTTAAAGGAGTTAAGGAGAATAAACTTATATTCTGTTGACTAATTGTATTTTAAAATATTAACCATGGATGAAGCAGAATCTCTCTGGGGATAATGATTTAAGTAAATATCTGGACAGTCCAGGATATCCAGTTATTATGGGAAACTAAAGGAAGCACTAAAGGTTGGTTTATGAATATTTTCAATGTTCTTTTAGCATATGTTGAAGTTTTTTTCTAAGGCTTACCTTAAGCATGTTCCCATTTTGAATTTAATCCAAAGTAAGTCTCTCCCCTCCCTTCTAGGCCATCATCTTTAAGCCATAAACAGAAGACTGAATGCTCAAGCTGCATATGGAGTTAACATGGTAACAACACAGAATGTGATGACAGCAGACTCTAGAATCTCATTACAACAGTTTATATTAGAACTGTTCTGTAGCTCAGCTTTCTCAGAAGTTGGAATTCACATGGCTGTGGAATGTGTTTCTACCTTCACTGTTCAAGCAGTTATCCAACAAATCCAGGGGTGGGAAAACAGCTGGATGAGGACAATAACATATATGACACCTGCACAATCCTTTACCTTGGACCATCTCTCTCACCAGCTGCCTTCCACATCCCTGTCCTACTAACTCCTTCTTCTTTCACTCGAACATTCTTTACCCCAGATTTTTGCATCCTTCAGTGATATGGAAAAGCAACTGTTAGAGACTTTGGCCTAAAGATACATTGAGCAGGGGAAAAAAAGTTTAATAAGTAGCACATGTCCTTGCCCCCACAAATGAAACAAGCCTCATCCACCTTAGCAGTAAAGTATGCCATCTGACTGCTTGGGCCATTTGTACAGATTACGGGGATATGCTGTGCCACGATTACTCCTCAGAACAACTGATACTCACCTAAACGCAAGGTTAACAGTTATTAGAAAAGAAACACTATCCTTTCTTATCCAAACCAATTTGGGTTACTGTCCCCATAACAGGTATATGTGTATTTGTATAACTACCTATCACATGAAACACCCCCTCAAATACTTTCTTTTACTGTGCAATCTCCTGATCCTAAATACTACTACCACCTCTAGCCTTTGCTCCCTTCCTAACACCCTAATGCAGGAAACCCTTGAACAAATTCCTTTTAAGAGACCCAAAGCTCTCTCTAATGTTCAGCATACAATGGTCGGACTTATAATTTGATTTTAGTTTACATACAAACTAATAAATTAATCTCTTACTGTTTCATGGATGCCGGCAGAAGACATGAGATTCCTGGGTTAGAGACAGAAGACTTACGTTACTTATAGCACAGCAAAGCAGCATGATCACCAGGACATTTATATTGGTTTTCCTGGGTCCCACATTGCCACAGGGGCAATGCAGAGGGCCCAAGGACACTTGTATTCACAGTGGATTGTGTTATAGGAAAGAAGGTTGAGCTGAAATGATCTACCACTTTTACAGTAAGTAGTAAGCAAAACCTGCTAAACCTGCTCTTGGTCCTGAAGGGAAACAGTAACTCATTCTTCAAGGTTGCTCAACACAACCCTGAAAAATGGCCCACATAAAGAATGACCAGGGCCTTACATGCGTGGCTCATGTAGCAAGATGTCTGGGAGCACAAGAAGCCCAGGAGGACTGTCTGTCTCTGTAGCAATCTATTAAATTTTCCCTCTCTTGTGAGATTACTGTCTTTTGTTCCTAAGCCACACTAAGGTCTGATTGTCATTTTCCAAAAGGATCTCTTCTGCACATTGCAAGAACAGAATATGTAATGCTTATAGTTTCTCTAAGAAATTTTCTTTGAAAAATTGGGCCAGCTTGTTGTTTAACACTCCCACCAATGGACTCTGAAAGAAGCATCTGCTCACTGAGCTACCCCAAAGGAAATAATTTTTGTAACTAAATCTCAACATTGTTAACCATTGCTGCTCAGTGGAGGTAATAAAGAGGTCAGATCACTCCCTCGACCCTATTCAAGCAAATCTATGATTATCCAGACACAAACAAAAAGGTGTTTGGGTGTGGTGCACTTGGGGGGATGAGGAAGAAGATCCAGATCTGCTCAGACATCAGAAAAGAAATATCATACCAGTACAGATAATATCTAGAAGCTGTTTAATATTGTTCTAGGTGAAGAACTTACCTAACCCTCTAAATGTCTGCAAATTGCCTCCTTTTGGCTTATTTTTAAGAGAACCAAAATTAGACTTAGCCCAAAAGCAAACAGTAACCCCTTATAATGACAAGCATCTAAAACATGTTCATCCTTCAATTCATTCCCAATTCTCTTCATTATCAATTCTATGACCCCAGGTACCTTCTGCTTTTATCATGCCCTATGGCCACCCAAACCTCCTCCTTTTCTACAACAGCCACTCTATTCTCACCAAGGTCAATATTTCATCATTATACTCACTATGCCCAATGAACCTTTTGTTTATCTCTAACCATAATTACCACTCATTAAAATGAAAAGTTCATCATGATTGCTCAGGTGGATGTTAAAAAGTCTTCTAGAACAAAGCTTCTCAAATGTTAGGGTGTGTAAGAGTCATTCACAGAGCTTGTTAAAATGCAGATTCCTGAGCACCGCTCCCAGACATTCTGATTCGCTAGGTCCGAGGTGTGTCCTGAGAATGTGCATTTCCCACACTCCCACAGGCAAGACGGGATGCTGATGTTGCTGGTCCACAGACCACAGTTTGAGTAGCTCTGTTCCAGAACATATGGGTCATTGACGACCCCCAGAGTCAAGGCAGAAGCGTCTTTGGAGGTACCTCATAGCAGCTGCCTATCTAAGCTGGAGTCTAGAAAAGACAGTGAACAATACCAGGACTGATGTCCCCCTCCTGGAACCTAGATGACAAGTCTCTTCAGAGAATCTATATTACACATGGGGAGAAGTTGGAGGCACAAGGGGAGAGCCCTGACTGGGACTGAAACCTTAACACAAAGAACAAGTCCCAAACTAAAAATTGAGTTAACTTGAATTGACAAATGTAAGTTTTTCCACATTATTCAAAACAAATATTGTGAAGTACTCTGAATTCAGCTATTGAAAAACACACATCTGTAGTTGATCTGAGTGTAGTATTATTCTTCAATAATAATAATACAGACTATTCAATTCATTACATTAATTTAGTTGCTTTTATAAATAGTTTATCAAATGTGCCTGATTGTGGACAGTAACAGCAATATTCATTTTTAAATTAGCACCAGGTAAACTGCTGTATTTCCTTTCACTACAACATTACACTCTATCCACGTAAGTTCCCTGTTTGCAGTTGGTTACCAAGATGACACAGCTGTCTGTATGTGACTTGCGAGGCAGAAGAAGTATGGCTTTTTTATGAATATAGCACAAATATTGGTTATTTCTATTTTATAGAAATTCTACTTTCAGAATTTTCTCATCCATATATTATTTTCTTTTGAGAGAAAGAAGGTTATTAAAATTAATTCACTGAATAACTCAGAAACAGAAAGTCAAATACTACATATTCTCATTCATAAGAAGGAACTAAATAATGTGTACACATGGGCATTGAGCATGGAATAACAGACAGTAGACACTTCTAAAGGTGGGAGGGTGGGAGGAGGTGAGGGATGAGAAATTACCTAACGGGTACAATGTACACTATTTGGGTGATAGTTACACTAAAAGCTCATACTTTGCAAAACAGCCATGTAACAGAACTGCATTTTTACTCTCTAAATCTACAAAAATCAAAATTAAAAAAATAATTTCAAAAAATAAAATAAATTCACTAAAAGCATTCTAGTCAAGAATATAGAACAGGACACAATCAAGGGTTTGAAATGATGCAAAAACAAGCTGGAAGTAGTTTTGAAACAATGAAAACAAAAAGTATGTATTCTAGGCCAACAAGTATATATGCATTCTAGCAACATTAGATAATTTGTTTTCTTCTCTATACTCTCCACATCCTCCGCCTTTTGCCTCTCTATCAAGCTCACCCTAAAAATCCCCAAATCTGGATCAATTCAACCACCAGGGTTCTTACTCTCATATGAAATGGCAATAACTATTGAAAAACAGAATCATCCAACAGTGAAGACTGGCACGTAGTCTTGAATCTCAAATGGGGAAACCACCTCCTGGGTAATCCTTATTAATGTTTCTAGTTAATTACCTCTTCTACTCTCCACACCTGCTCTTCCAAACGTTCTTCCTTCACATGTTCATCATTAACGCAAATACTTCATGATAATGTATCATGTGCTGAATGATAAACTGTGCTAAGCACTGGGAACACCACAGCAAACACATTAGTGCAGATTCTTAAGGAGGTCAAAGTCCTAAGACATGGAAACTGATAGAGGACAGGAGAGGGACAGTACAGGGAAGAGAAAAATAAAGCATCTCACTCTTCTTCCTCAAATGTGTCAGTGTCCATTCACCTCCACCCTAGCAGATGGCCTACAGTCCACCCTCTCTGAAAAAACTAAAGTTATAAGCCAGGAACTCTTTCAACTTCCAACTCCTATACCCACAAAGGTATCTACTTTCTTTTTTCTTTCTTCTTTTTTTTTTTTTTGAGATGGAATCTCACTCTGTCGCCCAGGCTGGAGTGTAGTGGTGCGATCTCGGCTCACTGCAACCTCCGCCTCCCGGGCTCACGCCATTCTCCTGCCTCAGCCTCCCAAGCAGCTGGGACCACAGGCGCCCGCCACCACGCCCGGCTAATTTTTTTGTATTTTTAGTAGAGACAGGGTTTCACTGTGTTCACCAGGATGGTCTCAATCTCCTGACCTCATGATCTGCCCGCCTCGGCCTCCCAAAGTGCTGGGATTATAGGTGTGAGCCACCGCGCCCAGCCAAGGTATCTACTTTCTATTTCATAGAGTCAGAAACACCATCAATTGTAAGAAAGAAAGAAAATTATGATTCAGTTCTATAATGCTATTAATTGATGGTAAGAAACATCTCCATTTACGAGACTTAAAATGTTAAAAATGTTCATCTTATAATTAATGAAATACAGTAGGTTGAACCCACCTGTTCCCTCTTAGTTAGGTTAGGCTTAAAAAGGTATTCAAATGGAATTGAGGTGAGTTTCATACATGGGTATTCACCTTGAGAGGTGAAGCCTGAATTCAGCAGGTATTTCACATACGCCTTCACCTTATCCCCCTTCCCTTTATCCCCTAGGATACTGTTTTTAGAGCATTCTGACACCATGTACTTTCTTAAGTGGGGATGAGTAAGGCGAGAGGCAGTGCAGCAGAGTGGTAAAGTGTACAGACTCTATCCCTTACCAGTGAGTTGCCTAATCTTTCCCAGACTCCACTGCCTTGTGTCTAAAACTTCAGAGTTAATGTGTATATTAAATGAGATAATGAATATAAAACATTTAGGACAGGATCTGGAAAAAATTATTGATGGAGTTGACTTCCATTTTCTTCTGTAATATCTGTGTAGTCACAGAACTGGGGTCTTTTTTTTTTCCCTTATATAACATGTAGAATTACCATAATTTTGATTTTGTATATATTGTATCGATTGTACTAAGCATTAGAGACTTGTAGAAATCTAAGTATTACTCTTGGTGTCAAGGTATTGGGGTACCCAGATTCATTTGTAGATGTGCTGGTACAGTGGATGGTTGTTGGACACTTCAAGTTTTGAAGAAGGCACAGGAAGATTACTAGATGAGGCTTCTGAAGACAAATGTGTCCAAATTGGAATCCATGGCCAATAGCATATAAGCTCTAAGAGTGCAAGGGCTTTGTTACCACTGTATTCATCTACAGGAGTGTAGCTCATAGTGGCTGCTCAGAAAACATTTGTTTTAGAAATGAATGAATCTGCAAATGTGTTCTTTCTGTCTTTCTTAAGAATCTATTGGCTATTATATTTATAGATTTAATGGCAACAGGGACATTGATTAGGAAGATAACAAAATGTAGAGAAGAGCTTAACCTTTTCCAAGCTAGTACTTACTCCTTTACTAGGGGCAGCAATGCTACTTTATATTGTCAGTTTCCATGTTACCAGATACTATCTTGAGCTTAATAAAGTTTCCCTAGAGTCTGCAAGTGACACTATTCTTTCTTCGACATGTTATCCCAATACCTAAGGTGTACTGCTGCTAAAAAGGTCAGGTGACACCTTGTTTCATAGGTTATTTCCTTTGTTTTGTTTTCGATGTTTTTTAAAAGGCCCTTTTCCTGCATCTTTACTCTTGCCGTCTGTATTGGCTTCTTCCCTGTGGCCCGTAAATATGCTCAAGTATCTCCCAGGTGAAAACAAAAACAAAAAGTGAAACATAAAATATATGTTCTCTGAACCTGATACCCCTTCTTAATTACACATCCTCCTTCCATCTAAAGTCAAGTTCCTTGAAATGAGCGTCTACCCTTCTGGTGTCCACATCTTTACCTCTCTTTCATTTGTCCAGGCCTAGATCAGGTTTCTGTACTTATCACTACCCAGCAACTTCTCCTGCAAAGCTTCTCAAAAAGTGACCTCCTAAGTCTCAAATCCGGCAAACACAGTTCAGTTCCTATTTTACTTGACCAAACACATTAGAAGTGAAAGGCTACTGTTAAATGTATTTTTCTAGTTCAGAGGCTGGCAAACTACACCCTGTGGGCCTAATCTACCAGCCCTCTGTTTTTGTAAATAAAGTTTTATTGGAATGCAGCCATACCCATACTGCCTATGGCTGCTTTCACACTACAATGGCAGAGTTTTGAGATGGAGGCTGTGCGGTCCTCAGAGCCTAAAATTCTTTTTTTTTTTTTTTTTTTTAAGATTGGCTGTTTTTTAAAATTGTGTTTTCAATGAGAAATACCTCATCTGTTTACAAAATAACTCTTGAAAAATCCAAGGAGTACAGATACTATAAAACTAAAGCAAACTCCAGTTATGAGACACTACATACATCATGCAAAAACAACAGCCTCATCTCCAGGTTATGAAAACTAAAACTAAAAAGTCACTACATAGAAAAGGTCCAAGTTTTCAGCTTGGCAGAACTTGGGTGGTGCAGTTACACAAAATGTTTAATAAACAGAATTGTTTTCCCCAATGTGTAAACAAAATGACAAGACTAAACCTGTGCCTAGCAATTTCAATCTAACTCTGAAGCTACATAAAATACACAGACACCTTATACACTTCACCTGTTGGCATGGCCATATGACCGTCTTTTTTTCTTAGTTGGTAGGGGGAAGGGCAAGGTGACTGTGCAGAGTAAAGACATGGGGAGTAGAAATATTGTATATTAGACATTATAAAGTCACAGTGAAAAGAAAGCCTCAATTAATGCATAGCCTAAGGGGGAAAAGACTACACTCCAATTTCACAAAGTTAATTTAGAAGGATACGGGAAGAGTTTAACTGCAGTTTAACATGAAAAATGCATATATAATAGAATGGAGCAACAATGAAGGATTCATGAAATATACAGCCCAAAATTCTTACAGAAAAAGTTTGCCAACTCCTGTTCTAGTACATTTAATACATCTGATCATTTCCTTCTAATTTATAAAACCATTCATTTTAAAAAAGATTTTAGATATAGTGCAAAGTGATTTTATTATCTCAACTTTCATTAGCATCTAAAACAACATGAGACATGATTAACCACATTTTAAGATAAATAAATTGAGGTTTGGAGAAGTGAAGTTACACGGCTAGTTAAAGGCTGAACCAGGATTCTTGCTTGGGTCAGAATGGTTCTAAAACCTGTGGTTTTTACCATTATTCTGGAAATCTTGTCCTCTCTTGGTTTCTGTGACACTTTGTGCTCTGGTTCCCTGCTCACTGCTTTGACCAGTCATCTGTCTTCTTTTGCAGGCTTATCCACCTCTATCCACTCCTTCAGTACTGGTTCCAGAAAGCTCTGTACTCCATTCTCTTCTCTCTTCCCATGCTACACATTGTGCTTGAGCAATGGCATCCATTCCCATAGCATCCAGCTTCTTACAAAAGCTTCTTATGAAAGCTGGTATATACCCACTATACTAGTGGGATGCCCAGAACGTGAACAACTTTCCAGAGAGAAATGCTGCACTCAGCCTTTAGCAGTTCCTTTCATGGGTGGCACGTGGATGGCTGCTCATGCTGGCAGTGGCTTCAATCTCTTAGCAAGTCCTGCCCAGGAAGGTCTAGCATCTGGCTGCAGGATGGAAAGGTGCTTCGCACTTATTGCTTTTTTCTTGGCCTTTAGGGTTCTAGTTAATAGAACCCTAAAAGACCAAAAGCATCACTCTTAAACATCTTGCTAGATTTTCTTTTAAAAAATCTGTTTTACTTGTGAGACTTTACTTTGTTCCTGCTAGATCTCCAGGGTCCAGACAGTGCCTGTCACAGAGTAGACACTCACACTGAATGAATATGGGGACTTCAATTGTTAATGTCAACTTTTCTTTTTTTAAAAGAAATTCATAGAAGAGGACTAAATGGCAAATGAATGATGAAAAGCTCAATCTTACTGGTGTTCAGGGAAATACAAATTGAAAAATAATTAGTTACGATTTCATCTTCATCAGGTTGGCTAAAATTAAAAAGTCTGACAATACAAAAATTTGTATGGGAAGATAAGAATTCTCATATACTGCTCACAGGATGGTAACTTGGTATACTTTACGGAATAATTTAGTAATATATAATAATAATATAATCTATTATATAGACTTCAAATGTATACTTTCAAGAAATTCTTCCACATATGCCTAAGGAACTATGAAGGAAGGTGTTTCAATAAAGAATTGTTTATAAGAGCAAAAACATGAGGATTCCCGGGCAAGATGGCCAAATAGAAACAGCTCCGGTCTGCAGCATCCAGCGAGACCAATGCAGAAGGTGGGCAATTCTGCATTTCCAGCTGAGGTACCTGGTGCATCTCACTGGGACAGGTTAGACAGTGGGTGCAGCCTATGGAGGGTGAGGTGAAGCTGGGTGGGGTTTTGCCTCACCCAGGAAGTGCAAGGGGCTGGAGAACTCCCTCCCCTAGCTAAGGGGAGCTGTGAGGGACTTGCCGTGAGGGACAGAGATATCCAGCCCAGATAGTACACTTTTCCCATGGTCTTCGCAACCCACAGACCAGGAGATTCCCTCCAGTACCTGTGCTGCAAGGGCCCACGGTTTCAAGCACAAAACTGGGTGACTGTTTGGGAAGATACCAAGCTAGCTGCAGGATTTTTTTTTTTTTTTTTTGGTACCCGAGTGGCACCTGGAACACCAGCAAGACAGAACCATTCACTCCCCTGGAAAGGGGGCTGAAGCCAGGGAGCCAAGTGGCCTAGCTCAGCGGATCCCACCCCCACAGAGTCCAGCAAGCTAAGATCCACTGGCTGGAAACTCTCGCTGACAGCACAGCAGTCTGAAGTCGACCTGGGATGCTCCAGCATGGTGGGGGAAGGGGTGTCCACCATTACTGAGGCTTGAGTAGGCAGTTTTCCCCACATGGTGTAAACAAAGCCACCAGGAAGTTCAGACTGAGTAGAGCCCACTGCAGCACTGCAAAGCAGCTGTAGCCAGATTGCCTTTCTAGATTCCTCCTCTCTGGGCAGGGCATCTCTGAAAGAAAGGCAGTAGCCTCAGTCTGCGGCTTACACATAAAACTCCCATTTCCCTGGGACAGAGCACCTGGATGAAGGGGCAGCTGTGGGCACAGCTTCAGCAGACTTAAATATTCCTGCCTGCCAGCTCTAAAGAGAGCAGTGGATCTCCCAGCACAGTGCTCAAACTCTGCTAAGGGACAGACTGCCTCCTCAAGTAGGTCCCTGATCCCTGTGCCTCCTGACTGGGGGACACCTCCCAGCAGGGTCAACAGACATCTCACACAAGAGAGCTCCAGTTGGCATCTGGCAGGTGCCCCTCTGGGATGAAGCTTCTAGAGGAAGGAGCAGGCAGCAATCTTTGCTGTTCTGCAGCCTCCACTGGTGATACCCAGGCAAACAGGGTCTGGAGTGGACTCCTAGCAAACTCCAACAGACCTGCAGAAGAGGGGCCTAACCGTTAGAAGGAAAACTAACAAACAGAAAGCAATAGCATCAACATCAACAAAAAGGAAGACCACGCACAAACTCCATCAGAAGGTCACCAACAACAAAGAACAAAGGTAAATAAATACACAAAGATGAGGAAAAACCAGTGCCAAAAGGCTGAAAATTCCAAAAAACAGAATGCCTCTTCTCCTCCTAAGGATCACAACTCCTTGCCAGCAAGAGAACAAAACTGGACAGAGAATGAGTTTGACGAATTGACAGAAGTAGGCTTCAGATGGTGGGTAATAACAAACTCCTCTGAGCTAAAGGAGCAAGTTCTAACCCAATGCAAGGAAACCTTGATAAAAGGTTAGAGAAATTGCTAACAAGAATAACAAGTTTAGAGAAGAACATAAATGACCATGCATGACCTGACGGAGCTGAAAAACATAGCACAAGAACTTCATGAAGCATACACAAGTATAAAAAGCCAAATTGATCAACCAGAAGAAAGGATATAAGAGACTGAAGATCAACTTAATGAAATAAAGCATGAAGACAATATTAGAGAAAAAAAGAATGAAAAGGAATGAACAAAGCCTTCAAGAAATATGAGACTATGTGAAAAGACCAAACCTACATTCAGGTGTACCTGAAAGTGACAGGGAAAATGGAATCAAGTTGGAAAACACACTTCAGGATACTATCCAGGAGAACTTCCCCAACATAGCAAGAGAGGCCAACATTCAAATTCAGGAAATATGGAGAACACCACAAAGATATTCCTCAAGAAGAGAAACCCCAAAACACATAATTGTCAGATTCACCATGGTTGAAATGAAGGAAAAAATATTAAGGACAGCCAGAGAGAAAGGTCGAGTTACCCACAAAGGGAAGCCCACCAGACTAACAGGAAATCTCTCTGCAGAAACTCTACAAGCCAGAAGAGAGTGGGGGTCAATATTTAACATTCTTAAAGAAAAGAATTTTCAACCCAGAACTTCATATCGAGCCAAACTAAGCTTCGTAAGTGAAGGAGAAATAAAATCCTTTATAGACAAGCAAATGCTGAGGGATTTTGTCACCACCAAGCCTCCCTTACAAGAGCTTCTGAAGGAAGCACTAAATATGAAAAGGAAAAACCAGTACCAGAAATGGCAAAAACATACTAAAATGTAAAGACCATCCACACTATGAAGAAACCGCATCAACTAATGGGCATCAACTTATGATGCCAGCTAGCATCATAAGGACAGGATCAAATTCACACATAACAATATTAACCTTAAATGTAAATGGGCTAAATGCCCCAATCAAAAGACACAGACTGGAAACTGGATAAAGAGTCAAGACCCATTGGTGTGCTGTATTCAGGAGACCCATCTCACATGCAAAGACACTCATAGGCTCAAAATAAAGGGATGGAAGAAGATTTACAAAGCAAATGGAAAGCAACTAAAGCAGGGTTTGCAGCATCAGTCTCTGATAAAACAGACTTTAAACCAACATACATCAAAAAAGACAAAGAAGGGCATTATATAATGGTAAAGGGATCAATTCAACAAGAAGAGCTCACTATCCTAAATATATATGCACCCAATACAAAAGCACAAAGATTCATAAAGCAATTTCTTAGAGGCATACAAAGAGACTTAGACTCCCACACAATAATAGTGGCAGAATTTAACACCCCACTCTCAATATTTGACAGATCAATGAGACAGAAAATTAACAAGGATATTCAGGACTTGAACTCAGCTCTGAACCAAGTGGACCTAATAGACATCTACAGAACTCTCCACCCCAAATCAACAGAATATACATTCTACTCAGCACCATATAGCACTTATTCTAAAATCAACCACATAATTGGAAGTAAAAGACTCCTCAGCAAATGCAAAAGAATGGAAACCATACCAAACAGTCTCTCAGACCACAGTGCAATCAAATTAGAACTCAAGGTTAAGAAACTCACTCAAAACTACACAACTACATGGAAATGAAAAAACGTGCTCCTGAATGACTACTGGGTAAGCAACAAAATTAAGGCAGAAATAAATAAGTTCTTTGAAACCAATGAGAACAAAAATGCAACGTACCAGAATCTCTGGTACACAGCTAAAGCAGTGTTTAGAGTGAAATTGATAGCACTAAAGGCTCACAGGAGAAAGCAGGAATCTAAAATTGACACCCTAACATCATAATTAAAACAACTAGAGCAGCAAGAGCAAACAAATTCAAAACCCAGCAGAAGATGAGAAATAACTAACATCAGAGCAGAACTGAAGGAGATAGAGATCAAAAAATCTTCAAAAAAATCAGTGAATCCAGGAGCTGGTGTTTTGAAAAGATTAACAAATAGATAGACCACTAACCAGATTAATAAAGAACAAAAAAAGAGAAGAATCAAATAGACACCATAAAAATGATAAAGGGGAGATCACCACTGATTCCACAGAAATACAAACTACCATCAGAGAATACTATAAACACCTCTATGCAAATAAACTAGAAAATCCACAAGAAATGGATAAATTCCTGGACACACACACCCTCCCAAGACTAAACCAGGAAGAAGTCAAATCCCTGAATAGACCAATAACAAGTTCTGAAATTGAGGCAGTAATTAATAGCCTACCATAAGAAGCCCAGATTCAGATAGATTCACAGCTGAATTCTACCAGAGGCACAAAGTGGAGCTGGTACCATTCCTTCTGAAACTATTCCAAACAACAGAAAAAGAGGGACTCCTCCCTAACTCATTTTATGAGGCCAGCATCATCCTGATACCAAAACCTGGCAGAGACACAACAAGAAAAAAAGAAAATTTCAGGCCAATATCCCTGAGGAAGATCGATGTAAAAATCCTCAATAAAATACTGGCAAATCAAATCCAGAAGTACATCAAAAAGCTTATCCACCACGATCAAGTTGCCTTCATCCCTGGGATGCAAGGCTGTTCAACCTACACAAATCAGTAAACATAATCCATCACATAAACAGAACCAATGACAAAAACCACACGATTATCTCGACAGAGACAGAAAAGGCCTTCAATAAAATTCAACACCCCCTCATGCTAAAAACACTCAATAAACTAAGTATTGATGGAACATATCTGAAAATAATAAAAGCTATTTATGACAAAACCACAGCCATTATCATACTGAATGGGCAAAACCTGCAAGCATTTCCTTTGAAAACTGGCACATGACAAGGATGCCCTCTCTCACCACTCCTATTCAACATAGCACTGGAAGTTCTGGCCAGAGGAATCAGGAAAGAGAAAGAAATAAAGGTATTCAAATACGAAGAGAGGAAGTCAAATTATCTCTGTTTGCAGATGACATGGTTGTATATTTAGAAAACCTCATTGTCTCAGCCCCAAATCTCCTTAAGTTGATAAGCAACTTCAGCAAAGTCTCAGCATACAAAATCATTGTGCAAAAATCCCAAGCATTCCTATAAACCAATCATAGAGAGTCAAATAATGAGTAACTTCCAATTCATAGTTACTACGAATGGAATAAAATACCTAGGAATCCAACTTACAAGGGATGTGAAGGACCTCTTCAACAATTACAAACTACTGTTCAAAGAAATAAGAGAGGACACAAACAAATGGAAAAACATTCCATGCTCATGGATAGGAAGAATCAATATCGTGAAAATGGCCACACTCCTCAAAGTAATTTACAGATTCAATGCTATTCCCATCAAGCTACCATTGACTTTCTTCACAGAATTAGAAAAAAACTACTTTAAATTTCACATGGAACCAAAAAGGAGCCTGTATAGCCAAGATGATCCTAAGCAAAAAGAACCAAGCTGAAGGCATCACGCTACCTGACTTCAAACTATACTACAGTAACCAAAACAGCACGGTACTGGTACCAAAACAGATATATAGACCAGTGGAACAGAACAGAGGCTTGAGAAGTAACACCACATATCTACAACCATCTGATCTTTGACAAACCTGACAAAAACAGCAATAGGAAAAAGATTCCCTATTTAATAAACGGTGTTGGGAAAATTGGCTGGCCATCCATATGCAAAAAACTGAAACTGGACCCCTTCCTTACACCTTATACAAAAATTAACTCAAGATGGATTGGATTAAAGACTTAAGTGTAAGACCTAAAAACCATAAAAACCCTAGAAGAAAACCGAGGCAATACCATTCAGGACATAGGCATGGGCAAAGACTTCATGACTAAAACATCAAAAGCAATTGCAACAAAAGCGAAAATTGACAAATGGGATCTAATTAAAGAGCTCCTGCACAGCAAAAGAAAGTATCATCAGAGTGAACAGGCACCCTACAGAATGGGAGAAAAGTTTTGCAATCTATCTGTCTGACAAAGGGCTAATATTAAGTATCTACAAGGAATTTAAACAAATTTACAAGAAAAAAGCAAACAACCCCATCAAAAAGTGGGCAAAGGATATAAACAGACACTTTTCAAAAGAAGACATTTATGTGGCCAACAAATGTATGAAAAAAAGCTCATCATCACTGTTCATCAGAGAAGTGCAAATCAAAACCACAATGAGATATCATCTCACACCAGTTAGAATGGTGATCATTAAAATGTCAGGAAACAACAGATGTGGAGAAATAGAAACACTTTTACACTGTTGGTGGGAGTATAAATTAGTTTAACCATTTTGGAAGAGAGTGTGGCAAGTCCTGAAGAATCTAGAACTAGAAATACCATTTGACCCAGCAATCCCATTACTGGGTATATACCCAAAGGATTATAAAGCATTCTACTATAAAGACACATGCAGACGTATGTTTATTGCAGCACTATTCACAATAGCAAATACTTGGAACCAACCGAAATGCCCATCAATGATAGACTGGATAAAGAAAATGGGGCATATATACACTACGGAAAACTATGCAGCCATAAAAAAGAATGGGTTCATGTCCTTTGCAGGGACACAGATGAAGCTGGAAACCATCATTCTCAGCAAACTAACACAGGAACAGAAAACCAAACACCGCATATTCTCACTCCTAAGTGGGAGTTGAACAATGAGAACACATGGACACAGGGAGGGGAACATCACACACCGGGGCCTGTTAGCAGGTGGGGAGTATGGGGAGGGGTAGCAGCATTAGGACAAATACCTAACATAGATGACGGGTTGATGGGTGCAGCAAACCAACATGGCACATGTCTAACTATGTAACAAACCTGCACGTTCTGCACGTGTATCCTAGAATTCAATAAAAGAAAAAAGGAGCAAAAGCATGATGACCTAAACATCCATCAACAGGGAAATAAACTAAGGTATATTCATTCAAAGGAATGCAGCATAGCAGTTAAAAAGAAAGAAATAGTTTTATGCATATACATATAGATATAAAAAAACTCAAAAAAATTTATTTCAAAGCATGTTACAAAATGTGTGTGCCATATAATGACATGTATGTAAACTTTAAGAACAAAAAACCATTTATGTCTTGTTTATATAAAAGTGCACATGCAGGAGAAACATTACTACTTTCAAAGGAAGAATGCACACCAACTTCAATATGATAATTTCCCTGAGAGAAAGGAGTAGAGTGGGTACTTCAATTACATACATGATGTTTCATTTTTTAAAAGATCAGAAGTAGAAAACAACTTTGTTTTGCAAATTTAGACAACTATAATAGCAAGGCATATAAATCACCACACAATGAGCTTCTGAATCTCTGTTTATCTCCATGCTTTTAACAATTGAAGTTCCACATTAAAACTGACTTGACAGGAGCAAATAATGGTAAGAGTAAAAACACAAATGAACAGAAAGCACTTCTATATTTTTGGCTCATAAAAGTGAAAGTTAAGAGTTTCAAATAAAACCTCAAAAACCTGTATCTGTCTGTGGTCTTACTTTCATCATCATTCTCTATTATTTATGAAGTAATATTATCTAAGGTAATACATACTATGCCTGCTACTATGGTATTCTGGGAGTGGATTCGTGGGGTTTTGTTTTCTTTTCGAATAATCAGTACTGTTTCTGTTGATACTATATGAGGGTATCATATGAACCAGACACTAAATGAAAATACGTAGGGCAAGAAAAAAAGAAAAAAGACCCATATGATCACTATACAACCCTGAGTCTAATTTTGAAACTCATCTATTCTTCCTAAAGCTCACAGTGAACTGAAAGAATAATGAATTTGTTACTTTCAACTGGAATAAAAGTTAACTTTTTAAAAAGATGTTTCTAAAGCTTCATATAATATTGTAAATCAAATAATAGTTTTAGACCCATAGAGTGATAAAGCAACATAAGTCAAATATGACAAAGAGAGGTAGGAAGCTTAAAAAATAAAATGAACTGAAAAGTTTTCAGAAATCCCTCAAATTTAAATGAAAACATCAATGTGAACTAGAGACCTTAAGAGTATATTTTTTACCGTGTCTTCAAAGGGACCCAACCAGCCTCTGATACCATCCTCCCTAAAAATAGTACTCCCCCATATACCCAGCTTTTGGGGTTGAACACTATTCTCACTGAAAGAAACTGAGGCTGCCACAGCAGTAGCTGATTCTGTCTTGGAGTGACAAAAAAATTAAAAAAAAAAAATAAGTAAAAGCATGTGATTACCAAGAAGCAAAGATGCTTTCCAAAATGTTAACACTAGTGCTAAAAAGGACACAGACACAAACTTAACAGACTCCTCTGAGGGCCACCTTATGAGAATTTGAGCATTGTTCATCACCACCATACCTAGCAGAAAATCAGCTGAGCCCCAGAAAAGGCATAAATGCATAGGTCCATAATAATACTTGTGTACTAAGAGACAGCATACAAGAGATTCTAATGGTTACCGAAAATGTGTTCAACGGATCTACCCAAATTTCATGAGTCCTCCACTCAAGTTTTTGTCAACAACTAAGGATAGAATTAGATATTTTTCCTTTCTTATGTGAAACAAATAGTATTAGAAAATTGTGGCTGATATCCATTTTTTGAAAAGAAGTAAAAATCTTCAGGTACCTATTGTAAAAGAGAAATGTTACATATGGAACTTGTAACTGTCACTTAATGTTTTAATTTTTGCTATCAAGGACACTTGCGTATGAAGAGCACATCCCACCTTAAAAGTAGGAAAGAGGGTATGACTCTACTCCCCATGGCCAGTCTTCAGTCCCACAGGAGATTATAAAAAGACAGGCAATCTAAAATTTACACAAACGTACTTTACAAAAACCTTGTTTTTAAAAAATATTTTATTTATTTAAAGTTAGTTTCTACATGCTTATTTAGAATGATTTCACATCTAAATTTTTTGTATCTTATTCCTTTCTCAAAAAAATCCAAATTGTTTGTCTGCTTGTTTTGTTTATTTTTCTAAAGGAGAGCTAAACAGGAAAAAGCTTCTCCCCTTCTTTACTGAGTGCCATTTTCTGTAATATAGTTCAAGGCACTGGGGATGTACTGCATCTACTCTAGTATTTTATTGCTAACAAAGGCACCTAGGATCAAGCAAGAGGAGGGAATGTCTCTCCTGACATCAGTCTTAAAATTTTGACATGTCTAGTTTTTTCAACTAGCTGTACGTTACTGTCATTCATAACTTTCACAAATCCTTCTTGAACCCACATAAAAAATCTGTGCCTACACCATTACTTGAAATTCATTAAGTCCCATAATTATCTTCTTTATACTTGTCCTAAATGAATCCTAAACTTATCAGTTTGCCTCTTTTTCTAGAATTTTAGAACTTCTTGAATAAGCCTATGCTCAACTTAACCCGTGTCTTTTTAGATCGAAGGCCATTCACCCTTTTGGTCTACACTCCTTTAGCATAACTGGATTTTTCCTCTCAGTCTAGTGGACCTTTTCTGGTTAGTCCCTAGTTCCATTTGGTCTTTTCTAAGATGCAATTGCCAAAACTGCACACAGGACACACGATGAGGAAATACCATAGATTTACGTACAGGTAGGATAACCATCTGGTTTGTCTTCGATAACTCTCAATGATGCTCAATGCTATGTTGGGATTTTTGTTATTATTAGAGTACTAACCTGCTGTTTTCTACATCCATAATAAATAAGTACGAGGTCTCTTTTCTGAGTTACAGTTTCAAATGATTTAAGATTATTTTAGATTCCTTCTGAATAGTTCCCTTCCCTATTTTAAAACCAGTCAACAACTTTTTGTTGCTGTTCAAGAACACAAATTTTTTAGATCTTCCTAGAGCTATCATTTGTGGCTCTGCCCTATTTGAAAACTATTGAGAGTCATTGTTCTAGTTCACTTACAAAGAGGCTAAACAATTCCAGTCCTAGCACTGATGTCAAAGACCTGATCAACTATTTACATTTTTTAATCTACGAAATTATGCTTTTATCCCTAGCACCTCCCTCCAGATCCTTTGTTTCCTCCTTCCAGATCTCTTCTCCCAATTCCATGGTAATTTAGCAGATCATTCATTCATTCAAGAAATCTTTACTGGCATCTACTCTGTGCTACGCACAGAAATAATGTGTTAGGATTATTTACAATGAAAACACAAGGTCACTGCCCTCGAGAATTTCAGGCTGTATCATATTCACTAGGGCTCCTTTTTTTTACCTGCCTTTTTTATTCCTCAAAAACACTAGTCAGGCACAATTTCTTTATTCACACATTACTTGCTTTTCCCTAAAAAAAATCTGTTGATATTTCTGGTGTTAGAATTCAATGGATTAACCCATGCAAAAATGAGACAGAATCACCTATATATTCTCAAGTCTTTTTTGACCTGCATTACAATTCAGTAGCCAGTAGCCCAAATGGCTATTTAAATTTAAATTAGTTACAATTAAATATAATTACAACTTCAATGAAATAAAAGAAAACTTCAGTTCCTCAGTTGCATTAGCCACATTTCAAGTGCTTTGTGGCCACAAGGGGCTAGTGGCTACCATATTGGGCAGCACAGACTTGGACCATTTCCATCACTGCAGAAAGTTCTTTTGAACAGGAGTGGTCTAGAGAATTCTCATATAAGGAGTCACACAGTGGCCACATAAAACAATAGGTTATACACTTTGGCAAATAATTACTGCCTTCCTCAATATTCACATAATACCACCTGCTACAAGTTATTTATATTCCTTTGGTCAGTATGGTCTAAAGTAGCTTAAATACTGACTACTGAATATGACTTTAATTATAATCTCAGTCAAAATATCACTCCTTTTCACTTTATGTGAGCAGCAGAATACATGACTGGAATCCATAATGAAAATACCTAAATAATAGTAATAATGATAATAATCAGTTCAACATGAGAAATATCTTAAAGAAACTTACCCTCCTTCACTTTCTGCTTCCTCTGAACTATTACTTGTTGCTGAACTTTGAATTGTAGGGAGTCTTCTTTTTCTTGCTCTGTGCTGAGGGCTTACCTTATGAACAGTTATTTTCCCTCCAAGTTCATCTTGTATATATTCCTCCAGCTTTGGAACAGTTTCTTTAAGAAATCTGATTTCCTCTTTGAGTTCTTCCATATTTGTCAGTAATTCGTTTAACTTCTCCAGTATCTGAAGTTGTCTTTCTTGAAAGATCACTGTTGTTCCTTGGTCATTATGTATTTCATCTTGCAAAGTTATTGAATTAAATGTATTACCCAGAGAAAGAAATTTAGGTAACTTCATTGCTCTCCCTGGTTTACGGACCTTGTGGTACCACAAGAGCAGCAAGCTGATTCCAGCAGTGCCCACCATGATGCCAAATATCAGCTCTTTGTTTGTGGAATGAGGCATTTCTTGGTTTTTGTTTCTAAAATTAAAAACATAAATGTAAATGAATGTTTATGTATTTGTCCAAAACAAAATTATAGGTGCTTTTTCAACCAACAAAAGCCAAGTTTACATCACAAAAATCACTCTATGCCTATCACAGGGCTTATAAAAAGTAGGACAATTGCCCAAAAGGACAAATGGAAGTATACTGTTGTAAGAATCTTAGATTACAATGAAGAATTATCATATTAAGTTAAAGATGCATAACCATTAAAAAGCAAACCACTAAAACAACCACTAAAAAGTAAAAAAAAAAATCCAAGGTAATACATAATAAGCCAATAATAGAGATAAAAATAGAACACTAAAGATACTTGCTTGGTCCAAAAGAAGGCAGGAGAAGGAGAAAAAAGAACAGATGGACAAATAGAAAACAAATAGAAGAGAAATTATGCCATTATTAAGTGGGCAAATGCTGCCAAAAGATCAAGAAATAACAGTTTTTGTTTGCCAACAGAAAAGACCCCATAAAAAGAAAAGAAAAATTGATGAAGTAGACATACAGAAAACTGCATAGCAATAAACTTGAGAAGGCAAAGGAGGTGGACTCTATTGTACAGGAGTTGACCTTTGATGGGAACATAAACCATTCATTCATAGTCATAAAAGGCAGATTATGTGAGCAGAGATTTAGGTAGGTGGGTAGATGCAGTGCTGGGAGGTTATGCAAGCTCTCTTTGATGGCTTCACTGTTCTAAGTGAGATAGGAAGCCAAGTAAATAGCTGGGAGTGAGAACTGGTGAAAAAATATCAGTAAGATGAAAATTCTGAACTAGGTTGTATACCCGAAATTCATCATCCTCTGCTGTGTATCCTATGATTCCACATATTCTATCAAGCATTGTTTCTTACACTTTAAATGGCCAACTAAATGTAATGTTTCAAATGCTTCCTTGATGGTCTAATGGTTAGGATTTCTGGGCTCACAAATGCCCTATGGAAGAGGGTCTGAGAGAACAAGCAGCCATAATCTATTTCTGAAAACCCTGCTTAAAAGAATGTCTTTGGATTCCTATTTTACTGGAATATGCCTGGAACACAGAAAGTATCCTGTTTGGATGCTCTACACTTCATTACAGGCCTAAGTGTCAATGAGAAGGATTGACTTTAAAATAATCTTCCAGAAATTACCTCAGGTGTTAGTAAATATTATATCCAAGAGATTTAAGAATCCCTTATTTCAAACCAAAGATTCCAGACAAAGCCTGGGTACTTAATCTGGCCTGCTTTACCTCACAGAAATTTGCCTGGAATTAACTTGAAAAATTTTTTTCACCTAATTGGTAAAACTGGAAACTATAAGTCTAACCATCTGCCCACTCCCAGCTCATCCAGGAGACATGCCAGCAGCAGATTCCAATCAATTTGTAACTTCAGCTGAAATTGTAGCTAATTATTGCTAGATGTGTAAATGTATTCCTACAAAAAAATTATATCATGAAACTAAATTATCTTGAAAGCTTACTGCAAAAAGAAAAATCACTCTATGCCTATTAATTACAATTGCATTCCAGTTAATAATCACATATCAAGTTTAATCATCTTTATTTTTGTCAATAAAATTATTAAGGCAGGATGTCCATTCGTTGATATAGAGGTCTATTGAAGGGAATCTTCCTATCGTGATTGCTTTCTTTTACCCATATATTGGACTTTTACATTAATATAGCCTAGTCTGAAAATATTTTCATTTAATAAGCAAATAAGTAGAAGTAAAAATCTATCTAGGAAGGAGAACTTATTCTGGAGACAGAACCAGGTTTCAGCAGTCATATTTTGCTTGGCCCTTTCTTTAGAAACCGCACCAATTCCAAATCATGTCTTCCATGCAGGACTTATTATTATTTTGCAGGTAAGTGAACTGAGGCACACAGGTGTCAAGTCACTTACCCAGTGATCATCCAATTAGGAAGTGAAAACTGTCATCTTTGACACCCTGTTCTTAACTCTTGGATGCACCCACAACATGCGGGAGATTTGGAAAGCATCAACAAGGAGGTGAAGGAGAGTGCTGACTGAGCAAAGATGCTCAGAGCTGAAATATTATTTCAGAACCACGAAAATTAACTAGAAAACAATAGAATCAATGGAACGGATATGTTTTAAACAAACACAATTAAAGACTAATAGTTCAAGCAATGTTTGAGTTTTACAGGAGTATAAAACAAATGTGCTTCCACACAGATAATTTGAAAAATGACACATTAAAAATAACGTACAAAATACATCAGAATACTCGCTTGCCTTCAGAATAATTTCAAAGGTTGTATGAAGTCATTTACATAGCTTTTTTTTTTTTTGAGAGTCTCGCTCTGTCACCTAGGCTGGAGTGCAGTGGTACAATCACTGCTCACTGTAGCCTTGACCGCTTGGGCTCAAGTAATCCTCCTGCCTCAGCCTCCCTAGTAGCTAGGACCACAAGCATGGGCAACCATGCCTGGCTAATTTTTACATTATTTGTAGAGTGAGTCTCCCTTTGTTGCTAGGCTGGTCTCGAACTCCTGGGCCCAAGTAATCCTGCCTGCACCTCTCAAAGTGCTGGGATAAGCAGCTTGGGCCACCGCCTCCAGCCTTGTTAGCTTTCATACTTCTAATTATGTTAATAGTATACACTTGTAGTATAAAAATATAGTAATTAAAAACTTTACCAAACGGATTTTAATCACCTGCAAAGTATTATGTTACATTTCAATTTGTAAGGCGCTAATAACAATGGAAAATGACATTTTAATATAGATTATGGCACTTAATGTGCAAAATTAATTAAAGGTTAACAGAGATGAGAATCAAGTATTCTAAAATGACATCAAAATGTTGACTCTAAAGATAATTAGAATATGAAATGTTTTCTGAAGAAATGTCTGAAGAAACATTTCATTTCCATGTTCTAGTTTTAATTTTTAGATGTAGAAATTATGATTTACTAAATTAATTATAATGCTTTCACCATAAATCTAGCATATATATTCATTTACTTCATCAGCAGACCCTTATAAAATGCATAACTCTAATAAACTCGGGGAAGTTATGAAAAATTTTGCAAGGATAAAGATACATTACAAAAAAGCCCAAGGTTTAAGTTTCCTAAGAGAATTGCACTGAAACTTGAACTAGTGATCAGATTTCCTACAGTGTCCCGGAAAACCTGGTACTTTCAAAGTGAATTCTATTGTTCACCAGGTTTTCATGGGTTTTTTTTTTTTTTATTTTATAATTTATTTTAAATTCAGGGCTCCCAGGTGTTTGGTTTATTCCCCAATGTTGGCAGCACTGATAATCTGGCCTCCTTTTTTGTGTGAAATAGGCACAGACCAACTCTGAGAGCAAAGAAACCCCACACAAAAACAAAACGCTTGCGCAAGGCTGAAAGGTTAAGATCCAAGGAGCCGAAGCGACAGCCCAGCAAGTGTCTCTCCTGAAATTCTTTGGGGTTTGCAGGGACCAGCCGGGCCGAGGCAGCAAACTGCCTGTTCCCCACGCACCCCACAAGGGGCAGCGTGCGAGGAAACACCGGCGACCTCCGGGGCTAGGGCTTCCGTGGCGCAGGGTCAGCGAGGGATACACCCAGGAAGCCACTACGGACCGCAGCTCCAGCCCGGGGAACGCAGAGCAGCGCTCACTGGCGGACTCAAGCTTCGGCAGGGACACACCGACCCGGAAGTGCAGTCGTCCCCACCGCAAGTACTTCCGCTTCCCTCCGTAAGTCCCCGGCCCGGTCCGACCCCCACCGGCTGAGCCGCCCCCCTCCCAGACTGCGCACGCACCTGTGTTCCGTGCTCTGGCCTTTCAGCGGTCGGAGAGCGGAGACCAGGACCTGCTGGCTGGCAGTGGCGGGCAGACAGTAGTCCCGGAGTCCGCGGGTCCTAAGGTCCCGCGCCGCGGCCGTCGCGTCCTGACCCAGATAGCAGAGGCGCCGGGGGAGGAGCCCGCGGCCGCTCGGCCCGCCGCTCCTGCCCCCTCTCGCGGTGGGTTCAACTCTACCGGGACCGGCGCTGGGTGCACCTTTTGCAGAATAAAATCGCACGCCGCTAGGCACCTGGCTCGCGCCGGACCGTGTGTCTCGGCCGTCGCCTCCCTTCGAAGCCAGTCGGCCCCTTTTCCCCCGCCTGGACTCTGGGCCTCCGCGCTAGCCCCAGCGGGTTCCCTTTCGCGTAGCTGCCACTCCGCACGCCCACCCCCGGCTCGCTTCGTTCCGGCTCCCAAATCCACTCCCTGTCCCCTAGATAACCCTTTTTCTGTGCCGTTTCTAGGCACAACCTTGCACTTTACTCCGCACAACTGAGTTAAAGGCAGATGCCTTGCACTAATTGTTGATATCCGCAGCCCCGTGTTCATAGCTTTAACTCACATTTTCTTTTAATGAGAATTTTGCCAGCCTCTTCCTTCTCCCCGCCATTCAGAGTTGCCTTTAGATGAAATCCGCTGTTTTTTCAGATGCCTGCCATTTAAGGTTTTACCCAGCTTTTTGTGGTTTGTATAATGAAACTAATTCTACTAAATACGCTCTTAAAAACTGGGCCGGGCGCGGTGTGTCACACCTGTAATCCCAGCACTTTGGGAGGCTGAGGCAGGCGGATCACCTGAGGTCAGGAGTTTGAGACCAGCCTGGCCAACATGGCGAAACCCCCTATCTCTACTAAAAATACAAAAAATTAGCCGGGCGTGGTGGTGGACGCCTGTAATCCCAGCTACTCTGGAGGCTGAGGCAGGAGAATCTTTTGAACCCGGAGGCAGAGGTTGCAGTGAGGCGAGATCGTGCCGCTGCACTCCAGCCTGGGTGATAGAGCGTCCCCCCCCCAAAAAAGCAGTACATACACCCCTCGAACGAGTGTAATCCCAGCACTTTGAGAGGCTGAGGCGGATGGATCACTTGAGGCCAGGAGTTCGTGACCAGTCTGGCCAATATGATGAAACACCATCTCTACTAAAAGTAGAAAAATTAGCCGGGTGTGGTGGCACACTTCTGTAGTCCCAGCTGCCCGGGAGGTTAAGGCATGAGAATCACTTAAACCTCAGAGGCAGAAGTTGCAGTGAGCTGAGATCAGGCCACTACTCAACAACCTGGGACAGAATGAGACTCTGTCTCAAAAAACAACAAAAAAACCTAAGTTGTATTTGGGAAAAGAGCAGATTAATCTTTAATCTCAGATTCGAAACTAGTAAGATATTACCTTCTACAAACCCACTTTCACTCCTATTTTTAATGCTTTGCAGCAACCTAGCAATGTAATACTAGCTTTATTTCACTAGAATACAATATGATATAAACCGATCATGCAAAAAAAATTTCTCTTTTAGCAAGATTTAGGTACCAAAGAAACTTGACTGTCTCTTCACTAATACTTAAAAGGAGCTTTTTAGTATTTAAAACAAAATTTAAGCTTTTCCAGGAGCCCACTGATTTTTCACTGCTGTATCCCCGGCACATAACACGGAAGAGGCTTTCAATAAAAATGTGACATCTGGGCTGTGACCAAGGCCTTACCAGTCTATTCCAAGAGGAAGATGGCAGCTGATACTGACTTGATATTCAAGTTCAGGACATAGACTATGTCACACTTGCTCCTTTCCAAAACCTTTGTTTCTATTCCTTGACCAGTAAAAATTATCTGAAAGGTAGAAACTCAGGGACAGTGACAACCATTGACCTTGGCAAAGCTGAAACTAAATAGCAAAGGCAGGCACCATCTTTACCAGGTACTGTTGCAGGGGTGACATAAAAAAGAAGAAATGATTCCCCTCACCACTACTAGGAACGTTCAGTCTAAAAGGAATATCTGAAGGAAAAACCAGAACACACTAAGAATCTCAGAGTTACTGTTATTCATCAGAACCAGTACAGCATTGCAATCATTTGGGAGGAGTGGGTACAGACCCTTCACGATTTGCCCCAACCTACTTTTCCAGCTTTTCTCCATGACTTCCACCAGACGTCATTCTACACTTCAGCTCTAGCTAAGCTAGATCATCTACTCCACAAGCTATATCCTTTCTATCCTGTTCCTTGTGCCTGGAATGTCCTGCTGCTTGCCACCCATCCAAAACCAATTCATCCACTTCAACCTCTTTCCCTTGAGAAGCTATACACTCTCTCCTTCCCCATAAGGAGTATTCATCCATGCCCCATCAAAACTTAAGGAAGGACCAGGAGTTTAAATGAATACAAAGCGCCTCCCTGCTAGCTTACAGCAGACCTCTCTCATGTACACTATATAATTACTGCTTGCCAGTGACTGTGTTTGTGAGGCTGTGAACATCTTCAAGGACGGTAGTATTTATCTTTGTATCTTGAGAACCTGGCATGGTACACACCCTCTATATGAGATAACTATTTGAAAAAAAATATTTGAAAGTAATATGTACATTTGAGGGAAAAGCATGAGGAAATGTATAGTCCTTCATTATAGTAATTTGAGATGGGTGTGTTAATTTTTTTTTTTTTTTTTAGGTTTTATTTGAGTGGTTTTATTTCCAGGAAGCAACTGAATGACCAAGTTAGTTTTAACCCTGTAACAGTTACCAATATGCTATATAACTATTCAGTTTTCTAGTTCCTTGTTATTAAGTATTTCCAAATCTTATTAAACTTACATTCTGAATTTCTTTATTTGTAAACTGAGGGCTGAGCTGCAGATGTAATTAGTACCACTATGCAATCCCCAACCCCCACTTCAAAACAGCAGAATCAACCTTCTTCATTTCCAGGCTGGTTTTAAGGAAGTATTTTAAGGAAGGGGTTAAGGAAATATTTTACTGCAAATAGCTGGGAAAAAAAATTTTAAATTAAGAACACCCTAACCATTGAGAGAGGAAGAAGTGCACAGGCAAAGAGCAGGGGCAGAGGAAGAAGTCTGCCAGGTGTAACTGAAGCTGTAAGTTCCCCGAATCATTTGTAAACGAGGAGGAGCAAAGGGCAGCAGCAACAGCGACAGCAAGACCATTTATTGAGTCTTCTACACAGTTTTCAAGCTTCGTTCTTCATATGAATTATCTTATTCCATTTGCCCAACAATCTAATGAAGTAAGTAACATACAGGTGAGGAAACCAAGTCTTCAAGAGGTGCAGAAACTTGTCCCAGGCCATGTAGTCAGTTTTAGAGACAATAATCAAATTTACCTTTGTCTGAGAGCCTTTTCTCTTAACCTAGCCCAGCTTGGACCCCCAGACCCTGCCTTTGATAGAACTTGAAGGGGCTCTTCATAGCACCATTTACAAGAACATAATAGCCCTTTTAATGTGATATTACATCGTTTGTATCCCCCACTTCAGTTATTTAGGGTTCAGCTTTCACTGCTTCTGTTAGAGAAGAAACTGAATTCTCAAATCTGATCATTTATCCCATGGGGGGTTTTCTGCAGTTTACCACAACCTAATCCACAGAGTATAAAATTACTTAGTCTTCATGATATTCAGGTTAGGCTAGGAATAGAATTTGGGGAAAATAGGAATATAGTACTATGTCTGATGTAGTTTTAAAAAAATTAGACAGTGTCTAGAACACAGGAAAATTACAAAAAACATTTCTGAAAAGAAACTAACTTGGACTTTCTAAGGGAAAAATGTTTTCTCTGAAAAAAGCATTAGGGTAAGCTTATTAAATATTTCCATAGACTGATTAGTGCAACAAATTATTACTCACTTAAATCCAATAAAATGGTTGGCCTAATAGTCCCATACTGAACAAATTAAAAATGGTATTTTAAAAAGATATGTATGAAAGAAAAATTAACAACAATATTTATGTTATACTACTTAGCAGTTCAATGTTGAATCAATTTATTAAAAATATACATACCTCATTAGGATATAGATTTCTTATTAGAAAGTTCTATTTCATTAGAAACATTAAGTTTTTGTTCCATGAAAAACGTCATTTTCAGAAAGGCATGTACTAACCTTGCTCAGTGGTTTTCAGCAGTATTTCAGTGACGATTCAAGAAAAGAATGACGTTTCTTTAGAAATTGTGGAAGATTTTTTAAGTCACATTCCTCCACTAATTTTCCATGGCCTTTGTAAATAAAGCACAGCCTTGGATACAATCTAAAATGGAACTTGACAGATTCAGAGGAAAGAGTGGTTTTGCCCCTCCCTCTGCGTTCTTTCTTCATCCTGGGAGACGATGTTCAGGGACACTCTTGACAATATATACATCAGCTTCACAAGCTAAGGTCGGTTTCACTGGGGCTAATTAAAAGCAAAGGTGAATGTTCATCATCATCAGACAAAATGTTGTTAACGTGTACAAAAAGTTAACTGGATGTGCTTAATTACATATAGGAATTGGAAAAAATATTTCATTTTGGATTTGGGTGGTAAGTCAATTTTAGACAATATTCTGCTGGGAGAAATTGGGATTAGCAGTTTTCCAGACTTACTGTCTTCAGACTATACAAAGAAAAGTGATTTTCCCTTTAGGAGCAGATCCTTGTAGACAGAGCCCCTGGGTATACAAATAAATAAATAGAATCTACTCTCATATATTGCAATAGAGACACATTAATTAACCAACCATTGTTAGAACTTTTTGAATTTTATAAAAATTATACTTCTATCATTATTAAGACACATATTTGGACTCCCAGAGAAGACAGTCTAGAAAAAGTTGAAAACTGAAACACTACTGTAGTGATTTTAGAAGAAAGCCTGACTGAAGAGAGTAACGAACCCATGTATATTGTGATCCAAAATAATTTTGATTTGATTGTTTGGAACATGGGACATATCATGGAAATTATGCTATAAATGGTGGTTAATTTCTGTGAGAAACCCATAAAACCCTTTATACCCTATGTGATAACATATGGTATGGTTTGGCACTGACTTCAGACTTGGACCTGCTGATGTCAGGAAATCATTTATCTGTTGCTATGGCCTTGGCTGCTTCCACTTACAAAACAAAAAACTGAACTTGTCCCTGCCAACTGCTGCAGCTGATAACTGTCCAATGTCAAATGATCAGAAAATCCCCACCCTCCAGCTCTGACATCCACTTACTAGCTAGTGTAAAAAGAATCCTTCTTACCACCAGCCACAGGCTCTGCCAGGCTTCCAGCAAGAAGAGAATGACCCATTCCACCACAGCAGTCTTTGACTTTCTCACACGAGGCAAAGCAACCCTTAAGAAACAACTTCTTTAAAGAGATAACCAAAAAAGGACAATTCCGACAGTAATAACTTCACATTTATTTCTCCTAGTATCATAAACCCCCCATTTCTCAAACAAAAGGGTGCTGAGAGGAACCATTCTTTGAGACATAATGAGCAGCCAGTCACTCATTGTACAAGAAGCATAACTCAAGGAGTATGTGTATTTAATAAATGAAAGACTGTTAATAAACTAATTTGAATAATTCAGATATTTACCTACAGAAATGCACTAAGATTACAGAGTGACATTACAAAAGCTCAAAATATTTTCATAAAATATTTAACAGTGAGAATCCAACATTAGACATCAAGGCGCTTTGGGTATTTTCCTTTGCTAAATCTGTGCGATTATGAGATGTGGCCATAAATAGGCAGCATTATTTTCTCCCCTTTTAAAGAAGTAAAAACTGTAAAGATCTTTCATCAAGATAATACATTGTTAACATGGCTTAGATGAAAGCTTCAAAGGCATCTAACATCCAGATGAAAAATAAAAACTTCAGTTGATTCAAACACTTTAAAATACTTTGGTACCACCAATTATCCTTCCTAAAAGAAATTCCACTAACCCTGGCTCCCCTTTCATGCTAGCACTTCCTTATTTAACAACCTCCACTAGGAAAAACCTGCAGTGTTCTCTCACAGGCTTCACTTCCTGACTTCTGTCCCATATACCAACCTACTGCAGAAACCACTAGAACTTCTCTTCCCAAGGAGGGCAAAGGTCTCCTGGTTTCTCTTTTGATGTCTTTGGAACAGGGTTTCTCAACTTCAGTACTATTGATTTTTTGGACAAAGAATTCTTTGTTGTAGGGAGAATTCTACATTGTAGGATGTTTAGCAACATCTCTGGTCTCTGCCAACTAATTTATGTTAACATGTAATTTCACGGCATCTAAGCCCTTAATTAACACTAAACAGCACAAACACAGGTACATTCTTCTAGAGATTTAAAAAATGCTTCTATAGGCTTGTTAGGCAATGCCCCAGTATTGAAAGACTATCCTATGAGATCTTAATCTCTAGATTTTGAATAATTTTTCTTAAAAGCATGGGCCATGTCTTAGTCATTTTTCTACCCTTAGTAGATAATATTCAGTAATGCATATCTTGAATGAATGGATTTATGGATAAATAAAAATATCCAGATATCTGAATTCTTCACTTTTAACCAGAAGTTTTGGCAAGTTTTCTGTATGTGATCAGCCTATGTGATTGCTAGTTCTTTTTTTTAAATTGGCTAATGCCAAGTAAGATAGCTTACAGAGGAGAAAGACCTCTGTAAGTTTGGTTGGGAGCATGGAATTGTAGAGAAACTGAGAAAGGAGAAATGAAGTTTCCAAAAATACTTGGAAACTTTTTACTTGACCTTGGAGACCTAAATTTTGTCTAAAGACATTTCTGTTTTTCAAATTAGCTTTTCTTGTTAGAATTTACTCTCGAATGTTTTGCATTATTTCTAAGTATGCGTATGCCTTAAAATGTTTGTGTCACTGGTTTTGTTTTGCAAGGCCTATTAAATCTCTTATGCAGTATTCATAATTAAGATTGCAGAATGAAAGATGGAGGGGTTATGTGCATATAAACTGACTGAATTATTGTCCATCAATCTGTCAGAGATGTTTGAACAAGAGTGACTCCATCTTGAATAGGGGCTGGGTAAAATAAGGCTGAGACCTACTGGGCTGGATTCCCAGGAGTTTAGGCATTCTTACTCACAGGATGACATAGGAGGTCACCACAAGATACAAGTCACAAAGACCTTGCTGACAAAACAAGTTGCGGTAAAGAGGTCAACCAAAACCCACCAAAACCAAGATGGTGACGAGAGTGACCTCTGGTAGTCCTCCCTGCTCATTATATACTAATTATAATGCAATAGCATGTTCAAAGACACTCCCATCAGTGCCATGACAGTTTACAAATGTCATGGTAATGTCAGGAAGTTACCCTATATGGTCTAAAAAGGGGAGGAACCCTCTGTTCTGAGAATTGCCCACCTCTTCCCCAGAAAACTTATGAATAATCTGCCCCTTGTTTAGCATATAATCAAGAAATAATTATAAGTATCCTTGGTGGAGCAACCCCACTGCTCTGCCTATAGAGTAGCCATTCTTTATTCCTTTACTTTCCTAATAAACTTGCTTGCACTTTATGGACTCATCTGGAATTCTTTCTTGTGCAAGATCCAAGAACCTCTCTTGAGGTCTGGATCCAGACCCCTTTCTATTAACAAATTCATTCATTCATGGTATGCAGATTCTCTGACCACCAAACCTTTGGATTCTTAGTCTGAGATGGGGCCCAGGAAATTTCAGTTTAAAAGAGTATTCTGAGTTGATGTTGCAAGGACCATCCTTTGGAAAACGTTGCATGTAGCAGTATAGATGATCTTCTGATGAATTTCTAAAGAGCAAATGAGATGAGGCAGCATCATTCTTGAGGAACCACTGTTGAAATCTGTTCTTCCTTTACTCGTTCATTCATTTTTGGTGTTTTATGCAAAACAAAGTTCAAAAACCATGTTGAAAGCATCCAAATGAAATTGTGGTTTTGGAACTTTATTATCCATTCTTGCAACTTTTCCTGCCAAAGAGAGGAAGAGCAGTAAGAAAAGAGATTCATTTTAGCATGATAGGAAACTGTCCCTGCTTTTCTCAGACCTCTTTGAGTAAGAGCATTTTTGGCTCTGGGTCCTGTTTGACATCGCTAAGAGCTCACATGTTCTAGCAAGACTTGGTAGCCTGCATGAGGCCGTGATTATGAGCAACTCATACTCTTAAAAACTTGGCCAACAGGTTTATTGTTATCACCCAGATTAATCATTTGTGTCACAATTTTTCTGTACTTGCCAAATTTCTTTTCCCCCAGAAGTTAATTCTCAGGATGTTTATGTCCAGGGGACATAATCAAAGGTTTGATACATGAAGTATGAGAATGCTTTCTGCCTCCTCTATCAGATATAACAATTGTATTCATGGGGCACTTGCAGTGCTCACAGTGCTTTCATGGGCTTGTGCTTGTCACCTCAACCTCTGAGGTAGGCAGAGCACATATTTTCCTTCCCATTTTGCAGAGGAGGAAAGAGAATCTCAGTGGTTATGTAATGTGTGACTTGTCTGGGTCACACACTGCATAGAAACTCAGAGCTCTTCGCTTACGATTTTCTCATCTTCCCTGCGCAAGCCTAGTTGCTAGTGTGTATTTCCAGTGCTCGAGATGGCAAGATTAGGTTTACACAGTGAATGCACCGAAAGGTAAGAAAGTGCTAGTGCTAATTAATTTTTGATGTGCAAAAAAGAAAAACAAGTTTTAAGTTTCTCCATGTACATCATTTAGAAGAAAATAAAAATATTAATGAAAAATGCTACCCTTTATTAATAAATGACTAACAAAACACGAATTACTTGTAGAGATGCTGAGTTCTTTTGAAATATATTCCAAGTTTTGACCTTAAACAAACACTGATAAAGCACTTTCATTATCTTCACTTGGCATTGATTTCAGATTTCAGATTATTTCCAGTGGTTTTCTGGAAAACGCAGTGTATTCACCTCTTTGCTGTCATGTTCAGTAGTGTGTTTGTAAATTCACGAACTTGGAATTAGAACCTAAGGAGGTCACTTAGATTTTCAAAGACCTTCGTATCACATTTGAAGTATTTCTAGTGTTCTACAAATAAAGTGAGAGGCCTTGTAGGGTGTGGCTGTGCTTGTGACCTTTGTTAGTACAACTTGGAAGAAAACCCACCATACTTGTACCCAGGTAGAATAAACATTTACACTTTCAAATGACAGCTTAAAATAACTGGCAAGGAAAATTTGAGTTTGCAAGTTCAAAGCCCTTGAGCAATTGGAAATTTACTTTTCAAAATATAGTGTCGATTTCAAATAATTGTTGTCACAAAAAGTCAGAGCCTCTTGAAGCATATCTCAAACATAAAAGAATAATAAAATTTGGCAGCTTTTGAACTTACACCATAACCAGTTAAGATAAGTCCACATTAGTTCTAGGAATCACTGAGAAACCATACTTAAGATTTCAGCTCAAAGAGAACAGGCTCTTTGTACTTGTTGTTTATCCAGAACACTAGGACATGGTTTTAGGCACTTCTTAGACTGACTTTCTGAGATCATCTACTAGTAGATCATTGAAGTAAATCACATGGGGAATGATTATTAAGAATTGTAGTAGAAAAAAAGAAAAGCGTGGAGATTGAAAATCTAGTTGGAGATGGGAGTCACAAAAAATAGTACGGAGGCTGTCCATCCTTGTCTATATGTATGTTTACAGTATCTAAATAACTGTGACAAGTGAGTCGTTTATTTGATCTGCCATTGTACTATGCAAAACCCATCTAGGTTGGGCACGGTGGCTCACACCTGTAATCCCAGCATTTTGGGAGGCCGAGGCAGGTGTATCACGAAGTCAGGCGTTCAAGACCAGCCTGACCAAGATGATGAAACCCCATCTCTACTGAAAATACAAAAATTAGCTGGGTATGGTGGTGGGCACCTGTAATCCTAGCTACTCGGGAGGCTGAGGCAGAGAATTGCTTGAACCTAGGAGGCAGAGGTTGCAGTGAGCCAAGATCACGCCACTGCACTCCAGCCTGGGCCACAGAGACTCCACTTCAAAAAATAAAATAAAATAAAAATTTTAAAAAGCCATCTAAAAACACTGCAAACAGGGTGTCAGAGAAACCTGTATCAGAAGCAGAGCTAGAATTGGAGACAAGTCACTGAGGGGATCTTACCGAAAGGATGGTACTGAGCAGATAGAGAAAAAGAGAGTAGGGATCCTGAACCCCCAGAAAGAACAAAGATGCTAAAGAAGATCATTCTTGTTTTTCCTGGGATTGATTATGTGGCCCTTAGCTGAAAACAAGAACTGCTAAATAACCAGCCTGTAAGTTGAAAGAACAGCACCTACTTCCCTATGGCCTTGTGGAGAGGGGTCATCTCAGCAACTGCCAGCAGACCCCTTCCCTGATAATACACACTCCAACTTGGTTCTCAGGTCTTTGCGGAGAGGGCAGTGCTTGTAAAAGAGAAGAAGCTAGGTGCCCCCCTTCTACCTGTGGCTTGTGAAGAGTTGAGTGTTTGCCCAGAGAATTGCTTATAGTGCAAGAAAGAAGGGGATCTGTCTGGGGAGTCAGGGCTGTCTCTCCTGCCCCTAGGCCTTGCAGTCTAGGAAGTGCCCTGGGGAGAATGGCAAGTAGTGTGACCAGGTGGAGAGAGTAATGTTCCCAAGAAATACTGAAGATAGATCTTATCAGTACCCACACTCACTAGGGTGGTAGATGTGACTGAGGGCTGCAGAAATGCTGGGGGGCCATTATAGGGAGTGGGGGAAGGTCATGTGCAGTCACAAAAACATGGCATTTTGCCTTCCCCTGGGTGGTGATTGAGAAGTTGCCCTCAAATTTTGAAAGAGATCGCCATTGCTTAGGAGTACTATTTTGGATGTGTCCACACCATCAGGGCCACTTGTACCCTCCACCTGTCCACACCCAGGGCACAAGGATTCCGTGAATTAGATCAGCTGTGCTGACTGAGAGAAAGGAGACAGGGCCTGAATGCCCTCCCTGACAACCTCCATCCCCAACTCTTCAGGTTGAGGGGAGCATCGCAACTAACCAGAAAGAGGGCACCCAGCATGCCCTGGGCAGCCACCTGAGGAACTGTCTCTTCTCCTTCTCCTTCTACCTGCACTGATAGCAGAGGAGCAGGAAAAGGAGAAGGTGAAGACAGTGAAGTTGGAGAGGAGTGATGGAGAATATGCCTAACCTGATCTAGAAGTGAGGGGAGAGAGCTGCTGAACTGGAGAGTGAGATGCTGCCTGGGTTACATTTCCATACAAAGACTTACGGAGTCAGGCTGACACATGGTCAAGGCAACCCACCATGCAGTAGGAAAAGGGAATTTGATAGAGCATAATTGACAGCAGTTTGGAGAAATAAATTTGTTCCATGTGTTTATTAGGGTTCTCTAAAGGGACAGAACTAATAGGATATATGTATACATGAAGGGGAGTTTATTAGGAGAACTGACTCACATGATCACAAGGTGAAGTCCTATGATAGGCCGTCTGCAAGCTGAGGAGCAAAGAAGCCAGTCCAAGTCCAAAAACCTAAAAAGTAGGGAGGATGACAGTGCAGCCTTCAGTCTGTGGCCAAAGGCCTGAGAGCCCCTGGCACATCACTGGTGTTAAGTCCAAGGGTCCAAAAGCTGAAGAACTTGGAGTCTGATGTTTGAGGGCAGGAAGCATCCAGCATGGGAGAAAGATGAAGGCCAGAAGACTCAGCAAGTCGTTTTTCCACCTTCTTCTGCCTGCTTTATTCTAGCTGTGCTGGCAGCTGATTAGCTGAGAGCCCCTGGCAAATCACTGTTGTTAAACCCAAGAGTCCAAATCTGAAGAACTTGGGGTCTGATATTCGAGGGCAGGAAGCATCCAGCGTGGGAGAAAGATGAAGGCCAGAAGACTCAGCAAGTCAAGTATTTCCACCTTCTTCTGCCTGCTTTATTCTAGCCACACAGGTAGCTGATTAGATGGTGCCCACCCAGACAGAGGGTGGGTCTGCCTTTCCCAGTCCACTGACTCAAGTGTTAATTTCCTTTGGTAACACCCTTACAGACACACCCCAGAACAATACTTTGCATCCTTCAATCCAATCAACCTGACACTCAATATTAACCATCACAGTGTTACATATGTACAAATAAACTGACTTTAGAGAAATCTATTTCTGAAATATTTGGAGTTCAGCATAAGAACTTCTGTAAGTTCACCATAAAAACTTGACTCAATTCCCTGTTAAAATCCAATTGTCTGGGTTTTCATTGCATAGGACTATTGCTATTCTTCTATATAGGAAGAAGGAATGGATTCACTCTCTTCCAAGCTTAATATGTCATTCAGTAGCAATTAGTTACCTTAATGACTTTCAGAAACTCCAATGCTAATATTACACCCAAAGGAAAGATGGAAAAAATTATCTCCTTGTCAGCATTCTCTGGGAACTGTTACTTGAATCAAATAGGTCCCTGGAGGAATGGCCAAATTAAATTAATTTATTTTCACAACATAATAGCATTCATGAGCAAGCTCTGGGATTGCTTGCGCTTCTAATCAAGAAGAATTCTGTTACTGAAAATTTAAAACCTGCCATATTTGCTTATCATAACTTAAAGATACTTTTATTGATAAAAGAATTCAACATTTCGATTTTAAAACAAACAGAAGTACATTAATTAAAGAGATAAAGCACCCTGTCCTTTTCACTCCATCCTGCTTTCTAGAGGTAAACATTGATAAGATTTTGAGTATACAATATTTTTGCATATGAATGCAAATTTCTATGATGTGTAAACACGCATGTATGTTATACATACTGTTTAAACCGTATAATGTTCTGCAATTTTTTTCACTTAATGACTGGTTCATTTTGATAACTATTTCATTGTGAGAATATACCATAATTTTTAACTAGCCTCTGAATTAATAGACCTCTAAGTTATTTCCATCATTGGCTATTAAAAACAATGACTCATTGCAAGTACATTATAAGAAAGAAAAAATAAAATAAGTCCCTGTCATCCAGGAACAGATCTCAATGTTAACAGGCCTCAATGTTATTATAAACTAATGTGATGCTCATAGCTATTCCATACTGTTTTCATAGAACATCCAATTCTGACAAGGATGCTGTGCAATACAAAATGCCAGACACCTGCCTCTCTTGATAAATGAGTGATTGCTAATTCTTTACTAGTCACAGCTTTATCCTAGCTCTTGCCTGCCTTCCCTATAGATAAGATTTATTGAGATACCCAAGTATTGAATTGCTTCCTTTCAGATGGTATCAAGAGTGTTCTGTGGAACCTCTCTAAAACTATCCAACTAAAACCCCAATTCTATAATCTGTTCATTCTAATATCATCTTACTCAGACAACCCCCAATCAGCTACAGGTGTGTCCCTGGTGGTCTTTACTGGAGGGTATTAACAATTTAGTTCTTTAAATATGTAGGTAACGTTTTTAGAACTGGAATTCCTGAGTCAAAGAGATCAGTGTTTAAAATCGTGATAGGTATTGCCTAATTGCCCTCCACATATTGCACAATTTTTAAATGCTCACCAACAATTTTTCTATTGGTTGCTAGCCTTTTCATACAGTTATGTAAAGTTTTCTTTATCATGATGATAATGATTGCAATGAACTAGACACTTTGCTAAGTGATTTCCATGTAACAGACAACCTCTTATTAATGCTCATAACAAACCTGTGATATAAGTACTATTCCCATTTTAGAGATGAGAAAACTGAGGTGGTTAGATGCTATGCAGTTGCCCAAGGTCACTTGGCCAGGAAGTGCTAGAGCTGGAATTTGTCCTGTCTAACACCAGAGTCCCTGCTTGTATCCACTGTATCATGGAGCCTCATTACAGTAATAGAAAATGTGCTGGGTCTACATGAAAAAAAAGTTAAAGCCATGTTGAGAAACGTAAAGGAAGGCCGAAATGAATGAAAAGCCATACTATATTCTTGGACACAAAGATTCCCTGTTTTAAAGATGCTATGTTTCCTTATATAATTCCACACATTTTCAACCAAAAACATTTCATTTTGGTGCACTTGACAAAATAATTTTAATGTTTAACTGCAAGAAGAAAATGTAACAGTAACCATGAAAAGTCTGAAAATTAATAATGAATTTGGACTAGCTCTCCCAAGTACTAAAATTTACTGGAACCAGTGCAAGTATTAAAATTTACTAGAACCAGTGCAAGGATAGTGTAATTAAAGGAAGAGACTAGAGCCCAGTAGTAGACCCAGATGTAGATGACATTAGAAGCCAGTGGAAAATAGAGGAACTACTCAGGAAATAGGAAAGGTATAACTGACTAGCCTCATACAAAAAATTATAGACGGATGCCTACTCTACTACACCAAAAGATTTAGCCATAAAATATTAAGCCATATAATTAGAAAAAAATTTTTTTTAAGTTTTAATCAAAGAGCAGGAAGATTTTTCTAATAATGGCATAAAACACATTAGCTATAAAGAAAAATGTGATGGCCAGGCACGGTGGCTCATGCCTGTAATCCCAGCACTTTGGGAGGCCCAGGTGGGCGGATCACTTGAGGTCGGGAGTTCAAGACCAGCTTGACCAACATGGAGAACCCGTCTCTACTAAAAATGCAAAATTAGCCAGGCGTGGTGGTGCATGCCTGTAATCCCAGCTACTCAGGAGGCTAAGGCGGGAGAATCGCTTGAACCCAGGAGGCGGAGGTTGTGGTGAGCCAAGATTGCGCCATTACACTCTAGCCTGGGTGACAGAGCGAGACTCCATCTCAAAAAAAAAAAAAAAGAAAAATGTGACACATTTGACTAAAAAAATTTAAAAGCAGAAAATAACAGGAACAAAGTGAAAAATGTTTCTAAAACATACTAGAGGGGAAATGTTTCTCACATTTTCACACTTTGTGGTATTTATTGTAATTTTTATGATTGATAAAGGACATGTGGCTCACTGTAAAAATAAACACAATTATGAAGAAGATAAAAATTGCTCCCAAAGAGTAAAAATAATTAATATTTGGGTACCCAGCCTTCCAGACATTTTTTTCTGTGCTCACATATATCATATGAATAAAATGTATAATGTCTTCGGGGATAATATTTATAATGTAAATGTCTATATTTTTAATAGGCTCATATAACATAATCAACCACTTTTGATTCTTCAACAATATATTGTGACCATTTGTTCTTTTCATGCATATACAAAGATATGATTCTCAGAGAGCAGTCTCCAGGCCAGTAGCATGAGAAACTGTGGGTAGCCTGGGCAACATGACGAAACCACATCTCTACAAAAAATACAAAAATTAGCCCACTGTAATGGCAAGTGCTTATGGTCCCAGCTACTCAGGAGGCTGAGGTGGGCAGATGGATTAAGCCCTGGAGGTCAAGGCTGCAGTGAGCTAGGACCACACCACTGCACTTGCACCACTGCACTCCAGCCTGAGTGACAGAATGAGTCTCAAAAAAAAAAAAAAAAAAAGAATAAAAGAAGTTGTGAGAAATGCACCTCCTTAAGGCCCGTGGCAGATCTGTTGAGTCAAACATTTCTGAGTTTTCACAAGCGCTCCCTATAATTTTGGTGATGTTCACTTATGGCATCTCTTTTCACCACGTAGTATTTATTTGGTTGTATGGCTTTACCATAATTTATGTAACCAACTCCCATTGTTGATTTTTTTGCTGTTATAAACAATGCTGCAACAAACATTCTTTTTTTTGTAAAGTCTTTATTCAGATGTAATTCATATGCCATATAATTCACCCATTTAAAATATACAATCCAATGGTTTTTAGTATATTCAAAGAATTAGGCAGCTATCACTACAATCTAATTTTACAGCATTTTAAAATCACCCCATAAAGAAACCCTATACTCGGCCGGGCGCGGTGGCTCAAGCCTGTAATCCCAGCACTTTGGGAGGCCGAGACGGGCGGATCACGAGGTCAGGAGATCGAGACCATCCTGGCTAACATGGTGAAACCCCGTCTCTACTAAAAAATACAAAAACTAGCCAGGCGAGGTGGCGGGCACCTGTAGTCCCAGCTACTCGGGAGGCTGAGGCAGGAGAATGGCATAAACCCGGGAGGCAGAGCTTGCAGTGAGCTGAGATCCGGCCACTGCACTCCAGCCTGGGCGACAGAGCGAGACTCCGTCTCAAAAAAAAAAAAAAAAAAAGAAACCCTGTACTCATTAGCAGTCCCTCCCCATTCCTCTCATTCCCAGCACCTAGTAACCACTAAACTATTTTCTGACTCTCATGGATTTGCCTGTTCTGGACATAATATATAAATGGAATCATACAATGCATGGTCTTTTGTGTCTGTCTTCTTTCACTTAGTGTAGTATTTCAAGACCCACCCATATTGTGGTGTGTATCAGTACTTTATTTTTAAAAATAATTTTTTAGGCCAGGCATGGTGGCTCACACCAGTAATGCCAGCACTTTGGGAGGCAGGTGGATCACTTGAGATTGGGAATTCAAGACTAGCCTGGCCAACATGGTGAAACCCTGTCTCTACTCAAAATACAAAAAGTAACTGGTCATGGTGGCTCACGCTTATAGTCCCAGCTACTCGGGAGGATGAGGCAGGAGAATCTCTTGAGCCTGGGAGGCAGAAGTTGCAGTGAGCCAAGATTGAGTCACTGCACGCCAGGCTGGGGGTTGGGGCAAGGCTCAGTCTCAAAGAAAATAATAATAATAATAATAATTTTTTATTTTGTGAGTATATAGTAGGTGTATGTATTTATGGGGAACATGAGATCTTTTGATCCAGGCATGCAATGCATAATAATCACATCATGGAAAGTGGGCTATCCATCCCCTCAAGCATTTATCTTTTATATTACAAATAATCCAATTATATTATTTTAGTTATTTTAAAATGAACAATTAAATTATTATTGACTACAGACACTCCATTTTCCTATCAAATAATAGGCTTTATTCATTCATTCTGACTAGTTTTTGGACCCATTAACCATCTCCACCTCCTCCCCACCCCCAACAACCCTTTCCAGCTTTTGGTTATGACTCTTCTATTATTGATCTCCATGAGATCAATTTAAAAAATTTTTAGATCCCACAAATAAGTGAGAATATGTGATGTTTGTCTTCCTGTGCCTTCTATGTTAAGTGAAATCACTTAACATAATGTCAGTATTTCATTTTTTAAATGATCAAATAATGTTCCATTTTATACTACATTTTATTTAGCCATTCAGCAGTTCATGGATATTTGGGTTGTCTCCACTTTTTGGTTCTCATGAATAGTGTCTCTATGAATATTCTTTTTTGTGTTGATGAACAAGTTTTTGTGTGCATCTATGTTTTCCTTTCCAAGCACTCTTTAAAAAAAGTTTTGAGGTTTAAATGACATGCCATAAAATTCAGTCATTTTAAGTGTATAATGCAATAATTTTTACTAAATGTACAGAGTTGTGTTATCATCAAGACAATTCTCAACAAGCATTCTTGTCCATGCGTTTTTTCACTCTTGAGAAGATATTTTAAATTAAGTTAAACGTTATCACTTTCCCCATCAGGACTATCTAAGCCTCAATATTTGCCCTCCCTGAGACTGGAGGTGGTTGAGACCAGAAAACAGAGATTTTGGAAAGGCCATAAAGTAACGTAAGGATCTAACTAATTAATTGGGTAATTTTCTGGATTCCAAAATGTAAAACACTCCACTCCTATCTTCTGGGACATTCTCCTTTAATTACTTAACACATTGTCATTTGAAATTCAGCTTTGCTTGTCTGGTCTCAGCTGCTCAGCTGTCAGAAGATTATGCTTTTTTGTTGTTGTTCAGTGAACTGTAGAGGGAAAAAGAAAGTATGGCAACTTTAGTGAGAAAAAAACCTAATGTGGAGCTGAAATAGTCATTATCAATGTATTATAGTCCAAAACATTTTTTTTGTTTTGAGACTGTCACCCAAGCTGGGGTACAGTGGAGTGATCTCGGCTCACTGCAAGCTCCACCTCCCAGGTTCAAGTGATTCTCCTGCCTCAGCCTCCCAAGTAGCTGGGACTACAGGCGTGTGCCACCACGCCTGGCTAATTTTTTGTATTTTTAGTAGAGATGGGGTTTCGCTGTGTTGGTCAGGATGGTCTCAGTCTCCTGACCTGTGATCCTCCCGCCTTGGTCTCCCAAATTGCTCAGATTACAGGCATGAGCCACCGTGCCCGGCCATCCAAACCTTTTTTAACTGTTAGTGTCACAATGTAGTCAGTGTTGCCATCTCCAAATTGTCAACCCCACTTCCTGCTATCTCCAGAGATGACCAAGGAAATCCTGCCTCCAGGACATTCCAGGCAAATCACACCTGGAATGCTATGAACCCTGGCACCCAATATCTGTGTGTTCCTGTTTGAGGGCTGGAACAGACTACATGTAAGCTGCATGGACTCCTTTTGTCCTGAGAAGTACACCGAAAAACTCTCTGACTTTGGTTTCCTCCTGGTCTTCTAAGGATGGTTGCATTTATTTATTTATTGAGACAGAGTCTCGCTCTTCTTGTCCAGAGTGCAATGGCACGATCTCAGCTCACTGCAACTTCCACCTCCTGGGTACAAGTGATTCTCCTGCCTCAGGCTCCCGAGTGTCTGGGATTACAGGCGTGTGCCACCATGCCCGGCTATTTTTTTTTTTTTTTTTGGATTTTTAGTGGAGAAGGGGTTTCACCATGTTGGCCAGGCTGGTCTTGAACCCCTGACCTCAGTCAGGTGATCTGCCCACCTCAGCCTCCCAAAGGAATTACAGGCATGAGCCACCGTGCCTGGCTGGTTGATTTAATTTATTATTATCTTTTACAACACTTAATTTTGAGCTCCAGCAAAATTGTTTAATAAATACAAAGATTGTATACCAAAGAAAGATGTCACACATTTGATATTTTGGGACTATTAAAGATCCATCTTATAAAAATACCATCAAATTTTTCCCAGCTTACCAAGTAAGCTAGGTTTGTTTTTAGTTTACTAGTCTCCCTTTCTGCATCCTTCTTCTTACTCAAGTACTCCCAACCCTTTGAAAGCCCTCCAGAAAAGATATGACAGATCCTCTCTAGCTGTCCTCTCTGGCCATTCTTTTGCCTTAATCCACCCCTTGCATTCCCTCCATCACTGCCCTGGCCTTCCATTTGGCACTTGTCTACTTCTCCATTTTCCTCCCCACAATGAGAGAAGCTCTCAAGAATATGCACTATGTCTGTTGTATTCTTAGCTCTTATTACTGAGTCTGGTGCATGGTATCTACTGAATAATTCACTGTTAAAAAATGAATGAATGATGAAGTAAGAGTAAAATTAGACCATTTCTAGAGGAATTTGCATTTTAATATCTCTGACTATGGGTTTTTAACTTCAATAAGCCCTAAGCTGTGGTTCTTAACTTGGTGACTATTTTTCCCTCCCATTGGCAATTTCTGGAGACATTTTTGGTTGTCACAACAGGGGAGGAGCTACTAACACCTAGTAGGGAGAGGTCAGGGATATGGCTAAACATCTTTCAATGCCCAGGACAGCTCCCCACAGCAAAGAATTATCCAGCCCAAAATGTCTATATTGCCAAGTTTGAGAAACTATGTCCTAGAAAAATTTTAGGGACAGGAGGGGCATCATAGCCCCTGAAATTGTATCATTTAGGCACTTATTTTTAAGCAGTCCTTACATCTGCAGACAGATACTACTGAATGCTGTTCATGGAAATGCCTCCCTATTTCTTTGTTAAGATTTTATATAAATGTATTCCATAGGTGTGTTTTTTTGTATCTTGGATGAGTAAAAGAAGAAAGAGTATGGCTGTGTCCCTTAAAAGATTTTGTGGCAAGTCTGAACTGGGACTATTTTTAACCTAGACTGTATCCAAGTATCCACTGAGCACCTACTATGTGCCTGGCATTATTCTGGGGTCTGGAATTACAGCACTGAGCAGGACACATGAGGTCTCTGTTTTCAGGGCAATGACACTCTCATGGGGGTAGATGCAATAAACAAACCGGTGACTCTAAAACATGTTGGCAAAGCTAAGGGCTATAGTAAAATAAAATGGGAGAATATGGTAAAGGGGCAAGTTTAGATTGGATGATCAGAGAAAACCTCATGGAAAGGAGATCTCTAAGCTGAGATGTGCACGCCATAGGAAGATCTAAGTGGAGAACAATAGCAAAGGGAACAGCCAGGGCAAAGGCGCTGTGGTGGGAGGAGCTTGATGTGCTAGATGAATGAGAAGGCCTCTCCGTGTAGCTTCACTATTATGGTGGAGGGCAAGTGGTGCAGGATGGGGCTGGAGGTGTAGTCAGGGGCCACATGACAGAGACCAGATAAGCAGTATGGATTTCATTCCAAGTACAATATGGATATGGGGAATGCAAGGACCTGATTTTTATTTGTAAAGGATCATCCAAGATGTTCTGTGAGAATGGAGTAGAAGAAACAAGTAGGGCAGAGTCGTAGGGGAGCCCATGGTATTCACTGGGAGATGCTGTTTGTTGGATATGGTCATATTCCATGCTGACGAGTCCCAACAGGAGAGTGTTTTCTAACAGCAGAAGTGGCATGTTTGTGAAATCACATAAGACACTTTCCAGTGTTGGGGCACAGAAAATGATACCCCCAAACGTGGCACTTTGGTATGTTGAGTACTTTGAATTATAAAACAAAATAAAATTTCTGGACCCTCTAAATGCCAAGGGGGAAGTTTAGCCCTGGAAACTCAGTCACCATAGCATGTTTGCTTCTTTTTGCTTCTTGAGTATAGATTAACTCTCTTCCTCATTGCTCTTGTTCTGTAATTGACTAGGAGAGACCAGAGATCAGACCTCCTCTTCCAATCACTGGTCTTTGTTACAGATTAATTGCCTCCTTTATTGTCCTGTGTCTAACTCAGACCAGATGGCACAAAAGACCCTATGACTGTTATATCCTCAGTGTGGAATGTTAAATATACCTTTTTCAAAAGGAAAAGACCACCTCAACTAATCGAATCATTGTAACTATGCATTAACCCTTATATAGAAAGATGTTGAAATTCTGTTGTGCTCCTCTAGGCTTTTCCTGTGTAAATGATCCTAAACTTCTTCACTTCTGAACACTGACTTCCATTGGTGGCCATTTTCAAACTTTTGCACTTGAATAAACTCTGTTTAATCTACATTCTGAACTTTATGATTACTTTAGATTGACAGAGTTAAAGAAAATTGTAAGACCTCAGAACCATAGTCTCTCTCTGACCTTTCCCTACCACCCTTTCTCTCTGATCCTTTTTTTTTTTGAGACAGAGTCTTGTTCTGTCACCCAGGCTGCAGTGCAGTGGCACACTCTCAGTTCACTGCAACCTTGCCACCAGGCTTCAAACGATTCTGCTGCCTTAGCCTCCCGAATAGTTGAAACGACAGGTGCCCACCACCATGGCCAGCTAATTTTTTAGTAGAGGCAGGGTTTCACCATGTAGGCAGGGCTAGTCTTGAACTCCTGACCTCAGGTGATCTGCCCACCTCAGCCTCCCAAAGTGTTGGGATTATAGGTGTGAGCCACCACGCCTGGCCTCTCTGATCCTTTCTTTCCGAAAACATTAGGAGGGACTGTCTCTGGAATTTCCTTATCTGAATATGAAACCTTCTTTCCAAAAGAAATGCAGTTGTCTTAAGACCCCTTCCCTAGGGATCTCATCAAATAACCAAGAAAGACCAATCACTAGAGGCCCAGCACAGTGGCTCAGGCCTGTAATCGCAGCACTTTGGGAGGCCGAGGTGGGCAGATCACTTGAGGTCAGGAGTTTGAGACCAGCCTGGCCAACATGAGAAAACCCTGTCTCTACTAAAAATACAAAAATTAGCTGGGCATGGTGGCAGGCACCTGTAGTCCCACCTACTTGGGAGGCTGAGGCACGAGAATCACTTGACCCTGGAAGGTGGAGGTTGCAGTGAACCGAGATCACACCAATGTACTCCAGCCTGGGTGACAGAGTGAGACTCTATCAGAAGCAAACAAACCAAAAAAACCCCATATATATATATGGGTTAAAAAAATATATATATATATATATAAAACTGGAGAAGTGAAGAGCCTGGGGGTCTTCACCACACCCAGACTTTTCATCTATTCTTCTGAGGGCAATTCTCAGAAATTGCCTGGAGGACTTTATCTGCATAATAAGACAACCTTTGTTCATTGTAAAGTTCTGCTCCTCACCTGCCTATCTCCTCCCCCAGAGCTCAGGGGAACTTTGTCCCAGGCCATTATTCTTTGGGATCATTTATTTTCCCTGAAAATAATTTACTCCTACATCCCTATCTCCCCATCTCCTATGAAGAAGGGTATATAAGTATCTGGACCTTACTGGTTTATTGGGTAATCACACTCCTGTGATTTTCCCTCATGCACATTAAATATGTTTGTATCCCTTTTTCTCCTGTTAGTCTGCCCTTTGTCAGTTCATTTTCAGCAAAACTGCAGTGAGCAGAGAGGAAGCTTTCCTTCTGCTCCTACACTGGAGACTTACAGAAATGCTTGGGGTATCCTAATTTTGGGGGGATTGAGATCCTGTATTAGCAACTGAAGAAACCATCAAATGAGGATGTTAATGCAATGTTACTGCTACCCACAATTTAGGGAGTCTTGGTAAAATGTGGGTTATATATAAGCTAATATTTTGAGTCAATAGACCTTCTCCATTGCCCATGTGGACTTTATAGTTCTGCCAGAGTTTTAAAATTCAGATAGTAATGGGATGTGCTTTCCCTAGCCTATGGAACTTGCTGCTTTCTACGTTCAATAGCTAGAATACTTCTTATTCCACCTCTGAATTCTGTATATGCAGAACATTTCACTGGTGAAAGTCACATGCTCACCATTAGCAGCTGTAAATCTCTAGGCAAAGGATGATGATACTAGGATGAAGCATTTATCTAAGAGGAATTATATATCTAAGGTTGATGGTAGAGAATGTATTTGATAATTTTGTGGGTTTGTCTGGCCATGTGCTCTAAATGTAATGAGCCTGACAATTTTTGCCTGAAGGAGAAGGTACAAAAATATTGATGGATCAGTTCAGAACTCTTCCAATTACAAGTGTCAACAGCAAGATAGTCTAACAGTAGTTTTTAAAAAGAGGCAAGTGGTTGCTGGCATTGATTCTTCAATTCATGATGCCATCAAAAGCCAGACTCTATCTTTCAGCTGTATTAGTCTCAGCTTTGGCTTTTTGTCCTAGTGCTTTTCTTGCTTAAGGCAGAAAGAAGGCAGAGAAAGACATGGTGCCAGTTGTCAGGAAAGAAAAGCTATCTCAGCAACCCCCCCATGAAACTTATCCTTTCAACTCATTGGCCAGAAATAGAACACATGACCTTTCCCAGCTGCAAGAGAGCTGGAAACCAGGTACCTGGCTTTCTGACCTCAAGAGTAGGAGAATGAAAGAGAGAAGGAGGTTGGGAATGGTTTTGGGTTAATTTGCCAACAGAATCTGCCACACCGACCAAGGGAGACTTGGAGGGAATGTGTAGCAAAGATAAGATGTAGAACTCTGAAATACACAACAGTGGATGTAAAGCACATGGATTATATATACATGGGACAATGTCGTCTTCACTCTCTCTGTAATCTTTCTACAAACTGTCTTATAGTGCTTCATGCTATATATACTCTAACACATTAGCATAACTACAGTAAGAGACATCTTGCACTGAAGAATTTTAAAGCAATATTATTGTCTATTCAATCACAGTATCCTAATTTTTAGGTTCAAGTTAATACTCAATTTTCATATATTATGGAGTCTAAGAATATCTTAACAGTAACTGCCAATTGCTGGCATATTCAGGCAAGATTTTTTTTTAATATAAATTCTCATGTATTCTGTGGTTTGTATAAAAGCCTGTGGTTTGAGATGCCTTCAGCATGGTTGGAGGAGTGGAAAGAGAAAGAGAACAGGAGAAAATAGCAACCAGGTGGGGAAGCTCTTTTGAAAGAAGAGAATTCTCTGGAATATTGTCTTCAGGGTGTTATGGAAGGTAGACACAATAAAACTGTAAGGAAAGAAAGTAGGCCTGGGAGAGTATGATTTTAAAAAAAAAAAAAGGAAGGAAAAATTTTTAAATCTAGAAAGTGAAAGCATTGTGAGTGTAGTGCTTGTATATCCCCTACCTAACTTCATTTGTTAGGTAATGTGATGGGGTTAGGAGGTGAGGCCTTTGGTAATTGATTAGATCATGAGGGTGGAGCCCTCATGACTGGTATTAGTGTCCTTATAAAAGAGACCTGGAGAGCTTGCCTCCCCTTCTGCCGTATAAGGTTACAGTAAAAAGACGGCAGTCTGTGAACCAGGAAGTAGGCCCTTACCAGACATCAAATCTGCCGTTGATACAGAATGGCTGGGCTCCCAGCTATACCCCACCCTCAAGCCTAGAACCTCGGCCCTAACTGAAAACAGCTGACCCCATTTTTCACCCCAAATTTTGTTGTTTTGGCCTGCCAGACCCTATCCTCTGCCCATAAAAAGACTAGCTGGCAGAGCAACACAAGCAGCTGATGCAAGCGGTTGGGGATGCAAGCAGCTGAGCGCTGGGGATACCAGCTGCTGAATGTCAGGGATACAAGTGGCTAAGTGTTGGAGACTATGTATAGATGCGTCTAATTTCAGATGGTGTGGATTCAGGGGAAGATCACCTTCTTTCCGCACCATCCCCTTTCTAACTCCCATCCCACTGAGAGCCATCACTCAATAAAATCCTCTGCATACACTACCCTTCAATCTGTTTGTGTGACCTGATACTTCCTGGATGCCAGACAAGAACCCAGGTGCCCACAGGGCAGGGGCTTGGATGCTGTTGTGGGGCCCACACAGAGCCTACTCCCGCCAGAGGAGTGACCGGCCAGTTCCAGCGTTCATTCCCTCCTCTTCCTGCACTCACTTGCTCGCACGCTCCCTCTCGCGTGAGGAACAGCCAGTGGTGGGCTGAGTGAAACAAGTCACTCCAGTTCCCACTCAAAAATGGGGTCAAGGAAACTATCCCATCTCACTGGCACCTTGATTTTGGACTTCCCAGCCTTCAGAACTGTGAGAGATAACTGTTTGTTGTTTAAGGCATCCAGCTATGATATTTTTGTTATGGCAGCCTATATTAGTCCATTTTCACACTGCCAATAAAGACATACCCAAGACTGAGCAATTTACAAAAGAAAGAGGTTTCATGGACTTACAGTTTCACATGGCTGGGGAGGCCTCACAATCATGGCAGAAGGCAAAGAGGAACAAGTCACATCTTACGTAGATGGCAGCAGGCAAAGAGAGAGCTTGTGCAGGGACACTCTGCCTTATAAAGCCATCAGATCTTGTGAGACATATTCACTATCAAGAGAACAGCACAGGAAAGACCTGATATCATGATTCAATTACCTCCCACCAGGCCTCTCCCACAACATGTGGGAATTTAAGATGAGATTTGGGTGAGGACACAGCCAAACCATATCACAGCCTCAACAGACTAAGGCAGAGATTATTACAAGTAAACAAAAATTTGTTGAATAATTGTGATGAACATCTAATCATACTATCTGAATTCTCATTTGCCAGATTCCTCCTGTCCAATATTTCCAAATCCAGTGGAATCACAGAAGATAAGAACCCAAATTAAAACATTTTTCTTCTGGCTGGGCTAGCGTCTGTAATCCCAGCACTTCGGGAGGCTGAGGCAGGTGAATCACCTGAGGTCAGGCATTCAAGACCAGCTTAGCCAACATGGTGAAACCCTATCTCTACTAAAAATGCAAAAATTATCCAGGCCTAGTGGTGTGCGCCTGTAATCCCAGCTACTCAGGAGGCTGAGGCAGGGGAATTGCTTGAACCCAGGAGGCAGAGGCTGCAGTAAGCCAAGACAATGCCACTGTACCCCAGTCTGGGCAATAGAGTGAGACTCTGTCTCAAAAAAACAAACAACAAAACAACAATTTTCTTCCATTTTAACAAGTTTGGGGAATGAGTGATCCTTTACTGTGAGTTGTTACTATATTGGTTGGATGCTTCTGTCTCCAAGTAATAGAAAATCAATTGGAAGTGGCTTAAACACTTTTAGTGTTATCTCAAATCACAAAAAGTCTAAAGGCTGAATTGATCCAGCATCACAACGTTGTCATTAGGAACTCAGACTCTTTCTATATTCCATGTTCCTACCCACAGCTGGTTAGCTTTCATCCTAGGCCTGTATCCTCATGTTTGCAAAGTGGCTACCAAAGCTCCAGAAATCATGCCCTCACACTTTCTTCTAAAGGCAGAAGGGAAGAAGGGAACTCTCCTCATACATCTCTTTCTTTTTATTTATGAGGAAAGTTTCTCCACACTTTGCTTATGTCTCGGTGGCTGTAACTGGTCATACCTGTGCTGTAGCTGAAAGGCAGCTGTTTCAGGAAAGAAATAACTATCATTTCCAACTCTGTTGTGGGAGACAACTTTTGTCAAACAGCCATAAAGGGAGAGAAATGACTATTGTGCAGGGAACCTTGTGGGTGAGAAAACAAAATTGCTCCATTAAGATTTGGTAGCTTCCCTTAGATATTTCGGTAAAAGCGAGCCAGATTTCTAAACCCAATTTCATATCAGAATGGTTTAGGCCCAGATATTTCCTGTCTGTCTCCTGAGAGTAATTCTAGCCTCTTAACGGATTCCAGGGCATAGGATACTGATCACAAGCCTGAGTTAGCTCTTCTGCTAGCATGCTTTTCCACTTTAAGGAGGAATATCTGTATTAAAAAGAAGAATGTGTTTCAGTAACATATTATGTCACCAGAAACTTCATTAACGGGGGCTTAAATAATATAGGAGGTTAAGAAAGGCAGTTGATGTATGCTGGCTCCAAGAATTTGTTGCATTAACCAAAAAACACTCCTGAGATTCTTGTGATAGAGGAGAGGGTTTATGTGGTACATTGAGGAGGTGACTCCATCAGTACTATGGCAGGAAAGAAAGCTGGGATGGACAGAAGGTATAGACTCCCTGAATTGCCCTCTGCCTGGAGGACATGGCGGACTCCATGTATCAGGCATCATTGATAGGTTCTTCTCAGTCTTAAATGCTTCTGGGAATAAGCCTCTAATACCCAACTAGACCAGCCCCATCTCTCATAAGATAGATTTGAAATGAATGCTTCTGGATTTAAACATGCCATAAGGACTATGTCAGATCTACTTTTAGGGCTATTTTGGCTTATAGTTTAAGTTTTCTCCTTTTCAATCCACCCTTCCCCCCAACCATCAGGAAATATTACTGGAACTTAAAATGTCTTGACACAAGATTTTTCAATCTATACCTATAAATAAATGGGTTAAACTGAATTTCCAAGAGAAATAATAGGTGAACATATTTATTCACACTAGGTTGCAAACACTCAGGTAATAAGTATACACTAACAGATGAATGCAACAGCTCTTTTCTTTTACTGAATTATATAAACATAGCTCCAAAGCTGAGTGGCACCAAGCATACATTTTTATTCACTTTCCATTGAAAGATCTGTGGCTGACCTCAGCAAGGATGGGGTAGGTCTGATGATGGGATGAGACACAGCACAAATTTCCTTATATGGCAAAAGGATAGCAGTCTTGAGTGGTGATGGGACCCTCCTCCAGTTTAATGATAAAAAACTAGTGACTCTGAACTTCTAACTCCTTGAACCTAGAGGGAAGAGTCCCTTAATTCAAGCAGATTAAGCTACGGTGACCCTTGGACTTTGTATTTACTTTTTGTGCGTTAGGAAGACAAAGAAACAGCAGAAGCATCAGGTGTTCCCAGGGCATTTAGTAGGATAAACATACTGAACAGACAAGAAACTGCACTGAAGTGTCAGTCATCCTTGGAATTGCAACTTACCTTCAGCAAAACAGCATCAAGTATCATTCAATTAATGCTGTTAACTTGAATTATATTGGCATTGTTTATATTTATTTTATATTTTTTTCATGTATAATTATAAAGGGACATTAAACATAAGCATTTTGTACCAAGTTTATGTTTAAGAAACATAATAGAAATAAGTCAACACAAGGATTCTGTGTATTTTTCTGTAAAACATGTCCATATATGACTTAAATGTGAGAATCTCTGACCTCTGACTAGAGCATTCATTACATATTAGGAATATTGGTCCATTCCACTATATGCTCTACTGTAGAGCAGGGCTCCCCAACCCTCAGGCCATAGACCAGTAGTGGTCCCTGGCCTATTAGGAATGGGGCCGCAGCAAGTGATCTATTACCACCTAAGCTCCGCCTCATTTCAGATCAGCAGTGGCATTCAGTTCTCTGAGAAGCGCGAACCCTATTGTGAACTGTGCATTTGAGGGATCTAGGTTGCATGCTCCTTACAATAATCTAATCCTTGATGATCTGAGGTGGAACAATTTCATCCTGAAACCATTCCCCCACCCCTGGTGGTAGAAAAAATGCCTTCCATGAAAATGATCCCTGGTGCCAAAAAGGTTGGGGACTGCTGCTGTAGAGGAAGAAAAATAATTTTTTCCTCAATTTTTGTAAGTTCTTAGTTAGAACAAACTCCTATAACAAAAGACAGGTAAATAAAAGAAAAACAGAAGTTTATTAACATGTATGTTTCATATGTATATGGGAGATGCCCAGGGAATGAGTAGTTCTCAAAGAGGTGGCTCTGAATTTCAGCTTACATGGCACCTTCCACAAAGAAAAATAAAATTTTAAAGAAGTGACAAGAAAAAAAAAAAAAGGACTGTGAGTCTCTAGAGGCAGCAAATTGGGAGAAAGTGAATAAATGGCAGAGAAAGGCAACTTAGTAAAGCTTGTTAATGCAGCTTCCTCTGGTGCCATCTCCAGGCCGGTAAGGGTCCAAAGTCGTCTTCAGTGGTTAACTCTTGTCCTCCCCGGTAGAGAGGGTGGGGCAGGCTACATCTGTCTTTGAAAATCCATGTCCTACTTTTAGGCAAATAGATGGAGGGCAGAGAGATTTCTTGCATCTGCTTCTTTGTAATTGCCTTCAGCTCAAAACAATCTGGAGGCCAAAGCAGCATGTTTCTGGGTGGCGATTTCTGGTCTCTCACAATACGAAAAAAAAAAAAATCCCTTGTTTTGTCAAAGCTAAATTATTCTAGTATGCTTCTGGATTAGATTTGCTGTAAGAGATGCTGACAACTGCCTTAGCTTTGTTGGTGCGAGGGGGGGCAATAAATATTTTATAGACATTTACTAACATCCCTCAATAAAACAAAACATGGCTAGTATAGCAGGTAAGCCTTTCACAGTCACAAAGTTGCAATACGCAGAAATGTCACTTTCTTTCTATATTCATCCATAAGTGTGCTTAGTGGTAGAACTCTTAATTCTGGCCAGCAATACAGTGGAAGAAATTAAAATGGCCAATTCAAAGTAACTCAGTTACTTGCAGATTTTTTTTTGTTTTTTTTTTGAGACAGAATCTTGCTCTGTCACCCAGGGTAGAGTGCAGTAGCACCATTTTGGCTCATTGCAGCCTCCGCCTCTTGGGTTCCAGGGATTCTTGTGCCTCAGCCTCCGCAGTAACTGGGACTACAGGCACACACTACCACGCCCAGCTAATTTTTTATAATTTTAGTAGAGACGGGGTTTCATGATGTTGGCCAGGCCGGTCTTGAACTCTTGGCCTCAAATGATCTGCCTGCCTTGGCCTCCCAAAGTGCTGGGATTACAGGCATGAGCCACCACACCAGGCCTACTTGCAGATTTTAAAATCTCTGTTGGGTAACCACTCAGTCAAATCTGGGACTCTTCCCCTCCCTGCTCACTTTCTCTGCTGTTCCTGGGGGTGTGCTAAGTTCTTAAGCTCTTGGGGAGGCTCATCCACCATGTGGCCAGGCTCTGTTCCCATTTACTTCCCATGACAGGAGTTTGTTTCTGCTGCCAGCCCTTACCTCCACCTCTGTCTTTGGGTTCATGCTCTGACTTTCGCTACAGATGTCTGTGGTCATTTCCATGGCCTTTAGTTTCAAGGTCTAGCATTTTGTTCCCTTTTTGGCCCAACCACAAGCTTTCTCTGGTCTCTGCCCCTCTTAGCATTTCTGTTTCCCTAGCTCCCAACTCCATCCCGGAGGGTTTCAAGAGCTCTTGCTTGCTTTTCTACCTGAGTGAGTATTTAGAACTGTCTGAAACGAACAAGCCTATTTGTAAAAATAATGGTGACACAGTTAAGCATAAGTATCTAACAAGAAACTACCTGCCCACAGCCTCTTGCAAAATCCCTAATTTACTTTGACAAAGTTGTGTGAAAGTTGGGGTCTTGATAGAAGAAAATAAAAAACCAGTATTGCTTCTGACAGTTCAAATACTGCTCTGGGAAAGCAGGAAGAATTGGATTCTCTTTTCTTAGATAAGGGAACAGAATGTCAAAGATAAGCTAGTGTTGCCTTGGGAAAAAACATTGGCTTTCAGGGTTTTTCTCTTCTGGGGGTCTGAGTGGCCTTTGAGGATTTGATACTAGGGGCCGAGCCAGTGTTGATTCTTGTGCCAGCGAGCTTTGTGTATAATGCATGCAGCTTCTAAAATGAAGAGCTGCCAAGTACTAACCGCCTCACACTGACTCAGTACCATCAGGGCCTGCTCAGTGTGTGGGCTGTATAGCTAAACTGCAGTTTCTAGGTGTTTTTCTTTTTTTTGTCTTGTTTTTCATTTTTTAAATGGGAATAAAAAGCTGACAGATACAGTTTCATCATAATTTCCCAATGCTCTTTCGCACCAGTTAAAGGAGAGTTTTGAATGGTGATGGGCTACATGTTTACATACACACAATTTTGAAAGTTAAAGTATCAGTTAAAAGGAGTTTTGCATGGATACAAACTTACCCCGTATAGGGGTGGCATTGAGGGTTGTTTTCTCCTCAGGCTGTCTTGATGGAAGAAAGCTAGTTGGAAAAGCTGAGTTGCTGTTTTGGCCTCTGACATTGATTTACTTTGTGACCTCAAGAAAGTCACCCTCTGGTATCTGTGTTTTAGATAAGTCAAGAACCTACCCTTGAAGTTGTACTGAGGGATAAAGCAGACTGTCTGAATGACTGGACTGGAGCTTCTCAGAAGGGCAGTGCAAATCTGAGTTTCTTGTGTACTGGCAAACCTGAGGTTGAAACGTCAGAGCTGGAAGGGGGCTCTTATCCCATCCAGCCCAGCTTTTGCATTTGGCAGATGAGGAACCCAGGGAAGGGAAAATGACTTACAAAGATCACATAGCCAATGAGTGTGGAGCTGGGGCTGTAACCCAGGCCTTATGATTACTGCGGAGTTATCCTTTTCCCCCAACATCTAATTATGAATAAAGAGTTTATTAAGTGGTTAACTGCAAGGCAAGATTGCTCACAGTACCCTCAATGACACTCCAGGCTCTGTGGCCTAGAGAACATAGAACAGAAGGAGGATTAAGGAAACTTCTCCAATAAATCAGGCAAAATTTGCTTTGAGTGTAAATTCTAATCAACGCTGTCATCTGTAGGAATGGGCCATGTCAGCAGCCCAGGGTTCCTACCTTCAAGTAGGAGGTAACCTCACACAGACACTTGACTTGGGAGGACAGGAGGAAGAAAGTATTGAATAAACAAAGCAGGATTGAGGGTAGGAGTAGAGGCCTTCTAGGGATGCTGAACTTGCGCACAGCGAACTTCCTAACAGCACTATCTGCCTCTTCCTCTACCCACCCCTAGGTTACTTTTATAGGGGAGGAAAGCAAATCTTATCCCTCTAGCCATCTTAGGTTCTCCCACTGAGGCCCTGTGAATTAGACTAACAAAAGCACTTTCACCAGAGAAACACAAACAGAAGTTTATTAGCATGTGTCACACATACACATGGAAGTACCCAAAGATGAGTAACTCAAAGGGATGGTTAGAACTTGGGCTTATATAACATCTGAACCAAAAAACCAATACTTTTGTAGAGAAGTGACAAGAGAAAGGAAAAGCACTTTGGACTTCATGGGGGAGAAAGTTGTGGGAAGATAAATGGGAAACTCATGGACGATAAGGGCTGGTTGGTCAAGTTTGTTCCTCTGTATCTAGCGTGTGGGATCTAGGATCTAGGGTAGTCTCAGGTGACTAAGAACTGTCCTGCCCTTCCTGGTAGAAAAAAGGAGAGCAGAGTTTTTCTTCTGTGCAATTCTTAATTATCATCAGCTCAGAATAATCCTTATGTCTGTTAAAGCAAACTAAATACGGCCTGAGAAGGACTCCGTACTTCTATATTTGAGTCCTTGTGGATGAACTGTGACCTAGCTGAATTGGTAGACGAGATTGAAAAGCTAACTAGGAGTATGTGCCTGTAACAGTCAGTGAGTCTTGGCCAATCCCAGCAGCCATACTTCAACCACTCATACACTGCTGAGTGTTCAAATTGTGTTTAAATAAGGCAAACGCCGAGCTGTAACCAGTCTGGCTGTTTCTGTGCCTCACTTCCTATTTCTATATGTCACTTTACTTTTTTCGTCTATAAATTTGTTCTGACCGCGAGGCACTCCTGGAGTCTCTCTGAATTGGCTGCCTGATTTGCGAATTGCTCATTGCTCAATTAAACTCCCTTAAATTTAATTCTGCTGAAGTTTTTTTTGTTTGTTTGTTTTTGTTTTTGTTTTTTTAACATGTCAAAGTGGCATATTTTGGGGTGGCATAATCTGCCACACCCTTCCTTCCTCCTGAAGAGTTTCTTTGAGGAATTCAACCACTACATTTGAAGCATGCAACTATGGGCCACCTAATTAGAAAAAGTTGTGCTGATTCAGGAAGTCCCAGTCCCCAGACTGAGTGACAGTAGATGGATGTGGGTAAAACGGTATCTTATTCTTGGCAGCTGAAAGTAAGTGAGAGGAAGGGGGTGTAGCCACATGTTATAGAAGGGCCTAAATTTAGGATTCACACAGTGTCTGAGCTGTGGACAGAGGTAAGGCGAGTGAGTGGGGATTCTACATACTTGGAATCTGTCCCTGAGAACTGATCTAGGCTTTTCTTTGAGTGATACCAATTTCCTGTCTTTTTTTCTGAGTAAACCTGACCATTTCAAGCTCATTGTCAGGATCAGAAACCCTGACAGATCGAGGAAGAGAAAGTGAAATGGAATAGAAAGGAGAATAGGGGTGGGAGAGCAGTAGGCACTGAGCGTGTCCAACTGGGTCCTGGTCTCAAGCGTTCATCTGTCTCACAACAGCCCTGGTCTTGTGGAACCAAAAGACAGAATAAGATCGTCCAGCAGAGACCAGGACCAGGGGTCTGGTTAGACCATAGATATTTGTTCAGGCAGAAATGAAGACCAGATAAGGTAGGGAAGGTGTGTGTGCATGACAGGTGTGGGTGGGGAGGCGAACCCAGAGAAAGGGGACCAAGCACCATGAGGGTTTGGAGCAGCCAGGAGGGGTTTATGGATCCATAGGACTTCAGCAAAAATAACAGACAAGCCAGTGGGTTCTAGGTGTCATGTTTTGGCATCTAGCTCAACTATGCGAGTCCTCGGAGCCACCACCAAATCCAGATAGACTTCTGATCTCAGAACACAATTCTGTCTACTCCCTTGGGCTTGGCTGTCAGACTCTGCCCAGTTTAGGTAGAAAAATCGGCCACAAGAGGGCAGTAGGAAGCCACTGACGCTGGCGGATCTGCAGAGGGCTGGGTGCTCTGGGATGGCCCAATAGGTTTAGATAGAAAATGACGGGGGCATAAAACATGACCACAGCACCCCTGAGTGCCCCTGGACACTGCTGCCTCAGACCCACCCTGGACATTCTGATTCTGTAGCCTGGGTAGGTGCTGGCAGTCTGAATTTTTAACACACAGCCCATGTGATATGGGAACTGCTCCCCGAAAGTATGCAGAATCTTCCATTCCACTCCCTTAAACCAAGATGACAAATAGGATTGTTAGGAGAATAGTACCTATTAAAATGTTTTATTAGAAACATAGATAATATGACAATGCATATATAAAATATATGCACATTTCAAAGAAGAATAAACACAGTGAATAGCTGTGCAAACACCTTTTAGGTTTAAAAAATAGAATGTTGCCAGCATCCCTGTGCACCCTTCCCATCTCACATCCCCTCTTCTCCCCATAGGTAACCTTGAGACTCTCCCGTGTGGATGCACGTGTGTAAAGGTTAGTGCCTTGTATGAACAACTTAAATACTCTTATCTCTTATGTTGATGAACATTTAGGTTTTTTGGTTTTTTGTTTGTTTCTTTTTTCCTGTTAGGGACAATGCTGCTATGGACCATCTTGCACCTGGAGAATTTTTCAAGCGATTTTCTAGGGTATATACCTAGGAGTAGAATTGCTGGGGTTTTGTGTATGCATGGTAAGCATTTGATCACATCGATATTAGGGAGATTTTTTGTTTGTCTGTTTTTTTTTTTTTTTTTTTGAGGCGGAGTCTCGCTCTGTCGCCCGGACTGGAGTGCAGTGGCCAGATCTCAGCTCACTGCAAGCTCCGCCTCCCGGGTTTCCGCCATTCTCCTGCCTCAGCCTCCCGAGTAGCTGGGACTACAGGCGCCCGCCACCTCGCCCGGCTAGTTTTTGTATTTTTAGTAGAGACGGGGTTTCACCGTATTAGCCAGGATGGTCTCGATCTCCCGACCTTGTGATCCGCCCGTCTCGGCCTCCCAAAGTGCTGGGATTACAGGCTTGAGCCACCTCGCCCGGCCTGTTTGTCTGTTTTTGAGACAAGGTCTCACTCTGTTGCCCAGGCTAGAGTGCAGTGGCATGATCATGGCTTACTGCAGCCTCCACCTCCCAGGCTCAATAAATCCTCTCACCTCAGCCTCCTGAATAGCTGGGACTACAGACATGTGCCACCACACCCAGCTAATTTTTGCATTTTTTTTGTAGAGATGGGGTTTCCCTATGTTGCCTAGGCTGGTCTTGAACTCCTGGACTCAAGCGATCCTCCAGCGTTGGCCTCCCAAAATGCTGGAATTATAGGCATGAGCACCTGGCTGGGACTTTTTAAAGAGTGTGAAAAGGCAAGCCACACACTGGGATAAGATCTTTGCAATATGTATAATTGATAAAGGACTAATATCCAGACTAGATAAAGAACTATAAATCAAATTTTTAAAAGGCAGAGAGCCCTGTAGGAAAATGGGCCAAAGTTGCAAGCACTTCACAAACAAGAAAATCCAGAAGTTCACTAAAAGTATTAAGAGATGCCCAATTTCACTGGTTATCAGGGAAATGCAAATTAAAGCCACAAGGAGATATCAGCACATAGTTTACAGATTGCTCAAAATTAAGAATTAGTCAATATCAAGTATTGTTGAGGCTATGGAATAATAGAAACTCTCAGTCATTGCAAAATGAATTGATATCATCACTTTGAGAAATACTGGTATCATCTAGCTAATCCTCTGTGGGAGCACAGGTTGGAGAATGCAATTGAATCTGGAAAGCAAATATTCAGTGCTGAAGTGGCACTGTGAAGGGAGCTTGCCCAGAGGTCTAAGGAAAGCTGTTGCCTTGGTGCAGCCATGGTCTAATATTGATGTGATCAAATGCTTACCATGCATACACAAAACCCTAGCAATTCTACTCCTAAGTATATGCCCTAGAAAATGTCTTGAAAAATTCTCCAGGTTCAAGACGGTCCATAGCAGCATTGTCCCTAACAGAAACAAACAAACAAAAAACCAAAAAACCTCCCAAGTACCTGCAGGGAGGCCTGGAGTGCTGTGGGTCAGCAGGACCAGTGGTCTGGAAGCAGAGCTAGGCACAGAGGCAGACAGTGAAGTTGGCCTGAACCCTGTGGGGCATCTTATCTCATCACAAAGTGCTCCAAAGAGGAATGGCTCCTACTTCACTCTCACTTCCCCAGTCTCATCTAAATTCTTCTTCTGGCCAACTCTGACAGAACATACAGGAAAGACGGTTCTGGGAGATATAGTTTCCACCTGTATAAGTTTTCTATTACTGCTGTAACAACACACAGACTTAGTGGCTTAAAAATGCAAATATATCATTTTGGGAGGCTGAGGCGGGCGGATCACGAGGTCAGAAGTTTCAAGACTAGTCTGGCCAACATAGTGAAATCCCGTCTACTAAAAATACAAAAATACAGAAAAAAAAAAAAAAAGAAGAAATTAGCCAGGTATGGTGGTGTGTGCCTGTAAGCCCAGCTACTTGGGAAGCTGAGGCAGGAGAATTTTGTGAACCCGGGAGGCGGAGGTTGCAGTGAGCCCAGATCACGCCATGACACTCCAGCCTGGGAGACAGTGCGAGACTCCATTTCAAAAAAATTAAAAAAAGGAAATGTATTAGCTTTTACAGTTCTGGAAATCAGAAGTTCAAAATGGGCTTCACTAGGCCAAAATCAAGGTATTGGCAGGGTTGGACTCCCTCTGGAGACTCTGGGGGAGAATCCATTTCTTGCCTTTTCCGTCTTCTAGAGACTGACTACATTCTTGGTTCAAGCCCCCTTCCTCCACCTGCAAAGTGCATTGGCTTCTGTTTCTGTAGTCACATCCACTTTCTGATTCTGATCCTCCTGGTTCTCTACTATAAGGACCCTTGTGATGATATCAAGCCCATCTGGATAATCCAGGATATCTATCCTCTCAAAGTCCTTAATCACATCTGCTAAATCCCTGTTGCAGTTTCCAGGGAATTGAATGTGGGCGTATTTGGGGTTGTTCTCCAGCCTAGCACATTATCAAACCAAGTTGACAACGGCACAGTCCATCCATCTTTCCCCATCACATGGGAGCCTTTCTCCCGGAATGTTTTTCAGTTTGCTCACATAGATTCTCACACAATGTATGGTCTCTTCCTTTGAGGGACAGGTTTTGTTGGCAATTTATAGATGCTGTGGTTCATACAATATTTCTGGACTTTCTTTGCTCTCTGCGCTCCTGCTGCTGTCTCATGTTTTGGTTCACCCACCCATATTCTAGAGTTGTGAGAATTCCTTTTCACCCAGTTTTGTTGAAGGTGACATCAATGTTCTTTCATCATTCTAGTTTCTATGTCTGTTTTATTATGATTTGGGGAGATTACATGCAATTATACCACTTCCAAATTCTTGACATCTGAATGATCTCTATTCTTGCCATAGTTTTGAACCAATGGATGGAGCAGCATTGTTTATATTAAAGTTGGAAAATAGGTGCTGCAGTAAAGATTAATGAAGGTTTTCAAAAGACCATTTCTGGGCTGGGCACAGTGCTCATACCTGTAATCTCAGCATTTTGGGAGGCCAAGGTGGGTGGGTCACTTGAGTCCAGGAGTTCAAGATGAGCCTGGCAACATGGCAAAACCCCATCTCTTTAAAAAATACAAAAATTAGCTGGGCGTGGTGGCACACATCTGTAGTCCCAGCTACTTGGGAGGCTGAGGTGGGAGGATTGCTTGAGCCTGGGAAGTCGAGGCTGCAATGAGCCAATATCATGCTACTTCACTCCAGCTTGGGTGACAGCAAGATCCTGTCTGAAAAACAAACAACAAAAAACCAAAACAACAACAAAACAAACAACAAAACAAACAAAACCCCTTTCTTGCGAAGGATTTCCTAGCCAGTCTCTTTCCAAACCATCCCCTAAAATATGACTTAGCATTAAACTTCAAAGCTGAGTAGTTGTTTATATTACTAGAAATAAAATTGGATATGAGGGTGATGTGACCAAGACATCCCTTCACTATGGTCAGAAATGAAATTGCAAAGGTTTAGGGTCAGGATGTTTTCCCAGTTGAAGTATCAGTTACAAAGACCTGTTTTTTAAAGATTCTCAAACAAAGTGGTTTGATTTCTTTTTGTTGTTGTTGTTGCTTTTTTTTTTTTTGAGATGGAGAGTCTCGTTCTGTCACTCAGGCTGGTGTGCAGTGGTACAATCTCGGCTCACTGCATCCTTTGCCTCCTGGGTTCAGTGATTCTCCTGCCTCAGCCTCCCAAGCAGCTGGGAATACAGGCACACACCACCATGCCCGGCTAATTTTTGTATCTTTAGTAGAGATGGGGTTTCACTGTGTTGACCAGGCTGATCTCGAACTCCTGACCACAAGTGATCCACCTACCTCGGTCTCCCACAGTGCTGGGATTAGAAGTACGAGCCACCGGGCCCGGCCTGCTTTGATTTTTTAATGGCCCTATAAGAGTTTGGCTTAACTTCGTTGTAAATGAGACTTCAGACTGTGAACCATGCTGAAGGAATCTCTTGGACCACCTACCTCGAAGCTTCTGCTTGCAACCACAGAACACGCACACACCACACCATTTGAAGTGTTTGCCTAGCATGTGACCATCTTTGTGATTATAATTTTCAAATATCTATTTCTGTACCCTTTTATGGAGAATTCAAATCTCTAGTAGAAAATCCTTTTCTAACAAAACCTTCCCATTGCATTTGAGCAACCCATAGACCACTTGGAGAGCTTTCAAAGACCAGACTTTGAGAACCTGTAATTTAGAGCATCAAAGGAATCATGAGGTCTTGAGTTGAGGAGGACCAAAAGGTACTTGGTACAATCTCCTCCCAAATTTAAAAATGAGTAAAGGAAGCAGGTTGTATTTATTTAGATATGAAAACCGACTTAAAGTGATTAACTGTGGAACCTAGATGCCAGAGGAGACCTCCCCTGCCATTTGGGGATTTGGGAAACTTTCTATTGGGACTCTGCTGGACTCCTGCATTCACAAATATTGTTTCACCTCCCTTCAATCTGGAAACTTGGACTCCTCAGAAATTTCTGTAACTGGTCTTTCTCTTAATCATCTCACAAAGCTAATGATGTTACAGAGAAGTCTCAGGGAGTTATATGAGAAGTCTCAGGGAGTTACATTCCACATTCTGCCACCTCCTGTGCTGCTCTCCTTTCTCCTCTTTTCCCTCCCCCACTTCCTAACCTCACCTCCACTCCTTCACAAGGGAGCACATGATCCTGTCTCCTTGATCTGTGTACCCTTTCTAGACGGTCTTGGCACCAGCTAAGATCCACCACCACCCTCCCCGCCCCCTCAGAGACTCACCTGCTCTAGTGGCCCTATTGAGAATTTTTCCAACAAGTATGAGACTCCTGTGAAGAGGGCATTATCTACTGGCCCCTGAAAGAAGAAAAATATATTCATCTCTTTATGTATATGGCAGACAAAAAGATAATCAAATCATGAAACTACATGAAAAGCTATTTAGTTTCTTCCTCCACAGAGGAAGATCCATATAGAAAAGCCCGGAGCATGCCCAGGAGGTGTCAAAAGGCTTCCCCTCCATAATTCCTTGCCTTAGAGGGTTCAGCAAATGTTAATTACCTTAATCTTATGCCTCTCTCAATGCTATTTAAGCAGCAGGAGTGATTTGCAAGGCAGTAGGGCCAGGAAGGGTCTGAAGTCCCCTGCCAGGGCAGGCATTAACCTTTCAGTTGTTGTATCATAGGGTGATCCAGGGAGAATGGAGAGGAGCAGAGAGAGTTTGAACAGTGAAGGTAGGAGGAGGAGGTTGGAGGCAGCCTTTAGGGGAGTTGAAAGTTATTCAGTTGGTGCAAAAGTAATTGTGGTGTTTGCCACTGAAAGTAACTATGTATTTCTATGTAGAAAGAGCTGGGCTGGAGTCTACAGAAGGCACACACAATGGAGAGCTCTGGCTTTAAGGTGGCCACAGGCAGAAACTGACAAAAGTGTTGCCAGAGGGATTCCAGGAATTCTGAGATGCTGAAGGGAGGTTGCGGGGCAGGGAGCACCTCAGGCTGATGTGGAGGTAGACAAATAAAGGCTAGTAAAGACACACGCCCATCTGAGAAAAGACGTGTCTTTGTAGGTTTGCAGGTAATATTAGATGAAACAAGATAGCTCAGCATTGACAGCAGATGCAAATGGTGGCAGCAAAGCAAGGCACTAGCTTCCAACCATTCTTAGAAGGAAATCTTATGCCAAAGCTGAAAATGTAAACTGGACTAAAGCAGAGCTATGCAGCGGGGATGGGGTGGGATAAAAATACAATCTGAGAACTGCTGGTTCAGAAGAAGACCCTTAGAGGCAGGTGCTTTGCTGGAGCGTTCCTGACCAAGATTCCCCATAGGTAAGGCTTCAGACTCATCAGAGTCTGAGAGACCAACTCAGGCTAGAGACCAAGTGCAGGAGTTGGAGGTCAACACCTCCGTCAACTACTCTTCTTAGTGAGAAAAAATGGACTGGACTCTTTACAGTTTTCTGTACTTAAGTACATGGCAAAGTAAGTTGTAATCAGAAACCTCTTAATTTATCATGAGAAAGCATGATCATCAGTCTGGAACTGTGATTCAAAGTCTGTATCTTCAACATTCTCTTTTCATATAGACATATGGAAGAACATAATCAGAAGGACTCAATTCAGGGGAAATTAAATAATGAAATCAAATTTTTAATCACATCAGCTAAAATATTCTGATATTTCTGTCTTCTAAATTAACAGACTCCAAATTTTGATGATAGTACACCCCGATCAGCAAACTACTGGGGCCCACATTGCCAGTATATGCATATTTATTTATGAATTATGTGTACCTTCTACTGACATTTGAATATTAAACATTAATCAAAATTAATTTAAAAATGGGCCAGATGTGGTGGCTTATGCCTGTAATCCCAGCACTTTGGGAGGCCAAGGCGGGTGGATCACCTGAGGTCAGGAGTTTGAGACCATTCTGACCAACGTAGTGAAACCCCATCTCTACTAAAAATACAAAAATTAGCTGGGCGTGGTGGTGGGTGCCTGTAATCCCAGCTACTTGGGAGCCTGAGGCAGGAGAATTGCTTGACTGGGAGGGGGAGGTTGCAGTGAGCCGAGATGGCACCATTGCACTCCAGCCTGGGTGACAGAGAGACCCCATCTCAAAAAAAAAAAAAAAAAAAGAAAAGAAAAGAAAAAAAAGTTCTAGTATTTTCTTGTTACAGTGGAATATTTCAACTATCATTTAATAAAAGAAATAGATTTTACATACATGAATTTCCTGTGTATGACTCTTTTGAATGGATATATGAAAACATTCTATAAAATGCATAAGATGTATGACAATTACTTTCCTTAGGTGTGCTATAATGAGATTATTACGGTAACTGTATGGTAACTATTGTCATTCCAATATGCAGAAACTCTGATTCCAAGCTCCTAACTTTCGTGTTTGCCCTTTGATCTTGTCTACCTTTGAAGAGCGTACTGCTTCCCTTCCTTGCATGGAAGTGCCATGATCATTAAAAATATTGAAGACATCAAAGAAGTAAGCAAGTCTGACTGTCTGTTTCATATCTGCAAAAGTTAGGACTAAATTCGTTTCTTATCTTGCAGAAACATAACTATGACTTCATTTCATAGTTCAAACATTCTTGACTTGATAGAACATTTCCCTTCAATGACCATCCCACCTCATCAAGAAACGATTGTTATTATTTGGATCAGTATCCATATTAACACATAATAAAGAAAATGGTTTGAATTGAACATATTGGCTGTGAGGTCATTCAGTTTTTACTATGTCACTAAGCACACTGTGTAGTTCAGCTGACTTGTAGAAAGTTTTTAACAGGCTTTTCTCAATGAAGAAAACTAGAAATTAAGTAACAGTCACTGGCACAAACTCCTTAAGCTGGGTAACCATTCCACAATGTTTTCCTGTCATTGGAACTATACCACCAGACCATATTCATACATGAAACTTAATCTCTTCATCATAGTTACTTATAATATAGTCCTTCCCAGTTGTATATGGCTCAGAGCTAGCTGTGTTTCATAGTGATTAAGTTGTTAAACACAATTTTTCCCCTTATACCAAGTTAGCAATATGTGTGTGTTCATCAAGTTGAAACAGACAACACTTTGTTAGCATTATAGACCAGTTAGAAAGGTGAGAGCCTGTACCAGAGCAGTAAGGGTAGGAATATAGAGAAATAAATACATCCAAGAAATATTAATGAGGCTAAGTTGAAGGAGAAGGATGAGGATATGGGGATGGAGGGGTAGAAAGAACATGTCAGAGACTGCTTTCAGGTTTCTGGCTTGCATACCTAGGTGGATGGTGACATTAGTAAATACTATGGAGAATATAGGAGAAAGATGAGGTTTGAAACAAAGTTGATGAGTTTACTTCTGCGCCATGTACTGAGTTTGAGGTTCTTGAATAGATTGATCATTCATCATGGTTTGCCTGAACCGTGCGGATTTATGCCTGCTGTCCTAGTTTAATCAGTAATTGCACCCTCTTTCCTCTCAAAAAGAAAACTACTTGACTGGCTTCGTTTGTTCTTGAGTTGGTCTCTTAGATCATTAGCCACTTCCTGAACATGTCAGGTTATGGAGTCATTAGAAAGTGGTACTAGAGGCTGGGTGCAGTGGCTCACACCTGTAATCCCAGCATTTTGGGAGGCCAAGGCGGGTGGATCATTAGCTCAGGAGTTTGAGACCAGCCTGACCCAAATGGTGAAACCCCCATCTACTAAAAACACAAAAATTAGCCGGGCGTGGTGGTGCACACCTGTAATCCAGGCTACTCAGGAGGCTGAGACAGGAGAATCGCTTGAACCCAGAAGGCAGAGGTTGCAGTGAGCTGAGATCATGCCACTGCACTCCAGCCTGGGTGACAAGAGCGAGACTCTGTCTAAAAAAAAAAAAAAGGCTGGGGCAGTGGCTCAAGCCTGTAATCCCAGCACTTTGGGAGGCCGAGACGGGCCGATCACGAGGTCAGGAGATGGAGACCATCCTGGCTAACACGGTGAAACCCCGTCTCTACTAAAAAATACAAAAAAACTAGCCGGGCGAGATGGCGGGCGCCTGTAGTCCCAGCTACTAGGGAGGCTGAGGCAGGAGAATGGATCTGAACCCGGGAGGCGGAGCTTGCAGTGAGATCGCACCACCGCTCTCCAGCCTGGGCGACAGAGCGAGACTCCGTCTCAAAAAAAAAAAAAAAAAAAACCAAAGTGGTAAGTGGTACTAGAGTTACCTTCTTGGCTACAGATTCATCTGAAATTTCCAAGCAAACATTTTTGATGCAATTTTTCACTGCCTTCTTAGCAATTATGTATACAGTTGTAGTGTGACTTACCTGATGTATTCATTTATATGTGGCAGCAAAGCACTGATGTTTAAATGAGAAATTCTCAGCATTCGCTTCTGTTAGTTCGCTGACTCAATATTCTTTTTTTTCAAATAATTGCTTTGACTTTAAACTTCTAAAACATTTCTCACCTGTAAATGCCACTTAAGTTCAGATGGTTTTATTGCATTTTTAGCCAGTACTTCTCTGCAACTAACACTATAGTTTTAGCACTTCATCTTCAATCTGGTTACAAAATTTATAGAGATTATACTTCAGACTAAAACTATATGAGGACCTTTGATTTTTGTTTCTTTGGAATCACTTCCATTGTTATCATCTGGTTTATCACTACTACCGCATTCAGCACACTTTACTGAATGTCCTTTATAGGACATATATATCTATGTATAGAAAACAGCATTTGGCAAGTGTATTGTTAGATTCTAGGAAACTGGCATTTTTTATATTTTCCAAATTTTCTACAATAATCATGTATTTCTTGAATCAGAAATTGTGATCGATTTCTTAAAAAAATACAGCCTGGAAAAGCTTATTTCACTACTTATCAATTAGGGTAAAAAATAGTACAAATTTAACTTCTTTAATTTAGTTAACAACATTAGCTATAAATTAAATAATAGGCTTGATTAAAAAGTAAAATGATAATGAAAATAGCAAGTTAAAATACCCAAATGCTGATTTTCTGAAAACTTTATGCATTGTTGGCTTCTCGTTGACCGCTCGTTCTCCCTCCCACGTCTAGCACACAGCTCACGCCTGCTGGGACTCAGCGCGCGAGTGTGACAGCAGGTGAACACGCCTCCTCCCTGTTTCATGGGATGGCTCCATAGACCACATGCTTGGATGTTGCAACAACGTCAAATTGCCATAAAAGTGTCTGAACAGTTACTCTCAATTTCCAACTTATCAGACAGTGCAGGCTAAAAGGGTTCTGCAGGACATCCGTTGATAGCGCTGACCTGTATGGATTTATGCTCCCTCATCCTGGGACAAGCACATCTTTACTAAATGTTCTTTTACCTGGCTGAATGTTTCTGAAACACTCAACCTCCTCCCGCTCCCACCACACCCCAAGGTTGCAGGAGTGGGGGGTATGAAGGAGAAGCTTGTGGTCTCACCTGCCCCGTCGGCTTCTTTCTCTTTCCTATACCTTCCTGGGACTAAATAGACTTTCCTCTCACCTCTTTTTATTTCCTATATAGACTTTTGTGGTCCTGTCTGGATTCTCATATATTAAAGCAGGAGATCAAAGCATTTGGAAGAACTTTTTCTCTGTGAATAATGCCTAGTTTTCAAGTTTAGTGTTTTGCTACAACATCCTATCCTATCCTGAATAACTGTTAGCCAAAATACAATTTTTTCCACTTTGCATTTCTACTGTAACAATACAAGAGACAGATGATGAGGGGGAAGAAAACGTACCCCCAAGAACGTAAAAAGAAAAGTACATTGACATTTTTTCGGGTCCTTTCTTTAGAGGGCTCTATCAGTTGATTTCTACAGAAGGTTGTGCAGGGCACTCCATGACTCGCAGTGTGCCTGAATGCTGTACCAGCACTAGCTGTGCAATGTGGTGGCTGGTTCTCCGAGGACTCTCCGAGGACTGTGTCTGGGTTGTCCGTCATGATCAGTGTTTCCCTCATTAAGGCTCCAGCTACAGTAGTTCTGGGCTTTGCTCTTTAATCTTTTCCTGCCCGTTGCCACCAGGGACACTCTCACCTACCACAGGAAGTCTCCAATTCATAAATGGTCTATGTTCTGAACGTCTGTAAGTGTAGCACTTGAAACCCAGAACTCATTTTTCTTCAAACAGAATGTTATAAGTGTGTGTTGGGTCTCCAGGTCAACCCACAAAGGCCCATTCAATTTCTACTGCAGGTAATGAATTTTCCCTTTGCTCCTTTTATATATCATAGAAATATGGAATGTCAGAGCTGGAATAGAATTTAGAACATCATGCTACACAGTGGTAACAGGGTTGTCTTCCACTGTATTCTATTACAAGTGCCCCACGTGCCATCTACGTGAGACATTAGGGAGGGTCCTGTGGTCTAGCCTGGAAACCCAGTCACCTTTTACAACATTGTAAATCAAATAGTCATGAACAGAAATAGTCTTCCACAGAGAACTTCATCTTAGCTACTTTTCTTTATGCATTTGAAGCATAAAGAAAAAAAAAACTGCAAGGAGCAGGTTTTTATCAATGAGGTCTCTCCATCTATGTGCAGGCATGGCCAATACTTACGCACCTAAAATCAATATCATCACGGGAGCCACCATTAAGAAAACCAAAGGGCTCAGGTGTGGGAGTAGAGGTGAGAAGGGACCCCTCTTGGCTTTTATTGAGTCAAGCATACTTCCATCCCAGGGGATCTGTTTCCTGTCCTTTCTGTCTGAGATGCTTTTGTCCGGGCATCCCTACAGTACATTCTCAGTTCATCTGCTTTGTGCTCAAGAATTACTGCTCAGTGAGGCCCTTAATGACTGCTCTATCCAAACCAGCACCTCCTGGCACTCCTGCTCTCCTGCCTTTTTTTAACTTTTCCCTGTAGCACTGTTCATTTGCTTACTCATTGAATTTCTGGCCTGCCATTCCACGCCTCCTGCAACCCCCATGTAAGTTTCATGAGGGTAGGATTTTGTCTCTCGTTTGCTGTCACTCCATTAGTGGCTAGAACATTGTCTATGTGGCACATAGCAGGAGCTCTGGAAATATATTTTTGAGTGAAAGAATGAGGTGAGTAAGCACTACGCTAGGTGTTCTATATATGTTAGTTTATTTAATACTCAACACACTTCTGTGAGGTTTGTTTTTTTGTTTGTTTTTTTTCAGATGAGGGACATAAGAGGGACATAGCACTCTCAGGTTTTTTTGTTTCATTGTGTTTTGTGTTTTTAGAGATGGGGGGTCTCACTCTGTTACTCAGGCTGGAGTACAGTGACTTGATCATAGCTCAAGCTGGTAGCTCATCACTGCAGCCTCAGACTCTTGAGCTTAAGTGGTCCTCCTGCTCAGCCTCTGGCCTCCCAAAGAGGTGGGATTACATGTGTGAGCCACCATACCCAACCAGCACCCTTGGTTTAAAAAGCAACTTTCAGGCCACACACAGTGGCTCACACCTGTAATCCCAGCACTTTGGGAAACTGAGGTGAGTGGATCGCTTGAAGTCAGGAGTTCGAGACCAGCCTGGCCACTGTGGCAAAACCCCATCTCTACTAAAAATAACAAAAATTAGCATGGCGTGGTGGTGCCTGTAATCTCAGCTACTCAGGAGGGTGAAGCAGGAGAGTTGCTTGAACCCAGGAGATGGAAGTTGCAGTGAGCTGAGATCGTGCCACTGCACACCAGCCTGGGAGAAAGAGCGAGACTCTATCTCAAATAAAAATAAAAGCCACTTTAGCAATACCATTTTGTGACTTATATATACATTTTATCTGTTTATAAGTGTTACTATTGTTGAATCTCAAGAAAATCTTAAATTCTCTAGAGAAGAAATTTGAATTTTAAAAATGCTCTTTGGATTTAGTTTAGGGGAAAGACTGGCACTCTAAAGTGGGTTGTCTTTAAAGAAGTATCTTGAGGGCAACTTTTAGTCAACTTGATTCAACTGTAGTCAGTAAATCTCAAATGGATAATCAGTACATGCTGGTGTAGGGAGAATTTACGGTCCTTGTCTTCAAAGGCCTTGTGAAGGCCTCATCTCTTCATACTGGGAAAATAACACATAATCACTTTTCATTCATCCATTCATTCATTTATCAAGCATGACTTGTGCCCTCAAGGAATTCTATTCCAGAAAGAGAGACAGCTTTGTTTAAAAAAACAAAACAAAAACCAGAAAGAAAGAAAAGAAAAGAAGAAACAAAACTATGATGACATGGTAGGTGACAGTAACAGAGGATTCTGTATAAAATGCTGTGAGGGCTGTAAATCATAACCCAAGATGAAAAGGTTTATCATCCTTTTCATCTTGGGTTATGATCAGGGTTGCATGTAAAATCCTTTGAGTCTTCCTGAGGTTACTTTCTTAAATATAGCATGGTTAGGCAAACTTGGCACATCCCTACAATGAGCTACACACATCAGACCACAAAGGCTGGAGCCCATATAAATATATGAAAAGCAGATCTTCACCAGCGGGCCTAAAGTGAGCATTCACAGATATGTATCAGAAGGGGATTCATAGCCATGCTCTGTGAGACAGCAGAAACGATAACAACTTTGAAATCAGATGGAAAATTGGACTTAAAAATGCTTCTCATTTAGTTGCATAATCTTGGACACAGTACTTGCTAGCTCAGAGCCTCTCCAGCTTACAGCATTGCTATGAAGCAAGCCTCCAGCAGAGGCTGATATCTAGCATGTGCCCCATAAATGTCATATAACAATAAGAGGCCTTGATCTGCTAGCTTTGGGGTAAACTTTACATATATTATTTAATTAACAAAACAACCTTCTCAGTATAATTGTTCATATTTTGCAGATGAAAAGGCTGAGGGTTAGAGAAATCACATGGCTATTAAGTGGTTTAGCTGAAATTCACTCCATTTTTATCCTCTTCCAAAGTTAGTGCTCTTAAGAATTACATAAATGATTATATATTAAGTTCATTTTATTCTCCCTATAAGCTGCTTATAAAATACAATAATATAAGATAAAAATATGTGTGCACGAACCTATATTTATCAGTAAGTACTGGGGTATAAAATTGTCTTTCCCTCTTTAAGCCTTAATGTTCATTGACGTAACAATGCGTCACGATTTTATTTCTTGACAGTAGATGGCGCTGGTGATTGCCAAAAGAGACAGATTTTCCCACACCCCTCTCCTTTCCTTAGCCATTGAAAAACAAAGAGCAGGTGAAAAAAAAAAAGCAAAAATTTTCATTGTAATGAAGGGTTGAAATTAAAAATTTGGAACTGTCATGTGATTAAGCAGAATGTGTAAATGATCCACACACATTTTATTTGGAACTCTAGGGAAAATCTCCTGAGCTATTTGTAAAATTTCATTCTCAGGATTAAAACAAAATATAGTAAAATTTGATTATCCAGACAAACGATGGATTTGTCTATTAGACAGATTTTATTTCTGCACCTTAATTTTAGCAAGAGATGAATATTAAGATAACTATGAATTTAATTGACAAAAAACTCACATATATCTGACTTCCAGAGTCCTGAAGGTGGTATAGAGGAGTATGGTGGGGAAGATAAAAACAAAACAAATTATTATGTGACCTTTGAGTACATCACTTAATGTCTCAGGACAGAAATTTTCTCATTTGTAAAACTGAAATATTTCTTGCGTAACTGATATGACAGTTGCAAGGATCAAATACAGTAAAGTAGTATAAATACCTTGAGAATTGTCATGTTCTTTCCAAATATGCCTTTTTTAATCTTTACCATACAATCAACCCAACCTCTTATTGGTAAAATCATAACACGAGGAAAACTGGAATTCAGAATAAAATACTTGAGCATTAAATTTCCTCATTGGTCCAAAAGCACTTTAATAGGCTTTGGTGAATTAGATTCATGCAAGAAAAGGGACTAATGTATTTTCAACCGTAAAAGGAGTGTTTAGCTTAATAATCAGCTACCCAGAAAATGAAACAGAAAAACACCTGAATCCAAAGCACTGAAGTGAATCGAAGCGGCCTCCACCGTCCTCCCCTAACTGTCCGCACTGCCTGTCCTCTGTGGGAGTGTCCTTGTGTGTGTGCATGGAGGTTGTGGATGCACATGTCTAGGGTTACAGATGCTCTACAGACTTAACTCAGTATAGTGAAGCTGCAGAGATGGTCATAGCCCTAAAGAAGCCTATCTAGGAGCTTTCCTTTGGGTTTTATGAGAGACATAAACATTTATTCCGCTCTTCTTTTAACAAAAGCCTCCCAAATATTTGCTGACGATGTCGAGTATTGCCATTTCTGCTTCCAAAGCTCTCAGCCTCTCACAGCACCTGTTGCTGCTGCCCCAAGAGCAGAACACACCCTCCACACCAGCAGCCCTGGGCCAGCTTTGGCTTCTCGGTAATGCACTTCCATGCTCCACGATGTGCTCTGGGCTTTGGGGACCTAAAACATCGCAGCCATGGCATAACAGAGATGGGTCAGCTTTTAAAAGCATAGTGGGCAGATTCTAGAACCCTGACCCTGTCTCCTCCTGTTACAGGTTCTGTTGGCCTCTGGAGATTCAGAGAAGTCCTTCCTCAGAAAGGAACCTCTGCCTGGCCTTCAGCAGGGCCACCATCATGTGCGATATTCACTTAGAGCCTTATCACATTTGTGGCTGTAGAGGTGTCTGCGTGATTTGTTTAATTTAGGCCACTAGACTGCAAGCTCAGTGGGGATGGGGGATAAGTCTGATTTTTTTTTTTTTTTCTAATACTGTGTCCCCATGCTGGGCACAGACCTAGCACAGAGTACGTGCTTGGCAAAGGGTTTTTCAATGAATGAATGACTGGCTGTAGTCTTCTTGGGAAAGGGCTGGCAGGCATGAAAGTGTTAAAGCAACCACTAAGTGTCCAGGCTGACCAGCCTTCTCCTTACCTCCCAGGCCTTTCAAACAGAACCTGGGGAGGACAGACCGGCAGAGGAGGGAGGGGGTTTCTAGCTGAGAGAGACTGTAGCTGTAGGCCTGTGGCCCACCCCTCTTCAAGCTCTGCAGAGCCGTTCCTGCGAAACCAGCCCCCACAAGTGAGTATCTGCAGCCCCCTCCCTCCTCTTTCCCTTATTGCTCCCTGTGGGGATGGGGCTGGCACGGAGCTTGATCCTAAGTAAAAGTCTGTTCTAACAGGAAGCAAATAATGTTCCTCCCCTGACGGAGGTGTTTCCTTCTCAAAGAAGTTACAAAGGGCTCTTTTCAGAGAGAAGGGGGCCGGGAATAGTGTGTGGCCTCACTGCTGTCTGCCTTGGGTGGAGCCAGCATGTTCTGGAATCTGGGGGCTTCCTCTTCTAAAGAGGCACCGGGCCATGCACTGAAATGGGGTGGCCCAGCCTCTGGGAGCCCAGTCCCTTTACCTGCTTGATACAAGCATCCTCTGGAAGTCCACAGGGTCATTGCCAAGGCCCCTGTTTTCTTTTCTTGGCTTCCAGGACGCCGCAGTCTGTGTTCTTCCTCCCGCCCTGCAGTTCCCTAGCTGGATTCTCTTCCTCGTTGTGATCTCTTCATTCCTGGTTCCCCAGCACTCTGTCCTGAGCCCCCTTCTCAAACTACACTCTCGTCTGAGTGAGCATATTCACTTTCATGGCTATACGTTTCCTCCCTGTCCTGAGGAATCCCACACATTTAGTTCCAGCGCCCGCCTTGCCCCCAACTCATCCAGGTCCTTACATCCCCCTGCAGACTCTGTCTCCACTCCACCTCAGTGTTTCCCACTCACTAGATCTAAAGCTAAACTCTTGATCCTGACTCCTCCTCCCGCCAGCTTGCCTTTCTCTTCATCTTCCCCGTCTCAGAAAACGGCTCAGTCCCGAACCGTCTCTTTCCTTCACACCCCACATGTAAACCACAGCAAGGCTTCTCAGCTCCACCTTCCCTCATCTTTCTTCTTCCCACCACCACTACTCAAACGCCCTCAGCCTGGGGAGATCAGAGCCATACTACTGGCTCCTGGACCTCTGCAAGAGTCTCTGATCTTTCTGCTTCCACTCCTATCCTGCTACAGACGATTCTCCTGACAGCAGCGGGGGTGATCTTTTCAACTACCAGTCGCCTTGCTTAAAATCAGCTGGGGCTACCCTCACATGCAGCATGACACTCAGACTCCACACGACAATCTAACCAGCCTCACTGGCTGTGGTCCTGGCTTGTCCTTCTGACTTAGCTTCTGTCTCAGCTCGGGCCACACTGGCCTTCTTGGTATTCGTCAGCCCCTCAGCTTGTCACCACCCAGCCTTTGCACTGTGTCCTCTCTCTGGAGTTCTTTCCCTCAGTCTTCAGGTCACCTTGCTCTCCAGCTTTCTGGAGAGACTTAAAAGCCATATCCACGGAGAGGCTGAGTTTGGCCACCTACCTAAGGTAGCCTCTCATCACTCTCCATCCCTCTGTTTGGCTTTGCTTTTGATTGAGCACTTATTGCTATTTGTGTTCAGTTCTTAGATGAGAGCACAGGAAACTCTGGTGGGTTTAAGTAGAAGAAGGAATGTTTGGGAAGGTTTAGTGGTTTATAGCCAAGAAAAGTGCATGCATTGCACCAATTGGTGGGATCTCTGCTGCCCTAGCTGCCACTGGTTATATCACCAATGCTACTGTCCCAGACACTAACACGGCTGCAACCTGCTGTCACTAGCACCCCTGGAATCCCCATCCCTCTGCAGCTGCTGCCGTCACCTATGAGGGCTTTCTGCAGTCTCTTTGTCCTTGAGTCATTGGTTCCTAACTCAGATTGTGGGCCAGTGTGTCTGGCTGGTGGAGCCTTGGCCACAGGCCTTGGCTCCTTCTACAAGGGAGGCTAATAAAACCACTATCAGGCATTTTTGATTGCTATATAATGGACCATGGGCTCTGCTTATCCACCAGATTCTATGAGGTAGGGAATCTCAGACATAAGATGGAGGTTCAGATTCTGGGTAACCAAAAAACAACGATAAGCATGCTGTCGACTAGCTGGCTTTCTAGTATACGTTTATGTGTTTATGTGTCTATTGTCTTGCTACTCCATTAGAATGAAAGCTAGATGAGGTCAGGCACTTTGTCCTTTTCCCTCTGTATTCCCAGAATCTAAAACAGTGGCTGCACAGAAGTGACCCTTGATAACTACTGGATGAATATCAGATACTGTATTGAAAGTATTGGCAATTAGAAAGATTAAACAGTCTCATTGTTGCTACCATTCCTTCTTTAGGTGGCTGATGCTCCTGTCCTTCTTCTGGTCTGATTGCTCCCTCTCCTGACCCCTAAGGCAAAAGCCAGCCAACTTGGCAGATATAGTTTGCCAGTAAAAGAGACAAGTAGAACAAGGTCAGGTGCTCCATGCCAGGAAAGGAAGCCAGTTAGTGACAAAGGAGACTCCCAGGGGACTTCAGGGAGGGAAGACATCACTACTGAAGGGCACAGGGCCAGGGCATGTGCAAATTATATTGTTGAGACAGTGAGAATGCCCTACCTTGCCTGTCACTTCTTTGAGGAGAAGAGAGTAGAGTCGCAGGAATGAAGGCTCCTTTTAACCATCCTGTGCCTTCAGACTCAGGGAGTCCGATGGAGGTGGCGGTGTTGGGGAAGGGAGTACAGTGGCTGGAGAGCTGGGGTCAGTAAACAGAGGGCATGGTGGAAAAAGTTCCCATTCTACCTCCTTAAGTTTCAGAAACTTGTTGTTTTCCAAGCCCGGTGACTGCCTCTGACATGTAGCCTGCAGGGATGGAAGGTGTCTGAGTGTGTGTGTGTGTGTGTGTGTAGGGTTGGGAGGAGAGCAAGTGAAAAGAATGAAAGCATGCCAGGCTAGGTAGGGAGGAGGAGAAGACACTCTTGCACTGCGAGGGAGTCACAGTGCTGTCCCGTTACTGCTCCAGGCTCTACTTCAAATGCTCAGTAGTTTTATCCTCTCTCTTTTAACATTCAGCCTTTAAGTATTTTGAACATGCATGTCATTGGGGATGGGAATGGCTGTCATGGCTGTCTTGCTGCAGGTCTGGATGCGTTATATGTAGCAGGTGCATTATAAGAGCTCAGGCCACTTGCCCAGCCATCCTTACTGTCCTGGATGAGGGATCAGAGATACGGGGTTAATGCTCTGCTGGGATCTAGGCCTCCTGACCAGCTGGTCCCTCTATCCATTCTCCACCCCTTGCCCAGCCTTACCCTTCCCCCACTAGAGTATAGGCATCATAGGAAAGGAAAATCCTGTGTAGTTCCCAGCACCCTTCTCCCATCCCAGCTAGCCATTGACCACCTGGATTCCCAGCGGATCCCGGCAGGACTGGGGAGCAGGGACAGCTGGGATGTCCTATTTGGAGTCTTTAAGAAAAAGGACATGGGTTTGTGGAACGCTAGCCATGGGGCTCGGGGAGAATCAGATGCAACCTTATTTTCTTTTAATGGGAAAGAGAGAAGAATTGAGGGTGAAAAGCAGTGTCTGGGCGGGACAGTCTGCAGAGGAGGGATGAGTGGAGGAAGGAGAAAAGGAGTGGGGAGTGAGGAAGGAAAAGCAAAGAAGAGGACACATTGCAGGGAGACTCAGACTGAACATGATGTTGGGGAAATGCTGAACATTATATTTATAGATTCTAGAGAACTTCTAAGAAGAGGCACTGTGAGTTGGCTTAGCTGTGTTAAAAGATGACTAATTATAGTCATTTATGGAAACTGCCGCTTAGCATTTCTAGCTAATCATCACGCAGGCTGGATTACTCATGTTGTGAATATCTGTCAGAGCATCTTTTGTTGAGAATTGTATTTGATTGCAACACCTGCTCATGAAAAACCACTTTATCCACATGCAGCATAGTTACCTACTCAGGACTAAAACAAAGCAATCCAGAAAGAATGCTTTCTAAGAATAAAGAAAAACAAAACAAACGCCTATAAGTATACCACGTGATTTTCAAAAATTTGATGTGAAGGTTGGTAAGAGAAGGTTAACAAAACACTAAGAATATTTTAAAAAGTCTTGAAGCTTGCCATACCCCCACTCCCTATCCTCACCATCATCCCCCCACCACACACACACCCACACACTGTCCTTTGAACATGAGATCCATGGTAGTTTCAAAAATTCTATCATCTAATCTGCAAATCTATTCATTATGGTGCTTCACAGATGAACAGAAATTGCTTTTCCCTTTTTACAGGAAAAAAAAAAAAAAGGATAAAAAGGCCAAAGTGTCTGTTACTAATGATGCCTGGGTCACTCAGGAAGTCTGTATCATATCAAGCAACATGGAGTTTGGATTAAAACAAAAGAAGGTTAGGTTAAATCCAAGCAAAAACATCTTGACTTTTAACTTAAAAATGTGTGTCATTCTGTGCATTAGATTCACAGTGTTGAAAAGTAACCTTCCCAAACGCATTCTGTGGGTGTATGTAAACGCATAACCCTTGGAGCCATTTGGAAAGAAGCAGGTCAACATGGCCCCGATGTGTGGCCCTGATGTGCAGCCCCTACGCCTGCAACCCCCATCTCTGTGTGAAGGTGATAAACCAGGGCAGTGGACCAGGGCTTCTGTGCCAACAGTTGGAATGCAGACAGAGAACTGCATATATAGAAAAGGAAAGCAGATTTGAATACTTAGTTCCTGTATAAATTCATCCACTTCTCTCCAAAAACATTTGGCATAATCACTGGGGATCAGTCTTTACAGGCCTGTTGTTCAGATGAAGACATTACAGAACACAAAAGGCATGTCAAGTCTTCCAACACAGCAGCAGGCCCGAGAGAAAAACCAGACTCCAGAGTCAGAGTGGGAACAAACTACAGTGTTTAAAAATGTTACTTACTGTTCAAAAAAAGAGGAAAGAATAGGAATCAGAAAATAAAAGGCAAGCTTTAAAAGAATGCATCAAGTGTTTTCTCCTTAAAAATGTTACTTTTGGGCTGGGCACGGTGGCTCACGCCTGTAATCCCAGCACTTTGGGAGGCCAAGGTGGGTGCATCACCTGAGGTCAGGAGTTCAAGACCAGACTGGCCAACATAGTAAACTCTGTCTCTATTAAAAATACAAAAAATTAGCTGGATGTGGTGGCAGATGCCTGTAATTCTAGCTACTTGGGAGACTGAGGCAGCAGAATCTCTTGATCCCGGAAGTTGGAGGTTGCAGTGAGCCAAGATTGCGCCACTGCACTCCAGCCTGGGTGACACAGTGAGACTCCATCTCAAAAATAAAATTTAAAAAAAGTTACTTTCACGTGAAGTTGTGATTTGGCCCTTAGTACCTTCCCCACCAATAACCTGGTTACTGGATAAGAACAGAATAATAAACTTAGAAGCCATCTATTGCAATCTCCTCTGCTATTTGACTCCCCTCTTTGTGCCCCAACATGTCATCCTGCTTCTGCCTCAATACTTTAAATGGCAGCAAGCTTCTTGCCTGTTGGAGCAACCCATCGGCCTTTAGATCATGCAACTGAGAAATGAAGCACCCTGTTACCATGTCACCCTCTACAGAGTCCTAATGTTGAACGCTGGAGACACACAAGACAGGTCCAAGTTCTCTTCCACGTGCAAGCTCTCGCTCATTAGGAAACCTCAATCATGTGTCTTTTAAAACTGTCCTTATGTCCTCCAGTCTATGAACACCCTGGACTCACAATGTCAGGCTCCTGCATCATCCCTGCCTTCTCTGTCCTGGCTCCAGTTTGCTTACATTCCTCCTAACTGTGGAACTGGCAACAGAACTCATGGTATGACCCGAGGTTTGGCTAGGTTTTGCAGCTATTTGTCATGCTTTTGGCCACCTATTAACTTTTGTTTTGTTTCTTGAGATGGAATCTCACTCTGTCACCCAGGCTGGAGTGCAGTGTTGAGATCGTAGCTTACTGGAGTCTCAACCTCCTAGGCTCAAGTGATCCTCCTGCCTCAGCCTCAGGAGTAAGCTGGGACTACAGGTGTGCCACCATGCTCGGCTATTTTTTTTTTTTTTAATTTTTTTGTAGAGATGTGGTCTCACTCTGTTGCGCAGGCTAGTCTTGAACTGCTGGGCGCAAGTAACCCTCCTGCCTCAGCCTCCTAAAGTGTTGGGGTTACAGGCATGAGCCACTGTGCCTGGCCCCTATCAACTTTTGAACACCCACCCCCACCCCACCCCAGCCACCTTCCAGCATCATGAGCCTGCTTGCTCCTAAGGAAGAAGTCAAAACTTGTTCTCTGGGCCACTCTTGCAGCTGAGGTTTGGGTGTACGATCCAGACACCCTGATCACATACAACTATGTAAGACTCTGATTTGGAATCTATGGACATGAAGCAGCAGGCCTGGGCTGCAGACATTCTGGTGAGGGTGGATGCAGCAGTGACAGCCAACATTTCAGAGACAAAGAGGGGTGAGGTCCTTCAAGGAAGTCCCTGAGAGATAGAGAGTTTGAGAGATAAGCTACAGTACTGTGTGGAAGAATAATGAGCTCCCAAAGACGTCAATGCCTCAATTGTTGGAACCTGAATATGAATGCATTAACTCACATGGCAGAGGGGATTTTGCAGATGGGACCAAGTTAAGGATCTTGAGACGGAGAGATGGTCTTGGATTATCTGGGTGAGCTCAATGTCATCACAAGGGTTCTTATAAGGGATGAGGTAGGAGGTTCAGAATCAGAGAAGGTAATGTGATGATGGAAGCAGAGGGAGAGGAAGAGACACGGTAATGAAAGCAGAAGTAAGAGAGAAAGATTTGAAGCCACACTGCTGGCTATGAAGATGGAGAAGGGGCCATGAGCCAAGGATGCAGGTGGCCTCCAGAAGCTGGAAAAGGCAAGGAAAATCACACTCCCCTAGAACCTCTGGAAAGGAAAGCAACCCTGCCACACCTTGATTTTAGCCCAGCAAGGCCCATTTTGAACTTCTGCCCTCCAGAACTGTAAGAGAATATAGGGTATTGTTTTAATCTCCTAAGTGTGTGTAAATTTGTTATAACTGCAGAAGGAAATGCATACCTGGGCACCAGTTCCAAAGCCCAGTGAAGGCAGCAGCAGGGTCTCCATCAAAAGCAGTTCCATGTAATTCCGGCCCTTCTTTTAACCCTGACACTTCCAAAACGGATTCTCTGGCTCTCCCAAAGACTCTATATATTCCCTCAGATCACTTAGCAAGTTCATTTTCTTCTAAAACTGACTTGAATACATAGGTTCTGTGGCTTGTAACAAAGAGCTCGGGTAATTCCTGCCCCGGGGCTCCTCTGTCCTTTCCATTTTATTTCTGAATTGTCTCTCAAATCCATCTTTGCTGCTCTATCACCCCTTCCTTGTTTCAGGTCCTTGCTATGTCTTGCCTAGACTATTTTCATGCCCTCTTAATTATTTTTCCTGTCTCTTGTGTCTTCTCATTCTAGCCCTTCCTTCACATTCCTGCCATATCATTATATTTTAAAACTTAGCAGAGTGCTTCATTGCCCTATTGGAAACATGTTGATGGTGTCCCATTGCCAACAGGATGAAGATCAAAGTCTCTACATGGCATGGAAGGACCCTAACTACCTTGCATGAACCTGCTTAGACAATCATCAAGAGCAAAGGATTTGATGCTAGTGACATCTGATGAGCTTTAGGGCCATGGGTAAATCCCTGAATCACAGGGAGCATCATCTGTAAAGCAGTGACAATGATACCTTTTTTTCATTTGTAAAGTGATGATTTAAAAAAATATCCTACCTGTAATCCCAGCACTTTGGGAGGCCGAGACGGGTGGATCACGAGGTCAGGAGATCGAGACCATCCTGGCTAACATGGTGAAACCCCGTCTCTACTAAAAAGACAAAAAAAAAATTAGCCGGGCGTGGTGGTGGGCGCCTATAGTCCCAGCTACATGGGAGGCTGAGGCAGGAGAATGGCGTGAAGCCAGGGGACGGAGCTTGCAGTGAGCAGAGATCGCACCACTGCACTCCTGCCTGGGCAACAGAGCGAGTCTCCATCTCAATATATATATATCTCTCCTACCTCATGGTATCTTCATGAAAATGAAACAAGATAATGAATGAAAAACACACTTGTCTGTCCAGTGCTTGGTATGTAGTAGGCATTTAATTATATGTGTGCGAGTGTGCATGTGTTCCATGAATTACCACTCCCCATCTTGCATCACCAAGTACATCTCATATCATCCCTGCATTTTTACGCCAATATTTCTTGAATCTCAAAGCCCTTTCCTCCTTCTCTTTGGCTTGGCAAACTAGTACAGGTTTGAGCTCAAATACCATCTTTTCATGGAGATTTTTCTGACTCCGTCAGTCAAGGGGGTCAGTGCTTCTTCTGAGTGCCTCTCTGGTGGCAATTATCTGACTCTACTGCAATGACTTGCTTACATAGCCACCCCCTTCGTTGAGGGTATTTTTCATTTTGAAATCTGCAAGGTCTCGCATGGTGCTTACAAGCCAGGAGAACCTAAATAAATGTCAGATAAACAAATGAATGAAGTAATGGAGAAAAAGGAAGGGTGGAACTGCCACCCACTCATTCTGGTAAGTAAGGCTTGGTTGAAAGTACCAAAGTTCAAACCTGAAGCTTCACATGATTGGAGAGCAAATCTATGTAAGTGTTCTGAGTAGGCTTTAAAGAAAATTACTTTAAGAAATTTGGAGATTATGTGGTGGGTGAATAGGAGTAATTGTTTTACAAAGGATTTCTAGACACAAAAAGATCATTTTCCAAAAATATTTTCTTTAAAGAGGAAGTTGACCAGTTGCTATAAGCAATTAGTTATTTAATTAAGAGTTTCAGTTCTATCTAAAATTAAGACAAAGCACCTCATTTAGAATGAGCGTCACCGGGGAAAAATCATTGAGTCTGCACGCAGCTGTTTACCTTTTAGTACACAGTGAAGCACACCTGAGCGATATTTGTTTTTCTTTTCACAAAGGTCAACAAAAAAGTTTCAAATCATCTAATGTATCTACATTTTTAATAGCAAATCACAACTTTGTAACTAAAATCTCCAAAAACGGGTTATCCTATGAGTTACCTTGACTTTCAAAGCAAATACACAAAAGTAAAGAGAGCCTTCCTATTGCTCCTTCAGGATCTTATGAACTTGGCTATACAAATATCATTCACAATCCATTTGACCTCTCATGTCTACCTCCCTAGAAACATTTTTCACAGGTGGAAATTGCAACTAGAGCCAGTGGTCAGCTCTCCCACTCACCCTGCCAACATTAGCAGCAGAGCCACATCCAAAAGTCCAGAGGCAATATGAAACTTGGCTGGAGTCACTACAGCCACGGAACCTGGTTAAGAACAAGAAACAAAAGGTTATGACCTCAGCTGCATCTAAAGTAAAGACATTCCTACTTTAGATTATAAACTGGTTTGGATGGAAACCAGCTGATGTGTGGACACTCTGATGGTTTCAATAGGCTTTTCAGCCCTTGTAATTATCTCTCTGCTAAAGTAAATGTTAGTGTAACCATTGACATTTGATAAGTCACTCTGTGCTACCCAAGGCAGAAGATAGATAAACTTTAATCATTGTTTGGGTAATCAATATGCATTTCTTATCATAGAACACTATGCTTTTTTTTTTGACTTTATGTATAGAATATATTCACATAAATGTGCACTTAAGTTGACATAATTGCACATGTATGCAAGGTTTTCTGCTTTTTAGTACATGCGTAGTTTTGAAACATGATACTCCTAGAGAACAAATGGTGACTTTCCTTTGCAAGTTTGAAGATCGGGCAGTGGTAATGGAGAGGCAGGAACGAGAACCTACTAAGAAAACACAGCAAATTAAAGATGAAGTGGTTCTGCTGGGACCACAGGCTTCTGGGAGTGTGTTTTTGCTAAGACAGATTACATATTGTCCTTTTCCAGCATCATGCATGGCATCCCTTCTCAGATTAGTGAGAATAATCTTTCTCAAAAGATAAGAAACATGCCATTTCTCAATAAGGAGACAACCTGTCAAAATTATGCATAAGTAAAACCATAACTCAAGGGCCTGAGTCATTTATAGCCATTAATTTCTCCCATCTTCTTTGAAATAGCCCCAACGGAAGAAGCAAGTGTCAAGCAGTTCATACACAGAGACATGGCATACCAGGGACCCCTGCCAGCTCTACAGGATCCAAAATAGTTTTTTGGCATCTGAGCAAGGAATGGGTTCCAGGCTTGAGACAACTGCGCACATCAGAGGAATGGGTTCCCTCCCTCCAGCTGGGCCCCAGCGAATCCTGCGGTCCTCATGAGCAGGTGGTTCTGCTTTGAGGGCAGCCAACGCTTGACAAAAGCCAGCTGGGAGCAGCTCAGACCAAGCCCATACCCATACACTGCTATAAAATATTTTAAAGACCCCATTACATCTTACTTACTCTCCTTAGCAAGAGAAAGTATCAATGTCTTCCCCACTCCTTCCAAAATAGGCAATATTGACCTCCGTTTGGGGGTTCTTCAAAGACCCATTAATGAGAGTTCCTTCCCTGGGCATTACCAACTTGCACGTGAGTTGATGGAGATCAGTTTATTTCACATTCAACAAATATTTCCTGAACATTCACTATGTTCAGGCACTGTGCTATGTCTAAGGGAAGAGTTCATGGAGGAGTAATAATCATCATGAAAAAAATAACAGCTCAGGGAAGAGTAATAAAAATAATAAGAATAATAAGAGCTCCAACATACTGTGCTTCCTACTATGTGTCAGGCCTCATGGTATGCATGTTACAGGATTGTCTTGCTTGATCCTTAAAAACAATGCTGTAAGATGGATATTGTCATTCCTATTTTACAGGTAAGGAAGCTGGGACTCAGAGAAATTAAGGGACTTGGTGAAGCAGAGAATGTCAAGGGAATTGATTCAGTAGTGGACGGGGAGTCCCTGAAGATTGTTGAGCAGTGAAGAGACCTGATCAAATACTAAAAAAGTACATGCAATGGCAAGAAGATCATCTAAGAGGTAGGAAAATTAGCCAGGAGATCAGGTAACATTCAATGCAAAACGTGATGAAAGTTGACATGTAAATCTAAACAATATGCCTATTTGCATATATGTTTTAAGAACACAGACAACTGCAATAAAAACTATAAAGAAAAGCAAGGGAATTGTAAATGCAAAAATTCAGACCAGTAGTCAGTTCTGGAAGGGTGGGCAGGTGCAGGTGTTGTAATTAGGGATGGAATATCAGAGAGCTTCCACGGTATTTAAGTGCTCTATTCCTGAGTTGCGTTGTAGGAACCTGGGTGGCCACTGTATTTTCAGAAATCTAGATACCTGAGTTTCACAAACTCTCTCAGATCATAACGCCCTTAGTGTCTCCACAAATTTTTCAGTGTCCTGAGACAAAACTAAATACCTGGGTAGGTTGTTAAGTCCCCAGATCTTAAAAGTCGTAGATCGTGTATTGTCCCTTGAAAATTAAGATACACTGTGAAGCGTCTGTGGTTTCACTGTGGTGTCCTGGTGCCTCAGCACAGAGACTGGGAACCATGACAGTGTAACATCATTTATTTTCATGTATGAAATGTTTCATATTTATGTGTTAAATATCTAATTTATTAAATATGTTATAGGACACAGTTATATATATTTATGTAATAAATTAATATTTAAATATGTAATGTGTTATATAATATAAATAAAAGATAGAAATATATGAATATATAAAATTTAATCAATTATTATACATTATATAACATATATTATATTTAAATATAATAAATGTATTTATACATTATATAGAAAATATATTTGAACATAATAAGGGCTTGTTCAATGGTGAGGCCAGCGGAAACGAGGGGGGCCGGCTTCTTGGATTTCCTTGGCTCAGTGACTGACTGGAGGTGGGGATGGGGGAGTCAAAGGCCGCATAAAATGTTGAGGCAGAACACGAGGAAAAGTGCGAAGTCAGTGGTGGTAGGATCTGTTGAGGGATTATGGGAAGGAATAAGTGTCGTTTGGAGTACAGAGGTTTATGGCAGCAGAAGGCATCGGATTTCCAGCTGGTTGAATATTTGGGATCAGCTTGTTGTCCCCAAGGCTTGGAGCAGGGGACGGATCCAGAGAGTGCTACACAGAGATGGGACAGGAGGGGAGAGACGACAGAAAGGCCAAGTGCAGGGATTACGTGGTGAGGGCTGAGGGCAGAGAGTAGGAGACCCCTATGTATTTGCACAGGAGAAGAGAGAGGAGCCAGGAAGAAGCCATGGAGGAGATTTTGGAGAGAATACAGGGCAGAGAGCAATAGAACACAACCTCACAGAAATTGAGGGAGACATTTCCAGAAAGAGGGTGGGGTGGGGGAGGTTGTTAATGGGGACCAATGCTGGGACAGTCACAGACAAGAAAGGTGGATCAAAGCCACTGGAATGGACAATCATGAAACCATGAAAAACAGATGGTGGGTTACTCTTGCTCTTTGAATATGTTTGAAGGTCAAGAGAGGGGGTCAAAGAGGTCAAAGGACTTTTTCTTGTTGCCTTGTGAGCAATGGAGCACCTGTGCTCACTTCTAAGTAGAGAGAACAAAGCCAAGGGAAAGGGAAGCTTTAAAACAAAAAAGCAGAAGGGATGATGATTGGAGCGAAGTCACAGTTTCTTGTTACAGGACAAGAAAGATGAGTGTGTCATCCTCAGAGACAAGAGGAAAAAATGAACGAGTGAAGCTTCAAAAGAAGAGACATGGAGAAAGGTCATGTCCATGGCTTGGTGTCTCAGGAGAGTGAGAGGACAACCTGAGGGAATGAGGCTTGGTTGGGGACTTGAGGAGAATGGGAAAGACTTGGGGAGCCAATCTGTGAGATGCCTGAAAATTCATGAATCTTGTCCAAAGGATTGTCCAGCAGCTGTGACAGTCACCTGCAGGCTCGATAGCCCGTGTCAGTGGCTTCAGTCAGCACAGCCCTGTGGCTGTTCTCCTCAGTGTTTGGCAGCTCAAGAGAGAGGCCAGAGAGGGTTGGGGCAGCAAGGACAGTGCTGATGCAGTGGAGGTCAAGGTCAGGAGGGAATGGTAGGGAGGCCTGATGGTCATCTGGGAGGGCCAGGGGCCTGCCAGGATGAGGAGAAGGGAGGTGTGGGCAGGGAAGCAGCTGTGTAGGAGAAGGATGTGCTGCCTGCCTGCCTGCCAGTGCCCCCAGATTCATTCTTGTTCTTTCCAGGGCCTCTCTCCTTCCAGCCTTCAGGCAGTATACACCAACGTGGGGCCCTGAGGGAGCACTGGGGGTGCAGAGAGGGAAAATCATGGTCATTTCTCGCCTTCTTCCCCCTTTCTGTGGCATCACTGGCAGTGGCTGTGTTTCCTCCTTGGCTGTGGATCCTGCAGGGAAACCCTTTCCTCCATGATCCCAGCTCCCACTAAACAGCCACTGCCCCATGGCCCTGACAACCAGACTCTGGTCACACTACTTCCTCCCCATGTTCCTCCAGTCTCACTAGTGGTCCTGGGTTGCTAAAGATGCTAATCTCTCTATAATCTGTGAAGTGATTCCCTGGTTGAAATATCTAGAGTGGTTTCTGTCTTCCTCAGAGGACTTTAACTGATATACTGGAATAGAATTAAAAACAAATATATCTCTCTTGATCTGCTCCCATCTCATTTTTATACCTTTGCGTCCAAACAAGTGGGGAACAATAATATATAGTTTAAAAGTTATCCAAAGCAACAAAATAAAGGAATGAGCAAGTGTGTATACAAATATCTTCTGAATGGAGAAGAGATGGGGCATGATGGCCTTGGGTTAACTGGAAGAGCCATCCCAAGCTTCTTTGCCACTTTCCAGAGATGAAAGTGATGTGAATACAGAGCCAGGTTTGAGTACGCTGTCGTCTACATGGCCCTCTGCCCTCTGAGTAGCTCCTCTACCATAGGTTTGGTACCTGAAATTCCTCTATTCCTTATATATATATATATATATATATATTTTTTTTTTCTATTTGAGTCCAGTTACTTTTCAGCTCCAGGAAGTTTCTACTGAAATAGAATAAGCAATATAGGAAAGCCACTCTATTAGACCAGGATGGGCTGGCTCTCCAGTTGGAGAGGCTTTAGGGGATAGAACCATAATAGAACTTGGGTTTGAATAGACAGAGAGAAACAGGGGGAGGATTTGTAGGGACAAGCCAGGTGGAGGATGGCCATGAGGACCAATGGACAGAGAGGGCAGGTTTGCTGGGAATAGACAGTGAGCACCTCCACCTGGCTCGCACTTTAAGCAATGGAGGGAGAGGAGGTTGGGCAGGTGGGCTGGAACCCAAGGACCTAGACTGCCAGACTGAGGATCTGGACTTGTCCCAGAAGGCAGTGGGAAGCAGAACTCTGCACAGAGCTAGAGCATGTCATAAGTGGCATGTTAGGACAAAGAAAGCCCTGAGTCCAGTGGCATCATGGAGAACGGATCAAAGGCAAAGGGAAACTAGAGACAGGAAGACTGACGAGGAGGTCGTTGCAATAATCCAGGCATGATGTGATGAGGACCTGGACTAGAATAGTGGCAGGAGACCAGGGAAATAAAGGATGTGAGAGATATTAGGGAGGGACTATTCCATGGGATTAGGCTGGTTGGATAGGAGAGTTCTAGCAAATGGATGAGATTCAAGCAAGGTTGATTTGTTGGAAGTGCTTCCAAAATATGCACTTTATTACTTATTCTCAGATATTTATGACTTCTCCAATGTCATTACCTAACTCACTTACAATCTGAAAACTCATATCCACTTTATCCGTCACATGGGAGTCACTCCTATTCTGTGTTTTCACAAATAGATTAGCTTGACCCTTTAAAAAAGTCTTTTATAACATAACATGTAATTAATTTTTTTTAACCAAGGCTTACAGAATCCCAGAACCCCCAAATCCAGGCTTGATTAAGAATGATTAGAAAAGCTTGGAAGTGGTAATTAAGCATTAACTTAGTTTGCCCAAATGCGGGACAGACTGTACCTCTCCTATGGCCAGCTCAGGTCATGTGACAGCTCAAAGCCCAACTGCCTTATCCAGGAATCACTCCAGTGGAGTACAAGTTGCCCCCGTTATGGAGGACGGTCATGTCCACCAGAAAAGAAGACATCCTGTCACTAGAGAAATGGTTTATTTTGAGTTTAATTTGGCAGTAAATAGAGTCCTTTCTAGAATTTTCCTTTGAGGTTCAATAGATAATTCAAGGCATTTAGATTCTAAGTTTGAGTTAAATAGATCATACTGGGTGTATAAATATAAGGATATATTGGGAAATAGACAATATAAATGATAATGGAAGAGAATCTTAGTTTGATCAAATCCATGCAAGAACTGGAAATTCTATTGCCTTTGATAAAAGGTTTTCTTCTATGAGCTATACAAGATAAGGATGCTATGATCACATGGTCGCTGTTACTTTTTTCCAGAGAATAATTTCCCCACTAGTAACTATGACTGTCCTCAAAAGCAAAATTTCTACCTTAAGACTATAAAGTAGTTGAAGACTTACAAGCAGCAGTAAATATTCAGCCCGGCAAGTTTCCTTGAAGCCACCACACTTATTCTCCACAGTAGATGCTGGCCCCACCTCTGTGAAACGCCCTGGAAGACCCTTTTAATTCACTGACATAGTTCTCAACAGCCTGCCTCAACCCACTATATTCCCCTCTCCATGTAGTACTTCTGAGTGTTCAGGTCATCAACTTCATTCTTTCATTTCTATCCTTCCTCCCACAGGACTCAATGTGCAATATTCCATTCCGGCTTTGAATTTGGGGTCAATGGATGACATTTAGATGCTCTACTCTTGCCATGCTCTCTACTTTCATGAGAATTTTGATTTATTCTATGATTTATTCTATGTATAAACTTAGTTAATAAACTAAGTTAATTTTAATCAATCCCTACCCTTGACTTAAATGTACACTTCTGGCAAAGTCCTGGTTTGGGGCAGTTTGTTCATTTAACAAATGTTTAGCAAACACTTGCTAGTTTCAAGCACAGTGCTAAATGCTGAGATACCAAAGTAAAAATTGTGTTCCCTCCAGGAGCTCTTAGGCTGGAGGGGGCAGAAAATTATTACATACAAGCAGAGATGACTCATAAGAATCTATGCTGATTTGGATAGAAATTTTCTGCCCTTGGAATTTGGTATCTAATCCCCAAATAAAACACTTTAAAGAATGCCAATCAGAAGGAATAGGCAAGACTAAAATCAGTTGTTGTATTTGTGGATTAGGGATGATTTATATTTTGATTTAAAATTTCCTTTAATGATAAAATAATATTAGGCAATCAATATAAATGTAAATTTTGGATAATGTCACTGTGACTCATAAAGTCACTACCCACCTGCCACATCCGGTGGAGACATCTGACCAATGAGATTAGAACAAGGGGCTGCCTCAGAATCCCACACAGAAGCTGTTGACAATGTCTGCCGTGCCTCTGTGGACACTGAACTGCACGGTTTTGGGTGTTTTCACATCCAAAAGTTGCCTTTTGGCCCACCGCACCCCCTCCATTCTGTACCCATATAAACCACAAACCTCTGGCTCCACAAGGGGATGAACAGAAGAACAGAAGAGCAGCAGAATGGCACAGCAGAGAGAAGAGAAGGAATGTCTAAACACTGAGAGTCATTCTGTTGGAGGTGGTCAGAGAGGAGATCAGTTGCTGGATGGGCAAACCCCATGGGAAGATCATCTTCCCACTCCATCCCCTTTCTAGCTCCCCATCCATCCTGTAGAGAGCCACCTCCACCACTCAAGTCCCACATTCACCTTCCTCAAGTCCATGTGCAACCTCATGCTTCCTGGATGCTGGACAAGGACCTGGGTATCAAGAGGGCACTGAGCTGTTTAACAGTTGTCTAAGTCGTCTGTGGACAGCAAGGCTAAAAGAGTGCACTGTAACACGTGCCTATTTGGGCTTCGGGAGCCACAAGCTGCCACCCCTGAACACTGCCATGGGGCTGGAGCCCAGGGGCACTCGCCCTGGCTTCTGCACACACCTCTCTGCATGCTCCCCCTCCCATAAAAGGTTTGAGCATGCCCAGTGGCCATACATATGAGCCACACCCCATCACAGGTCCTTTGGGGTTGCGGGGGGGCAGTCAGGAAACTCTCCTGTCTCACTTGTCTACCTTGAGCCCAGCAGTGTATTGTATCAGGACAGTTGCAAAGAAAATGAAGTCCCCATCTTCCTGGGCTGCCCCAATGTGAGATTTCAGGCACTGCCACTGCTGTGAGAGTATGGGGGAAAGTGGAAAAAACTGGCAGACGATAGGACTAATGCAGGATGTCTATGTGGTATAAAGCCTATCTGTCAGTGTCACCGAGAGGCTCAGGAGATGGATGATCAAGAAACCTCATCGTTTTCTGGAACAGTGCCAGTCAGAGGGGGAGTCGCAATCTGCATGTTTCCCAGACCAGAGCAGTTATCAAATCCCAGGTCTGCTGGTTGCTAGCACCTCCCAGAGGATGCCCCCATCCAGGGAGACTGCTTGAAAACATTAGCACCAGGCTAGCTCCCTGAATAGGCACAGCTTCAGTGAACAGGGAGTAGGCTAGACCCAGAGCCTCATTCTTTGCTCAACTCAGGGGCCTTGGGAGGCTGGTGGAGGGGTGAACTGAGGTGCTGGCTGTGTAACCAGGGCTAGGGCTGTCTCTCAGGGAGTTCATAGCAGGACACTCCTTTGCTTACTGTCGAGGTTTGCTCTCTGGTGACTTCCAAATTAGGAATTCAAGCTAGCCTGGAAACTCAGGAATGCAGGAGGAGAAAAAGGCATGTCCCAAAGAGGGGACTGAGCTGATCTTGGCCCACCGCCTGAAAGGAAAGGCCACAAGCTCTCTATCCACCCGGCACTCTGATCACCCCCTCCTCAATGGCATTTTTATTCCCCAAAACTCATTTGGTTGAACTTCTGACAATAGATATAATTATCTTTATTAAAAGCATCAGAAAAGAACATTTGCAGTTTTATTATTTCTACTTCCATCCATAGTCTGTGATAGAAGATGATGCTCTTTGGCTTGTTACCAATGCCAACAAACAAATCATAATGTGTTTGACTTTCATTTGATGCCAGGGACCCAGGCTCAGGCAATACTGGCCAAAGATGATTATTTATGGTAGAATATAAAATGGAACTTTGATTTATGAATCAAATATTTGCTATGTGGTCTTAAAATGTGCACCTACGTATTTTTACAGGGAGGCTCAAAGACAGACAGGTGCTGGTCTCTTGGTTTATGCTTTATGGTGATTAGCAGGTCAGGAGGAGTGAGGAGCAGGCAGGCAGGCCAGCACCCGATGCATCCTGAGGCCAGGTGGGAAAAGAGGCAGCTTCATGGATCACAGGCCCTGGGGGAAAATATGCTGGCATTCTCAGCTCATCCCTCTGCCATCCCTCTGTTTCCCTTTGTGTCCTGTGCAAGTGTCTCAGGCCCCAGGCACTGTGGGAGCAGAGTTACTCTTCTCTATACTGTGGGTCCCTGAGAAATGGATAATTGTACCCCTGAGGTAAGAAGAAGTACAACACTTCCAGGAAATCTCCTTTCTTCCCTGGCCCTACCCCTGGGGGTGACGCCGGCCAGGCTGTTTTCTAGACCATATTTTCTTCCTTGACTGACCCACTGCACACCCACCAGACTCAGACCTCCGCTGCATGTAACAGCTGCTCAGATCAGGATGCAAGACCACAGGCAGAGTGACGGGCAGAGCCCCAGAGCATCACCCCTACCACCCACTAATGGTTGGAGGAAACCTTCGAGGTTGGCCTGGGGCAACCGTCCAAATTACCTTTTGGGGCCTTTTGTTATTTATTTATTTATTTGTTTGTTTGTTTGTTTATTTATTTATTTTGAGGCAGTGTCTCACTCTGGTACCCAGGCTGGAATGCAACCTCCACCTTCTGGGCTCAGGGTTCAAACAATTCTCCTGCCTCAGCCTCCTGAGTAGCTGGGATTACAGGTGTGCCCCACCACACCCAGCTAATTTTCGTATTTTCAGGAGAGACGGGGTTTCGCCACGTTGATCAGACTGGTCTCCAACTCCCAACCTCAGGTGATCTGCCTGCTTCAGCCTCCCAAAATGCTGGGATTACCAGCGTGAACCACTGTGCTCAGCCTGTTAGTTAATTAATCTTTAATTTCTTTTGTCTAACACATATTTGTTGAGCGTTTGTTCAGTGCCAGACCAATGGTGAAGTAACTGACATTGTACCTTGTAGTGCTTACTGTCTAGCTGGGAACAGAGCTGAGCACCAGGCGATTGCTCTGCACTGTGGTGAGGGGGCTGATTATGGGAGCTCTGGGCACTGTCAAAGGGGCGCCTTGGCTTTGCTTGGCTTGGGGACTGGGAAGAACGAGTGAAGGTCAGACAGGCACTCTGAGTTTGAGAGTGGGGGTGAGGAAAAGATGCTGGTGAGGATGCTCCCAGCAGAGGGGACAAAGCTCAAAGGAGCTGCGTGCAGACAGGAGGAAGCATGGTGGATTCTGAGAGCTGGCAGAGGCTGGATAAGCCTGGAGCCCTGGGCATGAGGTGGCAGGCATGGAGAGGTACCTGAGAGAGAACCAGGGGACTGATCGTGAGGACTTCAAAGCCATATTGGAGGTTCAGGCTGAGAGTCTCATGGCCAGGCCATCACTCTCACTGCCAGGATCATGGTCAAATGTTCTCTGACCCCACCCCACCCAAGCCTGGCCAGTGCTGTGGGCTAGGACCAGAGGAAAGGAAGAGAGAGAACAGGACATCGTGATGGAGGGAAGCAGAGCAGCTTCCCCGAGGGCTGTGTTCTTGTCCTGCTCCCTTGGGTCACCCAGCTTTGGCGGACAGCCCTGTGGGCCGGGGTGGGGAGGCTCTTGCCACTTATTTTTAATTTCCAGGATGCCTTAATAAATGTCATTCTTATCTCAGGAAATGAGTGAAATTTTGCAGACATACCATGCCCAGCATGGCAGAAAAACTCCCGCTGCCTCTGCAAGGGCTGCTATGCAGTCCTGATGGCCAGAGACCTGCTGCCGGGGTCTCTTGGTAGACTCAGGCTCTCCCTGGCCATGGCACCTTAGCCAAGTCATTGAACCTGGACACCATTTGTCCAACAGATTTGTTTTCCTGTTTCAGACTCTAAGAGGAATTGCTTTTGCTCCTCCTGGCTCTGTCATCTGCCCTCCCTGGACCTAAGCCCGCTCTTTTCTCTTCTGTGGTTCCTGGCCTCAGACAGGCTGCCCGCCATCCCACCCTGACTTCTGGCTATGTAGCAGGAATGGTGTGCACTGGACATGGCAGGTCAGAGCGGAAATGCCTTGGCAGAGAGGCGGGAGGCAGCTTTCCTGGCCCTCAGTTCTGCTGCACCGGCTTTGGGTCAACATTTCTTTTCCTTCCTTTTACAAATAGTCTGTTCACCCACAAGACTGGATCAGAAGATAACCCATTTATACAGTGAAGTTTCAGGTGACCGAGGTGAGAGGCCAGTCTTGGGAGCTCCTGCTACCATGTGTGGCTTCTGACATGAACCTTGGGAACGCCTTCACTGGTCCGGCCCATGAGCAGCCAACCTAGCCGCTCCAACAATAGGCTTCACTCCTGCCAAGGGAAGCTGGCTGAGCCCCTGGAGAGCAACACCCGGCTGCTTTCACTTCCCTGGCAGGAGCTACAGTAAAGACGAGAGCCCTGGAACCCACAACAGGCCCACTGAGCATTCATTGATTTCCTAGGGGTTTGCCGTACCCTTGGCTCTTGTCTCACATGCTGGCTTAAGCAGGATAAGACACTCTGCAATCCAATTCTGAACTGTGTATACAAGCTGTAGAGCTCAGAAGAATGCTGAGAAAGGGAAGGTGACATGGGCTGCAAGGTCATGTAGGAGTGCTGAGCCTCTTGGCGACTGTGTGTGGAGAGTTTTAGGTCTGTACCAAAATGCAATTCTTTTGCCTCTTTCTCACCACTAGTTAGCAGGCTCTAAGGCAGGTGGTATTCGTGGCATGTTCACTGCCTGTCTACCTGGTCACTGAGCAGACACTTACAGGACATTAAGTTTATTCCCGTCCCTGGTCAGATGGTGAGGACGTACAAGGGTGAAGGGTAGGCTGCTGTCCCCAAGGAGCTCACAGTGGGGCTCAAGGCTTTGAGGTTTAGGGTCATAGGTGCTTGCTGAGCTGTACCCCAATGCAAAGCTCACAGGTAACCAATCTGATGAACAAGGTTAAGCCCACTAAAATGTTCTAATGACCCCTTGCATAGAGAACAAGGGCTTACAATAGAACAGGATGACACCGGGTGCATTTTTTTCACAATCTGTTGACAGCAAGCTTTATCTGAAATCTTTTCCATTATGAAAGGCTAAGGAAGCCCCATTCATCCCAGGTACTACCACCTAGGAACCATATCCTGTGATACAGGCTAATTAGAGGACCTGGGTTTGAGTTCTGATTCTTATCTCTTCCTATCCTGGGCAGGTCACTACTGCTCCATGCCTCAGTTCCACCAAGGAGAAATAAAATATAACAACAACAACAAAAAAACACCAAACTAGTAAAATCAAAATTATCTACCATAATAATAAGGTATTAAGTTCTATTAGTATCATCATATGGCAGAATCTGGTATAAACTTAATAAAGCTAGAGGATAATTCAGTTGTAGTATTCAGTTTCCAGCCATATGATAAATACCTGAAGAATATTCATTTCTGCTTTTCCTCAATCCAGAAGCTGCTCAGTAAATTCCCACAAAACCACCTTAGATCTTAGGTGAGGACCAGCTTTCTCTTCATAAGTGCTGTGGCTGTGCTCCCAGTGAAGCAGCCTCTGAGATGACGTTTAGCATCCAGGATGTTTTGGGGGCAGGTTTTATTTTATTTTATGTTTCCATCAACACCTGTTGAGGTGAGGGAAAGCAAGTGGGCGTGGTCAGGGGAGGAAGTTGAGCTGCACTCAAACCCGTGATGGCCTCAACAGACCACCCAGGCTCAGCCCTGGAGCTCTTCACAATTATCCCACCCTGGGCCAGGATGGCTAGCCCATCATTGCCCTGCACCAATCTAGTGTTTGGTTTTGTTTTTGTTATATTTTACCTCCAGCTGGGGAAACTGAGGTGTAGAGCAAGGGTGGCCTGTCCAATATTGGAAGAAGTAGAACCAGGACTCAAAACCCAGGCCTTGTATATCCTGTGTCACAGGACACGTGGAGTTGGAGGTGGTAGATGAGATGAATGGCTGAAAGAGCTCTGTGTGGCCCAGGACAGTGTCCACCACACAGTGCAGTAATCCTTCACTTTATCCACTCATTTGTTCAACTCATATTTCATATGTTTAGTTTTCTACAGGCATTGGTGGTTAAAAAATGAGTAAAGTGGCTGGGTGCAGTGGCTCATGCCTGTAATCCCAGAACTTTGGGAGGCTGAGGCGGGCTGATCACAAGGTCAGGAGATTGAGACCATCCTGGCTAACACGGTGAAACCCTGTCTCTACTAAAAATAGAAAAAATTACCTGGGCGTGGTGGTGGGCGCCTGTAATCCCAGTTACTTGGGAGGCTGAGGCAGGAGAATGGCGTGAACCTGGGAGGTGGAGCTTGCAGTGAGCCGAGATTACACCACTGCACTCCAACCTGGGCGACAGAGGGAGACTCCTTCTCAAAAAAAAAAAAAAAAAAAAGCATCATTCTTCTCCTCCATGAGCTCATATTTACCAGGCCTATTTTTCTACAAAGTTTATTTTGAGCGTCTACAAAATCAGCAAGTGCACCTCATCCTTCACTAGACTTGTGACTCTTGCGGGCTTTTGTGAACATGCAGTTTCTGAGTCGGTAGGTCTGGCGTGGGACTGTGGCTTTGCATCAGAAATGTAATGCTGTAGGTCCTGGCACACTTTGAGGAGCAAAGGTCTGCTCTTCAGAGGCTGGTTTGGGTTTTTTGTTTGTCTGTTTGTTTTTTAGAGATGGAGGTCTCGCTCTGTCACCCAGGCTGGAGTGGCATGATCTCAGCTCACTGTAGCCTCGACCTCCTGGGCTCAAGAGATCCTCCTGCCTCAGCCTCCCAAGTAGCTGGGGTCACAGACACGTGCCACCATATCTGGCTAACTTTTTAAAAAAATTTTTGTAGAGACAAGTTCTCACTATGTTGCCCAGGCTGGCCTTGAACTCCTGGGCCTAAGCAATCCTCCCACCTTTTGGCCTCCCAAAGTGTTGGCTGGAGCCACTGAACACTGCCCAGAGGCATTTGCTACCTGGGTCTCTCTAAGTCAGTCCCACCATGTCCTCTCCCATTGGACATATCTGGAGGATGCTTCTAAAAGGACCAATGCCACGAGAAATGGCTTTGCTTACTGAATGGCCTTCTGGATTCAGTGCTTCTGAGAAACCATCTTGGACTAGATGGGGCCTCTTGGGAGCCCAGACAGGGGTGCATAAGGGGTTTTCTGAGCCCTTTCTCTAGATTCCACGAGGGTTCCACGTGTCACTGCCTTCACTTCACTATCAGAGAAGTGGCTTTATGGCGCTTTGTCTGTGGAAAGTACTTAGCTTTGGAAAAACCACACTTGTTCATGTGAAACCTGACTAATGACAGGACCTGGACACGAGCTGGCCATTGAATTTGCTCAGGATGGTAGGATTTTCACCAGGGAGCATCCCAATGGAATCCATTCATTTCGTTGGGCCAAAGTCAACAGGAAAATGAGAAAATTTTCCCAAATTAGGGCACAGCTCTTTTCCGATGCTATTGATGTGACTTGCCCACCACTGTTTAAATGCAATTTCTTTTTTTTTTTTTTCAGTTCAGCAGTTACTACTGATACTGCTAAATTATAGTTTGTGTACATGCGCGTTTTATTCCACATGTGTAGGTGTCAAACATTTCTCTAACCCAACATTTGGTGTGTCTCCCAGCACATTGAGACTAAGAACGGGGAGGATACACACTACAGGGGAATGGCTGACATTAATTCATAGGTTGCTTTGCTTTTGTCTCAGTAAGGAACAGGCTGCTATAGTAACACATTTTTGGGGTTTTATCTCATGGGGAAAGCAGAAAATTGCTTGTGTGAATAGCTCCACCCAGTAATTATTCACAGAACTTCAGGTATTGAAACTCACCACTTCTGTGGTTTATATTAATGGCTTCTGTAAAGTTAAAAAAAAAAAATCAAAATACATTTCACTTTCACTCTGCCAAAGCAAGCAAACAACCACAGGAAGGACCAAACTAAGTAGATAATTTATTTCAGATTCTTTAAATAAGGGAAAAGAACATGCATATTCAAGGCCCTGGAACCTTCAGGAACAAGATTTAACATATTTAAGAGGTACAAATTTAAAGGCACTGGAAATACAAGAGGGAGAGAACAGAGAGGGGCCTGACCTTGGGTAATATAACCGGGGGCAGCGCAGGGATAAGGAACAACTTCACAAGTAAGTTAATTACTAAGCTCACATCCTGATTAGGACTGCAGAGGAAATAACAGGAAATGTGCTAAAGAATAAAACAGGACACCACCTTCTTTGGGTAGGGTGGCCAAGACAGACCTCCCTGAGAAAGTGACATTTAAGCTGAGATGTGTAGGAGGAAAAAGAACAAGAGGGCATGTTCTCTTTCTCTAGCCATGTAGTTAATGTCTACAGAAGGGTAGAACAGATAATTTACTACTTCTCTGGCTGAGCCAACTTCCCACCTACTTCTCGGTGCCAGGGAACTAACATTTAAGGGTTTTGTGCAGGAACTTTCTTAACCTGCAATGCTGTGAGATGGGTTGATCTTCAGAATAGGAAGGCAGTTCAGGAGGTTAAAGAATTTGGCCAGGGTTGTACAAAGAGTATAACAGGCTTGGTTGAGAAATGTGCCACATCAGGAAAAGACAAGCACTGGCTGCTTTTATACTTCCAGATAATGAATATCAACATTTTTTGACCAGTGTCTACCTTAGACACACTAGCTGGAGGGGAGAAAATGTAAAACTGAGATTTAACAGCGTCTCAGGCGCGGTGGCTTACGCCTGTAATCCCAGTACTTTGGGAGGCTGAGGGGGGTGGATCACCTTAGATCAGGGAACCCCTGACAAGCCTGACCAACATGGTAGAACCCCATCTCTACTAAAAATACAAAAATTAGCTGGACATGGTGGCAGGTGCCTGTAATCCCAGCTACTTGGGAGGCTGAGGCAGGAGAATCGCTTGAACGCAGGAGGTGGAGGTTGCAGTGAGCTGAGATTACGCCACTGCACTCCAGCCTGGGTGACAGAGTGAGACTCTCTCTCAATAAATTAATTAACTAATTAATAATAAAATAAAATAAAGTAAATAAAGGTATCTCAGTGCATCAAATACATTTAGCGTGACTCAGTGATTTGTAGTCTTGTCTGATTGTTACAGTTTTGGTCTCATCTCTCTCCATCCTATCTATGTCTTAGGCCTAGCAGCACTGATGTTGGTGCCTGGGGCGGGTGATAGAGAAAGGAGTTACCTGTGTGTTTGCCTCTTTGTCAGTGGTGGGCAGATTGTTGTGGCTCAGTCTCCTCTTCTGTTGCTCAACCCACAGAAGATGTGCTACCTCTTGGTTCCATAGGTGGGCTTTCCTCTGGGTTCGTGGATTGATTCTTTGGCTGGTAGTGGTGAAGGAGGGAACTCATTGAAGCACCTCTCCACCCTCACTGCACATGTGAAGTCCACCCCTCAGTCCATTCCACCACCGTCTCTTTTCAGCATCCTTGATGGATGGGTTTTGCAGTGACCATATCATGATGGCCTAGCTCTCAGCTACTTTCTACACTATCTTCTTGATTGACCTACACAGAGAAAGTTTCTATCTTTGTTCCTACATTGAGTGGTAAGAAGCCAGGCTGTCTTTCCCGACCCCTCAACCTCCCACTCACCCTTTCCGCTCCACTTTCTCCCATACCCTTGCATCAGCAGGCTATCTGTCAGTTCAGTGGTTTAGTGCTAAGCTAAGCCAGTACCTGACTAAGATGGGAGGGTGAGGGAAGTGGTGGTGGTAGTGGTGGCAGGGGTGCAAGTCAGGAGTCACTGATTGCATAGGAAGAGAACTTTCTATTCTTTTCTCTCATCTCCTTAATAAAGATGAGACAGAAGTCATAGTAAAGGTGCTGTTGGTTCACTCCCTGTTAGAAACTCTGTGGCAGGGTGTGGCACCTTCTGTTCTTAGCTATGAGCAATCTGTCCATCCTTGCATTGGGTTGGATTGGTGAGGAGAAGGGGCTCCCCGATCTGTATCTCACATTCTTATATTCTAGAGAGTAGGTGGCAAAGCCAGGATTTAAATCCAGGCTATGTAGCCCAAAAGCCCATGTCCTTTTCTCTATGTAGTGCCGTCTCCACTGTGTACCATATTTTAGAGTGGAGCATGCTTTGAAAAAAAATTAAATTCCCAAGTCAAGAAAAGAGTACAAAGGAGTGTGGGAATAGGGGTAAGGTGGGTGGATATTTTTTAAGTCTTTGCACAAAAATTAGGCAGAAGAAACCAAATGGGTTGGGTCTGAAGGATCTGAAGTTAAAATATCTAAATTTCTGAAACCAATACCGTGAGTTTTGCCTGGGGAACCTGTACTAATCACTTCCTCAAGGGAATGAAAGCTTGGCCACATCCTACTTCTACTCATGGTAGATGGCTCCAGTGTGTATATTATTTTCGTATGCCTATGAAGTGTGGGCTTGCAGTAAGAGCAGAGATCTGTTCAAGACTGAAGAAGGAATGAAGCTGCCAGGACTTGAAGCTGTGTTGACCTGACTGTATCCAACACACAGAACTCAAACATCACACTGTTCATAAAGCAGAGCCAAGCATAAGGTTTGGATTCTGAGAGCAGACATGGGGAGGAGCCATATTAGAGGTTGGGAAAGAAGGAGAAAGGGTTGCCACCAACAAAAGTGAGTGTCCTGTCCTCTTTCCACTCAGAATATTATCCTTCTCACACTTGTCATTCAATATCTCCCCATCCAGAACACCCTCTTCCCTATTAACCACATCCAACTGACTTACTCAGATTCCTTACAACTTCTTTTTACAGGCTATTTAAGCCCTGGGTGACTGCCTCTGACTAAATCAGTAAACTGTTGGGCATAAGTTGTGTTATCGGAGTAAGGGTATCTTGAATCAGCTGTGACTTGAGGTTGGACTCACTCAATTGTTTTGTATTTTAAGGCATTCTCTGAGGAAGTTCAGAGGCTCACTCCATCCTATTTGAATTAGATTGGGTATTTAATTTATGGCTATTTAACTCAACAAGTGAAAAGAGTAATTTCTGACTATTTCATTTTATAATAAGTGGGAAATGAATGGAAATAAAACAGACAAAATAAATAGCATTTTCCATACTATTCACTATTATCTTTCCCTTTGGCAATTATAAAGTACGTGGCTAATAGTAGTGTATAGCCAGGTACTTCTGTATTACCAAAGAGGAAGATAATCTTATGTGACTCACTCCCTGCCCTCAAAGGCAAGGAAATAAGATTGTATGTCTGCAACACAAGCAAGACCATGACTTTAAAAATTAAGAGATGTGAGAATTGAACTAATATTTCCAGAATAATTATGATGATAATGATGAAGATGACTGACACTATTTAGTGTTTGTTATGTGCAGGGCACTATGCTGTTTTACATGCTGAGGAGCATTTACATATGCAAGGTGGGGCACTTGTATTGCAAGCAGATGGAGCAGCAAGAGCAAAAGCATGGAGAGGGAATGCTCAGGACCCATGTGCAAACAGAGCAATGTGGTTAGAAGGTGGAGTACATGAAGCGCGCTGGGGGGTAATAAAGCAGAACAGGTAGTAAGGGGCATGTTATGGAAGATTTTCATTCTGTAGATGATGAGGAGGCACACATAGATTTTGAGTGATTTCTATAATTGCTCCCACCCTCCCTGGTAGAATTTATCATTTTTTATCCTGTGCCCATTGTATTCTGTTAAGCATTATATAAACATCTGTATCCTGTAGATATTTCCAAGTGGTTTTTTTTTTTTTTTTCTTGATTACAAGCCTCCTTGAGAGCAAGGTGTGGTGCAGAATAGGCTCTTACATTGTTGTTCGAAGGAGTCATCATCGCTGTTACCATCAGTCTGGCTGCAGTGAACAGAATGGACAGAGGAGGAGGCAGCCCAAAGGCCAAGAGAGAGGCAATGAGACACAACATAGGAGAGGAAGTGTGGACTGGGATGGGGGTAACATGAATTGAGAGCAGGAAGCCTGTGAGAGACAATTTGGAGGTTAATGTTGGTGAAACAGAGCAACTGCGATTTGATCTGTGTTGGCAGGTAAGATGGGGTGGACTTGGGGTCCAGGGATTATGAAAGGCTCCCAGGAGACATATTGCCAGGATAGGCAGAAAGAGTCCTACTCTAGGGGAAGGCAGAGCTAACTGTGAAGATGTGGGTCTTGCTCAGTTGCTCCTTCTGCCTAGAATTCCCACTCACCCCCATCTTAGGTAATCCAATCATACACAACCTTCAGGAACACCTCAGAAGCCTGTGCCTTCTAGATTCCCATCAGAATCTCTATCTCTAGGCATTAGCTCTCCTGCCTTTCAACCCATAGAGCATTTTATGCTTCCCATTTGGCATGTTCACTTTCATGTCACACTTATTTATTCTCTTACCCCTTCCTAACAGAACATAGGCTCCTTTTGTTCTGTGTTCATACCATTTTATTAATTTGAGTGGAACAACTGCCCTGATTCCAGAGCTTTATTTTCAGATCGAAGGGGAGGGGAAGAAGTCAACAGTGACTCCAAGGTTTTTGCCTGAACTATCAGAAGGATGGAGCTGCCATTAACTAAGATGGGGAAGAGCATGATTGACAGGAAATAGCAGGATGTCGTTTTTGGACAAGATACATTTGAAAAATCTACACAGCCCACTGGAGATGTTGTGTGGATGGTTTGATATATAAATTTGAAACTCAGGAGTGAGATACAAGCTACAGGTATACATTTGGGAGTTGTTAACCTACAACGGGCATTTAAACACTTCGGACTGGATGGGATCATCAGTAAACTGAATAGGGCTAGAAAAGAGAAGACATCCAAGGACTAAGCTCTGAGGTACTCCAGAGGTTGGGGAGAAAAGGAACAAATAGCAAATGAGACTGGGAAGTGGCTGATATGAAAGAAGGAAAACAAACAAAATGTAGAGTCCTAAACGTAGCAAGATTAAAGGATTTCCAGGGGAAGGGAATTGTCTATTACCTCACATTATGCTACTAGATCAAGTAAGATAATGACTGAGAATTGAATTAGCAATGTGGAGGTCATTGGTGACCTTGAAGAGAGTACTTTTGGTGGAATGGGGAGGACAAAGGTTTGATTGGAATGGGTGTAAAAGAGGAATGAAGGAGTGGAATTAAAGGCAAAAACTTTGAGAAATTTTTGTAACAAGAGAAGTGGGGCAGTAGATGGGTGGAAAGATAAATTGAGGTTTCTTTGTTTTCTTTTCCGTCTTTTTTTGTTTTTTTTTAGAAAAAAAAAAAGATAATAGAAATACCAGCATGCTGATAGGAGTAATCCAAGAAGAACAGGAAAATTAGTGCAGGAGAGAGAGAGAGAGAGAGAGAGAGAGACAGGGAGAGGAGAAAGAGAGAGAGACAGAGGAGAAAGAGAGAGAGACAGGGAGAGGAGAAAGAGAGAGGCAGACTGAGAGAGGAGAAAGAGAGAGAGAGACAGGGAGAGCAGAGAGAGAGAGGAGAAAAGAGAGAGAAAGGCAGAGAGAGGAGAAAGAGAGAGAGACAGGGAGAGGAGAAAGAAAGAGACAGAGAGAGGAGAAAGAGAGAGAGAGAGCAGAGAGGAGAAAGAGAGAGACAGAGGAGAAGAGAGAGGGAGAGGAGAGAGAGAGACAGAGAGGAGAAAGAGAGAGGGAGAGGAGAAAGAGAGAGAGACAGAGAGAGGAGAAAGAGAGAGAGAGATAGGGAGAGGAGAGAGAGACAGAGAGAGGAGAAAGAGAGAGGGAGAGGAGAAAGAGAGAGAGACAGGGAGAGGAGAAAGAGAAAGAGATAGGGAGAGCAGAGAGAGAGACAGAGAGAGGAGAAAGTGAGAGAGAGAGAGACAGGGAGAGAGAGAGAGAGAAGTACAAGAGTGGTGTCCTTAAACAGGTGAGAGGGAATGGGAGCTGGTGTACAAGTGGAGGGAATGGCCCTACAGGCACAGATGGTTCATCCATAGTAATGAGAGGAAAGATAGCACACAGTTGTGGCAGGTGAGTAGATATGAAATGGAACATTGTAGAAGTTCTTTTATTTCTGCTTCAATTTTCAGGAAAGAATGGGAAATACCTGGGTGCCAAAAGTAAAAAGAAAATTCAAGCTAGGAAAGCAAGCTTCTGTGTTAATATTGCAGCCAGTGTGGGGAGGTGTCAGGAATTGGTCAGATACTTTCCTGGCTTGGATTTTAATGGCTGTGGAGGGACAGAGACAAGATTGTGGGTCTACAAAAGGTGCTGAGATGGCTACGTAAAGCCTGGACTCTCAAAGGACACCACTGAAAGGTTAGACTAGAAAACATTTTGCCTTCTGGGCGTGGTGGCTCACGCCTGTAATCCCAGCACTTTGGGAGGCTGAGGTGGGCGGATTGCCTGAGGTCAGGAATTTGAGACCAGTCTGGCCAACATGGTGAAGCACCGTCTCTACTAAAAATACAGAAAAATTAGCTGGGCGTGGTGGTGTGTGCCTGTAATCCCAGCTACTTAGGAGGCTGAGGCAGGGAAATCGTTTGAACCACGGAGGTGGAGGTTGCAGTGAGCTGATATTGCGCCACTGCACTCCAATCTGGGTGACAGAGCAAGACTGTGTCTCAAAACAAAAAAAACAAAACAAAACCAAAAAACAGAAAACATTTGCCAGTGGCCCAGATGATCATAGGGAAATTCATCTAGCTATGAGTGAATCAAAGCATCCTGCAAAATGCAAATCCCAGGCCTAAGCTTCTCTCAAATTAGTGGTTCAAATATATGTTACCCCAGGAACCTCAAAGCCAGAGCCAGTGATGTCCATGGGACGCCTGTAGGAACAAATGAAAAATCCATGGATGGATGCTCCCATAGCTGCAGGGGATTCTTGCATGAAAACAAACCCCACTGAGGATGAACTGATGGTCAAAGTTATAAAACAGAGAAAGTTTAGAAAAATCCAACATAAGTGAAAATAAGTTGACCCAGCTAATGGGAGGATTGGAGGTGCAAATACTTGAGATAATGGAACAACCGACTAGAGACTCTAAATTATGTGTATATAAATCATTAAGGGTATAATCAAAGCATAAGAAAGTAACAATAAAATGAAAATATAATTTCTAGAAGTACAATAAGAAATCAATTAGTATTAAGAACTCAATGACTCAATAAAATGATAGAGAAGATAAAGATGAAGAAAGAATCAGCAAATTAGAAGATCTATCTAAAGAGTTATCCAGAATTATCATAGAGATAGAGACTGAAACTAATAAATAGACATTAAAAGCATGGTGGAAAAATTAAGATGGCTAACCTATGCCTAATAGGAGTTTCAGAATAGGAAAAGGAAAAGGAAAAGGAATGGGGAAAGTTAATATTTAAAAGACTAATGAGGCCAGGCATGGTGGGTCATGCCTGTAATCCCAGCACTTTGGGAGACCAAGGCAGAAGGATTGCTTGAGGCCAGGAGTTTGAGACTAGCTTGGGCAACATAGTGACAGGAGTTGAAAGGCACAGGAACTATGATGGCACCACTTCACTCTAGTCTGAGCAACACAGTGAGATCCTGTCTCTAAAAAAACAAAACAAACCCTAATGACTGAGAATTTTCATAATTGATGACTTGAGCCCTGAGACAAGAAGCACAAGTCCCAAAGAGGAAAAACAAAGCTAAATTAACACCTAGATGCTTTAGAGTGGGAATGCAGACCACTAATAAGAAAGAGGAGAATTTAAAAGCAACCCAAGGTAAGAGACAATTTATCTATAAAAGGAATATGTAGACTTATCATAGACTTCTTCACAGCCACCATACAGACCAGATGACAATGGACTAATACATCAATGTGCTGAGCAAAAAATAAAAATCATATTAGAAATACTAGAAAAAAAATACTAGAAATATATGGCCAATTAAATTATTCAAGAGTGAGGGTAAAATATAGACATTTCGGGGAGAAACTAAGAGACATTAAATAGGGTATTGTTGAAACACCCACTAAAGGATATACTCCAGAAAAAAAGATGTGGAGTAAAAGAAGCAATGGTGCCTGTTTTATTGTTCTCTGTATATTTCTGTTTTTCTGGCATGTTTCAAAAGTAAAATAAAAAATTAAAATCCCCTACTTACGTATTTCAATATATCTAAAGAAGCATAGCTTCCAAATGTTGCCTATATCATAGATCTTTTCTAAAAAATTAAATCTTAGACTTGAGTAAATTCTAAAGATAGTTTTCCTACTTCACAGAAGGATTAGTTTCAATCAAAAGGGCCTGAGAAACGTTCTTAAAAAGAAAAAGAAAAAAAAATGAAAAGGAAAAGGAGAAGCAGAGCCTGGCATTAGATCTCTAGAAAATTATTCTCTGGTCAAAGTTTGCGAGTCTCAAAAATTTAGAAAGATATCCTTCCATAGGCCACTTCTGGCTGAAAACCAAGAATTGTTACCAAAAAATTATTGAAATTCTCCACAAGCAGGTGAATCATCTATTTAAAAGGCAGCTAAAGGCTCAGGAGACCTTGCAAATGTAGACGAATGAGCAGAAAAGAATGCTGGCCTTTAGTTCACATATTTTATTTCCCTGACTAGATACTTCTCTGGGGGTAGAGGGAAGGACCTTTGTAGGAGAGTAAAAAGTTTGTAAACACATGAAATTAATGAGATATTCCTAAGGGACATATAAGGAAGAATTTTTGTGTGGAAAAAGGGAAGAGGGGCTGCTAAAATGATGGATGCTGGGAAACATGTTTAAAAACCTATAAGTAATAAAAAAGGTACAAATAAAGAGAACAGTACTATACTGGGAGATTAAATGCAACAGTAAAAAAAGATGTCTATTTAGGAAGAGAGCTTTCCAAGGAGAAAGTCTGTAATTCTATCATTTGGCAAAGGTTGGAGCCCCTCTTTGGGGTTGCCAGGAAAGATGCTTAAGTTACAATTTTTATAGTTTCCTTCAATGGAACTTCAGGAAATTGGCCAAATATGTATGACTGAATATGGATCCAAATCTGACAGGCTGAGTCGTGCACTATATTAAGATTTGAATCCTCAATTTGGCCCCTTCCTTAGGCTCTTGGGCCATTGTTCATCCAGGGAAGATTTATTGAGCCTGACTCCGAGCCAGGCAGTATGCAAGGTGTCCAAAGGTCCTAATTCATTTCTTTAGGCCATCATTCTCCTTAGCAATTAGTTCACAACTCTTCTCTGTCCTCAGCCTCCCAATCTTTTATTCATCCTCCTCTCTCTCAGCTGATGACCTTTCTCTTCAACTCACTGAGAAATAGAAGTTAACAGAAGAACACTTTCACAGGCTCTACCAACTATATCTACACTTCCCTACTTGGCCTGCCCTCTAGTTAAAATGAATTGACTGGGCTTTTGCCTGGGGCCAACCTCTCCACAGGGCCACTGGATCCCTTCTCTCATCAACTCAGATATGTCTCCAGCCAGTTCTTTCTCTCTCTTTAAACACCGTCTCTCCAATAAGAATTTTCAAATTCATGAATCCAAACTGATCTTTCTCTTGAACTCCAGACTTCATTCAGTTGCCCACCTGATTTCTCCACTTTGAATGTCTAATATAAATGTCAAACCTTACATTTCCAACCCAGTGTGATGGCTTACGCCTGTAATCCCAAAACTTTGGGAAGCTGAGGCAGGAGAATTGCTTGAGCCCTGGCGTTTGAGGCCAGCCTGGACAACATGGCAAAACCCTGTCTCTACAAAAACAAACAAACAAACAAACAAAAACCAATTAGGCACACACCTGTAGTCCCAGGTATTTGGGAGGCTGAGGTGGAAGGAATTACCTGAGTCTGGGAGGCAGAGGTTGCAGTGAGCGGTGTTCACACCACTGCACTCTAGCCTGGGCAACAGAGTGAAACCCTGTCTCAAACAAACAACCAACCCAAAAAACCAAAAACAAAACTTACATTTCCAAATACTAACGCTTGTCTCATTCGCAGCTCCACACTCAGTTTCCCTCTTCTTCTGCCCTCCCCATCTCATTTAGCAAAGACTCCTTTCTATTTATTGTTTAGGTCACAAATCTTGGAGTCATCTTGGATTTCCTCCCACCTTTCAACCCACTTCCAGTTTGTTGGCAAATTCTATTGGTTGGCAAATATATCCTAAATATGATCGCTTCTTACCACTTCTGGTATACTCACCCAGTCAAAATTGCCATTTTCCTTTGTCTGACCTTGTAACTGGTCTGCCCTGCACACTCACTCCCCCACCACTTATTCTCCGTAGAAGCCATCCTTCTAAAATGTAAATCAGATCACTTGCCTCTTTTGCTCTTACCCACCATGACTTGCATCTCATTTATGTAAAATATTAAGTCTTTACCAAGGTTCTGTATTTCCTGGCATATAATGGGGATGTTGAGTCTCTGAGCTCGCCTCTCACTCTTCCCTTACTCCACCCCAGGCACAACGGCCTGAGTACACTGTGCCTTTGCCTTTGCCTACTATGTTCTCACTGCCTGAATGTTCTTTCCAAGATACCTTCATTGCTGACTCTCCTCCTTCTTTAAGTCTTCACTTAAATGTCACTCCCTCCAAGACACCATCACAGACCACCCCATATAAGATGCACCCACTCCCTATGATTATCACTCCCCTTCCTGTATTCTCACACCCTAAGGACACAAAGGTTTCTCTGAATTTCAAGATAGTGTTTATGCTCAATTATTTGAAAATGTAAAAACAATTCAAGAGTCATTGATTTGGGACTCTGATAATTCCAGGTGTGGTTAAAATGATGTATGTTTTTTGCATCATTTACTTTTCTGCCCCCTAAGTAAGGGCAAACAAGATGCAAGGGGCTATTGTATTTGGTGGAAAAAAAAAAAAAACTGAACTGAGATGTAAATGAGCTGGATTCTAGTCTAGGTCCACCACCCAAGACTGTGCCCATGGGCCTGTGGGCTCACCTCCCTGGGGTGAGCTCACCCTCCTTCCCAGTTCCTACCTCGTAAAATGGGGATGTTCAATGGGTCTGCCATTGGGAAATCAACCTAATGAGGAATTGTAAGTGGTTACAATGAACTGTGTTCCATTCCATCCAATAAATATACGTCAAACATTTACCATGTCCAAGGCACTATGTTAATGGTAATATGAAATAAATGGTACTTCTTGCCCATAGTTCAAAGATAGTAGAGGAGAAAAGACCTTACATCACAGAATTAAAATAACTACATTTAAAAAAATGATGTAGTATAGTTTTACACCCTACCCTTATCTTTAGATGAAGAAGCTGAGCTGAAGTTCAGAGAAGTGAAGTGACTGATTACAGAATAAACAATTAATAATAGTAGTGGAATCAGGGCTCTCCAAAGAGGCTAACGAGTTTGATTACTCTAAAGATAGAATTCAATTCATTCCCTAACATTTGTGACTTTAAAAAAAATCAGAATATAGATTCTAATCAGTATAGAAGCTGGATTCTTTTTTATTTTGTTAACCTTTTAGAAGCTGTATGAGAGGGCTCATTGGGAGATGATCCTCGTATTTTTGTAGCTTGATCGTCTGTCTATACCAATATGCAAAAGCAGTCAGGATTTAAACGCCTAAAGATGAATAGCCTGTTCACCTGTGTACACAATCCAGTGTTTGAACAGGATGATCTGTTATTAATTTAAATCAATAACTGAAAAACAATGCCTATCACCACTCCACCCATCTCATAAGAAAGAAGGAGAGCTGGGATCATAAAACTCACAAAGCGTACCTGAAACACACCATAGAAAACAGTCATGGTTAATGCCTGGGTCAACACAATCCAGCTTTGGTTTAATTTACTAAAACACTATGAGAGAGAATGCCATGGGGGCCTCAACACACCCATCATAACTATGAACTAATGTCTCCCAGATGATCAGGGAATCCTTTCCTGAGGAATTCAGTTCCCTGAACTTGACCTTGTTCAGTGACTTTAGAATGAAGAAGAAAATGACTGCCAGATTAAAAGAGAAATATTTTATTCTTTAGCCAGATTCTGATTAGCTGAGAAATAAGATAATGATGCCTGTTAAATGAGCAACCCTCAGAGCCTTCCCTCCATCTACAGCTACAGGGAATGGGAAGCAGCCATGAGAAGCCCTGGAGCTGCTGGATACTCTGCAAGGCCATCCTCCTGTAACTAAGGCCACTCTATTACACTGTCAAATCCAAATATTTCTTAGCTGGAAGGACCTGTGCATCACCTATCAACCCCTTCACTTCATAAACATGTTTCATGGTTCACAAAGACTGGTCCCAGCATCATCACACAGACACTTGTGACGCTCTAGAAGGTAGGGCAGGCATCAGTATTTCCATTTCAGGTGAGACAGTGAACTCAGACCCTATTCAGTGTTTCACCCAAGGTCACAGACAGCTCGTTTGTCAGGGAGAAGGAGCCTGAACCCTGGTTGTATCCTCTGAGTTTGGTAACTGACCATTGCCAATCTTACAAAGCAGGACATGAAACTCATCAAGGCAAGGTAGCTTCTCGTGGTTACCTAGGGGATGAGTACCAGGGTTGAGACTTGAGAGTGCAGAACACTGATTATTTAGCAGTGCCAAGGTGAGCAACCTTTGCTCAAGACATGGATGGACACTTACTGCCCAGGAAAGCATCCTGCTTCCTTCCTTCCTGTCCCTGAACATCCTAGGGATTTAACCATCTCCCTTTTTCCATTGCACCCACCTATTTTCCAACTTGGATTCCACTGAAGGAGATGCCACAAAACCTTCTTTCTCCTCACTTTCATCATGGGAATCAGGATCAGCCTTTCAGTTTTATGGGTTTATTACTGTTGTTTTATTTTCAAATTTAATAACCATGGGGAAAAAAAAGTTAATGAGGTACCAATGCTTCCAGTTACTAGATAATTTGGAAATGATAATAATCATTTTCTAATATGGTAACTCTTACTTAACTGCTTAGCAGAGGACCTTATCTACTAATTGCTGATTTTTGGTAGATATTCTTATCATTATTATAAATACTCTTGGCCACCCAGCTAATTAGAAGCAGAACCAATACTTGAACCTAGGCCTTCAGATTCCTTGCCCAGTGCTCTACTAGGGCTGCCTCACAGGGTTGGGATGCTTGAATTAAGCAGCATAGATAAGAGAGGCTATGAACTTAGGGAAGGGGGCTGTGGGGCTAACGAAAGTGAGGCCAATTACAACTTATCAGTTATTCAGGAAGGGTCATCTAGGGCCAGTTCCTGCAAGGGTGCGGGAAATGCAGGTCTAAAAGTCAATGTATATATTGCTTGGTTCGTTGACAGGACTACGAAAGCTGAAGGATTTATCAGCTGGAGAGGAAGACTGATGAGAGATGGGGACAGAAACTAGTTGTGCTGGCTGCTTTGCCAGTACAGTAAAAACTTTATTCCTTTGGGTGCAGAGCAAAATAAGGGGATGATGAGAGAGGAAGATTTTGGGAACCCAGAAAGAATTGGAGGCCTTAGTTTTGGACTGCTTCTAGACTAACTGTATCCATCTTCTAGACTGGCCAAGAAATTGCTTGACTCCCCCTCCTCCCCTAGCTATCCTCTCTTCCCTGGCACCCAAGCACTACCTCACGCTCATGTGTTTATTCCTGTCTCTGTCCTAGACCACTGCAAAGCCTAGTGAATCCGTATTTCCTCAGCTCCTCCCCAAGAAGCCTTTTCCAAGACTCCCCTCCTCAGGGGAACACCCGCCGTCCCCCAGGCTGGCCATGTGGAGTCTGTCTTGTTCCCCCCATCTTGTTACACTTGTATATTTGGTCTTTGACGCAGAGGCTGACCCCACATGTTACATCACCCTGTGCAGAGCACATTCAGCAGGCGAATGACTTACAGCACATGCTCTGTCTTCTGTTCTTTCTATTAGGGGCGTGATTTAGAAGATGAATGTTTATAACATGACCTAAGGAATTTCATCCTTCTCTGGAAAACTGTGTAGGAGAGAATCCTGATGGACAAAGAATAATGTGTTTTGGGCTCCAGCCAAATATTTGGACTTGTTTGAAAAAGCCTCAGTGCTCACCTTCTGCTGTTTATTGCAAACTCATCACCTCATGATTGTCCCTAGCTGGCTCAGAAGGGAGTGGTGACAAATGAGCATCTCCTTTGTTTTCGTGCAGAAACCACTTTGCAGTGATGATGTGTTAATTCTTTATTAAGTGACTTCCTGACCAAACACCTTAAAAGGCCATGTAACTCTCCTCTCCTGCATTGCATTTGTAGGGGAAAGGAGAGGGTATGGAGCATGAAAGGCAAATCAGATCTATGTACTGGGGGTATCTAGGCAGAAAAGCAGTTCCTTGTGAATGGAAAACAGCTCAGCAGTGTCTGTCCCCTGCCAGGTTCTTGGGAGGTGGTTTGCTATAGTGGAACACCAGATTTGTTGTTGATCTTAGTTAAATCACATAGGGAAGTGATATAACCTCTTTGAACCTCAGTTTCTTCTTCTGCAAAAGAACCCTGCAAGCTATCACAGAGATTAAATTAGTTAAATTATGTGTAAAAAGAATAATTTTAAAATACTTCCTGCTGTGTTTTTCTTTGATGATTTCTTGCTACCATTATGACCTTAGAGCAGGAAAAAAGTAAATGCTGCTTCAGGAAGGAAAAGGGAGTTATGTAGACAGGAAGAAGAATTGAAACTCCAGAAAGGATTCTAAGATGTAAGATACTATTAAAGGAATCTAAAGCAGAGAGGTTTCCCTGAGAAGAGACAGTAAAAATGTTAAGTCTCTTTGAAGAATTCCTGCATTGACATCTTTTAGGTAGTAATTGGCAAAGGCAAGGTGGTAGCATAATGATCTGGGATAGAGCATAGATTTTCTTCAAAAATGAGGTTAGTGTGGCAATTCCTAGGTTTCCTGGGGCCTAGACAAGATTCTACCAGCCCCAGGGACAGCTGCTCCATGGAGAAAAAGAGGCCCCAACAATGGTTATGAAGTAGACCCTGTATAGGTATTAGGGAGGGAGAAGGTCATGCCTCTGTAGTACCAGGAAACTCTGCGGTGGCCTGTCTAACTAGTTGTCCAAAGACCAGTGAACATTCTGCATGGTAGAGCCAGCAATTAGATGCCACCAACAACCAGACCAGATCATTTGAAGTGACCAGCAGCTGAAGCCAGCAAAGAACAGACCATGAGTTTTATTGACCATGAACTTTGGCCACGTGTTTCAGACATGTGCCCAGGGTACAGACCTTGCTGACCACATTGGGTCAGAAACCCAACTGGTAAACTCTGTTCCCTGTCACTGTGAGGATGCATGGGTTTCTCTCTTCAGCCAGATGCCATCTTGGTTGGGAGGAGAATCTAAATGATTAAACATTTTCCCAAAGATACTTAGGTTACCCTAAAGAATCAAGTTAAACTTCAAGACACTGTTTTGAATCCAAAGACCTTTATCAATGAAAGATTTCCCTTCCCCAATCCTCCCACAATCCTGTGTCCCAGTAGGATGGTTACTTATGAGAATTAGTTGCAAGGATTAGTTGCAGAGAAATAAAAAGGCCCAAGTAACTTGTAGGTCATTGTATTTTAATTCAACTCTGTATTTAATAGCACCACAGGCTGGGCGTGGTGGCTCACACCTGTAATCCCAGCACTTTGGGAGGCAGAGACGGGTGGATCACGACATCAGGAGATCGAGACCATCCTGGTTAACACAGTGAAACTTCATCTCTACTAAAAATACAAAAAATTATTTGGGCATGGTGGCGGGCGCCTGTAGTTCCAGCTACTCCAGAAGCTGAGGCAGGAGAATGGCGTGAACTCAGGAGGCAGAGCTTGCAGTGAGCTGAGATCATGACATTGCACTCCAGACTGGGCGACAGAGCAAGACTCCGTCTCAAAAAAAAAAAAAAAAAAAAAAAAGGCACCACATATAGGAGAAAATGCATGTGAGTTCTCTTAAATGTAATGGAAATATCATATTGGATAGAATATTCCAATATGAAAAGCTTCTCACTTTTGGCATACTAAGTACTGCTAACACAGAGTAGGAAGGAAGTTTGTACATATTTACTGGCCACAAGTTGATTTTATTTACAGCACTGAAAGTAAAGAAAAATGGAAATAGTCCATTATGTTTCAGTTAATTTCTTATGCTGAACATAGTTAAGATTTTTTTCCTGGGACTCCACAGTGTGAGGGGAGTGATAACATCCTAACAATATTCCTTTTTCTAAATCAATGACATTTGCTTCACTTGTGGTGGTCTTCATCCTTCTCCTTCCTAGTGCTCTAGGGTTTGGGTCACCATCTTAGCCAACTGCCAACAGATTTTCACTACTATCTCTTTCCCACTTTATTCCAGATTTCTCCAAATTATTTTGTCATTCTTCTTCCTTTAATTACCACAAATGCCTTCTATGAAAGATATTATTAACTTCATTTTGCAGATAAAGAAACAATGAATCCACGGAGTTAAGAGAAGATATTTCTAAATATTTATTGCACATAAAAATGATGAGAAGTGGCCAGGTGCGGTGGCTCATGCCTGTAATTCTAGCACTTTGGGAGGCCGAGGTGGTTGGATTGCCTGAGCTCAGGAGTTTGAGACCAGCCTGGGCAACACAGTGAAACCCCATCTCTACCAAAAATACAAAAATTAGGCATGGGTGTGGTGGTGCACACCTGTAATCTCAGTTACTCAGGAGACTGAGGCAGGAGAATCCCTTGAACATGGGAGGCGGAGGTTGCAGTGAGCCGAGATCGCGACGCTCTACTCCACTCCACTCCAGCCTGGGCAACAGACCCCGTCTCAAAACAAAACAAAACAAAAAATTAGCCAGGCATGGCGGTGTGTGCCTGTAGTCCCAGTTGCTTGGGAGGCTGAGTCAGGAGAACTGCTTGAACCTGGGAAGCAGAGGTTGCAGTGAGCCGAGATCGTGGTGACAGAGCAAGACTCTGTCTCTTAAAAAAAAAAAAAATTATGAGAAGTTTGATTTCAGCCACAATCCTTATGAAAAGTGTGATTCTTAAAGGAGGTCTGTCCAGCACAACTACAACATACTGGTCAAGGTGGATGCCAGAGCGCCCCATCCTGGTCTCTCCAGTCACATGGGACTCTGAGAATCAAGCAGAGAGGTGGAGAAAGGAAACAGTCAACATAATCTCCAAATTATGTTGCTGGTACTTGGAGGTGGGGCCTTTGTGGGAGGTGATTAGGGTTAGATGAGGTCATGTGAGTGGGGGGGCCCATGATGGGATTAGTGGCTTTATAAGAAGAGGAAGAGAGACTTGGGCTGGCACACTCCTTCTCTCTCACCATATGATGCCCTCTGCCAGATTATGACACCACAAGAAGGCCTTTGCCAGGTGCCGGCACCTTGATATTGGACTTCCCAGCCTCTGAAGCTGTGGGAAATAAATTTTCTTTATAAATTACCCAGACTGTGGTATTCTGTTATAGCAACACAAAACAAAGACAGACAGTGCCCTTTTTTCTGCCATCGAAACAGAAGATGAGGGTAGGGGTTCTCAAGGGACTCTCCCCAAATCTGAAAGAAATCACAGACCTGCAGTGCTGCTTTGAAGGTGTCCATTAAGACCCTGGGTTTACTCTAGCTCTGAATTCCATTTCCACTATGTGTATTTAGGGCTTGACAGGGATAGAGAGGGTGATGGTAATGATGGTGTGGTCGATTTCTCTTTAATCCATGGCTGTTGAAGTTCTGACCACATTTGGGCCAAATGTGGAAATTAACTTTTTTTTTTTTTTTTTTTTTGAGACAGAGTCTTACTTTGTCACCCAGGCTGGATGGAGTGCAATGGCACGATCTCAGCTCACTGCAACATCCGCCTCCCGGGTTCAAGCAATTCTGGTACCTCAGCCTCCCAAGTAGCTGGGAGTATAGGCATGCACCACCACGCCCAGTTAATTTTTGTATTTTTAGTAGAGATGGGGTTTCACCATGTTGACCAGGCTGGACTCAAACTCCTGACCTCAGATAATCTGCCTGCCTTGGCCTCGCAAGTGCCAGGATTACAGGCGTGAGCCACGGTGCCTGGTGACCCTCTTTTTAAATATACTTCACCTAGAAATCCATTTTCTGAGACAAAACATGAAAGTGATCATACTCCCTGCCAGTCTGATGTGACCAGAGCACAGCTTAACTTATGGTGTCTAAACTTTTTATTCACAAAGGAAATATTACAGGGAGGGCCAGTACATACAACAGGGAAAGGCTGACAGCTCTAGGGGAAACTGAGGGCTGACAGGAGCCCAGCCCTCCACTCTTGCTCTTCCTGCTCCCCCCACACATCCTGGGAGCATCCCTTCAGAACCCCATGGGCTCCACAGGGTGTAGTTGGAAATCACTGCATACATAGAAAATATGAGCAAGAAAGCCACACATGAAGAATTATTACTAAGGGCTGCCATAAGCATCATGCTTGTCCTTTGGGGAATTATGATTCATTCACCAAATAAGAACTTACCACCATTTCTTCCAGCATGCTTTATCCACTGTGTGCACAGAAGAGATTGATTCCATTGCCACAGTGGCCATTTTAAATTTTAATAGATGCTGTCCCTTTGCTTTGGTTCTCCTTAAATATTCAAATTAGATTCATTTTTATGGTCCCAGAAATGTGCTAGATTTAACAGGAGTCATTAAAATGTCGAAAAACATATATTTCAGGGAACTCCCAACATAGACAGTATGAAGAAACACACAGGCACATACACACACACACACATACATATATAGTTCACTTATATAAAGTGAAATGAGTAACAATTCGTGACAAGTGAAGTGATATTATACGACAACGTATGATTAAAAACCAAGCCTGTTGCTCAGAACATAATTGCTCTAGGAATTCAGTTGTAAGATTACCTTGTATCACAGTAGCATCCTAATTATGGTATGTAGAAAAATGAAGGAGGTTGAATTCTGCTCTCCTGGGCCCTGGTCATGTTTCACCCAAAATGTTGACTTAGCTCTGAGCACCTCACTTTCAGAAAAACGTGGTCAAAGCACAGTGGGCTCTGATGTGAGATCATGTCCTATGAAGAAGTGTTGGTAGAGTTGTAGCTGTTTTGTTTGGGGAAGGTAGTACACTGGTGTGATCCTTACTTCACCAGGGATTTTCATGGAAAAGAATATGTCCAGCCTGTCTACAGCACTTCTACCCCTCTATCCTCCCTATTCACCTCTCCAGTGGGGTGAACACCAGGGGGTGCCACTGACACAGATTATAGTGTGAACTGTGTCCCTTTGAGCTGTGCAAAACAGTGGCCCAGTCACTGCCTTTACAAAAAGGGATTTGAATTTTTCCATGTGGTTTCAAAAAGTAGGTACAAATTAAAAGACCAGAAAACAAGGGTAGTGAGATTTTGTCTTAAGATAAGGACATTCTAACAGTGGGAGAAGATAGAATGAGTGGCTGTAGATGTAAGTGTTTGGAAAGGAGTTTTATTTAGAAGGAAGTCTGTGCCTCTAAAATTGATAATAATGATAGTATCCAGTGAATTGTATTTTCATGACGTGAGTGGCCTTGTATTTTATGTTTTTCACAAGTGATCTCCTTCTTAATCACTACACCATTACTTCTAGGTAGGAATTATAATGATCTTTATTTTATAGATGAAGAAACTGAAGTTTGGACAAATTGCATTATTTTCCTAAGGTCACAGAGAGAACAAATTTCTAATTTCAGAATTAGTCTCTCTAATTTCAGAATGCAAACCCTTAACCACTATGCCACATTGCCTTTCAACAATGAGTTACAAAATCCCATCTTTCTTAGCGTGTTCAAATGCTCAATTGTTGTGAAACTTGATCTACGAATACAATTTGTTCTTGACCTTGTACCTCAAGGGGTAAAATCATTTTTATGGAACAAGGGTAGGTGAGATGGATTTGTCTTACTCTCACTACTCACTGATACCTATGTCTGGGACTCAGGGGTGAACCTGCACACCTGGACTCCAGATGGGGAAAGCTGTTCTACACATAGCATATACCTCCAGATCCAATTCTATCATCTCGGGCACCCAATGCATGAAAGATGTGCAAAGGCTCATGCTGAATATTTTGATTTTGTCATTTCCCAAATGCCCTCTCCAAAAATCACCTTAAGGAGGCAACATGTGGTCTTACATGAAACTTCAGAGCTGCTGGTGGGAGCAGAAAGGAACAGAGCCCATTGGAGAACACTCGGTGCTCACTGTCATGTTGCAAACACTGAGATAAAAAGGAGAGGCAAAGTCTTTAACTATGTATGCATCCAACAGCTGCAGCTCTCTTATTGCTTGTGCTATGTCTGCGAAGTGAAGACCATGGTGAGACCCTCACGGAGGCTCTGTTAGTGTTAAAACAGATGTTCCTTCAACACTCACATCTTAGGTGGCCACTTTCACGGGGTGGAAAAGGATAATCTAAACTTTCCTGTTCTTGCCAAAATAACCAGGTCTTTGTTCTGCACGTCTCTGGAACACACAGATAGATTTCCAAGCAGTGGGAACCTCCTGTCCTGTTCAGTTGTTGGACAAACTCTTGTTCTGCCCATTTCACCCTAGTTTCCTGAAATCCTGGCAGTAGGGCTCCCATGACTGGAGCCTGTGAGAGCCTCCTTTGTCAGGAGAGTTTTCACACCTAAAGCCATCAAGGCTGGCAGTGAAGGACACTGGGCTTCAAGCCTATTACAGCGATGACAGGTATTGCCTTGGCTGCCCAACCTGAGTGGTCGTCCCTCTGCAGGTCTGTCTGGCTCCATCCCAGGGAAGAAGGTGGTGGAAGGCACCCATGGACTGCAGTTGGCTCTGCCTGGCCATGGGGGAGGATGGCAGAGGACTGACCTGTTGCTGCTTCAGAAGTGTGGAAATTGTTTTGCCCTTTAAACTGATAGAGAAACAAGCTGGAACAATAAAACTAATCCTCCGAAGCAATCTAAGCATGGAAACCAGAAATGTATACTCAAATATTTTCTCCATTTTCTTTCTTCATAAATTTGGAACATTTGTGGCAGAAAAAGAAATCAGAATAAAATGGATTTAGAAAAGAAAGAGCAGTAGTTTAGGGGGTTGTATAGGGAGGCAACATGATAAAGACGGAAGAAAAATGGACTTGGAGAGAGAACAGTGAAATCTGGGCCTGCCTCTGAGTGCCTGTGTGGCCCTAGGCAAGTTTCCCTTCCACTTGAAGACCTGGGTCTCTATGATCCCTTTCAGTTGTAAGATTAAGGCCTAAGAGTTCTTGCTTATATAAACAGAATTCTTCCAAGGCCATAATTATTTCCATAATCAAGAACTATTTATTAACTAAGCAGCAGTGTGTGATTTTCTCAAGAGCAAGAGCAAGAAGAAATGGTCCTTACAGGCTAGATAGCTGTGACATGGACCAACAAGTAAGCATATCTAAAAACTCAACTAATTCATAATATGAATTCAAAATATGAATTGAATAAGCAAAAAAAAAAAAATTATACCATGGGAGTTGAATATTTTGGCAGGGGAAATCCAGCCCCTGACTTTAGGATGGTATTTTCTGTTTTGATTGAGCCTGAGTCACACTGGACTGTCTGGCATGGGCATAACCCAAGCATCTGCATGGCAGAGTTCTGGCTCATTGCCATTTGCAACAGACACGAAGGGTGAGATCAAACAAAAGGAACCTTCTCGGGTTGACCATCATAAATGCTGAAGACCAAGGCTTCAACTCACTTACTGGAGTGGATTTCCTTTTACGGATGGACTTGGTCACCCTGGGGAGACTAAGAATGTTAAGTAACTTAACCAACATGCAGTAAGGAGTGGGATCAGGATTCTTCTCCAGAGCTAACAGTTTTAACTGCCATTCTACATTGCCTGCCTGAGACAGCTGCCAACCTGGGCTTCTGTAACTGCCATTCCATGCTTCTCAAGCCGGGGTGTACGTTAGACTCATCTGGAGAGCTTTGTGAAGCCATCCATGTCCAGGCTCGCCCACACAGTCCTCAGTTTTCTTGGTTTGAGGAGGGGCCTGGGCACCAATACTTTTTAAAAGCTCCCTCTGGGTGATTCTAAGTACAATCAGGCTGTGAATCACTGATGTCCATAATGAAAAGTGTCAGACTCCAAAGCAAACTCAGGTGAAGGACTGCCTTCATGGTATGGATCCCTAGCAGAGTTGAGCCTTAGAGGACTGGACTAGCAGCTTGTGGAATCAGATCTAAATCTTCCAATCCTCTAAGGGCGGATAAGCCTCTAGACTCCTGAGAACGCTGGTCTTGGTGAAAATCCCCCGCATACCACAGGCCTCCCTTGGAGGAATCACCTAAAGAAACACCATGAAGAATTTGTTCTGGCCTCAAATAATTACATGGATGTTTGTTGCAGGAAGATACATTTAACTATTGAAGTTCCTACTCATTGAGTGAACCTTGTCTCCCTCCTCTCTGGTTTCCAGAAACAAGGATTTTTTTCTAAACTCCACTTACTTCTTGCCTCATGGCTAATGCCCATGGAGGTGGGGTGAGTGACCTGCTGGTGACCAAGGGAAATGAATCTGCACAGGAAGCCCAGGCCCTCCCTCCCTCCCTCCCTCCCTCCCTTCCTCCCTCCCTTTTCATTAGAAGCCAGCTTCTACTATGGGCCCCTCCCTCAGTGGGAAGGCTTAAGTTTTGTAAGATTGACCATAAGTGTGGTGATATTTCCTAATTCCAGGGAATGGAGCTAGTCATGCCACACATTTTTGCTGTTCTCACGAACTGAGGTAATTTTTTTTTAATTTTTTTTTTTTTTCCTGAGGAAGGGTCTTACTCTGTCACCCAGGCTGTGGTGTAGTTGTGTGACCACAGTTCACTGCAGGCTTGACCTCCTGGGCTTAGGTGATCCTCCCACCCTAGCCTCCCATGTAGCTGGGACTACAGGTATGTGCCACCTCACCTCCTTTTCTTTTCTTTTCTTTTTATTTTTCTTTTTTGGAGAGACAGTCTTCTTATGTTGCCATTTTGAACTCCTGCACTCAAGTGATCTTCCTGCCTTGGCCTCCCAAAGTGCTGGGATTACAGGTGTGAGCCACTGCGCCCTGCCCAAGGTAATATTTTGACCTTCCTTTACCTTATTCTTTGTCCATCTCTGAATTAGTTTATAACTTAGATGGGAAAAAAGAGGTGTGTAAATAAATAAATCTTAAAAAAATCCCATCGGTTCCCCCATAGAAGGCTATTTCCCCCTAGCTGTCTATTAATGTAACAAAACGAACAAGAAAACACTACAAATTCTCTCCCTATTTATACTATCCCACCATTATGTTATAACTCTCATTGTAATGTTTTAGTTTTTCCTTGAAATAATAATCATCAACCCATTTGTAAACCGTATGTTTCTACCCACAAGTGACAACCAGAATTTCAGAATTAATTGCAAGAGCCATAAAGAGCTTTTTGGACATTTCCCTAAAAGCCTCCAAGAATAGTAACAAGGGCAAATAGTAACCCCCGGCTCCAGCTGTCCCCACTGCTGTGGCAGGTTCTGATACTTTCTTTCTTTAAGTAAAGGCCAAGAGAGATGGCTTTTCAGGACTTCCAGAGTCTGTATGACATGAAAAGCTTATTCCAGTAAAGGGAACAAGACCCTTGTCATCTGACACCAATGAGATGCCCTTCCCTTGACTGGCAGGGATCTGGAGGAGGAGGAGCAGATAACCGTCAACCTAAATAAGCAATACCATCATTATTCTGGAATCTCTCTGAAGCATGACTGGTTACAGTGCGGAATTCCACAGGGCACGTGTCTCTCTTGGACTCTATCCAAGGGAGTAAGTTATCAGAAGGACCTCATTATAACAGGGGCTCCAGGGACAGTGTCAGTCAGCAGGCTTCAAGGTAGCTGGTAAAATTCTGGTGCTGGTCTGTTTAATCACTGCATGCTTGTTAATACAGTCAAGCCTCAGTTACAACAGAATCAACAGCCCAGTTTGTCACTCATCCATTCCTTGTTCCGTCATCACCTGGTTGAGTTTCTGGCTTGTTTATTGGACAACCCTGGGTGTTGGGCAAAATGAGTGCCTCTTGTTTGAAATGCCTAATCCAGAGGCTTTTCACCTGTGTGTTGTTTTCTCTCACCAACACCTCTGCTCTGTGCCATGCTCTTGGCTAATTGAAGTTGTGAAAGGCACGAGGATTCTGGTCTTGGACTCAGTTCTCCCATAGGGGTCTGACACCAAAGTAATGGTCACAACAGTGAAAGGAAGAATCCATCTGGCCAGGCTCAGGTGATTCAAGGCCTTCAGAATCTGCCTTGAGACTCTCCAGTGACAGTCTTTAGACTGAAAACCATCTTGGCCCCATCCATCCCTGTAAGCAATTTAACAACAGCTTGCAAAGCACCGAGCTTTAACAGAAAGAAGAGACGAGCACGGCACAAGAACTTGGACTCCAGAAGAGCTGCCTAACAGATTATTTTTCTGTGGTATTTCATGAGAACAAACGAAGTAAGAATTTTCCTTTTGTCCGTCTGGCCTTTGGCATTGTTTACTTTCTTTTTATTCTTCTGAACTGTACTTTGAGCCCTGGCAGCATTTCTGTCCTAAAATCTTATTGTCAGAGGTTTTTCAGCTGTTTCAAATCATATCTGATAGAGTGAGGGTGCTGCCTGGACTCATCACTTTACTTCAGAAGAAATACAGCTCACCCTTTAAATGACAATGGTGATTGTCCACAGCTTTATGTTTTCTACACTGAAGTGGCAGGCTTCATTTAAAAATAATGTTTTCCCTCATCAAAAAAGAACTAGGGTAGAACCCTCAACTCTGCTGATGTCCGGGTAGTGACCTAACACCCATGTTTTGGACAATCACTGCCTTAAATCAGGTTTTCATTGCATGCAGGATAATTCTTTGTCAATGGTGGTTTTGTCAACTGTGATCTGAGGTAATGAGGTTTTCTACTTTTGCTTGAAATTTTGAAAATATACAAGCTTTTAACATTTGCAAAGTTGGATTCTGTTTTCTTTACAAAGCAACCTGATTTGCCGATGTTCTCTCCATCTGTCAGGGTATGCGTGATGTGGTGTAGACTTAATGTGCTGCCTTTCTGGAACATGGACAGAGTAGCAGCACAGAAAAATGAGCATTTCAGCTCTGTGATGATTTGTGAAAACATTTCAGATCACTGAGCAGGCATTTTGCTGACACCTGTGAAAAGTAACCACATCAGAGAGCGTGGCGTGATGGTCGGAGGCCACATGCTGGAGCTGGACTGCTTGAGTCAAATCCCAGCTGCTCAGCTGTAGTGAACTGAATGGTGGTCCCCAAAAGATATGTGTATCTCCTAATCCCTAGTACCTGTGAATGTGACTTTATTAGGCAAAAGGGTCTTTGCAGATGTAATTACATTGAGGCTCTCAGAGATGAGAACATCCTGGTATCAGGGTGGGTCCTATATCCAATGACAAGTGTCTCCTTATAGGAGACAGAAGAAGATGCAGACCCAGAGAGACTAAGTAAAGATGGAGGCAGAGACTGGAGGGAGGCTGCCACAGGCCAAAGAATGCCTGGTGCCAGCAGAATCTGGAAGAGGCAAAGAAGGACACTTCCCTGGGGCTTTTGGAGGGAGCTCAGCCCTGCTGATGCCTTGGTGTTGGACATCTGGGCTATTTATGGAACTATGAGAACCTTCTGTTGTTTTAAGCCACCCAGTTTGTGGTACTCTGTTATGGCAGCCACAGGAAACTAATACACCCTTTACCACCTGAGTGACCTTGGCCAACTTACTTAACCTCCACCAATCAGTCCCCTCAAAGGAATACCCTCCCCCCAGGCTCACTGTGATGATAAAATGCTTTGGCATAGATGACTGGTTTAGACCAGGGCCTGCTATCTAGCACGTGCTATGCCAGTGTTTCTATCATGGCAGCAGCAGATGCAGCGGAGCTTAGATTTCAACTGTGTCCATGCTGGTTAGAAAAGTCACAGTCTGGGACACAGGGCACTTCGGGAAGAATCTCCCTCAGTGGATCCCAGTGTTCCAGCAATGTTTTCCAAGCAGCTGAAGAACAGGAAGCAGGAACAGGGTTCCCTACAAGAGCCGTTATTCAGATGCCTCTACATCTGACTGGTGTTGGAGAAGTGTGACTTCTGGAGGTTTATGTGCTGGGACTTTAACAGCATACATACTAAAAACAACATTTATTTTCCTCAGATGCTGGGCTTTCTATGAGCCTTGACCTCCCTGAGAAGATTAGAGGCAGGTGCCTAATCTGATCGGTCAACTCAGTGAAACAACTGCATTGATTAAAGCCATAAGATGTTAGGATCCTCTGTTCTTGGTGGCCTAAAAGGTCCCATTCCTTTCCCAAAGTGCTTAGCTTGATGCCATCCCAGGGAACAATTTTGGGTGGAGGAGAACCTGGCCACAGAGCATGAGATCACGTATGACTAAGTCTACTTGCCTTCATGGAAAGATACATGGAGTTTGAGCAATTTCTTTGAACCCCGCTAGAGGCTTCTAAAGATCGTTTAGCACCATCTGGTTTTTAATCCTGGATGTCAAACGTGTTGATTTTTGCCCTGGACCATCTGTTTTTCAACTTCCCATGGAACCTTTCCTTTGGGCCAAGTAGGGAAAGAAATAACTATATTTTAAATTATTTTTGTTTTGCCTTTTCATCCCAGTCACAGCATTAGAAAGGGAAACTCAACTGTCTGACAAAGCTCTGAAAGATTGGACATGAAGTGCTGGCCTTGCTATCTGCAGGGCATCTCCCTATATAGATTGGATACCTTTTCCTTCACTCCCTGATAAAAAGTGAGACAGACTGAGCATAGTCTTGTGACCATTTAATGCCTGTGCCCAGAATACAGGTCTGTACCACTTACAGCAGTCACAGTGGGGAGGAGCAGGGACCCTGGGGTCTGCCTGCCTGTGTCTGAATTCCAGCTGAGCCCATTCCTAGACCAGTGTCTGGGAAAGTTATCTGACCTCTGAGATCCAGTCTACTAGCCTCACAAGTGAGACTGTGACAACACTTACCTCAATGAGGCATTGGACATCATCTCATTTAATCCTCAACATGCCTCACTGTCTAGCATTTAACAAGCTCCCATAAACATTAGTTATTATTATTCCTTAATATGAATAGCATTTAAAATAATAAAGTGGGAGAGAGCAATGCTGCATGCCCTACCACTGGCCAGAGAGCTTGCAGCAGGAAGAATGCTTAGGTGGAACGCACAGGCCTTATCTGTGTTCATCCCATTCCAAAGGATTTGGTGTTGCCATATATGGAACATTAAGATTAGAAATGGCCATTTCCAAACTGGTGAATCCCTTGTTGCCTTTTTCTCTACTGTGATTCATCTGGGGTACCCTCAGTTTTCAGTGGTCATGGTCATTCCAAACCAACTATGAGCTGGGGGAACATTGTACTGTGGTAAACCCAGGGTCACCTGACCAGAGCTCCAATTTTATAAACCCAAGTTGTAGGTGGGATGATGGATACAGGCTTCTCTGGCAAATGCTTCCTGAGCATTGCAGACACTGTCACTTCTAGGGGGCTGCAGTTGCCTCATTGTGTAATTCTGGTCATCAGAAAGGAGACAGTAATAGATGAGCTGCCCTTCTGGACAAAATGACATCTCTCTTATTGAAAAAGGTTAAGAGGCTATTTTCTTTCCCCTTGCCGCCCCACAACCACTATTTATTGCATGAGATTTCAGAATGATGATGATAAAAAAGCAAGTTTATAGACACATCATGAGGTTGTATAAATAAAATAAAGTAATATCTGGGACAGATATACCAAAGAAAATTGAACCCAAAATGTCTAACTTTGCAGTCCATACTCAGCCAGAACTCCCAATGAATTAAAACACAGACTGCATAATTATGTACACAAAATGCCTTTAAAGTTGCTCCATAAATTTGAAGAAAAAAGGATAGTCTGTTTAAAGCTACTAGGGCAAAATTCCTTACTGTGGGTTTATAGGCACTGGTACAAGTGGTTCCCAAATCCCCCTTTTTATTTTTTAATTATAAATAAGAAAGAACAGAGTCTCCCCTTGCAACTTCCACTTCTTCGCAGCCTCCAGGCACAGAGGACAGAGTTCCTGGAAAAAAGGAAGGCTTAATTCCAGGTCTCTAATAGCAAAGTTATAGTCAGACTGAACATTGATTATATTTAAATCCACCATATTTTTCTTTTGAAAACCATATATTATTTAACATCTTGAATGTTTTACATTGAATTTGTTGAAAAATTCTCCCTGTGTTTTCAGGCCTTTATCATAATTTTGTTTTTATTTCTTTATTTTTCTTTTCAAATAAGTGAGAGAATTAAGTTAAATGAACAATAATATATAAGTCATTCAGTTAATATAGAAATTTTGGGCCAGCCACGGAGGCTCATGGCTGTAATCTCAGCATTTTGGGAGGCCAAGGCAGACAGATCACTTGAGCCCAGGAGTTCGAGACCAGCCTGGGTAACCTGGAGAAACCCTGTCTTTCCCCCAAAATACAAAAATTAGCCAGGAATGGTGGCATGTGCCTCTAGTTCCAGTTACTTCGGAGGCTGAGGCATGAGAATAGCTTGAGCCTGGGAGGCAGAGGTTGCAATGAGGCAGGATCATACCACTGCACTCCAGCCCAGGCGACAGCAAGACCCTGTCAAAAAAGAAAAGAAAAGAAAAGAAAAGAAAAGAAAAGAAAAGAAAAGAAAAAAGGAAAGGAAAGGAAAGGAAAGAAGGAAAGGAAAGGAAGAAGGATTCTGGGAATTCTAGCTTTCTCTTGGTGCATGCTCTCATTCTATTGAAATCAAGCAGTTTCTACATGAGGCAGACAAGTTCCTAGGGTATTCAGAAAGGGGCAATATCTTGGTTCTTGCTTCAAGAGAGCTAACTGCTGCTGGGACCTACAGTTGAGCAATGACTCAGGGACCTGGCTGGTAAAGAGGAAGGAAGTGGCTATGGAAAGTTGCTGTTAAGTAACTGGAGCCCCAAAGTAACATAAAGTTGACCAAGTCATCCCACCCCCAACACCTACCATTACTGAGAGTAACAATGTGGAGATAACTATGCAGGCTGCTGGGTCCATTTGTCACTTATTTGAGTTCCCTTCATTACAGCTCTTAATGCTACTGAACTCTAATTACATGACACGGAAATGCATGGGATGAAGGAGCTGGAGGGGATTTACCCTCAACTCCATGTCCCATGAGAGATTGATTTGTCTTTATATAAATAGCTATCAACTAAATTGAGATCATAAGAGTTTTATCTTTGAATATACCATATAATTGCATTCATAAGAAGTATTTAAAATAACCATTTCATAAATTTTTCCAATATCCCTATGAGTAGGGTTGTTTTTCTCATTTTACCAATGAGGAGTCTCAGTTCTAAATGTCGGAAAAGTACTTAATGTGAGTAGCATGATAAAAAGTACACATTAAAACAAGAAGACATATTTTGACCATCAAACTAGCAAGGATATATAAATCATAAAATTAACAACGTTTAAAAAATAATGCTTTATGCTGGCAAGGTTATGCTGACATTGAAATGAAAATTCTCTTTCTGCTGATAAAAGTACATGTTGGTTAAGCCTCTCTGAAGAGCAATTTGCAATGTGTCTCAGGAAAATTATTCATACATTTAGATGCAGTAATTTTATTTCTGAGATTTCCTTCTAAGAAATGTAGACAAATTTTGTACGCAAATATGTTTCTCACAATGTTTTTTATAATGGTAAGAACTTGGATATAACAAATATTTAACCACAGGAAGTGGTTATGATACTCCTACACAATGGAATATTATGGAGCCCCTAAAATTATATTTTTGAAAACTTTTAATGACATGAGAAAACATTCAGAATGTACTGTTAAGTGAAAAAAGCAGGATAAAAACTTACGTAATAGTATGATCATGGTAATATAAAAACATATGTGTAAATCCATTCAAACTAGACTGGAAGAAATAGAACTTAGTTACTTGTTCAAGGTCAAATACGTGCCAAGCAGAGGAGCCAGCACCTAAACACAGTTCTTCTGACACTAATCCCAATGTCTTCTTCCCCATACCATGACGTCTCAGAAAATATTCAGTTTGAGTAATACATTGTTGTTCGTTTTATTAGAAAACAAGCCATTCATGGAATTATGCTAAAATCCATTACTACTTTGATTAGATTCAGGAATTCAAGTAAGTTTTGGGGTATTGCTCAATTTCCCCAGTTCTGCAAGTTGCTGAAACCACACCCACATTTACAACACCCAAGTATGCTAAGCCCACTGCTAGGACTCAGTTTCCAAAATGTGTTACCTGCACTATATTTGTAACCCCCTTTAACACAGAAAGAATAATAAAATTCAATATACAAGATGACTTGGAGAGGTTATTTTTTCTGGTAGTTTTCAAATTGAACTAAACAGCAACATTACCAGGGTGATTTTCTCAAAATGCAGATCCAGGTCCTGCCCCAAGAGATTCTATTTTAGCAAGTCAGGGTGGAGCCCTGCCCCTCTGAATTTTAAATAGTACCCTGGGCAGGACCATCTTAATAAACCATTCCAACCAGTGGTAGAGATGTGTTTGATGAGGTCCCTACACGCACGGAGTTACATGTGGTGATTCCACTACTTCAGGTTAGAAAAACACCTCTTCAAAACCCAGATTCATTTATAAAGTGAGTATACTGGTCACTGAGTCCTGTAACTACTTGGCTCATTCTTTCAATGGTTACTGGGGAAATCACTTTATCTTCCACTGATGCTTGCACTGGTTATTTACTGTTGCTTAACAAAGGATTCTCAAACTTGGTGACATCAGGCAACAAGCATTTATCTCATGATTTCTATGGATCAAAATGCTAGGCACAATTTAACTGGGGGCTCCTGGGTCAAGGTCTCTACTGAGGTTGCAGGCAAACTATTGGCCAGGGCTGTGGTCTCATCTGAAGGCCAGAGAGAGTGAGAAAAAGGGAGGGAATCTGTTTCCAATTTCACTTATGCAATTATTGACAGGTCCTTCTTCACTGGGCTAAATCACAACAGGGTAGCTGACTTCCCGCAGAAAGAGAGAACAAAGAAAGCAGGAGTGAGAAAGCGAGAGTAAGAGACAGAACAAAAGAGAGTGAACAAGAAAATGTGCACCCATATCACCCAAATGTGCACCGAAGATGGAAGTCACAATCTTTTTGTGATCTAATCTTGAAGTGACATCTCATCATTTTTTCACATTTATTAGAAGCAAGTCAACTTCAGCATATAACCAAGGAGAGAAAATTATACAACAGTGTGAATACCAGAATCATGGCTCATTGTGGTCCATCCTAGGGAGTATTTAATGCACTGTCCTGGGCAAATGGCAGAAATGAATTCTATACTAAACCACCTTCACCTCTATCCTTCAATTTCTACTTGGTAAGTAAGCAGAGGTGAGGCTGGAGTGAACTCTGCATATTTATGATAGTTAAACCAAGAGGACCAAGGCAGAAGGAAAATCTGCAAGTTTAGTGTGGGTCAATGCTGGTATTTTCAAACATACAGCATGAGCTATGAGTGTCATCTTTGGTATCAATGGCGAGACTCGGTTAACAGTGTCACTCATTCTTTTTGTTCTTTAAAGAAGTGCACATTTGAAATAGCCTTGGGGACTGTTGTTCTCAACTTCTGTTTTTTCTGGCTGTAACTCATGAAACCATATTCAGTTATTCTAGAAAAGATATTTGAACGTCATAGTCTGACCTCAACTGCAACTTGCTCAGGGGGCTAACACAACTATATCTTCCATTTTCTTTGAGAGGGAGACAACAAATATTGAGTAAAAAGTAAATGCATTTATACATGTTTATATGTATATAAGTATACAGTTAACTGTTGAACTACACACACAGGTTTGAGCTATGCAAGTCCACTTATAGATGGATTTTTTTCAAGCAAATGCAGATTGAGGGATGCAAAACCTGGGTATAGGGAGGGCCAACTTTTCATATACACAGTTCTGTAGGGCCTACTGTGGGACTTGAGCATGTGGGAATTTTGGTATACACTGGTGTCTGGAACCAATACCCCTCGTATACCGGGGATGACTGTGTGTGTACATGTATACATGTGTGTATATATTTATATGTGTGTCTATACATGTGCACACACATCACAACTCCTTGGGACCATCTGGAGTGCCTCAGCTTATCCCACATGTCCAGCTTAGCCTTGGTAGCAGAGCCAGTAATGTGAACAAAGTTAGGTTTCCAGACTCAACTAGTTTATCCACTAGATCTACCATGTAGAGTTAAATCCAGCTTGCCATCTGGTTGCCAGATGATGACTGCTACAAGCATTTTCCAGCATCTCAACTCACTATTGAGTCACAGCCACAAACAAAAGCAGCAGATACAGCTGCCCGATGGCTGCAGCAGATACAGCTGCCTGATGGCTGCTTTTAGGATGCAATATTTTCTGTCTCTCCCCATGAAATCACTGGTGAGGAGGGAGTCCCCTTTGTCATTTCAGCTGCCAAGACATTTCATGCTAATGAACTGTGAAGGGGAAGTCGCTAATGATATGAAATCCCTTTTTATGGCCAGGGCTGGGCCAAGGCCACCAGAGGGGTGGTAGGGAGGTTCTTAACAACAGAGGCTGATTCTTCTGTTGGTGGAAGGTGAGAGGACAGGCCAATCCATAAACAATGCCCAAGGACTCTGGGGGCATCGACCTGTTTCCATAAGCCTCTATCCCCTTCCTCTCTGACACCTCAAAATTTTAGATGGGAGCTTAAGTTAGCTAGGTTCAGAGGGAAATAGAAGGAGAAATACTTCTGGCAGATCACCTAGGAAAACTAAAAGTAATTCCCAAGGTATCTGTTTGAATTAAGGAAAGTCCCATAAAAAATTGCTATTCCATTGGAGTCCACGTCCACCCTAATTCAAGCCAGCCGATAACCTGAAGACGTGAACGAAGGGTGGCCAAGGGAAGCGTGTGTGGTACAGTGGAAAGATCCCTGCTTGGGAAACAGAGAATCTGGTCCATGTCTCACTTTGTTATTTTTGGCTCTGTGATCTTGTGTAAAACACCAGAATTTTCTGAGTTTTATATCCTTATCTATGTGGTATCATTAGCTACTTCAGGTGACTGTTATGAAATTAAGTGATATTACATCCATAGAAAGGGATATTAAAATACTGTCACTATTTTTAAAATGTATATATTTTTTCCATTTTCTCCCTGTGACAGAAATTCTGCTACCCGAGAGGTATGACTCTGGGATAAGGTGCTGTTCTCTTGGTGACCTTCTTAAAAAGCAAATGTCTTTGAAAAAAAGTAACATGGGATTGGTGAGTGATCAATCAATAGATTTCTTTCCCCCAGTAAATGGAGATTTTTTTTGTTTGTTTTAGAGGCATTTTATTTAGACAGCTGAAAACAATTAGATGTTCAGAAGCAGTGTACAATGAAAGAGAAATCAAACCAGTTACTTTATGATGTATTCCCTCTTCTTTACAACTAAAGCAAAAAATAAAATTAAAAAAAGCATTCTGCTTTAAGGAAAACAGTCAGAAAAATAAGCCAATATATTTTTCTTCTCCATAATAACATAAACAGCTACAAGAACCCTAATTGTAATGAGAGAAATTGGATGTTGGCTTGTATATAGTCATTAAAAAGATAACAGGCCACTGTACTACAAGAGGATAACTCCACCTCTCTTCATCTGATACTCTTGAGTTTTGACTTAAAGGTAACACCAAGTTTTTTGTTCCAGCACTAGAGCTAATTTGTTTTCCCCATTATTTACTGCTCTTTCTGCCTTAAGCAGAGAGTAACTCTGGAAGGCTGATGCTTTTCTCTGCTTGCTCGTTTTAATCCATAAGTTGGATACTAACTGCGTCATATGATTGACCCTCAGGCCTTAACATTAGGAGTTGAAGAAGAGATGTAATCAGAATTCTCTGAAGCAGTTTCTTCTCGCTCCTCTTCTGTTGTCTCTGGAAAACCAATCTTTGGCTCTGCCAGCTCACCACTCTCTTCTTCAGGAAGCACACATTCCAAAGGCCATCAGTTTTTCCTACCACAGTTTGCCCTAGTCTCAATGTTGCATCTTCAGAACCACTGGCATAGTGTTCTCCTTCAGGACTAAATCTCACACAATGAATAGGACCAAAGTGTCCCTTGTGGGATTCGAATTATTCTCCACGGTGATGATCATACTTACAAAGTTTAAAATCTTCACCACCTGCAACAAGAAATTCTTTCTCAGGATGAAGAGATGCAGAATTGATGGTTGCAGGAGCTTCAAAGGATTTAATTGGGTTCAAACTTACTGCACTATGAAACGCAATAGATTGTCCATAAGTTATAACCAAAATTTCAGGAATATATTTTTATGTCACTAACAGACATATTAAAATGTAGAGATTTCACTTCTGTCATAGTAGCATGATCCCAAAGTCAAGCAGTTTTGTCATGAGCAGAAAGAATCTGTTTATCCTCCCTGTACCATAGGAGCCGTTTTTATACCAGAAGTGTGACCACTCATTTCCTTAGGTCTTGCTTCGGGTTTGTTCAAGTCATACATACATAACAGTTTGTCCTGTCCCTCAGTTAACAAATAATTACTATCCTGCGTGAAATGCACAGGATATTTATGTATTTGACAATGTATTTATGAGCCAGGGTCATCAATTCATCTCCTGAGACAGCATCCCACACTTTGGCTGTGAAATCCGCAGCTGCTGTAACTGTTTTGGTGACATTCAGTGTTGTACCCCAAACAGCACCTTTATGACCCCAAAATGTTCCAATTCAGTCTCCTGTATCTCCCTGGCATAGCATAGGTTTACCATCTTTGCAAGTGCTGATTAAGAAATACCCATAAGACGTGATGCCGCCGAAGGCCAAATCAACCACGGGCCACTCGTGGCCAGAGCAGGTGAGTGGCCTCTGTCTCATTGCCATGGCGGCGGCGAACCCAGTGACCAGACTGACCAGCTGAGGGTCATCGTTGTCTTTTCTTTCCTCTGCTGCAGTGCCTTGGGCTCCTCCAGTCCCCCACCCTGACCCGGGCTGGGCTGCAAAACAGGAGAAGGAGGACAATCCGGTGGCACTGAGGTTAGGAAAGGGTAAGGGAGGGGTCAGGGAGTCTGAGACAGGCAAGTAACAGTCGACCAGGGAGGGAAAGGCAGAAACTGAGTATTTTAAAGTACTGCAGGAATAGGGATGCCAGAGAAAAATGCATTTGGGAGAAACAGGACGCTATCCTTAAAGAACAAAAATCTGCTCAGAGGTCTGATCACAGGGAGAAGGGGGGCTCTCACGGCAGGGAGACCACTTGCTTAGAGTCTGATATTTGAGTTAAGTCTCTGTCTCCCACTGAACAGTAAGTTCTTGTTTCCTGTTCGCCAATATTTTTCCACAGATTATTATAGCGCTTGGTGTACAATAGTTGCTAAATGAATGTTTGTAGAATGAAAGTTGCATTTTGCTGGCTTCGCCCTTTTGCCCAGGGTCAGCCATCCATCACCTGACTAACGTGGGATTTGGGGCTGCCTATGTGTACATGCTTTTCCCTGACCTCTGGCCTTCTCCTGTATTATTTCTGAGGTGGGTACAAACCCCTACATCTCTGGCCTCCTGAATCACCAGAAGCCCCGAACAGAGGTGTATGTGGTATGGCCCCTCCTGGAGACAGGTCAATCCCTCATCCTCATCTAAGACTTCCTGGAGTCTGAATAGGCACTGATTCCAAGTGTGACATGCAGTTGTAGGTGAAGTCCCTGAGTCAGGCGCCTGGCCTAGAAGAAAAAGCAACATTGCCGTCAGAGGCCAAGAAGCCAGTGGACTCCCATCTCTCTGGCCTGACCCCATGAACCCAGGCACTGGCCTCCTCACTGTTTCAGGTTTCCGTTTTTATAACTATACCTTCTCTGATCAGTTTTATGATACTTCTGTATGAAACTACATTAAACATTACAGCTCTTGTGTGATTAGAGGGCAGATAGATAGAGGCTCAGAAAAGTAACAAAACCACAAAAAACCAAACCAACCAACCAAACATAGTTTGTCCATTAACCAAGAGACTAAATTCAGGGGCCAAGAAAATCAGAAAGTGTCAAATGAGTGAAGTCTCAAATTGGCTTTCACCTAATTAAAATAGCAGCTGAAATTTCCCTTTCTATACAGGGCATGGTCAACAGATTTTTTAAGAGTGTTGGGTGCCTGATCCTCAGAGCAGGCTGAAACACGCCCCCCCTGGGTTTTGCTGGCACAAATGCAAAGGCTACCAGTGCCAGGTCTTCGAGAGGAAGTGGGAGGCACTGGCCCCCAAATGGTAAAGTTGGTGAGACTTATCTTTCAGAAAAATGCCCCGTTGTTGATGTTTTATCCTTTGATCCAATATTATTATTCTCCCTTTTTTCCTCTCTAGAAATAAACTATTTACTCACTATTTACCTCCTTTACCCAAGGCATGCTTGTGTTTTTTAAAGTTAATATTTAATTGAAAAAGGAATCACTGGGGGTACAGTGGGAATTTTGTCATATCAAGGTGGTCTTCCTGGAGTCTCTCAAACCCTCCAAAGAAGCAATCACCTAATTCACATATGAACAATGACAGGATGGCCAGGGGAGATTCTGAAATTTTCAATGTTTATGAAGGAGAGTGGGTATTCCTTGGAATGAATGTTTGTTGAACTCAGCAGAGATGAACTCAGACTGTGGGGGAAGCTTGATCGCAGTACTCAACCAAACCTAGAGCCCGGGGTTGCAGAAATGCACGAGGAAGAGTCCTCATGCCATGGGGTGAGCTGTCTATACCTGGGCAATGGCATTTTAGAATCAAGGGGCTGATTGATACTAAATTGAAACAATTCTTCAGTCTAGACAAGGTAAGAAAGCAGGCCAAAATGTGCTTTCAGAATTATAGGCATTATCAGAAATACACTTCAAGAAGGTTTTTTCCTCCTATAACACTGATATTATAACATGTTTTTTTAGGAAGTGTCACTTTGGTTAGAAGATGTTCCTAAACCAATTTCTGAATCTCTTTCCATACTGGCTCTAGTTCTGATGCACACAGAGCTTCCCTCAGCTTTTGGGCAGAGTTCATTTGAGACACATCGTAGGATTGGGGTCTCCATGTCTTTAGCTCCTGTTCTCATTAAAGTAGGTGACAGTGAAGCCAAGTGTGAAAATGGCAACATAGCTCCTATTTACCAAGCACAGACTGCATGCCAGGCACACTGCTAAGTATCTTGTATATATTGCATATTTTTTGCAGGTTTATTGACATGTTATTGATGTACAATAGATTACATATGTTCAATATGTACAATTTGATTTTACATATGTAGATACCAATTAAACCATCACCACAATCAAAAATGAACATATCAATCACCCCAAAGGTTTCCTGATGCCCCTTTTTGATCCTTCCCTCTCACCTCTCCCTGACCCATACCCTCAACCTCAGACAACCACTCACATGCTTTCTGTCACTATAGGCTGTATTTTCTAAATTTTTATATGAATGGAATCATGCAGTATGGCCCCTTTTTCATCTGACTTCTTCACTCACCGTTATTTTGAGATTTGTTTGTGCTATTACGTATAATAAAAATAGTTCATTCCTTTATATTGGTAAGTATCTCATTGTATGGATATCCCACAGTTTGTTTATCCAGTCACCAACTGACAAACATTTGAATCATTTCCGGATTTAGAGCATGTTAATTAAGCAGGTTTTAAAACTGAGGTAGTCTGTTTCCTTCAATCCCTAGAATGAAGTTCCAGAAAACACACTTTCTGAAAATAGCCAGGAGTCCAGAAGTCAAATGGAACCTTCTTCAAAAGACCAACCTCTTTCTATTAGCAGTCCAGGGATCCAGATGCTTGCAAATGTCCAGTGCAGGCTGATCTCAGAACACTCATCACAATAGATGGGTACTGATGGCTGAGTACACAGTGCCCTGGGGAAGGCTGAGCCCAAGGCACAGAAGCAGGCAGAGTCCAGTTCCCTGGTTCTCCAGCACCCTTACGTACAAGCACACCATCTTGCCCCAGTGTTGGAATTCTTCAGAACCAGAATTGTATCCAGGTCTCTTTTCATTAAAGCACTTCTAATTCCCTCACTCAGCCCCAGCACAGGATGGTGAGAGTAGAGGAGGTTCTGGAGTAAGTCACCTTTGTGGGCATGGGCAATAAAGGGATGATGCCTGTGGGAGGTAGGGGGAATGGGAGGCAAAGCTCCATGCTGGAATTGCTGCTGAAGAGCATGGGGGAAGAGGCCTCTTCTCTGGCAGTGATCCCAGGTGCTGGTGGTGCAGGATGCTTTCACAGCAGTATTCAGGGGACCAGGACACTCCACAGGTTCAGCTTAGAGGACATCACATCCTCCATGGCCTGGCCTACAATGATTGGCTTGTGGCTTTTAGTTTTCACACAGTCACACCTCAGGGTGAGCCAGCTCTGCACTAGGATGCACTGCTTTGTCTGCAGCCTCACAGACCTGAACTGCACTCTCATGCCCTGTGCCCCAGTGCTGGCTGGGCCTTGGTCCTATTACATCTTGAACTCAAGATAATACGTCAGTGGCCAGGATTCACACTCAGAACCACCTTGAAAGTCTGTGCTGTTACCACCATGTCGCAGAGGTAGAAGTAGATGTCCGTATAAACAACCTTCGGGTAGCAGGTGGTCAGGCAGGAAAAATAATTCTGCTACATTATATGTATCAGGAGTATATTGACAGGAGTATGTGTGTTGGGAATATATATGTCAGGAATAGCATGAAGAAAGAAAGGCCTTGCCAGTTCTGAACAAGCTACATCACACATCTTGCTAAAGTTTTTGCTGTATGGAATTGGTCATTTTAGAGATGTCAGTTACCTAGCACAAGAATTGCAAAGAACAAGGTTGTCCATGGAAACCCTTCCTAAGGCAGAGAACTATGTGTTTAAGAACAGGGGCTCAGCAGCAGATGCCTAAGCTACACAGGCTTGGGCAAGCCACTGCCCTCTTAGAGTCTGTTTTCTCATCTACAAAATATGAAAAATAATTGAATTTTCTTCAACACTTATGAAGATGATAAATGTTGAGAGTTTAATACTGTGCCTATTGTGGTAAGAGCTCTGCTCCTACTTTCTCTGCCTTCACACTTCAGACTGAAAAGTCACCCTCAGCAGCTTTCTGGGGTGCAGAAGGTCAATATGACCCCTCTGTGGATTCCTAGAGTTTTCCAGAGGAGGGAAACCAGAAGTCAGCTCTGCTCAGAACTGCTCCTGTGAGATATCGGCTTGTGGATGAAGGCTTATTTGCTTAAATCTATGGGGACAGATATGAAGGATTAGTCTGGGCTCCTGGAAATTCTCTTTATAAGAATATTTATACAGTACCCAGAACAAGGTTTTTCTTTGCCCACGTGAATAGAGATTACTCTATTAACATTGAGAATCCACAAGGCAAATTGGATATAAAGTGAGGATCAGTTTGTGCTTATTTTCCGAGAGTGAAATATTCCTCAATGGCAGGCTTAACTCCCTGGGATATTCACGGTAAACATCCACACACCCTGCCCCCATGCACTTACACACATACCACCTAGATTTGCTAGAAGACTTCTGAGATACTCTCCAGAGAAAGAACCTAGATTTGAGTCCTTAGGACAGGGGTTCTCCCTTCACTGATAACATGTTAAAATTTTAATACTCCTTTCTTACCCTCTCCCTTGTGCTACCCTGTTTGGGGAAAATGTAAATTAGTACAACTTCCATGGAAAACAATATGGATATTTCTCGAAGAAACATTCAATCTAGCAGTCCCAGTACTGGGTATCTACCCAAAGGAAAAGAAATCATTATATCCAAAAAATACCTGCACTTGCATGTTTACCACAGCACTATTCACAATAACAAAGAGATAGAATCAACCTAAGTGTCCATCAATGGATGATTGGATATAGAAAATGTGATATATATATATATATACACACACACACACACACACACACACTATGGAATACTACTCAGCCATAAAAAAAAATGAAATCATGTCTTTTGCAACAATGTGGATGGAACTGGAGGCCATTATCCTAAGTCCTAAGTGAAACAATGAAGACACAGAACGACAAATACCACATATTTTCATTTATAAGTGGGATCCAAATAATGTGTACACGTGGACATAGAGAGTAGAATAATAGATACTGGAGATTCGGAAGGGTGAGAGCATGGGAGGGGGTGAGGGATGAGAAATTACTTAATAGGTACAATATACACTATTTAGATGTTGGTTATGCTAAAAGTCCAGACTTCACCACCATGCAATATATCCACATAACAAAATGGCACTTGTACCCCCTAAGTCTAAGTCTAATATATATATATATATATATATTTTTTTTTTTTTTTTTTTTTAATGACTTACCAAGTCACTCAGACCTCAGCAAAAGATAGAAATTGCTGCCCTTAGTGATACAATCAGATCTCACTCCCATTAATGTTGCTGATCTTTCTTCATATTTTTGGGTGGGGAGAGAGGGCCTCATTGTTATGTTGCTGACAACTAATCACTTTCTGTGCCCTCTGCCAGCTTGGTTACAATAAGCTTCCTCTGGCAGCCCATCTGGAAGTGAGTTCAATCGCCTGTATGTGGGTGAGTGTATGTATATGTGTTCTATTTCCTTTTATTAACATAGGGATCATTTCTCACCTTGTTTTCTAGCTTTGCAGCCAAACTGAGTACAGGGCTCTTATTGATTTTTGTGGCCTGGAGTTGGGTTTCTTTCAATGAAAATGAAACTTGCTCAGATCTGTCCCATGGAGCATGGAGCAAGCAGAGAAATGAGCCATAAATTCAGGTGTACCCAAGTATGGGCTGCAGTTGTATTTTGTTCTTCTTTGAGTGCAGGCCAAATGTTGCAGTTGGGCTTACACTGGCTGTACAGGGCTGATTTGTGGAGCTTTTACTATGAAACATAATTTCCATTATTCACCCTACTCACATGAGTTCTGCTAGAAAAAAGAATTCTCACTGTGGATTTGAGTTTACTAGTTCTGAGACCAGTAAATTTGAAGTGGAGAGGCATGAAAAGGGGGAGGTTTCTACTCTATCCCCATGTGTTTATCATTGCTGAGCACTTACGTCTTAGGGAAGGAAGAAATGTTCTTATACTGGATTAAACTTTGCAAATAGCATTATTGTTCTATAGACCAATAGGGTTTCATTTTTTTTTTTTTTTTTTTTGAGGCGGAGTCTCGCTCTGTCGCCCGGACTGGAGTGCAGTGGCCGGATCTCAGCTCACTGCAAGCTCCGTCTCTCAGGTTTACGCCATTCTCCTGCCTCAGCCTCCCGAGTAGCTGGGACTACAGGCGCCTGCCACCTCGCCCGGCTAGTTTTTGTATTTTTAGTAGAGACGGGGTTTCACCTTGTTAGCCAGGATGGTCTCGATCTCCTGACCTCGTGATCCGCCTGTCTTGGCCTCCCAAAGTGCTGGGATTACAGGCTTGAGCCACCGCGCCCGGCCAGGGTTTCATTTTTTAAAGTCAACTAAATTGATAACTTTTGGAAAGGATTTGAACTGTATTTCTGCTATTTCTGTTAGACAAACACAGCTGAATGACTTCTTAACTCTCTTGGTGGAGTGTTGGACTTGGTACCTTTATTAAAGGCCACTGGATTGAATTGTTATTTTCTAGGGATGGGGTGTGACCTAATGGAATATCTATATATATGAAGGGAGAGTGGATTTCTTATCTAGAATGAGACAACCAACCAGCCAACTCCTGAGGTTGATAACATGACTTTGGCCCTTCTCTTAATTTCCAAAGGGATTAAATTCCATAAAACCTTTTAACCTCAGAGTTTCACATGCTGAAAGAGCAGAGCCTGCAGGGGTCGCTCATTTCCAGTATCTTTCTTTTAGTTTTTTTTTTTTTTTTTTTTTGATGATATGAAAAGACAGCTGACTGATTGTTTGCTGTTTTTAAATAAAAATTCTGTGAAGAGAGTCAAGGTAGAATTTCCTCTTTGTATTTTGATTGCTTCCTTTCTTTCCACTTCTCTTTGCTCATCTTGCCAAAACTAACGTTTCTCTATAACTTTGGTATGCTTTATCCTCTAGCAGGACTTTTGATCTCTAAAGATTTAAAGTTTGGAATAAGCATTGGTGGCCTTGAGTTTGCAAAAATATTTCTTAAGCTCCTTAATGTCTTGCTTTTTTGAACATGCCGTTGCCCAATAATGTGGCTTCCCTTATGTAAGTCCAAGTAATCAATTCAATACAGTATTGGAAAAATATCAGGTAAATTTGGAATAGTATAGCTAGGCTGAAATAAACTTTTAAGAAGTCATGAATTCACTGTAAGTGACTCTCAGAACTTTGCATGTAGAACTGGCTTAGGAATCCAGATGGGGCCCTGAATCAAGGAGAAAGTATCTCTCATTCTTAATTCTAGTTGCTATTGGTTTAGCAACTCTTTTTTGTTTGTTTGTTTGAGACGGAGTCTCGTTCTGTCGCCCAGGCTGGAGTGCAGTGGCCAGATCTCAGCTCACTGCAAGCTCCGCCTCCCGGGTTTACGCCATTCTCCTGCCTCAGCCTCCTGAGTAGCTGGGACTACAGGCGTCCACCACCTCGCCTGGCTAGTTTTTTGTATTTTTTAGTAGAGATGGGGTTTCACCGTGTTAGCCAGGATGGTCTCGATCTCCTGACCTAGTGATCCGCCCGTCTCGGCCTCCCAAAGTGCTGGGATTACAGGCTTGAGCCACCGCGCCCGGCCTGGTTTAGCAGATCTTAAGGAAGCATGATAATCTTTCCTTTTCCCCAATTTGTTGTTCATTCTCCTTCAGAGGAAAGGTCATTCTCATTTGTTGGTTATTGTGGAGCAACTTAAGCACAAAACCAGTAAGACCAAGGCTCATAGCTAATTTCCGTGTGGCTAGCACCTGTGTTCTGTTTCAACATCTGGGCTCATCTGTGCAACCACCTGCAAATTCACAGCACTGATCATGAAGTAAGTTAAGTGTGTGGATAAAGCAAGCAGATTCACTTCACTCCTGGAAATCTACTGTGTTAGTCCGTTTTCATGCTGCTGATTAGAGACCTACCTGAGACTGGGCAATTTACAAGAGGTTTAATTGGACTCACAGTTTCATGGGGCTGGGGAGGCCTCACAATCATGGCAGAAGACAAGGAAGAGCAAGCCACATCTTTCATAGATGCCAGCAGGCAAAAAGAGCTTGTGCAGGAGAAACTCCCCCTTATATAATCATCAGATCTCGTGAGACTTATTCACTATCAGGAGAATAGCACAGGAAAGACCTGCCCTCTGTGATTCAATTACCTCCCACCGGGTCCCTCCCACAACACATGGGAATTCAAGATGAGATTTGGGTGGGGACACAGCCAAACCATATCACCTACCATCAAGGAAAACTATGCCGTTTGAAAGTCTTTGCCAGGTTATTTTGAATTTATATTAAGGATTATATTTTTCTTAAGTACCTTGTGAAAAGTTTTTAAAAGTACAATTGTAGGAAAATGGGGCCTACTTGATAACATATAAGGGTTAGGTCACTTTTTAAAGGACATAAAGTTTACTTTTGCTGAAGTAGCAAGGTCTATAGTTCCTGAAGTCCTAGAATTCCCTTATTCTGATAAGACTGTGTATTTAATGGTCAAGGTTCTGAGTTGCCAACAACAGAATCCATTCTGATTAGTTTAATCAGAAAGGGGGTTTATTCAAGAATATTAGGTAGATTACAGAAAATCAAGGAGGGGCAGACAGTAGGCTCTGAGCCATTCAGGAACAATTCCTGGAAACACCACAGGAGCTTCTTGAGCAAATTTTCCTTTGCCACTATTGCTTTGTACCAATGAGGAAACCAGGATGGATATCAACAGCTTCTCCCAATTCTGATCTTGAAGATCTAGAGGGCCCCATCATTATATCAATTCCTCTCCATGCAGCCAATTCCTTGGGTTGCTCATTTCCAAAATCTAAGACTATCATGGATAGATCTGATTGGTGGAATCTAGGTTATCCTAGCTACAAAGGAGTTTTGGTATGGAAGATTTCTAGCTTCTACCTTGGGCAGGTGCAACTTATCATATGGGATGTTACTAAAAGGTAGAGAATATATCATTAAAATTAAAACCATTTATGTTTCAAAGAACACCATCAAGAAAATGAAGACAACTCCCAGAATGGAAGAAAAGCTTTGAAAATCATATATATGATAAGGTACTTACATTTCTTGCCTGTAGAGGAATCTTACAACTCAATAATGAAAAGAAAAATAACTGAATTAAAAGTAAGAAAAGATCAAAATATACATTTCTCCAAAAAAAGATATACAAATGGCCAACAACACCTGAAAGATGCTTAACATCATTAGCCATTAGGGAAATGCAAATCAAAACTGCATTGAGATACTATTATGAATGCACTAAGATGGCTATAATAAAGAAGCCAGATAACAGCAAGTGTTGGTGAAGATGTGGAAAAAGTGGAACTCTCATGAATTGCTGGAAATGTAATATGATGCAGCCAGTTTGGACAACAATCTGGCAGTTCTGCAAAAGGTGAAGCATAGAGTTACCTGTCAGCCAGCAATTGCACTCCTAGATATATAGTCAAGAGAATTGAAAATGTAAGTCCACACAAAACCTTTTACGTCAATATTCATAGCAACATTATTCAAAATAGCCAAAAAATGTAAACAATCCAAATGTCCCTCAGCTAACTAATGGATCGACAAAATATGTATATCTATACAAAGGAAGATTATTTGGTCATAAAAGGAATGAAGTACTGATATATGCTACAATATAGGTGAACCTGGAAAACATTATGGTAGGTAAAAGAAGTCCATCACAATGGACCAGATATTGTATGATTTCATTTATATGAAATGTATTCATTTTCTAGGGCTGCCACAACAAAGTACCATAGACTTGATGGCTTAAACAACAGACATGGATTTTCTCACAGTTCTGGAAGCTAGAAATCTGAGATCAAGGTATTAGCAGGGGTGGTTTCATTCTGAAGCTGCTCTTCTTGGCTTAGGGATGGCCATCTTCTCCCTATGTCTTCACATGGTCCTCTCTCTGTGCCTGTGCCTAATCTGTTCTTTTAAGGAATGAGTTGCATTGGATTAGAGCCCACTTTGGTGACCTCACTATTACTTAATTACCTCTTTCAAGACCCTGTCTTCAAATACTGTCACATTCTGAAGAACTGTGAGTTAGAACCACAACATATGAGTATCAGGAGGATACAATTCAGCCTTTAACAATCCATAATAGGAAAAGATATAGAGACAGAAGATTAATTAACAGATGGTTGCTGTATTAGTCCATTTTCACACTCCTGACAAAGACATACCTGAGACTGGGCAATTTACAAAAGAAAGAGTTTAATTGGACTCAGTTCCACATGGCTAGGGAGGCCTCACAATCATGGCAGAAGGCAAGGAGGAGCAAGTCACATCTTACATGGATGGCGGTAGGCAAAAAGAGAGAGCTTGTGCAGAGAAACTCCCATGTTTTAAAACCATCAGATCTCATGAGACTTATTCACTATCATGAGAACAGCATGGGAAAGATCTGCCCCCATGATTCAATCACCTCCCACCGGGTCCCTCCCACAACATGTTGGAATTCAAGATGAGATTTGGGCGGGGACACAGCCAAACCACATTATTTGCCTAGGACTGGACAGTGGTGGGAGATTTGGGAGATGATGACTAATGGGCCAAGGTTTCCTTTTGGGTTAATGAAAATATTGATTGAGGTAATGGTTGCAAAATTTTGTGAATATACTAAAAGCCATTGCATTGTACACTTTATATGGGTGAATTGTAGGGTATGTGAATTAAATCTCAATAAAGCTGTTACACAAAAGAAAAAGATAAGGAGGGGGTTCACAGATATTAGGTCACCACAAGTAATCAGTGTCTATTACAGGAGATTGCACTACCTTCAGCTGAGAAATTAAGAACAAGCCAGGAAATAACACCCCATGGTCTCCTGGACTAGGCTGAAGTGTCCCCTTTCCTCAGCCTAATTCTAAATCAACTTGACATGCCTGGTGGGAGCATTGGCATTGCAGCTGTTTTTGCCACAATGCCAATGTCCTTCTGGAATCTTTGGGAACAAGGGAACTGGTTGTGACCAATGTCATCCCTTTGATGTCCAGGATGCATGTGACTGCCCTGGTAAGCACCCCTTTCCTTAGCCAAAGCTCTGAGTACATCCCTGAGAATCTATATATGGTAGAGGAGGGAGAGAGGTTCTCAGAGACACAGTTTTTTCAGTCCTGGAATACTTGTATTTTCCAGTTAAGTGGGCATTCATTAGCCACATAACACCATTTTGGTCAACAGACTGTATATTGGAAGTTTGTCCCAGTAAAAAATACTGTATTTTTACTGTACTCTTCCATGTTTAGATACATGAATGCTTATCATTGCATTACAACTGCCTACAGTATTCAGTACATTCAATACATGTTTAAGTATCCTCTATGGTGTTTACACAATGATTAAATCATCTAACAATGCATTTCTCAGAACATATCCTCCTTGTTAAGCATTGCATGTCTGTACTTCAAAAATGTTTAACCTAGAAGGGCATCTCTGTAAGATTCAACAGAGCCTGCCCTGGTTATTTATTTTGCCTTTTTACAGCATTATCCCTTAATCCCTGTTTGGCTCTTCTGCATTACAAGGCCTCTTACTCATCTCCACTGTGGACTTCCCTCAGACTCTAGTCACTTGCTAATTGGCTTGAGATTTTTTTCCTTCTTGTGAATTTATTTTCAGTTTTATCATTGCTCTAATAGAAGTATGTATAGGAGAGAGTACTTGGTAGTGGGTGGAGGTGGAGGAAAAGAGTCAATGAAAACTTTTTTAGAGCAGAATATTTTGGATTTGAGAGTCTTTAAAGATTGATGGGGAAAGAGAAGGGAACATGGGGAGACGTGGAGGAAGAGGAAAGAACCCTCCAGCTACATGAGTAAAGTCACAGGGTACTTGACATAGTCCAGTGGCAGGGGCAAATGTGAATAGTTTGATTTGGCTTCAGTGTAGGCTGCAAAGTGGGAATGGGGCAGGAGGTGAACCTGGACAGGTGGGCTGGGCCGAAGGAAAGCCCATAGAGCCAGGAGAGCAGGAGAGAGGCTGTCTATGCCAGCTGTGTTACAACATACCCTTAAAGCATAAGTGGTGATTAAACTAAGAGGTTGGTAGACATTTTTCAGGGACTAGCTTCTTTTGATTCATCCTGAAGTCTGCTAAATTATTCCAGAAAATGAAATCCAGGAACTCTTTTGTGGAGCAATGCGGTGAAATTGGCCCTCATGAGTATTCACAACAAGTATCCAGATAAGCTTAAAATCCATGTAGATAGGTAGAGAAGGAAGCAAAAAGGCAGCTTGAGAGCTCCTTGGTGAAAGGGAAGAAAAAGCCACATTCCACTGCCCTAAGCATAAGTCACAGATGGCCCTGCCCCAAATGGCTTCAGGAAAACTAAATCCAACCAGCAGAGATAAACCAAAAGTGACTGCAAATGTTTTTGGCAAAAGTTTTAAAGGATACTCTCCTAACCCAGTGAACCCACTTCTTCCTCTGGATTCAAAGTCAGACATTTTAGAGCTAGAGGCACCAGTCATGACAGATGATTAATGCTTCTTCCATCCATCCATCATTAATCTATCCATGTAACTATCCTTTCATAATCAGGCCTCTGAATCCCTGGGTTCTACATAATATAGTCCACACTCCTGACTTTTGGTTGGAAATACACGTGCATGCACACACACATACACACATGCTTTTATTTTATAATGAATAAGTGAATGTCTAATGAAAATCAGCCTTCTTCATAAGTACCAAGGGAGTATTTTCATATCAGAAAACATTTAATGACAAGGACAACATCACCACCTCCTCTGAACATCCTACTTACTTCTTAATTAACCTCCCCATTTTCCTGTAAATAAAACCTTTTTTCCTAATAGAACTCCCCCATGTCAAGTTTTGGGTGTCTGGAATAATTTTTAATGACTATCTAGTTATTGTATTTTAAACTCTTCCCCCAAATCTAAGTGATAAATGCCTCACCATTTTCTTCAGATACACACCCCAGCTCTGATTCAAATCACAGTCCTTCACTCATAGTCAGGAACCCACACACCTGGGAGTTTGTTGAAGAAACACCACCTTGTGTCTCTGCCCATCTCAACTCCTGTCATCTCTTAGCAAAGCAATCTTGCTCCCATTTATGACTCCTGTTCTACATCATTGCACTCCCTTGTTTGGGGGAAGTGGACTTAGTGGGACAATTTTCCAAGTTCTATTTTGAGAAAGGGGCAAGTTCATTAACTTTGATCAGGATGGGATGTGGAATGCTGAGTGATGTATTTGGCAAATCTTTACACTGGTATCTCTCTTGGAATCCTGAAATGATAGACATACTAGAGAGTAGGGGGAGAGGAAAACTTTTTTATGATTAAAAGAGGCTTTGTTGAGAACATTTTTATGTGTTTGACCTTCTCTCCCCTGGTACAGTTGCCCCTCGTGGAGACTCCACAGCCCTCTGTTTATATCATTCACAGGATGTGCCCCCTGAAATAAGCTGAGTAATATCCCCCAAGATGTCCATGTTCTTATCCTCAGAACCTGTCAATGTTACTTGATGTGGCAAAGGGGGCTGTGTAGATGCAACCAAGTTAAGGACATTGATTGACCTGGGAAGACTCTTCTGGATTATTTTGGTGGGCCCAATGTCATCACAGTGGTCCTTATAAGAGGAACACAGGAGCCCATGCCACACAGAAGTAGGACATGTGATGATGGAAACAAAAGGTTGGAGTGATGCAGGGAAAAGGTCACAGGCCAAGGAAAGCAGGCAACCTTCCTTCAGAGGCTAGAAAAGGCAAGGAAATGGATTCTCCTCTAGAATCTTCAGAGTAAATCAGCCCTAATACTTTGACTTTAGCCCAGAGAAACTGCTCTGAGATTTCTGACCTCCAGAACTGTAAGAGAATAAATTTGCACTGGTTTAAATTACCAAGTTTGTGGTAATTTGCTACAGCAGCCACAGAAAATTAAAACACTCCACTTAATGACATTTCCACTCATAAATCTGTCTCTTTGAATAGAGACCACAAGCTCTTCTGTATCTCCTAGCACTGGGCACCCTATCAGTTAGTTCCTTCAGAATGCAAGAAACAGAAACATTCCAATCAACTCCAATAAAGGATGTTCAACAAAATGACACATGAGAAAGACAGGAATTGGCAAAACTGTCTCCCAGCAGCTGCCCTGCTAAGCCTTGTGGCCACTAGAACATCCTTTAGCAAACAATGTTAGTTTTGGTCATTGGGCAGAAAGGTCAGTAACTCAGCAACATTAGTGGCTATTCTTTCAGATGTGTTAGTCCGTTTTTATGAGTCAACTTCTCTTTCCCCTACTACCACCAATTACCCAAGGGAGTATTTTCATATCAGAAAACACTTAATGACAAGATCCTATATCTATTGTTTAAACTCTCTTTAAGAAACAAGGTGATCTTTTGATCCATCACCACCCAGACAGCAAAGCTGTCTCATGAAATCAACTTTTCTGTGATGCTGGCCAACCTATAGATAGATGGCTGTTTGGGGGCTGGGTGCTGACCCCTGGTTCAAGCAGCTATTGTCAGGATAACAGAGCTCAGAGACACCTCTCAAATCCACTAGTGCAGAATCAGCTCTCAAAATATACTTTTTTGAGAGGAAGTGGCCAATGGGGGTACAAAAGAAATGTATGATGTGGTCTCTGCCCATAAGAACTTTGTCATCTAGGAGCAAAAGGAATATAAATATAGAACAATTTTATATGGAGATACACACACACACACACACACACTCATAGATATTTGGGAAATATATATATATATATATATATATATATGGAATAGGACAGCATTATATTCAATAGCCAAGTATCAAAATATAGTAGAGTGTTCTCTGTTAGATAAATAAATTAGAGATTATTATAATAGCCTTTTTTCTTCCCTAATGAGATGTCTTGGCCTATATGAATTCACTTTCATTTCCATGTTTCTTTTGAGCAGTTCCAAGATTTAGCTTCTAATAGGGAATGTAGTAGTTAGGTTTGTTAGGGTTGTAAGCATAGCAGGGTAAACTGAGGCTTTTTTCCTTCTTGCCACCTTTCTGCTTCTCTGTAGTTATAGAAAAAATATATAGAAAATATAAAAAATATAGAAAAAATATTTTTAAAAACCTAGCGTTTAGGGAGAAGCAATCTAAGCATGGCACCTTGTATGTTCACCTTTGTTTTCTTTGAGATGGAGTCTCACCCTGTCACCCAGGCTGGAGTGCGATGGCACTGTCTCAGCTCACTGCAACCTCCACCTCCCAGGTTCAAGCGATTCTCCTGCCTCAGCCCCCTGGGTAGCTGGGATTACAGGCGCATGCCACCATGCCCGGCTAATTTTTTTTGTATTTTTAGTAGAGATGGGGTTTCACCATATTGGTCAGGCTGATCTCAAACTCCTGACCTCGTGATCTGCCTGCCTCTGCTTCCCAAAGTGCTGGGATTACAGGCATGAGCCACCGGGCCCGGCCGTATATTCACCTTTTAAAAGAAATCTTTCTAATGGCACAATGTCAGGGCTGTAGGTTCTCACGAGAATGAGCTATGTTATATTACTAGAAGTACAATAAATTGAGCCCAGTTGGGAGTCTTTGAAGAGAAACAAATCCCTAAGGTGAGGTGTGTTTAATTTCAGGAATTTGGGAGAGTAAATCGCAGTTCAGAGTAGAAGTTCCTTCACCTTTTCCCCATTGAGAAGACTAGACCCCTCTTCTCCCCCCCGTCCCAGGAGTCTGCAGTCACTGAGGAAGAAAGCCAGAGGCATCCTGGAATGTCTGACACAGCCAAAGCTACCCAATCACTAGAAGAATCTTAGGGCCTGGAGTCAAATTATTTTTGTAGGAAGAAAAATGTTCCCTGGGAAAAAATGGGGAAAGGAGAGGTATTAAAATGGCAAAGGGGGACATGGGGGAAAAAGACAGAGGGTAGAAGGAGGGGAAGAGAAAGAAGGGTGGGTGAAGAAGAAAGGGCAAGTCCGCAAGGAACACCCTCAGAAGGCCTGGGCAGTGGGGTCTCACCTTTTGTGTGCATTGTAAAGGAAAGAGGAGCTAGACTGGGTCCATAATGCTTGATTTCCTCTCCTTGGGTGGGTAAGCTTTGAAAACAAGACTGAAGCCCTTCAGTGAAAACTGACTTCACTCTTCCTCCAAACGCTGGGTGCTCTTTGGGGAAGCAGAGAAAAGAAAGACGGAAGGGAGGAAGGATAATTCTGATCCCCCATGGTCAATAGGCAGGCATGGGTCAGTTTCTTCAAGGGTGCTGAGATGGTGTAAAACAGACTGGGGAAAGAATAATTGGAAGGCAGATCTGGAATCAATAGCTCCAAATCATCAAGTCAAAAATGCATGACACGTTTGGGTGGAGAAACAGGCACAGACAGGGTGCCTCTTCAAGTAGGCATGATCTGTTACAGAACAAACTGAATATATAGGCATCATTTTAACACCGCATAGCCAGAGAGTCCCAGAAAAGTTTCTGGTAAGCAAGAAACGGTGAATGGAAATCAGTCATCACTAACTTGATATGCATAAAACATTACTATAGTCTCATTGTTTAATGTTCTGCCTTTACTGACTTACTTTAATGAATATAATCTTATTTACCATGAATTTTATAGACTTATGGATGAACTCAGTTTTCCTAATTCAATTTTTCCCATAAGGTTTACATATTCCTCCATGAGAAATTCTTCCAAGATAAAAGTTTTCACAAAATCTCCACAGTTGGTCACGAACGAAATATACTATGGTCAAGTGGTAGAGCACTGACATTAGTTGACAAATAAGTTAGAGGTGTGGTGGATATTTTGAGAGGATGATAATAATGGCCCTTATTTATTGATTACTACTTGCAGCCTCTGTGCTCTACGGTCTCTCATTTAATCTTTCCAGCAACACAGTGAGGTGTTGTTATCCCCACTTTGCAGATGTGTAATCTATGGCAAGGAAAGTGTGAGTGAGTTGCTCAAAGTTTTATTCATAAGTGGCAGAGAGGGGATTTGAACCTAAACCCCTCTGAATCTGAAGCTTGTATGTGCCGCAAGCCTACAGGAAGGTGGGGCAATGGAGAGAGCTTGCGATGGGCCTGGAGGGGTGGGTGGGAATCCTATGGGGAAAGTCAAAGAGGAGAAATTCCAACTGGAGCTGAGAGGGAGGAGTAAGGGCAGGGAGGGAGAGCTGGGGAGGCCAACCTCCTTGGGATGAGGTTCACGCTAGAACCCAGCTAAAGCTGAAAATGGAAACTGAGTGAGGGCCAAATGTGGGAGCCCTGGAACCACAGGCTGAGGAGTTTCCACATGATTCATTCCTGCAAAGGCCGTTCTTGGGATTTCTAGTCTTCATTTGAATGATGCAACCAGTTCATCTCATTTAACAATCCTTTAGGCCATTTTAAACGTGATTGTTTTTAGCAACAATGATTTTGGCAGGAAGTGAAGAGGCTGAAGCATAGAGGGAGAGAGGATAGGGATAGAGAGAGTATGGTGGTTCAGTAGGCTAAAGGAAAATATTTTGATAAAACTAATCACTCATATAAACTGATTTTTCTAATTTGATTTCCCTGGGACAATGTCAGGCCCTTCAAATACAGGGAGAGGAGCAAGGGAAGAACAAATGGATTCTTTCATTTCTGCAGAAGCCTTTAGCTTGGATTCAATTGAGAGGTACATGGCTGCTGATTTTTGCAGTCAAGCTGAGGAGTTTTCATCTTAAGCATGGACCTTCATAGCTGATCATGGCAGCTGACTTCTGTTTCCAAATCAGCTATCTTCGCTTTGGGGAGGTCAACTCTTGGAGTGGACTGCTCTTGTCGTGAGTCCTGTTTCAGGAGACCATTCAGTCAGGGCAGTGGAAACTGGTGGATTTTATTCAGGGCCTCTGTGCCAGACACCAATTTATGTTATGTCATTTGGTTCCCCCAATAATCTTGTAAAATTACGATTCCTCTGCAACAGCTGTGGAAACAGGCTCAGAACAAGCACCAAAGAGTACAGAGCTAGAAAGCAGAGGAAAAAGGATTTGAACCTGCTTCTTTCTAACTCCAAGATCAGTGCTCTTTCTCCCCTATCACTGTGGACTGCAAGTTAAAACAAACCACCAAAAAATTAAGCAGAGGAGACAGGGAGAGGGAGAAGGAGGAAATACCATGATTAGATTCTAAGGAGAAAAAAGAAAAAAAAATTGAAGAAGTTTGCCTGGTTTAGATGCAAGGTTAGGTTAAGACCTGTAACTTATGGCCCCCAGTAGAGTGGTCAACATTGAGCTGGGGGCTGACAAATGCTCTGCTCTTCTCCAGAATTTGACTTTTCTAAAATAAATCTCTCCCCACCCCATCCTTTTTTTTTTTTTTCCTCTCTCTCTCACTCTCTCTCTCTCTCTGTGTCTGTCTCTCTCTCCTTCCCAGAAAGAAATGAACCTGAAGCACCCCTCATGATGATGTGAGCATGCTGGATTGCTGCAAGGGCCTTAATCCCTGGGAGATTTATGTCTATGACTTCACTATAAAAACAAAACTATCTTCCCTGCCCTGTCAGGGTGCAACAATTAGAAAAGAATGTGAGGTTTACTTTTGATGAAGCATGTGGTTCATAATAGAGCCTCTTTTACCAATGGGATGATTTGTAACTAAAATATAAAAACCATGGGCTAAAAAGGAGAAGAATAAAGAAAACATAACAGAATTCCTATCACCCCTCTTCAGAACAGGGAAACAAAGGGTAAGCTTTGACAATGAACAATAATACATTTTTGAATATTTTTTTCTGCATTAAGACTCTAAGTCACTGTGCACTTGGAAGTTGGTTTTGTATTAACTTACATAGGATGGACCTACTTTCCCTGTGATTATAAAAACATCTCAAGACATGCATGACAGGTCTTCAGAGAATGACACTGATTTCTGAGCCACTGCAGATAATTACACATTAATATGGATGGTATGAGGACTCGACCTGATCCCATTCTACGCCTGTGAGGACAATGGGAATTCCACCCGTTAGGTCACGTGGGCAAAATGGCTTCAGGTAATCTTAAGGCAATACAGTCTTAAGCCAGTGAGGGTCATAGCAGTAACAAGCTAGAAACTGAACAGTTAGGCAGTCTGGGGGCAGTAGAGCTCAGAGTAATAGTCAAGGCCCAGGCAAGATGCAGACTCAAACAGTCTGAGGTTATCATGATCAGATATATCAGAAAAGACTGAAGACAGTCATAGAACCAAGGAGAGCTCCATGGGAGCTAGCAGAATTTTCAAAACCTGCTACTATCTGCTCCTTAATATGGTAGGGAACATGTTTTGCACCCCACTCCATTCCCCAATACCTGCCATAGATCCTTACCCTAGAGCCATGCACATCAGGGGTTGGTTGAACACCTGAACTCTCTGATCATCATTTACACTCCTGGGCATCAAGTCTATGCTACCAAAAGAAATCCCAATGGGAAAAAGCCATCTCCTAGCCTTTTGAGTAGCAAAATTATCTAGGAGCTCATAACCTTTCCATTTCCATAGCTGAAATCTGCCTGACATTCTCCACTTGGAGTTGAAGTCCAGTTTGGTTGACATGGGGTAGGTGCTTCATTTTCTAAAAATGGACTGGTTTGAATCCCAGTGTGGTCTAAATTTAGAAACTGAGACCTTGACCTCCTTTTCAACTTTCTGCTCCAGAGAAGGTTACTAATAATCAGCTGCCTAACTCTACCAACCCACTTTGGAAGCTCAGTTGAGCAACACACATACTAGAGTTGGTGTGATATGAAGTAGATTGACAGGGCCCTTATTCAAGGGTTAAACAAATACTTAAATCATTTCATATTTTTCTTGTTCCTTCCCCTGAACTTCTGCAATAATTCACATGCATTTCTGTTAGTTCTTATCATGTATTGTTTTAATTACTTGATTTTTAAACTTTGTGCGTATAGATCAAGCATAGAGCCTGATACATAATAAAACATTAATAAACAGTTGCTGATGATCCCTTGAACCCAGGAGTTTGAGACCAGCCTAGGCAACATAGCGAGACCCCATTTCTATATTAAAAGAAAAAAGAATTTGGTGCTCAGCTGTACAAAGTGCAGTTAGTGGACAGCCTCCATCGGCAGTGCCTTCAGATTGCATCCTGGGCATTGGAACTGATTCCATGTTCTGCTGCAGCTCCCAGGCAATGACTGAGCTTGATGGAGGCACTAGGGTGTGTCCATTTCTGCCCAGTGTGGAACTCTTCTAGTGACAATCTGTGTTCCAGAGTTTCTCTTGGGTTGAGCTGAGGTTTTCATTGCCCCATTTTGCTTCCTCTTCCCTTGTATTTCAGGTATCAGATATTCATCACAGTCTCAAGACTTTCTCTGCCCCATGCTACTCTCTCTCCATTTATCTTTCACAGACTTCACTTCCCAATAAATTTCTTACACTCCTATCTCCACCCCCAGAGTCTGTTTCCCAGAGAAGCTGTACTAACACAACTACACAATACTTCGGGCAGATATATTATCTTCCTTAAGGCATGATGGAGAGATTTTAACTTGAATGCACAGTGCCTCCTACAGCAACTGTAGCCTTTCTGAAATGCCCCCCAAAGAAAGCCATTGGATCCTCATGTTGTTCATGCAAAAATGCCATCTCATGGGGGTGGCTAGACCAGAGAATGGGGTATTCTAAGTCAGCACCCCCGACATTGGCTCTTTGCAAGCTTGGATCACAGCCTGAAAGAAACCTGAGCACTCTTCCATGGGCAGGGAGGAACACTGAACACATTTGGAGTTAATAAGGGAAACAACTGCATTTGAATGAGGTTTAAGAGGGCTCTTGGATAAGACCCGTAAGAAGTCTAGTGCTTTTCTTTCACTTTGGCATTTTGCATTTTTTGGCACAAGATATGTTAATGCTTGGAATGAAGTTATCACAAGATACTTGTTTTGCCAAAGAACCAACTACTGCTTCAAGTCTTATGTCCCCTTCATCTCTTTTTGCTTCTGCCTTGCCAGGGATGATGCACTCCTGTGATTTCTGGTAGTCCCACTGGTAGCCAACAGTGAGACAGGTGGAAGTCGAATGAAAGATATAGCCAAGAAAACCAAACAACCTGAGTCCTATTACTTTTCTACTTGCTGCTTGCAATTTGGCATCTTTGATGACTGTTGGAACCCTTCTCCTTATTATGAGGCATTTCAGCTGGACAGCAGACACAGACTTCTTTTATTATAGAATGCCTGATATGGTTTGGATGTTTGTGCCCTCCGAATCTCAGGCTGAAATGTGATTTTCAATGTTGGAGGTGGAGCCTGGTGGGAGGTGTTTGGATCATGGGGGTAGATCTCTCAAGAATGGCTTAGAAGCTATCCCCTTGGTGAGTGAGTTCTTGCTCTGGTAGTTCACACAAGATCTGGTTGTTTAAAAGTGTGGCACCTCCCCTCTCTTACTCCTACTCTCACCATGTGACATGCTGGCTTCCCTTCCCTTCCCCATGATTGTAAGCTTCCTGAGGCCATAGATGGAGGTGGATGCTGGAGCCGTGCTTGTACAGCCTGCAGAAGTGTGAGCCAAGTAAACCTTTTTTCTTTATAAATTACCCAGCCTCAGATATTTCTTTATAGCAACACCAGAAGAGCCTAATACAATGCCTCAATCCTGGGTGTTGAAAACATCATTTTCTTCAGCTGTGACTTTGCATGCTCAACTACACGGAGAAAAAGGAAATCTTTAAGAAGCCTCAATTCAGACATGCTTTAAGTTAATGCAGCAATAAGATGACTGGTGCAGTTTTTTATTCTTTTTAAATACTACTTAGTTTTTATTTTTCTTTTTTTAAGTTCAGGGGTACATGTGCAGCTTTGCTACACAGGTAAACTTGTGTCATCAGGGTTTGTTGCACAGATTATTTCATCACCCAGATATTAAGCCTAGTACTTATTATTTTTCCTGATCCTTTCCCTCCTCCCACTCTGGTGCACAGTTTTAAGGGCAGAATATGTTGACAGAGCTGACAGCTTCCTCCATAGTGCCTTCCCTGACATCTCCTTGGCTCCAGTCACATCAGTCATTCATCAACCCCATAGGACCTTGGGCAGGAGTCTGTACAACTTGAGTTGGTTTTGCATATTTTTATGCCCTGTCTGGGAGTTGGAAGGAACTAGAGAGGTTGATTATAGAATAACCTCTATTTGAAGGCAGGAAGCCCTTCTCATACAGAGTAGGCATCTCTTAATCAAGCATTAGGTTCTAAAGTCAGCATGTAGGGCAAAATCAGGTGTTGTCAACATCACCTTTAACAATCCTGACACGAAAGACTTGTAGGAACTGAAGCAATGAAGGTGGGGGTTGGATGGTAAGCAGAGCTGTTTCCCTGGTCTCACTGTTACCCTTGGGCATAAACAGCCTTATAAGTGGAATGGCAGGGAGGATCATCTACACTATTTAAGTTTTAAAAAATTTGTATGTCAAAGTTACTCATGTGTATTTTATTAAATTAAATGATTTCACCAGGTTTGTCACAAAAATTATCAGCTTCCCCACCTTCACTTTCCCTTTCCCAGAAGCAATGATTTTCAGCTGAAATGACTGTCCATACATGTTTGTATTGCTACTTTCAGAGTTTTCATTTTTAGGCATTATTTATTTATTTCCTACCATGATGGAAGACAGAGAATTTAGTTCTCTTTCATCCCCCCTCCTCACCAACCACCACACACTTTTCAGTTTCCCCATCCTTCCATTGCAGTTATAATTTTGGTTAAATCAATATTCAGTGGTTACATTTTTATAACTATATAAATGGTTTCCACAGCTGAGCCATGTTGTAAACATTTTTCCTTTCCTGAACAACCTTTTATTTTCCCTAGACTTAATAATTATTTTTGGTCTTTTTGCTTGATTTTGATATACTTACATTAAAGTAACTTCAAACTCTTCACCAGTTGTCCAAATCTCCTGCCAATATGTTCAGACATATTGATGGTCAGTCAATTTCATCTCAGAGAATCTCCTGGAGCCTTCTGGACTGTTCCTATATGGTCTGGTATTATAGCTGCTGTCCTGGCTCACCCTTCCATATCATCCTGGGCATATCTTTGGCCTTTATCCTGTGTTGGATCTTCCCTTTCCTGTACCTCATGTCGGTTTCTTTTTGGCTTAATCCCCTGTTATGATGGAGCACACCCTACAGAAACTTCTTAAGAATGGATTGATAGAAAGTACATTTTTTGAAATCATGCATGTCTGAAAATGTTCTTATTCTATCCCATTTTACTCATGGTTTGTCTGAGTTAGAATTTCAGGTCGTAGATTGTTTTAGCTCAGAATTTTGAAGGCATTGCTCCGTTGTTCTAACTTCCAACATTGCAACTGCAAAGTATGATAAAATTCTAATTCCTGTTTCTTTGTAAGTGTGTTTTCCCTCTGAAACCCTGTTGTATCTTATCTTTGTCCCCAGCATTCTAAAATTTCATAATAATTTACATTGATATGGGTATGTTTTTATTCATTGGGTTGGGCACTTGGTAGTTCTTCCAATATGGTAGCTCATGTCTTTCAATTCTGGAAAGTTTTCTTAAATAATTTCTGTGTTGATTTTCTTCCCTGATTTTATCTATTCCCTTTATCTGTGTCACCTATTGTTTGCATATTGGACTTCTTAAACTAATCTATTTTTTCTTTTTTTCTTCTATTTTTCATCTCCTTATCTTTTTGCTCTATTTGCTGAAAGATTTCTTCAATTTTATCTTTCAATCCCTCTGTAGAGTTTTTTAGTTTGATTCTCATATTTTTCATTTCTAAGAGCTCTTTTTTTCTTTATGACTTTCTTTTTAATAAAACATCCTGATGTTGTTTCATGATTGCAATATCTTTTCCCTAAAGATATTGATATAGGACTGGAATATACATATACAGTCATGTGTCACTTAACAACAGGGATATATCTGAGAAATGTAGGTGATTTCATTGTTGTGAAAACATTGTAGAGTGTACTTACACAAACCTAGATAGTATAGATTACTATACACCTAGGCTATATGTATAGCCTATTGCCACCTAGGCTACAAATCTGTACAGCATATTATTGTACTCAGTACTGTAGGCAATGGTAACATAATGGTATTTGCATATTTAAACATGTTTATACATAGAAAAGTTACAGTAAAAAATACATAAGCATTATAATCCTATGGGACCATCATGACATATGCAGCCTGTTACTGACCCAAACGTAGTTATACAGCACATGATTGTACGTATACTCTTTTCTCTTACAAAATCTTCACTTCCTCTAAATTGATTTATTTATTTTTTGTTTGTTTCCATCCAACAGAAGCAGAATATACATTCTTCTTCAGTGCACATGAAACATTCTCCCGGATAGATCATATGTTAGGCCACAAAACAAGTCTCAACAAATTTAAGAAGATTGAAATAATATCAAGTATCTTTTCTAACCACAATGGTATGATAGAAGTTAACAACAGGAGGAATTCTGGACAATTCACAAATATGTGGAAATTAAATGACATGCTCCTGAACAATCAACCAATGGAGAAATGAAAAGGAAAATTTAAAAATATCTTGAGACAAATGAAGATGGAAACACAATATACCGAGGGTTATAGGATGCAGCAAAAGCAGTTTCTAAGAGGAAAGTTTACAGCAATATATGCCTACATTAAAAAAGAAGAAGAAAAAAGTAAAAATTAAACCCAAAATTAGAAGAACAAAGGAATTAACAAAGATCAGAGCAGAAATAAATGAAATAGAGACTAGAAAACAATAGATAAACAAAGTGAATAATTGGTTTTCGAAAACATAAACAAAATTGACAAAACTTTAGCTAGATTAACAAAGAAAAATAAGTAAAATTAGAAGTGAAAGAGGGAACATTACAAATGATACCACAGAAATACAAAGAATTATAAGGGATTACTATGAATAATTACATAGCAGCAAATTAGACAACCTAGAAGAAATGGGTAAATTCCTGGAGACATATAACGTACTAAGACTGAATCATGAAGAAATAGAAAATCTGAACAGATCAATAGTGAGTAAGGAGATTGAACCAGAAATAAAAATATTCCATCAAAGAAATGGCCGGGCGCGGTGGCTCAAGCTGTAATCCAGCACTTTGGGAGGACGAGAAGGGCGGATCACGAGGTCAGGAGATCAAGACCATCCTGGCTAACACGGTGAAACCCCGCCTCTACTAAAAATACAAAAACTAGCCGGGCGAGGTGGCGGCGCCTGTAGTCCCAGCTACTCGGGAGGCTGAGGCAGGAGAATGGCGTAAACCTGGAGATGGAGCTTGCAGTGAGCTGAGATCCGGCCACTGCACTCCAGTCCAGGCGACAGAGCGAGACTCCGCCTCAAAAAAAAAAAAAAAAAAAAAAAAAAAAAAAAACAAAGAAAAACTCAGGGATTGCTTCAAGGCTAAATTCTACCAAACATTTAAAGAAGAATTAATACCAGTTTTCTCAAGCTCTTCCAAAACAATCGAAGAGGAGGGAATTCTTCTGAACTCATTTTACAAGCCAACATTACCCTGACACCAAAGTCAGATGATGACACAGCAAGGAAAGAAGATTACAGGCCTATATGCCTAATGAACAAAGATGCAAAACTCTTCCACAAAATATGAGCAAACCAAATTCAGCAGCACATTAAAAAGACCATTCACCAGAATCAAATGGGAGTTATCCTTGGGATGCAAAGATAGTTTGACATATGCAAATCAATAATTGTAATATACTGCATTAACAGAATGAAGGAAGAAAACATACAATTATCTCAGTAGATGCACAAAAAGCATTTGACAAAATTTAACATCTTTTCATGGTACAAACTCAACAAACTAGGTAATGTACTTCAACACAATAAATGCCATATATAACAAGCCCACAGCTAACATCATACTAGTGCAAAGTTAAAAATTTTTCCTCTAAGATCCAGAACAAGACAAGGATGCCCACTCTCACCATTTCTATTCAACATAATATTGGAAATCCTCACCAAAGCAATTAGGCAAGAAAAATAAAAGGCATCCAAATTAGGAAAAAGTTAAATTGTCTCTTCTCACAGATGACATGATTTTGTTTCTAGGAAACCCTAAAAATGTCATCCCCCCCAAAAAAAGTTAGAATAAATGAATCCAGTAAAGTTACAAGAAACAAATCAATATACAAAAATCAGTAGTATTTCTATTGCTCACATTAGAAGCTTTCCTCATATGTCTGATGGTCTTTGGTTATGTTTATATAGTTGAAGCATTAAAAAACTGATTAAAGGCTTCAAAACATGGGTGGGTCTTGTTGAATATGAGTTTCTTTATAGGGTGATCTGGCTGGAACTCTCAATGTCAATATCTTAAGATGTTTCCTCTTGAGCTAGTCAGGTTTCCCAGAGAAGGTATATCCAATCTTCTACCTGTAAGGTGAACTCCTGGATTCCAGTGTTCTCACAGCTGATTGTTTTGGAAATTTTGTAGTGTAAATCCAGTTCCCTCTCTGCTTTCCCAAAGCTGCCCAAGGATGTAGTTTTCTCAAGTTTGTTGTTATTTACCACATGCTTCCAACACATTGCTATAATTGTCTCTTTTCTCATTCTTCTCACCCTTGATTTAAAATATCCAGGAGTTTGGGATGGAGTGAAAATAGAAGAATGCATTCAATCCACCATCTGAACCAGAATTCACAATTTGTGTTGTCTCTTCATTTTTGGCTTAACACAAAAATTTGATTCATATAATTTATACAGTCATACACATTTTCTTTCCAGGGGTTATAGTGATATTTGTTGAGTATCCTGCAGTTTATAATTTTTTTCCACTCTTGATCCCATTTGGTTTTTACTATGTCCTAGTGTTATAGAAACTATTATTCCTCATTTTTAAGTATGAGAAAACTCAGGTTTAGAGAAGCTGTACCGTATTTAATTTTCATTACTTGGTAAGGAGTTGAGATAAGACTCCAAAACCAGATTTCCTGACTCCAAATTTGACTTTTCTTTTGTCACCTGCATCAGGCATTTTTTTTGTGAACAGTTTCTGTGAGTTGAACTAGTAAATCTGCAAAGCAGTCTTTTTTGCCAGTGGATGGATAGTATTCAGCCGTCATGGATGAAGCATAATGGGGTTGCAAAAGTTGAGGAATTCTGAGTCTAGGATGTTCGATGAGTGTTGAAGTTGTCCTTGGTAATGGCAGGTAGGCTATGAGTGAAATGCCAGAACTCCCAAAGAAGGATGGTGGTGACTGATGGGAGGTCAATAGATGACAGCAACAAGGCAGGCAAAAAGAACATGGTGTATCTGAGCAGCCTAAATCTCAAAGGAGGAAGAGATCTTAGTTTGGGTAGATAGTAGATGTATAAAGAGAAGACTGGTGCAGACTGACTTTGCAAAAGGTTGACCCTCCCTCCTGGTCCCTGTAAGAATGAGGTCTGTCACAGAATTAGGTCTTACAGAATCCAAATAAGACAGGGAGGGGGAGGAAACATTGGGTATATAGACTGAAGATATAGATGGGATAATGAGAGAATGAGGTTTGGAAAGAATTGGGATGAGAATTAGTGAAAAGAAGAGTTGGGAGAAAGTAGGTTCAGAGCAATTAAAGGTTGTGTATGTGACCTTGAGTGAAATAATAAAAAACTTTGCAGCTAGGGTAGTTGAGGATAGCAGCAAGGCAGTTAGAGCTTTGTTTCAGTCTCTTCCTTTTTCCATTGGAAGCGTGTCTGTCTTCACCTGTAGCATGTCCTGGCTTGCCAGCCTGGCCCACAGGGCTCTTTCTTGTCTGTGACCGCCAAAGACATTGTGTGAAGGATTTGGGCTGAAGCCAAAGTAAATAGCAGCTGAGAGACACACAACAGTTGGTGTCTGGCTCAGATGACTCTGGCGCCTTCCTAGACAACCCTCCTCCCCACAAAATGTCTGCTTGGCTCAATGAAAATGAAAATTAACATTTGTACAGTGCTTTGGGGTTTACCAGCCATTTCCACAAACAGCACTTCATTTCATCCTCCCAACTCTTCTGGTGGTAAGTACTATGATTCCCATTTTACAGGTGGAGAAAACCTCAACTCCCTCCATTATAACTGATTGACATTCAGTAATTCAATAACTCACCCTGAATATCAGCTTTCTTAGTAATAAAATGGAGATAAGACCTATCATGAAGTTGTTTTGAGAATTAAATAGGATTATATGTGTACAATGCTTACACAGTTGACATTCCATAAATGTTCATTCTATAGCCCCACTTAGATGAGTCATCCCAAATGGAGTCTCCATCTGCCCTTGCCAATAAGGAACAAGCCATTTCTAAAGGGTGAAAGAAATAATTTATAAATATGTAGCTTTAGTGACTGTGATATATTATGAGGATGGCCCCAGAAGTTTCACAAAAAAAATGCCATTCCTAGATACATGCTTCTTTGCAATGTTAATTTGTCATCCAATAAAAGGCAGAGTCTATTTCCTCTGCCCCTTGAATTTGGGCTGGCACTGTGATGTGCTTTGATCAATGGAATGTGGCAGAAGTGACATTGAGCCCTCAGTGTCTGCTTTCACCTTCTTGATGCCCTGTGACTTCCAAGCTTAAGAAAGCCCGCACTGGTCTCCTTGAGGATGAGTGATCACATGGGGAGAGTATTCTACTCCTCTCAGTAGTTCCAGCCATCTCCACTGAGGCCTGAGACATGTGATGGAGGCTGCCTGGGACCAGTTAGTCTTTCTCCAACTCCCCACCCCTTCACCTGCCAACTGACTGCAGTGTACATGACCTCAGGTGAGACTGGCAGAGGAACTGCCCAGCTGAACCTCGTCCAAATTATAGAAGCATAAGCAAATACATGGTTTACATGGTTGCTATTGTAGGCCACTAAATGTTGAGGTAGACTGTTGTGAGGAAATAGATAAGCAATAAATGATTAAGGTGAGACAGAAGGAATACATTTAGAGGCTAAGATTGTGCAGATACTGAACAGGGGTAAGAAGGGAGTTCACAGCATCTTTCTCCTGTAACTATGGTTGATTGTTATGAACCTAATAAATTTGTGAAGACCTACTGCTCTGATACATGTAATTCTTTGGATAAACAGATATGCTATAATCTTACATCCAGGGAGTTCCAAGCTGAGAGTCTCATTAACTTCCACCTCATCCTTATGATCAATAAAGGGTCAGACCATCTGTGTCTGATAGAGGGTCTTGGGAATATCCCCAATATCCTCAGTCAAGCTTGGGGCCAAACCTCTCAGTCCTTGATCTCTATCAATCCTCACGGCCATGTGGTGAGAGCATGCTCACCTCATCATCATCTAATCAGCTCCTCAGAGATCTCTAAATGGTTCCGGAGGAAATAATGCTCAGAAAAGTGGATATGGAAACAGGCAGGATGGAAATAAGGTATTTCAGCATAAGCTGAACTGATTATTCCAGACCTGACCCTGTCTGGGCCAATTTAAGCATTTCAGAGGAATTTTGGTCTGAAGAGGCTGAGATGATCCCTGAAGTCCTTTACAACCAAAATGAAACGTCAGAAGCAGATTGTTCTTCTCTGAGCAGGGAAGGCCATGGTGTAGTTCTCAGAGTATCTGGTAGTTTCTACCCTGAACTTGCCCACAGACAGGGGAGAAGGCCAAAGTGACTTCGTGCAGTGAAAACAAAACCACGTTCTCCCTGAAGATCAAAAAAAGAAGTTGGTTTCTGAGAAGTTAGTCCATGGGCCAATGGGAAAACACTAATAAAATCCACATGCTTTGGGATGCAGGTTGCTGTGTAGATTCTAAGAGTCCTCCCTTCCTTCTTAGGTTCAGTCCCAGTGCCACCATCCCTAATGCACTAGGATCCATTTTATTAGGTTGGTGAGAAAGTAATCGCGGGTTTTGCCATTACTTTTAATGTAACGCATGATTACTTTTGTACCAACATAATAGTTAAATCTCTCTCACTGCCCCTCTTGCTCTCTTTGTCAACAGCAGAGATGAGGTGAAGGAGTCAGGAAGAGCAGAAGTGGCTCTGGTTTCTGAGCTCTGCTTTCTCCACACAACTTCAATGTCCGTGAGTGTGGGGAGGAGAGAGGGTGAGACTGCCAGCTGGACCCACCACGGCTCAATGCTAAGTGCTTGAAGCGTGGTACGCAGCCCACCTATGTGCCCCGTCAGCAAGCCAGCATCATTTTAGAGGCTCCGAGGGGACTCAGCCTGCTGGAAAGGACACCAGGGATAAGGAAATCTGGCTCCAGCACGGACCTGTTGCATGAATTTAAGCAGGTTAATTAAATTAACATTTCTGAGGCATGCCACAATTTACATTATGCTTTCAAAAGTACTTTTGAATGAATCCTCTCAAACTCCCCAACACATATGTGACATATGATGTATTTTTTTCCTATTTAAAAGAGTAAGAAACTGAGGTCCAGAGAGGCAAAGTGGTTTTCCAAAGTCACCACGTCAGATACCATCAGAATCTGTTGCCTCCAAGCCCTTTGCTTTTCACACCACACTGAGCCACCTCTTGTGTATTTACTTCTCTGAGCCTGAGTTCCACCATCATTAAAACAACAACAATTTTACTGTGTGAGGTAAGCATGTTACCTGTATTATCTCATTTAATCCTTAAAATAACCTATGGGCAGAAACTATTTTTATCCCTGTTTTACAGGTGAGAGAACTGGGGCTTAGAGAGATTAGAAACCTGCCCAAGCCAAAGCCCGTACTCCTAGCCATCTTGCTATATAAGTTCCCATCTTTCATATGGAATCCCTACCCACCTCACCAGGTGATACTGAAGATAAAATTAGGTGGTGCGTGGGAAAATGTTTTTTGGAAGTTAAACATGTGTAGCATAAATATAAGGAAAAATAAAAATCTATACTCCTGAAGATCTTATAACAAAGCTCAGAAGAACTCCCCAAAAAACTGACACAACCACACATCTTCACTGACATTAAGTAGCAGAGACAGCTATATAAACAACCTGCAACAGGAGGATCCTAGAGCCCGGAAGCATTAGTCCTGGAGGACTTCCTGAAAGAGGTGAGTTTTGGCTAAGTTCCTGGCAATGATGCTGGCATAGTACATAAGAGAGGGGCACAGTGGCTCACGCCTGTAATCCCAGCACTTTGAAAGGCCAAGGCAGATGGATCACCTGAGATCAGGAGTTTGAGACCAGCCTGGCCAACATGGGGAAACCCCACCTCTACTAAAAATACAAAATTAGCCAGGTGTGGTGGCGGATGCTTGTAATTCCAGCTACTTGGGAGGCTGAGGTAGGAGAATCGCTTGAACCTGGGAGGCGGAGGTTGCAGTGAGTCGAGATCACGCCACTGCACTCCAGCCTGGGCAACAGAGTGAGAGATCGCACCACTGCACTCCAGCCTGGGAAACAGAGTGAGAGATCGCACCACTGCACTCCAGCCTGGGCGAAAGAGTGAGACTCCATCTCAAAAAAAAAAAAAAAAAAAAGAGAGAGAGATATGAGAGGAGAGACATTCCAAGCAAAAGCTCTGGCCAGCAGGGCCACAGTGCTCTGTCGAGCAGGTGTCCGGGCAGGAATGGAGATTCTGAAAAGAATGGGTGGAAGTAGACCAGGCTCTAAGGCCATAGAAATGTACGTGTGTGACAGATAGGGCCACTCGGCCCTGACCCTCTGCAGCGTTGTACACAATAGCTTTCACATTATCCTAAACACAGACCACAACTCATCCGCCAAGCATTTTTTGCTGCTACAATCCTCAGTCTCCTCAAAAATCAAAATACACTCTCTGATCTTGGCACAAACGCTTGCTCTCACTTGTGGGCCTTTTCCATGGACTTTTATGTCTCTGTTTATTTTGTGTGTTTCATGAGTGGCTCATGCCTTTAAAGGAAATGCACTAACCTTGGCCTGTCATTATGGTCCTGTGCTCGCCCCACTCCTGGGATGGCTGAGCCTGGACTTTTAATTTGCTGTGATGGGAGATAATTGTTGCTTCAGTTTCTACCTCTGAAAATAAACCGGGGTGGTGCTTCCCGGCTGGAAATCCACAGAAGCAAGCTCACCCTTGGGGCCTGTGCCAGAGGAGGCTTAAGCCAGGGCTGGAGTGACTGATCTTAACATCCCTCACTCTTTTCCTTTTCTGGATTTCAAAACATACAATTAGTGTTTTCTTTAAGAGCACAAGATGGCAAAGTTACAAAAGTTCAAGGAGACTTCTTGACATTGTATGCAAGAATTCTAGAGGTGAGACTCCGGGCAACTGGTAACATATTTGATGGTGGAAACTCTGTAATTCCAGGACACTGTGTGAAGCAAGGTGGAGTGGAGCCCCCAGCCAACCTGCACTGAACATTTAATGAGACTGAGAAGTAAGCTTATCATTAGCTACTAAGATTTGGGAGTTGTTTGTTGCCACAGCATAAACTAGCCTACCCTGACTATAAAAAAACATGAAGCGCTTAGCATAGTCTCTAGAGCATCGCAACCTCATAAGTGATAGCTCTTATTTTGATAGAGCTATCTTGAAGTAATCACACAGAGTCTAGCACAGTTCTGAGCAAATGCTTGTATACTCTTTTACAATGACAGAGGACGAGTTCAAAGTCAGTAGAGGCTATCAGAACCCAGGAAAATACTGTGCCCAAGAAAAATGAAACCCTTACCAGAAACAGGAGAGGACTGCTATTTGCCCAACTTGTAGAGTCAAGTCACCGTATGCTCCAGTTTTCACTAACTAGAAACTCATTCCCATTTCTACTCTCAATGAAGCTATTTCTGAGCCCTGAGTCTGATGCATTCTCAGTTCAGAATAACAGGTAGCAGAAGCTAGATACCTGATCCCCAAATTTATCATTGATTACTTAGTGCAGAAACCAAGATGTCATAAGGGTTTTTTTTTTTTTTTTTTTAATTTCACTCAGTAAGTTACAAAACTCTAAGGACCTCAGTTACATTAGAGTAAAGGCAGCCACAGTTTAAAAAGCTGACCACTGTTTCCAGGGCAGTATTTAGTGCCAAAAGGAGTTTATCACATTGATTATAAATAAGAAGAGGCAGTGCAGGTAGAAGTTAAGAGTGTGGGCTTAGGTGCCCACCCACAAGATGTAGGTTTACATTCTAATTCCTTAACTACAAGGTGATATGTGTTTAAGAACTTAGAACTATTCTTTATGCATAGGGATCACTCAGTAAATAATAAGCCTCATCATACACACTAAATTGGTTGATGATTTTTAACATTCATATTATTGTTTTAGTCATTTATTTATTCAAAAAATATTTGCTTCAAACGTTCTCAGTGCCACTACCTCATTTAATCATCTCAGTGACTCTATAAGATCAGGGAAATTGCTCTCACTTTATAAGTAATTAAACCGAGGCACAGAGACAGTAATTTTAAGACCATGTAGCCAGTTATGTGGCTGGGTTTAAACCCAGATCTTAAATAGGAAAATCCTACAAAGTCTTAGTTCATTGGGAAGTGGATTTTGTGAGTCAATTCAAAAATTTTCACAGCTTCTAAAAAGGGGGAAGAGATTGTTCTAATACCACCCAGCCCACTCTGAGGTCCAGTTTGTACGTGATAGGGATATTTAATATAGAAAGGTATGCTGACAAGGGTGTGAGTCATCTTCTGAAGATAAATACCATCTGTGCATGGAACATGTGGTTAAATAAGGAAAATGCATGTCAATAAAGAGTGACCACTTCCCCTGAAAGCTGTGCAGACCCAACACGGTAGCCAAGGGCCACTATTCATTGCTCTCTCACCAAGAGGTTTCTTGAAAAAGGATGCAGAGTTGGACATTGAAATCAGTCATTCAACACATGTCTAAATCTTTTCCAGTAAGTTAAACCCTCTCTCAGTCATCTTACCTTCATATAGCTTCACTGCATGAAAAAATCATGGATAAAAAGAGACGTGCATGTTTAGACTCTAGTCATTAACACACACAAAGAGCTACTCTGATCGCCGGTGTTTCCTCGACCAAAAAGGGGCAAAGAGGGCTGAAGTGTTTTATGAGTTAGCCCATTCCTTGATAACTTCAGCTTTTAAGCTTTGCCAGCTGCTGCCAAACTGAAGAATTAGATGCATTGTATTTCATTATGTTTCATTCATTAATTCAACCAATATTGCTTGGGTACCCACTAATGAACCTAATGAGTGTGGAGTGTGGCCAGGCTCTGTGAGCAAGGCAAAGATGAATTCCCTGCCCTAGGGGAGCTTGTAGTCTGGTAGGAGACAGAAATACCCCAAAGGAAGGCTCTAGAAAAGCAGGGTCAAACACAAAGTACTAGCTGCTGTCCAGGAGTGGAGTGGAGTCTGGACTGGAAGATGATGACAGTATTTGAGTCAAGTTTTACCAAAATACCTGTATTACTGGTAAGCTCAGTGTGCATCTCTGGCCAAGCCCTGAGAGGGTGGGAACTGGAGTCCTATGACAGAACCTGCTTCCCTGCCACTGGGGCCTTGCACCTCCCTGGTCTCTAGCAGATGCTGCCTCTGTGTTCAGCACAGAAATGGGAAGTCTGCCCCTCTCCGCCAGATCTCACAAGATTCCTCATCAGTGGGGTCCGTTCAGCCTCTGACTCACCCATTCCAGGGCTCAGTCTGAGGTGCCTGTGAGAAGAAAAGATCCAAGGCTGGGTGGGCGCCTTTCCTCTCTCTCTAGACTCAACCCCACCTGCCTAAGCACAGACTTTCTTGATCTAAAATGAAAAGCCTCCATGTACATCCATTCCTTGAAACAATGCCTGGGGCTAGGGAAATGATCTCCTTTAGAGTGGCTGTAATTCATCATTCCAAACTGAGAAACTGTAGAGAGTGGCAAATGCAAGCTGGAAGGGACTCTAGAACCATAGTCCTAAGGACCGTCCCAGGAAAACTGAGATCTGCGGCCATTCTTGTTCCCAATTACATCCAGTCTCTCCTGGCCCTGCCACAGGCTCTGGGGACTCAGTACTTTATGGGTGCTGCATTTACATTTGCTGGCCAAAAGATGCAAAATAAAACCACGGCCAAATTTCAATTGCCTGCCCAGAAATATAAGACCAGTACCTAGGAATTTGAATGAAGGAGCTGGTTTAGGGGTTTGAACTTCCACCAAATTGACTCAACCACCATGTAACTGGAGGCCCCAGTTTTTGGGAGATAGCTGTCTATAGTCTGGTTGGTGACATTTTTCAGGCAGAATAAGGAAATTCTCTCAGTCAAGAATGCATTTGTCCTAATTTGTACTGATTTGCTGCTGCCCGTTCAAAGGATCTTATTTAAGACCAGAGTAATTTGTTTTCTGTGCTGCCTTGAACAAAACTCCTCCCTGCACTTGAGTGTACAATATTTGTAGACATTTGTCTTCAGGCTAGTGTAGTAATCTTCCTTGTATGCAACTGGGTTTTCTCTGAAAAGATAGTTGTTTAAAGTTCAGCCCAACGTTTATTGACTTTTTTTGTGCTTATATCTACAGAGAAATCATAGTCACTGGTTTGAATGGACTAATCAAGACCTATGAACTGCTGTCTGCACTAATATCCACTTTCCCAGAGATCAAAGCCACGTGGCCGGAGAGAGAGACTTTCAGCTGCTTTTCTTGCATCCTTTTCTGATCAGAGTGATTTATCACTTGAATGCCATCATCAGGTCACAGGCTTTTTACTTCAGATATTTGGTATCAGACTGTTGAGTATCAGATGATTTAGCATTTGAGTTTATGCTTAATCTGTCTTATAAACAACCCCGTGATTTAAAAGAAAAAAAATATAAAACCTGTTATATGAGAAAAGCCTTGTCTACAGGACTCTAAGAAATGGGAGGAGGCAATACTTAGGAAATCCAATAGGCCTCATTTAATCTCTTCTTCCTTTAAACCAGGGATAGACCTGCATGTTGTGATGAGGACGTTCTATCCCTGAGCCAGGGTGAAATGGTGCAGGGTGAGGGCATAGTTCCTCACTGTGCAGGGAGGAAGAACAGGGATCCTTCAGCCCCATTTTTCAGAGGGAGAGGCTCTGCGATTCCTAGCTCCTCTTGACCCTGAACTCACCGTTGTATTTTTGGGAAGAATACCCACAGTACTTCCACAGACAGAAAATCCTCGAGGGCAAGGCCCAAGTGTTATGGTTCCTACGATCTCTCTACTAACCTCAAAGAATAAACTACAACATTCTAAGCAAATGGATCTCTATGTGGCCCCTGCCAGGAAAATTGTCTGAGTCTGGTACCAGCCCTTCAAATCCAGAAGAGCTTGGCCCTAAGGTGGTGTTGAGCATGTAGAAAAGGGGTTGCAAACCAATTTTCCTAGTTGCTATGACCATAGATCCTAGGGACCTCTTCAGTGTTAAGTTTCTCCCCAGACCCCACTGCTGCCCTTTGGGTTTGCTGGATATCACTTCTTGCACCAAGGGCTGCCTTCCCTCACCTTTGCCCTGCCATTTGATGTCCCAAGTCTTGACCAGGCCTGCGTGGCCTCACCTTGATAGCACCTTCACCATAGTAAGTATTCAGTATCTGGATTGGCAGACCACCAGGCAGGCCCAGTGAGATTGGCTGGTACCCAGTAGCAACTCAATTCATACTCCATGAATGATTGAAGGAAGTATGAAATTCCAGCCATGCTTCCCAAGGGAGAGTCTGCAGCCCTGACTCAGACGGAGATGGTAACAGGAGAAGTTTCAACGACCCATCACCACTCCAGCCTGGAGGCTCTGTGGGAAGAGACCAGGAGCAAGGGAGAAAGAGTAGGCCCTCGCTCTGGACAGATCCTCTAGTGCTGCCACTGTGAGGCCAGAGCAAGGAGCCCTTGTAAGGATGAGAAAGGAAGAAGTGTCTCCTCTACAGCTCTGGCTAAGTCCAAGCAACCTCAGCATTTCTTCATTCAGAACCTTTGCTCAGCCTAGGATGTGTTGAGGACATAAAGAACGAAGTGATGAGTGCTGCCCTGACTCTCAGGGGTCCCAAAGGGGTCATCTGTGGTCTGACGATCCTCCTGGCTAAATGGTTCCTACAGCTGTTGCTTAGGTTCAGAAGAAAAGGGGCTTCCACACATCCATACCTCATCTGCTAGGATTAATATTAAAAGATAAGGCTAGTGGTGTTGCAGCCTCCTGACATCATCCTGGTCAGTCCACCTTAAAGATGGAACTTCACAGAAACGAAGGGGTGGAGAGGAGTTGTATGAAACCAGACATCTTCTGAATTCTGCAGAAAATGCTATGGCCAGATTCACTGTACAGATTCTGATAAATGCCAGAGGTGAGAGGGGGGTTTGGATGTGGTCACAGTCAGTCATAGGGCTGCAATACAGCCCATATGTCTCTGGCTTTTTTAAAGATTAATTCACAAAACAAAAAGTTCTCAAGTGTGCCTGGTAATACAGGAGCTCAGTAAATAGTTGTTGATAGACTGACCCAGCATGTCCCTAGCTGCCTGTATACTGGTTGCATAGAGCCATTTTCCCGGAGGCCGAGGCAGATCTGAACCATGACTAGAATCCATGCAGGTGGTGATGTACACGTGGCAGCCTTTCCATTCCGCTCATCCATAGCCTATGTTGGCCAGAAGAGAAGCTCTGAATAGTAACTTCTCTATATTTTTGCTGTTAAAAATAACAAACCCTGGGCACTAGATCAGGAGCTATTTCTTTCCTTGTAGACAAGTAGGTCCTGCATGGAGAAGCAAGTCTCTTCTGCCCAGAGGATCCATAGTCAAATGCTTGCAGAGGAGATTATATTCTAGAAGCTCTGAAATAGTCAGAAATGCCCCCAGGCTCTCTGAGGGAGGGATTCATTCCAACCCAAAAGGATGTCTCTATACAGGCTCATGTGAGCATGGGGTAGCTAAAGGAGTCTTGGGCAGCAAGCACCTGCACACCTGGCAAGGGCCACAGTGACAAGTGAGACGGGTCTGAAGTGAGGGCAAAAGGACGTGGCTTTATGGAACCTCAGGCTGACTTCAGAGACACCCACCTCCTGCCCCTGCCAGCTGCTCAGCCTGGCCCCCAGGGCACCTCCCCAAAAGCTTACCAGTCATTCTCCAGCGATGGTATTTGTCACACACTGGCATTTCCTATACTCCTTCTACTGACCACATCTCCGGGGACTGCTGGGAGCCCACTGACCAAGCTCCCGAGGATGTGAGTCAGCAGGCTGGCATGCTTAAGAAAGGGGTGTTTGGTCCTGGCTTGAGAGCTTCCCAGACCCCGCATTCCTGCTCCCCTGCTGTATCAAAGCCCCCAGATCACCATTTCTTAGAAAGATAAGAAGGGCATTCCATCCAGTCTTGGGCCTCTTTAATGTTCCTGCCCCATTGGTAGCCCCAGAGGGAGAGCATCAACATTATTCCTTTCGAAGGGCACTGGATGAAAACAGAAGAATCACTGAGAAGCTGTTAAACATTTAGATTCCTGGGCCCCACTCAAGACATTCTCTGGGGTGGAGGGTCAGAAGTAGGAAGCAGCAATCTGCATTCAAATACATCCTCCAGGAGCTTTCAAGACCCTGCCAGGACTAGGAATCACTAAACATTAAAGAGTATAACAACTTCAAAAGTACATTAAAAATTTCCTTTTTTTTTTTTTTGGCTAAGGCCTTTGGAAGAGGAATTTGACTCAGAGATAATTTTGCTTCCTGATAACTGCAGAAGTAGCTCTCTCTTTCCTTAAAACAGGGAGACCCTCTGGGATCTCTGTATATTTGAGGCCAGCAGGAATCTGAGATCATATCCAACTCAGTGTAGGCTGCAACTCGCCTTCCTAGGCATTCCAGACTCCCACAGACGATGCAGCTCCCAGCACGTTCCTGACTGCCAGAGACAAGTGAGGCTATGAGTTTCTGCCCAGGGCTTACCAGATTCTGAAAACTTCTAGAAGGGATTTTCCTGGGCTATCAAGCACTGACACCTAGAAAGAGGTAAAACTTGGTGTATCTTGCAGGACCGATCCCCGGAAACCGCTAAACTTCCCATATCATACGAAGGGCAGAGATGTGTCTTTAAAAAAAAAAATCAGAGTGAAGCCAGAACATATGCTGCCAACAAGACTGAATTAGGTAATGAGAAAGACAATGTTTGTTGCCAGGACTGAGGCAGGAAATAAATCGTTTTTCTTTAAGGAATCTCTCTGTTTACATTGTTCTCTTTCCTCACAGGACTGGCTCAGAAAAGACCTGTTTTTGTTTTTGTTGTTGTTGTTGTTATTTTGTTTTGACTCCTTGGCCAGTAGGATTTGGTCCCATTGAGCCTCAGCCCAGGAGGGACCCACAGCTGAAGCCACTGTTGTGAGTCACAGCATATTCCAGGGGATGAGGGGTGAAGGCAGCTTCCCTGCTGGGGTGGCACCTGCCTGCTGCTGGCGGGGCCCAGCTGGGGCTGGCCTAGATGCTTGGAGGTCGGAGGGGGTCATGTCTGACTTTCTCACATTTGTATCCTTAGCTCTTAGCGCAGCACTTAACCAACACCTAACACAACAATGACAGGATGGTAAACGATTGATGGCTTCGAAGATGGGCAAGACAAATCTCTCTCTCTCAATCTCTCCACACACTTATACATATATACACACTGGGGAGAAGGAAGGAGGTGGAGGAAGACAGGGAGAATGATAGATGCATGAAGTATTTCATAGGTCAGAATCATAGATGACTGCCTGGGGGGCTATGGGGTGGACTCATCCCTGTCACCATAGTTCAGAAGTTCCAGGCCCATCAACAGCCCATTTCATCTGTTCCTGGAATGCTGCATGAAGAGGTAGGAACAGGCCATGATTAGAAGGCCCCAGAGCAGAAAGCCCATCTGTACCCACTTTGACCCTCACACATGGTCTCTGGGGGGGCTATGGGGTGGACTCATCCCTGTCACCATAGCTCAGAAGTTCCAGGCCCATCAACAGCCCATTTCATCTGTTCCTGGAATGCTGCATGAAGAGGTAGGAACAGGCCATGATTAGAAGGCCCCAGAGCAGAAAGCCCATCTGTACCCACTTTGACCCTCACACATGGCCTCTGGCCCACAGAATACCTCCTGCAGAATCATGTGAAGTCCTGCCCTTGTCCTGGTTGTTTCTCTTTCTCTGTATCTCAGAAACACACTGGTTTCATCTCTGGTTTCGCCACATCATGACATTACGTGCACGAGACGGCTCTACCTCTTCATAGCATCATCAGCCAAGGGTGAGGAGAGAAGCTCCAGTGTCCACAAGAAAATGAGGGTGGTGCCACCACATTTAACTCCTTCCTTGCCCATCTGCTCTTTCCCGGGGAAAGGAGTGTCATGACAATATCAACCCTTATTCCACGAATAGTCACGGTTCTGTGGCATCAAGGACAGATGTCTTTGATGACAAAAGTGGCTGGTTGTGTGTGCAATGGAGAGATTGTACTTCATATGCATTTTTCTGCCTTAAAATAACCAGAAGAAAATCGCTGTTCTTTTGGCTCAAGCAAAAATAAAACTGTTTTTTTGAAAGCCTTATTTAAAGGGTTCATTATCTTGCAGGCTGCTAACTATATACTCTGCGCCACATTCAATAAAAGCTTCATATAACTGTCTTTGAAATTAACAGCCACCTCTTGTGCTTTTCAAGTTATTAAAGATGTTGGCATGGTGGAGAGATTGTAAACTTTCTATACTGGTGATTAGTCAGCGGGACCACATCCCACCAAATCCCCCAGAGCGCTCCTAACAAAAAGTTCCTTGTGACTGAAGCGCCAATTTTTCTTTCTTGTCTGTTCATTCTAATTCCACTCAATTACTCCTGGGCAAGCTGTTTTATTCCTGTCAACTCATGTTATTTACTGGAGCCTGTCAAGAGGACTGAAGTGGAGGCTGATATTATGTAGGATGTTTTGAGACTCATTAAAACACTTTAAAACAATCACCTATTGTGATATTCACAACCCTACGCGGGGTGGCCTTGCCCGGACCATTTGGAGCCTGGATCACTTTGTTTATTTGCTATTAAAAGCTTCAAGTTAGAATGGCTTTTCTTGCTGCAAAATTTTTGGACGTGGGGATGCAAGGCCTGGTCAGGGTTCCTGGAGATTTCTGGGCAAGGATCTGAAAATAAATGGATTAAGTGTGTGTGTGGTGGGGAGGCCGGGGGGAGGACTCCTGGACCCGCTCTGTATCTCTGATGAACTGATGAGAAATGGGGGCCAGCCCCAACTTGCCAGAGAGCTCTTCCTCCTAGAACTGGGCAGATTTCCTTAGGAAAGTCGGTAAGAGCAGTTTTCCTTTGAAGATGAAGTTCCCTGCTGTGTCATTTTTAGTCCATCATTATTCATACAATAATGAACAATCTGTCTGAACAAGGCACCAGGCTAGATTTCCTGAGAGTGTAAAGCAGGTAACTCTATAGTCCTTAGATCATTAGCTGAAGAGTCCATTTAATTGATGCTATATGGAGTGTCAGGTGCCAGGTGGGCCACATGCAGCCTGAACTCTGGGCAGGGAGGGGCCAAGGCAGTCTCATTCTGTCCACACCCCACCCAGCCTCCTCTTGCTCCCTACTCTTGTCTCCCACGTGCCGGCTGCCCATCCTCCCACCTGCTACCAGCATCTACCCCTGGCTGAGCGTTGCTAGGAACTCAGCCTTGACAGCCCCTGGGGTCGGAGGTTGATTCCTGTTCTAAGCTCCCTCAGAATGCAACAAAGAACCTGTGTTCAAGCTGGGGTGGAAGTTGAGGATTCTTGATTTCCAAGTCCCAAGATCTAGAATCTCTTATTTCTTAAAAAAATCCTTGAAAAAAAGGCCTCCTTTCTTCACTGATTCTAAGATACTCTACGATGGCACCGTCTCAAAGCAATACTGAGAAAAAGGCCAAGTCACCTGGGCCGCTGCATGCATCATTTCACACACTTCTAGAACATGGTTTTTCCACCAGTATCTCATGTGTTTACACGTGTCATGGCTACCCCAATCTGGGGGTGTAGGATCAGGCAGAAGCAGCACAGGCAGAGGGGAATGAAGCGGGAGGTCCAGAGCCTATATCATCATGCAGGCGTGAGCTAGGCCAGCGCTTCCCACCTGTGTCCCTCCAGCAGTGGGATGCTAATCTCTACTCTAAGTGCAGATGGTTCCGGGTCATATAAGCCTGGGAAGGACTGCCCACTATATCCCCAGCTCCTGTGCTGGTTCTCACTAGCATGAGTTTAGAAAGTGCTAGACTAGTTGATTTCCAAGATTCTTCCTAACGCTTGAAATTCTAGGAGGCAATGAATAGAGAATGTGAACACACAAAAAAATTTATAAGGCATTTGCCTAAGGCAGGGGTTTTCTACCCTGGCTGTGTATAATAATCACCTGGGGAGATATATAAAAAATAAAAGCCCACAGGCCTATGTCCTTAGTCTGAGGACTAGGATTCATCAAGTCTAGGGTGAGCCCCAGCCTCTGCATTTCTAGCAACCCTCCAGTCAGTTTTGATGAACAGCAGGCATCAGAGCTGAGAAGTTGGGGCCAGGGGTAAAATCAGACACCTTCCCAGGCAGTGAGATGAAGGAAGAGCTGAGGCAGGATTCTAACATGCCCACTTCTGTTTATGGTGTTTGGCCCACGGGTGATTGTACCTAGCACATCTTTAGGAGATACTTCTCCAGAAGTCAACAATTACAGATGCAGTGAAACAGAATTTGTTTTGTTTTGTTTTAAACCTCAGACTGACACTCAAACCACATCCCAAGGGCAAACATCTTACAGCTTAATTGATAGGTAGCCACCAGCCTTAGCCATTGCTTGGAATCAGATGGAAAGCAGTGCTGGCTGCCCACCCTAGGAGCACTGGGGACCTGAGAGGACACAAGCCCCTGTAAGTGGTGGCCTCCTCAGTGTCCTCTGACTGCAAGCAGAGCTGACCCAGCCTTCTGTTCAGAAGGTCTCAGCTTCAGGACAGAGAGGCTGGCCTGGGTGGTGGGGTAGGACAGAGACAGCAGGAGTTCAGTAAGTGAATCTGAACAGCTGCCCAGGCCAGCGAGGTTCCTTCTCATAAACCAGGCTGAGTTCCTGGGTGAGGAGGACACTGTGGCCCCTGCATCATGGGTCCTCACATGCACACACACAGGAGAGCAGTTCAGCAGCCTGACTGCTGGGCAAGTGCTGCCTGTTCCCTGGGGGTGTCTGCTCCTGCTCAGGAGGACGAGCCAAAAGAGATGAAGCTTACAGATGACTGGAGTTTAGGGAGAAGTGCAAGCCCAGAAAAGAGATCTCATTCCTGCTACTCCCTCTCATATATTCTGCAATTCAGACAAACTGCATGAGTCATTGCTGTTTAAACAAATCCTCTGATTCTCCTCTTTTGTGCATTTGCTCCTGTTTTTCCCTCCCTACCCCTGTCTGCTGGACTCCTACACATACTCCCAGGCCTACGTCAAATGTCTTTTCTGCTCAGCTCCCCACTGGGTGCAGTGATATCACTCCCCTTGGGAACTGCCAGAGTATATTGCATGTATCTATCATCTGGCATTTCTCTTACACAGCCGTGTTTCTTACTCCCTCCTATTACAAGCACTCGGAAGGCAGAGACTGGGTCTTTGTCTCCCTTTGGCCCCAGCCTGTTTCAATATTGTGCTTTTTATGTATTATAGCAGGCACCCGTGAGTGTCTACGGAACGGAAGTCAATTGTGGGCTGACAGTAAATTGCAAAGCATCATGGCCCTTGCTAGCTGTCATGGGAAGGCAATCCTGGGCACTGTCTTCATCACTGCTGTCACCAAGTATGTAGCATGATGTATGAGTCCATTCTCATGCTACTAATAAAGACATATCTGAAACTAGGTAATTCATAAAGGGAAGAGGTTTAACAGACTTATAGTGCCACACGGCTGGGGAGGCCTCACAATCATGAGGGAAGGTGAAGGAGGAGCAAAGGCACATCTTACATGGCAGCAGGCAAGAGAGCATGTGGAGAGAACCGCCCTTTATAAAACCATCAGATCTCATGAGACTTATTCACTTTCACCAGAGTAGCATGGGAAAAGCCCGTCCCCATGATTCAATTACTTGCTAGCGGGTCAATTCAAGATGAAATTTGGGTGGGGACACAGCCAAACTATATCACATGGCATCAGCAGATGGCTAGACCTCCTGAGCAGAGCCAGGGACTTGCCTGGAAGGTCCAGACCCCTCTGAGTTCCAGCCTCCCTGTGGAGTTGAAAGGCACTCCACTGTGTGTTAAACTTGGTATCCTACTCAAGAAATCATGAAAAAAAAGGACATTTACACCACTGGGAATAAAACTTGGGTATACTCATGGTTCATACTTTACAGCAGATGGGCCAATATCTGATTAATATGACTGACAATTTATCATAATGAAACATACTATTTCACGTACTTTTTTATTTTTTTGAGACGAAGTCTTGTTCTTGTCACCCAGGCTGGAGTGCAATGGCATGATCTTGGCTCACTACAACTTCCGCCTCCTGGGTTCAAGTGATTCTCCTGCCTTAGCCTTCTGAGTAGCTGGGATTACAGGCTCTTGCCACCATGCCCGGCTTGTTTTTGTATTTTTAGTAGAGATGGGGTTTTTTTCATGTTGGCCAGGCTGGTTTCAAACTCCTGACCTCAGGTGATCCACCCACCTTGGCCTCCCAAAGTGCTGGGATTACAGATGTGAGCCACCACGCCCAGTCTCACATACCTTTCTTATGTAGAGTTTTTATGTTTATAGCTCTTACCTCTTTAAGAACGATTAAGTTTCCTGAGAACAAAATTGGTAACTACAGCAGTAGAAAGGATATGGGTTTTGGAGTCAGACAGAACTAGATTTGAAGCTTGGTTTTATCATTTCGTGACCAGGTGTCGCCATGATTAATTTTACGTGTCCACTTGCCTGGGTCACATGGTACCTAAACATTTTGTCAAGCATTATACTGGATGTTTATGTGAGGATATTTTTGGATGATATTTGACATTTGAATCAGTAGACTGAGTAAAGCAGATTGCCCACCATATGTAGGTGGACCCCATCCAATCAGACAAAGGTCCAAATAGAGCAAAAAGGCTGACCCTTCTCTAAATAAGATAGAAACTATTCTGCCTGATGACCTTTGAACTAAAGGGAAAAATTGGTTGTTTGCCGCCTTTGGACCTGAAGTGGAATATCGGCTCTTCCTGTACCTCAAACCTGTCAGCCTTCACACTGTAACTACACCATTGGCTTTCCTGGGTCTCCAGCTTGTCAACACACCCTACAAATCTTGGGCTTTGCCAGCCTCCATAATTGTGTGAGCCAATTCCTTATAATCTCTCTCTCTCTCAGTAGTTCCTTTTCTCTGGAGAACACTAACTAATACAGGCACTTCTGTATTAAGAACTTTCTGAACAGCATTACATTGCTAGGGCCCTGCAACCGGAGGCTCCTTCTCAGTTTTATCACCTGGAACCTGCTCATCCACATGATGCAGAGGAGGTACATGTGACGTTTGTCCACCTGCTGATGCCTCTGTCACGCTGTCCCATTTTCCATGGGTACTTCTGTCCACATCCTCTCCTAGGGTGTTTGCCTCAGAAGTGCTTGAGGGGATTAGCATCCAGCAACAAGTAGGCTCTGCAATTAAGGCTCAAATTAAGAAAAACAAATGAGCTTACACTGGCCTTGGGTATTTCCAGTAGCTGGAAAATCCCATTGCTGGAAACCTAGTGAAGTCGTCTCAATATAGTATTTTATAGATCCTGCAGCAGGAGATGAATTAACCCGAGAGGACCAGAGTGGCAGGACAGAAAGAAAGTCTGTCAATGACCAGATCTTTTTAAAACAAAATGGCTGTTTCTGTTTTGGTGTGTGTGTGGTTGTCTTTATTTTGGATGCTAAGGTGCGTTTCTTTTTCCCACCACCGAGAGTTTCAAGAAAAGAGAGCTCCATCTTCAATTCACTAACCAGGCAAATAACAGTGAGCACGGCTCCTCTTCCAAGATCCCACTCCAAAAAGCTGACATCAAGTTTTTGACACAGACTGCCTGTGGGCACACTGTAAAGCAGTGGACTTTGTTTTGACGGGGCCCTGTGGAAGCAGACTTGTAGTGCTCAATCCCTTAAACAGATAGTGTTATGAACGTGGCTTTGACGATTGTTAGCAAAAGTGAATTTATCACACAGACACGAAACCAGCAGCTGTGTCTTTGCCACAGAGTTTGACCCCGTCCTGCATATAGACAGGCATCGTGTGTAATTACTCAGCATTTGCCACACAGCACAATAAACTCGGGGTCTGCCCACTGGGGACGTTTATGTGTTACAGTGGACTGGATTAGGCCCGAAAAAGAATAGTTGTGGTATACGCTCCATCCCAACTGCTCATTCCCTCTCCTTGACCTACCCTTTGTGGGAAGCCAGGAATGCTAAATATTTCTTGTAGCTCTGCCCAGGCCTCTACTTTATTTACACTCCCCCCAACTCCCCAGCCCTAGCCCTGTCTCCTCCTGTGGCAAGCTCAGGCCTTCTTCCCTGAGCTGTTGAGCGACTACATCTTTTGTCTGAGATGATACATCAAAGATATTTCAAATAAAGAAAGACAAAAACATAAAATACTGTCTGCTGGACAGCCAGCCATGCTCTGGCAAGGATAATTTGCGATCTCACTTAATGGACTTCCTGATATTGACAAACTCTACCAAAGTTTCTAGACCAGAGATAAAACTACTTTTTTCAAAAAGTCAAATAAGATAGAGGCAGTTGAAGAAACAGGAGGTGGAAGATTGATGGAGAACATTTTTAAAGAACCCACGGGCCACTCTGTATGTTTGTTTCCTGAAGGGCAAAATTAAGCCCTTAGAGCAGGTCTTTCATTTTTTGGTTTCTTTTCTAATTCTAGAATCTCCTCTAACCACAGTGGGCAAGACAAGTGGGAATGTGACTTCCCCTAGAGTTATTGCTACACATTTGTGAGGAAATTTTCTTCAACAAGTTTGTTTTGTCCCAAAATACATTTCCAGGCAGTATAACCCTGGAGGTGGAGCCTCAGGGAAGCTACACGTGCTTCAAGTGTGCAGTAATTGCAAATTGCTAAATAGAAAAATATAGGTATGGCCATGTGTCCGAGTCTTTCTGGGGCATGCTCCACTCATGCCTGTTGACCTGGCGTGATTATTAGTAGTGCTCTCTTTCAAAAATGTCCAGTCTGGATAATAAATTCTATGAACATCCTGACTTTCACCCAGTGTACCATTTCTGAGTTCCATTTCAAATACGGTGTACAAATAACAGGTTCTGCAGCCGGTCTGGTGGTCAGCCTGGCCCTGCTGAGGGGAGGGATGTCTTCTGAACACACAGTCAGGTGGCACTGTAGTCTCAGAGGCTCCAGTGCTGCTAACCCCTTGGCGTAGGTCCTGAGCTTTGCACCTCCCCTGCTGACTGCATGTCGCAAGTGAGATTTTTGTTTTAAAGCCCTAGACTTGAAAAATCAGACACTTGGCTTTTGAATAGAAGGCAAAGCAGACATCTGGGTCTCTTCTTCCCCACCTCAAGTCCTCATTGTCATGGAGACTCCTCAACATCTGTGAGTGGATATGACCCTGCCAGCTGAGGCAGGCTTCTCGCAGCCCCATTTTCCCTCCATGATGGATGGAACATCCTTAGGTAGAAAGAAAAACACCCAACATACTTTTACCAGCAAGTATCAAAAATGTATCAGAGAGTTTTCTCTGATGTTCATGCTTATCCAATCAAGCTATTTGCAATTCCATGTGAGTCTGGGGTTGGAGGTAGGAGGTAGATTTTGGAGACTGGGGAAGAGGAAAAGAGAAGGGGTTGATTTATGGTGTATCCTCAAGGCACACACTAAATATTTGACTAATGAGTATGTGAATAATTGCATCTGTGGAGGAGATTTTTGTCCACTCAATAAATTTTAGCACATGAGAGAGTTTTGCTTATCTTTAACAAAAATTCATAGTAACATATGCACTCATTTCCAGACATTTTTTCCTAAAAATACTACATTTGGGTGTGTTTCATTTTACTCCTTAGGCAAAGCTGATATATAATTCTGACAGTGCACCTACAAAATTAACATGACAAATGCCCTGTTTGATTTGTGTTATTTTTTATTTTAACTGGGATTAATTTTAAATGAGTTGAGAAGTGACCTGTGATACTGCAAAATGCCTCTTTAACTTCCAAGTTAACCATGATATTGATGGACACAAGATAGATGCAGGATCTATAATTAAAACTTGTCTGCCAAGTCCCACTCTGTTGAATTTGGGGTGATGCTGCATGGAAGAGATGGTTTTGGTTAAACTCTAGGTCTAAAAGAAAAAGAAAATAATTGTCAAACCTATCCACATCTATTTACATATACCATATGATATCTAAATAAGGTAAGACACAGGATCATTTGAGGAAATAAAAAGCCTGTTGGGAATGGGAGAAAATTTTTGCAATCTACTCATCTGACAAAGGGCTAATATCCAGAACCTACAAAGAACTCAAACAAATTTACAAGAAAAAAACAAACAACCCCATCAAAAAGTGGGCAAAGGATATGAACAGACACTTCTCAAAAGAAGACATTCATACAGCCAACAGACACATGAAAAAATGCTCATCATCACTCGCCATCAGAGAAATGCAAATCAAAACCACAATGAGATACCATCTCACACCAGTTAGAATGGCAATCATTAAAATGTCAGGAAACAACAGGTGCTGGAGAGGATGTGGAGAAATAGGAACACTTTTACACTGTTGGTGGGACTGTAAACTAGTTCAACCATTGTGGAAGACAGTGTGGCGATTCCTCAAGGATCTAGAACTAGAAATACCATTTGACCCAGCCATCCCATTACTGGGTATATACCCAGAGGATTATAAATCATGCTGCTATAAAGACACATGCACACGTATGTTCATTGTGGCACTATTCACAATAGCAAAGACTTGGAACCAACCCAAATGTCCATCAATGACAGACTGGATTAAGAAAATGTGGCACATATACACCATGGAATACTATGCAGCCATAAGAAAGGATGAGTTCATGTCCTTTGTAGGGACATGGATGCAGCTGGAAACCATCATTCTCAGCAAACTATCGCAAGAACAGAAAACCAAACACTGCATGTTCTCACTCATAGGTGGGAATTGAACAATGAGATCACTTGGACACAGCAAGGGGAACATCACACACTGGGGCCTGTTGTGGGGTAGGGGGATAGCATTAGGAGATATACCTAATGTAAATGATGAGTTAATGGGTGCAGCACACCAACATGGCACATGTATACATATGTAACAAACTGGCACATTGTGCACATGTACCCTAGAACATAAAGTATAAAAAAAAAAAAAAAGCCTGTTGGTTTTAACACGGGTGTATCTTTCTTCCCTGTTTTATGCCTGGGATAATGGGCCAATGGTTAAACAGTAGAATATTTAGAATTGGAGAAGTTATCAATGTACTTAAAAAATATCTCTGAATCTTGTAATCTACTTTGGAGAGATCCTCTGAACAGAGGGCATGAACTAATTCAAATAAGGAACGACCTCAATGAGAAGAACTGAAATAAAATTCAAATAGTGAATGCTCACACTCACACATTGGTGAGCTAAACAAACTGAAACTCAGTTTTTGGCAGTTTACAATCAGAGTGTATTTGTTTGATAAACAGTGTTTGGACAGCAGCTTTTCATATCTTCTTTGCTAGATACTTCATCATCTATTATCTCCTCTTTTCAAAGAATGCCTCCATGCCATTGCTGTGGAATTCAAGACACAGCTCTGTTTACAGAGTGAGCTGGTGCTGAAGGCCTGCCTCCTGTCGACTCCTCCCCTTCCTTTCGCTAATTAACATTCTTGACATTTGACTTGACAGTCGTATTTTAGAGGGTTCAGACACAACTCTTGTAAACAAAAATAATATTCTTGCTGTGAATTCTTGCTCTTTTAGAAGAAAGAAACTGATGCTGTTTCCAAACTAAAACAAATGCAGTTGATTTTTGTCAGTTACAAGTTTCTAAGATTTTTGTTGTTTTCTTTCTATTTGCTTCAGAATGCACCAGAGAACTTCCCTGCCATGAACCTGGTCTGTTCTTTTAAAAGATAACTCCTTTATGAAACAATCAGAGTGTATTAGAGGTTTTTAAAAATGTATTATAGAGTGTTTTGATACATGGTGTGGCATGGATGTCATTCAGTCCTGGAACCAAAATGGATGTGAATAATAATATAACTGATAAAAAGTAGAGTACTCCTCGTCTAAGGAAACTATTTCAACCTAGACCAAATGGGCTTTCCTTTGATGCGTCACAAATACCAGGCTAAAATCACTTCCAATACAGATTATGTATCTGTCACATTTTGCTAACGTGGAGACGTAATCCACTGTTCTGATTCCTTAATTATTCCTCTGTTCTTTAAATTAAACTGAAAATATATTAATAATTACTTTAGACATATAAAATGTATACAAACTGCTTGTATAGAATACAGAATTGCTTTGGTCCTTGACAGACCAAACATTATCAAAATATTAATAACAGCAGTGATAGTATGTTGCTGACATTATACATTTACATCAGCAAATTTCTTTCCCAGAATATCCTGGAACTCTAAAACTATGAATCAAAGTCAGCTAATACCTAATAGCAATTTTTATTTACTATGTTCATTAGTTACTGACTATCTTTTAACTATTCCCCCTTTATTTCACAAAGAATGATAGGTTTTCCATTTCAAAAGTAAGATAGATCAAAGTGGGACTTTTTATTTATACAATTAAGCACAGTCTTATCCCTTTTCAACTATATTTTGAAATAATTTTAGACTTAGTTCCCAAAATAGTCTAGAGAGTTCCCTTTCACCCTTCACTCAACTTCTATTATGAACATCTTTCATGACCAACCACAGTACAATGATCAAGTCTGCTTTAACGTTAACCCAATACTAATAATCAAAGACTCTATTCACATTTTGCAAGTTTTTCCACTAATGTCCATTTTCTGACACAGGAGCCAATCCAGGATCCCATGTTGCTCTTACATCCTTTCAACATATTCCCAGCCTTTTCTGAGCACTTCCTTTCTGCCTGTTGAGCTCTTTTAAAAGAATGACTCAACTGTTTTTACAAAGTTGGTACATACTCATTACAATAAATTCAAGCCATACAGAAAATTACAAAGAGCAACAGAAAAATTATACAAACTCTTGCTGCCAATGAAAGAGCAACTATTAACACTGGATAAAAATTGTCCTGCACATCTCTTTATACATCCATACAGTTTAAAAAATAAAAAGTTAGAATTTTGATGAAATAGAATCCATTTTTATAGTAAAAGTAGAAATTAGACATACAAAATGTGATTTTAAATAAAAGGTATTAAATGTAAGTTTCCTTTAACAGAAGAAAAAGAAACTGAAATGTAATTGGATACGCTGGATTTCAGGTAAACATTTCTTCACAAAAGACATTATTTTCTAACTTATCTCTCTAAGGTCAAGAAAAAGATTATGAAAAACATTTAGACATTCATCATAGTTAGCTTTTGTTGACTTATAAATCACCCCCAAAACACTGTGGCTGAAAACAAACACCATTAATCATTGCTGCAGACCTGCAGGTCTGTAGGGATGGTCCTGCTGATATGGCTTGGCTGATCTTGGGTGAATGAGTTAGGACATGCGTCAACTGGAGCCTGGCTGGCCTAGAATCACCTCACTCGTGTGGTAGTTGATTATCTCTTGGCAGGGAAAGTGGGGTGACTTGGCCCTGCGATCTCTCATACTCCAGCAGGATGGCCCAGGCTTGTTCACATGATGGCAGCAGGGCTGTGAGAAAGGGAGTGAAAGTATGCAAGGCCTCTTCGGGCTGTAAGCTCAGGGCTGCCACGAAATAATTTTCACCTCATGAAATCAGTCAAAGCAAGCCATGAGACCAGACTAGATTCAGGGCTGGTTGCCCATATTATTTTTATGTACTGGTGTTGATCATTCAAATAAGTTTTCATTAGAGCATTATTCTCTCAATCTATAGACTTAAGCATTTGTTCTGGGATTGGTTTTCCTATGTTTTAAACATTTTTTCTGTTTCTTTTGTTCATTTCTTCTTTGCAAACACCAATTATGTATTTGTTGAATATTCCTTACCTATCATTCATGTCTTTTTCCTTATAATCTTTCTTTTTTATAATAATATGTGCATAGAATGTCTCCCCAGATATTTGCAGGTCTGAATCATTCATGATGTTATACAGGCTTCAGATAAAATGTCCTGCAGTGAGAGAGACTTCCATGGTCACCCAGTAACTTTCATACTCTATTATGTCATTCTGTTTTACTTTATTTATAGCACTATCAAAATGTATTCTTTACTTTTTACTATCCCCCATCCACCCTAGGTTGTAAGCTCCATGAAAGCAGAGATGTTGCCCACGTTAGACGCTGCTAAGTTCCCAGCATCAAGAAGCACTCTGGGCATGGAGGGGGTATTTACTAATTAGTTGAATGAATTAATGAATTAATACAAGTCCTGTCTGTTTTAAGTTAGGTTTATTCTAATTTTGGTTGCTTGTAGTATGGTTTTTTGTTTTTTGTTTTTTTTTTTTTGAGATGGAGTCTTGCTCTCTCGCCAGGCTGGAATGCAGTGGCACCATCTGGGCTCACTGCAACCTCTGCCTCCCAGGTTCAAGCAATTCACCTGCCTCAGCTTCTTGAGTAGCTGGGACTATAAGTGCATGCCACCACGCCCAGGTCATTTTTTGTATTTTTAGTAGAGATGGGGTTTCACCATGTTGGCCAGGATGGTCTCGAACTCCAGATCTCGTGATCCACCCACTTGGCCTCCCAAAGTGCTGGGATTACAGGCATGACCACCGCGCCTGGCTGTAGTATGGCTTTTTTTCTGTAATATTTTTTATTTACACTTTTCTCCTATAATTTCTTTGAGATTATAGAGAACTCTGTCTGAACTCTTCATTTTCTTAGATGATTTCTTTTGTAGTTCTTTATCTTCATCCTACATTCCTTTCTTCTTTATTTTCTCTCTCATTTCAAAGCATGTCTGTGGGATGGTTCTTTCAGATTGTCATTCATCTTGTATACTTGCTGAAAAATCATCCACAAAGGAAGGGGAGTAGTGGGGGATGTTAGTAAGCTTGAACACAGTATATTGCCTCCTACAGCCTCTCACCAAATCTGTTATTTTCCTTATTCTGGAACTATATATCACCACTCAATTTTTGTCATTGAAAAGCTTGGTAATTTGGAAAATGCGATTTTCCTCCACTTTCTCTGCCTTGGTCATTCCCACAGCAAGAAAATGAATATTGGATAAAAATCAGGTACCACTCTGGTTCCTCTGCTTTTCTGCCTGCCATGTTCTGTGGTATCAAGTTGAGTCTAAAGGGAGAGTCCTTTTCTGCCATGGCCCTGGTGCCCCTGGATCTTACCTCCCTTGAAGAATCACTGGATGGCATTTCAGGGTAATCTCACTTTCTTTTGGGGAAATGTCCCTCTTGCCCAAGGTCTGAGGATATATTGTTAGTTTTTAGTGTTCTTCCTCATTTTGGTCCAGATTTCACAGCATTTGGCAGGTTTGCTACATAGTTTGTGGTTTAAGATTGCAGTCATATCCTTATTTCATTGGCAACTAAAATATTTTTCTGTTTTTAGTTCTTTTTGAGATTTTTGAAGAAGGGGAGGGTGAGAATTAATGCCTGTACACCATGATCCTTAACCAGAAGTCATTTTGTGCTCTTTCAACTGCTTTCTGCAAATTCGTATTCCACAGCGTAGGAGAGATTGTAAGTGCCATTCACCCACCAGGTTTAGGACTTAGGTCTGAAGTTTTATAAAGCTTATTTACATTTTTGTTGCATAGCTTTGCATCTATCACTTTTCTTCTCCGTTCTCTTTGACCTACCTCCAATCTCTAGAGTTTTCTGTTTGTTTTGTTTCATTCTGCCTTTCAGTGTACCCGCAATATTCTGCTTCCCTCTTTGTGGCAAGAACTTTCTTAGTTCTTCATCTCTTTAGCTCCTCTAAGTTAAACTCCAAAGTTGTCTGGCCTCAAACAAGTAGTGGGTTGATAACAACCACTGCCACAATGGTCACCACACTTAGCCTCATCTCTGTTAATCAAATATTTACTGTATGCCTGTAATGCCACTAAAGCTAGTCCATGTATCATCTTGTGTCATCCTTCCAATGACCTCAAAAAGCCAATATAATTGCCTGCAATTTAAATGCAGAGATGTGAAAAATTACTTTTTACTAAAACTGGCTCCAGAATCATGTTGAGAGATGCCATTGTATTTGTTCAAGAAAATACTTTGAAAGATATTTGGGGTTAGTTGAGATTTTGTGATGTCAAAAGAGATGGGGGCAGGAGAAGAGAGAAAAAAGTTGTTGTTTTGTTATTGGAAGGAAAAGGTGAGAGAAATAAAAGAAGAGGAGAGGGAGCCAGAAAGTTAGAGGCTAGCCCTGAGAAAGAGCCAGAGAATTCCTAGCACTGCTGTATGGGAGCTGTCAGCCCTATAGCTCCTATACAGGTTGGCTGTTTTCCCCTCAGGGCTCTCTTCAGCCCCAAATCTTCAGCTCATCTGCTATGCACACAGTTCCTAGGAGAGGGTTTCTGTGGTTCTTATGAAAGGGTCTGGGTTTCCCAGTGCAGTCAAAGCCTCAAGAGACAAAACTATATATATGGGATCGGGAACTGGGAAATCTTTGAGAGGCAGGGGCTTTGGAGTTTTTTTATTTTTTATTTTTTTATTTTTATTTTTTATTTTTCTTGAGACTGAGTCTCACCCTGTCGTCCAGGCTAGAGTACAGTGGTGTGATCTCGGCTCACTGCAACCTCCACCTGCCTCCTGGGTTCAAAAAATTATCCTGCCTCAGCCACCCAAGCAGCTGGGATTACAGGTACGCATCACCACGCTCGGCTAATTTTTGTATTTTTAGTAGAGACAGGGCTTCACCATGTTGTCCAGGCTGGTCTCAAACTCCTGACGTCAGGTGATCTGCCCACTTGGGCCTCTCAAAGTGCTGGGATTACAGGCATGAGTCACCTCGCCCAACCAAACTTTTATTGGCTACAGGATTGTAGTGAGGGTGATGGCTGGGGAGATGCATTAGTGCAATACTTCCTCTAATTTGAGAGCAAAAGAGGCCACAGTTGACATCTGAGTTTTATATAGGTAAGGAAAATGAGAGTCAGAGAAATTACACTACTTTCTTAAGGACACTTAACATGTAGAATGACTTCTTGCAATTTAACGAACATGCCCAGTTCCTTTCTGCTCAGGAGACTTCCTCTTTCTACGTCTGCAATCCAGAATATTTTCCCCCCAGATCTCCTCATTGTCAGCTCCTTCTTACCTTTAAAATCACCTCCCCAGAGATACTTCCATTTCGTATCAAAAACAGTCACCATGATGCATACTCCTGACACACACTCAATCTCTATCTCCTTACCACATTTTATTTTTCTGGAGAATAGTATTTACTACTCCCAAATATAATATTATGCATTTGTTTTTAGTCTAGCTCTTCTAGTAGGATGTAGCTTCACAAGGACAGGGATTTTGTCCGTCTTATTCACTACTGTATCCATCGTGCCCAGTGCAGAGTTTATAACATTTAGATGGTACTCAATAAAAATTTGATAACTACCCTCAATAAAAATTTACTGCCCTTCTATGATACAGGGTACAGTCTCTTGACTTTGTAATTTCAACATTCAAATACAACCAGTCCACTTGTTTCTAAGCTAGTCATGCAAACCACCTGTTTTCTTCAGAACTGAGATAATTATGCATTATACCTGTTCTCACCAATAGCTGTGTCTGCTTACTGGCTTACTTTGAAGACCACTTCAAGGAGCTCTTGTTAAGAACCACTGCTACTTCAGTATACTTGTTATCTCAGAAATGGTCTTTTCTCCTGTAGAGACCTCAGAGCCACTGAGCAGGCCTTCTAAAGGTTCTTTCATCAGGGCTAAGGAGGCAGTGATTCTGAGCACACAACAGTGTAAGGAAGTGCTTGGAGGGTCTCTGCATCCAGCTGTGTCATATCCCAGCCCCGTGACCTAGACAGTCACAGGATCTTCCTCGAAGGTCAGTTGTGAAGAAAAACTTGTCAAGACCATGTGCAAAGCAGCACAGCAAGGGCAGAGGACCCAAGTAGAACACCTGGTGAGCTGACCAGCTGAGGCTGACCGGAGTTTAAATGAAAAACTGAAGCATGCATTGAGGGAACAGATGGCAGTCTTGATGGACAAGGAAAGGAATTCAGATTGGGCACTGAAAGCCATGTTGGATTACAGAAAGCATTCATTCCATAGGCGGAGTAACCTAGGCTGAGCCAGGTCCCTGTCCACACTTGTTAGGTGGGTAAACTCAAGCCAGCTTCATCCTATCTGAACCCATGTTCTCATTTGTTCATGGTGATGCTGGTAATCAAAACCTATAGATCCACGGAAAGACTAAACAATGACAAGTAATGTTTGTGAAATGATTCTAAATCATAAAGAACTTTCCTAATGCATATTGCTGATGTCTGGGCCGGTAACCTGGTGGTGCAATAAAGAGCTTCAGGCAGGATTAGAAAGACCCAAGCTTGAATGCCCCGCCACCTATTAACTTTATGGCCTTGGGCTGATTATTTATTCTCTCTGAGACTTGCTCTTTCATCTGTAAAAGGGAAATGGATACTTGTGAGGATTCGCTTACATCTAAAGAGACTAGTCAAGCACCTAGCACATCATCTCCACCACCACCACCATTGTCATCATGGCCAAGGTTAGTTTAAGCACTCACTGTCTGCTGAGCATTGTTCTAAGAGATTCAGGTGCATGTAGGTAGATATTGTTATTCTGAGGCCTAGGGAGGTTAAGTGGTAGAGCTTGGATTAGGACCCAAACAGTTAAGCACAGCACATGGGGGTAGTTTTTGACAACAGTACAAATCTTCTACCAGTGTAGGCCAATTTTTAGAAAGTCCCTTTGTGAAATAACAGACTGTCAGAAGAATTCATGGTTTCTAAAGAATTTGATCATGGAAAAGAGAAATCCCTTAGAATGGTCCCTAGATCCTTATCACCTGCTATTTAAAAACAAGAATTGATTCTGCTAGAGAATATGTCATTGATTCCACTTCCAGGAAGAAAGGATGTTGAATTAACAATGGAAACTGAAATCCCTACCTCTGAGCTCTTCTCTATTTGTAAAATCCCTGAAAACAATCCTGGTCAGCTTTGGGGTTGTCTGTATCAGTGAAGGAATTCCTCTAAGCCCACAAAGGAGGCAATGGGATGGAGTGAAAACATGATTTCACAGGGGAGTAACCTGATTTGCTTCCTTGAGAGGGTAAGAAATTGCAGCCCACAGCAGAGGTTGCCGGTTCACCCAGTGGTGATCTGCTGTTGCATTTCTCCCATCCACATATGAGGTCATAAATCCACAGGGCAGGAAAAAGTTTAGCCCCATGACTTAAGCTTTAAGCAACATTCTCTGAGAAATCATATGCCTATTTATACATTTTTTATCCTTGCTCTCTGGGTCACAGGTCAGTGCCATCAGTGGGTAGAAGCTACCAGTCTGCCCTTACAAAAGACTTCTCCATTCTTTGGCCAAAGTAGAAAGGCATCTAAAGGGAAAGAGGCACTCCATTTCATGCCAGGATTTTCCCCTTAGATATTTCTAACTGTGTAAAATACCAGCAGTAATGTTAGATACACAGATCTAGCTACAGAGCCTTTATCTATGAGCTCCAGCCACATCACCTCTGAGGAGCTGCAATAGCAATGCTTGAGTCTTTGCCAACTTTGAGACCATGTGGTATTACTTAAACTCTCCTTTTATTATCTTATCAAGATCATCTCTCAGTCTGTGAAATGGGTCTTTAAATTAGCAAGATTTTGAAACACCATGTGCTCAGAGAATTCCTAGGAAGAATATGGTCATAAAAATAAAATCACGCTATTTACCAAAAAAAGGCAACAACAACAGACACAAAATCATAAATTAAGGCAATAAACTACATCTATTGGGAATGACTGGGGCAAGACAGAGGGTCCTTTCTACATGCCCAACTGAAATGTTCTATTAAGTTTTAAGCAATCCTGTTTACAGCAGATGTAAATTAAAGTAACAGTGAGGCCATAAAATAGAGCAGCTGTTCTCTATCTTCACTGATGACAGAACAAGAGCAAAAGGCTAGTCAGAGGTAAGGAAGACTTCTTGGCAGAGAGACCTGTAATGCTAATGGGGACAGTGAGAAAAGATGGAAGTGTTAAGAAGTCATCTCCTTTGATACACATTTAAAGGGCACAGATTAAGTGAATTTTACATGCACCTTGAAGTCCTTCACACTTGACCAAGGTTCTATAACAACCCTCCATTTCTCTGTACATTTAGCTATTCTACTCTAAATAAATGGAACTCCTTACCAAAAATGCCACAAGAATACAATTACACATCTAAGACAGTTGTGGAAACTAAGAAGCAACTGGTAATCCAAAGTGAAAATGAGCAATGATTTCTGTGCTGAAGCAGCTGGGTTTAAGGCCAAAAATTGAGTGATTTAAGGGATTTCTGACCCCACGGCCTACAAGCCCGCATGATTAACAGCTGAGTTAACAAGACACACATAAGGCCTGGCTCGTGTTTGCCTCTACTTGCTGGACTTACCTTCCCTAAAATGCTGCATGTTTAGGGTAATCCAGAGTATATGCCATGCTCACCAACTCTGCACTATCCCTAATAGCCCCTACCCCCCAGGGATTTGGAGGCAGCAAATGGAAGTGCAGGTAATGTGGAAAAGAATGTAATATTTGAAATTATGGCAGAAATTCAAAGATGTTCTATAAGCCATATTGAATCCTGCTTGTCTAATAGTTTGATTCATCAGAATGACCTAGTCATTTTTGTTCAATTCAGATGTACTGTATCTGACAACATTCCAAACATAATAATTTCTTAAAATTACAAAAACATCTTTAATTTACAAAGTTATCTCAGGGACTTTATTTTTGTTTCTTTTTCATTTGGTTGGTTGTTTTATTGCTAAATGCTTTTAATACAGTGGTTTTTAGGGGGTGTGTGTGTGTGTTTCTAGCAAATATAAAAAGAATTATATACCATGACCAAGTGGAATTTATCCCAGGAACTCAAGAGTGGCTCAACATATAAAAATCAACCTCTTTTATACACTAAGTCAGTAAAATGAGGACAAAAACCACATGACTATTTCAATAGATGTGGAAAGGGCATTTGACAAAATCCAACACCCTTTCATTATAAAAACACTAAAAACATTAGGAATAGGATGGAAATTCCTCAAACTGATGAAGAGAATCTACAAAAAGAAACACAACTAAATTATATGTAATGGAAAAAGATTAAAAGCTTTTTCTCTAAGATAAGGAACAAGACAGGGATGTCTACTCTTGCCACTTATATTTGACATTGTATGGGAAGTTCTGGTCAGGGCAATTAGGCAAGAAAAGAAAGAAAAGGCAAGCAAAGTAGGCAAAAGTTGATATTGCAGTTTTGAGTGTAAAAATTGTAGGGTAGGCCAGCAGGCAAAATACAGACAGAACTTCTGCGTAACTGTCTTGAGGCAAAATTCCTTCTTCTCAGGGAGACCTCCATTTTTGCTCTGAAGGCCTTCACTGATTGGATGAGGATGACTCACATTATGCAGGGTAATCTCTTTTTCTTAAAGTCAATCAACTGTAGATGTTAATCACATCTACAAAATACCTTCACAAATGACTGGGTACCATAGCCTAGCCAAGTGACACAAACAATTTAATCATCATAATAAGGGTACCAAGACAAGTCAGTGTGGAAACAATAGTCTTCTCAACAAATGGGCTGGGACAACTGGTAATCCATGTGCAAAAATGTAAAGCTGGGCTCCCATCTCACCGCATATACAAAACTTAAATCAAAGTGAATCAGACTTAAAAGTGGGAGCTAAAACTATAAAATTCTTAGGAGAAAATATAGGAGTAAGTTGTGACCTTGGATTAAGGAATAGTTGGTCAGAAACACCTGTACTTTTTAAAAATAAAAACACGCATGAGCCACCGTGCCCAGCCTCTTTTGTTTTTATGAGTTTGCCTATTGTTGTTGATATTTTATATAGATGGAATCATACAATATGTGGCCTACTGTATCTGGCTTCTTTCACAGGGCATAATGTTTTCATGTATGTTGTATAGCATGTATCAGTATTTCATTCTCTTATGGCTAAATAATTTTCCATTGTAGGGATATGTCAATTTTGTTTATTTATCAATTGATGGATATTTGAGTTGTTTCCATCTTTTGGCATTTGCAATATAGATATTAGGAATATTCATGTATAAGGTTTTGTGTGAACATGTTTTCTTTTTTTTTTTTTTTTTTTTTGAGACGAGTCTGGCTCTGTCGCCCGGGCTGGAGTGCAGTGGCCGGATCTCAGCTCACTGCAAGCTCCGCCTCCCGGGTTTACGCCATTCTCCTGCCTCAGCCTCCCGAGTAGCTGGGACTACAGGCGCCTGCCACCTCGCCCGGCTAGATTTTTTTTGTATTTTTTAGTAGAGACGGGGTTTCACCGTGTTAGTCAGGATGGTCTCGATCTCCTGACCTCGTGATCCGCCCGTCTCGGCCTCCCAAAGTGCTGGGATTACAGGCTTGAGCCACCGCACCCAGCCAATCTCAACATGTTTTCAATTCTCTTGAGTGTATATCTACAAGTGGAATTGCTGGATCATATGGCAAGTCTGTGTTTAACTTACTAAGGAATGTCCAATTTGTTTTCCACAGTGGCTACACCATTTTATATCTTCCCAGCGATGTATGAGAGTTCCAGTTTCTCCACATTCTCACCAACACTTGTTTTATTTTCTTTTACTATAGCCATCCTAATGGGTATGAAGTAGTATCTCACTGTGGCTTTGATTTGCATTTCCCTGATGGCTAGTGATGTTGAGCACATTTTCATGTGCTGAAATACTCAATGTTAGATTGTTTAAATACATACATACAAATACCTCTCCCATACACACACACATCACTAATAAGCATGTTACTGACATTTAACACAGAACCAGCAAATTTAGAATACTTGCTTTTTGTGTGTGCAAAAGAAAAATGTATACAACTCATCTTTAAATCTGATAACTTGAGAACATGTTAGAAATGCAAGATCTCTAGCCCCTCCCCAGATCTACTAAATAAGACTTTGCATTGTTCAACAAGATTCCCAGGGGACTTATATGTACAATGAAGTGTGAGAAACCCAAGCGTACAGGAATTTAAAAGCCAACTTAAAATTTGTGTATCTAATTCAACAGCCATATGAGGGCTAATGACAGTACCTACTTCATAGAGTTGTTTTGAAGATCAAATGAACCCATGCATATGAAATTCTTAGAATGGCACCTAGCAGAGTAAGGACCATCTAAGTGTTCACTATCAGTATTGATTTGTATTGACTGTTGCATTGATTTTGGTTGATTATAGTTTTCTAAGTGCTTTATTATATCTCTTCCTCCTCATAAGAATTCAGGGAGATAGAGAAATATATATTGTTTTCCCAATTTTATGGTATAGGAAACTGAGACTCAGAGAGGGTAAATGACATGCTTACCATCACATATTACTTCTAATTACCTGCTTTTGCCCCAATTTCCATTACTTTTAATGCCAAAAACCACAATTACTTTTGTACCAACCAAATAGCTAATAAATGGCAAGATTCAAGCCCAGGAATTTCAATACACTGTCTATGCTTAACTTTCAAGTATATATTACAAAGAGTTATTCTGTTGCTGGAGAGAAGTTTTAGCTTAGATTAGCATCTCTCAATGGTGGAGAGTAAAACCTCAGAGTTTGGTGTTGGGGTTTCAGTGTGCCTGTACCATTAAAGGTAGGTCTGAAGATCTGTTTCCACTTTTACTTTCTAAAAATTGGCAATATAACTTTTCAAGTACTTTCTCTCTTATTGGAATGGGTCAGAGTGTCTACACAGAGGTTGAGAAGCCCTGGAGGGTGCAGGCTGGTGAGCATTGGGGAAGGATGGCTACGGCTTCACCTTCACTCACACTCAGCTCAGCTCACCGTTCACTTCCAGGGTGGTTCTGACCATCATACCCAGTTTACAATTGTGTTTATTCTTAGTCTCACACAACTTAAGTAGACCTTAGTAAATTATTTGCTAAAACCAGGAAGTATAAGGAACACTCACTTTAAAAACAAGCCAATAACAAGCATAAAAGAGACAAGCACCCTGCAAGTTTCCCTCAAAATGCTAGTTACCAGATGTGATGATGTTCATCTCTTCAAATTCTCGTTAAAAAGTCTGCAGGACTTCAAAAACCAGTGTTAAAGAAAGAAACTCTACACATGATCTTGGGGAATGATATTAACAATGTTAAGGGCTGAATTGTGTCCCCTAAAAGTAATATGCTGAAGTCCTAACCCCTAGTACCTCAAGATGTGATTGTATTTGAAGATAGGGTTTTTAAAGAGGTAATTAAACTGAAATGAAGTTATTAGGTGGGTCCTGATCCAATAGGACTGGTGTCCTTAAAAGAAGAAATGCAAGCTGGGCACAGTGACTCACACCTACAGTCCCAGCACTTTGGGAGGCCGAGGCAGGAGGATCACTTAAGCCCAGGAGTTCAAGATCAGCCAGGGCAACATGACAAAACTCGTCTCTAAAAAACAAAACAAAACAAACAAACAAAAACAAAAACATAAACATAAACAAAATTACCCAGGCATGGGGATGGATGCCTGCAGTCACGACTACTTAAGAGGCTGAGGTGGGAGGATCACTTGAGCCTGGGAGGTAAAGGCTGCAGTGAGCCGTGATTGCGTCACTACACTCCAGCCTGGGCAACAAAGTGAGACCATGTCTCAAAAAGAAAAAAAAAAAAAAAGAAATTTAGGCACAACAAGTACAGAGGGAAGGAAGGGAGAACCATGTGAAGACACAGGGAGCAGGCAGCCATCTACAAGCCAAGGAAAGAGGCCTCAGGAGAAACCAAGCCTGTCAGCACCTAGGTCGAGTCCTCTGGTCTCCAAACTGTGAGAAAATTAAATTCTGTTGTTCGAGCCTCCAATCTGTGGTACTTTATTAAGGCAGCTCTAGGAAACTCATACAATATCTAAAATTAGGCGGTGTTCGCTATATTCTAAGTACTTTGACACATGTTTACAAGGCATTTTCTCAAAACAAGGCATTTTCTCATTGAAACATTACAGCAACGCTGTGATGGATGTTTCTGCTATGCCCTGATAGTGCTGTTGAGAAAATTAAGGCACAAATAAGGCACACAGTTTGCTCTATGTAACACAGATAGTAAATGACTGTCAAAAACTGGATATGAATCCAGGGTTTTTTTTTGTTTTTTTTTTTTTTTTGAGACGGAGTCTCCCTCTGTCACCCAGGCTGGAGTGCAGTGGCGCGATCTCGGCTTACTGCAAGTTCTGCCTCCCAGGTTCTTGCCATTCTCCTGCCTCAGTCTCCTGAGTAGCTGGGACCACAGGCGCCCACCACCATGCCTGGCTCATTTTTTTTTTTTTTAAATTTTTAGTAGAGATGGGGCTTCACCGTGTTAGCCAGGATGGTCTTGATCTCCTGACCTTGTGATCCGCCTGCCTCAGCCTCCCAAAGTGCTGGGATTACAGGCACGAGCCACTGCGCCCAGCCTGAATCCAGGTTTTCTAATTCCACAGACCATGCTGTTACCCAGGAATAAGTTTATTCACAACACCCATGTGTCATTCCAAAGAAATTTGGAATTTGCATTCCAATCTGAAAAAGTCTTTCTGATCTTTCCATTTAGAAACAGAAATATTAAGGGAATCTAGTTTTTGTAAGAACTATATAAACAATAATATTTCATGGTCAGAAAGTATTTTATAAGAATATTATGAAAAAAGAATATTTCAGGATCAGGAAAGTATTTTGATGCCATAAAATAAAGTTCAATCTATGTTTTAATATGCATTCATGACTCAAATTATGTTTTCTGACATAAGCATCAATTGAAAAGTGAGAAAGTAAAATAAATGAGCTTGAAAGTATATGTTATATATGATTTATAAACAGTAGCTTAAAATAAACATTGTAATAGAAATTTCCATATACTTCTATCAAGTGAAAAATTGCATACACTGCATCATATCATATCCAAATAAAATCAATCCACCATTCATTTCACAAATATTTGCTGAGCTCTAACTATGTCCCAGGCAGTAGACTAGGCACTAGGAATAAAAAATCACAAAAAGGATTTGGGCCCTGTCTAAGTGGAGTCAGTTGTCCGAAACCAAATAACTACAGGTAAGCAAGCCAATTCAATCATTGCAAGTTGTAAAAGTGTTAAGAAGGGAGTGGGTCAGGATTAAGAGCAACAGCAGGGTAATTTCCTGTAGACACAGTGGTCAGGAAGATTTTCATGACACTTAAGCTAAGACCTGAAGGATGAAATAGAGCTGAACTGAAGGCAAGAACATTCTGGGTGAGAATAAGTGGTTTTGAGCCACTGGAAGAGAGGCAAGAGTGGTGAGAGAAGTTGGAGAGGTGTCCAGGAGCCAGGTCACGCAGGGCCTCAGGGCTCTCATGAGGAACTCAATGCAGTGGAAAGCCAGAAGGGTGTTAAGTGGGGAGTGAGGAGTGATGCCATCAGGCCTGTTTTGGGAAAGCACTCCTGTTGCTATGTAGAGGTGAATTGCAGGAAGCCAAGCCCTTGTGGAGAGACTCAGTAAGAGACTCTTGCAACATTCCAGGTGTGAAAGAGTTCACTACAGAAGCAGCAGCAGACATGAAAAAGAGATGAATCTCAGATCTATTTTGCTGGTAGAATTGATAGAATTTGGTAATAGATGGAATATACAAGAGTAGAGGGGATGGTAAGAGAAAGGGGAAAATCAAGGATGACTCCTAAAGCTTTGGGGAAGATGGCGGTTACATTTCCTGAGGTGGAAAAGTATGTGTATATGTGGGGTGGGGGGGTGAGGGGACCGGTGGATGCAGAAGGAGGTAGTCTAGGTCTCCTGCTGGAGACACATCAAGTCTCAGGCTCCTACCATTTTTCTGTTCCCCCATCTCAGTGCATGACTGTCATCCTCATTGTCACAAAATGGCTGCTGAATTCTAGTCTCACACTCATGTTTAAAACAGGAAGACAAAAAAGGGAGCAAGATGGTTTCAACTCTCAACTGAAAAAAGAAAACTTTACTGGAAATCCCCACAGACTTCTGTTTATACCTCTTTAGCTAAAACTGTACTCCAAAGCTAGTCCTTGTTGCATGGAATGCTGAAAAGTATAGCATGGAAACTGATACAATTAAGTCAATTATACCCACCCCTAACAAAATCAGGGTTATCTTATCAGGATGATACAAGAAGGGATATTGGGTAGACAGCCCACAGTGTCTGATAGACCGCCCTGTGATTGAGTTAGCCTGTGAATATGATTAGGCTGAAGGACAAGATGGTTTTAAGTTTCTTCATGAGTGAGCAATAAGCATAATGAGCTCTGGCAAATCTGGAGCTGTCCTCTTTCTGCTTAAAAACAACCTTTAATTTGTCAAAAGAAAAGACCAGTCTTCCATCATTGACCTCCCCACTGTCTCCCAACTGTATCCCTAGAACTTTTCTCTTCTTGTAGGGATTGTGTCATGTGGAAGCATTGCCACTGGGCTTGGTGTTCTGCCACTAGTATGTTCACACCAAATGTCCTGAGAGTATGGCGTGGCCAAACTGAATGTCCACTCTTTTTTCCTGCATATTGCCTTTTGATCCTGGGAAGGTGAGTGCTACTTCAGCTCAGGGCAGCCTCCTCACCTTAGTCTCCAGATCATTCTGGATGACTCTGGTATATCAGTCAGTTCTCAGCATTTCTCTTTGGAATGCTGCAGCCTTTAGTCTCTGTGCATTATACCTGAACCTTCTCTTCTGTACCAGAAAGCAGGGGTCTGTCTAAACACTGTAGTCCATTATCCCGGTATAAAGATAGACTGTACTCTGCTGGAATTTAGTCTGGAAACGTTTAATACATTTGCAGCACAAGTGCCAGCTACTTTAAGAGGAGAGATGATCACTTTTCTTCTCTTAAAGAGAAACTTCAAAATGAATATAAATCAACTTCCTCAATATGCTCATCGTACCTGATAATGAAAACAGTCCTCATTGAGAGAAATCTGTGGTCTCCTGGGAAGAACTTTGGCCAACAACAAAGAAAAGGGGAAAGAAAGAGAGAAAAAAAAAGAGGGAGGGAGAGGCTCTAACTGTGTTGAATCAGAAACCAGTCTTTATCTGGAAGAAATTCAGCAAATGAGTGCCTTGACAAGCTACTCTAGTGGAAACAAGGACAATTAAGACAGCACAAACCATCCCCAAATGCTTGCATTTGGGACTTGCTGAACATCTCGAGCTATTTTCCAAATGCTTGGGGTTTGGCACAGTCCAGGCTCATGGTGGGAAACTTTCCTGAAGGTCTGTCTAAATGCTCCTATTTTTATTCCATCTCCTGGCAGTTAATATCCGGTTAATTTGCTCCAAATTCTGCATTTGATATATGTTAGATATCTTCAGACCCTGGCTGTGCCCATTCTCCTTCATGTGGTTGCCAGAAATTTCAGAGTATTATCTTCATGCCTGGTTTTCAGAGCAGACAGTCGTTCCTTCCTCTTTGTCCACCATTCTTGGGGATTAGAAGGACTGTGATGAGAATACAGAAGGGACCATGATGTGTGTAGTACTGCAGAAAGATTTGGGAATGCTGGCTTTGAGAAACAAAGCCTCAGGGAGAAGCAATAGCTGTCTTCACAGTTTTGAAAGAATAGCAAATGGAGAGGGATTAAACCCATTCTGTATGGCTCCAGAGGGGTGGAGCTAGGACCAGAGGCCTACATGGGCTCTATACAAGAAAGACTTTCTCATTTCAGAGCAACCAGAAAGAGAGATCTGCCTCTTCTTCACCAAAGTGATAGGTCTTTGTTGGAGGTTTTTAATGATGCACCATTAATTTTTGGACACTGAAAAATGATTTAATAAAGCTATTCAAGTACAGACTGAATAGTTGAATATAAAGACTTTGAAGTGCCTTTCTTTAAGTGCTGGGCACTGCATACCAACACTTAGCACAGTTGCCTGGCATATAAGAGGTGCTGAATAGTTATTTGTTGAATGTGCAAGTAGTTGATGGGATGAAAAGCTGACAGTGTTATTGGGAGTATCAAGCATTGATACATCCTTGAAAAATTGGGTCAGTAGGAAGGAAGCCCTGGATGTATTAAATATAGCCATCTTTTCTCTGAGCAGGGCCATTGTTTCCTGCCTCTTTAAAGCTTAAAGAAGACAACCTTCCTGACTCTAATTCCTTCTTCAGCGTTTCACCAAGGCCCAGGTTGAAACTGCTCTTCTGCTGCCACCCAATATGGTCTCTAAACTTGCAGCTGAGGATGAGTAGGAAATAGTGACCTCTAAGTTGGATTAGGCTTAAATGACACTCATATTCTTTGTTAGACTTCAATGAAATATAAATAAAATCATCATATTACAGAGCCTACTTGAGGGGGTCCTGGGTTATGAATTAACACTCAGGCCAACTCTGTTCTTTTATTCAATAACTATTTTTGAAGGTTGGCTAATCTCCAGCTTTGTACATCCCAGGAAAAGGTGCCCCTGCACTGATAGGCTGGTGAGGCCGCCTATCAGGGGAAGGAAACACTGCACATGTCCTCAGACAAGGTGGGCAGAACACAGGGACCTCATCATTTCAGCAGTGAGTAACTGTGTATTTGGCTTTTGAAGGCAGTGAGAGATATTCAAGAGCCAAGTCTGTGAAGTACAGGAAGGAGAAACTGCATCAATTAAGCAACTCTGCTTATCAGTATTATTTCCCATGAAATCTCATTTAATAGTCATAAGAATACAATAGATTAGGAAGGTACAGCCCTATTTTACAGGTGAGGAAACAGGATTGTCACAGCAAAGTGAGTTGCCTGAGTTTGTTCTGCAAATACCAGCAGAGCCGGGGGCAAGCCAGGGTGTCGGCCCCTAAGGCTTGTGTTCTTGCCCTGACATCATGAACAAGAGATATCAACATACTTTTCTTTTTCCAGGTTATTTGTCATTATTGTTTGTCTGGCAAACAACCTATCCCAGCCTTTGGCCTGAAGCTGCCTTTTTTTTTTTTTTTTTTTTTTTTGAGATGGAGTCTCTGTCATCCAGGTTGGAGTGCAGTGGTATGATCTTGGCTCACTGCAACCTCTGCCTCCCAAGTTCAAACGATTCTCCTGACTCAACCTCCTAAGTAGCTGGGATTACAGGCATGTGCCACCACACCTGGCTAATTTTTGTATTTTTAGTAGAGATAGGGTTTCACTATTTTGGCCAGGCTGGTCTTGAACTCCTGACCTCAAGTGATCTGCCCACCTTGGCCTCCCAACGTGCTGGGATTACAGGAATGAGCCACCACATCACCTGAAATATTTTTTGCTCCCTAAGATTGTCATATACAGATTTTAAAAACTAAAGGAGGAAGGCTGAGCCAGTCATTTCCCACTATAGCCCAGTAGAAGCAGGAAAGGAAACCTCTTCAGGGGAGGAAGCATTATGGGTCTGAGTTTGTAAACAGCCACCTATTCGTGGAGGTCTGAGCCCATTTCCACCCCCTTCCAAAGGTGAGTTCCCACTGCATCCTCAAATTTCTGAGACTTTATTAACTTTGTATGTTCATAAAGTACCAGATCACTGCAAATTCTACTCCATTAAGGGTAATTCTTCTTGGTTGAAAAATGAGCTCTATCCCAGACCCACCACTTAACAGCCACATGATCTCGGGCAGCATACTTTGCTTTGGATGGTCAGTTTCCTCAGGCGTCAAATAGAAATGGGAGTCCAGGTCCCAGTGACCTTAAAAGAACTGTCATGGGACCAAGTTAAAAAAAGAAAAAGCATATGAAGACATTTTGCAACTACAAAAGGCTAATTATAAGAATAAAGTTAGGCCGGGCGCGGTGGCTCAAGCCTGTAATCCCAGCACTTTGGGAGGCCGAGACGGGCGGATCACGAGGTCAGGAGATCGAGACCATCCTGGCTAACACGGTGAAACCCCGTCTCTACTAAAAATACAAAAAATTAGCCGGGCGAGGTGGCGGGCGCCTGTAGTCCCAGCTACTCGGGAGGCTGAGGCAGGAGAATGGCGTAAACCCGGGAGGCGGAGCTTGCAGTGAGCTGAGATCAGGCCACTGCACTCCAGTCCGGGCGACAGAGCGAGACTCCGCCTCAAAAAAAAAAAATAAAAATAAAAAAAAAAATAAATAAAAAAAGAATAAAGTTAGTCATCATTGTTTGTTAATACTTTTCTATGGGAATTAAAACACCTTTGTTTTGAAGTTAGAAAAAAAGAAAGCCATAAGCTGAACAGATTGACTATCCTTACATAAGTTCATTTTTAAAAACAGACAATTTTTTATAGTATGCTATGTGAAAATGGAAATTTCATACTAGGTCTCAAGATTTCTAATTGAGCTTGAAGGCAGTTTCCTAAAATAAGAACTGACTCCTTCATCAATTGGCTCCAACTAAATTATGCATCTCAAAAGAATCAGCCCCTAGTTCCAGAAACTAGAAAAAGAAAAAAGAAGTCTATAGCAGCTTCCAGTTTTCCTTGGGTCATTAGTAGCTGCGCTACAGAATTTCAATATTTTTTTCTATGAGCATAGCTTTGGAATTATACAAAGCTTAACCCAATTACAGCTGCCACAACCCAGAAGGTAGGGAGGAGAGGGAAGAGGAAAAGGAAAGCCAATGGTGAGGCCAGTCTCATATTTTCCTTTTGTTCCAGTAAATAATAAAGTATATGAGTGTTTCAATGAGAACCTGCAAAGCTTGGGGGAAATCCTGAAGGCTGGCAGGGTGGGGTATCTGAAAGGTGGGAGAGGTGGCCTGTGAACGTTATGGGGGGGCCTTGGGGGCACTCCAAAACACTGATGGGAAGGTGGTTTTCTATTTCATGATCATGCAACAGATGTGAGCTGAGAAGTTAATTTCATAGTCTTTATTCTCTCTTTTTTTTTAAATTTAATTTTGTTTTTCTTTCCTCATCCCTGTGATCACTGGGAGATAAGCCTTTTTTTTTTTCTTTCTTAATTGACACATAATAATTGTATGTATTTATAGGGCATATGTAATATTTCAGTACATGCATACAATGTGTAATGATCAAATCAGGGTAACTGGCATGTCTATCAGCTCAAACACTTATCATTTCTTTGTATTGGGAACATTCCAAATCTTCTCTTCCAGCTATTTTGAAATACACAATAAATTATTAATTAGTCACCCTGCTGTGCTATGGAATACTAGAAGTTAGTCCTCCTGTCTAACTATATTTTTGTATTTGTTAATCAACCTCTCCCTGTCCCTTTTCCCCACTACCCTTCCCAGCCTCCTATATTTTACTTTCTACTTCTATGAGATGAATTTCTTTAGCTCCCACATATTAATGAAAGATATGATATTTGTCTTTCTGTGCCTGGCTTATGTTACTTAGAAAAAATACTCACCATGGCTGGGCGTGGTGGCTCACACCTGTATTCCCAGCACTTTGGGAGGCCAAGGCGGGTAGATCACGAGGTCAGGAGTTCAAGACCAGCCTGACCAACATGGTGAAACCCTGTCTCTACTAAAAATACAAAAACAGTGGCCAGTCATGGTGGTGTGCAGCTGTAATCCCAGCTACTCAGGAGGCTGAGGCAGGAGAATCACTTAAACCCGGGAGACAGAGGTTGCAGTGAGCCAAGATTGTGCCACTGCACTCCAGCCTGGGTGAGAGAGAGACTCCATCTCAAAAAAAAAAAAAAAAAAAAGAAAAAAGAAAAGAAAAGAAAAATGAAAGAAAGAAAGAAAGAAAGAAAAAAGAAACAATACTCACCATTACTAATCAAGAAAATGCAAATTGTCAACTCTTGTTTGACAACAATTACCTGAAGGTGTTTTGAGAGTAATGTAGGCGAACTCAAGACCTTCTACCAGTTGATAAAGCAAACAGTAAATACAGTAAATATAAACTGCCTAATATGTTTATACTAAATAATTTGGTTTAAAAATATGCAAGCCAGCATGCAAACATTAAATTAATAATAATAATAAATGTTGGTCATTCATTCCTTCTTAAAACACAGCTATTTGCTCTACTGTCATAAAACTATCATTTATATTTAATTCATATTTCTTTAACATAAAGAATACATTTCAAGCACTCAGAAATGCTTAGATAGCATCTTTTACTTCAAAACTCTAGAGCATTTTTGGCCACAGTATTTTGTTTTCATAATTATAAATGAATATAGTTACATGCTTTAGGATCATTTAAGTTTGCACTTTTGGGGACTCTCATGATGTTCACCACTTCAAACTTTCTTAATGAAATATCGTTAAATATTGTTGACTGAATGAGTAACCAGGTTAGTGACCTGTCATGAATATCTTTTTGTCCACTGAGCTATGACATCACTGGGGACCCAAGGAGAAGTTCTCATTTGGGGATTCCTTTCCTGCTTCTGAGAGCTGACAGCAGAAGAGATCCCTAGAGGTAAGGTGGGGAGTGGAAGCAGAAGGGACTGAGATCAAGAATGGAAATCTCATCTCCACCTCCCACAGCAGTGTCCAGAGAGATGAATAGAAGATTAACAGCTTCACAGCCCTCTGAAGACGCAGCCAAGACCAGACCCCAGAGCCTGGACTTCCACCCTATCCCATACAGCCAGGAAGTTTGGGGGAGCCATAGCAGGAGGATTTATCTTCTGGGAGCTCAGAGAGAAGTTCTTCAGCTGCTCACCTTATGATCGGAAGACCCTTCCCTCTGGCTCCCTCACCTCACAGTCCCTCTCACTGCCCCCTGGAGTCTCCCAGCCGGATGGTCCTCCTCAGACTTCTCTTGTACCTTGAGCTTGACGCTGCTCTGCCCTGCTGATCTTGCACAAAGAACTGTAAAGAACTGTGCTTGCTAGAGTTCCTGATAATGTGACTGTCACCACAGAAGAAAGAAGGGTCCGAAAGATTCGATTGGCTCAACCATAGCCTCGTCTGAGTCCCTCATTGTACATTAAATGGCACAAGCCACATTGGAGATAAAAGGGCACTGAAGAAGAGTAAGAGACAATGTCTACTTTTCTTGTTCATTACCAATGATGATGAGAAGCACAAATTGAAACTCTTTCTGGGATATTTTTTAACTTCCTTCAGATACCCAGCCATCATCACCACCATTGCCACCACTACCGTCATCACTGTCTTCATTATTATCATCATTGTGATCATCACAGTTCACATGTACTGCCTACTTATTATACAGTGGGCAATATTTTAAGCCCTTGTATATTTAAATCTTCATAGTAACCCTCTGAGGGAGGTACTATCAACCCCATTTTACAGATGAGGATAGGAAAACACAGTGAGTTCAGGTCATTTGCCCAGCTAGCCAACAGGAAAGCCAGGATCTTAAATTCCAGCTAGTCTGATTCTAGACCTGGAATCAGGGTTCATAGATTCCACTGCTATATTTTATTGTCACAAAATACAAATAGATTTTGAACATTTGATATTATTTTTGCATTTAAAAAAACTTTTCCTTATTTACTATAATTTCCAAAAGAGCTGAGACTTTGTTTTTCATTATTATTATTGTTGCCATTGTTTTAGAAATTTTAGATATAATGTAATTCACCTTTAAAGCAGATGCTCTATATTTGGGTGGAAAGGACCAGAAAGGGCACTTTAATTTCACGAAGCTAAAACACACGCTTTTGTTTTTCTTGGAGAAAATTGAAGCTATTATAAACCCAGATATAGATGCTGCAGACCTTTTAAATTCTGTTTTGTAATATAAATGGAATGTATTTTTAAGATGACTATATCCTTGCAGAATTAGAGCCATTTTTTTGCCCCTTAATATGGATGGGAGCCGTGTGTTTGGGATAGCACATGAAGTGTGATTTAAGACTGGATAAGCCAGCATTTGGAGGGCAGAGCTCACCATCTGGGTAGCAGCAGGAGTTTCCTGGGAGGAGATGGACGTTTCTACTGTGGGTCATTCTGTGATAGGAAGAAAGCTGGAGATCAGGCCTGTGAGGTGGGGAGAGGCCTGGAGAGGTTCAGTGGGGGCTGGGCTGGGCTTCTGGGGACAAGACAGAGAGCTGGGGTAGTGGAGTAGGAGTTCAGAGGTCAGGAATTGGTCTGCAAGCCCTAAATGAAACCTCTGGTGGTATTAACTATGTTACTGTATTAGTCTGTTCTCACACTGCTGTAAAGATATACCTGAGACTGGGTAATTTCGAAAGAAAAGAGGTTTAATCTACTCACAGTTCTGCAGGCTATACCGGCTTCTGCTTCTGGGGAGGCTTCAGGAAACTTAGAATCATGGCAGAAGGCAAAGGGGAAGCAGGCACATCTACATGATGGAGGGGGAGACAGGGGAGGAAGGTGCCACACACTTAAACAACCAGATCTCATGAGAACTCTATCACAGGACAGCACTAGGGGGATGGTGCCAAACCATTAGAAACCACCCCCATGATCCAATCACCTCCCACTAGGCTCCTCTTCCAACACTGGGAATCACAGTACGACATGAGATTTGGGTAGGGATGCAGAGCCAAAACATATCAGTTACTCTTCGTTGTTCTTGGACTATCCTTGTTTTTTCAGTTAAACTCCAGGGCCTTGTCTTAACTGTGCTTTGGACATTTGAAAAACAGGCCAGTCCTCATAATGGGATCCACCAGGGCTCTGGGAACACCTGTGGCTGGGGGCAATAACTAACAAGGACATGCCAGCTCCAGGCATCCCAGAACTTACAACACACAGGTGCCCAGTAAAATAAGGCGTGCCTCATTTGAGAAAGAGGCTTGGATTTGGTAGTCTGAATATTAAAGATTTAATTGACCAGCCTGGTCAACATAACAAAAACCCATCTCTACTAAAAATACAAAAACATTGGCCAGGCATGGTGGTGCACACCTGTAATCCCAGCTACTCGGGAGGCTGAGGCGGGAGAATCACTTGAACCCAGGAGGCAGTTGCAGTGAGCTGAAATCATGCTGCTGCACTCCAGCCTGGGCGACAGAGCAATACTCTGTCACAAAATAAAAAAATAGAAGATTGAATTACAGGTTAAAGAAGTCTGGGGATAAATTTCAATTGTGTTGAAGTAATTTATGCTGTTGAACAATAGCAGAAATCTAGGTCAGTATGCAGTGGAATATGTGCTGCTTCATTTTGCTAATCAAGGATTTCTTAAAATTAAGAAGCAAATAGACCTTTTATAAAAAGGAAAAATTCTTAAAGATTCTCAATGTTATATTTTATTATAATATTACTGAAATGTATACAACTATAAATCTAGGTATAAAGTCCTTAATTTCATATACAACCATAGAACCAAAACAATGCAAAGTTAATACAGACTTACAAAAGCACACTATTTAATTCATAATAGCAAGTTAATGGGACTGATGATGTTATTTTGATAAGCAAAATGACCAAAATGAGGTTTAGGAGCAGAAGTAGGAGGCTTGGCTCCAGTTCTACATGTAATTCTGTTCTTGAATTTTGACCTCAGAAAGCTACCGTGGTGAGTATTTATTAGGACAATTATACTATTAAAAAACTGCAAAATTCAAAAGTTTTGTTTTCTAGTTCAGGATAAGCAGACTTCAAATTCAATTTTAAAAAGTTATGTCAGTAAGCAAGCCTCAAATGCCAATTTTCTTGATTTGCCATTTGTTGACCTTACAAGGCTGCCTTACATATTCAAAGATGAAGCTACATTAGAGGAATTGTGGTGTGAATCAGAAACAGAACATTTTCCATTGTGTATTTCCTCCTCACTGCAAGCTGGTCTGAACAACAAGGCGGTCTGGGTAATGTATCTGTTCACCACATACATGAATACACTACTCACAGCTCAGTGCTGGTTCAGCATGCCTCTATCATCACGGGCATTGACTAGCTCAATTCTCCCACTCCTTTTTCTACTGCAAAATCTACATTCAAGCAATATGCTATATCTTCATCCTTTATTTGATGCAAGCATAAACAGAAAACAGAACTACAAATGCAAGCACTGAATTATGTAGTGGTATTTCATGATGATGTGGTCATCCAGATGGTGAGTAGAGATCCAAACTTTTTAAAGATTTTCATCAAAATGATAACCCCCAAATAAATTCCTGAGTGGAAAATAGCAAATCTCAAGGATATATCCTGGGGCTCTAGATGGAGAACCAAGGAGGTGCTCAGGCTTCCCAGACATGGATGTGAGAACAGGGTAATGATACCAGCTGTGGGACAGGGCTGCCCTGGCTTTGCCACCATCTACTCTGGGTGAAGTCTACCTGCCCTCAGATTCTTTGAAAAGAATTCTGGGTGTCCCAGATGTCTCACCTGAACTCTGAGAACAAGTTCTCACAGTAGTGTCCTTTTTTAAATTTTTTTCCTCCCTGCACGCTCTCTCTCCTGCCGCCATGTAAGAGGTGATCTGCTTCCCCTTTGCGTTCTGCCATGATTGTAAGTTTCCTGAGGCCTTCCAAGCCATGCAGAACTGAGTCAATTAAACCTCTTTTGATTATAAATTATTCAGTCTCAGGTATTCTTTATAGCAGGGTGAAAATGGACTAATACACCTGGAAACTCTTTCAAGGCAATTGCTAGAATAATTGTAAGGCTCACCTTGTTTCTCATCCCTCAGGGATCTCTGTCCTTCATTATCTGATGTTCCCTGTCTTGAAAAATATAGTTTCATCTAATTTATCAGATTTTTCTTAGGTTGCTTCAGGCAGGTAATTTCAGTCCCTATTACTCCATCTTGGCCAGAATTGGAAGTATCACAGTAGTGTCCTTTTTTTTCTCCTTTTGCTGTGGCAATGCCTCTGGTCATTGCTGAGGAAGAAAAGCATCAGTTCTCTCCCTTGGTGCCCATTAATGCCATCACCTCAGCTGCTTCTGCTTAGCAAGGGCATCATTGCTGTTGTCTGCTATCATTGCAATGTCAGTGCAAAGCCCAGATGACGTGCTGGTGGCTGAGCTGAGGCGGTGGGACCTGCAAATTCCTCTGCAGTGGCTGCCATCGGTGATGCTGATGCTTCAGCTTCTTTGTATCTTATGGGAGTTCATGGAGAAACAGCTTTCCCAGTTGCTGTAGGGCCAGGCTGGAGACTAGGCCAGATTTAACTTTATTTCCAGCTTTTCCAATAGCTCTAGGGCCCAGGCTGGAGACTAGGCTGGATTCAATCTTTGTTTCAAATTACTGCTCCCTTCTAACAGGCCCATACTTTTCTTAAACAAGGTGGTAGACCACAGCTGTCTGTACTTTTCGACCTTTTTAATCTCAGGTGGTCCTTTCACTCTTCCATGTAAGCAGAGCTCTGAGACATTGCATCTTGTAATTCACCAAATGCACCAAACAGGCCTGAATCCACAGGTGACTTCACTGAGGCTCGTATTAGCGAAGTAACTATTTTTAACTATATTTTCTTGTTTTCCATATTTGTGATGCTCTGACATTGGGGGTTCAACTGACCAGGGAGAGACTGACCCTCCCAGGATTAACTAATTCCTAGAAATGGTAACCGTTTGCCTTGGAGCATGTCTTTGATATGCAAACTGACCAATCCTGAGTCTATACTCATACCTGCCCCTTTACCTGGCTCTCACATTCCAAGAGGGCAATATTTCCTCTGCCTTAAGCATCCCAGGGCCAGGGACGACACAACAACAACGAGCCACTCTGATAGGCCAGAGCTTGCAGAGGTTATTCAAACCCCCTAAGCCTGCTCAGCTGCGTACCTTGCTTCATTCATTCTTTCCATTCTTTAAAGTCTTGCTTTAAAGATTTGTTAGGCAGGGCCAGAAAAAAATGTAGTCTAGAGATAATTATACTCCCCACTGTGGAGTTAAGATTTCTGAATAATCTACCCAGGACCCTGCGAATTGTGAAGATTTCCAGTCTGGCTGGTTTTCTTTCCATGAAAACCACAAGCAAGGCTTTGCCTACGTTTTCTCCTGGCTCCTTCTGCCTCCTGACCAACGCTGGTGCTTCCCCGTGTGGACCACTGTGACATGGCATGCCCTTCTTGGGAGCTGTAAGTTACAAACTATCTTTTTAATGGCCATTGTCTCCTGATATTTTGGTCTCACTATATCTGAATAATATCAAAATCCCAGGTAAAGTTTAAAACAACTGGGAACCTGCGATGGTTGCAGAGAAGGATGCTGAGCTCCTAAGAATGGGGGCCTGGTTTCTGTTGTCTTTAAACCCAAAGACCTAAAATAGCATTTGGAATGGTTGTAAGCCTAAATCGTGCTACCAGGGTCAACAAGATGGGCCCTAACATACTTGTACAATTACAACTGCTGAACAAGACAATCCAAAATAAAAACCATGCTGGGTCCACAAATCTAACATGGAAATGAAGATTCCCCATTATTAGGGTAGAAGGACAGGGCTGCAAGATGTGTGGCCATCTCTGCAATCAGCCACAAGAATACAAATCACTTTGCTCCCTGAATGAAAGGAATAACAAAGTTTAGAATCCATAGGAAAGAAATAATTGGGTTTTGGTATATAATCTGATGAATCATGTGTCATATTAAGTTCTGCCTTACTAGCAATGTTGTCACTGATGGGTGTGCAGTGGTTTTAAACATGTTCTCAAATTCTTCGACACTCTTCACATCAAAAGGTGTCTGTTTCTCCTCCTCTTGTATTTTCCTGCTTCTTTGCATGACTAGTATACTTTGATTGGATGCCAGACATTGTGAGTTTATCTTGTTTGGTGCTGGATATTTTTGTATTCCCCATAAATATTCCTAGGCTTTGTTCTGGGACACAGTCGAGTTGTTTAAAAACAGTTTGATCCTTTCAAGTCTTGCTTTAAAGATTTGCTAGGCAGGGCCAGAAAAATGTAGTCTAGAGATAATTGCTCTCCACTGTGGAGGGAAGATCTTTCTGAATAATCTACTCAGTATCCTGTGAATTGTGAAGATTTCCAGTCTGACTGGTAGAAACAGGCATTACTACCAGCCTGGTGTGAGTATGAGTACGTTCCTTCTACTCGTTTCAGATAGTTTTTTCCCCAGCTGGCTTTGAGTAGCCTCTCCACACACAGGTGCTGGTCAGTACTCTGCTGAGTTGAAAGGGCCCCTCTAGAGATCTCCATGGTTCTCGCCCTGTGCAGCTCTCTCCTCTCCAAGACCCTGCCCTATCAGCTCAAGTCTCCCCAGACTACCAACTCTATCTCCTCAATTCAGGTAGTCTATTGGGCTCTTCCTGGGCTACCCCTCCCTGGGATGTTGCCTGGTGATAGGGTTTGCCTGTGTCGCCGCCCGAATCTCATCTCGAATTGTAATTTGAATTGTAATCCCCACATTTCAAGGGAGGGAACTGGTGGGAGGTGATTGGATCATGGGGGTGGTTTCCCCCATGCTCTTCTCGTGATAGTGAGTGGGTTCTCAGGAGATCTGGTTGTTTGATAAGTGTCTGGGACTTCTCCCTGCATGCTGTCTCTCCTGCCACCATGTAAGCCGTGCCCTGCTTCCCCTTTGCCTTTTGCCATGATTATAAGTTTCCTGAGGCCTTCCCAACCATGCAGAACTGAGTCAATTATACCTCTTTTGATTATAAATTATACCATTTTAGGTATTCTTTATAGTAGTGTGAAAATGGACTAATATACCTGGAAACTCTTTCAAGGCAATTGCTAGAATAATTGTAAGGCTTACCTTGTTTGTTTCTCAGCCCTCAGGGATCTCTGTCTTTCATTATGTGATGTTCCTTGTCTTGAAAAATATAATTTCATCTAATTTATCAGATTTTCCTTAGGTTGTTTCAGGCAGGTAATTTCAGTCCCTATTACTCCATCTAGGCCAGAATTGGAATTTCTCAAATTGTTTGTTTTTTTGAAAAAAGTTCTACCTCTGTCACCTAGGTCGAAGTACAGTGGCATAGCCAGAGCTCACTGCAACCTTAAACTCCTGGGCTCCAGTGATCCTTCTACCTCAGCCTCCCCAGTAGCAGGGACTACAGGTGCTCTCTATCACAGCACGCTAATTTTTCTTTTTGTTTCCTTTTTTTTTTTTTTTTTTTGTAGAGATGGGGTCTCGCTATATTTCCCAGATTGTTCTCAAACTCCTGGGCTCAAGTGATCCTCCCACCTAGGCCTCCCAAAGTACTGGGATTACAAGTGAGAGTCACTGCGCTTGGCCCCAAACTGTTTAAAAAATAGTTGTTGTTGTATAGGAGTTGCTACTGCTCTACATCCTTGGCAATTCTTGTTTTTTTTCCAGACTTTCTAATTTTTTTAAAAGGATTAACTAGTTCACACAAGAGATTTAATATGCCTTTCCTCCCAGATTAAAATTAAAATTAATCCAGATTTAGATTAAAATTAGGACAATATTTAAGCTAAAGGAATAAATCTTCAATCATGATATTTCAAGCAGTAGGGTACCAGATGGGAGGAATACACAAGGACCAGGGGAATTTAGTTCGATATTCTTTGCCATTGGAGTATTTCTATTTGTTTACTTTAAGTAAAGCAAAGTCCTTAACTCATTAAAACTAATGGGACTGTGAATAGAAGTAAAGTTTAATGCCTCATATAAATCATAGAATCCTACAAGCATTTGATTTCATGAATAGAAAGTACTCTAGAGAGTCTTGACTAAAATTTCCTACTCAAAGTCCAGCGAAAGACACAAAGATTAAGTGTCTGCATACACACAGGATATTCTGGGTCAGAGGAGCAGCATCAGCTGCCACTTGGGTCATGTTATGAAGCCCCCTTCCTCTCCAGGGACTGTGTTGCCACACTTAAAAGCATTTTAATTGTCTCTGAAAAATGGCCGTATTCTCCAGAGAAAAGTGAAACCTGCATTCAGCTCTCTGGAAGGAATCTAATTATCTTGAAATTACTGAATTCTCTAGGTGACTTATTCTGGATAAACAGGATCCTTATTTTTACTTTCTTTTAGGAAAGATGGTTTGGTATTACTCATAATATACTGTTCTGTGCTTCCCCTCCCACTTTCGTTCAATGAGAGAAGCAGTGGAATTCTTCAATGCTTCCTCTACACCTGGCCTTCATCAGACTGTACAAACACCCAACACTGTGTATAAGTATTTGGTTTTATTTTTTTTAAAAGCAAAGCTTTGGTAGTGAGCATATTCATTAAACTATAAAAATGTCTCTATAATCTTTTTATTTAGTTCTTAGTATTTCTACATCCATAGTCTTCATTCTGAAATAACGTTTGTTTTGTGGTTGCTGGTGGATGTGATGAAATGGCCTAAAATCTGCATTCCACAATGCTTTACAACAGACCAAAATAGCATTCTTGTTCACGCTAGGATACCCCAGTGCTGGCGCTCACTCCAGCTAGCTAGAAAAGAGCTAGAAGTTAGTTCCTGAGTGCCAAAACAGAGTCTTTATGGCTTCAAACTTGCTCCTTCTAAGGAAGAAACAAAGCTGCTTCATGCTCCTCTTTTTCTTGGTCTAACTCAAAGGGTGCACTTCATGAGAAGTGGGAGACAAGAGTAGCCACACCTTTGTTTCTGGAAATCAAATGGTCTTATTCCCTTGTGAATATGAATTCCAAGAGTTCACCGACAAAAATTAAGTAAATGGGCCGGGCGCGGTGGCTCAAGCCTGTAATCCCAGCACTTTGGGAGGCCGAGACGGGCGGATCACGAGGTCAGGAGATCGAGACCATCCTGGCTAACACGGTGAAACCCCGTCTCTACTAAAAATACAAAAACTAGCCGGGCGAGGTGGCGGGCGCCTGTAGTCCCAGCTACTCGGGAGGCTGAGGCAGGAGAATGGCGTAAACCCGGGAGGCGGAGCTTGCAGTGAGCTGAGATCCGGCCACGGCACTCCAGTATGGGCGACAGAGCGAGACTCCGCCTCAAAAAAAAAAAAAAAATTAAGTAAATGTTTTCCATCAGAGGTCTTTATTTTGGAGGCTGTAAGACCCAAACTGCCAACACATCTTCCATGTAATAAGCTGTATTTTGAAGTTTTTCAGATTTTTTTTAAAGGATGGTAATTTATACTTTTATGTATGCCTCAAGAAACATTTGCAGCAAAAAGAGGTAGTTCAAATTTGGGTGACAGTATTAGAGTTTTTGTCTCCCACTCATTACTGATTAAACATCAGGAATGAAACTGAGGGTCCAGGGATATAGTTAAAACAACTGTTAGGTCTCATTCAATACCAAACTTGCCTCTGAGAAAACTTCCCAAATCCAAAAACAGGAAAGATCTTAAAAACGACTTCTCTAATCATGGCATCTCCTTTCTTCATGAGAATTCAGCACATTTCAAACTTGGTTGCAGAGTCTTGCATTAGAATGAAACTACTCAGAATCTAATAGCCACATTCTTGTTGTCAAATGAATTTGGAAGCTACCATATCACTCACTGCCTTCCTCCCAGCAACTGAAAGAAAACTTGGGATCATCTCCAGTGTACGCTTCCCTTCCCCCCAGTCAATCAACCAGCTTTAGAAACACCTCCTGCCCGTGCCCACGGTGAGATGCTTTCTTCAGGCCCTAGCATCAGGCCCCAGTGGGTCTCCCTGCTTCCTGTCTGTCTCTGTTCCCAACTCCCCAGTGCTGACAGTTTGTTAACAAAGTGTTGACCTTTCAGAAACAGAAACACATAGCACTGGACCACTTCTATGCTTACAGTGCGGTCCCCATTTCCTTCTAGTTTGACTTTCAGATGGCCTTCTGTGGGGAACCGGAGGGGCTGAGAAGATTGAATCCCAAGCTCTCTCTTTCAGCTTCTAAGAATCTGCTCTGCATCCATCTCTTTTACACTTGAGGCTTGAATTTTTCATTGAAAAGGAAGTATGTTGATCAAAACTGAACAATCAAACCTACAAACCACTGGATACAAGATAAAACCCTAATTCCTTATAATGGCATAGAAGGCCCTCCTCCATGGAAAGCCACATCTGCTGTTTCTCCTGGTAACTTCTGCTCCAAGCTCTCAGAGTCTCTTGATGAGCCTCTGATACACCAGGGTTTTGACATCCCTTAATGGGACTACCTTTCTGATCCTCCCACCCTAAACAACTCCTACCCAATCTCGAGAACGCAGCTTAATTGTTACTTCCCCACTGAACCGTCCTCAACTTCCATCTTCATGCTCCCCAGTACTAAAATCTTCTCTTTTTTTTTGTTTTTTGTTTTTTGTTTTTTTTTATTACAATCTTCTACAATCTTATGTGTCTTTTTTCTGGGACCATATTCATCTTTGTATCACTGGCATTGAGCACAGCTTTCTTGGCACGTAGCAAGCATTCTCATGCTAATTAACACTCTCATGTTGCATGCCATTAAATCTTTTCTCCATCACTTTTATTAATGCTTGTGTATGAGACCTTCCAAATTTAAACTTTAAAAACAGAAACTCAAACAAATAGAAACCCACTTAAAATACACGTACTAGAAAAATAAAAGAACCTTTGGAAAGTGGGAAGAATGTAGGAATGACTGAAGGAAACTAAGAACCATAGCTGATTCACTGAATCTATACTAACAGTTCTGAATTTTGCAAAGGTCTGCTACTTGTGCACATGTGGAAACTTTTAGGGGCTTGAAAGCACCAGAGTGAACTGGTTTTGGAGGCTGAGACTAAAACTTCTTCCCTTTATTTTATGTACAAGTAAGCCTCACTCATTCAGACTAAGGGGTGGGACAACGGTTCGAATTAATGAAATTTCATATTATGGAATGCTCTAAATGTAATTGCTTTTTTTTTTTTTTGACACTTTAGACTTAGTTTACGTAAACACAGCATTTTGGCTTTCAGATGGCCTTCTGTGGGGAGCCCGAGGGGCTGAGAAGATTGAATCCCAAGCTCCCTCTTTCAACTTCTAAGAATCTGCTATGTATCCATCTCCACATTCAAAATGTGCACATTCATCATATGCAAGTTACCTTGTTGATCACTTAAGAGTTCAGTCTCCGGCCATTTGTTTGTATCATTAATTCCACTACAAACATTATTTTTCAAAGTTCAACTTCATGATATTTGTTCAGATGATCACAATTCTGATCTAGGGTCTTATGAATTAATAACATTTAAATTGTCATATTTCAGCAAATATGCATTAATGCATAGTATTCCTGAGACTGGAATGAAGAACTGGGCTAGAAAGAGGCCGCTCTGTACTCTCTTCATGTTTCCAAATTATTTTCATGGTGAATTTAGCCAGTTTTCCATGGCTCATGAAACTCCAAGCTGGCTTGAGTTTCCTGCTTCCTTCTTTGGCAGGAGTGTATCAAACCTTTTCAAGAGATGTGTTCTTACTTTAGAGGGAAAGGAAATATCAGATCCAAGCCATTTTACATGCACCAGATGCCAAGCACCAAACAAAAGCAGCTCAGCTTTTCAAAGATTTGCAATCTTAACTGTAGCCACTTGAGTCAAGACTTGGTCCCCAGAATGGCCAAGTAAAATAAGGCAGAATTAGGGCTAAATTGATCTCCACATCTACTGTTCATAAATCTGCATGAAAAAGTTCTGAATCAAAGAAAATAAATTAAAAGTGTGTAATGCTGGTTCACATCCAGCAGAGCTGTGTGTTTTGGAGAGGACACATGTGGCTCATTTTTGCAGTGAAAACTGTCTCTTCTCAGTGGAGGCTGAGTTTGGGGCTGCTTATGATGATGGAGCCAAGAAAATCCTAAAATTCTAGAAAACAGCCCCTCAGTAGATCACTCACTTGGAATCTTCCCCTCTAAATGAAGAGGAAGAGGGAAGAAGTCTCATACAGATGCCTTGAGAGCCATCAGAGTGACTTTCAGGAAGGGAAACATGGAAGATCCACTACCTCTTCTATCACTAGATGCTCATCTCAGACACAAAGATACAGAACTGTAAAGAAGGAGACAGGTCTTTTAGGTCTCACAGGTTGGCGGAATTTCAGGCCCTGAGTGGAGGAAACATGGCTGCTAAGGTTTGTTAAGTGGGAGGGAGTTGTATTGAGGAAAGGGTTGACTTTCTAGCAACTACAATTAGTTAGCTAGATATAGTAAATGCCTTTTGGCTATAGCTGACAATAGTCCCCCTTACCTGAGAACGATCTCCAGACAACAGTAGGACCTCCCATTGCACAACTCCACTGGGCATAATGCGCACACAACAAAGTATGAGTAGTGCCCCCTGGAGGTGTGCAATGAAGAGTTATTGCTCAATAACCCACTCTGGAACAGAGGACCCTACCTCCCCGGCTGCAGTTGGTTGAACCAGGGATAAACCCTTGACCATACTGAGCCAATCAGAGCCACCAGATTATCTCTTTTAGGAATTTGGAATTTGGATTGAAAACCTTCCAATTAATGCAGGCTGTTTCCTTACATGAAGATAAGGCAAACTTTAGTCATCTGGAGCAGGGTGTGTGTGTGTTGGGTGGTGGTTGGGAAAGGGGGATCTTCTACCTGCAGTCACATATTCTGCAGAGGGGAAATAATATAAGCAACAATCAGAGAGAAGTAGCAGTAAGAAGAAAGAGAGAAGGCCCCACCAAGGCTCCTGACAACTTTTCTCCTCCTAGCTGCAGACCTCTCCTGAGGTCCAGCTGCATTTCTGTTCTTAGGTTTCATAAAATGTCTCTGTCCTTAAAACCACTGTTGCTGAAACTCACTTAAGTTGGCTGTGGTTACTAGCAATCTAAGAGTCCTAAAAAGATACTGAACAAAATAGTCACTTATGGTAAAATTGGCCCCTGTTTCTAGGAGAGTCTGCCTTTCTTTTTAATTGATGCTAGGCCCAGGTAGGTCTATATTGCAAAAAATATCTATAAAGGCAGGCCATATATATTATTGATTTATTTTTAAGGACTCCTAAGAGCAGTCAGATTAACAGCATAATCCAGTCCTGCATTTAATATTTATCTTTATGGTAAAGCTATTCAAATTCAACCTGTACACTCCTTGCTGCAACTTTAGCCTCCTTCATAATGGTTCTCATCTAGGTGAATCTGGAGAATAAATGACAACCAGCCACTCTCTGGATAATAACTTAAAGTGCTAGACATAGAAAGAGGCAGAAATTCTTATTTGGTTCAACCCTCTAATTTGATGAATGAGGAGGCTGAAGACCACAGAGACTTATGTGATTTGCCTGAGGTCACATGTCTAACTGTGGCAAAGCAGGGAATAGAACCCAGATTACAAACTGCCTCAAAGCCAACTGTTATCCAAGAGAAATGCCAAAGGCAAAGCTAGACATTTTTCTGGTCATTAATTTTAATTTCCCAGTTATTTCATCTGGATAGCTTCTAACTCTGAGACACTTTTACAGGTAAAAATCTTGGCAAATAATTAAATGGTTTCTCTGTTTAATTATTGACTCAATGGTATGTAGTAAAATCATTGGGCTTTTAAGGTGATCTTGACAATGTTGTATATGTCAGAATAAAAGGAACCTTCTGAATTTTGAGTTTATAAATCTCATTAAAGGAGTATGTAGTCAAGGTGTCAGTCAAATTTTAGAAAAGTATATGTCACATGAAGTTAAAATTGTTCCAAACAAAAAAAGAAAAAAAAAGGAAAAAGCATGTATACTTAACTATGTGTTAATAGTGTGCTTGTGAGTCATGACCAAGTCAATTTTCAGTATGAGTTATAGGTGGAAATGGTTCTTATTATTACCATTTAATATGATGTAGGTTTCAGGTACAGTACAGAAACACATATGTGAGGTGATTTAATCCTGCTAAGTCTATAATGTTTCTCTAACATTGCATTAGTCAAAGAAAATGACAAATCCTGGGCAGCTAAATGCATTCTTCTTCATTTAAAGAAATTGGATGGGTCCTTAGAACCCAGTTAAAATACCCTTCCTTTCAAATCAATAGGGGTTATTGTATTTAAGGCCCCTTTTTACCAAAAGAAAATAAAAGAAGAGAAAAATATTTAATAATATTTAGAATACTGGTTCAGTGGGAAATAGAAGAGAGACAGGGCTGGTGGTGGTGGTGTGGTGGTGGTGTGTAGGTGTGTTAGGCTGGGCCCTCAGTGGACAGTGCCTTTCCATAAGAGGCAGGTGCTTGGCTCAATTATGGCTCTACTCTGGCAGGAAAAATGATGTCTTCTAGCATGAAAAGAAACAAAACCAAAAATATGCTAGATAACATCCAGCATAGTGGAAAGGAAGAGAGGGGAAGGGAAGGAGGGAAGGGAGCAGACTCAAATGAAATACTTCGCCATTCCAGCCCTGTCAAGAATTTGCTGCATGACTTCTAGCTGCTCACTTCTCCTCTCTGGTGCCATCTGTGAAGGTTGCACTAGAAGACCTAAAGCCCCTATCCATTATAAAATTCTATGATTCTGGAATATGGATCCTGGAAACAAAAAATATATGGCTTAAGAAAAAGCCATAATATGAAGGTGTTACCCCAAAATAGAGTTCAGATACTGTGAACACCATAGTATAGTCTCATGTATACCATATTTGAGGATTATATGTGTTATACACTGGGTTTTAGTCTTTGACCAGATCCTTGTCAACTTGATCCCGACTTTCAACATAGATAATAAGAAATGAATACAAGTCAAAATGGCACAAAACTTTCTTTTGAGTAACTTTTATCTGTAAGAAGCTCCTGTCAAAGAAATTCTCAGTGATGCTACACCAGTCAGGGGCCAGTGTCCAGTGAGAGCAGCCTTGAATACAATGGCAGATTCCAGGCTTTCTCTTTCTTCAGGTTGATGGCCCTATGTAAGGTTGACTTTTCTACCTGCTCCAGCCAAGCTGCACTACTTATAGCTCAGAGAACAAGCCAAGTTTTCTCTTACCTCCATTCCGTCTGCCCTTCTTTCTACACTCTCTAACCAGCCATCTCCAAACCTACACATGCACATGGAAACCACTTATCCTTTAGGTCTCAGTTTAGTCATTAGCATTTCTCAGGAGCCTCCTCAAGACCTTCAAGCCTGAGTTTGGAGCCCCTCATAGATTTGCCTACAGTAGTCTTAGTGTATCAGTCAACTCTTGCTGTACAAATAAACAATCATGAAATGTCAGTGTGATACAACTAGAAGCATTATTTATCATTCATCCATCTGCAGGTTGGGTGGGATAGCCCTTGCTCCACTGGTAGAGATGCATAAGCTCAAGGACTTGGTAGGGCACAGTGGCTCATGCCTGTAATCTCAGTACTTTGGGAGGCTGAGGAAGGTGGATCACTTGAGGTCAGGAGTTCTAGACCATCCTATCCAACGTGGTGAAACCCCATTCCTACTAAAATTACAAAAATTAGCTGCACGTGGTGGTGCACATCTGTAATCCCATCTACTCTGGAGGCCAAGGCACAAGAATTGCTTGAACCCCGGGGAGGCGGAGGTTGCAGTGAGCCAAGATTGCACCACTGCACTACAGCCTGGGTGACAGAGTGAGACTTTGTTGCAAAAAAAAAAAGGACTTAAGCCCAACCTAGCACGCCCATTTCAAGCCTCTGCTTGTATCCCACTGCTCAAGGAAGCCACATGGCCAACACCAGCACCAAGGGCAGGGAAGTACATTCCATCCACTATGAAGCCACGGAAAGGGTGGATATGTAATAGTACTACTTACTAGGCAATCATTCAGTCTTTCCCACCTATACTAATAGTGCCTATCACAATGTATTGTCATCATCTGTATAAAGCCCCCTTTAGGCTATTACCTTCTTTAAAACAGAGGCTATGTTTTTTTCATCTTTGTATTTCCAATCCGGTATACAACAGGCACTTGAAGATATTTGAGTGAGTGAGTGAATGAATGAACTGGAAGCAGGTAGTATTCTACCAGGTTCCGTTCCTGATCCTTTATAATGCCCCTCCTATGCACCTACTCAACGTTTTTACTATGGCTACCAAAATGAGAACAAAATTATTATGAATGAGCCTGGTTTCTGTAGGGGTAGAGAGTGAGGGAGAAGAGAACCAGATTGTAAGTCACTTTACCTACTTTGGCTTTTGTCCTTGATTGCCATTGGTAGCCTCCCCCAAAAGATATCTAGCCTAAGTGGATCCCAGGCTACAGTAGTGGGACTCTAGAACACATTTAAAAAAGATATTTCAGAATCCTATCTGCTGCTCAGTAATTTGATTTTAGAGCAAACACAGGAAATGGAACACATTTCTAAGCAAATACTTCCCTGATTACTAACACATGCAAATTCATGGACTAAGTTTAGATGCATAATTAAGCATCTAGTTATTTTCGGGCCCATACTCATAGGCCAAATCAGATTCCCAAAGGAGGCACGTGGTTAGTTTATTTCTGTGTATTTGCTTACATCCTCAACTGCAGGCTTTCGCCTGGAGGAAAAAAAAAAAAAAGCATTGGCTCCGAGATCTCAGTGATCTGGTTGTGGTCCTAAAAAACAAGGTGAATCAAGGACATGGCAAGTTTTGTGATTTTAAAGGATACATCTGATCTGAATGCTGCTTCTGTGGGCAGAGAAATGCATGATGATGACCTCCTCTTTGAGAGTGGGAAATAAGGGCAAGGTAGGCGCCATCCTTAGCACAGCTGTCACTCTTGTAATGAATGATTAATGGTCTGCTGGCCAAAGCCAACATCAACTTCCCATGTTGCAACTGCTTTTTATATACTTTCATCATCCATATGAAAATGTTAATGCCATGTGATTTTGTGCCAAATGACATGCTCAGATGCCAGTTTTACACATGCAAAACAGAAGAGTGGTTTGGAAAGTTTGTATTCGTTGTTACTTTACAAGCAAATGGCATCACCCCCTTACCTCCTGGTCACAGTGATCCACTGTTCGACGTGCTTTTTGATTTTCCTAAAGGCATCATTTGCTTGAGTTTCTTCACAAGACATCCACTTAACAACACTTTCACTATGAGCAGGGATTTGTGACAGAGAGCAGTTGATGAATACCACAGTGAGACAAGGCCCCTCTGGGGGCACTGGTGGCCTGCTTTGCCCCAACTTCCTACATCATCATTATGGAGAAAGACCTCCTCTGACCAGCTGTGCTGGAGCATTCAGAGAATGCCTTGTGCTGTCTACTCTTTTTCCTCTCCACCTCACCTCTCCCACACATTTCCCTTCCATAAGCCTCCCATGGAGGATGGTTTCAGAGTCTGTTCTCTGCTAATTGGGAAAAAAGGTCCTCTGTTTTTAAGGGATTGTAGAGCCCATGATGTACATATGAGCCACCTTGTTTTAATACCATTTGATGAGAATGTACCACACGGCTAGTTACTATGTTCAGGAACATTAATATGTTTGTACCTCAAGAACAACTCTAACAGCTCTACAAGCTAGATATTATTATCTCCATTTCACAGATGAACTGAAGAAATTTTTCCAAATCCCAAGTAAATGAAAAAGCTGGGATTTAAACCCAAGCCTGTCTGATCACAAATCCTAGGCTCTCAACCAATTCATACAAGCCTCCTCCACAATCCTTGTGGATACCTACAGAAGACTCACAAGGCCCAAGTCTAGTTTTTAATTAAAATAACACTTGTTAATAATGCCTTGCTTTAAAGACGTTTGAGTTCTTCATTGCAAAGTATCACTGCAAAAAGCAATGAACTCAATTTGTCTAAGGTTTTATTTTCTAAATATATACTTTTCCCTGAATATCCAAAACTAAGATTGCAAATCTCTCCTTGCTTCCACGTTCCCGCTGGGTATAAATAGTATGACCATGTTGAAATCTTACGTTCTCTTATCCACTTCATTTTTAACAGGCAGAAATGAGTAATGTGAGAGCCTGCAATTGTAATCTTCACAAAGTATATCACATACAGTTCAAAAACATCAAGTGGCATGTTAAAGAAGCTTTTGGAGAATAAATTGAGCATGACACAAGAAGAAGAAAAACAGAATCCATGATTTTTCAAAACATGATCTTGCTTCAGATGAGAAAGCTCTGTGCTTAGTTTGCTGTGGGTACTTCTTTGTGTCCATTGTGGCCTCCTATCTAACATAAGGATTCCTTTCCCCAGGTGGTGGACACAGTGGGTAGGAGAGTCTGTCCATATCCCAAAGGTGTGCCAAAAGGATTTATCAAGAAGGGGATGATGGAGGTTGCTCTTCCAAAAGTGTCCAGAGTCACTGAGACCTGACCTGTGTATTTTGTATTCCATCCCTGTCAGGTAAAGAATATATATTTAAGTTCATCTTCTTGGGAGAGGGAGATGAGAGCTGGGGGCTAACGTCCAATCAAAATGAAAAAGAAAATGTGTTTGTGGCTAAAGGAAGCATCCAGAAGACATAGCAAAGATCACTCTGTTCCCTTTTGTCAGAGCTTTGCTTTCCCTTTGTCTCCAAAATTCAGGAGCTGGAAACAAGCCTGAGTGTGTGATGTTCTTGGAACCTCTAGGAACAGCTTTAGCTCCAGACACATTTTGCAGTTCCCACATTAACAGTCCTGCTCTTCTTGCTGATGAGAAGTAGTTGAAACACTTCTTGGATAAGCAGTTGCTTGGGGTATATTTACCTTTTCCAACAAACACAAAGGCTGTACCTCTCCTACATAAAGGTGTGAGCAGCACAAACATGTGACACAGTGCTATGCAGCTGAAATCAATTTAAAGAATTAGAGAATGGACCGTAGTCCAAATTGGCTATTATGCTGCTGCTGGGGTCTTTAAAAAAATGCCATTTTCCTTTGCTTTGTTACTTTAAGCTTATCTTTTAAGCACAGATGTTCTGTGCTTCTAAATTTCATGTGTCCAGAAAATTGGCGGATATAATGTAAATGAGATTACCCCTTGCCCCTCCATGACGATGAGATTGGACAAGACCTCTGTTGCCATTGCTTAGACCCCAAATGCACAAAACCAGGAATTAGTCTTTTGGTTCTCTCCACTTCCTATTCCCATAAAAACTGTTCGCTCTAGGACACTGTCCACTTCTTATCAACAGCATTTCCTTCTTGGGTATTACCAGTGATAATAGCTCAGGCTTGCCTTTTTCTCCAGCACTCACATGAATATCTATTGACACCAGGGTGCTGGTGGAGAACATATCTCCAGAGAGCCCAACGGGACGCTTTGCAGAACCATTGTCACAGTTATTTCTTGATCATATGGCTTTCTAATTAATTTCTAACTTTTTCATGAATACACATGAGAAGAAGGGCATTGGGGAGAAACAGACTTCTGTGGAATATTATTTCTCATTTATTTGTATTCCAAAAAATAAGATCCTGCGTACCTTTCAAGGCCCAGCTTCAAGTTCACCTCCACCATGGAGTCATCATCCAAATTTAACTCAGCAGTTACCTCTTCCTCCTCTGAGCTTCCTTATCTTTTGGGGGTACCTCAGTCACAGCACTCATCACATCATGTTTGATCATTTAGTTTTTATTACCAATCTACTTCTCGACTGTAAACTGCTGGTTGGCAATGGCTAAGTTCTACTCAACTCTGTCTCTGTATTGAGCATCCTGCATGGTGCTTGTATGTAATATCTTTTCAATAAATGTTTGCAGAAATGTCTGCATCTATGAAATAGTTTTTTGAAATATCACATTCCAGAGATGTTAAGATGCACTATTTCGGTGGTTCTGAAACTTTATCATGCATCGGAATCACTCAGAGGGCTTCTTACACCAGATTGCTGGGTTCTACCTCCAGAGCTTCTGATTCAGTAGGTCTACAGTGGACAGGCTGTATAATTTGCATAGCTAAAAAGCTCCCTGGTGATACTGGTGATGCTGGTCCAGAGACCACACTTGGAGGAGTAATAAACTATCCTTTATTCATATTTTAATATCTCATATCCATCTAAATCTGAAATTTGTTGACATGTCAGTTTAGTTGACAACTTTTTGCTTTCATAGTAGTATATAAAATAATGGTTTTACAATCGACAGCATCTTAGATTAAATGAAATGTGACAGGCTTCCTGTTACATATTTGAATCTGTATTATAAAACATCAATTACCTCATAAATGAATTAATTCCCTTATAAAAGGGCTCAAGGGAACTAACTAGCTCCTCTTTTCTCTTCTGCTCTTCCATCATGGGAGGACAGAGATATCTTGGAAGCAGAAACCAGACACTCATCAGACACTGAACCTTGGTCTTGCACTTTCCAGAGTGCATAACTATGAGCAATAACTTGATGCTGTCTATAAATTACCCAGTCTGAGCTATTTTGTTATGGCAATAAAAAAGGGACTAAGACACTCACCAACAAATGCCAGCTCTTTTCTCCAAAGCTAACAACAACAAAAACCAAGCAAGAGCAATAACGCCAGGGAGCCCATTAAATTGAAAACATTCCAGCAAGTATCCCAAGGTCACAGACCCAGATACGTTTTGCTAGCCACCTTCCTGGAAGGAGTGGGCCACGTTTTCCATCCTCAGAAAATGCTGTTTGCAAGGAAAGCAGTGAGAGCAGAGATAATCAATCTAGGCATATCATAGTCAAATTGCTGAAGACCAAAGATGAAGACCAAATCTTAAAACCTCCTAGAGGAAAAAGACAGATTACATATGGGGGAAAACAATACAGATGAAGGCTGACTTAGAGAAAAAATGGAACCTAGAACAATATGGAATAGCATTTTTTAAAGTATTGAAAGGAGAAAATTGTCAGCCTAGAATTCTACAAAAACATCCTTTAGAAATTCAAGTAAAATAAAAGGTATTTGCAGAAAGACAAAAGTTGAGGGATTTATCTCTAGAAGACTTATTGTACAAGAAATAAATTTTTAAAAGAATAAAGAACAATAGGGAGGGTAAATACCTGGGTAAATGTAAAATAACCTTTTCTTTTTGAGTGATATATATTCATATCAATAAATAGATATAGGTATAAATAGACATGTATGAAGATACATATGTAATTCTTTAAAAGGTTATTGAATGAAGCAAAAATAACATTGTGGAATTTATAGCATATGTAGAAGTAAAATATTTTTTTAAAATAGCGTAAATGGTGGAGGGACTCTAAATGAAATTACTCAATTGGAAATGTCTTCCATTGATATGAAGAAGTATATGATTGAAGGTAGATTAAGATGATTTAAATATGCATAGCATAATGTCTAAAATAACTCCAAAAAATCTCACAGAGGTATTACAAAAAGGTAGAGCTTAAAGGTTGATACAGGAGATTAAATGGTATATTGAAAAATACATGATTCACCTGAAAGAGAGCAGAAAAAGCAAGACAAATGAATGGAAAAAGATGAGATAAAAAATAGATTCAAAATATATGAAGCAAAACCAAGTAGAATTAATGAGAGAGAAAGACAAATCTACAGTCATGGTTAAACATATTAACATCACTTTCTGAGCAACTGATTTAAAAAGTAGGGTATAAGAGTATAATTTAAAAATATTTGATCAACACCATGAACCAATTTGACCTAAACAATATTTACAAAACACCACTCCCAACAACAGCAAAATATACATTCTTTTTAACTTTGCATGAACTATTAACCAAGATAGATAAAAAATGTTGAGCCATAAAATAAGACTCATTAAAATTAAAAAGATTGAAACCACACAGAGTACATTTATGACCATAATGACATTAATATGGAAATCAATAACCATAAGATATCTGAAAAAAATCAAATATTTAAAAATTAAACATTATATATCTAACATATGGTCAAAGGAGAAATTACAAAGGAAATTTGAAATCATCTGAACTGAATGATAATGAACACACAACTTATCAAGATTTGTGAGATGTAGCTAAAGAAGTACTTAGAGGGAAATGTATAGCATTCAATTTTTTTAAAAAGGGAGGTATAGAATCAATTATCTAAGCCTTCACATGAAGAAGCTAGAAAAATAACAACTAAAACCCAAAGTATAAGAAAAAAACATGATGGTAAGAATGTCAATTAATAAAACAGAAAATTGACAAAAAGAGAGCATCAACAATGTTAAAAGTGTGTTTTAAAAAAGATTAATGAGGCCGGGCACGGTGGCTCAAGCCTGTAATCCCAGCACTTTGGGAGGCCGAGACAGGCGGATCACAAGATCAGGAGATCGAGACCATCCTGGCTAACCCCATCTCTACTAAAAAATACAAAAAAACTAGCCAGGCGAGGTGGCGGGCACCTGTAGTCCCAGCTACTCAGGAGACTGAGGCAGGAGAATGGCATAAACCAGGGAGGCAGAGCTTGCAGTAAGCCGAGATCCGGCCACTGCACTCCAGCCTGGGCGACAGAGCGAGACTCCGTCTCAAAAAAAAAAAAAAAAAAAAAAAAAAAAAGATTAATGAAACCCAGGGCAAGACTGATAAGTGAAACAGAAAATCCCCATTACAAGTATTAGAAATGAAAAAAAAAGGGGGGGGGCATTTCTACAGACCCTACAGTTATGAAAAAGATAGCAAGGAAATATTCTGAACAACTTTAAGTCAAAAATTAAACAATTTAGATGAAATAGAAAAATAATTTTAAAAACACAACTTACCAAAATACATAACAGAACTATAACAACATAAATATTCTTATGTCAATTCAAGTAATTGAATTTATTATCAAAATTTTTTAATAAAGAAAACTTGAGATCTAGGTGACTTCACCAATGAAGTCTATTATTTAAGGATGAAATAATACCAACTCAACACAAGTTCTCTCAAAAATAGAGACAGAGAGAATAATTCTCATGAAGCCAGCACACTGCCAATGCCAAATACTGACAATGACATTATAATAAAATAAAATTACAGACCAATATTCCTTATGAGTACAGCTGAAAAATCCTTAACAAAATATTAGCAAAATGAATCTACTAATATATTGCCAAAATACACATCATGACCAAGTGAGGGTTTTTAAAGAAATGTAAGATTGGTTTCACATCTGAAAATTAGTCAATGAAATTAAAGAATAGAGGAAAACGATACGATGATCTCAGTAGATGCATTAAAAGTCTTTGACCAAAGTCAACCTCCATTCATGATAAAAACTCTTGAGCAAATTAGAAATAGAAACGAACTTCAAACTGCTAAAAAGGATCTCTTAAAACCTACAACTAATATAATACTTACTGATTTTTCCTTTTAATATCAAGAACAAGGCAAGGACTTTCACTTTCATCCTTTCTACTTTACATTTAACTGGCAGTTCTAGCCAATGCAATAAGAAGAGAAAAAGAAATAGCAGGCATACAGATAAAGGAAAGAAAGAAGTAAATTCGTGTACAGAGAAAAGTAAAACTGTCATTCTTTGCAGATGACAGAATTGTTTATATATAAAACTATGGATACAAAATAACTACAAGAAACTAAATAATGAATTTACCTAGGTCAATATATAAAAATCAATTCTATTTCTATATACCAGCAGTACACAATTGGAAAACAGCATGTAAAAAATACCATATGCAATAGTATCAAAAAATATGAAATACTTAGGAAAAAGCTAAGAGAAATGTACAATATCTCTATGTAAAAAAATGTAAAACATTGCTGTGAGAAATTAAAGAAACCCAGACAAAAGGGAGAGACATTCAATGTTTATGAAGTAGAAGATGCAATGCTGTTAAGATATTTATTTTCCTCAGATTTATTTATGAATTTAATACGATCATCAAAATTTCAGTAGGACTTTTTAGAGAAATTTATAAGCTGAGCCTAAAACTGATATGAAAATGCCAAAGCAATCTTGAAAAAATTAACGTTGAAAGATTTATAATACCTGGTTCTAAAACTGAATGTTAGACTAATCAATGCATTGTAGTATTGACATGAAGACAGGCAAATACATCAAGAGAACAGAATCCAGAAATAGACTCACATGTATAGAGTTAATTTTTTTAAATGCTTTATTAGAGTAGTTTTAGGTTCACATCAAATTAGAATCAAATGATTTTTAGCTAAATGTGACAAGGTGATTTCATGAAGAAAAGAAGACTTTTTTTTTTTTATTATGCTTTAAGTTCCAGGGTACATGTGCATAACGTGCAGGTTTGTTACATATGTATACTTGTGCCATGTTGGTGTGCTGCACCCATCAACTCGTCAGCACCCATCAATTCATCATTTATATCATGTATAACTCCCAATGCAATCACTCCCCCCTCCCCCCTCCCCATGATAGGCCCCAGTGTGTGATGTTCCCCTTCCCAAGTCCAAGTGATCTCATTGTTCAGTTCCCACCTATGAGTGAGAACATGCGGTGTTTGGTTTTCTCTTCTTGTGATAGTTTGCTAAGAATGATGGTTTCCAGCTGCATCCATGTCCCTACAAAGGATGCAAACTCATCCTTTTTTATGGCTGCATAGTATTCCATGGTGTATATGTGCCACATTTTCTTCATCCAGTCTGTCACAGATAGACATTTGGTTGATTCCAAGTCTTTGCTATTGTGAATAGTGCCGCAATAAACATACGTGTGCATGTGTCTTTGTAGTAGAATAATTTATAATCCTTTGGGTATATACCCAGTAGTGGGATGGCTGGGTCATATGGTACATCTAGTTCTAGATCCTTGAGGAATTGCCATACTGTTTTCCATTATGGTTGAACTAGTTTACAATCCCACCAACAGTGTAAAAGTGTTCCTATTTCTCCACATCCTCTCCAACACCTGTTGTTTCCTGACTTTTTAATGATTGCCATTCTAACTGGTGTGAGATGGTATCTCATTGTGGTTTTGATTTGCATTTCTCTGATGGCGAGTGATGATGAGCATTTTTTCATGTGTCTGTTGGCTGTATGAATGTCTTCTTTTGAGAACTATCTGTTCATATCCTTTGCCCACTTTTTGATGGGGTTGTTTGTTTTTTTCTTGTATATTTGTTTGAGTTCTTTGTAGGTTCTGGATATTAGCCCTTTGTCAGATGAGTAGATTGCAAAAATTTTCTCCCATTCTGTAGGTTGCCTGTTCACTCTGGTGGTAGTTTCTTTTGCTGTGCAGAAGCTCTTTAGTTTAATTAGATCCCATTTGTCAATTTTGGCTTTTGCTGCTGTTGCTTTTGGTGTTTTAGACATGAAGTCCTTGCCCATGCCTATGTCCTGAATGGTACTACCTAGATTTTCTTCTGGGTTTTTATGGTATTAGGTCTAACATTTCAGTCTCTAACCCACCTTGAATTAATCTTCGTATAAGGAGTAAGGAAAGGATCCAGTTTCAGCTTTCTACTTATGGCTAGCCAATTTTCCCAGCACCATTTATTAAATAGGGAATCCTTTCCCCATTTCTTGTTTCGCTCAGATTTGTCAAAGATCAGATGGCTGTAGATGTGTGGTATTATTTCTGAGGACTCTGTTCTGTTCCATTGGTCTATATCTCTGTTGTGGTACCAGTACCATGCTGTTTTGGTTACTGTAGCCTTGTAGTATAGTTTGAAGTCAGGTAGCGTGACGCCTCCAGCTTTGTCCTTTTGACTTAGGATTGTCTTGGCAATGCGGGCTCTTTTTTGGTTCCATATGAACTTTAAAGCAGTTTTTTCCAATTCTGTGAAGAAACTCATTGGTAGCTTGATGGGGATGGCATTGAATCTATAAATAACCTTGGGCAGTATGGCCATTTTCACGATATTGATTCTTCCTATCCATGAGCATGGTATGTTCTTCCATTTGTTTGTGTCCTCTTTGATTTCACTGAGCAGTGGTTTGTAGTTCTCCTTGAAGAGGTCCTTTGTGTCCCTTGTAAGTTGGATTCCTAGGTATTTCATTCTCTTTGAAGCAATTGTGAATGGAAGTTCATTCATGATTTGGCTCTCTGTGTGTCTGTTACTGGTGTATAAGAATGCTTGTGATTTTTGCACATTAATTTTGTATCCTGAGACTTTGCTGAAGTTGCTTATCAGCTTAAGGAGATTTTGGGCTGAGAAATGGGGTTTTCTAAATGTACAATCATGTCATCTGCAAACAAGGACAATTTGACTTCTTCTTTTCCTAACTGGATACTCTTTATTTCTTTCTCTTGCCTGATTGCCCTAGCCAGAACTTCCAACACTATGTTGAATAGGAGTGGTGAGAGAGGGCATCCCTGTCTTGTGCCAGTTTTCAAAGGGAATTTTTCCAGTTTTTGCCCATTCAGTATGATATTAGTTGTGGGTTTGTCATAAATAGCTCTTATTATTTTGAGGTACGTTCCATCAATACCGAATTTATTGAGCGTTTTTAGCATGAAGGGCTGTTGAATTTTGTCAAAAGCCTTTTCTGCATCTATTGAGATAATCATGTGGTTCTTGTCTTTGGTTCTGTTTATATGCTGGATTATGTTTATTGATTTGTGAATGTTGAACCAGCCTTGCATCCCAGGGATGAAGCGCACTTGATCATGGTGGATAAGCTTTTTGATGTGCTGCTGAATCCGGTTTGCCAGTATTGTATTGAGGATTTTTGCATCGATGTTCATCTGGGATATTGGTCTAAAATTCTCTTTTTTTGTTGTGTCTCTGCCAGGCTTTGGTATCAGGATGATGTTGGCCTCATAAAATGAGTTAGGGAGGATTCCCTCTTTTTCTATTGATTGGAATAGTTCCAGAAGGAATGGTACCAGCTCCTCCTTGTACCTCTGGTAGAATTCAGCTGTGAATCCATCTGGTCCTGGACTTTTTTTGGTGGGTAGGCTATTAATTATTGCCTCAATTTCAGAGCCTGCTATTGGTCTATTCAGGATTCAACTTCTTCCTGGTTTAGTCTTGGAGAGTGTAAGTGTCCAGGAAATTATCCATTTCTTCTAGATTTTCTAGTTGATTTGCGTAGAGGTCTTTATAGTATTCTCTGATGGTAGTTTGTATTTCTGTGGGGTCCGTGGTGATATCCCCTTTATCATTTTTTATTGCGTCTATTTGATTCCTCTCTCTTTTCTTCTTTATTAGTCTTGCTAGCGGTCTGTCAACTTTGTTGATCTTTTGAAAAAACCAACTCCTGGATTCATTGATTTTTTGGAGGGTTTTTTGTGTCTCTATCTCCTTCAGTTCTGCTCTGATCTTAGTTATTTCTTACCTTCTGCTAGCTTTTGAATGTGTTTGCTCTTGCCTCTCTAGTTCTTTTAATTGTGATGTTAGGGTGTCAATTTTAGATCTTTCCTGCTTTCTCTTGTGGGCATTTAGTGCTATAAATTTCCCTCTACACACTGCTTTAAATGTGTCCCAGAGATTCTGGTATGTTGTATCTTTGTTCTCATTGGTTTCAAAGAACATTTTTATTTCTGCCTTCATTTCGTTATGTACCCAGTAGTCATTGAGGAGCAGGTTGTTCAGTTTCCACGTAGTTGAGCGGTTTTGATTGAGTTTGTTAGTCCTGAGTTCTAGTTTGATTGCACTGTGGTCTCAGAGACAGTTTGTTATAATTTCTGTTCTTTTACATTTGCTGAGGAGTGCTTTACTTCCAATGATGTGCTCAATTTTGGAATAAGTGCGATGTGGTGCTGAGAAGAATGTATATTCTGTTGATTTGGGGTGGAGAGTTCTATAGATGTCTATTAGGTCCGCTTGGTGCAGAGATGAGTTCAATTCCTGGATATCCTTGTTAACTTTCTGTCTCGATCTGTCTAATGTTGACAGTGGAGTGTTGAAGTCTCCCATTATTATTGTGTGGGAGTCTAAGTCTCTTTGTAAGTCTCTAAGGACTTGCTTTGTGAATCTGGGTGCTCCTGTATTGGGTGCATATATATCTAGGATAGTTAGCTCTTCCTGTTGAATTGATCCCTTTACCATTATGTAATGGCCTTCTTTGTCTCTTTTGATCTTTGATGGTTTAAAGTGTGTTTTATCAGAGACTAGGATTGCAACCTCTGCCTTTTTTGTTTTCCATTTGCTTGGTAGATCTTCCTCCATCCCTTTATTTTGAGCCTATGTATGTCTCTGCATGTGAGATGGGTCTCCTGAATACAGCAGACTGATGTGTCTTGACTCTTGATCCAGTTTGCCAGTCTGTGTCTTTTAATTGGAGCATTTAGTCCATTTACATTTAAGGTTAATATTGTTATGTGTGAACTTGATCCTGCCATTATGATATAACTGGTTATTTTGCTCATTAGTTGATGCAGTTTCTTCCTAGCCTCGATGGTCTTTACATTTTGGCATGTTTTTGCAATGGCTGGTACCGGTTGTTCCATTCCATGTTTAGGGCTTCCTTCAGGATCTCTTGTAAGGCAGGCCTGGTGGTGACAAAATCTCTAAGCATTTGCTTATCTGTAAAGGATTTTATTTCTCCTTCACTGATGAAACTTAGTTTGGCTGCATATGAAATTCTGGGTTGAAAATTCTTTTCTTTAAGAACGTTGAATATTGGCCCCCACTCTCTTCTGGCTTGTAGAGTTTCTGCCGAGAGATCTGCTGTTAGTCTGATGGGCTTCCCTTTGTGGGTAACCCGACCTTTCTCTCTGGCTGCCCTTAAGATTTTTTCCTTCATTTCAACTTTGGTGAATCTGGCAATTATGTGTCTTGGAGTTGCTCTTCTGGAGGAGTATCTTTGTGGCGTTCTCTGTATTTCCTGAATTTGAATGTTGGCCTGCCCTACTAGGTTGGGGAAGTTCTCCTGGATGATATCCTGAAGAGTGTTTTCCAACTTGGTTGCATTTTCCCCCTCACTTTCAGGCACCCCAATCAGACGTAGATTTGGTCTTTTTATATAATCCCATACTTCTTGCAGGCTTTGTTCATTTCTTTTTCTTCTTTTTTCTTTTGGTTTCTCTTCTCGCTTCATTTCATTCATTTGATCCTCAATCGCTGATACTCTTTCTTCCAGTTGATCGAGTCGGTTACTGAAGCTTGTGGATTTGTCACGTATTTCTCGTGTCATGGTTTTCATCTCTGTCATTTCATTTATGACCTTCTCTGCATTAGTTATCTAGCTGTCAATTCTTCCACTCTTTTTTCAAGATTTTTAGTTTCTTTGCACTGGGTACGTAATTCCTCCTTTAGCTCTGAGAAGTTTGATGGACTGAAGCCTTCTTCTCTCATCTCGTCAAAGTCATTCTCTGACCAGCTTTGATCCGTTGCTGGTGATGGGCTGCGCTCCTTTGCAGGGGGAGATGTGCTGTTATTTTTTGAATTTCCAGCTTTTCTGCCCTGCTTCTTCCCCATCTTTGTGGTTTTATCTGCCTCTGGTCTTTGATGATGGTGACGTACTGATGGGGTTTTGGTATAGGTGTTCTTCCTGTTTGGTAGTTTTCCTTCTAATAGTCAAGACCCTCAGCTGTAGGTCTGTTGGAGATTGCTTGAGGTCCACTCCAGACCCTGTTTGCCTGAGTATCAGCAGCAGAGGTTGCAGAAGATAGAATATTGCTGAACAGCGAGTGTACCTGTCTGATTCTTACTTTGGAAGCTTCCTCTCAGGGGTGTACTCCACCCTGTGAGGTGTGGGGTGTCAGACTGCCCCTAGTGGGGGATGTCTCCCAGTTAGGCTACTCAGGGGTCAGGGACCCACTGGAGCAGACAGTCTGTCCGTTCTCAGATCTCAACCTCCGTGTTGGGAGATCCACTGCTCTCTTCAAAGCTGTCAGACAGAGTCGTTTGCATCTGCAGAGGTTCTGCTGCCTTTTTGTTGTTGTTTTTTTTTTTTAGCTGTGCCCTGTCCCCAGAGGTGGAGTCTACAGAGACAGGCAGGTTTCCTTGAGCTGCTGTGAGCTCCACCCAGTTTGAGCTTCCCAGTGGCTTTGTTTACCTACTTAAGCCTCAGCAATGGCAGGCGCCCCTCCCCCAGCCTCACTGCTGCCTTGCGGTTAGATCGCAGACTGCTGTGTTAGCAATGAGGGAGGCTCCGTGGCCGTGGGACCCTCCCGGCCAGGTGTGGGATATATTCTCCTGGTGTGCCCGTTTGCTTAAAGCGCAATATTGGGGTGGGAGTTACCCGATTTTCCAGGTGTTGTGTGTCTCAGTTCCCCTGGCTAGGAAAAGGGATTCCCTTCCCCCTTGCGCTTCCCAGGTGAGGCAATGCCTCACCCTGCTTCAGCTCTTGCTGGTCGGGCTGCAGCAGCTGACCAGCACCGATTGTCCGGCACTCCCTAGTGAGATGACCCAGTACCTTAGTTGAAAATGCAGAAATCACCGGTCTTCTGTGTCGCTCGCGCTGGGAGTTGGAGACTGGAGCTGTTCCTATTCGGCCATCTTGCTCCGCCCCCTCAGAAGACTTGTTAACAAGTGGTGCTGGAACAACTGGATGGCCATATAAAAAACAAACAAAAATCTTGACTCCTGTCACACTCCATATAATAAGATAGTTTGAGATAAACTTAGAACAAAATATAACCTAGAACAATAAAGTTTCTAGCAGAAAGCATAAAAGTGTAACTTTACAACCTTGGAGTAGGCAAATTTTTTTTAGACAGAACACAGAAAGCACTAACTATGAAAAATGATAGCTGGTTTTCATTAAAATAAAAATCTCTGCATACCAAAAGATACCATTAAGAAAATGAATACGCAAATCAGTACATATATCTGACAAGGGCGTGTATCTATTGTATATAAATAATTCCTTCAAATCAATAATAAGACAATTTAATTTTTTTAATGGGCAAAAGATTGAAGCTGTCATTTCACAAAAGAAGAGACATACAGTAGTCCCTCCCTTTATCCTTGATTTCACTTTCCAGTTTCAGTTACCTACAGTAAACCACAGTCAGAAAATACTAAATAGAAAATGTCAGAAATAAACAATTCATGGTTTAAAATCATCCACTGTTCTGAGTAGCATGATGAAATCTTGAGCAATCCTGCTCTATTCTACCAGGACCTGAATCATCCCTTTGTCCAGCATATCCACAGTCTATGCTACCCACCCATTAGTCAGTAGCTGCCTTAGTTATCAGATTTTTAAAAAATAGTACATATAGAGTTCAGTAATATCCCTGGCTTCATGCAGCCACTGGGGTTCTTAGAATGAATCCCCCAGGGACAAGTGGGTACTACTACGTAAGAACAACCAATAAGCACATGAAAGTGTTTTCAACATCCTTAATCATCACTGATATGCAAATTAAAACCACCATGAGATGTCCTTTTGCACCTATTAAAATGGCTCAGATATAGAGGTAAGACAATACCAAAAGTTGATGTGGATGTGGAGAAATGGAACTCTCAAACACTGGTAGGAATGCAAATGGTACAACCACTTAGGAAAATAGTTTGTCAGATTTTTATAAAGTTAACTTCTTCGTCTATCCTACAACCACAATTCCACCCTCAATATTTCTCAAAACAAATGAAAGCATATGTCCACAAAAAGAGCTACACAAGAATACTCAAAGAAGCTTTTCCATAATAGCCCAAACTGGAAACAACCCAAATCAATATGAAGGTGGATGAACATACTCTGGCATATTCATAAATTGAATATTAGTCAAAAAGAAATAGATATGTATTAGTCAATAGATATATATTAGTCAAAAAGACAAAGAAAAAACTACTGGCCGGGCATGGTGGCTCACACCTGTAATCCCAGCACTTTGGGAGGCTGAGGCGGGCGGATCACCTGAGGTCAGAAGTTCAAGACCAGTCTGACCAACATAGTGAAACCCCATCTCTACTAAAACTACAAAAGTAGCCAGGCATGGTGGCACATGCCTGTAATCCCAGCTACTCAGGAGGCTGAGGCAGGAGAATCACTTGAACCCGGGAGGCAGAGGTTGTGGTGAGCCGAGATTGTACCATTGCACTCCAGCCTGGGCAACAAGAACAAAACTCTGTCTCAAAAAAAGAAAAAAGAAAAAATTACTGATGATGTAACAGTGTGAATAAAACTTGAGACTTCCAATTATGCTAAGTGAAAGAAACTGCACAAAAAGTGTGTAATATATGAACCAATTCTATAAAGTGCAAAACTAGGCACAATTAATCTCTGGTTAAAAAAATACATGAACAGTGGTTGCCTCTTGTTTGGTGTAGTCAATTGTCATGATGTATTCAACTGTCAAAATAATTGAACTGAATACTTAATACTTTCTGGTAGATTGTATGTAAATTATACCTCAGTTTTTAGAAAAGCAACTACATCTGGTGGATAGCAGCTACACAAATTACTATGAAGGTAAAGTTTGCTCATCTAAGAAACATTTATTAATAACTTACATGACAAGTACCATGCTAATCTCTGGGAATACCAAACTCTACAAGATGTGATCCCAGCACTGAAGAATGCATGGATTCTAAGGGATGGGGAAAGCACAATTTCACAATGTCAAAACAAGTGTTTAATGCAGCTATAGACTATGACTGTATATGGGAGCACAGAGGAGTGAGCAAGATGTTACAGACCAGGATAATGACCACTTGTCTGACTATAGTGGCTGAATCATTGCTTGGGGTAGAACGTTGCCTTTTATTTTTGGCCTTTGGGACTCGGGGAAATATCTTAGCAGGTGTAATGACTCTAAATAACAGTTCCCCAAAACTTTAGGACAAAGTCTTTTTCCAAGTGGGAAACTGGAGATACGTTTTCACCAGAATAAGCAGAAAAAGGTCAAACACTTCCTGAGTAATAGATTTAGAGAGCAGCAGGTCTCTCAAGCCAGGGTCCCTATGCCACGCTGCAGAGCAGCCCACAAAACACCCTAGAGGATGTGGCTTGCTGGCCACACCCCTTAAGTCATGATAGCCCTGCCAAAGAATGTAGGGCCCCAGCAAAGAATGTCCTGAAAGCCATTTAAGAGCCTTCCAGGAAAACCACAGCCAGCAATCCACCACTTGCAATGTGTGTGGCTGGGCTCCTGCTTCTCTTTGCCTTCCTTGGCTCCCTGAGCTCCCATCAAATCCCAAGTCATCTCAAAAGGAGGTGCAGGGCCAGTTGCAGTTTACTTGCTGGTGATAGAGAGGACAAGGCACCTGCCTGCAGGTCTCCAAAGACAGCACTAGGGAGCCTCCCTCTGAGTGCCTTCAGGGTCTCCCTGCAAAGCTCCAGCTCCTGTAAGATTGCGATTGTGACTCTCAACAGATGAATCCCCAGAGAGAAGTCATTGTAGGGGAAGCTCCAACAAGTTCATGGCCCCCTCCTCCATCTTCAGAGCCCCCATCCTCAAATCTCTTTCTCTCTGTCCCTCTTTTCTGTTATCACACCTCCTCCTGTCTGATCTGACTCCTGCATCCTGCTTATGAGGACCCTTGGGTTTGCATTGAATCTACTCAGATTATTCAGTATAATCTCTCCATCTCAAGATCTGCTATTTGATCACATCTGCAGAGCCTCTTGTCATATATGGCAAGATTCACAGGTTCCAAGCTTTAGGATGCAAACATCTTTGGGGGATCGTTACTCAGCCTACCACTACAACTCTAAGCCAATCTTACCTCGAGAGAATAATAATAACCAATGCATCTAGCCATTGAGTGCTTACTATATGATATGGATATGAAGATAAATATTGCTATCTGTATATAGAGAGATTTTTATAGAGATATTTATACACTTACATTGATAGACTGTCTTCCCACACATACGTATTTTCTCACCATAGCCCTGCAAAGTCATTTCATTTTACAAATGAGGAGAGGAAGCCTGAGGAATTTTGAAGGACGAAACACTGTATAACGGGTAGTCAGCATGGGTTTTGATGACTCCAGAGCCAATGCTCTCTACCTTGTTGCCTTCTATTTCTGTTCCATGTTTTGGTGAGAAACCCAGAGTATGAATTTTGCGCATATGTCTTCAACCTAATTTTTTTTCTCCAAGTTAGGACTGGAAAAGCCCACATCTGTGGCTTGGAAGATAAGGAAGGTGTTATTCCCAGTTGGCCACATCTCTAGAAAACAGAAAATTCTGCATTTCCCCCAGTAACAAAATTGTTCATTGCTTATCCGTAGTATATTGTTTTTTTTCTTGCTTTACCTCCCTCAATGTTTTTACTTTTCCTCATCAGTCTCCAACCTCAGTAGAAGATGTATTTCCAAGCAGAACCATTCACCAATCTAAAATGTTTTCCTTTTTTTTTGAAAACTATTTCTTCATAGAATCCATCACAAATTATTCAAGCATTCTGGAAAGAAAAGTCGAGAAATACTACAGTAAAGGAAACAAAATTGGAGGCTGAAAAATATACATACATTAAACCATGGTTAAAAAACTAAATAAAATAATTTTTGTTTCACTATCTTGTGAAACAAAAATTAGTGAAGATTTGTTTTAACTCTATTACCTGGACAACACCATTCTTAGTTTTCTTCAGCAGAATTTATCTTAAAATATTTTAATGTGTTGATTCGATCAGAATTATTTCTCAAAAACAACACTTAAATGGCAATTGCTGATTCTTGCTTGCAAGAGCTCATTCATCTCTATTATAGTTAATATTGCTCTGTTAAGCCTTTGGTTGAGGACAAGAATGAAATACACTCCTGATTTCCATATGCCTCTTTCACTGCAAAATCGTGTGCTCTGGGAATTCTTGGTCATATTGCATAGGTTTTTTTTGTTGTTGTTGCCTCCTCAAAAAAATGGCTCAAGCATATTTATTGATAAGTAAGACAATGTTAAAATCTGTATTATGAATAAGTTATTTCAAATAAAATTGGGGAAATCTAGGGCAGCTGGGGCAGGAAGGTAATGAATCAAGTATTGGGGCTCCTGCCCTAAGCTGTGATAAGCACACCAAGGTAAGGCCACCCCGAGGACCTCCAGGAGCTCAGAGAGGGACCTCCTGCCCCTAGCACCCTGCCTTGCCTCACTGGAACCCTCCTCATCCCCCTTCCCTGGCAAAGACATACCATGGCAAGACCCCCACCCAGAGGTTTATACTGAAAATAGTAGGCAATGCTCTGGTTGTAATATGAATGATCATAAATTGAGCAATGGGTTATTCACATTTTTATCTTAAAATACTTAAGTGCTTGAAGAGGATTTAATTATCACAGCATGAGTCGATAAGTAGGCAGTTTTGAAGATTTTAAAGGACGTATCTGGGTAGTTTTAAGATCACCAGAGGCCGTTAACCCTCATAATTTACTGTCTATGTTTACTCGAATCTTTTCAAATGGATCTCCCTACATCCACATTTGCATTCCTCCAACTTGATTTCCACACTATCAGAATTTTTGTTTTAAAATGCAAATCTGATCAGCTCTCTCTCACACACATATATACACATATGCACAGATGCACGCACACTGACATGCAGGTACACACACTCCTGTTTAAAATCTTTTGATACCTTTTCATTCTCACATTTGAAGGCTAAAACCCTTAACATGGCTGACCTATGTTCCACAGTCTGTGATACATGACCCTGCCTGTCTCCTCAACCTGATTTCTCACCATCATCCCCGCTGCTCCCTATGGTCAGATCACAATGTCCTTTTGGTTCCCTACAAGTCCTAGGTTTCTCCCCACTGCAGAACCACTGGGTATCCTCAGCCCCTGTCTGGAATGTTCCCTCATCTCTATTCCCGACACACACACACACACACACACACACACACACAAATGCACACACAAGCATTATTCAACTAATTACCTCCTCCTCCTCCTCTTCCTCCCTAGATCTCAGTTCAAACCCACACTTCCTCAGAGAATGTTTCCATGACCCGCTAAACTGGGCCAGGCCCCTTGACACATTCTCACATAACCCAGTGGTCCTTGGTACCTGGCACACAGTAGGCATTCCAGAAGTATTGATAGCATAAGTAAATTAGCAAACAGACGTTTTATTCATACAGCTTTATCACTAGCACAAGACAAAGGGGGCCATGTTTTTTAGCCAAGTGAGTAAGCTGGGGAGGGGCTGAAAAGCAGAGATTTCCCTGAGGTAACTAAACGAGAATATTGGAGGAATTCAAAGGTGGATTTGGGTGTGTGTATGAGAAAGGGGTCATCTGAGGTAAAAGTCACTCTGCGAACTGCGAGTGACCCAGAAAAATATTAAAGGCAGAGGAAGGGAGAAGTTGCTTGTTTCTGTCAGCTTGGAAGTTTTCCTCAGAGAACGCAAAGTAATCAAGGGAAGAAAAGGGGAGGCAGAAGTCACTGACACATGGTAAGTTTATGTGTGTGCTTCAATTCTTGTTCTGAAAGGTTTTAAAGAACCTTCACAAAGATGCATTCCATATCACAAAATAAAACATATTCCACATAAGTAATAAACAAGAGGAAAACAATGTATAAGCATGAGATTAGCAAGGAGTATCTGCAGTTAAGGTATAAAGCCTTTAGCCATTACTTTAATTTGGCAAATTCTTTGCAAAATATTTTATTGACTTCTGAAAAAAACTATCTACAACTTTTATGAAAATCCATATTAATATATACCATTTATGTAAAGATTGTATGTTTCTGTGTTTGTACGTATTCTAAAAGTATGGAACTGGGTTGGGCACATTGGCTTATGCCTGTTGGCACTTTGGGGAACTGACACAGGAGTATCACCTGAGCCCCAGAGTTCGAGACCAGCCTAGGTAACATAATAAGATCCCCTCTGAAAAAAATAATTTAAAAAATTAATTGGCTGTGGCAGTGAAGCCTGTAATCCTAGCTACTCAGGAGGCTGAGGTAGGAGGATTGCTTGAGCCCAGGAGGTCAAAACTGCAGTGAGCTGTGATTATGCCACTGCACTCCAGCCTGAGCAACAGAGCAAGACCCTATCTCTTCAACAACAACATAAAAAATATAGAACTGATCTGGAAGAATATGCAAATATACATCAAGTGCAACTGTGGTTACCTCTGAGAAGGGAGAGGGATGGGGACAGTTGAGATGTAGAAAAGGTTTTATTTCTTGCCTTATATATATGTGAACTTTATATAATTAGCTTAATTCATGTGTAACTTTGTAATTTAAAAGTTAACAGTAAAAACAAAGCCTCTACAAAGATACCAACAATATTCACAGCTATCGACAGATCTTAGATATTGAGAGATATTTTATTAGCATATGTATCTAGTCATTTACTGAGATAACATAGTAACAACAACGACATCCACCTGAAGTGTTCAAAATGTTTACACCTACTATAGTATAGCAGACCCTCGGTAACCCTCCCAAGCAGGCAGGGCCAGGTGAGGCAGATCCCACTTTTCCATCCCTACTTAAAAAAGGAAGGAATGGAGGCAGGAGCAGCTGGGTGACCAGCCCTGGCCTGGAGCTAATGAACAGCAGAGTCTGCAAAGGAGCTCAGGCCTTCTGATTCTTTCCCCTGCATACTCCGCTCATTTTTGTCCTTTGTTCGCAACGTGGCTGGGAAGTCTTAGCATTTTGAAACTGAAAGAAGGAAAAATCTTTTGACTGCTGTATTTGATTGCTCATAAAAATGCTTCATTGTAAACTGTCCTGTAACTTCTGAATTATGCTACATAAGTGGTCTGAGGGTTTCTCATTATTACAGACAAGGAAAATTTACTGCTTTCATTTAAAGCCCTAGCTCTCTCTAAAGAAAAGTTGCAGTAGTCGAGTATCTTTATTATACTCTTACCCTCAGAGCCAATATCTCGAAAAGCTCTGTTGGGGGCACAAATTCGTGTTCAGGGTAACGCATTTCTTAATTCAGAAACATAAGGTGATAAAGCATATTTGCTTCCTTAATAGTCTTGGACAGTTGCATTTCTCCTAAAGACAGATATTCTCTTAGGTGGCTGCATTACACGTATCCACTAGGGCCTTAGTCAAGGCACTACGTACAACTTTTTCCTCCCTTGTAGCAGTTTGTCAGAAAACATGGCTGCAACAACTCCTCCATTTCTGTGCATGCACACCACTCCTTCCACCAGGAAGTAGAGTCTATCTTTCCACCCCTTGGCTGGGCTGGCTTTGTGACTTGTTTGGGTCAATAGAATGTTACAGAAGTGATGCCTTGCCGGTTCTGGACCTATGCCTTTTTTTTTTCTTTCTTTCTTTCTTTTTTTTTTTTTTTGAGACAGTGTATCTCTCTGTCACCCAGGCTGGTGTGCAGTGGTGTGATCTCGGCTCACTGCAAGCTCCGCTTCCCAGGTTCATGACATTCTCCTGCCTCAGTCTCCCAAGTAGCTGGGACTACAGGCGCCCGCCACAGCGCCAAACTATTTTTTTGTATTTTTTTTAGTAGAGACAGGCTTTCACCATGTTGGCCAGGATGGTCTCGGTCTTGATCTCCTGACCTTGTGATCCGCCTGCCTCGGCCTCCCAAAGTGCTGGGATTATAGGCGTGAGCCACCCCGCCTGGCATCTGGGTCTGTGCCTTAAGAGAGCTGACAGTTCTACCGTTGCCCTCTAGGTTCCAGGCCTCATTTAAGAAACTCAGCCTTGAGCATGGAATGGTATGAGGCTATGCTGAGAGAGGCCCTGGAGAAGGAGGCCATCTTAGATGGAGCTGCCAGCTGTGCAGCCTTGTGAGTGACGACAGCCAACATAGTATGTAGCAAAAGGACCACTCAGCCGAGCCCAGCAGATCCACAGGATAGTGAAACTACTACTGCCCTGAGCTACTAAGTTTGGTGGTATTACATTGGTGTAAAAGTGATGTGGTTTCCCGTTAAAAGTAATGTTTGTATACCGCAATAGATAACTAAAATGTGAAACATCCCCTTTCTTTACTCTCCAACCTCCCCCTCACCAACTCAGTATGTCCCTGGTCATCTCTTATGCTTCTTTTCTGTGCTATCATCTCTGTCTGAGGAAAAGGGAATGTTCTTTTCACAATTCCTCTCCGCTCAACACACACTTCTCAAGTCCTTTCTCTGAGCTGGTACTGTGTGAGGCTTTGGGAATATGAGAATATGCTTTATGTGGACAATGACCAGGGGAAGAGACACACCTGAAAAGTAAGCCTCACCCATAAGTGCCCCCCAGCCTGTAGCCCTGCAATTGTTAGCACAGATTGACCCTAAAGTCCATTCTCAGAGTCATACAGGTAGACAGTGGAGAGAGTAGCTAATATAGGCTATATTTGTTTAATCTCATTCAAAAATGATACATTTTACCTCTATCAGATATGGGGGTATCTGGTCATTAGGCACCTAATATATGAAAATTAAATCTTAATAGACAGATAAGTGAAGGGACAATTATCCAGCATGCAAACCTAGATCTTTTATTTACCTATAAGTTCCTTTTAAGTTACCTAATTATAAGATACTGGGTGGTCTCAGGGAAGCATTTTGAACCAGAAATTAAGAAAACAAATCATAAATACTAACTCTATTGCTAAGTAACTATCATGTAAGTAAGTCACTTGAATTTTCTCTCTCTTTACTTAAAATACCAGGAAATCTGACTCAATGATTACTAAGGTTCTTTTCAGTTCTGAATCCCATGATCAGATGTAGATTTAAAGAAATGGATGTGAGAGAGACAGAAATTATCAAATATTACCATGAAGTGTTAGACTCATGGTCAAATTGAAGCTAAATTGCAATGGAAAACATCCCTGGGATAAAACTGTGAATCCAGGGGAAAGCCGGACTATATCTTTTTGGGCCATTGTCCCTGTGAATCATACCCTGTAAAAAGACAGAGACAGACAACGAAGATTTAAAGAATGGGCCTAAGATTGGGAGAGGATAGTCTTGGCTCCAAGGGGCAGAGAAACTGGGGACATCCTGGATTGCCTGCCAATAACGTATCATCATAATTGGTCATTAAAGAAAATGTGACCATCTTAGCCCCCAAGTTAGCATGACTTGAACACAATGGACACACCAAGTTAAGGAGTTTGGAGTTTCTTCATAGACAGTAGAAGTCATGGAAGGTATGTTGAGTAGGAAACAGACCTAAGAAATGAGATAGACAGTAACATAATAATAGTGGGGGGCTTCAATACTCCACTGACAGCACTAGACAGGTCATCAAGACAGAAAGTCAACAAATAAATAATAGATTTAAACTATACCCTGGAACAAATGGACTTAACAGATGTATACAGAACATTCCATCCAACAACTGCAGCATACATATTCTATTCAACAGGTCATGGAACTTTCTCCAAGATTGACCATATGATAGGCCACAAAATCAGCCTCAATAAATTTAAGAAAATTGAAATTATATCAAGCACTCTCTCAGACCACAGTGGAATAAAACTGGAAATCAATGCAAAAGGAACCTTCAAAACCATGCAAATATAATGGAAATTGAATAACCTGCTCCTAAATGAGCATTGGGTCAAAAATGAAATCAAGAAGGAAATTAAAAAATTATTCGAACCGAACAACAATAGTAACACAATCTATCAAATCCTCTGGAATACAGCAAAGACAGTGCTAAGTGGAAAGTTCATAGCCCTAAATGCCTACATTAAAAAGTCTGAAAGAGCACAAACAGACAATCTAAGGTCACACATCAAGGAACTAGAGAAATGAGAACAAACCAAACCCAAACCCAGCAGAAGAAAGGAAATAATCAAGATCACAGCAGAACTAAATGAAATTGAAACAACAACAACAAAAATACAAAAGATAAATGAAACAAAAAGCTGGTTCTTTGAAAAGAAAGAAAATTGATAGATCATTTGTAAGATTAACCAAGTAAAGAAGAGAGAAAATCTAATTAAGCTCAATTAGAAATGAAACAGGAGATATTACAACTAACACCACAGAAATACAAAAGATCATTCAAGGCTGCCATGAACACCTTTATGTCCATAAACTAGAAAACCTAAAAGAGATAGATAAATTCCTGGAAAAATACAACCCCCTTAGCTTAAATCAGGAAGGATTAGATACCCTGAACAAACCAATAACACGTAGAGAGATTGAAATGGTAATTTAAAAATTACCAACAAAAAAAACTTCCAGGACCAGACAGATTCACAGCAGAATTCTACCACACATTCAAAGAAGAATTGTTATCAATCCATTTGACACTATTCCACAACATAGAGAAAGAAGGAACCCTAATTCATTCTATGAAGCCAACATCACCCTAATACCAAAACCAGGAAATGACATAACCAAAAAAGAAACTACAAGCTAATATCCTGGATGAGCATAGATGCTAAAATCCTTGACAAAATATTTGCTAACCGAATCCAACAACATATCAAAAAGATAATCCACCATCATCAAGTGTGTTTTATGCCAGGGATGCAGGGATGGATTAACATACACAATACATCAATACATTACATCAATAAATGTAATACACCACATAAACAGAATTAAAAATGAAAATCACATGATCATTTCAATAGATACAGAAAAAGCATTTGACAAAATCGAGCATCCCTTTATGATAAAAACTTTCAGTAAAATCGGCATACAAGGGACATACCTTATTGTCCATCTATGACAAACCCACAGCCAACATAATACTGAATGGGGAAAAGTTGAAAGCATTCCCTTTGATAACTGGAACAAGACAAGGATGCCCACTCTCACCACTCCTCTTCAGCATAGTACTGGAAGTCCTAGCCAGAACAGTCAGACAAGAGAAAGAAATACAGGGAAATCAAATCGGTAAAGAGGGAGTCAAACTGTCACTGTTTTCTGACACTATGATTGTTTACCTTGAAAACCCTAAGGACTCCTCCAGAAAGCTCCTAGAACTGGTAAAAGAATTCAGCAAAGTTTCCAGATACAAGATTAATGTACACAAATCAGTCGTTACACATCAACAGTGACCAAGTGGAGAATCAAATCAAGAACTCAGCCCATTTACAATAGCTGCAAACAAACAAAGAAAAACCTTAGGAATATACCTAACCAAGGAGGCGAAAGACCTCTACAAGGAAAACTACAAAATGCTGCTGAAATAAATCATAGATGACACGAACAAATGGAAACACATCTCATGCCCATGGATGGGTAGAATCAATATTGTGAAAATGACCATACTGCCAAAAGCAATCTACAAATTCAATGCAATGCCCATCAAAATACCACCATCATTCTTCACAGAATTAGAAAAAACAATTCTAAAATTCATATGGAACCAAAAAATAGCCCACATGGCCAAAGCAAGACTAAGCAAAAGAACAAATCTGGAGGCATCACAATACCTGATTTCTAACTATACTATGAGGCCATAGTCACCAAAACAGCATGGTACTGGTACAAAAATGGGCACGTAGACCAATGGAACAGAATAGAGAGCCCAGAAATAAACCCAAATACTTACAGCCAACTGATCTTCAACAAAGCAAACAAAAATATAAAGTGGGGAAATGGAACCCTTTTTAACAAATGGTGCTGGGATAATTGGCTAGCCACATGTAGGAGAATGAAACTGGATCCTCCTCTCTCACCTCATACAAAAATCAACTCAATATGGATCAAGGACTTCATCATAAGACCTTCTAGAAAAAATTCTAGAAGATAACATTGGAAAAACCCTTCTAGATATTGACTTAGGCAAGGATTTCATGACCAAGAACCCAAAAGCAAATGCAATAAAAACAAAGATAAATAGCTAGGACCTAATTAAACTAAAGAGCTTTTGCATGGCAAAAGGAATAGTCAGCAGAGTAATCAGACAACCCACAGAGTGGGAGAAAATCTTCACCATCTATACATCTGACAAAGGACTAATATCCAGAGTCTATAACAAACTCCAATCAGTAAGAAAAAAACACAAACAATCCCATCAAAAAGTGGGCTAAGGACATGAATAGACAATTCTCAAAAGAAGATGTACAAATGGCCAACAAATATATGAAAAAACGCTCAACATCACCAATGATCAGGGAAATGCAAATCAAATCCATAGTGTGATACCACCTCACTCCTGCAAGAAAGGCCATAATCAAAAAATCAAAAAACAGTAGATGCTGGCATGGATAAGGTCAACAGGGGACACTTCTACACTGCTGGTGGGAATGTAAACTAGTACAGCTGCTATGGAAAACAGCGTGGAGATTCCTTAAAGAACTAAAAGTACAACTACCATTTGATCCAGCAATTCCACTACTGGGCATCTACCCAGAGGAAAAGAAGTCATTATTCAAAAAAGATACTTGCACATACATGTTAATAGCAGCACAATTCACAATTGCAAAATCATTGAACCAACTCAAATGCCCATCAATCAACAATGGATAAAGAAACTGTAGTATATATACATATGATGGAATACTACGCAGCCATAAAAAGGAATGGATTAACAGCATTTGCAGTGACCTGGATGAAATCGGAGACTATTATTCTAAGTGAAGTAACTCAGGAATGGAAAACCAAACATCCTATATTCTCACTCATATGTGGGAGTTAAGCTATGATGCCACAAGACATAAGAATGATGCAATGGACTTTGGGGACTTGAGGGGAAGAGTGGGAGGGGGGCAAGGGATAAAAGACTACAAATATGGTGTAGTGTATAATGCTCAGGCAATAGGTGCACCAAAATCTCACAAATCACTACTAAAGAACTTACTTATATAACCAAATACCACCTGTACCCCAATAACTTAAGGAAAAAATTATTAGTTCATTAAATGGCACAGTATTTGCATATAACCTATGCACATCCTCCTGTATAATTTAAATCATCTCTAGATTACTTATAATACTCAATACAGTTTAAATGCTCTGTAAATATTTGTTATACTGTATTGTTTAGGGAGTAATGATGAATAAAAAGCACATACTTGTTCAGTAAAATAAAAGGGCTTTCTATTTTAGGGCATTTATCTGTTGTTGAACTTCTTAATTAGTCAAATGCTCAGCTACAATATCCGTATTGGTAGCATTCAGTAGAAATAATCAGATTTCAGAGGGTTTTAGAAGTTGGATTGTATAAGGAAAAGGTGTCTATTCTAGAAACTCATTTTACTCCTGCAAATGACTTCAAAATCATTTCTGAGTAACAAAGCAGGAGTTAATTTATGTGGTTCTCAGCATTTATTTGTTTTCTTGACCTCTCTATTTTTCCTTACTTTGTCTCCATTACCAGTGTAGAAGAAAATTTGAAATATTCTGATTAATTAAATGTGAACCTTCTGGTTAACTTTCTGATTGATGTATATTTTTAGATAAAATCACATAGATGGCTGTCTTGGAGCCAGTCTGGTTTCCACTCACCACACAGCCTATAGAGTTCATGGGGACTGCTGCCTGGAGACCCTATCACAGACTCCAAAGTCACTACCAATATTAACCGCCCTTGGCTGGAGCCACCCAAAGACGAATTCAGACTCTGTCCTACCTAAAATCCTAAATTCCATGGAAGATCCTTAAGGCCAGCTGACCCTACCAAGACAAAAACCATGTCTTCTTCAGTCACCAGACAAAGATGACTGCTTGATGATGATGTTTCTGATGCTCCCTGACTGTCTCATACACTGATTTCATGGGACTCTAAGCCTCCTATCTGTGTCCAATCATTCTTTCCCCACCCCTGCCTCCTAGCTATCAACTGTGTCCTCTGGAACTTTCTTTCCATGACAGCCCAACCATCCTACATCTTCAATCTCTTTGCAGACACTCCCTTCACTTCCTGACCTTAACTGAAACCTGGTTCGCCCTTAAGGACATGGCATTCCCAAATAGCCTTTCCCAGTTGAAGATATTCCTCCATTGACTTGAATATCCTCACAGGTACCTCCAACTCAACAAGTACAAAACTGTACTTGATGCCTTCACAACATCATCCATTCTCTTTCTCCACCTCCATCACACAATGATGCAAAAGTTACCCTGTCTCCCAAAGCAGGAATCTGGCGGTCAACCTAGACTCATCTTTCCTTTTCATCTTCCATATTCTATCACCACCAAGTCCACCAATTTTTCCTGCTAAATAGTCCTCTTATCCATTCCTTCTCTGTGTTTCTATTATCACAGCCCAGTTCAAGGCCTCAATTATCTCCTGCCTAGATTATCACACTCTTTTCCTGCTTTTAATTTACTCAGGAAATCCATCCTCCACCTGGCTGCCAAAGGAATTGCTCTAACACAGAGTTGACCTTTTCTCCTTCTCTCCTCTGCCTGTGGTAATCCAATGACTCTTCCAAGCCTCGCTGAGCCCCTCCTTGAGCCCCTTCTTGGGAAAAACAGGCCCTCTGTGATCTGTTTCTACCTACCCTCCAGTCCTAACTCTCCCAAATTGCTACTTCCCACTTTATACTTTCATAATACTAAACAACTTGTCCTTCACTGCAGTAGTCATGCTAAAAATGCTCCTGTGCCTTCCTTTGGCCCGAAATGCCCTTCTCCACTCTAGCCCATTCTTGGACTGGCTGATTCTTACACACTAAGCTTTGATTGGTGTCATCCTATCCAGGAATCATTTCCTGAGCTATCCTGCCAAGCTCTGCAATCTCCGTGAGTGCTCCCAGCATCCTACTTTTGGCTTGTATTATCCATGTGAGTATGTGTATATTTCCCCCGTGTCTGTTTTCCTGGGGGCCAGAGACTGACATTTTTTAAATTTTTTACATTTGCATCTGTGGGTCTAGCAAAGTGACAGGAGGAACACATTAGGTACTTAATAAATATTTGATGCACCAAAATAATTTCCACTGAAAATGGATTTGCCAAGCCCCAGTGGTCTTCATGTATGCAGGCATTCATTTACTCTTAACTCATTCAGCAATAGAATACCTACTAAATATTTATATCTTATTCATCTAGCATTCTTGACCTCTCTGCTGTTTAGATATGCTGTAACTTTTTGAAATGCCCCAAATTCAGTTTCACTCAGAAGCACTCTCACATGTAAACTACAGTGTCTGGCTTGTGGAAAATAACTGATATAGGTGATCTGGGAAGAGGCAAAACTAGGACTGCCTGTGTCCCAGTGGAATTTACAATCTGAACTGACTATGCACACGTGCAGTGTTTGGTAATACATAGTTTTTGAAAACCTTTCAGCAAATATAAATTACTAAAACACAAACCGCATACCTAAATTTCTAGAGAACCTGGAGAAAAAAAGAATGGTCAGAACTGGGTCAATTTAATCAGAAACAGCTAGATAAGGTGAGGTTTGTTTTTAATGTAAAGACTTTGTGAACATGAATCACTTAACAGAAAGGAGAATAGCATTTCAGTTTCAAGAAATGAAAGGGGGAAAAAAATGAAGATAAAAGCTCTATTAAAAAAAAAAACCAGCAGGCCCATTTACTTGGCTGAATGACGAATCTGAAACAGAGCAGAGCAGGTTGTTGGTATGCAGGACCTGCACAAAATACATCTATGAAGCTGAAATTAGTGTTTAGGGCCAAGTGTGATAGGGAGTCTCCAAATCGATGCTTTCCTCCTTCTTCCCCTGGATGGGCATATTTGTTTGAATACTTCTGAGACATTGTAGTAATTGTATTTTATTGGTAAAAATAACAAAGTTCAGGCCGGGTGCGGTGACTCACGCATGTAATCCCAGCACTTTGGGAGGCCGACGCGTGCGGATCACGAGGTCAGGAGATCGAGACCATCCTGGCTAACACGGTGAAACCCAGTCTCTACTAAAAAAAACAAAAACAAAAAAAATTAGCCGGGCGTGGTGGGGGGGCGCCTGCAGTCCCAGCTACTCGGGAAGCTGAGGCGGGAGAATGGCGTGAACCCGGGAGGCGGAGCTTGCAGTGAGCCGAGATCGCACCACTGCACTCCAGCCTGGGTAACAGAGAAAGACTCCATCTAAAAAATAAGATGAAAAAGAAAAAAGTTCACTAGAACGCAATACAAATAGTGAAGCTTTAAGGACAATGACAGCAACCAAGAAGCTTGCCTCTGTTTCAGCTAATATACCATGTAATATTAGGTTAGATGTGGGAGGAATGTAAAGTCTTCCAAACCGTAAGTTCTTGAAGGGCAGGTTTCAGTTTTACTATATGGATATTTCTGCCATAATGCAACATAGACACGGCTGAAAACCCTGAAGTTTGCAAAAATTATGCACAAAAATGAAACGGGAATTATGGAGCTAGCTAAGGACACTGAGACCCAAGGAATAACAAGTGATAAGCTCCCCAGGTTTTCTTTTTACTTCGTATATGTCAAACTGAAGAAGCCAGCAATCCTAGAAACGTTCACGGGTACAGACAAAAAAGGCCCCCCAAAACACCTTTTAGCCAAAGAACCAAGAAAGGAAAAGTCTAGAAACACAGAAATTGAAAATACAGTATCATTTACAATTGCTCAAAAACTGGAATACTTTGGTGTAAATATGACAAAATGTGTAAAGCACATGTATGCTGGAAACTACAAAATGCTAATAAAAGAAATCAAAGAAAATCTAAATAAATGGAGAGACATACTGTGTTCATAGATTGGAAGACGCAATGTAGTAAAGAGGTCAATTCTCCTCAAGTTAATAAATAGGTTTAACACAATTTCTATCAAAATCTCAGCAAGTTTTTATTTTAGACGAAGGCAAGATTACTCTAAAATTATATGGAAAAGCAAAGTAAGTAAAAGAGCTAAAACAATTTTGAAAAAGAAGAAGAAAATGGGATGAATTAGTCTCCCCAATTTCAAGGTATGTAATCAGGACTGTGTGGTATTCACAGAGGAACAGACACATAGATCAATGGAACAGATTAGAGAGCCCAGAAGTAGACTCACATAAATACACCCAACTGGTTTTTGACAAAGGTGCAAAAACACGTCAATGAAGGAAGGCTAGCCTTTTCAACAAATGGTGCTGGAGCAGCTGGACATCTAAGGACAAAAAATTAATGCTTCACATAAACTCATACCCTATACAAAAATTAACTCAAAATGGATCACAGACTTAAATGTCAAATATAAAACTATAAAACTTTTGTTTAAAAAATAGAAAATCTGTGGGATCTAGGGCTAGGAAAAGAGTTCTCAGATTTGGCTCCAAATGCACAATTCATTGAAAAAATGATTAATTAGACTTCATTAAAATTAAAAATGTTTGCTTTGCAAAAGACTGTTGAGAGGATGAAAAGACAAAGTATAGAAAGGGATAAAATATTTGCAAACCACATATATGACAAAAGTGCTAGAATCTAGAATATATAAGGACTCTCAAAACCCAATGGTTAAAAAAAATTCAATGAGAAAATGGGCAAAAGACGTGAAAAGCCATTGTAAAATGTTCAATCCTATTAGTGGCACAAAATGTGAACATATGGGAAACACAGAAACCAACATTACTTTTGCATTATTCTGATATCATTCTTCTATTTACCACTCATATGTAAGCTAACTTCCATTACAGAAATGTGCTGATACAAGATGTTGTGTTTCTTTATTTCCAACTAATTATACTGGCATAAAGCAGTAAGCAATTAATGTCGAAACCAAAAGCTCAATGAATGAATTAACTGAAGTCAGAGATGGGATATGTGGATGAAACTGGAAAATGATATTTGAAGAAGATTCAGTTAACTGCTGACAATAGGATGTAACACATAAAGTTAAGACAAAACAGAAATTATCTAGTTTTTACTTCTGCTTCATGGTTAAGACAGAATCAGAGGCCTTGGATGCTGACAGTTGATGTGTCTGGTTTTTCTGTCTTTTTCCATTACTGTAACTACTACCTCAGCTTGATTTATAAGCAAAACCTGGAAAACATACAAAAATAAGTGTTTTGTAGTTTATCTAGAAATAATGTGGAAAATATTGCTGTCATTTGCGGTGAAGAAAATCAATTTTGCATAGTTTTATTTCAATCTAAATAAAATGTAAATTTTGTTCAAAAAATAATATTGTAATTGGGGTAATGAAGACCTGAATTAGGTCAATCTGTAGAATGCTATGTAGTAGAAGAATCAGCAAAATTGCAATACAATTAAGGCCAAATTCCCAATCTTTCCCCTCACCAAATCTCCAGCCTAATTCTACGATATGGTTGGAAGCACTGGCAAAGATTTGTTTTAATTTTGCAGCAACAACACTATCTCAGGCTCTGTTTCCTTTTGCACACCCTAAACTGCTAACTCCTACTTCTGCAGCCATATCATCTCAAAAATAAATCCTCTGAGACCTCCACAGCTACTAAAAAATTCCACATCTAAGTGTAACACTGCTATAGCAAACCCTTCCACAAGTTCCCTAGATAATTAGTTTCATAAAATATTGCTTTTGCTAGAATGTTCTGCCAACAGCCCCAACTTGCCTACTAATATCTGAAATAAAGATCAGGTATTTCTCTTGCCAACACTCTCACTACAAGATTATTTTAATAGAAGTTTAATTAACAGGAAGCAACACATAATAAATAGTATCAGTAAATGGGGAATGGAAAAAGCAATTCCTAATCCTGCCAAAATCCTACATCTTTATATGTGCATTTTTCCACCACACTATAGTGACTGATGAGGTAGAATGACTTTCTGGCTTGGCTTCCCCACTGGCTTCTGATGGGTCCTTCCTGGCTCTCACCTTTTCCATGCATTTCCAACCTTTCTAGAATCCACGCATAGAGTTCCTGTGACAGCCTCAAACAAACATGTACTCAGCTATGTGGGATCCTGAGAAGTCTGCCTTTCCAAAGTATTAATGAAAGAGTAGGCAGAAAAGTCTCCATTGTTTCATTTGTGTATTCCAATTCATGTGCTTTTGAAGTAATCCAGCACTCTAGTTTGCTTCTCCCAGCTCTGCCTTGAGCCTCTGGCTCCTCATTGCTAGTTCGCCCCCTGGACCTCCAGGATACTGTCCCCTCCATAGAACTCTGCTGCTGTCACACTGACCTCAGCAAAAGGTGACACTTCCCTCTATTGTCACATTCCTTCATTCACCCCAGTCCATCGAAAACACAAGGCTGTTGAACTTAACTAAGGGTTTGGAGATACATGTAATTATAATTTTTAATATTAAAATTTTAATATTCTGTTAACCTTAATCATCACTAATGACCCTAAAAATGACTGTGTTCCCAGGATCTATGAAAAAAATCAAGTAGCAAGTTAAATCCTTTGCATAGATGCTCTTAAGAGTTCCACCCTCTCCTAGCCTTACTCTCCTGTCCTTCAGAAATATAAAAATAACTTTTTTTTTTTAAGTGTCTCACTCTGTCACCGAGGCTGAAGTGCAGTGGCACGATCTCAACTTATTGCAGCCTCAACCTCCCAGGTTAAGCAATCCTCCCACCTCAACCTCCCAAGTAGCTGGGACTACAGGTTTGCACCACCACACCCAGATACTTTTTGTATTGTCTGTAGAGATTGGTTTTCTCCATGTTGCCCAGGCTGAGAAAGAATATTCTTTTCTTTTCTTTTCTTTCTTTCTTTCTTTTTTTTTTTTTTTGAGACAGAGTCTCGCTCTGTTGCCCAGGCTGAAGTGCAGTGGTAAGGTCTTGGCTCACTGTGATCTCTGCCTTCCAGGTTCAAGCAATTCTCCTGCCTCAGCCTCTCAAGTAGCTGGGATTACGGGAATCTGCCACCATGCCCACCTAATTTTTTGTATTTTTAAGTAGAGACAGGGTTTCACCATGTTGGCCAGGCTAGTCTCAAACTCTTGACCTCATAATCCACCCGCCTAGGCCTCCCAAAGTGCTGGGATTACAGGCATGAGCCACCGTGCCTGACCAACAAAGAATATTCTTAAATCCATCATGTTATGAGCTTCTACCTTCCTCTAGAAAACTTTATTCCCCTACTTAAGGGGGTTGGTCTTCTCCTAAAACACAATTGCCCAGTCCCTGCTAGGACAGCCATGAGACATAGCTCATTACAGCGTCTCCCCAAAGACTGAGTTGTTCAATCTGGGACACCACTACGGACTTTCAGCCAAACAATACATACTCACGTCTCGAGAACAAGTGTAGTAAAAAATCCCTCTACAAATACAAAAGAGAGAAACATTGACCTGAAGGAGTATTATCTGCAGAATTTGTCTGAGGTCACAATGAAGATACCATTTTAAAATTATTGGCACAGAGACTTCAATTCCTTTTTCATATTCTTCTGTTTCCAGACCTTGTCCAGGCTTTTCCTTATGTAAACCAACCAACAAAGAAGCCCTTTACGGTATCTTTGAAAACATCAGTGCCATTCGCTTGATTGCCATTGTTAGCTTCTCTTTTCTTTAAACCAAATCTTATTCTAGTCAAGACTTCTTCCCCATCCTAGTCCTGTAAGAGAGCAAAGACAGACATAGGGTATGTATATCACCAAAGCTATCTGTTCCTTCTCTGCAGGATTGCCGTTTTTCTATTTTGCTGGGCATGGAGGAATACTTAGCTTCCCTACAAGTCTCTCTCTCCCATGGGTCCTCAGGTCTCATGCTCTTCCTGGGTTGCACCCTGTCCCCCATCAGTGAGAATCCCTGGCTAATCTGGCAGCTCAATATTTATGCCTAAAGTTCCATAAACTTTACTAGTATAGCATTTTATTTAAAACATCTCTCTAAAACTGATCTTTCTCTATCCAAAGTCATTCAAGATCTGCCAAAATCATCTTTTATCTCTTGCATTTTAAATTCCTAATCTGCTAACTCCACATTGTCTAAGTCCCTTTATTAGTTCCCAGTTCCTTGTCAGAGTTTACTTCTCATTCTCAGCTGGCTGTGACTCTACCAATTTTTCTTTCTCTTTTCCTCCAACTCCTCTGTTTATACCATTTTTCTCCAGTATTCCTCTTCTCTTGCCCTTTTTCTACTCTTCATCTACACTTTTTTTTTTCCCCCAAAAACTCCTGACTTCTCTTTAGAGTAACTTCTGACTTCCCACCTAACAGACTAGCTCTCTGGCTATGAAACTTCAGGAAAATTTCCCAGCAACCCCTAAGCACTCTGGAGCCAATAGTGGTGAAATCACTACTGCTGTCAGGAGACAGTTCTACAGAGACCAGGACTCCAAATACACATTCCTTAATTAATCAGAGCCTTGATTATTATGTTGCAAGAGCATAACATATACATTACTTCAGCTATCTTATGAATTAGAAATGTACTCCAGCTGCATTATTAGTTAAACTGCTTTTGTGAGCTAGCCCAAGAATCTAACCACCTTTTATAGCGTTATCTGTTTAGAAATGAGGCTTCCATTCTAAATAACCACAAATGAAGTTTTAGACTTGTTCACACTGGCACCTGTAGACATTGTCGTAATTTCCCACCCACATGCAAGCTTCATCTGAGAATGAAGCAAAAGTTTTTATGTTTCAAAGACCTGGTTAGCAACAGAAGAAATACATTGCTACATACTGGAGAAAGCCCGTGTGCTGCTCATAATAACAATAAAACCTTTATATCCTGTGTATTTTTTACCTTTGTCAAGCATCTAATTGTCAAAGCTACTCATAAGACTTTTCAGAGCAAACAGCATGGATTTGGGCAAAGAGCAAACTATTAGAGATGGGTCTGCTCTTTATTACACAAGTAATTGGCCAAGTCACTTAATCCTCTGAGCCTCAGTTTTCCAAACGGTAAGGCAATAGTAGTAATAACAATGCCACCACTATCTTCCGTATCACATTTCAAGATTTTTCAGTAAGGCATTGACATTAAGACAAATGGGGGTGGGAGTGGGTGTGGAGCTGCAGGGACAGGCAGGGACTGGAGTAACAACAGAAATTCAGACAAGCAGGTGGGGCACAGCAACCAAGGCAATTGAGCAATGTCCAGATACAATGCAGGCAAACACCAGGTTAGAAGGCAGAAGTTACAGAATGGTTCACTCATGGTCAGAGCTGGGTGAACAAAATTGAGTGGGTGCCATCTGGAATCCTAGTACTTCACGGAAATCTATACCAAAGCCAGGCTCCATTCCCTGAGGAGAGAACCCAGCAATAAGAATTGCAGGGAAATAGACTAGATACCCAGAATGAGAACTCAAGGGAAGCCCAGTTCTATAAAATGAGGTGGACATAGGACACTTGGAAACAAGTGGCAAACTGTAGACCATCTAGTGATGGTTTAGAGCATCTAGTGAAGGATTCTGATGATCATCCTGAGACCACATGTCCCAGCAGCAAAACCTTGGACCATGACATTGAAGTTCACACATTACCAGGGCAAGATACAGGTTATAGGAATGTACATTGATTCAGCAGAGGGTGGTTTGACGAAAAATAATTTAGAGCAGAATTAAGGTTGACTTATCAGTTAGCTCAGTTGGCTGGGTTCTGTGTGGGTGGTGGGGTGCTAACTCCCAGAGCGGATGACTCCATCTCACTGCCTTACGGCCACAGGCCTCTTCTTTTCTCCTGCCAGTTACCCTATAAATGCAGGATGCCAGAGCACCATGTGCATGAGGTGAATCTGACTATAGCAGGTGCTCAGCAAGTGTCAGATGAATGCAGGGACATAGGATTGAATAAATGAATGCAGCAGCTTTTACTGCAAAGAAAAGTTATGGCATAAGAATAACAGAATCACATCCTTTGTAATTAAGCCTGCAGACATCCTTAGTGCTCTGCTCTCTGCACTTTGGAAGACAGAATGCAGTCCTCTGAAAGCATTTTAAGAGCTGTGTAGGAAAAGACAAGCTTAGAAGAATTCAGTGAAAGATGAGAAGCCAATTGTCAACAACAAATTCGAAATTCCAATTTAAGGCCAGTAGCAACTAGTAAACAAAAATATGTGTTAGAGGGAGTTAATCACTTCATTAATACTTTAATGCCTATTTGAAATTGACTGACTTATCAGTCTTGGCATATCTCCTTTGCAATGCACTTAAAGAGGAGCATAACATAGGATGGAATCCAAGGTGTCACATTCTCAGCTTACTGGTGATTATACAAGGAATGTGGACTAGACCAGTAAAGTCTGTCCTTGAGCCCTGCAGGATCCAAACCTGTGTGTGAAACTCAGTGAATCCCTGTGTCGGGAAGGCATGTGGACCTCTGCTGCCCCAGCACTCATCCCTAGCAAAGGGCCCTTCACATTTCCTAATTAGGTTATATTCAGTTCACAGGGCTGGTAATGGATGAGATACTGAAGTGTAATCACAACCGATATTATTCACGTCCCAGGAATGTGCAGCCGAGGCTGCTCTGCTAGCTCCAACAGAAAACAATGGTGTGGTTGACAAGTAGCCTTTTTACATTTCAGATTCTGATCCAGATTTAGTCCTTCTGTTTGGTCATGATTGCAGAATATAGATCTAGAAAGAAGAAATAAACATGCTGTAAATTCCATTTCTTGGGTGTTTGTGGCTCATTAAGTCCTATACAGACTGGCATAGCCTGCCTGTTAGAATGTTCAGAAATGAGGCTAACTGGGGCAGTCTCTGTGTCTGGTTTGTGATGTCTGGTTGATTAGAGGCCCAAGTAACCACAGAAAAGGTAATTAACTTAATCAACAGGTGTTGTGCCAGGTATTGTCCTAAAATAAAAGATGAAGATAAGTGCCTATTCTAAAATGGTTTGTGATCAGGTGAAAACACCAGACAAAGCATGCTAGCAACTATCTCAAGTCAGATGCAACTCAGTACTATAATGGAAGAATAAACAAAGTATTAGTGACTGGCCAGAGCAGAGGATAATTAACTCTGACTAAGGAAAGGAGGGCTGACCAGGGGGAATTTTAAAGGATGAGTGAGAATATATGAAGGAAGGGGCTGGAGTGTACATCCCAAGAGATATGAAAAGGAACAGAGTCATGGACAAGGAAGGAAAATCACCCAGTGAAAACGACCCCAGAGCACTTCACAGATGAAGTGATGCTTCTATTGAGACTTGGAGGATATGGAGGTAGCAGATAGTCAGATGGAGAGCAGGGGAAGGGCATTCTAAAAAGAGGAGGCAGCACGGCACAGAGTGAGGTGAAAGAACATGACAGTGTGGGATGTCATGTGATATGGTTTGGCTGTCCCCACCCAAATCTTGCCTTGTAGTTCCCATAATCCCCATGTGTCATGTGAGGGACCCAGTGGGAGGTAATTGAATTGTGGGAGTGATTAACCTCATGCTGTTCTCGTGATAGTGAGTGAGTTCTCACGAGATCTGATGGCTTTATAAGGGGCTTTTCCCTCTTTTGCTTAGCACTTCTCCTTGCTGCTGCCATGTGAAGGACATGTTTGCTTCCCCTTCCACCATAATTGTAAGTTTCCTGAAGCCTCCCCAGCCACGCTGAACTGTGAGTCAATTAAACCTCTTTCCTTTATAAATTACCTGGTCTCAGGTATGTCTTTATTAACAGTGTGAAAATGCAGTAAGACACTAGGGATGGTAGAAGATGAGGTTAGAGAGGTAGGCACAGCCAGGGCATGACAGAATATATCTGTAGTCAGCTGAGTACTTTGTATTTTATCCTGACGGCTATAAGAAGCCACATGAGGTGGTCCAATCTATTTGACTTGGTGATTAATGGGATCTGGGGAGGAGGTGTAAAGGAACCAGGTGAGATATGATGAGAGCCTCAACCAAAGATATAATTGACAAATAAATGGCCTCATGTGATCTCATAGGTTTCACTAAGCAGGAGAAAAAAATAGAATAATTCTCCTTCAGTAATATTATTATCCAATGACTAGTCGGTACCTTTTTTCATTATCTATGCAAATTGTATTGCCCCTATTCAATCATCAGGTCCTTGAAGGAAGATCAGAGAGACCTGTGTCTAATTCATATTTGTGTTGCCCACACTTTCTAGCACAGATCTTGCACATATCAATGATGCTGTAAATATATACTGAATAAACAGAAACACAGAATTTATGTGGGGAGAGTGGGGTCAGAGTCAGTATTTAAACAAAGAGAAAGCCCTTCCACTCCCTCCTTTGCAGAGAGATTCCTCATTATGCCATACTGCACATCCATAAGACATTTACAGCCTACCAGAAACCTTTAAAGGTTTCATAACATCCCTGCTGACCATCTTTTTGGAGATGGTGGGTACTAGAGTCTATATAATTTCTAGAAGATTCTAAAGTAGACTGCCGGACATTAGAAAACGATCTGAATTTATGAGTCAGTCACCCACAAGAGCTACATGCTTATCAGTGGCAGGGCCAAAGTCAACAGGACCTTCTTGCCAAAGTTTCAAGTTACCCACTCACCTATTTATTGATATCTAAGGGTTCGGGGTCACCAGGATTCTCTAAAGTCATCTATTTGCACACATGTTCCAAGACCAGCAGTATTTTGTATATGAAAGGTATCTTGCAATATACACTAGCTGAATGTAATGTCTGTCTTTGCCATGAACTTTCATGTTTTCTTTTCAGTAATGCAAACTACAACAGTGCTATGATCAACCCTTATCATCAGTGTAGAAGAAATTATCTAGTCCTAACCCATGTTCTTACTGGTTTAATCATTTATTTCCAGCTTTCTGCTCTTTGTTTATTATTTATGTAAGATGTTTTAGCTCTTTATGCTGAGTTAAAATGTAATCATTTTATTAATATTTTTAAAGAGTTAAATTTCCAATCATATATTATAGAATGATTAGTTAAAGACAGAAATCAGCTTTCAGCAAAATAACTAAGGGCATATCCTCTTCCCAGCATTTTTTTTAAAAAGAAGTATTTTATTTTAAAATATTTATAGACTTAACAGAAAAATTACAAAGATAAAGCAGAGTTCCCATATATCCTATACCCATTCTCACTTATTAATATCTTATATTAATATTGTCCATTTGTGATAAGTAATGAACCAATATTGATACATAGTTTTTAATTAAAGTCTATTATTTATTAAGATTTCCTTAGTTTTTAGCTAATATTCTTTTTCTGTTCCAGGATCCCATCCAACATAACTCATTAAATTTAGTTGTCGTGTCTCTTTAGGCCCTTGTTTGCCATGACTGCTAAGACTTCCCTTGCTTTTTATGATCTTGACAGTTTTGAGGAGTACTCCTGTCATTTCTCCTCATGTATTTTGTAGAATGTCCCCTAATTGGCAGTTATATGATGGCTTTCTCGTGATTAGGCTGGAGTTACGGATTTATGAAATGAAGACCACAGAGGTAAAATGTCGTTCTCATCATATATCAAGTCTGCATACTATCAACAAGATTTATGACTGCTGATATTGACCTTAGTCATCTGCCTGGGGTAGTGTTTGTTAGTTTTCTCCACTGTAAAGTTACTCCTCTCATCTTTTATTTGTATTTTATATTATTGTTATTAGTTATTTGTTTATTCATTATTTTAGAGTCAGAGTCTCACTCTGTCACCTAGGCTAGAGGGCAGTGGTGTGATCATAGCTCACTGCAACCTTGAACTCCTGGGCTCAAGTGATCTTCCCACCTCGACTTCCACAAGTGCTAGGATTACAGCCCTTCTCCCCCACTGCACCTCCCCACATTTTTATAATATACTCTGGAAGGAAGTCACAATGCATAGCACACAATTAAGAAGCAGAGATTTATACTCCACTCTTTGATGGCAAAATATCTACAGAAATTATTTGAAATTCTTCTACCCAGGAGATTTATCTATTGTCCCCCATTTATTTATTTATTTATTTATTCATTTATTTGTATCAGTATGGTCTCATGGATATTTATTTTGCACTTTCAATACTATTTTATTTTGTTACTCAAGCTGTTCCAGCCCTGGCCATGGAGAATACATCTAGTTGGCTCCTGTGTCCCTGTAACATAGCCCTGTCATTATTGGATTTGGTTGAGCACTTTCTTACTTTTAGGAGCTACAAAATGCTCTAGGTTCTTCTTGTATATTTCCTGCTCCATCCTAGAGTCTATGTCTCCAAGGAGCTTGGTTCTTTTATTGGAGAATGGTATTAGAAACCAAGACTTAGACGTGCTCCTTGTTGCAGAGGTGTTACTGCTTCTAGGCTCAGCTGACAGAGAAATAACTTATATGTGTGTAAATTAACCCATGTCTATACACATATATCTATAAGTCCTTCTCTTTGTAACCATCTGTATCTATATTAAGCTAAATATGAGTTGATACTGATGTCTCCAATCCCAACCCAGTAGCACATTGATAATTCTAACCTCCCCTTTGCTTGTTTCCTCCCCCTCCTACAATGAAGAACCTGGCTTCTGCCATCAGAAGGAATAAAAAGGATAGCACACGACACTGGGAATGAAAAAGAAAGCAGAATACAAGATGATATACAGATAAGGGAGATCTGTAAATATTTAGATTCTCAGGCAAGTGGAAAGATGTGAGAAGTGTTAAATTTATTTCATTCATTTATTTCGTTGTTCAGTTCCAGTGTCCTGTATAGTACTTCCTAATTGTTAAGCCATACCCACATAGAAATAACTTGATAAGTTTGAGTGCTTATATAGAGCTCTTTTTGCCTTTGATCTTACAGACTCGATCCATTTCCAAACTTACTTAGGTAAGCATTTTCTCTCACATCCCCTTCAGTAAGCTTATTTCATGCATTTCTAATACAGTTAGATTATTTTGTCATATTTTGCATTTCATCCTGGAATTCTCCAACCTTCTAAATATTTTTTACATTTTGTGTAATTACGTTTCTCTCTGTATGCTGTGAAGTTCTATGGGCTTTGACAAGTGCATAGTGTCATGCATCTAGCATTATCACAATATCATAAAAAAATAGTTTTTCCACCCTTTAAAAAATTCCCAGTCGTTGACCTATTCAATTCCTTTCACCAAGGGTTTCTGGAAACCACTGGTCTATTTGCCATCTCCATAAGAGTTTTGCCTTTTCCAGGATATCACTTAAATGGAACTATACATTATGTAACCTTTTAAGACTGGCTTTTTTCACTTAGCAACATGCATTTAAGATTCATCTACGTCTTCCTGTGGTTTGACAGCTCATTCCATTGTATGGATGTGTCACAGTTTATTTAGCCATTCACCTACTAAAGTTTACTTCTAGATTTGGCAGTTATAAATAAAACTGCTATAACATTCTCATGCTGATTTTTGTATAGACATAAGTTCTCAACTCAGTTAAGTAAATACTTACGAACATGATTGCTGGGTCCTATCATGAGGCTATGTTTAACTCTAAGAAACTGCCAAACTATCTTCCAAAGTGGCTGTTACCATTTTAAATTCACACCAGCAATGAATGAGACTCCTGTTGTTCCACAAAGTTCTGTTGATCCTTGCCAGCAAATGGTATTGTCAGTTATTTTTTTATTTTAGCCATTCTTATAGGTGTATAATAGTACTTCATTGTTGTTTGACCACTTTTAAAAATATTAAAAGTTTGTCAAGAGTGGGGAGTAAAACTTAAAAACTAAACAAGAAATCTGAGTCACCAGCATGAGCCATGGAGAACAGTGTTGAGATAGCTCAGGCTATAGAAGAGGTGCTCCTCTTCCAGGTCCTATAAGAAGCGGAATGTAGAAACCACCACTTGTTTCCTCCACTTGACTTTAGCTCTTATGTTCTCCATTATCAAATAAGAGAGCAAACAAAGTTGCGGGAGCTAATAATGCTTTACAGAAAATAAATGAGAAAGAGAAGAGAGAAATGCAAAAAGTAACTTCTCAGAACACAGAAGAGATTATCCTTTCCAAACCAAGATGAAAAACATGCCCAAAAAGAGAAGAGAGGGCTGTCATCTAGATAGAGGAGATTATCCTAGAAACCTTGATGGCTCCCTTTTATTAATATAAGAGTACCTGGGATTTGTTTTAATCAGGTATGGTAAGACATGCAGAAAAGACAGTCATGAAGGAATAAGTTTTTGTACTTACAGATACCTAATAACAGGAGGCACAGCACCCTAGGTAGGGCCACATGGAGAAGGGTGAGTCAAGAGAAAGAAGGAGTGAGGGGGGATCATGGACAAGAGCCTTTATTGAGAAGGGAAAGGCAGAGTAAGCAGGTTTTGGATTGGGTCGTTTGAATAATTTCAGCAGGATCTGGGGCATAGGGGCTGTCTCTGGTCATCTGGTATCCTGTCCTGGCCTAGGGTGATTAGGACAGCGGGATAGTGGGTCTGCATATAAGAGCCAGATAAAGGAGGTGGTAGAGGTGTGGGCTTTGGATTGGCTGGTTTGCATATGAAAGATAGGCTCCCAGGCAAATTGCTATCTCTAGGAATTTCATAACCCTAGGAGGGGCAGTTCCTTTCAATGTCAGCTAGACTCGAACATGTTGAAGAATCAGACTAAAAAGACATACTTAATACACTTCTTACATAATTTTTATTGTTGGGTCTATTTTTGCTGAAGCTGCCTGTGACTCTCCTCAGTCTCTTCCCCCTTGACCTCCCTGGTTCCTGAGATCTGAGCAGTGTAAGCTTCTCCAGATGCTTGAGGCAACATTGTCTTCTGGAAATTTTAGTAAGGTGTGTTTGCTTCTGGTACTGATGGCTCCTATACACCTGTTTTGCACTTCATGCTTTGCAATGCATGTCAAGTACACCTGTTGTCTGACCCCCTGTGACCACCCCCGGAGGTGGAGAATTCATTTTTTACTTTCATTGCTCTTTAACACTTCTCACATCTTTCCCCTTGCCTGAGAATCTAAATATTTACAGATCTCCCTTATCTGTATATAATCTTGTATTTTTCTTCCTTTTTCATTCCCAGTGTTGTGTGCTATCCTTCCCTCTAGGCCACTCCTGATGCTTCATTCATCCAACACATTTTGTCACACACAGACTGGAACAGGAATTGTGCCAGGGCCCAGGGACAGAGACAAATATGGTATCCTTGTGTGGTGGGAAGAACAGATAAGAGTATATGTTTTGAGGCCTGATAATGTGTCAGTCACATCGGTAATAATTGTTTCAGTTTCACTTAATCTTCACATCACACTCAAGGTGGGTTCTGTGATAACCTCCCCACACCACCACCATTCTTACAAATAAGAACTCAGGCTTAGTGAGCTTAAGTAATGACCCAAGGTCACAGGGCTAGCTGATGGAGAGCAGGGGTCTGAACCCAGGTGCCTGACACCAGAGCACTTGCTCTTCATCTGGATTTCATTAGCCTCCCACAGACGTAACTCAGAGCACTTTCCCATCCTAACCCTTGCAAGGATGAACCTCTTTTTTAATATAGAAACAAAATTATTTAGCAAAACAACCTGTCTACAGTAGGAGCCTCTGCTACTAACTAACTGGACAATCTTGAGAAAAATCACTAATTTCCTTTAGTCTCTGTTTCCTCTGCTGTAAAATGAGAGGGCAGGACTGGTTGACCTCTAAGATCTCATTAAGCACTGATATTCTTTTAATTGATCAGATACATCTGCACCTCTATTTTAAATAACCATTTTGCTTTGAGGTTCAGGAATACAGGAGAAGGAAAGTCAAGGATGGCAAGGAGCTCACTTGGTGAAGAAAAACATCTTGAAATATTTTTAGCTGGTTTCTCTGACAAAATATGTCCTTTAGTGTTGCAAACTTACTGTACTAAAACCATTGTATACTGACATCAGGAATAAAACAGAAGTGAGCCAAGACATTTTAAAGACTGGCATTCATTGACTTGAAAACATGCAAAATACAAACATCTCCTATTACCAAGCCACCACCTCCAAGGCTGACCCAACTCACAAGGGCGATCCTAGGGGTCATTCCATCCCAGCAACCTCATGGACTCCCCTCTGCCAGCCTCCCCAGGGCCAACAACAGCCTGGTGAAATAGCCCTGAACTACCAGCCAACCCGGGCTCCATCTTGAACACAGGCACGTGTTCCAGCCTCTGAACATTCTTCATGTCCTTCTCACTGCTGCATCACTATCCTTCTTGTCTTCACAATTTTATTCATTTCCTAGGGCTGCCCTAACAAAATATCACTATTTGCTTGAGTCTGCAATTAGGAAAAAGAAAGAAAAAATGAAATAATCACTAGGTATTTCGCTAGGTTGCTTGAACAGCAGCAATTTCTTTCCTCATAGTTCTAGAGGCTGGAAGTCCAAGATCAAAATGCCAGCAGCACTGGCTTCTCCTGGGTTTTCTCTCCTTGGCTTGCAGACAACCATCTTCTCGCTGTGCCCCTCACACATACCACTGGCGTCTGTGTGTGTGTGTCCAAATCTCCTCTTCTTGTAAGGACACCAGTCACATTGGATCAGGGTCCACCTATATGACCTCATTTAACCTTAAGCCCCTTTAAAGGCTGTATATCCAAATACAGTCCTTTTAAGGTACTGGTAGTTAGGACGTCAATGTATGAATTTGCTGGGGGAGACACAATTCAGCCCATGCAGTGTTGGAATTCTACCCATCCTAATCCTCCTCAGATGCATTTCCCTTCAGGAAGCATGAAACTCAGCCAGCTGGAATCTCTCCTTCCTTGAGACCCCATTTCTCCACTCCACCACTTAACAAAGGCCCAAAGGAGTGTAAGTTCCTTGAATGACAGAACAATGCCTTGTTTTATAAATAGTGTCTTATATTATTATGTCTCCCAATGGCATATAGTTTAATACCCCATTCAGAGTAAGAACTTCACAAATATGCAATAAGTGAACAAATAAAACACTGTGGTACCTCCATACAATGAAATATTATTCAGTGCTAAAAAGAAATGAGTTATCAAACCATGAAAAGATATGGAGGAATCTTAAGTGCATATTGTTAAGTAAAAGAAACCAATTTGAAAAGGCTACATACTGTATGATTCCAACTATATGACATACTGGAAAAGTCAAAACTATGGAGACAGTAAAAAAAATGAGTGATTGCCAGGACCACTGGGGTGGAATTGGGGAAGGAAGGGAGGAATGAATAAGTGGAGCACAGAGGATTTTTGGGGCAACAGAATTGTTCTGATACTAAATGGTAGATACGTATCATTATACATTTGACAATTCATAGAAAGCACAACATAACAAATGAAACTCAATGGAAATGATGGACTTTGGGGGATAATGATGTGTTAATGTAGATTCATCAGTTGTAACAAAAATACCACCCTGTTGTGGGATTTTATAGTGGGGAAGGTGTGCATATGTGGGGGTGGTGGGAAGATTATGGAAACTCTGTTCTTTCTGCTTAATTTTGCTGTGACTCTAAAACTGCTTTAAAAAAATAAAGTTTACTTAAAAGGAAACCCCTCAAAAATACAGTTTTTAATTGAATTGAATTTTCTGCACAGCCCTCATATTTTTGAAAATATGAGTATGGCTTCCATCTTTGGGTTTTCTATAAGCCCTGCTTTCCTTTATAGCGAGCTAGGTCATTGACAAGGAATAATAAATCAATTAAAAAAGAGAATGATATCTAAGACTTCATCATTCCTCCATCATAATCCTAACATTTGGAGATTTCAGGAAAGCATGAACCTCAAAGTATGCCGCCTCCCTCCCAAGCAACGTGTGAAGCTTGTTAACTCTACTCCAAGATGGTATAAAACTTTGATTAGCCTGAATGCTACACTAAAGGACTAGGGTTCTAGTTTATTGGTCTATGGCTCTGGAGTTCATGCCTCCCAAGCCAGCCCTCTTTGGAAGCAAACCTAACATTCCATCCTTGGGGATGGCACTATTCATTCGACATTGCAGTGCCCAGGGTGTGTGCTTCTGGGATCCATTGCTAAAGAAGAAATATTAGCCTCCACTATGAGTACTGCTGCTGACAAAAGACAAATATCCAGAGGAGCCAGGGCTTTAGGCTGAGAAACGGATGGCAGGAAGCCACCTATAGTGGACAGAGAGAAGAAAGAGGAGGACTGAGGAAGAGGAGGCCACAGGAGGCTGGAAATGAGCCTCAGATCCTTCACCACTTTACCTGAAATCCACATAGGCTGTGAAACTCACCAGTCACGTCCTGAATCCTCACTGACACCCTCTCTGGAGGCCATTACCTGAGTCATAAAGATCTGTACCACAAATAGGTGCATTCAGACCACATGCCCCAGCCCTATACAATGGAAAGTTCAATAATCACCCCATGTTAATCAGGCCATCCTGGTTACTCTAACCAGAAGTATTCTATTTACTGATCATCTCTCTGTGGTTTCAGCTGTTTCTTGGAGTCTTATTTGTTTAAGCTAGTTCAACAAAAACACCATAAACTGGGTGGCTTAAAGAACAAATATTTATCTCTCACAGTTCTGGAGGCTGGGAAGTCCAAGATCAAGGCCAAGATTGGTGTCAGATGAGGGTCTGCTTCCTGGTTCATAGGTAACCTTGTTGCTATGACCTCACCTGGCAGAAACAGCAAGGGAACTTTCTAGGGTCTCTTTTATAAGGGCACCAATCCTGTTCATAAGAGCTCCAAGCTAATCACCTACTGAAGGCCTCTCCTCCTAATACCATCACCTCAGGGGTTAGAATTTCAACATATGAATTTTAGGGAGATACAAATATTCAGCATAAGCGAGCCAATGAGAATCAAGAAGGAGTGTCAAGAACCCCCTTGGCGAGAGAATGGGAGTAGGGGGACTAAGAGCGAAGGACTCCTCACTCGCTATAGCTCAACCAGAGCAGCTGCACATTCACCTGTAATAAGCATTGAGGTCTTGCTTACAATTCCATTCAAAAGGGAGAAAACTTCAAAACCACCAGTGTATAGTGAAATATCAGCATTAGTGGGCCACACATCCCAGATAATCCCAATGCTATACATATTGTCCCACTGTCAGATAACATATCAGAATATGCGTCCCTATTTGGCATTTGGAAAACAGGGAATTGATAATGTTTATTATATATTATCTGGTCTTATAGTGAGTTGGGTGCTTGTTTTATCATCTGTACAAGTTTAACCTGCTTAGGTGTAGGAAGCATATTAATCTTTGTGCCTTTTAGAGTACCTGTCACAATGCCTTACACTCTGGTGTTCAATAAATATAAGTTGAATGACAACAAGAGTGTTAGGTCATATTCACTAGCAAACAGATCCATGCAGCAGATTCTAAGGGCTACAATATAATAGAATGAACATGCAAAATTCTACCTTTGTTTTCTAGGCAAACCCATAATTAGAAACAATTTAAAGATAAGACTTCACAAACCAAAAAGGAAGTCCTAGACCACTCTTAGGCACAAAGATTTTAATACAGTGACACAGAGGAGATGACTACCTTGGAAGAAGCAGCTCCGCATTCAATGCTCACTTGTGTCAGTCTAACAGCATTTCTAGACTAAGGTGCAAAGCACAGGATGACCAAGTATTGACTCTTGTATGGGTGCACGTCCTGATGCTCAGACAAGTGACCTGATTACAGTCAGGGGCATCTAGATGTCTCTGGAGTGTTCAGATGGAGGCTTTTGACAACATAGTTTCCACATCTAGTCCACAAGTATGAAAAATAAGAGGAATATAGGTGAGTCCAAGGAGAGTGCCAGCACTGTTGGCCCAATTCCTTGGCACGAAGTAGACACCCAATAAATACGTGTTAAATGTGTGAAATGGTTCCCCTCCTCTCTGGTTCCAACCTGTTCAGTCAGCAGCCAGGGAGCTCCAAGTACTGTCAAGGCCCCGCATCTATCTATCTGTTATCTTTGTTGAAGAAGGCATCACAACCATTGTTTCTACAGAGTTGACAACCAGGTGAACATTTCTGAAAATCAGGCATGGCCAACAAGGGGCCTTCAGAGCATCCACAGTACTAGGTTGAAGAGGCATGCTCAAGAGCCCAGCACATCAGAGACATGAGCCACAGGGAAGGATGCTGGCCCCAAGTGTAAGCCACCTTGGGGCCCTAAAAGGAGGAAGAGACAATTGTCTGATGCAATTTGCAAATATCCCTACGGGTTATTGTTTGGGAAGTAAATGCAAGAACAATCCTGGGTGTCCTCTACTGCACATTTCTTGGTTCTCTTTATGGGAGTCCAAATGAAGTGATCTGTAATTAACCCTCAGAAGATGATCTGTTCTTTGTGCACACTGGTAGGTATAGGTGTGTGTGTTGGGGGTGGTATATGAGTATGTGTTCTTCTATCCATGTGCGTGAATGCATGCAGGGAAGCAGAAGTGAGAGGGGGCGTATCATTGCAGACCTCTTTTTTTTTTTTTTTTTTTTTGAGATGAAGGCTCCCTCTGTCACCAGGGGTGGAGTGTAGTGGCATGATCTTGGCTCACTGCAACCTCCGCCTTCTGGGTTCAAGCAATTCTCTGCCTCAGCCTCCCGAGTAGCTGGGATTATAGGCACCTGCCACTGCACCTGGCTAACTCTTTTGTAGTTTTAGTAGAGACGGGGTTGCACCATCTTGGCCAGCCTGGTCTTGAACTCCTGACCTCGTGATCTACCTGCCTCCGCCTCCAAAAGTTCTGGGATTACAGGCATGAGCCACCGCACCCGGGCCAACCTCTCTCTTTTTTATTGTTTCTCACTAACCCAGAGCATTAATGGAAATAATCATTTTTTTCTTGCTCATCCTGTAATCACTATCAAAGCTGTATAATGTTCAATTTTTGTCAGGTGCCAGAAGGGATGAACAAAGAAATTTTGACATTACAACAGACTGGATTTACCACCAGGTATACAAATGAAGAAGGCTTGGAGAAAGAATTAGTGGGGATTCGCATCCAGATAAAGCAAGTTATCACTATCTGCATAACCTTGAATGAATCACAGGCCTTTCTCAAGCTCATTCATTAAAGCTTTGTTTAATTCAACAAATATTTATCACATGCCAGGCGCCTGACCTAAGCACGGGGGCTTCATTCATTTATTCATTCAACAAATATTTATTAAATCCCTACTGTGTGCCAAGCACTGATCAGGGGGTTGGGATACAGCCATGAATAAAATAGGCAATATTTCTACCCCTCATGGAGTTTATATTCTAGTGGTATGGGGAGCGGGGAGGCAATAAACAAATAAATAGACAATCAACATGTCAGGTGTTTAGTGCTATGAAGAAGAATAAAGCGGGTACTGGGATAAAGAAGGCCATGGGTGATACTTTATCTAGGATGTCTTGGAAGGCAGTCCTCTAGGAGCTCAGATTTAAGTAGACACGGGAAGAAAGCTAAGGAGGGAGACATACAGGTATGTGGGGAAAGAGCACATAACAAAGAGTACAATAGGCATGACTCGAGCAATTATACCTCAGTAAAGCTGGGAAAAAAGGAATGACTCATTCTATACAAAAGCCTTCTACGTTGCCTCAAATCCCTTCTGGAAAGAAGAAATGTGTAAATCAACCATAAATGCCTTACCTACCCAGCAAGAACAAAACCACCTAAAATGAAGATGAAAAAGTGTTTTTGGAAGTATAGAAGGCTCTATAAATATACAGTAATGCTCTTTATGAGTCACTGGTTTGCACTAACAGGATCAAGTATGCATCTATATTTGAAGGTCTTATGCACAAATTAAATTGGTGCTGGCCCAAGTTCAAGAGCTAATACAAATGCCAAAAACGTATTTGGTGGTTATGGTGAGTGACTGTGTAACCTGCTTAGAACTGTATCCTAGGCCCGTAGTCCCCATGCAAACATAGCCTCTCGTAGTATATCTCATAGTATACCATTTCCTGCTGCATTTGATTAGGCAAAGCTGAAATCTCCCAACCAAGATGTGACCTCAATTTCTTTCTTTACAAGGAAATCACTGGTTAGAAAATTCCTTAGCCTTGGCAATTAGTCAATCAAGTTCATTAGCACAGGTTGACATATTTCCAGGACTGGTGAAATTTTAATTGGGTAGCAAGGAGGGGAATACTCAAGTTTTAAGGAAATTCTCATTCAAAACGTTCTAACCTTCCAGCTTCTCCTACATTTTCCTTAAATCTAACTTAGGGCGATAATCGAGACCATACACACATGAATTCAGTCTGGATGTGGCATTTTGGAGGAAAACCCCAGCTGAGCACACATGCGTGTGTTTCAGCTTTGCCAGAAGAAAAATAGTTATGCATTATACATGGACTATACAGACATTTTTTGTAAGCCTTACTTTAAAATGTTTGAATTTTCAAACTTAAAATGTTCCATGTGTTTAGTATTTCTTGTTTCATTAGACTAAAGAGAAGTGGTTGAAAATTCAGTCTCAGCAAACATGTGGTATATTCCAAGAATGTTTCATATAGTATGATTTCTGTAGCTACAGAGTTTGTAAACATGGCTTTTACACTCATTACTGGTGGTAGTTAAAAGATCATTTATTCAATAAACATTTATTGAGTACCTACTGTATGCCAGGCCCTATTCTAGGCACAGGAGATACAGCAGCAAATAAAGTTCGTACATTTAAGGAAACAGGCCATAAATGAATTTATAAATAAATATAATGGCAAGTAGTGAAGAAATTGTTCTTCCTGTTGTATTTAGGGAAAGGGAATGTGGGAGGGACTGCTATTTTAGAAAGAAAGCCTCTCCCTTGAAGTCTTATTTGAATAAAGACCTTAATGAGCCTTCTGCTGATTTGCGGAAGAACTGCCCCACGCAGACAGAGTGGGCCAGGCTCTGTTGTCGGGAGTGCCTGGAACAGCCTGAAGGCCAGTGGGACTGGAGCAGAGTGAGAGGTGAGCAAAATAGTAGGAAATGAAATCTTACGTGAAACCCCCACGTCATAGGGCTCTTGCACACCCAAAGTGGAATGACTACTGAGTCCGCAGTCTGGCTTCATTTTCTGGATGTTCAAGTGATGATAGGGAATTGCAAGGAAAGCCTGCTATCAAACAATCTCCTCATTAAGTTTCACATGAACACATACAAAAATGGACATTCTGTTTTCCCTCTCAGGACCATTTACCTTTGCATTTCAACAGCTTGAAATACTCTTCTTTACTCCTCTTCCTATCAAATTCCCCCAAGTTTAATTTAAGCTCTGCCCCCTGTGAGAATCCTCCCTTAACTCCTCCAGCTGACGCTGAGTCAATCTTCTTTGTGACTTCTTTGTGACTAGGGCGTCTTAACCTAGGACTTCCCCTGGCACCGATAGATTATTTACAGGAACGCTGAAACTGCCTATGAAAAATTTAGTGTATCATTCAATATGTTTTTCCAAGGCTGTTCATAAATCCCATGAGATTTTCAAATGAGTTTGTAGCTTTAAAAGGTGGAGAACCACCAAGCATTCACGGAAGGTGCTTCTCAAACATTAAATCTGCATGCAAACTATCTACATTTCATTACACTGAAGATTCCAATTCGGTAGCCCTGGAGTGAGGCTTGGTGCTGCTGGTCCTGGGACCGTACATGGTAGCAAGAGACTAGAATGTGGTCAGCATTTGCTTGTGTACACTGGCAAGGTGCTCTCTGCACTTAGGTAGATCACAGGTTTCTGGACAGCAAGGGCACCGCCACTACTACTTGGCTTCTCCCAAGTAGGGACTAATAGAAAAACAGTCTACTGTTGGGCCTCACAGGTGTTCTACAGATAGCAGTCCCAACTAGGCTTCTAAGGTTACCACCAAATGTTTAAGGCTAAACCTTTCCAAAATTCACAGCAGAATCTCAAAACCCCTAAAATCTTTCTGAAGCGAAGTTTTTCCTCTCTTCCAGTAGTAGAGTCCCATAACATATTGAAACCTAAATCCATCAACTCTACAAGCTATTATAGTTAGCACGGGAAATGCATTCATTTAGAATAATAATTCACTCTATGAGGGCATCATTTACTCACTAAAAATGTTCAATACAAAGAAATAAGATAAGGCATAGGGTGTGGTGGCTCATGCTTGTAATCCCAGCACTTTCGGAGGCTGAGGCAGAAGGATCACTTAAGGCCAGGAGTTTGAGACCCTGGGAGAAAAAAAAAAAAAAGGAAAAGGAAGGAAGGGGAGGGTAGGGGAACAGAGGGGAGGCAGGGGTGGAAGGGGAGAGGAGGGGAGGGTGAGGAGGGGAGGGGAGGGTGAGCAGGGGAGGGGAATGGTGGGGAGGGGAGGCATCAACGGAACCAAGATAAATCAAACCACCAGGCCCTTGAATGAGCAGGTCCTGGATAACTGTTCAGAGTCCAGCAGTGAAGTCTCATTTAAAAACGGCAGAGGGAGAGAAAGCCTCTAAAAGGCAAGGGATAATGTAGAAAAGTAAAAATAGGTTTTAGAACAAAACTGCCACTTCAGACAACCTGCCACTCTATATTTGCAGAAATTGTAAAAGAACTTATTTGGCCATGTAGAAATAAAGTACTTTTAACAGCAGCTAACAATAGACCACATAAAAAAAATTACATACAAGACATGTGTGTCAGGAATGTCTTTATGTGTTCAAATGGAATTTTTCATGTGGTATTTTATACATATATATATACACTCATATTATTTGGACTTATTAAATACCATATGTAATGAAAACTATGCATAAATATTTATAAAAATACCTTTTTCTAAGTAGGCCAGGAACATTTAATATTTTTCAATAAATTAATATATAAAATACATACATTAGTGACAAATGGAACATATATTTTGAAATATGAAACCCAAGTAAAATGCTCAGGAATCTGGAGAAGAATCCAGGTATCTGCCAAAGGAAACTTTGGACGAGTTGTCTTTTGAAGAAGGGAAACAATGCTGGGTCTCTTATCTTCACGGACTGTTTGGCTTGTCAAACTTCTAACATCACTTCAGCCGAGTTTCGTATTTGACTTCCAACCTCATGGCCATTTGACCTGCCAACTATTATTTTTCTTTGAGGCTTTTAACACCCCACCCAAGTATTTTGCTTTCCAGATTGTGTCCGTTTCCTTTTCACTTCACCTTAAAGTCAGCCTGGGTTTACAACATCGGCTTAAGGTGCACCCTCTAGGGTTTCAGACAGACCTAGAGGACCGCGGTGATAACTGAAGCTAGATACCTCTCGGCAAAGCCAACGTGCTCGGAAGGTTCTCCGCGTTGTGCCAGGATTTCCATCCAACCTGAGTCTCAGGGCACAGACCAGGCCCCGAGCATCCGACTCCCCAGGGTCCCAGCCCCCTCCCCAGGCTAATCGTGCAGGCTGGGACCTCCCAGCCGGAAAAAACCGCCCTTTCCTGTCGCCTACTCCTTCCCCAGGCCGATGACTCGCGGAGGAGGAAGAGACGGAGGCCGATTAAGAAAATTAGCATTCATTAACCCGGTTCACGCTCGTGCCCCGGCGGAGGGGAGGGGTGCGCCAGGCGGCGGCGCTGGCTGTGGCCGGCTGACCGGCGGGCGCAGGTGCCACCACGGGCGGAATTTTACGCTCCCGGGCCGGCAGCTGCGCCACTTGCGCCTCGTCGCGCGTCTGGGGCAGCCGCCACCAGCTTGCTTCAGCTTTAGGCAAATCCTTTTGAAAGACCCTGAGGGAGAGGAAACGCCTCCCTCTGGACAGGAGAACCTGTAGCGTCTGCTGTTCGTCGCTTGTCCAGTTGCTCAGCCCCGAGCTCCGGCATCTCCAGGGCGCGAAGTCCACTCTCCGGGTTTTGGCTGCAGCTCCAAGGGGAGCGAGCTGGAAACTGACAGAACGCGACCCTCCCCCTCCGCGCCCACCAGAGCACGGGCTGCGAGGGACCTGGGGAGCTGCGGCCTGACCGGGGAGGCGCGCTCAGGTGGCCTCGCTTCCCTGCCGGTCACCGCCCGCCACGCCAGAACTTCGCACAGCTAGGTCGGCCTGTTGGGATCCGGAGAGGTGGGCGCACGAGGTTTAGTGCGGGAGTCCGGGGTGCGGGCGGAGTCCTATTGTCCCCGTGCACCCGGGCGGCAGCACCTCCGGGTCCCTCTTTAAAACGAGCGTCCGGCGACCTTTCTTTGTGCTTAGGGAGTCGAAAGCGGTATCTTCTCCGAGGGAAGTCGCCTACTGGGGGGTAGCGCTGGAGAGGTAACAATGGGCGCCCGTTGTCCTCCGAGGGTCCAACGGTGACCCCCCCCTGCGCGCGCGCCCGGCTGCCGGTTGGCCCCGGGCCAGGGCACAGGTACAGCGGCCGGGAGGGTCGGCCCCGGGGCCCGCGCCCTCCGCCCCGCCCCAGTCCGTCCCCGTGCCGCCGGCCCCGCCCCGCGCCGCCCCGCCCTCCGCAGGTTCAGTCCTCGCGTCCGGCCGCCCAGCTCTCAGTTGCGCGCACCTTCTCTCGCGGCCGAGGGGCCGCAGCGCGGGGTTAGCCCGGAGACCCGGCCACCGGCCTGGGGCGCCTTCACGCTGTCTCGGAGCGGATAATGCGGTGAGCAGACACCGCGCCGGCCGACTTGGCTGGATCTGCGCACGCCGGCCGGGGCTGCGTGCGCCCGCGGGAGGCCCGGGGCAGCGGCTGGGATTCTCAGCGGCGGCTGGTGAGTCGGGGCAATCCAGGGTTCCTTCCTCTCTACCTTTCTGTGAGTCTGTCCCGCCCGCGCCGTGGCCGCTTCCGGCGTGCGCTGGTGTTAGGCTGGGAAACCAGCAGGGAGCCGGGATACCGAGGGCATCGCTTTCACATCTGGTGTCCAATGGACCGAAGGGGACATAAAGCAAGCCAGGAGTGGGGCGGGCGGCATGACCGGGACTCAGAGCTCCACCATTTGTGCCCACCACTTTTCAGGGTGGGGCTGCGCGGCCACATTGCACCCTCCGAGCTATTGACAGAGCCATTCTGGGCGCGTATAGCATTTTTCCATCTGAGAACAAGCCGCACTTGGCTACCGCGCCCCTCGCGTCGTGGATTGGTACCAGGGCCGCACATGGGTGCATCGCACAGCTCTGTCGTGGCATCGCCTGCCCGGTGCCCTCCTCTTTCTTAATGGAGGACATTGTTAGTGGGGCGCCAACCTGGAAATCTGGTTATTGACTTTTTTTGTTTTTTGACGGTGAACAGCTGAAACGTTTACAAGGTTTTTTGATTTTAGTTTTCCTCCCTTTCTCCTTGAAACTAAGTGGCTTGACACAGACAAGTATCAGACATGTGAGGACGAGTGGATCTGGCCAATCGTTTTTTCGTTATGAATTATTATACTCTATCCCCCTCCGACTTTGGGAGGCATGTGTTTCATCTTATAAATAGAAAGTAGCATATTTTTTGGCAGGATCTCCTTTATACTGTGCAGTCTAGGAGAGGTCAGTTTAAAAATAAATATGCACTTGAATGTTACATTACCGAGAGCCAGGCTGTGGCTGGGACAAGCTGCGTGGACAGCAGCATCAAAGCCGGGAGCGCAGCTGTGTTGAAAGGAGTAAAAGCCCCAGAGTGCAGCCCAGGCTGACAGTCAAGTAATTACATTTTGTTTAAAAAAAAAAAAAAAAAAAAGTGAGCGAATTAAAATGAGGAATGTCAGGAGGGTATTGCAACATGAATCTTTCCAGCCCTGGCGTCTTTAGAGGAGTGGGCTGCTGGTGTGTGCTGAGGGCATAGGGGGGCTCTAGGGAGGGAACTGATGAATGCGTTAGGGAGACAAAGATTCCGTCCCCATCTCCCAGATCTTAGTTCTCAAAATATCCAAGAGTTTCTGGGGAGTACTCTCGTTTAAAAAGAACAAAAATCAGGAGAGCAGCAGATGTCTGTATTTTAATAGCAAAGCCAGTCTTAGGGACTTCCTCTTAACATCACAGGGAGAAAAAAGACTCGCCAGGAACCAGGGGTGATGCCCCAAAGGTATCCCTAAGAGAATTTAAACGACTCCTGTAATGTTCTAACATACACAAGAGCTTTCATCTTAAAACCAGGAAAAATGTACCTTCTCTTCTTTTCTGGACAGTTCCAGAAGTCTATTCTTTCATACCCCCTACAATTTGTGTGAGTTCTTATTGGTAGTTAATAAGCTACACAGGTAGGTGTGTGATGCATACCCTTTTCAGAATAGATTTAGACACTCAGAAGTAAGTTGGAGTAGTTGTGAATTATTTAGCATTTTCATGTATCATGAAATACAGGATAAAGGCCATTTATATAGTCAAGGAATGGTGGAAAGTTCTTCATAAAGTCTCCCAAATAATGTGGGTTTTCCAGTGGGCCTCACCCATTGAATAAGACAGCATCAGCCTCTGGGTTCACAGATAAGAACTTTAGAGGAGAAATTTGGAAGCATTTCTGGATCCATGGCAGTTTCTGTTTTCCAGTGGTATCATCTGCTAGAGATTTACATGATGAAGTCTATGATTAGAACGTGGTGCTGAGGCTGTGGTAGCAGCTACAGGCTTGAAATAAGATGAGCTCCTCTTTCCCTCAATCTGAGCAGTGAAATTGTTTCGCATATCTCTATGGAACAAGTAAAAGCAGCTAGAGTAATACGTGTTGCACACTTTTTGCTTGTTATTGTACATTTAAGTGTGGTGCAAGATGAGTAATGCAAAGCCGTAACAATGATTGCAGAAGGGCTCACATGAGTTCATTTGGCCTGTCTGCGCTCCAGCCTTTCCTTTAATGTGGTGTTTTGTTTTATGTCCAACATGCTCACGAAAGCTGTGCTTTTTTACATATAAAGTTCCTGGTATTCAACAGTGTTGGGGATAAAATTGCTTTAACCTGTATCACCCAAAGATTTTTTTTTTTTAACCAGGCCATAGATTTTTCACAAATTCTTTGCCCATTAACTGTAACATTTATCCAGTGGGTGAAATATAATTCATAACCTAAAAACCTCCAGGAAGACTGCTCTGATTGTATTATTATTATTAAGATTCTTGCTTTCAGTCTGATTTTATCTAGGCCTCATTTCAGTATATCCATATCCAGTCTCATTTCTTACTAACCAGAATCCTGTGAACCTGTTTTTCTTTTTATTGATTGAATGAGCAGTCTATTTTTAAATGCAGTATGTTTGCTAGAGAACAAGGATAGCCATTTGAAAGTACTTGATTCAGCCAGCCACAAAATCTTGTGTGCCTTACCAAGCCACAGAAGACCAAGAATTTTCCTAATATATTGCGTTGTTCATTACTTTGGATGTTAAAAGCGCTTCCTAAGTGGAGCCTGTCCTATGTGTCAAGCACTCTTCTCAGCCTTTTGATTATCTTATTTGTTTCTAGCAATCATCTCATGAAAGAACCGTTCGTATCCCCATTTTGCTGGTGTAGAGACTGAGGACAGACCGGTTGTATAACTTACCCAAAGTTGTAACAATAAGAAAAACCTAAACATTCATGTGCAGTTTAACAGCACAATATGTGCAGGCATGAGTAGCTAATCCTAGGTGAAAGCAGCTCTTTGGGTTAAGGGGATTGGGAAAAACAAAAAAACAAAAAAAACACAACTTTGAACTTCTGAAGCCTCTGAGTCAGGCTGCCTGGGCACATGTCCTAGTTCTGGCGCTTAACACCTTGTGACTTTGGGCAAGTTACCTCGCCTTTACCTCAGTTTATCCTTTGTAAAATGGGGATAATATTATTTCCCTGAGGATTAAAGGAATCAAAAAAGATTATGTACTCAGAACAGTGCCTGGCCCAGAGTAGCCACAATAAAAGGTTGAGGTTTCAATGTTGCTTTTGTTTTTTTCCTAGGTACTTAATACTGGTTCTGTCATGTAATATTCATAACTATTCTTTGAGAGAGACAGTACAGTGGTCCCCTCTTATCCGTGGTTTTTCTTTCTGGGGTTTCAGTTACCCATAGTCAACCATGGTCTGAAACTAGGTGGATACGGGACATTTTAAGAGAGAGAAAGAGACCATATCCATATAATTTTTATTACATTGTTATAATTGTTCTACTGTTAATCTCTTACTGTGCCTACTTTACAAATTAAACTTTATCACAGGTATGTATGTATGAAAAAAAAAATAGTATATATGGGGTTCAGTATTGTCCAAGGTTCAGACACCCACTGGGGGTCTTGGAACATATCCTTTAAGGATAAGGCAGACTATATTGCTCTTCTTTTCCAGATGAGAACACAGGCTCAGAAAGGTTTAGTAATGTGGCCAAGGTCACACAGCTAAATAGCAGAAGCAGGGTTTGAACTCAGGTCTTTTTGACCTTATGCTAAATACCATACCCCCACCAACAGGGAGGAGGGGCAGAGAAGTTGTTAAATCTGATTTTTGTTATGACTTTCGGCCTCTGGCAAGGAAATAATTTCGTATCACCCTGTATCTCACAGTTGAAGATGACAGCAATTGTCAGCCTTGGGGAACAATATGTAAATTATTTTATTATTAAAGATGATTCATTCCCACGTATATGGCATGAAAGTGGATCTAGCATGAACACTGCTAGGGTTAACATAAGTAGTTTATGCCTTAAACGAAGAGATTTACTAGGTGAAAATGTGGGACTCTATGGTGAGAAAGCAAGCCAAGACACAGCCAGGGACAAGGACTTCTGGGGGCTGGGGATGGAGTGAAGCTCTAGCGTAGACCGTAGACCGTGTGCTTGCTTCAAAATTCTGGAGAGCCAGGGGTTGCAGAGTCCAGTAACCACTTCTGGACAATCCCTTCCTTGAAGGCAGGAACCACACTACCTTGACCTTCAGTCCCGGCACTCCGTGGGCATTTTAGTCCATGTTTGTTGATGTTGCTGCAAGAACGCAGCCGAAGAGGAGCTACAGGTAAGGTGAACAGAAAGGCTCTGGGCTCTGTCCATGGCAGAAGTCAAGCCCTGTTACAGCTTGGCATATGCCGTGGGGCCCTGCTAGATAAGAAACACAGAACAAGGAAACCTTTGAAACCTAGAGGGGTGCCCCGGAAAACCCAGAGGGCCTGCCTTGGCCTCCACTGCTTTGATGCTCTGGGTTTGTGATTAGCTGTGGGGATCAGCTCCAGAGACTTCTCAGACTGCAACAGGGTTCTGGAAAGGACAGCCCGAAGTAACTCAGGTAGCCTCAAAGCCAAGGGTTACAGCCTTGGAGCTGTCCAATTCCATTTGAAATCTTCTCCTGTCCCCACCCCTTAAAGGCTACAAAACAAAACAATACCCCACAAACCAGAATAAGTAGCCATGTAGTTCTAAAGCAATAGTCAGGTACATTTCTTTCCTTAAAAAAAAAAAAAAAAAAAAAAAAAGCTTTCATTGGCCTCGATATACTTCAGTGCCAAGTTTCATCAGAGTCACAGCATGATGGACTGAATTTGACAATACCTCTGGTAGAAAAGCAGTTTTCAAATTTTAACCATACAGTTTTATAATACAAAGCATGATATTAATATTTAAAAGATTACTATTTCTAAATAGCCAAGTAAACTGTGTGAAAGCTGGTGAGTTCCAAATTAATCCTTACTACTTGCCTAAGTCATGAATTAAAAGAATTCTAGAATCCCAAATTTAAAACTTTTTAAAAAGGATTTTCAGTGGATTGGGTTTTATTTCCATATTGCATAAAATTATCAGCCGCCTAGCCTTCGGCCCTTTGGTAAGCCATGTTGCAGAGGTCACACACCTGCAATTAGATAACAGGGTACTGCCTAAAGTGTACCTCGAGCCATGAATGGCATAAAAGTATTCTGTGGGACCCCAGTTTGATGAAGGTCCCTTTCTGCAGGACTTTTCAGAATATTTAAAAAGCCAGTGTATACAGTGGATCTCCACAGGGAGGTAGTGTCCAGAGTTTCTCAAGTACTTTTGCCCACTGAGCAGCTGCAGGACTAGCCTGGTAGGAAACACACTCTGGGAAATGCAGGACAGAAGCTACATAACCGCAGTCTGCCCTACAGAGCCGGAACAACCCAGGGACATTGTAGTTAGAGAACCACAGGCGTTACAGAAAGAGAGCCATGAGGATGCACCAGGAGATCCTGGTGAACACTGATAAAACTAATGGAGAATTAAGTGAGGGCAATCAAAAGGGGTGTGTGTGTGTGTGTGTGTGTGTGTGTGTGTATAGGAATAGAGATTTAAAAAAATACAGATTCTGGTCTTAGCTCTGACCCAAATTGTATAACCTTGACCTCTTGGGGTTTTCTTGTTCTCATCCCTAAAACATGGCATTTGGCAGGAGATGATCTCAGATAATCTCTGACTCTAGAATCAGTGAGCCAGGATCAGTGGCACCTATTAGCATAGCTATCTTACTACTAATAATGTAAGACTCTGGATTGAGAAGGAGACTCATGCAGATCTCTGGCAGAGCAGCCTGAGCAAGCGTGGAAGGCAGGGAACTTCAAAGTCAGGCCTCTATTCAGACAGCTTCCACATTTGGGAATCCGTCATGTTCTGGTGACAACCTGAAGGTCCTGTTTGTAGACACATCATGCCAATGATAGATCGTTGTCATGAGTTTAGTTGAAAAAGAACTTTTCTGTCCAAATACATCATAATCATTTAGGCTACATATATTTTTTAAAATAAGCAGAGGCATTTTTGGTGAAATGTGGCTTTGCCATTCAGAATGTGTTTGATTTCTCAACCTTTGTATTTATTTTTTTAAACTTTTGTTTTGCCAAGGGTCAGTTCAGACTTAAAACATTGATTTTAACACAGTGGGAGATGAGGCTCTAAGCCTTTGGCTGACTGGCTGGTTAGTCACAAAACAAATCCTTCCCCTTCTTTGGGCAGGCTCCATCCCATCACCTGTGAAAAAAAAATGGCAGAGTGGGAAGGATGGGGATGGGACGGGAGGCCAGAGAAGTGTGTAGATGTTCTCTAGGCCCTCTCCTGGCCCTAAACTGTGATTCTGTTCCTCTTTTTTCTTCTATCACAGGCATTTCCGTAGTGTCTTGTACCTTCTCCTATTGTAACACTTATTACATTTAGATTATCATATATATATATAAAGGGGAGTTTATTAAGGAGTGTTGACTCACATGATCATAAGGTGAAATCCCATAATAGGTCTAACTTTTAGGTATGGGGCTACATGTGCAGGTTTGTTATATAGCTAAATTCATGTCACAGGGTTTTGATGTACAGATTATTTCATCACCCAGGTACTAAGCACAGTACCTGATCATTCTTCTTTCTGATCCTCTCGCTCCTCCCGCTCTTCTCCCGCCAGTAGGCCCCAGTGTCTGTCGTTCCCCTCTTTGTGTCCATTTGTTCTCATTTAGCTCCCACTTACAAGTGAGCATGCGCGGTATTTGGTTTTCTGCTCCTGTGTCAGTTTGCTAAGGATAATGGCCTCCAACTCCATCCATGTTCCTGATTGACACAAGTGGCTGCCTAACTGGACTACTGGCTCCTCCAGGGTAGGGACTGAATCTCATTTATCTTGTCATTCATCTTTTCTGCAATAGGACTTAATGACAAAGTGGGCAGTATAGCCCTTGCTATACTACCTGATTCTTTCTGCAGCGTATCTCTTTAAGTTGTTGGCAGGTCAGAAATCTTTGTCACTTACCTTGCTGTGTTAGTCAGGGTTCTCTAGAGGGACAGGACTAATAGGGTAGATGTATATATCAAGGGGAGTTTATTAAGGAGTGTTGACTCATGCGATCATAAGGTGAAATCCCATAACAGGCTGTCTGTAAGCTGAGGAGCAAGGAAGTTAGTCCGAGTCCCAAAACCTCAAAAGCAGGGAAGCCAACAGTGCAGCCTTCAGTGTGTGACCAAAGGCCTGAGAGCCTCCTGGCAGCCAACCACTGGTGTAAGTCCGAGAGCCAAAAACTGAAGAACTTGGAGTCTGATGTGTGAGGGCAGGAAGCATCCAGCATGGGAGAAAGATGAAGGCCAGAAGTCTCAGCAAGTCTAGTCCTTCCACGTTCCTCTGCCTGCTCTTATCCTAGCCATGCTGGCAGCTGATTAGATGGTGCCCACCCAGGTTGACGATGGGTCTGTGTCTCCCAGTTCACTGACTCAAATGTTAATCTCCTTTGGCAACACCCTCACAGACACACCCAGGATCAACACTTCCCATCCTTCCATCTAGTTGATGCTCAGTATTAACCATCACACTAGTTTATTTTTAAGTCCTGCTCTAGTGAAGTTACTCCTTCCCAGGCTACAGAACATTCAAATGCAAGGGGAATCATCCCCAGTCATTTGGTTGTGGTGATAGAGGTCATCTGAGGGCCCTGTGGAAATAGGTCAAGTCCCTGCTAGAACCTTCTCAATATCTCATCGGAGACATTGGCAACCCCCACCAATGCTTTCTCATGCCCTGGGAGTGACTGAGGCAACTTGGCACCCATGTGTCCACTTAGAGCACAGAGTAAGGGTCCTTGTGTTTCCTAGTGCTGCATAGACCTCTCGCCAGCCATTAATGAATGAATAAACGTGAGCCATTTATTTATTTGTTATATTAGCGTCAGTCTCTCCACAGTGGAGTGCATCATTGCTGCAGCCTTACAATCTAGAATAGTGCCTGGCACGTAGTAGGCCCTCCGTGGATGTTTGTTGTTGAATACATGAGGGACCAGCCAGGGGCTGGGGAGGCACGTAGAAGGCTTTTTTTTTTTTTTTTGCGACAGAGTCTCGTTCTATCGCCCAGGCTGGAGTGCAGTGGCACGATCTCGGCTCACTTCATACTCTGCCTCCCAGGTTCACGCCATTCTCCTGCCTCAGTCTCCTGAGTAGCTGAGACTACAGGCGCCCGCCACCACACCCGGCTAATTTTTTGTATTTTTTTAGTAGAGACGGGGTTTCACCATGTTAGCCAGGATGGTCTCGATCTCATGACCTCGTGATCCGCCCGCCTCAGCCTCCCTAGGTGCTGGGATTACAGGTGTGAGCCACCGCGCCTAACTGAAAGGCTTTCTAAAGCTGGCTTCTCATGGGTTGAACCAGCAAGAGGCATGTGGCTCACTCTATGCATGTCACAGCACCAACTGGAGCCTGTTTTCTTGCTCTCAGATAGCTTCAGAATGAAATGTCTTCCAAAAGAGTGTTGATTTTTGGCCTTCTATTAAGTTTAGCAAAAGTTTATGCTGGTGATGGGGCTTTGTTTTGTATTCCCTGTGGGCTCACCTGGGAATGGTGGTGCTTTACTTGCCAGCCTGGGAGAGCGAGCTTCAGAGAGATGTCTCTCAGGGCGGTGCAGGGAGTAAAGCAGGGACTTCTTTCAAATTCCGTTCCTTTCTCAGAGTGGGGAATTAAACTGTTGGACCCAGAACATTTGGGAGTTTTTCACACTATATTTAAAACAATCAGTTGAGGCAGCCAGATCCCAAGGTCTAAAAGGAGTAAGGTTAGAAGGAATCCTCACCATGAGCTTCCAGCTCATCTTCTTCCTTATGCAGCGGTAGCTTTTTGGAGTAATTAATAATAAACATTACCCCTTCCATTGATTTGGGCTCATTGCCTGCCAGTTGCTTTGCCAAGCACTTTATGCTCATTGTCACCTAAGAAGACTCCCACCATTGCTGTTTGCACTTCATAGATGGGGAAACTGAAGCTCCCAAAGGGAGTCACTAGCATGGCTCAGACCCTTAATTGAATACCAGGAAGGATGGGAAAGGATGATGAAAATTGTATTCGCTGGTAAAAAGTATTTTGATTTTAAGGGTAGTCTTACTTTCATTAAAAATATTACTTTTTTTTTTCTTTTTTGGAAACTTCCTAGAAGCTAGATGTTTCTGCAAATAGAATGACAGAGCCCTACCATTTGACAGATGGAAGGGACCTTATCTCAGCCCCAGTCTCATTCTGACATGATAAAACCAAGGCCTTAATTGTTTAAGTGACACAGAGTATGAATCTTCCTCCTAGGCCCAGCTCTACTTTTTTTTAGGCCAAGGAAAAGAAAATCTTAAGCCTGAAATATAAGCAGATAATAACATAATTTCTTTGGTTAGAAAGGAGAGAGATTGGCCCTACTTATCAACTATTTAGGAAAATAACAATATGCCCTTTTGTTTTTTCTCTTCTCTCACACATCACCAATTCCGGTGGGGTCTATCCAGAGACCTTCAGATGGCTATGAGTTTTTCAGCCACCTCCTCGTGCTGTCAGCTCCCAGTAGCCTTGCCAGCCAGTTTATAAGCACCAGCAGCCAGAGCCTGCCCCATTCTGCGCAAATGGAATTATTGAATTAATTTTAACCCAAAGCAGGACTTTCTATTTATCATCATTCAGTTCATTCCTGTGGACTTCATCCAGCCCCAGCTCTTGGTCCAGGTAATTCTGGACCCCAGTTAGCCATCGGCACATTGAGGCTCCCTCTGGGTCTCCAGTTTAGATTGGTAAGTGCATGTTCTGTGTCTTCCACGTCACTTGCCCTATCAATAAGATCCCTTTAAGACTTGGCTAAGATTGGCAGATTACAAGTAATCGACCCTTCTAGCAACTATGTCATGTGTATAAGCAAGTGAGGTGCCAGTGAACTTTTTATCAGTGCCGACTGAGCATATATCTCTTAAGTGTTCAAAACCTAGACCTTTACTGAAGATAGATGTGATAGTAGTCACCAAGTAATTGTCTCTTCCTTTTGGAAAATCAAATCATTTGCCTGTGTGTGTGTATATATACACTCACACTATATATATATATACACAGACACACACTGTATACACACACTATATATAATATACATAAATACATACTACTCCCTATAGTTTTTCAAAAGGTTTTCATAAATGGTTTCATGATCAAAAGGAGACAAGTGATTTCAGGACCTTAGGCTCTCCTTACTCATCAGGCCTGGCAATCTGGACTCCCATATGGTATGAAGTCCCTTCCAATGATTACTACTCCACTCTGGCCTTCCGTTTCCCTTTGACAGTGTTAGTTGTGCCCACTCCCTAACCCTACACCCTCCAGATCCCATCACTTCCAGGTCTTGTCACTTTGAGGTTCATTCCATTTACTTTTCTATTTTTTTTTTTTTTTAACCTTAAGGTAGCGGCAAAATAGAAGTTGAATAAATCAGAGAAGGTAATATTCCCCCCATTGGTCTCAGCTTCCTTTAAAAAGTAAAACCAAATGAACTTAAAATGAACTTTAAATGGAAGTAAAAGGATTTTCCTCTTAAAATCATCCATAAAGTAAAGTAAGTAGGTCACCAGAGAATTTAGGAGAAAAAAATGTTAGACTGTTTGTATTTATTTATGTCTTAAGGTCAGGGGCTACTATAAGAGATCCCAAGTTGGTATTAAAACACCGCTTTTATCTGACCTATATAGTAGTAGTTGTAATTTTCCCAACTCAGGGACGTCTCATTTGTTCCCAAGGCTGGAATAGCCCCAACTGGAGATGACCGATGCATGTAGATGTGAATGAGAAGATAGCCCCAGCCCTATGTCCCATGGACAGGGGAATTAACCTCTCATCAAGCTGGTGGTAGGAATCCCTTCCAATTGTGGAGACTGTCCACAGGATCAATAGGAACCATTTTATTAATGAGTGATACAGGCGAAATTTAAGGAGAAAATAGAAGTGTTTATTTTGGCAATTAGAATAGTTTCCCCTCCACCCTGTATTTCAGTAGACAGTCTGGTTTCTCATTTGGGGAAAAGATACTGCCTTGTGTTTACATAGCACTGTAGATTTTCACACTCAGCTCTGACAACCTGTGGTTATTATAAAGTTTGAGATGATTATCTCCATTTTACATGAAGGTAACTGGTACCCAGTGTATCAGGGCTTCTGCGTCTTACAGGACTGGCTCATAGTTTTGGCCCAGCTCTTTCCCCTCTAAGGCCAGGAACAGCAGTGAGTTAGCTGTTTGCTTGGCCCATACAATCGGTGTTTCATTTGGTTTGGTTTGGCAAATGTTTTGATAGGTTTATTTTTCCCCACGTATCTGATCTGTGCCAGTTACATATTGATCTTCCAAACAACCCTTTCCTGTAGACTGTCCATTATAGTTTCTTGAAGCTCCCTTGTACATTTTAGGCCAAATGAGCCAAGTTCTCCCTTAACACATCTCATTTTGAAACAAGAAAAGAGCAAGTTCATTGTTGCTCCAGGGCCTCTTTCCTTAAGTTTGATTTAAGTAGAATCAGTGCGTTTGAATTCAGGGGACTGTATTGTCTAATTTTCCTTGAGTCTTACCTAAGACACTGTTTGCACATTGCAGTCAGGGATAGGAGTCGTATCACTTTCAAACAGCATGTCCACAAATATTTGCCTTAAAAATCTATATTTTTTTATCTGTATATTTGCCAAAGATCTGTATGGTCCTGTAGAATTACTCTGGCTTGCACTGATACACTGTTAAACTATTACCCTGTATGGATAGAGGAAGGTTAAAATGGCTTACAGATGGAAAAATGAAAGATAGCCTTTGCCACAAGAAAAGGAGACAGCTTCTTGTTACATGTTTGTTTTCTTCTGTAAGAATCATAGATTCCAGCTTGCATTTTCAGCAGAGGGGGCAGGGTTGAAGAGGAAGAGGCACAGCAATGGCTTTCAAGCTTTCTCATTTATTTATCCATTCAACTTTTCAGTATCTGCTATGAACAAGATCTCCGTTCTCTCTCCCAGATTATAGCCTGGTTGGGGAAGAATTAAATAAGTAGTGATAACAATCCAGTGTGATAGTTGCTAGGTCTGAGGTGTACACAGGATGCCATGGGGAACTGGCAGGAGATTCAGCTGCAAGTGTAGCAGGCCCCCCAGATTGCTGAGGTGGGCTTCACAAGCTATTTTATCTTATCTCCAGGCTGTAGGGGCAGGCCTGCCCTTAAAACCCTTGAAAGGGTTTTAAAGCAGAGAGTGATAAGGTTATATGAGGATTCTAGGTACCTCACTCTGGTGTAGATTGGAAGATAAGGTGGAGGGACCAGGGAGGTAGGTAAAGGGCAAATGTCCTTGTGCAGGAGAAAGATCATGGGGGCCAGGAATAAGGCTGATGGAGCAGGGATGATGAATGAGGAGAGACAGTCCAGACAGACTGATAGAACTATAGGACTTGATGTAGCGAGGGAGGCGGGGAGAAGGGATGATAGCTAGGTTTTGGAATTGAGTGACTTCTGCCATTTACCAAGAAAGCATAGTGGGGGAAGCAGATGCCTGGGGCAGGCAGGGGGAAGAAAAATGGCAAATCCCGTCTGGGACAAGGTTTATGACTATCTGAGGGAAGCAAAGTAGAGAGGTCTGGAATATAAGGGAAAGAAAAGGCCAATGCTTCTCAAACTCTCTGGGAAGGGCCACTGTCTTTTTGTTTCCATTTCCAATTCATTGTACAGGACTGCTGTGCACAAGGAATATGGAGCTTGGGCCACACACAACTTCCATGTAAGTTCAACAGCATACAGCTCCCAAACTTGTCAATAGCCTGTTCAGTAAGAAAAAAATCTATTGGTCACATGTTTGATGTTATGGCAATGTCAAAAAGATCTTGCTTTCAGCTTCTGTATTTATCTCATCATGGACTGCATGAACCCACTTTGAGTAGCACTGGTCTGGACTTAAGTAGATGTATGTGGGTTGAAGGTACTGATTTGGAAGTTATCCGTAGAGGTGGTATGTGATTGCCGGGGGAATTGTTGAGGAGTGGGGGATGGGCAGCAGCCATCCAACCCTATGAAAATGCCAACATTTAAGACGGGTTCAAACTTCTTCTGTAAGGGCTCAGTTAATATTTTGGGCTTTGAGAGCCACATACAGTCTCTGTCACAGACTATTCAACTCTGACCTGATAGAGCAAAAAAAGCACCTTTACTGGGATTTCTCAACTTCAGCACTACTGAGATTTGAGGCCAGATAATTCTTTGCTTTGGGGAGTTGTCCTGTGCAGTGTAGGAAGTTGAGCAGCATTCCTGGCTTCTACTCACTAGATGCCAGGAGCACACCACTCCCAGTCATGAAAATCAGCAATATTCCCAGACATTGCCAAATATTGCGTAGGGAACAAAAGTCACCCTCAGTTGAGAACCCCACTGAGCTGTAGACAGTACATAAATGAATAGGCATAGGTGTGTTCTAATAAAACTTTATCTATAAAAACAGGCAGGGGGCCAGATTTGGCCTACCTGTAGCTTGTAGACCCTTGACTTAAGGGATGGTCAGAAAGAAAACTAGAAGAGCTTATTCAGTAAAATTTGAGGACCTTCTGTGTCCCCAGCTCAAGAGGAGGCTCTGTAAGTGACTCAGCATAAAGAGGAGGGGAGTTTTCTCAACAGTAGCACTCATTTATAGCCCTTTTGCTTACCTTATTCTTTTTGAGCTCACCACCCACCTGGAAATAGCAGGCATTAAAACCACAAAACAGGAAAACAACAAATCACATAATACAAGCCCTCCACAACCCCTAAGAAACCCCCTAAGCAAAGCAGTAGCAAGGCTGGATTACGAGAGGTGCATTGGAGTAGACTTCCTCCAGGAAGGAAACGAGTCTGGAGCAGGTCTCAGAGGATGTTGTGAATAGAGGCTGATGGTAAGAAGGTGGGAGAGCTTTCCATGTAGGGAACACAAGGTTCTTAGTTTCAGGTTAGGAGGGAAATGCAGTGTCAGTTAGGAAGCTCCGGAGCTATTGTCCCAGTGAAAGCTGTGATTGTTCACTGTTGCATGCAATGGGCTTCCTCTGGGAAAAGAATGAACAGCACTTAACACGATTTTCTAAGAACAGGATGTTTTTCTCCTCGAGGATCAGGGGGTCTTTGTTACTTTACAATTCTAATATTTATTTATTATAATTTAAGTTCTAGCGTACGGTGCACAATGTGTAGGTTTGTTACATGTGCCATGTTGGTGTGCTGCACCCATTAACTCGGTATACACCCAAAGAATTCTAATCTTTTGACGTTTACCACAAAGTCACATCCCTTTTGAGATTCTTTTTGACAATAGCAAAAATACTGAAAAGTCCTAGTGAGTTCGTGATGGAGGGACTGTGTCTAGGACCCTTTCTACTCATTCTTGGCTTCTGACATGGTCAGGTTATCTCCACCTCTCTTCAGTGTTGCGCTCTTGGTGTGTCATTTCCTCTTGGTGCTGTCAGACAGACTTAAGATACATAGTCTTCAGATTGGCAGACCTCGAGTTATCAAATCAGCAGTGGCTACAGAATGCAGCTGTGGCTGGAATCCTAGCTCCTCTGGGTGATTGACCAGAGACACAGGCTTCATCTAACACTGCTTCCTAAGAGGTATGTGCTGAGCATTACATGCCTGTCTGGCCCACAGAAAGCACTCATGCTAGCTATTACTCTTTACAGATGTAAATTCTTGAGAGAACAAAGCCTTTCAGATTTGTCAGTTTCCAGAGAGCCTCTGTAGACATGCTCTAGGGTTTGGCCCCCGGGAGCAAGTCAACCTGGCTCTCATGATGGAAAGTCTAGCAGGGGTTATGGATTTAACACTTGTGACTTTAAAGTTTCCTATGGGCCATGTGTTGTGGCAGGCAAAAAGATGAATAAGCTCATGCTCACAGAAGAGCTTTCAGCCTATTTAGAGGGAAATCATTCAGCAAATATATTTGTACTAACACGTATACAAAGAACACAAAGATGTTGGCAGTGGAAGTAGGTTGAGAGTAGAATGACGACCCCCAGATTCCACATATAGCCAGTGCTGGTATCATGCAGAAAAGCCATGTTTCAGCCCATCCAAGGAACATGGATTATTGTAGACAGCCCTAGCAGGGTGACAGAATAGCATGGAAGTCCTGTATTTGTCCCTTTACCCCATCAGAGAACTAGAATATTCAAGGGGCCTAAACTTGAGAATGTGGCATAAAGGCAAATGGCTAGGAACTTTGCTCTCCAAGGTAGTATGGGTCAAATGACCATAATCTGAATTTCTGGACATTATCAGCTTATTATTTGGGATCATTTGAAATTACCATTACCAGAACTGGAGTACTGCATCGAATAATTGCTGACTTAAATATTAAGTTATTTTGTGAGCAACTTAATCACGTTCCTTGCTTTTGAGCAGAGATTAGAATGAATATCCTGGCAGAATATTGCTGAAAACTTCAGAGTCAAGTTCTTTTCCTGTATTGATATTGTCCTTGCAGCATCACAGACCAAGTCAGATCCATTAGTTACGGAAGCACGTGAGCAGTTCGCAGCAATGGCCTTATCAGAGATTCACATGTGTGAAACCAGAGTGCCTGCCTGGGTGCTTCTGACCAGCCCTGGTGCCATGCAAAACGCATCCTGATAAATGAAGCAGGCATGAGAGGACTTGCCCTCCTCCTGCCTTGTTGTAACTGCCAGAGATCAATGTCCATGTTGAGTCTTCCCCAGTAACTCATTTTTATAGGAAAAAAGGCCCTAATGGCCTCTGTTCAAAAGTGCAGACTTGGTACTATGTGAGGTGGACCTTCTGTCTTCCAATTTTGCTTCTAAAAGATCTTTCAAATTAGATCCCATAAAAGTGAGATGTGTACACAAATTAGCACTGAGCCTCACATATGGTATTTGTGGGTCTGTATATAATCAGGGTTGTAAAAGAACGATGAATTCAAGCTGTAGCTGAATCACAAACGAAAAGTCCCTTCAAAATCATGGAAGGTGAGATGTATCAGACTTTAAATGGGTCTGTAAAATACTACCTGCTCATTCTGGCTAAGTTCATTTGCATAACAGAGCTCAGCAGCTGGGGAGCCAGCTAATAGAGTTTCACAGTCTGAAGCTTAGAGCTATGTCCTCAGTTTAGATGATATGGGGAGAGGGTAAGAATCTAAAAATAGAAAAGGCATCTTCTTATCTTCTCAAATGGGTGGAGTTAAACAGACTGAAAATATGAAAAACATCCCCTTCGGGATGCTGGTTACTGGGTGCTTCTGGTTACACTGATTTTCGCCTTAGAAAATTAAACAGTGAACTTAAATGAAAATCTAACACTATGGGGTTTTTTTCCCCCCTTTGATTTTAAAATTATTCGGAGAAGCACTCCTACAGAGGTTTCTGAAAGGATTGATGTGAGCGCCCATGCTGTAGAAATATTTTAGTGTTTCTGATTCCAAAGATTGGCTGGTCATTTCTAAATTAGTAAGAAGACTGCCATGTTCAAACAAAGCCTTGTCAAGGGAAAGTCTGTGTGCATTTTTCTATGGGAAAGTGACTTGGGACCATAAGGAAATTGGCAGTGATCATGTTCCCATATAGGAAACTCAGAGTAAATGGGAACGTGAACACCTCCCTTCACGCACTGTCGGGGAGGTGCAGGGTATCCGCCCTCGCCTCTGTGAGAGCCTCATCCCATGGCCATACTTGCTGTCCCCTCCCCACCACAGCCCATTCCATCTTTTGAGAAACCTGAGTTATTACTTAGAGGAGCCAAAATCTGTTTCCTTGTAGTTTCTGCTTAGCTCTAGGGCCTCGCAGAACAAGTTGATTTCTTTTTCTGTATTAAATGAATCCTTCAGATCCTTTAAGATTAGTTTTCTCTCTATGAGTTTTCTTTAAGCTGCTGTATTCCTTCAGCCTCTTCTCACGTGTCCCAACCGAGCTCCTTCACTTCCTCCCATTTGTCCTGCTCTGAACATGCGGGGACATGTTCCAGGTAGCCTTTATCCCTTCTAAATGTGGAGCCCAGGATCATGTTCTGGGCGCTTGGCACAGTGGAATTATTTTCTGGTTGATAGCAGAGAGACATAGCCCACAGATGGTTGGGGGTAGGGAAGTGGCGGGGGGTACTTGGCCGAGTCGTCATCCTCCCCTAGGACTCTTGGTTCCAACATGCACGAGGAGTCACTGGATACTCCGGCATGGGGCTCAGATGGTGCAGTGGTGCCGTGGCTGGTTGCATCGATGCAACTGTGCTGAGGCAAAGCGAAAAGTGATCAGAAGCTGGAATGTCCTTGAAGGATGTGACAACCAAGCCAGAAAGGGGAAGTCGGATGCAGGCTCACTTCCTGCAAGGAGGAGAAAAGAACAGAGCCTCAGGTCCCTGGGGACAGTAGCACCCCTCACCCCACCTGCCCCTGTTTTTATACGTGTGTGTTTTAAATTAACACTGCAACCTGTTTTGCAGGATGCAAATTTTTTTTATTCTTTCTCTCCACTAAGAATTAATCTAAAAACAATTAGTAGACAAACCAAACATTCCTTTAAAATAAATGGAATTTTTAAAATATCCCAACCCCTTTGTTCTTTTCAGAGCCCTGTAAGTTGCCAGTGCGTCAACTCTTAAGTAACTTAGGAACTGATTTTTCTGTCATTTTTTATAACCCCTTGATTTTCTCCTCCTCCTGGCGGCTGCCCTTTTTTGGTATTTTCAGCATCATTCTGTTTGCCAAAAGGATGGTAAGAAATGAAGCAAAACACCGCTTCAGTTTTTCTCTTAACTGAATTATTACTGCTGTGATTATTTCTATTATTATCACTGTCATTTACACTTCAGTCAGTCACAAGAAACTAGCTCTCTTCCTTATCAAAACCATGACCATAGCTTCCTCTCAGGTCCTTTTGTGTATTGAAACCCTTGCATTTCTTAGAAAACCTGTAAGGGAGCAGCATGTCCATTCTCAGCAGCATTGTGCCCACCTGTCTGCTTGCCACATGTTCTGACCTGCCACATGACTGACTGGCAAGCTGAACACTTGTTGGCAAATCTTTTCTTCTAGTGCCCCAGGAACTAGAGCATTTTTTAAAGGAATCTAATTTCTGAGATGAATATTATATCCAACATCATCTACGAAGGGAAAAAGGAGCAAACCATGATCCAAGAACTAGGAGAACGTTTGTGGAACTAGAAAGAAACCAGGAATAATTGTGGAAGGTTCAAATTTCAGGGTCAAGGTTTTTGAGGAAGGGCTACCTATAAGAACCTTTCTGTCTGTCTTTTAAGATTTAGGTAAGAGAGTGGGTGTAGAGAAATGCAAGAAAACGAGAGAGTCAGGCGTGGTGAGGCTCATCTGTAATCCTAGCTACTCAGAAGGCTGAGGCAGGAAGATCACTTGAGGCCAGGAGTTCAAGACCAGCCTGGGCAACATGGCAAGACCTTGTTCTAAAAAAATTTTTTTTTAATTAGCTGGGAATGGTGTTGTGCACCTGTAGTCTCAGCTACTTAGGATGCTGGGGCAGGAGGATAGCTTGAGCCCAGGGGTTCGGCACTGCAGTGAGCTGTGATTGTGCCACTGTACTCCAGCCTGGATGACCAAGTGACTTGACCCTTGGTTGCAGGAAAGGGGTTCAAGACGAGGACAGACAGACACAAGTGAGTGCGCCCAGCACCCTCGGATGGCTCAGTACCCACAGGTTAATGCTGGTGTTAGAGTTTTAACTGAGACAGAAAGCTGAAATTCTCTCATCTGGGTTGTGGAACACCCAGGAGGACCCGCTCCCTAGTTGTAGTCTGGTAATTCTCTTCCAGCCTGTAAGCCCTTCCTGTTTAGCTCTTCCTTTTCTCTTTTCCCAACATCCCTTCCTCCAAGCAAGTCCTTCCTTCTGGGCAGAAGGCAAAGCCCTGGGGTTCCCCTGACTCATGCTGACTGTTCTGATGTGTTGGTCATTCACCAGCTGTCTCCTGGAACCCAGGTGTCTTCTTAAAATGATGAGGGAGGCCGGGCATGGTGGCTCACACTTGTAATCCCAGCACTTTGGGAGGCTGAGGTGGGTGGATCACGAGGTCAGGAGATCGAGATCATCCTGGCTAACACAGTGAAACCCTGTCTCTACTAAAAGATACAAAAAATTAGTTGGGCGTGGTGGCGGGCGCCTGTAGTCCCAGCTACTCGGGAGGCTGAGGCGGGAGAATGGCGTGAACCTGGGACGCAGAGCTTGCAGTGAGCCAAGATTGCATCACTGCACTCCAGACTAGGCGACAGAGCGAGAATCTGTCTCAAAAAAGAAAAAAAAAGGAGGAGGGATAGGATTTCATGTCATGGCATTTAGGCCCATTCCATCATCAAAGGTTATCTGTGTGTCACTAGTCACCCTTGCACAAGAAGCTGTCCTCATGGGCCCAGGCGATTCCACCTGCCTGCACTTCCCTTCTCGCTCACGCCCTGACCTGCAGCTTCTCCTGCATCCTCTCCCACCTGTTGGATTTTCTCACTTTCCCTTCCGACTACAAATGTTTCTCTTCTGAGATCTCTTCCCTTTTACAAAGTACAGATCCGTGCTGCCTCTTTGGTGAAAGCCTGTTCACAGAAGGAAAAAGTGATCTGTTCCATAGCCAAGCTCAGGGGAGACATGGCTCAGGCCTTTTGTGAAGTCTTCATATGCCCACACACTGCCATTGCAGACGCTGCTTTTGGACACATTTTCGTGATGTTTGTTATGATCAGTAACTCATAGTAGGCTTTTCAGGACCTAACAGCCATGTATAAAATCGGCTCTCCAAGAAAGCCTAATCTGAGCCCTGCATACACATTTGTGATTTTTTTAAAAATAGCCAATTCATTCACACGATTTGAAAATCCAAAATCATAAAAGGATAGTGAAAAATTTCTTTGCCACCCTGTTCCCCGCTCCATCTACTTCCCCTCTCTGTGGGTAGTCACTATTATTGTGTGTTTCCAGAAATACTTTATAGATAAGCCAGTACAAATATAAATACACGCATTTGCCCCTCTTTTTCCTTTGATGATGTACATCTTTGAGCTCTTCTCGGATGAGCACATTAAGCGCTTCTTCGTTCTTTATTAGATCTGAATAGTATTCATTTGTATGGATGCACTTAATTGAACCAGTCCTCTATAGGTGGACAATTAGGTTGTTTCCAACTCTTGACTGTTATGAACTGTGCTGGTTTGAACAGCCTTGTTATTTCTTACATATGAAATAACAAGTTAAGTTGAGTAAATCCCTGTAAGTGCCGTCTGAGGTCAGAGGGCATATGATTTGCAGTTTTGATAGATATTGCCCCACTGCCTCTACTGAGTTTGGACCTGTTCGTACTTCAACTGTCAGTGTATGCAGGGCCTGTTTCCCATCCTCATCAGCCCAGCACATTGCCACACATTTGTGTTTTAAACAGGCTTTGGAATGCACCCCTTTCATAATTTGGGAGCAGACAATTCCCAGAAGAGTACTCATTAAATGTCACATCAAGACCTCAAAGCTCAGAGCCCAGCCATGTGGCTTCGTGCTTGGTAGCCATGCAGCCTTGGCAGTGGCTGGACATCAGTTCTTCAGTAGTGATCCATTTGTAAAATGGGGATAGTAACAGTAACAGCTTCATGGTTTCCTCAGCTAGTCCATGTCAGGGGTTGGAACAATGCTCGGTACATAGAGAAGTCCTCAACAAATACTGACTTGTATTAAGTGCTGCTGGTACCCAGGAGATGCTCATACCCTCTCCAGGAGCAGCCACTTCTTGCCAGGGAAGAAACTATCCCATTAGGTTTCTGCATAAGTAATTGGCAAAGATTCTGAAAGAGCAGTGAACCCAGGAAGCAGAAGGGAAAACTGATCAAGTTGCATGGACTTAGCCCAGAATGTTCAGAAAGGAGAGGAGGAAGTGGTCAGTTCAAGAAATTATGGGCATTGGATTATCAGCATTGGATTGCCTCTCCTGGGATCAAGCATGTTTGCCCCTGAGCTGGGGAGGAAAGAGAACAGATGCAGTAGAGGGACTAGATCAGAGCTGCCAGATACTTTCCCAGCAGCACAAACGTCAACATACCTAGAGTTGTAAAACTGACATTTTGCCCAAAACTCTTTAACTTTCAAAGTATTTGGGAGCTCTTAGGATTGGCACATAGTACAAATTCAGTTCAAATTATTTTTTTCTACAGTCTTAGAAGCCTATGCCCCATCATGCAGTAAATATGGTGTAAATATTTGTAGAAAGAAAGCAAAATGCCTCTGAAGGTATCTTCTCGAGTATCTCCCACTCACCAGAATCTCACTACAGCTTAGGTAGCCTCCCCACCAACCCTTTTCTTACCTCTTTATTTTTTGCTGCTTCCCTCCAACCTTTGCCTCCATGCCACTGACATGAAGCCCAACTTCAAGACGCGCGAGCCTCTGGTTGAGGCCCTTGGGGCTAGTGCCTGTGGCTGGGCAAGGACTGGCCAAAGGCTGGGGCTTGACCAGCATCTTGCTCCCTGGTAGGTGCCCAGCCAGGAAGCCTGCAGACTGGGCCCTCCTCCTCTGCACCCTCAGAGAACAGCATGCATTTCCTCCCCCTTTGCCCTTCCTCCTCACTGTCCCAAATCCTTAAAGGGTGGATGTGAATAATCCAGTCAGAGTGGCAGGGACTCTGGCTACATTTTCATGGGGTTTTTTTTTTTGAGACAGGGCCTTGCTAGGCTGTAGTGCAGTGGTACAATCATAGCTCTCCACAGACTTGAATTCCTGGGTTCACCCAGCCCTCCCACCTCAGCTTCCCAAGTAGCTAACACTACAGGTGTGTGTTACCATGCTCAGCTAATTTTTTAAGAAAGTTTTTGTTGAAATGAGGTCTCATTATGTTTCCCAGGCTGGTTTCAAACTCCTGGGCTCAGACAATCCTCCTGCTTCAGCCTTCTGAGTAGCTGGGACTACTGGCGGGTGCCCCCATGCCCAGCTACTTTTTTTCATAGACACAGGGTCTTGCTGCATTGCCCAGGCTGACCTCAAACTCCAGGCCTTACTTAAGTGATGGATTTTTTTTTTTTAAATAATTGGAACACCCTACCCTGGGGCCTGGCCTTGCATAACCCTGCCTCCATCAGCTGACCCCAGGCAGTCCTGGCATGCCCTTGAGTTGTGGTGGACAAACTGTATCTTTCCATGGCAGCTGCCTTCCTGGCCATGTGTGCCGAGAACACCACTCCTGTGGGCAGCTGTTCCTCAGGCCACCCAGCTGCTCCTGCAGGCAGTCAGCCACACTCTGCCCAGAGGGCAGGAAGGCTACCTCTGATCAGCAGGGGTCCTAGGCCAGGACTAGGTATTGTATACTCATACAGGAAGGAAGTTCTGATATTTTAACAGGAAGAACGTGAGCTTTAACTTCTGTTACCACAACAAGACCCAAATTAGAGCTAAAACTATGAGAGCGAGTGTCAGGACCCATGATCATGTCATTGTTGGCAGCTCCATGGTCAGCCCGCTCTGCATGAGTGCAAACCTCCTGGTACTTCCTCTGCCTCCTCCCCACACCCAAAGCCAGAGTGGGGCTGGCTGTCTCCCGTGCATTGTTCTCGGGCTTCTCAGGCCTGGGTTGCTGGCCAGCATGCTGACATGCTGAGCTAGCTGCTTCCCAAACTGAGTTAGCTGTTACTGAGTCAGTGGGTGGTGGAGCACAGTTCTTGTCACCTGCCACTGGTAAATGAATTTAAAACTCTTGCTGAAAGGAAAGAAATATGGGGCAGATGCAGATAGCCTCCAGCTGCTACAAAGCAAATGTGGCTCCCTTCAAAACACAAGCTAACCCACCCAGCCCTTGGAATATTTATTTGCAGGCTCTGCAGCCAGGGGGAGGAGCTCCTGAGGGAAGAGGTCATGGTAGAGCCATTTGGGGAGTTCCTGCAGTGGGGAAGGGTTTAGCTTCTCTATGCCAGCATCGGAGGTGGAGGATTATTTTCAAAAGATAAGAGCATCTCATCAGCAAAAGAGGACGTTACATCCCCAATGCCTTCTTATAGCTCACGCCCTCCTAATCTTACCATCTAGTATGTGCAGGGAGGATGTGTTAGCTTTCTACACTGGTAACAAATGACCACAAACTTGAGGGCTTACAACATTTACCATCTCACAGGTTCTGTGGGTCAGGAATCTGGGCAGGGCTGAGTTCCAGCATGTCACTGACTTGTGATTCAGTGTGAGCCAGGGTGATGGTCTCATCAGAGGCTCAACTGGGGAAAAGATCCACTTCCAAGCTCCCCAACATTGTTGGCAGATTTCATTTCCATAGGCCCTCACACAGTGTAACTGCTCACCTCCCCACAGCCAGCAAGTCTTCTCCCTCGTCAGCTCAGATGGAATCTCCTATAATGTAACCTAATCAGGAGTGACCTATCACCTTTGCCATATTCCCTTGGTTAGAAGCCAGTCATAGGTTCTACTTACAAAGGCATTAACACCAGGAGGCAGATCATGGCGGCTCCCTTCAAATTCTGCCTACTGCAGGGAGGATATAGCCTTATCAGTAATGTTTCAGAGGTGTTCCCAAGTGAAGGCCCAGCCTATAATAGAAAATTACAATGTTATCTCTTTGAGGTGAAGCAGTTTTGTTCATCTCCTCCTACCTCAGAATGCCTTCAAATCCTGACATCCTCGACAGCCCAATACTTTGCCACAACCCGATTCCAACTCTGGCTCTCTTGTTTCTTGGCTATATGTTATTGAGAAAAGGTAACTTTCTGGGGGAAGGGCTTATCCTGAATCTCCATTTTCTTATCTGTAAGAATGTATTCCACTAATATTTTATAGGACAGTAGCATATAAGTTATTCTCACTTATTAAATAATTCCAGCACCTTTCCTTGTAGGACTATTCATTTTATTGCATTAACTTCTGTACGTATGGAACTCAATGAAATATCATTAGTCTTGCTAGTATGCACATCAAAGCAAAAGGAAAATGTATTTTAAAACAAATTCAGTTGTATTTAAGGAGCTGAAATCACTGATCCTATGCTTACAGCAATTCTTAGAATAGAGGAAAATGACTAAAACTGTAGACATGTCCAGAAGATGTGTTCATGGCTATGTCTAAAAAGTACTGGTGTCATAGATTTGGGGTTTTTAGATCTTTCTCTTTCCTGTTTTGCTTTCTCTTTAAGATTAAGATGAAAATTTTTATCCACTTACTGGAGGGAAACAATAAGTTCGCATTAGTTGGAACTGGCCCTGCCATTATTTACAGGCTCTTGTGAAACGGGAGACCCTAGGGCACCCAAATGGGTCTTTAGATTATAACCTGCTTTGGTTTCTTCTCCAGGTTTCTCCTGGTTGTGGTCAAGACTGGATGATGTAACTGGCTCTCTAGCAAGCCTCACTTGGCCGTAACCTCAGGAAGGTTCTCCGACCCCATCTCATTTCAAAGCCACTTCTGAAGCCACTTGAAAAAATGATGTGACAGTTCCTATCAAAAAGGATTATTCAGAAACATATACCATCTGTGAAGAAAGTGGCCCTTTTTTCCACTTGCAAAATAGACATTCTCAAATTCCAAAATGCCAGCCAAGACCCCAATTTACCTGAAAGCAGCCAATAACAAGAAAGGAAAGAAATTTAAACTGAGGGACATTCTGTCTCCCGACATGATCAGTCCCCCGCTCGGAGACTTTCGCCACACCATCCACATCGGCAAAGAGGGCCAGCACGATGTCTTTGGAGATATTTCCTTTCTTCAAGGGAACTACGAGCTTTTACCTGGAAACCAGGAGAAAGCACACCTGGGCCAGTTCCCTGGGCATAACGAGTTCTTCCGGGCCAACAGCACCTCGGACTCTGTGTTCACAGAAACACCCTCCCCGGTGCTCAAAAATGCCATCTCCCTCCCGACCATTGGAGGGTCCCAAGCTCTCATGCTGCCCTTATTGTCACCGGTGACATTTAATTCCAAACAGGAGTCCTTTGGGCCAGCAAAGCTGCCCAGGCTTAGCTGCGAGCCTGTCATGGAGGAAAAAGCTCAGGAGAAAAGCAGTCTGTTGGAGAATGGGACAGTTCACCAGGGAGACACCTCGTGGGGCTCCAGCGGTTCTGCATCTCAGTCCAGCCAGGGCAGGGACAGCCACTCCTCCAGCCTGTCTGAACAGTACCCCGACTGGCCAGCTGAGGACATGTTTGACCATCCCACCCCATGCGAGCTCATCAAGGGAAAGACTAAGTCAGAGGAGTCCCTCTCTGACCTTACAGGTTCCCTCCTCTCCCTGCAGCTTGATCTTGGGCCCTCACTTTTGGATGAGGTGCTGAATGTCATGGATAAAAATAAGTAACAGGATGCCAACTTTTTTCCTTTGGGGTAAAAGGTACAAAAACTAAACTAAACTAACCACAGTTGAAGAGAAGGGCTTCCGGAGCTGTATTTGCAGTTTTGTGATGGGTTTTCTAAAATAATATTCTTACAAAGTATTTTTTTACCTGGTATGCCCTCCTTGCAAAAACAATTTAGAAAAAAAACAACAAAGCAAAACCTATCTTGGCAAAAAGAGGAAGTGAGTCAGAGCCCGTTTGCAGCAGGCATTGGTGATGTTCAGCTCACACATTGTTTGCAGACACACAAGAAATCTGGCTTGGCCAGGATTGGCACTAGCTATGAAGGGCTGAGCGAGTGACACTGAGGAACTTTATGGAACTTTACAGCACTCTGACATTTTCTGAGCAAGAGGAAGTCAAAATTTATTTAACACCTAAGCCTTTTTGTAGACTCTTTTCTATATTGCTTGGGCTCACCATAGCGAATTCTCCAGTGTTAAAACTTTTCTGTTTTCACATTTGAACTTAGGGTTTTGGGGATTTTCTTGTAGTTCTTATATATCCCTCTATATCTATATTGCAAAATTTTGACTGTCAGCTACATGTTGGTAAGACACAGGCAAAGTATTACTGTAACTAAGTTATTTTTAAAGTTAAAATATATTTTTACGTGCCTTTGGCTTTTTATTGCAGAGTCTACATTTTATAGATCCTACATCAGATGTCACTTGACTTGTTTCCATTGAGATTCCACTGTAAGCTGTGTATGTGTGTGTTTGGAAAAGTATATTCATACTTACTTTTTTTTCTTCATCTGTTATCATACTTTTAACAGCAACCAATAACGAATTGTAAAGTATAAAGGCACAGGTTACTCATGATGCTTCTGCAGAGACTGTGGGCTACACCACATAATGTTATTTGGAAATATAGGTATTTTAGTACAGTACATACTTGCATTACATAGGTACTTCAAACAACACAATAAAGAGTAAATGATAAAGTGAACTTGCTTGTTTATAGTAATAAACAAGACCATAAAAGAATAAGTCTAGCTAGAGAAGTTGCTTCTCTGAAATGTATGTGAGCCTTTAAGGTAAGAGATGCTTTCCATCTGCTCTAATTTAGATTACTTCCTTATGGTTTGAGAGGCTAGAAACTGAGCCTCTCTACTTTAGGAAAGATGAACATGTGAGGTCAGATTTTTTTAAGTCAACACTGATGCCACCCTCTGAGTGCTCATTTCTGAGCATCTTCCTGACTTGAACCCTTCTACAGCAAACTCTTGCAAGTCCAGTTTCATCCCTCTAAGGCAAATGTCTGTTCATGCAGAAAGTGCCATATAGACAAGATGAAGGTAGCTAAAGCGAGGGCAGTAGAGAGCACTTACCCCATCCCAAGGTGCCAGAGATGCCCTGAGGATGGTGGTTAAGGAAACAGGAGCAGGAAATGTATACACAGATCTTTGCCAACCACTCCTTCCCCATCAAAGAAAAACACTTGCACACAGTAACTAACTACCAGCTCCTTCTCTCAAACTGGTATTTCTCCTCGAAATGTATCTCAGAAATGACCTCCTCTCCCAACCACTTCAACAATTCTTTCTTTGGGTTTGGGGTTATTGCAATTCTATCATCTAAAATAACCTTTGGACTGCAGGTGAAATGCAATTAGGACAACTAACCAAGTAGACGAAACAAGTTCCCCTAGGCAGGGGTGTCCAATGTTTTAGCTTCCCTGGACCACATTGGAAGAATTTTCTTGGGCTACATGTAAAATACACTAACACTGACCATAGTTGATGAGCTTAAAAAAAATAAAAATAGAAAATTGCAACAACAACAAAAAAAACTCAGACTATTCTAAGAAAGTTTAAAAATTTGTGTTGGGCTTCATGTAGGCCACAGGTTGGACAAGCTTGTCTTGGGGCATTGCATGCTTTCCTTAACTTTCCAGTTGTATTTCATTATCCATGACTCTCCAGTATTCTTTTTCTGTTGGACCACACCCATCATAGTTCACAGTTCCAAACAAATTTCCCAGCCTATTTTAAATCTTGTTAATGAGGAAGAGTCCAATGTATCTCATTATTTGTAGCCAATTTTAGACTCTTTCAATACCTCCCCCCATTTTAATTAGTACTGATCGTATTCAGTCTTTCATTTTACTCTTCATCTGTAGCGTGACCTCAAGGTAAAGATGAAACTATTTCATGAAATGGGGAGGAATGTGGCTATGCATTATCTCTGCTCCCTCTCTGGTAAGTACTGGGGAGAGAACAGCCCTGCCAGTACTGGGTTTGTTTGATAGAGTCTAAATAATCACGCATCTTGCCTATAGTTAGCTATTTTAGTTTCTGGGAGTCCTTTCATGTGTATTTTCTTCCATTAATTGAATTAGGTATAATTGAGATGGCAATAAATATGCCCATATTAGAAAAAGGAAACAAAGCTACATCTGGGTTATAAATGATTTTGTTGAGTCACTTCTCCCAAGACAGCCTTTCCAATGCCTGGTCCCTTCCCCAGAGAGCAGGTGGACAGCTGGTGGTGGCTTGCTTTCCTGCAAAGAGGCACTTTACACCTACACCTGCTATGAGCTGAATTGATGTTCTCATCCTGTGAACCTTCTCCCACTTTCACCAAATTTATCTTTACTTGTTTAAAGATAAGGAAACCCAAGATGTACTTTATTTGCAAACTCAAAGCAAATGGCAAGCCACCTGTGACCCAATAACCAGAAAAGAAACCAAGCCATTTGTGTAAGTAGAGACCCTTCTTGTTGAGGTAGGCAAGGCTCTTGTGAGCGATTTTTTCCCCCTAGTGAGACCTAGCAAAAGACAAGCTATATTATTTCTGCCTGAAATTATCTGCTTGAAAAGAGCAAAATATCAGGATACTTAGCGCTTTGCAAATATGAAGTCATTATCACATTTCAGTGAGCCAGAAATCACTTAACAGCACACACAAAAGACTACGCTGGTTGAACAGCAAAGAGAAACCCGGGTCTCCAGAATCACAGTTTAGTCCTATATTACTGCAAGTGACCTGTTTTTTCTGAAGGCTCCCTGCAAATGAAGTCCTGGAATGGAAAAAATCTGTAAGTCTATAAATTAACTTGATAAATATTTTAGAACAGACAAAAGATAATACTGAGTGATGTAGTTCTGACCCTCCTCCTAATATGGAACCTGGCAAGACTGAAAAATTGTACTGTGAAATATATAAACACAATAGAATGAGCCAACATGATGATGGTTTCTCTCCCGTAAGAGTTTTTCTTTTGGAAATTAGGTTAACATAGCCCCAAATTAACAATTCTCATAAAATCTGATTTTAGAATTAGCCTCCCAGATTAATCTGAATGATTGACTTATTTTTTCTTAGGCAAGTCAGTAAGCCATACAATCAGGGTTATTGGGTGCTGCCCTGTGTCCCCACTCACTAGATAGCCATATCCTGCAAAATAAGAGAAGTTTCCAGATGCCAAATGATAAGCCACTATCAACCCAGAGGGGAAGCCTTCTGGTTGGTTTGGCTGTATGAGATTCAGGAAGGCCAGAATACCCAAAATTACTCACACCACATTAACTTATTGGTACTGGCTAAGCAATATATGTATTTCCTAAAGAAGGAGATGGTCTTTCTGGTAGATTTATGGACATACTTGTTTCATCTGACTGTAAATATATTGCATGCTTTATTCTGATGGTGCACTATTTCATCCAGCAAGCTTTTCATCTGAGAATGTTTAATGTTGACCTTATTCTTAGAGCAAGTAGATCTAAATATTTTTCAGCTGAGTTGTTAGGGAGTCATTATTCTGTGGTAAAATGCTGCAAAAAACATGTGGAAGAATGGGAACTATGCTTACTTTATGAAGTGATGTATAACAATGAAATCTGTTTTACAACTACTGTGCTGCATTTAATTATCTTCCATTTTTGCTGTTAAAAAAAAATCCGTTAATGATGTCACTTCCATTGGCTCCCAATGGAGGTCAGTAATCCATCCTCTGAAGGTCAGCCAAATTTCCCTCATGGAAAGCAGATCGACACGGGTGATAGATAAAAACATCTGCCCAAACCAAAGCCATCATGCAGAATAGAGTTAATATTCCAGAGACTCATCACTCAGACAGAGATGTCTGCCATACATCAAAATGAGCAAAGCTAAGTGCAGAATAGAGTTAATATTCCAGAGACTCATCACTCAGACAGAGATGTCTGCCATACATCAAAATGAGCAAAGCTAAGTGGGTATTATGCTTACCATAAAGTGATTATTAGAGTATGTCACAAAGTATGCATGTGATTCATTGCCAAAAGGATCATTGGGGGGAAAAAAGGAAGTTGAGTTCTGGGGAGGGAGAGACCTGGGGCAGTTTTGTGGAAGAGAAGGACTCAAAAGGTATCTTGAGGGTCTGCTGAGATCATTTTAGAGAGAAGGGGCATTCTTGGAAGGAAAAGAATATTATGAGCAAACCAAAGGATACACTCACATCCTAGTAGTGCTTCTATTCAAAACAGTCCAGGAACAGGGACTGGCGTAAAAAATGCCCACTTCTAGGTCTGCAAAATTGGGACCCACTCCTGAGAAGACTCCAGTGGAAGAAGAAAAGATTCTGGAATCAGACTACTGAACAGGTGGTTCCCAGGATAGATATTAGTATAAAATTAGCCAACATTTTGTGAAAGCTCATGCCCAGTCTATAGTGCCCAGAGACCTGAAGGCCAGAGTAGGGACACCTCAATAGTGAGGCTGATGTGGTGCGCTCAGGGAAAGTCACTTAGGAAGATGAAGGAAGTGAGAGGGACTAAGTGTCTCCTGAAACAACTCCAGATGAAGCAAGCTGGTATTACAGTCCCTGGGCTGAACACACTGGGCAGCTGTTCCACCAGCAGTATCCCAAGGAACTTTTTCTTTGAGACAGAGTGTCACTGTGTCACCCAGGCTGGAGTGCAGTGGTGCGATAGCTTACTGCAACCTCCGCCTCCTGGTTTCAACTGATTCTCCTACCTCAGCTTCCCGGGTGACTGGGACTACAGGTGCCCACCACCATGCCTGGCTAATTTTTATATTTAGTAGAGGCAGGGTTTCACCATCTTGGCCAGGCTGGTCTCGAACTCCTGACCTCAAATGATCCACCCACCTTGGCTCCCCAAAGTGCTGGGATTACAGGCGTGAGCCACTGCGCCCAGCCCCAGGAACTTTTTTTTTTTTTTTTTTGAGATGGAGTCTCACTTTGTCACCCAGGCTGGAGAGTAGTGGTGCCATCTCGATTCACTGCAAGCTCTGCCTCCTGGGTTCATGCCATTCTCCTGCCTCAGCCTCCCTAGTAGCTGAGACTACAGGCACCTGCCACCACGCCTAGATTGATTGATTGATTGATTGATTGATTGGTTAGTAGAGGTGGGGTTTCACGATGTTAGCCAGGATGGTCTCGATCTCCTGACCTCATGATCCTCCAGCCTTGGAACTTCTTTCCCAGGCTGGCTTACACTTTGAGTATCCCCAGGATTAAGGAAGAAAGCTCCCCAGGAAACAGGAGAATCCAAATGTCATTGAAGAGTCTCCTGGGTCATTAGAACCCAAGAGAGCCAGGAGTTCTGGCTTACAAAGTAGGAAAAACAATTCAATTGAGTAGAAACAAATAGCCCCAGAGGTTATCTCAAACTCCTTGAAGTCCAGAGTCATGAAACTGAGGCTCAGCCCAGACTTCCCAGGACCTGCCTATTCCCAGAAGTGATGTCTGGACTGTCCACCCCTCAGGGAAACTCACACTCACTCCCAGGGTGAGTCCTTACCCTACAAGGCACTTCAACAAGATGGTCATTATCAGCATAGCACGTGGTCCCCAACGTTTACACCACAAATACCCACAAAAATACAGATGGTTTCCAATGTAGGATGGTTCTTAATTGAAAACACATTTTCTACTTATATTTTTTAACTTACAATGGGCTTATCAGGACGTAGCCCCCACCATAAGTCAAGGATCATCTGTAGTGAAAAGATTCTTTCATTACTTTAGGGTCTTGAAAATCCCAAAGAATCCCTTTGAGGTACTGCATCCATAGAAAATTCCCATCTTTAAGTCTCAGGAAATGTGCAATAAAACTCCAAAGGATGTCATCCTTATACCCATGGGCAGCGTTGCTACAAGTGAAATAGGCAGAACTTGTGTGACCCTAGAAAAACAGTACTGCTCAAAACAATTTCTTCTACACTCAGCTGCCCCGGGGCTAGAAAATCTACCCTTGGAGATGGGTTCCTTTTTGGGTGAGGCTTTATATTAGGCATAGAGTCCCCTTAGAATAGTTCCAGGAGTAACACATCTGCAAGCCACCAACAGTGAAATGTGAACTCACTTATCAGATGCCCACTGTGGGAGCACAAGTCTCTAGCAACTGGCCTGGGACAAGGTAGCAAGAGAGACCAGGAAAAGCATGAAGAGTGAGTTCATGTAATGCATAATTTTGCCTGGGACCAAAGAAAAATGGGCAGTGAAGTGATGAGCTTTTCTAAGAGATTTACCTGAGAGCAAATGTGGCCTTCACCAGAAGAGATAATGAAGGTTATTGTTGGCTGGTCTCCCTAGTGTCAGAAGAGTACTTGCAATTACACCTAATTTTGAATCAACCAAATTAGATGGTACAGGAGATTAATATAAAACTCTCCATAACTGACACATTTCCATACACCCTACAGGCCAGAAGGCTTCAAGACAGTAATGGCTTTAATGCCAAATGTGCATGTTTCTAAGTCACTGTCTGGTCTTTCCTCTGCCTCATCCCCCACTCTTAACAATAGCATCTTAATGACATGATTGCATTGAGGAGATTATTATTTTCTCCTGACATCTCCTTTGTAAGTTCTTTCTGCATTCTAAGGTAAACCATTAGCAATGCCCCAGAAATACTTGAAACTTCAGAAGGCTTGAAACGACATTAAAAACTACATACTGAGTTTTTCAGAATAAGCAGTAATGTTCAGACACAACTTTGTACAGTAAGCAGGGCATTGTTAAAAGTAGAAGGAAATTCATAATTATCTTCCAAACCTGACTCCCACTGCATGAAAATGAAATTGGGATGGGACTAGAAACAAGAAACAAAACACTTGTGATGCTCTGTGGCAGATTTTTCACCATAAATGGCAAGAAGGAAAAGCAGACAAACACAATCTTAGATATTAGATTAGCAGCCAATAAAGTCCTCCCATCCTAGTACCAGACCATGGCTCTATGACTAAATAAAGCACTGTTTGTGAAGCTTCAGTAATCGCTCTTTTTAAAAAAAAAAAAAAAAAAAAAAAAATAGTGGTAGGTTCACCGTTGATTAAAATTGCTCATTTTCAACACATCTGGCACTCTGGACTTCATAAACATGTTGAATATTCATCAGGTACCTCAGGTAATTGAGAGAAAAAATTGTAAAAGTGTCATGATAGCAAAATATAGACAAGCAGCAGACCTGATTGTGTGAGACCAGGGAAAACAGGACCTTCTTACCAGAGCCCACACTCCTGGAGACTCTTCTAACCAGAAGTAAACAAAGTATTCAAAGTGAAATGGCTTCTGAGAGTGGGATGCCCACCCCTTTAACCAGCCATGAGATAAAATGCATGGGAGAAACTTCTTCCAACCCCTGGATCATCTGAAACCTCACCTCCCCAGGGAGACTCCTTGGCTCTGTAGTCCCCAGACCCTCCCCTTAGGCGAAGGTCATGTGGGAGGACAGAGCCATGGGTCTAGATTATGGTATCAAGGGTGTGATCTTGTCTGAACACACCCAGCAAAAACATCTTTGTGTCTCCTGCCTGTGCAACAAGGGCTTTTCTTGTAGGTCAACTGTTAAATGATATATTATCATTTGTTAAAACATCAAATGATATATTATGAACAATACTTCTGTGGTTGGTGGAATAATGGCCCCAAAGATAGGAGATTCTAATGTCTGGAACCTATAAAAGTCACCTTATTTTATCAAAAGTAAAAGGGACCTTACCGATATGATTAAATTAAGGATCTTGAGATGGGGCATTATTCTGGATTATCTGGGTGGACCCTAAATGCAATCACAATTGTCCCTTAAAGAGAGAGGCAAAGGGAAATTTGATCAGAAGAGTAGACAATGTGACCACAGAGGATGGAGTGATGGATCCAGAAATCAAGGAATGCTGCCTGCCACCAAAAAGTGAAAAAGGCAAGGGACAGATTTCCCCCTAGAGCCTCTGGAGAGAGTGCAGCCTTGCTGACAGCTTGATTTCGGCCCAGTTATACTGATTTCAGACTTCTGGCCTCTCGAATTGTGAGACAATAAATTTCTGTTGTTTTAGCCACCAAGTTTTTAGTAATTTGCTGAAGCAATTACAGGAAACTGATGCAATACCCAAGCACTGGAGAGAATACAGAAAAATGGAGAATGTTAAGGATAATGAGGTGGACTGAATGATGTTCCCTTAAAACTCATATGTTGAAACCCTAACCCTCAGTGTGACTATGTTTGGAGCTAAAGCCTTTGAAGAAGTAATTAAGGCTGAATGAACTCATAAGGGTGGGACCCTAATTGGATAGGACTCATATGCTTATAAAAAGAGGAAGAGACATTAGGGATGTGCACACACACAGAGGACACAGCAAGAAGGTGGCCATCTGCAAGCCAAAGAGAGAGGTCTCAGGAGAAACCAAACCTGCTGGCACCTTGACCTTGATCTCCAAAACTGTGAGAAAATTAGTTTCTGTTAAGTCACCCAGTTTCAGTTCCTGGTATTGGCAATTGCAGCCCTAGCCAACTAATACAGAGGGTTAACAGGGAAGACCCCCTTGAAGAGTTAGGTTTTTTAAGGAGATAAGGCCAGGATGACCCACCTCCCAGGTCCTTAGTCTTCCCTTAAGAAGGGGAGTTTACACTGACTTAGTGGTGCTCTGGATGGTGACAAGGAAGAGGAGAACATTCCAGGCAAAGGATCAACAGGAGAAAAGTCTAGCCCTGCACCAACATTACCAGAAAGCACCTCCTACTAAGAGCACAAGAGAAAGCTGCTTTCATGTGGCACATGTTCAAGCAGGGTAACAGTGTCTAATCAGACACAGGTATGGTGCCTGAGCCCACAGGCTAAGTTGACTACCTTTAGGAGGGTCACCGTCACTCACAATTGATCGCTGGGGGATAACCTTAAGCATATGCATGGTGGGCAGACTTAGGGGAGATGGGGGGAAATAAAATATTTAAAACATGTTTTGAGGCTTGTTACCAGCCCCAGACAGCATTTGATGCTGGCAGAGGCCAGATTCAATCCCTGTCATCCAGATAACAACAACAGAGAAGCAGAAAACACTACAGAGAGGATGCTTCGTTGTTGCTAGGGAGATTGTCTTCCAGGAGCTCTTTGCCTAAGAAGTACTTCTTCCACACAGATGCCAGGCAAAGTTAAATGGCCTTCCCAGTATGCAGAGGGCAAACTGAAGAAGGGGCCAGAGGGTTTGCCCAGACCCTGATGCGGGGGGCATTTAAATACCATTCAGGAAACCAAGTGACGGAGAGTCAGCCAATGTGCTGGAGGTGGAGCCCCATCAGGCAGTGCTTCCCACATCATGACAAAGATAATTATGACATTGGGACAGCACCACAGGGAAATGAAAGGGCTGTTGTGGCTGGCCCAGGCCCCACCTATCTGCCACAGGTACTGAGGGTACAATGCCTCAATGTCCTCATAGCACATTTGACACCTAATGTTTGTATTCTGGGAAGCCTCTCCTCAGAGTACATCATCTCACTGGCTCCTGGCTATTTATGGGACTACCCTGTAGCTCTCCTGAGGGCTCCGAGTCCTCTCTGAAGGCACAAGTGGGTGAAGGAATGGGGACACCAAATGTCACACCAGGTGAGACATGACTGCCCTGGTGGCAGTGGGGGTGGCAGTGATAGGGGCACAGCAAATCCTTCACCTCTAACAGGGGTGATGTGGTTTGGCTGCATCCCCACCCAAACCTCATCTTGAACTGTAGTTCCCATAATCCCCACGTGTCATGGGAGGGACCAGCAGGAGGTAATTAAATCATGGCAGCAGTTACCCTCATGCTGTTCTCATGAATAGTGAGTTCTCACAAGATCTGATGGTTTTATAAGGGGTTTCCCCTTTGCATTTCTCTCTCCTGCTGCCACGTGAAGGATATGTTTGCTTCCCCTCCCACCAAGATCGGAAGTTTCCTGAGGCCTCCCCAGTCCTGCAGAACTGTGAGTCAGTTAAACCTCTTTCCTTTATAAATTACCCAATCTCGGGTATTTCTTCATAGCAGCATGAGAACAGACTAACACAAGAGGTGAACAAACCCAGAGCAAACCCAGAAAAGCCTGGGAGCCCTGGGAGCCAACTGGTGATGTAAGAAAGAGCAAAAGTATTCAGTGTGACAGAGATAAGACAAGGAGTAGAATTGAGACTCTGCCTCTGACTACATGACAATAGTCTTTACCAGTCTCACTGACTGACAGGGCTTCTGCAGAGAATATGCTCGAGCCCCTACCTCTGAAAACCAAACCCAGTCCTGCTTCAAAAATGTAAGCTGCTTCCACAGCCTCAAGAGGGGGGCGTTTACACCAATGTCTGCATTTGCTCACCTCACATACACTGAAGTCACTTTCCTCCAGATCTACTGCCACCATTCACTGAAGCTATGCTCGGCTGTCACCAATGAACCACTTTCCTAAAGTCACAGATGTTCCCCACCCTACCTCTCTTCCTTCTCTGCAGCACTTGACTCTCCAGGGCACTGCTACTCTCACTCCCTTCTCTCTCCCCAACTACACCACTCTGAATCCTTCCCGGTTCTTCTTCTGCTACTGACCCCATTGCTACCATGCACCCTAGGGTCATTCTCATTCTTCTGCTTGGTGATGCCTTGTTTCAGAGCTTCAACTGCCAGCTATTTTCTGATGACTCCCACATCTCTATCTCCTACCCAGATATGACGCCTGGGCTTCAGACCTGAATATCCAGATGAGCCCTGGACATCTCTGCTTGTTTGGCCTGCCAGAACCCCAAATTTACCATATTTCAAATCAAGTTCACCATCAAAAATATGCTTCCATCTTCCTTCTCCCGTGCTTGTGAGTGGCAATCCCATCCAACCAGCTTCTCAGGACAAAACCCGGGAGGTGACTCCTTTCTCCACATAACCCTCTTCTCTTTTGCCTCGTAAATATTTCTCACGTCCAGTCTCTTTTCTCCAATCCCACTGCCACTGACTTCATTCAGGTCCTCATCATACCTTGCTTCTATTACACAGCAACAGCTTCCTATTTCACTGTCTTTAGTATGCCCCCTGCCAATGTTTTTCTTTTTTAATTTTGTGAGTGATGGGCTCTAAAAATATTTTTTAGACACTTTATTTTAAAAAATATTTTAAGCTTCTCTAACTGAACATGTAAACCCATAAAGTCCCAAATTAGCAACCTTCAGAAATTCTCCTTTGCCATATAAAGCCCAAACTCCTAAACAGGTATACAAGGCCTTCCATGAACTCTTTGTGCTAGTGGCACAACCTGGATGTAAAATCCAATGAATAAATGAAAGTCAAATACTCACTCTGCCCAACACCCTAATTTGTACAAAGAAGGTGGAATTGAATCTATGCTGCTCAAGGTAAAGTGGGTTAGCTGTATTAGTCTGTTCTCATGCTGCTAATAAAGATATAACAGAGACTGGGTAGTTTATTAAACATACAAGAAAGAGGTTTTTTTTTTTTTTGAGATAGAGTCTCGCTCTGCCACCCGGGCTGGAGTGCAGTGGCCGGATCTCAGCTCACTTCAGCTCACTGCAAGCTCCGCCTCCCGGGTTTGCGCCATTCTCCTGCCTCAGCCTCCTGAGTAGCTGGGACTACAGGCGCCCGCCACCACACCCGGCTAGTTTTTTGTATATTTTAGTAGAGACGGGGTTTCACCCTGTTAGCCAGGATGGTCTCGATCTCCTGACCTCGTGATCCACCCGTCTCGGCCTCCCAAAGTGCTGGGATTACAGGCTTGAGCCACCACGCCCGGCCAGGAAAGAGGTTTAATTGACTCACAGTTCTGCAGGGCTGGAGAGGCCTCAGGAAACTTAGAATTATGGCAGAAATGGAAGCAAACACATCCTTCTTCACATGGTGGCAGCAAGAAGAAGTGCAGAGAGAAGGAGGGGAAAAGCCCCTTATAAAACCATCAGATCTCGTGAGAACTTACTATCACAAGAACAGCATGCAGGTAACCACTCCCATGATTCAATTACTTCTCACTGGGTCCCTCCCATGACACATGGGGACTATGGGAACTACAATTCAAGATGAGATTTGGGTGGGAACACAGCCAAACCATATCAGAGGAGGAAAGAAGATAAGCATCCTTGCTCCTGATTGGGGTACTTCATTCAGAACTTCTTCCTTTAAAGTTCAACTTTCTTAAAACAGAGACCACTTCTCTCTTTTCCCTTGCTAGCAACTGATAGGATAAGATTGGATAGAGGCCTCCTTATGGTTGGAAAGCAGCATCCTCTTTTTTTCCCTCTGTTAGAAAACCAAGCAGGAATCAGGTAGAGTCCAGGAGAGAGCATCCAAAGATGGATGTCATCTTAATTGCTTCTGAGTTCAGAGGAGGCAAAGGGTTCTGACATCTTGCTCACAGATTGACCCAGGTCCATGACCTGGAATAGGCACTTTTGTGAGGTGTCAGGGACAAAGCCCTAGCTGGTAATAAATAGCATGTTCTTATTCTGGAGTATTCCTCAGGAACCTTCTGTGGTAGCAGGAAACCAGACAGGATTTGGGTTTTTAAGATCTTGCCTATCTTATCTTGTATCTTTGTAGATGTGACTAACCAGTAGGTCTTCAAACTGCCCCCAAATAGGCATTAACCTTTGGGTCACCCAACATTATACTGCTGGCTTTCCTAAAAAAAAAAAAAAAAAATGTTATGTAGCCCTAATAACCTAGAGCTCCATGGGGACTGATCTCAGTGCAGTTACAGTGAAAAACAAATCAAGATGTAGCAACAAAGAAGAATTAAAGCATTTAGAATATTTATATTCTTCTTTTAACTCCCAAGAAAATCCAACTCATAATCCATAGCTCTGTAAGAATGTTCCTGGAAGGGAGAAGAGGAAGAGGGGCTATGAAGACTTATGCATTAATTTTTTATCTATCGTATTGCATAATAAATTTGTCTGTAATCACACAGAAGGTCTTTGCCTTAAGTCCTTGTTCCCTCTCACAGTTATTGTGAGAGCCTCTGATTCCAATAGTGCCCACTCTAAGTCACCACCCTGACTAAAGGTTCTTATGAGGTCTCCATAGCCAGGAGACAAAGTCCAAACAAAGTCTTGGAAATGGCACTCAAGTCCCTTCGCCTTCTGGCCTCAATCTACACATCCCTCCTCACTCATGCCACCAGCCACACACATTTAGATTCTCCCTCATTTATCATTGCAGAACTCCCCAAATACCAGTCTTTTCAGCCTCTCTGTCTTTGCATGAACTCCTCTTTTCCTAACCCATTAAAACCTCTGTCACCTTCTCTGTGAAGCCTGTGTTAGAATCAGTCATTCCCTCCTCTTGGGCCGCATTGCATTTGCAGAGGCCCCTCTATTCAGTGGGTCTCCCGAAGTGATCCAGTCAAGTCCATCCTCCTGGTGAGAGGGCACATTCCTCCAACCTGACTCCCAGCCCAGCACAGAAGCTGCTGCTGAATGAAGAATGAAAGAATGAATAAACAGATAAAAAGCAGAGACTAAAATTAATGTTTATCAAACATGAATTCTTTTTTTTAGTCCACAAGAAATGGCTTATCAGTAGTCTTTACCAGATACAAGAAATGCCATAAATTCTGAAAAAGAGTTTTGAGAAAAGAACAAAGTACTATGCATTTTGCCAGTGTATTAAAATGATAGAGACTAATAGGACTGAAACATTTATTTAAAATATATACTTACAAATATGTCTAAGGATCTGGATTGTTTTTCCATATTTACAAGTTTTAGTTATTTACCTTATAAAAGAAAATAGCCCTATAGAAAGTTATTTCGTTTGCTTCAATAAGATATAGCCATTACAGGCTTTTAAAATGTTGGCTTAAAGGACGAGAATGTGATTTGGATCCTGCAAGCACTTAGAGTTCTGAACAAGCCTAAACAAACATTTTTAATCAGTGTTAGTGCTTTAAGAAATTTTTAATCTGCCACTTAAGAGACATTAATGTACAAATTGGCAAAAAAGAAAATAAAAACCTGTCACCTTTCCTACACATTATCTAAATGTGCTAAAGCAAATGCATTTCAGACACCCTGCCCTGCTGTGCATGAACACATAATAGGATAGGACGTCATCAGCAACTGAGTGTATATCCTAATTGGTGTCATCAGCTATTTCTAGGACAGCCAAATAGTGTCAGAGATAAAGAAATATAAATTATCTGTGAAAACAAAGAGGTATGACATGTAAAAATTGACTGTAGTGCCTCCTGATCCAAAACAAAAAATGGATCTTACACTATCAAAATATTTTTAAATGACATGTTATTTTAGGTCAATAGCTTTCTATAGTCAGAATGTAGACACATAGGGATGAATTATGCCTAGCACCCCCAGTTATTTCATCCAACACTGCAGCTGTCACAAACCACAGGACACTTGATCCATAGGCCAGTAAAGAATCAAGTTCTAACCACAGACACTCAAGAGTGCACCACAAGGCATCTAGAAGAATTTCCACTTGTGCCATCCTGTGCATCTCGGTGTCCTTAGCATACTGTAACCTGATTATCCAGACAAGATTGAGAATAAAAGCAAGTAATCCTGGACTCTCTCTCCTGTATCAGATATGTAGCCCTCTATTTGGTGAGTTCTATAGTTCCTAAAGCCAAGGACAAATTCTGTGTAAACATGCTGCTTGTACATTAAAACAAAATGTTTATCAGTTGTGTGTATATGTGATACGTGCATAGTGTATATGTACAGAGTGTGCGTGCATGTGCACGTGTAGAGTGTGAGAGAATGTCTGACAGGCTAAGACAGACAGATGACCAAAGAGACAGAGAAAGGCAAAATTACCTGCTTGGAAAGAAGCTGAGGGCTACAAAGATTACAAAGCATAAGGTGATTTTTGAAAAGGAGGAAAGAACACCCTAAATGAGAAAAAAAAACAAAAAACAAAAAACATGGGAAAGCACCAATGTAAAGAAAAGACAGGAGGAACTGCAAGTGGAAGCAAGAGTGACTTCATAGAAAAGAAAATGAGGCGATACCAAGCAGGGTGTCTTTATGGTATGTGTCCCTGGAAAACATTTTCTACCAAGTCCCTGTCTGTATAAAGAATTTGATTTAATGTTTTACAAAATTCATATGCCTGAGTCATGACTTATCAATGAAGATTTAGAATAATGGGTAAAGAATAGATATTTTTGTATTTGCCTATTATTCAGTACAAGGGAAGATTTTTTTTTTTAACAGCATTTTTTGTTTTTAATTTTTTTATTATACTTTAAGTTCTAGGGTACATGTGCACAACGTGTAGGTTACATATGTATACATGTGCCATGTTGGTGTGCTGTACCCATTAACATGTCATTTACATTAGGTATATCTCCTAATGCTATCCTTCCCCTCCTCCCCTCCCCACAATAGGCCCCAGTGTGTGATGTTCCCCTTACTGTGTCCAAGTGATCTCATTGTTCAATTCCCACCTATGAGTGAGAACATGTGGTGTTTGGTTTTCTGTTCTTGTGATAGTTTGCTAAGAATGATGGTTTCCAGCTGCATCCATGTCCCTACAAAGGACACAAATTCATCCTTTTTTATGGCTGCATAGTATTCCATGGTGTATATGTGCCACATTTTCTTAATCCAGTCTGTCACTGATGGACATTTGGGTTGATTCCAAGTCTTTGCTATTGTGAATAGTGCTGCAATAAACATACGTGTGCATGTGTCTTTATAGCAGCATGGTTTATAATCCTTTGGGTATATACCCTGTAATGGGATGGCTGGGTCAAATGGTATTTCTAGTTCTAGATCCTTGAGGAATCAACACATTGGTGATTGACAAAATCTCTAAGCATTTGCTTGTCTGTAAAGGATTTTATTTCTCCTTCACTTATGAAACTTAGTTTGGCTGGATATGAAATTCTGGGTTGAAAATTCTTTTAAGAATGTTGAATATTGGCCCCCACTCTCTTCTGGCTTGTAGAGTTTCTGCCAAGAAATCTGCTGTTAGTCTGATGGGCTTCCCTTTGTGGGTAACCCGACCTTTCTCTCTGGCTGCCCTTAACATTTTTTCCTTCATTTCAACTTTGGTGAATCTGACAATTATGTGTCTTGGAGTTGCTCTTCTCGAGGAGTATCTTTGTGGTGTTCTCTGTATTTCCTGAATTTCAATGTTGGCCTGCCTTGCTAGGTTGGGGAAGTTCTCCTGGGGAAGTTCTCCTGGAAAACTGCAGAGTGCTTTCCAACTTGGTTCCATTTTCCCCATCACTTTCAGGCACACCAATCAGACGTAGATTTGGTCTTTTCACATAATCCCATATTTCTTGGAGGCTCTGTTCATTTCTTTTTACTCTTTTTTCTCTACATTTCTCTTTTTGCTTCATTTCATTCATTTGATCCTCAATCACTGATACTCTTTCTTCCAGTTGATCGAGTCAGTTACTGAAGCTTGTGTATTTGTCACATAGTTCTTGTGTCATGGTTTTCATCTCTATTAGTTCTTTTAAGGTCTTCTCTGCATTAATTATTCTAGTTATCCATTCATCCATTCTTTTTTCAAGGTTTTTAGTTTCTTTGCACTGGTCACGTAGTTCCTCCTTTAGCTCTGAGAAGTTCAATTGGCTGAAGCCTTCTCTCAACTTGTCAAAATCATTCTCCGTCCAGCTTTGTTCCATTGCTGGTGATGAGCTGCGTTCCTTTGGAGGGGGAGATACGCTCTGATTTTTTGAATTTCCAGCTTTTCTGCACTGCTTTTCCCCCCATCTTTGTGGTTTTATCTGCCTTTGGTCTTTGATGATGGTGATGTACTGATGGGGTTTTGGTGTGGGTGTCCTTTCTGTTAGTTTTCCTTCCAATGGTCAGGACCCTCAGCTGCAGGTCTGTTGGAGTTTGCTTGAGGTCCACTCCAGACCCTGTTTGCCTGGGTATCAGCAGCGGAGGCTGCAGAAGATAGAATATTGCTGAACAGCGATTGTTGCTGTCTGAATCTTGTGCTGGAATCTTTGTCTCAGGGTGTACCCAGCCATGTGAGGTGTGATGTGTCGGTCTGCACCTATTTGGGGATGTCTCCCAGTTAGGCTACTCAGGGGTCAGGGGCTCACTTGAGCAGGCAGTCTGTCTGTTCTCAGATCTCAGCCTCCGTGCTGGGAGAACCACTGCTCTCTTCAAAGCTGTCAGACAAGGACTTTTACTTCTGCCGAGGTTTCTGCTGCTTTTTGTTTAGCTATGCCCTGTCCCCAGAGGAGGAGTCTACAGAGGCAGGCAGGCCTCCCTGAGCTGCAGTGGGCTCCACTCAGTTCGAGCTTCCTGGCAGCTTTGTTTACCTACTTAAGCCTCAGCAATGGCGGGCGACCCTCCCCCAGCCTTGCTGCAGTTATATCTCAGACTGCTGTGCTAGCAATGAGGGAGGCTCCATGGGCGTGGGACCCTCCAGGCCAGGTGTGGGATATAATCTCCTGGTGTGCTGTTTGCTAAGACCCTTGGTAAAGCACAGTATTAGGGTGGGAGTTACCCCATTTTCCAGGTGTTGTGTGTCTCAGTTTCCCTTGGCTAGGAAAAGGAATTCCCTTCCCCCTTGCACTTCCGAGGTGAGGCGATGCCTCGCCCTGCTTCAGCTCTTGCCGGTCAGGTTGCACCTGCGGACCAGCATCAACTGTCCAACACACCCCAGTGAGATGAACCCGGTACCTCAGTTGAAAATGCAGAAATCACCCTTCTTTTGTGTCACTCACGCTAGGAGCTGGAGGCTGGAGCTGTTCCTATTCGGCCATCTTGGGCGCCACTCCTCAGATTTTTTTCATAGTATCTAGGCACCATCACTTTCTGTGCAGATGCCAGAATCCTCTGTGTTTTTTATTGTTGGATGTGCTAATTCCACATTTCTCGCTGGGAGAAAAAGGTAGCAATGCTGTTATTACAACACCAGCTCTTCAGCATTTGTTTGTACTGAAACAGATTTTCTAGCTTCTGGATTTCCTTAATATCATTTATTTAATGCTGGTTATATCATCAATCACGTTGTGTCATCCCCACTGCCACCCATGAATCCTGGCTTCCAATGATGCTCTCCAAGGAGGGCGGTTACTGTGCTTTGGAGATGATGACCACAAAGTCAAGTCTTGCCCAGAGTATGCAGGAAAATGTGAATGTTAATTCATTTTCTGAGATTGTTAAATTCACTGTTTGAAATTTTATAGCATAAATATAGAAGAGCACATTTTCGGACCATATCTTCTCTTGAACTCCCTAGGGTAATTCCTGCATTCCTAGAATGTGATTTTAATGTTGACAGCACCTTTGCCTTCCACACACTATCACCATGGGGAGGTGGGGGGAACCCATGGGTAGAACAAGAAGAATGGTCCTATTTGTGCAAGAAATGTCCACCTCTCACCAACATGGCTTAAGCACAGAGGGTTCATGTCAACACATTGATACAGGCAACACATTGATTGGAGGGCCTCAAGCAGAAGGGTCTGCTAGCATTGCAGAGCAAGTGTCAAATGTTCTTTTCTTGCTTGGGGACAGACAATGCTCTGGAAGAATGCTCAAGGAAGGGGTCTGATTTTCCTGGTGCTAGTGATGGGAGGGGCACAGGGAAGAGGGTGAGTGATACCACCTTCACTGCCCTGGGGTGCTATAGATTGGAAGCCACTATTTATTTGGACATGGCGCAGTAAGACCTGACACATGGACCCCACATATGGCTCTAGTCAAGGGCTGGCAGTGGGCCATGAGAACCTCAGAGCCCTCAACTTATAGGTTTTATGTAAGTGAGAGTCATCAAAATCAACACATCTGCACTTGCCTGGTGACTCAACGAGAAAAACTGGGCTATTCTGGGGAGCAGTAGCTCATCAGGTCACCTACCAGGAATCAGGGCCAGGTCAAGGACCCCAAAATAAACCCGCAGATATGAATCCTGGAGCTCCTTGGGGCATCAGGTCAGCCCCACATAAGGGTTGGGAAGTAGAGATCAAAGAGTACTCCAAAGGGCAGAAATGGGGACCAAGATACTTACTGGTCCCAGCTCAGGGCACCCTGCCCAGATGGCACTGCTACTCCAGCTGTTCCCAGAGGAATTTTGAGAATGTTAAAGGAGGTACTCCAAAGCGTGGGAAGCCCTGAGATACAGGGCCTGGGACAGCCAGGGTCCAAGGCCCGTACTGACATGAAGGATGACGAGCCACATCTGTTACCAATGGGAAGAGTTATAAAGGAATCTGAGGTACAGGGCAGTTAAGCAAACTGTCCAATATGCAGCTACTAAATGGTAGAATCTGATCTGAACCCAAACAGTCTGACTCTAGGGCCTGTGCTCTGTGTTGTAAATCTATCTAAAAAGATGACTTTATAGTCAGACAGTTCAGGATTTGAATCACTATCCTAACAATTACCATTCTGTGGCCTTGGGGTAAAGCAGAAATAACAGTACCTACTCCACTGGATTGTTTTGCAGGAATCAACTAACTTCTTCTGTAAAGGGCCAGATGGCAAATTCTTCAGGCTCTGTAGTCCAGAGTCTCTGCCACTATAGCTGTAGCATAAAAGTAGCCACAGACAATGCATAATTGAATGAGTGTTGCTGTGTTCCAGTAAAACTCTGTACGAAAATAGAAGGTGGGCCAAGTTTGGCCCACAGGCCTTAGTTTGCCAACTATTTGTTTTGAGAACTAATTCAGATCATGCCAATAAAGGTTTTATAATAGTTACCTGCACTTGGTAAACATTCAATACATATTAATGCTATTATTATACCAACAAAATGTCTATAAAATTTGTTGGTTTAAGGTTCCGGTGTGCTTGTCACTTTTTAGTCTAATTGTTTTATAGTTATATTGTACATACTTGAAGGAAAATGAGTGAATAAATGTTTCATTACTCAAATTCTTCCTTATTACTGTTATTTTTCAAAACTTTTTAGCGTTATTTTCCACTGAAAACCGTCATTGTTTTTGAAATATGTGAGTCAAAGGAGCTAATGTCTTAGTGTAACGTTGTTTTAAAAATGTTTCCATTCCTTCATATTTCTATTTCAGTAATATAAAATGAAATTTTATATGCTACAAATCAATTTTTTCAAATCTAAACAACATTTAGGTAATGCATAATCAGCTTTATCATCACTTATGAGTGATTCCCAGAGTCATTTACAGATAATATTGTTTATTGGGAATCTACACAGCACCTTTCTTTCATGAGCAGCATTTCTTGTCTTTGGAAGATGATTTTTCCTCCATTTTATTCTTGTGGTTTAAAACAGCTACTATCAGTGTCAGCTGGTCCTGGGGGTGAGCACTGGGCCCAAGCTGTGAGCAGTGAGGGTTGGTTGCTTCTGCTGGTCTTGTTTTCAGCTGTCAGGAGGATGTCTGTCAGACAGAATGGAATCAAGTACAGAAAAGCAGAGGCCAGCGATGGTGAGACAAAGGCTTAGGATCATTGATTCCTCATCCAGATTATTCCTAAGGTCCAGCCACAACCCTATGCTCCCATGGTTTGGCTATGAGAGACGATTCCTTTTCTGCCTAAGCAAGTTTCCTTTTCTGACTATGGCATCGCCCTTGAGTGATGTGAATCACCTCCACTTAGTTTAATCCCAAGGGAAACGTCCTCATCTGCTTCTCACCAGATGGGTGGGCTTGGCATCATAGAAAGTAACTTCTGGAGAACAAAACTCACTTGAGGGCAGAACTCAGCTCAATGTCTTACACTTCTTTCATCCAGAAGACCAGATGGAACCAACTGGTTCAAGAAGAGGATGACTTTAAATGACCAGGCATGGTTTTGGCAATCATCTTTTATAACTAGTATAACTGGGAACATTGTATTCAATTAGAAAAAAGCAAGGAAAACTCTAAGTTGTTATAACTGGGCTAAGAGATACCATGGATCATCTAGTAGCATGTGGCCTATACTCAGGGCTTTGTAGTAAAACAATTTTAGGGAAACCTAGTAAAAAAGAAGTCACAGAACTCTGATTTTTTTTTTTTTTAATTCTGTGGTTCTCCCTTGGTTTTCAGGGATTCATCACATGGTCATTTGGTAAGCAGATAAATATGACTACACATTTGGGACAATGGTCCTAGTTCTCCCTGTATCCCCTGAGCAGACTGCTGATTTTTAGAGTTTAACTTAGCAGGTTTCCTTAAGGGTAAGAAGAATCCAAATATATTTCCATCTGCTGTTAGGCAGCAGGTGTGAGGGAATTATCAAGATCTCTTGGGGCCAGAGATGTGGGTTCAATCTCTGCCTAGACTATTTAAGTAGGCTACATGAAATGTTCTGAGCCTGTTTCCTTTTCTGTACATTGAGATGGTGAGATTATCTGCTTCACAAGGATGAACAAGATAACATATGCAAAAGGAAGGATATAGAATATTTTTAACCACTTGGCTTTAAACAATCTTCTACAGTGAACAACTACCTTGATTTTCTAACCATCCAAGGGCCACAGTCATTCAGATATTAGTATGAGTTCATCAACTTATATGCTCCTTCCAGGATTAGCTCTGAGGAAATGGACACTCTGAAGAGGTAGGGGTTAGGATTATTTTTGGAGGTGGGATACAGAAAAAGGGAGGAAGAATTTGATGGCATTCCAAAGGAAGATAAAATTGGACATTTAGAGAATAGGAAGGAGGCATCTATCAACAGCAAGAATGAGGGGGTTGTAGAGGAAAGGGCCCTGAACGAATATAGAAGAAAAAGAAGTTGGAGTTCAAAGAACAGCTTCATGGTTTCTAAGAATGAACACTGGGGACTCGGCTCCTGGCACTCCAAAAAGCCCATTACACTCTCTGTTTCCCTCATGACCCAAAGGCAGGCAAGAATTCATGTCATACCCTCCAATCAGTGCATCTATGGCAGGAGAAAGAGAGTAAAGATTAGAGGGTCTTACCTGGCTGAGACCCATCTCACCACAGCCACACCTGACCCAGAAAATTAGCAGGCCATGCTCAGGGCCAGCCACGGTCTGCCGAGCTGCAGAACAGATGCTGCGGGCACAGGGTTTCCTGCAAAGCACCATTGTACCTCTCTGCCAGGAAGTGCCTTTGAAAGGCAAAGAAACAGACCAGACACCCAAGTTCATAACTAACAAGTGTCTAATCCTCGCAGTGTCTTGCTTGTACAGCTGGAGTGGGTGCATATGACATCTCCCCCACCCACACGCTTGCCAACCGTAACACTCAAGAACCGTTTCATGAAGGACGCAGAAGGGAGTCAACCACCACCAGGGACTTTTTACAAAAACGATTTGAGCATGCCCTTCCTCTCGAGTGCTTGGTCCAAATACATTTATCTTGCTAATATTCCTCTGTCAGACTAAATTTCAGACGACTGAACTCTAGTTTCCAGAATCTTCCACATTGTAACTGCCTATTAATTACCTCTGCTTTGTCAGCTGGCCTCACACACAGGGCCTAAATGTTTAGTCTGCAGTTTGTATAATCATTCTTCTGCTTCATAATTACTCTCCAGAATTACTTAGCTCTGAGGGCCGCACCACAAAGTCTGTGCTTTTCATTTTCTCATAATGGCTCATTATCAGGTCTGCATCCATAATGCCTTGCTCAGGGGTTTAAATGAATCTTTATATAGTACTGGTCCTTTGGGCAAATTCCCAATTTTACAACCACTTCTCAGGCCCTTCAGCCAGGAGCCAGGGGAGTGGGTTCTGGGGGTAGTGAAGGATCAGAGACGCCCTGTTTCTACTGTACACATGGAAGGAGGAGCTTCCACACATCCTGAGGCAAGAGGATGTCACCACTCCATTTTCCAAACAGACCCTGACCAAGCTGGAGTGATGATGAGCTTAAAGGAGTCTGCACCACGGCCCTGCACACTCACCTGCCAGGCCTCATCTTGCGCTGGATTTCAGGAAGCATGGGCCTGCCCATTGGGAAAGAACTCCTGGCTTCAAGGGAAAAGCAGAGAGGGAAGCCTAAGATGACTCAGCGGCAAAGGGAGATGCAGAGATTTTTACTGTGTCAGAGTAGGTCTTTCATGGTGCATGGAGGAGCACTTATCCCACCAATTAAGACCCCCTGGAGTCCAATGCACTAGCTATTTCCAGCACAGTCTCCAATTATTCACCATCCCAAAACCTCACATTAGCCATGTTGGCTTACTCATCTCACTCTCATGGATCTTTCACCACCTCTATGATTCCACTCATGCCTTCTGCTTGCCTAGAATGCCCCTTTCAATACTCAAATCTACCTCCTCCAGGGAGACTGTTTCCAGGAAGACTCAGAGGTAAATAATGTCTTGCCTCTCTGAAACAACTTCATATATTCTGTGTGTAAATTAACCACACTCAGCTTTCTCCCTCCCTTCTATTGTTAAAGTGTCATTCATATTTTTATGATTACATGACTTTGCATTGTTGATATATTTTCTTCACAAATATAAGTACCTTGAAGGCAAGGTTTTTGTCTTATTTTTCTTGTCTCTCCCGGCATCGTAAATACTCAAACATCTGTGATTTAGTTCATTTGCTGCAATATACCCCGAATTTACAGGTTTTTTGCCCCTGTAGCAAAAACTACAGTAAGAAACAGTGGATCTGTGATTCAGCCACTTTAGCAATATTTAGATGTTTACTTCATTTATTAATCTGTACTATAATTTTAAGAGTTGCATTTGTTTTCTTACTCCTGTATTCTAACCATATGCCTACTACCAGAAGTATAAGAAAACTTGTTATTTTCCCCCCTCGCCTCTGGCTAGATAGAGAGCCAACTTGCTCTCCACCCTGTGAGAAGGGGAATTAGTCATGGTTACTGAAAAAAGGAGAACATAGTCAAAGTAAAAAAAAAAAAAAAAAAAGGAGAACATATTCAAAGTAAATTGCTTTTCCACTCAGAATCTCAACACCCACAGGAGCCTGAATTTGTAAATATTTACTGTCACTTATGTTAAAAAAATAATGACTTCCCTAAGCTATATTGCTGCCAAAATATTTCTTTCTCACATGCCTACCCAGAGTTTTGGCCTATAGCTGGCAAGACACCCTCTGCCTTAGGTTAACCTCATAGCAAGGGTAAAGCTTTAAGTGCACTTATGTGGTGAGAGAGAGAGAGAGAGAGAGAGAGAGAGAGAGAGAGAGAAAGAGAGAGAGAGAGGCAGCAGCTTGAAAAAATAAAAATGGCAACATAGCTAATGATAAAAGCACTATTTCCAATAGTGTCTGAAGTCTACTATATGAGTTAAAAGTGAAACATCAGCCTAACCAATGCAAAAGCTTTATGGAGTCTGAGCAAGGATGACTAATCTCCAAAGCTGACAGTTTCACAGCTTACACAGGCTTCGTTCTGCTAAAGTGTGGGGAACACCCACCATCCCCACCATAGTCCCAGACCACATTATGGCGTTGTATACTCATTCTCAGAACTTCACAGGGAAGATTATGGCAGAACTGGAATTCTCACTGAGGACACACCATTCTGAGCCCAGTTGCCCACTGACCCCACCTTCCATCCTCCCACCCGTCTTCTGGCTCCTTGAACCTGCATGAACAATGTTTATTTTCATGTTGAATCAACATGGGTTCAGAACTTTGAGCTCCACAAAGAAATCCACTAACAAAACCATAAGAAACAATATCTTCACTGCAGATGCTATGGAAGAGTGGGGAAGAGTGAGGTAGGTTACAATGCCTATCTCATGACCACTATTTATCCCGTCAAATGCTTCTGGTCTCCCTGAAGCCACCTCCTAGACCACTTGACCACTGTGAGTTATTCTCAGAGCCCAGCCTCTATGTATTACCCAGTCCCAAAGTTGCTTCCACATTTTCAGGTATTTCTTACTAGCAATAGCCCCTCTCCTCAGTATCAATTTTCTGTCTTAGTTCGTGTTCTGTTGTTCTAACAAAATACCACAGACTAAGTAATTTATAAAGACAAGACATTCATTTCTCACCATCACATGGTGAGAGGGCAAGAGCATGCCAGCTAAGGTCTCTCTTCTTCTTCTGATTAAGCTACCAGTCCCATCATGGGGACTCCCACCCTGATGACCTTATCTAATCCTAATTACCTCCGAAAGGCCCCACCTCCAATCAACGTATGAATTTGGAGATTACGTTTCCAACACATGGAATCTGGGGACATTATCAAAACCATAGCATCACCCCAGCTCCCCCTTACTGTGACCTAACTAAAACTTTATTTTCTGGAAAGCTAATTCTTCTTCCTAGTTCCAGTAAAATAAAAAGAGCCAAGACTTTCTAAGTAAGAGTAGAAGCCCTTCTGGTTGGATTGGAGGCAGGGGCTCCTGAGATGACTAAAAGGATTCAGTCTTGCTCCCTTGCCTCTCTACCTGGTCCTTCTATTTCTACCTCCCAGCCCAGCTTGAATCCTTGCAATAGCAGTCGGAAATGGCCATATACTTTGTAGGACTCAGTGTAAAGGGGATATGTGGGGTGGGTCCCCTTGTCAACAATTATGAACAATTTCAAGACAGCAACCACAGCACATTAAACCAAGCATGAGACGCTCTTGAGCAAGGGGACCCTGTGGGACTAGATAGGTCACATGCTCGTGTAGCTAGCCCTAATAGGAAAAGTCACAGGAATTGCAGCCACTTACATGAAATGTGTGCCATTTGTGACTAATTACTGTGCAGCACAGTTGTGCATTTCATAATTATGTAAGTGAAAATATGTAATCATTATATAAACACTGCTTTGTAATACTACAATGCAAGGTATTATTTTTACTAACTATGGGGTTCATTTTGTTGAATGCCATATTGACTACAAAATCAAACCCTGTTCATATGCAGACAGCCTTCGGGGGACCTGGGGCAGTGCATCTACTCACAAATTTTAATTTGAAGAGGCTATGAATGATGTGACTCAAAAAAGGGATTGCCTTAAAAATCCACACCAAACATGACCACCAGAAATGAACTTAGGAACTGAAAACAAACCTTCCATTTAATTCAGGACAAACTAGCGAACTGAAATTATACTATGGGTCATATTAAAAGAAGTGGTTCTTCAAATTTTGGATTTTACAGACCAATAAAATCTCTAAGAAATTTAGAAAATGAACATGAAGTTGACACATTTTAATTTTGCCATGCAAAGACATCAAAAGCCATCAATTCATTTAAAAATGAACAATTATGTCAGAAAAATAACATTTTGAAATATAGTTCTACAAGTTAAATGAATTTAGTATTATGAACAACTTACATTGTCACAGTGTTTAGGTGAAAGCTTTTCCTCCATCAGCATGCTGGCTAGACTGACATTTATAAACTATAGGTCTAGGGGCCAGTGGCTATAGGAATGTTTATACAGAGAATTGAAATATTTTGCTTTAACTTGCATGATTCCTTAAGGCCCATGGCCAACTTTCTGCTTTGGAGATGCAACTCATTTGGATATTATCACCCAGATATCAGTTTCCCCTTTTCTTTGCTCCTCAGCTCCAATCCTGAGAGATTTGGTTAAACCTGGCCCAAACTCCAAATCTATGTCTTTGAACCCCAAGGAGGCCATCTCATGTTCTCTGAATAGCTGTGCCTTGGTTCCCTGTCTCCATGTTCCTATATTCACATGGAATGTCTAATTTGAGTCCATTCATTGTTTCCATTTAAAAAAAATCCATTCAGTTCGAGCACTTCAGGATTTAGTGAATGTCCTTGAGATTTGCTGGGTGTGTGGTCTTCAGCCATCCTCTTCAATCCACCTCCATTCGCCCTTTCCTCATCCTTATCTCTTAGAATAACTAAATGCTCTTCCTCTTATAGCACAGTTTTGCCCCTAAGCAGATGCCTTGAGTATTTAGCATCTACCACAGAGTACCTTCCAAATTAGCAGGATTTTCTCCCTGAAGGAATTCTGGTGGGTTTAATGATTTCTCCATTCATCACTTATTAAGTAATTCCACATACTCACAGGAGACTTTCCCTGATTCCTTTAACTTTCAAAGGTCTCCTGCTCCTCTGAATTTATGCACTGAATTTTGCACCTACATCACAGAATCCTTTTTCCTGTTTACTTTGCTAGTGTTTCGTGTCTATCTGTCATGATCCTCAGTTAGGTTGTAATGTGTATGAGAGTCAGGACAGTAATTCTTACACCTCTAGTCATGCATTCATTGAGCAAGCCTTTGGATGTCTACTATGTACCAGGCACACAATACAGACAGCAGCATGTCTCCTTGAGCAGCTCATAGCTTAGGAAGGAGCAGAAGCATCAATTACAACACACTGTAGGAAATGCTGTAATAGAGTTGTAAACAAAATGCATAGGCACCTAGAAGAGGAAAGACTACCCAGTGGAGCTGAAAAGGGCCTCCGAAAGATGCATAAGAGATCACAGGAGAGGGGTATTACGGCCAAGTACAGAGATATGAGAGAGCAAATCATGTAAGGAAAAATTAAAAAGTTCAGTGTGACTAGGGCTTGGAGCTTCTTGAGCAGATGGAAAATAATTAAAGAGATTGTCAGGCAGGCTATAAAAAAGACTTCTGAATTTCTCCTAGCTCCAATCTATTGTTGTGCCTAATAAATAATAGCCTGTGCCTAATAAACAGTATATCATGGTAGAGCACTGTACCATCTTCAGAGAACTTTTACACTCATGATTTTTGGTCTTAACTCTATAAATAAATGATATCTCCTTCAAATTTACAGATAATAAAGTTGAGATTCAGAGAATTTTAGTGTTGTGCTTCAAGTCACCCAGCTAAGTAATATCAGGTGAGACTTTAATCTAATCCAATTACCTCTTCTAATTCTAAATCCAAAACTCTTCACCACCCAGATCTTGAGTGAGCAGGTCTATCATTACACAGCCTTATAGAGTGAGATGCTGTACAACTTAATGAAAAGAGAATGAGCTTTAGAGCCATAATTTCCAAGTTCAAGTCACTTACAACCTGCATGACCTTAGGAAAGTGACAGAATCTGAGCCTCTGTTCTATCACTGTCAACATTATATGTCAAGCCTTCTTTATAGAACCATTGATAAGATCAAAGCATACCATCCCTCCATAAATTCACAATATGAATATTATAAACCTATTTTAAGTGACTATTCCAGTGGAAACTTTAATTGCATATTACCTTTCAAAAAAATAAATATACTTAAGTCTACCAAATATTTTAATTTTGGCCTAAGTAGTCTAGTGTGCCCTTAAAGCTACTCATTCTTCCTTATTTTTCCTGGAATGTCATTTACAGGCTCAGCTTTATTTCTAAAATGAATTATAAACCCATCTACATATGAATCATTTGCTGTCCTCATTTCACACCACAACTTCTATTTTGGGGGATGGAGTGGGAGAATGGACAGCCATTACAAACTCCTGTAAGAATTTGCTATTTGCTCAGATAAAATGGCTCCTTCCTCCATGGCTTCCCTTTGAAAGAAATTGGTTGAGAAACGCTCTTTTCCAGGATCTTTGTGTCATTAAACCACTGCCACTAGGGTGATTAAGGGTGGCAGGGGTGGAGGGACGCAGGGAAATACCATGCAAATGTCAGTCAGATCTGTCAACACTCACCCCAGCACTTCTGCAGGCCCTCCAAATTAGCCTTTTCTCTGAGTATTGACTTCCAGAAAAATCATGCAATCAGCTTAAAATTAAAAATTACCTCAAAGACCAAAACAATGGTGGAGTAAACAGTGAAAATAAAATAGGGACCCCATGATGCCCCAAAATCACATGATCAAATGCTATATTCCCCCCAAACCCCCTCCCCAAACAACTGTCTCTTCAATTAGTGCCATCTAGCATGGAAAAGGCAAGAAAAAAAATCACAGCTTACAGCCGATATTTTCCACTGAGCCAGCCACCCTCCCTTTTTTTTCCTTCCCTGAAGTTAATAGTGAAAGCTCTGTTTGTTTCACAATGCATTAATTCTTGCTGCTTGCAAGAAATTATTTTTGGAGGTATCATATTTTAATATAAGTTTCCATGAATCTTTCCACATGATTCCCTTGCATTGAAGCACTGCCCTCCCAGCCAAGCTCACCCAACAATGCCCACACTTCATACACCCTTAGGCCTGGGACAGGCCAAATACTGTGTTCACCCCCTGGACCACAGCCCTGGGTGCTGGTGGGGAAGGAGAGAACGTTTGCAACTGATCTCAAGTGTCACAGTGGTTTTCAGCTGGCAAAAGCATCTGAACATAGTTGTACTTTTCATGCTCATGAAGGGGTTTTCCAAAAATCTAAGCTATGTTTTGAAATCTGCATTATTATAGGGTATAGATCCTTGCCCTTCGTTCTTTCTCCAACTCACTGCTTCCCAAATGGTTTGGAGCAGAACTTTTTGAAAACACAGCCAGAGGAAAGACCAGCTCATTTTGCCAAAGATTAAAACAAGAGGCTGATTAAAAGAAAAGTCACATTATATTCTTTCACATTTTGATTAGCCTAATTATACCCAATTTTGTTTACTGACTGTTCCCCATTCAAAATACCAGAATTAGAAAGGCTGGCTGCAAATACAAGAGAGTCAGTCTTGAGGCAGGAAGGCCCCCAAACATGTTATCCAGTCAGCATGAAAGTCATTGACTAGTACCTTTTTGTCCTTATAAATTCCAAGGGCTCTCATTACATGAAAAATACATTTTTTTCATTTTCTGTATACCATGTTTCTATCTCTTGGATCAGGAACTTAGAATGATCAGCGTTTGAATTCACTCTTGTCATTTTATTAGGTTAGATAGTCTGAGCTTCATTTTCCTTTCCTATAACATGGGAATAAAACCAAGCTGATAGGTTGGGTTACTATGATGATTAAAATAATTTTGTAAAGCCTTGAACACACTGACTAGCACATGGTAAGTGCTCAATAAATGAAAGCTATCATTACTATTATTACTAATGAGGTAGAGTTTCTATTGTGGCTTTCCCAATGAATGACACTTCCTGATATTTACTCCCTCGTAAAGTTCTTTCTTGCATTGAATCTGGGCTTGATCATGTGACTTGATTTGGCTGATGAAACTTTAGCAAGCTAGGCTTAATATAAGCAATCGGAAAAGGGGTTTGTTTTCTTGGGAAGCTCTCTCTTGGATCCCAGTTGCCATGTTGTGAGCAAGACTAGGCTGTTCTGCTGGAGAGAAGCCTTGTGGAGATGCCCTGGAGGATGAGACACCATTCACAGAGAGAGGACACCTGGAGGAGAACTGAGGTGCTAAGCTCCCACTGATGCAGTCAACACTACAGAGAGCACAGGAACAGCCCATGGAATTGTGAAATCATTGTGATAACAAACACCTGGGAAGGGGGAACAACCACCAACCTCTGCCACCCACCCACGCATGCACGCACAAACTTAGAAGTTACCTTCTACTCAACCGATGAAGAGAGGCAGTCAATACTAAGTAAGAGCATGGACTTTGGAGTCACAACAGCCATGGGTTGACTCAATTACAAACTATATGACTGTGGGCAGATTCTCTCTAAGCCTCTTTTATCATCTATTCATGAAAATAGCAGCTACTTCATATAGGGTTATTGTGAGGAGTTTAATCAAGATATTCCATATAAATATTTAGTTCTGTGCTGGATGCATGGCTAGTGCTTAAAAAGTATAAGTGATATCATTGTTTTCATTAAGGTAGAAATAGAAGCATAGCAATGTTGTTCAAAATATTAGGATATCTTGTTAATAACAAGTTGGCAGAGGCCACGGCCCAACTGTTCGACCTGAAGGACACGCTGAGCAGCTGAAGCCAATCATGGATATTCAGGTCATTTCTGCTATGGTAGCTAATTTAAACCACCATGACTGTGTACACTCCTTTCCTTTAAAGAAAATAGTGACTGAGTTTTCACAGGTGCTTTCAATTCAATCACTGGAGCCGTTATGCAACCACCCTTGTTTTTCTTTTCCACGGTAAAGAAGTAATACTAACTCCTGCAAACCTGATTTTAACTCCAGAAATCCAGCCCAGGAGAGAAAGGACATGCATTGCCCTTCGAAGCACGTATTACTCTGTTCTCACACTGCTGTAAAGAACCGCCCGAGACTGGGAAATTTTATAAAGGAAAGAGGTTTAATTGACTTACAGTTCAGCATGCTGGTGAGGCCTCAGGAAACTTACAATTACGGTAGAAGGCAAAGGGAAAGCAAGACGCCCTCTTCACAAGGTGGCAAAAAGGCGAAGTGCCTCGCAAAAGACAAAGAGTTCCTTATAAAACCATCAGATCTCGTGAGAAGTCACTCACCATCACGAGAACAGCATGGGGAAAACCACCCCCATGATTCAATTACTTTCACCTGGTCTCTCCCTTGACACATGGGGCTTATGGGGATTACAATTTAAGATGAGTTTGGGTGGGGACGCAAAGCCTAACCATATCAACCTATAATGAGAAAAGTTCATCAAAGCAAACACATCAAAACCCAAGTTTGGGGATATTTAATTTGCCATGTACCATTAGGGAAGTAGGCACAGTTTCAGCCCTAATCAAAGGCCAGGATTTTACTAAAATCTAAGCATTCCTGGAACCACATAGTCAAAAGGAAGGGAAATTAAGAGACTGTATTAAGAAAGAGGCCTCCAGTAAATGCCATCGGTGCATATTAGAAGGCACCTGAAAGATAGTACTTGTTTAAGAAATCAGGCTTAAGCAGAGGTAGTCATAAACCTCAAACATCTGTTCCATGGCTCATAATCTTGCACATCTTTAGGGGGAAGCACAGTGTTACCACTGCTGGCAGTACAAGCCTGCTGATAAGGAATGACTGGATGTTTTTCAGGCAAATACACTATTCTCTGAGTGATTTGGAAACTTTTTGTAGGGAATTCGTAAAATGGGTTTTCCCAGAATCCTAGAACAGGAAGGATTATTGAATCGATATTCACAGCCCTTATTGTTTTGCTTGGAATGTTTAAATGCTTTAGAATTCACTCCCTCTGTGTAATTCTTGTCTATCACAATTAAGCCATTTGCTGAACCCTGTGGACTCCTGGCAGGCAGACCCTGTGTTTCTCTAAGGCAGCTCCTCCCTTCTCCCATCCTCTTGGTAGCTTCTGTCCTGCCCTGGCTCCTTCTGCCCAGCAGACCCTTTCTTATGTCTGCATGTCAGCTCACATGAACTTCCTGAAGTACCAATCAATACCCCTGGGTATACAGATTGCCAAGGCAACCTCTGCTCAATTCAAAGTCACCCAGAATATTCTCAGTCTAGCAAGTGAAAGGGGAAGATGTGGCTGGATTAGAACAAAGATAACAGAAAGGCTGGTACCACCAAGAAGCCAAAAATCCTACAAAAAAAAGGAAAAGATGACGTGGATGTCGTGACTGCAAAGAAGAAGGCAAGGGCTGAGAGATGCAAGGGAAAAGTGGGCAGCCAATAGCAAGGAACAGGAGTAGGAAAGAGAGGCTGTCACAAGCTGAGAGAGGGCAAGGCCCACATTTCCACCCACTTCCTCCTCCAAGCCCCTGGCAGCATCTCACCAGCAAAACCTCTGTCAGCTCCACACTCTAGCAGCTGGCCACACCCAGGCCACCAACACTTTGCCACTAGTTGCAAGAGGATATTAGCTGAAGTCTCCTCTGATTTAAATGTGAGGCCACTGGTATGTGACTCCAAGATGTGTAACTCATAGTAGGATTGTCAACTTGGGTCATTTAAAAGGTGACCCCACCCAGGAGTACCTTCTGGAAATAGTATAGTGATCTCAGCAGAAAAGGCTAGAAGCTGTAGTTAGTGGGACCCAGCAAAAAAATCTCTTAAGGACCCATAGCCAGAGGAGACCAGCACGAGACCATCAAGCAAGAACTTTCCCTGTCTCTTCTTGTTCCCCTGCCTCAGCCCTGGGTCAGCTAAGACAACCTAGTAAGTAAAGGAGAATGGTAAATGTGCTCCATAGAAATACAGAAAGTAGGTATGCCTCCCCTCCCCAACTTCATATAAGTTTCTAGGAGAAAGCAGCCTGCACAGAGGACAGCAGGGCTTCTAGTCTACATGTTACTATTATATAGGCCTGGACATTTTATTACAAATAAGATATATATTTTTTCGTGGCTAGATGTATCTAGAGGACTTTTTCATTATTATGTAAGAAGAACCAAAAAGAGGATGTGTTTGTGAGCTTTCATCCAAAGGCAAGAGTCAGCAGAAAGGAGCCAAGATGGCATCTGCTGGAGCGGTGATGAGAAAAACATGACTTCATGATCATACCAGATTAAACTCTACTTGTTCAGTATATCAGTTCATTGGCCCAAGCACTCTCTGGTTAGCATCTCTCTGAATCAGATCTGGCCGGGGAGAGAGGACATGGAGAGGCCACTCAAGCTGGAAGATCAGGTTGGTGAAGTTTGGTGACTTCTGTGACTGCTGGGGTAGGGTGACCCCTTCCTTGTCTGCTCCACTTCTGTCGCCTCATTTCTCCAAGATCTCTTACCTACTGATGTCAGCGAGCTCTTATGACCCTAAATATTGTTCACCAGCCACAGGGCCTGAGATCAGATTGTCTTAAGATTTTTCAAACTAGGAGAGCCCTTTCTTCAGAAGAAATTGTTGGAATTTTAGAAGACCCACACAAAGCATTGCTGCCTTACTGGCCTATGTTCAGAACCAACAGAAAGAAGTGGAGATCAAAACATCAGCATTATTACTGATAAAGCTATTGGAGACTGTGACTTAGATATGAGGACCAAATGAGCATGCCAGCATTATATCCCAAAATTGAGAGTATCCACAGCAGCACTGGACAGCCAGAAGTCTCCTATGAAGGAGTCCTGTCAGGGAAAACTACAGTACAAAGGAATCAAAGAGACCAGAATACATGGCCTCTGAGACAGGCTGTTCCCAAAGCTCGAGGGCAGAGGAGGAGACTGAGCCCACATTCTCAAGCATCGCTCCCAAGATCCCCAATCAGGGAAGTCACTCCTCCTCTGGAGAGGAGGGAATGAGGAGACAGAAATGTAAAACTGCCAAGTTCCTCTTACAGGGAAACAAGAGGAATAGTGACTTAGTGTGCACTTGTTGCTGCCACATGTCTTACTATTAAGCAGATCATTGCTGTACTTCTCCGGTTGGAGAGGAGGAGGAAAGTGATGGTGCGTGTGCTCTGTGCCTCTCCTTAGCCAGCTCAGGAGACTCGCTACTACTAAGCATCTTTGGAAAACACTGTCTTGGGTCTCCTGGCAACAGCACTGTGTATGGACTCAGAACATGCTGCAGCTGTGACTCATTGATACTCTGGTAGATTTCATTTCCGTGGCTTGACATCCAGCTCCCTGAGTGTTATGGGTGCCCACTGCTGCCTCTAGCCCAGCATCCTGCTGCCCCATCAACTCCTACACACAGCCTGGCCCAGCACAATCAGTAGGCATCTTTGTGCCTAGGAGCTGCGCCCTGCCTGTCACCCAGGCCTCCCTGGGGGAAACCAGTGAGGAAAAGGGTGAGGCAAATCGGCTCCCTCTGCCTCAGCTTCATTCAGAAGCAAGATTCACCTGCCGAGCTCTGACCTCCCCCAAGTGATAATTGAACTGTGGGACTTCTTTGGCATCTAAAACCAGCGAGTTGTGCCTTGCTTTGAACTGGCTCCACTTATGGCAATTCATCTACTTGCTTGGTCAGAAGAACAATTCCTAAAAGAGGCCAAAAAATGAATGACAATGATGTTTACTGACTGGGGAGGAAGAATTGAAGGCAGAGCTGTGTGCATTCCTATTCCTGGATATTTACTTCCAGGTCCCCTTAAACCAGTAATTTTTAACTTTGGGTCTGTGGGTGGGGCAAGAGAAGGGTCATAAATTCTTTGGATAAACTAATGAAAGTTAGATATGCTCTCTCTCCAAAAGTGCACACACTCAAACACACACACAATGTGTATATATATGTGTGTGTATGTATATACATATATATTTAATATATGTTATAAAGTATTACATGGGTGTGTCTGTGTGTGTGCATATGTGTATATATACATATAAATTATATATATAAATTATAGCCTCCGTTGAGGTATGTACATACAAACACACACATACACACACACACATATGCCAGAATAAGAACCTCTGCTTTAAATCATGCAGAGTTTTAGATGGGGCATTTTATGGGGCCCCATTTTATGGGGCAATCTGATTTTAGTTTATATGGGGCATTAAATATAGTTTTGTACAAAACAGGGATTTCAATTGAACTAAAAAAACTTTTCATAAATTGATATCCTATACTCTTTTAAAGGTTTAAATAAAGATAATAAATAAGGACAATGGAAACCACATAAAAGATAGGTAGAATTAACTGTATCCGCAACAAGGTTGTTACTGTAAGTAGACGCTTAAGTCTGAGCTTCTGGGCATCCAAGATAAACAGAGAAACATCAGAAATATCAAGTAAAGCGACCAATTATTAAGAACTGTGTGTTAAACTTCTAAAGAACATGGTCCTTCTCCTTAAGGAGGAAAGAGTGATTTTTATTAAAATATTCACAGGCTGAAGGCCAGGGCAATGATACGTGATGGGCTGCGTGTTCCATGCTATAAATGGAGATTAGGTTCTACAGGCGGTACTTAGTATTTGTGATAAAGAAATATATAACATTGCTAATAGGGAAACACAACTAAGATTCAGGAAAAACATTACAAATGATCTCTGGGGAAAATCCAGTTTGTCAGGTGAGGGGCTGCCATCACAAGTCATTCTTTCAATAGATTAATTGGGAGCATCCAGGAAGAGTATCAGTACTGAAGGGAGCCTTCTGGAAGACAACTGAATGCTCTTGGCCAAGTTTTGTCTTCTTGAGGAGGATTTCTTAAGAGTACAAAGATATCACAGCTAAAATGCACTCTCAACTCTTTAGAAGAATCAATGCCGCTGGTTCTGGAGCCACATCTTGAGAATAAGCCGCTGGATTTACATTTCCTTCAGGACGCTAAAACATCCAGTTTCATTCCAGCTGGTCTCTCACATTCTTCAAGGGAATCCCTGGGAATGCACTTTCATGAAACAAGGCTCCGTCTGCTAACACTGGGATTCAGCTGCTGCTGAGAAGAGACTATTTCCCTCCAGCTTCTCTGAAAGCCACTGAAACACAGCTGGCCTGCCTTTTCCTATGACCTGACTTAGCCACCTCCACATTTCCACCAGGAGTAAACATGTAAGAAATTATCAATAGGAGACAAGCCCTACAAACTGTGAAATTACTTACAGCTGTTTATATTTTTCCCCATAAAATAGTATCCTTCCAGAAATTTGCCTGCAGAGAGGATAGTCTTTCTAGTAGAAATTCCTGCCTGCAAGGGTTGCTGGTCCATTGGCATAACAGGACTTCAGGGTACCAGCCAGGAGATCACAAGAAAGATTCTTCTTCAAGTGTCTGCTGCAGTAAAAACATCTGAATATCATTCAAGACTCACATCTCTTTAGAACAAAAGCACATCAACATGCTTACTTAACCAGCACTATGTAGTGTTTCCCATATACCAGGCCCTGTTCACATGTCACTCTTTTGCACCTTTTAACAACCTTCTGTGGGGACAACCATTATTATCCCCATTTGGCAGAAGGCGACATTGACGCCCAGAAAAGTTTAGTTGCCCATGTTACTCTGCAAGTACCAGAGGCCAGATTTGAACCCAGGCAGTCTAGTTCCAGGGACATGTTCTTATTCACTATCCTAGTGGTTATATAACTTCAGCCTGTACCAGAATCCCCTGGAAGTCTTGTTAAAATGCAGAAGCTGGGGCCCCATCCCTAGAGATTCTGGTTCAGGAGGTGTAGGGTCGGGGACTGAGAATCTGCATTGCCAACAAGGTCCCAGGTGATGATGATGCTGCTGGTTCTGGAACCACATTTTGAGAACTACTGCCTATGCTCCCTAAGCCATTAGTTGAACACCTGCTGGGCCTTTGCACACTCTACCTGCATTGTTCTTAGAGAATCCTGGTCATCAGTAGTTGTTTGAATTTTCTCCAGGTGATGCTAACGTGTAGCTAGGATGAGAATCCCTGCTCTGCTTAAAGCCGCTGGTTCTCAATCTTGGCTGTACATTGGAATCACCTGGGGGATTTTCAGATCTGCTGCTCGGGGTCCTAGCCTCAGATATTGTTTTAATTGGTATGGCCCTTAAAAGTCCCTGTACATCATATTTCTAAAATTTTTACAAGTGATTGTAATGTACAGCAACCATTGGAATATCACTGCTCTCAACTCTTTCACTTTTAGAAGCCATCAGTTTGCTGATGATCAGTTTCCAGGATCCTCAGGGATCTTCAGTTATCCTCCTTAAGCGTGATGACAAAGTTAACCCAGGCCAGAAATTAGCTGCTGCCATGAGACCAGCTGACTTCTAGTAAATGTTTCTAATTAGGGCCACAGATTTTTTTTTTTTTAAACAAGTTAGTCTTCTTGCTAAAGGGCCAAGTTATTTAGATAATAACTTGATTTTGGCAGACTGTTGAAATTCTCTGTCATTGCCTTCTCCCAAATTTGGAGTGGTTCGCTTTACAAGAGGATTCTCTATTTTATGAAGGAATTCCTGGCAAGTTTTCTTGAAAGGGCACTTAAAAACAATATCTGATTTGCACTCACTCATAAATTAAGGCTGGAGCCTTTAAAAGATTCTACAGCCCCTGACAGTGGCAGAAGCATCTTTCAAGACATTGCTTTGTTCTCACTCTAAGGTCTGATCACTTCCCCTCTGAGTTCCTGTGTTAATTCCACTGTCTATAAAGCTGAGGTGAGTGATGACACTTTCAGATATCACTCAGCTGTTTGACGAGCTCTCTGTTACAAAAACTGACAGGGACAACACTAAGAGAACAATTCAGGTGATAGTTTCATTTGCTAGGGAAAACCTAGTCCAAGTTATTCATTCATCAGTCTTCACAAACGTTTCTTAATACAATAAAATGGATTTTACTCATCAGATTATGCTAACGGAGTTCAATTCACTTGCATGATTTTTGAACTCACAGTGATGTATCTTCCTAGCACAAACCTGCAACCGATTACTTGGGAGAAAATTTAATAGATGGCAGCTTACTCTTTTCTCCCCTCAGCTTTATTGAGGTATAACTGGCCAAAAAAAAATTGTATAAAGTATTCATCATGATGTTTTGATACATGTATATGTTGTGAAATAATTACCACAATCTAATTAATTTGCTTATCACCTCATGTAGTTACCTTTTCATTTTTCTAGTGAGAACACTTAAGATCTACTGTCTTAGAAAATTTCAAGTATACAATACACCATTAACTATAGTCACCATGCTGCACATCGCATCTCCAGAACTTATTCATCCTGCAAAACTGAAACTGTGTACCCTTTGACTAGCATCTCCCTACCACCACCCCCAAAGCCCCTGTGTTAGGTTTCAGTCCAAGATGAGGTCCGAGGGGTGTCGCTGGGGTAGCAGGTATCTGAAAGAACACTCGAGAGACCACAGATAGGTGAGACGTGGCTTTATTTAGCAGCTCACTGACACTGCTGCATTTATGTACCTCAAAGACAACAGTGGCTCAGAGCCAGGTGATGAACTACATAGCTATGATTATATAATGCATGGGGCTACATATGTTATGGCTACATAGCTATGATTATATAAGGCATGGGGTTGTGTGTCTGCACTCCAATCCCACTGTGTCATGCTGTGCCAGATGTGTACCTCGGCCTATACCTGACTGCGATGCAGCCATTGTCTTTACACCCTGAGGACCACCATTCTACTCTCTGCTTTTCTTAGTTCAACTTTTAAACATTCCACATATAAGTGAGATCATACAGTATTTGTCCTTCTGTGTCTGGCTAATTTCACTTAGCATAATATCCTACAGATTCATCCATGTTTTAGCAAATGGCAGGATTTCCTTTTTTTTTTTTTTTTTTTTTGAGGTGGAGTCTCGCTCTGTCGCCCGGACTGGAGTGCAGTGGCCAGATCTCAGCTCACTGCAAGCTCCGCCTCCCGGGTTTACGCCATTCTCCTGCCTCAGTCTCCCTAGTAGCTGGGACTACAGGCGCCCGCCACCTCGCCCGGCTAGTTTTGTATTTTTAGTAGAGACGGGGTTTCACCGTGTTAGCCAGGATGGTCTCGATCTCCTGACCTCGTGATCCGCCGGTCTCGGCCTCCCAAAGTGCTGGAATTACAGGCTTGAGCCACCGCACCCGGCCGATTTCCTTCTTTTTAAAGGTTGAATTATATTCCATTTTATATGTGCGTGTGTGTACATATATATGTGTGTGTGTATGTATACACACACACACCATATAAAGTATGGGATATATATATTTAGATACACATACCATACTTTATCAATTTATCATTGACAAACACATAGGTTGTTTCCATCTCTTGGCTTGTCTTCTTTGGATGAGAAATGTCTGTTAAGCTCTTTTGCCCATTTTAAAAATCAAGTTATCTAGGTTTTTTGGGGTTTTTTTTTACTATTGACTTGTTTGCGTTTCTTATATATTTTGAATATTAAGGCTTTACCAGATATGTGGTTTGCAAATGTTTTCTACCATTGCATAGATTGATTGTCTCTTCACTCTGTTGATTGTTTCCTTTGCTGTGCAGAAGCTTTTTAGTTTGATGCAATCCCATTTGTCTATTTTTGTTTTTGTTGCCTGTGCATTTGGGGTCATATTAAAATAATTATTGCCCAGACCAATGTCAAGAAGCTTTGGTCCTATATTTTCTTCTGTAGTTTCATGGTTTCAGGTCTTATATTTAAGTCTTTAATCCATGTTGATTTTAATCCATATTATTTTAGCTGTGGGCTTGTCATACATGGCCTTTGTTATGCTGAAGTACATTCCTTCTATGCCTAATTTGTTGAATTTTTATCATGAAATGATGTTGGATTTTGTCAAATGCTTTTTCTGCATTTATTGAGATGATCATATGATTTTTATTCTTCATTCTGTTAATGTGTTATATTACATTGATTGATTTTTGCATGTTGGACCAACCTTGCATTCCAGGAATAAATCTCACTTGATCATGGTATGTATGCTTTTAATATGCTGCTGAATTTGGTTTGCTCAAATTTTGTTGAGACTTTTTGCATCTATGTTCATCTGGGATATTGGCCTGTAATTTTTGTTTCTTGTAGCATCCTTTTCTGGCTTTGGTATCAGAGTAATGCTGGCCTTGTAAAATGAGTTTGGAAGTGTTTCCTCTTCTTCAATTTTGTGAAGAGTTTGAGAAGGCTTAGTTTTAATTCTTCTTTAAATGTTTGGTAGAATTCATCTGTGAAGCCATCTGGTCCTGTGCTTTCTTTTGTTGGGAGACTTTTTTTAAATTACTGATTCAATATCCTCGCTCATTATTGGCCTGTTCAGATTTTCTATTTCTTAATGATTCAGTCTTGGTAAGTCGTATGTTTTAAAATTTACTATTTAAATTATCCAATTTGTTGGTGTATAATTGTTGCTAATCATTTCTTATGATCCTCTGTATATCTGTGGTATCAGTTGTAATATCTCTTTCACTTATAATTTTACTTATTCAAGTCTTCTCTCTCTTTTTCTTGGTTAGTATAGCTAAAGGTTTTAAATTTTATCTTTTAAAAAACCAACTTTTTTGTTGTTGTCGTTGTTTTCTAGTCTCTACTTCATTTATTTATGCTCTAATCTTTACCTCTTTCCTTCTGCTAAATTTTAGCTTACTTTGTTCTTTTGCTTTTTTCCAGTTTCTTGAGGTATAACATTAAAGTTGTTTATCTGAAATCTTTCTTTTTTCTTCAAATAGGTGTTTATCATTATAAACATTCCTTTTGGAACTGCTTTTGCTGAATCTCATAAGTTTTACTATGTTGTATTGTCATGTTCATTTATGTCCAGTATTTTTTTTCTTTTAACTTCTTTTTTGACCCATTGGTTTTTCAGAAGGGTGTCACTCAAATTCCACATATTTGTGAATTTTACAATTTTCCTCCTGTTATTTATTTGTAGTTTCATATCATTGTATTCAGAAAAGATACTTGATATGATTTCTGTCTTCTCAGATTTGCTAAGACTTGTTTTGTGGCTCAGCATTCTCTTAGAGACTCTTAGAGAATGTCCCATGTATTCTTGAGAAGAATGTTCAATAGAATGGTCTGTATATGTTTGTTATGTTCTGCTGCTATTAAACAGAATGTTCTATATACATCCATTTGGTCTATGGCATTATTTAAGTTTACTCTTTCCTTGTCGATTTTCTGTCTGAATGATCTATCCACTGTTGAAAATGGAGCATTGAAATCCCTTACTATTATTACATTGCTGTCTATATCACCTTTCAGTTCTGTTAATGTTTGCTTTATGTACTTACGTGCTCTGATGTTGGGTGCATATATATTTATAACTGTTATAGTCGCTTGATAAGTTGACCCTTTGATCACTATATATTAAATAATAACCTTGTTTGTCTCTTATGACAGTTATGATTTAAGTCTACTTTGACTGATGTAAGTACAGTCACCCCTACTCTCTTTTGCATGAAATACCTTTTTCCATTCCTTCATTTTCAGCCTATGTGTGTTCTTAAAGCTAAAGTGAGTTTCTTGTAGGTAGCATATTCTTGGATTTTTTAAAAAAAAATCTATGTAGCCACTCTATGTCTTTTGATTGAAGAATTTAATTTGTTTACATTTAAAATAATTATTGATAGACAAGACTTACTAATGTCATTTAGTTAATTATTTCTTTGTTTTCCTTCAATTATTTCTTCTCTTGCTTTCTTCCTTTTTGTTTTGATTATACTTTGTAGAAGTATGCTTTAATTCCTTTTTCTCTGTCTTTTGTGTATATATTAGAGCCTGTGTGTGTAGGTTGGGGGGGGTTACCATGAAGCTTACATAAAACATCTTATAGTTTTAACAGTCTATTTTAAGCTGATAAGTTAAATTCCAAATGCATTCAAAACCTCTACACTTTTACTTCTCCACCCCACCTATTTTATGTTAGTGATGTCAAAATTTCCATCTTTTTATATTGTGTATCTATTAACCTATTATAGCTATATAGTTAAAATTGCCCCTTGAACAACACAAATTTGAACTGCATAGGTCTACTTAGATGAGGAGTTTTTTTCAATAAAAGTAACACCAAGTGCGCCTGCCTCTTCCACCTCTTTCTCCTCTACCACCTCTAAGACACCAAGACCAACCTCTCTTCTTCCTCCCCCTCCTTAGGCTACTCAACATGAAGACAACAAGGATGAAAAGACATTTATGCTGATACACTTTTACTTAATGAATAGCATATAGTTTCTCTTTCTTATGATTTTCTTATTAACATTTTCTTTTTTCTAGCTTACTCTATTGTAAGAATGCAGTTTATAATACACATAAAATATAAAATATGTGTTAATCAATTGTTTATGTTATCAGTAAAGCTCTCAGTCAACAGTAGGCTATTAGTAGTTAAGTTTTGGGGGAGTCAAAACTTATATGCAAATTTTTGACAACATAGGGGAAGACTTAGTCCCCTTAACCTCTGCATTCTCCAAAGGTCAACTGCATTTTTTAATATTGCCTTTATTGACTGAATAAACCTTTCCCTGTCCAGAATTTTTTATCAGCCAGAATTATTGATCTCATGATTTGTATATGATCAATCTCCTTTAGTAATGGGATTAATATGTACTAGTATTAACCTAAGTATGGACCAGCATCACCTAGGAGTTTATTGGCAATGTAGAATCTGGGACACACCCCAGACCTTCTGAGTCAGAGCCTGCATTTTAACAAGACCCCAAAATGCACCCATCTTCTGCATGTTTTCCTTTCTTTTATGGATGGGAAAACCGACCAGGAATGTTAAAGAATTCATCCAATATAGGAAAAGAGTAGAGAAAAAAGACAGAACCAGGCCTCCCTGTCTAAGACTTTCTATTCTATCAGACTATATTTCTGAACTGCTAAGATTTTGTTTTATTTTGTTTGAATATAAGGAGGCACTTACTCTTTATAGAGCAATTTCTTTGGACAATAGGTCAACTGCATTTTCAATACTTTGTCTTCTTTTATATTAGGAAAGTGATTTAAGTACCACCATTGCAATCTTACAGCATTCTAAATTTGACTATAAACTTACTTTTACCAGTGAGTAAACATATGAACACTTTTATATGTTTTTGTGTTACTAATTAGCATCCTTTTCTTTAAGCTTAAAGAACTCCTTTTAGCATTTTTTGTGAGGCAAGTGTAGTAGCAAAGCTGAGGAAGCCCAGTTTTGTTTGCTTGGGAAAGTCTATCTCTCCTTCAGTTCTGAAGGACAGGTTTGCCGGGTATAGTATTCTTGATTGGCAGGGTTTTTTTTTTCTCCTTTAGCATTTTGAATATTTCTCCTACTCTCTCCTGGCCTGCAGGCTTTCTGCCAAGATATCTACTCATAGCCTTGTGGAGTTTCCCTTGAATATTACAATCTGCTTCTCTCTTGCTGACTTCAAAATCTGGCTTTGACTTTTGATAATTTTATTATAATGTGATGTGTCTCATTATAATCTTCTTTGGGTTTTCCTGTTTGGGGATTTTTGAGCTTCATGAACCAAGATGTTAATATTCCTCTGAAGATTTGGGAAGTTTTCAGCCATTATTTCTTTACGTAAGTTTTTGTCCCCTTTTTCTATTTCTCTTTCATAATGTATATATTAATTCATGTACTTGATGATGTCCGATAAATCTAATCAGCTTCACTCTTTATTGTTATTTTGTCTCCTTTAACTGGATAATTTTATCTAATCTGTCTGGGCTCACAGATTTTTTTTCTTCTGCTTAAGTCTGTTGCTGAAGCTCTCTATTGAATTTTTCATTTAATTATATTATTCAGTTCCAGAATTTCCACTTGCATCTTTTTAATAATTTCTATCACTTTATCGAACTTCCAATTTTGTTCATGTATTTTTTCTGAGTTCATTGAGTTGTCTGTTTTCTCTTGTAATTTGCTGGGTTTCCCTAGAACAATTATTTTGAATCCTTCATCAGGCAATTTATAGATCTCTATTTCTTTGGGGTGGTTACTGATATATTATTGTGTTCTTTTAGTGAAGTCATGTTTCCTTGATTTTTTGCATTCTTTGAAGTCTTTCGCTACTATCTTCACATTTGAAAAAGTAATTATCTCTTCCAGTCTTTACTAACTTCAAAAGAGAAAGACTTTCACTAGTCAACTTAAATAGGGATTCTGGTGGTCTCTCAGAACTTTTCTATAGATGCATATGCTCCACTTCCCTTGTTCCCTCTTGAGTGGGGTAGAAAAGTCTCCAGATTATATTAATATGTTGTCTTTTTCTGTAGTGCTATAACAAAATACCTGAGACTGTGTAATTTATAAGCAATAAAAATTTATTTCTTATGATTTGGGGGCTGGGAGATCCAAGATCAAGGCTCCAGAAGGACTGATGCCTGATGAAAGCTGCTCTCTGCTTCAGGATGGTATTTTCTTGCTGCATTCTTCATAGGAGAAGTCTCGCCTGGCAGAAGGGATGGAAGGGCAAAAGAGAACTCCCATAAACCTTGACCTCTTTTATGAGTTCTCATCCCATTCAAGTGAGAAGAGTCCTCATTACTTAATTACCTCCCAAAGGTCAGACTTCTTAGTACTATTGCATTGAGGATTCAGCTTCAACATAAATTTTAAATTTTCATTCAAATTACAGCATATTCCTTCTCTTGGTCTTGCAAAAGTCAGGCCAGGTGCAATGTAAGCCTCCTGTTTCTCTTCCCTAGGAAGTGCCTTGAAAAATTCAAGATTAATCACCTCTTTCCAATCCTGAATCAAGTTAGTTATCTTCGTGTTCTCATGCACAATCTGCAGAAGCTTGTACATGCTATCCGTGGGGGTGTATTCAGGGTGCCAGCTACATGGGGGAAAGGCATGCAGAAGGTTGGAAGCACACATGGGCTAGTCAGGGGATCTGCGGATTATGCATTCTATGCAGTTTGTGGCTGGCCCTCTTGATGGAATTTGGGAGGTAGTTAATAGAAACTGTGGCTCTTTGCTGAATTCCATACCTAGGTCGCTGTGAGTTCTGCCCCTTTTCCCTGCTCCTAGCTACCCCAGATTATTCTACCATAATGATTCTCTCAGAGTTCTGAACTGGGTGAGGCAGAAGTGGGTCTCTTCTACAGCATCCCACAGCTGAGGAAACTGGGCACTCACTGTTCTCACTTTCCCCTGTGGAAGAAATCAGGCTGAAGTGGTCTCTCTTGGCACTCAGCTGTGCCACACTGGGGGAGGGTGACACAGGCAAAGTAAAACTGTTCTTACCTTCTTTAATGCACCTATTCTTGGATTTATTTACTTATTTTTTATTTTTTGCTCCAGACAAGGTGCTATGATCTCTCTGCTGAACTTCTGAGCTCCCACAAAGGTTCTCTCACCTGTGAGTGGTTGGCAAAATTAGTGTTTCTGTGGGAGGGATGAAGGTTGACTACTCATCCATTGACTACGCCCATTCTCCCATCTTGCTGATGTCACCTGCAGCATTGTTTCTTAGAAATGCCAAGATGCCCCCATACATTCAAAATTATAATGTGGCAACTGAAGACTCAGTTTTGGTCATATCTGTGCACCATATTAGTCTATAAAACTCCTTTATTAAAAAAATTCTTCACTTGCCAACTATCTATCTATATCTGTATTCTTATCTATATACTCTCTACACACTTTAGTTTCCTAATCCTGCTTTTTCAGCTTAGCATAAGATTGACAGATCTAGCAAACAGAATTAGGAATGCCCAGTTAAATTTGCATTTCATACAAATAATAATTTTTATTATAAGTATGTCCCAAATGTTACATGTATTTTACCTGACAACCCTAGTCAAGAACACTTTCTGAAGGCTAGAGTACTCATGCTTTATTTTGCCCTTCCTCAGCCAGATTTTCCTTCATATTACCGGTGTTTACATTAACTTCCTATCCCTTTCTTTCCCTTTATTCTTTCATCCAACTGGCTCATGGTATTTATGTTTGGGCTGGATCTTAGAGTTCTAGATTGAGAAAAGATATGAGACTCAGAGATTAAGAGCCTTAAAACTTGGAGTTGGGAGAGTTTATGGCTCATGCTGTGATAGCATTTCAAATAGGTAATGACTTTTGTAGGCTTGCCTGAGAATTTACCAATTGTTTAGAAAATTTTTTCTCAAAGAAAGTAAATTTTGAGTTCCAAATTGAATTAGTAACCTAGTAGTAGAGATATAGGGGAGGGGAGGGATTAGAGGAATATTTCGATGGTAAAATAGAATTTGGTGATTACTTGTATACAGACAATGAGGGAGGAATGAAAGATGACACCCAGATTCCTAGTTTGGATAACTGGATTGATAATGAAATAATGAAGCACATATTAAGAACATACAAAATAAGAAAACAGCTCAAGTGTGTGTGTGTGTGTGTGTGGTGTGTGTGTGTGTTTGAAGTAATCAGAGAGCTACCAAGGCAGCCAGGACTTGAAGGGCCAATATTTTAAAAACAAGAGAAGAATGTTGAGGTGAACCAGACAATCAGTGATGCTTTTCACCCAAGGCATTTGTCATTTTATAAGCATTGGTAGAGACATTGAGAAGGTAAATAGCACTTTCAGAATTTCAAAAGAATGGGGAGACAAATAATAGAACTTCAGAGCTCACCAGGATGGAAGATCCTGGATAAACCAATAAACCCAGGCTTTCAGAAAAGAAAGGGCTTTACCTTAGGAATAAAGGTGAAACTAGAAATAGATTGGCCCTTAGTAAGACCAAAGCCTTGCTTCAAATCAGAATGGTGCCAAACTGGATTAAGTTGATCACTTTCTGTTCTAAACCCCCACTGGAGGAAGGAAACCTTATTGTGAGCCTCCACGTTCAACTTGTCACTTTATTTTTTTCATATATAATGTCTGGACTCAATTGAAACTTACAAAACAAACCATAAGATCAGACTAGTGTCTGAAAAACCAGAGGGAAAAAGACAAAACTAATTGAGATATTAGAGTTATCAGGCACAAACATGAAAACAACTGTGATTAATATGTTTAAATTGCCAAACATGTTTTTCCATTTTTTCCAAATCCCAGGCATATCTGGTTACCACAATATTAGAAATAGTTAAAAATATATATATATTGAGAAGGATGTAGAAAAATAAATAAGTTACAAAGCAGGTAGAAATGTTCCATGTCTTGATGGCAACATATGGTATCTTGATTATGTTGGTTTTACAGGAATACATGTTTGTCAAAACTCATCAAATTGCATTTTTTAAATGAGTAAAGTTTATTGGTTGTTTGTAAGTTTTACCACAATATAGCTTTAAATTCAATCTCAAACACTAAAATCAAAAAGAAAATTTTAAAAATCAGATATTCATAAATGCTGATTCAAAATGAATGTAATCTTGAGACACACCTACCATGTCAGAGAAGGGAAATATGTCAGACGGTTTAGTGACATCAAAGGAATAAGCTGTGTATTCTCTTTCTCTCTCTTTCCCTCTCTGTTTCTCTGTCTCTATCCACACAGCCAGAAGTATCATATCTTATTACTGCAGGTTCTCTACCTCACAGTTGATACTACCCATAGTTAAGATAGAATAAAGTTGACAGAAAACAAGCCATCTCAGGTTTCACTCCTCCTTAATAGGCACGAATTTTCAGTCCACATTTTTCGTGTACTCTGTGGCTCTACTGGCCGCTGACTTTTACCTAGACACTTGACTTTCTTCTTTGTGCAGTTTCCATAAAATCCCTTAGTGGATATTTTCAAACCATCTGGGTCCCGAACCCCACCTTTTGCCTGCACCCAGTATCTGGTCCCACTTCTCTCCCTGATTCTGATTCCATTACCATCCTAACCATTTCCTCCCTCCCAGTGTTTAGCTATTCACTGCTTTCTTAGTACTCTCTAATGCTACAGTCTATGATACAGGAGGGCAGGAACTTTCAGAATAGTTGGCACATTGGTCAACGAATCTCAGATTACAAAATAAATTTTAAAATCCAAGTCATTGCTTCAAACGTCTGTTAAGATTTCAAGGTTACATAGAAAAATAAGACTTTATTTCAAACATAAACTTTAAAGTTTTAGAATAAAAACAACCAAACTATTTCCCAGAACAGGAAGGATCGTTTTTCAAAAGTTGAAAAACCTACCAGATTTTCAAAGCATAGTGATAATGCATTACCAACACCAATGCCCTCAGTCTAAAAAGATAATATTACCCACCAAAGCATCATCAGGACCAACTGAATTTTCCTCTTTTTAAATTATTTCACTCTCTTCTCTGTTATTCTTTTATTCTCTTGATTTTTTTATTATAGTCTCTCAAATTCTCATTATATTTCTCCTTCCAACTCCCTCCCTTTTAACTGGTTATGATATGGAATTTACAATTAAATTATCTGTTATATTTCTTGAATATACTTGTGGGCATATCCTGCCTTTACTTTAAGATTGCAGATTAAAAGTGAGTCAAAGTATTTCCCTTTCCAGTATCTAACAAAATGGAAGAGACGGGAATTTTTTAAAATTATAAAACCTAAAACCTAAAGGAGAAGTCACTAGTAGCCACAAAACAAGAAAAGGGGGGTTGCTTAATGCATAAACTCCAAAAACTGGTAAATAAGGAAAGATACTGAAGACTGTGAAATGAAACAGAGAGGGTGCCCAGCCTTGCTTTTACTTGTGCCCAAACCCCCAGAAGTTGTACTTCTGAATTGATGAACTCAAACCTCAAAAGAAATTAACTGAGTCACTATCTTTTTTCCTTTCCAAATGAGAAATTGGGGGAGAAGATACTGGTGGTGAAAAGAGAATGAAATAGGGACTCAATTTGTTTGAGTTCTTTGTAGGTTCTGGATATTAGCCCTTTGTCTGATGAGTAAATTGCAAAAATTTTCTCCCAGGATATGAACAGACATTTCTCAAAAGAAGACATGCATACAGCCAACAGACACATGAAAACATGCTCATCATCACTGGCCATCAGATAAATGCAAATCAAAACCACAATGAGATACCATCTCACACCAGTTAGAATGGCAATCATTAAAAAGTCAGGAAACAACAGGTGCTGGAGAGGATGTGGAGAAATAGGAACACTTTTACACCGTTGGTGGGAATGTAAACTAGTTCAACCATTATGGAAAACAGTATGGCGATTCCTCAAGGATCTAGAACTAGATGTACCATATGACCCAGCCATCCCATTACTGGGTATATACCCAAAGGATTATAAATCATGCTGCTATAAAGACACATGCACACATATGTTTATAGCGGCACTATTCACAATAGCAAAGACTTGGAATCAACCCAAATGTCCATCAGTGACAGACTGGATTAAGAAAATATGGCACATATACACCATGGAATACTATGCAGCCATAAAAAAGGATGAGTTCGTGTCCTTTGTAGGGACATGGATGCAGCTGGAAACCATCATTCTCAGCAAACTATCACAAGAACAGAAAACCAAACACCGCATGTTCTCACTCATAGGTGGGAACTGAACAATGAGATCACTTGGACTCGGGAAGGGGAACATCACACACCGGGGCCTATTATGGGGAATGGGGAGGGGGGAGGGATTGCATTGGGAGTTACGCCTGATGTAAATGATGAGTTGATGGGTGCTGACGAGTTGATGGGTGCTGCACACCAACATGGCACAAGTATACATATGTAACAAACCTGCATGTTATGCACATGTACCCTAGAACTTAAAGTATAATAATAATAAAATTTAAAAAAGAAAAGAAAAGAAAGCTCCACAGCTGTACAGTCTAAGGAGCCAAGTCTACATTTCCACAAGAAAGGAAAATATCCCTCCAGTAAGTCTTGACACAGGACCATCAAGAAAGTTCCAGAAAATGAGCAGGGCTCAATTCTTTAACAAAGACTGGAAATAAACTAACCCAGCTGAGCTTTCTTCCTCTGTTGCTATTCTCTTGGTTTATAAAAGAATGGGTAGAGCACAAGGATACTCAGGCACCAACCTAAAGCTCTGAGGAGCAAACAAAATCGTCATAGATAATGTTTTAAAAAATAAGAAATAACCCTCTGTACATCAGAGCAAATAGAATGCCTAGACAGAACTACCCAAACTTAAAAAAAAAAAAAAAAAATGAGATGGCAGGCAATTATATAAATTTTATGTGATAAGGAAGAAAGAGAGGAAAGGAAGGACAAAGAACTAAATAAGTTCTTTCCCAAAGGAAAACTGCTTCGCACCATAGAATAACTTACCAAGTACTTGATCTTGCTAAAACAGACTCAGACCGGTTCCAAGATGGCCAAATAGGAACAGCTCTGGTCTGCAGCTTCCAGTGTGATCGATGCAGAAGACGGGTGGTTTCTGCATATCCAACTGAGGTACCTGGTTCATCTCATTGGGACTGGTTGGATAGTGGGTGCAGCCCATGGAGGGCAAGCTGAAGCAGGGTGGGGCATTGTCTCACCAGGGAAGCGCAAGGGGTCAGGGGATTTCCCTTTCCTAGCCAAGGGAAGCCATGACAGAAAGTAACTGGAAAAATGGGACACTCCCACCCAAATACTGCACTTTTCCCAAGGTCTTAGCAACTGGCAGACAAGCAGATTTTCTTCCACGCCTGGCTTGGAGGGTCCCACACCCACGGAGCCTTGCTCACTGCTAGCGCAGCAGTCTGAGATTGAACTGCGAGGCAGCAGCCTGGCTGGGGGAGGGGCATCCACCATTGCTGAGGCTTGAGTAGGTAAGCAAAGCAGCCAGGAAGCTTGAACTGGGCAGAGCCCACTGCATCTCAGCAAGGCCTACTACCTCTATAGACTCCACCTCTGTGGTCAGTGCATAGCTGGACAAAAGGCAGCAGACAACTTCTACAGACTTAAACATCCCTGTCTGACAGCTTTGAAGAGAGTAGTGGTTCTCCCAACATGGAGTTTGAGCTCTGAGAATGGACAGACTGTCTCCTCAAGTGGGTCCCTGACCCTTGTGTAGCCTAACCGGGAGACACTTCCCAGTAGGGGCCAACAGATACCTCATATAGGCGGGTGCCTCTCTAGGACGAAGCTTCCAGAGGAATGATCAGGCAGCAATATTTGTTGTTCTGCAATATTTGCTGTTTTGCAGTCTCCACTGGTGATACCCAGGCAAACAGTGTCTGGAGTGGACCTCCAGCAAACCCCAACAGACTTGCAACTGAGGGTCTTGACTGTTAGAAGGAAAACTAACAAACAGAAAGGACATCCACACCAAAACCCCATTTGTACGTCATGATCATAAAAGACCAAAGGTAGACAAAACCACAAAGATGGGGAAAAAACAGAGCAGAAAAGTTGAAAATTCTAAAAATCAGAGCACCTCTCCCCCTCCAAAGGAACACAGCTCCTCGCCAGCAATGGAACAAAGCTGTACAGAGAATGACTTTGACGAGTTGAGAGAAGGCTTCAGATGATCAAACTTCTCCAAGCTAAAGGACAAAGTTCGAACCCAGCACAAAGAAGCTAAAAATCTTGAAAAAAGATTAGACCAATGGTTAACTAGAATAACCAGTGCAGAGAAGTCCTGAAATGACCTGATGGAGCTGAAAACCATGGCACAAGAACTACATGACAAATGCACAAGCTTCAGTAGCCAATTCGATCAACTGGAAGAAAGGGTATCAGTGATTGCAAATCAAATGAATGAAATGAAGTGAGAAGAATAGTTTAGAGAAAAAAGAATGAAAACAAACGAACAAATCCTCCAAGAAATATGGGACTATGTGAAAAGACCAAATCTACATCTGACTGGTGTACCTGAAAGTGATGGGGAGAGTGGAACCAACTTGGAAAACACTCTGCAGGATATTATCCAGGAGAATTTCCCCAACCTAGCAAGGCAGGCCAACATTCAAATTCAGGAAATACAGAGAACGCCATAAAGATACCCCTCGAGAAGAGCAACTCCAAGACACATAACTGTCAGATTCACCAAAGTTGAAATGAAGGAAAAAATGTTAAGGGCAGCCAGAGAGAAAGGTCGGGTTACCCACAAAGGGAAGCCCATCAGACTAACAGCAGATCTCTCGGCAGAAACTCTCCAAGCCAGAAGAGAGTGAGGGCCAATATTCAACATTCTCAAAGAAAAGAATTTTAAACCCAGAATTTCATATCCAGCCAACCTATTTTTCCTTCATAAGCGAAGGAAAAATAAAATCCTTTACAGACAAGCAAATGCTGAGAGATTTTGTCACTACCAGGTCTGCCCTATAAGAGATCCTGAAGGAAGCACTAAACATGGAAAGGAACAACTGGTGCCAGCCACTACAAAAACATGCCAAATTGTAAAGACCATCGATGCTAGGAAGAAACTGCATCAACTAATGAGCAAAATAGCCAGCTAACATCATAATGACAGGATCAAGTTCACACATAACAATACTAACCTTAAATGTAAATGGGTTAAATGCACCAATTCAAAGACACAGACTGGCAAATTGGAGAAAGAGTCAAGACCCATCAGTGTGCTGTATTCAGGAGACCCATCTCACATGCAGAGACATACATAGGCTCAAAATAAAGGGATGGAGGAAGATCTACCAAGCAAATGGAAAACAAAAAAGGCAGAGGTTGCAATCCTAGTCTCTGATAAAACAGACTTTAAACCAACGAAGATCAAAAGAGACACAGAAGGCCATTACATAATGGTAAAGGCATCAATTCATCAGGAAGAGCTAACTATTGTAAATATATATGCACCCAATACAGGAGCATCCAGATTCATAAAGCATGTCCTTAGAGACTTACAAAGAGACTTAGACTCCCACACAATAATAATGGGAGATTTTAACACTCCACTGTCAACATTAGACAGATCAACGAGACAGAAAGTTAACAAGGATATTCAGGAATTGAACTCAACTCTGCACCAAGTGGACCTAATAGACATCTACAGAACTCTGCACCCCAAATCAACAGAATATACGTTCTTCTCAGCACCACATCGCACTTATTCCAAAATTGACCACATAGTTGGAAGTAAAGCACTCCTCAGCAAATGTAAAACAACAGAAATTATAACAAACTGTCTCTCAGACCACAGTGCAATCAAACTAGAACTCAGGACTGAGAAACTCAATCAAAACCACTCAACTACATGGAAACTGAACAACCTGCTCCTGAATGACTACTGGGTACATAACGAAATGAAGGCAGAAATAAAGATGTTCTTTGAAACCAATGAGAACAAAGATACCACATACCAGAATCTCTGGGACACATTTAAAGCAGTGTGTAGAGGGAAATGTATAGCACTAAATGCCCACAAGAGAAAGCAGGAAAGATCTAAAATTGACACCCTAACATCACAATTGAAAGAACTAGAGAATCAAGAGCAAACACATTCAAAAGCTAGCAGAAGGCAAGAAATAACTAAGAACAGAGCAGAACTGAAGGAGATAGAGACACAAAAATCCTTCAAAAAATCAATGAATCCAGGAGCTGGTTTTTTGAAAAGATCAGCAAAATTGATAAACCAGTAGCAAGACTAATAAAGAAGAAAAGAGAGAAGAATGAAATAGAAGCAATAAAAACTGATAAAGGGGATATCACCACTGATTCCATAGAAATACAAACTACCATCAGAAAATACTATAAACAGCTATACGCAAACAAACTAGAAAATCTAGGAGAAATGGATAAATTCCTGGACACATACACCCTCCGAAGACTAAACCAGGAAGAAGTTGAATCCCTGAATTGATCAATAACAGGCTCTGAAATTGAGACAATAATTAATAGCCTACCAACCAAAAAAAGTCGAAGACCAGAAGGATTTACAGCCGAATTCTACCAGAGGTAAAAGGAGGAACTGGTACCATTCATTCTGAAATGATTCCAATCAATAGAAAAAGAGGGAATACTCCCTAACTTATTTTATGAGGCCAGCATCATCCTGATACCAAAGCCTGACAGAGAAACCACAAAAACAGAGAATTTTAGACCACTATCCCTGATGAACATCAATGCAAAAATCCTCAATAATATACTGGCATACCGATTCCTGCAGCAGATCAAAAAGCTTACTCACCACAATCAAGTCGGTTTCATCCCTAGAATGCAATCAACATATGCAAATCAATAAACGTAATCCATCACATAAAGAGAACCAATGACAAAAATCACTTGATTATCTCAATAGATGCAGGAAAGGCCTTCAACAAAATTCAACAGTCTTTCATGCTAAAAACTCTCAATAAATTAGGTATTGATGGGACATATCTCAAAATAATAAGAGCTATTTATGACAAACCCACAGCCAATATCATACTGAATGGGCAAAAACTGGAAGCATTCACTTTGAAAACTGGCACAAGACAGGGATGCCCTCTCTCACCACTCCTATTCAACATAGTGTTGGAAGTTCTGGCCAGGGCAATCAGGCAGGAGAAAGAAATAAAGGGTATTTGATTAGGAAAAGAGGAAGTCAAATTGTCCTGTTTGCAGATGACATGATTGTATATTTAGAAAACCCCATTATCTCAGCCCCAAATCTCCTTAAGTTGATAAGCAACTTCAGCAAAGTCTCAGGATACGAAATCAATGTGCAAAAATCACAAGCATTCCTATACACCAATAACAAACAAGCACAGAGCCAAATAATGAGTGAACTCCCATTCACAATTGCTTCAAAGAGAATAAAATACCTGGATAACCAACTTACAAGGGTTGTAAAGGACCTCTTCAAGGAGAACTACAAACCACTGCTCAACAAAATAAAAGAGGACACAAACAAATGAAAGAACATTCCATGCTCATAGATAGGAAGAAGCAATATAGTGAAAATGGCCATACTGCCCAAGGTAATTTATAGATTCAGTCTCATCCCCATCAAGCTACCAATGACTTTCTTCACAAAATGGTAAAAAACTACTTTAAAGTTCATATAAAACCACAAAAGAGCCCTCACTGCCAAGACAATCCTAAGCAAAAAGAACAAAGCTGGAGGCATCATGCTACCTGACTTCAAACTATGCTACAAGGCTATAGTAACTAAAACAACATGGTATTTGTACCAAAACAGATATGTAGACTGATGGAACAGAACAGTGCCCTCAGAAATAATACCACACATCTACAACCATCTAATCTTTGACAAACCTGACAAAAACAAGAAATGGGGAAAGATTCTCTATTTAATAAATGGTGCTGGGAAAGCTGGCTACCCAGAAAGCTGAAACTGGATCCCTTCCTTACACCTTACACAATAATTAATTCAAGATGGATTAAAGACTTAAATGTTAGACCTAAAACTATAAAAACCCTAGAAGCAAACCTAGGCAATACCATTCAGGACATACGCATGGGCAAGGACTTTTTGACTAAAACACAAAAAGCAATGGCAACAAAAGCCAAAATTGACAAATAAGATCTAATTAAACTAAAGAGCTTCTGCATGGCAAAAGAAAGTACCATCAGAGTGAACAGGTAACCTACAGAATGGGAGAAAATTTTTGCAATCTACCTATCCGACAAAGGGCTAATATCCAGAATCTACAAAGGACTCAAACAAATTCACAAGAAAAAAACAAACAACCCCATCAAAAAGTGGGCAAAGGATATGAACAGACACTTCTCAAAAGAAGACACTTATGCAGCCAACAGACACATGAAAAAAAAATGCTCATCATTACTGGTCATCAGAGAAATGCAAATCAAAACTACAGTGAAATACCATCTCATGCCAGTTAGAATGGCGATCATTAAAAAGTCAGGAAACAACAGATGCTGGAGAGGATGTGGAGAAATAGGAATACTTTTATGCTGTTGGTGGGAATGTAAATTAGTTCAACCATGTGGAAGACAGTGTGGTGATTCCCCAAGTATTTAGAACTAGTAATACCATTTGACCCAGCAATCTCATTACTGGGTATATACCTAGAGGATTATAAACCATGCTACTATAAAGACACAAGCACACATATGTTTATTGTGGCACTATTCACAATAGCAAAGACTTGGAACCAATCCAAATGTCCATCAACGATAGACTGGATTAAGAAAATGTGGCACATATACACCATGGAATATTATGCAGCCATAAAAAGGATGAGTTCCTGTCCTTTGCAGGGACATAGATGAAGCTGAAAACCATTATTCTCAGCAAACTATCCCAAAGACAGAAAACCAAACACCGCATGTTGTTACTCATAGGTGGGAATTGAACAATGAGAACACTTGGACACAGGGCAGGGAACATCACACATACTGGGTAGGGGGCTGAGGGAGAGATAGCATTAGGAGAAATACCTGATGTAAATAACAAGTTGATGGGTGCAGCAAACCAAGATGGCACATGTATACCTATGTATCATACCTGCGTGTCGTGCACATGTACCCTAGAACTTAAAGTATTTTAAAAAATAGAATTAAAATATCAAAAACAAACAAACAAAAAGACTCCAAGGCCCTATGATAACAACAACCTACCAAGATGTAAAAAGTTATTGCATACCTGAGGAAGCAATGGGGGTCCCAAACAACCTCATGTAAAAGTAATAAATATTTTAGAAACAATATGAAACACAGTGGCTATTGCTGTAAATACAATTACCAACATAGCAGAAAGACTTGAACTAATCATGGTGAATAACATTTAAAAAGAAATCAAAGTATTTAGGAATGATGTAATAGATGTAGTATACAGAAAAATGTGATCTAAAGGATATTTGGTGCCCTCAAGGTAACCAACCCAACAAATAAACAGAAAAAAAAGGTAAACACATAGTGCAAAAGACCATTTCTGAAGCAAAGAGTTAAAAATAACACTTAAGTCCAGGCATGGCAGCTCATGCTTGTAATCCCAGCACTTTGGGAGGCTGAGGCAGGCAGATCATGAGGTCAAGAGATCGGGACTATTCTGGCCAACATGGTGAAAGCCCATCTCCACTAAATATACAAAAATTAGTCAGGCATGGTGGCATATGCCTATAGTCCCCGCTACTCAGAAGGCTGCAGCAGGAGAATTGCTTGAACCCAGGAAGCAGAGGTGGCAGTGGACCAAGATCGCGCCACTGCACTCCAGCCTGACGACAGAGTAAAATCAAAAAATAAATAAATAAAAAATAATGCCTGCATTTGCAGCTGTTTTTTCCTGTATTTTCCAGAAAAGTTTGATACAGAACACTCTACACTGAGCATAGTCAAGTTACATTATTAAAATTCAAAGATAAAGAAATAATTCTTCAAGTAATAAGCTAGAAAAGAAAATCATGTACACTGGGAAAAAATCAGACTTCCTCATGACAGTAAATGCCAAAGACAAAGGAGTAATGCTCACAATGTTCCGAAGCAAAGAAGGTATGATCCAAGAACGTCGTACCCATCCAGAATGCATTTGACTAGAGGAGAACAATAGGCAGACTTTCTCAAACATGACAGAATTCAGGAAATACAACATTCATAAGCGTCTTTTGGGGAAAAAAATATTAAAATATGAATCAAAATAAAGAGCACAGAAATAAAATCATCCAAGTTTTAAAAAACTGATAGGCATTAAATCCATTTATATATTGAGCTAAATACTAGACTAATCAAACTAAGAGAATTATGGTTACAGAAAAAACCTAAAAGTTTCATTTTTAGACAATATAAAAATATTAACAAAATTTGGGAGCAGTGGGAGAAAGTTTGAGAATGCTGAGATTGAAATATGTAGCTGAAGACTGGGCGCGGTGGCTCAAGCCTGAATCCCAGCACTTTGGGAGGCCGAGACAGGAGGATCATGAAGTCAGGAGATCGAGACCATCCTGGCTAACATGGTGAAACCCCGTCTCTACTAAAAAATACAAAAAACTAGCCGGGCAAGGTGGCGGGCACCTGTAGTCCCAGCTACTCGGGAGGCTAAGGCAGGAGAATGACGTAAACCCGGGAGGCAGAGCTTGCAGTGAGCTGAGATCCGGCCACTGCACTCTAGCCTGGGTGACAGAGTGAGACTCTGTCTCAAAAAAAAAAAAAAAAGAAAAGAAAAGAAAAGAAATATGTAGCTGAAGAATTATTATTGTTTTTTACAGTTCTTTTTTAATCTAAAAGAAAACGTTTAGGAAATAATAGATCTTGTCTATTCTTTTTCTTTCTTTCTTTGAGACTGAGTATCTCTCTGTCACCCAGGCTGGAGTGCAGTGGCACGATCTCGGCTCACAGCAACCTCTGCCTTGCAGGTTCAAGTGATTCTCCTGCCTCAGCCTCCCAAGTAGCTAGGACTACAGGCTCATGCCACCACCCCTGGCTAATTTCTTTGTATTTTTAGTAGAGATGGGGTTTTACTATGCTGGCCAGATTGGTCTTAATCTCCTGACCTTGTGATCCACCTGCCTTGGCCTCCCAAAGTGCTGGGATTACAGGCATGAGTCACTGCACCTGGCCAATCTTGTGTATTCTAAGGAAATATTTATTTAGAGTTCAACAATTCTCTGTTTCTGTTTCTATTAAATTTAAGTAAAATTATACTTTTTGCATTAAAGTGTCTTCTGTAATAAGTCTCCATGTTAATAAAGACATTTCTAATTAACCTGTGTGTGTGTGCATGTGTGTGCATTATACATTAGAATGTTTTGTGTTGCTATAAAGGAATACTTTCATATATATGTACCTTCATATAAAGACCGTGGGTAATTTTTAAAGAACAGAGGTTTATTTAGCTCAGGGTTCTACAAACTATACAAGAAGAATGGCACCAGCATCTGCTTCTAATAAAGGACTCAGGCTGCTTCCACTCATGGTGGAAGATGAAGGGGAACCATTGTAATTTTGCAGAGATGACATGGTGAGGGAGGAAGCAAGAGAGCATGGGGGCAGGAGCCAGGCTCTTTTAAACAACCAGCTCTTGTAGGAACTAACAGACTGAGAACTCTCTCACTCACTCCCAGGAAGGGCACTATTTATGAGGGATCTGCCCCCAAGACCCAAACACCTCCCATTAAGCACCACCTCCAATACCAGGGACCAAATTTCTACTTGAGGTTTGGAGGAGTCAAACAGTATATATGCATAAAAAGATGGACTCTAAAATGATGTTCCTCTCATGATAACAGTGATTTTTTTCTGAGCAGTAAGTAGCATTGAGTGATTTTGTCTTTTGAATTTGTTATAATAAGCACATATTTCTACAAAAATAATAGATTATTTTGCAAATATGGGGTCTTGTTGTGTTGCCCAGGCTAATCTAGAACCCCTGGCCTTTAAGCAATCCTCCTGCTTCAGCCTTCCAAAACACTAGGATTACAGAAGTAAGCTACTGCACCCAGCCTAGTATTTTTTTAAGCATAAGAATATATCAAGATAAATATTTAATATTGGGAACTGAAAATATGGATGCTTGCTATTTTCTGCACATTTCTGTGGTGTTTACATTAAAAAATGCATTGATAAACTAGTTTCTAGTTTTCTTCTTTAATGTCTTGATTTTTCAGAGGGGGGTGTTCTTATTTGATATTTCCTCTATGGTTTTCTGGGTTTCAATAGAAAACTTGTCGCCCATTTCTAGTTTAGATAGGGATTCATTTAGGAGGGAAAAGAAGCAATATCTGAAAATTGCTGGTTAATAATCAGTCAACTACATGCTACTTAGTTTACATTAGCACAAAGAAAACAATGGATTCTGGAAAGCTGATGTCTGGAAAAGTATCATTTTATTATGAACTAAATTGTAATTGGACACATAAAACAAAGAAATTCTTCCAGTGAACAGATACACTAACTAAGAAGCATTTCCCAGACACTTTGTTTCCATATAGGTTAATGGGATTCTGCACCATAAATCTAGTCCCTTTCCCTAAAAGGAAAATGTTTATTGGCACCAAAAATTTACTATGTTCTATGTAAGGAGAAGTACCAAGGCAGATGAAATTGAAGCACATGTTTCTAGTCGATATAATGTAAACTTATTTTTAAAAGCATTGCAAAAGGGAAAAAAAAAGGTGGGGGAATACTAGAAATATTCAAGGTGGGTTAAGCATACCCTCAAAATCAAAGAAAAACGCTCAAACTAAAGAGTTAAAAAATTAAATACTTTGTAGCAGATACATGTAAGTATATGTAATTTTTCCAAAACCAACTCAGAGTGGCATAACCTCAGTTTATAGGTTCAAATTGTGAATTTATACACACAACATGTGTTACGAACTTGGTCAGACTGAAGGCTCACATATGTGCTTTACACCATCCCCTCTGACCTTAGTATTTGGTTTTCCATCATTTTAGAATATTACATTTGTTGGGGTTTTATATCCTGTTGGAGCAATTTTAGAAGGCAGAGAGGGGAGGAGTTGGTGGGTTTTGTGGTTAGACCAGTCTATAACATTGTCAAAATCATTGTTCTCTCTCAAAGTGTGATTTGGTGCCAAATGGAGCAACCAAGATGTCAACAGTATTTCACAATGTTGAAGCTTCTCTCCATGAATCTCTGGATCCCTACAACTTGTTTACTATATCCTCAGAGAAGCTCAGGAATTCAGCTTAGGGTCCAAGTGGTCATTGGGTTCTTTTCTGGGAGGTGGGACACCATGTTCCTCTGCGTAGATAGGGTGTATTAAGTTTTCATTCACGTACAATCCCAGCTAGACCACAAAGAGCGTGAAAACAGAACAGGAGAGGTTCAGATGCCAAACAGTTACAGGGATTCTGCAGGCAGCAATTAAACTACCACACAAATGTCCTTTGGCCTCTCCCTTACGGAGCCATGCTGATCCCTGAGGTACTGTCTGCACAGCTTTCTAACAGTATTTCTAGCTGGCCCGTTAGATAACCATTGCACTTCTTAGCTTCTCTCTCTCTCACTTCCTCTCTCTTTCTCTCTCTTTCTTCACTTCCAATTGTGTAACTGAATCTATTCTAATGTTAATGCTTTCAACACCTCATTTTAAAAATGGCAACTGCTTTTGTTTTATTTCCATTAATTATTTTTTTAAAAAAGAAACAAAAAGCCTTATGCAGAGAAAAAATTCATACCCATCTGAACAAATTTCACACTCAGATATTCATCAGAGAAAGCCATAAGGAGCCCTTACTTTAACAAATAACCTGCATAATGAGATAATTTGCAGGAGAACCCAGTAATTTTGTTCCTAAATTCATCATATTATACATGCCCAAATACAAAATATCTTTGCAGAAGTATCCTGTGTTCTGTGTATATACCCATATGGTTGCTTTAGCATAAATAAGAAGTTACTGTTTCTTTCTAGGTGCATGAGGAATTATCAAGTGTTCCTAAAGCTTAGAAATCAAAGCAGAACCAAGGCCCAAAGCAGGGGTTGAACAGTGAGGGGAGAGAAGAAGTTTTGGTTTAGAGTAAGAAAGCCTGTCACAGGTACTCAACTCTGCTATTGTAATACGAAAGTAGCCATAACCAAAAACATGAGCATGACTAATCATTTCTCAATAAAACTATGGCCACTGAAATTTGAATTTCATACAATTTGCATTTGTACTTTTGATTGTATCCAACTACCTAAAAATCTAAAAGCCATTCTTAACTCATGGGTGGCACAAAAACAGGAGGTGGTCTGGATTTGGTCTGTGGGTCACAGTTCACCAAACCCTTGTATAGAGAGAGCAAACTGTAGACCAAAAAGTAGGCAAGCCCTCCCCTCCTATCCTACACAGGTATAGTGATTTCTGTCAGCAAGTTTTTTCTCATATCCTGTGTCTGTAATCCTCATCACAATCTTGGAGATACATATTAGTTTCATATAAGGAATGAGGAAGCTGAGGTTCAAAGAAGAATCAAATAATCTTTAATTCATTTAACAAATATTTGAATCCATTACAGGGGGGCTTGCATTAAGGCCTCAGGGTATGGCAATGACTAAGGCACAGTTTCTAGTTTCTTAGAGTCAACTGGGGCAAACCAGTACAGGACAGGAATGATTAATGCAACATAACGTACAGGCTAAAGGGAATCATACAGGAAGCATTTAACTCAGTTTGGGGGATCAAAGAAAGCATTCTGGAGAGTGACATCCAGTTCAGATGAAAAAGAAATAGGTGAAAAGAAGACGGGGAGGAAAATGTCTGTTCCAGTTATAAGGAACAGCGTGAGCAAAGACGTCGAGGTGAAAGAGAGCGTAACATATACAGCAGCTTCACATTATTCAGTGAGTGTGCATCCGAGCATACTGTGTGTATGGTGGGGGCAGGGAAAGAGTAAAGAAAATGCCCGACAAGAAACGCGAGCAAGGAAGACCATATGTCATGCTAAAGAGGGTGGCTTTATCCCAGATATCATGCGGAGCCAACCAACAGGTGGATGCAAAGGAGTGACATAGATCAGATTTACATTTCAGAAAGATCACTCTGGATAGAGAGTAGAGAATGGATTGGGAGGAAGCAAGTCCAACCTTCTCATGTCACAATCAAAAAAGTAACTCCCTTCTAAATGACTTGCTCAGGCTCACTTAGCTGGTGAGTCACCAAACCATATCTGTGACCCCATATCTAGTTACTAATTATAACAACCTTTCTTATAACCATAAGCATTTACAGGGTACCATATTACTACTGTTATTGCTGTTGTTATTTACACAAAGTTACAAAAACTAAATAATAGTAGGACCAGAACTAGACTCTATGTTCTAGGCCTAAACTCACACTCAACACCTGTTTTCACTTTAACAGTAACTTTCAAGCTATGTCCCATAAAGTCTTGGGGCTCTGTGGAGATGACTAAAGGAGAAACTGGAAAGACAGAGCTTCAGACTCTCCATCTTCACTTTTCTATCTTTTATATTTCCAAGAAGCAAGAGCTCCACTACTTAAAAAAAAAGGAAAATCATTGTAAGCCATGATATCCACCATGCAATCATTAAGAATGAAATCAGTTCAGACACTGTGGCTCACACCTGTAATCCTCGCATTGTGGGAGACTGAGGCAGAGGATCACTCAAGGCCAGGAGTTTTTTACTAGTCTGGGCAACATAGCAAGATCCCATCTCTACAAAAAAAATTATTTTTAATTAGCCAGGTATGTAGCTATAGTCCTAGCTATTCAGGAGGATGAGGTGGGAGAATCACTTGAGCCCAGGAGGTCAAGGCTGCAATGAGCTATGATTTCACCACTCTACTCCAGTCTGGGTAACAGAGCAAGATTCTTTCTCAAAAAAACAAAACAAAACCAAAAGAATGAATCAGTGGCAAACAAAGGATAGGACGATATACCCAGGGCCCTCAGTATCAGTTGTTCCCCATCTGCCGGTTCAATCAACTGTTCATAGAAATATTTGTGGACAATAAAAAATAACAGAAATTGGCCGGGCGCGGTGGCTCAAGCCTGTAATCCCAGCACTTTGGGAGGCCGAGACGGGCGGATCACGAGGTCAGGAGATCGAGACCATCCTGGCTAACACTGTGAAACCCCGTCTCTACTAAAAAATACAAAAAACTAGCCGGGCAAGGTGGCGGGCGCCTGTAGTCCCAGCTACTCGGGAGGCTGAGGCAGAAGAATGGCGTGAACCCGGGAGGCGGAGCTTGCAGTGAGCTGAGGTCCGGCCACTGCACTCCAGCCTGGGCAACAGAGTGAGACTCCGTCTCAAAAAAATAAAAAAACAGAAATCAAAAAAATATAGTATAACAACTATAAATGCTATTTACATAGCATTTACATGGTATTAGGTATTAGTAATCTAGAGATTATTTTAAATATATGGGAGGATGTACATAGGTTGTATACAAATATTATGCCATTTTCTACCAGGGATTTGAACATCCCAGGATTTTGGTATCCTCTGGGGCCTTGGAACAAATTCCCTGCATGACCGTATGTTGATCGTAAAAAAAATAGGGGTAGAAAATAGCTTATGAGAAGTGAAGTAATGGATTTGAAATACATTTAGCAAATCCTGTCTCCTTTTCTATTGACAGGCTTTCTGCCCTGCCCCCGAGCCCAGGAGGCTCAGGAAAGCTTAGTGGGACAGCAGGAAATCTAAAACACAGAATTTGTCCTCAGCAAAACTGAACAGTTTTCAATCTTCACAACACTCACTTTCACCATCCCTTCACCATGGAAGCTTGGCCACCTTCCTTACTGAAATGAAATAGACCTGATTGCATTAACTATATAATGTTTATTCCCTGAGTGTCTACAAGTGCTATTGTCCCAGATGTCGACTGTGGAATATCTCATCCCACTCTGAAATTTGTATCTGGAAAAGCTGAAACTCTGGGAGAGGCCAATTGTTAATCCACAGGTGGAATTTCGTGTCCCTTTGTGTCTTCGACTTGTCAGTCTCCAATTTATTGCTCACATGAAGATAATTTCATTCTCTGGACTCAGAGAGGCAGAAAACAAGGAGGGGATAGGAATGTGTTGGTCAAAGTAAATAAGCAGATGATTTTTGTGATAGGCTAAATTGAACTATTATAGCCTCATGATTTTGAAAAGCTCTTTCCAAAGCTGAATTTACCTGCAGAGTGGTATTTAGAAACCCCCTTTTGGTTTATAGTTTAATCATGCTCCTATCTCCCTCCCTCACCGTAACATTCTGGATCAACTGCCCCTATGTAACCAATTCTCACACTTAAAGTATAAAACTAGGAAAGATTAACTTCCCTCCATTCTGAAAATTAATCTTTCACCTTAGGAAAAGATTTATATTTCTGAGTCATAGAAAAGCCAACACCCTCCAGCACTTAGAAGCAACCTCAGAAAAAGAAAAAGGAATGAAAACAGTGAATCAATTTCCCTTTCCACACAGATCTGAGAGATGAGAGAGTTTTCGTGTCTGCCAAGGGGCTTCCGGCTCTGACAAGTTGAGTCAGCATGCTGCAAATCGTTCTAGATGATTTTTGGACCACATGTGGTAGCTAGAAGAAACTAAACTGGGTCAGGCTAACTTTTGCAAGGTGCCTTAGGATTTTAAGAGCTAAAGGGAAACTATAACTCAGTTTTGTGCCTCTTGTGATCATCTACGATGTGAGGGTAAATGGTAGCAATGTGACCAGGCATGCTGCCCTCTCTTGCCTTTTTTACGTGTCATTACTATTATAATAAGACTCATGGGTGTGGCATCCATGAGGAGGTGCTGCTGAGATCTCCCTTTAAGAGAGAATCTGCTCGACTGTAGTGATCATTTCAGTGCGTATATGTGTATCAAAATATCATGTTGTATACCTTAAACATGAACAATAAAATTTAAAAATATAAACAACTTTTAAAAAGAGAATCTTTAGTAAGAAGTGTGGTTACCTGCCAGCCTACAGCTATGTCACAGCTGTGGGGTCCATCATAGCATCCATACCAGGGCCATGCTTCTCCAGAGCTGCTCCCAGCCAATGATTGACCATGGGGAGAGGGGACACAGGTAGGGGTCTGCTAGGTTGAGGTGGGCATGCCTGCTCTACTGGGAAACTGTTGCTTTGGATGTCCCTATCAGCCTAGCCAAGACTTTCTCAGAGTTGCCCTGCAGGCTGAAACTCTATCTGCCTGATTCTTCTTCCTTCCTGCTCTCTCTTTACAGATGTGAAACTTGCATCATGGTCTGAGCCTTGTCCCACCTGTTCCTGCTCCCTCTCCCTTTATCCTTCACAGGCATCGCCCCCTAGTCAACGTTTTGCATTCCTAATTCCATCTTGGTGTCTGCTTCCTGAAGGAACTGAGCAGAGGCAGGTGGGAAGGGGCAGGTCTTTCTTCTCTCACCCAATCTCTAACCTCTCCTCCTCATGTTGCCTTAACGTTCCAGCCAGCCCACGCCTTCCCCCTTAAGCAGCAGCTGTGGCCTTCAGCAGTGTTTACCCTTGGCAGTCATGTGATCGTTTTGCCATTTACTTTCCCAGCAGAAACACCAACCCTAAGCAGATTGGAAACAGCACATGTGTCTTTATAAACTGAAAGTAAATATGAAAAGCCGAAGAGGTGCTGAGATACCAGGGCAAGGTCTGTTCCACCTAAAGATTTGAGGAGTGCGTGTGTGTGGGTGTGCGCGAGCGAGCACGTGTGTGTTTATTATCAGTTGGGGGAAGAGGTGGCAGATATCCCCAAATTAGAAATAATCTTCTCCTCATGATTTTGAGAAAGAATGAATACAAATGTATCATTCTACCTTTTCAATTCCATTGCCTACTCCAAAGTTACCAGATCACTTAGCAAATAGTAGAATGGATTCACTTGTTTTGTTCTTTTTCCCTCTCTACTTTCATAAATCAATAAGATAGTCAAAAGCTGGCAGGGAAGAAAGTCAGGGAGAATAAATATGAATGAACTGAATTAGCCACAAACTATTCAATTAATGCTTAATCAAGCAATTGTACAATTTAGAATGACCATTGTCCTGTTTTAATTTTTTCAACTAATCTATCCAAGTGATCGTGTCATTTTAATTGCTAAAATGAAAAAGACCTAGGAAATCAAGAAGACAGTGAGTAAAAAGGAACAGCTGGGTGTGACTGAGTTGCCTGCTTGGAGCTAAGCAGAAAGATGTAAAGTTTTTGAAAATTCCTTCCACCATTGGATTCTAAGGTGAGGAAATTAATTTTTAAAATTAAAACACAGACCTAAATCCTGTCTACTGACACCTGCTAAGTGTATGGACTCTGTTCACTTTGGCTTGAAACATAAAAGATGGGTTATCTCTATCAAATGTTGTCTACCCTAGAGGGATTTCATTCTCAGCATGCCAGAAACACTTAATCCTCTCTCTCCCTTTCTTCTCACTCTTCTCTTTTTGCTTCTCTCTTCTCTCTCTCTCTTTCCTTCTCTTCTATAATTTTCCCAAAGCCTACAAGGACACCCTACGTGCAGTACTTTGTTAAATTAGAGGTTACACCATTGGCACCAACAAATATTTTAAGATTTCTTATCATCTTTGACCTTATCACTCCCAACCCCTCACCAACAAAGGGGGAAATTAATATTAAATTATCTGGGCTGAGTATCATGGCAAATGTGTACACCCTGCCTTCCCCGATTCCTTCCATCTGTGTATGGCCTAAACAGCTGACTGGAACAGTCTTTCATCTGTAATCTAATCAACTAACTTTCCCATGGGAAACAGCCAATGAAACCCAAATCTACGTACCAAACTCTTTTTAGCCCAGGCAGTTGGCCACATCTGACATTTCAAAAAAAAAATATCAGTAAAAGTGGCTGCTATGAGTCACAAAAGACAAACAACATTCCTGAAAGAAATGAACAATCACTAGAAGAAACACATTAGTGCCTGCTTTGGGAACCCTACAGGTCTCTATAGATCTGAATGGTATTTAGGCCTGAATTCTCCACATCTCTCGGACACCTTCTATTTGCTGTTTAGTTTTCTGTAAATATAACTGTCTCCTCTCCATTTTTTAATTGTAATAAACTAGCATCCGAAATACTTATAATATTTAGCGTATTCCTTAATATTCTCTTTTCAATTATTGCTACCAACTTAAAGAGTGGTTAACTATAATTTGCTGTATACCACTGGCTTTCCATTTGGCAGGCCAAGACCTGCATATTACATCACAAGCTAGTACAAACACACACACACACACACACACTTGCACACACACACACCAAAGCAAAAATACAGTGGCAGAAGAGACTAAGGAAAGGAGATATCAGAACTAAATGTAATGTGGAGCCCAGGATCAGATGTCCTGGAACAGAGAAGAACATTAATTACAACTAAGGAACTCCTGATAAAGTATGAACGTTAGATAATCATAATGTGTCAATATGGGTTCATTAAAGTGAAACATGGACCATAGTGATGTACGATATTAACAATAGGGTAAACTGGGAGTCGCGTATATAGAAACTCTCTCTACTGTCTTTGTAACCTTTTTGTATATCTAAAAACCTTCTCTTTAAAAAGCTTCTTAGGACAACGACAGAAAGCTAGTCACTGACATCACGGTGACTGCATTTGACAATCAGGCTTTCCCCACAAGTTCCATTTCCCTGCAACTGTAAAATTCTGACGGTGATGAGTCCCTTTTCCAAGCTCACAGATAACGTAAAAAGCCGTGTGATGATGAAGATCATGCACTTGGTGATGCGCACAGAAGAGCAGCTGGCTAGTGAAAATGTGGTGATTAAGCTGAGCCCTGCATCTCACTGTTCTTTAACGGGGGTCCAGAGGGAGCCAATAAAGCTCTCTGTGAAATGTACTCGGAAATCTGAAATGTGTCCAAATCACCAGTTGCCAACTAACCTGCCCAAAATCTGACAGGAAATTCATACCAGAACGTTTTCCTGTTTTAAGAGAGGTGTAGTTTTGCAGCTTCTTTTCTTTTCTCTTTTTTTCCCCCTTAAGAACAACAAGAGTGGGTAATAAAACATTTGAATCAGATGGAAGGAATAAAACTAGGGATAAAATGGCACAAAACCAAACAAATCCCTGGAGCTGAAGAAAATCCTGGCTGTGATAGGAATTCAGGCCTTTCCAATATTTATCTGAATGAAGCAGACCTCAGAGCCAAATGTATGGGTGTGAAACGTTGTAAAATGAACGTGTAGGGATGTAAGTGTTCTTGAACGTAAGCTGATTAATTTTCCAAAACTCCGCCGAGCGCAGTGTTTCAGGTCAACTGAAGCTTCAGTTGGTGCTGACTCAGGGCTCAAACCAAGAATAATACAGATGTGATGAAAACCCTCCCTTTTCTGTAATAGCTTTGCTCCTCCCTGAGGTCCATGACACTCCCTCTTTAGATTTTGTGAAAATATCCTGTTTAGCTGCCGGCTTTAGAGGAATATGGTTCTGATCCTTGAGGGTACTTTCCCCTGAGCCAAGGGGGCATGCTATGTGAATCCAATGCTTCTCAAACCTTTTTTTCAGAAGGGGAATTCTTATACAAAAGAATCTTACTTGGGCCCTCCAATATAGAATCAATTAAAATCAGGACTGCTCCAGATGACGAAGAGAGAACAGAGTCATTTCATTTTATTGACTATATATATATGTATATTTATATATATACATACACATATATATTTTCTCATCTTAACTGCATAAAGGTTCATCATTTATAGAAACATGCTCAAAAATAGCCCCACACATATATACCATGGAATACTATGCAGCCATAAAAAAGGATGAGTTCGTGTCCTTTGTAGGGACATGGATGCAGCTGGAAACCATCTTTCTCAGCAAACTATCACAAGAACAGAAAACCAAACACTGCATGTTCTCACTCAGGTGGGAATTGAACAGTTAGATCACTTGGACACAGTAAGGGGAACATCACACACCGGGGCCTATTGTGGGGAGAGGGGAGGGGAGAGGGATAGCATTAGGAGATATACCTAATGTAAATGACGAGTTAATGGGTGCAGCACACCAACATGGCACATGTATACATATGTAACAAACCTGCACGTTGTGCACATGTACCCTAGAACTTAAAGTATAATAATAAAAAAATTTGCCCCAATATTTAGTATTTAGCTGATTGGTACAAAGAAATATATTTTTATTATAAATTATATTAATATAATAATACTTTATATTTGTATAATTGGTGAACATAATTCCTTGTCCCAGGGAACCCTCAGGGACTAAAGTGTTTTGAAACAGAGTTAAAGATGAGAGGAGTTAAAGATAAAGAAAGCTCTAAGGTGAATACTAGACAGAGTAGAAGTTGCCCAGATGCCCATTCATCTGCTTTCTTCCTTCCAGGAATGGAGGAATATCATATATTCCCATTGTCCTTGCAGACAATATTAGGGGGATGTGATTGCATTCTGGCCAATGGTATGTGAATAGAAATAATACATCTCTCTTCCAGGCCTGGTCTCTAAAGTGTGTCGTGCAATCCTCCCCACCCCCTCATCCTCTCTCTCCCTTATCTGTATGCTGGAAAGGAGGGATTACCAGTTGGCAGAATTAGTTACAAGGTAGAAGGAGAACAGATCCCCGAGTTTCTATTCAAATGAGAATGACCCAGGAAAGCCATGTTACTCCCATCACACTATGATGTAAGCAACAAATAAAAATTTCCTGGGTTGAGCCACTGAGATTTGAAGATCTGTTATTACAGCAAGACTCAGTCTGTTCTGATTAACACAGAAAACATGAACGTCTAAAATGTATTTAATCTCATTTAAACATTTTAAAATTTTGTTTAGAGGACCAGTATCAGCCTGAGTCTCACCAATACCATAGATTCCTTTTTAAATTTATTACTAGAAGAAGGCTATCCTTCCTGAAGAACTGGCATGCTTTATACAAGTACATAAGAATTTTGTCACTTCTTATGCCATTTTTTCCCCAGATACCAAAAATCCTGGGACAAAAATAAATGTTTAATTACAATCGTTGGTTTTGCCCTCTTGGCTACCATATGCGTTACTGATTCATTTGCATGAGTTCGGTTTTTTCAGTCTTTGTTAACAGTTTGTTTTTCGCTGTTTGAACCACTTGATCCATTTTGAAAAGGTGTAGTGTAAATGAGTAAGTCTTTCAAGAGAAATGACACTAACAAACCAAATGAAACAAATGTCAGGAATTTTCTTCAAAGTAACATTTCACTTGCATGATGTTAAAGGTTTTCCATCAATGTGACTATTTAAGTGGATGCCACAGGACAATTAAATGGAGATGGTCATGGAGGAACTCAGGCTTAATCTCTGATTGTGCTTCAGTTGATGGCAGGACATTTGACCAGTATTACAACCCCTTTCTTACATGGTCCAAATGTTTGAAGAGCATGAGCAATGAACAAATTTCTATTTTATAAAAATTAGAATCAGATATTTAAAAATAGACTTTAGTTTAAATATTTTTTCTATAAAATCCTAAAGAATCCTCCATAATCACAAACATGATGCTGAGACCAACATGATTTCTCTCTGCAGCCAACACGGTTATCATTTAATATTTTGTAAGTTTCCACTGGAATATTAGTACAGTATTCTTCCTTTCTGGTGACCAAATGAATAAAAACTGTTTTATAGCAGGCATTGCTTCCACTTGCTGAAGAGTGACTTCCACTAAAACCTCAACATCACAGGCATAAGAAAGGCAAAGGAGAATGTGTAAAGACTTGTTTCACCTGCCTCGTGTGAACTAACTTCACATTACGAAAAGAGTCACAAATGTACAAACCAAATGGGAACACATTCCCTTCCTCCCTCCTGTCATGCCAAGGCTGAGTTTCGTTTTTAAATATCAACCAGGCAGATGAAGAGGGAAAGTAAACAAAGGCATTTTAACACCTCCAAATCACAGTTTTCTTTTCTGTAAAATTGAGGTAATCAAATACAACATCAGTTGCACACATGAAATTAGTTAAGAATCATAGACTTTCGGATGGACTTGGAATGGCTTTTAGCAACTATGTCACTAGTCCATTTTCATACTGCTGATAAAGACCTACCCGAGAACGGGAAATTCACCAAAAAAAAAAAAAAGACGTTTACTGGACTTACAGTTCCACGTGGCTGGGGAGGCCTCATAATCATGGTGGAAGGCAAGGAGGAGCAAGTCACATCTTACGTGGATGGCAGCAGGCAAAGAGAGACAGAGCTTGTGCAGGGAAACTCTCATTTATTTTAAACCATCAGATCTTGTGAAACTTATTCACTATCATGAAGACAGCACAGGAAAGACCCATGCCCATGATTCAGTTATCTCCCACTGGGTCCCTCCCACAACACGTGGGAATTATGGGAGCTACAAGATGAGATTTGCGTGGGGACACAGAGCCAAACCATATTACATGGGGTTGCTAGGGAGGGAAGGGATCCCATACTTCTTCTCCAATGACAACAGCTCCATATTTGTCTGTTCAATATATGGGATTATGCTTTCAATTTTACCTTAAAGGAAGGTGCTGACACCAAAATCTTTTAAAACTCCTTGAATGAGTATAGCAGTCACAAAGACTTAGGTTTAAAATCCAGGCCTGCCACTTACAAGACTTGGACAAGTTAGTTAACCTGGTCTACTCTCACTTTCCTCCTTATAAGATGGGGTTGAATATAAACATGGGTCCCCATACATCAGAAGGCTAGTGTGAGGAAGAGATGATCAATAAGATGATAGACATGTCAGTACTATGTAAACATAAAGTATCACAGAACAAAGTGCTATCTTAGCATTATTTATTATATAATACTCACAGTTTGAATATGGCATTGGCACTGGAAAGAGATGAAAAAAAAGATAGGTGAAGATAGGCATAGGAAATTCCAGAGAGATGTCAGTCAGCGTGTGTTCTGTCTGCACGGTGCCCCATGGAGATGAACAATGCAGAGGCCCAGCTAAGTCCAAGCACAATGCTGCACCACGTCTGACCCAGCTCCCTGGCACAGGGGTTTAGCTGTCGGTAAGTGGGCACATGGGTTGCATGGTCTGAATGTTTATGTCCCTCTAAAATTCATGAGTTGAAATCTAATTCCCAACGTGTTGGCATTAAAAGTAGGCCTTTGGGAGGTGACTAGGTCATGAGGGTGGAGTCCTAATGAATGGGATTAGTGCCCTTATAAAGAGGACTGAGGAAGCTTTTCCCCTTTTGCCATGTGAGGACTCAGTGAGATGACTCCATCTATGAGGAATGGGTCTTCACCAGACACTGAACCTGGCAGCACCTTAATCTTGGACACCCCAGCCTCCAGCAATGTGATAAATAAATTTCTGTTGTTTATAAATTACCCAGTCTGTGGTATTTTGTTGTAGCAGCCCAAATAGACTAAGACATGGGTGAATTTAAATAGCTGCACCATTGTGAGCACATGAGGCAATTTTGACACAGAATAACTATTTTCTAGCGGTGGTTATGGGGTCCTCCAGCCTAAGAGGGTGTATCTAAGTTCTTATCCTGGCAAGGAGTTGGGAGCAAGAAGAGTAAGTCGGGTGGGAACACTGTGCCGTGACAGCAGCTGGTCAAAGGCATCCCTCATGCTGCCTGGTTTCCACTGCAATAACAGGCCTCCAGTCATGGTGGCAGCAACAGTCACATGGTGGATACTTCTGAAATATCTTGTCCCCCCAAACTGAGTCCTCTAGCCTCAAAGAGAAGTTTCTCGGTTCCCACTCCAATAAAAGCACAAGATTGGAGCAACCGCCTTGTGGCTGGATTAAATGTTTAGGGTTCTTGTATAGGAGGAAGCACTCTGGTAATGAACAATGTTTGTGCAATAGTGGGATAGGACTCAGAGTCCTTTTAATTTAAATATTTAAAGAGATGTGGCCTTATTATATTCAAGATGGTGAAGAACACAGCAAGTGCAAATATAAAGATATCTTCCTATTCCAAAAGGAGATATTTATAAAGTTTTTTTAACATAATCCTTCATGCTAACCAGCAAATAAAATTTGCTTGATATGAATTAGGTCCACCTAACACTTATTTATTAATAATGTTAGTATTATTATGTAATAGTAATAATATTAGGTATTCTGCTATTTGCTAGGTATATAAAGATGAATAATACATGTTTCCTACTCATGAGAATTTGATGGTCTCTGGCCACCATCTGACTACTGGGAATGTTTACCACTGGTATCACCTGGCCAAAATACTTCGCCCAAGGCCCGTCACCAACTCATGAGGGAAGTCTCTGAATGACATTGTTTTTAGCAGATTCAACAAGTGTTGTCATAAAGGCAACATAATGCCAACAATGGTTAAAAAAAAAAATGGTACCAACATCACATCCTTGCTTGTTAATTAGGTACTTTGGTAAAACCAAAGGTTCTATTAGTCTTGCCTCACTTTCTCGTTCAACTAAAGTAACTTCGGTATCAGATGAGGGGGAAACCACGGACATAAGATAGAGAGATTCTAGATCAAGGAGAGACATTTTAATTCTAAAGTCGAGCATCCTGGTCACTGGCTGGTACAGGTAGGATAGGTGACAGCTTTCTTCCTTTCCTTTAGGTCAGATGCTTACAACCTGGAGTCCTGAGAACACTGAACTTCCTAGGGTCATATACAATATTGTATGGGGATGGGATATTTTATTGAGTCATTAATGTCTGCCTTAATTAGTTTTTGTCTGTAGATGAATAAAAGGGCAATTTTCCCTTCCTCCTTCTAGAGATATAACCGTTCTTCACTTTTCAGTGCTCCTTGGACTCAGTTCTGCCCTGGAGACTACCTCTATTCATTTCTTTGCTGGAGGCAGAGGGCAGACATGGAATTGCCCTAGAAGAGGGAAGACAAAGGGAATATGGCTGGTTTGTAGGGTTAAGGAAGCTTCATGAAGCTACTACAGGGTGGTTCCTGAAAACAGATCTGGGTAGAGACTGAGGGGAGAGGTGCTGTCCATGTAAGATCTGGTGGTGGGGCTCACACAGAGTACAGCAGAGGTATTAAGGCCTCATCTAAGTTGAGTGTGTGCTTCCTGCTATGCACCTGGAGAGTCTGAACGCTAGTGCTGCAGTCTGGGGGCCCGTGCACAGATCCCTGAGCAGAACCACATATCATCAACCGTACCCCTGAGTGAAGAACAAAAACCCGAGAGTGTGGAACAAAATCCTGCAGCCCTTCCCAGCATTTCTGGACCAGGTTTCCTGTATGATCCCAAGTGAAGAATGAGGAAGAATGAGAAAGGCCCTCCTTGGATTTCTCAACCACCTGGTGGGTGGAAGGCTGAGTCAGATATGATTTGCAAAAATCGATGAGGCTCGTCTTATATTTTCAAGACTACAGAACAAATACAAACGAATTACAGGCACGTGCACTTTTTTGTTGCTGTTTTTTGAGACAGGGTCTCACTGTGTTGCCCAGGCTGGAGTGGAGCGGCACAATCATAGCTCACTGCAGGCTTGAACTCCTGGGCTCAATGATCCTCCCACCTCAGCCTCCCAAAGTGCTGGAATTACAGGCATGAGCCACTGTGCCTAGCAGTACTTATTTTTGAAGAAGAGGAAAACCGCTCAGACCTTTTATCAGATACTAAAAGGTATCTATGACCTAAAAAGGGTTAAAAGCCTCCACTTCTGGAGTTAGAGGGTGATTTTAGGTTGGGTTCCCTGAGATGTGGATTTGGGATTTGTGAGCCAGTGATTTATTAAGACTGCTTCTCAGGACTACCATTCGACCCAGCAATCCCGTTACTGAGTATATACCCGGAAGAACATAAAGCATTCTACCATAAAGACACATACACGCAAATGTTCATCGCAGCACTCTTCACACTAGCAAAGACATGGAAGCAACCTAAATGCCAATGAATGACAGACTGGATAAAGAAAGTGTGGTACATATACATCGTGGAATATTATGCAGCCATAAAAAAAGAACAAGATCATGTCTTTTGTGGGAACATGGATGGAGCTGGAGCCTATCATCCTTAGCAAACTAACACAGGAACAGAAAACCCAATACCGCATGTTCTCACTTATAAGCAAGAGCTAAACAATAAGAACTTATGAACACAAAGAACGAAACAACAGACACTGGAGTCTACCTGAGAGGGGAGGGTGGGAGGAGGGAGAGGAGCAGAAAAGATAACTATTGGGTACTGAGCTTAATATCTGAGTGATGAAATAATATGTACAACAAACTCGTGACACCTGTTTATCTATGTAACAAACCTTCACATGTACCCCCAAACCTAAAATAAAAATTTAAGTCAGGGAAGATAGCAGGAAGAGGGGGAAGCCAAACAAGGGTGTCATTGCAGGCAAGTCCTACAGAGGGTAGTCTTGGCCTAATCCTGCAGGGGACCTCTGGAGCGTAAGTTATGCCTCCGAGTTGTACCAGAGGCAAGAAAAGCAAGAGCACTGGGCTTTCATACCTACCTCACTTGTACACCATTCATCAAGGCCACAAGCAGGGTGGAGAGAATAAATGCCCAGGCGCTTTGGCTGGAGGGGCTCTCTGCACAGGCCCTGGCATCCTAAAAGCAGTTCTCCAAAGAGCTGCAGCAGCTGTGAGTTAGAAGCAAATGAACAGCAAACGGATATATGAGTATACACAAAAATGGTAAAGACAAAAAGATCAGCTGGGCACAGTGGCTTATGCCTGTAATCCCAGCACTTTGGGAGTCTGAAATGGGTGGATTGTAAGGTCAGTAGTTCGAGACCAGCCTGACCAACATGGTGAAACTCCATCTCTATTAAAAATACAAAACTCATCCAGGTGTGGTGGCGTGTGCCTGTAATCCCAGCTACTCAGGAGGCTGAGGCAGGAGAATCACTCGAACCCAGGAGGCAGAGGTTGCAGTGAGCTGAGATCGCACCACTGTACACCAGCCTAGGCGACAGAGCCAGACTCCACCTCAAAAAGAAAAAAAGATCTTGCGAGGTCTGATTGGGAGCACCAACGTCATCCACTGCGCCTTCTGAAAGGAGTTGTTCTTAAAAATGCAATTGCTATTGCAAGGCCGAGGCAGGTGGATCACGAGGTCAGGAGATCAAGACCATCCTGGCCAACATGGTGAAACCTTGTCTCTAGTGAAAATACAAAAATTAGTTGAGCATGGTGGTGCGTGCCTGTAATCCCAGCTACTTGGGAGGCTGAGGCAAGAGAATCACTTGAACCCGGGAGGTGGAGGTTGCAATGAGCCAAGATTGCGCCATTGCACTCCAGCCTAGTAACAGAGAGAGACTCCGTCTAAAAAAAAAAAAAGCAACTGCAATTGCAACTGGAGTGCCAAGGACTTGGCACACCAAGCATAGCCATGAGGACACTAAGGAAAGAGAAAATCTAGCAGAGAGCAGGGCCTAGAAGAGGGAGACAAAGTATGTTAGGAGGAGAGCACAAATCTAACACAGATGTGTCTATTAGTCCAATGGATCTGCTCCCAGTCCATCAGGAAAATGTCTCCTCACCAGACATCAGTTGTCCCTGTTCTGGGACGGAGTCTAGCTTTGTCGCTAGACTGGAGTACAATGGCATGATCTCCGCTCACTGCAACCTCAGTCTCCTGGGTTCAAGCAATTCCCCTGCCTCAGCATCCAGATTAGCTGGGACCACAGGCACGTGCCACCACATCCAGCTAATGTTTGTATTTTTTGTAGAGTCAGTGTTTCACCATTTATCCAGACTAGTCTCAAACTCCCAGACTCAAATGACCCACCCGCGCGTCACCTTCCCAAAGTGTTAGGATTGCAGGTGCGCACCAATGCACCCAGCCCTATTTATTCTTTATTCACATTCTCCTGTGTAGCATTTTCCCCACTTGCTTTATCCCATCACTCAGAGCTTTCCCATCACTCAGAGCTTCTTGGTGTCTATTTATTTCTTCATTCTAGTCCCAGCCTCTGGTTATTTTTTATTGGGGCTTGCCTCACCTGCCTCCTCTTGCTCATAGCCCCTTCTCCAGCATCTCTCTCTTCCCCGGGCACCTCATCAGTATCTTTTTCTTCTATAATGTAGAGAAACGTATTCCTTTTTGGTTCAGTCCTAGCCCAGTCAAGTTATGGCCAGTAGGTCTCATTTTCATAACCAAACATGCCCATATAAGGTGTATTCTGAAGCAAAGGCAGTTCTCTTCCTGAGTCTGCAGTTGGCACTTCATGTGACTTTTCCCCTCCCTATGACATACAGTATATATAAATATATATGTAATATGTACACACACATACTAATGCATATGGAAACTCAGGCCCAGAGAGATGGCAACTCGCCTGAGGCTGCTTAACTGGCTAGTGAGAGAACCATGACAAGAACTTAAATTCCTAACTCCTTTTTCAGTGTTCATTGCCTCTGAACACACTGCCTTCCGAGCGTTCAAGCATTTTATATCAATGGTAATAAATAAAAAATAGTTTATTGGGAAAGGCAATTCAAGCTAAGTGCCAAATACATTCCATAGATAAATAATTTATTTTCTGAATCTATGGGGCTAAGGCACATAGTATAAATATAGGGAAACAGAAATTAGCATAAATCTTGAAATAAAGTTGCCTTTCCATTACATACAGTAACAGATGATTCTACAAGGCTAAAAGAGACTGTTTAGGGGGACTATTCATTTGAAAACTTTGTAGTTTCAGTAAAAATACTTTCTGTACTCAATATTTTCTTACTGATTTCATCAAAAACATAAAATCATGAATCATAAAGCTGGAAGGTGTTTCAGTTAGATAATCTGATTCACTTCTCCACTTTCAAACAGAAAGGGGTATTCTTTTTTTTTTTTTTTTTTTTTTTTTTTGAGACGGAGTCTCACTGTGTCGCCCAGGCTGGAGTGCAGTGGCGCGATCTCGGCTCACTGCAAGCTCCGCCTCCCGGGTTCCAGCCATTCTCCCGCCTCAGCCTCCGAGTAGCTGGGACTACAGGCGCCCGCCACCGCGCCCGGCTAGTTTTTTTTTTTTTTTTTTTTTTTTTTTTTGTATTTTTAGTAGAGACGGGGTTTCACCGTGTTAGCCAGGAGGGTCTGGATCTCCTGACCTCGTGATCCGCCCGCCTCGGCCTCCCAAAGTGCTGGGATTACAGGCTTGAGCCACCGCGCCCGGCCGAAAGGGGTATTCTTATCTCCATTTCCAGAGGAATTAGTTGCCAGAAGTACTAGTATTGACTTAAGGGCAACTTAGAATCCTGTTTCTCCACTGCTTCATTTTCCAGAAGCCACATCTAACGTGGTCACTTGCAAATTACAAACCGCTTTTAATACATTTTACTTGTGATAATCCTCATAGCAACCTTATATGACAGGTCAATTATTACCTCATTTTTACAGGTGAGGAAACTAAAGCTTGGAGAGATTAAGTCACTTGCCTAAAAGCACCCCACAAGTATGTGACGGTTAAGACTGAAATCCAAATCTTCCATCTCCAAATCCCGTGCTCTTTCTTTACAATTCTATTCAGACTGTGAGTACTAGAGGAGGTGGTTTGTGTTGGCACATTGGTTTGGATGTTACGGACAATAAGAAAACATGGCTGAACTGTCCATCACTGCAAGTGGGATCTTATCTTTGTCTAACAGGAGGTCTTGGCTGGATAGGAACTGAGTCTTAAATACTTCCAGTGACTGGGTGGTAACTCCATGTCAGACTCTGTTCAGGTGTCCAGGATAGATCAGTGACCAACACAGAAAGGTCTCTGGCCCCTGGAATTTACATTCTAGTGGATGAGACAGACGTGAAACAAATAATGAAATATAAAATACGTCAAGTGATGCTAAGCGCTATGGAAAAATTAAAACAGAATGAAGAGGTGTGTGTGTGAGTGTATAAGGAGAATAGGAATTATATTTTATATATAAGGTGTTCAGGAAAGTTCATCAGATAAGGTCACATTTGAGAAGGTCCCTAAAATAAGTGAAGGAGCAAATTTCATGAAAATCTGGGAAAACATATTCTGGATAGAGAAAAATCACAAATGCAAAGATCCTAGGGTATGAGTTTAGTGAATCTGAGGAACAGGAAGAAGGCCAGTGTGTCTGGGAAGGTTTAGCCACCATGTACGCGCCTTCATTGAGCAAAAAACTCCATAAGAGAAAAAACAAGTGCATGTCTTTGAAACATAAAAAATAACACAGGGTAAAATTGAGTGTTACAAAGAAGCATAAATCAAGTACTATGGGATTTCAGAGGAAGTAAAGGAGGCTTGTAATCATAGAGAACCAGCACTTAATTCTCTATTCCAAGGTTTTCCTTTTTGTTTGAACTGTAAAATATACCATTTTCAAACTATATCTTATGTGGATTGCCAACATGAAAACAAATGAAATCAGAATCCTCTAGTAAAGGGAAGGGGTGGGGGAGTTTTAGCCTTCCCAACTTGGCCTTACTCTTTCTCATCACCAGCCACAGGAGAACCTTCGTGGAACTCTGGGGTCTAGGAAACAAAGTTTGCCAGTAACGGATCTAGTCAAACTAGCTCATTTTACAAAAGAGGAATCTGAAGTCCATAGAGGGAATCTTCTTCTGGCCTCTACTGGAGTGAAGTCTCCCTGGTCTTCTGGGCTGGCCTCAGCCACTAATGACCATAAAACATGCTTCAGCTTCCAGTCTGAAGTTCCTACCTCCTTGTGTTGAACCTTGGCCTGACTGACTTGGAACTCCATTCTTTCTGCCTGTGGACCAATGCATTCACCTATGGGACCCATGCATTCATCATTTCTAGGGGCAGTCTGAGACCATTGACACAAAGAGGTCATTGCTCAGATTTGCATTACAAATTAGATTTTGAGTCCAAAGTAAGACAATAGTCTTGAAAATTAGATTTATTGGGAGAATATAGGTCTTGAACACACAGAGATAATGACAATGAAACTGCTCTACGCTTATACCCTGAAAATGACAAGCACATCCTTGACATCATCCTTCGCATATGATGCACTTCTTTGCTTAAAATAGCCTCCTTTTTGGTAAATTCTACTCATCTTTCCAGGAAGCTAAATTCTCTTTCCCTGTGATGCATTCTCAGACTTTCCCAAGCAGAATCAATCAAGCCTCCATCTGTGTTCCTGTAGCACTTTTTTTCATACATTTGTTATAGCTCTCATCTTATTGCATTAGAAAAACGTGTTTACACATTTTTCTTCCGCTGACTCTGAGCTTCTGTTGTGAATAAGAAGTATGTCTCACTCATATTGATGCCTCAGCTGCTGCTACCACAGTGCTCTGGTGCTTGATACATTTGCTGATTGACATTGTAATTCTGTACTGGCTGAGGTTATGAGAAATGAGTGTCCTTATCAACCATAGACTTTTTGAGAAGTTGCCAACTAGTGACAAACCATTATTAATTATTTGCTTGGCAACTTGATAAGTTATTCAAAAGTAAAATGACTGTGTGAATATCCTGTTATCGATCATTGAAAGTTTCTGATGGACCGTCCCAGCACTCACCTTCGGTCTGTTTCAATCACAAGCCTTCTTACACATTTTTCTGTTTGTTCATCCATGCTGGATCTGTTCTGAGGCAGACACGTTGCTATGACCAACACAGCCAGCCATGACACATTCTCCTTCATAACTGGCCACAGCCCCTGGTAACTGTCAGCCTTGCAGATATGACTGACAAGAGTAGAAAGCAAAATCTGTGGGAAAAAATATGAAATCAGGTTCCAGTTTTCACTCCCTCATTATGTAAAAATGATCTCATGTTTAGTGAGTGTTGTGTGGTGAATCTCACATGATCCTGAGATGGAAGGGGCTTTACCAGAAGAGAACTGATTTTTCTGATAGATACGTGAACCTGGATAATGGTGCTTCTAGCCATTCAGCACTGAAAGGCAAACGTAAGTTCCCTTTGCCAAATTCACACTGCACATCAAAGCTACAGGGAAGGGTCAGTCCCTTTCAACAACTGCAACATAACTAAAGCCACTTCATTTGCAGGAGTTTATAAAAACTAGATTATCCCAGATCCATTTTCTTAAGCCAAGAACAAAACAACCTCAGTAGTAGAAAATGTCAGCTCTCACATGTCCACTGATCTTTGCCTCGTCATCTAAGACTTTTTAGATTTTGTGTTGAAATACAACTTCCCTACCAACAGGTCTCCTGCTCAATCCTTTTTAACCCTAACTTTATAGCTAGCAGTTCAAAGTAGAATATTCTTGCTTTCATGTATAAGTATTATTTGATCACATGGGACTTACCACATTTATTGTCAAACAATTTATCTTTTCTTCTTAAATTCCTGTAGGATTTCCATCTAGTTGATGTGGCTTTCATGTTTCTAACAGAAACGGCAAACAAGAACTCAAGAGAAAAATGTTTGTATCTTGTTGAAATGCAGAGTATTCAGGGTTATCACTAAAAGGCATTTGAGACATGACCACACAGAAAAGATAATCCAAGGAGCTGTTTGGGAAGACAAATCACATTAAGGGTGTTTATTTGGATTTCTAAAATTTCCCTTTCTCTGGCTTTATTTACATTTCATTAATATGAAGTGATTCAACGTGAGTAACATTTTGTCCTACATAGCTTACTGATTTGACTTTTGCAAGCAGCCAGACACCAAGAGTGGTCCTAAACAAGCTCTTGGTTGATGCAAAGCTCCACACTTACTGAATCAGATAACTGTAAATGAAAATTGCCCTTTAAATGTAATCTCTCAAAATCACCAGAGTTCATTTCCCCTAGAGAAGCAGATAGTTTATGCACATTCCCTTAGGAAGGGGATCAAGCTTGTTACCTATAAAACTAAGAAGGCAGAACTGCTGTCAAGGGCAGGAGTTGAACTGTACAGTTTTAATTCCTAAACTGGACCCAATTCAATGGGCTTTGGTCTTGATCTTTTCCAATTTATGTTAATTAAGTCCTCATTAAGCAGAGTTCATTTTAAAGAAGTCAGACGCCAAGTCTTGTCTTCTCTACCTAGACTTTCAATATTGCAGAGCTTTTTCTTAATTAAGGTGAAGAATTCCTTTTGGCTTTCACAGCCAGAATTTTCCACTTGTTACACTTAGAGTGCCAGTTGGCTTTCATGCTCTGCAACCATGTGCCTCTGGCACAGCTGGAAAATTTATGAACTTCTGTGGGATTAAAAAGGTGCTATATCCTTGGGAAACATTCCTAATAACCTGAATTCCTATTTATTCTCGCCAGTGATCAACCTTTTCCAAGTAATAACTAGCAAGTGAGCAGTAAAGGCAGGGAACAGTGAGATGTCAGCAGCAATGTTTCCAGAGAGGTGTCCTCTCTCCCTAAGCCCAGAGCTTGAATCCAACAAAGACTGATAGGGGCAGTCTTTAGCCAGAGCTCTGGCTCCTATTTTGGTACCCAAGGGCAACTTGCAGATAAAGGAGAGATGGATCCTAGGCGCCCTTATGGCTGTCTAGGATGTGTGAGGGCTCAATAGGAATGGCATCCCTTAAAGATTACTAGGCACCGGAACTGGAAGCAGAAGACCCAGTTCTAGATCCTCTTCTCCCACTGTATAATTATGAGATTTGGAACAGCTCTCTGCTTATCCAAGCCTTGGTTGTCTCACCTGTAAATAAAGAGAATATGACTCGACCATTGCTTCTCAAACTAAATGTGTAATGAAGGAACACATTTTTCCTTTCTTCCTCCTACCTGAATCTATTGTAGACTGGTCTTTTGTGAAATACAATAAAAAGGAATTACCAGAAGAATGATATTTGGAAGTTGCAACAATGTCAAATTTCTATAAGAATTCTAGGCCGGGCATGGTGGCTCATGCCTGTAATCCCAGCACTTTGGGAGGCCAAGGCCGGTGGATCACGAGGTCAGGAGATCGAGACCATCCTGGCTAACACGGTGAAACCACGTCTCTACTAAAAATACAAAAAAAAAAAAAAAATTAGCCAAGCATGATGGCAGGTGCCTATAGTCCCAGCTACTCAGGAGGCTGAGGCAGGAGAATGGCATGAACCCCAGAGGCAGAGCTTGCAGTGAGCCAAGATCGTGCCACTGCACTCCAGCCTGGGCAACACAGCAAGACTCTGTCTCAAAAGAAAAAAAAAAAGAAATCTAAATGCTTACCCATACTTTCTGTACTTATCTGGCCATGAAAAGGTAACAGTGTCTGGGCCAAGGACCACACTTTGAGGAGCAATCAATGAGATGATATCTTAGGCACCTCCTGGCTCCCATAGTCTCCTCTTCCCATAGCCTGCCTGCCTCTCCACTAGATTTGTCCAAGCACCCAAATGCTAAGCTTGGTGACAAGACCAAAATTATGCTTCTTGGGTGACTTAGTGTGTTAGTGCCTCTTTTATAACATACTATAAATTGGGTTACCTATAAACAACAAATGTCGTTCTTATAGTTCTGGAGGCTGGGAAGTCCAAGATCAGGGTGCCAGAGGATTTGCCATCTGATGAGGGCCCTCTTCCTAGTTCACAGATGGCCATCATCTCACTGTGTTCTCACATGGTGGAAGAAGTGAGGGGTCTCTAATTCCATTCAAGAGAGCTTCACTTTCATGATCTAATCACCTCCAAGGGCTCCAAATACCATCATCTTGGGGGTAAGAATTTTAATCTGCACTTTGGGAGGCCGAGACGGGCGGATCACGAGGTCAGGAGATCGAGACCATCCTGGCGAACACGGTGAAACCCCGTCTCTACTAAAAAAATACAAAAAACTAGCCGGGCGAGGTGGCGGGCGCCTGTAGTCCCAGCTACTCGGGAGGCTGAGGCAGGAGAATGGCGTAAACCCGGGAGGCGGAGCTTGCAGTGAGCTGAGATCCGGCCACTGCACTCCAGCCCGGGCGATAGAGCGAGACTCCGTCTCAAAAAAAAAAAAAAAAAAAAAAAAAAGAATTTTAATCTGTAAATTTGGGGGTGGGGTGGTGACATGGTCACGCAAATATCCAGTCTGTAGTATGAAGTTGGCAACAAAGATCCAAATAACCACTTGAACAACTAATCTCTGTGTTTCTTTCCCTATCAACCTCCACAAACCATGATCTAGAATCCCAGCTCCACCAGTTGGTGTTGGGGCCAAAAGCAAGTTACTTAACTTCTCTGTGCCTCAGTTTTTTCATCTCTAAAATAAGAATAACATCTTCTTCACAGGAGTATTTTTGTTAAGTGTTTATTTTGATATAGTTTCAAACTTAGAGCTAGATTAGTACAAGGAAATCCTATTTCCTCATTCTTGTTTTTTTTTTTTTTTTTTTTTTTTTTTTTTGGAGACAGGGTCTCACTCTGTTGCCCAGGTTGGAGTGCAGTGGTATGATCTCGGTTCACTGAAGCCTCGACATTTGGGACTCAAGCAGTCCTCCCACCTCAGCATCCAGAGTAGCTGGGACCACAGGCACATGCCACCACATCCAGCTAATTTTTGTAATTTTTGTAGAGTTGGGTTTTTGCCATTTGTCCAGACTAGTCTCAAACTCCCAGGCTCAAGTGACCCACCAGGGCATCACCTTCACAAAGTGTTGGGATTACAGATGCAAGCCAATGCACCCAGCCCTATTTATTCTTTATTCACATTCCTCCTGTGTAGCATTTTCCCCACTTGCTTTATGATTCTCTTTCTTTCCTTCTCTCTGTTTTTTAAAATTTTTTTCTGAATGATTTGAGAGTAACTTGCATCCACCATGCTTATAGAATTGTCCTGAGGATTAAAGGAATTAATACATGGAAAATACTCAAAATGTTGCCTGGCACACATAGTAAGCTCTCATAAAATAGTTCTTACGCTTGATTTTCAAAGGCCTTTCCAGACATGCAAAAGGAACCTCAAACTCTAGTAACTTGGGGGCCACTCCATGTGAAGCCTCCAACAAACTGGAGGTCTACCCCCATGGCTTTGCCCTTCTCAGAGATTTATGGCTGACTCACTTATTTTCCAATGTGTTGGATTTGACCAACTTAAAAAATATTTCCCATGCCATATATAGCTAGCCTTGAACACTGGTATTAGATGTATCGGCTCTAAATTACTATATGTTATTAAATCCAAAGAACTCTGGGATTTTTCTTCCTTTTCTTGCAAAACTGCTGTACTACTGTTAACATGGTATTAAATTGATCAGTAGTGAGTAGGAGGCCAAATCCTCACTGTGTTCTTTAGGAAATTGATAGCAACTCTGATTTCTAGGAAATTCAAGTATGACCTTAGAACAAAACTCCCCTAAGCAGCTCAAATGTCTCATATCTCTGTTATCCAAAATATCTCTGTCTCTGATTCAGAAACAAAATGCTGATTTACACAATGCCCTATCTAACCCTTATGTTGGTTTAACTTTAAGCTGAACCAGAACTTTCATCTCTCACATTCACCCTGGGTTCCTTTGCTTCCTCATTTCCTGCCTCATCCAGATCCTGCTGTGCAGAATTGAATTAAGTATAGAAAAAATACTGATTCAGCTTCATCTCCATGTGCCCAGATTTGGCTGCAGAAAAGGATAGAAATATTGTTTGGTCCACAACAATTTTTTAAATCATTCCATCTGAGTCATATGCCAAAAACAAATAAAATCATGGAGGCATCTTGCGTCCAGAAAAGTCCACTTTTTTCTATGGCCACAGTCTAGAAGGTCAGGTGACTTGCCCAGGGGACACATTGCTCTTCATAGAACATTGGAACAAGGCCCATATGTCTTCCAGGCCCTTTTGCTCAAAACTACCATGTGACCAAAACAAATCCTATCATTGTCCCAGCAGGATTCACTGGTCTTATGAATTTGGGGACAGACTGTGCCTGGGGGAGGAAAAGGAAACAAAGTAGATGCTTCTTCCATTCCAAAATGAATCACATATGTATAATTAGACCCAGTTTAGTTTCACATTACCCTTTCCTGGAGTAATCTATGAATATGGGACCCCCACATACATTCACAGCCCACACTGAATGCTCTGTTCCCTAGAAAACCTATAATCTATACTGTACAATTTGATATTTGGTTAAAACATTTTTGCGGGACATGTGTATCTGGTTCCCAGGGCTAAGCCATCCAGTCCTAGAGAGCCAAGGTCATTGTGCTATACTTCTTTGTACCCTTCAGAGCAATCACATGGCGTGCTGCATACATAGTAGGTACAAAACGTATTTCTCTGGATTGGCTGATATTTTATTAAAAAATGGGAAAATCGACTGGGCGTAGTGGCTCATGCCAGTAATCCCAGCATTTTGGGAGGCCAAATGGGCAGATCACCTGCATTCAGGAGTTTGAGACCAGCCTGGCCAACATGGTAAAACCCATCTCTCCTAAAAATACAAAAATTAGCTGGGCATGGTGGCTCATGCCTGCAATCCCAGCTACTTGGGAGGCTGAGGCAGGAGAACTGCTTGAACCTGGGAGGTGGAAGTTGCAGTGAGCCAAGATTGTGCCACTGCACTCTAGACTGGGTGAAAGAGCAAGACTCTGTCAAAAAAAATAAAAGGGAAAAATCAGTCATCCCACCCATCAAATCATTATCTCCATCCCCAATAGCTAGTGGCAGATGTGCCTGCTCCTTAGCTGCAACGTGGATATGCTTCCCTCCAAAAAAGAAACCAGTATCTCTGCTGCTATCATAGACTCAGACACCTGCAGGGGCAGTTCCCACTTACTGCATCCCACAAACCACTTGGTCTATACATTTCTCTACTATCACCATCTTCTTTCCAAATAATTCAGATATTTTACAGAGATGAGAAGACACATTGATACTCAATTGATTTATTTAAAAATCTAATGGATAGTTCCTTCAAAAGTTAAACACAGAGTTACCATTTATACCGCAATTTCTCTTCCAGGCATATACCCAAGAGAATGGAAAAACATATGCTCACACAAAAACTTGTGCATGAATAATTGTAGCAGCATTACTCATAATAACCAAAAAGTAGAAACAAGCCCAATGTCCATCAACTGATGAATGGATAAACAAAATGGGGTCTATCCATACAAAGGAATATTATTTGGCCATAAAAAGGAATAAAATATTGATACCCGTGACAACATGGATGAACCTCAAAAACATTATTCTATGTCAATTAAGCCAAACACGAAATAACACATATTAGATAATTCCATTTACATGAAAGTCCAGAATAGGCAAATCCATAGAGATAGAGAGTAGATTCATGTTGCCAGGGTCCAGGGGAAAATGACTGTTAATGAGTATAGGCTTTCCTTTTGGGGTGATGGAAAGGATATTCTGGAAAGAGAGTGACGGTTGCACATATCTATGAAAATACTAAAAACCATTGAATTGTACATTTTAACAGATGAAGTTTATGGCATGTGAATTACATACCAATTTAAAAAATTGTTTAAGGCCAGAGTTCCAAGAAGGCCAAACAGGAAGAGTTCCAGCCTCCAGCTCCCAGCGTGAGTGGCACAGAAGACGGGTGATTTCTGCATTTCCAATTGAGGTACCGGCTTCATCTCACTGGGGCATGTTGGACAGTGGGTGCAGGACAGTGGGTGCAGCCCACCAAGCGAGAGCGAATAGGGAGAAGCATTGCCTCACCCAGGAGTGCAAGGGGGAAGGGAATTCCCTTTCCTAGCCAAGGGAAACCGTGACACACAACAGCTGGAAAATTGGGTCACTCCCACCCTAATACTGCGCTTTACCAAGGGTCTTAGCAAATGGCACACCAGGAGATTACATCCTGCATGTGGCTTGGAGGGTCCCACGCCCACGGAGCCTCCCTCATTGCTAGCACAGCAGTCTGAGATGTAACTGCAAGGCGGCAGCAAGGCTGGGGGAGGGTTGATCTTTGTCGGTTTAAAGTCTGTTTTATCAGAGACCAGGATTGCAACTCCTGCCTTTTTTTGTTTTCCATTTGCTTGGTAGATCAAGCCCACCATTGCTGAGGCTTGTGTAGGTAAAGAAAGTGGCCAGCATTCTTGAACTGGGTGGACTCCACTGCAACTCAAGGAGGCCTGCCTGCCTGCCTCTGTAGACTCCACCTCTGGGGACAGGGCACAGCCAAACAAAAAGCAGCAGAAACCTCTACAGATGCAAATGTCCCTGTCTGACAGCTTTGAAGAGGGCAGTGGTTCTCCCAGCATGGAAGTTGAGATATGAGAACGGACAGACTGCCTGCTCAAGTGGGTCCCTGAACCCTGAGTAGCCTAACTGGGAGACATCCCCAACTAGGGGCAGACTGACACCTCACACCTTACGTGGCCAGGTACCCCTCTGAGACGAAGTTTCCAGAGGAACGATCAGGCAGCAACAATTGCTGCTCAGCAATATTCACTCTTCTGCAGCCTCTGCTGCTGATACCCAGGCAAACAGCGTCTGGAGTGGACCTCCAGCAAACTCCAACAGACTTGCAGCTGAGGGTCCTGACTGTTAGAAGGAAAACTAACAAACAGAAAGGGCATCCACACCAAAACCCCAACTGTACATCACCGTGATCAAAGACCAAGAGTAGATAAAACTATAAAGATGGGGGAAAAGCACTGCAGAAAAGCTGAAAATTCTAAAAATCTGAGTGCTTTACCCCCTCCAAAGGAACGCAGCTCCTTGCCAGCAACAGAACAAAGCTGTATGGAGAATGACTTTGACGAGTTGGGAGAAGAAGGCTTCAGACGATCAAACCTCTTCGAGCTAAAGGAGGAAGTTCGAACCCAGCACAAAGAAGCTAAAAACCTTGGAAAAAGATTTGACAAATGGATAACTAGAATAACCAATGTAGAGAAGTCCTTAAAGGACCTGATAGAGCTGAAAACCATGACACGAGAACTATGTGACAAATGCACAAGCTTCAGTAACTGACTCAATCAACTGGAAGAAAGGGTATCCGTTATTGAAGATCAAATGAATGAAATGAAACAAAAAGAGAAGTTTAGAGAAAAAAAGAGTAAAAAGAAACAAACAAAGCCTCCAAGAAAATTGGGACTATGTAAAAAGATCAAATCTACATCTGATTGGTGTACCTGAAAGCGATGGGAAGAATGGAACCAAGTTGGAAAACACTCTTCAGGATATTATCCAGGAGAACTTCCCCAACCTAGCAAGGCAGGCCAACATTCAAATTCAGGAAATATAGAGAACGCCACAAAGATACTCCTCAAGAAGCGCAATTCCAAGACACATAATTGTCAGATTCACCGAAGTTGAAATGAAGGAAAAAATGTTAAAGGCAGCCAGAGAGAAAGGTCGGGTTACCCACAAAGGGAAGCCCATCAGACTAACAGCATATCTCTTGGCAGACCACATAGTTGGAAGTAAAGCACTCCTCAGCAAATGTAAAACAACAGAAATTATAACAAACTGTCTCTCAGACCACAGTGCAATCAAACTAGAACTCAGGACTGAGAAACTCAATCAAAACCGCTCAACTACATGGAAACTGAACAACCTGCTCCTCAATGACTACTGGGTAGATAACGAAATGAAGACAGAAATAAAGATGTTCTTTGAAACCAATGAGAACAAAGATACAACATACCAGAATCTCTGGGACACATTTAAAGCAGTGTGTAGAGGGAAATGTATAGCACCAAATGCCCACAAGAGAAAGCAGGAAAGATCTAAAATTGACATTCTAACATCACAATTAAAAGAACTAGAGAAGCAAGAGCAAACACATTCAAAAACTAGCAGAAGGCAAGAAATAACTAAGATCAGAGCAGAACTGAAGGAGATAGAGACACAAAAAAACCCTTCAAAAAATCAGTGAATCCAGGAGCTGGTTTTGCGAAAAGATCAACAAAATTGATAGATCACTAGCAAGACTAATAAAGAAGAAAAGAAAGAAGAATCAAATAGACACAATAAAAAATGATAAAGGGGATGTAACCACCGACCCCACAGAAATACAAACTACCATCAGAGAATACTACGAACACCTGTATGCAAATAAACTAAAAAACCTAGAAGCAATAGATAAATTCCTGGACTCTTACACTCTTCCAAGACTAAACTGGGAAGGAGCTGAATCCCTGAATAGACCAGTAACAGGCTCTGAAATTGAGGCAATAATTAATAGCCTACCAACCAAAAAAAGTCCAGGACCAGACAGATTCACAGCTGAATTCTACCAGAGGTACAAGGAGGAGCTAGTACCATTCCTTCTGAAACTATTGCAATCAATAGAAAAAGAGGGAATCCTCCCTAACTCATTTTATGAGGCCAACATCATCCTGATACCAAAGCCTGGCAGAGACACAACAAAAAAAGAGAATTTTAGACCAATATCCCTGATGAACATCGATGCAAAAATCCTCAATAAAATACTGGAAAACCGAATCCAGCAGCACATCAAAAAGCTTATCCACCATGATCAAGTGGGCTTCATCCCTGGGATGCAAGGCTGGTTCAACATACACAAATCAACAAACGTAATCCAGCATATAAACAGAACCAGAGACAAAAACCACATGATTATCTCATAGATGCAGAAAAAGCCTTTGACAAAATTCAACAGCCCTTCATGCTAAAAACTCTCAATAAATTCGGTATTGATGGAACATATCTCAAAATAATAAGAGCTATTTATGACAAACCCACAGTCAATATCATACTGAATGGGCAAAAACTGGAAGCATTCACTTTGAAAACTGGCACAAGACAGGGATGTCCTCTCTCACCACTCCTATTCAACATAGTGTTGGAAGTTCTGGCCAGGGCAATCAGGCAGGAGAAAGAAATAAAGGGTATTCAATTAGGAAAAGAGGAAGTCAAATTGTCCCTGTTTGCAGATGACATGATTGTATATTTAGAAAACCCCATTATCTCAGCCCAAAATCTTCTTAAGCTGATAAGCAACTTCAGCAAAGTCTCAGGATACAAAATCAATGTGCAAAAATCACAAGCATTCTTATACACCAGTAACAGACAAACAGAGAGCCAAATCATGAATGAACTTCCATTCACAATTGCTTCAAAGAGAATAAAATACCTAGGAATCTAACTTACAAGGGATGTAAAGGACCTCTTCAAGGAGAACTACAAACCACTGCTCAGCGAAATCAAAGAGGACACAAACAAATGGAAGAACATTCCATGTTCATGGATAGGAAGAATCAATATCGTGAAAAATGGCCATACTGCCCAAGGTAATTTATAGATTCAATGCCATCCCCATTAAGCTACCAATGACTTTCTTCACAGAATTGGAAAAAAAACTACTTTAAAGTTTACATGGAACCAAAAAAGAGCCCGCATTGCCAAGACAATCCTAAGCAAAAGAACAAAACTGGAGGCATCACGCTACCTGACTTCAAACTATTCTACAAGGCTACAGTAACCAAAACAGCATGGTACTGGTACCAAAACAGATATAGACCAATGGAACAGAACAGAGCCCTCAGAAATAATACCACACATCTACAACCATCTGATCTTTGACAAACCTGACAAAAACAAGAAATGGGGAAAGGATTTCCTATTCAATAAATGGTGCTGGGAAAACTGGCTAGCCATAAGTAGAAAGCTGAAACTGGATCTCTTCCTTACACCTTATACCAAAATTAATTCAAGATGGATTAGGGACTTTAATGTTAGACCTAAAACCATAAAAACCCTAGAAGAAAACCTAGGCAATACCATTCAGGACTTAGGCATGGGCAAGGACTTCATGTCTAAAACACCAAAAGCAATGGCAATGAAAGCCAAAATTGACAAATGGGATCTAATTAAACTAAAGAACTTCTGCACAGCAAAAGAAACTACCATCAGAGTGAACAGGCAACCTACAGAATGAGAGAAAATTTTTGCAATCTACTCATCTGTCAAAGGGCTGATATCCAGAACCTACAAAGAACTCAAACAAATTTACAAGAAAAAATCAACCCCTCAAAAAGTGGGCAAAGAATATGAACAGACACTTTGGAAGAAGACATTTATGCAGCCAACAGACACATGAAAAAAATGCTCATCATCACTAGCCATCGGAGAAATGCAAATCAAAACCACAATGAGATACCATCTCACACCAGTTAGAATGGTGATCATTAAAAAGTCAGGAAACAACAGGTGCTGGAGGGGATGTGGAGAAATAGGAACACTTTTACACTCTTGGTGGAACTGTAAACTAGTTCAATCATTGTGGAAGACAGTGTGGTGATTCCTCAAGGATCTAGAACTAGAAATACCATTTGACCCAGCCATCTCATTACAGGGTATATACCCAAAGGATTATAAATCATGCTGCTATAAAGACACATGCATACGTATGTTTATTGTGGCACTATTCACAATAGCAAAGACTTGGAACCAACCCAAATATCCATCAATGACAGACTGGATTAAGAAAATGTGGCACATATACACCATGAAATACCATGCAGCCATAAAAAAGGATGAGTTTGTGTCCTTTTTAGGGACATGGATGCAGCTGGAAACCATCATTCTCAGCCTACTATCGCAAGAATAGAAAATCAAACACCGCATGTTCTCACTCATAGGTGGGAATTGAACAATGAGAACACTTGGACACAGGAAGGGGAACATCGCACACCAGGGCCAGTTGTGAGGTGGTGGGAGGATGGAAGGGATAGCATTAGGAGATATACCTAATGTAAATGACGAGTTAATGGGTGCAGCACACCAACATGGCACATGTATACATATGTAACAAACCTGCACGTTGTGCACATGTACCCTAGAACATAAAGTATGATAAAAAATAATAATAAAAAATAAAAAATTGATTAAGGAATAAAATAGGACACAAAACTTAAAGAACAATTAAAAACTACTTTGTGAATTAACATGAATCTCAGGGCCAACGCTGGTGTGTTGATTTTAGTGTTGCCAGAGCTGGACTTCCCTTTCTTTCTCTTTGTTTCACTCACATTTGGAACTGCAAACATAGGCTTTTCTAAAATACATTGTGTGCCTTTGCAGCTCACATCCAATGCCCATATCAGGTCCGTGACCCAGGCTATTGGGCCTACTCTCAAGTGGGTTTTGATCTGGCCCTACTTCTATAGACAATGTGAGCCTCGGGGATCTGGCTTCCCCATTTCACATTGTGAGTGGTGATCGTTTCTGTCAAAAATAATCATCTGTCTTTCATTGTAGTGCAGATGATACCCAAATGTTACCCTCATCCATCAAACTGTCAGGTTAATTGTTTATAAAACATCCGGAGCTGGTTGTCACAGAACATCAGCAAACTCAGACCAAATAAAACAGAATGCTCTAGTTGGATACAGCCCCTGCATGAAGAAGAGCCCTGATGACATTTATGGGAACAAAAGTTCACAAACACCTTCCTTAATCCAATGACTGTCAGAAACCCAGAGGTGGTGTTGCCCTCCTGAGACACTGAGCAAAACTGCTTTCGAATAGCTTAGTTTTTCTCTTCCTAGAATATTTTTTGATCATTTGAAAACTACTTCCAGTCCTAAAAGACTGAAGACAGGTAAAGTTTATGGTATGTGAATTATATATTGATGTTGGCTTTAAATTCAGCTTTTAATTTGACTTTGTTGGCTTTAAATTTCTGCCATGGTCCAGCACGAAGATGGACAATGCAGTTTCCCTGCCTGCCTTTGCTGCAGTCATGACTCTCAGATAAATATAAAAAGAATACCCATTAAATATTTTATTTAACTTACTAATTAATAAGGTAAACAGATGTTAGGACTAATTTAGAAAAAAAAAATTTTTTTGAGAAGCTGGGTATCTATTAAAAAAAATAACTGGTACGTGACTTACCAGGCAAGAAACTTTTCAGGGATGATTCTTCCATGAGACAGACATTTTTTGCATCTTCTTTTGGAAAAAGTCCACAAGTTCATCTTTGCCTGCATAGTTTTAAAATAGGCAACCCATGGAAAATTAAACCTAGTACTTCACTGAAGAACACTCAGGACTCTCTTTTGGCTGTTTTGAAGTTTCTAGTAACTTCCTGAGAGGCCACTGCTGCCAGAACTAGGAACCAACTCAGGGAGGATTGTGGGAGCTAAGTCTTTATCATCTAGTGCTAAAACATAAACAGAACCATTTATTGATAGATACACAGAATTATCCTCAAAGCAGAGGTGCATCAGCCACTATCTCCCTCCTTCCCACAGCCCTCGGACACTCTGTGGTCCAATTTCTTTACCTTAAATGTAACCCACTGTTGTTTAATGGGAAGAAGAAAGAGGAAAACAAACCTGCTAAGAAAGTGGACCAGACAAATCCAAGTCAAGAATCCCTGCCCTACAAGTGTGCAGAACGAAAATACTCAAAGAGGTCTTCAACTGTTTGGATGCCATGACTTCTTGAAACAGACAAATGCAATTTTGAGAGTAGTTTGAATGATTTTATAACCTAGCAGGAATATTTATCATAAGATCAAAAAGGCATCAACTCATTTCCCCTCCTGCCATCTCCATTCTCCATTCCCTGCCCTCCACCAGAGCTCCTCAAAGCTCAGGAAAGCAAGGCAAACAACAAAAAGAAACAACAACAACAAAATCAAGTTTCCAAAATTCTATTATTTATGGTAGGTAAAACTAATGACACAGCATAGTTGGGGTTTCTTACAGAATCAGTGTGCTTTGCATAAGACTATTTTAAATTATGTCCTGGCGTGGTGGCTCATACCTGTAATCCCAGCACTTTGGGAGGCTGAGGCAGCTGGATCACTTGAGGTCAGGAGTTCGAGACCAGCCTGGCCAACATAGTGAAACCCCATCTCTGCTAAAAACAAAAAATTAGCTGGTTGTGGTGGCACACGCCTGTAATCCCAGGTACTCAGGAAGCTGAGGCAGGAGAGTCACTTGAACCCCAGAGGTGGAGGTTACAGTGAGCTGAGATCGCACCACTGTACTCCAGCCTGGGTGAAAAAGTGAGACTCTGTCTCAAAAAAATAAAAAAGACTTTTAAATTGTAATGAAATTTTATAGCTATTGAATTTCGATTTTATAAATATACCTATTCTCACATAAAATTGTTTCTGTATAACACCTACAGGTTATATGTATGATTGTTAGGTTTATTTGCTGCTTAGTCCCTGATCAGAAATGCAACTCCCAAATATAATACAGTAGGCCCCCTTTCCCACCGTTTCAGTTACCTGAGGTCAGTTGTGGTCCAAAAGCATTAAACGGAAAAATTCCAGAAATAAATAATTCATAAATTTTAAATTGCATGCTGCTGTGAGCAGCTTGATGAAATCTCCAGCCATCCTGCTCTGTCCCACCAAGGATGTGAATCATCCCTTTGTTCAGGGGATCTGTGCTGTCTGTCTCCCCACCCATTAGTCACTTTGTAACCATCTAGATTATCAGATCAACTGTCACTGTATTGCAGTGCTTGTCTTCGAGGAACCCTTATTTTACTCAATAATGGTCTCAAATCACAAGAGTGATTATGGCAGCACATTGTTATAATTGTTCTATATTATTAGTTTTTAATCTCTGTGCCTAATTTATAAATTAAACTTTATTGTAGGTAGGTATGTATAGGAAAAAAACAGCATATACAGGGTTGGATACTATCCACGGTTTCAAGCATTCACAGGGGGTCTTGGAATGTATCCCCCAGAGATGAGGGGGGACTACTGTATACCTCATGTAGTGTTTTTGTGAGACTATTCTTTTTGTGTTTTAGCAGGAGGTTATCAGGAACTTGTCACTCCTGCATGGGTTCAGTTACATGGGGGAAAAATAATCCCAGAATTTCACTGGCCTCAAACAACAAAGCTACACTGCTCATTCATGCTACATGATCACCTTGGGTTGATAGGGACTCTGCTTCCCTGGCCCTCACTCAGGGGTTCAGGCTAATGCAGTAACCACCATCACAAGCCTTGCTGGATATAACAGCAAAAAGAAAAAGTGTGATTCATAGCACACTCATGCATAAAGTTTTCACCCAGGACTGACACCTGACACTTTCTCTCATATTTCATTGGCCAAAGCAAGCCATGTGACCATGCCTAATCTCAAAGAGGCAGGAATTGCAATCCTGAAGAAGAGAGAAAATTCATAACTAACACTAGTGACCACCAAAATTTATTTTGGAAAGTAGTCTCCTGTTTTTAAACAAGTTTTATTCTTTTAGCTATATTAAATTAGCTATTAACCAGCCACATCTTTACGGTGTTAGAATTCTAAGTATAGATTTTGATCTATTAATTTAAACTTCCACTCATCTGAAACATCAACCAAATACAGACTTTTTATGTGTGCCCCTCATTTTAGGCAAAATGCCATAGAAATTAATAAGACAAAATCCTACAAGCAGATCCCAGGTTGGGTAATTTGGTCTTATGCCAGAAGGCACAGCTTTCTTTTCTGGAAAGGGCCCAGGTTTGGGATTGGCTGTAGTTCCTCTTTCCATAAGGTCTGAATCTGTCAACCTCCATAGCACAGAGGATTAATTTGTCACACCTGGCATTCATCTGAGGAATGAATTAACACTGGTGTTTTAAGGAAATTTCATTTTAGGAAATTTTGGTTAGCAGGTGATTTTGTGGTTTCAACTTTACTTCCATACAATTAATTTCCTACACCCAGCTTAGAGTTGCTGAATCCAGACTTCAAAGCATAAAATCCCCCCAACATGGCAGAGTTAGGTGCATGTGGAACAAAAGTAGCCACTGCCAAAGATCTCAGGAGGTCAGAGGCCAGGTTCAAGGCCTTCGTGGAATGTGTGCAGCAAGGGTCAGCTCGACAAGAGTCCAACAAGGAAAGAATGGTTCAGAGTCCACTCTGGCAACAAAACTGAAAATAATCTCCTCTAATCAAAAGGTCTTGAAAGAACGTTATGGGAGCACTTGCTATCAAATAATACAAAAAGCAAAAGGAAGTAGGTCGTGTAATTCTACGATGTGGATAGATGTAGAAAGCAAATACTTTCTACATAATAAAACTATTAACCAGATTTGGTTATTTCATTGCAGCTTCTGGATCTTTCATTAATGTAATTGGCTCCTTGGTGTGTCAATGAGGATCCTGGCATGAAAGAAACAGCACATTCAGCTGGGATTTTGAAGGACATTTTTAGTGGTGGGATTCTTCACAGAGGTGTGGGCAGGATTAAGAGAACCACAGTGGATGTTGAGGAACTCAAAAACTAGCAGTGGCAAGAAGTCATTACTATCACTAGGCCTAAAGAGGCAGGGGACAGGAAATAATATTATCAGAGCTTGGTAAGGGCAGCCACCATAGAAGAAGAAAGCCCACCAGACTCTGTGACCACAGAGAAACATGGCTGCTCTTAAGACAATGCCAGGGTAAGGGGGTGCGACAACAAGTGGCCATGTGACCTTTTTCCATGAGCCAAATCCAACTGCAAACCAAAGTGCAAGGGATCTTGGCAATAGAGTCCAGTGAAGCCAGTCTCTTGGGGCACAGAGCAGAGAAGGACAGAGAATGCATTTGGCTGGCTTACCACCTCACCTAATTAAGAGATGCTGTCTGTAATTGTGTAAATGTTTTCTCTTTTCTTCTCTATTTTGTCAGGCTAGTTTTGTTCTGTTTACTTTTTCCTAAGTACTCCCCTCAGAGATTTCAATTCTCTTTACTTTCATTGCTAAATCCAAATGAACTCAATAGCAAGATAAGCAAGAGCTTCTTTCTCTTTGTTCTCTAAGGATTTTACAAATTTATTACATATTTAGTAACTCATCCCATATACAGCAAAGAAGGGAGAGATCTTACTTTATTTTTATGGTTTTAATTTATTTTATTTTGTTTTATTTTATTTTATTTTATTTTATTTGAGACAGAGTCTTGCTCTATCACCCAGGCTGGAGTACAGTGGTGTGATCGTGGCTCACTGCAGCCTCAAACTTCCAGACTCGAGAAATCCTCCCACCTCAGCCTCCTGAGTAGCTGGGACTACAGGCACAAGCCACCAAGCCTGGCTATTTTTTAAAAAAATTTTTGTAGAGACAGGGATTCCCCATGTCACCAAGGCTGTTCTGGAACTCCTAGGCTCAAGCGACCCACCCACCTCAGACTCCCAAAGTGCTGGTATTACATGCTTGAGCCGCTATGCTCAGCTATGGCTTTATTTTTTAGAGCAGTTTTAGGTTTACAGCAAAACTGAGCAGAAAGTACAGAGAGTCCACATATACTCCCCGCCCCCACACATGCACAGCCTATCAAAACCCTGCACCAGAGTGTACATTTATTACAACTGATAGACCTGCATCAATTATTACCAAAACCCATAGTTTTCATTGGGGTTCACTCTTGGTATTGTACAGCTTGTGGGTTTTGACAAATTTATGATTACTTGTGTCTACCGTTATAGCATCATACAGAGAAGTTTCACTGCTTTAAACATCCTCTGTGCACTCATTCGTCCAGATTTTAATTTTTAAACATAATGTTAAAAATCCCAAGAGATTGTATCCTAACTTTAAGGAATTCTGGTATGTTCCTGGTACATAAACAAAATAAATAATAATATAGTAAATTATTGCCTAAAATTATTGGAAAATGGAATGATATAGTTAGGAATATTGCTATAGACAGCATAACAAATCTACCAATTTTCGAATACTTAAAATATATTTCTAACTAGCATGTCAAACAACACAATTAGTGATATATCAAAACACAACTTTACTTTAAATATATCCTCAGTGGGGATGATTTTCCCCAGTCCCTGGAGGAAAGCACTGGCTTTTCTGGTCATTTTAAGACACAAAAGGCAAGCTCAATTCACAAGCAGAAATTGTCCAGCCCCAAATATTAACATCTAAGCTGAAGTTAGAGCAAAATCTTCTTCCCTTCCTTATCTGGGAGCTGCTTTAAGCAGACCACTTGTAGAAGGGCCCAGGGGTGTGGTTGCCACCTAGTCACTTCCTCTTTGTTTCTTCTCCTTTGCTGACCAGGGCCTCAGCCCCTCTCAGGGTGGTATGAGGGATGAAGGAAGGAAAAGATGGCCAAGGGAAGTCTTCTCTGCTGATGGCTTTGCTCTTTTTGAGCCTGATACATGTTACAATCCATCATTTCTCTCATGGGTGCCTCTAAGAGCTCATCGGAGTCTCCTCTGCTGGGCTTCCTTGACATGAGTGACACGTTCTGTCCCCCTCACTGCTGTTTCCCACTCTGTACTGGTTATTGAGTTGTCCACTCTACACAGACTCTTACTGTTAGAGCTTCCTCATTTCACAGGGTGTCCTTTTAGATAGGAATTTATATTCGTTAGCTATGGCTGTGTAACAAATTACCATACTATTAATACTTATGGCTTAAAACAATCAGCCAGGCCCAGTGGCTTATCCCTGTAATCCCAACACTTTGGAAGGCCAAGGCAGGATCTTGAGCCCGGGAGTTTGAGACTAGCCTGGCCAACAGATCAGGATCTCATTTCTAGTATTATATATTAAAAAAATTAAAATTAGCTGGGTGTGGTGGTACATGCCTATAGTCCCAGCTACTCAGTAAGCTGAGGTGGGAGGATCACTTGAGCCTGGGAGATCAAGGCTGCAGTGAGCCATGATTGTGCCGCTGCACTCCAGTCTGAGTGACAGAGCAAGACCATGTCTCAATAGATAATTAATTAATTAATTAATTAAAATAAAACAATCCACACTTATTATCTCATAGTTTTTATAGGCCGAGAATCTAGGCCTGGCTGAGCTACATCTTCCCCTTCAGGGTCTCTTACAGACCTGGGGCCACAGTCATCACAAGGCTGAACTGAAAAGAAGCTGCTTCCCAGTTCACTCACATAGTTGATATCAGGATTCAGCTCCTCACAGACTACTGGACAGAGGGCCTTAGCTCCTCCTGGCTCTTGGCTGGAGGTTACCCTTGGTTCTTTGCCAGGTAGGCCTCTCCAACATGGCAGCTTGCTTCACCAAAGCATGCAAGCTGAGAAGGGAATAGAGAGCCCAGCAAGATGGAAATCACAGTCTTTTGTAACCTAACCATGAAAGAGACATCCCATCACTTTTGTCACATTCTCTTGATTAGAAAGAAGCCACTAGGTCCAGCAAACACTCCAAGGGACGAGATGGCACAAGGGCATGAATACCAGAAGACAGGAATCATGGTAGGCCATTTTTGAAAGCTGCCTATCACAGACTTAAAAGTTTGGCCTCATCTCTGTCTACATATGGTCTACCGGAAACATTCGTGTTTCTTGCCTACTGACAAACGCTGAGACAAAGTGACCACCTCTTCTAGATGCCACTGGCCTCCTTAGCTTTCCCAGGCACCAGTCCCTGACCCTTCCAACTGCAGTTCCCTGCAGAGGAGTATACAGAACACTCACCAAATGATTCCATGAGGCTCCCTTTCCTGCAACCTGACGTTAGAAGACAGCCCCTCCCACCCCTCTTTTCCTGTAGGGAAGAGAGGTGGAAACTCACAGATAGCCATAATTCTCTCCCCAGAAAATCAGCTGATAATGCCTCCTCCTGTCTCCTCTTTCTTTACACTTTTATATTCTCAAAGTAAATTAAGCACTCAAGAGTTTCACAGTTGTGAAACTGTTCTTTGAGCATTCCTTGTGTAAAGTCTGCATATGACAATCCCTTTCACAACCATTTTGGTGTCTAATGTCTCTCATATTGTTGCCTCACTTGAAATTGAGAGAGGAAAAGACCCAGTTTAGCATTTTCTACATGTTTAAAATAATATTTTGATGATCCAGAAGGCTGTCACTAATTTATAGTATTTATCATTTTGATCATCCATTTTCATTTTCCTGCAAAAAATGCATAGGAACCCAATTTATGAAGAAATCAGTTTTCACAATAAAATCATAGCTATAAATGAATCACATAAAATCTATTAAAGTGCACTAACATATCTTTCTGTCTAATGTATTGATATAATTTTTAAGCTTTATTTTGAGATGAGAACATCATCTCCTTTTCTTTTTCTGATTTTCTCATCAGGCAGATTCTATAACAAAATCTCCTTGTCGAGAAAGAAAGGGATAGTGTAGAGTGACGTACATATAACACATACAGTAGATTTTTGTTCAAGCTCATTTACACTAATGTCTGTAGTACACGCTTTGAAAGCACCTAATAAACCATTTTATTTTCTACTATTTTGATTACTTTCCAAGAGCACTATTTCCTCTAACTTAAAATGCTCCATTATCCGTAGACTTGGATGTTTAATCTTGAAGTTCTAAGAGCCAGATTCTTGTTGTGTGTAACTGGAGGAAGACACTCCTAGGAGGACATTATCCTGGTTCACAGAGTGACTGTATTTCATTTATTATTTCCAAGTCCTTTATCATCAGTGTCATCAGGTTTGGCCAGAGACAAGGAGGTTAGAATTCCCCACCACCACCACCACCAGCACCACCACCACCACCACCACGAGTATGAAACAAACTTAAAAAGATGAAATATTCATTCTCTGGTTGTGAGACAATGAGTTCCTGAGATGGAATATCCCAAGAAGTAGGTGTAGAGCAGACATCATCTAATTCAAAATTTGCAACCTGCTAATAGAGAACTAGAACAAAATACCAAAATGAGAGGTCCGAATGAGAAGTCAAAAAATCAACATAAAAATTGCAAGAGACACAATCCCTAAAGCCTCAATAAGACAAAGAGGGCAGCAGAGAGGAGAGATCATCTCTCCAGGCAAGGGCATCCCAGAGGCTACTCAAAGTAAGAGGCACCTGAAACTGTGAAGAAAGATCTACAGAAGTTCATTCCTCTCTGAAGGCTTCTCTGATGGCCCAAAAAGACATAGGTGTCCTCCTGTTCAGGATCCCAACAAAACTTATACCAAATTCCCCTACACCACTCATCACAGTCAGGGGGAGGGTTTGTTCATGGGTCTTCCAATTTCTACTTTAAACAGCATAGCTTGAGGCCAAGGATGCTGTCTTTCCATCTGTATATCTACTACTTAACTCATAGTGAATGTTCAGCAACCACATCTTAATGCATAATGAATGTTCAACAAGCATTTGTTGAATAAATAACTGAATAAACGAATTGAAAATGAGGTAGCAGATAGCGCAAACAGCAAATATCAAAGAGAATCTAGGTGAGAGGAGAGAAGTTTTAGTCAGTGCCCTCAGGGAGCAAAAGCCCATGGGTCTTTGGTTTCTACCCAACCATGGCCACCAGCCCGGCATCTATTGCTCAAGTGTTTCTGCTCTAGCAACCTCAAAACTTAACTTTCTCCCCGCTCTCAAGATCTAGACTTCCGCACATTCATCCTCCTTTTGCAGGTGTTCAGTTGCGTCGCTCTTAATCTCATCTCCTCTATTTCCTCTCACCTTTTCTTTCTCAGATCAACACTCAAATACTCTTTATTCCCCAAACCTGATGCCCAAATCCCCTCCAACCCCCACATTTAGAACACTGCAACAGACTTCTTTCTTTCCCTATCAGTACTCCTGTTATTCAGGAGCTCTTCTGTCCTGCTAAATCCTGTCCCTGGAACAAATAATCACCCATAGATGATAGGGCAAATTATTTTATTTGAGAAAGCTTGTCTTGGATATATTAGAGAAAGTGTTTCCACTAAAAGCAACTATAGGATGTGAGTTACATAGTTGAATTTTTAAACATCCCATTGGTCTTAAGAATTTGAGGGGTCTGTGAAGAAGAGTAGGGAGGAGAGGAGGGTTAGGAGGAAAAGGGAAAGGAAGGGGAAGAAAAAGATGTAGAAGGAGAAAGAGGAGATAGTAGAGGAGAAAGAAAAGGAGAAGAAAAACTGCCTTGTTTTGATAGGCAGCATAACTCTCTTCCCCAGAAAAAATTCACAGAAAAGAACCTAATTGCTCGATTCATTGGCTACTTCTCAGTCTGTAACTTACTTGATACCCACCCCTTCTTGCAAGTCTCTTTCCTCGACCTCCATGACACCTCTGGTTCTGACGGATTCTCAGTCCTCTTTACAGTCCCCTCTTTCCAGCCACAGCCCTTATGTTTATTGTTCCTCAAGGTCCTCTTCTATGTGCTTTGCTATTCTCCCATCAACCCTCGGTTTCAGCCACCAGTGGGATGATGCTGATGATTTTAAAGGCCATGTCTTCAGCTCAGATTTCTTTTTTGTGATTTATGTATCCAGCAGCCTTTTGGACATTTTAACCTTTATGTGCCACAAGCACTTGGAATAAAACACACCTAGTACAGAACTCATCATTTACACCACTCCCAACTCTGTTTTTCTTGTGTAATTTATAATTGAGATTGGTACCACCAACAATCTTATTTCTCAAGTCAGAATCTGGCCTCATACCTCCCCCCATACACACATACTTACTTAATAAATTCCTGTTAATTTCACTGCCTACATTTCTCTTGAATCCTTCCAATTATTGCTTCCATTCCTTCTCCTAAGCTCCTGCAACATGGGTACACCTACTCTTGAACCCTCCAATTCATTCTCCATGTGGCAGCTGTGATCTTTCTAAAACCCAAACCTGATTGCATCCATGTCTTAATTAAAGGATTTTACTGTCTTTCCATTGTGTACTGTATAATGTCAGGTTTCTCTAATGCCATCTCAAAGTACTTTATCATCTGGTCCTTGTCTGTAGCCCTTTATGTTCCCTGTGCTCCAATGGCTGCTTTTAGTTGCCCGAATTTACCATGTTTTTCTCATATGCCAGCCTATCCCATGCTTTCCCTGAGCCCAGCACAGAGAGGTACTGAAAAAAACTGTCGGATGAACAAATGTGTGAATATGAAAGAATCTGTAATTGCTGGTGACTGATTTAAAACAAACTAACAAGTCAAAGAAACAAATAAAAAACCTCTGTAGCTCAGTTTTTGCTTTTACCCAGTAATATATAAATTAATATCATACAAGCAAAGATAAGCAGTGTCTTTTCTGCAGCAAGAGACTTTATCTTAATTCTTTTAGCATAATTTGATTTTGCCTCTTGAAAAAATTCAACTGCATTTATTATACAGAGGGTTTTATGGTTCCCTAAATGTATGCCTGCTGTTCTCTCTACAAATTGTATTTTCCAAATGTCTGTTCTTCCTAGAACTATTTGCTTATTAGAAGCCAGTTATTATTTTTTGGGGAATGGCAGCGTAAAGCTCGAGGATTTGTTCGTAGTAGGGCAATCCTAGAGATTTTGGATTTGTTTATGTTTCCCCAGATTCTTGTTCAATCATAATGTAGCATTCTGATTTTGACCAAACCTCAGGGCTTTTGCCTGTGGTCCAATAAATGGGTGTGCACACACATTGTTCAAATAAGTAAAATATGTTAGTGGTGTCCAATTCATCTCTCGGCTACTTCTTAAACTGCTAAGTGCCTGCAGAAGCTCATGACTATTTTATCACAGGAGCTAGTTTTCTCTGTTCAAAATGCAGTTACCTAACTTTGATATAACAACTGCCAAGAATAAAAATTCTTTTTTTCTTATGTTTAGGTTTAATCATACAATTCATTGACAAAATAATCATATATCAGTATCAGTTAGGGCACTGCAAATGAAACTGGCTTCAGAGGATTTAAGCAGAACCAGAATTTTTAAAAAGGATACAGGGCAGCTTAAGATTTGTCAGGAAGGCGGGACAGCCACGTAAACTCATGCCATTTCCCCAGGGGTGCAATATCCCTTTTGATTTATAATTTTTCTGTGGAGAAGGAGTTTCAGATATTTTTCATTGGCCCTTCCTACCATAGTGGCTCTTACCATAGGTCAGGGAGCTGATGTGGAAATTCTGCCAGATGTTGATTACTCCTGATCCAGTTAAACCCTAAAGAACTAGACTCTCCCCTTCTCCCCTCCCCTGTGCCTACTATGGGGTGCGCTTGGCTAAAAATTCCATTTATTACTTGACCAAAGAAATCCTTACTCCTTGACTAGGGGAAATACAGCAGCATTCCAAGTCCCCAGGAATTATCCGTTAGCTCAGGGCCAGAACCATGGGGATCCTGATATCCCTTTTGAGACCAAGAAGCCATTTCAAAGACAGTCATCTTTCACCTGTATCACCTGCCTCCAGAGAGCTGGAAGAGTTAGAGAACCAGGAGAAAACTCTAGGAAACTAGTGTTTTTCACTGTCTTTAGCCCCAACCAGGCTACATTAGTTATCTCTGATCCCCCACTGCAGTGATTTTTAAAGGTGCTAGGGTTGGCCCTCAAAGTTTTGGTAAAGGGAGTGCCTTGCAGGCCACCTTGAGGGCCATAGTTGGGGAACAGCAAAACAGGTTGTCATGATAAATTATCTGCAATATTCCTATCTCTCTAGGTCTTTGGGCTCCTTTATCTACAATAGATTTTAAAATATCTGTCATCTCAAATACAATTAGTGTGAGTCACCAACACAACTGAGCAGGTAGAAAACCAAATTTACTCATGAAGCACTGCTTCCTGTGGACTCTCCTAGTCTCAATATCTGTTCCATTGGTGTTCACTGTTTCATGCAAATGACTCTCACTGATTAAAGAAGATTGAGAAGCTATTAAAGGAGATTGAGTGGCTCACAGCATTTCCAAGGTAGCTGGAGAAGCAAATTGAGAGGCCACACAACCTCAGAGGACTCAAGTCATCAACTCACGCCAAAAACTGATGCTGCCGCCACTACCCACTCTAGGCACTTGCCCAGTGCTCCCGCTTCAGCAATGGCCACCCTAAAAACTCTATGGCAGCTAGTGCCACCCCTAGAGAGGATTCCCTGAAGAATCTGCTTGACTGAGTCATCAGTTTCTAATTTATAGTCTAGGATGGTGTAAACGTATCTATGTCTCAACTTCAAAAGAGACTGGGGAAGCAAGTATCTGCCATGGTTAGCTTCGGCGGTGGGAAAGCATCTCCAAGTGCCACAAGATATCACAGATAGGAAATTCCCCAAACATAGGAATCCACTTCTGATGCTGAGCAGGCAAAATAATGACATATACCTATTGCAGAGTGTTTCCAGACTAAAGCTTCATCAAAACATTTTGAGATGTCATGCCTACAACATTTGTGATTTGGTCACCCTAATTTCCTTTCCATTAGCTTGCTGATGAAATACAAATTGAGCAGCAGCAATACCATAATCCATCGAACTTAGCATGCCATCAATTCAAGTTGAATTTTATTCAACTTGTTAATTATTGAGAGAACAAGCATAATGTTAAATGAGCCCAAATAGGATTTGAGAAGGTGGGTGTATACAGAGGTGATTTACTAGATTGTTGGGTTAAATTTGAACAAAACAAAGCAAAAAACTGATTAATATCAGACAAAGCTATAGCCATATCATTGGGCTTATCCATTTCATGGGATAGAAATGATTTACATTCTACTGGACTAAATCTACATTCTAAACTGCCTCTATAAAGTTATAAAATAGCCAAGTAAATAGAAAATCAAACCTAGCACTGCACCAAAAAAAATATATCTCTTGAAGATGGCCGAAGAGGAACAGCTCCAGTCTCCAACTCCCAGCGCGAGTAACACAGAAGACCGGTGATTTCTGCATTTTCAACTGAGGTACTGGGGTCATCTCTCTAGGGAGTGCCGGACAATCGGTGCTGGTCAGCTGCTGCAGCCTGACCAGCGTGAGCTGAAGCAGGGCGAGGCATCGCCTCACCTGGAAGCGCAAGGGGGAAGGAAATCTGTTTTCCTAGCCAGGGGAACTGAGACACATAACACCTGGAAAATCGCGTAACTCCCACCCCAATACTGCGCTTTAAGGAAACAGGCACACCAGGAGAATATATCCCACACCTGGCCGGGAGGGTCCCACGCCCACGGAGCCTCCCTCACTGCTAACACAGCCGTCTGCGGCGATCTATCCGCAAGGCAGCAGCGAGGCTGGGGGAGGGGCGCCCTCCATTGCTGAGGCTTAAGTAGGTAAACAAAGCCGCTGGGAAGCTCGAACTGGGTGGAGCTCACAGCAGCTCAAGGAAACCTGCCTGTCTCTGTAGACTCCACCTCTGGGGACAGCCCACAGCTGAGGTCCAATAGGGAAAGCAGCGGGGACGGTGCAGAGGCGAACGACTCTGTCTGACAGCTTTGGGGAGAGCCGTGGATCTCCCAACGCGGAGGTTGAGATCCGAGAACGGACAGACTGCCTGCTCAGGTGGGTCCCTGACCCCTGAGTAGCCTAGCTGGGAGACATCCCCCACTAGGGGCAGTCTGACACCCCACACCTCACAGGGTGGAGTCATCCCTGAGAGGAAACTTCCAAAGGAAGAATCAGACAGGTACACTCGCTGCTCAGCAATATTCTATCTTTGGCAACCTCTGCTGCTGATACCCAGGCAAACAGGGTCTGGAGTGGACCTCAAGCAATCTCCAACAGACCAACAGACAGTCCTTCTGACTGTCAGACGGAAAACTATCAAACAGGAAGGACACCTATACCAAAACCCCATCAGTACGTCACCATCATCAAAGACCAGAGACAGATAAAACCACAAAGATGGGGAAAAAGCAGGGCAGAAAAGCTGGAAATTCAAAAAATAAGAGCGCATCTCCCCCTGCAAAGGAGCGCAGCCCATCGCCAGCAACGGATCAAAGCTGGTCAGAGAATGACTTTGACGAGATGAGAGAAGAAGGCTTCAGTCCATCAAACTTCTCAGAGCTAAAGGAGGAATTATGTACCCAGCGCAAAGAAACTAAAAATCTTGAAAAAAAAGTGGAAGAATTGACAGCTAGACTAATTAATGCAGAGAAGATCATAAACGAAATGACAGAGATGAAAACCATGACACGAGAAATACGTGACAAATGCACAAGCTTCAGTAACCGACTCGATCAACTGGAAGAAAGAGTATCAGCGATTGAGGATCAAATGAATGAAATGAAGCGAGAAGAGAAACCAAAAGAAAAAAGAAGAAAAAGAAATGAACAAAGCCTGCAAGAAGTATGGGATTATGTAAAAAGACCAAATCTACGTCTGATTGGGGTGCCTGAAAGTGAGGGGGAAAATGGAACCAAGTTGGAAAACACTCTTCAGGATATCATCCAGGAGAACTTCCCCAACCTAGTAGGGCAGGCCAACATTCAAATTCAGGAAATACAGAGAACGCCACAAAGATACTCCTCCAGAAGAGCAACTCCAAGACACATAATTGCCAGATTCACCAAAGTTGAAATGAAGGAAAAAATCTTAAGGGCAGCCAGAGAGAAAGGTCGGGTTACCCACAAAGGGAAGCCCATCAGACTAACAGCAGACCTCTCGGCAGAAACTCTACAAGCCAGAAGAGAGTGGGGGCCAATATTCAACGTTCTTAAAGAAAAGAATTTTCAACCCAGAATTTCATATCCAGCCAAACTAAGTTTCATCAGTGAAGGAGAAATAAAATCCTTTACAGATAAGCAAATGCTTAGAGATTTTGTCACCACCAGGCCTGCCTTACAAGAGACCCTGAAGGAAGCCCTAAACATGGAAAGGAACAACCGGTACCAGCCATTGCAAAAACATGCCAAAATGTAAAGACCATCGAGGCTAGGAAGAAACTGCATCAACTAATGAGCAAAATAACCAGTTAATATCATAATGACAGGATCAAGTTCACACATAACAATATTAACCTTAAATGTAAATGGACTAAAGGCTCCAATTAAAAGACACAGACTGGCAAACTGGATCAAGAGTCAAGACCCATCAGTCTGCTGTATTCAGGAGACCCAGCTCACATGCAGAGACATACATAGGCTCAAAATAAAGGGATGGAGAAAGATCTACCAAGCAAATGGAGAACAAAAAAAGCCGGGGTTGCAATCCTAGTCTCTGATAAAACAGACTTTAAACCATCAAAGATCAAAAGAGACAAAGAAGGCCATTACATAATGGTAAAGGGATCAATTCAACAGGAAGAGCTAACTCTCCTAAATATATATGCACCCAATACAGGAGCACCCAGATTCATAAAGCAAGTCCTTAGAGACCTACAAAGAGACTTAGACTCCCATACAATAATAATGGGAGATTTCAACACTCCACTGTCAACATTAGACAGATCAACGAGACAGAAAGTTAACAAGGATATCCAGGAATTGAACTCATCTCTGCACCAAGCGGACCTAATAGACATCTATAGAACTCTCCACCCCAAATCAACAGAATATACATTCTTCTCAGCACCACATCGCACTTATTCCAAAATTGACCACATAATTGGAAGTAAAGCACTCCTCAGCAAATGTACAAGAACAGAAATTATAACAAACTGTCTCTCAGACCACAGTGCAATCAAACTAGAACTCAGGACTAAGAAACTCAATCAAAACCGCTCAACTACATGGAAACTGAATAACCTGCTCCTGAATGACTACTGGGTACATAACGAAATGAAAGCAGAAATAAAGATGTTCTTTGAAACCAATGAGAACAAAGATACAACATACCAGAATCTCTGGGACACATTTAAAGCAGTGTGTAGAGGGAAATTTATAGCACTAAATGCCCACAAGAGAAAGCAGGAAAGATCTAAAATTGACACTTAACATCACAATTAAAAGAACTAGAGAGGCAAGAGCAAACACATTCAAAAGCTAGCAGAAGGCAAGAAATAACTAAGATCAGAGCAGAACTGAAGGAGATAGAGTCACAAAAAACCCTCCAAAAAATCAATGAATCCAGGAGTTGGTTTTTTGAAAAGATCAACAAAATTGACAGACCGCTAGCAAGACTAATAAAGAAGAAAAGAGAGAGGAATCAAATAGACAATAAAAAATGATAAAGGGGATATCACCACCGACCCCACAGAAATACAAACAACCATCAGAGAATACTATAAATGCCTCTACGCAAATCGACTAGAAAATCTAGAAGAAATGGATAATTTCCTGGACACTTACACTCTCCCAAGACTGAACCAGGAAGAAGTTGAATCCCTGAATAGACCAATAACAGGCTCTGAAATTGAGGCAACAATTAATAGCCTACCCACGAAAAAAAGTCCAGGACCAGATGGATTCACAGCTGAATTCTACCAGAGGTACAAGGAGGAGCTGGTACCATTCCTTCTGAAACTATTCCAATCAATAGAAAAAGAGGGAATCCTCCCTAACTCATTTTATGAGGCCAACATCATCCTGATACCAAAGCCTGGCAGAGACACAACAAAAAAAGAGAATTTTAGACCAATATCCCTGATGAACATCGATGCAAAAATTCTCAATAAAATACTGGCAAACCGGATTCAGCAGCACATCAAAAAGCTTATCCACCATGATCAAGTGGGCCTCATCCCTGGGATGCAAGGCTGGTTCAACATTCGCAAATCAATAAACGTAATCCAGCATATAAACAGAACCAAAGACAAGAACCACATGATTATCTCAATAGATGCAGAAAAGGCTTTTGACAAAATTCAACAGCCCTTTATGCTAAAAACGCTCAATAAATTCGGTATTGATGGAACGTACCTCAAAATAATAAGAGCTATTTACGACAAACCCACAGCTAATATCATACTGAATGGGCAAAAACTGGAAAAATTCCCTTTGAAAACTGGCACAAGACAGGGATGCCCTCTCTCACCACTCCTATTCAACATAGTGTTGGAAGTTCTGGCTAGGGCAATCAGGCAAGAGAAAGAAATCAAGGGTATCCAGTTAGGAAAAGAAGAAGTCAAATTGTCCCTGTTTGCAGATGACATGATTGTATATTTAGAAAACCCCATGGTCTCAGCCCAAAATCTCCTTAAGCTGATAAGCAACTTCAGCAAAGTCTCAGGATACAAAATTAATGTGCAAAAATCACAAGCATTCTTATACACCAGTAACAGACAAGCAGAGAGCCAAGTCAGGAATGAACTTCCATTCACAATTGCTTCAAAGAGAATCAAATACCTAGGAATCCAGCTTACAAGGGATGTAAAGGACCTCTTCAAGGAGAACTACAAACCACTGCTCAGTGAAATCAAAGAGGACACAAACAAATGGAAGAACATACCATGCTCATGGATAGGAAGAATCAATATCGTGAAAATGGCCATACTGCCCAAGGTGATTTATAGATTCAATGCCATCCCCATCAAGCTACCAATGACTTTCTTCACAGAATTGGAAAAAACTGCTTTAAAGTTCATATGGAACCAAAAAAGAGCCCGCATTGCCAAGACAATCCTAGGTCAAAAGGACAAAGCTGGAGGCGTCACGCTACCTGACTTCAAACTATACTACAAGGCTACAGTAACCAAAACAGCATGGTACTGGTACCACAACAGAGAAATAGACCATGGAACAGAACAGAGTCCTCAGAAATAATACCACACATCTACAGCCATCTGATCTTTGACAAACCTGACAAAAACAAGAAATGGGGAAAGGATTCCCTATTTAATAAATGGTGCTGGGAAAATTGGCTAGCCACAAGTAGAAAGCTGAAACTGGATCCTTTCCTTACCCCTTATACGAAAATTAATTCAAGATGGATTAGAGACTTAAATGTTAGACCTAATACCATAAAAACCCTAGAAGAAAATCTAGGTAGTACCATTCAGGACATAGGCATGGGCAAGGACTTCATGTCTAAAACACCAAAAGCAACGGCAGCAAAAGCCAAAATTGACAAATGGGATCTCATTAAACTAAAGAGCTTTTGCACAGCAAAAGAAACTACCATCAGAGTGAACAGGCAACCTACAGAATGGGAGAAAATTTTTGCAACCTACTCATCTGACAAAGGGCTAATATCCAGAATCTACAAAGAACTCAAACAAATATACAAGAAAAAAACAAACAACCCCATCAAAAAGTGGGGAAAGGATATGAACAGACATTTCTCAAAAGAAGACATCCATACAGCCAACAGACACATGAAAAAATGCTCGTCATCACTCGCCATCAGAGAAATGCAAATCAAAACCACAATGAGATACCATCTCACACCAGTTAGAATGGCAATCATTAAGAAGTCAGGAAACAATAGATGTTGGAGAGGATGTGGAGAAATAGGAACACTTTTACACTGTTGGTGGGATTGTAAACTAGTTCAACCATTATGGAAAACAGTATGGCGATTCCTCAAGGATCTAGAACTAGATGTACCATATGACCCAGCCATCCCACTACTGGGTATATACCCAAAGGATTATAAATTACTCTACTACAAAGACACATGCACACGTATGTTTATTGCGGCACTATTCACAATAGCAAAGACTTGGAATCAACCCAAATGTCCATCTGTGACAGACTGGATTAAGAAAATGTGGCACATATACACCATGGAATACTATGCAGCCATCAAAAAGGATGAGTTTGCGTCCTTTGTAGGGACATGGATGCAGCTGGAAACCATCATTCTTAGCAAACTATCACAAGAAGAGAAACCAAACACCGCATGTTCTCACTCATAGGTGGGAACTGAACAATGAGATCACTTGGACTCGGGAAGGGGAACATCACACACTGGGGCCTATCATGGGGAGGGGGGAGGAGGGAGGGATTGCATTGGGGAGTTATACATGATATAAACGTTATGCACATGTACCCTAGAACTTAAAGTATAATAAAAATAAAAAAATTAAAAAATTAAAAAATAAAAAAAAAAATATATATATATATCTCTTGTCTACTTTCAAGTTTGGGATAATATTTTGATAGCCTCGATGTTTTCATATTAAAACTCTTTTGGGCTTATTTAGATTAGACTTTTAGCATATGTAAGTCTTGTGTATGTATAAAACATACACTAAATAGAGAATTCTATGCATCTACATTCAAAGTATTATAATTTATTTTTCAACTCAGAATCATTAAAGTTTATAATTTTTCTGTGTATTTCTGTTCTTCATGCTATCAAGAGCATTGGTGATCCAGCATTTCTTTTGAGCATTCCTCTCTTTTCTCTGGAATTTTCTTCCAAGAAGCTAACACCCATTCTGCAACTTTTGATGCTAGAACATCCTTGATTTTCTCAGGTGTCAACAGAAGATTATAAGGCAAGGCCAACACTCATATTCCTTTCTCAAATGGTCTTTAAATATTTGGGGTTTTTCGCACCTGTGGAGAGCTTACCCTTTAAATGGCTAAGTTTATGAAATGTGCAGGCAATGACAACCACACTATTACTGCTTTCTGGCTGGCAGAGACTATAAGACACCATCAATAGTGAAGAGACATTCCAATTTGAGAGCTGAGCTGCTATAGTGTAAAACGTGTGTTAGAGTTGATGAAATACAGATAGCTCTAGATAAATAGATCTAAATATGTACATAGGTTACAGTTTGACTTTGTATTATGTGAATGGATTTTTCTTACCTGTGCAGGTATCAAAATATAGTGCTAGATGAGGCAGAGATTGCTAAATATTCCCAAGATACATTTCCCCTTCTTCATTTTAACAAGGGAGCACTCCTCTCACTGGATTTCAGTAGGACAGTGGCTACCCAGCTAAATGTACATTTCACAGCATCTCTTGCATGAAGGGGTGGCCTTATCACTAAATTTTGGCAAACGGATAGAAGCAGAAGTGATATGTGCAACTTTCACATCTCATTTTTCAAAGAAAGCTTTCATTTCCTACTTCTTTTTTTGCCCTTTCCTGTGTGTGTGAGCTGGAATAGAGACTTGGTGCTCCACAGGGGTGGTGAGGGGAGGATGCAATAGAAGAAATTAAGTGAATGGATTAACCCATGGGGAAAAGCTTCCACTTGCCTTATTGCACAGGAGAGAAATATATTGTTTGAATCAGCAGCCCAGCCCATACCCTACATTAATACATGAGGTCCTAGAGGGATGGTGGTTTTTCTAGAATAGTTTGACTTATCTTCTTGACTCAAGGGAAGGGACTGGGTAGTTTTAGATTGAGGCAGATCTGAGGATTTCTGGTGATTGTCAGAAGTCCACACAACTTCACAGACCAAGTCAGCTCAAACTTGAAGTCAATTCAACTTAACCTGAATAATCCTTAAGCCCACCAGCTGTTAGTGCTGGAGAAAGGTTTTGTTTTACATTAACAAAGATCTCAAAAGCATAGCAACGAGTAAAAATGAATTTGCAGAACAAAACACGTAGCATAGAACTTATATAAATAAATAATATGTATGGTTTACTGGTTAATTATTGCATAGTTAAAAAAACATAAAGGTTAATACCAACTTTATGACAGTAATTGCCTTCAGGAAGAGGTATATGACGTGGTTTGGGATGAACAAAGAGATTTCAACTTTCTCTATAATGCTATATTCCTTTTATTTTGAAAATTGGGAGAAAATGGGAAAATATGCTACATTTGGTCATTCTGAATAGTAGTGGGTAATTGGTACAACAGTGCCTGCTATGTTACTTTCTGCATTATTTCGTTCTTTCAAAGCTTTTTAGAAAAGAAAGTTAAGTAAAGGAAGTAAGATTGGGGAGTGTGTGTGAAGAAGGAGAATGTCAGTTTTTGCTCTGATATTTTTGTAATAGGACATTGAATGGGATGTAACTGCTATTTTAAAATCCATAACTTAGGCCTAAAGCTGAGTAAGTACCAAGAGGTGCTAACGACCTTAATTTCTACAGAGAACAATCAACTTTGAAGGCCCAGATTCATCCTCTAGGGTATACAGAGCGGCAGACCGGCCCCACCTCAGTTTGTCCCCATCTCTACCCAGCAGATAATGAGAGAAGCTTGAGCAAGTTGCAGATGGCTTAGGGGAAGTGCTGAGGCTGTCCCCTCCTTTGTCCTTCAACCTTCATCACCCAGGCAATGTGAAGGGGGTTTGGACTGGGAGGACCTGCAAGAACTGAAAACTGGCATCTCAGTCTGCTTGAGCACTGAACTTGGAGATATTGAGCCCATCTCAAGTGTGGCAGAGGAGAATTAGAGGGGAGGCCCAGGAGGACTCGGGCATTTTTTCCTTTCTCACCTGGGCCCAGTTCTCTGTTGCTTCCCCACCAGCTCTTTTCCCTTGGATTCTTTTCCTCTTGCTCCTGGTTACAAATCACAGTCAACTGGCTCCCAGGACCCTTTGTCCTGTTCAAAGACATAGGTCCTTTCCATTAACTAGTATTGATGATATGGTTTGGCTGTGTCTCCACCCAAATCTCATCTTGAATTCCCATGTGTTGTGGGAGGGACCCGGTGGGAGGTAATTGAATCATGAGGGCAAGTCTTTCGCATGCTATTCTCATGATAGTGAATAAGTCTCATGAGATCTGATGGTTTTAAAAAAAGGAGTTCCTCTGCACACGCTCTCTTTTCACTCATCTGCTGCCATGTGAAATGTGTCTTTCACTTTCCGCCATGACTGTGAAGCCTTCCCAGCCACATGGAACCATAAATCCAATAAGTATCTTTCTTTTGTAAATTGCCAGTCTCAGGTATGTCTTTATCAGTACCATGAAAATGGACTAATACAGTAAATTGGTACCAGTAGAGTGGGGCACTGCTGAAAAGATACCCAAAAATGTGGGAGCAACTTTGGAACTGGGTAACAGGCAGAGGTTGGAACAGTTTGGAGGGCTCAGAAAACAGGAAAATGTGGGAAAGTTTGGAACTTCCTAGAGACTCATTGAACACCTTTGACAAAAATGTTGATAGTAATATGAACAATAAGGTTCAGGCTGAGTTGGCCTCAGCTGGAGATGTGGAACTTATTGGGAACTGGAGCAAAAGTGACTATTGTTATGTTTTAGCAAAGAGACTGGTGGCATTTTGCCCTGCCCTAGAGATTTGTGGAACTTATAAACTTGAGAGAGATGACTTAGGGTATCTGGTGGAAGAAATTTCTAAGCAGCAAAGCACTCAAGAGGTGACTTAGGTGCTGTTGAGGGCATTCAGTTTTAAAAGGGAAACAGCATAAAAGTTTGGAAAAATTGCAGCCTGACAATGCAATAGAAAAGAAAATCCCATTTTCTAAGGAGAAATTCAAGCCAGCTGCAGAAATTTGCATAAGTAACAAGGAGTTGAATGCTAATCTCCAAAACAATGGAAAAAATGCCTCCAGGGCATGTCAGAGACCTTTGCGGCAGCCCCTTCCATCACAGGCCTGGAGGTTGAGGAGCAAAATATGGTTTCATGGGCCAGGCCCAGGGTCCTTCTCTTTTGGGTAGTCTAGGAACTTGGTACCCTGCATCCCAGCCACCCCAGTTATGGCTAAAACAGCCCAAGGTACAACTCAAGCTGTTGCTTCAGAGGGTGGAAGCCCCAAGCATTGGCAGCTTCCATGTGGTGTTGAGCCTGCAGGTGCACAGAAGTCAAGAACTGAGGTTTGAGAACCTCCACCTAAATTTCAGAAGATGTATGGAAACGCTTGAATGCCCAAGCAGAAGTTTGCTGCAGGGACGCCCTCATGGAGAACCTCTGCTAGGGCAGTATGGAAGGGAAATGTGGGGTTGGAGCCCCCATACAGAGTCCCTACTGGGGCACCACCTAGTGGAGCTGTGAGAAGAGGGCCACTGTCCTCCAGACCCCAGAATGGTAGATCAACTGACTGCTTGCACCATGTACCAAGAAAAGCCACAGACACTCAATGCCAGCCCATGAAAGCAGCAAGGTGGGAGGCTGTACCCAGCAAAGCCACAGGAGTGGAGTTGCCCAAGACCATGTGAACCCACCTCTTGCATCAGCTTAACCTGGATGTGAGACATGGAGTCAAAGGACATCATTTTGGGGCTTTAAGATTTGACTGTCCTGCTGGACTTCAGACTTCCATGGGGCCTGTGGCCCCTTTGTTTTGGCCAATATCTCCTATTTAGAATGGCTGTATTTATCCAATGCTTGTACCCCCATTGTATCTAGGAAGTAACTAACTTGCATTTGATTTTACAGGCTCATAGGTGGAAGGGACTTGCTTTGTCTCTGATGAGACTTTGAACTGTGGACTTTTGAGTTAATACTAAAATGAGTTAAGAATTTGGGGGACTGTTGGGAAGGCATGATTGGTTTTAAAATGTGAGGACATGAGATTTGGGAGAGGCAGGGGTGGAATGATATGGTTTGGCTGTGTCCCCACCCAAATCTCATCTTGAATTCCCACATGTTGTAGGAAGGAACCAATGGGAGGTAATTGAATCATGGAGGCAAGTCTTTCCCAGGCTATTCTCATGATAATGAATAAGTCTCAACAGATCTGATGGTTTTAAAAAGAGGAGTTCCCACAGAGCTTGCAGTAAGCTGAGATCACATCACTGCACTCCAGTCTAGGCAACGGATCAAGACTCCAACTAAAAAAAAAAAAAGGAATTCCCCTGCACAAGCTCTCTTTTCACTTGTCTGCTACCATGTGAGACATGCCTTTCACATTCCACCATGATTGTGAGGCCTTCTCAGCTATGTGGAACCATAAGTCCAATAAACCTTTCTTTTGTAAATTTTCCAGTCTAGGATATGTCTTTATCAGCAGTGTGAAAATGGACTAATACAGTTGGAAAGTTACCGAATCTATAGAATCTACAAAGTTTGGGTTGGTGCAGTCCCTGGTCTGGAGGAGACCACTGGGAGTCCCCTTGTACTGCTTTCACTTCTTGTGGGTGAGAATGGGGTTTACCAAATCTCAACACACCATTGATTGAATCTCCATGGCCCAGCAAGCCTCCACTAAGATTTCTTTCCAGTAAAGTAGTACTTGTCTACTTCTTGTGTTGATATGGACAGTCTTTGGTAAATCAACCAAAGCCAATTTGGTCAACACTCCTAGATTTTTTTTTTTTTTTTTTTTTTTTTTGGTAAATCACAGGAGCCACCAAAGAAGTCTGTGGTGGAGAGGGTTGGCTAGCTACCATCAACCTCACTAGTAGGTTATAATTAAATCAAGGCTCAGATCTAGTATGCCAGACAAAAATGGTCTACACAAGAATCCATAAACATAGCAGGCACAAGCTAATCAGATGACCTACTCTGCAACTTGGGAAGTGACAGCTATCCTTTAGGTTCTCCATCCCTGTGTGACACATTCCTGCAGGAAGGTGGCCACATACCCTAGGCAAGATTCTATTTCTTCTAGTCAGGATTATGCAAGCAGAAATCCTCTTAAACAAGTGGTTTTCAACTGGGGTGACTTTGCTCCCAGAGGATACTTGGCAATGTCTGGAAACATTTTTCATTGTTACGGGTAGAAAAAGGGAGTATACTACTGGTGTCTAGTGGGTAGAGGCCAGAAATGCTGTTAAACATCCTACGAGGCACAGGACAACACCCCTGCAACAAACAATTATCTAGCCCAAAATGTCAGTAGTGCTGAGGTTAAGAAACCCTATCCCAAACCAATGGCTGGACACAGAAACAATTATGGAGCAAGCCTTTGGCACCATCTCAAAGGGGACAGGACAAACCTTGCCAGATTCTGAAACTCTGTTCATGCAAGGATAGAGACAGTGTCTTTAAAGTATTTTAGCCAATCTACATATATTGAATACTTTCAATTTCACTAGTAAGCCCCCTTTTCCATCATTTGTTATGCTAATTAACAAGTCACCAGTTTCACCAACTAAAAAAAAATTTTGACATTAGTGTGCTAATTAGTAAAGCTTCATTGTTGATTAAGTTATAGATAGCAGTAGGCATAGGATAGATTTAGAAAGTAGGAAATACTTTAGCCAAAACGTCAGGCCCCTGCAGGGAGGTCTCAGAATATGAGACTAGAAGGGTAGACTAGAATAAGAAAAGGAGGTCTTTAAATGCGCTCCTGGATTGCTTTTGCACGAATTCTCCATAGAGGCCATGAGCATGCAGTGAGCATTAAGTATTAAGTGCGGTTAACCCTTCCCTTTGTGGCTCACTCGGATGAGTTTGAAATGCCAGCAGAAAGAGGCACATTTTGCCCCACGTCGTCATCCTAACTAGAATTAGACATATCTCCTTTACTTTTATAGAGCCAAATGATTCATTTCCTAAGTAGTTTATGTGATACTCTATTTTTTATTTGGCTAAATTTTGCCTGAAGGTCTTCAAGAAAACATACATTGTCTAAATCACTAAAAATGTTATGCATTCTTCTACAGAACAAGCATTGAGCTTTACATATCCTGTAAAGGAAAAAGAGACAAAATGTATATGTCTGTATTTAGACATGTAGGTATTACGTTATAAATATATAAATGCTAGATATATACACTTTAGCTTATTTTTCTAAGTTGGTAATAAAGGGACCAAAGCTGGTTATTAAATAAAATTATTTCATCAGGGTTGGAAAACCAGCACAGAAGAAAGAAAGTTTGGAACATGTAAACAGTTTTTCAAAGTCAGACAAGAAATATGCTTCACATAAAAGTTGAAATTGATTGATATTACTTAATCAGAAAAAATCAGAACTTCCTAGCACATAAACTTACTAATCACTTTGTAAATAAGGGCTATAAATCATATACCACCTAGGGAATAAAAGTGAAACCATTCTGTTATCATTCAAATATATATCAGTAGGGAAGATTTGAAGATTTTTAAAAGCCTTATACTAAACATTATTGTTTTCTCTAAGAATGAGAATGGTATCAATTATTTTTTTAAAAATTTAAGACAATGTGTTCAAAAGCCATAACAAATGAAGATTATAAAAACATTTTCAAAAGTTACAATTCAAAAACACCATTGAGGATTTGGTGAGCTACAATTACAGTGATTAAACAATTTAAAGAGTTTACTAATAAAGAATACACCAAACGATTAAATATATTTTATGTGCTTCATAAACACCTGAGGCTACTCTATAACATGCACTAATGAAGAAATAAATTCTGATCAATTATGATAATTATAATGACTGAACATAGGAAATGGCATATACAAAATGGAGACAAGTGTTCTCTAAGGAACACAGATTTTTTAAAGAATAATTTAACAAATAGGTGGTGCTTACTCTCAGAGCCTTTCACAAATATTGACTCATTCATTCTTCATAATCACCTGATTATATAAAACACTATTATTATTTCCTTTTTAAAGATAAGGAAATCAAGGTTAAGCAAATTGTCTAAGGTCACAGAAAAAGGTTATCACAAATCTCTGAGAAGCATTAAGTAGCTAAGATTTCTAGAAAATGTCAAACTATGTTTAGATTAAGAAGAACACAATAGGCCTTCAATCTATTAGAGAACATATTTTAATGTAAACAGATTACATAAGAAAACAATTACTTCATTCACTTTGGCTTTATCTTTTCCATCAAGAATGATCTTCCATCTGACAGAGTGAACAAACATAATTAGTAGGGAACTGAAGACCTAGATGCAAGGTAAATTTGAAAGGCAGCACCTAATCATGCTAAATGGATTCAGTTCTCTACACCCAGGATAATTCCATTTCAGTAGGCTAAAATAACACTCAGGTGTGATTATGATAACCCTGAGAAATCCTGAAGAGTAAGACATCAAGAACAAAACCGAAGATGAGCAGATGTCCTGACTTTCAAAAACAAGGAAAAAGTACTATTGCATCTTAGTAACTAACCTGGTAAATGTTAGTAAACAGGATCCACAAACAGAAGTTTATGAGCCCTCGGAAAGGACACAGTGCCAGAAGTCAGCATGAGTTTCCGAAGAAAAGACATGCCAAACTAACCTCATTCCTATTAGGATCAGGGAAATGGAGGCAGGTCTTATGTATCCATGATCCCTATCTATGTCACTTAGGAGAGGAAATGTCTTGGAAAAGCTAACTGATGTATTCCATGGCGTGTCATGAGCAAACAGCAAGGGTATCTTCCCACCTGCACTTTTTATTGGAAAGCCAAATTTCTAAACTAGGTCATATTGCTTCAAAATTTCCTCCCACTCATGTAGCCCTCCAAATAGCCAAATTCAACACTATAGCCAATACAAGGAAAAATCAAGGTTGTGTGGGTGAGTAGGGGAAACAAGAGATAACAGGTGGTGTAGTCAGCACAAAGCAATATATTGTCTCCAAATAAATACAACCCCAGAATTTGGGGACCAATCAAGAGGGTGATAGTCTGTAAAACTAAAGCTAGTAGAACCAACTTAAAAATAAAATGTCATCTGCTGAAGAACTTCATCCAAATACAGTTTGCAAATGTGTTTTTTAAAAATAAAATCTAAAGAGAGTCTCAGAACTGATTAAGAAGCCAAAATGTCTCACAATCAAGGTTACCTGCTGATTTCACTAATGGAAAGAAAGAGGTAATCAAATTAAATTTATTATCATCTGAAGGAGGAAATTATGAGTTAACAGAAGGGTGGCAAGCCACATGGTGTCGAGAGAAAACAGAGCCAGAGAATAAGGATTTGGCTGGGTTTATCCAACACGGTCCAAAGTAGAGCGATATTGTCTCTGGCACTGATGACAATTTTTTGATAATATTTTGATGACTCTCCCTCTAGTCTTTTTTGTAAAGCATATTGAAATCCTTACATAATATTATCCTTTTGCTTAGCCTTATAATATAAGCATTTTCCCATATTATTAAACACCGCTCACAGAAAGAATCATATTGGCATCATAATATTCCTTCATGTAGAGATGCTATAATTTATTCAACTACTGCCTAATTTCTTAGTCGTTTGTAATTTTTTTTATGATTGCCAATATTCTGAAAAAAATGCAAAACATTTGCTCGCTTTGTATTATTTTCTCAGGATAATTTCTGGAAATCAAATTACAATGCCAATGGATTCTGACATTTTAAAGCTCCTGACAAATATTACCTAACTGCCTTCCTCTGCTCACTCTCTCTCATCAGTATCATTAGTCTTCAAAATGATGAAATTTTTGATAATTTAGAAGGTAAAATTATGCCTCATTTTACTTCATATCACTTAATGAGGCTCAACATTTTTCCGTGTTTATTTGCCATTTGATTTTTCCCTTTTGTGAATTGCGTGTTTATGCCTTCTGTCTAGTTAGTTTTAGTAATTTTTCTTATGAATTTAAATGATCTCTATTTGGTAAAGAAATTAAGTGCTTATTTGTCACACATATTGCCAATTATTTTTACCAGTTTTTCCTCTTAATTGCGTAAGCTTTTTATGTTTTATATTTCTACATAATAAAAACATTTTTCTTTTCCTATGTTACCTCTTCTATGACTTTTTAATTTAAAAGCTTTCCTAATCTTCAGATTTAAAATATTCTATTTTAGTCTAAATTTGTTGTGGTTTTTAAAATAATAGTGAATTCACATAGGACGTATTTTGAGACATGGTATGAAATGCAGATCTGAATCTTTTTTTCTACTTTCTTGTATTTTTAGCAATGTAGGTATATGCAAATAGCATTTACAAATAAGTCCTCTTCTCCTTTATGATTTGTGATGTTTCCTTAAGAATATATTCAGTTCTTTTGCATAACAGACAAAAAGGAGCTAGCCATTCTTTCCCGCCCATCTTGCAATCTACTTTATATTGGCCTTATACTGTTTTAATTATTAGAGCATTTTAATAAAATATAAATAAATAGGGCTATAAACTCTCCATTTTCAAAAACTTTGTTTATTGTCTCTAGGTTATTATTCTAATTAACCTTTGAAATAACTTCAGGTTCAAAAAATCCAAATGGAATATTAATTGTACTCTGCTTCATAAGAATTAGCATTGAAACACCAATAAACAGGAATAGTATATATTGGAAGAAAAATAATTCTCAGTGCTCTTCCTGAAACTATCAAATTACCTTGGTTTCGAGGCTTTGTCCAATAAAAACTTTTGATTATGAACTAGTTTCCAAAATGCCTTGATGTTAGTAAAATGATGCTCTAAAAAGTAGACCTAAGTGAGCGTACCTCCTGAAAATATGTATTGCCTATTAAAAATAAATACAGATACATTCTAGCTAATCAAAATATTGTCTTTTTACCAAATAAGAAAAACAGCAAATATTGTTTTTTCTTAAGAGAAAAGATAAAAAGCTGAGAATCAGCTGGGTGTGGTGGCTCACACCTGTAATCCCAGCACTTTGGGAGTCCGAGGCAGGTGGATCACGAGGTCAAGAGATCGAGACCATCCTGGCTAACATGGTGAAACCCCATCTCTACTAAAATTACAAAAATTAGCTGGGCGTGGTGGCACGCGCCTGTAGTCCCAGCTACCCAGGAGGCTGAGACAGGAGAATCACTTGAACCCAGGAGGTGGAGGTTGCAGTGAGCCAAGATCATGCCACTGCACTCCAGCCTGGCAACAGAGCAAGACTCCGTAAAAAGCTGAGAATCAGATCCTTAATCAGTGTTGATCCCACCAACCTTCCAAATTTCAAGTATGGCCTAAAGTAGTTAGCTATTCTGTGTTATTCTCTGGAGTAAAAGAACCAAAAGATTGAAAAAGATATTTAAAGTTCAACTCACGATTTACAATCATCCTATCATTGAAGCTCCTTGAAAGCATCCCTATCAAGTGGTGTTTAGATAATGCTTAATATAATAATAGAAAGCTCACTACCTCTTGAGATTGTTGGTTTTAGAAAGCTCTGATTTTCAGAAATTCTTACACAGAACAAAATTAATGTCCTGTAATTTCCCAGGTGTATTAGTGTGTTCTCACACTGCTAATAAAGACATACCCAAGACTGGGTAATTTATAAGGGAAAGAGGTTTAATTGACTCACAGTTCCACATGACTGGGGAGGTCTCACAATCATGGCAGAAGGCAAATGAGGAGCAAAGTCATGTCTTACATGGTGGCCGGCAAGAGAGCGTGTACAGGGGAGCTGCCCTTTTATAAAACCATCAGTTTTTGAGACAGTTATTCACTATCAGAAGAACAACATGGGGAAAACCCATCCCCATGATCCAATTACGTCCCACTGAGTCCCTCCTATGACATCTGGGAATTATGAGAGTTATAAATAAGATGAGATTTGGGTGGGGACACAGCCAAACCATATCACCAGGAAACAAATTCTAATCCTTATGCTACCTAAAAATGCATCATACATTTGAATATTTTATTCTCCAGGCTAAGCATATTCAATACTCTACTAAATGTCTCATCCATGATGAAGCTTCTAATCTTACCATTAGTTTATCTAGCAACCCTAACTAGTTTCTCTAATTTTATTGAGTTGGGGGATTAAGCCTTTGTAATATTGCCTTTAAAACACAGCACCAGAACTGACAACAACCACCCAGTTGAATTGGAGACTCCCATTCACATAACCCAAGGATAATATGCTCTGAAATAAAACAGTTGAAAGTATGTTTAATTGGACTTTTTGTTGCGTTGTGCTAAAACTGTTGACTGGAACTCATAACTGAAAACAAAGTCCAGCATTCTAGAGTTACCAAATATAAGCATCCAATAACAAGTCTCCTTCACCCCTTCTTCTCAAGGACTTCAGAGAGGGAAAGAGACACCAAAGAGGCTTTGGGGAATACAACCAAGTGGGTTAAGGAAGGCTTAAAAGCTCAAGCAAAAGCTGGATCCCCCTCTCAAGAAGTTGTGACTGTGGGGGCACCAGCCATGATCTCCATGGAAAACCAGCTTTGGAACAAGTTCCACTATAAGCAAAACCATCAGAGAGAAGATGGTATCCACATTATGCAGGGGAAAAGAAAAACAACATTTTCCCTTTTATTCTAGTCTTCTCTCTTCACATAAGAGCTGAGATATTGTAGTCTAGAAGAGGGAGGTGGAGGAGGTGGCCCTGAAAGAGATCGGGCCAATGCTGGAATGCCACGAGGAGGGAGTGAGCAGAGCATGCTCCATATCCAGGCCAGCCCTAGGAACCATGCGCAAAGCCTGCACTGGGAGGAGGCAACAAGGGGAGACTTTCACAGGACTGAGATTGGAGCTTTTACAAAAGATAACTGGAAAGTTTCAGAATTTGCCTAAGATATCATCAAATGATGGGAAAAGAAATTCAGTGGAACATGGATGAAGTCAGTGCTGGAACAAAATCATTTTGTATTTATATTCCACTGAGGCGCAATTTCTCAATCAACTAGTTATAAAGCCACATCTTGGCCGGGCGCGGTGGCTCAAGCCTGTAATCCCAGCACTTTGGGAGGCCAAGGCGGGCGGATCATGAGGTCAGGAGATCGAGACCATCCTGGCTAACACGGTGAAACCCCATCTCTACTAAAAAATACAAAAAACTAGCCGGGCGAGGTGGCGGGCGCCTGTAGTCCCAGCTACTCCGGAGGCTGAGGCGGGAGAATGGCCTAAACCCGGGAGGCGGAGCTTGCAGTGAGCTGAGATCCGGCCACTGCACTCCAGCCCGGGCGACAGAGCGAGACTCCGTCTCAAAAAAAAAAAAAAAAAAAAAGCCACATCTTGTTTTGCTTTGATATTTCAAGGTGAATACAGGAAAATACTAAGGCTGATTAGGACAAGTTCCAAGTGGCTCCACAATAATTCATTTTCCCCTGTACAATCCTTGAAATTAACTAGATTTCTATTGTGTTCCGAGATACTCTTAAACGAGGCCCCAAACACCTACAGTTTGAAAAGGCATCTGTACAGCTCCTAGTGCCAACTCTGCATAGTTGCTTTATTGCCAAAAATACTCCCCTTAAAGAACATGAAGCAGAGTGGAGAAAACTCTTTATACTTCAGGACAACTTTGGGTTCTCCTAGTAGCAATTGTTTGATATCAAAAGTTCTGATATTCAACTAATCTAAATACTAAATATTCCATGCTCCACTAGTGCTATCTTTTATATACCATACCATTCTACATTTTGAGTCCTTTATCCCAACTGTTTTCTCTGCCTTCAGAGTCTGCCCTCGCATTCTGTATGGAGCTCTCTGAGTCTTCTTTCAAGACTATATCAAATGATATCACCAGCCCCGATCTCTCGCCTGGCTAGTTGTTTCCACAGGCCTTTCCCAATACCTCTGTTAGCACTTAACCCACCATTGCATATCACTCTATCTGGTTCTTTTTCTTTTTCTTTTCTTGGTGATTTTTATAAAGACAGAGTCTTACTCTGTCGCTCAGGCTGGAGTGCAGTACTGCGATCATAGCTTACTGCAGCCTCGACCTCCCAGGCTCAGCCAATCCTCCCACCTCAGCCTCCCAAGTAGCTGGGACTACAGGCAGATGCCCCTTTCTATATTTTGACTGTGAGCTCCACAAGGATGGAAGCTGTATTTTATCTCTTCTTCATAACACTACCATCTAGCATGACTGAAGTACATAATTAGAGCTCAGTAATTTTTAAATAAATGAATATATTCGCCTATTTATGGATAAAAACACCTAACAAACATGAGAAGGGAGAACAACTGAGTAAAGTAACATGAATAATGATGATATGTGATTCTGTGAGTTGCTAGATCTGACCAGCTCTACTGGTTAGGACTTTTTTTATTACAAGTCACAGAAATTCAATTCAAAATAGCTTAAGTGAAAAAAAAATTATAAACAAATAAATGGAGGAAGTTATTATTGATTCACATACCTGGGAAGGATGGGGGCAAATGTGGCCTAGGGAACACCAGAATTCACGGACTCAAGCCATCTTGTCAGGTCTCCTTCTCCACCTGTCTCTCATCTTGTTTTTCTCTGCTCAGCTTCATTGTCTGCTATGCAAACAGGCTTTCAAAGAATGCGATCACCTGCAGATTGAAAAGCCCGTCCTTGCAGTTCAAGATGCAAGAAAAGGAGACTATTTTTCTCTTTCCTAGTATTCTTTCTAAAATCCCACAGAAGGATTCGGCTTGGCCTGCTTAAATCACATCCTCATCCCTGAACCATTCACTGCAGATAGGAAATTAGGACTAAAATAATTGGCCTACGTCCAAATCAGAAAGTTTTCAACTCACCATTTTGTACTTCCAGGAATCTTTTAATTCTTCTGTTTTCTTCCTAAGGATATTTTAACCAGGTTATTGAGGAAAGTTGTACATAAAAATCTAAAAATGCAAAATAAAATCCACGAGTCAAACTACTCATGGTAACACTTGCTACTGTCTAAACATGGACAAAATTTACATCTAAGATTTCTGGTTCTGGCAATATGGCATACAAGGGATCCTGACATACAAGGGTGCTAGATAATATATATTTTCTATAAAATAATTTTTTAAAGTTTATTCCAAATTGTTACACAAACCTGTAAGAATGAAAGGAAAATTCACTAAGATCAGGAACAACAGACCAGATAGACAATTGAGAATTGAAACTATGGGCAGTCTGGGTTAATGTGTGAATTCAGAGAAATTAGGTATTTGGCCTGTAGAGGGCGCTGTAAAAAAAAAAGCCTTCAAACAGGGCAGGAAGAGGCGCCAGAAGTAAGATTACTATACACAAAAAGTGAGACCCAGGAAGAAATATGCCTTCAGAGAAAGGTGGAACAAGGTGGAAAACCCCTTCATGCACAAGTAGACAATAAGGAATATTGCCTGGGACCTGGAGGTGGGGGGAGTTTTGTTTTGTTTTGTTTTTTTTAATCCCCTGTGAATACATGGCCACAAGCCAGTCTTCATATACATGTTAGATCTATACTATTTGCAATAATTCTGAAAATTAAAAATAGAGACTTACAATTTAAGATGGACCATGCTCTAATGCCTAATTTAAAATGGACTCAGAGTTAATGCCCGTAGGCGCCTTGCAGAAGCAACAAAAATCCTTCCGAGTAGAATGTATGCCCAAATTCAGCCTCAAAACTTTCTCACTGATAGAATTACAACCAATATGAGCTCAAAATAAAAAATCACAAAACAGAAATAGAAGTAAGATACCATGAGTAAGAGTCAGAGAAAAATAAAACAGGATGAGATATGCAAATTCATTACCTAGTGGAATTATAACACAACATATAAATATGGTTTTAATATTTAAAAAAAAGAGGGAATTAAAAATATGAAAAAAAGCTTCGATACATATCCACACACAGAAGGAATTTCCTGCTTTCTATCATATTCATCACCTCCTTAAAAATGTAATAAATTTTGCTAAACATTATATTGCTTTCTAATAAATTAAGTAACATGAAACAGAATATTGATTTATCTTTTTCTTAAAAGATAAAACTAATTATAGTGACCTATAGCAGTTCAATCTTGACGTGATATTTGTCATCTATGTGATAAACATATAATTTATTTTTTGGTGTATTTTATAAAATTATATGAAATATAATAAATTTATCACTATATTTACTGCAATAAAAATGAAATATACCTTTTTCTAACATAAAATAAGTCCAAATTGGTTAATTTCTTTAACAAAGGGAACTAACTTTGGCAATTAGGGCAAATGGAAGATGTGTTTCATAAATTGAATAAGCTAAATGTTTTCATTGTATATTTCTAAAACATGTGAGAAGTCAAAAGCATTTGAAAAAATACTATATTGGTAAAATTGTATTGAAATGAACAATATTTCTATTTTCCAACACTTTCTAAACATGTTGGATTAAAAGGAGTGCCTTTAAGTTTAAGAGTACCAGATAAAATAATAGTCATTTCATACTAAATGAAGATTTTTCAAGGGTAAGGATGATTTTTTAATATTTTCCCAGAAACCAAAAAATAAATAATTCTAATGACTGCATAACACATCCCTTTGATAGGTAGTTTTGTTTTAAATTTTTGCTTTCAACAAAATTAAACCTGTATTATTGGCTACTAGTCAATTAAAAATAATTTTTAATTTTATAGATACATGGGGATGTATCCTTATGTAATTTTGGTTATATAAACCAGAATTAGTCAAAAGATTTGGGTGACATTACAATAAGAAAACTTATATTAACACCTACCTGTTTATGAGAAAAAGATTTCTTAGCACAGACATTCATAAAAATGAAAAATAGGTACAAAATTAATGCTAAACTCTCTGGCAGTAAATCATTTTCATCCAATGAAATCACAAGCTAAAAAGAGTAAAAGCACTACTCATCTCATTTACATATGCAATTCCAATAAAACTTTGCTCTTTCTTTAGTAGTTATTTATGAGTATTTATGTTTATAATATTTTGATCAACTGTATACTAATAATACTTGTTATGATAACTGAATTCAGACCAAAATTTTAACCTGGAGAGCTTTGAACTACAGAAAATAAAAGTAATCTTATGATTTCAATTTATATACATATTTTTCTAGCAGAGAACTATGATAGGGTGATGGGGAAAAGGTTTTCAGTAAAAAATAGTTTTCAATAAGATAATCTTTTCTGGGTGAAGTGAAGTTGAAAACTAAGTTAAAAGAGAAAAAAGATACAATTTCCAAATGTTAAAAAGGCTTATTCATGTGTTTTTAACTGGAGATAATGTATATCAAATAATTGTGTTACTTAGATTCCACTGAATACATTTAAAAGAGAAGTGTAATCATTTGCTTTCAAATGCCAATATTTGTTATATATCAGAATTATATTCTTTAATATGTTTTAAACTTAGAGTACAATTTTTTTTATGTTAACTTTAAAATGTTCAAGGGAGGGTGCATAGATTTTCAAAATTCTTTGGGTTTCGGAGTAAAAATGTAGGAGACTATGGCTTAAGGATTCAAAGCTAGTGCTTCTAAACCACTCCCTGATGAAGGACATTTCTCTCTTTTTCATTTGTTTTTGTTTTTTAGGGACCACTTCTTAAATTGTCTCAACTTTTGTAGAGTAATAAGTGGTCCATATGCCCATGACTACACCATAGTCACACCACATGTCTCATTGTGCAAGCCATCGTGTTGTGAGAATACTCACGTACCTTAATAGAAGGGTCTATGTGGAAAAGCACTGAGGTCTCCCACCACCTGGCATCTGAATGAGTCACCTTGAAAGTGAACATTCCCTCTGCCCCAGCCCCCCACCTCAGCCTACCCTTCAGACGGCTGCAGCCCCAGCCAGCGACTTGACTGAAATCTCAGAAGAGATCCTTAGCCAGAAACAACCAACTAAGAAGATCTGAATTCCTGAACTACAGAAATTGTGTGAAATCATAAGTTTACTGTTGTTTAAAGTCACTACATTTTGGGATAATTTGTTTTGCATCAATAGATCCCTGATACAGCTATTAGCCATGTGCTTGGACGTTCTGACAATGCTCAATCACTACAAAAATTTCTAAACTCTTCATTTCCGTTTCAGTACTTGCCTTTCCAAAAACCTGTAACAAACAGTTCCTGGTTTGGCCCAGACTCATGGATCATGCTTTGGACAGCAGTGCTCTTAACATCTTGCTGCCTCAAACACAGTTGGCTATTGCTTCCAAGGTATATCTTCCACTCATACTCCCCAAACAAATGGATTGATTTTCACTTTCTTTCTAAACAGTTGCCTTTGAGTTTGGCAGTAATCCCTGGTCTAAGCAGTTGTGGCCAGGGTTACAAAGTCATGTGGCATGAAACATGGAAAGGCTGTGTGGAAATCTAAGTGCCATCTAAGGAGGATGGATAGGAGGATGGAGCACATGACAGCCACTTCGATTTTCATGGACTCTCGAATACATTCTTCAAAGGCCACATGGGTTTTACTTCTTCCTTAAAGGCCCCTAAATCATTTCAATCTGAGTCCAGTAGTGGTTGGGCTTCATGACCCCTTCCCACCCACACACTTCTATCCACTGCCCTGCACTACTGCCAAAGCTGTGCTGCTCTCCACCATACCAGTCACCAATACCAAACTGTAGACTGCCTAGTCTATTGTCCTGGACTGTCATCAGCTCTCTTTCCCATTACACTGTAAGCTCCCCAAGGGTCTTTATCTCTATATTCCTACAGCTTACGTATAGTACCTGGCTGGAATTTACTATAGCATATGTTTGCTTTTTAAAATACAAATGCATTATTATAAAGTGATTCTTTGGATTAAAAAATAATTCATTTTTTAAAGGAAAACTGAGAAAATGCTTTTGCCACATGAATTATCATACGTACATACACACACATACACTAAACAAACACCAATGTATATACTTGACACATTTGGATTTTGAAAGCAAAGCACACTAGCTGGAAGCTATGTGGTGTTGGAGTTAGATCAGTACTTTGGGGGCAGACCTGCCCACCCCTAAATAAATGTCACCCTGTTACTTAATAGCTCTGTGATTCTATGCAAGATAATTAACATCTCTCTGCCTCAATGGCTTCATTATAAATGGAGATAGTAACAGAACCTAGCTCTAAGAATTAAATGAGTTAATACATGCATCCAGTGAATGTTAACCATTATTAGGGGTTCTTCGATCACTTGCGTGTGATGAATGTCTTTGCCTTCTTGCCTCTGTTTGTGTGTGTCAATTGCAGAGACTACAATTCCTACTTCTTTGTATTTCCCTATTGTGCTAATCTAGTAGTCAACTCAAAGTGGGATCCGTGAACTATTTGTCTCAGAATCATCTATGAGCCTTGTTTAACAAGCTCATTCTTTTTTTTTAATTTTTTCTTTTTCTTTTTCTTTTTTTTTTTTTTGAGACAGAGTCTTACTCTGTTGCCCAGGCTGGAGCGCAGTGGCATGATCTCAGCTCACTGCAACCTCTGCCTCCCAGGTCAAGCAATTCTCCTGTCTCAGCCTCCCCAGTAGCTGCGACTACAGGTGCACACCACCACGCCCAGCTAATTTTTGTATTTTTTTTTTTTTAAGTAGAGACAGGGTTTCACCATATTGTTCAGGCTGGTCTCAAACTCCTGACCTGAGGTGACCCACCCACCTCGGCCTCCCAAAGTGCTGGGATTACAGGCATGAGCCACCATGTCCAGCCAACATGCTCATTCTTTAACCCCACTCTACACCTGAAACAAAATGTCTACATGTGAGGCCCAGAAAGTTGCACTATAAATAAACACAGCCTGCCTTAGTTCGCTCAGGCTGCTGTAACAAAATACTTTAGGTAATTGAAAAATGATAGAAATTTATTGCTCACAGTTCTGGAGGCTGGCAAGTCCAAGATCAAGTTATCAGCAAATGTAATGTCTAGTGAAGCCCATTTCTCATAGATGGCAACTTCTATGTGTCCTCACATGGCAGAAGGGGCAAGCAGGCCTCCTCAATCTTCTTTTATAAGGGTATTAATCTCATCCATGAGGGCAGAGCCCTCATGACCTCATCACCTCCTAAGACCCCACCTCTTATTACCACCACAATGGGGATTAGGTTTCAACATAAATTTTGGAGGGACACAAACACTGAATTCATACCACCACCCAAGGAATTATGATGTAGTCTATGAATTTTGAGGATACACTCCATAAATATGTCCACGGGGGCATATTCAGCAGCTCCACAGGTAAAGCAAAGGTAAAGATCTGAGGCTCCAAAGGCTTTACAAATCAGCCACAGCCATTCTCTGCAGATTTCTGCACATGCATGTGTCACTACATAGCAAACAAGCATCAGAAAGGTAAAGTTGCTGTGATGTAATTTTAATACAACATGGTGGCTATAATATTGCCTATGAAGAGAAATAAAAACACATAGTCTATTCAGGGATGATTTTGTCCTACAGTCAGAGAAATATAAAGGCTCTACTGAAATAAAATGCTGAAACACTCAGCTTTGGTCATCATGAATATTTACATGGTCATAACTTTAAGAAAAAAATTATATGGTCACATATGCCCCAGAGCAGGTTGGCCTTGTCAGATTCTTGTAGGTCACCACTCTAGCACTATGGACTTTAGAAAGTGTGATCACATTGCCGTGCCACATCTGCAAGAAATTGAAAACAAATTGCAGCAGAATTTATGTTGCAAGGTAGCAGTTTCCAGCTGCACATCATTTGTTTTCTTTTGTTTAAAATAGTTCTAAATCGCATGCCAGCTACTGTAGGCTCCAGATTCTATTAATGAGGGATGGAAAACTAAAGCAGCTGCTTGTCCTCTGAGAGCTTGTGCCAGGAAGCTTCTAAAACCCTGCCATGGGTCTCTGCAGTCCCATCAGAGGCTTCTAGCTAATGGGGTGGTTTTTCTAGGACAGTGTTTCTCAAGGTGTAATCCAAGAATGACTTGTTCAGAGATCACCTGGAAAGCTTATTTAAAATACAGTTTTCTATCCCCAGCCCTGAACTCACTAAATTTGAATCTCCAGGGGTGGGTGCAAACATCTGCATTTTGAACACATTCTTTTTTTTTTTTACTTGCAAATGTATTTATTACACTTTACAGATTAGTTAAGTTATATATACACACAAATACAATTTTAACTGTAAAATCACAACAAACTAGTTACATTTAAATCCCTGACTCTGTAGAAGACAATTTAGAAGTCTTCTAGTCCCCTAACTTTACCTTCCTTAAATCATAAAAAATAAAATAAAATCTGATAGTTTTAACTTCAAGTTAAAGACGATGGGGTGATATCACATTTCATCACTCAAAAATGGAAATTTTACCTCTCTATACAAAGCCTTTCACATGCTACATTGACACTGAAAGTACCATTACAAGACTTTAAATGTGTAAAATATTTAATTAAAAGCTTCAAGGATTTTCTTTAAGATTGTGGGTGTTTAACTTGGCTCTAATAACTAGAATGGGGAATGAAACTAACAAACTTGTTGTTTTCTCCTTCAGTCCAATTTTAAAATAGTGCTTTCTGTCCTTCTCATCACCATCTGATCGCTTCTAAAGGAGGATAATATATGGAAGAGTCCTTAACCAAGCTTTCACTCATTTGGTAGTGAGGTTGGAATCCCATGGGGAACAATTTTCCAAAATCCAATAAAAGATGTCCCATTATTTTCAAATACGCAGAGGTGATAGATTTCAGAAACACAAAACACAAGTCTCTGAAATAAAATGCTTCAGTCTGGTTTTAAAAGAATGCCTATGTGTTGTCAAAAAGCTTTTTCAAGCAAATGATGCTGGCTTTCCAACTGACATAGCTAGTATTTGAAATAAGCCTGTTTTCATGGTATTATACCAGACTCTATAAATGCAATCCCTATAATTACCTAAAGTAGAGGTGCATAAAACACATAAAATAAGGACTCTGCAAAAATCTGACCAGCTTTTATGGTGTCTCACTCTCAGTGTGTTTAAGTATGAATATATAAACATTGGAGGCAGTTCTTAGAACAAACCAGATAAAAATAAAATAATGACCAGGTAGGTTATAAACTGAGGTAATAACTCTGCAAACACTTCTAATGAAAAAATTCAAAATTAAGAGGTCACCTATTCTAGTTGTTTTCCATTACCTGTGACAGGAGACACATGGAGTAAAAGCAGACCATTAAGGAGGTGGTTAACAACGCCTCAACCTAACTTACGCACACCATATAAAGCTAACTAAATAAACCAAACACAGCCAGTCAGTGTAAAGACTTTCATTCAAAAGTAAACTTTGGGCTAAAGATATCAAGACTTTCTAGTTGTTAACCTGTAGTTCTATCCTTTCCTGAAAGTACAGGCCTTGCCATTCCTTCTCTCATTATTAGAATGGTAGAAAACAATAGAACTAGATATTGACCAAAGTTTATATTTTACATTTCAAACTTGAAAACTCAGAACTGCCCATTTCCAAGTTTATAGTGACATCTGGACAGGTTTTTTTTTTTTTTTTTTTTGCTTTTTTTTTTTTATTATACTTTAAGTTCTAGGGTACATGTGCACAACGTGCAGGTTTGTTACATATATATACAAGTGCCATGTTGGTGTGCTGCACCCATTAACTCATCATTTACATTAGGTATATCTCTTAAGGCTATCCTTCCCCCCCCCCGCCCCCCCCCACAATAAGACCCGGTGTGTGCTGCTCCCTTTCCTGTGTCTGGACAGGTTTTTATAGTGATGGTGCTGAGGCATGCTATTCACAAACACTGGTTTTCTGTTGAGAGTATATATACCCACACCAAATTACCCTGAAATGTCTCCTATTTTCTTCCTAGGAAAATTCTAGGCTTTTAAGTTTAAAAAATAAATGCTATCATGCAATTATTACTTTCTGGAGTTAAGCACATTCTTATGCACAGCAAGATTTGAGGAACACTATAATCTAGAACCACTCTAAAATGAATCATTTCCCCTAAAATCAAGTGGAATTTTCCTCAACCAGAAACCTCAGTCTGCCTTTCCTAATTTTCTCCCAGCAATATTTTTTATTCAAAGTTGATGGCTCGTGCCTGTAATCCCAGCACTTTGGGAGGCCAAGAGAAGCAGATTGCTTGAGCCCAGCAGTTGGAGACCAGCCTAGGAAACATGGTGAAACCCCGTCTCTATAAAAAATACAAAAATTAGCTAGGCTTGGTGGCGCGTGCCTGTAGTCCCAGCTACTCAGGAGGCTGAGGTGGATCACCTGAGTCAAGGCTGCAGTGAGCAGTGCAATGATCACGCCACCATATTCGAGCCTGGAGACCCTATCTCAAAAAAAAAAAAAAAAAAAAAAAACAGAGTTGAATAAACTCTCGCCTGCTTAATTATTCCCCTCACCAATTATGGTGAAACTCAGTTTAAAAGATTTTACTTTCACTAGTCAGTAAAGTCCAGATATAAAATATCTCACCACTTTTTGAATATGGCCCTTATAGGAGTCAGATTGTGTCCCTGATTCATTGTGAGAGAGAATGCATCTCACCCCAGAATATAAAAAGCTCCCAGAACAGGCGTGATGGGTAAATAAGAGTTACCATGGCATCCTGCTCCTCTGTGGACTCCCCTTGTTACAGATTTAGTTGTAAATATCATTCTTGGCTAAGTTCCTCATTCGTATGACTCTGTGATTTGTCAAGTGTGAACTAATATGAACCCTCTTTTCGTACATTTAAGGTGTTGACTTTGATCCTGGCATTAGAATAAAATAGTACACTTCCCCTAACCAGTTCACCTGGCAGATAATAGGCCCTTGATAAATATGTGTGCAATGAATGACCAGCTGGATAACACTGCTCTGTTATCTCACCACATAAACACTGGAGGTAACTCTTAGAACAAACCAGATAAAAATAAAATAATGACCAGGTAGACCATTAGAATATAAAAAGCTCCCAGAACAGGTGTGATGAGTAAATAAGAGCTACCATGGCATCTTGCTCCTCTGTGGCCTCCCAGAGGTTAATAAACCTGCTGAGAATCTACTCAAAGAAGTCTCATGGTCTCTCTCATAACCCATAACAGATATGCCTTACCTAATTACTAAGTCATTCATTAATTCATAACTATTTATTGAGCACCTATTATGTGTCAGGCACTGTTCTAGCTGCTGGGGATGCAGAAGTTAATATAAAATTTCTGTCCTAGTGGAAACTATTTCAGTGAATGATGATAGACAATAAACAAACGGATCAATGAGAGAAATAAAGATAGGGGTAACTATTATGAAGAAAATGAAATAGATGTGATAGAGAATGTATTGTTTAGGGTACACCTGAATTTCAGTAACAGAGAGATTGAAAATACGGTGCTTAAAGAAAATAAAAGTGTATTTTTTTGCTCCCAAAGGTGACCTGTCCAGGGGTGGAAGATGCTGCATCTACCAGAGTCCCCAAGGACCAAGGTACCATCCATCTCCCTGTTCATCTCCCAGAGTGGTGTACTCATCCAGTGCACTCATCCGGAGCAATTCACATGCACCATGTCTACATTCCAGCCTGTGGTAAAGCAAGAGAGGATGACCAGGACACATGATGCATCAATAAGATGACTACAACTGTTGTGTTTTCATTCCTTTCACTTCCCATTGGCCCAAACTTAGTCACGTGACCACAACAATTACAAGGCCATCTGGGAAGTGTAGTATCTATTTGAGCAGTTGGGTGTCTGGCTACAAATTGGGGCATTCTGTTATTTTAATAATAAAGGAATAAAAGACACACACTGTGGTCTTCTGCCATAATTGTCCAGTTGTACTCTGGACTAGAGGTGAAGATTTTTTAGATGGGGGTTTGGTTAAACTAGTTAGAAAGACCCCTGAGGAGGGACATTTGATATGAGATTGAAAGACACAAAGGATGCAGTCATGGAATATATGAAAATTAAAACATCAGCAACCATGAGTAAAGATGACAGTGGACCTGTGTATGCTTCAAACTAAAGTTTTAATTGTTTTTTTATTTTTAAATTTATTTTTATTTTCTTTTCTTTTATTTCATTTTATTTATTTATCTTTAGATGGAGGTCTTGCTATATTGCTCAGGCGGGTCTCGAGCTCCTGAACTCAAACAATCCTCCCGCTTCAGTCTCCCAAATAGCTGGGACTATCAGTGCTTTCTACCACACCCAGCTTTTGGTTTTGTTCTTTAATCATTACAATATGTAATTATTTAAGATAAGCTCAATAAAAGAGCATATCATGAGATATATGGCTAAAACATACATTTTATCTATATCTATTTTAACTAGTAAGATTGTCAATCTTATTTCTATATCATACCTGGATGCTTTTGATACATTGGACACATAGTCACAGGGAATAATTTACATAGATGATTGTTCAGTAGAAACGAAATTCTGGAAGCCTGATTTTTTTCCATTCGTTTTTCCAATCATCTCAGATTTCCAAATGGAAAATCTTTGCAATCCCTCCCGTAACCTAAGCTACTGTGCAGCCCATGGACAGGCTAACAGAATGTGGAATGGAGAAATCTTGGTCTAAAGTAAACTGAGAGGAACTTCTAAGTTTGGGCTCAGTTACTAGTCAGATGGATTGTATACAAAGCAAGAAATGTTTTGACATTGATTATGAGGACAGAAAATGCCTCCTGGAAAGGCGACTTGTCCTTGCCCCATTCTGGGCATTTGCCATGTACTTGATAGATTCAGGTCTAATTGAAACCATAAGAAACACCACCTGAGGCTGACCCATAGTCCATCTGGCCCACTGCTCAGGCTCAGACAGAAGCATCCAAAGACTCCGGGTGAGGAGGTCCAATGCCTCATCTGATTTCAGCCACGAGATGGTAGAAACATACCCTAAAGAGCCCTCACTTTTCTCTGCCAAAATAAGGGATTGTGAGTGAGGCTGTGCTGCTGTCCTCTCCCAAGTCTCTCGCTTCCTCTCAGAGGAGCTGTCATCTGCCTCCAAGTTCATTAGTGTTCATTTATTAAACAACAGACCTAGCTCCTGACAAGGCTTGCAGGGAATGTATACTTCACAAGAAAGAGCCTCAGATATTGGGGACAAAAATGATCCGAAGCACCATTTTGCCAGGTAATTTATCTACTTGGCAAACCCTGGGCTTGTGAAGACATGGCCTGCCTTCTCCTTCAGTGAAATTAGATAGTTGTTTCTGAATAGTAACGTTTTATATTTTAGTGCGTCGAGGTCATATCCCCTTCTATCTATGGGCTCCCCAGGTAATGAGTTTCGTTAAATATTTTCTTTGCTGTGAAATTTCCCTCACAACAGCACCCATCCCTTGAGCTAACCAAAAACTTTAAGGTACACTCTAACCACAAGATTTTCAGAGAAAACCTTTATTTAAATTGTGTGTGTGTGTGTGTGTGTGTGTGTGTGTGTAAACATAGTGTGAGTAGATAGCATATGAAAGCTGAAAATTTTCGGATGCTGTCCACATCTCCATCCTTCCACCTGTCCCCCACCTGGCTGGCATGGGCTGGAGGGGCAGGGAGTGTTCTGGATGCAGCCTCCTGCAACCTAAATGGCCTTTGTTTCATACCTCAGAACTGCTTAACACCCCTGACATGTTCTTAGCTATGAGCTCAGTTCCTGGATTCTTCCAAAATCTGTAGCCCACACCTTTCTTAACTTTCAAATCCTCAAACTATAAAGCCTGAAATAAAAAGTGCATATAAAGCAGAAGAATGCAGACTGAAACCCTGAGTGCTTGGGAGCTTCCAGGAGTACTTTGCACTCATCAACTAGAGGATGTAAAAGTACCAGTACCCACAGCACACCAGTCCCACACGAAGGCATAGAAGTGTTCTTTGATCTAAAAGGATCGGGGAAGCTGAGTCACCACGTGCTACCACTTCCCTAACTGGACAATGCTTTGGAAAAAAAATGGATTGCATCTTAATTCTAACCCTCCACCATTTGGAAAATGAGGATACCGGGACCCAGAGGGATTTGGGGACTTGCCTCAGGTCACAAAGTCAGGGAGGGGCAAGCAGTGATGGCAAGCAGGCATCTAGTGTCGTTTTCATTCTACCACAGTGTTTGTTGGAAATAGTATATTTCTGCTTGTGAGGCAATCTTCAGTCTGCAGAGCCACAGTGTAACGTTTTGGCATGGAGTAGCAGTGTCGTAATCTTCCTCTAACACTTCCCCAGTCCTAAAAACCATATAAGGAATTTGAATCTCTATCATGGTTCCCAATTAGCTTTGACAAACTTGGTGTCTTGCCAACCAGTAAACTACATCACACCCACTGATTCCAACAGGGCAAATCATTCTATTAAACACCGAGACTTAATATCTCAGCTAAAAACAACCATCTGTTCACACTTAATTACCATCTTCCCCAAACATATTTATTTGACAATCTTAAAGAAAACTCCACTTGCAGAGAGGACTGAGGATTTGAAGGTTTCACATTTCTGCTTAAGAGCTGTCAATTAAACTTAAAATTATCTCAGACCTGGTTCAAGTCCTACTGGAAACAGAAACATACATTTTTCAGATGGTTCCAAAAACATTCTTGCATTTATTTTCTAAAAAGAAAACTTTTAAGAACAAATCACGAAAGAAAATAAAATGCGCTGCCTTGCTTTTTCTTTCCCTTTTTTTTTCTTTCTTTCTAACTTTCTTAAACATACTTGTTCTCGAAAGAAAAAAATGGGAAGGAAAATACTCAGATGCCAGGTGTACCTTTATTAATTGGCTTAACATGCTAGTCAAGAAGCCAGCTAGCTACGGTAACCACCATCATCATCCCTCTGTGCCTCTCAAAGGAGACTGCTGGGTTTCAATCACTGCACATGAGAGTTTTTTATTCTCGTGTCACCCCTGTAGAGATCTAATTTACATGTGATCATTTAAAGCCTCTTTTGAATGTTTTAAATAGTCAGAATCTCAATAGCTCTCAACTTTTCAGTAGGGGCTTTAGCTTTAATTGTATTGTACATCAGGTATTTTTATAAAGTTAGACACTAACCTCAAGAAATGTATAGCAAAGAAAGGAATTCCTTTGTCAAGCAAATAAAAAAAAAAAGTTGATAACCACAACATTCATAACCAAGACTTCTTTTTTTTTTTTTTTGGCTTAACTATTAGCCACCCCAGAAGGCAAAATATCCCTATCCCTAAATTTTAAAAATATTCTATTTGGGGAGTTATTTTTTGGAGTGAAGAAGAATTAGTTGGACCACCTCTGGCCATCTGTGTGTTTTTTCATTTTTGTAGCCTTTGCTGATTGCAATGCACTCTGGTATCTTGGACAATCTTGGGGAAAAATAAGCAATTAAGAAGCTTTCTAGAGACCAACAGTTGTACAGGAATGACTTGCAAACATTTCATCACTCAGGGAATAAACATCATTGCTTATGATGTACCAGTTTCTCTGCTAATATCTGGGAATACAACCATAAGCCAGATAAACAAGTTTGTTGTCTTCCTGGAGCTTCCAGTCTAGAGACAGAGACTAAGAATGCTGCTTAAATAACAACATACATAGAAGAAAAATGATCTGTCAAAAAAAATCTGGCTTTTTAAAAGTAATTTTCACAAAACGGTGAATATACTGTTTCAATATTTTAAATACTGACCTATACAAAAATAAAGGAATTAGCATCTATTTCATTGCTACTATATGCAAAGGGCTTTCCAAATATTCTCCTTTAATTTTTACAAAGATCTTTGTAAGCAGATATTAAGAACAACTGAGTCTCAAAAGTTGAAGTGTCCAAAATGAAAACGTGGCCTGTAAGGGATAAAGCCCAGTAATAACATCCACATTCATCTGATTCAAAAGTCCATGCATTTTCCCCCATACCTCCTGATTTCCTTGACTAATCTTTGGCACCTTAGCTGAAAAGCTCACATGGCTTCAGACTTCTCTTTCAACAGTGTACAAGGAGGCACACAAGGTTCTCTAGCTGATATCTTTATCTCTGATTCGAATAATTATCTGAAAGTCCAGACACTTCATTTAACCTTAAGTAAAATCTTCAGACAACCCCACCCCCTGTCTCCAGTAGCAACACAGTCTGATGTTTCATAATTCCACAAGCATGCTCACACTGAATGAACTGCAACTTGCTTAGCAAATTTTCATTGCAGACCAAGTTTCTGTGCTAATCTGGAATTGATACCTTGAAAAAATACAGCCCAATTGGGAAGTTAAAGAGTCTGTATATCTCAACATTCATTAGTCATAAAATAATGAACTAGCAGCAAAAAGGTCTACCTTCCTAAAGCATATTACAATCTGATCGCACAAGTCTTTTTTTCTAAACACCTACAAAGGGAAGTGGATGGTCCTACTGGAATCCTACTAGACATATAAGTCAAAAATTTTATATTACATTTTATAAAGAGTTTATTCCCCTACAATATTTAAAGGAATTAGTTGAGAACATTGGCCAATAAGCAACCCACATTTACCTACAGAATCATCTTAAAATATTTTACCTTTTTAAAAAAGTACACATTTTGCTTCCACTATGTAGCACCAAAGGGCCACTCCAGAGCGCCCCTCCCACTGAATAAACTAAAACCTCTCAAAAACAAAAATAAAATAACCACAAGAAGACCAAAAATATAGAAGAAAAGTAAGGGGAAAGGTAGATTCAAGAATCCTTAACAAAATATTAGCACATTGAGTTCAACAATATACAGATGATACATCATAACTATGTAGAATTTATTCCAAAGAACTAATGTTAGTTTTAGCATTTGAACACCAATCAAACATAATTCACTCATTAACAAATTAAAGGAGAATATTCATATTATCATTTTAATAGATAGGGAAAAGACATTTGACAAAATTCAGCACTCGTTTGTGTTTTTTTTTTTTTTTTTTAACTCTCAGCAAACTAAAAATATTAGGAAATTTTCTCAAACTGACCAATAGTCATCCATGCAAAACCTACGGCTAACATCATACTTAACATTAGTACCCTAAGATTGGTAATAATTCAAGGGATCCTACTTTCACCGCTTCTATTCAATATTATACTGGGAGTCTAAACCATTGCAATAATTTTTAAGAGGGAGAGGGAAGAAAAATGAAAAAGATGGGAAAGAAATGAAAAGAATAAAGATCAATAAGAAAGTAAAATAATATTTACAGACAATAGAATTATTTATGTAGGAAATCTCAGGGAATCCACAAAATAATTACTAGAACTAATAAATAAGTTTGGCAAGATACACAGATGATATTTTTAAGTCATTGTATTCCAATATATAAGCAGCAACAATTCAAAACTGAAATTCAAAAAAATTCCATTTACAATAGCAACAAAAAAATTGTTCTAAGCAAGTCAAATATGTCTACACCAAAAACTATGGAATACTGCTGAAAGTAAAGAAAACCTAAATAAAAGGGAAGATAGACCATATTCATAGATTTAAAGACTCCATGTATTAGTCAGTGTTCTCCAGAGGACATACATAAGAGGAGATTTACCGTGGGAATTGGTTCACTTAAGTATAGAGGCTGAGGATTCCCATGATATGCTGTCTACTAGCTGAAAAACCAGGAAAATCATTGGTGTAATTCAGTCTGAGCCTGAAGGTCTGAGAACCAGAGGAAGGGTGATGGCACTGGTATAAGTCACAGAATCCAAAAGCCCAAGAACTCAAGCTTCAATATCCAAGGGCCAAAGAAAATGGGTATCCTAGCTCAAGGAGAGAGAGAGTTCCCCTTCCTGTACATTTTGGTTCTACTCGTTTCCTCAGTGGATTGCATGATGCCTACCAGTGTTGGCAGAGTGGATCTTCTATACTCAGTCCACTGTTTCAAACACTAATCTCTTCCAGAAACACCATCACAGATACACCCAGAAATGATGTTGTTTACCAGCTATCTGGGCTTCTCTTAAACCAATCAAGCTGACATATAAAAATAACCATCACATTCTATATATATATATATATATATATATATATGAAAACACAAAAGACCAAAGCACTCTGTTAAAAGAAGAACAAGGTTGGGACACTTACCTGATTTCAAAAAATATTTTATAAAACTCCAATAATAAAAGGAATATGGGCTGGGTGCAGAGGCTTATGCCTGTAATCCCAGCGCTTTGGGAGGCCAAGGCAGGAGGATCACTTGAGGCCAAGAGTTTGACACCATCCTGGGCAACACAGACAAGACCCTGTCTCTACAGAAAAAAAAAAATTTGTTTTAAATTAGCCAAGCAAGGTAGTACATGCCTGTATTCCTAGCTACTCAGGAGACTCAAGCAGGAGGATAATTTGAGCCCAGGAGTTCAAGGTTACAACAAGCTATGATTGCACCACCGCACTCCAGCCTAGGTGACAGAGTGAGACTCTGTCTCTAAAAATAAATAAATAATAAATAAAATAATATAAAATAAAAGGCATTATGATACTGGTGAGAAGATATATATATAAATTTATAGAAAAGAATAGAGAATACAGAAATAAACCACATACATATGGTTGATTTTTTTTTTTTTACAAAAATACTAAGGCAATTTGATGGGGAAAGGAAAGTATTTTCAACAAATGATGCTGGACACACTGTTCAGAAAAAAAATTAATGTGGACCTTTATCTCACGCCATCCACAAAAATTAACTCAAAGTGATCATAGTCCTAAATTTAAAACATAAAACTCTAAAATTTTTTTACAAAAAGCGCAGGAGAATTACATCTCTGGGTAGGCAAACATTTCTTGGCTAGAACACAAAGAGCATGAGCCATAAAAGAAAAAAAATAACTGATCTTTGACCAAGTTTTAAGTGTTTTACTATTTGAAAGACACCACTAAGAAAACAAAACAGCAAGCCACAGACCTGGGAAAATATTTACTAAATATATATCAGACAAGTTCTTGCACATAGAATGTATTTGAAAATTTTATCACTCAACAGTAAGAAGACAAACAATCCAATCTTTAAAATAAGTAAAACATTTAAATACTTTACCTAAAAGGACCTATAGTTGGCTCAGAAGCATATGAAAAGAGCTCATATGGTTAGTTATCAGAAGTGCAAATTAAAACTACAATGAGATACTACTCTCCACCTATTATTCTATATATATGATATATATTTTAGAACATATATCCTATAAATATATTTTAATATTCTATACATTAGAATATTCTATAATACATATTCTAATATTAGAATATTCTAATATTCTATATCATATATATTTTAATGTTCTATATGTTAGAATATTCTAGAATATATATTCTAATATTAAAATATTCCAATATTCTAGAATAAATATCCTATATATTCTAATATTCTATATATTAGAATATTCTAGAATATATTAGAATATTCTTGAATATATATTACATATTCTAATATTCTAGAAAATATATTCTAATATTCTAATATATTCTAGAATATATATTAGGATATTCAAATATTCTAGAATATTATTATATATATTCTAATATATTCTAGAATATATATCTTATATATATACATTTTAAACTGGCACTACCAAGTGTTGGTGAGGATGTGGACAATTGCTGATGAGAATGTAAAGCACAACTATTTTGGAAAACTGGCAAGTTCTTTAAAATATAAAATATATAAAATTTATATAAAATATATCATAGGATATATATTCCTAGGTTTTTATCCAAGAGAAATGAAAGCATATGTCCACACTAAGACTTATACACAAATGTTCATAGCAACTTTATTTGTAATTGCCAAAAACTGAAAACAGCTTCAATGTCCATTAACACAATTTGTGGTACATCCATATAATGCAAAACTACTCAGCAATACAAAGGAACAAACTACCGATATGTTCAACAAATTAAGATTTCAGAGGAATGTCAGAATTATTATGCTGATTGAAAGAAGCATGACCCTAAGGAGCAAACACTGTATGATTCTATTTACATGAAATTCTTAAAAATGTAAACGAACCTATAGTGACAGAAAGCAGATCAGTAGTTGCCTGTGAATCTTGGCAGAGGGAGGGGTGGATTTATAAAGGAGTTGGAAAAAAATTTTATGAGAGAGAAATAACTGTTAACTTGATTATGGTGATGGTTTCATGGGTGTATACATTTGTCAAAATTGATAAAATTATACTTTAAAACATTGTACTTCAATTATAGCTCAATAAAATTGTTAAATAAATCAATATAATTTTTCTACTTGCCCTAAATATGTGAGATACATAGCCCATGCTCCTGGGCCAAGTTCCCAAGTTTGACCACATAAGATTATGATGTAATAAAATGCTGTTTTGAAAATGTGGAAAGTATTAATTAACACAGAGAAACGATATGTGATGATTAACAATAAGGATCTCAGAGTTCAACATATCCAAGTTTGAATCTCAGTTCTCTCTCTCACTTTCAAAGTGACCTCGCATGAAACTAACTTTTTTGTGCCTCAGTTTCCTCATCTGTAAAATGGAGATAATAGTACAACTTATTCCATTAATTTATTTTGGATATTCAATAAGAACACATGCCCAGTAGGTTCCTAATAAATTAAAACACTGCTGTAATACTCAAATGGTATCCCAAATATTCTAATTCTTTTTAAAATTACTGCAAGTTTAAGGAAATTACCCAGGCAAGTCTGCATAGCTAGGTGGGGCGAATTCAAGCAGCCAATCATTGATTATATCTTGTCCAAATTTGCTTAATTGTTGGGTGTGTTTTCATGGGTACTTTATTGCAATAAGACTATAACCAAGTTTTATCTTTCCCCATTCATATCCTCTTGTTTGTAATCATATCAAAATCCTTTTGTGAGGTTATTTGATTTAAACACTGGATATAGATGTCCCCCCAGGAAGTCTGTTAACTATTTCTGTTTATAAGTGGATTGGACTTGTTTATATCTTGTCCTTCAACTATGATAGTGACCTGGTCCAATTTGGAACTAACTCCATCTAGTACACAGTTGGAACTCAATAAATACTAATATCTTTATTTCTCTAGTTCGAGATTTAGGTTTATTAACATAGCTGAAGTGCACATGATAAGATCGAAATCTCACAGGACTACTGGGTTCAGAGATAGATTTCATATTAGGTTCATGAGGGTTTCAATGAAATACAAGTATAGCAAATCCATCCTTTTAATATTACAGCTGCTTCTGATCCTAAGTTGATAACAGCATTCTATTTTTACTATTTCAAAGCAGAGTAGATGTTCACTTCATTGACCCCTAAAGAGACAGGGATCCAAATAAATAGGTGCCTACTACATGCCAGCCATTGTGCTATTAATAGAAACTTTTTATATCATTTCTATAAATTCTCGTAATAAGCCACTTCTGTGTTACACATGAGATTACTGAGGCTTGGCTTGCTCAAGGTTGTACCTGTAGTATGGGATAATGAAGCTAGGATATGAAGCTATATGGATTTTGGGTGTATAACCTATGTTCTGTACATTATATCATATCACTTCTCAACATCTGTGAATTTAGAAAGGATGACTTTATAATTTATCTTCCAGCTGGAGACACTGCTAAGAGCACAAGCTGCAGAGAGCTCTTTAATAATTATGCCAGAGCTAGGCACAGTGGCTCACACCTGTAATCCCAGCACTTTTGGAGGCCAAGATGCGAGAATCACTTGAGCCCAGGAGTTCAAGACCAACCTGGGCAATATAGTGAGACCTGGTCTCTACAAAAAATTTTAAAGATTAGCCAAACATGGTGGCATGTTCCTGTAGTCCCAGCTGTTTGTGGGTCTGAGGTGCGAGGATTGCTTGAGCCTGGGAAATGGAAACCCTGTCTCAAGAAATAATAATAATAATAACTATTATTATTAATATGCCAGAACAGTAGGTATAAACTATGAACCGCTGGGCAAACCAAGGTGAATAGTGACTAGTCTGAGCTATTCAAGCAAAATATTTTGAAGCAAAAAGATATCAAGCAAGGAGGTGAGAACAGTTTGTCACATGCTGAACACTGGCCAAATAGGCTCTCTACAAAGGAAGACGTGACTCCCATTTTAGGGAAAATATTTCAGGGCCTGATCAAGCTCCTTACCACTCATCATACGGTCTGCAGACCAGCAGCAGTACCAGGGAGCTTGTTTAAGATGCAAGATTTTGAACCTACCTCATAGCTATGGAATCAGATTCCGCATTTTAACAAGACATCCCAGTGATTCATACTCATACGCTTTGGATTTGTGTCCCCTCCCAAATCTCAAGTCAAATTGTAATCCTCAACGTTGGAGAAGGGGCCTGGTGGGAGGCATTGGATCAAGGCGGTAGACTTCCCCGTTGCTATTCTCGTGATAGTGAGTGAGTTCTCAGGAGATCTGGTTGTTTACAAATGTGTAGCACTTCCTCCTTTCCCTCTCTTCCTCCTTCTCTGGCCATGTAAGATGTCCCTGCTTCCCCTTCATCTTCCACTATGATTGTAAATTTCCTGAGGCCTCCCCAGTCATGCTTCCTGTACAGCCTGCAGAACTGTGAGTCAATTAAATCTCTTTTATTTATAAATTACCCAGTCTCAGGTAGTTCTTTATAGCAATGTGAGAATGGACTAATACACATATACACAGTAAAATTTGAGAACCACTGGTCTAAAGTTCTACAAACTTGCTTACCATCTGAGTAACACATATAGCTTTTTATAAAATAGAGATTCCAAGGGCCCATTCCCCAGAGATCATGATTATGTGGATTTTGGGTGGACCCAGGAATCTACATTTTAAACTAGCTCTCCAGGAAATCCTGGGGACAGCCAGGTTTGGGGCCAACTTATCTGGAGTGTCCATTGTGAAGGCACCCAACTTTTCATCAGGAATCAAACAGAGTAGTGAAAAGAAGGCAGTCTGAAATACTCTGACATTCACTATCTTACATTTTTATCAAGAAATTTGTCCATTTTTACACACAAAAATCCTCTGGGAGTTAGATTCCATAGTCAAAATTATGTTAGCTGGGGAATTTTTGATGAAATGAAGCAAAGCATAATTCTTCCGAGGAAGGCCTTCCAGTTCCTGGAGCAAACCCACATAGCCATAAGTGTACCCAGACACAGACACAAACATCAAATGAGACAAAATACAGCTTTCCAAATAATACATTCACAACACTGTGACCATATTGCTTGGTCTTTGTGAGTCCATCTGTCCCCTTCAACATCATCCCTGGGCCCAGAGAGTCATGTGGACTGTTTCTATGTCACTTCAGAGGGTACTGCACACAACAGAAGCTAAGGCCTGAACAATAAGAGATGGCTTGTTATATTATATCTGCTGTTCCACCTATATTTATTTTTGGCAGTAAATTTGTTGTTAAGCATCTAGTGAATCTCTAGTGAAGCAATGTGCAGGCATTAAGGTTCAATGACTAGGATGACACTAAAAACCCACATCTCAATCTGTGGTGAAAAAGATATAGCACCAGATTCATCAACAGTGTAGTTCAGAATCGGACAAAAAGTCAAGATCATGAACTCAGAAGTTCACATTCAGGGGCCGGACACAGTAGCTCACGCCTGTAATTCCAGCACTTTGAAAGGCCAAGGTAGGCGGATGACTTGAGGTCAGGAGTTTGAGACCAGCCTGGCCAACATGGCGAAACCTTCTCTCCGCTAAAAAATACAAAAATCAGTCAAGCATGGTGGCATGTACCTGTAGTCCCAGCTACTCGGGAGGCTGAGGCACAAGATCCCTTGAACCTGGGAGACAGAGGTTGCAGTGAACTGAGATGGTGCCACTACACTCCAGCCTGGGCAACAGAGAGAGACTCTGTCTCAAAAAAAAAAAGAAAGCAAAGAAAGAAAGAAAAGAAAAAAGAAAAAGAAAAGAAAAGTTCACATTTAAACTCTGAAACAGGAACTCTCTTGAGAAGTAAAATAAGACAGAAGGGAAGAAGAGAGTGCTCATAACTTGGCCTTCTGAACCAGGTCTAGCAGTAGTCCCCTGCAGCTACCAACCCAAAGTGGATCCTTTTAAAGGAATTCCCGAAATTGTAAATATCTCAGGTATAGCATTTCCAGACTTTATAGTCTCTGCCCTTTGACATAATATCTAATTACTTCTACTGCTTACTTTTTCAATACTTTATAATAAAAGAAAAGGACCGTAAGCAACCTAGTAACCATGGTCTAGATTCAACAATTGTAATATTTTGCCTTATTTGCCCTATTATCTAAATTTTTGTTGAGCCATTTTCAAATGAGTTGCAGACATCATGACACACTACTAAATATTTTAACTTCTTTCTCCTAAGAATAAGCTCTCACATATAACCATAATACTATTAAAACACCAAAGAAAACTGATAAAAATAATTCTCAAATATCACATAGTATCTAGTCCTTATTGAACTTCCCCCAATAGTCCCCAAAATGTTTTTACCCCAACATTTTATTGGAACAATTTTCAAAGAACAAGGTTGAAAGCATTTTACAGTGCACATTCATATATCCACCACCCAGACAATATCATTAATTTTTTACTATGCTTGTTTTGCTACATGTCTTTATACCTTTTTTTTTTTTTTTTTTTGACAGAGTCTCACTCTGTTGCCCAGGCTGCAGTGCAGTGGTGCAACCTCAGCTCATTGCAACCTCCACCTCCTGGGTTCCAGTGATTCTTGTACTTCAGCCTCCTGAGTAGCTGGAACTGTAAGCACGCACCACCATGCCCAGCTAATTTTTGCATTTTTAGTAAAGCCAGGTTTTCACCATGTTGCTCAGGCTGGTCTCGAACTTTTGGCCTCAAGTGATCCACTCACTTTGGCCTCCCAAAGTCCTGAGATTACAGGCATAAGCCACTGTGCCTGGTCATGTCTTTCCATCTATTCATATATACACTTTATTCATCAATCTGTCCTATTTTTTGGTACATCTCAAAGGAAAGTACAACAGTACAGTTTCCCTTAAATATTTTGTATGCAAACCATTAGAGTTCAGTATTTCTTTACAATTTTTTCTTTTGATGGAAAATTTACACACAATGAGATGCACAAATTTTAAATTATACTTGTTAAGTTTTAACAAATATATACATCTGTGTAACCCAAGTTCATATCAAGAAACAGAACATTACCAGGGAGTTATTTCATTGACCCCAGTCAATCCCTTCTCCCACTCCACACCCTCAAGAGGCAAGCACTATTCTGACTTTTTCACCATAGATGAATTTCACCTATTCTAGAACCTCATATAAATAGAATTATACAATATATACTCTTTTGGTCTTGGCTTCTGCCACTCAAAATAATGCTTTTGAGAATCAGCCTATTGTTAAATATAGTTCATACCTTTCATTGCAGAGAAGTATTCCATGTTATAAAAATACCACAACTTGTTTTTCCATTCTCTTAATAATGGACACCTGGATTGTTTCTAGGTTTCGGTTATTATGAATGAAATATTCATGAAAATTCCTGTACAAATGTTTTTTTGCCAATACAGCTGACCCTTGAACATCTTGGGGGTTAGAGGTGCCCACCCCCCATGCAGTTGAAAATTTTCATATAACTTTTGACTCCTAAAAACTTAACTACTAATAGCCTACTGTTGACTGGAAGCCTTACTGATAACATATACAGTCTATTAACACATATTTTGCATGTCATATGTGTCATATGCTATATTCTCACCATAAAGTAAGCTAGAGGAAAGAAAACTTTATTAAGAAAATTGTAAGGAAGAAAAAATACATTTACTATTCATTAAGTGGAAGTGAATCATCATGAAGGTCTTCATCCTCAACGTCTTTACATTAAGTAGGCTGAGGAGGAGGAGGAAGAGAAGGGGCTGGTCTTGCTGTCTCAGAACTGACAGAGGTCAAAACGATGGAGAGGTAGAGGGAAGGCAGGAACAGTTGGCATAACTTTTGTTGAAAAAAATCCACCTGTAAGTGGACCTGCACAGTTTAAACTCATGTTGTTAAAGGGTCAACAGTATATATTTTCATTTCTTTTGGATAAATACCCAGAAGAGGAATTGCTGGGTCCTAGGGTAGGTGTATAATTCATTTTATGAGAAACTTCCAGATATTTTTCCAGAGTGAATATACCATTTACACTTTCACCAACAATGTATGAGGTTTCCAATTGCCGTGTTTCCTTTTTGTACTATTATTATTTCTGCTCTTATCTTTTTAAATTCCTTTCTTCTACTTTACTTTGGGTTTCCTTCACTCTTCCTAGCTTCTTAAAGTATATCCTCAGCTATTGATTTTAGGCTTTTCATTTTTAATATAAGCATTTAAAGCTATAGATTTCCCTCTGAGCATCGCATTAGCTGCTTCCTGCAAATTTTGATATATTGTATTTTTATTTGCTTTTAGTTTAAAATATTTTCTAATTTATTTTGTGATTTATTTCATCTATAAATAATTTAGATGTGTTTAATCCAAACTGTTGATGGTTTCCTAGATACTTTATTGTTATGAATTTGCAAGTAAATGCCATTATGATCAGAGAATACACTTTATATAATTTCAATCTTTTTTAAATTATTGAGGCTTGTTTTATAGTTCAACATGTGGTGTACTGATGAACATACCTTGTACACTTGAAAATAATGTTTACTGATCAGGATTGAGGTATAATGTTTTATAAATATCAATTAGATCAAGACGCTTGATAGTCTTGATTAGAGTCCCTATACCTTTACTGATATTTTGCAGTTTTTTTAATTATTGAGAGAGAGGTGTTTGTTTGTTTGTTCGTTTGTTTTAGAGAAAGGATCTTGCTCTGTCACCCATGATGGAGTGCAGTGGCACAATCATAGCTCACTGTAGCCTCAAACTCCTGGACTGAAGCAATCCTCCCTCAAGAGTGGGGTTTTAAACCTCCAACTATAATTTTAGAATTACCTATTTTTCCTTACTTATTTCAATTTTTACATCATGCATTTTGAAGTATAATTTTAGAATTACCTATTTTTCCCTTACTCATGTCAAATTTTACTTCATGTATTTTGAAGTAACTATTTGTTTTCTAAAATGGATATAATTGAGTATTCTTACCCAAATGTTTAACCTGAATCTTATCAAGCCTTTAGATCTACCTAATTTCCTACCCTGAAAAGGAACAAGTTAAACAACAGTATGCAGGAACAACCAGGCACATCCAGAATAAGAAATGCTCTATGAGATAATTGGCCTGATATTTTCAGAATATCAATGTCATATAAAGGGAGAGATTAGGAGTACTGCTCTACCTTACAAAATTTAGGAGATATGTCAAGTACATGTAAGCTGTCTTCTTTAGGCAGCTGATCATTTTTGCATATAGAACCAAGACTTGAAAGACAGTGATGTAAATGTTTCACTTTGAATGTTAGAGAATTCAATACTAGAGAGAAAATGTAACCAGATTATGTAGTACTGAGTGTACAAAGAAGACAGGCTCATTGAAGGCAGAAAGATCAACCAGATCCTAGAAGGGAGACTTTAGCAATTTCCATGCTAGAATCCCTCAAGCTAGACTATAGCATCAGAGTGTATTGGAACTTTGTGTGGTGGGCTGGAGGTAAAGAAAAGGAATTCTCACTGTACTCATCCATGCCATAATTCTGGCTTCATTGGAAGCCACTAACCATAGAAGAAAGCAAACTTGTTCACATTTGCTGCTCCTAGTTTGGTTTTGGTGATGTATGCTGTGATGTGCTGCCCAGATCCCCACTTCAGGAATGAAGAATTGGTTTCCCATCTGCTGGGAAGATTGTAAGATGACAGCCCTCTGCAGAGGGCCCTCTCCAGGAACTGCCTCAGCGGAAGGCAGCCTGTATTCAATGACTGGATAAAGATCTTGCTCCTAACTCCAAGTTGATACAACTCTAAAGGAGCCTCAGAGCTCCCCATGGGGCGGCTGAGCCTTTATTACATGGAAGCACAGCCAGTCTCTCGCCTGCCATGTCCTCATTGTCCCATGCCTTCCACACTTGTTGATCCCAAGAATACTCTCTGGTACCCTTCCTGTGAGCCGATCATCATCTCAGAATCAGCTTTCTGGAGAATCCAAGCCTGCAGCAAGATTACATACCAATTACCTTTGGAGAGCTCACCATGCTTTCATCATTATTTCTATAGCAACTGAATTTACTCTGATTTTGCAGAAGGGGAAATTGAGGTGCAAAATTTCTGTGACTTGCCTGAGATTATCTGAGATATTCTCAATATTGTGCAAAGGCAGTGTGCCAAGGCGTTCTCAAGAACCATGTAAGTATGCTGCCAAGTTTTCATCTATGTATAAAGTTTATTTTTACTACAACAGAGTAAAACACACCATTCTAGCAATGTGTGCCAGATGGAATGTGGGTTTGTGGGGTCGGGTACAGCACAGGGTATAACAAATTTAGAATGTGTTAAGAAGCAGAGTACTCAAAGAAAAATAGTATGCTTACTAGAAATGTGATATGCTCGCCTCATGCGTATATAAGAGGATGCGGGCAGGACAGTAAATCTACTGAAACAGCAACACCATGCTGAAGGGACAGTGACTATTGCAATAACTGCACATGGTTTAAGGAACACTGCAAAATACCATCTTACCATAGGAGTAGTTACATTAATGTTTTAGCTGCCCAGTATATTTTGGGGTTTGCTATCAAAATGTCAAGTATTCAAAGATCTGCACCAAACACAAAAAAAATGTTTGAAGAACCTGAGCTAGGGATTAGAATTTAGAAAATCTGGGCTCCCATGAATCCTATCTTTACCTAATTATGTTAAAACAGAGACTAAATATCATTTGTAATACCCCAAGTTGAAAAGCCTGTGCTGTTTTCTCATAAAAGTAAGCATATTAGCATTTGAATCATGTTAAACATAGGATTACTAATCAGAAGAGAAGATAAAGGAGAGGGGGAATGTTTACGTGAGAAACAAAGGCAGCATGTTGATGTCCCTGGATCTGCTCAACATAAAGATGCACACCCAGAGAGTGAATAAAAGCATGGCACCTCATTTTGACAGTGCCTACACTGGCTTTCTATTTTCTTTTCTCTTTAAGTTTGTGGCGTATTCTCTGCCAATCGCATTCCTCCAGCAGAGCCTCTCAGTTCAGCAGCACAAAGCCTTCTTTGTGCCCCTGAGAGTGACATATTGATAAGCCTGAAAGAGTCAGATGATAAAGGCTTTTCGTTTGTTCAGGCTTTGGTGAGATCCCATTTTCAAAATGTCCATGGCTAGGCCTCCAGAGTCAACTATGAACTGCTGTATTTTATAATTTAGGGGCAAATCTGAAACTGTTTTTACACACACTCAAGCAGAAAGTCTGCTCTCCAGCATCAAGACGGGTTGTGGTAATGATCCTGAATTCATCACATAACCACACAACCCCTTATTTCATGCAAGCTAGTGGAAAGTCACAAAACTCACTTTCAGGTCTTGCTTTTAAACATATTTAAAACCAAAGGAACTATTTCAAGTCTGAAGCCAAAAGTTAAGGAGCGTTTTAATTCTCTCACTTCTTATCGGCAGCACCTCCTAGTTATTCTTCTCCCAACAGGCTCATAATTTTCATTAACGAGGCTGGCAGCTCTGACTTTGCCTGGAGGGGAATGTAACCCAGAGCAGCTGACAAGAGCTTGAAATTCTCTGGTTTTTGTCACTTGCTATTAGAATCACAGCCTTTTCTAAATTTAGCATAGTGAGTCATATTAAATGGTGACCTGATTGCAAAGCCTCATCAAGTTTGTCTGGGGGTGCAATCAACAACACATCGGACTGTAAAGGTCAACAATGTTAACATTTCAGAGCCTCCTCCTAGTTCAACACTACAAAAGAAAATGGCATTGTCAACTAGGTTTTACTCACAGGACAGTATATAGATGTGTTCGTATGGATTTTTTAGCTTCCTTTTCCACTGCGCACAGTATGGTTTATGGATTCATAGCATATACGTATGCCAACTTGTGGCTCTCCAGGATTAATTTCACTTTATCCACTATGTTGCTAAACCTCTTAGGGAATTCATGGTTTAGCGCAATGGGCTGACATAGCACTAATTTAATTCAGATTCCGTTTTCATACTGTCACAATTTTAACTATTGCAGCATTGTTTGTGGGAATTCAGATAAGGTTGTTTAATGAAAGAAAAGTGACAAGACACTCTTTGGTATCTTTGATTGCAGCCTAGCCCTCACCCTTCATATCCAGCAGGTCATCAAGATCTAGAAGATCCTACTTCAATCCAGCAGCTGGCATCTCCACCTCCTGTCACTGCTGTGGCCTTAATCCAGATCTCTTAAGCTTTCCTCAGGGTTCTTACAGTACCTTCCTCCCTCCTGTCTTCTGCCAGTTTCTCTGCCTTGTAATCATGATTCTTTCTAATCTGATCTCTTCATTTACTATCTTAAAAACCATCCTTGTTAGGCATCCTTTGCCTATAAGATAAAAGAAAAAAAAAAAAAAAGCATGGCTTCATGGAAAGTGGAAAACATTTGGGCTTCATAATGCTACTTGAATGAGTGAATTCACCGCAGTCTACAGCCTTGTCCTCAGATTCATAGGCTCAGAAATTCAATCAGTATCACAGCAGTGGACCCACATAATCTAAGCCTGCAAAAGTCATGTAAGAACCAAAATTGTCAGTATATAAATTTTCATGGAAACATACCTGCTAAACAAGCCCTAATTCTCATCTTGGCCTGAGCCTCACCTTCCTCCTCCAGAAGAAGTTACATGAGTAACCACTTTATAATAGGATTCTTTATGGCCACAGAATTAGCTCAAGGAGAGTTAGTTGTTTGGCCATTTGGGGCCTTGAGAATCATGGTTCAGGCTGTGGTGAACAGGTACATGCAGCAGATACAAGGAATGCTCTCTCATGACACCAATTCATTGGTCTTCTATTTTCTACAGTCCAAGCTGACCAGTTCTCTTCTGTTGGCCAAAACAATGGATCGAGTTCCTGTGTTTTGCACAGAATCCATGTCACCTCCCTGAGATTGCATATCCCTTGGAATTCTGGGAATTCCTAAGCTCTTCAGTAACAAACTCCCTGATAGGCCCAACTGGCTTTTGCTTTACTCTCTCAGTTAACTGAACACATTCAATCTATGTCCTCCCAGCGAACATCTCTACTCCCCAGTTCTTTTCCTGCTGCCCTTTAAAACCTGGCCCCAAACTGCCTTATCCTCACTGTTCCCACACATACCATTCTCTCCAGCCACAACGAATTCTTCGCCTTTCTCCTTTCATGCTGGATAAGCAGACTCCTTATGTTGTAAGCCACAGAAACTAGCTCTGGCTAACTTCAGCAGAGAAGAGATTTACTGGGAGTAGATGAGGTAGCTTACAGCATTGAAGGCAAAATTGAAAAACCAGTTTTTTGAAAGGATAGAAACCAGGGCAGAGCTGAGGACTTAACAGGAACAGCTGGGCATCTCTTCAGAAAGTCACCATAAGATGAATCATGTCCTATCATTTTCTATCCTGCTCAAGGATAGGAATTTCACATCCCATACTTTATCTTAAGAAAAGCAAGGCACCTTTATGGACAGACACCCAAGACAATGCAGAATGAGAGATAAATACTTCTCAAAAAAAAAAAAAAATTCAGGATCCTGGGACTAATATATCACAGCAAAGGATATGGGGAGCCAATTGATTGAAAATGCATAAACTGTGAAACCAAAGTGTGAAGTAGGGCCTAAAGACCAGCGTGCAGAAATGCTCAAGTGCACAAGGAATCTGAAGGCCAATCAAGTGCATGAGGAATTTGAAGGTCAAAAGAGAAAATGCCAAGAGAGGCAGCACACTGTATAGAAAGAAGAAGGGAGAAATGAAAAGAGAGAAAAGAATGAACATTTTAGTGTATGAAAGCGATTTGTGGAAATCTTACATGGTAATAAGAAAAGTATAAGAATGCATAATACATAAACACTTCATAATAAAAAAATAAAGATTGAGTGGATTTAAAGGAGTCCTATGCAAATTCAAAGAAATAATGTTTGCAGCTGTGTTTAAAGTCCCAGCTCTGCCTAAACAAATTCACAACACAAAATCCATCCTGGCTATTCCTTCAGACACTAGCTTTCTGTGCTTCAGCAATACGAACCTGTTTTTATTTTCTCAAACACCAGCTCACTCCTGCCTCAAGGACTTTGTGACTTCGCATGTATGGTTCCTACATGGTTCCTTCAGCTAACATCTTCTTCCCCTCCTGTATTAGTTAAGGTTCTCCAGAAAAATAGAATCAATGGGGAATATAGATACATCTATATCTCTCTGGCTCTCTCTATCTATCTATCTATGGAGAGAGAGGGGAGGGAGGGATGAGGAAGAGAGAGAGAGAGATTTATTTTAATAAACTTGTAGGGCTGGCAAGCTACAAATCCACAAGGCAGGCTGGAAACGCCAGCAAGAGTTGATATTCCAGTCTTGAGTCTGAAGCAAAGGCCGGAAACTCAGGCAGAATTTCTATGCTGCAGTCTTGAGGTGAATTTGAGTTTCTTTCTCTTTGTGGGGTGAGGAGGGAACTTCAGTCTTTGTTCTTAAGACCTTCACTTGATTGCATGGAGTTGACCCACATTATGGAGGGTAATCTGCTTTACTCACAGTCTACTGATTTAAATGTTTTTTGGTTTCTGGTTTTTTTTTTCCGAAACAGAGTCTTGCTCTGTCACTCAGGCTGGAGTGCAGTGGCACGATCTTGGCTCACTGCAACCTCTGCCTCCTGGGTTCAAGCAATTCTCCTGCCTCAGCCTCCCGAGTAGCTGGGATTACAGGTGCCTGCCACCATGCCCAGCTTTTTTTTTTTTTTTTTTTTTTTTTTTTTGGTATTTTTAGTAGAGACAGGGTTTCACCATGTTGGCCGGACTAGTCTCAAACTCCTGACCTTGTGATCCGCCTGCCTCACCCTCCCAAAGCCCAGCCTACTGATTTAAATGTTAATCATATCTAAAAAAATGAAAAATCTACAACATCTAGATTGGCGTTTGACCAAACAACTGGGCACTTTTGCCTACCAAGTTGACTCATAAAATTAACCATTACACCTCCTCTTCCTGTCTCCTTACCCACCCACATCTGGATCGGGCTTGACACCACCTCCTTCATGTCTCACCTTCAACCTCAGTCCCCCAAGGAAGACAGATAAATATATTCTAGCTCTGTTATTCCTTTTGTTCCTAATCTCAAACACAGTAAAATTAAGAAGGTCCATTTTGGGTGCAAAGAGCCTCCTCACAGTGGTGAACAGACATTGCTGGGGTCAGCAGACAGAGATTCTGTGAGGGACTGAAGCTCTCAAGAAAATATCTTAAAACATGTGGAATGGAGAATGCTATTACCCAGGAATCATCTAAATACATACAGTTTTTCACGGATAATGGATTTGTTAAGCATGCTTGGAATATTCTCCATCTTAAATAGCTATGCATAATTGCAATATTCATAAATTACTATACGTTAGCAGGCTAAGCAGATATGCTGCAGTCAAATTAACTCATTAACCCTTTCCACAACTCTGATCTTATAAGGTTGAGACCCAGGAAAACTGAATTGATATACCCATAAGCATAAATCAAAAAACATGATAAGGTGCCTTCCTAAACAAAATACCACCAACCTTCTTTTTCTTGTGATGATTTTATTTGATGAGGCAAAAGACACTCTGGGACAAAGATAAAGAAGCAAATATGTACATATCATGTAGTTAGAAGAAGCTTTTATCCCTTTTAGTGTCTTCCACATATCCTCCCAGTTCATCCTTGACTTTCTCAAGGTAAGTTTTTACAATCTCTCCATTTTCTCCTGCTGTCTTTGTCCGACTTGCCCTCTCTGATTTTAGATAATAGGAAGGCAAGATATCAAGAGTCAAGCAAGGCATAGATAATATATTGCTTATGCTATATTTAAATAGTACACCTGAAAATTTATTTTGGGCACCATTATTAATAATAAAATGCTTAATACGCACTATAATAGTCATTTGAAAACAAAGGCACATTAGACACAGATGAGACAATCAACAAAATAAACAGACATGGACAGTGGAGTAATTTTTCTTGTGATGCCAAAGAAATAAAATCCTATCTCTATCTCTACAATCCCTCTTGGAGCTGGGGATAGGAGAAAACAACCAGTAATTAGACTGGGATTACTAGAAATCCAAGACAATATATGAGACTATTCATTATGTGCACAGATTGATTTCTAAACTCAAGGATGTCTTAGGTCAGTGGAAATGGACATGACAACTTCTTGTGGGGGGTTCAGAGGAGAATGGCCAGTCAAGTCAAAGGAAATTTTTAGATGTGGATGTCAGAAGAGAGCTACAGATGACAGTGTTGAGCTAGAAGGAGGAAGATAATCCGACAAAGTGTGAGGCTGACACCAGGGCTGTCCTTACACACCTTACACACATTGCTAGGATGACCAGAGAGAGAAGTATAAGAAATTCAGGTGTGGAAGGTCTTGATTTTCCAAGTGTTTAAATGAAATCTAATGAGTAGCAGCACACCAGCCTCGGTAGTAGTAATGAAAATTGCTGTCAGGGAAGTCAACAATGGAATAAATTAAAGATCCTTTACTCTGTATCTTATTACTTTTTGACTCAGAAAAAAAAAAAAAAAAAAAGCTTTAGAAGTAGCCACTGACTTAGGACCATAGTGAACCAATTTTTTTAATGTGGGTTTTACCAGCATCTGTGGAGTACATACTGCAGCTTGGAGAAGTGGATGTGGTCTGGTGAAACAATATTTACCAGCAAATAATTTGTGCTTATCTTCAAGGGCAATTACATATTTTATGCATGCTTTCAAGGGATTCAGATTATCCTCATTTGATACATGATGGTGATGAACTGTATCTAAAGATTTACCCAAATGATTTCTAAAATCAAGAGCATCAAGCGAACAGCTGTTTGAAAGAAATGCCCCATCCTGGAGAGGTTGCATGGCACCATGGAATTGAACCCTCCTTCAAGAGCCTTTAAAACAATAAAGCGGGGGGGCAGAGCAAGATGACCGAATAGGAACAGCTCCAGTCTCCAACTCCCAGCGTGAGCGACACAGAAGACCGGTGATTTCTGCATTTTCAACTGAGGTACTGGGGTCATCTCACTAGGGAGTGCTGGACAATCGGTGTTGGTCAGCTGCTGCAGCCCGACCAGCGAGAGCTGAAGCAGGGCGAGGCATCGCCTCACCTGGGAAGCCCAAGGGAGAAGGGAATCCCTTTTCCTAGCCAGGGGAACTGAGACACACAACACCTGGAAAATCGGGTAACTCCCACCCCAATACTGTGCTTTAAGCAAATGGGCACACCAGGAGAATATATCCCACACCTGGCCGGGAGGGTCCCACGCCCACAGAGCCTCCCTCATTGCTAACACAGCAGTCTGTGATCTAACCACAAGGCAGCAGCGAGGCTGGGGGAGGGGCGCCCGCCATTGCTGAGGCTTAAGTAGGTAAACAAAGCCACTGGGAAGCTCGAACTGGGTGGAGCTCACAGCAGCTCAAGGAAACCTGCCTGTCTCTGTAGCCTCCACCTCTGGGGACAGGGCACAGCTAAACAACAACAACAAAAAAAGCAGCAGGAACCGCTGCAGACGCAAACGACTCTGTCTGACAGCTTTGAAGAGAGCAGTGGATCTCCCAACACGGAGGTTGAGATCTGAGAACGGACAGACGGCCTGCTCAAGTGGGTCCCTGACCCCTGAGTAGCCTAACTGGGAGACATCCCCCACTAGGGGCAGTCTGATACCCCACACCTCACAGGGTGGAGTACACCCCTGAGAGGAAGCTTCCAAAGTAAGAATCAGACAGGTACACTCGCTGTTCAGCAATATTCTATCTTCTGCAACCTCTGCTGCTGATACCCAGGCAAACAGGGTCTGGAGTGGACCTCAAGCAATCTCCAACAGACCTATAGCTGAGGGTCCTGACTGTTAGAAGGAAAACTATCAAACAGGAAGGACACCTATACCAAAACCCCATCAGTACGTCACCATCATCAAAGACCAGGGCAGATAAAACACAAAGATGGGGAAAAAGCAGGGCAGAAAAGCTGGAAATTCAAAAAATAACAATGCATCTCCCCCTGCAAAGGAGCGCAGCCCATCGCCAGCAATGGATCAAAGCTGGTCAGAGAATGACTTTGACGAGATGAGAGAAGAAGGCTTCAGTCCATCAAACTTCTCAGAGCTAAAGGAGGAATTACGTACCCAGCGCAAAGAAACTAAAATCTTGAAAAAAGAGTGGAAGAGTGACAGCTAGACTAATTAATGCAGAGAAGGTCATAAACGAACTGACAGAGATGAAAACCATGACATGAGAATACGTGACAAATGCACAAGCTTCAGTAACCCACTCGATCAACTGGAAGAAAGAGTATCAGCGATGAGGATCAAATGAATGAAATGAAGCGAGAGAGAGAAACCAAAAGAAAAAAGAAGAAAGAAATGAACAAAGCCTGCAAGAAGTATGGGATTATGTAAAAAGACCAAATCTATGTCTGATTGGGGTGCCTGAAAGTGAGGGGGAAAATGGAACCAACTTGGAAAACACTCTTCAGGATATCATCCAGGAGAACTTCCCCAACCTAGTAGGGCAGGCCAACATTCAAATTCAGGAAATACAGAGAACACCACAAAGATACTCCTCGAGAAGAGCAACTCCAAGACACATAATTGCCAGATTCACCAAAGTTGAAATGAAGGAAAAAATCTTAAGGGCAGCCAGAGAGAAAGGTCAGGTTACCCACAAAGGGAAGCCCATCAGAATAACAGCAGATCTCTCGGCAGAAACTCTACAAGCCAGAAGAGAGTGGGGGCCAATATTCAACGTTCTTAAAGAAAAGAATTTTCAACCCAGAATTTCATATCCAGCCAAACTAAGTTTCATCAGTGAAGGAGAAATAAAATCCTTTACAGATAAGCAAATGCTTAGAGATTTTGTCACCACCAGGCTTGCCTTACAAGAGACCCTGAAGGAAGCCTTAAACATGGAAAGGAACAACTGGTACCAGCCATTGCAAAAACATGCCAAAATGTAAAGACCATCGAGGCTAGGAAGAAACTGCATCAACTAACGAGCAAAATAACCAGTTAATATCATAATGGCAGGATCAAGTTCACACATAACAATATTAACCTTAAATGTAAATGGACTAAATGCTCCAATTAAAAGACACAGACTGGCAAACTGGAAAAAGAGTCAAGACCCCAGTCTGCTGTATTCAGGAGACCCATCTCACATGCAGAGACATACATAGGCTCAAAATAAAGGGATGGAGGAAGATCTACCAAGCAAATGGAAAACAAAAAAAAGCAGGGGTTGCAATCCTAGTCTCTGATAAAACAGACTTCAAACCATCAAAGATCAAAAGAGACAAAGAAGGCCATTACATAATGGTAAAGGGATCAATTCATCAGGAAGAGCTAACTCTCCTAAATATATATGCACCCAATACAGGAACACCCAGATTCATAAAGCAAGTCCTTAGAGACTTACAAAGAGACTTAGACTCCAATACAATAATAATGGGAGACTTCAACACTCCACCTCACATTAGACAGATCAACGAGACAGAAAATTAACAAGGATATCCAGGAATTGAACTCATCTCTGCACCAAGCGGACCTAATAGACATCTATAGAACTCTCCACCCCAAATCAACAGAATATACATTCTTCTCAGCACCACATCACACTTATTCCAAAATTGACCACATAATTGGAAGTAAAGCACTCCTCAGCAAATGTCAAGAACAGAAATTATAACAACTGTCTCTCAGACCACAGTGCAATCAAACTAGAACTCAGGACTAAGAAACTCAATCAAAACCGCTCAACTACATGGAAACTGAACAACCTGCTCCTCAATGACTACTGGGTACATAACGAAATGAAGGCAGAAATAAAGATGTTCTTTGAAACCAATGAGAACAAAGATACAACATACCAGAATCTCTGGGACACATTTAAAGCAGTGTGTAGAGGGAAATTTATAGCACTAAATGCCCACAAGAGAAAGCAGGAAAGATCTAAAATTGACACCCTAACATCACAATTAAAAGAACTAGAGAAGCAAGAGCAAACACATTCAAAAGCTAGCAGAAGGCAAGAAATAACTAAGATCAGAGCAGAACTGAAGGAGATAGAGACACAAAAAACCCTCCAAAAAATCAATGAATCCAGGAGTTGGTTTTTTGAAAAGATCAACAAAATTGACAGACTGCTAGCAAGACTAATAAAGAAGAAAAGAGAGAGGAATCAAATAGACGCAATAAAAAATGATAAAGGGGATATCACCACGGACCCCACAGAAATACAAACTACCATCAGAGAATACTATAAACACCTCTACGCAAATCAACTAGAAAATCTAGAAGAAATGGATAATTTCCTGGACACTTACACTCCCAATACTAAACCAGGAAGAAGTTGAATCCCTGAATAGACCAATAGCAGGCTCTGAAATTGAGGCAATAATTAATAGCCTACCAACCAAAAAAAGTCCAGGACCAGACAGATTCACAGCCGAATTCTACCAGAGGTACAAGGAGGAGCTGGTAGCATTCCTTCTGAAACTATTCCAATCAATAGAAAAAGAGGGAATCCTCCCTAACTCATTTTATGAGGCCAACATCATCCTGATACCAAAGCCTGGCAGAGACACAACAAAAAAAGAGAATTTTAGACCAATATCCCAGATGAACATCAATGCAAAAATCCTCAACAAAATACTGGCAAACCAGATTCAGCAGCACATCAAAAAGCTTATCCACCATGATCAAGTGGGCTTCATCCCTGGGATGCAAGGCTGGTTCAACATTCGCAAATCAATAAACGTAATCCAGCATATAAACAGAACCAAAGACAAAAACCACATGATTATCTCAATAGATGCAGAAAAGGCTTTTGACAAAATTCAACAGCCTAACAAAATTCATGTTAAAAAACACTCAATAAATTCGGTATTGATGGAATATACCTCAAAATAATAAGAGCTATTTATGACAAACCCACAGCTAATAACATACTGAATGGGCAAAAACTGGAAAAATTCCCTTTGAAAACTGGCACAAGACAGGGATGCCCTCTCTCACCACTCCTATTCAACATAGTGTTGGAAGTTCTGGCTAGGGCAATCAGGCAAGAGAAAGAAATCAAGGGTATTCAGTTAGGAAAAGAAGAAGTCAAATTGTCCTGTTTGCAGATGACATGATTGTATATTTAGAAAACCCCATTGTCTCAGCCCAAAATCTCCTTAAGCTGATAAGCAACTTCAGCAAAGTCTCAGGATACAAAATCAATGTGCAAAAATCACAAGCATTCTTATACACCAGTAACAGACAAACAGAGAGCCAAATCATGAATGAACTTCCCTTCACAATTGCTTCAAAGAGAATAAAATACCTAGGAATTCAACTTACAAGGAATGTAAAGGACCTCTTCAAGGAGAACTACAAACCACTGCTCAGTGAAATAAAAGAGGATACAAACAAATGGAAGAACATACCATGCTCATGGATAGGAAGAATCAATATCGTGAAAATGGCCATACTGCCCAAGGTTATTTATACATTCAATGCCATCCCCATTAAGCTACCAATGACTTTCTTCACAGAATTGGAAAAAACTGCTTTAAAGTTCATATGGAACCAAAAAAGAGCCCGCATTGCCAAGACAATCCTAAGTCAAAAGGACAAAGCTGGAGGTGTCACGCTACCTGACTTCAAACTATACTACAAGGCTACAGTAACCAAAACAGCATGGTACTGGTACCAAAACAGAGATATAGACCAATGGAACAGAACAGAGTCCTCAGAAATAATACCACACATCTATAGCCATCTGATCTTTGACAAACCTGACAAAAACAAGAAATGGGGAAAGGATTCCCTATTTAATAAATGGTGCTGGGAAAATTGGCTAGCCGTAAGTAGAAAGCTGAAACTGGATCCTTTCCTTACTCCTTATACGAAAATTAATTCAAGATGGATTAGAGACTTAAATTTTAGACCTAATACCATAAAAACCCTAGAAGAAAACCTACGTAGTCCATTCAGGACATAGGCATGGGCAAGGACTTCACGTCCAAAACACCAAAAGCAACAGCAGCAAAAGCCAAAATTGACAAATGGGATCTAATTAAACTAAAGAGCTTCTGCACAGCAAAAGAAACTACCATCAGAGTGAACAGGCAACCTACAGAATGGGAGAAAATTTTTGCAATCTACTCATCTGACAAAGGGCTATATCCAGAATCTACAAAGAACTCAAACAAATATACAAGAAAAAAACAAACAACCCCATCAAAAAGTGGGCAAAGGATATGAACAGACATTTCTCAAAAGAAGACATTCATACAGCCAACAGACACATGAAAAAATGCTCATCATCACTGGCCATCAGAGAAATGCAAATCAAAACCACAATGAGATACCATCTCACACCAGTTAGAATGGCAATCATTAAAAAGTCAGGAAACAACAGGTGTTGGAGAGGATATGGAGAAATAGGAACACTTTTACACTGTTGGTGGGAATGTAAACTAGTTCAACCATTATGGAAAACAGTATGGCAATTCCTCAAGGATCTAGAACTAGATGTACCATATGACCCAGCCATCCCACTACTGGGTATATACCCAAAGGATTCTAAATCATGCTGCTATAAAGACACATGCACACGTATGTTTACTGCGGTACTATTCACAATAGCAAAGACTTGAATCAATCAAATGTCCATTGTGCCACAGACTGGATTAAGAAAATGTGGCACATATACACCATGGAATACTATGCAGCCATAAAAAAGGATGAGTTTGCATCCTTTGTAGGGACATGGATGCAGCTGGAAACCATCATTCTTAGCAAACTATCACAAGAACAGAAAACCAAACATCGCATGTTCTCACTCATAGGTGGGAACTGAACAATGAGATCATCTGGACTCGGGAAGGGGAACATCACACACCGGGGCCTATCATGGGGAGGGGGATGGGGGAGGGATTGCATTGGGAGTTATACCTGATATAAATGATGAATTGATGGGTGCTGACGAGTTGATGGGTGCAGCACACCAACATGGCACAAGTATACATATGTAACAAACCTACACGTTATGCACATGTACCCTAGAACTTAAAGTATAATAAAAAAAAATAATAATAAAGCATGATGGTCTAATGCAAACCAGAAATTCACAAGCACAGGCTTTCTGCCATTGACACACACTCTGTTACCAGCTGGAAATCTAGCATTTCAAAAGTCAGAGTGGATAGTTCCAGTTGGAAAAGCCTCTGTTCTAAACAGCAAAAGAAGGGGTGAGCAGTGGGGAAACAGTAAAATGACATTGCAAAGACAATTAAAGGAATTAGACAGGGCAGTATGAATAAAACAACAATTGATATTTAAGTTTCCCTTGCCCAAATTTGAAAATCAAATTTATTTCAGTAAATGCTGGAGTAGAAAGAGGAGCTATCAGCCAAGCACAACTAGAGCTAAAACTTGAACTTAGTTTTCTAGGATTCACTCCTAAAGAGATTGAAATATCCAAAAAGAAAGGCTTTTTTTTTTGGTAGAATCACCAATTTAGATAGATTGTTTACTTTTTCAGGAGAAAAAATAAATTTCCTTTCCCAAGAGGATGACAGAAACTGTCTCAAAAATCAGTATGTTGGTAAGAGCTATACTTTAGGTTCTTTGCATATGTTTTCATGCAGAATATATGCATATTTAATTACAATGGCTACCACTGAACGCTTACTACATGGGAGGCACATGCTTTCTATGTACTTTCTAATTCTCCCAACTACCCAATGAGAGCGATGCTATTATTGTCTCCAAAATGAGGCACTGAAGCAACTTTGCCAAAGGTAACCCCACAACAGGGAAAAGCTGGGATTTGAACACAGACAGTATCCCTAACCACTGCATTAGCTGTCTTTGGGAGAGTGTTTCAAAATAACTTCTATAAAATCCTAATAAGAGTGCAATTCTCTAAGTTTAGAAATAGGAATTACCTATACCTACTGGCAAGTAGAGTGTCAAAAATATTTGGCTACTCATGCACTATGAATTCAATGTATTAAATAATTACTGTAAAGAGTTGAAATAAGCAGAGTGTCAAGAAGACTCAATATAACTCAATTGTTAGATTGCTTATCACTTGAATGAAGTAATTGCCTACTCATCCCAAAGTTTATGTTAAAATGATCTGATGATGTGTTAGGGCCTGCCTCATGTAGACCACATAAGGAAATGAGAGTACACCTGGTCACAGCGATGGTTGACTTGCCTGCCCTCCAGTTTTATTTCAATCTCCCCTGAAGTTTTTGGGCTCGGCCAGACAAAGAGATTTTAACAGAAAATAAGCCCAATGGTCACTCTTTTTTTAAGGACTAAATGTTTGCCAATTTCAAAAGCTGTGAAGAAAATCAGATATTAGTTAGAACCCTTTTTATATTTTTACCAATTATTTAAATGAGCCCTATATTTTAAATGCACTAACGTGCGTGAATTCTCACTTGTTAGTAGGTTCCTTGTCATAGTCGGTTCCTAAACTCAGATAATAGCTTCAAGTACCAGCTCACATAATCAAGTTACTAATTTTTTCTAAGCTGTCAAACTATTCTCACAACAAAAAAAGCAGTTTTGGTGTGAAATTATCTGAGTTTACTAACTGCCCCATACTTTTTGAAATGAGTTTCTCTATTAATGCAAAATAAAAACATACGAGTAATAAATATTAAAAACAAAGGAGAGGGGATCCATATTAACTTGAGTGTATCAGCTAGTATTTGGGGCCATCAGCAGGCACTCTGGCCAACCAAAAGAAATCTCATCTATTCCCAAGAAAATCTTCATCCTGTCAAAGAGAATCAGGCCTAGAGTGGAAAAAAAATTTGTTCTTTAGGAAATAAATTCTTATTATTTTCTATATGGGGAAATAAGCCCATTTCTATATTTAGAACCCACTGAAAAAGCAAAGAAGTACAAAGTTTGTCAATCTATCAAAATGACAAAACCCATCATTTTAGACATACAACACTGCACATGTCACTTTGAGTTTCTTGGGCTTATACTGCCCAACAGGCTCCAGTTGATCTTGGTCCAGAGAATTAATAGTGATGTAAATCTCAATACTCCCATAAATCAGCAGTAAATGAAATTATATTATTTCCTTGAAGCCCAGACTTTTCCTTTTTTCTGAGACTCTATGACAACCTTGGAATAGAACCATAATTCATACTTAGATGTCTCCTCTCTAAGTGAACTCAATTTAAAATAATTATGTCTAGCCTACTTTAAGAAAACCCAATACATAAAAAGTTATTTACAAGAATAATAATTTTTTAAATGACAGTTTACAGCACAAGATAACAACTTTCTCTAAATTGCATTTATAAAATTCTACACTGGTAATACCAATAAGTTTGCCTGATCAGACAGTAGTACATCTTTCCTTCTCTCAGAAAATTGGTGGCTCAAGCCTGTAATCCCAGCACTTTGGGAGGCCGAGACTGGCGGATCACGAGGTCAGGAGATCGAGACCATCCTGGCTAACACGGTGAAACCCCGTCTCTACTAAAAATACAAAAAACTAGCCGGGCGAGGTGGCGGGCGCCTGTAGTCCCAGCTACTCGGGAGGCTGAGGCAGGAGAATGGCGTAAAACCCGGGAGGCGGAGCTTGCAGTGAGCTGAGATCCGGCCACTGAACTCCAGCCCGGACGAAAGAGCAAGACTCCGTCTCAAAAAAAAAAAAAAAAAAAAAAAAGAAATTTTATAATATAACCAAAACCATTCTTAACATATGGCCGATCTCAAAGGGGAATTACAGAAATGAACAGTTACTCAAAACTAGAGTAGCAAGCATGTAAGCAGAGGTCTCAGTCACTCAGGGGGTATTCTAGTTGGGGCTGGAATTTCAACATCTTCCCAGGAATAGAAGGCACCTTTTTGATCCCCTGAGAGACTGAGAGGAAAGAAGCTAGAAATGAATTTCCTGCAAAACTAGGACTCCAGAAAGGTAACCTCTTACCAGTCCAGGCAAGCAGTAGGAGATCTTGTAATCTATAAGGGCTCTGGGAAGGAGAGAAAGTTCATGTGAAAAGAAATAAAAACCTCAAGCCTGTGACAGGTAAATGTAGGGGGTCAGATTTATACTACCTGTATGATAAATAATAAACTGAGAAATTAACATAAAAACAGGTCTTGCACTATTGAAACCCTGGGGCTTCTGGTAGAAATAAATGCAAAATACCCTAAAGAGAAATGTTCAAACCTCACAGGAGGCCCATGCAAAATGTCAAACTGAAGATGAGCTCACAATCGAAAATACAGCCAATGCTTAGAAATTATTTGCAACAAAACAAAACCAACAGAGATGACAACAGGCTCAATTAGGAACTAGAAGTAGATTTTAAAAGGGAAATCTAAAAGAGTCAAAATAACAGCATTAAACTGATTATAAAATGCAATAAAATTAAAAACCAACAACTACAAGGTCAAAATATGCATTTAGAAATATACAAACATGCCTCTAAATCATTTGCAGTTAATGAAGAAATAATAATGGAAATGTTTAATACTTGCAACTAAATATGAATGAAAACATAACATACAATGTGTGAGACATAGTGTAAGTATGCTTTAAGACAAAATATGTATACCTTTAAATGCATGAGTTGGGGGAAAAAAAGACAGAAAGGTAACAAGCCCAGGAACTCAAGAAGTGAGAAGAACAACAGTGTAAGTAAGTTTAAAGGAAATGTTAAATAGAAAGTAAGCTGGAAACGATGGCATACACCTGTAATCCCAGCTACTCAGGAGGCTAAGGGAGAGGATTGCTTGAGGCCAGGAGTTCAGGACCAGCCTGGGCAATAGAGTGAGACTTCCATTTCCAAGAACAACCTAAAATAAAATAAAAATACATAAATAAATATAAAAGCAGAAGAGAAAACAAAACAGAATTAATCAGTAAAACAATAAACTGATTCTTTGGAGAAAAAACACACAAAGGAAATACACATCTCCGGAAAACTGATTAAGGAAAAAAGCAATATATAAACAATACTAGGAACACAAATGGAATATAACTATAGATAGAATGGGGATTTTCTAAAAACAGTAGTACATTGTGTAAAACTTTATGTCAATACAGGTGAAACTTAAATGAAAATTCTAGAAAAATATAAATTGCCAACATTGGCTATTGAAAAAATAGAAAACCAGTAAAATCCTATATAAACTTTCAAATTGGTCAGTGAAGACCTAGCCACAAGAAAAATGCCCCAAAATCTTTAAAGCAAACTTTATCAAACCTTTAAATACAGATAAAGGTTTGATAAAGATCCAAGAAAACTTCCCCGACCTAGTAAGACCTGAAATTCTAGGAATTTGAAATTCCTAGAATTTCAAATTCAGGAAATACAGAGAACGCCACAAAGATACTCTTCGAGAAGAGCAACTCCAAGACACATAATTGCCAGATTCACCAAAATTGAAATGAAGGAAAAATTGTTAAGGGCAGCCAGAGAGAAAGGTCGGGTTACACACAAAGGGAAGCCCATCACACTAACAGCAGATCTCTTGGCAGAAACTCTACAAGCCAGAAGAGAGTGGGGGCCAATTTTCAACATTCTTAAAGAAAAGAATTTTCAACTCAGAATTTCATATCCAGCCAAACTAAGTTTCATAAGTGAAGGAGAAATAAAATCCTTTACAGATAAGCAAATGCTTAGAGATTTTGTCACCACCAGGCCTGCCCTACAAGAGATCCTGAAGGAAGCACTAAACATGGAAAGGAACAACAGGTACCAGCCATTGCAAAAACATGTCAAAAATGTAAAGTCCATCGATGCTAGGAAGAAACTGCAGCAACTAGCGAGCAAAATAACCAGCTAATATCATAATGGCAGGATCAAGTTCACACATAACAATATTAACCTTAAATGTAAATGGACTAAATGGTACAATTAAAAGACACAGACTGGCACAGTGGATAAAGAGTCAAGACTCATCAGTTTGCTGTATTCAGGAGACCATCTCACATGCAGAGACATACATAGGCTCAAAAAAGGGATGGAGGAAGATCTACCAAGCAAATGGAAAACAAAAAAAAGCAGGGGTTGCAAACCTAGTCTCTGATAAAACAGACTTTAAACCATCAAAGATCAAAAGAGACAAAGAAGGCCATTACATAATGGTAAAGGGATCAATTCTTCAGGAAGAGCTAACTCTCCTAAATATATATGCACCCAATACAGGAGCACCCAGACACATAAAGCTAGTCCTTAGAGACTTACAAAGAGACTTAGACTCCCACACAATAATAATGGGAGACTTTAACACCCCACTGTCAACATTAGACAGATCAATGAGACAGAAAGTTAACAAGGATATTCAGGAATTGAACTCAACTCTGCACCAAGTGGACCTAATAGACATCTACAGAACTCTCCACCCCAAATCAACAGAATATACATTCTTCTCAGCACCACATCACACTTATTCCAAAATTGACCACATAGTTGGAAGTAAAGCACTCCTCAGCAAATGCACAAGAACAGAAATTATAACAGTCTCTCAGACCACAGTGCAATCAAACTAGAACTCAGGACTAAGAAACTCAATCAAAACCGCTCAACTACATGGAAACTGAACAACCTGCTCCTGAATGACTACTGGGTACATAACGAAATGAAGGCAGAAATAAAGATGTTCTTTGAAACCAGAGAACAAAGATACAACATACCAGAATCTCTGGGACACATTTAAAGCAGTATATAGACGGAAATTTATAGCACTAAATGCCCACAAGAGAAAGCAGGAAAGATCTAAAATTGACACTCTAACATCACAATTAAAAGAACTAGAGAAGCAAGAGCAAACACATTCAAAAGCTAGCAGAAGGCAAGAAATAACTAAGATCAGAGCAGAACTGAAGGAGATAGAGACACAAAAAACCCTCCAAAAAATCAATGAATCCAGGAGTTGGTTTTTTCAAAAGATCAACAAAATTGACAGACTGCTAGCAAGACTAATAAAGAAGAAAAGAGAGAAGAATCAAATAGATGCAATAAAAAATGATAAAGGGAATATCACCACCGACCCCACAGAAATACAAACTACCATCAGAGAATACTATAAACACCTCTACGCAAATCAACTAGAAAATCTAGAAGAAATGGATAATTTCCTGGACTCTTACACTCTTCCAAGACTAAACCAGGAAGAAGTTGAATCCCTGAATAGACCAATAGTAGGCTCTGAAATTGAGGCAATAATTAATAGCCTACCAACCAAAAAAAGTCCAGGACCAGACAGATTCACAGCCAAATTCTACCAGAGGTACAAGGAGGAGTTGGTACCATTCCTTCTGAAATTATTCCAATCAATAGAAAAAGAGGGAATCCTCCCTAAATCATTTTATGAGGCCAACATCATCCTGATACCAAAGCCTGACAGAGATACAACCAAAAAAGAGAATTTTCTACCAATATCCCAGATGAACATCAATGCAAAAATCCTCAACAAAATACTTGCAAATGGAATCCAGCAGCACATCAAAAAGCTTATCCACCATGATCAAGTGGGCTTCATCCCTGGGATGCAAGGCCGGTTCAACATACACAAATCAATAAATGTAATCCAGCATATAAACAGAACCAAAGACAAAAACCGTATGATTATCTCAATAGATGCAGAAAAGGCCTTTGACAAAATTCAACAGCCCTTCATGCTAAAAACTCTCAATAAATTAGGTATTGATGGAACGTATCTCAAAATAACAAGAGCTATTTATGACAAACCCAAAACCAATATCATACTGAATGGGAAAAAACTGGAAGCATTCCCTTTGAAAACTGGCACAAGACAGGGATGCCCTCTCTCACCACTCCTATTCAACATAGTGTTGGAAGTTCTGGCCAGGGCAATCAGGCAAGAGAAAGAAATCAAGGGTATTCAGTTAGGAAAAGAAGAAGTCAAATTGGCCCTCTTTGCAGATGACATGATTGTATATTTAGAAAATCCTGTTGTCTCAGCCCAAAATCTCCTTAAGCTAATAAGCAACTTCAGCAAAGTCTCAGGATACAAAATCAATGTGCAAAAATCACAAGCATTCTTATACACCAATAACAGACAAACAGAGAATCAAATCATGAGTGAACTCCCATTCACAACTGCTTCAAACAGAATAAAATACCTATGAATCCAACTTACAAGGAATGTAAAGGACCTCTTCAAGGAGAACTACAAACCACTGCTCAGTGAAATAAAAGAGGACACAAACAAATGGAAGAACATATCATGCTCATAGATAGGAAGAATCAATATCGTGAAAATGGCCATACTGCCCAAGGTTATTTATAGATTCAATGCCATCCCCATCAAGCTACCAACGACTTTCTTCACCGAATTGGAGAAAAAAAAAAAAAAAAAAAAACTGCTTTAAAGTTCGTATGGAACCAAAAAAGAGCCCGCATTGCCAAGACAATCCTAAGCAAAAAAAACAAAGATGGAGGCATCATGCTACCTGACTTCAAACTATACTACAGGGCTACAGTAACCAAAACAGGATGGCACTGGTACCAAAACAGAGGTATAGACCAATGGAACAGAACAGAGTCCTCAGAAATAATACCACACATCTATAGCCATCTGATCTTTGACAAACCTGACAAAAACAAGAAATGGGGAAAGGATTCCCTATTTAATAAATGGTGCTGAGAAAATTGGCTAGTCATAAGTAGAAAGCTGAAACTGGATCCTTTCCTTACTCCTTATACGAAAATTAATTCAAGATGGATTAGAGACTTACATGTTAAACCTAAAACCATAAAAACCCTAGAAGAAAACCTAGGGAATACCACTCAGGACATAGGCATGGGCAAGGACTTCATGTCTAAAACACCAAAAGCAACGGCAGCAAAAGCCAAAATGGACAAATGGGATCTAATTAAACTAAAGAGCTTCTGCACAGCAAAAGAAACTACCATCAGAGTGAACAGGCAACCTACAGAATGGGAGAAAATTTTTGCAATCTACTCATCTGACAAAGGGCTAATATCCAGAACCTACAAAGAACTCAAACAAATATACAAGAAAAAAACAACCCCATCGAAAAGTGGGCAAAGGATATGAACAGACATTTCTCAAAAGAAGACATGCATACAGCCAACAGACACATGAAAAAATGCTCGCCATCACTGGCCGTCAGAGAAATGCAAATCAAAACCACAATGAAATACCATCTCACACCAGTTAGAACGGCAATCATTAAAAAGTCAGGCAACAACAGGTGCTGGAGAGGATGTGGAGAAATAGGAACACTTTTCCACTGTTGGTGGGATTGTAAACTAGTTCAATCATTATGGAAAATGGCGATTCCTCAAAGATCTAGAACTAGAAATACCATACGACCCAACCATCCCATTACTGGGTGTATACCTAAAGGATTATAAATCATGCTGCTATAAAAACACATGCACACATATGTTCATTGCGGCACTATTCACAATAGCAAAGACTTGAAATCAACCCAAACGTCCATCAGTGACAGACTGGATTAAGAAAATGTGGCACATATACACCATGGAATACTACGCAGCCATAAAAAAGGATGAGTCCATGTCCTTTGTAGGGACATGGATGCAGCTGGAAACCATCATTCTCAGCAAACTATCACAAGAACAGAAAACTAAACACCACATGTTCTCACTCATAGGTGGGAACTGAACAATGAGATCACTTGGACTCGGGAAGGGGAACATCATACACCAGGGCCTATCATGGGGAGGGGGGAGGGCGGAGGGATTGCATTGGGAGTTATACCTGATGTAAATGACGAGTTGATGGGTGCTGACAAGTTGATGGGTGCAGCACACCAACATGGCACAAGTATACATATGTAACAAACCTGCACATTATGCACCTGTACCCTAGAACTTAAAGTATAATTATAAAAAAAAAAAAAAGACACATGCACACGTATGTTTATTGCAGCACTATTCACAATAGCAAAGACTTAGAATCAACCCAAATGTCCATCAGTGACAGACTGGATTAAGAAAATGTGGCATATATATACCATGGAATACTATGCAGTCATTAAAAAGGATGAGTTCGTGTGCTTTGTAGGGACATGGATGCAGTTGGAAACCATCATTCTCAGCAAACTACTGCAAGAACAGAAAACCAAATACCACATGTTCTCACTCATAGGTGGGAATTGAACAATGAGATCACTTGGACATAGGAAGGGGAGCATCATACACTGGGTCCTATTGTGGGGAGGGGGTAGTCAGGAGGGATAGCATTAGGAGATATACCTAATGTAAATGATGAGTTAATAGGTGCAGCACACCAACATGGCACATGTATATATATGTAACAAACATGCACGTTGTGCACATGTACCCTCGAACTTAAAGTATAATAATAATAATAATAAAATAAATATGTGAGGTGATGGATAACCCCCCAAGAAAACGTCACTTAAGTTTTTATTTAAGCCAGCAGAAGAAAATAAATAACTAAAATCAGAGAAGAACCAAGCGAAATTGAGACCCAAAGAACCAAACAGGATCAACAAAATGAAAAATTGATTATTTGAAAGGATAAACAAGAGTGATGGACTGCTAGCTAGATTAAAAAGGAAAAAAAACAAACAAGATCCAAATAAGCACAATTAGAAATGCAAAGGTGACATTACAACCAATCCCCCAAAAATACAAAAGATATTCAGAGACTATTTTGAACACTTCTATGCACACAAACTAAAAATATAGAGGAAATGGACAAATTCCTGAAATCACACAAACTCCCAAGATTGAATCATGAAGAAATTAATCTTGAACAGACCAATAATTGGGTTCTGAAATTGAATTATGGTAAGTTTTTAAAACTGTCAACCAATAAAAAGCCCTCGACCAGATTGATTCACAGCCAAATTCTACCCTATGTACAAGGAAGATCTAGTACAATTCTACTGAAACTATTCCAAAAAATAAAGGAGGGACTCCTTCCTAACTCATTCTTTGAAATTAGTATCATCCTGATACCAAAATCTGACAAAGGAACAACAAATAAAGGAAACCACAGGCCAGTATCCCTGATGAACATAGATATAAAAATTCTCAACAAAATACTAGCAAACCGAATACAGCAGCACTTGAAAAAGTTAATTCTCCATGATCAAGTATGCTTCATTCCTGGGATGCAAGGCTGGTTCAACATACACAAATCAATAAATGTGATTCAACACATAAACATAATTAAAAACAAAAACCATATGATCAGATCAATATATACAGAAAAAGCTTTTTGGTAAAATCCAACATCCCTTCATGACAAACACCCTCAAGAAACTAGGCATCAAAGGAACATACCTTAAAATACTAAGAGCCATGTATAATAAACCCACAGACAACATCATACTGAATGGGCAAAAGCTGGAAGCATTCTCCTTAAGAACTGAAACAAGACAAGTATGGAAGTCCACTCTCACCACTCCTATTCAACATAGTACTGGAAGTCCTAGCCAGAGCAATCAGGCCAGAGAAAGAAATAAAAGGTATCTAAATAGGAAAAGAGGGAGTCAAATTATCTCTCTTCACTGATTATATGATTCTATGCCTAGGAAACCCTAAAGAGTCCAACAAAAGGCTCATAGACCTGAAAAACAACTTTAGTAAAGTTTTAGGTTACAAAATCCATAAACAAAAATTAGTATTTCTTTTTACCAATGATACTCAAGCTAAGATCTAAATCAAAAACACAATCCCATTTACAATAGCCCAAAAAAAAAAAAAAAAACCTAGGAATACATTTAACCAAGAAGGTGAAAGATCTCTACAAGGAGAGCTACAAAACATTGCTAAAAGAAATCAGAGATGACACAACCAAATGGAAAAGGATTTCATGCTCATAGATTGGAAGAATTAATATCATTAAAATGGCCATACTGCCCAAAGCAATCTACAGATTCAATGCTATTCTTATCAAATTATAATACTCATTGATATTCATATCAAGTGCTATTCATATCAAAATGTCATTTTTCACCAAATTAGAAAAAAAGAATTCTAAAATTCATATAGAACCAAAAAAGAGTATGAACAGCCAAGGCAATCCTAAGCAAAAAGAACAAAGCCAGAGGTATCACATTACCTGACTTCAAACTATAGTACAAGGCTACAGCAACCAAAACAGCATGGTACTAGTACAAAAATAGACATGTAGACCACTGGAATAGAATAGAAACCTTCGAGATACAGTTGCACACCTATAACCAACTGATCTTTGACAAAGTCAGCAAAATAAGCAACAGAGAAAGGACTCCCTACTCAATAAACGGTACTGGGGAAACTGGCTAACCACATGCCAAAGAATGAAACTGGACCCCTACCTATCATCATATACAAAAATTAACTCAAGATGGATTAAATACAAATGTATAACCTCAAACTATAAAAATCCTAGAAGAAAACCTAGGAAATACCCTTCTGGACATTAGCCTAGGCTAAGAATTTATGACCAAGCCCTCAAGAGCAATTGCAACAAAATAAAAATTGACAAGTGGAACCTAATTAAACTAAAGAGCTTCTACACAGTAAAAGAAACTTTCAAGAGAATAAACAACCTACAAAATGGGGAAAAATGTTCACAAACTATGCATCTGACAAAGGACTAATACCCAGAATCTATAAGGACCTTAAACAAATCAACTAATAACACCATTAAAAAGTGGGCAAAGACATGAACAAATATTTCTCAAAAGAACACATACATGTGGCTATCAAGCATGTGAAAAATAGTTCAACATCAATGATCATTAGAGATTTGCAAATCAAAGCCACAATGAGATACCATCTCACACCAGTCAGAATGGCTATGATTAAAAAGTCAAAAAATAACAGATGCTACTGAGGTTGCAGAGAAAAAGGATCCCTTATATGCTGTTGGTGGGAGTGCAAAATTAGTTCAACCATTGTGGAAATCAGTGTGGTGATCCCTCAAAGATCTAAAAACAGAAAAACCATTTGACCTAGCAATCCCATTACTGAGTATATACCCAAAAGAATATAAATCGTTCTGTCATAAAGACACATGCACATGTGTGTTCATTGCAGCACTATTCACAATAGCGAAGACATGGAATCAATCTAAATGTCCATCAGTGGCAGACTGGATTAAAAAAAATATGACACATATATACCATGGAATACTATGCAGCCGAAAAAAGGAGATAATGTTGTTTGGAGGAACATGGATGGAGCTGGAGGCCATTACACTTAGCAAACTAACACAGGTACAGAAAACCAAATACCACATGTTCTCACTTATAAGTAGGAGTTAAATGATGAGAACACATGGACACATAGAGGGTAACAACAGACACTAGGGCCTACCAAAGGTTAGAGGATGGGAAGAGGGAAAGGATCAGGAAAAATAACTAGTGGGTACTTGGTCTAATACTGGGTATTAAAATTATCAGTACAGCAAACTCTCATGACACAAGTTTACCTATATAACAAACTTGCATGTGTGCTCCTGAACTTAACATAGGGGTTTTAAACTTTAAAACAAAAGTCTAAAAAAACTTGTGAAAAACAATATTTGTCCAAAGAAAGAGAAAATGAACGAGTAAAATAGAAGAGAATGCTCAGGGTAAAAAAAAATCACATGAATACAAGATGTCATCAGAAGTCAGTGGGAAAGAATGGACTACATAATACATGTCACTGCAACTAAGGTTGTCCATATGCAAAAAAAAAAAAAAAAAAAAACAAAGTACAACTGATCCCACCTCACTCCATGGACACATTAAAATCCTAAGTGTAAATATTAGAATGTTGAAAGAATGGGGAAAGAATATTTTTGTGACAATGGAGAAGTGAATTCTTTCCTAAAAGAGAGGCCAGGGACACAAATCATAAAGGAAATGGTTGATTTGCATTTTTGATTATAATAGAATGTTATATTAAAATTTAAAATTATAAAAGATGACATAAACTAACTTAAAATGCAAACTCTATACTTTGTATAAGCTATGTGTCACACATATAACTGAAAAAGGTATAGTATCCCTTATAAATATATTTTAAAATAAATAAAATTAATACAATCAGTAAGAAAAATACAAAGAATACAATAATAAAATGGGCAAATGATATGAACTGACAATTTACACAAGAGAAAACTGAAACACCTAAAAATTTCTCAGCCTCACTAGCAAAAATGAAGTTAATGTGAGATACCACTTCAGAAAAAGAAGATATCTAAAATACTAACTGTTGAGGCAGATATGGGGAAATTGAAACTCTCTTGGCTACTACAAATACTTTGATGAGTAATTTGGCAATATCTAGCAAAACTGAAGAGGTACATCCCTGTGGCCCATAATTTTACTCCTAAATGCAAAGCCTATTCATTGCAACCTTGTATGAATAGAAAAAAATTAGGAAAAGCTCAAGCTTTTTTACTGGTGAAATAAATAATTACATATAAACAAGATAGTAGCTTAAATAAATATACTACTTATTAATGGAGCAACACAGCTAAATCTCAAAATCAATATTGCATGAAAGACAATTGCAAAAAGATTTGGAACTATTCCACTTATGTAAACATGTAAAACTTACAAAATAATGCTATATCATGTTTAGGGGTACATACACATACAAAAATAGGGATGTGGCCGGGCATAGTGGCTCATGCCTGTAAATCCCAGCACTTTGGGAGGCCGAGGCAGGTGGATCACTTGAGGTCAGGAGTTCAAGACCAGCCTGGCCAACAGGGTGAAACCCTGTCTCTACTAAAAATACAAAAATTAGCCTGATGTGGTGGCGGGCGCCTGTAATCCCAGCTACTCGGGAGGCTGAGGCAGGAGACTTGCTTGATCCTGGGAGGTGGAGGTTGCAGTGAGCAGAGATCATGCCACTGCACTCCAGCCTGGGGAAAAGAGTGAAATTCCATCTCAAAAATGAATAAATAAATAAAAACAAAAATATGGATGGTAAAGATACAACTTCAGAATAATGGTTAAATCTGTGAAAGAAAGAAAAAGGATGGGATACATTGTAATATTTGATTTCTAAAAAAAGAAAAGGGAAGAATAAGGCAGATGCTACTTCTAAATATAGTGGTTGGTGCATGGGTACCTGTTAAATTATTCTCCATATTTTTCAGTTTTATAAATTTTAAAAATTAATAAGCAAATCACTTATATATTCATAAACTCATTTTAATAGAATTTCCCCAATAAGATTTTATTAATACCTGTTAATTTTACAGGTGAGAAGACAGATTCCTTAAGGTTAAATCCCTTCACATTCACAAAGCCATAAGGGGTGGAGCTGGAATTCCAGCTTAAGTCACTTGAATCAACATGCTTCTCCAAGAAATCCTGATCTTGCAAAATGATTTTTCATAGAGTTCTATAAAGATCAAGCTCCATTATTGCATTAAGTATTCATTTTAACTTACCTTAATTTGACTGCCAATCAACTTTTCAGGAGAACATTGAATTTTTTCCTGTATCAGTGCCTACCTGCATTCATGGAGGTGGAAGTCACTGTCTGGGTGCAGCTGGCATTACATTAGAGGATCTGTGACCCTGCACAGCTCGGTTCTAAAAGCACCCTTTCTCCCTGCCCAATATTTCCAAAGACAAGAGCTCGGGGTAGAAGAAACTCACCAACAAACTCCTATCTGTATGGCTTTAAGCCATCTTGAGATGATTGAAGAAAATCTGTGACTTGGCAGCTACACTGACTTACAAGCTCAGTTTAAAAATATATGTTATAACAGTTAAGGAGCTGTTGTTTCTCCTTCCTTTGCCAACTGATTATGTATAGCAAGTTTTGTCATTTTTCCATTATTCACGACTCTTGGGTTATCAGTCTTTTGAATAAATGATAACACGCTTCATTGGAAGAAAAGCCATTTGAAGGTGGAGTTGGAAAATAAGTTTTCTAGGGCAACTGAGAAGGGATTTTGTGCATCTGATGGTTTTAATTAAAGGAATGATATCAAATCTGCTTCTACTTACAGAGGCGAAACACCTCCCAGAGTTTGAGATTAAAACTTCTGTTAGTCTTTTCCACCAAAACTCTTCCTGCGTCTCCAGAAGTTTTCTTTTTTCCTGTTAAATACTAGAGAATCTTTCACAGATAATCATGGAAAGGCATGGGGAAAAGGCTAATGCAGTGGTTTTCCCAGAAAGAGAGAGAAATTTTTTCTGTTTATTTCTGATTTGTTTATCATGTTATTGCAAAATCATTAGCATTTAGAATTACCTTAATATAGAAGATGTACTTATTTCCCATTGTGCCTATTGATTCTCCGACAATAGCAGTCTCTCTGTACAGTTCTCCATTCCAATCCCTCTTCTAACAGGCAATGCACTGAGCACCCCACAATGTAGGACCAAGATCCTCTTAGTGTTCTAGAAAGATGTTTAGGACCCCATGTCATTTTTATAACCATAAGGGCCTCCCACATTCACAATTTTTGTCTAAGAACCTTGACTTCGCTTATTACAGAGTCCCACGTGAATGCTTAACAAGTGTTCTACTTTCATGCAACATTGTGGGGTTCTCCTCGGTTCCTTTACAATAACATTTGAAAAACATATTTCAACATAAAATAATCTTTAATCAACCATTTTACTGCTACTCCACACTGCCTTTGATCCACAGCTGTAGTGACAGGAAGAGATTCCTTTTAAAGTTCAAATTTGAATATTGCCTGGCCTGCTCCTTACAAAAAGTACAATTCAGTCACATCTTTGTTATCCCAGAAACAGAGAAAAAAGCTCATTAAGATATAAGTTAAAAAGTAATGCTAAAACCTCATTTTCTTAAGTCTAACCACTAACGCAGTTACATGATATTCTAACAGTAAAATTGGCTTAATTAAAAGTTTATCTCTTTCTCATTTCTTTTTATTTTTTTGAGACAGAGTCTCGCTCTGTCGCCCAGGCTGGAGTGCAGTGGTGTGATCTCAGCTCACTGCAACCTCCGCCTCCCGGGTTCAAGCAATTCTCCTGCCTCAGCCTCCTGAGTAGCTGGGATTACGGGCACACACCACAAACACCCAGCTAATTTTTGTATTTTTAGTAGAGATGGGGTTTCACCATGTTGGTCAGGATGGTCTCGATCTCTTGACCTCATGATCTGCCCACCTAAGTGCTCGGATTACAGGCATGAGCTACCGCGCCCAGCCAAAACGTAATTTCAAAACAGGGTTTTCAGAAGCACACAACATAATGCGTTAGATTTTCAGGGGAAAAAAAATGGACACCCTCGCCCCACAGCTCCCTAAGTAGTACTGCTTAGGTAAACCAGCCTTGACCTTCAGGCAGATTCTGGGTAAGCAGGACTATGTCACCACATGAACTTGAAAAATGGCGAGGGAACAGTCTTATTTTTCCTTTTTTTCTCAGAAATGACCACATGGACCAACATGTAGTCAGTTCACAATAAATGAGTATGGAACAGACAAGCAAACCTCTTCCCTGTAACCCACTGTTAATTCAGGTAGATTTCCTCTAAGATTCATCCATTGATTTAGTCATTCATTCCACAAATATTTATTGAGCAACAACATAGGCGATGGGAACTCAGCAGTAACAACAACAATCCTGCCCTCGGGGAGCTTATATTTTAGTGGAGGAAGTCAGGAGATTAATAAAATAAATAAGGCTGGGTTCAATGGCTCCTGCCTGTAATCTCAGCGCTGAGGCAGGCCAAGGCAGGAGGATCACCTTAGGCCAGGAGTTCAAAACCAACGTGGGCAACATAGCAAGACTCTTTCTCTACAAAAATTTTAAAACATTAGCCAGGTATGGTGGTGCATTTCAGTAATCCCTGCTACTCAGGAGGCTAAGGTGGGAGAATCACCTGAGCCCAGTGATTTGAGGCTGCAGTGAGCTAGGATTGCACCACTGCACTCCACTGGGTAATGGAGTGAGACCCCTTCTCTAAAAAGATAAAAATTTAAAAATAAATAAGTAAAATGCATGATATGTTAGGTGCTAGTAAGTGCTATGGGAAGAAAATCAATCAAGGAAGGGGGATAGACAGTTTTGTGGAATGAATTAGTCCAATCATAATATAGTAGTCAGGGAAGGCTTCACTGAGAAGCTCTGATATCAGAAGGGAGAGGATTTCAGGCAAAGGACAAAAAACACAAGGTCCCTGGGGAAGGGCAAGGAGGTCATATGGTTACGGCAGATTGAGGGAAGGAGAGAGAGAGAGACCAGCCATGAGCCCAGAGACATAATGAACTTATATAGTTCCTTACTGGGGTCTTACCCTAAGGCAACAGAGAAGCCACTTAGATTTTAGAGATTGAGACATGACACAGTTGGTGTGTTAACAGCATCACTCTGAGTACTGTATGAAGAATAGGCTATAGAGGATGAGGGCAAAAACAGAAAGACCAGTAAGGAGGTTACTGCAATAATTTAGGTGAGAGTGAATGGTGACTTGGACCTCAGTGGTAGAAAGGGATGTGTTGAATGTTGTTGGATCCCGGATATATCTTAAAAGTAGAGTCAAAAAAAATTTGCAGACAGGCTGGATATGGTGTGTATAAGAGAGTCCTCAAGAATGACTCCAAGCTGCTTGGCCTGAGCAACTGAAAAGATAAGGTGCCACCAACTGAGATGGAAAAGGCTAGAGAGTGGTCAGGCCTTTTAAAGAAGTTTGGGGATCACATCAAGTCTGGAATGCCTCCAAGACATCCAGGTGATTAAGTTGAGTAAGCAGTTGGAGTCCTGACTTCAGTGAAGTCATCTGGGCTGGACATACAAATTTGAAGTCATTAAACATATAGATGCTATTTAAGTTTAGGAGAATAAACAATAGCCCAAAGAGAGTGAGTATAATAAGAGAAGAGGAGAGATGCATGCAGGACCAAATCCTGGGACCTCCAACATTAAAGGGTCAGGAAGAATAAAAGGAAACAGCAAAGACAAGAGCAATCACTGAGGAGGAGGAAAACAGGAATGTGTGTGTCCTGGAAGCCAAATGAATAAAGTGTCCTAACAAAGAGGAAGCCATTAACTCTACCAAATGCTTCAGATAAGTTAAAGGAGGACTGTCTTACCAGTGGGGCTAAGGGAGTGTAATCACCATAAGGAGAGAAGTTTTGTCTTATTCATAGCTGTATCCCAAGTGCCTGGAACAGTGCCTGCTCATGGTAAACACTTGGTAAATATTTCATGATTTGTTTTAAATATGAATAGGGTATGACTTGTAAATCACAAGCTCAACTGTACAAGAAATGGAAGAGTTCTTGTTTCCATAGACAATTTCATTTCTATTTTGAGCCTCATCCCAAAGAGATGAGAGCAAACTTAACCTCAGTCATTTTCGGGCCTCCACCTCTATCCCAAAAGCTGTCTCAAGTCTGAAAGACTTTTGGGCATTGAAGCATTGGGAGTGGACGCCCGATCCTTATCCTAACTGTCCACACAAGTTCCAGTGAGCTGCATGGTTGGAGCTCCGCTGTTGCTCATCCATACCTAGGGCACGGGAGTTTTCTGAGAGGCTGCTTAGACCAGGCTTCAACGCTATACATGAGCAAGGCCAGATGGGGAAGGATGTCTATAGCGAAGGGGACTGTGGGAATCAGGTGCACTGGTGCCCCACTCATCTGAAGGGAACAGCAACTATTTACTCCCTGTAAGGGTTTCCATGTAGGAGTGTGGCTGGCAATACCAAATCTTCCAGGTTTTTTCAAGAGAAGATAGATATTTGGATTTGTATGTGAAATCTCTTGAGTTTCAAATGATGGATATTTCAAGAAGAAGAAGAAGGAGAAGGGGGGAGGGGGGAGGAAGAAGAAGGAGGAAGAAGGAGGAAGAAGAAGGAGGAGGAAGAAGGAAGGAGGAGGAGGAAGGAGAAGGAGGAAGAGGAAGGAGGAGGAAGGAGGAAGAAGAAGGAGGAGGAAGAGGAAGAAGAAGAGGAGGAAGAGGAAGAAGAAGAGGAGGAAGAGGAAGAAGAAGAGAAGGAAGAGGAAGAAGAAGAAGGAGAAGAAACAACAACTAAGTAGTATAAAAAACAAAGGCTGAGTGCCATTCCTGTCAGTGGCTACAAGAAGAAGAAGAAACAACTAAGTAGTGTAAAAAACAAAGACTGAGCGCCATTCCTGCCAGTGGCTGCCAGAGTGAGACTCAAGCCTGAATGCTCCCGCAGACAACGCTTTCTGGTGTCAGGAAGCAGTGCCTGTAGAAGCATTTGTTTTGCTCTGCCTGGAAGCAGACAATTTCCCAGGCAGCCCCCTGTCTCCCTCCCCACTCTGGGGGACTCATCCCTAAAACTGGAAAGAAGTCCCACTCTCTCTCTTGCTGCTTCTATGCCTGAGAATTCTCTCCCATCTCTGGGCTTTCATCTTTTAAAAACAAAACCCAGAAAGACTGGCATTCTGCTACTGCCTGTGCCCAATCACCCCTATTTTCTCCCCTTGTACCTCCCCTAAGGTAATGTGAACTACAGATCTGCCTAATGGGGGATCAGAAAATGGAGGGACAGAAAAGTATAGTGATAGGAAAGGAAAAAATACTAGGAGGCAAAAAACAGTTAAGCAGTCAAAATATTATCCAGGCACACATGAACCAGGAGAGTATGCAAATCCCTTCTGGGAAAATAAAACAGTGTGAGGAATGGTCCCTGCCCTCCAGAAACTTATAATTGAGATGACAATAAATACATATACTTACGAAATTCAAGTACCATGTTAAGAATCAATCTGGCTGGAGTTACTAGGAAAACAAGTTATGGAAAGTTTAATTTAAACTTGGACTTGAAGAGTAAAGAGATTTTTATTTAAGTACAAATTGTCACCTTGGCAGGAGTGTAAATTACATTTCTAGAAGGCAATCTGAAACATTTACCAAAAGCCTTGAAAATGTGCATTCTGGCTGGACATGGTGGTTCACACCTGTAATCCCAGCACTTTGGGAGGCTGAGGGGCAGATTACTTGAGCCCAGGAGTTGGTGACCAAACTGGGCAAAATGGTGGAACCCCATCTCTACAAAAACTACAAAAAAAAAAAAAAAATTAGCCAGGCATTGTAGTCCCAGCTACTCAGGAGGCTGAGAAGGGAGGACCACCTGAGCCTGGGAAGTTGAGGCTTCAGTGAGCCTTGATTGCACCACTGCACTCCAGCATGGGTGACCAAGTGAGACCCTGTCTCAAAAATAAAGTGCATTCTGAATGCTCCAGTGATTTTATTTCTAGTAATTTATCTTAATGATGTATTCAATGATATATGAACAAAGATGTTCATGGCAGGACTATTTATAATAGAAAGAAAGAGAACAGCTTACATATCCATAATTAGAGGGAGAGGTTAGAGAAATTATGATGTATCTATAAAGTGGAATATTATGTATTCAAATGAAAATGTAAGAATTCTAAATGAACATTTGAGAATAAACATATTGCCCTAGAAAAATGTCTATCAAAAAAATTTTAAGAAAGTAATTTTAGCTGGGTGTGGTGGCTCATGCCTGCAATCCCAGCACTTTGGGAGGCCAACGCAGGCAGATGGCTTGAACCCAGGAGTTCGAGACCAGCTTGGGCAACAGGGTGAAACCCTGTTCTCTACAAAAAATACAAAAATTAGCCAGGCATGCTGGTGCACACCTGTGCTCCCACCTACTCAGGAGGCTGAAGTGGGAAGATCGCCTGACCTGGGAGGTCAAGGCTGCTGTGAGCTTTGATCATGCCACAGCACTGCAGCCTGGGTGACAATGACATTATCTCAAAAGAAAAAAAGTAATTTTACAGCATGTGTCATCTCATTTTTTAAAAGTATGCATGTGTATATGTACGCATGCTCTTGCATATTGAAAAGTCTGTAAGGCTATGTACACCAAAATGCTACTGGTGGTTATGGTAGATAACTCTCCTCTCCTGCCAAGCAGGTATACTGCCCTGACCCAGTCATGCTGAGCTTGGCCATGTGACTTGCTTTGTCAATGTAACATGCACAGGGGTGTCCTATGCTGACCCATGCTAATGTTTTAAATGTGATGGGTGGTTTGGTTCAGCCTCTCCTCTTTCCTTCCTGTGAGTAGAGGAATGTCCCAGAGCAAGGCCCTTCCTTTAGCCTGAGATCCAGAATGAGAAGGTATGAGGAGCAGATCCCAGGACCTGCAGAACATCCACAACCAAACCCTCTGGTAACATGAAGGAATGATAAATGTTTGCTGTTGCAAGTCACCATGATTGTGTGTCATTTTGTTACCAGAGCAAACTTGAGAAATACAGTGGCTATCACTAGGTGATTTTTTAAACTAAAATTATGGATGACTTTTACTTTTTAATGCTTTTTTATACATTTCTACAGTCTAAAATGTTAACAATGGGTATAGATTATCTTTATTAGTAGAAAAGGTAATAAGGATAGAAAAAAATCAGAAAAAAAGTTTTTCTGATTACAAAAGTAAGGCATGATCATATAAAAAATATCAACAACACTAAAAAGTATATTAAAAAAAAAAAACTAAAAGTAGCCCATAATCCTACTATCATGGATAACTTTTGTTTTGGAATATGAATTTCTAGGGTTCTTTTCTCTCTGTTTTTTTTAGTGGTTGAGCTAATACTGTCACAGGATTCTTGGGGTGTCATTTTGCCAGCTGGAAACCTCTGTGGCCAGTGGCGACTTTGTCTGAATTTTTCTCTGGCCCACTGGGCTCTTTCTACCCACTTAGCCTGGCAGGCTGTGCTCAGCTCAAGCTACCAGCCTCGATCCCATGCCTGCCAAGAGCAAGCCAGGTGCAGAGCAGCAAGGGGTGTGTGAGCAAGCATGGGGTCCAGCCACTGCACGTAGCCGGCATGCCTGCCACAATGGGGCAGGCAGCTCCAGGGGCCAGTATGGGCACCAGCTCCCTGAGAGGCTGCAGCTAGACCAGGTGTACTGCAAGCAGCTTCCATGACTGGCACCAAGGAACGCAGTGGCACCTGGAAGCTTGGAGACACCAGGAACCACAGAGTCCAAAGAGGGAGTCACAGCCCTGGCTTGGGGAGCTCCTATGTCTGAGCCCCTCGAAAGACCACAAATCTGCTCTCCTTCTATCTTCTCTGCTTCTTGTCACCTGCAATGTGGCAAGCAAGGGGCATGTTTCAGCCCTGTCTTTGTTACAACTATTTCAGCCCCACCATTCAGCAGGTCCTGAATTCTTGTCCTGCATCCAGGAAGAATGAGGTACATGGACAAGTGGAGGGTGAGGAAGGTTAAGAGGAGATTTATTGAGCAACAGAACAGCTCAGAGCAGAACTCCACTGGGTAGCTCCTCTCCATAGGCAGGATGTCCCAACTAGTGTTAAGCTCCCAGCAGAGAGGAGACCCTGGAGTGGGTAACTCCTCTCCACAGCTGGTTGGCCTGTCATCTCTCTTCAGTTCTCAGCAGAGAGGAAACCCTAGGGCAGGTAGCACCTCTCCACAGCTGATCATCCCATTGTCTCTTTTCAGCTCTCAGCAGAGAGGAGACCCTGGGACGGGTAGGTCCTCTCTGCAGATGTTCGTCCAGTCATCTTTCTTTGAGTCTGGCTGAGTCCAGGGGTATTTATGGGCCTCAGAGGGAAGGAAGTGTGTGCTGATTGTCCCATGGGTGGCCATAGGTGAGCCCAGAAAAAACACCACAGGTTCCCACTCCAGTCTGCGGGACCAGCAGCCCAGGCCCCAGGCTTCAGGCCCTTCCCAGCCTGAAGGTCGTGCTTTACCAGGGACCTACCTCCTTCCGCCCAAGAGTCTGTCTGCTTCTTGTCACTATTCATGGCACTCAGGCTATTTGTGCCAACAGGTGCCTACAGGCCAGCACCAAGCTGCCCCCAGCCCTACCTTGGCCTCCCTCCCATGCTCATGGACACCCGAAGTCCAGAGGGGGCCAAGGTGGTAGGGAGCTGGTGTGTCAGTGCTGCCCCAAGCATGTGCATAGCCAGCAAGGCTGCAACAGCACCTGGGCTCAGCCCCAACCTCTCTCTGAGATTGGAGTGGGTGCCAGGAATGGGAAGAAGCCAGGCAGTGGGAGCAGACACCTCCAAGCCTACAGGGGTAGGGGGACCTTCCCAGGCCCCCAAGAGTACAGAGATGCCCATGTCACAACTGCAGCAAGGGAGGCTGCAACTGCGCCCAGGAGGGCGGGACTCCTGCCTGTTCCTGGTTCCTGCCAGCTCCATGGTGCAGGCAGCCCAGCTGTGCCTCCCCCGCTGCAGTCAGCATCTTGGCAACAGCTGCTCCAGGCAAGCTGCTGCTGCCATCAATACTGTATATAGAGTTTAGTATTTTTCCTCTCTTCTTGAAACATAAATAAAGTCATGAGCCACATAATGATGTTTTGGTCAATGATGGACCACACATAGATGGCGATCCTAGAAGATTATAATGGAGTCAGAAAATTCCGTCACCTAGTGACACTGTAGCTGCCATAACATCCTAGTGCAACACATTACTCACACGTTTATGGTGATGCTGGTGTAAACAAACCCACTGCATATAAAAGCAAAGACATATAGTCATGTACAGTACATAATACTTAATAATTATAATAAACCACTATGTCACTAGCTTGTGTATTTACTATACATTTTATCATTGTTTTAGAGTGTGCTCCTTCTACTTATTGAAAAAAACAGTTAACTAGAAAACAGCCTCAGGTGGGTCCTTCAGGAATTATACCAGAAGAAGGCATTGTTATCTTAGAAGATGACAGCTCCATGCATGTTTTTGTCCCTAAAGGCCTTCTTAGTGGGACAAGATGTGGAGGTGGAAGACAGTGATATTGGTGATCCTGATCCTGTGTAGGACTAAGCTAACATATGTATTTCTGTCTTCATTTTTAACAAAAAAAAAAGTTTAAAAAATAAAAAAATAAAAATAAAACATTTTTAAAATAAGAAAAAGCTTATAGAGTGAGGATATAAAGCCTGGGCATAGTGGCTCACACCTGTAATCCCAACAATTTGGGGAGCCAAGGTGGGAAGATAACTTGAGGCCAGAAGTTTGAGACCAGCCTAAGCAACATAGCAAGACCCTGTCCCTACAAAAAAAAAATTAAATTAGCCAGGTGTGGTGGCATGCACCTGTAGTCCTAGCTGCTTAGGAGGATTGCTTGAGTCCAGGAATTCAAGCTCAGCAGTGAGCTATGATCGCACTACTGCATACTCCAGCCTGGGCAACAAAGTGAGATACTGCCTCTTAAAAAAAAAAAAAAACAAGAATATAAAAAAAGATAACACTTTTGTATACCTATACAACATGTTTCTGTTTTAAACTGTTATTACGGGAGTCAAGAGTTTAAAAATTTTTAAGTTTATAAAGTTAAAAAGTTATAGTAAGCTAAGGTTAATTTATTATTGAAGAAAGAAAAATACTTCAATTTAGTGTAGCCTAAGTGTGTAGTACTTATAAAGTCTTCAGCAGTGTAAAGTAACATCCTAGGCCCTCATTTTCACTCACCACTCACTGACTCACTCAGAGCAACCTCTAGTCCGGCAAGTCCCATTCATGGTAAGTGCCATATACAGGTAAGCCATTTTTTATCTTTTATATCTTATTTTTACTGTACCTTTTCTATGTTTAGATGCACAAATACATATCATTGTGTTACCAACAGAATTGAGTACAGTAATATGCTGTACAGGTTTGTAACCTAGGAGCAATAGGGAATACTCTAGAGTTGTGTACCTTTATAGTAGGCTGTAACATCTAGGTTTGTGTAAGTACACTATGATGTTCACACAACAATGAAATCACCTAATGATGCATTTCTCAGAATATATCCCCTTCATTAAGTGATGCGTGAATGTACTTCCTATGCTAACAAACTTATTGTACACATCATTTTTAATGTCTATGTTTTATAAGCTGTGCCACCCTTAACTCTCCTCAGCTGAATATTTAGGTTGTTTGTGACTTTTAATTATATAAATAACCGCAATGACCATCTTTATACACTGAACTTTTTTTGATATTAATAATTATTTCCCCAGGAATAGGAGAAATTTTAAGACCCACTACATATTGTCAAATTGTTTGATGGATAAACTTTGATCCAAAAAAAAAAGAGTGTAAATAAAAGTTCAGGGCTGGGCCAAGCAGTGACTCATTCCTGTAATCCCGGCACTTTGGGAGGCTGAGGCAGGGAGATCACTTGAGACCTGGAGTTTGAGACCAACCTGGGCAACATAGCGAAACCCCATCTCTACTAAAAATATGAAAATGAACCAAGTAGGCGCCTAGAGTCCCAGCTGCTCAGGAGGCTGAGGTACAAGAATCACTTGAACTCAAGAGGCAGAGGTTGCAGTGAGCCAAGATAGCACCATTGCACTCCAGCTGGGGAGAAAGAGCAAGACCCTATCTCAAAACATAAATGAATAAAAATAAATAAATAAATAATAAATAAGTGCAGGGCCATACTCAGTTGGGCTGACGTAGAACAAGTATGATCACATCACTACATAGAATAAGGTGTTTCAACATGATGAAGCCGACAATGGGAAGCCACTGCAGGTCCTTGCAAAAGGATTAACAGGACATTTGGGGAGATTTTTCAGCTAGTGCTAGACCCACTGTGAACTGGAAGAAGCCAGAGGTTGGAGGCCAGAGACCAGCAAGAACGTTGTTATAGTTATCTTTGGTATAAGACAATGAGGGACTGGATTAAGATGAGGCAGCAGGAACAGTGCAAGGACATCTGAGGCACAGCAATATATGGTACATGACCAATCAGCAGTACTGGTACATACAAATTTATTATCAGCAGATTTATTAAGTAAGCTTCTCTACAGCTTGCCTCTGATAGACAGGGAGTCTTCGATTGGTTTATCATCCATCCATTCATTCCTTCAACAAAAACGGGGACCAGAAATACACTTCTGCTTAACATTTGATCACCCCAAAAGCTAACTAGGGATATCTTCCAATTCTCTCCAGCATAACCTGTTTGTTGTTTTAATGACTTAGAGTGAAACAGCGGTCTATAAACCCTGAAATCCCACCAAATTACCACTATATCAGAAAAGCATCACATGGAAATAACACAATATGAGACCACTTACAAAGTTGTCCAGAGTAAGCCTATCATCTGCATGAATCTGAGATCAACTTGCTTTTTTACAGGCATAATAGCCATTTGTACTGGAGATTTGGGAACTCTGGATTTGAAGGAACACAACAAAAGACGCTAGTCCCTGAGCAAAAAGAGAGAGATTAGAATAATGTTATTAGATCGCTTTTCACTGAAACCTATACTATATGAAATTCTCATTTCATTCATATGCAATCATTATGCTAAAACACGAAAAAGAGAAGGGACAGTTGAAGAATCACTAATGACAGCTCAGAGGACACTTCTGAGTTTCAATGCTTAATGTACGACTTGAGGATGAAACAAAGCCAACAGCATTTTTCCTGAAATGTACACTGAGTTTACAGATGTTACATAATCACTTTTAAATTGGTGAAATAATCTTTTCAAAATGCTTGTCTGCTCAAGTTTTAGAACTGCAATATGTCAGCCAAATATATACCAAGTGAAACCTTATTTTAAAGGATAAACATAAGTCCTTCTTGAGGTGTTTCATGACTGGGATATTGCACTCTTTCATTTGAAGCTTTGGAGAATATGGAATTGGCCTGAATAAATGGCTTTCAAATTTATCTAATAAAAATGTCAAAGCACTGACAGCCAGAATACTCTCCATTTACGCGTGTAAAAATAATAGGGGGAAAAGGCAAATTAAAAGCAATGAATTCAAATCAAAGATAATCAGAATAGACCTTAGCTGTAAAATGTTTCATCCCCCTTCCTGGAAGACCTAACCTCCACACAGAGTCCCAGAGATGATTCAATTAAAACATATTTATAAAAACAAAGAGTCCTTTTTTCCTGAAAAATGCATTCTGAAGTTTAAAGCCAGCCTCAGATTCATTTTAAATCATTCCTAAACTTTGGTCAATGGAAAAATCACTCCGTAATTTTTAAGTTTAAAAATATCTTCCATTGCCTTAATTATTTATACATTTCATAGATTACCTCAAACTTTGTTCCCAAGAGGAAAGCATGAATTCAATACAATAGGTAGCAGTGTCTAAGCTAAATTCACAAGAATCAGTAAACATTTCTACAGCTAGTTCAAAGTGTAAATATTTGGTTCCTGAAGAATCTCTATTATTGCCTGAAGACTAGTCTTGTCTAATAAACTTCTTCAAATAAAGCAAAACTATGTTGGGAGAGAACTTTACTCGGTACACAGCCCCTTCCAAATTAAAAAAAAAAAAAAAAGCAGTAGTTTCTCTCCCCATCTGCCCAGCTATCGAGGCAGAGGAATGTATGGTTCAAAAGTTTAACAGGGTATTTTTATTCCCAGCCACACCAAAAAATAACATCCTTTAGTGCTGTTTCAGAAATTTAGAATCACCATTCAAATACATCAAGTTGTTTGCTAAAGAACATATTCTAAAGTCCTGGAATTGAACCTCAAAGTCCATCCTAAAACACAGACCAAAGATTGGGGATTTTCCAAGCAAAATCAATGTACGATTTAAATATCACTAAGACTAGTTCTTATACTTTAACAAGGAAAAAATATTTTTGGTATTTTTACATGGTCAAGAGCTTCCAGAAATAGCAGCTCTGGGTACCTGTCATCTGGTGAGTTTGCAGCAGCCTGATAGTGAACCTCCAGGGAAAAACATGCAAAAGAGAAAAGGGTTTCTAAAAGTAGGTGAAGGGTCAGCAATGTAAGTTCTAGCAAATACCTTACTTTCTGGTCACATGCGCAGCTAAAACATCAGGAGTTCAAGTTTGAATCCATTCATCCTAGATTCAGAATCTACCAGGACCCAATCCTAGAAATTTCTGACTTTCTTACTAAATGGAAGGTGTGTTTTGACAGGAAAAAGAATAATCCATGCTTCTCAAAAGGCAAGGCACAGTGAGATGGCAAGGGCTGGAGACCTCAGGACAGTAGATGCCTCCCGACGGCAAAAACACTGGGCAGGGCCTCAGCCACCACCTGCACTTGGGTCCTTCTGCCTTCTGACTGCTTCATTTCCTCTTTAACCACCCCTAAGGCTGTGTGTTTCTTTCGTTATTACATCCCTTCCCTTACAAAACTTAGTCAAATTCAGCACTTTCCAGAACTTGGGATATGCAGATGCTCACAGGTGCTCCTCGCCCAAATGGTTCTGTGATCCAACACTTTTAGGAAACTCTGAGTTAAGGCAGGTTTAAAATGTTTCCTTTGCTGAAGGATTTCTCCAAGCCATCAATATGCTAATAATGTGTGTTGAGAAAGGTTTATTTCCTAAATTCTTTGGACATGGATCCCGTTTGTGGTGTCATACTTATTAATATCTCACTAAAGAGTTTTACTGAGTGAAACCCTTTTTGCGTTCAGCAAGAGTCTAATTGGAGGCTACTTGACACAGATCCCAAACCTGGAATATTAAACAACACCTTTAATAAAGTCACATTTTTCCCCTGCCTCCAATTCACCTTCTCATGGTCCTAAACTGTAGGGGGATGTCTACTGCCCCTTCCCTCCAGTCTGATTCCCTATGATGCATGTTTGAGCTAATGATCAGAGGCAGAGAAATGTTAAAAGCCTTAAAATTGATCCCAAGGTCCTTTGCACAGCCCCTTTGGCCGTAAGACTTAGGGATCGGACTTACTGGCAAGCAATGTTCTGGGTGTGCCAAGAGTATCCCACACCTCCTTAGACAAATGTATAAGACACAAATAGCTGGAGTTGATGTACTAAAGGAGATAATGGACATAATAGCATTAGCTGTAATAAAATAGAAGGGATTATTATTATTTGCACATCATTAAGACAGCCCCTTTTATATATCACCATGCACAATTAAGCACTTAATAAATACTTTTTAGTATTGTAATAATAAAACTGAGTAAACCCAATCTATGCAATTTCAGTTTGCAATTAAGTTTCTGAAACATAGAGATATGGAATGACATATGACTGAAGTGGGGAGAGATGAGAGCAAAAGAAGGGTGTTGAAGTGAGTAATGAAGTAAATGAGCCTGTGACTCAGCAGAACTGGTTTGACAGGTTGAGATTCACCCCCACAGGACCCAGAGATGATATCATGGGAATCCATATAAGACCAGCGATGAGGTTATGTGGCTGACAATCCCCAAACCCATCTGAAAAGTATAAGTGCTCATTATTGAGCCAATACTCCACATATACAAAATGGAATATTCTAGATAAGCCAGAAAAGGGAACATTGATGGGAAAAGGGGGACAATGTAAGAGGAAAGAACAGGAAGGATGAGATAAAACAGCAGAGATATCTCCAATTCAGTACCCACCAGAATTTCTGCTCTCTGAAAAGACAAAGGCATTGGCACAGAGTGTAGTTTCTGTGAATCCCATTGCATCGTATGACAGGCTACCCCAGGATCTACTGGCTCAAGAAGAGGCAACCAAGCATCGTCAACCCCAAAGCATCAGCTGATTTTGCCAACTCCCAGTCGATCTGTAGACCCCACTGAAAGGAAATAAGAACCTGGGACCTAGAAGACAAGAAGTGGCTCAGACTATCCCAGGGAAGACAGCTTGGGAGGCAGGTGCTTAAGTCTTATCCTCACTCCCCACCCCAACTCCCCAACAAATTTTAATTCAAGGTAGGAATTAGTGTTAACATTTCCTAGATAAGGTAATAACCTTTTGTAAGATGCAATCTTCTAAGAGAGGTAATCAATACAAAAAAGCAGGGACCAAGGGGACCAGACCTAGCCCTGCTGCTAATTGGCTCTGGAAACTGGAAGATATTTCTGCTCTCAGTCCTTCAGTGATCACATCTGTAAGACAGGAGGAACAAAAGAGAACATGAAAGTGAAGGTGCCTTGAAAGTGTAATTCACCGGCCGGGCGCGGTGGCTCAAGCCTGTAATCCCAGCACTTTGGGAGGCCGAGACGGGTGGATCACGAGGTCAGGAGATCGAGACCATCCTGGCTAACACGGTGAAACCCCGTCTCTACTAAAAAAATACAAAAAATTAGCCGGGCGAGATGGCGGGCGCCTGTAGTCCCAGCTACTCGGGAGGCTGAGGCGAGAGAATGGCGTAAACCCGGGAGGCGGAGCTTGCAGTGAGCTGAGATCCGGCCACTGCACTCCAGCCTGGGCGACAGAGCAAGACTCCGTCTCAAAAAAAAAAAAAAAAAAAAGAAGTGTAATTCACCATGGCATGTGAAAGGCCTGTCCTAGATGAGCTATGCAGGGCCTTTCTAATAGGTCTTACTTTTGATTGGCTGCAGCCATCATCATGTAACTTAATGGAACCCATTTCCCTCTTTGGTCCCCCAGAATGCCAAAACCAACCTGGGTTTAATCAAGAGACCTACGTTTCCCCAACATACTTAGCTCAGGAAGATTGTCCATGGGACCCCAATGCCTTCTCCTTTTATCTGTGTATCCATTTGTATTTTCTCAGTTATGTTTTTACTTTCTATATGTGTCCAATTTTATTTTCAATGATTGACCTGGATTTTAGGTTTAATAGCCTAAATATCAAATTCTGTTAGTTCAGCTGTATAGTTAAAATGCTTTTACTCTTTTGCCCTTAATTAATGGATACCATTCAACAATGAAGAGTTCTGTTTAATCTTTTTTTCTCTAATGAGATTTAAATTATTCTTTGTTTGCACATGGCCCAGGAGAGGTTTTTCTGGGGGGCTGGTTGAAGAAGTCATGCAAGTTGGCCTCCCTTAATAGAAAAAGATTCACTGTGACTGTAAAATCAAGAACTTCCCCACCTGGTAGTTATTTAGGAAGCTGATTTTTAACTTAATCACAGGATTTTTACGCTTATATTAAATTCCACTTTTGTTAGTTTTGACCTAGCAATTCATCCTGGACATCCGTTTTTAAATTAAGCTTTTATTGTGTTTTGTTAAATGATTTTTTAAAGCGAAGACTTACAAAGTCAAAGGAAGGCCCAGTCTTCTCCTTTCGCCAGACCCCACTGTGCCACAGTCAGAAAACAGAGTCTGTAATCGTGAATGGCTATTTACTCCATACACAGTTTGGAAAAATGCATGGGAGCAATTCCTCTCAAAGGCTGCCAACATTGTGTATCCAGATACAATATTATCCTGCAAATAACCCAAAAAGCCAGCTATTGTTTTGACTTCAGGACATACATGTTTCTGAGATGATGAAGACATCAAATAGAGTCCAAATCCCAAACACACACCTTGATCTCCACTATAAAAATGTATCAGGTGAGCCAACTTGAGAGTATTGGTAAATTCTTCAGCTGGCAATGATCTTGGTCTCCATTAGGGACAAGCTGCATTAAAATAAGACCCTTGAAAGGGGTTACTCCAGACCCTTAGGGAGAGGAGCTTGTCAACTGCCAAGTAATTTCAAGAGAGAATTCAGTTGCTCTGGAAACAGGTTTTGACAATGGCTCTGTGTGCCAAAGGGTTGAGCAGGCAGAGGGCACTGGGTTCCCGCCCCTTGCATGATACTTGAGGCTTTGCTCTCCAAACAGATGACTTCATTCCCAAAACAATGCTCTTTTTCTGAGAAGCTGCGAGTTCATACACATTATAAAATAAATTCTCTCATTGACATTGGAGTGGCAGAAACTGCAAACATTGCTTTTAAAAGCATGTGAGTTGGAAAAGGTAAGCTGGAAAAACAACAGAATTTCTCCCCAAAAAAGAATTTGTGGTAACCATGAAAACTAAACCCTAATCAGCCATCACTTTATCAGCCACAGTATTGATTAAGGAGGTATGTGGAGCTATGCACAGGTACTTTACCTCTGCCTGAATTCAGTGTCTTAAGGAATGGGTTCCAGTAATGTCTAAGTCTTCTCTTCCCTTATCTTCTCAGGAAACCACGTTAATTAAAGGAATAAAAAAACCAACAGATAATCTGTCCTTACTCAAAGACTCATTGCTTTTTTGTGTGGTTTTTTTTTTTTTTTTTACATTCCATGTCCCCCATCTCCCAAGGGATACCAGAAGGGAACAGAGATACAGACAAGGTGGACTCTCTGAATGTCATTAGTCTCCCTTCAGTGCAAACGGTGAGGCAGGAGAAGAGACACCTTCTCCCCAGCGATGCTCGGCCTGAGTGCACATGACCCTGAGCCATGGCTACAAACACACTTAGAAGATGTAGAGAAAAGGGGAGTTTGCACAGGATAAATCTATTCCATTATTCATAGCCACCCCCAAACCTTTGGATTTCTTTCTCTATATCAAAGGTCCTCAAACTCTTTCTGTAAATGTCCGGAGGGTATATATTTTAGGCTTTGTGGACCACAAAGGCTTTCTGTCTCCTCTTTCTCCTTCTATTCTCCCTCCTCCTCCTTCTCTCCTCCTTCTTCTTTAAATTATGAAAACTGTTCCTAACTCACAGACTTGACCCATGGACCATAATTTGTTGACTCATACTCTACATTATGCCATAGAAGTTGTGACATCTCAGCCTTGTAGAATGTAGCCCAAGTTTCAGTCAACTAACCACACTGTCAGCACCACGTCCAGCTAGTTATGCTGACACATTAAATCCAGAATCTCTGGTAAGTGCACCCATATCAATAAATTCAGGCTGACCTCATATTATATTCTATTCTCCTTGGTCTAATACACTTAGAATTTAGTCTCACAATACTCCGTACTCCCCAGATGTTTGCTGTTAACTAAATCGTGCAATTCTCTGGGAGTCTGTGCTATGTCTTTCCTGTACCTGAGGATATCTGGCTTGACATACAAGTCTTGAGGCAATGAAGATGGGTCTTGATGGAGGTAAGAGAATAAGACACTCTCACAAGACAACAGCATAAAATGAGATTCTGAGTTTTCAACCAAGGAAAAGATAACCTCAGATATGAAAGAAGGAGTTTGTTCTACTAGCAAGGAAGGTTTAGGGATGCTTGCAAAGTTCAAAATTTTTGACTTTTTCTGAGTCCATTCAGAATGCCCTTATTTCTTTTTTTTTTTTTTCTTTTTTTTTTTTTTATTATACTTTAAGTTCTAGGGTACATGTGCATGACGTTTATATCATGTATAACTCCCCAATGCAATCCCTCCCTCCTCCCCCCTCCCCATGATAGGCCCCAGTGTGTGATGTTCCCCTTCCCGAGTCCAAGTGATCTCATTGTTTAGTTCCCACCTATGAGTGAGAACATGCGGTGTTTGGTTTTCTCTTCTTGTGATAGTTTGCTAAGAATGATGGTTTCCAGCTGCATCCATGTCCCTACAAAGGATGCAAACTCATCCTTTTTGATGGCTGCATAGTATTCCATGGTGTATATGTGCCACATTTTCTTAATCCAGTCTGTCACAGATGGACATTTGGGTTGATTCCAAGTCTTTGCTATTGTGAATAGTGCCGCAATAAACATACGTGTGCATGTGTCTTTGTAGTAGAGTAATTTATAATCCTTTGGGTATATACCCAGTAGTGGGATGGCTGGGTCATATGGTACATCTAGTTCTAGATCCTTGAGGAATCGCCATACTGTTTTCCATAATGGTTGAACTAGTTTACAATCCCACCAACAGTGTAAAAGTGTTCCTATTTCTCCACATCCTCTCCAACACCTGTTGTTTCCTGACTTCTTAATGATTGCCATTCTAACTGGTGTGAGATGGTATCTCATTGTGGTTTTGATTTGCATTTCTCTGATGGCGAGTGATGATGAGCATTTTTTCATGTGTCTGTTGGCTGTATGGATGTCTTCTTTTGAAAAATGTCTGTTCATATCCTTTGCCCACTTTTTGATGGGGTTGTTTGTTTTTTCTTGTATATTTGTTTGAGTTCTTTGTAGATTCTGGATATTAGCCCTTTGTCAGATGAGTAGGTTGCAAGAATTTTTCCCATTCTGTAGGTTGCCTGTTCACTCTGATGGTAGTTTCTTTAGCTGTGCAAAAGCTCTTTAGTTTAATTAGATCCCATGTGTCATTTTTGCTTTTGCTGCCGTTGCTTTTGGTGTTTTAGACATGAAGTCCTTGCCCATGCCTATGTCCTGAATGGTACTACCTAGATTTTCTTCTAGGGTTTTTATGGTATTAGGTCTAACATTTAAGTCTCTAATCCATCTTGAATTAATTTTCGTATAAGGGGTAAGGAAAGGATCCAGTTTCAGCTTTCTACTTATGGCTAGCCAATTTTCCCAACACCATTTATTAAATAGGGAATCCTTTCCCATTTCTTGTTTCTCTCAGGTTTGTCAAAGATCAGATGGCTGTAGATGTGTGGTATTATTTCTGAGGACTCAGTTCTGTTCCATTGGTCTATATCTCTGTTGTGGTACCAGTACCATGCTGTTTTGGTTACTGTAGCCTTGTAGTATAGTTTGAAGTCAGGTAGCGTGACGCCTCCAGCTTTGTCCTTTTGACTTAGGATTGTCTTGGCAATGCGGGCTCTTTTGTGGTTCCATATGAACTTTAAAGCAGTTTTTTCCAATTCTGTGAAGAAAGTCATTGGTAGCTTGATGGGGATGGCATTGAATCTATAAATCACCTTGGGCAGTATGGCCATTTTCACGATATTGATTCTTCCTATCCATGAGCATGGTATGTTCTTCCATTTGTTTGTGTCCTCTTTGATTTCACTGAGCAGTGGTTTGTAGTTCTCCTTGAAGAGGTCCTTTACATCCCTTGTAAGCTGGATTCCTAGGTATTTTATTCTCTTTGAAGCAATTGTGAATGGAAGTTCATTCCTGATTTGGCTCTCTGCTTCTCTGTTACTGGTGTATAAGAATGCTTGTGATTTTTGCACATTAATTTTGTATCCTGAGACTTTGCTGAAGTTGCTTATCAGCTTAAGGAGATTTTGGGCTGAGATGATGGGGTTTTCTAAATATACAATCATGTCATCTGCAAACAGGGACAATTTGACCTCTTCTTTTCCTAACTGGATACCCTTGATTTCTTTCTCTTGCCTGATTGCCCTAGCCAGAACTTCCAACACTATGTTGAATAGGAGTGGTGAGAGAGGGCATCCCTGTCTTGTGCCAGTTTTCAAAGGGAATTTTTCCAGTTTTTGCCCATTCAGTATGATATTAGCTGTGGGTTTGTCATAAATAGCTCTTATTATTTTGAGGTACGTTCCATCAATACCAAATTTATTGAGCGTTTTTAGCATAAAGGGCTGTTGAATTTTGTCAAAAGCCTTTTCTGCATCTATTGAGATAATTATGTGGTTCTTGTCTTTGGTTCCGTTTATATGCTGGATTACGTTTATTGATTTGCGAATGTTGAACCAGCCTTGCATCCCAGGGATGAAGCCCACTTGATCATGGTGGATAAGCTTTTTGATGTGCTGCTGAATCCGGTTTGCCAGTATTTTATTGAGGATTTTTGCATCGATGTTCATCAGGGATATTGGTCTAAAATTCTCTTTTTTTGTTGTGTCTCTGCCAGGCTTTGGTATCAGGATGATGTTGGCCTCATAAAAAGAGTTAGGGAGGATTCCCTCTTTTTCTATTGATTGAAATAGTTTCAGAAGGAATGGTACCAGCTCCTCCTTGTACCTCTGGTAGAATTCAGCTGTGAATCCATCTGGTCCTGGACTTTTTTTCGTGGGTAGGCTATTAATTGTTGCCTCAATTTCAGAGCCTGCTATTGGTCTATTCAGGGATTCAACTTCTTCCTGGTTTAGTCTTGGGAGAGTGTAAGTGTCCAGGAAATTATCCATTTCTTCTAGATTTTCTAGTTGATTTGCGTAGAGGCATTTATAGTATTCTCTGATGGTTGTTTGTATTTCTGTGGGGTCGGTGGTGATATCCCCTTTATCATTTTTTATTGCGTCTATTTGATTCTTCTCTCTTTTCTTCTTTATTAGTCTAGCTAGCGGTCTGTCAATTTTGTTGATCTTTTCAAAAAACCAACTCCTGGATTCATTGATTTTTTGGAGGGTTTTTTGTGTCTCTATCTCCTTCAGTTCTGCTCTGATCTTAGTTATTTCTTGCCTTCTGCTAGCTTTTGAATGTGTTTGCTCTTGCCTCTCTAGTTCTTTTAATTGTGATGTTAGAGTGTCAATTTTAGATCTCTCCTGCTTTCTCTTGTGGGCATTTAGTGCTATAAATTTCCCTCTACACACTGCTTTAAAAGTGTCCCAGAGATTCTGGTATGTTGTATCTTTGTTCTCATTGGTTTCAAAGAACATCTTTATTTCTGCTTTCATTTCGTTTTGTACCCAGTAGTCATTCAGGAGCAGGTTGTTCAGTTTCCATGTAGTTGAGCGGTTTGGATTGAGTTTCTTAGTCCTGAGTTCTAGTTTGATTGCACTGTGGTCTGAGAGACAGTTTGTTACAATTTCTGTTCTTGTACATTTGCTGAGGAGTGCTTTACTTCCAATTATGTGGTCAATTTTGGAATAAGTGCGATGTGGTGCTGAGAAGAATGTATATTCTGTTGATTTGGGGTGGAGAGTTCTATAGATGTCTATTAGGTCCGCTTGGTGCAGAGATGAGTTCAATTCCTGGATATCCTTGTTAACTTTCTGTCTCGTTGATCTGTCTAATGTTGACAGTGGAGTGTTGAAGTCTCCCATTATTATTGTATGGGAGTCTAAGTCTCTTTGTAGGTCTCTAAGGACTTGCTTTATGAATCTGGGTGCTCCTGTATTGGGTGCATAGATATTTAGGAGAGTTAGCTCTTCCTGTTGAATTGATCCCTTTACCATTATGTAATGGCCTTCTTTGTCTCTTTTGATCTTTGATGGTTTAAAGTCTGTTTTATCAGAGACTAGGATTGCAACCCCTGCTTTTTTTTGTTTCCATTTGCTTGGTAGATCTTCCTCCATCCCTTTATTTTGAGCCTATGTATGTCTTGCATGTGAGATGGGTCTCCTGAATACAGCAGACTGATGGGTCTTGACTCTTGATCCAGTTTGCCAGTCTATGTCTTTTAATTGGAGCATTTAGTCCATTGACATTTAAGGTTAATATTGTTATGTGTGAACTTGATCCTGTCATTATGATATTAACTGGTTATTTTGCTCGTTAGTTGATGCAGTTTCTTCCTAGCTTCGATGGTCTTTACATTTTGGCATGTTTTTGCAATGGCTGGTACCGGTTGTTCCTTTCCATGTTTAGGGCTTCCTTCAGGGTCTCTTGTAAGGCAGGCCTGGTGGTGACAAAATCTCTAAGCATTTGCTTATCTGTAAAGAATTTTATTTCTCCTTCACTGATGAAGCTTAGTTTGGCTGGATATGAAATTCTGGGTTTAAAATTCTTTTCTTTAAGAACGTTGAATATTGGCCCCCACTCTCTTCTGGCTTGTAGAGTTTCTGCCGAGAGGTCTGCTGTTATTCTGATGGGCTTCCCTTTGTGGGTAACCCGACCTTTCTCTCTGGCTGCCCTTAAGATTTTTCTTTCATTTCAACTTTGGTGAATCTGGCAATTATGTGTCTTGGAGTTGCTCTTCTGGAGGAGTATCTTCGTGGCGTTCTCTGTATTTCCTGAATTTGAATGTTGGCCTGCCCTACTAGGTTGGGGAAGTTCTCCTGGATGATATCCTGAAGAGTGTTTTCCAACTTGGTTCCATTTTCCCCCTCACTTTCAGGCACCCCAATCAGACGTAGATTTGGTCTTTTTACATAATCCCATACTTCTTGCAGGCTTTGTTCATTTCTTTTTCTTCTTTTTCTTTTGGTTTCTCTTCTCGCTTCATTTCATTCATTTGATCCTCAATCGCTGATACTCTTTCTTCCAGTTGATCGAGTTGGTTACCGAAGCTTGTGCATTTGTCACGTATTTCTCCTGTCATGGTTTTCATCTCTGTCATTTCGTTTATGATCTTCTCTGCATTAATTAGTCTAGCTGTCAATTCTTCCACTTTTTTTTCAAGATTTTTAGTTTCTTTGCGCTGGGTACGTAATTCCTCCTTTAGCTCTGAGAGGTTTGATGGACTGAAGCTTCTTCTCTCATCTCGTCAAAGTCATTCTCTGACCAGCTTTGATCCTTGCTGGCGATGGGCTGCGCTCCTTTGCAGGGGGAGATGCGCTCTTATTTTTTGAATTTCCAGCTTTTCTGCCCTGCTTCTTCCCCATCTTTGTGGTTTTATCTGTCTCTGGACTTTGATGATGGTGACGTACTGATGGGGTTTTGGTATAGGTGTCCTTCCTGTTTGATAGTTTTCCGTCTGACAGTCAGAAGGAGTGTCTGTTGGTCTGTTAGAGATTGCTTGAGGTCCACTCCAGACCCTGTTTGCCTGGGTATCAGCAGCAGAGGTTGCCGAAGATAGAATATTGCTGAACAGCGAGTGTACCTGTCTGATTCTTTCTTTGGAAGTTTCCTCTCAGGGGTGATCCACCCTGTGAGGTGTGGGGTATCAGACTGCCCCTAGTGGGGGATGTCTCCCAGCTAGGCTACTCAGGGGTCAGGGACCCACCTGAGCAGGCAGTCTGTCCGTTCTCGGATCTCAACCTCCGCGTTAGGAGATCCACGGCTCTCCCCAAAGCTGTCAGACAGAGTCGTTCGGGTCTGCAGCGGCCCCGTTCTTTCCCCTAATGGACTGCAGCTGTGCGCTGTCCGCAGAGGTAGAGTCTACAGAGACAGGCAGACTTCCTTGAGCTGCTGTGAGCTCCACCCAGTTCGAGCTTCCCAGCGGCTTTGTTTACCTACTTAAGCCTCAGCAATGGCGGGCGCCCCTCCCCCAGCCTCGCTGCTGCCTTGCGGATAGATCGCCGCAGACGGCTGTGTTAGCAGTGAGGGAGGCTCCGTGGGCGTGGGACCCTCCCGGCCAGGTGTGGGATATATTCTCCTGGTGTGCTGTTTCCTTAAAGCGCAGTATTGGGGTGGGAGTTACCCGATTTTCCAGGTGTTGTGTGTCTCAGTTCCCCTGGCTAGGAAAAGGGATTTCCTTCCCCCTTGCGCTTCCAGGTGAGGCGATGCCTCGCCCTGCTTCAGCTCACGCTGGTCAGGCTGCAGCAGCTGACCCGCACCGATTGTCCGGCACTCCCTAGAGAGATGACCCCAGTACCTCAGTTGAAAATGCAGAAATCACCGGTCTTCTGTGTCGCTCGCGCTGGGAGTTGGAGACTGGAGCTGTTCCTATTCGGCCATCTTGCTCCGCCCCCCCAGAATGCCCTTATTTCAAATATCAAGGTCCCACTTCTTCCCAATCAGTTCTCTAACATACACATAAGAATTTGGTGAGTCTGTGATTTCAGTTTAGATTATAATTCTGCAATCCACACAAATTTGGAGTTTGGCTTTCAGTGATATTTGTTCCACAGCTACAGGAAATATAATGGTCTTTTATAGGGTAACCATAGAAGTTCTCTGGCTTTCTGACTGACACTTAAGCTGAGAACTTAAAACTCCAAATTTGTTCTTTTCTTTTTACTATTCCTCCAGTGCAGATAGAAAAAAATGCCATCTCATGCCACAGTCCTTGTAGCCAGTTACTACGTAAGAGTCAAGTGCAGTAGTCATTTGGTGCCCCAGGAAACTTACTTTATCAGGAAATTTAACAGAAACTTTATCCTAAGTGACCATAGTTGATAATTTAATTATTATGCCCCTGCATACCATGGACTAAGAGTATTCCATTTTTCCTTTGGAAAGGAGCTCAGGGTTGCATTCAAAGCCAAGGTCATAACCAAATCAATCCACAAATATCATCATGTATAGTCTGTCCAATAGGACTATTCTTACTAGAAAAATTCTATCCATTGAAAGAAGAAAGAAGGGAAGGAAGAGAGGAAGAAAGGAAGGGAAGGGAAGGGAAGGGAAGGGAACCTGAAGGGAAGGGGAAGAGTAGGGAAGGGAAGGGAAGGGAAGAAAGAATTATACCAAATATTTAAATAAATAAGATTTAATACAGTAATCCCCCCTTATCCATGGGCATATGTTCCAAGACTCCCAGTGGAGACCTGAAATGGCAAATAGGACTGAACCTTAGGTATACTATGTTTTTTCAATCTAAAGTTACTAAGTGACTAAGAGGCAGGTAGCATCTCCAGTATAGATATGCTGGTCAAAGGGATGATTCCCATCCCAGGCAGACCAGAGTGGGACCCAGAGGGACAGCACACTTTTCATCACACCACTGAGAATGATGCACAATTTAAAATGTATGAGTTGTTCATTTCTGGAATTTCCATTTAATAATTTCAGACCACAGCTGACCATGGATAACTGAAACCACAGAAAGCGAAACCATGGATAAGGGAGGACTACTGTATAGGAAACTGTTTTCACAGGTGTTGGAGAAATGACAGAACAAAAGGAAAGCATTAAAATAACCCAGAGATAAGAATCTACAACCCTTAGGACTAGGTAACTAAAAGAGAAGTGATTGGGATTCTCAAAACCTAGAAGCTTAAAAGAGGGATATCCATTAAACTAGGGCTTAGCCCTCTCAGGAGACAGTACTGTACTTTCCAGCTGCTGATAGAATCTCAGAATCTCAGAGGACCCACCCCATTAAGCTGGGGCTCAGATCTCTGAGAAAGAATGAACACCTGACTCCCAGCAATATCCCCGATCGGGTAAGATGAAGCTAGTTCTGGCGATGCTAAAAGAAACAAAGAGAAGAGTAAACTTTCACTGACAAGACCAACGAGAAATAGGAAGGAAGCTCCTACCTTCCAGTCTTTTTCCAATGACAGAAATTAGCAGAACCCAATAGGAAGTCATCTGGCAAAACAGTCTGAGATATGTGATTGGCAGAGCTCTAAACCTAGCACCACAGAGCAGAGTATACATTGTGGTCTTGGGGCTGAGAGTCAATAGGCAAGCTATCAACACAGATTGTGGTATGTTCCTCAGTGTCTTTCTGTTTAAAATAGGCCTGGTGGCATCTACAATACCTTTTAACATTCTATAACTACACTCTTAATACTTTGCTTTTTTTCTTAATTTTTAATTTCCATAGGTTATTGGGGAACAGTTGGTGTTTGGTTACATAAGTATGTTGTTTGGTGGTGATTTGTGAGATTTTGGTGTACCCATCACCCAAGCAGTATACACTGAAGCCTATTTGTAGTCTTTTACCCCTCACTCCTTCTTCCCACACTTCCCCTGAGTCCCCAAACTCCATTGTTGTGTCATTCTTATGCCTTTGCATCCTCATAGCTTAGCTCCCACTTAAGTGAGAGCATAAGATGTTTCGTTTTCCATTCCTTAGTTACTTCACTTGGAAAAATAGTCTCCAGTCTCATCCAGGTTGCTGCAAATGTCATTAATTCACTCCTTTTTATGGTTGAGTAGTAGTCCATCATATATATATATATGGTGTGTATATATGGTATATATATATGATGTGTATATATATGATGTATATATGGTGTATATATATATGTGTGTGTATATATACACACACACACCACAGTTTCTTTATCCACTCATTGATTGATGGGCATTTGGGTTGGTTCCACATTTTTGCAATTGCGAACTGTACTGCTATCTTAATACTTTAAAATTACATTCTCGTCACACCCAAATCCAAGTCTCAGACAGGAGAACCATGCCTGAAAAATGAGAAGTCTGCTTCTTCACACAACATCTGTGAATTACCACAATTTAACTTGAAATTTCTTATCTCAATTCTCTTCTTGGTTTTGGCAGATAAAGCTGAACACTGAAGTAGATTCAAAGCCAAGGTTATAATCAAATAAATCTAATTATTCACAGTCTGTCTAATAGGACTTTTCTTATTAGAAAGACTCTATCCATTGAAAGAAGAAAGAAAGAAGGGAAGGAAAGTAGATGACTGGAAGAGAAGGGGAGGGGAGGGGAGGGCAGGGCAGGGCAGGGAAGGCAAATGTGTTTCCTAGAGTGTATGTTAAAAAGAGGATACAGATTAACATCACCAAAAAACTGAAACAGGGCCGTAGAGGAGTCAAGCTCATAGCATACTCTATAGAATAAGTCTTGGAGTAGCCAAGAAGCACTACCTTTCATCTATAATGTAACACAGTAATAACAGTAATAAAAATTTATTGAGCTAAGGCACTATGTACTAGGTATTAAGTTATTTACACATATAAATTCAATGTATCTTCCTATCCTATGCAGTACAAATTAATATTATTCTTTTTTTGCAGATGAGGGAATTGAGAAACTAGCCTGCATTAGTTTCATTTATATATTAAAATAATATGTAAACTTAAAAATATAATATATACAGCCATAGCATGTATATTTAGATAGGTAGATACATGATAGATAGATGATAGATGGATAGATAGATAGATAGATAGATAGATAGATAGACTGATTTAACTCTTCCTAGGCCCACCCATTTGAAGAACCCAATGCCTTAACAAACACAGTCGCATTGTACGATGGATGTTCGACACAGAAAGAGCCTTTGGCAGTTTCTTTGGTCTATTTCCAGTGAAAACAGAGAGCAATAAACTCATTCCAGATTCAGATTCCAGAACTTTCAGAGGCTGGAGATAGTGGTGATCTGTCTGTGAGGCCTCCATGTGTATCATTTCTCAGAAGCCAGCTAGCAGACCAGGCCACCTGCCAGAAAATGGTTAGCACATTTATGTCAGCCGGTTTGTCAGCCAGGTACCATGGCTTTTTCTAAGTCATGGCTTCCAAACCATGGGAACATAAAACCACAACGGCAGCCAAGATAGCAATAAGAACCCTTTCTTTGTATGCTGCACTAGTGGCTCTGCAAAAAGGTATGTGACATATTTTTGTGCAGTGTTACTGGCAGTTCAGAGCAGCAAATCCTTTCTGACCTGATGTGTCTCCTCTCCAGCTGTTTTGAATTCACTTTCTCTAAACAAAAGTAGAGTGAGTGAGAAAATGAAGGATACTTTGATATTTGTTAAGAGAGACTACAGCCAAGTTCTTTCCCAAATCATTTTGGAGCCCTGTCCAATGGGCAAAAGACACATCAAATTAACTCAACTCTAAGAGTCTAGTTCTCTTATTGGAAATTCTTAATTTCTCAGTATTGTACTAAAGGGATTTTATTTTCAATTAACCAGTCATCAGATAAAATTATATATGCCTACAAAGAGTAATGAAAAAAAGATTGTTCCACTTTGACTTAAAATACGATTTTATAACTTCTACTCACAGTATATGATACAGTAACTGGTACTAGACTTACTTGCCCATTATAAACTATTTTTTCAAAAGGAAAAGATTTATGAAACACCTCTTTTCAAACATAAGCTGCAGACTGCAGAGGAATTGATCCCCAAAAGAAAGGAAACAAACAAGGTAAGCCCTAAAACTGTCCCAGCTTTGTACCTGGAGACTAGAGCATATAAAAGCACCCAGTCTGGCATGGTGGCTCACGCCTGTAATCCCAGCACTTTGGGACGTAGACCCTTGAGTGGGTCACCCAAGGTCAGGAGTTCGAAACCAGCCTGGCTAATATGGTGAAACCCTGTCTCTACTAAAAATATAAAAATCAGCTGGGCATGGTGGTGCACACCTGTAGTTCCAGCTACTTGGGAAGCTGAGGTAGGAGAATTGCTTGAAGCTGGGAGGCAGAGGTTATGGTGAGCCGAAATTGTGCCACTGCACTCCAGCCTGGGCGACAGAGCAAGACTCTGTCTGAAAAATAAATAAATTAATTAATTAATTAATGAAAAGTAGAACCCACATAAATCTCATGGAATTAAAGGGACAATATTGGAGTTAGAAGAGGCTTGGACAGCTGGAATTTGCAAGGCAGAGTTCCAAAGGGAATAAAATCACACAGAGAAAGGGCTTCAGAAAGCTGCATAGGTGGTCCCTTGAGTCTTCAGCAGTATATCCTGTTCTGCATATATGTGGTAAGACACCACGAAACCAGGCAAAAAATAACTATGAGTGAAAGAACTAACAAGGAGCTGTAAGCTGAACAATTCCCATAACTCATACAAGTCTGGGAGTCATCCAAGTTCTAACTAATTGTGGTATAGAAATCTCAGAACAAGCAGGGCATTCAGAAAAGACCCCAGAAGTATTAGGGCTAGACTGAGGCTACTGCAGACCTGTGCTAAAAACAAACCTCAAAGAATCAAGTTGGTCTAAAAGTAGCTAAACTGTCGGCCAAAATAAAATCCAAATATCTGTAAAAGAAGATTCCAAAGTCTACTCAACAAAGTGATATTTACAATGGCTAGTATCCTATCAAAAAAGAGTAACCCTAAAAAAAAGCAGTAAAACGGGACCTGTGGCCAGAAGGGAAAGATCAGTCAATAGAAACACACACAGAAATGACACAGATGACAATTCACAAAGACTTTTAAAGTGATATGTACATATATTCAAAGATTTAAAAGAAATAGAGAAATTGAAGATATAAAAGAGAACCAAATGAAACTTATGGAGCTAAAAAGCATACTATCTGAGTGAAAATTTTGTTGACTGACATCAGTAGCAGTGTATACACTGGAAAAGAGAGGATCAGTGAACTCAAAGACATAGGAATAGAAACATGAAATAATGACTAAATCTTTCAAATTTTTATAAAAACCATAAACCTACAGATCCAAGAGTATTAATACAGCTCACATAGTATAAACACAAAGAAAAACACATTAGGGCACATATTAAATTTGCTGAAAATTAAAATTGCTGAAAACTAGAAATAGAGAGAAAAGGTAGCCAGAGGCAGGGGGAAACATATTTGTTACAAAAAAACAAAGATAAGAAAACCAATGACTTCATATCAGAAACAAAGTCAGTCAAAAGACAATTGAATGACATGTTTTAAAGTACCAAAAGGGGACAAAAAGTAAACCTAGACTTTTCTATCCATCAAATATATTGTTAAAAATAAAAACAAAATGGAGACATTTTCACATAAAAACAAAAGCTGGGATAATTTATGATCATCTAACCTGTACTACAATAAATGTAAAAGGAAGTTCTTCAAGCTGAAAGAAAATAACAGATGAAACCGCGGATCTTCAACAGTAACAAAGAGCTCCAGAAATGGCAAATACGTGAGCAACAAATATAAAAGAATTTTTTTCATTTTAAGTTTATTTAAAACATAATTATAGCTTAAAACAAAAACTGAACAAAGTATTATGAAAATTATAATTTATGCATAAGTAAAAGGTATAATAGCACAAAGAATGATAGCAGAGAAATAGAATTATATGATGTTAAAATTCTTGTATTATATATGAAATGGTAGTATATTACTTGAAGATAGACTATGACGACTTAAAATGAATATTTTAAACACTATAACAACCACAAATTAAAAAGTATAAAGATTAGCCAATATTAGAAATAAAATAAAATGCTAAAATACTCAATACAAAATAAATCAGGAAAAGAGGAAATAAAGTATAGAATGAATAGAAAATAAGTAGCAAGATGATAAACTTAAATTTAAGCACACTGATATTACATTAACCACAAACAGCCTAAGCACTATAATTTGAACAGCAGAACAGAAATTGTTACCAAAAACAACACTCACAGAGATTGTCAGATTTTCAAAAAAAAAGACTGTCTAGGAGAAATGCACTTCAAACATTTTGAAACAGAGAAGATAATTGTTATAAAAGGATAGAAAAATATATACCATTTGGACACTAATCATAAAAAGTTGAAGAGTATATAAAGTTTGAACAAAGTGCATATCAAAATAAGAAAGATTAACAGACAGAAAGAGATACAGTCTCTTATTGATAAAAAGGATCAATATTCATGAAGACATAACAATCCTAAATGTGTATTCATTCAATTACAGGACTTCAAGATACATGAAGAAAAGCTGATAGAACAGAGGGGAAAAATAAACAAACCAACAGGGAGATGAAGATTTCGACATTCCTCTACCAGTAACTGATAGAAACAAGTATATTTTCAAAATATCAGTAAAGATATAGAAGACATGGAAAACTCAATCAACCAACATGACTTAATTGATATTTTTAAAACACTACATGTAACATGGACAAATACACATTCTTTTCAAGTGCAAATAGAACATTCACTGTTGTAGACCTATGCTGGGTCATAAAAGAGGTAGAAATACACTTTTAAAATTGAAATTATGCATAGGATATTTTCTCATCACAATGGAAATGAATTATAAATGAATAACAAAAATATAGCTGTAGGATCCTTACTTTTTTGAAATTAAGTAAAAACACTTTCAAATAGTCCATAAGCCATAAGCCAAAGAAGAAATTTCAAGAGAAACTTTTAAGTATTTTAAATGATAGCAAAGACACAGCACATCAGAATGTATAGGATGCAACTCAAGCAGGCTTAAGGAGAAATTTGTAGCTTTAAATGCTTACATAAGAAAGAACACATTTTAAAAATCAACAATCTAATATTCCTACTCAAGAAGCTAAAAAAGAAGACCAAAAGTGAGCACTAAGTGAATACAAGGAAGAAACTAATAAAAGCAGAAGTCAATGAAATAGAAAACAGAAAAATAAAAGTCTCTGTCAGTCTCTCTCGCTCTCACTCTGGCTCTTTTTCTCTTCTCTCCTGCCTCCCGGACAACATACCCAATCACTCACTCTGGGGGAATCTAGCTGTCACATTGAGAAAACAGGTTCATCAGTAAAGAAAGATCTGCTTCCAAACACAGTCATGTGACTTTTAGCAGGAAGTTTCCTGGAAGTAGAAACTTTCAACCAGATAAGGCTTCAGATAACTTCAGTCCTAGCCAGTATCTTTACTGCGACCTCAAGAGAGACACTCCGTTGATAGACACTGCAACAAGATAATACATCATGACCAAATGGGAGTTGTCTTAGGAATGCAAGTTGGTTTGCCATTAGAGGATAATTAATGCAATACACTATATCAATAGAATCAAGCAAAAAAACTCTATAGCCATTCCAATAGATAAATGAAAAGCATTGGGAAATTCAAAAATCAGGCAAATTTTTTTTTTTTTTTTTTTTTTTTTTTTTTTTTTTTTTTTAGACAGAGTCTTGCTCTGTCACCCAGGCTGGAGTGCAGTGGCCTGATCTTGGCTCACTGCAAGCTCCACCTCCCAGGTTCACACCATTCTCCTGCCTCAGCCTCCTGAGTAGCTGGGACTACAGGTGCCTGCACACCATGCCCAGCTAATTTTTTGTATTTTTTTAGTAGAGACAGGGTTTCATCATGTTAGCCAGGATGGTCTCGATCTCCTGACCTCATGATCTGCCCGCCTCGGCCTCCCAAAGTGCTGGGATTACAGGCGTGAGCCACCGCATCTGGCCGCATAATTATTTTTAAATCCCTCAGCAAACTAAGAGTAAAAGGGAATTTCCTCAACCCAATAAAAGGCATGTACCAAAAAAACTCTACAGCTAACATCACACTTAATGTCAGATTGAATGTTTCCCTCTAATATTAGAAAGAAGGCAAGGATGCATGCTCCTATCACTTCCATTCAAAGTTGTATTGGAGGTCCTGACCAATGCAGTAAGGCAAGAAAAAGATAATAAAAGGCAAACAGATTAGAAAGAAAGAAGTAAAACTTCCTTTATTCACAGATGACATGATTATACATATTGAAAACTCTAAAGAATCCACAATAAAAGCTATTACAACTAATAGATGAACACAGCAAGGTTGCAAGATACTAGATTAATATAAAAACCATTTTTACCTCTGTATACTAGCACAGTGAATAATTGCAAAATGAAACTTAAAACAATGTTATTTACAATAGGATCAAAACATAAAATAAGCATAAATTAACAAAAACTGTGTAAGAGAAAAATTTTTAAAATCCAAAATAAATGAAGAGATATACTATGTTCATGAATCAAAAGATTCAACATTATAAATAGATAAATTTCCCTGAAGTGATCTATAGATTCAAGGCGACTCTAATAAAAATCCCAGGAAGCATTTCAAAAGAAATTGACAGGATGTTTTTGAAATGTATGGTGATACAATGCAAAGAACCAAGATTGGTAAAAGCAATTTTAGAAAGGAATTTGAGACTTTCTATAAAGGTATAGAAATGGAGACAGTGTTACATTTACATAAGGATAGACATACAAATAAATTGAACACAATAGGCAGTCAAAAAATATAACTACACAATGATCAATTGATTTTTAACAAGGATGCCAAGGTAATTCAATAAGTAAAGGACAGTGTTTTCAACACAGTTCTTGAAAAACCAGATCCCATATTTTAACAAATAAACCTTGACCCTTACCTCACACTATAAACAAAAGTTGATCATAGAAATTGAAACTAAAACTATAAGACTTCTAGAAAAATATGCAGAAGAAAATCTTTGTGACTGTGGGGTAGGAAAGTTTTTTAGACAGAACAGATAAAAAGAACAAACCATAAAATGAAACAGTATAAATGAAATATTATCAAAATTAAGGACTTCTAGTCCAAAGACATCATAAAAGAAGAAACAGGCAATCCACAGACTGGGAAAAAATATTCACAATATACATACCTAATGAAGGTCTTGTATTGAGATTATTTAAAGAACTATAATCCAACAGGAAAAATAAGTTTTAAAATACTTAATGGGCAGAAGATTTGAACAGATAGTGTACAAAGAGATATATAAATGTCTAATAAATGGATGAGAATATGTTCAACATCCTGATCATCAGGAAAATGTATATTTAAACTACTACACACTGGATTCTCTAAAATTGAAGACTGACACACCCAAGTAGTGAGGATGTAAAGCTCCAGAAACTTTCTTATGTTGTTGGTGAGAATGTAAAATGGAACAACCACTTTGGAAAACAGAATAATTTCCCATGAAGTTCAACATAAATTTCCCACATGGCCCAGCAATTCCACTCCTTAGTATTAATCCAGGAGAAATGAAAGGGTATGTCCACAAAAGCATTTGTACATGAATTATTACACCAGCTTTATTCATAATAGCCAAAAACAATAAACAATCCAAATGTCTATCAACTGAAGAATGGATAAACAAATTATAGTATATTTACTCTTATGGCATATTACTCAGAAATAATGTTGATTTACATTACATACAACATTACATACAACAAAATGAATGAATCTCAAAACTATTATGCTGACAAAACAGTATATGCTGTAAGATTCCATGAAAATCTGAAACAGGCAAAACTGATCATTAGTAACAGAAAACAATCGAGAAATTGCCTGAGACCAAACACAGCAAGGGTTTACTCCATAGGAGCACAAGGGAATTTTTAGGGTGATTAAGTATTCTGTGTTTTGACTGGGGTGGTTGTCACACAAGTGCATACATTTATCAAAATTTATTAAACTGTATATTAAAGATGTGTTCATTTTATTGAATGTAAAGTCTACCACAATATAACATTTTAGGCTGGGCGCAGTGGCTCACGCCTGTAATCCTAGCACTTTGGGAGGCCAAGGCGGGCGGATCACGAGGTCAGGAGATCAAGACCATCCTGGCTAACACAGTGAAACCCTATTTCTACTAAAAATACAAAAAATTAGCCAGGCATGGTGACGGGTGCCTGTAGCCCCTGCTACTCGGCAGGCTGAGGCAGGAAAATGGTGTGAACCCGGGAGGCGGAGCTTGCAGTGAGCCGAGATCGCGCCACTGCACTCCAGCCTGGGCAACAGAGCAGACACCGTCCCAAAAAATAAAATAAAATAAAAAACATTTTCAAGTAGAAAAAAAAAAGATTTCACAGAAAGGTCAGTGTGTATTTTACCATTCAAACTGGCAAGCAACATTTTGAGATCACAGAACTTCCCAAAAGGACTATTTCTGGTTGGACTGTCCTTGCTGTGATTATTTTTTCTTGAATAGAGCTATTCCTATGATAAATTGCATCCCCCAAAGATGGCACATGCTAATCTACAATATTACCTTGATACTCCTCCCATCAAAAAGTAGGGTCTGTATCCATTTTCCTTATTTCTGAGTACACTGACTTGCTCAGAACCAACAGAATGCAACAGAAGTAATAGCACATGATTTCCAAGACTGTTAGGAAAGTTGATGCCTCCCCCTGGTTCACTGGTGCACTAGCACTGAAATCTTGATTTATCGTTTTTAACAGTCTACCTCCCTGAAGCCACCATATTTTAGGAAGCCTAAATTATCCCAAATGGAAAGATCACATGGAGATACCCTGAGACTCCATGGACCCAGCCAGACCAAGCTCCTATAGGTTCCGGCAGGAGACACCCCTTCCAGAACCACTCATCACAGCCCTTTACAGATTTCTAACCTACAAAAGCTATGATTTGATATGTAGTAAAAATAAATGGAACAACATCCCCAGCAACATCCTCAATAATACCATGCTTTCTGCAATGCTCAAAATCAATGGAAGGAGGAGGTGAAGGAGGAGGAGTAGAACCACTCCACTCCTTTGGGCACACTGCTTCTACACAGAAATCGACACACCTTCCTTTACTTCAAAGACTGACTAAACACATGCATTAAGTGACTCTTTGTTATCCTAGAAGAGTGGCATTAAATTATCCCAGTGAGACAGCTTGGCTTTTTCATGGGGTGGGGAGGAGGTGGTGACAGATAAACTGTTAAACCCACAAGCATGATACACTCCTCTTTTTCTGTATCCTGGACTCACTCTGAGGCTCCTGGAAAAGGAATTTTACCAAAAGTGTATGGGCAAACCTAAGCCAAAGGACACTTCAGAAACACAGGCTTGTTTCTTTCTCAATGAAGATTCATGATATACATTATGTAAGACATGGCACCAGACCAGAGCTGTCCCAAACAAGGCTTTGAAAAATAATCCCTACTCAAAATGCATCAATCTTGATGCATCAGCATTTTGACAAGACAAGATGAACTTCAGGGAGGCCTACCCACCATGGCAGATAATGGGCAAACTGCCTTTAACCCTGATCAAAATCCACCCATCCATGTCTGCTAGGTAGCAAGCATGAAATGTTGAAATAAGTTGAAGCAAAGCAAAACTAGGGCCACAAAGAAGCATACACACTCACACACACCCAGACCTTTCTCACTCACTAGTCAAGGAAAGAGTGCAAATAGAAACTAAGTATGTGCATGTGTTTAGTTTAAAGTAGGAGTTTATTTTCCAGTTTCCATGGGAAATAATTGAGCTAATATTATCTTCCCAAAGTAAATACCTTTATGCAAAACTCCCTCAAACTGATCCCAGGCCAAGATTCCTGCTGCAGCCTCCTTCTGCCCTCTCGCCCCCAAATTCTCACACTGTGGTCTAAAACACAGAGGATTACTAACAGAGAGGCATGGCCTTGCTTCTTCCCCCAGCTCTTCTGAAAGTTGAATTGCAGAGTCTTTTGTATCCCTCTTGCCAGATCCTACTGCTTGAGACGGGAGATAAAATCTAATGGGAAACCAGAAATATGAGGACCCCTGGAATCTGACTTTTTCAGTTCCTCTTGGCCATGGACACTTTATTCAGACTCTTACTGGGTCTTTTCTGGAATTACATTAAGCCAAGAGGTCTGGAGTTTGTTTTTGCTTGTATTTCTGTGGAGCCCTGTGAGTTTTTGTGTTGCTGTGTTTTTAACAGTATTTGCCCATATATTGTTTGTTGGGTTCTGTTTGCTTGCCTCAGTAAAGGACTATTATTAATATCCTATTAATCAGCCACTCTCTCCTTCATCAACACCACCAATGACCTTTTACTATCATCTGCCTAATCTGAAAAGAACCAGATACTTCAAATGTCAATGTAATGATCAGCATTGTCTTGTCAGCATTTTGACAAGACGATATATTTTTTATCAACAAAGTCTACATTTTCTAGGCACTATCCTTTCAGGAGATGCAGTAAGCTCCTGACATTTTGAGGGGACAGGTCCAGAGACCTTCTCCAACTCCCAAATCTCAGACACAGGAATGTTTATACAGGCCTTTGGCTCTGAGACAAGAGGCCCGAATTTCCTTTGTATGTCATCACTCTAACCACATGTTGACCCAGATAAATGCATATAAATGGAGAAAACATGAGCAACTATAGACTCATACACATTTATTAAATTATTGAAGATAAGTATGAAGGGAGAGCTTGAGAGGAATCTGAGATTTCTGCTCTTAACAGGAATTAAGCTCATGCATATTAAAGATCAGTTGTTGAAATCATTAGGCTAATTACAGAAACATTACTAAGAATTTTTATTATTACAAAGTGCATATTCTGTTTTTGCTCAGTGTAGTCACTGGAGATGAATTCTAGACTTACTACAAATCTGGAAGCCCTTATGTGTCATTAGAACATAAATGTCATAACACCATACATATCACCCAATGGAAATACTTGCAAAGACTGTTAAAGCAAAATAAGAAAGTATTTCGGAAAGTATTCAGAAGGCGATAAGGAAAAATTGTACTCAACCAAAATGTCCAACAAAGGCAAAGTAATAAGAAAAGACTTGTTCACCTATTTCCTGAACTATAATGCAAATATTGAAATTATTAGCATGTAATCATTGCATTGTAGATGCCACTGACCTAAGGGCCCTGGGTTTGTCAGGGGCCATTACCCCATTCACTTGGCTCAAGTCCTTATCCAGGAATAATCCTGCTGGATAACTAAGCACACTCTGCTTGCAGACACTGATTCTACGTATTCATCTGTTCAGCAAGTGTCCAGCATGTTGGTACTGGAATGCTAATCTCATGACTGAGCTTAGTCAAGAAATAACATTCCTAACATGATAGCCACTATCTCCAATGATTTACTGACAATTGTTGACTTAAAATCCCACCTCTGCCACTGGTTGTGTGACTTTGGGAAAGACAATTAACCTGTCTACTGTTTAGTTTCCTTATTTGCAAATAGAGATAACATCTCTCTTTAAAGTTATTACGAGGATAAAATAGCAGTTTGGGAGGCTGAGGCAGGAGGATCACTTGAGCCCAGGAGTTTGAGACCAGCCTGGGCAACATAGTGAGACCCCATCTCTACAAAAATAAAAATAAATCAGCTGGGCATAGTGGCGCGTGCCTGTGGTTCCAGCTATTCAGGAGGCTGAGGTGGGATGATTGCTTGAGACCAGGAGGTCAGGACTGCAGTGAGCTGTGAACATGCACACTCCAGCCTGGGCAACAGAGCAAGACTCTGTCTTTAAAAACTAATAATAAGATATGTAAAGTGTATGGCACAGAGGTGAGGCTCTATTGACAGGCATTATTGTTTGTCTCGTTACTTTAACATAAAGATGTTGTGTCTGCCTACCATTCAACTATTCACAAGCATACAAGATTAAAGGCAATTTGCAAGCATAAGAAATACACTGTTTCTCTTCCTTAGATATTTATAAATTCATGCTGGAGATTATAAGATCTCCTTTTCCAATGCAGAATTTCAACTAAGACCTTCTGTGTGCTTCACATCTCCTTAAACCAGGGTCATGAGATGTGCCATGTGTCATGTCATTGCAAATGGAGAAAGGAATATTTTTCAAAAACCAATTACATACCAGCCACTATTTAAGGCATATATATACACTCTTTCACATTGCTATCCCCATTTTAAAAATGAAGAAACAGAGGCTTAAAATGCTTAAGTAACTTGCCCTGGATCCCAACAAAGTAAATGACAGAACCAGGATTCATATTTGGGCCAGTTCAACTCCAGAGACCATGCGTTTTTTGTTATGTTCAGCTGCCAAGTGTAGTTTCTTACCATAATGTCATGAACTATTGTTACAAGAAAATGAGAGCGCTGTTTACTATCTGTTGTGGCTAGGTTTTAAATCGAGCCTGAGGATATAAAACTTATGACCTCTAAGTCTCAAATAAAAACCCACTTGAATTAAAACAAAACAATGGAAAATGTCTTAGTAATAATATTTGAAAAATCTTCAGAATGTGAGATATCAATTGGCTTTGTTTAGTGGAATGTCCCTGCGCAGAGATGGATGGACTTCGTGGGTGTCAGAGCCGTCAGTGAAATTCGTGAGTCTAGTGTGATATGTTCTCTCTTCCTGGTCATCAAGTCATAGTTCAAATTTGCCGTAATTATCCCTTGCTATGGCTTGTAAACTTATATCCCAGCAAGATTAAAAATTCTGACTAGGCTTAATTTTAAATGGAAGAACAAATTAGTTTCATTCTTTCAGTATATGAGTCATGCAGGCAAAGAAAACCGTGCCTGGCGGTGTCTCTTCCAGTTCCACAATGCTCTGACAATGCACACTTCTCCAAAGAATCGCTACCCAAGGCTGAGCCCCAGAGGGTGTCATGTGTCAAGGGCTAGCTCTTAACCCATCCCCTGGTACAGCACTTGGCATGGAGGAGCTATTCAGTAAATATTGTTCAATGAATCAATTGAACCAAAAAAGCAACAAAACAATATCATTCCTTCCTGATTTCCTTATAGCAAGTCTGGCCTTTCTTTCTACCTAAACCTTCTGCCTACCAACAGAGCCCTCCTAACTCACAGGCCAAATGCAGTCTCAGGCTGTCATCTCTAAGGTCATGATAGCTTCTATCCTACAGGTCTTGAGAGAATCAAATTGGATGAGGCTGTAGAAGCCTGGGAATCACAGCATATGCCCCACCCCCTTGAAAATGGGGCAGAGGGAATGTGTCCAATTTTCATCCTTGGCAACATGTTGAAATCGCTTGAGGAGCTTTCAAAAACTAGAGACCCTGAGTCCCACTCCATTTAAATCAGAATCTCTGGGGATGAGGTGAGCACTAACAGTATTTAAATGTCCTCCTAGTAATTTGAATGTGCAGCAAAGATTGAATATCACAAGGCTGGAGGAAGCCAGGAAGGGGGCACATCAGCCCCACACAGGCAGGAAGAAGCATTTGCTGTGCTCCTTGATTGGGAAGTAAGAAGCAGGAAGCCTAACATGGAACAGCAGCGGCTGCTGTTGGGCAAAATGCCCTTCTCAGCCCTGTAGTCCTGGCTGCTGCCTTGGCTGCCTCTACCACCTCCTTCCTACTCTTCTAAATGGTCCTGGAGCAGGCTGTAGTCTCATCCTGGACAGGGCAATGGGGACCTGCCCCAGGCACCCAATTCTTTTTAAACAGAACTAGCTTCCAGGTCATGATCTCCTTAAAACTAAAGATTCCAAGTGACAAGCCCCAAATGAGTATGGATGGACTGTGCATAAGCCCAAGGAGAACATTGTAGAAAGGACTGCATGTCAGCAAGCCCTAAAGATAAGCTGGGAAAGGAAGAGTAGCCAGAGACCCAAAATGTCAGACCTGTTTACGTCCTCAGTGTTAAGAGGGAGTCACAGATTCATCACATTGGGAGAAAATCCCTCTTAGATCTAATATGGTGAAGGAAATACACAAGCACAGACACACACACAATTTATTGGCTGAAGCCCCAAGTACATAGCCCAACTCTTATGCATTGAGTGTTTGTGTTCCCCAAAAATTCCTATTTTGAAGCCCTAACCTCTCAGCATGGCTCTATTTGGACATGGGGCCTCCCTGGAAGTAATTAAAGTTAAATATGATCAAAAAGGTGGGGCCCTGGTCACATAGGATTAGTGTCCCTATAAGAAGAGATACTAGAAAGCTCACTCACTCTCTCTCCTTCTCCACCATGTGAGGACACAGACAGAAGGTAGCCATTGCAAGCCAGGAAGAGAACCCTTACCTGGCACCAGCTCCATATGATCTTGATCTGGGACTTTCGGCCTCCAGAATTGTAAAAAAAATACATTGTTATTGTTTCAGTTACCCAGTCTGTGGTATTATTACAACAATTCAAGCAGACTATGACACCAACCTTAGACAAATCACAACATCTTTGAGCCTGAGTTTCTTCATCAATAAAAGAGAGATAAATCCTACCTGTTCATAAACATCAAATGAGATCATGTATGTTTAAGGGTTTTGCAAACAATAAAGTATTAAGTAGACATTAAATCATTCATTAATCTCCACCTCTGTGCTCTCATACTTTAATCCCTCTGCTAGCTGAGCATTTACCACATTGTATTAGATTGAATTGTTTATATGTCTCTTCTGTCAGGTTTTAAGTCCTTCTGGCCAGGAGCCAAGTCTCATTCATCTTTGTAGCCCCATGTCAAAACACACAGTCACTGCTCAAGAAAGGCTTATGGAACAATCCCAAGATGGCATTGGATAGGCTTTCTCTGTGTCCCATAACATCCTCCTATATACTTTGATCATTTAGCATAAGGTATTAGAGTTCTTAGCTTTTGGGGTTTTCCTACAGATGGTAGAGACTACTTGATATCACTACTATATCCCTAGCAACTAGTACAGCGCTTGGTACCTAGTAGGAACTTAGTGAACGTTGATGAAAAGAAGGGAAATGATTCCTTTCTTGAGGAATTTGAATTGTTGAATTTCACTGTTCAAAGCTGTCCTGTATTCATCATTTCCAGCGGAACAAACTGAATGTTCTCCATTTTACCAAGTCTTTTTTCAAACAGCTCCTAAAAGGTCCTAGCTCTTTTATCCTATTATAGCTGGCAAAGTATCTGAATGCATCATTTTATTGTGCAAGTCGATATCATCCCCCAGACAACCAAGACTGGTCATTTACACCAACAGTAGTTGCTATGCAACCACTCTCCAAGCCTTGGTTGAAAGATGCAGGACTGAGGCAGTGATTTTTCCCACCTGGAAAGGACTATAATTTCTAAGGGGAAAAATCACACCATTATGCAGAGTCACTTAATCTTTTTACAAAGGAAAATTTGACCATATCCAAAAAGCATATTTTCTAGGTTTCCTAGACTATGCATATATAGCCTTTATATAAATAGACATGTATATTTTAACCACTGGAAACCAAACACACATATACTACATATACTTTTATATAATTTATAAATATTTGTATATTTATAAATATGTAGCTATGTTTATTAGAGAGTAAACACTCTTTTTATTCCAAAGATATTCCAAGAGAATTAAATCATTTTATTTCTTTCGACAGAAGTAAACTTTTAAAATGAATTTCTATTTTCTCATGGCAAAAAACGTTTTTTCAGAAAATAGGGGGAAATTTAAAGAAGAAAATAGAGGAGCCTGTGTCAAATAGCTTGGATCAAACCACTGTTAGTATTTGCCATGTAGCCTTCCAGATGTTTATATATAAGAATATTTACATATTTAAAGCACAAAACTGGGAACATATTATATCCAAAGTTTGGATACCTCCTTTCTTTAAAACTTAGCATGCCATAGATGTCTTTCCAAGTCAACATATAGTCATATCATCTTAAAGGCTGCATTGTATGCCATTGCATAAATATATCATAACGTATTTAACTGTTTTCCTGTTGTGTCTATTTTTTTCACCATTATAAATAATAAGCATCTTCATGTACACTTCTTTGAAAACTCATCTGATTGTTTCAGTAAGATTAATTCATGCACCACATCAAAGATTATGCACTTATTTGAAGCCTTTTAGAACATTTACAAGTAAATAATCTAATATTAAGCATTTGTTCCAAAAAGCTAGATTTTTGGTCAATACAGATTTAGTCAAATCTTGACATAATTTAAAATTTTTTTAAATAAGAATTTAGGCCAGGTGCAATGGCTCAAACCCGTAATCACAGCACTTTGGGAGGCCAAGGTGGACGGATCACCTGAGGTTAGGAGTTCAAGACCAGCCTGGCCAACATGGCAAAATCCCATCTCTACTAAAAAAAAAAAAAAAATTAGCAGGATGTGGTGGTGCACATCTGCAGTCCCAGCTACACAGGAGGCTGAGGCAGAAGAATCTCTTGAACCCAGGAGGCGGAGGTTGCAGTGAGCTGGGATTGTACCACTACACTCCAGCCTGGGCAACAACAGCGAGACTCCATCTCAAAAAAAAAAAAAAAGAATCCAAGGTTTGTGAGGACACCCTATAACAGAATAATTTCAAGTTTCTCTTCCCGTTTAGCCGTATAATCATTCATTCTATACCCTGCTACCGTTTGCCACACAAGCAAAGTTGCCTTTCTTGGCTCCCTGTACTTCCTTCCATCACTCCTTATAGCTCCTCCCCCTTAGCCTTTTCTGTTATCAGCAACATTTTAAAATTGACTACTGATGACTCTACCTGGGCTCATAGCTGAGCCTGAGGAATAGCTTCAGAAATTCCATGTGGGATCTGGGATGGGTTCATGATTTATACCTATATGAAAGCTGGACGTCCCCAAAACATTCAACTGGAAGTGTATTGACAGCAGCCTTTCAAAAGATGTGTTCATCTCTGTTAAAACTTATTTCTTCATTATTGAAAGCAGTTAAGATCGGTTTCCACCACTTGCAACCTTGTCTTGTTCTTCAAAGTCAACATACACTCTTTTGCCATAGTAATCGTCCTAAATATGCAACTTTGATTTTGTTTTGTTTTGTTTTGTTTTGTTTTGAGACAGGGTCTTGCTCTGTTGCCCAGGCTGGAGTGTAGTGGTGTGTTCATGGCTCCCTGCAGCCTCAAACTCCTGAACACAATCAACTGTCTCTCGCCTCAACCTCCTAAGTAGTTGGGACTACAGGTTTGCCACCATACCCGGCTAAATTTTTTTGTATTTTGTAGAGATGGACTGGATTTCAGATCCTGTTCAAAACATTAAGGCTTCCAATACATATAAAATCCAAGCTCCTAAGAATGACATTCAAGTTCCCTCCAATCTCACCCCATACCATTCTCATTCCTATACCAGGCTGCCATTCTGTGAACACATATTTCTACTTCATACATTTGCCCACACTGATCCTATTTCCCTACCTTTTCCACTTTCCAGCACATTTTTAACTTGCCCCCAAAGCTATCCATTCTTCAAAATTTCTTTATTATGTCCCTTCCTTTTAGAAACCTTCCCTAATTCCTCCAAAGCAGAATGTATCTCTTCAAGGAATCAGAATCAAGAAATACCCAGGGTATCCAGGACCAGGTGGCAGAAGTCTGGATCCATATTTGCTAATAGCACCTGAAAGTTCACTACTTTGGAAATAATAAGCAATAGTCTACTGCATTAAAGCCATTCTCAGCCAGGCATGGTGGTGTGTGCCTGTAGTCCCAGTTACTTGTGAGGCTAAGGTGGGAGGGTAGCTTGAGCCCAGGAGTTGGAGACCAGCCTGGGCAACATAACAAGACCGCATCGCTTAAAAAAAAAAAAAAAAATTCATTCTCCATCAACAGAAACTAATAAGTCAAATGAAATGAAATTAAGCAAGAGAGAGGATATTAAGACTACAGGATTAGTTCTCAACCCCTTCTATCTCCTGATAACTACCAACAGTGCCTGACCAAAAAAGTAGGGGCAAAGTGTTAACCCCCAGGTGGTGCCAGAACCCTCACTTTCGTGCACTTCCCAGATCCCCTCCCTATTCCTTCACTCCCTCTCAATCCTGAGAAGCTGAATATACAAAGGGACAAATCCAAAATGCATATAAAAATAAAACCGTAGGCCGGCGCAGTGGCTCACACCTGTAATCCCAGCACTTTGAGAGGCCGAGGCAGGTGGATCACGAGGTCAGGAGATTAAGATCAGCCTAGCCAAGATGGTGAAACCCCGTCTCTACTAAAAATACAAAAATTAGCCAGGCACGGTGGCACGAGCCTGTAGTCCCAGCTACCCCGGAGGCTGAGGCAGGAGAATCCCTTGAACCAGGGTGGCAGAGGTTGCAGTGAGCCGAGATCAAGCCACTGCATTCCAGCCTGGGCCACAGAGCAAGACTCCGTCTCAAAAACAACCACCACAACAACAACAGAAACTCTAACCCATAACCTGCAGCAACCAGTGCAGGAAGCCAACCTACTTTTTGTAGTAACCAGTCCAGAAAGCCAGACAATAATCCCCATAGCAATTGATCCAAAAGGGCCAGGACTCGACACTTGATACTCACTGCTTCCCTCATTTTTGTTCCGACTTCCAATTTAGGACCAGCTGGAGAAAACTAAATACGCACCCTTCACTAATCACGTGGGATGCCCATTTCAATTAGCCCACCTGTAACTTCCCCATGCTAATAGCCTCATCAAGGTGTACTTAAGGTCTTTTCCTTGTTCTACCATGAAACTTTCCCGCTCCTCCGCCTGCCTTGGAGTCTCTGCCAAATATGAGTGGTGGTGACTGACTCCCTCATGAGAGCAAGTTATGTGTAAGTCACCTTTGCTTGTTCTAATTTGAGTGGTCTTCATTTATTTTCACAATCCTAATCTAAGCCCTGGAGCTGAAAGGTGACTCAAGAAAGTGTTCTAATAAACACATTGAACAATTTTGATTCAACCTGTAGTGAGTGGATCATTGTGACCAAAACTCAGTCCTTTTTCATTTGAAATGTTGAAGCACAGAAAGTTAGTGTGGCAACCCAGAGAGTCCTAGATTAGAAAAGCCTGGGCCCACTAGGTGGAAAGTCAAGTCCCCTCTTGGCTCTGCCATTAACTTGCTTTATAATTTCAGGCATAAGATCTTAATGTCTCTATGTTTTACTCTCATATATATATATATATATATATGATAAATCCTATGTTTACTCACAGGCTTGATATAAGAATAAGGTAGAACTGGGCACCATGGCTCACATCTATGATCTCAACTCCGTGGGAGGTCAAGGCAGGAGGATTACTTGAGCTTAGGAGTTTGAGACTAGCCTGGGCAACATAGCAAGATCCTCATCTCTACAAAAAGTAAAATAAATAGCCAAGCACAGTGGCATGCATCTGTAGTCCCAACTACTAAGAAGGATTGCCTAAGCTTAGGAGTTTGAGGCTGCAGAGAGCTATGATCGTGTCACTGCCCTCTAGCCTGGGCAAGAGTGAGACCCTGTCAAAAAAAAAAAAAAAAAAAGAGAGAGAGTAAGAGTGAGTATTCGGCTGTGCTTTAAAATGGTTTGAAACTGTGAAAATATAAGATGTTATCTCAGACACATGCAGGCTTTCTTTCAACACCCCTTGCTGCCTCCGACATGGAAGAGATCAAATAGGGATAAAGGAGGCAAAAAAGATTGGCTCCAGGTACATTAGCCGGATGCAATGAGCGAGCACAAGCTGCCCAGCCACTGGAGCTAGTTCCTGGTCGTGTTATTCTATGCTTTCAAACTCCCACACACACGCCATCCTCCGCCAAAATACATAAACCTCTTTGAATTACACTCCTTCTCTTACAGGAGCAATTGACTACAGTTGGATGTAATATGCCTTAGTTTGTTTTAATTTATGGATGACCAGGAATGCTGCCCGGCCTCCTTTTTTCAAACACCCACCATTCCATCAGAGGTCCTCTTCTGGGGTCTTAGTTTTCTGGTAATTTTTTTTTTTTTTTTTTTTTTTACTAAGAATAGTTGTGGTTAGAGGCAGCTCCAAGCACAGCCCCCAGTCGTAAGGCTCATTAAGAACATTCTCCAACGCTCAGACTACATCAGTAAATCACCAGCTCCAAGAAGGGGAGGCGGGGCGTGGATGGCAACTGGAGATCCTTCAGCTGGCATCCAGGAAGGAAGGCTGCATGGGTCTCATTCCAGGATGACAGCCCTTATAAAGGTGAAAGGTTTGAGGGATATAAGAAGGAAAATACTGAGACCTATGAACACACTTTTCATCTCTCACCCAACACCTGTTATTGTGCAAACTTTGTAAGCAGTCTAAGGAAAGAACCAGCTCTGCTCAACGATTTCTCAGAAAAGCATCTCAGCTTAGCATTTGTCACTCAAAATCCCCGAGAATGACTTCTGTCACACCCACCTCCCACTTAGAAGGTAGCTTTTGACTCAAGTGCCCCCAAGAAGGACAAGTTACAAGCTAATATCTCAACCCTAAATACAAAACAGAACCACTTTTGTTTTTCCTGACTTCAGTGTCAATAGAAGACCATACTTCCAGGACTAGCATTTTCCAAAGTTGTTAATATACATATACCCAAAATCAAAAGAATGAGAGTGTGTGAGTTTGGGGAAAGGTGATAGATTCCTTGTCTTGGGTCACAGTGCATATTAGCATGCTAAAGTTTCTGAGAAGTCCTACATTGAAGAAACAGGTTTATGTAAAATACAACATTTCCCGAATTTGCTTTACCATAGAACACTTTTTTTGTTCCTAACGCCTATCAATATTCTGCAGAAACATTGCCCCCAGAAAAGAAAAGCCTGCATTTGGCCGTTTCAATTTTGTTTGGTTTGAAGATAAAGGCAAATTTCCCTCCAAAGAAAATCTTCTCAGTGCATGAGTCCTCACTAGAGTGATGCTGACATTTCCGTGAACCCCAGGCCCTGGATCGGGAACAAGTGTTGGTTATTCTCAATGATTCTCCTTGCCCCCCACTCCCACCTTCTACCACCTCTCAGTTCTCTTCTGCCACGTCTTCCCAGTGAAGACCAACTGATAGCTTCAGAGAGCCCATGTGGCACAGAGTATAACAATTTAAATGGACACCAGCCAAAGAAATCTGTGAAGCAGATGACAATGTCAAATATACATTCAGAGCATTTTTATGTGATTCTTAATGGAAAGAAAGATTGCTCTTCTTTCAATCCTTCCGTTCATAATTTTTAACAAATGGGCTTCTTGGAATATGCAAATTTAGGGATGGAAGGAAAAGATCCGTATATGGAACTCGAGTTTTCATTAAAGAGAGCATCCAAAAAAAAAGCTCCAGGTCATTTGCAAGACCCAGCTGAGGAATGATTTTCTGTCTATCCACGGAAAACTATTCACAATGTATTGTTGCATGAAAAAGCAAGTTCCAAAACCGTATACACAGAGTGATTCATTTTGTAATTGCAATTGACTCAATGTTTGTTGAAAGAAAAATATGCATTAAAAGGAGACCCTAAGAATTTATATCAAATTGACAGTAATGATCTCTGAGTGAAAGTCTTTTCTTTTTTGTTAAAAGAAAATTTTAACTTTTGTCATCTAAAATGAGATTTTACAATAAAAAATAATATTTTGGAAATGTTCTAGTCTACCACTTGTGTTATCCGCAGAAAAATATTCAAGGATGAAAGAAGCACTTTTCCTCATGAGGAGGAAGGATCGTGAGACCGGACGGTGTGGACAGTGAGAAGCCAAGGGCAGGACAACATCCTCCACAGCACTTAGTGCAGGCTTTTGCACACAGCAGGCATCAAGCACTTGCCATAAGACAAGCTAAACTATAACGTAACAGTAGCAAGTCATGATTCTAAATACCAGGGACAACCAGTACATTCCAAGTGAGATTAGCCAATAAGTATAGAGAGGTTACAAATAATAAGATCTAAATAGTCAATACAAAACTACCCCCAGCCCTGACATCCTCCCCTACCCACAGACACACACCTACTTATTAGCTGGAAGTCCAGTACTTTTTTGAATTTCCTTTTCCCAACCAGTTCAAAGAATTTTAAGGCTGTAACCCAAATGTCCGCCAGTTGGTGGGTCTTTGGATCAATTCCCCTAGGAGTCATTAAAAAAGGTGGAGATTGTCACATATACGATATGGTCTCCATCTGCCTTCTGCTCCCTGCCCTGTTGACCATTTTTACTCCTTCACCCCAGGCCACTAACCCCTCCAGGCCAAGTAGTCTCCTCTAAGCTATGTAGCTGGGCTGTTCTCCATCTCTAGCCAGTTGGACAACACCTGCTGCCTCTCATCAGAACTCTTGCAGAAGAGCCTGCCACAGCAGAGCTGCTGAACCCCTCTGGTTCTCTCCTCTGTACACAGCTCCATTCCTCATAGAGTGGATAGAGTGGGCAGGCATTGCAGGGCTGGGAAGGGGGCCGGGTGGTTGTGCAAGGGGACTTGGGGAATAAAGGCCATGTCTGAGTTGATAAGCACAGCCTCACGTCCTATCTGAACTCTAATATTTAGTCCCTGCTGCTCAGTTTGGCTCAACCTGCCAAAATTCTTCCTCACACAAAGAGATTTTTTTTAAATAAATGTTTTTTCTCTCTCTTCGTTCTGGCTTCCTTTAGACCCACCCACCACCCACCCACCCCTGCCCCGCAAGTATCTCAGAAAGTGCAGTACATATTAAAATTCCAAAAATGGACAGAGTTCTCTTGTTTTTCCCACAAGATTCTTGGGCTCCAAGCAAAGCAGAAAATTTGGTTAAGTCTCATTCCTTGATAGTTGAGATGTTAAGAAAAACTCAATTGCAAAAAAGAAAAAATACAAAATAATCCAATTTTAAAATGAGCAAATGATCTGAATAGACATTTACGAAAAGAAGACATACAAATACCCAACAGATATATGAGCAAATGCTCAACATCACTAATCATAAGAGAAGGCAAATCAAAACCACAATGAGATGTCATCTCATTGCAGTTAAAATAGCTATTATCAAAAAGACAGAAAATAACAGGTGCTGGTGAGGATGTAGAGAAAGGGAATACTCGTACACAAATTGGTGGGATTGTAAATTAGTATAGCCATCATGGAACATGGTACAAAGGTATCTCAAGAAATTAAAAACAGATCTACCATATGATCCAGCCATACTGCTGCCAGGTATCTGTCCAAAAGAAAGGAGATCAAGATATGGAAGACATATCTGCCTTCTATGTTTATTGCAGCACTATTCACAACAGCTAAGAAACAAAACCAGCCTGTGTCCATCAATGAATAAATGGATAAAGAAAATGTGGTATATGTATACAATTGATTATTATTCAGCCACCATAAAAAAGAATGAACTCCTGTCATTTGCAATAACATGGATAGAACTGAAGGTCATTATGTTAAGGGAAATAAGCCAGGCACAGAAAGACAAATATCAGGTGTTTTCACTCATATGTGAAAGCTAAAAAAAAAGTTGATCTCAGGAGGTAGAGGGTAGAATTATAAATACCAGGGGCTGAGAAGGGTAGGAGAGAGGGTGGGATGAAAACCGGTTGGTTAATGGGTACAAAAATACAATTAAATAAAAGGAATAAGTTTTAGAGCTCGATAGCACAGTAGAGTGACTATTATTGTATATTTTGAAATAGGTAGAAGATTTGGAGTGTTCCTAGCACAAAGAAATAGTAAATGTTTGAGGTGACAAATATCCTAATCACCCTGACTTGGTCATTACACATTGTATATATGTATCAAAATATCATATGTACCCCCATAAATATGTAAAAATATTATGTATCAATTTAAAAATTACTTCTAAAAAAAGTGCCTCTCCCCACCCCCAGCACTCTGCCAGCTTCCTAGGACAGAAGACTGGTCAGCCTCAAACACAGAGACTCATTAAGGAGGGCGTTGCTAATTCCAACCCAGTCTCGACTCTGACATGGCCATAACACCTACCACACGTGTGACTGTGCAAAGTGAGATTTTTACTCAAAATCCCCATTCAGAGCTGGAAGAAGCCTTAGTCATCTCCTCTAATCTCCTCATGTTACAGGTGAGGATGAACAGGCTCAGGATCATGTCGCCCAGGTAACAGTCAAACTTAGGCTGGACTCTAAGCCTCCTGGCTTCTAGTTCAGTCCAGAGGAATACCAAGCCTCTAGTACAGGAAAACAACAATGGTTATAGCATAGTATACATTATTAGAAACATTTAACCAACTCAGATTCAAGCTCTATATCAGTTTTTTGTTCTCTTTTACAAATGTCATTCCCTTCATCCTTGATATTATTCTGATTGTACAGATAAATACATTGAGGCTCAGAAAAGTAACCCTCCCCAAATCATGCAGTTTGGACACAATGCAGCCAGAATTCCAACTGAAGCCGGTATGAACCCAAAGCCCATGATTTTTTTTTTCACTACATTAAACTGATTTCGTAAAAAACAAAGAAGAGTGGACGAAAGCTTCTCTATTTAAGCATAAAGTGGCAATTTATCAAATGGATTTACAAGGAAAATAAAACTGCCTAGCTGTGTTGAATGGCCCTGAATTCTCACATTAAAAACAGGTTCCAAACAAATCAATGTTCTCTTTCAAAGCATTTTTTAAAACTACTGTGATCTCGTTATTGATTACAAAGAAGAATGACAGAGGAGAGCTACTATGAGGAAAAACAATATTATTATTCTAATCAAGTAACTTTGGGCAGGAAATAGTACAATGTCTATGTGTTGCCAGGACATTGCAAACATCAAATAGTAACTCATTTTTAAAAACCATATAAAATGCCTCTTTAATCAATGGATAATCTCCTTTAATTCCTGAAAATACCTAGAATGTAAGAAGACACAAATTCATTAAAATCGTATAAATTTAGAGCAGAGAAAGCTTGCCATATTTTTGCAAAATTCTCTTGTACGTACATGCTCATACCTTTCAATCTGCCAGATGTAGGCTAAAAAACTGGAAAAAAAAAAGTAACACTTCCCAACAGTTTTTGGCCAAGAAACACATGAGTAGATTTGGAGGAGTGTATGTGTGTATGCGTGTGTATGTGTCATGCCATACATGAATGTATAAAGATTTTGTTCCTACTACACCAGTTGGTTAAAATAAATATGATTCATTTGGGTGGGTTCATGTCAATGTTGCTCTGAATGAAAACAAAACAAAATCAGCAAAACCACAAAACAGTAGGCACACCTTCCATTCCAGAAAACAATTGAATCTTCCTCCATCTAGGGCTTCTCTCCAGCCTAGTTCACAGACTCAGTGAAATACATATTAGCAAGAGAGATACAGAGAAGCACCATGTGGACTCCATCTATGTTCTGCTTGCTATCACAGTCTTTCCTTTTTCTTTCCTAGGAGCATTTTCTAAGTAAATTAGTGATAGATTTTAAATATAAACAGTTTATACAATACAGAAGTAAAAACCATTATCATTCAGAGATAATCATTTACTCAACTAATACTTTAAAAAAAATTCAAACAACATAGAAAAATATAGAATAAAATGAAAAATCCCTCCTGCCTACCTAATCCTATTCTTAGTCCTATCACCATTGCAATCTTGCGTTCAGTTCATTCCATTACTTATTCTTTCCATTAGACTTTTTTTATTTTGACAATCGTATTTTCGATTTTCAAAAACCCCTCTGTATTCTGAGTTACTTTTTCATAGCTGCCAATTCTTATTTTATGAATATAATAGATTCTTTGAATGTTGTTGTTTATATTCAAAGACAGAAAATAAACTTCTTTTATAACCTTTTTTGTTCTCAATATTCTCTTTCTGTGGTCCAGCGATCTGTTCATTCAGCTTGATCCTTCCCCTTCGAGCTATTGGTTTTCTACACAGCACCTGAGATTCTTAGAATTCCCACTTATCTCTATGAATGAAGACCTGGGCTTTATTCCCACTTATCTCTATGAATGAAGACTTGAGAAGCTTTAAGAATTCCCACTCATCTCTATGAATGAAGACCTAGGAAGCTTTTTTTAGTTAGCTTTGCAGTTGCAAAGGTCTTTCCTCACCCCCAGCCCAAACGGTGTGAATTGAGGGGGCCTGACAGTGTGCTCTCTAGAAGGTTCCACATCCTAACCAGAAGCCTTGCCAAGGCAGCGCTTCTGATTGACTCTCTAGTGTGCAAATGTGTCTTCACCTGGACACTCACCCATCCTCTCGCCTCTGTGACCTGTGGTTCAGTGTGAGAGGGTTTATGAACCTAACTGGCCCCTGTTCAGTAACAATGGCCCATCTATTGTCACATGACCCTTTCTGTTCTTTGTTCTCTTGAAATTTCTCAAAATCTGCTCTTATCTACCTAGCTGTTTTCTCTGTGTGTTTTTTCAACCCTTATCAAGTCAACCCCATTACTTTCCATCATCCAGGAAATTTCCCACCATTTCTGATATGTTGATGTTGCCCTTTCTTGTTTTCCACGAAAGTCGTGGGTCTAGTTTTAACAAATATATTTCCTTTTATTTCAAGGGATTTAGAAGAAGACCAGAGGTGGTCAAATGTGCCTAAACCAACACATAGATCCAGTGCACCACATCTTTTTTCTCTTGTAAGAATATTATTTTACATTTGATTTTTATTCCCTATCAAAACCATCATCATATTTCTTATTAAAGTTATTGTCTCAGAAAGGTATTGGATACAAGAATCAGAAAGCACTGATCCAAACTGACTGGAACAGTAAAGGGAATGCATTTACCCATGTACATGAAAATTTCAGAGGTCATATGAACCTCAGGGCTGGCTCAAATTAGCTGTTCAACATGGATACCACAGACTGCCATCTGCAGCGTCTTCTTCATCTTAAGGTTTCATCTTGTGGCTGGAAGATGGCTACCAAGGGTTTCTGTAACTACATATTTTCTCCCTAATATCCAGCAGAAAGAGAGTGTCTTGTTGGGCAGGCTTTTTGCAATTTCAAGAAAATCTCTTTCCCAGAAACCCTTAGAAAATATCTCTCCATAGCTCACTAAACCAAAATGGGCCACATAAGTCAACCACTCTGTATAAAGGAAATAAATGTGCTGATTGGGCTTAAACCAAAATAATTACTGGATTTAAAGTTGGTTGTAGTCTTCTGCTCAAGAAACAGAAGGATATATGGGATGAGAGGCTTGGAAAGTGCAGAGGGACAAATTCTAAACAGAAATCAGAGTCTACTACAAAAAAATAAGGGAGAAATAAGCTAAAATAGCAAATGGCCAGCACAGTCATGAAATAATATGAATGTCTACCAATAAACAGACATCTAGATGCTGTAGCTGCACATTTGGGCTACAGAGCTGAGAATCTGCTCTTCCCTAAGTGGTGGTTACACTTGCCCATTGCACAAAGTTTTTCACTTTTAAACCCTTTTCACAGTACATTACTAAGAGATCTCCCACCCCAAGAATTTTCAATAATCATTTTATGATTTTTATACTTTATGTTAAAGATTTTAAACTGAGATATTCGCAATGAGCATTCTAAATTGCAAAGTCTTAGGGCACAGTCCTCCACAAGACTGCCCTCATTTAAGACACCAGCCTCAACTTGGGGTATCCCCATGGCCACTCTCATTTCAGACCAGCTGGCTACAATTTTGAGTATCTCCACAGACTCCCTCAGGTTTAATAATTCCCTAGAATGACACACTGAATTCAGGAAGTGCAATGTTTATAGTTTTATTATAGCAAAAGGAAACAAACTAGAACCAGCCAGAGGAAGAGATGTGGAAGGATAAGTGTAGGAAGTTTCTGTCATCCTCAAAGATGTATTACTCTCCTGGCATCAAAGACTTACAAAAACCAAAGAGTAATGCCAGCTGGGCATGGTGGCTCACATCTGTAATCCCAGCACTTTGGGAGGTTGAGGCAGGCAAATCACTTGAGCTCAGGAGTTTAAGAGCAGCCTGGGCAACATGATGAAACCCCTTCTCTACAAAATTACAAAAGTTAGTTGGGCATGATGGTGCGTGCCTGTAGTTGCAGCTATTTGGAAGGCTGAGGTGGAAGGATTGCTTGAACCCAGGAGGCAGAGGTTGCAGTAAACAGAGATCATGCCACTGCACTCTAGCCCAGGTAACAGAGTGAGACCTCATCTCAGAAAAAAAAAGAAGAAAAAGAATAATGCTAATCAAGGAATCTTACTCATACTTCAATATCCAGAGTTTTTATTGAGGTTTCATTACATAAGCATGATTGGTGAACCATTGTCCATGTGGCTCAATATCCAAACTCCTCCCTCCCCAGAAGGTGGACTGATATGGAGTTGGACTGATATCAGGTGGCTCAAACCCCCAACCCCCTCTAATCATGTGGTTGGTCTTTCTGGAGTGGCATGCCCCTATCTTGAGTCACCTCATTAGCATAAACTACTAGTTGTAATCTGAGGGGCCCACCATGAATAAAAAAGACGCACCTATTACTCAGGAAATTCCAGAGGTTTAGAGGTTACCTCCCAGGAATCAGGAACAAAGGCCAATCAAATTATTTATTACACATATTTCATTTAGAACAGCTTATTACTGAAGTTGTATTAAATAATTTTATTACCATCTTTAATATTTTTAATCAAAGAAAACATCCATCTGTTCACTATTTAACAAGTAACATTAAATGCTTAATTTATTTTAACTTAACTACATAACATAAAATATGATTTCCCAACAAATCAATTTTTTTAATGCGATATATCATGTGTGAATTAGGGTCTAAGTATTTATGAAACTATTGACTAAATTTAACTATGTGTCCTGACATAAACACACACACACACACACCACACACACACACACACACACACAAAATGTGACTCAATATTTAAGATTCTTACATTTTATGTTTTTTAAAATTTAAAGAATTTATATTTGATGATTTTATGCTTTGTTTCTAAAACATATAAAAGAGAAGATTTTCAACTATTTGGAAACATTTCTCAGCAAATAATCCATTGCAGGGTTTTTAACCTTTATTCCAAATATACACAAAGTCAATTGGTTATAATTATCAACTTTTTTTAATACTAGAGTTTTTAAATTAATGCTGAGCTTTCTATTATAACACTGGCAGAAATGGTGATTCATTAGTTTAATAGACTGTTGCAACACAGAACTTTATAGTACTAATGGTAGTAAATGGAACTGAATTATTATTTAAAAGACCATTAAGACCATTACAAAGACTCACCTATTTACTCTTTAATAAATTAATTAAAATACCATTTACACTTCTTGTCAATACCTTCTTTTTCTTGCTTATAAGAAGTACTTTTTTAAATTAGCCTTAATGAAGTATAATGAAAATATAATAAACTGCATCTTCTAAAATGTAAGATTGATGAGTTTGACAACACACATGAAAACACCACTACAATCAAAATACGAAACATTTCCATCACCTCCCAAAAGATTCTTCCTTTCCTCCACCTCAGACCCAGCCTCCACTAATGTACTTTTCATCACTATAGATTTGCTTGCATTTTCTAGAATTTGATATAGATGGAATCATGCAGTATGCACTCTTTTGTGTCTGGTTTCTTTCACTCAGCATAATGGTTTTTGAAATCCTTCCACGTTACCACATCTGTCAGTGGTTCATTCATTTTAATTACTGAGTAATTTTTCATTATACTGATATATAATCACATTTTATTTGTCAATTCAGCAAATATTGATGGACATTTGGGTTATTTGCAGCTTTGGGCTATCATGAATAATTATACTAAAAACATTTGTGTACAAATATTTTTGTGGATATAAGTTTTTAATTTTCTTTAGTAAATACCTAGGAGAGGTATTCTGGTTTGTATATTAAGCATGTGTTTAATTTTTAAAGAAACTGCCACACTCTTCCAAAATAGAACCATTTACATGTATATGTGCAAGTCTTTTGCCCGTTTTTAAAACTGAATTATATGTCTCATTAGTTATAAGAAGAATTCTGTATATTTTCTGAAATTGAGTCCTTTGTATGCATCAGATATATGCATTACAAACATTTTTCCCTATGCTGTGGCTTACCTTTTTATATTCTTAACGGTGTCTCTGGATGAGAAGTTTTAAATTTTAGTAAAATTCAATTTATCTTTTTTTCTTTTGTGGTTTGTGCCTAACGTGTCATATCTAAGATATTCTTGACTACACAAAGCTACCAAATTTTCTCCCATGTTTTCTTTTAAAATTTTTATAATGTTGGCTATTATATTTAAGTCTACAATTAATTTTGTGTTAATTTTCTGTACAGAGTAAGATATGGGCTGATGTTTTCTTTTTTCATGTGAACACCTGGTTATTCTAGCACCATTTGTTGAAAATCAGTTGGACACATGTATGTACATATATAATACATATGAAATTATTTCTGAACTCTATTCTCTCTTCTATTGATCTATATTACTTGTATTGATCTTTATGCCTATCTTTTCACAAATATTACAGTCTTAATTACTCTAACTTTATGGTAAGTCATAAAGTCAAGTAATGTAAGTTCTTGAACTTCGTTCTTTTTAAAAATTTCTTGGCTATCTTAGGTCATTTGCATTCTGTGTAAATTTGAGACTAAGCTTTTCAATTTTTATTTTTTCTTGGAGACGATGTCTTGCTCTGTCACCCAGGCTGGAGTGCAATGGCACAATCATGTTTCACTGCAATCCCAACCTCCTGGGCTCAAGGGATCCTCCCACCTCAACCTCCTGAGTAACTGGGACTACAGATGCACACCACCACACCCAGCCAATTTTTGTATTTTTTCTAGAGATGGTGATATTATTTGGCTCTATGTCCCCACACAAATCTCATCTTGAACTGTACTCCCATAATTCCCGCATGTTATGGGAGGGAACTGGTGGGAGATAATTGAATCATGGGGGCAGTTTCCCCCATACTGTAGTGAATAAGTCTCATGAGATCTGATGGTTTTATAAGGGGTTTCTGCTTTTGCTTCTCTCTCATTCTTTCTTGCCACTGCCATGTAAGAAGTGCCTTTTGCCTTCTGCCATGATTGGGAGGCTTCCCCATCCACGTGGAACTGTAAGCCAATTAAATCTATTTTTCTTCCCGGACTCAGGTATGTCTTTATCAGCAGCATGAAAATTGACTAATACAGATGGGGTTTTGCCGTGTTGCCCAGGCCAGTCTCATTATTAGACAGAATGCTATTCAGATTTCCTGTTTCATCCTACATCAATTTTAGTTGTATTTTTCAAGAAATTTGTCTATTTCATCAAAGTTATCTTATTTTTGGCATACATTTGTTCACAATATTATCTTACTATTATTTTAATTTCTGTAGGATCTGTAGTGATTAGCCTTCTTTTTTCCCAATATTGGTGATTTATGTCCTTTTCCATTTGTGTCTGTTTTAGTGATATATTCTCTTGTCTTTATGATTTCCTTCCTTCCAATTACTTTATATTTACTTTGCTCTTCTTCTTCTAGTGTCTTGAGGTGGTACCTTACATCACTTTTCTTTATTCTGTTCTAAATAGGCATTTAAAGCTACAAACTTCTCTCTAAGCATCTCTTCAGCTAAATCCCACAAATTTTGAATTATTTTAATCATCATTGAGTTAAAAATATAATTTATTCATGTCTTATCCTTTGGCCTATCAAGATTTTTAAATGCTTTTTAATTCCCAAATATTTGGGATTTACCTAAATATTATTGGTGTTCGTTTCTAATTAATTTCATTGTGATCAGAGAACATAGTCTGTGCTATTACAATCTTGTAAATATATTAAGGTTTATTTTATGGCCCAAAATATGGTGTATATTGGTGAACATACCATATTCACTAAAACAAATGTGTATTACACAGAAAGATGTTCATTTTTCAGTGGTTGAATGAACCATCCTATAATTATTACTTAGATCAAGATAGTTGATAATGTGTTCAAATCCTCTGTCTTACATTGATTTTTGGCTAGCTGTCCTCTCAAATCCTGAGAAACAGTGAATAAAAATCTTCCACTAAAATTCTGGAATTTTCTCCCTCTAATTCTGTCAATTTTTGTTTCATATATTTTGAGTCTCTGTTTTAGGCCCATACACATTTATGTTTGTTTTGTCTTCTGATGAATTAATAATTTTGTCATTCCTTTTTATCTCTGGCAATACTCTTTTTCTTAAAGTCTGTTTTATCTGATGTTAATTTAGCCTACTTCAGCCTTCATATGCTTACTATTTTTTGACATAATTTGTTCCATCAATTTATTTTCAAGCTATCTGTATCTCTACATTTCTCTCCTAGTCATATGTAGTTGGGTCTAGCAACTTTTACCCATTCTGACCATTCCTGCCTCTTAATTGGTGTGTTTAGTCTATTAACATTGCAAATGTGCACTCAGCTATTGAGTCACCCCAAAGAAAGAGAATTAAAGCTTCCAGTCATGTTGGCTGAGGGATAAACTATGAGTCTTAGCACTAACAACAACCACAAAGACAAACACAGAGCATGTACACTTAGAAAACAAGGGAGATTGCAGTTGACTTCACCAGAATGTTTGAAATCTTAGTAAACTCAAAATAAACCAGCTGTGAGCTCTCCAGAGGATAAAATTCACTTCGTGTTGCAACAGTTTTGACATATTAAACTCCAATGTCATGGTCATAGCCCTATCAGCGTGATGGGTTTACTGGGTTCAGGAACTCTTTCACTACTTAAATATTTTTGTTTTACAACTGATTGATAAAATTGGGGAAATAAATTCCTCATGAAAAATTTCTGAGCCAGAAATTCTAAAGAGACCAGTAAAAAGGTCGAAAGTCATTTTTGTTCCTGAACTAATGTTATATAGAACAATACATCAAGCAAAGTTCTCTTTTCCTGAAATCCTGCCAGTGAAAGTAGGAAATAAATTAATGACTCGCACTTTTAAAGCTTCTGTTTAAAATGTGAGATGAATATTTTCTTTTCTTTCTTTTTTTTTTTTTTTTTTTTGTTGTTGTTGTTATTTTTCTTTTTGTTTGTTTTGGAGACAGGGTCTTGCTCTGTTGCCCAGCCTGGAGTGCAGTGGTGTACTCACGGCTCACTACAGCCTCGATCTCCCAGGTACACCCACCTCAGCCTCCCAAAATGCTGGGATAATTTTCTGTTTAAAGATTCATCATAAAAGATAGCTAATTAATCAAGAAGTATCTAATTCATTTTCTTGTTAATATGCATTTTTCAAAATAAATTGACTGCTAAGAAGTGAATGATTTTTTAGACGATTTTTGGTGGGTTTCTCAGAATCAGTAAAAAAAGTTCTACCCATAATAGAAGGCTCTAGTTAAGACTCATGTGCTTAACTAGAGCCTTCTCATGCTCACTTCAGCAGCACATATACTAAAATTGGAATGATATAGCGATTAGCATGGCCCTTGCACAACGATGATGCACAAATTTGTGAAGTATTCCATATAAAAAATATATATAATAAAAATTTTAAAATATAAAATAAAAATTTAAAAAGACTCATGTCTTTCCTGAACCCTCCAGATTTCTCTAGCCCATAATTCCCTTCCCTTTCATGGAGCTCTTATGTGGCTTTTTATCTACTCCACTTGTTTTGATACTATGTAGATATTTGACTGTAAATCTTGACCATTGATAATTTACTGTAAGAGATGGGTAGCACAGCCATCCCACTACTGGGTATATACCCAAAGGATTATAAATTACTCTACTACAAGACACATGCACACGTATGTTTATGCGGCACTATTCACAATAGCAAAGACTTGGAATCAACCCAAATGTCCATCTGTGACAGACTGGATTAAGAAATGTGGCACATATACACCATGGAATACTATGCAGCCATAAAAAAGGATGAGTTTGCGTCCTTTGTAGGGACATGGATGCAGCTGGAATCCATCATTCTTAGCAAACTATCACAAGAAGAGAAAACCAAACACCGCATGTTCTCACTCATAGGTGGGAACTGAACAATGAGATCACTTGGACTCGGGAAGGGGAACATCACACACTGGGGCCTATCATGGGGAGGGGGGAGGAGGGAGGGATTGCATTGGGGAGTTATACATGATATAACGTCATGCACATGTACCCTAGAACTTAAAGTATAATAAAAATAAAATAAAAAAAAAATAAATAAATAATAAATAAATAAATAAATAAATAAATAAAAAAAGAGATGGGTAGCAAATAAACTGATTAAATCTTCCATGACTCTCAGGAAAGAATATAGGTTAGCTCTCAAATGTTATCTAGTCTAAAAGTAATTTTTAAATGGTTATTGCATTTTGCCCAACATTATATCTGATAACAGTAGGAGTTGCCTGTATAGAGTGAATTTCTCAGCAAGTCTCCTTCCCAAGAGTAAGGGAGCTCTGATTCTTAATGGCCAATGCCAGTTACCCAGACAGAATACTTTCAACATACAAATATGAACTTGTCGAGGTGATGTAAAAGTAGTCAGAATCAAAGCGGAGTCACACATTCCCTCAGGACAGGGGTTAGAGGCAGAAGGGATCACGGCAGACGGAGGCAGGACTAGATTGCAGTCCTAACTCAGACGGACAGAGCGGCATGTAGAGGCTCACATCATGAATTTTTGCTCCAGAATGACTGCAGGAATAAATCAGGAAACCCAAGAGGACCCACATACCATCTGAAGGAAGCAGATTGCACCTGCCAGACCCGGGAGACACCCCAAATACTGTGCTGGTATCCATGGCTGAGAGACCCACAGATAGTTCACATCACAGGACTCTATGCAGACAACCCCCAGTACCAGCCTAGAGCCTGGTAGACTGGCTGGGTGGCTAGATCCAGAAAAGAGATAACAATCACTACAGCTCGGCTCTCAGGAAGCCGCATCCCTAGGAAAAGGGGGAGAGTATTACATCAAGAGAACACCTCATGGGACAAAAGAATCTGAACAACAGCCTTCAGCCCTAGACCTTTCCTCTGATAGAGGTACCCAAATGAGAGGGAACCAGAAAACTAACTCTGGTAATATGACTAAATAATGCTCTTTAACACCCCCGCAAAAGTCACACTAGCTTACCAGAAATTGATCCAACCCAAGAAGAAATCCCCGATTTACCTGAAAAGGAATTCAGGAGGTTGGTTTTAAGCTAATCAGGGAGACACCAGAGAAAGGTGAAGTCCAATGTAAGGAAATCAAAAAAATGATACGAGAAGTGAAGGGAGAAGTATTCAATGAAATAAATAGCATAAATAACAAAAATCAAAACTTCAAGAAACAATTGACACACTTACAGAAATGCAAAATGCTATGGAAAGTCTCAGCAATAGAATCAAACAAGTAGAAGAAACAAACTCAGAGTTTGAAGACAAGGTCTTCAAATTAGCCCAGCCCATGAAGACAAAGAAAAAAGAATAAGGAAGCATGAACAAAGCCTCCAAGAAGTCTGGGATCACGTTAAATTACCAATCCTAAGAATAATTGGTGTTCCTGAGGAAGAAGACAATTCTAAAAGTTTGGAAAACATATTTGGGGGAATAATCAAGGAAAACTTCCCTAGCCTTGCTAGAGACATAGATGTCCAAATACAAGAAGCACAAAGAACACCTGGGAAATTCATAAGAAAAAGATCATTGCCTAGGCACATTGTCATCAGGTTATCTAAAGTTAATAGACTCTGAATAGTTAATCTAATAAGGAAAGAATCTTAAGAGCTATGATACAAAAGCACCAGGTAACCTAAAAAGGAAAACCTACCATATTAACAGCAGATTTATCAGCAGAAACCCTACAAGCTAGAAGGGATTGGGGCCCTATTTTCAGCCTCCTCTAACAAAACAATTATCAGTGAAGAATTTTGTATCCAGCAAAACTAAGCTTCATATATGAAGGAAAGATACAGTCTTTTTCCAAAATCAAGTGCTGAGAGAATTCACCACTACAAGAACTGCTAAAAGGAGCTCTAAATCTTGAAACAAATATTGGAGACACATCAAATCAGAACCTCTTTAAAGCATAAATCTCACAGGACCTACAAAACAAAAATACAATTTAAAAAAAAAAAACAAAAAACCAAGGTATACAGGCAACAAATAGCATGATGAATGGAATGGTATCTTACATCTCAATATTAACATTGAATATAAGTGACCTAAATGCTCCACTTAAAAGATACACAATTGCAGAATGGATAAGAATTCACCAACCAACTATCTTCTGCCTTCAAGGGACTTACCTAACGCATAAGGACTCATAAACTTAAGGTAATGGGGTAGAAAAAGACATTTCATGCAAACGGACACCAAAAGGAAGCAGGAGTAGCTATTCTTATCAGACAAAACAAACTTTAAATCAGCAGCAGTAAAAAGACAAAAAGGGACATTATGTAATGATACAAGGCATGTCCAACAGGAAAATATCACAATCCTAAACATATATGTGCCTAACACTGGAGGTCCCAAATTTATAAAACAATTACTAATAGACCTAAGAAATGAGATAGACAGTAGCACGATAATGGTGGGGGACTTCAATACTCCACTGATAGCACTAGACAGGTCATAAAGGCAGAAAGTCAACAAAGAAACAATAGATTTAAACTATACCCTGCAACAAATGGGCTTATCAGCTATATACAGAACATTCCATCCAACAATGGCAGAATACACATTCTATTCAACAGTTCATGGAACTTTCTCCCAGATTGACCATATGATAGGCCACAAAACGAGCCTCAATAAATTTAAGAAAATTGAAATTATGTCAAGCACTCTCTCAGACCACAGTGGAATAAAACTGGAAATCAACTCCAGAAGGAACCTTTAAAACCATGCAAATACAACGGAAATTAAATAACCTGCTCCTGAACAAGCACTGGGTCAAAAATGAAATCAAGATGGAAAGTAAACAATTCTTCAAACTGAACGACAGTAGTGACACAACCTATCAAAACTTCTGGAATACAGCAAAGGCAGTGCTAAGAGGAAAGTTCATAGCCGTAAATGCCTACACTAAAATGTCTGAAAGAGCGCCAACAGACAACATAAGGTCACACGTCAAGGAAATAGAGAAACAAGAACAAACCAAACCCAAACCCAGCAGAAGAAAGGAAATACCCAAGATCAGAGCAGAACTAAATGAAATTGAAAAAATACAAAAGATAAATGAAACAAAAAGCTGGTTCTTTGATAAGATAAATAAAATTGATAGACCATTAACCCAGAAAAAATAGAGAAAATCCAAGCAAGCTCAATTAGAAATGAAACAGGAACCCTCCAAAAAATCAATGAATCCAGGAGTTGGTTTTTTGAAAAGATAAACAAAATTGACAGACCGCTAGCTAGACTAATAAAGAAGAAAAGAGAGAAGAATCAAATAGACGCAATAAAAAATGATAAAGGGGATATCACCACCGACCCCACAGAAATACAAACAACCATCAGAGAATACTATAAATGCCTCTACGCAAATCAACTAGAAAATCTAGAAGAAATGGATAATTTCCTGGACACTTACACTCTCCCAAGACTAAACCAGGAAGAAGTTGAATCCCTGAATAGACCAATAGCAGGCTCTGAAATTGAGGCAACAATTAATAGCCTACCCACCAAAAAAAGTCCAGGACCAGATGGATTCACAGCTGAATTCTACCAGAGGTACAAGGAGGAGCTGGTACCATTCCTTCTGAAACTATTTCAATCAATAGAAAAAGAGGGAATCCTCCCTAACTCTTTTTATGAGGCCAACATCATCCTGATACCAAAGCCTGGCAGAGACACAACAAAAAGAGAGAATTTTAGACCAATATCCCTGATGAACATCGATGCAAAAATCCTCAATAAAATACTGGCAAACCGGATTCAGCAGCACATCAAAAAGCTTATCCACCATGATCAAGTGGGCTTCATCCCTGGGATGCAAGGCTGGTTCAACATTCGCAAATCAATAAACGTAATCCAGCATATAAACAGAACCAAAGACAAGAACCACATAATTATCTCAATAGATGCAGAAAAGGCTTTTGACAAAATTCAACAGCCCTTTATGCTAAAAACGCTCAATAAATTTGGTATTGATGGAACGTACCTCAAAATAATAAGAGCTATTTATGACAAACCCACAGCTAATATCATACTGAATGGGCAAAAACTGGAAAAATTCCCTTTGAAAACTGGCACAAGACAGGGATGCCCTCTCTCACCACTCCTATTCAACATAGTCTTGGAAGTTCTGGCTAGGGCAATCAGGCAAGAGAAAGAAATCAAGGGTATCCAGTTAGGAAAAGAAGAAGTCAAATTGTCCCTGTTTGCAGATGACATGATTGTATATTTAGAAAACCCCATCGTCTCAGCCAAAATCTCCTTAAGCTGATAAGCAACTTCAGCAAAGTCTCAGGATACAAAATTAATGTGCAAAAATCACAAGCATTCTTATACACCAGTAACAGACAAGCAGAGAGCCAAATCAGGAATGAACTTCCATTCACAATTGCTTCAAAGAGAATCAAATACCTAGGAATCCAGCTTACAAGGGATGTCAAGGACCTCTTCAAGGAGAACTACAAACCACTGCTCAGTGAAATCAAAGAGGACACAAACAAATGGAAGAACATACCATGCTCATGGATAGGAAGAATCAATATCGTGAAAATGGCCATACTGCCCAAGGTTATTTATAGATTCAATGCCATCCCCATCAAGCTACCAATGAGTTTCTTCACAGAATTGGAAAAAACTGCTTTAAAGTTCATATGGAACCAAAAAAGAGCCCGCATTGCCAAGACAATCCTAAGTCAAAAGGACAAAGCTGGAGGCGTCACGCTACCTGACTTCAAACTATACTACAAGGCTACAGTAACCAAAACAGCATGGTACTGGTACCACAACAGAGATATAGACCAATGGAACAGAACAGAGTCCTCAGAAATAATACCACACATCTACAGCCATCTGATCTTTGACAAACCTGAGAGAAACAAGAAATGGGGAAAGGATTCCCTATTTAATAAATGGTGCTGGGAAAATTGGCTAGCCATAAGTAGAAAGCTGAAACTGGATCCTTTCCTTACCCCTTATACGAAAATTAATTCAAGATGGATTAGAGACTTAAATGTTAGACCTAATACCATAAAAACCCTAGAAGAAAATCTAGGTAGTACCATTCAGGACATAGGCATGGGCAAGGACTTCATGTCTAAAACACCAAAAGCAACGGCAGCAAAAGCAAAAATTGACACATGGGATCTAATTAAACTAAAGAGCTTTTGCACAGCTAAAGAAACTACCATCAGAGTGAACAGGCAACCTACAGAATGGGAAAAAATTCTTGCAACCTACTCATCTGACAAAGGGCTAATATCCAGAATCTACCAAGAACTCAAACAAATATACAAGAAAAAAACAAATAACCCCATCAAAAAGTGGGCAAAGGATATGAACAGACATTTCTCAAAAGAAGACATCTATACAGCCAACAGACACATGAAAAAATGCTCATCATCACTCGCCATCAGAGAAATGCAAATCAAAACCACAATGAGATACCATCTCACACCAGTTAGAATGGCAATCATTAAGAAGTCAGGAAACCACAGGTGTTGGAGAGGATGTGGAGAAATAGGAACACTTTTACACTGTTGGTGGGATTGTAAACTAGTTCAACCATTATGGAAAACAGTATGGCGATTCCTCAAGGATCTAGAACTAGATGTACCATATGACCCAGCCATCCCACTACTGGGTATATACCCAAAGGATTATAAATTACTCTACTACAAAGACACATGCACACGTATGTTTATTGCGGCACTATTCACAATAGCAAAGACTTGGAATCAACCCAAATGTCCATCTGTGACAGACTGGATTAAGAAAATGTGGCACATATACACCATGGAATACTATGCAGCCATAAAAAAGGATGAGTTTGCATCCTTTGTAGGGACATGGATGCAGCTGGAAACCATGATTCTTAGCAAACTATCACAAGAAGAGAAAACCAAACACCGCATGTTCTCACTCATAGGTGGGAACTGAACAATGAGATCACTTGGACTCGGGAAGGGGAACATCACACACTGGGGCCTATCATGGGGAGGGGGGAGGAGGGAGGGATTGCATTGGGGAGTTATACATGATATAAACGTCATGCACATGTACCCTAGAACTTAAAGTATAATAAAAAAAAAATAAATAAATAAATAAATAAATAAATAAATAAATAATTAAAAACAAAAACAAAAAAAAAAAAAAAAGAAATGAAACAGGAGATATTACAACTGACACCACAGAAGTACAAAAGATCATTCAAGGCTACCATGAATACCTTTACACACATAAACTAGAAAACCTAGAAGAGATGGATATATTCCTGGAAAGAGATAATCCTCCTAGCTTAAATCAGGAAGAATTAGACACCCTGAACATACCAATAACAAGCAGTGAAGTTGAAATGGTAATTTAAAAATTACCAACAAAAAAAAGTCCAGGACCAGACAGATACACAGCAGAATTCTACCAGACATTCCAAGAATTGGTACCAATCCTATTGATACTATTCCACAAGATAGGGAAAGAGGGAACCCTCCCTAAATCATTCTATGAAGCCAGTATCACCCTAATACCAAAACCAGGGAAGGATATAACCAAAAAAGAAAACTACAGACCAATATCCCTGTTGAACATAGATGCTAAAATCCTTAAAAAACCAGCTAACCGAATCCAACAACATATCGAAAAGATAATCCAAAATGGTCAAGTGAGTTTCACACCAGGGATGCAGGGATGTTTTAACATGCACAAGTCAATAAATGTGATACACTACATAAACGGAATTAAAAACAAAAATCACATGATCATCTCAATAGATGCAGAAAAAAATTCATCCCTTTATGACTAAAACTCTCAGCAAAATTGGCATACAAAGTACATACTTCAGCATAATAAAAGTTATTTCTGAGAAACCCACAGCCAACATAATGGAGAACTGTTGAAAGCATTCCCTCTGAGAATTGGAACAAGACAAGGTTGCCCACTCTCACCACTCTGCTTCAGCATAGTCCTACCCAGAGCAATCAAACAAGAAAAGGAAATAAAGTGCAGCCAAATCAGTAAAGAGGAAGTCAAACCATCGCTGTTTGCTAATGATATAATTGTTTACCTAGAAAACCCTAAAGACTCTTCCAGAAAGCTCCTAGAATGGATAACAGAATTCAGCAAAGTTTCCAGATACAAAATTAATGCACACAAATTAGTAGCTTTTCTATATACCAACAGTGACCAAGCTGAGAATAAAATCAAGAACTCAACCCCTTTTACAATAGATGCAAAAAAAAAAAAAAAATACTTAGGAATATTCGTAATCAAGGAGGTGAAAGACCTCTACAAGAAAAACTGAAAAATACTACTGAAAGAAATCATAGATGACATAAACAAATGGAAACACATCCCATGCTCATGCAAGGGCAGAATTAATATTGTGAAAATGACAATACTGCCAAAAGCAATCTACAAATTCAATGCAATTCCCATCAAAGTACCACCACCATTCTTCACAGAATTAGAAAAAAAGGTACTAAAGTTCATGTAGAACTAAAAAAGAGCCTGCATAGCCAAAGCAAGACTAAGCAAAAAGAACAAATCTGGAGGCATCGCAGTACCTGATTTCAACCTATACATAAGGCCATAGTCACTAAAACAGCATGGTACTTGTATAAAAATAGGCACATAGACCAAAAGAACAGAATAGAGTACCCAGAAATAAACCCAAATACTTACAGCCAACTGATCTTTGACAAAGCAAACAAAAACATCAAGTGGGGAAAGGACACCCTTTTCAAAAAATGGTACTGGGATAATTGGGTAGCCACATGTAGGAGAATGAAACTGGATCCTCATCTCTTACCTTACATAAAAATCAACTCAAGATGGATCAAGGGGGCCGGGCACAGTGGCTCATGCCTGTAATCCCGGCACTTCGGGAGGCCGAGGCAGGCTGATCACCTGAGGCCAGGAGTTTGAGACCACCCTGGCCAACATGGCAAAACCCTGTCTCTACTAAAAAAAAAACAAGTTAGCTGGGCATGGTGGCAGGAGCCTGTAATCCCAGCTAGTGGGGAAGCTGAGGCAGGAGACTCACTTGAACACAGGAGGTGAAGGCTGCAGTGAGCTGAGATTGCACCATTGCACTCCAGTCTGGGCAATAAGAGCAAAACTCCATCAAAAAAAGAAGAAAAGAAAAGAAAAAAAACATGGATCAAGGACTTAAATCTAAGACCAGAAACTATAAAATTTCTGGAAGATAATAACATTGGAAAAACCCCTCTGGACATTGGATTACACAAGGATTTCATGACCAAGAACCCAAAAGCAAATGCAACAAAAACAAAGATAAATAGCTAGGACTTAATTAAACTAAAGAGCTTTTGCATGGCAAAAGGAACAGTCAGCAGAATAAATAGACAACCCAATTGGGAGAAAATCTTCACAATCTATACATCTGACATAGGACTAATATCCAGAATCTACAAAACCTCAAACAAATCAGCAAGAAAAAAACAATCCCATCAAAAAGTGAGCTAAAGACATGAATAGACAATTCTCAAAAGAAGATACACAAATGGCCAACAAATATATGAAAAAATGCTCAGCATCACTAATGATCAGGGAAATGCAAATCAAACCCACAATAGGATACCTTACTCCTGCAAGAATGGCCATAATCAAAAAATCAAAAAATATTAAATGTTGGAGTGGATGCAGCAAACAGGGAACACTTCTACACTGCTGGTGGGAATGTAAACTAGTACAACCACTATGGAAAACAGTGTGGAGATTCCTTAAAGAATTAAAAGTAGAACTACCATTTGATCCAGCAATCCCACTTCTTGGGATCTACCCAGAGGAAAAGAAGTCATTATACAAAAAAAAAGATACTTCTACATGTATGTTTATAGCAGCACAATTCGCGATTGCAAAACTGTGGAACCAACACAAATGCCCATCAATCAATGAGTGGATAAAGAAACTGTGATGTATATATATGATGGAATACTACTCAGCCATAAAAAGGAATGAATTAATGGCATTTGTAGTGACCTGGATGAGATTGAAGACTATTATTCTAAGTGAAGTAACTCAGGAGTGGAAAACCAAACATCATATGTTCTCACTCGTAAGTGGGAGGTAAGCTATGAGGATGAAAAGGCATAAGAATGACATGATGGACTTTGGGGACTCAGAGGGAAAGGGTGGGAAGAGGGTGAGGGATAAAAGACTACAAATAGGGTGCAGTGTATACTGCTCGAGTGATGGGTGCACCAAAATCTCACAAATCGCCGCTAAAGAACACACTGATGTAACCAAACACCACCTGTTCCCCAGTAACCTAGGGAAATAAAAAAAAAAAAAAAAAATTTAAGTGGATTCACTAATATTAAAAGAATTCTGACAAAGAGGGCAGGGTTCACTTTCTTATAGAAAGCCTCTGTTTGTTACAGAGATTGACATAGCCCAAAGGACATGCTCCTTAATAAATGTAATGTTCTTTGTTCTAATTCCATGCTATTATAGGGACAAAAAGGGAGTGATCCTTTTCCTCCCCATCATAAGGGTTACAGCTGACACCCCTGTGACAAAAGACAGGTTAATATGAGAAAAGCATAACAAATTTGTTAATGTTAATAAGCACAGGAGACATTTTAAAAAAGAAAGAAAGATCAGATGGTTGACACATAAATGCCTTTTTTATTGGGGAGAGGGAAGTAGGGGGTGCTGTAAATGGAACCAAAGACCAGATAATGGTTTGTAAATGATTCTCTTTGGAAGTTGAATGGACAAGAGAGGGAAACTTTATCTTGTGGAAAAGTCCATCCAGGTGTGATTACATTCCTCAGTCTTCTGTTCTGGTATAGAAAATGAGACTTAAGGGAGAGGGTGAAAGATAATGGTGTTCTCTCTGGTGGCTCCAGTCTTAAGGTAGATAAGAGATATCAGAGTAAAGTCTCCCCCAGCATCTGCTGACCTTCACTGAACTTCAGTTTAAAATAATCAACATGGGAGGCTGAGGCGGGTGGATCATTTGAGGTCAGCAGTTCAAGACCAGCCTGGCCAACATGGTGAAACTCTGTCTCCACTAAAAAATAGAAAAATTAGCTGGGCAATAGTGGTGCGTACCTGTAATCCCACATACTCAGGAAGCTGAGGCAGGAGAATTGCTTGAGACTGGGAGGCAGAGGTTGCAGTGAGCTGAAATCACAGCACTGCACTCCAGTCCGGGTGACAGAGTGAGACCCTGTCTCAAAAATAAACAAACAAACAAACATACCAATGTTCCATATTTGAGAGTAAAATTCCCTGGGGCTCCTTAACCATCAAACAACCTCTAAATGTGTAATTTGGGCTCCTGGATGAATGTTTCACCCTCAGTGCTGACCAATAGTCAGAAACAAGAGGTGGCAGTTGCCTGTACTCCCATGCCTGCAGCCTTCTAACTCATCCAGATGCACCTTCTTTATCTCTGGTGCACCTCTGCATTCAGTCTCATTTTATGCTTGAAAAATAGACATAGCCCTGGCCAAATTCAAGGAGCCTGACTTGAAGAACCCTCCAGGTTGGTATAGTCCAAGCACCTGTTGACAAAAAGAGTCAAACTCTATGAAATATTTGAAGAGATTTATTCTGAGCCAAATATGAGTGACCAATGGCCCAAGACAGAGCCCTCAGGAGACCTGAGAACATATGCCCAAGGTGGTTGAGCCACAACTTGGTTTTAAACATTTTAGGGAGACATAGGATATCAACCCAGACATGTAGGATGTACATTGGTTCAGTCTGGAAAGGGGGGACAACTGAAAGTGGGGGCTTCCAGGTTATTCAAAGATTCAGAGATTTTCTGATTGGCAATTGGTTGAAAGAGTTAAGTTATTGTCTAAAGACTTAGAAAGGAATATCTGGGTTAAGATAAGTAGTAGAGACCAAGGTTTTCTCATGCTGGTGAAGCCTCCAGATAGCAGGCTTTAGAAAGAATAGATGGTAAATGTTTCTTATCAGACTTAAAGAGCCTGTTCTATCAGTAATAATAATTCCAGGCTGGGCGCGATGGCTCAAGCCTGTAATCCCAGCACTTTGGGAGGCCGAGACAGGCGGATCATGAGGTCAGGAGATCGAGACCATCCTGGCTAACACGGTGAAACCCCGTCTCTACTAAAAAATACAAAACTCTAGCCGGGCGAGGTGGCGGGCGCCTGTAGTCCCAGCTACTGGGGAGGCTGAGGAAGGAGAATGGCGTAAACCCGGGAGGCGGAGCTTGCAGTGAGCTGAGATCCGGCCACTGCACTCCCGCCCGGGCAATAGAGCGAGACTCCGTCTCGAAAAAATAATAATAATAATTCCAAAAGGGAGGAGGGTATAATGAGGCATGTCTGAGCTCCTCTTCTTATCATGTCATGGACCAGGTTTTCAGGTTAATTTTGGAATGCCCTTTGCCAAGAGGACAGGTTCATTCAGATGAATGGGAGTCTTAGAATTTATTTTTGGTTTACATACCCATTGTGGCATACAGATTGGATAATGTCCTGATCTTTGCCTTGGTATTGCATCCTCTTACTGCTGCTCCCACTCTAACTCTGAATCCCCTACCCTCAGCAGTAGGGGATTTCAGCCGTTACTGCCCTATAGGGATTTGGGAGTCTTCCCTGGTCCCCCAGATCAGGAAAGATAATCAAAATATTCAACAACTGGTACAGCATGAGACAATCAGTCCCAATAGGTGCCAACTCTCAACTATAGTGTGTCTATAGTGTTGCATGCCAGCCTCTCAGCAGCTAGAACCTGAGCAATTTTCACCACTAATTAATCACAATAATTCACCAGGCACCGTGCTGTGTCTTGAAAATACATTACTTCATTTAATCTTCCCAGCAATCCTTTCCAGGAAACACAAGTTCAAGGTTGTACAATTTGAACAAGTTTTCACAGCTAGTAAATGGCAGATCCAGGATTTAAAATCAACTAAGTTGTTTCCAAAGCCCATGCTCCTAATCTCCATGGTGTCTAATAGATTTAATCCCTTGAAAACTGTTCCTCAGTGTGGCTTTGGAGTCTTGGAGACTAACATTCAAAGCCTGCTTCTTCCCCTCTTTGTTACTTGTCCTCTGAACCTCAATTTCCCTATCTGTAAAATAAAGATAATGTGCCTTCTTCCATGGACTGTTACAAAGTTTAAATGATTTAATGCATGTTAAAAATATGTAGTCTTGATCACAAATCTTATTGTTGTTTTTCTTCTTGACTCAAGCTCCCACCTTCCAGTCCTGGGTCCCCAGAATCTCTGTAGTCTGGTTCAGGCTGTGCTTAAGAAGACCCCCAATTCTCATGCTTCTGTGCCTTCTATATCTCAGAGAAGCATGCGGGAAAGATCATGAGCTGACTGCTTTTTACAGCTCTACCACCCCTACTCTCACTGCAGCCCCACCATCACAAAGCCTTTCATCCTACTATGGAAGATATAAGGCCTCAAGTAGTCAAATACAAATACTCAAGTGCAAATACTCCTGGGAAAACCAACATAGAAAATACAATAATTTCACACTAGAGTGTTTAAGATATAAGATCTAATCCCTGAAGGGAAACTTGAATTGAAACTAAGAGCACTAGAATCTCAAAGGAAGGAGGAGAAGGAATGAAAACAAATTGTATGGTTTGATTACATCTCAGCTCCATTCTAACCTCCATCTTCAGATCCTATGGCTCTGGAGACGTCCATATCTAAGAAAAGTCAGGGATACTTGTTGGCTTAGTAAATGAGAAATGGCACCCACTGTGTGAGTAGCACCTCCATTCCTACCACAACACATACACACAAACACACACACACATACACATACACACACACACACACACACACACACACACACAAACCCTTCTACAGCTAGGAGACACGAAGCAGCTTATCTGCAGGAAACAATTCCTTTCTCTTCTTTTCTCAGCTCTAAAACAAGGTGATCCTACTTGAAATGATTTATAATGTCCCAGCCAATTCTGACATTCTGTGCTGAAATATCCATTCTTTCAAGTAGATAACAAAGGCTGGGCTTACTCCTGTGAACAACTACACATATACATATATATGTATATATCCACTCACATGCCTCCATTGACTGGAGTGAAGAGAGAGCCCAGAACCCTGCTGTGGTCTCTTCTCTCTATTTATACTCACTGCCTTGGTGATCTCACCCAAGTTTATGACTGTAAATAGCCCCTATCGCTAGCAAAGCATAACTTATCTCTAGCCCACACCTGTCCCCTGAACTCCAGGCTTGTATAAATAGCCATCTCCACTTGGATGTCTAATAGCCATCTCAAACTTACATGTCTTAAACTAAGTTTCTGATATTTGCCCTCAAATTTGTGCCTCCCCATTCTTCCCCATCTCAGTTAATGGCAACTACACCCTTCCTGTGGCTCAGATGCTTGACTCCTCTCTTTCTGTAATACTCTACATCCAATCTCTTGTGAAATCCTGTGGACACTACTTAACGACATGTATCCAGAATTCAACTTTTTTTTTTTTTTTTGAGACGGAGTCTTGCTCTGTAGCCCAAGCTGGAGTACAGTAGCACAATCTCAGCTCACTGCAACCTCCGCCTCCTGGGTCCCGGTTCAAGCAATTCTCCTGCCTTAGCCTCTTGAGTAGCAGAGATTACAGGTGCGCACCACCATGCCCAGCTAATTTTTGTATTTTTAGTTTCACCATGTTGGCCAGGCTGGTCTTGAACTCCTGACCTTGTGACCTGCCCTCCTCGGCCTCCCAAAGTGCTGGGATTACAGGGGTGAGCCACTGCGCCCAGCCAGAATTCAATTATTTGTCACCACTTCCACTGTTACAGTAGGTGGCTAGTCAGGCATGAGCAGGGCAGGAGAGGGCTCCCCCAACACACACACACCAGGACCATCAGGTGATGGTCAGGCAGTTGTTAAGTGTCTCTCCAAAATAATAATTGGTCACAGCCAATGCTAGAGAAAGGCAGTCTCCTAGTAGATAGAAAACACCTGAAACTGGTGGTGAGCAGCTTCCCAGTATGATCTCAGGGGTTGGGCCAGTGGGCTACAGCATGCACATTAAGAGGCAAAATGGCAGAGTTTAACTGGTATATGACCTTGCTCTAGAAATGCTAGACTGGTAAGGGAAGAACGCCTCAAGGGAGTACGCTGGTGAACGCCTCAAGGGAGTACAACTCTGGTGAACACACTGCACACGTTCCCCTCCCAAGTGCTAGTAGGCCACTGCACATGCGCACAGCCCACCCCAAGGGAAAAATCAGGGGAGAAGTAATGCAAGACCCCAGAAGTATGCCAATGTATAAAATCCCAAGTCAGAAGGTCAAACCGTGCATTTGATCTCCCAACTCACCCACTTGACCCTCTTCCAAGTATACTTTACTTCCTTTCATTCCTGTTCTAAAGCTGTTTAATAAACTTTGACTCCTGCTCTAAAACTTGCCTCAGTCTCTCCTTCTGCCTTATGCCACTCAGTCCAATTCTTTCTTCTGAGGAGGCAAGAACTGAGATTGCTGCAGGCCCATATGGACACGGATTCAATGCCGATGGCACCACTGCTATCGCCTTAGCCCCAGCCACCATCATCTATCATCCTGGCTGTTGCAGTAGCCTCTAATGGATCTCCTTACTTCTTACCTCATCCCCCTAGAGTCTCTTCTCAGTAGAGCAGCCAGAATTACACTCTAAAAACAAAAGTCAGATCATGCCTTTCCCCTGACCAAACCTGTGGTTGCTCCCTTTCTCCTTCAGAGGAAAAGCTAAGGCCAATCTGACCTTGCATCACCTCTGACCTCCTCTCCCTCCATTGCCCCCTCTCCCCTGCCCCACTCTGCTCCTAGGCAGTGCCCTCCTGGATGTGTCTTGAACATGCTAAATAGACAAAGGCCTTGTCTCAAGGCCTTTGTAGTCACTCTTTTCTCTGCCAGGAGTGCTCTGAAAATTGTAATTGTTCCCCAGTCCCAGCAGTCCTCTTCCTCTCTTGCCCTCAATTTTCTCCATCACCCTTATCATCTGACATATTACACATTTTATTTATTTATGTATATTGTTTTTTAAATTTATTTATTGTCTTACATACACAAATACACACACATACGAAGGTAAGCTCCATGACGGTGAAACCGGCCCAATTGTCCCGTAGAACTAATATTTACAGTTTTTTGAATAAACTTTGAAATTGACCCTCCCTGGTCTTAAAACTTGAAACTTACATTTGTCTTACCCAAGTTCCTGCCTCAGGAAACTGACCCTCAGGCAAGGAACTAAAACTTATCAGATCACCACATCCAGATGAGGCACCAGACCCCTCATCTATCATTTTTGCTTCCTTACCCCTCCCCAGTTCCTGTTTTTCCCACCTTCTCTGCTGTATAAACCACCCCCTCAAGTTTAGTCGGTCAGGAAGACGGATTTGGGACTTTATCTCCCATTCTCCCCAGCTGGCATTCTGTGCAGCAAGCAACAGAACCAAGACCAAACCCCTGGCATTTCAGTAACAGGCCTAAAATGTTTGCTCATTGGTATTTTCTCCATTTACTAGAACTGTGCCTGACACATACTGGATACATAATATTTGCTAAACGAGTGAACCAATGGATTATTCAAGATGAACGGCACACCCCAAATTGTAGGTGAGTAATTGGGAGAAGTTAGCAACCACCTAAGACTTCCAGTCTGCATATCCAGTGTATCTACATTGTCTTCTTGTGTGCATATCCACATGACTGGCAGCTGAGTGCATTATCATAGATTGCCCATAGCCGATCTGCCCAGTCAGAGGTACCTGTGAACTCTGAAGGAGGAGTTACTTTTATACTTTCAAAGTTTGTGAAGTACACTACTCCTTGAGTCACTATGGGTCTATGGTAATGCACTTGGACCTCCACAGGAGATAAGCCAAGCCCAGCTCATCTGAGAATTCCATAGCTGGGTGAGTCAAGTCTTGTTGGTTCCCAAGGACCCAGCCTGATACCCTCATATGTGGCACATAACAGGGTCTCTGGGGCCAGAGGAACTTGTTGAATCTATCAGTTATTGATAGATTCAATTTATCTATCCTCCCTAGCTTCAAAGTAAAGTTCATAAAGTAAAATTCATAATTCCTCCCTAGCCTCAAAGTAAAATCTATGTTTTCAAACCAATCTCCACATTTTTTTAAATTTATGTATTATTTTAGAGACCGAGTCTCACTCTGTCACCCAGGCTGGAATGCAGTGACACAATCCTAGCTCACTGTAACCTCAACCTCCTGATCTGAAGCAATTCTCCCACTTCAGCCTCCTGAGTAGCTGGGACTACAGGCACATGCCATCAAGCCTGGCTAATGTTTGCTTTCTCCATGTCTCACCAAGACTGGAGGCAGCCATGAATGTGGTGAAAGCTTTGCGTGATGCTGGGAGTGTGTGTGGGTTTGGTTTTGCATGCAGCTTTGATTTCTTCATCTGGGCCATCTTCACACAGCGTGTTAACACCAACAGGATATTGGCTCAGGTTGAAGATTCAGCAGCTGAGATTCATCATTACAATGTCTCCCAGAACAGCGGTCCCCAAACTTTTTGGCGTCAGGGACCAGTTTTGTGGAAGACAAAACCACAGACAGCGGCCTGGGGGTTGCAGGGTGGAAGGATGATTTCCGAATGAAACTATTCTACCTCAGATCATCAGGCATTAGTTGGATTCTCATAAAGAGCACACAACCCAGATCCGTCGCATGCACAGTTCACAATAGGGTTTGTGCTTCTATGAGAATCTAATGCCATGGCAGATCTGACTGGAGGAAGAGCTCAGGTGGTAATGCTGTGTAGCCTGGTTCCTAACAGGCCACTGATCAGGACCAGTCCACAGCCCAGGGCTTGGGGACTCCTGTTCTAGAAGGGGCATTACCTCCAGCCTTGGGAGTTCTCTGGAGTCAGAGTTGATGTGGTCTGGATGGAATGTGTGTATTGAACAGAGTTCCAAATTTATTTATCATACAAAGTGGGGCTCTTTGTTTTCTCACATGCCGTGATTTAGAATAGGGATCGGGTCTGATTTATCTTTCCCTCCCCAGCAGCTGGTGTGGTGACTAACACATGGCATTGCTCAGTAAATCTGTCACACTACACTGACCTACCTGTAGCTCTCAAAAGGATTATTGTTCCCCCTTTAAAATTAGACATAGTAACCGTGTGAATTTTCTTTGTGCTTATCATTTCTAAATTAGTTACAATAAACAGGGATTAACTTTTTACTAAGGGGGAAAAAAAAGAAAGTCATTCTCCCTGCCTTTCTCTGACTCAGGGCCTTCTCTGACAGTACAGCTCCGCCTCTGTTTCTCTCCAGTCCAGCAAACAAATGTCATTGTACAAGTTTCGTATAGAGCAAGGAGATGTGTGGTGCGGTAGAAACAGAAGCAAAATATTTAAAATACAATTGCATGATATTTAGTCATCTTAACTAAGAGTTTTAAGGTACTACTTCTGAAGCAAAAAATTATTAAGAGAGCAACCCCCAAGGAATAAAGATCAACGGTTAAGTGCCAGCCTATGGCATTAGACATCTTGATTCCAAATCCTGGCCCTGACACTTGTGAGCTGTGTGACCCTGGACAAGTTACTTAACCTCTCTGAGTCTCAGTTTCTTTATCTCAGAAGTGGAGGTAAAACTGGGGCTTGCTATAGTGGTTGTTATGAAGAGTAAATAAAATAATGCCCGTAAACAGCTTATTCGGCACAATGTCTGATAGAGTAACTGCTTAATATGAGTGATGGTTATTAGTGTCATTATTGCTATTAACTGGACCTTCCCAAGCCTACTCTTTAGTCTTCTCCCTTGGTTTAGCTCCCATCTCATTACGGAGCATTATGGTCCTTCCCCGTGCCGTGCAAGTTCTCATCTCCAAGTACACGGACATTGTTGCACTCCCACCTTCCTTGATCCAGAGGAAATTCTGACATGTTGCAATTTTTTTCCTTACTTTAAGGGTAGGTCCTACTCTCTCTTCAATGCATTCTGAAATTTCTCTTTTTCTTTCTACATTTAATTCAACTAGAGGGTTAGCTTTAGGACCAGGGCTCTCTGCTTAGCTTTCCCACAACATTCTCTTACCTCTTTCTTTAACTTTTTTAATTAATAGACTTTATTGCATGGAGGCAGCTTTAGGCTTACAAAAAACTTGAGCAGAAAGTATAGAGAGTTTCTATGTATCTCCTGAACCTGGCTTCCCAGTTTCTCCAACAATTAACCTCTTAGATTAGTGTAGTCCATCTGTTATAACTGATAAGCCAATATTGATGTATCATTATTAACTAAAGCCCATAGTTTATATTAGGGCTCAGTGTTTGTGTTGTTCTCTCTTGACTCATCTTTTTCTTGTCCATTCTTTCCATGGACCTCTCTACTTCCTGTATTAACCCCGCTTTTATTGGAACATCCTGCCTTGCTCCATCATTTGGCCGAGCTATATCCAAGTCATTAGTGCCTTTGCATAATTCCTCCCTAGCTTCAAAGTAAAATCTATGTTTTCAAACCAATCTCCAATTTTTAAAATTTATTTATTATTTTAGAGACAGAGTCTCACTCTGTCACCCAGGTTGGAATGCAGTGACACAATCCTAGCTCACTGCAACCTCGACCTCCTGCGCTGAAGCAATTCTCCCACTTCAGCCTCCTGAGTAGCTGGGACTACAGGCACATGCCATCACACCTGGCTAATGTTTGTATTTTTATTTTATTTTATTTATTTTATTTTATTTTTGTAGAGATGGGTTCTTACTACATTGCCCAGGCTGGTCTCAAACTTCTGGCCTCAGGAGATCTTCCCACTTCGGCCTCCGAAAGTGCTGGGATTACAAGCACGATTGACCATACCCAGCCTCCACATTTTTAAATAGTTAAGTCGCCCTGTGTACATTTAACACAAGCCTTCCTTCCAAGACCAATACTGTCTTCCCTCTTAGAGTGAGTCTTCCTTCTGAAAACTCCCCTCGGATTCCATCCTGGGGGGATTCCCCTGGGATTCATCAAGCCTACACATGCTTTTGCACACGTCTAGCAGAGGGAAGAATCCACGGGGAGAGCAAAATCCACTGCTTTTCTCAACCTTTCCTGAAAGGTGCTCTCTCTCACCACTCATTCAGTATCACTCCTGTCTTCGTGGGACCAAAGGAACAGAAAATACAATGAATATCAAGAGCCTGTGACCCCCAACCTTCCTTCCTTCCCAGACCCTCCTTAAGTAGCTTAACAAATTAGTTAATGAGAGAACATCTGCAAAACCCAGTAGGTTTGGAATGAAAGGCCCAACAAGGCAAGGTGTTAGTGGTGGTTCTGTCTTCAGACATTGACCTTCCCGTTCTTCTCAATGTCCCTGTCACCCATGCTATTAACACCCCAGGAGTCTATCCTCAGGCTCAGAGACGTCCTCCTAGCAATGACCCATTCCCTTGGCAACACCTTGACTAGGGTTTGTCACCAACTCCAACAAAAATAGAAATTCAGTGCCTGCCAGAGTCATAATGTTAGGAAGCTGATATTTGGGGAATGCTTATTGCTTTATTAAAGACTTTCATATCCAATTTACTGACTGTGAGTTTCAGGCCAATGGCACATTTAGGCCACATCAATATGAATCAGTTTGACTGGATTCAGAATAGTATATGTGCATATAATTCAATCAGATAACTGCATTTTTTATTAACATGACACTAGTGATGAATTTTTTTTTACTCCTCAATCAGTTGCTTTGATACATATAGTCACAGATTAAACTACCATTCTGTTTTTCTGCTTCATAAGAGCCGGGTTAGGGAAAAAAAGAAACTGTTTTGGCACAATTTTTTAAATGGTATTTTCCAATCACAGAGGGGATTTACCATTTCCTCACAAGCTAAAATGCCTTTAGGATGTGTGTTTAACTGCATTCTCACCCCATCGTGTGCTGCACAGGACTTACAAGCCCCACTGGAGAATCTGGGGCCAGTTTTATCATTAAATAAACTCTGGAATGCCCCAGGCAGGGTCGTTAACTTGTCTCCACTACAGACTATATGTCCAAATAGCCACCTCCCTTCTGTGGGTTCCCACAGGGCGCTGGGTCTGCTCCATAGCCCGACCCCCTGACATAAGGGGACAATTGGGCCATTATATTTGGACCAAGAGCAAGCAGCCAGCTCAGTTCAGCTCTGTACCCAGAGATGAAAAAAAGAAGCACCAAATATAGACCACTGGACAATTTATTTGTCTTAAGAGTGTTTAAGACACACAAGCAAAGCCCGGCAGGCTATCAATGGTCAGCTTTGTGCAATAACCATGCAAATCTAAAGAGTATTCTGTGTGGATACCGTTTAAACACCATATGGTGGGTCACACCATGTAGGTGGCCTTGGCAAGGGTCTCACTCTTTGCATCCATAATAACCCTGGAGCCTTAGAACCCACCCCAACACCCTTATCCACATTGTGTTTTTCAAGGTTTGTATCACTGTCTTACTCAAGATATCAGTTTGAAATTCCCATTTTTTTCCCAAAAATAAAATATTAGAATGAATGAGACTCTCAAAACTTCCAAAAACTCTTCTTATCCAAATCTCTAATTTTTAGAAGAGGAAACAAGCATCAGCGTAGTTTATACTCACTAGTTGAGCCAGCTTCATTTGAATTCTATTAGGTTGGTGCAAAAGTAATTGCGGTCTTTGCAATTACTTTTAATCAACTATCAACTCACTGCCCAATATTTTTTTAGCCTAGGTTACAATAAGAAATCAGCAAAACTGTTGACTGCAACTGCAGCACCTACCTGTGTGCTCACAAGCCCATCAGAAGAAAGAAAAAGAAACAAAGGAAGAAAGAAGGAAGGGAGAGAGGGAAAGACTTAAAGCCTGGTTTTCTCATTCATCATTTATAGCAGTGGTCCCCAACCTTTTTGGCACCAGGGACTGGTTTTGCAGAAAACAATTTTTCCACAAAGGGAGGGTGGGTATGGTTTTAGGATGAAACTGTTCCATCTCAAATCATCAGGCACTGGATTCTCATATGGAGCGCACAATCTAGGTCCCTCGCATGCGCAGTTCACAATAAGGTTCCTGCTCCTATGAGAATCTAATGCTGCCGCTGATCTGACAGGAAGTGGAGCTCAGGTGGTAATCCTCGCTAACCTGCCACTCACCTCCTGATGTGTTCCTAACAGGCCACAAATCAGTACCAGTTCATGGTCCAAGGGTTGGAGACCCCTGATTTATAGTATGTCATTTGGATAGCACGGGAAGGGTGGGTCCCCCTCCACCTCCCAGAACCACCCTCTCCACTCTATCAAATCACATTCTATCTATTACATTCATTCATCCATAATTTCCAAGGATTTTAACTAGCTGGTCTGTTGCCTCACTCTCTTCTGGAGAGGTCAATGTGCCACCCCTCCATGTTCAGCACCGTGTATTGCAGAAAGGAACTCCTAAAGTCAGTGTCTTAACCCACAACAGGAGAAGGTCTCCAATGCCATGAAAAGCTTTGAAGTCCTGGATCATTGCAAGGGTGAAGTCTCCAAGAAAAGGAAGCTGCTGATGGTCAGAAGAATAGAGTGGGGTGTGAATAAGTATAAATGTTGCATTAGTGACAACTGTGAGCCTCTCTGGAAGACAAATGTCTAAGAGATAGAAATCTGGGGGGAAAAAAACGCAAACCCATACATCCATACAAGCACAGGAATAAGACTGTAAGATCATTCAGCTATGTGTTCCAACACTGTCATGGAGCTAAGCAAAGATGGAAGAAAGGACCTCAAAGCATCTCCCCTCTCCAGGAAGGGATGGCTGCCACCCCATGTTGACAGAGCTGACCAGGGAGTTCCAAAACCAGGAAGACTCAAAGAGGGTTGCAGGGTGTTTTTGTTCAAAATGCTCCATCCACTTCAGCTTATTCTACCCAGCGCCCAGAGATAGACCATATCCAATCAGCCCATGATCTAAGCCAGGGTTAAGGTGGCCGCATCGCACAAGGGCCCAGTGGTAGCAGAATCTGCCACCCCGCAGCCTTCCACTGTTTCCTCTGTGCTGAGATCCCCTTGACTCAGCCCCACCAATGAGCCCCCACCTTTCCTCTTTCTTTCTTGTGGCGTCTAGCAGACGCTGCACCTACAAGATAAAGAAGGAAAACGCTCTTGACCAGGAGAAGGAACACCTACTCTAAGCTTCCTCCCTAATCAGCTGAGAACCAGAACAAGTTCCTTAACTACTCTGATCTCCATCAAATGGCTCCTCATCTGTCAAGCTGGGATAAAAAACCAGGAAGCAGAATAGTTAACTGGTTAATTGAGCAGCTCTGGGGTCAGAGAACTTGAGTCTAAATGGCAGCTCAGCTGCTTCCTAGGTGAGTAACCTTGGATAACTTTCTCGACCTCCCTATGCTTCGATTTCCTCTTCTGCAAAATGAGGGTAACAAAACTGTTGTGTCCATGAACTGAGACAGTGTACGTGAGGGTTAAATGTGATAGGAGAACGTAAAGGCATTAGCATGGCACCTGGTGCGAAGTGAAATCACAATAAATGTTAACCATTTGCACTGCCATCATCACTGTCCTCTACCAAAGTGACAAAACAATGTTGACATCTCCCTGAAAGCAATCAGGCGCTACGCATATTATTATCCTTAACACATGGCATCTGGTTTGTCAGTTCCTTCAGCCTATTTCACTAGGTGTGACTAAAGGCAAGGATAGATTTTTTTTCACTTTGGAGAATTAATAGGATCTGAGAAACTGACATTTTCGCCCTCAATTCTCAATGAATTTAGAACAAAAGAAACCTGCAAAGCTCAGATAAACGTGAAAGAAAAATTGCCAAGCACTGTTCTAACTTCTTTGAATCTTGTGCATCTCCTAGTGGTGATCTTTCGAAATAACCCATTCAGAGTTACTGACCCAGTAAGGAAGAAACCGTGGAGGAGTTATTCAGACTTCCAGGGTAGTCTGGGCCCAACATACCAAGACATTTCACTATCAAAGGGACAGAGAGTAAGTCTCACTTCTCTCCAAAGAAGCATCTGCGAAATTGAGGGCCAGGGAACTCTTTTTTTTTTTTTTTTTTAAGGCAAAGTCTCTTTATTGCCCAGGCTGGAGTGCAATGGCACGATCTCAGTTCACTGCAGCCTCCACATCCTGGGTTGGAGCGATTCTCATGCCTCAGCTTCCCTAGTAGCTGGGACTACAAGCGTGTACCACCATGCCTGGCTATTTTTTGTATTTTTAGTAAAGATGGGGTTTTGCCATGTTGGCCAGGTTGGTCTCAAATTCCTGGCCTCAAGTGATCCACCCACTTTGGCCTCCCAAAGTGCTGGGATTATACATGTGAGCCACCACACCTGGCCAAGAGCCAGCGAACTCTTACCTCCAGCCTTCTGAGTACAAGAGCCACAAAACACATGTTTTGTGTGGCCCCCCAAAAAACTGTAAGAAAACATCATTAACTAGCAAATCTCTAGTTTTGCTAGTTTTCCCTTTTGCTGTCTCCTGCCCTAATCCACCGCATCTCCAGCCCCAAGACAAAGCAGCAGCCGACAGAGCTGTATCTACCCCACACCTCCCCAAACCCGGGGACTCCTTGGCCTTTTAAGTGTGTCCCACATGGTACCAAAGGCTGCAGAATAAAATGAGGGCCACACGAAGAACCTGGACTGTGGAATCAGCTGGACCCTGCCACTCCCTGACTGTGACCTTGGGAAAGTCGTTTAACATTTCTAAGCCTCAGGATCCTCCTCCAAAATGGAGATGCTATCCACTTTGTAGGGCAGTTGTAAAGAATAGTCACAAAAGTACCTAACCGTGTGTCAGGCACATAACAGGCCCTCAGCCCATATGTTCCATCCCCAGACCCCTTTCCAGGCTTGATCAGAGCCCTGTAAGACATCAACTCTGAAAGAGCTAAGGGACTAGCCTACAACACGGGGCCCCTGCAGGTGGCATTTCCTAAGAGGGCACTGTCTCTAAACAGAGATCCATGTAGTGCCTTCTGGTCTCTAACTAACCTGTCAACACTCCATAAAGATGTCCTTGGCAGTGTTAGCAATTTTGTTTAATAGCAACAATAGGTAAGTGATTATATAAATTACCATCAACTCACATGATAGACTATTATGCAGCCACTGAAATGTTTGTAAAGAACTTGCTATAACATGGAAAGTGTTTGTGCTATAACAGAGTTCAAAAAGCAGAGGAAAAACCTGCACATACAGTATAATGACAACTATGTTAACTATGCAAAGAGAGGAGCCTGGCAAGAAATACAAGACGCTATTAACTGTAGAATTCTCTAGGTGGTAATACTTGGATTAAACTTTTTCTATGTATTTTAAGTTTTCAAAAATTTCTCTAATTGCCATATATTAATTTCAGAATCAAAAATAAGAAAATAAAATGTGTTGGGATTTTCAATTCCTTGCTGAATTAACAGGACCAGTGATGTGAGGCAAGAGGGATTGGGCAGATCTAATAAACCATAATGGCTATGTGTTTGTGTGTTTGTTTGTTTGCTTGTTTAATTTTTTTTTATTTTAGATTTGGGGGTACCTGTGCCTGTTTATTACATGGGCATATTGCGTCTGGTAGGGATTGGGCTTCTAATGTACCCATTACCCAAACAGCAAACATTGTACCCAATAGGTAATTTTTCAACCCTTTTAATGGCTATTTGAGTGGAAAAAATTTATACTAACAGCTTATTGGAGAATATGAAGTGCCTGGAAAGCAGAAGCATTCAAAAGTGATCCACTGGTAACTGTGCAAGGAATAAAACTTACATTATTTCTCTACAATAATTTAATTTCTAATTCAAATTACTTCCTAATGATGCCAGATGGTAGAAACTAGATCTTTGTCAATTCAAGTTCCCTTCACACCTTTTCTTTCAAATGTCATCTAAATTACAGGAAGCTTACGTAGTGACAAAGCAGTGTTTGAAGGTAGAGGAGGGGTGCAGAGGCAGGGACAGGGGCAGGATCTGCTGTCAACTGGCCTCAAACAGCCCAGCTGGTGTCCCTGAGATACCCCATTGCCATCTAGCAGGAGTCATTGATCCACACAGACATTGTCACAGCTGGTCCTCCAACCACAAGGTCAACTGTGCTTCGCAGCTCGCTCTCTCTCAGATGGAACCAGAAAACCACAAGCTCTGTACCCACTAGAACATAAGCCTAAAACCCCTTTTTTTTTCCTCCACTTACTGCCTTTATCCATGTTCTATCCCTCAATGACACCTTAGGCACATTCTTCAGCTTTTCCATCTCTTTGAGATATTAAAAAGTGTAATCTAGTTTAGTATAAAACATCAACCTTTATGTCCAATTTAAGAACTTTCCTTTGCCCCAGGCCTAATCCCTGACCCAGAGGACCTATCCTACAAGGGATCCCAAGGCCAGGAGTATCATCCACTCCCTTTTCCTCCCTACATTTCTGCTTTGCCTCTCCACAGTGGGGAGGACGGAGAGGTGGAGATTTGTTTTGCTCTGCTCTCCCAGCTGCTTTGGCTGGCTGTGCTTTCCTGGAAGCAAGTGTCTCCAAGCTGCCTCCCTTAGCAGGGCACAGGCTCCTACATGTGAGACCACCCCCCCCCCAGCTTGCACAACCTCTCCTGGTCTCCCCTGGGCTCCTGCCCCCCACCCAGTCCCCCATGTCTTTTTACTCCTGGGGCCCTCTGGCCTGCATCAGGCCCTCCTGAGTGGGTTATCCGTAAGAAGGCACAAGCTCAAGCTCAGCGCCTACTTGGCCTGCAGGAACTTCAAGAATCATTGATCCAATATAGAGTAGGAATCCACGCTGCCCTACTATAGCTCATCTCTCTTCACCCCCAATCTCTTCAACTCATTCTCCTCCAGTTCAAACAGGAGCCAAGTGAGGAACACTAATTTGCTATAAAAGGGAAATCCAACTGAGTGATAAGGTATCAGCCCTACTTTCTCATTGGCATCCTACCTCTAGAGTGGCTCTACTACAATCATGTGGCTTGGGGTCAGGACAGGAGATTATAGGAGGAGAAGAGAGAAGTCATGGTACTCTCCCTATGACTACAACTGACTCTCCAATAAACTATCCTGCTTCACAAACTTCTCTTTGAATATCTAGTCTACTCTTTATAATGGCTGGATAGATGATGGCAAGACCCCAGAACAAGGTTACCATCTCACAGAAGTTCAATAATATGCTTTCATGATAAGGTTGTGTAACCCAGGTCATTCCATTGTGGGGTTTTTGTTTTTGTTTTGATACAGAGTGTCGCTCTGTCGCCCAGGCTGGAGTGCCCTGGTGTGATCTCTGCTCACTGCAACCTCTGCCTCTTGGGTTCAAGTGATTCCCCTGCCTCAGCCTACCAAGTAGATGGGATTACAGGTACCAGCCAATTTTTGTATTTTTAGTAGAGACGGAGTTTCACTATGTTGGCCAGGGTAGTCTAGAACTCCTGACCTCAAGCGATCCGCCAGCCTTGGCCTCCCAAAGTGCTGGGATTCCAGGTGTGAACCACTGCAGCCAGCCTCCATTGGGTTTTTAAGATGCCTATAAGATACAAGTGCTTTCTTAAAAGTTCCAACACCTCTGTCAGCACTTATACATTTGTCCCACTCATTACTCTTTTACAGGCATAATTTTAAAATAAATTATATTCACTTACAAGGACAAGAATCTTCAATGAAATTATACTGGTAAAAAAAATGTTTTTAAAAATCAATATGTCTTTATTCCCATAGGAAATTAGGTCAGTTGGCCACTAAACAATAGAAGAAAAAAGGAGGAAATCAAAGATGGCTTTGGCCTCTCCTAAGTCACTTGCCTGTGGCAAGGGCATGTGTGTGTGTGCCCAGGCACCATAGTCCCCATGAGGAGAAAACAGCTATATCCTTGCCTGCCAGATGGCCAGGATGGATTCCAAACTAAGAAAGCATCCATGAGTTAGGGTGCTCATCCCAGCTACCTTGACTCAGAGCCTAGAGGACAATTCTAGAAAGGTCAGACCTGGAGTAAAATAATTTCCCAGTAAGAACACTTAGCTCCCTTCTGATGTTAACCCAGCACCAATGGGCCTGATCCCAAATTCTCCTGCCCATAGCAGGGCCTCCTCCTGTTTAACAATGAACATCAAATCTACATTAAAAATAAAATAAAATAAATACCTTCCCTTAACCTTGCCCTCCCATCAGGCTACTATAACAATTCCTTTTACCACCAAGGTTTTCAAAAATGTGTGTCTCTAGCTGACTCCTCTTCTTCACTACTTAGACCTATGATTCCTTTAAATAGCTATTCCCAGGGGTGGGATTCACAAGACTTAACAACTGAAATGCCATCAATCAAAATGGAGCACCCATGAAACAGACCAGCAGCAGCCATGGAGAGCCAGTGTCGCAGTGTCAGGGGTTGGGGAGGCAAAGGTGAACAAAAGCCCATACCCACCCATTCTACAAGGTTAAACAAAAACACTCAATATAATACTAGCATGGTGGCTAGTATAAAATACTGGCACACTGTCTTTTCCCTAATGCCTCACTGGTATTTTTCCAGGTCTTCAAGTTCTTGACCTGACTTAGAATGTCTAAGGATAGGAATCCCCGCACCATTCTCATGGCTCCCACTCACAGCCCTGAAATCCAGCTCACTGCTGGCTCCCTCCATCTCTTTCCTAAGAAACCTCAGACCACTCAGGAGCTGTGGGTAGGTTGAATTGTGGCCTCCAAAAAGATTTGCTGAAGCTCTAATGCCAAGTGCCTCAGAATATGGCCTTATTTGGCAATAGGGTTGCTGCAGATGTAGTTAAGATAGTTCATAGTGGAATAGGGTGGGCACCCTGCAGATAGAAGATGACTGCAGGGAGAAAGAGGGCTGGAGTGATGCTGCTATAAGCCAAGAATATCTGGGGCTACCAAAGCTGCAAGAGGCAAGGAAGGATACCTCCCTCCATGTTCAGAGGGTGTGTGACCCTGCCCACACTGTGATTTTGGACTTCCAGCCTTCAGAACTGTGAGAGAATAAGTTCCTGTCATTTTAAGCCATCCAGTTGGTGGTACTTTGTTACAGCAGCCCTAGGAAGCTAATACAACAGCCATCTTGAATTCTCTCACTCACCTCAGCTCAGCAGAGCACTTCGAGATTTCAAAAGAAAGGTTGAACCTTACATCTTTTTCTTCCTTTCTTGGCCAACTTCTCCTTCCCAATACTATTATATTACCTTCTCTCTCTGCAGGGAGTCACCTCCAGTCTCCCCGGTGGCCTCTTCCCTACCTAAGAGCTACCTGAGAGAATTTCTCTCTTGTATTTTGAAAACCAAGATAGACTTAAAAATGAAAATCTATTTTTGAATTAGATGACATATTTGGGAATTCTATGTGAACCTCTTAGGAACACCCTTTATCCCACATTGGGATACTTTATTTAAGGGAGCAAGTTTGAACCAGCCAAATGCTATATAATTCTACCTTAGAAACTCAACACTGACTAACGCTTCTGAAGAAATTTAGTCCTGTCTCATTTCCACTCATGTTTTGTTCAATATTTCCACCATACAATTTAGACATGTTCTGGACATAATTTTACAAAAAACAAAATTAAAAAATTTAAGTAGTAGAAGTTCACTTAAAATCTATTACTGGCTAAAAATGATAAATAAACTTTGGAAAACCTTATTACTTACAGTTAACATCTGCCTTTATTAAAAATATACTAGAACTGATTTTTTTTTATAATATACATACTTTTTATTCCAATAGCTTTTGGAGTACAGATGGGTTTTGTTTACATGGTGAAATCTGAGATTGTAGTGAGCCTGTCACCCAAGTAGTGTATATCGTACCCAATATGTAGATTTTTTTACGCCTCATCCCCCTCCTATCCTCCACCCCCTCCTACCCTCCACCCAAGGTCCATTATACCACTCTGTATACCTTTGCGTGCCCATAGCTTAGCTCCCACTTATAAGGGAGACTATATGGTATTTGGTTTTCCATTCCTGAGTTAATTCACTTAGAACAATGGCCTTTGGCTCCATCCAAGTTGCTGTGAAAGATATTATTTTTTCATTTTTATGGCTGAGTATTATTCCATGGTGTATATATACCATATTTTATTTACTCATTCATCAATTGATGGGCACTTATGCTGGTTCGATGTCTTTGCAGTTGTGAATTGTGCTGTTATCTTTTTGACAAAATGACTTCTTTTCCTTGGCATAGATAACCAGTAATGGTCTTGCTGGATTGAATGGTAAATTTACTTTTAGTTTTTTGAGAAATCTTCATACTGCTTTCCATAGAAATTGTAGTAATTTACATTCCTATTGGTAGTGTATAAGCATTCTCTTTCCACCATATCCGTGCCAACATCTATTGTAGAACTGATAATTTCTAAATCTGCAAATATAGCCTGTATCAGTGATGTCCAAATTGTTTTAATTACTCTCCCATCATAAAAAATTATGTGCATATACTCACTGTATATGTATGTTTATAGAATGCATACCTGTATACTGCCCATTAAAATGCACTAGGCTTAGAATTTTAAAGGATGAAATTGAATCTAAGTATAAAAAATAATTATTTTGTCTTTTACATAGACCTCTTGAGAAGCCCACTTTGGAGACCACTGGCTTACATACTAATGAATCTGATAAGTAAAGAGCAAAATCCTTAGTTACTTCAGCAGTTAACAAGGATGATTGGAGGTATTCAAGAAGAATCACAGAACTGGGCTATAGGGAATTCATTTCAGGCCCTATGACTCTTTTTTCATTTATTCAAAACTCTTTCTGCCACCACTGCTCATGTTAGCACATTAACAAAGTATAAAAATGGACAGAACAGAGATCTCACCAACAGATCAACAATAAATAGTTACAGCCAATGATATACAGAAGAGAAAACCTCAAATTTCAGAATAGTATTGAGCTTCACAAATAGAAATAGTAAAATAGCCATACATTGAGAGGAAACATCATATAATTGTTAAGGCTCTGATGTGAGATCAGGTTGAAAGAAGAGGAGTGAGTCAAGAGTGTTGGGTCATTTTGGCCGGGCGCAGTGGCTCACGCCTGTAATCCCAGCACTTTGGGAGGCCGAGGCGGGTGGATCACGAGATCGAGACCATCCTGGCCAACATGGTGAAACCCTGTCTCTACTAAAAATACAAAAATTAGCTGGGTGTGGTGGTGTGCACCTGTAGTCCCAGCTACTCGGAAGGCTGAGGCAGGAGAATCTCTTGAACCCAGGAGGCAGAGGTAGCAGTGAGCCGGGATCTCACCACTGCACTCCAGCCTGGCTACAGAGCCAGACTGTAAAAAAAAAAAAAAAAGTGTTGGGTCATTTCTTAATAAAAAGACACAAACTGGGGGTTCATATGATTTAGAATATGCCATGCAAACCCTATAAAAATACCTCTCTGCCCATCTTTCTGGATTTGGTATGGGCCTTTTCCAGATGCCAGTAAGACCACTGATTAGGGACTTACTTGATTAGATATTATATCCTAGAGTTTTAAGTCTTTACTGCAGCTCCCACTTACTGACTGCTTGATAAGTACCTTGTAGACATTATCTTACCCAACTTCGCAGGGTCATGTTTCCTCATCTATGAACAGTAATTACAATAACTGCCCCCACAGTATGGTTATTATGATCAAGTAACTCATCCAGGATCACACAGGAATTAGTTGCCAGAGACAGGATTCCGGGCCAGCGCAGTCAAACTTCCATGGGCTCACCACTGCTATACTAATGGTCAGGAATAAAGACCTCTTCGTTACACTTGATCAGAGACATGACATCAACCAACTTGCCCTTTCAACAATCCTCGTTACTCCACTGGATCTTCTTTCCCACTCAGCAAATCAGATAGACGGGGGAAAGCACTAAGCAGTGAGTTACCTCATTCTTGCTCTTTTTTTCCTTCATAGCCTCAGTTGTTTATTATTGGAGTTTGGGAGAACCCAATAAATCATAGTCCCTCCTCTGCCAAAGTTCTAAATTTATTTATTTATTTACTTACTTTTTTTTTCTCTTTTTTTTTTTTTTTCTTTTAAGACGGAGTCTTGCTCTGTCCCCCAGCCTGGAGTGCAGTGGCGTGACCTCAACTCACTGCAACCTTCACCTTCCAGGTTCAAGTGACTCTTGTGTCTCCACCTCCCAAGTAGCTGGGATTACAGGTGTGCACCGCCATGCCTGGCTAAGTTTTGTATTTTAGTAGAGATGGGGTTTCACCATGTGGCCAGACTGGTCTTGAACTCTGAGCTCAGGCAATCTGCCTGCCTTGGCCTCCCAAAGTTCTTGGATTACAGACATGAGCCACCGCACCAGACCAGAGTTCTTAATTTATTGAAAGAGATAAAGGAGTAAAGCAGATGGACAACAGATTAGCACCTCTATTTTTGATAAAGGTTGTGTTGTACGGTGACAATTTTGTCTCCAAAAAGCTCTAAATAGGCTATAAGAGTTCATCAATTAAATATATTCCAATGTCACCCTTCACCCAAGATTGAAAATTCACTCCCTCTTCTATTTGCAGCTTCAAATTAGCCTCATCACATTGTCTAAACTATCAACAGTTCTGCAAGAAGCAAACATCATAAAAACACTCTAATGAAGTATTTGATGCCCTATGTATACATTTAAGCCCACTCACTATGAAGTTCATAGAAAAAAATTAAAACACTCAAATTAAATATCTTTACAAATTTAAGTCTTAAAAAGGGAAAATTCCAAAGGGATTTTAATCTAAAATCAAATTCACTTTCCCTTATATATTAAAAATCCAAAGAAACCCTTCAAAACTCCTCTTTCTGGCAATAGAGCTGAATAAGCATTATGAAAACCTCTCCTACTAAAGGACACTTAATAATGCTGAAAATAATATACAAAGTATTTCTTTAAATGCCTAGCAGCAGAGCTGGCAAGAGAGTACCAGAAATCCTTTATGGTCAAATGTTATTTAAGAAATTAAAATCCAGCAAGATAACTAAACATTGAAGCCAACAGCTACCCCCAGAGACATACTGATCTCTGATTGCCTAGACCTTGGATTTCAATGAGCTGTAAGCAACAAAGCTTATATCCTGAGGAAGGTGAGATGCCAGATTAAAGACCCCTGATAGAGCCTGGATCCCCAAAAGATAATATCCTCAGAGAAAGAAAAAGCAATAACCTCATAAAGATAAACCATAAAGAAACCTGACTCCTTCTTATGGATCAAGAGGGAGAAAGCATATTTTCTGAGCATTAATATCCATAAACTGATCTCCAGTTGGGTCTGGGACTGGATTTATAGTAAGCATATGGCCAGAAAAACCTTCATGTTGAATATTTATTTTAAAGTAGTCCCAGATTGGTAGTGCCACTAGTCACATCAAAGAACCAAATATAAGTTATCTCTGAAGGAATGCAATATAATCCAGTCCTGAGAGAATTTTCACTAATAAAATTTCTCAGGGGCATGAGCTCATATTTTAAAATTACAAAAATAAACATAAAAATGAAACCAAAAAATAAGCCAATATAACTGAGAGTTGACAGAAAAACAAACCGTATTAAAAAATTGGGCCCGGCACGATGATGCACTCCTGTAATTCCAGCACTTTGGAAGGCCAAAGTGGGTGGATTGCTTGAGCTCTCAGAAGTTCAAGACCAGTCTGCTGAGCAACATGATGAAACCTCATCTCTACAAAAAACACAATAATTAGCTGGGCATGGTGGCACATACCTGTGGTCCCAGCTACTTGGGAGGCTGAGGCAGGAGGATCATTTGAGCCCAGGAGGTCAAGGCTGCAGTGAACCAAGATTGCGCCATTGGACTCTGGCCTGGATAACAAAGTGAAACCCTGTCCCAAAAAAAACTGAATAATATTCATCATTAATATAGGTATGGAAATTATCAGATATAAAACATAAATTAGGTTAAATATGTTTAATGGAATTAACAAGTTTGAAATTATGATAATGTAAAAAAGAGTTCAAGCAGGCTTAAGTTTGTTAATACAATATTTTAAAATTAAAAATATAATAATCCAAATTAGAAACTCATGATTAAACATAAGCACATCAGATTAAACATAAAAAGAAGAGTCATGTACCATAAAATCTGAATAATTTACTCATAATAAATCACAGAAAGGCCAAAAGATGTACAATATAAAAGGTTAAAAGATATGAAGGATAGAATAAGGAGGTATAATGCAGTGCTTGTCAAATTTTAATGTGTACATTAATCTCCTGGAGATCTTCTTAAAGTGCAGATTCTCATTTAGTAGTCTGAAATGGGATCTGAGATTCTGCACTTTAAACAGACTTCCAGAGCAAGCCAATATTGCTAGTCCACAGACCACACTTGGTTAGCAAATAGGCAATATGTGTCTAATCAAAAATCCAGGAAAGGCCCAGGCGTGGTGGCTAACACCTGTAATTCCAGCACTTTAGGGGGCTGAGGTGGGCAGATCACCTGAGGACAAGAGTTCTGGACCAGCCTGGCCAACATGGTGAAACCCTATCTCCATTAAAAATACAAAAAAATTGGCCGGGCATGGTGTCACACACCTGTGGTCCCAGTTGCTCGGGAGGCTGAGGCAGGAGAATTGCTTGAACCTGGAAGGCAGAAGTTGCAGTTAGCTGAGATCAAACCACTGCACTCCAGCCTGGGCGACAGCGCAAGACTTCAAAAAAAAAAAAGCTAGGAAAGAAGACAAAAGAAAATGGAGAAAAATACAAAATTAGAAAGAATATTAGCTGGAAATTTTTCAAAATTATGAGAAAACACAAACCTTTAGAATCAAAGATGCCAATGATTAGCAAACAAGATAAGTCAATTCATTTAAAAAAAGTATTAATATTCGAATTTATGAAAGACAAGGAAATTTATACCTGGGTATGCTGTAGTAAAATTACAGAAAGTCAAAGAAAAAGAGGTACTTAAAAAGAAAGACGAGAAAAGTAAATCACGGGGGCGGAGCAAGATGGCCGAATAGGAGCAGCTCCAGTCTCCAACTCCCAGCGCGAGCGACACAGAAGACCGGTGATTTCTGCGTTTTCAACTGAGGTACTGGGGTCATCTCGCTAGGGAGTGCCGGACAATCGGTGCTGGTCAGCTGCTGCAGCCTGACCAGCGTGAGCTGAAGCAGGGCGAGGCATCGCCTCACCTGGAAGCGCAAGGGGGAAAGGAATCCCTTTTTCCTAGCCAGGGGAACTGAGACACACAACACCTGGAAAATCGGGTAACTCCCACCCCAATACTGCGCTTTAAGGAAACAGGCACACCAGGAGAATATATCCCACACCTGGCCGGGAGGGTCCCACGCCCACGGAGCCTCCCTCACTGCTAACACAGCCGTCTGCGGCGATCTATCCGCAAGGCAGCAGCGAGGCTGGGGGAGGGGCGCCCGCCATTGCTGAGGCTTAGTAGGTAAACAAAGCCGCTGGGAAGCTCGAACTGGGTGGAGCTCACAGCAGCTCAAGGAAGCCTGCCTGTCTCTGTAGACTCTACCTCTGCGGACAGCGCACAGCTGCAGCCCATTAGGGGAAAGAGCGGGGGCGGTGCAGACGCGAACGACTCTGTCTGACAGCTTTGGGGAGAGCCGTGGATCTCCTAACGCGGAGGTTGAGATCCGAGAACGGACAGACTGCCTGCTCAGGTGGGTCCCTGACCCCTGAGTAGCCTAGCTGGGAGACATCCCCCACTAGGGGCAGTCTGACACCCCACACCTCACAGGGTGGCGTCACCCCTGAGAGGAAACTTCCAAAGAAAGAATCAGACAGGTACACTCGCTGTTCAGCAATATTCTATCTTCGGCAACCTCTGCTGCTGATACCCAGGCAAACAGGGTCTGGAGTGGACCTCAAGCAATCTCCAACAGACCAACAGACAGTCCTTCTGACTGTCAGACGGAAAACTATCAAACAGGAAGGACACCTATACCAAAACCCCATCCGTACGTCACCATCATCAAAGTCCAGAGACAGATAAAACCACAAAGATGGGGAAGAAGCAGGCAGAAAAGCTGGAAATTCAAAAAATAAGAGCGCATCTCCCCCTGCAAAGGAGCGCAGCCCATCGCCAGCAACGGATCAAAGCTGGTCAGAGAATGACTTTGACGAGATGAGAGAAGAAGGCTTCACTCCATCAAACCTCTCAGAGCTAAAGGAGGAATTACGTAGCCAGCGCAAAGAAACTAAAAATCTTGAAAAAAAGTGGAAGAATTGACAGCTAGATTAATTAATGCAGAGAAGATCATAAACGAAATGACAGAGATGAAAACCATGACACGAGAAATACGTGACAAATGCACAAGCTTCAGTAACCGACTCGATCAACTGGAAGAAAGAGTATCAGCGATTGAGGATCAAATGAATGAAATGAAGCGAGAAGAGAAACCAAAAGAAAAAAGAAGAAAAAGAAATGAACAAAGCCTGCAAGAAGTATGGGATTATGTAAAAAGACCAAATCTACGTCTGATTGGGGTGCCGGAAAGTGAGGGGGAAAATGGAACCAAGTTGGAAAACACTCTTCAGGATATCATCCAGGAGAACTTCCCCAACCTAGTAGGGCAGGCCAACATTCAAATTCAGGAAATACAGAGAACGCCACAAAGATACTCCTCCAGAAGAGCAACTCCAAGACACATAATTGCCAGATTCACCAAAGTTGAAATGAAGGAAAAAATCTTAAGGGCAGCCAGAGAGAAAGGTCGGGTTACCCACAAAGGGAAGCCCATCAGAATAACAGCAGACCTCTCGGCAGAAACTCTACAAGCCAGAAGAGAGTGGGGGCCAATATTCAACGTTCTTAAAGAAAAGAATTTTCAACCCAGAATTTCATATCCAGCCAAACTAAGCTTCATCAGTGAAGGAGAAATAAAATCCTTTACAGATAAGCAAATGCTTAGAGATTTTGTCACCACCAGGCCTGCCTTACAAGAGACCCTGAAGGAAGCCCTAAACATGGAAAGGAACAAGCAGTACCAGCCATTGCAAAAACATGCCAAAATGTAAAGACCATCGAGGCTAGGAAGAAACTGCATCAACTAACGAGCAAAATAACCAGTTAATATCATAATGACAGGATCAAGTTCACACATAACAATATTAACCTTAAATGTCAATGGACTAAATGCTCCAATTAAAAGACACAGACTGGCAAACTGGATCAAGAGTCAAGACCCATCAGTCTGCTGTATTCAGGAGACCCATCTCACATGCAGAGACATACATAGGCTCAAAATAAAGGGATGGAGGAAGATCTACCAAGCAAATGGAGAACAAAAAAAGCAGGGGTTGCAATCCTAGTCTCTGATAAAACAGACTTTAAACATCAAAGATCAAAAGAGACAAAGAAGGCCATTACATCATGGTAAAGGGATCAATTCAACAGGAAGAGCTAACTCTCCTAAATATATATGCACCCAATACAGGAGCACCCAGATTCATAAAGCAAGTCCTTAGAGACCTACAAAGAGACTTAGACTCCCATACAGTAATAATGGGAGACTTCAACACTCCACTGTCAACATTAGACAGATCAACGAGACAGAAAGTTAACAAGGATATCCAGGAATTGAACTCATCTCTGCACCAAGCGGACCTAATAGACATCTATAGAACTCTCCACCCCAAATCAACAGAATATACATTCTTCTCAGCACCACATCGCACTTATTCCAAAATTGACCACATAATTGGAAGTAAAGCACTCCTCAGCAAATGTACAAGAACAGAAATTATAACAAACTGTCTCTCAGACCACAGTGCAATCAAACTAGAACTCAGGACTAAGAAACTCAATCCAAACCGCTCAACTACATGGAAACTGAACAACCTGCTCCTGAATGACTACTGGGTACATAACGAAATGAAAGCAGAAATAAAGATGTTCTTTGAAACCAATGAGAACAAAGATACAACATACCAGAATCTCTGGGACACATTTAAAGCAGTGTGTAGAGGGAAATTTATAGCACTAAATGCCCACAAGAGAAAGCAGGAGAGATCTAAAATTGACACTCTAACATCACAATTAAAAGAACTAGAGAGGCAAGAGCAAACACATTCAAAAGCTAGCAGAAGGCAAGAAATAACTAAGATCAGAGCAGAACTGAAGGAGATAGAGACACAAAAAACCCTCCAAAAAATCAATGAATCCAGGAGTTGGTTTTTTGAAAAGATCAACAAAATTGACAGACCGCTAGCAAGACTAATAAAGAAGAAAAGAGAGAGGAATCAAATAGACGCAATAAAAAATGATAAAGGGGATATCACCACCGACCCCACAGAAATACAAACTACCATCAGAGAATACTATAAACACCTCTACGCAAATCAACTAGAAAATCTAGAAGAAATGGATAATTTCCTGGACACTTACACTCTCCAAGACTAAACCAGGAAGAAGTTGAATCCCTGAATAGACCAATAGCAGGCTCTGAAATTGAGGCAACAATTAATAGCCTACCCACCAAAAAAAGTCCAGGACCAGATGGATTCACAGCTGAATTCTACCAGAGGTACAAGGTGGAGCTGGTACCATTCCTTCTGAAACTATTTCAATCAATAGAAAAAGAGGGAATCCTCCCTAACTCTTTTTATGAGGCCAACATCATCCTGATACCAAAGCCTGGCAGAGACACAACAAAAAGAGAGAATTTTAGACCAATATCCCTGATGAACATCGATGCAAAAATCCTCAATAAAATACTGGCAAACCGGATTCAGCAGCACATCAAAAAGCTTATCCACCATGATCAAGTGGGCTTCATCCCTGGGATGCAAGGCTGGTTCAACATTCGCAAATCAATAAACGTAATCCAGCATATAACAGAACCAAAGACAAGAACCACATGATTATCTCAATAGATGCAGAAAAGGCTTTTGACAAAATTCAACAGCCCTTTATGCTAAAAACGCTCAATAAATTTGGTATTGATGGAACGTACCTCAAAATAATAAGAGCTATTTATGACAAACCCACAGCTAATATCATACTGAATGGGCAAAAACTGGAAAAATTCCCTTTGAAAACTGGCACAAGACAGGGATGCCCTCTCTCACCACTCCTATTCAACATAGTCTTGGAAGTTCTGGCTAGGGCAATCAGGCAAGAGAAAGAAATCAAGGGTATCCAGTTAGGAAAAGAAGAAGTCAAATTGTCCCTGTTTGCAGATGACATGATTGTATATTTAGAAAACCCCATTGTCTCAGCCCAAAATCTGCTTAAGCTGATAAGCAACTTCAGCAAAGTCTCAGGATACAAAATTAATGTGCAAAAATCACAAGCATTCTTATACACCAGTAACAGACAAGCAGAGAGCCAAATCAGGAATGAACTTCCATTCACAATTGCTTCAAAGAGAATCAAATACCTAGGAATCCAGCTTACAAGGGATGTAAAGGACCTCTTCAAGGAGAACTACAAACCACTGCTCAGTGAAATCAAAGAGGACACAAACAAATGGAAGAACATACCATGCTCATGGATAGGAAGAATCAATATCGTGAAAATGGCCATACTGCCAAGGTGATTTATAGATTCAGTGCCATCCCCATCAAGCTACCAATGACTTTCTTCACAGAATTGGAAAAAACGGCTTTAAAGTTCATATGGAACCAAAAAAGAGCCCGCATTGCCAAGACAATCCTAAGTCAAAAGGACAAAGCTGGAGGCGTCACGCTACCTGACTTCAAACTATACTACAAGGCTACAGTAACCAAAACAGCATGGTACTGGTACCACAACAGAGATATAGACCAATGGAACAGAACAGAGTCCTCAGAAATAATACCACACATCTACAGCCATCTGATCTTTGACAAACCTGAGAGAAACAAGAAATGGGGAAAGGATTCCCTATTTAATAAATGGTGCTGGGAAAATTGGCTAGCCATAAGTAGAAAGCTGAAACTGGATCCTTTCCTTACCCCTTATACGAAAATTAATTCAAGATGGATTAGAGACTTAAATGTTAGACCTAATACCATAAAAACCCTAGAAGAAAATCTAGGTAGTACCATTCAGGACATAGGCATGGGCAAGGACTTCATGTCTAAAACACCAAAAGCAACGGCAGCAAAAGCAAAAATTGACACATGGGATCTAATTAAACTAAAGAGCTTTTGCACAGCCAAAGAAACTACCATCAGAGTGAACAGGCAACCTACAGAATGGGAAAAAATTTTTGCAACCTACTCATCTGACAAAGGGCTAATATCCAGAATCTACCAAGAACTCAAACAAATATACAAGAAAAAAGCAAACAACCCCATCAAAAAGTGGGGAAAGGATATGAACAGACATTTCTCAAAAGAAGACATCCATACAGCCAACAGACACATGAAAAAATGCTCATCATCACTGGCCATCAGAGAAATGCAAATCAAAACCACAATGAGATACCATCTCACACCAGTTAGAATGGCAATCATTAAGAAGTCAGGAAACAACAGGTGTTGGAGAGGATGTGGAGAAATAGGAACACTTTTACACTGTTGGTGGGATTGTAAACTAGTTCAACCATTATGGAAAACAGTATGGCGATTCCTCAAGGATCTAGAACTAGATGTACCATATGACCCAGCCATCCCACTACTGGGTATATACCCAAAGGATTATAAATTACTCTACTACAAAGACACATGCACACGTTTGTTTATTGCGGCACTATTCACAATAGCAAAGACTTGGAATCAACCCAAATGTCCATCTGTGACAGACTGGATTAAGAAAATGTGGCACATATACACCATGGAATACTATGCAGCCATCAAAAAGGATGAGTTTGCGTCCTTTGTAGGGACATGGATGCAGCTGGAAACCATGATTCTTAGCAAACTATCACAAGAAGAGAAACCAAACACCGCATGTTCTCACTCATAGGTGGGAACTGAACAATGAGATCACTTGGACTCGGGAAGGGGAACATCACACACTGGGGCCTATCATGGGGAGGGGGGAGGAGGGAGGGATTGCATTGGGGAGTTATACATGATATAAACGTCATGCACATGTACCCTAGAACTTAAAGTATAATAAAAAAAAAAAAAAAAAGAAAGACATTACTAATAAAGGAATGACAAACAGACAAGCTTCTCAGTGGAATCTGTAACAATGGAAGCTGGAAGACAGCAGAATATATTTTCAATGGGCTGAAGAAAACAACTGTCAACCTAGATATTTATATCCAGCAAAAACATATGAAAACATTTAAGACAAATGAGTTTTCTACCAACAAATCTAAAGGAATTTCTAAAGGATGTACTTCAGAAAGAAGAAAAAAAAGATTCCAGAAGTCGGGTCTGAAGTAGGGTCTGAGGTCCAAGGAAAAATGTTGTGGTCCAAGGAAAAATGTGTGAGGTCCAAAGAAAAATCTAAATAAATGGACTTAATCAAAAGCTAAAACTAGCATCTAATTTATTGTGTTAAAGAATGAGGGAGAACTAAAATACCAGACTAAAAATAATATATAAGTAAAAATGTACATATTGAAAGTTCTTTTGGCAATCTGTAAAAATATTAGAAATAGAGTATATAAGTTCCTAACTAACATGAGACGGCAGGGTGAAGAAATGAGAATAGTCAATCTAAAACAAGACAGGGGCAAGGAGGAATCAATAGCAGAGAAATAGAAGTGACAAAATAAGATGGTGGAAATAAACCCAAACACAGAAGTTACCACAATAAATACAAATGGTCGCTACACCCCAGTTAAAGGACAAAGATCATCACATTGGCTGCAAAAACAAAATCTCCTTATATGCCCTTTACTAGAGGCATACCTAAAGTTTAAGAGCAAAAAGTTACTGAGAATAAAAGGATGAAAATGTACAAAGTAAAAGTTGATATAACTAAAAAGAGAAGATCAATTCACAGTACAGTGGGAAATTTTAACACACTTCCATCAGTAACTAATAAATGAAATACACATTGAAAAATCAATAGGGTCATAGAAAATTTAAAATACACAATAAGCAAGCTTGACATAAACAATATAAAAATCTATGCCAGCAACAATCAAAGAATACTCATTAACTTTAAACATTTGAGAACTGAACTGACTATGTACTATATAAAGCAAGCTTTGACAAATTGCGAAGTTTCAGTACATATTCTCTGACTTCAATGTATCAAAGTATAATTTTTTAAAAATTAAAAAACATGACTCATAAAAATATAGAATGAACATGTGCTGAAGAGGAAACTTGTAAAATGGTGAAGTTGGTTCAAAACTTATTTGAGAAACTGGGTATTTATAATCATTTTGAAAAAGAATGTTACAATAAGATTGCTGGATTACCACTTTGGGAGGCCGAGGCGGGCAGATCACCTGAGGTCAAGAGTTCGAGACCAGCTTGGCCAACATAATGAAACCCTGTCTCTACTAAAAACACAAAAATTAGCCAGGCATGGTGCCATATGCCTGTAATTCTAGCTACTCAGGAGGCTGAGACAGGAGAATCACTTGAATCCAGGAGGCGGAGGTTGCAGTGAGCCAAGATCATGCCACTGCACTCCAGCCTGGGCAACAGAGTGAGACTGTCTCAAAAATTAAAAAAAAAAAAATTTTTTTAAAGATTGCTGGATTAGATACAAAACCACTTAGTGACCTACAGGGCAATAAAACCATAATTTTTAAAGTTTTCTTCCTTACAGATAAAAATCTACAAACTAACCTGTAACTTCACAATATCTGGGCTTTTGTTCAAGAGTGAATAGCAAGTGAAATAAAGGTACACTAGTCTAAATAACTAGGTGATCCTTAGCCAGTTAAACAATGCTCCAATCTGGTATCACAAGAATGTATTACCATCCCTTTGTCTTATTTCTAAGTTTCAGGTAACTGTTCTTAACATGTATTAGCCTTGTGTATAGGTTTTCTCCTAAGCAAGGAAAGTTATAATAGTAGGAGTAAAATTATAACCTACAGTAACAAAGAAAAAGCCCTCAGTTACACTGTGGTATTGGCAGTGCTATATTTTAAGACATTTTCAAACAAGTGCCTTTTTCAAGGGTCACCTCTGCTGAGAAGTACAACCCCAGGCTTCTGTGATTCTCGGTTTGTGGAAGGTTTCGCTGCCACCCAAGCCTCGCCATTACTGCAACCTCAACCCCACTGACCCAAGCTCTGCTTATATCTGGAGCCAGCCCTGCTTAATTAAAAGGTTGCCAATATTTTCATCCTTTTTAGCATGCATTTTTATGTCTCCTGTGGCAGTCCGCTTGAACAGACAAAATTATTTCTCCAGGAGCCACTTATCGTTTTTGTGAATGCACTGCTTAGAAAGTTGCCTAGATTTTGAGGGCTATGCCCCAAATCTACTTGTCCCATAAACCTATCACTTTAATGTGTAACTTGTATAGTATGCAAGGTTTTCAGACATATATATGCCACATTATAGCAGAAACTACTTTATTTCAAGGGTACTTGAAATAGCAGGAGGCGTTTTTCATACTGCAAGAGACAAAAAATTGTGGTAGATAAGAGATATACCTAACAGATTGACAGATATTGCCAATCATATCCAATAATTGGTCTACTATTACAGAAAAGAAAATTGCATTACTGGTAAGATTATGGCATGCAAGGACATGATTATGGCACGCAATGTATTCCTGTTTAGGAATACAACTTGAAATAGATTTTCAAACTTTTTATTCTGAGTTTATTCGAGTTTAGGTTTCAAATTGTGCAGAAACATCTCTCCAGATGGAACTACTGAAATGAAAAGAGACAGCAACTTTATTACTCATATTCTCTCTTTAAACATTAATTTATACTACTATCTTATTCATAAATGCTTTAGTTGTCAAAAAATGAATCCCGTTATTCACATGGCATTACCTGTTACCATTAAATTGTAAATAGTATTGAATCCAGGATATTAAGCTCATGTTTTTAAAAACTGCTATGTGTGAGGAAGTGCAATCAACTCATATTTAGTGATTGTTCCCTCAGAAGTGACCATTGCCATGGGGCTATGTGTTAAAATGCTGTTGTCGTTAATATAAAAGTGAAAACAGACTTTCTTCTGAAAGGAAAAAAAGTTTGTTAGATGAGTCTCAAACTTATGGCTGGCTTTGTCACTTGGGTTATATGGTAGGCATTTTCTAAAGGTTGAATGAATTCTCTGTGCAATGCAAAGATTTTGACAAAAAAAGTATTTAGAGCATTTTATGAAAATGTTATATTGGCAAAGGTGCATTGATATTAGCAATATTTATATTTTCCCAACCACTTCTGAGTATATTCGATTAAACATGGTGAAAGAATAAGTATAATTCATAGTCATTTGATAAGCCTTGGAAATGATTTTTTATTACTTCACAGAAATTTAGAAAGCTAATTATCTAATGACTGAATAAACATCGTTTTGCAAGATATGTGGCTTCCAAGTCTTTGCTTTCAACAAAATTAAAAATATTAAATAAAAAGGATATGACACAAAATAATCTCAATAAATGAATAAAAGCATTTAATAAAATACAATATCCTTTATGATTTAAATATATACTCAATAAACTAGGAACAAAAAGGAACTTTCTCAACCTGATAAAGGGTATCCGGGAAAAATCTACAGCTAACATGATACTTAAAAGCAAAAAACTGAATATTTACTCCCTAATATTGAGAAAAAGACAATGAATGGTGTCTGCTCTCAAGACTTTTATTCAGCATTGTACTAGAGGTTCTAGTCTGGCCAATTTAGACAAGAAAAAGAATAGAAAACATCCATATTGGAAAAGAATAAGTAAAACTATCTCTGTCTTATTTGTAGAAAATCCTAAGGAATTCACTTAAAAAACTATTCAAACTAGTAAACGAATTCAGCAATGTTGCAGGATACAAGGTCAGTTTACAAAAGTCAATTGCATACATAAACAATGAACAATCCAAAAATAAAATTTTAAAAACAATTTTATTTGAAATAGCATCAAAAATAATAAAATACTTAGGAATAAATTTAACAACATTGAAAACTACCAGACATGGCTGAAAGAAATTAAGAAGGCTTAACCAATAGAAAGATATCCCACATTAATGGATTGGAAGATTTAATATTGTAAAGGTGGACATAGTCCATAAATTGATATACAGACTCAACATACCCCCATCAATATCTCACCAGGCCTTTTTACAGAAATTGACAAGCTGATCCTAAACTTTATATGGAAATCTAAGGGATCCAAAACAGCCAAAGAAATCTTGAAAAAACAAAAGAGTTAGATAACTTATACTTTCGCATTTTAAATTTTATTAGAAAGCTATAATAATAAAGAGAGTGTAGTCTAGCATAGGGAGATACCTAGGCAATGGATCAGAATTAAGAGTTTGAAAACAAATCCTTACATCATGGTCAGTTTATTTTCAACAAGGGTTCCCAAACAATTCAATAGAGAAAAAACAGTCTTTTCAACAAATGGTACTGGACCAACTGACATCCACATGTAAAAGAATGAAGCTGGATCCTCTAACATCGTACCACATATACAAATTAATTCCAAATGGATTAAAGTCCACTTAATCCAGTTATGTTTTAGTAAGAGCTAAAAACAATAAAACTCTTAGAAGAAAATATAGAAATAACCCTCATGAACTTGGGTTGACAATAGATTCTTGGAGATATGACACTAAAATTCACAAGCAACAAAAGAAAAAACAGATAAATTGAACTTCATCAAAACTAAGAACTTTTCTGGTTCAAAAAATACCATCAAGAAGGTGAAAAGACAACTCATGAAATGGGGAAAAATGCTTGCAAGTCATGTATCAGTTATAGGTCTTGTACTCAGAATATGTAAGGATCTCTTGTTAACTCGATAATAAGAAGCCACATAATGCAATGAAAAAGTAGACCAAAAAGCTGAATGGACATTTTTCCAAAGAAGTTACATATAAATGGTCAATAAGTACATTAAGATGCTCAACATCATTAGTCATTAGTAAAATGCCAATCAAAACCACAATGAGATTCTATTTCTCACCTATAAGGATGGCTATCATCAAAAAGACAGGCACTGACAAGTGTTTGTAAGAATATGGAGAAACTGGAACTCTCATACCTTTCTAGTAGGAATGTAAAATAGTACAGCTGCTTTAGAAAATAGTTTGGTTATTTCTCAAAAAGTTATATAGAGTTATATTATGCAGCAATGCTATTCCTATATATACACCTAAGAGAACTGAAACAATAAACTCACATAAAAACTTGTACTTGAGGCCGGGCGCAGTGGCTCACGCCGGTAATCCCAGCCTGTAATCCCAGACTGCCACAGGAGATTAAAAAAAAAAAAAAGTGTACTTGAATGTTCATAATAGCATTATTCGTAATAGGCAAAAAGCAGAAACAATCAAAATGACCATCAACAGGTGAATGGATAAACAACATGTAGTGCGGATACCTCCCAATGTATCCATACAATGGAATATTATTTAGCAAAAAAGAAAAAAACTACTAATACATGCTACAACATGGATGAGCCTCAAAAATATTATGCTAAGGAAAGAAGCCAGACATTAAAGATTACATATTTTATGATACCATTTATTTATTTATTTATTTTTTTTTTTGAGATGGAGTCTCGCTCTGTCGCCCAGGCTGGAGTGCAGTGGCACAATCCCGGCTCACTGCAAGCTCCGCCTCCCGGGTTCAGGCCACTCTCCTGCCTCAGCCTCCAGAGTAGCTGGGACCACAGGTGCCCACCACTACATCCAGCTAATTTTTTGTATTTTAGTAGAGACGGGGTTTCACCGTGTTAGCCAGGATAGTCTCGATCTCCTGACCTCGTGATCTGCCCACCTAGGCCTCCCAAAGTGCTGGGATTACAGGCATGAGCCACCGTGCCCAGCTTTATGATCCCATTTATATGAACTGTCCAGAAATGGAACATCTATAGAAACGAAAGCAGATCAGTGGCTGCCTGGGGCTAGGAGTAAATAATGATTGACTGCAAACAGGCAAGAGGAAGCCTCTGGTGTGATGGAAGTGTTCCAAAACTGGATTGTGGGTGGTGATGTTGCACAAGTAATAAATATACTGAAAATTATCAAACTGCACATTTTTGGGTGATTTTTATGGTATGCATGTATAATAAATAGACCTCAATAAAGTTGTTTTTAAGTAACTAGAAAAAAGACAGTTACCTAGGTTTAAAATAGCATTTTTTATCCCTATTACTTAATTTTTTTTAAATAACTATTGTTTTTGTCATTTCCTGAACACTTACGAGAGAGGAGCGGGATAGTACATTTTCACTGTTAGTATTGTATTTATATTCACCTCAATCCTATGAAGTGGCTATATTTATTCCCATTTTTCAGAGGAAGTTACTGAGGCTTAGAGCTCTGGCAACCTGGCCAGGATCAGAGAGATGGTAAGTAGCAGGGCTAGAATTCAAACTCAGGCCTGTCTGACTTTAAAGCACAGGCCTATTCCCTAAAGCCACACTGCTGCTCTGCTAAGGAGTGAAAAGGGTTTCAAAGAATCTTTTTTTAGCGAAAAAAAAGAAGAGTGGTTACTGAGGCCACAAAACTCTTTATTTCAAAACATATCACATGCTCTCTCAAAGCCAGTTCTAGATGATTTATTTCAAGACCTTTGTTGCTGACCTAAAATGAAAACTGGACAAGTGACTTAAAGACTCAGACCACCCAAGGTCTACTCAGCCTCTCCCAGCCATGATTTCTGGTTGGTTCAGCTGGTCACAGAACAAATGAAATGGTTACCTCTGTTTAGTGCAAGTACAAATCTCCTAAGATGACCGTTTAAATGGAAATTCTAGGGTCCCATGCTGAGATATGCTGGTCCAATAGGCCTGGCGTGGAGCCTCAGAATTGGCTTTTTTTTTTTTTTAAATTGAGAGAGGGTCTCACTCTGTCACTCAGGCTGGAGTGCAGTGGTGCAATCACAGCTCACTGCAACCTCTGTCTCCCAGGCTCAAACGATCCTTTCACCTCAGCCTCCCAAGTAGCTGGGACCACAGGCATACACCACCATGCCCAGCTAACTTTTTGTATTTTTGGTAGAGATGGGGTTTACCACGTTGCCCAGGCTGGTCTGGAACTCCTGAGCTTAGCCATCCTCCCACCTCAGCCTCCCGAAGTGCTGGGATTACAGGTGTGAGCCACCATGCCCTGCCAGAATCAGCATTTTTAACAAACATAGGAAAACAGTTAAAATCACAGGCTTCACTGATCAGTGTACTCAGGTCAGAATACTGCCTCAAGCCATTGGCACTTTAGTATTTAGTGTCTCTGAGCCTTAATCCCCTTATCTAGAAAAGAGTGTTGATAATAACTATCTTTTAAAATTGCTGTGAATTGTTTATTACTAGATGCTTTGAGAAAGCCCTCAGTACGCAGTAGCTTTTTTTACGTGTGTGTGTGTGTGGTGTGTGTGTGTGTTTCCTAGACAGCCTGAGAGAATGGAGTTTTGCCAGCAGTCCAGATTGACTGCTTTTTCTCAGAATCAGCTCAGCAGCAAACACTGCTGGGCTGGAAGAAATCAAACCAACACAAAAAGCAAAATAACCAGGCCCACAGCCCCCAGGCACTGCCAATTTGTATCCCTTGTAAGAGACTTTTAATATTTGGAGCTGAATCTTACTGACTCACAAATTTATTCTATTCTTGGTCTTCAAAAAAGATTCTGAAAAAAACAAAAAAAAGTAGGAGAAATCATGAGGCGAAGGTGACACCTACTGGCAGTGTGAGGGCCCTGCAGAGACCTTCCTGTTGCTCAGCCGCCTCGGTGGGGATTAATCCTCAAAGTACTCATCTCGCTGCCCTCACAGGCAAAATGCTATCAGTAAGGAAACAAGCAGAGACATAGCAAAACTTTATAAGCAAAAAGTTTACATCAAGTGTTATTTATCAAAGTGAAATATTGAAAAGAATCTTTAGTGTTCGACAGTAGGAAACGGGTTAAATAAATTTTGGTACATTCATACAATGGATGTACACAAGCAACCATTAAAAGCTTGTTTTTAAATCATTGTAATAACATGAAGAAATATTCATATTAAAATAAGGGCAAAAAGCAGGTTATAGAACAACACAAATAGGATAATCATTAAGTAAAATAGTTGTATGTATATGCTCATAGAAATCTAGAATGAAATGTAGAAAGTGATCGTCTGTAAGATTAGTGTTTTCTTCTTTATACATTACAGTATTTTTCAATGCTTCTGCAATAGACATGTACAGGGAATATAAAGCAAAAGAATAAAAACTAAATTCTTAATAAAGAAAAATAATTTCAATGGCATTTTAAGGCAGAACCGGAACCCCAAAACAGACACTGATAGAGTAGTGGTGAATATCAGAGGTGAACAGTAAAGACTCAGATCTCAGGGTTATGATCAGAGAGGGCAATGAGAAACAGTCTGATCTATGCGATGACGTTAGCAGAATCAGATATGGCTACTTTGCAAGACAGTGGAACAAAAGAACAAAAATACAAACCTGCGTCATTATCTAAGAGGCAGAAAGTTTTTTATTTTCCCTGGCCTAATCATCAGACTCTTACAACAGCCTCTCCTTTTATCTCTAGAGAATTTTCATACATAAATTATTGTGATTAAAAGGTCTTCCCTGCTGACTAAGTGCATACAACCATCTCTGTCTCTTCAATGAATGTCTGATTGATGTACCTCTTATTTCTCCCACAGCATCAGGCGAGGCCCTGGCTCTATCACACACCAACTCTGAAACCAAAGGGAAATCACTTGACTTCTCTGAGCTTCAGTTTTCTCATTGATAAAAATAAAGATGACAATAGCCATCCATCTGACCTCCCACAGTTGCAATCTTAACATGAAATAATATGCTTTGAAAGCAACCCCATGGGAATCACATGCAGAGTCATAGTAGCCAATATCTTGCACTGAGTGATCAGGTGCCAGCCACTTTACAAGGTGTTTTCTTACATATTATTTCATTTAATCACCATAAAAAGCCTATGAGTGAATATAATCTCCATTTTCCACATGAGAAAGTTGAATTTATAACCCGATCAAAATTGAACAGGTTTTACATCACAGAGCTAGGATTTGAATTCAGTTCTATCTCCAAAAGTAAGGCTCTTAAATAATATGCTGTACTGCTCCATAGACTCGTAGAGCTCAAAGGGACCCAAAATCTCATTAGGCTGAATCCCTGTAGTTTACAGATGGGGACACTAAGGCCCAGAAGGGGAACATGAGTTGCTGTTACAACTAACAAGAAACACCACAAATGTCTCTTCACAGGACACTAAGATCCATGGCATTGTCTTCCAGTCAATGCGGTTCCTGGTCACTCAAACCTCAGGGAGGGGGCTGGGGTTTCTGTTCTCATTTAGCACCACTTCTCCATTGCTGGTAACCAGAAACTTTTGAATCCACCCTGTTATTCAGTGGTCAGATTACATATTCTGAACTGCACTGGGCGAAGCTTCGAACTTCTATGGAAAGTGAACTGCCACACAATCAAGTTTTCACCATCACCAAAGTCAATGGAGTGGGGGGAGCAGAGGGGTGGGAGGCAGAAAGCCCACAAGTTGGAGGAGTCCAAGGTCACCAGTCAAGCTAAGCCCTAGATATATAGAGTGCCCCCCACATTTTATCATCTTAACTTGAACTCTTAAGAGTGAAAGGGGATGCTACTAATCATTACAGTCACCATCTCCATAAGGTGCTCTTGCCAGAAGCACCACCTTGAAGGAGAAACTAGCAAGAAACAGAGGTACCAGAACCTAAGTCAAAGGTTACGAGACCAGAGGCAGAACGATGAAGCTGGATTTGAGCATCCCTCAGGTTGTGGTCCTGAAACAGTCAGATGATTCACTTTTCATCAGTACCAAGGTGTCACTTCTCTGGTGCTGTGCCTTAGCACAGGTAGTGATAGCAGTGGCTTTAGTATATGCCAGTATCACAAACAATTTAAAAGTCAGCATACCCAGTGAGTATGCATGGACATAAGATTCACTACAAAAATGCTCTCTATTTAGCTCACTCCAGCTCTCCTCTCACTCCAGCTGCAATTCTATGAAGAAAGCATTTCCCCCTAAAACCTTTCACTTTTCCTATCATTTTGTATGTCCGCATAAAAGAAGAAAAACAGAATCAAGTATCCATTCCCATTTGCATCATGAAATATGATGTAGCCTCCCAATAACCAAGGCAAGGTAAAAGAAAATAATCTAGAGGTCACGCCTATTCATGGGGTCTAACTAATAGGATACTTGATTTTTCTTTTAATCAGACTGGCTTATTCTCAATGACCGTGAAACAGACCCCAGAGGACATGTGGACTGACAATTTTCGGGCCCACAGTGTTACCTCCAGTTGCAACCTAGAATCTCTCTGGTCCTCAACCATAACTAGCCACAACTTAAACTCTGGTGCTCTGTGGACGTTTGCCCACCTTTCATTTGCCCTTTCTTGTGAGACTATCCCTGATTCCATTGCTATTTATCCACTCATTTAACAAACTCACCATAGCCAGCCTCTGTTCAAATAAGCAAAACAAAGGCACTTATATTTCAATAGGGGAAGGCAAATAATAAAAAACAAACATTTTTGGTGAAACAGGGTCTCACTCTGTTGCCCAGACTAGAGTGCAGTGGCATGATCATAACTCGCTGTAGCCTCGAACTCCTGGGCTCAAGCAATCCTCTCAGCTCAGTCTCCTGAGTAGCTGGGACTACAGGTACACACTACCACACCTGGCTTTATTTATTGATTTAGTAGAGATAAGATCTCGCCATGTTGCCCAGGCTGGTCTTGAACTCCTGGGCTCAAGTGATCCTCCTACCTCAGTCTCTCAAAGTGCTGAGATGACAGGTGTAAGCCAACAAGCCCAGCCAAAAAGCAAACATATTAAATAGGTAAATTTTACCATATGTTAGAGGGTGATACAGAAATAAGTAGAACAGAGTAAAGAGCTCAAGATTAAAACTTTAAACTGAGGGATCAAGGAAGACATCACTGAAAAATTACACTTCAGCAAGGACTGGAATAATATTTTTTTTAAATAGCCATGGAGGTTCATGGGGGAGAAAATATTCCAGGCAGAGAGAACAGCCTGTGCAAAGGTCCTGAGGTAGGATTAAGACTAACATGTTCAAGAAACAGCAAGTAGGCCACTGTGGCTAGGGAACAGTGAGAAATGGAGACTAGTCAAAGATGAAGTCAGTATGATGTTCAAGGACAGATCACAGAGGACCAATCAGACCACTGTAAGGGCATTTATGCTGAATGAGATAAGGAATTACTGCAGGACTTTGAGTAGAGGAGTGACATGATGGGACCTAATTCCTTAAAAAACTGCTCTTCCTGCTGCATTAAGAATAGACTGAAGGGGGCAAGGGTAGAACCAGGAAGGCTTGATAAGAGGCTGTTAAAGCAATCAAGGCAAGAGAAAATGGTGGCTTGGACCAGTGCAGCAACAATGGGGTTGGTAAAAGACGATTGGATTCTGGATGTATTTGGAAGATAGACCTGGCCAGGCTATCTTCTGACTGATTGGGTGTGGGATATGAAATAGAAGAGTCAAGAATGACTCCAACACCAGGCACGGTGGCTCACGCCTATAATCCCAGGACTTTGGGAGGCCGAGGTGGGTGGATCACTTGAGGTCAGAAGTTCAAGACCAGCCTTGCCAACATGGCAAAACCCTGTCTCTACTAAACATGCAAAAATTAGCTGGGCTTGGTGGCGCACCCCTGTAATCCCAGCTACTAGGAAGGCTGAGACAGGAGAATCGCTTGAACACAGGGAGCAGAGGTTGCAGTGAGCTGCAATCGTGCCACTGCACTCCAGTCTGAGCAACAGAGCAAGATTCTGTCTCAATAAAAAGCATGACTCCAATGTTTTCGGCTACAGGAAGATTGGAGCTACTGCCATCCAACCATGTCTGAAGCAGATTTGTGGGGAGAAGACCAGGAGTTCAATGGGAACTTGCTGAATCTGACCTTCAAGTAGAACTGTTCAGTAGGCAGTTGTATATACAGGTCTAGAAAATATTTGAGAGCTCCAGGAGTTGCCAACATACACGTGGTATTTAAAGACTTGAAGCTGGATGAAATCAACAATGGACTGAGACGGAGAAATGAAGAGGACCAAGAACTGAGTCCTAGAGACTTTCAACCTTGACAAGTGTGAAGATGAAGAGAAATTAGCAAAAGAGTCTGGAAAATAGCCACCACGGTGTTGGAGGAAAATCCCGTACAATTTTAATTTCAGTGGGCACACAGGCCAGAACATTCTATTCTCGAATCTTTTTTCTTTGGTTCCCTGAACCAATGTAAACAAATTCCATACTTCTGAGTGCTTTTTTCTTTATACCTGATGCCCAACCATTTCAAGCTCTCTCCCTGAGAGGTTCTCTGTAACTCTGGTAACAGCCAGAGCAGTAGCCGTGACATCATGAAAAGCTCAGATGGGCAGGCTGTTTCCTGCTTTGATATATCCCATGTCCAGAGGGAGAACTGTGGATCAAAACAGAGCCCACAGATGGTGGCCTACCTAACACTATCAAAACACAGAAAGAACGAATGCTCAAACAAGCCCCCTGTCAGGGTGTTGTGCTGCTTTCAGGAGTCCAGCAGCACATAGATGATGTGCGGAACTCGGGGAAGAGGATAGATAGACTTGAGGGCCCAGGGCATCCTACAACTTGAGACATGTAGCCTACTACCTCTATGAGGATCCTGCCCTATATCCTTGTGGACCATGTGCTGAAGTTGCCCTTAGAAGGAAGCAATGTCTAGAAGAATTAACTTCTGAGGCTCTGAGAACACAGAAATATCTTCAAAGCTTCATCTTTACAGTTGGATTTACATACTGACTCACGTTTGAAATTCTGCCATTATCAGAGTTTAATCACTTGATTTTAAAATGTTTTTAATAAACTCTGCTGTTCCTTATTCTCAGCTCAAAATGGGAACATAGGGTTTGATAGAGAGGAGCAGGGAGAAGAGAGAAGGCATGGGATGATGAGGACGGAGAAAGTCCCCTCCACTTCTGCCTCGCCTCCCAAGAAGGAAACTAGTCCATAACAGGGAGGCAGGAAATGTAACCTCCCACCTGGAGTTTCCCCTGTTGACAGATGGGGGAGGAAGTCATGGGGATGAGTCAGAAACTCTTTGAGGGAGGCTTTGCTTGAGAGCTGCCTATGCAAATTGCCTTGGGCTTCCTTTTCTGCCAGAGAGGAAACAGACTAAACCTAAAGGCTTTGCTGGTACACAGAAGCCAAAAGGAGATCAAGTGTGACTATTCCGAGGGCAAGTTTCTCGCTCGATGCCTGAAGGAGGCTCAACACCCCCTCCTTCCTCTGCCTACTCCTTCTGGCCTTCTGCCCTCCACCCAATTCTCTGTCTCACCCACAAGTCTTACCCAATGCAGAAAAGTACTCTATACTGTGGTTCTTCATTTCACTTTATTTCGTATCCATATTTCTCATCTCTCTTCCCTGGGACTTCCTCAAATGTTCTTCTTTTGAAGCGGAGAGATGAGAGGAGGCAAGAGGCATACCTAGGGAATACCCTGGACTTCAACTGAACCTTATTGAAGTTCTGTTTCTAAGTCACCATTTCCCTAAGGGCAGCACTTTCAGAACCTACTGATAACTGAAGTCTAGATCCCCATCCTGAAGCTCAGAGCCTTCCTTTGGCGGGCCCTGGGAAAGGAAGACAGGCATAGACAGCTTACACCCAGCATCTGGCTCCTGGCTGTGACCTTGGATCTCTCCCTGCATCTATTCCCTTGGTGCCTAATTCCAGCCCTGTGGAAGAGATTGAGGAGATTTAGTCCCCAATAGTTGTCTGGTGCTTCAAGCTTTGTCTAGCTAGAAGCTTCAATTCTTGTTGCTTTTTTTACTTCAAATAACCAGGTACCCCATAACACTTGAAGTGCTCATCTGAAAACTCAAAATGAGTCACTTTGATTTGAAACAGAGATACAGGATTAGCATAACAGAGTGAAAAGACATTAGACTGGGTGCAAATCCCAAAACCTGACTTCTGGCCCAATCTTCATTATTGTATAAACTTGAACAAGTTGCTGAAGCTCTCTGTATCTGAGTTTGCCCCATCTCCTCCAGGATGAAGCAGGGCAGGCCTTGAATGAGGACAGGGGCTCTGAGAGCTGGAGCTGGGAGGCATAGATGCTCATGGCAGCCAGTAGAGCCAAGAGGCAGAGCAAACCAGGTTCTTAGAGAACAACAAAGGTCCAGACCAAGGATAACAAATCTCTCACCAAAAGCATGAGTAAAAGCCGGGAGATACACTGTTATATTTTATATAGGGTGGTTGGAGAAGGCCTGTGACAAAGGGACATTTGAGGCAGGTCCTGAAGCCAAAGAAATAGAAGCCGGATCAATTCTTGAATATCTGTTTAATCACCAAATACGTATTAAACCTCTGCCACATGCAAATATCTCTCCAAGATGCTGGGAATACAATGATGAAAAACATAGACATAGTCCTTGCCCTCATGAAACCTACAATTTGATCATGAAAACAGGCTGCCCCCCTCCATAGTAAAACAATATTATAATGACAAGTCGTGACAAGGATAAAGAAAGAAATGAGCAGAGTGCTGAGATAGAAATATACAGGAAGGACCTATTTTGGTTAAGGGGATGTGAGGAACAACCTCTGTGAGAAGGCCAAGAAAGAGAGAGCAATGTATATCGGGACTAAAGGAGAATCCTATGTGGAGGATAAGGATGTCCAGAAGCCTCCCTTTGGCAGGGCAGAGCTTAGTAAGTTCAAGGAACAAAAGAGGGCCATGGGGTTGCAGCCCATAGAGGGAGGGTAAGAGTGGTGGAATGTTGAGTTTCTGGGCCAGGTATGGTGGCTCACACCTATAATCCCAGCACTTTGGGAGGCTGAGGCAGGTGGATCACCAAGGTCAGAAGTTTGAGACCAGCCTGGCCAACATGGTAAAACCCCGTCTCTACTAAAATTAGAAAAAAATTAGCCGGTCATGATGGTTGACGCCTGTAATCCCAGCTATTCAGCAGGCTAAGACAGGAGAATTGCTTGAACCTGGGTAGTGGAGGTTGCAGTGAGCCGAGACCGCGCCATTGCACTCTGGTCTGGGCAACAGGGTGAGACTCGTCTCAAAAAAAAAAAGAAAAAAATTGTTGAGTTTCTGAGTGGGAGGGGACTTGTAGGCCATAGTAAGCCATAGTAAGGAGTTCATATTAATTCTCATAGCAGTGAAAAACCATCAGAGTGTTTTATGCAGCATAGCAATGAGACCTGATTAATGTGTTTAAAACATTTCTCTGACTATTGCATGAAGTCTAGAATGGAGCAGGGTGGAATGCTGCAGGGAGTCCAATTGAGAAGCTGTTGCATATCACAGGTGAGAGAGGAGGAAGCAGAAGCAAGATCAAGAGCAGACTCAAAGCAAGGTGTCAAAGGATTGCCACAGATGGGTGGGACTTACCAGGTGACTTACAAGTGAATCATCCTGGCTTCAGTGAATCATCCTGGCTTAAGGTCCAGGATTAGGAAAGACAAGTTTCCTCATCGCGAAGTTTATTCAACAAGTATTTAACACGCATCTACCATGTTCCAAGTACTAGGCTGGTCATTGAGGATACAACAGTAGATGAAACAATGTCCCTACTCTTCTTCTGGTCTCACATTCTAGAGAGGAGAGAGAGATAACACACAAATAAGCAAACAGATAACAGTGCCCTAGAAATCAGAGCCTGAAACAAAAGCTCATGGCTAAGACTTTATGAGAGAAGGTGCAATTTAGGGGGAGTAAAAGTGAAGGAAAGTAGGAAGTGAGACAGGAAAGGAAGAATAGCAAATACGAGGGGTATGTCACCAAGATGGCCAGCTTTGCAACAAATACAACTTGTTTCTCCATCTCCATTTCTTCCAGAGAGATCAAATAAAATCACTGCATCTCAAAACAATCCACTGGAGGGAGGAAGGGTAAGCGATTAACCCTCGGTCTCTTCCTATCTCCTGCTTTTCATTGATTTGTCTACTCTGCAGGACATTAACTGTATGTATTTCTGGGTTGTGCCACTGGCCCCAGGACAGCTGCTGGGGAAAGCAGAGCTTCCCTGGGTTCAGTCGAGTCAGACCTCAGTGCTGCAGCTCCTGCAGCTCCTACCAAAGATAAGTCTAACCCTCCTCTCTGGGGGAAGAAGAAGTAATCTGTGGCATTATGGATGAAGTGATTGACGGTGGTAGCTTTACCTCATAAGTTGTCACTCAGAATCTCTCCAGGATGGAAAATGGGCAAGCCCAGGGGACAGGATGAAGGGGATGAGGGAAGGCCCCTCCAATGACGTATTAGTTGAGTAAAGCCTCAGATGGAATGTGGGCACATCCCACGCAAATATCTAGGGGAAAGCCTTCCAGGCAGAGGAGCAGCACATAGAAAGGCACTGATTCAGGACTGTGCTCAGCTTGTTTGGGAAAAGCCAGGAGGCCAGTGTGGCCAGGAGAAGTGACATAGGAAGAGAGCCATAGGAGGAGGGGCCAGAAAGATAGAGGAGCCTGGTCACATGGGACCTTGTCAGCCATAGGAATGACACTGAATCCTATTCTGAGAGAAAGGAAAAGCCATTTCAGCTGTAATATGACCTGATTGCAATTTTGTTTTTTTGAGACAGAGTCTCGCTATGTTGCCCAGACTGGAGTGCAACGGTGTGATCTCAGCTCACTGCAACCTCCACCTCCTGGGTTCAAGCAATTCTCCTGCCTCAGCCTCCCGAGTAGCTGGGATTACAGGTGGCACCACCATGCCCAGCTAATTTTTGTATTTTTAGTAGAGACAGCGTTTTGCCATGTTGGCCAGGCTGGTCTCAAACTCCTGACCTCAGGTGATCAGTCCACCTATGCATCCCAAAGTGCTGGGATTACAGGCATGAGCCACCACACCCAGCCTCTGATTCCAATTTAAAAGGATTGTTCTAGCCCCTGTGAGAGGAGACTGCAGAAGCAAGGGAGCAGGGGAACCCAGGAAGAGATGATGGTGACTTGACCCAGAGTGAGAGTGTTGCTCAAAGGGGACAGATTCAGGGTACAAAGCAGAGCCTATAGAACTTGATAATGTCCTGAGCTGAGAAAGAAGAGTCAGTACACCTGGCTTAAAAAGTGTCCATGTACTAATGTAGGAAGAATAAGATTTGGGAGGATGCATGGAACTGTGAGTTTAGTTTTGCATTTCATCATTCGAGGTGTCTTCGGGACACCCCAGTGGATATGTTTGGAGTTTGGGGAGAGATTGAGACTGGAGATACTAATTTGGAAGTTATCTGCACCTAATCTTCGAACCATGAGGCTGGATGTGATCAGCTGGGAAGTGAGTACAGCTGGAGAAGAGGTCCAAGAACTAAACCCCAGAATATTCTGATTTTTAAGAGTCAGAAAGACAAAAAAAGATGCACAGCAAGGGAGACAGAAGGAGAGACTTGTAAGGTAGGAGAACCAGGTGAAAGTGGTAACCTAGAACCCAAGGAGTGAGTGATCCACCAAGTCACTGCCTCTGAGAACTGAGTAAAAAGAGACTGGAGATTAGATCAGAGCTCCAAGCTAAGGTCTGCAGAGCACCAGGTTACAGGGAGGTGCTGAAGCCTCCCAGCTGCAGTAGGTCAGGGTGAGTGTGCTGGGGGTTTGGATCAGGTTTCGCCAATGAAGTTCCAGGCCACTCCCAGTGCTTCAGCCAGATCTGCACTGCTTTTATCTTTGGAGTTTTCATGTGAGATATCCTTCAAAGAAAGGACTCTACTACTTAAAATACAAAAACTTTGAAAACTGTTGGAGTACATTCTACCACTGGGAAAGAGACAAAAATGTGGACAGGGACCATCTGTGCAGTGCAGCCCCAAGGAAAATCTAAAACCGAGGTTGAAAACCATAGAGTAGATCAAGCTTGTCCAACCCACAGCCCACAGGTGGCATGCGACCCAGGACGGCTTTGAAACCATCCAACACAAAACCATAAACTTTCTTAAAACATAATGGGCTGGCTGCAGTGGCTCACACCTGTAACCCCTGTACTTTGGGAGGCTGAGATGGGCGGATCACCTGAGGTCAGGAATTCAAGACCAGCATGGCCAACATGGCAAAATCCTATCTCTACTAAAAATATAAAAATTAGCTGGGTGGTGCACGCCTGTAATCCTAGCTACTCGGGAGGCTGAGGCAAGAGAATCACTTGAACCAGGGAGGCAGAGGTTGCAGTGTGCTGAGATTGTGCCACTGCACTCCTGCCTGAGCAACAGGCAACAGAGGAAGACCACATCTTAAAAAAAAAAAAAAAAAAAAACATACACACACACACACAGACACACCATGGGACATTTTTGCAATTCCTTTAAGTTCACCAGCTATCATTAGCATTTGCATATTTTAAGTGTGGCCCAGCAAAACTCTTTATCTTCCATTGTGGCCCAGGGAAGCCAAAAGATTGGACTTCCCTGGAGTAGATTGTTTATAAGATCTGTTTCAACCTTAAAATACTTGGATTCTACTCTCTTGGTCCCAGCCGCTGAACAACCATCTCAATTCAGACTCCACCCCACGGTGTGGTCTGATAATGACCTTGATGGAGACCAGTGACCTGGCTGGTCATATTGGCCTGATAACATTTATCAGGTCACATTGGCCGGATAACATTTATCGGCCTCTGAGGAGTGGTGTAAGAAGTTTATATTTGATCAAAGTGCTGCCTTGAACTCTGACTTTGAAGAGAACTGCTGGACTGAAATGTTCACGGTGAGTCAACAAACCCTTCCTTCCTTCTGCCGACCTCATCTTCATCCGCTTCAAGGTGGGCCTGGCCTCAGGCCGTGTCTGGACAAGATCTCGTCCATGACTGCCAGCCTCTGGTAACAGAGAAGCTTACTTGTCCTGGTCAATTCCTAAGTAACCTACATTTTTCTTGGTTTCCTACATATTGTAATCCCCCTGCCTTCTATCAAGATGAAGTGTTAACAAGTTTAAATATCCGAAGATGCTCTTCCTTCCTTGGATGAAACTTTCTAAGCTCTATCAACTTGTTTATAGGTCTGGGGAAATACAATGATCCTGAAGAAAACCTGAGCTTATGTGAAGCAACTTTGTTTTCCTTTGACAAACTCCCATTTCCAACACCAGAATCGAACTGCAAGGAAATGAAGCATAAACAGCTGAATTTACAAATCTTCTAATTCTGACTTTTTTATTTTTGTTTTTGAGACAAAGTCTTGTCCTGTGGCCCAGGCTGGAGTGCAATGGTGTGATTATAGCTCACTGCAGCCTCGAACTCCTGGTCTCAAGTGATCCTCCCACCTCAGCCTCCCAAGTAGCTGGGACTACAGGCAAAAGTCACCATGCCCAGCTACTTTTTAAATGTTTGTTAAGATGGGATCTTGCTATGTTGCCCAGGCTGGTCTCCAACTCCTGGCCTAAACGATCCTCCCACCTTGGCTTCCCAAAGTGCTGGAATTATAGGCATAAGCCACCATTCCCAGCCTAATTCATATTTTTAAGCAGGAAGCATAGTCTACCTTATAACTCGTATGCTCTTCTTCCAAAACCTTTACCCTGTAGTTTATGAACTGCGATGAAGGACCAAGTACGTCTCCATTCTAACAGCACATTATAATGTCCACACAATATATAAATAAAAGAAAAGCAGGCCGGTCATGAAGGCTCACACCTGTAATTCCAGCACTTTCAGAGGCCAAGGTGGGGGGATCACTTGAGGCCAGGAGTTCAAGACCAGCCTGGCCAACATGGTGAAACCCCATCTCTACCAAAAATATAAAAATTAGCCAGGTGGTGGTGGCACATGCCTGTAATTCCAGCTACTTGGGAGGCTGAGGCAGGAGAATCACTTGAACCTGGGAGGCAGAGGTTGCAGAGAACCGAGATCACGCCACTGCACTCCAGCCTGGGCAACAAAGTGAGACTCCATCTCAAAAAAAAATAAAAATAAAAAAAGAAAGGCAATGTGGTACCATGACTTAGGATCTTACATAAGTCACCCATCTTGCTTACCTACTGTAATGGGCATTTGTTGCTCTTGCTTATACAGCACTCTTCTTCTCGATCTTCCTTTGGACAACCACCTCCTCCCTGCCTTCATTCCTGTGGTTTGGTGAAGCTGACACTTCTCCCAGCTTTAGGGAGGGGCATGAGCCCACAGGCCAAAGTCAATCAATGCATTCCATCCACCAGCCCAGAGACTGAGTCAGCAAAGGTCCCAGAGCCCCACTTGGGCCAATGGCAGTCAAGCCAAGGACTTTGTGGAACTGTTGCTCAGAGGACACGTACTCTTCTTGCACTGAAACTGGAGTTATGGGGGTATGAACCTGGGGCTACTAACAGCCATCTTGCCCCCCAGAAGGAAGTGCTTACCTAAGTTTAACGCATACTCAGAGGAGGGCAGAGCAAATAGATAAGAGACAGGGTTCTGGGGTCAACTGTGTCTGAAGTCAGAGACATGAAATAAATTTCATTTTTTGCTCAGGTAAGTTTGAATTTTCTGTCACTTGCAAACCAAGAGAATCTTAAGTGATCCATCGTCTCTGGATCTTGATAGCTAAACCTTTAAAATGAGAATGTTGAAAACTAGTCAGTACTGTGGAGGCACCATTGGCATTTGGGGTGAGACAATTCTCTAGTGTGCAAACTGTTCTGAACATTCTTTTTTGCCCCTGACCACTAAATTCCAGAAGCACCCCTCAGTCTTCATGACAAACAAACACTCACCACCCATTCCGCTACATAAGCACAGAAATGCACACACTCACACACACACACACACACATATTTTCAAATGCCCCCTGGGGGTAGCTGAAAACCAGTAAGCCACTGAAGTAGAAAATCTCTAAGGTCCCTTCTAATCGAGCCGAATTTAGCCATGTCATGTATCAAAAATTAAGTTCCCTAGAGTCTAGTCTAAGCATCAGCTGAGAATAATTGAAAGTCTGTGTTCACTTATTTGTAAAATGAGGACACTAATATACAGCTCTATGGGTAAACCTATGAAAGGATGATCACAATCAGTTACTTGATATGGAATCATTCTAACATAACCTAAAATGGAGCTTTAACATTCTCAAGGAAAATATCCTAAGTGCTTCTGAATACCATTGTTGCTTATAATTTTCCTCATTAAATAAAGTTTTAAAACTGAAATTTTAAAGTGATCTTTTCCTAACGTTAATTCATCTATTCGTAAAGGATTAAAATCACTTATAAAGCTACTCACTGTAGCCAGCATTTTTCTAGACCTCTCAATAACATCTCCATCAAGAGCAGCTGGCTTGGATGAGGGGTTCATTTTTACAAAGAAAGGGGTTTATCACTTCCCAAGTGTTACTGCAAGGATGACTAGAGAACAACAGTGAAATTGATGGCTGGTAGTCAGCTATGCTCATTTACTTCTCCACGCCAATCTCTTAGCTCGTGTAACTTACTACATGTCATTCTTTGTTAGCCAAAACCACAAATGTTAAGTTCATGAGTGCCAAGGACCTCCTGTACCACACAGTGCTCAGTAAATGTAAGAGAATAAAGTTTCCAGTGCTGTTTATAATTTATGAATTTTTAAATCTATTTTCATATTACCTTTGTAACCTTTGTGAATTTGGGGTTTTTGTTTTGTTTTGTTTTTGCTTTTTTGCTTTAAGCCATGCTATTTTCCCTTCTTGGCAATTTTGTGCTCTTAATGTTAATTCTCAAACAAATGGTCAAAACTCTTCACTGGCAGATTCAGATATGTCAGGAGAGTGGGCGCTGTTCCATGTGTTGCCTTTGAAATATGAGCACAATAAGATGACTTCACATTGCATGCGTACGCCAACCAAATTCCGGCTGAGGAATACAGCCATGACACAAGCCAGTCCTTTCATCCCAGCTCTCTATAAAACTGTCATAAATTATCGCTGCTGGATGTATTGCCAAGAGCCTGGGGCCAATGTTCATGTGTACGAGCATTTGAGGGGTATCCTATGCCACCCTACTGGCTCAACCAGCTAACAACCTTTTCTCTCCACCTCAGCCCCTTGGAACACAGCAGTAGCTTTACACTATGCTATCTGCCCCTTGCAACAAAGCAGTAACTATTTGAGGGATGGAAAAGATGTACCATAAAAGACACGGAAGCGACAGACGAAAGGGAAGTAAGGGGAGGCAGTTAAACCACTTCAAAACCACTTTTAGAATTTCAGGCTGCGTAAAAAGTGGCCCTGAAACTGAGAGTGAAACCTCAGTCTTTCGTTCATTCATCTTTGAAGCCAAAAGTTAGGGGGAGGCTGGCTCTGAAAGCACAGCCCCATGACTTAAGATGAATAGCAAATTTAAATAATTTCCCCCAAATTTCTACATTAGCTTTGCTTTAAATTACTGCAGCTGTCCTGAATAGTCTCCCTCATCTTCTCTTTATTTCTTCTATTCCCCTCTCTCACCTTCGTTCCTCAGATTCAGGTCTTGCACAGAAACTGAGCCTTGATTTTCCGCAGAATATACTGTGACCAAGCCTCCTGCAGGGCTGTCTGTACATTAATGAAATGGAAGCGTCTTGAATCGTGTCCATCGTCCCTCCTTTACACAAAGTAATCACCTCCAGCTGGGCCAAGTTGATTGAGGAAACGTTCAGTTTTCACATGATTTTGCTGCAGCACAATAATGAATGTATTTCTTTGATGGAAGAAAGAAGCTTCATGAAATAAACCGCTTAAGGATTTGAAGTTGGAGCTGAAAACATGGGCTGCTTTATTCTTAATGACAATTGCTTTGCCATCTAAAACATTTCTCCATTTTGAAGGATCTGTCTTTTCTCTTCCAGCCACAACCCTCAAGCTACAATAACAGGCTCATGATTTTTTGTAGATGCCAAGGTTATGAATACTCTTTTATGAATATTTTCCTTTGAACTCATTTCTCTTGAAGAAGAAAAATAGCCCTACGTATTGCAGGGTTGACAGTAATAGACAAAACATACAAATTGTTCTCTTAGGGCCGTAAAATGCTCCAAAATGCACATAGAAAAATTCCAAATGCAACCTGATGTTTATGGAGCACTGTCTTTGCAGCTAGAATTTTTAAAAAGTAATATTTCTGACTGGCATGAATTATACAGAGCATATTTCAGAGATTAATATCAGGTTAATGCCTTAAAATGTCTCCGTTTATGACATCATGGCTGCTTTTCCTTATCAGTGCAAATTCTTAGTGAGTAGAATTTGAGGATATGTCTTTTCAAAGGAAGAAAACCTTCACTGAATTAAGCTGCTTATGGTTTTATTTTTTCTTTTATCCCATTTCAACACATCCACCAACCTCCTCTAAAAATAATTGAACTAATGTGAACTCAACAGATTATAGCAGATCTCTTATTAATTTCATTTTGCCTCCAAATGAGTTTATCATTTAGACTTACAATTATGTATGCAGTACTGTCAACTAATGTTTAGGTTCCTCATTAAAACTTCATTTCATTCTGTTTTAATATCATCAGTCTGTTAGACCATTTCTTTTCTCATGTTAAAAAAAAAAATGTGTTTTCCCTGAACTCTTTTCAAATGTTTTCTCTCATCCAAAAAATTAATCCAGAAAACTCAGCTCTTTTAATCCTGCTTTGTGGCTTAGATACTTTAGCCCGGAACCACTTGTGTTGATTTGTATATGCCCACGCTTATGCAAAAATAGCCTTCGCTATGGCAGAGTAATCATTCTGCATGGAAATTATGTGTCTCTGAAGCCTAAGTTGTCAGGTGAATCGTGGCAGCAATGACCTAAGACTGCATCCCCAGTTTGAAATGACCTATAAAAATTTCAAGATGCAACTATTGCTTTGCATTTGGCATCAGGAATATTCTGCATAGTTCTTTTCATGTAAAGGGGTAATATTCTAGAGCAGTTCCCAAGCATAAGCTTTAGAGCCAGACTTCTTGGGTACAAATCCCACTATTACCGCTTACTAGTTATGTAATATTGGAGAATACACTTAACTACTCTGAGCATCATAAAGTAAGTTTACAAATACCACCTACCTCACATGATTGTTTTGGGGATTAAGTTAGTAAAACATATAAAGCACATGTGACTCTGTCTGGCACAGAGTTAGCACTCAGTAAGTGTTAGCTCTTAATATCATTAATTTACAGAGGCACGATATTCCTTTACAAGACTTTGGAAGGACATGCATGACTTTGGAAGGACATTTGGAAAATAAAAAGGAATCCTAGAAAAATCTAATTCTATAAAATTTACCAACGTGAAATTATAGACAGGTAATGTTATATATAAATATATATAAATGTAATATATATTTATATATAAATGTTATATATAGCATAAAATATATCTAAGTATACATATATAATTCTGGCTATATTCTTCTATATAATTTGCATAGTCAAATAGATGAAACTATTTTTATCCTTTTCTTACCTGAAAACTATGTTTTACCAAGTAAATTACTTTCCCAATGACTTCCATTGTCATTTGGCACATTAATTCACTGAGTATTTACTAAATATCTTGTCTGAACAGGGAACACACAGAACACAGTGGCCCCAACTAACTTCATCTGTATGCCAGGAACAATTTCCTAATTATTTAATTGATCAAGTTTGTATTTCTAGATAATTGTTTCCTGTAGCTAAAGACAACTTATGAATGCCTATGTATTTCCAGAAAAAAATGTTCTAAGTAACAAACCAAACTGAATACCATAATCTACCTACACAAAAATTGTCACAACTACTGCTGTACTACTGTGTTACCTTAATATTGACTCTAGAGGTCACATTCAGCAGTCTTTTTCTGTCCTTACCTCAATCCAAAACCAAAACAACAAATATATGCCTGGTAATTACATCGTTTAACAGGAAAAAACAGGTCAAAAAATTGTAATACAGTTTGATTATACCTTTATAAGAAAAATCTGCATTTAAGAAATGTGAGGAGACTGGATGCAGTGGCTCATTCCTGTAATCCCAGCACTTTGGGAGGCCAAGACGGGAAGATTTCTTGAGCCCAGGAGTTCAAGACCAGCTTGGGCAACATGGAGAAACCACATATATACAAAAATGCCAAAAAAATTAGCCAGGCAAAAAAATTAGCTAGGTGGTGCACGCCTGTAGTCCAACCACTCGTCAGGCGGAGCTGAGAGGATCGCTTGAGCCCAGGAAGTCAAGGCTGCAGTGAGCCATGATATCATGCCACTGCACTCCAGCCTGGGCAGTGAGACCCTGTCTCAAAAAAAAAAAAAGAAAGAAAGAAAGAAAAGAAAAAGTGAGGAAAAACTAAAAAGCGAACTAATGGCGATTCTGTCAATATAATGGGATTATAGTTTTCTTCATTTTCCAAAATTTTTGTTATCGACTATTATTTGCACAATGAGAACGTTAAATTTGCAAAACCCTACAAAAATTGGACAACGCATTAAATTATATCATTCTTCTTTTGTATAAAAAAAGACATCACAACATAGCACTTAATTCTGATTTTAATTTCCATAAAATTAACCCTACAAAGATTTCTCAAAGACATCTGAGAACCTTCAAACTATATCTTTGTTTTGTATTACATGTAATAGATTCCCACATATGAAAAATCATAAAATGAAGGCTACATTTTCCAACCACTATTTAAGTACTGTTTAGAAGGCTATGATTGAATAAATGAACCTGATTTTGCCTCATCATGTTTATCTAAAAGCATTTTTGAACGATATTTATTTTCCATTTTCTTTACACAGTCCCTCTTTTTCAATCTGTAAATAAAAATTAACGAGCAATTTAGGACACAATATCACAACATAATTATTCTATAATTGATCTGATAACCAAAGACACCTAAGAATAGGATGATCTACAGGATAGATGTTTCCACACAGCATTTGTCTGAAATCAGATGATTTTAAATGATGCCTTGACTTTTGAATTCGATTCTAGAACCAATTAGCATAAACTAAATCAGAGTATTACAAATGAAGATATTCCAACACAAAGACTTGTAGGATTTTGTTTAGATTGTCAATGGTTGATTCATCCAAATTTTCTTCATTGTCATCCATGGTGTGCCAGACTTCAGGGAAAGGAGATGGTATCAGATGCAGAATTGGAACACCTATTAAGAAAGACCCAACTTGTAACAATGCGCATTACTCCAGTGAGTAAACTAGAAAGTGTCATTCTTCAAGAAGAGGGAGCTCTGTACCATATAAAGACAGCTGATAATTCATTATCATCTGTGTACTTTCTCATATCCCACCGTTGTACTCCAAAATCAGGCTGCGCGCGCACACACGCACACACACACACGCACACACGCACACACACATTACCTCTTCTTAAAAATGGAATATGGTCATCCTGAATCACACCTCCATAACTGTAATTCTGGAAATACCGCCTCTCCAAAGAGTGATCCTTGAGCAAACCCAATTCATGAAGTTCATGTTCTGTAGATGACAATTATACAATAGATGAACAACTGTTTTTATCTGATCAAGACTCATAATGTAACCTTATTTCAGGAGTTTGAAATCTTAGCACATGAGTCCATAATTTTTAAAAGATTGTGCAACAGCAAGCATGGCCACTCCCATGACAAGAAACATCTGGGTCGAACAGGGGTGTGTACATTTTGGAGCAGGAAGAGAGAAGAGTCACATGTGGCTCTAAACTTACAGGTGAGAACCTCCTTAGAGGTAGAAACTCAACAGAACCGTGGAGAGATAGAGAATGAAAAAAACAGAGGACAGCTGGGTGGAAGGGGGGAACACAGGTGCAGATATAAATACTTATAGGTCCAAGATGCTGCATGAAGAATGCCTTAGATGAGATATGGAGCTTAAAGGGGAATACTCAAACAGAGTAGAGATGAAGTATATCAAGTGGCTATGGGAAAGGGATACCTAGAGTGACCTACATCAGCGGTTCTCAAAGTGTGATGTCTGACCAGCAACATCAGCAACACCTAGGAACTTGTCAGTTATCTGGTCCCACCTCAGACTTACAGAAATTCTGGGGTTAGAATCCAGCTATCTGTGTTATAAGAAGCCCTCTAGGTGATTTTGATGCACTTTAAAATTTGAGAACCACCGGCCTACGTAAGTCATGTATTGTATGTTACAAGATGACAAGAGATCACATGAATATTATAAGACAACCAAATGAACTTTCCTAGGATAGCTTTTTTTAATTGCTAAATTTAAAGGGTAAAAAATAAACCAACCAGTAATCAATCATACATAATATGATTCTAGGACATTGAGAAAGCCCTAACCACCACCAAAAACAATATTCTTGTCTGTTTATTGGTATTTATAATTCCTTTACCATGAGACACAACTTTTTCTTATACAACTAGAGATATGGTTTGAAATGTAAATACCAATAGGAGCGGCAGTACATGCGTTAAAGTTGCATGAAGGTGCAAGTTATTGGCACAAGTTCATTCTGGTACAGGAAATAATAAAAGGGCAAAAAATCTTTGAAAGAAAGCCAAACTCAGTTTCTTGAGGCTACCGTCAAAGTAAGGAAAACATGCTGCAAGGAAGAAGCCCAAGAAGTTTATATTAATAACACCATTATAGTCATTCTTTCAAACTAGGAAATGAAATTTGCCAATCATGTGCATCTGAAGTTAAGGTAGAAGTTTCTCTAAGATTCTAGACAAATTCTTTACTCATGGCAAAAGTGTGAGTTATGATGGCAGTGTTTTTCCCACTGCTTAGAAGTAATACAAGTCTATCTTGCTCCAAGAAGTTTGTGTGGCTAATAAGGAATTTCTAGCATGAAATTCTTGCCTTTAAAGCAGCCCCCTGGGCTAGATTCTACAATAAAGATCAATCTAATTTTCCTCTTTCCCTGATGCCTGAAGAGTTTGTTTTGTTTTGTTTTGTTTTGGGTAGGGTGAAAGTACAAAGGTAAGAAGTTATTCTCCTTTTCTTTCTCCAAACCCAAGATCCTCTCTTCCACCATAGATGCATAGATTTTCTAGGACTGGCCTGGCCTGACCTAGTCTGGTCTAGTCTACTCCCATTTATTTGACTCTAAATCTTGAAGGATCTGGCTTTCTCTTCATCCTGATCTCTTACTTCTTTGGAAAATTGGTGGAGATTGTACTAGATTTAAAGGAAAATAATATCTGGATAAGGAAGAAAATAGAAGATGGCAAAGACAGAGATGGAAAAGAAAAGCTGAAGAATATATTTTGATATCATTATAAGGACATCATATGCATCATTAGCCGACATGCTTTGTTGAGTAAAGTTTCCTCCTGAAATGCATTCTACATGCTTCAAACAGGACTCTGGGAAAATATTTTCAAACCATTTTTAAGGATGTGCAAACATGAAATGTACTATTTTATGTTTCCATTTGAAAATACAGTTTCATGCAGGAAAATAAACTGGGCTTACTACAAAGATGAAAATAGTAAACAACTAATCAATAAAGCAAGAATAAAAGTCAATAAAATATATTATACATTTAAATCATACACTTAAATTACAATTTTTTTTTCTTTTTTTGAAATGGAGCCTCACCCTGTCACCCAGGCTGGAGTGCAATGGCACCATCTTGGCTCACTGCAACCTCCACTTCCAAGGTTCAAGTGATTCTCATGCCTCAGCCTATCAAGTAGCTGGGATTACAGGTGCCCGCCACCACAGCCAGCTGATTTTATTGAAACCCCATCTCTACTAAACATGAAACCCCCATTTCATGTTGGCCAGGCTTGTCTCGAACTCCTGACCCTAGCTGATCTGCATGCCTTGGCCTCCCAAAGTGCTAGGATTATAGGCGTGAGCCACTGTGCCCGGCCAAATTGTAAATTTTGAATTTTAAAATGTAGTATCTGTCAGTAGGAAGGAATTATGTTTTATTCATTAATAACAGTGGTGCTTACCAATTGCTTGAAGTCTTTCAAACCATCTGGCTGAGTTTGGAAAAAAATTGGGAAACATTGGATTTGGAGCTCCAATCAAATCCAATAAGACCAATAAATCCTAAGGGAGGAAAAGTAATGTTTAATCACCATCGCCAAAACACATTTTATATTCATCAATAGGGAAATACAATCAGCTAGAATTAACTGCATTTTAGTAATTGAGAATAATATGGGAAGCTACATGAATGAACAAAAGATTTACTAACATTTTATGCTAATTGTTTTGGAGAACTCTTTCAATCGTGCTTATGCAATGTGGACAAATAGCAAAGTATTGATTATTTGTGTATGTAATTCCAAAAGGATATCACTAAGGATAAATTAGAAAGAAGACATTTGAATAAATATTTTGTGGACTTTAAAAGCATACATTTATTTTCAGAAAGGAGTCCAAGCCTGTCTGATCTTCTATTTCACTCTGTGTAGTCATTTTATCCTTAATCTGTAATGATAAAACTCCCAAAGGAAGGCACTTGGATAGTAATTATTTATTGATCAAGTAGTATCTAAGAAAAATTCCTTGTACAAGAGCTATATAACATTGTGTCTCTGGATCTCCATTTCCTTGTGTATCAAATAAGAAGCTCAAACTAGCTGATCTCTAAAACTTCCTTCTGATTATAGCTCTCTATCATCTCATCACAAGGACTCTCTGAAGACTACTCACTAGATTAAGACCTCCTGATTTATCTAAGTAAAATAATGTGTGGATAAATATTTAGCATACATCCTAACACATAGTAGATAAATATTTTCAGAGTCTGTGATCCTAAAGACATAGTATGAATAAATTCATAAATGAAAATTCAATATATTTGTTGTAAGAAAAAATAGGCTTGTTTGAAATAGGAACATATTCACAAGGTTGGATAATCTATTAAGGGTCTGTTTCTGGAAAATAATGATCTTGACTCAACAAATTTATTTATCAGTCTAAATATATTAATCACTGTGGCTTCATATATTTGGACTCATAAATAAATAACTTTGTTCTGCTACTGATCAACCAGGCCTCTCCTCTTGTGAATATGTTCTGAATGCTTTTTGGGGACTTGGGCTCAAGTGAATGAATGAGATGCTGACCACATTCCCCTGGCCCATTAGGAGCTGCCAATGGATAACAGGAGGGAGCAAATGCCAACAGGAGGTGTGTTAGGGTCATAGAGGACATAGAATGTGGCCATTTGGACTTTTATAGGGTGAAGGTCAGTGACAGGGCAATGGGTAGGAATGAGTAGGGGTGCTGGGAATAAGCTATCAGTTCACAGATGGGGTGAGCTTCAGGGAGGGATGAAGGCACCGGGGAGAGTGAAGTCTCAAGGGTAGCATGAGGTTCCAGGTTGGGGTTAGTGAAGATGTGGGGACAGAATGAAGATCAAATATGGGAAGAGAGTCAGAGTCAGGAGAGGATGTAGGGGCCAGGGGAGGGATTAGGGATGGAGTGTGGGCCCAGGAATGGGGATGAAAATGAGGCTGTGTGTTGCACCCATTACTTAGTAATAATAGCAGGGTTTTAAGGCAGCATCAAAATATCCCCACCCCCATGTCAAAAATGCCACATCAAAACCAACACATCAAACTGTCATAGTCACACTGGAGTCACGGTAATGCTTTGAAGTCACAAGGAAATTCTTCACCCCCACCCCTCTTGTATTCCATTTCCCAAAGCCCCATGCTCTTCAGACTTATAAAGACCTCAAAGAAGGGGTTTGCTCTCTCCACCTCCGTACAGTACTGGGGGAATGTGCTCCCATTGGGCCCAAGTGAATCCGATGCTCCTGTAATCCAATTTTTTACATCATTTTATCATTGTAGTTAAGCTCAGTCAAACATGGCTTCAAACCAGCAATCAATCTTTCTTTCTTTTTTTCTTTTTCTTTCCTTCCTTTCTTTCTTTTCTCTCTCTCTTTCTCTCTTTCTCTCTTTCTTTCTTTCATAGGATCTCCCTCTGTCGCCCAAGCTGGAGTGCAATGGAGCAATGATCGCTCACTGCAGCCTCGAACTCCTGGGCTCAAACAATCCTCCTGCCTTGCCTCTTGAGTAGCTTCAGATTACAGGCATACACAGCCACACCCAGCTAATTATTTGATTTGTTGTAGAGATGAAGTCCCCTTATGTTGCCCAGTCTGGTCTCAAACTCCTGGGCTCAAGTGATCCTCCCACCTCAACCTCCCAAAATACTGGGATTACAGGTATGAGCCATGGCACCAGTTCAGAATCATTCTTTTTAGCTCTGGGATTCCTCAAAAACCCAATGCCTGCCAAAAACCAAAAATCCTGCCAAGGAATGTTCTATCATAAACACTCTGCTCCAAGGATACTGTGGCATTTTTAGGTCTTTACTTGGCTTTTGCAACCTTTTCCTTGCAGGCAGAGCCTACAGCTACAGTGCCATGGAAATTGCCCAGACTAACCATGCCATGCAGTTGGCTGGTGCCTCTTGCTCCAGGTGGGTGCGGGGTCGATGCCATCTTTGCAGCTAAGTGTCGAGACCCATAGAGAGAATCTTGAGGAGACCAGTGAAGAAAAGCCTCTTCCCCATCAAAGAATATCAGCTGGAGTGACAAATCTGGCTTGGAGTCTGAAACAGTCTGGTAAAAACAACAATAAAAAGATAGCAAAAAAAAATACCGTGATGATGAAAAATAGCATGATTTTCTATTAATTGGGCAAAAAGATAGATGTGCCATAAAGAAAGGAAGATACCAAAGCAAGTGAAACTATGCCAAAATTTATTCCACACCACTTCTGCTTCAAAAGTCACCACACCTCCCACAGTCCTCACCCATGTAAACCACCTTCTTCCATTCCCTCTGAAAATAGAAGTCTTTTATATTTTTTCTTACTCCTCACAGAATTTTGAAACAATGAAAGTGCTCTGATGAATCGTGTGATACATCACCCACTTCCCCTACAGGAGGGTGTGTTGCCTCAGCTGCTGGGAGAGCCGTCAGTCACTTTAGGAATTGTCTCAGCTGTGCCTCCTGGGAGTGTCCTACATCCGGTGCTGACCTACACGGGTACTGGGGGCTCCCTAAAGAGCCATCATATCTCCAGAGCTCCCTAGAGGTTGGCTGAGGCCGTTGTTGAACCTGCACTGCAGCTCGACTTCTCCCTCGGTCCAACACCATTTCTTTCCCCTCCCTGATACCTGTGTTGATCCAAGGCCACTCCCTAGTAAGTGACCCGAATGCTAAGCTCCATATCAGTGGGTGCTTCCTGGGGAATCCAACCTGAAACAACTGTAAATCTTTCTTGCTTCTCACCTTATTTAAGTCTTCAATTTTGTACTGAGTCTAGCTTCAAGAGTCTGCCCTAGGAATGCTACAGAGACACAAAGAATAATAATTATAGCCCTTCCCTTGAAATAGCCTATACTTTAGTTGGATTGGGGAGAGATAAAACAAATACATGAGCATGGCAAAATGTGCCACCAGCCACAAATGTAACATAAAAGTCCTCTAGAAATTGGATAGAATGAGAAGCAAAATCTTGGAGTTCCAAAGAAGGCTTTATGAAAAAGACAGTGTTTGAACAGAACTAAAAAGAGTGACTAGATTCTGACTGATTTTACACTTTCCTCTGTCTGACAATAATCCCTGTCTTTCAGATTGGGCCTGTTACTCTAAACTTCAAAATCCTTCAATCCCACCGGAACCCCTAATCTATTGAATATTTCACCTTTTCATAGTCCTTCACCCCCATAATATCCTCACTTCACTCTATATTTGGCTTAAATTCCAGTCAATCATTCCAATTGCTTACTAGCATACACCCTTAACTCCCTTGCCCCTCTCTGCCTTGGTCAAACTTACATGGCAAAAACATAACATTAAGTCCCACTCTCTACCTACTTTGTGCCGGCACTCATGCAGCTAAACCTCGTCAGAGAAAAAATATATAACCACACTGTCTGGCCTTGCTTAAAGTTCATGACCACAAACCTCACACTGGCCTTTCATGTTGACTGGCAAGTCATGCTGTATTTTCTTAGTTCAGTCACTCTGGTACTCTTCTAAGATTTCACATTCCTCCTCTCCCTGCCACCTCACCCATCTTCATTCCCAACCGATGACCTTGATTTCTTTCTGTCATGCTCATATTAGATGCCAATCTTCTGCTTGTGCACAAAATCCTGTCCCCTCTCATCTGCTCAAGGACATTGCTCTAGCAAATGCTATTTCTCTCCTACATCATCAATCTTTCTATCTCTGCTGGATAACTCCCATCGGCCAAGAAACATGCTGTTGCTTTTCTCATCTTAAAACATTTGACCTCACTATCTCCACCATCTACTGCCCAATTTTGTAATCCCATTTATAGCAAAAACCCCTTGAAGGAGTTGTCTATTGACACTGTCTCCAATCCCGCTTCTTAAACTTAGTCCAGTTGGGTTTTATCTCCACCATGTACTGAAACTGCTCTTGTCAAGAACACCAATGACTCTACATGGCTACATCCAGTGGTCAATTCTCGGTCTTCATCTCTCTTGACTTATTGTCAGCATTCGACACAGTTAATCACTCCCTCCTGGCTACACTTGCTTCATTTGGTTCCTAAGATACTGTATTCCTCCTACCTTAGCACTACTGGTTCCCTTCATCTCCCTTCCCTCTTAATGCTAGAGAGCCCCGGGAACTTGCTCCACGGTTCTCTTCTCTTCTCTGTCCACACTCACTCACTCTCTTGATATCTCTTATTGAGGCTTTAAATCATATATGTGTGGGTTTGTGTGTGTTGTCTTGTGTGTGTATGTGTGTGCTGTGTTGTGTGTGTGTATTATTATATGCAGAGAATTTTTAATATAACTATTTTAAAATAACAATAATAATATCGTAGAGATGGAGCCTTAGTATGTTGCCCAGACTGGTCTCAATATATACATTTATATTATATTATATTATATTATATTATATTATATTATACTATATTATATTATATTATATTATTACACACACAACACACACACACAACACAACACACACACAACACACACATACACACACAACACAACACACACATACACGTATATGTCAATTCCAAAAAATGTATCTCCAGCCCTGACTTCACTACCGATCTCCAGACTACATATTCAGCTGCCAAATGAAGATCTCCACACAGACGTTAATAGACACCTCAAACAAAGCATCAAAACTCAGTTCCTGAGGTTCCCCCGGAAATGTGTTACCAACAGTCTCCTCAACCAAATGGATGGCAACATCACCCTTGCAGTCACTCAAACCAAAAGCCAGTGGGGATCTCTCTTTCTGTACTTTCCCATATACACAAACATCCCAATCCAGTTCGTCCTGCCTCTGCAAACCTATTTCCCACCATTCCTCAGCACAGGCCTCTCTTTCATTTGCTTTGTTTTCTTTGAGCCTAATATGTCTTTACCATTATGTGGTCAAGCATTCCAGACACTATCACACCTTTATTCCTCATGTGTCTGTCTGGTTTTGTTTTTTAAGAATGGGCCCTTCCGGAGCCCTCTGCTGCCTGCTCCAGCCTGGACTGACCACTAGGCCTGTTGCCCATCTGTTATCTTGGGGCTCCCCTCACCATCACTGTGCAGATTTCTGCCCCTCCTACATGGTACCCCCAGTGAGCTGAACTCCATGACTCCCTCTTCCTTGATTTTTTTCTTGATTTTTCTAGAGCACAGCTTTAAGCAATTTCTGGGGGGAAAAGTACGGTACATGGGAGTGAAAATTGTTGAGATTTACCTCTGAAAATGTCTTCATTCTATTTTCCTATTTAATTTGTCTGGGCCTGAAGATTCTGGGTTGCAAATCAGTTTTATTTAAAATATTTAAATTTTATTTAAAATATTGTTTTCTAGCTCCCAAAGTTTCTATTGAGAAGTCCAGTGCCATTCTCACTCCCAATACTTTTTATATGATCTACTGGAATTGTTACAATTATTCTCCAGAAGTCAAAATCATCTCCTTTTTGTCATTCCTCTTTCTAAAAACAAAGATATTTATTCTACTTTAGGATCCAACTGTACTTTGGGAGGCCGAGACGGGCGGATCACGAAGTCAGAAGATCGAGACCATCCTGGCGAACACGGTGAAACCCCGTCTCTACTAAAAAATACAAAAAACTAGCCAGGCGAGGTGGCGGGCGCCTGTAGTCCCAGCTACTTGGGAGGCTGAGGCAGGAGAATGGCGTAAACCCAGGGGGTGGAGCTTGCAGTGAGCTGAGATCCGGCCACTGCACTCCAGCCTGGGTGACAGAGCAAGACTTCATCTCAAACAAAAAAAAAAAAAAGAAAAAGAAAATAAAAATTGAAATTTTAATTTCCAAAAGCTCCTTCTTGTTGACTGATTGTTCTGTTATTGCAGCATTCTGGTTTTGTTTCATAGATATAATGTCTTGTCTTATCTCTGTAAGAATATTGGAACAGTGTCCTTCAAGTCATTTTCTGCTCTATTTCCTCCAACTTCATTTTAAATTTGTATTATTTGTTTTGCTTTCTTTCTTTTTTTTTTACATTTAAAAAAATTATTTATTTATTTATTTATTTAAGAGACAGAGTCTCACTCTGTTGCCCAGGCTGGAGTGCAGTGGTTCAATTACAATGCACTGCAGCCTTGAACTCCTGGGCTCAAGCAATCCTCCTGCCTTAGCCTCCCAAGTAGCTAGGACTAAAGGTGTGTGCCACCATAACCAGCTAATTTTTTTTTTTTTTTTTTTTTTTAGAGAGGGAGCCTCACTATGTTGCCCAGGCTGGTCTCAAACTCCTGGCCTCAAGCAATCCTCCCACCTCGGCCTCCCAAAGTGCTAGGATTACAGACATGAGCCACTGCTCCAGGCCCTTTCTTTCATGCTGGAGTCTGTCCTCAAATGTCTGGTCATCCTTTGTGTTCATTCATGCTAAAGAATAAGATATTAAAATGCTGGTTGGAGACACAGATTGGTTGGCTTCACTGCAGGGCAATCTGGTGCCCAGCCAGTGTTTTCATTGAGAATTACTGAATATCACCACCTGGGATTTTTCTGTGGGGTGGTTCACATTCTCTGAAGAAGAATTATTCAGTTTCCTATCTGATGGCTTTCTGGTGCTGAATATGGGAGAGAGACTGTAGATCTCACTGTTCAATGTGTAGGCTTTCACGTAATCTCCCTTGTTTCCATGGGGTACCTCACTGTCACCCTCCTCTATACTTGCTATTCTCAATTCCATAACCTCCCTGGTTCAAATTCTCTAGAAAAATATTTTCTCATCTCTGGCAAAGGCACAAGGGGCACTCACCTGCCTCTCTAGTGTAGGGTGGGAATCTCTATATCCACATACTCCTTCAACAGACTTCCAAACACTCTCCCCTCCAGCCCCTTCCTCACCCTGCCTTCCTCAGCTTATCACATCTCCAGTCCCTTTTTGGGATTCTATCAGGAAAATCACTGGCTTCTTCCATTTCTTCCTCTCTAGGACAGCGTGACTTCTCTCCACTCTGATATGTCATCTGCCATTTCTCCATCCAACTTCTGTCTTTATATTGTGGTTCCTAGTCACAGATGTTCTCTAGTTTCTTCAAAAAATGGAGTTTCCCTGATTGTTTTAACAGTGATTTCAAAGGAGAAAAAAAAAATTGTCTTTATCATCTGAAAACTAAGTTAATTTTATATGCTAATCATTCATACTGCTCCTTAATTATACCATGAGGAAAGCACAGTTTGATTTGAATCCTCCATAACTCCTGGAGAGCATTAAGCAGAGGACATGTTTGTGCAATATAAATGCACTCAGAGTTTAGTAAGCATTAAATAATTAAACAGATTTTCTCATTGGCAAATATTGTAAGGTGCTTACTTCAGTAGAGACATTCTAAGCTTCCAGTTGTTTAAAGGGCCTTGAAAGTTCTAGCTCCAAATCAGGCAACATAATCACAGAACAAGAGGGCAGAACGGGACCAGTTGGGACAAGAGGCATTCTGCTTATGCCCAGGGCAGAGGCAAAAGGAGGTAGTTTTTATCTCTTGCAGGTTTGACAGTTCAAGTACCTCAGTGAAACTTCAACAGCTGGATGACTCCAGTGATCAGTACAATGATTTACTTTCATTCTGTTTGTCTAATATCCATTCATTTAGCCAGCAGTAAACTGTTGTGGACATTTATCCTGAGTCCCACGAGGCAACCTGCTCTTTTTGCTTCATTTCAGGAATGGCAGAAAAATAGCCATGGCCTTCGTTGTTAGTAACTCAGCCTAGTACCTGGGAGCTAGGAGAATCTGACTGGCCTGATGTATGAAGTACATCTACGAATGCCTAATTACCAGTGTTCACATAGTCAGTGGGTTATCTGAAGTCTTTCCCCATTCAAGGTTGTATCAGTTAGCTAATGGCACAGTGATAGACTAGAATAACACCCCAAACACAGTGGCTTGAAATGCCATTATGTATCTTCCTGGGATACATAACCTCTGTTGGTCAGCTAGGGACCAGCTGATCTAGAATGGGTTTGACTGGAGCAGCTCTGCTTCACCGTGCAGTCAGTGAGGTTGGTTCTGCTCCAGGTGTTTCATCCTTCTGCTGGGACTGGCAGGCTAGCCAGGGCATGCCATTCTCATGGTTATGGCAAAGACATGGGAGAGCAAGCCTAATGGTACAAGCACACTTCCAGCCTCTGCTTGTGTCACCTCTGCTAACATTCCATGGGCTAAGGCAAGTCAAATAACCAAGTCCAGAGTGAAGGGATGAGGAAGTACAACCAGCTACAGTGGGAGGGCACAGCAAAGTTACCAGACAAAGGATGCAGATGTGTAACGACAGTCCTATTACTGGAGAGAAGTGGGGCTATGAAGAGTTGGGAATAATCCAGTCTACTTACCCAGTGCTCTTTCAGGTCACTTTCCACCACCGTCTACCCAATCCATCACAGCTGAAGAACTTAACTCCTCAATACAAATTTAGTTAAAACATGTAAGTGGAAGAATAAATCTGATACTCTCAAAGTCTGCATTCAAACACAGCCTCTTAAAAAAATTCCCCACCTCGAGGCTGGGCGCGGTGGCTCAAGCCTGTAATCCCAGCACTGTGGGAGGCTGAGACAGGTGGATCACAAGGTCGGGAGATCGAGACCATCCTGGCTAACACGGTGAAACCCCAACTCTACTAAAAGTACAAAAAATTAGCCAGGCGTGGTGGCGGGCACCTGTAGTCCCAGCTACTCCCGAGGCTGAGGCAGGAGAATGGCGTGAACCCGGGAGGTGGAGCTTACAGTGAGCTGAGATCGCACCACTACACTCCAGCCTGAGCAACAGTACAAGACTCCGTCTCAAAAAAAAAAAAAAAAAAAAAAACCACCTCACCATTTATCTCTTACAGAAAGGATTACTATGAGAATGTATATGTTGATTTGAATTTTTTTAATGATGATCCCAATCAATAATTCATTCAGACCTTTCTATTAATATTTCTGGTCACCAAAAGCAGGTAGAGCTATATGGGAAAAAGCAAAGGAGTTCACTCAGAGAAAATACATCCATTACACAGAGCAATGTCTTCAAATCATACTTCATTTTGTGTCCTTATACTAGAAGTGCAAATATGAAAAATCAGACTTTTGCATCAGCTTCTGAACTGCTTCATCCAATTGCTGGGGAAGGAAACTAGTTAAAAGCAGGGCAATGCATGGGACAAAGGCATTGTAGAAGGCTCAGAAGACAAAACAAACCAAAAAATAAGTGAAAAGGAGACTGAGAGGGTATAAACAAGTCTTGCTTTCTTCAAGTTCAGCACATCCAGCAAAAATAGAACCAAATATCTCTATTACTTCCATTACAAGATAAACCTTTTACTTCTTTACCCCAATTGTATCAAAGGCTGGACCATTCATAAAGCTCTGAGGGGGGAACAAAGCATTTGTTGCCTGAGAACAAAGTTTTTTGTTTTTGCTTTGTTGTGTTTACTTGGTTATGAGTGATATCAGAACAAAATGTCTTCATCTAGTTTAGCACTTTTTCCCCATATACCCTTAAGAACACCAAGACTGAAATAACATCTGAGAGTCCCAGAAGTATTTTGAGCTGAGAGCATAACAAAAGCTCTGCTATGCTACATAAAATGGAGCTGAGATTCACAGATAATAACAATAATGCATTTCTGCTTCATGCTTTTTCATCTTGATAGGTCTGAATTTCCCACTCTCCACTTCAGAACCACTTTGTTGCAACTCCCTCCTCCAACCCAAGAGCCACCATCTCTCAGATCAGAAGGTTGTAATGTTTCATGGTGGAAGAAACAAGAAGAAATAAACACAGTTCATTACAAAACACAATTCTCATACTATACCTGAAACAAACTTCCTCCTTCATTTTTCACAAAGAAATGTTGCATTTAATTTAATGTGCATTCAAGGCTGAGAAATCAGGTACCAATTAATGAATGCTTTGCCACGTATCTTAAGTTTATTGCCCATGGTTGACATTCCAAATCATGAAATCTTTCAATTAACATTCATAACAAAAATATACCAAAAGTCTCCATTTCTAAATGGAGACTTCTCATTTCACCAAGGATTCTAGAATTCACTCTGAGTTACTGCTAATGTACTTTATCCTAGGAATCAACAAGTGGAAAACAGATACCTTTAAGGAAAGGAGTTTCTTGTCTAAGGCACGAGCGAGTTCCAACATCATTGCACATGGCACAGCTGAATCAGTGGCTCCTACAAACACTCTGTTGTCCCAATGGGAAAAATACTTGGAGTCATAGTGGCAGGCGAGGACCAAGTGTCGTTTAGCAGTGGGATTGAGGGTGCTGATGATATTTGAGAAAGACCGGTACCCATAGGGCGTCTGACTCAAGAAGGTGTCTATTTCCAAGACCCAGTCAGCCTGAAGCCTCTGAATTCGCTGCATGATGTGCTGATCAAAACAAAAACCAAAAATTTAGATCTAAACAAACAGCTTTCATTTGTTAACTGTGATTCTAAAACTTTAAGTAGTGCCTTTCAGATTAAAATTGCAATACACGCTTATTGTATTAACAGCAATATTATTGCAATTAATAATTGCTTTGTATTGTTATCATAATTAATAGTATTTGTCCGGTTTAAAGGAGAAGCTAATCCTCTTGCCTCTCCCCTAAACTTCCCCTTACTAATCAATCTCAACCAATTGTTAATACTAACCAAGGTTAATAGTTTGATGCAGATCTTTCAACGTATCTTCTCCTTGCTTATGCAAACCTACAGTAGCACACAAACACATATATTTGGCAGAGGGGCATATGTTTTTATAGGAAAAGAATCCTACTTTTTACATTACTCTCCCCTTGCTTTTCTCATTTAACAATATATTATGGACACGTCTACAAGTCAGGAGACAGAGATGCAGTTCGGTAATAGTAAAGTACACTTTTAGTATTTCTAGGAGGCTACAAAGGCATGTTTGAATAATTAAGTAAACCAGCATCCTACAGGTCTCTATCTCTAAGCTCTTCAAAGACAAGAACTGCAAATGGTAGCTCTTTCTGTCCCAAGTGCATAACATGTGTCCAAGTCCAGCAAATGCTTTATATGTAGTGAACACGAATAAAAGATACTGATGCTCACCTGCTAAGGATAATGTTGAAAGCTCCCATAGCTGGGGGGTGGTTGGGGTTATTTCAGATCTCTGCTCCCTCTAAGAATTAGTAAGCAACCCTGAACCATAATAACATATCAAGCAGCTTTCCCTCTGCACCCGAGGCAGGTCGAGACGTGCTGCAAATGCTGGCAAATAAAAAAGAGAATCTCTTTCCCTATCTCTGCTAGCCACCTTGAGCCTTATAAGGCAACATAGTGACTTACAGAAGAAAGCAACAGGTGGGGAAAGTAACATCACTTCAGGAACTGGAAGTATCTTTTTAAAGAACATATAGAATTTGTGATGTGAGAAGTTATAGGTGAGTTCATTGCTGGTTCATTTGCCTTTTCCCATCCTTATTTTATCTTGGCTTCACTTTCCTATGTTCCTTGGTTTTTTTGTTGTTGTTGTTGTTTTGTTTTGTTTTGTTTGTTTATTTTGTTGTTTTTTTTAACAGGGCTTCACTCAGTCACCCAGGCTGAAGTGCAATGGCGTAATCTCAGCTCACCGCAACCTCCGCCTCCTGGGTTCAAGCAATTCTCCTGCCTCAGCATCCTGAGTAGCTGGAATAACAGACACATGCCACCATGCCTGACTAACTTTTTTTTTTTTTTCTTCTGTAGAGATGGAGTTTTGCCATATTACCCAGGCTGGTCTCAAACTCCTGGGCTCAAGTGATCCATCCGCCTCTGCCTCCCAAAGAGCTAGGATTATAGGCGTGAACCACCATGCCCAGGCTGTTCCTTTTGTTTGTTTTATTTTGTTTTTCAAATATCATATACATCATTGTAAATTGCCTTAATTTATTTTTATAAAAAGTCAAACAACAAACTAACATCAAAATAACTGACAATTTGTCCCTCAATTAACATCTAACCAAAAACCAACATTTCAGATCTAAACAGTTCAGATCTAGTCAGTTTAGATCTGGGATGGACCTTAAGATGATAAATGAATAACTGGAAATGAATGTGAAGGCTTTTTTTTTTCCTCCTCCAAAGAAATACAGGATTTTCTATCCTAGCCAAGTCCCATGTGGCCTGCGCTCACTAATGCGACACAACACGTAGGCAAGAGCCTCAAAAAAACTGTGACAGGAAGCTCCCAAGGAAAGGGGAATTTAAATAGCGGGACGACACTGAGCCTACCGTCAGTCCTGCAAAAGCCAACTAAACAAATGATTCCCCAGCTAGAGACTCCTTGCTTTTAATAGTGGGTGGACTTTGTCCTAAAGAGCATTGTGTATGCAGTACCTAACCTTTTCTATTGCAAATTTACGTGCTGTCTTATCACCTCATCAAAAGAAATGTTTATAATCTTTTTTGAAATCAGCATTCATAACTCTCCACAATTTGTAGTACTGTGCTTTGCTCACAGTAGGCTATCAGTAAATATGGGTTCATTCTAACAGTAAATACGAATTGATTTAATGAGAATATATAAAACTATATGATACAAAGCATTAATAGTTTGAATAGAGAGAAATCACTATGCATCTAACATGAGTTTTTCTGCAGACTATGAAAATGAGTTATCCCTAGACTGTAAAAAAAAATAATAAATAAAAATAAAAATAAATTCCATAAAATGGGTCATTTAAAAAAAAAAAAAGCATATACTCCAGAACATCTGGTATCCAGATGATGAAATGCTCCATAAAATGGCTTCTTCAACACCAATTGCAGATTGCAAGCTTACAAAATGAATTGGAATTTTTTAAAATATATCTGTTAGCATTAATCAGAAGACGCACACAAACTTCTTTCTCAACTTGTTACCAGGTCTTGATCATAATTTCTGATGACCTTGTTGACACTAAAGTCCATAAGAGAATCAGCAAATATCCTCAAAAGAGTTTTTCCTGAAGCAACTTTTTTCTTTTTTTGAGACGGAGTCTCACTCTGTTGCCAGGCTGGAGTGCAGCAGCACAATCTTGGCTCACTGCAACTTCCAACTCCCTGGTTCAAGCAATTCTCCTGCCTTAGCCTCCCCCCGAGAAGCTGGGATCACAGGCACGTGCCACCACACCCAGCTAATTTTTGTATTTTTGGTAGAGACAAGGTTTCACCATGTTGGCCAGGATGGTCTCGATCTCCTGACCTCATGATGTGCCTGTCTCAGCCTCCCAAAGTGCTGGGATTACAGGCATGAGCCACCACACCTGGCCCTGCAACTTTTTGTTCAGTGTAAATATTTTTTGTTTATCTTAGCAGCTAAGATAAATCATCTTTATAAACAATCAAATTGGCTGCATAATCTAATTAGTTCACAAATATCCCTTGTTGTTTTGTTTTTGGCTTTCAGACTTAGTCTACAAGTCCCCACCAGAAGTCTCTAGAGGAACTCCCCAAACTACCGTTACTATCATACAAATACCCCTAAGCAGGGAGTGCGTGGCTGTGGCAGGGAATCTAAAGCAGTTGCGCTTCCCCAGTACTAAAGCAGCAAAGGGCTGGGCCCTCTAGGAGTGCTAAAAAGCAATTCAGAATATAGATCACACTTTGGGTTGCTATACATGTATGTTTTAAAATGGAGAGGACAGAAAAAAGGAGAAAGAGTGAGAGAGATGGAGACAGGGATAAAGCAGAGATGGATGGAGACTGAGTAGAGAAGGAAAAAAAATACAAAGATGAAGATATGAGCACGAGAGAGAGGCTATTACAAGATAGTCTACTTCCAAAGAGTGGTAGGGGGATTTATTCTAGGTTAACACTAGTGAATGATCCTGGGTTTCATTTAATTAAACGTAAATTCTAGTTTCCAGGTTCTGAGCAACAATGACATCAGTAGACCAGATTTGTTTGGAGCAAGCTGATTTTCCAGTTTGCGCTAAGTCTGCAAACACATCGTTGTCAGGATGCTGACTTCTGCCACCCAAAGACTCAGGTACCTCTTTCCGCTTGAATGCACCATATATGAGTCCCTCAGGCTCCTCCTCTTAGGGGGCTGGACTGAGGGTGCACCTGAGATCTAATGATATTCAGTTTCGGTGGCTCAGATGCACTGTGCATCTGTGGGGGATTTTACCACCTGAAGGTTCTAGTTTGCCTCTTTCAGACAAAGGATATTGCTTGCCCATTTGTGAGACTTTATCATCCTAATTTTTAAATTTTTTATTTCTATCTTATAAATCAATGAAATAGCCCCAAACGTATTATCTTTAAATTATTTATTTTACAAATAACTCATCTCCTCAAAATAAAATTTCCTAATAATCCAATAGGCAGCTTTGGGGTCATCTATCAGAGACCAGGAAGACACATAATGTGGGACAGGTTTCCCCTAAAATATTCTCTTTCTGTAAAAGAGAATCCATAGTAATGCACATCTTTACTGATAACTATAAAAGTTAATTCACAAACCAATTTTATATCAAGTTTACCCTTTTTTAATATTTGAGGATCTTCTCTAGTTATATCCTTGAAACTCTAAATTATAAAACATCTCATCTAGTGTTCAAAAAGTCCTCAGGAGAGAAAAAAAAAAAAAGGTTCAATCATTTTTGTTTCAATTCAGTTCTACATGAAAGGATCTAATCTTAGTCAAATTAAGGCCATTCGTGTAGTTCCCTCATAATTACTCTGTCATCTATCTCACTTTCAAAATGAGAATTCCTTTGTCTTCCACAGCTTAAAAGATAAGTCTCTAAAAATTAATGGTAATTTTCTTATCAAAAAATTCTAAAATGGAATCTAAGTGAGATATCTAACATAGCCATCAGCCAGACCATGCATAGGCAGCCCCACAGTAGTTCCCAACACATTCTAAAATACTGTCTATACATTTCTCATTTGCCTCCACCCCCATATGATAGTGGAGAATGTTATTGAAACTTTAGTAACACTTTTAAATGAATATGTATCTTTTTAATTACAACAGTATCTATGTATATTATTTATGCTATATACTGTCTTCTGTTGAAGCTAAAGATCAACTAGCAATGTTTATTGTGTTCATGGATTTCCAGAGCCTGCAGGCGAGGAACCTCAGGCCTGAAGTATGCATATCATTTCTGGGTATATACAGTGCTCTGGGCAAATGGTATGGGGAAATAAAAGAGGTTGAGTTGAATGGGAAGAGTAAGCATTAGAGACCTCGATTTTTTCTAACAAGGAACTGAGGCTTTTGGAAAATGCCAGTTAAGCGCCCTGACCTTCTTTTAAGAAAATGCTTGAGAGATAAGGCCCAGGCAATATTGTTAAAGTGACTGGTATGTGCCTTACTGCCCAACTTGGGCATAAGAAGATCGAGAGCTGGAGACATTTGAGGGCACGAAGCACAGAACTGATTCCTCCCAGCTCTCCAGTGATAAGATAGAGATCTCAAGCAGATTCTGGCCTCATCACTGGTACAAGTATAACCTTGAGCAAGTTAATTCATATACCTCAACCTCAGATCTTTTCAAATTCCTAACATTGAGATAATAATAGCATCCACACACTGTTGTGAAGGCTGAATGAGATGATCTATGCAAAGAATTCAGTCAAGTACCTGACCCAGAAAAACTGCTCAGTGAAAGTCAGCCATCATCGCTATTATTCTTCGCTCTCCCTAAAGGTTAGACAGAACTAAGGTGCCTGCAGGTTGTCTACTGTCTAATTCCTTGGGAGAAGCCAGAGCTATTCAGATGGAAGGCAAGAGGCTAATGGGGAGACAGACATATGGATATCTAGGCTAGCCTGAGGGGCAGAGGCTACCCACTGGGTAGAAAGGAAGAGCCCAGCCCGGCTCGGTGGCTCACGCCTGTAATCCCAGCACTTTGGGAGGCTGAGAGGCAGATCACGAGGTCAGGAGATAGAGACCATCCTGGGAAACGTGGTGAAACCCCGTCTCTACTAAAAATACAAAAATTAGCTAGGTGTGGTGATGTGCACCTGTAGTCCCAGCTACTGGGGAGGCTGAGGCAGGAGAATGCCTAGAACCCAGAAGGCAGAGGTTGCAGGGAACCGAGATCGTGCCACTGCACTCCAGCCTGGGCGACAGAGAGAGACTCTGAAATCGAAAGGAAGAGCTCAAGAGCTGGGCACCTGGAACTTGCAGTTTTCACTCTGGGCACAGCAGTGGGTGCCAAGGTCTTTTGCCTGAGGAGTTTCTGAAGAGGATGTGAAGGGCCAGTCCCATTCCTTCCCAAGTGGCCCCTTAAAATGGGGTAGTTTGAAAAAAACAGATATTCAGAGGTGAGGTTTCAGATTGCTTAGGAAGATCGACATTGAGGAGGCAGAGACATCCAAGGTCTGGCCCAGCTTATTCTACCCTCCACGATGATGGTAAAATCAATGGGTCTTGAAATCAGTTTAGTGGGTTATGACTAGCATTTTTTTAAGAACCAATAAAATAGAACTGACAATATCGCAGTAAAATGCAAGTTTAAATAAGAGTATTTTTCATGGAAGTTTTGTTTCAGTTAAATATACCAGTACGTTTGTGTGTATAAAATGTAAAATACATTTTTTTTACTTTCTGTCAGAGTCAGAATTTTGAGAAGCACTGCCCTGGAGAAATGTAGCTTATCACCAGCCTTAACTCTCCCTCCAGGGAGAATACAATTTCCCTAAGGCAAGTGATGGCCTGATAGTACAAGGATACTCTTGGCCCAGAACCTTCAAGCAAGGACTCCCTAAGGCTGTTGCTGTTCATTGCTTAGGATTCAAGAAAACTTGGTTGGGAGACTCGGGGTGTGTAACTGAATGGTCAAGAGTTAAGGACTGCATAATGTTGTACCCCAAATAGAGACTTCACACATAAACTATTGACATTAACATGTACCACTTAGTATTCAGAACAGACACGTACTCTCAGTCGTTTGATTTTTCTTGGTTGACTATTTGGTGAATAAGGAGATGACAGATCTGAATATTAGACACCTCAGAACTTCAGCCATAACATTATCCCTCATGGGAAAGCAAAGTATTCACACAACCTTGAGGTTTATGTCCCATGTTCTCACCTGACGAGCAGCATAGCTTCCAGGGGATCCCGGGTATCGCTCTATCAGCAACGGCTGTAAGTCATTTCGCCACATTCCAGAGATACTGGTGCCTTCTGCAATTTGCCGAAGAGCCGATGAATTCAAAATGGCTGGTTGGTGATAATTCTGAGGATTTAACGAAATCATTTAACTGGCTATCATTTCATAATATGTTTAAGACTCTGATATGTTTGCAATTAATTGCTTAAAACTTCAAAATAAGGGAGAACTTTATGTCAAATTAGGTAAATTAAACTACTCAACTTTAAAATTGGGCTGTTAGGGCCAGGCACGGTGGCTCAAACCTGTAATGTCAGCACTTTGGGAAGCTGAGGCAAGAGGACTGCTTGAGCCCAGGAGTTTGAGACCAGCTCTAGCAACATAATGAGACCTTGTCTCTACAAAAAATGAAAAAATTAGCTGGGTGTGGTGACCCATGGTGTGTGCCCGTTGTTCCAGCTACTCAGGAGGCTGAGGTGGGAGGATTGCTTGAGCCCAGGAGGTTGAGGTTGCAGTGAGCTGTGTTACTGAGCCCTCCAGCTGAGCAACAGAAGACCCTGTCTCAATAAAAAATTTAAAAATAGGCCGGGCGCGGTGGCTCAAGCCTGTAATCCCAGCACTTTGGGAGGCCAAGACGGGCGGATCACGAGGTCAGGAGCTCGAGACCAGCCTGGCTAACACAGTGAAACCCCGTCTCTACCAAAAAATACAAAAAAAAACTAGCCTGGCGTGGTGGCGGGCGCCTGTAGTCCCAGCTACTCGGCAGGCTGAGGCAGGAGAATGGCGTGAACCCGGGAGGCGGAGCTTGCAGTGAGCTGAGATCCGGCCACTGAACTCCAACCTGGGTGACAGCGAGACTCCGTCTCAAAAATAATAATAATAATAATAATAATAATTTAAAAATAATTTAAAAACCCAACTGTTAGCCTAAGTAAATCTTACACAGTTTAGAGTAAGAGTAGCCAGGGAAGACTTTATAGATGAGCCACAAATTAAGGGGTCCTCGAATTTTAATAGGATTTTAACAGCAAGCCTAATTCAAAATTTTATAATGATTACATGTTGAAATGGTAAATTTTTGATATATTAGGTTAAATGAAGTATATTATTAAAATTAATTTTACCCTTTTTCCACTTTTTTAATGTGGCTACTAGAAAAATTAAAATTACGTATGTTTCTTTCATAATCTTTTTTTTTTTTTTTTTTTTTTTTAAGCTGGGGTTTCTCTCTGTCACCCAGGCTGGAGTGCAGTGGTGCAATCTGGCTCACTGCAACCTCCACCTCCCAGGTTCAATCAATCCTCCCACCTCAGTCTCCTGAGTAGCTGAGTCATTATTTCTTTTTATTATTTTATTTTAGATGGAGTTGCACTCTTGTTGCCCAGGCTGGAGTACAATGGTATGATCTTGGCTCACTGCAACCTCCGCCTCCTGGGTTCAATCAATTCTCCTGTCTCAGCCTCCTGAGTAGCTGGGATTACAGGCGTATGCCACCACGCCCAGCTAATGTTTGTATTTTTAGTAGAGCGGGGTTTCATCATATTGGTCAGGCTGGTCTCGAACTTCTGACCTCAGGTGATCCACCTGCCTCGGCCTCCCAAAGTGCTAGAATTACAGGCGTGAACCACCACACCTGGCTCTGAATCATTATTTCTATTAGACAGTGCCAATTCAGATGATTGTTGCAATTCCTTTCAGCCTGATTTTGGTGAGTCTATAGCCAACTAAATAGTAAACTTTTTAACTTCAATTAAAATTATTTTTAAATTCCATTAAAGTTCACATAACATTCATATTTGTATTTTGATGACTTCACACATACTGTATATTCTTATGATACTGGTAATGATGAACCATTCATTCATTACATGTTTATCAGGCACCTAATAATGAAATGTGTTACTCCTCCTCAACAGGAAGAGAATAATTGATCAGATGACTCCTTCCCTAAGGGGAAGGATGAGGATGACATAAGAATATTGAATTATTTGGAGGACAAAACAGAAGTTAGGGGAGGTCTATTTTATAGTTCCTTTCAGGACCAGCGTTAGTTGAATGCGTTTAAGTAGTCAGGCAAGTATTTTCATTCCATGTGATCCAGTCCATGTGACTGGTGTGAAACTGGACTTCAGATAATGCTTATTGCCTAATTACTTATACTCATCTACACTCTGAGATGGCTGTTTACTCTCCAGTACTTACCATGCAAAGAGCATGGGCTAGAGGATCAGACAGACCCTCTCAACTCAGCACCCCACCACCTACTAGTTGTAACTCTTTCCAGGTTACCAAACCTCAGTAAGGCTCAATTTCCTCATCTGTAAAACAGAGGTAATAACACCTGAATCCTAGGGTAACTAGAATTAAGTGAACTAACATATGTAAACTGCCATAGTAAATATTCAATGTATTAGTTATTATTTCCTTCTATCAAACACTAAAGAGCCATAGAATGAATTTTAAAGTTGGAAAAGCCACTTAGAGATGCTCTAGTCTCCAACCTCCTTCATTTATATTTGTGGAAACTGAGATTCATAGAAACCAGTTGACTTCCTGAGGTTGAAGGAGAGTTATAGGTAAATCCACAAAAAGATCCTGTCTGTGGATTTCCAATCCCACGCTAGTTTTACTCTGCCTCACTGTATCATTTATGCACTTCCAGTTTATCCCCGAATATTGATGGTGTTCCTGAACATCAGAAGATTTGTGTTTGTTTATTGGTAGGACATTTTAAAATATTTTCCTTGATAAACTTGTCAGTGCAGGCTTTAAATCCCTTGGTACCTCCAGAATCTAAGTCCTCATGCCAGTTCCCAAACAGCAGTTGGAAAAAGAAAGCTGAAGCTGAAGCTGAAAGACAAAGCAATAGAAATGTGCCAAGGGATAAGAAGAATACGGAAGCAAGAGGTCAGAAGACTTCCATGGTTAATTATTACTCAACCTGGCCAACAGAAGCCTGTCTGGTCTCCCCGCTCACCCTTGCTCACCATGCTTCGGTCACCCTGGCATCTGGCCAGGCCTCAAATGCTTTGAGGTTATGCCCTCATGAGGCTTTGGCATCTGCGGTGCCTTCTGCCTTACAAGTTGTTTCCCTTCCTCTTCACCTGGCTAACTCCTGCTCACTTCAGCTTGCAGCTTGGAGGCCACTTCTTTGTGTGTTTACTTGTGCAGTGTCTGTCTTTCGTGCAAGACATCAGCTCCATAAGGGCTGGAACTCCCTCTCTCTCTGTTGCTTACCTCTCTCTCCCACACAGGCCACACAGGGCCTGGTTCATCTTGAGCATTTGATAAATATTGGGCAAATTAATCAAAAAAGCAATCAACAGATGAACTATCTTTCTAAAATTATCTTTGCTAAGACTGTATTTATATAATAATAAAGTAACGTGGGCATTTTTCTGCATTGTAAATACCAAATCAGTTGAATGCACAAGCAAGCATAAAGACAGAAGAGACAGGTGGCTACCTGGTGCAATGGCCAAGAAGTGCTGTGGTTCAAAGTTATTGGGCTTTGCTCTTTTTGAATTTCTGACATTCGATGCTTCTGATGATGAAGAGCTGGGTTGACCCAAGCAGTCACTATGACAACCAAAACTGTTGTGTAAAAAGCTGCTTGACGAGTAGCTCCTTGTCTATTTACTGTCCAATACTCTATCCCAAAGCCCATCTGGTCACTGTGGACAGAAGCTTTCACTCCATGTCCAGAGTGAAACGAAATCACTTGTGTTTAAATAGCTGGTTTCTAGAGGCTTGAAAGAGCTCTTAAGATATTTGAGAAAAAACAGGAACAAAATAAATGTCCCCTCCCTCAAGTATCTCTAACTACAAGAGACACTGTGGATGAAACCTAGTCGGCAAATAGCACCAAAAAAATGCTTAATGGATAACTAAAGGGTAAATTCAGCAGACAGGCCAGGCCTACTGATGCTCATGAATCTAAAGACTTACATGTGTTTGCTCCTCAACCTCCTGCGCTCAACCATTTAATTAACATACTTCGGTAAAGAGCCCTGACTCTCCTTACCCCTCTGGGGGCAAAGATGTCCCTGTAAAATTGCAGAGTTAAAAGCTTCCCAGTAACTGAAGGACAGAGAAGAGGAAACAATCAACTACACTCAGGCAATTACTTAAGCCTTCTATTCATTAAAGCCCTGTGTGGAAAAGCATTTGACTTTCCCAACCTAAATAGCATGCATTCAATGTTTAAGGGGTCTTATTCTCAGAACTCAATAAATATACAAATTTAAGTGGAGATGAGATGAATGACTAAGAGGAAAAAGCTGGAAAGAAAGAGTGAGCTCAGCAGGGGGAAAGTAACTCAGGCAAAAACAAAGTTGAGCCCAATGGTAAATGCAAACCCCAATTTACTGTAGGGTTATCTCAGTTCAAAGATACTTAGACAATTTTCTATCAGCGTAGGTGTTCTCAGAGGAATGAGGCTCTGTTACAGCCCCTGCCTTGTCTTTTCATCCAGACAGAAAGGACACTAAGTCTGCTCCGAGTGACAAGAATCTTTCAGCCAAAAGTGTGAACCAGATATCCTGAAGCATCTCCTCTAGGCTAATCATGTGGTGCCAGGCCAAAGAGGCTTTTAATTACATAATTGATAGAGTTGGCCAGCTTGCAAAGGGTTTTGAGGTTGCAAAACATTGAATTAAAGGGAGGTCATTACAGAAGTGCGGCCAATGCAAGTCCAGTTTCTATTCTATATGAGTGTCTCCCAGGCAATTCTCAGATTAACACCTCTGTCTGTCTGCAAAGTCAGCTCAGTCAGCAGTTATTGAACTCATTCTGTGTGTCAGAAGCCACTGATACTAAAAATTCACTGGGGGAATGGTTGGGAACTGAATAAGACAACATTCGTCTTTTTTTAAATGTAAGCAGCTCTCTACTTAAAAGCAGAGCAGTGCAGGCTTTAACCACAACAACTTAGGGTGAAATCTCAGCTCCCTCACTTACTAGCTGTGACTAGGAAAGAGTCCATATCTGTAAAATGGATCTCATAGTACTTACCAACCAGATGGTAAGGCTCCAAAATGACATTTGGTCTTTCTCTCCCTACCAACACCCAGTCCGCCACTGACTTCCACGCCCCTGCCTCAGAGTCTCCATCGTTGCTTCCATTAGAATGCAAAAACAACAATCTCTCTCTCACACACACACACACACACACACACGCAGAGAGAGAGAGAGAGAGAGAGAGAAATAGAAATAAAAACACCAAAATGGTTAATAGCAATTATCTCTGAAAAGTAGGATTATGGGTGACATTAGTTTTCTTTTTAATGTATTTTTCTGTATTTTCCAAGTTTTCTAAAATGAGCACATGTCGACTTTATAATTAGAAGACTTCAATAGAAGCCAGACTTTTTAGTTTATTGGAGCTAATATTTTTTAAAGAACATATAAAGCCCTCAAAAGCCATCAGTCATTTGCATCTAAGGAGGAATAATTTAATGAGATTCTGTTTAACAGCTGGTTGACAATGTTGTACTAAAGGAATGGGCCTGTACTAAAGGAATAGGACTGGTGACCAAAAGGCCTGGGGAAGGTTCAGAAAAAGTAACTCTGGAATATGGATCAACACCCAGAATAATAATGACCTTTAAGCTGCATGAAGGAGATCAAGGAAAGGAGAAAATAGGGGATGTCAGAAGAGAAAGTATCAAAAACAAACTACCTGTTTTGGAATGCCATTTAGGGTCCACCCCGGCCCAGAAAGAGAGAGTAAGCTCTTCATCTGGCCCTCCAACTTTCCTACTAGCACCGCACTTTTGCACTACCTGGGCACTGTTCTGGGTACATCAGCCAGGACTCATCTACCATTAGAAAAGCATAGAAGAAGAAAGGAGAGACCAGGGCTTAAGCCAAACACTAGCTCTTCAATTCACTGGTGTAATAGTTGTCAAGTTTCCTCATCCACAAATTGAGTATGAATTCACTCATGGAGAGTGCTGTGAAGTTCAAGTGACGTAGTTTTATATATATATATATATCTCACCCCATACCCAGATGCCAATGCCTCTAAATACACACGTGTGTGCCCACCTGGGAGTTTAACAATTTATAATATTGTTATTATGGAACAATTGTTTCCAGGTTTCAAATATATAATCAAATCATGGTCTCTGAATGCCACCATAAACTAGAGTTAATCTGCTTTTACATATTCAAAGCCACTGAAAGAGACACACCTTTATTTCAAAAAGAAGGAAATAGATTTCAAAATTGATGCTTTCTTTACCACACCTCACCTGTTGGCAGATCAGTGTACCAAGGACATACATCATATGATTAAAATAGTCAAACACCGTAAAAAGTAGGAAAGCACACATATTTTAGTGTGGACCGATTCATCACCCAGGCTGCAAGACTTTATGAAGGTCTACAGAATAAGGGGAGGAAGCTGGAAATTGGGAAATGTGATGGCTGATTATCATTCGCTTTTAACGATTTGAAAACATTCAGTTTCTCAATGGAACAGTGATCAGAAGCTTCTTAAAATAAATATAAAAGGGATTCGATTCATGCTTTAAAAAATGTTTCTCAAAAGTTAAATTTTCATTGGTTTAAAATATTTTAAGAATCACAGCACCTTTTCCCACCCATAAATACCCCCGCCTACACACACCTACAAATGATCTTTTCAAATGGTTTTTTTCAGTTTCCATCTCATTTATTCCCTTCCATTTAGATGTATCACAAAGATACTTTTGGTTTGGCTCCATATTCTAGTTTGTAATGTAATGCTCTCTTCCCAATTTCTCAGTGAAAAGGTATTCTCAGTGAAGTGAAGGAGGAGAGGATTTTTTGTGCGTCGTTCCACGTTCTTCTTCATGGGCCCCCACGGGAAGTTGCTTTTCTTATAATAAAGTTATTCTTATGTTACAAACTTCCCTCACTCCCACCAGGTTCCCTGTGGCCTGTGGTCTCCATGTGTAAGTGGGGCCTGCTGTGACCCCTGAGTGGTGATTACATTAGATCCAAAGAATTGAAATGGGCTGTTCACATACATATGCATGTAGCTGGGTGGGAGTGGGCATTCACCAGTGTGCCCTGTATTTCAAACATTTAAGTAGATACAGGCATACTCTAAGTGTGTAAAAGGTCTGCTCAATAACACTGCCAAAGTTTATATCGCTTTACTTTGCTGCTTTTCTTAATATCTCTATAACATACTATTTTACGCTAACATCATTAACATTTGCACAATCCCTTAGCAATTTCATGATTTCAAAACTGTTACACAAGAAAAGGAAGTAATTGTGAACCCATATACTTATTGCAGAGGGAACTTGCAAATCACTTTTATCCTAAGTTCCTTATATGCGATTTCTACCTACAACTAGATCCATTTTCTCTGAAAATAGCAGGTACCCTCTTTTAAGGGGGAAAGAAAAAAAAGGCTTTTAAAGTAAGCAGGTCTCCAGTGAAGGTCCTTCCTTCCGAGTTGCTCCTTTTAAAAATCTAAAACAAACAACACACATCCGTCCTGAGACTGTAGGGACACTTCAGCGCCCCAGCAGCATCCTTGGATGAAGCAGCTGGGGAGCTGCGGGCACACCCCCAGGCGCGCCCCGCACCCTGGCGGCCCCGGAGCGCGGGCTCCGCTGGCCTCGCGGGTCCCGAGTGGGCGGTGGCGCCGCGATGCGCCCTCACCTCCCGGCTCAGCCGCCGCTGGCGAGACACACTTCCTGTGCCTATCAGCACCCCCATCAGACCGCAGCCCAGGGGAGACCAGTGACATCATCCAGCCCCCCTGGCGTCTCCAGAGCAGCCCCGGACCGGCCGAGGCACCCCGGCGAGTACGCAGAGCCCTGACTCCTCCGGGCGCCGGTGCCTGGGCTGGGGACCGCGGCCCTGCCCCGCCTCCCGCTCTGCCTAGGTAGGGCTGGCCGGGCTGGGGGTCCCCGCACCGGACCAGAGCCGCTCAAGTACAACTACGCAGAAACAGCCCCTCACCTTCTCCTCTGGCCAGGCTGCGGCACTCGGACTGAGCCCCCGGGATGCCCAGGGCAGGGAGGCCACCAGCAGCAGCAGGTGGAGGGTGCCCACGACTGGCCGGTCCCCTCTGCCTGCCATCTCTCCAAGGCTGTCTGGGAGCGAGTTCCCCTGGCCGCTGGCGGTCACGAGCCCGGGAACGCGCGTCCTTCGCCTTTCCTCTTCTCCACCCTTGGGTCGACTGCGCCTGCCTTCCCATCGCCTCCGGGTCGCCTCCCGCCGTGTCGCGCAGGCTGCAGCCCTCCTACCCCGGACCTTCGCAAAACCCGGGGCTGGGCAGCCCTGGGTGCCAGACACAAGCTTCCGAATCCAAGGGAACAAAGGCGGCCACTTCCTTCTCTGGGAGAGGATGAAAGGAAGGAAGGAAGGAAGAGACATGGAAGAGGCTTTTTAGGATCTCCAATGCCAAAACAGGGAATAGAAAAGGGAGGAAGGGTTCACCAGACCCTAGGGAGTTATGAAATGTTTCCCACAGCTCCTAAAGAAGGGGTGGACAGGGAATCGACGTCTGCTGAACACTGCACCATGCACCGTCCTAGGTGCTTGTCCAGGCTTCCCGGATTTAATCCACTAATCCCCATTTTACAGACTGGGAAACTGAGACCCCCCCAATAGAAAGCCTGTATTAGAACCTGCAAGGAAAAGTATGACAGTGCATCTTTGCCTTAGTTGCCTTGCCTCACAGGAGACAGACCACCATACTCTCAAATTGAAAAGGATGGTCAAAGTAATTGTCTGAAATAATGAGATCTAAAATATTCACAGCAGCTCTGAAGGCAGTCATCTTCGCCAAGGCATGGCCACAAAAGGAAAAGCCAAACACCATTTTATTTACTTTGTAACATCAAAGGTCATTGTTATCCAGATAATCCTAGTGCGGGAAAACATTTTAGTTTTGTCTGTAGGTTTCTGGTCCAAGTTGTCAGGACAGTGACTTTCACCAGCCTCTTTTGCTTCCACAGTGAGGATCAGGGCTTGGCCTGCTCTGAGTCATCTCCCAGTAACATCTAGTTCCCAGAAAAATCGGAACAAGGACACTGAAGCAGAACCACTTCCCAGAGAGCAAAGATTTGAAGGTAAGGAAGCTGCCAGAAGGCCCACCCACTCACTCTGTCTTCCCAGTTTTGGCTATGAGTTTTTAAAGCGAGGGCTTGCCTGGAAATACACTGTTCTGCCCTCCTCTGGAGCTGTAGGAGAAGACAGGATGTAAATAACTCCTTTCCTGATGTTCAAATTTGCTAACCCTGTTCATGTCTGAGAGTTTTGACTGACAATTTAAATCTCTAGGCTTAAATAAAATTAAATACACCTTTATTACACCCACAGACAGTTCTGATCATCGGACCCCTTCAGAACTTTCTATTGGCTCCAGTTTCAGAACTAAACCACTGTCATATTCCCTAATATATTTCCTCTCTTGCTGCCTGGGTCAACCTTGAAGTAGTGCATTTCCTGAGTGGCTGGGTAATAAAGAGCTTTTTTTTTTTTTTTTATCCTATTACCTTTACATCTTTTCACAATATGGTTCCTATAAGAAAGAGGACGTGGAAATAGCAAACCTAAATGAAACAAAGTGTGAGAGGTACTATCATGCTAAGTATAAGCAATTCCAAACAAGAAATATAGAAATAAGCTAAAACGTTAGTACGTTAATAACGTAATGATGATTTTCTGTTTCCTAAGGCTCTCCAATTTTGGTTATATTTAAGTCAATAAGATGTTCTTACAGTTTGGTATCTACAGGAAGCAGACTCTGAGACAAGAGTTTAACATGCAGGATGTGTATTAGGGAGTGCCCTTGGGACAAATCCCTGTGGGAGGAAGAAGGGGGAACAGGAGAGAACAGAGGGAGAAGTTAGCAGCAAAGCAGGCCCAACAACCTCACCCAACTCCATGGGAGTCCTGAAGCTGAAAAAGACTGTCAAAGTTGTTCCATACTGGGCCAAAATGACTGGGGCCTTATCTCTGCACCTCCATGGAGTGATTTCCTGCAAGCGGCTTTCCAGCCAAAAGAGCTTGACTGCTAGAGGCTGTCAGCCAGCCAGCCTCCAACAGCTGGAGCAGGGTCCTTCCCTGGGGGCAGATCTGGGCAGCGCATCTCCTGTATCCACCACAAATGCATCCATGTATTGTATCTGGTACAAATCTACAACATTCCACATAGCTAGTGAGACTGATTTCAATACATTGGTTTTTTTTAATATGTCAGCTTTTCTGACAACTTTCCACGAATCTACAAATTCAACACCACTATGTATGTATCCCTTCTTTCCTTATGCATACCTTTTCTAGTGTCTTACACACTAAATATCCTTCTCCTGTCCTTCACTCATTCTTTTCTCTCCTCCTTCATTTGGGAAACTTTTAGAAATCCCTTATATCTGCTATTTTTGCCCTACTTCAACTTTTCCTTTCTTCAAACTCTTCCTATGGAAGATAACTAATGACTTTTCCATTTTAAGTTTCAGACCCTGTTTTTCATCATGGAAAAATGTGCTGTATATACAGTGATAACACTATTCTCAAGTGGAGAAATTTTTACTTCCATTACAGTATAGATTCTATACTGTGATGTGAGGCAAATGAAGGACCCAATTACCAAAACATCTTCTCCATGAAGCTGCCATGGCAGGATGTTCCTACACCCAGTCCCACCTTTAAAGTGACACCATTAGACCAAAAGTAGTAATGACCAGTCTATAAAACAATAGTTTTCAAAAGTGTGGTCCATGGATACTGGGGATTCTCCAAGACGCTCTGGGGATTCCCCAAGACGCTCTTGGCTGTCTCCCAAGTCAAATCAACGTTCATAATAATACCAAAACCAGATTTACCTTTTCTACTGTATTGACTTTTCACTGATATTGCAAAAGCAATGACGGGTAAAAATGCTGGCACCTTAGCCACTATCAAGACGGGACACAAAACTGTACTATTGAGGATGAAAATCTATACTTGTAGTCATTGCCCCTTCCCTTCCCTTCCCTTCCCTTCCCTTCCCCTCCCCTCCCCTCCCTTTCCTTCCCTTCTCTTTTCTTTTCCTTCCCTCCCTCCCTCCCTCCCTCCCTCCCTCCCTCCTTCCTTCCTTCCTTCCTTCTTTCTTTCTGTCTGTCTTTGAAGGAGTTTCACTCTTGTTTTCCAGGCTGGAGTGCCCTGGCGCAATCTCGGCTCACTACAACCTCCGCCTGCCAGGTTCAAGCGATTCTCCTGTCTCAGCCTCCTGAGTAGATGGGATTACAGGCATGCACCAACATACCCGGCTAATTTTTGTATTTTTAGTAGAGACAGGGTTTCACCACATTGGTCAGGCTGGTCTTGAACTTCTGACCTCAGGTGATCCACCTGCCTCGGCCTCCCACAGTGCTGGGATTATAGATGTAAGCCACTGTGCCCAGCCATCATTGTATTTTTCACTGCCATGCATAAAGAAAAAAAGAGAGAGAGAAAGATAAAAGAAAAAGAGTCAGTCTCACTTAAGAATGTCATTGATAAACTAATAAAATTGTTGTTTTACTGCCTTCTGAAGATCCCTCTCCATGAAGATAGATTTTAAATCTAGCAGGACAGAGTACAGGAGGACAGAGAGTTCCTCAAGTCTGCTTTTTCATCTCATGGAGACCACTAGCTCTATGTAGATTCCTCCTACCTGCACTGCATCCTGGAAACTCTCAAAGCAGTAAGCTAGAGAAAACATCAGGCTCATCTCATTTCTTTTCCCTTTTCTCACCACTTTCCTGTGATACCTCTTTTCCAATATGTGAACATCATTTTAAAAATTTTTATACACTTAAGAGAATACAGGGGTAGTTTTGGTACATGGATATACTGCATAGTGGGGAAGTCTGGGCTTTTAGTGTGAGCATCACCTGAAAACATAGTATACATTTACCCATCAGGTAATTTCTCATCCCTCCTACCCTCCCACCCTTCCAAGTCTCCAATGTCTATTACTCTACTCTTCATGTCATTGTGTATACATTATTTAGCTTCCACTTATAAGAAAGAACATGTGCTATTTGAGCTATTTCACTAAAGATAATGGCCTCCAGTTCCATCCATGTTGCTACAAAAGACAAAATTTTATTATGTTTAATTGCTGGGTAGTATTCCAGGGCGTGTGTGTGTGTGTGTGTGTGTGTCACATTTTCTTTATCCAATCCACTGTGAATATCATTTTTAATATATTTCAGGTGGGATGACAAATCCAGTTCCATCTTAACTAGAAGCACAAATTGAGAGTATGCAGCTTTTTATACTCACATGGGAAAAACAGGAGGTAGAAATAAAGCACTTCTGCTGCACACCAAAGGGCAGTTGTCTCACAGAAAAGCATTTGTACTGTTGTTTGAGAAGTATAGTGGGCCCCAGTGGCTCACACCGGTAATCCCAACACTTTGGGAGGACAAAGCAGGTGGATCACTTGAGGTCAGGAGTTCGAGACCAGCCTGGCCAATAGGGTGAAACCCCCATCTCTACTAAAAATACAAAAATTAGCTGGGTGTGGTGGTGGGCACCTGTAGTCCCAGCTACTCCAGAGACTGAGGCAGGAGAATCGCTTGAACCCGGGAGGCAAAGTTTGCAGTGAGCAGAGATCGCACTATTGCACTCCAGCCTGGGTGACAGAGAGACTGTCTCAAAAAAAGAAAAAGAGAGAGAAGAAGCATAGTGAACTGGCTATTTTTTTCATGAAATTCCAATTTAATTGAAAGAACAATGACTAATAAATTATGATTATTCAGATTTGGATATTTGGCAGACATTTGAAAATAAATAAAGTGCGCCTATGCCTTAAAGGGAAATAACTGACACTGTTTGTTGCCAGTGATAAAACTGGATCTTTCAAGCAAAAATTGGAGTTTTGGATAACTTGTATCTGCTACCATAAGCTTGACAGTTTCCTGATATGTAACAACTTTTATGACAAAATTGGTGATTTTAACAAATGTGATTATTTATTATATGTAATGAAATGCTCAACATTTGGAATATCTGCATAACTCAGTGAAGCAATATTTTCCAAATGCTCAATTCACCATGTTACACAATCACAAAGAAAAGTTCCATTCAAAGTATAAGAGACACCCAGTGGATTTTAATGTAATGGGATAAAAACATGTATTTAGATGCAGATTTTAAGTTGCACCTTTTATGACACTATCATTTGTTATGTTTTGATTTAATAAAGAAGAAGATTATCCACAATTAACCTGAAGAGGCTATTAGAATACTCTTCCTTTTTCCTACTACATGTCTGTGTGGGGTCAAATTTTCTTCATGTACTTAACAAAAATAATATATCACAACAGATGGAATGCATAAGCAAATATGGAAATCCAGTTGTCATCTAAAAAGTCAGAAATTGAAGAGATTTTTTAAATGCCAATCTTCTCACTAAACTCTTTTTATTTTAGAAAATGTATTTTTTTGGCCAGGCGCGGTGGCTCAAGCTTGTAATCCCAGCACTTTGGGAGGCCGAGACGGGCGGATCACGAGGTCAGGAGATCGAGACCATCCTGGCTAACATGGTGAAACCCCGTCTCTACTAAAAAATACAAAAAAACTAGCCAGGCGAGGTGGCGGGCGCCTGTAGTCCCAGCTACTCAGGAGGCTGAGGCAGGAGAATGGCGTAAACCCAGGATGCGGAGCTTGCAGTGAGCTGAGATCTGACCACTGCACTCCAGCTTGGGTGACAGAGCGAGACTCCGTCTCAAAAAAAAAAAAAAAAAAGAAAATGTATTTTTTTCATAAAACGTCTTCCTTTACATGCAATGACTTTATTCTTTTAAAATAAATCCATAATTTAATATTTGTAAAATGCCTGTTCTAATTTTCAATGCAATAAATATTGATAGACATGTTCCACATAAATGAAAGCTATTTATGGTCCTCAATTACTGTTACTAATGCAAGGAGTCCTGAGACCAAAACATTTGAGAATCACTATGTTAAAACCATTCTACTTGGGCCGGGCGCGGTGGCTCAAGCCTGTAATCCCAGCACTTTGGGAGGCCGAGACGGGCGGATCACGCGGTCAGGAGATCGAGACCATCCTGGCTAACACGGTGAAACCCCGTCTCTACTAAAAAATACAAAAAAAAAACTAGCCGGGCGAGGTGGCGGGCGCCTGTAGTCTCAGCTACTTGGGAGGCTGAGGCAGGAGAATGGCGTGAACCCGGGAGGCGGAGCTTGCAGTGAGCTGAGATCCGGCCACTGCACTCCAGCCTGGGCGACAGAGTGAGACTCCGTCTCAAAAAAAAAAAACAACAACAAAAAACCATTCTACTTGAGAGAGACAGATGATAACACATTAAACCAATGCTTACAACTGTAGCTACACATGGAAATTATCTAGAAAGCCTTTTTTTTAAAAATGGTGATGTTGGCTTCCACCCCCAGAGATTCTGATATGATTAGCCTGGTGTGTGGTCTGGGCATCAGCTTGCTTAAAAGCTCCCCAGGTGATTCTAATGTGCAGCCAGGGCTGAGAATCATTGCATTAAGTCACACACTTTGAGAAATACATTAGCAAAAATCATATAATCAGATTAAAGATAACATTAATAGTCATGGTGCATTGTAGTTATTTCATAAGGCCCTGAGGATAACAGCCAAAAAGATTGGGAAAGTGGCCCAGCCTTAGACAAATTATGAAGTAGGCCACTTAAATTCAACCCCCCCAATTTTCCCACCACTTTTTGGCCCCTATGCAAGTCTAGTACTGAAGCACCCTGCCTTTTGTTCCTTTAATAGTCAGAGAATGTAAAGAGTCCTACATTATATCCTTGTTTGAATCTGTCCACCACCTCTTTCAATAGCAGAGTGAAAAATTAAAATATTTGCATCTGCAGTCCAGAGTCAGATTTGTAGTGTTTCTTAGAAATCTCAGGAATCCAGATTTCCTGTAAATATTCCCAACTTCTTTCACCAGATCAGAGGTCGGGTTAAGGTGGCAATAAAAGCTAGGGAAAAAAATGTTCCTCTCCTCTGGTTTTCTGGCCCTCTCACTTCCCAGTCCTATTAAATAACATGCACTGTCCTCTCAAAGAAGGAAAGAGAAACAGTCCCCATAAACCCTGATTCCTTTCACCAACACTAATTATGCTCCTCAAACAAAATTCCTTTTATCCCTTTACTAATTTATCATGCTTTTGATCAGTATTTCTCTGAGAGCTCTGAAAACCAAAAGTGTTCAAGATCCAAAGAAATGAATCTCTAGCAAGAAATTTCAGTGCACTCAAGGAGATGAGAAGTAGAATCAAAGATGAGGAGAGTAAAGGTCACCTGGTGACCATCCAGCCTGCCATCCAGAGGAAAAAACTTGTCTGAGGAATTTAGAAGTAATTAGACTTCCTGTTATCTAAAGCGGGCATCTGGTTCCAGGCTTCTTTCTCAAAAATTTATAAGTAACTAGAATTTCCATACATGTCCAGAATGTATGCATGTTGAAACTCATTATGCAACCCTCACTGACATCAAGGCACCAAAATGCCTACAAATTTAATCATTTATCATTACCTGCATGGCTAATAGGGTCCAAATTACCATTAAACTCCCGCTTTAAGGTTCATAAACACGCCTAAGGGGAAATCCACCACAATTCCTCCCTTGCTGAGGTGCCCTGCTGCGTTCTTCTGCAGCGTTCTTTCTATCTAGTAAAACTTACCTTTTCAAACCTATACTGTTGTCAGTAAATTCTTCTTACCAATCTGCAAGTCAACCACCTTCCAATGCCAGGGCTCTAACACCTAGCTCAGCAAAAGATAAAGACTCACACACAAAATTCATTCTTTACAGCTCACAGAATGGACAGCACTGATCTACACAGTACCTAAACTGACTATGATGTAAAGTTACAAACAACTGATTATTACAGGAAGTATCTATGCATATAGTGTTGAAGCCTCTACATGTTGACATTTTATTCAAAAAATTTCATCTATGTTTAATTTTTTGCATCTTGTGGGATCAAATAAGATAAAGCACCAATTTCAAATATACATATATATATATATATATATATATTTTTTTTTTTTTTTGAGACAGTTTCTTGCTCTGTCACCCAGGCTGGAGCATAGTGGCACGATCTTGGCTCAGTGCAACCTCCGCCTCCAGGGTTCAAGTGATTCTCACACTTTAGCCTCTTGAGCAGCTGGGACTATAGGTGTGCATGCAACACCACACCGAGCTAATTTTTGTATTTTTAGTAGAGACAGGGTTTCACCATGTTAACTAGGCTGATCTCCATCTCCTGACCTCAAGCAATCCACCCACCTTGGCCTCCCAAAGTGCTGAGATTACAGGTATGAGCCACCGCACCTGGCCTTCTGCAACATATTAATGATAGAACATGAAAGATAAAAAGCTGTTAGTTCAAGAATTTTTCCTTCAGAGTTACTAAATGTTTATGGTGTAAGTTAAAAATATGATCAGAGATGTTAAGTGTGTCAATAATGTGTTTTTAAGACCTAATTCTATAAATAAGTATGATTAGAGATATTATTATTATTATTATCCTCATTGTTAATGATAAAAAAGTTAAGGTACAAGGTCAAGTCATCTGTTCAAAGCCATGCAAAGCTGATTCAGTTGCAGGCAGTGTACTTTTACTCTACAGGCTTTTATAGTTTCAGGGGAGAAAATTTAAGTAGCTATTAAAATCTAACTTTCAATAAGTTGAGGAAAGCTTTTACTGAAGTTAAAATGATACCATTGAAAGTATTTTATCTGTAGATTTTAAGCACAATATTCATTTTTGTATTTTTGTCTCCTTTAATCATATATCTAATATCATATCCATTAGTAGAAGAGGGAAAGGGAAATTTTTTTCAAAAAAATTAAAAGCCAAAATGTAAATTAATATAATCTAAAGTCAAGACAAAGGCACTCAGTTGTCTTCTGCTTTAGGGTATTTGTGGATTTTCTACGGTGTTATATTCTACTTATCCATGTTTTAAAGATATGAAGTTGTGATATCTTCCTACTATCAGGCTACACAGATTGTTATCAGACAATTGAAAAAGCATCCTTTCTGTCAATCTTATAATGTTAATTGTGCTTGTTAATTAGTCTCTTTCTGACTTTTCATGAAAGAACAATCATTCTAAGAGTAATTTTCAAGTCATACCAAACAAACAAACAAAAAGTTTGCTTTTAAGACTCAGGTTAGACCCATCAGTGTCAAGTAAGAGGAAGAAAGGTTCTAAAACCTCTTTCCACAGGGTCCAAAATAGAACATTAATAAAGCAAATAAAAATGACACAGATTCACAGAAAATAGCAACAGTTATTTTAAAAACAGGTTGGCTATGACACACATAGCTATTAACCATAACAATAGTTAGAAAGTTGCAACATAACACCATAACTCAAATTCGGCCCTAAAACCACATATGCTCCTATAAATATCTAATTTTTGCTTAAATTTAGAATGAATTTATGTTTTGTTTTTATATGTGAAAACATTCACAAAGTATTTGGAACGTTTTAGTAATACTTAGTACAGATTGTAGTCATAAAAAATCCCTTCGACACTACGGTTCATATATACGCTATTGTTCAGATTATAATAAATTAGATGATCTAAATCCATCTTCAGTTTTAATGTTTGGGAAAGCATTTCAGCAGAGCTCATGATTAGCAGCACCTAATCAAATTTAGGAGTATACCTAAATTTCCCTTAAAAAGAAGCTTAAATTACTCAGCATAGAATGTCAGTAAGACCCTTCTGTTAACTGCCCAAACCTTGATCTTTCATGGTTCTCACTCAGTAAATCACATACCTATTATGCAGAACACTAAGGTTTGAATTTAGAGATCTGTGAGAAAGGAACATAAATTAATTGCCTTTTATAATATCTTTGTTTAGTCCTCCAAAAAATTTCCTTCTAACAGTGTTAGATCTGTATTACAATCAGAAAGAAGCACAGTAGTAATTTTAGAAAGGGGGCCAAGAGGAAATTTCATAAGCAAAAAGGAGGGGCCATAAGAGAACTGTACATCTTCATTCCACTCTAAGGCAAAAACGGTCTCTTTTAATTCTATTCTTCAATTGGAGAAAATCACCATCAATCAGGGATACAAATTAAATAAATGACATTCAAGACTACGCCATAGGCTGGGCACGGTGGCTCATGCCTGCAATCCCAGAACTTTGGGAGGCTGAGGCAGGCGGATCATTTGAGGTCAGGAGTTCAAGACCAGCGTGGCTAAAATGGTGAGACCCCCATCTCTACCAAAAATACAAAAATTAGCTGGGTGTCATGGCGCATGCCTGTAATCCCAGCTACTCGGGAGCCTGAGGCAGGAGAATCGTTTGAACCTGGGAGACAGAGGCTGTAGTGAGCCAAGATAGTGCCACTGCATTCTAGCCTGGGCTACAGACTAAGACTCCGTCTCAAAAAGAAAAAAAAATAAGCCATAGATAAAGGAAAATAACAATTATTATTCAGAATTTTTTTTTTTTTTTTTGAGACGGAGTTTCACTCTTGTTGCCCAGGCTGGAGTGCAATGGCACGATCTCAGCTCACCACAACCTCTGCCTCCCGGGTTCGAGCAATTCTCCTGCCTCAGCCTCCTGAGTAGCTAGGATATCAATCCCAGCCTATTTGGGATTTTGAGAGACTGAAAATATGAGGGAAACCTGGTAAAGTGGATAGACCATAGCCTAATTATAAAACATCTCTGTGTGCTACAATTACATATTAATCTTCATTCAATTATACAGATAGCTACAGAATATTATTATTTTATAGTACACACATGCATACATCCTTAGCATATCCTTTGCAGGTATAAAAAAATTATGATAATATAATCCTTAAAGGGCAAGCACCTGGTAGTATAATAAGTTCTTGAAAAATACTGTGTCTAAAAACACATACCTTATGATTATTCAACCTAGTGCCTGCCACAAATATGGAGAAACATTTGATTCATCACAGTATATAGTGTACAGCCTAAGCAGTAGGCTAACGACAAGCAATGATCTTCCCTTGACCTGATACCTCCTTTAATTACTACTGTCTTTCCCTTCACTTCCATTTTTTAATGTAATCTACACCATTAGTTCCCAAATGCTGGTTCCATATTAATGCCTGTCCATGATTATGCTTGGTCAGTTTGTTGCAAAAGGAGAACATTTTTAAAAATGTTGTCAATAAGGCAATTATATTTCATCAAAGTCAGATCTTTAATCTTACATTCTTCCTCCATATTTGGGAATAATCACTTGTAGGTTCTTGGGTTTGTCTTTTATTGACTTGCTCTCTTGTTGTTTCATTGTGGTAAAATACAACACAAAATTTGCCATCTTAACATTAAATACATTCAGTTCATTAAACACATTTACATTTTTGTGCAACCATCACTACTATCCATCTCTAGAATTATTTTCATCTTGCAAAACTGAAACTGCACCCATTAAACAATAACTCTACATTCCCTCTTCCCCCCAGCCTCTAGCAACCACCATTCTACTTTCTGTCTCTGTGAATTTGACTATTCTAAGTACATATCTCACATAAGTGAGGTAATAATAATGCTGCTATGGAGATTTGTGTATAAATATCTCTTCAAGATCCTGCTTTCAATTCTTTACGATATATACCCAGAAGTAGAATTGCTGAATCATATGGTAACCCTACTCTGAATTTTTTGAGGAATCGGCATAGCAGCTGCACCATTTCACATTCCCACCAACAGTGCCCAAGAGTCTCAATCTCCCTACATCTTTGCTAACACCTGTTGTTTTCTGTCTTTTTTCACAATAGCTATCCTTATGAATGCGAGGAGATACCTCACTATGGTTTTGATTTACATTTCCCTAATGTTTAGTGATGTTGAAGTGTTGCTTTAAATTTAACAAATTTATTGGTTATTGATATCTGAAAATATGAAAATCACCAGTGTACTCTCTGTGTCCTCTTCTCATCTAAAAATTACCCCATCAATTCACTGCAGTCTGGCTTTGGCCGTCAATCTTCTCCTGACTGTTCTCACCAGAATTAACAAATTAACTTGTAATTGCCAAATAGAATGGACCTTCTTCAGTCCTTATATAATTAGTGAAAAGTGCAGAGTCTCTGGGGCCAAACCTGAAGTCCTGCTTCCTTCAGCAGAGTAGGATCTCAATAAATGTAATTCCTGCTCCTGGACTTCCCTAAGGGAAATCTCATCCCTTCCCATCGTTTCATTCTCTACCCTATGCAATGATTCCCAAATCTCTAGTACTCAAACATGTCAGTAGAGCATTAATACTGTGCAAGGCACTCTGCAATGGATATATGGATAAATTAACTATGGTTTCGGCTCTCTAGGAGCATGTCGTTTAGTAAGATAAATAGTTGTACAATACAGTGTCACAGGTGCTATGAAGGATCATGCCGGGAGCACAAAGAAAGGAATAATGATTCCCATATGACCTGGAGTGGACAGGAAACATCTTATAGAGGAGAAACTTAAAGTGAATGAATATTGGTCTTACCAGGTAGCAGAGGGGAGATAGTTATCACCATATGTATCAATTCTTAAAATTAACAGAAGAGAATATTTGAGGTAGGAAACCTTAGAGCATCCTTTTAGTGGACCAGGTGAGGGCTGGTTAAGGCCTGAACTAAGACAGTAGCAGTGGAAAAGAAGAAAAGGGATACCACACAAGAAACATGATGGTATGAAACTGATGGGACTTCATCACCAATTAGATCTGGAGAACAAGGGAAAAGAGTTTAGGCTGACTTAGTAGGTTCTGTCTTGGATAAATAGACGGTGGTACCATGCACTAAGATTGGAAATATAGGAAGAGGAACAGGTTACAAGGAAAAGATGAGTTCAATTAGGGACACTCTGAATTTGTGGTCTTCCTGTGGGACATTCAGGTGCTTATAGAAAGAGATCAAAGATACAGATGCAGATCTGTAAGACAGACATCCAAGCCCTATGTAGCAGATGCATTAGGTGCCCTGCCAGTATCCCTCTATACTCACCATTCCCATGCATGCCCTTTCAGGGGCTTCCAACAGCAAGCATATGGGAGTCTCTGCCTGAAGGCTCCCGCCAGAACCCACGGGGTGGGCCTGCCAACTCTGAGACTAATAGCAATAATAGGGAGTGTCTGCTAATAGATTTCTTTTTGGAGGTGATGAAGATGTTCTGAAATTAGATAGTGGAGATGTGACATAACTTTGTGAATATACTAAAAACCCAGTCAATTCTACACTTTTAAAAGCTGCATTTTAGTGCTTACTTCCACAGCCCATATATTAAAATTGGAATGATATAGAGAAGACTAGCCTGGCCCCTGTGCAAGGATGACATGCAAATTCGTGAAGTGTTCCATATTAAAATTATAAAAAATAATAATAAATAATAAAATAAAAAGTGAATTTTACAGTTTATTTATATCTCCATTTGTAACAATTGTGTGGGAAAAAATACATACACTATGGCTCAGCCCAAGTGAACTATTTTGTCCACAAATACGCCCAATGTCTTCACATCTGTGTGCCTTTGCTTGCTCTATTGCTTCCACCTAGAATTTCCAATTTATTTTTTCTCCCACTCCTCTCCCCTATGTTTCCTAATCCTATTCTTTCTTCCAGGCCCAGCAAAAATCCTCCTTTTCCATGCAGTCTTCCCCAGGTCAGGGATATATCTTGTACTTCCCTGACATCTTCTAACCCTTTATTTTGTTTCTTGCTTTTTTTTTTTTTTAACTCTCTTATCCGTATTATAGATTTTCAAATAGCTTAGCTAATAAATTTCAGATTCCTGAGAACAGGAGATGTTTTACCTATAGATCCTATCAAATGTCTTGTACATAGTAGCCTCTCAAAAATGTTTAGTGAATCAATACATCAAGAACTATAAAATTTCAAGGGGAATCTAGGAAAAAAAACCAAGCAACCTAATTAAAATCAATTCACCTTCAGCTAAATTAGCCATCATCATTTAAAGAACATTAAAGGAAACAGTTTAAAATCTAGGGGAATATGGTCAGAATTCTTTCTGAAAATACTTAAGGTTTTGAAATTTGAGGTGTCATGATAAAAGTACAAATTACAGTAAAATGTTCAGGTCATTATATTCTGACTAACTATATTAAAAATAAACAGATATAAATCTATTTAGTGATTTTAACCCCTCTATAGAATACATCAAGCTGTTAGTACAGAAAATGTCACAGTGATAGCTTCTGGTCACTTGAGGACCTGTGCAGTAAGATCTTCCTTTGATGATGTAAAAAGGAACTCATTCTATGACCATAGAAGTTCCTGTTGCTTTTCTGTTCTTTATTATCTTTCTAAATATCCCTCCACAGAATCAAGCTTAGCAACTTTTCTTTCTCTGTGCTGCCAAATGACAGGAGGAGATACAGAGATGTGAAAAGCTCTAATTCTTTTGCATGAATAACAATATTAATAGTTAACCCTTATTGACCATTGTCTGTGTGCCAGGCTTTTTAAAAAGTGTTTTTCATGTATTATCTCATTTAATCCTTACCATAATTCATGGAGGAAGAATTACTGTCATCACGGTTAACTGATGATGAAGAGATTGAAGCACATAGAGGCTAATTTGCCCCTGGTCACACAGCTTGTTAAATGGTGGAATCCTGGTGTATAACAAGGTAGATGACATTATATGCATAATACATTACATTTATTTATTTATTTCTCACAACAACACAAAGGTAATTATTCCCCCCTCATTTTACATGTAAGGGAATCGATTCTTAGTGAGATTAAGTAGCTCAAAACTACTAAATGGCAGAGCCCAGATTGTACTCTGTCTTTGAAATCGCATCTCAACCCTTTTCTTCTAACTGGTTCCTCTGGGCTGGTATAATTTCCACACTCCAGGAAGGGAGTCCCAACTCCTCTGTTTTGGTCAGTCCTGGTAGGACCTTTTTTTTTTTTTTTCTTTTTGAGACAGGATCTCCCTCTGTTGCCCAGCCTGGAGCGTAGCGGCACAATCCCAGCTAATCCCAGCTTACTGCAACCTCCGCTTCCCCAGTTCAAGTGATTCTCCTGCCTCAGCCTCCTGGGTAGCTGGGATTACCGGCGCGGGCCACCATGCCCGGCTAATCTTTGTATTTCTAGTAGAGACGGGGTTTCACCATGTTGGCCAGGCTGGTCTTGAACTCCTAGGCTCAAGACCCCCGGGCTCAAGTGATTCGCCCACCTCCGTTTCCCAAAGTGCTGGGATTCCAGGCATGAGCTGCCACGCCTGGCTGGATAATTAACTTTAATACTCCCTTCCTATTCAGGTCTGTAGCATCTTTGTTCTCTTCCTCCGTTGGCTTTTTAAACATGTTATAACCAATTTACAGTATTTTAAGAGTTTGTTTGTTTTTGTTGTTGTTGTTGTTTGAGAGAGAGTCTCACTCTGTCGCCCAGGCTGGAGTGCAGTGGCATGATCTCGGCTCACTGCAACCTCTGCCTCCCAGATTCAAGGGATTCTCCTATCTCAGTATCCTGAGTAGCTGGGACTACAGGAGCGTGCTACTACATCCAGCTAATATGTTTTTGTTTGTTTGTTTTTGGGTTTTTTTTTTTTTTTTTTGAGACGGTGTCTCGCTCTTGTTGCCCAGGCTGGAGTGCAATAGCGCAATCTCTGCTCACTGCAACCTCTGCCCCAGGGTTCAAGTGATTCTCCTGCCTCAGCCTTCTGAGTCACTGGCATTACAGGCGCTCGCCACCATGCCCCGCTAATTTTTTGTATTTTTAGTAGAGACAGGATTTCGTCATGTTGGCCAGGCTGGTCTCGAAATCCTGACCTCAGGTGATCCGTCCGCCTTGGCCCCTCAAAGTGCTGGGATTACAGGCGTGAGCCACCGTGCCCAGCCCGCATCCATCTAATTTTTGTATAAAAGAGAACTCTAAAAGTAATACTCAGTTGAATAAGATCTAGAATAAAAGCAATAATCCATAACTCAAGGGAATTTAATGTTAATTCGATTTTAAAATCGATGAGCACATTTATGTATTACCTACTCTTTCCTGGAGAAACTTATTTTGCAGTCACAAAGATAGACATTATTGGAAGTGGTTAAAGTAATTGGTTTTTACTGCAAATTATCTGAATATTCATTTTTGTTTTTGCAACAGGGTCTCGCTCTGTCACCTAGTGGCACAATCTTAGCTCATTGCAACCTCTGCCTCCCAGGTTCAAGCAATCCTCCTGATCCTCCCACCTCAGACTCCAGAGTAGCCGGGATTACAGGCGCATGCCACCACGTCCAGCCTTTTTTTTTTTTTTTTGTATTTTTAGTAGTACAGGGTTTGCCATGTTGGCTAGGCTGGTCTCAAACTCCTGACCTCAAGTGATCTGCCCACCTTGGCCTCCCAAAGTGCTGGTATTACAGGCGTGAGCCACCACTAGTGGCCTGAATATACACTTTTAAGAACTGCATATGAAATCCTAGGTGAAACATACGCAGTAACCTCTCCCTTTAGTTACCAGATTTTCCTAATCTTTTTAGTCAAGCCATCCTTATTACATTTCTCTTTGATTATATACTATGTTGTAAATATATACACAGATATATATTTACAGATACCATTCAAGAAACATGATGGTATCAAATTGATGGGACTTGATCACCAATTAGATTTGGAGAACAAGGGAAAGGAGTTTAGGCTGACCAAGTAGTTTGTGTCTTGAATGACTAAATAGATGGTGGCACTATGCACTAAGACTGGAAATACGGGAAATATATATGCAGATATATGAACATAGTAATATAACCAAGTGTAAAATTATATAAAGCTAAATATAAGTGCAAATAAAGGAAAGGGAGGAGTTATATGGAATAGAGAAAGTTACATAAAAATGAATGAATATGCCTGGCCCAGAGCTGGTGTTCAATAAACAACAGATATTATTAATAACCTTTATACCCAAGCAGAAGAATTTGGACGTGGTAAGGTAGGTGATAGGGAACAATTGCAGAGTTTATCATGTGGTACTTTAGGACTACTAGCCTAACTACTATCATCAAGACATATTGAAAAAATTCACTGATTTAATCAACATTTATTGAGCACTGTGCTAAATGATGAATAAATAAAAATAAAGGCCGGATGCAGTGGCTCATGCCTGTAATCCCAGCACTTTGGGAGACTGAGGCTGGTGGATCACTTGAGGACAGGAGTTGGAGACCAGCCTGGACAACATAATGAAACCCCGTCTCTACTAATAAATAAATAAATAAAAGATCTGGTCTTCTTCAAGTTCAGAAAAGGGAAGCGCAGATAGGGATCCCAGGAGGATCTGATAAACACTCAATCCACAATAAAATTGCTGCGCCACATGAGAATTATCTCTCAAGGGCTATCAGAACACAGAACAATTATTGATAGCCTTCAAATCAGATAAGACAGTTCCAAGGATGTAACAGTTTGAGCTAGTCTAGGAGACCAACTAAAAGTCTGTTGTGGTAAGCCAGATGTGAGATATGGACTAGGATAATGGCAGTGGAAACTGAGAAAGGACATTTTGAGAACTATATCATCATGTACGTGTCTGCTGATAAAGAAATACAGCCTAAAGCATTTTCTCCCATAACTATTTTACTAACTCTATATTGATACCCAAATGCTTTTTCGAATTTTTCAGCTGTTTCAAGGTCATGGAAAAAGACACAAACACAAAATAATTTTCCAGTGACCACATTCTATAAATTAAAACCAGCTGAAGTTTTAAAATGATGACAATTTCCTCTAGCTGGAAATTGTCATCAATTTCCCTAATGAAAGAATTCACTGATTTAATCAACATTTATTGAGCACTGTGCTAAATGATGAATAAATAAAAATAAGGGTCAGGCACAGTGGCTCATGCCTGTAATCCCAGCACTTTGGGAGACTGCGGCGGGCAGATCATTTTTTCCCCCTGTATTTAGGTTTCTAAATCAGATGCCTCTGTTATCTCAAGTCACAAGAGTGTTGACTTTCTTTGCTTGCGCGAGGTAACATATTTGAATGGCTATGTTGTGTGTCATTAAGTACAAGGAACCCAATAATGCAGGACAAGGTCTGCAACTGCAGCCATAGAAGAGCAATTTTGTAAGCTCATTTTCATAAAACATCACCAAGAAGAAAAATCCTTTCCATTTTGAGCATTCAGATTATATTTTCTCTCAAGGATTAAAACATTTCACATGGTAATACACTTACTTATTAAATCCAATCTTTATCTCTGTAATGCTCTCAGAACAGGAATGGAACACCTTGAGGAAACTGTAGTACATGTTAAGCAAAAAATTAGATACAAAAATAGTTCTTTGATCAAATGTGCTGAAAGAGTTACCCAAAGTGGAGGAGACCGTTTTATTTTTAAAAAGAGAAGTAGAACAGTGGAAATAAAATGAAATATATATATTATATATCTCTATTTTCACATATGCCCACAAATACTTAAATCTCTGTATAACAGCAGTTTGAATTGTCTAGAAAAGTTACATCTAGGAAGAGTAACTTCTGTCTCTTTAAGTACTACAGCAGAAAATGGAAGTTAATAGTGAGATAAGACTGGCTGTAAACTGCTCCAATGAGGTCCTGGGAATCTTGCTGAGAGGCAAAATTTGGGGCTGGACTAAAACGTCTGTTGGGAAGTGAAAGGAAGAAAAGGGCAAAGTTAAGCAAGAGAGAGTTCTTTAAAAAGAAGGTAAACTTGAGTAAATCTACTTTCAATTTTAAAGTAAAAGAATAGCTGAATAGGACTCTAATAACAAAAGTATAATAAGACTGAATTAGATACTGCTGGATGTAAGACATTTAGCAACTTCCAATTCCTGAGAATGTTTCAGAAATATTTTTTAAAATAGCTTTTTAAATAATCAAGGTTTTACACAATCTTACCTGCCTTATGTTTAATATAATTTATCTTAATATTTTCATTTCTTAACTTTAAATCCAAGGACATCCATTAAGAGTGATGATTTTGTATCAAAAGTAGGGGCTCACTTACGTTTATTTTTCTTTCTGTTCTTGAAAACTGCCCTCTTGGCTGGGCGTGGTGGCTCACGCCTGTTATCCCAACGCTTTGGGGGGCCGATGCGGGCGGATCTCTTGAGGTCAGGAGACCAGCCTGGGTAACACAGCAAGAGACCCCATCTCTACAATAACTTAAAAGTTAGTGGGGCATGGTGGCGCACGCCTGTAGTCCCAGCTGCTTGGGAGGCTGAGGCAGGAGAATCACTTGAGCCCAGCAGCTCCAGGCTGCAGTGAGCTATGATAGTGTCACTGCACTTCAGCCTGAATGACAGAGTAAAACCTTTTCTAGAAAGAAAGAAGAAAGAAAGGGAAAAAGAAAAAGAGAGAAGAAAGAAAACTGCCCTCTTGATTGTAGTCCCTCTGATTGTTGCAATATATTTAAGTACTTTTGGGATAAAATGTTGACATAAGGAGAATCATGTGGCTTCTGTGACCATGGCTGTCAGCTTCTCAGGCCTTTCTCTCACATAAGACATCGAAAATTTATGCACAGTGTATTTTCCCTCTATGCTGCTGACTCCCACTCCCGCCCCACTCACCTGACACGGTCACACTTTGTTTTGGAGCCAAACAAATGTTAACATTGTGTTTCCAGACACGTGGAAGCCTAGGTTTGCTGATTCTGGACTGCACTCCACTTTGGTGGTAGGGTCACATTCACGTTTTAAGGCCGATGGGGAGGAAACACCAAGTACCGGGAAAACCCCTGCAGTCACCGGAACGTCGGGCTTGGGACGTGCAGGTTTGGGCGCCAAGCTGCGGTGTCGGCTGCCACCCCGGGGGCAGGCAGCAGGGAAGAGCATGCGGGAGGGCTGTGACATCTCAGGGTGGAAGCCGCTCTCTGCTCTGGACGGCTTACAAGTCCCCCGTTCCAACTGTCACCTCTGGCCCATTGTCGCCACCGCCTCCCTCAGAGTGCACGGCAGTAGAGGAAAAGACAGTAGCGTCGGCAACAGCGGGACCAAGTACCGCGTGTAACTGACAGAAAGACACGCTCGCATCTCCCGCGGCGCCCCTGCCCCGTGCCCCCGCGCTCACAGAGTCGCCCGGAACTTGAAGGTGCGGAGTCAGCCCGACTGTACCCGGCGCTCCCGCCGCCCCTTCTCCGGGCAGAGACAGCTGCGACCTCCCGCCGCGGCCACCACCCGGCGGGCGCGGGCCGAGGAACTACAGCTCCCGGCAGGCCCCGCGCCGACCGCGCGCCCCCGTCCCCCGCGCGCCCCGGCCCCCCGCCCTCCGGCCTCAGGACGGGACGGGGAGGGAGGGAGGAAGGGGCGCCGGCGGCGGGCGGGATCCTGCGGGGCGCGTGAAGCCTCGCTGGCGCCTCGTCCGGGACTCAAACGCTGGCAGGCGCAGAGTTTCTCACGACGGGCCGAGCCTGCTACCGTAAGTAGTCGCCTCGGGGAGCGCTGAACAGACACCGAAAAAGTTCGCGCCGCCGCCGCCGCCGCTTTGTTCTCCCGGCCCGTCGGGCTGAGGCAGCGGCGGCCCCTCCCCCACCCCTCAACCCCCCCACCTCCCACCGCACGCGGCGGCGGCGGCAGGGCTCGGACCCCGCGCCCGGCTGGGCGGCGTCAGCCGCGCTGGGCGGGAAGTTGGGGGAGCGCGCGGCGGGAGGTAGGCGGCTGAGGGGGAGCGGGGGCGCCGCCGCAGCCGCCAGCGGGGTCCAAGTTCCGGCGTCCGCGAGGAGGCCAACTTAGGTTTGCACTCCGCTGGCGACCACCGCGCCCGGCCCCGCGGAGGGGATCCGTTCCCGGGTTTCCCAAACTAGTTCCCGAAGCCAGACCCGCGGAACTCAGAGTGCCGAATTTTGGAAGAACTTTTTCGTTTCATTTCCTCACTTTGCGTAGTGGTCGTCTCTAAGGGGTGAGTAAATGGTGCTTGGAGAATGTAAGCCCCCCGCCCCAGGATCCCTACTGCGTTTGGATTTGCGAGTTACAGCGTTGTTCCGAGTTGCTCCCTCCTGGGAGGTTTTCCTTAAGATGAAACACTGAGGAGTGCGACTGTTTCTTTGAGCAATGAGAATAACCACATATACTACTGTGTTGCCGGTTGGGTATTTTATTTCAGGTGAACGCAGTCAGAGGCATAGGCCTTGCCGTCTGCATGCACACATATAATTCAAGCGACAAGTGTGTGCGCGACCTGCAGAGTTTTCCACACACACAGATTGATGGCTTGGACGTAACTGTGTGTTCAACCACACCCATCCCCACAGGAAATAAGACTATCGGTGTCATCTTTGATTAGGAAGGATAAGTTACACCCTGAACTACTGCTTGGTGCGACACAGCTTTTATGAGACGTAGCCACAAATGGAACAAGAACTTTTAAATGCCTTAATTTGTACCCTAGAAAATGTTATTTTATTCCTCTGACCCTTTCTTTTTACCCTTCTACTTAATGTCGCGGTTCTTAGGTTTTTAGTGATTTTGATTTTCCTTAGCTTTGCTTCCGAAGGCGTCCATAACGTTCCCCCGACTGAGATCTAGGCCAGTATTTCCTCTATCAACGAACCGTTTGCCTCCTTCCCTGTTAGATTCCGAATTGAGATCAAGCATGGACATTCAGCCAAGAAGTTAGAAGATTTTCTAAAAGTAGGATTTGAAACGTGTCACGCAGAAACCGTGGAAGGTTTTGCTTCAGTGGGTAGTGATACAGTTGTGGTGGGCCTGAGCACATGAGCTTGGAGTACTCCTTGACAAGCCAGGTTCCATCCTCCGTTCTATAATTTAGTATATGGCATTTCACATTTCAGGGTGACTCAGGTTCTATAATTTAGCATATAGCATTTCACATTTTAAGAATGCTAACGCGTATCTTAAAACTAATTTTTTAAGCATCCTAGATGATGTTGAGTCTTTTAGAGAAAATTTTAAGTTTCATTTTTTTAAGAGTATGTGGCCTTTCGTCAGATAGCCACTTTAAAATAGAAATTTCTTTCTGTTAGTGGATTTAAACACTGCCCCACACACAGAACTTAATAAGTAAAACTTTTTGATATTACATTTTTTAAATTACGAATTGAAAACACCACATACAGAAAAATATGAATAGGTGGTCATTTAAATGCAGTTTTCTTAAGGGACATTTTGTTCTCATTTTTTAAAAGACTCTAAAGTAGAGAATACTATAGTGGAGTTAATTGTTCATTTTTAAAAGAAACAACTTGTACAGAGCTTGATATATAGGGAAATTATTTGCTAGTACAAGTTTTAATTTGATATAATGCTGCTTATAATTCACAATCTTTTGTGATGATTGTACTTTGAGTCTCGCTGATTATGTAATTCAAATCGAACTTGCTATATATGTATATATATGTATCTCTTTGAGTAGCCCTCAGGAAAAACTTGAGATATTGTGCTTATGAGATATTTTCATTTTAATGTAGGAAAAAAGTTTTTTCCACTTCTGTGGTTAGTTTATTGTGGCAGTATGTGAGAAATTGCTCATTGGCTGTTAGCCAATCAGATTTCTTAGCTACTACTGGTGCAGAGATGAACATCTATCAAGCTCAACACAGATTCATTTTGCATTGCCAGACTGGCAGTCCATAATCTTATTACTGGATAAACTTTTCAGTTCCTGAGCAGAGCAAATATGGTGTGCTCTCTCAGTACTCTCTGACAGTGGAAGGACTGAGATTCAACTGTCACTGTGTCCAGATGAGCAGAGTTTTAGAGGAAACAATTTAGCAAATGGTGAGCTCTTAGGAGGAAAAGTATGTTAATCTAAAGTAATTGGTATTTTTGAAAATATATAAATCACTGTCGGGATTGCTACAAAATATGATTTTTTAAAAAACCAACGACATAGATCCTTGAGTTTTTAAATACAATATACAGTATAAAAGCAAGAACAATTATTAAGCAAAGTCAAACCTGTGTCAAAACATGGACATGGACTTTAGGATGCTGGTCAGAATTGCATTGAAAAAGGCCACATACTTTTACATGGTAGAAGAATACTTATATTAATACATGTCAAGAGGTGTGGACATAACCTTCTACGTCATTAGCATTTCTAGTACACAAAACTAAGTTGAACCTGGAAAACTCTTTACTGGAGGGAAGTCATGTTATAATAAATATTGTTATTCCAAATAGGAAGAGCATTTTGTTTCTTCACTTTAGCATTTACTGAGTATTGTACAAAAAGAATGCTGGCTACACTAAATAATGAGCTTCTTTTTGAAGAATTGAGTAACTAGATGCGTTTTGCCTTCCTGGAATCCTTTTGTCTGTCTCTTTGCTTCGTTGACTCTTGCTTATCCAGAGATCTCAGCTTAAATATTTCCTTAAAGGTACCTTTCCTGAGATCCCAGCTGGAATTGGGTCCGCTTAGTATACTCTGCCATATCACTTCTTGCAGTTTATAATTACCCAGCTGATTGTAGGAATGTTTTGTCTGTGTCTCACATCACACTTTGAATTTCGGAGAGAGCAGTGGCCATGTCTGTTTTGGTCGCTGCTCTGTAACTCCAGTATCACTCCTAACAGTCTGGTAAATAATAAGTACTCAATTAAGTATTTGTTAAATGGAAATACTGCTGTTAGAGCTTCTCCTAATTAGAGTGTTAAAAATGAGATAATGTGTGCGTGGGGGAAAGGGAAGGAGAGGGAGAGGAAGTAGATAAACTTGTGATATTACCATGAGATAATCCTCAAGTAAGTCCTCTCACCTCCAGGGCCTTGTCTGTAATAATACGACACCTTGTCTGTAATAATACGACAGACTGGGTTCAAGATGCCATTAATATCCTATCTGTTGATTCCATTAACAATGATAACGGATTATGTAAGCTCGTTTGAATGGGATATGTGACAGCTAGCTCCCCAAAAGAGTATTTGACATGTTCCAAATAAACCTATTAGAAATGCTTGCCAACTAGACGGTATTATTTAGAGCCTCGTACCCCTGTTAGAAACAAGCATATGTAATTGGTATTGGTATATAGTTTGTAAATTAATAAGATGTACTGTTCTTTCAGTTTTCTAATTGAAGCATAAAGACAAAATTAAGCAACATATCAGGGGTTCATGTAAGTTACAGTTATTAGAGTTAATAGTCTTAATATTTTGCACCCCACATCTTATTGCATCTTCCAGAATAAATCTGGGGTTCATAAACCAAACCAGGAGAGGGAAAACAGATGCAATGGGCGGGCAGAAATCTGACAACTCCTAGGTTTCTTCTATTTGTGTTAATGCTGAGACTTTTAAAAATCATTTTTATATGTAGTGTTTATTATGAATAGTTGTAATTAGTTCTGATAAATTAGTTGTATTAAACACTGTTATTTGGCTAATATTACTAGGTATAATGGTGAGTGGCTGATGCCTGTAATCCCAACACTTTGGGAGGCCGAGATGGGTAGATCACTTGAGGTCAGGAGTTCGAGACCAGCCTGGCCAAGATGAAACCCCATCTTTACTAAAAATCCAAAAATGAGCCAGGTATGGTGGTGTGCACCTGTAATCCCAGCTTCTGGGGTGGCTGAGGCACAAGAATCACTTGAACCCGGGAGGCAGAGACTGCAGTCAGTGTCAAGATCGTACTCCAGCCTAGGCAACAGAGCAAGTCTTTGTCTCCCAAAAAAAAAAAAAAAAAAAGTCGTTAACTTGCATATAGTTTTATTCATAGATATTTTACTATTTTATTGTGATAGTTCAGCTTATAAAAACTCCTTAAGTCAGATATGTTATGGAGCTCATTACCTTGTGAGACAACCTGTTCCATTGTTAGGTTGTGGGATATGGAATAAAGTAGTAGAAAGAACTTGGGCTTTGGAGTCAGGGAAACTAGTCTGAATCTCATTTCTGTTGCTTACTAGCTATATAGTTACAGGCAAGCAACAACTTCTCTAAAATTCTCATTTCTTTTCTGGAAAATAGAGTTAAATCTCCTAGAGTTGTTGCAAGGATTTAATGAAGTGTCATATCTCACTTTATGTGTTTAGCATAAAGTAAAGGTTTAGTTGTTAATTCCTTCAACTAATTGCTATGAAAATTACTAAAACTTACTGAGCGCTTACTGTTAGCCAGGTGTTGTTACAGACAGTTTGTACCCCGTAGCTCAATCCTTGCAACCTGTGAGGTTAAGTAAGAAGTGCTGTCATCTTCCTTTTTCGTCTACTCTCTGCAGTGATACCGAATAAAATCAATTCTCCTATTAACACTTATTCAAGTATTTGAAAACCACTTATTCTATTTGGTTTTGTTAAGCACATTTTTATCACATGACATTATTTTTACCTTCACATGCATGATTTAAAAAAAAAAAAAATCAGTATGGCTCTGAAAATGTTGACCATAGATATAAACATAATAGTGATGTAGGCTAAGTAACAAGGAGTATACAGAAGGATGCTGATGTGTTCTCAGTGACCTAGGGCGTCAGCTTTGCATTAGCTCTTTTAGTCACCCATTAGCAGTTTGAATTAATCTTGTGCCTTGATAAACACCTCTCATATAAACTGCTTCCAAGTAAACATTTCACCATTTCTGTATTCCACATTTTGGGGAAACTAAATACAAAGCTTTACACTTACCTTTAAATTTCAGTTTATTTTTAGTTTATTTCTCCCAGATTTCTTCAACCTGAGGATTTTATAAGCATATTCTTTATGCCTTTATTATCTCATAAATATATAAGGCTGAGGACAGTGTTTCAAGGCAGTTCTATAAAGACTTTCCTCATCTAAGCTGACATAGAGCAACAAACTTAACTACACTAATGTCCAACCCACACTCCAGTAACATACTTACAAAGATAGCATGGACAATCATTTTGGATACTATTTTTGTCGGAATAAACTATCTTTTTTTTCTGGCTTTGCTAATTGTGTGGTCTTGGGCAAGTACTTTAATCTCTAAATCTCTGTTTTCTCAACAATGTAATGGGTTGCTGTGAGGGTTAAATGAGGTAATATGTATAAAGTGCTTAGAACAGTCTGACAGATAGTAAGAGCTTAATAAATGTAAGCTATTATTATTTTTTTCCCAGCTAAGAAGCTTAATAGTCATTATTTTCCAAGATGTAAATGTGGTTGACTTCTAGTGATCGTTGTATTCTTCTCCAGTTATTCACAAACCATTTGCTTCATTATTTTTTATATTTGTAATTTCTGAAATTTGCTTTCCTGTTTCTCCAGCTACCAGAACTTGAAACCTCTCTACAAATCTCCAGGCCATGATTATATCTGTCTTTTTGAGCTCTTTCTCCAAGATTATAGGAGTCAGCTTTGTGATTACATTTGTGAATTGCTTTAGTAGTATGGAATGGATTGCATCTGGACCTAGAGACTCAAACTCATGTAAAGTTGTTATAGTCTTAGTCATTTGTCTCAGGTTTCAGTTCTCAGTGCCTTTCTGCCATTTTAGTTTAAAACTGTGGAGAAGATAAGCAAAATACAAGTTGAGCAGTCTGTCTTTCTGTGTGATTTCTCAACCTTAGCAACATCCTCTGAGCAGTGATTCTTAGTTCCTTGTTCTCTGAGAAATAGTGTGTTACTGTGGAGACAGCACTGGGTAAGAAAGTATGAAACCTGGCTTCTAATTCCTGCTCCACCTATTTATTAATAGCCATGTGCTGCTGGGCAAGTTGCATTATCGCCTTGTGCTTCAATTTTCTTGTCTACAAAAATGATTTTTACCCTGTCAACTTTCAAAGAGTTATGAGGTAAAGTATGTGAAACATTTATAAACTATCAAGTGTTGTACATTGTATAAGATAGAATAATAATTTACTTGAAAGTAGCTATAAAAGCTTTTGTCTTAAGTGTTTTTTTTTTAAGTCTCAGTTTTTTCCTGAGCTTTCCCATTCCTAATACTATGGTTGTGTGCTTTTGTCCTTCTGTCATATTCGTCCTAATTTAACCCATTAACTACTCTGCAGAGAGTTACTCTGCAGCCACACTGGGTGCTTTACTGTTTTTCTTCATTGAAATTATTTATGGGTATATAAATGGAACTTAGAAGGAGCCATCAATTATGAGCTGTTTCACGCCTAAGGCATGTGGGGGAATCATACCTTTTTTTTTTTTTTTAACTTTTTGACCTGTGCTTTCCAAAAATTATGATACATATTTAACTATACCTACTGTTCTCTTTCTTACTGTTAGAAATGCTTTGTGGTCTACAGCCACACCACCCTAGATGTGCCTGATCTTGTCTGATCTTGTAAGCTAAGCATTGTTGGGCCTAGTTAGGACCTGGATAGGAGAAATCTCTTATGGTGAGATCCCTTTCTCTTATGTTCCTGTGATAAGTATGTCAGCTTTCACACTTGTTGATCATTTAACTGTTCAGTATATCCCCTCCTGCTTCCTTAGCCTTCTGAAAGGAATTTTTCAACAGAGGAAGTCAAGAGTCCTATTTTGGCAGAATTAGTATTTAAATATAAAAAGTAATACCCTTATATTAGGAAAGTATTGTACATCTTTTGGGTGGTGAGGTGGTATGTATTGTATGTCTATGAAAATGTCAGTTTTACTCTTTTTTGTCACTTCTGTTTTTGATGTAACTCAGTCATGTAATTGTAAAATAAAAGTGTTTGGTCTTCATTGATTAAAAATAAAGTAGATTTTAAAAAATGTTTAATGTTTAAGTTTGAGGTTTCAGTGTAGAGTGCGAAGGATATTTTTTTGAGCCTCTCCCTGAAATTATACCTATAGTAAAAAAAAGTCTTTGCTAACTAGCTAAAAATTGCTACCCATTAGGATTTATTAGTGAATTATAAGCATATTACCAAAAATTGTCATTTAAAAAAGTTATATTCTTATTTTTAAATTAATGTCAAATGAATATAAAGTGTTAAAAACCTTTAAAAAATTTCATTCCAGGCTGACTGTATATCAGAAAGCATCAACTTTTCTCGATGGACCCATTCATCTAATGAAATATGCCTATACTATTTTAAAAAGCTTTGTACTTCATCATAGAAAAGTTCATACCCCCAGATGAAAATGAGGACATTTGAGAAGGTGATTTAAGGTGTGGACATTTGAGAAGGTGTCCTATCAAATTAGTAAACCAAAGGAAAATTACGGAATAGATTAATCCAAAACACTTACTGTTTTTTAAACGAAGAAGATTTCATCTTGACAGAAAAACTTTTATTCAATATGTATTTCCTGAAATTAAAGAGACAAGAACAGACTGAAAGGAAAATAGATTCGTAAATAAGCTACGTCAGCTCTATCCTGCTGAGGATAGCTCAGTGATGTTAAATCCTATACAAATCCCTGGTTGTCTTCCTACGGACAAGACTGTTTTTTGATGGGACTGATATTTAGAGAAATAGGACCTGTTGGGCATTCAACTCCTTGATAAAACTTGTAAGTATTGGCATGAGTGGCTTAAAAGAGGAAATAAAGAAGTTTTCAGCTAAATCCAAAAGTGCAGTCATTTTCTTTACTGCTATTATTTTAAAAACTTCATAACCATTGAAAAAGAATCGACAACTATACGAATCAACAACTATTTTAAAAGATTAAAGAAAGGCAGATGTCTGCAAATAATTCCCCTCCATCAGCCCAGAAGTCTGTCTTACCTGCAGCTATTCCTGCTGTGCTTCCAACTGCTTCTCCGTGTTCAAGTCCTAAGACGGGACTCTCTGCCCGACTGTCTAATGGAAGCTTCAGTGCACCATCACTCACCAACTCCAGAGGCTCAGTGCATACAATTTCATTTCTACTGCAAATTGGCCTCACACGGGAGAGTGTTACCATTGAAGCCCAGGAACTGTCTTTGTCTGCTGTCAAGGATCTTGTGTGCTCCATTGTTTATCAAAAGGTACTGTACATGCTGTTGTCAGTAGTAAATAATATTGTTACTGATGCTTTTCTATAAATTATACATGTACCAGTGAGTTAAGACATACTGATCCATGGATAGTTTATTCTGTGCATTTTTGGAAGAGTTCTAATGGCCTCTGAGGCTAAAGTTTGAAATTTCAGAGTCTAGCTAATTGGAACATATATCCCAGATTTAAAATACATTTATTTGGCTGGATGCAGTGGCTCACGCCTGTAATCCCAGCACATTGGGAGGCTGAGGCAGGCAGATCACCTGAGGTCAGGAGTTCGAGACCAACCTGGCCACCATGTTGAAACCCCGTCTCTACTAAACCCAGTCTCTACAGGTGGTAGCAGGCACCTGTAATCCCAGCTACTCATGAGGCTGAGACAGGAGAATCGTGGGGAGTGGAGGTTGCAGTGAGCTGAGATAGTGCCACTGCACTCCAGCCTGGCACGGCGACAGAGTGAGACTCTGTCTGAAAACATAAAATAAAATACATTTATTCTAGCTTTGAAGAATCACTCTTCTGTTTGTCTCCTCAGAGCAGGAAAATCGTATAGAGTCAAGGCGGCATAAGAAATCTCATTTGTTTTCAGAGAAAACAGGAGGTAGAGGGCACAAGGCCCCCTGGGACACAGTAGCTAGCTGCTGAGTCCCATGTCCATACCTTGTTATCTTTAGGTACCGTGTGTTCTGGCCTCTCTCTTTTTTTTTTATCCATTTCCTTCTCTTTAGATCTTGATTATTTTTCAGGACGTTCAGAATCTTCGTAAACTGCCATTTAATATAGGACCATGCTCCGCTCTCTGTCTTTTAAAAAATAGGTAAATTAATTTTGAATATACGACAAAATATTTGAAAATTCAGGGTGGTTTTATGTTGTTTCTCATTCATCCTCCTTCCCTGTACCATACCATTTTCTTAAGGAACTTTAGCTAAATATCTTTAATAATCCCGATTTGATGGATGAGGGTAGTATGTTTTCTGTGTTACCAAAACAGTTCATATGGGTTGTATGAATTGGTTATACTTTATTTTTAGTAGATTTTACTGGATTTTCAAGCATGTTTCAGATTTGTTTCAAACAAATTGTAAACTTTCTATTTGCAAAAATCATCTCTCTGGGAATTGAGGCTCTTCATCTTACTGTTTTTGTTTCAATTCTTTATGCTTTATATAGTTTATCATTCATTATCTTCTGATATAAAGTGATTACCGATCCAAAAAATGTTATACAGTTTGTGAAAACGACCTGTGCTGCCTTTGTTTTAACAATGACTTATAAATGTGGCTTAAGTTATTCCTAAGTAAGAATAACTTTACTTCTGTAGACCTGTAGAACCTTGTATCCTTCCGTATCTTTGCTTTTAGTTTCCCTTTCATTATCCTTTAAAGAGTTTTTTTTAATACTTTTGCAACTAGATTGTAATTTTTTAATTTAAAGATAATATTTAAACTTAAATACATATTTGTAACTTAAATATAATGTTCCCTTTTTATTTGAAACCATAGAAACTCATAACCAGTGTTTTGATGAGTCTCTATGATGTAGTTTTCAATCTTTGGAAATTTCATTTACTGATTTTTTGCACAGTTTTTTAATTGAGAAAAAATTATATATATTTATTAAGTACAATATGTTATTTTGAAATATGTATATGTGGTGTAATGGCTAAATTGAGCTAATTGATTTACTTCTACAGAGGCTTACCAGTTTTCTGCAGGATTATTCTAGAATCAGTGTTACTTCATTAATACAAATGTGAGGAGAGGGTCAGTGGGTGAAATTCTTGGAGAACTAGATTAAAAATCTTGATGTGTGAGCAACTAGCGTGATGTCAAGGAAATAGGATATAGCTTAAAAAGGATAATTAAGTGTAAACTTTATACAAATATAAAATAGTTACTGATTGTGGATATAGCAGCATAAAATCGATATAGTAAACTGAATTTTATTGTAGTAAAGTGAATTTTCCAATGACTTGCAGGGGAATCATTTTTCCTCAAGAGGAACTCTCCCCATTCTCTCGTGTCTTCTAGTCTTGTTGAGTGCAGTTTTCTATAAATGTCAGTTGGGTCAATTAGTCGATAGTGTTCAAATCTTCTGTATCTTTATTGACTTCTTTCTACTTTCTCTTATCTTTTCTTGAGAAAGGACTGTTGAAATATCCCAACTATAATTGTAGATATGTCTGTTTCTCCTTTCATTTTTATCAGTTTTTTTCTTGGATTTTTTGAAACTCTCTTATTATTTGCAAACACATTTGGGACTTTTACAGCCTTTGATATATTGATCCCTTTTTCAATATAATTTTTCAAGATCTTGTTCTGAAGCTTACAGATGCTCCTTGGCTTACAATGGGGTTATGTCCTGATAAACCCATGGCAAGTTGAAAATATTAAGTTGAAGGTGTATTCTGATTTATGATATTTTCAATCTGCTGTGAGTTTATCCCATTGTAAGTTGAGGAGCTCCCTGAACGTGTATCCCTTTTGCACCATTGTAAAGTCGAAAACTTGTATGTCAAATCATCTTAAGTGAGGGACTAATACTTGGTGTTAATCATTCTTTTCATAAAAAATTAGTATTTGCATTGTGGTATCTTTTCACATGCTTTACTTATGACCTCTCTGTTTTCCTATGTAAAATAGGATTTTTGTAGCTTGTATGCATTAATAGTTGGGTATGCTTTTTAGATTCACTCTGTCAACTTCTGCTTTTTAAGTGTTTAGACCATTTCTATTTAATACTGTTATCCACATAGAAAACATGTGTTTAAATAGATTGTTTGGCTATTTTCTATTTGTCCCTTCTGTCTTAGGTCCTTTTCTGCCTTCTTTTGAATTATGTTATATAATTCCATAGTACCTCCACTGCTGGTTAATTATACTCTTTACAGTGTTTTTTTTTTTTTTTTTTTTCCATCAATTTCTCCAATGCAGGGGTCAGGGGTCAGCAATCTATATCCATAGTCCAAATCTGGCCCACCACCTGTTGTCAATAGAGTTTTATTGGAACCCAAGGTGCTCAATCCTTTGTATCTTGTCTGTGGCTGCTTTCATTTAGCAGCAGCAGAGTTGAGTAGCTGTGACAGAGACCATATGGCCCACCAAGCCTAAAATACTACTGTTTGGCCTTTTGCAGAAAATGTTTGCAAATCTCTGCTCTAGTTTATATAATATGCATCTTCTCAGAGTATCTTCAAACAATATCATACGACTTTATAATGTAATATATACCTTAGAACAGTATATTTCTGTTTTCTTCCTGTCATTTTTATATTTTATTTCTACATGCAGTCAATTCTTGTTATTCATAGTAGTTATATTCTGTAAAGTCACTGAGAACACCGAATTAGCTAATAGTGAACCATTGCTCCTAGTAGGACCTAGTGGAAGCTTTGTTCCTAGTGGGAGGATAGGTTCCTGCAAGCCTCTGGTCACAACATTTTCGTCAACCAGTAAATACATAACCTTGTTTTATGGGTTTCTGTTTGAAGACACTTCATTTAATATATATAGTTGATTCATTAACATTGTACTCACAGCTAACAGTGGTATTACTCATACCTGAATGAAACTTACTGTCCCTGTAAGGGACATCATAAACTTTTTGCACTTGAGAACACTAGACAGTGCTTCAGCACTGTGCTTGGGAGCTGTTTTAAACAGAAGACTCACTAACAAAAGATGAAAAAAATGCAGAAAACATGGCACTAAATAGACTGTGAAAAGGACTCCTTATTTACGCTATAAGAGCTGAAACAAGAAGGCAGAGCTAAAACAAGACTTTCACTTGAAGTATGTAGTATGATAGAAAAGCTGTATTTGCCTCTGAGCTGTGCCATGACAACATCTGAAATAATACATTGTTTTAAATTTTTTTCACTCCCAGCCTACTGAACCAAGCTCCTTGTCAAATATTTCCATGATTCAGTAATTTTTGTTGAAATACTAAGTTGGTTATAATCAAACGAACAAACTCATAACATATATTTTGACAAATGCAGGTTTTATTTCTGTGTTTGTGTCTATTTTTCCCAACAAAATCTTAATCCAGTCTGCTTTTGAACAGTCCACAAGATTTTCTGATTATCATTGAGCATTTTCTGGTTAGCTTTTTAAAAAAATTATAGGCAAAAGGTTCAAAGCTTGTTTTGTCATATTTATGAAAAAAAAACAAACAAACGTAGTTTTAAAAAAATCTTTTACCATAGGCCACATGTTACAAGGATCAGGATGTTTATAAACTCCATGCATGTGGTTGCAAGGTTATATGCATTTTAAATGTGGACTTGATTTGTAACAGTGATTTTCAACCCAGGCTGCACTAGAGAGTAACTAGGAGGTTAAACTGGTCCTTCCTAGACCAATTAAATCAGGTCCTTTGGGAGTGGAGCGTCTGTTTAAGAGTTCTATCTGTGATTCTAATGAGAGCTACAGTCTAGAACCTCTAGTCTAGTGGAAATTTAATAAGCCTAAGGACCAGATAAGTAACAATCTGAAGATAAATTTTTTTCAAATATTGAAATAGTATGTTTTGTCCTATGAGTGCCATCTCATTTTCCATATACTGAAAATATACTTTTAAAAAAATCTTATAATTAAAATTTCAGAGAGGTCTGCAGCTGATTATAGACTAATGCGATAATTGCAAATTCTAGATAGATTTTCATTCTCCCTGGTGGCAGTTTGCAAAGAGCTAAATAGTGTTATACATTTTCCTACACCTAGGTGCCATTATCTGTTATGGCCTTGCTTCAGTTGAACAAATATTTATGGTGCACTACTCCTCAGTCACAGTGCTAGATAACTGTGGAAGCTCCCAAGATGAAACACAAATTCCCTGCCCCTGTGATTTATGCTCTAGAAAAGATGATCAGCAAATGTCAAATTGCACTAATATAGGGTAGATGTAAGTCCTGAAATAAAGGTACAATATGATAAAATGACTCAGGCAGGAGAACTATCACCTTGTTGGAACTATGAAAGCATGTTTTCAATCCTACTTTTTGCTTGCCATCACCAACTGTAGTACGTCACCTGGAGAAATAAGCTTTTGCTGGTACAATTCCTTGCTACTACTTTCTGATAGCTTGTAGAAGGATAAAGCAAGATACCTTTAACATCCTCACTAGTCTGTGAGACAGCAGATACTAGTCTCTTTATGCATATACAGAGTCTGCTTTCTTTTGCATGGTCAAATGAAAAGAGTTTTGTGATTCTGCTTCCTAGTGGTGCTCTAAATTTTATTTGTGTTAGAACTAGTTATTCAAGAAATTCGTGATAATCTCTGCCGTCTTCACTCTGCAGCACTTAACTGGGCAGACATTCGTAGTTGCCAGCAATGAACAGGTGACAGAAATATGTGATTGCTTATGTAAGGTATTATTGCAAGATTACTTAAAAAATAATGCTGATGAATCTCTGATCTGTGGTCCAGATTCCTTTCCTAAGCTTCAGACATGCCATGTTCTATCTTTTAACTAGCCTAGAACACCCTTTCATTGCCACATTCTCTGCTTAGACCTCCAGCATTTTTTTTTCTGTATAGATGTTGGCATCCTATCCAACACATTGTATTTTAACATTCATAATGCTCATTGTAATTGTCCCTTTTCTTGACTGTATCCACTATAAAACTAAGCTTTATGATGCCAGATATCATGGCCACAGTAGGTGCTCAACGAATATTCTTTGGTTGAATAAAGGAAGGAATTAATATGAAGCAGTATAGTGTTATAGTTAAAACCACGAGTTTTGGGATTAAACCAGAGTTCATTTCTACCACTTATTAGTTGTGTAATCTTGATTCCTTATCTGAAAAATGAGGTTAAAAATAGCACTCATCTCTCACCATTGTGTATGTATATTAAATAATGTTTCTAAAATGCTTAGCCCAATACTTAGCGAATAGTAATCACACAGTATTTGCTAACTTATCAATATTATTATGTATTAATCTGATCTTAGTGGTTTCCAAACTCACAACAAAAGAAAACTTGAACTATTACACTTTGAGGTCCCTCTCTCTTGAAAATTTATTAGAATTAGCCAGTGGTGATCTAGAAATGACTGAAAACTGTTATCAACTAAGTTTATGTTAATTTTTGGATTTGTGCTTTATAGAATATACAGATATGTCAAAACCTGTTTTCTACTCTGTAGAAGACAGCTGATTCCTTCCTTGATCTGAATGGGTACTCACAGTTTTCTATTAGCTTTACTAATTCTCCTTTTATTGGTACAGAAAATTAGAGGTTAATGGTGTATCAGTTATGCAATTTATTTTATCTTCTGTTCTTGGGCTGCATGTGAAAACCTGTGATTTCTATATTAGAATATTTTGGTATAATCATCAGGGCATAATGTGCTGCCTTTGAGTTGGAGTCTCGCTCTGTTGCCAGGCTGGAATGCAGTGGCGCGATCTCGGCTCACTGCAACCTCCAACTCCCTGGTTCAAGGGGTTCTCCTGCTTTAGCCTCCTGAGTAGCTGGGATTACAGGCATGCACCAACACGCCCAGCTAATTTTTGTATTTTTAGTAGAGACAGGGTTTCACCATGTTGGCCAGGATGGTCTTGATCTCCTGACCTCATGATCCGCCAGCCTTGGCCTCCCAAAGTGCTGGGGTTACAGGTGTGCACCACGACACTTGGCCAATACGCTTCTTTAGATTAATGGTGATTGCATATGTGACTTAAGAATCTTATAATTTTGAGGTCAGCTGATTTAACTAGTCAGTTAATTACCATTGTTGAGCAGTGAGTAAGCAAGCATGCTTTTCTGTATTTCTGTGCCCTTAGGCTGTTATTTGAGATATTCCTGCATTGTATACACATGCCCAAGAATTAAACTGCTGGAAAGAGCCTATAGAGTCAACTCTAAAGGGATAGGAACAGTTAAATGAAATTGTATAAGATCTTTTGATATCACAAGAGGTACAGGAAAACTAACCAAGAGTACATAAATATCTCCATTGGGAAAAAATGATTTAAAATATTTAGCAATGATTATCTTAAGAAAGAGGTAAGTCCAAATATAAATAAAATTTAAATTTTTGGAAATTTTTTTAAAGACCTTGTAAAATGAATGTGTCTTATTATGTTCCTGAAAAAGGAAGACTGATAGTGTGTGATTTTTATTTCTGCAATTAAATTTCTTTCCATTAAAGATTTTTATTGGTATGCTTTTTACTCTGACAATGTTACAGTTTATCTGGAGGAGAAATAGTCAAGAGCAATTAATTTAAAAATCTGAAAAATAAGAAAGAGGAGAAAAATAAACCTACAATAACTGAAGTTATATACTATCTGAACAGAAGTAGATAAGCACAAGGTACTTTTAGGTATGCCAAAGGAGTCATGAGAAATTAAAAGGAATCATTTTTCAAAAAAAAAAAAAAAACGGAGCTTAGAAAACTAGTTTTAAGCAGTTAAAGGAACATTAACATAGCCCTTCACTTAATACCTGACAGCAGCTGGGCGCACTGGCTCGTGCCTGTGATCCTAGCACTTTGGGAGGCTGAGGCGGGTGGATCACCTGAGGTCAGGAGTTCGAGACCAGCTGGCCAACATGGCAAAAGCCTGTCTCTACTGAAAATACAAGAATTAGTCAGGTGTGGTGGGAGGTGCCTATAATCCCAGCTACTTGGGAGGCTGAGGCAGGAGAATCTCTTGAACTCGGGGTGGGGAGGGAGAAGGTGGGCGTGGGTGGTGGCCAAGGTTGCAGTGAGCTGAGATTGCACCACTTCACTCCAGCCTGGGGTAAAGAGCAGAACTCCGTCTCAAAAGAAAAGTATGACACCAAGGTAAATTTCAGTGATTAAAGGTGAAATGTGGAAACTCAAAAGAAAATTTGTATATAATGGAATTGACTATCAAACCTCTGGACAGCAGGCAGCTCACTTTCAGATCAATAAAAGAAAACACGAAAAGATCAGTTTAGAGATTTTATTAAAAATTATAATGCATACATATGTGAAAGTAAAAGCAACAAAATTGAGAAAATGTTACCGCAAGTATTATATAGGTTAATGTCTTCTTTCTACATAGAGCTCATGTATTGGTAAGAAAAACTGTGGTCTCAACACTTGGTCAAATGATATGAGAGTATGTTTTACAAAAAGATTAAATTAATGAACAAGTATGCAGGAAGATGTTAAAAACAGTTTTAAAATATAGTTTAGGTATTGTGTTAAGTTGGGGGAAAATGAAATTGGCATTCCCAGTGTAGGGGAGAGTATGGTAAAATTTCATGGAAATAGAGAACAATCAATGATTCAAGGCTTATAATTTAAAAACTAGATTAAATGTTAACAAGAATATCACAAAACATATACACTGAGGTTTTTGTCCCAAGAAAATATCTCTATCAGATCATTTATAGTTGAGCTTTGCTTAAAATTTGGATATGACCAAAAGCGTTCCCTCTTCGAATTTCATCCAATTTCATTATACATGCCAAGGGTGGAATAGGGTGGAGTTTCTTTTATTGTTGTCGTTGTTGTTAACATAACCAAAACTTAGCTTCCTTTTTTCACAGCTTTGAAACCCTTACATTTATGATACATTGATTGATGCTGTCTTATTCATCTTTTATCCTCAGAGATGTCTTACATTTAGTAGACATTTGGTAAAGAACACGTACCTGCTCTTCTAAAAACATACTGGAAATACAGTTTTAGTGATGAGATGATTTATAGTTATTAGAGCTGAAAAGAGAGAGAAATGAGCAGATAAGCATCAGTATTCTTTCCCATCTTGTTTCATGTATCCAGTGCCTTAGTCGTGCCCAAGCTGATCCCACTAGCTTAGATTGTCAGATAATTAGTTTGTAGAGCTTGTTTTTCCTGGGATTGTGCAAAAGTCCAGGGGTTATTCTAGAATGCTCTGAAATTTTCGAAGTTATTTATTTCCTGAGGACACCAATGAACTTTTTCCTTATTCCACATAAGAATGTGGATTAGGACTTTGGACTGTTCTACTGGCAAATGTTATAGTCTCAGTATTTGATTTTAATATATAAGATCAAGTTAAATGGTTTTCAACTGACGAGATTTTGACCCCCCGGGAACATCTGGCAATGTCTAGAGACGTTTTTGGATGTCACAACTGGAGCAGGGGGGCTTCCAGCATCTAGTGGATAGAAGGCAAGGAAGTTGCTATGATGCACATCGAGAGCCCCATACAACAAAGCATTATCTGGCCCCAAATGTTAATAATGCTGAGGTTGAAAACCCCTAAGTTAAACTGATGGAGTAATAGCATTTCTGAAGTTTGGAGAAATCTACAATGTCTCTGTCTTTTAGTACTATTGTAGAGGCTTAGTAAAATAGGGAATATGACTATCTCCTGGATTAAAATCTTACAAATATGAATTGCAGCTTGAGGTCTTAAACAGGATTTCTAATTTTGCCTGGGCATTTTTGTTTTTGTTTTTTGAGACAGGATCTTGCTCTGTCACCCAGGCTGGGGTGCAATGGCATGATCACAGCTCACTGCAGCATTGACCTGGGCTCAATTGATCTTCCCACCTCACCCTCCCTAAGTAGCTGGACCACAGACTCCGGCCACCACAATTGGCTAATTTTTTTTATTTTTTGTAGAGATGGGGTTTCACCATGTTGCCCAGGCTGGTCTTGAACTCTCGGACTCAAGCGATCCCTCCACCTTGGCTTCCCAGAGTGCTGGGATTACATGTGTGAGCCACCACACCCAACCCATTTTTGTTTAACAGTGCATAGTTTTTATTGTGAGTATGGATATAGTTAATGTGAATTTTTAACCTATATATATATATAAAGTTCCTATATGTTTATATTGTTTTATAAAGCAAAATTAACAACAAACAGGATCTCTGCCTTCTAGAGGTTTATAAGCTTAAGGGAATGTGTTTTTACTGATTAAACCCGAAGAACTAATGGGACTGGGAATCAGGAGAATGCAGAAGGCAGACAAATCTGAGTAGCAGGTAGAACTGGAATTGAGCCAAACAGAAATTTCCTGATCAGATCACAGCTGGGAGGCCACTTACCATGATTACAAGGGAGAAAATTGATACTGAGGGAGTAGGCCAGAAGCCTTGCCCATCTTACAGTGATTGTTCATGCTTGGATTTTCAACCTTGAAATTACATTAACTCTGTTACTGGTGTAATATGTTTAAAATAAAAAAAAATCCAAGGAAGAGATAACAAGAGTATATTATGCCATAGCAGAGTTTTGGAATCAAGGAGAGACACCTGGGTTGTAGTTGCTATTCTGCTACTGATGATAGGCCCTTTTCAAGTTACTTCTGACCCTCAGTTTTCTCAGGTGTGAAACTAGTGTCATAAAGTCCACCTCCATAGAAGAAGAATGGTGGTTAAATGTAAAGCCCCAGTAGTGTCTGGCACATACTTAGTGCTCAAAAGTAATTAATATTCATGATTTCAAAATCTGTTTAGATATGGAAAAATCACTGGTTTTGTAGTGGTCTTGAAGTCCCAAAGCCTCCCATTAGGTAGCCTGTCAACATGCCTACATTGCTTTGCTCTTGCCTTTCATTTTAGCATTTAACATATTTTTTTAAAAAAAAAACTATAAAAAATAGAGATAAAGTGTTTATCTCATTAAAGGGCGTGGATTACTTGTTTTAAGAGTTTTGAGGAAATTAAGAGTCTGTAGCAAGTGCTTTGCACAATTTCTGATGCATATTGACTGCACTCAATAGTGCTTCTCTACCTTGCTTTCGTATTGCTAAGAAGCTTGGAAGATACCACTATAATGCTCCTGCTACTGTGTTAATTTGTTGAATGAACATAGTAGATATAATTGGAGTGAGAAAGGAATTGGCAGACAGCAATTCATTTTAAGTTATAATGCTGTTTACAGAAATTGGAATTATTCTTACAAAAGTAGGTTGTCTGCTTTTAGCTGATTTAAAACATTTGGTTTTAGTTTTGACGATTTACGTGACACTAGACCTGAAGGTTGTTTGCTTATGTAGACTAATTTAGGAGTTACTTTGGTCTGTTCTTTAACTGCATTGTCTCTGTAGATACGGATTGGGTATAATTTTCAGGTTATGCCAAAGTAGACTGAAAGTCCCAGCTGTATCTTTTGTTGTCAAAAAAACCCAGTTGTCATTCTGTGTGTGTGTTTTTTTTTCTATCCATTCTTTCTACTATAGCTGTGTTGCAGTTGTATTCTACCCCTACTCTTTATTCTACCCCTACTTTTTTTGTCTGGGCAAAATCAATGTCAGGCAGCCATTACTAATCTGAAGGCTCAAACTGGGAGAAGAAAAATTTTTTAAATTCCACTATTCATCATGAGACCTTGGCTAGAATAGAAGGTCCTAGATCTTTAATTCGGAAAGTTTGAATTAAAGATAATCAGAACTAACAACAAAACAAGAAAAAATGAAAATGAAAAAAGATTGCTTTGGTTGGTATCAGAATTTTTTTTTTTCTTTTTTTTTTTTTTGAGACGGAGTTTTGCTCTTTCACCCAGGCTGGAGTGCAGTGGGTGCAATTTCAGCTCGCTGTAACCTCCACCTCCCAGGTTCAAGTGATTCTCCTGCCCCAACCTCCCAAGTAGCTGGGATTACAGGCACCCGCCACCACACCTGGCTAATTTTTTGTATCTTTATTAGAGACGGGGTTTCAGCATGTTGGCCAGGCTGGTCTCAAACTCCTGTCCTCAGGTGATCCACCTGCTGCAGCCTCCCAAAGTGCTGGGATTACAGGCGTGAGCCACTATGCCTGGCCTCTTATGATATTTCATATCCAAAAAATTCTGGGTTGAGGTTAATGATGAAAGTTAATAAATTCAAGTCCATGTTGAGTAAGTTTCTGATTGACTCATCTGTAGTCCTTACGTCTGTATTTAGAAACAGAATCATTGAGCTGCTTCTCTCCAATTAAATATTTTCCTAAAATTGATGTTAATATTAGATTTGTTTCTGTGTAATTTATTAGTGCTAAATTAGTTGCTCAATAGTCAATGCTTTTTTTTTTTTTTCTTCTCCCGTAAGTACCTGTTAAGTACAAAGTGCTTGGGGATTCAGGAGGAACCTGAAAAGAGAATTATCCTTTTCCTCATGGAGCTTATTTACTATGATTGAGTTTATGTTTAAAAAGACTTGTGAAGATTTATTTGGTATCAAATTTTAAAATGACATTGCTATTCAGTGTCTCAGATGCATTTGAAGAAACTTGTGATGCTGATTTTTAAAATGATGTTGGTATTCAATGTCTCAAATGCATTTGAAGAAACTTGGGATGCTGATAATCTATATCTTGACCTGAGTGGTGGTTATGTGGGGTGTGTGTATGCTTATAAAGCTATCAAGCTTCTAATTAAGATTAGTGTACTTATTATATATCAAGTACACTTTAAAAGTAAATGTATGTTAAACTTCAATCGTTTCCCATTGCATTTAGAATAAAACCTTCATTCTTCTTTTTAAAAAAGTACATACTGGCTGGGCGCAGCAGCTCACACCTGTAATCTCAGTGAAGTAGGATTTTTCTCGACCTCTTCATCGGACTTGGGACAGATTGTCCTGTACTCAGTCGCCACATTCCACCTCCTTTGGGAGGGAACATGTGAGCAAACGAGTGCAGGATCTGGCTAGTCGCATTGAGCGATGGCAGGAGCAGACTTTGTGCAGACCCCACAGCGGCACCCAGGTAGGGGTGCCTGCAAACCCCCCCAGAGGCCCCAGAAGATATAATAGTCTCTTAGCTCTGCCGTCTGTGGACAGCAGTGTGTTACCAGCTCAGTGGGCCCCTTGCCTCATCGTGTGGGGTGGCTGCCCTCTGCCAGCAAGGGGAAAGGGCCTATATGACAGCCTTTTTTTTGGGTATCAGCACTTGTTGGGTCTCCAGCGCTTATCTGGCATCTAAGAACAATGAGGTTCCCCAGACACTTGAAGGATGATGAAGGCTGTAAGCGATGGGAAATGGCACTCAGCAGAGTAGGACGTGGAAGAGGGGACTGGACAGGCAGGTAATCTTCCCCTGAGGTTCAACGGCTCTTCCCCGTAGTCAGGCCATCTCTCCGAAGTCCAGCTGTCCCACCAATGTCAAGTCACCACTCTCCAGTCAAGCTGCTTCTCTCTCTCTACTCGCTGAGTCTGGGGTCTTTATAGGCACAGGACGGGGGTTGGGCCAGGGGGCAGGCCGTAGGTAGTTTTGGAAAAGGCAACATTCAGTTGGTAAAAAGACATTCAGAAAGAACCAGTCAGGGCCGGGCGCGGTGGCTCAAGCCTGTAATCCCAGCACTTTGGGAGGCCGAGATGGGCGGATCACAAGGTCAGCGGATCGAGACCATCCTGGCTAACACGATGAAACCCTGTCTCTACTAAAAAATACAAAAACTAGCCGGGCGAGGTGGCGGGCGCCTGTAGTCCCAGCTACTCCGGAGGCTGAGGCAGGAGAATGGCGTAAACCCGGGAGGCGGAGCTTGCAGTGAGCTGAGATCCGGCCACTGCACTCCAGCCCGGGCGACAGAGTGAGACTCCATCTCAAAAAAATAAAAATAAATAAATAAAATTAAAAAAAGAACCAGTCAGGAGAGAGCAGGCAAACAGAGATAGAAGTTCTCACTTTGGGCCACCAGTTTCAGGCTTTTCATCTTGAAGGTGGGGTTTCATCGGGACCCACCCCTATCTGCCTAGTATTTCTCTGCCTTCTGTCTCTTATCATCAGCACTTTGGGAGGCTTGAGGCAGAATGATTGCTTGAGTCCAGGAGGTGGAGACCAGCCTGGGCAATATGGTAAGACTGTGTCTCTAAAAAAAAAAAAAAATTTTAAAGGGCATAGTGATAAATTATTCATTCAGATAATGTGAAATTCTGAAGCCATTGTTAAAGTGCAAAAATTATGTTTGACCAAGTGAAATAACTTGGAAGCTTCCTACCTTGCCAAAATTTTACTGACATTTTAACGACATGAACTTGAAATGGTTCACCTTAAATTACTTTCAAAATAAGTGTTGCTTAAAATAATTTTGTTTGCAACTGTTAGAAACTTTTACTTAAAAATGTTAAGTTAATGCTGTAAAAAGTAACGTCTAAAATGGTTACAGAAAGATTATTTTTTAAAATTATTGAAGTAATCTTTAATGCAAAAGCAAAGAATCTGAAGTGAGCAGAGTGCATGAGGGTGGAAATTTAATAACTGTGATGAAATTCTGTTACATTCCCATATGGGCTGGGAAAATACTTCATTTTGCACAGTCAAGAGGGATCATTGGCACAGTTTGTAGTAAGCAAATCCAGAAAATCTGGAGGGATGGGGGAGCAGTTGGAAAGAGGCCAAATTCAAGGCCTATTTTGCTTCTACCGTGCTGTTTCTTTAGCTGTTTCTTTAATTTCCTCTTTCTTTTAATCAAGGATGAGGTAGGCTAGGTAAGGAATTATGGACTTGTCTAGTTTTCAAAAGGTTGCCAACTACTTCTACATTTCCCAGCCTCTCTATTCTCTTGACTCTTTTATTCCCTAAAGCAGGATTTCTCAACTTCAGCACTATTGACATTTTGGGTGGGCTAATTCTTGTGGAGGCTGCCCTCTGTGTTCTACAGTGCTCTACCCACTGAATGCTAGTAGCTCAAGTTGTGAAAACCAAAAATGCCTCAGGACATTGTCATATAGCTTCTGGGGGCAAAATCATCCCAGCTGAGGATCATTGCCCTAGAGGACTAAACTAAATAATAGCCAGTGACAATTACTGACAATTACTTAAACATGTCATCACCTCTGCTGCTTTTCCAAACTTCTTCCCTCTCAGGAGAATAGAATGTTTAGAAGGGATACATATACGGCATTTTATTGGGCAAGAATTGTATTTTGAAGAATATAGAGATAACATCATTAGTATAGGTTTCTGCCCCCACCCCTTTTGACTCTATTAGTGATATAGCAGAGTCACAAATGTAATTAAGGGCCAGGAAAGGTGACTTATGCCTGTAATCTCAGCACTTTGGGAGGCTGAGGCTAAAGGATTGCTTGAGCCCAGGAGTTTGAGGTTGCAGTGAGCCGTGATCAAGCCACTACATTGTGGGCGACAGAGGGAGACCCCCACTCAAAAAATGTAATCAAGAATTGGTTTTAATTAGTTTGCCAAAATATTTTCTCCTTTTCAAATTATACAACTGAAAGAAAAAAAAATGCTCTTCTCCTTTGTTCTTTGTTCTCCTGAAGTCTGATTTAGAACAAGAAGCTATTATCTTAAAAGCTCTCTTAGGTTTCACTGATGTCAAATCATTTTGAGAAATTCAACATACATACTTTGGAATATAAAGTATTTTTGTTTATGGTTTTTGATATGTTGTTCAGGACTTATTAAGGTCTCCACATAATGAAAATCATTCTGAGGAATAATTGGATTTAGAGTTTTAAAGATGATCAGTCCATTAAAAATAAGCAAAGATATGAATTCCTAATTTACAGAAAAGGAAATACAGATTCACTTAAGCATAGGAAAATGTTCGACTTCTTGTAATAAAAGAAATACAAGTTAAAACTACAAAAATATGCCGGGCGCGGTGGCTCAAGCCTGTAATCCTAGCGCTTTGGGAGGCCGAGACGGGCAGATCACGAGGTCAGGAGATCGAGACCATCCTGGCTAACACGGTGAAACCCTGTCTCTACTAAAAATACAAAAAACTAGCCAGGCGAGGTGGCAGGTGCCTGTAGTCCCAGCTACTCGGGAGGCTGAGACAGGAGAATGGCGTAAATCTGGGAGGCGGAGCTTGCAGTGAGCTGAGATCTGGCCACTGCCCTCCAGTCTGGGCGACAGAGCAAGACTCCATCTCAAAAAAAAAAAAAAAAAAATACCATTTTTCATCTAAAGTCAACAAGTTTGATAATACACTATAAAAACATGGCAAAACAAGTACATACTCAGTATATTACTCGCAGAAGTATAAATTGGTTTGACCTCCATAAAGAGCAATTTGGCAGTATCTACAAATTTCAAATATGTGCTTTCTTTGAGCCAGCAAATCTCCTAGAAAGTTATCTCATATTCGGCCGGGCGCAGTGGCTCAAGCCTATAATCCCAGCACTTTGGGAGGCCGAGGCGGGCGGATCACGAGGTCAGGAGATCGAGACCATCCTGGCTAACACGGTGAAACCCCGTCTCTACTAAAAAATACAAAAAAAAAAAACTAGCCGAGCGAGGTGGCGGACGCCTGTAGTCCCAGCTACTCGGGAGGCTGAGGCAGGAGAATGGCGTGAACCCGGGAGGCGGAGCTTGCAGTGAGCTGAGATCTGGCCACTGCACTCCAGCTTGGGTGACAGAGCGAGACTCCGTCTCAAAAAAAAAAAAAAAAAAAAAAAAAGAAAGTTATCTCATATTCATACTCAAAAAGTGGGAAAAGATATGTACATAGGATTACTCATTGGGTATTGCGCATACTCACAAGAGTTTGTAATAACTAAGGTGTATTTAGCTTATCAGGAGTTCTAATCTCTTTTATTTCTGTTTTTCTGGATAAATAATAGTTGTGCCTATTTATGAGGTACATGTGATATTTTGATACAAGCATACAATGCATAATGATCAAATGAGGGTAATTGGGATATCTATCACCTTAAATATTTATCATTTCTTTGTGTTAGGAACATTCCAGTTCTACTCTTCTAGTTATTTTGAAATATACAATAAATTGTTGTTAACTATAGTCTCCCTATCATGCTACCAAACACTAGATCTTATTTTTTCTATCTAACTGTAGTTTTATAATCATTAACCAACCCCTTTATTCGCCCCAGCCACTACCCTTCAGAGCCTCTGGTAGTCTTCATTCTATTCTCTGTCTCCACGAGGTCAATTTTTTTTTTAATTTTTCACATACGAGTGAGAACATGCAATACTTGTCTTTCTGTGCCTGGCTTATTTCACCAACCGAAATGTTGTTCCTCACTTCTGTCCATGTTGTTGCAAATTATAGGATTTCATTATTTTCATGACTGAATAATATTCCACCGTGTATGTGTATCACGTTTTCTGTATCCATTTATCCATTGATGGACACTTAGGTTGATTCCCTATTGTGGCTATTGTGATTTTTGCTGCAGTAACCATGGGAGTGCAGGTATCTTTCTGATATTTTTATTTCTTTTCTTTTGGGTAGATACCTACCAGCGAGATTGCTGGATCCTATGGTAGTTTTATTTTTAGCGACCTCCATACTGTTTTTCATAGTGACTGTACTAATTTACATTTCCACCAGTAGTGTATGAGTATTCCCCTTTTTTTGCATCCTCACTAATATCTTTAATTTTTTGTCTTTTTCATAAAAGCCGTTTTGAGATGAGATGATACCTCATTGTGGTTTTGATTTGCATTTCTCTGATGATTAGTGAATGTTGAGTATTTTTTCATATACCAATTTGGCATTTGTGTGTCTTCTTTTGGGAAATGTATTATTTAGATCTTTTGCTTAATTTTTAATTGGATTTTCTTTTTTTGTTGTTGTTGAGTCATTTGAGGTCCTCATATATTCTGGTTATTAACCACTTGTCAGTTGAATAGTTTGCAAATACTTTCTCCCATTGTGTAGGTTGTCGCTTCACTTGTTAATTATTTCCTTGCAGAAGCTTGTGTGTGTGTGTGTGTGTGTGTGTATATGTGTGTGTTTTAGTAGAGATGGGGTTTCACCATGTTGACCAGGCTAGTCTTGAACTCCTGAGCTCAGGCAATCCACCGCCTCGGCCTCCCAGAGTGCTAGGATTACCAGTGAGCCACTGTGCCCAACTTTTTAGCTTGATGTGATCACCTTTGTCCATTTTTGTTTTGCCTAGCCGTGCTTTTCAGGTCTTACTCAAGGAATCTTTGCCCAGACTAATGTCCTGGAGTGTTTACCCACTGTTTTCTTCTAGAATATAAGGATGGTTCAGCATACACAAATCATTAAACATGATATGTCACATCAACAGAATGAAGACCAAAACCCATATGGTCATCTCAATAGATGCCAAAAAAAAAAAATTCAGTAAAAATCAACACAATGAAAACTTCGTAATAAAAACTGTCAACAAACTGGGTATAGAAGGAACATACATCAAGACAGTAAGGGCCATATATGACAAACATGCAGCTGGTATACTGAATGCGGAAAAACTGAAAGCCTTTCCTCTAAGATCTGAAACAAGACAAGGATGCCCACGTTCACAACTTTGATTCAACATAATACTGGAATTCTTAACTTAGAGCAATTAGACAAGAGAAAGAAATAGACGGTATCCAAATTGGAAAGGAAGACGTCAAATTATCTTTTTTTGCAGATGATATGATCTTATATTTAGAAAAACCTAGAGACTCTGCCAAAAAACCATTAGAACTGATAAATGAATTAAGTAAAGATGTAGGATACAAAATCAACATACAGAAATCAGTAGCATTTCTGTATGCCAACAGTGAACAATCTGAAATAGAAACCATGAAAATTATCCCATTTACCATAGCTATAAATAAAATACCTAGGAATAAGCTTAACCAAAGAAGTGAAAGATGTCTACAATGAAAAGTGTAAAACATTGATGAAAAAAATTGAAAAGGACACTAAGTTCTTTGTATATATATATTAACGTATTATGATAATTTAATGAAGTAGGCACTATTTTACAGATGGAAAAACTGAGGTTAAGTAACTTGATTAAGATTATATACTTAGATGGATGATTATTTTAACAAAGGCAGTTTGGCATTAGTTTTATTGCTTACCCCATAACCCATTAGTAGGGACTGGTAAAAGAAAACTATACATCTGTTAAAAAAAAAAAAAAAGAATAAGAATTTTTTAATGGAATGATGTCTAAAATATATTGCTAAGTGAAAAAAAAGCAAGCTGCAGAACAGTGTTTATAGCATGCTGCCATTTGTGTAAAATGAAGGAAAGGTATATTCATGTTTATTTGATACGTAAAATATTTTCGGAAGGATTCTGAGAAAACTGGCAATACTGCTGACTACGGGACAGTTAATGAGGCAGCTAGGGCATAGGTGTGCCTTCTACTCTTTTTTGCCTTTTGAACTTTGAATAATTGCCTATTCAAAAATAAAGTTGTATTTTAAAAGAGTATATATTGTATCTGAAAGTATAAAGTAAATATCCATGAGCCTCTATTGATATATATATGTAAATGATTGGATGAATAAATAAGTGGGGGAAAATAGATAAATCTCCCATTTAGAAGAATTTCAAATAATTTGTGTAGATACTCCACCTTCAAGGAAAGGAAACAGACAAACCTTTCCACTTCTTAAGTGCTCTGCTCATAGTGACTTACTTCCAAAGAGTATGTATAGAGACTTACTTCCAAAGAGTATGTATAGAAAAGGGTGAGGGGAAAGCAGCTTTGCAGTGGAGAATCCTGACAAACACTGCCTCAACCAACATCAGCAGTGATGTCATGTTGATAGTAGGTGCCCTTGGTAGAATGCAGTGAGAATGGCACTTTACCTCTGTGGTCTGCCTCCCCAAAACCCATCACCCCAGTAATAATGAGAAGAACATCAGACAAATTCCAGTAGAGAGGCATCAGACAATATACCTGACCAGTACTTCTCAAAACAGCCAGGATTGTCAAAATCCAGCAAAGTCTGAGAAACTAACACAGCCCAAAAGGGGCCTATGGGGACATAACAGTTAAAGGTGATATGGTATGGATGGGATTCTTAAACAGAAAAAGGATATTAGGTAAAAACTAAGGAAATCTGAATAAAGTATGAGCCTTAGTTAATGATAATGTATGGCTATTGGGTTATTAATTGTAATAAATATAACATGTAACTAATATAAAATGTTAATAATAGGGGAAACTGGGTCTGGGGTAGTATACAGGAACTCTGTACTATTGTCTACATTTTCTATAAATTTTAAACTATTTTTAAAAGTAGATTTTTTAAAGAGTGTATATAATATATACATTGAATAATATTTTTAAAGTAAATTTAAAATTCAGGTGTTCACCGCCTATTCCCCAGGAGCTTAACCATAAACCGGAAGTGATAGCCTAAGCATCCTTTGTTTTAAGCTCCACAGGTGGTTCTGACGTGTGGCCAGAAATAAGACATTGTGTAGAGATCTACTCCTGCTTCAAAACCTATTTTCTGAATTTTTCAAAATCAGGAACAGTAAATTCTTGTATATTCAATTCATTAACAGTTTGGTTTTTGTTCTGTATAATTCTTCATAATGAATGTGTGCGCATGGTGTATTTCTTTTTAGGTGTCTATATTTAATATACACATGTCTCAAGACTTCTCATGTTTTTATTTTGGACTCTTACATAATTTCTAAATACCCTGCCAAACATACCTATAAATCATAGTCACGAATAGCAGAAATCTTTTTCACAGGCTGGTTATTATAATCTGTCTGTTGTATAGATGAGTATAGTATGAAAACATGTTGAAATGACTTTATTCTTTATCATTACCAACAGCTTTCTAGCCTCTAGTATACATATGTCTATTTTAAATATTTTGTAATATCTCACTGTAATTTCTTTATATGCTTTTAAGTCTCTTAATACCAACTTCAGGTTGATATTATTTTTCATTAGGCCATGTGTTTATTAAGAAGGTTATATTTATTTTTTCCAATCATATATTATTTTAATGTTGTTTTCCTTCTCCTGGTGTGTTTATTAGGTCTTCAGTTACCATTATTCAGGACTTCTGGTTTAGTCAAAACAGTATTGATGAGCCATATGATTTATCACAGATAGTTTCTGGAGAGAAATTCCCTTGTCTTTTTCCATTTACTTGCTATAGTTTCTGGAGAGAAATGTCCTTGTCTCTTTCCATTTACTTGCTATATAATTCAGACTGATACTTTTCTGACTGATAGTGTCACCCTTTCTTCAGCATCTTGCTCTCTGGTCTCTTCCTGTTCCTGTTCCTCTACACAATGCTGTCAGCATTATCTTTTTAAATCACAGATTTAATCGTGTTCCTGCCTTGCTCTGAAACCCTATGTCTCTTCTCCCTCTTAAGTATACCTTAGTAATATAAACCACTGGTGTTTATGGATCACAGTGCTGAGACTTTTACAGCCATCAAGTAATTTAATTTTGATAAGAACCTTATAAAGCCAGCCTATAACTCCTATTATCCTCCATTTTGTAAACAAGTAACTGATTTAGAGAAGTTAAGCAACCTTTCTAAGCACCTTAGAAAAGGTGCTATAGGTGCTATAGTTAGTAGGTGGCAAAGTTTGAACATAGTAACAGGTTTCTCTGTTAGTGTAGCGCCAGTGGGGTTCCCTGTGCTTTTCTGCCCTCTTTATACCCAACTTTCCCCCATCTCATTCTTTAGTCTCAAGGCTCCACTTACCTTCTTCCGTTTACTTTGTAACTTCTCATTAATGACACTTACACTTTCAACCTATGGAAACTCTGCTTCTCTTTTTTTGTTCTGCTCAAATATCATACTGAATCTTCCCAGTTAACATTTTTTATTCCTCCTCCTTCTATAATTTTTTTATTTTAATTTTGTTATTTGCCTTATACTATATATATTTGTGTTTGTTTCTGTCTTCCTACTAGATTGTAAGTTCCTGGAAGATAAGGACTGTTCTGTCTTTACAAACCATGGGGCCAGTATCTTGCACTTACCAGACATGCAATAAGTCTGCCTTTTTGAAATCAGTTTTATTTATACAAATAGTAGAGTGAGTTAGTTTGTTTGTGACGGAGTCTCATTCTGTCACCCAGGCTGGAGTGCAATTGTGCAGTCTTGGCTCACAGCAACCTCCCATCTCCCAGATTGAAGTGATTCTCTTGCCTCAGCCTCCCAAGTAGCTGGGACTACAGACATGCACCACCACACCTGGCTAATTTTTGTATTTTTATTAGAGACAGGGTTTCACCATGTTGTCCAGGCTGGTCTCGAACTCCTGACCTCAGATGATCTGCCTGCCTTGGCCTTCCAAAGTGCCGGGATTACAGGCGTGAGCCACCGCATCTGGCCTTAGAGTTTTAATGGGGTGGAATGTGGAGTCCTTTGTCCTTACAAATTGTTATAACTAAGTTATGAAGATATTTTATTCTCCAACTTAATAATTTGATAAAATTTAGTAAAATTCTAATTTTAAAATTAAAATGAAAATTTAATTTTTTGGATTTGTATTTTCACTTGTATTTTTTAATTGAGAATTCTTACACTGTTAGATATATGTTAAAGCATACTATGAGGTTTTACAAATACTATTGGTGACTCAAAAGGAGAATTAGTATTACAAAAATTCTAAATATTTCTGTACTTTTCCATAATTTACCCTGGTTAAAAAAGCTATAAACTTGTAACTTTCTAGTTAATCATTGTTTTTAATTTTTTTAAAATTTAACTTTAAAAAAAGATTTGAGAGGCCTGTTGTGGTGGCTCATGCCTCTAATCCGAGCACTTTGGGAGGCTGAGGTGGGGGAATCACTTGAGTCTAGAAGTTCAACACCAGCCTGGGCAACACAGGGAGATCCCTGTCTCTACAAAACATAAAAAATTAGCTGGCAGTGGTGGCATGCGTCTGTGGTCCCAGCTACTTGGGAGGCTGAGGTGGGAGGATCACTTGAGCCTCGGAGTTTGAGGCTGCAGTGATGAACTGTGATCACATCACTGTACTCATCCTGAGCAACAGAACAAAACCCTGTCTCAAAAAAAAGTTTTGAGAACTCTTCAGAAGTATATACAGGAGTTTTCTAATGAGAAAATTAAGGCCAGAAAATGAGATGAAGCTAGGTTAGTGTTTGCACCTAAAACACAGTCCGTAAGATCCAAGACTGATGGTAAAATTGGGCTACAAATTTGGCTGTGCTTTTTCTGTTGGGCAAAGTAAACAGGAAAACATGTTAACTTACATGAGCAAATTGTTCATGTTATAAAATCAACCAGATTAAGTTATTTCTTTTTTTTTTTTTTTTTTTGAGGCGGAGTCTCGCTCTGCCGGCTGGAGTGCTGTGGCCGGATCTCGGCTCACTGCAAGCTCCGCCTCCCGGGTTCACGCCATTCTCCTGCCTCAGCCTCCTGAGTAGCTGGGACTACAGGCGCCCGCAACCGCGCCCGGCTAATTTTTTTTTGTATTTTTAGTAGAGACGGGGTTTCACCATGGTCTCGATCTCCTGACCTTGTGATCCGCCCGCCTCGGCCTCCCAAAGTGCTGGGATTACAGGCGTGAGCCACCGCGCCCGGCCAGATTAAGTTATTTCATGGGTGGGTCTTCACAGAGAAGGGCTACAATATGAAATAGGTAAACGATATCTTCAGCAACATCTCTGTGACAAATGCATTTAGTTTAGTGAGACTGATTCATATCAGACCATTTGATGCAGGCAGGTGACATGGTGTCATTTATTAAAGGATATTTTATGAGGAACCCAAATAAGTCAGTGAGCATTTATAATTCTGAGATCTACTGAAGAATTTTGAAATATCTAGAGCAGCATGTCTCAAGGCGCTGGAAAGACTGCTTATCTTTCAGGCTAAGAATACAGTAGCAATAGGTTTAAGATTATATTCTCCATCACTAACTGAATATAGAAATCCTGTATTTGTAAGAGACAAGTATTTTAAAATCATGAATGATTATTTATTTGTAAATTGACTTTTCTATTTTTCTTGAACTTTAATATTAACCAGGATGCTTGAGTATGTGGATCACCATTTAGGTATCAATAGAGTGGTTAGCAAATGGTGTTAGGTTAAAACACTATGTTTTAAATTCTTTGATAAAATTGAAACATTTACTTGTAAAAATAGAAAGCTGTGGTTATACTGATACAGGACTATTATCCCTCAGTTTCCAGAGTGTGGATTCTTTGGCATGTATGACAAAATTCTTCTCTTTCGCCATGACATGAACTCAGAAAATATTTTGCAGCTGATTACCTCAGCAGATGAAATACATGAAGGAGACCTAGTAGAAGTGGTTCTTTCAGGTAAGTAAGTGGCTTTTTAAATGTTACTACCTTTTCCCCCCAAAGAGCCTAATTTTCTGTACTAAATGCTGCAATTCAATTATATTTGGTCTTTGTACTATTGTTACTTAATTTCTTTCATCTCTAATAATGCTCACCATGTGATCTTTCCTTTCAGGAATGTTATATCACCATTAAGAAAGAAAAATAGGCCGGGCACGGTGGCTCAAGCCTGTAATCCCAGCACTTTGGGAGGCCAAGACGGGCAGATCACGAGGTCAGGAGATTGAGACCATCCTGGCTAACACTGTGAAACCCCATCTCTACTAAAAAATGCAAAAAATTAGCCGGGCGTGGTGGCGGGCGCCTGTAGTCCCAGCTGCTCGGGAGACTGAGGCAGGAGAATGGCGTGAACCCAGGAGGTGGAGCTTGCAGTGAGCCAAGATGACGCCGCTGCACTCCAGCCTGGGGACAGAGCGAGACTCCGTCTCAAAAAAAAAAAAGAAAGAAAAATAGCTGGCAACCGTGGCTCACACCTGTAAGCCCAGCACTTTGGGAGGCTGAGGCAGGAGGATTGCTTATCTCAGGAGTTTGAGACCAGCCTGAGCAGCATACCTCATCTCTACTAAAAATTAAAAAAAAAAAAAAAAAAAAAAAAGCTAGGCGTGGTCACATGCAACTGTAGTCTTAGCTACTTGGGAGGATAAGGTGGGAGGATTGTCTGATCCTGGGTGATTGAGGCTACAGTGGGCCATGGTCACACCACTGCACTTCCTCCTGGACAACAGAGGGAGACTTGTCTCTTTAAAAAAAAAAAAAAAAGGCCGGGCGCGGTGTCTCACGCCTGTAATCCCAGCACTTTCGGAGGCCGAGGCAGGCAGATCACGAGGTCAGGAGATCGAGACCATCCTGGCTAACACGGTGAAACCCCCTCTCTACTAAAAATACAAAAAAAAATGGGCCAGGCGTGGTGGTGGGCGCCTAGTCCCAGCTACTTAGGAGGCTGAGGCAGGAGAGTGGTGTGAACCTGGGAGGCATAGCTTGCAGCGAGCTGAGATCGCGCCACTGCACTCCAGCCTGGGCAACAGAGTAAGACTCTGTCTCAAAAAAAAAAAAAGGGAAAAAATCAGGATAGGAAAATAAACTGAATTACTTGAACGTTACTAAGCTAAGGAAGTTATTTGGTCTGAAAGAAATACACTCTTCTCTGAGTCAAATAAATAAAACAGTTACACTGAAATTCTGTTTTTTCCCCTTCCCCCGCCCCCATTTCTGTAAAGAGCATAAAAGAAGAAAATTGGGGTTTAGAAAAGAGAGTCAGGAAAAAAGAAGTAATGAAGATATGGAAGAGGAAATTACAATGCTAGTTATTTCTGTGGCTTTAAAATAAAAAATGCTCTTTCCCTTTTTGTCCCGCTGGGCTTTTTTCTACCTTTCTCTTTTTCTACCTCACCCATTCTTGCCATACATTGTTTTTTAATTCCCACTGTTTGCCATCTCATCCAGCAGCAATGTGGGCAAGATAATAAGGAGTGAAAAGGAAGAAAGAATGCCATAATAATGCACATAGTAGGTCTGCAGTACTTTTTGTTTGGCAAGGAGGAGAACTGATGGAAGAAAGGAAGCAAGCTGGCCAGCTATGTGTCGGAACCCTGCTACCAAGTTCCCTTTTCTCAAATTCACCTTTGAGCCTTTTCTTGAGATCCTCTCTCTCCTTATTAGTCCCCACTCCTCTCATCTTAATTTCTGATTCTGTCATTCACCTCACTCCCTGCTACACTGACCATTCATCTTCTATACAGCAACCCCAAACCATCTCTGTATTTCCCAATCCTTGCCTTCCTCTTCACTCCTGACGAGTTTTGCTCCCTGTCTCACCTGGAAGTCCTGCTCACATCTCTTCCTTCTCTACTCTGGACCCCATCAGACTACAGGGTATCCACTAATGACTTGCAGGTTGAGGTGAGAGGAAGTTCCTTGGGTCTACTGTCCAGTGTTCACTAAGGGGAAAGGAGTTTCCTTCTCTTATCCACTAGGACTGTGGAGAACAGACAGACAAGTATATCCTGGGATCCTAAGTTAGGATTCAGTATCTTTTTCCACAGAAACTTTTCTGTAAATAGAAGTTAAGTTCCATACTACTTTTTACTTTAGTGTTCTATATCCCACTGTGTAAGTTAAGCAGTTTTTAATTGGCTAAAGTAGACCTAACATCTATTTGTAATATTGTCATTATGAGAAAATGCTGTTGGAGTTCCAAATTAACTAACCTACTACCTGCTTATGGAGCTCAAATGATAAGCAGCAAATGGACTTCCTAAACTAGAGTTTGAAATCAACATACTAAATGCTGAAAATAATTTACTTTTATGGTCCAGTGAAACTTTCAGAGAAAAAATGATTCTGTGTACTTTGACATAAATGAATATGTGAGCATTCTTAATCTCATCGCAGTTACAAATATAAGGTGTATTTTAATGCTTTTCTTTTTTAAAGCTTTAGCCACAGTAGAAGACTTCCAGATTCGTCCACATACTCTCTATGTACATTCTTACAAAGCTCCTACTTTCTGTGATTACTGTGGTGAGATGCTCTGGGGATTGGTACGTCAGGGACTGAAGTGTGAAGGTAGGTGTTCTAAAATTTTTGTGGTCATTTGAAATAAGATTCCACATTTGCATTTTTTATTAGTGAAAAGATGATGAGCTGTTGACTAGGGTGGTAACAAGGATTTAGATTGGAGAGATCAGGACTCATTCTGTCTCTGCCACCTACTCCTTCATATTCTTGGGCAAATTACTAAACCTCTTAAGATTAATTTCTCTGTAAAATACATTCTGCCCTACTGGTTTTGTGAAGAGTAAATGGTTAAATTGGGTAATAGGGTTAAATATTTAGTACAGTGTAATGGCTCCATAAATATTCATGTTGTTTTTTGTTTTTAAAAAGTTTTCTTGGCCAGGCACGGTGGCTCACGCCTGTAATCCTAGCACTTTGGGATGCCGAGGCGGGTGGATCACCTGAAGTCAGAAGTTTGAGACCAGCCTGGCCAACATGGCGAAACCCCGTCTTTACTAAAGATACAAAAAATTAGCCAGGCAGGGTGGCCTACGCCTGTAATCCCAGCTACTCGGGAGGCTGGGGCAGGAGAATCGCTTGAACCTGGGAGGCGGAGGTTGCAGTGAGCCGAGATTGCACCATTGCACTCCAGCCTGGGTGAAAGAGCGAAACTGCGTCTCAAAAAAAAAAAAAAAAGTTGTCTCCTACATTCAGCTAAATTGTCAAATTTGTTCTGAATTAGAATTGCTAGCAGTAGGACACAGGTGCACATTTCTGATGAAGAAACAGTCTTCTAAGGTGGAGGGTCAATAAACTTTTTCTGTAGAGGGACAGGGAGTAAATGTTTTAGACTTTTTTGGCCATATGGTCTCTGTCATGATTTAACTCTGCTATTACGTTATGAAACCAGTCATAGACAATATGTAAACAAATAGATATGGCTGTGTTCCAATAAAACTTTATTTAGGAACATCAAAATTTGAGTTTCATAAAATTTTCATGTCACAGGAGGAATTTGGTACAGAGGCCATAGTTTGCTAACCAGTGCTTTAAGCCAGTGGTTCTCAAACCGTATTGTGCATCCTAAAACACACTTTGCTGAGTCTCATCCCCATAGTTTCTAACTCAGTAGATCTGGGGTGGAGCCTTGTAATTTACATTTTTAACAAATTTCCAGGTGGTTGCCTTAGGGACCACACTTCAAGAACCACTGCTGTAGCTGACTTATCCTTTTTACACATTTCCTTTTCTTCTTGAATTTATTAGCTTCCACTTAGCCTGCCGTCAGGGTTCTTAATTAGGGTAGGTATGGCTCACAGAAAATATGTTAAATAAAAGAAGCAGTGGTTTTTATGTATCACACTTAAATAGTAAAGTTTTTTTTTTAATCTTATATTTTGCCTTGTAAAATATGTTTAGGCTGTGGATTAAATTACCATAAACGATGTGCCTTCAAGATTCCAAATAACTGTAGTGGAGTAAGAAAGAGACGTCTGTCAAATGTATCTTTACCGGGACCCGGCCTCTCAGTTCCAAGACCCCTACAGCCTGAATATGTAGCCCTTCCCAGTGAAGAGGTACGTATTCTAAGGTAATAGACGTTTTACTAGTTATTCTATGTTTCTACAGGGTGTATGACATCACTCTAGAACATAATTTATACGCTAAAGAATGGTAATATTGCTGCACTTAAGAAACATAAAATGTAGTAATGGAGATAGGACTTACAAGTAGTAATGAATTCCTTTTTGTACACTTTGGGATGTTATTATGGCTTGTACCACTGCTTTAACCTTCTAGCCAGTATCCTGGCTCCTGGTCTCCATACTTCATCTTTTTTTTTTTTAATTTATTTTTAAATTTTTGTTTTTTTGAAATGGAGTCTTGCTCTGTCGCCCAGGCTGGAGTGCAGTGACACGGTCTCTGCTCACTGCAACCTCCACCTCATGGGTTCAAGCGATTCTCCTACCTCAGCCTCCCAAGTAGCTGGGATTACAGATGCGTGCCACCACACCCAGCTAATTTTTTATTTTTAGTAGAGAGAGGGTTTCACCATGTTGGCCAGGCTGGTCTTGAACTCCTGACCTTGTGATCAGCCCGCCTCAGCCTCCCAAAGTTCTGGGATTACAGGCATGAGCCACTGCTATCTGCAGATCTGTATACAGATGAGACAGTTGAGACAGAGCAGTTAAGGGACTTGTGTGAAGTCAGAGAGCAAATTAGTAAGATAGTGGAATTAAACCCAGATCTCATTATTAATAAGTCAGTGATTTTTTTCCTAATACAGTGTACCTCTCAAGGGCAAAGGCAGTAGATCCAGGAAAAAAGAAATAACTCCCTTGTACATTTGATAGTATTTGAAACGACTTCTATCTGTAGGTTGTAATCTTACTATTTAGTTGTTTCTATAACTTCTCTGATCTTCTGTAAATTAATGGCAAAATCAAGGCCTTGTCTTGGTACTATGGTCATTATATTTTGCTAAGTTGAGACACCAGAGTAAAAACTTTTGAAATCTTTTCACAAAAATTCCATCTTCTCCTATTATTTACCCCTAGTGTGAGATTTTTAAATGATAAAAAGAGTGCTGTGGCACAAAGGACTGAAAATGAGGGGTTGGTATAAACCTACAGAACAGCCTGGAAAAGATTAATAGGAAAAAGTTAGTGCATCTTATACACTGAACTGCACAGAGGACTTACCTAGGAATGAGGACAGTAGAATAGAGGTATGTTAAGAGCCCCACAAATGATGCTGGTATGCCACCTATGCCCAGTTGAGTATTACTAGATTAGGAAATAGCAGAAGGACAGAGCAAGTGGATAAGGTATTACATTTTTCATTAGTTTATATTTTATCTTGAATATGAAAACTCCTTAGGGAAGTATAAGAAGTGCAGTTACATGTCTGAATTGTTTAGATTGTTCAGAGTATTTTTAAACAAATAGAACTTGTAGCATGGAAGGGCTTTCAAGGTTTACTTAGTCAGTTCAAGCATAGTCTCAAAAAAAAGAAGGCAGAGTAAGAGAAGAGTCTGTGGGGGGAAATTAGAAGAAAGGATGAGTGGAGTGGGAAGGAATGGAGGAGATACCAATTAGGAAGAAAGAACCCCTGAAGCTCAACCAAGGTTAGAGAAGAACTAACTCAAGAGTGGCTGCCCATTAAGAGCCTCATAAAGTATCATGTGCCAGGCTTTATGCTAGGTGCTTTCCTTTTGTCATATAACCCTTATCACAGTCCTAAGAGGTATAGGGGCTATCCTGATTTTATAGTTAGGGGAAATGGGTAAGAAACAGGTTTCTAAGGAGTCAAGATATTAAACTTCACTAAATAGTAAGATAAGCTTGAAAATGGGCAAGTTAGGAGTAGAAACTTTTTATCTTTTTTTTTTTTTTTTTTTTTTGAGGTGGAAAAAGAAATGTGCTAAAGGAAATACTTGTCTGTTTCACTCTGTCACCCAGGCTGTAGTGCAGTGGTACCATCTCGGCTCACTGCAGCCTCCAACTCCTAGGTTCAAGCGATTCTCCTGCCTCAGCCTCTTGAGTTCCTGGGATTACAGGTGCCATTCCCGACTAATTTTCGTATTGTTAGTAGAGAGGGGGTTTCACCCTGTTGGACCAGGCTGGCCTCAAACTCCTCAGGTGTTCCGCCTGCCTTGGCCTCCCAAAGTGCTAGGATTACAGGCATGAGCCACCGCGCCTGGCCAGGAGTAGAAACTTTTGAATCTGACTCTAAGGTTGTTTTTGTTTATGTGTAAGAAGTCAGTTCCTGTTATGTCTGTTATAATGTCAGTCTAAAGCAGGGGTGTCCAGTCTTTTGGCTTCCCTGGGCTACACTGGAAGAAGAATTGTCTTGGGCCACACATAAAATATACTAACACTAATGATAGCTAATGCACTAAAATTAAAAAAAAAAAAAAATCTCATAACATTTTAAGAAAGTTTACAAATTTGTCTTGGGCTTCGTTCAGAGCTGTCTTGGGCTGCCTGTGGCTGCAGGTTGAACAGGTTTGGTCTAAAGGGAATCCAGTAAAGAGATGGAAGAACAGAAGAAGATTGTTCATTGAATTTGGCTAAAATGGGACCACTGAGATTCAAGAAACCAGAATTGAGTGCTGGCTGCTTAAAGGTGAAACAGACAAGTATTCCCTTGAGCACATTTGGGAGAATTCCTTAGGGGTTAGGAAGGATAGAATCAATCTAGAAAGAAAATGTTGAATCTGAGTGTGTGTAAAACTGGAGAATTGCCGGGCGCGGTGACACACGCCTGTAATCCCAGTACTTTCGGGGGCAGGCGGATCACCTGAAGTCGGGAGTTCAAGACCAGCCTGGGCAACATGGTGAAACCCCATCTCTACTAAAAATACAAAATTAGCTGGGCGTGGTGGCATGCTTCTGTAATCCCAGCTACTTGGGAGGCTGAGGCAGGAGAATCGCTTGAACCCAGGAGGCAGAGGTTGCAGTGAGCCAAGATTGTGCCATTGCACTCCAGCCTGGGCAAAAATAGTGAAAATCCATCTCAAAAAAAAAAAAAAAAGAAAAAAATGGAGAATTTCACTAATACACCAAAGCTGATTAAATATACAGAATTGAGGAATTACCCATTTTAAAAAGGTGTTTTTATTCCCTTTATTTTATATATAATTGAGAGTTGACTGTATTGTTAGAACGTTTTTGTGAGCAATTACTTTGGCAAATGTTAACTTAAGCTGTGGAAATAATCAGATTACTTTTAGAAAATTACTGGTTGTACATTGATAAGAAATAATAGTTGAAGCTAAGCACTAATTTGTATATAGGGGACATTAAAACAAGAAAGAACTTCCACTCAGTTCTAGTTACTGATTTCAGTGGTCTCATTTTAACCAAATTTTCTTCGTAACTATACCAACATCCTTCTCCATCCAAATTCTAATTAAGTCTGCCATGCCTTTCTTGCCATCCTCGCCCAATAGTGTGGCAATCCACTGTTACTGATGGGATTGCATTATGCAGAGATAAATTAAAATGGGAAAAAGGGGCCAGGTGCCATGGCTCATGCCTGTAATCCCAGCACTTTGGGAGGCTGAGGCGAGCGGATCACCTGAGGTCAGGAGTTCGAGACCAGCCTGGCCAACATGGTGAAACCCGTCTCTACTAAAAATACATAATTAGCCAGGTGTGGTGGCACATGCCTGTAATCCCAGCTACTTGGGAGGCTGAGACAGGAGAATCGCTTGAACCTAAGAGGTGGAGGTTGCAGTAAGCCGAGATCATGCCATTGCACTCCAGCCTGGGCAACAAGAGCAAAACTCCGTCTCAAAAAGAAAAAAAAATAGTTCCTATACTATCAGTCTGAGGCATTTTATAGTACTTTTCTCCAACCAGTTGTTTTGTCCTTTTCCTTTTCTTCCCCCCTTTTTTAAAATTTTTTTCTCCTCCCCTTACTTCTCCCTTGCACTTCCCTGTCTCTTGGTTTTTTCTGACTTCTTTTCCTTCCCTTGGTTGAACATGTTCGTGTAGAATTGCCCAAGTTCTCTGAGTTACAAACATTACTAGTTATAGAAAGCATCTGAAAGATCTCAGGACCTCAGTTCTGGCAGTGAGGATGCAAGCAGGTACAGCAAAATCTGTTAATATAGCTAGATGGTAGTTGAGTATTAGGATTTTGTGCTTGAGAATTTGGATTATGTTTTATTCAATTTTGTGTCCCTAGTATATAATAGGGCCTGGCATATAATAATCAGTGAATGTGTGTTGAATGAATGGAATGAGCCACATTGAACTGGGTGATCTATAATTTAGTTTGATTATTCCCTTCATATAGAAAGGGTCATAGTTACCAAAATCTACTTACCCCTCAGGTTACAAACATTTTTAATTCATGCCTTCTTTAATTTTGCTTTTTGTTCACCTGGTAGAAAAACCCAAACAATTGGAAAATAAAGGAACTTCTTAAAGCTGAGTTACTGAAACTATTGTTTTAATTAGTTTTGTATCTGCCATTGTTTATCATTATTAATTAAACTTAAAATGTATGTACATATTTTAGTATTAAGATAAATTTGAAAATCTAAAATGTGTTTCAAAATATATTCAGATGTCATTCAGTAATGCAAAATGAGCAACAATAATACTTTCTGAATTATTTGTTTTAAAGTTTGTGGGTTTTATTGTAAAGTGCTGAAATGTGCCTGGCAAATAATAATCAGCGAATATGTACCTGAGAATTAACGTATCTTAGATTTTTTTTTTTTTTTTTTTTTTTTTTTTGAGGCAGAGTCTCGCTGTGTCGCCCAGGCTGGAGTGCAGTGGCGCGATCTCGGCTCACTGCAAACTCCACCTCCCGGGTTCACGCCATTCTCCTGCCTCAGCCTCCTGAGTAGCTGGGACTACAGGCGCCCGCCACCACGCCCGGCTAATTTTTTTATATTTTTAGTAGAGACGGGGTTTCACCGTGTTAGCCAGGATGGTCTCGATCTCCTGACCTTGTGATCCACCCACCTCGGCCTCCCAAAGTGCTGGGATTACAGGCTTGAGCCACCGCGCCCGGCCAGATTTTTTTTAAGCATAAATATTAGCAAAAAGAATCTGCATTTTTCTCATTCAAAGATTGGTAAATTAAACATTGCAAAGGAAACTGCTGAGAACAACGTTTTTAGAGTTTTTTGGCTTTAGTGTTTGAAATAAATGATTCTTGTGGTTAAGCTCTGCTCCCACTACTTTGTTTTTAATACTGACTTACACTTATGAAAATTACTTATGTTATAGTCACATGTTCACCAGGAACCAAGTAAGAGAATTCCTTCTTGGAGTGGTCGCCCAATCTGGATGGAAAAGATGGTAATGTGCAGAGTGAAAGTTCCACACACATTTGCTGTTCACTCTTATACCCGTCCCACGATATGTCAGTACTGCAAGCGGTTACTGAAAGGCCTCTTTCGCCAAGGAATGCAGTGTAAAGGTAGGATTCGGTGTTTTCCCTAAGTAAAATTTATGTCTGTTTTGTTATTAAATATAGGTTTAAAATATTTATATTTCAGAAGCATTAGCCAAATAAATTATTCTCATAATTGTTAACTTATATAAAGGAAAGAGAAATATGAACAAAATAGAAATGTGTCTGTAAACTACTACTACTACTACTGTCTGCAGTGTGTATTATTACGTGCCAGGCACTATAGTAAAACAGTAAACAAAACTTTACATACTCAGTCTTCAAAGCAATTATATGTGAATTATGCTTTTGTTAGTATTCCAGTAGTAATAGGAGTTACTATTACTATTAACTATTAGTAGTAATAGGAGTAGTAGTAATAGGAGTTAGTAATTATAGGAGTCATTTTTCATTTTATAGACATAGATTCGGTAACTTGCTTAAGATCATGTCGCTAGTAAACAGAAAAACTAGACCCAGCACTTTGGGAGGCTGAGACGGGCGGATCACGAGGTCAGGAGATCGAGACCATCCTGGCTAACACGGTGAAACCCCGTCTCTACTAAAAATACAAAAAACTAGCTGGGCGAGGTGGCGGGCGCCTGTAGTCCCAGCTACTCCGGAGGCTGAGGCGGGAGAATGGCGTAAACCCAGGAGGCGGAGCTTGCAGTGAGCTGAGATCCGGCCACTGCACTCCAGCCCGGGTGACAGAGCAAGACTCCGTCTCAAAAAAAAAAAAAAAAAAAAACTAGAATGTGGACCTCTGATAATGGCTTCTTCACCTGTATGCTTATCACTTGCCAATATAGAATAGCTAGTAGGCAGCAAAGCTGATCCTTGAGGTTTTATGCCTTTTTGATTCCAGAGCCAGACACTAAACAAAATAAAAATAACGCTTTCCTCTTTTCATTAAATATTTATTATACACACACATAAGCATACTGCAAGAGTTTTGTGGTTTTTTGTTTTTAAGTATGTAGTTAGGAGAATTGTACAAAAACTGTCATTCCCGAGAATAATCACACTGAAATAGGACGTAATAGAAGCTACTGAAATTATGATAGGGACCACCCTTATTTGGATACTAACCCAGCACACTCTTATAGTATTCTCAAAACATCTCTTAATGAAACAGGTTTTTAATAGCATACTGGAATAATTATTTGCTTATAATTATATAATGCTTTTATGCTTTTTAAAGATGATTTTATCTTTTTGTCTCATATCTTCTCAGCAATGCTGTACAGTAGAAACTATGTTTTCACAGTAGAGTGAAAACTAAAGTAGAATGTAAATGTCTTAGATTATTAGACTGAGCCAGGATAGGATGTAAGTAGTCTAAGTATAATCTTGTATACTTTTTTCATGTAATTAGCAGTTCTTGATACTGTACTTTTTATATAGTAGAAGTATTTGTGGAATTGAATTATCAGGTGATCTAAATAAAACATTGTGGTTGAGGGTTTTGTAACAAGAAATTCTTGCTTACAAGACAGAGTAAGATAATTGTATATAAGCTTAAGCATATAAGAAAATAAAGCTTTTCTTGACAGTGTATGACAGCACACGAGAAATCAAATGGGGAATAGGTTATACATTTGTTGTCAGGTATTTTATAACTATTAGGCATTATAACATGATGAAATTTTATTTCAACAACTTGCTTTGACTATGAGGTACTACATAAATTAATACTTTAAAATATCAACATAAAAATGTATTGGCAAGCAACCACTGAAAAATGTTTTGGGAAAGAACATTAGTAACAGATGTACAAATTCTAGCCAACAAATAATCTTAATGAAGGCAGTTAATACTGCTGTTCTGCTTAGCAGAACAGAAACATTCTTAAACCATATGCAGAAAAGTACAGTATATTGTAGTGGAACTAAAAATAAATATGAATGAATTTTTACATAAACCCATTAATTCTGCTACTGGGTTATTCAACGTTTTAGGGTTCTAGACGAAGAATCTTCTATGCTTATATTGGTTCAGAAAATGGTAGGTTTTATTTCAGTATAGTTAAGCTACTTCATTTATTAATAATTATAATTCAGTGATTTCCCTATTTTAATAGTATGAATTAAGATACTTAAAACATAAAAGTATTTTCATTTGTCAGTCTACGAAAGAAAAATGATTTCATTAAGATAAAACCATTATACTGGATCATTTGAGAAAATACACAATTCCAAGAACTCATTCATCTGTTTGTCTTTATTTTCTACTTTGATGTATAAAAACTTCAAGGTAGCTTAAAAGCATATGTAAAATATAAAAGAGCATAAGCAAATTAATAAAAACATGGGTAAGGACATTTCGAACTAAAACTGCCTGCCTGTCATTCGAACCTACGTACTTGCTGCAGGTAGTCCACAAATTCGGCTTGGAATTTTTTTTTTTTTTTTTTGAGATGGAGTCTTGCTCTGTCGCCCAGGCTGGAGTGCAGTGGTGCTGCCACACCCAGCTTATTTTTGTATTTTTTTGTAGAGACAGAGTTTTGATATGTTGACCAGGCTGGAGTCAAACTCCTGGCTTCAAGTGATCCACCTGCCTCAGCCTCCCAAAGTGCTGGAATTACAGGCGTGAGCCATTGCACCCGGCCTGAGTTTTCAAAGGGAAAATGGAAACCTTGTTGTTTTCACAATTTGCAAAGTTCATGAGATAAAACACAAATCTATTGTTTGAGATAGTGTAAGATAATATCACATGAATTTTCCCGAGGGCCTGTCTTAACAAGGATAGTGTTTTAAATAATGTAAATGTTGTTATCTAACAAATTATACATTTCATGGGGTTTATGTCATATAATGATCTTTAGCCTGTGCTGTTGGCATGATACCCAGGATTTTCTTGACTCCCAAGGGTAACAAAAACATTCTTAGTCAGGTATTAAAGTTATTTTCACCCAGTTATTACTGATAGATGCATTTCAAAGGTGGTATTAGACATAGACCAGTTGGTCTCAACTTTAGTATAACTTACAGAGCTCAGCCCTACCCTCCCACCCCATAAGAGTTGCTGATATAGTAGGTCTGGGGTAGGGTGCAAGAATTTGCATTTCTAACAGGTTTCCTAATGAAGCTGATCTGGGACCACAGTTTGAAAACAACTGTGTTATACAGTAATTTGGGACAGATTGTACCTGACACTGATCTGCAATGCTGTCAACTCTGAGGTTTGTTTTAGGCCGAAGAGAACCATTATGTACAAGTGGGAGGCCTTGTGCTGGAGAAACTCAGTCTTTCCTCACAGGGTTGTATGTGAAAGTCCTTATTGGTTCCTCATAAATGTTTGTTGGATCTCAGTCTCTTTCCTGCATATACATTAGGTCCTGATACTTAGGAATTGAAAGTATGTATCTGACATAAGTTGGATGGGAATTTAATCACCTTGAGAAACTCTCATGGGAGGTGTAGAAAGATGAATATGAGATAAGAGAAGGAAATATGGAGCTGCCAGTACATTTCAGCAGTGTTGTACACATGGTATTAGCCTCATTATACAAATGAAGAAAATGATGGGGGGTTGCAGAGGGTGCCAAAGTGACTTGTAGGTGGTTATTATTTTAATATCATCATTACTAATATTCTATTCGTGAGTGATTTAAAGAAAGTCTAACCATATCTGATACTGCTTGACTTTTACATAAATTAATACGCTGAATATTTTCATTTTAGATTGCAAATTCAACTGCCATAAACGCTGTGCATCAAAAGTACCAAGAGACTGCCTTGGAGAGGTTACTTTCAATGGAGGTAAAATTCTTTTTCTTAATTTCTGTGAAAGATCAGAAAAGGCCATGATTCTTTGGTGTACTATCATTGGATAAGGTTCTGTTTTCCTAATTTGTTTCTTAAAGATTTTCTTCTGATTTAATAATCAAGCAAAATACAGAGACCACTGACAGTATACATTTATTAGTAATCATGCCTTCCCGTCTTTCCTCTGGCCACCTGTTACTTTGTAGTCTAATATAGCCAGTGGTACTACATATCCTCTTTCATTTTTAGACATAAAAGAACTTGTTTTAAAACCCTGCTCTTGTCTCTATTCTTTCATAGTTCTAATATGTACTAACTGCTTGCTATACCAGGCACTGTTATAAACTCTTTAAATATATTGACATTTCAACCTAAGAACAACCCTTTGAGGTAGGTACTAAGAGATGAGTAAACTGAGGCACAAATACATGAAGTAACTTGCCCCAGAAATACAGGCAATAGGTGGCAGAGCTGGAAGTTAACCAGACCCACATGGTCTGATTCCTTAGTCCCTAGTGATTAGAACACACTATACTGCCTCACTGTCCCTTTCTCTGTCAAATAATCATTATCCATTTTCCCTTTGGGGCCTTTTTTTTTGTTTTCAAGATAATACTAAGCAAGGCAGGTACCTTTTTTTGGAAGGAAGCAGTAAGGACTCTAACCTTTCAGCATAATTTTCCTTTAACAATTTACATGACTGGTAAAAATTTCACGTAAGTAGTTCTGTAAAAGGAAAAGCATAAAAGGAATGAAAATTCTCTTTGGCAGACTTTAATTAACATTTTCTCTTGTGGCATGTTTTCTATGGTTGTTGGTTGTCTTAGTCTGTTTGTGCTACTATAACAAAATACCACAAGACTGTGTAGCATATAAACAACAGAAGTTTATTTTTCATAGTTCTGGAGACTAGGAAGTCCAGGGCACTGACAGATTCTGTGTCTGGTGAAGGGGGTCCCATTTCCTGGTTGATGGCACCTTGTAGTTGCATTCTCACATGGTGGAATGAGAGAAGGAGCTCCTGTGGGCATATTTTATAAGGGCACCCATCCCAAAGACTCCACCTTCCAAAGACCCACCACCAACTAATACCCTTGCCTTGGGAGTTAAGATTTTTAAGGGGAACAAACATTCAGACCATAGCACTGATAACACCTTGACAGAGCATGATTGGTTTTCTCTTTCAGTTAATCTGAATTAGTATAGTTTGTCTATAACTAAAGACTTTAAAAAATTTATACTTCATGTATTTGTGTTTTCGTGCTTTTCTACCTTTTAACAAGTGGATACGAAATACCGTTTATCTTAATGTGCATTTGATTACTAGTGAGATGCCCAAACTCACTAGTAACCAAAGAAATGTACCATTTTACATTAGCAGTGTATGAGGATTCTGATTTCTCTACATCCCTACCACCACTTATTGTTTATCTTTTTGATTACAACCATCCTAGGTAGTGCGAAGTGGTATCTCATTGTAGTTTTCATTTACACTTCCATGGTGGCTAATAATATTGAGCATCTTCATGTGTTCATTTGCCTTTTTTTTTTTTTTTTTTTTTTTTTTTTTTTGAGACGGAGTCTCGCTCTGTCGCCCAGGCTGGAGTGCAGTGGCCGGATCTCAGCTCACTGCAAGCTCCGCCTCCCGGGTTTACGCCATTCTCCTGCCTCAGCCTCCCGAGTAGCTGGGACTACAGGCGCCTGCCACCTCGCCCGGCTAATTTTTTGTGTTTTTTTTTAGTAGAGATGGGGTTTCACCGTGTTAGCCAGGATGGTCTCGATCTCCTGACCTCGTGATCCGCCCGTCTCGGCCTCCCAAAGTGCTGGGATTACAGGCTTGAGCCACCGCGCCCGGCCTCATTTGCCATTTTTATGTATCGTTTGAAAAACACACCTATTCAGATCCTTTGCCCATTTATTTATCTGTTTATTTTTCATTGAGTTGTAAGAATTTTTAAATACCCTGGATACTAGTCCCTTATCTGGTATATGATTTGCATATATTTTCTCCCATTCTGTGGGCTTTCCTTTCACTTTGTAAGGTATTGTTTGTAGCACAAAAGTTTTGTATTTCCATGAAATCCAATTTATTTTATTTATGTTGTCACTTATGAAAGCTTTGCCTAACCAAGGTCACAAAGATCTACTCTCATGCTTTCTCCTATGAGTTTTATAGTTTCAGCTCTTACATTTTATGTGGTCCACTTTGAGTTAATTTTTATATATGATTTACATCTTCATTCTTTTGCATGTAGATATACAGTTATCCTAGCACCATTTACTTAAAAGACTATTTCTTGCCCATTGAATTTTCTTGACACTCTTGTCAAAAATTAGTTGACCATAATGGTGGTGGCTTATCTTCGTTTATAGTATCTTTTGTCATATGGAAATTTAAAATTCTAACGTAATTGAATTAATTAACTTTGTGCCTTATGGTTTGTGTATTTTGTATCTTCTTTAAGAAATACCTTATCTTGGGCTAGGCGCAGTGGCTCATGCCTGTAATCCTAGCACTTTGGGAGGCCGAAGTGGGTGGATCCCCTGAGGTCAGGAGTTCGAGACCAGCCTGGCCAACATGGCGAAACCCCATCTCTACTAAAGATACAAAAATTAGCTGGGCATGGTGGTGGGCACCTGTAATCCCAGCTATACTCGGGAGGCTGAGGCTGGAGAATAGCTTGAACCTGGAAGGTGGAGGTTGCAGTGAGCCAAGATCACACCATTGCACTCCAGCCTGGGTGACAAGAGTGAAACTCTATCTCAAAAAAAAAAAAAAGAGAAATACTTTACTTAACTCATAAAGATATTTTCTTACATTTTAAGACTCTTAAGACTTTTTTCACATTTAATAGACTTCCTCTATTAATACAAAAATCTGAAATTCATTTAAAATTTTACCAGAACCTTCCAGTCTGGGAACAGATACAGATATACCAATGGATATTGACAGTAATGACATAAATAGTGATAGTAGTCGGGGCTTGGATGACACAGAAGAGTCATCTCCCCCAGAAGATAAGATGTTCTTCTTGGATCCATCTGATCTCGATGTGGAAAGAGATGAAGAAGCCGTTAAAACAATCAGGTAACATATATACATATTACAAGCTACTTCCAGATGCAAGGTCAGTTCAGGATCTCATTAAGAAAAAGCCATGTCTCTTTAAGTGGGACCTTAAAAGTAACTTAAAATCTAAATAAATTGTGGCTAATTCTTTTACATGCAATGTAGTATTTCCGAAATAAATTATATCACCCTTGCCATCCACTCAAGATGGGGAGGTATGAGAATCCTTGTTTTTGTTTGTTTTTTTGTTTTGTTTTAAAGAAAAATGCTTTATTTATGTATGTTCTAGATATAAAACCTAGTTGTAGAACAGTCACTGCAAGGTATCAGTATTGAACTTCCAGTTAAAGCAACCTGTTTTTCACACAGGCAGCTTTAAGTGGTAGTAGAAACGGCAGTAAAGAATATACTCATGAAAATGTTGCACAAGGATAATGGTGATGAAGTTGAGGGCAGTTTTCATATTGCCACAGTTAATCTGACTATTAGCATTTTGTAAAAATACTATTAAGACTGTAAAACCATTCTAAATATGCCACTATGCTCATAGAAATTCAGTTTTTGTAGCCTAAAGGATATACTACCTTGTAGCAAAATGTCCCCATTTTGGCAGGTTTTGTTTTTCATTGGAAACGAAGAGTTACTTAAAATGAGTCATTTATTACAATCTCAGATGGCTGAGTTGTCATTTATTCAGTTTGGCTTATCATTAAAGAACAGTTATTAGTATCATTAGCATTATTAACAAAAATGTTGTTTACCCATTTTGGAGACTATTCCAGAACCTAGCTAATTGGGGTTTTTTTTTTTTTGAGACGGAGTCTCGCCCTGTCACCAGGCTGGAGTGCAGTGGCGTGATCTCCGCTCACAGCAACCTCTGCCTCCAGGGTTCAAGCGATTCTCCTGCCTCAGCCTTCCAAGTAGCTGGGACTACAGGCGCGCATCACCACGCCCGGCTATTTTTTGTATTTTTAGTAGAGATGGGATTTCACCATGTTGGCCAGGATGGTCTCGATCTCTTGCCCTTGTGATCTGCCCGCCTTGGTTTCCCAAAGTGGTGAGATTACAGGTGTGAGCCACGGCGCCCGGTGAACCAGCTAGTTTCTTAATCATGAATACTTCATAGTTTAAAAAAGAAAGTATTTAACTGTTTGAGGCCCACATTTCAAAACAGTGTATTTTATACATACATCCCAAATTTTAGTTATTGAGCCATGTTTCAGTGCTGCCTGATTTGACTCATTACATTTTCTTAATTAGTATCTGTAAATCATTTTCCTTTAAATAACTTCTAGTAGAGGTACATTTTGCTAACAACATGATTAAATGGATTTGACATTTGAGCCATGTGAATTCGAGTTATATATTTGCATTTTACCTTGTTATGCATTTGTTAGTCTATCATGCTGCCTACAGCAAGAAAACTCTTCAACTGCAAGCCCAAATGAGATCCTCTCCTGGGCTCCAAATATTTCAGTTTGAGAGGGTGCTTTCTGCTCTGCTCATTGTTGTTTTATTTTATTTTATTTTATTTGTGATCCTCCAGAAAACATTCATGACAAGTAAATAGGATTTAAAATATTAATTTAAAATAGAATCAATTATGTATCATCATAACAGGATTAATTTTTCTTAAGCCATTGTTTATTTTACTAAGATATTTTGAAAATTTTTAGCTTAATTATCTTTCAGAAAGCTTCATGTTCCTACAGTATTTATGACTTTTTAAAAATCTACACAAACTTATAAATTTTAAATATTTTTTAGTCCATCAACAAGCAATAATATTCCGCTAATGAGGGTTGTACAGTCCATCAAGCACACAAAGAGGAAGAGCAGCACAATGGTGAAGGAAGGGTGGATGGTCCATTACACCAGCAGGGATAACCTGGTCAGTAATCAAAAACGTTTAATATGTTAGTAAGACTTTGTTATGAGTTTCATTTTGTGCATTTTTTAAATCAAAATGATGATGAGATATATATTAAGACATTATATACACTGCCGCAATTTGTAAAAGATGCACTGGAATTATAAATTTGTAAGGAATTTTTAACAGGCAGAATATTTAATGTATTGTCTTTACAAACAGTCAATATTCAAAAAAAAAACTGACAAGCAGTCAGTATTCAAAAAGGATCTGAGATTGTTCCACAATAAAAAACAATTAACTCGAAACACAATGGAGTCACAAATAGAGATAGAAGGAACTGAGACTTCATCTAAAAAGTCAACTAATTACCAAAGATAGGAAGGAAGCATATTTGGTTTTATGTAGACTTTAACTTGGTGTAAATATGCAAGTTGTTTTTTAGATCCAGCAAAGACAAGGAATGATGACATTCTAGTAGACAACAGATTTGAAGAATCAGCGTAGTATAATAGCTAAGAACATAGACTTTGGAGCTAGACTGCCTAAGTCTCTGTAACTTACTATAAAACTGTATGAACTTGGGAAAGTTACTTAGTTTCTTTATGCTTTCATTTCCTTGTGTAAAACTGGCATAATAATGGTAGCCACCTAATAAATCCAAATCAGTTAATATATGAGAAGATCTTGGAACAGTGTCTGGCATACAGGAAGCACCCAATAAATGTTAGTAGCTAGTATTTTATTTTTAAAGTTTGCTGAGTAGATTATTGAAACAAGCTTTCTAATAAACCTTTTAAGAATAAAATGTACCCAATACATTTAGCTGGTGTAAAGTTTTGTATGATGACAACAGTATAGACTGCAGTGTGTGTTTTATTTATAGTTCATATCCTTGCGAATGTAACTTGAAGTGGTGTGCCTACATTTGCGAATTTAATGGTATATCAAAGGTGCTATTACATCAAATTAACGGGGGAAGATAGTTAATTCAGTAAATGGTGTTGGGACAACCATGTATCATTTTGAAAAAGATAAAGTTATATATATATATATATATATCTCATACTTTATACATAATAAATCTAAATGTATCAGAGATTTGAATGTAAAGAAATTTAACAGAAGAAACTTGAGGAGAATTATTTTACAAACTCAAAGAATAAAAGATCAATAAATTCAATCTCATTAAAAAATTGTATGTGGCAAAATCCAAAAGTAAAGACAAATGAGAAACTAGAAAAAGTATTTTCAGCTCATTCTAAACAAGGGTTAATTCCACAAGATGTGAAGAATGCCACAAATTGATAAGAAAAAGACCACAACACAATAGGAAAATGAACAAAGAATATGAACAGAGAGTTTCACAGGAAATACAAATGACTCTTACACAAAAGAACTTGATTTCATTTATAATAAAAGAAATATCACTTTAACCTTTCACTGAAATATCAGTTTTTATTTTTCAGTATAGCAAAGATCAAAAAGTTAACATACTGCATTAGTGAGGGTGTGAGTAACTAGGGACTCTCATATGTTGCTGAAGAGACTATAAATTGGGTCAAATCTTGTGTAAAATAATATAACACTATCAGGCAAAATTACATGTGCACATGTCTGTTGACCCAGCAAATCAGCTTCTAGAAATATAGCCTATAGGTATATTACATATTTTTATGTGTGTGTATGTGTGTAATATATATGTATTCATGTGTGCATATATAAAATTCTCTAAAAGGATTTGCAGAAACCTGGTAACATGCTTTGCCTGGAGTAAGGGTGAGGAGTGGGGATGAGTGATGGTGGGAGTGCTGCTTTTCACCATACATCCTTTTTATATCTTGAGAATTTTGAACCTCATGAATCTTATTCAAAAATACAAATTTATGAATGTAAATGAAGGGAAAAGTTAGGTACAAGCACTTTGGAGGAATCATTTTTGAACCTCACAGTTTTCCAATCTTTATTTTATAGAGAAAGAGGCATTATTGGAGACTTGACAGCAAATGTCTAACATTATTTCAGAATGAATCTGGTTCAAAGTATTATAAGGTAAGGATTTTACATTTTAAAAAATATAAGCGTTAAAATAGTGTGTTTTTTTCAGATAATATTCATTAACTGTTATATTTGAATATATATAATGACTCTAGCTAGTATGATTTATAGAAGTCACTGTTAGGTTCCTTGTTGAAGCACCTATTTCCCATACCAAATTTCACTCCCCCACAGCAGCTCTCCTACCAGACTGTTTGTTGTTGTTGTGTATTTATTTATTTCTGGCTTGCCTGTCAGGTTGCTGCTGCTTTCCTTCTGGATACTATGATTTAGATTAGACTGCTTAGAAAGTCCCATCATCATTGCCTGTCCAGAAGAGGTCAGTGAGGTATTTAGTATTTCTCCCACCTTCCACCCTTACCTTGGGTTCCAATTCCCAATTGCTTGTTTTGGCTCTTAATCTCCTTTTTACAGTCTTCCTTGCTTGGCTTACTCCACGTTTTGCCACATCATGAACTGACAGCAAGCAAGATTATAACCAAGCAGTTAGGTCAGTAAGAGAGAATGAGAACTAATGGCTTGCTTTGAGCAGGTGTTTTTTTGTTTGTTTGTTTTTTATTAAGTTTTTTTGCCTTAGGAAGTAGACTAAAAACATAATAATTGCTACAGTTTACCCTGGTGGACAGAACCAGAATGGAGTGGCTTAAACAACTGACCAAGATTCTGCTTTTTCTGCCATTATTTCTGCTGCTTACTCACTTTCTGCTTCTTACTTACTTCTTACTTACTTCTATATCTTGTAGACTACAGCCACTAGATAAGTAGTTGTGAAGCTGAGTTAATGACGGTTGGAAGTTAGAAGTGTTGGAAATAGTGGCAGATTACTCTCCTAAATCTTCTTCTTCCTTGCATCCTAATGATCTGCTACTGGCTTAGTTATCATAGTCCATGCTCTGCCTCTGGCATTGCTGGACATTGCAGCTCATTCAAGACAGGCCATGTCATAAGACTCGACTGTGTGTTACATGTTGCATACTTGTGTCTGTCTGAATGGCATTCATTGAAATGCCTATCTCTGGTTCTTTAGTGTATTTAAAAGTAAAAACAAAGATGTATTCTTATTTTTCAATGCTTAATTTTTTACTTCAGGAAATTCCACTTTCAGAAATTCTCCGCATAGCTTCACCACGAGATTTCACAAACATTTCACAAGGCAGCAATCCACACTGTTTTGAAATCATTACTGATACTATGGTATACTTCGTTGGTGAGAACAATGGGGACAGCTCTCATAATCCTATTCTTGCTGCCACTGGAGTTGGACTTGATGTAGCACAAAGCTGGGAAAAAGCAATTCGCCAAGCCCTCATGCCTGTTACTCCTCAAGCAAGTGTTTGCACTTCTCCAGGGCAAGGGAAAGATCACAGTAAGCAATAAACCTCTTGATGGCTTTTTCTCCTCTTTAGTTCTTAAGCACTTTGTGGGTATGGTTGTGTTCCTTTGTTCCTTTTAATGTTCATCCTAAGCTTTGTCTTTAGTAACCAATACCATTAGTTAATTCTTTTTTTTTTTTTTTTTTTTTGAGACAGACTCTCACTCTGTTGCCCAGGCTGCAGTGCAGTGGCGCGATCTCAGCTCACTGCAAGCTCTGCCTCCCGGGTTCATGCCATTCTCCTGCCTCAGCCTCCCAAGTAGCTGGGACTACAGGCGCCCGCCACCACGCCCGGCTAATTTTTTGTATTTTCAGTAGAGATGGGGTTTCACCATGTTAGCCAGGATGGTCTCGATCTCCTGACCTCGTGATCCACCCGCCTCGGCCTCCCAAAGTGCTGGGATTACAGGCGTGAGCCACCACACCCGACCGGTTAATTCTTTTATAAAATTGTATTGGTTATAGTATATATATGTACATACAATGCCCAGCGCTAGGCAGAGTCACTTTTCCTACATGAAAATCCTGGCTATACCATCTTGTTACATGATCAGGCAAGTACTTTACCTGACTGTAGTAGTAAGTACTTCATAGGGTTTTCAGTATTAAATGAAAGAGAACCTGTAAGATACAGAACAGTGCTTGGCATCCGTAAAGTCTCATTAGATTATGCCTACTACTGGTATTAATATTTTGCTTTATATAGTGGGATATAAACAGGCAATAAAGTATTACGGTTCACATCACACTCATGAAATCTGTGAAGTCAGAAAGCATACAGAAATATTTAAAAATCATTGAAACATGTCTTGCACCAACAAAATTTATATAATTAAACCTAAATTGGATAAAGGTTCAAAAGTAAACAGTTAACAATCAAAAGGTCACTATAATGCCACTTCTCCCTCATTAACATTGTGTTGCTTACGGGGACACATAACTCATTCATTTGAGAAATATACTCAAATTGAAATACGTATCAACAACTTTCCAAATGTAGTTTATTTTAGTTTAGCTGTATTATTTTGTACAACTGTTGTGCTAGGCCCTGAACTAAAATACAAAATAAATACAGAAATCATAAAAGCTCTTTAGGGAGAGATGGGATATATAAAGGTATTAGATGGTAGCATAAAGCAGTACAGTGCAAAAGTGAGGAGGAATACATTACTTAAAAAACTCAGATACAGACAGGAAGAGTAAGCAAGACTTCACAGAAGAACCTGATTTGAACCTCAGGTAGGAATACAGTAGGTAGAGCTGAATGGGAGTGATGGAGGGATAACCATTATTTAGTTGAGACAGGTGTGATGAGGATCATGACTGTGTACATGTTTGGTGTTCAGTACTGATTTTGGGTTGGAATGGATGTAGGTAGATGGATGTTTCACAGTGGTTCTTAAGTTTTGGAGGTTTTTAGACAGAACTCTATGTCATTCTAATTAAAACCAGGACTGTTTCCTCAGAAAATAATACAGGCACTTACACACTTTTTAAAAGAAGTGATTTATTTCAGGTAATAAATGTATTAAAGTACCAAAAAAACGCAACATTATAAAATTATAAAAATGCAAGCAATTTATAAGTGTATAAAAACTCTTTGTTCCCCAACCCCACCTCTTCTACTCACCAGAAGTAATCATAGACTTTTGTTTTTAATTTAAGCACTGCTACCCTGCAATTCCCTGGACTCCGCTTCCCCTCGTCCCCACCAAGAGACAGGGTCTTGCTATGTCGCCCAGGTGAGAGTGCAGTGCAACCTCAAACTCCAGGGCTCAAAGGATCCTCCTGTCTCAGCTTCCTGAGTAGCTAGGACTACAGGTGCACACCACTGTGCCTGGCTAATTTTAAAATTTTTTGTAGAGATAGGGTATCATGTAGCCCAGGTGGTCTCAAACTCCTGGGCTCAAGTGATTCTCCTGCCTCAGCCTCCTAATGCACTAGGATTACAGTGCAACTTCCCTTTTTAACTCAGTAATAATCATGACTAGCTTTCTGACTTTCTGATTCAGTATTTATAGCCCTACATCATCGATTAAATGTTGAGATAGTATTCTTTTGTATGGATGTATCATCTAGTTTCCTGTTGATGGGTTGTATGTGTAGGTTTTTTTAATGTACATAATTGTATTAACTGTGTGTTAAACTTTTTAAAGTTTGATATACCATGAGCATTCACATGTCAGTAAAGATTAATATTATTTTCATATACTAAATTTTGTCCTTTTCTCAACTATCTTTTTTATATTTTACAGAAGATTTGTCTACAAGTATCTCTGTATCTAATTGTCAGATTCAGGAGAATGTGGTAAGTAATCGTTATAGCTAACGTGTAAACTGGGTGATTAAGGAAAATAAAAGGTGAAAATCTTTATTAGAGAAATTGGTTCATCACCCAAAGTACTAGGCTAGACTTTACGGTTGATAACTTCCCTAAGGAGTTCTGCTTTATAGAGGAAACTAAGGCAGATTTTTTAAATTAAAAATAAAGCTAACTTTTTCACTAGAAAAAGTTACATTAGAATATTACAAAATGATAAGACCGGTTCAGAGAGAAGGCAAACATTACTTCTTGTGGGGTCAGCAGGGGAAGCTTCCTAAAGGAAGTGCAATTTGAGCTATACTGGAAAGGATGGAATGGATTACTGACAGACGTGCTGAAGGGATGAGGGTTGGGGAACAACCTTTCATGCAAGTACAGGGAGCACCAGGATGAACAAACAGGGAAGCAGGAAATGGACTCTTAAGGAATGATGAATAAATTAAGTTTGGCTGGTGTATATAGGTATGCTTAGGGTTTTACAACAGGTCAGCAACTTTTTCCATAAACTTTTTAGTAAATAACTTAGGCTTTGTAGACCAGCAGTCCCTAATCTTTTTGGCACCAGGGACTGGTTTTGTGGAAGAGTTTTTCCATGGAGGTTGGGTTTGGGAGATGGTTTCGGAATGAACCACGTCGATCATCAGATTCTCATAAGGAATGCACAACCGAGATCCCTCGCAGGCACAGTTCACTGTAGGGTTTGCGCTCCTCTGAGAATCTAATGCCTCTGCTGATACGGCAGGAGGCAGAGCTCGGGCAGTAATGCTTGCTCGCCTGCTGCTCACCTTCTGCTGTGCAGCCCAGTTCCTAACAGGCCACAAACAGTTACCAGTCTGTGGCCTAGGGCTTGGGGACCCCCTGTTGTAGACCATATACAACTATGCAACTATGCGGTTGTGGCAAGAAAGCAGCTATAGGCAATATATAAGTGAATGAGCATGACTATGTTCCAATAAAACTTTATTTATGGACCCTGAAATTGAATTTCATTTAATATTTACATGTCACAGAATATTATTTTGATTTGTCCAGTCATTTAAAGACCATTTTTAGATGGGTCTTTAGAAAAAGACCCATCTAAAAATGACCCTTTCTAAAAGGGTCCATAGAAAAAGTAGCAGCAGGCCGAATTTTGCCTACAAGCCGGAGTTTGCTAACCCCTGGACTAGAGGGAAAACAGTCTAGAAAAGGAAGTCAGTTGTTTGTTATAGATAATTTCTCAGATTAAAATCTCTCTTTTCTACTTGGGGCACTTAGCTGTTACAGTTCTTTAACATATAAATGTTGTTTAAAATCTCTCTTTTCTACTTGGGGCACTTAGCTGTTACAGTTCTTTAACATATAAATGTTGTTTAAGATTTCTAAGATTGCAGTGAAGACTGGACTCTAGTAATGTTATTGGAGATAGAGAATTTCAGAGAAATAATCTGAGTCTCTTGTCCTGTTGGGAGGTAGAATAGACACCATATTCTTGGGGAGAGACGGAGGAATATCAAAAAACACGAGAGCTCAAATTTTGAATAATCCCATGGGAACTGAGGATATATCCATCCATGTCATGGGGGAAAAGGATTCAGAACTGGCTTTTAACAATTGTATATACACATATATACACACACACTTTCCTAGCAGTTATTATATATACACTGGATGCCTCCTAATCTGATTAGAACCAAAATTTGGTTAAACAAAAAGTTGATTAAAGTTGGGAGGCTTATAAAAATGGTTCTTACAAACCTTAACATTTTAATTACAACTTAACACATATACATGCATATTCACTGGCTTTTGTTGCAGGGTTGAGGCTTTGTCTTTATAAGTGTGGGTCTGCTAAGTGAATTTCCACTTTCTTTTCATCAGTCACACCTGTAATGCAATTTTGACACTAAACATCCCAAATTAGTATATTAGTTCTGTTAGTTCTCACAGCAACAGATACTATAAAAAAGAAAAAAAAAAAGGGAACGGCAAAGAGCAGTGAGGAAAGATAGAGGAATGGATTTGAGTTAGACTTTCTCTCACACGTATTCTTTTATTCAGTCTCAAAGTCAGGCTAATCCCAGTAATATGAACTTTTGAGTTTTTCTTTCAAAAACCAAAGAGAGCAAATCTCTTTAAAGGTAAAATAGGTAAAATTTCATTTCTAATTTTTTTAGGTAAATTTACTTATAGAGATCACTACTTAATAAATACAAGATTTTTTTTCTTCTTGAGATGGAGTCTCGCTCCTGTTGCCCAGGCTGGAGTGCAATGTCACAATCTTGGCTCACCTCAACTTCCGCCTCCTGGGTTCCCGCGATTCTCCTGCCTCAGCCTCCCAAGTAGCTAGGATTACAGGCATGCGCCACCTCACCTGGCTAATCTTGAATTTTTAGTAGAGACGGGGTTTCTCCTTGTTGGTCAGGCTGGTCTCGAACTCACAACCTCAGGTGATCCGCCTGCCTCAGCCTCCCACAGTGCTGGGATTATAGGCGTGAGCCACCACACCAGGCCTAAATACAAGATTTTTAAAATTCAAAGCATTTTTTTCCTGAAAGTCTTATACAATACATTATACTTGCACATAAAATTTGGGCTTAACCTCTTATAGAAAATAGAAAGCCTATGTTTTCATAAAATAGTTTGCACTTTATGGAAATTAGTTGCTTCTAACATAAACAAAAATGTATTTAAGTATTTGAATGAAGAAAGAGATGTTGACATTGTATTATAGAAATAAATAATACTAACTGCTTACTTTATCCTACCAGGATATCAGTACTGTTTACCAGATCTTTGCAGATGAGGTGCTTGGTTCAGGCCAGTTTGGCATCGTTTATGGAGGTAAGCAACTACAGCCATTTGCATATTGTGCACATTAAAAACTGGAAAATGTGAAACATCTGCCAGCTGTTTTGTCATCTCATAGTTTTGTCCAGTGGCCTTTTTTTCAAAGACTGACTTGTATCTTTCAGCTAAATCCTTCTCACTGTAATTTGAGTATTCATTCCTTAATTTCATTGCAAACTTTAAAAAGTAACAGAATCAGAAAATTTTACAGTATTTTTTTATCTCTTCTTGTAGCTCACACATAGAGATGTTTGTCAGAGGCAGCGGGGAGATGATTTGAAGTTTATGTTGGGCTGAGTGGGCTTATTCATTGAAGTATATTTCCTACTAGTATTTCAACACAAATGGCACCATTTGTCTACTGTTGGCATGATTGTTCTATCAAGTCTGAAAACCTGAACCTGAAATCCAACTCTGCGATTTAGGATATTGATGAAGTCATTTAACCTCACTGTGCATTAGCATCTTCAGCAGCTGTTTAATGGAGCTAATAAAACCTGACCTGTGTAGCTCATACGGCTTAAATATTAATTAAACTTAATATATGTAAAGATACTAAGATACAGAAGAAATGTTAAACCCTTGTTACCCCTTGTTAAGACTTGGTACAGTAGTTTCTTAGTTGGCTGTTCTGCCTCCATTCTTACCTTTTCATATAACTCTTGGAGTGAATCTTTCAGAAAATTCACATCTGATATTAATATTACCTCACATGGAACCCTTAAGTGGTTCACAGTCATCTACAGGTTCATAGCCAGTTTCCTTAGCAGAGGATTTCAAGGCTGCTGTGAATCTCCCTGCTTCTCTAGCCTCAGTTCTAATTGCAACTTCCTCTTTGCTTTCTATCTTTCAGTCCTATTTACATGCCTCCATACCCTTTGCCTCTCTGCTCCTTCTCCACCCCTTTGTCTGTCTAGTGAACATTTTTTCATACTTCAGGGCTCAACTAAAGGGTTTCCTCTGTGGAAATTTCTTGTCCCCATACCTATCTCTCCATCAAATAAAAACATTGTTCCCCTTTAGTACTCGTGCTACCTAACATACATACTTCTATCACAATATCTATTACCCTTTGGGTTTATATTATTGTCTTCCCACTGAACTTTATTGGAGGGTTGGCTGTGAGATGTCTGGATTTTCTTTGTATTCCTAGCACCTAGTGTTGTGACATAAAACAGTTGCCCAGAAAATGTGTTGACTCTGCATGCATATACAGTATCTATGGTTTGCAACTTCAGATTTGTCAGTTCTAAGAGTAGTTACATCTCTGGAGGACTTCCCGTCATCAAAGGAACAAAGAACTGTCTGAGGTACCTTTGGCTTCTTACCAAAATTGCACACATTTGTTCAGTCTTTTCAAGTAGACTTACGATTGTGCCATTGAGACAAATGAGTTAATCTAAAATAAATAGCTATGTAGAGAAGAGCAAGTCACATACATATTCGAAGAACAAACACCAAAAATATACCTGTCATTTTCACTGCTTAATCTGTAGCATCTAAAGGCATACCTCATATATAATAGGTATAACTAGTTAATTTGAATTAATAAATGAGGGAATGACTGTTTATTATAATAGTCTTCTATCTTTTTTAAATATCTAGATTCTAGAACATAGAGACAAATACAAATTTTTTATATCTAGATTCTAGAATACAGAGACACCCAGAGTTTGTGGGTACATGGTTAAATCACTCTGTGCTGACTTCACTGAATCTAGAATAAAATTGATTCATTCATACAGTATTTCCATCTTGACAGAGTCTCTGAAGGACTAGGTCAGGGTAATGAACTATCATTTATTTAACAAGGTAGATTACTTTTCAGCAACAAGTTCATTCAAATTTTTTCCTGTTTAGATAATGCAGCTGACTTTATTAGGGGCAAATGTTATGTATGGAGGGGAAAACAATTTTTTCCTAAATTAAAGGTGAGTGAAGGAGTGTGGAGAAAGAACAAAAATGAGCCAAAAAGAAAATTCAAGAGTAAATACATATAAATTTCAGTCTGTGGACAACTCCCTAATAAAGCTGTCAGTTTGCTTCATTCTTTCCTATTCTTTTTTTCTTAATAGGAAAACATAGAAAGACTGGGAGGGATGTGGCTATTAAAGTAATTGATAAGATGAGATTCCCCACAAAACAAGAAAGTCAACTCCGTAATGAAGTGGCTATTTTACAGGTAAAAAATAAAATAAAATTTTAAAAGTGGTTTATTAAAGAGGCTGGTAAGAATCTGATTTAACTGCTTCTCTTGTTTTTTTAAGAAGGCAAAATTAGATTATGGTAATATAGGCATTATAGGGACTGCCAATATCTTGCTTTATGGTAGTATTAGAACACATTTTTGTGAGCAAAATCTTTTTTAAAAAAGTAAAATTTCATTCTTCATTCATTCCAGGAGCTCAAAATACTTAGGATACTTTGCCACTTGTTGTTAGGAGGTTACTGTTATACCCATTCAGTTTTCACGGGTGACATGCTTGATTGTCATAGCAATTACTGTGCAAATAAAGATTGCTTTAAAATTATGTACCTTTTAACAGCATTTATTTCATTAATTTAAAACTCTATTTACTTTTGTAATGGCTTAGTCGATTGGGGCATATTTTAAAAATATATTGGCAATGATTTCAATTCCATAAATTCCTGTGTTTTTCATCTAGCATTTTTACCCCTTGGAGGGTCATCTAGAAGAATAAAATTTAGCTTGATCCTTGGATCATTTTCTGAATATCATATAAATAATTTATAATACACAAATGTCTTAGTTATATAGCTTTTGCATATTATTAAAGAAATCATGGTCATATAATAGTTCATGCTGGCCAGGTGAGGTGGCGCACACCTGTAATCCCAGCACTTTGGGAAGCCAGGGCTGGTGGATCACCTGAGGTCAGGAGTTCGAGACCAGCCTAACATGGGGAGACCCCCATCTCTACTAAATACAAAAACTTAGGCCGGGCGCAGTGGTGCATACCCATAATCCCAGCTATTCAGGAGGCTGAGGCAGGAGAATCACTTGAACCTGGGAGGCAGAGGTTGCAGTAAGCTGAGATTGTGCCATTGCACTCCAGCCTGGGCAACAACAGCAAAACTGCATCTCAAAAAAAAAAAAAAGCCAGGTGTGGTGGCACATGCCTGTAATCCGAGCTACTTGGGAGGCTGAGACAGGAGAATCACTTGTACCTGGGAGGCGAAGGTTGCAGTGAGCTGAGATCCCGCCACTGCACTCCAGCCTGGGCGACAAGAGGGAAACTCTGTCTCAAAAAAAAAAACAAACATGGTTAATGCTGTCAGAGCCCCATTTGCTTTGGGTGAAATTCAAGAAGACACAACCTCCTTCTGAACTTGTTTCCTTGAAGAAGGTAAGAAACTTAAATGATTCATTTTACATTTATTATGTTACTTGTTGCTAGTAGTAACATTTGCCTCACTTTTCCAGAGGCATGATAATCAAAAAGCTGGTGGTCAAGTAGGTACCTGTGGTCACATCAAGGCTGTCTCCTCCTATAAAGCTACCTTTAAATAGAATATTAATAGCATTCATACTCTGTTGAATATGAAGAGTATGAATATGTTGTCAGGTATTTTTTACGTATCTAATTTTGGAACCCTCATTGTCCAACTAGTATGCAAAACAATAAAAGTTAAGGATATATTCCTACGGAATGATTTCTTCTTGATCACAAACAGCTCTGAATAAGCACTGAAGTTTTTTTCCTCTGTTACCAGCGATGGATCATAATAACTAAATTTAGGAATAACCAGGTAATGCACAGTGTGAAAAACTTCATTATTTGTATCATTTTGGTTATTTTCATCAATATTGCCCAAACTGGGAATAGATAGGAGGATGTCTCTATGCTATTTTCATACTAACTTTAATACAAGATTATCTTTGTTGTAGATTCTCTTCAGATTGTTTATGTAAGATATTTATACTTTTATATTTGGCTTTCCTTGTGTCAGCATTTATACTTAAGTACTTTTTCTCAGCATCACCCAGCAGGAAGGCAGGTTCAGAGTTTGAATCTAAGTCTGTCTGCAAACCACCTGTACTTTCGACTTTACATCATTGGACCGACCCACTGTGTGTGTGTGTGTGGTGTGTGTGTGTGTGTGTAGTATAAAGGTGAACTTTAGCTAACTGTATATGAATATTCATATAGAATATTGATATTCTAGAATATTCTATTAGTACAATCTGAATTCATGTAGGAAATACACTTCTTAAAAGGAAACTTTAAAAAATCATACCTCATTTACTGAAATTAGTTTCAAAAGATTTAGTTATGTGAGCATCACAGCTAATCTTTTTCACATGGGTTGGAAATAACCTACTACATTGTTACATGCACTCACACTACGTTTTGGCTCTCCTCTTCCCCATCCAACTGTATCATCTTTCCTTTTCCATTTTTGCCCCATGTCATTCTTATCTGTAGTTCTTCATCACACAAACCTGAAAGGCTGTCTGAACTCCTGTAGTTCATCCTGGTGCTGATACCTTTACCTGCATCCCTAGAGGCATCCATAGCTTTTCTTTCCCATGCCCACATATTTAGAGAAAAGATGGGGTGAAGATTGAGCATATTATTATTAAGACTACAACTTTGGCCTTTCCAGTGGCAAGGAGGAAAAATCACAGGATCATTGATTTAGAAGTGACCTTACAGTTTATCCAGGAGCATCCAACCTCTTTTGAGCTCTTGGTGACAGGCTTTGTAATTCTGTTTAATAGAAATGAGCACATCCCACTTTTAGATACCTGCGATTATTCTTTATGAAACTGAATCAAAATCACTTGAAAAAGATTCCACTGCAGACAATATACACAACAAATTGAGTCTTCCCCCCCCCCGCCCAAAAATAGCCATGTTGACTTTCTTGCTATTTCTCAAACATGCCAGACATGCTTCTGTCTCAAGAGGTTTGCATTAGCTGTTTCCTCTACCTGGAATGCTTTCTCCCTCAAATATCTGCTTGACATACTCCCTTATCTCCTTCAGGATTTTGCCCAAATACCATTTCCTCAATGAGGCCTCCACATTCTATTCAGCATTAAACCCACCCTCCCACCTTACTCCCTTACCTTAACTCTTTTTCTTTTCTCCATGGCATTTATCACCTTCATACTAGGTAATTTACTATTTTATTTCCCATTGTCTGTCTAACCTTGCTACAGTTTATAAGCTCCATGAGAAGAGGGATCTTTGTTAATTTCTATTTAATAATGAATCCAGAATACCTACATAGTACTGGGTACATGGCAAAGTCTTATTTAATATTTAATGAATAAATGTTTTATGTGGGAAATTACAACACATTGTTAGATTAAAAAGAAAGTTTGGAATGACTCCCTTTAACTTTTTAAAGTAATGTGTACATTATATATGTCTATATACAGTTAATATACAGAAAGAGAGCCATGCCTACATAAACTGTCAGCCTGGCCACATCTAGGGAGGATGTTGCAAAGCAGAAAAAATATTGGGGAAGGGAGGTTCCTTTTGTTTCCTAGATTATATGGTAATGTAAAATGTTTCTTTTGCTATATTGCCTGAAGAGGGTAGTAGAGTAGTGGGAGAAAAGGTGTGGTGTTCTCGTAGGTACCTATGTAATTGGAAAACGTTATCAAAAACCTAGAGGGAAATTTCTGGTTTGAACATTGTGGTGTAAATTCAGCATTTTCCCGTTCTCATCTTGGAAGTAACCCCAAAGCTGTAAGAAAAATGATTAACAGAAGTGAGCATACTTTAACAAAAACAGATGAGAATTCAGAACTATAAAATAATGTGTATTTCCAACGACAGTGAAGTTCTGAAGCAGAGGTGCATGCCTCTTCAGGAAGAGAGAACACAGAACTGTTTTTGCTGATTCTTTCTGAAATCTACAGCCCTGATGTCCTCCAAAGGTCCCTTCTCCAAATAAAAACCCATTTGAGGGTCATGATCTCATAAGATTTAACTCAAGGGAAAACACATTAAATGAAATGAAAGAAGACCACTTTAACAGTGGAAGAGTGAAAATCATACTACACCAAATAACACCATAAACATTTATAAAGAAAAACTAAAAACAAGGAGAAACAAACACATCAGTAGTCCATGAGAAATGGAGTAGACAGAAATAATTAAGAACGTACAAGGTCTAAACAGAGTAAGGTAGATCTAAGCAGATTATACTGAACTCTGTACCCTAAAAACAAAGAATGCCTCATTAATTCAAAAAAGCAGTCGTATAAACAGTATCCTTTGATCTTAATGCATTAAAGCAGAAATAAATTACAAAATCAGAAAATAAGCTTCTTCATGAAAACTTTATTAATTTTTGAATCAAAGAGCGCAATCAAAATTTCAGAATATTTAGAAAACCATGGAAATACCATATATATATATATTAGCACCTTTGTACTGTCTTTCAGAAAAAGCTTTATAACCTCAAATGTTAAGCAGGAATGAAAATAATTAAGAATCCAACTCAAGGAGTTGAAGAATGAACACTAAAATAAACCTAAAGAAAGCAGAAAAGATTAACAGATCAAAAATGAAAATAAATAAATACAGAAAAGAAATAAGCCAAAAGCTGGTTCGCTGTGTGGGGGAAGGGAGGAGGGTATGTAAAAATAAAATGGCCAGCCTAAGCAAAGAAGAAAATACAATATGATCTTAGGGAGATAACCACAAATACGGCGGGGTGAAAGGAATTTTAATGATACTTTGCTCATCTCTATCAGATAAATTTGGAAACTTGGAGAAAATGGGTAATTCTCAGTGAAAGTATAACTCACTAAAACATACTCCAGAGGAAACAAAATTTAAACCAATAGAGGAAGTTGTTAAGGGAGAGAATAATGTTATAGCATACTTCTATTTTTGTGTGTCCACGTGTTTTTAAAGGAGGGCGGGGGGAAAAACATAGAGCCAGACAACTACGGAATAGCAAAACAGTCACATTTCTACCTCTGTTGATAAAAGTTATAATATTCTGAATCTTACACTGCTTACTGCCATTGTCACACCCCACCACTATGGGGTATTTAAGTTTCATTTATCTACTATAAAATGTTGTCATTTTGTATTTTGCTACTTGGAAAAGGATCTCATAAAATTGGTTTATAATGATTAGCAAACCTATTTTGCATTTGTTATTCTTTCACTTTCTAAACATTTTTGAAAACACCTACCATGATGCAGATATTGAGCTAAAATAACTAAAACAATCTGTGCCTCAGGGAGGTCGTTAAACAATGGAGTAAAATATACACATTATTACAATACAGTGGAATAAGTACTGCTGCATATATACTATACAGTGGAAACTACTGCGGTAGTCCAAAAGAGAAAAAATGTGGGCTAAAATTAAGGCTTCAAAAAACATCTTAGACATGGAACTCAGCCTTACATAGACCAAAAACATGTTAGTCCCCCTAGCATAATCAGCTAGCCATATTAAGGAAAAAAGCGAAAGAAAAATGTACAGATGCTCCTCATTTTGCGACGGGGTCATATTTCCATAAACCCATCTTAAGTTTGAAAATAAGTAGATAAAAATACCTACTGAACACAGCTTAGCCCCACATAGCCTACCTTAAGCACAATCACTTACATTAGCCCACAGTTGGGCAAAATCATCTAACACAAAGCCTGTTTTACACTAATGTGTTGAATATCTTACATAATTTGTGAATACTCAAAACGGAATTTTTTTTTGGTATTCAGAATACGGTTTATACAGAATGAATGCATACCACTTTTGTACCACTGTAAAGCTGAAAAATTAAGTTGAACCATTGTAAGTTGGGGACCATCTGGTTATTTTTTTGCTTTTTTTTGGTTTGTTTGTCTTTGAGATGGAGTTTCGCTCTTGTTGCCCAGGCTGGAGTGCAATGGCGCGATCTCGGCTCACTGCAACCTCCACCTCCCAGGTGCAAGCGATTCTCCTGCCTCAGCCTCCTGAGTAGCTGAGATTACAGGCATGCGATACCACACTGGGCTAATTTTGCATTTTTATCAGAGACTAGGTTTCTCCATGTTGGTCAGCCTGGTCTTGAACTCCTGACCTCAGGTGATCTGCCTGCCTTGGCCTCCCAAAGTGTTGGGATTACAGGCGTGAGCCACCGCGTCCGTCCTTTTTTTTTTTTTTTTTGAGACAAAGTCTCACTCCGTCTCCCAGGCTGGAGTGCTATGGCGTGATCTCGGCTAACTGCAGCCTCCACCTCCCAGGTTCAAGTGATTCTCCTGCCTCAGCCTCCCAAGTAGCTGGGATTACAGGTGCCTGCCACCACACCTGGTTAAGTTTTGTATTTTCAGTAGAGATGGGTTTCACCATGTTTGTCAGACTGGTCTCAAACACCTGACCTCAAACGATCCACCTGCCTCGGCTTCCCCAAGTGCTGGAATTACAGGTGTGAGCCACCACACTCAGCCTCTATTTTTATTAATAAGGAATAAAAATTGTTTAAGCACTTGGTTCATTCAGTAGAACATATTTAAGATTAAATTGGAAGACTGAAACCAGGTTATTGAAGATCTCAAAATGTAGACAAAGGAATTTAGATTTATGTCCAGAAATAAAGAGCTATTGAAGGTGTTTGAGCAAGGCTGACTTCCTGAATTTTTGATGAAGGATTTTCTGCAGTAGAACACAAGATAAATTGCTTTTTTATAAGCATAAACAGTATGGCATTCATCTTTATGTATCTCCAACCCTTGTAACCTAGTTATGATCAAGAAACGTGATAATGTGGGTAGAGATGTTGAGCCTAAAAGAGGGAATTATCATTATAATATTATGAGAATCAAGACTTAAATAACTACCTTAGAAATAAAACTCTTAAGCAAATACCGTCACAAATACAGCCCCCAAAGGCCAAAGGTTTCTGTGTAACTGACTAAAAATTTACGGGCAGTTGGTGCCTATTCAGGGAAAGCATGAAATTAGAGCAGTGTCAGATTTTTCAAGTGAGAAGGAAGGAAAAGTAGTAGTAATGGACAAGAGTGATTTATATAATCAAGTCAGGAGAAGATTCTATCCCTTCAGTGTGGCTACTCTCCAGTACACAACTTGGAGAACCAAACCTAAGATCCTTTTCATTGATTGTAATTTTTATTTTGTTTGCTTTGTTTACTTCTCTAGGCTTTTTTCTTTCTGTGCCATTTATTTCAGACAATCATAGCACATCTAGATATTTACTTAGTAAAACTGTTTCTCTGCTTAAGTTGGTCATATAAACATCTTGCAACCTCTCTTCAGAATTTGCACCATCCTGGGATTGTAAATCTGGAATGTATGTTTGAAACCCCAGAACGAGTCTTTGTAGTAATGGAAAAGCTGCATGGAGATATGTTGGAAATGATTCTATCCAGTGAGAAAAGTCGGCTTCCAGAACGAATTACTAAATTCATGGTCACACAGGTATTTTAACTCCTTTTTCTTTTTAACTAGCGATTAAAAACTAATTTTTTTTTTTGGGACAAGAGTCTTACTCTGTCGCCTGGGCTGGAGTACAGTGGTGCAGTCTGTCTCACTGTAACCTCTGCCTCCTGGATTCAAGTGATTCTCGTGCCTCAGCCTCCCAGGTATCTAGGATTGCAGATGCATGCCACCACGCCTGGCTAATTTTTGTATTTTTAGTAGAGATGGGGTTTTACCATGTTGGCCAGGCTGGTCTCGAACTCATGACCTCAAGTGATCCACCTGCCTAGGACTGCCAAAGTGGTAGGATTACAGGCATGAGCCACTGCACCCAGCTAAACACTAAAATAATTAAATAGCAGTGCTTTTACATGTTGGGTGATTGTGGGAATTGTTAACCTTGAGGAGCAGAATAACACCCTTTTAGCTAAGTCTTGATGAACTATGGTGGAGTTTTCAAATTAAATCATTCAGGGAGTCACATTGAGGTTTACTTGTGATTTTCCAGACATTGAAAAGAAAATCTTTTTTCATAACAGATACTTGTTGCTTTGAGGAATCTGCATTTTAAGAATATTGTGCACTGTGATTTAAAGCCAGAAAATGTGCTGCTTGCATCAGCAGAGCCATTTCCTCAGGTGAGATATTCTCCAGAACCTTTTAAATGATTCTGGCAACATTTTCAAAGTACCCACATAATAAAAGGCAGTGTACTAAGTACTGTTGGTTAAAAATGCATACCATCTTACAGAAATAGTTTTTAGCCTGTAACTGCCAGTGAGGATTAATAACTAAATGAATTCAGATGTTATTAGTTACACTGTTTATATTCAAGACTTTTTAGATTTAACCACATCTAAAAGAATAACTGCACACAGATTCTGCAATTCACCTCTCCCCGGGGGCTGGGAATGAAGTGAGCAAGTATCAACCTTGGTTGGTGCTTGGTACTTAGGATGAATTCCTCATAAATAAAACAAATGGGGTGTTACTGGAAATGGGAGATAGATTTTGGTTGAGGCAGGCAGCCAACTCCTTTTCCTATTTGGAGTATTTCAAACATTTTCACCAAAACCTATTTAAGAATAACATTTCTCATCACCACACACACACACAACGGCATCATGCTTCTGTGTCCTGGCTACATGTAGCACTCTCTTTTTTTTCTTAATTCGGTTGAGTTTGTTTTTTTTTTTTCAAGTATTCATCTTGATCCACTAAATTTATTTCATGACCTATGAAATGGATCATAACCCAAATTCTGAAACAACCATCCTGAGAAATAAATGGTGGTGGTGGTACCCTGCAACCGTTTTCCATAATTAGCAAGGATGATTCCTCTCATCAGCTCAGATATCTGTTGCCAAACTACTGTTTATATACATTTGAAACGTACATTTAGACAAATGGCAAGACTAAGGACAACAGATACCTGTTTTCACTTGGTATATATAACTCAATGTCTTTTCAAATAAAAAGATATGTTAAAAATCATTCAGCTTTTAAAGTAGTAATCATATTCTTTTACGTTTATGTGGCTAAAAGTGATTCCCTATCATTGTGAGGTCGAAAGGGTCACCTAATAGTTGGTGCAATGTTTTAAATAAACTGCTTCCATATATTATCTCACTTGATCTTCAAAATAGTATAGACAAAAGATGCACACTCAGAGGTAACATTAAAACTCCCACTTTCTGACCTCCACTTCAGTGATCAACAGTGTTCCAGTGAGAAGCAAAGGGACTCTTTTTATGCTCAAGTGTTAGCCATGGCTCCACTTCTTTAATCAGTTGCCAGACTTCCAAGTCATCTTTACCTTACCAAGATGTGAGCTGAAATCTGGCATTTAACAACAAAATAGTTTGTATTTCTTCAGGCTCAGTACTCGTATTCTTCAAAGACACTGAAATCGAGAAGCAGCCAGATTCAGTAATGACACTGAGCAAATATCAATCATAAAAACGTATCAGAGTCCACACCCCAGAAATAGCAGCATTTGATAACTTCACTTCTTTGTTTTCTAGGCACTGTTCATACCACTGTTTTCTAGAGCTTAAATCTCTTTCCTCTCAATTTATGTTAATGCTTTTGCTGAAGACATTTTTTAAGTCAGAGCATTTCCTCCAGAAAGTACCTGGCATTTGCTTGTTCAGCATGGATGCGGTCATTAATCCCCCAGATCTAAGCCTCTAGAAAAATTTGGGCAGCAAGATAAGTGTTCTGAGTTCTGCCAAGCTCATCAACTTCTAGAACTCTCTTTTGAGAAGACATGGTAGTGACTATGGCTACCTTTACATATAACTTTTTTCAAATCTAAACATCTAACTAGAAATAATTTGTTCCATAGTCATAGAAAAATGTTGCTGTTACTCACTGGGGCAGTCTCCACTGGTGTCCACAGGAAAAGTTACCTTTAATACACCTCAGTTTTATTTACTTGCCAATTTATAACATCCTTAGAAAAGAGATTCTAGGATCAAGCAAAACAAGGGATTTTTTAAATACTGTAACTGTTTTTTCCTTTTTTTGAGACAGAGTCTCGCTCTGTTACCCATGCTGGAGTCCAGTGGCATAATCTCGGCTCACTGCAAGCTCTGTCTCCTGGGTTCATGCCATTCTGCTGCCTCTGCCTCCCGAGTAGCTGGGACTACAGGTGCCTGCCACCATGCCCGGCTAATTTTTTTATATTTTTAGTAGAGGCGGGATTTCACCGCGTTAGCCAGGATGGTCTCGATCTCCTGACCTCGTGATCCCCCCGCCTCGACCTCCCAAAGTGCTGGGATTACTGGCGTGAGCCACCACACCTGGCTAATACTGTAACTTATTTTTCATTCAACAAACATTGAGTACCTTTATGTGTCAAGGCACTGTAAAGCCACTAAGGATTCAGAAATGAAACAATTCCTGCTCACAGATGATGGGAGAGTGATCTCACAAAACAAATGATAGAAAGCAGCACACTCCCATTTCATAAGAAATAGGAACACACATAACACCAGTCTGGTATTTGGTATTCTGGAAGCTAGAACTTTTGAAATATGCACTGGGAAAGCTCTTCATACTATGCCAGTCAGGATCACAGGGCTATAAATGTGTCTGCCTTTTCAGAAAAGGATATTTTACAATTTCCCTATCTGTGATTGTTTAATATTCATAATCAGAGCTGGCAAGTATGTTGAAATGATACAGTGTCATTTAGGGACAGGTAATTACATATATAACACTATAATACAAAATTATCCTTCATTTTCCAGGTGAAGCTCTGTGACTTTGGATTTGCACGCATCATTGGTGAAAAGTCATTCAGGAGATCTGTGGTAGGAACTCCAGCATACTTAGCCCCTGAAGTTCTCCGGAGCAAAGGTTACAACCGTTCCCTAGATATGTGGTCAGTGGGAGTTATCATCTATGTGAGCCTCAGTGGCACATTTCCTTTTAATGAGGATGAAGATATAAATGACCAAATCCAAAATGCTGCATTTATGTACCCACCAAATCCATGGAGAGAAATTTCTGGTGAAGGTAAAAAAAATATTAAGTTTTGGCTATGTGTTTTAAGTTTAAAAATCTTTCTGATCCCAAATCAGTCTGTCTCTTGCAACTTATCTTTTTAATAAATCTCCCATTCATCTTCCAAATTCAACTAGTTGCTAGTTTTTTGAGCACTCTTCTTTTTACACTTTTATCTGTGTCTTCTGTATAGTTCCCAGGCATAGCACTGACATAGGCCCCAGTGGCCTAATTCTCAAACTAAAATAGCTTTTTAACTGTCTTACCTTTTAAACTTTTCTGGTCCTTCCCAGTCACTACTGCCAAATCCATCTTCAGGAAACATTACTTTCCCAAACACTTCTTTTTAACCACCTTACAGGCATAGTTATCTGTGATATGGTCCATGCTTACCTTCTAGCCTCATCTCCCACTACTCTCTACACAAACCTAGTTGTTTACTCTTCTGAACTGTTTTCTGCAATTCGCTTAGGACTTTTTTTTCCCTTGTCTACAACCCTTCCTATTAAAATTTGAGGACTCCTTAATTTGTGGCTCATCTGTAAAGTTACCTGACTTCTCCTCCTCTAAACTGTAAAATTTACTTAGCCTAAAAAAATTTGGGCTTTTTTATTATTTTTTTTTTATTTTTATTGAGACAGAGTCTCCCTCTGTCACCCAGGCTGAAGTGTGCACAAACACAGCTCACTGCAGCCTCGACTTACTGGGCTCAAGTGATCCTCCCACCTCAGCCTCCTGACTAGGTGGGATGATGGGTATGCACCATGGGCCACCACGCCTGGCTCATTTTTAAATTTTTGGTAGAGATGGGGTCCCACTGTGTTGCCCAGGCAAACTCTTGAACTCAATTGATCTTCGCAACTTGACCTTCCAGACTGCTGGAATTACAGGCATGAGCCACTGCACCCAGCCCCATTTTTTTCTTAAGTATTCATTCTTTTCATAATCGACTTTTCTAATCTTCAGAATAAGACTGTGAGCTCCTTGAATGAATACCTAGCTCCGGTACCTTATACCTAGAATGAACTTTATATTCACCAGACACACTGCAGTTTGTTTTCCTCTCTCCTATGGACCTCTGCTGGGAAGCTGCATACATCTTTTTCCTGCCTAGTGAGGGCTTTTGAATTTGCAACTCCTGATTCTGTACCCATCAAGAATAACTTGGCTGGCCCTCTTTAGTCTACTGATACTGACAAGGACAAGTACACTACTTAAAACATTATCTAACTGCCCCATAGAAGTTAATAGAACCAATGCTGGGGAATACCCCCGTCTGGATTTAGCCAACCCATGTAATGGGTAGATCTTTTTTGTTTTTCCAAAAGTACTAGGCCTAATCATAGGATTAACTAATATTCCATTAAACTGGGAAAAGTTTAAGGAACAACATGTGAAGACAGTAACAGGTTTGCTTGGTAATAAAGCTAATTGAAGAAGCTCATAAGAAGAGTTTTTTGATGTTAACCAATGTTATCTCAGAACTCCTTAGGCAGTGTGTTCCGTAGAACTCTTCTATCAGAATCACTTGATGAGTTTATTAGAAGAGAAACCCCATAGATTGAGATTCTTTAGTTGGAATGATGACTCAGGAATGTGCATTTTAAATAACTCCAAATGATTCTGGTGCACATGGTGGGCCACATTTTTTTTTTTTTTTTTTTTTTTTTTTTTTTTTTTTTGAGACGGAGTCTCGCTCTATCGCCCGGGCTGGAGTGCAGTGGCCGGATCTCAGCTCACTGCAAGCTCCGCCTCCCGGGTTTACGCCATTCTCCTGCCTCAGCCTCCCGAGTAGCTGGGACTACAGGCGCCCGCCACCTCACCCGGCTAGTTTTTTGTATTTTTTTAGTAGAGACGGGGTTTCACCGTGTTCGCCAGGATGGTCTCGATCTCCTGACCTCGTGATCCGCCCGTCTCGGCCTCCCAAAGTGCTGGGATTACAGGCTTGAGCCACCGCGCCCGGCCGGTGGGCCACATTTTAAGGAACGATGCATAAAGGTCTGACGTATTTGGAACACAGAGAAATTCATAAAGTACTTAGGGAAAATCTTTGCTAGTTTGGTAGTATAGAGACAAGAAATAGAACTAGAATGGTACAAGTCTTTCCATTTGGTTCGTGTCTGGGTCTAGCCTTTTGTTATCAATATTTCAAATGTACCATTATATAGGGCTGTAGTTAGTATATAGTTATTGGTTGCCTTGGTTTTGCAGTTGATCCATTCTCCAAATAAGTGAATAAAATATATATGCCAAGAACTCACCATGTACACTAAAACACCCTGAAACCTATTTGTTAAAAGTGTGAACCTTTGGTGGTTAAGTTACTACCTCAGTGACCATACATAGAGGCAAAGCAGTGCTTTTCCAGACCAAGTCAGGGACTAGAGAGCAGCATTGGAGTGGGGTGGGGAGGATCAGAGAGTCTGTTTCATTCATCTTCAAATAATAATCGTTACTACTTAAGCACTTAGGGGCTAAGCACTGTTCTAAGCTCTTAACATATGTCAGCAACTTCATGAGGAAACTGAGGCACAGCACAATTTAGTAACTGACCCAGTATTACACAGCTAGTAGGTGGCAGAACCAGACTTCAGCCCAGGCAGTCAGGTTCCAGAGTGTATACTGTACTCTCTACTGCCTTATAAAGGCAATGAAAATTTGACAGATACACTTAAATCAGTAAATATGTATGACTCATTTTACATGTTAGCTAAAAGTCCATGTCCTTGAGAAGCAAAAATTCCTCAACCCTGTATTTCTGTGGGTTGAACTGCCTTCTAGGCAGTCACAAGTTTGGCTTGCTCTATGCATCCAAATTCATGTATCTTGTTTTGTCTTTTCCCTTAGCAATTGATCTGATAAACAATCTGCTTCAAGTGAAGATGAGAAAACGTTACAGTGTTGACAAATCTCTTAGTCATCCCTGGTTACAGGTAAAAAAAATGTAATCTCTCTTTGGCAATCTTCATTTGAGTAGTTCACTCTGATGTGTCCCACCTAGTGAAACCACTCTAAGATCAGCAGAATAATATAAGTGCTTTTAAGTGATTAATTTGTACTATGGCTGAATCTATGGAAACCGTACAGCATTCAAATCGGTAATGACAGGCAATTAAACTCCCATGAACTGAAAGCAATGACTTAGCCTTTCATAGACCTATGTGTTCATTTCACCTTTTTGTAAGATTAGCATGACATATTAATTTATCGAATTTATTTTAAATGTCCACTGAAGGGTTTATTTTTTTTGCATTGAAGAGATTTTTTTTAAATGCCATTTAAAATATTTGGCTTAATTCTCCCAAAGTTACTTTATAGATTTATCAAAAGATACCCTCCAAACTTCAGAGTAAGGAGGGAAGCTTTAGAACTATTTTAAAGGGAGTGAGAGGTAGAATTAGCTTTAAAACAAATGTAATCTAGTCTACCAGTTACTAAATTATCCTAATAAGCATCCAAGCACTTTCCCCTACTTTGAGGAGTAAGGTTTAGGCCTCGTGTTGTATAGAACAAAATGTTTTAGTGATTATTATTAGCCACCTAAGAAGCCTGAAGCAATTTTTTTTAAACTTCAGAAATTAGTTACTTTCATTCATTGGAGACTGTGTTTGAAAAATTTCTTTAAATTGCTCATTTAAAATATCACAAGTAGAACTTAGTATATAGTAGAAACTTATGAGTAGGGCCTGTCAATTATTTGACTAGGGCACTAAACCAAACCAAACCAAACCAAAACAAAAAAACCAGGTTGACAGTATTTTGTTTCTTTTATGTTTCATCATTACAATTTCATTTTCTCCTAGGACTATCAGACCTGGCTTGACCTTAGAGAATTTGAAACTCGCATTGGAGAACGTTACATTACACATGAAAGTGATGACGCTCGCTGGGAAATACATGCATACACACATAACCTTGTATACCCAAAGCACTTCATTATGGCTCCTAATCCAGATGATATGGAAGAAGATCCTTAATCATTGAGCTAACCTAAATAAGGAAGGATTTCATTTTGTGGACTGATATTTTGCTATGTAACTTGTTCTTTGTAGGTTGTCATCTGCAGGGATGCAAAGATAGGAGGAAATATAAGGAATCAGTGACACCAGTACTGTAGTTCATGATGAGTAGGTACAGGCAGGAAACTGAATAAGAAGAAGTCATAATTGAATCAAGGTGAAGCTTTTTATAAACTTTTTTAGCCTAAGCAATAACTGGTTTTGTATTTTTTCTTAATCCTTCACTTTAATACAATAGGACCACTTAATTTGTCTTTCCTTTCCTGTTTTATATATATATATGTGTATATGTTTTAAGCAAAAACAAGTCAAGCTAGCATCCAGTTACTATATAGCTTGGCTAAATTTATATAAGACTTACAAAATTGGTTACTCAACAAGCTTGTATTTAAGAGAGAACTGTGAGGCTACCATTATGTGATGTTACTATAAGGACTTTTAACATTGGTTTAACCAACCATAGAGGCATTGAAGGGTTTTTCTTAGATGCCTAGAAAAAGAGCACTGGGCTGTTTCACCTTTCTTTTTTAGGTCAATCAAGACTCCAAAGTAGTGATTCCTAACCTTTTTGGAGTTGCTCTGCTACTCTGAATATGTTCTGTACAACATAAGGATTGTCACCTTCTGTATGTTGCAACAGCTTCTAAGATAATGAGGGACTAATGATGTTACAAAAGGAAGAGTACTGCTGGTCTAAGTGCTGAGTTGTACGTCTTTTCATAGCTCCACTCTGCTGCTAAATATGTATTCTGACACCATCCGGATGCAAGTACTGGATTCCAGCATGCAGCAGGTGCAGATCTCAGCTTTACACAATTTATCTTTACCTAGGGTTCAGCCAGTAATTTCTGCTTTTTAGCAGGGTCAATTAATACTACAGTTACTGTATAGCAAACGGTATCCTTTTTTCTCCTTCCCCTAGCCTATTGGGCTTTGCAGATATCTGGAGTGTTTTAAAATAAATTATTTTAAGCAGTTTGGGGGGATGGATTGGAGTGGAGCATGAAACAGTTTATAAGGCTGGGTCTATATTATCAACGCAGCAAATTAAAGAATGAAGACTTCTTTTTACATTTCAGCTCCAGCAGCCAGGTATTTAAAAAACTATTTTTAAATGTCTTTCCCAAAGAGAGTTTAAGATGTGGGACCATCTGCTTCTGAGAAACAGTGGCTTTTTATTTCTTCATTTCTCAAGAATCATTGTAAACCTTTTTATTATTATTATTTTCCTTCTCCACTCTAACAAGAGTAAGAGCAAAACTCTTTCTCAAGTCTTGGATCCACTACTTGTTAGTTATGTTGGCCTGGAGAGATGGCAGCTCTGTCTGCAGTTCCTCAGTCTGTAAAATGAATATTATCATTCTTGCCTCTACCTTTGTCACAGTGTTGTCGTGAAGATCAGATACATATGAATGTAGTCAAATAAACTGAAAACTAGGAAAGTGTTAACTATCATTGCCCACCGAATTTGAGGTAGCAAAAAAAAAGTGTTCTTGTATATGAACAGACTGAGAAGCAGCCTTTCGAGATCCCTGAAGCTAGTTTCCTATCTAGACTAAAAATACCCTTGAAAGAATAGTAGCAAACAGTATGCAGTGCTCCTGTGTTCTAAGTTATTTTGTTTGTTTTAGTTTACCCTCACAATAGCCATAATGTTTAAGTCATTATGAGCTCCATCTTAAAGAAAACTGAGGCAAGGGGAGATTAACCTACTGCCAAATTTCAAACAGTTAGTATATGTATTTGAGACCAGTAGTATGGCTCTAATCTTACCCTTAGCCCTCCCAACCATTATGCTATACTCTCTACCCATAAATACCTCCAGGACACATTTCCCTCTTGGTCATTTGTCCTTCTATAGAAGCTTCAAAGATTAAACCAAATTAATTTTCAAAAAAAAAATTTTTAGAAATGTTATTTTCCCTGTGATAAGAGGATGACTTCCCAGTTTCACCAAAGTCTGTTTATATCAACACACACAAAATGGAATAATTCTGAGTCACTAGGCAGTCATTCTACTGTGGTTTTACTATGTAAGGTGAAAATTAACTGGAATGATGTTTGTTTGCTATACTTACATAATCAAACTTTACAAGCCATGAAATTAATTGCACTCTTCGTATTTGTTGTTAAATGCCTAAGAAATTTTCTAAAAATTTTGTAAAGGCACCATCAGAGAATCTGGAGTTGAATAATTACTCCGGATACTGTATAACCTGCATAACGTTTTGTCCTTAAGTCATGTTTGTATAAGAAGTAATTGCTAGAAACATTTGATAATGTACAAAGTAGTCTATAGTGACTGTTCAGTACATTTTTATATTTTTTTGGTTACATCCAACTTTTTGTAAATATACTGGAAGCTTGATAATAAAATGTATTTCCTATCACCATACTTTTCCATGTGAAAACCTGAGCCTATTTCTAGTAGAAGTATCCAAAGAAAAGTTTTATCTTGTGTTATTTTACTAGACCTTGGTAAAAGAACTATTTTGGAAACAGTATTTGTAAATGGAACTAATGCTATATTTAAAAACACTGATTTTTTTTTAACCTGCCAAAAATAAAAAAAAAGCTCATTTTATAATTTTATACTAAATTTGAGGTGATTATCTGAAGGTCTTCATTTCTTGTAAAGTTTGGAGTAATTGTAACTATAACTTTTTCAGGAACTACCACCAAAATATCCAACTGTTATACTACCAGAAGGCTTTAAAAAGTTAAAAACCTAATATCAAACTTTCTAGGTGTTAAGATATAAGGCATTGCCTGACTCTAGCCCCTTAATTATAAAAACTTTAACATCTCTGAGAGGAGCGAACTATGGACGTTTTCATCTTTCAAAAATTCTCCCAACCAAGTCTTTGAAAAAAGAAAACAAATACAGGAATATAGAATAAGAACAACTAGGAGTGACCCAAGGCTGGGCAGCATCTGAAAAGCAAGTCCTCCGTCTTCCTTTACTTTAGTGCAGGGGTGTCTAATCTAGCCACATTGGAAGAACTGTCTTGCACCAAACATAAAATACACCAACACTAATGATAGTTAATGAGCTTGAAAAAAAAAATTGCCAAACAAAATCTCATAACGTTTTAAGAAAGCTTACAGATTTGTGTTGGGCCACATTCAAAGCCTCCATGACACAGCCATGTACTGTGGATAGAATGCTACTCCTGTTAAGCAGAAGCAGCAATAAAAAGCAACAGTTCATCACTCCGCCAATGAACTTCTGATACAGTTAAGCCGTAAATTCAAGACATATGGCAAGTATTCTTTTCCTTTAATCTCCCTTGTAAATCTGTGTTGCTAATTTAATAATTCTCTAAGTCCATGTTTCCAGTATTAACACACAGCTTCTAAAAACCAAAAAATGAAAACACATAATACAGAACTAAAACTTGCCATTTGTCTGAAAATTATTCCTCCTAGGCTGTGTGTGTGTGCGTGTGTGTGTGTTTCTATTGCCGAGGCTAGAGTGCGACAGAGCAATCTTGGCTCACTGCAACCTCTGCCTCCCGGTTTCAAGAGATTGTCCTGCCTCAGCCTCCTGAGTAGCTGGGATTACAGGCGCCCACCACCATGTCAGGCTAATTTTTGTATTTTTAGTAGAGACGGGGTTTCACCATGTTGGCCAGGCTGGTCTCCAACTCATATTTGAACTACATGTCAAGGTTTACTGTTTCTTACTGTGACCTTTATAATTTTTTTAAAAATTCACAGATGCACAATGTAAAAAATTTAAATACCCAGCCACTCCCTGCCCCTCAAACTCACTTCCAAATTGGGAAAATTGTGCATTCATTCCTTAACTTTGTATGCAAGTACATATCACAGAAAACCAGTGTACACTGGTGTATTAGTTTCTATGAAATTACTTGTATTTAAATAGCTTTCTCCTTCAACAAAAATGGAATCAACTATAAAAACTCTCGCATCTTACTTTTTTTCACTTACTAAATCTTAGAGTTTTCTATGTCAGAACGTACTGCTCTAGCTCATTTTTAAAAATAACATATATTTTATCAGTTTCCTATGAAGAGCCATTTAGTCTGTTTCCAGTTTTATTAAACCAATCACTGCCCATGTTTGCTTTTTTTTTTTTTGAGAGGGAGTTTCGCTGTTGTTGCTCAGGCTGGAGTGCAGTGGCACGATCTCAGCGCACCACAACCTCCACCTCCCAGGTTCAAGTGATTCTCCTGCCTCAGCCTCCCTGAGTAAACTGGGATTACAAGCATGTACCACTATGCCCGGCTAGTTTTGTATTTTTAGTAGAGACGGGGTTTCTCCATTTTGGTCAGGCTGGTCTCGAACTGCTGACCTCAGGTGATCTGCCCACCTCAGCCTCCCAAAGTGCTGGGATTATAGGCATGAGCCACTGCGCCCGGCCCCATGTTTACTTTTTAAAGTAAAATAGAAATATGGCAACTAGCTTTATAAGTTAAAGGAAACTCAGTCTCACAATAACTTATTAGCTTGAGCAGACATTTGCACCAAAGCCAGTCACAACCCTAAAAGTTCTATAATTTTGGCTGTATTATATATAACATGGACTGTTTCTTGCTTGAAAAGATAAAATACTTTCACTTTTGTTACCTGCAGTGTATGAAATGTGTTTCCTTTATTTTGATTTCTTGGGCCGACTGAAGGGGAAAATGTCCAAGCTGAAATATCACTGCCAAGCAAGTTCACTAAACCCAGCTACAAGGGATGCAAAGGGTTTTGACTGACATGCATTCCTCTGATGTCTTCCACCTTGAAGTCTCTCATGAGGCAGCAAGGCAAAAAAGTTAAATCTCTCTCCCATCTTCTTTGGATTCATTAACATATCATATCCTTGAAGTAACTGCTGCCTCACTGATGGCTCATTTGATTTATCTAAAAGAACCTGAAAGGAAAAAAATTCTTAGCAAAATTAACCAGAAGACAGAATTCCTAGTTACATGCAGCAATACTAACGACTCTCAAATATTCCAATAAAGCTCCGCTCAAAATGTGACTTCTGATTACCTGCCTGAGAATCATAGAGTACTTATTAAAAATGGAGGTTGGTGTGACACCTAAGGATTTGCATTTTTAACAAATATCCCCAGGGGGTTTGATCTACAGTAAGGTTTAGGTGTCCTCGGAAGAACACTTGGAAAATTCATACCCATAAATGCAGTTTTCTTAACAAAAACACTATTTGGAAGTCTTAATGCTACCTCACATGGAGATGCATGAAACTTACCAGACTAGTTACTAAACCCTATACTACCTGAAAAGGCTGGAAGACCAAGGATTGGCTAACTGTAAGAGCATTAAGGCCAGGTGAACATCCTATTTAATTTTTGCAATACTATGAAATTAAAGTACTTAATAACAGTGAAATAAAATAAACCTTACCTTCAGCCGGACATCAATACCCATATTTTTTAAAAACGTGTGTTGTTTTATTGGGCCCAGAGAGGCTACTTTTCCCTGCGCCATTCTTCGTAAATAACTGAAGTCCACATCAGCTGTTAGATCTGCTGTTCCTGGGGCAATTAAGACATCATGAAGCTTGTGGCCACAAAACCCCTTGAACATAAAGAAATCAGATTTTTGCCCTTTTATGGTTATTAAGATTAAAGAGATGCTATCATATTAAAGTTATTTAATATTTACATTAATGCTTGAGGTGATGGAATACAGCTTTCATTAATTCTCTTAGGCAGGGAACACCTAGGCAGTGTTTTACGAAGTTTATGCATCAACCATGCATCAGAATCACCTGAGATATACCACAAACTACTACACAGCCATTAAAAATCAGATCATGTCCTTTTCAGCAACATAGACATAGCTGGAGGCCATTATCCTAAGTGAATTAATGCAGGGACAAAACCAAATACCACACGTACATCTCACTTCTCTCAGTAAGAGCTAAACATTGGGTACACGTGAACATACCGATGGGAGCAAACACTGCTGGCTACTAGAGGGGCGACAGGAGGAGGGGAACAAGGGCTGAAAATCTACCTACTGAGTACTATGCTTGCCACCTGCGCGACAGGCTCACTTGTACCCCAAACCTCAGAGTCAATGCAATATACCCATGTGACAAATAACAAACCTGCCTCATGTACCCCCTAAACCTAAAATAACAGTTGAAATTACTTTAAAAAAATCACCTGAGAATATATTACTGACTCTAACCAGACCTGGTCAGTCAGAATCCTGGAGGTTAGGCTAGAGAATGAGTATTTTCAACAAACTCTCCAGTTTATTTTTAGACACAATAAAGTTAGAAATTAAGAACCACAGACCTAGAAAATGAGCATTTAGTTAAATGGTTTTCAATGAAAGTATATTGAACAGAATTGATCATATTCAAGTATCATTAAGAAAGGATGTTTAGGAACAGTGTAAAAGAATACATCTGGAAAGGGAAAAAATGTTGAAAATATAATAGAAAAAGCTAGAATGATTACAGTAGGTAGTTTAAATCTGCAAAGAAGTAACAAAATTTTTCTTGAACGAAGGAGGGTACAGATAGAAAGGTTTAAGAATGTGAAGAAAATCTTTCCATTTGTATTATTCTCCAAATTTGTATTATTTGGATTTGTAAACGTAGGTTCTACAACTAAGGAAGAACATAAACAGTTCATATCCTGTTAAAGGAGGGCTGGACAGTAGACTCAGTGTTAGGAGTAAGAACTAGGGTTAAGGGGAATTACAATAATATGAATTAATGTTAACTATAAAATAATGTAATACAATAATACCAGGCACTGTAGAAATCAAAGCTCTTCAATGAGCTTCAGATCTAACACTGAAAGTCTAATAAATCATGTTACTGAATTATACATACTCTGAAGGTATCTGTCTTTGTTCCATCATGACCATAATCAGCAACCAGTGCAGCACCTCCAGTTAATGCAATGCGTTGAGAAAGTTCCTCAATGATAACACCAGCATCAGGACACACTTCAACATGATCCCTTGTTTCATCATGCTGGTAAAAGGATCATTACAAAAGCCAAAATGCATCATTCAAAAGAATTACTTCCTTAGGGTTTTTCAGGTTTTTCCTCAAAGAGCATTTCTTAGTTTTAATAAAAATAAATTTTCTTAATATGAGTATGTTCTCTACACTCAAGTTTTCACCTGACTCCCTTATTATACAAAACTCCTTAGTTCTTTGATGCTATCCACATGATTTACGAAGACATTTTAATCTCTTTTACAAAAAGGCAAATGTCCTCCCAATCCCCCCAGATGGCCTAGAGCATTATCATTTTATTTAATGTAAAATACTTTTATATCACAAATCATATAAATATATTCCTCTAGGTTGAAAGCATGGGAAAGGGATTTTTGTCTGCCTAGAACAGTGCCAGGCACGTAATAGTCAATGAAAATATTATGCTGAAAGAACAAATCATATAAATCCAATAACACAAAGCAGACCCTATTAGACAAGTATATTATCATGCCCTCTGTTGTGCCAGAAAGTATCCCAATGATATGCCCTACATCAAGAAACATCAGCTTATAAACTAGTGCCAATGTATTGAAACCATTATTACCCCAAGATGTTCACTTATTAACTAAGGGGCCACAATAAGTGTGTACTAGCTTAAAAAACGAAATGACACTAAGTATTAATACTTGTCAACCTGACTAGTATATATGAAATTTCACTACTTCCTGATCTGATTGAAAAAGTGGTATTTCTTTCCCTTTCTTATGAAAACATAGATTAACTTGTGCTCCTCCCTAACACCTTATTATAAATATGCAGTAATGATCTGCCCTGATGTCTGCCTATGGTAACAGGCATAGAGTCAGATGGAGTTGAATCTCAGCTCTTCCTATGCTTACTGGTAGACAAGTTACTTAAACTTTTTGAGTTGCTTTCTTCCTTATAGATATTGTAGGTTTGTTGTGAGGATTAAATATAATAAACCATTGAGCCAATCGTGCAATGAAATTACTGTGGCTTAACTATAAAAACCATGAAGTCAGCCTCATCAGGCGTCAGTGGACACGCTGATCATGCTGACATTCTTACTATCTTAGGCTACTCTTCAAGGCGACACGTATTACCATTCATCTCATTCAAGCAAAAGGGAAAATTCACTCCCTCCCTCCTAAGTGAATACTAATTAGGTCAATAACTAAATGAACTCCCAGGACCAGGAGGTTAGTTCTTGGTGGTTTTATGAATGTGTCATTCAGGTAGGTTGCCATAATATGAGAAAACAGTTGTTCACAAGTGTTCCGTCTGACATTTAAATTTACACTTCACAAAGAAAACTTAATTCATACATTTAAGTGTAAAAGCTCTTGTGCTTTTAAAACTGATAATTTCTGAGTAGGAAGTTCTCAGTTAAGGTCCAGGAAGTAGAAATCATCTTCTGAGCTGGAAAAGGACAAAAAAAAAGAAGCAATCTGAAGCCTGGACGTTCCTGAGAAGTACAGGGATTTTTTGTACCTTTAAACAAGCCAAGATAGACAGGCTCTTGCGATGATTCCCTGAGATCCACAGAAAGCAGTAGTAATTCTATCATTCTGGCAGAATCAAACTGAGATCTGCGTGGAAGCATGGGATAAAAGCCACGCTCTAGCCCAGAGAAAGATAATAATGGAACCTACCTAATACAGTGCTTTGAGAATTAAATGCAAAAACAGAATAACACAAAGTACTCAACAGACGTTAGCTGTTATTGTTAATTAATTTACTATAGTCTGCACTACATTGTTTTCACAGATGTAAACTCTTCCTGTGGACAATACCATTACCATTTGACATGAAACTGAGGTGAACAGTGAAAGTAAGAGACTTGGCTGAGTAAGCGGTTACTAACTTTCTCTTACTACATGACATTAAGGTCACAGATTTAAGAAATGATTTTAACCCACGCTCCTGCCTCTAGCTCCTCTGCACTTTCATTGTCAATAAAAAGCACCTCGTATGCTATTAGCAACTCTTCCTGTAAAGGAACTCTAAAGTAGTAATAGAAAATAAGACTTTGAAGATTCTGTGAGCAATAAAAGAAACTTAAAAAAGCATATTCTTACTTGTATGAACGCTTCTGCTGGGGTGGCAGAAGGTGCCAAAACAAACCTCAGTTTATCAGAAATCTGTGGATCAATGTCAATGAATACTTCTCGCCATCCCTGTGGTGTTTTCTAAACACAAAATAACACATAAAAACAAATGTTTGCAAGTTTGTTCTCTACATTGCTTCTACCAAAAATAGCTTTTTCTCCTCTTACCATAAGTAAGTAACATTTACAGAGCACTCACTATTTAAAATTACTTAAATGCATCACTTCATTGCCTTTGAACAATGAGTAGACTGATCGATGCAAAAGAAACAATAACAGAGATGAGGCTGTGAAAGATAAAATCAGCAGCATGCAAAGTACCCAAAAAACGGAAATAGACTCAGGAGGAATAGCCAGAAGCTTCACTAACACATTACCACAGAATCACGAGAGCTGCTCTTCTCCATACAAATTACCAGTACACATACGTTATCACCACATCTTACATCTCCTCAAAGAATGAAGAAAAGTTTTATTGCTTTTTTTTGAGACAAGGTCTCGCTTTGTCGCCCAGGCTGGAGTGTAGTGGTGCATCTCAGCTCATTGCAACCTCTGCCTCCTGGGTTCAAGCCATTCTCATGTCTCAGCCTCCCGAGTAGCTGGGAAGTACAGGCACCCGCCACCACGCCTGGATAATTTTTGTATTTACAGTAGACACAGGGCTTCGTCATGTTGGCCAGGCTGGCCTTGAATTCCTGACCTCAAGCAATTCACCCACCTCGGCCTCTCAAAGTGCTGAGATTCAGGTGGAAGCCACCATGCCTAGCCCCCAGAATTTTAATCTATACTTTTTTTTCATGTGCTAAGGTTGGCTGGGTGCAGTGGCACACACCTGTAGTCCCAGCTCCTTGGGATGCTGAGGCAGGATGAACACTTGAGCCCTGGAGTTCAAGACCAGCCTGGGCAACATAGCAATATGCTCTCTCTTTAAAAAAAAAAAATTTGCTCAAGTAAATCCTTCATTGCACCACAGCCAGTTACCATCTTACCATTTTTCATTCCCGTACTTCTTCAAATCAGAAGAATTAAGAATTCTTAATAATTATCCCAGGAGAACTACAAATTCTCATTAACATTTCATTTTTGCTTTCCAATTATTTATGTGTACCAAAATTCCAAATAATAGTTAAAAATAACCTCAACGAGTAAAATTTGTCTACTGAATAAACACCATAAACATTGGCAACACAATGCTTTTTGTATTCAATTATAAATAGGACCTTTTCCCCCCTCAATACCTGAAATTTATGCACAGGAAGAACATCAAAAAATTCATGTGCAAGATAAAAGCTGTATCCTATTTAAAAAGAGGAAAAGAATTAATGTTTCCACATTTTACAGGAATTAATTCTTTTGAACATTAACTGTAAAAAAGAAAATGCCTACTTCCTCCATAATCATCACTACCACAGAATTCTCTACCTCTTCATGGCAAACTTACACTGCAGAATATGTAAAAGAACAATTATTACTGCTCTTATTTTACATATAAATGGGGTCAGAAAATGGAAATACCTGAAATAGCAGTTAAATCTTTTATCCATCACTAGGCTTGAAGGAAATTAGAAGTCAGATTTGTTAGCTGGAAGGGAATTTGATTTCATAAAATCGGGTTTCTCAGCCTGAGTGCAGTGGTGCATCTCTGCTCATTGCAACCTCTGCCTGGGTTCAAGGGAACGGCTCGAGATCCCTTGCCCAACATCGTACCCCCATTTTAGCTTTGAGTCAAGATTCATCAGTATTCCTGACTAGTACAGGGATTTTCCTCCACACCTTGCTTGTCTTTAGGAAGTAAGGATTTTCAAAAGATTCGATAACTGAACTAAACCCACCTACTAACACTGCTTCCATCAGCCCTGGCTGCCTGGGCCTGCTCCATCATCAGAACTATCCTAGCTATAGGGGAATACTCAAAAGTACAACAGAGATTTACATTTTGTTTGGGTTTTACAAAACTACATGAAATAAACTACTACTAAAAGTCAGGCAACTTTATTTTCTATTATGATGCTCTTTTCTAGAAAAAAGTAGGCTACTCTCTACGGATAAGGGACTTGGCAGGAGTAACTCATAATCTGTTATATTGCTGTAAAAAGTTACAGTCCCATCACTACTGCAAGGGTTGTGATCAAAACTCTTCCATTAATCCACGTAAAGGTAATTACCTTTTGGAACATCGTGCAGATGTCGGTACCAGGAAATTGGAATCCCAGACTTAGTGACACCTTTCATATACACTGGAGATCCAGCATTTCGCTCTAACAGGACCTTCTCTTCAGTCAGTGTCAATGCTTGAATCTCACTTAATTTTTGGCTTACCTCTACCAGATGTACTGAAATGTCACAGTTTTTCAGCACAGATCCAAGTTGAGTGAACACCTAAATACCAAAAGAAGAAAAAAAAATACAATGTGTTAAGTAGGTTTTAGGTTTCCTAATCATTTACATCAATGATTTAGTCATGTCACAACAGAAGTAATATTTCAGGGAGATGTGTTCCTTACCCAAGCCACTCTCTAGCAGTCTATAAGAATCATAACCTATTAGTTATTAAGCATAATTTAAATAAGAAATGAACAATGCACAATTTGGTTTCCTAATGATAAATTATGATTAACAAATGAAAATAAAAGATTTGGCATCTGATAAAAACAACGATTCAGATTATGGAGTCTAAAAAAAGACCAAGGAAATAAAATGGGGATAGCCTTGATTTGATAATGTCTCTAGGTCTAGGAAATAATCTCATCTCTGAGATGATGATAACTCGAACCTCAAAGAACCAAATCTGAATGGTACTGAAAACGACTGCTTAACTCAGGGGTCTGCCACATTTTCAATCTATATTTAGCTATATATTTTTTCACTGTTGTAAACATCAAGGGAAAAAGGAAAATACTAATATTTTACCAATCTTTTAAGGCTAAAAATGCAATAGTAAAAGCATAAAGTGTATCAACATTATTTTTCATTTGAATTTAATTTTACTGGTGATCTGCCTCCAATTAATACTTTTGAGATATGAATATGCACATCCAGACTGATAATATGAACAAGATGATTTTTCCAAATTTAATTTTGAGATCAAAATACAAATGGAAAAACTTCACAGGTGAAATTCCTTCAGAAGGTAACATCAAAAATAAAACAGGTCTGATACTTCTCTGGCTATTTGCTTTACAACCCTTTAAATTCTTCGGCTTTTTAGGAGCTCTTATGACTCAGTCTGGAAAAGCATCCTTCATGCATGTTAACGGCCTGGAATTGACTTTTAAAGTACTTGAACAAGAAAATATGATTGAGGTCCTTATTAAATATTTGATATTCAAATGACCTTGCTGAAAAACATAAAATGGAGCCCTGGAAATTTAAATTCATTATTTTGTTTTCTTTCTTCACCCAAATAACCAAGATTCTTATTTGTCATATGTTTATATATTTTTTTAATCCTTCAATTTCTAATTTAAAGCAAAAACCATAAGGCATCAAGAAATTTAAATTTATACTGAGTATGTGCTGGTGTTTCTTGTTTTTTTTTTTTGAGACAGGGTCCCACTTTGTCACTCAGAGGCATGATCACAGCTCACTGCAGACTCAACCTCCTGGGCTCGAGCAATCCTCCCACCTCAGCCCCCCGACTAGCTTCGACCACAGACGCAAGCTACCGCGCCTGGCTAATTTTTGTACTTTTTGTAGAGATGGAGTTTCACCCTATTACCCAGGCTGATCTTGAACTTTGGGAGCCTCAGACTCCCAAAGTGCTGGGATTACAGGGATGGGCCACTGCACCCAGCTATGTGTGTTTTTTACGTTGAATTGCCAGGTACATAAAAAATAAACTCAAAAAGACTAATGAGTTCTGAAATACTAGAAACTACAAAAGTTTAACAAACACTCTTACTTATCAGGTACTATAAACAACTGTCCTCCTTTTTAATGTTTTTATAAAATAGTACATAGACTGATAGCATGAATGATACAAGAGAGAATATCCACCATCTGGTTAAAGAAATGGGACATGACCTTCTCTCTAAAGCCCCTGTGGACTCCCTGTACCCTCGGAAGTCACCACCATTCTGAATCTTCAGTTAACAATACCGTGACTTTTCTTTACAAACGTTACTAAATATATTTTTGTCACCAAATATATATTGTTTAATGTTGACTATTTTTTGGATTTTATATAAATACAATCATATGAACTCTTTTGCAAACTGCTACTTTCACATATCTGGTTTCATGTTGAATACTGTTATATTCCGCTGTGATTTCACGCATTCTTGCAATACTTCGTATTCCACTGTATGACTGTACCACAATTAAATGATTCATTTACCCACCTGACAGGCATTTGTGCTGTTTCAGTTTTCTGCTCTTTTATTCAATGCTGCTATCTGCTTGTACATGTCTCCTGGTACACATATACACTAGCTTCTCTAGGGTAAATCACTAGCAGTAAAATTGCTGGGTCATACAATATCAGAAACTTTGATGTTAATAGATAATGGCCAATAGCTTTTCGAAATGGTTGTACAAGGCTGGGTGCGGTGGCTCACGCCTGTAATCCCAGCGTTCTGGGAGGCCAAGGCAGGCGGACCACTTGAAGCCAAGAGTTCAAGATCAGCCTGGCCAGCATGGTAAAACCCCTTCTCTACTAAAAATACAAAAATTAGCCGGGCGTGGTGGTCCACGTCTATTATCCCAGCTACTCAGGAGGCTGAGGCACAAGAACCACTTGAACCTGAGAGGCAGAGGTTGCAGGGAGCCAAGATCGTACCACTGCACTCCAGCCTGAGAGACAAACCGAGACTCCGTCTCAAACAAAATAAAACAAAACGGATGTACTAAATTATACTCTTACAAGCAGTATATGACAGTTCTCATTGTTCCACATATCCGCATCTGCACAATACTTGGTGTTGACAGACTTAGCTTTCTTTCTAATCTGGCGAGGGTTACAGTGGTATCGCGTTGTGATTTTAATTTTCATCTCCCTGACTACCAGTAAGACTAATATTTTTGTTTTGCTTTTTTAGTCATTTGTATTTTCCTCTTTTATGAATGGACTTGTTCACATCTTTGGCGTGATTTTTCTCAAGTTATCTGTCTTCTTACTGACTTAAGGGAGTTCTTTAAACATTCTAACTACTAGTACTCTGTTGGTTACATGTCACAAATAACTTCTCCCACTCTGTGGTTTGTCTAATCACTCTCTTAATGGGGTCTTTGAAGAACAAAAAGTTGCTGGTTTATTTGTAGAGCAAGAAGTTCTTAACTTTAATGTAAGAAATGAAATTATTAATCTTTTTCTTTACGTCTTCTGCTTTTTTAAAAAAATATAAAAAGAGACGAAGTCTTGCTTTGTTGGCCAGGTTGGTCTTGAACTCTTGGCCTCAAGCAATCCTCCCACCTTGGTCTCCCAAAGTGCTAGGATTACAGGCATGAGCCACTGTGCCCATCCTAAATTTTTTTTCTTTTTTTTTTTTTTGAGACAGAGTCTCGCTCTGTCGCCAGGCTGGAATGCAATGGCACGATCTCGGCTCACTGCAACCTCTGCCTCCTGGGTTCAAGTGATTCTCCCACCTCAGCCTCCTAAGTAGCTAGATTACAGGTGCGCGCCACCATGCATAGCTAATTTTTGTATTTTTAGTAGAGACGGGGTTTCACCATGTTGGTCAGTCTGGTCTCAAACTCCTGACCTCTTGATTTGCCCGCCTTGGCCTCCCAAAGTGCTAGGATTACAGGCATGAGCCACCACGCCTGGCCTAAACTTTTTATATAATTAAAAACTTTGCTTCCTGAGAAAACAAATACACTCTCCCATAATGTCTTCCAAATGTTTCCTATTTTTAGCTTTCATATTCTTCTCCCCCTCACCTCCATTTTTTAAGCTTACAGACAAAAGTAATGACTGATTCTGACATTATATTTTAGCTGAGAAATATGAGATTAAGGAACTGAAAACCAATGAAATCAACACGGTTTGCACACTCAGAAGTACTAAAATTCACTTACATGAAACTTAAAGACATTCTTTTATTACCTACCCTCAAAATATCTCCCACGAGGGTTCCCCTACCTGGGCCCAGTTCCACCAGCTGGAAAGCTGTGCTTTTTCCAGTGGCCATCCATTCACTAATGAACCATATCCCTAGTAGCTGTGACAAGGAAAAATAAAACCACATATTAAGGTATCATAAAGTATAAAAGTATACCACAATATAAAATTCCACATAAATATGTACTATATGCCAAAAAGCAAAATGTGTACAGCCATATGTATGTTATTTAATACATACATACATATACACATAGGAATTTCCTGGGACTATAACATATACCATTTAGGAAGATTAACAGGGAAAAAAAAGGCAGCCTCTGCTATAAAAGGTCCCATGACATAGATAACAGGATATCACCACCAGAAAAGTATTACTATTTGAAAGCAAATAAACAGATGAAATGTGATTATGCCATTTCTTCATATTCATGTGATTTAAACAATTACATGACTCTGATAATAACCTAATGTTTTTCAATACCCACATTCTACTTCCTCTTATACACTATTTCCTATTTCTAAATTCACAGAAAGTACGTAGTGGAAATGAACTAGAATTCTGTTTATTAAAGGAACATTTGGTCGGGTGTGGTGGCTCATGCCTGTAATTCCAGCACTTTAGGAGGCCAAGGCGGGTGGATCACCTGAGGTCGGAAGTTTGAGGCCAGCCTGACCAACATGGAGAAACCCCGTCTCTACTAAAAATACAAAATTTGCCAGGAGTGGTGGCACATGCCTGTAATCCCAGCTACTCAGGAGGCTGAGGCAGGAGAATCACTTGAACCCGGGAAGCGGAGGTTGCGGTGAGCCAAGATCGCACCATTGCACTCCAGCCTGGGCAATAAGAGCAAAACTCTGGCTCAAAAAATAGATAAACAAAGGAAGACTTTTACGGTAACTATGGCTAAAATCACGACTGGCAGCTTTAGAGCTTATCTTAATTCCACTGATTCCTCAATGCTCTTTATTTTATCTTTTCTCTCTTCCTTCCTGGGCACTCTGTTTCCTCGCCTTTCCTTTTGTCTTTCTTCCTTCTTCCATTCTCTTATTTCATCTGATTCTCCTTTTTCTGTCCTCTTTATGACCCCCTCCCTTCCTTCTCTTTTTCTTTGTCCCTCTTGTCTCTCCTTTTCCCTTCCTACAGTGGAGTATAAACTTTTCAAATATTCTCTCTACCATTTTCCTCCCCTCTATCGCCTCTCTATTCCCTCAGTACATCAACTACTGTAAAGTTAAAACTTTTGATGAATCACAAAAAAGCTGTAGAACACTACTACAGAACAATACAATTTGATCTGTTCTCAAATGTTTATATTAGCTTCATTCATACTTTACATTGGATATTACCTCCCCAAAGATCTGACTTATTTCAGGTGAAGTAATGAAATCTCCTTGTTCGCCTAGCATGTCACGGTACACATAATAACCCTGATTAAAAAGAGAAAATGGAGAAACAAAATTAATTTTCAAATAAGCCTTTATAAAATACCCCTCCAAAATCTTAAATAATGTAAAAGTGAAATAATTATTTAGTAAGAAAGCTCCCCTCTAAACAAGCAAGGGAAACATGGTGTCTTTACCCAAATTTTATAAAGTAACAGTCATTTTACAAAACTGGTAGAAAAACAATTACACCTTGACCATAAATGCAGAAGTCATGTAACATCCATCCCTGCATGCCAGACCCTTCCTCCCCTCCCAGCTCCCACAACCAACACAGCAAGACCCTGCCTACTCCTCCAGCCTCCTCTCCAAATTCTAACACTTTCTGTCTCCCATATGGGCCCTGCCTGCTGGTGATGATCTGTTTCTTGATCTGAGTGCTGGTTACATGGGAGCATTTGCTTTGGGAAAAATCATTGAGCTGTAAACTTGTGATTTACGAACTTTTCTATATGACTATTGCATCTCCAGAAAAAGGTGAGTTGTTTTTTTTTTTGTTTTTTTTTTTTTTAGCCTTGCTTGTCCAGATATCCATGCCACTGCAAATTCTTACCCTTCTCCCTTTTCATCTCTCCCTGGCAGTCTTATACTCATCCTCTGAATCTGCTCATATGCCACCTAGCTGACCTCCTCCAGCCCTCCAACCTAACACCAAATCCAGTGCCACCTTTTCTGAGCTTATTTGTCTATGTTCTTCACCACAAAGTATAGTTGTTTGCAGAAGAACATGCCTTATTTATCTTCATATCCCAAGTTTTAATATGATGCCTAACCTTCAAGAAACACTCAAGAATTGTGTTAAAAATTTCCTATGCTTCTCAAGCTCCTATTCTACCACCTTACTACAGATGACATGGGCCCCAGTCTCACTCCAGAATTAAAAAATGTTATAGAATACAACTTCCTCAGCTTCCCAACCCCGCCTGGCCTCCCCCTAATCCCCTTTGTTTCTGGGGACTCAAGAATGAAACACCATCCCCTTCTCCCCTTATCCAAACCTAATCCCTCCACCTGTGCTCCGGACTGCCATTCCTCATACAACTCCCCTGGGTCCATTTAGCCGTCCCCCTCTCTCTTCCACCTTCAACTTTCCCCTTTCAGCATTCAAAATAAATCAACTCACTCCCATCTTTAAAAGAAATTTCTCACTCCATACAACATCTCTCCTTCTAGGCTTTCTAGTTCCATTCATAAAGAAACATTATAGGGGTATTTGCCCTTTTTTGTGTTATGAACCACTGTGGTAGTCCAGTGAAGCCTATAGACCCCTTCACAGAGTGTTTTTAAATGCACAGAACCACAAAGAAATATCTGAAAAATGTGTATCAAATGTTTTTAAAAATGTGATATATACACTTCTTTACTAGTGTATTTAAAAAAACATAATCAGGCCGGGCACAGTGGCTCACACCTGTAATTCCAGCACTTTGGGAGGCCGAGACAGGCGGATCACATGAGGCCAGGAGTTCAAGACCAGCCTGGCCGACAAGGCAAAACCCCATCTCCACTGAAAATACAAAAAACCTAGCTGGGCATGGAAGCATACACTTGTAATCCCAGCTACTCAGGAGGCTGAGGCACAAGAATCCTTTGAACCTGGTAGACGGAGGCTGCATTGAGCCGAGATCGCACTACTGCACTCCAGCCTGGGTGACAGAATGAGACTCTGTCTCAAAAAGCAAACAAACAAAAAAGCCCATAATCAAGCCAAAGACCCAATAATTAACAAAATTTTGAAGTAAGGATGTGCACGATGAAATTCTGAGATGCCTGTGATCACTGTATTGTGATGAGGAAATACCAATGATTTCCACAGACGACAAATTCACAAGTATTGCTGATGCTGCTGGTTGCTGCATATGTTCATAATTGAAGAAATGCTAAATTTCAGTTGAAAGTTAGTGAAAATAAAGGTGTAATTTTTTTCCATCCAGGTTCATGAAACCCCTGATTTCTATTAAAGGGTTCCTAGGTTAAGAGCCTCTAAATTTTAGAGTTACCCCAAGTCTCAATGTTGGGAAACCTTCCTTTCTCTCAGTACATTCTCCCTGGTTCCTTGGCTTTAAATATCACCTACATGCTGATGATGAGCAAATGTATATACGCCTGCCCTGTCTTTCTTCTGAATGCCAGGCTCTTTTTTTTTTTTCTTTTTTGAGACAGATCTCACTCTGTTGCCCAGGCTGGAGTGCAATGGCGCGATCTCGGCTTACCGCAACCTCTGCCTCCCAGGTTCAAGTGATTCTCCTGCCTCCTGACTAGCTGGGATTACAGGCACCCGCCACCACACCCGCTAATTTTTGTATTTTTAGTAGAGACGGGGTTTCACCATGTTGGTCAGGCTGGTCTCAAACTCCTGACCTCGTGATCCACCTGCCTTGGCCTCCCAAAGTGCTAGGATTACAGGCGTGAGCCACCATGTCCGGCCCTGAACGCCAGACTCTTACAGCCATTGCCTACTTTCTATCTCCACCCGGATGTCATTGCTAACAAAATATGTATAAAATGCAGCTCCTGGTGTAGGCCCTCTCCCCAACACTCCTCCAAACCTAGTCCTGTCTGTCTTAATCTCAATAAAAGGTGCCATCATCACCTAACTGCTCAAGCCAAAACTACGAATCAGCCTTGATTCCTCCGTTCCATCACTCAATCCATCAGCAAATCCTGTCAGTCCTTTTCTAAACCACCTTCTTCTATTTCTAGTACCACCACGCTAGTCTAAGCCACCTATCTTGCAGCCCTGCCCACCAGCATTGAAAGATACCGGCCTTGGGTAAACCTCGACACTGGAGTCACGCCACCATATCCAACAGCAATGGCCAAACCAACCCCAGAATTCCACAGAGGTCATATTTCAACCCAGCAAAAGGTGAAATATTCTAAAATAAAGGACTACAGGCTTTCACCAAATGGCTCCATAGAACACACAAGGAAACGTGGGTCAGAAAGCTGTGACTGTGCCTAATCCTAGAACAGTGAAGACCCAGACTGCATTCTCAACTGCACATGTGAGAAAACCCAGCACATCTCTCCAATGCCAGCTGAGGCCATTACAACACAGGCAACTTTCCAGGCAGTAATTCCTATTTCCAGTTGCCTGTTGGAGATTTCCACCTAAGAGTCCCACAACACTTCAGATTCATATACCAGCCTGAACTCTCCATCCTTCCTCCTGCATTCCTTCTCCCAGAGCAATGAATCCACACCACCTACCATCAGCCAAGTAGGAAAGTCATCCTTCCCGCATCATAAATCCGATCAGCTACATTCTGTCTCCTAAACACCCTTGGACCGTGTCCTCTCCTGTTTACTGGCCCTGCCTCTGACGTGAGCCAGCCCTGACCAACTGACAAATTATCTGTCCCCAGGTCATCTGAAATGGCTCTTCACCTGGTAGGCACCCCCACTGCCTGGGCTGAGGACCTTCGGGCTTCTCCCTCCTGGCTCGCACCTCGCAAATCGGCTAGAGAGGGCCTAGTCCTCGGGCTACCTGACCATACCTTGGCTGGATTAGTTAACACCTCCTTCATGTACTCGGCCACAGTGATGGGACCAGTAGACTTTATTTTGTATATAAGATGCCGCAGCATCGGCGTCACCGGGTTGTTTTCGGCAGGTTCATTCCCGGAGCTGAAGTAGCTCCCTCTCCAAATAGAGGGAATGGCTGCGAAAAACACAAATTAAACAGACCCTGTGATAAATCTTAACATTCACGAACGCAAGCCGCCTGAGCGTTTTCAAAGCAGCTTCGTAAACCCTTAACCTCACCCTACCGCAGACCGTGGGCTACTGTGCGTCGCACGCCCCCAGGGCGCAGAGACAGCACGCACTTGCCCACGATTACGCAGCCTATCGCGTTTGCTCCAGACCCGTTTCCAGCCCAGGGCACCTTCAAGGTGGAAGTGAGCCCTGAGCCCTTAATTCCCTGGTACCTCAACTGAAGAGCTGAGGAAGGCACCCACGCGGTTTCCAAGGCAACAGGGCTTCGAGGGGACTGACGCTTACCTGTGCGCGCCAGGGCACACAGCGGCCCCACACCTGACCTCACCAGAACAGTCATGCTGAAATTCACAGGGCAGCTCGCTCCGCCAGGAGCTGGGGCTTAGGCTATTTCCGGGAGAAGACACGCCCCGGCCGGAATTACGTCACGGGCAGAGCGGAAATAGGCTGAGTTCCAAGAGCGTATGCTCTGCTAGCCATGGCGGCAGCCAAGGAGCCTTTGGAGTTCCATGCCAAGCGGCCTTGGCGCCCCGAGGAGGCAGTAGAAGATCCGGACGAAGAGGATGAGGATGATGCTAATGAAGCCGAGAATGGGTTCTCCCTGGAGGAAGTGTTGCGGCTCGGAGGCACCAAGGTAACTGCCGCGGGCTCCGGGGAAAGGGATCAGACGTGGGGAGTCCTTAATGTCGCTAGGCTGACCGCCCCGCCGCTTCCGCGCTGCGTAGAGCGCGGGCGTCCAGGACACAGATCCCAGCCTCGGAAGCATGTGTTCGGTGCGCTTCCCACGCTGGTTTCCCGGGCTGTTTACAAAAGAAAAGTTTCCAGTGGAACGTCGTATTCGCTGGCCTTTCTTAGGATGTAGGCGATCCTCATTTTATTGACGTGGTATAACCATCACACCATCAGGTCGGCTTTTCTTGGTCCCGACTTTGTGGTATGAGTGTTTTGAACACCAGTGGTATTGGAATTTTCATTTCTGTTCTCGTGGAGTACGTGCACGTGTCACTGTATGCCCCAGAAGCCCTCTTTTTTGGAACATCCTAATTAAGGGAGAGAAACAGTAAACTTTTAAATACATAGTACAGCAGACACGGGGTAGTGCTATAAAAGAAAACAACGAAGGACGATAAGGAGTAGGAGCGCGTTAGTATTAAATGAGATGATCGACAAACACATCACGGAGATGTTTGAGCAGAATCCTAAAGGAGAGGAAGGAGTGAGCCATGTGCCATTCTGGTTGGAACAGAAAATGCAAAGACAGGAGGAAGAGTGCCTAACCTATTCCATGAGCAGCCAAAATGCCAGTGTAGCAGAGGCAGAGTGAGGTAAGGGGAGAATGGTAAGAAATGAGGTCCAAGGGGTAAGAGGGCAGGCTTTTGCTCTGAGTTTGATGCAAAACCACTGGAAGATTTTAAGCAGATAAGGGACAGAAATTAACTTTGTTTTTAATATTATTTTGTTTGGAGACTGGACTTTCAGGGTGGAGGAGTTGGTTAGAGATAAGTAGATTCAGTTTTGCTCTGTGCTTGTGTATATTTTAAGTTTTGATTAGGTAATATATACACATGATACACGTGATACAAACTTTAAAGATACATAGTGAAAACTCCAATTTTTTCCACTTTTATCTCAGCCGTAACAATTGCCCTGATAGGAAGCAATTACAAGTGTAGTTTATATCTTTCAGGGATACTATATACCTTTTCAAGCATATACATATTTATGTATATGAAATACACGTGTATTATTTTTTACATGAACAGTACCCTATAGATACACCTATCTCTACATTTTGCTTTCTTTTCTCTCCTAGAAATCCTTCTATATCAGTGCATGAAGTTCTGTGTCATTGATATGGCTGCATAAATCATTTTATCTGTCTTAATTTATCTAACCAGCCACTTATTGTGGATATTTAAATTATTGCCAGTCTTTCACTATTTTAAATAATACTACAGTTAATAACCTTAATCGTAAAATTTTTTCCCCCACTTTTGTAAGTGTATATGTAGTCCAAATTTGTAGAAATGAGCCAGGCACAGTGGCTCACACCCATAATCCCAGCACTTTGGGAGTCGGAGGTGGGAGGATACCTTGAGTCCAGGAGTTTGAGACCAGCCTGGGCAACATAAGAAGACCTCATCTCAAAAAAAAATTTTTTTTTTAATAGCTGGGCGTGTAGTCCCAGCTACAGGCTGAGATTGGAGGATCCCTTCAGTCTGGGAGGTTGAGGCTACAGTTCAACCATGGTCAAGTCACTGCCCTCCAGCCTGGACAACAGAGCGAGACCATATCTCAATCAATTAGTTAATTTTTAGAAATGAAGCTGCTGGGTCGTAATTGGAGTTGACAAATTGTCCTCCATATAGGTTGTGTCAGTTTACACTCACATCAACCATGTATGAAAGTGCCATTTCCCCCACCCCTTCCCCAGCATCACCTGTCATTGTTTCTTGCTCATCTTGCAGTGTATCTTTGCTCATCTGATAAATTAAAAGATGGATGTATCATTGTGGTTTTAACGTGGATTTCTCTAAATGTCAGTGAGGTTGAGCATCTTTTCATATTTTTAAAGAACTTTTTTTTTTTTTTTTTTTGAGACGGAGTCTCGCTCTGTCGCCCAAGCTGGAGTGCAGTGGCCGGATCTCAGCTCACTGCAATCTCCGCCTCCCGGGTTCACGCCATTCCCCTGCCTCAGCCTCCCGAGTAGCTGGGACTACAGGCGCCCGCCACCTCGCCCAGCTAGTTTTTTGTACATTTTAGTAGAGACCGGGTTTCATCGTGTTAGCCAGGATGGTCTCGATCTCCTGACCTTGTGATCCACCCGCCTCGGCCTCCCAAAGTGCTGGGATTACAGGCTTGAGCCACCGCGCCCGGCCGAACCTTTTTTTTTTTCTATGAACTGTTCATATCCTTTGCATATTTTTCTTTTGGGTTGTCACTTACTGATGTTTAGAAAGTTTTATATTAAGGTGTTAAACCCAATTACTTTGATAGGAGTTGCTTGTATTTTTTTTTCCAGTTTATAATTTGTATTTTTTCCTATATCGAAATAAAAAGTGTGTGTGTGTGTGTGTGTGTGTGTGTGTGTAAAAGAAAGAGAGAGAAAGATAAATTTACTTATCCTTTCCTTTGTGGACCCTGAGTTTTATGTCAAATTTGAAAGGATTTTTCCAGTTCTGAAATTATTTTTAAAATCACGTTGTGTTTCCTATTATTTTATGGTTTTATTTTTCACATTTGTAATGTATTTTTAACTTATGTTTTTAATGCAGCAAGATTACCTTATGCTGGCTACTTTGGATGAGAATGAGGAAGTGATAGATGGAGGCAAAAAAGGAGTAATTGATGACCTTCAACAAGGTGAATTGGAAGCATTTATTCAAAATCTTAATTTGGCCAAGTATACAAAAGCTTGCTTAATTGAAGAAGATGAACCAGCTAAAAAAGAAAATTCCAGCAAAAAAGAAGTAAAAATACCTAAAATAAATAACAAAAATACAGCAGAAAGTCAAAGGACATCAGTTAATAAGGTGAAAAATAAGAATAAGCCAGAACCACATTCTGATGAGAATGGCAGTACCACACCGAAAGTAAAGAAAGATAAACAGAACATCTTTGAATTTTTTGAGAGACAGACTTTGTTACTTAAGCCTGGAGGCAAATGGTATGATCTGGAGTATAGCAATGAATATTCTTTGAAACCCCAGCCTCAGGATGTTGTATCTAACTACAAAACCCTTGCTCAGAAGCTGTATGAGCATGAAATCAACTTATTCAAAAGTAAGACGGATAGTCAAAAGGGAGCCTCTTCTACCTGGATGAAGGCAATTGTGTCATCAGGGACACTGGGTGACAGGATGGCAGCCATGATTCTTCTTATTCAGGATGATGCTGTTCACACACTTCAGTTTGTAGAAACTCTTGTGAACCTTGTTAAAAAGAAGGGCAGCAAACAGCAGTGCCTCATGGCCTTGGATACTTTTAAAGAGTTGCTTATCACAGACCTTTTGCCAGACAGTCGAAAGCTGAGGATTTTCAGCCAGCATCCTTTTGACAAACTGGAACAGTTGTCCAGTGGCAACAAGGACGCAAGAGATAGAAGACTGATATTATGGTATTTTGAACACCAGCTGAAACACTTAGTGGCTGAATTTGTGCAGGTCTTAGAAACTTTAAGTCATGATACATTAGTAACCACTAAAACTCGAGCCCTTGCAGTGGCTCATGAGCTGCTTTGTAACAAGCCTGAGGAAGAAAAGGCTCTTCTTGTGCAAGTGGTAAATAAACTGGGAGATCCTCAGAACAGAATTGCCACAAAAGCCTCCCATCTGTTAGAGACATTACTTTGTAAACATCCCAATATGAAAGGAGTTGTGTGTGGTGAAGTAGAAAGGCTACTCTTCCGCTCAAATATCAGCTCCAAAGCTCAATATTATGCAATTTGCTTTTTAAATCAAATGGCTCTGTCCCATGAAGAAAGTGAACTGGCTAACAAATTAATAACTGTTTACTTTTGCTTTTTTCGGACTTGTATCAAAAAAAAAGATATTGAATCAAAAATGCTTAGCGCCCTTTTAACAGGTGTCAATAGGGCGTACCCTTATTCCCAGACTGGTGATGACAAAGTGAGGGAGCAGATTGACACACTGTTTAAAGTGTTGCATATTGTGAATTTTAATACCAGTGTGCAGGCTTTAATGTTGCTTTTCCAAGTCATGAATTCTCAGCAGACAATATCAGATCGATATTACACCGCATTATACAGGTAAGAACATAGCATTCCAATATGAGACATGAACTATAACTTGATGTACAGCACAAGCAGTGCCCTCTGTGGGGCAAGAGAAAGAGTTAGAAAATTGGATTTTAGGCCCCCTTCACAGCTTGCTGCTCGCCACCTTCAAGTAAGTCACTTAATCTTTGTTTCCCTGATGGACACAAATTATATTAGCTGCTTTGAATACATTTTTCATTTTGAGAAGTTGTAAAATACAGAAAAATACCCAAAAGAATCATTCATATCTACCAGCTAGTATTTCAGAATTAACATTTTGCTATATTTGTTTTAAGTCTTTTGGGATATTAAAGACATAAAATTGCAGATATAATTGCAGTTTCCGTCTTCCCGTTCTCCTCAATCCTGTGTCTTTTCCCTGCTGTCTTTCACACAGTTGAATGCATTCACACAGTAACTCATTCAACAAGTATTTTCTGAGTGCCTACAGTATGGCGCCATGCTCTAGGTGCACAGGAGGCACAGCGAACAGAAATCCCATCCCTGGAGGCACTCACATTCATATTGGGGGAGGCGGCAGAGAGAGGAGCTGTGGTAAACAAGAAAGTATGTAAAGTAGAGAGTCTTGGGGGGTGCAGGGTTTTTGTTTGTTTAATGGAGATTAAGATTTTCTTTACTGAATTTTGCAGCTCACTCATTGAGGCATATTTTCAGCAATGTGTAAACAGTTTGGAGCTATTTAAGAGACAGTCGAACATAACTGTTCAAGAAATTAATATATTTCCTTCTAATTCATTTTTATATATTTACATAGATATATCTTGTGAGAAAATGTAGAGTAGTGGTTAGTATCTTAGACTTAAGCCACACTGCCTAGGTTTGAGTCCCTGCCATTAATTTTCTGTGTAACTTTGGGCAAATTACTTGATCCCCACTAAAAACCTCTTGGTAGATATAATTCATCCCATGTTATGCCTAAGTGGGTTTGTCTGTAGGATGGAGAGAAAAGCACCTATCTCATATGATTATTATGAAGATTTTGAAACTTGCACAAGATTCTACAGCTTGTAAATGACAGAACTGGGGCTTTAATGAAGGTTGGGAGGTTGTGTGTGTTAACCCATGTAATCTTTGTGTGTATGTGAAGTCCTTAACAGTGCCTAACACATAGTGCTATGTGAAATGTTGGCTGCTATCCTTATTACTGATACTCATACATATTTCTTTAGTTTAATCCTCTTAACAGCTCTCCAGTCTGTGAGGTACAATAATTTGTGCAAGGTCACACAGATATTAAGAGACCAAGTTAGGTGGCAAATCCAGGTCCACTTGCTGTAGAGTTCATGACATTTCTTTTTTTTTTTTTTTTTGAGACGGAGTTTCACTCTGTCGCCCAGGCTGGAGTGCAGTGGCCGGATCTCAGCTCACTGCAAGCTCCGCCTCCCGGGTTTACGCCATTCTCCTGCCTCAGCCTCCCGAGTAGCTGGGACTACAGGCGCCCGCCATCTCGCCTGGCTAGTTTTTTTGTATTTTTTAGTAGAGACGGGGTTTCACCATGTTAGCCAGGATGGTCTCGATCTCCTGACCTCGTGATCCGCCCGTCTCGGCCTCCCAAAGTGCTGGGATTACAGGCTTGAGCCACCGCGCCCGGCGAGTTCATGACATTTCATAGCACTGATTGCTCTGGTCCACTAAAAAGACTCTCAGAAGCCTTTCCACAACTCTTTGAAGTAATAGATACTTAACATTGTTAATTTGAAAAGAGTTTCAAGGCTGAAAATGTAGAGGTTTCGGGGTCTTGAGTTTTTTGTTTGTTTTTGTGTGTGTGTGTGTGTGTGTGTGTGTTTTGAAGGGGGAGGTTTGATTATTTTGAACTTTTGATGGTCTTAGGAATTTTTAATTTTTAGAAAGTGTTTGGAATCTATTAGAAAATATTTTTCTGTCTCTAACATCATAGTCTAACATCTCTAAGGAAGAGTACATTTTTAAGTTTTTAAAATCACTATTTGCCAAGAGCTCTCGCAGATGGAGTTTCTTAACGGGCCTTTAGGCCTTCTTAAAGTGTTTGTTTGCTCTTGGTTTTATTAAGAATCCTTCACATTAAGAAAACCTCTAGTTAATTGAGGGATAAAAGAAATGACATGATTTGGTTTACAAAAATATTTATCAAAACTTTAGGAAATATTTCATGAAATGATAGAGACATGTCTCTCTAAATTCTTCTCAAATGTTTCTGTTGATGTGAGATGGAATTTTTTTTTTTGAGACGGAGTCTCGCTCTGTCGCCCAGGCTGGAGTGCTGTGGCCGGATCTCGGCTCACTGCAAGCTCCGCCTCCCGGGTTCCCGCCATTCTCCTGCCTCAGCCTCCGGAGTAGCTGGGACTACAGGCGCCCGCCACAGCGCCCGGCTAGTTTTTTTTGTATTTTTTTTTAGTAGAGACGGGGTTTCACCGTATTAGCCAGGATGGTCTCGATCTCCTGACCTCGTGATCCGCCCGTCTCGGCCTCCCAAAGTGCTGGGATTACAGGCTTGAGCCACCGCGCCCGGCCGTGAGATGGAATTTATGCCTAAAAATAAGTTGCAAACTGGATGGAAATGTTGGAAAATTTAAATGTAAAGAGAGAAAATTGAATAATCCAGAATATCCCAGAATATTACCAAAAGGGTGGTATTTCCCAGAGTATGCAGAGCAATAGGAAAGTGCTTCACAAGCTTAAGTCTTTTCCTTTCTAGTATTAGTAGGAAAAAATTGATGGAAATACTTAAAACAAAGGAAGTAATGATACCAGGTGTTAGTAGAGCTAATCTGGAGGATTGTGTTAATTCTGGGTGTCATAATATCTGGAGGTCTAGACTGGTTGGGGACATGCGTAGTATTCAGCATCTAGAATAGAGAATTTTTAAAGTATGAGGTCAGAGTAGAGCAGCCTACAGAAGACAGACATTAGGGAGAGACAAGCACATAATAGCTAAATAGGTTCAAGTATTTGGGTAACTGTCTTGTAAAAGTATTAACTGCCAGGCACTGGGGTTATAACAGTGAATAACACAGGCATAATCCCTGTTTCACTGGACCTTGGGAGAAAAAGGGAAAGGCAGGGAAACCCAGTTTGTGAAACTATGAAGGACACAAACATGGAACTGAGAGAGACTAATAGAAGAAACAATTTTGGATACTGTGGACATGCAGAGTGTTGGAGAGAAGCACTCTGGGCAGTGAGAATAGTGTGTATGAGAGAGATGTTACACAGCTAGTACATTGGACTAGAGATTCTCTGAAGTCCTTAGAATTTAATTTTCTGCTGTTCATCTATGGTCTTCACTAAAACCATGAAGAGGCGGCCTCTGGTCACCCTGCTAGTAGGTAGTTATACAAGGACAAAAACCCAAATCTTCTAATATTCTGCTTTCATGGGTCAGTTTTCACTGTCTGGTTTTAGATTAGCTTTTCTGGTGGGGTTCTGTGAATACTGTTAGGGCTGTGCCCTATTGATATAGAAAACAGAAAAACACTTGGAAAAGAGAAGAAAACCACACACACACACAAATGTTCATTCCTGTGGGCGTCGTTGTTATTGTTGGTTTTTCCTGGTGCCATCATCATCCTTTTCTGGTCATTGACTTCCATCTTACCTCTTAGGGCAAGGTCTCTTATTCTAATAGAAGCAGCAAAGTTATCCCTAACTAAGATGAGGTTAGTAGCTGTTTCTAATATGTGACCATTGGTTGTGGAGATGGTTTTATATATGAATATTTGACCTTGGTTTTGTTTTGCAGGAAGATGTTGGATCCAGGGTTGATGATGTGTTCCAAGCAAGCTATGTTTCTTAACCTTGTCTACAAATCGCTGAAAGCTGACATTGTGTTGCGCCGGGTGAAGGCTTTTGTGAAGAGGTTACTTCAAGTTACTTGCCAACAGATGCCACCATTTATATGTGGAGCTTTATATCTTGTGTCTGAGATCCTTAAAGCAAAACCAGGTTTAAGAAGCCAACTAGATGATCATCTGGTATATTTTTCAACTGCTTTTTAAATTGAGTGGGTGCTGAAATATATTGGTTGTTTTTGTTTTGTTTTTCTTTGCTTCACATGACAATAACCTAGTTCTCTGGAGCATATGAGTGTGAGTTCTGAAATAGGACAAACCTAGATTTTAGTACCAGCTGTACAGTTTACTAGGTGGGCATGTTGCTCACACTCTTCTACTTGCAATAAACTGTACTATACTAGAAGTTACCATTGTATGGGATTTGGAAGACTATAAAACTTAGTAGACCTCTTAAGTCGTCTTTGTTAACTATGAAATGGAAATAATAATAGTAGCTACCTCATAGGGTTATTTACAAGTCAGAAATTTACTTGAGGGCTAATTGTTTTCAAGTAATAGAGTTCCTAGGGCTCAGGGGTTCTTAGCTCAAAACTTAACTGTGTTATGTTTAGAAATAAGGATGTGCTGTCCTCTCTTGTTTAAATACCACTGATGGCCATCATTTTACTTTATTAGAACTTTCACGTTTCACCAGAGTTGCAATAAGTAAAACTCTGCATCACATAATGGAACACAGACTTTATTGCAACTTCTAGTTGATTTATGTAGATTTATGAAACTATGTGTTTGTTAGGAGTCTGATGATGAAGAACATTTTATTGATGCAAATGATGATGAAGACATGGAAAAATTCAATGATGCAGACAAAGAAACAGAGATGGTGAAAAAACTTGAGACAGAGGAAACGGTTCCTGAAAGTGATATAGAAACCAAAAAACCAGAGATTGCTTCCTGGGTGCACTTTGATAATTTGAAAGGTGAGTTTTTTTAATCTTTATTCTCTTGAATTTTTAAACCAGGGAGTTTGTTTCTCTTTGATTTTCATAGCAAGTAGCATTCTACCTTTTTTATTATTATTATTTATTTATTTATTTATTTAGAGTCTCACTCTGTCGTCCAGGCTGGAGTGCAGAGGCACGATCTCAGCTCACTGCAACCTCCACCTCCCAGGTTCAAGTGATTCTCCTGCCTCAGCCTCCCAAGTAGCTGGGATTACAGGCATGTGCCACCACACCCAGCTAATTTTTGTATTTTTAGTACAGGTGGGGTTTCACCATGTTGGCCAGGCTGGTCTCGAACTCCTGACCTCAGGTGATCTGCCTGCCTTGGCCTCCCGAAGTGCTGGGATTACAAGCGTGAACCACTGTACCTGGCCCACAGTTTCTTAAAGTAATATTTTAGGGATAGAAAACTTTCTGTTCAAGATAGAAACTTTAAGTGGTTTCGTATACACACACGAAACTAAATTAATAGGATGTTAGAGTCTAAAGAAATCTTAGAAATGTAGCCTCTTCATTTGAGGCTGTAAAGAAAACACTAGCCTTGAGGTTCAAGAAATGTGGTGCCAGACCCATTTCTTCAACTTGCTTTGGGACTCACGGTCAAATTAATTCATCTACAAATTTCAATTTGTGAAGTACAAAAGAGAAGTCTGATAGCTGCCAGAAAAGTTTGAGAAGAATCCATCAGTTCCCCTGAAGACTAAACTGAGAGAATAATCCTTTAGAAGGATGAAGAGCATGTGTGTTGGAAGGTAGTCGGTTCCTAGTTCTGAAAATCTTTGTTTTAAATTTTTTAAATCCTGAGTTTCTAAAAACATGAAGATAATGGCAGACCTCTTCCGAGTGACAATTATTTCTGGTCATACTTTTATGACAAATATTTGGAGCACTCTAAAGCTCCAAAAGACTTTAGACCTAGTTCATCTTCATATTATTTCCATCTTAACGTTTCCAACCTCTTTGACCCCAAAATGGGCACCTTTTCTTGCCATTTAGAAAAGGGAGAAGTTTGGGGTTTTTTGGTTTGGTTTTTGATTTTTTTTTAGACGGGTCTCACTGTCACCCAGGCCAGGCTGGAGTACAGTGAGCCATTATGGCTCACTGCAACCTCAAACTCCTGAACTCAAGTGATCCTCCCACCTCAGCCTCCCAGGTAGCCGGGACTACAGGCTTGTGCCACCAGGTCTGGCTAGTTGTATTTTTTGTAGAGATGAAATCCCACTCTCTTGCCCCGGCTGGTCTTGAACTCTTGGACTCAAGCAGCCTTTCACATTGGCTTCCCAAGGTGCTTGGATTATAGGCATGAGCCATTGCACCCAGCCAAGGCAGAAGTTTTGAAAGGGAGCTTTTACTTATTTTTGAGTCAGGGTCTTGCTCGGTCATGAAGGCTGGATCACAATGGCATGATCTTGGTTCACTGCAACTCCTATCTCCTGGGCTCACGTGATCCTCCCACCTCAGCCTCCCGAATAGCTGGGACTACAGGCACACATTACCACACGTGGCTAGTTTTTTTGTTGTATTTTTTGTAAGAGACGGGGTTTCACCATTTTGCCCAGGCTGGTCTCGAACTCCGGGACTCAAATGATCCACTGGCCTCAGCCTCCCTAAGTGCTGTGATTACAGGTGTGAGCCACTGCACCTGGCCTTAAAGAAAGCTTTTAGTATTGGGATAAACATGTTCCCTGCTTTATTCAAGAGCCGATTCTAGCTCAAGTACCAAGACAAATTCTTGAGGGAGCTCAGAGTTTTTAATCTAGGTTGCTTAGCTAAGTAAGAATGTTGGAGATATCTGTTGAGAATATTAATGGTGGTGCTTTTAATAACCTCTTGGGCTAGGAATAAAGCATTTGAGAAATCGTATTTTTTTGTTATTCATAGGTGGAAAACAGTTAAATAAATACGATCCATTCAGTAGAAATCCTCTGTTCTGTGGAGCTGAAAATACAAGTCTTTGGGAACTCAGAAAGGTAAAAGAATTTCAAATTGTCTTTTAATTCATTTGTGCTGTATATTTTTGCACTTGTGGGTGTAGTGCCTTGAAGTTTTTTTTTTATGATAATTATAAGCATTAATAAACATTAAAAGTCCACATTTGGGGGAAGGTACTATGTGAGGTATTCATTTTGTAGAAAATCTTAAATGTGCATGTAAAATAAGGATGTTATACATGGGTTGTAACTGTTGCGTTTTGTAGGTAGATTATTGCATGTAGAGTTGAGAAAATGAATAAATTTTGCTTTATTCATTAGATATATCTGAAAAGTTTTGTGATAAATTTTTTTGTAAATAAAGTTACTTTTCTGAATTCATAAGAGGAATTAATACTTCTAATAACCTTTCTGTGACTTTTGTGTAAAGCCAATAAGTATCTTCCTATGCAGCTATTCTCAAAGTGCGACCAGACCTCTAAGAGTTCCTGGTATCTTTTTAGTGAGTCGGACACAGCTTTTTTTTTTTTTTGGACAGAGTCTAGCTCTGCAGCCCAGGCTGGAGTGCAGTGGCACAATCTGGGCTCACTGCAAGCTCCGCCTCCCGGATTCACGCCATTCTCCTGCCTCAGCCTCCCGGGTAGCTGGGACTACAGGCACCTGCCACCACACCTAGCTAATTATTTTTGTATTTTTAGTAGAGACGGGGTTTCACCGTGTTAGCCAGAATGGTCTCGATCTCCTGACCTCGTGATCCGCGTGCCTCGGCCTCCCAAAGTGCTGGGGTTACAGGCGCAAGCCACAGTGCCCAGCCCACAGCTCTTTCCATAGTAATACCAGTACATTATCTGTTTTCATCACTGTGTTGACAGTGGCACTGATACTATAAAATAAATTATAGGTAAAACTGCTGCAGCTTATCCTGAATAAAGATAGCACCAAGCTGCATCAGAAGCCACTATATTCATCACTGCCACATATGTGCAGTTAAAAAAACAGCCAGTATAACTGAAGAATGACGACACAGGGAGAATTATTGATTTTAGTATCTTGACCCTAAAGTACATGTCTTTTTAGTATTTTGTGTGCATATATAGCAAGTATGCGTAACATACCTCTGCTGCCTACCTAAAATGGGAAGGTTGTCATGTGTCTCAAGGACAAGTGCTTACCAGTTGTTGCAAGCTCATCTGTGTGCTCTTTCATGAAAGACTAACTGACAAACTGGTTTTTCAGACTTAGGTATTTGGGAGACATTTTCTTGAAAATGAATGAAACAAAAAAGCTGGCAGTATTTGTTGTCAACAATAAAATTCAAAAATAAAGCTTTCGAGCAAAGATTAAAGTTTTAAAAATCTTGTAACCACCACCTTGGGCTTGACAGTTTCTTAATTTATAAAAACTTTACTGATGAAATCAGTGGTTCTAACAATGTGATTTTTGTGGTAAAGTATAATGAAATGTGCCAACATTTGGAAGGACTGCATGTGGTTATTTTTTTCCAATGATCAATGCACAGTGTTACAAATCCTTTTTATTTTTTGAGACAGAGAAGGCTCTGTTGCCACCCAAACTGGAGTGTAGTGGCGCAATCTCGGCTCACTGCAACCTCCACCTCCTAAGTAACTGGGATTACAGGAGCATGGCACCATGCCCAGCTGATTTTTTAATTTTTAGCACAGTGTTTTGCCATGGCGTCCAGACTGGTCTCGAACCCCTGACTTCATGTGATCCGCCTACCTCAGCCTCCTAAAGTGCTGGGATTAGAGGCGTGAGCCACTGTGCCACCTGAATGTTACAAATTCCTGAGTGGATAAACGATAGATTCAAAGTAGACCAAATAATTTTAAGTAGCAAATACCAAAAGCCAATTGAATATGGGTTTCAGATTCCATATTACAACTAATCTTTGGTTTTGGTACAGTACTAAAGAAGAAATTCACAGCTATGTGAAAGATTATTTTCTACACGTGTGAGGCCAGATTTTCTATGTATATTTCAACATGGAATACAGAAGCAGATGACGGAATCCACTGTCTTCTGTTAAGCCAGACATTAAAGAGATTTGCAAAACTGTAAAATAATGCTACTCACTATATATTTTGTCCTGAAGCATAATTATTTTTCATAAATACGCTATTTATTAATATGTAGTAGCTTTGTTATTTTAATGAACCTACAAGTATTTATAATTTTTCTGTTTATTTTTATAATATAGGTGTCTATAGATATAACCCTGTTAAATAGAAACTGATGAAATTTTTGGTTTTTAAGTGTATGAAATGGTCCTGAGACCAAAATGTTTGGAGAATCACTTGTTTAATGTATTGGCTTAAATTTCAAATTTTTGCATTTTCTTTTTTGTTGTTGTTGAAATAGGGTCTCACTCTGTCACCCAGGCTGGAGTGCAGTGGCGCCATCTCGGCTCACTGCAGCCTCAACCTCCTGGGCCCAGCACTCCTTCCACTTTAGCCTCCTGAGTAGCTGGGACTACAGGTGCGCACCATCATGCCCTGATTGTTCTTGTACTTTTTGTAGATAGAGGGTTTCACCATATTGCCCAGGCTGGTCTCAGCTTCTGGGCTCGAGTGATCTGCCTGCCTGAACCTCCCAAAGTGCTGGGATTACAGGTGTGAGCCAGGGTACCCAGCCCGATTTTCTTAAATAAGCTATAAATGTACTAAGTATCAACCTTAGAAATATTGATATTAGGCCGGGCGCGGTGGCTCAAGCCTGTAATCCCAGCACTTTGGGAGGCCGAGACGGGCGGATCACGAGGTCAGGAGATCGAGACCATCCTGGCTAACACGGTGAAACCCCGTCTCTACTAAAAATACAAAAACTAGCCGGGCGAGATGGCGGGCGCCTGTAGTCCCAGCTACTCGGGAGGCTGAGGCAGGAGAATGGCGTAAACCTGGGAGACGGAGCTTGCAGTGAGCTGAGATCCGGCCACTGCACTCCAGTCCGGGCGACAGAGCGAGACTCCGCCTCAAAAAAAAAAAAGAAATATTGATATTATTCACATTTTTCTTTTTAGTTATCTGTGCATTTTCATCCCTCCGTGGCCCTTTTTGCAAAGACCATCCTTCAGGTGAGTCTAAAATATCAAAAGATAAGAAATAAGAAAAAAGTAGAATCATTTTAGATAATAATTAGTCATACAGTGTTTACTCTAACAGAGAATCTTGCACATTTTACTGCTCGAATAAAGGAGCAATGACTTGTTTCGTACAAAACAGCAGATAATTTTTCCCACTCTGAGTTGAATGGAAGCAATAAGACATTAGAAAGCCACAGCAGTTATTTACTTATTACCTTGTAGCTCCTCTCCTGGAGAAAGACTGCCTCACTTTCCCATTTGCTGTGTTTGCCACTTCAGGGTTTGGTTCGTGATTAATGGTTAGATGGCCTACATTATTAATATTATTAGTCTATCCATCAAATCAATATTACATTCTAGAATATATGTGTATATGTATCTATGTGTTTAATTTCTTAAGTATAATGTGCATGAGAGAGATATTTGGAGAGTCATTTATTGCATATTTGTATCTTCAATACAATGTAATAGAAGTTATCTTTTTCTTTTTTCTTACCTGGATGCATAGATATAATTTGAATTAAGTGTTTAAATTCCCCCTCCACTTTTCAGGGAAACTATATTCAGTATTCGGGGGACCCCCTGCAGGATTTCACTCTAATGAGATTTTTGGATCGATTTGTATACCGAAATCCAAAGCCCCATAAAGGCAAAGGTATGCTTCTATTTAGTGAATTATTTGGTTTTCATTTTTCATGCATAATAAACAATATGAGCTTATAACTAGGTTGTGCATTATACTGTCATAATTTTACATTTCAGAAAACACAGATAGTGTTGTGATGCAGCCGAAAAGGAAACATTTTATTAAGGATATTCGTCATCTTCCTGGTAAGTATAAAGCTTAGACAGTTGAAACTGAAAAGACAGTGTAAGACAAAAATGCATAAATTATATTATTCTTTGTTCTAATTTATCAGAATAAAACCTGAGCACCAAAGACATTATCCATCTTTTTTTAACGTTATTACAGCAAATTTGAAACATGTCCAAAGTAAACAAAATAGTATGATGAACCCCCCCCAATTACCATCACCCAGCTTTGACAGTTATCACCATTTTATCATCCATAGCTTCATCAACAACCCCTGTGTATATAATTTCTATTGCTTACAATTCAGACCATCTTAAAGCTCTCTAATATTAGCTTAGAAGCACAAAAACCCACAGCTGGTTTTGTCACAGAGCATCATTTTAAACTTAGTTAATAACCTACTTTTATATTCGCTAGCCATCTTCTGGATCTGAGTCTATTCTATTCAACGCAAACACTTCTTTGCATAACAGATCTCATCTCCCTTTTGTTCTAGGGTTAAATTAGACCTTAGAGATCATTTAATTTCCAGTGACTTACTTCACAGAGGTCCAGAGATGTAAAAGGACTTACCCACAGTTAGTAAGTTAGAAGTAAAAGTCAAATCTCCTTTTACTCAGGATGAGTCAGAAATTTTTATTCTGAAGAGATAAAACTAATTTCTTGTAGTTCCTTATTTCTTAGTTTTCCTCAGTATAAAGGAAAACTCTGTTTACTTCCTGTTTATTCCCAGAATGGCAAGCATTAATGGCAAGCTTGTCATTTTTTGAGCTGAAAATGACAAGTTTAAAGTGATTATTTATTAAAATAACTCCTTGAATTTTTTATTTCTCTTGAAATTTGGGTCCTGGATGCAACTGAAGAACAGTAAGAGAACCCTGTTGTTTCACTGTAACTGCACTGACGGCTGTGTACTGCCTACTTTATGCTGTAGCCAGTGAAGTTTCCAATGTTGGGTCTTCACACAGACTTGTTCAGAGATTGTCCCTTGCACTCCAGGGTCCCTTCTGTCACCTTCCTTACAATTTTGAGATTTTTAGAATTACAGATTATGCTGTATTTTGTCTTAAGAGCTTAAGTAACATAAAGGGAATTGCTATATTGCATTAAAATGTTTAAATTTATTTTTGTAGTGAACAGTAAGGAATTCCTTGCAAAAGAAGAAAGCCAAATACCAGTGGATGAAGTATTTTTCCACAGGTACTATACATAATATAGTTTCATTTGGGGAAACTGCCAAAATTTAAATTTTGAATTTCAAAATCAGCGTTATTTTGAAAAGATCAAAGGATGTGTCTGTGTTTGTTAAGGAAATTTACAAATCAGTCATTTTGCTAATCTTAATATATCTTAGTAAAACTAAAGTAAATCTGGGAGTTTTGTTAATTTAGCATATAAATTTTGTTTTATGCTTCTGACTTTTTGAAATTTAGCCTTTAATTTCTTTTTATAGTAATTTTTTTATAGGCTTAAAATCTACCTTAGTTTAATATAGTGATAAAGCATGGGTAATTTATCCAGACCATGGCCCTTAGAATGGATTCAGAAAAATTCAGTGCACTGCTATAGAAATAAGTCCTAAACCAACTAGTATTATAACCTAATGCCTTATGGTAGTAAAATACTTCTTATCTCATCTGGTTGACTGGTTAATTAGGTTTGATTTGGCTTGTTTTTTAAAATCATTTAGAATGAATACTTTTGAAGGTTTGATTACATCTGTACATGGCTAAGTTTTGCTGTATTCTAATATAAGAATAGGGCTGATAAAACATTATTCTTTGAAATGTATTACACTTAAAAGATTCCAGCTACTTTTTATTGAGTTAAACTATTTTTTGCATATACAAACATACATTTTCAGTCATTTATTTCCAACTGAGTATACTTAAGATTTTACAGTTGAGGTTTGCCACTGGTCATAGATGCTTTGATTATAGTAAGATTAGACCTTTAATAAAATTGTCAAATATATAACATGAATATTATTTTAGGTATTATAAAAAAGTTGCTGTTAAAGAGAAACAAAAACGGGATGCAGATGAAGAAAGTATAGAAGACGTGGATGATGAGGAATTTGAAAAACTGATTGGTAATTTGTTGTGTTGACTGTTTGTAAAATAATCTACTACTATGTGTTAATAGACCATGGAACATTAGTGGGAGAGGTGGCCTTGGTTTTAAAAAATCATTTAGCTAAGAATATCATGCATATCACAGTGGAAGATTAAGAAATATTTGGGGCCAGGTACTGTGGCTCACACCTGTAATCCCAGCACTTTGGCAGGCCAAGGCAGGCAGATCGTTTGAGGTTAAGAGTTCGAGTCCGGCCTGGCCAATATGGTGAAACCCTGTCTCTACTGAAAACAAAAAATGAGCCAGGCATGGTGGCACACACCTGTAGTCCCAGCTACTTGAGAAGCAGAGGCACGAGAATCGCTTGAATCCAGGAGTCAGAGGTTGCGGTGAACCAAGTTTGCACCACTGCACTCTCGCCTGGGTGACAGAATGAAACCCTGTCTCAAAAAAAAAAAAAAAGAAGTATTTTTATGATATATGGTAAGTCACCCACGTTTGCACCAGAAAAATGCATGATTTGTGCTTTGGGTAGTCCATATAAGAAAAAATTTATATTTGTCTATTCATTGTTACAGCCAAATCTCATGTGAAATAGAAATCGTTTTTACCATTCATAATCTATTATAGTATATAGTGTATCAATAGTAATTGATAGCAATAGTCTACTGTTTGATCTTTTTTATCTTTAATCCACAAAGCTAGAGAAATTTTGATTGAAAATAGACTTAAACAAAAAAACATGGTAAATTGGAAAGACTTACACTGATTTCACATGTTACATACTTTTTTGTTGTTGTTTTCTGGAGGTTTTGTTTGTTTGTTTTGAGACAGGGTCTCTCTGTCTCCCAGGCTGGAGTGCAATGGCACAGTCACAACTCACTGCAGCCCTGCAGCCTAGACCTTCTGGGCTCAACCGATCTTCCTGCCTCAACCCCACTGGGTAGCTGGGACTACAGGTACATGCCATGTTGCCGGGCTACTTTGTTTTTGTTTTTTGTTTGTTTTTTAATAGAGATAGGGTCTTGCTGTGTTGCCCAGGCTGGTGATCACTCTACCTGAGCCTCCCAAAGTGCTGGGATTATAAGCATGAGGTGTTATATATTGTATCACACCTATTAAAAATGAGCACCTAAGTAGTTCTAATAGAGTAAAAAGGAATACAATTGCTAAATACCATTTTATTTGATATTTACCCTCATTCCATAAAAGAACTGTAGAAAGAGCCGAAATTGACTGGATCCTTCTTTAGTTTTGGAATTTAACTAAGATCAGTATTTCACAGGTTTGTATGCATTATTAAGACATACTAGCAACAGTCACATTTTTATTGTTTTGGTGTTTACTTGTCATAAACAGCAGAATCATGACTGCTAGAATAATTTATTCAGATACAAGGTGTATGTCAAGCTTGTCATTCTTTGTTGTATCTCACAATGTCTATATTCTCTGGCAGACACATTTGAAGATGATAACTGTTTCAGCTCTGGAAAGGATGATATGGATTTTGCTGGGTAACATACTTCTATCTTTTCCTTCCTATTTTTCTAGCATTTCCCAAATTGTCCCTCAGAACAGTAGACCACAGAACTATATGACATAAAGGGGAAATGTATTCAAGTTTGGAAAGTGGATACAGTACTTTCATCTTTGACCTTTATAAAGCACTTTATTACTTACTCTAAGCAGTCTGCAAAGCTTTCTCCTTCTAAGTCATTTAATAGCCTACTGCCCTAGTAGTCAACAAAACACTACTTTAGAAAATACTGCCTCCTTTTGTATTACAAATTGTGTTTTTTTCCAGTAACGTGAAAAAGAGAACAAAAGGAGCTAAGGATAACACATTAGATGAAGATTCAGAAGGTAGTGATGGTGAACTTGGTAACCTGGATGACGATGAAGTTTCTTTAGGAAGTATGGATGATGAAGAATTTGCTGAAATTGATGAAGATGGAGGAACATTCATGGATGTGTTAGATGATGAAAGTGAGAGCGTTCCAGGTAAGCATTTTTTAAAATAAGACATAAACTGTATCTTCCTCATTTCCTCAGCCTTAAGTTATTCTGCTAAAGGTTTTTAATATAGCCCTGTGTTCAAATTAATATTCATGTCAGCCAGAAACTTAAATGGGACCTTTTCCCTTCTTATTTGGAGCTGAAGGGTTTTTATTGTGTGTTCTATGTGTTTTCTTTTAAGCAGCTTTTTGAGTTTTGGACTTTTACTTTAACCAGCAACTAGCTTCTCTGTACAATACATGTTGAACTGAATTGCTGCCATTTTTAAATAGTAATTAGCAGTCTATAAAAGTTAATCAGTATTCATCATAGCCCAGCATAGATGAAGGTGAATATTTTATCTTGTTGTAAATTAGCAAGGAACACCCAGAATTGTCTGTGGACTGTTGTCTGACCTTTCTGTCCTTTCACATACCTCCAGCATGCACCTGCCTGCCTAACATTCTTCTATTTATTCTGAACCACAACAGAAGTTTCTTGTTTTAAGGGGTTTTATATTGTTTGGTCTTATTAATGAAGCTATTTAGAAAATTTTGTACTTGCACAAAATATTATAACTATGCCAGTTCTTAGAGTCTTGCTCTCAGTCTGTCCTCAAGACTATGCTAGTGGAATTATGAAACCCACATGGAATAGCAGTACAATGCCTTACGTTAGAATAAAGATTTTAGCATATCTTGGAATAATATTTTCTAGTCCTATTGTTTTTCAGTTGCTTAATAGCAAATTTTTTCACGTAACAGAACTTGAAGTTCACTCCAAAGTCAATACTAAGAGAAGCAAGAGAAAAGGTACAAATGATTTTGACTTTGCTGGCTCATTTCAAGGTAAGAAAATGCATTCAGTATCTTTTAAAAGCAGTATCCATGTGAAAGGTGTCATTATCATTTTGGGAAATTAACTCTCCTAAATTTGGTTAATAAAATCCAGGGGTGGGTGGGGGTTGTTTTTAAGAAAGGTGTTAAGTGGAAATTATTTTCCACATTTTGAATTGTTTCTTGCATTCAAATATCTCTAGATCATCTTTTCATTAATTTTTTTAAATTTTTTATCATTATTTCCATTGTTTTGGGGAAACAGGTAGGGTGTTTGGTTACATGGATAAGTTCTTTAGTGGCGATTTCTGAGATTTTGGTGCACCCATCACCCAAGCAGTACACTGCACCCAATGTGTACTCTTATCGCCTACTACCTCCCACTCTTCCCCCCAAGTCTCCAGAGTCCATTATGTCATTCTTAAGCCTTTGCATCGTCATTGCTTAGCTCCCATTTATAACTGAGAACATAGAATGTGTGGTTTTCCATTCCTGAATTACTTCGCTTAGAATAATGGTCTCCAGCTCTATTCAGGTTGCTACAAATGCCATTATTTCTCTCCTTTTCATGGATGAGTAGCATTCCATGGTATATGTATAGCACATTTTCTTTATCCACTCATTAGCTGATGGGCATTTAGGTTGGTTCCATATTTTTGCAATTGCAGATTGTGCTGCTATAAATGTGCGTGTGTGTCTTTTTTATATAATGACTTATTTTCCTCTGGGTAGATACTCAGTGGTGGGATTGCTAGATCAAATGATAGTTCTACTTTCAGTTCTCTAAAGACTCTGCATACTATTTACCATAGTGGTTGTACTAGTTTACATTCCCACCAGCAGTGAAAAAGTGTTCCCTTATTACCACATCCACGCCAACATCTGAAATTTTTTTTATTTTTAAATTACAGCCATTCTTGCAGGAGTAAGGTGGTATTGCACTGTGGCTTTGATTTGCATTTCCCTGATAATTCGAGATGTTGAGCATTTCTTCATATGTTTCTTGACCATTTGTGTATTTTTTGAGAACTGTCTGTTCATATCCTTAGCCCACTTTTTGATGGGATTTTTTCTTGCTGACTTTTTTGAGTTCTTGTAGATTCTGGACATTAGTCCTTTCTCGGATGCATAGTTTACAAAGATTTTCTCCCACTCTGTGGGTTGTCTGTTTACTCTGCTGGTTATTTCTTTTGCTGTGCAGAAGCTTTTTAGCTTAATTAAGTCCCATCTATTTGTTTTTGTTGCATTTGCATTTAGGTTCTTGGTCGTGAACTCTGCTTAAGCCAATGTCTAGAAGAGTTTTTCCAATGTTACCTTCTAGAATTTTTATAGTTTCAGGTCTTAGATTTAAGTCTTTGATCCATCTTGAGTTTTCTGCATAAGGTGAGAAATGAGGATCCAGTTTAATTCTCCTACATGTGGCTTGCTAGTTATCCCAGCACCATTGGTTGAATAGGGTGTCCTTTCCCCACTTCATGTTTTTGTTTGCTTTGTCGAAGATCAAATGGTTGTAAGTATTTGGCTTTATTTCTGGGTTCTCTATTCTGTTCCATTGGTCTACGCGCCTGTTTTTATATAAGTACCATGCTATTTTGGTAACAATAACCTAGTAGTATAGTTTGAAGTCAGGTAATGAGATGCCTCCAGATTTGTTCTTTTTGTTTAGTCTTGCTTGGCTATGCAGACTCTTATTTTGTTCCATACGAATTTCAGGATTGTTTTTTCTTAGTTCTGTGAAGAATGATGATGGCATTTTGATGGGAATTACATTAAATTTATAGATTGCTTTTGGCGGTATGGTCATTTTCACAATATTGATTCTACCCATCCATGAACATGGGATGTGTTTCCATTTGTGTGTGTCTCTATGGTGTCTTTCAGCAGTGTTTTGTAGTTTTCCTTTTAGAGATCTTTCACCTCCTTGATTAGGTATATTCCTAAGTATTATTATTATTTTTCTTTTGGCAGGTGTTGTAAGGAGGGTTGAGTAATTGATTTGATTCTCAGCTTGGTTGCTGTTGGTGTATAGCAGTGCTACTGATTTGCGTACATTGATTTTGTATCCTGAAACTCTGCTGAATTTATTTATCAGATCTAGGAGCTTTTTGGATGAGTCTTTAGGGTTTTCTAGGTATACTGTCATATCACTGGTGAATAGTGACAGTTTGACTTCGTCTTTACTGATATGAATGAATGCCATTTCTTTCTCTTGTCCAATTGCACTGGCTAGGATTTCCAGTACTATGTTGAATAGAAGCAGTGAAAGTGGGCATCCTTGTCTTTTTCCAGTTCTCAGGGGGAATGCTTTCAACTTTTCCCTGTTCAGTATAATGTTGGCTATGGGTTTATCATAGATGGCTTTCATTACTTTAAGGTATGTCCCTTCTGTGCCAGTTTTGCTTAGGGTTTTAATCATAAAGGGATGCTTGATTTTGTCAAATGCTTTTTCTGCATCTATTGAGATGATCATATGATTTTTGTTTTTAATTGTTTATGTGGTGTATCACATTTATTGACTTGCATATGTTAAACCAGTCCTGTGTCCCTGGCATGAAACCCACTTCATCATGGTATGTTATCTTTTTGATATGCTGTTGGATTCGGTTAGCTAGTATTTTGTTGAGGGTTTTTGCATCTGTGTCCATCGGGAATATTGGTCTGTAGTTTTCTTTTGTTATGTCATTTCCTAATTTTGGAATTAGAGTGATATTGGCTTCATTGAATGATTTAGGGAGGATTCCCTCTTTCCCTATCTTTTGGAATAGTTTCAGTAGGATTGGTACCAATTCTTTGAATGTCTGATAGAATTCAGCTGTGAATCCATGTGGTCTTGGACTTTGTTTTGTTGGCAGTTTTTTTTTATTACTGCTTCAATCATGCTACTTGTTATTGGTCCATTCAGAGTTTCTCTTTCTTTCTGGTTTAATCTAGAAGGGTTGTATATTTCCAGGAATTTATCCATTTTATCTCGGTTTTCTAGTTTGTGTGCATAAAGGTGTTCATAGTAGCCTTGAATGATCTTTTGTATTTCTGTGGTATCAGTTGTTGTCTCTCCCATTTCATTTCTAATTGAGCTTATTCGGATCTTCTGTCTTCTTTTTTTGGTTAATCTTGCTAATGGTCTACCAATTTTCTTTATTTTTCCACAGAACCAGCTTTTTGTTTCATCTATCTTTTGTAGGGTTTTTTCAGTTTTGTTTAGTTCTGCTCTGATCTTTATTTCTTTTCTTCCGCTGGGTTTGAGTTTGATTTGTTCTTGTTTTTCTAGTTCCTTGAGGCGTAAGTTTAGATTGTCTGTTTATGCTCTTTCAGACTTTTTGATGTAGACATTTAATGCTGTGAACTTACTAAAAGTAGTGCCACTTTTGCTGTATCCCAGAGGTTTTGATAGGTTGTGTCACTGTTGTTCAGTTCAAAAAAATATTTTAATTTCCATCTTCATTTCATTGTTGACTCAAAGATCATTCAAGAGCAGATTATTAAATTTCCATGCATTTGTGTATAGTTTTGAGGGTTCCTTTTGGAGTTAATTTCCAATTGTATTCCACTGTGGTGTGAGAGGGTACTTGATACAATTTCAGTTTTCTTAAGTTTATTGAGACTTGTGGCCCACCATATGGTCTATCCTTGAGAATGCTCCATGTGCTGATGAAAATAATGTATATTCTGCAGTTTTTGGGTAGAATGTTCCGTAGGTATCTGTTAAGTCCATTTGTTCTAGGGTGTTGTTTAAGTCCATTGTTTCTTTGTTGACTCTGTCTTGAAGACCTGTCTAAGGCTGTCAATGGAGTATTGAAGTCACCCACTATTATTATGTTGCCATCTATCTAATTTCTTAGGTCTAATAGTAATGGTTTTATAAATTTGGGAGCTCTGGTGGTAGATGCATATATATTTAGAATTATGATATTTCTTGTTGGACTAATCATTTTAGTAGTATGTAATGTCCCTCTTTGTCTTTTTTTAGCTGTTGTTGCTTTAAAGTCTGTTTTGTCTGATACAAGAACAGCTACTCCTGCTTGCTTTTGGTTTCCATTTGCATGGAATATCTTTTCTCACCCCTTTAAGTTTATGTGAGTCATGTGTTAGGTGAGTCTCCTGAACACAGCAGATTCTTGGTTGGTGGTCCAATCTCACATTCTGTATCTTTTAAGAGGAGCATTTAGGCCATTTACATCCAACATTATTATTTGAGATGTGAGGTACTGTTCTATTCATCATGGTAGTTGTTGCTTGAATACTTTGATGTTGTTGTTTTTTCATTGTGTTATTTTATAGGCCCTTTGAGATTTATGTTTTAAGGAGGCTCTATTTTGGTGTACTTCAAGGTTTTGTTTCAAGATTTAGAATTCCTAGGCTGAGTGTAGTGGCTCACACCTGAAGTCCTAGCACTTTGGGAGGCCCAGGCAGGCATCACCTGAAGTCAGGAGATCAAGACCAGCCTGGCCAACATGGCAAAACCCCGTATCTACAAAAAATACAAAAATTAGCTGGGCATGTTGGTAAGCCCCTATAATCCCAGCTGCTCAGAAGGCTGAGGCACAAAAATCACTTGAACCCATTAGGCAGAGGTCGCACTGAGCCAAGATTGCACCACTGCACTCCAGCCTGGATGGCAGAGCAAGATTCCATCTCAAAAAAAAAAAAAAAAAAAGATTTAGAACTCCTTTCAGCATTTCTTGTAGTGCTGGCTTGGTAGTGGCGAATTCTCAGCATAGATCTCTCCTTCATTTATGAAGCTTAGTTTTGTTGGATACCAAATTCTTAGCTGATAATTATTTTGATTAAGGAGACTAAACACATTGCCACACGCTGTTCTGTCCGTCCATGTGGGAGCTGCATGTTAGTCCTGTCCCCTTATCCACCATTTTCCTCCTCAGCACAGCAAGTCGACATGTTTGCCTCTATGTTTTGTTCTCTCCAAGGCCCCAGCAGATTGGATGGTGCCCACTCATATTTGAATGCAGATCTTCCTTACCTAGTCCAGAGATTCACATGCTAATCTCTGCTCATTCATTTTTAAACCATTTAATTATAAAAGCCTTGGATTTTTCAGACACCTGTTATCTTTTTCTTTTCTCAACCATTATTCTTTGCCATTTGACCCTTGCAATAATCCATGCTCCTTTATTATGATACGAACTGTTCTTTCTAATATATTCTTTAACATTTTTCAAAGTATATTTTACAAGATTATGCTTCACATTGTAACACTTACAAGGTGCTAATAAAAGAAAAAAGTGCTGTATCAGGTAACAGTCTTAAGATTTTTGATAAAAATGTAGAAAGCACTATACATACTTTGCCTCAAGTGCTTCTCTGGCTTCTGCTTACTGCTAAATACTGATGACTAAAAATAGATCTGCAAAGTTAAAAAAAATGTTTTAAAAAGTTTCATTTACATATTGGTAGTAGTCTTTCAGAGACTCGTGCCTACAAAATTTTATCAGCTCTTTCAGATACTGCTGTCAATTCCTTAGTCCCCTAATAACTAGATGATTTAACTGATATATATTTAAATTATAACATGTTATCTTCCAGATTTTGTCTTCCCTTGAGTATCTAAGATCCTGTTTTAATATTAGCATAAGATGAGATATAGGCAGTTTTTCTCAAGACCATCCCTCAGAAAAGAAGTGTTGCTTTACTTCAAGTTCTACTGAGCCTATTATTAAAAGATGCTGGTAAAAGGAATTTGAGGAGAAGAAAAAAATTTTTAATGTTAAAAAAGATGCTCCCTCAGCTTGTTTCAAATAGTAAAGTACTATTTCAGAAGACATTAGCCTGAAAGGATTTCAGATCTCAATTGATAATAGTTTTGGATGCAGATTAAAGAATACCCAGCAGAACTGATTGAAACAAAAAGAGGCAAGGAACAGATTTATTAATTGATTCAGATTTTTAAACAGATTTATTAATTGATTCAGATGTATTAATTTACTGATTGATCACCCTACATTTGCAAGTGTTAGAGTAGATATCCTTAAGAATAAACATACCTTATAGAAACTTTAATCAGCCTGGGCAACACAAGGAGATGCCATCTCTACAAAAAATCAAAAATGGCCAGGCGTGGTGGCTCATGCCTGTAATCCCAGCACTTTGTGGGGCAAGGCAGGTAGATCACAAGGTCAAGAGATCAAGACCATCCTGGCCAACATGATGAAACCCCATCTCTACTAAAAATACAAAAATTAGCTGGGCATGGTGGCACGCACTTGTAGGCCCAGCTACTTGGGAGGCTGAGGCAGGAGAATCGCTTGAACCCAGGAGGCAGAGGTTGCAGTAAGCCGAGATCGTGCCCCTGCACTCCAGCCTGGCAACAAAGTGAGACTCTGTCTCAAAAAAAAAAAAAAAATTAGCCAGCCATGGTGTTGCACACTTGAGGCTGAAGTGGCAGCGAGGGCAGGATAAAAGAAACTAAGGAACCAGCACAGTACAGAAGTGCCTACTCTTTGAAGTCACAGAGTTTATTCATTGCTACAGGATGAATGAAACCCAAAAAAAACCTTCCTAATGCATGCAAATGTGTATTATACAGCTATCAAGTAACATCACCCTAATAATAATGAAGATGAAATGCTTTAAAAACTATTTTATCAAAAGTGGCTCTGATACAAAGACTTGTACATGATTATTCATAGCGGCACTATTAATGCCAAAAAGTGGATACAACCTAAATGTCCATTAACTGATAAGTAAAATGTGGTATATCCATACAATGGAATATTATGTAGCCCACAACATGGCATGGAGTACTACAACATGGATGAGCCTCAAAAATGTTATGCTAAATGAAAAAAGCCAGATACAGGAAACCACATGTCATATGATCCCATTTATATGAAACAGCCAGAAAAGGCAAGTCATAGAAACAAGATAGATTGGAGGTGGGTTGGAGGACTACAAATGGCACCAAGAATCTTTTGAAGTTGATGGAAATGTTCTAAAATCAGACTGTGGTTGTGGCTGAACAAGTCTGTAAATTTACTAAAATGCATTAATACACTTAAATGCGTTAATACACATAACAGCTGAATGTTATGATGTGTATTTAGTAAAGCTGTTTTTAAAATACGGCTCTAGTACTGCTAGAGACATTGATATCAAAGATGCAGAGTTTGAATAATTGTTTCAGGAAAAGAGACTTTTCAGGAAAAGTTTATACTTTCAGTACTACAGGTAAGTGTTTTTTAAAGGAGAACCTCTTTCAGTGTTATAAACAGAACTTCATTTATAGCATAATAAACATACTTTCAATTTCCTTACACTCCAAAGAATAAGACCCCTGAACTAAATTTTATGTTTTGTCTTAAGTATTTCAAGACCCATTCATGTCAAACTGATATAATTTTACTATATCTTGATACTGTGTTATTTCCCTTATGGGTAAACTTTGATCACTGGCCAAATCTGAAAAGCAAGATGACACTCTTGTCATCTGAACAGTTCTATTAGGATGTTGTTAGCTTTTTAAAAATATTATATACTAACTTAATTTAAATGCCAGCTACCTAAGGGTGCTAGAAGATTATTGCAATTGTGTTTTTACCCAAGTATAATTTTTAAAATAAAATCATGTTGCATTGCATTTTTTAAAAATCATTAGATTTATAATTGAATAATGTAGACTTACAAATTTTTTTAGGGCCAAGAAAAAAGAAAAGAAACTTCAATGATTCCAGCCTATTTATATCTGCTGAAGAGGTAAGGCTAATGTACTGTTCTACGAGTCTAGCTATTCTACATTATTTTTAGTTTTCTAATAAATTTATCTTTTTGTTTAAGTTTGGCCATCTATTGGATGAAAATATGGGATCCAAGTTTGATAACATTGGCATGAATGCCATGGCTAACAAAGATAATGCAAGTAAGTAACTTAAATTTTTTTATTGATGTTTTAAAAATAGCTTTGGCTTAGAACTTCAGAAGATAGGAAATTTTTTTAATTTAATTTTTTTTTTTTGAGACAGCGTCTTACTCCCTCGCCCAGGCTGGAATGCAGTGACATAATCTTGGCTCACTGCAACCTCCATCTCCCAGGTTCAAGCAATTCTCCTGCCTCAGCCTCCCAAGTAGCTGGGATTACAGGCATGCACCACCATGCCCAGCTAATTTTTGTATTTTTAGTAGAGAGGGGGTTTCACCATGTTGGCCAGGCTGGTCTCGAACTCCTGACCTCAAGTGACCCGCCCACCTTGGCCTCCCAGAGTGCTGAGATTACTGGCGTGAGCCACCGTGCCTGGTTGATAGGTATATTTTTGAAAGACCTTTTCATGGTACTTTACAACCTGGAAGGAATGGCTTTATCTTCTCTCAGGAGAACATATAAGATTAACAAGTATATATAGCAAAAAAAAAAACTTGCAGACTACAAAAATTACTTTTTTTTTAGGGAAGTGGGCCATTTTTATATAGCATGAGTTTGCTAAGTAACTTTACATGTTTATAGACATTTTAATTATTTCTGATATTGTTACTGGTTTTTATTTCACCAGTAAAAGTGCTTGGGGAAAGAAGATCTTTAGAGCATTTGTTTCTTTTCCTTCCTTAGTCATTTCTTTATGAAACATTAATCTTTGACAATAAATATGAGAAGAAAAGCAACAAACAAGCAGTGGGTTTGTATAGTGGGTGGGAAACGGCAGGCCAAGGCAGGCTAGAAGTTCCTGTGACTCAGCAACATGTTCTGTGGGACCGCCAGTTTACAGTGTGGTAGTACACTCATCTTTTCTTCTCCCAAAGGTCTCAAACAGCTTAGATGGGAGGCTGAACGTGATGACTGGCTACACAACAGAGATGTAAAAAGTATCATCAAGAAAAAGAAACATTTTAAAAAGAAGAGGATTAAAACCACTCAAAAAACTAAAAAGCAAAGGAAATGAGAGTTATTAATGTAAATTATAAATTGAAATTCTACTTACATCTAATTTTTGCTGTTCAACCATGTTTTTTGATCTAGCTCTCTGATTCCATACATTCCAGACTTCTCAGTGGATTTGTAATAAACTATAAATAAAAACAGCTCTCATTTATAAAGTCATGTGGAAACATTGTTAAAATTAAACATATTGAAAAAAAAAAACTTCTTTTTTCCATATTGCTACATAACAAAATGAAAAAGAAGACAGTAGGATTACAGACTTCACATATAAGCCCTGGCGTCTCTGATCATTGTAATGAGCACTATTTCATATAACTACATGATGTCATCTTGTTCAGTCTTTATCTACTTGACAGAAAAAGAGACAGCTCCAGGAAGTTAGCAAACCTGAGATGAAACTGATCTTTTAAAACCAAACGTTTAAACTGTGGTTTGATTCTATCACCTCATATATGAATGATTCCAGAGTTTTCATTCTTAACCACTAGAAGAATTCAGAAACTAGCCCATTACCTAATTTTCTCACTAGTATAGATGAGAATTTAGTCTCAGAAGAACTAAAATAGATGTGAATAGTATTGTTAGAAATCCCTTGTAAAGAAATTACTACATAATTTATAGGTTACCTGAAGAAGTTGTTTTATACTTATTTTTACTTAAGTAAAAACATACCTTCCAAGATGAAGGGATATTTCTTGCTCATTGTTTGCCTGAAATCTGATGGAAAAAAGGATGTCTTGAAATTAGATATGAACAGAAATTCATTATTAACACATACAGCCACAATTTAATGCTAGCTTTAGGGTCCATATGATGGGAACCATATAGATTAGAAATTGGTTTTACGGTCCTTCTGGTAATCCAGGAACGATCTCCTTTTGTTTTTGTTTTTTTGAGACAGGATCTCTCTCCCTGTTGCCCAGGCTGTAGTACAGTGGCACAATCACAGCCCACCACTGCCTAGACCTCCCTGGGTGGGGCTCAAGCGAGCCTCCTACCTCAGCCAAGGTCAAATAGCTGGGATGGGGCTCAAGGGAGCCTCCTGCCTCAACCTCCCGAGTACCTGGGACTACAGGAACACACCACCATACCCAGTCTTTTTTTTTCCCCCCCCTTAAGATACAGGGTCTTGCTATGTTGCCCAGACAGGGCTCAAGCAGTCCTTCCACCTTGACCTCTCAAAGTGCTAGAATTACAAGTGTGAGCCACCACACCCAGCCATGACCAGTTTTTAAAATTCATCCCAAGCTTTAATTTGCTTTTAAATACTGTTGGTATATTTTCTTTATACCCTTTCTTAAAGTTGAAAAGAAAAGATTTTGTGAGTATCCAGTAGCATTTTGATACAGCATTCCAACAAAGTATGCTGAGGAAGACTATGTGACAAGTTTCAAAGATAGCTATCATGCCAGGACTATTCCTTGTTTTAGGGAAAAATCACTTCCTAATTTAAAAAGTTGAGGGCTCTAATATACAACTTCCCCAAGAAAAATATCAAAGCACTTTCAGCCATAGCATGTGAAAGTCTTTTAGTGCCCACTGTTGATGCCTAGGAAGAATACTATAGCCTGAGAAAACTGGTTACTCCGAGAAAACAGCAGTAACCAGTTACTTTCTTAGTCTACCAAACAATGAAGTGTAATAGGCAGGCTAAGTTTCCTCCATCTGTGCTTCCAAACTAAGCCCGACCAAGGACACTTGCTCTACCCTCCCCAATAGTAAAACCCATGGAGGTATGAAATTTTTTCCTTAGCCTACAAACAAAATTTTTAAGGGAGAAGTGAGAGTCATCTAGTCTACAATAATGAATACTTTGATTCCTGTTATGCCCATAAAAATGTCTAATATCGAATCTGAAGAACCAATTTCTCCAAAAATGCCATTGCCATTTAACACATAAAATGGATTAGCAAAACTATACCCCTTCAGAAAGCATTAATTTCTGAATTATGATTACCTTGGCTTGTGTGCATCTTGCTAAACAAAAAATATGCTCCAAAAACGCCTACAAGTTCAGCTACCAAAATTCCTTTAAAGATCTTCTTTGCTAGTGGTTCCATCCTAAATTGAACAATAACAGATATGTGTAAACCTGAATGAGCATATTTAAACTACTATTATCATTTCTCTAATAACGCAAATTCATTCCCACAGTTTGAATGGCTTATCTATATGGGAATAAGACTCCAATACTATGGTATACTTTTTTGGTTTAGGCATCCTACATACCTAGTTTTCAAACTCCATGCCTAAGGGGCATGATGAACCAAAGACAAAATTGGATAAAGCACACAGGAAAGATAAAATGCAAGAAAGCATTGTAAAAAACAATTTACAGAACTAAAATTTTTTAACTGTGTAGGAAAACAGAATGGGGAAGATAGGTTAATTTTTTAGCTGCACTGGGAATTAAGAAATAATCTAAATGGACACAATATGTGAACAACTCTTTGTAAAGTGCCCTACAAAAGTAAGATTTTTCTGAAGAGGTTCTACATTTTCTAGGGCTGGAGTTCTTCATTTATTAATACAACATATACTAATATGTACTATTATATATACTATATATGTATATTATAGATAGCATATATATACTATATACTGATATATACTAATCAACATACACTGTGCTATATAGTTCAGGCATTTGGAGTGCAGTAGCACAATCTCACCTCACTTGGTTCAAACAATTCTCCCACCTCAGCCTCCTGAGCAGCTAGGACCACTAGCGTGCCTGGCTATTTTTTTGTATTTTTAGTAGACACAGGGTCTCACCATGTTGCCCAGGTTGGTCTCAAACCCCTGAGCTCAAGCAATCCGCCCACCTCAGCCTCCCAAAGTGCTGGGATTACAGGCGTGAGCCAGTAATCTGCCCTTTAGCAGACACTCTCGGTAATTTTTATACAAATGGGGGCAGGGGGTGGAAACTGATTGGGTGATGAACCAATAAGAGGCAAAACTACAGACTGGTTAGATCTTGATTGTCTTCCTTTAAAAGCTAATCAAGACAACAGGTTTGTGTCATTACTCTTTTTCAAATTAAAGTAAAAGATAACAAGATAAGAAAATAGATTGAATAAATTAATGTAAACCCAAGTTTTTAGCCAGCCTCCTTATAACCTCAAAGTCCAGAAGAGGAGAACCACTCGTTTTTCATCTCAGATGTTTCTATTGTCCTGTGTGTGCTCCTTTGTCCTCAGTCCCAGCTCGCTGCCATCAGGTGTTCACTCCATTCACTTCCCACACTCCATTCACTTCCCACCCCTTTTCAATGCCTGAGGGTGGGTGTAATCAAATAACCTTCCTTTTTTTGTAGGATTATTCTGCTAGTATCTTACCAGGTGGCCCTCCCCACCACCCCCCAAATTCCCTCATTTTGATAATGTGATCACCCTGGAGACCAAAAGATTAAAACTTTACTATTCTTATTTAAAATAAATGAAGCAAAGAAATTTACAAAGGAAGGAATTCATATACAACCAAGAGGCAGATGACTGGTGGGAAGGGACAGTTGTTTTGCTCCATTCACTACAATGCTGTACATGACTGACAGAAAATAAGTCATGCTCAATACAGAGGCCTCTCTTGAGGTTATTTTTTATTTTTTTGGAGACACAGTCTCGGTCTGTTGCCCAAGCTGGAGTGCAGTAGCGCGATCTCAGCTCACTGCAACCTCCGCCTTCCAGGTTCAAGTAATTCTCTTGCCTCAGCCTCCCCAGTAGCTGGAAGCTGGGACTCCTGCCACCAAGCCCAGCTAATTTTTTGTATTTTAGTAGAAACAGGGTTTCACCCTGTTGCCCAGGCTGGTCTTGAACTCCTGAGCTCAGGCAATCCGCCGGCCTCAGCCTTCCAAAGTACTAGGATTACAGGCATGGGCCACCGCGCCTATTTTTATTTTTTTGAGACTGGGTCTTGCTGTCTCCCAGGCTGGAGTGCAGTGGTGCGACCTTGGCTCACTGCAACCTCCGTCTCCCGGGTTCCAGTGATTCTCCTGCCTCAGCCTCCCGAGTAGCTGGGATTATAGGCGTGTGCCACCACGTCTGGCTAATTTTTTGTATTTTTAGTAGAGATGAGGTTTCACCAAATTGACCAATCTATTCTCGAAGTTCTGACCTCAAGTGAGCCTCCCGCCTCTGCCTCCCAAAGTGCTGGTATTACAGGCGTGTGCCCCTGCGCCTGGCCTCTTTGGGGGGTTTGTTTGTTTTGAGACGGGGTCTCGCTCTGTCGCCCAGGCTGGAGTGCAGTGGCGCGATCTCGGCTCACTGCAAGCTCCGCCTCCCGGGTTTACGCCATTCTCCTGCCTCAGCCTCCCGAGTAGCTGGGACTACAGGCCCCCGCCACCACGCCCGGCTAATTTTTTGTATTTTTTGGTAGAGACGGGGTTTCACCATGTTGGCCAGGATGATTTCAATCTCCTAACCTCGTGATCCGCCCGCCTAGGCCTCCCAAAGTGCTAGGGGGTTATTTTTGATGTTCCAGGGATGAACAAAGACTGCCTGCAGCCAGTTCCATTATTCAAGGAATCGAAGTAAAATTTTGTTTTATGAGAGGGTGATGATAATAAAGTCCATTTGGGGCCGGGCGCGGTGGCTCACGCCTGTAATCCCAGCACTTTGGGAGGCCAAGGGGGGGCGGATCACGAGGTCAGGAGATCGAGACCATCCTGGCTAACACAGTGAAACCCCGTCTCTACTAAAAATACAAAAAAAAAATTAGCCAGGCGTAGTGGCGGGCGCCTGTAGTCCCAGCTACTCGGGAGGCTGAGGCAGGAGAATGGCGTGAACCCGGGAGGCGGAGCTTGCAGTAAGCCGAGATCGCGCCACTGCACTCCAGCCTAGGGGGCAGAGCAAGACTCCGTCCCACCAAAAAAAAAAAAAAAGTCCATTTGTAGGCCAGGGTTAAAAGGAAAGAAAATAAGTCCGAATAATACTGTACAGCTGCCTTGGTGTACAATGGTGAGCGTAGCTGCCTCCAAGTAATACCGTACAACAAAGTATTTACCTTTCTAAAAATATATATAGTTTTGCACTCCGAGGCTGCCGGCTTCAGGAGGCCGATGATAAAACTTCAAGTTCCTTTGCTACAGACCACCAGGGCACACCTGTCCACCCACAACAAAGTGACGTTTACTAGCTGCGGCACGGGAGACACGGCAGAGGAGCGTCTGCCTTCTCAGCACAGGGACAGGCATCATTCCGGGAAGGAGTTTAGGTGAAGTTTAACACGAAGCCGCCTCTGGAAGATTCGGCGCAGGGCTGTGTGTCATGTAGTTAACATCACACGGGGCTGAGAATCCGACTCGGGGATACCAGCTCAAGCCAAATGTGCAATGCTGGGTCGGAAGCCCCTTATCCGGGGCTGCTTCCCTGTGCGGGGCGGCCTCCCAGCTTAGCGTCTGCAGGCAACGCGGTTTCAAGCAGCAACGTCTCTCCCTGTCTAGCTGTGCAGAGAGCTTTTCAGCAGAGGCAGAGAGCTGTCTCAGGCTGGCCGCCTCCGCGCCCCCAGCTCCTGCCTCGGTCCCCACCCAGCTCCCGCTTCCCCCGGTTCCCCGGTGCCCTCAGCTGCCCTCGGCGCTCCCCTAGCCCGCGAAACGCTCGGCCCGGGCCTGCAAGCGATACGCGCGGACACGCACAGAGCACTGCCCGGCCACCAGGCCACGGTCGCCAGCGACCGGGAAACACTCGCCTCCAGTGAACTGAGGCAGTGACACCTGTCTTCTACATGCCCCCAGAACTGTGACGAGGCCCCACGCAGAAGCCCGCCCCACTCTCGTCGCACTGGGGACCCCGATAATCGACCGCCGATGGGTAGCCACTCGCAGCAGTCTCACCTGAGGTACGTTCAAGGAGGTCTGCGCATGCGCAAGACTTGGCGACGCTCCACCCCTTCCGTTGTCGGCTCCTCCTCCACATTCGTAATTACCATTAATTGTACTCTGACAGCGACCCGAACCTGACTGCCCGCCATGTACATTATTTTACGGAATATTCGCAATAACACATGCGACACGTGCTGAGTGTATCTCATTTCACAGAGAAAACAAGAGGCTTACACTGCCCACAATCGCGCCCTTAGTAAAAAACAGAATTCACATTTGAACTCAGGACACTGACGCTGGGTAGTTTGTATTGGGTCGTTTTTCTAACACTGTGGAATTTAAAGTGTGATTAGTTTCGAAGGAGCACCAACATAAGCATGACCTGAAAACTTGTTAGAAATGCAAAACTAGGCAGCGCGCGGTGGCTCAGACCTACAATCCCAGCACTGTGGAAGGAGGAGATGGGCGGATCACGAGATCAGGATAACCGAGACCATCCGTAATAACTTGGAGAAACCCCGTTTCTGCTAAAAATAAATAGCCGGGCATAGTGGCAGGCGCCTGTAGTCCCAGCTACTCGGGAGGCTGAGGCAGGAGAATCGCTTGAACCTGGAAGGCGGAGGTTGCGATGAGCGGAGATCGCGCCACTGCACTCCAGCCTGGACGACAGAGTGAGACTCCGTCTCAAAAAAAAAAAAAGAAAAGAAAAAGAAATGCAGGACTACTGAATCTGAAACTGCATTTTAGCCAGATCCGTAAAGAATTCTTTTGCAAAGCAACGCTTGAAGAGAAGACGCAAAGGGGACAAGGAAACAGAGAAGAGAAAAAGAATATAAAAGTATATTGACGTACTGTGTGCAAGACAAAGCCTGAAACACCCAAAATAGACCCAGATCTACCTTCATCGAAGTTCTAGTCTACTTAGGGGTATTTACCACAAATAACTGATGAAAAGTACACTGATGAAAAGTAAGGGCCTTACTTCTAATCCGAGGAATCTGTAAAGATTTTAGAGAAGGGGTGACAGCTGGAGCTAACTCTGTCCATGCCAAGTAAAGGAAGTGCTTCCGCAAGGTGTTCTGTGATTGCCCCAATTTTCCTATTTAACACCCGCCCTCCCACAGTCCAGCCCATGTGGTTCATCTGTGTAACTAAAGCATCATAAATTGTGAAAAATGTGAATGTGTAAACTATATTGATTTAAAGCATGTCATTGTTACTCAAGATGACTCAGATCTACATAGATCCAGAACTCTAACCTCTTCCACTATATCAACCTCTCTAGTATCCTCTTAAAGTCTGGGCTTTTCACATTCTCTTGATCTCTCTCCTCTATAGAGACTGTCTCTTGCTTGAACCTCGATTTCTATTTAACAATATACATTTGACTTTCTCTCAAACTTTTTTCAGAAGCTCCCTTTCTGCATTATGTTGCTTTTTATTTTGTCTGTTATTGTTTTCACTGTCATTAACTATTTTTCTCAAAACTTTCAGCACTCTACCCCTATACCACCGAAGTTCCCTTTTCCCCTCCAACTGACACATTCACAATCTTTTTTCTTTTTCTTCTTTTCCTAATCATCTGCTTCTTGTTTCTTCTTCTTCTTCAGGGTCTTGCTCTGTCACCAGGCTGGAGTGCAGTGGCACAATCATAGCTCACTACAGCCTTGACCTCCCAGGCTCAAGTAATCCTACCCCCGCCCCCAGCCTCCCAAGTAACTGGGACTACAGGCATTCACCACCACACTGGGCTAATTAAAAAAAAAAAAAAAAAATTTGTAGAGACAGGGTTTCCCTGTGTTGCCCAGGCTAGTCTCCAACTTCTGGGCTCAAGTGATCCTCCCTCCTTGGCCTCCCAAGTGTTAGAAATACAGCTGTAAGCCACTGTGTCTGCCCTTCTTCTTCTTTTTTTTTTTATTTGAGATGGAGTCTCGCTCTGTTGCCCAGGCTGTAGTGCAGTGGCTCAATCTTGGCTCACTGCAACCTCTGCCTCTGGAGTTCAAGCGATTCTCCTGTCTCAGCCTCCCGAGTAGCTGGGACTACAGGCACATGCCACCACGCCTGGCTAATTTTTTGTATTTTTAGTAGAGATGGGGTTTCACCATGTTAGCCAGGATTGTCCCGATCTCCTGACCTCATGATCCTCCCTCCTTGACCTCCCAAAGTGCTGGGATTACAGGCGTGAGCCACTGTGCCCAGCCTGCCCCTCTTCTTTAAAAAAAAAAAAAAAAATAGTCAAGTACAGTAGTGAGAAGAGGGAAGGAGTAAGTACATCCACAATCTTTAAAGATTAATCCACAATAAATATTTTCTTATTAAAAGCATCCACCATGACTTCCATGAAACACTTTGTTAAAAATCATTTAAGATACTATGCCTTGAGCTTCCAGGCCTGTCTTTGTCCACTTCGGCTGCTATAACCAAATGCCATAAACTGATGGCTTATAATCAACAGAAATTTGTTTCTTATGATTCTAAAGACTGGGAAGTCCAAAATCAGGGTGCCACAAGATTCAACATCTGGTAAAGACCAACTTTCTGGTTTTTGATATGGTGCCTTCTCACTGTGTCCTCACATGGTACAAGGGGCAAGGGCCTCTGTGGTGTCTCTTTTAAAACACTAATCCTTGGCCAGGCAAGTGGCTCACACCTGTAATCCCAACACTTTGGGAGGCCAAGGTAGTGGGCTCACCTGAGGTCAGGAGTTTGAGACCAGTCCAGACAACAAGGTGAAACCCCATCTCTACTAAAACCATAAAAATTAGCTGGGCGTGGTGGCACACACCTGTAGTCCCAGCTACGCAGGAGGCTGAGGCAGGAGAATTGCTTGAACTCAGGAGGCAGAAGTTGCAGCCTGGACGACATAGTGAGACTCCATCTCAAAATAAATAAATAAATAAAAGGACACTAATACCATTCATGAGGGCAGAGCCCTCATGACCTAATTACTTCCCAAAGGCCCTGCCTCCTAATGCCATCACTGGGGATTTCAACATATGAGTTTAGGGAGGACAAAAACTTTCAGAGCATATAGCAAGGCTCCACTACATTGGTTTGAAGTACCAGAATATCAGTGTTAAAAGCACCAGAATGACAAAGCAAGATGAAAAAGCCACTGGGGCTGGGTGCAGTGGCTTACACCTGTAATCCCAGCACTTTGGGAGGCCAAGGCGGGCAGATCACCTGAGGTCAGGAGTTGGAGACCAGCCTGGCCAACAAGGAGAAACCCCATCTCTACTAAAAATACAAAAATTAGCTGGGTGAGGTGGAGCACGCCGGTAATCCCAACTATTTGGAAGGCTGAGGCAGGAGAATTGCTCGAACCCAGAGGCAGAGGTTGCAGTGAGCCAAGATCACACCACTGCACTCCAGCCTGGGTGACAGAATGAGACTCCATCTCAAAAAAGGAAGGAAGGAAGGAAGGAAGGAAGAAGGAAAGGAAGGAGGGAAGGAAGGAAGGAAGGAAGGAAGGAAGGAAGGAAGGAAGGAAGGAGAAAGAAGAAAAGAAAAGGTCGTTGGAATGGTTCAGACCGAAAAAAGAAGGGTGGAAAAAAGCTTAAAGAAATGATAACAAGTTTTACCAACTTGGGCCTGGCAGAGTGGCTCCTGCAAAGAACAGTGGCAAGAAGAAAATGGACCATTCTGCCATCAATGATGTGATGACCCGAGAATACACCGACATTCACAAGCGCGTGTATGGAGTGGGCTTCAAGAAGTATGTCCCTCAGACACTCAAAGAGATCTGAAAATTTTGCCATGAAGGAGATGGGGACTCCAGATGTGTGCATTGATACCAGGCTCGATAAAGTTGTCTTTGCCAAAGGAATAAGGAATGCCCCATACCGTATCCACTTGCAGTTGTCCAGAGAATGTAATGAGGATGAAGATTCACCAAATAAGCTCTGTACTTTGATTACCTATTACCTGTTACCACTTTCAAAAATCTACAGACAGTCGATCAGGCACGGTGGCTCATGCCTGTAACTCCAGCACTTTGGGAAGCCAAGACGGGCGGATCACCTGAGGTCAGGAGTTCAAGACCAGCTTGGCCTATATGGTGAAACCCCATCTCTACTAAAAATACAAAAAATTAGCCGAGATCACACCACTGCACTCCAGCCTGAGTGACAGAGAAAGGCTTTGTCTTGGAAAAAAAAATCTACAGACAGTCAATGTGGATGAGAACTAACCACTGGATATTGAACTACATCAAATATAATTATAAAATTGCCTTCACAAAAAGAAAAAAAAAAACAGAAATTGTAAGAAAGACTAAAATAATTGTATAGAAATGTTATGATTTCTGCAGGAAAATATATATAAACTAATAACAGTATTGCACAAAGCTTGACATCTCCATAAATATTTCTTATACACTCTGAACCACACTATAGATTTCACAAACACATTTTGAGATAAGACACATTTTGGCCACAAGTTTAGAGCAGGAAAAGTGTAGACTCCAGCAGAAACTTTTACCAAGGGTCCTTTAGCGACAGTGCCTTCCTGGTCCTAGCCTGGTTTACTAATTCTGACAGAGGAATGCAAATGACTAGAAAGATGTACTAGTTCTCTCCAAAGCACAGAAGCAGGCTAAAATCCCAGTCTTCTGTAGTGGCCTTAGGGACCTCCACTTTAACGAATATGTACTAGGTTTGCTGTACATTCTCCCATCTTCACCTTAAAGCCTAGACATTTCTTTCCACATTTTCTCCTCCTCCTCCTCCTCCTCCTCCTCCTCCTCCTCCTCCTCCTCCTCCTCCTCCTCCTCCTCCTTCTCCTCCTTCTCCTCCTTCTTCTTCTTCTTCTTCTTCTTCTTCTTCTTCTTTCTTCTGTATATGTCTATAGACTGGAAAAAACAAAGGAAAAGAAGGTAAGAGGGCATGGTGTCTTTAATGCCAAGGAAATAAACTTCATTTTATTATTATTATTTTTTGAGACAGAGTCTCACTCTATCACCCAGGCTGGAGTGCAGTGACACAATCTCAGCTCACTACAACCCCTGCCTCCCGGGTTCAAGCGATTCTCATGCCTTGACCTCCCAGGTAGTGGGGACTACAGGCATGCACCACCACTTTCAAAAATCTACAGACAGTCGATCAGGCACGGTGGCTAATTTTTTTTTTTTTTTTTTTTTAGTAGAGACAGAGTTTCACCATATTGGCCAGGCTGGTCTCAAACTCCTGAGCTCAAGCAATCTGCCTGCCTCAGCCTCCTGAATTGCTGGTATTACAGGCATGAGCCACTACACCCAGCCAGAAAGAAACTTGAAATAAGCCTCCCATGCAGCTGCCTCTGGGGCATGAGCCAGGCCACAGCTGGCAAAGCCTGACAGGTCAGCAGTAATTTATCTCCAATATGGGTAAGACACAAGGATCTGAATAGGAAGCTAGGACTTCATATAACATGAGACCCACCGGCACTCATAGGTATGACAGTACAAATATATCACACGATACAGATTATTCTGTAATTATTCATGCTGTTTCCCTCCATTATGCTTTCCAGACAACTGAGTGCTGAGTATGTAGAATTGTAAGGTTAACAGGTTGACCTAAGCCTAGGCAAACTAGGAATCAGAGTTCACATTACCAATCCCAAAGAGCCTCCTAAATCCTCCTATAATTACAGGCATTAGTGTCGGAACAAGATCCAACCCATTGTCTTTTTAAGTGTTTTACTCACTAGGAAGCAAGCCAACAACAACCATGTTTGAATCAACGTCTTAAATTCTACCTGACCAGAGGGAAACAGACTCTTTGTAATGTAAGGATAATCTCACTAAGCAGATTGGCAAGGAGTTCAGTCCTTCTCCTCTTTTCTTTTTTGGGGAGGGAAAATCTTAAATATACCTTCGCAACTACAGCTAATATCGCATTATTATGTAAGGCAAGAAGGCCTTCAAGTGGGAGTGATGTATAGAAATATAAAAATACTAAGATATTCTGATTTTACCTTTTCACATACTGCTTCTTTAAAAAATAAATATTCACCTACATAACGAAACCCGGATACCAGTGCCTAGCTAGGAACCCTCTCTGGTCAGTTCTTTTCCCTCTGTAAAATGGAGATAAAAAACTACTCTCACACATCCACCACCTGCCTCTCACTTTCTGTTGACATAGAGAATTTCCTCAATTCCAAGATGTACTTGTTTCCTTATGTTTACATTTCAGAAATAGGAATGCATCTTACAATTGATATACATATATATATACACACACACACAAACAGAGAGAGAGAGAGAGAGAATATAGTGTTTGTACCAAAATGCTGTTATTACATAAAATGTTTTAGTGATGCAGGTTTTTTCTTGGCTGCTTAGCCAGCCAGAAACCTCTAAGACTGGCAACACCCCTGCCCAGGCCCTGGGCCCACTGCAGGAGGCACCCAGCCCACCCAGCTGCACTTCGCTTGCGCTCCCACCCAGATCCAGTGCTTGCGGCGGGATCCACACTCAGCCCGCAGCTGGGCCAGCCATGCCACAACCTGCTTCCACCTTGGGCAATGGTGTCTGGATGAGGGGAACATGGTGACACTCAAACAGGGATGTCAGCAACCCCAACCCGCAGAGGGGGTGTTACAGCATGCGAACAGCTCTTTTAGTCCCATTGCCCCACTCCAGCCTGCTGCTCCTGGGCTGGCCTGGCCCTGCCACTCCTTCCTTCATGTGGGGTGGCTGCCCTACACCAGTGGAGGGCAGGGGATACAGTATTACAGTTTTCTTCATACCCACCTTCAGGCTAAGGAGGACTACCTGCCTTAGGGCGGTAGACCACCCTCTTCGAGTCCCCTCTCTGCTGAGAGCTGTTCCATTGCTCAATAAAACCCTTCTTTGCCCTTCTCACTCTTCAGTTTACAGCATAACCTCATTCTTCTTGGATGCTGGACAAGAACTTGGGATCCTCCAAATGTGGGAACAAAAAAGACTGTAACACTGTGGCCCTCCACCTGCTGCTCGTGCCTGCAGCCACCCCCACACAATGGAAAGCAGCAGCCAGGCTGGGCCAGCCCTGGAGCCATGGGCCTGAGTAGGCAGGGGACTGAATGAGCTGTAACACAGGCAGGCTGAGGCACCAGGCCAAGCCGGGCCAGGCGGGGATGTGCCATCCTGTGTCACTAGAACCCAGGATATTTATTGCCCTTGTGGTCATAAAAATCTGTCTCTGCAAAAAATAAGATTTTTTTTTTTTTTTTTTTTTTCAGTGAAAAATTCCCATGACCTTGTTTCTCATAGCAGGTAAAGAAGCACCAAAGAGGCCGGGCGCGGTGGCTCAAGCCTGTAATCCCAGCACTTTGGGAGGCCGAGACGGGCGGATCACGAGGTCAGGAGATCGAGACCATCCTGGCTAACACGGTGAAACCCCGTCTCTACTAAAAACACAAAAAAAACTAGCCGGGCGAGATGGCGGGCGCCTGTAGTCCCAGCTACTCGGGAGGCTGAGGCAGGAGAATGGCGTAAACCCGGGAGGCGGAGTTTGCAGTGAGCTGAGATCCGGCCACTGCACTCCAGTCCGGGCAACAGAGCGAGACTCCGCCTCAAAAAAAAAAAAAAAAAAAAAAAGAAGCACCAAAGAATTCACTGGCACTAACAATTAAACCTGTGCCCTCTGAGATCTCATGGTAAGTGTCTTTCTGCCTGAACTTAGCTCTACTGCCTGCATTCCAATCCTAGCCCCTCCAAGGCCTGACTCTGCAACTGTAACCAGGAACCTCAGCTTTTAAAATATTTTTTAATCACTCAGTTTCTTTTCCTGCCCTCTTACCCCTTCATTCCCTCCCTCTCAAGACATTCTCCCCTGACAATGCATGTTTATCTAATTGTTTTCTTGGTTAAAAAATTCCAGAAGCTAATCTTGAAACAAACCAGATGCAGAGCCCCAACTGCAGAATCCTCGTGCTTAAGGGGAGTTGCAACATTTTCTCCACTACCTTTGGGCTGAAATCAAGATAATGCCAACCAGACCTCCAAACAGGCAATTACCCAAGATAGCCATTGAAACAAGACATACAGACCCTGCATCCTGTACCACTCCCACATGTCTGCCATGCATTTCCCCTTTAAAAAACCTATGGTCAATATTAAAATTTAAGGTGGTACTTTAGAACACTAGTTCACCATCTTCTCTGTTTGCTGGCTCTCTGAATAAAACCTGCTTTTTCTCCCACCAACCCTCACCTCTTGTCCTCTAGAAGTCACTTAGCCCCTGTGGCCTCAATTAACCTAACTGCAAAAGGTAGCAAAGCAACACCCGTTTCATAAGGCTGTTAGGAAATTACATCAAATCATTCCTGTAATCTTAGCAATTTGGAAGGGGATGTGGTACATGCAAGTACTCAATAATGTTAGCTATCCTTTTAACTGATACGTGAATGATGGTACAGCCAGGTAACTAAGCATAACTAGAAGTCATCTTCTTAACTGGTTAACATTGGTTAAGAGAAAGGTAAATACAGTGAAAAAAATTACCTTTGGAAAATGGAAGAAGGGTAAGAAGAAAGATGTGGGGAAGAGAATGGGAGAGAAATAAGAAATATATAGTCTATGTTTATAGATATTTGACGTATCAAGAGGCCAAAGCGTAAGTTTTGACCCAGATAATGTATCAGATAGGATATAGGCTAAACTGCTATAACTTTTGAGTAATTATAATTGTAATTGTTGAGACTCCAATAATTCAGTGGCTCAAACAAGATGAACAATTATGCTCTTTCACATACCGGTCAGAAGGAGGCTTGTTATACAGTGTAAGTCGTGGGAGGGTGTCTCTGTTTCTCAAGGCCATCTGGTGAGCCAGGTTTCCTCAGTGCTGCTTTCCTCTGAATTAGCAAATCTGACTTGCCAACACAGTATCTGCCTTCCAGGTATGGGGAAGGGACTAAAGAAGATTGGAGAGCCATCAACTTCCTGTTTTAGCCACAGGGCCACACCAAGCTGCTGGGAGATGGGAAGTATGAGCCAACTTATCCAAAGGAAAAAGACGGCTACAGAAAGACTCTACCCTAGGAAATGTGCCAGGGAGAAGCAACTTCCCCAGCATGCACATTAAGAGACACAATGACATAGTCTGACCTTCTGGGGGCGCTACACTAGAAAAGGGAAGAAAGCCTCAGATGGGCCTGCGTACAGCTTCCTAAACACACTGCACGTGCTCACTTCCCGAGGGTAAGGAGAGCAGCCCACTCTAAGGGAAGAATCATGGGAAAGGGGTGTGAGATACCAGAAGTGGGCCAGCCTGTGAAGGCCTAGCATCAAGGTTAAACATTGCACTTGCTCTTCAAGTCACCCACTTGGGTCTCTTCTAAGTGTACTTTCCTTTCTTTCCTGCTCTAAAGCTTTTAGTAAACTTCCACTCCTGCTCTGAAACTTGTGTCAGTCTCTTTTTCTGCCTTATACCCTCAGTCAGTTCTTTCCTCTGAGGAGGCAAGAATTGAGGTTGCTGCAGACCCATATGGGATAACTCAGATACATTTCCACTGTTAACAATTTTACATAAACTTTTAGAGATATATTATCATTAGCTCAGAGTAACACAACTAGTAAATGGTAGAGTCAAGGTTCAAACTCAAGTCTTTAGACTTGTAAATCTATTGAGCCAGTAAATGAGAGTGCCCGAGACTGCCCCCAAATTTGGTCTCTTTTCCACCCCACCAAATTACCTCACAATCCCATTGCTTCCTTTCACACCACATAGGATATGTGTAAAAATATATCAACCCAGGAGAGAAATGAGATTTCATTCTGTGAATTTCTAATAGAAAAAGTGCGTGCCTGATTCAATACCTATTTGTTAGATATTTAATATATATTTTCTTCTATTAGGATATCCCATTCTTACTTTCACTGGGCAGATTGCCTAAATGGTTATGTAATCAACCCTTGGGGTAATATTCCCTGATAATCAGCCTGTTTTGCACCTGTGGTTTAGCTTTTGCCAGGAGGATATGCAAAAGTTGAGGGAGGGTGGATGAGAATTAAATGATTTCTTTTTCATGTGCCTGGGAGGAGCCCTTTATTCCAGCCCCTGCCCAACTCCATTAAAAGCAATCACTCCCCCTGGACAGCCACAGAACAGGTTCATTTGCAGGGAGCTACCATGGCTGATAAATCCAAATTTATTGAGTACATTGATGAAGCTTTAGAAAAATCTAAAGAAACTGCACTTTCTCGCTTATTTTTCACCTACCAGGGGATTCCTTACCCCATCACCATGTGCACCTCAGAAACTTTCCAAGCGCTGGACACATTCGAAGCCAGACATGATGACGTCGTGCTAGCATCTTATCCAAAGTGTGGTAAGTAACAAGTCGTTTCCTACAAGCACACTTCTCATAGTGAGTAGGTTGGGGAAGGTGTAAGACAAAGGTGGGACGAAGGCGGTTCCTCATTGCAGGAATCTGACTGAGCGTCAGTGAGGAGGAGGGCCACCGTGGTTAAGTACGTAGGTTATATAATCAGTACATAGAATTGCTAGATTAAAAAACCCCAGTGTCTGAAGGAAGAGCTCTGTGCGGAAAGGCCATTATGGAGGATGGAGAGCGGAAGGGGATAGTTGACGGGCCTGGAAGGGAGTTGCATGAATGAGGGAAAGTTCAGTTGGCAAGGAGCAGTGACAGTAGCAGTGATTTTGTCTTGATTTCTGGCTGGACAAAAGCACAGCCACTTCTATACTTTACATGATGATTTCCATGTTACAAATTATTTTTCAGGATCAAATACTGCTCCGTCAGTTTCTCCAATCACTTTTACAAAGATCCTTCATCAATGGAAAATAAAACTTGAAGAATCTAAATTATCCTGCTTTCTACCATTTCCTTTTGATTCTTTTTACTGTTGTTTATTAAAGCTAACCTCATTTAATATGTTTTTTCTTAACTGATGCTGTGTTTTCATAAAATCAAAATTATAGATTCCTGTAGAAAATATGTATTAATTTAATGTAAAATAATATAAATAACTTATAATAAACTTTCTATAACATAACATTCTTCTATAAGAAACATATTCTAGATTCGAAATGAAGCATTGTCCCTTGTTAAAGGAGACATCTGAGAAATAAGTTGAATTTTATACTAATTATAGGTAAATGCTGTTTTCCATCAAACCATTATCTTTCCATAGTCCAAGTTATTTCAAACACAGAAGACCTAAATATACACATCAGGGAATGGTTGTAGATTTTAATTTTTATCATGTATATGCTAAAGTAACGTGCTTTTGTTACATCAAGACTCCGTAATGAGTTTTTATTCTCTGATTTTTCTGATAGGTTCAAACTGGATTCTCCATATTGTCCATGAATTAATATTTGCTGTTTCTAAAAAAAAGTATGAATATCCAGAATTCCCAGTTCTTGAATGTGGGGATTCAGATAAATATCAGGTTAGTACAAACAGCCTTTAACTTTACAGCAAATTATCATAGAAAGATTTCTTCCAGTTTGGGGATTCTTTAGTTTTCAGTTTAGAAAGTGCAATACTAATAATTATCACAATTTACTGTGTGCCTACCATATCCTCAGCACGGTTCAGGTATCATCTCATTTTTTGCAAAAGAACCTTATTACCATTTCACAAAAGATAGAACTGCTAGGGACTTGCCCAATGTCAAGGGACTAATAAATGATAGAGCCAAGATTTGAACCGGTTTTCTAGTTTGAGCTTTTAACAACTATACTGTATAGCCAGCCTGTTTTTTGTTCTTTTTATTTTAAGTAGGGGAAAAGTCAGCTGAGAAACCTCAGGAAATGAACAGAAAAGCCTCATCTCTGAAGACATGGACCTGTGCAGGATGGTAGTAGGAATCACCAGTCTTTTCCTAGTAAGGCATGATTTTTTTTTTTGAAATGGAGTCTCACTTCATTGCCCAGGCTGTAGTGCAGTGGTATGATCATGGCTCACTGCAGCCTTGACCTCCTGGGCTCAAGTGATCCTCCTGCTTCACCCTACTGAGTAGTTGGGACTACAGGCACATGCCAGTACACTGGCTAATTTTTTTAAATTTTTTTTGTAGAGACAGGGTTTCATTTCATTGCCAGGCTGGTAATGAACTCCTGGGCTCAAGTGATCCTCCCACTTTGGCCTCCCAAAGTGCTGAGATTATGGGCATGAGCCACCGCACCCAGTGATTTTTGATTTCCCTATCTCAGTTATGATTCGTGTGTGTGTAAGGGACGGGAAGAAATCAAGCATTAGCTAAGAGAATAAGCCACTGATGTGTGTGAAGGGGATAACAGGTCACCCTAGCTGTTATTACTTACCTTCCCAATACAACTAACTGGGACTTGGGTGTGAGATAGGATGCTCTACTCCCTGCCCAGGGAAGGCAAGAAAGGAGTGGGAGGAGGATCTGCCTCAGGACTTCAGTGCTTGGACAGAAAAAGGACATGGAAGACAGCCCCTCCCCACTCCTAGACACACCAGAATGCAGCTGGGAAGCGAAGGCTGTGTTCAAGGGGGAACCACAGTCTCAGTAAAACTTTCAGAAATGTTCACCACCAAGACTCCCAACAGGCAGACAGAACTCAGTTACTAAGCATAAAGCCACTAGATTGGGACTTAGGGAACAGCTTCTGGAAGGTGACTGAGACGGTGGCATGATGACAAATACAAATTTGAAAGTTGGAACCTAGGTGGAAGGAAGTCCATTTCCAAGGATTAGGCCAAAGTAGCACAAAAATACATGGTAAAGGAGATAGGTGTTCAGGGACTCAGAGGAGAGTGGTTTGGAGGTAAGTGCCGAGTCCTGGATCTGGTCGGCAAAAACAGACCAGAGAGGGTCATTTGGGCCAAAGCAAACCTGATGAAGGCTCAGCCAAGATGGGCCCAGGAACCTAGGATGGGCCAACAGGGGCAGTAAGAAGCTTTGTCCTAGGTAGGAAATAAGGAAAAGCCCCATAGACTTCCCCTGTCCAGGTCTTTGCCTAACTTTTTACTAAGGAGAGTGTTTAACATCACCTTTAGAAATGATGCCAACATTTATCCAGATTTCAATTTCTCTCTCTCTCTCTCTCTCTCTTTTTGAAATGGAGTCTCACTCTGTAACTCAGGATGGAGTGCAATGGTGCGATCTCCTCTCACTGCAACCTCCACCTTCTGGGTTCAAGCGATTCTCCTGCCTCAGCCTCCCGAGTAGCTGGGATTACAGTTGTGCACCACCATGCCTGGCTAATTTTTTGTATTTTTAGTAGAGACAGAGTTTCATCACATTGGACAGGCTACTCTCAAACTCCTGACCTCAAGTGATCCACCCCCCACAGCCTCCTAAAGTGCTGCGATTACAGGCGTGAGCCACCACGCTTGGCCAATATGCCCTTTATTTTTAAATGGAAATCAGTGAAATGAACTTCACTTGACAATTATTTGCTTTACAGAGAGCTTTTCTGGAATACATATTTTTCCTTAAATAAGGTATCTAGTCTTTGCTCACACTTGGGCTATATTATACATTTTAATGAACATAGTAGTATATATTATGTAGCTATCTAATTTTATTACAGTTGACTTCCATTTTTCCCTTGGGTGCTTTTCTAATCCTTTTAGTAACTTTACCATTTCTCATGTGTCTGTACATGATTTTTTGGCCATAAAGTTTCGTGGAAACCACACTCTATAACTTAATCTGAAAATAAACACCTGTGCAATTTTGCACAAAGTGCTTAAAACCTCAAAGCCTGTTCTTAATCTCTAAAATGGGGGTTATAATATCTACCTGAGAGGATTGTTGTGAATGAGTATGAAAATACTTCAAATGTTTAAAAGTACAGTTTGATGTGAATGAGATTTTACACTGCTAGTCACCACTTGGGCCCATACCATTGATTTAAAGTGTGTTTTATTTTTAAAATTTCATTTTTTGTCCCCTTGCTTGAGCTGAGATCTCCACTAAGTTTTTTTTTTTCTTTTTTTAGATAGAGTCTCACTGTGTCGCCCAGGCTGGAGTGCAGTGGCGCGATCTCAGCTCACTGCAACCTCCGCCTCCCGGGTTCAAGTGATTCTCCTGCCTCAGCCTCCTGAGTAGCTGGGACTACAGGCAAACGCCGCCACACCCAGCTAATTTTTTGTATTTTTAGTAGAGACGGGGTTTCACCATGTTGGTCAGGACGCCCGGCCTCCACTAAGTTTTTACAGAACAATTGGCTACAAACATCTGAATATCCTTTTATCACTTACAATGAGTAATTATATTGTAGCTGCAACCAAGCAGTGAGTGACCTCTACAGATGTGGGACTAAAAACTTGAAGCCTTACTTCCCTGCATAACATATACTAATGGTCTGATTGTAAGTGAAAACCCTTAATCCTGGCAGATTAAATAGATAATTTTATCTTCAAAATTATCTATAGAAATAGATTACAAAAAAAGAATCACCTTAGTCCATATACTGACAATATATTTCTCTCATAAAACATTTCTCAGACATTTAAGTAACTCTGCACTTTCAGGTTCTATTGAGATATTTTATTGCCTAGAGTTTTAGCTGGTTAAACAGAAATATTTAAATGTTAAAAATGGATTTGCAGGAACTGTGGAAAGATTTCATTATTTCTGTTAAAGACCTTGAATATAGAAGAGATCCAAATTAAATGAAAGTGTGTATTTCTTTTTTTTTTGGAGACGGAGTCCTGCTTTGTCGCCCAGGCTGGAGTGCAGTGGCACAATCTCGGCTCACTACAAGTTCTGCCTCCCGGGTTCACACCATTGTCCTGACTCAGCCTCCTGAGTAACTGGGACTACAGGTGCCCACCACCACGCCCGGCTAATTTTTTACGTTTTTAGTAGAGATGGGGTTTCACCGTGTTAGCCAGGATGGTCTCAATCTCCTGACCTCGTGATCCGCCCACCTCGGCCTCCCCAAAGTGCTGGGATTACCGGCGTGGGCCACTGTGCCTGGCTGAAAGTGTATATTTCAGATTATGAGCGGTCTTGAATAAAAGGGATTTGATACGATTGTGTAATTTTTTTTAAAATTACAAAAATGATTGGGAAATGGTAAGCAGGGTACAACAAAGAAATTCAAGAATATTTTAATTATTTGTTTATCTATGATTCTTCATTCCTCATCTCCACAAAGTAAGAAAACAGAAATAAAGAAAAATTGGCCAGGCGTGGTGGCTTACGCCTGTAATCCCAGCACTTTGGGAGGCTGAGGCGGGTGGATCCCCTGAGGTAAGGCGTTTCAGACCAGCCTGGCCAACATGGCGAAACCCTGTTCTACTAAAAATACAAAAATTAGCTGGTCATGGTGGTGGATACCTGTAATCCCAGCTACTCGGGAGGCTGAGAAAGGAGAATTGCTTGAACCTGGAAGGTGGAGGTTGCAGTGAGCTGAGATCGCACCGCTGCACTCCAGCCTGGGCGACAGAGTGAGACTCTGTTTCAAAAAAAAGAAAGAAAGAAAAATTGGAGGAGGAGGAGAAGATATAGTGACAGTAGTGCTGGAAACTGTCATTTAGATACCAAACCTAGGAGTGATTCAACACACACACACACACACACACGCACATTTTCACCTGTTTGTGTATATTTTTAAGAGAATGAAAGGCTTTCCATCACCAAGGATTTTGGCAACTCACCTCCACTATGACAAATTACCTGGGTCTATCTTCAAGAATAAAGCCAAGGTGAGTGTCCTTTCCTACTGATAATTCTTTGAAATTTCTGTGTATAGATATTAGTTTTTGGAAGTATAACATGAGTTTGTTCCTCCTCATAGAAGCTTAGTAAATGAAGTGTGACATTTAATTTTTTTGTTTCTTTCTTGACGTATATTTGCTATAGTTGCAGTCAAGTCAAATGCATTTTCAACAAGGATATAAAACATATGCATAGAATAAAATGTATTTTATAATCTGTTTTACAGTGAATAATTTTCCGAATCCCGCTAGAATATTTAGAGCGTTTCAAAAACACACACAAAAAATACAATCTAGTAAAATGAGAAAAAAAAATTGTTCCTTTGTTTCTTTCTGGTGAGCACTATTTACTTGAGAACTAAAACTATTTTTTCAAATATATTTAAAAATTTTATAGAGACAGCATCTCACTATGTTGCCCAGGCTGGCCTTGAACTCCTGGCCTTGGGAAATCCTTCTGCTACCAAGGCCTCCCAAAGTGGTGAGATGACAGGCATGAGCCACCATGCCTGGCTAAAACTATTTTATTTTTGAATTTCACATATAGTAACAAACTTCACAGCATGCATACAGAACTGTATGTGCTTTGGCTGTTCTTACCATTTGTTTAAAAATTTTTTTTATTAATCAGTATTGATATATTTCTTGTAATTACTAGTTTTTACCCAACTCTTTCTGTTTCCTCTCACCTGGTCTCCCCTCCATTCCTTATTTCTTGGTGCCTTTTTTCTGTCTCAGAAGAAAATGATTTGAATTAGTTACAATCAAGATTTAAACTCCCTGCAGGGTGTGGTGACTCATGCTTCTAATCCCAGCACTTTGAGAGACCAAGGTGGGCAAATCACTTGAAGTCAATAGTTTGAGACCAGCGTAGCCAACATGGTGAAACCCCATTTCTACAAAAACATTACTTTTAATGGCAAAAACCCCAATTACTTTTGCACCAACCTACTAAAAATAGCCAGGGGTGATAGCACGTGCCTGTAATCCCAGCTACTTGGGAGGCTGAGGTAGGAGAATCACTTGAATCCAAGAGATAGAGGTTGCAGTGAGCCAAAATCTCACCACTGCTCTCCAGCCTGGGTGGCAGAGCGAGACCTTGTCTGAAAAAAAAAAAAAAAAAAATTAAACTCCTGCTGAATGCTAGCAAGAATGGGAGACTAGTGAGATAAGAGCAAAGAAAGGCAAAAGAGGAAAACTGTTAAGATAACTACAGTTTCAATGGTAAGAGACAGGAGGGGAAGCAAAATAAGAAAGGAAGAGTAGGAAAGCAAACCTTAGGGAAGTGGAGGTTTACAATGAGCAGCTTTGTGGCCATGATACAAGAATCCTAGTAGCTTAAAATGGGAAAATATCTTAAAGGTCATCTGTGCTAATTTCCATCGAGTGTTTGAATTCCACTAAGCAGCTGGACCATGATTGAGCACCTCCAATGATAAAAGATCTCCGGTATCCCCTAAGCCAGCTTTGAATAGCGCTGTTAATCAGTTTTTCCTTGTATTGTGTATTTGTAAAGACTGAAATACCACTTTAACACATAATTTCCCCCGTTTAATGCAGTTAACACATTTTTCCTTAGAGTCTCCATAATAAACAGAGCTGAAGTAATTTATAAAGCGTTGGACTTGGGGCACGCAGGCTTTTGAACAGAGTTTCACATTTGTAAGAATACAAGAGCAAGTAGAGAGCAACAAGGACTGGATGCAGTGGCTCACGTCTGTAATCCCAGCACTTTGGGAGGCCGAGGCAGGAGGATCACTTGAGCCCAGGAGTTCAAGACCAGCCTGGGTAACATAGTGAGACCCCCGTCTCTATAAAAAATACAAAAATTAGCTGGGCATGGTGGTGCACTGCTGTGGTCCCAGCTACTTGGGAGGCTGAGGTGGAGGATTGCTTGAGCCCAGGAGGCAGAGGTTGCAGTAAGCGAGATCACATTACTGCACTCCAGCCTGGGTGACAGAGTCAGACCCAGTCTCAAAAACAACAACAAAAAACAAGAGCAACAGCAGGGAGGTAAGACGTTGATGTGTGGAATTTGTTCATACTCCAGCCAATTAGCCCTCAAGTTTAAATTTACGTCTTTGTAAACTTACGTCTTTGTAAACTTACAGATTGCTACTAGCCAGGCCAATTGAGTGGTAAAGCCTCAAATATAAAACCCTCAAATGACAAGAATCTACTATATTTGGACTGGCGGCAGGGATGAGTGTTACATCTAAGCACAAGACAAGACCCAGACCCATTGATCTCTACTCAATTTTATCCTGTTAGTGTTAAATTCTTCAGGCAGACAAGGTATTTTGATATCCTGACTCCCTCCCACTGTCATGTTATTTACAAATTTGGTAAATATAGCTTCTATATCTTTACCTAAATCATTAATTAAAATATTAACTATGACCCAGCCAAGATAGTGGAAGGGCTTATTAAAAACCTCCCAGCAGGTTTACATTAGTTAATTAACTATTTATACCCAGTCAGTTTGTTGTTGTTGTTGTTGTTGTTGTTGTTGTTGTTGTGATGGAGTCTTGCTCTGTTGCCCAGGATGCAGTGCAATGGCACGATCTCAGCAACCTCCGTCTCCTAGGTTCAATCAATTCTCCTGCCTCAGCCTCCTGAGTAGCTGGGACTACAGGTGCTCAACACTGCGCCTGGCTAATTTTTGTATTTTTAGTAGAGGCAGGGTTTTTCCATGTTGGCCAGGCTGGTCTTGAACTCGACCTCAAGTGATCCACCTGCCTCAGCCTCACAAAGTGCCGGGATAACAGGCGTAAGCCACCACGCCCAGCCGCCAGTGAGTTTCATATGCCTAACTGCTCCTGCTGCTGGCTTACATTCTTACTTTTTTTGTAGGAGAAAGCATAAGCTACTCCACCTACTAAACTAAAACTATGTTGATAAAATCCAGGTGTTAACTGACTTGTTGTTAGAGGATCCATGTTGCCTCGTTGGTTAGTTTCCTCCTTTACATGGCCCCAAATCTTGTTTTTAGTCAATTCTAGACTTCTCCCAAATGAAAGTGAATATCACAAATCTGCACTTTGCAAAATCCACATCTTTCCCCTTTCTGAAAGGGAAATGACTTCTGCCTGTTCTAGTTGTCTGGCCTCACATGTTTTCGGATTCCTTCGAATTCAGGAACATGCTGGATCATGTGTCCTCCAGTTTCCTCAGTTCTTGAAATGGAAGGCTTCAGGCCAGAAGGCTGAACTTGGAGCAGACGTGTGAGCCTCTACAACCTTTTAGTTCCCTGGGATTTCAGTTTGTTCTTTACAATGTTTATTTCATGCTACTCATCCAAAGGAACACTTTCCTCATCAGAGAAGACAGATACAGGAATTCAGACATTCTGTGTCATCTACTCACCCATGAACATCATACACGAAGAGTGGGCTTTGTCATTCTTTAATCTTCTCTCACCAACTCTAATACATTATTTTTGTCGTCCTTAACATTATTTGCAATTTTTATTTGGGGGTTTAAACTTTCAGGTCATACTTTTGTGATTATCCTAGTGAGCTTGGTCTTTTTTTTCCTTTTTACATCTTCCATGCATCTTGTTGCCTAAATTCATTAGCAAGAATCCTCTGCTACAATATCAATCTTTTTCTTCTTCTTTCTTTCTCTCCTTTCCCCAGATTTCCCCATCAGCCACCTCCTGTTCCTCAGTTTTCTACTGTCATTCTTTCTCTCTATATTAACACAATTATGTAATATACGAGTGGACATGATATTCCTCGCTCTGTCAATTTTCCAGATTTCAAAACATAGACCTAAATAAATTAACTCAGTTTTTGCTCCCTAGATATTGGTGATCTTTCGAAACCCCAAAGATACGGCAGTATCTTTTTTCCATTTCCATAACGATGTCCCCGATATTCCAAGCTATTGCTCTTGGGATGAATTCTTCAGACAGTTCATGAAAGGACAAGGTATGGCTGTTGGTAAAAGAATTCTTCTTACTTGAACAGATGACCACATAAATGTGAAAACCCAAATGTGTTTTAGGATAAAGGAAGAAGATTTAGGTAGATCTGGGAACCAAAAAGTTACATTTAAATGAACTGTTATAGCACCATTAGTTCTGTGCATCCCACAATTAAATGCATTGCTGTTTTAAAAACTAATTTGGGGCTGGGCGCGGTGGCTCACGCCTGTAATCCCAGCACTTTGGGAGGTCAAGGCAGGTGGATCACGAGGTCAGGAGATCAAGACCATCCTGGCTAACACAGTGAAACCCTGTCTCTACTAAAAATACAAAAAATTAGCCGGGCGTGGTGGCACACACCTGTAGTCCCAGCTACTCCGGAGGCTGAGGCAGGAAAATCGCTTGTACCCAGGAGGTAGAGGTTGCAGTGAGCTGAGATGGTGCCACTGCACTCCAGCTTGGCAGAGCGAGACTCCATCTCAAAACAAAAAACAAAACAAAACAAAAAAAGCAAACTAATTTGGACAAGTCATATGTTGACTATGAGTACAGACTGACCAAAGAGAGCTTTAACAGAGAGTGATGTAGAAGACCATTTGTAGTTAACTTCCTTGTCACTATATAACATTGATAAAAACCATGACACATGACACATGACACTGAGCTACTGTACCTAAGCTACTTCTTTGCTAGAAAGAAAATAAGTTTTTGTAAGAAATAAGTTTTTGTTAAACGTGTTGATATTTTGTCTCTGGTTTATTGATAACTACAAGTGTCTACTAATGCTCCAGGTGCTAAAGTAGGGGTTGTCTATGCATTACTTTATTTAAGATTTACAACAAACTATGAGTAAGGTGGTATTAGCTCCATTGTACAGATGAGGAAACTAATCAAAATATAAATCAGACGGGTACAATAGCTCACGTCCATAGTTCCAGCACTTTGGGAGGCCGAGGTGGGTGGATGACTTGAGGTTAGGAGTTTGAGATCAGTCTGGGCAACATGGCAAAACCCCGTCTCTACTAAAAATACAAAAATTAGCCAGGTGTGGAGGTGCATACCTGTAATCCCAGCTACTCAGGAGGCTGAGGCAGAAGAATTGCTTGAACCCAGGAGGCGCAGGTTGCGGTGAGCCGAGATTGATCAACTACACTCCAGCATGGGTGACAGAGCAAAACTTCAACACAAAAAATAAAATAAAATAAAATAAAATAAAAAATAAAGAAATAAAAATACAAAATTAGCCAGGTGGAGTGGCTAATGCCTGTAATTTCAGCTACTTGGGAGGCTGATGCAGGAGAACCATTTGAATCCAGGAGGCAGAGGTTGCAGTGAGCAGATAAGGCACCATTGCACTCCAGCCTGGGCAACAAGAGTGAAACTCCATCTCAGAAAAAAAAAGTTAAATCACTTGCCAATGCTTATAAGTAGCAGTGACTCTATATCCATGAGTATAGTGGCCAGAGACCAGTAACTGATTCCTTTTATTAGTGGCTTCTTTGAGTCTCTACAGTGTAATAAACTGGATATTAAAACCCAATGACCCTAGAGGAGAAGCTGTTGTCAGTTCACTCTAAGAGGACTGCTTTTTAAAATTATTTTTGTTGTATATATTTAAGGTGTACAACATGATATTTCACCACATACATAATGAAATGATTAATACAATCAAGCAAATTAACATCTCCATCATGTCACACAATTACCTTTTTTGTGTTTAGTAAGAACACCTAAAATCTACTCTTTTAACAAATATTATATGGTATAAAATCATTAACTGTCATTAACTGTCATCCTCATGCTGTACATTAGATCTCAAGATACTCATAACTGAATCATTCATAACTACGTAACAAGTTTGTACCTTTTGACTTATGTCTTCCCATTTCCTGCCCTTCTCCACCCCTGTAACCACCATCCTACTCTCTATTATGTATCTGACTTTGTAAAGATTCCACATACAAGTGAGATCACGGTGTATTCTTCTTCTCTTTTTTTCTTTTCTTTTCTTTCTTTTTTTTTTTTGAGACAAGGTTTCACTCTGTCACCTAGGCTGGAGTGCAGCAGCACGGCTCACTGCAGCCTTGACCTCCTGGGCTCACGTGGTCTTCAGCCTCCTAAGTAGCTGGGATGACAGGCACGTACCACCATGACCAGCTGATTTTTTTTTTCTTTTTGTAGAGATGGAGCCTCACTATATTTCCCAGGCTCCGTATTTTTCTTTTTGTGTCTAGCTTATTTTGGTTAACATAATGTCCTCCCTCCATGTTGTTGCAAATGATGATGAGAAACTTGTCATCAGTGGGACCATCTATTTTAGGGAGTCTCTGTTTCCCTGTCCATCCTTGGAGAGATTTGTTTTTCTCATTTAACAGGAAGTCTGAAGGTAGGTGGCTGGTTCCTGGGATCACTGGCCTGCACCTCTGATATTCCCTTGGCCTCTCTCTCACACTTTTTGCAGTAGACCCTGAAATTGGCTACTATCCTTCCAATCATCACCTTTCAGTCATGAAGAAGGAGGAAGGATAGCAGTAGCCAAATGTGTTCCTTAGCTCCACACAGCAATAGTTTTGCCAGAAACCTTCCAGCAGACTCTTGCTTGTGTCTCACTGGGCGGAACCATTTCATGTGGCCACTTACAGCTCTGAGGAAGGCAGGAAATCAAGAAACAGAATTGTCATGACCAGCTTAGACCCAAATAATCAGGGTTTGATTAGCAACAAAAAAGAGGATGTATTGGATGTTGTGTGGACAGCTTACAGTATTTGTGACAGCAAATAAAACACATAGAAACTGCCTGGCTCAAAGCAAGGGCTTCATGATAACAATGATCGTGATAATAATTATATTATTAATAATAGTAATGATAATAATAGTAATGGCTATTGAGGCCGGGTGGGGTGGCTCACACCTGTAATCCCAGCACTTTGGGAGGCCGAGGCAGGTGATCACCTGAGGTCAGGAGTTCGAGACCAGCCTGACCAATATGGTGAAACCCTATCTCTACCAAAAATACAAAAGTTAGCCAGGCATGGTGGCGTGTGTCTGTAGTCCCAGCTACTCAGGAGACTGAGACGGGAGAATTGCTTGAACCCAGGAGGCAGAAGGTGCAGTGAGCCGACATCACACCACTGCACTCCAGCCTGGGTGACACAGCAAGACTCCATCTCAAAAAAAAAAAAAGAAAAGGCTATTGAGTGTTATAGTGAAGCAGGCACTGTTTTTAGCATTTGACATGTGTTAATTCATTTAAATCTCATAATGCCCCATTTTACAGATGAGGAATCTAAGGTACAAGGAGTTTTAGGAGTTGCTCAAAGTCACACAGCTAGTAAACAGCACAGCTGATCCGTGTCTACATCCGCACTGTCCAATGTGGTAGCCACTAACCATATGTGACAACTGAGGACTTGAAATGGGACTGGTGCTAAATAACTAAATTTTTCATTTTAAAAAATTTGAATTAATTCAAAATTTTTAATGGATATACAATTCAGTTACTGGAAAACTTTTTTTTTTTTTTTTTTGGACATGGAGTCTCACTCTATTGCTCAGGCTAGAGTGCAGTGGCACAATCTCGGCTCACTGCAACCTCTGCCTCCCAGGTTCAAGCAATTCTCCTGCCTCAGCCTCCCGAGTAGCTGGGATTACAGGTGCAGGCCGCCAAGCCCAGCTATTTTTTTGTATTTTAGTAGAGACAGCGTTTCATCATGTCGCCCAGGCTAGTCTCCAACTCCAGAGCTCAGGCAATCCACCCGCCTTGACCTCCCAAAGAGCTGGAATTACAGGCGTGACCCACCATGCCTGGCCTACTGGAAAACTTTTAAGTAAGTGTAATAAGTTGGGTATGTAAATATACTTTTTAAACTGTAAGTTTTATTAAATCTAAACATACATCAAGTATTTTCAATAAAAATTTAGCATCCAAATTGAGATTCTCAGTATATGTCTCATACTCAATGGCTTTTGAAGATTTAGAATATTAAAAGACTGTAAAGCGGCCGAGCACGGTGGCTCAAGCCTGTAATCCCAGCACTTTGGGAGGCTGAGACGGGCGGATCACAAGGTCAGGAGATTGAGACCATCCTGGCTAACACGGTGAAACCCTGTATCTACTAAAAAAATACAAAAAACTAGCCGGGCGAGGTGGCGGGCGCCTGTAGTCCCAGCTACTCAGGAGGCTGAGTCAGGAGAATGGCATAAACCCGCGAGGCGGAGCTTGCAGTGAGCTGAGATCCAGCCACTGCACTCCAGCCTGGGCGACAGAGCAAGACTCCTTATCAAAAAAAAAAAAAAAAAAAGAATGTAATGCTTCACTCATAAATTTTTGTTGATTACATGATGGAATAATATTTTTGATAAATTGGGTTAAGTGGAGTAAAACATTAAAATTAATGTCATTTGTTTTTTTAAAATTACATATATGGCTAGCATTACATTTTTATTGAACAATGACGGCCTAGAAAATGTCTTTTTCATCATTTCTTTCTGGCATTATCTCTCTAGGGTTTCATGTGTCATTCACTATTTCTGAATTTTTTTTATCCACCTAAATATTCATGAATGTCTTGTAGTTTTTATAAATCATTTTGTAATTTGCTTAATTTTGTGTTATTTATGAAAAACTTTCCAAAAGATAAGAAAATAAATAGAAATTTAGACAATGGGACTGATTTCTGTCACCTTTTGGTGGTAGGCATTTATAATAACATAAACATATCTCGAGCATATACACATATGTATAGTTTATATTTTATAGCATAAATTAACTATCATTTTAACCTCTATTATTCAACATTTCTTAAAGTCTTCCCTACTGTGTTTTTAGTTTCTTGGGGAAGCTATTTTGATTTTGCAATCAGTTGGAACAAACATCTTGATGGCGACAATGTTAAGTTTGTATTGTATGAAGACCTGAAAGAGGTGAGATTATTATTGATATTTTAGAGCAAAACTTCTTGTAAACTACAACATAGAGCACTTACTTATAATGTCTGATTGTGTGAACAAATATGGTGTTCAATTTTTTAAAATATTCCAGATATATGGTACAGTGCTAGAAAAGAAAACTCAAACCATGCATACATGCTTAGGTTGTTTATTTAACAGAAATAAAATAATGCTTAGCAACTTATTACTAAAAGTGACTGCTTTATTTTCCCTTTATGATGGATAGCTCAAATTCGTAATAAAAAAAACAACAACAACAAATAGGTAGGTCTCAGTAGATTTAATTGAACATAAATTTTATTGTGAAAATTTTTCCAGTCAAGTTATTTTTTAAAAATTGTTTATTGATGTAACAAGTATCTAGTAAGTGATTGCTCACCAATTAGGCCCTGGTGATACATCAATGAACAGACCAAAGATCACTGCCCTGTAGTAACTTACATGCCAGTTGGAGAAGGTGGAAAGAAAGAATGATACATAATAAACACAATAATTTTTAAAATGTATATAGTATGTGAGAAAAAAAGAAACAGCATATCTAGTGAAGGAAAATTAAAAATACTGGGGTACAAGGCATGGGGAAGGATTGGACACATTCCAGTGTAAAATATGGTGCTCAGGCTGGTATGGTGGCTCATACCTACAATCCCACCACTTTGGGAGGCCGAGGCAGGGGGATCACTTCAGACCAGGAGTTCGAGACCACCCTGGGCACATTTTAAAAAATTAGGCATGCACCTGTAGTACCAGCTACTCAGGAAGCTGAGACAGGAGGATCACTTGAGCCTAGGAGGTGGAGGCTGCAGTGAGCCATGATTAGACTACCACACTCCAGCCTGGGTGACAGAGTGAGATCCTGTATCACAAAACAAAAAAAAAGGAACAGGAAAGTTAGGAGAGAATTTATTGAGAGGATGTGATTTGAGCAAAGATCTGAAGGAAGTGGGGGAGTGAGCCAAGTAGGTAATTGGAGGAGAGCATTTCTGGCAGAGGGAATCAACTGGAGCAAAAGCTGGGATAGACCTGGTGAGATTAAGAGACAGCAGATGTGCCTGGGTCAGCAGAAATAAACCAGGGCTGAACAGCCAATGAGGACAGAGTCAAGGAGGTAGGATGGAATATAAGGGATAGAATGGCAAGCCGCTGACTCTGGCTTTCACTTTGAGGAAAGTGGGAAGCCATTGTGGGATCTGAACAGAGGAGTGATTGGAGCAGATGTGTTTTTAACAAGATCATTCTGGCTAGTGGGAATGAACTGAGGCAAAGCAAATGCTGGGAGGGCTGTAAAGAGGGCACTGCAATAGTCGAGGCAAAGGAAGATGGTGGCTCAGGCCAAGAAGGGGCCATGCGGGACATGAGAAGAGGTTGCATTCTGGATATATGTTGAAGGGAGGGCCAACAGTATTTGCTGCTGAATTGGATGGAGGGGAGAGTGGCAAAAGAAGGAGAGAAGTCAAGTAAGCCTCCAATTTTATTGGCCTGGCCAATAATATTGAGGGCTGAGTTGCCATCAATTGAGTAGGAGATGGCAGCAGGTGAATGACTGTCAGGGAGATCAGAGGTTTGGTTTTGGACACATTAAATGTGAGATATTTATTAGTCATCCTAATTGAGAGGTCAAGTAGGCAGTTGGGCATACAAGCCTTGCAAGTGCAGAGAGTTCTGGGCTGTAGATTAAGTTTGGGCATCGCTGACACCTGGATGTGCTTTAAAGCCGTGGAAATATATACCTGGGTATATAGATAGAGAAGATGACCAAGAACTGAGTCTCGGAGCCCACCAATTTAAAGAGTTTGGGGAAAAAAGGAGGAATCAGCAAAGGAGACCAGGAAGAGGGAAGGGCTATGAGGTAGGAAGGAAAGCAGAGTGCAGTGGAGAAAGCATGTTAAAGAGAAGGGAGTATCAAGTGCTCCTTAACTTAATTGAGTTTCTAATACCAGTCTTCCATTACATTCTTATACAAAGAAAATGTGGTTTAGGCCAGGCGTGGTGGCTCACGCCTGTAATCCCAACACTTTGAGAGGCCGAGGCAGATGGATCACCTGAGGTCGGGAGTTTGAGACAAGCCTGACCAACACAGTGAAACCCCGTCTCTACTGAAAATACAAAAATTAGCTGGGTGTGGTGGTGCACGCCTGTAATCCCAACTACTCAGGAGGCTGAGGCAGAAGACTCACTTGAACCCAGGAGGTACAGGTTTCAGTGAGCTGATATTGCACCATTGCACTCCAGCCTGGACCGTGGAGCAAGACTCTGTCTCAAAAACAAAAAACAAAACAAAACAAAAAACAAACAAACAAAAATGTATGGTTTAGGCCAGGCACAGTGGCTCACGCCTGTAATCCCAGCACTTTGGGAGGCCAAGGTGGGTGAATCACCTGACGTCAGGAGTTCGAGACCAGCCTGGCCAACATGGTGAAACCCTGATTCTACTAAAAATACAAAAATTAGCCCGATATGGTGGCATGCACCTGTAATTCCAGCTACTCAGGAGGCTGAGGCAGGAGAATTGCTGGAACCCTGGAGGTGGAGGTTGCAGTGAGCCAAGATCGTGCCACTGTGCTCCACCCTGGGCAACAAGAGAGAAACTCGGTCTCAAAAAAAAAAAAAAAAAAGTAATTGAATCTACCCTTTCTGTTTATAGGATGCATGTTTATAATATGAAAGAACATATTCATTCTAGTTTAGAATAATGTTTCTGAAACTTGTGCACCATAGAATACAAGTGTTGCCACAGCTGTTAAAAATTATTTCTTGAGGTTTGGGAGGAGGTTATTTAAATAGATTTAGGAACTGCTGTATTCTATAGCCCGCTCTCTTGGAGATTCACATTGTGCACTGGTCTATTAAAGACTCTGAGAGCAGCCTGGGCAACATGGCGAAACCCTGTCTCTACAAAAATACAAGAATTAGCCAGACGTGGTCGCACACACCTGTTGTTCCAGCTAGTCAGAAGGCTGAGGTGTGAGGATTGCTGGAGCCCGGGAAGTCGAGGCTGCAGTGAACCGTGATGGTGCCCTTGCACCGCTCTAGCCTGGGCAGCAGAGCAAGACTCTTTCTAAAAAAAAAGAAAATTTCTTCAAGTTTTTATGATTCTAAAAATTAGACTTTCTTAATGGAATTAAACATTAACTATAAATAGAATTCAGAAAAAAAGAGAATTCAAATGAGCACATAGGAATACATTGATTTCCTCAGCTGGTCTAGGTTGGTGCTTTTTAATGCAATGATATCATCCTAGATAAAATTATAACCTGTGAATTAATGTTACTGTCATTATTTACATGCTAAAAACTAATATCTGGTAAGTTCAACAAGAGTCATAAATTGAAACTACAAAGTATAATCAATACAGAGTATCTTACAGAGATATCTCAATATTGATATAAGAAGAAGAAAGTACTCAAAGTTTAAAGGGTGGGGTATAAGATGAACTAGGGAGTTAGGCTTAATAACTTCGATGACTAAAAAGTCTGTCTTAGTGCAGAGAACAATTCCCATAGGAAGAAGTTTATCTTTTTTTTTTTTTTTTTTTTGAGACGGAGTCTCGCTCTGTCGCCCGAGCTGGAGTGCAGTGGCCGGATCTCAGCTCACTGCAAGTTCCACCTCCCGGGTTTACGTCATTCTCCTGCCTCAGCCTCCCGAGTAGCTGGGACTACAGGCGCCCGCCACCTCACCCGGCTAGTTTTTTGTATTTTTTAGTAGAGACGGGGTTTCACCATGTTAGCCAGGATGGTCTCAATCTCCTGACCTCGTGATCCACCCGTCTCGGCCTCCCAAAGTACTGGCATTACAGGCTTGAGCCACCGCGGCCGGCCAGAAGTTTATCTTTAAGAATTTTTTTTTTTTTTTTTTTTTTTTTACAGAATCTGGCTGCTGGAATAAAACAGATTGCTGAGTTCTTGGGATTCTTTCTAACTGGGGAACAAATTCAAACTATCTCAGTCCAGAGCACCTTCCAAGCAATGCGTGCAAAGTCTCAGGACACACACGGTGCTGTCGGCCCATTCCTTTTCCGCAAAGGTAAAGTTGCCCTGGTTTCTGAGATTGTATCAGTTAGGGACTGACTATGCACACAACAGGTAATCCAAATAACTTTATCTTAAATAGGATAGGGTTTTATTTTTCTCTGCCTCAATAAGAGGTCTGGGCATAGGCTCTCCAGAGCTGTAACTGGCAGCCCCATACCATCTTTTTTTATTTATTTCTTTGTTTTGAGATGGAGTCTCGCTCTGTCGCCCAGGCTGGAGTGCAGTGGCTCGATCTTGGCTAACTGCGACCTCCGTCTCCCGGATTCAAGCGATTCTCCTACCTCAGCCTCCCGAGTAGCTGGCACTAACAGGCGCCCGCCACCGCACCCAGTTAATTTTTTTTGTATTTTTAGTAAAAACGGGATTTTACCATGTTGGCCAGGATGGTCTTGATCTGACCTTGTGATTCGCCTGCCTTAGGCCTCCCAAAGTGCTGGGATTACAGGCATGAGCCACCGTGCCTGGCTGCCCCATACCGTCTTTCAGGATCCTTTCTGTGGTTGAGAGTCCTTTCTGATGATGACCTTCTGAAAACAAGATAGCAGCTGAAGTTCAACTATTATGTTCAAATTCAGATAGGAGAAAGTGAGTGGGCAAGGAGCAGAATCGTATTAGTTGAGCAAGCCCCCTTTAAATAACTTTTCTGGAAGCCCCATCAGTGACTTTTTTTTTTTTTTTTTTTGAGACAGAATCTTGCTGTGTTGCCCAGGCTGGAATGCAGTGGCACAATCTTGGCTCACTACAACGTCTGCCTCCTGGGTTCACGAGATTCTTGTGTGCACTGTCATGCCTGGCTAATTTTTTTGTATTTTTAGTAGAGACGGGGTTTTGCCATATTGGCCAGGCTGGTCTCAAACTCCTCTCCCAAAGTGCTGGATTACAGGTGTGAGCCACCGCACCTGGCCAGTGACTCCTTTCTTTCTCTCTCTCTTTTTCTTTTTTTTCCGAGACAGAGTCTTGCTCTGTCACCCAGGCTGAAGTGCAGTAGCGCAACCTCAGCTCATGGCAACCTCCGCCTCCCAGGTTCAATTGATTCTCCTGCCTCAGCCTCCTGAGTAGCTGGGATTATAGCCACCCATTACCATGCCCAGATAATTATTGTATTTTTAGTAGAGATGGCGTTTCACCATGTTGGGCAGGCTGGTCTCGAACTCCTGACCTCAGGTGATCCACCCATCTTGGCCTCCCAATGTGCTGGGATTACAGGTGTGAGCCACCATGCCTGGCCAATGACGTCTTACATTTCATTGGCCACTTTCCTTGCAGTGGTGGCTGGGAAATGTGACTTTTTTAAGCCAGGCGTATTACTACACAGTTAAAATAAGGGTTTTGTCAATAAGGAAGAGGAAGAAAATGACTATGGGAGAGGCAATTAGCTCTCTCTGACATGGATGATATTTACTATATTTCATTAAAGTATTCTAAGTTCTTGTGGAAATGTGTGACAATATAGCTTAAGGATTGCCAGTGTTATTTTTCATTGAGTATATGATGAAATAATGAGATGTAGAGGTAGCACATATACCAGCAAGGACAACAACAGCTAACAGCAGGCATCTATCATATATTAAACATTTTGTTGGGCTTAAATTTTATTGTAAAAAACACTGAAGTTCTGAGGCTGGGCACAGTGGCTCATGCCTGTAATCCCAGCACTTTGGGAGGCCGAGGTGGGTGGATCATGAGGTCAGGAGTTCAAGACCAGCCTGGCCAACATAGTGAAATATGGAACTTACAACTTCAACCTAAATGATCAAAAGGTCATTAAGAAAAAAGTAACTTTCTTTACTGGTAACAGCCAATAAGAACAAACATCCCAAACTCAGGCAAAATAATACATTTTTGCAAAATTATCAGTATCTGAGGTCTTAACGAAAACTTGCTATAAAATGTTAACTTTCAAAGGGTATTTAAAGTCTTTAAGAGACTTTAGAGAGAAAAATATCATTTCTCAAAAAGTGGAATTTTAAGTTCTAGGTGTTTGGAGAGGAGTAAGGTTAAGGGATCGTTGAGGCTGATGGGCTCCCCCTAGTGATGTAAAGAAAACATGTTACCTCCCACACCACAGATTGTGGAGTCACAATGGATATTGTTAACTTTACCACAGAAATCACGTTAGGTTTTAAGAGTGTAAAACTTTTGACTGGGCGCAGTAGCTCACGCCTGTAATGCCAGCACTTTGGGAGGCCGAGGCGGGCGGATCACCTGAGGCCAGGAGTTCGAGACAAGCCTGGCCAACATAGCAAAACCCCATCTCTACTAAAAATACAAAATTAGCCGGGTGTGGTGGCGGGTGCCTGTAATCCCAGCTACTTAGTAGGCTAAGGCAGGGAGAATTGCTTGAACCCAGAAGGCAGAGGTTGCAGTGAGCCGAGATCGCATCAGGGCGCTCCAGCCTGGGCAACAGAGCGAGACACCATCTGAAAAAACTAAACAAAGAGTGTAAAACTTTTTCCATGTGTCCATTTTAACATATCAGAGTGAAATATTGCACTGAAAATGGTAAAAGCATGAAGAAATATTCTAACAGATATCTGGGTCTACTGTTTTTTGTGTGTTGTAGGTGAAGTTGGTGATTGGAAAAACTTGTTCAGTGAAACTCAGAACCAGGAAATGGATGAAAAATTCAAAGAGTGCTTAGCAGGCACCTCCCTCGGAGCAAAGTTGAAGTATGAATCATATTGCTAGGGTTGATTCCAGTTAATTCAGCAGGCCTAGATTTATTTTCCTTAATAATAATTAAGTTTAAATAATTAAATAACTCAATCAAATAATCAAATAATGATAATTAAACAATATTGAAATCTAAATAAAACAAAACAAAATAATAATACAATTTAATAATAATGGTAACATCAGAAATTTTTGAGCACAAATAAAAGTTTGTTAACTTTTTCAAGAAAGGGTATTTTAGCTATCTCAAAGGGACTCTATTATTAATACATTGCACTGGAGTTTTAACTTATTTTGTGCTCTAGGTTCACGTAAGAGGGTAAACAGATACTATCAGATACATACCTAGAGCTGTGTTTGGCCATAGATGACACAGGCCTCCAAATGATGCGCAATTTTCTGTACTTTCGTCATAATATAACTCCTTTCTTACTATGCATCAAAACACTTGGGGTGGCTATCTCAGACTTAATGTTGGGGAAGAGTTAATTCCAACTCTGCAATAAATTCCATTCTAATTTGGTTCAAGAAAAATGCATTGCTCATCTGCTCCATGTATGCCATTGCAGTAGGCCTTAGGAAGGCCCCTTCTCAAGGGACCTTATATTTCTACTTAATATGATCTTTAATTCAAAGCTAAAGGTAAGAGATTGTGTTATTTTACCATAAAGACTTTTTCTTTTTCTTCTCTTTTTTTTTTTTTTTTTTTTGAGACAAAGTCTCACTCTGTCACCCAGGATGGGGTGCAGTGGCACAATCTCGGCTCACTGCAACCTCCACCTCTCAGGTTCAAACAATTATCCTGCCTCAACCTCCTGAGTGGCTGGGATTACAGGCACGCACCACCACGCCCGGCTAGGTTTTGTATTTTTAGTAGAGGCAGGGTTTCCCCCATATTGGCCAGGATGGTCTTGAACTCCTGACCTCAGGTGATCCAGTTGCTTTGGCCTCCCAAAGTGTTGGGATTACAGACATGAGCCATGATGCCTGGCCCATCAAGACTTTTTCTACCGCAGAGCCTCAAGTAGTCATGTGGAACCAACAAGAGAAGACAGAAAATGTTCTAGAAAGAAAGAATACTGGCTGGGCGAGGTGGCTAATGCCTGTATCCCAGCACTTTGAGAGGCTGAGGCAGGCAGATCACTTGAGGTCAAGAGTTCAAGACCAGCCTGGCCAACATGGGGAAACCTCATCTCTACTAAAAATGCAAAAATTAGCAGGGTGTGGTGGTGTGCACCTGTAATTCCAGTTACTGGGGAGACTGAGGCAGGAAAATTGTTTAAACCCCGGAGGCAGAAGTTGCAGTGAGCTGAGATCATGCCACTGCACTCCAGCCTGGGCAACAGAGCGAGACTTTGTCAAAAAAAAAAAAAAGGAAGGAGGAAAGGAAGGAAGGAAGGAAGGAATAAAGGAAGGAGAGAAAAGAAAAGAAAAGAAAAGAAGGGAGAAAGGAAGGAAGCAAAGAGAGAGAGAGAAAGAAAGAAAGAAAGAGAGAGAGAGGGAGAAAGGGAGGAAGGGAAAAAGGAAGGAAGGAAGGAAGAGAGAAAGAGAGACAGAAAGGAAGGAGGGGAGGGAGAGAGGGGAGAAAATACTAAATAAAAAGCTAATATCTATAGTACATAAAGAACAACTAATATCAATAGATGAAATAAAATATAGCCTAGTAGGAAAAAAAAAATGTAGCCAGGTGCTGTGGCTTATGCCTGTAATCTCAGTGCTTTGGGAGGCTGAGGAGGGAGAATCACTTAAGGCCAGGAGCTCAAGACTAGCTGAAGAAACATAGCAAGACCTCATCTCTACCAAAGAAAAAATTAACCAGGCATGGTGGTGTGTGCCTATAGTATCAGCTACTCAGGAAACTGAGGCAGGAGGATTGCATGTGCCCAGGAGGTTGAGGCTGCAGTGAGCCATGATTGTGTCACTGCACTCCAGCCTGGGCAACAAAGACCTTGTCTCTTAAAAAAAAAAAACAGTGTAAAGGATATAGACAGGTAATTTATAGAAGAGGACATCCAAATGGCAAATAAATAGATAATGAGAAAAAATGTAGTAATTAGGAAAATTGAACAACAGTCAGAGTAATACTGGGATCTCTGAGAAGGAGTAAACAAGTGAGTTGATCCCTACACCTTCCTGAGCGTGCTACCTGTAGGCAGTTTCCAAGCTGCAGCACAGGGAAAGGGAACCTCATACAAAAGTCTCATAAAATTGGAGTTGGATATTGGGAGTCAGGCAGGCTGAAGAGGCTAGATTTTCAGAGCAGATTGCTGGGGAAAAGAGCACTGTATGTTAAAAATTTAACATAGCAAGAACCTCAAAGATCTGCAGAGGGAATCTTTCTAATCTTTAACTGAGTGCAGATATCCGTATGCATGGAATAAAACTTTACAAAGACAGTGTAAATTTCCATCAAGACAAGGAAAGACTTGCTGGAAAGCAGTGAGCCAAAGAATTTTCCTGGACTTCATCCGGAGGTGGAAATAGTTCATGTTCCCACCAGTCAAAGTGGAGAGACTAATACCCAGGGCATTGGGTAGGTTTCCCAGAACAGTAGATTAGATGGAGAGGAAGAAAACACCAGGGAACTTGAAGGCATACAATAGAAACTATTCTAAATGAAGACAGGAAAAAAAAGACTACAGAAAAACTTAAGCAGAGCTTCAGTAACTTATGGGACAATATCAAGCAAATTTACATGTAATTGGAATATCAGGAAAAGGAAAGAGGTACAGAAAAAAATGGAAAAAATGATGACTGAAATTGTTCAAATTCAAATAACTATAAATCTGCAGATTCAAGAAGATCAACAAACCCCAAGCTGAATAAACATAATGAAATGGCATCAAAACACGTCCTAATGCAATTGCTGAACACCAGTGACAAAAAGGAATCTTTGAGGCAGCTAAAGAAAAAGATGTTACATATAAAGAAACACGTAAGAAATACAACAGACTTCTCATCCGAAACTATGCAAGATAGAAGGCGATGGAGTATTATCTTTGAAACACTGAAAGAAAATCTTTGTCAACCTAGAACTTGATATCAGGCAAAAATATCTCTCAGAAAAGAAGATAAATACTTTTTCTGTCAAATAAAGCCTGAAAAAAATAATTTCCAACAGATATGTACTATGGAAATACTAGAAGTTCTTTAGACAGAAGGAAAATGATGCCAGATGGAAATCTGGGTCTACACAGAGGAATGAAGAGCACCAAAAATGGCAAATGTGTGGGTATATATAAAACATATTTCCCCATGGCCAGGCGTGGTGACTCATGCCTGTAATCTCAGCACTCTGGGAGGCCAAGGCCGGTGGATCACCTGAGGTCAGTAGTGTGAGACCAGCCTGACTAACATGGTGAAATCCTGTCTCTACTAAAAATACAAAAATTGGACAGGTGTGGTGGTGGGCACCTGTAATCCCAGCTACTCAGGAGGCTCAGGCAAGAGAATCACTTGAGCCCAGCGGGTGGAGTTTGCAGTAAGCCAAGATTGCCGTACCAGTGCACTCCACACTCCAGCCTGGGTAACAGAGTGAAACTCTGTCTAAAAAAAAAATCTGTCTTTAAAATCTCTTTAAAAGATAATTATCTATTCAAAGCAAAAGTAATAACAATGTATTTTGGGGCTTATATATAGAAGTAAATCTATGATAACAATGAGACAAAGGATAAGAGAGAAGAAATAGAAGTATACTCCTATACATTTTGGAAATAAATTTGGTAAAGTTATTTGTGCATGTACTTCACAATCCAGCAATTACATTCCTGGGCATATATCTAAGAGAAACTCTTCCTTATTTGCATAAGGCAACATGAAGGAAAATCTTCATTGCAGCATTGTTTGTAAATAGTGAGAAACTTAAAAACAAAACTGAGAAGAATGGATAAGAAAATTTTGAAATATTAATAGAAATAAATATTCAGCAGTTAAAATAAATGAATTAGAGCTATGTGTTTTAAGTAAATACCTTTTTTAATTTTAATTTTATTTATTATGATTATTTTTGATCCCCAGTTTGACCATGGTAAAGTAAATAAGTCTTAAAATACATAAGAATTACTTAATGGATATGAGGTTTCTTTCTGGGGTGATGAAATGTTTTGAAACTACATAGTGGTTATGGTTGCACAATATTGTGAATGTACTAAGTCCCCCTGAATCATATACTTTAAAAGGGCTAGGCTGGGTGTGGTGGCTCACACCTGTAATCCCAGCACTTGGGGAGGCTGAGGTGGGCAGATCACCTGAGGTCAGGAGTATTCGAGACCAGCCTGCCCAGTATGGTGAAACCCCATCTCTACTAAAAATATGAAAAATTAACCAGGCATGGTGGTGGGCAACCTGTAATCCCAGCTACTTGGGAGGTTGAGGCAGGAGAATTGCTTGAACCTAGGAAGTGGAGGTTGGAGTGAGCCGAGATTTATGAATTAGAGCTATGTGTATTAAGTAAATACCTTTTTTAATTTTAATTTTATTTATTATGATTATTTTTGATCCCCAGGCTGACCATGGTAAAGTAAATAAGTCTTAAAATACATAAGAATTACTTAATGGATATGAGGTTTCTTTCTGGGGTGAAACTCCAGAGATTGTGCCACCACGCTCCAGCCTGAGTGACAATAGCAAACTCTGCAATAGCAAAACTCTGTCTCAAAAAAAAAAAAAAGTTAAAATGGTGAATTTTATGGTATGTGTATTTTACCTCTTTCAGAAAAAAAAAAATACAAAAACCAAGTTTAAAACATAGAAAGATTTTATTTTTTAAAACAAATGCATACAGAGGTAATACCCTTTAAGTCACAAATGTGAATAACTTAAATGAGTGATTATCTCTGCTGAGAAGAGGAAGAGGAATAGCATCAGGGAGAGGAACACTGGGGCCTTCATCTGTCTCCCAGTATTCATTCAACAAGCATTGTTAAGCAGCATTTCACATAGTGGATTACGCTTTCCTCCCAGAAAAAGGTTTTTTTTCACTTGGCTTGTAGGATTCCACATCTCCTTGTTTCCCTATTAGCTTCTGCCTCTCAGTGTCCTTGCCAGTTCCACTCCTCCTCTATGGCCAGTCATCATTCTAGAACAAGGATCAGCAAACATTTTTTGTGAGGGATCAGATAGTAAATATTTTCAATTTTACTGGTCATGCAGTTTCTGTCACAATGACTCAACACAACTCATTTTAGTGTCAAAGCAGCCATAGACAATATATAAATGAATGAATGTGGTTGTGCACTAATAAAGCATTATTTACAAAAACAGGCAGCAGCCCAGTTTTGGCCCAGTTCTATTCCAGACAATGAAATAATTAGTGAATAAAACAGTCAAAAATCCCTGTCCATGTGACCTTACTGATTTGTTTTTTTCTAAGACCACCAGAACGGGCGCAAAGGAACCAGCGACTAGGCAAGGGTAGGAGCAAAACTGCAAGTTTATTTTGGTCACCTAGCTTCAGGGGAAGAAGGTGGGTAAGGAGAGGTTTGTTGGCCTCCGGCAAATGAGGCCCACAGAGTTCTCCATGCTGCCCTCGGACGGAGTTCCGGCAGTCCCGACCGCAGTGGGGAAGCTGGGAAGTCCGTGCGTGGCACTCGTCCGCAGCGGCTTTTCTGGGAGTGGGAGGGCGATAGGCAGGGCACGGGCGTGTCCGGGGGCGTTCCGCAGGTGCGACCAGGTAAATCTTAGTCTCTTCAGATTGACATCACCTGGCGCATGCCCAGTTGGTCTGCACCTTCCCGGGCGTCGGCTGCATTTTCGCGCGCGCGGGAAAAGTTGGGGGGGGGAATGAAGAACCCGGAAGTGCGCCATCTTGCCTCCGTTCGTCCAAACAGTCCAACCTTTTATTGGTAATAGTGATAAAGGGGCGCCGTGGTCTGTCTGGCTACTTCCTGCTGTTAAGGGGCGTCGTTAAGGTCGGGGCCCATGGTTGGCATTTGGACGTACGGATGAAGAATAAAATAAGGCACAGTATTAGTATAGGAACGAGGTATGGAAGCATTTGTCGGAATATGGGCAAAACCCAGAAGGAAGGTCCGGCAAGGTTGGGGTGTTAAGGTTTTGTATCTCAGTTTTTTATTTTATTGAGGGTTTGAATGTTAGTGTCTGCTAGGCCTGACTTGCTAACATAATAGCAGCACTCTTCTCCAAGGAAGAGACAAGTGCCTCCTTTTTCAGCTGTAAGCAAGTCTAGGGCTCGCCTGTTTTGGGCAGCTACTTAGGCTATTGAGGTAGTTCGATGCTGCAGGGAGGCCAGGCTTTCAGCTGATTCCAATAAATAGAGGGAGGACAACAGCCCGTTTTTTTAACGGGGGTGGCGTAGTGGCATGGAAAGTTGCTGGAAAAGCTCTGCTACTTCTGCCTGGCTGTATAAAGTTAGACTGGGGACCAAGGACACGGGGACATAGAGGGATCAGTTAATGGCTGTATGGTTAAGAGTTTTAGAGAGAGATCAGTTGCACGAGAAATAGCCTTCAAAGGGGGCTGTTTGGCCTCCATTGGGTGCCTGAGTATGATTACCTCAGGATGAATTTGGAGTTGAATAACGGGAAGGAAGGATTGGGCAGTTTGGACGAGAAATAGCCTTCAATGGGGGCTGTGTGGCCTCCATTGGGTGCCTGAGTATGATTACCTCAGGATGAATTTGGAGTTGAATAACGGAAAGGAAGGATTGGGCAGTTTGGATGAGAAATAGCCTTCAATGGTTGCTGTGTGGCCTCCATTGGGTGCCTGAGCATGATTACCTCAGGATGAATTGGAGTTGAAAACGGAAAGGAAGGTGGGCAGTTGGACGGAAAATAGCCTTCAGTGGGGGCTGTCACTGGTGGGGGCTTCTAAAGCCTCACAGAGGAAGCAGTGGGAGGGATTGGTTATATTCACAGTGTAGGTTAAGTCTAGCCTTTGGCAGATAAGTGCGAGCCATGAGAAAGGGGTCTCTATTTGTGGAGAGAAGTTTGATAGCCTTAAGGAAGACAACTGGCAGAGCTATGTACTACTGAGTGTGTTCGGCTGTCTTGTGGCCAAGTTTCAGTGATGAGAAAAAAATTGCCATACAGTAGGCGGACTAGCAAAGGTCTGAGTGTATGAGTGAAACAGCAATATAAGTATAAAATGAGACTTCATTTTCCGTGTAGTCACGGAGTGTCCCTTGCCACTGGAGATGTTCAATGAAGGTTAGGAGATGGGAGAACCACTGCTCTGGACTATTGTCTGGAGGTAGATCTGGGTCTGGGGTTATGTATTGAAAGTCTGATAGGTTTATGTAGAAGATGGTGAGAAAGCGAGCTAAGCGCCAGGGGTCAGGGAGCATGAACTAGTTAAGAAAGTTTTGTAAGTTTGAGGCGAGTGGGGGAAAGTTGAACTGATGTCCACTGATTGTTCCCGGTGGGGGCCCTCTTTAGCTGGGAATGAGGAACGAGTGTGCAGAGTAGTTGTTGGCCAGGCAGCAACTGAGGAGTGGAGTTTTTCCTGGGGTGGATGGCTTTCCGCTTACTCCTACTATAGAGATATTGGATGGAAGGCTAGGTCCAGAGAAGGACGGCAAAACAGAATAGGTAGCCTCGCTGTTGATTAAAAAAATTGATTGTCTTACCCGCTACCAGGAGAGTTACCCGCGGCTCGGCGAGGGTGATGGGGGTCCCCGAGTCTCGGCACCTTCAGTTGTCGTTGTCGTCCAGATGTAGGAGCTGGAAGGAGCTCCCAGGATCCTGGGAAAGGGGGTCACGTGGAGACGCAGCACCTGTTCTCAGGGTGGGGCAATCAGACTTCCAGTGTCCTCCCTGCTGGCAAGCAGGGCAGGGGGTTGCTGGTGGACGAGGCTTAGGACATTCATTGGCCCAATGTCCTGACGCCTTGCACTTATGGCAAGGCTGCGTTGGGGCTCGGGGACCTTGCGGACACCTGTTGGCATAGTGTCCTGCCTTGCCGCACTTATAGCAGGCTCCTTTCGTAGCCTTGGAGTCTGCGGAGTGTGTACTCTCTGGTCTGGGGTTACAATTGGGCTGTAAAGCCGCTGCTAGGAGTTGGGCCTTCTGTTTGAGGCGTGCTTGCCGTCTCCTCTCTGGAGTTATAGACCTTAAAGGCTAATTTAACCAGATCTTGTATTGGTGCCTGAGGACCATCCTCTACCTTTTGAAGTTTCTTACGAATGTCAGGAGCTGATTGAGAAATGAAATAAGACGCCAAAATGGTGGCCCCTGTGGGGGAGGCCGGATCTAACCGGGTATATTGGGTTAGAACCTCAGTCAGCCTATTTAAGAATGCGGCTGGATTTTCTTCTGGATTTTGTATAATTTCTTTTAATTGTTAAAATTTACAGTTTTGTTTGAGGCTGTTTGCATACCAGCCAACAAACACTGAACCATTATGTCTCGCCTACGGCGCCCAGGCTGGTTTGCTTGGTAGTTCCAGTCTGGGTCTGCCTAGGGTACTGCTTGCTCCCCTAGTGGGATGGTGGCATCAGTTAAATGTAGTTGGTTAAATGTAGTTGGTTGCCTGGCGGCCGCTACGATGCGCTCTTGCTCCTCAGGGTTTAGGGTGGAGGTTAGGATAACCTGGAGGTCATGCCAAGTTAAGTCATAAGCCTGACAAAGATATCTAAATTCCTTTATGTAAACAGTGGGATTAGCTGAGAAATCCCCTAAACGCTTTTCAATTTTGGAAAGATCGGCCAATGAAAAAGGGACATGTACTCTGTCTACCCCCTCCGCCCCAGCCACCTCTCGCAAAGGCGCTAACACTGTAGGAGGGTGTGGGGCAGGAGTGGAGGCATCAGCAGGGCACTTAGAGCGGGTGTGTGCAGCGACAGGAGACTCAAGACAGCCAGTTGGGGGCCCCGAAGGAAGCACGGGACTGAGTGGATTACTAGTAGGTAAGGAAGAGGAAGGAGGAGTCCGGGCGGAGGGAGGAGAAGTATAGGGCGGAAGTGAGGGAAACCCTAGATCCTCCAGCTGAACAGAAAGGAATGAAGACTCCTCTTTTTCGGGTTCCTGTGAGCTGGCGTCCTTGGCTAGCATAACTTGGGCCGAAGAGCACCGGCTACACAGGTCGGGACGAGAGCGTAAGGCCCAAAAGCCTTGTATGTACGTAATTTCAGACCACTTGCCTAACCGCTGGCAGAAATTGCTGAGGTCCATCAGAACATTGCGATCTAGGGTGCCCTCGGTGGCCACTGAGACTGATTGTCTAGTTTGTATCGGGGCCACGCCACAGTGGAAAGGAAAATTAACCGCTTCCTCCTAAGGTCTTGTTCAAGCTGTAAGGTTTTTAAATTGGCTAGGAGGCACCCCAAGGGGGTGCTCTTTGGAAATTTGGACTGGGGGTTTCCCATTTGTTTCCTCTTTACCGACACAATGGACCCAATGGACATGGGAATGGATCCCTGCCTGGCTTCAAAGCGTCCTTTGGAACCAGCAGAGACAGACGAGAGGCTCTTGAAGCCTAAGTGGAGATTACCTTCAGGCGGACGTCTCCGTCCTGAACGGGTCTCCCGAGCCACTTGGTGGCTCCAAATGGACCCCGGACCTGCGCAGGATTTCTGGCCGAGGAAGGTAAAGAGGAGACAAGGGCACTTACCCCAGAGAGGCCGTGAGAGTGAGGGAAGCGGGTCTCAGGTCCTGGTCCGTCTGCGGCGTGGAGCGAGGAGGAGGAGGAGGCTCCCCAGGCCCTGGGGGCCCCGAGGAGGGGTCTCCTCCCGGGTTTTGGCACCAACTGATTTGTTTTTTTCTAAGACCACCAGAACGGGCGCAAAGGAACCAGCGACTAGGCAAGGGTAGGAGCAAAACTGCAAGTTTATTTTGGTCACCTAGCTTCAGGGGAAGAAGGTGGGTAAGGAGAGGTCTGTTGGCCTCCGGCAAATGAGGCCCACAGAGTTCTCCATGCTGCCCTCGGACGGAGTTCCGGCAGTCCCCACCGCAGTGGGGAAGCTGGGAAGTCCATGCGTGGCACTCGTCCGCAGCGGCTTTTCTGGGAGTGGAAGGGCGATAGGCGGGGCACGGGCGTGTCCGGGGGCGTTCCGCAGGTGCGACCAGGTAAATCTTGGTCTCTTCAGATCGACGTCACCTGGCACATGCCCAGTTGGTCTGCACCTTCCCGGGCGTCGGCTGCATTTTCGCGCGCGCGGGAAAAGTTGGGGGGGGGATGAAGAACCCGGAAGTGCGCCATCTTGCCTCCATTCGTCCAAACACTTACATGTTCGAGGAAGGAGACAACAAAGACAATGAATCAATAAGTTGTATTATATAATAAAAGGCTATAAGTGTCATGGAGGGGAAATAGAACAGAATGAGGGGGATAGGGAGTGACGACAGGGTGAGAGTAATGATTGGAACTTAAATAGTGTAGTCAGGGGGCTTCATGGGCAAGTGATGTTTCAACAAGACCTGTGAGTTTTGCAGGTATCTAAAGGACAAGGTTCCAGGCAAAAGGAAGAGCAAGTACAAAGGCATTGAGACAGTAGTATACCTGGCATTCTTGAAAAATCACAAGGAGGACAATGTAACTAGAGGAGAATGAAAGAGGGGCAGAGAAACAAGAGACAAGCTTAGAGTGGCAACCAGGGTCCAAGAAATATAGTGTCTTGTAAGCCCTTGATGACTCTGGGCTTGGCTTTTTTTTTTTCTTTTTTTCTTTCCTTCCTTCCTTCCTCCTTCCTTCCTTCCTTCCTTCCTTCCTTCCTTCCTTCCTTCCTCCCTCCCTCCCTCCCTCCCTCCCTCCCTCTCTCTCTCTCTCTCTTTCTTTCTTTCTTTTTAGACAGAGTCTTGCTCTGTCACCCAGGCTGGAGTGCAGTGGCATGATCTCAGCTCACTGCAACGCCTCCCAGGTTCAAGCAATGCTCCTGCAATAGCCTCTGGAGTAGCTGGAACTACAGGCATGCACCACCAAGCCCAGCTAATTTTTTTATTTTTAGTAGAGACTGGGTTTTGCCATGTTGGCATGGTCTCGAACTCCTGGCATCAAGTGATCCACCCACCTCAGCCTCCCAAAGTGCTGGAATTATAGCCACGTGCCACCACTCCCGGCCTTCTTGCTGTATTTCATATGATGAAAGGGACAAGGCAGATCTCTGGGGCCTCTTTTATAAGAGCACCAGTTCCACCACCCAAAGGCCACACCTCCTAATACCATCACATTGGTGTTTAGGTTTTAACTTATGAGCTTTATGGGGGACAAACATTCAGACCATAGCGATGATTTTATAATAATGTGCATGTGGGGACTATTGATAAGAAGATTTTATAAGTAAGCAAGACAAATTACTAAAGCAGAAACATTTGAGGGAAAGAGCCACAAGAGATGTGGTACAACATAAATATGGACCACTCTACAATTTCCAAAAGCAAGAATAATAGTTATTATTTTTCCTCTGCTAGTAAAAAAAAGAATTAAGAATAATTGATACATACAAGATTGTTTTATCTGTGTCTGATTAGTTGCTTTACCATTATACATTTTGATCTAAAAGTCACTGTGAGTATTAAAAGAGCTAGACTTATGGGATTGACTATAGGTCAATAACCGTATTGATAATCACGAAGAGTTATGTAGTAAGTAAGGCCTTGCTGAGAAGCCCATGTGGATAAACTCACACATATCCTCCATTCCTGCTATCACAGCCTCTTTATTTGTTAGAACAAGCACTGGTATAGCTGGGGAAAAGGCTAACAGAAGTCTTCTTGCTCAACTGCTTCTCAAAAGCCTCTTTAGAAGTGGGTGCCTTTGGTGAACATTCACAAGGGAGCCCAATATGCACACTCTGCCCATTCGAAGTGGTTCACACACATCATTTCCCTAGACCTCATCATCAACCCTCTGATATCATTCCTTCCAACTCTCTGAACATCAGCTGCATTGCCAGCCACTGGCTCCATACAAGCCACTGAAGGAGGGCCCTTTGGATCTTCTTGGGGGCCATGGTTATGGAGTAAGTGACTAGGTTGCATAAGATGAATCGACTCCAATATTCCTGACTCCCTAAGTGTTTTTGATTTCTTTATCTGCATTACTTGGCATTACGTTTTCATTTAGTGTGAGCTGCCACTGAGCTCAGATTATAGTAAACCAACTGGGCAAACTGGCTAAGCGCTCCCACTACTAGAGACAGTACATCAACTTTCTTTTCTTTTTTTCCTTTTTTTTTCTCGCTCTGTTGCCAGGTTGGAGTGCAGTGGCACGATCTTGGCTCACTGCAACCTTTGACTCCCTGGTTCAAACAATTCTCCTGCCTCAGCCTCCCAAGTAGCTGGGATTACAGGCACAGGCTACCATGCACAGCTAATTTTTGTATTTTTAGTAGGGACGGGGTTTAACCATGTTGGCCAGGATGGCCTTGATCTCCTGACTTCATGATCCGCCCGCCTCGGCCTCCCAAAGTGCTGAGATTACAAGCGTGAGCCACCCCGCTCAGCCTCAACTTTCAACTTTCTTCATGTCATCTTTAGACTCATTGCCATGCCTATTTCTTGCTTTCTGTTGCTCTTTTGTTGTGTAAAGCATCTCCCCTCAATCAGATCTTGTCCATATCCTCTTGGAGTGCATTAGCATCTGATTCTAGTTCTAGGAGTGAAGGCACAGGTAGAGATACGGTATTTGGAGAATCAGCACCTCCTTGCATGGTGGCTGTTTCATGCTCTTCAGTATAAGCTGTACCAGCCTTATCAGACAATGGTGGGAAACCTGTGGAGACACAGCAGAATTTAGGAGGGCAGTGGCACTTGAATTCATTCAAATCCACCCAAATTCCCAGGGCTTCATTCTTTCACAGTCAATGCCCTCAATGTTCATAGAAGAGACCTGATGAGGCTGCAAATTAAATTTATATTGTAATTCTAGGCTGGGCACGGTGGATCACGCCTGTAATCCTGGCACTTTGGAAGGCCGAGGAGGGGGAATCACTCGAGGTGAGGAGTTCCAGACCAGGCTGGCGAATATGGTGAAACCCCTTCTCTACTAAAAATACAAAAATTAGCTGGGTGTGGTGGCACACGACTGTAATCCAGCTACTTGGGAGGCTGAAGCAGGGAAATTGCTTGAGCCCTGGAGGCAGAGGTCATAGTGAGTCAAGATCGTGCCACTGCACTCCAGCCTGGGTGACACAGCAAGACTCCATCTCAAAACAGTTATGTTGTAATTCTGGTACCTGCAGCACCAAGCTTTGCACCTGGGGAGCCCAGACGGTAGGGAATTGGGCTCCTCAGGGAGCCCAATATGCTCACACTCTGCCCATTCCAAGAGGTTCACCCATATCATATCACTCCCCTAGACCTCATCACCAACCCTCTGATATCATTCCTTCCAAATCTTTCCCCAGTAGAGAAGGCAGATTTTACATCACCCCTGAGGCTAGGAGGGTTTTCTGGTGCAGTCATAAAAGCTTGTGTCCTCTGATTATGCTTGAGCTTGTCATTTTTCATTCTTTAAGCTCTCTTGGGCAGTTCAGGGGCTCAAAAAGTCAGAAAAACTTGTCCTTGCTACTGCCATTGCTGCTGCCACAGCCACCCCAACACCCACAAAGCTGACAAATGGACACCCAGCACTGTCAGAGTTTTCTTGTTACCTGGAAATGCCACAAAAAATGGTTCTACCTCATGTCCACCTTCTAAACCTCCTGCCAGTGCTTTACATTTGAGGGACTTAAGCTATGCCCAGGACCTGAGCTACAGTGTAGATTTTAGTTGTTGATACCCTGCAATGCGGGGTTGTAGGGGAATGGAGAAAGGAGGCTGGAGTAGATGTCTGCCTAGGTATAATATTCTTTTTTTTTTTTTGAGATGGCGTCTCACTCTGTCGCCCAGGCTGGAGTGCAGTGGCATGATCTCAGCTCACTGCAACCTCTGCCTCCCAGATTCAAGCAATTCTCCCTGCCTCAGCCTCCAGAGTAGCTGGGATTACGGGGTGCCTGCCACCACGCCCAGCTAATTTTTGTGTATTTTAGTAGAGATGGGGTTTTGCCATGTTGGCCAGGCTGGTCTTGAACTCCTGACCTCAGGTGATCTGCCCCACCCCCCTCGGCCTCCCAAATTTCTGGGATTACAGGCATGAGCCACCGCACCGGCCTAGGCATAATATTTAATGTATATTTGAGGTCTGTCTTGGGACCACCTCCCTCTCTTATCCCGGCTAAGATATTGAGAGTACAGACTCCTGGTTATAATTCTAACTCCGCTGCTTACTAGTTGTGTTAATCTACTCCTCTGTGCCTCAATACTCATTAGTCACTGTGCCAATGACTGTGGAACTCTGTGTGACTCTGGGAGTGTGTCACAGTCCCTCAGGTGAGTAGCATTTCTGTAAATCGAGGACTACTGGTGTTGGACTATATAGGAAACTACCTGGGGTACTGTAGGGAGCAGGTGGCTCTCTTTAACAGCAGGACTGGCCGGCAGGTGCTTTTACAGCGGCTGACAAGTGTCTGCTCATGAATGAATGGATGGGCGGGAGCAGAGTGAAGGAGATTACGCCCTCAGGCCTCTCATCCCCAGCCTTGTAAAAGTGAGGTGGCAGCGGTGTGGCAAGTGGGGAGGAGTGCTTTGGTGTTTACAGGCCTGGACTTTAACTGAATCCTGGCTTCCCCACTTACGAGCCGCTGGACCCCTAGGTAAGTTCATTTACTTAATTTCCTCTGTTGTAAAATGGAGCTGCTAAGACCCATCTTCCCAACCCCTCTCCAAATATTTGTGTTGAGAGTAAGTGGAACCCTTGATTCCAGAACCTAATGCAGCCAGAGCCACCTGCCCCAGGAGCCCCGGGGCGAGGGGGTGGGGGGGAGGCGGTTGGGGGTGCGGGGTCCTGGCGCGCAGGGGCTGCACGAGGGTGCCAAGCCCCCGCGCCAGTGCCGCCAGCCAGTGCCTCTCGCGCGCACTCTGGATCCAGCGCCGATTTACCCCAATCCCGTAGCAGACGAGGGCTTGTGCGAGAGGGGGCCGGGCGGCTGCAGGGAAGGCGGAGTCCGAGGGGAAAACGAAACTGAGAGCCAGTTCTCCCGAAGCCGCGGGTCTCCGGCCGGCGGCCGCAGCGCAGGTGAGCGGGCCTGGGGGCAGCCGAGGGAGCGCAGGGAGCGGGGGCCGGGGGGCCATGGGATAGGGGCTGTGGGCCCAGCCGGGGAGGGACCCGCCGATCCTGCGTCCCCAGCTCAGGACGCGGACGCTGATCCGAAGCCCCTGGCCCCAGCTGGGTCAGCAATGGGAGAGCAGTCCGAGGCCCACAGCCCGGGTGTGGGGCCCTCCCTGAATCCAGGGAAAGGATCGTGGAGCGGGATGGGGGCTGAAAGCCATTTCCTTCCCGCGAAGAATTTTTATCAGTGCAAGTAACGAATATTTCCTAGGCAGCAGTTGTGGGGCTGGGTCTAGTGGAAGATGAATAGGCCTAGAGGCTTGACATACAGAAAATACGGAGGCCTGAAATACTCATAGACTGGCTGAACAATCTCTGGCTAAAAATCTCTTGCATGGAGAGTTGCAGTAGTTTCCCAATTGCCTGGCCTCAGTTCCTGTTCCCACTCCGTCTCCTCACCCCCGAACCTCCACCCCCTACCTCTTCTACACACCTCAGCAACTGGAATGTTCCTTTAAGTAAGAACCAGACTCTGCCCTGCTCAGACCTACCCCATAGCTTTCCTGTCTCGTCAGAATCCTATAAACATTTATTAAGGCTCACCGGCAAGGCCCCTGCACCCCCTACTCCGGCCATGCTAGCTTCCTTGCTGTTCCTGGTGCACAGCCAAGCATCCTCCAGCCTCTAGGCCTTTGCACTGCCTGTTTCTTCTTCCTGGAAAGCTTCTCCCCCAGATACTTGCATGGGGAAACCCCTCCCTTATCCTGCACTGCTTCCCATGCCAGCTTATCAGAGCAGCCGTCCTCAAACAACCAGCATATACAAGAAACCCCACTCTGCCCTTGCTGTTCCCCTTCCACTACCTCAATTTTCAACATAGTAGTTATCACCTGATGACATTTTCTTTTTTCTTTTCTTTTCTTTCTTTCTTTTCTTTTCTTTTTTTTTTTTTTTTTTGAGACAGATTCTCACTCTGTCGCCAGGCTGGAGTGCAGTGGTGCGATCTTGGCTCACTGCAACCTCCGCTTCCCGGGTTCAAGCGATTCTCCTGCCTCAGCCTCCTGAGTAGCTAGGGACCACAGGCGTCCGCCACCATAGCCAGCTAATTTTTTTATTTTTAGTAGAGACGGGGTTTCACCATATTGGCCAGGCTGGTCTTGAACTCCTGACCTTGTGATCCCCCACCTCAGCCTCCCAAAGTGCTGGGATTACAGGCATGAGCCACCGCGCCCGGCCATGAGCCACAGCGCCCGGCCACCCGGTGACATTTTCTTATGGGTTGTTCCTCCACTGGTAATTTCACAATTACCTATAGCAGGGTTCACTAGTATAGTCCCAGCACCTAGTACATAATAGGTGCTGATTAAATGTTTGCTAAATGAATGGTAATTCAAAAACTCCCTTTTGAATTCCAAAATAATGAGGTGTCCTGTTGCCCATGTTTCCTTCTTTCCTTCCTTCCTTCCCTCCCTCCCTCCTTTCTTTTCTTTTTCCTCTTCTCTTCCTTCCTTGTTTCCTTGTTTCCCTCTCTATCTCTCCCTTCTTTGTTCTTTTCTTTCTCCTTTCAAGATGGAGTCTCACTCTGTCGCCCAGACTGGAGTATAGTAGCTCGATCTCGGCTCACTGCAACTTCTGCCTCCAGGGTTCAAGTGATTCTCCTGCCTCAGCCTCCTGAGTAGCTGGGATTATAGGCACCCACTACCACACCAAGCTAATTTTTATATTTTTAGTATATTTCATCATGTTGGCCAGGCTGGTCTTGAACTCCTGATGTCAGGTAATCCACCTGCCTCAGCCTCCCAAAGTGCTGGGATTACAGGCATGAGGATTACATGGCCCCATGTTTTCTTTAGTACTAAAAATGCCAGCCAGATGGAAGGTAAAAGACAGGCTCTCTGGTGTCACTTAGAAATTTAGAATCTTGGGCAGATTATGCTATTGTTTTTCAGTTTGCTTATTTGAACCTGGAGATCCCGAATACTTGACCTATAGTTTATTTGTTTATTTATGTATTTATTTTAGATGGAGTCTTGCTCTGTTGCCCAGGCTGGAGTGCAGTGGTGCAGTCTCAGCTCACTGCAATTCTGCCTCCAGGCTTCAAGTGATTCTCCTCCCTCAGCCACCTGAGTAGCTGGGATTACAGGCACGTACCACCATGCCCAGCTAATTTTTGTGTTTTTAGTAAAGACGGGGTTTCCCCATGTTGGCCAGGTGATCCACCCACCTCGGCCTCCCAAAGTGCTGGGATTACAGATGTGAGCCACCGCCCCCCGCCGTTTATTCATTTATTAATCAGATGCTAGTTGAAGGAATGATCTATGTGAAGCAATGTGCTGGCCCTGGAGGGGGCTAAGCCTGCAGAGCGACTGTAGTCTGCTGGAAGTGAGTGGAGGCATAGCCGAAGTAATGTCTGGGCATTAGTAAGATGGACAAATATAATTTTTTAGTGATTATGATGGAGGTTTCTTCCAGATGAGTGAATAAAATGTAGAATCTGCTCCCCAAATAACTCACTAATTAGTTTAAAAAGCAGTCAGGGCTGTGATGAAGGTTGGGCAAGGTGGAGTGGCAAGCCCATACTAGCTGACCCTCCAGCATCAAAGAAGGCTGTGTTGATCCTGATTGATGAGTGGAGACTGGTAGGTACAGAGAGAATGCAGATATTGCACTATACATGTAGAGGAAAGCAGGTGACAAGTCCTGGATGGGGTATCTGGAGATATTTTGGTACTCATTCATTCATTATTGAGCCTGGTCCCTTACCTCTAGTAATTCAGGCTCTATTTTGGAAAATAGAGCTTATTAAATAGGCGATTTTAACAAAGGGGATGAGCACTGTGGAAGAGCCTGGGAAGGAGTGTCTGGGATTTTGAGCTGAAATCTGTAGGAAGTAGAAATTGACCAGGCCAAGAGAGCGGAAGGAGTAGAGTCAAGGGCATTTTAGCAGGGAGCAGGTTGGACGGAGGCAGTTAGGAGTTCAGGAGAGAGTCCATGGTGGAGGCATGCTTTTGAGAACCATATCATTGTGTCTGTGGAATTTAAAACCACAAACCCGGAGGTGATCACCAGGGGAGTGAGTCTAAGTAGAAAAGAGCAAGTCTAAGGATCAGGCCCAGTGATGCTGGAATATCTAGAAAAGGGGAAGTTAGCACCATAGGAAAGCTTAAAAAAAAAATAAATGGAAGAAAGGAAGTTGAAGAGGAACCAGAAAAGGAGACAGAAAAGGAGTAGCTTGTGAGAACAGAAGAAAACCAAGGCCAGGTGCTGTGGCTCATGCCTGTCTGTAATCGTAGCATTTTGGGAGGCCAAGGCGGGCGGATCATCTGAGATTAGGAGTTCGAGACCAGCCTGGCCAACAATGGGGAAACCCCATCTCTACTAAAAATACAAAAAAATTAGCCGGGTGTGGTGGTGGATGCCTGTATTCCCAGCTACTTGGAATGCTGAGGCAGGAGAATTGCTTGAACCGGGAGGCAGAGGTTGCAGTGAGCCAAGATGCCACCATCACACTCTAGCCTGGGCAACAAGAGTGAAACTCTGTCTCAAACGAAGAAAACCAGGAGAGTGGGTGTCTTAAAAGTCCAAGACAAGACAGGGAGAGGAGGGAGAAGAGGATGTGCAACCACATCAACACATCAAATGCTGGTTGTAGGTCGAGTAGAGAAGGACTGAGAACGGACTACTGGATTTAGTGATGGGGAAGCCATTGGTAACCTCGACAAAAACAATCTCAGTGGCTTGTGGAGACTGCATGATTGAATTGATGTGTGTGTGTGTGTGTGTATTTTTTTTTTTGAGATGGAGTTTCGCTCTTGCTGCCCAGGCTGGAGTGTAATGGTGTGATCTCGGCTTAACACAACCTCCGCCTTCCTGGGTTCAAGCGATTCTCCTGCCTCAGCCTCCCGAGTAGCTGGGATTACAGGCATGTGCCACCACCCCGGCTAATTTTGTATTTTTTAGTAGAAATGGGATTTCTCCATGTTGGTCAGGCTGGTTTTGAACTCCTGACCTCAGGTGATCCATCCGCCTTGGCCTCCCAAAGTGCTGGGATTACAGGCATGAGCCACCGCACCTGGCCGCTGAATTGATGTTTTAAAAAGATCATGATGTGTCTGTATTAAAAAAGAAAACAGATAATAACAAGTGATGGTGAGGATGTGGAGAAATTAGAACCCTTGTGCATTGCTGGTAGAAATGTAACATGGGTGTAGCCACTGTGGAAAACAATTTGATGGTTCATCACAAAGTTAAACAGAATTACCATGTGATTCAATTCCACTTATAGGTATATACCACTAATATTCAGAAGTAGGGACTTAAACAGATATATTTATACCAATGTTCACAGCAGCATGATTCATGATGGCCAAAAGGTTGAAATAATCAGTGTCCATTCATAAACGAATGGATAAACAAAATGTAGCATATACACACAACGGAATATTATTCAGTCTTGAAAAGGAAAGAAATTCTGACATATACTACAACATAGATGAACCTTGAAGACATTATGCTAAGTGAAATAACCAGACACAAAAGGACAAATACTGTTTGAGTCCACTTATCTGAGGTACCTAGAACAGGCAAATTTATAGAGACAGAAAAGAGATTAGAAAATATAAAAAATTAACCAGGCATGGTTCCCACGCCTATGGTCCCAGCTACTTGGGAGGCTGAGGTGGGAGGATCGCTTGAGCCCAGGAGTTTAAGGCTGCAGTAAGCTGTGATCACACCACTGCACTCCAGCCTGGGCAACAGAGCGAGACCCTGTCTCAAAAACAAACAAAAGAGGTTAGCAGAGACTGAAAGGACTGGGAAATGGGGAGTTACTGTTTAATGGGTACAGACTTTCTATTTGGAAAGATTAAGAGTTCTGGATGTGGATGTGGTGGTAGCTACACAACATTGTGAATGTACTTAAAGGCAGGGAATTAATACATTGAAAAAGAATACATTTCATGTTATGTATATTTTATCACAATTTTAAAACATTAAAAAAAAAATCACAATAGTTGCAGGGTAGAGAAGGAATTGAAGTAGCTGTCGGGACTGGTTCTGAGATTCTCACAGCAATCCAGGAATGAGGTGGTGGTGACTTGAACTAGGATGGTAAGTGTAGACATCTTTGAGAAGTAGAAAGATTTTGATGATAGGACTTAGTTATAGATTAGAAGGCAGGGAGAGGAAATGTCAAGGATGCCTCCCAGATTCATAGCTTTCAGACTTGGATAGATGGTGGAGTCATTTCCTGTGAAAGGAAACTTCAAACCAGCTTGGGAGAAGATCGTAAATGCAGTACAGGATATTTTGAGTTTAAAGTTCGTTCAAGACATTCAAGTGGAGAATTTGGATAGAGAGATCTGGAACTCAAAGCGGTTCATAAGGAATATGTAAATTTTAGAGGTAATGGCATATAGATGATCATTGAAATCATGGACATGAAAGAAATCACCTTAAGGAGAAAGTATAGAGTGAAGAGAAGAGGCTTGTTGGACCATGCCAGCATTTAGAGCCTACAAAGATTAAGGTGTGTTAAAAAGAGTGGCCTAGCCAGGCGTGGTGGCCCACACCTGTAATCCCAGCACTTTGGGAGGCTGAGGCTGGTGGATACTGGAGCTCAGGAGTTGGAGACCGGCCTGGCCAACACAGGGAAACCTCAAAAATACAAAATTTAGCATGGTGGTGGGCACCTGTAGTCCCATAGTCCCAGCTACTTGAGAGACTGCAGCAGGAAGATTGCTTGAACCTGGGAGGCAGATGATGCAGTGAACTGAGCTCATGCCACTGCACTGCAGCCTGGGCAACAGAGTGAGGCCCTGTCTCAAAAACAAAAAACAGAAAGAGTGGCCCTGGAATAAAGAAGATCAAAAGAGCTTTCCAAGAAGAATGAACAGTTTTACAGGATCTGATTTCTGTCTTTATGGATTTACCTATTCTGGAAGTTTCATATAAATGGGAATCATACAATATATGTGAACTTTTATGTCTGGATTTTTCATTTTGCATAATGTTTTTGAGATTTATCCATGTTGTAGCATGTATCAGTACTTCATTTCTTTTGTGACTGAATAATATTCCACTGCGTAGCTATATTTCACATTTTGTTCGCCATTTATCCATTGATGGACACTTGGTTTGTTTCCACCTTTTGGCTATTGTTAACAGTGCTGCTATGTACATTCCTGTCTAAGTATTTGTTTGAAAACCTGTTTTCCAAGTCTTTGAAATACCTAGGAATGGAATTGCTGGGTTTTATGATAATTCAAAGTTTACCTTCTAGAGGAACCCCAGCAACTGTATTGTTTTACATTCCTATCAGCAATGTTTGAGGGGTCCAGTTTCTCCATGTCCTCACCAACACTGATTTTTTTTATTATTATTTCCTGATTATTATTATTATTGCCATACTAGTGGGTGTGAAACGGTATTTAGTTGTGGTTTTGAATTCCATTTCTTTAATGACCCATGATGTTGAGTATCTTTTCATGTGCTTATTGGCCATTTACATATTTTCTTTGGAGAGATGTCTGTTCAAGTCCCTTTGCCTATTTTTTAATTGGGTGGTTTGTCTTTTTGTGTTGAGCTGTAAGAATTTTTATCTATCTGGCTACTAGACCCTCATCAGATATATGATTTGCAAATATTCTTTTCTGTAGATTGTCATTTTATTTTCTTCATAGTGTCCTTTGATACAAAAAAGTTTTTAATTTTGATGAAGCCCAATTTATCTCTGTTTTCTTTTGTTGCTTGTGCTCTTGCTGTGATATCTAACATTTTATCACCAAATCCAAAGTCATGAAGATCTACCCGTATTTTCTTCGAAGAGTTTTATAGTTTTGGCTTGTACATTTATATTTTATATCCTCTAAATTTTGTAGATAATTTAAATCATTGCTATAGACTTGGTCCAGTGAGACCTATCAACAGAGGTCTTAATTTACTCAGTGGTTAAATTGTCCTAAAATTGATTTCTGCAAAATTCAGAGGGGAGATTTTTGAGATGTCATAGGGAAATCTATGTCCATACAGTTAAATCCTTCATGATTTCATACACTTATTTTTTTTTAGTATTAAAACTTTTTTATTTGAAGAATCATTGGGGAGAAGAGAAATATATTTTAGCACTTAGATATGTAGAGCGTTTCCAAAATAGTTTAGCACTCAACTAGTCAGTTCTATGAAAATCAGTTTTCCCTGAAGCACGCATTGCTCCCAGCTACAAGCGGTCCTCATATTGCGTGGTACTGTGGGACCAGAAAAATGGCCGTGCAAAGCAACCTTAATAATCAATGGGGAAAATGATGATTGTTCCATGACCTTTAAAATTCTGCTAAAATATTAAAAACTCTTAAGATCAGTTGTAAATGTAGAAAAAAATGCAAAAAAGTTTAAAAATATTTAGTGCAGTGTGAATTAAAGTGTTTTATTTCATTGTGAAAAGTAGTTTGAATAGAGATTGCCTTTTTTTCTGCCAAGTAACTTATGATACTGAGTAAGCATCTTTCCTATTCATAGTAAACTGTCATACTCCTTTTAAGTTTGGGTCAGCTTCCACCCTTTTATTGCTTGTGTTTCAATGTTGTGAAGTATTTCTGTATTCACAGTAAATATTCTTTAGTGTGAAGGTTTTTTTTTGTTTGTTTTTTTTACCATCACTTTCTCTGGGACATATTTATCTTTATTGCAATCACTTTTCTTATTTGTCTTGATAAGTTTGCCTTCACTAAGCTCCTACGAATGCACAGCAGCAAGAACAACATTCCTGTAATCAGTGGCTTCTTCTACAAATCCATTTATGTTTGATTCAAATTTCACTTCCAGTGTTACCATTTTTCATTGTTTTGCTGGACTTTCATCTTTGTTGGCCAGTTCTTTCAATGGTTCACCTCTATAAAATGTCAAGTGAAGGACAAAGAGACAGCGTAACAACGTGCTCTGCTGTGAGTGAACTGAATAACAGATGCACAGGGACCAACCCCTGGAAGAATTTGAAAGAAGTAATACAACCGGTCACTGATCATGAAGCGTATCTGTTATTTACATCGTGATTTGTAGACTGAAGAACTAGCAGAGAAGTTTGTACTTCACGTAATTACTCAGAGTTATACTGTGCTAACTACAATTTTAACCTAGGATTAAACAACACCAGTTTCCTTTCCTTCATGGTAAGGAAACTGGTATTTAAACTAAATTTAGGTCACTGAAATTTGTGCACATGGGAACCGTGCAAATCAAGGACTACCTACACCCTACTTGTTTATACTGGTCCAGACAGGCTTAACGCTGACTACTGAGAAATAACCTATCTGAATTTATATGAAATAGTGAATCTTAAAGCACCCAAGATGAAAAATTAGTGCACATTGAGGTGGTTTTAAAATCTTTGTCGTTTGTCAATCAAGCTTAAAATGTATCTTAGAGTAACAGAATTTTAGAATTAAAGACCTTTAAAGGCCCCCTAGTTTGATACCACAGATTATCCAGCATGTTTATTATGAATTATTTCTCCTCCTTCAATTTCAGTTTGCTCATACAGCCACTTGCGGTCACAGCGGCATTCCGCTCCACACTTGGAGGCAGGACAGCGCAGGCAGGACAAGCGTAGAAACATCCTAAGCAGTCTTCATCGAGGCAGTCACAGGGGTCCATCCCACTAAAAATCAGGAGACCCTGGCTATCATAGACCTTAGTATTCACTGGTATGACTTGTCTGTCCGAACCAGCGGTTGCATTTTTTGTAAGCCTTCTTTTTTCTCTTTTACCAGTTTCTGGAGCAAATTCAGTTTGCCTTCCGGATTTATAAATTGTCATGACCTCAAAGCTTTAACAGTTCTTCCATCTGACTAAGATTTCCTTCTCTGGTGGTCTTCAGAATTGACATCCACACTTCTGTGATTATCTGCGTGCATTTTGGACACAGCTTCCAACCAGGTACAAGCTGTCTTTTAAATTTTGCACTCAGAAAAGTGGCATCATCTAAGGCAATTACATGCAAATTTTGGGGGGCTAGTTTTTTGTGTATGTTAATGGGTCACAACACGACTTCTGTAAATTCTCAAATCTGTCAATATAAATTTTTATGTGATTAAAGCAAACTGTATTGTTCCTAGAAAGTGTCATTCCAGTTCTAAGTTGAAGTAAAAGCATATTATTTGATGACAGTTCTTGCAAAGTCTTAAAACCTGTGTGACCAGTATAGTAGGTTTTATGGCACTCATTTGTAGTACGAAGCTGGACTCCAACTGAACATCGATCCATCATTCTTGATTCTGACATATTTTCCTTGTTTTATTTTGTCCAGAGATCTAGGTCACGGGCTGATCACCCTTAGTTTGAGCTCTCCTCCACCCGGCTTCGGGCAGGATCCGCATCCACACAGGCTACACTCGCCTACCCGTTTCCCAGCCTGTCCCCGTGCTACCACTCCACTTTACTTATTACATATACTCTAAACTTTTTTCTTCTAAACATAAAACATTCTACACTCCTGCAGCCTTTTTACTTTTTTAAGCAGGTAGACAAACATGTAGTTGATACTAAGTGGAAGCACAGGGCAGAGTTAAAGAGAAGGACCCCCTTTCACTGACCGGCTGAGTTTTTTTTTCTTTCCTTTATTTTTTAAAACAATTTTGAAATTGACACGGGGTTTTGCCATGTTGCCCAGGCTGGTGTTGAACTCCTGAGCTCAGGTGATCCCCCCGCCTTGGCCTCCCAAAATGCTGGGATTTTATAGGTGTGAGCCACCACCCCTGGCCAGGTTGAGTTTTCAAAGTAGAAAATTTGGAGAAATTAACTTTATTGTGCAGTGAGTGAGAAAGAAAGAACAGTTGTTTTTTGTTGTTGTTGTTTTGAGACGGAGTCTTGCTCTGTCTCCCAGGCTGGAGTGCAGTGGCCGGATCTCAGCTCACTGGGCGCGGTGGCTCAAGCCTGTAATCCCAGCACTTTGGGAGGCCGAGACGGGTGGATCACGAGGTCAGGAAATCGAGACCATCCTGGCTAACACGGTGAAACCCCGTCTCTACTAAAAATACAAAAAACTAGCCGGGCGAGGTGGCCGGCGCCTGTAGTCCCCGCTACTCGGGAGGCTGAGGCAGGAGAATGGCGTAAACCCGGAAAGAACAGTTTTGAAAGAAAGTCTCAATCTCCTGACCTCGTGATCCGCCCGTCTCGGCCTCCCAAAGTGCTGAACCCGGGAGGCGGAGCTTGCAGTGAGCTGAGATCCGGCCACTGCACTCCAGCCTGGGCGACAGAGCGAGACTCCGTCTCAAAAAAAAAAAAAAAGAAAGAAAGAAAGAAAGAAAGTCTCTGCATTTATGTGGGACTGAGATGAGTCCTATAAAGGAAAGTCTCCCCAACCCCTCTGTCTCCTAAACTGCATTGGGAAACTCAGGTTAAATATGTTCTGTGAGCATCACTTATTCAAATGTCTCTTCCATTGTAGGATACTGGAAGAAATGGCTGGTGATCTTGCACCAGGTTTCTTCATGGAGCAACTTAATAAATACCGTCAGAAGCAGGGAATAAAACTTAGCTATCAAGAACTGCCTAATACAGGACCTCCACATGATAGGAGGTAAGTTGCTATAAACAATGATATGATCTTATAAATGTAAACTGGGGGAATGGCAACTCTGTCACAACTTTGAGGTCAACACTTTTGTTTTGTGAGAGTCCGCTTGGCATAAAGCGGTAACCACTTTGGAGCCACAGATGACTCCAGAGAGAAGAGAGGGTAGAAACCTTTCCATGCTTCAACAAGACATGCTGTTTTACTGTTTGGGGTGACTGCTTAAATTCTATATTGAATGTACATTCAAACCCTCAAAGGTAGTCATAGGAGGTAGTGGTGACTAGAGCACTTATTTTTAGATAGTGCATGAGTTGTATAGTATTTTATGAATATTCTTTTTGTAATCAGGTTTACTTTTCGAGTTATATCAGATAGAAGAGAATTTCCAGAAGCTGAAGGTAGATCAAAGAAGGAAGCAAAAAATGCTGCAGCCAAATTAGCTGTTGAGATACTTAATAAGGAAAGCAAGGTGAGTGATTGCCTTTTTTCCCTGGTAAATGGGAACTTGCAAATGCATTTTCTATTTCTCTCTGTGAGAAAATACTTCCATACATAGTAAAGCCATTCACACGCTACCTTACATTCAAGAGTTTGGTTCAGTCATTCCCCCCATCTTCATTTCTATGAAACCCTGAGTGAGAGCCGCACACCCAGGACACCGTGGGCAAAGCTGGAGAATAGTTATTCAGAGTGTCAGCAGCAGTTAAATACTCTAAAATTGAACAAATATGGAAAGGTGAGAAGTGTTCAGTGGGAAATGAGCTGACAGGTTCTGGGATGAGTCCCCTCCATCTAATTGAGGAAGTGCAGTAAAAGAGGAAAAAGAGATGAAAGTGATTATAGGGAGAATGATGTACAGCGGTCACTCACTGTCTGCGGGGAATTGGTACCAGGACTCCTGTGGATGCCAAAATCCACTGATGCTCAAGTCTTTTATATAAAATGGCATAGTATTTGCATATAACCTATTTGCATCTTCCCATATACAGTTATGCATTGCTTAACAAGGAGAATACATTGTAAGAAATGCATCCTTAGGCAATTTTCTCATTGGGCAAACATCACAGAAGTACTTACACAATCCTAAAAGGAGTAACCACTACACACCTAGGCTATGTAGTATAGCCTATTCCTCCTAGACTACAAACCTGTACAGCATGTTATTGTACTGAAAACTGTAGCCAATCCTAACACAATTTAGTATTCATGAATCTACACATATCTAAATATAGAAAAAGTACAGTAAAAATACAGTATAAAAGACAAAAGGCTGGGCGCGGTGGCTCACACCTGTCATCCTAGCACTTTGGGAGGCTGAGGCGGGTGGATCACCTGAGGTCAGGAGTTGAAAACCAGCCTGGCCAACATGGTGAAACCCTATCTCTACTAAAAATACAAAAAATTAACTGGGCGTGGTGGCCGGCACCTGTAATCCCGGCTACTTGGGAGGCTGAGGCAGGAGAATTGCTTGAACCCGGGAAACAGAGGTTGCAGCGAGCCTGAGGTCGTGCCATTGCACTCCAGCCTGGGGACCCTGTCTCAAAAAAAAAAAAAAAAAAAGACAAGCAAAAGTACACCCATATAGGGCACATACCATGCATAAATAGAGCTTGCAGGACTGGAAGTTTCTCTGAGTGAGTCAGTGAGTGGGTGGTGAGTGAATGTGAAGGCCTAGGGCATTATTGTGTTCCACTGTAGACTTTATAAACACTGTATACATAAGCTACATTCATTTTATTAAAAATTGTTTTCCTCAATAATAAATTAACCTTAGCTTACGGTAACTCTTTTACTTTATAAACTTCTTATTTTTAACATTTTGACTCTTTCCTGATAACACTTAGCTTAAAACACAACCACAGCCAGGCGCAGTGGCTCATGCCTGTAATCCCAGCACTTCGGGAGGCCGAGGCAGGCGGATCACCTGAGGTCAGGAGTTTGAGACCAGTCTGGTCAACACGGTGAAACCCTGTCTCTACTAAAAATACAAAAATTAGCCGGGTGTGGTGGGGGTCGCCTGTAATCCCAGCTACTTGGGAGGCTGAAGCAGGAGAATTGCTTGAACTCAGGAGGCGGAGGTTGCAGTGAGCCGAGATCATGCTACCACATTCCAGCCTGGGCAACAGGGCAAGACTCCATCTCAAAAAAACAAAACAAAACAAAAACAAAAACAAAAACACATAGTATGGCTGTACAAAAATATTTTGTTTCGTTACGTCTTTATTCTATAAGCTTTTTTCTATTTTTAGAATTTTAAACTTCTTTTTTTTTAACTTTTAAACTTTGTTGTTAAAAAATTAAAACATGATTGGGCACAGTGTTTCATGCTTGGGATGTCGAGGAGCCATGATTATGCCACTGTACTCCAGCCTGGGTGACAGAATGAGACCCTGTCCCAAAAAAAAAAAAATGCTGGGCATGGTGGTTCATGCCTGTAATCCCAGCACTTTGGTAGTCAAGGTAGGTGGCTTACTTGAATTTGAGATTAGCCTAGGCAACATGGTGAAACCCTGTCTGTACTAAAAATACAAAACACTAGCCGGGCTTGGTGGCACGTGCCTGTAGTTCCAGCTACTCAGGAAGCCGAGGCAGGAGGATCATGTGTCTGACATGTCACGGCTGCAGTGAGCTGTGATCTTGTGACTACACTCCAGCCTGGGCAACAGAACAAGACCCTGTCTCAAAAAAAAAGAAAGAAAAAAATTACAACACATACACACACACCAGCATGCCTACACAGCGTCAGGATCATCAGCATCACCGTCTTCCACCTCCACATTTTGTCCGTCTGGAAAGTGTTCAGGAGCAATAACATACATGGAGCTATTCTCTCCTATTGTAGCAATTCCTTCTTTTGGATTACCTACTGAAGGACCTACCTGAGGCTGTTTTACAGTTTACATTTTTTTTTTTAAGTAGAAAGAGTGCCTTCTAAAATAATGATTAAAAAATATAGTAAATATATAAACCAGTAACAGTTACTTATCATTATCCAGTATTATGTACTGTACATAATTGTATGTGCCAGACTTTTTTATAAGACTGTAGCACAGTAGATTTGTTTAGAGCAGTGTCACTGCAAACATGTGAGTAATGCATGGTGCTGTAACCCAGGAGTTTGAGATTGGCCTGGGCAATATGGCGTAACCCTGTCTGTACTAAAAATACAAAAAATTAGCCATTACAGTGGCTATGACCTCACTAGATGACAGTAATTTTTTAGCTCCATTATAATCTTACGGGACCACTGTCATATATGCAGTCCATTGTTGACCAAAATGTCATTATGCAGTACATGATTATCCTTTAGATCATCTCTAGATTACTTATAATATCTCTAATACAATGTAAATGCTATGCAGATAGTTTTTTGTTGTTGTTGTTTTTTGAGACAGGGTCTTACTGTCACCCAGGCTGGAGTGCAGTGGCATGATCAAGGCTCACTGCAGCCTCAGTCTCCCCAGGCTCAGGTGATCCTCCCACCTCAGCATCCCAACTGACTCGGACTACAGGCACGAGCCACCACACCTGGCCAATTTTTGTATTTTTTGTAGAGATGGAGTCTCACTATGTTGTCCAGGCTGGTCTTGAACTCCTGAGCTCAAGCGATCCACCCACCTCAGCCTCCCAAAGTGCTAGGATTGCAGGTATGAGCCACCACAGCCAGCTATAAGTAGTTGTTATGCTGTATTGTTTAGGGAATAATGACAAGGAGAAAAACTGAATATATTTAGTACAGATGCAACCAGCATTTTTTTTCAAATATTTTTGATTGTGATTGGTGAATCCAGGGATTTGGAACCCGTGGATATAGAGAGCCAAGTGTTTACAGAGAGCAGATAATGGAGAACCAATATACATGTGACTGGTATCCCTGAAAATAAGAACAGAGTAAATAGTACAGAAGAAAATGATCTGAAGAGATTTCAGCAGAAAATGTTTATGAAATAAAGACTTGGCTACAGATTAAAACAACTTAATAGATACAGGAAAATTTAGAAACACCCAGACCAACATTGATTCTTTTTTTCTCTTTTATTTTTTATTTTTGAGACAGAGTCTCGCTCTGTTGCCCAGGCTGGAGTGCAGTGGCACAATCTCTGCTCACTGCAACCTCCGTCTCCCGTGTTCAAGCAATTCTCTGCCTCAGCCTCCCGAGTAGCTGAGATTACAGGCCTCCACCACCATGGCCAGCTAATTTTCTGGTATTTTTAGTAGAGACAGGGTTTCACTATGTTGGTCACACTGGTCTTGAACTCCCGACCTCGTGATCCACCTGCCTCGGCCTCCCAAAGTGCTGGGATTACAGGCATGAGCCACCGCACCTGGCCCCAACATTAATTCTTATGAAAGTACTGTGCTCCAGAGATGAGGAAAGAATTCTATAAGCATCTAGAGAGAAGAAAACTATGTAAAATATAAATATTTTTAAAGTTTCATGCTGTGCACAGCAACATTATAAACCAGGAGATAGTGTAGCAATGCTTATAAAATGAGACATGAAGTCATTTACATTTTAGACAACAGAGGACCATTCTCAGATTTGGAAAATTTTGGGAAAATTTAGGTTTCAAGATTCTTTCTTGAAAAATCTACTTAAAGATATCCTTCTAACCAAATTTTTTTTTAAAAAATCAAGCAAAATTACAAATTATAATTATTAATGAGGTAGAAAATTGAGTCAAGAAGTTAGAAAAAAAATAGAACATCTTACCCCCAAAAAGCAGAAGAAAGAAAATAACAATGGTTGAAATTACTATAAAAGAAATAAAAAAGAAAAAAAATAAAGATCAATAAAACCAAAAGCTAGTTTTTTGACAAGATTAATAAAATAGCAAAACTCAGCTGGGTGTGGTAGCTCACATCTCTAATCTTAGCATTTTGGAAGTCTGAGGCAGGCAGATAACTTGAGTTTAGGAGTTCGAGACCAGACTGGGCAACATGGCCAAACCCTGTCTCTACAAAAAGTACAAAAAAAGTACCCGGGTGTGGTGGTGTGTACTTGTAGTTCCAGGTACTTGTGAGACTGAGACAGGAAGATCGCTTGAAACCAGGAGGTCAAGGCTGCAGTGAGCTGAGGTTGCACCACTGCACTCTAGCCTAGGTAACAAAGTGACACCCTGACTCAAAAAAATTTTAAAAATAAAATAGCGGCCGGGCGCGGTGGCTCAAGCCTGTAATCCCAGCACTTTGGGAGGCCGAGACGGGCGGATCACGAGGTCAGGAGTTCGAGACCATCCTGGCTAACACGGTGAAACCCTGTCTCTACTAAAAAATACAAAAAAAGCTAGCCGGGCGAGGTGGCGGGCGCCTGTAGTCCCAGCTACTCGGGAGGCTGAGGCAGGAGAATGGCGTAAACCCGGGAGGCGGAGCTTGCAGTGAGCTGAGATCCAGCCACTGCACTCCAGCCCGGGTGACAGAGCGAGACTCCGTCTCAAAAAAAAAAAATAATAAAAATAAAAATAAAAATAAAAATAAAATAAAATAAAATAAAATAAAATAGCAAAACTTTGGACAAGATTTTTGTTGGACTAAGAAAAAAAAGGTAGAGATAACAATAGTAGAAATCACGCTTATTATATTCATCTTTTTCATTAAGTTGTGATACAGTATCTCTTTCCTCATTTTTTGAGATTAGAAAGAACATAACAAGCTAGAACGTGTTATAGTACTTTCCAAAGACAAACAAGAAAAAGCAACTTCTTTCCTATTGTTAAAATCTATCTTTGTAGATTTTTTTCTGGTAGAGGGACATAGATAGTCACACTTTTACTCAAGGTAATATAATAGGAAAATATATAACATCCAAGCTGTCTTTCACATTGCTCATTTAGTAATTTTATTAGAAGAATGATTTTTAAAAGGTTAAATCTTTGTTGTCATTTTAAAAGGTTAAATCTTTGTTGTCATTTATCTTAAAGAAGAATTTTTTTTTCTTTGTAGGCAGTTAGTCCTTTTTCATTGACAACAACCAGTTCTTCGGAAGGATTATCCATTGGGAATTACATAGGCGTTGTCAATAGAATTGCTCAGAAGAAAAGACTAACTGTAAATTATGAACCATGTATATCGGGGGTACATGGGCCAGAAGGGTAAGACATAATTTGGCTTTTCTTTCTGTTTCATTGTATCTAAGCAATAAAGTTGGTTTATTTTCATGTCTAATTTTCCAGAAATATGTGTCCTTTTAAACATTCTATATGGAAGGTTTTATATGATTGATAGTAATTTGATTTATAATTTGTAATTAAAATGCTTAATTGCTGAAGCCATGGAGCCCACTTACCGTAATTGATCAAATTAGGGTAATCCTTTATTTCAGAGGTGTAGCTGGATGGTTTAGTCTGTGGAGCAAGAGGGTACAGGGTGCCACTGCTCAAAGAATGCAGAGATCTTTTCGTCATTGAGGACATGATGGTGGTAACTGTCTGAAAACCTCTCTGCCACATGTATAGAATGACTCTTCACCCTTGTCAGATCAGGGAGCTCTTTGTTCAGGTATTTGTCCTTCAAATTTGATTAAATGAACCATGTATCAGAAGGAATGAGTTTTAGCCATAGACTGAGAGGAGACCAGGATTTGAGGGATCTGATGAGACAGATAAGCTAGAGTTTCAAAGTTACTAAGAACGTCACCACTGAGATAAGATGTGTGGAAATGAGGGTAAAGAATGGATTGGAACTGAAAAAAGCAGAAATCAAAGGAGTATGAGGTGATTGTTTTTCAACTACAACCAACCAGTTAATGAGAAAGAAGAAAAAAAAAAAATCTACATGGCAAATAGTTCAAATCATCACTTTAGGATACTGTTCTATGAATTGACTCAGCTATTCACAGTCGTGGCTTTTGGGCCAAAAACGGGAAGAAAAACATGTGATAGTATTCATTGGAATGAAATAGTCAAAAGTGACTCTGTTGAGTCAGTCTTGATAATTAAGAGACTATTTTATTTTCTATAGCTCACTTTTTTGATTTCTTTGAATTATGCTCTCTAACGTTAGATACCTAAAAGAAAGAAGAAATCTATTTGCGGAGGGACAGTGTCTGAAAAAAAATAGGAGCTATAGAAATGATCCAGTCACTCAACCCAGCTATTTAACTCAGGGTCTAGCAGGGAAGACTCACCCTGTTTGGATGTGTTTCTATCAATGGCCTCCAATAGAAACACAAAGGAAAAGGAGTTCAAATACTGGAATCATTTTGCAGTAATATGCAGTAACTCTGTGATATAAATTGCCATGTCCATTGTTTTATCCCTTAAAAATAGTTCTTATATAATTGTCCAAGTATCCTGGCCTAACCACAAATGTCCTTACATCTAATGGGAGAGTGTGGACTTTAGTATAGGGAATCCACACTGCGGGGATTGTCTCAAATTTTTGTGCACATAAGCAGATGGCAGACAATGTTGACGTTAGAGCAGAATCCATGCTTTGCTCTTCGCCTACACTGTAACTTCATAGCTTCTCCTGTCAAACCCACTTTCTCTGCTGGCTTTTTCCTTCCCATTTGAGCACTGCTGAAAAAATTCACTGGACCTCTTTTCTTTTCTACCTCCATATCTTTTGACCTTTGGGGAATTAAAAAACAAAAAAAAATCACCACTTAGTGCCTTTGTGCCAGATCTTTCAGCAAAGCAACCAAAAATTAGAAATTGCCTGGAAAATGCAAGCTCAGATGTCAACTGATCCTGGTTATTCAGAGAAATTGGTCAGGCAGGTTACTGAGGGTTTAAATTATGCAAGATATGAACTATAAATCTATCTAATAAATTGGTGTCATCTTAAGATCTCTGTTAATGTTATTTTTTTTTAATCGTAAGTTGGATTTACTATATTTTTCATGTTTGGATAAGTACCCTCTATGATTTCTCCTAGATTTCATTATAAATGCAAAATGGGACAGAAAGAATATAGTATTGGTACAGGTTCTACTAAACAGGAAGCAAAACAATTGGCTGCTAAATTTGCATTTCTTGAGATATCAAAAGAAACCTCAGTGGTACGTATTGCCTTTGGATTAAATTTTTATGTTTTAAAATTCCCTCTGAAGTTGACTTCAGGTTAGACTGTGGTTACATTATGCCAAGACAGCCAGTGATTTAGCAAAATGATTCCTCCATTCTGTGTTGCACCAATGAGCCATGTGCCATGGGGCCATGGCTGGGTGTGGTGGCTCACACCTGTAATCCCAGCACTGTGGGAGGCCAAGGCAGGTGGATCTCCTGAGCTCAGGAGTTTCAGACCAGCTTGGCTTGGGCGACATGGCAAAACCATGAATCTACAAAAAAAAAAAAAAAAAAAATTAGATACGTGTGTGTACCTGTAATTCTAGCTACTTGGGAGGCTGAGGTGGGAGGATTGCCTGAGTCCAGGAGGTGGAGGTTGCAGTGAGCTAAGATCATGCCACTGCACTTCAACCTGGACAGCAGAGCCAGATCCTGTCTCAAAAGAAACAAACAAAAAAATTATCTGTCCTGTGATCCAGAAAAATGAAATAAAAAATAAAATAAAATAAAATCCAGACCAAACATCCATAAAAAAAATTATTAATCTTGTAATTGTTTGTGGTTGTGGATTTGGTAAATGTGTTGAAATAAATGTGACAGTACCCAGAAACTGAGCCTCTGTAGAGAAATAACTAGTTGCATTTAAGCCTACTAAGGGACTCTCTTTCTTTCAGAAACCTGACTCCATGTCCTCTGGTTCTTTTGCTGCTACTTGTGACTCCCAAAGCAACCCTTTAGTGAACAACTCACTGTAAGTGTAGACAAACAATTGAGATATTTAACATATTCATATTTCTGTCTGAAAGATAAATTTTTATGTTTAAGGAGAATTTAGAGAAAGAAGTGATAAAAACAGAATTAATAAACTAATAGTTACACCCTTTTCTTCTAGTGCTTCTGAATCATCATCTGAAGGTGACGTCTCAGCAGATACATCAGAGATAAATTCTAACAGTGGCAGTTTAAACAATTCTTCATTGTTTACGGTATCATATTAGTCTCGAAGCTTCCTACTTAATCTTATTTTTCTGTGCGTTTCCTCATTTAAAAATAACTTCCAGTATTCCACCATAATTTTAATATTTTTTCTTATGCACTCTTACTAAATGATAATATTCAGCAGCCTTTTTTTTTTTTTTTTTGAGGTTGAGTCTCCGTCTGTCACCCAGGCTGGAGTGCAGTGGCGAGATCTTGGCCCATTGTCACCTCCGCCTTCCAGTTCAAGCGATTCTCCTGCCTCAGCCTCCTGAGTAGCTGGGATTACATGCGCATGCACCACACCTGGCTAATTTTTGTATTTTTAGTAGAAACGGGGTTTCAACATATTGATCAGGCTGGTCTCGAGCTCCTGACCTCGTGTTCTGCCCGCCTCAGCCTCCCCAAGGCTGGGATTACAGGCATGAGCCACCGCGCCCGGCTCAGCAGCCCTTTGATTCTTTTTAAAATTAAGTTCCATTCCTCACCCTTCTACACGTCACTTCTGTCTTTCCTCATTCACCCCTATATTTTAATATATTCCTATGATTTTGCTTTTCTCTCCTACCAATGGGATAATATTTAAAGATTCTCTAATATAGTTTATTTGTGTTTTAAAAAATTAGAATTAAATTTAACATTAAAAGTAAACTTGAAATCAGATAATTTTTTGGCCTGGTGCAGTGGCACATGCCTGTAGTCTGCAGCACTTGGGAGGCCAAGGTGGGAGGATCACTTTAGCCCAGGACTTTGAGATCAGCCTAGGCAACATAGTGAGACCCTATCTCAAAAACAAACAAACAAACAAACAAAAACAAACAAACAAAAAACAGATAACTTTTTGGTTCACATAAGCAGGCAATGTTGAACTTAAAGCAAAATCCATGCTTTTGACGATTAGTGTTACAAGAGTATTCTGTTATAAAGAACTATAAAATCAATAAGAAAACGGCAAGCAACTCAGTAGAAAAATGTACAAAGGATATAAACAGATAGTTCAGAGAAGGGATACCCAAATGGGCAACAAATATTAAAAGCTGCTTTACTAGGTATCAGGAAAATGTAAATCAAAACAATTAGATACTATTTTAAACTCATTAGATTGGCAAAAAGTTAAGTCTTACAATACTAAGTGTTTATACAGGGCTTGATGAGAATACAGACATTGATGGACTAAGAAATTGGTCAGCGACCCATCTGGAAATACAGGAGGAAAGATAACAAGAGAAGGGAAGATGATTGATTTAGTCATCTGAAACTATTTCTCATTTTCTTTTGTTATAGAATGGTCTCAGAAATAACCAAAAGAAGGCAAAAAGGTGAGTATCATTATGCATTGAAGATATTTTGATCTGAAGTTTTATTTCAGACTTATGTATTGTTTTAAATACTTGTAGGGTATTGTACACCCTTATTTGAGCAGAGTTTCAGAAGCAGAAAGCTTGAAATCTATAAAATAATTTTAGATGTGTCGAGAGATATTTGAATATATGCACATGCTACACTGTAGACATAAAGCCCTATGGGGGTATCACTCGAGTAATTAGGTTAAGAGCATTATTTTGTAAGAGGCTGGCAAGGAATTGGGCTGTTTTCACTGTAGAAGTATTTTCAAGAGAAGTGTATTATTTTGCAGACAAGTAAGATTAAAATAGCATAAAAACTTGGATTATAAAAAGGTCAGATGCTATGTCAATTAACTGAAGAGAAAGGCAACGATGTAAATATAGTCAGAAATGAGAGTAAGATGGCAGTAGGAGCCATTATGAGCCACCAGTATATTCTGAACAGTAGATAGATGTATTAAAGAAAGATGATTCTTGATGTAGACGCTTGGATGGAGAGAAGAGAGTTCTGTACATGAGGTGCCCTCAGCCACGATTACTGTGGCAGTCAGGAGAGATGAGGAGAATGTGTGAGAAAGACTGTAAAGGAAGAGTGGACATGACTTGAGAGGATGGGTTCCCATAGCTGAGTGAAAGCATGAAGAAGAGGTAAAGGAGAAAGGATTTGAAGATTGCTTCACTTTGAACAGGATGCAGTGAAGAACCATGGCACTAATGGTGTTAAGAAAGTTAAGGCGTTAAGGGCTTAGAGAGAAGACAGCGGTTTGGATATGTTCAGTTTTAGGTGGTGTTTAAACTTCCATTTGCAAGTGGCTTATCATCAGTGAGGAATGACAGCTAGGATGAGGGTGTAAGGAGATATATTTCCTGAGGTTTTGAGTCTGGAGAAAGAAAAGCAGAGGTCAGTGACACATCAACAATGAGTGCTCGAAGGTGCAAAAAGGAACCAGAGGAGGGATGAGAAAGTATTAGAGGTCAGAGGAGAACTGTAAGTATATAGTTTTATAAAGAAAAAAGTTGGCTGGGCGTGGTGGCTCAAGCCTGTAATCCCAGCACTTTGGGAGGCTGAGATGGGCAGATCACGAGGTCAGGAGTTCGAGACCATCCTGGCTAACACGGTGAAACCCCGTCTCTACTGAAAAAATACAAAAAGCTAGCCGGGCGAGGTAGCTGGTGCCTGTAGTCCCAGCTACTCGGGAGGCTGAGGCAGGAGAATGGTGTAAACCCGGGAGGCGGAGCTTGCAGTGAGCTGAGATCCGGCCACTGCACTCCAACCCGGGCGAGGGAGCAAGATTCCGTCTCAAAAAAAAAAAAAAAAAAAAGAAAGAAAAAAAAAGAAAAAAGTTGGCTGGGTGCTGTGCCTTGCACCTGTAATCCCCAGTACTTTGGGAGGCCAAGGTGGGAGGATGGCTTGGGTCCAGGAGTTCAAGACCAGACTGGGTAACATAGAGAGACCCTGTCTCTACAAAAAATAAAAAGAATTAGTCAGGTATGGTGGCACATGCCTGTAGTCGCAGCGACTTGGGAGGCTGAGGTGGGAGGATCTCCTCAGAGCCCAGAATTTCAAAGTTGTAGTGAGCTATGATCAAACGACAGCACTCCAGACTGGGAGATGGGGTGAGACCTTGCCTCTTAAGAAAAAAAAAAAAAAAAAGGAAGAAAAAGGTTAACATTAACACTAAACAAGTTATATTTTATTTCAATTTCATTTGAGTTTTACATTCAACTCTTAATTTTTAGATCTTTGGCACCTAGATTTGACCCTCCGGACATGAAAGAAACAAAGTATACTGCGGATGCGAGGTAAGATTGTAAGTGCTGAAGAAAGAAGGGGTAATGCTGTAGGTAGATGTTTTTGGGTAGTTGTCTGTGAAATGGCCATGATCCTGTTGGTTGAAGATCTTTGAATAAGGTTAACTAGGCAGGGTCAGAACATGAGTCTTAGGCGTTTCATTAGGAGAGGGCCCAGGAATGGGACGACCCACGTTATGATTTTGTTCCCAAACCAACAATCTATTCGGTTGTTTTGATATTCCCTTAGCTTTTTAGCCCTTTATTTAAGTTTCTCATCAGCGTCTTTTACTAGCCCTGATTGGTTGAGATAAAAGCAACATTCCTCACCCAATGAGAGGCAGAGGTCCCCTTTTTCAGCCGTTATTAGATCTAGTCCCCATCTATTTTGGAAAACTACTCCAGCCGAGGAGTCTAGTTTGTCTTGGACTCTTATAATGCTTCAGGCCATATCTTCTAAAGAACCCTGTAATTCTGTGGAAAGAGCTTTAAAGTATGTTAAGGAAGTGGCCAATCTGCCTGCTCCGAATCCAAGTCTGGAGGTTATATCCAAGGCAGCCATTAAAGGAATGATGTGGATGACCTTCCTCTTCCTAACATATTGGATGGATGGAACAGGCAAAGGTTGGCTGGGAGGAACTTTTCCAATGGAGGGAGAAAGATAAACTAGGGTACAGGTTCCAGTCCAGTTGGTGGGGAGACAAAGATATGTGTTGGTGCCACACACAAAAAATAAGCCTTTGTCATAAATACAGGTGGAAATATGGAAAGAAAACAAGTGAATTAAAGATGGGGTGTTTTTTCTTTCCTGTGGTTCATTACTCCAAGTGGACAAGGAGGAGGTCAAGGAGACACCCACTATAGTAGCAATATAGGAAGAGTTATTTTTTTACACACTTAATGCGATTAGATGTTGCACCATTAATATTGAGCCATGGATAAAGGTGGGCTCTAGGGACAGCACACATTAGGCCAGAGGCATTGGTTGAGGGAGGGGCTGTAGAACGAGTGGGTTGCAGAAATGCTCCATTCACTTCAGGTGATACTTGGTAGTCAACTTGGTTAGTGTGATGGTCAGCGGAGTGTTTAACAATGATAATGCGGTTGCATTGGTTAAGTGTTAAGGATCTTACAGGGAAATTTCCCTCAGAGGCTGAAAAGCAAAGTGAGGCTTCTTGTCAAAGGGGGGATGTGTTTAATTAGGGGCCCTTCAATGGGAGGGTCTTGTGACTTAAGGCGTTGTAGGAGTTGTAATAGGTTTGAAATAATTTGTTGGCCTGATTGGCCCTGGAAGTGGGATAATCTCCGACCAGAGGGTCAGCTCTTTCAAAAAAGGAATTTATAGCTTAGGGTTATGTTTTCTGTTAAAAGGTCATGAAGGGGTGTAGGAAGGGATGTATAAGCTGAGGAAGACAGTGATAAACACATCTAGCATTCTGGAGCAAAGGAAGAGTTAGCTTGCAGCAAGAGGGATTGTGTAAGGTTTACAGAACGTTCTAGTTTGATAGCAGTGAGGAGTGATTCTATTGGTGTGGTTGATGTGATTAGGGAATTTAGATTGAAAGAAATAAGCAAAAGGAGGAAAAAGTTATTTGGGTAGGAGTAAAGTCCTGGAAAGTTCCTTGAAGCCATAAATCCCGTGGAATAGTAAGGAGCTGATCAGGATGTATAATGAGAGTTTTGTAAGGCTACCACTGAAGGTGTTGGGGTCCACATGTTTCCTAAACAAAGGAATGAACACACAAGACAACACAGGACGAGACAAACATGGCGGCCGCCCCGAACGGCACACTCTGCTTTATTTTATACAATCGGTTGTGGAATGTTGCCAAGTCACAAGTCATGTGTTGTTTTTCTGACCTTTTCCTGACTTTCTGGTTTCTCAAGATGTTTACACATTAACCAGTCCCCAGGGCCTGCTGTTTGCAGCTGGCTCCTTTGTCCTCCCTGTTTGCAGGGAAGGAATGCCCTGCTTCGTTTGCAAGAGCAGTACTTACCAGGAACGTCTCGTTTGCGAGCACGTAGTCCTCTACAGAAGGTCTGTAACAAGGTTAGTTAGGAAGCAATGAAAGTTTGAGAGAGAAAGAGATGTAGCTGCTTAGGTGAATTTCTGTTCCTTTTCCTCTGGGATTCGTGTAGGGCTGGGACCTTTTACCAGAACCCAGTTTCCTGACTGTAGGAAGGGATTAAAGGAGTTGGCGACAGGTTGTGGCAAGTATTTGTCAGCATATTCCCCAATGAAATGGCAGATGGTATGCAGAAGAGGGGAAATGAGAGGGGTTGTTAGAGGTGGGGCTTGACCCCCAGATGGAACAAAAGGAGCATGAGTTCAAATACTCATGCTCAAAACTCCCATGCATGAGTTCAAAGAGGCTGAGCATTAAAGGCTTCCGTGGGAGTGCCCGAATTTTCAGAAGGGCCAAAGGTAAAAGCGTAACCCAGTCTTTATGTGTTTGGAGTGAATACCTGGTGAGGGTGCTTTTTAGAATGCCATTCATTTTTTCAACCTTTCCTGAAGATTGAGGTTGATAGGGGATGTGTAGCTTCCAGGTGATTCGTAGGGTTTGTGCAAGTGTTTGAGTAATTGGAGAAATGAATTCAGGACCATTTTCAGATTGAAAAGAAAGAGGCACCCTGAACCAGGGGATGATTTCTGTTATTAATTTGGAGGTGACAGTTGAAGCTCATTTCTTGGTTGTCAGAAAAGCCTCAACCCATCCCGAAAAGGTATCAACCAGAACCAAAAGAAATCGAACCTTTTTTACTGGGGGCATATGGGTAAAATCAATTTGCCAGTCTTGTCTTGGAAGGTTCCCCTGTCTTGATGGGTTGGAAAAGAAGGGAGTCTAGTGTTGAAGTGGGGTGAAGCTTTCTGGCAAATAGAGCATTGATGGAAAATGGCTTTCAACTGTTCCTTTATATCTGGGGTTATGTGTATGTGGAAACTTAAGAAATGTTGTAGAGGGGAATGGCTAGTGTGGAAGAGGTTGTGGATGTCCCATAACAGAGTTTGTTTGTTTGTTTGTTTGTTTGTTTGTTTGAGACAGAGTCTTGCTCTGTCGCCCAGGTTGGAGTGCAATGGCATGATCTCAGCTCACTGAAACCTCCACCTCCGGAGTTCAAGTGATTCTCCTGCCTCAGCCTCCGGAGTAGCTGGGATTACAGGCGTGCACCACCATGGCCGGCTAGTTTTGTATTTTTAGTAGAGACAGGGTTTCACCATGTTGGTCAGGCTGGTCACGAACTCCTGACCTCGTGATCCACCCACCTCGGCCTCCCAAAGTGCTGGGATTACAGGCATGAGACACTGTGCCTGGCCAAGAGTTGTTTTTTCAGGGTCAGGTAGGACTAATTTGTTTTGTATGAACCAGTATGGGAGTTTGAATTGTCCCCCCGCTGTGATTAGTTGTTGTATTTGGTGTTCGGGTTAAAAGGAGGGGATATGTTGTGTGAGGGGAAATAGATATTGGAGAATTGGATGATGGGTTGAGGTGTGTTTTGCCCAGTAGTCAGCCTCACAGTTCCCTAAAGAAATGTGGCTTTTATCTGATTGATGTCATTTGTAATGGATAACTGCAACCTTTTCTGGAAGTAGAGCAGCCTTTAATAGAGGATGGATTAGTTTTCCATTAATGATAGGAGTTCCCTTAGCTGTGAGATAGCCCCTCTTGCTCCAAATTTGGGCATTGGAATGGTTGATGTTATAGGCATATTTAGAATCGGTGGTATATATTAACTTGTGTGTTTTTTGCTAGGGTTAATGCTCTTATTAGGGCAACTAATTCTGCTTGTTGGGAGGATGTGCCCAAAGGCAAGGGGGCAGCCTCTACGACTCTTCTAGGTGGAAGAGAGCGGGTATCATCATCATATCTCTCAATGATGGGATATCCTGCTTGGAGGGGAGGGTTTTTTGATGCGCTGCCATCTATAAATCAATCTGGGGCTCCCTTTATGTGAGTGGAAGTAAGGTGGCAAAACATGGTGTGAGAACTTTCAATTAGATCAGAGCATGAGTGTTGGTCAGAGTCCAAAATCAGTGTTGAAGATAAAAGAGTAGCAGGATTGCGGGGTGAGCATCTATGAAGAGAGATGGAGGGCTGAGGAGGGTTGAATGTAGGGCTTGCATGCGAGAGGATGAGATGGAGGTGAGCACCTTACAGCTGAGCATATCTTGTAGACTGTGAGAAGAAAATACCTGAAGAGGTTCGTAGAATGTGAGTTTGTGCCTCAGGGATAATTAAAGAGGCTGTGGCAAAAATTTTTAAGCAAAGGTGCCAGGTTTTGTAAATGGGGTCTAGTTGTTTTGAAGAATATGCCACTGGTTGGAGGGAATCTCCCATGGATTGGGCTAATAGTCCAAGGGCCTGATTATGAGAACTGTGTAAATATAGATGAAAAGTTCTTAGGAGATTTGGAAGGCCTAAAGTGGGGGGTCTGTAATAAGGCACATTTTAGGTGACAGAAAGCATGATAAAGGTCTGGGGTGGGAGTGAGTGGTTGCTCAAGATTTCCTCTTGTGTGTTCATAAAGAGGTTTAGTGACAGTGGCAAAATTTGCTATCTATCATCAGAAATATCCCACTAATTTGAGGAAAGAAAGTAAGTCCCTTTTTGTCTTAGGAAATGGGATTTGCTTTCATGCTAGTGGAATTTCCTGGGTATTTGGAGTTATAATTAATCCTAGCTATGAAACATTTGGAGAGGTTAATTGGGCCTTCCTTTTGGATACCTGGTACCCACATTCAGCCAACAAATTTAAAAGCCTGGCTGTGTGTTGAATACAATGTTCTAGAGAGGGACTGCAAAGAAGTAAATTGTCCGTATATTGAAATGAGACGCTGGGTTGTAGAGGTAGTTGGGAACGGTCCAATCGAAGTGCCTAACCAAAATACTGAGGGCTGTCCCTAAACCCCTGGGGGAGGACAGTCCAGGTGAGTTGTTGGGAGTAGCATGTGTCAGCATCAGTCCAAGTGAAAGCAAAAAGGTTTTGAGAGGAGGAATGTAGAGTGATAGTAAAAGAAGGCATCTTTGAGGTCTAATGCAGAGAAATAGCTAGTGTTGGGAGGAATTTGCAATATGAGGGTACAGGGGTTTGGAACAACAGGATAAACAGGAACAATAGTGGAGTTGATTTGTTGCAAATCCTGAACCAGTCTATAGGAGCCATCCGGTTTTGTAACTGGGAGAATAGGAGTTCTGTGGGGAGAATGGGTAGGGTTTAAAATATTGGCAGCTAGGCCAGGTGCAGTGGCTCATGCCTGTAATCCCAGCACTTTAGGAGGCCAAGGTGGGTGAATCACCTGAGGTCAGGAGTTCGAGACCAGTCTGGCCAACATGGTGAAACCCCATCTCTACTAAAAATACAAAAATTAGTTGGGCGTGGTGGCACACACCTATAGTCCCAGCTACTCGAGAGGCTGAGGTAGGAGAATTACTTGAACCTGGGAGGCAGAGGTTGCAGTGAGCCAAGATTGTGCCATTAAACTCCAGCCTGGGTGACAAGAGCAAGACTCCATCTCAAAAACATAAAATAAAATAATAAAATAAAATATTGGCAGCCAAAAGTTGGGAGATAATGGACTTGAGTCCCCATAATCCATTAGGGGATATTGTGGGACCACTGTTTGGCATTTAGGATCCTTCAGTGAAATTTGAATTGGACAGTGGTGGGTAGCTAACATGGGGGAGTCAGTTTTTCATACTATGGGATTTACAGGGCTGAGGAATTTGGGATTTAAGTCTGTTTGGATGTGGAATGTCTGAGGAAGGGTTCTGTTCTTAAGATAATAATAAATAGGGGTAGCTTTGGTGTAGGGTTGATAAATGAATGATTCCTCCCAGTTTGTGTAGGATGTCCCTTCCTAGTAAAGGAGTAGGGGAATGAGGAATGACCAAGAAAGAGTGAGTAAGGGTGACTCCCTGAAATGAGCAATATAGAGGTAGTGTTTTGTATGGGGTTTCTTGTATGCCCTTCATGCCACCAATAGAAGCAGATGAACATTCTAATGGACCTTGATATTCAGTTAATACCAACAGACTTGCCCCAGTATCCAAAAGAAAGGAAATAATCTTACCAGATACTATCCCAATTACCCTGGGTTTCACGGACTCACTAGATGTGGAGGCGAAGGATCCCAGGTACCCTCAGTCTTCCATTGTCGGCACCAGCAGTGAAGAGATTTCCTCCTGTGATGGTTGGGGGGCTTCATTATGAGCAGCATCTGAATGGGGAAGATGTCCCCGTTGAGGGCATTCCATCGTCCAGTGTCCGCAAAGACTGCAAGTTGGGCATGGTTTGGTGGGAGGCCAGGGGTTAGGACAAGCCTTTGCCCAGTGTCCAGGGTTGCCTCATTGAAGACAGACTCCTGGAGAGGTGGGGGAGTTTCCCTTTGGGTTATTAGGAGGCTTTTGTGTAACTGCCTTTTGGACAGTGGAGGCAAGCATCTGGTATTTTAAATGGAGATGTTTGTCTTCTTGAAGTTTTTGTTCCTCATGTCTGTTGTTAAAGACCCAGAAGGTTGCATTTAGGAGCTCCTGCCAAGATGTCTGAGGACCCTCCTCTAATTTTTGTAATTTTTTGTGGATATCTGGGGTGGACTGGGAAATAAATTGGAGGTAGAGAAAAGTTTGACCTTCTCTAGATTCTGGATCCACATTGGTATATTTTAGCATAGCTTCAATGAGGTGTGATAAGAAAAGGGCAGGGTTTTCCTGGTGCTCTTGTGTAATTTCTCTGAGCTTTTCATAATTAACTGTCTTATAAGCATTTTTGTCCATGCCTGTGAGGAGACGGGTAATCATGTGGTCTCTTCACCTGATGCCATTGTCTCCCTGTTGGTAAGTCCAGTCTAGGCCTCTACAGGGGACTGCATCATTGGCCACTGGATTTTGTATAGGGGCTTGATTATGGAGTTCATCTGTGTGTGTTTCAGCTGACTGCCAGATGCGCTCTTTTTTGTCAGGGGTGAGGGTGGAGGTTAGAATTATATAAATGTCATGCCAAGTTAAATTAAAGGATTGGGTTATGTGCAGGAATTCCCTATGATAGATTTTCAGAGAAAGATCCTAGACACTGTTCGATCTGTGACAATTCAGACATGGAGAAAGGGGATATGAACACAAGCAATGCCTTCAACCCTAGGGCCTTCCCAGAGAGGGAGAATGGCAGAGGTGGTTTGGCTAGCTGGAGTAGTGTTTGAATGGGTAATGGGTGGAGAAGGATGAGGGTTCGGATTTGGCACTAAAGGCTGGGGGCAAGAGGGGCCAAAGAGATGGAGGGTTTGGATGGGTAAGAAATGGATGCAGGGGTTGAGAGTATGGAGGGAGTTCATCTGCAGGGTCAAAGGGGATTTCAGGGGAAGAGGTTTCAGAGGGAGGAGAGACCCAGGGAGGTTTTCATTAAGAAGAAGGATTTCACGAGGGGTGCAAGCTTGACATAAAGAGGGTTGGGATTTAAGGTAGAAGGAAGCCTGCATATAGGGAACCTCTTGCCATTTGCCATTCCTGGTTATAAAGTTGTCAAGGTCCCTGAGAATTTGAAAGTCAAAGGTGTCGTTTTCAGGCCATCAGCTGTCATTATCTAATTTGTATTGGGGCGAGGCCATGTTGCAATGAAAAATTAAACACTTTGACTTTAGGTTCCCGCATAAGCCAAGTTTGGTGAGGTTGTGAAGGAGACAGTCCAGTGGGGAGGACATAGGAATGTGGAATTGTTTGGCACCTATGTGGACTGATAAGAGGAGGCCGAGAGTATCTGTTTTTGTTCTAGGCATCCCCAGACAAAAGACAGAGACCTGAAATCCTCTTTATAAAAAGGACAGTTAAGCTGAGAAGAAACTGAGCATCCCCAAGATTTCTTCAACTTAGTCCCACAGGTCCTCCAAGGACCAGGACGGCAGACCTGACTTTCCTAGGTACTGTGAGAAAGCTAGGAAAGGCAAATCTTACCGGTTGGCTGGATTCGTGTCTGATGTTGGATGTTCTGGTTGGAATCACTAAAGGGCCTCCTGGACTGGAGCCACGTGAGGAAGAGAGAGAGAAAGAAGAGGGAGGAAGAGTGGACAAGGGTTAGAGAGCAAAATACCTGTTGCAGGCAGTCAAGGTGGATTCCCGAGACCTGAGGGTTTTGAGAACCCACTGGGGAGTAGCCCCAGCCCAAGCCTCACAGTCCCCTTCAGATTAGTTATCCACCTCATGCAAACTGCTTGAAAAGTGAAGAGAGAGAAAAAACATGACAGGTGGCCAGAGACCCTCAGGATCCAGGAGTTATCTCGGGACGAACTGCCGCTGCCCACTGCTTCCTGGGTTGCAAGAGAGCCTCTACCCCCAACAGCCGTCCCAGGTTTCGGCACCAAATGTGAGTTGAAGAAAGAAGAAGGAAACTTGAAAAGTGGCTGAACAGTCAAAGACAGGTTTATTTTAGAATAAACCTGAGAGGGGCTTCTGGCTGATTTTTTTTTTGGTCAGGAACATTCTCTCTTACAGACTAAGGGTACTTAAGGATTTAGGGAGGGAGAGCTTATCACAGGTTCAGAATGTTTCTGGGTAGAGGAGAGTTTTATTGTGGGTTTGGAATGTCTGGTCAGAGGGGAGGTTATCTCAGGGTTGGCATGTCTCTGGTCAGAGGGGATTTATCTCAGGTTTGGAAGGTTTCTGGTCAGAGGTGTCATTTGTCGTTCATGGTCATGCTGACATTAGCCATTAGGCTGATGTTTTGGGGCTGGATTTAGGCAGTTTTTAATCAAGGGGAACTTAAAATAGCAGTGCTTGTCCAAGATGGCAATGCTCCTGTTCTGTCAAAGATGGAATTGTGAAATAGAATTTGTTTGAAGATACATTTGTTCATTCAACAGAAGTTTCTTGAGGGCCCATTATAAGGCTAAATTATATTTCCACCTGAACAGTTTAATTGATGTTGCACTATCTGGCCCACAGTGGATCATGTCTCTTGGAGAAGTAATATTTAGACAGATCCAAATTGAATGTGGTAGTTGTAGATCTTTGTGATGCTTATGTGGACTTCTCTGACATCTGTACAAGTTATTAATATTGAAAACAAGTACTCCTATAAATCAGTGATTGAAAAAAATACTTCTGCAGGGATTAGAATTGATCCACTTGAATCTGTTTTCTACTTTTACCAGATTTCACTTGAAAAAAATGTCTACTCTGCTATAGACAGTATGTTTGGACTTAAAATGAAATGTCTGAAATGACGGAGGCCTGTTTGCATCGGGCGGCATTGAATATAAAAGTTTAGAAAACAATACAGAATCAAATATTTATTAAGCACTCGATATAGAATTGGCACTGTGCTGGGCATCAGGTTTATGGTAGGAACAAATAAAATGGACCATGTTGTCATGGAGTTTCATGGGGATGACCAACTTTAAATAAACAATTACATGAGCAGGCCAAGCACAGTGGCTCATACCTGTAATCCCAGCACTTTGGGAGGCTGAGGCGGATGGGTCACTTGAGGTTAAGAGTTTGAGACCAGCCTGGCCAACATGATGAAACCCCGTCTCTACTAAAAATACAAAAATTAGCAGATGTTGTGGCACACACCTGTAGTCTCAGCTACTTTGGAGGCTGAGGCAGGAGAATTGCTTGAACCAGAGGGCAGAGATTGCAGTAAACGGAGATCGCACCACTGTATTCCAGCCTAGGTGACAGAGCGAGATCCTGTCTCAGAAAAAGAAAAAAAAAATCTGCAGGAACAAACTATGGTCAGAGCTGTGAAAGGAAAGCAATGGCATGGAGAGAAATGAAAGCAGGGGTGAGGTGAGGTTTCTCTGGGGTCACAATTGTGGGGAGGCCTAAAGGATGAGTGGGCACAGAGCAGTGGGTGCTAGGTGGAAGGAAGGACATGTGAGAAGGTAAAAGTGGAAAAGGTGATGTCAAAGTTCAAGAACAGTCAGAAGAGCATGTGCTTTGAGTGCAATGAGCAGGGGCACAGTGCCTTGAGATGAGGGTGCTGAGGAGACAGGGTCCTCCTCATCTGGTACCTTATAGCCCATTTAAGGGCTTTTTGTTTTTGTCGAATGCAAGGGTTGGCTATTGGAGGGTTTCGGCAACAGAGAGACATAGCTAGACTCAGTTTTCATCCCTCTGGTTGCTGTGTGGGTCATAGATTGGAGTAGGGGAAGAGAGGAAGTGGGGATCCAGTTAACAAGGTACTGCCATGGCCTAATGGAAGCATGGACTGGGGTGAAGATGTTGGAGGCAGAGGAAAGTGGGCAGATACCAGCAATGTGTTTTGGAGGTAGAATTGACAGGTCTTAATTATGGAACACGAAGCTTGAGGGAGAAGAGAAAACCAAGTAGAAACCTAGGCAGGCTTAGAGCATATGCCCATTTCTCTTATAACAGCTTGATGATGTTAGCTGTGGAGCACCATATAGCAATTCCTTTGAACATTTTGTGTTTGTGATAGGATTTTTATCATGGCTTTTTTTTTCTGTTTTTGTTTTGTTTTGTTTTTGTTTTTTTGAGAAGGAGTTTTGCTCTTGTCGCCCAGGCTAGAGCATAGAAGTGTGATCTTGGCTCACTGCAACCTCTACCTCCAAGGTTCGAGCGATTCTCCTGCCTCAGCCTCCTGAGTAGCTGGGATTACAGGCGCTTGCCACCACACCTGGCTAATTTTTGTATATTTAGTAGAGATGGGGTTTCACCATGTTGGCCAGGCTGGTCTTGAACTCCTGACTTCAGGTGATCCACTCGCCTTGGCCTACCAAAGTGCTGGGATTACAGGCATGAGCCAATGCACCCGGCCTTATCATGGCTTTTGAAAAGCCAGGAGTTGACTGTGACTGCCAGGGAAGATATGCTGTGTTAGACTTGCCCTGGGAGGAGTGAGAGGACTACTCTTTGTGAGTCAAGAGTTTCTGCCAAGTGGGTCTTATTCAGAAGGAGAGAGTCATATTTGTTATACTGTCCATTTCACAAGTGACATTAAAGGGAAAGGAGTGGGGAGGCAAGGAGGGGGTGAGCATAAAATGTCAAAATAACCGTGGTTTTTATCTTTAAGGTTTGGCACAGATTTTAAAGAAATAGAATTCATTAGCTCGGGTGGATTTGGCCAAGTTTTCAAAGCAAAACACAGAATTGACGGAAAGACTTACGTTATTAAACGTGTTAAATATAATGGCGAGTAAGTAGTAAATGTTTAAATTTTTTGAATGGCAAGGTATGCTGAATCTGCACTATTTCTTTTTATGCTTCTCCTTTATTAGGATATCATTTATTTCTTTCTCATACTCGTTAAACATTTCATTCTACCAAGAGGATAGTTTGGCTTACTCCAAGATGATCTCACTTTACTGTGGTTATTTCAATAAAAATGGTATACCATTGATCATCCTTTCGGTGCTATCTTCAGAACTAAAGCTATAGAGTCATTTGCTTTAAAGTGGCATGCAAATTCATGAAACGCTCCATATTTTAAAAACCGTGGCACCAAATAGAACTTTCATTACCCATAAAAAAGGTGATCTTTGAGATGTTCTAGTCTTACCTCCCTATTTTACAGATGAGGAGACTAAGATCCAGAGATGTAAAGTGATTTTGTCTAAGATAAAAGCTAGATGGTAATTGTTCTCTGGTTGTCTGTTATTGTATAAGGCACTGCTCCAAAATGCAGTGGCTTAAAAACAGCAATTTATTGTTATCTCTGATGGTTTCATGGGTTGATTGTGCTCATCTGGACAATTCTCACTTGGTGTCTCAGAGGCATTTGCAGTCAGTAGTCAACTGAAACCTTGACTACAGCCTGTCCTAGGCTGGATATCCAAGCTGGCTAGCAGTTGACACTGGCTGTGGGCTGGAAGTTCAGGTGGGACTGTGAACCAGAATACTTCCACATGCCCTCTCTGTGGGGATTGGGCTTCTTACAACTTAGTGGCTGGGTTCCAAGAACTATTGTCCCCAGAACAAGTCATCCAAGAGACCAGGAGTGAGTGGCAAGGCTTCTTTTGACCTAGTCAGAGGAGTTCCAGAACATCACTACCATTAAGTTATATTGGTTAAACAAGTCACTGGAGCCAGCTTAGATTCAAGGTGGGGGGGGCGGCGGTGGCAAATAGGCTCTACCCGTTAATTTAAGGAGTGGAAGCATGTATGGGAGGATAAAGAATTGATCAAGATTATCTTTGGACATGATCTCCTATGTAATAAGATTGGGATTTAGAACTCATCCCCTGGAATGACAATTCAATGTGTTCCCACTGTAACCCACTGCTTCCAACATTTGTTTTCTGTATTATCTGCCCTCTCACTCCCACTGGATAGCAGAACTCCTTCAGGAAGGAAAACAAATAGAAAGGAGGTCTTAAATCACATGGTCACCAATTCACCAATCTTGCTTGTTGCACTCTGGCAATTGTTACTATGTGTAGCTTGGCCAGACCAATCTGATCCCTCAAAGACTAGCAAAGGAGATGGGAAAGGGATCTGGGCTAAGAAAAATGATATGTGCAAAGGAGAGGTAGGTGTGGAGTGCTGGATGTTCTTAGCCCAGTTAAACAAACCTATTTCTTCTCTCATAGACGATGCCTTGCATTTGAAATAGGATCATTCCTACTCTGTTCATTGTTTTATTTAACAAGAATGAAGGACAGCTGTACTGTTATTCTTTCCAGTAGATAGCAATTTTTTTAAAATGGTAATAATATCCCAGCTACTTGGGAGACTGAAGTGGGAAGATTGCTTAAGGCCAGGAATTTGAGATCAGCCTGAGCCACATAGTGAGACCCAGTGTCAAAAAAGAAAAAAAAAAGAAAAGAAAAAAAAATGAGGGCCAGGCATGGTGGCTCACACCTGTAATCCCAGCACTTTGGGAGCCTGAGGTGGGCAGATTACTTGAGGTCAGGAGTGTGAGACCAGTCTGGCCAACATGGTGAAACCCTGTCTCCACAAAAATACAAAAATTAGCCAGGCGTGGTGGCACGCACCTGTAATCCCAGCTGCTTGGGAGGCTGAGGCAGGAGAATTGCTTGAACCGGGGAGGTGGAGCTTGCAGTGAGCTGAGATCACACCACTGTACTCCAGCGTGGGCAAAAGAGCGAGATCCCATCTCAAAAAAAATAAAAGATAATTATGTTGATGAAGGTCCAGTATCTTGGGCATTTCTAGTAGTTTATACATTGGTATAACATATATATATATATTTTTTTTTTTTTTTGAGGCAGAGTCTCACTCTGTCGCCCAGGCTAGAGTGCAGTGGTGCATTCTCGGCTCACTGCAACCTCCATCTCCCGGGTTCAAGCAATTCTCTGCCTCAGCCTCCCAAGTAGCTGGGATTACAGGTGCCCACCACCATGCCTGGCTAATTTTTGTATTTTTAGTAGAGACAGGGTTTCACTATGTTGGCCAGATGGTCTCGATCTCTTGACCTTGTGATCTGCCTGCCTTGGACTCCCAAAATGCTGGGATTACAGGCGTGAGCCACCACACCTGGCCCAGCCAGTTATTTTTAATGGCTGCAAAATAGCCATTGATCAGGGGACAGAACAAATATATTTACTCATTTCTTTACTGCCAAATATTTTGTTTGTTCTAATTTTTCACTGTTAATTGAATGACACCATGATTTATATCTTCTTGGATATAAATCCATAATTTGACTAACATTCTTTTTTTTTTTTTTCTTTTTTCTGTTTTTGGAGATAGAGTCTCACTCTGTCACCCAGGCTGTAGTGCAGTGGTGTGTTCATGGCTGGGTGCAGTGGCTCATGCCTGTAATCCCAGCACTTTGAGAGGCCAAGGCTGGCAGATCACTTGAGGTCAGGAGTACAAGACCAACCTGGGCAACATGGCAAAACCCTGTCTCTATAAAAAAATACAAAAACTAACCAAGTGTGGTGGTGTGTGCCTGTGGTCCTAGCTACTTGGGAGGCTGAGGTGGGAGGATCGCTTGAGCCATAGGGGTGCAGGTTGCAGTGAGCCAAGATCACCACTGTACTCCAGCCTGGGTAACAGAGTGAGACCCTGTCTTAAAAAAAAAAAAAAGAAAGAATCTAAAATAATAACAGATTATTTTAGGATTGTCAAAGTATCAGTATTTTTTTTTATTTTTGCAAATTTTATGTCATATAGTTTAGAACTTCTTGTGTTAAAAAATAAAATTGTCAAATGTTTGATTATCCTTCCTCATCTTTGAAATCTCCAATTTATTTACTGCATTTAGCATGAAATTGTCTTAGGTCTTGGCAGCACATCCCTATAAAGCCTCCCACCATCTCACTTTCTCTGCATAAGTTATCCTCTTTGTGTATATTTGCCACACATTGAGAATCCTGAATTAGGTACTTCACACTGCGTGCGTTACTTAGCCTTGCTGCCTCAATGTGATTTGCTTGTGAAATCCAAAGATTTTAACACAAGTCTAAGCAAAACATAATGTATGATTTAGCTATGAAAAATTGCATCAGCTGGGTCCAGTGGCTCATGCTTGCAATCCCAGCACTTTGGGAGGCTGAGGCGAATGGATTGCTGGAGCCCAGGAGTTTGAGACCAGCATGGGCAGCATGGCAAAACCCCATCTCTACAGAAAATAGGAAAAATTAGATTGGTCTGGTGGTGTGTTCCTGTGGTCCCAGCTACTCAGGAGACTGAGGTGGGAGGACTGCTTGAGGATAGGAGGTTGAGGCTGCAATGAGCCAAGGTCGTGCCACTGCACTCCAACCTGGGTGACAGAGCAAGACCCCATCTCAATAAAATTAATTAATTAATTAATTAAAATGGCATCACTGGCATTTCAAGAGTACTAAAGAAGGTTTTTAAATTGTCTGATGTTTGGCATTAAGTCGCTGCCTTTTATTTATTTTGAGACACAGTCTTGCTCTGTCACCCAGATTGGAGTGCAGTGGTGTGATCTTGGCTCACTGCAACCTCTGCCTCCCGGGTTCAAGCGATTCTCCTGCCTCAGCCTCCCAAGTAGCTGGGATTACAGACATGCACCACTGTGCCCAGCTAATTTTTTTGTATTTTTAATAGAGATGGGGTTTCACCATGTTGGTGAGGCTGATCTTGAACTCCTGACCTCGTGATCCACCCACCTTGGCCTCCCAAAGTGCTGAGATTACAGGCATGAGCCACTGCGCCCGGATGCTGCTTTTTATTTTATCCTGAGAGTGAGAACAGCTATGTTTTTTTTGCAGTATGTTCACTTTTTCCTTTTGAATGTCCTGGCTTCCATTCTAAAACTGTGTGAGAACCATAGCAATGGTTTAATAAAGGAATGTAGACAGTTCTCTGTTACATGAGGTGTTTTGTGGTTGTTATGTGAGATGTACACTGACACTGCCATGTTCCCTGTTCCTTTTAACTAGGAAGGCAGAGCGTGAAGTAAAAGCATTGGCAAAACTTGATCATGTAAATATTGTTCACTACAATGGCTGTTGGGGTGGACTTGATTATGATCCTGACATCAGTGCTTATGATGCTGAGAGCCCTGATTATGATCCTGAGAACATCAAAAATAGTTCAAGGTAACTAAAAACAAATTCTCATAGCCATAATAGGATGGAAGGAAATTGTTATTTACTATGTGTGGGCCACTGGATAAGGCCATTAATTATCACAATTAATAATCGCAATTCCCTCTGAGAGACACTGTTATCTCTCCGTTCCACAGGTAAGGAGAAAGTGAAAATCTCTTTCTTGTTCCTCCTCTTGCTGCACACTTGCTCTCACAACCCTTTGTTACATCCTCACCTGTCTTCAAAATCTCAGGTTCAGCTTTCCTGACTCCATTGTTTAATGGAGAGCCTTGTTCACATGCCAGCTTCAGTGCAGGCTGTAGTGTAGTCTTGTGAAGAGAGTTTTAACACATAGATGCTGCATCTGGGGGCTCCTTCCTCAGCTACCAACACTTTTCTATCCCTCTCTTAGGCTGTGACTGGTGTGGTGCAGTCAAAGGTTCTCTTTGGAATGTAACTATACCACTTATGCTGGGGTGATGGGCAGTGAAAATATTTTTAAGACCACAAAGTGAGATGGGGGCACCCTCATGTTTCATGTCAGTTAAGCCGCTGCCAAACAACTGGAGATCCTAAAGAGCTGGCGTCTGTCTTTGAAAGTCACCCAACCTATTATGGGGACAGTCCTCTCACTAAAATCCTGAGGCCAATGGGGTCCTGTTCATTCATTTTCTCCTGCCCCACCTCCATCTCCATGTCATGTAACTGAGAACTTTACCATCAGTTCAGGAGTTATTGACCATCAGCATACAGGACTTTAGTTTTCAGCAAATTCTTGGCTACCTCTTCCTGTTTACAAGCCAACATATATACAAAGAATATAAATGAATATTGAGGCTAACTTAATTCAGAAAAAAAAAAAAAACATGGTTAGCAAAAAAAAAAAAAAATCAGTCCTCCAATTTATATCTCTTAGTAATTTGTTGACACTTCTCCTAGAGTAGTACCTTTCCTATTGTTTTAGGTTTGCTTTCTCTTTACTCTCTCCTATTAAACTATTATCCCCATGATGGCAAGGATAGTGTCTAACTCATTTTCTCATCTCTAGGTGCTTTTCATGATCAGTAGATGGAGGGTGAATTAAAAGGTTTCAAAATTACTTTATATAATAATGAAATTTAGTTTCCTGCAACTCTATTGTATTCGTGTTCCTATTTCTATCTGTTAGCAAAGGTGATTGCAGATCTTCAGCAATAAAGAATGGGTGGCTCGAATGCAGTGGCGAAATCTTGGCTCACTGCAAGCTCCGCCTCCCGGGTTCACGCCATTCTCCTGCCTCAGCCTCCCAAGTAGCTGGGACTACAGGCACCCGCCACCACACCCGGCTAAGTTTTTGTATTTTTTAGTAGAGACGGGGTTTCACCGTGTTAACCAGGATGGTCTCGATCTCCTGACCTCATGATCCACCAGCCTCGGCCTCCCAAAGTGCTGGGATTACAGGCATGAACCACCGTGCCTGGCATCTTCTTTTTTCTTTTTGAGACAGAGTCTTACTCTGTCGCTCATGCCAGAGCTCAATGGTGTGATCTCAGCTCACTGCAACCTCTGCCTTCTGGGTTCAAATGACTCTTGTGCCTCATCCTCCTGAGTAGCTGAGACTGCAGGTGCCATGCCACCACACCCAGCTAATTTTTGTATTTTTAGTAGAGCTGGGGTTTCGTCCTGCTGCCCAGGCTGATCTCAAACTCCTGAGCTCGAGCAATCCGACCGGCCTGGGCCTCCCAAAGTGCTAGGATTATAGGTGTGAGCCACTGTGCCCGGCCCGGCTCATATTTTATAAATTAGCTAAACAAATAAAGCTCTGGACATCTGGGAACTTATGATTAAAATAAAAAATGGCCTATTATATTTTGATTCAAATTTGTTTATTATATTTAGATTTATATTTTGAGACATGTTTTGGCGTTCTTAAGATAAGGTATAAGCTTTTAAAAAGTTATGTATTTTTTATAAATTTATATTTATTGTTACTTTTAACATACTATGAATTTTATACGCAGATTAAAGACTAAGTGCCTTTTCATCCAAATGGAATTCTGTGAAAAAGGGACATTGGAGCAATGGATTGAAAATAGAAGAGGCGAGAAACTAGACAAAGTTTTGGCTTTGGAACTCTTTGAACAAATAACAAAAGGGGTCGATTATATACATTCAAAAATATAATTCATAGAGATCTTAAGGTAAGTGGAAAAATGTACTTTATTAATAGATATATATATATATATAATTTAGTAATTTTAAAATATATCTTCTCAGCAGGGCACAGTGACTCACGCCTATAATCCCAGCACTTTGGGAGACTGAGGCAGGCAGATTACCTGAGGTCATGAGTTTGAAACCAGCCTAGCCAACATGGAAACTCTGTCTCTACTAAAAATACAAACATTAGCTGGGCATGATGGTGTGCACCTGTAATCCCAGCTACTCGGGAGGCTGAGGCAGGAGAATCGCTTGAACCTGGGAGGGGAGGTTGCAGTGAGCCGAGATTGCTCCACCACACTCCAGCCTAGGTGAAGAGTAAGACTTGTCTCAAAAAAATAAATAAATAAATAAATAATAAATAAATAAATAAATAAGTAAATATATATGTGTGTGTACATAAAATAAGATAGATATATTTTTTCTCTAGTTTTAGAATAGTGGTTGATTGGTAGTTACGAGAAAATGATATCTAAACATTTCCATGCAAATGATTACTGTGACTGGCACAGCCACCTGACTGCTCTGTCCCTGCTCCTCCTGCCTCCTCTAAGTGACTCAGGCTTATTCGAGAGGCAGAGGGGACTCTGCTGACTGTGGCTTTAGGAATATGGTTCCCTAATCTCTCAGTCATTACTCTTGAGGGCTGTCACAGCTACTGGGTCCAGAGTCTAATATTGTCTTGGTTAAACATTTCGACCCCATGATTGGAAAGTTGCAGTAATCCCAGACTGGGAAAGTATATCATCCCTTAGTATTTTCATTTTCCTCTGGCTTTTATGGTCTGGACAAGGAGTTTCCCTATTTTTACTTCTCATCAAAATGACAAAAGGTAAGAGGCAGAGCAGCCCTTCCCAGCCTTTCTTCCATTTCCTATTCCCTGTGACTTGCCTAGCCTGTCACAAGCTGGCCATCCTGAATCCTGTCCCTGGACCTTTGCTCATGTTCTTCTCTCTCATGGAATATACACTTCTGCCTGTCCCCTTTGCTTGTAAGTCCTTTACTGAGCCTTTCCTGATCACTCTGGAACTGCCTTTTTCTGTTCTAGGCAGAAGTACCTTACTTATGTGACTAACTGCTTACCCTACCCCTCTAAAACGGCCAGGAATAAGGAATGAAACAAAAAATTCCTTGAGAGAAATAAGTGCCCATATATACAGTTGTTATTGGGCTCAGATAGGAATGAGTAGTCCTTAAAAGGTATTACTTCCGTGGTCTGCCCAGGGGCTGGATGTCTGATGCATTGGTGTTTTGAGTCTGCCTGGTTCCAGTATGTCTATTCTACAATACCTGAAGTTATTATTTGAAGTTGGAACATTGTCAGGACTATTTAAAAAGGATAAATGTAGAGTTGGTCATGCTTTCACTTTGGGATAAATCATACATATAGTTAAATAACAAATAAGCACAATTATTTCTATATACAATAATTTGCAAATAAATGCAGAAGTATAGGCATTAAGTTCCTCGTCCTCAGAATGAATTAGCAAAATTCTGACTGGCGCCTACCCACTTACCTGCCAACTATGTCCTGCACTGTATATACCCTGTGTCATGGACTGATCTTTTCTTGCGTCTATTTGCAGAGAATTTTTGCTCTTGCTGCGGTTGCTCAAGGGTCAGACTTTATTATTATTCTTAAATTTTTAATTTTCTTTTCTTTTTTTTTTTTTTTTTGAGACAAGATCTTGCTCTTTTGCCCAGGCTAGAGTGCAGTGGCACGATCACGGCTCGTGACAGCTTTGACCTCCTAGGCTCAAACAGTCCTCCCATCTCAGCCTCCTGAGTAGCTGGGACCACAAGTGTGCACCACCACACCTGACTAATTTTTTGTGTTTTTGTAGAGACAGGGTCTCACCATGTTGCCGAGGCCGGTCTCAAACTTTTAGACTCAAAGCGATCGTCTTGCCTCAGCCTCTGAAAGTGCTGGCATTCCAGGTGTGCTCCACTGCACCCGGCCTGAAGCTCTGACATTGAGACTTCTTTCATCTTCTATAACTTTTCTAGCTCTCACTACTACAGTTGTTGATTTATCTCCTTTAAGAAAAGATACAATGAAGATGTACACCTTTTGGGTTATGCTTTGCAAAACAGTAGCGGTAGGTAGTTTTGCCAGGAAATGGTCTTTACCCAATGCGGCCCCTCTTACAAAAGTCTCCAAGTGTTTAACCACTTTCTGTTGGAATCTTAGGAACTAGACCAAAGGCACTGAGAAGGGACACAGAGGTTTCTGGAGTGAGGACTTCTTATCCAAGTCTGCTTCTCTCTAAAATGTTCAGTCTCCTAAAGCCCAGGCTCTGGTCATCTTCAGCCTGAGCATCAGCCCTGTTCCTGTGCCTCCTATGTGAAGTTTGTACCCCTTTATTTTGTCTAGTCATAACTGATTAGACAAAATGTGACATTATTGTTTTTATTTATTTTGGTTTTTGTTTTTTTGAGACAAGGTCTCGCTCTGTTTGTTGCCTAGGCAGGAGTGCAGTTACATGATCTCAGCTCGCTGCAGCCTCAACCTCCTAGGCTCAAGCAATCCTCCCACCTCAGCCCCCCACATAGCTGGGACTACAGGCACAGGCTACCAAGCCGGGCTATTTTTTGATATTTTGTAGAGACAGGATTTCACTATGTTGCCCAGACAAGTCTTGAACTCCTGAGCTCAAGTGATCTGCCAACCTTGGCCTCCCAAAGTGTTGGGATTGTAGACATGAGTGGCAGTAGAGTGATCTCAGCTCACTGCAACCTCTGTCTCCCGGGTTCAAGCAATTCTCCTGCCTCAGCCTCCCGAGTAGCTGGGATTCCAGGCCACCACGCCTGGCTAAGTTTTTGTATTTTTAGTAGAGACAGGGTTTCACCATGTTGGCAAGGTTGGCCTTGAACTTCTGGGCTCATGCGATCTGCCCGCTTCAGCCTCCCAAAGTGCTGGGATTACAAGCATGAGTCACTTCGCCTGGCCCACTTTTTCTTTTTAATGAACTATAAAAAGTGATCTGATATTTTTACTAGATAGCCTCATCCAGCTTAGATATTTACATGGCTTCATACATTCAATTTTCTCTTTCTTAGAGTCAGGTGATAGCCTTATGTGGGACTAGCAGTTCCACTTGCAATCCCAGCATATTCTTACACTGCAGCTTGAACATAGCATAGGAATATTTTCTCTTCACATCCACCCCACATCTGTCTACAGCTTTCCATCTGTATTATTGGTGTTAGGCTCCAATCAGACTGTTAATTGAATTCTAATCCAACTGCTAATTGCTGCATGAGCCATCATCTCGGGCTGGCTTCTCAGAAGCTCCTCCTTCAGCCTTCCCTGGGCTTGTGGTCTCTTCCCTCTCAGGTACTTACTAGGTAGACCCTCTCATAAGTGCATTATCCCATAGAGTCTGTGTGTATAGCCTAACATTGTATTAAAAGTCCAGCCTTTTCAAAAATAGCAAAATATTAATTTTCTCATCAACTACCTTCCTGTTTTTATGGTCTTTAGAATATTGGTCAGTATAGCTGGGTGTGGTGGCCTGTGGTCCCAGCTACTTGGGAGGCTGAGGTGGGAGGATCGCTTGAGCCGAGGAAGTTGAGGCTGCAGTGAGCCATGATCATGCCACTGCAATCCATCCTGGATGACAAAATGAGACCCTGTCTCAAAAACAAACAAAAAGAATATTGGTCAGTACCTCCTATGACCTGGGCATGGTGGCTCATGCCTGTAATCTCAGTACTTCGGGAGGCCGAGGTGAGCGGATCACTTGAGGTCAGGAGTTTGAGACCAGCCTGGCCAACATGGCAAAAACCCATCTCTACTAAAAATACAAAAAAATTAGCCAAGCATTGTGACACATGCCTGTAATCCCAACTCCTCGAGAGGCTGAGGCGAGAGAACTGCTTGCACCCAGGAAGCAGAGGTTGTGGTGAGCCGAGATCATGCCACTACACTCCAGCCTGGGCGACAGAGCGAGACTCCATCTTACAAAACAAAACAAAACAAAACCCCTCCTATAAAGCTGTGGAGTCAGAATGATCACTTGTATTCTGTTCTTCCTTTAAAAAAAAAAAATCTGCTTAAAGAATTGCATGGATAAAAATATTTCAGAGCTAGTTATTAGCTTCCAATAAACTTGCTATGCCTTCACGGTGGAAGGGATATGTTTGTTGAGAAGTTGTCAGAGGCTTGGAGAAAAGACCCCCAGGAGAAATTCTGCACAGGCTAATCTGCAGTATTGTTGGGAATGGAACCATTCCGAGAATCTCAAAGTTGGAAGGGGTCTTAAGGATGTCTGCTTCAGTCCCTATCAGATCGTGGACTCATATTTGCAACATTTCCTCTAGTGGTTGTTCAGCCCTATCTTGGGATGGGGAACTGTCTAACTCCCATTCTTTGGACAACACTATTAGGATATTAGGATATTGTAAAGCTAATCTTTAGGTCATTTCCACCCTATAGTCCTGGATCTTTTCCCTTGGACCATGCAGAGTGAATCCACCTTTCTATGTATAATTAAGACATGTGGTAATAGTATGTCAAGTTGGTACATGTAAGTTAAATATTTTTTTTTCATAGCCAAGTAATATATTCTTAGTAGATACAAAACAAATAAAGATTGGAGACTTTGGACTTGCAACATCTCTGAAAAATGATGGAAAGCGAACAAGGAATACGGGAACTTTGCGATACATGAGCCCAGAACAGGTAAGGTCTCTTTCCTGTCTCTCTATATTTTACTTATTTTATTTTTAAAATTATAAAAAGAGTAGACACTTATTTTGTTTTAGAGACAAGGTCTTGCTCTGTCACCCAGGCTGGAGTGCAGTGGTATGATCATTGCTCACTGCAGTCTCAAAATCCTGGGCTCAAGCAATCTTCCCACCTCAGCCTCCTGAGTAGCTAGGACTAGAGGTGCATACCACCGTGCCCAGCAAATTATTTTCATTTTAATTTTTATTATTTATTTATTGTAGAGACAAGGTATCACTATGTTTCCCAGGTTGTATTTCACTATTTTCTTATCGAAGGGTATTTATTTAGGTTGTTTACAACTTCATAAACTTATAGACATTCCTCCTTATTTTGGATCCCAAGAACAAGTAATTCTATGATAATCTGTGATATATTTCTTGAGGTAAAGTGATTGAATAGATTGACAACTGCATTTCAAATTTAATTGCTATTTAATTGTCATTCCAAAAAAAGTGGTTCTAATAATACTCTCCCCTCAAAATGTATGAGATTGCTGCATCATCATACTCTCCAGTGGTCAGTTTTGGGCAGTATGTCGAATTAGGAGTATCTTGCTCTTTTAGTTTGTATTTTCCAGATTTTTAGTAAGGTATGCCCTCTTTTCGTATATTTACTTATACATTTTCTGCAAATTCTCTACTCCTATCCTTTCCCAATTTCTCATAATTAAGTTCTCTTTTTCTCATGTATCGGTAAGGAATCTTGATATATATTGGGTGTTGATTCCTTATCTGTTAACTATATTATAGAATTTTTCTCCTTGATTGTTACTTCTTGTTTATAATGCCAATTTTTTTTTTTTTTTTTTTTTTTGAGACGGAGTTTTGCTCTGTGATGTCACCAAGGCTGAAGTGCAATGGCATGATCTCAGCTCACGGCAACTTCTGCCTTCCGGGTTCAAGCAATTCTCCTGCCTCAGTCTCCCAAGTAGCTTGAATTACAGGCACCCACCACCATGCCCAGCTAAGTTTTGTATTTTTAGTGGAGACGGGTTTCACCATGCTGGCCAGGCTGGTCTCAAACCCCTGACCTCAGGTGATCCACCTGCCTCGGCCTCCCAAAGTGCTGGGATTACAGACATGCGCCACCAGACCCGGCACTGCAGCTTTTAAATTGTCATATTTATCAATACTTTCTTTATTGCTGCAATGTTTCTCATTTTTATTTTGGAGGCTTCTACTACAAGATTATGAAAATATTTTTTGGTTTTACTAACATAAAAATTAACTGCAATTTGAATTAACTTTTGTGTATGTATGAGAAAGGAATATAACCTGATTTTCCCCCTGTGAATACACAGTTGCTTCATCACTATGTGTTAAGCAGTTCATTATTTAAATGCTATTTTAAGGAAAATTTATAGAGACAGAAAATGGAACAGAGGTTATCTGGAGGAAGGGAGGAATGGGAACTTCTTGTTTAATGAGTATAACTTCTGTTTGGGATGATGAAAAGCTCTGGAAATAGATAGTGGTGATGGTTATACAACATTGTGAAGGTAGTTAATGCCACTGAATTGTAGGCATAAAAATGGTTAAAAGGGTAAATTTTATGTTTTGTCTATTTTACCACAATATTATTTTATGATATATAAAATACCCACACATTCATAGGTGTGTTTCTGGACTTTGTTCTATTTCATTGATTTATTTTTTATTTCTCTTTTTAATATTATGCTATTTAGATTATTGTAGCATTATAAAATAGGCTTTAGTATTCAAACAGCAGAACCTGCCACATTATTCTTCAATTTAAAAATGCTCTTAGCTGCTCACATTTACAATTCCAAATGAACTCTCGAATCACCTTGTCATCTTCCGTAACTGGTTTTGAGGTTTTGATAGCAATTGCATCAAATTTGAGGATTCAGGTGAGGAACATTGATATCCTTATATATTTGAGACTTCTCCAAAATTGGTATTTTCCCTCACTTATTCAAGTCATCCATCAGTCAGCTTTTGCCAGACTATGCTGTGGTAACAAATGACCCTGGTTTCTTAGTGGGGCAAAAAATACCAAGGGTCTACTTCTTGCTCACATGACAAGTCGGCAGCAGTCTGTCTGGCTTCAGTTTTGCTCCGCGTGTCTCCTTCATTCCAAGACCTAGGCTGAAGGAAAAATGCTATCTGAGTCACTGCCATCCTCAAGGCAGAAAGCAATGGCAGAAACTTGTGATGGCTTTTACATGTTCTGCTCAGCGGTGGCATACATCACTAAACATCATCGCCCAGAGCAAAAAGCATGGCCCAGCTCAAGGCAGTGAGTGAGGGTGGGGAAGAGTAATCCTCTCACTAGGAGGCCAGCACAGAATTGAGGGCAATCGTACAACCTACCTCAAAGCTACTTTTATACTCTTCAAGATAGATATAATTTATTATGCTATGTATATGCTCTCTCTCTCTATATATATATATCTCCTCTCTCTATATATATATATATATATTTTTTTTTGTTGTTGTTGTTTTTTTGTTTTTTGAGACAGGGTCTTGCTTTTCACCTAGGCTGGAGTGCAGTGGCACCATCATAGCTCACCGCTGCGTAGCCTCAACCTCCCTGGCTCAGGTGATCCTCCTGCCTTAGCCCCCTCAGTAGCCAGGACTACAGGCGCAAACCACCAACACCTGGCTCATTTTTTTGGGTATATTTTGTAGAGACTGGGTTTCACCATGTTGCCTAGGCTGGTCTTGAACTCCTGGGCTTAAGTGATCCACCTGCCTTCGCCTCCCAAAGTGCTAGGATTACAGGAATGAGCCAGCCACGGCGCCTGGGTATATTGTTTATATTTTTGAAGCTTTCTCCAAATCTGTATTGCATTTTGCTATTAAAATGAGATCCCACGCTTGAATCCGGGAAGTGGAGGTTGCAGTGAGCCAAGATCGCGCCACTGCACTGCAGCCTGGGCAACAAGAATGAGACTCCATCTGAAAAAAAAAAAAAGAAAAGAAATTCCATATCTCTAATTTGTTATTAGTATAGCTGTTAATTTTAAAAATATGTATCTTGATTTTTAATTGTGGTAAAATACACAAACATAAAATTTACCGCCTTCACCATATTTAAGTGTATGGTTTAGTGGCATTAAATGTGTTCACATTGTTGTGCTTTCATCACCACCATACATCCACAGATTACTTTTCATTTTGCAAAACTGAAACTTTACACCCACTAAAGAACCCTATTCTCCCCTCCCTACAGCCCAATCAACTACCATTCTACTTTCTGTCTGTATATTTGACTGTTCTAGATGCCTCATATAAGTGTAATCATGTAGTATTTACCCTTTTGTTACTGGCTTCTTTTACTCAGCATAATATCCTCAAGATTTATCCATGTTGCAGTATGTCAGAATTTCTTCTTAAGGCTGACTAATTCCATTGTTGTGTACACCACATTTTGTTTATCCATTTATCCATCAATGGACACTTAGGTTGCTTCTACCTTTGGACTGTGGTGAATAATGCTCCTGATGAACATGGGTGTACAGCTGTTGATTTTTAAATATTTGTCTTATGTATAGTCTCATTATTTGAATGTGGGTTTTTTTGGGGGTTGATTGCTTTTATTTTTCACCTTTTGGGCTGTTTATCCTATTTTAATTTCTGATTCGTAAATGCCCATTAAAGACTATTTTGCTGATAATACAGCTTTCAAAATACGTCTACTATTTTGTCATCCAAGAATAAATACACTGAGCTATCTGATGGTTTGAGAGTCTAGAATGGAGAAGGCACACACTTTTTCCTTTTGGGGGGCCACTTGGCCTAAAAAGTATAGAACACTAAAGAGAGCCAACGGCTCTCTTTAACCTCCCACTGCTTTCAATTATCTCCTGCATGCTATATTGCTGCCCTCACACTATTTGGTTAAAAACATTCATCATTTTACTTTACTTTTTATTATGTGTGTGTGTGTTTTTTTCTATTTAAAAACCTTTTGTTGGCTGGGTGCAGTGGCATACGCCTGTAATCCCAACACTTTGGGAGGCTGAGGTGGGCGGATCACCTCAGATCAGGAGTTTGAGACCAGCCTGGCCAACATATTGAAACTCCATCTCCACTTAAAAAAAAATACAAAAATACAAAAATGAGCCAGGTGTGGTGGCATGTGCCTGGAGTCCCAACTACTCTGGAGGCTGAGGCAGGAGAATTGCTTGAACCTGGGAGGCAGGGGCTGCTGTGAGCTGAGATCATGCCACTGCATTCCAGCCTGGGTGACAGCAAGACTCCGTCTCAAAAAAAAAAAAAAGCAACATTTTGTTGAGGAACAATTTATACACCATAAATTGCACAGATCTTAAGTGTATATTTTTCTGTTTTGACAAATGCATACACCTGTGTAACCTATAAGCCTATAAAGATATAGAACATTTTGCTCTTTCAAGCTCCTTTCCAGTCAATGCCTCCTCTCCACTGATCAGAAGCAACTAGTGCTCTGAGTTCTATCCCCATAGTTTAGTTCTTCCTGTTTTTAACCTTCATATGAATGGAATCAGACAGTAGGTACTCTTTTGTATTTAATTTCTTCATTCAAAATAATATCTTCTAGAAAAACTTTATTTGTTGCTCATACCAGCAGAGAATTCCTTTTTATTGCTGAGTCGTAGTCCATTGTATGAATATGCCACAATATGTTTATCCATTCTTCTGTTGTGGTCTTTTGAGTTGTTTCTAATTATGGAATATTGTGAATAAATACGCTATGAACAGCTGCAGTGCAAGTCACCTATGGGGTGCTATTTTAACTGCTTTATCTGCTGCATCTCATTTACCCTCACAGTTAAACTCTGTGGTTGATACTGTTGTTATCCTGATTTTATAACTGAGATTATTCCCATGTTAACCATTAATTTACACAGAGGATTCAGCTATTCGGCGGGACAGATTTGAACCTAGGCAGTCGGACTCCACAGATCTTGCTAATAAATAGATGTTGTGTGATGTAAGATGTTTTGGTCAAATAACGTTTTTGGGCTTTAGAAGGCTGGATATTTATGTAAGGAGTGTAACAAAGGTAAATCTATTTTGGTCTCTTTAGATTTCTTCACAAGACTATGGAAAGGAAGTGGACCTCTACGCTTTGGGGCTAATTCTTGCTGAACTTCTTCATGTATGTGACACTGCTTTCGAAACATCAGAGGTAAAATGATCTCACAGAAAGAGTTAAATAAGAAAAATTATTGACTACTACCTTCAGAGTGCTGCTGCAGACAGTTCTTGCTCTCACGTGAGGATGGGCTTGAGTATATTAGTATCTGACTGCAAATGAAATATGAATTTTCTGTCTTTCAAGGTTTGGCAAAGACCAAACACTTTGTTAAAAACCAGAAACTTTGATCTTCCCTGGAAGGTAGCACATCTCATAAGACTCGTAAGACTTGTCAGTCAGTAAAATTTTATTGATTGACTGCTTTGTGTAAGACACGGTGCTAAGTGCTATAAGGGTTGCAAAATAAACAAGCCTTGGCCAGGCACAGTGGCTCACCCCTGTAATCCCAGCTTTGAGAGGCCAAGGCGGGCAGATCACTTAAAGTCGGGTGTTTGAGACAAGCCTGGCCAACGCGGTGAAATCCCATCTCTACTAAAAATACAAAAATTAGCTGGGTGTGGTGGCACACACCTGTAATCCCAACTACTCAGGGGGCTGAGGCAGGAGAATCGCTTGAACCTGGGAGGTGGAGGTTGCAGTGAGCCAAGATCACACCACTGCACTCCAGCCTGGATGACAGAGTGACATTCCATCTCTAAATAAATAAAGAAAGCCTTGTTCTCAAGGAGCTTATTTTCTAAAAGGGAAGATAATATAAGAGAATGCTCTAAGCGTTTTAGGAGAAGGCATGAAGTCTGTGGAAGCAGCTGGGAGGGAGATCTTTCCAGCTGTAAGGACTTAGGTTACATGGAGACATCTAAGCTGGGCTCTGAAGGATCTGTTGGCTTCTCATAGTCCAAAACAGAAAGGGTGATTCTAGCATGGAGGTGGGAATGTACAGAGTGTATCTGGGGACAGCAGGCAGTGTAAGTTGTATTGGAATATATAAGTTACAAGGAAGTAGTAGTTGGTGAGGCTAGAAAGATAGGTTGGGCTAACTTGAGGAAAAAATGACTTTCTTGCTTAGGCAGTGGGGAGTCACCATAGGCAGTAGGCAACCGGATATCCCACTCTTTTTTTTTTTTTTTTTTGAGATAGAGTTTAACTTTTATTGCCCAGGCTAGAATGCAATGGCGCAATCTTGGCTCACTGTAACTTCTGCCTCCAAGGTTCAAGCAATTCTCCTGCCTCAGCCTCCCAGGTAACTGGGACTAAAGGCATGCACCACCATGCCTGGTTAATTTTTTTGTATTTAGTAGAGATGGGGTTTCACCATGTTGGTCAGGCTGGTCTCAAACTCCTGACCTCAAGCGATCCACCCACCTCGGCCTCCCCAAGTGCTGGGATTACAGACGTGAGCCAATGCACCCAGCTGGATATCCTACTCTTAAGCTCAGGAAAGGGAACTTTCCTGGAGTCAATAACCTTATCCTCTGTAAAACAGTTAGAAGTACCTATCACTTAGGGTTCCAAAACGCATGAAGGTCGATTGTGAAGATGATGCACTTAACACTTCACGTCATAATGCAAGGATGGTTATTGGATTGGGGGTAGGGTAGGAGACAGGGAATCCTGCTTGCTTCTTGGCTACAGACTTTCCCAAAAATCTGGAAATATCCTACATTTCAGGTGTCCTCAGCCTTTAGTTCTGTTTGTTTTTCCTAATATATACCTATCATTTTTTTTTTCAGTTTTTCAAAGACCTACGGGATGGCGTCATCTCAGATGTGTTTGATAAAAGAGAAGTAAGCACTTGAAAATCATCAGAATTTTATTTATTTCAGTGTTTTATTTCTTACTGTTGACTCTCACTGTCATTGCAGAAAACTCTTCTAGAGAAATTACTCTCAAAGAAACCTGAGGACCGACCTAACACATCTGAAATACTAAGCACCTTGACTACGTGGAAGAAAATCCCAGAGAAAAAGGAACGACATACATGTTAGAGCCCTTCTGAAAAAGTATCCTGCTTCTGATGTGCAATTTTCCTTAGATTATCTAAAATTTGCTAGGGAATATCAATAGATATTTACCTTTTAATGTTTCCTTTAATTTTTTTACTATTTTTACTAATCTTTCTGCAGAAACAGAAAGGTTTTCTTCTTTTTGCTTCAAAAATATTCTTACATTTTACTTTTTCCTGGCTCATCTCTTCATTCTTTTTTTTTTTTTTTTTTAAGACAGAGTCTCGCTCTGTTGCCCAGGCTGGAGTGCAATGATCCAATCTCGGCTCACTGCAACTTCTGCCTCTTGGGTTCAAGTGATTGCCTCAGCCTCCTGAGTAGCTGGATTACAGGCATGTGCCACCCACCCAACTCATTTTTATATTTTTAATAGAGACAGGGTTTCACCATGTTGGCCAGGCTGGTCTCAAACTCCTGACCTCAAGTAATCCACCTGCCTCAGCCTCCCAAAGTGCTGGGATTACAGGCATGAGCCACTGTGCTCAGCCACATCTCTTTGTTCCAAAGATGGAAAAAACGCCCCCAAAGTTTCTTTTTATGATATTAATGAATCAATCAACTCATACCTATTTATTAAATTTCTACTGCTTTTAGGCCAAAAAAAATAAGATCGTTCTCTGCCTCACATAGCTTACAAGCCAGTCGGAGAAATATGGTACTCATAAAAAAAAAAAAAAGTGATGTACAACCACTTTGGAAAACAATTTGGCATTATCTAGTAAAGTTGAATCCATGTATACCCACAAAACTGTAAATTCTATTCCTACATACATCCTTACAAGAATGTCCATAAAACCCTGTTTATAATAGCCAAAAGAACAGGGAACAACCATAATGCCCATCAAAAGAAGAATGGATTAAAAAATTTATATTCACACACAGGAGTACTATATAGTATTGAAAACAATTGAATTACAGCTAAATGTAATAACGTAACACAATACAACTCTTGGGAACATAATGTTAAGCGAACAAAGCAGGTTTTCAGAAAATATATGCAGAATAATTCTATTTATATAAAGTTCCAGAGCGTGCAAAACTAAATCATTTTGTATAAGAATGTGATGAGACAACAATGGGAAGGAAGGGAATGAGAAATATTAAATTCTGGATGGTGGTTATCTTTCAGGGCGGGGAATTATGTGATTGGGGAAATGGACTTTCAAAGGTAATGGTAACTTCCTTAAACTGGATGGTAGGTCCACTAGTGTTTGCTGCATAGTTATACATTTTATCTTAAATACATTTTGTATCTATTTTATCAACTGCTTTAAAGACAACTGTGCTGTAAGGCAGTGGCTAAAAACAGAAAATAGTCCATCGGGAAGGGTGAGATGGCTTTCTACTGAGCACATTGCTAGAAGTGACAGCCCAGTGGGCCTTCCAAGTATATGCCAGGGTGTTAGATGAGTAGAGAGGAGACCACCCAGGAAGTCTGGACAAGGGGCCTGGCATGAGCTCTGGAGAAGATATATTTGAGGAACACCGGGTGTGCTAGTTTGTTGTCCTGAATTTCTGTAGAGAATGCTGAAAGATAATTTAAATTGCATCTTAGAAGACCCTGAAGGTTAATTTCAACTTAGGGCAATTGTTTTAGTTTGTTTTCTTATTGCCATAAAGAGATACTTGAGTCTGGATAATTTATAAGGAAAAGAGATTTCTATGACTTATGGTTCTGCAGGCTGTACGAGAAGCATGGCACCAGCATCTGCTTGCGCTCAGGCTGCTTCCACTCATGGAGGAAGGTGAAGGACAGCAGATGTGCAGAGATCATATAGCAAGAGAGTGAGGGAGAAGGGCCAGGCTCTTTTTTAACAACCAGCTCTTGAGGGAACTAATAGATTGAGAACTCCTTGCTTCCCCTCCCCAGCACACCCCACCCCCAGGATGGCATTAATTCATTAATGAGGGATCTTCCCCCATGACCCAAACACTTGCCATCAGGCCCCACCTCCAACATTGGGATCAAATTTCAACATGAGATTTTGGGGGACAAACATCCAAACTATAGCAGCAACCAACTACCATTCTAAAACTGCCATGTGAGTTTAGGATTTTAAAAAAGGGCCACATTTAGGTTAAGCAAAAAGTGAAAATACAGTAAGAGAAAATACTTTCATAAAGGCTTTAGAAAGTGTTCATAAAAAGCAGTTCATACATTTTTCACGTAAGGTTCATCAATAGATGCTAAAACTGTTGGATGAAAATCTGTTGTGGAATAGGAATCTTCACAAGGATTTAAATATAATCCTACAGAAGATAATTGGAGCATTTAGTCCATTTACATTTAAGGTTAATATTGTTATGTGTGAACTTGATCCTGTCATTATGATATTAACTGGTTATTTTGCTCATTAGTTGATGCAGTTTCTTCCTAGCCTCGATGGTCTTTACATTTTGGCATGTTTTTGCAATGGCTGGTACCGGTTGCTCCTTTCCATGTTTAGGGCTTCCTTCAGGGTCTCTTGTAAGGCAGGCCTGGTGGTGACAAAATCTCTAAGCATTTGCTTATCTGTAAAGGATTTTATTTCTCCTTCACTGATGAAACTTAGTTTGGCTGGATATGAAATTCTGGGTTGAAAATTCTTTTCTTTAAGAACGTTGAATATTGGCCCCCACTCTCTTCTGGCTTGTAGAGTTTCTGCCGAGAGATCTGCTGTTAGTCTGATGGGCTTCCCTTTGTGGGTAACCCGACCTTTCTCTCTGGCTGCCCTTAAGATTTTTTCCTTCATTTCAACTTTGGTGAATCTGGCAATTATGTGTCTTGGAGTTGCTCTTCTGGAGGAGTATCTTTGTGGCGTTCTCTGTATTTCCTGAATTTGAATGTTGGCCTGCCCTACTAGGTTGGGGAAGTTCTCCTGGATGATATCCTGAAGAGTGTTTTCCAAGTTGGTTCCATTTTCCCCCTCACTTTCAGGCACCCCAATCAGACGTAGATTTGGTCTTTTTACATAATCCCATACTTCTTGCAGGCTTTGTTCATTTCTTTTTCTTCTTTTTTCTTTTGGTTTCTCTTCTCGCTTCATTTCATTCATTTGATCCTCAATCGCTGATACTCTTTCTTCCAGTTGATCCAGTCGGTTACTGAAGCTTGTGCATTTGTCACGTATTTCTCGTGTCATGGTTTTCATCTCTGTCATTTCGTTTATGTAATCCTACAGAAGATATATCAATTATACAGGGGAAAATGTACCTTTACAATGGTCACCACAATGACCAAGTGATTCAATTTAGTATCACCCAAGGTGGAACACCCTAACATTATGCCCCTCCTGATGTGATTTAAGAATTTTACAGGCCGGGCGCGGTGGCTCAAGCCTGTAATCCTAGCACTTTGGGAGGCCGAGACGGGTGGATCACAAGGTCAGGAGATCGAGACCATCCTGGCTAACACGGTGAAACCCCGTCTCTACTAAAAAATACAAAAAACTAGCCGGGCGAGGTGGCGGGCGCCTGTAGTCCCAGCTACTCGGGAGGCTGAGGCAGGAGAATGGCGTAAACCCAGGAGGCGGAGCTTGCAGTGAGCTGAGATCCGGCCACTGCACTTCAGCCTGGGCGGCAGAGCGAGACTCCCTCTCAAAAAAAAAAAAAAAAAAAGAATTTTACCTATTTAGTTTTCTTGCACAAAGTGTTAAACTGGAATTTAATCATGAGGAAATTATTAGACAAATCCTGAATGTAGTCATTATATACGATGATTGACTTGGGCTTCTCAAAAAGTCAGTGTCATGAAAAAAAAAAAGAGAGAGAGAGACTTGTAAGATCGAATGACCAAATGCAATATTTGAATCTTCATTGTATCCTGGATATTCAAAAAGACAAAAGCTGGACGCAGTAGCTCCTGCCTGTTATCCCAGCATTTTGGGAAGTCAAAATGGGAGGATGGCTTGAGCACAGGATTTCGAGACTAGCCTGGGCAACACAGTGAGTTCTCATCTCCACAAAAAATCAGAAAAAATTAGCTGGGCATGGTAGCATGCATCTGTGGTCCCAGTTACTTGGGAGGGTGAGGTGGGTGGATCACTTGAGCCTAGGAGGTCAAGGCTGCAGTGAGCCATGATCATGCCACTGCATTGCAGCCTGGGTGACAGAATGAGATCCTATCTAAATAATAATTTTTAAAAATACAAAGAAAACAACAACCCAACAAACAGCTATAAAGACATCTTTGGGACAATTGAGAACATTTGAATATAGGCTGTGTATTAGTTAACAATGCCAAATAACTGTTTTCTCAGGTGTGATAATAGTATATGCAGAAAATGTTTTGTTTGTTTGTTTTGAGACAGAGTCTCACTCTGTCACCCAGGCTAGAGTGCAGTGGCGCAATCTCGGCTCACTACAACCTCTGCCTCCCAGGTTCAAGTGATTCTCCTGCCTCTGCTTCCTGAGTTGCTGAGATTATAGGCACCTGCCACCACTTCAGGTTAATTTTTTTCTATTTTTAGTAGAGATGGACTCTCACCATATTGACCCAGCTGGTTTTGAACTCCTGACCTCAGGTGATTCACTTGCCTTATCCTCCCAAAGTGCTGGAATTACAGGCATGAGTCACCGCGCCTTTCCAAAACTGTTTATTTTTAGGCAATGCATGCACAAATATTTAGAGGCCAAGTGTGTCATGATGTCTGCAACTTTCAATGTTCAGCAAAAATCAACATGGAGAGAGAAAGAGGACACACATGTGGCAAAATATTAGCTATTGAACAATTGGTAAATCTAGATGACAGTACACAGGTGTTTTTGTATTATTCTTTGAACTTTTCTGTAGATTTGAAAATGTTCTGCGTAGAGAGAAATCTTTAAAAAAAAAAAAATCTGGTTTTAATGAGGCTCTATTCAAAAGAAACACTAAATGATGTGGCCAGTTAGTGAGAATGTAGCCTTATCTTTACCTGACCTCATTTTAGTATTCCTACTCTGTCTGGGCATGGTGGCTCATGCCTGTAATCCCAGCACTCTGGGAGGCCGAGACGGGTGGATCACCTGAGGTCAGGAGTTTGAGACCAACCTGGCCAACATGATGAAACCCCCTCTCTACTAAAAATACCAAAATTAGCTGGGTGTGGTGGTGGGTGCCTATAATCCCAGCTACTCGGGAGGCTGTGGCAGGAGAATCGCTTGAACCCAGGAGGTGGAGGTTGCAGTGAGCTGAGATCGCGCCATTGCACTCCAACCTGGGTGACAAGAGTGAAACTCAGCCTCAAAAAAAAAAAAAAAAGATATATGTATTCCTACTCCTATGAAATGATTATAGCATTTCTTAGCAACTTCTATTTATCTGTGAGTATATATTTTCTTGGCCTCAAAATTAAAGTAAAAAGTATCCTCTTACTCAGAGGAGGACAGGGGCAAGAGCCTGGGACCTTTTTGCTAATTAAAATGCGCGCACACACACACACACACACACACACACACACACAGAAATTTTGAGAGCCATTTTAATGTAATTGCCTTATTAGAAACATACCTTTTAGGGAATGTTTGTCACTAAACCACATATTATTTAAATATGTACATGTTTAACATAAATACATACATAAAATTCACATGCATACTTAACACTTATGTTAAATATATTCACTGTACATATGTACACAATATATCTATATATATGTGTGGATATGTGGTATGTGTGCATATGTGTGTATGGCCAGCTACATAATTTGTGGGACTAAGGGCAAAATGAAACTGTAGGGCCCTCATTCAAAAATTAGGTGTGGGATGCTTCTAAGCACAGTCTTGTGTAACTGCACAGGGTGCATGTCCATGAAGCCATCCTGTGTGTGTGCATATATGTGTGTGTGAATATATATTTTATATAATACATATATATGCATGTATGTATCTGATAAGAAATATTTAAAAGACTACATACAAGCTTTTCCAGGTCTCTTACTGTTAACTAACTAGAGACATAACTCACAACATCCATTGCCCACTGAGTGTTCACCATAACTTGAGATTCTTGGCATGTTAACTTTTCATTACGGAATATTGAATAATTTCAATATTATTCATACTTATTTAATTTTTTTATGTACAAACATATACAAAAATAGAATAATGAAACTCTACCCATCACTCAACTTCAACAAATGTCAATACTTTACCTTTCTTAATACATCTAACCCCTTACTTTTTGTTTGTTTCTTTTGGTGAAGTATTTAATTGTAATTTTTTAAAAAAAGAAACAGGATCTCACTCTGTCACCCAGGCTAGAATACAGTGGCATGATCACAGCTCCTTGTAACCTCGAACTCCTAGACTCAAGTAATCCTCCTGCTTCAGCCGCTTAAGTAGCTGGGACTACATGCATACACCACACACCCAACTAATTTTTTAATTTTTTGTAGAGATAGGGTCTTGCCATGTTTCCCAGGCTGGTCTCAAACTCTTGGTCTTGAGCGATGCTCCTGCCTTGGTCTTCCAAACTGCTGGGATTACAGTGTTCGGCCCTACTGGAATATTTTAAAGTAAAGCTCAGGTGTTACATCATTGCACTTGTAAGTACTTTAAAATGTATCTCTAGCAGATAAAGTCTTTTTAACAAAACCACAGCATCATTGTCACACTCAAAAAATTCACAAGATTTCTTTAATTATCATATAATGGTCTGTATTGTTTCTATCTCAAAAATACAATTTTCTTTGTTGTTGAAATATAGATCCAACATTGCATTTGGTTGATATGTCTCCTTTACTCTGTAACATTTACCCCTGCGTTTTAGTTCTTCCTGGCTTTTATTTGTCCTGTGGAATTTCCTCCATTCAAGATTTGACTGATGGTATCCCCATAGTGTCCAGTTAGACCTAGAAGCTGGATTTGATCCTGGTTCATTTATTTTCTCCCAAGAATACTCCATAGGTGATGCTATATACTTCCTCTTGCATCATTTCAGGAGGAACATGATGTCTGATTGTTCCACTTTCAGTGATTTTAATATTGATCAATGGGTTCTGGTGGTACCACCTACTACAAAGTTTCTCATCAATCTTTAACCTGATGGTTTTAGCAGCTATTGATGATTGTTGCCTGGATCCATTATTTCATTTCAGGGGTTGTAAAATAGTGATTTTCTGGTTCTGTCAAACCTCTTGCATTTATCAGCTATGATTCTTCTTTAAGAAACTTTCTCTAAATCTGAATGGGAAAGATGGGATAAATATTTACAATTTTTAGAGTGAGTTAGTGCCCTAGCAACCTCCAAAGTTGACAAATGAGTATTTCTTTAAATCAAGGTATGGCCCAACCAATACTTTGAAACCAGCATGTTTTTTTTTTTTTTTTTTTTATTATACTTTAAGTTCTAGGGTACATGTGCATGACGTTTATATCATGTATAACTCCCCAATGCAATCCCTCCCTCCTCCCCACTCCCCATGATAGGCCCCAGTGTGTGATGTTCCCCTTCCCGAGTCCAAGTGATCTCATTGTTCAGTTCCCACCTATGAGTGAGAACATGCGGTGTTTGGTTTTCTCTTCTTGTGATAGTTTGCTAAGAATGATGGTTTCCAGCTGCATCCATGTCCCTACAGAGGACGCAAACTCATCCTTTTTGATGGCTGCATAGTATTCCATGGTGTATATGTGCCACATTTTCTTAATCCAGTCTGTCACAGATGGACATTTGGGTTGATTCCAAGTCTTTGCTATTGTGAATAGTGCCGCAATAAACATACGTGTGCATGTGTCTTTGTAGTAGAGTAATTTATAATCCTTTGGGTATATACCCAGTAGTGGGATGGCTGGGTCATATGGTACATCTAGTTCTAGATCCTTGAGGAATCGCCATACTGTTTTCCATAATGGTTGAACTAGTTTACAATCCCACCAACAGTGTAAAAGTGTTCCTATTTCTCCACATCCTCTCCAACACCTGTTGTTTCCTGACTTCTTAATGATTGCCATTCTAACTGGTGTGAGATGGTATCTCATTGTGGTTTTGATTTGCATTTCTCTGATGGCGAGTGATGATGAGCATTTTTTCATGTGTCTGTTGGCTGTATGGATGTCTTCTTTTGAGAAATGTCTGTTCATATCCTTTGCCCACTTTTTGATGGGGTTGTTTGTTTTTTTCTTGTATATTTGTTTGAGTTCTTGGTAGATTCTGGATATTAGCCCTTTGTCAGATGAGTAGGTTGCAAAAATTTTTTCCCATTCTGTAGGTTGCCTGTTCACTCTGATGGTAGTTTCTTTAGCTGTGCAAAAGCTCTTTAGTTTAATTAGATCCCATGTGTCAATTTTTGCTTTTGCTGCCGTTGCTTTTGGTGTTTTAGACATGAAGTCCTTGCCCATGCCTATGTCCTGAATGGTACTACCTAGATTTTCTTCTAGGGTTTTTATGGTATTAGGTCTAACATTTAAGTCTCTAATCCATCTTGAATTAATTTTCGTATAAGGGGTAAGGAAAGGATCCAGTTTCAGCTTTCTACTTATGGCTAGCCAATGAAACCAGCATGTTTAGAATGGAGCAGGAAGAAACTACATTTGAAAGGTCAGAAAGTGGAAAGACTAAGAGGGCCTGAACAATAAGAGGACACAACCAAGAGGAGTTGGCAACTAATTGGATGTGGGGATTAAGGAAAGGTAAGCATCAAAGATTACCTCCAAGTGTGTTAGAAGGTGAGTAGTAGGATTCTGATGCCATTAAAGTAAATACAGGTCTCAGTCAAATGAACCCCAAGTGAAGGGGTGGCCCTGCCCCTCCACACCTGTGGGCGTTTCTCGTTAGGTGGAACAAGAGACTTGAGAAAAGAAATGAGACACAGAGACAAAGTATAGAGAAAGAAAAAGTGGGCCCAGGGGACCGGCACTTAGCATGCAGAGGACCCACGCTGGCACCGGTCTTTTGAGTTCCCTCAGTATTTACTGATCATTATCTTTACCATCTTAGAAAAGGGAAGTGGCAGGATAATAGGATCATCATAGGGAGAAGGTCAACAGTAAGACATATGAATAAAGATCTCTGTGATATAAGTTTAAGGAAAAGTGCTGTGCCTTGATATGCATATGTAAACATCTCCATAAACCTTTTTAGTGCATAAAGAGCAGCATTGCACTAGCAAGTCCCACCTTCAACCCTAAGGCGGTTTTCTCCTTTCTCAGTAAACAGAACATACAATTGGGTTTTACACCAAGATGTTCCATTGCCCAGGGATGGTCAGGAGACAGATATTTTTCTCTATCTCAACTGCCAAGAGGCCTTCCTCTTACACTAGTCCTCCTCAGCACAGACCCTTCACGAGTGTCAGGCTGGGGGACGATCAGGTCTTTCCCTTCCCACGAGGCCATATTTCAGACTATCACATGGGAGAAACCTTGGACAATACCTAGCTTTCCTAGGCAGAGGTCCCTGCAACCTTTGGCATTGTACGTGTCCCTGGGTACTTGAGATTAAGAGAATGGTGATGACTTTTCACAAGCATACTGCCTTCAGGCACTTGTTTAACAAAGCACACCCTGCACAGCCCAAAATCCTTTAAACCTTGAGTCATCACAGCACATGTCTCTTGCAAGGACAAGGTTGGGGGTCGGGTCACAGATTAACAGCATCTCAAATACAGAACAAAATGGAGTCTTATGTCTACTTTTTTCTATATAGACGCAGTAATAGTCTGATCTTTCTTTTCCCCACACCAAGAGCCACATGTATTTGAGGGGTAATTTATTTGTCTCACACTTTTACCTGTTGCATGATTTTCAGTAATTTAGAACTTAAGCGAGTAGTGGGGCCACTGTATATCTATCAACATGGTGAGGTAGAGCACGTTTGGGAGGGAAGACATCGAATCCCATTTGGTGATGGTGAGCTTGAGGTGCTGCCAGAACATTGCACGGAAGATAGGAGACTGTAGAAAATGCAAGATAGGAAAGGTCTCCACTTACATGTTAACTGTTTCTCTCTAAATGGCCATCCAGGCCTCAATGTCTGCAGTTCTTGATCTGTGATTATGACATATCCAAATCTTACATTTCTTAACAATAGTCATAGATGAAGGGATCACAGTTGATAGATGTATGGTGACATTATTGGCTTAAATTCTAAATAACTAGAAACTGTGTAATAGGCAAAACTGAGGCAAATAAAATGCTTCTCAAATATGTATGGCTCTTATGTGGACATAAGATTTGGACATCAAAATTATGTGGACATAAATTTGATGTGGACATGTATTAATTTCTTATGGCTGCTATAACTAACAAATTACCACAAACTTGGTGGCTTAAAACAACACACATTTATTCTCTTTCTGTTCTGGAGGCCAGAAGTCTAAAATGAGATTCACTGGGCTGCAGTTCACTGGGCAAGGCCATGCTCCTCTGGAGGCTTCCATGATGCTTCCCATATTCAGTGTTTCCTGAGTAAGCTCCTCCCACGCAGGTCTGCAGTTTTACCTCAACAGGCTTTTGCACTCAGTAGCTCTCTTCTGTGGTTTCTATCTGAAATTCTCTTCATTTTTTAAAAATAACAGCTTTATTGGGATATAATTCATATGCCATACAATTCATGTATACAGTATACAATTCAGTAGTGTTTACTATATTCAGAGTTGTGCAGCCATCACTTTTCTCACCCCCAAAAGAAACCCTATACCCATTAGTATTCACTCCATTTTCTCACAACTCTAGGTAACCACTAATCTACTCTCCATCTCTATAGATTTGCCCATGCTGGACATTTCATATAAATAGAATCATACATGTGGTCTTTTTCACTGAGTATAATGTTTTCAAGGTGCATCCCAGCTGTGGCATGAATCAGCATCTCATTCCTTTTTATTGCCAAATAATATTCTATCATATGGATATGTCACATTTTATGTATCCATTCATCAGCTGATGGACATTTGTGTTGATTCTACTTTTTGGCTACTATGAATAATGCTACTGTGAACTTTTGTGTACAAATCTTACGTGGACATGTTTTCATTTCTCTTGGATGTATATTCCTAGGAGAATGGCTGGATCATACGGTAACTCTTTCCTCATAACTTTGCATATCAAAATTATATCCATCTTTTTAGAACCCAAATTCAGTGTTATTTCCAAAGTGTTCGAACATCTCCCACTCAAAATGAATCTTCTCCCTAGTACTCCCATTTAGTACCTAATTGTTCTTACCAGTTTGTCTTAGAGCTCAGTGATTCATATATAGCACTTTTCTTCATTATACTGCTAATTTCATTATACTGTAAGAATGGGGACAAGCTGTCACTCTTGTATACCACAAAGCAGTGAGTGCACTGCTGTGAAGAAAGCAGGAACTCAAAGTTAAGAATTTTGAATGCTTGAGCCTGTAAACTGTGTCTAATAAATAATAATGTTCATTTTCAAATTTCAACAATTAAATGTTTAACAAATAACACTTGAAATAAATGTTTGTTAGAAAAACCAATTTGGTATGTTAAAGTATTTATTTTGAATATCAGAAACTACAGTATTCTGGATTTTTAATTAAGAAAATAAGACATTTTAGAATTTCTAGATAGGACTTTGAAAATAAACATAGCACAATATACACAAAAGTAAATGACAACATGACATTAAATTTTACATTGTTTTGCAGTTTCAAATTTCATATGAATGTTCTACAACAAATTTTAAAATTCTTTTCAATGTTTTGCTTCCCTCGGTGTTCATTATTGCCTATTTATAAAGTCATAAAAGGCCTAAAAATAAGTTTTTACTCATATTGAAAACCTGAATTTTTTTTTCTTCTTAAGATGGAGGTCTCTCACTGTGTTGCCCAAGCTGGTTTCAAACTCCTGGGCTCAAAGGATTCCCCACCTCAGGCCCCTGAGTAGCTGGGACCAAAGGCATGCACCACCGCACCTGGCTGAATGCCTGTATTTTTATCCTTCGATGGACAAGAATGGAGGGCTATCTCCCACTCTGTAAGCTGGTCTAGTTCTAGTCCTAGGCCTGTAAATGTAGACCACAATCCTGGTGAAGTCATGGGTTCCATCAGTGTTATTCTGGCATTCGCAGCATAATTGTCATGAACATATTTAAAATATTTTAGGCCACTGAGCAGGTGTGTTGTCCTCATAGTCAGTAAGAGGAGAAAGGGAAGCCAGTTCCTGTCTAACTCCATTCCATCTGAAATTATCCATTTGGCTTTGGGATTTGACTGAATGTTGGTATGTTGGCTGAAATGACACCAAAGTATTGACTGTAATTGCAAGGGTAAAATGTACTCCTCTGTTTTATTAATAGCTACTAATAAAATTATATATATATATATATATTTTTTTTTTTGAGACAGGGTCTTGCTCTGTCACCCAGGCTGGAGTGCAGTAGCATGATCTCAGCTCACTGCAACCTCTGCCTCCCAGGTTCAGGCAATTCTCATGCCTCAGCCTTCTGAGTAGCTGGGATTACAAGCGTGCGCCACCACGCCCAGCTAATTTTTGTATTTTTAGTAGAGAGTTCACCATGTTGGCCAGGTTGGTCTCGAACTCTTGGCTTCAAGTGAGCTGCCTGCCTTGGCCTCCTAAAGTGCTGGGATTACAGGAGTTAGCCACTGCGCTCAGCCAATTTTATAATTTTTTTAAAACAAAAAAGTAAATATTAAACAACAGCATCCAACCATATAAACTTAAAATATTTTATTTTATTTTTTTATTTTTTTTTTATTTTTATTTTTTTTGAGACAGAGTCTTGCTCTGCCCCCAGGCTGGAGTGCAGTGGCCGGATCTCAGCTCACTGCAAGCTCCGCCTCCCGGGTTCCCGCCATTCTCCTGCCTCAGCCTCCCGAGTAGCTGGGACTACAGGCGCCCGCCACCTCGCCCAGCTAATTTTTTTGTATTTTTTTTAGTAGAGACGGGGTTTCACCGTGTTAGCCAGGATGGTTTCGATCTCCTGACCTTGTGATTCGCCCGTCTCGGCCTCCCAAAGTGCTGGGATTACAGGCTTGAGCCACCGCGCCCGGCCCTTAAAATATTTTATATATATATATTTACATTCATAAAAATAATTAGTTTTCTGGAGACTGAGGCCCAGAAGTTAACTAGATTAGTGGCTCAAGCTAGGCTGCATTTTAGAATCAAGGGCAGTGATGCCCAAGTCACAGTGACTAATGGCATCAGAATCTCTTGGGATGGGACCCTTTTATTATTATTTTGTAAAGCTCCCCAAGTTAAGCTTGAAAAGTGAATTAGGTAATATTAAGTCAGAGATTAATACAAGTTGTACTAGGAGATTAATACAAGTTGTACTACTGATTATCTTACCCTAGCAAGTGTAGGTTAGTTTTTGCGATCTTCTTATGTATGCTGTTTCTAATAAAAGGGGTTGTTCTCTTGCTCAATCCAACTAAAAGGTGAGCTATAAAATCACACAGGTGATCACAACTCTATCCAAAGAATGGTGGTGCTCCATACTTAACCTCAGCGCTAGTTCTTATCCTCAGGTGCTTATGACTCATTCTTGGGACTTCAAAATAAATACAGACATCCAGAACCACCTTAGACTAGATGAATCAAAATCAATCACTAGGAGAGACACCTGAGCATATGAACTTTTAAAAAGGTTCATGATTTTGATGCCTCATCCTGGATGGAGCTCTTTCATAGTATGCCACATGGTATGTCAGCTGTATTCAGTAAAATTACACGGAAGCAGATTTCAGTTTAAGAGAAAACAATGAAAACAATTTAGAGCTACCCAGTAATGGAATGGTTTTAAAGCAGTGAGCTCTCTGTGGCTAGAAGAATAAAGGCAAAGGTTGAACTATCACTTGCTGGGAATGCTATCAAGGGGTTTCCAAATTCAGTAAGTACTGGGATCACACGATATTTGAGTTTCCTCACAATTCTTAAGTTTCTCTAGCCAAAACTTCCAACAGATCACATATAATGGATACAGATATTGTCATGAAAACTCATGATTTTACCAGAAATTATCACAGTTATTTTGTTTGTAAAATGGATTAGAATTTAGTAGTACTGGTGGAACATTGCCTCTGACATCAGCCTTATTGAGGGGAATACTTTTCCCCTCCTCTTCATGCTTGGATGGAGGGAAGGGAAATTCTCCTTGCTCTTTCAAAGCAAGAAGTGTAGGAAAAAGCTCTCTGAACCCTCATTCATTCCTTCCCAACAGAGAACTGTCTCATCCCACAGGGGATACAAGAAGGAACTAAGTATGTGTGGTCCAGTTCCTGGTGGTTTCCCTGACCTTGAAAGCTAACTGGTCTCAGAATGCAAAGATGGGCTCTGCCCCAACAAGACAGAGACCTGCTGTTCTCTCCAATCAGGGAGAAATATTAGAGTGTTCAATTGGAGAAAAAGTCAACCTTCTTCTCTATTTCAGTTTATTCACTGATAAAGTGGATATTTTTCTCTTCCTCTGACTCCCATTTCTTATCTCTCAATTTGTTCCAAAGTGAAGAAGGGAATAAGATAGTTACCTGTTGGTGTCCTTAAACCCCTCATGTATCACAATACAGCAATAAATTGTAACTGTCCATCTCTATGATACTTGTGTTCTGAAATGCCATTGCACTATTTTTTTCAGGTCAGTGAACACTCATATTCTAAAGTACAAAAAGAACAAAACATTATATAAAGTCCCTCTTTCTTTACTGGCATAAAAAAATTTTGGATTTCCAGCTGCTGAATTGTCCATCCCTAGGATGGACTAACACTTTTCGAGCTTCTACTTTATTGGGGATAATCTTAGTCATGATCTGCAGAAGTTGGTCCTGGACAATTTGAAGATAGGTCTTCTTTATCTGTAAGTTATGTGGGGGAAATGAAAGATCAATACAACTTCTCTAGTAAACTATTCTAGAATATTATTTCAACATAACATGCATTTTTTGATCTGATGTTTTCTACATATTCTGCTAAACAAACCAGAAAAGATAAAAACAACAATAACCAAAAATGCTTCACTCTCAAGTACAAAGTTCTTAAATACAAGTTAGCAAAGGTAGCTGGGGAAAAGGTGTTAGAAGGAGAAACACTTGGCTCTGTAAGACACCTAGTAAGTGTAAACCATTTCTATCCTTACAATGGAAAAAAAAAAAAAAAGGAATGGATTTCAACATATCTGATTTCTATGGTTTAGGGGTAATATTCTATCTAACCATATAAACATTAGCCCTTAAAAATTTAATATAAATTCTTTCAAATATCTGTAGCCAAAGAAAGAATCTTTAAAAATAAAGCACAAAACATTCATCATCCTCAGGTTATTCTAAAATTATTTCTTTTGAAACAAAACACTGAAAAATTCCCTTCCACACATTCGGTTTAAAAGTTAAATGCAATTTTCATAAAGCCTCAATTATTTCTATATCCACTATTTAAGACATTGGTCCCACATTGCCATTTGAATGGAATAAGAAATTTCCATTGTCAGTGGGGGAATGACTTTAACTAAAAATTGGAGAGTACTCATCTATTTTTAAAAAGTATAAAGCATTTTCTTACCTTCATAGGCTGTTCCACACCAAATACAATACAGATGTTCTTCTCTTAAATAACTAGTCAATATTTGTAATTTTTCCAGTACCTAGATTTAGGATACAAGCACATTAATACTTTACATTGAACAGAACCTTGGTTTTCTGGCTCTTAGATCATGCTGAATTAGCTCAAGGCTGTAAATATTCTGCTATACTCTGGAATAGTTATCAGAAATGTCAAGGGCAGAACTGATATATTTGAATGTGTTCCAGTTCATTAGCCACCCTGAGATTTTCACAAGTCTGCCAGACACAATAGAGACTGCTTGTTAACATTGAGAAAATAGTTTTTGGGTGGCCTTATTATAATCAGCATCCTTTAAAGGCTTTTTCTACTTTCAAGGCATCTACCTCCCCCAGATAAGGTGAAGGTGAATATTGCCTCCTTTTGCCATAAAAGTGGTCTCAATTGCCATCAGTGGTCTCCCAATTAAGTGGAATATAGGTTTTCAAATTGTGAATGTTTTCTACAAAATTATTACACTCAAGTAACCATAGGGGTGTATTTTCCTTTCTTGAATAATCTTCATTTCCGTTTTTTTTTTTTTTTTTGAGACAGGGTCTCGCTCTACCACCTAGGCTGGAGTGCAGTGGCATCATCTCGGCTCACTGCAACCTCTGCCTCCCGCGCTCAAGTGATCCTCCTGCCTCAGCCTCCCAAGTAGCTGGGATTATTGGGTGCCCCACACCTGGCTAATTTTTGTATTTTTAGTAGAGACTAAAATACACCACCATGTTGGCCAGGCTAGTCTTGAACTCCTGACCTCAACTGATCCACCAGTCTTGGTCTCCCAAAGTGTTTGGATTACAGGCGTGAGCCACCGCGCCCGGCCTCCATTTCCTTTTGATTGTGTTTTTTTGTTGTTTATAAGTAGGAGAAAAAAGTACACATTAGAATCACTTGTAGAAGTTTTGCAGGAAATAAGGTATAAATAAAAATAATTTACATTTGTTGCTAATTCATCATCCAAACTGAAGCTGAGATGAGAGGACAAATGGAAGCTAAAGGGAAAAATTATATGTAAGTTTTCATTTGGGGTTAATAAAATAATCCTGCAATGCAGTACCTCTCAACCAGGGGTTATTTTTCCCCTCGGGGACATTTAGTAATGTTTGGAGAGGGTTTTGGTTGTCATAAGCAAAAGTGCAACTGGTATCTGGTGAGCAGAGGCCAGAGATGCTGCTAAACATCTTGCAATAAACAGGACAGCTCCCCACAACAGTGGATTACCACAACTCAAAGTGTTAATGTTGCCAAGGCTGAGACACCCTATGAAGGAAATGGTGCCAAAGCATACACTTAAATCTTCACTCTTATATTCATCTTCATCCTGTTCTTTTTCTTCTTCATCTTCTTCAGTCTCCTCTTCAAGCCTCAACCAGTACCATGCTTCCCTGGGAACCTGAATATTCTGAAAATACAGAAGTATTCTCAATTAAACATACTAAACATAAGAGCATGACAAATATGTTCATGTCAACGTGAATTCATTCTTTCAATACGTATTCACCAAGTGTGGCTTTAAGAGTAAAAACACTGGGCCAGGCGTGGTGGCTCACACCTGTAATCCCAGCACTTTGGGAGGCCAAGGCGGGTGGATCACAAGGTCAGAAGATTGAGACCAGCCTGGCTAATACGGTGAAACCCTGTCTCTACTAAAAATACAAAAAAATTAGCCGGGCATGGTGGCGGGCGCCTGTAGTCCCAGCTACTCGGGAGGCTGAGGCAGGAGAATGGTGTGAATCCAGGAGGCAGAGCTTGCAGTGAGCTGAGATAGCGCCACTGCACTCCAGCCTGGGTGACAGAGCAAGACTCCGTCTCCAACAACAACAACAACAACAAAAGAGTAAAACCACTGGCTGGGTGCAGTGGCTCATGCCTGTAATCCCAGCACTTTGGGAGGCAGAGGTGGATAGATCACGAGATCAACAGATCAAGATCATCCTGGCCAACATGGTGAAACCCCGTGTCTACTAAAAATACAAAAATTAGCTGTGCGTGGTGGTGTGTGCCTGTCATCCCAGCTACTCAGGAGGCTGAGGCAGGAGAATCGCTTGAACTCGGGAGGTGGAGGTTGCAGTGGGCCAAAATCACGCCACTGTACTCTAGCCTGGGAAGAGCGTGAGACTCCATCTCAAAAAAAAAATAAGTAAAAACATTATATCATGAACTATGGGGATGCCAAGTCCAATTCTTTAGAATTGTCCAGTTGTCTCTAAGTTCTTCCTGACAGTCTAGCAGAAAGATAGGCTATGGGTACAAAATAATACATATATGCTACAAAATCATAAGTGCCATGAAATACATTCAAAGTAAAGTAATATGTAAGAACAGGAAAGTGAGAGATTGATTCCAGTAATCAATACATAATGGAAATTTTACAAACCTTTTTGAGACTTCAAATGAAGTCATTTTATTTATTTATTATTTATTTATTAAGATGGAGTCTCGCTCTGTTGCCCAGGCTGGAGTGCAGTGGCCGGATCTCGGCTCACTGCAAGCTCCGTGTCCCGGGTTTATGCCATTCTCCTGCCTCAGCCTCCCGAGTAGCTGGGACTACAGGCGCCCACCACCTCGCCCGGCTAGTTTTTTGTATTTTTTAGTAGAGACGGGGTTTCACCGTGTTAGCCAGGATGGTCTCGATCTCCTGACCTTGTGATCCGCCCATCTCGGCCTCCCAAAGTGCTGGGATTACAGGCTTGAGCCACCGCGCCCAGCCCTCAAATGAAGTCATTTTATTTTTATAGTACTTGAACCACTAAGATAAAAGCAAAGATAGAATTTATTATTATTTTTTTTTTCTTTTTTGTAGAGATGGGGACTTGCTATGTTGTCCAGGCTGGTCACAAACTCCTGGACTCAAGCAATCCTATGACCTCGTCCTCTCAAAGTGCTGAGATTACAGACATGAGCCACCATGCCCAGCCAGAGACAGAATTTTTAAAAAACACCATTCAAATTTGAACTAGATAGCATTCCACCTTGATTTTATTTTATTTTTGAGACAGGGTTTCACTCTGTCACCCAGGCTGGAGTGCAGTGGCACGAACATAGCTCAATGCAACCTCAACCTTCTGGGCTCAAGTGATTCTCCCACTTCAGCTTCCTGAGTAGATGGGACTACAGGTGTGTACCACCACATGCAGCTAATTTTAAAACGTTTTGTAGAGATGGAGTCTTGAAATGTTATCCAGGCTGGTCTCGAACTCCTGGGCTGAAATAATCATCCTGCCTTTGCCTCCCAAAGTGCTAGGATTACAGGATTGAGCCATCACGTCTGGCCCACCCTGATTTTAATAGTTAGACACATATTAGATACTGAATAGGAACTGAAAATAGGCTATTCTTGTTAATCAAATATTATAAAGAACAGAATTTCTGCACATAATAGTCGTAATTGACATTCAAATAAGCAGAGAACAATTAAATGTAAAATTTCATTTAACCCTTTTTGTTTTACTATCGTTACTATAAAACTATAGTTACTGTAAAACCCTGGGTTTTATAGTAACCCAGACAACTCAGGTTACTATAGTAAATAAGGCATTTTTATATAAATTATCACAGATCAGAAGTGCACATTACATGAAAGCTTTAATGAGTAGATAAACCAGGCTTGGAGTTCTTAGTTTTTTAAAAATATATATATACAGGCCGGGCGCAGTGCCTCAAGCCTGTAATCCCAGCACTTTGGGAGGCCGAGACGGGCAAATCACGAGGTCAGGAGATCGAGACCATCCTGGCTAACATGGTGAAACCCCGTCTCTACTAAAAAATACAAAAAACTAGCCGGGCGAAGTGGCGGGCGCCTGTAGTCCCAGCTACTCGGGAGGCTGAGGCAGGAGAATGGCGTAAACTCGGGAGGCGGAGCTTGCAGTGAGCTGAGATCCGGCCACTGCACTCCAGCCGGGGCGACAGAGCGAGACTCTGTCTCAAAAAAAAAAAATATATATATATACACACACATATATATGAAATCACAGTGGGTACCAAAACACTTTACTAAACTGAAAGCTGGTAAAAGGCTTACTTTCTGGGCATCCAATTGTTGACAGGCTCGCTGGCTTCTTCTGAGATCTCCCTCTAGCTTCATTTCATCTTGCTTATTTTTAAGTCGCATTCTAATTGAAAGGAAAAATTGTACCCTGAAGGTCTACATTCTCTTTAACCATTTTATATGCCCAAGTACCAGAGAACATACCACAATAAAGAGGAAATAAAACCAAACCCAGCTTAAAAATAGCTTTACCGAAACTGTTCTGCAGCTTTTTCTTCAGCTTGGTTTTTCATGTGAATCTTTTTTCTGTAGCTTTCCAATTTTTCCTCTGCTTTCCGTTTTAATGATGCCTCGTGACCAATGCCACTTTTCCCTATTCAAACCGAAAATTCTGATGATAAACATACTGTCTTTGTGCTTCAAAACAAGACAATGTATGTACAGATTAAATGCAATTCTCACTTGAGTACTATCACTCACAAATCATTTGAATACACTAATAGTAGAAAACACTAAGGTTTTTAAGCCCAAAACATAATCTGATTTTTACAAAGATTATTAATCTCATAAGATAGTAATACTATAAACAATTTTTCGAATCAGAAAAACAGTATTAACTGTTATAGTTTTATTTAAGTATGATGAATAAAATATATCTTTTTCTCTTGAATTCATCCAATGTATTAAGCAAAACATTTGGTAGGTAAATCTGTCTCAGAACACTTTTATTCTATTTTATTTTTATAGAGACAGGCTGGTATGTAGTGGCGCAATCATGGTTCACTGTAACCTTGAACTTGTGGACTCCAGGAATCATCCCGCCTCAGCCTCCTGAGTAGCTAGGACTACAGGTGTGTGCCACTACACCCGGGTAATTTTTTAAATTTTTGGCAGAGACGAGGTCTTGCTATGTTGCCCAGGCTGGTCTCAAACTCCTAGCTACTTTTTTTTTTTTTTTTGAGATGGAATTTCACTCTTGTTGCCCAGGCTGGAGTGCAATGGCGCAATCTCGGTTCACCGCAATCTCTGCCTCCTGGGTTCAAGTGATTCTCCTGCCTCAGCCTCCTGAATAGCTAGGATTACAGGCATGCGCCACCATGCCCAGCTAATTTCGTAATTTTAGTAGAGATGGGGTTTCTCCATGTTGGCCAGGCTGGTCTTGAACTCCTGACCTCAGGTGATCTGCCCACCTCGGCCACCCAAAGTGCTGGGATTACAGGCATGAGCCACTGCGCCCAGCCAACTCTTGGCTTTAAGCAATCCTTCTGCATCGGCCTCCCAGAGCCAAACAGTTTTAAGACATTTCAATGGACAAAAACAGTATTGCACATTCAACGGTTATAATGATTTGTTCTTCCCACATTTGTGTAGTTTAAATTTTATTTTATACTCACTAAAATTTATTTCTTTTCTGGTTGAAGATGTTTAGAAATTTAACAAAATTTTACTGAACTGTAACAGTACCATCATTTAAAAAAAGTATTTATTGAGCAAATATATGTGGTAGATCTAAGGGTAAGTTATTATTACTGGCAAATATGCTCCAAAATAATTACCTACCTGTTTTGATATTGAGAGGAATCGGTTCAACAATGCCACCCCCTGAAAGAGAATGAAATACAAACTACTTTAGAAAATCTTCCTCAAACTACAGGACAGTATAAGTATGCAACTTTACAATGCTCTATGCATATGCCCTCCTGTTTCAATGATATTCAAAACTGAAATCTGAACATCAGTATTCTGTATATAATCAATTACTTCCCTTGTCTTCAAATACCTACTCATCAAAAAGGCTGATTCACAGCCTCCTATGCCACCTGAAGGTGGAGTTTTAAGAATGAACAACACTGATACTATTGCTGCAAGAGGGTGATAGCCTTAAGTGAAAGCAAAGCAATACGATAAAGGAAAGAAAAACTGTTTACAGAGGTTACTATAAATATATAGCCTCTCTATCTTAATAAGCAGTTTCACTTCCTAAAAAGAGAGGTGAGAATTGAGCCTCTCCAACTGGACTGTCACTCAGATGGCTGCCACAGGTACAGAGCAAGCAGGGCAAAGTCTTGCCATCATCCTCAGTGTTGTTTCAATGTCTTTAGCCATTGCACTTCTCAACCCATCATTTATCACCATTCTTTGTTGCTTCTGTTGTAAGCCACATCCATCTCAGTTGTTAGTGCCTTCAAGGCTAAGCTGGGCTGATAAGCAGCTCTTGATGGCACATGTGGTATCTAAAATGGATGCGGGATGATGAAAGTTCTCCATAAGGCTTGTTAATACATAATAGACTAAAAAGCCTAAGTTGTCTTAATTTCTATGTAGATAAAGATTAAAGCATCAGCTTTGGTCCTCATCCATAAGTCACAATTAGGTGTTAAGGAATACCTGTCTATTTCCACTTGTGACTTACCACTCTTGCCAAGTGCCTGACCACTTTTATAGCCCATCTTTTGCAGCAAGGCAAACCCTTTGTTTTCACAGCCTAGTGCGTTCTTCAACCCAATGTCACGTCTTTCTTGTTCTTCTTCTTTTAAACTCTTCTGCCTGTTTTTCAAATTGGCTTCCTGTTGCTTTTCTTCTTTTCGACGGGCTTCTCGGATTTGCCTTAGCATTGGCAATCCTGGTCTGATATCTTCTCTGAATAAGGGAAAACTTTTTTTAGATGAGTCCATAAAGTTTTCTTTTCTTTTAATTTTTTGAGACAGAGTTTCGCTCTTGTCGCCCAGGCTGGAGTGCAATGGCATGATCTTAGCTCACTGCAAACCCCACCTCCTGGGTTCAACTGATTCTCCTGCCTCAGCCTCCTGAGTAACTGAGATTACAGGCGTCCACCACCATGCCCGGCTATTTTTTGCATTTTTAGTAGAGAGGGGGTTTCGCCATGTTGGCCAGGCTGGTCTCAAACTCCTGACCCCAGATGATCCGTCTGCCTCGGCCTCCCAAAGTGCTGGGATTACAGGCATAAGCCACCAGGCCTGGCCAAGTTTTCTCATAACTCTGTCACTTACTCACCCGACAACAGTTAATATTTCGGCACTACCTCTATGATCATCTTTGTTATTATGACATTAGAGCATAATCAGTGACCTCTAAGAATGGCTGTTTTAGTAGAAATGATGAAGGCTGGTGCCAGATCGTAGGAAAATAAGGAAAGCACAAAGTTGAAGAAATCAGATATAGTAAGTTTAGACTTACTATGTTTCTAGGATGTTGGCAACAAAGTTGTATATAATAAAGAACAAAGTTGTCCCAACTACTAGAAGAGACAATATGATGAAATAAAGGAAAAGAAGTAAATTTCCTTGAAAGAAGGCAATAAAAAGGATCATGGGCAAAAGTAAAATGGTTAGCATTAAAAGGAGGAAGTGGCTTCTAGTATCTTTGTATGGAGGCATAGGAGGTATTTCCATAAAGCAAGAAGACTGACTTTCCAACCGCACATTTAAACTCAATGTCAGGCCGGGCACAGTGGCTCATGCCTGTAATCCTAGCACTCTGGGAAGCCAAAGTCTGACCTCAGGAGTTGGAGACCAGCCTTGGCAACATAGTGAGACCTTGTCTCTGCAAATAATAAAAAAGAAGACTTAGCTGGGCACGATGGTGCAGGCCTGCCAGTCCCAACTACTTGGGAGGCCGAGGTAGGAGAATCTCCTGAGCCTGGAGAATTTGAGGCTGCAGTGAGCTATGACTGTGCCACTGCACTCCAGCCTGGCTTACAGAGTGAGACCCTGTCTCAATAAAATAAAATAAAATGAAATGTCATTGCTTAATCTACACATCTTATACATATCATTGCACTGGGTATGCACATTTACTTACTGGACATTAATGAAGGAATCAGACATATAGTCCTCTTCTTCTGCCATGTTCAACTTCATATGGCTATAGTATCTACAAATAAAGTAATAATTACTTTTTTTTTTAGTTTATCAGAATGGAAATAAACCTTTCTGTATCTGCAGCCATGAGCTGTCTCTAGAGCTCTACTATATATTCAGGTGCCCTTTGGACATCTTTATCTGTGGACGTTTCAAACTCAACAATCTAAACAACTCATTTCTTTCCCCTCTCCCCAGGCTTCTACATCCCCTGTATTTCCATATTAATGTCATCATTATCTCCTTCTTCCTGACCTCTTATGAAGCTCTGTCAAGTCTTCCTCCATAAAACTCCTCACAGACGTTTTTTCTACAGTTGCGACCACTGCTTTAGTTCAGGCACTTTTTTTTTTTTTTTTTCCTCACCTGAACTATTACAACAGCTTCTTAACCAGCTTCTTAGTTGGTCTCCTCTTCCAATCCATCCTCTGCACCCCATCCAGAGGTTTTTTGTTTATTTGCTTGTTTGTTTTTAAATACAAGTCAGGTCAGGTTACTAGCCTGTTTCAAATCCTTCATTAAACCTGACTCTGTAGGCAGTGGGGGACCAGTCACTTTTGCAAAGCATGAGATGTCCTTCATAATCTGACACAACTGTCCCTAAGGATTCATTATTCAAGCCCCATGGCTTCTCACTGCCCTCTGAACACAGCATAGACATTTCTTCCCTGTAGGCCAAGGCTACCCTCCCTTCAGAAACCTGTCCTGACCACTCCAGGCCTTTCTCTACAGCACTTTATGTCCAAGCTGCTCATTTGGAACTTGATATAGTTAACAACTCACTTATATGGAAATATTTTTGAGGGACAGTTTCTATCCAAAATAGTTAAAATCATGTAATTACTGGCCCTTAATGGGTTAAAGTAATTATCTACAAAAGTACTACTCAAACTTTATTGTGTATACAAATTGCACTGAGATCTTCTTAAATCGCAGAATCTGATTCTGGGGCTGGAACCTGAGGTTCTGCATTTCTAACAGGTTCACAGGCAATGTCAACGTTGCTAGTTCAGTTGCTTTTAAGACAAAAGTGTAGTCACTTGTTGTGATGCATATATACTGTTTTTTCCTGCCTACTGTCTTTTCCTTTGGGAACCCAACCCTCTGCCCTTCATGTGGTTCTAATAGAAGGTGGCACTGTCAGTATCCCATATTTCCTTGGGCACAAAGATGGTGAATTATAGTACCCTATGTCCAGCAACAGGGGACGAGATGACCCAGGCAGGGAAATAACCATCTCTTTCCTTACATTATATGAATATACGGGTTGTCGGGCAAAGAAAGTCTTTTATGGGTGTTTCTGAACTGGGAGAATGTGAAGCTGGGCTGTGGATGGCCATCTTCTTGGCCACATGAAGGGATCTTGTCTGAAGAATGAAGCCAGATAGAGAAAATGAGCCTAGTTTTCAAGGCCATGGATTCTTTGATGCTGCGACTTAGCATTCTACCCCATTACACAGACTAATACATTTCTGCATTACCTAAGCTTGCTGAAGTAGAGGTTCTGTCAACTGCAGCCAAGTGTCTAGAAAATTACACTGGATGAAAAAAGGATTACTATACTAATTTTTAATGGTTTTCTTTTTTGTTTTTTGAGACAGAGTCTCACTCTGTCACCCAGGCTGGAGTGCAGTGGTGTGATCTCAGCTCACTGCAACCTCCACCTGCTGAGTTCAAGCAATTCTCGTGCCTCAGCCTCCCGAATAGCTGGGATTACAGGCATCCACCACCACACCCAGCTAATTTTTGTGTTTTTAGTAGAGACAGGGTTTCGCCATGTTGGACGGGCTGGTCTCAAACTCCTGGCCTCAAGTAATACACCTGCCTCACTTGGTCTCCCAAAGTGCTGGGATTACAGGCATGAGCCACCATGCCTGGCCTGATTTTTTATATTTTTAATGTATATCTTCTCAACTAGATAATGTATATCTTGTGTTAAACACAAAAATAAGTCCCCTATATCATCCCTACCTACCACTGCATCCCAAACATAAATGCTTAATAATTGTTTAGCAACAATGAGGACAAAAAGGGTCTTTAATATTTGTGATTTTATAACTTTTTCCTATGTCAACATGTCATTTTTAAACACTTTTTAAATAAGTACAGAAAACACATAAAACAAACACACAGCTTAATACATTTTTGTGAGTCAAACATTCTTGTAACCACGTGGTACCCTCCAACATGGCTCCCAATCATTCTTGCTGCTTGGTTTTCTACATCCTTAGTGTAGTCTCCTTCCACAGTGAACAGGATTAATCTGTGTAACCAACAGGATTTTGTGGAAATGATGGAGTTGATTTATTGGTCATAACTGCAGCTCTTAGGTCATTCTAACTTTGAAGTTGGATGACTCACTTGAAGGAAGTCAGCTGTCACATAATAAGGATACTCAAGAAGCTCTATGGAGAAGGTCACACAATTGGAATCAAGTCCTCCTATTAAAAGTCAGCACAAACTCATGAGCCACAGGAGCAAGCTACCTGGGAAATGGATCCTCTTGCTCCAGTCAGGGAGGACTTTCAAACTTCTTAAGAAAGTCCATGCTAATAAACTAAGCCAAGCTGCTAACAAATTCCTGACCCATAGAAACTCTGAGATAACAAATGATTACAGTTATCTTAAGCTGTTACATTTGGGGATAATTTGTTATGCAGCAAAAGTTATCAGGAGGTAGAACCTTATCAGGCACCTGGGAGCCCTCGTCCCCTACCCAGTTGCACCTCTCTTTTGGTTCTAAGAATAGTCACTATTCTGGTTTTTATGGCAATCATTTCCTTCATTTTCTTGGTAGTTTTGTCATCCATGTGTGCATCTTTAAACATTACAGTTTAGTTTACCTATTTTTATTATCAGTTAAAAATGTGCACTATTATGTACAGCATTTATGATAATTCACCCACTCCCTCTAAACCTCAGATTCTTCATTTGTAATAACAGCATTTTTACACGTAATGGTTTAACATTTACCCAGTATATCACACATTTTTATCACACTTAACCACCACCAACAACTCTACAAGGTAGGAATTGTTTTTCCTATTGGAGAAATTAAGGTTCAGTATGGCTAAATGACTATTTCAAAACCACAAAGAATCCAGGTCACAGTGCCTTGCAAATAGGATTACATTGTTTTTAAGAGACCTATTTAAAGTGCCAGGCACATCTGAATGGGGTTACAGGTTGCTTTTAAAGCTCTCTTTCTAGTGGTAAAATATACTTCAGCATTATCCATTTCCATCAAACATAAGCATAAACGTCACAAGGCGATACCCTGGCAGAGATGATGGAGGCTTGGACCACAGTGATAGCAATGGAAGTGGTCGCATTTGGGGTATACCTGAAGGTAGAGCTTACAGGATTTGCTGATGTTGTAGGTAGTATGTAAAGAACGATGTCAAGATAACGCTAAGTTTTTGGCCTGAATACGTGGAAGGAGTTAACATTTTTTGAGAGTGGGAAGACTGTAGGAGTAGGTTTGTTTTTGTTTTTTTTTAGCGGGGGTAGTCAGGAAACACATTGAGAGTACTATTACATATAAAAGTGGAGAGATGGACCTACAGTATAAATGTGACAAGAAATGTCCCACTCTCAACACTACGCTCAGGAACCGCTGATCCCGATCCTCCCGCGTTCCTCCTGGCTGCAAGCGCCCCACAGACGCAACCACCCACGGATGGAAAGGTGGCTGACGGTATGATATGGTATCACGGCCAGCGCACGCTGCCTTTTATCATTCTACCGGCGCTCCCCAGACCCTTACCTGACAGCTCACTTATCTGACAGCTTTCTACTCGCCCCGGTTCAGCTCCGCGGAGCGCGCGCTGCGCATGCGCCCACCAACCAGCATCGGACTTCCGGGCCTCGGCTCACAGCAGTTTCCATTGGAAACTTGCGGTGGGTGATAGGAGGACATGGTGATTGCGCTTGCGCAAGACCAGCCCTCCGCGCAAGCGCTGTTCCCTTGCTTCCTGTAGGCAAGCGTGCCGGAGGTGGGGCATCCGGGTCTTTTGGTGGCTGCCTCTGCCCCCGGAGCTCAGCTGATCTGCCTTTCCAGACTAGGAGGTGAGGTTGCCGAAGCATGCACGTTGACAGGCACGGACTCCTGTCCCACGTACATTTTTAGACGGGTGGGGAGGAAATTTGAATTCGTACTGAACATTTTCCCTTTTCTGGCTCACTGCGCAGTTCCGAGCCGCCGCCTCGTGCTATTGACAGCCTGCGGAACCCCACGGAGGCTTGCGGCGGCCTATTGCGTTTCCCCGGGTCCGCCGCTTTCGGTTTTTGGAGTAGCCGGGTGAAGCCAGACCCCGAGCGCGCGAGGCTTCTCGGGTGCATTCCTGACCGCCCGGTGTTGTCACTGAGGCTTTGGCCTCCGGGACCTGGCTGCCCCACCCATCCCCTTTGGAAGAGTCTTGGAGACCTGCAGTTCGGGATGTCTGTGCTGGGTGTTTTGACCTCAGTCTCCCTGACCAGGTGCAGCGCGGGAGGGTAAAGGTGCGATATACCAAGCAGTGGACGAGAAAAAGAGGAGGATGGTTCTCAAGCCCGGCTGGGGTGTTTGATCTTAGTGCTTCAGTTTTCTCATTTATAGAACGGGTAAATGACATATGTGTTGCTGGACATATTTCTTCTGGAATAATGCCTTTTTTGGGGGCAATAATTTATTTTAATTTTCCTTTCACTCCATGATTCATTCTTCCTTATAACAAGCAGTTTTCTTTCGCTTTTTTTTTTGTTTGTATTTTTGTCCTTTAAAAGTATGTTTTCAGGTTTTGCCTCAAAGAAGTTGAGTTTTTCCCCAAAAGAAATGAGTAGTCATACTTTTCTTAGTGGGTATATTCCATAAAGCTTGACTTTCAACATTAAAAAAAAAAAAACTTACAAGTATTTTTTACTCTGTTAGATTTAAGGTGTGAATTTAAAACTTCAGTAATGGAGTTAGCCCACAGTTTATTGCTAAATGAAGAAGCTTTGGCTCAAATCACTGAAGCAAAAAGACCAGTTTTTATCTTTGAATGGTTGCGATTTCTTGATAAAGTCTTGGTTGCTGCCAACAAGGTATGGTATTGCTCTTTTTTCCCAGTTGCATTAATGTAAAGAGATTATGTGGTCATGATTCTTAAGAAAACATAACATTATGTTTTGGAAGGTTTGTGGGTCACTTATGGAACTTGAGAATATTGCACGAATGGGAATTTAGTGGCAAAACTCAAACCTCGTTTAAATCCAGCTCATTGCCTACCTTCTTTATATCTCTACCTGAGCAGTTCATTGTAACTGGAGAAAAACATGGCTACATGATTGTTGTCACTTTAAATTTATCATCGCCCATTGCATGTGATCTCTCTATGCAGCCTGACAATCCCAGTATCTTCACTTATCTCTCTGAGGAGTCAATAATAGGCTTTTTTTTTTTCTTTGTTTTCTTCCTGCATAGTCTCGATTCAGCTTATTTTTTATTGTCTGTGTATTTTATATTCTGTCTTTAAAAGTAGATACAGTCCGGCGTGGTGGCTCACGCCTGTAATCCCAGCACTTTGGGAAGCCGAGGTGGGCAGATCACCTGAGGTCAAGAGTTCCAGACTAGCCTGGCCAACATGGTGAAACCCCGTCTCTACTAAAAATACAAAAATTAGCCAGGCATGGTGGTGGGCGCCTGTAATCCCAGCTACTCGGGAGGCTGAGGCAGGAGAATCACTTCAACCTGAAAGGTGGAGGTTGCAAGGAGCCGAGATCGCGCTATTGCACTGCAGCCCGGATGACAAGAGTGAAAACTCCATCTGAAAAAAAAAAAAAAGTAGATGCTTCCCTCAAATGTCTGATGATCTTTGGCTGCCTGCTCAAATTTAAAAGTGAATAGTAAAAACTTTCTCAGCAGGGCCAGTCTTTTAAACTGGACTTCACTGTAGGCTGGTCTGGTTTGTGACTGTAGTATTTCAGGTTTCTGTAGGCTGGTTATTCCCCAGAAGATACTTTTCTACTCTCAGGTCTGAAGAGTATATGGCTAGCTGGCTATGTTCTTGGAACTGTGGGAGAAGAGTGGAGACTTTAACATTCAGTATGTGTACTTTCGCTGCATATCTCTGTTTTCAGTGCAGTTTTCCCAGACCGCAACTGTGCCTGGGGGCTCCTAGTCTAGACATAACGGTATTTCACTCTTGCCAGAAAATAAGGTTTCAGTCTGCTTCCATAATGGAGAAGAAGAGTCTTACTGCTTCTTAGACTCAACCATTCCCTCTCTCTCAAGGTACAACTTCACTCCCACCTCCAAAAGCACCTAGGGCCTAAAAATACCACGATCTCTTAGGGGGTCCTGTGTAGTAAGTTAGGTCATTTCTTAGCTTTCCCTGTTGGGAACACTTGGTTTCCAAATATTGTGCTGATTCTTTTCCCTATTTTCTTTACCCTTTGGATTTGTGCTTTGTTGTTATTGTTCCTCTTGTTGCCCTTTAGTACGGTTTTAATGGAGTTTCTATAGAAACAGTTAATGCTTGACCTAATGTAAATGAGTTAATAGGTGCAGCACACCAACATGGCACATGTATGCATATGTAACAAACCTGCACTTTATGTACATGTACCCTAGAACTTAAAGTATACTAATAATAGCAACAACAACAAAAAGAAACAGTTAATGCATGGATTCACTTGTAATCTTTAACTAGAAGTTTCTGTTTTCTCTTAAATCCCCTGCAACCGAGGATTTACTTCCACTCCACTAAAACAGCTCTTGTCCAGCCATCAGTGGTCTGGGCAATCAGTGGTCAGTATTCTGTCTTACTTCATCCATCTCCATCTTTTCACCTCGAAACACTTAAAACATCTTTAATTTTGTTGTGAAATTGATAAATACAAGAGTATATAAAACATAGTTATGAAACATAATATGAATATCTATACACCCTCCACCCAAATTAGAAAATAATATTGTTTTCATTGCTTTGCACAGTTTGTGTAAAGTTTTCTTCCTGTTCGTGGCTTCCCAAGACACTGTTAGGTTTTGGTTCCTCTCCCACTTCATTAACTACTACTTGTTCTTTTTTAAGTCTTCCTCAGTTCAGGGCATTTTTAAAAAATCTGTACATATTCCCTCAGTGATATCTAATTGTATGATTTTTACTATCATCTATAAAATAGTGATTCCCAGGATAATGTTTACTGTACTTCTTTCTTACCTAAGTGGCATCCCAGAGTTAACATACCCAAACCAAATTCTTGATTTCTCCTCCCAAACCTGTCCTTTCCCCTATGTTCTCTATCTTAGGAAATGACCATTTCATCCTTCTGGTTGCTCAGGGGGAAAACCATAGAGTCGTTTTTGACTTCCCTCTTTTTCTCAAATTTCACGTCATATTCACCAGCAAATCCTATGGTTTCATCCACAAATAAATCCAGAGTTTACTTGTCTCCATGGTTACCACTATCATCTCTCATCTAGATTATTGCATCTGCTTCCTATTTGCTCATGATGCTTTCCATTTATGGACCTTATAGAGTATTCTTAGAAGTCAGAGTGAGCCTGTTAAAACATTTAGATCACGACCCTCCTCTACTTCAAACTCTTACTCAGAGTAATATACAAAGTTCTTTTACTGAGAGTAACATACAGAGTTCTATAGTGGGGTACAAGAGACTACCTGATCTGGCCCCTTCTATCCTTCTGACTTCATCTCTTACTACTTTCTCTCTCTTACTCCACTCCAGTCAAACTGACCTTCTTGCTGTCTTCAAGGATGCTAAGAATGCTCCAACCTCAAGGCCTTTATGCTTGTTCCTTCGGCCTGGAATGTTCTTCCCCTGGGTATCTGCCTGGCTCACCCCTTCACTTCTTTTCAGAGAGAGGCCTTTTCTAATTAATCCACATAAAATAGTAAGCACCCATACTATTCATTTGTTTGTTTGGTAAACTCTATCCCTCCCCACTAGAATGTAAACTTCATGAGGGCAGGGACTTGTCTATTTTGTTCACTGTTGCTCACTAGTACATGGCATACATTAAGTACATAATAAATATTGTTTGAATAAATGAATGAATTCTAGGTATTGATTATGGGTAGAGCTGGGATTTTTTTTCCTGTTGCCTAGGGCTCTTCAGTTTCTTTTGGTTTCATTTGCTGGCCTGTAACTTTATGAACTGCTGACTTTGCTTTTACATGGGAAACCTGTCTGGGTTATAAGACATCAGTTGTCCATACACCCAATATTTTGCATCCTTTGGCTGCTGGTTTATTTCTCAGTAAGTTGATCTTATAACTTTTTGAATCAGAGTCTTCACTTTTATTGGAGCTAATCTTTTGGCTTTGGAAGAGAATGAAGGAGAATATTTAATGTAGGAAAGAATGGCTCATTTCTTACTGAACTTTTCCTTAACTTGAAAATTCTCACGGTTTATGTTTAATACAATACAGATTTTTAATTATTAGAGTACCTTAAGCGTTAAGTATTTTTTATTTTGATTAAAAGGTAACAAAAAAAATTTTTAATGATGTTCTTTTAAAAATGTTTTTGTAACAGACCGATGTAAAGGAAAAACAGAAAAAACTTGTCGAACAATTAACTGGATTAATAAGTAGTTCACCTGGACCACCTACACGAAAATTGTTAGCTAAAAATCTCGCAGCCCTTTATAGCATTGGAGATACTTTTACAGTTTTTCAGACACTTGATAAATGCAATGACATTATCAGAAATAAAGATGACACTGCAGCCTACTTACCAACAAAATTGTAAGTACTTACTTTAACAGGGGCACTTGAAATTTTATTTTTTCTTTCAAGGAAACTTAGTAGGAGACTATGGACCATAAAAACCCCCAGGTGGGTGGAACTGTGACATGCTGCTAACAATGAGAGCTCTAAGTGGACTGAGTTGTGATGGGAAGAAAATGAGTTAAATTTTAGGCATGCTGATTCTGGAATACAAATGGGAATGTCCAAATGACAGTGTATAATAGATAGTTGGAAATTCTTGTTGGGATTTTAGAGATTTGTTGGGAATGTAGTTTTGGTGAGTAGGCTGAATCCTTTGATATGAGTAAAGTTACCTAGGAGGAGGAGTATATTTGAGAAGAGAAGAGAAGGAGTATATTTGAGAAGAGAAGAAAGAGTATATTTGAGAAGAGAAATTCTTGTTGGGATTTTAGAGATTTGTTGGAAATGTAGTTTTGGTGAGTAGGCTGAATCCTTTGATATGAGTAAAGTTACCTAGGGGGAGGAGTATATTTGAGAAGAGAAGACGGCTAGGGATACAACTCTAGAACGTCAACATTCAAGGGGCCATGGTCAGTGTAATAGCTTACAGAGGAAATAGTGAGATTATTCAAAACCTGGATTCTAATTTTTAGGTCTACTTTTAGGTAGTTACCTACCAGGTAACTACCTAGATACATTGTGATTAGATTTTGTGTTTTGTTTAGGATAGATGTAAACCTCAAAAGCTTTAGAAGAGATTAGACAGTTCTAGTACTTTCTAGTTTATTTTGAAGTTTGAAGCTATGTTCACTGCTATTTAGCAAATACACACATAATTTTATAGTTCTGGTTAAGTAGAATTGATTATACATTCATATGTATTTCCAGTGGATCCATGGGTCCTATTTAGGAAATCTCCAATGTATGCTGGCATGTGATGCCAGTCATTTAAAATTTATTATCAGCCTACAGGGTATCAAAAAGCATGAGATTTGGAGTTGAAGAGGTGAAAGTTGATTCCCTGATTCTACTGTTTATTATGTGTTTGATTGTGAGCTAAATTTAGTTAACCTCTCTTATCTGTAAATTGCTCAGATCACACAGCTTTTATTTATTTTTATTTGTTGGAGTGGGAGTGGCTTGCCTCATGGTAGACCACCTGCCCACTTCCAAGATCCAGCTACACATAGCTATTAGATGATGGGTTCTAGGATTTAGGCACAGGTCTGCCAGACTCCAAAGCATCCACTTTTTTTTTTTTTTTTTTTTTTTGAGACAGAGTCTCGCTCTGTCACCCAGGCTGGAGTGCAGTGGCCAGATTTCGGGACACTGCAAGCTCCACCTCCCGGGTTTACGCCATTCTCCTGCCTCAGCCTCCCGAGTAGCTGGGACTACAGGCGCCCACCACCTCGCCCGGCTAATTTTTTGTATTTTTTAATAGAGACGGGGTTTCACTGTGTTAGCTGGGATGGTCTCGATCTCCTGACCTCGTGATCCGCCCACCTCGGCCTCCCAAAGTGCTAGGATTACAGGCTTGAGCCACTGCGCCTGGCCAAAAGCATCCACTCTTTTTTTTTTTTTTTTGTATTTTTTGGTGGAGACGGGGTTTCACCATGTTCGCCAGGATGGTCTCGATCTCCTGACCTCGTGATCCACCCGTCTCGGCCTCCCAAAGTGCTGAGATTACAAAAAGCATCCACTCTTAACCACCATGTCCTACTTTTGCCTTTAAGCTAAACCCACAGCTATTCACTTACTATTGACCTAAGTGACAGTGGGGTCATTTCTTGCTTCTGAAGAATGTGTTGCTATTAGTTTATTCTTCCGAGTGTTCTGTTAATGTAATTTAGATTAAATTTTACAGGTTTACAAATAGTATAGTATTATTTGTAAATTAAGAGGCAGACACTGTGAGCAATGCAAATGTGTGAGATACATTCGCTGTTTCTGGAGTTTACATTTCCACTGGCAGGACAAGATAGAGACATATAAAATGGTCAAGTTACGACACAGTAAATGATATAATTTTGTCAAAATGAGTGATTGACATTAGTGTTACATATAATGAAAGAAGAGAGGGATTGCTGAGGATTGACATAATTTGGAAAGTCTTCATAGAAGCAAAGCTTAGGGGCTGGGCGCAGTGGCTCACGCCTGTAATCCCAGCACTTTGGGAGGCTGAGGCGGGCAGATCACCTGAGGTCAGGAGTTCGAGATGAGCCTGGCTAATGTGGTGAAACCCCGTCTCTACTAAATATACAAAATGAGCTGGGAATGGTGGCACGCACCTGTAATCCCAGCTACTTGGGAGGCTGAGGAGGGAGAAGGGCTTGAACTTAGGAGGCGGAGGTTGCAGTGAGCCAGGACCATACCACTGCACTCCAGCCTGGGTGACAGAGTGAGACTTTGTCTCCCCCGCCCCAAAAAAGAAAAGCTTGGATTTCTTCCCAAATAACGGGTATGATTTATTATGTACATATGTAGATTCTTTTGTATTTTAACAAGAATACAATTTATAGTATTTAACAAGAATACAGTGTAAATATAGTATTTGTTGCAGTTATGAAGGATAAACAAATTGTTTTCGATAGTTGAAATTAAGGATTATAGCCAAATGTGTCCTAGACAAATGCAGATTGATTTCTGAAAATGAGAAAAGTATAATTGTATCATTAACCTGAACGATGACCAGTGAAACTGTCACTTCTCACAGGGCTGCAGTGGCTTGTGTCGGAGCATTTTATGAAAAAATGGGGAGAATGTTGGGCAGCGCATTTCCAGAAACAGTGAATAATCTATTGAAATCTCTGAAAAGTGCAGAGGTAAGTTTTACAACCAATATTATTTGAATAGTTGCTTGTGGCAAGAGTTAGATGTCAGCTAAAATATGTTTGTTTCTTTTTCTGTCACTGTGGTACTCATATTGCTTAACAAGGAGGTAATTTCAAATTGTTACTTGTCCCTTCTTTTAACATACATCAGGGGGAAGAGAAAGAATGCTTTTCTTTGACAATGAATAGGTTTACGTGTTATTTTTTATTTAGTCCTGTGGTACTTTTGGATTGGCCTTTTTTTCTTCTTTTTTTGGTGCCATAGCTAATGTGTTAATTTTCTGGTTGCTGTAATAAATTACCTTAGACTGGGTGGCTTGAAACAGCAATTTATTGTCTCACAGTTCTGGAAGCTGGAGGTCTGCGATAAAGTGTCAGCAAGGCCATGTTTCCACTGAAGGATCTAGAGAAGAATGCTTCCTTTCGTTCTTACCTTCTAGTGGTTGCTGGAAATCTTTGATCTTCCTTGGCTTATAGATGCATCTCTCCCATCTCTGCCTCCTTTGTCACATAGCCTTTTCCCTGTGCCTGTGTGTTTTGTGTCTAAATTATTTTCCTGTTCAGCGATACCTGTCACTGGACTAGAATTGGATACCTCTTCTGGGAACTATTTGTCTATTCATTCACTAAAAAAGAATTGATAAAATATTATTTGTCAGGCATTAAGCATACAAAGATGGTCCTGACCTCAAAGAACTTACAATCTAGTGGAAGAGATCTAAGTGTGAATAAGCATTGTGATACTCTGTGTGATGAGTACACTGTTAGAAATAACAATAAGCACTATGAGAATATGAATATAAGAGTTTGAGTTAGTCACAAGAAGATGAAGGTTTGCTGTATTTCTGACACTTTTTTTGAATGTGTTGGTTGTTTTCTGCTTCCTCTTTTGTATGGTTTATATATTTTTTTCTTAACTATTTTATACTTAATATTTTATATTCTGAAAATATTTTATATTCTGAAAGTTTGGATCGTTGAGCTGTATTGAAGCTTTTGAGTCTGTCTTCATGTTCTCAGTATATTGTATGTACTTCAGTAAGTCATAGAAACTTTGGAATATATTTACTTATCACCTAATTTTTAAGAAAGATATTATTTAATGGAATATTCTTACTTTCCCGGATACTTAATTTTATTGTACTTTTCATTATTTACTGTTTATAATTTGGAGATAAGACCATTAGACCCAAAGAACTTTTGTCTTGGTATGTTCTTGTTTAAATATGGAATTTACTTTACAAAATCTTTTTTTTTTTTTTTCCTATACATGTCTAGTCTCAAGGGCGAAGTGAAATCTTAATGAGTCTGCAGAAAGTTCTAAGTGGCCTGGGTGGTGCAGCAGCTTCCTCTCATCGTGATATTTATAAGAATGCCAGATCTCTCTTGACTGATAGGTCAATGGCTGTTCGATGTGCAGTGGCCAAGGTTAGTACTTGACCAATTTAGAATGCTGCTCCTTATCCTTCTTGCTCTTAAACAATGATTTTTTTCTTTTAAAATTTTAAATTATGTTTTGTGTTCCAATAGATTAGTTTAATTTTCTAGAATTATATATAATAGTATCACATCCTGAGATATACTTTTGTGCGTATGTATATTCTGGCTTCTTTCGCTTAGTATAATTATTTTGAAATTCATTTATGTTGTATATGTATCCATAGTTCATTCCTTTTTATTGCTGAGTAGTATTTCCTTGTATGGATATGTCACATTGGTTTGTTCACTCACCTGTTACAAACATTTGAGTTGCTTCCAGTTTTGATTATTACAAAAAAAGCTTCTGTGAACATCTGTATATGAGTTTTTGCATGAACATATGCTTTCATTTCTCTTCGGCAAATACCTAGGGATGGAATAGCTGGTTCATAGGGCAGATTTAGTTTAACGTTCAGATAACTACAAGTTTTCCAAAGTACTTGTGCCATTTTACATCTCTACTAGCAGTGTATGAAAATTTCACTTCCTCCATGTCATCACCATTGTTTGTTACTGACAGTCTTTTTAATTTAAGCCATTCTAATGGATACATATCTCATTGTATCTCATATCTCAATGGTATCTCATTGTGGCTTTAATTTGCATTTCCCTAATGATGAATGATAAGCATATCTTCAGGTGCTTATTTGCCATCCGTATCTTCTTTGAAGAAGGATGTGCTCAATCTTTTGTCCATTGTTTTATAGGGTTGTTTTGTAATTACTGACTTTTGAGAGTGTTTTATAGGTTCTTTACATATTCCTTTATCAGATATGTGATTTACAAATATTTTCCCAATCGGTGGCCTGTCTCTTTATTCTCTAAATAGTGCCTTGTAAGGAAAAGAGGTTTGAATTTCATCCAATGTATCTGTTTTTCTTATATGAATTGTGCTTTTGGTGTTGTATCTAAGGAAACATTTTGTAAACCAGGGTTTGTCCTGTGTTTCCTTCTAGAGGTTTTATAGTTTTATACTTAGATATATGATCCATTTTGAGTTAATTTTTGTATATGGTGCAAGGTTGGAATCACATTTTTTTGTTTTTTGTTTTCAATATGGATATCCATTTCTTCCAGTGCCATTTCGAAAAGCCTGTCTTTTCTTCGCTAAACTCCCTTTGCTCCCTTTGTGGAAAATTAGTTGTGTGTATATGTATAGGTATAATTTTGGACTCTATTCTGTTTTATTGATCCATTTGTCTATCTTGATGCCAACAACACTTTTCTTCATGACAGTACCTTTATAGTAAGTCTTGAAATCAGGTGCTGTTAGTCCTCCAACTTTGTTCTTTTTCAAAATTGTTTTGCCTAGTCTAGGTTTGTCAATGTCTACAAAAAGACCATGCTGGGATTTTGATTCAGGTTGCATTGAATTTGGAGAGAATTGCCAATATCCTAACAATATTAAGTCTTCCACCCTATGAACATACGTGATATATCTCTCCATTTATTTTGGTCTTTAATTTCTCTTAGCAAAACATCTTGTAATGTTAAATGTGCAGATCTTGACAGAATACAAATAAGACAGGGAAAATATGAATAAAATCATGAATTACATCAGTGTCAACATCTAGGCTGGCGTGGTGGCTCACACCTGTAATCCCAGCGCTTTGGGAGGCCGAGACGGAAGGATCACCTGAGATCAGGAGTTCAAGACCAGCCTGGCCAACATGGCAAAACCCCATCTCTACTAAAAATGCAAAAATTAGCCAGGCGTGGTGGCATGTGCCTGTCAAATCATTTTTCAGCATCTGTTGAGATAATGATTTGTTTTTTCTTTTTTAGTTTGCTACTGTGGTGAATAACATTGATTAGTTTTACAATTTTAACCAATATTGCATTCTTTTTTTTTTTTTTGAGACAGAATATCCCTCTGTCGCCCAGGTTGGTGTGCATTCTTCTGCCTCAGCCTTCCGAGTAGCTGGGACTACAGGCGCACGCCACCACACCCGGCTAACTTTTTTTGTATTTTTGGTGGAGACAGGGTTTCACCATATTGGCCAGGCTGATCTCGAACTCCTGACCTTGTGATCTGCCCTTCTCGGCCTCCCAAAGTGCTGGGATTACAGGCGTGAGCCACCGCACCCGGCCCAATATTGCATTCTTAAGATAAATCTCACTTGGTCATGATATATTATCCTTATTATATATTATTGTATTAGAGTTGCTAGAAGTTTGTTTAGAAATGTGTATCTGTGTTCATGAGGGATATGGGTATGTAGTTTCTTTTTCTTTTTTTTTTTTTTTTTTTTTTTTTGCATTGAAATATATTATTTTATTATTTTCATAAAGTTATGAGAAATATAGACTCTGAGATGAAGGTGACCTCATATTTCACATAGGCAGGTATCCTGATCAGTGATATTATCCATAGACCTTCCAAAAATATGTCACCAGCAATTTTCTCAGTTTCTTAGATAGATTATTTTAAAGGACTTACTTAGGATAGTAACTGTTTGCCCTTCCTAGTTTCCAAAATGCTAGGAAGGAAAGAGAAGAAAACTAATACATACTGGGCGCTTACTATGTGCCAGACATTATACTGGTGCTCTTATATATCTACTTCTGCCCTATTTTACAAAAAATACTTACTGTTTTCATTTCATTTTAATACAGACATATTGTAAAGCACGTGAGCCCCCACAGGAAGTCTGTTGCTCTTAGAATATTTCCAACTAGATTCTTTCTTCTAGTTCTCTGTTCCCCACATCTCTCACTGCCCTGGTGAGTGTATCTAAGCAGTGTTTATTTAAGTGTGTATTTTTTTTTTTTTTTTTTTTATACTTTAAGTTCTAGGGTACATGTGCATAACGTTTATCATGTATAACTCCCCAAAGCAATCCCTCCCTCCTCCCCCCTCCCCATGATAGGCCCCAGTGTGTGATGTTCCCCTTCCCGAGTCCAAGTGATCTCATTGTTCAGTTCCCACCTATGAGTGAGAACATGCGGTGTTTGGTTTTCTCTTCTTGTGATAGTTTGCTCAGAATGATGGTTTCCAGCTGCATCCATGTCCCTACAAAGGACGCAAACTCATCCTTTTTGATGGCTGCATAGTATTCCATGGTGTATATGTGCCACATTTTCTTAATCCAGTCTGTCACAGATGGACATTTGGGTTGATTCCAAGTCTTTGCTATTGTGAATAGTGCCGCAATAAACATACGTGTGCATGTGTCTTTGTAGTAGAGTAATTATAATCCTTTGGGTATATACCCAGTAGTGGGATGGCTGGGTCATATGGTACATCTAGTTCTAGATCCTTGAGGAATCGTCATACTGTTTTCCATAATGGTGAACTAGTTTACAATCCCACCAACAGTGTAAAAGTGTTCCTATTTCTCCACATCCTCTCCAACATCTATTGTTTCCTGACTTCTTAATGATTGCCATTCTAACTGGTGTGAGATGGTATCTCATTGTGGTTTTGATTTGCATTTCTCTGATGGCGAGTGATGACGAGCATTTTTTCATGTGTCTGTTGGCTGTATGGATGTCTTCTTTTGAGAAATGTCTGTTCATATCCTTCCCCACTTTTTGATGGGGTTGTTTGTTTTTTTCTTGTATATTTGTTTGAGTTCTTTGTAGATTCTGGATATTAGCCCTTTGTCAGATGAGTAGGTTGCAAAAATTTTCTCCCATTCTGTAGGTTGCCTGTTCACTCTGATGGTAGTTTCTTTTGCTGTGCAAAAGCTCTTTAGTTTAATGAGATCCCATTTGTCAATTTTGGCTTTTGCTGCCGTTGCTTTTGGTGTTTTAGACATGAAGTCCTTGCCCATGCCTATGTCCTGAATGGTACTACCTAGATTTTCTTCTAGGGTTTTTATGGTATTAGGTCTAACATTTAAGTCTCTAATCCATCTTGAATTAATTTTCGTATAAGGGGTAAGGAAAGGATCCAGTTTCAGCTTTCTACTTGTGGCTAGCCAATTTTCCCAGCACCATTTATTAAATAGGGAATCCTTTCCCCATTCTTGTTTTTGTCAGGTTTGTCAAAGATCAGATGGCTGTATATGTGTGGTATTATTTCTGAGGACTCTGTTCTGTTCCACTGGTCTATTTCTCTGTTGTGGTACCAGTACCATGCTGTTTTGGTTACTGTAGCCTTGTAGTATAGTTTGAAGTCAGGTAGCGTGACGCCTCCAGCTTTGTCCTTTTGACCTAGGATTGTCTTGGCAATGCGGGCTCTTTTTTGGTTCCATATGAACTTTAAGCAGTTTTTTTTCCAATTCTGTGAAGAAAGTCATTGGTAGCTTGATGGGGATGGCATTGAATCTATAAATAACCTTGGGCAGTATGGCCATTTTCACGATTGATTCTTCCTATCCATGAGCATGGTATGTTCTTCCATTTGTTTGTGTCCTCCTTGATTTCACTGAGCAGTGTTTGTAGTTCTCCTTGAAGAGGTCCTTTACATCCCTTGTAAGCTGGATTCCTAGGTATTTTATTCTCTTTGAAGCAATTGTGAATGGAAGTTCATTCCTGATTTGGCTCTCTGCTTCTCTGTTACTGGTGTATAAGAATGCTTGGATTTTTGCACATTAATTTTGTATCCTGAGACTTTGCTGAAGTTGCTTATCAGCTTAAGGAGATTTTGGGCTGAGACGATGGGGTTTTCTAAATATACAATCATGTCATCTGCAAACAGGGACAATTTGACTTCTTCTTTTCCTAACTGGATACCCTTGATTTCTTTCTCTTGCCTGATTGCCCTAGCCAGAACTTCCAACACTATGTTGAATAGGAGTGGTGAGAGAGGGCATCCCTGTCTTGTGCCAGTTTTCAAAGGGAATTTTTCAGTTTTTGCCCATTCAGTATGATATTAGCTGTGGGTTTGTCATAAATAGCTCTTATTATTTTGAGGTACGTTCCATCAATACCGAATTTATTGAGCGTTTTTAGCATAAAGGGCTGTTGAATTTTGTCAAAAGCCTTTTCTGCATCTATTGAGATAATCATGTGGTTCTTGTCTTTGGTTCTGTTTATATGCTGGATTACGTTTATTGATTTGCGAATGTTGAACCAGCCTTGCATCCCAGGGATGAAGCCCACTTGATCATGGTGGATAAGCTTTTTGATGTGTGTGCTGAATCCGGTTTGCCAGTATTTTATTGAGAATTTTTGCATCGATGTTCATCAGGGATATTGGTCTAAAATTCTCTTTTTTTTTGTGTCTCTGCCAGGCTTTGGTATCAGGATGATGTTGGCCTCATAAAATGAGTTAGGGAGGATTCCCTCTTTTTCTATTGATTGGAATAGTTTCAGAAGGAATGGTACCAGCTCCTCCTTGTACCTCTGGTAGAATTCAGCTGTGAATCCATCTGGTCCTGGACTTTTTTTGGTGGGTAGGCTATTAATTGTTGCCTCAATTTCAGAGCCTGTTATTGGTCTATTCAGGGATTCAACTTCTTCCTGGTTCAGTCTTGGGAGAGTGTAAGTGTCCAGGAAATTATCCATTTCTTCTAGATTTTCTAGTCGATTTGCGTAGAGGCATTTATAGTATTCTCTGATAGTTGTTTGTATTTCTGTGGGGTTGGTGGTGATATCCCCTTTATCATTTTATTGCGACTATTTGATTCCTCTCTCTTTTCTTCTTTATTAGTCTTGCTAGCGGTCTGTCAATTTTGTTGGTCTTTTCAAAAAACCAACTCCTGGATTCATTGATTTTTTGGAGGGTTTTTTGTGACTCTATCTCCTTCAGTTCTGCTCTGATCTTAGTTATTTCTTGCCTTCTGCTAGCTTTTGAATGTGTTTGCTCTTGCCTCTCTAGTTCTTTTAATTGTGATGTTAAAGTGTCAATTTTAGATCTTTCCTGCTTTCTCTTGTGGGCATTTAGTGCTATAAATTTCCCTCTACACACTGCTTTAAATGTGTCCCAGAGATTCTGGTATGTTGTATCTTTGTTCTCATTGGTTTCAAAGAACATCTTTATTTCTGCTTTCATTTCGTTATGTACCCAGTAGTCATTCAGGAGCAGGTTATTCAGTTTCCATGTAGTTGAGCGGTTTTGATTGAGTTTCTTAGTCCTGAGTTCTAGTTTGATTGCACTGTGGTCTGAGAGACAGTTTGTTATAATTTCTGTTCTTGTACATTTGCTGAGGAGTGCTTTACTTCCAATTATGTGGTCAATTTTGGAATAAGTGCGATGTGGTGCTGAGAAGAATGTATATTCTGTTGATTTGGGGTGGAGAGTTCTATAGATGTCTATTAGGTCCGCTTGGTGCAGAGATGAGTTCAATTCCTGGATATCCTTGTTAACTTTCTGTCTTGTTGATCTGTCTAATGTTGACAGTGGAGTGTTGAAATCTCCCATTATTATTGTATGGGAGTCTAAGTCTCTTTGTAGGTCTCTAAGGACTTGCTTTATGAATCTGGGTGCTCCTGTATTGGGTGCATAGATATTTAGGAGAGTTAGCTCTTCCTGTTGAATTGATCCCTTTACCATTATGTAATGGCCTTCTTTGTCTCTTTTGATCTTTGATGGTTTAAAGTCTGTTTTATCAGAGACTAGGATTGCAACCCCTGCTTTTTTTGTTCTCCATTTGCTTGGTAGATCTTTCTCCATCCCTTTATTTTGAGCCTATGTATGTCTCTGCATGTGAGATGGGTCTCCTGAATACAGCAGACTGATGGGTCTTGACTCTTTATCCAGTTTGCCAGTCTGTGTCTTTTCATTGGAGCATTTAGTCCATTTACATTTAAGGTTAATATTGTTATGTGTGAACTTGATCCTGTCATTATGATATTAACTGGTTATTTTGCTCATTAGTTGATGCAGTTTCTTCCTAGCCTCGATGGTCTTTACATTTTGGCATGTTTTTGCAATGGCTGGTACCGGTTGTTCCTTTCCATGTTTAGGGCTTCCTTCAGGGTCTCTTGTAAGGCAGGCCTGGTGGTGACAAAATCTCTAAGCATTTGCTTATCTGTAAAGGATTTTATTTCTCCTTCACTGATGAAGCTTAGTTTGGCTGGATATGAAATTCTGGGTTGAAAATTCTTTTCTTTAAGAACGTTGAATATTGGCCCCCACTCTCTTCTGGCTTGTAGAGTTTCTGCCGAGAGATCTGCTGTTAGTCTGATGGGCTTCCCTTTGTGGGTAACCCGACCTTTCTCTCTGGCTGCCCTTAAGATTTTTTCCTTCATTTCAACTTTGGTGAATCTGGCAATTATGTGTCTTGGAGTTGCTCTTCTGGAGGAGTATCTTTGTGGCGTTCTCTGTATTTCCTGAATTTGAATGTTGGCCTGCCCTACTAGGTTGGGGAAGTTCTCCTGGATGATATCCTGAAGAGTGTTTCCAAGGTTTCCATTTTCCCCTCACTTTCAGGCACCCCAATCAGACGTAGATTTGGTCTTTTTACATAATCCCATACTTCTTGCAGGCTTTGTTCATTTCTTTTTCTTCTTTTTTCTTTTGGTTTCTCTTCTCGCTTCATTTCATTCATTTGATCCTCAATCGCTGATACTCTTTCTTCCAGTTGATCGAGTCGGTTACTGAAGCTTGTGCATTTGTCACGTATTTCTCGTGTCATGGTTTTCATCTCTGTCATTTCGTTTGTGATCTTCTCTGCATTAATTAGTCTAGCTGTCAATTCTTCCACTTTTTTTCAAGATTTTTAGTTTCTTTGCGCTGGGTACGTAATTCCTCCTTTAGCTCTGAGAAGTTTGATGGACTGAAGCCTTCTTCTCTCATCTCGTCAAAGTCATTCTCTGACCAGCTTTGATCCGTTGCTGGCGATGGGCTGCGCTCCTTTGCAGGGGGAGATGCGCTCTTATTTTTTGAATTTCCAGCTTTTCTGCCCTGCTTTTTCCCCATCTTTGTGGTTTTATCTGTCTCTGGTCTTTGATGATGGTGACGTACTGATGGGGTTTGGTATAGGTGTCCTTCCTGTTTGATAGTTTTCCGTCTGACAGTCAGAAGGACTGTCTGTTGGTCTGTTGGAGATTGCTTGAGGTCCACTCCAGACCCTGTTTGCCTGGGTATCAGCAGCAGAGGTTGCCAAAGATAGAATATTGCTGAGCAGCGAGTGTACCTGTCTGATTCTTACTTTGGAAGTTTCCTCTCAGGGATGACTCCACCCTGTGAGGTGTGGGGTGTCAGACTGCCCCTAGTGGGGGATGTCTCCCAGTTAGGCTACTCAGGGGTCAGGGACCCACCTGAGCAGGCAGTCTGTCCGTTCTCGGATCTCAACCTCCGCGTTGGGAGATCCACGGCTCTCCCCAAAGCTGTCAGACAGAGTCGTTCGCCTCTGCACCGCCCCCACTGCTTTCCCTATTGGACCTCAGCTGTGGGCTGTCCCCAGAGGTGGAGTCTACAGAGACAGGCAGGTTTCCTTGAGCTGCTGTGAGCTCCACCCAGTTCGAGCTTCCCAGCGGCTTTGTTTACCTACTTAAGCCTCAGCAATGGCGGGCGCCCCTCCCCCAGCCTCGCTGCTGCCTTGCGTATAGATCGCTGCAGACGGCTGTGTTAGCAGTGAGGGAGGCTCCGTGGGCGTGGGACCCTCCCGGCCAGGTGTGGGATATATTCTCCTGGTGTGCCTGTTTCCTTAAAGCGCAGTATTGGGGTGGGAGTTACGCGATTTTCCAGGTGTTATGTGTCTCAGTTCCCTGGCTAGGAAAACGGATTTCCTTTCCCCTTGCGCTTCCAGGTGAGGCGATGCCTCGCCCTGCTTCAGCTCACGCTGGTCAGGCTGCAGCAGCTGACCAGCACCGATTGTCCGGCACTCCCTAGTGAGATGACCCCAGTACCTCAGTTGAAAATGCAGAAATCACCGGTCTTCTGTGTTACTCGCGCTGGGAGTTGGAGACTGGAGCTGTTCCTATTCGGCCATCTTGCTCCGCCCCCTCAAGTGTGTCTGTAGTTTCTTTTTCATGTAGTGTCTTTGTTAGGTTTCAGCATCAGGGTGATACTAGCATTATAGGATTAGTTGGAAAGTTCCCTTCGATATTCTGGAAGAGTTTGTATAGAATTGGTATTGTTTCTTACCTGAACATTTTGTTGAATTCACTGGTGTAGCCATCTCCTAGAGGTTTTTTTGACGGAAAGATTTTGAAGTACAGAATCAAAATTTAACACAGATATTGGGCTATTCAGGTTATCTGTTTCTTGAGTGAATTGTCTATTTCCTCTAAGTTGTCAACTTTATTGGCATAAAGTTGTTCACATATTCTCTTTAACTTTTAAAACATGTTGGATCTGTAGTGATTTGACCTCTCTCATTTCTAATTTTGGTAATTTGTATTTTTACTGTTTTGTTTTTCCTGATCAGCCTGACTAGAGATTTATCAAATTTATTAGTCTTCTTAAAGAAGCAGCTTTGGTTTCATTTCTATTATTTTTTAGTTTCCTAGTCATTAATTCCTTTATTGTTTCCTTTTTCAGCTTACTTTGTGTTGAATTTGCTCTCTTTCATCTAGTTTTTTTTTTTTTTTTGAGACGGAGTCTCGCTCTGTGGCCCAGGCTGGAGTGCAGTGGCCGGATCTCAGCTCACTGCAAGCTCCGCCTTCCGGGTTCCCGCCATTCTCCTGCCTCAGCCTCCCGAGTAGCTGGGACTACAGGCGCCCGCCACCTCGCCCGGCTAGTTTTTTGTATTTTTTTAGTAGAGACGGAGTTTCACCGGGTTAGCCAGGATGGTCTCGATCTCCTGACCTCGTGATTCGCCCGCCTCGGCCTCCCAAAGTGCTGGGATTATAGGCTTGAGCCACCGCGCCCGGCCTCATCTAGTTTTTTAAGGGTGAAGCTGAAATTATTGATTTGAGACCCTTCTTCTTTTCTAATGTGGTAGTTTAGTGTTACATGTTTCTTCGTTACTGGAAACTCTCTCAAAGCAATAGGCTGGGACAATTGTAGGGTTCATCTTGTTTTTTCCTCATCTCTTAAGGGTACCTGAAGATGCTTCATTGCCTGAGGTCCAGTGTCTTGAAAACTTGTTTCATTTATTTTGTCAAGTGTTTTGGTTATCTCAAGAGAGGCGGTGAGTCTGGTTCTTGCTATTCCATCTCTGGAAGCAGATGTTGTAGGATGTTATTTACTTTTTTGTTTTTAATTCCAGTGTCTACTAGAACTACAGAATGAAGCTGTATTTATGTGGACTGCTGAACTAGAAAATATAGCCACTCTCTGCTTTAAGGCTTTGGAAAACTCAAATTATGGGGTACGAGTGGCAGTGTCTAAACTTTTAGGAACAGTCATGGCCACGGCATTAATGCCAAAACAGGCAACAGGTATTGTGTTTGCCCTTGATTTAGACTATAACAGACCTATTTAGTTATTACATATAGGCAGGTCACTGTAATGGATTTAAATTTTTAGGTATCTTTGTCTACTTTTTCATAAAATGAAAGAACCTGGCTGGGCGTGGTGGCTCACACCTGTAATCCCAGCACTTTTGGGAGGCCAAGACGGTTGGATCACGAGGTCAGGAGTTCAAGACTAGCCTGGCCAAGATGCTGAAACCCCGTCTCTACTAAAAATACAAAAATTGGCCAGGCGCAGTGGCTCACGCCTGTAATCCCAGCACTTTGGGAGGCCGAGGCGGGTGGATCACAAGGTCAGGCGATCAAGACCATCCTGGCTAACTCGTGAAACCCCATCTCTACTAAAAATACAAAAAATTAGCCGGGCGAGGTGGCGGGCGTCTGTAGTCCCAGCTACTCGGGAGGCTGAGGCAGGAAAATGACATGAACCCAGGAAGCGGAGCTTGCAGTGAGCCGAGATTGCACCACTGCACTCCAACCTGGGCGACAGAGCGAGACTCCGTCTCAAAAAAAAAAAAAAAAAAAAAAAAAAACAAAAATTAGCTGGGCATGGTGGTACGCGCCTGTAATCCCAGCTACTCAGGAGGCTGAGGCAGGAGAATGGCATGAACCCGGGTAGCAGAGGTTGCAGTGAGCCGAGGTCGCGCCACTGCACTCCAGCCTGGGTGACAGAGCAAGACTCCATCTCAAAAAATTTAAAAAAAAAAAACAACAAAAAACCCAAATGGCATTTTCCTTGATATAGTCACATTTTTTGTGATGATAATGTACAGGATATCTAGCAATTATGCTGGACATATAAGCATACAAGATTTATGAAATGATTTTGGATAATGTATAAAGTACTGGAATCTGGTACTTTATTTGCTATTTATTTTCAGTCTCTGATGAGTAGATCCCCATTTGTACCACAGTATTAATTTTTAATTTTTCCTGTTTATCATTATAAACAGAATCAGAGGCAGCACTGAGTTTTCAAATTACTCTTGCTTTGCTTCACAGTTCCATAGAGATATCTCAGGGGTGCCTGTGAGCAGATGCTGAGTTAACTTTGCCCCAGTCTTGTCCTCACCTCTACCCCACCTCTGTATCGTAGAAACAGAACCAGATGTTTTAGGTTCAAGTCCTGTCTCTTGTATTTATTAACTGTGAAACCCTATCTCACTTCTCTGAGCTTTGATTTCTTCATCTTTAATGATAATTATTTCAGTAGATTATGATGATGATGTAATGTTTTAAAGTGCTGACTATGTGCCGGGCACTGAATTACGTGTATTACAAAATTTATTCCTCCTAAAAGCCCTGTGAATTATATGTACTGTTGTTATTACTGTTTTATAGATGAGGAAATTGAGACTTAGAGAGATTCTGTAACTAATTTTCTAAAAACTGTTCTGTGTCGGAAATGAAATTCATATCCCGGGCAGCCAAATACCAAAGCTTGCATTCTTAGCCATGAGCTTTATACCTCCTCTACAGAAGTTTTGTGAGGATTGCATTTGCTACTCTATGTGGAAGGACTTCATAAAATGTGAAACTCTATTCCAGGGATGCTGATTCAGTTGCATTCCCAGTAACATTTTCATCTATTGGTAACTGCTGTGTAGAAAGCACTGTGATGAGAAAAGTTTTTTGTGTCCACCTCAGGCAGGAATGAGAACTGAGATCAGTTAGTAGTATTTGCTGTGGGTACGCTTTGTCCTTATTGTGTTACACATAGTGTTGTCATTATTATTAGACTGTTTTGCATAGATTTATTGAATTGCTTTTATTTCTAGCTCTTTCCATTTTTCTGAGCATTTTTTGCTTTGGAATTGAATTCAGGTTTACAAGTACATTGAAAGTTTTAAGAAAAAAATTATAAGGAAACTAAACCACTTCCCCATTGTAGTAACATATCCTTAAAAATAATTACTTGAATTATTAAGCTAGAGTGCCGCAGAAATATATTTGCTCATACTTTTATTTTTCTTCCTGAAAGTAATGCGTCAGAATGTGAAGCGAGCAACGTTTGATGAAGTCTTAGAACTCATGGCCACAGGATTTCTGCGTGGAGGGTCAGGTTTCTTAAAGAGCGGTGGAGAAATGTTAAAAGTTGGAGGGTCCGTTAATCGTGAAGTGAGAGTTGGAGTTACGCAGGTTTGTAACATATATGTGTAAAATAATTTTGGCTGGGCGTGGTGGCTCATGCCTGTAATCCCAGCACTTTGGGAGGCTAAGGTGGGCGATAGCCTGAGGTCAGGAGTTTGAGACCAGCCTGACTAACATGATGAAACCCCGTCTCTACTAAAAATACCAAAAAATTAGCCAGACGTGGTGGCGCACACCTGTAGTCCCAGCTTCTCAGGAGGCTGAGGTAGGAGGATCACTTCAACCAGGGAGGTGGAGGTTGCACTGAGCCAAGATCATGCTACTGCACTCTAGCCTGGGTGACAGAGGGAGACTCCGTCTCAAAAAAAAAAAGATTTTGTTCATATCACTTATGAAACTTCATGGAAGACTCTTATGAAGTAACAGCTAATGGAGAGATGTTTAATATTGTCTGGTTTCTTTCGAAATGTTTCTTTTACCAAATGAATGAGTTACATTCAAATTCCAAATTACATGCTTATATGGAAATTCAGTAGATATTTAATGATACATAAATAAACCTGTGTCTACTATATTTGTGTAAATATCTTTAAATAAAGTTCCTATGTTTTGCTTAACAGAAAATCAGATATAAAATAACTCAGTTTTCATTGAAACTGTATTCAGGTAGCTTGAGCATCTAGATTTTAATATTCTCCAACAACCCTGTACCTAAAAATATTGGTTAATGCTTTGATTGGATTTTCTATCAGTGTTTAATCACCAATGTAATTATAAGATTATATCTGACTTGGAATTATAATTTCAAATAGCAACACCAGATATGAAGTTATGGTTAATGATCTAATAATACTTAACACCTAGTAAGTTGAAATGGTGATCATAGTCAAAATCATGATTTCAGTCAAAATCATGACTGTACCTTGATCCCGGAACAAGTATAAAATATTAGTAAACAATGTTTTAACTTACAGAGAAAGTCGTAAGTAAGATTTTGTAGCTCTTTAGGATGCTAAGGTTTTCTTGTTTCTGTAACCTGTTACCTCCCAATCACTGGGGTAAATTCAGCTTCCCTTCCCTCTTACTGCTGTCCCTTTGTGTTCTTCATGAAGTTGTTATCTTAAGAACTGTTTTTTGGTCAAAGATACTTCACTAATAATTCCTATTCCAGAAGTAGTAAAAAGATCTCAACTTTAAATTTTCTCTGTTTTAGTCTCAAATATAATTTATTCTGCATGCTGTTATCATTTATTTTCGTAGTTGTTTTATCTTTGATTTCTGTTCAGTAACGTAAGTATATCTGAAGTCGTCCCTTCCTCTATTTACAGGCGTACGTTGTTTTTGTGACAACATTGGGTGGTCAGTGGTTGGAGCGCAGCTTTGCCACCTTCCTGTCCCATGTGCTTGATCTGGTTTCCCATCCTCGGGCAACACAAACACATGTGGAGGCTGTGTATTCAAGACGATGTGTTTCCTTTATCCTAAGAGCTACTGTGGGCAGTTTGCTAGGTGAAAAAGCCCAGATTGCAGCTGCCAAAGAAATCTGCCAAGCTATTGGAAAACAAATGAAAGCTGTAGGTAAGAATTGGTATCATTATGTGTGTTGATTACCTTAGTCATTTAGTTCTTTATTATTCTTCTTAGTAAATATCAATAGGACTGATTAGTTTATCTTTCTATGTGTTTTCATACTTATTGACTACTCTTATTTGATATTAAAATCACATAATTACAGTGAAATAGACTTTTTAAAGATTTGGGTGGCATGTTGGTAAGATTGTGTTTTCTGTTTTATTTCTAGCACCTTTGCTGATTTTATAAATTTCCTGGCATGCAGCAGCACAATGGTTGCTGTCTTCAAAGAATAATATATTATGATCTTTCTGCTTTTAGAGCCTGTTGTTTTATAAACATGTATTTTTATTGTTTCTTTTCCTCCCCTCATAGGCTTAATATGAAAACTTAGAGAGGAACAATTACAGATGGTTATTAGCCCCCATAAGATGCACTGTGAAACTTCGGTTATACATAATTACAAGAAATTCTTTTCTAAAAAGTATCAATTTTATAAATTTTTCAATTTAACAAGTAGTTACTGAGTGAGATTTGCAGAGCAGTAATTCGGGGTTTCAATAATGAATGAGATAAAGTTTCTGCCTTCATGGAGCTTTTAATCCAGTTATAAGCTAAATATAAAAGCAAGGCAAAATATAAATTCTAAAAGACAGTTTAATTTTTTCACTATTAGAAGTATATACTAACTTTAATAAGGCAAATTATATTGCCTAATAGAGGTCTTTTGGAATAAGGATTTAATGAGTAAATATCATCAATAATTTATTTTTCAGATATATATGTATTAAATATTTTATAAAATTAGTGAAAAAAACAAATAGTTGTAGTTTTTGTTGTTGATAATAGCTTACTTAGTAAACTAGTTTTATTTTTTATTTTATATTATTTTATTTGAGACAGAGTGTAGCTCTGCTGCCCAGGCTGGAGTGCAGTGGTGCGATCTCAGCTGACTACAACCTCCGCCTCCTGGGTTCAAATTATTCTCCTGCCTCACCCTCCTGAGTAGCTGTGATTACAGGCATGTGCCACCACATACCCTGCTAATTTTTGTATTTTTAGTAGAAACAGGGTTTCACCACATTGGCCAGGCTGGTCTTGAACTCCTGACCTCAAGGGATACACCTGCCTTGGCCTTCCAGAGTGCTGGGAGTACAGATATGAGCCACCATGCCCAGTCAGTAAACTAGTTTTAAATGTATAGAGCTAACTGAAAATTATGAATTGTGAATTAAAGAGTGTTTAAATTAATGAGAGATCATTCCTTAGATATGCTAAAATAGTCCTCTGTCTTAGATTCACAACTTAAAGAATAATTGGCACGTTGATTCACTGAGGAAATGTTTAGTGCCAGAAACACTGCGCAAAATAGAGTAAAATAGCAAGCCAGATGCATACAGCACCCGTCCACAGGGAGCTTAAACTTTAGCAATCAAAAGCTAGAGTTTATGCTTTTCCAAGTCCAGAAATACCTAAAAACAAAAGAGTTATTTGGTCAGGCATGGTGGCTCATGCCTGTAATCCCAGCACTTTGGGAGGCCAAGATGGGTCAATCACTTGAGGCCAGGAGTTCTTCGAGAACAGCCTGTCCAACATGGTGAAACCCTGTCTCTACTAAAAAATATAAAAATTAGTTGGGCATGGTAGCATACACCTGTAGTCCCAGCTACTCAGGAGGCTGAGGTGGGAGGATTACTTGAACCCAGAAGGCAGAGGCTGTAGTCAGCTGAGATGGCACCACTACACTCCAGCTTGGGCAACAGAGCAAGGCTCTGTCTCAAAAAAAAATTACAGTCCTCAATTTATTAATCTGTTATATCCTATTATTCTGTATTATGTATTTTATAGTCTGTTAATTCATAATGATGCAAAAAAGAAAGTTTTACTATCATTTAAAGCTTCTTATTTTTTTTTTTTTTTTTTTTGAGGCGGAGTCTCGCTCTGTCGCCCGGACTGGAGTGCAGTGGCCAGATCTCAGCTCACTGCAAGCTCTGCCTCCCGGGTTTACGCCATTCTCCTGCCTCAGCCTCCCGAGTAGCTGGGACTACAGGCGCCCGCCACCTCGCCCGGCTAGTTTTTGTATTTTTAGTAGAGACGGGGTTTCACCGTGTTAGCCAGGATGGTCTCGATCTCCTGACCTCGTGATCCGCCCGTCTTGGCCTCCCAAAGTGCTGGGATTACAGGCTTGAGCCACCGCGCCCGGCCAAGCTTCTTAATGTTAAGGTCATAAATTTGTTATTTGATTTTTTTTTTAAGTCCCGAAAGCAGAATTAAATATAATGATACATATTGGGGATTTGTGGGCCAGAATGTATTCTCAATTAGTAATTTGGCAAGAGATCCTTAATTGTCTCTTGTCAAACACATTTCAATTCTAGTGGAAGCTGAAAGGTTGGGTTAGCGGGCAGCAAGGCTAATGGAACTTTCAGAAGCATTCCAATAAGAAGTTCTTAAGTCATTTTCCTTATAGATCCGTTTTCTGGTCAGTAATTTGACAGATAACCTCCAATATATTGGAACACTTAAAGTAGCAATGGTAATAAAGTAATAATAGCTGCTAACATTTATTGAATGTGTATTATGGGCAGCATTGTGTTAAATTCTTTATATGCACTGACTTTTTAATCACCACAATACCATTTGAAATAGGCATGTAAGCCCATTAACAGATAAGGAAATTGGGACAGAAAAGTTGAATATCTTGCCCAGTGTCACAAAACTAATATAACTAGTGGAATTGGGATTTGAACCCGAGTCTTGTTTCTGCAGTATCTGTGCTTTTGTACAAACTGGATTGCTGCTGCTCACTAAAATTAGGTTGTATTCCTGGAAGCAAAGGTATATCTCAGTATATATTTTAGCATTATTATAAAGCCATTAAACAGTGTTTTTAAGTCACTTCAGTGTTTAATTCTGCAGGTTTTCCACTGAGAAATAACTGCATTGTTTTTAACACTGAGACATCAACTGGTATGGCTAAAATCATAAATTGTGTAGACCAAAAAAAACCATTCAGTTCTCCTATGTCAAAGACATGATTTTGTGTTTCCAGAAGCAGTAGTGAATGACACAAGTGGAGAAAACAAATCTGGTGCAGCAGACATTGCAGCAAGCCAGCATGTGATGGTCTGTGCCCTCCAGGAACTCGGGAGCCTGGTGCAGAGCTTGAATGCCACCGCATCCCCTCTTATTCAAGAAGCATCTATAGGTTTGACATTCAGTTACTTCCTAGCATGTTTTTTTCACTTTTTTCAGTCGTAGGTGTGATTGATATTTAATTCCTGATTAGTTGCTTATCATCATCATTAGCACTTCAGATCATCAGGTTTTACTTAAATTAAGATTCATTGTGAAAAAAAACAAAAAACAAAAAAACAAAGATTCATTGTGATAGGCTGGGCGCGGTGGCTCATGCCTGTAATCCTAGCACTTTGGGAGGCCCTGGTGGGCGGATCACTTGAGGTCAGGAGTTCGAGACCATCCTGGTCAACATGGTGAAGGTCTGTCTCTACTAAAAATACAGAAATTAGCCAGGTGTGGTGACATGTGCCTGTAATCTACTTGGGAGGCTGAGGCAGGAGTATTGCTTGAGCCCAGGAGGCATAGGTTGCAGTGAGCCAAGATCATGCCACTGCACTCCAGCCTGGGGGACAGAGCGAGTCTCAAAAAAAAAAAAAAGATTCCTTTTAAAGAATATTGAATTAAATGGTTAAATAAAGTTTTGGAACAGAAATCAAAAGCAATTGTGGTAGTTTTTTAATAAAAATTGACTAAAATTTGTTGAAGACTTCTATTAAATTTTACATCAACATTGGATATAATTGTACTATGTTCTTCATAGAAAATGTTCCTTTGAAGTACTCTACTATTTATGAATAATAAATGTAGTTTTAGGCAAAGTTATGGATCTATATGGGTGAAATCATGGTGATTGTGATTTCAGTTATTGTTTTTTAGATAGTCTTTGAGTTTCTGAAATCATTTGGCTTTATTAAAGAGTAATATTTTGAGCATTTCTTTTTTAGGGCTTTTGGAGATTGTGACTTCAGTGCTTCTTCATCCAAGCATGGCTGCCCGACTTGCTGCTGCATGGTGTTTGCGCTGTGTGGCTGTGGCATTACCTTTCCAGCTGACACCATTTCTAGACAGGTGTGCAGAACGGCTCAACAACTTGAAGACCTCACCAGAAGCTGTTAGTGGATATAGTTTTGCAATGGCTGCTTTGTTAGGTGGAGTACATCAGTGTCCTTTGGGCATTCCTCATGCCAAAGGAAAGGTATGACAGAGATCCTAGATTTGTGAATGCTGTCACATGGGCTTTGGTCTTCATAGGAATGCTGCTGTGTTTGATGTTGAATGGGATGGTCAAATAACAGTTTTACTATATTAACATAAAACATAGTGTTCTTACTATAGGGTTAGCAGACCCTAATTATAATTTGATATTTAATTCTGATGTAAGGATAATAGATTTTGTCTAAGTCTAGTAACATGTTATAGTTTATTTTAGAGGGAAAGAATAAAAAACAGCCTAGGCAACATAGTGAGACCCCTTCATTACAAAAAATTAAAATTAAAGTTAGCCAAGCTTCGTGGTCGTAGCTGCTGGGGAGGATGGGTTGGAAGGATCACTTGAGCCTAGGAGTTTGAGGTTACAGTGAGCTATGAACATGCCACTGTCCTCCAGCCTGGATGACAGACCAAGACCTACCCTGTCTCTAAAAAAAAAAAAAAACCCAACCTTATACTAATATAGTAATTATTTGAAAGTCAGAACTTTTCTTTCAGCTTTTAGAAATAAAAGTTCACATTGCTATATATTCAAAGATGTTAGGAGAATATGCTATTGTCATATTTAGCATTTTGATAATGTTTAATAAAAACTGAGTGGTTTTAATAAATTGTGGCTGGACATGGTGGCTCATGCCTGTAATCCCAGGACTTTGAAAGGCGAGGCAGGTGGATCATTTGAGGTCAGGAGTTTGACACCAGCCTGGTTGACATGGTGAAACCTTGTCTCTACTAAAAATACAGAAAAATTAGCCAGGCATTGTGGCCCATGCCTGTAATCCCAGCTACTTGGGAGGCTGAGGCAAGAGAATCGCTTGAACCCAGGAGGCGGAGGTTGCAGTGAACTGAGATTGCACTACTGCACTCCAGCCTGGGTGACAGAGTAAGACTCCGTCTCAAAAAATAAAATAAAATAAAAATATGAGTAGCTTTTTTTTTCTCCTTTCTTTCTATTTATGCTACTATCATGGTTTTCTTCTCAGTAATCTTAAGTGTTTATATAAATATGTGAAACTTTACATAGGCAGATTGGGGCTAGAGTTTTAAATTTTTATTTTTTTTCTGAGACATTAAGCCCAGGTCCATTCATAGGAGTTGCATAGCTACCGATGAAATCCAGACTTCCCTCTCACTTTGTCAAACAGTTGCTTCCTCATTCTCATTTTGCTTAGACTTTCTGTCTTCCCCACACCTGCCATCTTCCTGACACCACTTTCATATTTTACATTTGCCTAGAGATCCTTAGGGACTACCCAGTACTCAGAGAGTAAAATATAATCTCCATTGTCTGATAAACTGCTATCTTATAATTTGACTTCATTCTGTCTGTTCATTCTAATTTCCTGTTGCTCTGATTAGACTAGTTATCTTGCTTCCTTCTCTGGCCTTTTTCAGCTTAGAAGCCTTTGCTTTGCTAACCTTGTAGAGTTTCATCTCCCTGCTTATTCAGCTGTACCAAATTTAAGTCTATACTAGCCATTCCATGTGGATGTATACAGCAAAGCACTCAGAACAGGTCTAGCCCATGTGGCCACTAAATAAATGCTATCATTATTGGCACTATTATTCCACATTCAAAGATTTGTTGAACTCCTATTATGCATCTCCCATTGAGCTAACCTTGCCTGGGCGTGGTGGCTCAGACCTGGAATCCCAATGCCTAGGGAGGCTGAGGCTGGAGGATCACTTTAGGTCAGAAGTTTGAGACCAACCTGGGAAACGTAGCAAGACCCTCTCATACAAAAAAAATGAAATTTTAAAAATTAGCCAAGTACGTTGGCATATACTTGTAGTCCTAGCTACTCAGGAGGCTGAGGTAGGAGGATCCCTTGAGCCCAGGAATTCCACGTTGCACCGAGCTATGATTGTGCCACTGCACCCCAGCCTGGGTGACAGAGAGAGACCCTGTCTCTAAAAAACAAACAAATAAATAAGCTAATCTTTTGGAGCTTACAGTCTTAGAAGACACAGGAAAAATGAGAAGTGGATTTGTCGCATGATGAAACGACAAAAGTAGTAACACAGATGCTGTGTTAACTTATTTTATCCTTGCAAGGCTGAGATAGGCATTCCTATTATTTCTGTTTTTACCAGTGATGGAACTAAGTTGTTCTAGATGAGAATGCGAGTAAATGGCAGAGATGGCATTTGGTCCTGGAGCTTGTCCTTAACTACTACACTGTTCTGGGTCTCTTCAGAGTCTTCATTTCAGTCAAGACTGACCAGGTCTTGATGTCTTCGAAACATGCTAATAACATGAAAGGACAAAGTCTTCTTTTGTGTGTTTTTTTGTTTGTTTGTTTTGGAGACAGAGTCTCACTCTGTCACCCAGGCTGGAGTGCAGTAGTGCGATCTTGGCTCACTGCAACCTCTGCCTCCCCAGTTTGAGCAATTCTCCTGCCTCATCCTCCAGCATAGCTGGGACTACAGGTGCCCGCCATCATACCCAGCTAATTTTTTTGTATTTTTTAGTAGAGACAGGGTTACACCGTGTTGCCCAGGCTGGTTTTGAACTCCTGAGCTCAGGCAATCTGCCTGCCTCAGCCTCCCAAAGTGCTAGGATTACAGTCATGAGCCACTGCGCCCGGCCAACAACTTCTTTTAAGTAAAGTATGCTAGTTATCTGTGTCCTTATTTAATTTAACTTCTTTGAATTAAAATCCAATTCTAAACTTTTCTTGCAGATGGTAGTTAGTATTGCTGAAGATCTTTTACGAACTGCTGCCCAAAATAGCAGGCTATCTTTACAGCGCACCCAAGCTGGCTGGCTTTTACTTGGAGCACTTATGACTTTAGGTACAATTATATTTGAGTAGGATTTTGTCACACTATAACCGTCAGTAGCCTGTAAAGTAAATTTAATTTAAAAGTATTAAACTTCACATTCTAGATTTTCATTGAAGTTGTAAAAATGGTAAAGATGTTTTCCTCGTCATTGCTAGTAGATTTCTCTTTTTGGTAATTATTGCTTAAGTACATTTAATGAAAAAGTTGTTAGCAAAGTTTCACTTTTACCATCAGAATAACCTTTGTCTACCTGATGAGTTTAGTGTTTAAAGGAGATGAAAATAGGAGGAAAAATTCCATCCCCTAAGTGAAACCAGCAATGTGATTTTAGTAGAGTGGTAAAGTCACATTTAATTGGTATTGGTATTTTCTGGGATAACGCTTAATGTGTTTCACTCTTAAGTAGTATGACAAATCTGCAGTACAGGCAAAATTTAACTTGTACATAGTACAAAAATACCTATTATTGTGATGGAGTATGTTCACGTTTTAGTTCATATGTTTAGCTGCTGCTGTAAAAAGTGTGTGCCTATGTGTACTACAAAGTTATGATACAGATCTAAGCATCTGTCTATTGGAAATTATAGTTTGACCTACTTTTCTTTTCTGAAGAAAATAAAAAGTTGCAACTCATTTCCAGAAGTTTATGTTAAGTGGTATGCTAAATGAATTATTTAGCAATGTAAATATAGATTCCTAGGTCTGAATGTATTACTTCTCCATGAAACGAAATTGACCATATAAATTACCCCCAAAACTGAGGAATATGTATATGTATGTGTGTGGGAGTGGGTGTATCTGTTTATATACATATATATATGAAAAAGAGCTCATAGAATGTGTCCCAGATATATTTTATTGATAATATGCAATCCACCATTCTCAATACAGTTGGGTAATCCTTTAAAAATGGCTTTTTGTGTATTTTATGTTTGGATTCTAGAAGTATTGATAGTTTAAGGTGAATTTTATTATGCTTTGATCTATATTTTAATCAGTGAATAAAGTTTGAAAATAATTAATTTTAGAGATAAAAATAGAGTGAAATGACAGATACTGTTAAATATCAGTATTTTACTCTATTTTCGTCTCTAAAATTACATAAAGTTTGTGTTGGGCTCATTTTCCTTGACACCTGTTTGTAAGGTTTGTTACATCTACATGGTTTTGTATTCTCATTTTCTTGGTTAGGACCATCTGTTGTTCGTTACCATCTGCCCAAGATGTTGTTATTATGGCGAAATGTTTTCCCACGTTCCTTAAAGGAATTGGAAGCTGAGAAGGCCCGAGGCGATTCTTTTACCTGGCAGGTAACTTTGGAAGGTCGTGCTGGAGCCCTATGTGGTAAGAACTGAAAGGATTGTGCTTTCACAATGTTAGGATATTACTAAAATATTTGTAAAGTAAAAGAAACTAGGTAATGATAAATTCATAGGCTTTTAGATTTTAAAAGAAGCTTTATAAATGATCCACTTAGTTTGCTAATTTTGTAATAAAATTGAAGGGACTCTGAAAAACCGAGACTCTGAAAAAGTGTTTAGACCTGGTGGTTAGACAGGAACTAGAACCCAGTCCTCTTATTCCCACTTGTTGCTGTCTTACCTGTCAAAGAAGCACTGAGTCACCATGTTAAAAAAAAAAAAAAAAAAAAACCCGACAGCTATTTAAAGAACAAGAAACTCAGAGTTACCAAAGTGATTGCATTTGCAGTTAGTCTTTTCATAATGGAGAAACAGCTGTTTTTTTACATCCTTATCAAATCTCCAAACCTTAATATATTTTTCAGATATCAACATTACAAAAATTACAGATACAGTTGTTTTTGTCTGGGAGTTACAGGAAATGCTAAGGTTTTGTTTCATTTGAGAACTAGAATGACATTGGATGTCCCAGTTCTTTTTTGGTTTATCTCAGGGTAAAAACTACTTTTTTTCCAAACCGGGAGAGAGATACACGTTTAACCACAAGGGCAGCCAGTTAAGGGGGCACCTTTACTCACACATCTAGGAGGTGTTTTATTTAGTCTTGGCTCTATTGCTAAAGGGCCAGTAAAAATATTTTTTCTCACTGGACCATTTTTGTTTGTATACATATATATTTACGTAAATATATGTAAAAATTCAAAATGGAAAAATATATGTAGTGGCCGTGTGTGGTGGCTCATGCCTGTAATCCCAGCACTTTGAGAGGCCAAGGCAGGTGGATCACTGTCAGGAGTTCTAGACCAGCCTGACCAATATGATGAAACCCCATCTCTACTAAAGATGCAAAAATTAACCAGGCGTGGTGGCGGCCACCTGTAGTCCCAGCTACTCGGGAGACTGAGACAGGAGAATTGCTTGAACCTGGGACATGGAGGTTGCAGTGATGTTGAGGTTGTAGTGAGCCGAGATCCCGCCACTGCACTCCAGCCTGGGTGACAGAGCAAGACTCTGTCTCAAAAAAATATATATATATATATGTGTGTGTGTGTATATATATATATACACACACATATATATACATATACACATGTATACATATGTATCTGTAAAAATTGCAAAAATATATGTAATATATATAAAAATTCATGTAAAGTTTAAGGCATTGTTTATACACATAAATGGATATGTTTATAAACAGTGCCTTAAAATTTCTTTCTTTGTAGTCATCTGAATTCCTATGGGATTATAGTCCTCTGAATTTCCACCCACAGAAATCTCTCTAACCAGTACCTTCTCTTCCTCCATTTTTCTGTCCACCTTTTTTCTAGCCTTTTCCGTGATTTTTCTTTGTAGTTGCAAGTTTTTCTTTTGGTTCGACATGGTTTCAGAACCTTCTATGTTGTAATAATTAAATATTATAACTGCCTTTATAGTTATACAATTTTGTAAATTCATGTTCACAAAAGCTACTCCAAATCTGTCCTTTTAAACATTTTAGCCATGAGGAGCTTTGTTGCTCATTGTCCTGAGCTCCTAACTGAAGATGTGATTCGAAAATTGATGACCCCTATTGAATGTGCCATGACCATGATGTCACAGTAAGTAAGCAATTAGAACAAGTTCACATCCTATTTTATATATTAAATATATAACAAATTATAATATATAATTAAATATAATACTTCTCAGCCATGTTTTGTTCTTCTAGAATCATCTAGGAAACATATAAAACTTTATTTTTGTAATATAACTTTACAAATTACAGCAATGATGTGGACTGAAATACAGTTGTATCTTAAAGTGTTTTTGTTACAGTGAAGATCACGACATAAGCTAAAATGAAAATGTTTACTTATCAATGTACTTTGGCAGTACATTGACACGTTGCTAAAAAATGTATAAGTAATACTTATTCTGGTAAGCCAATACCAACTATGTTTTTGATATTTTAGCATTCCGTCTGTAATTAAAGCCCATGGAGCTCATCTGAAAGCCAGTGCTGCAATGGTCCGTTTAAGACTTTATGATATCTTGGCTTTGTTACCTCCAAAAACGTATGAAGGTAAATTAAAAATTTGTGGTATCTGATAAAAATTTTTCTTTACAGTTCTTCACTGTGTTATAGAGTCTGACCAAGGCTCTCCTGCTGACTTACTTTACAAAGGAAGGTCACCATTTTATTTTTCTTCATGTAGAGTAGCTAACACTTGTTGACTGCTTACTGTGTTCTGGGTCTCGTTTTTAGCCGTTTGCATGTATTAGCTTCTTTGACTCTATTGCAACTTATGAGGCCATTAGTCTTATTTTATAGATGAAGAATCTCAGATTGAGAGACTTAAAGAAACTTAACTTGCCCAAGACTTAGAGGTAGTTAAGTAGCAGAGCTTGGATTCAAATCTAGCTGGTTTATCTTCAAAGTATGCACTTTTTTTTTTTTTTTTTTTTGAGACGGAATCTCGCTGTGTCGCCCAGGCTGGAGTACAGTGGCCGGATCTCAGCTCACTGCAAGCTCCGCCTCCCGGGTTTACGCCATTCTCCTGCCTCAGCCTCCCGAGTAGCTGGGACTACAGGCGCCCACCACCTCGCCTGGCTAGTTTTTTGTAGTTTTTTTAGTAGAGATGGGGTTTCACCGCATTAGCCAGGATGGTCTCAATTTCCTGACCTCGTGATCTGCCCGTCTCGGCCTCCCAAAGTGCTAGGATTACAGGCTTGAGCCACCACGCCCAGCCCAAAGTATGCACTTTTAATGCTTCCTATATATTGTAATATAGCCATTATGCTTCCTATATATTGTGATATAGCCAATAATTCAAGGATCTGGAGGGAGAAATCAAATATTATATGAAATATTAATAGTAAATAAACCATTGATTTCTTTCTAGTATCATCATGCCCAGGAATTTTGGTGTGCTATGGTTCATTGTTTATACATTATTGGGCAATAAATAGTAAATAATCATCATATCACATTTAATATATTTAAAATAAAGTGTCTTTTTGTGTGTGTATGTTTGAGACAGGGTCTTGCTGTGTTGCAGAGGTTTGTCTCAATCTCTTAGGCTCAAGCAACCCTCCCACCTCAGCCTGCTGAGTAGCTGGGACTACAAGCATGCTATGGCGCGCGCCTCTCTTTCCTCTATTTGAGTTTTTTGGTTATTTTAAATAATTTGGGCAAAAAGACACAATACAGTATATAAAAGGAAGTACCATTATTGTATAATAAAACCAGCATTTAAATAATAGATTTTTTTAAAGAAGAGAACAGAGACTTAATTATTTTATTCCTGTGGAACATGTTGCAGCTCTTTGTGGGCAATGATTATAATTTTCACAAAAATTATTCTTTTTAATCTGATCTGAAGTTCTGTTTTTTAGGATCTTTTAATGCACTTCTTAGAGAACTGGTAGCGGAATTCACTTTGACTGACAACTCAGCCAACACAACTACTTCCCTCCTCAGATCCCTCTGCCATTACGATGATAGTGTTCTTCTTGGTTCTTGGCTTCAGGAAACTGATCATAAATCAATTGAGGACCAGGTAATAAACCATACAGGGAAATGAAATACTGACTTAATCTGAAACAATGGTCCTATTACACATTATCACTTAAAAACAAAATAGTGTATAGAAAGGTTTAATCCTTCAGTGTTCTTAGACACTTATAGATGGCATCCTGGTGGTAGTGAAAAAAGTTAAACAGGAAGAGTTAGAATTTGGCAAATTGTCTTTATTTAATATTCTTTGTATTTGGATACCTTGTGGTGGCTGTGATAAAGATGAGTTTTAATTGGCTTTTTGGTTTTTGGTATTTTGTTTTAGTTTTGTTTTGGGACAGGTTGGAAAGGAATAAGTTAGTAGGTTGAAGATTTAGAACTTTTGCCCACTGAATATATTATTTCTTATGTACTTTTTAAAAAGACTGATTAGGCCGGGCGCGGTGGCTCAAGCCTGTAATCCCAGCACTTTGGGAGGCCGAGACGGGCGGATCACGAGGTCAGGAGATCGAGACCATCCTGGCTAACACGGTGAAACTCTGTCTCTACTAAAGATACAAAAACTAGCCGGGTGAGGTGGCGGGCGCCTGTAGTCCCAGCTACTCGGGAGGCTGAGGCAGGAGAATGGCGTAAACCCGGGAGGCGGAGCTTGCAGTGAGCTGAGATCCGGCCACTGCACTCCAGTCCGGGCGACAGAGCGAGACTCCGCCTCAAAAAAAAAAAAAAAAAAGACTGATTAAAGCCCCATTTTAAATAATTGTTTGTGGGATTAAGCTATTGCTTATATTGTTCACGCAATAAGGTGGGTAGTGTAAACATGTTTTCAAATGAATAAAGCTTTTCTTAAAATTGTAGAAGGTGTTACTGATGATTTTTTAATGACCAAATTAACATTTTGGTCTGTTTTCAAATGTTCGGATCCAATCATTCTTTTTTTGTTGCCTTTTCTCCTTTTTCCTCTGCTGTAATCCTCATTCCTAATGTTTAATAAGTAGATTTCCTAAAGTAGTTTTTGAATAATTTTTATTTCACTCTTTTGCAGCTCCAGCCAAACAGTGCATCAGGAAGTGGGGCTCTGGAACATGATCCTTCCTCCATTTATTTACGGATACCTGCTGGAGAAGCAGTACCTGGTCCCCTCCCTCTCGGAGTCTCAGTCATTGATGCCTCTGTGGCCCTTTTTGGTGTAGTGTTTCCTCATGTTTCTTATAAACACCGGTTAGTATAAAGTCAGTCAGGTAATTTTTGTTAAATACATATTATATTAAACAAAGAGTAGATTTTCTCATCCTAGTTAACTCTGCAATAAAGTGAGTTATTATAATACTTAAACAGTACTCTTACAGATTTACTAACATAAGTGACACATACATGATGAAAAAAATTGCATGCAAATTCCATATAATTTGAGACTGTATGTAAGATTTGACCCTGTGAACTAGCATATGATATCCGTTCCATTGTGAACTGTGTATTCTTTAACAAAATTTTCATTGTATATGCTAGAAATGACAACTATTGGCAAAAAAAATGCATTATAATAGTTCATTTGATAGTTCATAAGTAGGTCTTGACTATATCTTTAATTAAAGACGTCAATTTGCTAAGCCTGTTGACTTTGTTGTTGAAGAAGTAAATGGGTGAAAATTCCACTCCCTAATAGCATTTGTGAGATGATTCAAGTCTAGAACTTGGAAACTAACATAATTGGTTCTTGTTGTAATAGAAGCATTTTGGTTTGCTATATTCTATATCCATAGACACTATTCCTAGCTTTAGTAGGCAGTTTGCATGTTGTAATTTTCCCAAAAGGAAAACAGAAATGAATTAATACAAGACTATCACAGATAACTTAAAAGCTTTACAAAATTAAAATGCCTTAGAAATATTGTTGGGTCTGGTGTGGTGGCCTATGTCTGCAATCCCAGCACTTTGGGAGGCTAAGGCAAGAGAATTGCTTGAGGCCAGGAGTTTGAGACCAGCCTGGGAAACATAGTGAGACACTCATCTCTACAAAAATTACAAAATAAAAAATGTTTTTAATATGTAGGTTACTTGATTAATTGCTTTTTAATTTGAGGAGAAAAAATATATCTTTAAATATGTAGGTTACTTGATTAATTTCTTTTTCATTTGAGGAGAAAAATGTTTAAATATGAAACTTTACCCTACCTAAATATCTTTAAGAACATTTGGTTGCCACATAAATGTTAAATGATGTTAAAGGTGGAAGAATCTTATAAAGCATCTATTTTAACATTTTGGTTTTAAATCTTAAGGAACTCCATATCTAAGAGTTTTTGGTTTACCCAAGGTTATACAACTAGTTATGAAAGTTATAACTGAAATCCAGGATTATCTTAATTCTATATGATTGCTTTTATAGAATAAGATGAAGTATAAATAAATTCTATTAAAAATATAAACATAATAACATAAATATCCAACAGCAGGATAAGTGAATAAATAATAGAAAGTCCATTTGTGTAGAAACAATGTTTTGATAGAAGATGCTCATGATACAATGTAAATTAAAAAGGTAAAAAGCTATAAGTGATCCTACTTTGGTTTTTAACCAGCAGGCTGTGCAGCTTAATATATTTACTGCTGTTCTTAGTGCACTAAAGGTACTTACTTACTTTTAAAAGTTTTTTAAAGCACATCAAAATGTGTGTGTATACACTTACATCTGAACCTATATCTTCATGTGAGTTTTGAAGAATGCTTTGACCTGAGACCTGTGGACTATTGTAAATTGAGCTTTAAATCCATAATTACAGCGACCTCAGGGAGATTTTATTACCAACTTTAGGTCATACTTGTCTTAGTACTAAATCCAACTTCCTTGGATTCTTTTGTTTCACATCATTTCTTTTTAGAAGAATACTATCTCACTCTCTTTTTATCAAAATCTTCTGAAATGGGCCAGGTATGGTGGCTCCCACTTGTAATCCCAGCACTTCAGGAGGCCAAAGTGGGCAGATCACCTGAGGTCAGGAGTTCAATCTGGCCAACATGGTGAAATTCCGTCTCTACTAAAAATACAAAATTAGCGAGGTGTAGTGGTGAACTCCTGTAGTCCCAGCTACTCAGGAGGCTGAGGCAGGAGAATCATTTGAACCCAGGAGGCAGAGGTTGCAGGGAGGCAAGATTGTACCATTGCACTCCAGCCTAGGCAGCAAGAGGAAAACTCAGTCTCCAAAAAAAAAGACAGGGCGTGGTGGCTTACGCCTGTAATCCCGTCACTTTGGGAGGCCAAGGTGCTCAGGGCGGATCACTTGAGGTCAGGAGTTTGAGACCAGCCTGAGCAACATGGAGAAACCCGGTCTCTACCAAAAATACAAAATTAGCCGGACGTGGTGGCACATGCCTGTAATCCCAGCTGCTCGGGAGGCTGAGGCAGGAGAATTGCTTGAACCTGGGAGGTGGAGATTGTGGTGAGCCAAGATCGTGCCATTGCACTCCAGCCTGGGCAACAAGGCTCCGTCTCAAAAGAAAAAGAGAAAAATCATCTAAGGTGGCCATGGATTTTTTTTTTATAAACCGATTCTTTTTTGTGTGTTAATACAACAAACAATTCACTTCTGGTTTTTTACATTTTAAAAAGTTAGCCAAAGCTAAATCTTTTTTGAACTTTCTCGAAAGCTTTGGAGGCTAGGACATGAGGTACTATTCTGTCTAAGTATTTTTAAAAAAGGAAAAAGAATTATACTACATTAAAAATTTTCTAACTTAAAAATCTTCCACAGAGATACATAATTAATGATTGTTATCTGTACAAGAAACCTTGAGCATTTACTAGATGCCAGGTGCTTTGTTGGACACTGCTGTTAATGTTGAGGACCACTGCAATTATGACCTTATTTTGTTAATTGAAACTTAATATCTAGTCTCTTGTCTTGTTCCATTTAATAACCGCATGTCTGTATAATAATTTGGGAGAAGGAGATCTGATTTGGACTAGCTGTGGGAATGAAATAGAAAAGAGATAGCGTGGGGAATTATTTGCTAAACAATTAACTCGTACTCTTCTTAACGGTTTTTGAGCCATATTGGAATAAAATTTTTCACTAATGTGATTTTTTTCTTGTTGTTATAGATTACAAATGTTGGATCACTTTGCTGAATGTGTTAAACAAGCTAAAGGTGTTCGCCAGCAGGCTGTGCAGCTTAACATATTTACTGCTGTTCTTAGTGCACTAAAGGTATTTACTTTTAAAACGTGCTATTCTGAAATAAGATTTTAATTAATGCATTTAATAAGCCAGATATAGCAAGATTATTATAATGTTTATATGTATATCACTTGGTAACTATGCCTTTATATTAGCTTAATTACTTGAAACTTTATGTTAAGGCTCGGTGTAGTTAAATAAGCGTTTTATATTTTAATGTTGTTAAAGTTTATGTTTCAGTTTGAACTTCAGATTTTACAAGTGCCAATAAATTCTTTCAGAATTTTCGAAGATGTTTGATGAATGAAATCTGATATTCTACTGAAGGTTAACTAAATAGAACTGAAACTTGATTTGTGGTTTAGGCCATAAATCATGTGAGGCAGTGTTATATAGTTGAAAGAATGTTGCATTTAGAGATTGTGTTCTAGTTAAGCTGCTGTAGGTTTGTGTCCAGAGTAATTTCCTTAACCTTTTTTAACTTTTTTTGAATTGTAGTTTCTACAGGTATGAAGTAGAATACAGTAGTCCCTTCCTTATCCAGTTTTGCTTTCTGCAGTTTCAGTTACCTATGGTCAACTGTGGTTTGAAAATACTTTAAATGGAATAATTTATAAGTTTTCAGTTGTGCAGCATTCTGAGTAGCATGATAAAATCTTGTACTGTCCTGCTTCATCTTGCCCGGTCCTGCCTAGGACGAAAATCATCTCATTGTCCAGTGATTCCACACTTTCTGCCCTACCTGTCTGCTAGTCACTTAGTCACCATCTGTCTCAGTTGTCTGATGGGCTGCTGCGGTATGGCAGCACGTATGTTCAGGTAACCCTTATTTTACTTCATACTGGCCCCAAAGTGCAGAAGTAGTGATTCTGGCAATTTGGATATGCCAAAGGGAAGCTGTAAAGTGCTTCCTTTAAGTGAAAAAGAGAAAGTTCTCAAGAAGGAAAGAAATAATATCATGTGCCAAAATTGCTGAGATCTACAGGAAGGACAAGTCTTCTGTCTGAAATTGTGAAGAAGGAAAGAGGAATTTGTGTTAGTTTTGCTGTCCCATCGCAAATTACAAAAATTACGGCCACGGTATGTGGTAAGTGCCTAGTTAAAATGGAAAAGGCATTAAGTTTGTGAGTAGAAGACATGAACAGAAACAAGTTCCCATTGACAGCAATCAGGTTCCTAATCCCATGGTCAGACATCCAAGGTGGTCCTTGGAATGTGTCCCAGAGGGGACCACTGTTACAAATATTTTGCCTATCTCACGGAGTTCATGCGTCATACTAGGCACTCTATCATAACATATTTGAATACTTTTTATATTATTTAGCGCTAAGCTTAAAGTATTGTTTTAAAGTAAAATGGTAACAAATATGTGTTTGCATGAGCATGTCTTAAGTCAGGCTTAAGACATGCTCATTAATCAGTGCCTATATATATCCCTTTTCTCTGATGTTTACAAAACCTTAAGTCATGTTTTGTAAACATCAGGGGAAAAGGATATATATAGGCATTGATTATAGAAATAAAGGTTGGCCGGGCTCGGTGGCTCAAGCATGTAATCCCAGCACTTTGGGAGGCCGAGACGGGCGGATCACGAGGTCAGCAGATCGAGACCATCCTGGCTAACACGGTGAAACCCCGTCTCAACTAAAAAATAGAAAAAACTAGCTGGGCGAGGTGGCGGGCGCCTGTAGTCCCAGCTACTTGGGAAGCTGAGGCAGGAGAATAGCTTAAACCCGGGAGGTGGAGCTTGCAGTGAGCTGAGATCCGGCCACTGCACTCCAGCCTGGGCGACAGAGCGAGACTCCGTCTCAAAAAAAAAAAAAAGAAATAAAGGTTTGGGGCTGGGCACAGTGGTAATCCCAGCACTTTGGGAGGCCAAGGCAGGAGTATCACCTGAGGTCAAGAATTTGAGACCAACCTGGCCAACATGGTGAAACCCCATCTCTACTAAAAATACAAAAATTAGCCGGGCATGGTGTCAGGCGCCTGTAATCCCAGCTACCAGGGAGGCTGAGACAGGAGAATCACTTAAACCTGGGAGGCGGAGGTTGCAATGAACCGAGATCATGCCATTGCACTCCAGCCTGGGGGACAGAGCAAGACTCTCTCTCAGAAAAAAAAAAAAAAAATACAGGTTTGGACCATTTATATAACCATTAGTATATACTCTATGAAGAGACCGTCAACTAATTTGGACCTGTGAGTTTTTTAAAAAAGGAATGGGGTGGTCATGGTCTCCTTCAGTGATTGGGAGAATGGTGAACCAACTGTAATGTTGCTGTACCGATTACACTTTTCTTCATAGATATGCTAATGCCTCTCTTGTAGTTAACATTTTCCCCATGCAATGTGACATAGATTTTTGGTCTCAAATAAGTAAATTAAGTTCCAGGGTGGTAAGTACAGTGAGAACAAAGAGAGTGACATTTAATATGATGAACAAACTACTTCGGCATTCAGTTACTGATTATTTTTACCATCTTTTTTTTTTTTTTTTTGAGATGGAGTTTCACCCTGTTGCCAGGCTGGAGTGCAGTGGCATGATCTCGGCTCACTACAACCTCCGTCTCCTGGGTTCAAGCGATTCTCCTGCCTCAGCCTCCTGAGTAGCTGGGATTACAGGCATGCGCCATCATGCCCAGCTAATTTTTGTATTTTTAGCAGAGACGGGGTTTCACCATTTTGGCCAGGATGGTCTCAATCTCCTGACCTCATGATCCGCCCCCCTTGGCTTTCCAAAGTGCTGGGATTACAGACGTGAGCCACTGCACCTGGCCACCTCATTTGTTTTTTATTTTATTTTGTCTTGTTTTGTTTTGTTTTGTTTTTTTGGAGACGGAGTCTCGCTCTGTCGCCAGGCTGGAGTGCAGTGGTATGATGTCGGCTCACTGCAGTCGCATCTCCGCCTCCCAGATTCAGGCGATTCTCCTGCCTCAGTCTCCTGAGTAGCTGGGATTACAGGCACATGCAGCCACACCCAGCTAATTTTTTTTTTGTATTTTTAGAAGAGACGGGGTTTCACCATGTTGGCCAGGATGGTCTTGATCTCCTGACCTCATGATCTCCCCACCTTGGCCTCCCAAAGTACTGGGATTACAGGTGTGAGCAACCACGCCCGGCCTCATTTTGTTTTTAGATATATGTTGATTACACTGTTTAAGTCATATAATTGTCTTCTGTGAAATTTTTATATAAACTATTCAAAGTTTCATACTCATCAAGAGTTTTCCTCTTTCCAAATATTTGCCGTTGATTCTGAAATCACTTTTTTGTTAAAGATGTCTTAAAAGATAGAACCAATCCGTTTAATGGTTTGTGCTCTATTTCATAACAGGTGAAATAGGAGAATGTTTCCTTAGAGTGATAAATTTCAGTTAAATAATGGTTGATTTAGTAATACAGTGTCCTTAATATATGTAAGCAACTTTTAAGTACTAGTCTTTGAATAGAGACACTCTTTGCAATTAGGGAGTGTTTTATAGATCATATTCTGAAATCGTATTTAGGAAAGTAATTACCATGAATTTAACAGTTACAGATTCTAGGCATTAGTACATACATGTGAAAATTGACTGAAGACAATAACTTATGAAGATGTATGTATATTTTAGAAAGATTGCAGCATGTATTTTTCCTTTATTTGATATGAATTGGAATGCCAGGTGTGCCTATAATCCCAGCACGTTAGGAGGCTCAGGCAGGAGGACTGCTTGAGCTCAGGAGTTTGAGACCAGCCTGGGCAACATGGTAAGACCCTGTCTCTACAAAAATTTTTTAAAAATTAGCCCAGCAGGCTAATTTTTAGCAGGCATGCACCTACAGTCCCAGTTACTCAGGAGGCCGAGGTGAGAGGATTGCTTAAGCTCAGAAGATCTAGGCTGTAGTGAGCAGTGATTGTGCCACTGCACTCCAGCCTGGGCAAGGGAGCAAGACCTTGCTTTAAAAAAAAAAAAAAAAGTCATGAATTATGAATTGCTGTCTTTTTTTTTTTTTTTTTTTTTAATGTAGGGCTTAGCTGAAAACAAAAGTACTTTAGGACCTGAGGAAGTTCGCAAATCTGCCCTAACACTGGTTATGGGTGCTCTGGACAACCCAAACCCCATCTTACGTTGTGCGGCAGGGGAAGCTCTTGGAAGAATGGCTCAGGTGGTTGGAGAAGCAACTTTTATTGCTAGAATGGCCCAATATAGCTTTGACAAGTAAGTGAGTTTCTTTACTAACAAGTTTCATATGTAGGCAAAGATGTCTTTTAAATAATAATTAACTGGAGTATATGTTTTCCACATGGTATATAACATGTGATAATATTTTGTGGGTTTTTTTGTAATGATGTCAATTTTTAATTTAGCAGTTGATTCAACTGTAGAATCTGGGAAAGTTGTAATATGTTAAATACTTTCTGTGTGGAGAGGGCTTCTAGTCCGGCTCTTGAATGTTACTTAATGGAATCAAGAAAAATGTTAATAAGGACTTCTCTCAGTTATGTGTATCCACTGAAGAGGTCCTCTGAAGTCATTGTCTCTTCTCCCTGCCTTTCCTTGTCCCTCTTTATTCTTTCTGCTAATTATCCACTTTTTGGGATAAGCCATTCTTTTTCTAACTGCTACCAAGTTTTCCTCTTAAATTATGACTGAAACAGAATAGTTAAGCATCAAGTTTTAAGGATTTACTTACATGTTAATTATAAAGAGTGATCTCAGAGACCCAAATAAGTATCATTAAGATGATGAGTTGCAGTTATTAGTGACTGTCGAGTTGTTAATCAAGTACGTAAGTAGAGAAATTAAAAATCAAGGATTGTCAAGAATTAACACTGTGTTATGTAAATTATATCATTCTTAGCTATCTTGTATATATTGAGTATTAAATATACCAAACTACATCATGATCATTAATAAAAGAGAAAGAGTATGAAGCAGTGGCTATGAAGTAGTAGTTCTGAAGAATATGTATTTGCTGAATTATTGCATATCTGTAAATAGCTTTCCTTGTCTTGACTTGTGAATGGCAATTTGGTTATTCGATAATGCCCTAATGCACTAAGGATAATATGAGCAGGCAGAAAACAGTTAAAATATAACCAGACACTTAATCTTCTGCAGAATGATTGCTGCTATTTTCTAGCAATAGATTAGTTTTCCTCTTCCCAAATATTTTCCATTGATTATGAAATAGCTTTTTATTAAAAGATAGAAACGATCTTAGTTATCCATTTAAAGTTTTGTGCTCTGTTCATAACAAGTGAAGTAGGAGTATGTTTCTTTAGAAGGCTCTTGAAGGATATCTTTTTTTAATTACAAGGAGTTTTATTTTATATGTCCTTGGCCTGGCGCATTGTCTTCTGCCTGTAATCCCAGCACTTTGGGAGACTGAGGTGGGTGGATCACTTGAGCCCAAGAATTCTGGGTCAGCCTGGGCAACATGGTGAAACCCTGTCTCTACAAAACATACAGAAATTAGCTGGGCATGGTTGCCTGTACCTGTAGTCCCATCTACTTGGGAGGCTGAGATGGGAGGATCGCTTGAGCCTGGGAGGTGGAGGTTGCAGTGAGCCAAGATCATGCCATTACTCTCCAGCCTGGGTGACAGAGCAAGACTCTGTCTCAAAAAAAAAAAAAAAAAAAAATGTGTCCTCAATATCTGTAGGATACTGTATTTATTTTGTACTTTGAAACACAAGGGCATTTCATTTATTCATACCTGCCCAGTTTAGTGGTTTACAAGTATTATCAGTGCTTGCCTTCATTATCTTTTTCAAATCCTTAATTGTGATCTAAAATAATTATTATGAAGATTTTGTTACTCATTTTTTCACATTTTATTTAAAACTGGGATTTTTCTTAAATTCTGTATGAAATGTCGTAATATTTGGCAGCATTTTAATTCTTTTATACTGCTATGTAAAGTAATGGTACATTTTTAAAAACTATGGTGTCTTAGATTTGGCAGAATCTGGCTGTATTTTGGAAAAACTTGTCTTTCACAGCCTCATTATATTAGACTGTTTTCATCAACATCATCTCTTGCTGATATAATATCTGACTGTGAAATGCTAAAACCAGCTATCGCCAAAGGTCCATCATCGATATTTGCACATTGAAATCTTATGCTAACTTAGCATTAACACAGAAATTCACAGAAATTAAAATAGGAATCATTCTGTAAACCATCCTAAGGACGTCAATAGGGAGTACCTTTCAATTGCTTAAGACCCAGTTCGGATAAAAATAAAAATCTTTGATAGTTGAATTTATTTCCATTCAATTGAAAGTCACTTTGAGACCTCTGAGAAATGTATATTCTTATATCTCAGATTATTTACTGTGAATAGATGATTATCACTGTGAACATTGATTCTACTTTGTAGTTCACTAAACTGTAACTTTTTAAGAAATAATAACACAAAGGTAACTTTCTAATCTGTATAATGTTTTAGAATTCACAGATTGCATTTATTCTTAACTTCTTTATTCCTCAAAACAACTGCTCTTTAGTAATAATAATAATTTCACTTAGATAAAGAAATGGAGGCTTAGAGAGGTAAAGATTACTTACCCAAGGATAGATATATGTTAGAAATACTGTTACGGATAGACCTAGTTTACTTCATTCATTGCTACTTTTCTTTTTTGGTTTTTTCTCTTTTTTTTGCGATGGGATCCTGCTGTGTTGCCCAGGTTGGTCTCAAACTCCTTGGCTAAAGCAGCCCTCTCACCTCAGCCTCTTGAGTAGTTGGGATTTCAGGAGGGACACACCACACCCAGCTTCATTTTTTTTTTTTTTTTGAGATGGAGTCTGGTTCTGTCACAGGTGCGATCTTGGCTCACTACAACCTCTACCTCCCAGCTTCAAGTCATTCTTCTTCCTTAGCCTCCCATGTAGCTGGGATTACAGGTACACGCTGCCATGCCTGGCTAATTTTTGTATTTTTAGGAGAGACAGCATTTCACCATGTTGACCAGGCTAGTCTCGAACTCCTGACCTTAGGTGATCCACCCACCTTGGCCTCCCAAAGGGCTGGGATTACAACCATGAGCCACTGCACCCAGCCTGCCACATTTCTTAACATCTGTTCTGTGACAGCACTTAGAATTTTCTGTTGTTTACAATAGGCAAACTGGCCAACTAGAGTCTTGGGGATGATTATTCATCTCTCTATTTTTTTTTTTTTTTTTTTTTTTGGAGACTGAGTCGTACTCTATTGCGCAGGCTGGAGTGCAATGGTGCAATCTCAGCTCACTGCAACCCTCCGCCTCCTGGGTTCAAGTGATTCTTGTGCCTCAGCTTCCTGAGTAGCTGGGATTATAGGCAACCGCCACCACGCCCAGCTAAGTTTTGTATTTTCAGTAGAGATGGAGTTTCACCATGTTGGCCAGGCTGGTCTTCAACTCCTGACTTCAAATGATCCACCCACCTTCGCCTCCCAAAATGCTGCGATTACAGGCATGAGCCACTGCGCCTGGCCCATCTCGACCTTTTTTTTTTTTTTTTTTTTTTAGTAGAGATGGGGTTTCACCGTGTTAGCCAGGATGGTGTCGATCTCCTGACCTCGTGATCCACCGTCTCGGCCTCCCAAAGTGCTGGGATTACAGGCTTGAGCCACTGCGCCTGGCCTCGACTTTTATGAGGTTGTCAGAAGTCTGGTTGTGGATAGCTTATTGAGAGTTTTAATAAAGTTTTGAAAATACAACCAAAATTGCTTTTTAGGCTGCTTTGTTAATTTAGTTGCTTTATTCTTAGTAGTATTTTGTTCTGTTTTCTAATAGTAGTTGACTGTACTGGTGCGTGATGATGAGTCATAGTATTTTATGGCTTAAAAAAGTATTCCTTCATAGCTCCTTTTATTTGCTCCTTTCCATTGTTTAAAATGAGGTTTACATGTTAGCTTCATTTCAAATCTCTACATTACTAGTCAAATATGAACAAAATGATGAAATCTGTTCTTTCAGATACACATTAAAAGAATATACAGGTCTTTCACTGCCATTAATGGTGGAGTAACAGGGACTATATTTACCCTTGTGTCTTAAACTGCTGGAAAAACAGATAAATAAAACAACAGTTTTGAGACATTGGACAACAGCCAGCATAGGACAGTGATTCCTAGGGATGGGAAAGAAACAAAGGGAACACTAATATTGCTCCAGATTACTGCTTGAAGAAAGTTTCCAGGCTTGAGTACAGAAATAGGAAACCCAAACTTGAGGAGAGAGCATTTGCAATTTGGGGAGGCAAGGTAGCTGGAACGTGTAAGGTGGAATAACAGGAGAGAGCTGCACAGGGAGAGAGCTGTGAACAGAAGGGTCATCTAAAGTCTTTGGCTGAATACTGATATGTGCAAGAATACAAGGAAACTACCCAAGACCAGGGAAAAAACCACCAAAAGGGAATAGGTGAAACAGTGTTCAGAACTCACAGGGCTGAGAATATTTCGTGTTCCCACTATTCAGAATAGAAAGACCTCCTGAGGTGAAGCCCTCAGAACGATATTGCTTCAGTAATGGGAGCAATGTCCCTGACCCACCCTAAAAAAGCTTAAAAGCAAACCTTGAAAAAATGAAACTGATTCTTAGTAGTAGCTTAACTATATCCCAGAACAAAACTCAGCAGTATTTAAAGGAATACAATAAATGGAGCAACTCAGCATTGTAAAATTCATAATATCCTATATCCAATCAAAAATTACCAGACACATAAAGAAGCAGGAAGATAAGAACTCTTACTTGGAGAAAACATCAATTGATAGAAACAGGCCCAGAAATGAAAAAAAAAAAAAAGATGAAATTTAGCAAAAAATATTAAAAGAGCTGTTATAAATATGCTTTACATTTTCAAGGAAGTACAGGAAAACCTAAGCATGATATGAGAAAAAGAATTTGTAAGACAGCCCAAAGGAAACTTCTAGAAGTGTAAAATGTGTGTGTGAAATGAAAAAATACGGCCGGGCATGGTGGCTGACGTCTGTAATCCCAGCACTTTGGGAGGCCGAGGCGGGCGGATCACAAGGTCAGGAGATCGAGACCACGGTGAGACCCCGTCTCTACTAAAAAAAAAAAAATTAGCCGGGCGTGGTGGTGGGTGCCTGTAGTCCCAGCTACTCAGGAGGCTGAGGCAGGACAATGGCTTGAACCTGGGAGACGGAGCTTGCAGTGAGCCAAAATAGCGCCCCTGCACTCCAGCTTGGGCGACAGAGCGAGACTCCGTCTCAAAAAAAAAAAAAAAAAAAAAAGAAAGAAATGAAAAAATACACTGGATAGGATTTACAGAGGATTACTCAATGATGTAGGAAACAACAGGTCAGTCAGCTGTATTTGTGTATTGACATCTTACACCAGCTTAGAATTAAGACTGAAATTCACAGAAATTGAGAAAAGAATCATTCCAGTAATGTTGAAGACATAGAAACTATCAAAAATGTGGCACAGAGAGAAAAAAGACTGGAATTAAAAATGAACAGAGTCTCAGTGACTTCTGGGACCAATATCAAGCTGTGTAACATGCATGTAAGTGAAATCTCAGCAAAGGGTAGGTCAGAAACTCTCAGACATTGCCAGTAGAAATGCAGAATGACACTTTGGAAGATTGTTTGATGGTTTCTTATAAACATAAATATACACTTCTGTTTTGCCTAGCTGTTCTACTTCTAGGTATTTACCTAAGAGAAATGAAAATGTGCGTGCATACAAACACTTGTACTCAAACTTTTATAGTAGCTTTATTTATGAGAGCCAGAAACTGGAAAGTATCCACAATTATCGATGGTTGAATAGATAAATAGTGATGTATTCATAAATGGAATATTGCTCAGCCATATAAAAAGAGCAAACTACTTATACAATAAATTGGATGAATCTTAAAAGCATTATTCTATGTGAAAGAATCCAGACCCCAAAGACTAGGTACTGTCTGATTTCATTTGTATGAAACTGTATAAAAGGTAAAACTATAGTGATAGAAGACAGATCAATGGTTGCCAGCATGTTGGGGGAAGAAATATGACAACAAAGGGACCTAAGGCAACTTTTTATGGTGATGAAAATGTCCTATATCTTGTGTTGTCAGTATGGCAACCACTACCCACATACGACTGTTGAGCAATTGAAATGCATTTTGCCCAAATTGATACACGCTATGAGTGTGTAATACATACTGGATTTTGAAGACTTAGTTCAAAAAAAGAATGTAAAATATCTCAATGATTTGGTATGTTGATTACATCTTGATATTTTAATATTTTGGATATATTGAGTTAAATAAAATTTATTGAGATTGATTTCAAGGCAGGAGGATCACTTGAGGCCAGGCGTTTGAGACCAGCCTGAACACTAAAATTTTCAATTCCGTTAAAAAAAAATAATAATTTCACCTGTTTCCTTTTTGTCTTCTGGAGTGTGGTGACTAGAATATTTTGAATTACATATGTGGTTTCTATTAGGGACTTCAAAAAGTTCTTGGAATAATAGAATGAAAAGATAACAAGTAAAAAATACAAACTTTTTTCTTGACATAAGCTCCATCAGGTTCAAGACACTTTTGTAAGTGATGATACCAGCCATTTAGTTCATCCCTAAATAACTGAGAATCCTGGGAATTTAACCATGTCAGTGAAGTCTTTTTGGCATTATTAGCTGAAGAAAAATGAGCACGCTTTGAATTTTTTTTTAAGATTAGGAAACAAACAAAAAGTCATAAGAAGCCAAATCAGGACCATAAAGTGGTTGTCTATGACTTTCCACTGAAACTCTTGCAGAATTGCCCTTGGAGAAGAACTCTCTAGTGAAGCTTTCCCAGTCATTTTTCCGCTAAAGCTTTGGCTAACTTTCTCAAAACACTTTTATAATGAGCAGATGCTATTGTTCTTTGGCCCTCCAGAAAATCAAGCAGCAAAATGTATTAAGCATTCCAAAAAACTGTTGCCATGACCTTTGCTCTTAACTAGTCCACTTTTGCTTTGACTGAACCACTTTTACCTCTTGGTGTCTATTGATTTGATTGTGCTTTGTGTCAGGTTCTTACTGTTACAGTCATGTTCCATCTCCTGTTACAGTTCTTGAAAGAAATGCTTCAGGATCTTGATCTCACTTGTTTAAAATTACCATTGAAAGTTCTGCCTTGTCTGCAGCTGATTTGGGTAGAACAGTTTTGACACACATCAAGTGGAAAGTTTGCTCAACTCTAACTTTTCAGTCAGAATTATGTTAGCTGAACCAGTTGAGATATGTATGTTGGCTGTTATTTTTGCTGTTAATCATCAATACTCTTCAGTTAGGGCACAGATAAGATGCATTCTGCATTATTTTCTCTCAAATTGATGGGTGTGATCTTCAGCTGTTGGACTTCATCTTCAACATTATCTCATTCCTTCTCTTCTTTTTTTTGAGACAGAGTCTCACTCTGTCGCCCAGGCTGGAGTGCAGTGGCGTGATCACGACTCACTACAACCTCTGCCTCCTTGGTTCAAGTGATTCTCCTGCCTCACCCTCTGAAGTAGCTGAGATTACAGGCACGACGTGCCACCATACTCAGCTGATTTTTGTATTTTTAGAAGAGACAGGGTATCACCATGTTGGCCAGGCTGGTCATGAACTCCTGGCCTCGAGTGATCCACCCGCCTTGGCCTCCCAAAGTGCTGGGATTACAGGTGTGAGCCACTGTGCCCAGCCTGCCTCATCTCTTCTTAAAACGAGGTATTCATTTTCATTTGCTGATATCTTTGAGAGCCTTGTCCCCACAGACTTTCATAAAGCATCGGTGATTTTACCATTCTTCCACCCAAGCTTCACCATAAATTTGATCTTTGTTATTACTTCAGCTTTAGCAGAATTTATGTTGCTCTGATAGGGGCACTTTTCAGACTGATGTCTTATCCTTCTTAGTGCCTAAAACTAGATCCTGTTCAAATGTGTTATAACAAGTTAGTACAAGTTTGTTTTGGTACCCCAAAATATTGAAATCCATGTATACTTCTTGCATAATGCATAGTTTCCATGAGCTTTTTGAAGACCCCTCATATTCATCTTGAACATCCCTGTTCTAATTATTATGCCGTGGTTACATACTGTATACTTATCAAAACTCATTAAATTGTATATTTTTATATACATTTAAAATGTAATTGTATACCTGAAGTTGGTGCATATTGTATATGAGTCTCAAAGCTTGTTTTTTAAAGTAATGTTCATCTCCTTTTATGTATTTGAATTCATTTAAAATATATTTCACAAAGAAAAAAGATTGATCTTTTTAAAAGAGGTTCAAATCATAATTATAGGGTATTTCTTAAGTGTAAAATACTTTATGTAATACTGTGAATACAAATACCTTTTTACTATTTTTAAAACCAAACCTAAAAGTTGTTATTTTATTTTTTAAAAATATAAAAATTTTTCAAATAAGTCTTGGCTTTTCAAGGAATAATTAATATTAAAAATGAGTTGTCAGATTTTCTCTAAAATTAAAATAGGCTTTATTCAGTCAAATGTATGTTTTTAACCTATTATTATTATTATTGAGACAGGGTCCTGCTCTGTCACCCAGGCTGGAGTGCAGTGGCGTGATCACAGCTCACTGCAGCCTCAACCTCTCAGGCTCAAGCAGTCCTCTCACTTCAGCCTCCCTACTAGCTGGGCCTACAGGCATGCACTGCCATGCCTGATTAAGTTTTTTATTTTTTTTTGGAAATGGGATTTTGCCATGTTAGCCAGACTGGTCTCCAACTCCTGGGCTCAAGTGATCCACCGGCCTCAGCCTCTCAAAGTGCTGGGATTACAGGCATGAGCCATCACAACCAGCTGCAGTTATTTTAAATTGAAGTTCTAACTCCTGTTAGGGAGTAGAGAGAGAAAGAAGTAATTGATTGTAATCTTTTCTTATTTCCCCAATAATTCCCTGTTTCTGTGTGACTTATAAGGTTGTTGTTTTTATAGGGAAATAGCAAAATCGGTTCTTGAAGCATAATCTTTTTTTCAGGTTGAAATCGGCTCGAGATGTTGTATCTAGGACTGGTCATTCATTGGCTCTTGGTTGTTTGCATCGTTATGTTGGTGGAATAGGCTCAGGACAACATCTGAAGACCAGTGTCAGCATTTTATTGGCTCTAGCACAAGATGGGACATCCCCTGAAGTCCAGGTATAATATTAATTGATTTTCTTATTACAAAAGTTTAGAAAATTTTTGGAAAATTATTTGCTCTGTAAAATAAAAATGACTGTGGTAAGTTGTTAGGACAAATGTATTAGGGTTTGTTTTTGTAATAGTGCACAGCAAGATTTTGTTTATCAGCCTAGTCTTAAAGTCTGTCTTATTCTGAGAATTTCACCCATTCACGTACATTCCTTCAAACATATTTTCTTTTTATTATTATTCTGTGTACTTGTTTCCTCTTTTTTTTGAATTTCCTTAGATTTGTTAGATTGATCAAGTTATTTTTTTTTTTTTTTTTTTGAGACGGAGTCTCGCTCTGCCGCCCAGGCTGGAGTGCAGTGGCCGGATCTCAGCTGACTGCAAGCTCCGCCTCCCGGTTTTACGCCATTCTCCTGCCTCAGCCTCCCGAGGAGCTGGGACTACAGGCGCCCGCCACCTCGCCCGGCTAGTTTTTTGTATTTTTTAGTAGAGACGGGGTTTCACCGTGTTAGCCAGGATGGTCTCGATCTCCTGACCTCGTGATCTGCCCGTCTCGGCCTCCCAAAGTGCTGGGATTACAGGCTTGAGCCACCGCGCCCGGCCGATCAAGTTATTTTTTTAAATAACCATCCTTCTCTGTCTTCCGGTAGTACTCCAACCTAGGTCCTGGGTCATTGGCTGAATCTTCATGTGGACCCTTTGAATATTTTGTTTTTGTTGTTTCTTTTTAGACATTATTATACTTAAGTAAATATAACTATAGTGAAGATGGACAGTGTGTGTGAAAATATCCTACAATCTTGATTTGCTACTTCACATTGATGTGCCTCAAAATATTAAGAGTATACCCATGTAACAATTCAGTATACTCAGTTCAGTACATTGAATTCTTCCTTACAACTAAAATGAAATTATATTTTATTCTAGACTTGGTCTCTTCATTCACTTGCTTTGATAGTGGATTCTAGTGGTCCGATGTATCGTGGCTATGTGGAACCAACATTATCTCTAGTTCTTACCTTGCTGTTGACAGTTCCGCCTTCACATACAGAAGTTCATCAGTGTTTGGGTCGATGCTTAGGTGCTATAATAACTACTGTTGGCCCTGAACTACAAGGTAAGTAAATCATCTGAAATTAAGGAACCTAGACAGATAATCACTATCTTTAAATTTCCTGACTATCACCATCACATTGCTTGAAGAAATTTTGTAATAACAATTACTATGTACTGAAAACTTGGATTTACTGAAAGCCTGGTGCTCAGCTTTTCACATGTGGCATTTTGTTTAATCCCTATGAGAAACCTATGACATGATAATGTTTGTTGGAGTTTTGAGCAGAGAAAACATTTTAAATGAAATTTTACTTGGAGTCCCATGAAAACAAAGTTAAAAATGGAGTTCCTTTGGCCTAGAGTGCTATCCACTTGTCTTCATGGACTTTTGCTTCACTTTTTTTGAACTCTAAGGATTAGGAACATAGCTTGAAAAACCACTGTCGTAAGGTAAATATTATCTAAATTTTGTTTTCTTTTTGTTAGAGGAAAAAGATATTAGCTAATTTTCTATGAGGAAATAAACTGGGAGAAGATAAGTAACTTGTCTAGAGTTAGCCAACTTAAGAGTGGCACATTTATGATCCTAAAGCCTATGTTTGTACCACTTAATTCCACTGAACTAATTCTACTAATGGTTAAACTCCCAAGTCAGCAAGTTATTGTAAAGATATCATGAATACATAACCCCCTTTCAGAGTTCCTTTTTCTCCTTTGTCATTTATTATGTATGTTTTCAGAGGGTTGAGCTTTTAACATACATTATTTAATTCTGTTAACAACCCAGACACTGATATTATCTCTATTTTATAGATGAAATATTGAAGCTGATAGAGGTTAAGAACTTTTGTTGTGGGTTTTTTTTTTTTTTTTGAGATGGAGTCTCACTCTGTAGCCCAGGCTGGAGTGCAGTGGTGCAGTCTAGACTCACTGCAAGCTCTGCCTCCTGGGTTTATGCCATTCTCCTGCCTCAGCCTCCCTCCCGAGTAGCTAGGACTACAGGCTCCCGCCACCATGCGTGGCTAATTTTTTGTATTTTTAGTAGAGACCAGGTTTCACCATGTTAGCTAGGATGGTCTTGATCTCCTGACCTCGTGATCCGCCCGCCTTGGCCTCCCAAAGTGCTGGGATTACAAGTGTGAGCCACCGCGCCCAGCCAAGAGGTTAAGAACTTTTACAAGGTTTTGGAAACTAGTGAGTGGTTGGAGTAAGAAGTGAAGCCCAGATCAATCAATTTCCGATGCTTGCATTCTTTTTTTTTTTTTTTTTTTTTTGAATCTGTTACCCAGACTGGAGTGCAGTGGTGTGGTCTCAGTTCACTACAACCTCCGCTTTCTGAGTTCAAGCAGTTCTCCTGCCTCAGCCTCCTGAGTAGCTGGGATTACAGGTGCCTGCCACTACATCCAGCTAATTTCTTGTATTTTTAGTAGAGACAGGGTTTCACCATGTTGGCGAGGCTGGTCTCGAGCTCCTGACCTCATGATCTACCCGCCTCGGCCTCCCAAAGTGTTGGGATTACAGGCCTGAGCCACCATGCCTGGCCTTTTTTTTCTTTGTTTTGTTTTAAGAGATGGGGTCTCGCTATGTTGCCCAGGCTGTTCTCAAACTCCTGGCATAAGCAGTCCTCCCACTCCCATCTCAGCCTTGCAAAGTGGTGGGATTACAGGCACGAGCCTCCCCGCCTAGCCCGTTGCCTGCATTCTTAATCCCTATGCTATGTTGCCTCCATTTTGACAGGTATTTTTAAAAAGAGAGGAAAAAGAAAAAGACTTACAGAAAATGCTAGAAATTGAAAAATATGTGATTTTTTTTGTTTGTTTTTCTTTTCAGGGAGACAGAGTCTTACCCTGTCTCCCAGACTGGAGTGCAGTGGCATGATCTCGGCTCACTGCGACCTCCGCCTCCTGGGTTCAAGCAATTCTCCTGCCTCAGCTAACTTTTGTATTTTCAGTAGAGACGGGGGTTTCACTATATTGGCCAGGCCAGTCTCAAACTCCTGACCTCAGGTGATTTGCCGTCTTGGCCTCCCAAAATGCTGGTATTACAGGGAAAAATAGGTGATTTAAATAAGCCTCTTTCTAAGACCCGTTGTCCTCCTTGGGAAAGTGAGGATAGTTCTTCTTGTGAATATCACAGGGATATGAAGAGGATAAATATGTGCCTTTTATTAAGCATAGGTGTTTATCAAGTATTTTCTAAAGTGATAATGATAAGGCAATGCATATAAACTAGAATGTAGCTCTTAACGTGATTTTTATGATTTTCTTGTTTACATATAAAGATATGCATATAGGCCAGGTGTGGTGGCTCATGCCTGTAATCCCAGCACTTTGGGAGGCCGAGGCAGGTGGATCATTTCAGGTCAGAAGTTCAAGACCAACCTGGCCAACATGGTGAAATCCCATCTGTACTAAAAGTACAAAAATCAGCTGGATGTGGTGGCACGTGCTTGTGACCCCAGCTACTCCAGAGTCTGAGGCAGGAGAATTGCTTGAACCTGGGAGGCGGAGGTTGCAGTGAGCCGAGATCATGCCACTGCACTCCAGCCTGGGCGACAGAGCGAGACTCCATCTCAAAAACAACAGCAACAAAAGAAAAACTGAATAATAATTGGATGGAATGGTTATTTAGAAGATAATTGTTTACTAGGAATATTTTTGGTGGTACTAATAAAATAATTGTATTTTATATTTTCTTTCAATTTGCACTAGGAAATGGAGCAACAATTTCTACAATTCGTTCCTCTTGTTTGGTGGGTTGTGCAATAACACAGGACCATTCAGATTCTCTTGTTCAGGCAGCTGCCATATCTTGCCTTCAGCAGCTTCACATGTTTGCACCACGACATGTCAATCTATCTAGTCTTGTTCCTAGCCTTTGTGTAAGTATAGAGCTATTTCATTCATGATTTTTAAGTTGTATTTTATTTTACATTTAAAATATTTCTATGGGTACATAGTAGGTATATATATTTATGGGATACTTGAGGTATTTTGATACAAGCCTGCCGTGTATAATAATCACATCAGAGTGAATGTGGTATTCCTCACCTCAAGCATTTATCATTTATTTGTGTTACAAATAATCCAGTTATTTTAAACTGTACAATTAAAATTATAGTCACCCTCTTATAATATCAAACACTAGATCTTTGTTTTTTTGAGCTTCAGTTGTCATTTTATGACTTCATAAAGTCAGAAATACCTTGATGAACTGTTTATTTTCTCGCTAAGAATATATCACATTTGGGCTGGGTGCAGTGGCTCACGCCTGTAATCCCAGCACTTTGCGGGGCTGAGGCAGGCAGATCACTAGGTCAGGAGTTCGAGACTAGCCTGGCTAATATGGTGAAACCCCATCTACACTAAAAATACAAAATTAGCTGGGCATGGTGGCATGCGCCTGTAGTCCCAGCTACTCGGGAGGCTGAGGCAGGAGAATCGGTTGAATCCAGGAGGCAGAGGATGCAGTGAACCGAGATCGCACCGCTGCACTCTAGCCTGGGTGACAGTGCAAGACTCAGTCTCAAAAAAAAAAAGAATATATCACATTTTTAGTTTTTCCTACTCAGAATTTTATTTCCTAAAACTTGATTGATACTTCTGAGTATCTGTTGCTATCATTATAATTGTTAATTTATTCATTCATTAAATACCTACTGATAGCTTGTTATATGTCAGGAACTGTGCAACATACTGGAGATAATATTTGTGGATGAGACAAGATCAAGCCTCTGTCATAGTAAAGTTTATAGTTTACAAAGGAATATGGAAAAATATTATTTACAGATAAGTACTATAAAAGCCTGGAGGAAAGCATAAGAGAGCATATAGCAGGACACCTATCATAATTCCTGACATTCAGAAAAGATTTTCATTAAAAAATGGTATTTAACGCCAGGCGCGGTGGCTCACGCCTGTAATCCCAGCACTTTGGGAGGCTGAGGTGGGTGGATCACCTGAGGTCAGGAGTTCAAGACCAGCCTGGGCAACATGATCAACCCTCATCTCTACTAAAATTAGCCAGGGGTGGTGGCAGGTGCCTATAATCTCAGCTACTTGGGAGGCTGAAGCAGGAGGATCACTTGAACCCAGGAGGCGGAGATTATAGTGAGCCGAGATCACGCCATTGCACTCCAACCTGGGCAAGAAGAACGAAACTCTATCTCAAAAAAAAAAAAAAAGATATTTAAGGTGTGATTTGCAGAATAAATAGGAGTTGGTTTGCAAAGGGCATGATATTGAAGTAGACAGCGTTTACTTTTAGACAGGAAGAAAAGTACGTGCAAGGCCCTAAACTGGGAAGGGCTGTCAATACATACATTTAAAGGGCCAATTAGTTAGTGTGGTTAAGGCTGAGAGAAGAGGCAGACGTGGGGTCTAGAGGAAATGATGAGGCTGGACAACTAACCAGGTGACATACTGCACAGACTTTCTACATATATAAAACCTTTGGACTTGATTCTACAAGCAGTGGGAAACCATTAGAAGGTGTTCTCTGCAGGGGAGTAACAATCAGATTTGCACTTTTTACATTTTGTTCTTCCTGAATGATAGAGATTAGACTCTACAGGGTAAGAATTGTGGTATTCTCAGCAGAAGTTAATAGTGATTTGTCTAAGTAGTAAGTGAATGAGGAGAAATCAGTCGATTTGGGTAATATTTAGGATGAAGTATTTGTTCATTAATTGGCTCTCAGTGGGGCATAGTTGGGGAAGAGGGTTAGAAGGATATGGCCTAGGTTTTTGACTTGAGTATAGTAATGTAATTTCCTGAGATTGGCAACATTGGAGGAGGAGGGTTGGGAAGAGTGGATATCATTAATTCAGTTTTAGACACGTGGATAGTTAGTTATATGGGCCTGGAGCTCAGAAAAGAGAGGTCTGGTTAAAGAGGTAAATTTGAGAGGCATAAACATTTATATGGAAAACAGAGACATAGGAGTAGATGAGATCACCAAGGAGAGAGTCCTGATTGAGGAACCCAACTTAAAAAATTTGGAAAAGAGAAAAGGAGTCAGCAAGGAACATGTAGAAGCAGTTAAGAGAGATTAAAGAAGAAATAGAGGTTGTGTTGTTCACAGAAGCTAAATGGAGAAGAAGAGTGGTGTTTTTGGAAAAATTGACAAGCTGGTTCTAAATTTAATAGGGAAATGCAAAGTGCTGCTAAAGATCAATGAAGTTGGAAGATTTACTATACTTACTATCAAGATTTACCATAAGCTCCAATGAGAAAGACAGGGTAGTATTGCAAGTATACACAAGTAGACAAACGGAACACAATGGAGTGTCCAGAATTGAATTCACACATACACAGTCATATAACTTACAACTTTGGCACATGTTACCACTACAGTGTGGATAGGATTATCTTTTCAATAAATACAGGGACTGAAAGATACCATTGATTGTACTTTACAACTCTAATATCACAGATGTTAAAATGAAAGAGAGAAGTACACCTGAGAATAACTGCAGTGGAGTTTTTGAAAACACTTTGTAAAGTGTTTTATTTCTTTCACTTAGGCTTTGCCAGTCAACATTTGTTGAATGTATTTTCTGAGCTACAATTCTCTGTAATTGTTACTAAATTAAAATTTTATGATGTTCTCCATATATGTTTTATCACTGGATTCTTACAGCAGTTGTGTAAGATGGGTGGGTTGGATGTTGTCCCCACTGTAAAAATAAAAAGGCAGAAACTTCAAGAGACTAAGTGACTTGTTCTTCCCATTTGATATGACCATGCTTGAGCTTTCTAATTAATTATGGAGTGTTTGAAATTTCCAAAATGTCTTTATTTTCGGGAAGAAGAGTAAATAAAATCCCAGTGCTTTGGGAGCCCAAAGTGGGCAGATCACTTGAGCGCAGGAGTTTGACACTAGCCTGGGCTATAATATAGTGAGACCTTGTCTCTACAAAAAAATCAAAAACTGAGGCGAGAGGATTGCTTGAGCCCAAGAGGTTGAGGCTGCAGTAAGCTGTGATTGTGCCACTGCACACCAGCCTGCGTGACAGTGATACCCTGTCTTAAAAACAAAACAAGCTCAAGCCTGTAATCCCAGCACTTTGAGAGGCCGAGACGGGCGGATCACGAGGTCAGGAGATCGAGACCATCCTGGCTAACACGGTGAAACCCCGTCTCTACTAAAAAAAATACAAAAAAACTAGCCGGACAAGGTGGCGGGCGCTTATAGTCCCAGCTACTCGGGAGGCTGAGGCAGGAGAATGGCGTAAACCCGGGAGGCGGAGCTTGCAGTGAGTCGAGATCGCGCCATTGCACTCCAGCCTGGGCGACAGAGCGAGACTCTGTCTCAAAAAAAAAACCAAAAAGACAAATAACCAAACTATTTTGTTGATAAAAATCTGTCAGATTTTTTTTCTCCTCAGTTATAGTTTATTTTTATTAATGCTTGGTATAAATTTCATGGGCTATGATTTTATGCAAGTATATCTTGAGTTCCAAATGCTCTATTAATAGCCTAAAAATATACTATCTGGCATTGTGAAAGGAGGTATATTCCATACACCTGTTCTCCATCCCCATCATTTGTGTCTGGGATTCTTTCTGAAAGATTACTTCCTTGCTTAAAAAGCAGCCCATGGAACATAATTTAATATTTTCTTCATGAGTCAGATTTATAGTAACAATTATAATAGCTTACATTTACTGAGCAGTTACCATGTGCTAGCCAGCATTGTAAGCATTTTACTTATTTACACCGTATTCCTGTGAAGAGTTAATATTCCCACCATACATGTGGGCAAATCAAGGCACAGAGGGGCAAGTAACTTGTGTAAGGTGTCACAGGAATAAGTGACAGAGCCAGGATTCAAACCCAGTTTGGCAGCTGTGCCTGAATTCTTAACTTTTTTTTTTTTTTTTTTTGAGACGGAGTCTCGCTCTGTCGCCCAGGCTGGAGTACAGTGGCCGGATCTCAGCTCACTGCAAGCTCCGCCTCCCGGGTTTACGCCATTCTCCTGCCTCAGCCTCCCGAGTAGCTGGGACTACAGGCGCCAGCCACCTCGCCCGGCTAGTTTTTTGTATTTTTTAGTAGAGATGGGGTTTCACCGTGTTAGCCAGGATGGTCTCGATCTCCTGACCTCGTGATCCGCCCGTCTCGGCCTCCCAAAGTGCTGGGATTACAGGCTTGAGCCACCGCGCCTGGCCCTAATTCTTAACTTTTATGCCATGCTGCATCTTATATGCCATGCTGCATCTTATACTTTTATGTTTTAGAGTGTACTATATTCGGGACCTTGCAGATGAAAAAAAAGTCTGTAGCAAAAGGCCCCATTTTGCAATTTTTTCAGGTGATTATGTTTGCTTGATTTGGTTTTTTCACTTTACTAAATAACCTTTGCTTTCAAATGTTATGGTGTGCTCTGCCCCTTAACTTTTCATTCATGTAGATCTGATCTCTATATACTTAAAACATTTAGATGACAAAGTTGAGTAGGACCATGTGTAAAATAAGATGTGCAGAAAGTCCTTCTGGATTTTTCCTGTAAGTATATTGTATGAACTTTAGAGCAAAGATCTTGGGACAGTTATTTTGGCAACTAACATATTTTTCGTATATTTTATTAGTAGTAGTATTTTGTCAGAAGGCCATCATTTGACTGTATTTTAAACAACTGAGGTTGTTAAATTAAGAGCATCTTCAGAAGTAAGATGTTAATATATATTCATTAGGGCCGAGCACGGTGGCTCATGCCTGTAATCCCAGCACTTTGGGAGGCCGAGATGGGTGGATCACGAGACCAGGAGTTCGAGACCAGCCTGGCCAACATGGTGAAACCCCATCTCTACCAAAAATGCAAAAACTAGCCAGGCGTGGTGACAGGTGCCTGTAATCCCAGCTACTCAGGAGGCTGAGGCAGGAGAATCGCTTGAAACTGGAAGGCAGAGGTTGCAGTGAGCTGAGATCACGCCACTGCACTCCAGCCTGGGCAACGAGTGAAAATCTGTCTCAAAAAATATATATACATATATATGTGTGTGTGTGTGTGTGTATGTATATATATGTGTATGTATATACATGCATATGCATTCATTAGACAAATAAGGTTAAAGAATTACAGCTTTTTTAAGAGAAATTCCCTAACATTGTTATGGTTTACAGGTTCACTTATGTAGTTCCCATTTGTTACTTCGACGAGCAGCTGTGGCATGTCTTCGGCAACTGGCACAAAGAGAAGCAGCTGAAGTTTGTGAATATGCCATGAGCCTGGCAAAAAATGCAGGGGACAAAGAGAGTAGTAGTGCCAGTAAGTTATATTATTGGTCAATATTCTTTTTTGTTTAAATACTTTTACATTTCAAATAAGTACTATTTATCAAATAACATTTTTGTGTTGAAATGTGGCCAGATGTCTTATTCTTTGAAATAAAACCATTACCACTTTAAAAATTCCAATGTGGTTTTCTTGGTAATTTTGCATTTTTGCTTTTTAAAAATTTTTGCAAGTCGGGCATAGTGTCGTGTACCTGTAATCCTAGCTACTCAGGAGGCTGAGGAGGGAGGATCACTTGAGCCCAAGGGTTCAAGGTTGCGACGAGCTGTGATCACACCACTGTGCTCCAGTCTGGGTGGTAGAGTAAGACCATGTCTCCTAAAGAAAGTAAGTAAATAAATAAGTAAAAAGTTAGGTGTGAACGACTGGATTTAGAAAAAAATTATTTGTAGCTTAAACTGAGTAATATTTAGTATCAGAATATTTCTGCCATTTCTTGAGGATGTTTTAGGGGCACTTGAAGGTTTCCAGTTCTGGATGGTAGTTAGCCTTTTGTGATGTAATTTTTCCTCTAAGACGGTAAGACCAAAGTAGTCAATAAAGCTATGAAATATCAGTAGATGTTTGGTAGCAAAAGGTTGATTTTTGCTTCCTTTAGTTCTTTCTGCTTTTTGGACGGTTTTAGGTATAGCTTAAATTCCTAGCTGGTCTTCTGATATCTGGGTATAGGTAGTTTGGAAACTTTTTAAGAGTTTAATTGACAGAGGTATTTCCCCGATTATGAGGGAAAATGTTTACTTATAAAAGTTTTCAGATGCCTAGAATCTGCTTGGATACAAAGAAGCAAGATACAAGAATAACTTCAATTTTAGCATAGCATAAGAACTTTATTAACAGCCATACAGTATTGTAGAATATTAAAGAAGTTTATTAGGCTGGGCACGGTGGCTCATGCCTGTAATCTCAACACTTTGGGAGGCCGAGGCGGGCGGATCACGAAGTTAGGATATCAAGACCATCCTGGCTAACATGGTGAAACTCCTTCTCTACTAAAAATACAGAAAAATTAGCCAAGTGTGGTGGTGGGCGCCTGTAGTCCCAGCTACTCGGGAGGCTGAGGCAGGAGAATGGCGTGAACCCGAGAGGTGGAGCTTGCAGTGAGCCAAGATCGCACCAGTGCACTCCAGCCTTGGTGGCAGAGCAAGACTTCATCTCAAAAAAAAATAAGGTTATGATAAAAATCTAACAGTAGACATTACTGCTTTTTGGAGAGAAAACATCACCAAAAGTAGTTACAGACCTCTTCTGAATACATATAAATTTTCAGAACTTCTACATGTCAGTTGCCATAAACAAAATTGAGACTACTTGGAAGACTGAGACAGATCCCTTGAGCCCAGGAGTTCAAGTCCAACCTGGGCAACATAGTGAGATCCTGTCTCTTAAAAAAAAAAAAGAAAAGAAAAGAAAGACAGCTAAGATAGGGAAAAATATTTGCAAAATATATTTTTTATTAACTAATTTTATTTACTAATGTACTTATTTATAAAAGTGTTTAAAGCTTTTACAAATGAGTATGTTTGGAGTCCCCAAGATCACCTCCAGGTTTGATGATTTCCTGGGTGGACTCAGTGTATAGGCATTTTCCTGGCTGTGTTTATTATGACAAAAGGAAGAAAAGGTGTGTAGGATGAAGTTAGAGGAAACCAGGCACAAGCTTCCCAGAGCCCTGTCCCCATGGAGTCATACAGATTGCAACCCAGCAATGGGTTGTGACAACATGCGTGTAATGTATTCTCCCAGAGAAGCTTATTAAAGACTTAATGCCCAATGTTTTTACTGGGGGCTGATCCCATAGGCATGGCCTGCCTGGCACATACCAAAAGTTCAGACTCTCAGAAGGAAAGCAGATGTTCAGCAGAAGCCACAGTTTAGGTACAGTGAACCACTTTTATCAGGGAATTAATGGGATCCTCTAGAAACCCAATTCCCAGATGCTAGCCAAGGGCTAACCTTGCAATTAAGTCTTACTAAGGTAGTGTTAGGCCTGCAATGTTAATTTGTCTTTGCACCTTGTAAAAACCACTAGAGCACGTTTTATAAAGAAAAAATAACAAATATCTTTAACCTCCAGTGATTTAACAATTGCATGTTATTATACTCATAAGATAGCATTTTTCTTCTATAAAACTAATCAAGATTAAAAATAATAATTATAACCAGTGTTGGGAAAAGTAGGAATAGATATTTCTTGTACTACAGATAGAAATGTAAAAATCACGCACATTTCCTGGAGGGTTTTTTGGCACTATGTCCTTGAAGTTTTCAAAATGTGCTTACCCTTTGACCTAGAAATTCCCTTTTAAGGAATTTGTCCTCTAATCAGTTAATTTTCTTTTAAGGAATTTGTCCTCAGTGATTAATCAATTAATTTTATCCTAATTTATTGGTTTGCGGTATAGCCATTAACATTCATACTATAGAAATGTAATTCCTGAAATGGGAAAATATTCACTATGCACTGCTAAGTGAAAGAAAAGTCTCTGTGCCTAATCTCTTTCTAATGTTCTCTTTTCTTGGAACCTTTTCATTTAACTTTTTCTATTGTTTCAGAATTTCACTCACTATGGCTATTTTCTTCAAACCTCACTATATTCTGTATTTGGGGTGACACAACAAAAATAGTTACCTTTCAGCTCCATTCCTCTGTCTTACTCCCTTCAGGGTTCAGAGGGCTCTAGACTTCAGACTTACTCCCTTCAGGGTTCAGAGGGCATACTCATTCTTAAAGCCACCAGTTATATACTACTGCTGTTTACAAGAATGAAAAGATTTTCCGGTGAAGCAAGAAATTTAACTAATATTTCATGACGTTACTTTTTGGTTGTTGTTAGTCTTTGAATTTTCCCAATTTTTATTTATTTTTTATTTTTATATTTATTTATATATGTATTTATTTATGAAACAGAGTCTCACACTGTCACCCAGGCTGGAGTGCAGTGGCATGATCTCGGCTCACTGCAACCTCCGCCTCCCAGGTTCAAGTGATTCTCCTGCCTCAGCCTCCCGAGTGGCTTGGATTACAGGCACCTGCCACCGCACCCGGCTACTTTTTGTATTTTTAGTAGAGGCAGGGTTTCACCATCTTGACCAGGCTGGTCTTGAACTCCTGACCTTGTGATCTGCCTGCCTCAGCCCCCCAAAGTGCTGGGATTACATGTTTGAGCCACTGCACCCGACGGAGTTTCCAGGCTGGAGTGCAGTGGCACAATCTCGTCTCACTGCAACCTCTGCCTCCTAGGTTCAAGAGATTCTCCTGCCTCAGCCTCCCAAGTAGCTGGGATTACAGACACCCACCACCACACCCAACTAATTTTTGTATTTTTAGTAGAGACGGGGTTTCACCATGTTGGCCAGACTGATCTCGAACTCTTGACCTCAGGTGATCCACCCACCTCCGCCTTCCAAAGTGCTGAGATTACAGGTGTGAGCCACTGCTCCCGGCCTTGGATTTTGCCAATTTTTTGTTTTCCTTTTTGTGGAGAATGGGGTCTCGCTGTATTACCCAGGCAGGTCTCGAACTCCTGGGCTCAAGCTGTCCTCCCGCCTCTGCCTCCCTGAGAGCTGGGATTACAGGCGTGAGCCACTGCGCCCGGCTAGGATTTTGCCAATTTTTAAATGAACTGTTAGGATACAGTCCACTTAGAGTTTGTGTTCTGACTTTATAAAATTTTTTAAATCTGAACTATAAGACTAAGTTTCAATTTATTCTTCTAACAAATAAAACAGTTTTTTAGTTTGTTAAATATATTTAGCTGTATATCTCTTTCCCACACTTTTTCTTATTAGAATCACATATTTATTGAGCGTTCCCTGAGATTTGTTTACAATATCTCAGAATAATCAGTTTTACAGTTCAAGGTTTTACTCTAATTGCCAGATTAAATTATGATTCCAAAGATACATAAACTAGAGGCCATAGTTAAATTGTATATAGCTAGCTGGTTTTGTGGCTGTTGTGAATTTATATGTAAGACTTGATCTTTATCATAATTGTTACCTATAGCATACACCAAAAATCCCATACAAATTCATTTGTGAAAATTATCTTTCAGATGTCAATCCTTTTGCACCTGGGGTTAGTTCTCGAAGTGATATCCATTGCCGGCACCAAGGTGTTAATATAACAGAAACTGGTCTTGAGGGACTACTTTTTGGAATGCTAGACCGGGAGACAGATAGAAAATTGTGTTCTGATATTCATGACACTTTGGGACATATGCTTTCTTCGCTGGCAGTAGAAAAACTTTCTCATTGGCTAATGCTTTGTAAAGATGTCCTGGCAGCTTCTAGTGGTAAGTATTTAATATGTGTTCTTAAAATAATGGAAATTGTTTTACTTCTGATATATACATATAGATATATGTATAAAGATACATACATGTAAATCTGAGCTTATGTTTAAAAGTCATAACTTTTGATCTACAAATCCCTGTAAAAATGTTGAAGGTTAAATTATGTTATAAACAAATGAACTTTTTTATAGTGTTGGGAAAATGTATTTCAAAATTTTTTGGAACTTCAAACTAAATTTTCATACATAAAAATCCCGAGTTACTCTAGAGTAACACATAGTATGTAAAACTATTGAAATATGTAAATGTAGTTTACATAAAAGTAATTTATGTTATCCTTTCCTTGGCTTTTGATTGTTTTTTTTTTTTTTTTTTGAGACGGAGTCTTGCTCTGCCGCCCAGGCTGGAGTGCAGTGGCGGGCTCTCAGCTCACTGCAAGCTCCGCCTCCCGGGTTCACACCATTCTCCTGTCTCAGCCTCCCGAGTAGCTGGGACTACAGGCGCCCGCCTCGTCGCCCGGCTAGTTTTTTGCATTTTTTTTTTTAGTAGAGACGGGGTTTCACCGTATTAGCCAGGATGGTCTCGATCTCCTGACCTCGTGATCCGCCCGTCTCGGCCTCCCAAAGTGCTGGGATTACAGGCTTGAGCCACCGCGCCGGCCGGCTTTTGATTGTTTAAAAAAAAAAGTTTGCTAGTTTTGCTGTTTTCCAGAAAGTAAGAATTTATTCTTTTTTTTAAATTAAAAAATTTTTAACAATAATAACTTTTTAAAGGATCATTTTTGCTTATGTAAGGTTATTATGATATTCCTTATTCTTGTTATAGATATGAGTACTGCAACTCTCTTAAGTAGTGGAAAAGATGAAGAATCTGAAAAGAAGGATGAGATGGATGATGATACCATGTTTACCACGTTAGGTGAAGAAGATAAATCAAAGCCTTTTGTGGCCCCTCGCTGGGCCACTCGGGTATTTGCTGCCGATTGCCTGTGTCGAATCATCAATTTGTGTGAGAATGCAGACCAGGCTCACTTTGATCTTGCCTTGGCACGTTCTGCTAAACTTCGAAACCCTACAAGTAAATTTAAAATCAGTACTTACTCTCCCCAAAGCATTTTTACAGCTTGAGATGTTTTACTGCTATGAGATATTTTACTGCTATAGATGTAGTGTGCTTTAGAATGTGCCATTTATTTATTGTAAGTTCTCTTGCCTTTCATCTTAGTTTTCTGTCCCCTCTATGTACTCTTCATCCTATTCATCTTCTGATTCCTATTGGGAAGATAAGTTGAAGAAGGTGGTCCACAAGATAGATTGATCTGTGTGTCTGTCTCTTTAATCATTTGCCCAAAGGATAATCATGGCAGTTACTTAGATTTTCTTAGTACATTGTCCTGGATTTTAGCATTTCAGCAGAAAGGGAATGGTAAAATTTTAAGGCATATAAATAAAAGGAGCTTTGCCATCCCGAGCCATGGAGAATGTCAGAATTCATGAATGTCCTGGTAGAGTGCAAACTCTCAAATTTCAGAAGTGCTATTAGGTATTTTTGAAAAGGTGAAAATTGTTTATTATGGAAACAATTTTTATCTCATTATTTTTTATCTTTTGTAAACTTTTTATACCGTGTGTCCCCTGAATCTGATATTATAGGGAATTTACAAAGAGACCATCAGACCCAGTACCTTTGTTTCATAGTTGAAGAGACCCAGAGAAATTGAGAGGTGACAGAGTAACAGATTCCTTATCCTATAGTTTGTTGTCTCTTTATCACCCAATCATTTTTTAAATATCTGAAGACAAATTGTATGTATTAACAATATTGACATCTATGAATTGAAAATGCCTTTTAGGTTATTTCATTGTGTATAAGAAGCAGCAGAGCTCACATACATATTTTTAAAACAAACAGGCTGAATGCGGTGACTCATGCCTGTAATCCCAGGACTTTGGGAGGCTGAGGCGGGTGGATAACTTGAGGTCAGGAGTTCGAAACCAGCCTGGCCAACATGCTAAAACCCCATCTCTACTAAAAATACAAAAAATTAGTGGACATCTTGGCACGTGCCTGTAGTCCCAGGCACTCGGAAAGCTGAGTCAGGAGAATCACTTGAACCCGGGAGGCAGAGGTAGCAGTAAGCCAAGATCACGCCACCACACTCCAGCCTGAACGACAGAGCAAGACTCTGTCTCAAAAACATACAAACTGTAAAACAGTAGTACAACATGTATAAAATGAGACTCTGAATATAAAGTATCAGCAAAGCACAATACATCATGAACACAGTGTTTTTGTTCATGTCATTATTCAGCAAATATTTACTGCATCCTATTTTTTGGTGTACAGTGGGGATACAGAGAAGAAAAAAACATAGTCCATACCCTGGAAGAACTTATAGCCTAGAAGACAGAGAGACAGACTTCTAGGTCAAATGGTTGTGGCGTGTCCTAATAGTAGTATGTTAAAGTACTTTGAGAACATTAAAAAACATATAGTATTCATTTCCAATAAAGCCAGGGAAGACATCACAGAAGAGGTTATTTTGAAGTTTTAAAGGCAGAGAAAGGGTTAGAAGAGACTGGTGGCATTAGTTTTCTATTGCTGCTATAACAAATGCCCACAAACTTGGTTTAAAATCACACAAGTTTATCATCTTACAGTTCTGGAGGTCAGAAGTCTCGCTGGGGTAACATCAAGGTGTCGGCAGGGCTGTGTTCCTTTCTGGAGGCTCTAGGGGGCATCCCTTTCCTTTTCTTTCCAGCTTGTATATGCTGCCTGCACTCTTTGGCTCACGGCTCCCTTTCTGTCTTTTCAAAGGCAGCGGCGTTAAATCTTTCTGTGATGCCTCTTCAGTCCTCACGTGTCTCTGACTGCAGCCAGGAAAGGTGCTCTGCTTTTAAAGACTCATGTGATTAGATTGGGTCTGCTGTGATAATTTAGGCCAATCTCCATGTTTTAAACTCCATAACCATAATCACATCTGCAGAGTCCCTTTTGCCCTGCAAGGTAACATAGTCACAGGTTCTAGAGATTAGGTGTGGAGATTTTGGGGTGTCAGTATTCTGCCTACCCCACTGGATTATTAGAAGCGGAGGGATTCAGCATGAAAAAGCTGATTGCCAAAAAATAAATAAATAGAAAGAATCAGAGGAAGTAAGAATTTGTAAAGCCATGGAATCGTAAATGTGCGTACTACATTTAGCGAATAGTGAAAATCCTTAGGTAGGCCTTTCTTTCTTTGTAGATCTTAACTGTTGTTTTTCTTCCTCATTGTGTCTTGTCCTTTTTACCTTAGTGCTCAGAGGTCCTCACAGGTTTTTTCTTTATACATTGATGTTTTGCTTTTTTCAGCCTTCATTAATAATCTTAAGTCTGCTTTAATTTTTTTAATTTTTCCTGTAATTTGTCTACATTTCTCCCACCTCCATTGTATCATATCCGTTTTACTCTCTAAGATTTTCTGTTTTTATACCATAGCAGCCATGATTCTTTTCATCCTATTGAGGATGCCACATGATTTTTTTTTTAAATTTTATTCTGGTTTTTATAGAAAATTGTTTCCAGAGAGTAGCCATTTCTCTGAATCTTCAGAATCTTTCTTTTCCCTGGTTGCATTTTTCTTTAATAAACTTAATTGTTTATATATTCTTGAAAGAGAAGATTCCATATTTGAAATTTTCTCTCAGTGTGGAGGTGGATTGCCTGTGTTCTTTGTTGTTCATGTATTTCCCACCTGTAGTTGGATGGTAAGCTGCTGTAACAGCTCCCACCCAGATTCCAGTGTCTGGCATATTTTGCTCTGGATCCTTTCTAACGGGATGCTTTCTAACATCACCGCCTGCCATTCTGATTCCGAACAGTCATGGCAGAGTATATGAAAAAGTATAGACCCAGTAAATGTGCTCTTCAGGCTCTCCTGTATCATCTTCATCTCTTCATCTTCCTAGCTCCCATGCTTTAATTGTAGAGAATTACTACTCCCCGCATATAATAAACCCCCTAATTATCTTTCCACTTTGAAGTTTTTGGTCAGTCCCCTTCTCATACCCACCTTTTCAAGAGTTCATTTCCTGGGATTTAGAAAAAGACAGAGGTCTTGCTTTGGAAGGGTAGACATAGAGATGGGCAGAGAAGCAGCAGCACTCTGGTCGTTGGGGAAAGTGGCACCCTCGTTACAGAAGCAATTGCCTAGATTTTGGTTTGGTAGATTGATATAGTCCTAGACGTTGTAAATTAGGTGATAGAGTGCAGGAGGAATAATAGGTCTTTTTATTTACTTTCAGGTTGGCATAATATAAGTAGACCCATTTTAATCTACTTCCTATTGCCTTGGGAATTTTCTCCCAAATTTTGGCAATAGTTTATTATACCTCATTCTTGTTTGTTTGTTTCTCAATTTTTTTGTTGTAGTAAAATACATGTAACATAATAATTATCTTAACTTTTTAAGCTTATCACAAGGGCAAAATTTGTTTAATTGACTTACAAATATATATATATCTCTTGTACAACAATATGTTTTGAAGTATGTATACATTGTAGAATAGTTAAATCTAGCAAATTAACAAATGCATTACCTCACCTAGTTATCAATTTTGTGTGAGACCACTTAACATCCACCATCTTTGCATTTTTCAAGAATACAGTGTATTGTCATTAACTATAGTCACCATGCTATAGAGTAGATCTCTTACACTTATTCATCCTATTTAACTGTAACTCAATATACTTTCACTAACATATCCCATCTTACCCTTAACCACCCAACTTCTAGGTAACCACCATTCTACTCTCTACTTCTGTTAGATTAACTTTTTTAGATTCCACGTATGAGTGAGATCATGTGGTATTTTTCTGTGCCTGATGTATTTCACTTAACCTAATGCCTCCGGGTTCATCCATATTGTCTCAAATAATAGAACTTTATTATTTTCTATGATTGAATAGTATTCCATTATGTATTTATACCGCATTTTCTTTATCAATTGATAGATACTTAGGTTGGTTCCATATCTTGGTTACTGTGAATAGTCCTGCAGTAAACATGAGAGTACAAATACCTCTTCAACCTACTTAGTTCAAAACCTTGCTTTTGGCCAGGTGTGGTGGCTCAGGCCTGTAATCCCAGCACTTTGGGAGGCCGTGGCGGGTGGATCACGAGGTCAGGAGATCGAGACCATCCTGGCTAACATGGTGAAACCCCCATCTCTACTAAAAATACAAAAAAAATCAGCCAGATGTGGTGGCGGATGCCTGTAGTCCCAGCTACTCAGGAGGCTGAGGCAGGAGAAGGGCGTGAACCTGGGAGGCAGAGCTTGCAGTGAGCCGAGATTGTGCCACTGCACTCCAGCCTGGGTGACAGAGCTAGACTCTGTCTCAAAAAAAAAAAAAAAAAAAAACCTTGCTTTTATTGGTGGTATGTTTTTGCTTCCTTTAGGTGAGGAAGCACTGTGGGCTTCTAGCCAAATGTTTTCCCTTCTCTGCTTGCCTCCCACCCACAAAGCAACAGATATTCTTTTATTTTTATTTTATTTATTTATTTTTTTCTGAGACAGAGTCTCGCTCTGTCGCCCAAGCTAGGGTGCAGTGGTATGATCTCGGCTCACTGCAGCCTCAGCCTCCTGGGTTCAAGCGATTCTCCTGCCTCAGCCTCCCGAGCAGCTGGGATTACAGGCACCCGCCACCATGTCCAGCTAATTTTTGTATTTTTAGTAGAGATGGAGTTTCACCATGTTGGCCAGGCTGATCTCAAACTCCTGGCCTCAAGTGATCTGCCTGTCTTGGCCTCCCAAAGTTCTGGGATTACAAACATGAGTCACTGCACCTGGCCAGATATTCTTTTTAAACTCAAGATTCTAAAATTAGTTTTTTTGGTAGGCACATGAAAAAAAATTGAAGGTACACATCTTGTGACTTTGACAACAACAATAACAACAAAAACTTATTTAAATAGGAACTGTTTGGAGATCAGGCTGAGCCATAGAATTGTCACTGCTTCAAAACGACTGTGGGTTTTGAAGCCTCCTGAAGAACTTTATAAACCTTGAGCTTAATCATTTCTTTAGATAATTTGTGTTGCTATGTCTTTTAAGTTCACTGATCTGTAGTATTTAATCTCTATTAATTTTATCCAGTGTAGTTTTCATTTCAGATATTTTACTTTATATCTCTAAATTCCCCTTTGTGGTTTTTTTCTACCTTTCGTTTCTCCCTTCATTATTTTCGTGCTTTTCTTTTCCTTTTTTTGAACACAGGAAACATATTGATAATAGCTATGTAAAGTTCTCTGTCTAATTCTCTTATCTTTTTCATTTCTAGACTTGTTTCCATTCATCGATTTTTTTTTTTCCTCTCTCTGTTGTGAGACATATTTCCCTACTTTTTACATTCTTGGTAATGTTTTATTAGATGTCAGACATTGTAAATTTTATGATATTAGTGCTGGATTTTGGTGTGTTCCAAAATAATTTTGGACTTTGTTCTGGGATGTAGTTAAATTACTTGGTATCATTTTAATTATTTTGAGACTTGCTTTTAAACTTGGTTCTTACAGATCCAGGACAACTTTTACTCTAGGTCTAAAAGGAAAAACATTTCCCTTTTCCACATCTTATTCTTATAAAAGTCTTTTCCTTCTTATTTTATAGATTTAAGTTTCCTGACAAGGGTTTTTCTGAAGTAGAGATGGGCAGACTACAGCCTACTGTCCAAATCCAACCTACAGTCATTTTTGTAAATAAAGTTTTACTGGAGGCCGGGCGCGGTGGCTCAAGCCTGTAATCCCAGCACTTTGGGAGGCCGAGACGGGCGGATCACGAGGTCAGGAGATCGAGACCATCCTGGCTAACATGGTGAAACCCCGTCTCTACTAAAAATACAAAAAACTAGCCAGGCGAGGTGGCGGGCGCCTGTAGTCCCAGCTACTCGGGTGGCTGAGGCAGGAGAATGGCGTGAACCCGGGAGGTGGAGCTTGCAGTGAGCTGAGATCCGGCCACCGCACTCCAGCCTGGGCGACAGAGCAAGACTCCGTCTCAAAAAATAAATAAATAAATAAATAAATAAATAAATAAATAAAAAATAAAGTTTTACTGGAGCACAGCACACTCATTTCTATATGTAATTGTCTGTGGCTGCTTTTGCACAGTAACAGTGTAGCTAAGTAGTTGCAATGGAGATAATATAGGCTGAGACCAGGCACACTGGCTCACACCTGTTATTCCAGCACTTTGGCAGGCCGAGGTAGGCAAATCACAAGGTCAGGAGTTTGAGACCAGCCTGGTCAACATGGTGAAACCCCGTCTCTACTAAAAATACAAAAATTAGCCGGGCGTGATGGTGGTCACCTGTAATCCCAGCTACTCAGGAGGCTGAGGCAGGAGAATCACTTGAACCCTTTGGGGGCAGAGTTTGCAGTGAGCCAAGATCACACCACTGCACTCCAGCCTGGGAAACAGAGCAATACTCCATCTCAAAAAAAAAAAAAAAGATAATATAGCCTACAAAGTGTGAACCAAAAAGTGACTGAAGCAGATATCAATTGATAGAGGCTTATTAGCCAAGGTTGAGGATTCACCTGGGAAAAAACATGGGTAACAGGAGCATCTGTGACCCATGTTTTTTCCAAATTAGGTTTTGGGAACTTCGTTATTTAAAGAAGAAAGAACAGCAGGAAGGGAAAAAAAAGGGATGGGAGGGTAAGCAGTGCAGTGAGGTAAATGGTTATTATCTTCCTGTGAGGCTTTGATTAGCCTCAGTAAATGGTTTTTTTTTTTTTTTTTTTTTTTGGAGACAGGGTTTCACTTTGTCACCCAGGCTGGAGTGCAGTTGCATGATCTCGGCTCACTGCAGCCTTGACCTCCCAGGTTCAAGGGATTCTCCCACCTCAGCCCCCTGAGTAGCTGGGACTACAGGTCCACACCACCACGCCCAGCTAATTTTTGTATGTTTTGTAGAGATGAGGTTCACCATGTTGCCCAGACTGGTCTCGAACTCTTGAGCTCAAGCTATCCACCCACCTCAGCTTCCCAAAGTGCTAGGTTTACAGGCTGAGCCGCCTCACCCTGCCTAGCCTCGGTAAATCTACATTTTACATGTGAAAAGGGGGAATACAGGAAAAAGTCAATTATGCACTGGCCTCAGCGTAGAGAGAGGGATGATTTCTCATCTTGTGTTTGTCCTATACCTGTGAAAATAAGCTGGTAATTGACATTGTCAGGGTGAGATTCAACAGAACTTGGTTTTAGGGCTGGTTCTTAGCGGGGGATATGTATTTGGAAAGATGCCTTGTGAGCAATTTGTGAGAGGAGGCCATTTGGGAAGATTTTTGGCCTTCTGTCATTGTGGGAACGTGGCTTAAAATGAGGCAGTGACACACAGTTGTGAAATTACAGCTACCTGGGAGCAAAAGGAAGGCAGTATTGCAAGACTCAGTCCCCAAGCTTCACTTTCTCTTTGGCATAGGGAGTTTGGGGTCCCAAGATTCTATTTTCTTTCATGAAGTCAAAAGTATTAACTATCTGGTTCTTTACCTAAAAAGTTTGCCAAGCCTTTATTCTTAAAGAATTAGAAACTGATTTTGGGAAAGTTACGTTAAAAGTATTTTGCATCAAATATCATTGTACATCCTATAACATCATCAACATTACTATATTGTATATCACTATTCTTGAAAGATTGATATGGAAGTTGTGTTGAAAGAATATAGTATCTTTGCTATTTTCAAAGTCATGAAATATATGAATTGTGTTTTTATCAAAACTTTATTTCATTTCATATTTTTATGTTATTACACTTATTTTTGCAAGAGTTTTCATTTTTGCATTCTATTTTTATTTTTAGATGACCTCTTGGTACTTCATCTCTCTGACCTCATTCGCATGGCATTCATGGCTGCAACTGATCATAGCAACCAGTTGCGAATGGCTGGGCTCCAGGCACTTGAAGACATTATCAAGAAGTTTGCGTCTGTGCCTGAGCCAGAATTTCCAGGTCATGTGATACTGGAGCAGTATCAGGCTAATGTGAGATTTTCTATTTGTTTAAAAACTTAAAATTGATCTTTTGAAAGACGACTGAAGAAGTGCAGACTTCCTGAAGGACTGCATTTGGAACTGCAATCTGTTTATTTCTGTAGAATGTGTCTCTTTATCTCCATTGTCTGTTACCTAGTTTTAGTCACCTCACAAATGAAGAAATAAGTGTCAAGCTGTTGTCACTATTTTTAAGTTGTGATAACATATTAGTGATAAAACTAGAATAGAAATTCCACCTCAGTTTTCCAGTCTTGTGTTTAGATATTTAGCCCTGCCCTTTAAGAGATAAAAGGAACCTTCAAAAGAGTGTTGTGGATTTGCTGCCATTATTTTTATATGGCAAACTTTCATAAGCGTTTTTAGAAATAGATAGCAGTTGCCCCTTGTATAATAAAGGATAAATTAACTCTTAAGAACAACAGTTAAAAGTATTACTGAGGTCAGGCACAGTGGCTCACAACTGTGAACCTGGCACTTTGGGAGGCTGAAGCAGGTAGATCACGAGGTCAGGAGATTGAGACCATCCTGGTTAACACGGTGAAACCCCGTCTCTACTAAAAATACAAAAAATTAGCCGGGCCTGGTTGCATATGCCTGTAGTTCCAGCTACTTGGGAGGCTGAGGCAAAAGAATCCCTTGAACCCAGGAGGCGGAGGTTGCAGTGAGCTGAGATCATGCCACTGTACTCTAGCCTGGGTGACAGAATAAGATTCTGTCTCAAAAAGAAAAAAAAAAGTATTGCTGAAAGAGATACTTTCAAAGTTTTTTGTTTTGTTTTGGAGACAGAGTCTCGCTGTGTCACCCAGGCTGGAGTGCTGTGGCGTGATCTTGGCTCACTGCAAGCTCCGCCTCCCGGGTTCATGCCATTCTCCTGCCTCAGCCTCCCAAGTAGCTGGGACTACAGGCACCCACCACCATGCCTGGCTAATTTTTTTGTTTTTTTAGTAGAAACGGGGTTTCACCATGTTAGCCAGGATGGTCTCGATCTCCTGACCTCGTGATTCACCCGCTCGGCCTCCCAAAGTGCTGGGATTACAGGTGTGAGACACCATGCCCGCCCAATTTTTTTTTTTTATTTCATTCAAAAGAGGGATCTGCTTGTTGCTCCTGAGATTTATACCTGTACTTATGTTATTCAAATGAGGCACAATAAACTAATCCTAGCAGTGGGGGATTATATGAAGGATAAAAAAATTTTGTTAACAAGGAAATAACAGTTTTTTTTTTTTACTGTGATTATGGCAAAATCTTTGCTTCAGTACACTGAAGCAAATGCTATATCAGGAGCGCCAATTATTAAAGGTACTAGTCAGTTTCCGAAACCTCCAATTATGATGGGTATAACTATAAAGAAAATTATGACAAATGCATGGGCTGTAACGATAACATTGTAGATATGGTCGTTGCCTAATAGGTTACCGGGTTGGCCTAATTCGGCTCGGATAAGAAGGCTTATAGCTATGCCTGCAGTTCCAGCTCATGCGCCAAATAATAAATATAAGGTTCCAATATCTTTGTGATTTGTGGAGAATAGCCAGCGGTTAATGAGCATAGGTGAAAAAAGGTAAAATGGCTGAGTAAGCATTAGGCTGTAAATCTAAGGACAGAGGTTGAGCCCTCTTTTTACCAGCCCCGAGGTGATTTTCATGATGAATTGCAAATTCGAAGGAGCAGTCTAAGATCTCTGCCGGGGCTTCTCCCGCCTTTTTTCCCTGCGGCGGGAGAAGTAGATTAAAGCCAGTTGATTAGGGTACTTAGCCGTTAACTAAGTTTTTGTGAGTTTGAATCCCATTGATCTAGTAGGGGCTTAGCTTAATTAAAGTGGCTGATTTGCGTTCAGTTGATGCAGAGTAGAGTTTTGCAGTCCTTAATATATTTCAGAAATTAAGTATACTTAACTTACTTAGAGCTTTGAAGGCTTTCGGTCTTATTTAACCTAAATTTCTAGGAAATAGTTAGAGTTGTTGGGGACAATGGTAAAAGGAAGGTAGTGAGAATAATGAGTGGAGGGATAAGGGGCATGGGTTTTGTATTTTCGAATTGTCATTTTATTTTTGTATTATTGGATGTAGGGAGTAGTGTTATAGAAGTGATATAAATTAGGCGTAAATAAAAATATAAATTGAGTAGAGCTATGATAATTATAATAGTGGGTATAATAAAGTTATTGTTTTTTGTAAGTTCTATACCTCATCTAAAAGTTGTGCTTAAATATATAAAAAATTTTAAATGTGAATAATGTATAATCTGTTGTTTTTACATCTTAAGTGAAGAAGTTATAGCTTCTAGCCCAACTGGCTATAGAAAACCTGTATACAATTGTTTACTCCCAAATACCCAACCTATTGGAATGGTGGGTTTTTTTAAAAACTTTTTATTTAGAAATGATATCGCCAGCTGAGGGCGGTGACTTATGCCTGTAATCCCAGCACTTTAGGAGGCCTCCATCTCAAAAAAAAGAAAGAAAAAAAAATGCTATTGCTGGGCGTGGTGGCTCACGCCTGTAATCCTAGCACTTTGGGAGGCCAAGGCGGGTGGATCACCTGAGGTCAGGAGTTCGAGACCAGCTTGGCCAACATGGCGAAATCCCGTCTCTACTAAAAATACAAAAATTAGCCAGGCATGGTGGCACACACCCGTAATCCCAGCTACTTGGGAGGCTGAGGAAGGAGAATCACTTGAAACTGATAGGTGGAGGTTGCAGTGAGCCGAGATCCCACCACTTCACTCCAGCCTGCAGGACAGGAGAGCAAGACTCTGTCTCAAAAAAAAAAAAAAGAAATCAAATTTACAGAAAAGCTGCAAGAATAAAATAAAAAACTACCTTACAACCCATATTCATATTTGCCAATTGTTAATTTTGCCTTATATGCTTTAACAATGATTCTCTCTCTTCCCCCTACACAGTTTTTTTCTAAATCATTTAAAAATAAATTATTTAAATCATGTGCTTTTACCCTTGAGCATTTTAGACTATATTTTCAAAGGACAAGAACATTGTCTTATATGACTACAGAATAGGTAACCTCAAGAAATTCAACATTGATATACTACTTTTACATAATCTGTCATATTCCAGTTGTGTCCGTCAACCCAGTAACCTATTTCATATAGTATTCTTTCTCTACCAGTACAGAATCCAATACTGGCTCACATATTGTGATCAATTACCATCTGTCTTTAGTCATAGAGAGGGAGTCTGGATTCATTTCCTAACTACTATCGATATACCTGACCAACTGGATCTCTGTTATAAGGGAAGAATATCTCAACGTAGGAGCTGACTACATCTTACTCCTGTATTCAACTTATACTTGTTGTATCTAATATAGCTAAGAATCTATGACTGATGTGGGCTTATTTAAAACAAAAGCTCATATTCCTCTACTTATTAATATAACAAAAATGCATAAATTAATATTTTTGAGCAGCTTTTTAAAGCATCTCCTTTTGAGGTTAAATGACCTCTAGGGTCATGGAGTGACCGTAAATCTTTAGTACTACTCAGTTATTTAAAGAAATTGATCCAGATAGGAGATTGACTCATAAGGTAAATACTGTTAGAAATAGATTTAGAAAAATATAGACAGAAAAAAAACTAACAATAGCAATTTTTGGTATGTCTGATAACGTGACTTTGTCAGAAAATCCTGTTTAGTATGAAACAAAAATGAGAAAAAAACAAGATTATTGTCTACTTGATATAACATTCATATAGATTTGATAATGATAACCTGGAAAGCAAAAGAAAAAGGGTATGACTGATTTTATTATAAATGAAAAGAAATAAGGGAGAGGTCATAAAAAGGAAAGGAACATAGAAGTGTTTTTGTGTGTTTTCATCTCCAAACACACAAGAGGCTTAACGTTTACTACTTACCTTTTTTTTTTTTTTTTTTTTATTATACTTTAAGTTCTAGGGTACATGTGCGTCACATGCAGGTTTGTTACATATGTATACTTGTGCCATGTTGGTGTGCTGCACCCATCAACTCGTCAGCACCCATCAATTCGTCATTTATATCAGGTATAACTCCCAATGCAATCCCTCAAATTGTAGGCACACGCAATTTTCTTTTTTTTTTTGAGACAGAGTCTCGCTCTGTCGCCCAGGCTGGAGTGCAGTGGCGCGATCTCAGCTCACTGCAAGCTCCGCCTCCTGGGTTCACGCCATTCTCCTGCCTCAGCCTCCCGAGTAGCTGGGACTACAGGCGCCCGGCTATTGTTTTGTATTTTTTAGTAGAGAGGGGGTTTCACCGTGTTAGCCAGGATGGTCTCGATCTCCTGACCTTGTGATCCGCCCGTCTCGGCCTCCCAAAGTGCTGGGATTACAGGCTTGAGCCACCGCGCCCGGCCACCTTTAAAAATAAAATGCCTTGGGCCAGGCGCAGTGACTCACACCTGGAATCCCAGCACTTTCGGAGGCCGAGGAGGGTGGACCATTTGAGGTCAGGCATTCAAGACCAGCCAGGCCAACATGGTGAAACCCTGTCTCTACTGAAAATACAAAAATTAGCCTGGCGGTAGTGGCACACGCCTATAATCCCAGCTACTCAGGAGGCTGAGGCAGGAGAATTGCTTGAGCCTGGGAGGCAGAGGTTGCGATGAGCCAAGGTCGCACCACTGCATTCCCACCTGGGTGACAGAGAAAGACCCTGTCTCAAAAAATAAAAATAAAAAATAAAATGCTTTATTTATTTTTCTAGGTGGGAGCTGCTCTAAGACCAGCCTTTTCACAAGATACACCATCAGATATAATAGCGAAAGCTTGCCAGGTAAGGAGAAAAGTGGGACTTTGTATAGTTGTCTTCTATAAATTCATAGATATCTTAGAATTTAATTTGTGTGAAAGAATAGAGAAAAATTTGAGAGACAAACATGGAAGGATTGCTTGAACCCAGGCGTTTGAGATCAGCCTGGGCATCATGGGGAAACCCCATCTTTACAAAAAAATACAAAAATTAGCTGGGCATGGTGACATACACCTGTAGTCCAGGCTACTCGGGAGGCTGAGGTTGGAGGATATCTTGAGCCTGGGAGGTCAAGGCTACAATGACCCAAGATGGCGCCACTGCACTCCAGCCTGGGCAGCAGAGCGAGACCCTGTCTCAAAAAAAAAAGAGCAAAACGAAATAATATTTTTATCTTGGAAATACAACAGTGGCAGTTTTCCTTTTTATTCTGTATGAAATGATGAAATAATAATTAGGTAATAAACATTGTGGTTGAAACATTGTTTTTGACCACACATTATGAAAATTTTGCTAGTTTGTGGGTATTAAATCATCCTAAAGAGAATTTCACAATATAGACATTTCATTGCAAAATTAATCCCAGGGAATTATTCTCACCTTATTATATCTGAGGAGGCTCAAAAAAATACCACCAAAAAATGGCACATTTTCTTTTTTTTTTGGAGGCTGAGTCTCGCTCTCTCGCCCAGGCTGGAGTGCAGTGGCGTGTGACTCGGTTCACTGTAACCTCCTCCTCCCGGGTTCAAGCAGTTCTCCTGCCTCAACCTCCTGAGTAGCTGGAATTACAGGTGCCCGCCACTATACCCAGCTAATTTTTGTATTTTTAGTAGAGACAGTGTTTCACATGTTGGTCAGGCTGGTCTCAAACTCCTGATCTTGTGATCCACCAGCCTTGGCCTCCCAAAGTGCTGGTATTATAGGCATGAGCCACCGCTCCCAGCCCCCAAAAGACGCGTATTTTCTTATGCCTTTAATCAGTTTCTCTTTTTCATATGCTTCATTTTGAAAAAGGATTCATGTATTAAGCTCTAATCTTTTAGGAAATCAGGTTATTTGTCTGCTTACCTAAAGACAGAAGAGAAGCAACTCTCTTCTTCCTAGTTTTCTGGAGTACAGTGCTGTGGTCCATCATTTTTGCTTAGAATCCATGGCCAAGCTTCATGTAACCTCTATGCAGAGAAGATTCTGCAGTAATAGGTTTAAAATTCTGACTTTATTCTCTCTGTAGCTGAATACGAGTTTGCCCCTTCCTTCCAGTTTTGAGATTGATATCTCTGAAACCTTAATGGTAGGCAGTCTTCAGAGAAATTAACTCTTTTCACTGACAGGAGACCAGAGAGAGAAGAAACGTTGCTGATAAGAGATAGGTCTCTGGATCATGGTGCACACCTTCAAGTTCGACTAGGTAATTTGGTTTGGGATACTGCCACACAAATATCAAAAAATTACTGTCCATATGTAAATAAGTGTATCGTGATTATGTTTCAGAGCACAGCATTTAAGCAGACAAAATCTCCTACAATGCTCCTGATCATTAGAAAAGCAAAGGCTATTAGAATTTTATCTTGTATGTGAGTATTGAATTTGCCTTAAACTTATTTATTTTGTGGCCCTAGCTGCGTTTTTTTATAAGAAGTTTCCTTTTTTCCAGTGGCAGGCTTAAATTTGTGACCTCCTTTCCTTCTATTGCTGGGAGGAAACCTGGTTTCCTAACAGGTAAAACTGTAGGTTACAATTTTCTTTCCTTAAAGGAAAGTAAGGAGTTGGCCTACATGATATCCTCGCCTGTTTGTTAGAACAAATGTCATGTTAAGAAACATTAAAATCAGGGTAACTCTTCGATTATAGGAAGGACCCTCAGTTGTCACACAACCGGGTACAGTAATCAGTGGATCAATCAAAAATTATTTAAAGTAGGGTCAGATCATGAACATAATGCATACTTAAATATTTCATTTCAGCATAAAACTTTTAAATGTACATTCATTCAGCAGTCTTTTGATGTAGGGCAAAGTCTTTTCTCTGAATATTATTTTACTAATTCAGTGCTACTTTGTCCTTCTTCATAAACAAACTCCATAATGCATTATCTGTGATTCTAGTTTCAGATTTTTTTTTTTTTTTTTTTTGAGATAAAGTTTTGCTCTTGTTGTCCAGGCTGGAGTACTGTGGCTTTATCTTGGCTCACTGCACCCTCCACCTCCCAGGTTCAAGTGATTCTCCTGTCTCAGCCTCCTGAGTAGCTGGGATTACAGGTGTACGCCACGATGCCCAACTAATTTTTTGTATTTTTAGTAGAGATGGGGTTTTACCATGTTGGCCAGGCTGGTCTTGAGCTCATGGCCTCAGGTGATCCACTCACCTCAAGCCTCCCAAAGTGCTGGGATTACATGTGTGAGCCACCACACCTGGCTCTTTTTTTTTTTTTTTTTTGAGACATAGTCTCCCTTTGTTGCCCAGGCTGTAGTGCGGTGGTGTGATCTTGGCTCCCTGTGACCTCCACCTCCCGGGTTCAAGTGATTCTTCTGCCTTAGCCTTCCAAGTAGCTGGGATTACAGGTGTGTGCCACTATGCCCAGCTAATTTTTGTATTTTTAGTAGAGATGGGGTTTTGCCATGTTGGCCAGGCTGGTCTCTAACTCCTGACCTCAGGTGATCCACCCACCTCGGCCTCCCAAAGTGCTGGGATTACAGGCATGAGCCACCGTGCCTGGCCTAGTTTCTGATTCTTTAATGTGAAGAAAGTACTTAGGTTTTTGCAAAGAAAGCTTAGTGCCAAATTCCTAATCTTTATAATTTTCCCCAACTTTTATATTTCTACCAAATTTCACAGAAATATTTATCAAATCTTTCCCATATGTTCTTTAGTTTCCTTAGGAGTAACAACTCTTTCTTTTCATATTCATATTTAATTTCTTTTCACTTTAAATTTAATTATTTTTCAGCAGTTTTGACTGGCATTTTAAATTTTGCCATCAGTATGTCCTTAATTGGTAACAATCAGTTAAAAATGTCCTTATTAATTTTATTAAAATTAGTTTTGAATTCTTTGAGAATAAAATTTGATATAAATACTTACTCTTAACTTTTAAAATGTTTTCAATGTAGGAACTCAAGTCCATTAGCCATGATTTGAAACCCAAATGCTGTGAAAACCAAAAGCTTTTTTTTTATCATTTATTTGGCAGCAAAACCTGAGCTGACTTGTACTCATTTGGCTCTGATGTGAAGCTAAGTGAGATTGTAGCACTGGTTGGTTAATCTTTCTTATTGTGATTTGTAATACATTTTGTTGCAGATATATCTATGTGCTAATTATGGGGTGCTGCCACACATCTTGCTAGGTGTATTCTTTAATGACGTTCAGGTACCTTATTACCTTTTACCCAAAAGTTGTGAACTCTGAAAAAAATCTTGGTCCAAGGATTTCAGATAAGAAAGTAAGGGCATGTAATTATTGTTGATAAAGCTGACACTATGGGACCACCCCTTCCTTCCTGAAATTCTTCCCTTGGCTCCATTGGCACCGCACTTGCCTGCTTTTTCTTTTGTTTTTCTGGTGTTTTCTTTTCAATTTCTTTATTCTTATTCTACTTGTCCCTTAAGTGTAACTGTATTCCATCTGGTCTGGCTTTAAGGCTTTTTTTTTTTTAAACCTGTCCTTGAAAAAAAATTAACTAATAATACTTTAGTTATCACCTTTGTGTGGGAATTCCTAGGGTTATGTAATTACCCTTGAACTTGCTCCTGAAATCCAGACCCAAGTTTTTAATTGCCTGCTGAATATCTTTCCACAAGTCTCTTAGTGGCACTTTGAACTCAGCATGTAAAAATGTTCAAAATTAAAATCATGCTCTCTCACTTCTCATCTCCACTTCGTTTCCTTTGTTCCCTGTCATTCCCGTAAAGCAGTAGTATCACCTTCCTTCCATTCAAGTCAGAAGCTTCAACAATCAGCATTTGGCAATTGTTGATTCCTTACTCTTTTTGTATCTCCCTTCACCCTTCCCCTAAAATAGCTAATTGGTTTCCATATCCTGGGATTTCTAACTACAAGTCTGTCTCAGATGCCTCTCCTTTTTTATTCCATTCCCAGTTTGATCCATATCCTCTCTGTTCTATGGTATTGTTGAAGACACTTAACATATTACTTACTATCTATATACATTTTTTCTTACGCATAAGTACTGATGTGTTTTTACAGTTTTCCTAAAGCACAATTCTAATAATATGATCCTCCTGTCCAGAAGCCATAGAAACTCACAATTGCTTATAGAATGAGTGTGAATTCATTTTCCATGGAATTTAAATTTTACCTTAATCTAATCCCAGTTAACTTTCCTAATCACATTTCTTCCTCATGTAACTGTCCTATGTCTATACACACAAACCCCCTTAACACCTAAACATTCCCATTTCTCCTGCTAGAATTAATCTCTCCCTTGTCTGTTTTTAAGTGTCGTATTACAGTGGTAAAACATTCCCGTGTGTTCATTCAATCTGTGTTTTCTTACTTGAGGGTAGGGACTAGATTTTTTTTTCCTCTTCCTTTTTATTTTTTGAGATGGAGTCTCGCTCTGTCGCCAGGCTGGAGTGCAGTGGCGTGATCTCGGCTCACCGCAACCTCTGGCTCCCTGGTTCTAGCCATTCTCCTGCCTCAGCCTCCCGAGCAGCTGGGATTACAGGCATGTGCCACCACTCACACCCCCAGCTAATTTTTGTATTTTTAGTAGAGACAGGGTTTCACCATGTTGGCCAGGATGGTCTCAATCTCCTGACCTCGTAATCTGCCTGACTCGGCCTCCCAAAGTGCTGGGATTACAGGCGTGAGCCAGCCTCTTTTTTTTTTCTTTTTTTTTTAAGTCCCCTTCATAGCAGCTAGCATAACCCTTTGCCTGTGGTAAGCAGAAATTTTGTTGAAGAATTACTCAAGACTGAACTGGGTGGAAAATTATTTCTGTTAACATTTTTGTTAAAGTACACAGTGGAAACATGTTAAGTAAGTCCTATTTTGTTTTCTACATAGGAGAACAATAAAATCTGTGCTTACCATTGATATAAAAATACCAGCTGGGCACGGTGGCATATGCCTGTAATACCAGCACTTTGGGAGGCTGAGGCAGGCAGATCACAAGGTTAGCAGATCAAGACCATCCTGGCTAACATGATGAAACCCCATCTCTACTAAAAATACAAAAATTAGCCAGGCGTGGTGGTGGGCGCCTGTAGTCCCAGCTACTTGGGAGGCTGAGGCAGGAGAATTGCTTGAACCCGGGAGGCGGAGCTTGCAGTGACCCAAGATCGCGTCACTGCACTCCAGCCTGGGTGACAGAGCGAGACTCTATTTCAAAATCATCACCATCATCATCATCATCAAAGCATAGCATTGGGTAGTTTATTTTACTTCTTTCTTTGGTTTTCTTTTGTGTTTTATCTGCTAGGAAAAAAATCATTTATTCCGTTTTCTTATACAGTGTTAATTTTTTTTACACAAAAGTTTTTGAATTCTCTTTGTCTAGGTATGTAGTACATGGATTGGAAGTGGAGTTGTCAGTGATCTCAATGATCTCCGTCGAGTACACAATCTTCTTGTTTCTTCTCTGGACAAAGTTCAGGCTGGAAAAGGATCTTCCAGCCAGCTGTACCGAGAGAGCGCCACAACCATGGAAAAACTGGCTGTTCTCAAAGCTTGGGCAGAGGTAATGACTAAACTGTAACCTATTGTTTTTGACCCATTTATTCATCCATGAGAAAATGTTCCCCTACTTCTGTTGGTAAAAAAATTTTTGTTTTTTAAAAATTAACCGGCCGGGCGCGGTGGCTCAAGCCTGTAATCCCAGCACTTCGGGAGGCCACGACGGGCGGATCACTAGGTCAGGAGATGGAGACCATCCTGGCTAATACGGTGAAACCCTATCTCTACTAAAAAATACAAAAAATTAGCCGGGCGAGGTGGCAGGTGCCTGTAGTCCCAGCTACTCGGGAGGCTGAGGCAGGAGAATGGCCTAAACCCGGGAGGCAGAGCTTGCAGTGAGCTGAGATCCGGCCACTGCGCTCCAGCCTGGGCGACAGAGCCAGACTCTGTCTCAAAAAAAAAAAAAGAAAGAAAAAAAAAATTAACCCATGATATGGAATACTTTTTGAAAATATGTTAATCAGTTTACTGAAAACCTCTGTATTGAGGAAGGGCTGGCCTACATAATATGAGGAAATTAGGTAGGAAAAACTCAAAAATATAAATAATAGAAAATATTTTATGCCAAAAATCTTTTCGTTGATTAAATTTCAGGAGACTTGCCACCTTGATATTGAGGCCATAGGGGTTTTGTTTGTTTTTTTTTTTAAGGTAGGGTCTTTGTGGTCCAGCCTGGGCTTGAACTCCTGGGCCCAAACAGTCCTCCTGCCGCCGCCTTCCGAGTAGCTGGGACTGCAGGCACGCACCACAGTGCCCAGCTTATTTTGTTTTTTAATAGCTAGTTTTACCTTTTTCATTCTCACAGTCACTTTAAAAAATATATAATTACGTTGTTTTAAATTCACTTTTCTAAATTCCTTCTGCCAGTTGCTATAGAATTCTTATCATCTGCCCTCCAGTATTGAAGTAACTAATTCCTTCCTCTACCAGCTCAGTATCTCACTTCCCTATTTTTGTGGTATTATTCAGCAACAGGTAACTGAAACCACAGAAAGTAAAACCACGTTTAAGGGAAGACTATTGGAATTATAATTATTTTAAGCTTTTCCGCTAATCTAAGACTAAACTTTTCTCATTCCCTTACTTCCCACCCTCTGATTCATTCAACAAAGTGTTATTTAGCTTCAGCTCTGTCAGGTTAGCAGTTGAGAGTGCGGGGGTGAGATATACTACATTTGCTGAGCAACACAAACTGGTAATCAAGTAGATGCAACAAAGGGTAAGGAGTATTATCATAGGAGAAATACGAAGTGTTTTGAAACACATAGCAGAGGCACTTACAATAGACTGGAGGCTCAGAAGTAGTCTTTTTGGAGAAAACGATGTTTACACTGAAACGTGGAAGATAGGAGGAGATACCAGTTAGGCATGAGGGTGAGGAGGAGGCTGTGTGAAGCTCAGTGCTGTCAACTCTTCCTCTTTGAATCTTCAGCACCTTCCTCTGTACATCCTCTAAAACTGCATACATAGGCCAGGCACAGTGGCTCACGCCTGTAATCCCAGCACTTTGGGAGACTGAGGCAGGTGGATCACCTGAGGTCAGGAGTTTAAGACCAGCCTGGCCAACATGGTGAAACCCTGTCTCCACTAAAAATAGAAAATTAACCTGGCATGGTGGCGCATGCCTGTAATCCCAGCTACTTGGGAGGCAAGGCAGGAGAATTGCTTGAACCTGGGAGGCAGGGTTTGCAGTGAGCTGAGATCGCGCCATTGCACTCCAGCCTGGGCAACAAGAGTGAGACTATGTCTCAAAAAAATTAATTAATTAATTAAAAAACTGCACACATTTGTCGACGACTTTATTCTCAGGAATATTTAAGGATATGCACAAAAGTTCTGCTACAAGGGTATTTGTTATGGTGTTATTATTCACAAAAAAGTGGAAGTAACCTAAATGTATTTCTTGATCTTGAAAGATGATATTAAGTGACTAGAAAATTTGGGGTAGAAATTATACACACACACACACACACACACACACATATTATTACATAAAAAACTGTGAGTATGTTTACATAACTGTCTAGACTGTTAACAGCATTGTATCTGAGTAGTAGGATTATGTGTGGTTTTAATTTTCATTTTGCTTATGTTTCTGATTTTTTTCCTTTTTTGTGTAATATTTATAAGAAAAATAAGCCTAAAATTTATTTTAAAATAGATCTGAAAGAGATATTCTCATATATTGCAGGTAGCAATGTAAAATATAGAACCTTTTTAGAAAGCATTTGGCAATGTCTATTCAGAGTCATAAAAATATTTGTAAACACTGACCCAGTAATTCCATTTCTGGGCCTATATTCTAGTGAAAAATATCCAAAATATGGAAAAGAGGTAAGTTTACAAAAATGTTTACTTGCAACATTATTTATAACATGAAGAAATGAATGTCTTTTGTCTTCAAAAGCTGGATTTCATCTTTCTAAGATTCCCAATGCTAAGTATAGAATGAGAAGTAAATATAAAATTTCAACTGTGGGAAAACTGGTGGATACATCATGGGTCATCCACTGTAAGTCATTAAAATAATGATTATGGGCTGGGCGCGGTGGCTCAAGCCTGTAATCCCAGCACTTTGGGAGGCCAAGACGGGCAGATCACGAGGTCAGGAGATCGAGACCATCCTGGCTAACCCGGTGAAACCCCATCTCTACTAAAAAATACAAAAAACTAGCCGGGTGTGGTGGCGGGCGCCTGTAGTCCCAGCTACTCGGGAGGCTGAGGCAGGAGAATGGCGTAAACCTGGGAGGCGGAGCTTGCAGTGAGCTGAGATCCGGCCACTGCACTCCAGCCTGGGTGACAGAGCGAGACTCCGTCTCAAAAAATAATAATAATAATAATAATGATTATGAAAACTGGTATTCACATGAGAAAACCCTGTGACATGTTTATCAGTAAAACTAAATACGGAGGCCGGGGGCGGTGGCTCAAACCTGTAATCCCAGCACTTTGGGAGGCCGAGACGGGCGGATCACGAGGTCAGGAGATCGAGACCATCCTGGGTAACCGGGTGAAACTCCGTCTCTAGTAAAAAATACAAAAAATTAGCCGGGCGAGGTGGCGGGCGCCTGTAGTCCCAGCTACTCAGGAGGCTGAGGCAGGAGAATGGTGTAAACCCGGGAGGCGGAGCTTGCAGTGAGCTGAGATCCGGGCACTGCACTCCAGCCTGGGCAACAGAGCGAGACTCCATCTCAAAAAAAAAAAAAAAAAAAGTAAATACGGAATCTCTGTACACAAAATTACAACTTACAAAGATAGAATATAAAAACCCAGAAATTGAGGTTATGAGGCATTTTTAACTCTTATTTTCCCAACTTTTTATAGCATGATTATTAAAATAAAATTATGTTGAGGAAAAATGCATACATAGACCTTAAAGTCTTACAGTGACACCCTTGCTTCCCCATTGCCTGCAGAGTAAAAACTTCAACTACTTCCAGCTTATAACCTGTGCTCAGTCTATATGAGAAACTTGCTCTTTACTTAGATTACCATGCAGTTTCCTATTTCTGTGCTCTTGCTCTGGCTATCCCTCTGCCTGTAAGCTCCCTTTCCATCTTTGCCTGTGAGCAAGTGAACTTCTGTCCTTAAAAACTGTCTCACCTTTCTCACACTCCCAAGGCTAAGATGCGTTTATCTGTGATGTTCCCTGAGATTCATGCATTCATTGCATAAACTGCCGAGTGTTCATCAGGTACCAGACACTGCCTACGCACTGGGTAGAGTATACTAGAAGATAAATAATTAAAAAGATTATCTTTATAGAAGATAAATAATTAAAACCAAGTATTTAAAAGTTTCTTCTTTTAAGCACTTTTTCACTTTCCTCTCATTATAATATTAGCCTGTGAATTCATGGAAAGCAAAAGCTATGTATTATTTGTTTTTGGTTTTTTTTTGCTTCCAGTCTTAGAACAATAACAAATTCAAGGCAAAAGGTGCCTACCTAGTAAGGATTTGATGAGTGAATGGCTGGATATACTTAAGAGTGCTTATCGTGACATTTTCTTAAAAATGTTAGTGGCTGGGCACTTCGGGAGGCTGAGGAAGATGGATCACCTGAGGTCAGGAGTTTGAGACCAGCCTGGCCAACATGGTGAAACCCTGACTCTACTAAAAATACAAAAATTAGTTGGGCGTGGTGGTGTGTAATCCCAGCTACCCGGGAGTCTGAGACAGGAGAATCACTTGAACCTGGGAGGTGGAGGTTGCAGTGAGCTGAGATCACGCCACTGCACTCCAGCCTGGATTACAGATCGACACTCCATCTAAAAAAAAAAAAAAAAAAAAAGTGTTGTAACAAATTTAGGGGAGAAAACAAGCGTGTAATCACTAGAAGATATGACTATGATATATTCGTAACTTTGGAGAGCCAAAGTCCCTATTTTAGAATTTAGTCAATTACTGTATATTTTCTCTGTGCTATAAGTCTGCTCAGTGTAGGAATAGGGGTAAGACACAGTGCTTCTCATCAAGAAACTTGCCGTGTGCCTATATGGATACCATACTTAGGCTTCTCGTTAGATACAATGGACATAACACTGTGGAGGGAAGACAGTTTTCTCAAGATGTTTATCTAGCATAATTCTTTTCTTGCTTGCTGTCATTCCTTTGTTTTTTGTTTTCTCATTAATACGCTATTCAGCTTTGTATGTGCCAGTTGCCAAAGCCTAAATGTATTATAAAAACAAAGGAAAATAAATATGATTCAACAAAGAAGAATCTTTGAAATTATATTTTAGGAAAGTTGCTTTTATGTCTTTTTGGCTCACAAACTAGAGAGAAAGGATATATGTATGTGACTAGCAGATTATATTGGCCAGGCTATCTGTTGTAAAGGCTAGATTGCAAAATATCATTTAAGGTCTGTGTAAGGAGGAGTTCAGAAGGATATTTATGGAAATCCTTTCTGATGTCTCTTTTCGCTTCTCAGCTGCTTACTTTGAATGCCTGGTTGTCTAATAAGTCTAGGAAGGTGGAGGCAGAAAAAGAGTTATATACCCTGTGGCAAAAAAAAAAAAAAGTGGGGGGGTGCTTTGTCAAGTAGAATGAGGGAAGCCAGAAAAAACTCCGAGAAGCCTGCTCAAGGAACATGCCATCAGAGGAAGTCAGAAGTCAGATCAGTTTTTTAAGAAAAATACCTCCAAAGCAAATGGAATTATTCTTTTGTGTTTATCAGGAAATCATGGAGTTGTATATACTTTTTTTTTTTTTCTTTTTTTGAGACAGGATCTCAAATCTGGTACCCAGGCTGAAGTGCAGTGGCATGATCATAGCTCACTGGAACCTTGAACTCCTGGGCTCAAGCGATCCTTCTGCCTCAGCCTCCCAAGTAGCTGGGACTACAGGCATGTGCCACCATGCCTGGCTAGTATTTTTGTTATTTTTTGTAGAGATAGGGTCTTGCTATATTGCCCAGGCTGGTCTTGACCTCGTGGCTTCAAGTGATTCTCAGCCTCTCTAAGTGCTGGGATTACAGGCTTGAGCCACCATACCCAATCTAAGTATATACTTTCTTTTTTCTTTTTTTTTTTTTTTTCTTTTTTTTTGAGACGGATCTCACTATGTCGCCAGGCTGGAGTGCAGTGGGGCGATCTCGGCTTACTGCAGCCTCCACCTCCTGAGTTGAAGTGATTCCCCTGCCTCAGCCTCCGGAGTAGCTGGGACTACAGGTGCCCACCACCACGCCCGGCTAATTTTTGTATTTTTCATAGAGACAGGGTTTCACTATGTTGGCCAGAATGGTCTCGATCTCTTGACTTCGTGATCCACCCATCTCAGCCTCCCAAAATGCTAGGATTACAGGCGTGAGCCACCGCACCTGGCCAAAGTATATACTTTTTTTTTTTTTTTTTTTTTGAGACGGAGTCTTGCTCTGTCGCCCGGGCTGGAGTGCAGTGGCCGGATCTCAGCTCACTGCAAGTTCCGCCTCCCGGGTTTACGCCATTCTCCTGCCTCAGCCTCCGGAGTAGCTGGGACTACAGGCGCCCGCCACTTCGCCCGGCTAGTTTTTTTGTATGTTTAGTAGAGACGGGGTTTCACCATGTTAGCCAGGATGGTCTCGATCTCCTGGCCTCGTGATCCACCCGTCTTGGCCTCCCAAAGTGCTGGGATTACAGGCTTGAGCCACCGCGCCCGGCCAAAGTATATACTTTCTAATATCTGTACCCAGTTATCTTTGATGATTTAACTGTATTTTTATAATAACTTAAAATATCTTATTGTTTTATCTTATGCCTTGTTATTTTGTCCTCCTAAATATCATCTTAGGTATATGTGGTTGCTATGAATATTAAAAAGGAAGCAGAGTCAAAACCAAAAAGAGCAATTAAAAATACTGACGATGATGATGACGACTATGGTACCATCGATGAACTGCCACCAGATAGTTTAATAACACTGGTACAACCCGAGCTGCCAACACTCAGTCGCCTGTGGTTAGCAGCATTAAAAGATTATGCACTCTTGACTTTACCAGCTGAATTTTCTAGTCAGCTTCCTCCAGATGGTAAGTGTTACATTCTGAGTTTACTTTTATGGAGTTCAAAGTAGTAGTTAAACAAAATAGAGACGGTATAGGCTAGCAACAACAGTTACTATAGTAACACTTTAAATTCTGTGACTTAAGTTTGATGTCTCAGAGTACGTACTGTATATTGAATTTGTAGATGGAAGATATAGCATAGAGCTTTTTTGTTGGCTGAAGCAAACATATTAGCAAGCACTGTTACAATAATAGCTGTGTGAGCTAGGGTATTCTCAATAGCTATGGATAACAAGTCATTATGCATAACCATAGATGTATATTGCTGTACTGTTCAATGTGTGTATTTTCATATTCTATTTCAGATTCCTAGTGTGCCAATAAATTACGTTCCTAAAGTGCTTTGCAAATTGTACTTTAGTTTTCTTATTGAAATCAGTATAGAAATCATCAACATTTTTTTCTGTTTAGAAAGTGTGTTATCAGTTCCTACTCGAAGAACCCCTTCTCCTTCCTGTATGTTAATGATAAGAATAATGGAGTTTCCCCTACCCTCTTTTTTCCTTCCTTAATCCATCATAACAGCAAGGAGTGATGAGGAAGTCCTCAGTGTTAGTAGTGGAAACAACAGGAGGTGGAGAGGATTAGCAGAAGAAGAAAGAAACAGAAGGAAGAAATGGAGTTCCCTGGTTATGGTAGGAAGAGAAGACGATAGGGTGTTAGGAGCCACTGGTAGCCATGAAGAGGTAAATTCTGTGACAGTAGGGTAAGGAAAGGTAAGAATACTTAGTGAAATCAGCAGTAGCAGAGGAAAGGCTGGAAAACTAGCATCAGTGAGGAAGAGACAGGTATTCCAGTTCATCAGCTACCGAAAAGGGGTTACTTTCAGTGACTTTATAAAGAGGAGAAGCCCTTTGGCTAGATTTCTCTTTTGTATGTAACAGGTATTTTTGTTAGTGGTTCATAAATGAGCAAACATTTATATTAGTAATGTTTTGGCTGGGCGCAGTGGCTCACACCTGTAATCCCAGCACTTTGGGAGTCTGAGGTGCGTGAATCGAGAGTTCGAGACCAGCCTGGCCAGCATGGTGAAACCCCATCTCTACTAAAAATACAAAAAATTAGCTGGGTGTGGTGGCGCATGCCTGTAGTCCTAGCTACTCAGGAGACTGAGGCAGGAGAATTGCTTGAACCCAGCAGGAGGAGGTTGCAGTGAGCCAAGATCACACCACTGCACTCCAGCCTGGGCGGCAGAGCGAGACTTCTTCTCAAAAAAAAAAGGTAATGTTTTTAATTGATTTGATTGTTTTACAGGTGGAGCATTTTATACCCCTGAAACTATTGATACAGCTAGACTTCACTATCGGAATTCCTGGGCCCCAATTCTCCATGCGGTGGCACTTTGGTTAAATAGCACAGGATTTACGTGCTCAGAGTCTACAGAAGCAGCAGCAATATTTGGTTTACAAAAACGTTCTACATCTGTCAGTTTAAACCAGGCATCAGGAGCAGTGGGGAGTGCTAAATCTTTGCCAGAAATTAACAAAGACAGAATGCATCTGATTTTAGGTAGGTCTGTTATATTAATATATTTCAAGATTTATCACTTCTGAAAATTAATATCTTTCATTTTAAAGCTATGGAAAGATATTGTACAGTATAGCACAGTTCAGAGAACGAAAAGTGAAAGGATTTTTCACCTCACCTTAGAAATTGTTAATTGAGCCGGGCGCGGTGGCTCAAGCCTGTAATCCCAGCACTTTGGGAGGCCGAGACGGGTGGATCACGAGGTCAGGAGATCGAAACCATCCTGGCTAACACGGTGAAACCCCGTCTCTACTAAAAATACAAAAACTAGCCGGGCGAGGTGGCAGGCGCCTGTAGTCCCAGCTACTAGGGAGGCTGAGGCAGGAGAATGGCGTAAACCCAGGAGGCAGAGCTTGCAGTGAGCTGAGATCCGGCCACTGCACTCCAGTCCGGGCGACAGAGCGAGACTCCACCTCAAAAAAAAAAAAAAAAAAAAGAAATTGTTAATTGAATTTTTAACCTAAAAATTAAATTATTAAAAACTACTGAAACTACTTAGCTGTCATGTTCATTCACAGAGCAGTATCTAATAATTTTCAGTAAAAAAACTTAATATGTTTTTTGTTCAACAACTCGTTTTCGTTTTACTTGGCACTTAACCAGTTATCCTATTAAGAAAAAAAAGTTTAAGCAGATTTCAGTGAATCCTAATGTAAAATTGCTTTATAGATGCTTTTGTTTGTTTGTTTGTTTGTTTTTGAGACAGAGTTTCACTCTTGTTGCCCAGGCTGGATTGCAATGGCGTGATCTCGGCTCACCGCAACCTCCACCTCCTGGGTTCAAGCGATTCTCCTGTCTCAGCCTCCCAAATAGCTGGGATTATGGGCATGCATCACCACGCCTGGGTGATTTTGTATTTTTAGTAGAGGTGGGGTTCTCCATGTTGGTCAGGCTGGTCTCGAACTTCTGACCTCAGATGATCCGCCCACCTCCGCCTCCCAAAGTGCTGGGATTACAGATGTGAGCCACTGTGCCTGACTATAGATGCTTTTTTAACATTTAAGAATTTATACATTGTAGCCGGGCGCGATGGCTCAAGCCTGTTATCCCAGCACTTTGGGAGGCCGAGACGGGCGGATCACAAGGTCAGGAGATTGAGACCATCCTGGCTAACACAGTGAAACCCCGTCTCTACTAAAAATACAAAAAACTAGCCGGGCGAGGTGGCAGGCGCCTGTAGTCCCAGCTACTCGGGAGGCAGAGCTTGCAGTGAGCTGAGATCCAGCCACTGCACTCCAGCCTGGGTGACAGAGTGATACTCTGTCTCAAAAAAAAAAAAAAAAAAAGAATTTATACATTGTAATGAAGCTTTTGGTGATCTTATGTTTTCTGGGGTTGAAAAGGAACACAATAAAGTGTAATTATGGGATTCATCAGTAGGTCTCATAAGTGAAAATGTGAAAAACTTCCAAAACATTAACTTTGCCCTTATGTAAATTAAAAGCAGTTGTTTCCTATGATACCCATTGTGCCTCTATAACTTGCCATTTTAAAACTTTGTATACATGAAAAATTATTTGGCTACCATTTAATGAAAAGCAATTTTATAATGTTTGTAAATTTATTTTTTTAATGTATTATTTTAAAAGTCCTAGAAATAAAAACTTATTATCTTCATAATCAACCTGATGGCATGGGAATTCCTTGTTTCACACATAGCTAATTTGAATATTAACCTAATCGCAAAACTACAACCTTGTGTTGAGCTTGGCTGCTTAAGTTGGAAACCATTTTGAACTCTAAGGCATTATTACATAAATATACGTTAAGGTAATCTGTAAAAACATAAATAGAGAAGAAATATGGGATCAAACAGCATAAAGTGTTTTATAAGTGAAAAAACATGTTTTTATTTTGTGCATTTCAGGTGTGAGTATACAGTTTCTTTGTTCCCCTAGACCTGAAGAGCCCATTGAACATGTTACAGCATGCCTACAGGCCTTACATACCTTGTTAGACTCTCCTTATGCTCGAGTCCATATCGCAGAAGATCAGGTACAGTGTATTGCTATGACAGATAATTGTGTGTTTTTTTCCAAGTATTGCTTTACAATGGAAAAAAGGATGGAATTTTTTTCTGTATTGGATCCTATTTTAACATGATATGAGTACACTGACTCCCTGTATTTATTCACCCAGTTACTTGTACTCTGTGCCTGGTCTGCCCCAAACATGGTTTGAGGTTATAGATAGTGAAAGCAGTTTCACTGTGCCTGAATTAGGAGATAAGTACAGTGTGATAAGTGCTATTTTAGTGCATGTAAGGCTGAGAATAGAGAGGAGGAGCCCGATGTTGTGATAGGAAAGCAAAGGATGGTTTTTCAGCGTGGGCAATGGTTGAATCAAATCTTCAAGAGGAATTCATGAGGCAACACAAGCAGGATGGGTTTTCCTCTCAGAAAGAATAGCGAATAGAAACACTAGGAGGCATGAGAGAACACGGCAAGTTTAAGGGCATTGCCGTTTACTATGGCTGATATGAATGGAACATGAGGTTGTTAGATGAGGCTGGACAACAAGGTGAAGACCAAATCATGAAGGTTTCTTGATGACATGTAGAAGAGTTTGAACCCTATCCTGAAAGTGATAGGGAATCATTAAAAATGTTTAAGTAGAGGAATGATGTCACTAACTTTATATTTCAGAAGGATCATTCTGTCAACCCATAGAGGTAGGTTGCTTTGTAAGAGATGTGAAGGGTGACGGAGGCCAGCTCTGAGGCTTTTTTCATAATTCCAGAGAAGTAACAAGTACATTAGCCTAGGAAGGCTGAATAAAGGAAGAAGAAAAGAGGACCAGGATTGGAAGCTTGAGGATAAATAGCATTTAAAAATTGAGAAGAAGGGAATAAATCAACAGTGGAAACTACTAGAGAGGTTGGAGGAGAACCAAAAGAGAACAGAGTTATCAAAGACAAGGGAGGAGTTTCAAGAAGGGTAGACAGTCTCAAAAGAAAGAATAGAGTAAATAAGCACAGAAATGAATCTAGAGGAGGCTATTGGTGACCTCCCGCAGAGGATTGTTTGAGGTGACTAGTAGCCAGATAGTAGGAAGATCAAGGAGTGAATAAGACAGTAAAGGAAGTGGAAGCATCTAGGCTGGGGAAGGAAGGAGCAAGATACATAGAGGAGGACATGGGGTAGATAAAAGGATCTGGAGGCTTTGGGAGTGCAGGGGGGACATTAGATTAGAAAAACTTGAGCATTGTCATTATACTGAGGAGAGTAGCCTAACTAGAGAGAGAAGTTGAAAACATTTGAGATATGATCAGAGCCCTTGAAGAATCCCTAGGAAGTCAAATAGGATAGGATAGGAAATAAGGAAAGATTAACCTCAGATTAAGGAAAGATTAACCTCAGATTAAGCCCCAGATAAGAGGCTGAACACATGATCTTAAGGAAAGAGGCAAAGGTGGCTTTGGTTGCAGTTAAGCATTTTCCCCCTCTTTGAAATTTCAGTTAGGTTCATTGGATGGATTTGATGTGTAAGATTGTGAGTAGAAGCTTAAAGCGGGTGGTGACAGTTTGTAGTAGTTACTGAAGTGAATAGAAGAGGAACTCACCAAAAATTTCTACAATCTCTGGTAAGCAGAGGTTGTAGAAATTCTTGGATATTCAGCTCAGGTTAGAAATTATAAATTTTAGCCGCATTGGACTCTGCAATACTGTTTAGCTCAATTATTTCCTTCCAATACGAGAATGATCATCTTTGAATATAAAGCATATTTAAATATGTAGATAATAAATCATTTGTTGCTTGAAAATATACATTGGGGGCCGGGCGCGGTGGCTCAAGCCTGTAATCCCAGCACTTTGGGAGGCCGAGATGGGCGGATCACGAGGTCAGGAGATCGAGACCATCCTGGCTAACACGGTGAAACCCCGCCTCTACTAAAAATACAAAAAACTAGCCGGGCGAGGTGGCGGGCGCCTGTAGTCCCAGCTACTCCGGAGGCTGAGGCAGGAGAATGGCGTAAACCCGGGAGACGGAGCTTGCAGTGAGCTGAGATCCGGCCACTGCACTCCAGTCCGGGCGACAGAGCGAGACTCCCCCTCAAAAAAAAAAAAAGAAAAAAGAAAATATACATTGGGGTAAAATGTGACCATTTCTCAAAATTTTTACAATGTTCTTATTTGTTACATAGTCCTATATTTTAATTTTAGCTACCCAGTTTCTTTTTTTACATATGTATTTTCTCAGATTTTAACAATATAAATTTATCCTTTGACATTGAAATTAATTAAATGTATTTGTATTTTTTTGTATTAGCTAATAGGTGTTGAGTTGCTGAGTGTTTTGCACCGCCTCCTATTGACCTGGAATCCATCATCTGTCCAGCTGTTGGTTACTGGAGTTGTACAACAGATAGTAAGAGCTGCTCAGGATTATTTGCAAGAAAAAAGAAACACTCTAAGTAAGCAGTAGAAATTACACGAACTTGAAGTAAATCTTATTTTATACTGAAAAAAATTTTTTTAAATATTAATGCCAGGACATATTTCTGTAGTTTTTCTTTTCTTTCTTAGAGACAGGGTCTCATTCTGTCACCCAAGCTGGAGCGCAATGATGTGATTATAGTTCAGTGTAGTCTCTAACTCCTGAGCTCAAGATCCTCCTGCCTTAGCCTTCTGAGTAGCTGGGACTATAGGCGCACTCCACCAAGCCCAGCTAATTTTTTTTTTTTTGCGGGGGACAGTCTCACTCTCAAGAGCCCAGGCTAAAGTGCAGTGGTGCAATCTCGGCTTACTGCAGCCTCAAACTCCCAGGATCTTCCCACCCCAGCCTCCAGAGTACCTGGGATTACAGACACACACCACAACGCCCAGCTAATTTTTGTATTTTTGGTGGAGACAGGTTTTTGCCATGTTACCCAGGCTGGTCTTGAACTCCTGAGCCCAAGCGGTCCGTCCATCTCAGCATCCCAAAGTGCTGAGATTACAGGTTTGAGCCACAGCACCTGGCCAGAAGTTATTAATTTTAAAAAAATAATAATCATACATTTAGAAGATTTGAAATTGATTTTATTTTCATTAGAAAGGACCAAATGAAATTGCTGAGAGTCGACTGTTTTTCACCTTTTGTCAGTTTAATCTGGTTCAACCTAACATATGTGTTATTTCTATTACAAAATATATACCCACTAAAAATATGTGATAAAGATTTTCCAGGTGAAAAATGAACTGTCTGTTACCTTTAAGGACAGATCAATGCACAGAATTCTAGGAAAGCAGAAAATGATACAGAAAAAGACATGTGACATCAGTTAGACATTTACTTATAAATTCTTTTGAAGGAATTTCCTAAATATACTTGTTGTGTTGTTTTACGTACTTTTTTTTGGTTGGAAATTTCACCAAATTATCTTTTACCTCAGATGAAGATGATATGGAAAAAGAGGCCTGTACTGTATTGGGAGAAGGAGGTGACAGCGGTGGTCTCATTCCTGGAAAATCTCTTGTGTTTGCAACTATGGAACTGCTGATGTTCATTTTAGTACGGCATATGCCACATCTCAGTACCAAGGTGTCAGACTCTCCAAGTCACATAGCCAGTAAAACTCGACTATCAGAAGAAAGTGCTCGTTTGGTGGCAGCCACAGTTACCATACTCTCTGATTTACCATCCCTTTGTTCACCCGCTGGTACGGTATTGATCGGTATTTGGAAATGCATTATATTACAGTAGACAAAGATGAGCTTGCCTTTGATTTTAAGCGCTGTAATAACTTAGTTTCCTCTTAAATCTCAAATGAGAAATAAGAAGCTGGTCTTTTTTTAAGGTTTTGTCTACCTTTAGGAGCCTATGAAGATTAAAGATTCAGAAAGTCACAAACCTAAGGTGTTCTTTCCAGGTGTGTTTCAAATAAGACATGGGACTACAGGTTGAGGAAAGACAGTGTCAGCAGATAGACATAAAGTAGAATAACTAAACTCTATTTTCCAATCTGGTTGCTACTCTTGAACAACACAGAAAAACTCAGGGCTAGGCGCGGTGGCTCACGCCTATAATCCCAGCACTTTGGGAGGCTGAGGCGGGTGGATCACCTGAGGTCAGGAGTTCGTGACCAGCCTGACCAACATGGTGAAACCCCATCTCTACTAAAAATGCAAAAAAATTAGCAGGGTGTGGTGGCACATGCCTGTAATCCCAGCTACTCAGGAAGCCGAGGCAGGAGAATTGCTTGAACCCAGGAGGCAGAGGCTGCAGTGAGCCGAGTTCGTGCCATTGCACTCCAGCCTTAGCGACAGAGGGAGACTCTTGTCTCAAAAAAAAAAAAAAAAAAAAAAAAAGAAAAAGAAAAACTCAAGAAGGTCAGAGGAGAATGACAGCCAACTTTAAGGAACACTGAAAGAAATTATGGCTGAAAAAAAGTAACAGCTGGCTGCAGATATTGAAGAACTGTTGAATGTAAAAGTAGACTTTCTCTCTGTTTTATCCAGAACGAGCTTGTCCAACCCACCGCCTAGCATGGCTTTGAATTTCACCAACACAAATTCAAAAACTTTCTTAAAACATTATGAGATTTCTGCGTGGACTTTTTTTTTTTTTTTTTTTAGCAGCTCATCATCTGTTGTTACTGTTAGTGTATTTTATGTGTGGCCCAAGACAATTCTTCCGGTGAGGTTCAGGGAAGCCAAAAGATTAGACATTCCTGATCTAGAAGGTAAAAATGGTATCAGTAGATAAAGAGGTAAATTTCAGCTCAACACAAGGAAGACCTTTCTACCTTTTAGAGTTACCCTACATATTTGAAAATAATGACTTCTCCATCATTGGAGTTTTACAAGCAGAGGCTACAATGGCTGTAGGTCAGAGTGGTGAAGGGATTTTTTCCTTTTGTGGGAGGTTGAATTTTCATGACCTAGAATTTTTAGTTGCAAATTCTAGGATTATTTCATTTCTTCTTTCCTTGCCCCAATAGTCCTTTTACTTTTCTGGCTTGATTAGGTTGACTTTAGTACACTGAGGATTGATTATATGTCTTACAATTGCTGTAAAATTCACCAAGTTACTCACATGCTTCTCACAGTATCTGGTAGTGTTTTTTTCCTGTTTTTCTGTCTTCCTTTTTCATTTTCATTGCAAAGGGCATGAAATATTAAATAGGTGAAGTATTAGAAGTAATAAAAACAAGGCTAGCTGAGAAAAGAAAGAAAATACCAATTCTGTCTTTGAAATGCTATGACACTGTCTTATTTTCTTTTTCAAGCATTGAATTATAGTATTAGTAATACAGTAAAGTTTGTATAAAGGCAAGGAAAAACCACCATCAAATGCAAAAAATATAAGCAATGGAAACAACTATACTATGAGAACTGAAATAGTTATGAGGTAATCTAATTTGTTTTTCTTTCAGGATGTATGACAATCCTGCCCACAATTCTGTTCTTAATTGCAAGAATATTGAAAGACACAGCAATAAAGTCTGCAGATAATCAGGTTCCTCCACCAGTCAGTGCAGCTCTTCAAGGGATTAAAAGTATTGTGACACTTTCAATGGCCAAAACTGAGGCTGGCGTTCAAAAACAATGGACAGCTCTGATTCGTAGCACGCTTGCATGCATCCTGGAATATTCTCAACCAGGTAACCTATCAGTTTTAAACATTTTAATCAGTTAGGATATCTGTTCCCTAGGTAATGAATTAGTTGAATAAGCTTATCAGAAAACTGCTGTATAACAATCAACTCAGAGAGATACGTTAGTCATATCTTTCAAATGTGACCTTTAATACTCTTTTCTGGATTGTTGACTCTAAATGCCCTTGTGTTAGTACTTATAAACATGTTGGGGCCAGGCATGGTGGCTCACACCTGTAATCCAGCACTCTGGGGGGCCGAGGCAGGCAGATACCTGAAGTCAGGAGTTTGAAACCAGCCTGACTAACACGGTGAAACCCCGTCTCTACTCAAAATACAAAATTAGCCAGGTGTGGTGGTATGCACCTATAATCCCAGCTACTTGGGAGGCTGAGGCAGGAGAATCACTTGAACCCGGGAGGTGGAGGTTGCAGTGAGCTGAGATCATGCCACTGCACTCCAGCCTGGGCAACAACAGGGAAACTCCATCTCAAAAAATCAGGGCCGGGCCTGGTGCCTCACTCCTGTAATCGCAGCACTTTGAGAGGCTAAGGCAGGCAAATCACGAGGTCAGGAGTTCAAGACCAGCTTGGCCAACATGGTGAAATCCCGTCTCTACTAAAAATACAAAAAATTAGCTGGGCGTGGTGGCAGGCACCTGTAATCCCTGCTACTCAGGAGGCTGAAGCAGAAGAATAGCTTGAACCTGGTAGGTGGAGGTTGTAATGAGCCAAGATCGCGCCACTACACCCCAGCCTGGCAACAGAGCAAGACTCCCTCTCAAAAAAAAAAAAAAAATGCAGAATTTAGCTGAGCATGGTGATGTGTGCCTGTGTTCCAGCTACTCAGAAGGCTGATGTGGGAAGATCACTTGAGCCCAGGAGGCAGAGGCTGCAGTGAGCCCAGATCACACCACTGCACTAAGACCCTGTCTCCAAAAAAAAAAGAAGCATACTCTTTAGCCTTACTGACCAAAAAATTATGTTCAAGGTTATTTATCATCTATTATATCTTACAACAATGAAGATGTGTGATAACTATATCTGGCAATGGGAAGAATTATGAAGTACATGTTCATATATTCATTTGGATAATATATCCATTATATCTAGTAAGTATCATGTTTATAACCAACTATATAAATTAACCCAGACCCAAAGAAATTAAGCCAAAACCTAGTAATTTAATTTAATTTTAAACTATTACTGGGTGGTAGAGTTACAAGTTTTACTTTCCTATACTCTTTTTATATTTTAAACAATGAATTCGTTTAAGTGAATATGTGACTTCTAAAAACTTATAAGGGATAACTTTAGTTTTATTAATGTTATTAAAATTATTTTAGCTTTATCAAGAGCTGGTATTTTGTTTCTTAAGGTAGATTTTAACAAACTGAAGAAACATTAAAAGCCATATTTATATGTGTATATGTGTGTATAGATAGGAATAATAAGGGCTGGGCATGGTAGCTCACACCTGTAATCCCAAAGGAGGGCAAAGTGGGCAGATCATGAGGTCAGGAGTTCAAGACCAGCCTGGCCAATATGGTGAAACCTCATCTCTACTAAAAATAACAAAATTTAGCAGGGTGTGGTGGCATGTGCCTGTAATCCCAGCTACTCAGGAGACTGAGGCAGGAGAGTCACTAGAATCCAGGAGGTGGAGGTTGCAGTGAGCCAAGATTACACCACTGCATCCCAGCCTGGGCAACAGAGCAAGACTCCATCTCAGAAAAAAAAAAAAAAAAAAAAAAAAAAGAACAAAGAATAACATGAAGAAGAAATACTTAAGAATTTGTTTAAAAATAATTGATTTAATTTTTGTTGAGGGGGTCCAGAGTCAGTATTTTTGAAATTGTTCATTAAGGGAAAGTTTTGATATGTTATCAAGCTAGTTCATTCATATGAGGTGAATTTAAAGGTCTGATAATAGAATTAACTTGCCTGAGATATTCTCTCTGGAACTAAATTCCGAGGAGACACAGTCAGTTATGGACTACAGGAAACACAGTCAGTTATGAAGTAGGGATCAAAGTCACAGGCATATTTATATTTGTATATCAAGGCAAGCAGATCCCTTGGTTAACAAGCAAAGTTTTATAATAGATTATTTCCATTATGGAAATCCTATTTCCTGTTATAAAATCTGTCATCTTTCACTTTTAAGTGTATTATGCATGTGAACATGCACAAACAGGTACAGAAATCTTGGATCTAATGAATCACTCTTTTTTTTTTTTTTTTTTTTTGAGACGGAGTTTCACTGTGCCGCCCAGGCTGGAGTGCAGTGGCGCGATCTCAGCTCACTGCAAGCTCCGCCTCCCGGGTTCATGCCATTCTCCTGCCTCAGCCTCCCGAGTATCTGGGACTACAGGCACCCGCCACCTCGCCCGGCTAGTTTTTTGTAGTTTTAGTAGAGACGAGGTTTCACCGTGTTAGCCAGGAGGGTCTCAATCTCCTGACCTCGTGATCTGCCCGCCTCGGCCTCCCAAAGTGCTGGGATTACAGGCTTGAGCCACCACGCCCGGCATGAATCACTCTTGATTGCTGCAACATTGTTTTTCATTTTCAGACCCTTTGACTTTGAAATAAATTTCAAACTTTAAAAAAAGTTACAAGAATAAAATAAGGAACTCCAGCATACCCTTCTCCTCGATTCACCAGTTGTCAGCATTTTGCCACACATGGTTTATTACTTTCTCTGTAATCCACATATCATTATTGTTAATATTATTATTAATTTTGCTAAACCATCTGAGGATATTAAGTCACCATGACTCTATTCCTAAATACTTCATGGATATCCTAAGAATAAGGACATTCCCTTCCATAACCACAGAAGAATTATCAAATTTGGCACTACTTGTCCTGATAATGACTGTCATAAAGCCCTTTTTTTTTTTTAGTTATTATATTGCCTTAGTCTTCCCTAATCTGGGGCAGTTCCTCAGCCTTTGTCTTTCATAGCATTAATGTTGTTGAAGAATACAGGCCATCTATTATGTAGAATGTTTCTCAATTTAGAATTGTCTAATTTTTTTTTTCCTCTCAGGTTAGATTCAATGTATGCATTTTGGCAGGAATACTGCATAAGTAATGTTATGTCTTGGTACATCATATAACTAAGACATATTGCTTTGTCATGTTGCTTTGTCCCATTGTTGGGAATCTTAACTTTAATAACTTTTTTAAGAAATTGTCCGCCGTGTTTCTCCACTATGAAGTTACCATTTTTCCATTTTATAATTAATAGGTAATCTGTGGGGAAATACTTTCAGACTTTCTTACCTGTCTGTTCCCATCAAACTTTCTTTTTTTTTTTTTTTAAACAGAGTCTCACTCTGTTGCCCAGGCTGGAGTGCAGTGGTGCGATTTTGGCTCACCACAACCTCCACGTCCACCTCCTGGGTTCAAGCAATTCTCCTGCCTCAGGCTCCCAAGAAGCTGTGACTACAGGCGCTTGCCACCGTTCCTGGCTAGTTTTTGTATTTTTAGTAGAGATTGGGTTTCGCCATGTTGGCCAGGCTGGCCTCGAACTCCTGACCTCAGGTGATCCCCCGACCTTGGCCTCCCAAAGGATTACAGGCGGGAGCCACCGCGCCTGGCCCATAATTTTTTTAACTTCAGTGGGTCCCTTACTGTTACTTCAATGTGGCCCCATTATTTCTTGAGCACTTCCATACTTTCTAGTGCCAAGATACCGCAGACAGAGTATTTTCCGCCTCACTGTTCTAGAATCAGCCCCTTCTCTAAAAGCCTTGATTCCTTTTAGTAGAAAATCGTATTTAGATGCTCAATCTTCCTTTTTTTTTTTTTTGAGACAGAGTCTCACTCTGTCACCCAGGCTGGAGTGCAGTGGCACAATCTCGACTCACTGCAAGCTCCCCCTCCCGGGTTCCTGCCGTTCTCCTGCCTCAGCCTCCCGAGTAGCTGGGGCTACAGGCGCCTGCCACAACGCCTGGCTGATTTTTTGTATTTTTAGTAGAGACGAGGTGTCACTGTGTTAGCCAGGATGGTCTGGATCTTCTGACCTTGTGATCCGCCCGTCTCGGCCTCCCAAAGTGCTGGGATTACAGGCGTGAGCCACCGTGCCCAGCCCCCAGTCTTCTTAAAATCACAGTTTAAAAATAAAATGGGGCCGGACACCTTGGTTTAAACCTATAATCCCAGCACTTTGGGAGGCCAAGGTGGAAGGATTGCTTTAGGCCAGGAGTTTGAGACTTTCCTGGGCGATATGGTAAGATGCTGTCTCTATAAATATTTTTTTTTTTTTTTTGAGACGGCGACTCGCTCTGTCACCCGGGCTGGAGTGCAGTGGCGCGATCTCGGTTCACTGCAAGCTCTGCCTCAGCCTCCCGAGTAGCTGGGACTACAGGCATGTGTCACCACGCCCAGCTAATTTTTTGTATTTTTAGTAGAGATGGGGTTTCACCGTGTTAGCCAGGATGGTCTCAATCTCCTGACCTCGTGATCTGCCCCCCTCGGCCTCCCAAAGTGCTGGGATTACAGGCGTGAGCCACCGCGCCCGGCCTCTATAAAAAATCTTTGAAATCAGCCGGACATGGTGGTGCACACCTGTAGTCCCACCTCCTCGGGCAGCTGACGTGGGAGGGTTGCTTGAGCCCAGGAGTTCAAGGCTGCCTGAGTTATGATCATGGCACTGCATTCCAGCTCTTTCCGGGGGGAAAAAAGAAAAAATAATAATTTTTTAAAAAAGAAAATAAAATAATTTTTGACAAATTGCTTGCAGCATTGCCAACTCTTAGTAAGAGATTATATTAATTCTACATAGAATAAATTCCCTATGGTGGGGTTTTCAGGGTTTTTTTGTTTTAGGTTTTTTGTTTGTTTGTTTTTGAGATAGGGTCTTACTCTGTCACCCAGGCTGGAGTGCGGTGACATGAACACAGCTCACTGCCACCTTAACCTCTGGGACTAAAGTGATCCTCCTACCTCAGCCTCCTAGGTAGCTGGGACTGCAGGCATGCATCACCATGCCTGGCTACTTTTTTTGTTTTTTATAGAGACAGGGTCTCACCATATTGCCCAGGCTAGTCTTGAATTCCTGGGCACAAGCAATCCTCCCTCCTCAGTCTCCCAGAGTGCTGGGATTACAGGAGTGAGCTCCCTAGTCTGGGTGAGTTCTCAGGTTTTTAACATTTGTGACGCAGGTTATTATAAACTGGTTAAATCCTTCAAATTTTACATCCCTTTTATTTGTTTTCTTGTTTGTTTGTTTTGAGACTGAGTCTTACTCTGTCACCCAGGCTGGAGTGCAGCAGCACAATCTTGGCTCACTGCAACCTCCGCCTCCCGGGTTCAAGCGATTCTGTAGCCTTAGCCTTCCAAATAGCTGGGATTACAGGCGTGCATCACCACGCCCGGCTAATTTTTGTATTTTTAGTAGACATGAGGTTTCACCATGTTGTCCAGTCTGTTCTGGAACTCCTGACCTCAGGTGATCCACCCGTCTCCGCCTCCCAAAGTGCTGGGATTACAGGTGTGAGCCACCACACCCAGCCGATATATCTCTTTTTAAACTTTATTTCTTTACATTAAGTTAATGGACTTTTTCTAGACTATTGTTCTTAACCCATTATTCCATATTACAAAAAGCTTGTACCCTTATTATGAGATAATGTTAGTATGTCAAATGTATATGTTCGTAATCCTCCTAAAGTACTGATTATCACTGGGTATTTACAGTTGCCAAAATAGCTCAGATTTACACAAAAGGTGGGGATAAGTTTTACTGAAGAAATGATAATCACAAAATGTTTGGAACTCCTATTTTATATGTTCAGAAGTATTGTTCTTTAGAGTAACTGTTCATATTTCTAGTATTTCTAATTATGTACTGTATTTCTGTTCAAGTTGTATCTATTCCTGAATAAATGTAATGGAAAGAAATTCCTTAAAATTCTTAGAACATTGTCTTCAGGAAATTGTCTAAGTTTATTTTATTTATTTATTTTTCTGAGACGAAGTTTCGCTCTTGTTGTCCAGGCTGGAGTGCAATGACACAATCTCGGCTCACTGCAACCTCTACCTTCCCAGTTCAAGCAATTCTCCTGCCTCAGCCTCCCAAGTAGCTGGGATTACAGGCATGCACTACCACACCTGACTAATTTTGTGGTCAAGTTGGTCTCGAACCCCCGACCTCAGGTGGTCCGCCTGCCTTGGCCTTCCAAAGTGCTGGGATTACAGGCATGAGCCACTGCGCCAGACTGATTTTTTTTTTTTTTTAATGGTTGTATGGAATTTACAGGTTTTCATATTTACTAAATTGAAAGGAGATATCACTTAAAAAGTACTCTGAATTTTAAAATTAATTAGAATATTTTATAATCATTTAGCATTAAACGTAACTGTATACATTTAACTTTATGCATAGAACTTCTTACAGTTGTCTGTGGACTGTGTTAGATTGAGGCAAATACTACTATAAATGTTGCGGGGAGAGAGAGATGATTGTTCAAGATTAAAATTCTGGCTGGGCGCAATGGCTCACACCTGTAATCCCAGCACTTTGGGAGGCCAAGGCAGGAGGATCACCTGAGCCCAGGAGTTCAAGACCAGCCTGGACAACATGGCAAGACAACATCTCTCTCTACAAAAATAAAAAAATGAAAATCCAAACGTTTTAGAAACAGCACACTTCTTTCATTTTTCATTTTCAGAAGACTCTGTACCTACACCTGATGAAGTCAGCATGCTAACAGCAATTGCACTCTTCCTGTGGTCTGCTAGTAGTGAAATAATAGGAGTCCAGTCGTTACAGAATGGCTGCATGAACAGATTTAAAAATGCATTAAATTCATGCGACCCATGGGTAAGTTACACTTTAAACAGACATAAATAAAAACATTTCCCTTTATCAGGAAAATGTCAGATTGATTCATTAAAATATGTGATACATAATTAAAAGCTAAGTATTTGCACTATGGCTTTTAAATGGAAAAACCAAAACAAATCACTGGGTTTAAGCACTAGAACACATGTATGTGTTTATTCACATATGTAGAAATTCTCCAATATCTGAAATGTTTGATTAACCCTGGGGCATACTGGTAGAGACAAGAGTCTATGATTATGTTTTCCAGTGTTTATTTAAATGACACTAAGGACATTAAAGGAGAAGTTTACATTATTAGACATTTTAATGAACCTACTAGAACCTCTAGTTTGTCTAGAAAGTAAGATTTTTTATTTTACAATGTCAAAGTCTAAACTTGTGATTCCCAAGCCTGCTGCACGTCAGAAATTTTAAAAAGCAGAAAACATTCTTGAAGGCCAGGCGCAGTGGCTCACACCTGTAATCCTAGCACTTTGGGAGGCCAAGGTGGGCAAATCAGGAGGTCAGGAGTTCAAGACCAGCCTGTAGTGAAACCTCATATCTACCAAAAATACAAAAAAATAGCCGGGTGTGGTGGCAGGCGCCCGTAATCCCAGCTACTTAGGAGGCTGAGGCAGGAGAATCACTTGAACCCAGGAGGCAGAGTGAGTTGAGATTGTGCCATTGCACTCCAGCCCGGGCAACAGTGTGAGACGCCGTCTCGAAAAATAAATAAACAACAAAAAAATAAACATTCTTGGACTCCACCACTGTCTTCCTGAATCTGAGTCTCCAGATTGGTGGCTCCAGAATCTGTATATTTAAAATGTTCTTCAGGTTTTTCTTGTATCTAGCCAGATTTAGCCACTTGTGTTCTACCAAAGCACTGAAATAGTTTTATTCCACTCTGTCCCATATATTGATGGGTCTTCCCTCCCTCTCTTCCTTCTTTCCTTCCTTCTTTTTTTGTTTTTTTTTCCTTTTTAAGTGTTAATCTGAAGCCTTTCTAATACAAAGTGGAGCCAGTAAGACTTTATTTTCTAGGTCTGGAAACCTTACATTGTTAACAGTCATTTCCAGGGAATCAAATGGTTTTGAGATATCTAAGCAATGTATTTTCATAGCTTTGTTTCAGATCATTCAAATATTAACTTTCCTTACTAAATATATTTGGTTAAAATGGGAGGGACAATTGTACATTAAAGGAAGAGTTAAAAACAGAAATGGGAATAACTGATTTCTAACATATTTCACAGTATAAAAATATGAGAATTGGCCGGGCACAGTGGCTCACACCTGTAATCCCAGCACTTTGGGAGGCCAAGGCGGGCAGATCGCGAGGTCAGGAGATTGAGAACATTCTGGCCAACATGGTGAAACCCCATCTCTACTAAAAATACAAAAATTAGTTGGGTGTGGTGGTGCGCACCTGTAATCCCAGCCACTCAGGAGACTGAGGCAGGAGAGTCACTTGAACCCGGGAGGCAGAGATTGCAGTGAGCCAAGATGGCGCCACTGCGCTCTAGCCTGGCGACAGAGTGAGACTCCATCTCAAAAAAAAAGAAATATAGGAATTGTATAAGCATGGTGATTTGATCATTAAAATATATGAACATTTTTTACTAATTTTTGTCAGAAAATTCGATTCTACTCCATTTCTCTAAGTAGAAAATGTAATTTCCATTTTCATCCTGCAGTATCACTTCTTTTCAGTACATAGTAAGATGCAATGTGATTGTACAGCAAATAAGAACTATACACATGTTAATTGATAATATATTCTTCTTGTACAGGTTCAAGCCAAATGTTACCAGCTTCTCCTCTCAGTCTTCCAACATTCCAATCGTGCCCTTTCAACTCCTTATATTCATTCATTAGCTCCAATAGTGGTTGAAAAGCTAAAAGCTGTTGAAAGAAACAGACCAGCCAGTAACATAGAGCTTTTAGCAGTTCAAGAAGGAATAAAAGTTCTTGAAACATTGGTTGCTCTTGGTGAAGAACAAAACAGTAAGTATATTCTTAGAAAAAGCTACTAGTTCAAAATGAAGATCTGTATTATATATAAATCTTATTTGATATTAGAAACAGGCCTGCTGGGCGTGGTGGCTTACACTTTGGGAGTCCCAGCATTCTGGGAGGCCAAGGCAGGTGGATCAGGAGGTCAGGAGATTGAGACCATCCTGGCTAACACGGTGAAACCCCATCTCTACTAAAAATACGAAAAATTAGCCGGGTGTGGTGGCACACGCCTGTGGTCCCAGCTACTTGGGAGGCTGAGGCAGGAGAATCACTTGAACCCGGGAGGCAGAGGTTGCATTGAGCTGAGATCCCGCCACTGCACTCCAGCCTGGCAACAGAGCGAGACTCCATCTCAAAAAAAAGAAAAGGAAAAAAAACAGACCTTTGCTTATGTTATATAATGTAGTGAGTTGTTTTTTTTTTTTTTTTTTGAGCAGGAAGTTAAAATGAATTGCCAATGGCATTTCAACACACTGATTTTTTTTTTAATTTTCTAGGAATGTAGGCATCCCTTAAGATCTAGGAAAAATATAGATGTTTAATGGGGCTGTTTTATTCTTTTTCTTTTTTTTTTTTAAGACAGAGTCTCGCTCTGTCACCCAGGCTGGCGTGCAGTGGCATCATCTTGGCTCACTGCAACCTCTGCCTCGTGGGCTGAAAGAGTCCTCCCACCTTTGCCTCCCAAATAGCTGGGAATGCAGGCACATGCCACCATGCCTGGCTAATGTTTGTACTTTTTGTAGAGACAGGATTTCGCCATGTTGCCCAGGTTGGTCTCTGACTCCTCCTGGACTCAAGTGATCCACCCGCCTTAGCCTTTCAAAGTGCTAGGATTACAGGTGTGAGCTACCGTGCCTGTTTCATAGGGTTTTAAAATAATAACCTTCTAATCTTCGTATTAGAGGAATAAAAGCTTTATAACAAATATAACCAGTTAAGTATTAATACCAAACATCATTATTAAAATATCTCAAAACTTGTTATTTAGAAATTTTTTTAAATTTAATGAAAAACTACTGCATGCATCCATTTAACCAGAGACTTATGCAGTTTAATATATATTTTCTTTATTCCCTTAATACTTAAGCTTTGATTTTATCACAATATAATATTTGTCCTTCAAAATATGATTTTTAATTGTAGAGAGACTGTACTTTTTAAACTAGTATCTTATGATTGAACATTAAGCTGTTTTTAATTTTTCAAGATCACAATGAGCATTTTTTTTTTTTTTTTTTTTTTTGAGACAAAGTCTTGCCCAGGCTGGAGTGCAGTGGTGCGATCTTGGCTCACTGCAACCTCGCCTCTGAAGTTCAAGTGATTCTCCTGCCTCAGCCTCCCGAGTAGCTGGGATTACAGGCATGCGTCACAACGCCTGGCTCATTTTTGTATTTTGAGTAGAGATGGGGTTTCACCACATTGGCCAAGCTGGTCTTGAACTCCTCACCTCAAGTATTCCACCTGCTTCAGCCTCCCAAAGTGCTGGGATTACAAGCATGAGCCACTGCACCTGGCTGAGATGAACATCTTTATTCTTAAATTATTTCTATCAGATTCCTAAGAGTGAAATTACTGACGAAAAGGGAATGCACATTTTAAGACTTTTAATTGGCCAGGCGCAGTGGCTTATGCATGTAATACCAACACTTTGGGAGGCCAAGGCGAGCAGATCACTTGAGATCAGGAGTTTAAGACGAGCCTGGCAAACATGGTGAAACCCCGTCTCTACTAAAAATACAAAAAATTAGCTGGGCACGGTGGCTCATGCCTATAATCTCAGCACTTTGGGAGGCCAAGGCAGGCAGATCACGTGAGATCAGGAGTTCGAGACTAGCCTGACCAACATGATGAAACCCCATCTCTACTAAAAGTACAAAAATTAGCCAGGGTGGCATGCGCCTGTAATCCCAGCTACTCGGGAGGCTGAGACAGGAGAATCGCTTGAACCTGGGAGGCAGAGGTTGCAGTGAGCTGAGAGTGTCCCATTGGACTCCAGCCTGGGTGACAGAGCGAGACTCCGTCTCAAAAAAAAAGACTTTTAATCTATATTGTCAGATTGCTCTCCACCTCTATAAATGGTACCTGTTTTTTTTCTGTCAAAGTTGTTTTCCTCTTCTCTTAAAAACATTACACAGGAAATTGGAAAAGTAGTAGAGATTTTTGAAAAGCGATTGCAGTAGCTCCTCTATAAAATAATAATCCAGAACTAGGCCAGTAGAAGAAAAGAATGCAGAGGAGAAAGTGGAAGAAAGGTTTTTCTGATTTGATGATTAACTGGTTATGGAAGGCAAATGAAAATAAGCAAATATTACTGTGTTGCATGAAAACAACATCAAAACTGAGAAAGTCAGAAAAGGCAGTATTTGAAGAAGTTGATAAATTTAGTTGAAATTAGTAACAATATATGTTATTTAGGCAAAAATTTTATGACTGACATGGCCTATGTTTGGCAAATCAAAATTTTATTTGTATTTTTATTTTACTAATTGTAAATTCCATAAAGATGAGGACTGAATCTTATTCACTTTGTAATCCCAGCACTAAGTTTTGTTGCCTTCTAGTATTTAAAATATTTTTGAGTTGACTCTTGGGATAAATTCTTGTACAGACACCCTAATTTGGAATTAAATTTAGCATGAGGACAGATAGGGAAGGGAACCTTTTTGTTTGTTTTTTAATTCTGTATTTTTTTTGACAGTAAAAATATATATGTCTTTGTATAATTTAGTTTAATAGCTAGTTAGACTTTAACAATGTCCTTGAAATAAATGACCCTTTTTCAGTTTAAGGTATAAAACAACCAAAGCTTTGTAATTTCAACTATCAACCAGACCAATTTGTAGTGTTATTAGTGAGGTGTATCAATGATCAGCACCATCTGTCGGGCATGGTGGCTCACGCCTGTAATGCCAGCACTTTTGGGGGCAAAGGCAGGCAGATCATGAGGTCAGGAGTTCAGGACCAGCTTGGCCAATATGATGAAACCCTGTCTCTTCTTAAAAAAAAAAATTAGCCGGGCGTGGTGGCGCACACCTGTAGTCACAGCTACTCAGAATGCTTAGGCAGGAGAATCGCTGGAACCCAGGAGGCAGAGGTTACAGTGAACCGAGATCGCACCACTGCACTCCAGCCTGGGCAACAGAGTGAGACTCTGTCTCAAAAAAAAAAAAAAAAAAAAAAAAGCACCATCATGATTTCTTTTTTTTTTTTTTTTTTTTTTTTTTTTTTTTTTGAGACGGAGTCTCGCTCTGTCCCAGGGCTGGAGTGCAGTGGCCGGATCTCAGCTCACTGCAAGCTCCGCCTCCCGGGTTCACGCCATTCTCCTGCCTCAGCCTCCCGAGTAGCTGGGACTACAGGCGCCCGCCACCTCGCCCGGCTAGTTTTTTGTATTTTTTTAGTAGAGACGGGGTTTCACAGTGTTAGCCAGGATGGTCTCGATCTCCTGACCTCGTGATCCGCCCGTCTCGGCCTCCCAAAGTGCTGGGATTACAGGCTTGAGCCACCGCGCCCGGCCTTCTTTTTTTTTTTTTTTTGAGACAGAGTCTCTCTCTGTCGCCCAGGCTGGAGTGCAGTGGCCGGATCTCGGCTCATTGCAAGCTCCGCCTCCCGGGTTTACGCCATTCTCCTGCCTCAGCCTCCCAAGTAGCTGGGACTACAGGCGCCTGCCACCTCACCCGGCTAGTTTTTTGTATTTTTTAGTAGAGACGGGGTTTCACCGTATTAGCCAGGATGGTCTTGATCTCCTGACCTCGTGATCCTCCCGTCTCGGCCTCCCAAAGTGCTGGGATTATAGGCTTGAGCCACCGCGCCCGGCGATTTCTTCATTTTTTTAATGGACTGCTTCACTCAGATAACAGATGTTTTGCACTCTAATAAGACTTTTAAGAGGTAGAATAAGCAGTTTGCCTGTTTTTAAAATTAAAACTAAATCTAAGGCTAAATGCCATGCAAAAAGTAAAGGCAGACAAATCTTATTAGTGAAATAAGATGACATTCATTAGGAGGATACCATCAAATAAATGAATGAATGTAAATCATATTCATTTGATGGCAACATTTTTATACTTCATATTTTATATGATTACATGATTCCAAGAGGGTAAATTTTCAGCTTTTGAATTTAAGTCCCTCAACTTTTTTCATCTCATTTGCAAGTGTTAATTTTGTTTTCAGCTTTACAGTATCCAGTATAAGAATGGGCCGTATATGTTTTCTCACCCTGCATGACCAAGGTTATAAGCTAAAAATATTAGAATTATATTTGACTCCTTGTTCATCATCTTTATTGACTCTATTATTCAGATCTTCCCTATCTCTTTCTGAAATTTCTCTAGGATTCAAGAGAAACTTGTACCTTAGTCTTGTATCTAATCACCTCCTAAATAGATAACTATAATAGTTTTCCTAGCTGATATTCCCCATCAAATTTACCTAAAGTAATTTTATCTCTCCTTTGCTTAAGAATTTGGAAAAGTTGGCCGGGCGCGGTGGCTCAAACCTGTAATCCCAGCACTTTGGGAGGCTGAGACAGGCGGATCACGAGGTCAGGAAATCGAGTCCATCCTGGCTAACCCGGTGTAACCCCGTCTCTGCTAAAAAAGACAAAAAACTAGCCGGGCGAGGTGACGGGCGCCTGTAGTCCCAGCTACTCTGGAGGCTGAGGCAGGAGCATGGGGTAAACCCTGGAGGCGGAGCTTGCAGTGAGCTGAGATCCGGCCACTGCACTCCAGCCTTGGCGACAGAGCGAGACTCCGTCTCAAAAAAAAAAAAAAAAAAATTTGGAAAAGTTTACTCTTTCCTTACAGCATCAAGTCTGAACATCTCTGCTTGCTTTTCAAAATGTCGTTTCTGCTCCCCAACATGTACCTATTAACCTGACCAGACCAGTTTCCTTTCTGTGCTTCTTTTAATCGCTTTACATTGTTCATATTATTTTCCCTTTCCTCAGTTGTTGTTTCTCTTCTTCTTATACAAATCTATCAAACCTACATTAGATCTTTTCTTTGAGGAATATTGCCTAATTACTTAGCGCACTCTGATCTTACCCTTTATGTAATTTATTTGGTATTTGTAACCAACTAAATAAAATCTCAAAGTATTCCTCAGCTTCATGAGTCTCTTGGTGAATTCTATACTGAAATGCTACCCACGTTTTTTAGCACTTAGTACTCTAATTGTTCTATGTGCTGTCTACTGTTTTCATTTAGATAATAAAAGTGTCCAGGTAGAAACGAATTATATAACATTTCCTATAATACTTAGCGTATTTCTCGATATTTGATGAATACTTAAATAACTTACAATTTTTCCAGTTATATTTTAAAATTGTTAAAACCAAAACTTTAATTTTCAACCTACTATTGAAAACCTATTGAAACCTCTTTCGATTAGCAAGCCAGTACACTGAAGATAGTTTTATATATATTTTATAATTCTCCACTTTATTTTTTATTATGAAAGCCAGTTTTTATAATACTATTAACATTTTTTTTTGAAAGGGAGTCTCGCTTTGTCACCCATGCTGGAGTGCAGTGGCACGATCTTGGCTCACTACAACCTCTGCCTCCCGGGTTCAAGCAATTCTCCTGCCTCAGCCTCCATTGTAGCTGGAATTACAGGCATGTGCCACCACACCCAGCTAATATTTTTGGTTTTTTTTATTTTGTTTTGTTTTGTCTTGTTTTTTGAGACAAAGTTTCGCTCTTGTTGTCGAGGCTGGAGTGCAATGGTGCGATCTTGGGTCACCACAACCTCCGCCTCCTGGATTCAATCGATTGTCCTGCCTCAGCCTCCCAACTAGCTGGGATTACAGGCATGCGCCACCATGCCCGGCTAATTTTTTTTTTTTTTTTTTTTGTATTTTTAGTAGAGATAGGGTTTCTCCATGTTGGTCAGGCTGGTCTCAAACTCCCGACCTCAGGTGATCTGCCCGCCTCAGCCTCCCAAATTGCTGGGATTACAGGCATGAGCCACCGTGCCTAATCAAATTTTTTGTATGTTTAGTAGAGACAGGGTTTCGCCCTGTTGGCCAGGCTGGTCTCAAACTCCTGACCAAGGGATCCACCCATTTCGGCCTCCCAAAGTGCTAGGATTACAGGCATGAGTCCACCGCGCCCACCCCTATAATACTATTAACATTCTACATGAGGCCGGGCGCGGTGGCTCAACCCTGTAATCCCAGCACTTTGGGAGGCCGAGACGGGCAGATCACGAGGTCAGGAGATCGAGACCATCCTGGCTAACACGGTGAAACCCCATCTCTACTAAAAAATACAAAAAAGTAGCTGGGCGAGGTGGCGGGCGCCTGTAGTCAGTCCCAGCTACTCGGGAGACTGAGGGAGGAGAATGGCGTGAACCCGGGAGGCGGAGCTTGCAATGAGCTGAGATCGGGCCACTGCACTCCAGCCCAGGCGACAGAGAGAGACTCCGTCTCAAAAAAAAAAAAAAAAAAAAATTCTACATGAGGGAAATTAAACTAAATCTAGAAGATTGGAGGATTTACCTGGGACTTTAAAAATAACCTTTTTACCTTCTGAAAACTTAATATGGAAAAAAATCCAATTAATTGGAAACTTCTGGGTAGCTGCCAAGAGAAAGAGTGTGTATGTTTATTCGTTCAAAGGATAGTTATTGAATGCCTGTGTACCAGGTAGTGTTCTAGGCATTGAGAATTTAGCATGAAATAAAACAGGCAAAGGTCCCTGAGCTCATGGAGCTTACATTTATGGTAGGAAAACACTGACAATAAACACTTCTCGTCCCCTATACATGTGTGTGTATGTGTGTGTGTGCGTCTATATGTAGACATAGTCTTTGTATAATTTTAGATAGTAATGATGGATATATCAATTTTAGATGTAGATATAACATCTATAGTTAGATGCAGAAATTGATAGGCGCTGTGAAGAAAAAAAATACAGCAGGGAAAGAAAATAGGCAGTAAGGTCCAGGGTGGGACTGGGATTCTGGAAAGGCTTAGCTGATTTTTATGACTGTCCTTGCTGACATCAGTGAGTGTCACACATTCTCTACCAGATGCTACCTGCTGCCTTACAATTGCATCAATTGTCATTCTACAAAAATTAACAGTAATTAAGGGGGGAGAAAACATAATTCTCAATGTGATTATAAGAGATGTTATACACACAATTACATATAAAGGTTAATTGTTAGAAAAACATTACCTTTAATGAAACTTACATCTCAGGATGGAGTTGCTAATAAGTAAAGACAAAAGACTGACAAAAGACTACCAAAAGGAGATGAAGCCTCCAAATAAATCTTTTTTTAAGGACTTGAAATTTATATCCGTCAGACATAGGTTCTTGTTTTTTTGACCCTAAGCTTATGTATTCCCTTAGTTTTGAGGAATTTTCCCTCACTGTGAGTTCTGGGGGATGATGAAATAGGAAAAAAGTTGTATTGTATTTCTACTTAAAGAGGAAAGAAACAACTAGTTTTAGTTAAATAATGGTAAATAGATGCTTTTCAGGTTTCTGTTCCCCGCGCCAATCTCCTGATTCTAGAATGCCCATACAAATTTTATAATCTTACTTTGAAGATACATTCTACCAGATGGCAATTGTAAAGTGTTTTATTACTTTTTAACCTTTGGCCCATTTTTTATTTAAGTAAAGCAAATTAATGTAAATGTAAAATATAATTAACAAACCTGGTTTCCAGCTTGGACATTTAGTAAATATTTCATATTAATTACGAGTTATTGAGGTCTAAAGTAGGCTGTGCATGTTTACTTATATTTTATTATAGTTCAATCTTCCATGGCAATTGCCTAGTTTTTAAAGTTTATTATAATCTTTATGTTTGTGATCTTTTTTCATACTTTATTATTTACAGGAGTCCAGCTACTTGCTCTTTTAGTTCCCACTTTGATATCTTATCTGCTGGATGAAAATTCTTTTGGCTCAGCAACTTCAGCTTCCAAAGATCTTCATGAGTTTGCACTCCAGAATTTAATGCATATTGGACCTCTGTATCCACATGCTTTCAAGACAGTAATGGGAGCTGCTCCTGAGTTGAAAGTGCGTCTAGAAACTGCCGTTCGAGCAAGCCAAGCAAGCAAAGCTAAAGCGGCTGCCAGACAGCCAGCCCCCGCCATACATTCTGCACCAACAATTAAGCTAAAAACAAGTTTTTTTTAATTTGTACTTTCATTTATTTGTATTTATATTGTCACCTAGCACCTAAATAGTGATGGCCTCTGTATCATTCCAGGCGATCTGTGGGTTCTGTTGTATTTGTGTTTTGGTATTATAGTGCTTCCAAGTAGACTAAGTGAAATAATGCTAACACCACTTATTGATTTTTAAGGAGTGATTTTTTTTTTATCCTGTGGTGAATATGTTTTCTTTTTCCTCTTAATAATGTTTCTCTTTTGTTAATTTATTTATTTTTCAAACACTGAGCCATAGTCTTAAATTTAAATGCTAAAAACATAATTGTGTCATGTAGTCGGGCAGCCTATTGATATTGTCAGGGAAAAAAATGAGTCAGAACTCAGCATCTGTCATGAAAAAAAGCGATTTGAAAAACAAGCAGATTTTAAATTTTGAAGTAACCAAAATAATGGAAATTGTCTGTTTTGTGTTGTATATACTAAGAATAAAATCACAGCATTTTCTAAGCATTTCCCAAAATGTCCTTACCTTTCTGATGGATCTTTTAGCTTTCATATCAAATTACTAAATTATGCTATGTATATTTTAGTTGTTAGCAGAATTAAAATTCTCATTTAAAGGTTCACTAAAATGTTTTAAATGTAATATTCTGCTTTTTTAATGGCTAAAATTTGGTTTCAGTTATGTTTTGTAATTACAGAACCTCAAGTTCTGGCTATGATGGTTAGTTCCCTTCATCAAATATTTATTGAATGCCTACTGTGTATAAAGCATCAAGCTAAGTGCTGCAGGGGATACAAAACTGAATTGGGCATAATTACTGTGATGCCATTCTCTCATGTAGTGGACATTTTACCATACAAAATAGATAATTCACAAAATGAATGTTTGCCAGAGCATTTAGCAAATTTTAAACACCAGGTTTTACACCACATAGTGTAACAGACTGAACAAGTATGATCAAAAGCAAAGTCACTTTTCTGAACATTTTCTCTTCTTTTCCCTTTTCCTTTCTTTTCTTTTTTCTTTTAGAGACAGAGTCTTACACTGTTGCCCAGACTGGAATGCAATCATAGCTCACTACACTTGAACTCCACTCAGCCTTTTAGATACCTCAGATAGGTACTTTGTCTTGCCTGTTTTCTCACTGACTTTTGGGTGGTTTTTTTTTTCTTTTTTTTTCTTTTTTTTTTTAGACGGAGTCTCGCTCTGTCGTGCCCAGGCTGGAGTGCAGTGGCGCGATCTTGGCTCACTGCAACCTCCGCCTCCTGGGTTCAAGCGATTCTCCTGCCTCAGCCTTCTGAGTAGCTGAGATTACAGGCACCCGCCACCACGCCTGGCTAATTTTTTGTATTTTTAGTAGAGACGGGGCTTCACGTGTTTGTCAGGCTGGTCTTGAACTCCTGACCTCAGGTGATCTGCCCACCTTGGCCTCCCAAAGTGCTGGGATTATAGGCATGAGCCACCGCGCCCAGATTCTTTTCCTTTTTTGTTTGTGTGTGTGTGTGTGTGTGTTTGTTTGTTTTGAAGCAGGTCTCACTGTTGCCCAGGCTGGAGTGCAGTGGCACATGACCACGGCTCACTGCAGCCTCAGTCTCCCAGGCTTGAACAGTCCTCCCACCTTAGCCTGCCAAAGTGCTGGGATTACAGGCATGAGCCACCACACTTGTCCCTGGTTGTTTTTTCATTTCAGGTTTGCATTGCCAAAATTATTCTCCTTGGTTTTTGTTTTTGGTAACAACTTCATGGAGATCCAGTTCACATACCATACAGTTCAATTCAGTTTGGGCATGGTGGCTCACACTTGTAATCCCAACACTTTGGGAGGCTGAGGCCAGGAGTTTGAGAGCAGCCTGGGCAACACAGCAAGACCTCATCTCTATGTTAAACAAAAAGAAAATTAGCCAGACGCGGTGAGGCACTCCTGTAGTCCCAGCTACTCAGGAGGCTGAGACAGGAGAATTGCTTGAGGCCAGGAGTTTGAGGCTGCAATAAGCTGTGATCATGCCACCGTACCCCAGTGAAGTGTACAGTTCAATGGTTTTTAGTGGTGCCACCATCACCACAATCAATTGTGAACATCACCCCAAAAAGAAACCTTGTATCCTTTATCCTCCTACAATCTCCCCATTTCTCCCCAACTTTGGCTACCACTAATCTGCTTTCTGTTTTCGATTTTCCTCTCATGGACATTTCATATAAATGGAACCACTTAATATGTGGTTTTTTTGTGACTGGCTTCTTACTGTAATGTTTTCTGTTTGTTTGCTTGTTTTTGAGATGGGATCTTGCTCTGTTGCCCAGGCTGGAGTGCAGTGGTGCAACCTCAGCTCACTGCAACCTCTACCTCCTGGGCTCAAGCAATCCTCCCACCTCAGCCTCCTGAGTAGCTGGGATTACAGATGCACACCACCATGCCCTGCTACATTTTTTTTTTTTTTTTTTTGAGATGGAGTCTCGCTCTGTCACCCAGGCTGAAGTATAGTGGTGCGATCTCGGCTCACTGCAAGCTCCACCTCCCGGGTTCATGCCATTCTCCTGCCTCAGCCTCCTGAGTAGCTGGGACTATAGGCGCCCACCACCACTCCCGGCTGATATTTTGTATTTTTAGTAGAGACGGGGTTTCACCGTGTTAGCCAGGATGGTCTCGATCTCCTGACCTCGTGATCCGCCCGCCTCAGCCTCCCAAAGTGCTGGGATTACAGGCGTGAGCCACCGAACCTGGCGCCCTGCTAATTTTGTATATTTTTGTTAGAGGCAGGGTTTCACCATGTTGCCCAGGCTTGTCTCAAACTCCTGAGCTCAAGTGATCCATCTGCCTTAGCCTTCCAAAGTTCTGGTATTACAGGCATGAGCCACAAACCCACTGTAATGTTTGTTTGTTTGTTTGTTTTTGAGATGGAGCCTCACTCTGTCACCCAGGCTGGAGTGCGGTGACACAATCTCGGCTCACTGCAACCTCCGCCTCCTGGGTTCCAGCGATTCTCCTACCTCAGCCTCCCCAGTAGCTGGGATTACAGGCGCACGCCACTGTGCCTGGCTAATTTTTTGTTTCACCGGGTTGGTCAGGCTGGTCCCGAACTCCTGAGCTCAGGCAATCCACCTGCCTCGGCCTCCCAAAGTGCTGGGAATACAGGCGTGAGCCACCACGCCTGGCCCACTGTAATGTTTTTGAAGGTTCATCCATGTTGTAGCATGAATCTGTACTTCATTCCTTTTTATGGCTGAATAATATTCCGTTGTATATATACCACATTTTGTGAATCTGTTCATCGGTTGAAGGACATGTGGATTTTTCCACCTTTTTCTTGCCTGTTAGGAATAATGATGCTATGAGCAATTATATACAAGTTTTGGGGTGGACATATGTTTTAATATCATTTGAGTATACCTAGGAGTGAAATTGCTGGTTCAAATAAATCTAACTTTTTCCTTTTTTTTTTTTTCTTAAATATGGACTTTCTGACTCATGTTTAACTTTCTAAGAAACCACCAGACTGTTTCTAATCTCCTTATTTTTTTGCACACATGCATGTACACACGTAACCCCTTTTCCCTCATCTATTTATAAAGTATGTTTATTTCTGCCTTGGCTATTTTTTGCTGTTCTTGGCTTCTCCCATCATTTCCCACTTTAGGGTAGACTGCATCATGCATTAGCAATGATCCTCTCCCTCCCTGTCTCTCTTCCTCTCTCTGTCAGTACATCTTTATGCTTTCTCTAGACCCTTTTTTTTTTTTTTTTTTTTTGAGGAGGAGTTTCACTCTTGTTGCCCAGGCTGGAGTGCAATGGCACGATCTCAGCTCACCTCAACCTCTGCCTTCCAGGTTCAAGCGATTCTCCTGCCTCAGGATCCCGAGTAGCTGGGACTACAGGCATGTGCCACTGTGACCGGGTAATTTTGTGTTTTTAGTAGAGACGGGGTTTCTCCATGTTGGTCAGGCTGGTCTCGAACTCCTGAACTCAGGTGATCCACCCGCCTCGGCCTCCCAAAGTGCTGGGATTACAGGCATGAGTCCCCATACCTGGTCTTCCCTAGACCCTTCTAAGTCACTGACAACTTCTAGTTTTCTGTGATCATATCTGTAAAGGGAAGATCTGTTTGAAGATTAATATTTATTAATTTGTTTTTCTGCCCAACCCATGAGATTTTTCTCAACCTAAACGATCTTATTTGATTATGAACATCCAGTATCATGAAGCTAAAAGGAGAAGCATCATTATAGCCAGTAATTCTTTCTGAAGCATAATCTGAGCAGTTTTCATAGTTGAAGAAATAAAGTATCCTCTGTTTGCTTTCTAAGTTCTTATTAATCAATATTATACATTTGAATAATTAATATTATTTTTTGAGACAGGGTCTTGCTCTGTCATAAGGGCTAGATTGCAGTGTTGTCATCGTAGTTCACTAGAGTCACAAACTCCTGGGCTCCAGCGATCCTCCCTCCTCAGCTTCCCAAAGTGGTGGGATTACAGGCATGAGCCACTGGTTTTTTTTTTTTTTTTTTGGAGACAGAGTCTCACTCTGTCACCCAGGCTGGAGTGCCGTGGCTTGATCTCAGCTCACTGCAACCTCCGTCTCTTGGGTTCGAGCGATTCTCCTGCCTCAGCCACCCAAGTAGCTGGGATTACAGGCGCCCGCCACAATGCCTGGCTAATTTTTGTATTTTTAGTAGAGATGGGGTTTCGCCATGTTGGCCAGGCTGACCTCGAACTCCTGACTTCAGGTGATCTGCCGGCCTCGGCCTCCCAAAGTGCTGAGATGACAGGCATGAGCCACCATACCCAGGCCTGAATTCTTAATTAGAGAAAACTCAGCCCTGATGAGGTCAAGTATCCCTGTTTTAAATAGGTTCTGTCATCAACTAGGAATAGAAGTTTAGACAATCTAACCCTTTGGGGCTTCAGTTTTATGACAGAATTTAGTAGATATCCTCTCTCTGATCTTTTACACATTAAAAAAAAAAAAGTACATATAGCTGAATATTTGTCCTGCTTATTTTTATCAAGCGAATCTTTGGCCAATCCTTTAATATTGGTACATAACATTATTTAGTCTGACAAGTAGTCTTTACATGTGTGTAGAACTACTATCACAGTATGACAGTGTAAAACACAGCAAACAAGGCTGGGCATGGTGGCTGATACCTGTAATCCCAGCTCTTTGGAAGGCTGAGATGGGAGGATTGCTTGAGGCCAGGACTTGGAGACCAGCCTGTGGAACATAGCAAGAGCTTGGGAGACTGACACAGGAGAGTTCAAGTTTACAGTGAGCTATCATCACACTACTGCACTCCAGTCTGGGTGACAGAAAGGGACCCTGACTCAAAACAGCAACAACAAAAAACCCACTAAACAGAATCCAGATATAGAAGTTAAAATATTACAGATTGGTATTGTCAGTAAGAATGACCATTTCTGTTATGTTCCAAGCACTGTACTAGACACTTCATACCCATTATTTATTTCATTTATTTCAATTTAAACAATGTTGAATGATGGATATAATTATCCCAATATTGAAGACATTTAATTATACAAATTATTATCCCTACATTTTCTTTTTTTCCTCTGGTTTATTTTCGATGTTAGAATTCTTAAATCTCAGTTGGAATTTTTAGGTTAATGTCAGACATGGCTAGAGTAGAACTATAAATAAATTTCTTGCCTCAGTGCTTTCCATTAGATGGATTATTTTTTATACCTGATTTAATAATTACAAACTCATTTCTAGTTCTCTCATATCTAAAAGCTTATGAAAGTATTATGGGTTTCACAGAATTTTATTAAGAATTTCACATCTTAATTAATTAATTTTTTATTTGTTATATTTTTTTGAAACGGGGTCTCACTCCATCGCCCAGCCTGGAGTGCAGTGGCATGGTCACAGCTCACTGAGCCTCAGCTTCCTGGGCTCCTGTGATCCTCACACCTCAGCTTCCCAAAGTGCTGGGATTACAGGCGTGAGCTACAGCGCCCAGCCTGCCTCAGCCTCACAAGTAGCTGGGACTACAGGCACATGCTACCATGCCTGGCTAAATTTTTTTGTATTTTTTTTTGTTTGTTTTTTGTAGAGACAGGGTTTCGCATGTTGCACAGGCGGGTCTCAAACTCCTGAACTCAAACAATCCGTTTGCTTCGGCCTTCCAAAGTTCTGGGATTACAGGCATCAGACACAGATCCCAGTCCCTTAATCATAATTTAGAAAAATTATACTGAGCTAAGTTTTGTTTTCTTTTGTTTTGTTTTTTTGAGACAAAGTCTTGCCCTGTCGCTCAGGCTGGATTGCAGTGGTGCGATCTCGGCTCACCACAACCTTCACCTCCCAAGTATCTGGGACTACAGGCATGTGCCACCATGCCCAGCTAATTTTTGTATTTTAATAGAGACAGGGTTTTGCCATGTTGGCTGGACTGGTCTCAAACTCCTGACTTCAAGTAATCCGCCCACCTTGGCCTTCCAAAGTGCTGCAATTACAGGTGTGAGCCACTGCCAGTAGTAATCATTTTTTGATGACTACTTAATAATGGATGTACCATTATTGACTTAGTCATTACCCTAATCTTAGGTAATTTACTTCCAGTTTATGTATGTATATACAAACTGGAAACTATACTTCCATATTTCCAGTATATATATATATATATACACACACACACGTATATACAAAGTGTGTATATATAAAAAGTATATATATATAAAGTGTGTATATATTACATATATATATTTTTTTCTTCCTTTTTTGACACAGGGTCTTGTTTTGTTGCCCAGGTGGGAGTACAGTGCCATGATGATGGCTCACTGCAGCCTCAACTTCCCAGGCTTAAGTGATCCTCCTGCCTCAGCCTCCCAAGTAGCAGAGATGACAGGGGCATGCCACCATACCTGGCTAATTTTTGTGTTTTTAGTAGAGTCAGGGTCTTGGCATGTTGTCTAGGCTGGTTTCAAACTCCTGGGCTCAAGTGATCCTCCTGCCTTGGCCTCCTAGAGTGCTGGAATTACAGGAATGAGCCATTGGGCTGGGTCCAGTTTTTATATTTTTATAAATAATGTTGCATTTGGGGCCGGGCACAGTGGCTCACGCCTATAATCTCAGCACTTTAGAAGGCCGAGCCGGGCGCGGTGGCTCAAGCCTGTAATCCCAGCACTTTGGGAGGCTGAGACGGGCGGATCACGAGGTCGGGAGATCGAGACCATCCTGGCTAATACGGTGAAACCCTGTCTCTACTTAAAAATACAAAAAACTAGCCGGGCGACGAGGCGGGTGCCTGTAGTCCCAGCTACTCGGGAGGCTGAGGCAGGAGAATGGCGTAAACCCGGGAGGCAGAGGTTGCAGTGAGCTGAGATCCGGCCACTGCACTCCAGCCTGGGTGGCAGAGAAAGACTCCGTCTCAAAAAAAAAAAAAAAAAATAGAAGGCCGAGGCAGGTGGATCACGAGGTCAGGAGATCAAGACCATCTGGCTAACACAGTGAAACCCCATCTTTACTAAAAATACAAAAAAAAATTAGCTGGGCGTGGTGGTGGACACCTCTAGTCCCAGCTACTAGGGAGGCTGAGGCAGGAGAATGGTGTGAACCTGGGAGGTGGAGCTTGCAGTGAGCCGAGATCGTGCCACTGTACTCCAGCCTGGGTGACAGGCAAGACTCCATCTCAAATAATAATAATAATTATTATTATTATATTGCATTTGTGTTTTAAAAAATAGAACTTTGTGGCCAGGTGCGGTGGCTCACTCCTGTAATCCCAGCATTTTGGGAGGCTGAGACGGGCAGATCACCTGAGGTTGGGAGTTCGAGACCAGCCTGACCAACCTGGAGAAACCCCGTCTCTACTAAAAATACAAAATTAGCTGGGTATGGTGGTGCATGCATGTAATCGCAGCTACTCGGGAGGCTGAATTAGGAGGATCACTTGAACCCAAGAGACAGGCCGGGCGCGGTGGCTCAAGCCTGTAATCCCAGCACTTTGGGAGGCCGAGACGGGCGGATCACGAGGTCAGGAGATCGAGACCATGCTGGCTAACACAGTGAAACCCCCGTCTCTACTAAAAAAATACAAAAAAAAAAAAACTAGCCAGGTGAGGTGGCGGGCGCCTGTAGTCCTAGCTACTCGGGAGGCTGAGGCAGGAGAATGGCGTAAACCCGGGAGGCGGAGCTTGCAGTGAGCCGAGATCCGGCCACTGCACTCCAGCCTGGGTGACAGAGCAAGACTCCGTCTCAAAAATAAAAAATAAAAAAAGAAAATGAACCCAAGAGACAGAGGTTGCAGTGAATCAAGATTGTGCCACCAAACTCCAGCTTGGGTGACACAGCAAGACTCACTCTCAAAACAAACAAACAACAACAAAAAAAAAACAGTAATCGTTATTACTTTCATGTTGCTCTTTATGTGTTGGCCATATTGGAGTTCTTTCAACATATCAAATATACCGTGTACTTTTCTCACTCGGGGTATTTGAATTTTGCCAAAAATGCTCCCCATCCCACCCTCATCTTCTAGCTTATTTATACTCTTCCTTTAGCATTTTAATCTGGCTACATTCTTATTTTTAAAAGTTGCAGCATTAATTTGGTTATTGCCATATACTAAAAACCATGTTATTTAATTTATCTTTTTCCACTACAATGAATTTTTATGTATCGGCTCCCTAAGCTTGAATACAATCAGTTTATCAGGAGTAATGTTACGTATTAGAGTTCATGTGAAAGTGTATATAAGCTGGTTCCAACCACTCCCACTCTTGTTACTTCATGTCCTGCAGCTGAGGGGAAATCTGGGAAAGAAGATAACATAGATAATGATAGAATTTTCCATTACAGAGAACAACTGCAAGTACTATAATTAACACATATTGAACAACAGTAGCATATTGAGGGCCTGGAGAGTAGAGGGAGAGAGATATAGCACAAGCGAAATAGGTTAAATCCTGTTTTAGAAAATCTAAGGAAAACAGTGTTCAAAACGTAACAAAATGTATTGAATTTCTTCAACTTCATTCATTTCTCTTGTTTTTCTTGCCCAGTGCCAGATTTCGTTCCACCTCCCCCTTGCCCATCATATTTGTAAAAAATATTGTACCACATTTGAATTTTTTTGAGGATCAACTTAATTTATGTCTAAGCACTACCAGGTGGGAGCTTGGGAAGGCAGTGCTGTTCCGAGCAATTCAAGCCTAAATGAAAATTGAGTGTTGTCTGCTGAGAAAGTGGCTATACCTGGAAATGAGTGCATCTCAGCTGCAGAGTTGACAGGAATAGCAAGCTCATAAAAAATGTTCTTTTTCTATACACCACACATACACACACAGTTATTTTTATGTAATGAAGTAGACGTTAATTGTTCGAAATTGAGTTTCTGGCTTAGAAATGAGGACACCTTAGTTACTAAAAGAAAACAATCTGTTGAACAGAGCTTACATTCATTGGAAATTTTGAAAGAGAAAAGGAGTAGGGAAGGAAGGCTTGGGATTGATGGGGAGAAAGGAAAAGAATGTCTTCAAAAACCAGTTTACCTTTGCTTAGAGAAATAGAAACTGAAGTTGATCACCATTAATATTCCAAGAGAAGTCTTGCTACAGCTTCAGAGCTGTATTATTATTTCAGTCTCCCGTGTGTTATTTAGATTTGTCAAAGTAATCCTAATTTTAGATTTGAAGTATCTATTTCTCTAAATATGAGTCACTACAAAATTAACTTTAACATTAAATTAAGTTTTATTTCATTAAACTTATTAAATTTAACAAAATGAAACATCAATTTAGAAATTAAAATTAGGCAACTCCCTAACTTCAGTCATACTATTACAAAAGAAAATAATAGTAACAATAATGATAACAACTGATAGAAGCTAATTTCTCATCCTATCACAAGACTGAATATAGATTTAATTCTTGGACTCCAAGAGAAATTTTAGATGCTACAGTTCCTTCATTTCTAACTTATTATTGGCTGTTTCCCCAACCCAGCCATTACCAGACTTCAAGTTGAGGGAATAAGTTTGGCTGGAATCTGAGAAAGGTTGAAACAGAGACTGGACCCCTGAAGCACAGTAGGCAGAAAGGAGAGGTGGGAGAGATTAGGGAGTGAGCAGGTGGTAGAAGAGGTGGATAAACAATGGGTTATTGCATATTTCTATTCCCTAAAGTTCTTTTTTTTTTTTTTTTTGATATGGAGTCATGCTCAGTCGCCCAGGCTGGAGTGCAGTGGCACGATCTCGGCTCACTGCAGGCTCTGCCTCCCAGGTTCATGCCATTCTCCTGCCTTAGCCTCCTGAGCAGCTGGGACTACAGGCGCCTGCCCCCACGCCCGGCTAATTTTTTGCATTTTTAGTAGAGACGGGGTTTCACTATGTTAGCCAGGATGGTCTTGATCTTCTGACCTCGTGATCCGCCCACCTCGGCCTCCCAAAGTGCTGGGATTACAGGCGTGAGCCACCGCACCCGGCCAATTCCCTAAAGTTCTCTTAATCCTTGAGGAGGCCTTTCTCCTGTCAATTAAGCAGTCCTTTTTTTTTTTTTTTTGGCCATAATTGTGAAAGAGCCATCAAGTTCAACTTAAAGATCTTTCTTTGAGCAGTTAGAGTCAGAGCCCCAAATAACTGGTCATTTTGAACAGTTTTAGAAAAATAGACTGGGCATGGTGGCTCACACCTGTAATCCCAGCACTTTGGGAGGCCTAGGTGGGCAGATCATTTGAGCACAGGAGTTCAAGACCAACTTGGCCAACATGGCAAAACCCTGTCTCCGTGAGAAATATGAAAATTAGCCGGGCGTGGCGGTGCACCTGTAGTCCTAGCTACTCGAGAGGCTGAGGCAGGAGAATCGCTTAAATCCATTAAGCAGAGGTTGCAGTGAGCTGAGATGGTGCCATTGCACTCCAGCCTGGGCGACAGAGTAAGACTCCATCTCAAATACAAGCAAACAAACAGAAAACATTACAGTAGGAAGCCAGTCACAAAAAAATACATATTAAGTGATTGGATTTATATGAAATTTTTGTCCATCTCAAAAAAAAGAACCATTCATTTTAATGACCAATTTTATTTATTTATTTATTCATTCATTCATTTGCTTACTTATTGAGAAGGACTTTTGCCTTGTCACCAGGCTGGAGTGCAGTTGTGAGATCTCAGCTCACTGTAATCTTGCCTCCCAGGTTCGAGTGATTCTCCTGCCTCAGCCTCCAGAGTACCTGGGATTACAGGCACCCACCACTAGGCCAAGCTAATTTTTATATTTTTAGTAGAGAACAGGGTTTCACCATGTCAGCGAGGCTGGTCTTGAACTCCTGACCTCAAGTGATACGCCTGCCTCTACCCCCCAAAGTGCTGAGATTACAGGTGAGAGCCACTGCGCCTGGTCTGACACATTTTTCAGAAGAGCAGGTGAATTATTTGTCATTTTATAGATCTATAATCCTCATCCCACAAAGCATACACATATAAACTGAAAAATCGTAAACACTTGGCAGGACAAGGTGGCTCACACCTGTAATCTGGGCAATTTGGGAGGCCGAGGCAGGCAGATCACGAGGTCAGGAGATGGAGACCATCCTGGCCAACATGGTGAAACCCTGTCTCTACTAAAATACAAAAAATTAGCTGGGCGTGGTGGTGTGCACCTGTAGTCCCAGCTACTGGGGAGGCTGAGGCAGGAGAATTGCTTGAACCCGGGAGGCGGAGATCGCAGTGAGCCGAGATCGCGCCACTGCACTCCAGCCTGGTGACAGAGCGAGACTGTCTTAAAAAAAAAAAAAAGGGCTGGACGTGCGCAGTGGCTCACACCTGTAATCCCAGCACTTTGGGAGGCCGAGGTGGGAGGATCGTGAAGTCAAGAGATTGAAACCATCCTGGTCAACATGGTGAAACTCCGTCTCTACTAAAAATACAAAAAATTAGCTGGGCGTGGTGGCGCATGCCTGTAATCCCAGCTACTTGGGAGGCAGAGGCAGGAGAATCACTTGAACCCGGGAGGTGGAGGTTGCAGTGAGCCGAGATCGTGCCACTGCACTCCAGCTTGGTGACAAAGCGAGACTCCATCTCAAAAAATAAAAATAAAATAAAATAAACACTCCTATTATCTAAACAACCTTTCAACATTTCACAATTTTCACCATAAACTCATTGTAGTGATATATGAAATCAATATTTTGACAATTGCTCTGTGTACTGGGAAAGGAACCCTTATTTTCTGTCATTTTAGCTTTATTAATTATAAAATGATCACAACACGTTGAGATCTGAAGCTTAATGATTAGGCATAGGCGTTAGTTTTTTTGGGGGGGGGTGTTTTTGTTTCCTTTTTTTTTTTTTTGGAAACGGTGTTTGGCTGTTGTTGCCCAGGCTGGAGTGCAATGACACGATCTTGGCTCACCGCAACCTCCGCCTCCGGGTTCCAAGAGATTCACCTCCTTCAGCCTCCTCAGTGACTGGGACTACAGGCGCACACCACCATGGCCGGCTAATTTTTGTGTATTTTTGGTAGAGATGGGGTTTCACCATGTTGGCCAGGCTGGTCTCAAACTCCTGACCTCAGGTAATCCACCCACCTCTGCCTCCCTAAGTGCTGGGATCAAAGGCGTGAGCCACCGCCATCTGGCCCGTTTTTTTTTTTTTTTTTCTTTTTTTTTTTAAGGCGGAGTCTCCCTCTGTTGCCCAGTTTGGAGTGCAGTGGCAGGATCTTGGTTCACTGCAACCTCCTCCTCCCGGGTTCAAGTGATTCTCCTGCCTCAGCCTCCCAAGTAGCCGGGATTACAGGCGCCCGCCACTACGCCCAGCTAATTTTTTGTATTTTTAGTAGACACGGATTTTCACCTTGTTGGCCAGCCTGGTCTCGTACTCCTGACCTCGTGATTCGCCCACAAATCACGGCCTCCCGAAGTGCTGGGATTACAGGCATAAGTCACCGCACCCGCCCTGTTTTTGTTTTTTAAAGATTATTTTAACTAATTTAAAGTTCTGAATAGGGGAAAGGAGAGAACAATTACTGAGCCCCTAGAATTTAACAGGGACTGTTTCCTTCACATATTTTGTTTCAGATACTCTTGTGAACTAACATACCGTATAGTAGGCACTATGAGAGGGGATTTACTTTTTTTCTGTCATTTAACTTTACAGCAACTTTATTAGGTGCCTATTATTCCCATATTAAACAATGAGTGAATTGAGCTGGGATTATAGGCACAAGCTATAATTTTTTTTTTAGTTAGCCACGCCCGGCTAATTTTTTTTTGCATTTTAGTAGAGACGGGGTTTCGCAGTGTTGCCCAGGCTGATCTTGAACTCCTGAGCTAAGGCAATCCACCCGCTTCAGCCTTCCAAAGTGCTAGAATTATAGGCATGAGCCACCGCGCCGGGCCCAATTAAAAGTACGGTATTCGGCCGGGCGCGGTGGCTCACGCCTGTAATCCTAGCACTTTGGGAGGCCGAGACGGGCGGATCACGAGGTCAGGAGATCGAGACCATCCTGGCTAACACGGTGAAACCCCATCTCCACTAAAATACAAAAAAATTAACCAGGCGTGGTGGCGGGCGCCTGTAGTCCCAGCTACTCAGGAGGCTGAGGCCCAATGGCGTGAACCCGGGAGGCGGAGCTTGCAGTGAGCCGAGATCGCGCCACTGCACTCTAGTCTGGGCGACAGAGTGAGACTCCGTCTCAAAAAAACAAACAAAAAAAAACAACAAAAAGTATGGTAGTCATACTCCTATAGTGTTTTTTTTTTAATCAGTCTCTCCGTATTGCGTAGGCTGGAGTGCAGTGTCATGATCTCGGCTCAGGGCAACTTCCGCCTCTCGGGTTCAAGCAATTATCATACCTCAGCCTCCCAAGTAGCTGGGACTACAGGCATGTGCCACCACACCAGGCTAATTTTTGTATTCTTAGTAGAGACGGGTTTTGCTGTGTTGGCCAGGCCGGTCTCCAACTGTTACCGGTGGAGGGTGTCCAGGTTGTTGAAATATTGAACAAAGAATTGGAAAAAACGTACAAACAAAGCAAGGAAAGAATGAAGCAACAAAAACAGAGATTTGTTGAAAATGAAAGTAGGCTCCACAGGGTGGGGGCAGGCCCGAGCATAGGGGCTCAAGAGTCCCGTTACAGAATTTTCTGGGGTTTGAATACCCTCTAGAGGTTTCCATTGGTTACTTGGTGTACGCCCTGTGTAAATAAAGAGGATGAAGTAAAGTTACAACGACATTTACTTGGTGTGCGCCCTATGTAAATGGAGAGTATATTTCCTGTTATAGCTGAAGTGTTTCCATTTGATTCAGTTCTAGGAAGTCAGCGTGAATCTACTTTATGTTCCCTGCCTCCAGACCCTATTCTCCTGCCTCCTGCCCACAACTCCTGGGCTCCAGTGATCTACCGCCTCGGCCTCCCAAAGTGCTGGGATTACAGGCGTGAATCATGGCGCCCGGCCAAAATGTAAATGAGTTCTCGTAAAGCAAAAAGAGGTATTGTGAGTAATAAAGCTGAACTATGAATTAAAATAGTTTTTGTATATGTGTGGTAGTCCAGATTATCTATAAATTTAATTACATTTTGTGGTCTGCTATGAATTGACTTAAAGGAATTTTCGGATAGGTCGTCTCATTCAAGGCCTCATTGTTGACAAGTTTCAATTTTTTGGAATTTAGTTCCTTGAGCTATAAATGAGAAGACTGGGCTGTATCTCAAAGGACACCGACAGCCAAAATAAGTTATGGCACAGGGAATTTGGCCAGGCCTGGATCAATCTTTGATGATAATAAAGAAGGAATTCACAAAGCAGAAACATTAACCGAGAGAAGAGAGTTCTCCATCTTTATTTGCAACCAGAGCATACACAATGTGTTTCCTGTCCTTTCCGCAAGTAGCCATGCGAAAGCGGGGAGGGGACAGAGGACAGGGACAGGATGTCTTTCCCTGACATGTCACTCAGCAGCCTAGATCTTTACATTTTTTCATGGCCATCAAGTCTGATAGCCCAGAAGTACGTCCTACAAAACGTAAGAATTCGGTAACTTGTTAGGGTGACAAAATAAGTGCTTAATTTCATTTGCATTTCTTAAATTGTTTTCAGGGGCCTTCCTTTCTGCCACTGTTGTAGTGTGAATTTATAGTGACATGTTATCAGACTTCGGAGAAGGAAAATATTTACAGGGAATCACTTAAAAGGAAAGGACTTTGGTGTACCTTTGGTAGGCGGATGCTGTTGCCAGTTGGCAGGTGAATCGTGAAACTGGGAACAGGACAAGTGAAAAAGGAGCGGAGCCAGGATATCTAAGACCGCGCTAGGGTGCAGAAAGGGAACTTGCTTTTTCAAGGGGGTGTAGCTACTAAGGCCTTGTGATATTTGATTATATGCCAATCTCTGATTACAGAAACGACGTCATTTATCTTCATATTCCCAGCGCGGGAGATAACTGATAATCAAAATATTTGTTCAATTAAGTGGAGTAAAAATGAGCGGGAGTAAGATAGGAAAAATGAGACAGAAAAAACAGAGTATCTGTTATTGGATGCTAAAACTTTTACAGGATTTACTGCAGGAGGACTGCAAAGGGAAAGAAACTTCAACAGAGCCGTTTTTTCAGATGGACTGTCAACAAATCACAATTTGGAAGCAGCAGTAGAAAGCTGCGGCGTTGTCTTAGAGAGGTGATCGGCGTTCCTTAGAAATGAAAACTGGTCAGGCAACAGGTTTGAGCCCCTCCAGTCAGAAAAGAAAGGCAGGAGCGACAGCGACCCGCAGATTGGCAGAATGGAGGAGGGTCTAGGGTGAGAGAAACTCCGAAGACTGAGCCCAAGCGAGAGCACGCAGGGCAGCTGGAGGGAGAACCCCCGTCCAGCGCCCGCACCGGGTAGCTCGCTTTGAGCCTGTTTCTTCATAGAACGGCCAGGAAGCCTTAAAAGATGTGCAGCTCGGGCTGGTATCTTAGCGTGATAACTTCCGTGTGTGTGTGTGTGTGAATGCAACAGGGAGCGCCGCCCGCGAACTTCCGCGTGCGAGGAAGGCTGGAGAGCTGCCAGCCCGCGCCCAGCTGGCCCCAGAGGAAATCCGCGCTCCTTGCCCAGCCGGCCCCCTCCGCGGCGAGCCGGGGCGGGGCGGGCCCGAGGCCACGCCCAAGCTGAGGCGCAGCCCTACAGGCCGCCCGGGCCGCGCTCGCCCGCGCTCCGCCCCGCGACTACATTTCCCGGCAAGCCCCGGGCCGCCAGCGCGCCGCAGTTGACCCATTTCCCGGCCCGTCACGGGCTCGGCCGGCCCCCGCGCCCAGGCGGCTGCTCCCTGCTGACTGGGGTGTGGGCGGGAGCGGCGGAGGGAGGAGGAGGCGCTGCTTGCCGCCGCTGTTGCCTCCGCTGCTGGGCGCCGGGGCAGCTTCCCGGGTATCTGCAGCCGCCATGGACGAGCAGGCGGGTCCCGGCGTTTTCTTCAGCAACAACCACCCGGGCGCCGGCGGTGCCAAGGGTCTCGGGCCTCTGGCGGAGGCTGCCGCGGCCGGCGACGGGGCGGCTGCGGCGGGGGCGGCCCGAGCCCAGTACAGTCTCCCGGGGATCCTGCACTTCCTGCAGCACGAGTGGGCCCGCTTCGAGGTGGAGAGAGCCCAGTGGGAGGTGGAGCGGGCGGAGCTGCAGGTAAAGACCCTCCCGGCCTGGCCGTCTTCATCCCGCCTCTTTGCTCCCTTCCGCCCCGCCCCGGACCCTTCTCCCCCTCCCCCAGCCTATTCGCGTCCCCTCCCCCTTTGCTGCCGCCCATCCCACCCGGAGCCCAGTCTCCTTCTCTTCGCCTTTTGCCTTTCACTGACCCCATCTCGACCCTGTTCTCACTCTCGCTCCTGGTGCGTTGTTTACCCTCCCCACGCCTGTTCGTCCGCACCATCCCACTCTTTAACTCCCAGGCTCATTTCAACTCTCTGGCCATCCTGCATCTCAGGGCTGCCCTCTCCGTTTACTAATTGGGCTGGCAGTAGTTTTGAGAGACGCGGAGCGGATCGTCCGCTGTCCTGGTGTGCCCCATCCTAGGTCTAGAGACAGTCTCCGCAGAACGTGCCGGCTTTGGCCCCTCTCTTCTTCAAGGAAAGTGATCAAGAAGACAACAGAAGTTGTGTCAGTGAGGCCTTGACTCGAGACGAGAAGTTGACGTTGGGCAAAAGTGTTATTCATATATCAGCTCCCTTTTTTATATATGTAAATGTCTCTTCCCCACTTTCTTCCGATCCCCCGGCCCCTTCCCACGTTTCTTTTAGGTATTTCCAATTAATGCATTTTGAACGAAGGACCTACATGATTGCAGTCAGAGAGAATGGTTAAGAGATGGTTCCTGTTCTCAGAATCTGAAACTTCCCACGGGTTAATTTTATGTTCAGTGTTTTGGGAGATTTTCTTGTCGTTTAAAAGGAACTAAAGGGGCTTTGAAGTTAGTTACATTGCCTTGCATAATCTGCAAGATAAAGTATATCCAGGGAGGAGATATTGTGGGCTCTGAAAAGAATGAAAGTGAGGCTGATACTTTACAGGCCATTCAGAATTGGTGAATAGGTTTTCAGTGGTTCTTCTTAAAACTTCCAGGACATACGCACCAATTTCAAAAGGAACTTAAAGAACTATGAATAGTTGTGCCTTTCTGTTTTACGGGCTAAGCCTGTATACTTATGAAATTTGACTATAGTTTTAGTTGGCGAAACACTTGAGTTTAAAATGCTACCCAGTGTGTCACTTTTTTTGGTAACATGTATTTTCTTTGGCACTTAAAAAAAAAAGAAGAGGAGAAATCTGTTAAATAGAATCATGTGCTGGAACAGGCTCTGTGGTGTAGTGGAAGTGGCTATGGAAAGAGCGAACACACAGGTCTGTAGTAGACAAGGTTATAGTAAAGGGCTGTGTTTGTTGCTGCCTCTGTGACCTTGAGGAAATCCTTTAACCTCTCTGGGTTTCAGTTTTATCATTTATTTATTCAGCACCTGTGTATTGAGTGCCAGCTCTGTGTCTAGGCCCTGTGATTTTAAAAAACCGACTAAGCTTCTGCCCTCATGGAGTTTATGTTTTAGTGGAGAGGCAAACAGTCGAGCAAATGCGCCTGTAGAATATAATGGCTTACAGTGGCAACTGCTGTAAGGAAGAAATAAGTCAGAGTTCAGGAATAGAGTGTGATAGGGGCAGCTATTTTAGATGGGGTGGTCAGGGTAGGCCTCTGAGAGATGACAAATGAGCAGTTTAATGAAGTTAGGGAGTGGCCGGTAGTTCCTATGATTCTTTGTAAGTCTGTAGTTATATGTTTATATTATTTGGCAACTTTTTCATCCCTACTGTTACGTTGCTGTAGTATTTAGTCGATCTAGTCTATCTGATATTTGCAAGTCTTCTTTGACCTTGTCTATGTACTTTCCAACAAATTGGAATACTTACAGATTGATCTTTATTAGCAGTACCTTCTAGAAAGGTGTGGATTTCAGGCTTCAAGGAAATGTTAAAGGCAAAGTTTAATGTTGTGCGCTTGTGGGGAATGATTTTTGTATTAGCTACTTAAAATTTAATTTCTTTTCCAGTTTTGGGAATGAAAGATAAGTCACACTAATTTGGTAAAAGCAAAAATAAAAACAAAAACAAAACCACACCAGAAAACAATGCTTACTTTTCTACCTGTAGAAGTTGGAGAATTCCAACCCATCCTCCCCCCCTACTCACTTTTCAATTTACCAGCAGCTGTAGTTGATCTTCAGTTTTTATGCACACATCCACAAACAATTGTTTGTGGCAAATGTTTATGAATTTAAGATAGCTTTCCCATGGGTGCTTATCATATTAAAGAGACTCCTGTTTTTTTTTTCTTTTCCTTTTATTGGAGAGAGGGTCTCACTCTGTTGCCCAGGCTGGTGTGCAGTGGCACAGTCTTGGCTCACTGCAACCTCCGCCTCCTAGGTTTAAGCAATTCTTCTGTCTCAGCCTCCCAAGTAGCTGGGATCACAGGCATGTGCCACCATGCCTGGCTAATTTTTGTGTTTTTATAGAGACGGAGTTTCACAATGTTAGCCAGGTTGGTCTTGAACTACTGACCTCAGTAATCTGCCTGCCTCAGCCTCCCAAAGTGCTGGTATTACAGGCGTGAGCCACTGTGCCCTCCAAGGACACTACTTTTTTAAGAGTATCTTTTGTTTTGTGCTCAAATTAAATTAATCTTCCACAGAGAAACTTTAAAAATGTATCATTTTCCTAACAGAATGAGTATGATGTATTTTGAGGGGAAGAGTTTGCAGTAATCTCTGGTCTTTGTCCCCCCTTATTAGTGTAATTGGAAAAAAAATTACTTCTTTACCGTCATTACTTTGAATCTTCTTCATTTTTCTTTTGCTACTGGAATTTTCTTAGAGACACAATAGGAAGTAAAATAGTTGAATGCATTGTGATGAAGTACGAATCAGTTGGTGTCTTCCTTTTAATTTTTAAATCTCTTCCTAAGCCATTAACACCAGAGTCAACACAAATACCTTTACGATTAAGTCAAATTGGCCCCTTCAAGAACCTGTCAGTCCTGCTCTTTCAGGTTGCCAGGGAAGAGTTGTGAAAGGCAATCCCAGCTCTCATCTACCTGGCCTGCCTTTACTGCTTCCTCCCTCCTTCAGATCTTAGGAGTAAGGAAACAGCCACGTTTTACCAAAAAACCTATTTATTTGTCATTTATTTCACTCTTGCCCATTTTAGTTGATAAATTCTTTTATTTTTGGTAATGCTCCCCTCCTCACATCCAGTTGAGATTAGGCATCAGTTCATGGGGGGAAAAAAGAATGATTAAGATTATTAGTGAGCTTTACATTTGTGAAAGGAATTGGAGAAGGAATACTAATAATATTTGAGAAAAATTTCTGTACGTGAGGTGTTGTGCTAGATGACCTCGAAGAAACATGCAGTCTAGTTATTAGTATGATATAACTTGTAGAAGAATCAGAGTGTTTATCATTTGGGGAGAAGGCTAATTTCTTTAGAATAGTGAAGGAGAGGCCGGGCGTGGTGGCTCACACCTGTAATCCCAGCACTTTGGGAGGCCAAGGCAGGCGAATCACGAGGTCAAGAGATCGAGACCATCCTGGCCAACATGGTGAAACCTTGTCTCTACTAAAAATACAAAAATTAGCTGAGTGTGGTGGTGTGTGCTGGAGGCTGAGGCAGGAGAATCACTTGAACCTGGGAGGTGGAGGTTGCAGTGAGCCGAGATCGTGCCACTGCACTCCAGCCTGGCGACAGAGTAAGACTCCATCTCAAAAAAAAAAAAAAAAAAAAATAGGTGAAGGAGAGAAGAGCTAGCAATGAATGGGGAGAATAGTAGCAAGAGGAAATAACTTTATGAGGTCATGAGAACCTAAGGCTCAGTATTTGAAGATCTCTGACTTATGAGAAAGCAGGCATGTAAATAAAAAATAAACAATGTTGGCTCCAGATTTTGATATGTGTGTGGTGTGTGATATAGGAGAGGCCCTGATATTTACCTGGAAGTGTTAGAGTTGTATGGAAAAGGTGGCAAGATTGAGTAGCTTAGGGCATGTAGTGTGGAGGCTGTATGCTGGAGTTTTGGCATTAATAATTTGTATTTTCTGGGTTTTGGCATTAATAATTTGCATTTTCACTCCCCACATATTTTTCAAGCGTCTACTTCATGCCAGGCCTTGTTCTAGACACTGGAGATACAATAACAAAAATACAGATCTTGCCCTTATGAGGCTTAAATTGTTGAGGCAGACAGACAGTGATAAATAAATACATAGAATGTTGGGAAGGAAAATATGAGGGTTTCAGAGGGTGGAATGGGGAAGAAAGGATTCACTGATAAGATGCCATTCGAGCTAAGACCTTTAAAGGTGATATCTAAGGTGAGGAGAGAGCTTTCTAGACAGAAGGAACAGCTGGGGGAAGGGAGCATGCTTGGAATATTTAAGGAGTATCAAGGAGGTAAAAGTGGCTAGAGTAGAGGAAGAGAATGGAAGAAGTCATGTCAAACAGGTAGTAATGGAAGAAGTTGTGTCAGACAGGGTCTTGCCCATTGTAAGGACTTTGGCTTTATACCTCAGCAAGATGAGCAGCCATCGGAATGTTTTAAGCAAAAGAGTGAAACCATCTTTAAAAGGGACCCCTTGTAAGGATTCAGAATAGACTTGGAGGGAAAATAAGTAGAAGCAGCAGGGGGACTAGTTAGGAGGCTACTTTAATAAATCCAGGCAGAAGATGAACTAAAGTGGTAGTGATAATATATGTGAATATGTATTTTGATACATATTCAAAATACAGGATTCTGAATACATTTTTGAAGGTAGAGCCAACAAGATGTGCTAAAGGATAGAATGTGGGGTTTGAGAAAAAGGGGAGTCAAAGATGACTCAACAGTATTTAGAGGGCCAGGCGCAGTGGCTCAAAACCTGTAATCCCAGTACTTTGGGAGGCTGAGGCAGGAGGATCACTTGAGCCTAGGGGTTCAAGACCAGCCAGGGCAACATGGCAAAACCCCATCTCCAGAAAAAGAATTTTTTAAAATTAACTGGGTGTGATGGTGTTCACCTGTAGTCCCAGCTACTTGGGAGTCTGAGGTGGGAGGATTGCTTGGGCCTGGGAGGTTGAAGCTGCAGTGAGTCATGATCACTCCACTGCACTCCAGCCTGGGCAACAGAAGGAGACCCTGTCTCAGAAAAAAAAAAAAATAAGTGCTGCCTGGGCAACATGGTGAAGCCCCATCTCTACAAAAAATTCAGAAAATTAGGTGGGTGCATTGGCATGCGTCTGTGGTCCCAGCTACTTGTGAGGTTAAGGTGCGAGGATTGTTTGAGCCCTGGAGATCAAGGCTGCAGTGCGTTATGATCGCGCCTCTGCCCTCTAGCCTGGGTGCCAGAGTGAGGCCCTGTCTCAAAACAAATCAATCAAACAAGCAAACAAACAAAAATATATGTATATAGAGAGAATGAGCAGCCTCATGGGACAGCTGAGAAGATTTACTGAGCTTTTTAATGGAAAACATACATACTTAAAATGAGTTTGTCTTTACTATTGTGACTGTTATTTATAATTATCACAAAAGGCAGTATGGCAGAGACTTGGGCTTAAAATTCTTGCTTTAAAACTTACTATTGTATTTTATGCCTAAAATACATATTTGCCATGATTCTGATCTCTCAGAGCCTTAGTTTCCTCATGTGTAAGATGAGAATAACAAATTACCTTGTGAGAATTAAATTAAGATAATTTAAAGTACTTAGCAGAGGAATGGTACATAACATAAAGTAAGTGCTTAATAAATAAATGGTTGCAGATGCATGATGCTAAACTTTTGCTCTCGGTTATCTCCTCATCCCCAGAGAAAAGCATAATCTTCAGTCATGAATTTTTCTGAGGCTAGAGCATACAAGTGCCATCCTGAGGCCATGCAGTATAATGTTCTGGGACTAAAAGATATTTGATGGGAGTGAATGCTTGCCTTCAGTGTCAGCCTCAACATTGAGGATATACTTCAAGAATATTTGCTTTCCTTAATAACCTAGTAGGTATCTGTTACCTTGGAATTCATATAAACTTTTCTGAATGTGTTTATCTTAACTTTGCATTACATCATGGGTAACAAATTGTGTAAATTTACTAACCACATTATAAAATGAATCCTACACTTTATTTGGCTCTTTAAACCACTTTCTTTACATTTGGAGGAGGCGAACCCCATTGTGGTATGGTATAATTTTGTCAGCGGGTTCGTTTTTCATTCTATTCATATTCTTGATAATTTCATAATCTTTATATTTTAGAAAGGTTATAGAAGCTTTAATCTTTTAAAACATATCCTATTATATGTCTCTTCAGTTCAGTGTTTCTCAACCTTAGATATAATATTAGAATAATCAGAGGGAACACTTAAAAATACCAATGCCCTGGATTGTACCCCAGATCAATTAAATCAAAATCTTAGGAATGAGGACCCCTAGCATTAGTATATTTTGAGTTCCCCAGTATGCAGCAAGGGTTGAGAACCACTGCTTTAGTTGTTTTTTCTGTTTTTACATATCTATAAAAGTTTGGTGATTTCAACACGTCTATTAGTATTCCATATATGGTTGGCTTTTTATAGAATTTGGGATATAATTTCTTTTTCCATTGTTCTTTCTGATGATAGCTAGCATTTTATTTTTAGGCAGTAGAATATTATAATTTGAATCACCTCCTTCTGACTGAGATGTACTGACAGAGTAATCTTTGAGCTGGAATGAACTTTGGAAATAATCAGGTCAATTAGGTAAAGTGAGGTTCAGAGAGAGGCTGAATGACCAAGAATGAAATAGGTTTTGTACAAGCTGTCACTTACATCTCCAGATATCTTTAGTTTTATTTTTTCATATTTTTTGTCTAGGGGCCAGGCTAATCATCTGTATTGTTCCAATTTGAGTATATGTACTCCCACAGCCAGCACTCTTTACAGTTTTCTTTTTTTTTTTTTTTTTTTGAGGCGGAGTCTCGCTCTGTCACCTGGACTGGAGTGCAGTGGCCAGATCTCAGCTCACTGCAAGCTCCGCCTCCCGGGTTTACGCCATTCTCCTGCCTCAGCCTCCTGAGTAGCTGGGACTACAGGTGCCCGCCACCTCGCCCGGCTAGTTTTTGTATTTTTAGTAGAGACGGGGTTTCACCGTGTTAGCTAGGATGGTCTCGATCTCCTGACCTCGTGATCCGCCCGTCTCGGCCTCCCAAAGTGCTGGGATTACAGGCTTGAGCCACCGGGCCCAGCCTACAGTTTTCTTTAAAGCCCTTTTAGATACACTGTATCATTTAACCTGTACAACCTTCTGAGGTAAGCAGAGCCACACTGATGATTATTTATTTATTTTTTTAAATAACAGACATAAAGATGTTACTGTGTTTTACTGCTTTCCAGCTTATTTTATTGGTTACATTTGAGATTTTCTCTGTCTTTGGTGTTCTGTAGTTTCATTATGATGTGTCACAGTATAGATTTCTTTTTTTTAAGGTGGAATCTAGCTGTGTTGCCCAGGCTGTAGTGCAGTGGCACGATCTCGGCTCACTGCAACCACCACCTCCCAGATTCAAGCGATTCTCCTGCCTCAGCCTTCTGAGTAGCTGGGATTACAGGTGTGCGCCACCACGCCCAGCTAATTTTTTGTATTTTTAGTAGAGATGGGGCTTCACTGTGTCAGCCAGGATGGTCGTCTCCTGACCTCGTGATCTGCCCGCCTCAGCCTCCCAAGTGTTGGGATTACAGGCGTGAGCCACTACACCCAGCCTAGATTTCTTTTTATTTTGTTTGGGACTTCATTAGACTCCTTGAATTTGTGGATTGACTTCTCATTAGTTCTGCACATTTCTCACTTGCTGTCTTGTTAGGTTTGTCCTTGATTGCATTTTACTTTCTTCTCCTTTTGGGTTTTTGATTTCATGATCTTATGGCTTCTCCATTATCTGTGCTGTATTTTCCGACTTTTTATCTTTCCATGCTTTATTCTTGATAATTTATTCTGACTTATTTTCCAGTCTGTAAATGACTTATCTTCCAGTCCATTAGTTTTCTCTTCAGTTGAGTCTAATTTCTTAAAACCATCCACTGAATTTTTAGTTTTGGTTATTGTTGAAGTTCATTTTGGTTTCTTTTCAAATCTGCTCAGTCATTTCTTAAAAAAATATTGTTCTGTTCTCTGCAGATGTTTTCAGTGTCATCTTTAATTCTTTAAATGTAGTAAGTAGTTATTTTTTAGTGTCTCTGCACTTCTTTTATCTGAGGTCTTAGAGGTGCCTTTGTGTGGTCTGTTGTTTCTGCTGGTTCTTGCTCATGACGACTTGTTCCCTTGTATCCTTAGTTTATCTTCGTGTGCTGTCTACTGTCCTTGAAAAACTGTGAGACTGGACAGGCACAGTGGGTCATGCCTGTAATACCAGCACTTTGGGAGGCTGAGGCAGGCGGATCACCTGAGGTCCGGAGTTCGAGACCAGCTTGGCCAATGTGGTGAAACCCTGTCTCTACTAAAAATATAAAAATTAGCTGGAGGTGGTGGTGGGTACCTGTAATCCCAGCTACTTAGGAGGCTGAGGCAGGAGAATTACCTGAACCCAGGAGGCAGAGGTTGCAGTGAGCCGAGATTGCACCCCTGCAATCCAGCCTGGGTGACAGAGACTTCATCTCAAAAAGAAGAAAAAGAAAAACTGCAAGACTAATCTGAGCTCTCAGATAAAGGTATCTTCTTCAGAAAGGTTTTTTTTTTTTTTTGCATTTGCTTCTGGTAGATGTCTAGAGTTATTACCAGTCTAGAACCACTTTATTTTTCTTGTTTTTTTGAGACAGTCTTACTGCCACCCAGGCTGGAGTGCAGTGGTTTGATCTTGGCTCACTGCAACCTCTGCCTTCCAGGTTCAAGCGATTCTCATGCCTCAGCCTCCAGAGTGGTTGGAATTATAGGTGTGCACCACCACACCTGTCTAATTTTTGTATTTTTAGTAGAGACGAGGTTTTGCCATGTTTGCCAGGCTGGTCTTGCCAGGCCTCAAGTGATCTGCCCGCCTCTGCCTCCCAAAATGCTGGGATTACAGATGTGAGCCACTGCGCCCGGCCCAGAATCACTTTAAAGTAAATGCATTACTTTAGATGTTTGGGCCACCTAGCTGATGTGAGTTTTGGTTGTGAATACATTTGAGGGCCAATATGCTTCTGTTTCATCTTTGCTTTGAAGACATAAGCCCTTTAGGGTCCTAGCTAAATGTGAGGTATATCACCTATTAGACTGTACACTCTGGAGGATTGGGCTGTTTGATTTTTGCTCCTTGGGTCCTGGCTGTTTGTTCTGATTGTCCAATATCCTAAGGGCAAAAATGGCTTTTTGTTCCCTTACCTCACTGGGTTCCCATTTTCTCTTTTATTTTGGCCAGATAATTCCTTGCTATTTTTGTGTTGCTTTTAAGAAAATTGTGGGCCGGGCGCGGTGGCTCAAGCCTGTAATCCCAGCACTTTGGGAGGCCGAGACGGGCGGATCACGAGGTCAGGAGATCGAGACCATCCTGGCTAACATGGTGAAACCCCGTCTCTACTAAAAAATACAAAAAAAACTAGCCGGGCGACGTGGCGGGCGCCTGTAGTCCCAGCTGCTTGGGAGGCTGAGGCAGGAGAATGGCGTAAACCCAGGAGGCGGAGCTTGCAGTGAGCTGAGACCCGGCCACTGCACTCCAGCCTGGGCGGCAGAGCAAGACTCCGTCTCAAAAAAAAAAAAAAGAAAATTGTGAAAATATTTTGTCCAGAATTTTTGGCTGTGTTCAGTGGAAGAATTGCTGTTGGGCACCGTAACTGGAAACTGAATTCTCTTATTTTACTTTCAAAATCTGACAAATAAGAATGGCCCTACAAATTTTTTGGGGAGAAATAATATTGTCAGCACTTCTTTATCAAGACATGTACCTATTTAGTCCTGAACTTTATTTCTAAATCTACGTTTTTTTGAATGGTTAAAAAAAAAAACTACTTTTTTTTGAAGGGAGACCTACAGTTTTTCTCCAAAATCTTGGTAACTGAAGCAGAGTTTAAAACAAACAAAACCCTTTGCTATGCAGTCTTTAAAAGGTGTTTGAAAGTTCAGATAATCTGGATAGAGTCCCCTTTGCCAGCCTGCTGTCTCCCTGATGTCAGCTATACTTTTGATTTACTAATGTGTGTAGCATCCAGGTTTCAATTCTGGGCCATTAGAAATAAAGTTGTCCTTGGACCTCTGGAGTTTCTTGCCTTGGTGGCCAATTTGACAGAACAATCTATTGACCATCATAAATTGGATAGTGGAAAGTATGGGTGTCAGAGTCAGACATCTCTATCACTTTCAGTTTACAATTTTTCTAGGCCTCATTTTTGTAAAATGTGAGTGATAATTTCCCTACTAAGCAGGATCACTGTAAGGTTTAAAAAAAGATAGACTATGTAAAATATGTGATATATGATGGGTGTCCAGTAAGTGGTTTGCTTTTTTGTTGGTTGAGATTTCTATGGACAGAAGGCATTAGATTTATTATTTATATAAGTCCGTAGAAGCCAAGAACCAGTTTCAGTGATCCGTTTATCATAGTAGTACTTACATTCCCTTTGTCCTCTAAGTACAGGTTGAGCATCCCTAATCCAAAAACCCTAAATTCAAAATGCTTCCAAATCTAAAACTTTTTGAGTGTTGACATGATGTCATAAGTGGAAAAATCCATACCTGACCTCGTGTGGCAGGTTGCAGTCAAAAAGCAGGTGCACAACAGAATTTAGTATCCTGTAGGGAAAAATAAAATTACCTTTAAACTGTGTGTATAGGGTATATATGAAACATAAATTAATTTTGTGTTTAGACTTGGGCCCCAGGATACCTCATTAGGTATATGCAAATATTCCAAAATCTGAAATCCAAAATACTTCTGGTCCCAAGCATTTCATATAAGGGGTACTCAATCTGTAGTGGTTTGAGGACAATGAATTGTGTGTTGGAAGTAGGGAACAGGCTAGAGATGGCAAAAGTAAAGTGGTGATAGCTTGTAGACATTAAGGACTGGACGTAGTAATCAAGGCAGATTTGGAGTTCAGGAGAGAAGCTCGAGGCAAAAGAGAAACTGAGGAAGGGGTTAGAAGGGGAGAACAGACAGAAGAAGGGAGGAGAGGGGTGGAAAGAGCAGAGCAGAGGAGAAACTGCACACATTAACCTGTTCTTAACTCTGCAAGGATGTCTTACCTTTATTTTTCATTTCAGCACTTGTAGAATCCTAGGGCTGGCAGGGATACACACGCATGCACATGCACATATGCACACATGTGCACTGCCCTCCTCCCTCGATTTTCTTTCTTCATTAGACTAAGAATATTTTACCTCAGAGGGACCTTAGAATTTAAGTAATCTCATCCCCCGTTTCATCAGTTAGGGCTAGAGAAAGGAAGTGACGTTTCTCAGGTCACTCTGTGAATTGGTTTAGTCTTAGTTTAGAATCCAGGAGTCCTAGTAGCCAGGCCGGGGCGTTGCTCCCTGTACCATATCCTCTCCTTTTGTTGATCCTTCACTCTGTGTAGCTGCTTCTGACCCGAAGGAGCCAAGTGAATTTTAATACTTAGATGATTAAGTATGGTTTGAATAGCTGTCATAATTTAAAATCTTATCACTTATTATTTGAAGTTTTTTTTCAAGTAAAATAATTTAGTGAAATAGTATAGTAAGGGGTTCAGGAAAGTCTAACAATTTGTGTTTCTCAGAAGTGTTTAACAGTGTTCTTGGGCCGGGCACAGTGGCTTATGCCTTTAATCCCACCACTTTGGGAGGCCAAGGCGGGCGGACCACCTGAAGTCAGGAATTTGAGACCAGCCCAGCTAACATGGTGAAACCCCGTTTCTACTAAAAATACAAAAAATTAGCTGGACATCATGGTGCGTGCCTGCAATCCCATTTATTCGGGAGGCTGAGGCAGGGAGGATCGCTTGAACCCAGGAGGCAGAGGTTGCAGTGAGCTGAGATCAAGCCATTGCACTCTAGCTTGGGCAATAAGAGTGAAACTCTGTCTCCAAAAAAAAAAAAAAAATGTAGTTCTCTCATTTCTTTAAATAATTTTATTTTTGTGTAGGGTTTACTGAAATAAAATCCTTATTTCATCTTAAAAAATCTACAAATTTGGAGCTTTTTTTTTTTTTTTTTTTCTGGTTGAGACAGAGTCTTACTCTGTCGTCCAGGCTGGAGTGCAATGGCGCAATCTCGACTCACTGCAGCCTCTGCCTACTGGATTCAAGCAATTCTGCCTCAGCCTCCCAAGTAGCTGGGATTACAGGTGCCCATCACCACACCTAATTAATTTTTTCTATTTTTAGTAGAGACGTGGTGGGAAGGTTTCACCATGTTGGCCAGGCTGGTCTTGAACTCCTGGCCTCAAGTGATCCATCTGCCTCAGCCTCCCAAAGTGCTGGGATTACAGGCATGAGCCACCACGCCCAGCCAAATTTGGAGCTTTTTTAGCTTGCTCCAAGGGTAGCTTGGATATACATTTCTGTATATACATTTTAATATAGTTTGTTTTTATTGATCATATGTCAAATATTGTGATCTTTGATACATAAAAGATCGGGCACTTTGATTTTTAAGTCATTTTTAATTTTATGTTATTTGATGAACCTAAAAATTTGATGTTTAGTTTGTTAATTTAAATTTAATTTTATTTTATTATTATTTTTTTTTTGTCGAGACGGAGTCTCGCTCTGTCGCCCAGGCTGGAGTGCAGTGGCCGGATCTCAGCTCACTGCAAGCTCCGCCTCCTGGGTTTACGCCATTCTCCTGCCTCAGCCTCCCGAGTAGCTGGGACTACAGGCGCCCGCCACCTCGCCCGGCTAGTTTTTTGTATTTTTAGTAGAGACGGGGTTTCACCATGTTAGCCAGGATGGTCTCGATCTCCTGACCTCGTGATCCGCCCGTCTCGGCCTCCCAAAGTGCTGGGATTACAGGCTTGAGCCACTGCGCCCGGCCTTAATTTTTATTTTAAAGAGACTGGGTCTCTGTTGCTATGCTGCCCAGGCTGGAGTACAGTAACTCTTCATAGGCATACTGATAGTTCACTGCAGCCTCACACTCCTGGCTCAGTTGATCCTCCTGCGTCAGCCTCCAGAGTAGCTGGGATTACAGTCTTGACCCACTACATCTGGTTATTAGTCTATTTTTAGGCTGTTTTACATATGCTATGGTAGAACAGAATAGTATGTTATTGAGAACCCGCTCCTGATGTTTAACGTGGGTTCTTTTCTATTTCCTAAGTGTCTCAGCTGGTTTGAGAAATAAATGGAAAGAGCACAAGAGAGAGAAATTTAAAGCTGGGTGTCCAGGGGAGACATCACATGTCGACAGGATCCGTGATGTTCCCCAAGCCGTAAAACCAGCAAGTTTTTATTAGCTGTTTTCAAAAGGAGAGGGAGTGCATGAATAGGGTGTGGGTTACAGAGATCACATACTTCACAAGGTAATAAGATATCACAAGGCAAATGGAGGCAGGGCGAGATCACAGGACCACCAGATGAGGCGAAATTAAAATTGCTAATGAAGTTTCGGCACTGTCGTTGATAACATCTTATCAGGAAACAGGGTTTGAGAGCAGACAACCAGTCTGTCCAAAATTTATTAGGTGGGAGCGCTACAGGAGACCAGGGCTTATTTCATCTCTTTGGCTTCCACCATAAAAGACGGCACGTCTTAAAGGGGCCATCTATAAGCCTACCTTCAGGGCGCATTCTCTTTCTCAGGGATGTTCCTTGCTGAGAAAAAGAATTCAGCGATATTTCTCCTTTTGCTTTTGGAAGCAGCCAGTTCAAAGTTACCTCTCTTGTTCCCTGAACATCGCTGTTATCCTGTTCTTTTTTCAAGATGCCCAGATTTCATATTGTTCAAACACACATGCTCTACAAACAATTTGTGCAGCTGACACAATCCTCAGGGTCCTGAGGCTACATTCATCCTCCTTAGTTTACGAAGAAGATGACGGGATTAAGAGATTAAAGACAAGACAGGCATAGGAAATCACAAGGGTATTGATTGGGGAAGTGATAAGTGTCCATGAAATCTTCACAATTTATATTCAGAGATTGCAGTAAAGACAGGTGTAAGAAATTATGAAAGTATTAATTTGGGGAACTAATAAATATCCATGAAATCTTCACAATTTATGTTCTTCTGCCGCGGCTTTAGCCGGTCCCTCCCTTTGGGCCCCCTGACTTCTCGCAGCAGTATGTCAGCTGTGTATTTGCTCCTATGCAGAAAGTTATTTGACAAAATAAGATCACTCCGGTAGACTTAATGCTGTTTTTTGTTAAAAATAAAGTACCTTGGCCGGGCACGGTGGCTCACGCCTGTAATCCTAGCACTTTGGGAGGCCGAGGCAGGCGGATCATGAGGTCAGGAGATTGAGACCATCCTGGCTAACACGTGAAACCCCGTTTCTACTAAAAATACAAAAAATTAGCTGGGCATGGTGGCGGGCGCCTGTAGTCCCAGCTACTTGGGAGGCTGAGTCAGGATAATGGTGTGAACCCGGAAGGTGGAGCTTGCAGTTAGCCGAGATTGTGCCACTGCACTCCAGCCTGGGTGACAGAGCAAGACGCCGTCTCAAAAAAAAAAAAAAAGTACCTTATCTGAATAAGATAATGGAATATTATAAAACATTGATATGTAAGAAGGAAAATTTATTATAGAATTGACTGGAAGCAGTGTGGCAGAAGACAGAAGCAGTAGGTATTTTGTTTTGTAGATGAGATGGACAGAAAAATAAGGGAATAAGAACCCTGGAATTAAGGTGAACTGGGGAAGTATTGAATAAGGTTGGGTGAAATAGGTATTTTGGGTGTGGCAAATATGCATCACAACCAGAAAGATTCAAGGCAAGGACCGGGGGAATGTTTCATTACTGAACACACAGGTTTCATTAGCATTCATTTAAATGTGAGAGAAATCAGATCCAATACCAGTATATCTAGTTAGGAGAAATAAACACCATGTCAGATTCCACAATGGTGATACCAATTTCACCTAATGGAAAATTACAGCCCAGATCTGGGATTTGTTGTTTTTTTGTTTGAACTTCCTAAATGAGAAGGTTAACCAGTGAGCAAAAGAGCTTAATTTATAGGCACAACCAAAACCTGCTCCTGAGGAATGTGGATTGGTGTAAAGCTGAAAGGAGGAAACAGGGAGGAGCCTGTGATCTGGGTCAGTGCACTTGCTGAACTTGAAAAGTAGAGTCATCCAGGGGAGAAGGTATCCATGGCCCTAGTAATTCAATCCAGTACTTTATCTGTTGTTTCTTCTTTCTGTTCTTCATCTGCCAACATTAATAATAATTTCATTTATTGACATTTTCTGTGTGCCAGGTACAGTTTTAAGTGCTTTACATCTACAGTCTATTTTAATCTTTGTAAAACTGTGTGTGGTAGATATTAATCATTCCCAAATGGATAGGTGAGAAATTTGGGAAGAAAGGTTAAATAATTTGCTATAGAAAAGAGCTGAGTGATGGGTCTGGGCATGGTAAGCAGAAGGAGATATTTTGGCTTTTTTTTTTTTCTCCCATGCTTCAGGGTCACTGTGCAGGGCTGGAATGTTTTCTTCCCCCTTGTTTGCCTAGTGAATTTCTAATCATCTTTCAATATTCCATTAATTCTGGGGAACCTGTCTGACTTCCAGGCACAAGGAAGCTTCGTGCTTCCCTAACAGCTTGTATTATAAAGCAGAAGCATTGTTATCCAGCACCATCCAGACTGGTGGTTGATGAGTTAATTGGAAAAGATGTTAAAATAGTATCTTAAACAATTTGTTTCAGGTTAACAGTATGTCGATGTATAGTCCTTTCCCGGTGTAAGACAGGCCTACCCACCCTTCACATTTTTGTTTCTTAAAATTAGAATGCTAATTCAAGTTTTGTATTGTCATTCTTGAATAAGCCACAATTGTGTGTGTGTGTGTATTTTTGGGATGAAATTGTTCCACCTTACATCGTCAGATGTTAGAATCTTGGAAGGAGTGCCGCATAACCTAGATCCTTTGCACAGGCAGTTTACAGTAGGGTCCGTGCTCCTGTGGGAATCTAATGTTGCCTCTGATCTTATAGGAGGCGGAGCTCAGGCGGTAATGCTGGCTTGCCTGCTGCTCACCTCCTGCTGTGCCACCCAGTTCCTAACAGGCCATGGACCCATATCGGTCAGTGGCCCAGGGGTTGGGAACCCCTGTCCTATCTCATCCTTGGTATATTTGTTTCATTAGTAGACTCTGAGTCACCTAAGGGCGTTTTTATTTCTCTAAGGCCAGTGGAGTGACTGGCACAGAGTAGCTGCCTAACAAGTGGTTCTTAAATGAATGAATCATATATTAGGTTACACTGTTACTCAATATGTATTAACGTGTCTATATATGTATATCTTGTCTGTCAGCTAAATCGTGTCCTTAAGGGCAGTACCTGTGTTTCAGACATCTTTGATATTTACCGTGTTTGCCACAAATTTAGTGAATGTACAGTATATGTTGGTTTTAGGGGAGCAGTGTATCTGTCCCTTTTGCTGCTTGCTAATTCTGCCTTACGACTTCCACTGGAAAGAGCTTTTTAGTGCAAATAATGTCTGCATTTTATTGGATAAAGCATTGCCTGGGCCATACCAAATCATTTTGACAGAGGTCATTTCAGGGATGCCACAGGCTTCATAATTGCTACTTGATGCTAGTTGTAGCAAATTGCGCTTGGGTTTTGGTGGTATGAGTATAGTGTTATCTCCTTCCACCCCCCTTGTGTGTTAATCACTGACTGCCAGGAAATGTCTTTGGCATAACATCCTAAAAAGTTTTTATCAGCAGGGCCCTGTAACAGTTTTTTCCTTTTCTAAAGCCTATGCCCTCACATTTTTTACAAGTGTCTTATTCCTTCTAAATTGAGAACTAATTGAATATTTTTTCCTTGTAGATAAATCTTATTTTAAATATCTAGTTATCATTACTTTCCATTCTCCTTTTCTGATTTTGTTTATATGTTACATTACCAATGTTTTATGATATTTAAATTTTTCGAACTCTGCTTTTTAAAATAAATAATATAAATGCCTCAATTATCTGGAACTTAGACTGAAACCCTGTAATCTTATCTTTGAGTCTGCTTCCTCTCAAAAAACTTAGATTTAGCTTTTCAGATGCTTATAGCTAGCCAAGTAAGTGAGAACAAACACAAAAAGGCTAAAATACGCAAGTTCCAGAGTTGCCAAAGTTTCATATAAAATGTGTCATTGTGGAATTTAAAAAATTCTGTGCTTTTTCATCAAGGTTTTTGGTTGGGGCATTAGACACTTCCTGAAATCTGGCATTCTCCTAGGCACTGGGCATACCATAGAGAAGAGGCAGATATGGTCTCAGCTCACATGGAACATATAATCAAGCAGTAATTCTTAACCTTGGACAGACTTGAGTCCATTATGCCAATGATCATCTCCACTTTGCCATGCCATTTTAGTTTTCCCTAATTCAAAACCACTCCTGTAATCCTAGCACTTTGGGAGGCCAAGGCGGGCAGATCACCTGAGGTCAGGAGTTCGAGACCAGCCTGGCCAACACGTTGAAACCTCATCTCTACTAAAAATACAAACATTAGCTGGGCGTGGTGGTGTGGGCCTGTAATCCCAGCTACTCAGGAGGCTGAGGCAGGAGAATCACTTGAACTTGAGAGACGGAGGTTGTAGTGAGCCAAGATCATGCCACTGCACTCCAGCCTGGGTGATAGAGTGATACTCAGTCTCAAAAAAAAAAAAAAAAAAAAAAAAACCCAACTGACCAGTAACAACAAAATAACCCCTTTCTCAGCTCCCTTATCTGTTAGTACTGCCATCCTATCCCTCATTCTCCTTCTCTGAATTTCTCTGAACAACCACATTTACTACCTTCAGTTTTTTACTCGTCTCATCTTTCTGTCTGTTCCTTTGCTGTCTTTCTCTTTTTCTGTTTTTGGTTACTCATTTCTCTTGTGTTCTCGCTTCTGATCCTCTATTCAGATAATTGATTACCAAATTACATATTTTTTTCAGCAGTTACTCTTTAACTGACGTCCTCCCACTCTACCTAATTACTTTTCTTTGGATAATTTACAAAATTATCTCTCTAATTAGTCTTGATACTTTTTTGCAGTTAAAAGTTTACATGTCCAGTTTTTGCTAATGTCTTCATCTGGATGACCTACTATAACTTGAAACTCAGTCATCCTTTCTAAAATCCTTTTCCCAAACCTAGTTGGCCCTTTTCCTTAGATCTAGCCCCCAGTTTACCCTTTCTAGAAACCTAGCCTCAGCTTTCACTTAACCTTTCACTTTCTTATAGTCACTCTTCTAGCCATGCGTTAGTTTTGTAAAATATGTAGTTTAAAATCCATTTTTGATCATTTAATTCCTAATACTACTTCTTCCATGGTTACCTCATCACCTCATAACGGGGTGACTGAAGTGGAAGTCTTCCCTAATATTTCACTTCTGGTTTCTCCCTTGGCCAAAGTAGTTTACATAGTATTGCCTCCCAAGCTTCTAAAAATTGATTTGTTCAACACATTCTTTTTATTTTTTATTTTTGCCTGTTATAGGTTTTAAATCTCTCCATGATTAGACTGTTTATATTTCCTACATATTAGAGCACAGTCATGAATTACTTAACAACAAGGGTATGTTCTGAGAAATACATAATGAGACAATTTCATTTTTGTGTAAACATCGTAGAGTGTACTTACACAACCCTAGATGGTATAGCCTGCTACATACCTAGGCTATATGGCATAGCCTATTGCTCCTAGCCTGCAAACCTGTATAGCATGTTACTATATGGAATACTGTAGGCAGATGTAACACAATGACGAATATTTGCGTATCTAAACATATCCAGGCCCTAAACGTAGAGAAGGTATAACCTTATGGTTATGGTTATGGGACTACCATCATGTATATGTGGTTCATCATTGACTGAAATGTTGTTGTTCAACACATGACTGTACTCTTTCTAAACCAAAATAGTGTTATCTTGCTTTGTACATAAATCATACCTGCTCTTTTTGTCATTGCTCAAAAGGTTTATTCTGGAATGTCCTTCTACCACCTTGTAGATTTATATATTCTTTATTCAAATTTAGCTCAAGTCCCATTTCCAACACTAAGATTTTTGGATACCCTCAGCTTTTAGTGATGTTTCTTTTTTAGTACTTGTTGTGTCATTTGGCACTTAGGGTGTGCTACCTTATACTGTTTTTTACTTGCTTCTTATGAATCTGTTCAGTCAATTTAACAAATATTTGTTGAGCGTCTACTACATGCAAGTAACTGTTCTAGGAATTGGGGATATAGCAGTCAACAGCACAGAGAATCTCATCTCTTTAGCAACTTCCTCTGTACCTTTAAAAACAATTATCTCCAATACCTATCACAGTATATGTTGTTAATGATGTTAAAATTGTGTCCAAATTAACAGGTGGCCAAATTTAACATTGAAGTCCAAATTTCTTGGCTAATAATGCAGGTAAAAAAAATTGATCACACATTTTGGCTGATCAGAATACACTGGTAACTGGCTGGATGCAGTAGATCATGCCTGTAATCCCAGCACTTTGAGAGGCCGAGGTAGGCGGATCACCTGAGGTCAGGAGTTTGAGACCAGCCTGGCCAACGTGGTGAAACTCGTCTCTGCTAAAATACAAAAATTAGCCGGGTGTGGTGGCACATGCCTGTAATCCCAGCTACTTAGGAGGCTGAGGCAGGAGAATCACTTGTATCTGGGAGGCGGAGGTTGCAGTGAGCCCAGATCACATCACTTTATTCCAGCCTGGGCGACAGAGTAAGACTCTGTCACACACACACAGAAAAATAGAGTACACTGGTAACTGTAGAGGAGAGGATTATCATTCTACAGGATGAGGGGAAATGTTTTAGAAGATGGTTATTTTGCTTTTGATTTAATAATTAATTTTTTTTTTTTTTGAGACGGAGTCTCGCTCTGTTGCCCAGGCTGGAGTGCGGTGGCCGGATCTCAGCTCACTGCAAGCTCTGCCTCCCGGGTTCATGCCATTCTCCTGCCTCAGCCTCCTGAGTAGCTGGGACTACAGGCGCCCGCCACCTCGCCCGGCTAGTTTTTTGTATTTATTTTTAGTAGAGACGGGGTTTCACCGTGTTAGCCAGGATGGTCTCGATCTCCTGACCTTGTGATCCGCCCGTCTCGGCCTCCCAAAGTGCTGGGATTACAGGCTTGAGCCACCGCGCCCAGCCTTTAATAATTAATTTTTAAAAAATTAGCCAAAGTAATACTGCCTTGGAAGACGTTACTTTAACTGCATACCCTTCGTGTCCCCTGAAAAGGAGACAAATAAGCAGAATGCAAATAAATAAATAGAAATATTTTTTAAAAATACTTATTATATTGGGATCAGTACTTACCTCAGTTTTCCACATGTCATCTTTAGTTCCATATCATCACAGAATGTTAAACTCTTTAATTTGTAGTTGAGGGAACTGAAGTTGCTCAGAAAAGTTAAGTAACTATAATAAGGTTGCATATATTTGTGAGAGAACCAGGAGTAGGAATTTCCCAGCTGCCACTCAGTACTTTCTCTGTCAAAGGACATTGAATTTTTGTAGAACATAGTTCAGTGATTATATATATATTTATAAAATATATAAAAATAATATATATGTTCCCAAGTTATCAAGAAAAATTAGGTTATATTCACTGGGTTTTTTTTTGTAATAAAGGTAGGAATTTGTAGGTTCTTGAGATTTAATATACTTAGTGGTTAAATGATTTAATTTATTTTGAATATTTTTACATATATCTAGCATTTTATAGTATTTACTTTGTGATGTCTTTTGTTTTCAGACTGAATAAAAACTTTGACATTTCGATTTAATTTTGTATATTTTTAGCAGGAAGTGAATATTGATAGTTGAAATTCAGGTAGTTATTAGTAAAGGTTTGTTTTACTAAAACTTATCCTTCCTAGTTAAGGAATTTATTTATATTGACTTTTTTTTTTTTTTTGAGAGGGAGTCTCCCTCTGTGGCCCAGGCTGGAGTGCAGTGGCCGGATCTCAGCTCACTGCAAGCTCCGCCTCCCGGGTTCACGCCATTCTCCTGCCTCAGCCTGCCGAGTAGCTGGGACTACAGGCGCCTGCCACCACGCCCTGCTAATTTTTTGTATTTTTTTTTTTTTAGTAGAGATGGGGTTTCACCATGTTAGCCAGGATGGTCTTGATCTCCTGACCTCGTGATCCGCCCATCTCGGCCTCCCAAAGTGCTGGAATTACAGGCTTGAGCCACCGCGCCCGGCCTCTATTGACTTTTTAAAAAATGTTTTTGTGGCCGGGCGTGGTGACTTATGCCTGTAATCCCAGCACTTTGGGAGGCCGAGGCGGGCGGATCATGAATTCGGGAGATGGAGACCTTCCTGGCTAACATGGTGAAACCCCGTCTCTACTAAAAATACAAAAAAATTGGCCGGATTTGGTGGCATGCACCTGTAGTCCGAGCTACTCTGGAGGCTGAGGCAGGAGAATCGTTTGAACCTGGGAGGTGGAGGTTGCAGTGAGCTGAAATTGTGCCACTGCACTCCAGCCTGGGTGACAGAGCTAGAATCCGTCTCAAAAAAAAAAAAAAAAAAAGTTTTTGTAAGTTTGGTATAATGTGAATTAGGGAAAGATTTGGAACATGGATCATTGACTAGAAACTATCAACTTTTTTACAAAAAAGAAACAGTTTTAGTTCTTATTTGGAATTGAGTTAAATTTAGATTTTTAGAAGCTGTCTAAATTTTACATTAGAAGAAATGATTTAATGAAAATAAGAATACATGTATATACAAAAACACAGGATGCACAGAAACATATAAAGTGGAAAGTACCCCAGCCTCTCTCCATTCCTTTTTACAATCCTACTGTTTAGAGATAAATTCCATTAACAATTTAGTGTATATCAGATTTTGTGTATACACACACACACGGGATCTTTACTGAACTTGCATTTACCTTGGTAATAATTGGGATGTTTACATTTCAAGTCTTCTCAACAGGATTTTTCTTAATTCCTTAAGTAGAGACATCTTATACTTAAATACCTAGGAATAAAGTAAAGAATTTATAGGTTTTTTTTTTTTTTTTTTTTTTTTTTGAGACGGAGTCTTGCTCTGTCGCCCGGTCTGGAGTGCAGTGGCCGGATCTCAGCTCACTGCAAGCTCCGCCTCCCGGGTTCACGCCATTCTCCTGCCTCAGCCTCCCGAGTAGCTGGGACCACAGGCGCCCGCCACCTCGCCCGGCTAGTTTTTTGTATTTTTAGTAGAGACGGGGTTTCACCGTGTTAGCCAGGATGGTCTCGATCTCCTGACCTCGTGATCCGCCCGTCTCGGCCTCCCAAAGTGCTGGGATTACAGGCTTGAGCCACCGCGCCCGGCCAGAATTTATAGGTTTTATTACTAGTGTGAGTGGGATCTTTTTTCTATTTTGTCTCTAACTGGTTATTTCCAACACATGGGAAAGCTCTGCTTCTGTGTGCAAAGTCGTTTGGTCACTTTGCAGAAGTATTTCGTTCTTCCTCTTCTTTTTTTCTTTCTCATGTTTGGATGTTTTAGGTAGAAAAAAAATCAACTGGAAATATTTCCGGTATTTATACCTCTCTTTTTCTAGTATTTTCCGGTATTTATACCTCTCTTTTAATAGTACTGGCTATTAACTCTAGAGCTTTGTATCATGATGGTCATGCTACAGGGTTTTTCCTTAAAAAAAAAAAAAAAGTTTATTTTAAAGGTACATGAAAAGTGTGTAAAAGTGTAGTATTTATTGTTTTCTAGGAATTACTATGTGGCATGTTAAAAATGTTTCTAGTTTTCTGAGAGATGTTAACACTAATAGATGTTGAATTTTGTGAATTGATTTTTTGCATCTAAGATAATGTGTGTTTTTTCTCATTTAACCAACTAATGAAATAAAGTTGGTTCTGCAGTATTTTTCTTTTGATATACTGCTGTATTTGCTTTGTTAATATTTTATTTAGGATTTTTACTTCTGCATTCTTCTTCTTCTTCTTTTTTTTTTTTTTTTTTTTGAGGCGGAGTCTCGCTCTGTCGCCCAGACTGGAGTGCAGTGGCCGGATCTCAGCTCACTGCAAGCTCCGCCTCCCGGGTTTACGCCATTCTCCTGCCTCAGCCTCCCGAGTAGCTGGGACTACAGGCGCCCGCCACCTCGCCCGGCTAGTTTTTTGTATTTTTTTTTTTTTTTTTTTTTTAGTAGAGACGGGGTTTCACCGTGTTAGCCAGGATGGTCTCCATCTCCTGACCTCGTGATCCGCCCGTCTCGGCCTCCCAAAGTGCTGGGATTACAGGCTTGAGCCACCGTGCCCGGCCTTTTTTTTTTTTTTTTTTTTAAGACAGAGTCTTGCACTGTCACCTGGGCTGGAGTGTGGGTGCGATCTTGGCTCACTGCAACCTCTGCCTCCCAGTTCAAGTGATTCTCTTGCCTCAGCCTCCTGAGTAGCTGGGATTACAGGCGCATGCCACCACACCCAGCTGATTTTTTGTATTTTTAGTAGAGATGGGGTTTCCTTATGTTAGCCAGGCTGGTCTCGAACTCCTGACCTCATGATCCACCTGCCTTGGCCTCCCAAAGTGCTGGGATTACAGGTGTGAGCCACCATGCCTGGTCTCTGCATTCTTAAATATAAAGTCATTATGTATTTTTGATAATGTTATTTGGAACTCAGGTACACAGAATTAAGTTCTCCTAGTTAGACATTGTTTGGTGTGCACATGGTCCCTCTGTTTAATTTACTTATCCATTTTTATCTCCATTCCTCTCATATTTATTTCTCTTTTTTTAAAAAAAAGTATCTTTATAAAATATTATTGTTTTTCTACACATTTTTTGTTTATAAAAATCAAATTGTACCATTTTTCTCTTTTTAAAAGATCCAGCTGTGATGTTTCATATATATTAAATCCATTACTTTTAATCATTTGAGATTTTCTTTGACATATTACTAAATATTGGAATTGCTGGTTTGTTGGCTGTGTATACACTTGATTTGACTAAGTACGGCACATTGCTTTCCGGAATGACTGCTCTGGTCTATGTTCCCATTTCAGTATGTGATCCCATATTGCTGCTAACACTTGGCATTATCTAGCATTCTACTTCTTGCTAGTCTGATACGTTTAAAGTTGTATCTCCTACTTATATTAATTTGCATTTCTCTGATTACGACTGAATTTAAACATCTCTTCCATAGTGTGTTAGCCTTTTGGGTTTCCTCTCTGAACTGCTTGTTTCTATCCTTTGTATTCCATCTAAGGAACATGGAATGTTTTTCTGTCCATTTATTGAAGTCCTCTGCTGTGTATTACAAGTGGGAACAGTTTTCTTTTTTTGTTCTACAATTTATTTTTGGCAATTTTTCAGGTTAGTGTTACAGTTTTAACAGAAAACAATGATAATTTTATTAAAGATAAGTCTATATTTGTAAGTTAAATGAAGTCATTGGGATTTGTGTTTATACTAGGAACATTACTTAAAATAACAGACATTGGCTTATGTAATGGATTTAATCTTTAAAGTATTTTCTTTGTCTTATTATCTTACACATTATTTTGTTTGTATGCACAAAAACTTGAATTGTTTATATGAGATTACCAAATATCCTGAAAACTCTTGGAACTGCAGCCATATATTTCCTCCTGCCTGTAAGGAGTGTCCACCTTGATGGTAAAATCAACAATGTGTGATCTTAGATATCAATCTTTCCTTCTTTATAACCTTTTTTCATTATATCTGCATTGCTTTTGTATATTAAGACAAAAACAACTTAATAAAAATTTAACTCTAGCATCTATATTTTCAACTGTCTGTTAGTGTTATATATTTGTTTTAAATATGAGTTTTTTGTTTTTTTGGGGCAGTGTTTCGCTCTTGTTGCCTAGGCTGGAGTGCAATGGCGTGATCTTGGCTCACTGAAACCTCCACCTCCTGAGTTCAAGCGATTCTCCTGCCCTAGCCTCCCAAGTAGCTGGGATTATAGGCGCCTGCCACAACGCCCACCTAATTTTTTTGTATTTGTAGTAGAAACAGGATTTCACCATGTTGGCCAGGCTGGTCTCGAACTCCTGACCTTAGGTGATCCACCCACCTCTGCCTCCCAAAGTGCTAGGATTACAGCCGTGAGCCACTGCGCTCAGCCAAGTTTGTTTTATTTTAACTGTTTTGTTTTTTTTTGAGACAGAGTCTTACTCTGTCTCCCACGCTGGAGTGCAGTGGCGTGATCTTGACTCACTGCAACCTCCGCTTCCCAGGTTCAAGTGATTCTCCTGCCTCAGCCTCCCCAGTAGCTGGGACTACAGGTGCATGACTCCACGCCCGGCTAATTTTTTGTAGTTTTAGTAGAGACTGGGTTTCACCGTTTTAGCCAGGATGGTCTTGATCTCCTGACCTTGTGATCCGCCCGCCTCGGCCTCCCAAAGTGCTGGGATTACAGGTGTGAGCCGCTGTGCCTGGCCTGTTTTAACAGTTTTATGTCTTCTGTTTTTGTGTGACAATGAAATGAGTTAATAAATATAATACTTAGAACAGTATAACATAAGAGCTTCATGAAAGTTTTTATTAATCTTATATATTTTAACATATATATAATTGTAGTCCCTGTACTTAGTTTTAATAATTGTATAACCAAAATAGATGTTTTTGCTTATTTTTCTGTCACTTCATACGAGAAAGTTCAGAAGGGAATTCAGCAGTTGTTCATGCTGATTACCTCTGGGGAATGGGATGAGGGTAAAGAGGTGGATGTCTCAGTTTTTGCTTTATATGTTTATGTACAGTTTTTTTTTTCTTCTATGTTACATTTTTAATGACTAACAAGAATTTAAAAAATCAGTCAAAATATAGTTTACTGAACTTTCTTTTTGAGCATTTGGGTGGTTTTTTGGTAGGGCAGTAATATATGGCAGAATAGTATTAATAATAATCATCAAAGAAGCATACATTAAAGCAATATGTATTTCTATTAATTAAAAAAAAAAAAAAATGGGCCGGGCGCGGTGGCTCACACCTGTAATCCCAGCACTTGGGGAAGCCAAGTAGGGTGAATCACTTGAGGTCAGGAGTTCGAGACCAGCCTGGCCAATGTGGTGAAACCCTGTCTTTACCAAAAATTCAAAAATTAGTCAGGTGTAGTGGCGCGTGCCTGTAATCCCAGCTTCTCAGAAGACTGAGTCACAAGAATTGCTTGAACCCAGAAGAAGGAGGTTGCAGTGAGCTGAGATCACGCCCCTGCACTCCAGCCTGGGCAACAAAGCAAGACTCCATCTCAAAAAAAAAAAAAAAAAAATTGATGCTAACACCCAGTACTGGGGGAGATAGATATGTTAGAACTGTACCCTCATACCTTGTTCATGGTGTTGTCAATTTGTCAGTATCTATTAAGAGATATGAAAGTTATATTTTACCTGTTGATCCCACTTATGGTAGTCTATCCCTGGAAAATCTTTTTAAAAAGCATTAAAATTCTATATGTATCAAGAGCAGTGTTGGCAAATGATTTTGTAATAGGGAAAAATTACAAACAAACTAAATATCCAGTTATAGTGGAATGAATATCAGGAATGCTTTTGACTGCTGGTAAACCCTTTTAACGGTGACTTAACAAGTAGAGGTGATATTTTTCTCATTTTTACATGAGAAAAATATGGGTAATCTAGGACTGGTGCAGTGGCTCAGCAATGATGTAAAGAAACTAGGTTTTTTTCTTTCTCATCTGCTATCCTTCATTGCCATTGTCCTTTTTGTTACGTTATAAGATTGCTATAGCTACAGACATTAAGACCACAGTGAAAAGCAACAAAAAGGTTTGTTTGGGTTATTTTTGGAGTAAGTCTCCTTTGTCAGTGAGTGATAAGCCGGAAGTGTCTTCTTCCCATCCCCAGCAGACATACATGTATCACTCATTGGTCACATAGCCATGTTTGGCCACAGTAGAATCTAAGAAAACAGGCCCTTGGCGTTCCAGATTCTGTAACTTGTAGGGAGGCTACAAGTTAGAAGGGGCTTGGGAATATGTATTTCGAATAGCCAGCCCACAACATCTACCACAGTGGTTAAGTAAGTTATGGTAAATCAACCTGAAGACTTGTAATACAACCAATAAAAATGATAGTATAAAAATAATAGAGAGGGTCGGGTATGGTGGCTCACGCCTGTAATCCCAGCACTTTGGGAGGCCAAGGTTGTGGGAATCACTTGAGGTCAGGAGTTCGAGACCAGCCTGGCCAACATGACAAAACCCGTCTCTGCTAAAAATACAAAAAAATAAAAAAATTAGCTGGGTGGGGTGGCGGGCGCCTGTAATCCCAACTACTTGGGAGGCTGAAGCAGGAGAATTGCTTGAACCTGGGAGGCAGAGGTTGCTGTGAGCCGAGATCATGCCGTTGCACTCCAGCCTGGGTGACAAGAATGAGACTCCATCTCAAAAAAAAAAAAAAAAAAAAAAGTTTACATAAGAAAATAAATTATAAAATTTTGCACCATGATTCTGTTCATGTTGAGAAATGCATTGAAAGGCAAATTCAAAGGAAATAATTCAGATGATAAAAATAGAAGCTAAAATAGAGCATGCCATTTAACAGCTTTGAGTATTACTTTTTTATGGGGTGGAGAGGGATGTGAAGAAAGAGGCTGCTGGTGTTCTTGGGTTGTATTTTCCAAGGCAAAATGACCAAATAATAGAGTCTGCACATAGCTTTATAGTCCCCTTTTGCAGAATAGATTGAACTAATTTGCATTGCCCCCAACAATATATAAATCTTTATATGTAATTCATCTAATATCTGTACTTCATCTGCCTGTGAACATTGGGTTTTATCTTTTTAATTTACTTTCTTTGTTTTGTTTTGTTTTGAGACAGGGTCTCACCTCTGTTGCTCAGGTTGGAGTGCAGTGGCAGGATCAACTGCTTACTGCAGCCTCAGCCTCCCTGGACTCAGGTCATCCTCCCACCTCAGCCTCCCTAAGTAGCTGGAACTACAGGCATGTGCTACCATGTTCAGCTAATTTTTGTATTTTTGTGGAGAAGAGGTTTGGCCATGTTGTTCCAGGCAGGCCTCAAACTCGATCTCCAGCAGTCCACCTGCCTTGGCCTCCCAAAGTGCTGGGATTACAGGCATGGGCCATTGTGCCCAGCCTAATTTACTTTTTTTTAAGACAAAAACATTTTCAAATTTACAGGAAAGTTTCAAGAGGAATACAGTAAACTTTTTACTCAGCTTTACCAACTATTCATATTTTCAACTGTGATAATTTGTATTTTTTATTACTAATTAGACTCTACAGTTTTCCATGTGATGATTCATCTCTATATATTCTCATGGTTCTTCATCAGTCTCCTGCCATTTGTTTCTGAGTAGAATCTGGTTATTTTGTTTATTAGTATTGACTAGTATTCACCTTTTAAGAAGGTAACCTTTTAAAAATTATTTCTCTTACATTTTTTCTATTTTCCTTTGAAGTACATCTTATATAAAATGCCTCATTTGAATATGTTTACTACATTATATCTTAACTCTGATTATAATCTTCATTTCTTCAGTAATCAGAAAGGGTTATACTATTTCTACAAGAATGCAAAAAGTACTTTAAAAATTAAACCATCAGTATTTTATGTGGATTATAAGTTCAATGAAAAATTGGACTATGTCTATGGTGGAAATATGACCCAAACGCTTAAAGTTTTGGTACATGGTAGGTACTCAGTAAATGAATGAATGGATTTTATTACAGTATATTGGTTAGAATATGAATGGATTCAAGTTCTTTCCAGAATCATTCCTTTTTGTCCTAATAAATACTGTATCATGATCTTTCCCTACCTAGTATTATATTACTTCTGATTTAATATACTTTTAGTTGTTACACTATTTTGAATCACTTTTTGAAACCTGTTTTATTTACTTTTGTTCTGTTCAGCAAATGCTTACAGAATAGTGATTTTGTGTCAGAAACTGTTTCCACTATTAAGTGGCAAAAGGAACTTTAAAAAGACTAGATGCTGGCTGGCTGGGCATAGTGGCTCATGCCTGTAATCCTAGCACTTTGGGAGGCTGAGGTGGGAGGATTGCTTGAACTCAGGAGTTTGAGACCAGTCTGGGCAGCATACTGAGGCCCTGTCACTGCCAAAAAAAAAAAAAAAGAAACAATAGATGCTGAATTTTGCTGAATACCTTTTTTGAATCTATTTTTGATTCCTACCTCATGTTACTGCTGTGAAGAATTAAGATACATAATGTGAATAAAATAGGTATATAAAAGTGCTTTGTGAGCCACAGTAGGAAAGCTAGATGTTATCATCACTTCTAATTAATGTATCTGAGATAAGGTATGGTGTATGATATATTAGGCAATTGGTCTGTAAAAGCAACAGGAGATCCCTGAGTGGCTTCCGAAAAAGAATGTCAGTACGGTGTACCCCTGTGCAGTACTTTGATTAAAACAAAAAACAGGCCAGGTGTGGTGGCTCACGCCTGTAATCCCAGCACTTTGAGAGGCTAAGGCGGGGGAATCACGAGGTCAGGAGATCGAGAGCATCCTGGCCAACATGGTGAAACCCTGTCTCTACTAAAAATACAAAAAAAAAAAAAAATTAGCTGGGTGTAGGGGCATGTGCCTGTAATCCCAGCTACTGGGGAGGCTGAGGCAGGAGAATCACTTGAACCAGCAAGTTGGAGGTTGCAGTGAGCCGAGCTCGCACCACTGCACTCCAGCCTGGCGACAGAGCAAGACTCAGTCTCAAAACAAAACAAAACGAAACGAAAACCAAAACAACTTGACACACTTAGAAAATGAAGGTTTGTGCTATTGGTTTCCTTTTATTTTAGAAAAATAAAGCATTGTTTAAATGTTTCTTGCAAATACAAATGTAATTTAAATTAATAAATGTTCAAAGATACCTGTAATTAAATTTCATTCAGCAGACATATATTATGTCTAATAGAGAACTTGCTAAGTAAGAGATAAAGGATGATTACATGAGCAGTCATAAAATTGTCAGTAAGAGTCCTAAAGGTCAGTGATAGGACAATAGTTAAAAGATATCAAATAATTGTTTATTCTTAAACATTAAACAGGATATTAATAGTTTTAATAACTTTGAAGTTTGACAACACCGTAAAAACATTACAGACCACTTTTATTTATGAAAATACATGCAAATAGCAAACACCAGCTAGGCTTAAACCTGCTACTTAATTACCCAGTAAGTGACAAAGCTGGAATTCAAACCAGATTTGAGCTGTACTAGTACTACCCTTGAAAAGGATTCCTGGCCGGGTGCGGTGGCTCAAGCCTGTAATCCCAGCACTTTGGGAGGCCGAGACGGGCGGATCACAAGGTCAGGAGATCGAGACCATCCTGGCTAACATGGTGAAACCCCGTCTCTACTAAAAAATACAAAAAACTAACCAGGCGAGGTGGTGGGCACCTGTAGTCCCAGCTACTCGGGAGGCTGAGACAGGAGAATGGCGTGAACCCGGGAGGCGGAGCTTGCAGTGAGCTGAGATTGTGCCACTGCACTCCAGGCTGGGCGACAGAGCGAGACTCCGTCTCAAAAAAAAAAAAAAAGAAAAGGGTTCCTTACGCTCAACTTTCCTTAATTTCTTAAACTCTTTTTTTTTTTTTTTAAATTGAGACAGAGTCTTGCTCTGTTGCCCAGGCTGGAATGCAGTGACATAATCTTGGCTCACTGCAACCTCTGCCTCCCAGATTCAAGCAATTCTCGTGCCTCAGCCTACCAAGTAGCTGGGATTACAGGTGTGCATCACCACACTTGGCTAATTTTTGTGCTTTTAGTAGAGGTGGTGTTTTGCCATGTCAGCCAGGCTGGTCTTGAACTCCTGACCTCAGGTGATCCGCCCACCTCGGCCTCCCAGGATGCTGATATTACTAGTGTGAGCCACCATGCCCAGCCAATTTCTTAAACTTTTGATTATACTAAATATGTTCCTTCTGCATGATAACACTGTTTTTATAAAATTAATCTCTTAAAATACTTTAAAATTCAAAATATACTTTTTAGATTCTTTAAGATACTCATTGCCGTGTTCATGGCTTTAGACGTGTGATCATAGCCTATTTGTTTTTCATTGACTTATTTTCATATTTCTTTGCCTTTTTCCCCCTACTTTTTCTTACAGCACTATTTACTAGTAATGAAATCATTTTAAAGAATACACTTTTTCTTCCTCCTGCTAACTGTTAAGAGAATGTTTTATAACCACTCTCATAGCCTGTAAGTTTCTTTTCTAAACTACCTTTTCAGGATACATATTTATTAAATTGCTTTCAGATGAATATGGTCATGTCTATGCAGCAAGTTTCTTTTCCTTTTCTTTCTTCCTTCCTTCTCTTCTTTTCTTTTTTTTCTTTTTCTTTTCTTTCTTTTTTAAGGCAGGATTTCGCTCTGTAGCCCAGGTTGAAGTGCAGTTGTACAAACATGACTCACTGTAGCCTCAACCTCTCTGGCTCAAGTGATCCTCCCACTTCAGCCTCCCTGCCAAGTAGCTGGGGCTACAGGTGTGCACCACCATGCTCCACTAACTTACTTAGTTTTTTATAGACATGGAGTCCCAGTGTGTTGCCCAGGCTAGTCTTGAACTCCTGGACTCAAGCCATCTTCCTGCCTTGACCTCCCAAAGTGATAAGATTACAGGCTTGAGCCATTATGCCTGACCTCTTTTTTCCTTCCTTCCTTCCTTCCTTCCTTCCTTCCTTCCTTCCTTCCTTCCGTCCGTCCGTCTTGCTCTTGTTGCCCAGGCTGGGGTACAGTGGCATGATCTTGGCTCACCGCAACCTCTGACTCCCAAGTTCATGTGATTCTGCTGCCTCAGCCTCCCGAGTAGCTGGGATTACAGGCATGTGCCACCACGCCCAGCTAATTTTGTATTTTTTAGTAGAAATGGGGTTTCTCCATGTTGGTCAAGCTGGTCTTGAACTCCCAACCTCAGGTGATCCGCCTGTCTTGGCCTCCCAAGGTGCTGGGATTACAGGCGTGAGCCACCCGTTCCTGGCCCTCTTTTTCTCTTTAACTGAGCTTATTTTTCTCTTCCCCAGCTTGTGTCTGGGTCCTACTGTCTTGGTCAGAGTATTTTACTATATTGACCTGGACAATTCTGCCATCATGAACCGTATTTTATTTTTATTTTTTTATGAACCATATTTTAAACCTGAATACGGAAGAGCATAGAGTATTTTGGAAGGATAATTTTAACACACACACACACACACACACACACACACACACACTTCTGAAAATTTAGCAACAAAATGAAAGGTGGTTTGTGATAGTTGATGTATCAACAAACAGGAAGAAGAAAGCCTATAATCTGTTTCAGAATGCTATTTCTGGGGCTGCAACATCAAAAATAGTCAAATTAAACGTTAACTTGCTGACTCATAAGATTTTCTCAGTTTAGAAGTTGGAGAACATATATATTCCTCTATTACCACTTTCCCTCTTTCTCAAATATAGTTTTTATAGTTTTCTGTTGGCTTCATCATCGTATTGAAAGATTATTAATCACTTACATATGTGTAGTTTTCTGTTAAGTCCTGTTCAATATATTAAAAAATTGTGATCTATGTTTGTAGTATCAATTAATAAGATGGTGTTAAATCAGATTACGTGTTCATTCACTTGGTCATTGTTAATACCTCACAGAATATAAATTGTGTTGCATGAGCATGAATTTCTCTCTTAATCCCACATAATTGTTTTAAAATTATGCACCATGTATCATTAGAATGAAAGATTATGTATCATTTATTGTAGTGGTAGAAGAAAATAAAACTAAAGCAGAATCCAATCCAAAAGCTTAGGTTACTACAGTAATTACTTCTTCATATACTAAAGACAGCATACTATTACTGTTTGAGAGTGGTGTCTTGGACAACTGGTTACTTACACTCTTTTCAGAGAAGAAATAGGAACATAAGCAAGCAGGAAGATTTTTGTCTAAATATGAAGCAAGAAAGGCTTAAATGTCTTTATTCAAGGGATTAGGCATCGTAATTTTTTTTTTTTTTTTTTTGAGACGGAGTCTCGCTCTGTTGCCCAGGCTGGAGTGCAGTGGCCGGATCTCAGCTCACTGCAAGCTCCGCCTCCCAGGTTCACGCCATTCTCCTGCCTCAGCCTCCTGAGTAGCTGGGACTACAGGCGCCCGCCACCTTGCCCGGCTAGTTTTTTGTGTATTTTAGTAGAGACGGGGTTTCACCATGTTAGCCAGGATGGTCTCGATCTCCTGACCTCGTGATCCGCCCGTCTCGGCCTCCCAAAGTGCTGGGATTACAGGCTTGAGCCACCGTGCCCGGCCAGTTTTTTTTAAGAGAAATTGTTTTCATGGTATTTCCTACCTGCTTTTGTCACTTTGCTTTTGTCTAAATACTTAATATTTATAATATTTATAAATTTATTATTTACATGTTAATACCAACATTTGATTTATTTTATTAATAGGAGCTCTAATTCACATTTCATAGCCACCTTTGTATGGGCAAAAGAACTGAGAATTAAAATTTTCAAAGTTTAAGGAAAAACACACTTTCTAGTTTATGGTAATTATTGTTTATATTTCTACTTTGTATGTTCTTACCTGTTTTTTTCCATTTACTGTGATTGAACTTTCATCTTTTAAATCAACATTGAATAACCACAGTATTGCAAGGCACTTTGGGATGGAATAGTTGAGTCTATTTTTATTTAGCTGTTATCCTCAGCAGATTTATAATCTAGTAGAGTGCAAAAATCCCCTTTTTGTGTGTCCTCAATACAAGTGGGAAGCACTTAGTAGGCACTTAGTTATTTTATGTTGAATGCATGAATGAAGGCTTCTGCCTTTAGAGGGCTTATAATCTGGTTTGGGATGAGATAAATTATGAACATTTTGAAAATTAAAAGAGAACAAGACAATAATTATGTAATAGTCCTAATTAAGTGAGATTAATTATAGAAGGTGTTTAGTAGAGTTCGTGATACATATTAAGTATACCAAAGTGCTTACTTTCTTGCCTTTTTGCTGAACATTAATATAAGTCCCATAAAGTGTTAAAATAATATGTACATACAGAGGTTGTTTTGTTTTGTTTTTAAATAGAAAATAAGAAATGCTCTTGGAATTCAGAGAAGGGATTACTGTGGTGTGTGTAGGCTCAGACTTGGACATTGGTAGAATCCGAAAATTAAAGGACCTTTGGAGAGGTAGGAGAGAGAAGAGCATAAGCCAAGGCACGGGGCTGGGAAAGTTCAGGTAGTAGCTAAAGACTAATTGTCTACTTACTTTTTTAAAAATATAAAATTAAGAGTTTCATTCCTCCCTTTGCCCACCATCCTCCCCTCTCTTGCCCAGGCTAGAGTGCAGTGGTGTAGTCTCAGTTCACTGCAGCCTCTGCCTCCCAAGTTCAAGTGATTCTTGTGCCTCAGCCTCCCGAGTAGCTGGGGTTACAGTCTTGAGCCACCATACCTGGCTCATTTTTGTATTTTTTAGTAGAGACGGGGTTTCACCATGTTGCCCATGGCTGGACTCAAACTCCTGAGCTCAAATGATGCATCCATCTAGGCTTCTCAAAGTCCTGGGATTACAGGCGTGAGCCACCGCACCCAGCCTAATTGTCTACTTTGATTGGAGCATAGGATGTGTGTGAGTAGGGATGTGGAAGACAAAGCTAGATAGAGGGGATGGGAACAGATTGTCGATAGCCTTATTCCATTGGGAAGAGTTTGGGCTTTATGTAGTTCCTTAAGATTTATGGATTCATAATTTATACATAAAGACTGAATGTTTTAGGCCGGGCGCGGTGGCTCAAGCCTGTAATCCCAGCACTTTGGGAGGCCGAGACGGGCGGATCACGAGGTCAGGAGATCGAGACCATCCTGGCTAACACGGTGAAACCCCGTCTCTATTAAAAAATACAAAAAACTAGCTGGGCGAGGTGGTGGGCGCCTGTAGTCCCAGCTACTCGGGAGGCTGAGGCAGGAGAATGGCGTAAACCCGGGAGGCGGAGCTTGCAGTGAGCTGAGATCCGGCCACTGCACTCCAGCCTGGGCGACAGAGCGAGACTCCGTCTCAAAAAAAAAAAGACTGAATGTTTTAAATATTAGAAGTGTTTCCTGTTGAAGAATACTTCTTTAGAGATCGTATACCTACCAACGGATAATCATGTTGGTTTAAAATATGTTTAAAACTCCTTTGGAGCTAACCACAAACAAAATCGTACGTTATAGAAGACTTATCATTTGCAAGTAATACATTCTGAGAGCTCTGTAAATCCTCAGATTTTAAGATTAAGACATCTTTTTGTGGAATTCTTTATCTGAATTGTATTTCCATTGAGAGTCATATGTTTTGTTTCTTACATGTACGCATATTCTACAAGTAAATTAAAAAAAATCTTTTCAACTTTAATGAAAGTTTTATTTCACTTGAATCCTTTTTGCTCAGGTTGGAGCATTTGCTAAATTAGTTCAGTGATTTTTGATGGTGGGGTATAGAACATTTCTGTTCTTTTTCTCGTTAAGAGCTGCCATTTTCTTAGTCCTTACATTTTTCTTTCTTTGTGGGGACAGAGGGCATTTTACATCAATAGATTTAGTTTTTTTTTCTTTTTTGAGACGGAATTTTGCTCTGTCACCCAGGCTGGAGTGCAGTGGTGTGATCTCTGCTCACTGCAAGCTCCGCCTCCCAGGTTCTCGCCATTCTCCTACCTCAACCTCCCAAGTAGCTGGGACTATAGGTGCCCGCCACCACACCCAGCTTTTTTTTGTTCGTTTTTTTTTGTAGAGATGGAGTTTCGCTGTGTTAGCTAGGATGGTCTCGATCTCCTGACCTCATGATCCACCTGCCTCGGCCTCCCAAAGTGCTGGGATTACAAGGTTGAGCCACCGTGCCCAGCCTAGTTTTTTTTCTTAAACTGTTTAGAGTGATTGCCTTTTAACAAATGCTTGGCTGGGCATGGCGGCACGCACCTGTGGGCCCTGCTCCTCGAGAGGCTGAAGCAGGAGAATCGCCTGAGCCTAGGAGGTCAAGACTACAGTGAGCTGTGATTGTGCCATTGCTCTCTAACCCTGTCTCAAAAAAACTTCCAAAGACAAATGCCTGGTGTTAGGCTAGACTCATGCTTTTAACCTCTAGATTGGGCTTCTAGCTTCTCCATTGCCTTAACAAAGTATCTTCTGGGTAGCTCTTAAAACAGTGGTAAGCATGAATGTTACATCTGTGAATGTCATACTGTCTCATGCTGTAAATCTGCAGAATTCCTCCCTTGATTAATACCTTATTCTCTCTTTTCTTCTACATAATGTGTATATGTACATAAACAGTTATCCTTCGATGTCTGTAGAGGATTGGTTCCAGAAACTCCTCCACCCAATGCAAAAAACTGTGGATGCTCAAGTTCCAATTTTCTTATATAAGTTGGCGTAGTATATGCATGTAAACTATGCACACCCTCCCATATACTTTAAATCATCTCTAGATTATTTATAATACCTAATGTAAATGCTGTGTTATACTATATTTTTAAAATTTTCTATTTATTGTATTGTTTATTGAATGTTTTTGATAGATGGTTGATTGAATCTGCAGATGTAGAACACATGGATATGAAGGGCTAACTGCGTGTGTGTGTGTAAATTTTAAAAAAATGGAATTTCTAGCCCTTTGAGCAAACATAAGGAACATTTATAAAAAGTTGAAAGATAGGAAGATGTGCTGAGGGAATTTAACTGACTGATTCGAGTTCTGAGGTAGCCTTTGGGATCTCAAAAAACCTACTGATGTACATTTATTTATATGCTGCCATAAGGTGACAATGTGGGTGTAATTAATTTAGTACTTTAAATGAGAATTTGGGCAATTGAGGGTTTTCTGTACACAGAAATCTATATTTGTAATCTTACATTTAGGGATGGAGAGATTGCTTTTGAAAGAATATACCACTATCTCCTATAGCATTTCAGAGGTAAAATGTTATCTAGAAGGATCACTTGAGCCCAGGAGTTCAAGGCTATAGTGAACTATGATCATGCCACTGCACTTCTAACCTGGCAGCAGAGAGAGACCCTCATCTCTAAAAAACATAAAATGAAATGTGTCTTTATTTTCAATATAATCCATCAATTCACATCTTATCTTTTTTTGAAATGTAACGAGATAAATAAAATGGTACAGTATTTATTAGGAAATAATAATTCAGGAGACTCACTAGTTTGTTAAAATGTAAAACTAGGCCAGGTGTGGTGGCTCACGCCTGTAATCCCAGCACTTTGGGAGGCTGAGGCGGGTGGATCACCTGAGGTCAGGAGTTCGAGACCAGCCTGGCCAGCATGGTGAAACCCCGTCTCTACTAAAAATACAAAAATTAGCCAGACACAGTGGCAGGCGCCTGTAATCCCGGCTACTTTGGAGGCTGACATAGTAGAATTGCTTGAACCCGGGAGGCAGAGGTTGCAGTGAGCCGAGATTGCGCCCCTGTTCTCCAGCCTGGATGACAGAGCGAGACTCTGTCTCACAAAAAAAAAAAAAAAAAAAGGTAAAACTAGCTGTAGAATAAATACCAGATTAGAATACAGTTTTTAGGCCTGGTGCAGTGGCTCTTGCATGTAGTTCCAGCACTTTGGGAGGCCAAGGTGAGAGGATTGCTTGAGGCTAGGCAACAGCCTGGCAACATAGGAAGACCCTGTCTCTACCAAAAAAATTAAAATTAGCTGCATGTGGTGGTGTGCGCCTGTAGTCCCAGCTACTTGAGAGGCTGAGGCGGGAGAATTGCTTGAGTTCAGGATTTTGAGGCTGCGGTGAGCTATGATTGCACTCCAGCCTAGGCAACAGAGCGAGACCCTGTCTCAAATAGGCAAACAAATACATGAATAAGCAAGCAAGCAATTTTTAAGTTGAACATCAGTTCTCTACTTGACTCCAGAGTTAAATAGGCATCCAGTTACTTTTTGTGTTTATTTTTATATTGACTGCTTTTGCCTGCAACTGTGTTTCTGGTTCTAAGTAAATGTAACATATGCTGCTGGTACACATACATCTTAGGCAGCATATGTTTCAACCACTGGATTGTTAGCTCTGTTTTGTTTTGTCACTACTTTAGTCCCAGTGCCAATAACTGCCTGGCATAAAATAGGTGTTTAGTTAATATTGTTAAATGAACAAATACGAATATTTGACTGTATTACTTGAATCCTCATTTATTAATACTGCACTATCTTTTCTTAGCTGTTTTTGTGAACATATGTGTGCTGGTCTTGTACCCTAACTAGATTGGAAGTACATTGTGGGTAGAAACTTGGTTTTATTTGTTTTTCCTATATTCTCCTTTACAACAGTTTAGACCTGGATGGGAAGTAGGTATTTCCCAAACATGTGATTGAACTGAAATATATTGGTAGATTTTATTTTTTCAGGAGACTGCTAAAAGTATAGTCATAAATAAGGAATTTGGAAGAGAATCAAAAAGCTAGTATGTACTCGTCTGTCAACTTGAAGGCCTGTGTAAGACTCCATATTTCTGTGGAGTAAAAAGGTAGGGTTCTGGGGCTGGACGTGGTAGCTGACACCTGTAATCCCAACACTTTGGGAAAAAAAAGAGGTAGGGTTCTGGTACTGTTCTTTGCTTTTTTTTTTTTTTTTCCGAGACAGAGTTTTGCTCTGTCGCTCAGGCTGGAGTGCAGTGGCATGATCTCAGCTCATCACAACCTCTACTCTCAGGTTCAAGCACTTCTCCTGCCTCAGCCTCCCGAGTAGCTGGGATTACAGACGCTTGCCACCACACCTGGCTCATTTTTTAATATTTTTAGTAGAGACGGGGGTTTTACCATGTTGGCCAGGCTGGTTTCGAACTCCTGATCTCAAGTGATCCGCCCACCTCAGCCTCTCGAAGTGCTAGGATTACAGGCGTGAGCCGCCACGCCCGACTTCTGGGACTGTTCTTTTCCTTGCTCCTCAACAGACTGTTTCCTGCTTTGTGTTTTGTTTTCTTTTGCTTTGTTTTTTGTTTTTGGCCTTCTAACTGTGTTACAAATGGTTTAAGTTCGCGATTCTCCAAGTGTGGTCCCAGATCAGCAGCATTATCACCTGGGTACTTACTAGAAATGGAAATTCTTGGGCCCCACTCCAGACCTACTGAATGAACAACTCTGAGGTTAGAACCTAAAAAAATTATGTTTTAACAAGTCATCTGGGTGATTCTGATGGTAAAGCTCGGTGTCACCAAATGATAATGACACTTTTTTTTTTTTCCCCGAGATGGAGTCTCTCTCTGTCACCCAGTCTGGAGTGCAGTGGCGTGATCTTGGCTCACTGCAACTTCCACCTCCCAGGTTCAAGCAATTCTCCTGTCTTGGCCTCCTGAGTAACTGGGACTACAGGTACACGCCACCATGCCTGGCTAATTTTTGTATTTTTAGTAGAGATGGGGTTTCATCATACTGGTCAAGCTGATCTCAAACTCCTGACCTCAGGTGATCCACCTGCCTTGGTCTCCCAAAGTGCTGGGATTACAAGCGTGAGCCACCATGCCCAGCCTGATAATGACACTGTCTTTAAGAGAGAGGAGAGGGCTAGAGGCAGTGACTGTGCCAGAGAAAACTAGCAGCCTAGATTTAAGAGCATAATATAATCCAAAGCTTTTCAGAGGGAATAGTTATAGTTTATAGAAGACATTAAGACATAAAGCAGATTATTGAAACTTCATTGTACACTGTAACCATATAATTGACTTTTACTTATATATTTCCTCTTTTACTTTGAAGTTTGTGTTCAGATTGAAAGATGAGAACCTTAATCAAGTTTTATAATATTTTATTTTAGATTTTTGTAAAAGTGAGTACTCTTTATGTTCCATAGCAAGTAGCAAGTAACTGAAAAGCTACTGAAAAGTGTCCAACCCAAGAATTTTGTGTATTTTTCATTTTGAATATACTTCTCAGTGATTTCAATTTTGAATCCTAGCCCTTTTAAATTTAGTTTAAAATGGCTTCAATAAGACTGGGCGCGGTGGCTCACGCTTGTAATCCCAGCACTTTGGGAGGCCGAGGTGGGTGGATCACGAGGTCAGGAGTTTGAGAACAGCCTGACCAACATGGTAAAACCCTGTCTCTACTAAAAATACAAAAATTAGCTGGGCATGATGGTGCATGCCTGTAATCCCAGCTACTCAGGAGGCTAAGGCAGGAGAATTACCTCGACCCCGGGAGGCTGAAGTTGCAGTGAGCCGAGATCACGCCACTTCACTCCAGCCTGGGCAACAGAGACTCCATCTCAAAACAAAAGAAAGGGGGGAGGGGTTTTAATAAATTAAGTGGTACATTTTAAATATTTTAATTGTTTATTATACATTATGTATGCAGATAAACCTGTTTAGATATAAAAGATTTATATTCCTATTTACATATATCCTTTTGACAAATTAGAATTGAAAATAATATAAAAATAAATTTTCTTTTTGTCATGCAGACTTAAATAGTAAAATATCTACCTACTATTATTTGTATCTTTTTTGTTTATAATGGTTAGGAAGTGAATATCTGATTTTCTATACTGTGAAAAACATGTATAAAGTATCATGGAAGTTCAACATTCATTTTCCTTGAAGATAATTCCAAAGTTTTCTTCTCCAGAAATATATGCTGTTATCATTAGGTTTAGTTGTACAGATAAATGGCAGTATGATGATTTGTAATTTTTAAAATATCTTTGATTCATAACACTTCTTTTTTTTTAAGATGGAGTCTCACTGTGTCACCCAGGCTGGAGTGCAGTGGTGCGATCTCTGCTCACTGCAACCTCTGCCTCCCAGGTTTGAGCGATTCTTCTGTCTCAGCCTTCCGAGTAGCTGGGAATACAGGTGCCTACCACCATGCCTGGCTAATTTTTATATGTTTAGTGGAGACAAGCTTTCACCATGTTGACCAGGCTGTTCTTGAACTCCTGACCTCAGGTGATCCCCCTTCCTCAGCCTCCCAAAGTTCTGGGATTACAGGTGTGAGCCACTGTGTCCGACCTATTTTCCTCTTTTTTTTTTTACCTTTTTTCCTTCCCTTTTTTTCTTCCTTTCACTGTTTTTGTCTTTTATGTCTCTCACCCTCGCCCTTCCTTTTCAATGAACTCAATTCAAAGAGCAATATACTGCCATATCTGGAGAAGTTTTAGCTGGATTTTAATCTTTATTGTTAAAGGGTAAGAATTTATACCAATTACCGTGTTTTCGACTGAGGTTGTTTTACAGAAGGAATTCATTTTTTTATATAGGAATGTGTTTTAAGACTTTTTGTTTATAAGTTTCGTAGAGAAAAAAAGGTAAAAGATTGACATTCTCATATTCTTTTACTCTTTTCTCAAAGGTCTTAGTTCAGGTCCTAATTTTCTTTCAATTATAGTCATAATTTATTTAACCGGTCCCCTTCAGATGGTCATTTGGGTTGTATACATATTCTTGTCTGTGTTTTATCAGTCATGTATTATATAATTTCACGTATATGCAAATATATATTTGAAGGATAATGTTCTAAAATTGCTGAGTTAAAGGGTATACGCATTTACAAACTTGACAGATATTGCCAGTTGTCTCTATAAAGTGGAACTGGTTTATACCATCACAGCTAGTATATAAATGTCTGTTTTCTACCACATTATTAAATTACTGAACTTTATCCGTTTGATGGAAAAGGAGGAATCTGATTGTAGTTTATTTTTTATATTTTTAATTTTTTTATGAGATGTCTTGGTATATTGGCCAGGATGGTCTCAAACTCCTAGCTTCAAGCAGTCCTCTCACCTCAGTCTCCCAAAGTTCTGGGATTACAGGCATTAGCTACCATACCATGCCTGGCCCTGATTACCCTGTCCCCCCCCCCTTTTTTTTTTATTTTGAGACAGGGTCTCACTCTGTCACCTATGTTGGAGGGTGGTGGCGTGATCACTGCACCCGCAAAACTGCTCACTGCAGCCTTGGCCTCCTGGGCTCAGGTGATCCTGCTGCCTCAGCCTCCCAAGTAGCTGGGACCAAAGACACATGCCACCGTGCCTGGCTGATTTTTTAAATTATTTGTAGGGACGTGGTCTCACTATGTTGCACAGGCTAGGCCCAAACTCCTGACTCAAGTTATCCTCCTGCCTCGGCCTCCCAAAGTGCTGTGATTACAGGGCTGAGCCACTGTGCCCAGCCTCTGATTATACTTTTAATTGTAATTTCTCTTATGCTCGAAGTTGAACATATACAGTAAAGACTTTAGAGTATTATAAGCTGAAGTTTCAGAATCATCCAGGACCAATGAGGGTACAGAAATACAAAACTAGCCAAGGAGTATCGAGAGGACAAAATTGATAATTGATATTGTTATTACTTTCAATGTTTGATTGCATTGATTAGCTTATTACTTTTATTAAAGTCATTTTAAAGAGCATATAAAGTTCTATGCCAAAGCATGTTTGGCCTGACAAGTTGGGCTGTCATTTCCTTTTGACAAGACTTTCATGTTTATCAGCTTTAAATGCATGTGTCATTACAATTCTGGTTAGGTAACATAATTATCCCCTTGCAGAATGTGTAATTTCAAAAGAGTATTGTGGATATTTGATGCTTCTCCTCAGAAAACAATTGAATTGTTTTCAGACCACTTTTATTTCAGTAAGATAAATGTAAACTAAGTTTGAATGAGATTTAAGTTTAATGGCTCACTTGCTAAACCTGAGTTGGACAGTCCTCACAGTTCCTTACGGATGTGGCAAGGTCATCCTTAAATGTAAAGTTCCTGCTTACTTAATGGAAAGTACTGTAGATACATAAATAACATTGTTACCTGTCTTAGTGGGTCAGTATAATAGACGGGGTGGTGGTACATGTGAGAATAGTGAAATATATAGCTAGTTTTGAGGCCCTTATGACTTTTAAGAGGTATTATGAGTCACTTTAACAAATTAGTGTTTGTGACATAGTTTCAGTTTCTTATTGGAAAGATAGTATTTCAATTGTAAATGTTCTTTTAATATTCTGGAGAGGTACTCTTTCCTAGCCCCTCTGTTTTACTGACTTTAAAAGTTGTTTACAGTTTGTTTCATATTCAAATATAGGGTTTTAGTGATTCCTTGGGGTGGGGGGCAGGAATGGGCAGAAGGCCGTTGTCTCTGATTTTCCTTTTCCCAACTTTCACTTTCTTTTTTCTGTGGATTACATTCCAAGATGAGTGAGGAAAAGGGTGGGGATTAAGAAAAGGGAGCAATTTATTGTTTGTTGGGGAGGTCCAAAATAAAGTCATTTAAGGAATCTGTCATAAAATTTAAATATATGATGAAGCTTGTGCAAGGGGATTATAAGAACTAGTTTTACTTTAACCCTTTCTGCTTTATAAAAAAGAAATCCTGTTGATGGCAAAAAGACAAACACATTAGCCAACTGTACTGTACACCTTGCATTTGTTTGCATTAATATTAGTTGTTTTATTTTATTTTTTGAGATGGAGTCTCACTCTGTTACCCAGAATGGAGTATAGTGGCATGATCTCGGCTCACTGTAACCCCCGCCTCCCGGGTTCAAGCAGTTCTCCTGCCTCAGCCTCCCAAGTAGCTGAGATAACAGGTGCCACCAGGCCTGGCTAATTTTTGTATTTTTAGTAGAGACGGGATTTCACCATGTTGGCCAGGCTGGTCTCGAACTCTTGACCTCAAGTGAGCCGCCTGCCTCAGCCTCCCAAAGTGCTGGGATTACAGGTGTGAGCCACCACGCCCAGCAATATTAGTTGTTTTAGATTGTAGACTCTTAAATGATATGGACTACGTGTTGTAAAATCCCTAGCCTGCAGTAAAATGCATTTGGATGTCCCTACCGCCCTATTTCACCTAAATCCTTTTCCCCCCTTGCAGTGTCAGTGCATTTTTATATTTGTACATACTTTGTGAGAAATAGGAAAAGGAAATATTTTTGCATCTAATTGTTCTAACTTCCAAAAGTTCTTTACTGAGTTAAAATAATTTTTTTTTTTTTTTTTGGTCTAAACTGAATTTTGTCTGTCTTTCCTCTACTCAGGCCCAGATTGCCTTCCTACAGGGAGAAAGGAAGGGCCAAGAAAATTTGAAGAAGGATCTTGTGAGGAGGATCAAAATGTTGGAATATGCTCTTAAACAGGAAAGGTAATTCAGTAAAATGAAAAGTGGTGTTCTTTTTGGTTTGTTTGTTTTTGAGATGGAGTTTCTCTGTTGTTGCCCAGGCTGGAGTGCAATGCTGCGATCTCGGCTCACCGCAACCTCCACCTCCTGGTTTCAAGCAGTTCTCCTGCCTCAGCCTCCCCAGTAGCTGGGATTACAGGCATGCGCCACCACACCGAGCTAATTTTGTATATTTAATAGAGATGGGATTTCTCCATGTTGGTCGGGCTGGTCTTGAACTCCTGACCTCAGGTGATCTGCCCACCTTGGGTCTCCTAAAGTGCTGGGATTACAAGTGTGAGCCACTGGGCCCGGCAAAAATGGCGGTTTCTTAAATATTGGAATAATTTTTTCATCATTCCTAAAATAAATTTAAATGTTAGTACTGCTTGGATTCAGGAGTATCTGTAGTAAACATTTGTATGAATGGTTGTAATATGTTAATTTTATGAATAGTTTAATAATGATCAAAAAACTGATTTATATGATTTTTTAAAAATTAGCAACATGTTTTTCCTACTCTGCCTGTTTTGAAGAAACAGATGTGCTCCCTGAACTGTCAGTATCCATTCATTTTAAAGTTGAAATCGTTTTTAATTTTTAAATGAAATTTCTATAATGTTTACTCTTTTTCCTGTCATTTAATATTACTCAATTTGATGTATTTTCTTTAGAAAAAAATTGTTCCAGCAGACTATGTTAAGATTCTATATAGACTTTTTTTTTTTTTTTTTGAGACGGAGTCTCGATCTGTTGCCCAGGCTGGAGTGCAGTGGCGCGATCTTGGCTCACTGCAAGCTCCACCTCCCGGCTTCACACCATTCTCCTGCCTCAGCCTCCCAAGTAGCTGGGACTACAGGCGCCCGCCACCACACCCAGCTAATTTTTTGAATTTTTAGTAGAAACGGAGTTTCACCATGTTAGCCAGGATGGTCTCGATCTTCTGACCTCGTGATCCACCCATCTCAGCCTCCCAGAGTGCTGGGATTACAGGCGTAAGCCACCGTGCCCAGCCTATAGACTTTTTTTGTGTGTGTTTTGTTCCTTTGCTGTCTGCCGTTACAATCTCTCCAGAAGTTTATCTTGCCTTTCTATTTTGCTAGTGTCTAAGATACTCAAGTAACTAAATTTGGGTCACAAGTAAAGGAAAATAGGTCATGAGTGAGAGTTTTGGAAGTTATATGAGCTATTTATTTGCTTTAATGAATGGGCCTTGGATTTTTTTTTCAACAATCTGAGCCAGTTCATTTTTTTTAGGTAACTGAGTATGTATAGGTAATATTGGAATTATCTCTTCTGCTACTTTTTTGCTTTGTTTTTAATGATGCTTGTTTTGTGTTTCTCTTTTTCAAGTTGGTGAATGGGATATTTGCAATAAAATAGCATTTAGATACAATTGGATAAATAGATGATATTTATGAATAATGAGAAACAGATAAAATTTTATTAGAACTTGTGTTCATCATCATGTAGAATCTTTAAATGGCATAAGAGATTGAAAATAGGTTGACCTCTTAGTGAAAAATATGTATTTCTTTTCATACTTCAGGAAAGTTGGTGAAAAGCTGTATTAGGGACATGGAAAGAATAAAAACATTTTTAAAAGTACATAATTCGGGGGGAGTAGTGAGATTTTTTTTTTTTTTTTTTTTTGACAGAGTCCTGCTTTGTTGACTAGGCTGGAGTGCAGTGGTGTGATCTCAGCTCACTGCAGCCTCCACCTCCCAGGGTCAAGCAATTCTCCTGTCTCAGCCTCCCGAGTTGCTGGGACTACAAGCGCATGCTACCATGCCTGGCTAATTTTTTTGCATTTTTAGTAGAGACGGGGTTTCACCATATTAATCAGACTGGTCTTGAACTCCTGACCTCAGGTAATCCACTGCCTCGGCCTCTCAAAGTGCTGGGATTACAGGCATGAGCCAATGTACCCAGCCGAGTATTTGAGATATATTTTTTTTTGAGACGGAGTTTTGCTCTGTTGCCAGGCTGGAGTGCAGTGGCACCATCTTAGCTCACTGCAACCTTCATCTCCTGGGTTCAAGCAATTCTCCCGCCTCAGCCTCCTGAGTAGCTGGGATTACAGGTGCTCACCACCACACCCAGCTAATTTTTGTATTTTCAGTAGAGACGAGGTTTCACCATGTTGGCCAGGATGGTCTCGATCTCTTGACTTCATGATCCGCCTGCCTTAGCCTCCGAAAGTGCTGGGTGGCATGAGCCACCACGGCCCAGAGTGGTTATTTTCATCTGGAGCATGAAAGTAGAAAGGAGAGCAGAGTAAGAGGAGGTGAGGCTTGGATAGCATGAAATAAGAAGGTGCTTGTCAGACAAGGTTCAGGACGTAGAGAAAACATGTTTGACGTGGAACAAAGCAGTTTGGTGTGTTCAGAAATTTGTAATCTTTGTGTGTGGAGAGTAGGATGTTGGTTGTGGTCCTCCCCTCAGTTGATGACCGATAATGGTAGAGGGGGCAAGAGTCAGATCACAGAGAGCCTAACCAAGGAGTTCAAACTTTTATCTTACATGTAACAGGGAATATGGGAAGTTTAAATTTTTTTTTTTTTTTTTGAGACAGAGTCTTGCTCTGTCGACCAGGCTGGAGTGCAGTGGTACAGTCATGGCTCACTGCAGTGTCAACCTTCTGGGCACAAGTGATCCTCCCACTTCAGCCTCCCGAGTGTCTGGGAATACAGATATATTCCAGTCCACACAGATAAATTTTTTAGTTTTTAGAGAAACAGGGTCTTGCCCTGTTGCCAGGGCTGGTCTGGAACTCCTGGGCTCAAGCAGTCCTCCTGCTATAGCCTCTCAAAGTGCCGTGATTATAGGCATGAGTCACCATGCCCAGCCAAAAAAATTTTATCTAACATGATCTCAAACTAATAGAGGAGTTGCAAGAATCTTGTATACCCTTTACCCAGATTCACCAATTGAAAAGTTTTGCTATGTTTGCTTTATTGTGTTTGCTATCTCTATAGGTATCATTTTTTCCCCTAAATCATTTGCTAGTTTGTCCCTAACTACCTCCATGTATATTTCCTAAGAGCAAGGACATTTCCTTATATAATTATAGTACATTACCAAATTAAAGAAATGGAACATTAGTATTTTATTATCTGATATAGTCTATATTCAGATGTCCTAATAATGATCTTTGCAGCATTTTTTTTTCCCTGGTTCAGGATCCAGTCTGGAAATATATACTGTATTTAGTTGTTAAGCACTTGAAAGTTTTAAGCAAGATAGAGTATGAGATACATTTTTAAAAAGATCTCCTGACCTCAGTGTGGGGGGTGGACTGGAAAGATCTGTAAACACAGGCAGAAAGATTGTAATAGTTTGACGAGAAATAGCATAGTAGCTGCTGAAATGGAGACACATCAACTATAAAAAGTTGTAAGTAGAATCCATGAAATCTGAAGATTATATAAAAATTTGGAGATGGGACAATGGGTGAGTGAGAAAGATAATTTGAGAACGACTCCCAGGTTTCTGACTTGAAGGACTATCTGAATTATGAGAGACTGATATGTGAGGGGGACTCATGATGATAGATATATACTTGGGAATCATCAGTATTACTGTCAGTGAAGTGAAAGGAGTAGTTGGTAGAAGTATTGTGGAAACAGAAGAGAGAACTAGAAGGAGTGACAGGAAGTAGAAATATTTGAGGAGAAGACAGAGGAAGAAGAGCCAACAAAGAAATAGAGAAGGAAGGAGGAGAGAGTAGTATTTTGGAAGTGAGTTAAAGGAGGAAGTTCAGTAACTGAAGATGCTAAGTAGACCCCAAGTAAGTTGTATACTGAAAATAGTCATTTGGAGTTGCCTGTTGGAAGCTTATTGGTACCCTTCCTAAAGCATCCTTAGTAAGGCAGCAGGAACATGAGCCAGATCACGGAGGATCGAGGGCTGAGAAGGATGAAGTGGGGAGAGATAGAGTTGCTTATTTATTTTTTTCTTTGAGATGGAGTCTTGCTCTGTCACCAGGCTGGAGTGCAGTGGCGTGATCTCAGCTCACTGCAACCTCCGCCTCCTGGATTCAAGCCATTCTCCTGCCTCAGCCTCCTGAGCAGCTGGGACTACAGGCGTGTGTCACCATGCTAGGCTGATTATTTTATTTTTAGTAGAGGTGGGGTTTCACCATGTTGGCCAGGGTGGTCTCGATTCCTTGACCTTGTGATCCGCCCACCTCAGCCTCCCAGAGTGCTGGGATTACAGGCGTGAGCCACTGTACCTGGCAGAGTTGCTTATTTTTTTTTAAGAAATTTGACTCTGAAGGACAGTTGAGATAAGAAACTGGCTGAATGTAGGGAAGATTTTTTTCTTTTCTTCCTTAACTAAATGGGATGCTCCTGGAAAAGAGTTCCTGGTTTTGTGTCTTTTTTTTTTTTTTTTTGAGACGGAGTTTTGCTCTTGTTGCCCAGGCTGGAGTGCAATGGCACGATCTCAGCTCACTGCAGCTTCCTCCTCCTGAGTTCAAGCGATTCTCCTGCCTCAGCCTCCCCAGTAGCTGGGATTACAGGCATGTGCCACCATAGCCAGCTAATTTTGTATTTTTAGTAGAGATGGGGTTTCTCCATGTTGGTCAGGCTGGTTTCGAGCTCCCGACCTCAGGTGATCCGCCCACCTCGGCCTCCCAAAGTGTTGGGATTATAGGCGTGGGCCACCGTGCTCAGCCTGGTTTTGTATCTTTTGAAGTATATGGAATGATTTGGGATTATTCATGATGTTATAGCACTATTTATATAATAAACTAAGAAATTTTTAAAAAGCTTTTATTTGTGGCTTGAATTTTAAATTGAATTTTAAAAAAAATTATTGAGGAAAATGTGAAATATACTCATAGAGAAACTAGTATCTTTTATATATACAGCCCCAGGTTTTAACAGTTAATGTTTTTGTCAGTCTTTTTCAGCTTGATCTATTTTAATACAATTCCAGATATCTTGTCATTTCACCTGCAAATGCCTAAGTAAAGATCATGATCTTACATGATTTTCTTTGCATGATTTTTGCACATTTTCTAAGCAGTCCCACTTTAAGATCCAAAAGTAAAACCAAATTGTTAATGTTACAGAAGAATTACTTACCTAGCAGTGGATTTATCAAAGCATTCCTTAATGTGTGATAAAATTTACTATAAATTTTCAGGATTACATAGTGTATAATCTGAGGTTGACTTAGGAACATCTATGCTGAGAAACCTCAAATACTATATAAATACAATTCTGAAAAATTTCTGCCATTCTAAAAATTTCTCTCTATTCACTGCTACTTTTATCTACCCTACTGTAGTAACTTAACTGTCCTCCTCGCTTCTAGTATTTCTATATTTTAATTCATCTTCCATATCCATAGAATTCATTTTCTAAAACACAAATATGATAATCCTGCTATATCCCTGTTTAAAAATATCTAGCTAATTTCAGGTTCTTAGTAAAGTTCTTCACAACCAGGCCCTTTCTGTTCCTTCTCTGACTCCATTCCTTCCATACCTTTTGGGTGTAATTATTCTGTTTGCTGTTTTTTGACCCACTTTGTGTTTTTTTTTTTTTTTCCACTTAAGATGTCCCTTCTGACAGAAATGCCCTCTCCATCAATCCATTTTCTGATTGGAAAACTCCCACTGGTTTTTTGAGATTTAGCTAAAATCTCACACGTTACCTTCTTTTTGGTAGCTTTCTTTGACACGGATTTTGACCAAATTAGATAATCTCTTATCTGCATTCTTGTAATACTTGTTAATAGCCCTTATAGCTCTTACACAGTATGCTGTAGTTATTTACATTCCTGTCTCTTACACATACCCTCGCCTTCCACCCTTACCTAACTACAAACTGTATGTTGTCCCAGCAGCCAGCACAGTGCCTGTAAACCAGGAATTCAGTAACAGTTCATTGAAATTAATCAAATTATTTTTAGCATCCACATTTAAGATATAATTGAGATGCTATGTTATACTCCTAGCATAATATGTATAATAATAGGCTTTGAAACAAAGCTAAAATTACTCTTCTTTAGTGTATTATAGTTATTAAATATTTTTTATGCTATTTTTATCCAGTAGAGATCATCCTGTGTATCAAACATGGAGTTGCTAGATATAAGATCTCTTTTTTTTTTTTTTTTTTTTGAGACGGAGTCTCGCTCTGTCGCCCAGGCTGGAGTGCAGTGGCCGGATCTCAGCTCACTGCAAGCTCCGCCTCCCGGGTTCCCGCCATTCTCCTGCCTCAGCCTCCAAGTAGCTGGGACTACAGGCGCCCGCCACCTCGCCCGGCTAGTTTTTTGTATTTTTTTAGTAGAGACAGGGTTTCACCATGTTAGCCAGGATGGTCTCGATCTCCTGACCTCGTGATCCGCCCGTCTCGGCCTCCCAAAGTGCTGGGATTACAGGCTTGAGCCACCGCGCCCGGCCAAGATCTCTTTTTTATCTTATAGGCAGAATTAGACAGAAAAGGATAGCAAACAAGAAAGATTGGTTAACACAGTGAGCTGAGTGTTAAAACAGTGGAAAACGGTATGAGTGAGAAGGTATTTTCACATATTGACTTCAAAAGGAATGCTATTAAGCTTAAGGAGGGTTCTGTGAGAAAAATATATTTTAGCGAATGTAACAATTCAGTAGAGAAACCTTGATTTAAGGGACCATAGCTTGTGGCAAACACAACAGCTCTTTACATATTTTGCGTTTGTCTAATTTTTAAAATGAAAAGTTCATAATTTGTTACAATTTTTGTTAGATTTATTTTCGTAAAATATTTTCTATTCCCTTTTTGTAGGTTCTGTTGTAGTTTTTCCTGAGACCACTAGAATGCACTATAATACAGTATTTTCTGTTTGAAAATGTTTTTCTATATATATATAAAATATAAACTCCATAACATTTTATTGCCACTATTATTTTAAAAGCTTTAGTATAATCTGTCTTCAGGCTAGTTACATTCAGTTGCTATTTTGACTTCTAGCAGGTATTACTACTTTGTCTTATGGTAAATGAAGTGTGTTTCTGGAAAAGTAAGAAATTGACAGTTACATTTAGAACCTTGTTTACTTTCTATTAACTGCAAGTCAAATTAGTGTCTGTAAATCTTACCTTCTTTTTTTTTTTTGAGACAGAGTCTGGCTCTGTCGCCCAGGCTGGAGTGCAGTGGCCGGATCTCAGCTCACTGCAAGCTCCGCCTCCCGGGTTTACGCCATTCTCCTGCCTCAGCCTCCCGAGTAGCTGGGACTACAGGCGCCTGCCACCTCGCCCGGCTAGTTTTTTGTATTTTTTAGTAGAGACGGGGTTTCACTGTGTTAGCCAGGATGGTCTCGATCTCCTGACCTCGTGATCCGCCCGTCTCGGCCTCCCAAAGAAATCTTACCTTCTGATGATCAACAGTATTACAAATGCATTCAACTACATGGGCAAACATTTAGTCCAGTGACAAGTCTTTGTGCTTAAGAGATACATTGAGAATAGATGTTCAAAATAATTTGGACCAAACATATTTACTAAAGTTTAAAAAAATATATATATATAGTTAATTAACCAAATAACAACAAAAATTGTCTCCTTTCTGCCTCAGTTCATTGATTTCCTTTCCCAAGGAAATCTTATCAACTGATATCTTACGTATTTTGTATCCTTCCAGAAAGATTCATATGCATAGGCTAATGAAATAGATATATGTCTTTTAAAAAATGTATGGAGACATACATAGTATTTTGTACCTTTTACTTTTTGCTTAAGAGATCAGTTCATTGTCATATGAATATATTTTTTTCTTCTTAATGTGTAAATGTTACTATAAAACATTTCATACATACGTATAAGATATAAAGACTATTGTAAAAAATACTCATGTACCCGTCACCTACCTTAAGAAATAGGACATCAACTGCCTATAATTTTCATAGGTTTTCTTAGAATTCCCAACTTTTTTTTTTCCTATTGTGACTGCAAAATGATTATTGCAAAATAAGAAGGATTTCAGTATTTTATACATTTGAGCAAATAATTTTTTATTTCCTTTCTACTTTTCTTTCTTTCTTTTTTAGACAGGATTTCATTCTGTTACTCAGGCTGGGGTGCAGTGGCACCATCTTGGCTCACTCACTGCAACCTCTGCAAGCGGGTTTAAGCGATTCTCCCACCTTAGCCTCCCTAGTAACTGGGATTACAGGTGCACCACTATGCCTGGCTAATTTTTATATTTTTTGGTAGAGACAGGGTTCCACCATGTTGGCCAGTCTGGTCTCGAACTCCTGACCTCTGGTGATCCATCTACTTCGGCCTCCCAAAGTTTTGGGATTACAGGCATGAGCCCCCGTGCCCGACCACTACTTTTCTGTTTTTTTGTTTTTTTTTTTTGAGACGGAGTCTTGCTCTGTCGCCCGGGCTGGAGTGCAGTGGCCGGATCTCAGCTCACTGCAAGCTCCGCCTCCCGGGTTTTACGCCATTCTCCTGCCTCAGCCTCCGGAGTAGCTGGGACTTCAGGCGCCCGCCACGTCGCCCGGCTAGTTTTTTGTATTTTTAGTAGAGACGGGGTTTCACCGTGTTAGCCAGGATGGTCTCCATCTCCTGACCTCGTGATCCGCCCGTCTCGGCCTCCCAAAGTAGTGGGATTACAGGCTTGAGCCACCGCGCCCGGCCTACTACTTTTCTTAAATTGTGAAAAAAACCTAATGGTAAGTGCTCAATTAGGTTTTTATTAAAAACAAAAACAAAAAAAACTTTCAAATTTGGCTCTTACACTTTTCTTCCTTTATTACTTTATTTTGGTTTTTCAGATTATTATTTTGGTTTTTCAAATTATTGTTGTTTATATTAATATCCCAGTCTTAACACATTGAATATTTATTATAAATGGCCTCAATATTTTAGGGAGCTGACAAGTGAAAATATACAAATAGATTAAGCAGATATGGCTATTTTTAGTCACCCTTTAAAAAATTTCTAGGCCGGGCGCGGTGGCTGAAGCCTGTAATCCCAGCACTTTGGGAGGCCGAGACGGGCGGATCACGAGGTCAGGAGATCGAGACCATCCTGGCTAACACGGTGAAACCCCGTCTCTACTAAAAAAAAAAATACAAAAAATTAGCCGGGCGAGATGGCCGGCGCCTGTAGTCCCAGCTACTCGGGAGGCTGAGGCGAGAGAATGGCGTAAACCCGGGAGGCGGAGCTTGCAGTGAGCTGAGATCCGGCCACTGCACTCCAGCCTGGGCGACAGAGCGAGACTCCGTCTCAAAAAAAAAAAAAAAAAAAAATTTCTACATTATCTGGGTTATTTATCTAGTCTCAAATGGTTAAATCTGAAATATTTAAATCAGATGGTTAAATCCTATTAACCAGAATGATAACATTCTGTCAACTTTGAAAAGAAGATAAGATAGTATTCCCATTCACAGTTCTTTTTGAGTAAAAGACAAATGATATCTTGACTAGTTTAAAAAAAATTCATTTCTAGTGGAATATCTTACTCAACATTGATGATTTGGGTTCCCCCCTTGGATTGTACAGTATAACGCATATTTGGCAAATCATGATTATCTGACAAGGCACATAATATTGTAGATGACTTTTCTTTTTAAAAAGCTCAATTTTTTTAGAAAAGTCTTCTACAAATTTATTTCACAATCCAAACCTTTTTTTTTTTTTTTTAAACTGTTTTTGATAGTAAAATTTTACTTTGGCAGTCCTCAGGAAAATTGGAATACTACAGAAACTAGGATATTATATGGTTCATTTTGTTATTACAGAAAGAAGAGTTATGGTTCCCAGAGTTATTCCTTTATTTTGTTAAAAGGATACTTGATGGTATAACAACAACAGCAACAACGAAAAAGGCAAGCACTTTTGTATTATAACTTTGACACCATGGAAAGCTATGAGCCTTTGAAAGTTCTAGGAGTGTTCAGCTAGGACTACCGAATTCTTGTAACTACTACTATTGTGTATGTTAAAATTAATTTAAATATATTTTAAGATGGTCTGTGTTTTCTCATTTCTTTGTTAGAGCCAAATACCACAAGTTGAAATATGGGACAGAATTGAATCAGGGAGATATGAAGCCTCCAAGCTATGATTCTGGTAAGCTAATTTTAAAGGAAGTTAAGTGTTAAAAAGAAATAATTAATGTCTACTATTTTCTAGCAACAACGTTTACAACTATAAGTTAGTTTCTAATTATTTGCATGTTAGTTATTTTTTCTGACCTGCTTGTCTTTTGGCACCAATCATTTAGTGTCATTTAGATCATTTTCCACCACCTTCCTTCCTTTTCCCTCTTCCCCTTTCTTTTAGTTTCCCATTTTCTGCTTATGTTCTACACTTACTGGAAGGATCAGAGTTCATGGGGTAACATGCACCAGCATAACCTTGTCTTGCTGGGTCTGTCCAATTAATGGGAACTTTGAGATGTGCAGTACAAAGTACATCATGCCCTTGAAATCCTGAGAAAGAGTAGGAAATATGGAGGTAAGAGATTTCTTCTTAAAGCACAGAGGAATTCCTCATCCCAAAAACATAATTCTTCGGTTTCAGATGGAGAACTGTTTTGGTCTTTCTCGCCCACAGGAGTTTCTGTAACTAGAACATGTTTTAACAACTGAAGCATTTATTATAATTTTGAGTTATTTCTTCTTTTTGTCCTACTTCTTCGTACCATCAAACAATATAAAATATTACTTGTAAATAATCAGATATTAAGAAATATAGATATAATTCACTTAGTAGGTATTAGGGAAGAATGACGAAAATTAATCAAAAGTTATCAACCATATTTCAGATAGGTACGTTTTTGGTGTAATTTCAGGTTAAATTTCCCAGTCAGATATCTGAAGACGTTAATGTTCATTTATATCATTTACTGAAATACGTACCTTATACTAGAGGCTTTATATATATATATTTATGTATATATCACTTTAAATTTTAAAGTAGTTATTCAGTAAAGTATCTTCGGTAAAGATAATGTTTATTTGGATTTTACATATGTGAAATTTAAACTCAGAGAAGTGGAAAAACTTGCCTAACGTCACACAGATATTAAGTAACGATAGAATATGGAGCTGAACCCAGGTCTTTCTGACTCCAAAATTCATATTCTTCCCATTTTATTGTATTGCTTCTATATCTGACAATGTATGAAAGAACTTTCCAAAATGAGTTTTAAATGTACTGCCAATTTTATAGTTACTTCAGTGTAGTAGTGTATTAATGCGTTTCCTCAGCTGAATATTGAGTGCTTGAGATCTAGAGCAATGCCAGTTGATCACTGGTGTGTTTTTTTTCCTTGTTTTTTCATATTCTGTCTTTTACTTGAGTGTCTGTTCTTGTGACCTGAGTTGTGCTTAAATTTCAAAATAAATTTTTAAAAAATCTAGGCTATTTCTTAGAAACGTTCTAATACTATATTAACTGACTCAAAAGAGTGATTTTAATTAGTATTGTATTAAAAGGTTTTCATTTCTTAAGTTTTGGATATCAATTTAGGAGAATAGAAGCCTAGATGCAATATATTTTTTAAGTGTTTGTAAGTAAACATGACTGGCTGCAGTGGCTAATGCCTGTAATCCCACTTTGGGAGGCCAAGGTGGGAGGATTGCTTGAGGCTAGGAGTTTGAGACCAGCCTGGGCAACGTAGCAAGACCCTGTCTCTACAAAAAAATTAAAAAATTAGCTGGGGATGGTGGCACATGCCTGTAGTCCTAGCTACTGGGGAGGCTGAGGTGAAAGGATCACTTGAGCTCAGGAGTTTGAAGTTAGGTTACAGTGTGCTAAGACTGTGCCACTGCACTCTAGTCTGAGTGAAAGAGTGAGATCCTGTCTTTTAAAAATAATTGTAAAATTTGTAAGTAAACAGCGCAGCTCAGTAGAAGGAGCTTGTGCTTTAAAAGCAGATAGATGTAAGTTTGACTCTGCCCCAACATTTTAAATTCCCGTGACCCTACTTAATTTCTCTATGGTTACTCCATTCCTGATCTGTAAACTAGGAAATATTCTAGGAATACTTCTTTACTCAAATGTTTATTTTCTTAGCATACAATACCTAGTTATTCTCAGTGTATAATACTTAGTACCTAGTATCATTTCTTCTATCTATCTTTCCAACCATCCACTAATCTTATAAATATTATATATATAATGTTTTTCAGACCTAGTACCAAATCCAGTGAATAAGACAACAATGTCCTGTTGGATTTTTATAGGGAAGATAAAGAAGCGATTACAATAACATATGACATGTATAATGGAGAAATAATAAGTGTTACTGAGCGCAGTAGCACAAACTTAGTCAAGTGGTCAAGAAAGCCTTCTTGGAGGAAGTGATATTTAATTTTGACATCTGAAGGACAAGTAGGAATTAGCCAGGGCAAGTAGACTGACTAAATATTTGTTGAATGGGAGGTGGGAGAAAGGCAGAGTATTAGCAGCAAAGCTTCTGAGGTAAGACTATGGCACATTTGAGAAATGGGATACCTGGATAGTAGTGGGAGAGAGGGAAGGAATGTTTCCAGAGGTAGATAGAGAGTTAGCTGGAGGGTAGAATAGTTACAAGGGCCTTGTGACACATGTTAAGTAGTTCATGCCTAGGAATATTCTGAGCATTTGAAGAAGGAAAGCATGGCCGGGCGCGGTGGCTCAAGCCTGTAATCCCAGCACTTTGGGAGGCCGAGACAGGCGGATCACGAGGTCAGGAGATCGAGACCATCCTGGCTAACACAATGAAACCCCGTCTCTACTACAAAAATACAAAAAAACTAGCCGGGCGAGGTGGCGGGCGCCTGTAGTCCCAGCTACTCCGGAGGCTGAGGCAGGGGAATGGCGTAAACCCAGGAGGCGGAGCTTGCAGTGAGCTGAGATCCGGCCACTGCACTCCAGCCTGGGCGACAGAGCAAGACTCTGTCTCAAGAAAAAAAAAAAGAAGAAGAAGAAGAAGAAGAAGGAAAGCATTTGAAGGATCTTAATTAGGGGTTTATGATCAGATTTGCTCTTGGATTACATGGACTGTAGTGTGGAAGATGGATTAGAGAAGAGTAATGTTGGAGAGGGGGCGACTGGTTAGGGGACTGTTGCAGCAATCTGGGCAAATGAGTAAGGTTTCCTTGACAAGGGTGTGTTCATGAAATATTTAGGAAGTAAAATCTGCAGGAACTAGTTCTTTTTATGTATACATAAATTTGATTTTATGCTGATCTTCTCTGTATTATTCTAATTTTAGTATATGTGCTGCCAAGGCAAGCACAGGAACTGCTTCTTGATTGGATGTAGCGGGTGAAAAAAGGATGAGTCAGAAGTGACTCCCACATTTGTAGTTTGAACAACTAGACCAGAAGTAGGTTTGGAAAATGGTGGGTTCACTTTTGGATTTATTTCTTAGATAACCAAGTGAAGATGGCTAGTAGACAGTTGAGTATATGGGTCTGAAGCTCAAGCCAGAAATATGGATGTGTTAGAGACATAAATTTGAGAGGTATCAACATATGGTACTGGTGGCACTCACAGCCATTGGAGTTGAAACGATCACCCAGGAGCTGTATGTGAGGTAAGATTACATAAAATGGAACCCTGAGGGATGACATTTAAAAAACTGGTAGAAGAATGGAAGCATGAAAAGGAGTCTGATACAGAGTACGTTAATGGTAGGAGGAAAACCAGGAGACCAAGGAAACCAAGAGAAGAGATGGTTTCTAGAAGGAAGGACTATTCAACACTACTGGTTAATTCCCAGAGGGCTGAAGAATATCTGTAGGACTTTGTAACACGTGGGACACTGAGAACTTTAGGAGAGAGGTGAGGGCAGAAACGAAGTGGATATAGTTAGCTTTCAGGAAGCTTAAGTTGTGAAGGTGAAGGAGAGAGATTAGAGAGCAATAGCTGGAAGGACACATGGGGTCAAGGAAAGTTGTGTGTGCGCGCGCGTGTGTGTGCACACGCACGCGCATGTGTGATGTGTGTCTTAGAGGAGTAACCAGTAAAAGGGAAAGAGTAGAGGTACTCAAAATAGGAAGATAATGTGAAGAAGGTGATAGGGTTTGGATTCTGAGCATAGCTGGAGAATGGCAGGAGGAGCATGTCTTTTATCATTACCAAGAGAGAATGTAGGAAATTAGGTTAACAGGTTTATAGATTTGGATTTCTGTTTGGTGGTGGGTATTTGAGGGAACGTCCACAAATGATAGCTTTATGTATGAGAGAGGATTATCTGCTGAGAGTGGGTCAGATGTTTAAGAAAAGTAGAAAAGGTTTAAAATGCTAATGGTAAACAGGAAGACTAACTTTCTAGGGAATAGTAGGGTCAAGAAAAGCTGAGAGTCCAGTTGAGGTGTGTGATCATGAGTGTATGTAGAGGCACTAAGCTACACATTTGGTAGCCTGGGTAAAGTCAAAGAGAATGCAGATAGTTAATAGTTGAATTCACGGAGAAACAAAGGGACAAAAAAATTTGGCAAAGGAATGATTGAAGTGATAAGCCATGAACTATAACTACAGAGGGAAGGATGTGAAGACACAAGGAGGCTGGCTAATGAGTGAATTAAAAGTAAGGGGGTAGATTCTGTTCTAGGGCAGGTCAGCAAACTTTTTCTGTAAAGGGCTGGATAGTAAATATTTTGGGTTTTGCAGGCTGTTTCAGCTACTCAGCTTTGCCACTGTAATGTGCAAGCATTCATAGACAGTACAGAAATGAATGGATGTGTCTGTATTATAAAAATAGGTGGTAGGCTGGATTTGACATGCAGGCAGTAGTGTGCTGGCCCCTGGCTAGAGGTCCCAGCTAAGTTAAAGAACTAGTGAATTTAGGGAAAAAAGAAATAAAAAAGAACTAATGAATTGGGAGTAATTGAGCCTGACGGGTCTGCTCAGAGAATCAGTTTGCATCTATGATAGTTCTTCATGATGACAAAACCTAAGGTATGACAGCTAGAGAGGGTAGTGGCTATGGAGAGGCAGAAGTGGATCACCTACATGCATATTGATTTCATTCAAAATAATGTAGAATTTTGGTGGCAGAAGCATGTGAGCCAGATTTGGAGGATTACCTTGGGATTTATAGATGACAGTGATAAGGACTAGGAGGTGGCAGAAAGGGTATACTCAAATAGCATAACCCTTAAAGAAGCAGGGATTTTTTTTCCCATTCTTTGCTCTTTTATGTATTTACCATATTTTCCTAAAACTGATAATCCAAACATTTTCTGAAACATTTTTCACTAAAATTTACTTTGCCTTTCTGATTTTTTTTTTGTCCCACTTTCAGACCTTCATATTTCTACTTTAGGAAAATTTTATCTCAGGCTATGTTAAAGTGTATTTATTTTTGATATTTCAATCTCTCCTATTTAATATTAGAAGCCAGGTAGTTGTTGAAAGTTGAATATATCCAGTGTGATAAATTCTGTCTTTTAATTGAGAAATTTAGACCATTTGCACTTACAGTTATTGATATGGTTAGGTTAATGCTACCACCTTTGTAATTTGTTTCGTTTTGTTCCGTCTGTTCTTGTTTCTTTTCCTTCTTTTTCAGTCTTCTTTTGAATTATCAATTTTTTTTTTTTTTTTTTTTTTTTGAGACGGAGTCTCACTCTGTCGCCCAGGGTGGAGTACAGTGGCCGGATCCCAGCTCACTGCAAGCTCCGCCTCCCGGGTTTATGCCATTCTCCTGCCTCAGCCTCCCGAGTAGCTGGGACTACAGGCGCTCGCCACCTCATCTGGCTAGTTTTTTTGTATTTTTTAGTAGAGACGGGGTTTCACCATGTTAGCCAGGATGGTCTCGATCTCCTGACCTCGTGATCCGCCCGTCTCGGCCTCCCAAAGTGCTGGGATTACAGGCTTGAGCCACCGCGCCCGGCCTCAAATATTTTTTATGATTCAATTTTATCTCTTTTGCTGACTTATTAACAGTAATTCTTATTTTAGTAGTTGCTTTAGGAATTACAAGGCACATCATTAACTTACTACAATCTATCTTCAAGTGATAATATACCACTTCATGGATAGTATAATAACCTTATAATAGTGTACTTCCGTTTCTCCTCTTCCCAGTCTTTGTGCTATTGTTGTCATGTATTTTACTTCTATGTATGTGATAAACCACACACTACATTGTTATTTTTTTCAGCAGTCTTTTGTCTTTTAAAGATATTTAAATAATAATATGAAAAAAATTTCCCAATACTCATTATTCCTTTGTGTAGATCTGCGTTTCCATATTATTTTCCTTCAACTTTGAAGTCTTCCTCTCACGTATCTTGTAATATGGAATGCTAGTAATGAGTTTTTGCAGCTTTTGTATGTCTGAAAAAGTCTTTTTTTTTTCTTTTTGAGACGAAGTCTCACTCTTGTCCCCCAGGCTGGAGTGTGATGGCGCGATCTCAGTTCACTGCAACCTCCACCTCCCAAGTTCAAGCGATTCTTCTGTCTCGGCGCCCCGAGTAGCTGGGATTACAGGTGCCTGCCACCACACCAGGATATTTTTTGTATTTTTAGTAGAAATGGGATTTCACCATGTTGGCCAGGTTTGTCTAGAAACCCTCCTGACCTCAGGTGATCCACCCGCCTTGGCCTCCCAAAGTGCTGGGATTACAGGCATGAGCCACCGCGCCGGGCCTGAAAAAGTCTTTATTTTGCTCATAGGCATTACTTCTGATGAGGTATCTCCTGTTGTTCTTATTTTTGTTCCTCTGTATGTAATGTGACCTTTTTCTCTGGCTGCTTTTAAGATTTTTCTCTTTACCATTGGTTCTAAGTGATTTTATTATGATAAGCCCTGGTGTAGTGAGGCCTCCCTGCATGTTTCTTATGCTTGGGATTTGTTGAGTTTCTTGGATCTATGGGTTTATAGTTTTCATGGAATTTGGAACTTTTCAGCCATTATTTCTTCATATACTGTTTTTGTTCCTCCCTGTGCTATGATCTGGAAACTCTCTCTAGGTGGTGTCTGGGACAATCATGAGGCTTACCTGTTTGCTTCCCCCTTCTCTCAGGTATTACTGTCCTTTGTTGCCTGACGTCCAGTGTTTTGAAAACCATTGTTTCATCTGTTTTGTTTTATAATTGTTTCAGCAGGAGGGTAAATCTAGTGTCTATTACTCTAATTTGACTGGAAATAGCAGTCAAATACTTTTGATATTACCGAGAAATTCAACTGTTATCTATATTAAAATCCTCACTTTTACATAATGTCACTTTTTGAACTTGACAAGGCAAGAATGAATGTGATAGTTGATGACTACTTGCTAACCATGGAAGGAACTGCGAGCTTAGCCTGAATAAGGAAATATAAGAGCTATTTGACTTTGGGTTTCTTTTTTTAACCTCAAATTTTTTTTTTCTTTGAGATGAAGTCCTTTGCCCAGGCTGAAGTGCAATGGTACAATCTCGATTCACTGCAACCTTCGCCTCCTAGATTCAAATGATTCTCCTGCCTCAGTGTCCCTAGTAGCTGGGATTACAGGCGTGTGCCATATTGCCCAGCTATTTTTTTTTTTTTTTTGGTGGGGGATAAAGTCTTGCTCTGTCACTCAGGCTGGAGTGTAATGGTGTGATCTTGGCGCATTGCAACCTCCGGCTCACTGCAACTTCCGCCTCCCAGGTTCATGTAATTCTCCTGCCTCAGCCTCCTGAGTAGCTGGGATTATAAGTGTGAGCCACTGTACCCGGCCTCCAACTGATTTTTGTATTTTTAGTAGAGATGAAGTTTTACCATATTGGCCAGACTGGTCTCAAACTCCTGGGTATGAATGATCCGCCTACCTCGGCCTCCCAAGTGGTAGGATTGCAGGCATGAGCCACTGCGGCCCAAGCCATAACCTCAGATGTTACTTAGAGAGTCAGATTTTATCTCAGTATAAGAATACACTTTTTTTTAAAGAGGATAGGGTACATTTTTTTTTTTTTTTTTTTTGAGACGGAGTCTGGCTCTGTCGCCCAGGCTGGAGTGCAGTGGCCGGATCTCAGCTCACTGCAAGCTCCACCTCCCAGGTTGATGCCATTCTCCTGCCTCCGCCTCCCAAGTAGCTGGGACTACAGGCGCCCGCCTCGTCGCCCGGCTAGTTTTTTATATTCTTTAGTAGAGACGGGGTTTCATTGTATTAGCCAGGATGGTCTCGATCTCCTGACCTTGTGATCCGCCCGTCTCGGCCTCCCAAAGTGCTGGGATTACAGGCTTGAGCTACCGCGCCCGGCCTGGATAGGGTACATTCTTATTTGATTCTTATTAAGATATAATTTACGTATCATAAAAGTCACCCTTTTTAGTGTTTTCACAAATCTCTCCCTCCCTACTCTAATCCCCTGGCAACCAGTAGTCTGTTTTCCATTTCTATAGTTTTGCCTTTTCTAGAAAGTCATATGAATTCCAGAATCTTACAGATTGTAGCCTTTTGATTCTGGCTTATCTCACTTAGAATAATGCATTTGAGATTTATGTATGTTTGTATCAGTAATTCATTCCTTGTTCTTCTTGAGTCATATTCCATTGATTTGCTCTATCACACTTTTGTAGTATCACTGGCTGCCAAAATAGGCACAAGTAGTTGAGTATATTTGAGGATGGCATAGAAAGGATTTAGCCCTATTCTGATGGGAGATTTAATGATCTCAAAACTTCATTTCATATCTGAAGTCTTGAAATGACAATGTAAATGTTTTTACTTGGCAAGTACAGGTTATTCACTTGACTTAAGAAGGAGATGTATTGGAACATACTACGTTACATACACAGATCCTGAATTTGTGGTCAGTAGAAACAAGATGTATTTGTTTTTCCTTAGCTTGGGGACAGCGTTTTTGCCCCCTTCCTTTTTTTTTTCTTTTTTTAAATTTATACCCTCTTCGAAGTTATCACAAAGTAATTAGCTTCTTTTTGGAACTAATTTAATTCCCCTTATTTTCTACCCGTCTCTGTGGTCTACTCTACTTCTGTTTCTTTTGTATGTCACAGAACTAAGCCTAGTTATTTTAGAGTTGTTTTAGGAGAAAAACAAACATGCAAGATTTAATTCTTATTTTTATTCATGTATTTCTCTAATTTCCTATTGTAGTGATAGCATGTGAAGGAAAATGCTGGGGCTCTGGAGTGAAACAAATTCAGCACTTACAACTGAGTTTCTAACTAAAAAACCTGAAAATTACTTTCCGAAACTCAGCTTTCTTAGAATCTTTAAAATGAGGCTAAGTACCTACCTTTGAGGTTGTAAGGAATAAAAGAGATAATATATGTATTTTTAACAAAGTATGTAGTAAATACTTAATTTCTTTTTTTCTTTTTTTCTTTTTGGAGACGGAGTCTTGCTCTGTCACCCACGCTGGAGTGCAGTGGCATGATCTCAGCTCACTGCAACCTCCGCCTCCCAGGTTCAAGCGATTCTCCTGCCTCAGCCTGCTGAGTAGCTGGGATTACAGGCATGTGCCACCATGCCTGGCTGATTTTTTGTATTTTTAGTAGAGACGGGGTTTCACTGTGTTAGCCAGTCTGGTCTCAATCTCCTGACTTCGTGATCCGTCCGCCTTGGCCTCCCAAAGTGCTGGGATTACAGGTGTAAGCCACCATGCCTGGCCCGTAAATACTTAATTTCAAATATTACCAAATAAATTTTTCCAGTCCCTTTTGTATCTCCACTTGAATAAGATCCTATAAAGATTAGCAGTTTTTTATAGAGTTTGATCAAGAGCTGAGGAAAGTATGTACTTTTTTTGTACTGTTAATATAGAACCATAGTGTAGCTTAGTGATAGATTGTACAATCCAGACTTACCATAGGGAAAGCTCTTTTTATTTTACCACCTTCTAAAAAGGATTCTGCTTTTACCTAATGATGAATTTAAGGTTTAAAATATTTAGGAGATTTTCATTCAAAGAATGTTGTTAAAAGAATACTTGAGTTTTTTTTTTTTTTTTTTTTTTGAGAAGGAGTCTTGCTCTGTCGCCCATGCTGGATTGCAGTGGTGCAGTCTCGGCTCACTGCAATCTCTGCTTCTTGGGTTCAAGGGATTGTCCTGCCTCAGCCTCCTGAGTAGTTGGGATTACAGGCACCCACCACCACTAATTTTTGTATTTTTAGTAGAGATGGGATTTTGCCATATTGGTCAGGCTGATCTCAAACTCCTGACCTCAGGTGATCCACCCACTTCAGCCTACCAAAATGCTGGGATTACAGGCATAAGCCACCACGTCTGGCCTTCCTGAGGTTTGTAAATATAATAACTAATGAAGGAAACAGGTTTGGATTGAGGTTGTTACATATCTGCTCTTTACCAAATTGGCTTTTCTACCATTATTCCTCAGTACTTTTTTCTAATTCGTTTTTTAAAAAAATTATTTATTTGTTATTCATTCATTCATTCATTCATTCATTTTTTTGAGACAGGGCCTCCCTCTGTTGCCCAGGCTGGAGTGCAGTGGCACGATCACAGCTCACTGCAGCCTTTACTTCCCGAGCTTAGGAGATTCTCCCACCTAAGTCTCTCTAGTAGCTGGGACCACAGTTGCATGCTACTATGCCCAGATAATTTTTTTTTTGTAGAGATGGGGTTTACTCCTTGTCACCCAGGCTGGTCTCAAAGTCTCAAACTCCTGGGTTCTAGAGATCCACCTGCCTTGGCCTCCCAAATTGCTGGGATTATAGATGTGAGCCACCATGCCCAGTTATTATTTATTTTTAATTTTTAATTTTTGTGGGTACATAGTAGGTGTATATATTTATGGGGTACATGAGATGTTTTGATAGAGGCATGCAATGGGTACTAGTCACATCATGGAAAATGGGCTATCCATCCCCTCAAGCATTTATTGTTTGTGTTACAAATAATCCAGTTATACCCTTAGTTATTTTTAAATGTTCAATTATTATTATTATTGACTTGTTCTAGTTCTGATGTGCTACTTTTTTGGGGGGGGGAACAGAACAATAAACACCTTTATTACACGGGTGAAGACAAAAACGAGGATTTATGTGCCTTTCCGGGCCTTGATTTTCCTAAGATAGAACTCCAACTCTTTGCCCTCTAGCACATAGCCATCTCCTCGGCCACACTGTCCCGGCCTGGAAGCAATGCACGCAAGAAGCTTGCCCTGCTAGAACTGCTCCTCCAGGAGACTGCTGATTTTGGCATTCTTTTTCCTTTCATCGTATTTCTTCTGAATTTTTTTAGATTGTTTTTTGGTTAAAATCTCTTCTTCCTCAGGAGTCAGCTTGGCTCCCTTCTTGCGGCCCAGGGGCAGTGCATAGTGGGACTCGTACCACTGTCGGTACAGTGTGCTGTCGATAAGCACGATGCAATTCTTCACCAGGGTCTTGGTACAGACCAGCTCATTATTAGATACATTGTAGACAACATCGATGATCCTTGTTTTACGAGTACAACACTCTGAGCCCCAGGAGAAATTCCCTACGTCCAGCCTCAGGGCATGGTGTTTCTTGTTACCTCCCTGCACAGGGACTGTGTGGATGCGGCGGGGGCCAATTTTGGTGTTGGCAGCTGGGCGCCCCAATTCATACTTCCGCTTTTTGTGGTAGGGCTTTCTCTTGTCCCTGGTTTTGTGCGCTTGTGCCAGTTGTCCCGAGAGATGCCCATCGCTCCGTGCTGGCTGGAAAGAGCGATGTGCTACTTTATAATACTTTTATTTGCCTCTCATTTTGTGACTTGATTGGATAAGTCTTTGTTCTGCAGAAAAATTCTCAGTCTAGTTAAAGATAGGGAAAATGTATTTATTTTAGTTTCATACTCTTAGGGAAATCCAGTAGCAATAATTTATATTAGAGTTTTGTTATAGAAATTACAGTTAAAAAACAACTTGCATTATCCTAACACATACCTTACATTCATAATCTTATAAATGTTTATTGGACCTTATTAATGAATTGAGATGCCCTCTAATATGTAAAACAAGTCAGTTTTATTATGACTTAATGTTTTCTAGATGAAGGTAATGAAACAGAAGTGCAGCCACAACAAAACAGCCAGTTAATGTGGAAACAAGGTCGACAACTACTCAGACAGTAAGTGCCCCAAGGTCAAACTTATGTGAACGGCTGAAGACAAGAAACAGTTTTATGAAGTTATTTTTACTATGTATTTTCAAATCAGATGAATATTTTATCTCTTATTATACAGATGCTGTGAAAAAGCTTAACTGAATTACTGTTCCTTTTTCATATTAAATACTTTTTCTGTGTGGTAGAACTTACATAGTTAAAAGAGTTTTATACCTTTAAAGTTATTCTTTTCATTGCATATTTTGTGTATGAATATATAACATTTTAATATATGTGCAGTTGGTCAGGCAAAGTGGCTCACACCTGTAATCCCAGCACTTTGGGAGGCCAAGGTAGATGGATCACTTGAGGTCAGGAGTTTGAGACTACCCTCACCAACATGGTGAAACCCCATCTCTACTAAAAATACAAAATTAGCCGGGCGTGGTGGCACATGCCTGTAATCCCAGCTACTTGGGAGACTGAGGCAGGAGAATTGCTTGAACCCGGGAGGTGGAGTTTGCAGTGAGCCGAGATTGCACCATTACTCCAGCCTGGGCAACAAGAGCCAAACTTCATCTCAGAGAAAAAAAAAAATGTGCAATTGGAGTTTACATGCAATTTTGTTATGTTTTAAAACTTCTAAATAATTGGAGAACTTTTTGAATTCTCCAAATTCGCAAATATTGCCTAACATGTATTTCATTCATTCATTCATTCATTCATTCATTCATTCATTGAGATGGAGTCTCACTCTGTCGCCCAGGCTGTAGTCCAGTGGCACAATCTGGCTCACAGCAACTGCTGCCTCCTGGGCTCAAGTGATTCTCTTGCCTCGGCCTCCTGGGTAGCTGGGACTACAGGCATGTGCCTCTATGCCTGGCTGATTTTTTTGTGTTTTTGTAGAGATGGGATTTTGCCATGTTGGCCAGGCTGGTCTCAAACTCCTGACTTCGAGTGTTCTCCCAGCCTCAGCCTCCCAAAGTGCTGGGATTACAGGTGCGAGCCACCACGCCCAGTCACCTTTTTCCGTAAAATATTAATATGTATTTGAGACAATAAAGAGTAAACAAAGATGGGTTGAGGTTCTGATATCAAGAGGTAGACTAGACTCACCAGCTCAGTGCCTGGTTCTTGAATACCACCTTTGAAACTCATATTCAGATTTGTGCCTCAGTAAAATGAAATTTGCTACCTGGTTTTTTGGAGGTTGATGATAAGTTTTTTAAACCCAAGGTTTCCAAAGTGGATGTATAGCAGCTATTCCTTTTGACTATGGAAGGAGAATCTTAAAATGTCTTTACGTATCTATTTTTTAATCTCGATAGTTACAAGAAAATGAGATATTTTCTGATATTTAATAAGTGGATTTTTACTAATGCCCACACTTTGATCTTAAATATGACTTACACATCTTCCTTTTTAAAATAGATGTGTTCTTAGAATGCTAATCTTTTTTTTTTTTTTTTTTTTTTTTGAGACGGAGTCTCGCTCTGTCGCCCAGGCTGGAGTGCTATGGCCGGATCTCAGCTCACTGCAAGCTCCGCCTCCTGGGTTTACGCCATTCTCCTGCCTCAGCCTCCCGAGTAGCTGGGACTACAGGCGCCCGCCAGCTCACCTGGCTAATTTTTTTTTAATATTTTTTAGTAGAGACGGGGTTTCACCGTGTTAGCCAGGATGGTCTCGATCTCCTGACCTCGTGATCCGCCCGTCTCGGCCTCCCAAAGTGCTGGGATTACAGGCTTGAGCCACTGCACCCGGCCGCTAATCTTTTTTAAAATGAAAAATGGTTTCATAATGAGCTACCCAAGAGATATTTTCAAAAACTTCAAAGGACCCATAATCTGTTCTTCAGAGTAAAGGTGTCATTTTATCAATGAATGGGGAAGTAACTGTTTAGTAAAACCAGCTTATCTATGGCAAGAGCAGTTTTGAAACAGGTATTTGTAATGTGATTTTGTTGCCAAAGTGAGATATGTCTCAAATGTTATTTGTTAAAAATGGAAAAATACAACATCTTTGAAGCAGTTTTCAAGAACTTTAAATTTAGGAAAGTTAGGAATTAATTATCCAAATTTTAATCGAGACCTTTCTGTAAATATTGGATGGGATTGAAAAACGGGCATCTTGATTTGGTAAGATACACTTAACTCCCTTTGATCACATATGTTTTTGAGATAACTCTTTCAGCTACTATAACTAAGACCAAATCTTCCAATAAACTGAACTTAAACTGGTTATCTTGTCAACCTTTGTTTTCTTCTTTCATCCAGCAGACTCGGTGCCTACTTATAAGTTAATGTCTGATGTTTGTCTGTCATGTTTATTAATGGCATTTACCTTTTTCATGGTCCTGCCACTGCCACTTTTGGTCTCTTTTGGTCAACTTTGGTGTTACTAGGCCTTGAGTGGTTTCTATATGCCAGGTACAATATTAGGTATGTCTGTTTTAGGAATTAGAAAACTGAGGTTCAGGAGAATTAAAGTTGTGCAAGTAAGTGGCAGAAATAGGACCTAGATCTAGCTCTCAATACAAAGCCTTTGCTCTTTTTTTGTGCTGCTGCCTTTCAGTAAGGTACACACACGTGTGTATACACACCCCCTACATGCTACAATTTAATTGCCGTCTATTTTTATTTTAAAGTTGTCTCAGGATAGAAGCTTCAATTCTGCAGAAGTGACTCGAGAAATACTGCCTTCATGTGTGTAATGAAGGACTCCATATATGCTAGGAACATTCTGTCTAGATCACAAACAGTTGATCCATGACGAATGTAAAAAACTACTGAAATAACTATTATAAAATACTGATTTGGTAGAGTCTGGGAGTGAGCTAGCTCCAATCCAGCCTAAAGGAAAGAATGTGCTATTAGATATATTAAAGACCAGCTTCTTCTTATAGTAAATGTAATGAATGGTGTATTGTATAGTTCTCTCATTTTTCTCAGTGACTGTAGAGGCTGGTACTGCAAGAGACAGCTCCATCTGCAGCTGGAAGATTATTTATTAACAAGTCTTACTAGCATAGTACTGTACTGTTAAGTCTTAATGCAGGCTATGAGCATAAATAAATACTTTTATTTACATATTAAATTATAGAATACTGATTCCAGTATGACTGAACTCTAAGGATTCTCTTCACACAGGTATCTACAGGAGGTGGGTTATACAGATACTATTCTAGATGTGAAATCTAAACGAGTGCGAGCTTTGTTGGGCTTTTCAAGTGATGTCACTGACAGGGAAGATGACAAAAATCAGGACTCAGTTGTAAATGGCACAGAGGCTGAAGTTAAAGAGACAGCAATGATTGGGTAAGTATTTTGTCTGGAAGTGTTTTAGCTATAATTCTTATTAAATATTTTTGGTTTTATGGGCATTACTTGTTCTTTTAGGTAGTGACATAGAAGTAATTTAATTATAATTTAATAAAAATTCTAAAATTTTATTTGGTTAGAAGGTAACATAAGGATTGGAGTTATCATTTATGACTTTTAATTCAGGAATATTATTTATGATATTTATTTGCTTGAAACGTATGTATTTAATACAGATTTTAATATATTGACTTAAACACTAAGTAAAACTTTGGAAAAGATTTTATTTGGAAATTCAGTACAAATCTGTAAGAATGACATTTCATGATTGGTGATCCAGAAATTGTAAAAATACCTCAAATTCTTTAGAAGTAACCCTGTTTTTTAACCGCTTTTGTTTATCTAATAATGTTGTAATTTATCTTTCCTTTGATATAAAATATCTATTTTAAGTAGCTATTTTGAAGTGACAGCGTAAGTGTGAAAAATTCAGTAGCTGTTTGAAATATTTTCCATTTTGGATTGTGTAGCATATAATTATATGTAATTCTGCTCAAAATAAGCATAAACAGTTCAATAAAGAGATTCTTATTTATTGGGAAAAAATTTCCATGATTGTTAATTGAATAAAAAACCGAAAATTCTGTGAATGTTTAAGTTTGACTTTTATTTTGACACTTGTTTAGGAAGGAAGAATGGTTTTAATTGAATTCTATAAATTTTCTAGCAAGAAGATAGTTCCTGTTATTTGGAATATAAATTAAAATTATGGGATTAGGTAAATGTTCATTGTAGGATTTTTATAAACAAAGTTCCTTCGAGCCTTAAAATGTATTCATTAATAATTAAGAATACATTTCCAACTTTGTAGGCTGCGTTAAAAAATACATTAACTTATATTTGTAAATGTAAGGCATGGTATTTCTCTGTATAGACATAGACTATGTGGACATTATCTTTAGTTCTGTTTTTACATTATGGGTTTAATATAAGTCATCAAGTTAACTTAGATAGTATAATTTTTTATTTCATTTTGTTTATTTATTTATTTATTTTTTGAGACAGAGTCTCACTCTGTTGCCAGGCTGGAGTACAGTGGCGTGATCTTGGCTCACTGCAACCTCCCCCTCCTGGGTTCAAGCGATTCTCCTGCCTCAGCCTCCCGAGTAGCTGGGACTACAGGCACCAGCCACCACACCCGGCTAATTTTTTGTATTTTTAATAGAGACGGGGTTTCACCGTGTTGGCCAGGATGTTCTCAATCTCGACCTCGTGATCTGCGCACCTTGGCCTCCAGAAGTACTGGGATTGCAGGCATGAGCCACTATGCCTGGCCGATAGTATAAATGTTTTTGATAACTATAATGCATACTTTAATAACCTTCAGTAAAGACTTTCAGGGAAGACCACTCTTGTGCATTTTGGCCTTGATTTGTCTTTTAAGAATGACAAAGATACTGTTGCTAATCTGTCCGATTTCAGTAGGGATAAAGAGTTAGGGGAGGGTGATACCAAACACAAAGCTGTAAGCAGATTTGAAATTTAAGGTAGATCTCTTTTGAAAATTTTGTCCATAGTGGTTTCTATATATATATATATTTTTTTTTTTTTTCCGGGAAAATCCTCTCTGTCTAAAAGATTACCTAATGAACTGGAGATAAATCTTTCTGTACTGGCCATTGGAATCTTTACTAAATTTATTTTGAGGGAACTAAATTCAAGTCATATATTTGAAAATTTAACCATTTTTAAGAGATTAATGGCTTGTTAATCAACAGAGTCAAGTCTAGTAGCAATGTTAATTTGACTAGTGTATTGCTGTTAGTAACTTTATGTACACATTTTCCCTTTTACTTTAGCTGTTAAGCAGAAATACAAAATTGCATCAGAGAAAAATGACATATTTGTTATTTTTTTAGTTGTGGAAACTTATGTAAGAGGTCAAAGGGAGAGTTGCAGAGAGGATAAGAGTAGAGAAAAAAGGAGGTAGAGATAATGAAAATATTTTTAAAAAGAGAAATATATTAAGGTTGGTGTAAGGATCAAAATAATAATGAATCAGAAAGGGGAGTTTTTTACATTAGATTACCACTAATCTAAATAGATATGAGTAGCTCACGTCTGTAATCCCAGCACTTTGGGAGGCTGACTGAGGCTGAGGCAGGCGGATCACTTGGACTCAGGAATTAGAGACCAGCTTGGACAACATAGTGGAACCTTGTCTCTACTGAAAATACGAAATTATAAGGGCATGGTGGCTCATGCCTGTAATCCCAGCTGCTCAGGAGGCTGAAAGTGGAAAATTGCGTGAACCCAGGAAGCTGAGATTGGAATGAGTTAAATCATACTACTGCACTCTAGCCTGGGCGACAGAGCCCAGAGACTTTGTCTCCAGGTAGGTAGGTGGGTGGGAGGGAGGGAGGGAAGGAAGGAAGGAAGGATGGATTACAAAGTACTTAAAGAATATCCACTTCATGTATTGCTTTTTAAATTTGTGGGAGTGTAATTGATAAGAATCAATGTAGATAATGTGATTTGGGATTTATAGTTACCATATAAACAGAAGTTAATGCAACATATCATGGGTTAATTCTTTTGTCGAAGTTAAAAAGATTAACTAAGCAGTATGTCCATGTTTTACGCCAGAAAATCAGAGTTAACAGATTCTGCCTCCGTGCTGGATAATTTCAAATTCCTTGAAAGTGCAGCTGCAGATTTCAGTGATGAAGATGAAGATGATGACCTTGATGGAAGAGAGAAAAGCGTCATTGATACTTCAACAGTGAGTTAGATAACTCATACGATATAAATATTTTTAGGGACTATAATACATACTGTATAATGCATAAAAGAATCTATGTTCTTTAATCTTAACCCCTAGCTTTTTCTTTTTCATGAATTCGGAGACATTTATGAGAGTTTGTAATATTGATTTCAAGTTAAGAATATTTTTAGTATAGTAGCTTTCTCTTGAAATTCCTCACTTTTTGACTTTTTGTTCATTCATTGAACAGGACAACTTTTCTGTGGGGCAGATGAATATAGTAAATATTGTGTGTTAAAACAATGCAGGGTTATTGGTTGTTATAAGAGAATAGAATTGACAGACACATCATGGTGCCTGATGGCGACTAGCATCAGCTCTAATATATGCAGTTTTTGTCTCTCTTGTCAGGATTGTTTTGGTAGACAAATTCTGTAGACTTTCAGAACTCTTCCATTAGATTTCTTCAAAATTGTTTAGGATTCTACTCAAGTTTTGTTCAGATGTTTATAAGCTTATTGACTTTCCCATGGCAGTTTCTTGGAATGAGAGATGTCTCTAAGTAGCTACTTCTTTCTCTTCCCTTCTCTATTTTCGTCTCTTTTTCCCTCTTTCCCCTTTTCTTCTCTCTTCGCTTTTCTCCCCTTCTCCCTTCTCTCTCTTCTTCTTTCTTCCTCCTACTCCTTTTCCTTTTTTTTTAAGTAAGATATGAGGACATGTTTTGCTTTGTCTAGGAAAATGTTTGCATTTTTTCTTTCACATTAATTTATTAATAGAGAGGAGGAAAGTAAAGTAATATAAAGCAGATTGGACCTCTAAATAAAGACTTGGGTTTAAGCTCCAGTTTTGCCACTATTTGTGTTTCTTAATGCTTCAGGCTTAGTTTTTTTCATTTGTAAAATGAGGATCGTTATAAATAGCCATTTTAACCATGGAGGATTTTGTGAGGAACAAAGAGACAATATGTGCGAAAATGATCTGTTTAACTATAAAGTGCTTTCTAAGTGTAACCTCTCTGTGTTTTATGCCTTCTGTTTCTTGGGCGCCATCAGAGACTCAAATTATTACTACCAGATTATTGTTTTCCCTCACCACTATTCGGTAGTACTCTACTGATAAAGCCCTGCCATGGAAATTATTTGAACTTCAAGTAGTAACTTCCAATTTTTCTTACCCAAACAAGCAGTAGTAGCATATGTCTCAATTTACCATAGTAAAAGGAAAAACCTAAATTTCTGTGACACTTTTTCTGTGTCCTGATCATCTGGAAATTGTGTAGCTCCTTGTGATTTCTATGGGATGCTGGCATTGAGATATTATTTTTCCATCAAAATACTTTATTCATAGCTCAGTATTAAATAATGCCTTGAATCATGATGCTATATGTTTCTGTTAGTAATATCAATTTAAATATTTAAAACATTCATAAACCAATTATTAAAACTATTACATATGATCTTACTAGAAATTCCTAAACCATAGACTGTTATCTTTTTAAGTAAGCAACATAATAAATATACTGTCTTCTAATTAGTGCAGATCATAGTAGTTCTGTGCTGGGTGCAGTGGCTTGTGCCTGTAATCCCAGCTACTCAGGAGGCTGAAGTGGGAGGATCAGTTGAGGCCAGGCAACATAAGCCTAAGCAACATAGCAAGACCCCATATCTAAAAAAAAAATTTTTTTTAATTAGCCATGTATGATGGCACACACCTGTATTTCCAACTACGCAGGAGGCTGAGGAAGGAGGATCGCTTGAGCCCAGGAATTTGATGTTGCAGTGAACCATGATCATACCACTGCACTAAAAAATTTTTTTAGTTTTGGCTGGGCGTGGAGGCTCACGCCTGTAATCCCAGCACTTTGGGAGACCGAGACGGGCGGATCACAAGGCCAGGAGTTCAAGACCATCCTGGCCAACATGATGAAGCCCATCTCTACGAAAAATACAAAAAGTTAGTGGGGCATGGTGACATACACCTATAATCCCAGCTACTCAGGAGCCTGAGGCAAGAGAATCGCGGAGGCAGAGGTTGCAGTGAGCTGAGATTGTGCCACTGCACTCCAGCCTGGGTGAAAAGAGCAAAGTTCTGTCTCAAAAAAAGAAAAAAGAATGAACGAACGAACAAAAGAAATGTAAAAGAAGGTGAAGAGGCAGATAATGAAGAAAAAGAAGAAGATGCAGAGGTGGAAAATAATCCCACATGTAACCCGAAGAACAAACTCCAAAGATGGCAAAGAGAAAGAAGAGGATATGAGGCTCTTCTTTCTCATATGAGGCCGACCCTTGTCGGCCTCCCAAAGTGCAGAGATTACAGGCGTGAGTCACTGCACTTGGCCCTTATTTTTCTTTGCCGTCATTATTATTAGCATTCTCATCATCACCAGTTAAGTGTAATAACAACCTTGAGATTATAACATGCATGTAAAAAGTGATGAGTTCCAAACTGTGTGAAGGCTAACTTCTGCAGCAACATTTAGTCTCCACATTCAGGAACTTTAGGAGGAAAAAGAATGGAACTAAGAGCTATTAACTCTTTTTTTAGCCATAGTATAAAGAATCCCATGTCCCTTTGTGTCATGGCCCTCCTAATGGTTTTTGAAGTGACAGTTTATTCATTTTTCTAATCTGCTTAGGCATCCTATGCAACCCATAACGTCTTTGGTTTTCTCTTAATTTCTTAAATTGGTTTATAAGCTGATTGAAGGTAGAAGTGGAGTGGAACCTTCTATGTCAGGAAGAAAAGTAATATATGCTTATTATTACAAACTGTACCCCTTCCTATTCTAATCCTGTTCTCCAGTGGTAAACGCAATTCACTTTTCTTCTATACCTAAACATTAAAAGCAGAAGACTTTTGGTTTATTTATTTAAAGTAGGATACTTAGTAAATAGTAATCTGCAATGACAGTAATAAATATGTCATTTATCTTTATTCTTCGTAAGGTTATACTGAGGCGATGAGACTAGTAACAGGTTTTTTTCCCCAAGAGTTGCTTTTGTTACTTAATACCGTATTTAATGTTGAAAATACATTCAGACTTGCAATTTGAAGTTCCACGTACTTCTTATGGATTTTCCCTGGTCTTTTTGTCAGGCAGTGAGAACAAGGACTCCGTCTGTAAGATGTTGGTGATGGTCCCTCTGAATTACAGCTGGCAACTCATCAGAGTCTAGAAGAGGGAGACATTAAGCCTCTAGGGTAAAAGAAGATAGATTAGGCAATATATTTATATGTAGAACTCTGAGAATTGGGGTGTCCTGTTGGCATAACTCTTCAGATACACCTTTCTTTTTCTTTTTCTTTTTCTTTTTTTGTGATGGAGTCTTACACTGTCACCAGGCTGGAGTGCAGTGGTGCAGTCTCGGCTCACTGCAAGCTCCGCCTCTTGGGTGCACGCCATTCTCCTGTCTCAGCCTTCCAAGTAGCTGGGACTGCAGGCGCCCGCCACTGCGCCCCGCTAATTTTTTTCTTTCGTATTTTTAGTAGAGACGGGGTTTTCACTGTGTTCGCCAGGATGATCTCGACTTCCTGACCTTGTGATCCACCTGTCTCGGCCTCCCAAAGTGCTGGTATTACAGGCATGAGCCACCGTGCTCGGCCCAGATACACCTTTCTACCTTAGGCTGGCTACCTAGGGAAAATTAGAAAAGAATATTAGAATATGGTTTTGTATTTATAAAAGAATACACATGGCCGGGCGCGGTGGCTCAAGCCTGTAATCCCAGCACTTTGGGAGGCCGAGACGGGCGGATCACGAGGTCAGGAGATCGAGACCATCCTGGCTAACACAGTGAAATCTCGTCTCTACTAAAAAAAAAAAAAAATACAAAAAAACTAGCCGGGCGAGGTGGCATGCGCCTGTAGTCCCAGCTACTTGGGAGACTGAGGCAGGAGAATGGCGTAAACCCGGGAGGTGGAGCTTGCAGTGAGCTGAGATCGGGCCACTGCACTCCAGCCTGGGCGACAGAGCAAGACTCTGTCTCAACCAAAAAAAAAAAAAAAAAAAAAAAAAAAATAAAAGAATACACATGGCCGGGCGCGGTGGCTCAAGCCTGTAATCCCAGCACTTTGGGAGGCCGAGACGGGCGGATCACGAGGTCAGGAGATCGAGACCATCCTGGCTAACACAGTGAAATCTCGTCTCTACTAAAAAAAAAAAAAATACAAAAAAACTAGCCGGGCGAGGTGGCATGCGCCTGTAGTCCCAGCTACTTGGGAGACTGAGGCAGGAGAATGGCGTAAACCCGGGAGGCGGAGCTTGCAGTGAGCTGAGATCGGGCCACTGCACTCCAGCCTGGGCGACAGAGCAAGACTCTGTCTCAACCAAAAAATAAAAAAAATAAAAAAAAAATAAAAGAATACACATTCAGCATGGGTTTTCTGTCCCAGTCTGCCACACTGATCTTGCTTTTTTTGTTTGTCCAATAGATTTGCTAGATGTTAAGAGTGGGAGGTGCTGTAAGCATAGAAGTATTTCTTGATTTTAGGAAAATATCCCAAATAGTTAAACAAATTATTCTAGCGTCATTAAATACTTCTTTGATTTCCCCTATCCAGTTTTTATATGTACCAGGACAGTTAAGGCCACATAGGTTTTATCTATGATGCCACCTTTGTTCTGTTGGTAGTGGTTTCTTGGAGTGCTGTGCTGAGAAGGATTTCTGAGGCTGTATCTTGTCTTTGATGACGAATGCTGTGATTGATGAATGATACCAATTATCAGCATGGGAACAGGGCCATACAAGTTACGTGTTTGTCATGTCTTGGGGTCTACTTCTGAACTCTCTAGTCTATCCTGTTGGTCTGTCTGTAAAACTTTTATATTTTTAAGCCACTCATTATAGTCCAGTGATAACATTTGATCATATCATGCTATTTCTGTTTTGCATGAAGTGAAGAAGCTGAAGTCGAGAGAAACTGAGATATTGAAATTTTATTCAAAGAAAATGCAAACCTAGCATCCTAATTTCTTTATGCCCATGTTGGTAAAGGTGATTGAGAAGGAGATAATTCATAAAGAGCTTAGGCGTATAGATCTCAAAAATTGTCTTTGCATATATTAAGCTTAAGTTTTAGCCCTTCAACTGGATTTATGATTCCAGAGTCATTTCTAAATATAGAAAAATGAAACATAACAGCCTTTACCAATTTGGTGTTAAATCTAAGTTAGATGCACTCTGAAAAATCAACATTTTAGGGAAAAAATTAAATACATGGAGAGCCACTAGAGAAAACTGATGCAAGGTTGGGACAGTAGAAATAATTATGGGAACCTAACAAAGTATGTTGTAAATCAACTAGCTGCTGTTTCAATACATGTCTTATATTTCAGTATGTGGTTCCATTGGTTTACTTAAAACAAGCCGTAATACCGTTGAACAAAGTCTAAATTACTGCTTTAAAATTTATAATGTACATCTTTTTTAAAACTATGTGATTTTCACTGAGTTAGATCGTACAGTTATTTAACACAACAAAGGTACACTTTCTGAAGAAAATAATTGAATTTTCTTATTCAGCGGTGAAGGGAAACTATCTCTTATTTAATTTAGCATGTTTTTCCATCAGATTGTTAGGAAAAAAGCATTGTCTGACAGCAGTGAAGATCGAGATACAAAAGAAGCTCTAAAGGAGTTTGACTTCTTGGTTACATCAGAGGAAGGAGACAATGAATCTAGAAGTGCAGGCGATGGAACAGACTGGGGTAAGGAAGCATACTGGATCCAACCAGAGATGTTAAGTAAATAAAAGAAATTTATATTTTACCAGGAGGGCAACATCTTAACTATAATGTTGAAATATTGAACATTCTGTGAACTTGTTACTACTAGCACCCTTTATCCAGGGTGTTTGTGTGTGTATGTTTAAAGAACATTGTATAACTACCTCATTTAAAAAGAAAAAAAAACAACAACAATACAGTATAAAAATAATTTGAATTACTAAATAGAATATTCTGTTTTCTGTTTAGACAGTAGAACTTGCAAATCTAGATTTTTGTGGAAATTGATTATGAGACTTTAGAGGATTTTTGGAGATCTCATTTCTGACATCTTACATGCAAAAAGAAGTATAAGTTAGAATATTGTAGTCAGTCATTGTAGTTTAAGATTTGACAGTTTGTACAAGGCATAGAATTTTTATTCTCAAAATGTTCTAAAAAATCGAATATTTTAAACATCTAATAAGAGTTAAAACAAGTATCTTGGGGAAACTTCCACAGCATAGATCATTCTAGTATGGAGACATTATCGCTATCAAGTTATTTAACAGAACAAAGGTACACTTTTTTTTTTGAGATGGAGTCCAGCTCTGTTACCCAGGCTAGAGTACAGTGCGGCAATCTTGGCTCACTGCAGCCTCCGCCTCCCAGGTTCAATCTGTTCTTCTACCTCAGCCTCCCAGGTAGTTCGGATTACGGGTGCCCACGACCATGCCCAGCTAATTTTTGTATTTTTAGTAGAGACGGGGTTTTGCCATGTTGGCCAGGCTGGTCTTGAACTCCTGACCTCGGGGTGATCCACCTGCCTCGACCTCCCAAAGTGCTAGGTTTGCAGGCATGAGCCACTGTGCCTGGCCCAATGGCACACTTTCTGAAGAAAGTAATTGAATCGACTTAAGGTAGGATTGTGATAAATCCTTCAAAATAAAAGTGATTAATTTCATCAGATGTATGTTTATTTGTGAGAGAGAGAGAGAGACAGAGACAGAGATTGAAAATGAAAGAAATTTTCTCTTGAGATTGAAGAATTTCATTATTTAATTAGTTTACACTCTGTGTACTACATTTTCCTTGGAGCTTTTCTTTTTTTTGAGATAAAGTGTCACTCTGATGCCCAGACTGGAGCATAGTGGCTTGAATACAACAAACTACACCTTCAACCTCCTGGGCTCAAGTGATCACAGGTGTGCACCATTACGCCTGGCAACTGTTTTTGGTGTTTTTTTTTTTTTTTTTTTTTTTTGAGACGGAGTCTCGCTCTATCACCCAGGCTGGAGTACAGTGGCTGGATCTCAGCTCACTGCGAGCTCCGCCTCCCGGGTTTACGCCATTCTCCTGCCTCAGCCTCCCGAGTAGCTGGGACTACAGGCACCCGCCACCTCGCCCGGCTAGTTTTTTGTATTTTTTAGTAGAGACGGGGTTTCACGCTGTTAGCCAGGATGGTCTCGATCTCCTGACCTCGTGATCCGCCCGTCTCGGCCTCCCAAAGTGCTGGGATTACAGGCTTGAGCCACCGCGCCCGGCCTGTTTTTGGTTTTTAGTAGAGACAAGATCTTGCCATGTCACCCAGGCTGGTCTCAAAATGGGTTTAAGTGATCCTCCTATCTTGGTCTCCCAAAATGCTGGAATTAGAGATATGAGCCACCACTCTCAGCCTCATTGGAGCTCTTCTTTGGGGCCAACCTAACTATGTTGAACTTTAAATTTTGAATATTTTATTCTTTAAAAAAATTGATAAAGTTGGCTGGGTGGCTCAGACCTGTGATCTCAGGACTTTGGGAGGCCAAGGTGGGAGGATTGCTTGAGTCAAGACGTTCGAGACCAGGCTGGGCAACATGGCAAAACCCTATCTCTACAAAAAAATACAAAAATTAACTGGGCATGGTGGCGTGTGCCTGTAGTCCCAGCTGCTTGGGATGCCAAGGTGCGAGGATCATTTGAGCCTGGGGAGGTTGAAGTGAGCCATGATCAAGCCATGCCAGCCTGAGTGACGGAGTAAGACCCTGTCTCATAAAAAAGGGATAAAGTTATTTTCACACTTGTAATTTTTTGTCTGCTACACCGTATAGTTCTGCTGATTACCTAATATGACTTCCTACTTTCAAGGTTTTCTTTCAACCCTAAAGCAAAATTTTAAGGATATTTCATCTTCGATTTTGAAGTTATATTTTTACTATGTGTCATATACATTTCACTTAAAACAAGAGCACACATTTTTCTTATGAAGGGTTTAGGAAACTAGTTTTCAAAAAAACTAAATATATTGGGGAAAAGTAAGTGACAAAATCTTTCTTTTTGTTTAGCTATTCTGGCACATTAACTGTTGGTCTCCTGCTCTTTAATTGACAAATCTACAAATTAGATTACATTAAGACCTGTTAAGGGAGGACTAGGAAATTTTTTGCTTCTTTGAGGAAAAGGAATGGGTAATTGGTTTCTCTCCTTATTTATTTATTTCTTTTTGAGATGGAGTTCTGCTTTTGTTGCCTAGGCCTGAGTGCAATGGCACTCTCGGCTCACTGCAACCTCTGCCTCCCGGGGCGGCTTCAGCCTCCCTAGTAGCTGGGATTACAGGCACCTGCCACCATGCCTGGCAAATTTTTGTATTTTTAGTAGAGATGGGGTTTCGCCATTTTGGCCAGGCTGGTCTCGAACTCCTGACCTCCAGTGATCCACCCACCTCAGCCTCCCAAAGTGCTGGGATTACAGGCTTGAGCCACAGCACCCAGCCGGTTTCTCTGTTTGTTTGTTTGTTTATTTATTTATTTTTGAGATGGAGTCTCGCTGTCTCCCAGGCTGCAGTGCAGTGGCACGGTCTCGGCTCACTGTAAGCTCCACCTCCTGGGTTCACACCATTCTTCTGCCTCAACCTCCCCAGTAGCTGGGACTACAGGTGCCTGCCACCATGCCCGGCTAATTTTTTGTATTTTTAGTAGAGACGGGGTTTCACTGTATTAGCCAGGATGGTCTCGATCTCCTGACCTCATGATCCACCTGCCTTGGCCTCCCAAAGTGCTGGGATTACAGGCGTGAGCCACTGTGCCCAGCCCGCTTTCTCTGTTTTTAAAGTGTAGAGCATATTTTGCATTTATAGGTAGGTAACTTCTATAGTATTCACATATCCACAAGGTAAATATGACTAACATAGTAATCTTTCACAGTTCATGACAGCAAGAATTTACTAAACCTTGTGAAAAATAATTAATTTGTATTTAACACATTTTGAAATTAAACATTATTTAGCATTCTTTAATGTTTGGCTGAAAAATTTTTCTTAAGTTTTTCTGCCACTGAGAAGGTAGAGTCCTTATACAGAGGAAATAGGATTACATGCTATAATTTGGTATTGTAATTTACTTTTTCAGGATTGTGCTTTGGCATAGGGGAAAGGTGAGAGGCAAACATACAGAAGGTTACCTTATTTCCATTTCCCTGTTTTCAAATAGTTTACAAGAGTCTTTGGTTTTGAATCTGCAAAAAGTTGTTTGCAATTTTCTGACACCTCACAATGAGATTTTAGAATGTATTGATTTGTTAAATGTCAAATTATATTTATTTCAATACAAATTAATGGCATAGAGATGTGATTGTATAGAAGACTTAGCTAAGACATGCTAAAGTATTAATGAGAAAATAGTTGGATTTTTTTGTTTTTTTGAGACAGAGTCTTGCTCTGTTGCCCAGTTTGGAGTATAGTGGCGCAATCTCGGCTCGCTGCAAGCTCCATCTCCCCGGTTCACGCCATTCTCCTGCCTCAGCCTCCCGAGTAGCTGGTACTACAGGTGTGCACCACCAAGCCCAGCTAATTTTTGTACTTTTAGTAGAGACTGGGCTTCGCCTCCTTGGCCAGGATGATCTTGAACTCCTGAACTCGGGTGATCCGCCTGCCTCAGCCTCCCAAAGTACTGGGATTACAGGCGTGAGCCACTGTGCCCGGCCGAGATTCAGAATTTTGACATTAAAGTTTTCCAATTTATGTTAAATTTAAATAAGGCTGGGCGCAGTGGCTCATACTTGTAATCTCAGCGACTCCAGAGTCTGAAGCGGGAGGATAACTTGAACCCAGGAGTTCCAGACCAGCCTGGGAGATATGGTGAGACCCCATCTCTGAATGAATGAATGAATGAATGAATGACATATTTTTGCCCATATTTGAGAATTTTAACTAAAACAGAAAATTACACTAAATGATACTATTGATGAATATTGCTTTTATTTATTTACTTATTTATTAATAAAAAAATAGAGATGGGTTTCACTATATTGCCCAGGCTAGTCTCTAACTCCTGGGCTCAAGTGATCTTCCTACCTCAGCCTCCCAAAGTGCTAGAATACAAGTTGAGCCACTGTGCCCAGCCAAATGTTTTCTGGTTGATTGGTTGGTTGGTTGGTTTTGAGACAGAGTCTCACACTGTTGCCTGACTGGAGCGCAGTGGTGCGATCTCAGCTCACTGCAACCTCTGCTTCCAGGGTTCAAGCAATTCTCTTACCTCAGCCTCCCAAGCATCTGGGATTACAGGTGCCCGCCACCACCCCCAGCTAATTTTTTGTAGTTTTATTAGAGATGGGGTTTCACTGCATTTGCCAGGCTGGTCCCAGACTCCTGACCTTGTGATCTGCAAATATTCAAATACTCTTAAGTTTATATTTAGATTTTCATGAAGATATTTAGGATAAGATTTATGGTTTGTGTTGCTTTTCACCCACTGAAATTTAAGAACATTTGCTAGATTGAAAAGACCTTAATGGCTTAATATTTGGGCAAGTATTTATTTGTTGGGAGAATGTAATGTATCGTTTTGATATTATTTTTTGTTTATCTTTATATGAAAACTTCCACTAAGTTTTCTTAAAAGATGAACCCATGTTTTTTTATTTGAAATAGACGTTCCTTTAAGTTAATATTTCATCCATAAAGATAAAAGTAGCTCCAAACATGATATAAAATTGTTTTAGGCCAGGCGCAGTGGCTCAAGCCTGTAATCCCAGCACTTTGGGAGGCCGAGACGGGCGGATCACGAGGTCAGGGGTTCGAGACCATCCTGGCTAACACGGTGAAACCCCATCTCTACTAAAAAATACAAAAAGCTAGCCGGGCGAGGTGGCTGGCGCCTGTAGTCCCAGCTACTCGGGAGGCTGAGGCAGGAGAATGGCGTAAACCCGGGAGGCGGAGCTTGCAGTGAGCTGAGATCTGGCCACTGCACTCCAGTCCGGGTGACAGAGCGAGACTCCGTCTCAAAAAAAAAAAAAAAAAAAAAAAATTGTTTTATAGAATTTATTATTTAGATGTAGATACACCACATTATGAACTTTTCATCTACTTTTATTTAAACAGCTATATTAAATAGATATTTTTTCTTTTCTTTTTTACTGTTCTTCACCATAGGATATTTATTCATTTTTATGACCTTAAAAAAGTTGTTGGCCAGGTGCAGTGGCTCACGCCTGTAATCCCAGCACTTTGGGAGGCCAAGGCGGGCAGATCACGAGATCGGGAGATCGAGACCATCCTGGCTAACACGGTTAAACCCGTTTCTGCTAAAAATACAAAAAATTAGCCGAACGTTGTGGCACACGCCTGTAGTCCCAGCTACTCGGGAAGCTGAGGCAGGAGAATCGCTTGAACCTGGGAGGTGGAGGTTGCGCACCACTGCACTCCAGCCTGGGCGCGAGAGCGAGACTCTGTCTCAAAAAAAAAAGTTGTTTAATTTTTCCTGTAAAAATTTTGTGCATAGATCATTAAAAGTACTCTTAGCTTTTTTGCTATTCAAAGCAGTGCTATATTGAAATTATATTTTTAATTGTCTGTAACATATGTAAAGAAATCTTACTTAGAGTTGTATATTGACTTTTTATACAGGCATTAAGGCTTATAGCCAGGACAGATATCCCACTGAGTTGCAGCAGCAGGGTCTGGCTATGTTTATGCTTTATTGCTGGCACCTGACATTTTTCATTGTTTTTCTTTCTAAGCTCAGCAGTGTGTTTACTTTTTTTTTTTTTTTCTCTGATACCAAGTCTCACTCTGTCACCCAGGCTGGAGTGCAGTGGCATGATCCCAACTCACTGCAACCTCCCGGGTTCAAGCAATTCTCATGCCTCAGCCTCCTGAGTAGCTGGGACTACAGGTGTGCGCCACCACACCCGGCTAATTTTTGTATTTTTAGTAGAAGCAGGGTTTCACCATGTTGGCCAGGCTGGTCTTGAAATTCCTGACATCAGGTGATCTGCCCACCTCAGCCTTCCAAGGTGCTGGAATTACAAGCATGAGCCACTGCTCCCAGCCTTGTATTTACTTTTTTAAAGTTAAGTTTTATATTATGTTCTTCCCAGAAGAGGATAGGGATCTGTTGGTTTGGGTCCAACCTTTCATGATGTTTGAACTTGAATTCTCCGTATGAATTTTAAAATCATTTCTTCATGTTGCATGAATAACTGAAGATTTGATTTGTTTCCCATATATGTAAATAATTTGCAGCCAATTGTTATCTTTTCAATATTGAGTGGTCTCCTCAAAAAGATTTAAGTCCCAAATTATACAGATTACCCTGTTTATAAATAGTATTTTTTTGGTTGGTTGTTTGTTTTTTTTCTTTTTCAACTTTTATTTTAGTTTTGGGAGTACATTTGCAGGTTTGTTACTTGGTTGTATTGTGTGATGATGCAGTTTAGGATATGAATGATATCGTCACCCATGTACTGAGCATAGTACCCTTACTTACCAGTTGGTTTTTCAGCCTTTACTACCCTTCCTGCCTCCCGCGTCTAGTAGTCCCCAGTGTCTTTGTTGCTGTCTTTATGTCCATAAGTACCTACTGTTCAGCTCCGAATTGTAAGTGAGTATTTGGTTTTCTGTTTCTGTTTTTTTTTCAGCCCAGAGGTCTTTTATTTATTTATGTTTTTAACACCTATTATGCCATGAATTCATAGGGAATAGGTTCCAGCAGCTCAGGCTCCTTCCCATTGGTCCTCACAAAGTGTGCTTCTCTGGGTGGAGCAGGCTGGCGCTTCAGCTGAACCCAGGTACCTTTCTCTTTGGCTTCTTTCTTTTTCTGATCATTTTCCTTCACGCGTTTCAGGAAGCTATCTCGGCTCTTAGAGTGCTTAATGTGCTCAATACGCACATTAATTCTCTTGGCAAGAATCTTGCCCTTGTTTGTTTACAACAATGCCAACAGCGTGCTGGGTAACGTTGTAGACTCTCCCAGTTTTGCCATGGTAACACTTGTGGGGCATTCCTTTTTGAACAGTACCCATTCCCTTGATGTCTACAATATCACCTTTTTTATAGATTCGCATATACGTGGCCAAAGGAACAACTCCATGTTTCCTAAAAGGCCTAGAGAACATATATCGGGTGCCTCTCTTTCCCTTTGTGTTCGTCATTTTGGCGAATTACTGGAAGATGGCGGTTCCGGCCAAAAGGCTTCTGTTTCTATGTTAATTTACTTGGGATAAATACAGATTCTCATATACCTTTAAGAACTAGAACACAGGCTATAAGACTGGAACACAGGTATTACTTCTGTCCAACTGTTACTTAGTGTGTTTTGCTTAAAATGAAGAACTTCTTTTTTTTTACATTTTTAGTTATACACGTTAGAAATACTAATTAAATCCCTGTTTTTTTTGGTATGTTTCTTCTCTGAAGGAAAAATGAAAGAATTCTAAAGCCAAAATGAAAAAAAAGTAAGATATCTTTTCCTTCTCTCATTCCTTTAAAAATTTTGTTGAAATTTTTCCTCCTTCACGATTGCTTGGTTATTATATGTAGTGACTGATAAGAAAACTCTGTTAGGTAAGTTAAGGAAAAGGTTTCCTAATGTTTTTAACAAACTAAAATAGATTTTTTGTAACCTTTTTTTCCATCTGAGACATTATACAATAAAATTGACTTGTGCTTGCCTCAAGGAGATGTTCTTCCTCTGTAAATATTGAGCAATCCCAGTAGCACAAGGTCTAGAAGAGATATTTTGTTATGTTGCTAATTTTTCTGCCTTGCATTCAGGGTAGACTTCAACCTCCCCCCGCCCCCTGCTTAGTTATCACAAACCATTATAATAAGGGCATTTGTTGAATCTCTTTTTTTTTTTTTTTTTGATGGAGTTCTCACTCTGTCACCTAGGCTAGAGTGCAGTGGCACGATCTTGGCTCACTGCAATCTCCGCCTCCTGGGTTCAAGCAGTTCCCCTGCCTCAGCCTTCCGGAGTAGCTGGGATTACAGGTGCCTTCCACCACGCCTGAGTATTTTTTGTATTTTAGTGGAGACGGTGTTTCACCATGTTGGTCAGGCTGGTCTCGAACTCCTGACCTCAAATGATCCGCCCGCCTCAGCCTCCCAAAGCTGAGGGATTACAAGCATGAGCCACCAGGCCTGGCCCATTTGTTGAATCTTTTAATGACTCTTTTTGTTGAGGTGTTAAGTAAGTTACTTAAGTAAGGTTGACTGTCTATCCCTGATGTGAAATTTGAAATCCGAAATGCTCCAAATTCTGAAACTTGTTGAGCACTGACATGATACTTAAAGAAAATATGCATTGGAGCATTTTGGATTTTGGATTTTTGGATTGGGGGGTGCTGAACCAGTATAATACAAATATTCCAAAATCCAAAATAATTTGAAATCCGAAATACTTCTAGTCCCAAGCATTTCGGGAAAGGGATAGTCACTTGTAGTGTATTATTTTGCTTTTATATTGGAGCTTCCTATGAGAGGAAGAAACTGATTGTATTTCTAAGTCCAGCTGACTTCTTCTTGCCCTTTGGATTCAGTTGAAAATTACTTTCTAGGATGATTGGTAGGTTCATTTGCCCCAGAATCATTAAAAAATAGTTTTCTGGGCCGGGCGCAGTGGCTCACGCCTGTAATCCCAGCGCTGTGGGAGGCCAAGGTGGGTGGATCACCTAAGGTCAGGAGTTTGAGACCAGCCTGGCCAACCTGGTGAAACACTGTCTCTGCTAAAAATACAAAAATTAGTTGGGCATTATGGCGGGTGCCTGAAATCCCAGCTACTTGGGAGGCTGAGGCAAGAGAATCACTTGAACCTGGGAGGCAGAGGTTGCAATGAGCCGAGATTGCACCATTGCACTCCAGCCTGGGCAACAGAGCGAGACTCTGTCTCAAAAAAAAAAAAAGAAAGTTTTCTTGTGCATTGATAATATTGACAATAGTAACTTTATAACCATAGCACACAATAAATTTTTCTTATGCCTTTACTTTTCCTTAAACCGTGTAAATTTTCCATTACCTTCGGGGACTCTGTCATGGTACCAATGGCACTTCTTTCCTTTTTTTGTAGCAAATAATTGAAGAATTATCTAAGATACTTATTTAGTCATTGAAGAATACAGTGGCTATCTAGTGACTGGCTTTTCTTTCAAGAAGGCAGGTCTGGAAACCAAAGGGAAGTTAAAGTGAAACAGGCCTCTATTCTGTCTTATTCCCTGCTGAGCTTGTGTATCAAGTTACTCATATTTTAGGCAAGTCCACCAACATAGCTGCATCTGCCGTGCCGCACTGAGGTCTTTCTGTGAGGTATCACACATCTGCATAGATATACTTGGTTGTTTTAATTGTGACTCATATAGCAAGGGTACCGGAGGTTGGTTTTTCCCAAGGACAGCTGCACTGTTCCTTGTATAACTTCCTTTACTTTAATGTATGATTCATAGCTCAATGTATTATATGATACATGTGTGTACATTTTACTTAGCCTACTATATGAGTCACATGTGTGACTGTTCTCACAACTGAGTTTTCTGGATAGTTCTGTTAGTGAGCATGAGTAAATGGAATCTTTCAGTTTACTGGAGATTTCTTTACCAGTCGTTTGACTTGTGTGTTTTAGAATTTTATAATTCAGATTCAAAGGGTTCACTTTTAACAAATTAACAAAAACTAGATTGCAAAACTTGTCTAATTGAGTGAACATTTAAACCATTTTAAGGGTTCACTCCATCTCTCTTCTACTGTACTCCCTCCCCGCTCCACCAAAAAAAAAAGAGGAATATGCTTAGGTTCAGAATCTGGCTAGATTCTCGCAAGCAAAAAGATTTTACCGTACATCTTCCATGATTATTATTGTTTTTATGAGTCTAGTAAGATTATAAGGCTACATTTTAACTTCAAAAACCTGAAGGCATTCTGCGGACCCAAAAGCCATCTAGTTTAATTTATTATTAAGACTTGATTGATGAAAATTAACATTTTTAATTGTTACGTCTTTCTGGGAAGATAAAGAATGTTTTTCCTATTGATAGATTATAGTTAAGTGTGTAAAAGTGTTGTTTAAAGTGATTTTTAATAGTATTATATTCAGAGGCCCAGGAAACAGTTGTCTAAACTGGATTGAAACTCAAATTGTTAAAAACAGATTTCTGTTTATTATGGTTCACTTTGGTTTACTCCGATCATTCATTCAACAAATACTGATCAAGTGCTTTCTATTTGCCAGGTTTTCTAGGTAAAGATCCTTATGCTTCTGGTGCTTACATTCAACTAAGAGGATATAGTATGTCAGAAGGTGATAAATGCTTTGGAAAGTAGAAAAAGTACAGAGTAAGGGAGATAGGGAGAGCTCAGGTCAGTGTAGGGTAGAGAGGGCAGTTTACAATTCAAAATAGAGTGGTTAGCTGGGTGCGGTGGCTCATGCCTGTAATCCCAGCACTTTGGGAGACTGAGGTGGGAAGATTGCTTGAGCTCAGGAGTTTGAGACCAGCCTGGGCAATGTAGCGAGACTTCATCTCTACAAAAAATTTTTTAAAAATTAGCTGGGCATGGTGGTACACACCTGTTGTCCCAGCTACTTGCGGGGCAGAGGTGGGAGGATTGCTTGAGCCCAGGAGGTCAAGTCTGCAGTGAGTTGAGATTGTGACAGTGCACCCCAGCTGGTTTGATAGAATGAGATCCTGCCTCCAAAATAAATAAATAAATATGTGTGTGTATATATATTTAAGTTAAAAACCTATAAAATATAGTGGCCATGAGAAGCCCCATTGAGAAGGTAACAACTGAGTAAAAGACATGATGAGGGAATTGGCCATCTGGGGAAGAAGTGTTCAGGAAGAAGAAAGCCAGCACAAATGCCCTAAGATAGCAGCATCCCTGGCATGCCTGAGAAATTTAAGGGAGCCAGAGTAGCTACAGCAGAGTGATACTAGGGAGAATGTAGTAAGAAATGACCAGATCATCTTGGGCCATGTAGACCAGTGGTGAGATGGGGAGCCATGGGAGGGATTTGAGCAAGAAGGGTGACATGATATTTTATTCTAAACTATCACTGGCTGCTACGTTGAGAATGGACTACACAAGGAAACCAGTGTTGATAATAGACTTGGGGGAGGGGAAGCAATTATTGCAGTAATCCTAGCAAGAGATCATAGTGGTCAGAGAAGTAGTAGATATGCTGAGAAGCCAGATTCTGAAATTTGTGAAGGTAGAGAAAATAGTTTTTCCTGATATATTTAATGTGGTGTGGGAAAGAATGGGTATTGCTGTGAGCAAGTGCACATATAGAGTTGTCATCAAATAAGGTGGGGAACCCTTTGGATGGAACAGATTGGATGGGGAGAGAGGTTGGGTGTTTGGTTTTGTATGTTTGCTTTGAGGTATCTATTAGACTTCCTAATGGAAATGTAGAATGAGCAGTTGGAGATATCAGTCTTGGTTCAAGCTAGCATTCTGAGTTAACATTTACATAGCATTATATAGTATTTATGTTGTTTTATAGTAAATATAAATATATAACATTCTTTAAATTTTCTTCTCTTGAAATAGTGACAATTGATTATTGATTTTCTTTACTACTAGAAGCTGTTTCCTGTTTTAAGAATGTATAAACTTAACATCACTTAAATTGTAAATTTTAAATGAAGGGTGATTAATACGTTTTTAACAAATGCTATGTATTAAGCCTGTAAAATAAAAATTATCACTTTTTTTTTTTTTTTTCTTTGAGATGGAGTCTCGCTCTGTTGCCCAGGCTGGAGTGCAGTGGTGCAATCTTGGCTCACTGTAAGCTCTGTCTCCTGGGTTCACGCCATTCTCCTGCCTCAGCCTCCTGAGTAGCTGGGACTACAGGCGCCTGCCACCTCACCTGGCCAATTTTTTGTATTTTTAGTAGAGACGGGGTTTCACTGTGTTAGCCAGGATGGTCTCCATCTCCTGACCTCGTGATCCGCCCACCTCGGCCTCCCAAAGTACTGGGATTACAGGCGTGAACCACCGCGCCTGGCAATTATCACTTATTGATGAACACATGGCAAAAATATCAAATTCTTTAAAAGATCATTAGAGTTTATTTTGTACAATCTCTAAATAATAATTTTCTCTCATCACATAAATTAATACAAAGTATCTTTTTGTGTTAGTCCTAGTGGAATTCTGAAAACGAGAAGTTCTGTTTTTGTTTGTTTGTTTTTTGAGACAGAGTTTTGCTCTTGTTGCCTAGGCGGGAGTGCGGTGGCACAATCTCAGCTCATTGCAACCTCCGCCTCCTGGGTTCAGGAGAGTCTCCTGCCTCAGCCTCCCAAGTAGCTGGGATTACAGGCATGAGGTACCCATGCCCGGCTAATTTTGTATTTTTTTACTAGAAATGTTGTTTCACCATTTGGTCAGGCTGGTCTCGAACTCCTGACCTCATGTGATCCACCTGCCTCGGCCTCCTAAAGTGCTGGAATTACAGGTGTGAGCCACCGCGCCTGGCCAAGAAGTTCTTGATTGTAAAGTGTTTGGGCTTAATTTACTAAAAATCACTAAAATCTTCCAGGTGTGTGTGTGTGTGTGTGTGTGTGTGTGTGTGTGTGTGTCTTTCAAGAGAAACTTATTATTTTAGGAAATCACACTGATCGTTTATTCTTAGTGATTATATTTTTTTGTGTGACTTATATATATATATAATGAATAAACAGTGACTTTTTTTAAGTTAGTGATACTATAAAGAAAATGGTTGTTATGTCATTCAGACATATTGACTCAGAGTGTTCAATATTTTATTGAAAAAGACTGTTTCATTTGTTTCACTCTGTTTAGAAAAGGAAGACCAATGTCTCATGCCTGAAGCCTGGAATGTGGACCAGGGAGTAATTACCAAACTCAAGGAACAATACAAAAAGGAGAGAAAGGGGAAAAAGGGGGTGAAGAGTAAGTGGAAAACATTGTATCTGTAAATCATAAATCTTGCCTCTTTACATCCCCCAGTTTTTTTTTTCAATGTTTTCCTAAAACTACTTACTCTTTTTCATTTCTGCTCCTGACCTCTTTCCTTTTCACCTGCTCTCAGGGGTTGAAATTAAATGATTAGCTATTTAATTATGAACTTAAAAGAAAACAACCCACATGTACTTATGGAATCATGTATACTGTATCCCAATAATAAATCCAGAGCCTCATTAGTATTGGGCTGTGTATTCAAACACAGTGATAATTTGGTTTTTAAAAGTACCTGTGCTTGTATTAACAGTGGTTTTTTTTTTTTAGTAACAATTTATGACTCATTTAGTATGAACCTCTGGCAATCCACCAAAATTATTGCTTATAATTTTAGACATTGGTGACAGAAAGAAAGTTAATTTCTACCCCTGAATGTTCTATGTGTTCATAACATGCAGCTCATTTACTCATAGCACTATATGCTATACAGGGCACAGAGTCAAATATGTAACTTCTAAAAATATTTCTTTTCTATTTAAACATTTTTGACCGGTTTTATTTATAACATTATTACCATATACCTTTTACCTTACCATATTACCTTTTTTTTTTTTTTTTTTTTTTGAGACGGAGTCTCGCTCTGCTGCCCAGGCTGGAGTGCAGTGGCCGGATCTCAGCTCACTGCAAGCTGCGCCTCCCGGGTTTACGCCATTCTCCTGCCTCAGCCTCCCGAGTAGCTGGGATTACAGGCGCCCGCCACCTTGCCCGGCTAGTTTTTTTTGTATTTTTTTTAGTAGAGACGGGGTTTCACCGTGTTAGCCAGGATGGTCTCGATCTCCTGACCTCGTGATCCGCCCGCCTCGACCTCCCAAAGTGCTGGGATTACAGGCTTGAGCCACCGTGCCCGGCCTTCCTTTTTTCCTTTTTAATAAAATATGTGCCACATCAAAAACAAAAGCCAGAAGGAAATTTCTAGCCCTGTGAATCATATATGTTTAATTATTTCATTATGCAAATTATTTAGCAATGAATCTAGTTAAGAATGCAAAATGGAAATACAAAAGCTTGCAAACCATTCCTGAAAACAGTCTTAAATCATCTTAGGGGAACAAGGCTAAACTACCTCCTTGTGTTTCTACCCTCACTGATAATATGGGCCTCCCTTTTATGGCAATAGGAATTTGATTATTTGAGATATTAAGGTAGTATAAAGTGAGATTAATATCTAACTTAGCGAGAAATGTATTTTAAAGTTGCGAAACACTGGAAAGATGTGCTTTTTCTTTTTCTCTCTCTGTAGTGATGCTAAAGCTTATTAAAGACCATCATTCCTGTTAGGACATTCTTTTAAACTTAAAACATTACTTAAAAGCATTTAAACCTTTATTTAAAATATTTTAGAATTTACAAGTGTTTAGCCTGATTTGATAAATGTCAGTGTCTGTTATTGATGTTAAAACATAGTATCAGCCATTACATAATGAGAGATGATGTTGTTTAATGCTATCTCAATATAGATTAAAATCAGAATGAGAAAGATTGATATTAAAACATAAGCACATTTCGTACCTTTTAGCCAAATATACTTACTGATAGACAATTTAATCTTAAAAAGCATAGGGAGATGATTTGTCATGGCTTTGGAGTCATGTCAAAAAACCACTTAAACTGAAATTTTGAGGAAAATTTGGATATCATATGTGAGAAGTAATTTCCAGATTAACTTAATGTTGATATATTTCTTTAGGTCATTATGCTACAAAAATGAATGTCTTGAAATATAAAAGATCTTTTAGTTGGAAAGGTAACCAGGACTTACGCACAATCCATCTACTTTTCCATTGATTATTCAGTTCTTGTCAAATACCAAGGCATTGCTGTAGTTGGAATTTAGCACTTAACTGAAACTGCACCATTTGACTGGAACAATATTCCTACTAATAGAAGCAATTGGATTTCTTAAATTGGGAGATTACAGTGTGTTCAGACATCTAGCATATGGTTTTAGTATGGTGAAGAAAAATGACACTGTAAGGGAGAAATTTTAACATCTTTCATTGAAGAGAGAGGGACTACACATTTCAGCACATTTTGTTTAATGTCTTCAGTTCATGTTATCTTGATAAAAATAGCAGTCTGGGAACAAGTAAAGACTTAGGATAAAAATAGAACTGAAGCCATGCTTTGAATTGATATAAAGCATTGACTTATAAACCACCATGAAGTTGTTTTTTTTTTTTAATTGAACTAGTACTCATTGGAAAAGTTTGAGTCTTTTCAATGTGGTCTAGTAGAGATATTTCCAGTCAAATCATGTACTCCAATCATACCATCTTGAAATACATTTCTAGGCATTAGTTTAAATTGCTTAAAAATAGTTATATTCTTTGCTGGTATAGGAAAAAACCATAACAGACTTTGGGTAAGATTTTCCCATTCTTAATTAAACTTATAACAGGAAAAACTACTGAAGATCTGTTTCAGCCTCTATCCTATATAAAACAGTCAAAACAGGGATGTGGGAGAATGAAGAATCAAAGTTCAGGTAAGTATTCAGTAGGGCATGAGACTTCACCTCGGGTACCATAGCTTCAGGATGTAAGGCAATTAATGCAACTTAATGTAAACAAACAGGGATGTTATTGTTTAATTCAGTGCACAGTAGGTTCACAATCTGTATCTGGCTGCATTTAGAGCAATATTCAGTGGTTAAAGAATTATTTTTTATGGTCTAACTGGACATGAGCATTCTTTTTTATGTAAATAGTGGTATTATCCCATTTGCTTAAACAGTATAATTCTTTTCAAGAATAATAAACTTTTACAATAATTTGAAAACTTGAAAATACTTACTAATCTAGTAGAATATTTTTAAAGGTAAATATTGATGGATGGAAAATAAGGCTTATGATACCATTTTGAGGCAGTTGGATAATTCTCTTTTTTCTTTTTTATCTTCCCCTCCCCCCACTTTTTTGGGCTAGGGCCCAATAGGTCAAAACTCCAAGATATGCTTGCTAATTTGAGAGATGTTGATGAACTTCCTTCATTGCAGCCATCTGTGGGTTCACCTTCCAGACCCAGCAGCTCCAGGCTTCCTGAACATGAAATTAATAGGGCAGATGAAGGTAAGTATTTAAGATACTCTGGAGCACAAAATGCACTTGGATGTATATCTTTAAATTCATTCATTAGAAAGGACTCTCCTATCAGAGAGAACTTTATTCTGCAGATGTTTGATCTGCATAGTTTTCCCCAAATGCAAGCTTTCTTACATTCAAGGGAGTTTGATTCCAACTTCAATCTTCAAGACTTGAGAAGGTGCATACACTTAAAAACCAACTCTAAATTCTGGTTTAAAATATCTGCTGGCTCCACTGATGCCCATGGCCCTATATATACCATTCCAACACTGAGGAAATTAACAGTCTATAAATTGGTAGTAAATGTTTACTTTGAAACTCATATAAATATTTAAGCAGTTTATTAATGATAATTGAAAAAGGAGATAAAGTCATTTAAAAGTCTAGTCACATATTCTGCTATTTTAACTTGTTCCCTTTCAGTCCTGGTTCACGTGTGTGTGTGTATATGTATATATATGTGTGTGTGTGTGTATATATATATATGTATTTATTTTTATTTATTTTTTGTATGCCCAGGCTGGAGTGCAGTGGTGCGATCTTGGCTCACTGCAACCTCTGCCTCCTGGGTTCAAGCGATTATCTTGCCTTAGCCTCCTGAATAGCTGGGATTACAGGCACCTGCCACCATGCCTAGCTAATTTGTTTGTATTTTTAGTAGAGACGGGGTTTTGCCATGTTGGCCAGCCTGACCTTGAACTCCTGACCTCAAGTGATCTGCCCACCTTGGGCTCCCAAAGTGCTGGGATTACAGGCATGCTCCACCATGCCTGGCCTCACATATATGTACTTTTTATACAGGTATAGAATATACCTGCATAAAAATATGCATTATTTTACATCATGTATAATAATTCTATTTTGTGTTCTTAAAATCATACAAATGATTTTCATAATGATAATTTTAAGATTGTATATTATATTTTAGACTTGATATGAAACTATTCCTTTTGGATATTTAGGTTGTTTTTAGTCTTGCAGTATAATCCTATGGTATATAAATACAGGTCTTTCTTTTAGACACAAGGTCTGATTTATCTGTTTATAAATGCATAAAATGTTTATATGTGGAAATTGATTTTAATGTACGTATTTAAGCTGAGCATGGTGGTCCCCTGGGAGGCTGAGGTGGGAGGATCACTTGAGCCCAGGAGGTTTTTTTTTTTTTTTTTTTTTGAGACAGGCTGTCACTCTGTCACTCAAGTTAAGAGTGCAGTGGCGCAATCACAGCTCACTGCAGCGCTGACCTCGCAGGCTCAGGTGATACTTCCACCTCACCCTCTGGAGTAGCTAGGACTACAGGCACATGCCACCATGCCCAGATAATTTTTTGTATGCTTTTTGTAGAGACATGGTTTTGCCATATTGTTAAGGCTGATCTCAAACTCCTGGGCTCAAGTGATCCAACTGCGTCAGCCTCCCAAAGTGCTGGGATTACAGGCATGAGCCACCGCGCCTAGCCCCTGTTCAGGAGTTTGAGACTGTAGTGTGTGATGATTGAGTCAGTGAATAGCTACAGCACTCCAGCCTGGGTGACATAGTGAGACCCTGTCTCTTAAAACAATCAATCAAATATTTATGTTAGCTGAAAATTCAACATGACATAAAAGTAATTATGATTAATGTATATTTTAAAATATTTTTAAAAATTAATCCTGAATTTAAATACTGTATTTGCACTTTCTCTTCAAATTATTATTTATTGATCAACACAGCCTGAGAAAAAGTCACAGAATAATCATATGGTTTTTTTCTTGTTTTTTTAATCCATTACATTTTAGAGAGACATAAACTGATACGATTTTGATGTATATAGATTTTCATGATTGGAATACTTTTTCAGTGAAATTTTTTACCAGTACATGGTTAATTATTTGTTAGAGTCAATAATGGCATACTTGGAATTTATTACCCATACAAAGAATCAACACATTACACGGTAGATATAAAATTTATTTGATGTCTTTTGAATTACAGATGTGAGGTCATGGTCCTCAGTAGGTATGTTGATCACTAGGAGATGCATTCTGTTGACATTATAGGTATGAGACTTCTAATCAGTTGCATTTATCCCAAGATCAGGTCTAGATAAGGAGAAAAGTTAGTTTTTCTCTTATTTTCATAATTCAAGAAGTTTATCAGATTTCATCTCGGGCCATACATGAATTATGCAGAATTCTAATAATAGGGGCAGGATATATACTATTTACTAAAGGACAGATGTACAAAAGCATTATATAAGCCACAGAAGATGTCCTTGATAAAAAAACATAGTGAGGAACTTTAAAACTCAAGCATTAAATGTTTGTTTAACTTGCTATCTGTAGCAGTTGTCCTAAGCCTTCCTCCTTGGTGCAGGTTTTTCGGAAAAAGAAAAAACATATAAGCGATAGATTGTATATTGAATTGTCTATAACTGATACTTCCTGGTCTTCAGTCCACTTTCAGAAAGAACGTTCATATGCTGTGTGTGTGCTATAATTTTGTTACTTTATTTTTATTTTAATAATTGAGAAGGCAGGGCCGGGTGCAGTTGCTCACGCCTGTAATCCCAGCACTTTGGGAGGCTGAGGTGAGCAGATCACTTGAGGCCAGGAATTCAAGACCAGCCTGGCCAACATGGCAAAATCCTGTCTCAACTAAAATTACAAAAATTAGCCAGACATGGGGGCGTGTGCCTGTAGTCCCAGCTACTTGGGAGGCTGAGGCAGGAGAATCACTTGAACCCAGGAGGCGGAGGTTTACATCAATCACACCACTGCACTCCAGTCTGGGCAACAGAGTAAGATTATGTCTTTAAAAAAAAAAAACAGAAGGCAGTGTCACACTTAAAAGGCACAGGGTTTTGTTTTGTTTTGTTTTTTGGTAAAAGCTGATTAGGGCTAGTAAGGTTTAGTTGCCAGATGGAAATGTGACCTATAGTCTTAAGTTCTAAGGCTCCTTAGGAACAATCAGGTAACAGTGATGCTTATTATTGCTTTCCCTCTTCAGTCCTGTAGTGTCCTGGCTATCCACTGGTATGTAAGGAAGGAGTTGTTACTTTGTTTTCAGGTTTTACTTGGCCGTTTGTAGATGATTAGTTAGAATTAGCTTACATAATGTATATGGTCTATCCTAGGAATCTTAGTCTTTTACACCTGAACAAAGTTATCTGGAAATGTTAGAAATTAAAACAAATCAAACAAAAAACACCTGGCTGAAGACCTACCATCATAGTCTCACATGAGTCATTCGACTGATATTTTTGACCTGAAAATTGCTGTTCTAACTTAAACAATTCCTTTTCTTCATTAGTAAATGTTTAGAGTTGTTTGAACTTCTCAGATGATATATGGTATTTTGGGTAAAACCTATTTTTATTTTTGCTACTGTATTGTATGGTGGTTTGATAATGTCATAATTTATGCTCTATTTTGTTCTGATGAGGATTTTAAGAGTTTGTCACTACTGTTTTTAAAAGCAAGTAACTATTTAAAACTTTTTTTTAAAAGACATGGTCTTGCTCTATCGCCTAGGTTGGAGTGCAGTGGTGCAGTCATAGCTCACTGTAGCCTCAAACTCCTGGGCTCAAGAGATCCTCCTGCCTCAAGCCTTCCAGATAGCTAGGACTAGAGGCATGCACCACCGTGCTTGATTAATTGTTAAAAAAAATTTGTAGAGGCCGGGCGTGATGGCTGACACCTGTAATCCCAACACTTTGGGAGGCCAAAGCGGGCGGATCACTTGAGGTCAGGAGTTTGAGACCAGCCTGGCCAACGTGGCAAAACCCCATCTCAACTAAAAATACAAAAATTAGCCAGGCATGGTGGCATTAGCTACTTGGTAGGCTGAGACAGGAGAGTTTGCTTGAACCTGGGAGGCGTAGGTTGCAGTGAGCTGAGATTGCACCACTACACTCTAGCCTGGGTGACAGAGTGAGACCCCTGTCTCAGATTTTTTTTTTTTAAGAGATAGGGGTCTTGGCCGGGCGCGGTGGCTCAAGCCTGTAATCCCAGCACTTTGGGAGGCCGAGACGGGCAGATCACGAGGTCAGGAGATCGAGACCATCCTGGCTAACATGGTGAAACCCCGTCTCTACTAAAAATACAAAAAACTAGCCGGGCGAGGTGGTGGCCGCCTATAGTCCCAGCTACTTGGGAGGCTGAGGCAGGAGAATGGCGTGAACCCGGGAAGCGGAGCTTGCAGTGAGCCGAGATTGCGCCACTGCACTCCAGCCTGGGCGACAGAGCGAGACTCCGCCTCCAAAAAAAAAAAAAAAAAAAAAAAAAAAGAGATAGGGGTCTCGCCCTGTCACCCAGGGTGGTCTCAGACTCCTAGCCTCAAAGGGTCCTCTCACCTTGGTATCCCAAAACACTAAGATTACAGGCATAAGCCTCCGAGCCTGGCCAATTCTTTCATTAATCAGTGAGTATTTATTATTATACATGATTGAATGTAAGTGTGAAAAATGTCTTGTACATGTACTAGTCAATACAGTTGACTTGTTTCTTTTAAGAAAATTAATTTACCCCTTTAGCAGCTGGCGTTTGAACTACTAAATTCATCTTATTGAATCACAAATGTTTGTCATATATAACCACCTCTAGGAAACTACTCAAAGACCATCTCTGACGTTTGTCAGAACAATTTGCATTTATAAAGAGTGACATTTTGTTATTGACCAAATTAAATAAAATCATTAATTTGACATTTTGCTTTTGACTGATTTTTCTATGATGGTTGTTGAAGGAATTGGATTGGTATGTTCAAAATGTTACAAAATAGGATATTTCAAGTTATTCACAAAGTAAAACTGACATCTTTGAAGTACACAGTTCACAGCTAATGAAAGTATTCAAATGAACACTTTAAATTTTCTCACCAGGTGCGATGGCTCATGCCTGTAATCCCAGCACTTTGGGAGGCCGAGGCGGGTGGATCTCCTGAGATCAGAAGTTTGAAATCAGCCTAGTCAACATGGGGAAACCCCATCTCTACTAAAAATACAAAAATTAGCTAGGCATGGTGGCAGGCACCTGTAATCCCAGCTACTTGGGAGACTGAGGCAGGAGAATCGCTTGAACCCAGGAGGCGGAGGTTGCAGTAAGCTGAGATCACGCCATTGCACTCCAGCCTGGGCCACAGAGCATGACTCCATATAAAAAACAAAAAAACAAAAACAAAAAATTTTCTTTACCGGGTGCGGTGGCTCACGCCTCTAATCCCAGCACTTTGGGAGGCCAAAGCAGGTGGATCACTTGAGGTCAGGAGTTCGCGACCAGCCCGGCCAACATGGTGAAACCCCGGCTCTACTAAAAATACAAAAATAAGCCAGGCATGGTGGCACTCACCTGTAATCCCAGCTATTCGGAAGGCTGAGGCAGGAGATTTTCTTGAACCCAGGAGGTGGAGGTTGCAGTGAGCCAAGATGTCACCACTGCACTCCAGCCTGGGTGACAGAGCGAGACTGTCTCAGAAAAAAACATAAAAAAATAAAAAATATTATCTGAAGTAAACATTTTTAGATGAACTATAATATACCTACAGAAGAGTGCTGATAATACAGCTCAGTGAACTGTCATCAAGGTAGAATTATTACCCTCCCATGTCACCACCCCTTAGGTCAACAAGTAGAACATTACCAGGGCCCTAGAAGTCCTGTTGTTGCTTCTCTTCTTTAATCACTACCCCTCTCCTGCCCGGCAGAGGTAATCCTGACTTGTAACACCACATACTGATTTTGTCACATAAATAGGCACATTTTAGAGTTTGACCCATTTTCATTTGAAATTTTCTATACTCTTCTAGGTTATAAAATTAATGAATTGTATTTTGAATGAGACCAGCACTTGTTACATATATTTAGTAATTAGTAGAAATTGTTTAGGTAATTAGCATGAAATATCAAACAAGGAAAACTTACTTTCCTATAGTCATTATTTTTTATATAGTGAAAATGAAAGGACAGTGGATTCTTAGATTTGTTTCCTGTTTTACTTTTCTAATTAGTTGATGGCTTTACCTGTGGTTAAGATATGGAAAAAGCAATAAATTATTAAGGATTTTCTGCTCACTGAATTTTATTGTGTTTAAAAGCATTTAAAAACAATTAAGTGTATACGTGCACTATAAGAAATTTGATGCAAGCAAATGAAACTAAATGTTGGCTCCTTAGAGATTTTTAAATGTTTCCTTTGTTTTCCCTCCTCAGTGGAAGCATTGACATTTCCTCCTTCTTCTGGAAAGTCATTTATCATGGGAGCAGATGAAGCCCTTGAAAGTGAACTGGGACTTGGAGAACTAGCAGGCCTTACGGTGGCCAATGAAGCAGACTCACTAACTTACGATGTAAGTAGTAGTTTTGTTTTGGATGTTTTTACTTGGTTTTTAAAAATAAAAACTTGCGCTGGGCACAGTGGCTCACGCCTGTAAATCCAACACTTTGGGAGGCCGAGGCGGGCGGATCACTTGAGGTCAGGAGTTCAAGACCAACCTGGCCAACATAAAGAAATGCTGTCTCTACTGAAAATACAAAAAATGAGCCAGGCATGGCGGCAGGTGCCTGTAATCCCAGCTACTCGGGAGGCTGAGGCAGAAGAATTGCTTGAGCCCAGAGGCAGGGGTTGCAGTGAGCCAAAACCACACTACTGCACTCCAGCCTGTGCAAAAATAATAAGTTGATTTTATAGAAAATGAAGACAATGGTAAAACTTCTTTACAAATATAGAACTTGGTTCAGTTTCCATTGAAAACTTTGAAAGATACATAAAGAATAACTAACATTTTTCCATAACCTGGAGATTAAAATTATGGGCTTTACCTAAATCCATAATTTAGTATGATTTGTTCATTGGTTTTTGATAGGGGAAAGAATTCCTTTTTCCATTACCAAATTTGGATTTTGTTTTCTGTTTTAGAGCACCAGCAGTTTGTTGTAATTCATGCCTACCTAAACAATATTTGTCTTGCTTCTTTAGTACATTAGTCAATATCCTGTTGAGAAGAGATTTTAATTATTAGTAGGCTGGATGTATACAGTGTGCTTTCCAGATGTTAAGGCTGACCCATCAGAGATTTGGACCAAAATTGATATCTTTGTACCTTTGTGCATACATTTACTTAATTCCAAACAATTGTTTTATAAATGTGTTTATAATTCCTCATCACAATAAATGATTTATTAGAAAAATAATTGCTTATGTCATAGGTAAAGTATTTATAACCTGCCTTATTTCATTAAATTCCTCTCACTTTGATAGTTTATGATCTCTGTTGGAAAACACAATGTATCTCTTGCAGCACATGCACCATATAGGGGATGTAGGATGGATGCCTAAGCAAACCGTAGGTATGGTAAAGAAGCACTCCAAAGAGGAACGCTTACCACCCACTCCTCTTCATACAGATAAAAAACTCCCAACCTCTTTGCTAAGCCCATTAGTAAGTCTTTTGGGTTCTGCCTCCAAAAACAGTTGAAAATCCATATACTACTTTTCACTTTCTATCCTGGTCCATTTTTTTCTTAGAGCTACTGCAATAACCATCTAATCTAAACGGGCTCCTTGCACTCCATTCTTCACAAATATGATACAGATTTACAATTTTTTTTTTTTTTTTAAGGCAGGGTCTCACTCTGTCACCCAGGCTGGAGTACAGTGGCTTGATCTCAGCTCACTGCACCCTCCGCCCCACCGGGCTCAATTGATCCTCCCATCTCAGCCTCCCAAGTAGCTGGGACCATAGGCACGCACCATCACACCCAGATACTTTCTTTTATTTTTGGTAGAGACAGGCTTTTGCCGTATTGCTCAGGCTGGTCTCAAAACTCCTAAGCTCAAGCAGTTCACCTGGCTCAGCCTACTCCAAAATGCTAGGATTACAGGCCTGAACCACCATGCCTGATCTGATACAGATTTTTAAAAATCATTTCTAAGCCGGGCACAGTGGCTCACGCCTGTAATTCCAGCACTTCGGGAGGCCGAGGTGGGCATATCACGAGGTCAGGAGATCTAGACCATCCTGGCTAACATAGTGAAACCCAGTCTCTACTAAAAATACAAAAAAATTAGCTGGGCGTTGTGGCGGGTGCCTGTAGATCCAGCTACCTGGGAGGCTGAGGTAGGAGAATGGTGTGAACCCAGGAGATGGAGTTTGCAGTGAGCTGAGATCACACCACTGCACTCCAGCCTGGGCAACAGAGTGAGACTCCCTCTCAAAAAAAAAAAAAAAATCATTTCTATTTCCAACATTTTTATTGCCTTATATTTCACATTTGTCTTTTTAAAACACCATTGATTTTTGCTTTTTTTTTTTTTTTTTTTTTTTTTGGTAATCTTTGATAACCTTTGTCTTTTATTTGGAGCATTCAATCCTTTTTTTTTTTTTTTTTTTTTTTTTTTTTGAGGCAGAGTCTCATTCTCCTGCCCAAGATGGAATGCAGTAGTGTGATCACAGCTCACTGTAGCCTTGACCTTCTGGGCTTAAGCCATCCTCCCACCTCAGCCTCCCAAGTAGCTGGGACCATAGGTGTACACCACCATGCCTGGCTTTTTAATTTTTTGTACAGACGGGATCTTGCTATACTGCCCAGGCTGGTCTTGAACTGCTGGGCTCAAGCGGTCTGCCCACCTCACCCTCACAGAGTGCTGGGATTACAGGCGTGAGCCATTGTTCCCGGCTGGGGTGGTTTATTTTTTATTCAACCTTCTACCTTTCTACTACTTGGAATTTCTTTTTTTTTTTTTTTTTTTGGAGGCAGAGTCTCGCTCTGTCGCCCGGACTGGAGTGCAGTGGCCAGATCTCAGCTCACTGCAAGCTCCGCCTCCCGGGTTTACGCCATTCTCCTGCCTCAGCCTCCCGAGTAGCTGGGACTACAGGCGCCCGCCACCTCGCCCGGCTAGTTTTTGTATTTTTAGTAGAGACGGGGTTTCACTGTGTTAGCCAGGATGGTCTCGATCTCCTGACCTCGTGATCCGCCCGTCTCGGCCTCCCAAAGTGCTGGGATTACAGGCTTGAGCCACCGCGCCCGGCTACTTGGAATTTCTATACTCTTTTGCTACTCTTCAATGAATACCCTAGAGAGTATCACATACGTTTTTATCAAAATTTTCCATGCAAAGACCTTACAATGCTTTTAATTCTTAATTCCCACCCTACTTACATGTCATTCTTGTTACACATTTCTGAATATGTTTATCTTCTATAAGAAAATTGTTTTGTACACTCTACATTCAGTTAGGATTATTTATTTTACATTTTACATTATCCTTTAAACATTTTGCTTTTTAAAATTCTTTTCTGCATGTCTGTCCATCTGGGATCACTTTCCTTTCACCTGAGGACATTTAGTATTTCTCTTTAGTGAAGGTCTGTTGGTGTCCGGTTGTCTCCGTGTCTTGTTTTCTGAAATATCTTTGTTTAGCCTGAGTGGGTCAACTGTTACTGCATATTGAATTCTAGTTGGCAGAGGTGGTTTTTTTTTTTTTTTTTTTCCACTCTAAACATAGGATTTTACTGTCTTTGTTTTATGTTTTCTGCTTAGGTCAACTATTATTTCTGTTGTTGGTCGTTTAATGGTAGTCTGATTTTTGTCACTAATATTATCTGTGTCTTTTTTTTTTTAGCCAAGGTTTGTTTTCCTTTTTTATTTAAGTTTCTTGAAGTTCTTAAATCTTTATGACTTGACATATTTTCATTACTTTTGTAAAGTTCTCAGCCATTTCTCATCGAGTACCACTTTTGCACCTGTCTTTCTCTTCTCTTTTTGGAACATAGTTATATGTGTGTTACACCTTCTTCTTCTTCTTCCTGTGACCTCTGTCTCCTATTCCCTTTATTTTTTTTTAATGACTCATCTTTCAATTCACTAATTCTCTCTTCAGTAATCTGTAGTCAGTAGTTAAGCCCATATATTGAGGTCTTACAGTTTTTTGTTTTGTTTTTGTTTGAGACAGAGTCTTGCTCTGTCGCCCAGGCTGTAGGGCAGTGGTGCAATCTCGGCTGACTGCAATCTCCACCTCCCGGGTTCACGCCATTCTCCTGCCTCAGCCTTCCAAGTAGCTGGGGACTACAGGTGCCCAGCACCATGCCCGGCTACTTTTTTTTTTTTTTTTTTTTTTTGTATTTTTAGTAGACATGAGGTTTTCACCGTGTTAGCCAGGATGGTCTTGATCTCCTGACCTTGTGATCTGCCCACCTCGGCCTCCCAAAGTGCTGGGATTACAGTGCTGGGATTACAGTGATGCACCTGGCTAGTTTTTGCTTCTTGAATTTTTTTTTTTTCTTTTTTTTTGAGACAGAGTCTTGCTTTGTCGCCAGGCTGGAGTGCAGTGGTGCAATCTTGGCTCACTGCAACCTCTGCCTCCCGGGTTCAAGCAATTCTCCTTCCTCAGCCTCCCGGGTAGCTGAGATTTCAGGCACACGCCACCACACCCAGCTAATTTTTGTGTTCTTAGTAGAGACAGGGTTTCACCATGTTGGTCAGGATGGTCTTGATCTCCTGACCTTGTCATCCACCTGCCTCAGCCTCCCAAAGTGCTGGGATTAGAGGTGTGAGCCACTGCACCCGGCCAAATTCTTTTTTTTAGATTGTTTACAGATTTCTTCCAAAATTTTCAGTCTTGTCTTTTATCTCCTTGGACGTAATCAACGTCATTATTATTATTATTATTAAGACAGAATCTTATTATTTTACCCAGGCTGGTGTGCAGTGGCGTGATCTTGACTCACTGCAACTTCTGCCTCCTGAGCTCAGGCTCTCCTCCCATCTCAGCCTCTTGAGTAGCTGGGACTACAGATGTTCACCAGTACGCCCAGCTAAAGCATGATTATTTTAAAGTTGAATTGGAAACTCTGTAGTTCTTTCATTGTTATGTGTTGTTTCTGCTCATTTTCAGTTATATTGTCTTACATCCTTATGTACATGATTATTTTTATTTTCAAGAAACTGTTATTTGAAAAGTTGTCTGTAGAAATAACTTCAGACCAAATGCTGTAATTTAAATTGCTTTTCTCAGATGTATGCAGCCACTACCTCTGGGATCTGGGATTGATTTATTTCATTTTGAATTTTTACAGTCCCTGCAAGGCCTTGGCTTCTTCTAGTTCACCCTTATGTGTAGGATGCCACCCTTTGAAATCATAACCCAAAGCAAAGTGGCTTACTGAGCCCAACTGTCATGGCAGGTTCATCAATTTGTATCCCCGTGACACTTCAAAACTGTCAGAAATACTGCTCAGCCTCTCGAGCCACCCCCTCTGGAATCAGTAAACAGCGTCTGGGGGAAAACAGCCCAAATACTGGACTCACCTTTTAGGCCTCTCTTCTTCTCTGGATTTTGGCCTAGTTTTTCTTCAGCATTTTGTTCTCTGTTTTTTATATTTAATTCTGCTTTTCTACTTGTCCTTAGTGCAGAGGTGGTCCAAATTACCTGACTTGTCATGGCTAGAAGCCGAAGTTCCCATTAGATACTTCTGTTCTCTCTATTCTAGCCCCACAAAGAGTTTATCCAGTATGTAATGTAACTTAGTCCTCTCTCCAGATAAAGCTCATTCTTTTTTCGTAGTTTTTGTTAGAAAACTTTGTGTTAGGTCTGTCACTCGGTTTTCAAAAGTAGTTCCTGGTTTCATAATAATACCAGTAATCTGTGGCTATGTAACAAATTATGCCAAAACTTAGCAGCTTAAAACAAAAAACATTTATTATCTCATAGTTTCCATGGGTCAGGAATACAGAAGCAGTTTAGCCAGGTGATTCTGTCTTAGGGTCTCTAATGTAGTTGCAGTCAAGATGTTGGCAAGGGCTGCAGTATCACCTGAAGACTTGACTTGTGGGGTGGATCTGCTTTTAAGCTCTTCCTGTGGTTGTTGGGAGGCCTTGGTTCTTTGCTGGCTATTGGGGGAGACTTTAGTTCCTCACCACATAGGTCTCTCCATGGGCCTTTCAGCATGGCAGCTGGCTTCCCCCAATGTGAGTGCATGTGAAAAGAGAGAGAGCAAGAACACCCAAGATGGAAGATGTTATAACTTAATTTTGGAAGTAACTTGTTACCACTTCTGCTATATTCTGTTGGTGACAGAGACCAACCCCATAATGTGGGAGGGAACTATATAAGATTTACCTATAAGGAAATGGGGCTGACTGGGGCCATCTTAGTGGCTGCCTACCACATTAAGACATTCAGAAGGAATTTGATTGCTCTTTCACCTGAAAGCCTTTCAGGTGCTTAAAAAGAGCAGACATGATTCTACTCAGCTTTTCTTCCAGAATAAACAGCCCCAGTACTATAAGTGTACTGTAAGATGTATTGTGTACTTATAGTACACACTATAAGTGTACTATAAGTATACTGTAAGTACTATAAGATGATGTGTTTTATGTTCTCTTATTATCCTAATTTGACAAGTTCTATCCATTTTTTTCTGCAGATGTTTTATTGAGGGTAACTTCTAAATTCCGATGGCTTGAGTTTGAATCCAGGCCCCTCCACTTACTAGCAGGGTTCTTTGGGCAAGTCACTTCTCTTTTCCTGGTTTATCTAGTCTGGAAAGTAGAGATAATGTTATTTCCTTCTTCATAAAGTTATTTTGAGGATTAAGTGAGTTAATGCATATAAAGTATTTTCAGTAGTGGTCAAAATAATGAATAATGCCCAAAATAATAGCTATTGTTAGTATTGCTGTATTTTTGTCATTTGTAAATAAGTAGTGTTTCTCCAGTCTTTTACCAATACAGTCATACCTTGCTTAATGATGGGGATACATTCTGAGAAATGTGTTCATTAGGTGATTTCATTGTTGTGCAAACATCATAGAGTGTACTTACAAGCCTAGATGGCATAGGCTTTACAAATCTATATAGCATGTTACTGTACCATAGGCAACTATAACACAATGGTAAGTATGTATCTAAACATGTCTAGACATAGAAAAGGTGCAGTAAAAATACAGTATAAAAGATTTCAAAATGACACACCTGTATAGGACACTTATCATGAATGGAGCTTGCAGGACTGAAAGTTGCTCAGAATGAGTCAGTGAGTGGTGAGTGAATGTGAAGGTCTAGGACATTACCGTACACTACTGTTGACCTTGTAAACACTGTACACCTAGGCTGTACTAAAATATATATAAAAAAACTTTCTTCAGTAATAAATTAGACCTAGCTTACTATAATTTTTTACTTTATAAACTGAATTTTTAAAAACATTTTGACTTTTATAATAACACAGCTTAAAACAAACACATTGTATAGCTGTAGAAAAATATTCTCTTCCTTTATATCCCTATTCTATAAGCTTTTTCCTATTTTTAGAATTTTAATGTTTATTTTACTTTTTAACTTTTTTGTTAAGAATGAATACACATACACGCATATTAACCTAGGCCTATACAGGGTCAGGATCATCAGTATCACTCTCTTCTACCTCCACATCTTGTCCCACTGGAAGGTCTTCAGGGGCAGTCACAGTCATGGAGCTGTCATCTTCTGTGATAACAGTGCCTTCTAGTAGAATACTCCTTAAGGACCTTAAGGACCTGTCTGAAGCTGTTTTATAGTTAACTTTTGAAAAATTAAGTAAAAGGAATATACTGTAGAATAAAAATTATAATATATAAACCAGTAACAGCAGTTAATATCATTATCCAGTATGTGTTCTGTACATAATTATACATGCTAGACTTTAATACCACTGGCAGCCCAAATAGGTTTGTTTATACCAGCATCACCACAAACATATGAGTAATGTATTGTGCTACAGCATTAAAACAGCTATGATGTTACTATAGGAATTTTTCAGCTCCATTATAATTTTATGGGACCAGCATCATATATGTGGTCCACTGTTGATCAAAATGTAGTTATGTGGCACATGATTGTACTTTTGCTACTCTTACTTAAACTTAGTCTGATTGCTAGCCTTGGAGTGTGAAGAATTCGTACCCTGTGGTGCTAGTGTAAATTCAAATATAATCTACCTCTTTAGCTTTTCTGTTATGTGATTGGAATGAAAAAATAGTACTTTTTCTTTTTTTTTCATTTTTGAGATTGAGTTACCACAGAGGGAAAGAACATGTGTGTGTTTTACCAGTAGAATGCGTTCTTTGAGTTATCTCTTCCATTTTTAACATTTTATGTTTCCAGTTTATAAACTTTGTTTCCAGTTTGATGAAGAAAATTTAGCTATTAGAAAGTATTTAAAATCTCAAAAGGACGGTATTTTAAAATGTTAGCAGGTTTAAAGATAACTTAGTTTTTCAACTCTTGCCTAAAATTATATTTGTATACTATAATTTGTGTTAAATTACTTGGTCTTATTTAGCATCCTGGTAAGATCTATTTTATGTAATTTGGTTCACTTTTTATATTCAATTATGTTAATTGTTTTTGTAATAATACACCTTTCATATTTCTTCAAAGAAAACTAGTGTTGGATTATTGCTAATTTTGCTTCTTGGTTTGGTTAAAAATTACATTGTTTTAAAAATTGCAAAGTGATGGTTTATTGACAAATCAGCAAGAATTAATGTTGAAATGCAATTTTTTCCCCTATCCTGAACTAAGTGTATAGATATCTTTGTTTTGTTTCTTTAATAGATAGCAAACAATAAAGATGCATTGAGGAAGACATGGAACCCTAAGTTTACATTGAGAAGTCACTTTGATGGCATCCGAGCCCTTGCTTTCCATCCCATTGAGCCTGTTTTGATAACAGCATCAGAGGATCACACATTAAAAATGTGGAATTTACAGAAAACAGCCCCAGCCAAAAAGTGAGAATATTCTACTTTGACATACTTGAATATTTTAATTAACATTTTCAGCAGAAAATGACATATTTTATTTCTATTAAATTTCCCAAATATTTCTTCTAGTTCTTTCTGCCATGTCATGTAATTTATTGTGTTTTTCCGTTTGTATGACCTAATGGTAGGTTAGAAAACTGATGCTTAGGAAGATATGGTATTATCTGTTGGTTTCACCAGGGTTTGTGAATACTGATTACCGTCCTTATATATAACAGTATTTTTAAATAGCTGCTATATTTGTGGAGCTCCTTATCTGTACTGAAGGTTTTGACTGTTCCTATAAACAGGTATATGCATCTTTAAAATAATCAAATCTCCACCTCCACCCATTGTTTAGTAGATTAGACTTATGGGGTGGAGCAGAGAAAAGCCTCACTGGGATAAGTGGAGGGTCTTGATCTTGTCTTTTGGCCTTGAGACTTTATGTACGTTCCATACCCACCAGTATGTCTAGACTCAGAGGCTAACTTAACTGCTAAAGTGCTTGCCTTGGCCCTTTAGTTCTTGTCTAAGTATGGATAGACATGAGTTAGTATAAACCCTTTAAAAGTCACATAGCTAAACCTGATTCTACTTGCTTGGGTCCTTATTGGAGCTCCACTCCTTTGGGTCACATGTCAAAAAAAGAAAAAAAACCAGCATCTGCCAGCAAAGTCCCTTTTGCATTGTTAGGCACTTTGTTATTATAAGAGTCATCACTGAACATCAAATAGAGGAGGTTACAAAAATTTTACTACCAATAGAGGAAATCTATTGCCTGGTTTAAGAGAGATCAGTGTCATTCATTCTGTGTCATACGTAGGGTAGATGAAATACTTGATTTATCAGTCTGCCTCAGGTAGCTCAACCAGATATTGCTAAAACCAGATGGACTTGCATATAGATTAGGTGTTTTCAGAAGAGAAAAATAGTTTACTGGCTATACATTGTGAGATAACATGTCTATACATAATTGCAATACAGTGTAGAAATCGGTAAGTATGTGACTTCAAATCCAGTTTCCATCAAAGTCATAGCCAGTATTAGGGTGTAGTGTACCTATAATAATGGTGTTCTGAGTAATGAATAAACTGATAATTTGGACAGTCTCTTCAGTATGGAGGATAGACATATTAACCTTATTGGAAAGGCAAGGAAATAGAAGTACCATTTGCTGATATCCTGCTATGTGCATGATTGTGTCCTGGGGTGTTTTTTAAATTGTAGAATCCTATTTAATCCTGTGATTATTTGGTGTCATTCCCATTTTTTTTGTTGTGTTTTAAACGGTGTAATCTGAAGTTCTGAAAGATTAAATAATTTGCTTAAAGTTAGCCAATTAGTGATAGAACTGGAAATTGAGTTCAGAAACTTATCTCTTCAAAGCCCATGTTGTTTCTCTTGAATGAAGCTGTCTTCCCCTTTAGTCAAATAGATTATGACAGGGCTGAAAATACTGTAACAAGATATTATTACTAAACAAGAATCTTGTTTCTTGATGCCATGGAAGTATAGTTGGTGTTAAGTAAGCTTTCTTATGTATCATATAGTTGAGAATGGTATATTCCCATAATGTTTGTATTTTTAAAGGCAATTTTATGACATATATTCAATTATACTGTTTATTACTGAAACTTAGAATGGTAAAGTCATCTCTCTCTGATTTAGGAGCACTTCTCTTGATGTAGAACCTATCTATACATTCAGAGCCCATAAGTAAGTATATGCTCTTTCTTTATTTTAAACCAATATCTTTGTAAAACAGGCTGGTTAGGATATTTTATTTTCTTTCACTTACTAGGTATTCTTTGTATTTAGGAGTTTTTTTTAATGTAAAAGAATTTGGCAGATGATATAATGCTAAAACCAAGTTCATCACTACGAAATAGGGATTTGTGCTTAAATTAGATTTTATTTACATGATGTTTAAGTGAGGTACATATTTATATCTTTAAACTAGAGCCAACTAGGTTTAAATATTAGAAATCCAACTTTTTTTCCTTATATAACCTGGATTAAAATATTCAAGTACCTTCCTTGCCAGTAGCTACCCTACAACTGGAAAGATACAGAGATCAGCAAGGCCTTAGTACAAGGATGACACAGATTCACGAAGGGTTCCATATTTTTCTTTTCTTTTTTTTTTTTGAGATGGAGTCTCGCTCTGTTGCCCCACCTGGAAGGCAGTGGCATGATCCAGTAGAGACAAGGTTTTACACTATTGGCCAGGTGGTCTTGAACTTCTGGGCTTGAACTCTTGACCTCAAGTGATCCGCCCACCTCAGCCTCCCAAAGTGCTGGGATTACAGGCGCCTGGCTGAAGGGTTTTGTATTTTTCTAAACGTGGGAACAAAAGAATACTGGCCTGGCGTGGTGGCTCACACCTGTAATCCCAGCACTTTGGGAGGCCGAGGTGGGTGGATCACGAGGTCAGGAGATCGAGACCATCCTGGCCAACACAGTGAAACCTTGTCTCCATTAAAAATACAAAAAATTAGCTGGGTGTGGTGGCAGACGTCTGTAGTCCCAGCTACTTGGGAGGCTGAGGCAGGAGAATGGTGTGAACCCACGAGGTGGAGCTTGCAGTGAGCAGAGATCATGCCACTGCACTCCAGGGTTGCAGAGCAAGACTCCATCTCAAAAAAAAAAAAAAAAAGAAAAAGAAAAAAGAATATTACCAGCTACCACAAAAACACAATTAGTTACATAGACCATTGACACTTTATAGCAACTACACAATCAAGTATGTGTAATAACCAGCTAACAACATGATGACAGGATCAAATGGGCACATATCATTGTTAACCTTGAATGTAAAAGGGCTAACTGCCCCAGTTAAAAGGCACATAGTGGCAAGTTGCATAAAGAAGCAAGAGCCAACTGTATTCTGTCTTTAAGTGACCCATCTCACATGCAGTAACACCCATAGACTCAAAGAAAAGGAGTGAAGAGCAATCAACCAAGCAAACGGAAAACAGAAAAAAGCAGGAGTTGCTACTCTAATTTCAGACAAAAAGACTTTAAACCAACAAAGATCAGTAAAGACAAAGAAGGACATTACATGACAGTAAAAGATTCAATTCAAAAAAAGTCTTAGCTATCTTAAATATATATGCACCCAATACAGGAGCACCCAGATTCATAAATTCTTAGAGACTGTCAAAAAGATTTAGGTAACTATACAATAATAGTGGGAGATTTTAACACCCCACTGATGTATTAGATCATCAAGGCAGAAAACTAAGATATTCAGGACCTGAACTTGATACTTGACCAAATGGACCTAACATATATCTACAGAACTCCCCACCCCAAAACAACAGAATATACATTCTTCTCATTTGTACATGGCACATATTCTAAAATCAGCCACCCTCCTGGCCATTAAACACTTCTCAGCAAATTTAGAAAAACTGAAATCATACCAGCCACACTCTCAGAACAAACACAATAAAAATAAAAGTCAATGGCTGGGTGCAGGGGCTCATGCTTGTAGTCCCAGCACTTTGGGAAGCTGAGGCAGTCAGATTGCATGAGCTCAGAAGTTCTAGACCAGTCTGGGCAACATGGCAGAACCCCCTATCTACAAAAAATACAAAAATCAGCCACTAGTGGTGACGTGTTCCTGTAGTCCCAGCTCTTCAGGGGGCTGAGGTGGGAGGATCACTTGAGCCCGGGAGGTGGAGTTTGCAGTGAGTCGAGGTCGTGCATCTGCACTCCAGCCTGGGCAACAGCAAGCGATAGCCTGTCTCAAATAAATAAATAATAGAAGTCAATACCAAGATGGCTCAAAACCATACAGTTACATGGAAATTAACCAGCTCTTGAATGACTTATTGGTAAATAATGAAATGAAGGCAAAAATCAAGAAATTCTTTGAAACTAATCAAACCAAAGCTACAACATACCAGAATCTTTGGGAGGCAGCTAAAGCTGTGTTGAGAGGGAATTTTATGGTGCTAAACACCCACATCAAAAACTTAGAAAGATCTCGGCCAGTGCAGTGGCTCACAGCTGTAATTCCAGCACTTTGGGAGATTGAGGCGGGCAGATCACAAGGTCAGGAGTTTGAGACCAGCCTGGCCAACATGGTGAAACCCCATCTCTACTAAAAATACAAAAATTAGTTGGGTGCGGTGGCATCCATATATGCACCTAGTAAAGGTGTAATCCCAGCTACTCAGGAGGCTGAGGCAGGAGAATTGCTTGAACCCAGGAGGCAGAGGTTGCAGTGAGCTGATATCCCACCACTGTACTCCAACCTGGGCAACAGAGTGAGACCCCGTCTTAAAAAAAAAAAAAAAAAAAGTTAGATCTCAAGTTAACAACATCACACACAAGAGAAAACCAACCCCAAAGCTAGCAGAAGACAAGAAATAACCAAACTCAGAGCTGAAATGAATGAAATTGAGACACAAAAAACCGTATAAAAGATCATTGAAACCAGAAGTTGGTTCTTCGAAAGAATAAGATAGGTAGACCACTAGCTAAACTAATAAAGAAAAAAAGAGAAGATCCAAATAAACACAACCAGAAATGATAAATGTAATTTTACTACCAACCCCACAGAAATACAAAAACCATCCAGAAACTATTATGAACATCTCTGTGCACACAAACTAGAAAACATAGAAGAAATGGATAAATTCCTGGGAACAACATCCCAAGACTAAACCAGGAAGAAATTCTGTGAACAGACCAATAATGAGTTCTGAAATTGGATAGTAATAAAAAGCTTTCCAACAAGAAAAAGCCCAGGTTGAGATGGATTCACAACTGAATTCTACCTAGCGCATAAAGAAGAGCTGGCACCATTCCTACTGAAACTATTCCAGAAAATTGAGGAGGGGCCGGGTGCAGTGACTCACGCCTGTAATCCCAGCACTTTGGGAGGCCAAGGTGGGTGGATCACCTGAGGTCAGGAGTTCGAGACCAACCTGGCCAACATGGTGAAAACCCCATCTCTACTAAAAATACAAAACAATTAGCTGGGCATGGTGGCAGGTGTCTGTAATCCCAGCTACTTGGGAGGCTGAGGCAGGAGAATCACTTGAAACCGGGAGGCGAAGGTTGCCGTGAGCCAAGATCGCATCCATTGCATTTCAGCCTGGGCAACAAGAGTTATGAAACTCCATCTCAAAAATAAATAAATAAATAAATAAATAAATAAAAATTGAGGAGGAGGGACTTCTCCCTAACTCATTCTATGAGGCTAGTGTCATCCTAATACCAAAACCTGGCAGAGATATAACAAAAAGGAAAACTTCGGGCCAGTATACAAAAAGGAAGACTTCAGGCCCATATTCTTGATGAACATAGGCGCAGAAATCTTCAACCAAATACTAGCAGACAGAATCCAACAGCACATCAAAAAGCTAATCCACCACAATCAAGTAGACTTTATCCCTGAGTTGCAGGGTTAGTTCAGTATACACAAATCAATAAATGTGGTTCATCACATGAACAGAACTGAAAACAAAAATCACATGATCATCTCAATAGATGCAGAAAAGGCTTTCAATAAAATTCAGCATCGCTTCATTAACCCTGAACACACTAGGCCTTGAAGGAACATACCCCAAAATATTAAGAGCTATTTATGACAAGCCCACAGCCAACATCACACTGAACAGCAAGATCTGGAAGTATTTCGCTTGAGAACTAGAACAAAACAAGGATGCCTACTCTCACCACTCCTATTTAATATAGTACTGGAAGTCCTAGCCAGAGCAGTCAGGCAAGAAAAAGAAAAGGCATCCAAATAGGAAGAAAGACAGTCAAACTATCTTTTTTGCAGACAGTGTAATTTTGTACCTAGAAAACGCTATAGTCTCTGCCCAAAAGCTCCTAGATTTGATAAAACAACCTCAGCAAAGTTTCTGGATAAAAAATCAGCGTATGAAAATCAGTACCATTTCTATATACCAGTAATGCCCAATCTGAGTACCAAATCAAGAATGCAGTGTCATTCACAATAGCCACAAAAAAGGTAAAATACCTAGGAATATTGCTAACCATGGAGGTGAAAGATCTCTACAATGAGAATTACAAAACACTGCTCAAAGAAATCAGAGATGACACAAAGAAATGAAAAAAATTCCATGCTCATAAGAAGAATCAATATTGTTAAAATGGCCATACTGCCCAAAGCAATTTACAAATTCAATGCTATTCCTATCAAACTACCAATGACATTCTCACAGAATTAGAAAAAACGTTTAAAATTCATATGGAAACCCAAATAGCCAAGGCAAAGAACAAAGCTGGAGGCATCACATTACTGACTTCAAACTATATTACAGGGCTATAGTAACCAAAACAGCATGGTACTGGTACAAAAACAGAAACATAGACCAACGAAACAGAATAGAGAGCCCAGAAATAAAGCTGCACGCCTACAACCATCTAATCTTCAACAAAGTTGTCAAAAGCAAGCAATGGGGAAAGGACTCCTATTCAATAAATGGTGGTGGGATAGATGGCTAGCCATATGCAGAAGATTGAAACTGGACCCCTTCCTTATACCATATACAAAAATCAATTCAAAATGGATTAAAGACTTAAAGGTAAAACCTAAAACTATAAAAAATGTTGAAGAAAACCTAGGGAATACCATTCTAGACATAGGCCCTGGCAAAGATTTCATGATGAAGGCACCAAAAACAATTGCAACAATGACAAAAAAAAAAAAAAAAAAGACAAATGGTACCTACTTTAACTGAAGAGCTTCTGCACACGTTAGAAACTATCAGCAGAGTAAATAGACAACCCACAGAATGAGAGAAAATATTTGCAAACTGTGAATCTGACAAAGGACCAATATCCTGAATCTATAAGGAACCTAAACAAATAAGCAAAAAACAACCCCATTAAAAAGTGGTCAGAGGACGTGAACAGATAGTTTCCAGAAGAAGACGTACATGTGGCCAACAGACAGGAAAAAGTGTTCAGCATCACTTATTATTACAGAAATGCAAATCAACACACAATGAGATGCCATGTCACAGCAGTCAGAATGGCTGTTATTAAAAGGTCAAAAGATAACATGCTGACAAGGCTGTGGAGAAAAGGGAACACTTAAATGCTGCTGGTAGGAATGTAAATTAGTTCAGCCACTGTGGAAAGCAGTTTGGTGATTTCTCAAAGAAGTTAGAACTACCAGTCAACCCAGCATTATTAGGTATAAACCCAAAGGAATATAAATCATTCTGCTATAAAGACACATGCATGCATGTGTGTTCATCATAGCACTATTCATAGTAGCAAAGACATGGAATCACCCTAAATGCCCATCAGCGGTAAACTGGATAAAGAAAATGTGGTACATATACACCATGGAATACTATGCAGCCATAAAAAATGAGATCATGTCCTTTGCAGGAAAATCATGGAACTGAAGGCCGTCAGGTTAAGCAAACTAATGCAGGAACAGAAAACCAAACACTGCATGTTCTCACTTATAAGTGAGAACTGAACATTGAGTATACATGCACACAAGAAGGGAACAATAGACACTGGGCCCACTTGACTGTGGAGGGTGGGAAGAGGGTGAGGATTGAAAAACTACCCATTGGGTACTACGCTTTTTTCCTGAGTGATGGAATAATATGTACAGCAAACCGCCAAGGCATGCAGTTTATCTCTAGAACCAACCTGCACATGTACGCTTGAAACTAAATGTTAAAAAGTTTTTTGAGAATTGTTTGTGTGTGTGTGTGTGATGATGCATTTCGTTGTTTTTTTTTTTCTGTTTCTGTTTAAGGAATGTGCCTTTTCTCTTGATTTAGCGCAGAGATTGGCATACTTTTTATATAAAGAGTCACATAATAAATATCTGACTTAGGCTGTTAGGCTTTTTAAAATATTTTAGGATTTGCTAGTTATAATTTCTGTTGCATATTCTTGTTTTTTTGTTTTGTTTTATAACCCTTTAAAAATGTAAAGACTTGCCAGGCGTGGTGGCTCAAGCCTGTAATTCCAGCACTTTGGGAGGCCGAGATGGGCGGATCACGAGGTCAGGAGATCGAGACCATCCTGGCTAACACGGTGAAACCCCGTCTCTACTAAAAAATACAAAAAAACTAGCTGGGCGAGGTGGCCGGCGCCTATAATCCCAGCTACTCGGGAGGCTGAGGCAGGAGAATGGCGTAAACCCGGGAGGCAGAGCTTGCAGTGAGCCGAGATCCAGCCACTGCACTCCAGCCTGGGCGACAGAGCGAGACTCCGTCTCAAAATAAAATAAAATAAAATAAAAATGTAAAGACCGTTCTTAGCTTGAGGACTGTACAGAAACAGACCAGTGGTTGGATTTGACCTGCAGACCATAATTTACCAACCTCTTACACCAGAGGAAGAAAAATGAACAGTGTTTTGATAGTACCTGAGTTTTCATTTTTTATAAAAAGCAGAAAAATAGCCATTTGGGTAATTAAACATGCTTGTTTTTAACAAGTCATATTATCAGGTTGGTTTTTGAGAACAGCAATTGATTTATTTTTTTTAATCTCCCAGAGGTCCAGTGCTTTGTGTGGTAATGAGCAGCAATGGTGAGCAGTGTTACAGTGGTGGTACTGATGGACTGATCCAGGGCTGGAATACCACTAATCCCAACATTGACCCCTATGATTCTTATGGTAGGTGATTTCCCAAAGATCTGAAGGAATAAAATTGATTTTTTAAACACATTTTTTCATAGAATATAAAAGGAAGTGATAAGAGATTTTTGAAAATAAATAAGTAAGGAGAAACACATCTTTATTTTGTTAAAAAGGACTTCTGTATTTAGGAATTAACTTGATATACAATGCTAAAAGAAGAAAAGAAAAAAACATTCTTCTTGAAAATACAGTTCCCACTTCTCCAGAGTCTTATTTATTGGAAATACAGGCTTGATTGACAGTTGTTTTCTTATTTTAGGCATCTGTAGAGTTCTTGGTGCATTATTACTAAGCGGTAGTAACATTTCATCACTATTCTTGTCAAACAACTTTTAAGGAAAATGAATATTGGTGCCATCCCCTTAGTCAATTATTGGAGGGCTGTAGAAAGTAATAATTTAAAAAGTCTGTGACACCACAATAGGTAAAAGGCCTCAAAAGTTAAGAAATGCCCTTTAGTTTTGGGAACAGTACCATACATCATAAATACATATTATAATCTATCAATAGATATTACCATAAATTCATTTGTAAAAACTGTGTAGGAATTGGCTATGTTGGTTTTCTGTTAAGTTCTAGAGTAGTTTGAAGTATCACATTTGTCATAAAAGCATTTTAATTCAATCATCATTTTAGATTAATTTTACCACCACACTAGAGTAAGGATAAGAAATTCAATAAACAAAATTTTTTCCCAGCATTTATTTAATAAGCATTAATATTTTGTGAAAAGTAGCCCCACTCTCCCCCAATTCTCTTATAAGTTATCTGTTCTATGCCTTTCCTTACTTCCTTTACCTCTCTGCTAGAGGATCAACTGTCCCTCATTCTGTCCTAGGCCAGTCCTTCCCATTTTGACTTTATTCATTTTAGTTTCTTTTGGGACTGTACTCGAATCTGTCTCTCTTTGCGACTGCATTCTGATCTTTTGCTCTTCTGCTTTCGTTCTCTTGCATCTTAATTAAGCCTTACTCTCTTTGCTTCCTTTGCATCCCCTCAGCAAATAAGTAAATTCGGGTACCTTCCATTCTGAGCAAGGAGAAGCCTTGACCCTGTTTCCCTCTCTGGCTTCTGTTCAGTTCCTCTCATTCCCTCATGATCTGTTTCTTTGATGGTATTGTCTAGAAAACATAATTACCAGTTACTAATTTCATGTTTTTTCTCTGTGCTTCATCCTTCTGCATTCTGGCTTCTGGCTTTAACACTTACATATAACAAGATTGTCAGTAACTAATTGCCTGATCCAAGAATATTTTACAGTCCTTATTTTACTCGATGTATTGGCTGTATTTGAGATTGTTAACAACTCCATCCTTTTTGAAATCTGTCCATGCTATTGGCATTTTGACACTTTGTGACAATTTCTATTCTCTGTCCTTCATAAACTGCTTTTATTTTTCTTGCCTTAAGTATTGACATTTATCAAGACCCAGACCCTAACTTTTTGCAGTGTACAAACATTCCTTGAGAGACTGAATCTACATCTGTGCTTAAATCTTTGAGCTTCAGATTGACTACAGGAATTTCAGGATGACTGTTGAATGGTCTGTAAATCCTAGCATGTTCTGTGTTTCTTCTCCTGTATATTCTTTTTTAGTTGGTGGCACTATGAGAATCACCCAAACTAGAAACCTCAGAATTATTTTGGATTCCCTGTTCTGTCACACTGTCCCCACTTACTAATTACCTAGTTTTTTGATAACGACTCCCTAAATATTTCTTGAATTTACTTTTTCTGCTCTGGCCCTCTCACTGCTTCCCCTGGCCTTAGGTCTTTGTCACTCTTTTTGTCTGCCGAAACAATCCCTTGCCTTTGTCTTGATTCTATCCAATCTGTCTTCTGTACTACTACCAAGCTTACCTTATTAAATACATACTTGATCCTGCTGCCCCGGAGACAGATTCCTTGTTGCTTTCAGGATAATTTCCAAGTTCCTTCATATGTAGTAGAAATCACATCGTAAACTAGATGCCCTCATCCCATCTACTTCCTACTTCAAAGTCCACACTCCAGTAATACTGAATTGCTTATACATTTCCTTGCACATCATGCTGTTTCTTTTTTCATGTGGTTTTGTGGGTGCTGCCTCCTTGTCAAGCATGTTCTCCCCTTCATCTTCAACTAACTGACATCTGTAAATTCTAGATTTCACTCTCCAGGTTTTCACTCATTCCAATTACTCTCTGTGCTAACTGATGTCTGTCACTTTTATTGTACTTTCAACCTTGTCTGTTGAGGACTGGGATAGAGTTGGGTCTTAATCATATATTTGGCTCCATCATTGAGCATAGTGTCTGACACACAGTGTGTCTTCAATAAATATTTTATGGTATGTGTGACAGAGTATATAAGACATAATACTATTGACATTTCCAAACTTAACATTTGTGAGTCTTCTTGAAAGTACCACTTCATAGAATCATTGTGAAGGTTAATAAAGTTTCCAATTTGACTTTTATCATGAGACTGTGCTTACTTAACCTCCCCACTTCCCTCTCTCTTTCCCTGCATACACTATCACCGCATCTCAGTTACTGCTGTTTGAGAATTTGGGATTCCTGTAGATGTCACTTCCTGTCCATTTTGAATGCCATATTTTCAGGAATAACTGCCATCCATCATATAGTAAGATAAGTGGACAGAAGGAAGTATAGCCAAAGTGCTAAGGGATTTCAGAGAGGGAGAGGACCTCTCTGTTCACTTCCTCAGGGAGTATGAGTTGTGGTTTCTCCAAAGACTAATGAAATTCAAATGATTTTGTATTAACATGCTTTAAAAATATTTAGACAAATGGAAGGACAAAAGGAAGGGGGAGGAAATACTCACTTTTTTTAAGGGGAAAGATACATGCTTTTAAATTTTAATTTAAAAATTTTAAACTTTACATTTGTATATTTCCAAGCCTGTTTTGATTTACTGTAGCCTGTCAGAAGAATTATAGCAACCAAGAGTCATATTTTATACTGTTATCAGGTGCTGTTGTTTATATATTTTACTTTCTATGAAATCTAAGTACCTTTGTGATTTTTTTTTCTTCCTGATTTTGCATTTTTACTGTTTTGTATAGATCCTTCTGTTTTACGAGGCCCTCTGCTAGGCCACACGGATGCAGTCTGGGGTCTGGCTTATAGTGCAGCACATCAGCGTTTGTTGTCCTGTTCAGCAGATGGCACTCTGCGTGTATGGAATACAACTGAGGTTGCTCCAGCACTAAGTGTATTTAATGATACTCAAGGTACATACTTTAAAAAATCATTTTGCTGAATCCTCTGTAAAACAGTTTATTCTGAAAACAAGCAGGCAGATAAATGATTCTCTGAACGCTTTATATTTAATTTGAAAGTTTTTGAAGCAACGAAAATGTATTTGTTTGAATTTGCAACCTATATATAGTTTTGTTGTTGTTGTTTTGTTTTGTTGAGATGGAGTGTCACTCTGTCGTCCAGGCTGGAGTGCAGTGGCGCGATGTCAGCTCACTGCAACCTCCGTCTCGCAGGTTCAAGCAATTTTCCTACCTCAGCCTCCAGCACACACCAGCACGCTCAGCTAATTTTTGTATTTTTTTTTAGTAGAGACGAGGTTTCACTATGTTGGCCAGGCTGGTCTCGAACTGCTGACCTCAAGTGATTCACCTGCCTCAGCCTCCCAAAATGCTGGGATTACAGGCGTGAGCCACTGCACCTGGCCTGTAATTTTTAAAGGAATGGTTTTTGGTGAAAGAACACACAGATTTTAGGTTTTAAAAAATTAAGATATAATTTATGTATAGTGAAAAACAAGTATTAAGGATACATATCAGTGAGTCTGATAGATAAGTACACCCATGTAACTCATACATCAGTCAAGACATAGAGTCTGGGTGTGGTGGCTCACACCTGTAATCCTAGCACTTTGGGAGGCTGAGGCAGGAGGATCACTGGAGGCCAAGAAAATACTATATTTGCCCATTCTCATACCACTATAAAGAAATACCTGAGATTGAGTAATTTGTTTGTTTGCTTTTAAAAAGTTTAATTGGCTGACGGTTCTGTACAGGAAGCATAGCAGCCTTTGTTTGGCTTCTAGGGAGGCCTCAAGCAATTTACAATCCTGGCGGAAGGCAAAGGGACAGGAGGCATGTCTTACATGGCCAGAGCAGGAGGAAGAAGGGGGTGGAACATACTTTTAAACAACCAAATCCTGTGAGAACTCTATCACGAGAATAGCACCAAAGGGGAAAATCCACCCCATGATCCAGTCACCTCCTATCAGGCCCTATCTCTAACCTTGGGGATTACAGTTTGACATGAGACTTGAGTGGGGACACATATCCAAACCATGTAACAGATAGAACATTTCCTTTATCTCCCCAAAGTTCCTTCGTGTCTTTCCAAGTCAATCCCCTCCTCTCCTTATTCCCAACCAGAGGTACCCACTGTTGTGATTTCTTCCATCATAGATTAGTTTTATCTACTCAAACTTCCTGTAAATGGAATAATAACAGTATGTGTTCTTTGTATCTTGCTTTTACTCTTCATTATAATGTTTTTGAAATTCATTTGTGTTATATCAATTGCTTCTTTCATTTTTATCTGATAGTATTTCATTAAGCCATAATTTGTCTATTCATTTAATTTGTCTATTCATTTACATCTTGATGGATATTTGGGTTGTCTCTAGTTTTTTGCTATTTTGAGTAAAGCTGCTGTGAACATTTGTATATTTTCATTATAGGTGTGTAGAGACTTAGAAGTAGAAAGCCATATGGACTTTCATTTGGATGTTTACTTTACGTGAAATCACTAAAAATTTTTTTTTAAATTTTGTGGTTGTACCATTTTACACTTTTGACAGTAGTGTATGAGCGTTCCAGTTGTTCTGCATCCTTAAAAAATTTGGTGTTGTCAGTCTCTTTAACTTTAGCCATTCTGGTGGATGTGTAGTAGTATTTCATCGTGATTTATTTGCATTTCTTTGATGGCTAATTATGATGAGCATTTCTTTTGTTTTCTTATTGGTTATTTGTATATCTTCTTCTGCAGTATACACATTTTTGAACTGTTAGCTTGCTGTAGTTAGATTTTGAGCCAAATGAAAAAAATCAGATTATTATATTCACTTTATACGTTTCCTTCTATTTTTTATGTTTATAAATAAGCTGTAAGTTTTAATGTATTCTAGATGGTAAATAAAAATACCTTCTTTATTCTTGAGCTATTATAACTTCTCTCCAGGCTTTGATGAGTTGTCTTCATATGGTATTTACATGACTCTAACAATAAATAATAATTTTAAAATTTACTTTTTAATTTCTCTATTTTTGATGAGCTAACATTCCTAATAAGAGATGGGTTTTTTAAAATGAAGAATTCCCACTATGTCACTCTAAGCTCAAGGTTGAGTGGAAGCAGCAAAATTTGTAATTCATACATGTTTTCCATTTGCTTTCTGAATAAAGGCTTGCATTCCATAAATGTATCAGCTGAGTAACAGCGAGAAGATATGCTAAGCAGGTAAGGGAAATAAATAGACCAGGGCTAAAAGTTACGAAGAAATAATCTCCAATGATTAGTTATGAGCTAATTCTCATTCTTATGGTAAGCCTTGTTTACTTCTTAAGGAAACCATGTCATTATTTGTTTTGCTATATTTTAAGTGCATTGTCAAGTAGATGGTTTAATTGCCATTCTATTTCAATATGTTCTCTTTCAGAATTGGGAATCCCTGCCTCTGTGGATCTAGTAAGCAGTGACCCGAGTCATATGGTAGCATCATTCAGCAAAGGATATACAAGCATCTTTAACATGGAAACACAACAACGCATTCTCACTTTAGAATCCAATGTAGATACAAGTATGCATACCAATTTTAAATAGTCTGTGTTTTTTTTTTAACGTAATCAGAATTATAACTACTGGAGTCAGCTGTGAAAAATATTTGTCATTATAAAGCTTTCTGTCTCTTAAATCTCAGAACACAGTTACTTAGAAGGATGTAATTATTTACTTTTTAAGAATTAGGGTTAAGTTTATGTACATTTATAACTATACTGTTTGAAATAGCATTTGAGCTATTCCAAAGATGGGTCAAGTTTTATTTTATACTAAATGATTAATTTTCAATTATATTTGAAGAAAGCCATATTTATTCTGAATAGGAAATAAAATCTATTTTTTGTTTCTCATAATTTCATATTTTAAATCAACTTAATTTTATATTAATAGTGTGATTTGGTACAGCTCAGTACAGATTATGTTGTGGCACTCAGAATTCCAAACCTGAAGCATCTTATTGGATGCAGGAAGTCAGGAAATAAATGCTTTTTCAGGTTATGAAGAAGATACTACAGACTCTTTTTTGCTTTTTGGCTTTCTTTACCATTGCTTTCTGTCTTTAGCCATAATCCAGACAATCACAGTTTAGGTTGCAGCTGATGAAGAATACCACATACAGATACTATTGTTTTAATCTGAGAACTAGTTTTAAAAGTGATTACATGTTGGGTGTGTGTACATCCATGTGTGAACATGTCCATGCATATGTGTACATATATTCTTGTGTTATTCTCACTCTCTGTCTCTCAAAAAGTTTCTTTATTCCATTGTGTTTTTCATTGTTTTCCCTTCCTAACTTGTTGTTCATTGTTTTCTTCTGATATGCTGAGACTTGTGTGGGGAAGTAAGCATGAATAGAACTTTGAGCTACTTGGATGTAAACAAGAGAGACAGGAAAATAAAAACTGAGATGATAGATTTGGAAAAGGAGAATATCACCAAGAAATTACAGGTTTTAGACTCTCAATAAATTTAAAATCACATTTAAATATATGATCCAAAGCTACAGTAGTAAAATAAAAAACTAATATGAAATTAGAAAGGATGAGAACATTTTTGTAATTACCTTCAGAGATTATATGGCCAATTTGTGAACATCCTGAGTGGAAATAGTGCTTTTTAATGACTACAGGTTAATAAGATGTCAAGTCTGGTAGATAAGATGGATAAAGAGAACTAGGCAAGTGAGTCCATATTTTCCCCCAAGAGATATGACCCTAAATTAATAGGAATTTTTACCTGACACTGGAAATATTTTGAAAAAACTTCCAAGAATGTTTTTAACACAGGCAACATTACTGGAATAAATGATCATTATTTTGAGTTGTAATATGTCCTGACATTTTCTAAATTATGTTTTTTACTTTTAAAGTTGTATAAAACAGACTTAAATTAGTCTCTTACTATGTTTTACTGTGAACTACCCCTTGCTATTTATATTTGGTTGTGTTGTTCTGTTTTGGAATTTAGCATTTTTTTTTTTAAAAAATGAAAAGACCAAACAAGCTTCAAGATGAAAGTGAAATTTATATAGAGTTTAAAGTGATGAAGGATGTTTGTTAGAATAGGAATAAATTACCCTTCTTCTCGTTGATGTCAGTGGCGATTTGGCTTTGATAAAGTCAAAGGTAGTTGAAGCAGATACGTCACAAGCTGGGTATGAGTAGTGTTCTTTGCATTCTGCCTACTTCTCTGATTTGTCATCAAGTGGAGAAGCTTCCTTAAAAGTATTACCAAATAAGAACTTTCTTTGCCTGTTGCCATGATTTGATTTCAATCATATTTATTTTCTAGCTCTCAAAGCAATTGAGACTATTCTCTAAAACATCTCTCTCAGAATATATGGGATACTTCACTTAAAGTATTTCTTTTTTTGTTGTTACTGTTTTTCTCTTGCTGAACTTTACAACAGGTGTATTGCTCAATGGAGTATTATCTGTAGAGGAAATAATGCATAATCTGATTTTGTGAATAAGCATCTCTTGTTTAGGATCTAAATCAGGTATAACTGACTAAGAACTTATTCCACATGGTCAAGTGAGTTTTGTATTTTATATATATATATATATATATATATATATTTTGGAGACAAAGTCTCGCTCTGTTACCCAGGCTGGAGTGCAATGGTGCGATCTCAGTTCACTGCAACCTCCACCTCCTGGGCTCAAGCAATTCTCCTGCTTCAGCCTCCTGAGTAGCTGGGACCACAGGCATGTGCCACCATGTCTGGTTCATTTTTGTATTTTTTGTAGAGACAGGTTCACCATGTTGGCCAGGCTGGTCTTGAACTCCTGACCTCAAGTGATCCTCCTGCCTTGACCTCCTAAAGTGCTGCGATTACAGGCGTGAGCCACCATGCCCAGCCACGTTTTATATTTAAATAACAGGCTGGGTAATTACCTGCCACTAACATTGGGAAGAAACTATCTTCAGTTTTTAAGATGTCATATTTCTAGGAGCCACATGAAAATTCTGTAAGATTAGACTGTTTTTAGCTGTATTTTCTATTATGTGACTATAAACTTGTAATACCTATTCTAGGGTTCAAAAATGTTTTTAAACTCTTTATTTTGAAATAATTTTAAACTTGCAGAAAAGGTACAAAAACAGTATAAGAACTCCTGGCTACCCTTCACACATATTTAGCAGTTTTTAACATTTTGTCACATCACATTTGCTTTTTCACTCTATATATGTGTATAATTCTAACTTCTGAACCATATGAGAGACATCATGCTCCTATCCCCTAGATCCTTTAGCGTGTAATTCCTAAGAACAAGGACATTCTCTGATGTAGTGTATTACAATGATCAAAATCAGGAAACTTAACATTGACACAATACTATTATCTGAGTTACTATTTATATTCAAATTTTGACAGTTGTCCCAGTAATATACTTTACAAGGACGTCCCTTTCTCTCCCTGGACCATAATTTTATTTTTAAAATTTTGACATACCTTCAATTAGTGTTTTCTTTTTGTCAGTTTTTCTTTTCTCTTAAAAAAAAGCTTAACAGAAATCACTGAGGTTTTAAATTACTGATTTCTTTTTAATAAAAGCCTTTCAGGAAGAATGTGTGATCACCAATTTTGGCAGTTGTGTGATCTGCATGAACCATCAGGGTGGGAGAGAGTTAGAAGTTAGAATAGGTACTGATATTGTCACCTGATTGTGGAGGAGTCACAACTTTTTCTGAACCTTGATGTGTTCACTGTGATATGGGCTTGATATGTGCTTTCCTATTGCATTGTGTATATAATTGAAGTTTCTTTGGAACTTACTAACACAAAAAATACAGTTAGGATGCTGACTTTTAGGATTCCAAACCTGGTTCTGTCAAATGATGACCATTTCTATTATGATGAGGAAGAGTGAAAAAGGGATTTAAGGATTAAGAAGCTCTCTTTGTCATATTTATCTTTAGATAATAATGATGTGATACAGAACATTGTGTGCAAAAAGAACTGAGATTTAAATTTGAGGATTACCTCCATGTAAGTGATGATAGAACTTACTTATATTAAAGTAGCAAAATCTCACAGAACATTGTAGAATGAACAGTGTTAGTGGTTCTAGACTAAGCCTTAGGTGGCACCCACATATAGCAGGAAATTGTAATTTATAAGTATTTCCAGATTTATCAGTATAGTATAGCTCAGGCAATTCTCTTTCCTAACATTGAAATTTTGAAAACAATCACAGCATAAATGAACTAAAAACAAATAATAAAAGTCACATTATTTACTTTTTCTTTTCCTTTTCCTTTTTTTTATTTTTTCTTTTCTTTTTTTGAGACAGAGTCTCAGTCTGACACCTAGGCTGTGGAATACAGTGGCACAATCTTGGCTTACTGCAACCTCTGCCTCCCAGGTTCAAATGATTCTCCTGCCTCAGCCTCCTGAGTAGCTGGGACTACAGGCATGCACCACCACACTCGGCTAATTTTTGTATTTTTAGTAGAGACAGGGTTTCACCATGTTGGCCAGGATGGTCTCGATCTCCTGACCTCATGATCCACCTGCCTTGGCCTCCCACCTTGCTGGGATTACGGGCCTGAGCCACCACGGCCAGCCTACTTTTTCAGTCTCTTAGGCAGATAATTCAGTTTTTCTTTGTGTGAAAAATATCTTTGACTAAATTGTGTTGCTTTTTAATTTTTTGTTTTTAGCAGCCAACTCTTCCTGCCAAATAAATAGAGTCATCAGTCATCCTACTCTTCCGATCAGCATCACTGCTCATGAAGACAGGCACATCAAATTCTATGATAACAATACGGGTAAGAACTTACTAAGAATTGATTTTTATTAAAGAAAACAAAAATCTCTACCACAAGTAGACTAATTTTGGTGTTTGTTGGTGGTTTCGTAGTCAGGGAATAGGCACTGAAACACAAATACTCTCCCGGCTCGGTTTCTCTTCATTCCATCCAAATCTGCTAAGACTAGTACAGAATCATTTTGGTTTATTTACTAGTGAGCAGATGCTATATGTAGGCTTTAAAGCCAAGGTTATCACTAGGGACACCAGGAAAATTTCACTCAAATACCAATAAAAATGATCTGTTGCTGTGATCTGTTGTAGTAGTATATATTGGGGAAAAGTAGAAACATTGGAAATAGAGGCATATGGTCATTATGTTGTTCAGTTATTGAATAGCATTATTCAATATTCAATTATTCTGTTATCAAATAGACTTTTTTAGTGTTGCAGATGGAAAACCTCCAGGTCATTGTATTCGTTTTTCCATGGACTAATATTTTCTGTGTTATAAAACTGACTAGTTGGTCCTCATTGATTTGAATTGTGCATGGAGACTTGTCCAAGTTTTATTTTACTACATTTCACCAGTATAAAGGAAATTTAGGAAGCGTTGTGCTGGGAGGAAAGCACCCTATATTAGCTGCCATATTTATCTAAGTATCTGCCTTTAACATGTTGACTTTTGGTGACTTTGTTTAGCTACTAGTAATGAATATTTAATATTTAAAATTTTTTTCTATATGTTGTATCCACCAAAATTATGGCCACGTCTTCTTTCTGTCCCTTCTTCCTTGCCTCATTGTTTTCTCTCTGTGAATTTGAATTCTGTGTTTCCGCAACTCATAAGTTGCCAGTAGCTAAAGAATGCAAAGTAGGTGATTAATAATGTCTACGTTCTAATTAACAAATGTGGCTTAAGGGGTGTGTGTAGAAATTACTGACTTCCATATTGTGGCTTAAAAGACAAAAGTGTAATCTAAAATTTGAGGTTTTTTGGTTTTCCGTATCATTGCCATGACTAGAGGCAAGAGGGGAGACATGTTGTTTTAGTTGATGGGAAAAGCTGTTCATACAGTAAGCACACAGAGAGGGATGACTGGAGAAACCAGCATGACATGGTAACTGGCATATATTGACGATGAGGAAAGGCATTAATAAGGAATATCCATCTCTTTATCCAAAGGCAAACTGATCCACTCAATGGTAGCCCACCTAGAAGCTGTTACAAGTTTAGCAGTTGATCCTAATGGCCTTTACTTGATGTCTGGCAGTAAGTACCTCAACTATGGATTATTTATTTCTCCTTACCATTTTCATGTTAATGTAATTTTTCCTTTCAATTTTTTTGGGGTATAGGTCATGACTGTTCAATACGTTTATGGAATCTAGAAAGTAAGACGTGTATCCAAGAATTCACAGCTCATCGAAAAAAGTTTGAAGAATCGATTCATGATGTAGCTTTCCACCCATCCAAATGCTATATAGCCAGTGCTGGAGCTGATGCACTGGCTAAAGTCTTTGTATGACACAATGCATCATCTTCACCTTCTAGCTGTTTATAAGTAATCAACTGCACAAAAGAGATACAGAAGACGAGGGCAAGAATCAACTCGTCCTGCCCTTTTGTTCTGCTGAAGGAGCACAGAGAACATTTGTTGAAGTATAGTTTTGCAATTCATATACTGTTTTCTAAAACTAAGGTTTGTTCAGGTTGCTGCAAGCTCAGCTGAATCTGTGAGCCTGAGGTCTGTTTCAAATTTCCCCCTCATAGGCTTCTTTATTTCTGAGGTTGTTCTAATTCGCTAGGCAGGCCTGAGCGAATACAAGTTTAGCTTGTCCCTGTTGAGTAAGTAGGGCATGCTACAATGGATAATTAAAAAGCTTGATAACTGGGACTGAATAGAAGAAAACGGGAAAGTTAGACCAAGTTCTCCCCTGTGAAATCTTATTAAACACATTAAATAGTCAAAATAGTAATCTTTATCATATCTGCCTTATTAACCCTTTGTGTATAATGACCACGCAGTATTAAGCTGAGTTTTTAATTTGGCTCTCCTTTCAACTGTTCACATAAAGCACCTGGCAAAGTGTTTTACCTGTTAGGGGGAGAAAAATGCAATAATATGTTAAATATATTATTATTCAGAAATGCTAAACAAATAGTTTGCAAGCAGATTTCTATATTGTATTACAGTTTTGAAAATAGATTTGGTATCATTCTGAAGTTTAGCTATCAAGCATTCACCATTGTGAAGAATAGTTGATTGACTCTGCTTTTACTAACAGATTTAACTTATTCAGGTTTGAAATTCTGTTTATTTTTAAGGGTAAACAGGGCATATCTCTTTAATAATTTCTATTTAAAATTCACTTTATTCATGTGACATTTATAGTACCAGAGTGATTATTTCATACCAATGAAATCTTACTTTTCAGTGACTGAAAAGATAGAAGTTATTTGCTAATAGTCATTTATCAGCACCCACCTAATCATGCTTCAGATGATCTGTGCTCTTTCTTCTTTGTCATATTCAAGTTATCTGACATCTACCAAGAATAGTTCATAATTATTAAGAGTCCAAAGACTATGGTTAACTTCACGCAGCTGCTTTTGCAGAAGTACTAATAAAAACAAATGTTTTGTACCCAAAAGTCCTCTATTAATCTCTCTAAGAAGAATCTCCTGGAAATCTGGATGAAAGAGTTTAATGCCAAATATTGGCTAGAAAGTTCTGTCTTTCTCCCTATTCCTCCCCCGTTGTTTAATTGAGATATACATGTTTTAATGGGCAGTTTATCTGTATTGTTTCTAGGGAAATCCACACCTTAAAAGGCCAGGCTTCCCCAGCCCAACTTACCTGTGACCCACCTACATGTGGTCAGCTTTTGGGATTCTGAGGACCCCGCTATCTAGACCTAGTCCTCTGTTATACCTTATTTCTGTAGCCGTTATGTCTCTCTTCATACTCTTTCTTCTTTGTCCCAAATGACAGAGACCAATCTAGAAATTAGAAATAAATTATTAATGTCCAACTTGCCACCAAAAATATAGACTCTTAGATTTTAAAAATGTTAAATCTATAAATATTTTAACCAGTTAAAGCAATTTCTACATATTCCATTCCCCACATTTTCCATCATCACAACAATGATGCTTCTCATGATATGTACATCTTCTTCAGAAAGTATTCTGGTGGTGATGTGGCTAATGATTGACAGTATTTTTGTAAAATTTCTGCTTGTTTGCCTCTGGAATTCTGCATTATACAGGCAGATTTTCTTTAAAGCTAAAGACCTGTGCTAAATTTGCATGATTTTCATACAGATAGGCTGTAGTATTTTAATACAGCTACCTTTTCATTGCATCTTTGTGCTTTGGTTAACAGGCAAGCTCAAGAGACTCCATTGTGTACTTAAATGAATTGACCTACACATGGGCTATCAGGTGAATACTTATATTTCCATGCAGATACAGAATTCCATATTATGTTCAGTAAATTTGTTTTGGTTCTTCACAGTGAAGAAAGAATGTTTCTAACCCAACATTTGTAGAAGGATACTGGAAAATTCCTTCGAGGAAGGAAGGAAGGAAGTTGCCATTACTTGGTGTGTTTATGATGGATGACCATAAAGCTATTGTTCTATCAGTTATTGTTTTAATTACCTTCTAAGATCTTCAGTACCTGCTTTACTAATGTCACTGAAATTCTAAAAACCAAGACATTCTTCCCCTGTTCATTTTATGCTTCATGGTTGAAATTTTTCTGTCAGTGAGTGGAAAATAACCATGAGATACATTGACTGTAGTGCAAATGGAACTGTTGAAAGTTCCTTAGAAAGCCAGTGCTGTGGCGTTGGAGACTACAGAGAGAGTCTTCTCTACCAGCAGTGCATGATCTCAGCCTAGAAATGAGCCAAAGCTGTCTTCCAACCAGAGTAGCATATACATGTGTCTGACTTTTCCCCTAGCCTGTTGAACATTCAATGAAAATTCACAGAATGAACAAATTCAATGTTCAAGCAGCCATTGAAATGCTTTCGTAGAGCTTCATTTGTAAATATCTTGTTGGAAATGTATTGGAATAGTATGAAAATTAGCAGGAGGTTTGGATCCCCCTGCCCTATTTTCATATGCTATGGATACATCTCTGGGAGCTTGCAGCACCCTTCTCAAAACTCAACTGTCATATGGAGCTCATTTGCTACTCAAACCATAGACAGATTATTTAACAGAAGTGATATAATGACCTTCAGTATTTTTCTATTGAACAAGTTTAACAACTTTTGCCATTAAACAAATACTTAGTTATGCAAAGTATTTAGCTTTTATAATCATTTTAGTTATGACTAAAAGGGGGGAAATTGAGCTGCATCACTGATGATGAACTTTGTGAGAAATTTTTTTTTTAATCTGACTTTCATTCCTTCAATATTCTTGCTATAAATTTCTTTTGGAGATAATGATGAAGATTTATTTGAAAATGTCTAAAATGTATGTATATTTTATAAGTATATATTATATATATTGTAAGAATATATATAATATATAAACTATATATATATATATAAACCATAGGTGCATTTTACTGTTTTGTAATTTCATTTTTGGAGGTAGTATACACAGCAGATAATGATGAGTATGATGAGTGTTGTGCTGTTTGCTTTTGCAGTATAATATATAGTTCTAAATGTTTAAATTACTGTATATACAATATTCATTATAGGCTAGCATGCTTGTTTTAAAGACTGTCATTCTAGTGTATTAAAATCTGAATGTAAGAAAACCTGGCTATTCAAATGTGAATTGAAAAATATTCATTCTCAGTACTGAACTATTTCCATTGAACATTCAGGCTTTTTAACAAAAACAAGTATCATCAAGAAGGCAATAGCTAGAAAATGAGAGGTGCCTTTAAAAAAAAAAAAAAAAAAAAACAAATGCAGCCTTACAGTGAGGATGAAGATTGAGTTGGGGGCGGGGGTGGGAGGGGGGGGCACAGAGAGAGAGAGAGTTAATGTGTGTGTGCATGCATGCGTGTGTGTGTGTGTTTACCAATCTGTGAAGGTCCTGATTTGTGACCATCAATGTCTTTTTAATGTATCTGCTCAACTTCTAGGACTTCAGGGGACATTTCATGCGCTTTGTGCTCTTGAGCACCATATATACTTTCCAAGAATTTTGAATGTGAATTCCTAGAAATTTCAGTAGAGAAAAAAATAGCTATGCTTTAATTATAGTACAGTTCAGGTAGAAGGAGAAATTATTGGTTCACCAAAATTATGGGATCTCATTAATGTTGGCTGAGTAAATGTAACTTTTTAAAGGCTCACTTTTTAATACTTCATGTATTTCCCTCTTACAAAACTGCATGTCATGAAGTTCTTACGTGATAAAGATTCAACTAGTAAATATTTTTAGGTTAATTACCTGAACTAGTTAAAATTCCACCTAAAAAGAGTCTTAAAATATTTAAATGGCATCTCTCATATCTACCTCTTTGTCATTGCTGCCATTTTAACTGAAGCAAATCTTTATGACATCTGAAATGACGGTTGGATGCAATTTAAAAAAATCTATGTTGGTGCTTTTCTCAGGCTTTGTCATTTAAGTTATATTGTATTAAGGTGTCACAAATCAGATTGAAAGGCTCAGAATTAACTTTGTTTTTCTTTGAAAGAATTGCTTAAAATTAACCATCAGTGTTGTTAGTGAGTGGAGATACTGAATCTTTCGTTGATGTATGTCTGTGTGATGTTTTCAACCAATAGCCAAATAATTATTGAACTTACATGAAAAAGAGTTCTGAGTATAATTTTATTCAGATTACTTTATTCTTTGAAAGTGACTACAAGACTATTAAGTACATAATCATTCATTTTATTTACTCAGAATTTGCCTCTCCATTACTGTTAACTTGTTTAGTTATTTATATAATTGCAGTACTTTAAGTGTTGGACACTGGGATTCAGGTTGTACAAAGTAGTAGCTGACAAAAAATATGTATATTTTTGTGAAATGTATCAAACCCTAAAGTTCATTTTAGAGAAAGGCCCAGAAAACATATCTGTGTTTAAAAACAAAGGACAGGTCATTCGTCAATAATTTGAATCATTTTTACTTTTGCCAGTACAAACTTTGTAATTGGCCATATCCATCATCCAACTGGATCTTCATGTCAGTGTAAGGGATGCCAGGTTGACAAAGTATTTAACAGATCCTTTACATCAGTTTTTGTTTTTTGTTTTTTTTAATTCTATAGAAAGCAAATGTTAGGCCAAACAGATCCCTAAATCCCACTCACTGATTCTGGCAGTATTCCTAAAGTGGTGCTTAGGGGGTCGGAATTTTCTGGATCTTTGCTAATCCAAGCTTTAGATTTAATTTAACCGGGACCACATGCTTGTCATCCCTCTGATGCAAATTTTCAAAATCATTTTAATTTAGATTCTAATGTCTGCCTGGGTTTTTAACAGGCTGTGAACCAGTGAGTGCCTTGTTAATGTAGAATGATTTTTTTTTTCACCCTGGGTGGGTGTTAGTTAGCTCCTCTCTGAAAATGTCTCAGAGAATGGTATTTTAATTGACTTGTAGAGAGCTGCTAAATTTGTTATTATCAGCAATCAGAAAGTCTTTGGTCTACCACACATCTCCCTCCCTACTATCTCTTCATTGTTTGGCTGAAGTTTGCCTCTTGTGAGAAAACAATACAACTCCCTTTCTCCACACACTTTTTTTCTAGCCCAGATTAATAGGTTTCCCCTACCCCCATCACAACTCTATGATCTAATACCTGTTTTTAGGAGGAACCTCTTCTTTTTAGTAGTGAAATATGCTGGTTATTTTTATGTTTTCTCAAGTTCAGTTCACTAGAGCTGGCCACAGGGTGTCATCAATTCAGATTCCTAAATAATCCTTTCTCTCCACACCCAATCCTCGAGCTGGTGAGCCCTGGGCCAGATTGTTTGATCTTCAGGTATTTTAAATTTTAGTTACATCAATTAATGTAAATTAATCCAAATGCTAAGTTTTGTGGTGCAAGAAGTTTCTTTTGTAAATTCAGGGTATGGGTAAGCTAATTAAGATATCCATCTTTGGTGGCTCTAAGTGTATTATTTGTTTTTAAATAAAGTGTACAAATATAGATAACGTGCTATAGGTGTCTCATGAATTGGAATATTTGTCAGATTTGGGATCTAGCTGTGACTTTACAGTGAATTAGTTAAATTAACATAGTCTCATTTGGGGCTTCTGGGGGAAGAGTCGTAGAGGCGTGCAGAGAAATAAAAGGATATTAGACAAAGTATATGTGAGTCCAAAATTAATGAACCAGTCTTAATTACTGATTGTGAGGAAGTAGAAGTTTATAGAGAATTTGGGCCTCTGAAAAGCCAGTCAAATTAAAATACCTTCTAGAATTGGGTCAGTGATACTTTCAGAGACACATATGTTTAATGAATAGGTTTTATGTTTTTCAGATGTTCAGTTTAAATGGCTTTTAAAATTTATACACATATATAAATACAGTGTTTTTATTTTTTCTTTGGCTACTTAACGGATACACACAAGCCTTCCACATTCCTTGCCCCTTCAAATCAACATTATTTTTCAAGGCTTTTGGCCTGCCCAGAACTCACAATCTCTTTGTTCCAGTCTGGATCCACAATACAGTATGAAATTTAAAAGGCACTTCTGGTGTCCTTGAAACTATCCACCATTGTTGGTGTTCTGTATGCTGGTATATTAATGAGTATTATATCCTTTGGTATGTACACACATTTTCAGTAGTGTTGGAAACGTCTCTTTTATCTTTTTAATGAGGACTGAGATTAGCTTGAGTAATTTTGGAGTAAACTATCTCAGGAGGTCATTAAGACTCCAAAAATTATTCATGGATTGATGAACCCCCTGGGGTCAGCCTAAGATTGCCAGGTAGTATTTTGACCTCCTCTGGGTTTCCCAAGATCACTGATGTTTTGCAGGGTCCCAGCATTGTCCTGGCATATAACATATTCCCAGAACACCTGGGGAGTCGAGCATACCTTTTGACCTAAACATTATAATCGTGGAGCATCCCTCCGCCTGTTACTTCTCAGGACTACCAGAACACTCCACTTCTGTAAAGAAGCACTGACATACGGCTCTGCAACTCTGAAAATTGGAATCCGTTTTCTGAAATACAAATTTTAACTCAGTAAGTTTTGTATACTTTCAAAACCAAACAATTCAAAATCCACCAAACAAAATGACTCGTTTCTAAGTATCACTCAAACCCTACAAAACCTAACCCTTTCCTTATTCCTAATTGATATTTCACTAAAAGTAATGGTGGTTTCAGTTAGATTGGAAGTCATTTGGATGAGCAAAATCTGCAATAACCTACTGATAAGAAGGACCTGTTTCATAGAAAAGTATCTTGTCCTTGGTGATTTAGCCATTCACCTTAGATGAAGACTGGTCCAGATGCCAGCTCCATATTGACTTTTTCTGTGTATCTCTTTAGATACCCAGTGATGTAAAGGAGAGCCCACAGTGAAACATCCATTAAACAGCACTTGGAGTACTATAGTGTTATGCCATCAGAAGATCTCATGTATGTACCAGGTTCCCAATTCATTGCCTCAAACCGAAGATTTTTAAAAATTCTAATAGCATCGTCAAATTAAGGGTAATGGTAGGGAAATCCACCATCCACAATTAAGTATCCCCAAACTGAAAACTTGAAGAAAAAAAGCACATGGAAAGCAACATTTTACAAACAGCTTGTGGTTTGTATATGTGCTGAAATGTTAAAGTATACTGGCATCCAACTACTTCCCTTTGGAAGTGGAACCAAGATAGTAATTTTTCATGCATAAACAAAATTAACTTAGAGCAAAAGTAATTTTATCAGAAACAGTTTATTTTGGGTGCTGGATAACCTAGGTGAGAGTGTGGGGAAAGAAGTACCTTGCCAAAAAGGAGAAGCAGCTGGCCCTGTGGCTGGAGCCATATTGTCTTCCACTTCAACTTCAGTGGGCTGGCAAGATTACCATTTCTGACCTCAAAGAATGAATGGTTCCAATTCTGGCTTGTCATTAGTCCTTGTTAACTAAATTAAATATTTTAAGGAAATATATCAAAAGTATCCTAGAGCCCCCTGGCAAAGTGTCAGAGGGAATAGTTTTCATTTTATTTTAGGAAGCTGTAAAAACATAAGCCCAAGTATTTTGTGTCGTCTGCATATGTCAGGATGAAGACCAGGCATGTAAGAAATATCCTAAAGTAACCAAGTGATAATCTCATGAAAAAATATAGGAATTTTTACAGAGTGAGTTCTCTTTTGAATGGTTTTGACTATGCTCTTAAAAACATTTTTTTAAATGTCTTACATCTTTTTCTATAGCCCACATATTTCAGAATATCCTCTTGATAGAATAATATCACTCCATATGATTTTTAGAAAGAGAAAAACTCAGTGGTCTCATATCTTCTGACAGTTGTTTGTGAATAATACCCTCCCCTACAACCTTCCCAGTACTCAACTGCTATGTAGGAATGCTTTCTTATGTGGTAAATATCTCAGTATTTTGCTGCTTGGTATTTGTTCAGTTTCTTTGTATATCTCCAGGTCGGAAGGAATCAGGCTTTCTCCCAATTCTGACACTTTCAGACTTTATTTTATTTCTTTTTGGTCAGCCTTTTAACAAGAAAGACAATAAGCTCCTTTTGTCAGAATCGATTTGATTAAAAAAAAAAAGACTGCGCTCCTTATTTTTCATTGCTGTAGAATACTTAGGAATACACATCTACTAATTACAATTTAAAAGTAAGAGAATCTTTGGAAACATCATTGCTTTCTGGAGGTAGAAATTTTGAACTTGAAGGTCGCAGTTCCAGGCAATTTTGTGCCCTTGAGGTGTCCAATTGATAGTATAGCTTGCCTCTGCTAATAAATACACAAAAGTTTTATTTCCTGTGATTTTCAGAAATTATTTTTGGAATACAAAGATTAATAAGGAATATGTGATGTTTATCTCCTGCATTATCTTTCAAAATCTTCTGGATATTTTTTGAGGCACGAGGAGCAGGTAATGAGATTTTTTTTCCAAATGCCTTGATTCTCTCCCTTAACCCAGGTTTTGCATATTATGCATTGCTCATTTGTCACCTACAAAAATAAAGGTTATTGATTGTTTGTTTGCTTCTGTCTGTATAAGCTCCCTAAGGCACAGATCATGTTTGTTTTTCTTACTTTCTTCTTAGCACTGTGCCTGGTGCCTTGCCATATCAAAGGTACCCTATAAATATTTGTTGGCTGAGTAATCAGAGAGCCCATTTCAAAATCTAAATCTATCCAAATCATGAAAGACCAAAAAAAAAAAAAAAAAAAAAAAATCGCTGACAGCTGATGCTCAAATGCCTTTAGTTCTGTAGAGCTTATCCTGAGATTGAGGTCTTCACCTTGACTGGGGAGGAATTTGGACTTTACTTCACAGGTGGCAACAAAATGCCTGAGTAGCAACCTCTTTATACTGCACAGCTCCAGTCCTGCCTGCATGAAAACTGAGCAGAGCATGTTGGGGACAGGAAGGTGTCCCTAAACCCTGTTGATGACCTCCCATCTATCCCTGCACACCCATATCTCCTCTGCTCATCCCCTGTTCCCCACTGGCCTCTGATCAGTTGACAGGGAGCTTTTCTAGCCTGGAACCTGAGCCTAGTTGATTGTCCTGGGCTCAGAACAGGTCCACTTCCACACACTCTTGCAACCCACAGATGGCCCTACTGACTGCTTTTGTCCAAGGAGAAAGAAAGAGGAACCTCCCAGTGGAATCTTGTCAGGAAAGGCATCCCTCTGGGGAGCTTTCTTTGGAGATGAAACTCTGGGACAAAGTCCTCAGGATGCTCTCAGGCTGGTTTTTGTCCTGAAGATTTTATAGTAATTATACCAACGTTTATTAACTCTCCTAGGAACATCTCTGTCATTGGTTTTCTGACAGTACTCCAGCAGGGCCCAGGGCTTTAGCTGAACAGCGCAATTGTTTTAGGAATAGTCAACAAGTTAGAGACCAATTTAATGTTTAAATCATTAAAAGAATCATCAACAGCAAATTACATATGAAATATTCAATGAATAATCTCAATATTAAACTTATATACCATGTAAGAACTATCTGTCATTAAAATTACTAAAAATATGATTCCTTTAAGATCAGTTCAACACGGAAGAAAGAGCAGGAATTTGGCCTGGAGTTAGGACATTTATTGTCTATTAGATTTTAGACAAGCCTGCTCTTCTAAATTGGCTTCTCATCTATGAAATGGGGATAATAGATCTGCCTAATTAGGTTGATTTGAAATAACGGATGTAAAACACCTAATAAGCATCCAGCAAATAACTATTGTTCACTCTCTGAATACAGACTTCTGGTCATGTAGTTGTGTCACACTCCTGATAGCTTCTAGAACATCAGGGTTTTAGGGGAGAGAGGATAAAATGAACATCAAGAGTAGCAGAAGACTACTTTCCTTAATATTTGAGTGCCAGCTATATGCCGGAGAGTTCTAGTTGCTGGCAGTCAGCAGTAAACAAAAACTGTATCTGATGCAGCACATTCCAGGTGGGGGAACAAGTGAAATATATGGAATATTAGTGATAAGTGCAGAGGGAAAAAAAAATAGAGCAGGGAAGGGGGATGATTTGTTGTTTTTCAGGTTAAGAAAGTGACAAATTAATTTAAATGCAGAAAATTAATAAATGCATAAAGATACATAATGACAAAACTAATCATGTCCTATCATACCCCTTCATTCCTACCTCCCTGATATGTATCTTTCTAATTATTCATACAAATATGTATACCAAATTATTACATATGGGGTTTTATTCTACATGTTACACTGTACTTGCTTTTTCTAATATAATGTGTATCATGAGCACCTTACAAATCTATAAAGGTATCTCAGATTTCTCTAAGTACACACATACAGTCTAACATTAATGAGAAGATATTTTGGTGGGCAGTTTGCTTTAAATAAATGGGATCATGTACATTCTCTGCATCTTGGCGTTTGTCATTTAACAATATATGATGGGAATGTCTCTAAGTCTATCATAGCTCTTATTTCCTTTTTATTATTACAATAAACATTCCTGTGTATATGTTTGTCACTATGATGGTTTTACATCTGCGGAATAGATTCCCTGGAGTAGGATTGCTGCATTGAGGAATATGTATATTTAAATTTTTAACTAAATATTGACAGATTGTTTCCAAAAGTGGCCAGAACAGTTTGTATTTCCACCAGTAAATGTATAAAAACACTTTTCCCTTAATACTCATGGCAATAACTATTGTAACATTAAAAAATACATAGAAAAAAGAAAAAAATCCTGGCGGATGTAGTGATTTTTCAGTGTTATTTTGATTTCCATTTTCCTGACTACTATAAATGTAGACATCTTTTCAAATGTTTGTTGGTCATTTGGATTGCACTTATAACTGAATTATCTATTAGTATCTCAAAGTTCTGTAAGTTAGAACTCCAAGGAAACTCAACTGGGCTGTCTGTTCAAGGCCCAACAAGGCTGAACTGAAACTGTCTTCCAGGGTGGGTACCTAGCTAAAGCTCTGAGGAGGAATTCACTTCCAACTTCATTAAAGTCAGAGGATGGAGGTCCCTGTCTCCTAGCTGACTGTCAAATCTGATCCCTTAGAGGTTACTCCACGGTCCCTTGCATGTGGTTCCTTCCACCTTCAAAGCTTGCCAGGGTGCATCAAATTCTTTTTATACTTTGACTCTACTTCTACCAGCAAGAGAAAATTCTGCTTTTAAGGGCTCCTGTGACTAGTTTAAGCACACCCAGCTATGTTAAGGTCAACTGATTAGTAGCTTTAATTACATCTGCTAAGTCCCTCTGCCCTGCAATGTAGCATCACCCATGGAAGTAACATGAGGGGCAGAGTTCATGGGGGCCATCTTAGAGTTCTGCCTACCACAAATATTCTTAGTTATACCTTTATACACATGTTTTAATTTTTATTCTTATTTTTGGTCCATATGTTTCTACTGTTTGTCTTTTTAATTAGTTTGTAAAAGCATTTTGTATATTGTACAATATATATATTCAGATTTTCTGCTCTTGGATGCAAACATTTTTTTTCAACTCTTGTAAGTTGTCTGTTGACCACATTCATAAGTACTTTTTCCAAATAAAACTTTACCATTGAATTTCACTTGAGTGAATTGCATATTTGCATTTAAAATGTTTATTTTGTCATTAATTTTTATTAAAATTTTGCCCATGTTTCCACTGTGTTTTTTAAAATTTGCAGGTGCTCTTTTTATACTACCTGTAAACCCTTTTTCTTATTATTTGCAAGTGTTTTTCTCCAAAACTGTATTATTTTTGTTGACCATGTTTATAATACCTTTTCTCATTTAGAACTTTATATTAGGGCTGGGCAGGGTGGCTCATGCCTGTAATTTCAGCACTTTGGGAGGCTGAGGCAGGAGTATCGCTTGAGCCCAGGAGTTTGAGACCGGCCTGGGCAACATAGTGAGACCTCATCTCTACATACAATTTGTAAAATACTAGCTGAGCTTGGTGGCACACAACCATAATCCCAGTTACCCTGGAGGGTGAGGTAGGAGAATCGCTTGAGCCCAGCAAGTGGAATCAAGATGGCTCCACTGCACTCCAGCCTGGGTGACAGTGAGACCATGTCCCAAAAAAAAAAACAGAAAAGCCCAGAAAACTTCTTATTAGTAGATCTTCAAGTATACTTACATATAAAATATAGGCATTTGTGACTATAAAATTTTAGAAGTATTCTGTATTGATTAAGAAGGTTTCCATTCCTGGGTGGCATGTATAAGCCACTAGAATGGCTTCTACATTTTTTGTTTTTTGGTTTTGGTTTTCTACATTTATGTCTTTACTCCATTTGTATTTGGGAGTGTGTGTGTGTGTGGTGTGTGTGTGTGTGTGTGTGTGTAGAATGCAAGCATTCAACTAAATTTTCTTCCAAGTGGGTTGCCAATGCAGCACTCTATTAAACTACCTTTTCCCAATGAATCGAAACACCAGCATTGTCATATATTAAGTTTATATATTTAATAAGGCTTATTTCTCAATATGTCATGCTGTTTCACTTACAGTTCTCCTTTCATATGACAACATCATATGTATTCAGTTATTGGTGGCTTTATAATATGGTCAGGGGATCTTTTCCCCTTGCCAAGCCCCTGCCCACTGTTCTTTTTACTGCCTTTTTTGGCTATCCTCAGCATTTGAGGTATGTGATAATGTAATCCAATTTAATCAAATTAGGAGTTAAAAGTACATTAAATTTACATATAAAGTTGGAGAAGTTTGGCCCATGATACTGTCTTCCCATCTAAGAACATCATACCATTTTCTGTTTGGATCTCATTTATATCTTTAGTAAGATTTGAGAGTTTTCTTTAAGTTCTTTGCCTTTAAAACATTTTAAATATGTTCTTATTTTGGTCACTATTGTGACCATTTTCATTTATAAGGGCTTATTACAAAGAAAGAGGGGCCAGGTGCATGGCTCATGCCTGTAATCCCAGCCCTTTGGGAGGCTGAGGTGGGAGGATTGCTTGAGCCCAGGAGTTCCAGACCAGCCTGGGCAAAATAGCAAAACGCCATCTCTTTAAAAATAAAAAATAAAATAAAAAATTTAGAAAATAAACTTTAAAATACACAGAGAAAATCTCTTTTTGTATGCTTATATACAAGAAACATTGTATATGCTTACTAAATCTCATGAATTCTAGCACTTTAGAGTCTCTTGAGATTTTTAGAAATACAATTAGGACATTCACGAAAATAATTTGATCTTGTCTTTTTCAATGTTTGACAGATTCCTTTCTGAAATTTTTATTGTCTAGAAACTCCAGTATGGTGTTGAGTCATAATGATGAAAGTAGGCCTCCCTGTCTGTTACTAACTTTAGTTGAAATGGTTTTGGTATTTAGTTATTAGAGTATTTTACTTGTTATTTGGTAAATATATTTTTTATTTAAATAGGTTCTTTCCTGTTTTGTCAGGAGATCTTATTTTAAGAATGGCTGCTGAATGTCATCAGATGCCTTCTTAGCATCTTTTGATGTGATCATGAGTTACTCTTTAAGCTGTTGACTAACCAGATTGTGTGTATGAAGTTGACATTAAAACATGCTTGCCTCCTTGAAATAAAGCCTATTTGGTCATAATATGTTGTTCTTTTCATATAAGTCCTTGTTTCCGTTGCTGATCTTTTATTTGGAGCTTTAGCATATTCACAGATTAGTCTTACCGTTTTATTTAAAGGTCTCTACCTTCAACTCTTCTTTATTCCTTCATTTTAAATGTGTTTCCTATAAGCTGCCTATTTCTAGGTCTTCCAGGAAAGAAAGTGGCTGGTAGCTTCTTTCAGTGGATGTATTGGGTGTTCACTGATTTTGTTTTATTATGTTCATTATTTTACTTCATTGTTTCTTTTCGTTTTTGCTGGATTGATCAAGTCATTAGTCACTTCCTGTCTTTCTCATGTTAATGTGGGATTTCTACTGTGCGTTTCTCTTTCAAAATTATCTTCATTCATAATCAAATATTTTCCTGCTACTATATGAAAAAAGGGAGTCACTCTAATCTTCACTAACCCCCTACCAATCTGAAAAAAAAAAAAAATGTGATTTTTAGAATACTTTGACTTCCTTTGCCTCTCCAAAATAAATGATGCTTAAAGATGCTGTTACTTTCCCTTTCCCCATTCTCTGTCTGCCTCTTAGATTTTACTGTTATAATTTAATTTCTATGCTTTTAGACTACTTAAATTTCCATTTCGGGATCTTATATCAATGATGTTAGTATTTTCCTCACATATTTCCAGATAGTCTGTCATTATTTTGATAGAGAACCAGTCATATCAGTGTTTCTTAAGCATTTTGGCATTTTAGGTGGGACAATTGTTTGTCATGTAGAACTGCCTCTCATACATGTCATGTCATGTAGAACTGCCTCCCCTCCCCTCGCCTGCCCTCCTTTCCCCTCCCCTCCCCTCCCCTTGCCAGATGAGAACACAACAAGAAGGGAGCTGTCTGTAAGCCAGAAAGAGAGCCTCACCAGAACTCAACCATGGTGACACCTTCATCTTAGACTTCTAGCCTTCAGACTGTGAGAAATAAAATTTGTTTATTTAAGTCACCCACTTTATCATATTTTGTTATGGAAGCCCAAGCTGACTATACAGACGGCAAAGGAAGTCTTCCTGGAGGCCCTCCAGCAGACTTCCCACCTATCTCATTGGCCGGAACATTGGCCTCCTCTACATTTAAGGAATGTTGAGAAAAAGTATCTCACTTTTCTGCTTCTACAGGAAATAACAAATGCCAACCAAGAAATTCTGTTAGCCACAACTCTCTTTAGTCCTTCATTTCTATTTTGCAATTTCCCTGTTAAGATAATTAATTGGGAGCCATTAGGCTGAGACACCTCCAGCACCTTGGGTTCTTATGTAAACACAATGTAAACAGTAAAATGAAACTTAACCAATCAGAAACTGCCAACTAACCTCTAATAAGGGACTGTCCACTTTAACCAAACAGTTATTTTCTTCATCTTGCTTCCTTGAATACTGTATTAGTCACAGTTCTCTTCAAGGGACAGAACTACTAAGATATATATGTGTATGTGTGTGTATATGTGTATATATATGTGTATATGTGTATATGTGGGAGTTTATTAAGTATTAACTCACACACTCACAAGGTCTCACAATAGGCTATCTGCCAGCTAAGGAGCAAGGAAAGCCAGTCCAAGTTCCGAAACTTGGAGTCTGATGTTTGAGGGCAGAAAGCATTCAGCATGGTTGAAAGATGTAGGCTGAGAGGCTAGGCCCCTTTTGTCACTTCACGTTTTTCTGCCTGCTTTATATGGTGGCTGATTATCTGGTGGCTGATTAGATGGTGCCCACCTGATTAAGGGTGGGTCTGCCTTCCCCTGCCCACTGACTCAAATGTTAATCTCCTTTGGCAACACCCTCTCAGACACACCCAGGGTCAATATTGCATCCTTAATCCAATCAAGTAGACACTCAGTATTAACCATCACAAACACCTTATACCTTTTTACCTCCTCAGTGGAGTGCTGAACTGCTTGCAATCTGGTGCTGCCTGATTTATGAATTGCTGAATGCTCAAATTCGTTAAATTTTTGATGCACCTAAGTTTATCTTTTAATATCTCCCCCATAATTTGTTACTGATTATAAAAAGTAATAAATGTAATTTGTAGACCAAGTCCTAATATCCTGACTCTTGAAAACAGTGCTTCACCTACAGAATGGAAGAAGAATTTTGCAATCTATCCAACTGACAAAGGTCTGGTATCTGGAATCTACAAAGAACTTAAACAAATTCATAAGAAAAAACCCCATCAAAAAGTAGGCAAAGGATATGAACAGACACTTCTCAAAAGAAGACATTTATGCAGCCAACAAACATGAAAAAAAGATCATCATTGGTCATTAGAGAAAAGCAAATCAAAACCACAATGAGATACCATCTCACTCTAGTCAGAATGGCAATTATTAAAAAGTCAGGAAACAATAGATGCTGGAGAGGATATGGAGAAACAGGAACGCTTTTACACTGTTGCTGGGAGTGTAAACTGGTTCAATCATTGTGGAAGACAGTGTGGCAATTCCTCGAGGATCTAGAACCAGAGAGAAATACCATTTGATCCAGCAATCCCATTACTAGATATATACCCAAAGGATTATAAATCATTCTATAAAGACACATGCACACATAGGTTTATTGCAGCCCTATTTAAAATAGCAAAGACTTGGAACCAACTCAAATGCCCATCAATGACAGACTAAAGAAAATGCGGCACATAAACACCATGGAATATTATGCAACCATAAAAAAGAATGAGATCATGCCCTTTGCAGGGACATGGATGAAGCTGGAAGCCATCATTCTCCGCAAACTAACATGGAACAGAAAACCAAACACTGCATGTTCTCACAAGTGGGAGTTGAACAATGAGAACACAAGGCCACAGGGAGGGGTACAACACACACTGGGGTCTGTTGGGGTGGGGAGAAGGGGAGGGATAGCATTAGGACAAATACCTAATGCATGCAGGGCTTAAAATCTAGATGACAGGTTGATAGGTGTGGCAAACCACCATGGCACATGTATACCTATGTAACAAACCTGCACATTGTGCACTGTTGGGAGCAAGCCCCCCAAAATCTGGCCATAAACTGGCCCCAAAACTGACCATAAACAAAATCTTTGCAGCACTGTGACATGTCCATAATGGCCCTAACGCCCAAGCTGGAAGGTTGTGGGTTTACAGGAATGAGGGCAAGGAACACCTGGCCCGCCCAGGGTGGAAAATGGCTTAAAGGCATTCTTAAGCCACAAACAATAGCGATTTATGCCTTAAGAGCATGTTCCTGCTGCAGTTAACTAGCCCAACCTAGTCCTTTAATTAGGCCCATCCCTTCATTTCCCATAAGGGATACTTTTAGTTAATTTAATATCTGTAGAAACAATGCTAATAAATGGTTTGGTGTTAATAAATATGTGGGTAAATCTCTGTTCAGGGCTTTTCAGCTCGGAAAGCTGTGAGACCTCTGAATTCCCACTTCACACCTCTATATTTCTGTGTCTTTAATTCCTCTAGCACCGCTGGCTTAGGGTCTCCCCAGCCAAGCTGGTCTCGGCAATGCACGTGTATCTTGGAACTTAAAGTGTATCTATAATACATATATGTATATATACATACATATATGTATGTGTGTATATATATACATACCATGGAACACTACTTGCCATAAAAAGGAATGAAATAACGGCATTGCCAGGAGCCCGGATGGAATTAGAGATCATTTTCTAAGTGAAGTAACTCATTTCACTTAGACTGGAAAAACCAAACGTCGTTATGTTCTCACTCATAAGTGGGAGCTAAGCTATGAGGATGCAAAGGCATAAGAATGATACAATGGACTTTTGGGGACTTTGGGGACTCAGCAGAAAGGGTGGGAGGGGGGTGAGGGATAAAAGACTACACATTGGGTACAGCATATACTGCTCCAGTGATGGGTGCACCAAAATCTCAGAAATCACCACTAAAGAACTTGTTCATGTAACCAAACACCACCTGTTCCCCAAAAATCTATTGAAATTAAAAAAAAAAAAATTAAGGAAAAAATAATAATAAAATAAAAAAGGAAACAGTAACTTAAATCACCTTCCAAATGTGACATCTGCTTCCTTCATGGTACATCACAATCATTCTAATCTTGTCAATTTTCGATTTGGAATTCACTCACTACTATTTGAAGAATGATCAAACCTCAAGCTCTGGTAAATAAACTTCTTGTTATGCAAATTCTGAAGAACTCTACCTTCCTACTTATAGCCCTGAGTATGTCCCTAAGGTTGTGTTTACATTTTACATCAGATGATTCTTCCTGTAATCTTCCTCCTCCAAGTGGATTATCTTTCACACCTCAGAAGAGGATGGGTCGCCTTCTTGAAGATGTTGAAAGTACTTAAGAAATGTCATGGCCATGCGCAGTGGCTCACACTTGTAATCCCAGCACTTTGAAAGTCCAAGGCTGCCGGATCATCTGAAGTCAGGAGTTCGAGACCAGCCTGACCAACATGGAGAAACCACGTCTCTACTAAAAATACAAAAATTAGCTGGGCGTTGTGGCATATGCCTGTAATCCCAGCTACTAGGGAGGCTGAGGCAGGAGAATTGCTTGAACCTGGGAGGCAGAGGTTGCGGTGAGCCGAGATGGCGCCATTGCACTCTGGCCTGAGCAACAAGAGTGAAACTCCATCTCAAAAAAAAAAAAAAAGTCATAAAAATAAGACTCTTTGGGCTAACCAATATAAAAACTCCTACATCTTATGTGAAAAGTGGAATTCCTTTGCTGTTAAAGACCAAATTCTGTTTCTGACCAATATGGAGTAACGAGGACTAGAATGACCTTCCTCTCTTAAACAATTTTTCATAAAAGAGAGAAAATAAAACAATAGAAGCAGGTTTCAGGCATTGAAAAACAGCACAAGACAATAGCCCTTGTGAGAGAGGAAACTAATTGTCCCAGTCTACTGCTCAGAGAGAGTGTTCATGACTCAGTGCAGGAAGGGACGACCCAGGCAGACTATAAAGGTTTCTGTGAGTTGAGACTACAGAGTTGGGAGTTTGCAAAGGCCAAAATAACTAGTGTTTGCAGGAAAGAATACCTCAAGAGACTTCTGGAGATCTGAACTGGACTCTCCCCTGTCTTCAACTGAGTACTGATAAGTACAAGAACCTATACTGATTAAGTACAGGAACCTATGTGAGGAACTATCAGAGGCTGGGGAAAGAGTTACCCAAAAGGTGCAGTAAGAACAGTCTCCTTATGTTGCATAGGGCTGAGAATAATGTTTCCACCAGCCACAGAGGAAAATCTCATATAACATGAGGTATAATGATTAGAAATTTCCCAAATATCACAAAAACTATATAGATCCAAGACATTCAATGAACCCCAAACAAAAGAAAAAAAAGGAAGAAAGAAAAATATTACATAAAATCACATCATCATAATCAAATTGCTTAAAGCCAGTGAATAAGAGAAAATTTTCAAAACAAAGAAAAAGAAACACGTACAGAAGAAAAAAGATAAAAATCATGTCAGGCTTCTCCTCAGAAGCAGTACAAACCGAAGACAGTGGAGGCACATCTTTTTTTTTTTTTTTTTTTGAGACGGAGTCTCGCTCTGTCGCCCAGGCTGGAGTGCAGTGGCCGGATCTCAGCTCACTGCAAGCTCCGCCTCCCGGGTTTATGCCATTCTCCTGCCTCAGCCTCCTGAGTAGCTGGGACTACAGGCGCCCGCCACCTCTCCTGGCTGGTTTTTTGTATTTTTTTTTTTTTTTTTAGTAGAGACGGAGTTTCACCGTGTTAGCCAGGATGGTCTCGATCTCCTGACCTTGTGATCCGCCCGTCTCGGCCTCCCAAAGTGCTGTGATTACAGGCTTGAGCCACCGCGCTGGGCCAGCACATCTTTAAAGTACTGAATAGAGGCCGGGCGCGGTGGCTCAAGCCTGTAATCCCAGCACTTTGGGAGGCCGAGACGGGCGGATCACGAGGTCAGGAGATCGAGACCATCCTGGCTAACACGGTGAAACCCCGTCTCTACTAAAAAATACAAAAAAATTAGCCGGGCGAGGTGGCGGGCGCCTGTAGTCCCAGCTACTCGGGAGGCTGAGGCAGGAGAATGGCGTGAACCCGGGAGGCGGAGGTTGCAGTGAGCTGAGATCTGACCACAGCACTCCAGCCTGGGCGGCAGAGCGAGACTCCGTCTCAAAAAAAAAAAAAAAAAAAAAAAAAAAAAAAAAAAGTACTGAATAGAAAAAACAAAACCATCAACTTAAAATTCTGTACCCAATAAAAAATATCTTATGGAAACAAAGGCAAAATAAAGAGCTTTTCAGAAATACAAGAACTGAAAATATTCATCATTATAGATATTTTAAAGGAAGTCCTTCAGGAAGAACAAAAGTTATACCAGATAGAAATCTGAATCTCCACAAAGATATGAAGAGCTGTGGGAATTGTAAATATTTGGATAAATAAAAATTAAATTTTCTTTCTCTTAAAATCACTTTAAAGATATTTGACTCTTTAAGGCAAAACTAATAAAAATGTATAGAACCTTACAAAATGTAGAAGGAAAATATATGATAACAACATAAAGGCTGTACAGAGGAGAAATGGAAATATACTGTTGTGAAGATCTTATACTACATGTAGACTATAACAAGTTATAGATGCTACTCTTATCTGTTTTTTTTTGAGATGGAGTCTCGCTCTGTTGCCCAGGCTGGAGTGCAGTGGCACCATCTTGGCTCACTTCAAGCTCCGCCTTCCGGGTTCACACCATCCTCCCACCTCAGCCTCCCTAGTAGCTGGGACTACAGGCACTCACCACCACACCAGGCTAATTTTGTTTTTTGTATTTTTAGTAGAGACAGGGTTTCACCATCTTAGCCAGGATGGTCTGGATCACCTGACCTCATGATCCGCCCACCTCGGCCTCCCAAAGTGCTGGGATTACAGGCGTGAGCCACCAGTCCCGGCCACAATTTATAGATGTGTACTCTTAAACATAAGTAACCACGTTATTATTATTATTATTATTTTTTTTTTGAGACAAAGTCTCATTCTGTTGTCCATGCTAGAATGCAGTGGCATGATCTAGGGTCACTGCAACCTCTGCCTCCTGGGTTCAGGTGATTCTCATGCCTCAGCCTCCCAAGTAGCTGGGATTATAGGCGCATGCCAGCACGCCCAGCTAATTTTTGTATTTTTAGTAGAGATGGGGTTTCACCATGTTGGCCAGGCTGGTCTCAAACTCCTGACCTCATGATCCGCCCACCTTGGCCTACCAAAGTGCTGGGATTACAGATATGAGCCACTGCTCCTGGCCACCTATACTTTTTTAAAGTGGTTTCTTATTGTCTGGGCTACTAAAAATACACAAATTAGCCAGGTGTGCTGTAATCCTAGCTACTCGAGAGGCTGAGGCAGGAGAATCACTTGAACCCAGGTTGGAGGTTCCAGTGAGTCGAGATTGCACCAGTGCACTCCAGCCTGGGTGACAGGGAAAGACTCTGTCTCAAAAAATAAAAAAATAAAATAAAGCTTCAGTGTCTGTATTAATATCACACAAAATAAATTTTAGAGAAAAGAATACTACCAAGGATAAAAATATTTATTTCAAAATAGAGGTCAATTCATCAAGAGAACATAACAATCCCCAAAATTTATGTGTCTAATAACAGAGACTTCAAATTCATATAGCAAAAACCGACATAATTGAAGAGAGAAATAGATAAACACATAATTACAGTTGGAGACTTCAACATCCCTCTCTCAATAATTTATAGAATAAGTAGACAGGAAATCAGTCAGGATGTAGAAAACTTGAATCAACACTACCAACCAACTTGACCTAATTGATATATATAGACTACCCCATGCAACGACAGAGGAATACACATTTCTCCCAGTGCCAAGAACAATTACCGCGATAGATCATATTTTAGGCTATAAAAAAGCCTTAATAATTTAAAAGCCATTTAAATCATAAAAGGTATCTCCTCTGACCACAGTGAAACTAAATTAGAAGTCAATAAAAGAAAGTTATCTGGAAAATTCCCAAATATTTGAAGCTAAATAACCTACTTCTAAACAAACTAAGGGTCAAATAAAAATCAAAAGGGAAATTGAAAAGTATCAGAAATTTAAAACTGAATGAAAATGAAAACACAACATGCCAAAATTTGCAAGATGCAGCTAAAGCAAGGCTTAAGAGAAATTTCTAACTCTAAACTCCTGTATAACTCTAAATTCTCAACTTCTCTCAATTCAATGACCTCAGTTTCCACCTTGAGAAGTTATAAAAAGAAAGGTAAAAATAAAATAAACACAAAGTAAACAGGACAAAGAGAATGATAAAGAGCAGAAGTCACTAAATTATAAAATAGGAAATCAAAAGAACAAATCAATGAAAATATAAGCTGGTTTTTTTTTTTTGAGAAGATAAATAAAATTTATAGACATATAGCCAGACCTATCAGGAGTAAAATGAGAGAATACACAAATTAATAAATCAGGAATGAGAAAGGGAACATCATTACATATTTTAGAGACATTAAAAAAGTTGTAGAAAATCTTATAAACAACTTAATGCCAATACATTCAACTTAGATGAAAGGGACACATTCCTTAAAAGACAAAGCTCACTAAAGAAGAAATAGATAATCTGAATAGCCCTATAGCTATTAAAGAAATAGAACTGTTTGTTTAAAACTTTCCTGTGAAGAAAACTCCAGACCCAGATAGTTCGTTGAGGAATTCTACCTAACAAAGAATGACTAGTACTAATTCTATACAAACTCTTCTTTAAAATTGAAGGGGGAACATTTCCCAAGTTATTCTATGTGGCCCACTTTTATTACCATCATACCAAAACAGGAAAAAGTCATTACAAGACAACTATAGGTCAATATCCCTCATGAACATAGATATAAAAATATTTAATAAAATTTAGCAAATCAAATCAAACAATATGTAAAAAGGATAGTACAGCATGACCAAGTGGAGTTTATCCTTGTAAGGGTGTTTCAACATTTGAAAATCAATGTTATTCACCACATCAACAGACTGCAGTAGAAAAACTGCATGCTTATCTTAACAGATGCAGAAGAGGATAGTATAGTCTAGACACAGAGTATGAATATTTTCATGAATATATGTAGTTCAGATAAAAGTGAGAGTGAATGTCCTACACTCAGGCTGTTAGGTGCTAGGAATACAGAGAAATACAAGTTATTGTCAGCTTGACCTCAGTCACCACCTTCCATTTCTGTAAATGGGACTTATCAATAACCCATTATATGTTATTCCTGCTATTTGTTACAGGGTCTCTCCTTTCTGACACATCAGATTGTATAGCAGTCACTTGTCTGATTTTTAAGAAGGCTTTCACTGATTAGAGACATGCTCCTAAAGTCTGTTCTGCAGACTCTCCAGATGAGCTCCTGCCAGAATAGGTCAAGGAGTGGACTTACAATGCCGCATTTCACCCAGGAAAAATTTTAAAAGAAGTCTGTGGTTAATGAGAAATGCTTAGTTCCTACAAGCTGATGGTGATGTTTCCAAAAACAAGTAATGTCTAATGTGGTTCTTTAGTGAGAAGAATACAAGATTTCTTGCCTCTTCCAAGAAAATTATTCTAATCAAGTCATTTGAGAAGTTTCTATAAATACTGTTTTAAAAGTTCTAAAACAATATTTCTTTAATTCTATATTCCTGACTTCACATTTTAGACATCCTTCTTTCATTTTCACACTGTTATTCCAAATTTATAAATTTGAACTGGCTTCTTAACTTCACCTGATTTTGTTCCATGACTTTTAGCTCATTAGTATCATGTGTTTTCTTCTATGAAGAGCAAACCTTAAAAAAATTGGTGTTACTTTTTCTTCAAAATGTCAGTGTACAATTTTGTTGTATTTACTTAAATAATTTTTCAGAGGTAGACTTGATTCGGAACCTGACATTTAACAGATGTGTTTCTGAATCCAAGATAACCTTTAAAAAAAAAAAACAAACAAAAACAGAGGTGTGGCCCTGGGACAAGTTATTTAACTTCTCTAAGTTTCAGCTTTATCCTTTATGAAATGATGCCTGGAATTCTGCTACTAAGTATATATTTAAAACAAAAGAAAATCAGTATGTCGAAGAGATATCTGCACTCCTATGTTTATTGCAGCACTAGGCACAATGGCCAAGATATGGAATCAAACTTAGTGTCCATCAACAAATGAATGGATAAAGAAAATGTGGTGCATATACACAATGGAGTACTATTCAGCCATACAAAAGAATGAAATCCTGTCATTTGCGGCAACGTGGATGAGCTTGAAGGACAGTATAGTAAATGAAATAAGCCAGGCACCGAAAAATAAATACTGCATGTTCTCATTCATATGTGGAAGCTAAAAAAAGTTAATTTCATAAAAGTACAGCATAGAATAGTGGTCACTAGAGGAAAAGAAGGAGCAGGGTCAGAGATTGGCCACTGGATACAAAAGTACGCTAGCTATAGGTTTGTTTTTGTCATTTGTTTTTGTTTTTTTGAGACAGAGTCTCACTCGGTCGCCCAGGCTGGAGTGCAGTGGCGCAATCTTGGCTCACTGCAAGCTCCGCCTCCCGAGTTCACTCCATTCTCCTGCCTCAGCCTCCCGAGTAGCTGGGACTACAGGCACCCACCACCGCGCCCGTCTAATTTTTTTTGTATATTTGGTAGAGACAGGGGTTTCACCATGTTAGCCAGGATGGTCTCGATCTCCTGACCTCGTGATCCTCCCACCTCAGCCTCCCAAAGTGCTGGGATTACAGGGGTGAGCCACTGCGCCCAGCCAGCCATAGGCTTATTATAATTAACAACAGTTTATTACATATTTTCAAATAGCTTGAAGAGTGGATTTTGAATGTTCTCAACATAAAGAAATGATAAATATTTGAGAAGATGATTTGATCATTAAGCATTATGCACATGTACTGAAGCATCATACTATACCTCATAAATACGTATAATTATTATGTGTCAATTAAAAAAAATAAAATGGTGCCAGAAATGTCATTGTGGGAGTTAATTGAACTTAACAGATGTGAAGGCAGCCAAGATGGTGCCAGGCACAGGAAACCTCTTCAGGAAGAAACCCACTCAATTCCCTTTTCCCCATCCCAATCCTCTGCAAACCTTGGGCAGTTGTTAACAGTGTCCAGCCTGAAGTGAGAAACTTTACTCTGAAGAATCCTGGACCTGGTAACCAAATGAAACATATTACAAAGACGTCTTGGTTTAGGACCATACTTAACCTGAATGTTTCCAGGTGACTTATTTAGAAATTTCCTTAGAAAAGAATCAAACTAAAGGAAACTAATTTTCTTCATTTCTAATTTTTTCCAGTAAATAAAGAGATCTGTTCAAGAGAATTTATAGGCAATGCCACATTCAGGAAGAGAAGCAAAGAAAGCTCCCTTTTAATTTCCCAAGTATGCTTCTTCAATATGCTGTCTTGCTCCTTTAACCTTAAAGTTGAGTAAATCAGCCCGGAGGTGGTGGCTAGCACCTGTAATCCCAGCACTTTGGGAGGCTGAGGCAGGTGGATCACGAGGTCAGGAGACCAAGACCATCCTGGCTAACATAGTGAACCCCCCCATCTCTACTAAAAATACAAAAAATTAGCCAGGTGTGGTGGCATGCGCCTGTAGTCCCAGCTACTCAGGAGGCTGAGGCAGGAGAATAGCTTGAACCCGGGAGGCAGTGGTTGCAGTGAGCCGAGATCACACCACTGCATTCTAGCCTGGGTGGCAGAGTGAGACCCTGTCTCAAAAAAAAAAAAGAAAAAAAAAAAGATGAGTAAATCAGCCAGGTGTGGTGGCTCACGCCTATAATCCCAGCACTTTGGGAGGCTGAGGTGGGAGGATCACTTGAGCCCAATAGTTCAAGACCAGCTTAGGCAACAAAGTGAGACCATGTCTCTACAAAAAAGTTAAAAAAAAAAAAAAAAGAAAGAAAAAGCTTGGCACGGCAGCACATGCCTATGGTCCCAGCCACTTGCTAGGCTGAGGTGGGAGGATCACCTGAGCCCAGGAGGTCAAGGCTGCAGTGAGCCATGATTGTACCATTGCACTCCAGCCTGGGCAACAGAATGAGACCCTGTCTCAAAAAAAAAAAAAAAAAAAACAACAAAAAAAAACAAAGTTGGGTAAATGCCAACTATGAGAATGGATACTGCCCTATCAGCCTCCCATGACAGACATGGATAATTGATTTTAGCGTCTCTTTCTTTAAGAGAACCTTAAAGATTCAGAATCTTTCTTCTTACTGTTCTTCAGGCAGTCATGACATCTCGACCTGCCAAAGCAAAACCTGCATATTATCCCAGCCCATGGGCTTTTAGGGAACCATCCTGAGTGTGGTGAAGGCAGTGTAATTGCAAACATTCATAGATCTGAAGGAAGAATTCTTCATTCTGCACTTTGCTTCTTAGTGAGAAACAGTTCCCCGGTCACTGGCAGATGATCTGCAGCTGGGGTAGAATTCGGCATTGTTATGGATGTGCAGGGGGAGGGTGTTCAGAAGCCTCTTGGGAGACACTGTGGTATGGAGGCCATCTTCCTAGGGCATCTCTGGAAACAGCTCCTGTCAAGTGGTCAAGCAGCCCCTAATAAACAGTGATTACTGCTGCAGTGGCTTGCCACACTGCCATAGGTTTGGCACGTAAAGACACGATAGACCCAAATGGATTCAGACAGCATATTATTTATGTAGTCAGCAAAAGCAAGATCAGCATGATGCTAGCTCCCTTGTCCCACAGGAGAGCACTAAAACAAGGAGCCAGGTGATGGACATCATGTGTGGTAGGGTACTAATTCTAGAGGGCAATGAATTATTATTTTATTTTATTTTATTTTTGAGACAGGGTCTTGCTCTGTGGCTCAGGCTGGAGTGCAGTGGCATGATAAATGAACACATTTTAAAGCCTGCATCTGGGGTGGGCGCAGTGGCTCACATCTGTAATCCTAGCACTTGGGGAGGCCGAGGTGGGTGGATTGCCTGAGCTCAGGAGTTCAAGACCAGTCTGGGCAAAACAGTGAAGCCACGTCTCTACTAAAATACAAAAAATTTGCTGGGTGTGGCGGCATGTACCTGTAGTCCCAGCTTCTCAGGAGGCTGAGGCAGGAGAATTGCTTGAATCCGAGAAGCAGAGGTTGCAGTGAGCCGAGATCGCACCGCTGCACTCTAGCCTGGGCAACAGAGCAAGATTCTGTCTCAAAAAAAAAAAAAAAAAAAAAGGCCTGCAGCTGTACTCTAAAGACGAGTGAAATATAAAGTCCCAGCCTTCACTGAAACCAGTAAAGGCTAAAAAGAAAGTGACTTGGAGAAACCTCCTACAAGATAGAGAGAAAGATGGATGACAGCGGCCTTGGGGCAGCTCCCTACAAACTACATGTCTTGCCATGTTCCTGGGATGATATCACAGTATTCCAACAAGACTTAGGTCACACTGCAGTGGAACCTGGTCCACGTGGCCTATGTGGAGGCTTGCAAGGTTGCCAGGGTACCAGGCCGGAGCCATTTCCCTAGAGCTGCCACCTGACTGTGCTCTGTGGAAAGAACTGGACATGGGAAGAGTTTTAACCATGGAGTCTGGATTGGAGAGTGCCTCATAGTCCTGCACTGGCTTGCACGCAAGGAAACTTTCCTGAGATAGAACTATAGTTTGGTCAAGAAAAATTTCTCAGATCCACTTGTTTTTAAAATACTTAGTTTTTAAAAAAATATTCAAATCCCTTGAAATTCAAAACAATTCATTAATGAAATGACTTTTTAAAAAAATTAAAAGTGAGGTTTCCACATTAAGGACTCCTGCTCTTTCTTTTCACCCCTCAGCTGCCCAGAGCATGCACAGTCTGTGCCCCTTGTTCTGTATGAAACCATTTTCAGAGCCTGGAGTAACTCTTGAGCTGGCGAGCAACCCTTATGTAATGATCAGGGAAATAAGGGACACGGAGGGCAAAGGGCAACTGACAATTTCTAAGTAACTTTCCAGTCTGCCACTGGAATCCCATGGACTTGGGATTCCATGTTGTGGAGTGAAAAACAGAGTGAAAATATAGGCACAAAATGTGTGAAGCTGAAAAGATGGTTCTCTGTTATTTGACTGGAAAGATGGCAGCTAGGGGAAGAGGGAAACAGGTCTGAGAGCAAAGTGGCTGATGTAACCAGGGAGGAAAAAGCAGACAGGGCAAGGTGGCTATTCTGTACGGAAGACAGCACTGAATCCAGAGTCAGGAGACCCAGGTTCATGACCCAGCTCTTTGTCCTACCTGCTGTGTGACCTCGGACAACTCCTTAATCTCTGTGTCTCACTGTTCTCATTGGAAAATCGAATAGTAGTTGAGGCTGTAATGAATTATGAAAATATGTTTGGCACATGGCTGACTTCCCATTATGTTTGATTGTCTTTCAAGACCACTCTCTCCTAAAAGAAGTATGGAAGAAGGATGGTTTTGAAATATGTGTTTATTCAACAACGTGAATTTTGTGTGTATTCAACAACAAAGCCTATAAAGTTGCTAGTTCAGTTCATGGCGCATAGGGACTTCATAACCAAGATAAATGATTGTTTTTACTATTGTCACCAAAATTTCCCTAGACCTTTCAGCCTGTCTGTCCATGCAAATGAAGTTACATGGACAATAACTACTCAGTGGTGTTGGCTTGTCTTCACTGGCATACTACAGGACCAAGTATTTAGGGGGTTCTCTGAGGGATGCCCCTAATCTGCTCATGAACAAGCCTGCAGGCCCCTCTGGGACAGTCTTGCCTGCTGTCCATGTGGGCAAATCCCTGCTGAGGCTGGCACAACTCCACTAGTATTTTGCTTCTAGAGATCTTTGCTGACTGTCCAGGATTAGAAAGTCTCCAGGAGGAAAGGCTGATTTTCCACCCTGGGACAATGCCCTCTGTCTGAAGGTAGAACAGGCATGTGGCTGTTCCAGGCCTTGCATTTAGGTCATAGAGCTGGAAAGGTCCCCTGCAGTTTCCACACTGCAGTTGTCACCCAGTTCAATGAGGGTGTTTTCTTAGAAGAAAACAAATTACACTGACACTCTGCCCTTTAGAAAGCCCCGTCTGCTCATTTGTTTTGCTTGGTGTCTATCTTAGACAGTCATTACCACAGCGGTTTGCAACCTTTCGATTTGTCCCTGTTCCCTCTTTGGCTTTAAAACACTGCACAACCCTCCTGTTGAGGCTGGAAAGAAACTCCCTTCTACTATGATTTCAAGGAGAACTTGTTGGGTTACTAACGTCATTTAAAAAACAATCGTTATCATGGTATCAGGGTACAGGTTTAAGAATGCCTTGGGGATGTCAGATCAACAACAGTTCAATTGGCCTTGAGTCTTGTTTTGGCGTTTGCACCGTTTCTATGCTTCTGGAGCCTCCCAGTTTCTGAGCCCTGGACAGTCATGTATGAGCTCTTTGTTGAGAACCCAGATTCCAGTTTGCCATTAACCTGAACACACCCTGCTCACCTCAACCAAGTGCGAGGCTGGAGTTGTCGCAGAAAGGGGCTATTCAGTGGGGATTGTATTTTTTTATAGCAGGATCTCAGCTGCCAAGCTGGATAGAGTGTTTGCTTACTTGGGCAGCTTACTGCCCGCAGGACCTGTTTGTGTAAGAGGGATGGCAGGGATAAAGTTCAGCTCAGTATTTTTCAATTAAAGGACATTAAACAAAAAGCAAAGACTTCCTTGAAACTGTGGTCTTTGAACCTTATTGGTTTTCCATGTGGATGGTTATTTATATAGGATGTTTCTCCTCAGGCCTTTACACTAGAAACAGAAGTGGCTCCCAGAAGCATCACATCTGCCACCCTGACAGTCTGAATAGCTCTTCAGCAGTTAATGGTGTATAACAAGTAACATCTTGTAGTCATTGCGTGCAAGAGAAGTGAAAGGGAGTCTTAGAGAGGCGGTCATTGGCTTTCTACAGTAAAGCTAAGCAAAACAAAGGAAGACTATAGACCTGGAAGACCATCACTCAGCCTGCATTTGGCCTTCCAGACTCAGGAACTTGAGGACATGCTTTCACTGGTGTTCAAAGCAACTTGATGCTTCAAGGAACTTCAAAAGGTTGTAGGCGATCAGATAGAAGAATGTGGGTGCTTACCTCCTTTCAGCCACGTCAGCTTGGATTGCTGGGTGGCCCTGATGAAGGGCCTGCATCGTGGGCTCAGCCCCTAAGGGGAGGGAAGTCTCACTGTCTTCCTTCTCTCCAGAGTTGTTCACCTACTTCCAGATGAAGACCATTCTGGAGGAGGGTGGAGTGAGTGGCTCTCCTGTCCTGCTCCTGTCCCTCCTCCAGTTCCCGAGGTTCTACTGTCTTCCTGATCCTGGAGTTCATGAGTTATTCCAGTTATCTTCAAACAATTGCCTTTTTGCCTGAGCTACTACAAATTGAGTTTCTGTTCCTTGCAATCCAGAGAACCTTAACCAACACAGCCTTAGGTGGCCCGGCTCCTGCCTCTCGCTCTAGCTTTATTTCCTGGCCTCTTGCCTTAAGTTCCACACTGTCATTCTCTCTGGGCCCGACACTGTTTCATGCCTCGTTGCCTTTGCTTCTATCATTCACTCTGCTGGACCACCTTTTCCACTTTTCTTTGCCTGGTAGAAATAGACTCTTCCTAGAAAACCCAGCCCAGGAAACTTTCCCAAGCTTGCTTGTCACCTGTCACGCTAGTCACCTGTCACCAGTCACATTATCTGTTTATTTGCATCTCATACTAGCCTACAGGTTCTTTGGGAAGGAGCAAGTCTTATTCTTCTTCATATCTCAGTGCCCACCTCAATGCCTGGCACATAATAGACATCTAAAACATGTTTCTTGAATAAAACTCAGAAAAATAAATAGAAAAAAAGGGTCTGCATTTCTGGCTGGGCACAGTGGCCTGTAATCCTAGCACTTTGGGAGGCCGAGGTGAGTGGATCACTTGAGGTCAGGAGTTGGAGACTAGCCTGGCCAACCCCATCTCTACTAATAATACAAAACAAAATTAGCCAGGTATGATAGTGCATGCCTGTAACCCTAGCTACTCAGGAGGCTGAGGCATGAGAATCACTTGAACCGGGGAGGCAGAGGTTGCAGTGAGCTGAGATGGCACCATTGCACTCTAGCCTGGGTGACAGAGTGAAAGTATGCATTAAAAGAAAAAAAAAGAGTTTGCATTTCTGCAGGAGAAACGAGAACAGAAGGTGAGGAACAGAGTTACCCCACGGGTAGATACCTAAAGAAGATTCTGGTCCTAGAAAAACCATGATTGTAGCATACAATAAGTAGGAGGGCATTGGGAAGGGTGGTATAGTCTGGATGGAATCAGAGCTTCTCTTTCTCTTGCCATTATATTGTTTCTCTCTTCCTGAAATGTCTGCCTCATATTCTACCAGTACCAATGTATCTGTGGTTGGTGCCATCAGGTGACTTAGGGTCGAAGTTTTCATTTTCTGGATCCCATGTCCTTAATGACGTGTGTAGGTTGTGTCTCCTCTTGTGAAGGAACCAAGTTTCTGGAGAATAGGTGGTCCAGGATTCTGTATCCAGAGAGCCTAAGTCTATTTGGAGCCAGGGAAGGCCCCAAAAAGGAAGTAGCATTTGGACTGAGACTTGAAGAATGAGTCAGAGTTTATCAAGCTAATAGGGTTGCCCAAAGTCTTCAACCATCCATAGGGACTGTGGACTTCAGCTGAAAATCACTCACGTTAAATGAGGGCAGGATGGCTGTCCAGAGAATCAGGATGAGTGATGGGAGAAAGTGGAGTTTACATTGAATATTTAACAGACTCTGTTCACATTGTACATTTCATAGACCTTGGGAGTACATTTTGTGGAATTATATGTATATTTTAAATTGAGACACTTAACAGAGAACTCCCTATGCAGCCACTTGGGTTATTTTTTGGGCCACTGTTATAAGGAGCCAAGTGGCTGCTGAGTAGATGGAGCCTGGAGTCAGGTTGCCTGAGCTTCCTTTTTGGATCCGCCTCATATCAGTGATATGACCTTGGGCAAGTTACTGATGTCTCCATGCCTCAGTTGCAGGATGTGTACAGTGAGAAGAAGAAGAGTATCTCTGCTGTGGTTTGAATGCATCCACCAAAGTTTATGTGTTGGAAACTTAATTCCCAATACAACTGTGTTGAGAGGTAGGATCTTTGAGAGGTGATTTGATCAGGAGGGCACTGCCCTCATTAATGGATTAATGACATCATGGGAGCGGGTTTGTTATGGCAGGAGTAGATTCCTGATAAAAGGATGAATTCAGCCTCCTTTCTCTCTCCTGCTCTCTCTCACCATCCTAGTCTTAGGTATTCTGTTACAGCAGCATGGAATGGACTAAGGCAATATTTCTCAGCAAATCACAGGGATAAATGAGTAATACATATGAAGCCCTTAGAACAGGGCCCACCACATGACAAACACTCACTGTCAGGCTTAGCCCAACTTCATTTCTCACGAGATTGTTTGCAATCGCCTGTCATGTACTTTGTGCATAATCCCATGATAGCAATTGTATGATTTTAATTATTCATTTGTGTGTGGTTTCTCACTGGACTATGAATTCCTCAGACGCATTACTTGCATAAACGTCTCTTTTCAAGGTAATTGAATTTGTGCTTTCAAGCATATTTCCTACTTACTACATTATATATTGGTAATCTAAGGGAAGATCTTCTCTTAGGATTTTGATCAGAAAACATTATTGTTTGGAAATTCATTTTCTAAGCTGGAATATCCTTGGACACAGAAGCATTATCTTGTCTATAAACCCATGCTGGTCCTTGAGAATGCTGCTGGGAAGCTTGCTTTATGGAGGTTTTGTCCTATTCAAAAGGTTTAAAGAGCCCAGAGAAACCAGAAACCTCTGAACACTATCAGTTTGGCCAGAAAGTTTTTAGCAGAGCCTTGTTGCAAAGCTTTGAGCCTCAGCAAAGAAAAGTCTGCCCAAGGGCCTTAACTCCTGAGAAATGGGAAAATTAAGTCAAATGAAGTTTAGCCGTCATATGCACAGAGAAGCTGGCCCGATGGCCCTTGTGTACTTGTGTTGGTTGAGTTTGAGGGGAAAGAGTGTGGAAGAGATTTTTCTACTGACACCATGGAATGAAGAATGGAGTTGCCTTAGGATACTGGCTCCAGAGTCTGCAGGACCCAGAGAGCTTTGCAAAGGCCAGACGAGAGCCCAGGAGTGTGCAGAGCCAAGTTGGGTGGGGATGGGGACGGCATAGGGGTCTCTGACCCCGACAAAAGTTGGTCACATGAGCCAATAGATCAGCAGACAGATCCAAATTCTGGTCCTGTCCCTCCATATCTGCACAACCTTCTTGTGGCCTGGGTTTCCTCTTTTGCAGTTTGAGGGATTGACATAGATTGTCTCTAAGGCTCTGTTTCTAGTGTTAAGATCTTAGCCCTGCCTCAGCAACATTAGGCACAGTTTAGGTTGTGGGAGGTGACAGTCATATCCAAGTCTCTCACTCATCCAACCATCCCCAGAACTTTTATCCCAAACTACTCTGTGCAAACTCTGATTCGACCTCACTCCGCTCCCCACCCAGCCTTCCCCCTGGGACACAGGGAACTCCTCTCTGGTGTCAGCAAGCTCCCAGAAGCCTCAGCCCCTGCGCCTTCCTGGCCTGCTTATCTGAAACCAGGTTGTCTCTTGCAGACTCCCAAGTGGAATCTGTTTATTCTCTCTCACCCCATGTATTTCAGGTCTGGAATGGGGGATAGGTCTGCCCTCTGCTCCACTGCCCCTTCCTCACTGTCCCCTTCCTAGTCCTCCTTCAAAGTCCCAGCTGCCTTGAAGGTCTTGCCTCAGATTGTATTCAGCCCCTCAAACCCATCACTGCTGCCTTCTACCAATCTCTGAGTCACTTTCTCTCATTGGCGAAGAGCCTGGCTATATTCTCTCCATCCTGACTCCTGTCATTGTCTTTGGTGACTTGAACATCCATACCGACAATTCTGATGACACCATAGCCTTTGAGTGTCTTACTCCCTATGATCCCTTCCTCCCCGCCCCCACAGCATACACTCAATATTTGTTGACAATGCGTAGACAATGGACTCATTGGAAGAGGTGCCAGTTATCCTCAAATTTATAGGGCCTATAACTAGGGTGACCATATCATTTGTTTTCCAAACTGGGACAGGTTTGTGAGTGAAAGAGGACACCAAAATAATTAAAATTATATTACTTTTGGAAATATTCACTTATTGATGACAAATTGGTTTTTATATTAAGGCCCCTATAAAATAACTAGATTCAAAAACCATTTTCCAAAATAAAATATATCTTTAAAAAATCCAGATAACTTGTATGTGTACATGGAAGCAATGGTGAAAAACTCCTCTATGGGGTTATCTTCACATCTTCACATGCAAAAACGTAGGCGGAATAATCATTCCTAGGCCTTTTTTAAGTTTTTAATTAGCTTCTTTTTTTTTTTTTTTTTTTTTGAGGCAGAGTCTCAAACTCACTCTGTCACCCAGGCTGGAGTGCAGAGGCACCATCTCGGCTCATGCAGTCTCCACCTCCCAGCAATTCTCCTGCCTCAGCCTCCCAAGCAGCTGGGACTACAGGCATGCACCACCACGCCCGGCTAATTTTGTATTTTGAGTAGAGACGAGGTTTCACCATGTTGGTCAGGCTAGTCTTGAACTCCTGAACTCAGGTGATCCACCCGTCTTGGCCTCCCAAAGGGCTGGGATTACAGGCATGAGCCACTATGCCTGGCCTAAATTAGCTTCTTAGCTGAGTCTGGCATGAATAGAGTGTCACCAGTATCTTTCCGAAGAATTTCCTTTAAAAAAAACAGATTTATATTTTGAAGTTTTTGGATAAAATTATAATTGCATTCAAAGTAAATTTTATGGCAAATAAACCTGAAATTGTTGACACCTTTAATTGATTCTTCTCTGTAGACCACAATATTTTCAATTGATAATATACTCTCTCTTCAGTTATTAAGAAATTTGGTGAGCTCAGTGTAAATTCTGCTAACTGAATGATATCCTTGATTCTAATTTTTTATGTAAATATTTTGTCCCAAGTATTGACACAATTACTATGTTTCTGCTCTCAGAGTAGCATTCTTCATAACATATTTTTATAAAACATAACTTATCAACTAAGTCATCTCTATTGATGATTCTTTTGAACATTTCCCAACTACACATGTATTTCACACGCTGATAGGTGAGTCTTTGGAGAAGCTGGAAGTAAAAAGTGAAGTGCAACCAAACTCATCCCAGCTTATTTTAATGCAGCTAGCAATACTATTTGGTTAACAAATGAAAAATCCAAGAGAAATGCTCAACTGGGAGGACCCAGGGCAGCAGGCACAAACGAGGCCTCTTTGAGGAAATGTAACACTAGTTCCTCAGGGGTAGCTCGGCGCTTCTAGATCATGGCAGCAGATACAAATCACCAGAGAGCTCTTAAAACGTGCCAATGTTCAAGCTCCAATCCCAGCGACTCAGAATTCACTGGTACTGGGGTGGAGCCTGGGAACCAGCACTGCAGTCTCCTAAGTGATTCTAATGCACAGCCTACTGCACCAGTTTTGTTTTTGGAGACAGAGTCTCACTCTGCCGCCCAGGCTGGAGTGCAGTGGCACAATCTTGGCTCACTGCAAACTTCACTTACCAGGTTCAAGCGATTCTTGTGTCTCAGCCTCCTGAGTAACTGGGACTACAGGCTCATTTTTGTATTTTTAGTAGAGATGGGGTTTCACTATGTTGGTCAGGCTGTTCTTGAACTCCTGACCTCAGGTGATCCACCCACCTTGGCCTCCCAAAGTGCTGGGATTACAGGCGTGAGCCCCCCGCGCTTGCCCTACTGCACTACTTTTAAGCAAGATCAGCTTGGTGCTCCAAAGCCAGCCGCTCCTAAAGCATCATGTTGCAAGCATCCATTGACTCAGACAGCAGCGAGGGAGGCATTTCAGGAGAAACAAAGTCACTATACATTGTCTCTGCACCTCTGCAGGTGCGTTGTCACCTTGGGCCAGGTGTCAGCCCACAGAAGGTGCTCTGGCAACTGAGCAAAGCAAACGGTGGCCCCGCCACGAACCCTGTGTACACATGACACGGTCAGAAATATTGCATGTAATCCTTCTAAACATTTAATTAAGCAATTCCTACATTGTCACAAGAAAAATGAAACTTGCTGAGGGTTACAGAGTCCTCATGAGAAGCAACTTAAAAATCTCACAAAAGCTCTATGTAAGTCTGTCGTAAGGGCTGCACTGTATTCTGAACATTTATTTTGAAAACAATTGTCAAAATGTAAAATCTCCAGGACCCTCAACACGATGTAGCCTTTTGGCTCTTTCTATACATTTGTGATCATCTTTCTAACTCCAAGTTTTGAAGTATGAAAAAGCACGATGGCAAAGAATAACAAGACATCTATCTCCCCATGCCCTGCCCAAGCCTTGATGCCCCGTGCATGCCCCATCAAGTGCTGGGGTTGTCCAAAGTGTCAGTCAGTAAAGCAGCACTTGCTGGTACTCTGCCTGCTCTGGATTCAGTTCCGAGGCTGTGAGTTGAACTCTGTACAAATGTTCTGGATGATCCTAGGGACGTACTGGTAGAGGTTGTCAAACTCGTCCACAAAGAAGGAGTGGTCCCTGGCGGGGTGAGTGGCAATGACTTCCAGCTCCTCCTGAGCAGCCCAGGCAACGCCTATCGCATAGGTGATCACTCCTGTGGGGACAAAGGCTAGATGAACAAATGTCCCCAAGTAAAGGTGCTGCTAAAGAATCTCTCCCTTCTTGTGGCCCTGTCGGCACAGCCAAATCCAAAATCAGAAACGTGCCCAAACAAAACCAAACCAAAAATACCCTACGAGCCTCTAGGTTTCCAGAATTCAGACTAAGTATGGCCGTTCATTCATTCACTCAATAAATGCCTTTGAGCATACACTATATGCCAACAGTAATAACATTTATATAATTGTTATCTCAGGAGTTGATAGTATTTTAGGAAAAAATGAACAAAATGGAGTAAATAACATGGTAAGAATTTCATGTTCGGGAATAGAAGAGGGGAAGCTATTTTGGGACAAGTGAAACTTTTGTGGCCATGCAGGTCAGAACACATGACACATGCCCGCTCTACCAGCGTGCAGAGCCGAGCAAAATCTCAGAGAGCCTTAAATGCCATCAAAAGCTGGTTCAAGATCTTTTAAACTAAAACAGTGGAATGGCATCACTTTAGGCTCGAGGGTGACTTTACAAATCACTGAATCCAACCTCATTTCCAGTGCAGGAATCCTTGCCGAAGGTGCCAGAGCGATGGTCCCCAGCATCTGTTCCAACATTGTGATGAAGAAAGGCTTCCAAGATAAAGAAGGGGGTGCCCAACACTGTTGGGTGCTACAGGGCAGTCATGTAAGATGAACATGAAAAAGTGCTCAATGGGTTTTTGTTTGTTTGAGACAGAATCTCACTCTGTCACCCAGGCTAGAGTGCAATGGCGTGATCTCCACTCACTGCAACCTCCACTTCCGGGTTCAAGAGATTCTTGTGCCTCAGCCTCCCAAGTAGCTGGGATTACAGGCATGTGCCACTACGCCTGGCTAATTTTTGTGTTTTTAGTAGAGACAGGGTTTCACCATGTTGGTCAGGCTGGTCTCGAACTCCTGACCTCAAGTGATCCTCCTGCCTCGGCCTCCCAAAGTGCTGGGATTACATGCATAAGCCACCGTGCCTGGCCTTCCTGGATTTTTTAAAAAGCAAAAACAGGTTGGGTGTGGTGGTGCATGCCTGTAATCCCAGCACTTTGGGAAGCCAAGGCGGATGGATCACGAGGTCACAAAAAACCCTTTTTTTTTTTTGCTTGCAAAAAATCCCTAATTTTTTTTTTTTTTTTTGTAAAAATACAAAAAATCAGCCAGGCGTGGTGGAACATGCCTGTAGTCCCAGCTACTCAGGAGGCTGAGACAGGAGAATCGCTTCAACCTTGAAGGCAGAAGGTTGCAGTGAGCCAAGATGGCACCACTGGACTTTAGCCTGGGTGACAGAGTGAGATTCCATCTCAAAAAAAAAGAAGAAAAAACAAAACCAAGACATTGGTAGTTTGGTGAGAACAGTTTCAGGGGAGAAGATGCCAAAGAAACCAAATGAACTACTGTGAGCTGAGAGTGGAAAAGAAGTGAACATGTGGGGTCAGCACACACAGCTCCTTGCCTGAAGTTTGACTGTGAAAGGGAGTCAGTAGGTGGTAACTGGAGCAGAACGTGGAGTCACAGATAATGTTTATTTATAGGGAGGGAGGAACTTGAGCACGTCTAGGTGCAAATGGGAAGGAGTATAATAAGAGTGAAGGTGTTGGATTGCAGTGGGGAGAAGATGACCCAGGGAGGAGAGGACGGGACTCAGAGACAAGGCATCCATTCTTAGTGGGAAAACTGGGAGACTGCCTGGGGTGACGGGTCTTGATTTGGGTTGTTGGCAGCTGGTCAGCAGGTGCTTGTCCTGACTCTACAGTAGCCTATTCTCGTACCACCTTCAGGCTGGTCTGAGTAGGGTGAGCAAAATGGCCATGAAACAAGAGGGCAGAGCCTGGATGTGGCCTTCCTGCCCTGGCACCTCCCCCCAAGTCCCCCACAGTGGCGTCACTATCTCTAGCATCTTCTGGGTGCCTGGGAGAGTCATGCATACCTCATGTGGCTCTGACCTAAGCTGCTTTTTGATTGTGGCCTATTAAATTGCATTTAAGCTGCCAGTCCCCTTTTTCACACCTCCAGTTTAATTTCTCGGAATATTGTCTAGATTAGAAGGAGCCAGCTTTGGGCTTTAAAGTGCTGCCAGGTGTCAGTGAGAGCAGCTTTGCTGCAGAGCTGGGTTTAAACAGCTGGGTTTAAACAGTCTAAGCCCTCCTTCCTGCTCAAAGATAGAAAGGTTGCCCTTAAATAAAAACTACACAAACAGTATTAGAAATTTAGCTCTCCAGGCCGGGTATGGTGGCTCACACCTGTAATCCCATCACTTTGGGAGGCAAAGGCAGGTGGATCACCTGAGGTCAGGAGTTCAAGACCAGCCTAGCCAACATGGTGAAACCCCCTCTCCACTAAAAATACAAAAAAAATTAGCTGGGTGTGGTGGCAGATGCCTGTAATCCCAGCTACTTGGGAGACTGAGGCAGGAGAATCGCTTGAACCCAGGAGATGGAGGTTGCAATGAGCCAAGATTGTGCCATTGCACTCCAGCCTGGGCAACGAGAGTGAAACTCCGTCTCAAAAAAAAAAAAAAAAAAAGAAAAGAAAAGAAAAGAAAAGAAAAGAAAAGAAAAGAAATTTAGCTTTCCAGATCCCAAGTCCACTCTTGTTGTAGAGAATCTCCTACTGGCAATTCTAACAGATGGTCACCCAGCCTTGACTTGGATACTCCCAGGAACACAACGCTCATTACATTTTCAGACAAATCTCAGCATTAGGCTGAGTAAGAATCTGCCTCCAGGTAATTTGTATCTTTTGGTCCTAGTTCATTAAAGCTGCCCTGAGAGCACCTCAGCCATTTCCCTCAGTCTTCATTTTTCCCGATGAGTAGGCCAAGGATACCCTCTGGATGAGGCCCAAAAGACGTACATCTAGAAAAATAAGTGATGGTGTAGCTGAGCACAAACTGGGGACAGATGTTTGGAGAAAGCAGGAGAGCCTTGGGCTTGTAGTCAAAGCTGGGCCATCTGGCTCTGCCCATTCAATCTGGAAGTTCGGGCTGGTTGCTTCTGAGCCTTAATCCATCTTCACTCTGCTGATAGGAGCCTGGTGGACCTTGTGATCGTTGGCATGTAAGCCATCAGCCATCCCACAGTTATGAGGGTGCCCTACAGCCTCCATAAAGGGTAAGTCACTGGGAAGACTCTGCCTGAACTAGGTATCTGGTTACTTTGGATTCTAGAAACCAGCATTGTTGATTCATTAAGGCTTGTTTTAGGAAGAAATGAAAGTCGCTTTCAACTATTCAGAAAATCCTGCAAAATAACTGAAGTTAAATGTAGGCACAGAAGCCAGGCGCAGTGGCTCATGCCTGTGATCCCAGCACTTTGGGAGGCTGAGGTAGGTGGATGGCAACAGGTCAGGAGTTCAAGAAAAGCCTGGCCAACATGGTGAAACCCCATCTCTACTAAAAATACAAAAATTTAGCTGGACGTGGTGGTGCCTGCCTCTAATCCCAGCTACTTGGGAGGCTGAGGCGGGAGAATCACTTGAACCTGGGAGGCGGAGGTTGCAGTGAGCAGAGATCGTGCTACTGCACTCCAGCCTGGGTCACAGAGCGAGATGCCATCTCAAAAAAAATGTAGTCACAGAAGAAGAAGCAACAACCACAGCACTGAGTGAGTTGTGTATGCTCATGTTGATCTCCAGGGCACTGGTGTTGTGTATGCTCATGTTGATCTCCAGGGCACTGGTGTTCATTGACTACTTGGTTTACTTTTATTATTATTACTATTATTATTATCACTTGGGGTTTTCTCCAGGTTGTTTATATTCTTGATAACTAATGACACTTTTCAGAACAGTGATTATACATAAATTCTGCGATAAAGGCATTAAATGTGGCTGATTTTCTAAACATTTACAGTCAAATTTTGCTCATTTTTCATATTTTAAAACTTTGTTGCCCTCTTAGAAATTGGACATAGCTCTTTGAACACTTTTTTTTTTTTTGAGACTTAGTTTTGCTCTTGTTGCACAGGCTGGAGTGCAATGATCTCAGCTCACCAGCAAACTCTGCCTCCCGGGTTCAAGCAATTCTCCTGCCTCAGCCTCCTGAGTAGCTGAGATTACAGGCATGTGCCTCCTTGCCTGGCTAATTTTGTATTTTTAGTAGAGACGGGGTTTCTCCATGTTGGTCAGGCTGGTCTCGAACTCCCGACCTCAGGTGATCCACCTGCCTCGGCCTCCCAAAGTGCTAGGATTATAGGCGTGAGCCACTGTGCCCGGCCTTTTTTTTTTTTTTTTGAGACAGGATCTTGCTCTGTTGCCCAGGCTGGAGTCTGGTGGTGCAATCATAGATCACTGCAGCCTCCAACTCCAGGACTCAAGTAATCCTTTCACCTCCGTCTCCCGAGTAGCTGTGACAATAGGCGTGAACCACCACCCCTGGTCTCTTTAAATATTTTGAATCGAAATTCCTTTCAGGTTTCCCTGCAGCCCCCCGAATCTGGTTAACAGTTGCTTACGGAAATAGTACTTGTCTTTTAAAACATTATTTTTCTATACTAGTACCTTTTAAGGAATTAAAAGGTGAGTCACTGGGCACAGTGACTCACGCCTGTAATTCTGGCACTTTGGGAGGCCAAGGCAGGAGGATCACCTGTCAGGAGTTCAAGAACAGCCCGCCAACAAGGCAAAACTCCATCTCTACTAAAAATACAAAAATTAGCTGGGTGTGGTAGCACACGCCTGTAGTCCCAGCTACTTGGGAGGCTGAGGCAGGAGAATTGCTTGAACCAGGGAGGCAGAGGTTGCAGTGATCCAAGATGGCACCATTGTACTATAGCCTGGACAACTGAGCGAGATTCTATCTCAAAATAAATAAATAAATAAAAGTTACAAACACAATTTGGTGGTCTAGGTACCAGAACGATTTGACATATTCAATAGAGATGGAGGTTTGGTGTTTTTAATAGAGGTAAAGTGATGAGTCAAATTCCCTTTTAATGTATCATACTCTTGTGGGAAATGCTTCAGGGTGCAGGATGTAAAGGAAAGGGGTAATGTGCCCAGTTATCCACAGGCCGTGGGTTGGTAATTACACTTAGGAGACCACCTTGCTGCCCCGTCCTTGTTCTTTCTCCTACTCAGAGGGGCTTTCTACCCCTAAAGCCCTCCCTGCGGCTTTGAACATTTGTATGAAGTCATAGAAAAAACCAATGCATAAAAAGACAATACCTTCCTTGTCCCACTGGCCCACCAAGCCCCAGAAAGCGGCCTCAGCACCAGGCTGCTTGGCAAGCCCAGCTTACCCTTCAGATGGGCAGCCATGGCTGGGATCCGGACGTCGTCGTAGGACCTCCCGTCAGTGATGAGGATCATTAACTTCCTCTTGTTGGGCTTGGACTTCTTGAAGAGCTGCTCCAGGGCAAAGTTGATGGCAGCTCCCGTGCTGGTGCCACCACTCCAGTAGCCCACCCTCTTGATGGCGTTGAGGATGTCGGGCTTGCTGCTGTACTGGTCAAACCCAAACTCCAGCCGCTGTTCGTAGGTGTACTGCACGGCCCCGATGCGCGTGTCCGTGTCGGAAATCTCAAACTCTTTGGTGAGGTTGGTCACAAACTGGAGAACGGTGCGGAAGTTGCCCGTCCCCACGCTGCTGGAGCCGTCGATGACGAAGCCAATGTCGGCCGAGTTCAAGCAGGTCTTGCTGCAGGCCAGGCGGTCGGTGTCGCAGACCCGCTTCACCAGAGGCTGCAGGGTCTTGTGGAGGCCAAACCAGCTCTGCACGTGAAACGAGTAGAAGCCGTTTGTTCTGCACACCGCCTGGAAGACAGAGGGGAGGGACCCGCGCCAGGTCAGGGTCAAATCCTCCAGTGTCACCGTTAGGCTTGATCCCCGGGGCAGGCAAAGAAGCAAGCAGGCCCTTGTGTTCTGCCCTAGCCCTCCTACTGCGTTTTTCCACCTCGGTTCACCCAGCCGCCACTCACTGAGGCGAAGCCCCCGGGTTATCGCTGGGCTCAGTCCCACTTCCTCAGCTGGGTCCCTGCCTGCATTAGTGGAAAACTGTCTCCTAAGCAAATTCATAGGGAGATATTAAATCTCTGGTGTCAGTTTCACATGTATGCTTCTCCAGGCTCGTCCTTTGTACTGGCAGCCATAAGATTGGCATTGGTGGGCACCATGGCATGAGAGGACTAAAGAAAGCTTTTATTCCTATTGGGAAAAGAGATGACATACGCAAGAAATCGCTATGGAAATGTCTCCAGAGCAGCCCTGTTCCAGGTGGGAAGGGATCCCACAGTTGCTCAATGACCACATTTAGGGCGCCCATCAGATGCTCTCGGAATGATTCTCTCATTAAATCCCCACCCTCACCCTCCAAGGTGGAATCATAACCCCCTGCCACGAAGGAACAAACCAAGCTATGAGGGGACTTCCCTGAGTCCCTGAGATTGGAACACAAATCTATCCACCTTCATTCAGAACCAGACAGTCCTGCCTCCAGGCAAACGAACATTTATTTACCAGTGCCAAAGCTTATGCCAGAAAAAAATAAGGCAGCAAATACACCTTGAGCAAACTGGTTGTTGCGCTCCTGGAAGTGGCTGGCATAGTGTTCCCAAGGCGTGGGGTTTCTTCTTTACCCCTGCCTCTGGGTCACAGAAAGAGTCAGACCAGACGACTACTGAAAGCCTTGTATAATTAAAAGATTATTTTAGAAAAAGAGATTGCTTCAAACTTTCCTGGAAAATATTTTTCAAAAATTGATGTGTAAAAACCTAAATGGGGATCACAAAACTTTCCATGGAGCCGATGACACGTGAGGTAAGTGCTGAGCCTGAGCTGAATTCTGGCCAACAGATGGAGGGAGGGATTTCCATCAGACAGTGAAGTCACAGCAGGAGACAGCGGCGGTGCTGGGTGTGGATGGGAGACCAGCTGACCGGAACACAGGGCTGTGGTCATAACAGATGGGCCAGGAGAGTGGGTTGGGACTGCACCCCAGAAGGCCTTGAGAGCAATGGGTAGCAATGAAGGATTTGGAGCAAGGACCCCACAGGACTGGAGGAACCCATCAGAAATGTGAGTTGGGTTTCATTGTGAAATCTAAACTAACCTGGGGAGCACCAGGAGGGAGAAGGACCAGGTGCAGGGTACCAGCTTGAACTGGGGAGGGGGCGTTGGGCAAGGAAAGGAGGAGGGAGAGAGATCTGTGATGTGGGAGCTGATGAGGAGCTCTGGGGTGACACTGCCTCTGGGATGGGTGTGTGGTCATTCATGTGAAGTCCAGAGGAGGAAACAGTTTGGTGGGAAGGATGATTAACTCGGCTTGTTACAGGTGGGATTTAAGGTTCTGATAGGACATCAGGTGGAGAAAAGTCAGTCAGCTGGAAATGGATGGCTACAGAGCTCAAGAGAGCTCAAGAGATGAAGGTAGGGCCAGGTGCAGTGGCCCACACCTGTAATCCCAGCACTTTGGGAGGCTGAGGTGGGCGGATCAAGAGGTCAGGAGATAGAGACCATCCTGGCTAACATGGTGAAACCCCATCTCTAATAAAAATAGAAAAAAAAAAAAAAAGTTGGGCATGGTGGTAGGCACCTGTAGTCTAAGCTACTTGGGAGGCTGAGGCAGGAGAATTGCTTGAACCTGGGAGGTGGAGGTTGCAGTGAACTGAGATCATGCCACTGCACTCCAGCTTGGGCGACAGAGTGAGACTCCGTCTGAAAAAAGAAAAAAAGAGATGAAGGTGGAAGCTGTGACCCTGGGAGGGATTCTGTAGGGAGAGGGCCTCTTAAAGAGGAGGGTGTAGACCTGGGGAGGTCAACATTGAGGGTAGAAAAAAGGCAAGAAGCAATGAAATAAGAGCCATACAGCATCCTGGAAGTCCAGGGAGAAGGGCATTTCAAGGAGCAGAAAGTGGCCATCAGTTTGAGGTGGTGCAGGAGGTTGAGCCCTGCTGGCTCTGAACACATGGAATATTAAAGCCGGAAGGGCCTTAAAGAAAAACCTGTCCAAGGCTTTCTTTCTATTTTAAAGCTGGAGCCTTTTCTTTGGGGGAAGGTTTATGTGGTGTTCTATTGTACAAAACACACAACAGCTGAGCAGCTTTGGTGGCGTGAGTGAGGGAGGCCTTGCTCCACATCTCCTACTGGGCGTCTCCACAGAACCCAGGAGGAACATCTGAAAACGCGATCTCACTGCTGTGGTTCAGTGCCTCCTTTCTCCGGTTTATCAGGTTGATGAATCGGCAATGTGTGTATACAGGAGAAAGTGTGTGCGTGTGTGTGAGAGAAAGAGTGTATGTTTGCTTCCGTGTGTGTGAAGGCTCCCTGGGCTGCCGGGGTGAGACCCCCCTGTGGCTGTGGGAGGAGCACGGGAGAACCTAGGTGAGAATTCGAGGACACTGCTCCTCCACAGCTGCTGGTGGGTGTGGGGTTTTGCTTTGAGAGGGTAATTGCAGGTTGCGGATTGACCAGTCCCTCCCGGGAGGCCTTACTGCCTAGAAATGAGCTTCATGCACACTTAAAGGCATGGGAAAACCAGCGCAATGGCGTTACAACTTTTCAGAGTGTGGAAAATCCTGATGTTGGGTAGGTATCTGGGCAGTCATCTACCTTGTTTGCAAAGTTGGGCTCCACCACATACTGCTTCTCATTTTCAGCAGCACCTTCAATGGTGATGAAGAAAATGTTGATTCCTGACTCTCTCGCAAGTCTTGAAGCCTCCTCCACTTTGTCCGTGGGCCAGCCATCCACCATCACCACCACCACGTTGGGAGCGCTGCTTCTGTTTCCATTGGCTTTGGAAAAGAAGTTCTTGGTCACAAAGGAGATGGCCCGGCCTGGAAGAAAAAGAAAATTCATGCTTGGAGTGAATTTTACATGCTTGGAGTGCTTGGAGTGATGTAAGTACAGGAAGGGATCACAGCAGCACAAAGGTCCAGAAAAACACACCCATTCCCTCCCTAGTTTTTTGTTTTGTTTTGTTTTTTGTTTTGTTTTATTTTGTTTTTCTTTGAGACAGGGTCTTGCTCTGTCGCCCAGGCTGGAATGCGGTGGTGCAATCACAGCTCACTACAGCCTCAACCTCCTGAGCTTAATCAATCCTCCCACCTCAGCCTCCTGAGTAGATGGGACTACAGGCATGTGCCACTGTACCTGGTTAATTTTGTAATTTTTTTGTAGAAATGGGGTTTTGTCATGCTGCCTAGGCTGGTCTCAAACTTGTGGGCTCAAGTGATCCGCCCACCTCAGCCTCCCAAAGTGCTGAGATTACAGGCGTGAGCCACTGCACATAGTCTGTTTCTTTGTTCACCTATTTTCGTGTGTACAATTCAGTGGCATTAAGTACATTGACAATGTGCAGCCATTACCACTGTCCATTTTGATTTCATTTCAAGCCTTCAACCTGTAATTGTCTCTGCTTTGAAGAAAGTTTTAGGGACAGCAAGCAGGTGAGAAAGACATTTTTTTTTTTTTTTTTTCCTGAGACGGTCTTGCTCTGTCACCAGGCTGGGGTACAGTGGTATGATCTCGGCTCACTGCAACCTCCACCTCCCAGGTTCAAGCAATTCTGCTGCCTCAGCCTCCCAAGTAGCTGGGACTAGAGGCGTGTGCCACCACCCCCAGCTAGTTTTTGTATTTTTAGTAGAGATGGGGTTTTACCATGTTGGTCAGGATGGTCTCGATCTCCTGACCTCATGATGCACCCGCCTCAGTCTCCCCAAAGCGCTGGGATTACAGGTGTGAACCACCATGCCCGGCCAAAGACTTTCATGAGAACAAAAGTGCCCCTTTTCTGCTGGATCCACGCTAAGCCCCTAAGCCAGCCCCATGTTGTTTCCAAGAGTGTAAGGTGGGAGGAGTTGACCTGGAGTGACAGTAGCCTTTTCTTGGCCCCCTGCAGCCTGGGGTGAACCTAAGGCTCCTGCTGGCTGTACAGAGCTGTGTTCTGGGGTCAGCAGTGTTTTCCTCCAGTTCCAGGCCAGGGGCACAGGTCTGGTTGGGCAGGGAAGAGTTGCACCCACTAGGAACTGACAGACTGTGTTCTAGCCCTGGCTGTGCTACTTGCTAGCTGTGTGGCCCTGAGTAGGTCAGCCTATGTCTCTGGGCCTAAATTTCCATGACAGCAATCTACTTTGGCTGAGTGCAGCAGTCATGAAGCACTACGAAGCCTCCTGCCATGACTTTTCCAAGGGCATATTTCACACTGAGAAGGGCTTCAGGAAATTTTCAGAGTCAACTAGACAATGACCAATTGTCTCAGTTTGCCAGGACTTTCCCAGTTTTAGCACTGAAAACCCCAGGTTCTTCTGGGAAAACTGGGATGACTGTTCACCCTAGAGTCAGCATGACTGTATAGAGCAGGCAGAGCTCTTAACCTGGGCTCTGTGAACCCCAGAGCACTTGAAATTATACACAGTATTTCGTGTATATTAGTATCTGTCTGGATAGAAGGGCCATAGCTTTCGTGGAATTCTCAAAGGAGTCCTCAATCTCCATAAATTTAAGAAGCACCTTCTTTAGACTTTAGGATTAGTAGTATACTCAGTGCATTTCTGATTTTGGCCAGCATCCTGTCTCCACTAGCTGGTATTATCTTACTTGTCAAATGAAAGCATCAAATGGTTACATATACAGATGCTGCAGAAATGTCTTGGAAAACCCATGTGAACTGGCTGCACAGAACCTAGTGGCTAAGGGGAAACCTTGGCTGCTAAGCATTGCTTTTATAGCCAATGGACAATTTTTCCCAAGGCACAAAGCACCCAGAAGTCCTCTCTGGCCTAATATTAGGCACCTATAGACAGAGCACAAGATGCCATGAGAAGATCCTCTCAACCCCACCTAACCTTATACCCCAAGGCCACGGTGTATAGTGCTCAACACACACTCCATCCACCTTCCAGTGAGTCTTGAAAATAGAGGCTGGAAATCAGAAAACTACATTTTCCAGACTTCCTTGTAGCTAGGGCTTTAGCTTTGTCTTAATTGCATGAACTGATGCACTTGCATGAGATTTATAAGATAAAAGTAAGGCAGAGGCTGTACTTTTGTTTATATTTCTGCTGACAAATATCTTTAGTATCTGACTTCTCTGGGATACTGTCCACAGAGGTGCCTGGGCTTGGTTGCTAGCTTCAGTCAGTGGTATGGGGTGGCAGAGTGTGGAGATCCATGTTGTGGGTGTGAATAGTGCAGGGAGGGCATGGTTCTGGAGCTGGCAGCTCTAGAAGAAGCTTCCTGATCTCTTGATCATGCTGGCTTCCTGGACAAAGCAGGTTTCTGAAGAGGCTGCCATGGCAGAATTCAGAAAGTGATTTCCTAATCTTGGAAGAAGGAGCAACTCCCTTGGAGGTCCTACTTCTGCAGGAAGCCTTCAGACATCATCTCTTAAAGCTCAGCCTACAGTCTACTTCTTCAGTTCTTACAGTGACTCTCCAAACTACTTAATATCCTGAAATAAATACCTTTCTGTTGGAATCAGTTGAATGGATTCTGTTTTCAGAACCCAAACTCTGGACAATACAGAGGCAGAGTCAGAACATGTCATCCACTGAAAAAAGCATGCTGATTGGATTGAGACCCATTGCTAATCTCATCAAGGAATAAGAGTGCCTTCTGATGTTTGTCTCACTGGGATTTTACTAATGTAAGCATTAAGTTAGAAACAAATCAGAAATCAACTCTGTCATGTGTGTGATGAAGGTAATACTGCTTTGGGGGCATGCAGAGTGACTTGGCTAGTGTTTATTTAGCATTGTTCAAAGGTGAAAAGCTCTGCATGTGCTAGATACTAATGTTCTGGTCACTACAGAGACATACACTGAAGTGGGAAGGGAAATCATTAATCAGATGTACTGTAACTCTGAGGATGCTCCCTCAAAGACAGCTCAATTCCCTGCATGTACTCTAAGCCAAGCAACTGTGGCTCATGTCTCCATTTCTTTGGATTTTGATGACAGGAACACTTTCCCCGAGAGGTGGACAATCAGTCTCCCTCCAGCGCCCCAAAAGCAAATCTTTCATTTACAAATAAATACACTGGCACGGGCTCTTTGACAGTCTTTGAGCTTGGTTAGTGTGAAATTGTTTCCTAATGCCCAATCACCTCTGTATAAACATAAAATGGAATTTCTGGACATGCCCCACTGAGGACTAGACCTTGGATTTCTGGTGAGCCCCCAAAGGCTCAGATATCATGGGAGACTCAGCTTGAAACAGAGAACATGTTTCTCTTTGCACAATCATCAGTAGTTGATTGGAACAAGATTCTCAAGGGGCACTGAGGGGCTTCCTTAACTGGTCACAAAATTTCATGAAACAGCCGATGACTTGTAGGCCAATAAAAAAATAGTCAGGACAGCAGACTTGCTTGCCCTGAGTAACGCTACCCCTTCCTGCAAACCAAGCATGCTGGGACTGTACAGGGTGTGTGTGTGTGAAAGATTCTTGTCCTCTGAAGCCATGATAACTTTAGAAAAGATACAGATGTTGCAGGAGTCATTTCTTTTTCTTTTTTTTTGAGATGGAGTCTCGCTCTGTCACCCAGGCGGGAGTACAGTGGTGCCATCTTGGCTCACTGCAACCTCTGCCTCTTCAAATGATTCTCCCACCTCAGCCTCCCGAGTAGCTGGGATTACAGGCATGTGCCACCACACCCAGCTAATTTTTGTATTTTTAATAGAGAGAGGGTTTCACTATGTTGGCCAGGCTGATCTCGAACTCCTGACCTCAAGTGATCTGCTAGCTTCAACCTCCCAAAGTGCTGGGATAACAGGTGTGAACCACCACGCCTGACCAGAAGTTATTTCTTGACAGATTATTATTATTATTTTCTTCCTTTTATATACAATGGTTAGAAGACAATCACGTAGAAAGAGAACGATGGTAGCAAGACAGTAGAATTTGAATCCGGATCACATACCTACATTGGAAAGTCCTCCTCTCTGGGTGATTTTCTCTATGGCTGTCTTCAGGTCTCCAGAATTCATGTGTGTCTTGAGGTTAAAGTGGGTAGCAGGGTTGTCTCTGAAGAGTCAGAACAAGAAATACAAATTAGCTAGAAAGTTCTTACCTTTGGAGGAAGGCAGAGATCATGGTTGATTCTTTCATATACAAATAGAAGCCGCTTTGAAGCCTTCTGCTATGGCTTGTAAAATGTCCCATTGTGGACTGGTGTGTGTAGAGAAAAGGAGGCTATTTCAAGGCTCAGAAGGCGTGTGTTGCCTGTGCCATTTCCTGGCTGTGTGATCTTGAGGAGACAACTTCTCTGAGCTTCAGATTCCTCATGTAGATGAAAACATCATTATAACACCCATGTTGCTAATGAACGGGACTGTCGTCAAGTGGGATTTTGCAAATGTCAGGATCCCATCTGTGGAGTGCTCAGCGTTCTTAGCCTACCCCAGACCCTCCTCTCCAGAAAGAGAATCTCGTGGCTGTCAGCCACTCCCTGGGTTACCCTTAGCACTGGAATTGCACGTGAATAGTGGTACCAAGGAGACCTCTCTATCTTTCTCATCCTGCAACTGGGTGACAATACTCAAAACTCATCTAGAAGGTCAACATCTATTTTGCTGAAGACTGAAAAAGATTAACTGGGGAGGAGTTGGAGTGAATTCAGTGGAAAAACACAATGAGAATCCCTCTCTAGAAATGAATCCCCACGAAGCGGCAGAGTGGAGGGTGTGGAGGCGTGCAGGAGGGTGGGTGTGTGTGCATCGCACCCAAGATGAAGTGTGAGATCACATCTCCCAAAGCGCTGACACTCAGCCACAGGCGGTGTTGACTTCGTAGGCGCGAGACCCGCGCAGCAACACAGGGCTCCACGCTCCAGAAGAGCCTCAGTCAGACAGGCCCATGCTTGGTATAACGCTCTGCTGCTGCTGTCTTGAAATTCTTCGTCATTTTCGAACAAGCTGCCCTGCACATTATGTAGTTGGTCCAGGCTAGAAGTTACTGTTATCTTTTTCCTTCCTTCCTTCCTTCCTTCCTTCCTTCCTTCCTTCCTTCCTTCCTTCCTTCCCTCCTCCCTCCCTCCCTCTCTTTCTCTCTTTCTCTCTCTCTCTCTTTCTTTCTTTCTTTCTTATGTGACAGAGTCTCACTCTGTCTCCCAGGCTGGAGTGCAGTGGCTCGATCTCGGCTCACTGCAAGCTCTGCCTCCCTGGTTCACGCCATTTTCTTGCCTCAGCCTCCTGAGTAGCTGGGACTACAGGCACCTGCCACCTCACCCGGCTAACTTTTTGTATTTTTAGTAGAGATGGGGTTTCACCGTGTTAGCCAGGATGGTTTCCATCTCCCAACCTCGTGATCCGCCCGCCTCGGCCTCCCAAAGTGCTGGGATTACAGGCGTGAGCCACCGCGCCCCCGCCTCTTTCTTTTCTTTTTCTTTTTTTTTGACATGGAGTCTCATTCTGTCACCCAGACTCAAGTGCAGTGGCATGATCTTGGCTCACTGTAACCTCTGCCACCCAAGTTCAAGCGATTCTCCTGCCTCAGCCTCCCGAGTACCTGAGATTACAGGCACCTGCCACTGTGCCTGGCTAATTTTTGTAGTTTTAGTAGAGACAGGGTTTCACCATCTTGGCCAGGCTGGTCTTGAACTCCTGACCTCATGATCCACCCACCTCGGCCTCCCAAAGTGCTGGGATTACAGGCATGAGCCACTGTCCACGGCCACTTTTTTTTCTTTTTCTTTTTTTATATGGAGTCTCGCTCTGTCTCCCAGGCTGGAGTGCACTGGCATGATCTTACCGGCATGATCTTTACTCACTGAAACCTCCACCTCCCGGGTTCAAGCCATTCTCCTGCCTCAATATCCCAAGTAGCTGGGACTACAGGTGCGTGTCACCACACCCAGCTAATTTTTGTATTTTTAGTAGAGACAGGGTTTTGCCATGTTGGCCAGGCTGGTCTCCAACTCCTGACCTCAGGTGATTTGCCTACCTCGGCCTCCCAAAGCGCTGGAATTACAGGCATGAGCCACCGTGCCTGGCCGTAGAGGTTACTAAGTTTTCAAGAAGGAGAAGACTTTTTTTTTTTTCTTTTTCAGTGACAGGGTTTCATTCCGTTGCTCAGCCTGGAGTGCAGTGGCCCCATCTTGGCTCACTGCAGCCTCAACTTCCTGGGCTCAAGCAATCCTCCCACCTCAGCCTCCCAAGTAGGTGAGACCATAGGTACACGCCACCATGCCCAGCAAATTTTTTCATTTTTTGTAAAGACAAAGTATTGCTGTGTTGCCCCTGGCTGGTCTTAAAGTCGTGGACTCAAGCAGCTTATTGTCCTGTTTTGGCCTCCCAAAGTGCCAAGATTACAGGTGTGAGCCACCATGCCTGGCCAAGAAAACTTTTTAAAGTAGCCTTTCTACAAACACCAGAAGTGGATCCAGGAAGAAGCGTCTGTGGGCAGTTTCAGGTGGGAACCTCGAGGTGGCTGACCATGGGTGGATTCTTAGTGAGTCCTTGGGGACCGGGACAAGTGGTGCAGTCATGAGGAAACCAGTCACCAGGACCTGGGAGAGAGGAGAAAGACTCTGCCTCCCTCCTTCCTTGCCTTCATCCCTATTCTTCAAACTCCTCTCTATCTCAAAATGATCTATGTTATACCCAGAAGGTGGCTTATCTATAAGGCAAGAGATGAAAAACTTAGAAAGAGCAGCCACCTTCAGGGAAGACAGGAAATTTAAAACAAGTTTAACCAAAGTGGGGCACTGGGGCAAAACCCAAAGAGATGAAATTTCACCAGAAGAAAACCAAGTTCTATGGTTGAAACTAAACAGAAACAACAACACAGCAATCAGCAGAATGGGGCAATATGGGTGTTGAGCTGGGCGTGGCCTTCGTATCCACCTACAGTGTGAAGTGTCTTGATCTGAGGCTGAAGTCACAAATTCTGGGAGGAAGAGTCACACAGAGGAGGAGCACTGTGGCTTTCACTCCGTATTCTTCCCTTCAGGTTCTAGGGCTTATGGGGTTTTTTTTTTTTTTTTTTTTTTTTTATTTTCGAGATGGAGTCTTGCTCTGTCACCCAGGCTAGAGTGCAGTGGCTCAATCTTGGTTCACTGCAACCTCTGCCTCCCAGTTTTAAGCAATTCTCCTGCCTCAGCCTCTGGAGTAGCTGGGATTACATGCGCCTGCCACCATGCCTGGCCTGGCTAATTGTTTTTTTTTTTTTTTTTTTGTATTTTTAATAGAGATGGGGTTTTACCATGTTGGCCAGGCTTGTCTCGAACTCCTGACCTCGTGATCCATCTGCCTTGGCCTCCCAAAGTGCTGGGATTACAGGCATGAGCCACTGCACCTGGCTGGGTTTATATTTTTACAAAGCAATTTCAGTAAATGCTATGTACACTTTTACTTATAGAGCCCATCAGCTCCCATCCCTCAGGTCCTGGCCATTCCTCTATATACACTCATTTGCTTTTATTCCCTCCCCTGTATGTCTACTGTGACACCGGGAGTGCCGGCCCCCATGCTTCTGGCTGCCTCTAAGAATCCCTGTGTTGGTCTCTGCAGTATTAGTTCTGTGGCCATCTGCTAGAGGACCCTTTGGTCCTCAGTTCTGCCCGCAAAATTTCCCTGCTTGGAAATCATCGGAAGTTCCCATTGCTAAACCTGATATTTTGGCTTTCAAAGCATCCATAATTTAATCTCCAACTATCATGTTAAGGATGTTCTCTTTCTTTTTCTCTCTTTCCTTTTCTTTTTCAGGATGTTCCGTATTCTAATCAAAATGAACTGTTCACCCTTTCCCACTTTTCTAGCTTCGTGCATTTGCTCACTTCTTCCCTCATCTGGAAAGCCCTAATCATGCCCACCCTCCAAGCTCAGCGACCCCGTCTCCCTTACCCCCAGGCCCAGGTGACAGTCTCTCTGCCTGACTCAGCTTTCTCTAACCAACAGCTTGCATAATATGTGGCGCCTACAGGTACTCATTTAACAGCATGAACATTTCTTTGTTCTATTTCTGTGCATGTCTCAACCTCTACACTTTGGTGTTCCCTAGGGTGCTAGCCCCATCATGCATCTCTTCTTAGCTTATGCATGTCCCTGGGAGATTTCATCAACTCCCAGGACTCAGAGACCGTTCATATGCCAAAAGCTGTCTGTGCCCTGGTTGGTCCCCTTTCTTGAACCTCACACATACATAAAATGGCTTCCATAGATATTTCCAAACCTGAAGTCATTTATCTTCCAAGCCTGATCCACCCAACCACCCATCTCCCCATCTGCCTTCCTCTCTGACTCACTCAGTCATCCAGCAGTGTGCATTCCTGACATTCTCCTCATCAAATACCACGTCTTGTCAGACCTACCTCTAAATATCTCTCATATTTCTCCCATCCTTTCCATCCCCAAGTTTGGGCTTTCATCTCTTTCCTGCATATTGCCAGAGTTTCCTACCTGGTCTTAACCAGGGCAGCTTCTGCAGTGGATATTTTATCCAATTGGCTCTAAGTGTTTCACAGAAGCAGATTAAGAAGTTATAATGCCTCTTCCAAGAGGTCTAATTGTGTACAGTATTTGTGATTTTGTGATCTTCGTCTTAAGGGGGCCCCCAAACTGTATAAGCTTCAGAGTCCTTAAAGTCTGGATCTTCCCCTAGTGACCAAGGGTTATCAACATTTTAGAGCAAAAAAAAAAAAAAAAAAAAGTGTTGAAACAACAAAAAAATTGGCTACAAAATGAAAAATTGCAAAATTGACACTGACAATAATATATATGTAATTGCCCATCAAACATAACATTTATAAACTTTTTACGTTAATTATAATGTAAATCATTAATAGTGAAATTTTTAATGTATAAAAACTGAATTACATTTGAAAATGATTTGTGGGCTAGATTTTCTCACTTTGCACGATTTCCTGAGGGTGTCTGGTGACTGTCAAGAAATAGTATCCAATCACAAATTAAATGTTGCTCATCGACACATGATTTTAAAAGCAAAAATATAAAGGTTCCTTTCAAAAGTTTTTACAGGCCAGGCATGGTGGCTAACACCTGTAATCCTAGCACTTTGAGAGGCCAAGACAGGAGGATCCCATGAGCCCAGGAGTTGGAGATTAGCCTGGGCAAACCAACAAAAACAAACTAAAAAAAAAAAAGTTTTTACAGAAAAAAGTATTTAATGTTAAACCTCTTCATTTAGTCATGTTCATGATATGCTTAATATTGATCATTAAGGTGCTGTCTTGATGTTGATCACTTTGTAGAGCAATTGTCGATTCCCTGTCTCTTTCTCAGACCACATACACAGCTGAGCCTTGTTATTCTTGGCAGTTACGTTCTATAAAGTTGCAGTTGCCATGAGCACCGAATTCGCAAGTACTGAGCCGTTCCTCACAATGGAAATACAGGGTTTGGTTCCTGGGAGCCTCTGGTCACAACATTGTCATCAACAGAACAATACATAACCTTGTTTTACATGTGTTTTTCTTTGAATACGTTGAATTTAATATATGCTTCTTACAAATAATTAATTATATGCAGTATATCTTTATAACAAGATATTTGCTGAGAAGGGTTTACCATTTTCCTGAATTTGGATAACATGACCATAAATTTCTTTGGCTTTTAGCCGTACAACAATGCTGTCCACTATGTTTTTTTTTTTTTAATTTAAATCAGTCATCATCTCATGAATTCGTAAGTTTAGCCTCTTTTCCATAGCTTCATCACACCCTTTAGATGTTATTTCAGTACTTTCTGGGGTGGACTCATATACAGACTAGCAAATTTCCTCTTCTTTTTCTGAATATACCAAATTATTGATTCATTAACATTGAACTCATAACCAAGAGCACTGTCACTCATGTCTGAACAAAGCTAATTGAACACACTTGTTTTCTCTGCAAGCCACAAACCAGCTTCTTGCACTTAAGAAAGCTAGATAGCATTTTAGCACTACATTTGGAGTCCATTTTAAATAGCAAAATCACCAAAGACAAGCACAAAAATGCAAAAAATGTGGCACTAAAAAGACTGCAAAAAGGACACTTGAAGAGAGTTGAAACAAGAAGGCCTAGTGGGCTGGGCACGGTGGCTCACGTCTGTAATCCCAGCACTTTAGGAGGCCGACGTGGGTGGATCACCTGAGGTCAGGAGTTTGAGACCAGCCTGATCAATATGAGGAAACCCCATCTGTACTAAAAATACAAAAAAATTATCCGGGCGTGGTGGCACGTGCCTGTAATCCCAGCTACTCAGAAGGCTAAGACAGGAGAATCGCTTGAACCCGGGAAGTGGAGGTTACAGTGAGCCAAGATCATGCCAGGGCAACAAGATCCAGCCTGGGCAACAAGAGTGAAACTGTCTCAAAAAATAAAATAAAATAAAATAAAACAAAATAAAATAAAATAAAATGAAGGCAGAGTGTTGTTTGACCTTAGCTGGGAAGATGTGCATCAGGTGACTCCATTTTTTCCCCCCACTTATATACATATCCAATAAATGACTGCAAAAGTTCCTGGAGTTACAGATTTGAGGTTACAAATAAATTTAAATTTTAAGGAGTAGACAAATTTGCAAATACAGAATCCAGAGATCATGAGGATTGACTGTAACCTATTGAGAACAAGCACTTTCTCCTAGCTTCCAATCCCTAGTGCTTAGCATCCAGGAGGTAATAAATAGGTAATTGTGGAATAAACAAATGGAAGAAAGGAAGCTCAAATGTTCTCTCTTCTCTCTGTTCATCCCCAGTGGAAGTGAACACTTTACCTCTGAGCTCCACATTGACCACCCCTTGCTTTTACTACATCCCAGATGATGAATCCATCTTCAGAAGCATACAGATGAGCTACTCATATAATGAATGAATAGCTGCTTCTAATGTTTTAAATGGTATTTCTTTTATAGATATTGCCTCCCTGGCTGGATTGTGAGGTCCTAAAGAACAGAACCTCTATCACATTTATTTATTTAAATAGAACGAAAGGTTGCATCAGAGGACCTCTGAAACCCTTTCTGATTGCTAAAATTATAATTAGGGGCAAAGGCATGGAGCCCATCCACCAAGGGAATTAAAGGCAAATGTAATCAAACCACTTAGATGAATTTTTCATCAGATCCTCCACAAATGACCGAGGGCTCAGTACATGGCAAACACTTAATAAATATTTGTTAAATTGTACTCTAATCATAATGATGAATAATAAATCATTAATCTGCAGTCTGTGGCAGGTCTCAGGACCAGAGTATATGTGTTCTTTTCCCAGATTTATAGGCTGATGGCCTGATTAGCCTGGCTACTCTTCAGATTTGGAGACTATTTTAAAAGTTCAAAGAAGTATGCCACTAAGTTTTTACGCAAACAATCTTTTAATTTGTAATTTTATTACAGGTTCTTATTAAATGCAAACACAAAATATTTTTCTAGGGAATATCAAAGATTTCCTTTGAAAATAAGAGAAGAAAACGTAGAGGTTGATAGCTGAAAGAGAAAATTTAGATTGTTCTGTGTTTGGAGGAAGACCTAGGATTAATGAAAGGCATGATAGGAAGCCAGAAGTTGGCTGTGCCTAGAAAGGAGGAATTTGTGGTAATAGTAAATGGCTACCCTACAAGGGTTTAAGAAGCAAACAAACACCTGTCAGAAATGGGCACAGGTGTTTGATTCTTAGGAAGGCTTGAGGGCTAGGGACAGGGAAATTGGATGGATCATCAGTGTTTCCAGACCTACCTGATGATAAAACTCACCTAAAGCACTTATTAAACTATATAGGTTACCAGTCCTCTCCTTGAAAGAAAATCCACGGGGCTGGGAGATCCAGGTGATTCTTATTCTCAGGAAGGTTTATAAAGCTCTGGATTCTAGAAGCCTTCTGAGGCCCTTTCAGTCCAAAAGCACCTATTCTGTTTCAGCCCTGGGGGTCTACTGGTTTACCCCATGACAAACTGAGTCACGGAATGAGTCTCTCAAATGGATTTTTACGCCAGTAGAGAAATAGTAACAAATCATAATTCCCTCCAAGAAGAACTTTTCTGAACTATTTTCTCAAACAAGAAATCAACTTAAGGTTACAATCAAATAACTATTTAGCCTTTTAATTGTTTTACTAGCTAATATGTGATGCTTTATGGACTTAGTCAATGAGATGGACCATGCCTGTAAGATCAGGAGGATGTTTCAGGTCACACGCCAGGGGCTGCAGACTTGTCCCTTGAGGGTATTACCTGGCTCAGATGGACAATCATTCTGCCCCCATCCTCCCAGACAGCTATGAGCTCTGCTAGAGCAGCTATGACCAGCCCAGGGTGCAGTGGTCTGGGCCAATCTGCTGAGGGCCTTTGCACAACTAGCCCTGGATGAATGGGAACTGGTCTTTTCCACATTTCCCAGCATCAGAAAAGGGGGAGCAGGGTCTTATAATCAAATTTCATTTTTAAGTGAGTTTTTTTTTTTTTTTTCTGCAATAACTATGAGAATTCCACCCGTCTACTAAAAAGGGTAGAAAATTGAGCTGCATGAACCTCTTCCTGCTGGAGTAAATGTGAATCACGTGCAATCTGCTGATCCGAGAGCCACTCCCAAACAAACTGGCTCACCAGCTGCTAATCTGCAACCACATCACAGGGCTCCGTGAGTGCTGGGGAAGTGGGGCATCTTGGCAACAGAGCTTCCCAAGCTCAGATGTGCATCTGATCACCTGGGGATCTTGTTAAAATGCAGAGTCTGACTCTGTAGACCCGGAGTGAGGTCCGAGGTTCTGCATTTCTAACAGCCTCCCAGATGATACTGTGGATCACACTTGGAGTAGCAATGTCTTAGAGGATGCTTTAGTAATAACAATAATAGAAATCAGCAGTGGGGCTTCCAGTGATAAGAGGAAGGGAAGAAAATAAATAAGAAGTCTAGAGAAGGGAAATGAAAGGCAGAGAAAGGGAGGAAGGTGGAGCTCTCGCAGCTCTCTGGACTGGTCACTGGGGGGGTCAGGGGGCACTGGGGGACTGGGCTTCACTGGAGGACAGCACAGGCCCGTGGGAGTATTCCGGCGTTTAATCTGGCCGCAGCAGAGAATCAGCTGGGGAACTCGAAGAACTAATGATGCCTGGGCTCCACACTCAGAAAATCTGATTTAACTGATGTGAAGTTTGATCTGGGCGTCCGGAGTTCTAGGAGCTCCCAGGTGGTTCTGTTGGGCATCAGGGTGGCCATCTGCTTCTCTGGGGGGAGACTGATCTCAGGGACCCCAGATAAACCCAGTGGATGTGTGAGGAGAACTGAAAGGGGAGGGGTGGAAGTCAAGCGCAGTCGTTTGTATGTGCCTCCAGGAGCCCTGCATGATAGAGAAGAAAAAGCATAGGAGGAAGAAGAAAAACCTCAGAATCTTATGATTTTTGGGCAAATTGTATTCACAGCTCACTTGGCCTTGAGACTCTGTGTTCCTGAGGAGTGTGGCTTGTGGGCCTCACCTTCCTGTCTCTCAGGAGAGAAGTGGCATGGTAGGGTCTTCGCAAGGGGCACTAGGCCCTGGAAAATCAGGCCAGGCAGGTGACAGGGAGCTGTTCTGAGATCTTGAGAATTACAGATTAAAATACCAACTTCTGGGCCTCATCCCCTTGCCAGATTCTGGTTTAATAGGTCTGAGGCGGGACCCAGGCATCAGCATTTTAAAAAGCTCCCCAGGTAATGCCAACGTGAAGTCAAGGCCCAGACAGCCCCTTCCTGCTCTGAAGTCCGAGGGTGGGTGCTGTGATTCACCTCTGCCAGCCCCCATCCCAGCTGCATTTCATGCCCCAGCCCCTCCCACTCCTCCCCTCTTTTTTTTTTGGCTGCAGACTCAGAGAATGAGAGAGACGGGTCCTCATTGCCAGTTATATTAGCTACCTATTGCTGTTGTAACAAATGATGATAAACTTGCTGGCTTAAACAACACACACTTAGTTGAGAGTTCTGGAGGCCCCAAGTCTGACATGGGTCTCCACGGCCGAAAGCAAGGTATGGGCAGAGCTGTGCCCCTCTCTAGAGGCTCCAGGGAGAATACGTTTCCTGGTGTTTCCCAGCTTCTAGAGTACGCCTTCACTTCTTGCTCACGGCCCTTTCCTCCATCTTTAAAGCCAGCAATGTTACATCTTTCTGACTACGCTTCCATCGTCACACCTCCCTTGGACTGACAATAGCTGGGAAAGGTTCTCCACTTCTAAGGACTCGTGTGGCTACACTGCACCATCCCTATAACCCAGGAGAATCCCCCATCTCAGAGTTGTTAACTTTAACCACATCTGCAAAGTCCCTTCTGCTGGGTGAGGTAAAACATTGACTGGTTCCAGGGATTTGGACATTGACAACTTTCGGGTCATTATTTTGCCTAACATACCGGACATGGCATTTTGCTTCTTCCACTCAACTCTGACTGTCCTGCACTTGGTGGCTCAGCCGACCTATGGAAGCTACTCTGCCCAGCTGAATGCATGACCATGAGTCTTCAGTCCAGGAGCTGAAGTTGGGTGGGCTGAGAAGTGAGAAGACTAAGGAGATGTGGCCAATTCAGAGCCACTCGCTAAACCACGGGACAGCTATTATAGACTCATAAGCAAGGTAAGTCTATTTGATTTTCAAATGAAGAAAAACCCAACAGTTTCCTTCATCCCACAACTGTTTCCAATTTTGATATCCTATGGTTGATTACAAAGAACGTGTGCAATTATGTTCCCTTTTTTGGAGCCTGAAATGAAAGTGTAGTGAAGGTCTGGAAGACATTTAGCACCTGTGGGTCTGGGCTGCCGCTCAAATGCAAGGTGTTTGGCCAGGTGTTTGTTACTAGAGTTCACCTAATGGCTTGCCCTGACTGTTCTTTCATTGACTCTTTCCGTTTTCCTGTTGGTATTAGGTGCAATTATAAGCCTTTGGGTCGTATAATTTGAACTTAGAATTCATGTGCAAGACAGGGGCTTGATCCTTGGCCTTTTGTCCTCAAACAATGTCTCAGTCTTTAGGAGGTGAAAAGTAGCAATTATCAGACATTTTCTTGGCAGATGAGTGGAATCTCTGCTTTCAAGACAATTTTGTTTGACATTTTAGGGATTAACCCAAGACTAATATTTGTCCTCTGCCCCAGTCATGCATTTAGCTGCGTGTTCTTGGGAAAGTCAGTCAACCTCTCTGACTCTGCATCAGAAGCTGCCTCTATTCCTGGAGGCATGCGATGAGTGTGGTAGGAATGCTGTGGTTGCTGCCAGGTTAATGTGATTGTGGGCTATGGGCCCTGCAGGTGGGGAGCATGGGAGAGGGTGCTGGCCCAGTTCCATGGTGGTTGAGACTTCTGTTGGGCCCGGACCAGAGGTAGGAACTCAGCCAGTGCAAAGTGAAGTTATGGAGGAGCATAAACCAAGAGCCTGGCAGAAGATGCTTGTCTGCTGAGAGAAGATCAGAATGGACAGGCAGAGAGGCGTAGAGATGCAGGCAGAGGTGGGGAAGGGGATGGCCAATGACTCGTCGGTCCTGTGAACACTCACCTTTCCATGAATCTCCCTTCACCTGGGCTACCTGGAGTGGTTTTCTGTTCCTTGTACCCAAAATGTCTTTGAGGAGATTGAGGAGTCAAGATGTGTTGCATTTTGTCAATGAGATCATTTTTATAGGTCTTATATAAATAAGTTAATATTTAGTGTGAGTCTTTTAACTTCTAAATTTGTCTTTCAAGTTCTAAATTTTAAAGTCTAAATTCTGACTCAGCTCTCCTAAGGAAAACCCAGGGAAAGAATCTTCCAGGAAGCTGTGTGGACCAGGGGCAGTGGTAACGGAGGGGAGAGGGGAGGGAAGGAGCAGTTCTGAGCTCTGGAGCCCTCCTCCCTTGGCCAGGTCCTTCTCAGCCTCAGTCTCTCCTTCCAGTGCTAGTTCTCTCTTTTTTTTTTTTTTGAGACGGAGTCTGGCTCTGTCACCCAGGCTGGAGTGCAGTGGCTGGATCTCAGCTCACTGCAAGCTCCGCCTCCCGGGTTTATGCCATTCTCCTGCCTCAGCCTCCCAAGTAGCTGGGACTACAGGCGCCCACCACCTCGCCCGGCTAGTGTTTTGTATTTTTTAGTAGAGACGGGGTTTCACTGTGTTAGCCAGGATGGTCTCGATCTCCTGACCTCGTGATCCGCCCGTCTCGGCCTCCCAAAGTGCTGGGATTACAGGCTTGAGCCACCACGCCCGGCCCCAGTGCTAGTTCTTGATGAGGCGGTCATTTCTTTGTAGGGCCTTATTTCCTCACTACAACACAAAGAGGCAGAATCAGGTGCTCTCAAGGCCTCAGGCTGTGATTCCAAGAGTGCAGGGATGATTTTAAGGGGGAGGAAAGAGGGCGTTAGAATCTGGTGAGAACCCAAATCACCAGGATGCCCCACTCCCTTCCTCTGTATGCACTTACGCATACAGCAGGGATTGAAGGGGACCATCGAGGAGAGGAAGCTGGACAAGTGAAACCAACAGCAGTTTCTGCTGAAAAAATGTGTCTCCCCCTCAGCCTCATCACACCCTTCTCAGGCCGCCCTCTCATTTGGTTTCCCACGTTCCACGGATGGATGTAGCACCTCTGTGCAACACATCAATTCATCATTGATCACCCCACCTCCTCAGGACCCTAAGACTGCAAGGAAAGGAGAGGCAGCTATCTGGTCTGTTAGTCCCACATTCATTTACTGGATGTCTTCTGAATACAGAGCTGGTCACTGAATTACAGGACACCAGGGCTGGCAGAGCCCTGATAAATCATCTGGTCTGACCCTCGTGCTACACAGATGGCAGCACTTACAAGGAGAGGTTAAGTGACTGGCTTAAGGTCACACAGAGGAGCTAAGGCCCGAATTCAGATCACCTGTCAGCAGTTCATTGTGCTTTCCACGCCACCCTGTTGCCGGGGGAGGGTGAAGATGATGGATTAGCTTATGTGAGCATAAAACAGTGGAAAACACACACATTTCCCTAAGTGCTACAAATTAGTAAGAACCCCAGGAAAAAGGCAGACACAAGGGATTTTTTTAGAAAGTAAAATTGAAAAGCATGGGGGTAAACTCTTGCTTGTAAATGGTGATCACATTAGGAATAGGTGGGGAAAATGTTTTGGGGGAAGGCGTCTTTGTTTTTCTTCCTTCCCTGCTACATTTGTTCTCTAATCCATGCTCTCATCAGCAACACTATTCTCATGCTATTTTTCTTTTCCCTGACATATTTATCACCTTATTTTCATATTATACTATAAACCTTGGTATATACAAGTTTTTAAAGCAGTCATTTTTAATGCAAGATAACACACCAAGCTTTGAGGCCCCCAGTAAAATTGACTAAGGACATCTGGCATTAAAACGCTTACGTTTCCTCTCTAGTAAAACCTGCCATCCATTGGCTGTCTGTAAAAAGTAACACAGGAATGAAAATGGGCTGGCATTTTGAAACCAAAAATACTCCCCAAAATCGCACTTTTCTTATTTCAATTCAAAAACTTCAAGATAGATCACCTGACATTGAGAGGTGATATTTGGAGCAATTGCTTATTTTTATCTAATTGAGTTTGATTACATACAAGTCCCAGTTAACTCATCTACTAATTTTTCCTGACAGGAATAGAAGGTAGTACTAAATGGGTAATTGGAATTAAATTCTAAAAACACAAATGTTGTAGGTCCTTATGAAAATAAAGCATTTTTATTTATTTCTCTTGACAACTCAAAACTACATATTCTAGTCTCTTTGATAGAACAACCTTGGTTAAAATGAAACCCCTGAAGGCGCTGGAGACCCTGTGGGTGTTGTCAGGTATGGATAGTTTTTCTTTTCAGGAGGGTGAGTAAGCTGTGACCGCAGCTTCTGAGCAATAGGCACCACAGGTTATGATGGTTTCCACTTCCATTGCCCCTTCCAAACCCACTGGTCCTTTGTAGGAGGCATGATACCCATTCTGCCCTCAGTGATTCTTGGTCAAAAGGCTACCTATTGAAGATGTGTGTATACACTTAAGATTATGCACGCTTGTTCTTTTGATTGTTTATTATCAATATCTGTATATCTGTTTCAGTGACACATCTATTCATATCTGAAATAAGAGTGATTTATTACCGCCAAATAAAAGACTGAGACTGGTGTCAACATGAGCCCTCAATTTCTACCCTAAGTAAAATCATAGAACAGGTTGGGGAAAGTCATCTAGGTGCTCAGCGGACTGATGGGGGCCATCTCTCTTCCCACCCATTCTTCCTCATTGCCTGGTGGGTTTTTCCATTACCAGTGCAGGGGCCTAAGGTTATTGGAGAAAAGAGAAGATACAACCGAAAGCACCAAGTTCTCTAGGTGTCTAACCTATAGGTGGATAGGCTGTAGCACAGGGTGGAGTCCCTCAAACAAATGCTCTAATAGTCAGGGTTGAAAGCAGATCCAACCTTCTTGATTTACAGATAAGGAAACTGATAATCAGAGAGGTGAAGGCCTAGCCCAAGGCCACACAGCTTGTTAGTGGCTAAGTTAACACTCACACCCATCTCTCCTATTTTCCAGACAAATAAATACTCTTGAGTGCAAATGCCATCTAGTTACAAGTGTTTTTTGATCTGTCCTTTCCTTCAGGAAGCCACAGATTTCTTAAATGGCATCTGGATTGCTTCAGTTTTTTTCATTTACATTTGCATTAGGGAAGAGAACAAATCTGTGTTCAAGAACATGTTGGTAATATTTGTGGCATAAAATTAAGCACATGGCATGACTTCCTTTCTGGATTCAGAACATTAACTGCACTTACCCATACTGGACAACACCCATCAGTGGACCGGCAGGGCCAATGTCAAGAGCTTGGGCAACACCAGCCAGGAGCTGCTTCTGGATTCGGAATCGCCGTTTGCCAATGCTGGTGCTCCCATCAATTAAAAACGACAAGTCAATTTTGCAGTCTGCGGAATGGAAAAAGACTATGATTCTCATGATCTCTCACTGCATTTACCTGGGCATCCTCTCGTTCCTCCTTCTCCATCAGAGCCCCCTGAGAAATGAAAAGAAATGGAAAAAAAGGTAGTAAGATGCAGGGTATATTTATTTACATCCCACAGGGGTTTCCCTGAGCACCAGGGTCTTGGACACTTGGGCTATTCCTTATTTCCATAACCATTTAAAACTCTACGTATCTGCCACAATTACGGGTTTCAGAAGCAGCGACGTCCTAGCCAAGCTTGGGAAGGCTATCAATGGTTTCCTAGGCTCAGATCTTCTAAGTGCAGACTCCCCGTTGTGAGAATTCATCAAGACTGAATCTCAAGAGTGTGTGACTTTTTGCTCTCACCCTAACTTTTTAGAAATAAGTGTTGGATTTTTATAAGGTGTGAGAGATCTGCAAGGCCAGCACTGAGGGCGGGCGGGCATTATAGAATAAGAAATTGATATCCATATTCTCCTTCATTTCCCTGGGCAAGGCAACCAAAGAAATTATCCACATATATGTATAGGATGTCAGTCCTTGTTTGTAGCTATCTTAGAGTTTTTTCTTTCTTTCTTTTAGTTGTGATGAAGACTAGGATAGTTATTCTGGCTTAGGATCTCTGGATCTCTGTGGATCACTATGAAGGTTATAAGAGAGGTAAAGGAACTAGTGAAAACCCACACAGGTTAATGGAAATTAGTGTTTTCTTTGCTGTAGACAGGAATGATATCATCTCAGTATGATAAAACTGACTATTCAATGCTGATAAGAGGTTCTTATTGGGAGCTATAGATCCCTTTGATTAGTAAAAAGTGAAAAATAAATTATTTAACAGTTGCAGTTTAGAAGACAAAAATGTTTCAAAACAGATCTCCATACAGAGGGGGAAAAAAAGAAGGCCGGGCGTGGTGGCTCATGCCTGTAATCCCAGCACTTTGGGAGGCCAAGGTGGGCGGATCACAAAGTCAGGAGATCAAGACCATCCCGGCTAACATGGTGAACCCCCATCTCTACTAAAAATACAAAAAATTAGCTGGGCGTGGTGGCGGGTGCCTGTAGTCCCAGTAACTCGGGAAGCCGAGGCAGGAGAATGGCGTGAACCCAGGGCGTGGAGCTTGCAGTGAGCCAAGATCGCGCCACTGCACTCCAGCCTGGGAGACAGAGCAAGACTCCGTCTCAAAAGAAAAAAAAAAAAAAAGAGAGTAAAGTTGGAAATTTCTAGGCTGCTGTATCCAAGAGGACACTGGGGCACTGCCCATCGGGGGTGGGGAGCAGCGGCCAGACAGGCCTGCACCTCTCTGATCTGCACACAACCACCCACATTCTCTACTGTGCATTGTTGCCATGGGGCTGGAGGAGAAGCTCTGTAGGTGGAGAGGGTTGTTGCTAGTTTAACAAAATCGTTTTAAAGAGGAAAGCAATAAATGAACATGAGTTGACAAAGTTTTGAGCAGAAGAATTGATGAGAAATATTTATTGCTGAGTGCTACAGCAGAACTGTGATTATGAGAAAAGTTATACCTGAGAATGTGTTTTATTATCTTGCAGTGTTGCATGGCAATCAAAACCAGGGAAGTAGGAGACGAGAGGGACCCGTCTGGGACTGGCTGACTTCGCTCCATCTAGAATCAGGGCACCTGTTTGTACCTTGGCTCAGTAGCAAATCTCAAAAGAAAAGCTTTTACCTCCTGTCGGCCTGCCTGTGCAGTGCCTACCAATTCATCCTTTGCAGTTGGCTTCCCTTGTCCTTTGCTGCCCCCAAACTGCCTATACCCAAGCATGATCTTGAGATGAAGAATGAAAGAGGCAAATAAAGTCCAGAAGCAGAGTTTAAAGATGCCACTAAAACCTGGGGTAAAGCAAAGGAGAAGCAGCATGTGATTCTCATAAGCAGCTTGTCATATTGTTGATTCCCAAGGAAGGCCAACTCATTTTTTTTCTGGCTGGGCTTGCAGTGTGAATTGTTGCCAGCAGGTGGCAGTGGAGTTCTTTAGGGCTTGCCGCCCACTAGCACCTACAGTTTGCTAGACTCTCAGGCTCCACCCAAACCTATAGAGTCAAGGCTGCATTTTAACAAGATCCCCAGGTGATTCCTGTGCACAGTAAAGTTGCAGAAGTACTCCTGAGGTGGGGTTTCCCTTCCAGATGTCAGTAGATTAGTTCAATATGCCTTTTGGAATAAAGTATTTTTGGGGAACAACTGTTAGTTAGAATAAGGGAATTTTCTTTTTACATGAATAAAGTACATGGATATTGTAGCATCTATTTTGATTCCTCACAGGCAGTTTTTCCTCATTTCTTACATCTTGAATTGTGTTCAGGATTAACACATTCATCTCATAGTTAGGTCTTAAGAAGGTGAGCTGTTTCTCTATTGCTTAATTCTCTTTACTCACTAGCCTGATGGCTGATACCAGGGTTATCTTTGCTCCTCTTTTAAATGACAATGGTTCCAGCTCAGGGCATGTTTTGACTGAGACCCATGGCTTTCTTATATGGAGATGAAAACATTCTGATCTGAAGATGCCAACATCAATGCTAACAGGTAGAATTGGGTTATGCAATGTTCAGTGTGAGCAATTTATTATGGCTACAGAAGAGGTCACCGGTTGAAAGTCAAGGAAGAGAAAGATATAGAATCTATGGGAATCAATCTACCAATTTATTTAATTGCTCTAGTTTCCTTCAACATGGTACAATTTTACAGATTAATGCTTTGTATTGTCCAATACATCAAGCCAGTGTTTCTTAACTCTGGATACATATCAGAGTCACATACATATCAGGGTTGCTAATGCAGCTTCAACAAATGAAGACTCCTGGGATTCACTCTGGACAGTGCTTCTCAAGGGTAAATGTGCAAAGGAATCAATCACTGTAGAACCAGCAAGTCTGGGGTGGAGTCTGAGATTCTGTGTTTCTAACAAGCTCCCTAGTGATGCTGATGCTGCTGGTCTCCAGACCACACTTTGGGTAGCAAGGTCTAGGGAGAACCTGATACAGAAGGTATGAGGCAGGAAGGTGGGCATCTCTAATAATGTCTTCAGGTGATTCTCATATGCAGCAAGGTTGAGCCTCACTGTCCATTGGTGGCTGACTAGTAGTGACTTTCTAGAGGAAATTGCAGGTGCTTTCCTTCCATACCTTGTAGCCTACTACTATACCGTTCTCATTTTCCTTATTTTTCTCTGGTTCTTCCTTTCTGATATCCTCAGGTGGTTTATCCTCCACCTAGTGTGGTTCTTCAGGCTTACGTCTTGTGTTTCTTCTTACTTTACTCTCTCTCCCTAAGTCACATTTTCTGTTCTCATAGCCTCAGTTTTGAACCATAGCTCATCGTCTTACAACTCTAAATTTCTGATTGGGCTGTTCCTTCTGAATGTCAGATCTGGGTAGTCTTCTCTCTACCAGATCAAATGTCTTGAAGAAGATGATAGACATAAACCTGCTCCATCCCCGGTATTCCTCACTGTAGTACCATTTACCTAGTTGCTCAGCTCATCTTTAACTTCTCCCTCTCTCAAACCTCTGCCTTCAATCCTATAGATTCTTCCTTCTCTGTATCTCTTGAATATGCCCATTTATCTTCATTTCCACTTCCAACTCCGAGCTCTGGCCACCATCATTTGCACTAGACAGTTGCCCCTGCCAACCTGCCCATCTCCTCCTTTCATCCTTCCTTGTCTTTCTGTTTCATCCCATTCTTCACCCTGTTGCCATAGTGATATTACAACATCTTGAGCCTCTCTCCCTCATGCACATAGACAGTTTATATCCTTCAAAAGCTTCCTTTTCCCCTTAGAACAAGGTGTCAAAAGAGAGGAGATAAATAGATCCATGGTAGGAGAGAGGCAGGTTTGAGTGGGAGTGAGTGGGAAGAGAGGAGAGAGCAGTTCAGATGTCAAAGACACCGTGGGTTTCTAGTTGTCAATTAACTTACTTGGATCTCCCAGGGGTACTGGCTCCAAAGACTGTGTGCTCAATTCTTCTTTTGGAACACGTCCTGGAAAGAGCAGTAAAACTTTTGGTGACTTACAAGGACAGGAAGCAACTGGCCTTACCCCAGGGAAGGGGACATAATGGATATTCACACCCAGCTTGGGGGCTTGGCTTAAAACTAACTGTGCTTTTCTTTACATTACCCCCATCCTGAGAAAAATAATAAATTAATATTTACTTACAGCCTATCAAAAACATAGTACTCTGCTGAGGGATTTGAAATAGGAGACTTGAGTTCTGCTCTCGTTAATTTATTATTTATTCTGAGCCTTAGTTTTGTTATCTGAAAGCGTTAAGCACTTTGCCATTGTAAATTATGCCTCTGTAAAAATCTGAAAATCTTGAGCCACAGAATGTGTCTTCCTCGAATAAACCTCCACCGTGTCAAGATCATGTAGGTCTTCAGTCAACATTTGGTGACTGAGACAAAGAACGAAGATGAGTAAGGCGCAAGGAGGACAATCTAATGAGGACTGGATGTGGACTGGAGAAAGACAGTTTATTTAAGAGCAACTCAAATAAGAGGGCTTAAAATGCACCTCCTCCCTCCTAGCTGTTTGAGACTAGAAGTAGAAATGCAAAAAGGTTTCATGCTGTCAGAAGCTGTGCGTATGGGTTGCATTTCAGCCTTGGGGAAGGGGGTTTCTTTAGAGCCATTTACATGTGAGCCAAATTCATAAATATACCATTTAAAGAAATAAAGACAACAAAAGCGAATTTTTTCAGGCTTGGTAAGACAAATGGGCTTCCCAGGAAGAGCGGCTTGCAGCACCGGAAGTGAGTCTCCCATTTTTAGGATGCCCGGAAGTTCCGGGATTCCCCGGGGGTGGAGGAAGATGCGGGGGCCATTGCTAGCGCTTGGCTGCAGTGAGCCTTCTACTAGCTTATTTTTTCCAGTTTGCAAAGCACATGATTTCATCCTTCCATTAAAGGCCAGCTAGCTCATCTCACTTCCTCACATCATTTTAAACATTCACTTTGGGTGTCTAACAGCATTTCTCAGCCAGGAGCCTGTCGTGGAAACGCCCCAACGCGCTGCGTTGGAGGAAGGGGAGAAGTACAAGTCCAGAGGCGGAGTCCTCTCTTTCACCTCCTTCTTCCCCTACCAGTACAATCTTCCCTCCTACGAAGAGCTGGAAGGTCTTGTTTGTTGGAGTTTCGAATATTTAATGCAGTAGGCAGCGAACAACACCCATTCTTGTGAAGGGAAAACCTGAAAGCCATTTTGCAAAGGAGGAAGTCGAGTTGGAGAAAGTTAAAGTGTGCTGCCAGATGGAGTGAGGATCCAAACCCATTTTGAGGGTGGGAAACTAGCTCCCTTCTAGCTTTTTGTCTTCACGTTTCCTCTCTCCCTTTTGTTATCCAGTATTGCTCCTTACCCCAGACCTCCCTAGGGAAGGAGTTTCAGTGTGCCCTTTGCAAGACCCTTAAGTCAGAGGCGGGAGCCATTAGAAATCCTAGGCTAGCGGAGCTCAGCCACTCTGCCAGCTGGATTATTAGACTCTTAGTTCTGTTATCCTATGCATCTTGATCCAGGCGTGACTGAGAGGTTGGGCTGTATAATTACCTTCATCTAAAAGGACCGATCCAGGTTTCCATGAGTCCATCTCTCCTGATTTTCAAAATTGAAAAGAAGCAAAACTTGTTACTTAAACCAAACCAGTAGAAACTCTCGAGTGAATTGCCGGGATGACAAGGTTTCCCCATTGTGTCCGAAAATTAAAGAAAGGAACAGAGGGCCAGAATTTTGGATGAAGCAACCTAAAATCTGTATGATTTTTTAAAATCTGAAGCTCTTAAGGTCAAAGTCATAAACATCTTTACCAGTTTCTTTTTCATTATGCACCAAGAATCTTGGAATAATGGGAATCCTCGGATTCAAAAGGAACTAAAAGTTCATCCATTCCAAACCATCTCCCAACCTGTTTTTACAACATCCCTGGCCTGCGAGTGGCTGGCTAGGGCTTGAATACCTCCAGAGAGAGAGGATTCAGTATATATTCAACCAAAGTAGTAGATTCCTTCTTGCACTATTGAGACTGAATCTTTTGTCCTAAATCCTGTCCCATCTATCCATAAGTCCACACTTATTAAGCACTCACTATGTGCCTAATATCGTTCTAGGTACATTTGTCCCACCTGTTTGAATTCCCTTGGAACTACACAGAACAAATATGGCCCTTTCAGGGAATAGGCAATCCGCTTATTTCCTGAGATTCTGCTTCTCGGTGTGTGACTCAAACAGAATAAAGGAAAGTAGCACCTGGACCTATATGCAGTAAGATGTTTAATGGCCTTCATCACAAACTGGTGCTGATGAAGTAGAAGGGGTGGAGGGGAGGGGGAGAGTCTTACCCAATAATCTCTGATCTTTTTTGGAAAATCATGGCTGAGAGGGGCTCAGGGGCAGCACAAATGTGTCAGAAAGCCTTATAACACAGAAATGGCTGTTTCCATTTCTTTCTGCTTCTCTCCCTCCTTTCCTCTCTTTTCCATGTCTCCCCTCCCTTCCTGCCTCCTTCCCTCCATCCCTCCCTCCTTCTCTATCTTAGATCAGAAAGTTGAGAGCATGATCAGCTTTTTATTTCTTAAAGGTTATCAGCTTTTCTGCCAGCTGAAATTACTAACACACTGAAAAAAGGTGATATTTTTCTTTATGTGATGAAGATGCCAGGCAGTTTTGAAAGGCAATCTGTTCTCACACATTCTGGTTTAATGGTGAGACCTGAGTTTAATCTAGTTCAGTCATTAACCAGGTGTGTGACCTTGAGCTAATCACAAACCCTTTGTGAGCCTTAGTTTCTTTGTAAGTAATATAAGCAGATTGGGCAGGATAGTCTCCACATTCAAAATATTTATGAAATGCTTAAACATTCTGATCAAGAACGTTCTGCTTCTTTAGCCTTATTACTTTATCGCCACCTACTGGTGAAAATATGCACTTTACCCTTTTCCTAAAAAAAGGTGCTGCAGGCTTCTCTCAGTTTTTGCCCAAGGCTTGCTTTCTTTTTCTTTTTTCTGATGCACTCTTGAATGTCAGGAAGATTAGGATGCTGGGTGCTCTACTACTTTATCAGGAGATAAACAGTCCCCCAACATCAGGGATTTCCAAGCCTCTTGCTCCTGTCTTAGAAGCCTGTCCTTATATTAACGCCACTTTCAGTTAGTTTGGGACAAGTTTGAACCAAATTACATTCATCCAAAAGCCAAAGGCTGAAAAATATTTGGACAGCTGAGACTTGGTGTTTTTTGGACTCAGTAGTAATGAGAAGTAAATTTGTGAGAACATTTGTATTCTGGCGTCAAGGAGGAACAGCGTGGTATCAAGAAAAAAGACGTCAGAAGCCCGTCCTGGGTCTGCCAGAGACCAACTGGGAGCCTGGGGAGCTCACTTACCTTCTTTCCGGTTCGCCTCCAGTTTTTTCCAGTGTAGGGTCGTCATAAAGACTTTCCCTGCACTGTCACATGGAGGAGACTCGAAGGAGGTAAATGTGTATAAAATCACTCTGAAAAGTGTACGTCACTCTTAGAAAAGCAGGGAATTATTTTTGTGTTTTGTGACAATTCTTGCTTGGTCATCTCATAGATACAGTCATGTCTAAAAGGAGTGTTGGTTCTAATACTGCATGTTCTCACTTACAAGTGGGAGCTGAATGATGAGAACACATGGACACATGGTGGGGAACAGCACATGCTGGGGCCTGTTGGAGGGTTGGGAGGGAGGGAGAGCATCAGGAAGAATAACTAATGGATACTGGGTTTAATACCTAGGTGATGGGATGATCTGTATAGCAAACCACCATGGCACACATTTACTTATGTAACAAACCTGCATATTTGGCACATGTACCCCTGAACTTCAGATGCAAGTTGGAAATTAAAAAAAAAAAAAAGGTGTATTGGTTCTGAGTGATTTCTGGGGTAAAAATATAGAAGCCATTGGTGTTTATGGAGAGCTTGCTTAGTGTCAGGCATTGACTGAGCACTTTCTATGTGTTAAGTCACAATCATCCAGTGACTTAGCTGCAGCTATGATCCCATTTTACAGGTAAGGACATTCACACACAGGGAGCGGCAGAACAGAACTTTAAGCCCAGGCAGGCAGGCTCCAAAGCCTACCCTTAACCACCATCTGTTTCTCACACACGAGGAGGAGTCATCATTGCTTCAGCATCTCAGGGTACTTGGTTAGGCCACTGAAGAGCTGGGCCTGGCCCAGCCACCTGCAACTCATGCTAATGTAGTCAAGTCTTCAAAAGGGCCCAGAACCATCCCTGCTCCTAAGACTGTGGTATAATCTTGGTGCTGGTTCCAGCTCCTTCTGTTCCCTGTACATCTAGAAGTCACCAACACAGGACCCAAGCAGGGCCTGCAAACATGGCCCTTCGGGCTCTCAAATTTTGTAAGACAGAAGCCCAAGTGGCCCTTCAGCTCCCTGGTTTCTTCCCAGTGACTCCCCTGGGGTGTAGTTTTTAGGAGGAAGTGGCTCTGAAAGGCAGCAGGCCTCTGGACCAGCAGAATCTCTAGGCTTCCCTTCTCTTCACCTGGCTTCATGTCCCAAGAGCTGCACATTCGGTGGAGAGCAGATTCTTGCTGTACTGAAGTGGGGGGCACTAAGAGGGTGGGGTGTTGCAGCTGTGCCCAGGGTGTTGCCATGCTGGTAGCGCATCGCACAAGGACTCTCAGAGAAGGCTGAGGACAGTCTGGGGTCCTGGGTGTAAGCCAGCATGTCAACAAAGCATCGACAGTCCCAGGTTTATACATGGGCTACCATCCAAGGCTCGGTGTGGGGTATTTTTTGGGAGACCTGGCAGCCTTTTCTCTTGGAAACAACATTAACTCTATTGTTAGGTTTCCAGACCAGTGAAGCTTCTTTGACACAAACATAGCTCCTGGTACGAAGCCAACCAGCGTAAGGATGGTTCCGAGGAAAAGCCACTGGGTTTTAACTTGAATTATCAGGAGCCCATCACCCCCACCTCCTCCATACAGCAGGAGTAGACTGCCCCAACTCCCAGAACCCTGGTAGGAGGGGTAAAGGCTGGCAGTGGGAGACCAAGTGCTTACGAGGCAGTGGCATTGCTGATGACTCTGAAGCGGGAGAGTGTGGGACCTGTGAAGGCAAAAGCCCCAGCAGCGCAATTCTAGAATTTGAAAATATTTGATTCATGTTTGCAGTTCTAATGTACAGCATAGTATCTGACATATAGTATGCTCAATAAATATTTTTAAAAATTAAATAACAGGTCCCCTTCCTGAGAGCTTCAGCTTAAATGCAGGAGGAGGGGTACATGAATTTCTATCTGTGGCTGAAGGCACCGTGGGAGAGGGTGGCAGGCATCACTCATGGGTCGTACACCTGGTGTCCTGTAGAAAGGAGGATGACAACATCATCAGGTCCACATGTAGCTGCTTGTGTCTGGGTTGATCTAAACACAAAGGAGGTGTTTAGTGCAGACCGCAGGATTTGGTTGCCCCACATGATATATTTTTATCAGTAACGGGAATGGAGACAGGTGGCATGTTTATCCGTTTTTCAGATGACACAAAGATTACAAGGATGTTAACACATTAAATGACAGAACTAATACTCAGGAAGACTGCAGCCGACTAAACAAAGGAAGGATTTAATAGAGATAGGTGATTTTTCCAATGTGGGCTTCAAAAACTCGATTGTACCTAGGCAGGATTGAGGTGATCTGTTTCTACGTAGGTATATGATAAAAAGTCCTGATCATGAGGTCAGGAGATCGAGACCATCCTGGCTAACACAGTGAAACCCCATCTCTACCAAATATAAAAAAAATTAGCTGGGCATGGTGGTGGGTGCCTGTAGTCCCAGCTACTTAGGAGGCTGAAGCAGGAGAATGGTGTGAACTTGGGAGGTGGAGCTTGCAGTGAGCCGAGATTGTGCCACTGCACTCCAGCCTGGGCTTTAGGTATTGCAAGCTCAGTAGGAGATGAGCCAATGGTGAGACAAGGCTTACTCCAAATGGAACTTGGGATGTTTTAGTGGAAGCAGAGTATTTAGGACTACAGAGGCAATTGCCTGGCACACTACCCAGGCAACATTGTGTTTGGGGTGCCCTGGTGTATGAATTATTAATAGTCTACAGCATAGTTAGAGGGTGTACTGTCAAGTCATGGAAAGACCTATTGGAGGGATTAAAGAAATATCCTGGAAAAGATGAGATATAAAAAAAGACATGAAGTCTGGCTTCATGTATTTGAAAGGCCCTCTAATTTGAGACACTCTCAAAGGTTCTCAGCCTTTTTATGTTCTAAAAAATTGTCAAAGACCCCAAAGACCCTTAGTTGGTATGAGTTATAGCTATTAATTTTTATCATTTAGAAATTACAACTATGCATCTTCTCATGTGAAACGGAATACTAACTGGCAATTTATTCAACTATTAATTTATTTTCACTTATTTTATTTTATTATTTCATTCTTTTTTTTTTGAGATGGAGTCTCCCTCTGGCCTAGGCTGGAGTGCAGTGGTGCCATCGCAGCTTACTGCATCCTCTGCCTCCCAGGTTTAAGTAATTCTCCTGCCTCAGCCTCCTGAGTAACTGGGATTATAGGCACCACCACCGGCTAATTTTTGTATTTTTAGTAGAGGCAGGGTCTCACCATGTGGACCAAACTAGTCTTGAACTCTTGACCTCAAATGATCCACCCGCCTTGGCCTCCCAAAGTGCCGGGATTACAGGCGTGAACCACCGCACCCTGCCTAACTATTAATTTACTTCAAAGTGACAATATAATTATTATATTTTAACGTAAGTGTTAATTTTTACTGAAAAATAACTGTTTTCTAAAACCAAGGGTTTGGTGAGAAGAGTGGCAAATGTCTCCAATGTCTATCATAATAGAAGATAGCTGGAGTCTGTTATCAGCTCCTGCAGTCAGTTGTGATATGTTGTTTTTGTTGAAATATGTGGAGAAAATCTGTCCTCACAATGACATGTAGTCAGAGAAGGGAAGATGTCATGGGATCTCTGAAAGCAGGGTCTTTGGACCACACTTTGAGAACCACTGCCTTAGACAAATTAGTAACGAGGAACTGAAGTTCTGGATAGTTACGTCTAACAGTTTCACCCACCAAATGAAGGGGCTGGGAATTCCCTACTACGTGAAGTATAGGGTAAAGGCCTCTGTCTGGCACACCATAAGTGATTCATTTTTAGGTGAGAAGTTAGACCAGATGTACTTTATACAATTCTTTCCAATTCCATAATCTGACAATTTTATAGCTGAGGAACTGGGCAGCTTGCCTTGTATACATGACTGCATCTGAGATGAGAGCTGGTCGAAGGATATCTAAGAACTCCAAATGTTCCTACATGCCTTTACTCAGGGTGTGCAAATGGCTTCCTCCCCCTGCAGGAGCCATAATGGGGCTTCCTAACTAGTCTAGGTCTGAGCACCTAGAGGGTGTTGCGGGAGTCCTTTAAGTCAGGAAGACTCCGACAGTTCATGGGAGGCTCTGAGGCACTCAGAGCAAAGTTGCAGGGATGATGGTGAAGAGAGAAGCAGCAGAAATTGGGTAGGATTTGAAGGTAAAAAGGAAACTAGGAACATCCGTGTGGGTCAAGACAGAGTGGCATTATTGGGAGCATAAAGGAGAATGAAGGAGAAACAGAGAATCCCAGAGCTGTAGAACTGGAGGACGGTAAACTCAGAAAAAGGGAATGAGGCCAAACGCATTCAGCAGAATACAGCCTTGAAACAAACCCAACATTGTCAGGCAGTAAAAAATTGAAGATGCAAATCAGGTAATGTGCCTCCTTGCCAACCATCCCCCATGCCATATCCCAACCACGTGCTGTGTTTGGGTATTCGTGCTTTATCCAGGAGGCCAGTCTGAGGATGGGCCTGGTAGGTGCAGAGTAGTGCAGAGACTGCTTAGTGGGGGAATCTCTTGAGGGGACACAAAGTAATGACAGCCCTTGGGTGTCTTTGTTGACAAAGATCTTCTCTTTGACGCACTGAGAACGGATCAATTAAAGAGACATTTTCTCAAGGTTAAATATCTCAGCATGCCCCCAAAGTCTGGTGACCTGAAGTTGAGCTGCAGAGGCCAAGAGCAAGTGTGTGGGGGAAGTCTTCCTGTTTGCAAAGTGCCACAGAGCAGATTCCCAGGGAGCAGGGATGGTAAGCAGTGGGCAACTTACCCAGGCCGATATCCGCTCTAACAGGTTTCTGGAAGGCAGCTCCTGAAGGATCTTGCCTTTGGATACCTGAGGGGATTACACAGGGTCAGCTGATGTACACACAGCCAGCAGGCTGCTTTCTTTCCTTATTTTGCCCCCTGGTGAAAATTACCTTAGTTCAGAGTTTCCTTGGAAGTCAGCTGAGCTCTCTGTGCCTGGCTGTACTTTTGGGGGTTGCAGAGGAGGCAAAAATCTTGGCCAAGGGGACAGGAGGAAACAGTGCCCCATGACTTCGCCTCCTGAAGAGTCCCACGAGTCTGTGGAGGCCTAAGATGGCCTTGGAGTCCTTGCCCTGGCCAGTGTTCTGATTCTCAAGCCTTTTTGTCCAGGAAAACAGCATGTGCATTGGCAAAGGTGCAATTGTGAAGCTCATAGAAGCTGCCCGCCCTGACCAGAGGAGCCCATGGGGCCCTTGTTCCTATCCAGTAGCAAGTAAAACAGAACCTACAGTTTCTAAGAACATGTGGAGAGTGGACGAGTATCCCCCAGCAGGGGGAAGACCTGAACACCCCGCCGATTGTAGGTCCTTCTGGTCCTAGTGCCCTGTGGCTTCAGAGGGAATGGTATACTTCCACCAAGTGTATCAGCCCATAGACCGGGCCGTGAGTAGAGTTTGTGGAAACCATCAAACCCTGCTAGATTTTCCTTTCTAATCTCTGCAGGCCTTTACAGTGCTGCAGAGAAGAGAATTTGCTGGATTCCTAGTTCTGCAGCCAAACCATTAAGAGGCATACAGAAATGAAGACAGCCAGGGGCATTTCAGAATTCATAGGTAAACTCCGGGGTGGAGGCGGGTGGGAGAGAATGTATTTCTATCCCCAGTGGCATAGAATTACTCAGGCAAAAAAGAGAAAAAAAAGGCTCTTGCCTGGGAGATGATACAAATTTCCCTCAGTGTTTTACCGTAGTTCCTCAAAAATAAGTCCCAGAGAGTGTCCCTTTTCAGGTCTGTAAGAGCCCAATTACTGAATCCTGAGACATTCCTGTCACAACCTCTACAGAATCACCTCAAGGGAACGGAGAGTGGGTCAGGGTTTTGCTTACTTAACCACTTCCTTACATGTTTTCTTATAGTTTGGACCCTTGAGCTATATCTTCTGTTGACCTAAGTGGTTTAATAGCCCTTGTCCAAATCTAAATTAAATGGCAAAGATGTGGAGAGGAACCCCATGTAAACAAGCTTAACTTTCATCAGTGGCTGGAAAGGGAGTTTAGAGTCTTACCTGAATCAGCTCCAGGCCTGTTTTGGCTGCTTGCGTAGGTGGTAGCGGACCAGAGATCTGTAAGAACATTTGACTGGTCAGAGCATGAATTTTATTTTATTTTAATTAATTAACTTATTTTTGAGTCAGAGTCTCGCTGTATGCCCAGAGCTGGAGTGCAGCAGCACGATCTTAGCTCACTGCAACCTCCGGGTTCAAGCGATTCTCCCACCTCAGCCTCCTGAGTTGCTGGGATTACAGGTGCGTACCACCAGGCTCGACTAATGTTTTGTATTTTTAGTAGAGATGGAGTTTTACCATGTTGGCCAGGCTGGTCTCAAACTCCTGACCTTGAGTGATCTGCCTGCCTCAGCCTCCCAAGGCATGAGCCACTGCGACCGGCCAATAAATTTTAACCTAACTGTTTTCATTCTTTCCATGATCCAACCTAGCAAAACATTACCAAGGTCGGAAACAAGGTGAAGCTCTATATTTTGGCAGTCTGAACCTGCCTTGGAAGAGGAATTCAAATAGAAAAAAAGAAAAAGAAAAAAGAGCATTTAACTTAAAACATGAACTAAAAACTACAGGCAATAATAACCTTTGTATTTTACAACTATCAAAGTATCTTTTAGTCAAATGCCATATTTCTTTACACTTCATTATTCTGACAATAATTCTTAACTGTGCCACTCATGGGGAGGTTGAAGTAATCCTTCAATGGGAATGTCACTTAACATTCAGCAATTTGCTTAAGCTGCGTTAACATGGTATTGATGCAAATAGCATTAGCTTTCCGTCATTTTTAGAGGTACACAATGGGTTATCCTTAATTACTCTGAGTGAAGGAAACACACTTCCACATTCATTATTTATTGGGCAATTTCTCTAAAGCAAGGTTTTAAAAGGGAGAAGGGAGATAAAGCATTCTGTTAAGAGAAATGCAAAGCCTTTGGAGGGAGAAGAGAGGCACGTAAAACCCAGCTGAGGGAAAGAACCAAATGTCAAGGAGGGGAAGAGCAAGAGGGCATGGAAAAAACTATCGATTTGTCTTAGAACCTGATCTATCCAAAACCAGCTTTTGATTCTTTTTGTCTTTGTTCCAATTATTTGACACAAACTCAAAGTAGGTTTTTGTTTGTTTGTTTGTTTGTTTGTTTTTTATTTTCAGTCAGGCTCTCACTCTGTCCCGCAGGCTGGGGTACAGTGGTGTGATCATAGCTCACTGCAGCCCTGAACTCCTGGGCTCAAGTGATCCTCCTGCCTCAGCCTCCTGAGTAGCTGAGACTACAAGTGCACATCGCCATGCTCCGCTATGTTTTTGTTTTGTTTTGTTTTTTGTTTTTGAGACAGAGTTTTGCTCTTGTTGCCCAGGCTAGAGTGCAATGGCATGATCTCAGTTCCCCACACCTCCCAAAGTGTTGGGATTACAGGTGTGAGCCACCAAAGTTGTTTTTTTTTTTTTTTAATTTTTGTAGAGACAGGGGTCTTGGTCTGTTGCCCAGTCTGGTATTGAACTCCTGGCCTCAAGTGACCCTCCTGCCTCGGCCTCCCAAAGTGTTGGAAATAGGGAGGCATGAACCACCACGCCCAGCCTCAAAGCAGCCGTATTTTCTGTTTAATTATACAGATAACATAGGCTTACTGTAAAAATAAGATGATATACTATGCATAACAAGCAATCACCTTTTATCCTCTAGCCAGCAGTTACTGGTATACACTTCTGGCATACAGAGTTGTATCCCTTTTTCTGCGGGATGTACATGCTCTCGTGTACAACACACAGTTGCAAAAGTGAGACTGGTTCCCATGCTGTTTTGTAGGCTGCTTCTTTGACTGAATGACCTGCCCCAGGCCAATTCTCCCGTGGCACTAAGCACACATATTTCTCAACGTTTTACTACCTGTATAGTAACTTCTTTAACCGTTCTTCTAGTGATAAACAATTAAATCATCTCCTTTAAAAAATGATGAACAGCATCTGTGTTCATGCTTCTTCTCACCCTTGGTTGATAATTACGTTAGGGTGTATTCCTGGAAGTGTGAATTCTGAGTCATTTCTCCACACTGTCACCCAAACTGTGTATTATCAATTTCCAATGAGAGTTGGTGAGAAATGATATTTTGTTGTTTAATTTGTACTTACTTGATTCCTGGTGAAGTCGAACTTTTTTTTTTTTGGTAAAGTCTCACTCTATCACCCAGGCTGGAGTGCAGTGGCACCATCTCAGCTCACTGCAACCTCTGCTGCCCAGGTTCAAAGGTTTCTCCTGCCTCAGCCTCCTGAGTAGCCGGGATTATAGGCGCATGCCACGCCTCTGGCTAATTTTTGTATTTTTAGTAGAGATGAGGTTTCACCATCTTGGCCAGACTGGTCTTGAACTCCTGACCTCGTGATCCGCCCGCCTCGGCCTCCCAAAGTGCTGGGATTACAGGCGTGAGTCACCGGGCCCAGCAAAGCCGAATATCTTTATAACAATTTTTTTATTGGCCATTTGTAGTTGTTCTACTGTGGCTTGCCTGGTTATGACCTTTCCCCATCTTTCTTTTGGAATATTTGTCTTTTTCTTACTATTTATAAGACTGGATTTTAAGAAAAGCCTTCTCCAGATACCTTAAGGAAGATAAGCGTTCACTGGTGAGATAAGTGTTGGTAAGGGAAACTGTATGTGGAAGGAATGGGCAGTGATAGATGCTGGCCTCTCTTCCTGCTTCAAATTTCACTTTCTCCCCCTTAGCGGCCCTTGGTCAGAAGGTGGAGCCCAGGGTAGAAAGGTGAGGGATCACAGTCATCGCTATTCCCTGCCACTAGGCGGCGCTCTTCTCCCCTCCCTGGTCTACCCTTGTTTGTGGACAAGTTCAGTGCTAGCTCAGCTGAGGCAACCATGGCACGTCTTGAAATGAACTTGATTAAGAAAACAATGGAAGGCACAGCCACTCCACCTCCTTAACCTGTGGTAGATTCAGCCAGACCTATAGCTGAACTTGGAGGGATTTTCCGTCTTTTCCAGCACCCTTCTCTAAGCATATCTAGAGATCTGGCTCTCCCAGCTTCCCCCTCTGTCCCCAGGGATGCCATTGTCCTTGGCCTTGCCCATGAAGAACAGCCTCCTTCCTGCACCTGTAAGAAGTCTCTATTGCTCTGGCTTTTGGCTTCCTTGCCCCCAGCCTTGACTCACTCCCTTCTGTCTTGTTGGTTTGCACATTCATGGGTCAGTGAAGAGGCCATGATGCGGGCTTGGTGAACAGCCCCACCTTCCATCTGCATCAGCTCCTCTGCATGGGCTGGGAGAGCCCCTGTCTCTTCCTGCTGTACTTTCCGCTCTCCCTTGAGCCCTCTCCAAGTTCCCATGTCTTGTCTCAGAGGCAGATCTTGATCCCATTGTGGAATACAAATTAGTTACAGACCCCAAACGCAGGTAGCTCCTGTTTTGGCTACATACTCTTCAGGTGTCCTAAGCTGAAGCGACTTGCTGCAGGGATCTCGATGGGATGTGTTCACTGATGTAGCCCAGATTTAGAGCAGTGCCTAACACATAGTGGGCATTCAATAAAACATTTGTTGAATGAATAAGTGAATTAGGTTTTGCTTGAACACCCTGTCCACAACCAGTTCTAGAACCTTGCGCCTACAGTCACATATATAAGAGGAAAAATCTTTAATAAGTGCAATAACAACAACTCACTTGTTTATCACAGTATAAGGAGATTTGCTTTCTAATTTTCAGCCCATTTGAAGGAAAAACATGAGTTATCTAAATATTGTTTAATATAGTTGGGCTGAGATATCACAGCAAATATCTATAGCCATACATTAAGATAGGCATTCATGAAAGTCAGTTGGTTACTTAGTGCTGGAGAGGAGTGGTTAGGGGAAATGAAGAGTAACTGTTTATTGGCACGGGATTTCTTTTGGGGGATGAAAATGTTCTAGAATTGATGGTGGTGATGGTCACACAACCCTATGATTATACGACAAACCATTGAATTGTACTTTACATGAGTGAATTGTATGGTTTCTGGAAAGTATCTCATGAATACTTTTATTTTAAAAAGACATAAGCAATTAAATATTAATTTTCACTTATTTTTAGGCCTTCAGAAACTCCTTTGAGTAGAAAATACAACTTTTAAAAAGCTCTCCCCCTTCCCCAGTTTGGCTCCTATCCTAGCAATTGTGGTACATGCTGCATGGCCTGCTTGCTCCGGGTGTTTGTCTAGCAGTCTGTGGGTCAGCATGGAAGTGGGCGCTGGACAAGGATGAAGAAGGAACACTGATGGGCCGGGAGGCTGTTGTCCAAAGCTGCTGTTCCCAAGCCAGGAATAATTAAGCTTTGCCAGGTTAGGAGCCACTACTTCAAGTTTCTTAGGTTTTCCACAAGCAGAGCCCAACTTGCAACAGATTTCCAAGCTCCCAGCGTAGCCAAATAAATACGCCACATGTTTAGTTATATGTGTTATGTAAGAATTTAAAGTCCTCTAAGGAGAAAACAGGAGCAAACAATTTACTCAGATACTCAAAAATCTTTGAAAGAATCAAGGCATCTGAAGTCAAGAGCCTGAAATTTTAGAAAGGAGAACTTCTGGCTACAGAACCCCTGTGAACCCTTCCATCCAGCGTCCTTCCTGTTTCTCTTTTGCTATCAAGTATTGTCCACCTGTGTTAATATCCTGAGTTAAACAGGAACAGAATGGTGGAGGAGTGTTTGATATATTTCAGAAGTTCACAAATTCTTTTTGCGGTATTCTTATTTTGGAACTTTATATCATAGCTTCTTCAATGAGTCGTCCATAAAATGGCATAATAATAACTCCTATTTCAAAGAGTTATTGAGAAGATTAAATAAGATAATATATGCAGTATGTCTGGTACATGGAATATATGTACTACATGCATTCTGTTATTTATTATTTATTCAAGAAGAAGTTGGCTGTACTGAGCACCTTCTAATTTTGCCACAGCAATCATGCCAAGATGTGATCTGCCTGGGCCTGGGGTGTTCATTTTTGGCAGGGATGCTCCCCTGCAAGGAAAAGGAGAGCCAGGTTGCTGGAGTTTGAATTCCAGCTCTGCCACTTCCCAGCTGTATAGGCTGAAACCAGTTTCCTCACTGCCTTACTCCTTGGTTTCCTCATCAATACAATGGATTATTCAAATTGGAAGTCATAAATCTACTTCCATAAATCACAGGGTTGTTATGGAGGATTCAATAGGCTAATATTTGTAAGGTGTTCAAAAAACGGTCTAGCACATTCAAAGTGCTGATTTGCATTTTCATTGATTTATTTATTGAAACGGAGTCTCTCTCTGTCACCCAGGGTGGAGTGCAGTGGTGCAATCTCAGCTCACTGCAACCTCCGCCTCCCAGGTTCAAGCGACTCTCCAGCCTCAGCCTCCCGAGTAGCTGGGACTATAGGTATGTGCCACCACACCTGGCTAATATTTGCATTTTTAGTAGAGATGGGGTTTCACCCTGTTAGCCAGGCTGGTCTTGAACTCCAGGCCTCAAGCTGCCTGACTCAGCCTCCCAAAGTGCTGGGATTACAGGCGTAAGCCACTGCGCCCAGCCTGATTTGCATTTTTAAAATAAAAACATGGATAGGTAAGTAGCTGGCCTCTGCTTTGGGAGCAGGAAGGCGGGAAGGGTCATTCTATGTGGCAGTAGTGACCGGAAGCTGGAGGTGAACCTGAAAAGAACAAGTCCTAAGCACTTCCTCCTGGAAGGAAAAAGTGGCACCAGGTGGGAAATATTCAGAAAACATTGCTAGGACAATAGTGGAGCTCCAGCTGCAGAAGTTTTCACCCCCTTGCTAGAAAAGTTCTAGAGGTGAGATAGATGCTTATTAACTTAGGATGGTGTAGATATAAGTCTGTGCAGAAACAAGATCAGATGATCAGATGGGCTCTTTAGGCCCTATTTGATGTAGTATGAGATGAGGTCCATAAACTGGACCTTGATAAAACCTTCAGCATGATTTGAGCAATGGGTAAAAGTAGTAAGACAAAAAGCCATTAGAAAAGGAATAAAAATGTTAGCTATCTGACTTTTCCTAAAGGGATTCCTTTGGTTTTGTTTGCTTTTAATATTTGAAGACTTCCAAGTCTATACCATTTGTCACTTAAAAACCAATAACAACAACAACAACAAAAAACCCAACAATGTTTACATAGAAATCTACCATCCCTTCAACTGAGCTTTTGGAGAAATAAGGATTTTGCAATGGGAAAGTATTCTATCTTCAGAAGCGCGGTGACAGCAGTCCTATTTTTGAATCTATATCCTCCCTTAAATCTAGGAGGTGGACACAATCACATACCCCTGGCCCAGTTCTCCAATGCTCCCCATTCACCCAGCCCGACAGATGCTCAGACAGAGCTGTTACTCTAAAAGCCCAATTTCCCATTTCCCTAGCACAAAGCAACACGTGGTCTACCTACTGACCCATCTCCTGGCTCCTCTGGCCCACAGGCTCTGGTCTGGGGATGCTGGTGGTAGAAGCAGCAGAAGGGGATGGCCTTGGCAAGATGGTGGGGGTGGCCACAGCTACAGTGACAGCCAGAAGCTGCATCAGAGTGACCGACTGTGCAGTTGTCGCTGGAATGGGTGGCCTCTGATAGGCTTTTGTGGTCTCACCTGTAAGAAAATGGAATTATACCAGGCCTACAAAATAACCTGTAGGCTATTACAGAACTAGAAATAAAATAAATGTTGACTGAACACTAGCTATGAGCACAGAGCTGTGCTAGCCACGGTGAAGTGTGAAACCCAGGTAACAGCCACATTCTTGCCTGAAAGAATGTATGCCCTCAGAGCAATCACTCAATCAACCAAAGATTCAATAGCAATAAAATAAATGACAGGTCAAAACTATAGCAACATAGAACATAGACAAAGCAGAACATGATTAATTGCTGAATTAATTTGCCTGGCACCACTAGTAATGGTTTATGTACATATTTTTTTGTTTTTGTTTTTTGCTGTTTTGATTAGCATCGGCCTTGGAATAGAAGACAGAAGGTACATTTGGGGCTTTCACTATGACTTAGTCTTAGAGAACATGTTCTAGATGTTCTAATTTAGATTGATTCTTGACTAAGTCAACTCCTCTGGGCCCCAGTTTTTCCTTGTCTGTAAAGTAGGATAACAAAATTAACTGGATGGTAAGGATCATCCAGATTCTACATTTTTTTCTTTTTTGAGATGGAATCTTGCTCTGTCACCCAGGCTGGAGTGCAGTGGCACAATCATAGCTCACTGCAGCCTCTGGGGTACAGTGATCCTACAGTAATCTCCCAAGTAGCTGGCACTACAGGTGCAAGCCACCATACCCGGCTAATTTTTAAGGTTTTTTTTTGTTTTTTTGTTTTTTTGTAGAGAAAGTGTCTTCCTGTGTTGCCTAGACTGGTCTTGAACCCCTGGCCTCAAACAATTCTTCTGTCTCAGCCTCCCAAAGCTCTGGGATTACAGGTGCAAGCCACTGTGCTCGGCCTAGATTCTACTTTCAAATGGTGCTCTTCATCCATGTGTGATTATTTAGATTGCTTCTCTCCTTTTAAACACCGCTGTAGTTGACTCCCTATAAAGCAAGTCTCAGTTTGTTAGTGCTCTGAGAATATCTCCGAAGGTTTAGAGCAAGGGGACAAGTGGCTACCCACTGGGCATTGGAGTTTGTCTTGAGAACTGTGGGTTCTCAGGGAGACACACAATGGCCCCCAAAGTAAACAGCTCCTCAGTCCTGGGAAGGAACAACCCACTGTTGCTTGTGCCTGCAGGGCCCCACTGGGGCATGCCAGCTTCTGTCCCTGTGCACCTGTATCACCTGCTAGGGCTGCTGTAACAAACTACCACAAACTGGGTGGCTTAAAATGACAGAAATTTATTCTCTCACCATTCTGGAGGCCCAAGTCAGACATCAGCATCACTGGGTCAAACTCAAGGTGTCAGCAACACTGAGCTTTCTCAGGAGGCTATAGGGTAGACTCTGTGTCTTGCCTCTTCTGGTTTCTGCTGACTGCTGGCATTCCTTGGCTTGTGGCCATGCTACTTTAGTTTTCAAGGCCAGCATCCTCAGTTGTTTCTCTGCTCCGTCTTCACATGACGTCTGATACGGTTTGGCTCTGTGTCCCCACCCAAATTTCATCTCAAATTGTAATCCCCGTAATCCCCACCTGTCAAGGGAGGAACGAGGTGGGAGGTGATTGGATCGTGGGGGCAGTGTCCCTTATGCTGTTTTCGTGATAGTGAGTTCTCACAAGCTCTGATGGTTTTATAAGGCAGTTTCTCTCTCTCTCTCTCTTTCTCTTCCTCTCTCTCTCTCTCTCTCTCTCGCCGCTGCCATGTAAGACGTATCTGCTTCCCCTTCTGCCATGATTGTACGTTTCCTGAGGCTTCCTCAGCCATGTGGAATTGTAAGCCAACTGAACCTGCTTTGTTTGTAAATTACCCAGTCTTGGATACTGTCTTCATAGCAGTGTGAGAACAAGCTAATACAACCTCCTCCTCTATGGATGTGAAATAATCTCCCTCTGCCTTCCTTTTACAAAGATACCAGTGACTGCATTTAGAGTGCACCTGGGGAATCCAGAATCGCCACCCCACCACCATCTCAGGATCCTTAATCACAGTAGCAAAGCCTCCCCACATTTTTTCTATAAAAGGAAACATGCAATGGTTCCAGGGATTAGGACATGGATATCTTTTCGAGGGCATTTTTCAGCGTACCACAGCATCCTAGCTCTGTCCTTAACTCGGCTTGGGGTTGATACATTTTTGTTACACAGCACAGCAGAACAAGGAGATAACATCTGAAATAAGAAGGTGCTTCTCTCTCGGTGGGAACCATCCACCTTCCCCTTTGACACTGTACAACATCCAGGAAAATAGTGCCAGAATCATAGTCCTGGACAAGCGGTGCAGACAAACCTGTGGTGGGGTGTTTAGACCCACCGCCAGCACCAGCACCTGCTCATTTCCCCACCCTGATTCTGCCGTCTTCTGCAGGAATCACAGCACTGACTTAAGAGAGCAGGTCAGCCAATGGTAGTCCTGGAATCGGGTTGGAATTCAGCCATTCGGTCTGCTCTTGCAGGCATTAGCTGGTCAAGGTAGGAAGCCGATCTTTCAATTGCCTTGTTTCTTGCTAAGTTGGTCACCTTTACATCTGCCCGTAGCTTGTGCCAGACAAATCACTAAAGAGCTGGCAGCATCCTCCTTCAAGCCATCCTCAGGCAAAACTGAATCTGCCTGATTTATAACATTTCCATTATTTTAAAGAGTTTGAGCTTTCATAACAAGTACTAGGGAAGTTTCTAATTTCTCCAAAGTACTTCTCTGTCTTATCCTCTGGTAAATGCTACCAGGCATTAATGCCTCTTTAGGGAGATGGAGGCCCAGGTTTGACCTACTTCATCTAGGGAAAAGCCATTTAACAAATCCACTTGTATATTTTATGAAATAGGGTGTAATTAATAATTTGGAAAGAAACATATATAAACTGAAAATCTATTTTACTTGTAAATTATTCATGAAGTTGCAATGTACTAAAAATAAAACTTGTACTTGCAAATAGTGAACACTTTTTGCCACCTAAAACTTACTATATATTGAAAATCTGAATTATCTTTTTGTCACACCATTGGCTAATCCCAAGGCTGCTGACTATCTCAGTTTGCCTTTGCTAAAATTGATTTGCTAGAGAAAGGCTCAAGATCCTGAGGGCAGTCTTTGTACTACTTGCTCATAATGCAGATGCTTTCAAGTGGTCATAAATTCAACTAACAGCCATGGGCTTCCACGGGCTTCTGTGGGCTGTTGTTTTTGCCTGCTCTCCTTTATGGATTAGAACTGTCTTTAAGAGGGAAGACATACGCCTGTAACCCCAGCACTTTGGGAGGCTGAGGTGGGCGGATCACCTGAGGTCAGGAGTTTGAGACCAGCCTGACCAGGAGAAACCCCGTCTCTACTAAAAATAGAAAATTAGCCGGAGGTGGTGGCACATGCCTGTAATCCCAGCTACTCCAGAGGCTGAGGCGGTAGAATGGCTTGAACCCGGGAGGCGGAGGTTGCGGTGAGCTGAGATCGTGCCATTGCACTCCAGCCTGAGCAACAAGAGCGAAATTCCATCTCAAAATAAATAAATAAATAAATATTAAAAGGAAGATAGAGAAAAATTATTCCTCCTATCCAATTGCTCCCAATTCCTCACTGAACATAATGCTCTTGATTTGATCCAAGGTGCATTCTTCATGGAACCAAGTTCTTTTTGAGCCTTTCGGAAAAAAACTAGTAAAATAGTTTCTTTGTGCAATCTCAGCTACATGGAGGGTTGATCTCTTTTCAAAGATTTTTATGGGAAAGCATTTCAAAACTTCTCTTAAACGCTACACATATTCCTCATTTGGGCGTGGTTGGAAGAGCTCCAGGCAGCCACCTTCTCAAACGTAGCAGGCGGTGCCACATAGCTCCCCACACCTGGCTCATCGTTAGAACCACACTGGAGGTGTTAAAATGCAGGTTCCAGGGCCCTGATCGCAGAGATTCTGACTCACTGGACCCCAGAGTGGGCCGTGGAATTCTGATTTGCGAACCACAGCGGGGGACTCAGCCGACAGCCAGGGAAGGCAGGAGGGGTTTTTCCCACGCTAGCTTCAGCAGCCTCTAACAAACATTTACTTTCCCTTCTCTTGCTGTGATACTAGGAATGTGCCTTCCTAGTTTTTTTATAAACTTCTACAAACCAACGCTTACCTGGTTTTATTTAGCTCAAGGCTCTAGCCAAAAAGCAACTGCCTGCCTAATGGTTGCTAAATGCCAGGGCAGTGGGGGCGCGGTGGTGGTGGGAACAGCATTTAAATCTCAGGGAATGCCTGGTCTCAGTGTGAGTTGTACAGGGCAAATCAAAGTGCCTTCTATTTTTTGAGGAGGATAATTTCCCATGGTAGAAGGTTGTCATGCTTTTGGAGGTCATCCTGGCCTGATTAACCTGTTAATTCATATGCTCAGACAGACGAGGCACATTTTATAGGGGCATGCCGAGACCTCAACAGTTGCTCACCCTTCATCTTCTCTGCTTCCCCCAATGACTAAAGGAATTTTATCGTTTAAGGAAGACCAAGGGGACCACTCCTTTAATTGTACTCATTGAAAGTTTTTGAGTTTGTGAAAACTTACTCCTAAGTAAGACTAAGGACTTAGTACTTGGGGACTAAGACCTTACAAAGAGAGGTTCTTCTATTCCCAAGAATCCCTTTTATGTTGGAATGCTGGTAGTTTAGCTCAGGGTCTTGCACGTTGGTGATGCTCACTCAATGTAAATATCGAATGAATGAACAAAATGAAGGAGTAAATAATTTTTCAGACTCTGACCATCATAGATAATCTAGTAACAAGGAGATGATTTGATGTCTAGTGATACTGACATCAAAAGTTTAAATGGTTTGGTAAAGGGGATAAGTGACCTCAGCAATGCTTGGCTCTTGCTAGTTTATGAATGTCACAGAAAGCACCCTCGGCCACCCGTACTCCTTGTGGATGTCAGTGACTCAGGCATCTGGAACAAGTGCTTGCTGGGGGTGAATGGTGCTTGGGGTAAATAGGCAGTTTTAGAAATTGTCTCTGCTGTGGAGAACGTACAGACCAAGTAGACTTTTATTATCTGAGTTATCATTCGGCTATAGTTTCTCTTCTCTACACTCTTTTCCCTGCTACTTTCCCTGCTTTAAGGTGATACCAAGTTTGCATACTTTTTGGGCTGCTTAGAACTATGGCCTTGGTGAGTTACTAAACCTCTCTCAAGGTCAGCTTTCTTATCTGAAAAGGGAAGATACTGGCACTCTGCCTCGGGGTTACTGTAGTGCAGGTGTGTGGCACAGAGAAGGTACTAGACAGACGACTACAGTCACAGGAGGTTATGTGGCCCTTCCTGCTTCCAGATACAGGCCCAAAGCTGAAGCCAGAAGGGCACGAGTACTCTTTTCTTTTTTTTCTTTTTTTTTTTTTGAGATGGAGTCTCACTCTGTCACCCAGGCCAGAGTGCAGTGGCACGATCTTGGCTCACTGCAACCTCTGCCTCCGGGGTTCAAGCGATTCTACTGCCTTAGCCTCCCGAGTAGCTGGGACTACAGGCGCCCACCACCACGCCTGGCTAATTTTCTGTATTTTTAGTAGAGATGGGGTTTCACTGTGTTAGCCAGGATGGTCTCCATCTGACCTCATGATCCGCCTGCCTCAGCCTCCCAAAGTGCTGGGATTACAGGTGTGAGCCACTGCGCCCGGCTACAAGTACCCCTTTCCAGAAGAGGAGAGATGCCACGAACTTCCTACAGGTGAGGTCTTTCCAGTAGAACCTGCACAACACCCCCGACACCCCCATCCCAGGCCAGTGGACAGAGGGAAAGGACCTGAAGAACGGAAGGGGTCAGAAGCCACCTTTTAGGGAGTGCTGTGTTCAGTCAGAAGATATTTCCTCCCTTCCTTCACACTGTCATACCCAAGCCAAATGAAGGTGCTTTAAGAGAGTCATTCGTCAAGACTGTGAGGACCTGCCAGGAGGGCAGGTGGGCATCTTATTTCCCACCAATCTTTCTGCAGACCTATCACAGGCGTGCAATACAGCAACAGAGCTTGCAGAGTTTTAGGGGTGTATTCTGGGAGTCTAGAAGTGCTCTTCCACTCAGGGTAAAAATAGGGGTGCTTGACATGTGGTCCCTGAAGTTGGGGGCTTTATGTGAACCTGGGGACTGTTTCTGCCCTAGAGAATCTCTGAGGGGGGGGGGTGCAGCGGGAGTGGCTCAGGACAGCAGGGTTCATGAAGCAAAATGCCAGGAGGAAGGCGACCTCACCCTATCCCAGTTCTCAGACCCCAGAGAGGGCCAAAGAGAAGCCTGGCTGTTCCCACGGCTCTGTGTGAAGGGGCTGCCCCAGGGGGCTGCTGGAACCAGGCATCAGTATCTACCTTGGAGAAAGGAGTGGGGGCACTGATTTCTGGCCCAACAAGAGGGTGCCAGGATGAAACTAAACACTATCTCCTTGCATTTGATATCCACACACATCACCTACCCAGGAATCAGTTTTGCATCTGGCTCTGCAGAGCCACAGGGTCAGATGAAACAACAGAGATGCCAGCCACTTAAGGAGACCTGTCACCCATTCTTTGTCTCTGTGCTCAGGTCAAAAGAGGACAAGCGATATCTCAGAAATGGCCCACGAGGCACCAGACCCACTGCCACTTCATGGGTGGAGGTGGGGAACAGCTCTATCCTTGCAACTAAACAAACAGGACTAGACCACTGGATCCATTAAAAAGTCATTAGAGATAGAGCTGGAGCAGTAATTAAGAGAAAAGACCAAAAAAAAAAAAAAATTCCTTATTTGTATACTAAGGCTCCTCAAATCAGGAAAATCAGGGATCCATATACATACTATTAGCATAAGAAATTCTAGAATGGGCCAGGCACAGTGGTTCATGCCTGTAATCCCAGCATTTTGGAAGGCCGAGGCGGGCAGATCATGAGGTCCAGAGATCGAGACCATCCTGCCCAACATGGTGAAACCCCGTCTCTACTAAAAATACAAATATTAGCCAGGCGTGGTGGTGGGCGCCTGTAGTCACAGCTACTCAGGAGGCTGAGGTAGGAGAATCGCTTGAACCTGGGAGGCGGAAGTTGCAGTGAGCTGAGATCGCGCCACTGCACTCCAGCCTGGCAACAGAGCGAGACTCTGTCTAAAAAAAAAAAAAAAAAGCAAAAAGAAAAAACAATAAAATCTAGAATGATGGTTTAGAGAGGGGTTTCTGTTTGATGGAGGGTAATTTACTTAACTTCTCTGTGCTGCATTTTCCTCAACCAGAGCAATAGTATAGGCCAAAGGTGGTCTACGGTGATTAAACGCAATGATCAGGTAAAATTCTTGGAATGATGCCTGGCATACAGCAAATGCTCAATAAGTGCTAAGTTCCACTGCTATCCTTAAACCACGTTCACCTTAAGTACATGAATAGAACCCGAACTATCAGGCTCATAATGTTTTAGCTAGCCCATCAAGTTTCTGGAAGCAATGCAAAATCCCATTATAAAGCGACTCACAGTTTCTCTTTGTGTGGGAAATCAGAACGCCTCTGGAGACACAATAATGCATAGTACAGTTCTTGATTTAACACAGAAACCTGGAAAATGGTATTTTTTGGCCTGAGGTCTACCGATACCCCCTTTTGTGGTTCACATGGAAGCTGAGTTGGCACAGCCCTGTAGACAGTGTATTTTTGGCCTGGGTTATTTGGATTAGCAGCTTGCTGTTATCACATAAACCACCTCGTTCTCTTTGCTTCTCTTCATTTCATACGTAAGTAGACACAGCCTTTTTCCTTTTAGCTGCCAGGAAACATTTCTGGACAGAATGTCATGTCATTTTCTAAAGTAACAATACAATAAAACTCAAGGCAACAGTCAATCTGAATGAAAATGACACAAATATAGAGACACAATCTCGGAATTGTAAAAACAAAAAATAAAGCTTTCACTCTTCAGCCCCAGCCATCTGATCTCATTGATTTCTGTGCCCATGTTCCCGGCATCTGTTAAAATATTGCCAGAACCAGTGGAGCTTGACCGGTTAAGATGTTAATTTCTCCACTATCTCCCAAAACACATCGCGCGTTTATGGACTCAGAAGGTTTAGATTCAATCACATGTGAGCACTTGCCTGCTTGGGCAGCTGGACTTTTGGATGATGAGTATGTAAGAGCTGATGGGTAGGTTACACCCTTTTTGGGTTTACTTTCTGCAAAAAAGAAAAAAAAAACGAGATTTATTTCTAGAGCTAGAGGTTTTAGATGGTTCTGTACTAAGTTGATTCCCTCCTTTCAATTTATCTCTCTTCAGTTCAATAAAATCAGTCTCCCTCATGCTGAATTGTTGATTACAACGAGAATGTCAAGTGGCATTTTGTTCTCATATATAGCTTGTGTTTTATTACTACTAGAATGGAAGCAACCAAATCTTCATGACTCAGAGTTGCTTAACATCAGCAATCCTTCTTTCACCTGTGAAGATGTGACATGGAAGTGAAGGTTTTCATCTGTGTGGCTTCGAATGTTTAATTATATCAGTGAACGGGAAAGCCTTCCACATGCTCTCCTTTGAGATGATGGAGTGCTCTGGTCATAGGCTGCCTACCTCTCACTTTCACAGACCCTGTGGGATTCATTTGAATTTCATAGCAGCAGAAAAACCTAAAAGTAGGTAAATATAGGTCAACCTTGAAAATAACCATGTGTTGCTCACCCAGGGGGAGACACGGTAGCTACTAGGCAAGGAGGAGGAATGGTAATGTCTATTAGGGAAAAAAAGAAGCATAAAAAAATTGCCAAAGTCTTCTTCTTTCCATAAAAGGATGCCTGAAATTCCACCATATGGGCTTTGTTCCACAAGTAAGTGAGAGTGCCACTGGAGTATAGTAAGCCCCCTGAAGGCAAGTCATTTGTCTGACTTGGTAACTGTTGAATTTTCAGAGCTCAAAGCAGTTTTTTCCTGGCATGAAGTAGTTGCTTGAGAAGTATTTATTCAGCGGGGGAATATCTTAAAGCTTAGATCTCTGTTAAAATTAAAATACCTTGGTAGCGGTACTACCTATTAGCCAATATTACATCTGGCAATGAAAGCATTTCTTCTCCCATCTGCAGGGAATACTTTTACAGGATGTGAAGATGGTAAGCAGTGTTGCATGGAGAACCTAGGTGGATGGAGGAGGATCTAGGGCACTATCTGGCCAACCATCCTACTGGCCCAGGGATTGTAGGGTCATGAAGCAGAAAGAATAACAGATCTCAGAAAGAACCTGGGATTAGGAGTAAGGAAATCTAAGTTTCTGTTTCTATTTTACCTTTAATTTTAACTGCCCCAACTTTTGAGGCTCTTGTGTTTTCATTTAGAAAACAGGAATAATGACATGGCCCTAATAACTACACGAAGTTGTAGACATCTAATGGAAAAAAAAATGTTAAAATGTTTTGGAACTATATATCTCCATAGAGATGCAAAAATGTATTCTGTTGTTACCTGTAAGTGCCACGTGTTTGGGCTTACTTGCATTACTTCACCTCATTAAAATCACCTGGGGAACAGGACTTGGCATTTCCAAGTCCTCCACCAATGTTGAGGCCAGCTCCAAATGACAATGATTGAGGTTATTTTAGGCCCTGGGAGGGCCCCATGGCTGTGGACCACACTATCTGCAGAAAGAAGAGACATCTTCTCTCTCTATTTATTGATCTAAAACCTGACTTTTTTTTTTTCTGTTTCTATTCAGAAGGAAAAGGAGCATGAGCTCAGTTCCCTGAAATGTGGATCAAAGAGTAAAAGGGAAGTATTAGGGGGTCCCTCACTGACATTTCATGTCCCTGGACTGTGTAAAGATCATGAGGGCTGTAAATTACATCTCCTCTTTCGCTCCCCCTCTTACCCACCAAAGTGAATTAGTTAAGGAGCTCAGCGATATATGAAACTTAGAAATAAAAACCTAGAGAAAGATCATGGCGGCATCTGAGCCTTCAGAAGAGGATTCGCACATGATGCAGTTAAACTTGCTGGCCATGAACCTCTGAATAATGGGAAGCATTCCTTCGCTGCCGGTCAGTTATCAATCCTTATGCTGCAGTGAGCTCCTAACTCATCCATTCAAGAGAGGCTTCCGAGCCATTGCAGAAGCACAAATGTTTATTATCATTGGCAAAAAGTATTTTCGGTTAAATGTCACTAGGTCGAATGAGGGGAGATGGAAGTCGAGATTTACAGGGAATAATATCAGCAGATTGATTTTCACTTAAAAAGCCCAAAACATCTCTACTGCCACAGAATTAATTTTTCTTTTAAACCTCTGTTGAGATTCTTGGATTGCAGACTGAGCACTTAAGGCTGAAATGCTGTTATTCAGCCAGGATCTACTTGGTGAACACCTATGTGGAGATTATATTTCCCTCTATCTCAACATATTTGCATTTTAGACATTAGCATTTTTATATGGCTCCTGTTGTGAATTTTTTGTTACAAGGCAAAAACCCTGCAGTACTGCAGTTGATCCTCTTCCACTATCTGACAAAGAAATCAGTCTAATTTGAACTGTGGGTGTGTAGAATTTGGCAGGCAAAAGGAAACAGGGATTGCTCAAGTTGAGAAGAATAGTAAAAGGTCTGTTTGTTGTCCTGCTATGACTGTAATCAGTGGAGGACAGCAGGGGCTTGAGGCATGGGATGCCTAGCAGTGCTAGAAAACCACCCAGATTGGAAGACCTACTATCTTATGAAACATTTCTCTCTTCCCGGTTCAGTTGGTTTGCTATAAGTGGCTCCTTCTCAGGACAGTCCCAAGGTGCCTAATTTTGTCGGGAGGCCAGGAAATTGGCTACAATCTAGTTTAAAATCCCATGGAACATCCTCAGAGAAAATGGGAGATTCAGGTCTGGAGTAGGGTAAGTATAAGGTGAGCAAAGAATATTGTCTTGTACTCAGGTACTACCGTGAACACGTCAAAAGCTTGAAGGGCTCCCACTGGGCAATCTCAGAAAATATGAGCACCAAAAAGAAAAATAAAGATAATAGATGATAACATTATATTATATTTTTAGAAACAATCTACGAGTCCGTAGTCCACTTAAACATAATAGGTGCAGAGGGGGAAGGAAACTCTTCTTTATATAAGAACACTAGCTAATAAATGTGGAAGGAATAACAGAATTAGAAAAAATTACGATTTTGCAATTACTAATGTAATACTTGCTACAGTGAGGATCAGCAATGGATGTTAAAATTATTGGGTGAAATTTGTTGAGGAACAAGCTACTCGAGCATGTTAAAGCATCATCCTACAGATGCTTATTCATTACAAGGTGTCTTTGCCATGGAGAGATATGCTAAAGTATCAAATGAATCAGACTTAGCATCACCAACAATGGAACAGACTGCCATTATATGCCTCTTGATATGGCCATTGTGTATGACACAACGGATATGCTGTGACAATATCTATCTATCCACTTGCCAGAAATCTCAAGGAATGAGGTTCTAGACATGAGGCACATTTGGCATAACTAAAGGACTGGTTTAAAAACCCAAGCTATTAAATGTAATTAAGGTAATTAAAAATCTGATTAGACTTACAGATAGCTGCAGTGTAATTAAAACAAGCAATTGGAGCCTTTTAGTATTTTCAGATTTGACTTTGTGGTGATTTATCATGTAATTCTAATTTATTATTTCATGATTCTAATTATCAGAAAAACGAATGCTTCAGATTTTTATGAAATGAGGCAGGCCATAAACAAAAACCAACAGCACAATGAAAAGAAGCACATCTCATCTTGTGGTAGGTTTAGCAGCATTTCTCCACTGTGCGGTCATACCTAAGACGATAAAGGATTCTCTCCACCGTGGTAGGGATAATGATTGGACACCGTTGGAATAACTCCCTTTGTAACCAGACAGTCCAGCAACCTTCCGAACAAGTATTTTCCCTCCTGAATTATCAAGCACACCACTATGAAGAGAAAAAATAATTTCTGAAGAAAGAAGAGAAATATTTGTTGACATGATCAACAGACAAGCAAACCAGTTGCCATGTTTATTTAGACATAGGAAAGCAGCGAGATTAAGCAAAGTTTACCTTGACATGAAGCCCAACCCGCAAGAATGGTGCCTCTACCACCAGGCCCAGCATCTGAGCTCCAAGTTGAATGTCCTTCTCTTTCTTCTTACAGGAGCTGATTGTTCTGTCAGTCAGGAATTTCTTTTTGCCACCATGCCTCAAATTTCTTTTCCTTGGTTTTCTCATTCTCACTAGCTCTTTTAAGTAAAGCCTCTTTCTTGACAGTTTGCAATTTGGTTTTGGGATGGCGCAGAATGAATTTAGTTATTTCAAAGGGTGATAGAAAATGATGAAAAGTAAACACTCCTTTTATTTTGGGTCAGGGAGGAAAGGTGTTCAGCTGAGTTAAACTCATTTTAAAAAAAGCATCCCCCAATGACTGAAAATAGTTTCTTTAATTTCTAGGATTTTGCGAGGTTTTAGAGCCTGATGGGATAGTGACTGACATATGAATGTCTTTCCTTTGATGTTAGGCAGAGTCTCCATCTGGTTGCTAAATTGCACGTTTACGTTGTCGTTTCTTGCCCCAGAGCCGAACATGCATGGCTCCTTTGGGTATCCGTAATTTATAGCACGGGGGAGATGTTGATTTCTCCCCATCAACACCCTTCCTTCCCTCCAGGAGTGAGAGTTGCCATTTCCTGCCCTCCCACCTTCCTGATGAGTCAACAACATTCAACCCTCAACCTCCCAATGACCTGGAAGGAAAGAAAGTGGTAATAATACTCGACATGTAAAGCACTTAATTGCTTTACAACTGTTCTCACACGTGGGGTCCCACTGGGTTCTCCCAGCAAACCTGAGTTGTGGAGTGGAGGGAATGCTGTTATTCCCATTCATTCCATAGAAACAGGCTGTGTGAGGTTGCATGACTCACCTGGGATTTTCTAACTAGTAAATTGCAAGAGGGATTTGAACCCAGGTTGAACTGACCTTAAGTCCTCAGTTTGTCCCTCTTGCTCCCATCTACGTCTCAAGGGTTCAAAGCACAGGCACCTGCCGAAACCAACTCCTCCGCACTCTCTCTCTTCTCTCAGGGCTCTCTGTGATTGAGTTCCCTCACATGTCTCGATGGCAGGCAGGCTGGTTTCAGCCATTCCCACGGCTCTGACGATGCTGCTGTTTCACCCCAGAAGACCTGGTTCCCTCTGCCTGATCAGGCCTGTGCTGCTGTCAAAGGGCAGTGAGTTCTCCATTTCTCCTTCCCCACAGATTCTGACATGACTTTGCTACCTCCTTCCCTCCTTAGAATCTCATTCTCACAACTTAAACTCTGATTTTGTTCCGTCTTGTACTATTTCCTAAAAATTTCTGGAGTTTGTCTCTCAATGAAATGCAAATATTCCTTATGGAAAGGACAGCATTTTCTGTTTCCACATAAGAAGGTGCCATGGACAGCTGCTTTTGAGAGCCAATGTTTTTTTCTTCAACTTTTATTTTAAGTTCAGGGGTACGTGTGCCAGATGTGCAGGTTTGTTACATAAATAAACATGTGCCATGATGTTTTTGCTGCACAGATCATCCCATCACCTGGGTATTCAGCCCAGCATCCATTAGCTATTCTTCCTGATGCTCTCCCTCCTCCCACCCCCAACTCTGACAGGCCCCAGTGTGTGTTGTTCCCCAACTCATATGTCCGTGTGTTCTCATCAGCAGCTCCCACGTATAAGTGAGAACATGTGGTGTTTGGTTTTCTGTTCCTGTGTTAGTTTGCTGAGGATAATGGTTTCTAATTTAATCCATGTCCCTGCAAAGGACACGATCTCATTCCTTGCATGGCTGCATAGTATTCTATGGTATATATGTACCATATTTTCTTTAACCAGTTTATCATTGATGGGCATTTAGGCTGATTCCATGTTTTTGCTATTGTGAATACTGCTGCAATGAACATACACATGCATTTTTCTTTATAATAGAATGATTTGTATTTCTTTGGGTATATACCCAGTAATGGGATTGCTGGGTCAAATGGTATTTCTGCCTCTAGGTCTTGCAGAATTGCCACACTGTTTTCCACAATGGTTGAACTAACATACCCTCTGTGAAAGCCAATTCTTATGCTTTCAGGATTGGGTGAGCTCGTTGGCTTGACATTGGTGGCTTGCAATTAACAAGCCAAGCCCATCTCCTCCCTGCATTAGAGAGCTCGTTGTTAAACATTTACCAGCACGCCACTGATTCAGACTGAAAATTCTAATTATTAAATAAATTTTTAAAAATGACCCAGTGCAGGCCAGGTGCGGCAGCTCACGCCTGTAATCCCAGCACTTTGGGAGGTCGAGGCAGGTGGATCACAAGGTCAAGAGATCAAGACCATCCTGGCCAACATGGTGAAACCCTCTCTCTACTAAAAATACCACCTCATCATTTGTATCACTCAGATGTAGGCACTTCATAGATATTCTCTGGAAAAGCAAATCCAGTTCCATTTCCTTGCATTCCTCAGGTGCCCTGCATGGTGCTGAGCATGGCCTTGATGTTCACCTCCTCCCTGATTCTGGTGCCAGGGGACGGGGATAACTGAGGGTCAGTTCCTTGGCTAGGCCAGGTGTCGAATGGCTGCTGTTCTGAGGGTGGGCACTGGTCAGAGATCAGCGTGAAGAGTGTCCTGCATGGAGCTGGTCTTTTCATTGTACCTTCTCAGAGAAATCTCTCCTCTCCCCTGCACTTGGCCCTGCTTTAAACATAAGAGTTAGTTTAGGACCGGCCAGGCGCGGTGGCTCAAGCCTGTAATCCCAGCACTTTGGGAGGCCGAGCCGGGCGGATCACGAGGTCAGGAGATCGAGACCATCCTGGCTAACACTGTGAAACCCCGTCTCTACTAAAAAATACAAAAAACTAGCCGGGCGAGGTGGCGGGCGCCTGTAGTCCCAGCTACTCGGAGGCTGAGGCAGGAGAATGGCGTGAACCCGGGAGGCGGAGCTTGCAGTGAGCTGAGACCGGGCCAGTGCACTCCAGCCCGGGCGACAGAGCGAGACTCCCTCTCAAAAAAAAAAAAAAAAAAAAAAAAAAGAGTTAGTTTAGGATAATCCTGAGCCAAAATATGATGCCTCAAATGTATTCATTATCCCTTTGGTTTGAAGGAATTAAGGGAATTTCTTGTACTAAGACTTCTGAGCATGATATAGAATATGAACATTAAACTCTTTAATGCAAATTAATCTGAGTTTCTAAACCGAAGTATACTGTCTCCAGTCTCCCACTTCTGACTGTTGGGACTCTGGCAGGACAGCGGCTGTAGGTCCCCAATGTACTTTCTGCTCATGTTGTCTGTATCTTAAATCCTGCCTTCTGAAAACAGATTTGCACTGTTTGTGAAAAACAAAACGGATAGCTTCCAAAATTCCTGTTTCCCCTTAAGACTTGTATTTATCCTCCCTATGAATAGTGGTAACTCTTTCCAAATAGATTTTCCACTTTATCAGTCACTGGTCCGGGAAGTCACAGTGGCACTCAGTTGCTCAAGCAGCAAATCTTGTTTTTTGCAAAACAAGCAAATCAAGCTCTTCTCTTCTGCCCCTCTCCCCTCATTTATATTTTTCCCACCAAGTTCCTACACTCTAACCCAAATGCTGGAATTATAGAGCCTTGGTCCTGTCAATGCCCTTCTTATTTTCTCCACAGGGCACATCCTTCCACCATAAAGCGTTTCCCAACTTTCACTACTGTAAAGTCTACACCCTGCTTGAGTCCTCACTTTGTACACTAAGCAGTGCTGGGACTCCCCAGTTCTTATGTAAATATATCACCCGGGCTCCAGGCTGGAAGTAAGGGGGCATGAGTTTTAATCCTCAATGTGGATCTAACTAGGAATTTATTTGTTTATTTTGAGACAGGGTCTCACTCTGTCACCCAGGCTGGAGTACAGTGGCACGATCTCAGCTCACTGCAACCTCTGCCTTCTGGGTTCAAGCGATTCTTGTGCCTCAGCCTCCTGAGTAGCTGGGATTATAGGTGCCCACCACCACACCCGGCTGATTATCATATTTTTAGTAGAGATAGGGTTTCACCATGTTGGCCAGGTTGGTCTTGAACTCCTGACCTCAGGTGATCCGCCCACCTTGGCATCCCAGAGTGTTGGGATTACAGGCATAAGGCACCACACCTGGCTAAATGTTTTTGTATATAGTAGAGATGGGGTTTTGCCATGTTGGCCAGGCTGGTCTTGAACTCCTGACCTCGGGTGATCAGCCCGCCTTGGCCTCCCAAAGTGCTAGGATTATAGGCATTTTCAATGGGAATGGGACTACAAAAGCTCCATTAAGGATAGAGCGACTGTGCCCGGCCCTAACTAGGAATTTAATTAGCTTTTGGATGCCTCAGTTTCTTATACTATAAATGAGGATACTAACAACAGTCTCATAATGGTGAGATGCTGTTAGAAGGAGAGAATCACAGTGCAAAAGATTGCATATTATTTTATTTTATTTTATTTATTTATTTTTTTGAGACAGAGTCTCGTTCTGTCACCCAGGCTGGAGTGCAATAGCATGATCTTGGCTCACCACAACCTCTGCCTCCCAGGTTCAAGCGATTCTCCTGCCTCAGCCTCCCAAGTAGCTGGGATTACATGCGTGCACCACCATGCCCAGCTAATTTTTGTATTTTTAGTAGAGATGGGGTTTGACCATGTTGGCCAGGCTGGTCCTGAATTCTTGACCTCATGATCTGCCCATCTTGGCCTCCCAAAGTGCTGGGATTACAGGCGTGAGCCACCACACCCATTAATTTAAATTAAATTAATGTTATTTAATTTAAATAACATTAAAATACATGTTATTTTAATGTCATCTTTGGTGAGGTCAAATTTACTCTTGTGGCTCTATGCTGCCTCGGAAATATGGAAGTGCAAGAGAGACCCAGCAAGCGCCAGAGGAAGCAAGAACAAATCATCTAGGATCAAAATTGAAAATACACAGGCAACCTTAAGACAGGCTCACCCTTTGCAGCCGATGTCACTTTCTACACAGACACTGGAGTGTGTACAAAGACACAGACTGGAGAGGGCTGATGGTGCTGTGAGCTGGAAGTATGTGTGGGAGGCATGCATGGGTGTGCAAACACTTGTGTGTGTAGATTTGTATAACTTTTCCCTTTTAGTATGAAATTGATTTCAGGGTGAAAGCAAAATATTTTTATTTCATAGTCTGAAGTTATGAAATAGTGATTTTTCATATTCAGTGATTTTTATTCCATAGTCTGGAGTTATGGAACAGCTTTTGGTGTCGTTTTTCTTTAATGTTTTACTACTTATCCTTAATAGAGCTTTTGTAGTCCCATTCCCATTGAAAAACCAGTTTGCTCCTCGCCTCTCTGCAGTAATGGGGAAAAGATTAGTATAGCCAGTGAAATCTACTAGTGACTTCTTAAACTTTATTTTGTGCATAGTTTTTGTCTTACTGCTCCTTCAAATTTCAGAGTCTACTAACTAGAAACCTTGAAATAGAATGAATTTTATATATTTTCACTCCCTCGCAGAGGTACAACTGAACAATCAACCCACTTATGTGCAAATAAGAAAAGGAAAAAGATACCAGAAGTCTGAATAATTCAGAAACTTTATCCAGCATCCAGTAGGCAAGTGCTGACTCCTGAGTCACATCTCAAAGCTGTCCTGGGCAACAGTTAGGAGTACAGGTGCTGCAGTCAGCTGGACTTGGGTTTGAGTCCCCACTATGATACTTTTTAATAGCATGGCTTTAGAAAAGTGATTCAACCTACCTTCTTCTTTAAGATGTGCGTATGAGTAGTAGAAACTGCATAGAGGAATTATTGTCAGGATTAAATAATAAAAAGAAGGTAAAGTGCTTGGCACATACATGCTAGTCTTAATTCCAAAGATATTAAGTAAGCATGCATTTATCTACGTTTTGACTATAAACTTAAGCAACAGTGGTATGAGGATTCTGTTACGGTATCTTCATTTAGGTAGTGACTTAGTCCAAAGCATGCCATGACTCCTGTCTTCTGTGCTAGATCCCAGACCAACAGCTGACCAAGTGGTAATACCTGTCACCCTTCTCCACTTTCTCCATCCTCATTTTTCTCCAATCCATCATCACAGCTGTGATATTTCTTCCTCCAAACTTTTGGGCCTTCCTTGGTAACATCTCCATAATTTCCTTGCTCAGCACATACAGGTGGAAAAAATGAGTTTATATCATCAAGAACTTCAGATTCCTTGTCATGAACATGAAAGAGTAAAATTCTCTTCCTATCCCCATCAAAGCATAAAGAGAAGTCAGTTGTCCTTTTTTATGGAGTGCTATGATGAAAGATGCAGGACCATGCATGACTTCCAGGTCATCCCTCCACAGCAAGGTCGACGGAGAAAACACAGGATGCTCAGTTAAGTTTGTACATTTTTCAGGGAGGGGGACAAGATGACTGACTACACAGCTGGGAAGTGCTTCTCTCACAGAAAAACCAAATATCAAGTAAACCATCACACTTTGAACAGATGTTTTGAGAGAAAACACTGAAAGTCAACAGAGAGGCAATGCAGACGCAGAGATGAAAAAAGGAGGAAGCCAGCAACCTTGCATGAAGTTGCTGAGTGCCAGGACTAGCTCTTAGTCCTAAACAGGACCTGAGGAAGATGTGAGTGAAGAAGCTGTGGGGCAAAGAAGCTCAGCAAGATTCAGAAGAAAGTTGAAATCCAACCCAAGGAAGCCAATAAAACGATCCAAGACTTGAAAGACTATGTAGCCATTTTAAGAAAGAACCAAACTGAACTTCTGAGATTGAAAAATTTACTCCAGCAATTTCATGATACATTGGGAAGCATTAACAACAGAATAGACCAAGCTGAGGAAAGAATCTCCAAGCTTGAAGACCAGTTCTTTGAATCAATGCAGTCAGACAAAAATAAATAAAAAAGAATTGAAGAAATGAAGAAAACCTCTGAGAAATAAGGAATTTTGTAAAGTGACCAACCAAATGAGGCTATGACTCCTTGACCTTCCTGAGAGAGAAGGAGAGACAGTAAGCAACTTAGAAAAGATATTTGAGGATATATATTTCACGAAAATTCCCCCAATCTCACTGGAGAGGTCAACATGCAAATTCAAGAAATTCAGCAAATCTCTGTGAGTGAGATACTATATAAGATGACCATTCTCAAGATAGATAGTCATCTGATTCTCCAAGGTCAAAGTGAAAGAAAAAAGTCTTTTATTTTTATTTTTATTATACTTTAAGTTCTAGGGTACATGTGCACAATGTGCAAGTTTGTTACATACGTATACATGTGCCATATTGGTGTGCTGCACCCATTCACTCGTCATTTATATTAGGTATATCTCTTAATACTTTCCCTTCCCCCTCACCCCACCCCACGACAGGCCCCGGTGTGTGATGTTCCCCTTCCTGTGTCCAAGTGTTCTCATTGTTCAATTCCCATCTGTGAATGAGAACATGTAGTGTTTGGTTTTTTGTCCTTTAGATAGTTTGCTGAAAAATGATGGTTTCCAGCTTCATCCATGTCCTTACAAAGGACACGAACTCATCCTTTTTTATGGCTGCATAGTATCCCCTGGTGTATATATGCCACATTTGCTTAATCCAGTCTATCATTGATGGACATTTGGGTTGGTTCCAAGTCTTTGCTACTGTGAATAGTGCTGCAATAAACATACATGTACATGTGTCTTTATAGCAGCATGATTTATAATCCTTTGGGTATATACCCAGTAATGGGATGGCTGGGTCAAATGGTATTTCTACTTCTAGATCCTTGAGGAATTGCCACACTGTCTTCCACAATAGTTGAACTAGTTTACAGTCCCACCAACAGTGTAAAAGTGTTCCTATTTCTCCACATCCTCTCTAGCACTTGTTTCCTGACTTTTTAATGATCGTCATTCTAACTGGTGTGAGATGGTATCTCATTGTGGTTTTGATTTGCATTTCTCTGATGGCCAGTGATGAGCATTTTTTCATGTGTCTGTTGGCTGCATAAATGTGTTCTTTTGAGAAGTGTCTGTTCATATCCTTTGCCCACTTTTGATGGGGTTGTTTTTTTCTTGTAAATTTGTTTGAGTTCTTTGTAGATTCTGGATATTAGCTCTTTGTCAGATGAGTATATTGCAAGAATTTTCTCTCATTCTGTAGGTTGCCTGTTCACTCCAATGGTAGTTTCTTTTGCTGTGCAGAAGCTCTTTAGTTTAATTAGATCCCATTTGTCAATTTTGGCTTTTGTTGCCATTGCTTTTGGTGTTTTAGACATGAAGTCCTTGCCCATGCCTATGTCCTGAATGGTATTGCCTAGGTTTTCTTCTAGGGTTTTTATGGCTTTAGGTCTAATATTTAAGTCTTTAATCCATCTTGAATTCATTTTTGTGTAAGGTGTAAGAAAGGGATCCAGTTTCAGCTTTCTATATATGGCTAGCCAGTTTTCCCAGTACCATTTATTAAATAGGAATCCTTTCCTCATTTCTTGTTTTTGTCAAAGATCAGATGGTTATAGATGTGTGATATTATTTCTGAGGGCTCTGTTCTGTTCCATTGGTCTATATCTCTGTTTTGGTACCAGTACCATGCTGTTTTGGTTACTGTAGCCTTGTAGTATAGTTTGAAGTCAGGTCACGTGATGCCTCCAGCTTTGTTCTTTTGACTTAGGATTGACTTGGCAATGTGGGCTCTTTTTGGGTTCCATATGAACTTTAAGGTAGTTTTTTCCAATTCTGTGAAGAAAGTCATTGGTAGCTTGATGGGGATGGCATTGAATCTATAAATTACCTTGGGCAGTATGGCCATTTTTCATGATATTGATTCTTCCTATCCATGAGCATGGAATGTTCTTCCATTTGTTTGTGTCCTCTTTTATTTCATTGAGCAGTGGTTTGTAGTTCTCCTTGAAGAGGTCCTTCACATCCCTTGTAAGTTGGATTCCTAGGTATTTTATTCTCTTTGAAGCAGTTGTGAATGGGAGTTCACTCATGATTTGATTCTCTGTTTGTCTGTTATTGGTGTATAAGAATGCTTGTGATTTTTGCACATTGATTTTGTATCCTGAGACTTTGCTGAAGTTGCTTATTAGCTTAAGGAGATTTGGGGCTGAGACAACAGGATTTTCTAAATATACAATCATGTCATCTGCAAACAGGGACAATTTGACTTCCTCTTTTCCTAATTGAATACCCTTTATTTCTTTCTCCTGCCTGATTGCCCTGACCAGAACTTCCAACACTATGTTGAATAGGAGTGGTGAGAGAGGGAATCCCTGTCTTCTGCCAGTTTTCAAATGGAATGCTTCCAGTTTTAGCCCATTCAGTATGATATTGGCTGTGGGTTTGTCCTAAATAGCTCTTATCATTTTGAGATATGTCCCATCAATACCTAATTTATTGAGAGTTTTTATTATGAATGGCTGTTGAATTTTGTCAAAGGCCTTTTCTGCATCTTTTGAGATAATCATGTGGTTTTTGTCTTTGGTTCTGTTTATATGCTGGATTACGTTTGTTGATTTGTGTATGTTGAACCAGCCTTGCATCCCAGGGATCAAGCCCACTTGATCATGGTGGATTAGCTTTTTGATATGCTGCTGGATTCGGTTTGTCAGTATTTTATTAAGGATTTTTGCATTGATGTTCATCAGGGATATTGGTCTAAAATTATTTTTTGTGTGTGTGTGTCTCTGCCAGGCTTTGATATCAGGATGATGCTGGCCTCATAAAATGAGTGAGGGAGGATTACCTCTTTTTCTATTGATTGGAATAGTTTCAGAGGAATGGTACCAGCTCCTCCTTGTACCTCTGTTAGAATTCGCCTGTGAATCCATCTGGTCCTGGACTTTTTTTGGTTGGTATGCTATTAACTATTGCCTCAATTTCAGAGCCTGTTACTGGTCTATTCAGGGATTCAACTTCTTCCTGGTTTAGTCTTGAGAGGGTGTATGTGTCCAGGAATTTATCCATTTGTTCTAGGTTTTCTAGTTTATTTGCGTAGAGGTGTTTATAGTATTCTGTGATGGTAGTTTGTATTTCTGTGGGATTGGTGGTGATATCTCCTTTATCATTTTTTATTGAGTCTATTTGATTCTTCTCTCTTTTCTTCTTTATTAGTCTTGCTAGCAGTCTATCAATTTTGTTGATCTTTTCAAAAAACCAGCTCCTGGATTCATTGATGTTTTGAAGGGTTTTTTGTGTCTCTATCTCCTTCAGTTCTGCTCTGATCTTAGTTATTTCTTGCCTTCTGCTAGTTTTTGAAAGTGTTTGCTCTTGCTTCTCTAGCTCTTTTAATTGTGATGTCAGGGTGTCAATTTTAGATCTTTCCTGCTTTCTCTTGTGGGCATTTAGTGCTATAAATTTCCCTCTACCACTGTTTTAAATGTGTCCCAGAGATTTGGTATGTTGTGTCTTTGTTCTCATTGGTTTCAAAGAATGTCTTTATTTCTGCCTTTATTTTGTTATGTACCCAGCAGTCATTCAGGAGCAGGTTGTTCAGTTTCCATGTAGTTGAGTGGTTTGGGGTGAGTTTCTTAATCCTGAGTTCTAGTTTGATTGCACTGTGGTCTGAGAGATGGTTTGTTATAATTTCTGTTCTTTCACATTTGCTGAGGAGTGCTTTACTTTCAACTATGTGGTCAATTTTGGAATAAGTGCGATGTGGTGCTGAGAAGAATGTATATTCTGTTGATTTGGGGTGGAGAGTTCTGTAAATGTCTATTAGGTCCGCTTGGTGCAGAACTGAGTTAAATACCTGGATATCCTTGTTAACTTTCCGTCTCGTTGATCTCTCTAATGTTGACAGTGGGGTGTTAAAGTCTCCTATTATTATTGTGTGGGAGTCTAAGTCTCTTTGTAGGTCTCTAAGGACTTGCTTTATGAATCTGGGTGCTCCTGTATTGGGTGCATATATATTTAGGCTAGTTAGCTCTTCTTGTTGAATTGATCCCTTTACCATTATGTAATGGCCTTCTTTGTCTCTTTTGATCTTTGATGGTTTAAAGTCTGTTTTATCAGAAACTAGGATTGCAACTCCTGCTTTTTTTTTGGTGTCCACTTGCTTGGTAGATCTTCCTCCATCCCTTTATTTTGAGCCTATGTGTGTCTCTGCACGTGAGATGTGTCTCCTGAATACAGCATACTGATGAGTCCTGACTCTTTATCCAATATGCCAGCCTGTGTCTCTTAATTGGAGCATTTAGCCCATTTACATTTAAGGTTAATATTGTTATGTGTGAACTTGATCCTGACATTATGATGTTAGCTGGTTATTTTGCTCGTTAGTTGATGCAGTTTCTTCCTAGCATTGATGATCTTTACAATTTGGCATGCTTTTGCAATAGCTGGTACCCATTGTTCCTTTCCATGTTCAGTGCTTCCTTCAGGAGCTTTTGTATGGCAGGCCTGGTGGTGACAAAATCTCTCAGCATTTGCTTGTCTGTAAATGATTTTATTTCTCCTTCACTTATGACACTTAGTTTGGCAGGATATGAAATTCTGGGTTGAAAATTCTTTGGCCCCTATTCTCTTCTGGCTTGTAGAGTGTCTATCAAGAGATCCATTGTTAGTCTGATGGGCTTCCCTTATGGGTAATCCGACCTTTCTCTCTGGCTGCCCTTAACATTTTTTCCTTCATTTCAACTTTGGTGAATCTGACAATTATGTGTCTTAGAGTTGTTTTTCTCGAGGAGTATCTTTGTGGAGTTCTCTGTATTTCATGAATTTGAATGTGGTCTGCCTTGCTAGGTTGGGGAAGTTCTCCTGGATAATATCCTGCAGAGTGTTTTCCAACTTGGTTCCATTCTCCCTGTCACTTTCAGGTACACCAATCAGACATAGATTTGGTCTTTTCACATGTTCCCATATTTCTTGGAGGCTTTGTTCATTTCTTTTTACTCTTTTTTCTCTAAACTTCTCTTCTGGCTTCATTTCATTCATTTGATCTTCAATCACTGATAACCTTTCTTCCAGTTGATCGAATCAGCTACTGAAGTTTGTGCTTTTGTCACGTAGTTCTTGTGCCATGGTTTTCAGCTCCATCAGGTCATTTAAGGACTTCTCTACACTGGTTATTCTAGTTAGCCATTCGTCTAATCTTTTTTCAAAGTGTTTAGCTTCTTTGCAATGGGTTTGAACTTCCTCCTTTAGCTCGGAGAAGTTTGATCATCTGAAGCCTCCTTCTTTCAATTCATCAAAGTTATTCTCCATCTAGCTTTGTTCCGTTGCTGGTGAGGAGCTGCGTTCCTTTGGAGAGGGAGAGGCGCTCTGATTTTTAGAATTTTCAGCTCTTCTGCTCTGTTTTTTCTCCATCTTTGTGGTTTTATCTACCTTTGGTCTTTGATGATGGTGATGTATAGATGGGGTTTTGGTGTGGATGTCCTTTCTGTTTGTTAGATTTCCTCCTAACAGTCAGGACTCTCAGCTGCAGGTCTGTTGGAGTTTGCTGGAGGTCCACTCCAGACCCTGTTTGCCTGGGTATCAGCAGTGGAGGCTGCAGAACAGCGAATATTGCTGAATGGCAAATGTTGCTGCCTGATCGTTCCTCTGGAAGCCTCATCTCAGAGGGGTACCTGGCCATGTGAGGTGTCAGTCTGCCCCTACTGGGGGGTGCCTCCCAGTTAGGCTACTTGGGGGTCAGGGACCCATTTGAGGAGGCAGTCTGTCTGTTCTCAGATCTAAAACTCCATGCTGGGAGAACCACTACTCTCTTCAAAGCTGTCAGACAGGGACATTTAAGTCTGCAGAGGTTTCTGCTGCCTTTCATTAGGCTATCCCCTGCCCCCAGAGGTGGAGTCTACAGAGTTAGGCAGGCCTCCTTGAGCTGCGTTGGGCTCCACCCAGTTAGAGCTTCCTGGCTGCTTTGTTTACCTACTCAAGCCTCAGCAATGGCGGGTACCCCTCCCCCAGCCTCGCTGCCACCTTGCAGTTCGATCTCAGATTGTTGTGCTAGCAATGAGCAAGGCTCTGTGGGGATGGGACCCTCTGAGCCAGGTGTGGGATATAATCTCCTGGTGTGCCATTTGCTAAGACCATTGGAAAAATGCAGTATTAGAGTGGGAGTGACCCCATTTTCCAGCTGCCCTCTGTCACAGTTTCTCTTGGCTAGGAAAGGGAATTTCCTGACCCTTATGCTTCCTGGGTGAGGCAATGCTTCACCCTGCTTTGGCACACTCTTGGTGGGCTGCACTCACTGTCCACCCACTGTCCAACAAGCCCCAGTGAGATGAATCTTGTACCTCAGTTGGAAATGCAGAAATCACCCATCTTCTGCATTGCTCACGCTGGGAGCTGTAGACTGGAGCTGTTCCTATTTGGCCATCTTGGAACCAAAAAAAGGTAATCAAAGGGTCAGATCACCTACAAAGGAGCACCATCAGGCTAACAGTGGACTTCTCAGCACAAGGTTTACAAGCCAGAAGAGATTGGGAGCCTATTCTCAGCATCCTTAAAGAAAAGAAATTCCAACAAAAAATTTCATATTCTGCCAAACTAAGCTTCATAAGCAAAGGAGAAATAAAATACTTTTCAGATAAGCAAATGCTAAGGGAATTCATTGCCACTAGACGAGCCTTGCAAGAGGTCCTTAAGGGAGTTCTAAACATGGAAATGAAAGAATGATACCTGCTACCGCAAAAACACACCTAAGTTCATAGCCCAGAGACCCTATAAAGCAACTACACAATCAAGTCTACAAAACAACCAGCTGACAACATTATGACCAGTCAAAACCTCATATATCAATATTAACCTTGAATGTAAATGGTCTAAATGCCCCACTTAAAAGGCACAGTGTGGCAAGTTGGATTAAGAAACAAGATCCCACCATCTGCTGTCTTCGAAAGACCATCTCACACATAATAATACCCAGAGGCTCAAAGTAAAAGGATGAAGAAAGATCTACAGAGGTCACTATTCTTATATCAAATGCTAAACCAACAACAGTAAACAGACAAAGAAGGGTATTACATAATGATAGAGAAGTTCAATTCAACAAGAAAACTATCCTAAATATATACACACCCAATATTGGAGCACCCAGATTCATAAAACAAGTACTTCTAGACCCATGGAAAGACTTAGACAGCCACACAATAATAGTAGGGGACTTCAACACCCCACTGACAGAGTTAGATCATTGAGGCAGAAAACTGACAAAGAAATTCTGGACTTAAACTCAACACTTGATCAATTGGCTCTAATAGACATCTACAGAATACTGCACCCAACAACTACAGATATACATTCTTCTCATCTGCATGTGCAATATACTCTATGATTGACCACATGTTTAGCTATAAAGCAAGTCTCAATAAATTAAAAAAATTTGAAATTATACCAATCATACTCTTGGAACACAGTGCAATAAAAATAAAATCAATACCAAAAAGATCTCTCAAAGCCACACAATTACATGGAAATTAAACAACCTACTCCTGAATGACTTTTGGGCAAACAATGAGATTAAAGCAGAAATAAAAATATTACTGAAATTAATGAAAATATAGACATACATACCAAAACCTCTGGGATGCAGTGAAAACATTGTTGAGTGGAAAATGTATAGTACAAAAGGCCTACATCAAGAAGTTCTAAATACCTTATATTAACAATCTAATATCACATCTTAGAGGAAATAGAAAAATAAGAACACACTAACCCAGGAGAAAAGAAATAACTAAAATTAGAGCAGAACTAGGAAGAAATTAAAACCCTGAACAGCCCACTAACAAGTTCTGAAATTGAATTAATGATAAAAAACCTAGTATCCAGAAAAAGCCCTGGACCAGATAGATTCACAGCCAAATGCTACCAGAAGTACAAAGAGCTGGTACCAATGCTACTGAAACTATTCCAAAATATCAAGGAGTAAGAAATCCTCCCTAATTCATTTTAAGAAGCCAACATCACCCTGACACCACAACCCAGTTGAGACATGTGAAAAAAATAAAACTGCAGACCAATATCTCTGAAGAACATAGATGCAAAAAATCCTCAACAGAATACTAGCAAACCAAATCCAGCAGCACATCAAAAAGCTAATTCACTGCAATCAAGTAGGCTTTATTCCTGGGATGCAAGGTTAGTTCAACATATGCAAATCAATAAAAATGATTTACCATATAAACAGAATTAAAAACAAAAAACATATGATCATCTCAATAGACACAGGAAAAGCTTTTGATGAGATCCAATATCCTTTCATGATAAAAACTCCCAACTGGCTGGGCATTATAGGAATGGAACCTCAAAATAATTAGAGCCATCTATGACAAATCCACATCCAACATCATATTGAATGGGCAAAAGCTGGAAGCACTCCCTTGGAGAACTGGAACAAGACAAGGATGCTCACCCTCACTACTCCTATTTCAGATAGTACTAGAAGTCCTAGCCAAAGCAACCAGGCAAGAGAAATAAATAAAAGGCATTTAAATAGGAAAACAAGAAGTCAAACTATCTCTCTTCACTGACGATATGACTCTATACCTAGAAAACCCTAAAGACTCCATCAAAAGGCTCCTTAAGCTGATAAACGATTTCAGTAAAGTTTCAGGATACAAAACCAATGTACAAAAATCAGTAGCATTTCTGTATACAATAATATTCAAGCTGAGAGCCAAATCAGAACACAATCCCATTTACAGTAGCCACAAGAAGAAGAAAATGCTTAGGAATACATGTAACTAAAGAAGGTGAACGACCTCTACAAGGAGAAGTATGAAATGCTCCCGGAAGAAGTCAGAGATGACATGAACAAATGGAAAAATAGCCCATGCTCATAGAGTGGAAGAATCAATATTGCTAAAATGACTATACTGCCCAAAGCAATGTACAGATTCAACACTATTTTTATCAAACTACCAATGTACTTTTTGACAGAATTAGAAAAAACTATTCTAAAATTCATATGGAACCCAAAAATAGCCTGAAGAGCCAAAACAATTCTAAGCAAAAAGAAAAAAGCTGGAGGTATCCCATTATCAGACTTAATACTACAAGGCTACAGCAACTAAAACAGTGTGGTATCAGTACAAAAACCAGACACATAGACAATGGAAAAGAATAGATAACTCAGGAATAAAGCCATACACCTGCAACTATCTGATTGTCCTCAAAGTTGACACAAATAAGCAATAGGGAAAGGATTCCCTAGTCAATAAATGGTGTTGGGGATAACTGGCTGTCCATATGCAAAAGAATGAGACTGGACCCCTCCCTATCACCATATACAAAAATTAACTCAAGATGGATTAAAGACTTACATGTAATACTTCAAACTATAAAAATCCTAGAAGAAAACCTAGGAAATACTGTTCTCAACATTGGTCTTGGCAAAGAATTTGTGTCTAAGTCCTCAAAAGCAATTGCAACAAAAACAAAAATTGATGAGCGGGATCTAATTAAACTAAAGAGCTCTGCACAGCAAAAGAACTTATCAGTGGGGTAAACAGAAAACCTATAGAAAGAGAGAAAATATTTGCAAACTATGCATCCAACAAAGGTCTAATATCCAGAATCTATAAGGGACTTAAGCAATCGAACAAGCTAAAAACAACCACATTAAAAAGTGGGCAAAGGACACGAACAGACACTTCTCAAAAGAAAACATACAAGCAGCCAACAAACATATTAAAAAATACTCATCATCACTAATCATCAGAGAAATGTAAATCAAAACTACAATGAGATACCATCTTACACCAGTCAGAATGGCTTTTGTTAAAAAGCCAAGAAATAATAGATATATTGGTGGGCTGCAGAGAAAAGGGAATGCTTATACATTGTTGGTGGGAATGTAAATTAGTTCAGCCAATGTGGAGAGCAGTTTGGAGATTTCTCAAAGAACTAATGAACAACCATTTGACCCAGCAATCCCATTGCTGACTATATATACCCATTGCTAGGTATATACCAAAAGGAAAATAAATCCTTCTACCAAAAAGACACATGCACCAGTATGTTCGTTGCAGCACTATTCACAATAGCAAAGACATGGAACCAACTGAGGTGCCTATCAGTGGTGGATTGGATAAAGAAAATGTGGTACATATACACCATGGAATACTATGCAGCCATGAAAAAGAACAAAATTATGTCCTTTGCAGCAACATGAATGCAGCTGGAGGCCATTATCCTAAGTGAACTAATGCAGAGACAGAACACCAAATATTGCATGTTCTCACTTATAAGTGGGAGCTAAGCATGGGGTACTCATGGATGAAAAGATGGAAACAACAGACACTGGGGAATACAAGAAGGGGGAGGGAGGGAGGCAAAGCCTGAAAAGCCACCTATTTGGTACTATGCTTACTTCCTGGGTGATGGGTTCAGTTGTACTCCGAATCCCAGCATAATATAATATGCCTTTGTAACAAACCTTCACACGTACACCTGGAATCTAAAATAAAAGTTTAGAAAAAGAGCAATGTCTCGGTGACCTGTGGGATACTTTGAAGTAGTGTGACATAAAGTTTCAGAAGGAGAGGCTAGGGCAAGGGCAAACAAGAATATTTGGAGACAATTGCTTAAAATCCCCAAATTTGATGAAATATATAAGCTCTATGACTCTCAATCAGGATAACAAAGAAAACTCCACAAGAGCACACTACAACCACATTTTCCAGAACAAATGATAAAGAGAAAATCTTAAAAGTAACCAAAGGAAAATGACACATTATGTATAGAGGAACAAAGCTTAAAAAATGAATACAGACTTGTCATCTGAAACTATGCAAGGAGACAATGAAGGATAATACAGTGCTAAATGAAAGAATAAAAAATAACTGTTGGCTAGATTTCTATATCCAGTAAAAATACTTTTTAAATGAAGATTAAATGAAGATTTTGAGCTAAAAAATATTTGTATATTTTTGCTTGCTAAATATGGCAACCTTGCATGAGGGCTCCCTGCCAACACCCTGATTCCTAGTTAGTTATTAAGTAGCTCAGAGCCACTCACCTGTGGATGGCAGCACCGCACACACTGGAGTAGGATGCATACACGTCAGTGCCATAAACATGGAATTTGGGGTCTTGGCATCCTGCTGGACATTTCACAATGAACTCAGGATTGATGATCTTTCCGGCTTTGACATCGCAGTTGATCTGAGGCACAGCTGGGAATACAAAATGAGGTCAAAATTACACCTTGTGCTATTAGTTTATCTATGGGGTGACTCTGTTAGGTCTTAACTCTCGACTTACTTAATCTCTAAAAGCCAGAGTCTGGGCTGACTCTACATCCCCTCCCTGTAATGAAAGCAAAGATGTAATTAGGACATTTCCCAGACCAAAAGAACCACAATGACCATTCATTGCCTTTAACCTGCTGAGAACAAAAGCAAAAGGCTGATTCCTGTGCTTATTGAAATAATCAATTAACAAAGCAGAGATCTCTGAGGAAAGACTACCCACCTCCAGTGGCCAGAAATGTTATCTTGAGTCAAGGCAGGAGAGTACTGGTTTTTCAGATGCTCTGTAGCTAACCCAGAAAAAACTCTCATCCAATCTTACAGAAGGAAGGAAAAGTATTCCAGGAAGGGCATACAGCGGGAGCATCAGAGTTAGGAATGACCTGGATAAAGTTGGCTTTGTGGGTGGGAGCTCCATTATGGGGCCTGGTGGGAGGATGGTAGATTGGTAGGAATGGACCAAATTAAGAAGGCTTGCATGCTCATGTTCTTTGTAGGATGTGGGAGGCAATGAAAGACTTTTGGACAGGGAAGATACGTCAAAAACATGATATTTTGTCTTGGTCCTAGAGGTTCCTCTAGGCTTAGATCTGAAGTCATAATGGGAGAGATCTTTTCTTATCTGCCTGGTGGAAAGCTGAGAACTCCCCAGCTGAGCATCCAGGGGAAGCTCATTCATTGTTTCCTCCCTCTGTTTTGGCTTTGCTATTGCTACTGTCAGCCTCGCGCTCTCCAGTAGGCAAGTCTCCTGAAGCTGAAAGGTTGTCTGGGGATGAGGTGGAGTAGATGCTCTATTGACTGTATCCAAGAAGGGGTAGGACTGCATATTCCCTGCAAAGATTTTTCCTCAATAACTCCTGAAGGAAAAGGTCCCGTAGAGGACACTTTACTGGTGCCTTTTGATCTGGGAATGTATTCAGTTCTGGCCCCCATTCTTCAGAAGGGACTTTAAGACTTGAGCACAGTACAAAGAGGCAGCATGCTTGGGAATGGTCTGGAAACTACCAAATGAAAGGGATGGTTTGTAGAAATGGGTCATTTGGGCATGAGGAAGCAAGAATTGGAGGCAACTGATAGTTATCTTCACAAGTAGGATTGTTGTGTGCTGTGATGCCAGAGGGTGAGCTAGAACTTAAAGAACAGAGTTTCTATGGAGGCAAATTTTGCCAAGAAGAACTTTCTAGGAACTGAAATTGTCCATGAAGGAATGAGCTGCCTCAGGAGCAGTGAGTGGGGTGTTGGTAGAAGTATGCAAGTGGAGACTGAACAGTTATAGAGAGGATTTCTACATTGGGTGAGAAGTAGAATAAAACCCCTCCCAACCCTAAGAGTCTGTAATCCGTAGACTCTTGGATCCAGGAGCTCTGCCAGGCCACCCACCCTCTAACTGGGTTCCTGAGATGGTCTCAGAGTTGCTAATGGCTTCCAGCTGTATGCAAAAAGCATATTCTTTTTTAACCCTTGTGTACCTGAATGGGGAGAACCGTATTTCATCCAGGCTGGAGAGAGAACTGAAGTTTTCTGCTCTTTGCTTAAATACCCATCCCAGCCAATCTTTGCTACTCAGGGCTGGGCCAACAGGGAACTTCTCCTGGGAACCAAGGGGTTGAATTTGATCACAGGCTTAAGCAATTTGTGGTTTACATTAAGAAGAAGAGCACTGTGCTTAAAACAGTTTTGTGGTTTCATTCTCCCCATCAAAGGTTGCCTCCTCACCGACTATTTTCTTCTTACCCTTTCATTCTTTTAAACTCTGATACTCAAGGCTGCATTTACTATTTTGAGTCTCAGAGTATTTTTTAAAGGCAAATTTTGGAATGAAGATGCCATTGTGGTCTGTTTTCAAATTAGTGAATTGTTTGATTCCTGGATGTAACTGTGTGTTCACCTCTCCTCTTTTCCCCAGATCACTTCCTCACTCCCAAATGTATCTCCTCCCTTAGAGGTAAAGAAAACGAAAGATTTCTTCTTTGTTCTTAGTTCTCTGAAATAGGAGGTGACAAGCTGTGTGCATTGAGATTAAATTTTGATGTGACTCTGGCACTCTCAGATTTTGAATCTCCTGTCAGACCAACTAAATATTTTGGGGTTGCGTAAACAAGTCTTTATCTGGAAGCTTATTTCACGAGTATTAGACAATGATCAAACCTGTTGAAAGACTTCAGGGTGCACATATTACATGCAGTAGGATTTTCCATGAAATGATTGGTTTAAAAGACAAGGGAAAATGTCACATTTTACTTCCCACTAATCAATTTTCCCTCCTTTCTTTAAGGGGGCATTTGTTGGCCGGGCGCGGTGGCTCAAGCCTGTAATCCCAGCACTTTGGGAGGCCGAGATGGGCGGATCACAAGGTCAGGAGATCGAGACCATCCTGGCTAACACGTTGAAACCCTGTCTCTACTAAAAAAAAAAAATACAAAAAACTAGCCAGGCAATGTAGCGGGCGCCTGTAGTCCCAGCTACTCGGGAGACTGAGGCAGGAGAATGGCGTAAACCTGGGAGGCGGAGCTTGCAGTGAGCTGAGATCCGGCCACTGCATTCCAGCCTGGGCGACAGAGCCAGACTCCGTCTCAAAAAAAAAAAAAAAAAAGGGTGGGGGGGGGGCATTTGTTTTTTGTTTGCTTGTTTAGTTTGTCTTTTTTTTCCCCCCCTTACAAAGCTCAGGGAAGTACCTTAAATAAGATGTGCTTTATCTGCACCTAACCAGATTAGCAAAATTGGTGAATTCACTCACTAATTTGTCCCACAGGGGGAAAAAATGAAATCAGGCACATGCGTTCATGCACTTTGAAAAAACAAGGAGCAATGGCAAAGTGTGGCTAAAGGTAAAAAATTTGTTAAATTTGTACAGAAAATTAAGCTGGAGAGAGTGAACTAGTTAAATTTTGCAGAGTGATTGCCAAAATTATTAAAAAGTGTAATGTCTATATTCAGCCAGGAAAAAGCAGGCATTTGTATCTTTCTGGCAGCTCTTCTTTAAGTATATGGAAACTATGGTTTGTTTCCTTACAATATTTTCCCAGTTATTTGTGAAGTAGTCTGTTTTCTTGTAACAGTCAAAGAATCTTCTGCCTCTCCACTTAAGGCCCGAATGAAACGAATCTTGGCCTTTCCTCTGAACGTCTTTGAACTATTCAGTGCTTGCCGCTTAGGTTTCCTTTCTTCCTCTTTCTTTGGTTGTTAAGGTTTATTAATATCTCCCTTCCCCCTTCTCTGAGTTTGATCCTAGAAGTGCAGAAAATCAGATTTCCTTAAGAAGACAAGTTTAGGCCGGGCGCGGTGGCTCAAGTCTGTAATCCCAGCACTTTGGGAGGCCGAGACAGGCGGATCACGAGGTCAGGAGATCGAGACCATCCTGGCTAACATCGTGAAACCCCGTCTCTACTAAAAAATACAAAAAAAAAAAAAAAAAAAAAAACTAGCCGGGCGAGGTGGCAGGCGCCTGTAGTCCCAGCTACTCGGGAGGCTGAGGCAGGAGAATGACGTGAACCCGGGAGGCGGAGCTTGCAGTGAGCTGAGATCCGGCCACTGTACTCCACCCTGGGCGACAGAGCGAGACTCCGTCTCAAAAAAAAAAAAAAAAAAAAAAAGACAAGTTTAAATTAAGGCAGCTCAAGAAGTATCATTCTTAGGTCTAAAGGGAGCAGGAAGACATTTGGCAAATGCCAGAACAGTCAGAGGGGAATGCTGTGTCCCCACAGCTAACCTCAGGTGAAAAATTATTTGTAATATCTAAAAAGAACTTATTCTAGAACATTTGAAGAAAGCAAGACAGAAGCCTCTTCTATTCCTTCCTGACTGGACAGTTGCTGGCGTCCATGAGGGAAAGTCTACACCAAAGTCACGGAGAGCTGTGGGGAGCCCAGACCTCTTCAGTGGAACCTTTGCACAGAAACCTATTGCTCGGCCACCTGCTCTGCTTCTCCCTTTGTGCCCCACCCGCTCTCTCATATGATTACTTAAGATAATCTTGCCTTCTCATAGATACTCTCACTTTCTTATCAGAAATCACATTAGAGTATCTCAGTATCTGCCAAGGGTTCCTTCCCTAAAGCCCTTGGAACTAGCCACAGGGAAAAGAGAACCACTTGCAAACCAGATCAAATTGTAGGATTACCTTTAGGTCACCCAGGTTTATGCGTCTGCTGTAGTGATCTCACAAGAGTTCCTGGGCGAAAGGTCTTATCTCAGAACAAAAAACTGGTACTATCCGAGTTACTTTTAGTACAAAATTAGAATCTGAGAGGAATAACTGCAAATATTTCTGCTGTCGGTTGGGTCTCCTGCCTAGGCTAATAACAGTGATTATTAGATGATGTCACATACAATAAGCCAACTATGTAGTAGGCCAAATCAAACTGTAGATGCCTTATTTTGCCACTCATCTTTTCAGTGATCTCAGGCAAGCCACATTGCTTCTGGAAAACAAGTTTCCTTATCAACAAGCAATCATCGTAAGCTTGCCTCATGCCTGTTAATAAGGAAAAATTATTATTATTTTTTTTAATGAAGAAGAAGAATTATAACATAAAAAAGCACTTATGCATGAAAACTTTTAATATTGAACTTAATTTTATTGGACTGTGATATTCAACTAGAGTGAAATCCTGTTTTTAAGAGAATTATGCAAAAAGTCCTTAGTTTAATGAAATAAAAATATCATTAATCTGAAGATGAATGCATTGTTCTCCTTGATCCTGACATCTAGGTCATTTTAATTCTTCTTTTGTAGCAACTTCTTTCGCAAAGCATTCTTATCTATTTTTCTTAAACAGTCTTTGATCACATTGAATCTTTGCTCAAAAACCACACTAGGTTTTTGCTGCCATTAGGAAAAATTCCAAAATCCTTAAGGCCTTTCCACAGTTTCTTCCACGGAACGTCTGGGCTTGCCAATACTTGCAATAAAGTCTCTACTTTCTGAATGCATATTGTCTTGTACACTTAGCTTGAATCATTTCTCACATCTGAAACCATTTTTCCTTTCATCTGTTTGAATGTTACTATCTTTTAGGTCCTGGTTCCAGTTAACATCTTCATTCATCTATTAGAATATAAAATTCATGAGGGCAGGGACTTTTGTCTGTTTTGTTCACTGCTGTTCAACAGAATGTCTGCTGAATGAATAAATGGATGGATTGAGTGATTGGATGACAGAGGGTAACTGGCCTGTGGCAACACAGTTTTGGGGCAGCTGCAGAAATTTATGTCTTTAAAAATACATGTTTTAGTTTACAAAGGACCCTAATACAGGTTCTTTCACTTGGTCCTTACAAAACCCTAAAAGGCATTAGTCTTCATTTTTCAGAGAGGCAAGTTAATTTGTTCAATTAACAATTGAACAATTGTTCAGATATCAAGCGGCAGAACTAAGACCTGAACTCAGGGCTGTAAACCCAAAGCCTTGCCAGCTCCACCTGGTTGCCACTTGCATGACTGAAGGGAAGAAGTAAAACTGCAGCTTCTCTAGTCTAATCTTACAGGTTTTTCTGAACTTGAAGATTGCTAACAACCACTAGTGGGTGAATGCAGTATATATCTGAAAAGTAGGTTTGTTTGTGTGCATGTGTGTGTGTGTTCATGTAAATACATGCATGCATCTGTGCATTTACCCCAAATACCTGCAAAGTAATTCTTCTAGTGTAATTTTCCATTGTATTGTTTTCCCGTTATTTCTGAGAATTGCGAGGGTAGAGTCTACTCAATTGAAAATCTGTAACACAGACAGTCTCTGCCTTCTTTCTCATCCACATATCAGAAGAAGGGCTAGAAAGTTAATCTTCTTCCTTTTTCATGGTCTGAGAAAGGGCCCACATACCAATCTGTAGAGAACCCACCGGTGTTGGCACCAGGTGTTACTTACAAGTTGCTACACATAAAACTACCCAAGAAGCTGTGTGCATGCTATACCAAATCTTACAACCACGGAGCTGTATTTCTCTTCATCAGTGTCCAATGCACTAAGTAACTAAGTCCCAGAACAATGACCTCTTCATGCCCAAGGCAGTAGGTTCAGGAATCATCTACTCTTTCAAGGTTGATTGCAAAAATCTTTCCATGCCTTACAAGGTATTAAGATTAATTCAGTGGAGAGAACTATGTGAATTACATGTTGTACATTTCACCCCAAATTAAGTCTATTTCAACAGACTCCAATGTAAATGGAAATATTTCAGAATGTAGCTCTACTGCCTGTGGAGAATATCTTGTTTATCTCACTGATTGTTGTCTTCATCATGTAAATTTCCTGCTTAGAAAACTCCCAGGAGTCCCCGCCCTCTAGTGAATGACAAAGAAAAAAAGCTTCTCAGATTGGCATTTCCTGGTGGGTCCTAATCCACCTTCCAGATGCATTTCCATGACTCCCCAGCACTTAAACCCATCATGCCATTCACTGCCTCCTGACCTCATCCTCTACTTGCTTCCCATGGTATCTGGGCTTAGTCCACCTAGAAAGCCCTTTCCCAACCTCTGCCTGTAAAAATTCACTTATTTTTCAGGTCTTATCTTGAATGTTCTTTCATAAGACCAGCAGGAGTCCTATTGTAGACTCCATGTTTGTTATTCTCTTATAGAATTTACCACATTTTGCTTTATTTTGTAGTGGCTTTTGTTGTTATTGTTCATTTGTCCATACATCCAACAATTATCTAATGAATACTGATTGGATCTTCATGGTACTTTTGGTCTTGCTGGGAAGACAGACTGTATAAAAAAAGCTCTTAGAGTAATATGTGGTAAATAGAGACAGTCCCTGATTTACAATGATTTAACTTAAGATTTTTCAACTTTATGAAAGGTTTTTCAGGGTATTACATGCATTGGTGACCTACTATGGGCTTATCAAAGCACAACCCCATTGTAAGTCAAGGAGCATCGGTGCTTGATGGAGGAAGTGCAGTGCATACAGGAGGCATCTAACCTAGTTCTGAGTGTGTGTTGAGGATAGGGTTTGGGCCCAGCAGGGCTTTCCTTTGCATACAGGGCTTTCCTTTGCATATACAACATTGATGCTTTCTGAGATCACAGACTTTGCAGGATGGGCAGCCAGTAACACATTGCATGGAATCATCAATGGCTCCCATCTGCATAATGTAATCTCATCTAACACCACTTTGGACTAAGGCCATTGCTTCTGGGGCTCTTCCGCAGCTCCATTATGTGTGAAAAGCCATTGATGAGATTTTACAACTTAAAAGCTTTTCTCCCTCTAGCACAGACACTCTGCCAGGCAGGAATTGTTCTAGAGTCTGGTGGACATAATTTATGGGAAAATATATGATGTGTTTATTACAGTATGAACTGAAAGGCTCATAAGTTAAAGAGTAGGCCTTTTTTGAATGTGTAACCTACACATAAATGAAATTAATCCTTAAAATGTATAAGGTATTATGACTGCCTTAGGAGAAGTGTGTTATGAACACACCTAAGCCCTTTAATCTTTATTTGTAGCCTTAAACAATCAAGAAAAATGCAGCCACATTTTGGTAATTTGTTAGAAAGTGCTTGAGTAGGTTTATGCTGACTAAACCTACTACTGAGGTGCCTCTGGCTAAGGTTAGATCTATGACTCTAAGACTTATCAGGAAAATGAGAGCCTTGAAAATGTCCCCTCTAAAAATAAAGTGATAAAACTCTCATTACTGCAGTAAGGTAAACTTTACCTTGGATTAAACAGCCTGTTAATTTATTAAGTCATTAACTTACGTTTCTTCCCATTGCATTTTTTCCCTCTTACTATTCTAAGAAGGTAGACAGGCTCATGTTTTCCCACCTCTGGATCTCAAGATTGCAGGAGAGAGGGCAGTGGGTTGCAAAGACAACACTCTCTCCGAGCTTTGAAAAGTAGACTCCCCAAATTCCCCTTGTTTCACGGGATTGGGCTTGTTCAGCCCAAAGAATGATGGAGACACAATGATCTTCTATAACTGGGAAGGTGGGAGTGGCCAAATAGGTTCCAGTAAAGGAAACATCCCTTGCCCTAGCAGCTGCTTTGAGGAGCACCACCTCAGGGCAGCACCTGGTGTGATGCACCTTGGGGTGGACATTGAGGTACAGGGCTTCCCCACGTCTGCCAATATCCCATCATCCAGGAAGCAGTGGGGTTGCCCACCTTCCAGAGATAACATGGACTTGGATGCTGAGTAGCTGACCACCCCGAATCTTCTAGACTGCACAAGCCCTCTCTGCTGGAGCAGAAAGGGAAGAAGCCCTTGTAATTAAGGAATTTGAATTCCACTCCCAACCCCAGCAACTGGCAGTTTGGAGTCAGACTTAATTTGATTTTGAAAATAATGTGATAAGCCAAATATGGTGGGATAAAATTATATCCAATACAACTGAGCACATAAAAGCAAAATATTAGCTTAGAATGAATGGGCCTATGGGTTTGTGGAGTAGAGCTGTGAGAATCCATCCAATTGCTTTTTATATCTTTGTTTTTCTTCTTTGTAAGACCCCCATGCCAGATTATTTTCTTTTTTCTTTCTTTTCTTTCTTTCTTTTTTTTTTTTGAGACAGAGTCTTGCTCTGTCACCCAGGCTGGAGAGCAGTGGTGCGGTCTTGGCTCACCACAACCTCCGCCTCCTGGATTCAAGCAATCTGCCTCAGCCTCCCAAGTAGCTGGGATTACAGGTGCCTGCCACCACACCCGGCTAATTTTTGTATTTTCAGTAGAGATGGGGTTTCACCATGTTGGCCAGGATGGTCTGGACCTCATGACCTCAGGCAATCCGCCCGCCTTGGCCTCCCAAAGTGCTGGGATTACAGGTGTGAGCCACTGCACCTGACCTGCCAGGTTATTTTCAACACGCTCTTAAATATTACCTTCTTGGTCCAAAGGGCCCCCCACCAGTGATGCTAAGTAACATCCATGTGAGGCACTGGAGGCCATGGACAGACGAAAGAAATGCAAAGAAGGAAAAAGGGGCGAGAAGACAAAGAAGTCAAAAAGAAGGGAAAGTAGAGAGGAGAGAAAGAGATAACCACCAAAATCAGTGGGAACCTTGTAAGTAGGCAGAATAAATGTACTGGAATGGCAGGCGTTTTTAAGCCAAGCCCAAGGAAGACAGTTATGCTCTTCTCTTTCTCCCATTTTTCCCATACGTTTTCTACTTTACTTTCTACTTAGTCAGCCTTTGATTATGCAACACCCTCATCCGTTCCCAGGCAACAGACACCTCATTCTTTAGTCCCACCCAGCTCAAGAGGAGGCCACTGGGGAAACATTAGGGGTTGAACCTCACCCAGACCTGGGTTTCAAATGTGGCCCTGCCAACTAGTGTCACTGTGCCTCAGGTACTAGATCCTCAAGAGTCTAGGAGAGTGCCCCCTGTCTAGGAGGGGTCAGGAAATTAATCACTGACCAACACTACCAAATTACCTTCTCCTTGTTATTTGACTTAAGACTTCCGGGTTGTGAAGACTGTGAGTCTTGAAAAAACACTGGTGAAAATTGAGGGCTCCTAAAAGAGAGGTTAGGGGCCATTAAAGGGAACCTACCTAAATGATTTCTCATTCATATCTGCAAGAAGCCCTTGTCTTGGTTCTCTCTCTAGTCCACTGGTTATCACATTTTACAAGGCCTCAGAATCACCTGGAGAGCTGGTTAAAGCACAAATTGCTGGGCCCACCCTTGTAGTTTTTGACTCAGGATGTCTGGGCCGGGTGAGACAAAAGGTCCCGGATGATGCTGATGCTGTCGGTCCAGGAGTCACACATTGAGAACCACTGACCTAGTCCTATCTCACATTAAAGCTAAAGTGATTTGTTTAAAGCCCTGCTTTTATCATTTCACTTTCTGTTTAAAACTCTTCAATAGCATCCTGTAAGATATATTTTGAGGTGTCGACGCTAACGGTTAGATGATCAAGCTTTTTTTGTTTAGTGAAGAGGAGGGAAGCCATTGCCTCCCGACCACCCTGTCCTCTTAGGATGTTTTCTTAAAGACATAAGACATAAGAAGCCAGCCTTTTGATTTTACAATGCGAGGGCTCTGGCCTTCTGTAAGGATCTGTAAGCCCTTACCTCCAGAATGGCAAGAGAAATTGTAATTGTCATCTTCCAACTTACTATATAAAGTTGTGTGAAATTCTGTCCAGACTTTGTACACACTTTCATACTATCTGCATATGCATGTAAATCTGTAATGCTTACCCACAAGTTGTGTTCTCTCTCTTCTCTCTTCATATCTTCAAATAGTGCTACAAAGGTGTTGTTGTTCATGTTGGCAGGGTTGCTTCATTTCCCTAACACAACCTTCCTTAACACTTTACTATTCACTGAGGACCATGCTCCTTTTATAGGGGTGGACCCCTGCCAGCCTTGCCGATGCAATTAGATTCTCTCTCCCAGGAATTTGGGATCAGGACTGAGAGACATGATCTGGAGAGAGAGAGAGAGAGCGAGAGAGAGAAAGAGAGAGATGCACAGAGAGAAGCAGGGGTGCCCGTTCCTGAGGCCTTTCCATCTGCAGTCCAACCCGAGGGAGTTACAGCTGCATTTCCCGCCTTGGGTTCTATGAGCTACCCTACGTCCTGCCCAAATCCCCCTTTTTGCTTAAGCAGATTGGCCTTGGAGTTCTGCTAATTGCAACCAAAATAACCCACATGAAGATACTCCCCACTGCCCTCTCGATGAAGTCCAGATCCCCTGAACATGGCAGTAAAGCTCTTCACCATCTGGTGTCTGTTTGCTTTCCATCTTTTTCCTCAACACATTCACCTTCTACTCTCTATTTCTGTATGTTGAACTACTTTTTAGCTTTTTCTACTCTTCAGGACTTGGGCACGATTTGTTCTTTCTGCTTATTGCACTCTTTTCTCCTCGTCTTTGCCTGGCCAATCCCTATTTGGCCTTTAGAATCAGTGTGTGTCATTTTCTCCAGGAAGCCCTCCCAGATACACAAATTATTTTCCTAACTCTCTGACTACCTTTAGCTCCTCTTGTCCTAGCACGTATATGGACATTATCATTGCCTGTTGACTTGTCTTTCTTCCACCTTAGATTGTGAGTTCTGTGAGGGCATAGATTGATTCTGGATTGCTTTTGTTTCTGGGTGTCTAACACAGTGCCTGGTACTTGGCCAACACCCAATAAATACTTATCAAATGAATGAATAATGTGCCTTCCTTGCCATCAGTCACCTCCCCCAGCAGCAGACTGACAATGTTGAATAGAAAAAAGAAAGAAAGAAAGAAAGAAAAAGACTTTGGCCTCAAGCTATAGACTATGATTTGGAAATACTCTGGAGATCAAGAATCAGATATCTCCGTGGTTTGGGAATATCCAATTACCTTCATTGTATCTCTTTTTCCCTATTTAATAATTGTGCCAGAGTTTCTAATTAGAGAAAAGACCTCATGCATTTATTGATTCCAATGTGCTGCATCACTAGGGAGATTTTGAGAATAAGGCTGGAATTTAGCATATCAGAAATTCAATCCATTTGAGATCTCTCAAAGAGGTTTGCCCTTGGGTCATTTAGCACAGACTTTCATAGTCACTGCAAACTGTTGTCATGGTAATCATGGAACCTTTCATGATTTTTGTATATGAGTTAATGAAGACACTGGAAACAGCCCAAAGGACTTCATATTTGGGCGTGCATTTGTCTCCATATTAACCTAATCATTGTTTTGAACACACATCTGCCCCAGGGCCGGTCCTCTTGGCTCTTGGTCCTGACAGAAATAAATAAACAACTGATTCCTTTTTAGTATTTCAGACTAGGAGGCTGTGGATGGTTTGCCCTTTTGGTCTCATTTCAACAGGAAATCTCACATGGAAGGTTTAAAAGAGCAGAAGCAAAAAGAGGCTGTGTGAAGCAAATCTTTCTTTTATTTCAAATGATTAATGTGGCTGATTTCAAGGTACCTAAATTTAATGCCTATAAAGAAGGTTTCAGTTGTGGAGAGCACAGAACATTGACTGTATATAAAGCCTTTTTTAATGGTTCTTTATAAACACACTTTAACTTAAGCTTCCATCAGGCCTACAAATTTGGAAAAGATATCCCAGTGTGCTTACAATATTTGAGTGTGAGTTTTCCATCTGTGTCTTCTGTGAGTTATTTCCCAATATCCATTCTTCTCTTTTTTCTTAGTAATAATACCCCTTATTACTTTTAGCAAGGGACATGGATGTTTAAAATCAAGACATGGCTGGGCGTGGTGGCTCACGCCTGTAATCACAGCACTTTGGGAGGCCAAGGCAGGTGGATCACGAGGTCAAGAGATCGAGACCATCCTAGCCAACACAGTGAAACCCCGTCTCTACTAAAAATACAAAAAATTAGCCGGGCGTGGTGGCGGGTGCCTATGGTCCCAGCTACTCGGGAGGCTGAGGCGGGAGAATGGTGTGAACCCAGGAGGCGGAGGTTGCAGTGAGCCAAGATCGCACTACTGCACTCCAGCCTTGTGACACAGTGAGACTCCATCTCAAAAAAAAAAAAAAAAAAAAAAAAAATCAAGACATTTCCCACTCTACCTTACTGCTGGCCAATAGTACTTAAGAGAGGGGTTATATTGAACTTTCTGGATGCAGCTTTAAAGGGAGCTATTGAGAGTGGTAGGAGGCAGCCAAACGCCTAGGCAGATAGGGGTGGGTCCCTGGTGAAACCCCACCTCCAAGCCAAAGACAGTTCAAAGCCTGAAAGCCAAGCTACAAATTAAATCCTCAGACTGGATTGAGAACCTGTCTTCCTGTTTGGTGTGCTTTCCTCTGATGGATCCCCACCCTTCACGTGTTTTACATATACCTACCCTTTTCCTAATTGGTTTTCTACACTGTCATGCCCACCTTTGAGTGGTGTCTTTGCTGTAACCTTTTTCGCATACTCACAAACCAATTAGCACATACTCCCCATTCTGAATCCGTAAAAGTCCCCAGACGCAGCCACATTAGGGACTTTCATGCCTTTAGGTAGGAGAACCACCCCTCACGGGACCCCCTCTCTGCTGAGAGCTGTTCCTTCACTCAGTAAAATTCTCAGCCCTCCTCACCCTTCAATGTCAAGCTTATTCTCATTCTTCTTGGGCATGGTACAAGCACTTGGGAACTGCTGAACATGAGTTTAAGCTGTAACACAGGTGTGCTAGGGCATGCCAGCATGGCCAAGCAAGGCCCAGGTGAAGCATCACTGGCTGGGGGTCCCTGGCTTGCAAAATGACTGAGAAGAAAAATCCTGCATCACTACTATGTGCCTTTCTTCATCCCTTCCTACTGACTGGAATGTGGACCTGATGGATGGAGCTGGGGCAGCGATTTTGGCCAATGAATTGGGAGCCACATTGAAAATGGCAGAATTAGAAGCCAGAAGTCTGGGTCCCTGGAGACTGTGGAACTTCTATAAAAGCCAAGACCATGAGAGAGAAAGAAACAGCAGTCTTAAGTAAGCATCTATTATTCCAGATTTTCTTTTTTTTTTTTTTTTTTTTTGACACAGTCTCACTCTGGCCCAGGCTGGAGTTCAGTGGTATGATCTGGGCTCACTGCAACCTCCATCTCCCAGGTTCAAGTGATTCTTATGCCTCAGCCTCCCTAATAGCTGGGATTACAGGCATGCACCATCAGGCCTGGCTAATTTTTGAATTTTTAATAGAGACACCATGTTGTTCAGGCTGGTCTCGAACTCCTGACTTCAAGTGATCTTTCTGTCTCAGCCTTTCAAAGTGCTGAGATTACAGGCGTGAGCCACCACCCTTGCCCTTATTCCAGATTTTTTGTCATCTAATCTTAACTGATACACCACTCAAAAGTGAAATTTATTTTTTCTCCTTCCATTGATTGGGTGTTAAACTGCATGGGTTTTTTTGCGAGATTTGCCTTCTGATCCCAGGGTCTGTTGGAAAGTGGGCAGGTTTGCTAGACCTTTGCATTAGCCAAAATAAGTTCTCTGGTACGGGGAACTGAGACAACATTTCAATGTCAGGGCTAAGCTTATTCCACTTAGCCATAGAGACATATTGTTGCCTGGTCTCTGTATGTGTATTTTGAGTTTTTCTAGTGCAACGGAACTACATATCCTTTACCCGAAAGTCAGGGCTCCTATCTCAAACACTTTTTGGAATGTGGTAGGGGATAAGACTTATCACTAATTAGTCTGAGTAGAAATTAATTGAGATAGAGACAAAAACCAAACCAAAACAAAAATTATCTAAAGCAAGTATAATAACCCTCCATGGGAGAAACAAGCCTTATGCCAGCAAGGAATTGTGATTTTACTTACTGAACTTGGGCCTTTTAATCTTCTTTGAAGTTTCTTTGTTTGAATGTACTCCAGTCACCAGCAAAACTACATAAAGAAAAATTTTAAAATTTTAATCAATATTATTTTACCTAAATACTTTCTCTTTTGACTCATATTTGCTTTGATCATCCACAAAGTATTCTCACTGGCAGAACAAATTTTCCCTCTTACAGTCATGCATCACTTAACGATGGGGCTGTGCTCTGAGAAATGTGTCAATAGGCGATTTCATCATTGTGCCAATATTGTAGAGTGTACTTACACAAACCTAGATGGTCTATTACACACCTAGGCTGAATGGTATGGTCTATTGCCTCTTAGGTCAAAAACCTGTACAGCATGTTACTGTACCGAATACTGTAAACAATTGTTAACAACTGATAAGTGTTTATGTATCGAAATATATCTAAACATAAAAAAAGTACAGTAAAAATACAGTATAAAAGATAAAAAGTGGTACATCTGTAAGGGCACTTAGCATGAATGGAGCTTGCAGGACTGGAAGTTGCTCTGGGTGAGTCAGTGAGTGAGGGGTGAGTGAGTGTGAAGGCCTAGGATATTATTGTACAAAACCGTAGATTTTATAACCACTGTTTATGTCTACACTAAATTTATAAAAAATATTTTTTCTTTAATATAATATTAATCTTAGCTTACTATATCTTTTTCACCTTATAAACTTGTTGATTTTTTAACTTTTTGACTCTTTTGTAATAACGCTTAGCTTAAAACACACACATTTCACAGCTGTACAAAAATATTATCTTTCCTTATATCCTTATTCCACAAGCTTTTTTGTATTTTTGAGATTTAAAAATTTTTTACTTTTAAAATGTTTTGGTTAAAAGTTATGATAACTTTTTTTTAAGTGAGTAAAAGGAGTATACTCTAAAATAATGATAAAAATATAAGATATAAAATACAGGCCAGGCGTGGTGGCTCACGCCTGTAATCCCAGCACTTTGGGAGGCAGGGATGGGTGGATCACCTGAGGTCAGGAGTTTGAGACAAGTGTGGCCAACATGGTGAAACCCTGCCTCTACTAAAAATAGAAAAATATTAGCTGGGAGTGGTGGCACACGCCTGTAATTCCAGCTACTTGGGAGGCTGAGGCAGGAGAATCGCTTGAACCCAGGAGGCGGGGATGGCAATGAGCCGAGATCACGTCACTATACCCCAGCCTGGGCGACAGAGTGAGACTCTGTCTCAAAAAAAAGAAAACACATAAGCCAGCAAGGTAGTTGTTACTTGTTATCTATCAAGTAGTCATTATCAAGTATTATGTACTGTACATAACAGTATGTGCTATACTCTTACATGGCTGCTGGCAGCTCAGTAGGTTTGTTTACACAAGCATCACCACACACATGTGAGTAATGTGTTGTACTACATCAATGGCTACAATGTCACTAGGCAATAGGAATTTTTCATTTCCATTATAATCTTATAGGAGGCCATTGACTGAGACATTGAAGTGCATGACTGTATTAAGTGCATGAAGCACATGACTGTATTAAGATTGGAGAAATGAGATGTCTACTTTGTATACTTTTCTCAGCCTCAGCTGAAAGGTCCCTTTAAAAACACCTCTTGGATACTTGTCCTTTGTTTTGCTGTGTTTAAATTTGACCACACTAACCTGACAAAGCCCCCATTTTCCAGAGGAAGGAATGTGGGTCTGGAGAAGTCCACTAATTTGTCTTGTCCCATGAATTAATGGTGGAGGTGGGATGAGCACCCCGGCCCTTCCTGTGCTCTGTCCTCCCTTCCACAGCAGGTTTCCAGATGGCCAGTTTCCAAATAGCCGGAGAACTGCATGTGCATGTGAGTGCATCTATGTGTGTGCACACTATGTGTGTGTGCAGCTATGTGTGTGTGCATATGAGTGTGCTTGAGGGAAGGCTGAATGCAGGGAACATACAAAGAGCCTCAGAAGAGAGGCTGTCTGGGAAAGAAAGGCAAGGAGAAAGGGGCTAGGGAGAAGAAGGAGACTCATCACAATGTCTGAGAAGTGACCTGAGTATTCCCTCGTAGCCCCCTGGCAGCCCTGGTTCTGTGTCCCATCGAGGCAACTGCAGAGAGTTGAGCTTCCTCCTTAGAAACAGGAGCAGAACCTCCGATAGCATTTGGACACCACGCTCCTTAAAGTGTATCAATAGGTGAAGAAGGGAGAATTCTGTATCCTTTCTAATTTAAAGTCTGGTTCCTTTTCAAGCACGTAAGATGAAATAGAGCATTCTCAGACCTTGTGATGAGTCTCTCCTTCTTCTCCCCACGCTCTTCTCCTTGCCTTTCTTTCCCAGACAGCCTCTCTTCTGAGGGTTTTTTTTTTTTTTTTGAGACAGAGTCTCACTCTGTCACCCAGGCTGGAGTGCAGTAGTGTGATTTCGGCTCACTGCAACCTCCACCTCCCGGATTCAAGCGGTTCTCCTGCCTTAACCTCCTGAGTAGCTGGGATTACAGGTGTGCTGCACCACGTCTGGCTAATTTTTGTATTTTTAGTAGAGATGGGGTTTCACCATGTTGGCCAGGCTAGTCTCAGACTCCTGACCTCAGGTGATCCACCTGCCTCGGCCTCCCAAAGTATTGGTATTACAGGCGTGAGACACTGCACCCAGCCTGAGGCTTTTTATATATTGTCTCCATTCATTAAAAAGTGAATGTTGGCTGTTTTTATTATTTAAAAAGATACATGTTCTTTGTAGAAAGATGTAAACAACACAAATGTGGATGAATATAACAGTATAATATTTTCCAGTCTTTTTCTATATGTATACAGGTATTCATATGAATACATTTAAACAAACATTTGATCATACTCATGTTGTTTACAATGTTTGATAACTTATTTCTACTTAATGATATATATCAACATTTTTTCTTGTCATTAAATGTTCTTTCTACAGTAATTTTAATTCCCTGCAAAGTATTGCGCTATATGGATGTATCATAACCAAACTTTGATTTAATAGAAATAGCATAATCTTTGCATAGATCCATTATTTCCTTAAAATACATTTCCAAATAGAATTTGTTTGAAATGTATGCTCACTTAAAATTTTGATACGTATTGTGAAAATTTCTGATAGCATTTTTTTTTTTTTTTTTTTTGAGACAGTCTCGCTCTGGCTGGCTAATTTTTGTATATTTAGCAGAGATGGGGTTTCACCATGTTGGCCAGGCTGGTCTTGAACTCCTGACCTCAGGTGATCCTCCCGTGTCGTCCTCCCAAAGTGCGGGGATTACAGGCATGAGCCACTGCGCCCGGCGGGTGTGTTTGTTTTTAACTGAACACAGATCCTCAAGTTAGGTCTAAATGGACTTAGGAGTTCTTGGATTGGCAACTATTTTTGAAGAAAAAAGTGGCAATGCCACCAAGTGTTAAAAAAAGCTCTTTATTTATCTTATGATTATCCAGCTACTATGGTCTCAGTGTTTGTTTACCTGCCCCCCAACACCCTCCCAAGTAGAATTCCTAACATTGACATCCTAACCCCCAGTGTGATGATATTAGAAAGTGGAGCCTTTGGGACGTCACAGCTCTTGACAGTGAACCCTCATGAAGGGATAAGTGCCCTTATAAAAGGTACCCCAGAGAGCTAATTTGCCCCTTCTGTCATGTGAGAACACACTAAAAAGATGGCTCTCTAGGAACCAGGAAGCAGACCCTGACCAGACCCTGAATCCATCAGCACCCTGATCTTGGACTTCCCAGCCTCCACAACGGTGAGAAATAAACTTCTGTTTTTCTAAGCCACTCAGTCTGTAGCAGTTTTTTATAGCAGTCTGCATGAACTAAGACACTAGCTAACCTGTGCCAATGATGTGGCCATTGAGTTCTCTCCAATTTTGACTGTTAGCACTAGTTGAGGCCTGAGTAATTGACATACCATGTCCTAGGAGAACAGAAACATGAAAGAGAACTGAGTGAGAACCAGAAGTCTAGCCAGGCAGAATGAAGGCAGACATTTTTTAGGTATATTTACTTCTGGGGTTTGAGTGGGTATGAGTGTCCTGGAGGTCTAATTTTTATAGTAGCTTCTTGTCAATTAACTCTGTGCAAAGACTATATTTTCACTTAATGCTCAAAAATAAATATCTATAATCCTATAATATTTTTAAAAATGAGTACTAAATACATACATAGAAAAAAAAATTGAGCAAGGGGAGGGAGTAAGTGAAATAATAAATTTGGGTATCAATTTTTGTGGAAAACCAAAAACTGTTCTTGGCCTCTGTGCCTGAGGCAAGTGGTTTATAAGTCCTGGTATCATTAGGACTATAAATATTTTAGTAAGACCACCCCATCATTTGCTTTTGGTTGCCCAAGACCTTTTAGGCTGAAAACATGCATAGCTGGGTTCAGTTGAACAGCAGTAATTAATAAAGTCATTATCTTTGATGGCACACACAGGCCCTCCCCTCAGCTTCTGTGCTTATAATGAAAGCTCCTCAGAAACCACTCCTCCAGGGGGTGGCTGGTCAGTAGGGCCTGCAAATGTGCTTGTGCCCTGGAGCAAGTCTTCACTCCTCCTCAGCAATCCCCCTCTTGCTACATTGGAAATGGTAAATTGCATGTTGAAGTGGGGAAGAGAAAAATCAATCTTGTGTTCATTTTCCTAGGACGCCTAGCAGAGCACCAGGATGGATGCCTGATGCCCACTTCAAAGTGCAAAGCCGCAGACAGGTCTGATAGCCAGCCCCTGTGTGACAGTGGTTAATTATCTGGCAATGGAGGCTATGCGTGTCAAGAAAACTTGAAGAGAGTTAAGTCTGGAACCCCAAATTCCAAGGCAATCATACAGCAATGCTTCTCAGCAATGCTTCTCAGTCCTTAAAAATCCAGTGTTCTTTGGCCAACATGGTGAAACCCCGTCTCTACTAAAAATACAAAAATTAACCTGGCATGGTGGCTGGCACCTGTAATCCCAGCTACTCGGGAGGCTGAGGCAGGAGAATCACTTGAAACCAGAAGGCGGAGGTTGCAATGAGCTGAGATCGCGCCACTGCACTCCAGCCTGGGCAACAAGAGTGAAACTCCATCTCAAAAAAACAAACAACAACAACAAAAATCTGATGTTTCAGTTTTGAATAACATAAACAATTCTCTTCTTCTTCTCTTCTCTTCTCCTCTCCTCTCCTCTCCTCTCCTCTCCTCTCCTCTCCTCCACTCTCCTCCACTCCCCTCCCCTCCTCTCCCCTCCCCTCCCCTCCCCTCCCCTTTCCTCTCCTTTCCTTTCTTTTCCTGTCTTGCCAAGGCTAGAATGCAGTGGTGTGATCACAGCCTACTGCTACCTTGAACTCCTGGGCTCAAGCGATCCTCCTGCCTCAACCTCCCAAATAGTTGGGCTTACAGACATGTGTGCCACCATGTCCGGCTACTTTTTTATTTTTTGTAGAGACAGTGCCTCGCTATGTTGCCCAGGCTGTCTTTTCTTTCTTTAGTAGTGCTTGAAATGTTCAAGCATATTAAATACTAAAATTACTTTTTCAGAAAAAAAATTTCTCCCACTTCACTCTCTCCCTCTCTGATGTGACAATCAGGACAGTTCAAATACTGATTTTTAAAATTTGTTGTATAATGCATAGAGAAAATATAAATGAATAAGCTTGAAACTATGCTTAATCTTCTTCATGTTAAACATGCAAGCTAAAGCAAAATGAGGGGATGTTTTCCCATATCGTGCTAGTAAATATGGAACATAAAATTATATTTAATCCTGGCAGGGATTTGAGATTAGGGCTTCCCTGAACACTGTTGGTGAAGTATAAGCAAGCGGGACCATTCTGGAAAGCAATTTCAAGAGCCTTAAAAACTTTTATATTCTTTGGCCTAGAAAATAAACTTCTAGGAATATATCCCAAGTTATAATCAGAGGTATAGACAAAGATTTATGTAAAAAAATGCTCATTGTAGCATTATTTCTAATGGATCTGGAAATAATAAAATGTTGAAAACGTGCCAATAATGAGAAATCCTAGGCATTTATTACAAATGGTGTGTAGTAGAATATTAAATTACCTGTGACATGTTCAGCTCTAACCTTAAGAATGACTCCGACAAGTTTAAAATATATGCAGATAAATAACTGGAACAAATATACTAAAATGTTAATAATGGAGGAATTATTATTTCCGTTTTATGTTTTCTGTATTTTCCCCTTTTACATTTGTATTTAATATAAAATATATAATTAGAATCTTATATAAATGAGAAATAACTGATGTAATGATAAAGAACAATTATTTTTTAATCTGGTCATATTGAAATCATATAGGTTTATAATAATGAAAACTGCTTTCTAAAATTATTGGCATGATTCATCTGTGCTCATGTTTTCCAGTTTTCCTGTCAGTAATGAATTATAATCAGAATCCACGTTATGTTGAAGAAAAGACATGAAATACCAGAACATCTAATCAATGATCAAATCAGTAGGTACTTACTGAATACTTGTGTACCTAGAACTTTTATAGGCATGCCTCATTCTAGCGCATAAACTTCCTGTTAGATCTTTTTGGAGACCCTCTATGTACTAACATAGATAGTATCCACAATGCCTCCTTGAAAACCAATTTATAAAGCAGATCATTTAAACATAGTTCAGGTTTCCCTGATGCTTTAATTTAGGATTATGTACTCAATGAAACATTTAGCATCCAATAAATCAGAGCTTCATAGGAAAGCCATGACAGCTTATTCTCTACAATCATGTAAATCATAAAATTATGCTTCAAATCATAGGATATTTAAAGCTGGGAGGAGCTTTGGAGGTCGTCCTTTATTTTATAGAAAGGAAATCAGGCCCAGTGTCACCACCTTGGCTAATGCTGCAGTCATTTGGGGGAAGAAGTTGGAACCAGAATGCGAGTTTGCTGGCTACAGTGTTGGCCTCTTTACTTCACTTGCTCCCTGCCAGTGTACATGTGGATTATAAACAATACTCCAATGACAATGAGCACTGCAAAACTCTGCTCTAGCATGCATTGAAACATATCTAAAACAAGCATGCTACCTCTTAATTAAACACATTAAACACTTAATTGACGTTTATTTAGAGAGCTTTTGAGAGATCCTTGAATGGCTCCAATACCTTAAAAATCCAGCCTCCTTAAGAACAATTATTTGTTTCGAAATATTTATTGAGTGCCTATGATATGTGGTGAGCACTAGAGATACGACCCTGAGCATGATACAGCTCCCACCCTCAGTGAGTTTACAGATTTTGGAGAGCCAGAAAAATGACAAGGCCAATATCTTGCAGCTATGTGAGAAGAAACACAGGACACCAAGGAAATGCATAGAAGATGGTCCAACCTAATGGGGATGAGGGAAGCTTGCTGGAGGAATAGCATGGTTTGTGGGAGGGGGTATGGGCATGTCAGTGAGAAGAAGAGCATTCCAGGAAAGGGAACAGCAGGTTCAAAGGCCTGTAGGTGAGAAATGATGCATTCCCCAGGGAAATTAGAAGTTCAGTGCTGGAGTGGGGGCTATGGTGAGTGACAAGAGCAGGGGAGGAGAGCAAGAGCCATATCAGGAAGGCCCCACGAGCAAGGCACTTGAAGAAACTTGCACTGCATCCTAAAGGCAAAGGGAAAACACCGAGTCTGCATGGAGAGCAACAGAGTGGAGGTCAGATGTGGGCTTTAAAAGATTAATAGGGGTATGGTAGAAAATGAGGTAAAGGCGTAAGGATTTGGGGCAAGGAGGCCATCACAGCACCCAGAGGAGGGGTAGAGAGACTTAAGCAAATGACCCTGGGGTGAAGACATGTAAGCAGAGGAGAGAGATGGCAGGGAGGCAGACACACGAGGACCTGGAAAGGGGACTATGTGAACGTGAGCCTCCTTGTTTTTCATTAATAGAGTGATTTATTATTCCCCCCAGCTTCATTAAGGTATAATTGACAAATGAAAATCGTCTATATTTATGATGTTTTGATATATGTGTACATTGTGAAATGATTAAATCAAGCTAATTAACATAGCCATCACCTCGAATACTTAACAATTTTTATGTGTGTGGTGAGTACATCTTTACTCTCTTAGCAAATTTCAAGTAAACAATGCAGTTTTATAAGCTGTAGTCACTGTGCTGTACATTAGATCACCAGAACATATTCATCTTGTAACTGAAAGTTTGTACCTTTTTTTTTTTTTTTTTGAGATGGAGTCTCGCTGTTGTTGCCCGGACTGGAGTGCAATGGCACAATCTCGGCTCACTGCAACCTCTGCCTCCCGGGTTCCAGCAATTCTCCTGCCTCAGCCTCCCAAGTAGCTTAGATTACAGGTGCCCGCTACCATACTCTGCTAATTTTTGTATTTTCAGTAGAGACGGGAATTTCACCATGTTGGCCGGGTTGGTCTCGAACTCCTGACCTCAGGTGATCCACCCACCTCGGTCTCCCAAAGTGCTGGGATTACAGGCATAAGCCACCACACCTGGCCTGAAAGTTTGTACCTTTTCACCAGCATCTCCCTATTTCCCCAGCTCCCCAGCCCCTGGAAACCATTGTTCTACTTTCTGCTTCCATCAGTTTGACTTTTGTAGATTCGATACAGTATGTAAATGAGATCATACAGTCTTTGTCTTTCTGTGCCTGATTTATTTCACTTAGTATAACATCCTCTGGTACATTTACATTGTAAATGACAGGATTTCTTTTTTTATGGCAGAATAATATTCCATTGTATATGTGCACCACATTTTCTTTATTCATTCATCCATTGATAGACACTTAGGTTGATTCCTTATTTTGACTGTTGTGAATATGCTGCATTGAACATGGGGGTAAGGATATCTCTTCAACAGACTGATTTCATTTGCTTTGGACATATACTCAGATGTGGGATTGCTGGATGACATGGTAATTCTTATTTTTATGTTTTGAAGGAATCTCATTGTTTGGGTTTATCTCATAATATGGGTTTATTAATTTACATTCCTACTAACAATTTAGAAGGGCTCCCTTTTCTCCACATCCTTGCCAACACTTATCTTTTGTTTTTTAATAACAGCCATTCTAACGGATGTGAGGTAATATCTCATTGTGGCCTTAATTTGCATTTACCTGATATTAGTGATGTTGAGCATTTTTTCATATGCCTTTTGACCATTTGTATGTCTTCTTTTGAGAAATGTCTATTCACATCCTTTGTCCATTTTAAAAATTAGGGTATTTGTTTTCGTGCTGTTGATTTGTTAGAGTTCCTTATATATTTTGGATATTAATCCCTTATCAAATATATGGTTTACAAATATTATCTTACATTCTACAAATTGTCTCTTCATTCTGTTGATTGTTTCTTTTACTGTGCAGAAGGTTTTGGTGCAATCCCATTTGTCTGCCTTTGCTTTTATTGCCTGTGCTTTTAGGGTTATATCCAAAAAGTCATTGCCCAGACCAATGTCACAAAGCTTTTTTCTTATGTTTTCTTCCAGTAGTTTTATAACTTCAAGTCTTACATTTAAGTCTTTAGTCAATTTCGAGTTAATTTTTGTATACAGTGTGAGCTAAGGGCCCAATTACATTCTTCTGCATATGGATATACTATTTTCCCAATACCACTTATTGAAGAGACTGCTTTTTCCCCATTGTGTGTTCTTGTCACCTTTGTTAAAAATCAATTAAACATAAACGTATGGGTTTATTTCTGGGCTCTTTATTTTGTTTCATGGGATTATATGTCTGTTTTTATGCCAGTACCATGCTGTTTTGATTACTATAGCTTTGTAGTGTATTTGGACATTGGGTATTTGATGCCTCCACCTTTGTTCGTTTTGCTCAGGATTGCTTTGACCTTTTGGAATCTTTTCTGTTTCCATATGAATTTAGAGTTCTTTTTCCAAATTTCTGTGGAAAATGCCATTGGAATTTCAATAGGGATTGCTTTGAGGATTGCATAAAAGAATCTGTAGCTTGCTTTGGATAGTATAGTCATTTTAATAATATTAATTATTCCAATCCATGAACATGGACTATCTTTCCATTTATGTCCATCTTCTTCAATTTTCTGCATCTTGTTTTTGGTGTGTGTGAGTCAGGGCCTTATTCTGTCATCCATGTTGGAGTGCAGTGGCATGATCATGGCTCACTGTAGCCTCAATCTCCCTGAACTCAGGTGATCTTCCCTCCTCAGACTCTCGAGTAGCTAGGACTACAGTCACATGCTACCACACCTGGATAACTTTTTTATTTTGTTTTGTAGATACAGGGTTTCTCCATGCTTCACAAGCCAGTCTCAAACTCCTGGGCTCAAGCAATTGGCCCACTTAAGCCATGCAAAATGCTGGGATTACAGGTGTGAGCCACTGTGCCTGGCCTCATCAATGTTTTATAATTTTCAGTGCACAGATCTTTCACCTCTATGGTTAAATTTATTCCTAAGTAGTTTTTTTTTTTGGATGCTATCATAAATGAGATTGTTTCCTTGATTTCTTTTTCAGATTGTTCACTGTTAGTATATAGAGGTGCTACTAACTTTTGTATGTTAATTTTGTATTCTATAACTTTACTGAATTCATTTATTAGTTCTAACAGGTTTTTGGTGGAGTCTTCAGGGTTTTCTATATATCATATCATGTTATCTGCAGAGAAAGTTTTATTTCTTTTTCAGTTTGAATATCTCTATTTCCTTTCCTTGCCTAATTGCTCTGGGTAGGACTTCCAGTAACATGTTGAACGGAAGTAGCAAGGGTGGGCATCCTTGTCTCATTCTGATCTTAGAGGAAAAGCTTTTAGCTTTTCACCATTGATTATGATATTAGCTGTGGTCCTGTCATACATGGCCTTTATTGTGTTGAGGTACAGGGGTCTCCTTTTTCTTTTTTTTTTTTTTTTTTTTTTTTGAGACGGAGTCTCGCTCTGTCGCCCAGGCTGGAGTGCAGTGGCCGGATCTCAGCTCACTGCAAGCTCCGCCTCCCGGGTTCACGCCATTCTCCTGCCTCAGCCTCCCGAGTAGCTGGGACTACAGGCGCCCACCACCTCGCCCGGCTAGTTTTTGTATTTTTAGTAGAGACGGGGTTTCACTGTGTTAGCCAGGATGGTCTCGATCTCCTGACCTCGTGATCCGCCCGTCTCGGCCTCCCAAAGTGCTGGGATTACAGGCTTGAGCCACCGCGCCCGGCCTCCTTTTTCTACTTTGATTTCTTGCTATCTGAATAAGCAAGCCAGAAGGGCAAGGGCAGGCTGAGAAAGGCAGGGTACAAAAGACAGCCAGATCTTCCTTTCTTGTTTCTGTGATGCTGGGAAGATGCAGAGGGTGAAATGGCCTCAGAGTTTGTTTTATTTGTTTGACTAAACCCTATTCCTAACCTCTTGTCCCACTCTCAATCCATTCTTATGTTAGAAACCTACTAACTTGTATGTTAGAATGAAAAGAGAGGTAGCTTCTCAAAGGGGCAAGGGGGAAATGAAGGACCTTATGCTTTCAAGGGATTGTTCCCCAGTGTCATAGCCAACTTTTTGTTTGCTAAAGCAAGCCAGGCATATAGAGCAATTGTAGAGGCAGTGTTGGGATGATTGACCCTTGGACCTTACCCAGTCTCTGAGGACAAAAGCAGTGGTTGGGGTAGGGCTCCTGGTCCAGGTGCCTAGAAGTTCCTCAGGGCTTCTTATGGCCATCTGACAGGAGCCAGGAAATAGTACCACTGGTTCCTGAGAATGCCTGGTATCCCTGAGGACTTATCCAAAGTGAAGACAGAGCATTGTTTTTGGCCTTTTCTTTGGCTCCAGGAGAAAGTAGCTTACCTGAGAGACAAGTAGCTTGGACAGAGCTGCCCCTAGGTCTCTGGCAGCCCTGTTACATAGGGTTGGGTGATTAATAGCTCAAACATATAATTTGCAGGAAGCTCTGAGACAATGAGTGACTTGACAAAATTGGCAAGTTGATGGTGGAATCAGGACTAGAACCCATATCCTCCCTTTGACTCCTGGTCCAATACTCCTTCCAACATGCCTAGAGTCCCCTTGCCTTCCCAGCTGCATTGCCTTCTTCTCTTCCAGTCCCTAGTTCTGCCAGGTACACACCCTCTGAACAGACCTTGAGCACTCTCATTATATTATGGGTTGAATTACGTACCCCCAAATTTATATGTTGAAGTCCTAAGCCTCCGTATCTTAGAATGTGACCTTATTTGGAAATAGGCTCATTGCAGCTATAATTAGTTAAGTTAGGATGAGGTCATACTGGAGTAGGGTGTGCCTCTAATCCAATATGACTGATGTCATTATAAAAAGGGAAAATGTGCAGACAGACACAACTAGAGGGAGAATACCATGTGAAGATGAAGACAGTGATCAGGATCATACATCTACAGGCCAAAGAACACCAAAGATTGCCAGCAGACAGCCAGAAGCTAGGAGAGAGACACAGAACAGATTCCTGCCTTGCAGCCCTCTGAAAGAACCAACCCTTTTGACACTGATTTTGGACTTCTAGTCTCCAGAAGGTGGAGAGAACGGGTTTATGTTGTCCTAATCAACCCAGATTGTGGTGTTTTGTTACAGCAGCCCTGACAAACTAACAGACTGTCTGAAAGGTTTCTGCACACCTTCCTGGCAGTAGTTTCACAATGATCCACAGGATTACTCTACCTGACAAGGCCATGGCACAGTGGGGCCAAGCTTAATGGAAGATGACCCTTGGGCTTGGTCCTAAACCCCTCAGCACTTTAGCTGAGTACTTCTAGTTGACCTGCTGCTCCTCAAGGGCCTATCCAAGATTGCATACTCTGGTGATAATGGATGGATTCTTTTTTAAAAAAATCATCTTTGGGCTGGGTGTGGTGGCTCACGCCTGTAATTCCAGCACTTTGGGAGGCTGAGGCGGGTGGATCACAAGGTCAGGAGATTGAGACCACCCTGGCTAACACGGTGAAACCCCATCTCTACTAAAAATACAGAAACAAAAAAACAAAACAAAACAAAATATCCGGGTGTGGTGGCGGCGTCTGTAGACCCAGCTACTCCAGAGGCTGAGGCAGGAGAATGGCGTGAACCCGGGAGGCGGAGCTTTCAGTGAGCAGAGATTGCACCACTGCACTCCAGCCTGTGCAACAGAGCGAGACTCCGTCTCAAAAAAAAAAACAAAAGAATCATCTCTGGCCGGGTGTGGTGGCTCATGCCTGTAATCCCAGCACTTTGGGAGGCTGAGGCAGGCAGATCACGAGGTCAGGAGTTCTAGACCAGCCTGGCTAGCATGGTGAAACGCCATCTCTACTAAAAATACAAAAATTAACCAGACGTGGTGGCGTGTGCCTGTAATCCCAACCACTTGGGAGACTGAGGCGGGAGAATCGCTTGACCCTGGGAGGCGGAGGTGCAGTGAGCCGAGATCACTCCACTGCACTCCAGCCTGGGCGACAGAGTAAGACTCTGTCTCAAAAAAAAAAAAAAAGAAAGAATCATCTGTAAAAGCGTGAGTCGCCAATGCTATAGGTAAAGCCATGTCAGCAGTAAGTTTTTTTTTTTTTTTTTGGAAATTAAGAAATAAGATCCTCACATTTAGAATCTGCAAATATGCAGTATCTGAAATACTTGCTAATTGCTGAGGAATACACAAGATAGGTGTGTGTATGTGTGTGTGTAATATGTAATATACTGAGACATATATGTAATACATATACAGTATTTGCTTTACATGAAAACATATACACATGCATCCTGAATTTGATCTTTGCTTACCATTCTTTCTTAAAACATCTCAAATGTTTGTCATAAAAAGATACACTGTATTGTTTATATGCTCTGTCTTGGTTTAAAACTTTTCTTGGCTGGATTCTTTGGATCTTAGGAAAACGCTAAAAGGGTATCCAGATACACATATAAAAGTACTTACCAAGGAACATTTCAATAACAGATGCCTTCATAGTGAGAACAACAGTCCTCATGAATATCAGAATGACACCCTGGAGAGAAAGAAACAATAACATCATCATATTTCAGCCGGGGGTTCTGATTTGGATGCACAGAGTGTGTGGGGATGGGCTGCATCATTTTGCATTGCCCTCTGGAGTCTTAGGATTCCAGGCTACAGATTTCCATAAGCAGCACATAGAGATGGCAGTGGCTGGCCTTGCTGGTACCCAGAGATGCTATTTTCAGTTAGAAAGCCCATTCTGGCCACCAGCCTCCAATTCTTCAAATATTTGATGTTTACTTAGAACTGAAGAGGAAATAACTCTCCGATTTTGAGAATATGTCCAAGTAGTCTTCTTTATGAGAATATGTCCAAGTAGCCACATTTATGGCATTCAGAAAACATATTTAGATTACAATTATTAATACTTCACTATTCATTCGATAAATATTTATTAAACTCCTATTATATGGCTACATTTTGTTAGAAAGTGCTAAAAATTGAATTAAAAAGCAATTCTCACCCTTGAAAGACTTACAGTTTAATATAGGTGGAAAAACATAAGTGGACACAAATAACACAAGCTCTGTTAAATTGCATAAGAGAATGTTAAGTCCTCATAAGAGAGTATAAGGGGAAATTTATAGAGCAGTGGTTCTCAAACTTTGCTGCGTGTTATTTAATAGTATCACCTGGGAGTTTAAAAAAATCCTGATGCCCAGGCTGTACCCCAGACCAATTGAATAAGCCTCTCTTGGGCTGGGAGTCTAGTTAATTAAGTTTTAACAGCTTCTCAAGTAATTCCAACATGCAGCCAAGTTTGAGAACCAGTGGTTTTGAGTCGGGCTTCTTGAACTTTTTTTTTTTTTTTTTGAGACATAGTCTCTGTCACCCAGGCTGGAGTGCAGTGGCACAATCTTGGCTCACTGCATCCTTCGCCTCCTGGGTTTAAGCAATTCTGTGCCTCAGCCTTCCAAGTAGCTGAGATCACAGGCACGTGCCACCACACCTGGCTAATTTTTGTATCTTTAGTAGAGACGGGGTTTCACCATCTTGGCCAGGTTGGTCTTGAACTCCTGACATCTTGATCTACCTGCCTGGGCCTCCCAAAGTGCTGGGATTACAGGCGTGAGCCCCTGAGCCCAGCTGGCTTGTGTATACTCATCACCTGGGGCTCTTGTTAAAGTGCAGGTTGTAATCCAGTAGGTACGGGTGGTGCTAGAGATTCCCCAAGGGCCGGAAAGTTTAGAAGGACAGAGATTACGGCAGCCATGGGAATAAGAGAAAGCCTCATAGAGATGGTAGCAACTGGGTCAACTTTGAAGAATGAACAGGCTTTGAACATGCAGAAACAGGAGAGAAGTGGCTCCAAGTAGGGGAACAGTGCCAACAGAGACCCAGACATTGGAGAGTGCAATAGATATGAAAATGCTGGTGATCTATAAGGGAGTTTCTCATCTTTCTCTTAAGGCTATGAGGAAACTGTCAAAGGTTTACTTGTACTACTATTAATTGAGTATATTCTGTGCATTCTGTATTGTTTTGAATCCACACAATAAGTCACCATGATAGGTCTTATGATCCTCATTGAACAGATGAGGAAACTAAGGCATAGAGAAGTTAAATGTCATAACTGTGGTCCAAGGTGGTGAAAGGATTAGAATGGAGGTGAAAGTGGGCGGGAGGAATCTGCCCTGGGCACAGGCAATAAGGGAGAAATTTGTAGAGAATGAAAAGACTTAAAGTTGGTCTCCTTTTTATTATCCTTATGAGCTAGCACTTTTAAACAATGTCAATGGTAGTAAAACACTCCTCCTCTCTGGGCAGATGTCTTCCACTATATCCCCCCTCCCTCCAGTGCGACAGTTGTGTGGCCCAAAGCTGGCATTCATAACTCTACCCTCTGCTGTGTTCAGTGGTGTACTGGTTTAAAAAAAAAATAGAGATAAAAGCCCTGATTTGCAGAGCTTGTCAATTTCTGTGGTAGCAAATCCTCCTACCGTGGCTAATTTTGAAGCCACCAAAGTGACATCACTGAATGGAGATCTAGAAAGAGATAAGCACAATCTAGTACTAGCTAGGCCCAATCTAAGCTTATAAACAATATTTGATACACTGCTATGCATATTAATAAAAAGCAATTATTAGATTATGGGTTGAGATAGTATACAAGTACCCAATGCAATTAACTTAAAGTTGTTTAGTATATGAAAGCTTTATTACAAGCAATTAAATTAAGCAGCAAGAGTAACCCCAAACAGAACTGATCACTTTATTAATTTCTAACAACGATTGCAATGTGTTAAATTTCCCAATTAAGGTAGTTGGCCACTGGTTACGTCTTTAGCTTCAAAATAAAAACAAAACCATATGTACAATCTGTTTGGCAACTTGATGTTTAAGTAGCCAGATTATATTTAGGAAATAGTATGATAACAGGTAATTTTTTGTTTTTTATTAATTTGAGAAACTCCAGAACGATTTATGTATCTTCAAGCCTGAGTGTTTAACTTTCCTATTGGATAAACGCAGTATACCAAGTTGCCCTACTGGACCCACCTATGCAGCCCCATTAATTGACTGTTACCACTCAACATTGCAGATTTCATCCGAGTTATCCTTGACTTCTCTTTCTCTTTCTCTTACACCCCACACGCTCTCCACTCGCCAGTCCTGTTGGCGCTACATTCAAAGTCTATCCAGAAACTGACCATTTCTCAGCATCTCACTATTACCAATGCCATCTGTGGCAGCCTCTGCCCTGTCCCGCCTAGATTATTGCAATTAGCCTCATAACTAGGCGGTTTCCTTCTTCCTTTGTCCTCTGCAGTTCACAGAGCAGCCAGCATGATCCTATTCAAAGTCAGTCAGTCCACGGCATTTCTCGGCTTACACTCTACAGTGGCTCCCCGTCTTACTCAGAAGAAAAGCCTAAGTCTTTACAAGTGGCTCAGGACCCTACTTGATTTGGCCTCCGTCCACCCTTCTGTTCTCATTTCACACTATTCTCCTGCTCAATTAGTAATCTTCAGCCACACTGGCCTCTTGGCTGTTTCTGGAACACCTCTTACCTCAAGGTCTCTGCACTTGTTGTACCACCTTTTCCTCTGGCTGGATGCCATTTCCCCGGATAAGCACATGACTTGCTCCCTCATTTCTTTCAAATCTTTGCTTAAAAGTTACCTCTCATGAGACATTCCCTGGTTATCCAATTTAAAATCACAATTCCCCTCCCACCTCTCCCACCATCAACCAATATACCCAATCCATTTCCTACTGTCTTTTTCTCCATTGACTTATCACTTCTGACATACTTTATACTCTATTTATTTTATTTTTTATGGAGTTCCCCACTATAATGCAAGCTCCACAAGGGCAGGGATTTTTATTTGACTTTTTGAGTGCTCAGTAAATATGTGTTGAATCAATGTGAGTAATGAGGGCTCCCCCTTTTCCCTAGGAAATTTTTTTTTTTTTTTTGAGATGGAGTCTCACTCTGCCGCCCAGGCTGGAGTGCAGTGGCCGGATCTCAGCTCACGGCAAGCTCTGCCTCCCGGGTTTACGCCATTCTCCTGCCTCAGCCTCCCAAGTAGCTGGGACTACAGGCGCCCGCCACCTCGCCCGGCTAGTTTTTTGTATTTTTTAGTAGAGACGGGGTTTCACCATGTTAGCCAGGATGGTCTCGATCTCCTGACCTCGTGATCCGCCCGTCTCGGCCTCCCAAAGTGCTGGGATTACAGGCTTGAGCCACCACACCCGGCCTTCCCTAGGAAATTTAAAGAGGAAACAAAACAAAGGGAAGACAATCTTATGAATACATTAGAAACGACTGTATTATACACTATATTTTATTTGTTTATTTATATATTTATTTATTGAGATGGAGTCTCGCTCTGTAGCCCAGGCTGGAGTGCAGTGGTGCAATTTCAGCTCACTGCAACCTCCACCTCCTGGGCTCAAGCAATTATCTGCCTCAGCCTCCCAAGTAGCTGGGATTACAGGCGCCTGCCACCACACCTGGCTAATTTTTATATTTTTAGTATAGATGGGGTTTCACCATGTTGGCCAGGCTGGTATTGAACGTCTGACTTCGTGATCCACCCTCCTCAGCCTCCCAAAGTGTTGGGATTACAGGTGAGAGCCACTGCCCCCGGCCAAATTATACACTTTAAATGGCATATTTTATGGTATGTGAATTATATCTCAATAAAAATTAATAAAGCAGTATTGATATTGATGTTACTGCTAATCAACAAACAAACCCAAAGGGAAGGCGGAGAGCAGGGAGAAGTACTCTCAGATCTGTCCTACAACTTTAGAGTCGTGATGGACGTGACCTTTAGAAGCTGGAATGAATGGATAAAAACCAACAGGATTCCGGGAGATGCTCTAATCCCCAAGGAGATCTCACCCACGTGTTGGTTTATCAATAATGGAAACTGACCAGAATCACTCTAGTGTCTTAGAATACTTGAAGCTTATTTCTCACCACTGCAATTTCTACACTTGCTTGGTCCGTTTACTCAAGCACTTAAAATGTAAATGTGCCTTTTGAAATGTGTGAAAAAAAAAAAAAATCAAACCCTCTCTCAGCCATTGCCAAGGCTGAGCATGAGGACTTCCACCAGCACCATTAAGCAGTTTCTGCAGGTGGTCCAATGTCACAGAGCTGTGGGGCACATGGTAACACTGGAGCCCTAATTCCTCACGTGCTCACCCAGGTTCTAACAAAAACTGAACAGTAGGGGCTTCCAAAAGAATGTGTTACTGATTCACAAATTTATGGATGTGCCATGAGATATAACATAAAGAATCCCAAATATGTAGTTCTGATGAGGCAAATGACGCCTGGTTGTGAAAGAAGAGTATACATTAGTGTAAGTGGATTAGCACAACAAATTTCATTAGATCTCTCTTTCTGCCCAGAGTCAGAAGAGAGCAAGTTGGTAATAAATAATAATATTGCTTTATATTTATATAGTTTTTCACAGTGTTTTAAATAAAGTGACTTTGTGTGCATTTCTAGAGTTGCCTATTTTGTTCACTGTTCAGTTTCTAGAGCCTGGAATAGTGTTTGGTAGTGGGTACAACAATACACGTTTGTTGAGAAAATGGGTGAACACAAACTTGTTCTTCACAGTAAACTTGTGCAGGATGTGGAGTATGCACAATTCCCATTTTAAAAGTAAGGAAACTGAGGCCTGCAGTGGGTAAGTGACTTATTCAAGGTCACATACACAAAATCAAGCCTGGGTTTCATGGCTCCTGATCCTCCAGCCTTCTTTCTACCCCTTGTATATAAGACAATCTGCAGGTTGCATCTTGTTAAGATTGAAAAAGCAAAATGGACTTTTCTTAAATCTCTGTATCAAAATGCTTGAGATTTACAGATAAGGGGCAAATTGCTCATCAGTTAAAGATGTATGAGAAGAATGCACTTTGTCAAATGTGGAGGAAGTGTAAAAAGGCAAAGAAAGCGGAAAGGAATTTAAGCAGGGAAAATAAAGACCACAGCGAGAAGAAGACACTTGATAATGTTCACCACTGGTGACCAGGAAGTGTGAAAATTAAAGCAAGTCCATTGGGAATTGAATGTGGCAATGTATGCAAAAGCAACTTGGAGAAAGAATGACTAAAATTGAAAAAATTCATATTATCAAGTGTTGGTGAGGAGTGGAGGACTGGAATAATTGCTAACAGGAATGTAAAATGGTACAACTACTTTGGAAAGCAGTTTGGTGGTATCTCGAAAAGTTAAAAAACTGAGTATATATTCCCACCATATGTTGCAGCCATTTCACCCCTAGGCATTTTCCGAAGAGGAATGAAAGTATATGTCCATACAATGACTTCTGCATATATATTTTTAACAACTTTATTTCTCATAGCTCCAAACTGGGAAAGATGCAAAATCTATCAACAGATAAATGGATAAACACATTGTGGTTTATCCATACAATGGAATACTACTCAGCAATAAAAAGGAATGAACTATTGATACATAAAACAACAGGAATGAATCTCAAGATAATTATGTTAAGTGAAAGCAGTCAGACAGAAAAGAATACATTCTGTTCAATTTTACATTCATATCATTACATTGCATCTAGAAACTGTACTCTATAGTAACAAAGAGCACATCAGTGGTATCCAGGAGCCTGGGGAGTGGGAGTGGAGAGTCCTAGAGACATGAGAGCAGAAGTAAGAGAGCAAAGGAACACATGAAAAAATTGGGGATGGATATGTTCATCATTTTGATGTGGTGATGGTTTCACAGTATTCATATGCCAAAACCTGTCAGACTCTATACTTTAAATATATATATGTTCTTCATGCCTAGAGAGTGGGAGGAGTATTCACTAGAACCCAATAACAGTGGTTGTGTCAGGGAAAGAGAACTGGGTAAGTGGTGATCGGAGATGGGAAGGTGTCTTACCATTTTGTTCTATTTAAATCTTTACCCTGTGCATATATGTTAATAAATCCAATATTAGTAAAATATAAAAATGAAATAATGAAAAAACTCTTGAAATTGAAAGGGACACTTAAGAGGTATTGTAGTTATCATTATCACTTCCACCACCAAATTTAGCAGTGCTTCAATTAACATAAACCACATAGAGTCCGAAGAGCTTCGTTATATGTGGTCTGTTAGGAAGACTTAACATATACAATATTGATCTCAGATGGGAAGCTGCAGCAATCTCCTAACTCACTCTTGCTCCTTGCTCCAGGTCAATCTTTCAGTTGGAAAGGATCAGCTTCCTAAAGCACAGATCTGATTGTGCATTCACCTGTTCAGAATTCTTCTTCATAGTCCACTCATTCTCTACAGAATAAAGCTCAAATTCCTCAGTGAGGCATTACAAACTCTTCATGAAATGGCCTGCCTTCCCTTTCAACACCATCTCACTGCAATTCTCCTGAGTAATCCTCCCCTTTGACCCCAGCACACCTGGGCTTTTGGTCTTTTCTCCACACTCTACATGTCAGTACCTTGGCTCACATTCACATTATTGTTCTATCTGGATTACTTTACCAACCCTCACCACAAACCCATCCATCTTTCAAGCTTCAGCTCCTGGGCCACCTCTTCTACATAAATCGCCCTGATTTCCTAAAACCAAAATTCATCTTCTTTTGTGCATCCATTAATCATTCAAAAATAAAAGCATATGTACTATTGTGCCAGGCAGAGAGAAACAAGATGCAGGTCCTGGCATCAAGTTGCTTGGAGTCTTCCTGCGGGAGACCGGCATGCATGCATCATAACTAACATTTACTGAGCATATACTAAGTGTCAGTAATATATTAACTCATTTAATCTTCACAGCAACTCTATGAGGTAGAGACTATTTCTTGCCTTCATTTTAGAGGTAAGGAATTGGAAGCATGCAGAGGTTACAGACTTTCCAAGGCTAGAAAGACGAGGAGCTGGATTCAAACCAGACGTTCCAAGTCCAGAAGCTCTGCATTTCTCCCCTTGCCATAGCTGTTTCATAGTACGTGCACTTACTCCATCTTCATTCTAATTTAATTGACCTGAGTTTACATCGATATTGTTTTATTTATTTATTTATTTATTTAGCTTTGAGACAGAGTTTCGCTCTGTCACCCAGGCTGGAGTACAGTGGTGTGATCTGGGCTCGCTGCAGCCTCCACCTCCTGATTTCAAGCGATTCTCCTGCGTCAGCCTCCCAAGTAGCTGGGATTACAGGCGTCCGCCACCACACCTGGCTAATTTTTGTATTTTTAGTAGAGATGAGGTTTCACCATGTTGGTCATGCTGGACTCGAACTTCTGACTTCAGGTGATCTGCCTGCCTCGGCCTCCCAAAGTGCTGAGATTACAGGCGTGAGTCACTGTGCCTGGCCTGATACTGTTTTAAAGCTTTCCAAGTGACTCTACTGTGCAGACAGCACTGGGAACCTCTGCTACTGGGAATGCAGTGATGGCAAAAGGGTGGATGGGCACATAGGCCTGAAATGTGGGAATTGGGAGGGGCTTGAATTTATTTAATTGGCATGTTGGAAAACAATGAATGGGTGAACAGGAAAGGACAGGACCTAGCGACAGTGGAGCTTCAGAACTAGGAGTTGCTCAGCAAGGCTGAGAGAGGAATCAGACTGTCAGAGAGGGATGAAGGGCCATGTCAGCCTTGAATGTCATGCGTAAAGAATGTGGAACTGATCCTTTAGGCAACAGGGAGACATGGAAGGCTTAAAAATTATTTTTGCATTCATCATTTTTAATAAGCCCCCTAGAGGCTTATTTGAGCCACTTGCTTAGAAAAAATTCTGCTCTAGTAGACGTGTAGGATTTATGTCATGTTGGTGTTTGTCTGAACTACAATGCTACATGGGGGAGCACCCAACCATACTCTTTGTCCATGAGGCAGAAAGAGCCAGTATCCATCTGGAAACATTTACTAGTTATAAGAAGCTGTGCTGTGTTTCCAAAATGCCAAAAATCCCTTGAGGACAGACATCTCTGAATGGGGTGAGGCCACATCTGCAGCCTTGCTTTCTTCATCTCTGCCTGACCGTAAAGCCTCCTCCGCTTGTCAATGGATGTGGGTTGATCTGGTGAGGACAGGAAAAGGAAGCTGGCACTAGATGGGGAGTGGGGAGGTCCTTTACAATGTGGTGGTGGCCTCTATCTGTACATAAACCTTCATACAGATGTATCCTTCTGGCCGAGGTCCGAAACACTGCATTTCATGTTGCCACAACACCAGCGGCCACCTTGGAATCATCATTACAACTCCCCAGGATTCTGTGAGAGAGAGACAGACAGAGAGAGTGCCAGAGGGGACAGTAGTTTTTCTTTCTTTCTTGAGTTTTCTTCTCTTCCCAATTCTTCTTTACTTCCCTTTTTTTTAATCCTAAAGAAATTCTGGCAGAAAATGTGAGCCAAATAGGTAAGGAAGAGGAAATTTTGTGTTTTCTCAATATGTTGGTTCCTAAGAATGCACAAGGCTATTGAAGTTGTGCTCTGAGTCAGGCTACGTGGACTGGATGGACACTGTTGGTGGCCTACGCAGAGCATCGTTTTCCCCTTCCTCCTTCCTAACAGAATCCCAATTTGGTAAAGGAAATCAGTGCAGCCCAGCCACTGAGAGGAAGCAGGTCCATCTGCAGCTCCCAGGCAGATCTCAATTTGGGGCCTAAGGCAAGGATGGTTAGACACGCCCCCTTGCTGGCAACTGCTCCAGGCTTGGGCCCATCAGCAACAGGCCCTTGCCAGGTGATCATACTAGCTACTAGTCCAGGTGGGCTGTGTCCTGGGTTGTAACAGACAGAATGGAAGGACTTGAAGCCTATGTTTTTTGGGGAGAGGGTGGTTATCTTGTTGGAAATGAACAAGGAAGCAGGTTGTTGGGGGTCTGCTGGCTGCCATCTTGTGACCACGAGAAAAGTCCAGCAGAGGAAAATCCTAACTCAAGGCGAGGAGGGCAGCCAGGCAAATCACAGAGAGATGAGTCAGAGCTATGATTTGTCTTGTGCCTGGAGGCTGGGCCTTCCCCTGGACTGTCTGTTATGTGAGATAATACATTTCGCTTGCACTCGGCTGGCAGCTGAAAGATTATTCCTAACTGCTACCTAACTCGCAGTGGCTATCCATACCGTGGTTTTAACTGCAGAAGGCTGTAATAACAGGAGTTTATACCAGAGTCTGCAGAGAGTTTTCTCACTAAACTGTTTTCTCCTTTGAACCACCGAAGAGCCCCTTGAGGAGGCAAAATGGACATTAGAATTCCTGTAATTCAGAGCGGGGAAGTGACCTGGCCAAAGTCACACAGCCCAGATCTCCAACTTTATATTGCGCTCTTTCTATCCTGCCAGCTCCTCGCATGGTTGTCACTGTAAGTTTCAAATGATTCCATGATTTGTTCTATAATACTGTAATAAAATAAAAATGCCACTCTTCATTTGCATAGCACTCTTCACTTTTCAAAGCCTGGTTACATCTACAACTGAAGCAGCTCAATTATTATTGTCAGATGCAGAGATGGCAGTCACTGAAATGTAAATGACTCAGCTGGTCAAAAGCTTGTGATCTAGCAAAAAAAAATAACTGAAGCCAATCGAGGTCTCCCTTGGGATTTTGGGATTGGGATTCTGAAAGCTTCAGAAGCTGTGAGTGCCAAGCTACAGGCCATGTGGGGCCCTGAATAAGATGTATAAGAGGACGGCGGAAAGAGATGGAGAGAATAAGTATGTGGCCCTGGGAGGAGCAGGAGGAGAAGATCCCTTCATTTCTCACCGCTTTCCAGGTCCCATTTCCAGTCTGAAGAAGGTCCAGTTCGGCTCTGTCTCCTGTGCATGATATTGATGTTTTTGGGCCTTTGACTTGAGCCAGTTTAAGTTGGCTTCTGTTTCCTGCAGCTTTGATTAAAACCCTTTTCATATTTATTGTTCTAGTTATGTCCTGTTCCCCTGAAATGATTAGTAGTAAAACGAAAACACTCAAAATGAAAAGGACATACGTGCTTGTCTTTTGGTAACATCAAAGCAGAGGGTCCCTAGAGAGGCTATCTTCAACCCTGCAACCAAGCTCTGGGAAGAAGTGTGGCAAGAAATCCTGTGAGCTGTCACAGCCACTGAGAAGGTCTGGGATGCTCAGGAAACAAAAAATGGAAGTGGGTGACCTTGAAACCATGCTGTCAGAATGTTGCTGTAGAGTTTCCTCGTATATTTTTGACAGTAGTTCACAACCAGAGGTGATTTGGTCCCACAGGAGACATAGAATAGTGTTTGGAGACTTTTTGGGTTGTCACAACTTTGACAAGAGAGGGGGATGCTGCTGGCACCTAGTGGGTGGAGGCCAGAATAGAGATACTGCTGACCATCCTGCAATGCCCAGGACAGCCTCCACAACAAACAAGTACTCAGCCCCACAGGCCAATAGTGCCAGGGCCAAGAAACTGATTTATGAGAATGTTTATTTCTCAATGTATTCATGAGAATGTTATGCTTACTGACATTCCAATCTAGGAACTTCCCATAAATATTCTATGTACTTTTGTGATGACTAGAATGTGTATCCCCTTCTCCAGGATCACCCTTCACCACCAACAGTCAGAGAAAATCCTACAGCAAACATGTTTCCTCACAGGCAGTTGGGTGGGGTTAAAGACCTCATCCGTGTATACAACTGATGTAGGCCTGTGCCATTAGGTTCATTGATCCATGTGGCATGTTTCTACATGTCGGAAAACCAAAAAGGCAAAGCCATTTTTGGTCGTGTGTTTCAGACCGTTATTTTGTACTGCGTTAGGAACCTGACATATGGTAATGCTTACCACATCCACAAAGGCTTCGACCAATGGTGATTTCTAGAGAGACTACAAACAGTAATTACATTTCTGAAGTGGTAGTTTAGATCTTATATTGCCAGTGGGAAAAAATACTAGTTTGCAGGCATGCCCCAAATGAGCTCTAAAGAAACCCTTCCAAGAGTTATTTATCCTGTGTAATGGAAAGGGGCACGAACATCAGTAAATCTAAAGGAAAGAGGCTAGGACCTCAAAAAGACGAGGTGGCCCATGATTGCTCCTCCTAGTTACCCTGGAAACCATGAGTGGTTTAAAGATTCTGATGAAGGTTTGGAAGATGAGTTTCTCTCATCACAAACTTCTTTGCCTAATGTGTTTGACACTGTGAATTAGACTTGCCTCCTCCCAGTTCTTCCCTTTGGGCTTTGAGGTTTGTAGTTGCCAAGGGGCTGTCTACTGTGAATGTGGAGCTGGGTGTTTGCTTCTGCTCAACTAGTATCCCTAGAGCCTAGACTAGCCTGAATACTCTGTGCTTTTTGGTCTGCCTTCAATTCTGAAGCACAGAAAAACATTCTCAGGTCCGGCAAAACTTTCCAGCTGAGATAGGAAGGAAGATGAGGGTGTGTCTGAAAGATCCACGCCCTCCCCTCTGCTGCTCAGTAGAGAATGGGCTCCTCTCAGATGACAGGGTTCTGAGAGGCAGATGTGGGGCTGCCTCTCAGAAGCACATTTTTGAATCCCAGCAACCAGAGACCTGGGTGAAATGGAGGGTGTGGAGGACAGTGTCTGTGGCTCAGGAATTCAGGGCTGTGGAGAATTAAGCCTCAGGAATTTCCAGGGACCAGTAGAAACAGAGTCATTTAGAAGCAGGAGACCCAGCTCTCCAAAGGCAGCCACCAAATGTCCTACTTCAGAGGCCTTCCTGGGAACAACCCCAGCTCTGAAGGAGCCCTCAGACTCTCCTGCAGGGCCCCCTGACTATTTTGGCCTGGATATATATAGTGGCCTGTTAAATGAGATCGGATTGATCCCTTTGCTCTTCTTCCTGGGAAGTTTTACAAGTGTAGAGTTCATACCCATAGTAGTAACTATCGTTTACTAAATGTTTCCTAGTTGCTGCACACGGTACACAGGTGATTTTACTTGTCATGGTGATCCTATTGGGTAAGGACTATTGCGCCCATTCATCAGAGCAGGAAATTGAAGCTTAAAGAGCTTTAATAAACCGCCCAAGCTGGCTGGGAGTGGTGGCTCACGCCTGTAATCCGAGCACTTTGGGAGGCCGAGGTGGGTGGATCACCTGAGGTCAGGAGTTCGAGACCAGCTTAGCCAACATGGTGAAACCCCATCTCTACTAAAAATACAAAAATTAGCTGGGCATGGCGGCATGCACCTGTAATCCCAGTTACTCTGGAGGCTGAGGCAGGAGAATCAATCAAACCTGGGAGGCAGAAGTTGCAGTGAGCCGAGATCGTGCCACTGTACTCCAACCTGGCGACACAGCAAGACTCAAACAAACAAAAAACATAAAACCACCCAAACAAAAAAACCTGCCGAAGCTTATAGAACAAATGTATAGCAGAACCAGAATTCTATCCCAAACCTCAAACACTTAACTCCATTTAACATCAAATTTCCCCATTGTACAAGATGGTTTTATCTTCCTTTTTACCTTGATGCCAATATCCCAGGCTTTTTGAGACACTTGGCTGACAATTGTTAAAACACACGCTATAAAGTACATACCTTGTATAATAAAGTGGTCTTAGTTACAAGGTTAAGCGATTTTTCAAGAGTCCTATTTGAGCCTGAACTCACTCACAGCTCTGTCTCACACACAAATGTTATTTAGGGTAAAATGATGCACCAGGCATATTTTTAAGTGTAACCAGGCATAACACACCCATCTAAGTCAACATTTGAGTGTATTGTAATTGACTGTGTAATGGGATGTTAAAATAAGATGATCCTTTTGTCTTAATTTCGGTTGAGGCCTCAAGACAATAGGAGGCAACCACTTCCATGTTCCAAAGTGGTATCTTTGAAGCTCCTCTCACTAGTACCTGAAGTGGGGGGCGGAGGGGGCGGGTAGGGGAGCCACCTGCTCCTCTTCTGCATTTGGGTAGGGGGAAGAGGAGGGAAAATGCCTACAATTTGTCTTCAAGAAATTTTTGCTTTCTGGTCTCCGATTACCTCTCTCAGTTTCTACAACCTCTTGCCTGGAGAAGTCATCAGCCAGGGATCTTGGTTCTCAATCACTTCCTTTGAAAAGCCAGCTTGGATGCCCAGTAACCCAATTTGAAGTGGCTGAGTAGTTGTGTCTCTGGGGCTGATGTCTGCCTCCGTGGACTTGGTGTCTGTCCCATGATTAAGTCCTCCATAGGAGAGGGGAAGAGCTTGTGGCGATTAGAACTCTCTGTGTGACAGAGTCAGCCTGGGGTTGTTTTTGCTCCGGCCTGAGTCGGATGCATGGATGGCTGAGGAGCCTATGCAGAAAGCAGCCAGACAGAGCTTACCAGTTGCCCAAGGGCTGAGGGAGGAACTGTAAACCCCCAGCCAGAACGGATTTATTTCACAACATCTACGGAACTACATGTGAGGAATCCCCAAGGCAGTAGAGGAGGGAATCCTCACAGCACCCATAGACATGCCCTGTGGGAACAAGAAGCAGCTGAAAACCCCAGGGAAGCTCAGGGAACCTGCATGCTAGCTCATAACAGTACCGACTAGTGAGGCCTGTCCCTGGCTCTCACCTTACCTCCCTGTGTCCACTTCAACTCTGGATATGAAGAGACTACCGTTAGTGGCCAAGGGGAAGAGAGGTAAAGGCGCAAGGCAGAGAAAGAAAATTCAACCATGCCCCCTGTCCACTGCAGAAAGCAAGGCTGGATGTGGAGGATAAGACTTTAAGCTTTGAATATCATTTTTACGTTTTTAAGGATTATCTAGTATTACGTACATGTTAATGACTGAACTGAGATTGTTTGGGAGTGGAATATGAGCAAGGTCTTTTAAAAAAAAAAAAAAAATCCTCTTGAGCGTGGCCTGACAGATTTCATCCAGAGCAGAGGCAAGAACTGCCCCCCAGACAGTGTGTGAGTGAGTGGTAGGCAGTGTCTGGGGGGAATTGAGGCATGCGAGGATGGCGCCCTCTGTGTCTGCTTGTCCAAAGCACACCCTTGGGCTCCCCTTTCCTGCTCCTTCAGCTTGCTGCAGACACACTGGCCTCCCAAGCACAGTTCCACTCAGGGCTATTCATTTGCTTTTCCCTCTGTCTGGAATGCTCTTCCTTCAGGGACCCGCATAGGTTGCCTCCTGGCTTCCTTCATCTCTCTGTTTAACATTCACCAAATCATGCAATGCAAATTATCACCTGCACTGCTCTCTGCATCCTACTTTGCTACTTATGTTTTTCACAGCCCATTATCACCATCAGGCATCTTACTGTATTTGTTTATTGTGTGCCCCCAGATTAGGAAAATGGACGTAATTTTGTTCACTCTTCTTCCCAAGCACATGGGATTGGGAATAGCACATGGAGGTGGCCCAATAAATATTTGCTCCTGCTGTTGTTGAATGTTATCTCTCTTCCCCCAAATTCTTTTTGCCTTTTGGAGTGCAGATTTACTCACTATGTTGTATAAACACGGCCAGTCTGGGCAAGTTAACTTGCACCTTTATGTCCAAAGCATGTTTTCTGTCTGGAACACAAAGAAGCCTGGTGGAGGGAATTCACATAGCATTAAGATGCCAGTGACCTGATCCCTTGGAAACTATATGTAAGTTTCCCCCGAGGGCATAGGTATATATTTTTTTCTTTTTGAATATGAGAAGAAAGAATGTGGTAACAGAATGCCTTCTCACTATAGCCTGAAGGGTGATTTTTATGAATTTTACCACACGTCCACGCAGAAGTTTAGCCTTTCTCAAACTGAAGGAAAGAATTTGAGAAATGCTTACTAGAGTCTTGTCAATGTAGAGACCCTTATCAGGGAAAGTGATTTGCTGAAGTAGTTTGAGTCACAAGGAAGCGTGATTCTTTCTGCGACAAGCTGCTGAGTTAACCTTCCAGTGAAGATAAAGGAAAGGTTTTGGAGACTGGCTACACAGAGGGCTTCATGATGGAGTTTCCTCAGCCTTTCCTCCTCTCACATCGCCTAACTCCCCCCAGTCAGCTTTTCCCCATCCACCCAAAAAGGAGATTATCCAACAATGACAGAAATAAAAGCCGTCTTCTCCTGACAAACCTTTCCCTGTGAGTTCCTTGTCTCCACGCCTCTCCATTATTATTACTAAGGTGTCTCTACCTGCAAGGAGGAACATTTTTTTTTCTTAAAGAAATTTCACTTGACTTGAGAACTATGTTTTCAGGAATGGCAAAGACTAATTTGGTGCTGTCACAGAAAAACCAGGACCAGGTGTAATTGTTGCCTGGCAGGTTAAAAGTATGACTTTGGAAGTAGACCTCTTGGATTTGAAACTGAGCTCCATCCCTTACTAGCTGTGTGGCTTCGGACAACTTACTCAAATTATCAGTGCCTTCGTTTTTTTCATCTGTATAATGGCGATGGTAAGAGCCCCCCTCATATGTTTGCTTTTAGGGTTAAATGACTTAATATGGCCGGGCGCGGTGGCTCACACTTGTAATCCCGGCACTTTGGGAGGCCGAGGTGGGCAGATCACGAGGTCAGGAGATCGAGACTATCCTGGCTAACACGGTGAAACCCCATCTCTACTAAAAATACAAAAAATTAGCCAGTCGTGGTGGCGGGCGCCTGTAGTCCCAGCTACTGGGGAGGCTGAGGCAGGAGAATGGCGTGAACCCGGGAGGCGGAGCTTGCAGTGAGCGGAGATCGCACCACAGCACTCCAGCCTGGGCGACAGAGCGAGACTTCGCCTCAAAAAAAAAAAAAAAAAAGACTTAATATATGAAAAGGGCTTGAACAGTGGGTGGCACATAAGAATAGCTCTGTAAGTGTTAGCAGTTATTATTATTATTATTTAATTGAGATAGGGTCTTACTCTGTTGTCCAGGCTGGAGTACATGCTCATAGCTCATTGCAATCTCGAATGCCTGGGCTCAAGTTATCTTCCTGCCTCAGCCTCTTTACTAGTTGAGACTACAGGCAGCATAGCCATGCCTGGCTAACTTTTTAATTTTTAGTAGGGGCAAGGTCTCACTATGTTGCCTGGGCTGGTCTCAAACTCCTGGCCTCAAGCGATTCTCCTGCCTCAGCCACCCAAAGTGTTGGGTTCACAGGTATGAGCCACCACAGCTGGCCTATTATTGTTGTTGGGGTGATGGTTAATCATTATAACATCACCACCACCACCACCACCACCACCATCACCGTCATCATCACCACCACCATTTTGCAAAATGCTATGTGTGTTTGAGGGCCAGGAATTTCACTGTCTTCTGCAAACCACAGGGAGATACATTTTAAGACAGTGAGAGGGAAACCTTTTGAGATTTCTCAGATTACAACCATCACAGAAGTTGCCTCTTTCATTTATTATTTATTGATTGACTAGCTCAGATCCCCTGGATAAAGAGATGGCAACTAGTTTCTAATGATTATATTAATATCACATAATTCCGTGAATCTATTTGCTAAATGTATCCAATGAGTTAATGTGTAAAAGTCTGAAGATTATTACAAATGATTTGTTTCACAGCTGATCTGATTTCTTTATTATAGTCACATATAATTTTTAAAAATTTACTAACATTTGGGTTCTGACAGGGTGCCAGGCACTGATCAAACCTCTTTGCCATAGCTCTGTGGAGTAGGCAGTAATAACAGACCCCTTTTATAGATGAGAAAACTGAGGCCAAGAGACTTTAAGTAACTTGCCAACATTAACACATTTAAAAAGTAGCACAGCTTCCTGCCTAACACCCACAGGACCCATAGCACAGGAAGGGCCATTTTTGCCTTGACCTCACATGTAAGGCTTTAAATTAAGGCATTTGACATTCTTTCCACATGGGGTTATACTGACAGTCACAGAAATACAGCAGAAAACGGAAAAAAGTCTTTTTTTTTTTTTTTTTTTTCACACAACTTGGACCCACAGTCTCCAGTACGCTATGTATATGTGTATGCATTTATACACATATATATAATCTCCTCTAATTGTCTTGTGAAGAATATGGAGACTTGTATATGTATATATATATATGTATATGTGTATGTGTATGTATGTATACATAATCTCCTCTAATTGTCTTGTGAAGAATACAATTATGGTAAATTTCATTTTTGTATACATGAAAGTCTCTGGTTAGGTAAACATGCATATTTAAAATATACCATAAGTTTCATAGCCCTGTTTCGATACTTCTTCATTTAGCAATGTACAGAGAGTCTCAACAATGAAATTTTCCTGGCCACGTTTTGACATTGGAGAGGTCCCAGTGCATAGAACCATAGGATTGAGAGGGAAACTTAGAGATTATCTTGTCTAACTTCTTCATTTCGTATGTGATGAAATAGAGATGGAGACGTTGAGTAACCTCTCCAAGGCAGCACAGCTAAATGCCCTTCTACTGACAGACAGACCCATGTGTTCTGTCTTGTCCTCACTGCTGCTGACACTTGGCTCACACCTCCAAGTGTGAGCAAGGAGAGGGGAAGCTGCACATGTGGGCATAGCTTCATGGGAACATGTTGGGGGCCAGGAAGTTTTTATTACATAAATGCTTTCTAAAGTAATCTTTTCTTTTACAAAAAGTGAGGAATAAAAGATTACATTTTCTTTCTCTTTCTCTCAATCTCTCTCTCTCTCTCTCTTTCTTTCTTTCTTTCTTAAACTGAGTCTCACTTTGTTGCCTAGGCTGGAGTGCAGTGGCATGATCTTGGCTCACTGCAACCTCCGCCTCCCGGGCTCAAGTGATTGTCCCACCTCAGCCTCCCGAGTAGCTGGGATTACAGGCATGTGCCACCACGCCTGGCTAATTTTTGTATTTTTAGTAGAGATGAGGTTTCACCATGTTGGCCAGGCTGGTCTCGAACTCCTGCCCTCAGATGATCCACCCACTTTGGCCTTCCAAAGTGCTGGAATTACAGGGGTGAGCCACTGCGCCAGGCCAAGATTACATTGTTACAGAAGTTTTGACATTTCAAAACTCCTTGGGAGCTGAGAATCACTATTGATCCTTGTGGCTGCCCTGGGAGGGAGGGTGTACAGGCATTGCTATTTCTGTTTTTCAAAGAGGGAAACAAAAGTCGAGAACTGTTATATACCTTTTCCAAGGTAATAGGTAGTGGCAGAGCTGTTACTATAATTTAGGACTCCTGGCTTGGCACATGCATTGAACCATACTGCTTTCCTGTATTCAATGTGTCTTATAGGAATCACAGCTGAGAATAGCACAAGCATTTTTGTTCTCATGATGCTATTCATAAACCATTCTCAAAGCTCATGTATTTTCTCTGAAAGAAACTATTCTTCATGTGATCAGTAACTTGGTGGAAAAGACACATCTTCTTAACAATATTCATGAAGTAAACACTTTTAGGACAGATATTAAGCATTTCCAATCTTCCTAAGGATTTTTTTTTTTTTTTTTTTTTTTAGTGGTGAACCATAAGATATATTTAAATGAAGCTTAGTCTGGGAAACCAGCATATTGCAATAAAAAATGCAAGTCCTTGCAATCTTGTAATTATTTATCTGGAGCTTTTTGTACAAAAGAGGGTATTTTAATTCAATCAATAAAAGATGGCACTTCCAGCTTTCCTACCAGCACTAGCTACCACTTCAGCTAACACACACAGAAAGAAAATACACAAACAAACAGTGTTTGATCCTGCTTTGCTTCAGGGTGTTTTCATCTTTCAAGAGACCAAGGGAAAAACAACCTCAGAACTTTACCACCAAAACTTCCAAATTTATTGCAGCACAACATAATGGCAAAATACTATTTTCTTAGCACACGCAATTTTGAGCAACCACCATGGCCAAGAATGCTTGGTTTTATTTTTATAATAAGTCCAAAGAAAAATTTTAACTCCACTCTTGATTTAGGAATGGCAAAGCTGCTGTGGGTTGTTCAGAGCAAAGTATCATGTCTGATTATTCAGTCTTATCCTCTCTCTTTAACCTGTGCTTCAGGCGTTTATTTCATGTTTATACTAGTTGGACACAAATCATACTTAAAAGAGATTTCATATCCTGTCTTCCTGTGAAAAGCTGAGCTACAATGGCAGACTTAACAATGCCAGTCCCTTCTTGGGCTTATCAGTAACATAAGCATTCAGCCTAAGAAAACACTTTAAGTGTAAACAAGACTCAGGATTGCACATCTAGCTACATTCCACTGGAATCTGCCTGAATAGAGAGAAGTAGAGATCCACGCGAAATAGTTTCTCTTTTAAGTTAACACCAGTGTGTCCATTTCTCATACTGCTATTCACACATCTTTATAAGAAATTTGCTATATTGCTATTACATTCCATATATTCCAAGCAAAGTTTTTAAAAAAGCAAGATAATAGTGACTTAAATTACTTTAAAGTTATACACAAATGTCATACTTTTCAACTTATTTGTAACCATAATTAAATTGGTTTAAAGAAACAGTAAAAATCTTGTTATAATGTTAATATCAATGCAGTTTATTTAGAATTGATAAATATATATGTATATTACTAGTTGTTTACAAGGATGCCAAGTACCACCCACTCTCATCTCAACTCTCTTGAAACTGAAATTTGTACAGGCTGCTTACTTGGTCAAGGTTTATATTGTAGTTTCTTAAAGACAAATACATTTCAATAATAATGAATGGAAAGTAACTGTAAACACAGCTTAGAAATTCATCAGACATACCTTGTTTGAAGAAAGCAATTTTTTTTTTCAAAAATTTTTCACCACACAGAATGAATATTCTTTTTCCCTTAGGCTTTTCTGCATCACAAATCCCATCCAAATTATTCTAAGGAAGAAACAGGGAGAGGTCCAAGAACCTTTTCTCTTCTTCTCAGAGGAGCTAATCAAACAGTCCCATCAACCTCTCAGTACTTTGAAAAACACATTTCACACCCCCCTGACACACACATACACACACACGCTCACACATACTGCTTCTCACACTGGTTTTAGTGCTGAATTAGGCGGTCCTCTTTCAAATTTCCACTCCCACTGCTTTTTTTTTTTTTTTTTTTTTGGTAAGGATTTCTAAATATTCTTTTGTAGCCCAAAGCACAGATTTTCAGTAAGCAAATTCTACAATTTGACATTCTAAAAAGTAGAGGAAGACCACTTAGATAAAAATGGAAAGTAAAAGATATGTTTCAAAAATTACTTCAGCAGGGGCAATTAAATTTTTTCTTTCTCTTTCAAAAGCTAGTGAACAGCTGAACTGAACTGCACAAAGAAGGAAAACCGTGCAAACACTCCCAAACTTATTCTACTGGACTCCCACTTTTGAACTGAAAATACTTACTTTTTCCTACATATTAATGCTATTTTTTTGTTTTGTTTTGCTTCAGTCCTTTCTGCGTTTTGGCAAGTTTCATGAAATGACTCAATTATATGCTGGTAGTTACAGGACACAAGATAATCATAGTGGGAAGCAAAACCTGACTCATGTTTCAAAAAAGTACTGATGAATAATCTCACATGAAATCTGCCAGTTTTAGTTATTTATATATTAGTGTCATCAGTGAAATCTAAGAGATTCAGATTCAACATGTGTATTAACGTATCACAGCACTAAAAAAAATCTGACCAAAAAAAAAGTACATCTGGCAGATCTTGAGATTCCAAAGTCCATCAGCGTGGCAGAGCATCTTTTTTCAAGCACAGGAGAAGGTAGCAAAGAGCCATTCCTCCTCCTGCTGGGGAGTGTGCACTCACGCAGCTAGGGAGGAGAATCTTCTTCCATTCGAGAAGCCTCCTGTCCTCATCTGTTGGCCTTGGAACTGCTCCTTTTTTAAGATCATTGTTTGACAGACCTTGTGCTCCAATGCCAAGTTACACATGGGTTGGTTGCTGGCACATCTTCATTGGCTATATAAAATGTAGCCAAGAAGATAGGCTCTCACAGTAAGAAGTCTGTGTTGATTAGGAGTAACTTTGGCCCAGCTCTCTGGTCTAAAGCTCCCAAATGTGACTATGTGAATCTGGGTGGGATTCATCTGCTCAATGGCATTGTGCAGAGATGCACCCTGATGCATAAGCTTTTTAATGCTGTAAAATATGGTAGCTGAAATTAAATGCCACTTTTTCAGAAGTGAATTAATGAAGAGCCTGATGAAATTCAAAGCTTTTTGATGTATAAAACTTGATAAATGGAATGATTCCATCAATAGGCAAAGTGTAACAAGTTATCTAGATGGATACTATGTAATTTCTGCACAGGTCTCTGTTTAGTAAATACATCACTGTATACTGATCGGGAATCTTGCTCCAATAAAGGAACATGGAGACTAAAAAAAAAGATAATGATTTGAACGTTATTTAATCATTTTTACCGTTACTTCTTTTGGTTCTGCAATGAAATTATTTCTCAATTCTCTTTATTCCTCCACTAAATTCTGAGCCCAGGTTCTTTGGTGGTAAGGATGATAATGCTGTAACACTGAGGATCCCCTGTCCCACCATTTGAATTAGGGCAGGTTCAGATGAAATGGCAGCCTAAGAATAATTAATAATCACATTATTACTAATACTACTAATAATAATGCTGCCGGACTCGGTGGCTCAAGCTTGTAATCCCAGCACTTTGGGAGGCTGAGGCAGCCTGATCACCTAAGACCAGGAGTTCAAGGCCAGCCTGGCCAACATGGTGAAACTCTGTCTCTACTACAAATACAAAAATTAGCCAGGCATGTGATGGTGGGTGCCTGTAATCCCAGCTACTCGGGAGGCTGAGACAGGAGAATCACTTGAACCTGGGAGGTGGAGGTTGCAGTGAGCCGAGATCGCACCACTGCACTCCAGCCTGGTTGACAGAGCAGGACTTGGTCTCAAAGAAAATAATAATAAATAATAATAGTAATAATGTGAGTTGCTGTTTATCAAATACTTACTTTTACTAAGGGCAGCAACCCTGTACATGTATCATTACACTTAACATTCAGAAGAATGTTAGAAGGATTAGTAGTATAATCTCCATTCTATAGATAAGAGAACTGCCCAAAGAGATTAAGCAACTTTCCCAGGGTCATGCAGCCAGTAAGGCAAGATATGGGATTCAAATCCAAGGCTTCTTGACTCCAAAGCAATGGTGCTATATTATGACTTAGAGCTTCTTTTCTTTTACTGTAATAGTTTAATCTGTTTTCTTATGGTAAATAAGGCAAAATCAAATATAAATGTATTGAAAAGCATATGAAAAGATGCTCATTTGCAGTAACGAATAATTTTGGGAATAGATAGTAGTGGTGGTTGCACAATATTATGAATGTAATTACTGCTACCAAATTGTACACTTAAAAATGGAAAAAATGGCAAATTTTATTACATTTTTTACCACAGTTAAAAACGGTAAAAAAGGAGCCATTCCCTTTTAAAAAACAACGAAATATTTTATTTTCGTCATCTTGGCAAGAAGTAGAAATCTGAACAAAGAGCATGGCAGAGATGTCATGGCCATGATGAGCTGCTACTGGTGATGACAAACGTGGCTATTCTAGAGGAAAATCCAGAAGTACTTGGTTGAATTACCTGTGTACCCCAGGATCCATCCACCTCTTTCTGGGGATATATTTGTCAGTGAGCTTCTCACACAGGGCCGCCAGAAGTCCATTGCCAGAGAAACCATGAGTTAAGTATGGGAGAAGCACACCATGAAGTACTGTGCGGAAGCTGGAAGCAAAGGCCTAGAGCCCTCGTACGTGCTGTCCCCGACGTCTTCTCTCGGATATCTGCATGGCTCCTATGCTCACTTTCTTAAAATCTAGGCTCAAATGTTACCTCTTGAGTGAGCCCTTTCCTGGCTGTCCTGTTTTAAAATGGCACCTCCATCCCAAGCCTTTCCTTTTCCTCTTCCCTGTTTTATTCTTCTCTCTAGTACTTATTGTCCTTTTATAACATTTACTACTTGATATTTGTTTATTTATTTTTGAGACGGAGTCTCGCTCTGTCGCCCAGGCTGGAGTGCAGCGGCCTGATCTCTGCTCACTGCAAGCTCCGCCCCCGCGCCCCCCGCCCGCCCCCCGGTTCCCACCATTCTCCTGCCTCAGCCTCCCGAGTAGCTGGGACTACAGGCACCGGCCACCACACCCGGCTAATTTTTTATGTTTTTAGTAGAGACGGGGTTTCACTGTGTTAGCCAGGATGGTCTCCATCTCCTGACCTTGTGATCCGCCCGCCTCGGCCTCCCAAAGTGTTGGGATCACAGGGGGGAGCCACTGCGCCTGGCCCTACTACTTGATTTTTAAATCGAGCATTCCCCTTTAGAAAATAGGATCCAGGAAGGCAGGAGTTTTTATCCACTTTGATCAGTGATGCATTCCTAGCCCTTGAAGCCAACACATAATAGGGCATACAATAAGTATTAACTAAAAAATGATTGAAAATACATTAGAATGGTTGCCTATGGGAAAATAGGATGGGAATGGAGAATTGGGATAAAATGGAATAAAAAACATTAAGGCAAAAGTCCTGGGGCCTTGCATGGACCACTAATGATGGTGCCAGGAGTGGAATCAACCCTCCAACCCAGACGTCTGGCAGCAACAACACTTACAACAAAATCAGTCAAGGTGGTGGCCTTGGGGAAATCTTTTATCTTTTTAAAGTAAAACAAGATCACAACTTCTGGTGAGTGGCCTTGAGTTTGCTACTTGGCATAAACTGAACTAGATTATTTCAAGTTGAGAACAAGAATTGTGATGTTCAGTTTTTCCTGCTATTACTACTTGAAATTCTGTTTTACTTATAAATTACCTATGGTTGCTTGAATGCATCACTTCTTTCTTAAATAACTGTTTATCACCACATAAACTTAGTATCCCAGTCTTGTATTGTATCCAGTGCAAAAACTCAAATCTCTTTTAGAACATTCGCTATTAAAAGTTTTTATTATTGTCATAAACATTGAACTTGATGACTCTTTAATATACTGCCTCATTTTTTTCTTCACTCCAGAGACAGAATGTGGAGAAATCAATGCATTCTTCATATCACAAATCCATTCTTTTATGTGACTTTTAAAAATTCAGGGTGGCAGTTTAAGAGTCTAAGTAATGAGACAGTCTTTTCAGACACTCCTGATACTTTTACTGTGTGCGGGTAAAAAACACAAGAGTTACACCTTTCATAACACAAGCTCCCTTAGATGTCTAAGGCAACATCATCTTTGATGTTACTTCAGTATTTCATACAAATGTGATTTGCCTTGAACTCTTCTACAACAGTTTTGAGACTGTTTTCTCCCTGCACTTTGGTAGATGCTTACTGCAAGCATCCATCAGTTGTTTCCTGGACACTGCTGAATATGACTGCTAAGTATACATGTTTTGTGTAGTTTCAGTGTGAATGGGAAATTTGCCAATGTAATTTGCTTTTGTTAAATGTACACTATCACCATCAAAAGAGATTTTGCTGAGCAATGTAAAAAAAGCTTCCTCCAAAACTAGAGTGAAGAGTTTCTTAAGAATATGTCAGGGAGAAAAACATGATTATTAGATAGAAGTCATTGATTACTAGGTAAAAGGTAGGCTCTGAGAAGAGCAAATGATGAACCTGTAGAATTCATTTTCTTCAGGCTATTTTTTACAAAAGATGTCAGAAAGATCACTACTTCCAAATGCTTTCCTGAAAGAAATGAGCTGGAACCACTGTATCAAGTATTAGACAATACCCACAATATTCTAGGCCAAACTCATGAAAAATGAATGTGGGTAAGTCACTGTGATTGTAAGCGTATAAAAGAGATTAAAAGACCTAAAGGATGATACTGGACACTGGAAGCTATCCTGTAGATCCTACATTACAGAGGGCTGCTGGTCTGGCAGATTAGAAAAATACAAAAGTGCCTTATACAAAACGAGGGCTCAAAATGGTGGACAGGAGATTATAGGCCTTGTATCTCCCTATTATGCCAAATAAGCACATGAAGGCTAAAATAAAAGATTGGTTCACAGAACACTGGTCAGCTGGGGCTCTGCTGATCTAAGCTGTGCTGTGCTGTGCGGCTCTGCTTCCCATTATATGTCTATGGGTTGCCTGGCGAACCTCTGCTCTACGTGTGTTTATTTTGTTGTCCATGCTGCTGGGACAGCAGCTATACAGGAGAAGATCTCATGGCAATGGCAAAGTTGCAAGGGGGCAATGGAAAATATGTGAGGTTTCATAAGGCCTAGTCTTAGAATTGGCAAACTATTATTTCTGGTCCATTCCACTGGCCACAGTAAGTTCCATGACCAAGCCCAAAGTCAAGGGGCGGGGAGCTAGGCTGCCCATACAGAAGCTATGGTAAGAGTGTGAATGAAGAGAGAATGAAGAACTAGGCCGAATAATTCAACTGACCCCACCGTCTCTCTCCTTTCAACCTTTCTTTGTCCTTACATTTTAGTTGTGTATCTTGTAAATACCATTGAACAGGATTTATTAAAAAATTTAGTTTGTCAATCTCTGCATTTTATTGGGTAAATTCAATCTATTTTTATTATAATTACGGATACAGTTGGTTGCATTTATGTCCTTATTAGTATTTTTTGTTTACTCTTTTTTTATTTTCTTTTTCTGCTTTCTGCTAGATTAATGAAGTTTTCTATGTTTCCTCCTCTCCCTACCTGCAATGCTGTTTTTGGAATCTACAGATTGTATTTCTAAACTTTTAGCATCTACCTTTTAAATCTTAATCTATATATGCAACTGTAATTTTTTAAAGTTTAAAGTTATTTATTATTTTTACTCTTAAACTTGAAAAGAATCTTAGGCCATTTTAACTAGGTTCTTTGCATCTTATCCTTTTGTTAACAATTTTAGTGTTACCTTTTAAAAATACAAAATTAGATTGTTATTGCTAGTATTATTTTTTAAAAGGGCTTTCACAATTAATATATTGGCATATTTTATCAGTGTGCATGTTTGCCATTGTGTCTTTCTTCCCAGGCCTTCTTTATAAATTTAGATTGCCTCCTTATTGAAAACATTCAAGAAAATAAGAAATGATGGGTACTTTAACATGATAAAGTATATATGCCTTAGTCCTAAAATCTGTCATCTTACTTACTGGGAAAACTCCAGAAGCATTTCCACTGACATCAGGAATTCAACAAGGATAACCACTCTATCTACTACTATTCAACATTGTGTTAAAAATATTAGCCAGTACAACTTGACGAGAAAAATCCATTAAAGGAAAAAGAATTAGTAAAGAAGTAATAACACTACCTCTATTCACAGATATGTAAATAGGTGTGTGTGTGTGTTTGTGTGTGTGTGTGTCTATCTCTTAGTTCTACTTATTGTAAAGACCTAGAATCAATGAAACCTCACTACCAATGAGCACACACAATATTAAGAGCTTGGTTTCTAATATTCTTCAATAAATAGAATCAGAGCTCCTTCAAAAATAGCTGATTCTAGAACTGGGGATGGGAAATTACAAGTGTGCCTGGAACATTTTGGAGCCAAAAAGCAGGAAAGTGCTCAAAAGATAATGGTAATGCCAAAAGGAAACAGGAGCTAATTTGAAGTAGCTCTCAGCCAAATCTGGGACAATTTGAACAAAGTAAATAATGATATGAATGAATTACAACACAATAAGATAATATTTTATGGATCTGTACTGACATAAATAATAAATAAATAGGGAGAAGGAATAACTCTTCATTACAAAAGAATTCCAATTAATAAATGAATATTAGTTGGAATAAAGAAGAATGAAAGAAATAATAATGAAAGAAGAAAGAATAATGGAAATAGAAAATTATTGTTTGACAAAGTAGTGGGTAAAAAGATGATAAGAAACAGGACATTTATGTAGTCTCAAAGTATCTCCCCTAAAAGATCTTTGTTAACAAAATAGGGAAAAATAGTATCTTTACAGTGGAGTAACCTGGAGAAACCAAGTGATCACAATTGACATTGTGAGTAATTAGACAAATTGACATCATTTGCCTCCTTAGATGATACACTGAGAAGAATACAACATCATTTCTGTGGTGTTCTTACCAAAACTACATAACTGACTTTAATTATGAGGAAACACCTGACAAACACAAATAGAGAAACAGTCTCTACATTAACTGGCTAGTAGTTTTCAAGAATGTCCAAGTCATGAAAGACAAAGACCAGTGGATTATTACAGATTAGAAGAGACTAAGGAGGTACGACAATCAAATGCAACGTGTGATCTTAGATTTGACCTTGAACCAGAAAAAGGACATTAATGGGAAATTGATGAAATTTAAATGAGGTCTGTAGACCAGATAATGGTTGTATATCAGTGCTAATTTTCTGTTTTGATAATTGCATTGTGGTTACATGAGATATTAATATTTGGGAAGCTGGATGAAGAGTGTACAGAAATTCTTTGTATTACTTTTACAACATTTTTGGTAAATCTGAAATTATTTCAATATAAAAAGACAAATTTTTAAAACCAAAAAAATGATGGTATCATGAATGGAATATTGGATTAGAAATAAGAAACTTGTGTCATTAAATATGATCTTAGATCTTTGTCATGGCTGCATTCATGGTTTTTGGCTCTTCAGCCTCCAGCAAGTCACTTGAACACTCAGTTTCTTCATTTGTAAAATGAAAAAATTAATTTACCTTTTGATTTGGAGTATCAAATTAGATAGTCTTGATAAAAGGCTTCCCATGCCTTCTTTATGGATTTAGATTGCCTCCTTATTGAAAACATTCAAGAAAATAAGAAATGATGGGTACTTTAACATCATACAGTATATATGCCTTAGTCCTAAAATCCATCATCTTACTTAATGGGAAAACTCTGGAGGCATTTCCACCAACATCAGGAATTCAACAAGGATAATCACTCTATCTGCTACTATTCAACATTGTGTTATAAATATTAGCCAATGCTAATATTAGCCAATGCAATCTTGATACAATAAAATACCCTATGATCCATAAATTGCTATGTAAAGTATCATTAATAATAATTATTATATAACTCATTCTAGAGATTATTCAGGAACCAGACTTTTTTTGTTTTTGTTTTTGTTTTTTCTTTTAGAGACAGGGGTCTCACTATGTTGCTCAAGATGGTCTTGAACTCCTGGCCCCAAGTGATCCTCCCACCAGAATCTCCCAAAGTGCTGGGATTACAGGCATGAGCCACCATTCCTGGCCAAGATCTTTTTCTCAGTAGTTACAGCTGCTGTGGAAGAGAAGCTCATAGCAAATTTTAAAGTTTCTTATGGCATCCAACTACTCTGGCTGATAAATCTAAGTGAATGAGAAGCAAACAGAAGCCAAGTCTTGACAGAGAGCAACACGATGTGATATATCCGGAGGTAAACCAAATTCCCTGCCTCATGCATAAATGAAGAGCTCATAGTGCCTTTTAAATGACACACAAAAAAGGGTCTGGGTCTCTTTACAGAAAGGCTCCTAAGAATGCCGGCACAAAGCTTGGGCCACATAGATCAACGTGTTTGTCATAATATTTTTGTCTTAAAGTAGAAGGAAATGGCATTTCTTTCTCGCCATTTGGAAAGGTGAGTATAGGTGACATAGGCATCTGGGCAGGGGTGGCCAGAGTGGTGGGAGTGAAGCTGTGGGAGGCTGGCTCTACGGGTTCCCACCAGCAGGAAAATGCCCAGAACTTCTGTTTGGAAGGGCAAAGTCTGAGAGGAGACGTGACTGAAATTGCATAAAAGCCGTGGAAGAAATCACAAAGGAAAAGATTAGTAGGTTTAATGACATTAGCATTAAAACTATGACATGGTTTTAAAAAAACAATGCACACATACACTATGAAAGAGTTATAAAGTAAACGATCAAATGGGAGCACATATTTGTAATAAACATGACAAATTGTTAATATTTTTAAACTATAAAAATATTTAAAATCAGGAAGAAAACTTTAAAAGCATCACCAAATAGAAAAATATAGGCCAGTGATATGAACAACACACACACATACACACACACACACACACTTTAAGTGGGCAACAAACATGGAAAAAATCATTTAACCTGTGTGGACACTCAGGAAGTATAACTTAAGATGACATTAAAGCATTTATTTTCAGCTTACCGATTTGACATAGATTTTTTTAAAAAATTAAATACTAGTCCCAGCCAAGAGGGACTCTAAGCCAGAAACCCCGAGTTTGGCTCTCACCTGGGGTAGGAGTGTGGGAGGGCCTTTTTCAGCACTTTGGTCACAGAGCACCCTGTTGGTTGAGCATGACCTATTGTCCTTTCTGTTGTGTCCTCTAAGGTGCTGGGTTGTGCCCCAGAACCCCAGCTGTCATTGGCAGAGTGGAAAGCATCTGGAATTCCTAATAGATGGGACAGGAGTCTAAGTTCTACTACATGTTACTTGAGTAATGTTGTCTTCCTGTGTCTCTGGCTTCAGAAAGTGATGATAATAACAATAAGTATGATATTAATCAGTTTACTGAGCATTTACTGTATGCCAGGTACAGTTCTAAGCATTTGCATCTATGAATTCACTTAATTCTCGAGCAACTCGAATGAGTAGTATCATTTTGGAAATGAGAAAATGTAGAGAGAGAGAGAAAGTGGCAAGGCCGGCAACACAGAGCTAGGAAAATGAAGTCAGGATTTGAATGCAAGTGGCCTGTCCCCTGGCTACGCTGCCTCAGCCCCGGGTTGCTGAGAGGATCAGGACAGATAAAATATACAAAAGACATGTTTTGAAATCATGAAGCAGGACTTGCCTGTAAGGCCTGTTTATTGCTTGCAAGGTAATAATAAATGACATAAGCTGGAGTATCTGCTTTGGCAGTGTTTGCTTTTGCTCCATAACTTCACGTTTAAAAATCAGGTAAAGAAATCCTGACTAGATATAAAAATGACTATTGAAAAATCTCCCTTCCTTTGTTTTTTTGAAGCCACAAGCTAGTTGAGAACAGACACCTTGCTGAGAAAAATAGGTAACTGAATGGCTTGGGTGATTTTATTTTTTCTATTTTCCAAGTGCTAATTTTAATGTAGACCTGAAAGTCTTTTTTTTTTTTTTTTTTTTTTTTAGCAAACGCAGGTTTTCTGTGGCCTGATGTGTCTAGATATTTTTCCTTCCGCTTTGATTATAGGCTGAAGAAGCTTAATTTAATTTGCTAGTAAGGAAAATGTTTTGCTTTCATGTGTTTTGTGATATATTAATGTATAAAAAGATTAATTAGCATAAAAGATTAATTACAAAGCACTTGAACCAAATGAACTCTAATTATGATGAAAGCTGAACACAACCACTTCATTAGTAGGACAGTGAAAATGAAAACTGCACAGTGAATAGAGAATGAAGTTCCCAGCCATGTGACAGGTGAAGAAAGGCAGGAATACATTTCATTTCATGAAAGCCCAGAAACCTGTGGTCAGTGTCCTGCTAGGAGTCTGGTCATAGTGCAATGGCAATCTTACGCAGTCCAGGATGGGCCTACTTGAACACCGAATGCCCTGATTTAGCAAAACTGTGTTTTAGAGATGCTCCCAAGTGTGTATTTTAAAACACTGAGCTCGGGACGTGACTGGACTTGGTGGGTTTTGAGGTATTTATTTACCTCTTTGCGTTCTAACAGCTTCATTTCACCCCTTTTCACCTCTTCCTCTGTCTGCAATGACTTTCCCTAGTGGTCTAGGCCCAGCCCTCTCCTCACTCCATGTGCCCTCCTTACTTTGTTTTATTTGCTTCCACAGTTTTGAGAACTAAGTATATGTTGAATTCTTTCTATTCCTTATCTCTGGACCCTCTTGTAAGTTCCCCTAGCTATTATTGATCACCATCTTGATACCTCTGTTATGGACTTATGTTTGTGTCCCCTTGAGATTCACATGTTGAAGCCCTAACCCCCACTGTGATGGTATTTTTAGATGGACCTTTGGGAGTTAATTAGGTTTAGATGAGGTCATGAGGATAGAGCCCCATGATGGGATTAGTGTACTTATAAGATGAAAGAGAGACACCAGAGTTCCTTCTCCATCCCTTCCCCTCCATGAACTCCTGCTTATAGCCACACAGTGAGAAGGCAGCCATCTGCAAATCAGGAAGGGGACCCTCACCAGGAACTGAATCTGCAGGCACCTTGATCTTGGACTTCCCAGCCTCCAGAATCATGAGAAATAAATTCCTGTGCTTGAAGCCATTCAGTCTATGGTGTTTTGTTACTGCAGACCAAGCTGACTAGTACAACTTTGCAGGGACTTCAAACAAAATGTCCAGAACAGAGCTATCATCCTTCTGAATTCCCCGTCCTGATCTGTGGCAGCCCCAGCCACACAGATCTGCAGGTCAGAATCAGAGTATTTTTACCTCTCTTGTTCTGGTCTCATTGTTACTGTTTTCTTTTTCTTACAAACTTTTCAATTGAGATACAATTCACATTCATAACATTTCATGTTTTTAAAGTGTACAGTTCAATGGTTTTTAGTATTTTCACAGAGTTGTGCATCTATAACCATCATCAATTCTAGAATATTTTCATGACCCCAGAAGGAGGCTCCATATCCCTTAGCCATTCTCTTAATTCCTCTGGCTCTCAGTGCTAAGCAACCACAAATCAACTTTCTGTCTCTATAGATTTGCTAATTCTAGACATTTCACATAAAAGGCATCATACAATATTTGGTCTTTTGTGATTTGGTTCTTTCATTTAGCATAACATTTTTGAGGCTCATCCTCAAATGTTGTAACATGCAGCAGTAGTTTATTTCTTTTTATGGCTAAAAAATATGCCATCATCATCATCATTTCTTGTCTGGATAATTGTATAAATTCCTGACTTGTTTCTTTGCCCTCAGTCTTATCTCCTCCAGTCTGTGCCCCCTACCGTTTCCAGAGGAATCTGTAAGCACAAATCTGATTATGTCCTGCTTAAAATCTCCCAGTGGCTTTTCACCATTTGCAGAAGGAGGTCCAAACTCCTGGGCATCGTATACCACCCCTAGGATGCCTTCACTGGCCTGCCTAGCCTCCTTTCCCATCCTATTCTTCTATACTCATGGTGTGGCTAGGGATATCATCTCCTCTGTTCTTTCTGTATTAACAACTTCCTGTCTTTGCAGGTGCACCTCCTCTGACAGGAGTGTCTTTCTCCAGACTCAGATCAGCACACTCTTCTTCATCCTTGTGTACTTATCTGTCATCTTCTCTTTGAGTTTCCATAGGACAATTCTGTTATGGTATGTGTCACTTGCCATAATGATTTATGAATATCTATGAACTTGAGTGCAGGAGCTAAGTTTTGCTCATCTTTCTATCCCCAAGGCTTGGTGTAGAGCCTGGAATACAGGCAGAACTTACTAAATGTTTATTGAATAAATAAATGATTAGAGGTAAAAAGAAGCATAATATTTTAAACATTCCTCTTAGTAGCTCACCAAATAACAGACAATTTGAAAATTTCTGTCTGAGCACATGTTTAATAACTGGGGCTACTAAATATCAGATTGTTCTAGGATAAAAAGAAGCAAAGCTGCCATTAACAAGAACAGATATGTTATTGCCTAGGAATGGCTTAAGTTACTTATCAGGAATTCACTAGATAACTGCTGACCACTCTATTTCACTTTGACACTAATAAATAGCTCAAGGATCTCAGTAAATAACTGGTTTGTAGCAAGAATCTGCTTTTGAATTTCAATGTGCAAGGTGCCTTTCACCCATACTCAATATATTTTGATCACGTAATTTTTTTAGTAACTGAAGGCATGATCAGTAGATGTAGGTATCAAAGGGCTGTGTTGCCACACACTAAGTTTAGGAAGCCAAAGTAGAATTCCTGCTTCTTAGGAAGTAGGCAGTTGATGCTCACTGAATTGATCAATGAATATGCTATTTCTGATGCTGAAGTTAATTTCATAGTTTGTGTTTGATATTTTGGGGAATGTAACAAAAGATCTCAGTTCTATAGTGTTTGTGCTCTCTTTAATTTATAGCAACAGTATGAGAAGGTCCTTTTGGAATCCTGAATTGGTGAGGGGATTGTAAAAATTAATTGATTTGACAAGCAGGTTCACAAGGTATGTGATATCAAAGGCAGATCATAGACTATGTGCTGAAGCACATAAGAAGCATAAGTGAAGTAGTAGTCTTAAACCATCAAGAGTTAGTGAAAATCAAGATAAGCAGTCTATCCAAATATCTCTTCTCCTGTCCCCTGTGCCTTTCTCCTTCTATTTCTGGAAAATTACTTGAACTAACTATCTGACTCTTAGAATACAAATTCTGATTAGTAAAACACTATAAATTTCCTTCAATTGCTCCCCAGATCAACTCAGTTCTCCCAAATATTTTCTTGGGTGAACCTGTGGAAGCTGAAGGCTCATAGGCAGCAAGAAAGAGAATAAATTTCTATAAGAAATTTTATTTTCACTGTCCAAGCCAAGGGGCAAACCATCATCCATATTACCAAGACAATTATTACCTGACCATATAGTATTAGACCATCTCAAAATCCTAGTTCTCTGGCACATGAAAAATAGCAATGACACTCAAAGTCTGAAAAATCTAATCCTCCACATACAAAATACCAAGATAAGAATTATGAATGAGTACCACTACACACCTATTAAAATGGCTAAAATCTAAAACACCAACAACACCAAGTGCTGGTGAGGATACGGAGCAACAGAAACTCTCATTTATTGCTGGTGGAAATGCAAAATGGCATAGTCACCTTAGAAGACAGTGTGGTAATTTACAAAATTACATAGCTTTTATCATAAGAAACAGCAGTTATACTCATTGGTATTTACCCAAATGAGTTGAAAGCTTATATCCACTCAAAAACCTGCCACTGATGTTTGTAACAGTTTTATTCATAATTGCCAAGACTTGAAATCCACCAAGATGTCCTTCAGTAGGTAAATAAATAACTGTGATACATCCAGAAAATGAAATATTATTCAGAGCTAAAATGAGATGAGCTATCAAGCCATGAAGAGACATGAAGGAAATTTAAATGTATATTACTAAGAGAAAGAAGCAAATCTGAAAAGGCTTCATATTATATGATTTCAACTATGTAACACTCTGGAAAAGGCAAAACTATGGAGACAGTAAAAAGTGGTTGCCAGGAATTAGGGAGGAGGGAGAGATGAATTGTCTGGGCACAGAGGATTTTTAGGACACTGAAACTACTCTGTGTGATGCTATAATCATGGATATGTTGTAATTATGCATTCGTCAAATCTCAAAGAATGTGAAACACCAAGAGTGAACTCTAGTGTAAACTATGGACTTTGATAATGATGTGTCAATGTAGATTCACTAATTGTAAGAAATGTACCACCCTGGCACAGAATTCTGGAGTAAGAGAGACTGCTGTGAGTTGGGGGTAGGGCGTGTGAGAGGGTATACAGGAACACTGTACTTTCCACTCAATTTTGTTTTGAACCTAAAACTGCTCTAAATAGTAAAGTCTATTTAAAAAATAAAGTACTCTTTGGAGGCACTGGAGAATTACCAAAAGATGACAGTGGAGGGCATATGACACTTGAAAGAAAGCAGCACTGCATGTGAGCTGTATTTATTTGGCTTTTGCCCTGGAAGTACTCTTCAGTATGTGCAACCCTTGGAGGATAGAACTCAAGCTGGAGAAGGCCATATTATAGAATTGAAAAGTCAGAGGTTAGAGTTTGGGGATGCCAAAGCATCTGGATATTGAGGAAGGAAATACTGTAAAACAGAGTCACAGAGGGTGGGGGGAACCCCAAATCTACATGTAAACACCTCTCAAATGTTTGGCAGATGTTCAACTGTGACTGTGTGCAATGAGATTCCAATAAGCCCCAGAGAAAATTATCAGCTGGAACACTGAAAAGTTGACCAAGATTTCTGCAGCTGCTTACTGCTGTGAAGACAGAATTGGGAGTTAACCTCCTGTCAAGTTAGAGGGTTTGGTAAACATCTCAGGCTGCCTATGGAATCCACAGAAGGGACTTGCCTTAGGAGTAAAGACTGTATCCCAGTGTGTCTGGAATTGGTGAGTTCTTGGTCTCACCGACTTCAAGAATGAAGCCACAGACCCTCATGGTGAGTGTTACAGTTCTTAAAGATGTTGTGTCCGGAATTTGTTCCTTCAGACATTCATATGTATCTGGAGCCTCTTCCTTCTCGTGGGTTCGTGATCTCCCCGTCAGGAGTGAAGCTGCAGGCCTTTACAGGGAGTGTTACAGCTTTCAAAGGCAGCACATCGGGAGTTGTTCATTCTTTCTGGGGGGTTTATGGTCTTGCTGGCTTCAGGAGTGAAGCTGCAGACCTTCACCGTGAGTGTTACAGCTCTTATGGCAACGTGGACCCAAAGAGTAAGCAGCAGCAAAATTTATTATAAAAACCGAAAAAGAGAAAGCTTCCACATTGTAACAAGGCACCCAAGCAGGTTGCCGCTGGTGGCTGGGCAGCCTGCTTTTATTCCCTTATCTGATTGATCCATTTTGCAGAGAGCTGATTGGTCCATTTTGACAGAGTGCTGATTGGTGCATTTACAATCCTTGAGCTAGACACAGAGTGCTAGAGGGAAAAGTTCTCCAAGTCCCCACTAGGTTAGCTACATACAGAGTACCAATTGGTGTATTTACAAACCTTGAGCTAGACACAGAGTACTGATTGGTGTGTTTACAAACCCTGAGCTAGACACAGAGTGCTGATTGGTGCATTTACAATCCTTGAGCTAGACACAGAGTGTTAGACAGAAAAGTTCTCCAAGTCCCCACTAGGTTAGCTAGATATAGAGTACCAATTGGTGTATTTACAACCTTGAGCTAGACACAGAGTACTGATTGGTGTATTTACAAACCCTGAGCTAGACACAGAGTGCTCATTGGTGTATTTACCATCCTCTAGCTAGACATAAAAGTTTTCCAAGTCCCCAGCAGATTAGCTAGATACAGAGTGCTGATTGGTGCACATATCATCCTCCAGCTAGATATAAAAGTTCTCCAAGTCCCCATCAGGCTCAAGAGCCCAGCTGGCTTCATGTAGTGGATCCTGCACCGGGGCTGCAGATGGAGCTGTCGGCCAGTCCAGAGTCTCGCCTGCACTCCTCAGCCCTTGGGCTGTCGATGGGACCAGGCGCCACGGAGCAGGGGGCAGCACCTGTCAAGGACGCTCCGCAGCGCGGGAATCCACCGCAGGTGGGGAGCTCAGACATGGTCGGCTGCAGGTCCAGAGCCCTGCCCTGCAGGGAGGCACCTAAGGCCCGACGAGAATTTGAGTGCAGCCCCGGCAGGCCGGCACTGCAGGGGGAGCCGGGGCAACCTCCGCCGCTACTGGCCCGGGTGCTAAGCCACTCACTGCCCTGGGCCGGCGGAGCCTGCCGGCTGCTCTGTGCATGAGGCCCGCCGAGCCTGCGCCCGCGCCCCCGGAACTCACCCTGGCCCGCGAGCGCCACTGGCAGCCCTGGTTCCCGCCGGCGCCTCTCGCTCCACACTTCCCTGCAAGCAGAGGGAGGCGGCTCCGGCCTCAGCCAGCCCAGAGAGGGGATCCCCTGGTGCAGTGGTGGGCTGAAGGGCTCCTCAAGCGCCCCCGGAGTGGACGCAGAGGCCAAGGAGGCGCTGAGAGTGAGGGCTGCTAGTACATTGTCACCTGTCACCAGTATTAAGAAAACCACCATAAGATTAATGGTAAAACCTCTAAGATGACCCTAACAAAACTTAAACCAAACCTTTAAGAGACAGGTAATTAATTCATCAATAATTATACTGTTAAAACAAAATGTAAAGTTCAGAGGAAAATAATAGAACCTAGAGTTTCTGAAATGTATCATACACAGTGTTCTGCATACAAGTTTTAAAAAATACCATACATTGAATGTCACAGGAAAATGTAGTCTATAGACAATAAGAAAAAAACAGCCAATAGCAACAGATCAAGAGGCAAGCCAGATCTTGGAATTAACAGACAAGTCCTGTAAAATAACTATGATAAATACAGTAAAGAATTTAGAGAAGCATGGAGCTATAATGGCAGACAAGGTAAAAACAGCAAAATTGAAAGAAAAAAAAATGGAAATCCTAGAACTGAAAAGTACAATATCTGAAATAAATTTATTAGATGGGATTAACACAGATTGGAAACAACAGGAAAGTAAACATTAGTACATCCATAAAAATTATTGAAACTGAAGCCAGAGGGAATAGACTAAGAAAAAAATGAACAGAGCTTCAATAACCTGTGGGATGGAATCAAGTGGTGCAGCATACATATAAGTGGGGCCCCAAAAGTAGAAGAGAGAAAATAAGGCAGAAAAAATATTCGAAAAAAACTGGCCAAAGTATTCCAATTTTTACATTAAAAAAACCAACAAAACAAAAATTCTCAAACCACAGAATCAGGAGGCTAAGCAAACCCCAAGCAAAATAGAAATAAAGAAAAACACATTTGGGAACAGAATATCAAATTGCTGAAAATCCATCCAGAGGAAAAAAGAAACATTATTTATAGGAAAACAATGATAAAAAATTATCATTCGTTTTCAATAATAGAAGCCAAGAAACAATGGGATGACATTGTTAAAGTGCTGATAGAAAAGAAAAGTCCACCTAGAATTTAAATTCAATGAAAACATCACTTAAATACTAAGGTGAAATAAGAATTTTCAGATAAATACAAATGGAGAAAATTTGTTACTAGTATAAAAGAAATGTGTAAGGGTTCTTTAGATGGAAGGAATAAGTTCCAGTGTTCAATAGCATGGTAGGATGACTATATATAGTTAACAACAATTTGTTGTATATTTCAAAATAACTAGAAGATTTGAAATGTTCCCACCACAAATAAATGATAAATGTTTGAGGTGATAGATATCCTATGACTGGACATTCCTATTCTAGCCATTGGCTCAAATTTTCACTCCATTTACACACAAACTTCTTGAAAGTTGTCCGAATTTGCAGTCTCTACTTTCTAATTCTCTCTTCCACCTCTCCTGATGGGGCTTCAAGTTTCATCATGCCTCTGTTCCTGCAGAGGTCACCATGCCCTCCAAAAGACCAGATGTAATGGCCACTTCTCTGTCCACCTGGTGCTTGGCCTTTCTGCTCATTCAACGTGCCTGTCCACCTCCTCCTTTTTGTAATACTCTTCTTGTGGAAACGCTGGTGGCACCCTCTCTGGTTTTGTCCCACCTTACTGGTTACTCCTTTTCCACCTCCTTTGCTGGAATTTCCTTTTTAGCTTTTCCTCTATTTGTTGAGGTCCCCAGAGCTCAGTCCTGGGCCCCTTTCTTATCTGTTTTACTCTCCTCCTGATACCATTGATTCCTATGGTTTTCTTTTCACCTACTTGCCAATAACCTCTGTTCTGCATGTGAGGATCTCTATCTCCAGACACAGGCTTCTGATCCTAGTGTCAGGGTGGTTGGAGTGTGGTCTCTTCTCCTGTTCCACAACACTATATATCCTACCTATTTAGCAAATTAGGATCTGTCTCTAGATCCTAATTAAACTGGGTTAGAAACCCAGTTTATTTATTTATTTATTTATTTATTTTTTTGAGACGGAGTCTCGCTCTGTCGCCCAGGCTGGAGTGCAGTGGCCGGATCTCAGCTCACTGCAAGCTCCGCCTCCCGGGTTTACGCCGTTCTCTCGCCTCAGCCTCCCGAGTAGCTGGGACTACAGGCGCCCGCCATCTCGCCCGGCTAATTTTTTGTATATTTTAGTAGAGACGGGGTTTCACCGTGTTAGCCAGGATGGTCTCGATCTCCTGACCTCGTGATCCGCCCGTCTCGGCCTCCCAAAGTGCTGGGATTACAGGCTTGAGCCACCGCGCCCGGCCTATTTTTTTTTTAAATAAAACATTATTTCAAAAGACTATTACTCATTATTAAAGGATATTTCTTATGGTAAATTATTTTATGATTTCAACATAGGAAAGGCCATTTTGTACCACATGTAGCCAAACGCATTGCCTTTGTTTCAATTTCAAGCTTCCTTGGCTCTAAATTTAAAAGTGAACTCAAGTCAACCAGAGTGTAAATTCTCTGTGTGTGGCCTGCCCTCCCTCATCCCCTAATTTTGTAGTTGGAAACACCTTAAAAGGAAAAATAACTCCCCTTTGGGCAAAGTGAAGCAAAAATGTCAACGATTGCTATACTATCTTGAACAAATGTACATTTCCTGTCATTGTACTTTGTGGTTAAGAGTGAGCTCTTGAGAGAAAATGGGGAAAAGAAATAGAAAAACATCAAAGCACATGCAGAAAACCATAAAAACAGAAAAGAGGGCTATGTGAGAACTTACTAGGGGTGGGGGAAAAAGTAAACATCTATTTCATTCTCCTGCCAGCAAAATTTTTAGCATCTCTCACAACAGTTGGTAAGAATAAAAAATGGGCTTTCTCCATTAAGCTTCCCAGTCTCTGCAGAATTGAGGTTGGTGTTTACTCTCCATCTCTTTGGACAACTGGTTCAGCCTGTAACTGAGCCTCCTTGTCTAGAGGTGATGTGTGACTTATTTCTTCAGCAATTTGCGTTCACTCACCACAATACAATTACCACTTTGTCTTCCCCTGGGGTGCACTCCTAAGGCTGAAGGATGCTCTCCCCTCCCCAACACCAATTTACTCAAATGCTTGGTTAATACTCTGGAAATTCCTACAGGAGTGTCCATACACAAAAACTACAAACAAATTTGAGAACAGCTATCATTAAAAATCACCATGGGATTGCTAGAAGGTGCAGGAAGGGGAAGTGGGGAATAGTAGTGCAGTGGAAGTTAATGTTGAGGAGGAGGAGGAAGATTGACATAGATTTTGAAGAACTCTGGTTTTTATGCCTTCTTGCAGAAAATTCCTCCATTATGCCTGTTTCCCAATTGCAGAGGTGGGTTTGTGGGTGAAGAAGTGTGTGTTTAAAGTAAGATTATATGATATGTGTTTTATTGTCTCTGAAACAACTGGTCCCATCAGTTGAAATTTATCATTCGAGCTTTGTATTTTACAGCCACAATCTGTGAGAAGTTGTAATGCTTGAGTATATACAAAGGTTTATGAATACATCGTATAAAGATAAAATCCTCCTTCTTACTGCTCCCAAAGACTTTTTGCAAAGGAGCAGGCGGTTAAAGAAAGAGGTTGTTAAATAATGCAAGTCTTAGGGGCACTAGTAAATTCCTCTGCAAAGCAAATAGTGCAAAGCTGCTTACAATCAGAAAATAATGAATAAAGATTGAAGACGGATAAAAGCTGAAGTAAACAGCAGTTTAAAAAATGAAGAGGGGGAGCATTAGTGTGCATCTGAACTTTTTATAAGCTCTGATCATTTCAGGAAAAATGTCAAACTGCTATTTAGTCAATGAGAGATTTGGACATGCATAGGAATGGTAATTAATGAAACACAGTCTTACAAGAAGGGTAAATTGGAGTTCAGATCTCTTTTTCTTTCCCTCTCTCTCTTTTTACAACTTTATTGAGATAATTTACATGCCATAAAGTTCACTAAAGTGTACAATTCAGTGTTCTTTAGTATATCTCCAGGGTTGTGCAACATTACCATAATCTAATTTTAGAACAATTTATCATTCCCAAAGAAACCCCAGTGCTAATTAATATTCCCTTCCCATTATTTCCTCCTCCTAGCCCCTGGCAACCACTAATCTACTTTCTGTCTCCATGGATTTGCCTATTCTGGCATTTCATACAAATGGAATCATACAATATGTTGTCTTTTATGACTGGACTCTTTCACTAGGCATAGTGTTTACAACATTTATTTATGTTGTAGATGCTATCAGTACTTCATTTCATTTATGTTCAAATAGTATTCTATTGAATGGATATACCACGTTTGTTTATCTTGTCATCAGTTGATGGACGTTTGGGTTGTTTCTACTTTGGGGCTATTATGAATAATACTATTATAAATATTATGTACAGGTTTTTATGTGGACATATGTTTTCATTTCTCCTCGGTAGATACCCAGGGATAAAATTACTAGGTTGTATGGTAACTACGTTTAACACTGTGAGGAACTGCCAAACTGTTTTCCAAAGTGACTGCACATTTTTATATTTCCACTTGCAATGTGTGAGAGTTCCAACTTCTCTACCTCCTCACCAACATTTTTTATTGTCTGTTTTTTTAAAAAAAAATTTAGCCTTCCTAGTGTGTGTGAAATGGTGTTTCATTGTGACTTTGATTGGCATTTCCCTAATGACTAATGAAGTTGAACATCTTTTTATGTTCTTATTAGCCATTTATTTCTGTCTCTCTTGCCACCATAGATTCATTTATTATTCTTTAATCTTCTGTCCTTTCTTCTCTCTGGAAATCTTGCACAAAACCTAGATAGGTAGGAACTGCATTAAGAGGCCATTTTTCTGTCCTGCAGCTGTATCCCAATAAAACTCAAGGACAAGTTTATTAATATTGATTCTGAACCATTAAAATTACTAATTTTGGCTACATTCAAGCCAGAAGATTTTTATTAAGTGCTTTGTTCAAACTAGTGGAATATTGTGGATTTACTTACCATTAGGCTTAAAATCTAGTAAGGAATACAAGTTAAGTCCATCAATAAGTATGAAATAAGGAAGAAATAGGTAAATATCATAAGAAAGGTATTGCAGAGTGCTATCTATGGCTGAAGTGAAAACCTTGAACATGTGCATATCCTTTGGCCTAGTAATCCATTACTAGAAATCTATTCTAAGGAAATAGCTACACATTTCCACAGAAGTTTAGATACATGGATATTTACCGGAGCAATATTTCTGTTTGTAAAAAAATCAAACAGTTCAATAGGTAGGTAAATAAATTATAATCTTTGCCCAAGTATTATTTCTAATTGTGAAAAATCAAACAGTTCAATAGGTACATAAAATTATAATATACCCATATACTATTTATACATTTATTTAAAATTATGCACAAATATGTTTATTATATAATATGCAGAAAGTATGGGAAATGTTCTGGGGCCAGGAAAAAATGTTGGGATGGGAATAAAACCAGAGAGGTAAACAGGTGAGTTGGTACTGCACCTGGCTTGGGGAGAAGGGATTGGGGAGGGACTTAGTTTCAGTAATTTAGGGATTTAGGTTTCAACATTCACACAGGGCCAGGAGAGAAGACTTAGGGTCTACTAAAGGTAACTGATTCCCCAGCATACAACCAGAGTCATTACAGGGCTACAACCTCTGGAAAAGGATAGATTAGAAAAAGTTTCACTCAACAGCAGAGGTGCCATGGAACTCTGAATGTCTTGGGTTGGTCTCTGAGTCGAAAAAAGAAATCTATTTTAAGAATTTGTAATCAAAGACCTATAACTCATGTAGGGTTGGTGCTCACATTATGCTACCTGAGTTCAAGAAGACCTCAAAGTAAGAAATTAACAAAAAATTATCTCCCAGCCAAAGGCCCCAGGGTACTTGTCAGAAGAAGATTACTCAGGTCACCAACTGATCAAGTTTCCTGAAGATGAGCACATAATCCACAATTCAAGGTCAGTTTCTTCTACTTCATGTATTTTTTTCTACAAGATTCTTCATTTTTCAAAAGTCTGAAAAGAAGGTCCACATTCACTCTTATCACTTTCATCTTTAAGTGTTGCTTCTTATTTCTTTCTGGCAGCTTGGAAATCCTGCCTTAGTTAAACTATAAAATCGTGACAAGTATATGTCAGTGAGGATTATTTCTGAGTGGAACTAAATGGGCTTTCTTAATGTGCTGAATAACAACATGCCAAAATGATCCTTTAGATCAGGAAACAGTTAAACAATTTTTTTATCTGCTTATGTTTCTTTATTGTTGGCATTTTGTGATTTATCTAGTAACCCATTATCTGTAGTCATACACGTTCCTATTTTTTAAAATCATCTTCTTTAAACCATTGTCATCTATTTGACTAATTTCAGAGCACTTTGTCTTTGTAATGCCAGCCAGTGCATCTGTGATTCTTTGCTTTGCAGCATCCACTGCTCCATCTATGCTTTCAGTGTTTCTTTAGTATTTACAAATGTATAATTTGTCAGGTATCATAGTGCATCTTGCTTTAACCATCATTATTTATTCTTTAAAATGAGTTAGTGCCATTCATTTATAACTTTTTTCTTTTTTTGGCTTTTAATATCTGTAAGTATCATTTATAACTTGTAAAAAAAGTATTATTATTATTATGAGACTACCACTACTCTTGAAATCTTTTGCTCTAGGTTTCTGCTGACTTGTACTTCAGTGATGGATGGTGTAATTTATTTTAACAGAAACTCAATTTTTTTGATGCTTTGTTCATTGATTTAGAAACTCATCTGGCTAGATAGTCCTGTTTTTCCTCTTCCATATGATTTTTACTTTTAAGTTTTAGTTTAAGCTTGGAGGTGGTATCCTCCATAACGTAGTCCTGTAGATTGCAACAAGGGGACAAGCAGACAAAACCGTGTCTTGTGAAAAAGTGTTTAAGATTCTGGAGATGAATCACCTAAAAAAGAAAGGACTCAGGAATATTGGGGCAATGAGGGAGTTGGGGAATAAACAAGGAAGGAATTCTAGCCTTAATATGCAGAGGAAAATGTTAATTAGAACCATGCAACAACCAGAGAGATGACATTGCAGATGAGGTGTATTTTGTCAGTAGGATTTGAAATATCAGGCAGAATCCTTAATCATGGACCCAAGATTTTGCTCCATTTTAGACTTGTAGAATACGCATTCCACAATAGGAAGAAAAAATAAGCATATGAATTATGACATACACAGTTCTCTTAAAATTTAATTGTTTCAATCATGAGATGAAGCTTGAAAATAAGGTGCCATTATATTTTATAACTATTTTCCTCCCACATCCTTAGAAGAAGGGATTTCTCTGTGATATCACCCATGTTCTTTTTATGGCTTTTAATATACTTACCTTTGGGGCACCATATGTGGAAAAACAAGGCAGCACTTTTGACAAGTAGCCTTTATTTTCTCTTTAATAGTCATTAAGGTAACAAATTAGGAAATATTAAAAGCATTTTGTTTCTGATATATAGAAATTATTCTATAAGTATATTTACATACTCATGGATATGATTGGTTCTTTGTTTTTGTTGACACCTAAATGAATTTAGTTATAGTTTCTAAACTAGAGAAAGTTTATCTTATAAAGAAAACAAAACAGAAGAAAAAATAGCAAAGCCTGGATTGGCCGTCAGTTGTCCCACAGTTCCACAATGGGGCACTATTGAGTTTTGCAAGTTGCCCTTTAGAGAAAGGGAACCTTGATACAAATGATCACCTAAAAGGCACTAAGTTGATTTCTCATAAATTAATTATGTAACATGTAGTTTTCTTTAAATGGAAATAACAAGTCCTCGCTAAAGAGCTGAGTATATGTTTGTATAATCTTACTTCAAATATATTGCAATCTTCTGTTAAATGGTATCAATTGGGCCTGAATACTTTGGAGACATGAACAAGCCTATGCTTTCTCTATAAAAATGTAAAAATATGCCAGTAGTATGCTAGATTAGAAATTCTCTTTTAGGCTTTGGATTTGTGAATATGTAAAGAATTATTTATTTAGATTATTTTTAAGTCATCTAAAGTCCCATTAATTTGCAGTCCTTTCAAATATACCACTTTGCACTAATATTGGGTTGAGACGATGCCATATATAAATAACCAGCTAATTTGATGATGATAGCAAACTGGTTGTCCAGCACTGTGTAGGTAGAGCAGATGAGTTATTTATTGGTTCTATTTTCTTTTGAAGTTGTTCTTTGTCATCATTAATGAATGTATAAATGTACAGTATTTAGGTATGCATTTTTCTTACTAATATTTTTTATTCCTGTTGGATGAAAGAGCTTTTATATAAGAGCAATTCTGAGAAGAAAGGGAGAAGAAAATGAATGTGTTATGCAACACATTGTTTTATTTTTCTGTCTTGCTTCAGAGAAAGGAGATGTATCCTCTGGTGGCATCTTGCTCTATCCATTTTTGCCTGTTAGCAGAATTACCCACCTGGTGAGGAGCACATTGGAGAAATCCGTGGTACATTTAGATGGGAGGGGTGAACAAATGAGAATCCACTATACTGAGAGACAGTGTAAACATTTCATAAATTCTGTACCCATGATACTAAAAAAATCACAATTATGAAAGCCTCAGTAGCCTCTTCCATGACACATAGTACACCTGATGAGTAAGAAGGCAAAGTCACAGTGTGACCCAACCGATCCACGAGATCTTCAGTGAGGCAATGCAATAGGCAAATTTCAGAAGCAGAAATAACAGAATCCACTCTGGTTAGTTTAAGCATGCCATGGATTTGTTAGAGAACATTGGGAATCTCACAGAATCTCTGAAGAGAATCTAATTTACCTGGCATACATTTGGTGAGAGGAAACTCAATCACATTTGCTGTGTTCTACTTTCTACTTATTGAAATTCTGTGCTCATTTTGGGTGCAAATCAAGTCTCACTTCCGGAAACCTCTTCTGGCTCTCCCAGTCCTGACTCATCTTACAGAAGTGTGGTACTTAGAGAGGTAAGAGGCTTCAGAGACATTCAATCCAACCTTGCACCCAGTGGGACCTGGAGTATCCCAGGAAGAATGTCATTCGGCTTCTGCTTACCTTCACCTAGAGAAGAACAGAGCTTTCCTCAAATGGTAAGTCCTTAAAGGTCTTTTCCCAATGGCTTGGAAAAATATTATATCATTTTTATGTTGTTCCAGATATGCCAGTCTCTGAGTGCCATCATGGCTATAATAACACTTACCATCTATCTCCCCTCTGGAATATCCTGAGAGACAGGACATTTCCTTAGTCCTCAGTCATCATAACCCCAGCACAGTGCCTGGCAATTAATTAATAGCCATTGAAGAAATACTGGTTTCTACATTGATAGTTCTGGGGGCTGGAATGGCTTGTGCTTTCAGCCTCTGCAACATTGTTCTGTTACAAATATCATTTGAGCACAATGAGACACTTTCTTAAAGAATATGGCATGCATATACCAACTAGAGCTCATTTAATGAGTAGAAAGAAAGCCAGAGTTACTTCTTTCAGGGATTAAAAAAACTGAATTGCTAGCACTTTTAAAGAATCAAGGCCAATGTTTAATCATCCAAACTAGATTTTTTTTTTTTCTGGAATTAATATCAAGCTCATCTGTCTGTTGTTTCTGTACCATGTTTTGTTCCTTTCTTTGAAGTTCAGGCCTGCATGTCTGTCTGCGACCTGAAACATTCCTCCCATTGTCTATGATCTTGTAACTCTTACCTGAAGTGGCTTTGATATGACATTGACAGGTTTCTTCTGCACTCTGGTCATTTGAGCCTGAGATCAACTCATTTGGCCTATTACCTCCTCCTTGCCTGTTGAAGGCCATGCGTTCCATTTTGAAAATGATTCCACTTACTGAAGAACAAGGGACAACAAAGTAGCCTGATAGGCCTGGCTTCTCCCAGTCATCAAAGAGTTCTGTGTGGAGTCACACTGAGTTCTTTATATTTTTGTTTCTCCCCATTTCATCCTCTTCCCTTTCTTTCCTCTACTTCTGTCCTTTAGCCATTTTGGAATTACGGGGGATCTTATGGTCAGGTTTCAGTTGTTAGATGCAGGCATTACTTTGAAGCCACGTGCTCTTTGAGACTATCTAAGCATGAAATCCTCCCCCTCTTTTCTCAGATTTATTTGAAAGTCTCTTAGGCTTGCTGTTTAGTTTTTTTTTCCTGACCATAAAAATAAAATCGGTTTATTAGCAAATATTTAGAAAACCCAGAAGAGTACTGAGAATAAAATAAAACTATTTATGTTCCCCTCAGAGGATTCTGTTTTCCGTTTTGGGGTGTGCGCTGTGGTTACATTGTAACAAGTCCCAAAATATGCTTTGCACCTCTCCTTGTATGTGTGAACTTTTGTCTTTGGGGGTCACAGAATATGACACAACATAAAAAGTCCCATTTAACATTTCTGGTTTAGTGTAAATGTGTGTAATCTATATGTAATACAGTGGGATGACATTTTGAGGTATTAATTGGTTTTTTTCTTCCCACACTTCCTCTTACTCTCGTAATTTCCCCTCAGATGGGTCAGGAGACAGGAGGCTTCCTTTGCTTCAAGGGAATCTGTCATAGTGGAACCAGGTGACAAAGGCTACATACTCTGATTTTCAATTTCAAAAACTATAACCCAGGAGTGAGACTGATGGATCAGGAAAAAAATGTAGTCAACTCATTTCTTTCCATTACCTTTGTCCCTTTCTATCACAAATATGTGGAAATATGACAAAAGTTTTATTAGGACCTATAACAAAAGAAAACTCCCAATTACAACAACAATAACAAAAATTATCAAAAAAATAGGCCGGGGGCATGCTGGTTCATGCCTGTAATCACATCACTTTGGGAGACTGAGGCAGGCGGATCACCTGAGGTCAGGAGTTCGAGACCAGCCTAGCCTGGCCAACATGGTGAAACCCAGTCTCTATTAAAAATACAAAAAAAAAAAAAAAAAAAAAAGCTGGGCATAGTGTTACCTGACCTTAAAATAAAATCCCAGCTACTCAGTAATCCCAGCTACTCAGGAGGCTGAGGCAGGAGAATCCCTTGAACCTGGGAGGCAGAGGTTGCAGTGAGCCAAGATTGTGCCACTGGACTCCACCCTGGGTGACAGCATGAGACTCCATTGGAAAGAAAAAGGACAAAACCACCCTAAATTATCAAGAAATAAGCTTCAAAAGAAATGTACAAGTCTAACATACAAAAATTAGTATAAAAGTGAGTTTACAGAGGTTCATAAAGGAAGACAAGAAGGCAGAAATAAATGTAGAGAGAGATATGCCTTTGGGTGACAGGAAGACTTACTACTACCAAGATGCTAATTCTCCCTAAATTAACTTGTAAAGTTCAGGCACTCTCAATAAAAATCTCATCAGGATTACTTGTGGAACTTGCCAGTATCATCCCAAAGATCAAATGGAAGAGCAAACATGCAGGAATATTGAGGAAATTCTGAGTTGAGAAGTATGAGAAAACTTGCTCAACGACAAATCAAAACTATTATGAAGCTGTACAAAACTGGTGCAGGAATAAAAATCCAGATCAATGGAACGGAATAGATATCTGAAATAAATTCTAAGGTATATGAAAGTTTTGTTTCCCCAGATTTACTGCAATAATTTCCCAATTTTAAAAATTATAGTCTCCTATCTCTTTTATGAATCCCTTTCTAGCCTTTCTCCCCAAGACAACCAGAGTCATTGCCTAAAAACATAATAGGGTTATATATAAACCTTTGGCTTAAAAGCTTTCAATGGTTTTCCTTGCACTTGGAATTAAATCCATATTCCTACCCTGAGTGGCCAGACCCGCTACTCCCACTAACCTCTCTCACATGCATGCCTCTCCACGCTCAGCATGTCTCAGCCACGCTGGCCAGTTTCCTTCCTCCACAGAGCCAAGTTCTTTCTCCCGACAGAGTGTTTGCATGAGCTGCTCCTTCCACGTGGAGCGCTTTTCCCCAGCTCTTTCCCAGGCTGGCTCAATCCTATTATTTGAGCTCCAGCTCCCATTCAGTGGAACTTTCTTCAAGCAATCTGTAAGAGGAAACTGCCCCACATCTACGCTTCATTAATTTCTCTCTGCAGTCATTTGTTTCCTTCACAGCACTATGCAAGTTGCAATACTTAATCTGTTTGCTTAGCATGGTCTCCTCCTCTGTACTCTATATTCCACCATGGCTGGGACCAGGCTCTGCTCATCCTTGTCCCTCCGGCATCTAGCACAGAACGCGCCGCATTAGTAACTCAGTCAGTGTTTGTGGGGTGAGAGAAGGAATGCATACATATGTGGATAATAAAGTAAACTCTTTAAATCAGTGGGGAGAAGAAATGATGTTTAGGTAACAGGGTAGCTCTTTGGAACAACATATCCCACGAATTCCTTACCTTCTTGCACAAAAATGAATTTATGGTTAATCAAAGTTTTAATGTAAAATTTTAAAAACATAACATTTTTGTCTCCACCATCTTCATTGAGTTATAGTTGACAATACAAATTATATATATTTAAGTGTACAATGTGATTATCTGGTATAGGTATACATTGTGTGATGATTACCAGAATTCAATTAACACATCTATCACCACAGAGTTACCATTTGTGTGTGTGTGTGCGTGTGTGTGGCGATGAGGACACTTAGGATCTACTCTGTTAGCAAATTTCAAGTAGACAATACAATAAACTATAATCACCATGCTTTACATTAGATCCGCAGTACTTATTCACCTTATAACTGAAAGTTTGTACATTTGACAAATATCTCGCCGTTTTTTTCCATCTCTGAGCCCCTGGCAACCACCTTTCTACTATCTGCTTCTATGAGTTCAACTTTTTTAGTTTGCACATATAACTGAGAACATAAAGTAATTATCTTTCTGTGTCTTATTTCACTTAACATGATGTCCTCCAGGTTCATCCATGTTGTTGCAAATGGCAGAATTTTATGATTGAATAATGTGTGTGTGTGTGTGTGCATGTGTGTGTGTACATACCACATTTTCTTTATCCATTCATTTGTCAGTGGTCACTTATGTTGTTTCCATATCTTGGCTATTGTAAATAATGCTACAATGAACATGATAGTGCAGAGATCTCTTAAACATACTGATCTGGGCCGGGGGCAGTGGCTCATGCCCATAAGCCCAGCACTTTGGGAGGCTGAGGCAGGAGGATCACTTGAGGTCAGGAGTTTGAGACCAGTCTGAGCAACATACTGAGATCCTGTCTCTACAAACAATTTTTTTTTTAATTAGCTAGGCGTGGTGGCATATACCTGCCAGCTACTCGGGAAGGTGAGGTGGGAAGATCACTTGAGCTCAGGAGTTCCAGGCTACAGTGAGCTATGATCACACCACTGCACTGCAGCTTTGGTGACAGAGCAAGGCCCTCCTCTTAAATATATATGTATTTCATTTCCTTTGTGTATGTACCTAGAAGTGAGGTTGCTGGATCATATTGTAGTTTAGGTTTTAATTTTTTGAAGAATCTTCATACTGTTTTCCATGACTGTATCAATTTACATTCCCATCAACAGTTTACAAAGACTCCCTTTTCTCCACAACCTCACCAACACTTGTTATCTCTTGTCTTTTTGATAATAGCCACCCTAACAGGTGTGAGGTAATATCTCCTTGTGAAAACCTTAACATTTTCTAAAGAAAACATAACAATATTTTTACGTATCTTGTGAGCTAATACATGTGTATAATTCTTTGTGGGTTCAAAACAAAACAAAATGTGATAGAGGCCATATGTGGCCTAAAAGCTTAAAAGATTTACTGTCTGGCCCTTTAAGGAAAAGTTTGGTGATAACTAAGAAATGTCTTGTATCTTTTGTTAAAAATTTAAAATCACTCTATCTTATGTTAAAAAAATTGGGGGCATTGATGTATATAAAGCTAATGTCATAAGCAATATCATTGTCTTGACTTTCAGTGTAAGTTGATGTCACTGTGAGCTAATACGTGTGTATAATTCTTTGTGGGTTAAAAACAAAACAAATACGATACAGCCTATATGTGACCTAAAAGCTTAAAAGATTTACTGTCTGGCCCTTTAAGGAAAAGTTTGGTGATAACTAAGAAATGTCTTGTATCTTTTGTTAAAAATTTAAAATCACTCTATCTTATGTTAAAAAAAAATTGGCGTTGATGTATATAAACCTAATGCCATAAGCAATATTATTGTCTTGACTTTCAGTGTAAGTTGATGTCACAGAGACCACACCAAAGGCAATAGTTTAAATGTAACAGAAGCTAATTTTTACCAGGCCAAGCAGTTCAAGGCTGATAGGGTGACTGCAACCTCAATTTGCATCTTCCGTTTCCCAGTCAATGGGAAGATGGACGGGCAAAGGGAAACAGGCAATTTCATCTCATCCAGAAGTTAGTCTCATGGACATGGTGTGCATCTTTTTTGTTCACATTCTGCTTACTGGAATATGGCCATGTCTAGCTGCATGGGAGACTGGGAATGCTGTCTTTAGATAGACAGACTTCTTCCAAGCTTGAATGAAGAAGCTCTATTATTAAAAGTCGGGGAGAATGATTACTGATGGACATCTTGGAGTTCCTGCCACGAAGAGTAACTTGGCCCCAAAGCTACCATGCTTATTCCTCTCTTCTCACTAATATTTTGCCTTAGATTAGTTTTAAAATTAGTTAGATTTTCCCTTTTTGAAACTCAAGATTCAAAGTTCACAGAGAGGTTTATGCTTTTCTTGCCAGTATCAGTTCCCTGTCTTTGCAAAAGTTTATTCATTCTATCCCAGGTTAGCAAACCCATTGCCTTTGTAATAGGGACTGATTCAGAAAGCCAAACTATGCATTTCAACATAATCTCTGCTCCAGGCATTCATTTTTAAAACCCTTTCTCTCTCCCAAAGTCATGTTCATCAACCTAATTTGCAGAGCAGCAGTCAGCAAACTTTTCCTTAAAGGGCCAGACAGTAAATCTTTTAAGCTTTTAGGCCACATATGGCCTCTGTCACATTTTGTTTTGTTTTGTTTTTAACCCTCTACAATGTAAAAAATATTGTTAGCTTTCAGGCTGTACAGAAATAGGTTGCTGAGTTGGATGTGGTGCAAATACCATAGTTTGCTGACTCTTGTTGCAGAGCAATATATGTCTGTATATTTCTCTTGAACAGTGGGGAAGTGGAAGTTACGGTATTCCAGCACCAGATGGTATATATCCAGGAACTATAGGGAACATCTTGCTACATCTGAACAATGACTACAGCTCTGTAACCCCAATGCAGCGATGTTTGCTGCTACACACTGAGTCTGAGGGCCAAAAATTATAACATAGTCAGATCCTAAAGCTTTATGCTCTCTATATATCATGTTACGAGGATGGAAGCTGAAGTTTGAGGTTCAAGGTTGAAAGATGAAAGTTGAAACTTTTTTCAATGTTATAAACATCAATCTGTTTGTACATACCTTTGTTGATACTGTAACAGCTCAGACAATATATAGCTTAGAAATGACTTTCAAATTCCTGACTTTAAAATTCATACAGACTGCATAATCTATAAATATTCATTATCATTCATTATATAAATCAGCAAGTATTTATTGAACATCTGTCATACAGGCAGTGTACTAGACGGCGGGAATACAACAGTTAACAAAACAAAGTCCTTACTCTCCAGTAGGGGGAGCTCACATTCTAGAGGAGAAACATGGACAATAAATAAGCACATACATTTAAAACGTAGCCGGTGATGACAAATGCTGTGATGAATAACAAAGCAAGGTAAGGAAATAGATATTGTTTGAAGCGACTGTTTTAGAGTGGTAAGAAGGTCTTTAAAATGAGGCGAGAGTTGAACTCAGTCAAGAATGCGATGCAGAAGCAAGCCATACAGTTATCTAGGGGCTATCTTGGGAACTGTGGAGGGTGGGGGGAGGCGCGGGGAGCAGGGTAAAGGCCTTCAGTGAGGTGTGTTTAGGATCAGGAGAGGGCCAGCTGGCTGGAGTGGAGAGAGGTTAATAAAGCTGGAAAATATAGGACCTTTTAATTCATTATAAGGTCTTTGGATTTTATTTTGCGGAGATGGGAAGCCTTCGAAAGATTCTGAGCAATGAAGGGTTATGATGGAATTGAGGTTTTAAGGGGGCTGTTATCGTTGCTGTGCAGAAAATACAGTAAGGGCAAGGGGAGAATCAGGTGCACTAGGTGGGAGGTTATTATAATTGTGCAGGTGAGAGATGACGGTGGTTGGGCTGGGCGGTGGTGGGAAATGTAACTATTTTCATGTGGTTCAGCACATAAGAAAAAGTTTGTCTTTAATTGTATATATTTTCTAATCCCAGAGGAATCCAGTACCACCTAATTGTCTATCCCAGAATAGGCACTACTAGCCAAAGCCTCTTACAATGGAAAACACAGGCTAATTAAACTAGGATTTACTATATGGTTTACTTTTACATCTCAAAATCTAGACATAACCATGTTATAATTGCTAATAAAGGGCCTTGGCTATAAATCAGGATGACTTCATGAAGCAGTACTTGCTTTTAATATTGAAGAATTGACAGAACTCTATTTAGAACTGAGTTATGTACAACACTAATCTTTCAGGGATGGCTTGATTTTCAGTCCTCTGTTTCCATCATTGGATTGCTTTGTTGCAATGGGAATGAACACAAACAAATGTAACTCTATGCCTAACAATGCAAGGCAACAACTGCATACAAACAAAGCTAAGCTCAAAGTGCACGCTCAATTAATCGTTGTGAATGACAACTGAGTGATAAAGTTTAGTATTTAAAACTTAACACATTTAAGTGCTGAGGACACCATAGAAGATTAAATGTCTATGGGTACCCTCCAAGTTAACTTACTTTTCTAAATTACTTCTAGGGAGTGGCTTAGGTGCAGGGTAAATAAAGCTTATTTTGTCTCCATTCTTCCATTTCTCTGCCATTTTTTTTTATTCTCCAATTTAAAAGTTTTAATTAAAAAGTAAACTTTAATGTCGAAAATGCAAACTTGGGGAGGACAGAAAAATCACACATAAGCTGTCACTTCACACTTGGAGGGTTGCACAGTGGCCGGGCAGAGCTGCTCTTCACTTCCCAGACAGCGGGGCGGCCAGACAGAGGCTCTCCTCACTTCCCAGACAGGACGGTGGCTGGGCAGAGGTGCTCCTCACTTCCCAGATGGGGCGGTGGCCAGGCAGAGGCTCTCCTCACTTCCCAGACTCCCAGACGGTGGGGCGGCCAGGCAGAGATCTCTGCCATTTTTTAAAGTTCCCTTCAATACTAAGTTTGGAAATTTTTTTCCCTCTCCAACATTCCCCAAACTCACTCACTAGTGGATTTTTTTTTTAAGTTATTTGTTTCTCTTAAAAAAACAAAGAGGAGGGTATTTTATGAAGGCAAAATAGGTTCTCTTGTAAGACTAATCTTTAATCTCTTACTTTATTGATAGTTGTATAAAAGAAAATGTACAGATTCAAATACACTGTGCAGCTTAATGAGGTTATATATATATATATACTCATGCAACTACTATCCTGATCAAGATATAACACATTTACAGCATACCAAATAATCCTTTCTGCTCCCTACTAGTCAATACCCCACCAATGGGAATCATATTGAGCTCTATCTCCATAGTTTTGCCTGTTTTTGTACTTTACAAATGGAATCATATAGTATGTACTGTTGGCCTTTTGTGTCCATGGGTTACACATCCATGGATTCAGTCAACCATGGGCTAAAAATATTTGAAAAAAAATTGCATTGGCACTAAACATGTACAGACTTTTCCCCTTGTCATTATTCACTAAAAAAGACAGTCTAATAACTATTTACACAGCGTTTATATTGTATTAAGTATTATAAGTAGTCTAGAGATGATTTAAAGTGTACTGAGAGGGTATGCATATGCAAACACTATGCCATTTCATATGAGAGACTTGAGCATCCTCAGATTTTAGTACCGGGGCAGTCCTGGAACCAATCGCCAATCATGCGCAGGTACCAAGGGGTCTTTGTATTCTTTTGTGTCTGGCTTCTTTTACTCAATTTTTTTTTTTTTTTTTTTCTGAGACAAGGTCTCACTCTATCACTCAGGCAGTGGCGCAATCACAGCTAACCGCAGCCTCGACCACCCAGGCTCAGGTGCTCCTCCCACCTCAGGCTCCCAAGCATCAGAAACTAGAGGCACGTGTCACCACACCCAGCTAATTTTTGTGTGTATTTTTTGTAGAGACAAGGTTTCGCTTTATTGCCCAGGATAGTCTCAAACTCCTAGGCTTAAGCGATCCACCCACCTTGGCCTCCCAAAGTGCTGGGATTACAGGTGCATGCCACCGCATCTGGCCTGGCCTACTCAATATCATGTATATAACATTCATCCAAGTTGTCACATATAGCAGAAGTTCTTTTTTTTTTTCACTGCTGTTTGGTATTCTATTGTGTAAGTATACTTCAATTTATTTATCTGTTGTACCGTCTCTGGACTTTGGTAGTCTTCAGTTTTGGGCTATTGTGAGTAAAGCTCTGTGAACATTCTTATACATGTCTTTAGGTGGACATAAGTACTCACTTATGTTGAACGTATCCCTAAAGGTTGAATTACTGCATCAGAAGTTTTGTGTATATTGACTAATTTTTGCATAAAACAAAGAATAAATTCGTGCCAGAAAGACAATAGTGTTAGATGATTGATTTGAATTGATAACATTTAATTAAATTACTTGAAATTGTTTGCTTGGTTATTATTTTGCTCTTTAGAAAAGACAGTGAAAAAATATACCTCACTCATTAGGACGGCCATTATTTTACAAAACACAGAAAATAACAAGTGTTGGCAAGGATATGGGAAAATTGGAACTGTATGCATTGCTTGTGCAAATATAAAATGGTGCAGCAGCTATGGAAAATAGTATGGCGGTTCCTTAAAAATTCCAAATAGAATTATCACATGATCTAGCAATCCCACTTCTGGGTACATATCCAGAAGAATTGAAAACAGTATCTCAAAGATTTATTTGCATACCCATGTTCATTGCAGTGTTATTAAAGATAGCCAGAAGGTGGAAGCAACCTAAATGTCCATCAACAGATGAATGGATAAATGAAATGTGGTCTATACATACAATGGAATATTATTCAGCTTTAAAAAAGAAGCAAATCCTGCCATGTGCTACAACATGGATGAACCTTGAGGATGTTTTGCTAAGTGACATAAGCCAGTCACAAAAAGACAAAAACGCTGCATGATTCCATTTATATGAGGAATCTAAAGTAGTCAAACTCTTAGAAACAGAAAGTAGAATAGTGGTTACCAGGGGCTAGGGGGAGGGGAAAAAGAAAAGTTACTGTTTAATGGGTATAGAGTTTCAGATATGCAATATGAAAATTTCTGGAGATTCTTTGCACAACAATGTGCACTGTACAATACACTTAGAAATGGTTAAGATGGTTTTAAAAAGATATTTTAAAAACAACAACAACAACAACACCCCATAGCTTTGATTGAAAAATATTCCTTTCTTATTTTAGGTAAGCAAGTGTTAAAAGAAATGAGATGCAGACTGGTGTCTACTCGATGTACATGTTTCAGAAGCTTTTGTGGAACATCAATGTACTTGCTCATGAAGGCTTCTCTATTCCCTTGTTACCACATTAATGATTTGGGGGAAAATAAGATCCCTGAAGTTGAGTATACTTATATAATTAATTGAAGAAAAGGAACTGGAAACCATAACCACAGGAAGAATGTACAAGACATTTATTTTCTAGCCCTTTCTGATTAAATAAAGCTATTTTTGTACTTCTGATCTTTGCATGAAACAAAAAAACCCTGAAGTCATAGTGACTCGTAAATAACCTTGATGAAGCATTCAGTCCATGACCTAGCAGGTTGCAGATTGTCAATAGATGTGATTGAGTGCAAAGACCTCTTGACAACAGCTGTGCTGGTGCTAAAGGCCATCTCCAACAGAACAAATGTTACCTCTCCAGAGGAACAACTGCCTGAAAATCCTGGTGTGGGCACCAGAACTTGATGAGCAAAGCTGAGGCTTTAGCAAGACATCATACCTTTCCCAAAATGGTCATGAATTTAGGTAAGCTGGAGAGCTCTGTAGACATGTGATTCTGTTGATGAATGGCAGGCTTTCCAGCCAAGAATATTATTGGCTCTTAGTTGTCCTAAATTCAGCTTTCTGACTTGACCTTACTTGAAAATAGAATGGGTCAGTCCTATGCTCACAGTCGCCATTTATTGTTATGGAATTTGTGAATTAGTTTTTACCTCTGTTGAGGCATACTTTTGGGTTAGTCCTAGGCAGTCTTTGACCTTGGGCCATATGCTGTCTGCCCTACCCTTGCCATAGGCCCCAGGATCTAATTTCAGAATAAAAGTTGGAAAGCTGCCTCCATTCTGCAACTTCCTAAATAGGCCCAGATAGTAATACTGTAATAGCTAAACTAGGAAGCATTATATTTCTCATTAGTCTCTAGTTTTCAATAAAGCAGATGCTCTAAATTATAATACTGTACATTTTCCATGGGACTCAGTACAATTATTTAGATTTACAATTATTTAAAAATAGAATATAAATATTTTTTTCCCTGAATTTAATCTTTTCTTCTTTTTTCCCCTCCCTCCTTCCCTCCCTCCCTCCCTTTCTCTCCTCCCCTCCTCCCCATTGCATCTCTATACCAGCTGAGCTAATTTGAAATAGAAGCCATGAATTTGGGCTCTGGAGTCAGACAATACCAGCACAGCTCTCACTAGCTGTGTAACTTTGGGAAACTCTTACTCCCTCAATGTATCTGTTTCTCCTCTTGTAAGACAAAGATGATAATATTACATCTCTTAGAGTTGCTGTGATGATCACAAGATGCTTTGTGCCTGGCTATAGTAAACACTTGATAAATGTTAGCTACTCTATATTATTAATATGTTGTCATAATCACATAAGCAACATCAAGAACATTGATTTGGAGTAAGAAAAAAAAGCTCATACAAGCCACCAAATTGCCACAGATGATGGCTACAGGGGTTTAAAAACTTTGCAAATTAAAAACACAGGGAAAAAAAAACTGAGTAGGAAAAAAATATTTTTAGTCAATGAAACAAGAATAAAAATGTTGTGTTACATGAATAAAAATTAGTTCTGGTCTACACCACAACAAGGAAATTTTCCTATGAGTAGCATTTATAGTGGTGAAACTGGTTTAGGAGATGACCTTTCTTTGAATTGTATAGGACATCAGAAAAAAATTTAAGCTTGAGGATCACCTGATCCAACTCAGTCATTTTACAGGTAAAGAGATAGGTTTCAGGAGATTAAGCAACTTGCCTAAGGTTACGTGTCTGGTGGCAGAGCACAATCAGAACCGTGGATCTCCTGATTGGAGCCCAGGGGGTCATTCTACAGGAGCACACAGCTTTTGAAATGTGACAAGATCAAAAAGCCCAGAGAACTTTCATGCTGGAATGAGAACAATTTCGCATTCGCATCAGGGCTTGTTTTTCATACCTGGAATTCAAAGCATCTGAAAACAGATATCATTATTCCTGTTGTACAAATGGAAAAATCTGGACAAAGACAAGCTCTAAGCTGACTGGCTTTGTTGTCCAACTTCAGGCTCCATAGATACTCTCATCGTGCCCATGCAAGCTGGTATGTCAACCTGCTGCAGGTGCCTGCTCTGATTCTGGCACACTTCATAGCTTGCTTTCCATTGCCTACTCCTATGTTTCTTGGTCATTGTCAGTTCCTTGCCAAATGCAGATCTTACAAAGGACAAGTATTCTTTTTTCTTTCATAGTACATGCTGGGCACCATTCAAGAAGTTCAGGATTCACTTCATTCAAGACGTGAACTTCTTGAACAGTGCCCAGCATATACATGACTATCAGTGAGTACTTCTTGAATGAATGAATGAAAAATTGGCACTCTGCATTTCTTTATCTATCCACTCAGATTGGCAGATGAATTTGAGGCTATGTGTCTAGGCCCTGGTTTTGAGACCTCTACTATGTGATGGCCAATTTTATGTCCTGTGACTTTGGGTAAAAAACTAACCTGACCTTGAACCACACCCTGAATTCCAGAGCACAACCTGCTGAGCACAGGACTGACAGGAAGGGGAATAAGACAGGGTGTATCCCAGAGAATTGGACACGGAGGTATAAAATGGAATTCTTCATACGCTGCACATTGTGAGGACTCTGTTGAGCTTCACCAGTGAAGTCAATGAAGTCCCTTCTCTGAGAGAAGGAATAGAACCAAACACCTATATACATATAAATACAGTGAATCCAAATAGGGCCTCCCTCCAGTGGGCCTATTCAACCAGCATTACCAAAGCTAACTCATCCTTCAGACTGGGTGTATGAGGCTTCTTTTAGCCTCAAGTTGAACTTCATGTTCATTTGATGCATACTTTACCAGTATACAGATAGTCTCTAATTTATAATGGTTCAACTTTACAATGTATGAAAGTGATACACATTCAATAATCATACTTCATGCCACCATTCTGCTTTTCCCTTTCAGCATGGTGTTTAATAAGTGACATAAGAAACACAACATTTTATGGGCTTTGTGTTAGATGATTTTGCCCAGCCATAAGCTAATGTAAGTTTTCTGAGCATGTTAGAGGTAGGCTAGGCTAAGCTATGATGTTCAGTAGGTTAGGTATATGAAAGGCATTTTTGACTTACAATATTTTCCACTTATGGGTTTACTAAGACATAACTCTACCGTAAGTCGAGGAGCATCTGTATACAGACTGCTTACTTGCTCCCATCACAAAGAGTTGAATAGCAAAATAGCTTCAGGCTTTTACTTTGTTTCCTTAAGCAAAACAGCTTCAGCTTCCCTGGTGAAGTAGTTCCCTAGTCCACACCCTATGTGAGTGAACAAAAAATCCTCCGCAAAGGCTGTCTTATGCAGAACTGCAGATCTCCTGACTCCCAGATGTCATCTATAGCATTTTATAGACAACATGACCCTGAGGGTTCACACCAACTGATAACGGTCATCCTCCCAGATGGCACATTTGGGTCATGAGACCCACCACTTCTGAGATTTCACACTACTTTGGCAGTCAAGCCAAAGACATGCTAAATGTGACCTTCTCCTCTAATGTATGCCACAGGGATATCATCAAGTTATAGTGTGTCCTGGGTGTTGGTAAATACATTGCTCATGAGGAAAGCTCCTCAGAATGGGTATTGTGTTTTCATTTCTCGCCCAGCAAGAGCAACCTCATCATCATTAACTACAGCTGAAACTGGCTTATCAAGACCTAGAAGCTGACCATCTCCTAACTGAGAAAACCTCATTGATCACACAGCTGACTGATGGTTAACATACAGCTTCTGGAGATAAGGATAGACAAAACATTCAATGATCTTCAGCATGGACAAGTACTTTCATGCCATGGGGATGTTTTCAACGCTTCTTTTGAATGTCTCTGCTCTAACCCTAGTTGTTCCTATCTTTATGGATCATGTGGTCAATAGTGAGATATGGAATTTTAAAGGAAAGATTATGATAGGTAAGTTGAAAGGAGAAAACAGTATCTGCGACACAAGCTAGTTGTGAACGTACTTGACCAGGTTTTCTGTTGGCCAGACTCTACCTGTGGCTACACAGGTAACCATTTATGATGCATAGAAAATATCATTGTAAGAGTGGGAGAAGCCTTCTGTAAGCAATCCTGGGCCCTATACATGCTTACAGACATTTGGAATTGATGGGGACGGTTACTATAGCACCTATTGATGGAAGAAAAGTACTTTATGGCTTTAGAGTGTTGGAACAATATTTGTAAGGGACCCGGTCATTATCAGGAAGGGAAGTAGATGGAGCTTTCCTGGCTTTGGTGGGGTTCCATCCAGCTCTATACCTGTTTCCCTGGTGAACCATTCTGCCTTACATTTGTTCCTGCACTTGCTGGGAAGGCAAAGTGTGTGGGTTATCGACGGGTCTTTAATATATAGCGAAGACTAATATGATGCTTCCTTCTTCTGCCTGGCTCCCACTAAAGTGCCAAAAATTTAGATAATTCCCCAGGTCGCCAGGCTATAGGCTTCCAACAGGAAGTCTCAAGAAATGTTTTGCAAATAGCTTTCCTCGGAGGAAACAACAGCTGAGTCAGGCGCATTGTTCCACTAGTGGACCAGAGGGTTGACGGACTTAATTAGGGTGAATAGTTGAAGCGGGACCAAGATGGTTTTTTCCTTGGGGACCAATGTACTCTGTTAAAAGACAAAAAAAAAAGAAATGCTTATGCAATGACTTTCTTCCTAAAAATTCAGAACATTCAAAAATTCAGAAATTCAAAAATTCCCATTAATTGTATTCTCACCACAACTCTGAAGTTTAGTTCACTTATGACGCCAATGTCTGTAGGGCAGTTACATGCACACGCATGACTTATCTTACAGCAACCCATAGTCATTAGAAACACTGAAAAGTTATTGAGTACCATCACAAAATCTTTTCTTTCTTTTCTTTTCTTTTTTTTTTGAAACAGAGTCTCGCTCTGTCACCAAGGCTGGAATGGAGTGCAGTGGTACAATCTTGGCTCACTGCAACCTTTGCCTCCCAGGTTCAAGCAATTCTCCTGCCTCAGCCTCCCGGGTAACTGGGACTACAGGAGCCCACCACTATGGCCAGCTAAATTTTTTTTTTTTTTGTATTTTTAGTAGAGATGGGGTTTCACCATGTTGGTCAGGCTGGACTCGAACTCCTGACCTCAGATGATCCACCCGCCTTGGCCTCCCAAAGTGCTGGGATTACAGGCGTGAGCCACTGCACGCGGCCACCAAATATTTTCAACGGCTTCAAATTGTGCTTGGAGAGGAGAGACTATTTAGAGATACTTTATGGACATAAAAAATGAATAGCCCACTGTGTCCTCCTACAACTTACATTTTTTTCAATTTCAGACTTTGAGCACTGGATCTTTCCACTTGCTTTGTCTTGTGTGGAGAGATTTGATTTTAAAATCTTTTATTATATGAGTTTGCATCTTTCCATCATTTCTATCTTATGAAAGTAGATGTTACGTTATTTCATGCATAGATATTTATAACTGCCATATATTCATTGTGAATTGGAGTCTTAAACATTATAAAGAGGCATTACCCAATAGAGCTTTCTGGGATAATGGAAGTTTTCTCTGTGCCACTTAAATTAATTTAATTAAATAAAATTTAAAATGTAGTTTATCACATTAACCACGTTTCTAATGTTCAGGAGTCACAGGTGACTAGTGGCTACTGAATTGAAAAGTACAGTTATACAGTATCCTCTTTGCTTTGCTTAATGCTTTTTGGTTTGATTTCTACCTTGTCTGACATCAAAGACTTGATCCTTGCTTTATTTTTGCTTACTTTTGACTGGCACAACTTTGCCTAACCTTTTATTTTTAACCTTTCTGGATCACTCAGTTTTAGGCAAGTCTTTTGTACAAAGCATAATGGTGAAATCTGTTTTAATCTTCAGTTAGTTTAAGCCTATCTACATTTGTTGATATAAACTCTGTTTGATCTCATTTCTTTCATTATTAATACATACTATAAATACTGGTAATTTTCTCTCTCCTTAGAAAATGTCCAGTGGTTTTATACTGTGAGCAAAACAAATTTGACTTGTGTCTTTCTTCTCTCATCTCTCCCTGACTTTCCATCTTTAGTCAACAATATTATATTTCATAGTGTTTATCTTTGTACTTTTACACTTCCACAATTCAGTTTGTCAGCAATACATGATATCCTCTGACTGTGTCCTTCTGCTTATGATACAAATTATGCTCTTATTCTACTTATGCCATTCTCTTGACTCTTTTTCCTCCAACATTTTATTATGAAAATTTCCAAACCTACAGCAAAGTTGAAAGAATTTACAGTGAACACCTATATACCCACCACCTAGATAGTATTATTAGCATGTTACTATCCAGCCCTTGCTTTAGGTATAGTTATCCATATATCCATCCTTCTATCCATATGTTAATCTATCTCATTTTTTGTGTATTTCAAAGTAAATTTCTCACATTAGTACATTTTTACCCTCAAATTTCAGGATGCATATTATTAACTAGAGTTTATTATGTGTTTAAAGTATTTTAATATAAAATTTACATACTGTAAAGTACCCAAACCTTAAGTACACCTTTGCTAGTTTTGAAGAATGGATATGCCTGTGTAACCCAAACCTCTAACAACATGTAGCACTACCAGAAAGTACCCTCATGGTCCTCGCTATTTAATTCCCATTTCCCCAGAGGTAAGCTTCTGATTTTTTCTACCATAAATTTTTACCTGCTTTAGAAATTCATAGAAATCAAATCAAACATTGTATCATCTTTTTTGTGTAAGGCTGCTTTTACCCAGCATAACTTAATTTTTTTTTTTTTTTTTTAAGAGACAGGCCCTTGCTGTGTTGTTCAGGCTGGAATGCAATGGTGCAATCATTGCTCACTGCAGCCTTGAACTCCTGGGCTCGAGTGACCCTCCTGCTTCAGCTTTCCAAGGAGCTAGGATTACAGGTGCACAGCAATGTGCCTGGCTACGTTTTTTTTCAAAATTTTTTGCAAGGATGGGATCTTGCTATGTTGCCCAAGTTGGTGTTGAACTTCCGGCCTCAAGCAGTCTTCCTGCCTCAGCCTACCAAAGCACGGGGATTACAGACCAGCGCCCAGCCTAGCATAATGTTGAGATTCATCCATGTAGTTGCTTGCATCAGTAATTTAGTCCTATTTATTAAGGATAAAAATGTATGGCAGTTAGACTATTTCCAATTTGGGGCTACTATGAATAAAGCTTCTATGAACATTCTTATACAAGTAGTTTTGTGAACTATTTTTTTATTTTTATTTGGTCAATACCTAGCAATAGCATTACTGGGTCATAGCAGATACACTTAGCTTATAAGAAATTTTGAGACCATTTCCCCAACTGGTTGTACCATGTCATATCCACACCAACAATGTATAAGGGTGCTGGTTTTTCCATATCCTTGCCAACTTTTGGTGTTGTCAATCTTTTTAAATTTTAGTCATTCTGGTAGATGTGTAGTAGTACCTTATTGTGATTTAAATTTTTATTTCCCTAATGATTAATGATGTTAAACACTTTTCATTTGCTTTTTGGTTATTTATTTATCTTATTTTATGGAGTATGTATTAGATTTTTTCCGATTTTAAAATTAGGTTAATTTTTAATTGAGTTTTTAGTTTATTTGTTGATTTGTTCTAATATGCTACCTACTAGCAATTTGCCAGATATATACTTTGCAAATATTTTCTTCTAGTCTGTGGCTTGCTTATTCATTTTTATAACAGTATCTTTTGATAAGCAGACATTTTAAATTTGATGTTTAATTAATCATTTAAAAATGTTTTTATTATTGCTTCCAGTGACCTAAGGAGATTTTGCCAACCCCCAAGTCACTAAGACATATTATTATGTTCGCTTCTAAATGCTTTATTGCTTTAACTTTTACATTTTGGTCTGCGATCCACTTTCTCCTTTTTCTCCCATATTTTGTTAGATGTGTTAGTACAACAGCAGAGCATAAAATAGCACTTGCATAACATTTTCCAACCCGTATCTCCAAATTCATTTTAGTCCTACATCTAAGTATGTTTGTACTCACCACTGCTTCCTTGCTAGTATTTCCTCAGTCATCCTTTGGTTGGGTGAAACTGTTTCTTCAGTAGGCACCTTTGGAAGGGTGTGTTGGTACAAGATTCTCTAATGTCTTGCAGGCTCAACACTGTTTTTCTTAGCTTCAATACTAGAGGGAAAGCGGGATTGATAAAACATCCTTTTACACACTTTTTTTGCTTTGATGAATTTATTATTTGTTATCTTCCATTGTTTATTGTTTGAATATTCATTATCTTCCATTGTGTATTATTTTTCCAACGACATTTCAATTATAGAGACATTGGAAGAGTAATCTACTTATTTCACACTATTTTCTGAAAATAAACATATAACCATTTCACCTTAACATTGTCTTCAGGTTCATGCAAAGGGCTGCCTTATGGATTTCCTTGGTAGTAGGGTTAGAAGAGAATTGTCAGGAAAATTGGGTTTCTGTGAGCTTTGAATTTGTGTGCACCAGTGAAAACACATCCTAAATGTAAGGTACTATATAAATATATGCAATAATAATAATAACACTCTTCACTATCTTTATAATGAGAAGACTATATCTAAGAAGGCAGAAGGAGTTTTCCCAAAACAAGGCTGACATTCTAGGTCTAGAAATACCAGGAATAATGTATCAAGTTGATATGCCAAAGTTTAGATAACTTAAAGTTTCTTATAACAACTTGGGACCCAGATGTGAATTAAGTTCCAATTAATGACAGGAAATCTTTGGGTAATTACAAGATGGCTAACAAAGCTGAATTCATGGGATATGCATTTTCTTCCCAGTTAAATCTTTCCACATTTGATCCTTTTTACACAGCAAGTCCCCATGTTGGCCCGGCTGGTCTCAACTCAGCACTTTGGGAGGCCGAGGCGGGTGGATCATCTCAGCTCGGAGTTGACTCCTGAGTTTGAGACCAGCCTGGCCAACATGAGGAAACCCTGTCTCTAGTAAAAATACAAAAATTAGCCAGGCGGTAGTGGCACATGCCTGTAATTCCAGCTACTCCGGAGGCTGAGGCTCAAGAATCGCTTGAGCCTGGGAGGCGGAGTTTGTGGTGAGTTTGCGGTGAGTTTGTGGTGAGGTGGAGATCACACCACTGAACTCCAGTCTGGGCGACTAAGGGAGAACCTGTGTCAAAAAAAAAAAAAAAAAAAGGAGCAAGCAAGCACAGACACCACAGACACTAGCGTCTGATCTAACTGGGTTTATGTGAGATAACCCATGGAATTCAATATGCTTTTCTATATAACAAGAACATCACAATATGCTTTCTAAACACATATCACCCTGATATAAAAATAAAATTATGTAATAAAACAAAGGGAAGTAAAAAATATGTAACTGACAATATGCCAGGATTCTTAAATAGTAACAAAATTAAAATGCAGCTACTTAGGTGTAAAAGGTTTAATTCATGTAACACTACATTGGCATCTAATGACCAAAGAATTAGAATAGTGGATTTTTATACCTTTCACGTGGGAAAAAGCCTAAAGCTCTCAGGAAGACAGTCAACCTCTGTTCACTGGGGTAACAGGTAAGTAAATGGAATCTTCGACCTCCATGGATTTTTAAATTTTAAAGTGGAAATCAATATATTGAATGTTTCTTCTTATGAAAGTCACACATGCTTCTAAAATAGAAAAAAATACTATTGTGGAGAACATAGAAAGCGAAAGCACGGTACTCCTGCTGCTGCTGCCTCTATTACTGGTCTCATGCCCCAGAGAAATCACTAACATTAATAAGTTAGTGTTTCAGACATTGTATAAATTATGTATTATAAATTGATAAATTATGTACTTTATATCTTTTTTGGAAGAAAGGAATCTGTAACTTTATTTTTTTCATTCAACATCATATCTTGGACATGTTTCCATGTTGGTTCATACAGATCTACCTGTTCCTCTTAAATGGATTTGTAGTATGTAGCCTGCCATTTTCTGAATGTGCCTTTACTGAGTTAATGAATCTTCTGCAGATGGATGGATAGTCAAGTTTGTTCCCAGTTTTGTTGTTGTTGTTTTCTGACACAAGGTTTCTTTCTGTCACCCAGGCTAAAGAGCAGTGGCATGATCGCTGCTCACTGTAGCCTCAACTTTCTGGGCTCAGGCGTTTCTCACAACTCAGCCTCCTGAGTTGCTGGGACTACACACGTGTGCCACCACACTTGCTTTTTTTTTTTTTTTAATTTGGTATTTTTAGTAGAGACGGGATTTTGCAATGTTACCCAGGCTGGTCTCAAATTCTTGTTCTCAAGCAATCTGCCTGCCTCAGCTTCCCAAAGTGCTGGGATAACAGGGTGAGCCGCTGTACCCAGCCTCTCCCCAGTTTTTTGATGCTATAAACTACAAGATAATAACACTCTTATACACACATTTATCTAGTATGAGAACTTACTGTATATATTTTTAGAAGTAAAATTTTGAGAGGAAAAGGAATGATCATTTTACATTTTGAAACACAATGCTAAATTATACTTACGAGTTGTTATAAACTTCAGGACTTATCTTGGCTTGGAAGATGACCAATAACCGAAGGTATTAAGGTCACATTAAAGTTAATATGTATTGTTAGGTCACTATCTTTGTTATGAAAAAGTTAATATAACTGATGAGAGAATTCAAGGTATTGAATGACTGTTGTACAATATGCAGAGGTCATGAAATGGAATGGATACCCCTCATTGTTTTTGTAAGATGGAGATAAAGTCCTTATAGGACTATTTTGATGATTTAATGAGATAATAGTTGTAAAACTCCTAGACTAGTACCTGGCACATAGTAGGTGCTCTGTAAACTATTGCCATTTTACTATATATATATATTTTTTTTATTATTATACTTTAAGTTCTAGGGTACATGTGCATAACGTGCAGGTTTGTTACATATGTATACTTATGCCATGTTGGTGTGCTGCACCCATCAACTCGTCAGCACCCATCAATTCATCATTTATATCATGTATAACTCCCCAATGCAATCCCTCCCTCCTCCCCCCCCCCATGATAGGCCCCAGTGTGTGATGTTCCCCTTCCCGAGTCCAAGTGATCTCATTGTTCAGTTCCCACCTATGAGTGAGAACATGCGGTGTTTGGTTTTCTGTTCTTGTGATAGTTTGCTAAGAATGATGGTTTCCAGCTGCATCCATGTCCCTACAAAGGACGCAAACTCATCCTTTTTTATGGCTGCATAGTATTCCATGGTGTATATGTGCCACATTTTCTTAATCCAGTCTGTCACAGATGGACATTTGGGTTGATTCCAAGTCTTTGCTATTGTGAATAGTGCCACAATAAACATACGTGTGCATGTGTCTTTGTAGTAGAATAATTTATAATCCTTTGGGTATATACCCAGTAGTGGGATGGCTGGGTCATATGGTACATCTAGTTCTAGATCCTTGAGGAATTGCCATACTGTTTTCCATAATGGTTGAACTAGTTTACAATCCCACCAACAGTGTAAAAGTGTTCCTATTTCTCCACATCCTCTCCAATACCTGTTGTTTCCTGACTTCTTAATGATTGCCATTCTAATTGGTGTGAGATGGTATCTCATTGTGGTTTTGATTTGCATTTCTCTGATGGCGAGTGATGATGAGCATTTTTTCATGTGTCTGTTGGCTGTATAAATGTCTTCTTTTGAGAAATGACTGTTCATATCCTTTCCCCACTTTTTGATGGAGTTGTTTGTTTTTTTCTTGTATATTTGTTTGAGTTCTTTGTAGATTCTGGATATTAGCCCTTTGTCAGATGAGTAGGTTGCAAAAATTTTCTCCCATTCTGTAGGTTGCCTGTTCACTCTGATGGTAGTTTCTTTTGCTGTGCAGAAGCTCTTTAGTTTAATTAGATCCCATTTGTCAATTTTGGCTTTTGCTGCAACGCGTTGCTTTTGGTGTTTTAGACATGAAGTCCTTGCCCATGCCTATGTCCTGAATGGTACTACCTAGATTTTCTTCTAGGGTTTTTATGGTATTAGGTCTAACATTTAAGTCTCTAATCCATCTTGAATTAATCTTCGTATAAGGGGTAAGGAAAGGATCCAGTTTCAGCTTTCTACTTATGGCTAGCCAATTTTCCCAGCACCATTTATTAAATAGGGAATCCTTTCCCCATTTCTTGTTTCTCTCAGGTTTGTCAAAGATCAGATGGCTGTAGATGTGTGGTATTTTTACTATATTTTTATAAAGAGAAGTTGTTATCGTAATAGAGCCCTCCACTTCATGATCACATTTTATCTAACTCCTTTTGGCTTCTGCTTTCATCAAGTATGAGACCACTGGTAATTATATTTTAACATTTAAAAATACTAGTATTATTTAGTGTGAGCAAGAGAAAGATGTGGAGTCTTTAAAATGAGTGATCAGATTTTATGCTCCGAGGAATGGACAGCTAGGGGTTACTTACTAGTCAAGGCAAGAAGGTGGGGCCAGGAGTGTCTGCCATAGGCCAAGGGTCGGTGCCTGAAGGGTGAGAGTTACCAGCATAATCTCAGTTGTCAGGAAGTGAAAGCAGGCCAAGAGTCAGCAAGCAAGATGACTCACAGGTAACTGGACACCCAAGTGTCAGGAGTCATAATCAGCCAGGAGCTTGGCTCCACAACCCCAGAAAGGCTCCACTCCAGAGGAGGCTCAGGCCAAGGCACTGTCTGAAGTTCTGAAGCTCAAGGTAGCCAGCCAGGGACCTAGGGGAACTGAAGCACAGCTCCATGCCAAGTAGACTTGGCTAATCGCTGTTTCTGGGCATTTACAGGTTTGTGTGGGTCAGAAGCCAACCACAGAAGAGCTCGTCTGGGTCCCGCAGGTACAAGTAGGTGAATGGGGGAGCAGAAAGTTAGGTCAAATTTAGAAGACAGAAGCAATAAACTTTCCGTAATAGTTGCAGCACACGGTGATGAAATCCTCGTACGGAAAGGTGTTAGAAAAGCTATACACGCTTGCATTATCAAGCCTCACATCTGCTGATCTCTTGGAAAGTGGAATGTTGCTGCTGTATTCATTCCCTTGGTTTTCTACAAGAATGATCTAAATTTCTGACAGATTTGCTAAGATTTAAACAATTGTGGCACTAAATCTCCACTGTATGTTCTGTGTCTTATTGTCACTTCTGTTTCTTCCTGGACAACACTTGGGGGGATGGTAGAGGAAGACATTGCTATGTGCTGCTAGGAGGAAGGTGGGGACAGGAACATGAGAACTACTGTAGGAGTGTTGCTCTTATACTTGGAACCATGAGATATCTATGGAAGTATAAATAACTGTCTTAGCCAAGCACAGTGACTCACGCCTGTAATCCCCAGAACTTTGGGAGGCTGAGGCAGGCGGATCACCTGAGGTCGAGAGTTTGAGACCAGACTAGCCAACATGGCAAAACACTGTCTCTACTAAAAAAATGCAAAAAAAATTAGCTGGGCGTGGTGGCGGGTGCCTGTAATCCCAGCTACTTGGGAGGCTGAGGCATGAGAATCACTTGTATCTGGGAAGTGGAGGCTGCAGTGAGCCAAGATTGCACCACTGCTCTCCAGCCTGGGCAACAGAGTGAGACTCTGTCAAAAAAAAAAAAGACAAAACCCAAAAAACTAAAAAACTGTCTTAGGCCCTAGTAGGGTTTGAATATGGTTTGTTTGGCCCCACCAAGTCTCATGTTGAAATTTCATTCCCAGTGTTGGAGGTGGGGCCTGGTGAGAGGTGTTTGGGTCCTTATGAATGACTTGGTGCCAATCTTGCCAGAGTGAGTGAGTTCTCACTCTTAGTTTCTGCATGACCTGGTTGTTGAAATGGGCCTGGCATCTCTCTTGCCTCTCTCTCTTGCTTTCTTCCCATGTGATCTCTGCACATGCCAGCTTTCCTTCTTCTTTCACCATAAGTGGAAGCGGCCTGAAGCCCTCACTTGAAGCAGATGCTGGAGTCATGCTTCTTGTACAGTCTGCAGAACAGTGAGCCAAATAAACCTCTTATTTATAAATTACCCAGCCTCAGGTATTCCTTTGAAGCTTAGGGTTATTAGGCTTAGGACCTAATGTATGAAGACAGGCCCATTCCCTAGAAAACAATGCCTGAGGCTATACCTTAAAATACTTTATTGGGAATGTCATCCCATGAAGCAGGAGGGAGGCAAAGGAGAAAGGAGGGCATATATTTTAAAAAGTGGGTTATTAAGCTGACCATGGCTTGGTGAACAAGTGCAGTTGATTGCCCGGTCTCACAGGATGTCTTCAGAGAGATAGTATGAAACTATTACAGCTCCCTCTTGGGGGTGTAAGGCAGAAGAATTAGCCTCTGGCTTCTATTTCCAATTGATTAAAGTTAGCTTCACAGGGCATTACTCCCCCACACTTCCAGGTTTCACCACCTGGTCCCTCCATCAGCTGTTGGGGAGGCTAAGTCCATGACAGCAACTGTGGCATCTGCAGCATAAGCCAGTCCTCAGGGCAAGCCAGAGAATAGGCCTGAGACAGTGGCCTTCCCACCTCCCTGCCTGCGACTTGCAGCCTCAAAGGCTCTGTTAGATGGGTACCAATGGGAAGTCCAGGTCAGATGCTAGCTAGTTATGCCGACAGGTGTCATGAGGGACCACAGCATTTCCTGATGCCACAGCCATAGGAACATACAAGCCATTGTGCTGTTTGGCGAGAATGCAAAGCCCAGTACGATGATATTTATATGTCAGCAAAAGGGAAGTCCAGGTCAGATGCTGGCTGGTTATGTCCACAGGTGTCATGAAGGACCACAGCTTTGCCTGATGCCACAGCCATAGGAATGCGCAAGCCACCGTGCTGTTGAGCCAGAATGCAAAGCCCAGTACAATGCTATTTACATGTTCCTGATTATACAATAATGACTAACACCATTGAGCACTTACTGCACAAAACACTTTGTATATAATCTCATGTATTGATGTCATTTAATATCCAGTCATATGTTGCTTGATGATAGAGATACGTTCTGAAAAATGCATCATAAGGCAATTTCATTGAGTGTACTTACTCAAACCTAGATGGTATGGCCTACTACACACCTAGGCATGGGATACCCTATTGCTCCTGGGCTGCAAACTTGTACAGCATGTTAATGTACTGAATACTGCAGGCAATTGTAACACAATGGTAAATACTTGTGTATCTAAACATATCTAAACATAGAAAAGGCATAGTGAAAATATAGTATAAAAGATTTAAAAATGGCACACCTGTATAGGGCACTTACCATGAATGGAGCTTGCAGGACTGGAAGTTCTCTGGGTGAGTCCAGGAGTGAGTGGTGAGTGAGTGTGAGGGCCTAGGACATTGCTATACAATACTGTAGATTTTATAAACACTATACACTTTGGCTATACTAAATTTACAAAAACAGTATTTTTTCCTGAACAATAAATTTACTTTATGAACTTTTAATTTTTTTTTTTTTTGATCTTTTGGCTCTTTTGTAATAACACCTTGCTTAAAACACAATACATTGTATGACTGTGCAAAATAATTTCGTTATATACTTATTCTATAATCTTTTTCTATTTAAAAAATTTTTACTTTCTTTTACTGTTAAAACTTTTTTTGCTAAAAACTAAGACACAAACACACACATTAGCCTAGGCCTATACAGGGCCAGGATCATCAATATCACTGTCTTCCATCTCCGCATCTTTTCCTACTGGAAAGTCTTTGGGGCAATATCACTCATGGAGTTGTCATCTCCTATGATAACAATGCCTTTTGCTGGAATATTTCTTGAAGGACCACCATAAGCTCATTGCTCTATGACATTATGCTAGTTACTATGTCACTAGGCAATAGGAGTTTTCCAGCTCCATTATACTCTTATGGGACCACTGTCATATATTCCATCCCTTGTTGACTGAAATGTTATGTGGCGCATGACGGTATTTTGTTTTATATTCTATGTTTGCATGCAATTTTTTATGGTGAGGGGTTCTTTATCTAATTTAATATTTTTCAAAAGCATTTCTCCCTGCCAAGGACATATTCCATACTGTGGATGCATAGTAATTTCTTTTACTTTCTCATATTTTTGTATACATGGGTTGTTGGTAATTGTTTGCTCTCATAAATTATTCAATGTGTGTAAGTCGGATTTGGCTAATCTATGTTATTAAAATAAACAACCCTCCAAATCTCCATGCTTTAAAATTACAGACTTATTTTTCACTCATGTATTGAATTAGCAAGAAACATTTGCACATCACAGTCACATTGGGACCGAGACTAACAGAACAGTCGCCATCTCAAATGTTTTTAGACACTGTGCCAGAGGTAAAAGATAGCTCTGGAAAGATTCACATTGGCAATTAAATGCATCCTAGAAATGACACATGCCACTTCTGAACTCATTGGTCAGATCTAGTTGCAAGGCACCACCAAACCACAAGGGGACCAGGAGAGAACGAAAACCAGAAATAGCCAACATCATTTAAGGAGTATTACATCATTACAAATGTCTGTGCAAAATCTTCTTGTTTTGCTACTTGTTTACTTAAAAATTTTTATAGAAAAATGGTTTTAATAATATAAACATTTATATTTTATTTATGCATTGCTGGAGTTTTACATTTTGGCTCTCAGACTCATACTTACCCTTTTATACTCTCCTGTAAATGGCAGGCTGGGAGCCTGCAAAACTACATTTCCCAGACCACTTTTCTGCTGGATTCCAGTTAAGCAGTGCTAGTGGAGGGAAATCAGAAGAGGAGGAAGGGAGAAGTCATGCTTTTCCCGTTTCTGGCTTCATGTGCACTATGGGAGACAACTACAAATGATTATAAACTCCAGCAGCAACAAGGTCAGAAACAGCAACAGGATTATTGTCTCCGGGCCTCCTTCTGCTGGAGCCTGTGGGCTCCGTGTAATATCGCCTTCTCCCTTTCACTTCTCCAGCCCAAGGGGTAGAGTTAGCTTCCTGCAACTAATGGCCTCTAGGTAATAGCATCATCTTCCTACTTTGGTTCCCCCAGCTCTTCCAACAATTTTCTAACCAACATGACTTCTTCCTTCCTCCTCCCTTCTAGTTACTCTCCTACTAAACTGCTTAACTGGAGCCCAGCAGGAAAGTGGTCTGAGAAATGCAGTTTACAGGCTCCCAAGCCCTTGTATATAGAAAGGCAGTATTAAAGGGTATGAGTCAGAGAGCCAAAATATAAAACTCCAGCATATGCATCAATATAATCAATCCCATATTAAGCCGGCTCTGTCTAAAATGCCTGATTGGACAGCAGCTGATATAGTATATATATTGCCAACTTGCCCTCTAAAATGTTTGTGTTAATTTATACCAAGTCTCAAAGGATTTGAAGGTACCTCTTCCATTTAACCTTAAAACCACCTTTGCAAAGATTATGACAGTGAGACAAATCTAACATGGCTGACTCCATCTTGCTTGTAGACTCACAGCCTGGCTATTTTCACTCATTCCTAGGAGCAGGCCAAGCTAATCATTGGAAGAATTTAGTTTATAGTTTAACTTTAAAAAGAAGTTTTGTGGGTACATAATAGATGTCTGTATTTATGGGTTACATGAGGTATTTTGATACAGGCATACAGTGTGTAATAATCACATCAGGGTAAGTGGGTTATCCAACACCTTAAGCACTTATCCTTTCTTTGGGTTACAAACAATCCAATTATACTCTTTTCTTTAAAACTGTATAGTAAATTGTTGTTGACTATAGTCACCCTGTTGTGCTATCAAATACTAGATCTTGTTTATTCTAACTATATTTTTGTACCCATTAACCATCCCCACTTTACCTGCCCCCCTGCCACCACTATGATTCCCAGACTTTGGTAACCATCCATCTATTCTCCGTCTCCATAAGTTCAATTACTGTAATTTTTTTCAGCTCCCACAAAAGTAAAAGCATGCAAAGTTTTTCTTTCTGTGTCTGACTTATTTTAATTAACATAACAACTTACAGTTCCATCCATGTTGTTGCAAATGACAGGATCTCATTCTTTTTTATGTTTGAATAACATTTCATTGTGTGTATGTACCACATTTTCTTTATCCATTTGTCTTCTGATGGATAATTGGGTTGCTTCCAAATCTTGGCTACTCTGAATAGTGCTGCAAAAAACATAGGAATGCACATATCTCTTTGATATACTGATTTCCTTTCTTTGGGTTATATACCTAACAATGGGATTGCTGGATCATAGCTCTATTTTTAGCTTTTTGAGGAACCTCCAAACTGTTCTCCATAGTAGCTGCACTAATTTACATTCCCACCAAGAGTGTATGAGAGTTCTCTTTTTTCTACATTCTTGCCAGCATTCGTTATTGCCTGTCTTTTGGATATAAGCCATTTTAACGGGGATAAGATGATATCTCATTGTAGTTTTGATCTGCAGTTCTCTGATGATTGGTGATGTTGAGCACCTTTTTATATAGCTAATTGCCATTTTTATGTCTTCTTTTGAGAAATATATATTCAGATTTCTTGTCCATCTTTTAGTCAGATTATTAGATTTTTTTCCTATTGTTTGTGCTCCTTATATATTCTGGTTATTAATACCTTGTCAGATGGGTAGTTTGCAAATACTTTCTCCCATTCTGTGGGTTATCACTTCATTCATTTTTTTTATTGTTTCCTTTGCTGTGCAGAAGCTTTTTAACTTCATGTGATCCTATTTGTCCATTTTTGCTTTGGTTGTCTGTGCTTGTGGAGTATTGCTCAAGAAATCTTTGCCCATTCCAATGTCCTGAAGAGTTTTCCCAATGTCTTCTTGTAGTAATTTCATAGTTTGAGGTCTTAGATTTAAATCTTTAATTGATTTTGATATGATTTATGTATATGGCAATAGATAAAGATCTAGTTTCATTCTTCTGGATGTGGATATCCAGTTTTCCCGGAACCATATATTGGAGAGACTGTCCTTTCTCCAATGTATGTTACTGGCACCTTTGTTGAAAATGAGTTGACTGTAGATGTGTAGATTTATCTCTAGGTTCTTTATTCTTTTCTATTGTTCTATGTGTCTATTTTTATGCCAGTACCATGCTGTTTTGGTTACTATAGCTCTGTAGTATAATTTGAAGTCAAGTAATGTGATTCCTCCAGTTTTGTTCTTTTAGCTCAGGATAGCTCTGTCTAGTCTGGGTCTTTTATGGTTTCATATACATTTCAGGATTGTTTTTTCTATTTCTGTGAAGAATTTCATTGTTTTTTGATAGGGATTGCATTGAATCTACAGATTGCTTTGGGTGATATGGACATTTTAACAACATTGATTCTTCCAATCTATGAACATGGAATGTCTTTCCATTTTTTGGTGTCCTCTTCAATTTCTTTTATCAATGTTTTATAGTTTTCATTGTAGAGATCTTTCGCTTCTTTGGTTAATTCCTAGGTATTATATTTCATTTGTAGTTATTGTAAATGAGATTACTTTCTTGATTTCTTTTTCAGATTGTTTGCTGTTGGCATATAGAAATGCTACTGATTTTTGCATGTTGATTTTGTATCCTGCAGCTTTGCTGAATTTGTTCATCAGTTCTAACAGTTTTTTTGGTGGAGTCTTTAGGATTTTTTTTTTCAGATATAAGATCATATCATCTACAAACAAGAATAATTAGACTTCTTCCATTCCAATTTGCATGGTCTTTATTTCTTTCTCTTGTGTGATTGCCCTAGCTAAGACTTCCAGTACTATGTTGAATAACAGTGTTGAAAGTGGGCATCCTTGTTATGTTCCAGATCTTTGAGGAAAGGCTTTAAGTTTTTCCTCATTCAGTATGACACTAGCTGTGGGTGTGTTGTATATACGACTTTTATTATGTTGAGGTATGCCCAGTTATTTGAGGGTTTCTTTTTTTTTTTTTTTTGTCATGGAGGGATGTTGAATTTTATCAAATGCTTTTTCAGCATCAATTGAGATAATCATATGACTTTTGTCCTTCATTCTGTTGATATGACCACACTGATTGACTTGCATTATGTTCAACCATCTTTGCATCCCTGGGATAAATCTCACTTGGTCATGATGAACCATCTTTTTTAATGTGTTGTTGAATTTGATTTGCTAGTGTTTTGTTGAGGATTTTTGCATCAACGCTCTTTACAGATATTGGCTTGTAGTTTTCTTCCTTTATTTTTGTTTGTTGTGTCTTTGTCTGGTCTTGGTATCAGGCTAATATTGGCCTCATAGAATGAGTGTGGAAGTATTCCATTCTCTTATATTTTTTGGAATTGTTTGAGTAGGATTGTTATTAGCTCTTCTTTAAATGTTTAGTGAAATATAACAGTGAAGCCATTGAGTTCCAGGCTTTTCTTTGCTGGAAGACTTTCCATGATGGTTTCTGTCTCATTACTTGTACTGGTCTGTTCAGGTTTTGGATTTCTTCATGGTTCGATCTTGATGGGTTGTATGTGTCTAGGAATTGATCCATTTCTTCTAGGTTTTCCAACTTACTGGCATATGGTTGCTCATAGTAATCTTTTATAATCCTTTGAATTCCTGCATTAACAGTTGTCTCCTTTTTCATCTCTGACTTTATTTATTTGGGTCTTCTCTCTTTTCTTCTTAGTCAATTGGGCTAAAGGTTTGTCAGGTTTTTTTTTGTTTGTTTGTTTGTTTTGTTTTTTAAACACAATGTGTTGGCTCACACCTGTAATCCCAGCACTTTGGGAGGCCGAGGTGGGCAGATCACAAGATCAGGAGATTGAGACTATCCTGGCTAATACAGTGAAACCCCATGTCTACTAAAAATATAAAAAATTAGCCAGGTATGGGGGTACACGCCTGTAGTCCCAGGTACTTGGGAGGCTGAGGCAGGAGAATCTCTTGAACCCTGGAGGCAGAGGTTGCAGTGAGCCGAGATTGTACCACAGCACTCCAGCCTGGGCAACAGAGCGAGACTCCATCTCAAAAACAAAACAAAACAAAACAAAAGCACAATGTTTCATTTTATTGATCTTTTGCATTATTTTAGTTTCAATTTCATTTGTTTCTGTTCTAATATTTATTATTTCATTTTTTTCTATTTTTTGAGTTAAGTCTGCTCTTTATTTTTGCCTAGTTCTTTAAGATGCATTGTTAAGTTGTTGATTTGAAGTTTTTCTTCTGTTTGATGTAGGCACTTACAGCTATAAAATGTCTTCTTAGTACTACTTTTGTCATATCCAATAGGTTTTGGTATGTTGCGTTTCCATTATCATTTTTTTATTTCCTTGTTAATTTCCTCATTGACCCATTGGTCATTCAGAAGCATATTGATTAATTTCCATGTGTTTGGATAGTTTCCAAAATTCCTTATTTCACTGTAGTCAGAGAAGGGAGTTGGTATTATTTCAATTTTTTTGAATTTTTAAAGACTTCTTTTGTGACCTAACATATGGTATATCCTTGGGAATGATCCATGTGCTGAGGGAAAGAATGTGTATTCTGCAGCCGTTGCATGAAATATTCTATAAATATCTATTGGGTCCATTTGGTCTCTAGTGCAGATTAAGTCTGGTGTTTCTTTGTTGATTTTTCTGTCTGGATGATATGTCCAATGCTGAAAGTGGAGAGTTGAAGTCTCCAGCTATTATTGTACTGGAGTGTATCTCTATTTTTAGCTCTAATAATATTTGCTTTATATAATATTTATTTTATATATACATATATATCTGCTTCCAGTTTTGGATGCATATATATTTACAATTGTAATATCCTCTTGCTGAATTATATAGTGACCTTTTTTGTATCTTCTTATAGTTTTTGTTTTGAAATCTATTTTGGGCCGGGCGCGGTGGCTCAAGCCTGTAATCCCAGCACTTTGGGAGGCCGAGACGGGCGGATCACGAGGTCAGGAGATCGAGACCATCCTGGCTAACACGGTGAAACCCGGTCTCTACTAAAAAATACAAAAAACTAGCCGGGTGAGGTGGCGGGCGCCTGTAGTCCCAGCTACTTGGGAGGCTGAGGCAGGAGAATGGCATAAACGCGGGAGGCGGAGCTTGCAGTGAGCTGAGATCCGGCCACTGCACTCCAGCCTGGGCCACAGAGCGAGACTCCATCTCAAAAAAAAAAAAAAAAAAAGAAATCTATTTTGTCTGATATAAGTATAGCTACTCCTGCTCTTTTTTGGTTTCTATTGACATGAAACCATGTCTTCTATCTTTTTCATCCCTTTATTTTCAGTCTTTGTGTATCCTTACTATGTGTATCTTTATAGGTGAAGTGTGTTTCTTGTAGGTAAGAGATCACTGGGTCATGTTTTTTGTTTTGTTTTGTTTTAGCCATTTAGCCATTGTATGTCTTTTGATTGAAGAATTTACTCCACTTACATTCAATGTTATTATTGGTAAGTTATAAGTTATAATAGTTGTGTGTGTGTGTGTGTTTCTGGTTGTTTTGTGGTCTTCTCCTCTTCCTTCTTCTTTTTTTTTTTGAGACAGTCTTGCTCTGTCGCCCAGACTGGAGTGCAGTGGCGTGATCTCCGCTCTCTGCAAACTCTGCCTCCTGGATTCAAGTGATTCTCCTGCCTCAGCCTCCCGAGTAGCTGGGATTACAGACATGCACCACCACACCCGGCTAATTTTTGTATTTTCAGAGTAGAGACGGGGGTTTCACCATGTTGGCCAGGCTGGTCTTGAACTCCTGACCTGACGTGATCAGCCTACCTTGGCCTCCCAAAGTGCTGGCATTACAAGCATGAGCCATTGTGCCAAGCCGTCTCCTCCCTCTTTTCTTCCTTCCCATCTTTCTCTAGTGAAAATAATTTTTCTCTGGTGGTATAATTTAATTTCTTGCTTTTTATTTGTAATGTATCTGTTGCATGTTTATTGATTTGAGGTTACCATGAAACTTGCAAATTACTATAACTATTATTTTAAGCTGATAACAACACTGTTTGCATAAACAAACAAGCAAAAAGAAAACAGATTAAAAACTCTACACTTTAACATTGTCCCCCGACTTTTTCACTTTCTGTTGTTTCTATGTATATCTTATTGTACTACCTATGTCTTGAAAAGTTCTTGTAATTATTCTTATTTTTATTTTGAGACAAAGTCTCACTCCATTGCCCAGGCTGTAGTGCAGTGGCACAATCTACTCACTGCAGCCTCAACCTCTCAGGCCCCAGTGATCCTTCCATCTCAGCTTCCCAAGTAGCTAGGACCACAGCTGCCCACCACCCTCCTGGCTATTAGTATTATTGTTGTTTGTAGAGATTGGATCTCCCTATGTTGCTCAGGGTGGTCTTGGACTCCTGGGTTCAAGATCCTCATACCTTGGACTCCCAAAGTGCTGGGATTACAGGCATAAGCCACCGCATGCAGCCTTGTAGTTACTTTTGTTAGGTTCATTGTTTAGTCTTTCTACTTAAGAGTAGTTTACACATTACAGCTGTAGTGTTACAGTACTCCGTATTTTCCTGTGTAGTTACTACTAGCAGTGAATATTGCACCTCCAGACGATTTCTTATTGCTCATTAACATCCTTTTCTTTCTAATTAATGTACTCCCTTTAGCATTTCTTATAGGACAGATCTGGTGTTAATGAAATCCCTCAGCATTTGTCTGTCTGGGAAAGTCTTTATTTCTCCTTCATGTTTGAAGGATGTTTTTGCAGGATATAGTACTCCAGAGGTAAAAGACTTTTTTCTGTCAGTACTTTAAATATGTCATGCCACTCTTTCCTGGTCTGTAAGGTTTTTATTGAAAAGTCTGCTGTCCAACATATTGGAGCTCTGTTGTATGTTACTTGTTTCTTTTGTGCTTTCAGGATCCCTTCTTTTTTTTCTTTTTTCTTGTTTTTGAGATGGAGTCTCACTCTGTTGCCCAGGCTGGAGTGCAGTGGCGTGATCTCGGCTCACTGCAAGCACCGCCTCGTGGGTTCACGCCATTCTCCTGCCTCAGCCTCTGGAGTAACTGAGACTACAGGCGACCACCACTACGTCTGGCTAATTTTTTGTATTTTTAGTAGAGACGGGTTTTCACTGTGTTAGCCAGGATGGTCTCAATCTCCTGACCTCGTGATCTGCCCGCCTTGGCCTCCCAAAGTGCCAGGATTACAGGTGTGAGTCACCATGCCCAGCCCAGGATCCTTTCTTTATCCTTGATGCTTGGGAGTTTATTACATGCCTTGAGGTACTCGTTTTGGGTAAAATCTGCTGGGTGTTCTATAACCTTCTTGTAGTTGAGTATTGATATCTTTCTCTAGGTTTGGGAAACTCTCTGTTATTATCCATTTAAATACATTTTATTGTGTTTAACTTTTATTTTTAAGTTCAGGGGTACACGTGCAGGTTTGTTACATAGGTAAACCTGTGTCACGGGGGTTTGTTGTAGATTATTTCATCACCCAGGTATTTGGCATAGTGCTCATAAGCTATTTTTCTTCATCCTCTCCCTCCTTCCACCCTCCAATAGGCCCCAGTGTGTGGTGTTCCCCTCTATGTGCCCATGTGTTCTCATCATGTAGCTCTCACTTATAAGTGAGATCATGTGATATTTGGTTTTCTGTTTCTGCATTAGTTTGCTAAGGATAATGGCCTCCAGCTCCATCCATATCCCTGCAAAGGACATGATATTCTTTTTTATGGTTGGATAGTATTCCATGGTGTATATATACCACATTTTCTTTATCCAGTCTATCATCGATGAGCATTTAAGTTGATTCCATGTCTTGCTATTGTGAATAGTGCTGCATGAATAAATGTTCTACCCCTATCTCTTTCTCTACCTCTTCTTTAAGGCTAAAACTCTTAGATTGGCCCTTTTGAGGCTATTTCCTAGATCTTGTAAGCATGCTTCAATCTTTTTTATTCTTTTTTCTTTTGTCTTCTATGACTGTATATTTTCAAATAGCCTGTCTTTAAGCTCACTAATTCTTCTGCTTGATCAGTTCTGCTGTTATGTACTCTGATGCATTCTCCGGTGTGTCAATTGCATTTTTGAAATCCGGAATATTTGCTTGATTCTTTTTAATTATTTCAATCTCTTTATTATATTTATATGATGAATTCCTTCTCTATGTTATCTCAGATTTTGTTGAGCTTCCTCAAAACAGCTATTCTGAATGCAATGTCTGAAAGATTACATATCTCTGCCTCTTTAGGATTGGTTACTGGTGTTTTGTTTAGTTCATTTAATGAGATCATATTTTCCCAGATGATCCTGATGCTTGCAGATGTTTGTCATTTTCTGGGCATTGAAGAGTTAGGTATTTATTGTAGTCTTTGCAGTCCAGGCTTGTTTGTACCCATCTGTCTTTGGAACGCTTCCCAGGTATTTGAAGATATCTAAGTCTTTGGTCACTGCAGCTGTATCTACATTAGGTGGCACCCCAAACCCACTAACACTGTGGTTATTGCACACCTATAGAAGTAGGTCCTTTGTGGTCTTGGGTAAGATCCAGGAGAATTTCAGAGGCTCTTGTTCTTTTCCTTTACTTTTTTCCAAACATACGGAGTCTCTCTCTGTTCTGAGCTGCCTGGATCTTGAGGAGGGGTGACACAAGCACCCTGGCTATTACCACATGGACTGTACTGGGTCAGACCTGAAGCCAGCACAGTACTGGATCTCACCCAAGGCCCACAGTGACCACTGCCTAGTTACCACCTATGTTCACTCATGGCCCAACGGTTCTACAATCAGCAGGTGGCAAATCCAACTAGGCTTGTGTCCTTCTCTTTAGGGCAGCAAGTTCCCCCAAGCCCCGGGCAGGTTTGGAGATGCTGCCCAGGAACCAGGGAGTGGAGTTAGGAACCTCAGAAACCTACCTGGTACTCTATTCCACTGTGGGTGAGCTGGCACCCAACCTGCAAAAGAAAGTCCTTCCCACTCTTCCCTCCCCTTTCCTCAAGCAGAGAAAAGGTTGTGTGTGTGGCCACTGTCACCCCAGGCCTGTGGTGACTGCTGCCTGGCTAGGACCAGTATTCATTTAAGGCCCAAGGGCTCTTCAGTCAGCTTGTGGTAAATGCTGCCAGTCCTGAGTCTCTCCCTTCAGGGCAGTGGTCTCCCACTCTGGTCCAGCGCACGTCCAGAAATGCCATCCAGGAACCAAGGCCTGGAATCAGGGACCCCAGGGACTGCTTGTTGCTCCACCCCACTGTGACCTAGCTGGTACCCAAGCTGCAAGACAAAGTCCCTTTACTCTTCCTTCTCCTTTCCTTAAGCAGAAGGGGTCTTTCCCCATAGTCACCACAGCTGGGAATGTGCTGGGCCATATCTTAATCCAACATGGCTTGGAGTCTCACCCAAGTCCTGCAGCAAGTACTACCACTGTGGAGATTATTTGGGCCTAATGGAGCTTTCATCAAGAGGTGATGAAGTCTTCCAAGACTGGGTCCTTCCTTTCAAGGTAGCAGGTTCTCTCCTGGCCCAGGGTGTGTTTGGAAATGTCATCCAGGTGTGAGGCCCTGGAATGGGGGCCTCAGCCCTCTGCCTGGTGCCCTATAATCTTTTTATAAGCCTTTGTAATCCCTTACTGCTCAGGAGTTATGTGACCAGAGGGCACAAGATTTGTGGCTTCCCCAGTTGCTCCTATAGATAACATCACTATTGTAGAAACTAAGACTGGTCTTTTGAGAGGTGTTTCAGTCTGACTCCACCTGGACTCATGACTCAATTGGTCCTATGGTCCCCTCACACAGAGGAAGACTCAGTACATGAGGACAGTTTTCCACACCCCTATGACTGCATCCCCAACCAATCAGCAGCACCCATTCCCTAATTCCCTGCCTACCAAACTATCCTTTAGAAACCCTAACCTCCATGTCTTCTGGGAGACCAATCTGAGTGATAACTCCAGTTCTCCTGTGTTGCCAGCCTTATGTTAATTAAACTCTTTCTTTACTGCAATACCACTGTCTCACTAAACTGGTTTTGTCTGTGCAGCAGGCAAAAAGAACCTGCTGGGTGATTACAAATTTGAGGACTCATCTGGGATTCACCCATCCCGGTGGCTGCCTGCAGTTCATCAGGCTCCCACTGGTACAACATACTTGCACGTGAGCTCTGGTGGCTGCTATTTTTCTTGAACTGTGGGCCCTCTCTGGTGCTGTCTCTGTCAATGAGGCACTGTTAACCCATAGTGCCTCATTGGCAATGGGGCACTATTCTCCACTGCAATGGAGAAAATCCATTGCAATGGAGAAATCATTCCTGTAAGTCACCTTTAACCTGGTTTGATGAGTCTTCTAGGTGCAACAAACATTCCCTTCCTTCTCTTGATCTGTTGGTCTCTCTGAAGGCACTGTAGTCCCATTACAGGGACTATTAGGCTCTCCCTAAATGGCAGGAAGAGGTTTGGTTTGGGGAGATTTACCCCACTTGGATGGAGAATAGGGGGCTGGTTTGGAAGAATACTCTTCTGATTCGGAATCTGATATGCAATCTTGGTTTTGAAGGCTTTCTATTTGTCTGTTTACATCACCATGTGTGTTTGTATATGTGGAGAGGACCTCTGAAAGAATTGCTGATGGAAGTCCAGCAGGCCTAATTTGGGGAACCCTTTTTATTTGGGCACATTTGGTGAGCCCTGAAGGAAACGCAATAGCTCTGACTCAGGGTCACTGTCCACTCTTCCATCTTACCCAGAGACTGCTCACTGAAACTCCCAGTCAGAGGTCATCCCAACCCACTTAGAGTGGATCAAAGATGACAGGGACCAATGAGGGCACATTTGAGCCTTGCCAGGTTGGTGCTTGGGTGCTTGAGCAGGTGACTAGTATCTGTTTTTTGTTTGTGTATATTGTTCTGGCTAGAATGAGAAATGTTAATTCACTTCCTCATGCAGCCCATTGAGCTGCATCTTGAAGAATTGAGTGGCTTTTGCCTATGGTTTCGTGAGATGAAAAAAGATGATTTTCTTTTGTAATTCAGCTTGGTCCCCACAGCTATGGCAGAGCAAGCAGAATCATGAAAATTCACTCTGCTTTTCCAGAAACTGCAGAGAAAGAAAACCCAGAAAGCTAGCAAGCTGGCAAAAGGATAAGAATTTCTTACCAGCCAGGCTTCTGGCCTCTCTCTCTGTGCAAACTGGTTGAGTGAATGGTAAAAATTGCTGTTCATTTCCTCTTCAAAGTTTTTGTTAATGGGAAAAAAGATTCGTGAGATTAGTCTTAGACTGTAATAAATCTGGTGTACTTTGTGGTATGAGTTTGTCTTTCTACATTGTTCTGTCATAAAGAGGGATACCACAGGATAGAATGCAGGCCTTTGTTCCGTATAAGCCCACAAATCATTCTACCAAAAAGACAAATGCACTCCTATGTTCATTGCAGCAGTATTCACAATAGCAAAGCTGGCCCTGCAGACTCGCCAGTTACAAACTTGGCTGTGGGTCCCTGAAACAAAAACTGAACAAAGTTTCCCTTTGTCTTGTTTTATGTCCTTGAGTGCTTGAGTTTTTGACCATGCGGGGTACTCTTTCTTGGTCTCTGCCATCTGGAGGGTGGGAATTTTGGGGTTTATATGAGGCAGTTGGTCTGAAAAGACTGGGGTCTGAAAGAACTGGGAGTCTGAGAACTGCCAGCACACTCTTTGTCTTGAATGTGTCCAGCCCTTGGGTAAGTTTTGTCTTAAAAGGTCCCATTCCTAAGGGGCTTTCGTCATCTTTTGCTATCTTACACCCATTTCTGAGAAGGAATTCTTAGGGATCATGGAGATGCCTCCTCTATTTCCTCTCTAAAAATACTTCTTGCTTATATGGTAAAAACCTGGAAAATTACCATCTGGGCCTTAAAAAGGTTTTAGCCAGAGGCATCACATTACAGTATTCAAACTATAACATAAGACTACAGTAACCAAAACAGCGTGGTACTGGTACAAAAACAGACACATAGACCAATGGACCAGAATAGAGAACCTATAAACAAAGCCACACACAGCCATCTGATCCTCAATAAAGCTGGCAAAAATAAGCAGTGGAGAAAGGACTCACTGTTCAGTAAATGGTGCTGGGATAGCTGGCTAGCCATATGCAGAAGAATGAAACTGGAGCCCTACATTTTATCATATACAAAAATTAATTCAAGATGGCTTAAGAACTTAAATGTAAGACTTCAAACTGTAAGAATGCTAAAAGAAAACCTAGGAAATGCCATTGGGATATTGGCTTTGGGAAGGAATTTATAACTCAGACCTTAAAAGCAATTGACACAAAAATGAAAATTGACAAGTTTTCAATTTAGAGCTTAATTAAAGAGCTTCTGCACAGCAAAAGAAACCAACAGAGTAAACAGACAATTTACAGAATGGGAGAAAATATTTGCAAACTATGTATTCAACAAAGGTCTAATATCCAGAATCTATGAGGAATTTAAACAATTCAAAAAACAAAAAACAAATAACCTCATTAAAAAGGGGACAAAAGACATGAATAGACCCCTCTCAAAAGAAGACACATGAAGAGCAAACAAACATACGAAAAAACGCTTGTCATCGTGAATCATCAGAGAAATGCAAATCAAAACCACAAAGAGATACCAGTCAAATCTTATACCAGTCAGAATGACTATTACTAAAAAGTCAAAAAACAACAGATGCTGGAGAGGCTGTAGAGAAAAGGGAATGCAAATTAGTACCTGGGTGTTGAGATCATCATTCATACCCCATTCATTTCCCAGGAGGAACTATGGAAAGCAGTCTGGAGACTTCTCAAAGAACTTAAAACAGAACTACCATTTGACCCAGCAATCCTATTTCTGGGCATATATCCAAAAGGAAACAAAAAGACACATATAGTCACATGGTAGACATGTGTCTACCAAAATGACACATGTACTCACATGTTCATCACAACACTATTCACAACAGCAAAGACATGGAAGCAACCTAGGTGCCCATCCATGGTGGACTGGATAAAGAATATGTAGTACATATATACTAAGGAATACTACACAGTCAGAAAAAAAGAATGAAATTATGTCCTTTGCAGCAACGTGGATGCAGCTGGAGGCCATTATCCTAAGCAAATTAATGCAGGAACAGAAAACCGAATACCACACATTCTCACTGACAAGCTGGAACTAAACACTGGGTACTCATGGATAATACAACCTGGAACCTACTAGAGAGGTGAAGGAAGGAAGGGAGAAAGGGTTGAAAAAACTATGGGGCACAATGCTCAGTACTTGAGGGATGGGATCATTCATACCCCAAACATCACATAATATAGCCAAGTAACAAATCTGCACATGTACCCCCTGAGCCTAAAATAAAAGTTGAAAAATAAACAAAGAAATAATTAAGTGAATGAATTTTTAAAAGGCTTTTGGATTGAGCCACTGTTGGAACTAAGTACACCATTAAAAGAAAAAGGATTTTAGAGACATTTTTAAAATCAACAATTGGAAAAAAAAGGTTAAATTTTTAAAAAGGTTAAATTAAAAGAAGGACACATGAGAATGTCATGGCTGGCCTTAGAAAGTTCTCTTGAGCAGTTAAAATCCTTTGCAAGCTCAAAAATGACTGTCCTATATTCCTTCTGGAAAGTGAAAGAGTTTTCCCATGCTGTAGCTCAGGAGCTGAGGCTTAGACCTTTCATGAGGTTCAACACCTGCTTAGGAAATGAGTCCTTTCTGGTTTGATAGTTGTGGAACTTTTGCCATTTATTGATTCTTTTGCCCTCCATGGATAGCTTTGGATTCTTGTTTTGAATTTTCTTTTATCTGAGCTACTTTTGGGATGATTCTAGATCTTGTAAAAACTGCTTGCTATCTCTTTGGAGATGCCTTGTGCGTGCGTGGTTAAGTTACCTTAGTTAAGGGTTAATGGTTTCACTTGGGAGAATACCTTTGGAAAAAAAGCTTAAAAGCCACAGGTGTTGGCTGTTTATCCCAGCTAGAGTCTGGTAATAAGTGATTTAAAAGTATTTCCTTAAAAGTACTCTATGGTTAAATGTCAGCCTAATTAAAAGCTGATATCCAGCTGGGCACCGTGGCTCACACCTGTAATCCCAGCACTTTGGGAGGCCGAGGTGGGTGGATCACCTGAGTCAGGAGTTTGAGATAATCTGGCCAACGTGGAAACCCCGTCTCCACTGAAAATTCAAAAATTAGCCGGGCGTGATGGCATGCTCCTGTAATCCCAGCTACTCAGGAGGCTGAGGCAGAATTATTTGAACCCGGGAGGCAGAGGTTGTAGTGAGCCCAGATCACGCCACTGCACTCCAGCTAGGGTGACAGAGTGAGACTCTGTCTCAAAACAAAACAAAACAAAAACAAAAGCTTGGCTATCACAAGCTCTATATATTTTTTAAAGCCTTTATGCTTTTTCTCTTCTTAGATTTTGTTTTTTGGAAAAAGTTTTTTCTTCTCGGTCAACGGAATTCTGTTTTTCCAGGTACTTCTGTCTGTCCCTCCTTCCTCTTGCCACACTCGATGCCCACATGGCAGGACCCAATGTATTTTTAGCAGCCTGGGACTCCTTGGGAAAAACAGAGCAGATACCACAGACCCCCTTGTGGAAGAAACCTGTTTACTTCATGGAACCCAAGGATTGTAAGTAGACAGATCCCTGTCAAAATCCAAGGCTCTGCTCTCTTTGCATTGTGTTACTTGACCCTTGTGATGTTTGGGGGCATCAGAAATTACTTGGCATTATGACAGAATTTTTAGTCTTGGTATATAACAGCTAGATAGGAGATAGACTTTTAGGGATGGCTGATGGCAGTTGCTTACAGTTAGTGGCTATCACTATAGGGTGATGGTCCTTTGTGCATTTAGAAAAGAAAAGCATGCTCTTGGGCACATAAAAGGTATGAAATGGGGAATGGGCTGATTACAGAATGGGCTCTTAGACACTGGGTTGCCCAGCAGCCAAAGGGAAATGCCCGTACTGTGAGATATAGTGTGTAAGCATTGCACTGCCTCATCCTGAAGCACTTTCCTCTTTTTGGGGACTGTTAGAAATACCCAAATTGTTAGAAACAGACAACCGGTGCCGCGAGGAAAAGTCAGCACAGAGACAAAAGATCTCTCAGCAAGGCCATCTTTACTTTCTGCAGAAAGGGTACTCAATCGCAGATGGAAAAATGGCGAGAGCACACTTGAACAAAGGAAAAGCAGACATATTTATCTGCTACGCATTTGGGCCGTCTTTACTGCTATGTCCTGCATCCATTGGCTGGAGCGGGACCTCACAATCTTAAACTGATACCCGATTTGCTAATAACCTGAAACTTTCCTAAATAGGTAAGTGCAAGGAAGAACAAAGAAGTTGCTTACAAAAGGTTTAAGGAAGCAATAACATTTCCAAAGAAGGAAGGGACGTAGGCTGTGAGCTGGAATGTGTCTGTGAGCATGTCCAACAGTTACATAGAATAGGGCTTACCAAAGAGTTATTAGCACAAAGCAAGGAGGCTTGAAGAAAGTTAGCCTTTAAGAGAAACTGTTATTTCTAACACTTACAATTTATTCTTTAAGAAGAAGGGGAAGTTTGAAGAGGAAACATTTTACTTTCTACAGGGACTCAGAATTTGGTGTGAAAATGGGATCCCCGGATTTTGCGGGAATCTGTTGTGCCTCCCAGCTGTGCCTGTGTATTAGGCCCTAGATACTGCATGCTCTCTTGGCGTTGTTCCTTAAAAGGGTCTACCTTAACGCCAGTAATCGACTTAAGAAACTTATATCTTTAAGGAAATCTCCCTGTGTAAGGGTGTCTGCTTCTCCTAGCCATCCTAACTGAACTTTTACTCATACCATTCCTCTTTGGTTTGAGTAAAATATGAATCCTCTATCTTATTTTACCTAAGACTTGTCCCTTTAGAAATGCAAATTTAGAGCTGCCTAGCCAACAATTGTTTAGCGCAACAGGTAAACAGGTAATCAAAAGACTGGTGGTCTAAAGTGGGAAAGAAAAACTTAAAAACTGGCAAATGAAGAAACTTATAACTCGACCAAATCTGCTTCTGTCTGTCTGTCTGTGTATTTATGTGTGTCATGTGTGTGATGTTTCACTACCAAAATATATAAAGGAGCTCTAATTGGCTTAAACCAAATATTTTGTCAGAAAAATGGAAAATTTGAATGTCTTTTAGTTCACATAACTTTAATAATCTTTGGTAAATGAAGACAATGTTTTAAGATAATTGGTAAAATAAAAATGTCTTCAGAATTTAGGCACTTCGTCTGAATTAGGCAGGTCAGATACTGTCTTTGCTGGATGTTTTAAGGTCATAAACTACTTCTGTGACATTTTTTGATAATTGTTGGACTTGTCTGTTTTCCAGCCATTAGATTTTAGGTAAGGCCTGGGGCATGTGGAGTTAGCCATGTCCCCCGGCTGTGCTAGGAAGAGTCAGACATTGTTGGCAGCTCTATCCTTGTCCTGAGCTCTGCATCTGATACATGGTTAAAATTGCTTACTTACCAGGTTTTTCACTAAAAATAAACGTTGCTAAGAGTTAACATTGTAACATATGTAATTGAGAAGTTCACAAAAAGAGTCAAACTCTGTCAAATATTTGGAGAGATTTATTTGGAGCCAAATATGAGTGACCAATGGCCTGTGACATAGCCCTCAGGAGATCCTGAGAACACGTGCCCAAGGTGGTCAGAGTACAGCTTGGTTTTTATACATTTTAGCAAGATATGAGACACCAGTCAATACATGTAAGAGGTACACTGGTTCAGCCCAGAAATGTGGGACAACTGGAAGTGAGGGCTTTCAGATCATAGGCAGATTAAAATTTTCTGATTGGTGGCTGGGCGTGGTGGTTCGGGCCTATAATCCCAGCACTTTGGGAGGCCAAAGCGGGCTAATCATGAGGTCAGGAGATCAAGACCATCCTGGCTAACACAGTGAAACCCCATCTCTAATAAAAATATGAAAAAAAAATTAGCTAGGTGTGGTGGCGGGCGCCTGTAGTCCCAGCTGCTCGGGAAGCTGAGACAGGAGGATGGTGTGAACCTGGGAGGTGGAGCTTGCAGTGAGCCAAGATGGCACCACTGCACTCCAGCCTGGGAGACAGCAAGACACCGTCTCAAAAAAAAAAAAAAAAAAAACTAATTGGCAATTGGTTGAAAGAGTTATTATCAATAGAAGGGAATGTCTGGGTTATGATAAAGAGTTGTGGAGACCAAGGTTTTATCATGCAGATGAAGCCTCCAGGTAGCAGTCTTCAGAGAGAATAGATTGTAAAAGGTTCTTATCAAACTTGAAGAGTCTCTTCTATAAGTAAGTCCAAAAGAGAGGACGGCATAATGAGGCATGTTCCAGCTCCCCCTTTCCATCATGGCCTCAAACTAGTTTTTCAGGCTAACTTTGAAATGACCTTGGCAGAGAGAAAGGGTGCATTCAGATGGTTGTGGGCCTTAGAATATTTTTTGGTTTTACAGAGACTATCAAAAAAACAGTTTTACATGCAAAGTATATAAGGAAAGTAAAATGTGTTTTTGGTAAAAGATTATAAAAAGGAATGGGAATATGGTTTTTGTTAAAGGTGAAGTAATTTTGTCTAATGTAGAAGTTTTTAAAGATTATCTTAAGTTAAAAGAAGGACAGGACAAAACCAAAGGTTGAAGCAAGTTGTAGAAGATTTGTGAAAGACTGATCTTATAAAAGAAGTTCTGTGGCTGTAAGCACGTTGGCCAAAATGTAAAGGGAGCTATTTAGTTTTTCTATAAATTAAACATTAAGATAAAAAGCACACTGATATAGGGTCAGAATCTGGGCCCATGTGTCAGAATAACACGTGGAACATTGATCTGCTCTTTAATAGAAAATTGTAAAGAGTTATAAAAGGTTTATGGAAATCTTACCTTATGTCCAAATGGTCAAACTGATTAAGATTGAATAGATTTGTTTATAAGGTTTTATCAAAAATTGGACTGACCTGGGCAACATAAGGAGATCTTGTCTTTACAAAAAAATGTAAAAACTTAGCAGGCCTTGGTGGCATTCACCTGTAATGCCACCAAGCTACTTGGGAGACTGAGGTGAGAGGATCATTTAAGCCCGGGAGTTAGAGGTTCCAGTGAGCTATGATTATGCCATTGTACTCCAGCCTGGGTCACAGAGTGAGATGCTGTCTCAAAAAAAAAGATGGGGACCGGGGTGCTTAACACTAATAATACATGAATGAAAAGGTAAAATTTGGTTTTCTCTTTTGAACACAATTTTTGTGTAATATTAAGATGATGAAAGATTTTATTTATTTATTTTTATTTTTGCCTTTTGAGTACGCTGCAGGTAAAAAGGAGAGAAAAGAGGGGAAAGAGAAGAGACAGGTTCAGGTTCAGTTGACCTCATGCTGTCTTTATTGGGTCTTGTTGTTTGGAAATCTGTCTCCTCCATCAAAGAGGAAAGGTTTTTTGCCTTTTTGAAATTTTTGAGTTATCACTTCAGCTAAATAACCTGTGATTCTGTTTTGTGATATCAAGTGTTTTAAACCTTTGGTATTTGACAAACCTTCCAAAATCAAAATCTCAAGTTCTAAATTCAACCCTTTTGGCCTCATTAACCTTTTAGGTATTAGGCCCCCTGAAGTCCAAAAGACACATTTGCCTTATTTGGTATGTGCAAATCACACAAAAAGCATTGTTAAGTATGAAATAGTATTTGACTTTCTTTGGGTTATATTTGTATGAATGTGTTATTTGTGTGTGTTCCAGAATTGTAGTGGGACTCCTGTAATTCTAATATGACTTTGTGTATTTTATCAACAATAATTATGATTATGTTAACTCATTGTATGCCACAAACATAAATTTACTTGTCAATTGTGTTTTTAACCATGATTGTTCTAAGATGCTTGTCATCCACAATTGTTGCCTTACTTTGATCCTTCTCAAAAGGTGGTTTTATAATCAGCTATAGGAGTCTGTTGCATGCTCTTGAATGCAGGTTCTTGATAACTTTAGAAACTGTACCATTGGAATAGAGAAGAAAACTTCCAGGATTCTCATGGAGAGCCGATGTTTCCATAAGAATTGCTGACCCAGTATCAAGTAGAACAGGAGTTAATGACATGGACTGAATGAACAGAATACTGAAATAATCTTCTTATGACTTTTTGCTTAAAACATTGCTGATTTTTTTGTTTTGTTATTCAGAGTCAAGAAAACTTCTTTTCTTTTGAGTTATTTACAACTTCTATCAATTGAGCAAAATGTAAAACATATATATTTCTCTCTGCCTAATTTCTCTAGAATTTGGAGTATTGTGAGTATTCTTAACTTACAGCAATATAGTTATTTACATAAGTGCAATAAAAATCTGTTCTGTTAACAGGGCACAATTCGAGACACTGGTTATTTTACCAAGGCTTTGACTAGAATGACATGTTTTCAGACTACTTTTAGGAATGAATGTTGAGTTATAGAGCTGATAAAAGGCCCTTGGGGGAACTGGCCTCATGTCTGGTCCTGAACAGGGTTCCTAGCCTGTGGTAAGTAAAGAATGTCATTTTCTGACAGGCCCAGGAACCCCAAGTTATTTTGGAATGTTGAGAAGAGAGGAGGCCGGGTGCGGTGGCTCACACCTGTAATCCTAGTACTTTGCGGGGCCAAAGCAGGTAGATCACAAGGTCAGGAGTTTGAGACCAGCCTGGCTAATATAGTGAAACCCCGTCTCTACCCAAAATACAAAAATTAGCTGGGCGTGGTGGTGCATGCCTGTGGTCCCAGCTGCTTCGGAGGTTGAGGCAGAGGAGTCGCTTGAACCCAGGAGGCGGAGGTTGCGGTGAGCTTAGATTGCACCATTGCACTCCAGCCTGGGTGACAGAGCAAGACTCCGTCTCAAAAAAAAAAAAAAAAGAGAAAAGAATTCACCCAACCCACACAGATATTTGCAGGTACAGATAAATCCTTGACTGAGCTCAAGAGGCTTTTAAAAAGTCTACTCTGATATTCCTTATATTAAAAAAAAAAATTCAGCAAAGCCAATTTTTTGACAAAGAGCCTATATGGCAAATAATTATTCTTATGCACTTTATGCAAATAATTAGGCAAAGTATAATAAGAATGAAACTTATTTTGCAAATAAATTGATACTGTTCTGATTTGCCTTTGGTAGAAATGAAAAACTGAAGAGAGAAAAATTATGCTTTAGAAAAATGATAGCATACTTCTTATTAGATTTCAGCGTTGTCTATTATTTTTGAGTCTCTGTTGACCTAATGTCTGATTGGTTCTTTGATCATTCACCTGGATCCCTCAAAGCTTCAGATTAGTTCTATGGGAACTTCTGAAACTAGAACTTTCACTCTTATGTTTGGGCTCATCATTTGTCTTATAGTCTGCTGTTCTCTTATTGAAGCTTATTGAAGCCTTGAACTCCTAGGCTCAAGTGCTCCTCCCACCTCAACCTTCAACGTAGCTGGTACTACAGGTGCATGCCACCATGCCTTATTAGTTTTTAAAAAAAATTTTTTTAGAGACAGGGTCTCGCTTTGTTGCCCAGGCTGGTCTCAAACTCCTGGGCTAAAGTGATTCTCTCCTCTCAGCTTCCTAAACTGCTAGGATTACAGGCATGAGCCACCGTATCTTGCCCCTTGTTTACTATTGAGATGGAAGTTTTAAAATGTTTATTAGCCATTTGTTCTTTCATAAATTGATTATTCATGATCCTCATTATTTTAGAACTATATTTTTCACTGATTTATAAAATGTCTTTATACATTAAGGATTTTCATCTTTTGTCTCTTATTTGTGTTTCAAATATAATTCCAGTGTGTTATTACATTTTTTTTTTTTCTTTTTTTGAGATGGAGTCTCGCTCTGTTGCCCAGGCTGGAGTGCAGTGGCAAGATGTTGGCTCACTGCAAGCTCCGCCTCCCGGGTTCACGCCATTCTCCTGCCTCAGCCTCCCGAGTAGCTGGGACTACAGGTGCCCGCCACCAAGCCCGGCTAATTTTTTGTATTTTTCGTAGGGGCAGGATTTTACCATGTTAGCCAGGATGGTCTCAATCTCCTGACCTTGTGATCCACCCGCCTTGGCCTCCCAAAGTGCTAGGATTACAGGTGTGAGCCACCGCGCCCAGCCACTATAATTACATTTTTAAACTTTTTTTAACTTTTATGTTCAGGGGTACATGTACAGCTTTGTTATGTAGGTAAACTGTGTGTCACGGGATTTGGTGTACAGATTATTTCATCATCTAGGTAATAAGCAAAGGACCCGATTTTTTAACCGATCCTCTGCCTCCTTCCATAAACATTTTTAACACTAAATCAGTTCTACTAATCATTTACTATATAAATCAGTTCTGCTAATCATTTAGTATATAATTTCTGTTTTGAGATTTGATTGTAAAGACCTAATTAAGGTTTAAAAGTTTCCTCCATAAAATTATAGTTTTAACCTAGAGCTATGTAGGGTTTAACAGATAGTGAAATTAGAGATACATGGCTTCTTAAAATGTTTTTGTTATTTCTTCTATTTATATCTTTTCTTATCTGGAGAACAAAGGGCTGCCCAAGGGGCAAAGAGGGTGGTACAGAATTACCTCACTTTAGTGAAGTAAGATGCTTCCCATGGAATCAGGGCAGCTGTCTTGGCCAATGAGCCCTGCACACAATTCCAGTGAAAAGGGGTCCCCGAAGCTGCTCTGCCATGGGTGCAGTTGTGCCATGAGAAGTAACAACTAGAAGCTCAGACCTCCACTAGCAGCAGTCTGACTTTCCTTCTTTGTCAGTGTAGCCATCTCCCTTACCTCTATGTTCTAGACCTGCTGTCTGAAAAATTGGTTTTTGATTAGTATACAGATGCTTATCTGGGCACTACCTCACATTTCAAGTTATGCTTGACATTTTTAGCTAATGTCTTTTTCTGCCTTTTTTTTTTTAGGTGGTTTAAGGAGATGCAATTATGTATTGGATGAATGTGTATCTAGAATGTATGAAATTTTAAATGTTATAAATATATAAAATTTTATACATTCTAGATACATATCACCGGAGGACTGGAGGATGAGTCATTTTTTCAGTTGTGTTGCTTTTCTTCACTTTATTTTTATTCGTATTTATTTCTTGTTATTTATTTTATTTAAGAAATTGCATTTTTTGGCCGGGCGCGGTGGCTCAAGCCTGTAATCCCAGCACTTTGGGAGGCCGAGACGGGCGGATCACGAGGTCAGGAGATCGAGACCATCCTGGCTAACACGGTGAAACCCCGTCTCTACTAAAAATACAAAAAACTAGCCGGGCGAGGTGGCGGGCGCCTGTAGTCCCAGCTACTCCGGAGGCTGAGGCAGGAGAATGGCGTAAAACCCGGGAGGCAGAGCTTGCAGTGAGCTGAGATCCGGCCACTGCACTCCAGCCCGGACGAAAGAGCAAGACTCCGTCTCAAAAAAAAAAAAATAAATAAATAAAAAAAAAAAATAAAAAATTGCATTTTCATCTCCAAAACAGAAGATCATTGATCCATCTTTTCTGTTAGTTTGGATACAGAAGCTTTCACTCTGAGTGGGGAGCAGTAGTTGGGCTGAAGAAAAATCTTGGAGCAAACAGCAGAATGGTTTGTGTACCATAAATAGCATATTTGCCTCCTATTCCTTTCCTGTAGGCTTTTCTTCTTTCATTATGAAAAACATAATTTTTCTATAGTCTGTTCCACTTCATTTCCCTCCTGGAGACTATTCTATGTGCTCAGGAAGCAAAGAGGATGCTGGAGAGGGTGTCCATGGTTTTACACTTTCCAGCGGCAAATACTGCCGCTTCCTCAGCTCTGTCCCTCCAGTCCAGGGACTGGCAATTTTTTTTCTGTAACAGACCAGATAATAAATCTTTTAGAATTTGTGGCCGGGCGCGGTAGCTCAAGCCTGTAATCCCAGCACTTTGGGAGGCCGAGACGTGCGGATCACGAGGTCAGGAGATCGAGAGCATCCTGGCTAACACGGTGAAACCCCGTCTCTACTAAAAAATACAAAAAACTAGCTGGGCGAGGTGGCGGGCGCCTGTAGTCCCAGCTACTTGGGAGGCTGAGGCAGGAGAATGGCGTAAACCCTGGAGGCGGAGCTTGCAGTGAGCTGAGATCCGGCCACTGCACTCCAACCTGGGCGACAGAGCAAGACTCTGTCTCAAAAAAAAAAAAAAAGAATTTGTGGGGAGTACAGTCTCTGTCTCATCTACTGAATTCTGCTGTTGTCGTGGGCAGTAGTCACAAGCACGGTGTAAACTAATGAGCGTGTTCCAATACATCTTTATTTACAAAACCCATAAAAGCTGTAGATCCTACTCTAGTCTCAGTGCTGCAGGAGGGGGTAATCTGGCAAGCGTGGTTTGTAAACCCTTCAATTTTTGTGACTTACTTTTGTGTAAGATAAGCGTGTCAACCAGCTTGAACCTCACCAGTTTGTTTAGTTTGGATATTGGTTATTGCTGTTAGGTGAGGCAGCTGTGATTGGTGTCATCTACACCTTTTTCCTCTTCCTTATTAAGTCAGGTCACTGTCATTCAAGTCTGTGGGTCATTTCTGTGGTGTGGTAACTGTAGCGCCATTTTGTCTGAGAGGTGAACTGGAGAGCAGTTATGAAGTAGGTCAAAGGCCTCGCCGGGGAAGCCATTGATTGCTTCAGCCCACAGACAGAATGTTCATTATCACAGATTGAGGCTGTCAGATTTCGAATACCTCAGAAATATGTCTGTTCTCTGGATGTTTTTTGGAAAAGCACCAGTCATTTCCTAACATACTGTAATAGCTAGCTCCATTCCCTTTTTTAAAGTGCTGTACATTAGTACTGTACAATTCCCATTTCATTTTTCGGAAAAGAAATACAGTACCCTGCTGCTGCTTCATTTGACCTTTTGTATCCAAGGTCAAAGCACATTATACGAATGCCTGGATTCTTCCATAATTTAGATTATTGTCACTCTTAACCTTTTTAATACACACCTACTTTGGAGGGGGCATACATATTACCTAAGCATGCCAAGTTGTTTTTTAAAAAAAATCATTTTATACTGTAAGAATTAGATTCAAAATCAATGACACATTAATTACACTTAAATCTTTTAATCTCTTATGAGTTATAATGGCTACTCAATAATATTTGGAGGTGAGGAGTGGGTCAAATAGGTTTGAGAAAATGCTAGAAAATATAAGATTAAGAAGGTAAATTTTTAAAAAATCTGATCTCCGTGATCCTTTTACAGTTCTTTCTTCCCCTAAGTGTTTCAGAGAGCAAATTAGTGGCTAGCCTCTACATACCTTCTATTCCTTCCTTCCCTCCCTCCCTGCTTTCCTTTTGCTTTCCAAAAATCCAATTTTAATGGCTCACAGTAGTAATAGACTAAAATAAATATTAACTTTAATGTCATTTCAGAGAATTGATATTAAAAGGTACTAGACTGACACTAGGAATCCCATTCTAGCTTCATGCTTTGAAATCTTGCTTATGTCCACTATGTTAGGGTCTTTCATTTGCCCAGACTTGTCATCGGGAAAGTTTAGAGAAACATCGGAAATACTGAAGGGTCTATTCTCTTGGAGAATCAGGTGTGTACAGAGCATTTTTATTAACTGGACACCTGGTTCAGGGTCCCCACACCCAAGCCTGAGCTGGGATTCCAGCAGGTCTGGCCAGTTGGGCCCACCTAGAGGGTATCTGCATGATATTCTGAGGTATTTCCTGGAAGAAAACTCATCCTGAGGGTAGACAGAGCCCAGACTCTTAAGTGATAGGGAAGGCATGTCTCTGAGTAAAAAGAAATATCTGTAATTCAAAGTATGTCTAACCCAATCCCATAGATTCATATCTGGCTGTAGGGACTGGAAACTATTAAGGTATAAAAGGTATAAAAACTTAAAAGTATAAAAGGTGTAAAAAACTCAAAGACTTACAATTTTCTTGTTGTTTTGTTTTGTTTTTGAGACGGAGTCTCGCCTTGTTGCCCAGGCTGGAGTGCAGTGGCTCGATCTCGGCTCACTGCAAGCTCCGCCTCCCGGGTTCACGCCATTCTCTTGCCTCAGCCTCCCAAGTAGCTGGGACTACAGGCGCCCGCCACCACGCCCGGCTAATTTTTTGTATTTTTAGAAGAGACGGGGTTTCACCATATTAGCCAGGATGGTCTCGATCTCCTGACCTCACGATCCGCCCGCCTTGGTCTCCCAAAGTGCTGGGATTACAGGCGTGAGCCACCGAGCCCGGCCAAGACTTACAATTTTCTAAGGCAAGAGGATACATAGATGAGAATAAGAAAAGGCCGAAAGGGGTATTTCCTGCCACCTCCCCACAGATCTTTTTGTCCTTTTAGAAGCTTGTGGGCTGTCATGCATCAGTGGCTGTGCTGAGTGACAGGTCATTGTTCTCAATGGGAGAGGCAGGGAATTGGCACAGGCCATGGTGCTCATGAGAACGAGCAATAGCCCAGAGCTGCTACAGTGGCACACACTATACATGATGGGGTTGTAGGGGAAGCACCTGCGGGGGCCTGAAAGCATGTGCAGTGTTCAGCCTCTGTTCTGGTACTTCTGTCCTGGGATCCAGTACTTGTGTCCTGCAGACATGACACTGGTGGCTAGTAGAAACTGAGTCCTTGGAAGGAACCCTAGTAGCCAGAAGAAGGAGAAGCTGAAAAGATTTGATTCTAAGCAGATGTGAGGCATCTCCCTGGGTGAAGGTGAGGCCAGACGTGGTATGAGCTTACAGCCTGCATGAGCCACTGTCTTAGTCTGTTTTCTGTTGCCTACAATGAAATACCTGAAACTGGGTAATTTATGAAGAAAAGGAATTTATTCCTATAGTTATGGAGGCTGGGAAGTACAAGGTGGAGGGGGCACATCTGTTGAGAGACTTCTTGCTGGTAGGGACTCTGCAGAATAGCAAGGTGGCACAAGGTATCACATGGGGAGGGGACTTAGCATGTCAATGTGCTAGTTCAGGTCTCTTCTCTTCTTATAAAGCTGTCAGTCCCACTCCGATGATAATTCACTAATTTTTTTTTTTTTTGAGATGAAGTCTCACTCTGTTGCCCAAGCTGGAGTGCAGTGATGCAATCTTGGCTCACTGCAACCTCTGCCTCCCAGGTTCAAGCAATTCTCCTGCCTCAGTCTCCCAAGTAGCTGGGATTACAGGCGCCTGCCACCACGCCCGGCTAATTTTTCTATTTTTAGTAGAGATGGGGTTTCACCATGTTGGCCAGGCTGGTCTCAAACTCCTGACTTCAGGTGATCCACCAGCCTCAGCCTCTCAAAGTGCTGGGATTACAGGAATGAGCCACCGTGCCCAGCAGATAGCCCACTAATTTTTTAACCCACGAATCCGTGAGTGGATTAACTAATTCGCAAGGTCAGAACCCTCAGGATCCAATCACTTTTAAAGGCCCCACCTCTGAATAATCCCACATTGAGGATTCATTCAAACCATAGCAGCCAGTAAGGGCAAGTGCATTAAAACATGAGTTTTTATCATTAACATAATTTGATCCAGGGAGTCCTGTAAAACCATGCTTTGTACTTACGATGTGAAACCTAGAAATAATCAGGGTTGACAAAGAGTATAGATGTTGTCTAGGCCAACCTCCATCCATTGCAGGAATTCTTTCTCTAGAATCTTTGGAAGGTCTTCTGAGCCAAAATATGCTAATAAAGAGAAAGTCACAATCTTTAAAGGTCTATTACACTGATGTATAGGTCTATTTCTTTAGAAATTTTAATATCTCCTCAAATACCCAAATATCAGAAATGCTAAGCATATACTGTAGCCCAGCAGTCCCCATTATTTTTGGCAGCAGGGACTGGTTTCATGGAAGACAATTTTTCCATGGATGGCAGGGGAAGGGGAGGGGATAGCTGGGGATGAAACTGTTCCACCTCAGATCATTAGGCATTAGTTAGATTACCATAAGGAATAGGCAACCTAGATCCCTCGCATGCACAGTTCACAATAGGGTTCATGCTCCTATGAGACTCTAATGCTATAGCTGATCTGACAGGAGGAGGAGCTCAGGCAGTAATGTGGTAATGTTCACTCACCCGCCGCTCACCTCCTGCTGTGTAGCCCCAGTCCGTGGTCTGGGGGTTGGGGACCCCTGCTGTAGCCTAGTAATGTAAAATGGGACCTACAAGAGAGAAAATATGACTTCAGACATATTTATTTTCATATACATATGTTTATATGTGCAAAACATATACACTAATATACATATGTTTATACACAAGCAAGTAGGATCTTACTAAACTTACATATAACATAATTTAAGAGGAGTGCTATTCGTCCACTAACATAAGTATTCACTAGGATGTTATTAGCTGTTGTAACAGACAAACATCTGAACCCCAGTGTTTTATGAATAAAAAGTTTATTTCTTGCTAACTGGAAGAATAACATAGGAGTTCCAATTTAGTTTTCTTCCCAAGCAGTGGATCAGAGACCTAACTTCCTTTCATTGTGTGGCTCTGCCATGTTTGACAGTGGCTTGTAAGGTCACTGTGCTCATGTGCATTAAGCCAGTGAAAAGGGAAGAAATAGGTGAGCAATTGTGGGAGGTTTTCATGGCTTAAGTCTGGAAGGGCTGTACATTGCTTCCATCATCTGCATTCCATTGGCTAGAACTCATTCACATGACCACATGGAGCTGCAAGGGTGCCTGGGAAATGTAGTCCAGCTGTGTGGCCCAGAAGAAGACTGTGGTTGAGAGGTGGGCTAGCTTCTCACACAAGTACTCACCCTTGTTTGCCTTTGATAACATCTCCCCACAAAACACTGAAGTATAAGTCCATCTTGTGTAGTTTTAACTAAAGCCTTAAACATTGTATATTCATGGATTATGAGAGAAGAAAAATTGCTCAGAGGAGCCTGAGCTATGTGAGGTGCATAAAATTCATCAGGCCCCAAGAAACTTGAGTATAGGGCTTCAGTCAAGCTCCCTGCTCCACCACACACACACCCATGCCTACGGGCAATCGGGCAATCTTTTAAAGTCCTTTGGTTCCTAACTAATTGACTCACCCATTATCTTCATGTTCCTGGAATTTGTGATACAAAGAACAATATATAGCCAATCAATAACAAGTTATTTTAATGTAAATTTTTGGTAAACAAAATTTTTAAATGTTTCCTTTAAAAATTTACTTGTGGCCAGGCGCATTGGCTCCTATAATCCCAGCACTTTGGGAGGCCGAGGTGGTTGGATCACCTGAGGTCGGGAGTTTGAGGCCAGCCTGACCAACATGGAGAAACTCTGTCTCTACTAAAAATACAAAAGTAGCCGGGTGTGGTGGCACATGCCTGTAATCCCAGCTACACGGGAGGATAAAGCAGGAGAATTCCTTGAACCTGGGAGGTGGAGGTTATGGTGAGCTGAGATTGTGCCATTGCATTCCAGCTTGGGCAACAAGAGTGAAACTCCATCTCAAAACAAGAAAAAAAAAATTTACTTGTAACTGCTGCTAATCAGAGTGTATATTCACGGCAACTTGAATCTGTGCTCCTGGGTTGCAGTCCTCAAACTTGGCCCAAGTAAACTCTCTGCTTATGTTAATTTTGCCTCAACATCTTCCTTTTAGGTCAACAATTGCATACTTGCAAATAATGGTAGGTAGCAGGTCAGGCCAAGCTCATTCCACTCGTCTTCTTAGCACAGCCCACTTGATGAGGGGCAGATTCAGAGTTTGTGGAGGCTGAAGCTTATGTAATTTGGTGGAATCTGCTTATGAAAAATAATACAAAATTAGCTATTAAAGTAAATATTTAGAATGAGAAAAAATAACAAATGATATATTTTAAAAGGCAACAAGTATCACAAACAGTACACACTCTAGAAATACAACATAATATTTTTAAATAGTTAATTTTCTAACACATCTCTGCAATACTTTTGTAAACCAAAAATAAAATTCTAAGCCCCCCAACCATCTGAATGGACCCCCTCCTCTCGGCCAAGGGCATTCTAAAGTTAACCTGAAAAACCAGTTCAGGCTGTGATGGGAATCAGGAGAGGACATTCCTCGTTATTCCCTCCTCCCTTTTGAAATTCAGGCCCAGCTGACCTGCATTAACATTAAAACAGATCTTAAGACTAACAAAGCAGACTCCATGTAGCAATAAGATAACAAATTCCAGCCTGGCTCTAGTATAGCATCACATGACAGATGGCAGGCCCTGAAAGAAATTAATGTATTTTACCCCAAATTATGTTTCTTTACCATCTCTTAAAATAGTCCTGCAATGCTGTCTCTTGTGGGGAAAATCTTCATTCTGAAGAGAATCCACTTCCTTTTCTAGACCTTTTTCCTGATCCAGGAGAGAATCAACTCTGATAAGAAACATTACAATCTATTCTCTCTGAAGCCTGCTACCTGAAGGCCTCCTCTGCATAATGGGAACCTTGATCTCTACAACCCCTGATCCTAACACAGACATTCCCTTCTACTGATTCTATCTACATAATAGGAACCCTGGTCTCCACAACCCCTTATCATTTTTTTTTTTTTTTTTTTGAGACGGAGTCTTGCTCAGCCGCCCAGGCTGGAGTGCAGTGGCACAATCTCGGCTCACTGCAACCAACATCTCCCGGGTTCAAGCGATTCTCCTGTCTCAGTCTCCTGAGTAGCTGGGATTACAGGCACCTACCATCATACCTGGCTAATTTTTAGATTTTAGTAGAGACGGGGTTTCGCCATGTTGGCCAGGCTGGTCTTGAACTCCTGACCTCAGGTGATCTACCCGCCTCGACCTCCCAAAATGCTAGGATTACAGGCATGAGCCATCGTGCCCAGCTGACCCCTTATCTTAACCCAGCCATTCCCTTCCATTGATTATAAGTATTTAGACAATAACTTAACTCTTTCAACCAATTGCCAATCAGCAAATCTTTAAATCTACCTAGGACCTGGAAGCCTCCCAGACTTTGAGTTGTGCCTTTCCAGACTGAACCAATGTAGATCTTACGTGTATTGATTGATGTCCATGTCTCCCTAAAATGTATAAAACCAAACTGTAGCCTGATCACCACTGGCACATGTTCTCAGGATCTCCTGAGGGCTGTGCCATAAATCACTGGTCACTCATATGTGGCTCAGAATAAATCTCTTCAAATACTTTATAGAGTTTGACTTTGTTCATTGACACTTTCCCCTTACAATTTGGCTTTTACTCTTTTTTTTCTTTCTTTCTTTTCTTTTCTTTTTTCTTGAGACAGGGTCTTACTCGGTCACCCAGGCTGGAGTACAGTGGTGCGATCTCGGCTCACTGCAACCTTCACCTCCTGGGCTCAAGTGATCCTGGCTTTTACTCTTGAATTGCTCTTCACAGGACTGCAATTTTACAACATCGTTTTCCATAGACATTAGAAAACTCAGTCTTTCCTCTAGCCTAGTTTTTCAAAATATTTTTCTTTATTATTGATAGTTTAGAAGTTTCAGGTTTATTGTTACCTGGAAAAACCAGGGCTTGTTTGTCTGGTGAGTAAAAAATGACTCTGCCAGAGAACATAGGTTTTGATCAATAGGAGTTTTGTTATCTGTTTCCAGTAAGGAGAACCCTGGGGGATTCTCCAAAGCAGTGTCCCCAAAAGGGGAAAGTAACAGGAGGGTTTTATGGGGCGATGGAGAGGGGAGACAGTGCATCATCGCATGTAGAGGCGGGGTCCGAGTGGCGCAGGTGCGTGAGTCATGATGCTGGCACATATGTCACATGTTATGGTAATGATGCTATAGCCCCTGCTGGGATGGAGATTTTAGCATGCTAATGGGGAAAGTTCACTCGGGTTCATCTATATGTTGCCAGGATCTGTCAGTGGCTGGTTCAAACTGACTAGGTGACCAAATTCCACGCAGGGTTTGGGGGAAAACAGGCTGCAAGGCAGGAGGCTGTAAAACAGGCTGATTGCTCAATTTGATTAAATTCCCTTAGTCCCTGGGGCTCCTCTGTCTGCTTACATTACGACTTTGTTAAATTAAGTTTAGTCTAAAGCTGCCTCTTTATATATTTTAAAGGTTTTCCTGTACATAGTGAGCTGTAGCCTAACTGGATATGTGAACAGGCTGTAACCTACTCTTGTGCCTATCACTGAGTTTCAGCCAATCAAAAGTGGCCACTGTTCAAACTATGTTCAAATAAGGCAAACACTGAGCTGTAACCAATCTGGCTGTTTCTGTACTTCTGTTTTCTGTGTGTCCCTTTTCTTTTTTTGGTCCACAAACCTTTTTTGACTGGGCAGTACTGCTGGAGACTCCCTGAACCTGTTCTGTTTTGGGGGTTGCCGGATTTGCAAATCATTCTTTGCTCAATTAAACTCTGTTACATTTAATTTGTCTAAGGGTTTACTTTTAACAATTTGTAAGCCATATCATCAGGTAAATGTGTAAGATTATCATCAAATTTGTTAAAACTTCTGTCAGGTTTCTTATATGAGCACTAAGATTTCAGGTCATTGCAAATGTTTTGTGCAGCAATTAGTCTTTAATATTCTCCGAAATGACAGCACTTTTTAACATGCATTGCATTGCCTCTCCTGGGGTTTTGTAAGTGCCTTGTGCAAGTAAGGGTCCCTTAAGCTTTTTCCCTTAATTTCATGGTAAATCTACCTCTGCACCAGATCCTACATGGAGGCTCAACCTTTCCCCACTTTCTAAGACCAGCCAACGACCTGGAGAGGCCTGGCTATTTGTCAGAAGACCACCTAAATTCAACCCTTTTTCTGCCTGCGGAGTCTCTGGGCATTGCCTGCTTCTGAATCCCTTGTCACTGTGCTTTGCTCCACTGTGAGGCTAGAGAGCCCAGTGAGCCTGCTATAGGGAGCTATGGAGTCCTACACTCTTTTCTGAACATTTAGTTCTGCTAATGACTTGGATATAACTTCAGTACCTGTAGCAGGGCACCCCCACGCAACCCTCCAGGCTGATGGAATTCTAATGACTGGTCTAATTGCAAGTTCTCTGCTCGCCCAGGGTGCCCACCCTGCTAGAGTTGGTTGGTGAGGTCCCATCCAGCTTGATCACTAGATATAACTGTAAGAGGAAGGCAGGAGGTACCTTAGGAGAATAATAGGTGACTTATTCATCTTTTAGGATTCAGCTTGGGTTAGCCAGAAAAGACTACTTGGATGGGAGAGTTTCAAATGCCTTTCTAAATGGCAATGAAAATATTGGAGGAATTGGGAAAATGCTGTTCTAAACACATAAATGGCTCGAGTCCAACTCTCATGACATTCTCCAAAGTAGAGAAAGTCATTTTGGGAGCCAATGAAGAAAATAAAAGAATGAAGAACTAGATGAGAAAGTAGAAAATAATTAAAATAATTGTAGATAGGGAAAGAGAAATTGTATGGATACATTTAAAGGGAAGTTGATAAAATAAGGGATGTATGTAAGAGGTCTGGGTAAGGAATAATATTTGAAGACTACAATTGGGTCAAATGAGTGTGAATAAATGGATTTAAAAATTGTACAACAACATCTAGTGGTGTGTCTTACCCATCATTTAAGATAGGTATTTTCGAGTTGTCAAAACTATCAATATGATAATTCAGGTGCCAAGCATGGAAAAGAAATTTCTGTGACTTAGAGAACTACAGAGACTAATTACAAATTCCGCGGGTATAGGGAAAATACCATTGTTCTATGAAACCAATTACAAGTAAATTTGATTTTTCAAAAATAATTTGGTGCGTGTGTAACCACTATCATTTGCAAAATGCAGTATGTATAAGTTATTAATTTTGTAGTCTTTACTCTTCTGACATTTTTGGAAGATGTCAGTGTTGTATTTCCTTATAGTGATCTTTGATTAAAGAATTTAATTTCAAAGAAGTAAATATTGTTTCTTTTATTAGACACTGGAGATATGTCTCTGCTTCCAGGGTCATTTAGCATTTATTATTAAACACATATAAAAATCAATGCCTGTTTCATGGAGTATTAAAAGCACAGTCTTTTGCTAATGTCACCCTTTGCCTATGGGAGACTATTTTAATATCACTTTTAGATACAGAACAAACTTAGAGGCAAATCGATACTCAAAACAATTCAGAGTAACAAACAAATTCCACTTTATAAATCATTCATAGGTAGGATACCACCCATAATAATAGAAGCTTACAGAGGTCTCTCCTTTGTTTAAATACAAGAGTCTATCCACATGCTATTGTTTCTCTATGTATTTTACTGGGAGAATTGGAGAGGTACGTTCAGTTTCTTATACCATTTCTTGGGTGTTAATGACAAAGGAAATGGTCTCTAGTGCTTCTGAAAGTTTGGTTGTTTTTACCCCATTCATGGAAGATTATTGAACTAAGGAGTAAAATCTTATCAGGAGTGAGAGGCTAGAGGACCTATTGTTTTTCCTATCAACATTTTCCATGAATGTGTAACACAAGTATCCCTATTTAGAGGGCTGGGAAATTGAGGTTTGTGGCAAAGCAAACTTGAATAACAAAGAGGAAATGAATAATTTAAAAATGTTTTTGACAAATAAAAATGATGATATATTACCATTAAGCCAGGTGTTCAGCAAAGGAGAAAAAATCCTTATTTGTCAAATACCAAAGCCCTACACTTGGCTGACTCAAATCAAAGCATCTCATAACAAAATATAACCTTGTTACCCTCAGCTTCTGAAGGTGAAGCAAAAGGCAGCATTACCTTGACCGTCTGTACTGCACTTTATCTCAAACTTACTTTATTCCACAGGACTGGTGTCTTTGGTCCTCTGTGATTTCCAGTAGTTAATACCCTCAATCCACCACACTTTCATAATGGGACCAGAGAGCTGGTGGATTTTTTCCCTTGATTTTTGACCTACATAAGGAACTGCATTGCATCCAGATCACAGCCTGGAAGCTTGGAGACATTTTCATTGAGATAGTTCTCATCTGTACGTCCATCCTCTAGTAACTATTTCTACTTGGCATTTATCTTGATTGGTGGTGTAAATGTAGATTAATTACCGCTATGGTGATGCCAGGTGATCTCAAAGTTGAGTCTCATTGTACTGGAATAGCAAACTTCTTAAGCATTTATATTCTCACGAATTGATATGTATCAGGACACTGCTATTGTTTTTGAAAGAAAAGGAAAGGGCTCCGTGTATGATGAGGCAGGGGGTGGGAACCATCTAGGAGAGATGAAAATTGAGGGCTGCAATGGTGTCTGTCCAAGGTGGTTAGAGCTAAAATTTGAATGGGTTGAATTTGCTAAAGTACACTAAGGAGAAAGCTCCCTTTCTCCTCCCATCCTCGTCTTTAAACATGAACTGTCCTATTTCCCTTCCACACTCCTGGCTGTCATCTTTGGCTGGAGCCCATGGGTTTTCAGTGACTTTCATATATAAGAACAGTCTTACTACTACATGTGAAGAAGTCTGATTCAATGTAAATCACAACCTCTATCTTATATTTGTGTTAGCCTCCTGGCCTGCTTAGACCTGACCTGAGAACTGGTTTGCTCTTTCACTTTTCTCCATCACATCCTCCCCAACTCTGCATCCTCTTCCTGTTAGGTTGGGGTGGTCTCCTGCTGGGGTCTCCTCAACACTGCTAACCCTTTTTGTGGGACCTTTTCTTTTTTTCTTTTTCTTTCTTTTTTTTTTATTATTATACTTTAAGTTCTAGGGTACATGTGCACAACGTGCAGGTTTGTTACATATATATACTTGTGCCATGTTGGTGTGCTGCACCCATCAACTCGTCGGCACCCATCAACTCGTCATTTACATCAGGTATAACTCCCAATGCAATCCCTCCCCCCTCCCCATAATAGGCCCCAGTGTGTGATGTTCCCCTTCCCGAGTCCAAGTGATCTCATTGTTCAGTTCCCACCTATGAGTGAGAACATGCAGTGTTTGGTTTTCTGTTCTTGCGATAGTTTGCTGAGAATGATGGTTTCCAGCTGCATCCATGTCCCTACAAAGGACACAAACTCATCCTTTTTTATGGTTGCGTAGTATTCCATGGTGTATATGTGCCACATTTTCTTAATCCAGTCTGTCACTGATGGACATTGGGGTTGATTCCAAGTCTTTGCAATTGTGAATAGTGCCACAATGAACATACGTGTGCATGTGTCTTTAGAGCAGCATGATTTATAATCCTTTGGGTATATACCCAGTAATGGGATGGCTGGTTCATATGGTACTTCTAGTTCTAGATCCTTGAGGAATCGCCATACTGTTTTCCATAATGGTTGAACTAGTTTACAATCTTTGTGGGACCTTTTCAAGGTGACTCAAGTCTAGCTCTCCTCAGGGCTGTCTTTCCACTTGGCCCCAGGGAAAACCGTGCATCCTTGCCCAACAGATGGTGTAAGCATGGGCTGCTCACTCTGTAGACCTCTGTCTCAGCACTGTCATCATGGGAAGCTCCCCACCCTCGTGCCTTCAGAGTTCTTTAGGCAAGAGTTAGCCTCAGTTTTTAACTTTCCACGTATCTCCTAACTCCAGGGGACTTCAATCAGAATCTCCTAAGAACTCCCTCATGGTGTCCCACTCTGGGCTCACAGGGGCAGCAGTGTCCAGGTCCTTCATCTAAGTAACCATCCAGCTGGAGAGGAAGACACTGTTTATTGATCCTTCTTGCAAGGTTGGCTCACACTCTGGTTCTTGGGAAGCCCTCACACTTGGCTTGAGTAGGGAGAACCTCAGACCCTCCTAATCTGGCTGACAGTTCTGCATCTCAACGACTTGAATTATTCTTTAGAATTCCTAGTTTTCTCACCTGTAGGTGGGTCATAGGGTAGGCGGAAAGCTCTGGTTCTGCTTTCACTAGTATGTCACCCAGTTAACAGCCACTTGCTGTTATTTCTAGGAGAGAGCAATATTCAAGGCGAGAAAGAAGCCAGAAGGAAGAAGAGAATCATATCTGTCCCATCTCTGTGGAGACTGTCAGGAACCACTGGGATGACTATGGATGGTGTATCTGTCTGTGAGAGCTCCCATCGCAAAATGTCACAGACTGGGCAGCTGAAGCAAAAGAAATTCATTTCCTCACAGTTCTGGACGCTAGAAGTCTAAGACGAAGGTGTCAGCTGGGTTGGTTTCTGCTGAGGTGCTTCTCCTCGGCCTGCACATGGTCACCATCTCACCTTGTCCTCATGTGGCCTCTCCTCTGTGTGACTGCATCCCTGCTGTTTTCTTGTGTGTCCAAATTTCCTCTGGATACCAGTCAGACTGGATTAGGGCACACTCTTAACAAATCTTCTTTTCTTTCTTTTATTATTATTATTTTTTTAATTTGAGACAGTCTCACTCTGTTGCCCAGGCTGGAGGGCAATGCTGCGATCTTGGCTCACTGCAACCTCCATCTCCTGGGTTCAAGAGATTCTCCTGCCTCAGCCTCATTAGTAGCTGGAATTACAGGCTCATGCCACCACGCCTGGCTAATATATATTTTGCATTTTTAGTAGAGATGGCATTTCATCATGTTGGCCAGACTGGTCTCAAACTCCTGACCTCAAGTGAGTGATCCGCCTGCCTCGGTCTCCCAAAATGCAGGGATTACAGGTGAGCCACTGTGCCCATCCAAATATTCTTCATTTTAATTTAATCACATCTATGAATACTTTACCTCTCAATACAGTCATATTCTGAGGTGCTGGGGCTTACAGCTTCAACTATGGATTTTGAGGGGACACAGTTTAGCTCATAACAAAAGGAGAAGGCTGAGGCTGAGTTTAGCTGGCCCGTCTAGGTAGATGCAGTCTGGAGAGTGCCTGCTGTCTCCCGTGCCCACTTAGCCACAGAGCTGGGTACATCAACAGCACAATGTAGGCATCAGGGGTACCAAGAGTCTTGCATTTCCGTGGCTGGGGGTTAATGAGATACTGAAATTCAGGCACTGGTGGTAATTCAGTTCATCACAAAACCCAGTTTGGTGAGACTTACAGACATTTGGGGTATATACTAATCCAGTTTTCCAAAGAGCAAATCAATCCTTTGGAGTTACAAAGTAACTGTCTCTGTCTTTACAACATGGAATAAAACTAACATTTCTTTCTTTAAGCAATAAGAACAAGGAATTAACAAATCTCCTATGCTAAACCCTTTAATACCAGATTAGAAACAACTAGCTTACTTTTATGTCTACCCTAGTCAAATCAGGCAGAAAATTGAGCAATTACATGTCTGTTTGCTTAAATTATGTAAAGAATTTCTTAATAGGCTACTTTGTTTTGTTTCTGTAGACCAACACCCATCTGACTTAAGTGGGATATTTATTTAGCTACATAACATTTTGATGAAGCTATTTTGATGAGCAATATTGGCGCAGCTCTTTTGCTGTGAAGACATTTTGACCACACTTAGTAAGAAAAGAGAAGATAAAACCCTACTAAACTTACAGCTCAAAAAGATTAAAATGTTTTATGTAAAATAGACATCCTCACCTTTAGTCCCACTTCATCCCCACCTTGTTTACAATGAAATTTTCCTTTTTTATAGACAGGAAATTTTAATACGTTTGAATATAAAAACTTAGGGGCAAGAATGCAAATGAAAAACACAGACCCAAGAAAATAAAATTTCAAAGGAATAGCACAGTTTAACACTCATCCTTTTTTTTTTTTTTTTTTTAGGCCAAGTCTCACTGTTGCCCAGACTGGAGTGCAGTGGCACAATCTCTGCTCACTGCAACCTCCGCCTCCCAGGTTCAAATGATTCTTGTGCCTCAGTCTCCCAAGTAGGCTGGGACTACAAGCATGAGTCATTATGCCCCGCTAATTTTTGGATTTTTAGTAGAGATGTGGTTGGCCAGGCTGGTCTCGAACTCCTGGCCTCAAGTAATCTGCCTGCCTCGGTCTCCCAAAGTGTTAGGATTATAGGCGTGAGCTACTGTGCCCGGCCTAATGCTCATTCTTATACTACCCTCAGTGCAAATTTTGGCAGACTTATCTGGCTGATTTTGTGGAATATTGCTGGATAGTATGGTTCCCTTGTCCTAACACTTGAAACTAGAGACAATTTGGGACAAGTACTCTTATAAGAAATTTATATTAATAAGTATGCCAGAAAATAAAATGTAATGCTACCCAAATATAATCCAAGTCTCCCTGTTTCTTTTCAGCTGCAAACGCCTCTGAATTGTCTGTGTCCACTTCTCTCTATAACCCTATTGGTGCCTCTTTTGATGCCACCTAGTCTCCAGATGTGTCCTGTTACTCTATTACGGTGTCACCTACTGACAGTCATTGTGCTCAATATAACTTTTTGCTTTTTTTCTTGCTTGTTTTCCCCCAGGTCAGTGTGAAGTGAACTTATTTCTATTTTCTTGAAGGTTCACAACTTTTCTCTTTTCTTCATCTTTTTTTTTTTTTTTTTTTTTTTTTCTGTATGGCCAAAGAAAGCTTTCCCATTTCCACTGATTTTCTTTTTCTTCTCAAATTAGTGCCTCAAATGCCTCTCTGAAAACTCAAGTCCACCAATGACAACAGTCTATTTTATTAATTTTGTATTACTTTCCAGTGAAGTTAATTTACATAACTGTAGTATAAAATACAGATTTAATCAAGAGGCAAAATAGGAGGGATGGTGAACAAATTATGATGTCAGATAAACAACTACTGCCAATGGTTGTTTCCATTTATTTTTAAGAGACCAGCATTTGATTACCCAGAACACAAGCAGGCACGCACTTGGCAGTGTTTTCCCTACCCAGCTATTGTGGTGCCTTGTATGGGTGCAGCCATGGCCAGTCACCTTGGTTCCTTCTCTTGGAGCCTGCTACTGCTTCTTCTCAAGGTGGTTCTGCCTGATCCAGGACACTGGCTTAATCATTAAAATGGAAGGTATGGCTGTTCACTAAAGATTTATCTCTATCAAACCTGAATAACTGGAATGAAATATTCTTTATTACTAAATTCTAGATTGTGGTCTTTGTCTCCTCAACAGTTTCTTGATTTTTATTTTTTAAGAGACAGGGTCTTGCTCTGTCACCTAGGCTGAAGTGTAGTGGTGCTATCATAGCTCACTGTAATGAACTCCTGGGCTCAAGTGATCCACCTGCCTCAGCCTCCCAAGTAATTTGGACTACAGGCACATGCTACTATGTCTGGTTAATTTGATTTTTCTTTCTTTTTTTTTTTTACAGGAGAAAAAATGAAGAGAAGCTACTCTTTCCTTTTTGGCAACAAGCAACCTTTCCTTAAATTATTGGGTCACCATAGAGATTTCCAAATTATTATTACTTTTGTTTCATCAGCTGTTTTTTTTTTCCTTCTAGTTATAAATGATTTCAGCAGTTACCTTAGCTCTTCTCAATAAACTTTCATTTACATACCTTCTCATTATTTTACTGTTGCTTTATAATGCCTCTGGCCTTTGCTAAGTATGGTACTTCGACAACAAGATATTTTTTGGTTTTGTATTCAACAGTTTCTTTTGCAGTTCTTATATTTTCTGACTGATTATACTTTTAGGTGGTGCTATGGTGTGAATGTGTCCCCTAAAGTTTTGTGTTGGAAACTTCATCCCCAATGCAACAGTTTTGAGAGGTGTTTGGATAACGGGGACCTTTGAGAGGTGTTTGCATCATGAGGGACAATGCCCTCATGTATGAATTAACAGCATTATCCCAGAAGCGTATTAGTTATGGCAGAAGTAGATTTCTTTTTTTTTTTTTTTTTTTTGAGACGGAGTCTCGCTCTGCCGCCCAGGCTGGAGTGCTGTGGCCAGATCTCAGCTCACTGCAAGCTCCGCCTCCCGGGTTCACGCCATTCTCCTGCCTCAGCCTCCCGAGTAGCTGGGACTACAGGCGCCCGCTACCTCGCCCGGCTAATTTTTTTGTATTTTTTAGTAGAGACGGGGTTTCACCGTGTTAGCCAGGATGGTCTCGATCTCCTGACCTCGTGATCCGCCCGTCTCGGCCTCCCAAAGTGCTGGGATTACAGGCTTGAGCCACCGCGCCCGGCCGTAGATTTCTGATAAATGGATCAGTCTGACCTTCCTTCTCTCCCTGCTCTCTCACACTCTCTTGCCCTTCCACCTTCTGCCCTGAGATGACACAACATGAAAGCCCTCACCAGATGTCAGCACCATAATCTTGGACTTTCTCACCTCCAGAACTGTGAGAAATCAATTTCTTTATAAATTACTCAGTCTGTGGGATTCTGTGATAGCAACATAAAATGGACCAAGACAGGTGGCCTATATGTTGAATAATTGATTTTTAAATTTTTTGTTATGTAAACTTCCACTCTGATATATATGTGCAAAATTTAAGTACATTGTCAAAACAGAAAAGTAACCTTTTCCGTCTTAAATGATTAATATCCATATAATACTCAAGTGCTATAAATCTCTCTTTAAAAGTTCTTCTATATTCTCTTTCTAATTTTGAATCAAGGGCTGAAAATTAATTCAACAGGCTAACTTTTCTTAATATATCAAGTGAGTAAGCATGTTTACATGTGTTCGTTTTCTTATGGCCTGCAGGAGTTGGTAGGAAATAAAAGGTCCAAAATAAATAGATTTTGGTGGACATATTAGTAGAAGCAGGTTATGTGAGATATAACAAAGTGAAAGAACCTCCTCGTACTTGGAAGCTTTTGGGTATTGATGGACTGATCAAAACAGGTGAGGCTGGCAGGAAGCCTGTAGTGTTTCTAGATTTGTGGCAGTGTAGGAAGCTAGACTTTGGCTGATGGGTAGGAGAGTTACTGGGAAATGAGCTAAGCTTGCTGTCAGGAATTATTAAGTGAAGGGGTTTATAGAACAGTAACTTGGAGCTGGATTCTCTTAAAGAAGTCTGTGCCCAGTACCAAAGGAACTAAAGGAAAGGGTGGGGATAAGGGAATGGGGCCACGACCTGGGTGGAACATGGTCTCTCCTCCTCTAGGATGATTTGGAAGGCTGTGGAGCAACCTGAAGTCCCCAGACACACATGGGAAGAGAGGTGTGTGGAAGGCATTGAAGAGAAACATTGCTACTTTATAATTTTATCTGGTTACAAACATTTAAACGGTTTAAATTTACAAGTATTTATACAGTTTTCTGCTGTTATGTGTTTGTGTTTACAGTAACTATTTAAAATCTACCAGAGCACCAATTAACAATTTATTCCACTCTATGGTTTCTTTCTAATCTAATTGCTCTGTCCCTATAAAGTGTCAAAATTGTAGATAAATACAGTGTTTTCTCACAGACACATCTATTTGGAGCCTTCTTATGGATAGCGTTGAGTGCCAAGGTTACCATGAGTGTGCAAACATGAGTTGACCAAGAAAAGTGATTTTCATCTTGTTTTCCCAAAGGGATATTCAAAATGCATAGAGTAATATAAAGTAATTTCTATTTAATTAAAAGTAAAAAGCATCCTGTGTAAGAAATTTGACTAAAATAAAATTCTAATACTCCTGGAGCTAAACTAGAGGCAATTTATTTAAAAACATCTGAAAATGTTGACAGTGCTACATTTGGGTTCTAAGAGCAATCATTTTCACTCACATGTGGACACAGCATAACAGGTAAATGGAAATATGAATCAAGAAAAATAAATTAATTTTATCTTAGCCATGTACACAATTTAGAGAGTCTGCATCAACTAGATAGTTTCCTCATAACTTTGTGTGTATAGTCGAACACCTGGAGAAAAATAGCTCTTTGATACTTTGGAGCATCACTTTTGAGTAACGTTCAGATAGCTGAGTCAGAATGTTTTCTCATCAATCCAAAAGCTATTGTTCACTGTTGACTAATTAGTTCTAGTTTTCGGCTAACTGGGGATCAACATCCACTCCCTTCATGGTTTCAAAGGAAATAGGGAACAACATTTCCTTTAATTATCAACAGTATCTTAGGCTTAATCACAGAACTACTTTATTTGATATGGGACAAATCCCTAAAGTAAAACACAACATTTATTGGACTAGTAAAGAAGAAAATGTTGGTATTAACATGTATTCATGAAAATGTGTTTCCGTGCTGCCAAGAGATGGACAAAGTATACTGGGAAAAACTTATTTTCTATTACTAACTTCAGATTTATTTTTCAAACTATGAGCTTGTCTTTCATCACCTAACCAGCTCCACCTTCTAAGTGAAGTATTTGATCATGCCACTCCAGAGATGTCACTCTTCTCAACTACTGAGCATTCATTGCCTCTACACATTCATACTTCCTTATGATATTTACTTTTTCCTCCCTTTAAAAACACTTTTTTTGACTGAGCCTAGCTCTTTTGCCCAGGCTGGAGTACAGTGGTGCAATCTTGGCTCACTGCACCCTCTGCCTCCCAGGTTCAAGGGATTCTTCTGCCTCAGCCTCCCGAGTAGCTGGGATTATAGGCGTGTGCCAACATGTTTGGCTAGATTTTGTATTTTTTGTAGAGGTGGGTTTCACCATTTTGGCCAGGCTGGTCTCGAACTCCTGACCTCAAGCTATCAGTCAACCTCGGCCTGCCAAAATGCTGGGATTATAGGCGTGAGCCGCCGCGCCCGGCCTCCTCCGATTTTTTTGTATTGTAGTAAAATACACACAAAATTACCATCTTAACCATTTGTAAGTGTCAGTGGCATTCAGCACATTACCATTGTCGTGGAACCATCACCACCATCCATCTCCATAACTCTTTCCATCTTGCAAAACTGAACCGCCCAATCACACTTACTTTTTATGAGGTCTAAATAATTTCTTATTACTCTTATCACTCCGACATTGTAAGCCCTGTGCATGCGGCACCCAAGTATTAGTTATAACATACATATAGGGTATCTACTACTAGGCATTGTTCTAAGTGCTTTGCAAATGTTAACTGGCATAATTATTTATCTTTGTATGTTCTGCAGGATCTAGCAGGTGCTTTGCATGTGAGAGCCAAAATATTTGAGGAATGAATTTCGGTACCACTTAAACACTTCTCAGTGACTCTGGCTGTTATTCTGGTTGACAAGTTAGGAAAGGAGCAGGTTACCTTGGGGAAAACGACTTTGGGGCGTAATCTGATATTAGGTTGCAAGTTTAAAGAAGTCCTTTATTTTAGCCACATTTAGGCCAGGTTTCTAATAAGGGAAGCTAAGAGGGAAGTTATTCCTAAATGATAGAGAATATAGGAAGTGACTCAAGGCAGTTAAGGTCTTGGGTTTCTAGGAGCACCGCGTTCAACTACACGAAGACTCGGGCAACGCGGAGACCCAGGGATGGGGCAGCCTGGGATCTGTCCGCCGGGTAGCGGGCGGGGGCGGGGTTTCGGGCAGGGGAGGGGCCGGGCTGGGCCGGCCGGGGCGGGGCGCGCGACTGCTCCGGGCGGCGATGGCGGCGGACGGGGACTGGCAGGATTTCTATGAGTTCCAGGAGCCGACCCGGAGCCTCCTGGACCAGGAGAACTGTAACGCGAGCCCCGAGGCCCGGGCGGGGGCCGGGGCGGGCGGGGGCGCCGACGGTTTCCCGGCCCTGGCCTGCAGCTTGGAGGAGAAGCTGAGCCTGTGCTTCCGCCCCTCGGATCCGGGCGCCGAGCCCCCGAGGGCGGCCGTGCGGCCCATCACGGAGCGCAGCCTCCTGCAGGGGGACGAGTGAGTGCGGGCCCCGGCTGGGAGCGGGCGGGAGCCTCCCCTGCCCCTCGCCCGACCAGCCGGCCCGCCGGCCGCAGCTCCTCCTAACGCTCTCCTTCCGCCTCCATGGACGCGGGAGTCCCCGCCCTCTCACCTCCCTCCTCGGGCCGTCGGCCTCTGCTCGCCCAGCGATTTAAATCCCCTGCCCCCCGCCCGCCAAGCGCCCTGAAAACCTCCGCCTCGGTGCCTCCCGCCCTCCTTCCTGCAAACCAAACCCTCGTTTGCTTTAGAGGGGAATCGCCAGTGCAGAGCCCATAGTTTGAGACGGCATCTCCCGGGGCACGTGTGTCGCCATTCATTCACTCAAGTCGCATTTATTAAGCACCTGCTGAGTGCCAGACGCCGCTTCGCACAGGGAACACCAAAACGACTGGACATTGTCCCTCCCAAATTAGGACACGACGTAGGATGGGAGATAGATGTGTAAACAAATATTTGTATGGATGTAATTAGTGCTGCAATGGTTATATGCACCAAATGTGGGAGACTTAAAAGCGTATGTCTGGGGGAGAGTCAGGAAAGACTATAGAGAAATGTGCAAACGAGATCTGACTGATGAGTGGGAGTGTGCCTGGCAGGTGGAAAAACGTCTTACTTTCAAGGTGGAGTATATTGCCTGTGCATAATTACCAACGAGCGAGGCAGCATTTAGGGCACAGGAATCTGTGGGACCCATCCGAGAGTCCTGGTAGAGTGCGAGCCGCCACAGAGACGAAAACGAAGGGCCCTGCTTACTGATGGTAACGATCGCATGGTCTGGTGGGGAGACCAAGGCATACACAAGTAATATTAATAATTACAGAATCACCTAAGTGCAATGATGGAGGTTCATGGGGATTTGTGAAAGCTGGGGGAGGGGAGGCGCAGAGTTCCTGAGGGCACTTTTTAAACCTCCCTGAGCCGCAATTATAATTTGGTTGAGTTGTAATTAGGTACCATGGTCTTACCCCCAAAAGTAGGTAAATAGGAATGGTGAGAGTAAGGGAACTTGAGCATGTTGTGTATATAGGGGGAAAGGAGCCTCCGGAGAGGCTGAAGGTAAAACGAGTGGAATAAGATTGGGTGCGGTGACTCACACCTGTGATCCCAGCACTTTGGGAGGCTGTGGTGAGAGGATGGCTTGCTTCCAACATTTCGAGAGCAGACTGGGCAATATAGTGAAACCTGGTCTTTACAAGAAAATTTAAAGAATTAATGGAGTTCCATTTTAAATTAATGGAAAATTTAAAGAATTAATGGCGCATGCCTGTGGTCCCACGGACCCAGCTGCTCAGGAGGCTGAGGTGGAGGGATTACTTGAGTTCGGGAGGTGAAGGTTGCAGTGAGTGGTCATCGCACAACTGCACTCTAGCCTGGGTGACAGAGTGAGACTTTGTCTCAAAAATGAGGACATGAGAAGGAATGGATTTTCAGAGCATTAATGGAATGGAGAGACTCTTAGAGGTTAGGGAAGAAGTTTTGAGAGACAGGGCAGGAGTTACAGGCATGGAAAGGAGTTTCCAGCCTGATTGTCTCCTTTCTTCTGTGAAACAAACAGATTTATCAGGAATAAGGTAGGAAGCTTGAAAAGACAGCTTTGGGAGTGGGGCCTGTATACATGGCTGAGCAGTGGCGCAGGCCCACCAGTGTTTGGAGACTATCTCCTTTTATTGGTTCCTCTGTACTGTGTTCTGCCCAGGTGTGGAGAAGGGAAAAATTTATAATTGGATTTTATACACACGTGCATGCAGTCAGTAGCAAAAGATGACATTTTTGGAAGCCTGTTTCCAAAGAGAAGATAATTTTATGTGTATGTAGATTTAGATACTTTGAATCACTAAACCCGGGACACATTCTGGATTTAAAAATTAGTGTAGATTTATTATGTATTTGGGTTTATCAAGAGTAGCTGACTTAAGTCAATTAGAGGATTGCATGTAGATCATTACGAGTCTTTATTTCACTTAGACTGTCAGGAAAGTAGGTTATTTTAGCCTTTGCTTAAAAATATGTTGTTGCTCTTGTTAATGGTATTTAGTAGATGGTATGTTGGTGGTAATTCGTGTCTCTTGACTTGGGAATGCATAAGAAATCTCTTTTTTTTTCAGGAGTTGGGAGCTGGTCATCACTGGCATTGTTTCTTTTATATTACAGAAACATACTCACCATTGCTTGATAGTCTGTTCCAGCTCCCTTTTCACTACGTAGAATTGATAATTGTTTTACTCAGATATTGCTGTGCTTTAGGTCAGGGGGTCCCCAACCCCTGGTCCACAGACCGGTACTGGAACTGGGCCACACAACAGGAGGTGAGTGGTTGAGTGAGTGAGCAAAGCTTCATCTGTATTTCCAGCTCCTCCCCATTGCTTGCATTACCACCTGAGCCACCTCCTGTCAGATCAGCCGCAGCATTAGGTAGGCTCTAATAGGATTTAGAACTGCGCAGGTGAGGGATCTAGTTTGCAGATAGCTTATGAGAATCTAATGCCTGATGATCTGTCACTGTCTCCCCTTACCCCCAGATAGGACCATCTAGTTGCAGGAAAACAAGCTCAGGGCTCCCACTGATTCTACATTATGGTGAGTTGTATAATTATTTCATTATATATGATAATATAATAATAATAGAAATAAAGTGCACCATAAATGTAATGTGCTTGAATCACCCCAAAACCCTCCCCGACCCCTGGCACTTTATTTAACTTCTCTGAGCCTCAGCTTTTGTTTTGGTTAAATATGGATTGTATTATCTACTGAGGTTTTACTTATAAGAGTATTCTGCAGGATTCAATGTTGGTAGGACTTTGACCTCCTTGCAAAAGAGCTGTCCTGACCATTGTTTACAACTGGTTGTAATGCTTTGTGATAAAGATGAAGGCAGTTCATATGTCTTGACTGCAGAATTCTAGAAATCTTTCACTAGAGTTGCCTCTGTGTCCTTCCAACTACCATTGTTTTGACCTTGGTGGAGACTGTTAATTGGCTTTCATTTTCTTGGAAGATCAAAGTCACCCACAGGTGCTTCTAAGTATTCCTTCCCATTTGCCTTTTTCTTATAGCCTCGTTTAAGAAGGAGCAAATAAGCAGACAAAGCAAATGCCTCAAATTCTGGATTGTCTTCACCTGCTAGTGTATCCTACTCAAGTTCCTGACCAGGATTAGGTCTATAGTCACTGATATGGTTTGCCTGTGTCCGCACCCAAATCTCAACTTGAATTGTATCTCCCAGAATTCCCACGTGGTGTGGGAGGGTTCCAGGGGGAGGTAATTGAATCATGGGGGCTGGTTTTTCCTGTGCTATTCTCGTGATAGTGAATACGTCTTACAAGATCTGATGGGCTTATCAGGGGTTTCAGCTTTTGCTCCTTCCTCATTTTCCTTGCTGCCGCCATGCAAGAAGTGCATTTTGCCCCCTGCCATGATTCTTAGGCCTCCCCAGCCATGTGGAACTGTAAGTCCAATTAAACCTCTTTTTCTTCCCAGTCTTGGGTATGTCTTTATCAGCTGCATGAAAATGGACTAATACAGTAAATTGGTACCAGGAGAGTGGGGCGTTGCTGAAAAGATACCTGAAAATCTGGAAACGACTTTGGAACTGGGTAACAGGTAGAGATTGGAGTAGTTTGAAGGGCTCAGAAGACAGGAAAATGTGGGAAAGTTTGGAACTTCCTGGAGACTTGTTGAATGGCTTTCCCAAAATGCTGACAGCAATATGGACAATAAAATCCAGGCTGAGGTGGTCTCAGATGGAGATGAGAAAGTTGTTGGGAACTGGAGCAAAGGTGACCCTTGTTATGTTTTAGCAAAGAGAACTGGTGGCATTTTGCCCCTGCCCAAGAGATTTGTGGAACTTTGAACTTGAGGGAGATGAGTTAGGGTATCTGGCAGAAAAAATTTTTAAGCAGTAAAGCATTCAAGAGGTGACTTGGGTGCTATTAAAGATATTCAGTTTTATAAGGGAAGCAGAGCATAAAAGTTGGGAAAATTTGCAGCCTGACTATGCAATAGAAAAAAACTCCTCCATTTTCTGGGGAGAAATTCAAGCCAGCTGCAGAAATTTGCGTAAGTAGCAAGGAGCCTGATGTTAATCCACATGATCATGGGGGCAAATGTCTCCAGGCCTTGGCAGAGACCTTCATGGCAGCTCCTCCCATCACAGGCCTGGAGGCCCAAAAAGGAAAAAGTGGTTTCGTGGACTGGGCCTAGGGTCCGTCTGCTCTGTGCAGGCTAGGGACTTGGTGCCCTGTGTCCCAGCTGCTCCAGCCGTGGCTGAAAGGGGCCAATGTACAGCTCAGGCTGTGGCTTCAGAGGGTACACGCCCCAAGCCTTGGCAGCTTCCATGTGGTATTGAGCCCTTGGGTGCACAGAGGTCAAGAATTGAGGTTTGGGAACTTCCTCCTAGATATCAGAAGATGTATGGAAATGACTGGATGCCCAGGCAAAAGTTTGTTGCAGGGGCGAGGCCTTCATGGAGAACCTCTGCTAGGGCGGTGTGGAAGGGAAATGTGGGGTTGGAGCCCCCACACAGAGTCCCTTTTGGGGTACTGCCTAGTGGAGCTGTGAGAAGAGGGCCACTGTCCTCTAGACCCCAGAATGGTAGATCCACCTACAGCTTGCACCATGTGGCTGGAAAAGCCGCAGACATTCAACACCAGCCGTGAAAGCAGTGGGGAGGGAGGCTGCACCCTGCAAAGCCACAGGGGCAGAGTTGCCTAAGACCATGGGAACCTGTCTTTTGCGTCAGCGTGTCCTGGAGTCAAAGGAGATCAGTTTGGAGCTCTAAGTTTTGACTGCCACACTGGATTTCAGACTTGCATGGGCCCTGTAACCCCTTTGTTTTGGCCAATTTCTCCCATTTGGAACAGCCGTATTTACCCAATACCTGTACCCGCATTGTATCTGGGAAGTAACTAGCTTGCTTTTGATATTACAGGCTTGTAGGTGGAAGGGACTTGCCTTGTCTCAGATGAGACTTTGGACTGTAGACTTTTGGGTTAATGCTGAAATGAGTTAAGACTTTGGGGGACTGTTGGGAAGGCATAATTTGTTTTGAAATGTGAGGACATGAGATTTGGAGGGGCCAGGGGCAGAATGATATGGTTTGGCTGTGTCCCCATCCAGATCTCAACTTGAATTGTATCTTCCAGAATTCCCACATGTTGTGGGAGGGACGCAGTGGAGGTAATTGAATCACGGGGGCTGGTCTTTCCTGAGCTTTTCTCGTGATAGTGAATATGTCTCATGAGATCTGATGGGTTTATCAGGGATTTCTGCTTTTGCATCTTCCTCATTTTCTCTTGCTGCTGCCATGTGTGAAGTGCCTTTTTCCTCCCGCCATGATTCTGAGGCCTCCCCAGCCATGTGGAATAGTGAGTCCAATTAAACCTCTTTTTCTTCCCAGTCTGGGGTATGTCTTTATCAGCTGCATGAAAATGGACTATACAGTCAGTTATTCAGTGTTTGAAAATTTCTTACCCAGGAGGTTATGAGCCAGAAAGCCAGCAAGTTTAGCGGTCTGCAGACAGCCTCTAATTCTACTTCATGGGGATTAGGGGAGATATGATTCCAACAGAGAGGAGAATAGGAATGGACCATGCATATGGGAGCTTTGCTGGGTAAATGAGTTAGTTCTCTAGAGCTTTTTGGGTTCACATTTTTATTGAGGCTAATTTTATTTTTTATTTTATTTATATATTTTTAGAGACAGAGTCTTGCTCTGCCACCCAGGCTGGAGTACAGTGGTGCCATCATAGCTCACTGTAGCCTTGAACTCCTGGGCTTAAGCAGTCCTCCTGCCTTACCCTCCCAAAGTAGCTGGGACTGCGGGCACATGCCACGGGCCTGGTCAATTCAATTTTTTTTTTTTTTTATAGAGCTATGGGTCTCCCTTTTGCCACCCAGGCTGGTCTTGAACTCCTGGCTTCAAGCAGTCCTCCCACTTTGGCTTCCCAAAGTGCTGGGATTACAGACATGAGCCACCAGGCCTGTCCCTAATGTGCATTTTAAAGCCAAACATCATTTGGGATGTTATGCTTTTAGCATTTGCAGTCCTATTGCTGCTTCTTTTTAGCAGCCAATCCCTATTTGTTACTATGTTATGTCTGTATTTTAACATTTTCATTCTTGGGCTTAATATCTAGGTGATGGGTTGATAGGTGCAGCAAATCACCATGGTGTCCTGCAATGGATCCCGGAACTTAAAAAGAATTTCATTCTTATGTTTATGTCCCAACCAGGATTGTTTTTGTATCTTAGTGTCTTACACACTTGGAAAGAAAGCCTATTGCTTATTCACAATTAGATACCTAATATACATTTTAGGGTGTTTTTTCTACATGACATCTTTGTGTATACCTCTAGCTAGTAAGTAGCTCATCTGTTTAGTGTTTAACTTTACTTATCCCAATTAGATTTCAAGTCAATTGCATCTCTGAACTTTAATTTTTCTTAAAACATCATGTTTTATTGTGCTGATTATTACTTTAGTATTGAAACCTGAATTTTGGTCATGAAATTTGAGTTTGGTATTCTTATCTGGTGTGGTTTGGGACTCTCTTCAATACAGCTCTTTTGAACTAATGCTTAGAGTGATGGAGCTGGAAGGAGCATCTGCTTCTTGTCCAGGTCTCTCATTTATAGAAGGGCAGAGGATACCTAGGGAGGTTAAGGGGCTTGGCCAATAACTCGTTTGAAGAAGGATAGAGACAAGCGTTTGTTTCCCTAGTCTCAGTCAAATGCCCTTTCCATTTTACCCTCTTGCCTCCCTGTAATGCTGTTGGGTAATAAGGTCAGGTAACTGCATTGGATAGAGCCTGTGTGCATTTTATTGTGAACTCCCTCTCCTCCTTTTCATCGTATCTGCCTTAGTGCTTAGCTTCTTTATTACAAATTAGATACTAAATCCTGTTCTCACATTGAGAGTGAATTCTTTCTCCAGAAAAGATAACAAACCTTTTGTTTGAGAGAGATTTTCACTTTTTGAAATGGTCTGTGTGTTTGAAGTTACAGAAGAAAAAGAAGTGCAATGCACAGTTGTATTTATTACTCATGTGACCCTGGAAACATTTCTTACCCTCTCTGTGTTTCAGTTTTTTCATCTGTAAAATGAGGATAATAATGGTTCCCCCTTCTAATGTTGTTTTCGAAGATTACATGAGTTAATACATGTAAATTGCTTAGAACAGCGCCTAGCACCTAATACAATGGAAGTGTTGCCTGTTGCCTATTGGGAGTTTTCTGTACGCCTTCACCTTCCCTTAGGACCTTCTTGTCAGCCCCGTTTTGTGATTTTTCACCTAGTTTTTGTTTAGGAGACTCTACTTTGTTGATGTTTTTCTGAGAAACAATGTGCTTTCTGTTTTTCTCCTTTGACATTTGGTGATCATCTTTCACTGAATGTTTGTTTAAGAAAGACGTACAGAATGTTAATTTTCATTGATTGTAGCTTTCTTCTTTTTAAGGATTTGGAATGCCCTGACGGATAATTATGGGAATGTGATGCCTGTAGACTGGAAGTCATCGCATACTAGGACCTTGCACTTGCTTACTCTGAACCTCTCAGAAAAAGGGGTAAGTTAGGAATTGAACCAACAGAGTTTGAATAACTCATGCTGGTAATACAACTAAAACAGCAGCATTTCTGCTTAACTCAGATTCATTGACCTGCCTCTCATTTCCGAACTTATGGCAGTTGGGGTGGCTCTGTCTTGCTGTCTTGGCTCTAGGGCCATTACCTCACTGGCACATTCCTCCAGTTCTTCTCCAGCACACTCACTTCTGTATGTGTAGCTAAATTTCTATTGCAATTTTTTTTTTTTTTTTGAGACGGAGTCTTGCTCTGTTGCCCAGGCTGGAGTGCAGGGGCTCACTGCAACCTCTGCCTCCTGGGTTCAAGCAGTTCTTCCACCTCAAACTCCTGAGTAGCTGAGATTACAGGCATGCACCACCACGCCCGGCTAATTTTTGCATTTTCAGTAGAGATAAGGTTTCGCCATGTTGGCCAGGCTGGTCTTGAACTCCTGACCTCAGGTAATTCACCTTGGCCTCCCAAAGTTCTGGGATTACAGGCGTGAGCCACTGCGCCTGGCAGTGATGATGCACTGCAACACTCAGTAAAATTTTGATGCACTGAAACACTCAGTAAAAATGCTAGCCTTTGGTTTAATATACTGAGGGTATTGGAATCTCAACATGGAGTTAACTTTTGAATGAGTGTAGTGACCTGCTAGACATGATATGTTGTCAGGAGACTATGTATTCCTGTGAATACTAGAGAACCTTTAAAAGACAATTTAGTTCTTGGCTTTTTAAATATGGTCTTGGCTAACTTATCTTTCTTGAGGGCTCCTGTGTATGTCCTGGTATTATAAAGTGAAGATGCCTTGACTAAGAATGTGAGCACAAGTGATAGGACAGGTAGGGGGCAGAAAAGGGCAGAGAATTACTTGAAATGCAAAATCACAGTGTTAACTTTGTTTAAAGCTGTTGAGAAACATAGTCAAGTTATCTAAATTTCAGGCTGTGTAAGTTCCTTATCAAATAATAATGTAAACTCATGCCAGATCTTGCCTGCTCTTTATTTCGTTAAGTGTAATTATGTGATTATTGGGAGTGTAGTGCAGTAGGCCTGTCAGTATTTTAAATAGTATGGTTAATGTTTTGTTAAAAGGATTTTCTTATATATGTAATCAGAAAAGCCTACTGTTATTATTTTCTAGTAAAATGTAGAATTCTGGCTATATTTCCCAGTATTCAGTAGCGATGGAAATCTTCCTGACTGTGCCAATCATTAATCCCATTAAGTTTTGCACACTGACCTGGCATACATTTAATGAAAAGGAACAAAATGAGGGATCTTTTGCTCTGTCTTATGTTTACTTAGGTCCTGGCTATCATTTTGGGCTTAGTTCAAGTTTCCCTTCCTCTCTGAAGCTTCCTATTACTGTTTTAGCCTTCGCTGATCTCATGGAATTATACAATTTTAGAGTTGGAAGGGGCTTTAAAGGACACTTAATCCAGCCTCTCACTTGGGGGGAATCCCCACCTCCAGCATCTCTGACAGATGGTCATTTAGCCATGGCCTAAATCCCTGCACGGAAGGAAAACACACTCCGCTCTGTGGGAACTGATGGCACTTGTGGGGCTGTGAACTTGGAAAGGACTTGTTATCTGTGCCACGGGGTTTAGTCTTGTTGTCTCATGGGTGCTAGTCCCCAGAGCACTTTGTCCCTGTCTCTAAAATGACCACTGCCTTCTCTTGTTAATCATATGTTTCTGGGTGTGTCACTAGATTGTGACTTCCCGGCAGGTATTTATATTTGTCGTTATAGTAACTATACTGTTCCTGGCACATAGTAAATATGAAGATACCTGTTTATTGAGTGAATAAGTGAGTAGCCTTGTTGGTGAAACTGTAGGGCCAGAGATCATGATAGAAAGGTTGTAAAAGAATATTTTCTATATTATTTAAAATAATGCAGAATGCACTGAAACCAGTCCATGGGTACTACTTTTTTGACATATTAAAAATAGCATAGAAGAGTTTTCATTCATAGTTTCAAAGACAGGCCCATTAGCAGCATGAATGAGACACATTAATCCAATTTCATTGACTAAATATACAGCGGGTGTACTGTATCCTCTGGTTTCGCATCTGCTGCTTTAGCCAACTGTGGATTCAAAAACTTGAAAAAAAAACCCACAGTAAAATGACAGCAATAAAAAATAATAAAAACAAAAAACCAATACAATATAATAACTATAAACCATTTACCTTGTATTAGGTATTGTAAGTAATTTACATATAATTTAAAATTTACAGGAGGATGTGCACAGGTTATATGCAAATACTACCCCATTTTATATAAGGGACTTGAGCATCTGCAGATTTTGGTATTGGGGTATCCTGGAACCAATTTCCCATGGATACTGAGGGACTGCTGTATATCTTGTATTGTTCTTAGATTGCATCTTGGGAAGTCGCTCCCTTTTGCTGCCTTTTGAATGTTATTTTCAATGCCAGGGTAATGATATAGCCACGGTAGTGATTAGTAATGACGTAGAGTTTAATGCAAGTACTGACATTAAAAAGCCTTACTGGCCGGGTGTGTTGGCTCATGCCTGTAATCCTAGCACTTTGGGAGGCCGAGGTGGGTGGATCACCTGAGGTCAGGGGTTTGAGACCAGCCTTACCAACACGGTGAAACCCTGTCTCTATTAAAAATACAAAACTAACTAGGTGTGGAGGCACATGCCTGTAACCCCAGATACTTGGGAGGCTGAGGCAGGAGAATTGCCTGAACCTGTGAGGCAGAAGTTGCAGTGCGCTGAGATCGCGCCACTGCACTGTAGCCTGGGTGACAGAGCGAGACTCTGTCCCCCCCAAAAAAAAAATCAAAAACAGCCTTACCTGGAAAAACTCAGCAGATGAAAGTGAACACGTGATCATTCACCTATCATCTCTCTGTTGTGACATGACTATTCCAGTGATGAATAGAATTGAAATTAGAACTGTTTCTCAGGGAGGATTAGTACACACTGAGTTTCTGAAAAACAAATGGGCAACAAGGACTGTGTAAGAAGCCACCACGTCATGCTATTACACAGCATATAATTAAACATTTTTTTTTAACCTGGCAAAGTTAACTGTATTTACCATTGCCACCTGGTGCTCTATTCGTGCCATGATTAAGCTAAGTAAAATTTACCTTTTGAAAGCATTCTTTAGATTATTTTACTTATAAAACAAAGTCTATAGAAATTTTTTTTTTTGACAAAAGGAATTTTTTTTTGCATTCAAGTGAGAAAAACATTCAGGAAAACTAGTTTGCTAGATTGCAGTTTAAAATTTTTCTTTGAAGATTAAGATGGCACACTTCTAAATTTGATAGGTCTTTTTTAGAGTAAGGCAACTGGTATCTTTCACATTCTTACGTGGGCACATTTTTTCCGGTTGATGTATCTTCAGTTTTATACAGGGAAACAGTACCACCAGGTCTGTATCTAACCCTGGCATTGGAAGGAGTGATGGGAATGCTTGGCAAAGAGAAGGCACATTTATGCCGAATGGGAGAGTGAATAATGATACCCAGGACAGCTAGGGCTAGTTTGCACAGCCTGAAAGGTATTCCAGCTCTTAGCATATGCCGTCTCTGTGGGGAATGGACTTGGCTCTCTCTCTGGAAAGATGATCTGGGATCATTTCTGTTGTCATGGAAATTTATTATAATAGTTTACTGTTATTACTCATGTGTTTTGGCCATAGAACTATTCTAAATCTGGTGCCATTCTTGAATATGCTTATATGATAGAATGCTTCTCATTCATTTCAGCTTAAGAACATCTTCTGTGCTGTATTTCTCCTTCCATGTACATTTCTTTCAGGACAGGGACTTTTGTATGCATCTTTATACCTTTAAGAGTAGAAATAAGAAAAAGATAATAACATCTTCCATAGAAGCAATTTGATTGATTGATTGATTGATAGATTGAGAGGGTGTCTCCCTCTGTCGCCCAGGCTGGAGTACAGTGGCGCCATCCTAGCTCAGGGTAGCCTCCAACTCCTGGGCTTAAGTGATCTTTCCCCTCCATCTTCCTGAGTAGCTAGGACTACACAGGAGCACTGCCATGCCTGGCTAATTTTAAGAAAAAAATATTTCTGTATATTTCTGTACAAGGTCTTACTGTGTTGCTCAGGGTGGTCTTGATTTCCTGACTTCAAGAGATCCTCCCACTGTGGCATCCCAAAGTGTTGGGATTACAGGTGTGAGCCATGGCAACCTGGGCTTCCTTAGGAGTAATTTTTTTTTTCTTTTGAGACATGGTCTGGCTCTGTTGTCCAGGCTGGAGCACAGTGTGCCATCTTGGCTCACTGCAACCTCCACCTCCTGGGCTTCAGTGATCCTCCCACCTCAGCCTCCTGAATAACTGGGAGTACAGGCATGTGCCATCATGCCCAGCTAATTTTTTGTAGAGACGGGATTTCACCATGTTGCCCAGGCTGTTCTCAAACTCCTGAGCTCAAGCAATCCACCCGCCTCAGCCTCCCAAAGTGCTGGGATTACAGACATGAGCCACTGTGCCCACCTCGGATTAATTTTAAAATTAAAACTTTTAGTATTGATAAGCCAGAAGGGGAAAAAGAAAACAAAATCATGGTCCTCAAGCTGAAATATAGGAAGAGTGATTGGGAAGGGGGTGTAAAGGGTTTGAAGTGTAAGGATCGATGAAGCTAATCGGTAGGTCTACTCCATGGTATCGACACGCCTTTGTGATAACAGTGTACCACGTTTTCATCTTCTGCAATATTGAAATCATACATCCCCTCTCATCAAGAGCCTACTCTCTTGATCTTTCTCCTTCTTTTAAACATGAAATTGTTAAAGGAACAGCTGTCATAGTTTAAAGAGTAAATTAGAACTATAGGACTTAAATGAAAAGGCATTCTCTGCTCCACTTACCTCATCCTTGATTTCTCCTTACCAGAGGTGACCACTTTAAATATCAGCTATTTCTTCTAGCAGATAACATGCTCATGCCATTTTACTCGGTATTATTTTCTCCATTTTAGACTTTATTTCTTTATTTTCTACCCAGAGAGTGAAGGTTTAGCTCTCTTACTGTCCTTTGCCAACCCCTGACACCATACCCTCCCAAAAACTTCCCTTTCCCCATCTTCCCAATATAATTACATCAACATCTGGGGTTGAATTAATCTTCATCATTTATATTTACTTTTTTAATGTGCAGTTGACCCATTTTGATATATTTAAATTTTCTCTTTTTCTACTTCGGTTTTTTCTTAGGATACTAACTGCCTTTTTGTGGTTTATTTAGTTTATAATTAGCTGACCCATTCAGCCTCAGTAGAGCCAAAGAACTCATTTTAGTAAATGGACTGCACCAGGTAATCTATCTAGTCCTTCTGCTCTCCCTCCCCACTCACCTCTCCCTCTTCTCCATGCTCTCTGCAGTAACAATTCTGAGTGTTACTCTCTAGTTTAGCTTTACAGTCGTCATTCTGGGATTTTCACTTTACTATCATTATGAGAATTCTCTTTGTCACTTGTTATTAGACCACATGTCTTTTTTCTTTTTCATTTTCCTTCTGGTAGCTTTTTGAGAAAGGGCACATGAGAGGTAAGTTTTTTCAGAACTTGTATGTCTGAAAATGTCTTTATCCTAAGCCCCTGCCTACTTGTTTTAGCTGGATATAGGATTCTAGGATGGAATTTCTCCTAATACGGAAGTTACATTGATGATTTTCTAGCATCTATTGTTGCTATTGAGAAGTCACATGACATTTTGATTCCTGATCCTTTTAATGTGATGTGCTTTTTTTTTTTCCTCCCTGGAAGCTTTTAGATTCTTCTTTTTTCCACACAGTGTTCTGAGTTCATGATGCTGTGTGTTGAAGGCCATGGCCAGGCCTTCGCTAGGCTGATGGTGCAATAAGAAATAAAATGAGAAGGGATATCGTTACTGTGCAGGAGCCTGGCGTTGCGCTGTAGGGTTGTAGGTGGACCCTGCAGTGTTGATGAGGCTCTTCTCCCAGTCTAATGTTGGAAAGTCGACATGCGGGTGCTTCTTCCCTTGGCCCTTCTCACCTGTAGGTTTCTTACTCTGTAGGCTGTGTTCGCCTGCAGACTCCAGATGCTCATGTTATGAAGAACTAGGGAAGCACTAGGGACCTACATCCACTCCATTGTGTCCTCAGCTTTAGATATATATCCTTTGCATGGGTAAATAATTTTGCCAGGTAAAAGTTTATCATTTTAGTTATACACTGTGTAATAGAATGACATGGTGGCTTCTAACGTAATCCTTGTTGCCCATTTATTCTTTGGGAACTCAGTGTGTGCTAATCCTTCCTGAGGAATAGAGTTCTAATTTCAGTTCCATTCAGCACTTGAATGGTCATGTCGTAACAGATAGCTAGATGATAGACAGATGTTCACTTGTTCATTTTAATCTGCTGAGTGTTTTCAGGCCAAGTTTTTACAATCAGTACTGGTACTAAACTCTAAGTCATTATTAAGGGGGCTGTTTATATTGGTGTGGGCAGAGTTAAGGGAAACTAACTAGATGTGGTGCAGTCCCCCAGGCTGGCAACAGAAACTGGTGCTTTAGCTGTCCTGGACGTGAAGAGGTAAGGAGGGGGAGAGATTACCAGAAACTGTGGAGATGTGGAGATGGGCTGTGTAGGAGAAGTCTGCTAATGAGAGCTATGGCTTTGGTGAAGAGCCATAGTCAACAAATGACAGTCTGACAGGGAGGAAGACAGCAGAATACATACCCAGCCCTCACCATCCCACCTTCCGGTCTCCCAGTGTCTGCCAGTAGGGTTGAACCCACCTGGAAGCCAGACAACAAGGGCATCCTTTGATGTCCTCCATACCTCCTGGAGCACAGAGCAGGGTGGAAGATGGTGAGGAGGTGAGTGGTGAATCACCAGCTCAGTTAGGTTTAAAGATGTTCTTGGAGCCTAGGGTTATTAGTTTTTGTTAAGAAGAAATGTGCAATTGGAAGGGCTAAGTGTGACGCTCATGGACAGATTCCGCCTTTCAGGGAGTTGATCATCTTTTACTCAAATATTAGAAGTTAGTTTGCAAGTAACTAACTTTTATGTTTTCTTTAGAATGTTAACGTCTACCAGTCTTACTGTTGATTGCTAAACCTACCCATATTCTCCCTTCTATTCACTGTAAATTCCCTATGACTTGCTAACGAATACTGTATTTTTTCTGCATATCTGTCAGCTTTTATAGCAGCCTTATGCAGCATCTTAGCGATTTCATATTTATTCTACATTCTTCTCATTTCTGTTCAAGATGAATATGTACTCATTGCCTAGTACAGAGTGATTGTAATAATTTCTCCCTCTCGAGGGAAAGCTCTCAATAGTTGCTTTTCTCTGCAGCCTCTTTTACTCAGAGCTGTTAACTTTGTTTTGATCAGGATGTCCTGCTTTTAATGGTGGGTATTTTTGTTTTTAGGTAAGTGACAGTTTGCTCTTTGATACGTCAGATGATGAAGAGCTGAGAGAACAGCTGGATATGCACTCAATCATCGTCTCCTGTGTTAGTGATGAGCCCCTCTTCACGGCAGACCAGGTATAGAGGAGATACTCAGCAACGCAAGGAAAGGAGACTCTAGAGCTGAAAAATGGCTTCTTCTTGTGACAGTAAATGATGGCTGTTGGTTTACTTATCTTTCCTATTTTTTTCTGGTTATACAGGCTTAATAGTTAACTCTTCCACAGAGAAAAATAAGTATTTGTGACCTGAAGCAGAAGGGATTATGTGAGTTGGGAAGATTTCCAACATAGGCCTTGTTGAAGAGTATAGCAAGGTACCAAGGAAAGCTTATTGCTTAACCCCAAACCAGAAAAATATTGTGAATTTCCTTGTTCCTTTAGATTTACCCAAACACGGACAAACTGTAAAGTATCTGTGTAGAAATTATTTAGTATCTTCGAAACCCTCGGTAAAAAGCATTCGCATGTATTAAAGTAACATATTGTGTGCCCCAGAAAGAAGTGAGCATTATTCCCGTGGAATGTGCTAATAAGGTCAACCCCGTATTCACTTAAAACCAGTCGAATCAGCTTTCTCATTTTCTGAATACTCTTCCCACCTCTGTTGTATTGTTGAAATGTGATGCCAGAACTTCTTCCTGAAATAAAATGTTCCATGGCTACTTGGACTGTGAATTCTACCACACTCTATTTTTAGGCTGGAAAGACAAGGTCAGTAAGGAGATACATTATGGCGAGCTTGGGAGGAGTACATTAAAAATTTACATTAAAATTGTGTTATTTGGATCCTCCTTAGTCATATTTGTGGTTGAATTGTTCTAGGCATGGAAAGAATGTGGTGCTTAAAAAAGCAAGGTAATAGTAGGTTGGAGGGTTGTTTTGAGATAGAAGGTAATCTAGGGATAGACACGACCTTGAGAATTCATTGTCCCCTCACTGACCTGCCTAATACCATAAACTCTCCCTGTTTTTAAGAGTTAGAATAACAGATTCTGTAGGATCCTTGAATGACTCATTGTGCCATATTATATTGCCTGTTTTGGAGACTCTTATTTAATTAACATAATCCCATCTCCTTCAGATTTGCCTTTATTTTTCCTTGGTGGAAATGTTACCTGTTAAACTTTTAATTCATGAAGCATGGTAAATATGCTCATGATGTCTTACTCTTTCATTTAATTGTATTTAATTTTTTTTTTTTACCTTTAGGTCCTTTTTTCTAACTGTTGAGTAATTTTCCTGGCTTTCCTTTACATTTTCGCTGAGTTCTATATCCTTCTCAACTTTTAGAATCTGGAACAGGGCAAGATACTGTCGTAAGATTTGAGCAGCACTGTACTAGACAGTAGATCATTGTTTCAAGGCAAATTGTATTTCTGAAGTTTTTCTGCTTTTCACAGCATTTTTCTCTTTGGACTTCTACTTTTTAAGTAATTCAAAAAATCCCTTTATTTTTCATTGAATTAATATATAAAATTTTTCTGCTGTCGAAAGAATATTTTGCTGTCGTGGAGGTAATTTCCCATTTATATATACTTTTTTTGTACTATTGTATTTTCTAAATTTTATGTCAGAATGTTTGATGAGATACGTTTAAATTGAGCACTTAGATGTCTATGGTAAATTTTCTGTTATTTGCTTTCTTCTAACGATTACTCTATGAACTGGTTCTGGTGTGTCTGAAGTAAATTATTATGTGTTTGTAGCATGATTTCCTAGACTTTGCAAGACATGTTAGGGCCTTCTGAACCATGATGGACACAGTAAATTCAACTCTATTTAGGTTTGTGTTTAGTATATTGTAATTTTTTCTTGATAAACCATGTTCACTCCTACAATCAAGATTTTGATTATTCAGAGCATCCACACCTGAACATCATTGGTTAATGGAGAATTCAGTGCATTTCTGCTCTGGGTGCCTTAGGTGAGCACCGTGTTCCAGCTAGATCATTTTCCTTTTGTTTATTTGATTAACAGTGGTATGTATGTTTTCGAAGGTTATTGAAGAAATTGAAGAAATGATGCAGGAATCACCGGACCCAGAAGATGATGAAACCCCTACACAGTCAGATCGACTTTCAATGCTTTCCCAGGAAATTCAAACTCTTAAGAGGTCTAGTACCAGCAGTTATGAAGAGAGTAAGGGAGGCTGCTTAAATTAATGATTTCTGTGCTTTTTGTCTATATCAAATATATAGTATAATCATCTCCAGAAAGCTTTGATTTAATCCTCCTTCTGTTTGTGTCTGTGTCCAGATTTGCTTTTCTGTTGTTGTTGTTGAGATGGAGTTTCACTTTTTGGCCCAAGCTGGAATGAAGTGGCGTGATCTTGGCTCACTGTAACCTCTGCCTCCTGAGTTCAAGCAATTCTCCTGTGTCAGCCTCTCAAGTAGCTAGGATTACAGGTGCCCACCACCACGCCTGGCTAATTTTTATATTTTTAGTAGAGACAGAGTTTTGCCATGTTGGCCAGGCTGGTCTCGAACTCCTGACCTCATGATCCACCTGCCTCAGCCTTCCAAAGTGCTGCCATTACAGGCGTGAGCCACCATGCTCGGCCCCAAATTTCCTCTTATAAGGACAGCAATCATATTGAATTAGAGTCTATCCTAATGACCTTATTTTAATGTCATTAAAGACCATATCTCCAAATACTGTAACATTCTGAGGTAGTAGGGGTTAGGACATCAACACATGAATCTGGAGAGGACACGATTGAGTCTATAACAAACCCCATCATATTTGAAGTGTAGAATAGATATTCAGTAATTCTTTGTCAAATGCAATTCCTGTCTATACAAATAGTCTTATGTGTTACTGTGAAGAATTTTGGGAACCATGGATCTGTTTGACATATATGAGAATAATTAATTCTAGAAACTCTACAGTTGATTTTCATGAAAAATTTCTGAATAACTATAACCAGCCTGTGAAGAGCCTGAGACCGGTTGGAAGGAAGGTGTGTATCTAATCATTGCCATATGACCGGTCTCCTCCTTGAGTAGGCAGTGACAGAGTCTGTATCTGCTCAACCTGTGTTGTCACCTAGTTTTATCTTTATGGCATGCCCAGTCCAAAGCTTAGTTACCTAAAGAACGCTGGTTGTATGACTTCAACATACAGATGGTCAGACAGACCAAAGTCTTTCAGATGGCCTGATTTGACCATGCTTCTGTAGATACGGGCTAAATGGTGTTAAGGTCCTGACTCCCAAACACAGTCCTGATACTTGATATAGATACTGAAATCTGTATTGGTTTGCTAGGGCTGCCAGAACAAAGTACCACAGGGTGGGTGGCTTAAACCACAGGAATTTGTATTCTTACAGTTCTGGAGTCCAGAAGTCTGAGATCAAGGTGTTGGCAGGTTTGGTTTTTTTCAGAGGCCTCTCCTTGGCATGCAGATGGCTGCCTTCTCCCTATGTCTTCACATGGTCTTTCTTCTGTGTTCTGGTCACCCTATTTTATAAGAATACCGGTCATACTGGGTTAGGGCCCATCCTAATGCCCTCATTTAACCTTAATTTACCTCTTCAAAGACCCCCTCTCCACATTCTGAGGCCCTGTGGGTTGGGACTTTAACAGTGTCCTATCTCTCACATGGGGAGAAGTGCTGAGAAAAGACTGAAATGGGGTTTCAGGGAATATTGTTCCCCTTTGTCTTCCCAGTTGTTGTAGTACATTCTTGCACTGCTACAAAGAAATGCCTAAAACTGGGTAATTTATATGAAAAGAGGTTTAATTGGCTAATGGTTCCGCAGGCTATATAGGAAGCCTGGCAGCACCTGCTTCTGGGGAGGCCTCAGGGAGCTTTTACTCATGGTAGGAGGCAAAGCCAGAGCAGGCATCTTCACATGGCTGGAGCAGGAGGAAGGGGGCCTGGTGGAGGTGCCACACGCTTTTAAACAACCAGGTCTCATGAGAACTCTGTTATGAGAACAGCACCAGGGGAATGGTACTAAACTGTTAGAAATTGCCCTCATGATCCAGTGACCTCCCAGCAAGCCCCACCTCCAACACTGGGGATTACATTTCAATATGAGATTTGAGTGGGGACACAGATATAAACCATATCACCAATTTTCAACAAAATTCACAGATTGGGGTGTATGTAATTATGTATTTAGTTTAATTCTTTCAGATCAACTCCTTTCCTGTTCAGAGATATCCCAGAACCCTGCTGAACGTCTTGCAGTTTCTTGTCAGCAGGTGGATTCTGTACTTTGCCTCTGCTTTTGTGTTTGTTCTTTTCCATGTACAAGCCTTCACAGTCTTGACTGAAGTATTATTCATGGAATGATTTATTTGCACAAGTAAAAACTTTCGTTAGACTTTCTTCCCAGCAAGCTGAGAAGTGACTCACCTGCCCACTTACTGCTACTCAGACCTGCCCTCCAGAAGTTTTAGAATTCTGAGATCACACACAGTCAATTTAATTGCTTGGAATATAATTTTTGCTCTTTGGCATTGATTACATAGGTGTTTAGTTATTCCTAGTGACTGCTCTGCTTTGCTTCCTTGAAACGTTTTTGTCTTAATATCTGCTGTATTTTGTTTTTGGTCCTAGGAGTGAAAAGGCTCTCAGTGTCTGAGTTAAATGAAATCCTAGAAGAAATCGAGACTGCCATTAAGGAGTACTCTGAGGAGCTGGTGCAGCAGTTGGCTTTACGAGATGAACTGGAGTTTGAAAAGGAAGTGAAAAACAGCTTTATTTCTGTTCTTATTGAAGTGCAAAACAAACAGAAAGAGCACAAAGAAACAGCAAAAAAGAAAAAGAAGCTAAAAAATGGCAGCTCTCAGAATGGGAAGAATGAGAGAAGTCATATGCCTGGCACAGTAAGTGATGTTTTGCAGGAGGTGTCGAACGCTGGAAACAGGTTCCGTGGTAGTCCCGGCCTTCCGGGCTGGTGGCAGGTGCGACAGGTTGTACATGGGCAGGAGTATTACACTTCTAATCAGAGCCCAGGGGGATTTTATTCCAGAATAGCACTGTGCTCAGTTTCTTCAGAAAGCCGTTTTCTTGACTAAAGTATACTGGTTATCTGAATAATACTGACTGAAATCTTTAGCAGGGAAGTAAGTGGAAGGAAGAGGGGGCAAAAAAGGAGAATGTCTTGAAGAAAAGAAGCTTTAGCAAGTGACCATTTTTACTACATCAGAATGTGAAGAGTGGTTATGTATATTTGGCTAGTAGTTTTTTTTTTCTTATTTTTGCTGAACTCTTATGAATCGTGTGATCAGAAATTAAAAGGGGTTTATTTGGAGGTAGCAGAACTCTGCTCAAGGCACAGATTGTTTGTAAACAGGTTTCTCCTGATTTTTCCGCGAGTCTGGAATACAAGAAGGTAAGTGACATCAGCCATTTGGCCTACTATTTGGCAGACTAAACTGTTACTGACCGGTGAAAACAAGTTTAGAACTTGAAACGCTGACCCTTTGATAAGATTTTTTTGTGTCGAAGTCTTGTATATTTCTACCTTGATTTTGTTTGTGTGTGAAGAAATGTTGGTTTTATTTTTAGAATGGTTGGGTAAAGGGATCTCTTTTTCTCAATGGAACATCTCTTTTTAATTTGTGATATCAATAACATGGTCTTACAAATCACAAACTAGCTATTATGGTTTGCAATAATATGAATTCTGTTTTTGATAGTCTGATTTATCTAAAGAATACTTACCAGAGAAATAGATCTCATTAACCAGATGCTGATGGAATCCTGGAAATACAGTTCTAGGATGTGGGCCACCAATGAGCAGTTAACACAAAGAGACTCTTACCATGTAGCTCATTTATTATACTGTTATTAGCCTATGAATAAATCCATTTTCTTAGTGTAATGTTCATTTGTATCTATTTTGAAAGGACATCGCTTATACATTGACTTTGAAAAAAGTTTTCAGATATCTGTTATTTTTAAGAAATGGCAGTATTGATTGAATAGGTGTTTAGTCATTCCTAGTGAGTACTCTGAAAAAAAACCAAAACCAGCCCACATTTGTTTGAATATACAATCCTAGAAAATTTGCTTTAAAATATTAGGGACACTATTTTGCTTTTGCATCTCATATTTTTAGAACTGGCACCCTTTAAATTGTCCTGTTATACAAGTGGGATTAAATAAAATGCTTAGTTAAAAAGTCATAGCATGGTTGGTAATTTCTGCCTATTTGCTTTTAGGGATTACATGTAAATCCTCCATTTATTGCTGTTAACACTTGGCTGAGGAAAGTAAATTTATCCCTAGAGGGGTTTAAAGGCTTCTTTTTGTAACTCCCATGTAAAAAGGGTTAGAGTAAATCCATTGTGTAATTTTACATGGCATTTATATTGAGAAAGGATTTGGCAAGGCAACAGTTAGGTCTAACTTCAGCCTTCATTGGTCTTGAAATAGATTCATAGTAACAGTAAATATTTTTCATAATATTTGAACCTTTGAGGTTGCATTTTGCCTGATTTACAGTTTGTGTCAAAAATTTTAATCAGTTCAATAATGGCACTGCTAAGCTTGCAGTACTAGTTTCCTGTATCCTTTTAAAGCCTAAAATGCGGCTGGGCGTGGTGGCTCACGCCTGTAATCCCGGCACTTTGGAAGGCCAAGGTGGGTGGATCAACATGGCGAAACTCCGTCTCTACTAAAAAATACAAAAATTAGCTGGGTGTGATAGTGCGTGCCTGTAATCCCAGCTACTCAGGAGGCTGAGGCATGAGAATCGCTTGAACCCAGGAGGCAGAGGTTGCAGTGAGCCGAGATTGCTCCACCGCACTCCAGCCTGGGCAACAGAACGAGACTCTGTCTCAAAAAAAAAAAGGCCTAAAATACCAGGGAAAAATCATCCTGTGACACAAGTAGCCTGAAAGTTGCTCAAAATAAACCCAAAGTGAAATGGCCAGTTGGATAAACACCTTCTAGGAGCTTGCCAAACATTTTACCAAGCATTTTATATCACATACAGTCTTGGCAAGACCTGGTCTCTATGAGTTTACTATTATCAGTGATACTAATTCCTAAAAAATGGTGACCTCCTTAGCATTGTCATGTGTTATCATTTTTTTTCCTACCTGAGATATTTTTGTTTTATTAGCAGGACTTGGAGTTTTTCGTTAAGTATAGAATAACTTCCTTCTGTTTTTCTTGATGTGTGTTTCACTGAAGCGGTACATCAGTTTGTAGTTGGCATACCATTTTATCTAAAATTGTTACCTTGTTCTCTTTGGTCCAAAGATACTCTAATGAAATATTGGAGTGGGTATAGAGCGGAGTTAAATTTCTTAATTGTGAATTTTGGAGACAGATTTTGTTTTAAATATTTGTTGTGGTGAAAAAATAGAGGGCATAGGGATGCTATTTAGAGCATTAGAAAATTTCATTAGACCATGAAAATATGTGAAATGTTCCAGAAAGTATTACCTGATAAAAGTGAAATATTATTTTGATGGGAGTTTTAGGTTTAAAATAACCATAATGCTGTATGTTGGGTAAGGTGAAATAGCGTTCATTCATTCAGCAAGGATTTGTGGAGTGTCTTCCTGCGGCAAGTGTTCTTCAAGATACAGTGGGCAGGATGACTCATGATGGTAATTCTTGCACTTTGAGAGGCTGAGGTGGGAGGATCCCTTGAACCCAGGAGTTTGAGACCAGACTGGGCAATATAGTGAGACCTTGTCTTTACAAAATAAAAATGATAAAATTAGCCAGGTGTGGTGGCAAGCACCTGTAGTCCCAACTTCTTGGGGGTCCGAGGCGAGAGGATTGCTTGAGCCCAGGAGGGTGAGGCTGCAGTGGGCCATGGTCACACCATTCCACTTACAGCCTGACCCTGTCTCAAAAGACCCTGTCTCAAACAAAAAGCAAAAAAACAAAGAAAACCACAGTGGTGAATAGAATAGAATAGACAAGGCCCATCCCATGCCTTCCTGGAGCTTATAGTCTAATGAATAGTCTAATGACGGAGAAAGGCAATAGACAAGGAAAAGAATGAATAGATGATGGAATTTTAGTAGTAAATAAAGGCCATGAAGAAAACCAAAGGCTGGGTGAGGTGGTAGATAGTGATGCTGTTGGGAAGCTGTTTTGGAGAGTGTCGCTACACCACTGCTTCTCATTGACAAGGGAGGCTGCCTAGTCCCTTTCCAGTTCTCAGTTTGGAGGGGAGGTTAGAGGAGTGGACCTCTTTGGGAAATGCAGTTCAAGAGAATGGCAGGCTTTATATTTCCTCTGTCCTTTTTTGCAGCATCTGGAGGAGCAGAGGATGGGGGTTAGAGAAGGGCACTGTCCATTTATCACTGTGGTGACTCACATGTATTTCTTTGTACTGACCATGCTGTTTTGGGTGACGCTTCATCTTCAGTGTTCTTCTGGAATCAAATTCCTTACCTCCTTCTTCTGTCCACTTGGGGGATTTTTTTTTTCCACTCATCCTTCAAAATCATGGCCAAGCACTGTCTTCCTTTCTTAGAACCTTCCTTGATGACTCTGTCTCTGATGCAGAGTTGACTACTCTCTCTTTTAAAGGGGATTAGTATTATTCCTCTTTTGTATTTCTATTATCACTGTCGTATCATACTGCAATTTTTTGTTTTCATGCCTATCTCTGTTTTGTGTCCCTAAGGATAAGAAAGTTAACTTTACTTTCTTGGTATTCTTAGATCCAACCTTAGGTACCTAATAAATTTCTGCTGAATGAATGAGTGAACAAAAGATAAACTTGCAAATGTGTATTTCTATCTTGGACCTTTCTGCCAGGTGTCAAACCCATGGACCATGAATCGAATATTGACTAACAGCTTTGGGTTAAGAGCTGTGTTTGAATCTTGGTCCTGCCAATGTATACAGATGGCTTTGAATTTTGGAGAGATTAAATGAAATTATGTATAAGATGAGCAAACATAGCAAACACCATGAGTAAATGCTAATTATTATATATGTCCAACTGCCTACTAGACAGTTCCCTTTGGGTATCTTGTAGGAGTCTGAAATTTATACTGTTAAACCAAAGTTACCATTTTCCTAAAATTGAATTATGTTCCGTTGGTTAGCAAAATTAGTTTATCCACTCACTGAAACCGATAGAATTTCGAAGTCAAAGAATATACAGTTTTAAACGGCTTTAAATGACCAGCTTTTCAGATTATTCTGTAGAAATGTGGTCCAGTAAGAGCATAAGAATGGCCATTTTCTCACACCTCCCACCAACGGTGGATATTATGAGCTTTTTAATATACACCGATTGCATAGGCAAACAATGGGTTTGATCTATTGACCATGTGTATTCTTTTATGAGTTGCCTATTATGTTTATATGCCTATTATGAGATGTTTTCATATTTATTTGTGAGGGTACACATACTTTTGATATTGAAGCACCACACTGTGTTGTAATCCTTGGCTTAAACGTCTCTTCTAACAGAGTGCGAGCTCTTTAAAGGCCCATTCACACTGCTTTCCCAGCACCTCACCTCATTTCTTGTTCTTTGCACATCACTTAATGCGTGTTTGTTGAATTGAAACTTCAGTGTACAGGAGATTGAATCCCGGAGGATTTAGATTTGTAGTGTTTGAATTATTACTGTTCTATTGGGGATTTTTACTGGGGGAGCCAGGCTTCTGTTATATCAAACATTCACAGGTCATTGAGTTTCAGTAGCAGTTCTCATGAATACAAGAATAGGTCGAACAACACCAGGTTATGTTGTAATTTAGTAGTTGCTATTCATCTAGTGTTATCTGAAGTTGTCTGGGCATTGTGGCCTACCTGCTTAGCATCATAACTTAGTAAACTTATATGTATGAAAATGGAATACTTACTCTCTGAGCATCTAGTAACAAATCTTTGACTTGACTGTCACATGTAAGGTTGCTTATGCTAAGTCTTGTTGAGAAGATAGAAATCGATAGTCTTTTCTGTTTGCCGTAATCACATTGAACTTTCAAGAGAGAATTTCTAGTGTGTTACACTCACCACCGTCAAAAATGCATGACTGCTTCAGTCAACCCTGAAAAAGTTATATACTGACAACTTTTGGGATATTAGCAATCAGTGACTAATGGTAGCAGAGAAAAGAAAAAACTGTAAAAAGAATCACATTACCCTAATTTATTGCTTTTGGGGGTTAGGGAGAGAATTGCTTAAGGATAGGGGAGAGCTAGGGCTTAGATGATACACTCTTTTTTTTTTTTTTTTTTTTTTTTGAGGCGGAGTCTCGCTCTGTCGCCCGGGCTGGAGTGCAGTGGCCGGATCTCAGCTCACTGCAAGCTCCGCCTCCCGGGTTTACGCCATTCTCCTGCCTCAGCCTCCCAAGTAGCTGGGACTACAGGCGCCCGCCATCTCGCCCGGCTAGTTTTTTGTATTTTTAGTAGAGACGGGGTTTCACTGTGTTAGCCAGGATGGTCTCGATCTCCTGACCTCGTGATCCGCCCGTCTCGGCCTCCCAAAGTGCTGGGATTACAGGCTTGAGCCACCGCGCCCGGCCGATGATACACTCTTTCTTGTATATATTTTCTTTCGCAGATACATTGCTTCGTTTTTGTGACTCAGCTCATGTTATAATATGACTGATAGCCTTTATTTAGGGCTTCTGTTTAAAACAACATGGACCTGGCTTTTTCCCCCCTTCTTTTTAATTTGGAATTTTTTAACAGCACATTTGCTCAGATGATCTAGATCAGGGATTGTCAAAGCAGACTACTGCCCAAGGGCTAAATCAACCCTTCACCTGTTTTATGAATACCGTTTTACTGGAACACAGCTATGTTCATTCATTTATCTGTCATCTGTAGCAGCTTTGGTGCTATATGGACAGAGTTGAGTGGTTGCCATAGAGACTGTGTGGCTTACAAAGCCTAAAATAATTAATGCCTGGCTCTTTACAGAAAAAGTTTGCCAATCTCTGATTTAGACTTAGTAAAATTAAAAAGTAGAGAAAAAAAGTTATGAACTCCAGTTAAGTGAGTTTGCATAGCTAAAAAGAGTACTGTAATGTGTCTGAAATTTGTATTTAAAAGGTTGGCTTGTTTTATCATGAGATTATGATGAGTTGTTCCTTTTCTCAGAGCCCCTTCAGCAGCAGCCTGAGCTTTGCCCCCAGATAGTGACATCTTGGCCAGCCAGTCTCCAAGCTCTGTGTGGTGGCTTCTTGCCTAACAGCAGACCTCTGTGCTGTGTGTCTGAATCCCGGTAGCTAGGTGAAGAGAGCGAGCAGGTAGACCAGTGTTCTCTAGATGTGGAGACAAACAAAAGCAATAAAAATGTTGGCAGTCCCTTGGAGATCGTGTATTATACACAGTGATAAAATGTGATTTTAAAAGAAGGTTAGAGGAGAAGTGCAAAAGGCACTGAGTTTTTTTCTCTCTTTATCTTTTTTTTTTTTTTTTTTTTTTGAGACGGAGTCTCACTTAGCTGCTCAGGCTGGAGTGCAGTGGCGCGATCTCGGCTCACTGCAACCTCTGCCTCCGGGTTCCAGTGATTCTCCTGCCTCAGCCTCCTGAGTAGCTGGGATTACACGCACGGGCCACCCCACCCAGCTAATTTTTGTGTGTGTTTTTTTTTTTTTTTTTTTTTTTTGGTAGAGATGGGGTTTCACCATGTTGGCCAGGCTTGCCTCGAACTCCTGATCTCAGGTGATCCACCTGCCTTGGCCTTCCAAAGTGCTGGGATTACAGGAGTGAGCGACAGCGTCCAGCCTTTTTCCCCTTTGTCTAAGCAGTGGTGCTTGAGATACTAAATTCTACTTGATATACATTTTTTTTTTTTTTGAGACAGGGTCTCACTCTGTCACCCAGGCTGGAGTGCAGTGGTGCCATCTGGGCCCACTGCAGCCTCTACCTCCCGGGTTCAAGCGATTCTCCTATCTCAGCCTCCCGAGTAGCTGGGATTACAGGCGCCTGCCACCACACCTGGCTAATTTTTGTATTTTAGTAGAGATGGGATTTCACCAAGTTGGCCGGGATGGTCTTGAACTACTGGCCTCAAGCGATCCACCCACCTCGGCCTCCCAAAGTGCTGGGATTACAGGTGTGGGCCACCGTGCCTGGTTCCGATATACATTCTTGAATGTAAATATTGACATATTTTAACAATCATTTGTTGGTGATATTTGATAGTATCTTGCTGCATTTTCTTTAGTGCAAAGCATTTACTAAAAATTACTGTTAGCGTGATGGAAGGTCATTGTAGGGTGGAGAGAAACTTGAATATATAATGATTATTTTAATAATTCAAACCTATGAATTATGAATTACTTTAGATGTGGAACACATTTGTTTTATGAAAAATAATATTACCTAGAGAAATATATGTCATCATCAGTTTTTGATATATTTTTATCATCTACTCTTTGTTTTCTGCAATGGTTTTTGGTGGTAGGCTGGTAATGGTGAACTTTCATGACCAAGCAGTTAATGTAGTAAAAATCAGGAGTCCATTCTTGACTTCTTTATGTCTTAGAGAGGTCATTGTTAATATAAACAAGTTCACCTAAAAGCTGTAATATGCCAGGAAATTGTGTTCTTCTTGTATACAGTCTTGTGTGCCACGTAGTGATATTTCAGTCAGTCATGGACTGCGTATAGATAGATGATGGAGTCAGGATTATAATGCTGTACTTTTGCTGTACTTTTTCTATGTTTATCTACATTTAGATACACAAATACTTACCATTGTGTCACTGTTGTATGTATTATTCAGTATAGTAACAGGCTGTGTAGGTTTGTAGCCTAGGAGCCATAGGCTGTACCATGTAGCCTAGGAGTAGGCTATACAATTATGTAGGTTTGTGTAAGGACACTCTGTGATGGTCTATACAGCGACAAAGTTGCCTGACTCATTTCTTAGAATGTATCCTCGTTTTTAAGCAGCACATGACTGTACTTAGAGTATTTATAAGTGTCAGGAAGGAATTTCTAAAATTGCCCAGATCAATTATTATATTCTAGTTTTAGTGGCTTTGAAAATATTTGGCAAAGGCCGGGCGCGGTGGCTCAAGCCTGTAATCCCAGCACTTTGGGAGGCCGAGGCGGGCGGATCACGAGGTCAGGAGATCGAGACCCTCCTGGCTAACACGGTGAAACCCCGTCTCTACTAAAAAATACAAAAAACTAGCCGGGCGCAGTGGCGGGCGCCTGTAGTCCAGCTACTCGGAGGCTGAGGCGGGAGAATGGCGGGAACCGGGAGGCGGAGCTTGCAGTGAGCCGAGATCGCGCCACTGCACTCCAGCCTGGGCGACACAGCGAGACTCCGTCTCAAAAAAAAAAAAAAAGAATATTTGGCAAAAATTAATTTAGTTTCCACATTAATATTAAGTTACATAAAAATTTTTAAAAAATCTTCAAATATAAAAATTTATTTAATGTTAATTTTGAAGATCTTTGTATTAATTTTTTTCTGCCATAAAAATAAACGTATATAATAGGTGTTTAATATTGAAGATCTTCAAGTGTGTATCTGCTTAGGTATAATGTATATTTTCTAATTTACTTAGATCTGTTTTTTTAAAAAAATATTTTTGGTAGAATTTGCTTTTATAACTGCTTTATAATTCACATTAAAATTATTTGAAGTGTTAAAACAAGATATTACTTTTACACCTTAATTAATATCTTAACTATTTGAATATTTGTACTCTAAATTTTTTACACTTGTTTCCTCATGTTTTGATTATTTTATTAAAAATTAAACCTACTATTTTATAAATTAATGTTTGAAAATCATATTCAAGCTATTGAAAATGACGTGATTTATAAGGAACAATAATTATGTTTTAATTTTGCTTTCGTTTGAACCTCCTGAGTATAAAGAATATTAATGAAGTAAGAGTAGAGTAGAGTAACAGTCAGAAATAGATGAAAAGCATTCCTTGATTGCTTTTTCAAACCTTTTTTCTGACATTGAGCTTTGATATTGAGATTTTGAAATGATTTCCTGGCCAGTTAGAAATCTGTACCAGTTGGTGTCAGGTGAGGCTGAGAAACAAGTTTGGTAGCAGGAATAGTGGAAATTTCCTGGGCCCTTTGTCTGTCTTGCTTTCCCTGTCTTGGATGTTGCTTTCTGTGAAGTTGGTTGAACTGGTGAATATGCTGTGTGTAGAATAAGCTGATATGTTTAGGATACCAGAGAAGAACTAACAAACTACAGCACTGTATCTGATTCTTGTTCACTTTTATGTAGCATAGTGTTCTCCAGCTCTTTTCTTTTTATTGTTCAGAAAGACCGAATTATTTGTTAACTTGTTTTCTGTTTCAACTTTTTTGCTGATTCTGTACTTAGTCATAGATAGTAATGTCTCTTCTGTATGTTGTTTTCAGTCCTATCAGCTAGGAACTATAATCAGGGATTTATTCTTTCTCAGCTGCAATTTTATTTATATTAGAAGAACTTGAAATGCTGTTTTTGCTGTTCTGGAGAAAAGTAGAAAGGTGTGGTTATTTCTCTTTGGGAGTTGTGTCTAAAATATTATTGTAGCCTTTTTATTTTCAGGAATTATAGCCAGTACTTTTTTGAATATTGATATTTGCTGAGCACTTTGCTAGGTACTTGCATGGATTATTTCCTGTAACCTTCACAACAACCCTGTGAAGCAGGTATTATTGTTATTATTTCCATTTCATAAATGAGTAAACAAAAGCTTCACAGGGACCTTGGCTCACAGAACCAGCATGCATTGGAATGAGGTTGTGGAGTTACTTAGAGGTGGATGGAAGGACCCTTGGCTTGAATTTTCCTTTTCTGAGCTTTGCAAGGATGTTGTAAATGGGCCTTGGGGATCTTGGCCCGTTTCTTTGTCTTTCAGATTTTGGTGAATTTTTCTAAATCTATGTCCTAAACACATTGTTGCTCCTGGTTTTGTCTGAGAAAAGTTTCCAGATAAGGACCGATTTTGAGACTTTCAATACATACTTAGGCCAGGGAAGGAAATAACCACGAGGCAGTGGTGAGTATTCTCAGCATAAATACTGGTGTTGAAGCTATGTATTGAATACCCTCTTCCTCCGTCCTTGCCACATTACTTTGGCATTTGTCAGTAGTGAGGGCAACAATAAAGTAAATACTGTAATGCTTAATCATTTTCCTGCTCACAAATAGGCTCCTATCAAAAATTCCATTCAGAGAGGAGCATTTTATAGCACTATTAACTCCTTCCTACAGAGGTGGTGGGAAATGGATGAATCAGTTACAAAGTAACTTTAGATTCAGAATTTTCACCAGCTCTTCACTTTGAGTTTGAACACTTGGATTCTTTATCTCAAACTTGGAAATGGTAGATTAAATGGAGGGAGGATTGGGTGTTCTGATATACCGAATTATTGCAGTTATTTAAATTAAACTGTAACAAACCGTTTTTTCTTTTCTTTTAAAACATTATTTACTTATTTATTTATTTAGTAACAAATCTTTAGCGTCCTTCCTTCCATTCAGCATTCATAACCCTGAGACTTAGCTCTGTTGGCACTTTGATAATGTCTATGGTACTTGAACCTTGAGAAATGTTAACAAAGAAACGCTCCCTCCTTTCCCCCTCCCACTCTCTCTCCCTCCTCCCCTACCCCTTCTGTCTCTCCTTCTCCTTTTCCTCCTACTTATAAAATTTAAGCATAGAGAAAATCTTCCCTCTGGCCCAGTTAAGCACCATAAGCACCTAATAGTACCGCATCTGCTCTCAAGGTTGTAAATGTAGTGCTTCTAAATGAGGTGACGTTTACGGAAAAGTAAATTTAACCTGCCTCAGAGGTTTTATCTTTTTAAAATTCATTTTGCCTTCCAAAAGGGTGTATTATTTTTTGGAATTTACAGGGCGGCTATAAAACAGAATGCACAGTATGCTCTACACAGTTCGTTTCCTGTTTCTTCCTGGTCTCTCTGCCCTGGTCTCTCTTTTCCTTTATCCTTCTAGTTCACTGATCTTCTACTTGCTGCTATTTGAGTATCCTAGCTAGGGGTTTGAGATTTCTTTTTTTTTTTTTTTCTTTGAAACGGAGTCTCGCTCTGTTGCCTGGGCTGGAGTGCAATGGTGCAATCTCGGCTCACTGCAACCTCCACCTCCCGGGTTCCAGTGATTCTCCTGCCTCAGCCTCTCGAGTAGCTGGGATTACAGGCACCCGCCACCACGTCCAGCTAATTTTTGTATTTGTAGTAGAGACAGGGTTTCACCAGGTTGGCCAGGCTGGTCTCAAACTCCTGACGTCAGGTGATCCACCCACCTCGGCCTCCCAAAGTGCTGGGATTACAGGCATGAGCCTCTGTGCCTGGCAGGGGTTTGAGATTTCTTAGTCACTCCATTGTTTTATGTTTTACAAACCACGCCAACAATATTATTTCATTAATCTCATGTTGCTTTCCTAGACTAGATTCTTCAGTGGACTTTTCCAGAACTCCATTATTCACTCTTCTGAAAAATAACTTTATGTTCTGTCATGTCATCTTTATTCTGTTCACATTCAACTTATTTTGGGCTTTTTTTTTTTTTCTTTCTCTCCTGCAAGAAGTCAAGACACCTCATGATATGGTGAAAAGATCACAGACTCTAAAGCTCTTGGGTTCTGGTATTAGGAGTGTCACAACTTCAGCTTACACAACGTTTATAAATGCCTGCTGTGGCTTAGGCACTATGCAAGCTGCGGGGATGGAGAGATGCATAAGACCTGTCTCTCCCTTCAGAATGTAGTTTCCTCACAAGAAAATGAAGCCCTTGGACTCTGAATGTATCATCTGGCTGTGCAGTTCTGCCATTCTGGAGCACTCATTTATTTAGTCCCATAGAGTGTGTGTGTGTGTGTGCGCGCATGCACACGCATGTGTGTGTCTATGCATATGTGTATGTTTTTAATTTGCTTTCTTAATAATGGATCTTTTTGGTTGAATTAATTCATAGACTCATAGGATTTACAAATAAGAAGATGTTTAAAGTTAATATTATTTAATCCTGTGTTTTACAGGTGAGGAAACAGGCCTTAGCAGTAAAGTGACTGCCTTTCTGTCACACAATTAGTGGCAAAGCTGGGAAGGAACCCAGATCTTTGATTTCTAATTCAGCACTTTTCTGCCCAAGCTGACTAATTTTCTGATTCTAAGACTTTTGCCTGAGATGTGATTCCTGGTTTCATACAGAAATCTGGAAGTATCCCACTGGTATTGATAAGAACTGCTGTAGCGTTTAGCAGGTTAGGTCACTGACTATCAGTCAGATGCCTCCTACATATTGAAGTCTGGTTTTTGCTTTTTGGAGCATATGAAAGAAGTATCTGACATTTTTTTTTCTGTCCTTAAGGATTTTGAGAACTGAGTTGAATTTATGAAAAATTAACCTAACCAGAATTTTTGTTTTTCTTTATTGTTTCTCTTTAGATCTTGTGCCCTCTAACTCCCCATTAGAAATACCTTGATTACTTTTCTTATACTATTATTAGGCAAACATAAATTGATCCACAGTTATGTCCCCAGCATGAGTGTTAAGGATGTCGAATCAGTTTCAGTTTTCCAGGAATGTGCTGTCCATGGGATGCAGTTTGAGATGATGAACTATCCAGTGTGCTTTAGTGCGGTGATTCTCAACCAGGCCAGTTTTGCCCCCCACAGGACATGAGTCAATGTCTGAAAACACTTGTTGTTGTCACAACTGGGGGCAGGGTGGGGAAGGATGGGGGTGGTACTGCTGGCATCCTGGTGAACAGAGACTGGAGGTGCTAGGAGAGATCCCACCCCACTGCACTGACCCCCGTGACAAGAATGATCTGACCAGAAATGTCAATAGTGTCAACACGGAGAAACCTGGGTACAGGGTGTGATAATTGCTATATTCAAAACAACTACCACGTTTTTAGTGTTTTCTGAGCCTAGCTGTGTTCTGTAGTCGAGGTGGACATATATTACTACTGCCCCTAGCTAGGTTTATGGGTCTGGGAAGGCTGAATTGCACCCTGATGTCAGTTAGGAAAGTTAAGCCAGCCGTTGCAACACATTGGCACACAACAGGGGAGAGAAGACAGGGTTGCTGCAATAAAATCTTACAAAAAGGAGGTGAGAATGAACATATCCGTAGATACTGTGTTCCATCCTGTTGAATGAGAACTGCAAGACTCCTGCACGCTAGCTGTGCTGTGAATTCCCGAGTTGGCCAGGTTGGCTGCTTTTGGTTTTGTTCTCTGAGAAGATCTCTCTTGTCTCATGTCCTTTGTGGTTCATCTGGGACGGGTGTATAAGTCATATTTCAGCTCAGATGTCGTCTCCTCAGAGAGCTTTTCTCTGACGTCTAAGTAGAAAGTAGGCATCCAGTTTTTAATCGCCTTGTTGGAGCTAGGGATAGGGCGTGTGTTAGTTATCTGCAGCATTCAGTTCATTTACGTGTTGTACTTTCTGTGCCTCCGTTATGCTGGAATGTAAGGTCAGGAGGGTGGGAGGGGCCTTGGCTGATGTGTTCAGTCTGAATCTCTAATACCTGGAATGGTATCTGGCTCAGGATGTCTATTGAAAGAATGAGGAAATGAATGAGAGGAGAATAAAATGCTGAAGGAGGAACTGGTTTTTAAATTTTGTTGTCTGTGTTTTGGTGGGGAAGAGGACATTGAATTCAGTTTTAGAAACATTGATATTAAATATAGACAGGAACATAGGCTTGTCAATAGGCCATTAAACATACAATAGGCACAGATGTCCAGCTGGCCATTAAACGTGCAAAGTGAAGCTCAGGGAAATTACAGTAAAGGTCACTAACATGTACTGAGCTTTGCCGTGTGCCAGTCTCTGTTCTTAGCATTTTACTGATCTTAGTAAAGTGGAGCTATCAATTTATGGAAGCAGAAGCTGAAGCGATTGAGTGGTAATGTCCAGAGGGGGTGCTTGAGAATTAAATAGGGACAGAATCCCGAGGCACAGCAGCATCTGAGAGGTGAATCAAGAAAGAGGCGCAAGATCCTGGGGAACACTGGTGTTTAAGGGATGTGTGAAGAAAGTGGTGACTGTTTGAAGAAGCAGCTAGAGAGCAGGAGGGGTGGGGTGAGGGAAATCTGGGAGAGTGTGGTGTCTCTGAATCCAAGGAGGGAGGAGGGATTCCTGGATGTCTCAGAGATCTCAAAAGTGGCCGTGGGCTTCTGGATCGAATAAATGATGTTGGGAAGAGTTGTTTCAGGAAACCCTCGGGAAAGGAAATAGGTTGAGGGTTTGAGAATTTCAGGTTGCTGTCAGGAAGGAGCTAGTAGAGAGGGAGAGTTTGGAAATGCAGTGGAGGGAGAACATTGGTGCTGCCTGACTTCTGGGGAGGTGGGAGTTGATGGCAACTGAAGTGTGTTTGATGGAGGGATGTTCTCAGACATAGATTTTAGTTTTTTTTTTCTTCCCTGTAGAACCTTCTGATTTCCTTGTTCTGTAATTTGCCAACGGATCAAGAGGCTATTGAACTGTATAGGCTGCACATTGCTTCCCTGGTTCATTGTCAGTGAAAGAGCTGGGGACAGTAGGGCCTTGTCGGCTACAGCCACTGACTCAGCAGCCATCAGCAGCAAGGACAGAGGTTCTGCTGCGTTCTTGCTTTACCTTCTTTCACTGGCATCAGCTGTTAGTTCTGTTTTTCCAGGTTACCTTGGCTTCCCATGGTTGCATTTTCACTGATTTCCCCTAAGCCTAGAATTCTGGTGACACAAAAGCCATCTTTCACAAGTAGTCAGGCTATCAGTAGTTGAGATGGCTCAGTAATGTCTGCAACCACATATTTAATAAAGAAAACCTAAATTACATCTGCATCTTATGAAATTGAAACTGCATCAACTTTTGTTTTTTCTAGTGACAGGTATTGGCTTTCTGGTTGGGAACATAAAGCTAGTGTTTTTGGAATGTGCTTTCCAAATATAAAATGTGTCTTAGTTTCCTGATATGTGGATTCTGAAACTTTTTATCTTGCTTTAGATTTTATGAATTTGGGTCTAGTTTGAACATGCCCATAGATAATGGAGCCAGGTAACATAGACTAAGTACTTAAAAACAAGTGCTTTTCTCTTTGTCACATTTGAAAGAAAATATATTTTATGGAAATAATTAAAAAACTGACTTGGTTATTTGAAAATAGTTTCTCATAATTGTCATTATATACTCTGAAGCCTAAGATGTTATCTCGTTTGATAATCTGTTTAAAAAAATTTACAAAAATAGTTATCTGTAGGTTTTTGTCTTATAACTAGCCTCCTCCATCAAAGTTAATAGTTATGCTTTCAGTGAAGAGTAGTCAGCAGAGTATCCTGACTAGATATTTGATTCTTGCTGAAGCAAAACTGCCTTACACATCTAGGGAAGACTAGATAGGGAAGATGGATGGTTTAGGAGGAGAGGCGTATTTGTACAGTGTCCTATAAGGTGGTAAAATTTGGAACTCAGATTTTCAGTAACTCCATAGAGTTACATGACTGATACGGAAGCACATAGCTCCCTCAATGATTCAGCCTGTTGGCATTTCTTAGCTTTTTGTCATCAAGACTTCTTTACACTCCTAAAATTTATCGAGGACCCCAAGAAGCTTAATTGCTCTATTACAGATTAAAAGTGATAAAATTGAAAAATATAAATTCATGAAAAATACCAAAAATAAATTCATTATAAAGAGCATATATTTATGAAAAATAATATTTTACGACATCATGAAAAAATATCATTGCTGTGTATTTTTGTCAATCTCATTAACATCTGGCTTGATGAAAGACAGCTAGATTCACAAATGTGCTTCTGCATGCAGTCTGTCATTTGGAATATTTCACTGTAAGTCATGAGAGAATGAGAGTAAAAAAGACAACTCATATTTTAGTAGTATTAAGAAAACATTTTTGAACTCATGAACTCCTGAGAGGATTTCTGGGACCTCTTGGCAGGAGTTGAGTGGGAGGGGGGTCCCTGGACTACACTTTGAGAACCACTGGATGAAACTATATATATTTCTTGATGACCACTTCCTTGGTTTCCTTTCTTCTGCCCCTTGGGGCCTGGTAAAATATTCTTTATGTTGACTCCTCAAATGTGTTTACTGATTTAAATTTCCTGTATAAAATTCCAGGGGAAGGAATCATCCAGTGAATCAGGCCTTCACTTCCTTTTCACGATGCCTTTCCCCTTAATTAGTCATGCTGTAAGAATCTATCTCACTCCTTTGACTCAGCCGCCATAGAGGTGCCACCAGACTCTTTACTATGCCTGATGACATTGTAGACTGGTTACAAATCAAGATAAGTTGTTCAGGAAAAAAATACTCCCTTTTCAGTACAAAGAATTCTAGGAAGTCTTGGAGGTTGCTGGGAGAAAGAAACTAGAATTGTTTCCTAGAAACAGAGTGGAAAAGTCTTTGGAGAAGTTTTTGGGGTCCTCGCTGGTACATGGGATCCACTCTGCTCTCCGGGAAGCATATGCCATCTTCTAGTTTGCATTTCTGCACCAAGGCAGTGGCAGGTGGCCCGAAGAGTGAGTGGGAAGCAATAATCAGCTCTCCGAGTAACAGCATTTTCATTTGCTAAATGTTATGTTAATGTTCTCCAAACTGATGGTAGAATTATACAAACTTAGGCTGAAAATATGCATACTGTTCATATTAAGTTTTCAGACTTCTGATAAAATGTAGGTAAATAATATCAAAAAGTATCTTAAAAATTACACAGCAAATTTTGTATAGAACAAATACGTGTACAACTGACAACATTTACATTGGAACAATTTTATTAGCTACGTCAGAAAAATGCCTGCATGAATATAGTAGCATAAAAACAGTTGCTTTTGCATTTACCTTGCAAAGAAATGGAAGCAGCAACATTTTAAAAAGAGCATGAGTTTGTGTGCTTTATCTGGATGAGTAGTGGCATTTTCTAACTGCTTGCCTCTCGGGCACGTAAGTCATCATGGTACATTCTTACTAATAGACTTTGAACTTCTCTCTCTGTCCTTTTGTTCTGGGCCGTATATTGCTGCCTTTAGCGCTTCAGCATGGAAGGGATCTCAAATGTCATTCAGAATGGCCTCCGCCACACCTTTGGAAATTCAGGTGGAGAGAAACAGGTGCTCGGTTATCCTTATTTTCCTCATTCTCTGCTTTTTCATTTCCTGTGTAAGTGAAGATCCTGAAAGCTGGTAGTTTTACTAATTTACTAAGACCATTGCTTAAAGAGAGAAATAAAAGTTTATTATAAAAGTTCATTATGTTTATAGTCTTGGTAATGAACAGAATTTCCCTTTGAGGAAAAAGCATTTTTCAAATTGGACAGTAGATTAAATGCATTCTTAATACATGTTTTAGAGCTCCATTTCTCACTCTTAGTTTTAAACAAATAGACATTAACATTTTAACATATTGTATTGCATGTGTAGGAAATCTGCTTGTGAAAATAACTAAACTAAAATATGTGACTCTAATTCTAAAAGTCTAAGAAGCAAGATGTCATTTTTAGGGGAGGAAGGCCAGAGGTTGGTACGTTTGAGACTAGAGTTCTAGGTCAAAAATATGTATAGAGTATATCTTACCTCCTTTAAATGAAATTAATGTGTTTTTAAGGTGTATTGCATAGTCAGCCAACTCAAGTTGTCTGCCAAACGAGGCATGAGACATTATTTATACAAGATTATACATTGTATACATTTATACAAGATTATACATAGATACATAATCAAGTATCTAGCAATTTGCTTTTGATTCACATTTTTGTATACTGATAGAAGGAATATCACCAACATGGGAAACATTCACATGAATGGGTATGCTTCAAATTACCTTTCGCTATATGAAATTTTCACCTTAAAAGAGAAAGCTCTTTAAGTTAGCTCTTCTGTGCAGACTAAGAAGGTGTACAAAATGTAGCTTGTAGGAAGTTTAGCAAAAGAATGCCTAGATCAAATGCCTGGAGTTTTTACTGAAGGTAGTTATGTGTTTCTCAAAAAGGGGGATCATTCCTATTAAAGAGGGAAGGTTCACACGGGCATCTGCAGCTCATCAGTGAGCTCCATGAAGGGCTGTTTGAATTCTGGTTTTCATTCCAGTGCCTCTCACCTCTCTCAACCTCACAAGAAGGCAAGGAATCTTCCAGACTCCCCTGAGTGGAGCAGGGAGGTCTGAAAACGCAGCCAGGTAGCCAGAGAGCAGGCCAGGGTGCAACCTCCTGCTGCCTCGCCAGGTTGCCTGACACGTGCAGAGAGAAGCCAGGAGGACATCATTTCTGGCCTTTTGTTGTTGTTCTTTACAAAGAAACATTCGATTATACAATTTGGCATCACCTGCAAGAAGTCTACATCAAAAAGATGGTGGAACACTTAAGTGTCTCAAAGATTGAACTATGTAGTTTTACCAGTTTTCTGGACTTAGGGATCCAGTTATTGTAAAGCAGCTTTCTTTATCCTGTGTTTCAGTTGTGGGCAGGATAAGATCACTCAGTGAGGATTAGAGCTGAGATTTAGGGCACGAGGTTAAATCATGGGTGGAGCTAAAGAGATTCCAGGTGAAAACCACTGGCTTTCTATATGAGCACATGTGAAATGCATGGAACCATTTTTTTGGTGGGATGGTAAGAATAGGAGAATCTGGACAATCATTTATGGATTATGCTTTCATGGGATTAGTTATAAGACATGGCGCTGTTACTTGTGAGCCTTTCCAAGTAGTGAACTAGGAAGCTTGTGTCAATTTCAGACATGAATTTTCATTATTCATTTCCCCTTAGGCCTTTCTCTATTTTCACTTTTCTCCTTTAATACCTAAAAACGTTTATAATGACTTACCCAATAATTTAAAATAATAGTAATAACGCCTTTCTAAAACGATTTAAGTGTGTCTTTGTTAGCTTCTGCAAGAAGCTAGTGTGTGTTTTTCAAAGTTGTCATGTTATATATGTGGACCATTTGTTCAACCAGAATAAAAATGGTCTGAAACAGAATTATTTTGCTGTTGGAAATTACTTTATTGTGCAGAACTATTAAAACTATGTTTTTAGTTTAAATTGCTATTTTTAAAATGTGTTGAAAAATATGCAAGGAGAATGTGAGATAATACTTTAAAAATGAACAAATTGAGTAAATCATCCTCAGACTTAGTCCTGTGAACTTTTCAATAACTGAAATGCAAAAAAGTGGTTGTTTCTGTTGACGCTGGGTTTGTGTGAAGCAAATAGAGATGGGCAAAAAAAAAACCATGAGCTCCATCTGAGATAGTAAGATACCTTTATTCCCATACAACACCTGTGTTTTCATTACCAAAGTAGCTTATGTTTTTAAGTTATGAAATAGACCTTCTAGTAACAGTATCAAATTTTTTGGAGATAAGATAATTCTGATGTAAGTGACATTTTTTTTTTTTTTTAACTTGGCAGTATTTGACTACAGTCATTCCTTACGAGAAGAAAAACGGACCACCATCTGTTGAAGATCTTCAAATATTAACAAAAAGTGAGCAAAGACAAAATGAAACTATTACCTGATTTACTTTTGCTGATCAGTAAACACCTGACTTTAATTGGCTGATTTTGTTGTTAGTGTTTTGTCAATTTAGGATATAAATGATGCATATAATTGTTTATTTTTATAAGAATGAAGCCAACGATGGCTGTGACATTGAATACAACAGTAACTCTAGTGCTGATTTGTAGTTTTCCTGTTTTTCTGACCTTGTGAAATATTTATGAGCTAAACTTTTGGGGAAAAGCATAACCTGAATCTCCATCATCTCTTACGTGTTTAAGAACATATCTATTTATCATAAATAAAATTCTTCATGGATCTTATATATCTATGACTCAGTAACTGAATAGGAAAGATTTAGGGTAAACACTTTTTATTTCTTATGAATGTAGAACCTGAGGGAGTAATTATAGGTAGAACATAAATTGACAGTGATGTTTTAAAGAACATGCGTTCAAGGCCGGGCACGGTGACTCACGCCTGTAATCCCAGCACTTTGGGAGGCTGAGGTGGGTGGATCACGAGGTCAGGAGATCGAGACCATCCTGGCTAACACGGTGAAACCCCGTCTCTACTAAAAATACAAAAAATTAGCCGGGTGTGGTGGCGGGCGCCTGTAGTCCCAGCTGCTGGAGAGGCTGAGGCAGGAGAATGGCGTGAACCCAGGAGGCAGAGCTTGTAGTGAGCTGAGATCGCTCACCACTGCACTCCAGCCTGGGCAACACAACGAGACTCCATCTCAGAAAAAAAAAAAACCATGCATTCATTCAGTAAGTATTTGGTGAAAGCCTACTCTGTACCAGGCCATGATCTGGGCACTTGGGATACTTCAGTGAACAAAGCAGACAAAAATAATCCACCTTCAAGGGGCTTGCATTAAAAAAATTGTTAGATTTAAATATATATGATACTGAGTATCTCTTATGATAGCCACAAATGAGCACTGAATTCTGGTTCTATCCCTGTTATTTTCAGGGATATCCTTGGAAGTTACTTACTCTCTTTTGCTCACATTGAAACAGCATAAAAAATATTTGTTCTATTTACTTCCCAGTAAATAGATTAATGTATGTATGATTTCGGCTAAGTTACTATCCATTAGCCTTGTTGTCACTGCCGTTAAAATGAAGGGATTGAATTTTGCTGATCTGTTAGGTCTTTGTGATGGTATAAATATTTGTGATACTTGCTAATTAGGGGGGAACCAAATGAAAGAGCATCACATGGATGAGTATTGATGACGATACTTATTTTGGAAATTCAAGATATGGAGGAATGGACAAGGAGAACCTAAGAGTAGAAGCAAGTGTCATATTTCTTAGCTCCCTGCCTGCTAACTTGGAGCTTTCATTCTTTCTTTGGTGAATAATTCTTTTTTTTTTTTTTTTTTTTTGAGACGGAGTCTCGCTCTGCCGCCCAGGCTGGAGTGCTGTGGCCAGATCTCAGCTCACTGCAAGCTCCGCCTCCGGGTTCACGCCATTCTCCTGCCTCAGCCTCCCGAGTAGCTGGGACTACAGGCGCCCGCCACCTCGCCCAGCTAATTTTTTGTATTTTTTAGTAGAGACGGGGTTTCACCGTGTTAGCCAGGATGGTCTCGATCTCCTGACCTCGTGATCCACCCGTCTCGGCCTCCCAAAGTGCTGGGATTACAGGCTTGAGCCACCGTGCCCGGCCAGGTGAATAATTCTTTAAAAAGTTTTATATTTAAATATGGATAAATCAAGTGATGCCAGCCAGTCTGAAATAAAAAATCAAGAGATTAACCGGGTAGCCAGCCCTCTTACTTTCAGGAAGAACTTATGAAGTTATGCGTGTCCAAGATCACACAGGGGGATGGTTAATTACAGAGCTGGGTCTCTTAATTCCCAGGAAATTATACTTTTAATGATGCTGGTTTTTGGTATGTGATTTTATATAGAAGTTAGAAAAAATTTTAAACATGATTGGAAGCAGAAATACTGAACATGGTAGCCCTCTAAAGAAGGGAACATAAATAAATATTGCTCATAAGCCAGGAATTACTGGCAGACCTCAGCTTCTCAGATCAAGAACAAATACTTCGTTGGTCAAACTAAAGTCATCATCTAATTCCAGCATCGAGATATCTTTATAGGTTGACACAGTTTGGAATCTTTGGACATATTTGGGTCCAAAGCTCCTTTTCTTTCCAAAAGAAGAGCTCTGTGGAGAGACAGTCACAGTGTTTATGCATATATAGTCTTCCTCCTAAAAGCTGTTAAGGGATTCTGGGTGTAATAATAATAGTAATAGAAATTTTAATAATAGTGTTAGTTACAGTTGATACATAGCATGTACTATGTGCCAGGCACTATGATATGACCTTTGTATCTGAATTAGTAGCTTAGTCCTCATTCACAAACCTTTGAGATTAAATCTATTATTCTCATTTCACAGAGGAAGAGCTCGGTACAAAAGTGGTTAAGTAGCTTGCTCAACATCACACAATTAGGAAGTGGCAGAGCCAGGGTTGAAACCCAGGAAGGCTGATTTGACACTTACACTATTTTGCCTTGTTGTATTGGTGGGGAAAAACAGTGAAATATTTTTACCAGGATGCTCGGGAGAAAATTTGAGTTGGCAAACTCTGTTAAAGTATAATATTTGTGAGTTTGTCTCGACCTGAATGATCTAGCTTAAAAAAGAAAAACATTATACTAGGTGGCTGTTTTTTCTATTTTCGTTTTTACTTAGAAGATAAAATTGTCAAATTAGGATGAGGTTAATTCTCCCAGGTTCCTCCCCTAGTGCAGAGGAGGTGACAGCCAGGCAGATGCCAGGTGCTGCTCCATGGAAGTCTGTTCTTTATTTGGGTCTTTTCTTTGAAAATTTCAAGGAGTCTGACAGATATGCTTGTTGGAGGGTATAGCTAACTTTCCATTTCTCTGAGAGTTTCTCTAGCTTGCTTGATCTACAGCACTGAGGTCCTCTTGTTGCACCGAGTTCATTGAGGTGCACATTACCGTAACCCACTTTCCAGTATTATTATAGAGCGAGGCTCCTTGTAAATAACCCAGTTCCTCTTTTTCGCCTCTACTGTTTGGAAATTTTAAAACAGGGAAGTAACTCTCAGGTAAGCAGGATATTGTTACCTAAAATAAATTCTTGTAAACTTACTCCACTAAAATAAATTATTGGGCCTTTATTGTTGTATTCCTTTATCAGGAAAATCACCTGTAATTTGCATGAGTCAGTTATATCCTATAATTAAGGAAGATGAAGGCCACAATGATTGAAATTAAATAATATTTTTGATCTGAATTTTTAATCGTCGTCTTTTTCCCCCTTTTCTGTTCTGCAGTTCTTCGTGCCATGAAGGAGGACAGTGAAAAAGTTCCGAGCTTGTTAACGGATTATATTCTGAAAGGTGAGTTTTATAATGGTATAGGTGCGATGGCTGGGAGGTTTGGATTAGTCAGTAAATACATCATCTTGCTAATACATTAGATAGTAACTTCCCAATGCACAACTTTCATTAATCTTGTTATGCAGGGTGAGGATTAGATACATGACTGACTTCTGTCAACATTATATATTACGGTTTTATAAAATTTAACTTTTATTTATTTGAGGTTTTGGCTGGAAATAATCTCCACAGCTAAACTATAAACATCGAGGGAGGTAGTAGAAGAAAATTAGTGAGATGGCGCCATAATCATGTGGGTATCAGATGTTGGCAGGTTGGCACTGGGAAGTTTGAGAAGGGTGGTCTCGGTCATCTTGAGGACAGTGGAAAGGAGGAGGACAGATCATTAGTGAGGATGGATGAAGGAAGTCACATCTGTGAACAGTGCCAAAGGGAATACGAAAGGGACTGATGTAAGGCACAGGGAGGGAAGCGGGGAAATAAAAAGAATGGACTTTCATAAACCCAGGATAGTGAAAAACCAGCCACAAATCTTAAAGGCAAGATGAGGCTCACACAGGATGGGAATATTGATGAGGCAAAAGAAGAGTGAGAGGTTGAGTTACTTTGCTGAGGAAAGAGCAAAATTTGGATGATAAAGAAGGGACGGAAGAACTCTAGAAGCAAAATTAATACTTTTCAATGAAGTATTTTTTAAAGTAGCAGGTATTCAGAGACCAGATTTTGAAAGCATCACAAAATGCATCTTATAGTGTTTGATCAAATTTTGAGAGCAATCCTCTTTTAGTAACAGTCTTCTTTGGGTTCTTTCTCTTCTCCATTCAAGTTAGCTGAGCACAAGGAAGAGAAAGATTTCTGAGACATCAGAAATCTCACATGGACTTTTCTTAAACCATAGTGTCTTGAAAGGGGAACCTCAGTAGTATACTCAGGGTGCTCAAAGTGAATCACACGTTTCACTTTTAAGAGTCTTGATGCTGTAAGAGCTAAGAAGCATGAGCTAGCCATTAGTGGGTTAACACTGGGGTAGAACAGACTTGAGTTGACATCATTTTTAAAAATAAGCTGGTTTTCTCATGGAGGATTTTCTCCCTATTAAATTCTGATTTTTTTTTTTTTTTTTTTTAATACCTGACATCTTTGTTTGCTTTTGTGTTGTGCTAGCATTGGTATGAAAGCTGGATTGTTCTGAGGTTTGTTCTTCTAGATGTGAAACAGGAATGAGATGAACATAAAGAACATGTCTTAAATTTTAATTATAGCGGGTCCCTATGGCTCTGTGAGGGCCAGAGATAGAATGAGCTTCTGAAGCATTCTCTAGCTATGTTAGCATTTAACTGCATGGAAGGATGTTATGACCCAAAGAACAGTCCTCTGGGGGAAAATGATTTTTAATTCTTTACTCTGAAAACCTAGGACTGTAATTGTGAACGTACCTATACCGCATGCCTTAGGGAAGCAGCACCCATCTAATTCTGCTCCTCATGCTCGGGCCGCTGGCTCCTGTCTGTAAGCCCAGTTCTATCTATACTGTACCTGCTTCTGATGAGCTGTCTGTGTGCATGCGTTGTGGTTTCGTCTTGGCTTTGTATTGTGAGGACTGGGTGGAAAAGAAGCGAGGATTCAGACTACAGCACAGACTGTAGTCAGAGAAAACGAAGACGGGAGTGTAATGCGGAGATGTATTTAAGTGTGTGGGAAGGTGGTGAAGTGGGGTCATTGAAAATGCTCTTTTCCACCCATCCTGAAAGTTCACAGCTGGTTAACTGTTCCTCCCCCTTGGGGGCCAGTAATAGGACACTTTGCCTGGGAGGGGGATATTGCTCAAGGGGGTAATACTCCTTCCCCTTTTTTGGCTAGTTTGTTGTTGTTTTAACAGATGAGTGTGGCTTGGCTGCCTAAATACACCATCTTGGTTTTAATGCAAACGTCAGAAGTGAAAGAAGGTAGAAAAGTGGTCTCATTTGGCCTGAGAAAGGGAGTAGGGTGGGCACTGTCTGTGCTAATTGAGCTTCTCCTTCTCACACCTGCTTAATGACCCCACTGCAGCCTGCCGCCACTGCCGCCTTGACGGTAGGACCCAAGGCTCATTCTGAAGTAATGTATGCGTGGCTGCTGCCTTGCTGATCCTAGTTAGGAATAAAAATGTGTGCAGAAACTCGCACCCTTCTTTGACTTCTCTAGGGAGCCTGTTTGCTGTGTCACAAGCCTCATAGTATAGGGCAAATGTTAGGGGCTTCTTTCTCCAAGTGGCACCCTAAAGAGACATGGCCTTTTGGTATCTCATTTCTGGGAAATTCTGTGTTGAGAACTCATCCTTGTTGGGTATAGCCTCTTAAAACCTTTAAAAAATTGCTACTATCGATCTTTGCATTAACATTTAGTTCTCATTAATTTTTTAAATGTACATGTAAAATGTATGTTTTGTGTAAATGTATACAAAATATACATTTTTACCTAAAAGTTCTCTTTTCCTTCTAGTTCTGTGTCCTACATAGACCAGCAACTTTATCTACGGTGGGCTCCGAGCTAGATTTCCTACAGCATTATTCTGAAAGCTGGCTACCATTGCCTTCTTGCTATTGGAAACTCAGCACATTTGAACTTGGGTTTGATTTAGTATTAACAGATCTTGACTTCACTAATTCTTTATATTATAGAACCAACGGAAATATGGGCACTATTTTGAATTCTAGAGATGGTTTTTGTTAAATCTACTAATACTTATGAACTGTTCTCTTAGTAGAGTAAGAGAGTAATATTAATTGTGCATGTGCAGTTATATTTCTCATTAACTGACAGTATGCCCATCTGTTTTTATGGCTTTCTAATCTAAAGTGCACTGATGAACTAGATTAAAGCCTTGGGAGAGTTATACTATAAATTCAGTGATGGCAAGAACCAACACTGATTTTTGTGAGAATTGTCAGTATAAATATTACCTACCAGTATTGTTCAGAGATTGAAACATAATAAACTTGGGCTGCTCCCGAAGAAGCAAAACCAGAATATGCATTACTTTGGCTTAATACTTAGTGAACATTGGAAACTGTTGGTGATGATGGATTTTGTAGCTTGCTGCTTGTTTAACCATTGGTCAAATTTTAACCATTAAATTGCCATTCACTTTTAGAATCTTGTACTGTTTAACTTTTGATTTTCAAATGTTCTGCTTCAGGTGTCTGTGAAGAATTTGTACTTTAAAAGTTCGTATCCTCTGAGGTGCTTGACAAAGTGTACACTGCAGAATTGCCTATTCTCATTACGGTGTCATATTTTATTCATGCCTGTGTGTTTTTCTTAAGTATGAATTCTAGATACAGCTACTTATGGATTCATCAATATCATGAGGACTTTTGCTGGTTCCAATCAAATCAATGGCATTTAATAAATTTTTTAAGAAGTAAAAATATGTTTGAGAGCCTTATATTTGGGGTTTTGTGTTGTATTTTTTTTTCCTTACAGTACGAGATTCTTTCCCTTAATTCCACACAGAGCCTATCGCTACAGTGTGTGAGCAGATGAAACCCTGATTAGTCCCAGAATGCTACGAAGGAGAAGAGGAGGACTTTTTCTTTTTTTTAAGAGTATGCTGGGCTGCTGTGGAGTGACAGACAGAAGTCCTGCTCTTTTTTCTGGGGCTGTGAGACATTTCAAACGAACAGCCATGCAGCCCCTTCCCATAGACGACATGAATGAAGTAAGAGTCTAAATGGGACCTGCTATAGGAAGCTTTCACAGTTCCACCTGTGAGCAAACAGGGCTATACCTATTCCTCACTCCACTCAGCAACTGAGACGCTGTGACTGCAAAGGGCAGGGGCTCGGTTTGAAGTTTAATGCCTGCTTGGCATTTCAGCCGTCATCTCTAGGGGTATGAGAAACTTGAGATGGTTTCCTTATTTTATTAACGTTCCTATGTGGAGCTTACTGGCCCTTTCCCCAGATGCACACATACCCAGTAATAGTAATAATTTAAATTAGTTTGATGTGAATTTGTAAAAATGATGCCTTGTACTGAAGAAATGTAGCTTTAAAGGGTATATGATGTAGCAGAAAGTCCTTAGGGGATATATTTTTTTAAAGGAGATTCAACAGTGGTCTGTTTATAGCTCATTCTTAAATTGATGCTTCTAAAATGTATGAAAACATACCTATTTTTTCCTAGCAGCTCAAAGTCTCTTTGCAGTCAGGCTTCCCCTGATTTTGCTTGGTAAAGTCTTTCTTCTTCAGCATTGAACTACTGTAGGGTTTCCCACCACAATCCTCCTGTGCGTAGCAAGTTAATTTTGATTCTGGTTATGAGCACGTTTCTGACAGCAGGTAGGTTTCTTGTCTCCCTAAAAACAAACAGCACCGCTATGCTGCGTACTCTGGGAGACACTCTTCTTTTTGCAAGGATTCCTTGGGAAAGAACGGCCCGCCTAACGACAAAGGCCCGGGGACTTCTTGTGACACCAGAGGTTCACTGGACTAATAATAACCTTAAAAGGACAATTTGTCTTTCGGATCCCAGAGATGATGGAATCTTTTTAGAAGTTACACTGTGTGATTTCAACTCACAATGTTTACTTCCTGCCAAGAATCAGGTTGCAGATAATTCTCTTACAGCTTTGTGTGTTTTGAAGAAAACAAAAGCAAACTGTAGAGCTATGGTGCACTCCAAGTGCCATATATCTGTTTTATTCTTCAGGAAATTAGATTTGTTTTTCTTTTACAAGAGCACAACAGGAACCAAAGTAAAAGAGTAATAGATACAGCACTCAGGATAAATCATATCTTTAAAATAATAATAAAAAAATTTACACCTTGTCCTATATCCTGTTAGTATTTTCATAATATGGCCATGATTGAAAAAACAAAAAGCAAGCATCTACAATTTTTTTGATAAAGACTTTTTATGCCAGGAATGGATTAATTATCAACAAAATTCATACTAATCAGGCTGATGTCAATCTATTTTGGTAACATATCATTAACAAATTTATTTTGGAAAAAGATAAAAATATTGCCCCTTGATAATAAATCTTTTTTTCCTTTGATGCAAACAGCTAGAACACCTTTTTCTTTTTCTTTTTGATATTCTAAGACAAAAAAATGGTTAATCTTCAGATTAATAAATTAGGTCATTATAATAATAAATTAATTTTTTTTAAAGTTCAGCAACCTCTGTCCAAGTATTTACAACAATACTTGAAAGTTCCTTTACAAAACAGAACACATTTTCTTTTCACATTAAGCATACTGGGTATCTGTGTCTTTCACAACAAGCATTTTTAAAAGAAAACTCAATGCACAAATGGGTTAATTAGTATAAAAGTGCTAAGGGCTGTTTGAAAAGTTAACACTATAGTATACAGTCAGTTATATTTGAGGCATACTACAACAAACTTCCAGCTTATTGTGGACAATATTCCAGTAGTTGTTTCAAACCATTGTTTGAAAAAAAAAAAAAATCCAGGAGCTGATTAGTGATGCAGATAAGAACTGCCATCAGTGTCTCTGGCCAGTGAGCAAATTGAAAACCAACTGAAAGCAAATCCCAATGAGGAAGATTTTAATAAAGGAATACCCTTCTCCACAGCAGGTGCAATGCTGACTGCTCAAGGCGTGCGTGCACACACACACACACACACACACACTCACACACATCTTTCCAATTAAACTGCACGTAGAATGAGATTCTGTGTTATTCAAAAAAATTTGTAAGTGATCAAAGCATTGATATGGAATGCCTGTTTATCTGCCTTTGTTCTGGTTAAAATCTCAAAAATACATTCAACAGGAAAACATAAATTGTATGTGTATAAATATATATGTATATATATATTATATACACATGCACACAAATACTTCTGTTTTTTGAAGCATAGTTACATAAATGCTAAAGAGGCATTTTTTTTTGAGCTTCAACAAAGGTGCTTGAATAATAAATGAAGTAGTTTCTATATAATAAGGAAAAAGAATCCCCAAACAGTCTTTTTAAAAAAAGTTTCTTCTTAAGCTAGAGCTTCAACAAAAACTATGAACAACCAACAATATAACAGAACAAAGCAACACCACACAGTGAAATATAGCCCCTGGAAATGCCTGGTGGTCGCCACCCTCTCCCTCCTTCCTGTCACGTTGTTGTAAGAAAAGCTCCAGTGCTCACATCAAGAAATGACTTAGATCTTGTTCATGTGCTGACTCTGCTAGGAACTGGCTGATTGGCTTGGAAGAAAATAAAAGCAGCAAAAAGTATAACTGTATATATCCTTAATAACCCGCTTTAGAGAAATGTTGCTATCGCATTTCTCTGGCTTCCTCACTGCCTACTGCAGTTGTGACTGTATAGAAAAGAAACTCGTGGCTTTAGACCTGGGATGGCTGTCAAAAGGTTCTGATGTGCTCGTCTGGTAGTTCTAAGGTGGTTATGGCAGCTGGGTCGCAAGGCCTTTTTTGTTTCCTGCTCATTCAGGCCTGAGCTTTGTAGCAACCAGTGCAGTCTTCAGAGCAATAGGAAAAAAATATCCTCTGGGCCACTGAACTGCTTTTATGTTACCAGGTTTCTCCCCGAGCCAAGCTGACCAATTTTTCTTCCCGACACCACCCTCCCACCCATTTCCCCATGGAAACTCACTGTCCCCACCCCAAATATCTCTACAGCTATCTTACAGGCAAATATATCTTAGCAACTTTAAAAACTTTGGTTCTAAGAAAACACTTGGTCAGTTATCTTGAGGAAAAGTGGGAATGCTTGTTCTGCACATTGCTGTAGACAGAGCCCATCCCAGTAAGGTCTTAGCGCTGTACATCAAGTCACAATCCAATACAATCCACTAAGCAAGTGCACAAATTCTAGTTTACTTTTTAGAGCAGATTGAGTCATCTTCTGTCTTTTGAAACCGCAACTGAGTTGCCTTTCTTCACACTGTCTGGTAGAAATTGTCTGCCTGTAGATGGTTCTGTTTTTGCATGCTGTAGAAGCCACTGAATCTTGCATCTGGTTCTGCAATTCTTAGCATTCTCTGGGAACTGTCCACCTGGACTCTGGTTCCTTTCTTGCAGTCCACAGATACTAGCTGATTATTTAAAGAAGAAGGCTATTTAATGAGAGGAGGAATAAAACCACAAAGAATTAGCTGCTTTACATTATTGCAAATGAACAGAAATTTAGTACCTGACTCAGATAATAGTTTCACAATTCATTGACAGACTGTATGCAGAGTATCACATCCTGTTCTAGTACCAACTATACTTTTATGAAGGACACTGACAAACTGCATTTAAAGGTGAAATGTCAAAAAACTATGTCAAATAGGAAGATGAAAGAACTAAAAAAAAAAAAAAAAGACTGGTGAAATGATTTCAAATCCTTGAAGTGCAGACCTGTGTTTAAAGGGGGTTGAAGAATAAGTGGAAGGTAGGCAGATTTTAAAAACAAAGGGATGATTTCTAACCACTCAGACTGTAGAACACCATCATAGGCTGGGCCAGCCCGTGTGTTTCTAGTCATTCCATACACTTTATGAGTGGGTCTGTTTCCCAGCTTTGGACATTGGCAACTGTATCGTGACCCAGTATAGAGGCTGTGCCTGATGCACATTTATTCAAAGGAAAATCGGAGGCAGGATAACCGCAGGACAGAAGTTTTACTTGGAAGGGTTAACCAGATGGTAAATTATATTACATAATTATTCAGGCTGTTTCCAATTCTTAAGGTTGTATGATTAAAATAAACCAACTCAAGGCAAAAGGCAGAATCAGAGTTGGAAGGGATTATGATTTATTTCCCTTAATACAGGTTTTTCTTATCTTTCAAAATAGGCAGATTTAGAGGCCCTTTACATTTGTACTGAAAACAAATATATATATTTTCTCCCGCAATATGAAATCTGCCTCTCCCTACCTTGTCTACTATTACTTTCCAACACCTCTTCATCTTTTGTGACCTTTCCACTTGGTGCTTGCCTTTGATGCATTGACCTGTCCTTTTGCCTTCTGTATACCCTCATGATCTTCCAGCCCTCTCCTGAGTATTACCTTCCTCCCTTTGTGACTTCTTTTCCCTCCCAATTCTAAGTTGACTGATGACTGATAAATGCCAGGTGATCAAGTTTAATGTCTAATATAAAGAATGATTTAGGAATAAATCCAGAGGTATTTGTTCGTTTGAAAACTTTAGAGTACCTCCAGAAAACTGGATCCATGTAAGGTCAGGATTCATTAACCAATGGATAAAATTCACCTTGTGATTAAGTCCAACCCTGGGCAAGTACTATATATTTGATTCATACGATAGCCTGGTATGGATTTGAGGCTATGAATAGCAAAGTAAAAATTTCACTGGTGAAGACACAAGGTTTCAAGCAATTTCAATGTAAGTGTAAGTTTTCCTAGAGTCATCATTCAAGAGATTTTTTCAAGACAGTACCTTAGTTGGTGTTCGATACCAGCAAAGCAGTGGTATCCACTGTTTCTTCTGATTGATGACCAGGAATGCTATTATAATAGACAGGCATATAATTACGGGAACCACAACTGAGGCAATGGAGTCCAGTGAAGAATCTTCACTTGGGTGCAGTCTGTTATCTCTGTAATCTACCTGGAGGTGACCCATATCTAGGAAAAGAAAAATTATAAGCATTTATTACCTAAACCGGAATTGTTCAGGATTATTTTAATGACATTGCAAACAGAGATTGGCAACTTGGTTTTATTGCTTCTCAGTTTTTTCAGGCTAAAAATGTGATTAAAATCTAATTTTGATCCAAAGAGCTCTTAGTAGAGGGCAGAGCGCTTAGGGATGAATGTTAAAAAAAAAAATCAAAGTGACAATCTTAATAATTGGATAAGATGATGCCGGCTCTAGCTAATCAAGAAAATAAGAAGGTGCTTAGGTAGATTTTGAAAAAGTGAAGTAGACCATTAAATTATTTTGATTACTATTAACATATATGGTCTTCTCAGATTTTGAAGAAGAAACATTAGCTGATCTCCTTGCTTACTGGCAAACGGGACTAGAACAAAGTATATTCTCTTACCTACTAGTGTAATAACTAAGACTAATTAGATCAAAACTAATCAGAATCAGGAGGTTGGTCTTTTGGTTGATACTCTGGTTTACTGAACTCTAAGCAATATTGTCTTTTCATAAACTTGTTGAAAATCTTGCTTAGGCGTATTAGACAGTTTTTCTGCCTTAATGAATTATATTGCATAGGTGACTACATTTAGTTTTACACTTATGAATGACGACCTTTATGTTATTATTATTATTTTTTTTTTGAGACGGAGTCTTGCTCTGTCGCCCGGGCTGGAGTGCAGTGACCGGATCTCAGCTCACTGCAAGCTCCGCCTCCCGGGTTTACGCCATTCTCCTGCCTCAGCCTCCCGAGTAGCTGGGACTACAGGCGCCCGCCACCTCGCCCGGCTAGTTTTTTTTGTATTTTTTTAGTAGAGACGGGGTTTCACCGTGTTAGCCAGGATGGTCTCGATCTCCTGACCTCGTGATCCGCCCGTCTCGGCCTCCCAAAGTGCTGGGATTACAGGCTTGAGCCACCGCGCCCGGCCCCTATGTTCTTTTAAAGTATCTTACAATGTATGTTGCAGACAGAAATAAGGTTAAATATATACCAGTAGGGGGCACCCCCTAAAGTTTCCTTATTTTTATTCTATTTTGAAATCACTGTAGTCAGGTTTTCTAAATGCATTAACAATCAGTTTAGTGAAAGACACATGACACACAATGTCGAAAGGAGTTCCTCTCAAATTGTTCTGGAAATTCAGCTTATGAAGTGACAGAGCTTTGTGGTATGTAAGACTGTGGTTTAAAACTCAGATTTTAAATGATATATGCTTCTGTGTGTGTTCTGGAGGGGTGGTGGGAGCAGGGAGGAATGGGAGGTAGAAAACATTCCTAATCATTTTAGCCAGTGCAGATGGCAGTAAAGCTTTATAGAAACATATTTATCAGCATCAAGAAAAATGTCAAAGATAAGAGTCACATTTTATGGATGAATTCAGATTTTAAATACACAACGAATAAAAGAATGAATTTTACTTTCCCATATTCCAGATGAAATAGAAAGAAGTTTTAGGAATATGTGTCATACAAGAAGAATAAGATATAAATTAAGGAAGGTCTCGGTGAAAGAAAAATGAAGCTGCAAGTGAGGTCTGTTTACAAAATTCAGTCTTCCGGTGCTGTTTCTGTGCTAAAACCAAGCCCTAAAAGTTAGCTTTGAGCTTTGTAGCAGCCAAAGCCAAAAATGGAAACAACTATCAGTCTTTAATAGGATTCACAGTGTCTTCTAGGTTAAAACAAATCAGTCGCCTAGGAGAAGTATACATTTTCTTGCTATTGATGCATGAGAAAATTTCTCTTCAGGGGCTTTATAACATAGATACTATGCAATGCACAGGTCTTCAACATAACTATAAGTATGGCTGTACTTATGACTGAAGTCTAGCCTCTAGAACAGGGCCTGGCATACAGCAGGCACTAATATTTATTGACTGAGTGAATGTAAGCATGATGCTAAAGCACATTCAGTCAGAACAATTTTACAGAGAGCCAAAAACACTAGGCCCAGGAAATTGGCTTTCTGGTCATTTGGCTTGATCCAAGCATAACGTTTAGAATATCTAGAGTCACAGACCAGTAATCTCTCAAGCAATGAATATTGCTTCTTCCAAAAGAAATATAAAAATTATATAGCAATGATTTGGAAAATATGGTTGGAGTAGACAGGAGGCAGTACTGAGTCACGGCCAAGAGCTAGTTTATATTACTGATCAAGAAGAGGTCTACTTTTATATAAAGAAAAGGAAATATTAACAGCTATTGGGAGACAACATCTTTATTACACACAAACTGAAAGGATAGAGCAAGAAAAAAAGGCATGGAGTAAACCTGGTGACTGGAAAAATCAACACAGGTAATAAATTGAACTCGCATGAAGTGAAAACTGCCCAGAAGTAGACGGTAACCTAATGTACAAATGCTCAGTGCAGAATCTACAAGAGACAGTGACTAATTCATGATTACTCTCCTTATAAAGTTTATATATACATACATTTGAGAGATGGCTTAGAAGTTCCAGATACGAAGCTCTTATGACTAGGAACATATTTATTTCCATCATTACAAAGTCTCTGAGCAAGGAGGGCCAGGAAGGAGGCATTTAATCCAGTTACCTGCTGACTTATTATATCAATGTGTGGTGCAAATGTTTCAGCCAAGCAGGTCTGCCCGGGAACAGTTATCTGAATTTACTTCAGCAAGTCATTTAAAAAGTTACTCACAGGAAATTTTAAAAATTAGAAAAAAGCCAAAATAGACCACATAGAAAACTAAAACTGGCAGATCTCAGCTGCCTTCAATGCTTACCTCTAGGGAGATGGACGATATCATTTTCGCTAGGCGTGGGCCACAGGGGAACCTCCAGGTCAACCTCTCCTCGATGGTTTGTCTTCTCAATGGGTATATTTGTTGGTTCTGGGGCATACATTTCTAAAAGAAGGGAACATTTTTCATAAGAGATGATGAAGCTGCTGTATTGTTGGCTTTTGTATTCTCGATTCAAATGGTGCACTCAATTCAAGCCCACATCTCCTGGGACGTGAAAGATGCAGTTTCTGCCATTTACATCATTCATGCTAGAGAATCACAAGCTTTGCAGTGAAAAGGAACGCGTCTTGTAACATTTAAAAGACAAAAGAATTCTCTACTCCACCAGGGTCAAAAACTGCTTTTTCATGTTCAAATGGTGTTGGTTTTATAACTTTATGGAAACTGAAGGGGACTAGCTGAAGTGGAATTATTTCTTTTTTTTTTTTCTTGAGACGGAGTCTTACTCTGTTGCCCGGGCTGGAGTGCAGTGGCGCGATCTTGGCTCACTGCAAGCTCTGCCTCCCGGGTTCACGCCATTCTCCTGCCTCAGTCTCTTGAGTAGCTGGGACTACAGGTGCCCACCACCACGCCCAGCTAATTTTTTGTATTTTTAGTAGAGACGGGGTTTCACCACGTTAGCCAGGATGGTCTCAATTTCCTGACCTCGTGATCCACCCGCCTCGGCCTCCGAACGTGCTGGGACTATAGGCGTGAGCCACCGCCCCCAGCGGAAATTATTTCTTTTACTTTCCAGCAGCTAATAAATGTTGGTGTTTAATAGCTGCTGCTTTTTAATATAGGGGTGTTGAATAACTTACACAAAATATGTTAGCAAAACTTGAAAAAGTTTACGCATTGTCCACTTCTTATGGACTTCTTGGCCATTTCCCTCTCCTCTCTCTTCCCCTACATGGGAACAGACTGTAGGGAGACCTCATGAGTATAAGTCTCAGATGTCCATTATGTTACCACTAGAACCATTTAGATTAGAAACTGATCTTCGGTAAATATATTTACATTTTCCAGTTTGATCAGATAGGTATTATACTACAACATAAAACAAACTGAGAATAATATTATTTATCTCAAATATCAGGTCTTTTTTCAAAAAAAAAAAAATCAGAGCTTTTCTCAGCTCCTACAAATATTTCTTTATATTTATACTTTATCCAGCTGATGACAACTAGCCCCACATTTTAAAGCAATTCATTCTTAAGAACCTGTTTTCAAAATGTGACAATAAAAGTTTGTGTCATGCACATATTTCCTGTTGGCCAGATCCTGCCATATTATTCACTGATTTTTACAAAGCAATTACTCAACACGTAGGATCCTAAATACTCACCATTGCCTAATTTAGACCAACATAAAATATACAGTATATAAATTAAAATAGGATTAATCATCCCCTCTACTAGAGTGATTGTTTTCTGTCTCAAAGTTACCAGGCTTTTGAGAAGTAAACCTTAAGATGACTCTAAGAGGCAAGTGACAGAAAAGAGAGTACTTGCTAAGGTTCCCCCATGAGTTAACTAAGTACCCAGCCAGGGAAAGAAACCCAGAGAGGTTAAGTTAAATCGCTCAAACGCATTTAGTAAGTGGTAGAGCTGGGATTCAAATGCAGTTCTGTGATTCCAAAGCCCAAGTTTTCTTGCTGCCTCCAAGAATAGTCTTCTGCTTTCTTAGTTAAAGCCTTTAAACATAAAAAGAACTGGGAACAATTATAGTTTCCACAGGTTCAGTGCATCCCTGCAAACTCGAGAATTAAAAATAGAAGTTACTGAAAGTAGTACCATTTGCAGGCGCAGGGGCCTAAGCACAAACCACTGACTCTCAAATTTTTAAAAATCATATCAGAATTACCCAAAGAGCTTAGAAAATGTGCTGACTCTCCCAGGTCCTGATTCAGTAGGTTTGGACTAGGTGACTCCGGGAGGTGTGTGTAGGGGGATGGTATTTAATCCAGCCACTGAAAAGCTCTCATAAGTGGTATGAATTTCCTGGGTGAATATGGACAGAAAAGCCACGTCGCCATTTACTTGACACCTTTCAGTGTCACACACCCTTCTGTCCCTCCCCTGCCTAGTCCAGGGCTTCACACTGAGCCTTCCTATGACAACAGGGGCCAAACTGCCACTGGTTTCTGAGGCCTCAGTGTAAAGGGCGAACTTGACACCGATTCCACCAAACCTGTGAATGTCAATGGCTAAGTAGTGAAAGCTTCTGCAGAGGCCCCAGAGCTGGGACTGACTGAGTTCCACCTCAGGCTTTTTCCTGAGTGAGAGCAGTAGAGAAGTAACTTTGGAATTATTTTGCCTTGACCCTGCATATGGATAGATTTCAGGTGAAACTCCACCAAGCTGAGGCATGACAGTGAGTCCTCTTCCCACAGGGGCTCTACTTGGAAATAGCAGGGAAAGTTAGAAGGCTCTATGGTGAAGCAGGATGTCTCCTTCAGTGATTAACTGTATTACCATTTGTTCAACAGATATTTCCTGAGCACTTCCTACATGGCAGGCATTGGTTTTGGGCATACAGTTTTGAGTGAGACCAATCCTGGCCCCCATGGGTCTCTCCTGATGAGTGATGCCTGACAGCTACTTCTTACTTCCAGCAGCTCATAAGCTGTCCTGTGTATTAGCTCACTCCACCACTCAGTTCAGCTCTGATTAAAATCCACCCACACCTCCTTCTTTATCACAAAACACTCACAGCTCCAGTTCACAGTCCTCAAGTCCAAGGGAAGAGAGTCATTTCCCTTTAATTTGAACATAAAAGGGAAGCTGCCTCTGAGCAGTTTTGCCAAAAAGAACAATTCTTTAGTTAAAAAACTGCTTGTTGAAACAAAAAGAAGTGGGAATGCTATTTGCTTCCACGCCTAGACCCAGGCCTTCTTCCATGGCTAAAGACCGCCTTCAACCCAAGACTCTAAAATAGAACCCTTCTGGTATTTACTACAAGAGCCCTTTATAGCTGTTGGCATAGTAGATGGACAGTGCCAGGGCGACTTACAAAAAGCTACATCCAGCCCTGCCACAAAGATAATGGGCACATGGTCACAATCTCGCCTGTGCTCATACTTGATCTGAGCTTTGGAGGAACTCAAGATAATTTACTGGGGATATATTTTACTTTCAGAGGCATCTGGTCATCTGTTAAGAGCTGCCTTCCTTAAAAATGTCCTCTTCTGGAATATGGGGCGAGGTGGCTGGTGCTCACAAGCTGAGGTCCGCATTTTTTTGGGAGATGGAACCTGAGGTCAATTTAGGAACAGGGGTCTCATCCTCTGATAACCAGCTGCATGACTTTGGATAACACTCTTAAATTTCCTGAGCCTCAGTTTCTTCTGTAAAATGAGACAGGTGCTAACCACCTAACAGCTCACAGGTTCTGTACGCATATCCAAATATGGTGAAGGTGGACAGTGTTTTGTAAAGAAAGAGGATATTCAGAATGTCTAAAGAACAAAGCAAGGTTCTTGCTGGACAGACTGGGAAGTGCTCCCTCCCACACCATCATTTCTGAGATGGTATAATCCTCACAGCATTTCTGGGAGGTGGCATGTGCTATCCAGATGAGAAATGGAAGCCTGAAACTTTGGTGATGAGTCTTGACTAAGATCATACAATGAACCAATGCAAGAATGGGACAGGAATCCAGCCTTCCTGGCAGCCCATACTGGATCAAACAGAAGGTGGCACAAGCTCAACTGATTGCAATATTGCTTAAAGATGGAAAAATGTTTCATCAGGAATACAGCAGATGCAGAGAGGAGAGTTAATCAACAGAAATTAAATTTCAACCCATTTCAAACCAACAGTAAATCTTAACTGAGAAGTCACTGGAGAAATCTCTAATGATGAACAAGGATGTTAGCAGTATCTGTCCTCTCTCTTATGAAACTCACAAACCAAGGAGAATGAATCTACCTCTATTTCTACCACCACTACCTGAATTTGGGTCCTTATTATCACACCTAGGACACTTGCAGTGCATGTTACAGCTGTCCTGGCCTCTGGTCTCTCTCTGCTCTAGTCATTCCTGCGCACCACCCCATTACACAAAGGTTACCCCAAAACACCTTTGTGATCCTGTCATTCAGCTGCTCAAAAATAAGCCTTCCCATTCCCTATGAAGAACAAAATCTACACTCTTCATTTGATAATTAAGGCCTGAAAAATCCTGGCCAAGCTAGTGTTTCTGTCCTTACCTACTGCTACTAGAGCTCAGTGCTCTAGGGGCATTGGCCTTGACCTTAGAGGCACCGGCCTTGACTTTTCCCATCTCAGGTCTTGGTCAGGTTATCCTCTTCACTCCAATGAAGAGAGCACATCTGTCCTTTAAAATCTAGCTCACGTCCTTTCTCTGTGAAACCCTCCAAGGACACTCAACTTCATAGTCCATCTTAGTCATGAACTTTGCATGGTCTGCATGAGAGTTGCATGACCATAACTCCCAATGGGAGGTGAATCCAATTCACCTCTCCCATTCTGTTTTGAAACCACTCTGATTAGACTTTGCCTCCACCACTGTACTTCTGTGAAGTTCATTACAGCAGTGCTAAATGCACAAGTCAGTTCCCACATTGCATCTTACTTGGCTAACAGCGGCGCTTGATTCAGCTGTTTACTCTTTCGTACCAGAAACCCTTTCTCCACCTGGCTTCCATGTCACTGACCCTCTTGGCTTCCTCCTTTATTCCTGGTGCTCCTTCTCTATTTATTTTGCTAGGCCCTCTGCACCTGCTCAATCTCCAAAAGTTAGAAGGTCTCAGGGCTCAGTCCTGCGCTCTCTTTTCTTTTCTATTTATTCCTACTCTTCGGTCATCTCATCTAGTCTCAAGGCTTAAAAACCTTGAGACTAGAAACCAACTATGGTTGACAACTTTCAAATTTGTAGATCTACTTTCAATCTCTTTCCTGAACCCCAGATTAGATATTGTCTATTCATTATCTCCACTTTGATGCTGAGTATTTCAAGCTAAAAATGCCCCAAACCAAAATGTCGCAGTCATCCTTGGCTCCTCTCCCACTCACTCCCCACATATATTCAAATCCTACTGATGCGACTGATATGGCATAGTCAGAACCTGCCCACTTCTCCCCACCTCCACGGCTACCACCCTGTTCAAGTCACTGTCATCTCTCACTTGGATTCTTAAAAAAGCCTCAAAGTTGATATCTCTGCTTTCACTCTTGACCTCCATGCCCCACAGTCTATGTTCAACCCAGCATCAGAGAAATCCCATTCAAAGGTAAGTCAGATGCTGTCGCTCCCTGCTCCAAACCTTCCAAGGTTTCATCTCACTCAATACAATCCTGCACTCATCTGTGAGAGCCTTTATGTCTGGCCGTGGCTGCCTCTCTGCCCCACTTCTTACCTCCTCCTTGCTCACTGAGTTACCTCCACACAGCTCCTCCTGAACATGCACCTTGAACATGCACAGCATGTTCCCACTCCAGGGCCCTGGCCCTGGCTACACCCAAAGGTTCTGCCTCTTCCCCATGAGAACTGCAATTCTGGGTCTCTTCATTAAATCTCATCTTGTTGGTAAGGTACTCCCTGACCATTCTACATAATACAAAACAACCTGCCTGCCCCACTTCTCCCCAGCCTCTTTGTCTTGTTACGCCTTTCTCCAGAGCCTGATCCCCATCTTGGTGGCTGCCTAGTTACTGTTTACCTGTTTGCTGCCTGGTTTCTCCCTACTACAATGTAAGCTACGTGTGCACTGCTATTTGGTCACTGCTGTGTCCTCAGTGCCTAGAACAGTGCTTGGCACATAAAAGGCATTAAATGACTCTTCGTGAAATAAATAAGGTCAAGTTTCATCATTTATATCATTAAAAGCATATTACTGGGGAAATTGGTATGAAACTTGTGAAACATAGGTGAATATATACTAGATAAAATAATTCCAGTGGAAAACCACATATTTTTTCTTCTCATTTAAAACACTTAAGACTTTCCTTTTTTCCATACACACAGCAAGTGTGTATGGAAAACTATAAAGAGAACCCAACTGAAGGCTCTGAAAAATGGTTCCACCCCCTTACCTGGCAGAACATCCTATCCTTTTTAGGAGATAAATGGACATTTTTAGAAATGCTCAATTGGCAATAGTTTGCATAACGCCTAAACAAAAGGCCAACATGTGCAGAGCTCACTTAAACTCTTTGGGTTTAACAACTGCCCTCTCTTACAACTGCATAGTACAGATGCACTTCTGAATTGGCATGCTTCCCAGCTCCCTGTATTGAACAGAACAAGGTTCTCTAATATAATGCTGCGAAAAAACATGAGAATCGAGGTAAGACAGAAAAGCTCTTGACTCGCTCAGGACCTCAATGAAGTCTTAAGAGTGAGCCTTCACTTGGGTCTGTGTGGTCTATACTATCTGGGAAATCTGTGTGTCTAGGGGTTCAGTCCCCATGGAGAGGGCTCAGGTCTTACACTTTTGGGATTAGACGGAGGGGAAAGAGGAATAGTTTTGGCAGGAGGTGCAGACATGGAAACTAAGAGAAGGGCTAGGGGAGGCTGTGGGCAGCTGAGAAGGACTTAGGTTTGAAACTATGAGATGGATAATGCAGCAGACATGAAGAGTGGGGCGTGGGGAAAGATGCAGGTGCAGGCATTCAAAACAGCCAGCTGGGATATGCTCAGGGGTTGCGTTATGTGTGGAAAGAGATGAGAGGTTCAGCTGAGGGCTTGGGAGAGGGCTGCATGGATAATATGGGTACTGGCTGGAACTGATGAACTAAAAAAAGAATGAACCAGAACTACATTCTTTAAACGCAGGTCTTCCGCTTTGGTTCTAATATATTTTCACAGTGTAATGGCACTTAAGCATCTTCCCTTCTGGGTCCCATCTTGGACCACCTTCTCTAGACTAGTCCAACACTGCACTAAAACTGTGCTACTCTGATAGGGCAGGTGTCATCACCGGGTTTGGTTATACTAAAGTTTAGAGAATGCAAATGAGAAGAAAAGAACCAGAGCAATTCTGGCATGGAACCAAAATCTGCCCCTCATCTGGATGGTCATGGTTTTCCAAGTTACCCATCGGGTCTTTGGGTGGGAAGCACTAACTGGGCCTGACACGCTACTTGGGCCATGTGAACTAATGAAAGAGGAAGCAGGTCGAGCTCTGCTTTGATTTCATCTTAAATCAACATTACAGCTTGACAAATGGAAGGATGGTGGCTTAGATACCTGGACACATTGGGCAGCAACTTCCTTCCACGTTGATGGGCTCAACACAGGGCAGAGGGGGGCAGCTGACGGTCGAGCAGAGGGTCTGGCCCTGCAGGCAGTAGCAGTGGGTGCAGCTGTCAAGGTCCCACCGCTCCTCGTCGGCATAGGCCTTCCCACTGAAGTGGCACACCACCTTCTTTGGAATTGTGTCTTCTAGTGAAAAGAACAGCACATGGTGGAGTCGCTGATGTGACAATGCACACGATCTTATTACACGTGAGAGATCAAGGGAATAGCTTTGTATAATCACAGTATGCCTGAGGATTTCTGGAATTTGGTGAAACTTTTGTTTCCCTAGTCTTTCATTTTTCTTAGGAGGACCCTCAGGGCTCTCATCTTGTGGCCACTGAGGCCAGCACTGGGTGGTCACTACAACAACCGGCAGGGAATGGTACCCGTTAGATAAGTGTCCTTAGACTGTCATCTAGAAAGAGATAAAGAGATTGATAAAAAGTCCAGCTGAGTTTATTTACAGAGATGTATTCAAGAAGTTCCTGTTTTGTAAACAATACAGGGGAATGGTAAGGAGTGATAATGGCAACATCACAGGGAACTAGCAGGTTTCCTCTGCAACCCTTGAGTGGGAGTCGGCACCGAGAAAACCACTTCCTTCGTTTTCCAGGGATGCCGCGTAGATTTCTCTCATCACAAGGGCATTTCTACTTTAAAACCAGCTTCATTTCATTGCAATCCGTTTTTTCCCCCAGAAAACTGTGGTTTTTGAGAAAAAAAAAAGAGCTATTTGTCTATACAGTATACACAGGGATTTACAGTTTAAATATTCTGCTCCTTCTTCCTATTGTCCCTTGTCACACTCATTTCCTCCCTCTTCCAACCTTCTCCTTGAAGGTCCCTTTCTCTGGGACTCACCGCCTTTTTCTGGTGTACCTGAACTTACTGACTCCCTAGTGGCCACATTTCACACACAGAAATTTCCCTCTAGCATACAATAATGTGGTTCAGAGTGAGGCCCCAAGAACCAGCAGATCTAGCAGCAAAGCAGAGATGGGGCAAATCAAAACCCAGTGGCGGGGGTGTGAGCGCGAGACTGATAACTAGATGACACCTACTGATCCAGGGACATTTTATGTTCAGATTCTAAAAGCAGCGCCACTCACCATTTGTCACTTAAGAAAAACTACAAAGACATCTAGAAGGAAAGTTCCTTAGGAAGGCAGTCGTCCCCAGGGCCCAGGGTTCTTCCCGGAAAGCATCTGGGAAGCTCTTGAAGGGTCAGAGTTCATTGAACAGACACAAGAAACAGAACCCAGGACATCTCAGGGCACAATGAGAAGCCCATAATGGCATCAGGAGCCCCATTTTCTCTGAGCCGCCCCAAGCTTTGCAGCGAGTGCTCTAAGGCAGCTGGAAGTGGCTCTCTCTGAAGACCCAGTCTGTGCTTCAGACTGAGCTTTTCCAGAGGAAGGTCACAGAGAGAAATGCGCACAGATCTGTGGTCTCTACGTTTTCTTCTTACCAATTACAATTGTCCCTTGGTACCCTTGGGAGACTGGTTCTAGGACCCCCATGAATACCAAAATCCAAAGACGCTCATGTCCCAAGTCCCTTATACAAAATAGTGTAGCATTTGTATATACCTACTCACATCCCCCCACATACTTTAGGCCATCTCTACTCAAGCATATGCACCTTTATAAATGGCACTAATAATGGCCTAATATTGTAAAACTTTTACTCCATAGATATAAATCTCAATCCATTGGCGAGTGTTAGAAGCAAGCCCAAAGAAGAAACTGAGATCAAGTGTCAAGTGCCTCATCTCTTATGTTCTCAACAACTTCTATCATTTTTCTCATTACTGCTGGCTACAGTTCAACAAGAGACATTAAGTCAAGTAATCATGGAAAGTTCTAGTTGTAATTAGAGATCAATCTTTCAGTATCTATTAAAAAATGCACTTCCCGATGTTTGTAGAGGCTGCACAGAAATCTTCTGGCACACTAATTATTAGGCTAAAAACTCATTTGGAGACTTTCAAAAGAAACTCATGACAGAAGTTCTTGATAATATGGAATCCTTAAAGGAGGCGGCTTCACTAAGGTATCCAAAATGCACATGTCAAATTGGCTGAACAAAATCATCCAATGAGCCTAAGTTAAGTAGTACTCTGACCTCCAGCCAACACACTGCATTGAGGACATTAGTTTTGGCCATCAAATTTAGGGTTTATTTTGCTGAGAATTCTTTATGAAAGGAAGCAATGTTTCATTAAGCAGTATCACTGATTATATTTTATATGAACCTTGGTCCATACAATGGAGTATCACTGAATAAAATTTGAGTAACAGTATTACTGTACAAAGAAATCAGACGGGAGGTGAAACTTCTCATCCTATCTTGTCCATAACTCTTCTGACTCAAGGTCAAGCAGTGGTCTATACTGTCTATATTATTATTTTTTTCCTTCCTTCCTTGCTTCCTTCTTTCCTTCCTTCCTCCCTCCCTCCTTCCCTTCTCCCTCCCTTCCTCTTCCCTCCCTCCTTTCTTCCCTCCTCCTCCCTCCCTCCTTCCTTTTCTCTTTTCCTTCCTTCTCCCTCCTTCCTTTCCCCTCCATCCTTCCTTCCTTTTCTCCTTCCTTCCCCACCCTCATCTCCTTTCCCCGTTTCTCCCTTCCTTCCCACTCCCTCCTTCCTTCCTTCCCCCTCCCTCCTTCTTCCCTCCTTTCCCCTCCCTCCTTCCTTTCCCCTCTCTCCTTCCCCCTCCCTCACCTATCTACATTCCTTCCTTCTCCCTCCATCCTTTCTTCTCTCCTTTTCACCCTCCCTCCCTCCATCCTTCCTTCTCTCCTTTTCACCTTCCCTCCCTCCCTTCCTTCCCTCCTGTCTTCCTTCCTTCCCCCTCTCCCCTTCCTTCCCTCTTTCCCTCTCTCCTTCATTCCTTCTTTCCTTCCTTCCCTTCCTCTCTCCACACACATGAGAATAATGATGGGAAGAACTTAGACTGAGCCTGGACCTAAAGCACCTGGCCATGACGTGTGGTGTTTTCCGAATGATACTGACCTATGTAGAATAATTTCAGCTGATGTATCAAAACCACCGAAGAAATATCAAAGATCAAATGCTGAGCTACAGCATAATACAGGGTTTATGTAAATACTCATTCAGCAGCTGTATGAGATCACTATCTAAAAGAATATTTATAAAATGATATATGAGAAAGAACAATCACTCTGAATGCCTTGGAGGCAATGGGAAAACCAGTAACTTTTTTCTTTTTCTCAAGAGACAGGGTCTCACTCTGTTGCCCAGGCTGGAGTGTAGTGGTGCAATCATAGCTCTTTGAACTTCTGGGCTCAAGCGATCCTCCTGCTTTAGCCTCCTGAGTAGTTAGGACTACTGTGCCTGGATAATTTTTAGGTTTTTTTTTTTTTTTTTTTTTTTTTGTGGAGATGGAGTCTCACTGTGTTGCCCAGGCTGGTCTTGAACTCCTGGCCTCAAGCCATCTACCTGCCTTAGTCTTCCAAAGTGCTGAAATTACAGGCACGAGCCACCACACTCAGTATCCTCATTTCTTTTCCTAGGTACGCTGTCTCCTTCAGTGACACGTAAGGACCCATTTGCGAAAACGCCATCAGGAAGTTTTGGAAGCTACCAGGTTTAAAGTGAGACGTGGTGGCTATTCCATGCAATTCAAGGTTTTATAAATTAAATTAAGAGTCACTGTAGTCTTTTGGGGGAAACAGCATAATCTAATTGAGACTACATATAAATGTATTTTAAGCACTCAGCCTGAAGAGGGATGTAGAAATAAAGACTGGGAATATCCAACTAAAAATAACCAAAACAGTTTATGTTTGGCTATCAGGGTTGTGCCATTTAACTCTATAGGCTACATTTATTACTCCAACTGGTTTGCTTATTCTGACAATTAAGTTTTGTTCTTTGATACCTAATAATAATCATAACTTCCACTTACTGAATGCCCACTACGTACCAGGCCCTGTGCTAAGCATGTTACCTATGTCAATGCCATTTGATCTCCATTGACCAGTGGGACAGGGTATTGTTTCAATTCCACAGAAAAATGAGGCACAAGATTAAGTCACTTGTCCAAGATGCATGGCTAGGAAGCGGCAGGGCGAGGAGGGGAACCACAGCGGGTCTGGCTCCACAGTCCACCAGCACCTCTGTCTGTCATGTGCCAAGCCGGATAACCCGTGGAAAGGCCACTTGCCCGGCCGGACAAGGATCAATCACAGTGCCACACAAACAAGCTGTTACTGCTCACTGACTCTTGAAAATGGGGACTCGAATTTATCTTTGCCTTCAAAGATATCAAGTGCTACCAAGGAATGGAGATAATGAAGTGGGTTATTTAGGTAATTCAGGATTCCTGGTCCTCCTTAGGAAATCTCTGTTTAACACTTCTCTCTCTCCTCACAATCTCTCCCTCCCACTCTCTCAAAGAGGATTAGAGGAGAATGTTCCAAGGAAAACATGAGGTACGACACTAACATAATAAAGTTTATTTTTAAAACAAACAAATCAGGGGTTATATATCCAAATAAACATGACCCCCTTCTAAGCAGCCCTGGGAGGCTGTAAACGTATTCCAGTGGTACTGCCGCTGCTGCACACAGCTTTGGAATTTTCCTCTTGCCATGGCATCCAGGGCCCATTTTGAAACGTGCAGAGAAGATGGTTACTATTTCACAGTCACACCTTGGTTTAGATCAGCTTTGCTACTTATTTTCCTTAGCTCTGGCCTCTATCTTATCTGCCAGATTCAGCTTGAAGTGACTTTTGGCCTCTTTCAGAAACAAAGTCGCTGTAAGAGAATAAAGATTCACTTCTGCCATCAACTACGTCAGGAACCTGGAGCCCTTCGCTGGCTGCAACGGGTCCTTCATGGGGTTGCTTACCTCATGGGATGCTCAGACAAACATCCTTTCTTTTGGGACTCAAATATGAGCAACATTATCTTGCATCACATATGATTACAATAGAAATATGCAATGTCTTTCAGCGGTAGAGTCTGGAAAATTCAGTGTGGGTTCCCCGCTGCCTATTTTCCCTCAATTCTGGTTGGTATCACAAGAGGAGGAAGAAGCGGCATGGCCTTGAAATGTTAATTCCTTTCCAGTTAACTTCTTCAACTGTTTAAAACTTCATTATCTTACCTCTTTTCAAGATAAGAAAATAAGCCTTAACAGGCCGTTAAAGCTGGACTTTGTTTTACTCTTGAGCTATTTTAATTATGCCATAAAACTAATTAACAGCTACGGAAAATCTACAACTGTGTTATTTTCTTCCTCTACAAAGATCCAATTTAGTGTTCCAGGAGTCACCGAGGTGGGGGCACAGCCCTTGCTCTGAAACTGACCATGATGTGGGATATACATGAGCCTCTGGAAAAAAAAAAAAAAAAAAAGCATCTCCAGATTCTTCCCCCTCCCCCTTTCCTCTGTGGAACGATATAAAAACCAAAATGGACTCTAACCTATGTTATAGCTGGATTTCTTGATTTCTGCCTAGGAGGCAACTTCTTACATAGATACTTCAATTTCTAAATCTGGTGGTCATGAAGTCAGAGTCTTGGTGTGGGAGTAACTTCCTGGGAGGAAGTCAGGCTGCTTTAGAAATTGCATCAGTTCTTTCAAATCTCCTGGTACTATTTAGAGTCCTGAAAAGTAATTTACTCTGGGATCCTGGTGGCCAAGAAGCTAAATGCAGCTCTTAATCTCAGAATAAGTCTCGCCGCAAAACAAGCCAACACAGTACTATAACGGGGGCATTTGTTCTTTCCACACATTGAGATCAAGACCCTCTGAGTGTCACCCTAAGTGTTGGGGATGCTGACGTGAATAAGGCATTCAAGGCCTTGGTCCTCAGGAGATGCTCCTGCACCCACAGGGTCTTGTCAGCTTTGTGGGAGTCCATATCCAAATGGATGAGCCCAGTGTCTGGAAAAGACGCACAGACAGCTGGTCCTGCTAAGAGATTTCAGTTTGGGTTCTTAAGTTTGAGGTTTGAGGGATTTACAGAAAACTTTAGTGAAGTCATTTAGGCAGGCACACAAAGGGGCCATGTATACTATGGGTAACATAAGATTTAGAAAAGGGAGTGGTAGAAAAGGCAGCCAAGTACTACCAATGACATAGCTGACCTGGGCAAGAATGGGGAAGTACTTCTAAAATGTTAGTTTATACCTGTAACAATGCATTACAGCCCTCTCTAAGCCACAAAGGAATAAAATACCACTTCCATTTCACTTTCTAACAAGACCCTGAAATCCCTGGCTTGTCATGTGCTTTTCACTTCTGTATTGTCAGTCACATGGTGGGCACCAACTCCACACTTGGAGAATAAATGGAATGTGAACACCTCCTGTTTGAGAAACTGGTTTCACTTGTTTTTTTTAAAAACATAAAGAAAAGACTTAAAACACATGAAAATTGTAATGATGCAGGAATCTGAGAAAATAATGTACAGGCCACTAAGAACTCCTAGACAGAAGATGATGACTGATTTTCAATACGCTGACTCACCAGGCCTTTACAGACTGTAAAAGAATGAAAAGATGGAACTCAACTGAAGTCTTGCTAAAAACAGATGCAGGGGGCCTAGCCAATTTCAATGCGGCAGAGATCTAATACCTAGTAATTCTGTCAGGAAATGATTAAAGAATTCTGGTTAAAAATGCAACAAATGCTTACTGATTTAATTAAATCTTTGAGTATTTACTTTATAACTTTTAGCTTCCAATAAAAAAATCTGATCTTAATCCATCTTTGTTTAAAAAAAAAAAAAAATAAGGTAAATGCTGTCATGTCAGCTGACTCCTACCTCTCCATACTGCCTCAACCTTAATTGCTGTGAAAGCAGATTTGGCCACAGTTTTAAGGCTTTTCTTAGAATTCCATTTTTGTTTTATTTTATTTCATTTATTTCTTAGGACAGGAAGTGCAAGTGTATTTATAAAGGTTAAAAGAGCCTATCAGATTTCTTCAACATACTAGAAAGAAAGAGGTGATTGCTCAGGCTTCTAAGTCCTAGTTCTACAAAAAGAAATCTCACCAAATTAGTAAACACAGTCACTTTTGGCTGAGAACCAGTGCATGCAAAGAGGACACAAGTTTTCAGTAATAGAGCTTACCCCTTGTGTTAGCATTTGTTATGGGTTGATTAAGCACTTCATGGATAGTAGTTGAAGGAAACATTTTATTTTCAACTTTAAATGTGGTCTCATGTCATAGTAGGGCCTACAGTCCAAGATGTGTCTAAGGTACATGGACATTATTCACAGAAATCATTTTGGAAATGTAAAAATGTCATTTTAAAAGGCAGGCAGAAACAACTAAAGATCAAGGTGGCCCAAATACGGAGGAAGAAATACAACTTCTTTTAGGACTTAAAACAAGCAATCTATGTAAAAGTTGGGGTATACCATCTTGTTAAGAAAACCTTAATGTAGAAGCCATTGGACCTTCCAGATTGGCCAGTTTCTGCACCTACAGAAGATATTTAATCTGGTCACAGTCCAAGCCCTGTTAAGAAGACTCTGCCAGCAGCTTCCAGAGGGTGGGCCCTCTGTGATAGGGGTCTTCCCCCATATCCTTGACCACTACAGGGTACAAAATCAGGTTTGGCCTCCTGGACCGAAATAAGAGAAAGGCAGAAGCTGTTGGATCTCTCTGGAAATAGCAGTGCAGCCTCTCTTCCGTGTAGCAGAGCTCTTTAAATTAAGAATGTGGGGCTGGAGCACACCTAGACTACTCGGCTTAGGGGTTTTCCCTAAGTTAACTAGAACAACTTGAATTTCTGTTTACACAGCCGGAGGCCTGGAAAGGATACTGAAGTGAGAAGAGGAAGCTGCTTGCGGAAGAAGCAAGATCAGTTGCTTCCCAGGGCATAGGGTAAGACCCAAACAAACCGAAATCAAACATTGCTTATTTTTGTTGTGATAACTTTAGACCAGTTCCAAAGTTAGCGTGGTGCATGACAACCAGAATGTTTTCATTCTTACACTCTCTAAACAATACACAGACAATCATCCTGTTTCCCCTTCTTTTAAATCACACCTCTCATCTTTCGTTTCAATCTTTTTAGCACTAACTGTGACAACCTGGGCCTCCGTGTAGGGCCACAGCAACTGATAGCTCTGAAGAATGTGCAGGAGGTATACGTCTCCTCCCTATGAGGGTGCGCCCTGATGATAAATGCCACGTACTCTGTTCCCAGGAATCACAGTGGATCATGCATAGTAAGTTCAGACTCTTCAAATGGGACTAGCCTCTCAATATAAACAAAAATAAATGAGCCCTATTTTCTCTCTTCTGATAATGTCTAGAGGTATGAAAGAACAGTGCGGTTTGTGGGCAAGGCACTGTCGCAACACAGCTGAGCTACAGAAAGCACACTGTTTCTACCTGGGTTACAATGGAGTGACCAAAGGGGCATGGGCTATTTTAAGATGAGAGTAGGCAGGATGAGGTACACTGCCAAAGCATTGTCTAAGATATTCTTGGCCTTCAAAAGCTCATCCCTGAGATGTTGTATCCAGGCATTTCTCTTGTAGAAAGCCAGCTGCTACATTTAACAGTGAGATACTAGAATTGATTTGATAACATTACTCAGATCAGCTGCAATCTGTGTTATAAGAGCAGCAATTCTACTGAATCTATCTACACTTAAATTGTGTTTACTGTTTATAAAGTATTTTTGCACATGTACATTATGTCATTTAATTTTCTTGGCACTTTTGTGAAGCTCAGGACAATATTATTACTGCCATCTTATAGATGAGGAAACTGAACTAGGGTTACATCAGATCACCAAGACATAAAGCTAGAATGTGACAAAGCTGTGATTATAATGCTCTGGTTCCAAGGGAAGTTCTCTTTCCAATGTGCAGAAGCTTTTAATTTTAAGAAAATACACTGGAGAAGCAGCAGTGAAAAATGTTCCAATGAAGGTGGGCAGTATCGTATCATTATGGTTTCAAAATGCATAACATTAAGTTTCATGGGTTGTATAAATTAAAGATGCCTGAATTAAATATTTACTATATTGACTCTTGGGCTGAATTAAATACACAATGATCAACAGATGTTCCAAAGAGATGCTATATATCTCTTAAGATACCAGTTTAGCAGAGTTACGTTTAAATAAACAGAATACAAGAAAAAGGAATAATGTATATAGATTGACTTGATATAAGGTATAGACATTTCCCTACTAAGGTTAAAGATTATTTAATCATTTGCTAGTTGAAGATCACTATGGAGAAGATTACTATACAGTGACAGTATCACAGCCAATTGAGAAGAAATACAGTTACAACACAAGCTAGGCCAGCTCCATGTGAAAGTCCCACTTCAAATATTAGTAAATACATAAATATAAGAATAGCCAACTTCTAATCATACAGAGGTATTAATACAACCTATTAGAAATGTTTCGTGTACCATCTACCTATAATAGAACTCATTTTCACAGATCCTTACAGATATATGACACTTAAAAACACTTCAATGATACTAGATGATTAGAAGGCATGTAATCAGAACATTTCAACTTAGTTCACATGGAAGTTATGAGCCACATATGTACTTGTATTTATTTTATATAACGTACAAATAAGTAAATATATATATTATATATAATAAACACAAACTATCCCAAATTTCTAAAGTGAGAAAGATACACTGACTCAATAATTTCTAGCCAACAAATGACTTTAAAAATCTGACCTTGAAATATTTTCTAAAATACACAGTTACAAACAAATACTTGCCAAGTCATAATTTTCAAAACAATGTTCTACCTACTAACACTTAAGACTTGGCCAACACATGAGCTATTTATTCAACATCAGTCCTGATCACCTAGAGTGGGTAATTGGGGGACATACCTGAGCATCTTGACTTCCAAAGCCAACAGGTATGATGCAGCAGTGAAGTGGGCTTGAAAATCCTGGAAATTAACTTAAGATAGACTTTATGATCAAAGTTGTACTCTTTCTTTGTAATATCTGACCAGGAATGACTGACCTCTGGACACAGGGAGGTTCTACTGAAAGACTCATGGCTCCCCCTCCAGAAGCTGCCAGAGTCCGGTACTCAGTATGGGCAGAAGTATCACCAACATGAACATCAGAGCAAGCGTGATGTGGTCAGGGCTCATATCGGCATATGAGTATTCCCACAGGCACATGAGCGGTGTGTGTAAGGGCTGCTAATGTACTTGTCTGCTATCCTCCTTGAAGTCATGAAATAAAGACTTCATTGAAGCACTGAAATAATTTTTGCTCTGGCAAGGTTTGAGAAAGGCATGTAACATGTAATCAGTGAAATGGCCATGGGATGCTTTAGAAACCAGTATGCTCTTGCATGGTTAAGCATGTCATAACAGAGGCATCTGCTGTTTACAAGGAACCACATATCAAATCTCTTTTCACCCATTAGAATTCCCTCAGACCTTTTATCTCCACCTGATTCATACTTGTCAACTTTTGATTCTTGTTCTTCATCCTTTAAGCCTTCATTATAGTCAGCTTATGAGAATAAAATCTAAGTTTGAATGTATTTACATAGAAAGCCAAAGTACAAAACAATTAGGGAATCAGAAGATGTTCCATTAAAATGAATGGGTAATTACTACTTAGTTTCTTTCTAGCAGAAGAATGAATTCCCTAATGATGGGTATTATAAGAAACCAGACAAAGCTGTTCACTTTTCAGAATTAATCATCAATCCTATTAATTATGTCTATATTACATATCCTATTAAATTAGCACACATAATATGAGGCCTTCACACATCAAGAGAGAAGCATTATCATTGCACATTAGTGAATTGATAATTTAACAAAAGGAACACAAATACTTGTAGTCAGAAAACTACTTTTGGTAGAATCACCACTTTTCATTTTTCTTACAGTAGGAACAAAGGATACTTCACATGCAAACTTTTTTTTTTGATCACTAATAAAAGAGGTCCCTTAATTGTGAGTTTGAGGTTTTTAGAGATCTGTATTTGACTAATTAGGGAGAACATTCATCCACGGAAGAGCCCTACAGCCAAGGTGAGGTCAGCACTGTAGGCTGGGGTGAGATAGTCTGTACATTCTAACAGCGAGATACACAAGATCCTGAGAATAGACGATAAACTGGGTTAAAACTGAGAAAGCCTAAAACAGGAAACAGTGTAAGCACTGGTCTTTGGTGCCCACTGGACAAACAACTGGGCGCTTTAAGACATGCCGCCTGGCCGTGTTTCCATGTTTTTCCTTTGCTCAGTGATCTCTGGATGGTGATAGAGGCTCTGCCAATGAAGCACAGCTGGCAACTGCCTTTGGGTGGCTTGTGCTGTCCAGGGTTGGCACCCTTATATAGGGACCAAGCTGGCTGGAAGTCAGGACCTCTTAGTTGATAAGAGAACAAGCCCAAATGGCAAACTGGAGAGTCAGACAGGAAATCCCTATATCATAGTCGTGAACTTGACTTCGTAGGTTTAGACACAGCAGGGCTGGAAGAGAAAGGATGAACGCCTATCTAACAAGGCTACTTGCAAAGTAAATATGCAGACAGAAGACAGCTTAATGACTATTTCAATAACACACCACCACATATAAATTATTAAGATGAACGAGTGAATAAGGCACACGGTTATAGTTCATTAAACGTTAAGTCTCCCCAGCATGGTCCCCTGAAGGTAAGTCATAGGTTTATACGATAAAATTACACATGCATCAGTTTGGGAGAGGGAGGGGAATTGTGGAGAGAGATAGATCAGAATCAAAATATCCACTATACCACTATGAGCTCATATGAACTACAATTTAGCAAAAGTGCTGCAGTCCAACTTAAAATCAAGATCACAAATTTGAGCCAAACTGGTCCTTTTTTTCCTACACCAATGAAGAATGTATAATCTAAATGATGCAGGAATTGGAATAGAAAGTAGGAAGGCAAAAAATAAAAAATAAAAAGGAAGACTAAAGAATATTATGATTTGAAAGTTTCTATTCATAATTTTGAATTTTCTCTTCATAAATTTGAATTTAAATTGGTTTTGTGAGAGATGATTATCTATCATATGAAAACAAATTTACTAGTTGAATAATTTACTAATTATGAATTTATCAATTAAGTAGCAAAACACAACAATAAATTTACACAAAACAATCTGAGAATTTTCAACACGTGAGAGATCTGCTGTTAGGTTTTTCCTCTGAAGGTAACATGGAATTCTCAGACCTCCAGGTCCCTGGTTTCCCAAGTATGACACAAGTATCCCTGGTTGACTTGTGAACCATTTCCTTTAGTATTGAAGTTTTACTGCACTTGTACCTCTGAACTTAAAAAGTTAAAAAAGTTTTGATATATAACTATGGGGATATTGGCTATATTTTCCCCTTACCCAGCCTTACATAGTAGCCTAGTTGTAGCTTTCATTTAGATCTCACCAAAGGTAGTGCCATTTTGTTGTGTGAATTTTGATCAGCTCTTTGAAAAGTAAGTAGCACTAAATTGGATATATGCCTTGATATATTTTTGGCTCTACTTAGAAGCTAGAAAGCTTATGGGCAGTACAGAGAAGCTGGTGTTAAAATGCAGGGCTACCACATATCCAATTTGCTTGGGACACTCCTGATCTATGACTATTGTCCCATCAGAATTATTAACAGCCCCCTTTTCACTCTCAAAAGCATCATGGTTTGAAAAATAAATTATATGGATGGTAACACTATTAAAAGAGGGTCTAGCTTTTAAAACAGACAGTTTTATTACTTTTTGGCCATCTAGCTTTTAAAACAGAACTTTTATTACTCTTTGACCATTACAGTAAGAAAATTTGTGTAAAATTCCTAAGAACAGCTATTTCCATCTCATATACCAAAAAGCAGAGTAAAAGACTCAGAGTGGCCCTGTCTAGTGGCCAGAGGTTCCAAGACAAGGACAGGGAGATGTCCTCATGAGCTTGAGTTACGGCCGTCATTCCTCAGCTTATCTATGGGAAATGCCACAAAACTCTGTAGCCAGATCTCCTTTATTCCCCATCTATCACTCCAGATATATGCAATGACTTGTGTTTAGAAAACATGCAAAATCTCCAACAATAAATGTACAATATGTGTGATTAGTACAGACTGTAAAATTTTTCATTTGCTACTCTGATTATAGGTTCACTATCTGATTGAGACATGTCACCGTCTTTCATTTGACTTTGAGCTTTACTGGATACAAAAGCATTAAAAGAGAGTGAAAGCCTAGGGAACAGGGGCTGTCCTTGATAGAACTGCCAGCTGTCTCACCTTTTGGGCCTCAGAACAGCATCTGCCTTATGTCCATAGGACTAGTTTTGGCCCAAATGTTAGGTGCTAATATACATAGACCCTCTGCTCACAAAGATGCATCACCACCACGGGTCACAAGAAGGAGAGGGCTCTCGAGTTACTCAGGCCTCACTCTGTGTGCCTAGCCATTGACAGGGACAACCACGTGGCTGAAACAGAATCCATTAAGTGCCAGAAGACAGGAACAACTGGGAGATTAAATTAGTATGTCATATTTAGTTGATCTCAAGGCAGCAGCAAGCTTTATAAACTAAGTGGACTCTAATATGAGACATGGTGTTTCTATCTGGAAAAAACCACCACTGTCTTCATCTCTACTAAAATATAAAAATTAGCTAGGCGAGGTGGCAGGCACCTGTAATCCCAGCTACTAGGGAGGCTGAGACAGGAGAATTGCTTGAACCTAGGAGGCGGAGGTTGCAGCAAGCTGAGAATGAGCCACTGCACTCCAGCCTGGATGACAGAGACTCTGTCTATAAAAAAACAAAACACTGTAAAAAAAATAGGCTGGAGAAAGAGTTCTGAAATTGAAAACCCTGAACTGGCAAAGGAGCCTGATAGAACACGACAGTGCTATAACATTATGACATTCTCAGAGAACATTTCTTTCTTCTTCTTCTTTTTTTTTTTTTTTTTTTTTTTGAGATGGAGTCTTGCTCTGTCACCCAGGCTGGAGTGCAGTGGCGCAATCTTGGCTCACTGTAACCTCTGCCTCCCGTGTTTCAAGTGATTCTCCTGCCTCAGCCTCTGGAGTAGCTGGGATTACAGGTGTGAGCCACCACATCCAGCTAATTTTTGTATTTTTGGTAGAGATGGGGCTTCACCATTTTGGCCAGGCTGGTCTTGAACTCCTGACGTCAAGTGATCCACCCACCTTAGCCTCCCAAAGTGCTGGGATAACAGGCGTAAGCCACCGCGCCTGGCCTCATTTCTTTATTCTTAAGGTACCTCCTCTTGGGAGTACATCTTCCATACCTCTCTTCTGCTCAATGTTGCTACACTGGGTCTGTGTGACATGTCAAGTAGGAAAAAAAACAGTTGAAAGATGTTTTTTTCTTGGTCTTACCTATGCAGTAGGGACAACACTGGCCTTTTCTCAAGACAGGTCTCTCGCAGGATACGGAAGGGCAGGACTCAGAGAAACAGCTAATTACGCTATCGATGCAAATGCAGCTGGTACAAACGTCAGGCTTCCAGGACTCAGCTGCCAGGAATATATCCCCTTCATCGTTTTTGCAGTAATTAGGTACGCTGTTATTACGGGATAAGGAAGGCCGAAAAGGCTGATCTGGAAAAATGAACATATAGGTCAGCAAAGGTGCTGCTGTTGGCCAGCAACTATGCAACATAGTGTGTTTCAAAGCACACCCAGTCATGATGGCTTTGGGTGCCTCCTGGAATCAATGACACAGTAACAAATGACAAAGGCTGATTCAGGAAGGGTCTTACATTTTTAAACAAAATAACAAAGATCAAAAAAGAGGTGTCACAGTTATTCTGTTAGTTGCTTACACAACATCCACTCTTTCTTCATTAGCTTAATGCAATCCTGGTTTTCTTTGGGGTAGTCCCAGGACTTCGATTACAATGCATGTAAGTAAATGGGACAATCTGTTCCCTGCTTTCCTAGGCTCCCTTGAAATGGGGGTGGCCCCATCATCTAGCTGTAGGTAATGGGACGTAATGGCTAACGAGGGGATTTCTGGGAAGGCTTTCACTTTCTTCAAAGAAGGGTAGATATGTTCTGCCATCATCCTTCCACATTCTTCCTGCCTTGATAGGAGTGTGTTGATCACGGCTGTGACACCCCTATCAGAAGAGAAAGGCCTTGACCCCAACGAGGCACTGAATCAATGCTGATAAACATCTGCCTCCAAATGTCTTGTCATATATGTAAAATAAACCTCTATTTACTTAAAAATTGTAGCTGGGTTTTTTCTTACTGGCCACATGCAGTTTTGACCAATCAATATTCAGACAAATTTTCATTATACCAGACTACCAAATCCCACCTATGTGCAACATTCCAATGCTCAGGAATTCACATTAATGGCTGAAAGATAAGAAATCTTAATCACTCATAAGGATGCAACCACAGAGAAATCATGTGCAAATCATGTTTCTTTGCTATTTAAAGACTGAGACCTGAAAGTCCCCAGATCTATTTACAACTTGCAACAGAAAATGTCACCAGAAAATCTAGATATCACTTTGGGCATTGGTTTCCACTAAAATCAATGAAAACTGTAACTTCAGGCAGCAATATGACTGAGATATCAGAAAGGAAAATGTAAGTGGGTGTGGTTTCTAGTTTAGAAATGTCATAATCCCACTGATAAGAGAGCACTTCCAATCAACTTCACCACTCAAGAGTCTAGACACAGCCACGACAGCCCTACCTAGCAAACCTCTAAGAGGGCCACATTTTCTCAATGCATCCACAATCGAAAGAGATGTCATCTGTTCTTCCCAGAACCAACTTCATGAACTCTTATTTTTAGCCAAGAACCAGAAACAACTGAGACATGTAGTTAGCACATGATCCAGAAGCTCTACATGCCACTTTTTCCTTCTATCCACCTCATGAATATACCCTACAGCCAGTAAGTAGGATGTGACCAGAAGGGCCTTTTTGAGGACCAAGGCAGTTACTTCATTGTGGACCTTCTCCGAGAGACAGAGAAGCCAGCATAATGGGATCGGCCCATACCCTCTCCTTTAAACTGGGTAACTGTATCTCCTATGACTAGTCCCAAAGGCAGCAGGCATAAGTTGAAGAACAGCCATTCGTTCCATGGCTCCATATGGGGATGGACTCCAGGTCCGATTTCAGATATGATTCCACAGATCCCATCCACATAGGTTAGAGATGGCAAGATAGGATGACTTTCTTAATGACCTTTTTGTGGTTACCTATGTCTAGGGATAATTTCTTCTTCAAGAGACTGACCAGTGCTAACTTCTGCTTTGGCTAGAAATAAGGACAACACTCTCTTGTTCACAATAGGCCCTGCAAATCTCCGTGAGGTTTTTATGACTTACGTTAACTTAGCTCATGCAAGCATTTCCAACCTTGTGTCTAAAAACTGAAAAGAGGAAGCAGGAACAGCAGTGAGGAAGCTATGGAATGACAGTGAAGTGAATAGCTTGGAATCTGCAGGGCTCTCACCGAGGCCTGGAAAGAACCCAGAGGGCATCAGCATATGCTGGCAGTGATGGCATGAGGGCTGGAGCCGAGGTAGTCTGCAGGTTTCCTTCCACCAGGCAGGAGGTTCCTGATCCAACCCTGACCGACACTGTTTTTTGGAATCTTACTCATAGCATCTCCCTTCTTTGGGCCTCTTTTCTCATTTTTCCTGCTCTAGACCCCCTTCTTTACACTTCTGTTTCCAAATGTTTACTCCTTGACTTGATCTTTACCAGTGTTTTCACTGGTGTTCCTTTATTCTTTTTATTTTCTACCTCCCTCTCTCTTCTCTGCCATGCTTTTTTCCAATTCTAAAAATAAAGGAAAGAAAAATTTAAACATTATGGAAAGAAACAAGTGCTATTTTACCTTCTCCCTTTTGTATGCTGGTGAAATAAGCTTCACTTGCAGTGATGTGCAATCTTTCCTCATTTCCTTACCAGACCTTGCTTTAAACCAGGCCAGAGAAGAGGGAAAGCTGAAGAGAGGAAATGACAGGGCATCCCACAGATGGAAGCAGCATGAGGGATACGACCCTTCGTAAGCTGTTACCACACTGTGGAACTATGCCTTTTGGGCCATTTTAGAATGCAAGTGTCCTAAGATTAGAGATGGTATTTTTCTATATGTGTAATATGCCGCTTATCAATGCCACTGTTGGGAATTACTGTGATGGGAAGAAATTGATAATTTGAGTTTTAAAGCTTTTTATTTTTTTGTATCTCAATACAACTGTGAATGAGAAAGTCCAGAAACATCCATTAGTTATAGGTAAAGAAAAAAATCCAGGCCTAAGTTAATGAATGAGAAGTCAAAGCCAGGCACGTGAGGGGTTGCCTGTTCTTTGGAAAGATGGAAAGGGATGCAGGAATACCACCGCCTTGCTTGGCTAGAACCCCTGGGCCTCTGCACATGCCACCCACATTAGCATACTCAGAGGTTCCATCTCCATGTAGCTCTCCTTCTCTGTACGGGTTGAAACTCTGAATTCAGTAAGGTGTCCCATCAATGAATTTGGGCCAGTGGTCCTGGAGGCATTTCTTCCCCCAGTGCCACTCCCTTAGTCAACCCCTAAGTTCATCACTCAGATCCTAACACAAACAGCACTAGGGGTATTTGCTGCTTTAGTTTCCGGATTGCCTATGTTCTTGAATCCTCCCTCTCAAGGCACACCTCTCACTTTATCATTATTGACTTAATGTGGAATATTGGATTGCTTGGCTCTTTTTTTGGCGATTGCTCTAGGACAGGAGTCATGTCTGTTTTCATTAACCCTGGAATCCCCATAGCTCAATTCAGGCATTCTATAAATATTTGTAAATTCAATAGATAAATGGATATAAATCCATTATCACCAAGGAAAAGACCACTCTAAGAGGTTTCTACCAAGGGGATGTAAGTAAAGTCATTGCTGTATATTAACAAAAAACATTAGTAAGGTTTGAATCTGAGTAAATTGTGATGCCAACATAGTCGGAAATGATAGGTCATGCATATCCTAAAAATGTAACACATATGAACGATTTCTTATACTAGAAAAGATGTAGTGCTAATTAAGCTTCTCAGATTAACAATTCTGTACTAAAACGATAATACTTGGGCTGCCGTGCATGATGACAACAGCTAGTAATGTGGCTATCCCTATAAGTTCATCTAATTCCAAAAACGCCATCAACATAAACCTATAAAAAATTTAGACACTGATGATGCTGCACATAATAATGAAACAACAGATTCTGGCAAGCTGACTAGATAATCCAATGTAAAAAAAAGTAATAAAATACAAGGGCTTATGTTTTGCTGAGCAGAAATGCTCTACGAATATGTTTAGAAAGTAAATGGTTATTAAGTTGAAATATGGGAAGAATAAGCAACAACAAGAAAACTAGTTGTTCTGTCAACTTGGTAATTTTATATTTAAATATCTTTTGAAAAAGTCGTATCTACTGTTAATTAAAAGTACTGCTAAAGTTATATAAAACCAGTAACTTATGATTAACATCTTGACAAATTTCCTTCTAATAAGTTTCATGGCCATACACTTACCTGCTAAGGTCAGATTATCTGAGAAATACAAAGTAGAAAATAATTAGCACTCCTTATACATGTGCAGTGCTACTTACTTAATGCTTTTTGATATTAACTTATCATCCCAAGTTTGAGGGTGTGGCATTATGCATATTTCAAGGTCTCTTCACCACCCTTATATTTTTCAAAGAATTTTATTTACATTATTTATCAATAACTATTCTTCACATTTGTTACACAAAGATGACTTTTCACATTAACAAAATCATTTGGTTAATTTGGTGCGGTGAAACTATCTCTACTTGGGTATATTCCTTGAGTTTGAGATGTAGGGTTAAGGAAATAAATGGCAAGATAAACAGTCTCCTTTTTTGTTTCACAGTTATCTCAGGTATGAGGCACACTGACTGCATAAATAGGTGGCTGATAAAGAGAATACATGCAGGAAGCAGGCTGACAGCTGTTCCTGAGGCGATACCGGGCTTGGCGCACTCCTACATGGGCGTCACCCTGACCTGTGGGTCCCACAGAATGACAACACCCAGAGCTGCATCCTTCCCCACCAAGCATATATGAGGCATGATGTTGCTTACCTGTACACTGTGGGCAGCAGGAATCCTGGGTGCGTGAGGGGTTCTGGCAGAGCAGCGGTGGGCACACCTCTGTCTCACACAGCACCCGTCCGCTGTGACAGGTGCACTGAGTACAGGAGTCAATGTTCCACGTTTCTCCTTCCACAAAGTATTCTCCTCCAGGGGCGTGGCAAATGGAGGGAGTGCTGAGCTCTGGCTTCTGCACCACAAAGTCATCTGGGGAATGACACAAAATCAGAACACAAGACATTATTCATCTGCAATCTTTCCAACTCCTGAAAGCCTGGTGCTGTTTGCTTTAAGGGATAAAAAAGATGAACTCTGAAGAGCATCTCACTCTATTCTTATCAAGAGAATAGTGAAGAAAATATTCCATGCATGGAAACAGAAGACAATGGCAAAAGAGCTAATATTAGGATGTGAGGTTCAAGTGGTTTGAGTCCGTCAACAGTACTAAGATAATTCAATAAGATCATTAAATTACGGGGGGGGGGGGCACTCCCACTCTAGAGATGAGAACAGGGGCCTCTTCTGGCATTTCTGTGAATGTGTAGGATTGTCTCGAATTCAGATCTGTCATTTACGGAATACTTGCTATGGTTCAGTTATTTCCATGCTAAGCACTTTACATGTGTTATTTCATTTATTCCTTACAGTCACCGTATTTTACGCACGAGGAAACTGAGAGCTCAGGGAGAGAGAAGGGAAACTGCAACCCAAGTCTATGGTTGTTTGGATCACGGATATGTCTCCGGATTAAATAAAACTTCCAAATGATCGATGCCCTATCTGCTTTATTATTTCTGGGATCCTGAGTACTTTTATGCTTGGAAATACATCCTGCTGTCAAGCAGGCCACACCCCAATCTAAAGCAGCGGCCAGCAAACTGAGGAGGAATGCTCCTGTAGAATCAACAGTCTGAAAACCCTCACCTGAGACTAAACATGTGTTTGGCAAGAACATCATCAAGAGATGTAAATGCTGGAAGGCTGGTGATAACTATCATTTCCTGCCCCAGAGGAGAGGTAGTTTTGGTCTCTCGGAGAGATGACACTGATAGAGAGGGAATTTAATGTTGAAAATGCCTGAAGAGGGGCTGGGAGTTGCCCTGAAGTTTTTCTGGGGAAATGAGAAGTATGAAGACATTAACCATAGTCACGTAATCCAAATACAACAAGCACTTCCAGAAGGTGTTGACAGTGTTGAATCTCGCCAAGAAATAGTCTGGAGACATCATGGCTAGCTCATGCTTGGAGCTTGGTGGAAGTCACGCCCCATTACGGGCCCATATATGCAGAGATGCTCAGAGCTGAAATCTCCTGAAGAGTGAATTGGGGCTATGACTTTCTTTTTTTTTTTTTTTGAGACAGAGTCTCACTCTGTCACCCAGGCTGGGGCGCAGTGGCCGGATCTCAGCTCACTGCAAGCTCCGCCTCCCGGGTTTACGCCATTCTCCTGCCTCAGCCTCCCGAGTAGCTGGGACTACAGGCGCCCGCCACCTCGCCCGGCTAGTTTTTTGTAGTTTTTTAGTAGAGATGGGGTTTCACTGTGTTAGCCAGGATGGTCTCGATCTCCTGACCTCGTGATCCGCCCGCCTCGGCCTCCCAAAGTGCTGGGATTATAGGCTTGAGCCACCGCGCCCGGCCCGGGGCTGTGACTTTCAAAGTGGTGGTTAGCATGAGAGTCAACAATACTAATGAAATTAAGTGATGTGGGCTGATTTCCAGTTAAGGGGGTAAAAACTTCTAATACAGCTTCGTCTCAAGGGAATGACTAAAAAGGCTGGAACTTAGACCCAGGGACATATCACAGAAAACTGATATTCATCAATCCATGCTTACATTCACAAGCAACTGTAACCAGCTTTCCAGTATAAGAACAACAGAGAGGAAGATGACTACAATGAAAACTGTGCTGAACAATACGGTAAATGTGCATTTGTGGTTTACAGAGAAACAAAAGTCCCAAAAAGTATCAATAAATGAATATAGCAAAAGCCTCCCTTATTGCTTTCAAAAAGGGCTTAGAGAGGACTGACAGTTACTGCCTTGTTAAATGCTGACATGTACGGAAGTGGTCAGAGGAAATCTGACGTGTGTGTTTGTAGGTATGCTTTCTTGCTCACCTTTTTGCCATACGATGTGCCTCAAGGCAAAACACAAGATGGGCCAGAGACATGGAGACAAAAGATAAACTCAAAGGTAGAGAGTATGGAAGACAGAAAATCTCAGAGACGGTATCATTTAGTAAATATTCATTAGAAGAGTTCAGGAGATGCTCCTGTATCCCAAGAAGAAAAACAGCTGATCTTGGAATGAAGAGGGGAGAAAAATATTCTTTAAAGCAGGAGTCCGTGAATGCAACAGCTCTGGAGTCTCTACTCAGAAGGAGCCTTATATGGCAACATGCTAAAGGTTTGTGGAAAAAATTTACCTCTACACATCCATATATATAAATGTGTTTTCATACACGTATATCCAGATGTTGACACACCCACAATAAGGTATTAACAACAACTTCACATGTGCTTACATAAGAACTTTCTATGACTCTGTAATAGAGAAAGATCTTTCTGGTTCTACTCATTTTCAGTTCTTGATCAATTATCTATTCTTAATGTCTTTGCATTTCTACCAATCTAGCTGTTAGAATTCTTCATTGAGGACGTTTAGCGAAGACCCAGGTACAAATCCCTCCTCTATGCATTCACATCTATAATTAAAGCAGGGGTCTTCATGCAAACACATGACTTTTCCCTCCCCAAAGAGTCAATACAAAGTTCTATCATATTAAAGTCCTCATTTACCTTCTTATGCAGGGGACTCTAGAACTTTTTCACATTTAACTAGCAAAATATGGGAAAAACGGAAAGAGTTCTGATATGGAATACCTCTAACTGAACTATAGGGAAGCAAAACAAAATAAAGAGAGTCATCTCTTCTGCATTGTAATCTGGTTTTCTACAAGGTATGGGAGCTGCCTGTCACTCTGATACTGTAGCTATTGAGCTGTGCAGAATCTCAGAGCTGAAAGGGACTTAAGTGTCCCTCTCCCTGACTCCCCGACCATGGCAAACAAGGTCAACTTCCCTCCCAGGCTAGTCTTGTTGCAAAAGGACCAGGCTTCAGGCTCCCAGCTACACCTTTTGCACAGGTGGACTCATGCACAGGGAGATACAGGACCAGGACTGACCAGAGGAAAAACAATCATACTCCAAAACCTGACAGTAGACTTAACTTTGAAACAAATCTGATACAAGATTTGAGAGACTTCATTTTTCCCAGGCCTTTCGGCAGACATACTATTTTACTCTGGGTAAGAGAGTCCATCTTTCTGTGTCTGTTTTCCAAATGAGAAACTGCCTCAGTGTGTTTTTCCCTAACTCAAAGTGGCCTGCACAGAGAGGGAAATAATAGATATAAGACTGTGTTGAGCTCTTTGGATAAAAGGTACTAGATGAGGTTTGTGGTTATAATTACTGTTATTGACAATCATAATTCAGACCCCCCTGAATTACTAATCTGTTCTGGTTTTCCAGTAACTTATCTTGATTACCATGATTATGAAGTGTTTTGCATGTGTGTTAACTCTAAATCTCTTCATTTGGCAAGAGTGCCACATGTCTACTAATTTAAAAAAGAACAATAGCCACAGACTTCAATAAGTTTCTCCCTCTCCAACATTACTTTATATGTGATGAGGTTTTATGGGATAAAACTAGCACCAATCCCCTCAAATTAATGAGGACATTCAGACTTAATATGCTATCAATAAAATGGAGAGCTGGAATGTAAGTACATCAGCCCACAAACATTTACAAAAATGTAGTCCAAAGACCTTATATAACTGAGTCAATCATTCAAAAAGGAGACTTGTTTCTAGAATGTTAGAATTTTCTCTGGTCTTTGGTTCTTCACTGATAGTGCCCGGACCATTCTGTGGTGGTTGTTAACAAAAGCCACGCAGTGCTGAGAAGTGTTCCAGGGGTCGTCCCCTCCAACCTCTCCAGAGTTACAAATGTGTCTAGACCCCTGCAAGGCAGAAGTCATTTGCTTATGGAGCACACAGATGGCAGCCAGCTTTTACCTGCACATGATGGGCAGCACTGTCCAGGGTGAATGGTGGGGTTGCCACAGGCAGGCACCGGGCAGGTGATCAGGGCACACATTTCCCGTCCATTGAGACAGTAGCATTCCCGGCACCCATCATGCCAGCTCTCCTCATTTTTATGATGATGACCATCCACGGTGAGACAAGTGCCGGACAGGATGGGTGGCCCAGCTGAAGCAGAGACCTCTGGACAGACAGAATGCAGCCTGGTAAAGAAATGGCTACTGCATAAGAGAAACAGCCTGCAGAGTCTGTACATGGACTGGACCCCGGCCACCAACAATTATGTCTACACAGGATAGTTTGTGACATGGGATATGTTCATGAAAAGAATTTAAGTCAATATGCTCTCAATTTTGAAAAAAGAGGAAAAAACTGCAAATAGTTTCTCTCCAATTGGTAGGATGATCGCTGATTTTTTATTCCTTCTACTCTACTTTCTCATATTTTATAACAATAAACAAGCATTGACTTTATAACAAATGTTACACATATGTTGAATGTATCCAGAATAATTGCTCTAGAAGCTTCAACCAATGGGGACATCCTGGGCCCCTTGCAAATAACAGAGTTTTGTTCAGCAGAACAATTAAAACAGTGACTAGATTTTTGTTTACTCCAACCCCTTAGAAACACCATTAAGGTGGTAACTGTCCAGTTTTGAAAAATCGTAAAACAAAGTTTAGGAATCTTTATAGTTTAATCTGTGGATTATGCTGACAAGTACAACATACAGGGACAGGCAGCAGGGGTGGAGCTGGGGTAAGGGCAGAAACGGCGGTCAGGGCGCATGCTCAGTGGTTTCAGGAATCTCCCTGGAGAAGCCTCAAGCAGCAGGGATACCTGGGCTCTGTGCTTGTTCACAGCTGTGGGCTGGCATGTGCTTATTCAGCCAAAGGCTAAATTCTCAAGGAAAACTGTTATCTGGAAATACAGGAGCTAACTTTTGAGCTATACCCACCCTCTAGAACTTTGAAATGGGGATATTTACTGTTGCAATTTTATGGATCTTACTCCTGAACAGAGAGAGGCTCTATAGAGGTTGAGATAATTGTGCTTTAGGCTAAAGTTACTGATACGAGTAAAAAGAGCTGGGAAGTGATTAATTTAGTCAATGTGCTTGTCCATCATATGCTTACTTTACATTCTATTCTAAGCTTTTACTTCATAAAAATGAAAGGAAAATGGAGTCCTGTGGGACGGTCCCACAGAGACTGACATTTGTGTCAGAATAGGCAGCAATCACCGAAACCATTTCATTTACAGGGTGTCCTTCTGTTCTTTTTTTCGGTGCCCCTGGCTGCTTTGAGGCGGAAGGGCCATGTGTACACACTTACCTCTGCACTTGCAGATAAGACAGCCGTGACTGTCCTGCTGGAAACCCAAGGGGCAGATCTTACTGCATGACAGCTCTGGACATTTCTTACAGCGGCAGATGTCACAGCCATGCTTATTCTTCCTGGGTAATTAAAATTTTGTCAGAAGTCAGAAAATCAAAAAGTCTCAAATGATGCCCAAGCACTCAGACCAAGGGTCAATAAAGTGATATTGCTATTAAACAGAATGACTTGACTTTTGCTCTCAGACTCCTGGGGTATGGGTAATTAGCACCCTGTGGCCATGACCACCACTCACTCATGACCAAGGCTGAGAGTTGCCTAAGCACTTGTGCGCTTCTAGGATGTGGCTCTCAGAATCCCAATGACAGGACTGTTGATTTAATTTGGGAGAGTGGTACACCACATTAAAAGGTGAATGTGAAACTCCATGAATAGGAAAGTGAAGGAGATTTTGTTGGTTTATCTGTTTATTCATTTGTTCATCCATCCATCCATCCATCCATCTACCCACCCACCTACCTACTGATCCATCCATCCATCTATCCCTCCCCCTCCCTCCTTTCTGGAAGTATCTGCTGCATGCATAAAGTAATCTTTAGTCAGAAGGTTACATAAAAGGGGCACCAACTGCTGCCTTCATCTTGACACTCCCACGTGGTGTCTGGCCAGGAATTCTCTTTTGGTGTGTGTCCTTAAAACATGTGTTCTAGCCAGTATAATATTCAGTTGTCCAAGGTGTCCAACTGGGTCCTCCCTGAATGTGCCGGCAGGAATACAAAGTGAAATTTACAATCATCTAAGAGATTTTTCTCCAAGATGACGGCTGGATTTGAACAAAGCCTTGATTCTGAACTGCCATGATACTGTAGCAAGTGGTTGCAGCTACTATTGTGGTAATACTACTTCATTTTATATTAGCAGTCAGGTTAAGAAATAATACTCTTATTGGCATCATATTCATATTTTAGGATTAAGAATGATGATGATTCATTATTTTATCTGGGGAATTTTAAGGAACAATGTTTCCAATTTAATTATCCAATGAAAATTAGAAAGAAGACCTCTCCCAAAACTAGAATTTTTAAAGGAAGAATGAAAAGGATGACTGACAGAAGATGAGAAGAGATGATGGGTCTAAGTCCCTTATAATTATTAGTACTAGGCTGGGCACAGTGGCTCATGCCTGTAATCCAGCACTTTGGAAGGCCGAGGCAGGCTGATTGCTTGAGCCAGGAGTTCCAGATCAGCCTGGCAAACATGGTGAAACCCCATCTCACCAAAAAACACAAAAATTAGTTGGGCATGGTGGCACATGCCTCTAGTCCCAGCTACTTGGGAGGCTGAGGCTGAGCTGGGAGGATTGACAGCCTGGGAGGTTGAGGCTGCAGCGAGCCATGCTTGTGCCACTGCACTACGGCCTATGTGACAGAGCAATACCGTGCCTTAAAAAAAAAAAAAAAAAGAATTTCTAGCAGTCACATAAATATACCAAGTTGGAAAGACAGATTGAAATGAAAGACAGCAAAGGAAAAAATATAAACTAAGGTGATTTTTCTAAAGGTATCAACTTGATATAAAGGCAAATACAGGTGCTTATACAAACACTAAAGAAACAAATATGAAGTGTCTATTTCCACCCTCCCCCACTGGAATAATCTAGATTCTCATGGAGTTTGACTCAATAAGGTGTATTAGAAAACAAAAGTCATGACCCTTATCTCTAAGAAAATTCATAAAATCTAACACTAGATAAAGAAAAAAATATGAAACGCTGACTAGTTCCAAGGTGAGACACCTAGGCATGGCAGATAAGGATGCATTATATATCAAGTGAGTGGGGGTCGGTCTTCAATTGATCTTTTTTTTTTTTTTTTTGAGACGGAGTCTCGCTCTGTCGCCCGGGCTGGAGTGCAGTGGCCGGATCTCAGCTCACTGCAAGCTCCGCCTTCCGGGTTCACGCCATTCTCCTGCCTCAGCCTCCCGAGTAGCTGGGACTATAGGCGCCCGCCACGTCGCCCGGCTAGTTTTTTTTTTTTTGTATTTTTTAGTAGAGACGGGGTTTCACAGTGTTAGCCAGGATGGTCTCGATCTCCTGACCTCGTGATCCGCCCGTCTCGGCCTCCCAAAGTGCTGGGATTACAGGCTTGAGCCACCGCGCCCGGCCTTCAATTGATCTTAGAGTATGTGTTAAATAAATGATCACAAACAGACCCTGGGACAGGTGTGAAGGGCTGTAGCATTTCCAACACTGGGTCCTCTCAATTCCATCTCCTAATCTCACCAGCAGTGTCTAAAGGACTCTGCTATGGGAAAGTCTCACACAACAGGCACAAAGGGTGTGTCTGGCCCACCTCTATAAAATATAAGAGTTAAATCTGACTCTTTTCTTTGGAGATACCACCTTTTCTGTGCTTTCTGAATCACCTAACAAGTATAGACATTCTGGGCTCAATACATCATAGATTAATTCACAAACAACATATGAAACAAAATGTGTAGAAACATTTCGCCAAGTTGCACTTTATAATCGCTTTTCTGAATTAAGAAATACATACAGCAATCCAAGTGGACAATACTTGTCACAGATTATGGGTCTGCACTTCTTGGGCCTTGGGCGGCACTCACACATCTCACAGTTTTGGGCATCAGTTAGGAAACCGAAGGGACAGTCCAAGGTGCAGCCTTGTTTACGTTCTGAGCACAGTTCCTCGCCTGTGAAGACACAGAGACGGCATATTTCTTCCAAAGATGAACAGAGCAGAACACTTCGATGCTAAAATACCGTCCCCGAATCCTCCACTCTTGCATAGATTCCAATTTCTCAGCTCTACCATGGCCCTGGTTATCATTAAAAAGCATTGACTGTGCTATTTCATGGTTATCACATGACTCCATGTTTTGGTGGTAAAAAACAAAATAAAGTCCAACTCTGAAATGCCTAGATTTCTAAAGTGTACCCAAATCTGGTAGGCTCTGAGTGAAGAACAGGCTGATAACTATTACAATTAATGACTCAGATAATTTTTCCATGAACTTTATAAATCACTGATGACCATTTATGTTACGTGGGAATTAGAAATTTACAGTCCAATTTTCATTATATGTTTTATTTCTGTTGCATGTCCGTAATAATGCATGTCCTTTTTTCTTTTTTTTAAGACAGAATCTCTCGCTCTGTCACTCAGACTGGAGTACAGTGACATGATCTTGGCTCACTGCAACTTCTGTCTCCTGGGTTTAAGTGATTCTCCCACCTCAGCCTCCCGAGTATGTGGGATTACAGGCATGCGCCACCACACCCAACTGATTTTTGTATTTTTAGTAGAGATGGGGTTTCGCCTATCTCAGGTTCCCAAAGTGTTGGGATTACAGGTGTGAGTCACTGCGCCCATCCCATAACGCATGTTTTTAAATATCCACATAATAATTACCTTTATGGGTGTTAGATGGTATCATATAATACTGCATATTGTATGTAGCATAAGGGATTTCTTACTACTCCTTTAAAAAAAGTACATCTCTTACAACATGCTAGTAATTAAAATATTCAGTGTTTTTTCTCTATGGGCTGATAAATACCCATGTATTTGGATATACTTACATAATAGGCTTTTTAGTTAACAAAATGTGTGTGTTGAAAACATACTCATATAAATGTTTAAGTAACCACTATTTGAAGTGTTCAAAGTATCCCCTAACAGCAGAATCTGGAGTGATGCTTAACTGTCCTCTGCTAGTCAGTTACACTATTTTAGAAGAACAAAAAATGAAAGTAACAATGGTGACTAGCAACATTACTGAAGTTATTAGCCTAATAGAAGTCTTCCAAAATGATTTTAAAAGGTTATATAAGGCTTACCAGAGAAAAGGGAACTAGAAATGTTTAAGGTTAAAAAAAAAAGCATGCTTTATTATATAAATTAAGCAAGCTGAGATCTGTGTGAATTAAATGTAGAATTTGAAAGACAATCAAATTTAAAGAAGGGAAGTTAATATGGTGATGGCCAAAGTATGGCAATGTTTGAATATTGTTCTACATGGACTGGTGAAATGGGAAGCGGAGTCTATTATTGGAATGATGAACACATTTTTATTTTATCTGGACATCCTTTAAGCATGAATACTGTAATAACACATAAGTCACTGGGAAAAACAGAATGCATCTGTCCCCTCAAAACACACTTATAATCTAAAATTAAACCTTAACTACAATGAATAGGTGAAATGGGTCCGTGTTTTACATAAATATTTCAAGATAGCGTCTTTTGTGAATCTTAGTTGGCAATATTTGCATATTTAATTTGCTATCTTTTAAGAAGGAAAATGTGATTTATGGTATAATTTTCTACTCTGTCATTATCATAAACCTTTTATTACACATAGAAATATAACCTCATGGGCCTGTATTACACTGCAAAGCAACTGATTACTAATTTGCATCCTTAGAAGAGAAATTCTAAATGGTTCATTTAGAAATTTGTAATTATATGACTTGAAAGGTCATAATTTTTCATTCCCCATTATTAAGGGAATGGTGAAAAAAGAAGACTTTATTAGCCATGTTTCTCTAACACAGACATCTAAATTGTGAACCCATTTTTCTATCACAAGAAGTTTTAGGTCATGACCACAAATGGATTATGCTGGGAAACAGATGAATTAAAAACACCCTGAAAACTTCCCAGAGTCAGTCAATATCCCTTGGGATTAAATTCCTTGAAATTTTGGAGCCTGAGCACCTTGGTGCCTTTATTTTTCTGGTCCTGCAATAAAGGAGTTTTTCCATAGACCTTGATCTAGAATGTGCTTCACCTTTAAAGAAAACTGTTGTGTCTCCATTCAAGTTTAAACAACGTGATAAAAACTAGTCTGTAATCTACCTCTGCTTTGCAATGGAAGGGAATTTCAAAGAAAGGCTGGTGCATTTAAATAAAAATACAGGACATTCATTAGAAGGAGACTGGCTATGCCTCCTAGAGTGGGATGCCCTAGTGCTGCCCTGAACTGGGAACATTCCCCTGCATGCTACACTCTGGCCCATCTACATGCAGCTTCCCAACAGAGGGAGCTCTAGGCCCAGGCCCTGGTATCTTTAGGCACACCGTATAGGGACTACCGTGGTATTTAGTGCAGAGTGGGTAATCCACAACATTTGCTAAATAAATGCATCAATGTTCTTGTTACCTACTCCTCCACTGTCATGAAGACTGCCATATTATCAGAGAAATGACAGCATGAAAATAACTTACTCTGATAACACTGAAATTGTCCTGAAATACTGGCACTTGCCAAAACATCTCAAAATACCATCTTCTAGTTCAGAAATAGACAACATTAAAGACTGGAAGGTAGTCTTAAATCCACATATGTCAATTATGAAGTTTTCTTAAGAGAAATGTATCATCACGGCAAACATTTAAATAAAGAGCAGACTGACTGCAGTTGGCTTGAACCTGTAATCCCAGCACTTTGGGAAGCCGAGATGGGACAACTGCTTGAGGCCAGGAGTTTGAGACCAGCCTGTGCAACACAGTGAGACCCTGCCTCTGCCAAAAAATAAAAAATTAGCTGGGTGTGGTGGTGAGTGAATGTAATCCCAGCTACTTGGGAGGCCGAGGCAAGAGGACTACTTGAGCCCAGGAGGTTGAGGCTGCAGTGACAGCTATGACTGCACAACTGCACACTAGCCTGGGTGACAGAGCAAGAACCTTTGTCTTAAAAAAAACAAAAACAATAAAAACCATAAATAAAGAGTAGAACAGAGATTAGAAAAACAGTATTCATAGAAGGGTAGGTGTTTGTTTGTTTGTAAAGCTTCAGTACATCACTTGAGGCAACCATGGAGAAAAAAGTGGCTTTATGTTCATAATTTTTCAGCATTATGACTTTACTGTGATCTAAAACTGCTTTCTAATCCATGGGGAGAAGTTACTATTGAAGAGAAAGTGATGAATAATGGCAAAGTACAGGGACTGTACAGCAGTGCCGGTCGATAGCAACTATGTAGTAAACACTCTGTTCATTCTGGAAAAAAAGAAATGTTTGCTCCTATGCTCAAAACGTGATGCAGCTGTGGGGGGTGCCATTCATTCTTTATTATATATAAACACAATGTAACCTCCATGGAGAACACACTGTGGACGGTGTCCCCTAGAGGAGTGCGGCAAATTTCTGCACACTCTTCGCTGTAGTACAGCAGGTCCTCAAACAGCAGTGGTTTTCTTCAACGTCATTGTGTCATAACTTTAACAAGGGGAATAAAAATCAGTTCTCGGTTGGGGCCACTCTCTGTGTGGAGACTGCATGTTCTCTCCATGCTGTGTGGGATGAGCAAATGAGCATATTAGGTGAACTGGAGTGTCTACATGGTCCTAATCTGAATGTGTGTGTGTGTGTGTGTGTGTGAGAGAGAGAGAGAGAGAGAGAGAGAATGTGAGAGAGAGAGTATGTGAGAGAGTGTGTGTGTGTGTGAGAGAAAGAGACTATGTGAGAGAGAGAGAGTGTGTGTGTGTGTGAGAGAGAGAGAGAGAGAGAAAATGTGAGAGAGAGAGTATGTGAGAGAGTGTGTGTGTGTGAGAGAGAAAGAGACTATGTGTGAGAGACAGAGAGAGAGAGAGAGAGTGTGTGTGTGTGTGTGTGTGTGTGTGTGTGTCAGTGTACCCTGCAATGGGATGGTGTCCTGTCCAGGGTCGATTCCCACCTTGCAGCTTGCAGAGCTGTTGGAATGGGCTCTAGCTACCCTCAACCTTGGCCTGGAATAAACATGTTGGAAAATAAATGAGTGAATAAATACAAATTCTTATAAAATAAAAATGTGTTAAAGCAGGTGATAATCACACAAACGTACAATAAACAATGTAGGACAAAAGGGTTCAGTGAGCCTGCCACAGTGGGTATTGTACGTGTTTGAACTGCATGGCAGAAGGAGGTGCTCCTTACAATGTTTGCTTTGCAAACATTTATTCGTTGATTTAACACAGCACCACTACAACTACTATCACTCACTGATTCATTAAAAATGGGGAATCACCATCGTACTTGTTTTTTGTTAATCTTTCTTAAATGTATATATAACTCATACTTACTTTAACTTTTACTATTAGAAATGTTTTAGGTCTTTATTTAGAAGTTTGGTGATGTTTTCGTGACCAGAAATATAAGGTAGGAACTTAACTCGTTTGTATCAATTAGCCTCTGGTAAAACTGGTTTTGTTACATGTCAATTCACAAAAGTCATAGTTTCCAAGAATCTACAGAGGATGTTAAGCGAGGACTTACTGTATTTTAAACTCTTAGATACTGGCAATTCCTACAAACCTATTATCAGTTCAGGATGGCCATGAAGTTCCCAAGACTATTAAATACAGAAATGCAACATTACAAATGGTGGTCCCAATTTTGACCCTGATAGGTGTTAGTTTAGAATTACAGTGAAATAAAACAAGGAGCCTGCCTCCCTATATTCGATGCTGCAACCTTCTTGTGATGTTTGATTCAGATACATATTTCATGAAAAATATGAAGGCTCTTTCCTCTCTGCTGACTGATGCAAAATTCTACATGCCTGCATCAGTTTCTAGAAAAAGCATTATTAACATCTAAAATTAAAGAATGTTAAAACTGGGAGAGAAGTTACAAATAATCTGATCAAGTCCACTTGATTTAAAGATGTGTACACTAAGATGCCAAAAGATTGATGGTACTTAATTCATACAGATGCCTTTCATACAGAGTTTATGTAGTAAGCGGGTATATTACGTCTATTAGCAACAGACACTGGTTAAAGAGCAATGTTGTTAAAAGCTTGTATCAATAAAGTGTTAGGTTACTAGTGGCTTTATACCATTTTATTTTATTATTATTATTTATTTATTTATTTTTATTTAATTTTTTTAGCTTTATATCATTTAAAAATAATTTTAGTTTTAAACTTTTGTTGCTATCGTACTTTTAAAAACATTTTTTATTCTAAACATGTTTTTGAGGAACTGAGTCAGGGATAATGTAAACTTTCTATATGTCCTGGATGTATACTATTTTTCTTAGTGTTACAAGAATGTTATTTGTTACAGATTAAAACAGTAAAGTACAGTATGTTCGAATGAAAGAATTCTGTGTCATATACTTGCCACCTACTTTTGAAGGACATGTTTCTACAGGGTTTTGATTTCAATCCTAATGTGATTGTCTACAACAGGCTAGATTATGTTGTATCTCTTTACAACATATTAACATATGACTAATATTACCAACAAATTACCAATGTAAGTCAAGGGTAAGGACTATTTTTAATCTTCTTTGTATCCCTACACAGCTTAGCATATAGTAGGCACTCAACAAATGCTAGATGAATGAAATAATGAATGAATGAACTAACAACAAATCAATGAAGACAGGAGAAATATTTGTGGGGTGCTGGCCTTGTTTTAAGAAATCTTGAAGGGCCAGGTGTGGTGGCTCACACCTGTAATCTCAGCACTTTAGGAGACCGAGGCGGGCAGATTGCTTGAGGCCAGGAGTTCATGACCTGCCTGGACAACATGGCAAAACCTTGTCTCTACAAAAAAATACAAAAAAAATGAGCTGGGTGTGGTGGCAGTGCCTATAGTCCCAGTTACTTGTGAGGCTCAGGTGGAAGGATTGCTTGAGCCTGGGAGGTCAAGGCTGCAGTGAGCTGTGTTTGCACCACTGAACTCCAATCTGGGTAACAAAGCAAGACCCTGTATCAAAAAAAAAAAAAAAAAAAAAATCTAGAAACCAATGGAAACTAGTCCTAAATCCTTAAGAGAAAACTTAGGTATAAATGCTTAGGACTACTGTATGTGCAAAAGGTTTTGAGGGGATGCAGAAAAATAATGTAAGGGTGAATTTGGGACAAAATAAATACCTATATAAAGCAGCTGCAATAGAAAAAAATAATCTAATACTCCATACTTGGCTATAAGAAACTCCCTTCTCTAAAACCAAGGAGGAGAAAGATAGTATTTGAGGGTTAAAATGAAATGAAAAAGTAAAAGGAAAGCTGTTGGTGTGAGTGTCCTTAGAGGGCAGGAAGAACTGGAGGCAGGGTGATGGGGCAGGAACAAAGTGGGGCGGGGACGCTGGGGCTTTCCATGTCAGCTAGCTTGGGCTGACTCAGAAAAAGATGCCATAAAATAGTTACAGTGCAGGGGAAACAACAGCCATATGCCAGCCAAAGAGTTAGCTTTGCATTCATTCATTTATTTATTTAGTCCTCGAAATGAGCCATTAGTTTGGTACTATTATTTGCCCTTCACATATGTGGACACAGAGTCCCAAAGAAGTAAAGCAATTTGCCTTTATTACCCATGTGCAAGTCAGCATAATTTGTGGTGGACCCAAGATTCAAACCCAGGCAGTCTGACTCCAGTCACACTTTCAGCTTCTGTGCGACACAAAAGCTGCTGTGCAGAGCCTGAGAGGAGAGTTGCATACAATCATAAGAATCTGACAAAACCCAGGATCAGGAAATTTGGTTTGATTTGACTCACATCCCAAAGGTGTGGCTTCCAAAGTTGCCAAATAACTTGGATTGCTAATAGGAATGGGGGAGGTGACAGCAGAATGCTCTATGTCTAGACTTCTGTACAGGACAAACTGAAAAATTCCAATTAGTGTTGAAGTAAGCCTTTAGGTATACGGTGGGGCAGTGAGCGAGATGACAAGACTAACTCATGTCAAGAAGAATCCAAAATGAGATGGATATATTATTAGAATAGCAAGATCTCAAAGGGAGACCTCAGGCAAGAATGATATCCAAAGGCATCTCTGATCCTGAAGGTTTCCTTTTTATTCACTGAGCCAGTATCTGCTGAGCACCAAGTAGAGCCCTGGGAGATGGGCAGTTCTTTCTCTACTCTGGTGTGAACATAAGCCCGGGTTCTGCTGAAGGACCAAAGTTTCCTATTAAAAGAATTTACATTTGTAAGTTACAGACTTTGGCTTAAAGTCGTGCTATTTCATGAGTGTTTACGCTACAGGAGACATTTTCCCTTAGGGAAGGTCTTGCATTTTAGTCATCTTTGTGGTCTTAATACCTAGTATGCTACCTAGAACGTGGCAGATGCTCTGTTTATATTAGGTGAAGAAAGGAAGGAAGTTCGAAGAAAGACCAGCTCTCTCTACAAATGGGTAAAATTTGCAAATAATAAATTTATTGATACAAAATGCAACGGTCTCCTCCTGTACGTATTTCTTCCTAAGTGTGAATGAATTGGAGGTGCACTCAGGTAGCACACACTGATGTTCCTTTTAAAATGCCAAATAAAACACTAACCTAAAGATAGGATAAATATGCATCTTCCTTATAGTCTCAACTTGCCAAATGACTATTTGCCAGTGACTATTTGTCAAGGGACATATTTTGACTTCCTTTAAAGGCAGTCGAGGGAAACTGCTTCTTTGAACATAATGATGAAAGATTCCGTGTGAAGTGACCGAAGTCTTAGATAAGCATGACCAAGTGGCCAAGATTTCACAATAGCAAAATCCAGGTGCGAGTGTAGGTGAGGTGACTGGACACAATGAAATCTGTATTTTTAGACTTTTTTAAAACTCAGAAAAAATGAATATATATGATCCCATGTTAAGAAAGACGTAGCTTTCTTAATGGAAGAGGCATTAGAAGGATTAAAATATAAACACTTCATGACAATTACTAGTTATCTTGTTCAAAAAACAAGGTTGGCCATTTGAGAAAACCTGGGCTGCCAAGGCAACTCCGTGACCTTGGCTTCTAAAGAGAGGTATAAAAGGCAACAGGGACTCACCCTTCCCTAAAGAGAATTAGGTATAGGAAGTCAGGACACCCCGAAATGGATAAAGCCTTATAGGAAATTTAAAGATGGCAGTAACGACAAGCTTAACAAGAGTTTTTGTTGTTGTTGTTTTTTGAAACAGGGTCTTGCTCTGTCACTCAGGCTGGAGTGCAGTGGCACAATCACAGCTTAGCTGCAGCCTCGACTTCCTAAGCTCAAGAGATCTCCCCACCTTAGACTCTTGAGTAGCTGGAACTACAGGCCCTCGCTATCATGCCTGGCTAGCTTTTTTATTTGTTGTTGTTGTTGTTGTAGAGATGGGGTTTTGCCATGTTGCCCAGGCTGGTTTCAAACTCCTGAGATCAAGCAATCCATCCACCTTAGCCTCCCAAAGTGCTGGGATTACAGGCGTGAGCCACCATGCCTGGCCAAAAAGCGTTTTATAAACTCAGTTTTAGCACTAATGCCACTGCAGATAGTGTGATGGTCACATGTAAACTGAGGAAGTAGAATGGCTTAACTCCTATTTTGTATCTTCTTCAAAAAATATTTTCATAAAAGTGACAAATGATTAAGGTTAAGTGGTATGTTAAAGGCTGAGATAATTGATAAATCAGAAAGTGAGCATGTGTCTATGTTAAGTCTAAGCCTCTGAGCCATGGTAATTATACCCACAGGACCAAAGCCTGCTTATTACAGAACCACTACTATGTTTGAGAGAGGTCGAAGAGAATGGAAAGAGATTTAAGAAAAGAGAATGTCAATTCAAAAGGGACAAAATGTTCTAAAAACTACACTACTTGACACTCACAACTGAAAATTCTTCAGAAATCATTGTTAAATATATGATTTGTGACATTTAGAGGAATAAAGCACTGACTACCAGGAGCCAGTACAGATTCTGGAAAAACAAGCCAGGCCCCTATAACTTCAGCTCATTTTAAAAATAGGGTTTCCAGCAAAGGAATGCCCTGATGTATTTTGTAATATATTTTGACTTCAGACAAGATACGGGCCAAGTGTTTTTCAAGATTTCTTGTGGAGATATATGTTGTCAGCTAAATAACTCTACTCAAGGAGTGATCACCTATGTTCAGCATCATTCTGCAGGTCTTTGTCCTTGGTTCTGTGCAGTTTATTTTAATTCAGTGATTTTGATAAGGACATGTAAGCTGTGCTTATTTAATATAAGCTGGGAGGCATAAAGTATAAGATCACACTGTCAAAACTTAAAAATATCCCAACTAGTTAGAAAACGGTTTAAAGCGATTAGGATAATTTATTGTTATATTTGGCTGGGTATATATTATCACTTAAAAAAAAAATCAAACGTTCTATTATAGAACAGATAAGAACCACCTAACAGCAGGTGATGTAAAAAACTTCCTAGTGTTTTTAGCTACTTATAACTTCAGTATCAGCCAACGAAGTGCAATTCAAGGAGCTAATGCAAACTTAGGCCACACAGTAGCACTGTACTCAGCAGACCAAATTTTGGAGTACCTTTTTCTTTTTGAGACAGTATCTTGTGCTGTCATCCAAGCTGGAGTACAGTTATGGGCTCTCAGCTCACTGTGACCTTTGTCCCACCAGGCTCAAGCGATCCTCCCACCTCAACCTCCTGAGTAGCTGGGACCACTGGTGCACACCACCATGCCTAGCTTTTTTTTTTGTATTTTTGGTAGAGACAGGGATCTCGCCATGTCGTTCAGGCTGGTCTTGAACTATTGAGCTCCAGTGATCTGCCCGCCTTAGCCTCCCAAAGTGCTGAAATTATAGGCGTGAGCCATCATGCCTGCCCATTTTGGAGTATCTTTTTTGTGGGCCAGGTTTTATGTAAAGATAATGACATATTGTGTGTCAAAGGATGGAAAAGATCAAGAAAGTTCTAGAAACTTGTCACCCGAGGAATGGTCAAGGGGAATGAGGATGTTTATCCTGGCAGAAGAATTAGGGGAATTGAAAATGGTTTTAACATATACGGGGGGTGTATGTGTATGTATTATTTTATTTTTTCTGGAATGCAATATAGTCTTCTGTACTCTAAAGGGCAGGGCCTAGACACATGATTGGAATCTACATGGAGCCAGAGCTGGGGTCAACAAAGTGAAGCACAGTCTAAGGATTATGGCTGTCATATGTGGAATGTGACACTGTATGTGTGGGTGACCTCCTTGTCACTGGATGACCTGGTGAGTGTACTAAAGGGAGAGCCTTCTGGGTGGCTGGAAGGATGCACTCCAAAGTCATTCCAGGTGGCACTCCTAATGCAACTGGACATCAAGGAAACAGAGACAAAAACCACAATAAAGAAGCAGCTCCTTTCTCCCAAATGATTATGTATTTGTTTGTGTTAAAAATAACTTTTTTCCCCCTTTTTTCAGGTTGTCAAGGGAATGTCTGAACAGGAGTGAAAAAGATATTCAATTACATAATATGCTTTGACAATATCATATTAGGCCTCAGAAAAAACATAGTTTTCTGTCTACTCACTGTTTATGCACTGACAGGTCCGACAACCATTGTGATCGCGTTTGAAACCATTAATGCAGTCCTTCCCTGTCAGAGTGCAGTTTGATAACTCCCCACATGCAGGTGGATCAACTGTGATGATGGTTGGTTCTAATAATAAATAGAGAAAAAAATAATCAATGAAACATATGATTACCTTTTAGATGCTATTCAATTTTTGAAATTCCACACCATAATGTTACAAAAATCCAATCAACAATTGTCATCAAATCCTACACTTTTATGCTCTAGTAATATCTTTAACCCCTGAAACAGATATATTTGTGTTCAGATTTTTGAAAATGTGAACACTACTTCTTTGTGTTTGAGCAGTTCATGCAGTTTTTGGTACCTTCACACAATTCTTCTCTGATGGTCACCACTACTGGAAGCAGACAAGAGAGGTTAAAATGAACTCCATTTAAATTGTTAACTGCTATTCTATTTCTTCCTGATGTTTTCCGGTTTGTTTTTTATAATAATCAGGATACAGCTGTCAACTATCAATTATCTCACTCCCATTCTGTAATACTTCCGAAATCTGTTACTATTTTTTTTGCAAATTAACAAATCAGTTTTTGAGACTAGTTTAAAACACTTGGATTTCTTTTATCTTTTATGTGACACTCCCTCACTTATGACAGATGATATGACAGATAACTACACACTTATCTTCAGGGCCCAGAGACTTGTGGGAGTGGCACAGGGAGATACACGCCTTCAGGAGAAAGAGTGGGCAGCCATGCTGGGAATAGGGCACAAAACAAAGCCAGACCAGAGGCGACGCTTTACCTTACCTGCCACATTAATGAAGAACTGCTTTGGGTAATAACAGTAACTACATATACTTTCATAAAGCATATTATGTGTTTATATAAGGTTTAAAGTGCTGTTCATAAATGCCTTCCAGCTTTACCATATTCCAGTGAGGTGGGTGCTATTATTCTCAATTTACAGATGAAGAAATCTAGCACACTGACTTGCCCATGGTTACAGCATTAGTTTGTGGTGGACCCAAGATTCAAGTCTCAGCAGTCTGACTCCAGTCACACTCACAGCTTCTATGCGACACAAAATCTGCTGTAATGGTACCTGTTTCTCAACGCATCAATAAGGGACAGTTTATATAATGCCAGGTTGTGAGAACAGTGTTGCCAAAGGAAACAGAGGCACTGACCAACTTATGCAACATTTTTCAACCAAAATATACTAACGTCTTCAAAGTAAGCTGTTGCTCACAATATCTTTGTGAAAGAGCTGAGTACAGAATGTCTCTACCTACATTTTCACAGATGGAAAATATGAGGTGCTGAGGGTACGGTAACTGGCTTATCTAAGTTTACATAGCAACTCAGTAGCAGGCTGGGAATAGAACAGAACAGAGGTTCCTAACCTCCTGTCCATCACTCTATCCATTAGTCCACACTGTCTTCTCAAGTTTCATCTCCTGTTACCAGGGAAGAGAGATCAAAATAAGTGTTTTAGCTGCCACTGCTGAGATCAAGAGTTCTAAATTTTTATCCATCTACTAAAAGGGGACAGAGATTCAACTCTTCACAGGTAGTAGGCAATGATGAGTTACTAAAGAGATGCTTAGATCAGCATTCTCCCAGTAAAAATATGTATAAAGTGAGTATAGCACATTCTCTATTCTTATTACAAAGAACAGCATCCTATTAAAATTTTTACATAAACTGCTATAGTTTCTAATGTCCTTCAATAACCAAGGTATTCTTTCTGATAACTGTAAACATCAAAAAGTAACTAAAGTTTAGTTATTTTAAGACGTCCTGAGTTAGACACAGTATTGCTGCTCCCCTTCATTCTCTTAAAATTTACTGCAAACATCTTCAGTTCTCAAACCTATTAGTCTTTCTTTTATCACCACTTTTATTAGCTACCCCAAATAATGATTCGATTCCAATCTTCAGTCCCAAGGACTGCCAATGTTTTGTCAAAATTACTCTAACCACAAAAATGAGAGACAGCAGAAGGCAAGTGTCAGGTTTAAGTAAACCCACCACAGGTTATCCCAGTGAGAAAGGACTTCTATGTTCTAGAGTGATTAGGCCAAAGTTGAGGGAAGAATTCTGAACTCTATGCACACTGCTTTCCCAGACAGCTTATTGGGTAAAGAAGTGTCTTAAGTATATCTACGCATACCAAAATCTTCTATTCTTTACTTACATTTAAGATGTGAAATTTATGAGAAACTTTTGCCTTCAGAAAATACACTATGAAAAAGTATATATTGAAGAAGATTAAACTGACCCTGAAAAATGTGTAATCATCATAGGATAGTATGGAATTTTAGCAGCAGTGAATTTTAGGGATTTATTTAGAGAATCCATTGTCTAACTTTTACAAAGATGATCTTCTACCTCTGAATGATATTTGCTCTCAATAGTGATGTATGTGCTTTTTTTTTTTTTTAAAATATATTATGATTAACATGAGATTAAGGTTGTGATCTGTGGCTAGAAAGTGAAAGGAACAAATGGACTGGGTTGTTTGAGGATCAGAACCACAATGCGGACTTGGGCAGCCCCCATCAGTCATAGAAGCCAATCTATCCAAATGGCTTCAACAGTTACGTACACAGTCACAGATGTACATGTAACACACATTTCTCCAGGACAGGAAATATGTTCAATGTTTTCCTAAAATATTCAGCACAACAGGTTTTGCTCACTTGAACAAATAAAATTGCAAGAAAGGGTCGTTCAGTATGTGCTGGTGTTACAATGTGTGTGTTAAATATTTCAGGTAAAACAAGTCCTATGGGATACCTTCCAAGCCTCAATGCTGTAGCATGCAAGAAGCAAAAAATCATTTTGTGCCTCTAAAATTAGTATTTTCCCATTCACTTATGACCTATATTAGATGAAAGAAATGGGGAAGCATAGCCATTTCAAATTTTTACACCCTCAATATTTAACATTAAACACAGAAAAACACAACAAAATCTTTTATTCATGAAAACTTTCAATTTACTTTAGAACCATTCAATTTCCCCTCGATAGATTAGGCTGAACACAACAATAGTCATTGTGATATGTTAAATATAGCTAGAAGTCTAGGTTTTCTTAAAAAGACATTTTAACACTTGGCATCTCATTTTATTACATTTAACAAATACATCTCATTTTCCTACTCAGATACAAACTGGAACAAATTTTAAAGGTTTTTTCCGGGTGGTAACACATGTTTCTTGGGTCCTTACTGCTAATATCCTATCTCACTGGAGTAACCGTTGAGTTGTAATAAACACATTTGTAGGCAACTAGTTATCTCCTGGCATTTCAATTGAAGTCATACATTACAGTCTACTGCCTTTCATCATTCTCCCAACATTTTAGTGCTTGGTTTCTTATCATATGAGGCCATATCCAGAGTAGTTAGATTTCTGTGAGAACAACATTACAACAAAAATATGACCTGTAAGTATACAGATTATCTACCTATTTATAAATTATCTAGAAAAAAATCTCATATTATTGTTAAACATATTTGAGAGTTTGCTTCCAGTCCAATCTATTATTATATAATATCAGAACTGGTCCTACTACTAATATCAGGGAGATTTTTTGAGAAACAAGTGACACGAAACAACTGAGATTCAATTTCTTATGCTAAATAATTGACTCCAAAGTGAGACATATTTGACACCGTCCTGAATTAAGGCATTTCAAATCAATATTATATTTATGGTTCTTAAAGAATAATGACCAAGAGCTGGTCAGATTCTTAACATAGCTTTTATCTAAGAGAGTTCCTGGTGGGAGAAGAGGTGATTTTAAAGAATCTAGAATCATAGTAGTATCTCAGTATGACTGTTTCTCATCCAAAAAAAAAAAAAAATAAAGAAGCTGGAGGGAGTGTCAGCAAAGTATGTGAAACATATATTCTGCTTGTCTAAAAGCTAGAGCATCCTGAAATTTGTTCATCAGGAATTGTTATTATCCCAGACTTTTCTCTAGTCTATGCAACAGTGCTTTGAATATGGAAAATACCTGTCGGGTTTTGGTCTGCAGACCAGAAGATTCTCATTTAAATACTACATATCTGTGCTCCTATATTACATGGGGTATGGCACTGAAATTGTGTGTCAGAGAGTACATGCCTTTCTAGAAGGATGATGGTGATCCCCTGGAGGCATTGATGCATCCCTGTATGTGATATTTGTTGCTTGGAGCAAAGAAAACTGTCCCCCTTTAAACTGGCTGGGTAGGTATGTGTTAGTAGGCCTCTTTCAGAGGAGATAAATGGTCTTAGATTTAGGAGAATGATGAAATGCTTGCATAAAAGTGGGGTTTTGGAGAGGGGAAATTCAGTGAAGTACTGTTTATAGGATCACCCTGAAATTCTATCTCATCTTGTATTGAATCAGCTGAGGAATTAAAGAAATACCTTAATGTCCTCCAAAGGAAGAAGGCTTGAAACAGCAGGAATTCACTGTCTTTGGCTACTACTATTTCTAAAGGGAACCCTCGAACAGCTTCCTTGTGGAGAAGAATTCTAGAAATAGTTTGAGCCTAGAAGCAATAAAGAACAGAAATGGGTGTTTGTTATGTCTACATCCGGTTTGCTTGTTTCCTACTCAGCATCTGAGTGGGAAACATTACTCTCCTCAACCTGTTGTTTTCTTGAACAATTTTTAGAGACCCTCCAGGCACCTTACACTGTCCAGAAGAGCTATTTTTAAAAGAACCCTTGGGACTGTCAGGAGTGCAGATGCTCAGCCACCAATTCTTATCCCAAGTCTTAAGAGAAGAAAATTTTGACAGAAAGTATCTTATAACATGCAATAACATAAACAAACACATGCTGATTCTTCATTTTACATTTACTAAAAATTTAGGGTTACTTCTTTCATATCCTAAAAAGCCTAACAGATGTCTTGTCAGTAAAAGTATTTCCAGGAAAATGTTAGTATTTTTTACAAATTACAGAGCTTCAGACACTAAGTTATTGAAAAACACCATCAGTATTTTATATTGATGTTCACATATTTCCTAGGAGCAATTTTATCTATTCAATGGTGAAATTAAGCTACGGGGATCACAATTAATTTGATTAAAAATATAAAATTAAAATGAAAATCATGAATCTAACTTCAAGGCCACGGTACTAGACCATAAATATATATTCGGTTATTCAGGTGTTATAAATGTGTTAAGCAAATCTAAGCTCTCTACTTTCTTGCCTTTTGTTATTTTATTTTATGAAAAATTCTTCAAAAAGTGGCCAAGGAAGTAAGAAGCTGAAACTCAAATTCAGCCTTTTAAGACGCTAGTATAAAGTTCTTAGATCAGTCTTATCCTCACATTATATAGCTCAACAACTCTGGGAGAACAATAAAAATGAACATATTTTGACCTTCTGTTATTTCTAAATGTATAATTAGGCATATTCACTTCTGAAACAATATAATAGTTTTTATATTTCAGGTACATGTAGCTTAAATGACAATGTTAATAGATGCTTTTAACTTGCTGTCTAATCTGTGTTACTCCACTGAACTTCTGGTTTTGAATTAATCCATACAAGGTTCTTAGATAGATTACTATGAGCTAGTTCTCTCTCATAAATAATATTAATGATCTCCATTGAGAAATGTATGAAGCACTCTTTCTGATTAGAAGCCCTGGGAAAGCTGACAACCATTTAGCAGCTCTTGACTATGGGTGGGTGACTCTGTAAATGTACAACTGCGGAGGGATACACAGCCCTCCCTGTTGGGTTTGTGTGTAGCACTGTCTTGTCAGGAGGGTAATTAACTCTGTTTCTAGATTCTGATTGTCTGTAGGACTGCTGCCTCACTGTGTTGTCCTCTGGTGAACTGTAGGCCTGGCTGTGGAGAGCAGCTGTCTGCCAGCACCCTCCGTTCCTATGCATTCATACACACACATCCCCACACACTAAGAAAAGTCTTTCTGGAAAAACCTCTTTGTATGCAAATTTCCAGAAAAAAATGCTTTTTTTTTTTTTTTCATTTTTATTTATTTTTCTTCTTCTTCTTTTGAGATGAGGTCTCACTATGTTGCCCAGTCTGGTCTCGAACTCCTGACCTCAAGCAATCTTCCTACCTCAGCCTCCCAAAGTGCTGGGATTACAGAAAAAGTACTTTTTAAAGACAGATACATTCTTACATTTCTTCATAAGTGAAAAAAAAATTCAAGTAGAAGTAATAAGATAAATGAAGCTAACAATTCCTATCTGTCTCTCGTTTCTCTTATTACTTCTTTTGGGCTTTAATAATGCTTTGCATATTTTACATAGCTCTTCTCTGTAAATTCCCAAGCCTGCTTATTTGATTATGAGAGACAAAAATGAACAATTACGCTTTCTTTTCAGATTTACTTCAGGCACTCTTTCTTAAGGTAGTTTTATTTTTTTATTTTGGGCAGAGATTGGGGGGTTGGAGGGGGCTGAACTTGGTTAAGCAATGTGAATATCCAATGAGTAGGAAAATTCCAAAATGTCACTGACTTTACATGGCAGTTCAATGGCTAAATATATCAGGTCTCCTAGCCGGGGCCATAAAACTGGAGATAAGGCTGGCCAAGAGAGCATCAAAGCTTGTCTGTTTTGCTGTATTTTCGTATGTCATGCTGCTAACACAGATGCTTTTCAAATGTGAGCCATAACTGGTCAGAACACCTTTCAAATAAATCACCAAACTATCAACATAATTGCATCTTGGGAAGAAAAGTACAGTGAAGATGAAATTTTCCCAAATGAAGCTAGAGGGAAAACGCTACTAAAGCAGACAATAAGAAAAAAAAAAATTGAAGATATAAAAATTCCCTAATCTGGAAGTGGGAATTTCCGTGGCGTTTGAATGTGTACTTAAGAAAGCCTCATTAAGTCATGGAAAAAAGTCTCTTACGGTTGGAGTTTTCAAATTCTTTTAGCCACTACAGATTTGGTTATCCTTTTTCCCTTTGTACATTTCTCATAACAACACCTACATCCTTGTAATTTCTGAAGTATTTATCTCAGTGCAGTTTATTTTATTTTAAAATGAATAGTGTGCAAATGTTCCCAAGATTTGTATTATTTTGCGATCAGAAAGGGAAGCAACCATATATTTATTTTAGACCTATTTATTAATTTTGTATGCTTTTCCCAAGGAATCTTGGCTGTTAAACATATTAATATTTTTCTTCCTTTACCAAAACCATATTTAATAGGAAAAGATGATAGTATTATTGAGATTATTAAAAGAACACAAAAGACAAATTAAATTTTTTTTTTTTTTAATATAGAGTGGGGTATCTTTTTCCAGGAATCCAGCTTGAGACAGCTCACAAAATTATCACTGGATTCCAAGAATCTAGATCTTTTATACTTGTCTTACATTTTAGGCTTATTCTTTTTATTGCTAATGTTCACAGGAATTATATTTTGGTAGACTTTAACTGGAAATAATGTGTTATATTAATAGGTATGCGGGTTTGTGTGTGTGCACATTTAGGTAGCTATTTTCAACTTGTACAGGGTGGGTCAGGCGGTCAGAATTTTGGTAACTGGAACCTAGCCTTCTGGGAAACGGTTGAAAACCAGGGAGGAAGGGTCTGCATGTTAGGGACAATACTTCATTTACTGTTTATAACCTCAGCACCTAGCACAGTTTGGTCTATAGAACTGCTCAATGAATGAACAAAAAGGCAAAAAGACATCTAAGCACCTAAAGTCTGTGTACATTATTTGGCAAAGAAGAGCTCCCATTCAAAATTGTCCTGAGGCTGTATCTCTTAATTTTCTAACTTTTAGAAGATTAGACAGTAAGTTCCTTAGGGTCCACATCACTATGGCAGTCTTTTGCACATAGGAGGTACACAATAAATGAGCTCCACTGAAGCAGAAAGCCAGATCTGAAGGCTGCTGTAAACCTGACACACTTAATAATAGTGAAAATAGAGTGCAAATCCCCAGATCTGTCCAAAATGAGATTACTCAGTGATGACATTCGGTTTCCTGAGATGGGTTAAAATATGATCTGTATCTTTGCCTTAAGAAGGCACAAAAGTACACAAAGTATTATGGAAGGCCTCACATCAAAATTCTTCATGTAAGATCTGACATCCCAAATTTTAATTACCTGGAGAATTCACTTCCGGAACTACCCTACTCCTTAATGATGCCCAATAAAAAGGGTTATTAAAATAATCCTGAAAACAGCTAGGCAGTCATTCAACTCAGGAGATCATCTTCTACTGCGTGAAGTTATGGGCACTTTTGCTGACTGCCTGGCAAACTGACAACTGAGTTAATTAGACACTGACGAGAATCAGAGAAAGAAAAGGAAGAGTGCAGAGCAGAATGCACACGTGCTGGTGATGATATCCTGGTGCCTGGCGGACTGATGGAGGCTGAGCAGCTCATTTACTCAGTGGGGGCTTAAGTGCCAATGGTTAGGGCCTGGGGCCTAGAATTTGGATGGATATGAACAAGAATGGGCAGAGGTCAAGCTTGACAGGATGGGAGAGTGGGTCAGGGCTCTTGGGTTGAGTAATGTCCCTAGGTGGGAGGATGCAGGAATGAACAAGTGGAAGCAGACAACAGATCCAGCTCTCCCAGAAGTCAAACGGCAAGGTCAAAATTCCAGTCAGAGGCTCATGAGAAGAACCCGGGATCAAAGGCTGGGCCACAGAGTTCAGAATAACAGTAACTGGGTCTCAGCAATGGGGATGAGGCCAGGAGAGAGACTGGCTTTTGAATCTAAGCCACAATGATCAAGTACTTTGATATTCACCATCTGATTTTCCTCATCCCCCGTCTTCTCACGAAGGGGGTCACTGGGAAGCAATGCCAAGGTCATGGATTTGGAGTCAGAAAACATAGCTTGAGTCTCTGCTCTCTCATTAGGCTAACAGGTTATGATGGACCTCTCCGGGCTTCTAGAAAATGGGAATACTCATTATTTCTATCTTACAATATTCCTATAATGCTCAAACAAGATTGTCAAGAAAAGACTACAACATTACTTGTTGTTGTAATTATTGATGTCATGCTGATCTTGTCTGCTCAGAGCTATAACTGGTCTCAGGTAATGGCTAATTAATGAATTATTAGCCCTTTCACAGACCTGAAATGCTCAGCTGATAAATGGTATGGCAATTGGTTCGGCATTCTGAACCCTGCCTATTGTAACTTAAGCATCATTTTCTATCTCCACTGACAACATGAAAAGCATGTGAGATGGTGGGTGGGTCTGTGCTGTCTTTTCATATGGTCTGGTAAGCTTTGGAGCATGTTAGTGACCAGCCAGTTGCGCCTTTCACATTTGCTGAGTAGCAGTCTGATATCATTGTTCTACATTTTGACTATGTCTATGATGTCTCCAAGAGAACAGAAATCTCTTAGTAATCAGCTAATCCAATGTGGGTTGAAACAATGACTCTGTGTGCCTGGCCCCCGTTCTTCCTCTCTCATGATGGGGTCCTTGCTAGATCTTTAGGGACAAGGGCAAACTCATCACAGTATCATTTATACTACTTTTTATCTTTGCCAGTGTTTCTGCCACTCTCAAGTTGAAAGATACAGAAGACCTATTTATAAAAACTGTCTTTAATGAGCAAATCTCAGTGTTAGGAAGTCAGGGGTCTCAAACATATGTCAACAATAAGAGAAAGTTCAACCAGTACTTTCATAACAAGAAATGTAGAGGCTTCTCAAGCAATGAGTTGTGTTCGTAGTATCTCTGTCACAGGACTGTGAAGCACCCCCCTGTGGAATTCGTCTGACATAAAATCTCCATGGAATCTTTAAAAAACTTGATTCCCAGAAAGGATGAGAGATTTATGGCTTTGAAAAGATCTGAGCTTGCCGACCCTCTCAGTTTGCAAGGCGTGAGGTCATCCCAAGTGGATAGCTTATTATCTCCAAACATATTATAGCTTCCCTAACAAACAGAGACTCCCTGAATTGTTTTAAAAGTGAGCTGACATGCAGGGCAATAGCTGTTCAATTAAAGTGAAAAACAACATGTCTTCCTACTGATAGGCCAACGGAGGGGATTCGACTACCATGCAAGGCACAAAGGCACAGGCAAAGGATAGGCACTGAATATACATAAAGCAGCATATAAATATACCTCATTAGATTACATAATAGATTCAAGGCAAGTCTCAAATTATATCATGAATACTTTTTTAAAGTAAGGAAATGGGGATCCAGGTAAATTTTAGGTAGAAAAGAGTAAGCTGCGGGCAGGGATGAGGTAAGCACACAGAATCCATGCTTTGAGTTCTGGTGCTGGTTGAGTGGTGGCTTGCAAATCAATTCTCGGTTTGCTCCAGCAGCCAATGTGAAAGTTACATGATTTGCGGGGTCCACAAGGATCAAGTACTTGGCCTTAGGATCTTGAGGATTCTTAGCTGTGTTTCACTATGCTGCTGCAAAGTAAGAGCTGGAGCCCTGGATTGCACCTTTTTATTGGCAGCCAGCCTTAAATTCTGTGATCTCAAATGGTCCATATACCTGAATTGGGCTGTGTTTCAAACAAACCAGATAAATCCAGCTAATCTCTCAGATGTGAAAGTTAAATTCCACTGAGGTGTAAACAGTTCTGTAGATATAAATGGTAAGTAAAAATTTGGTCAAACTACTAATCAACTTAAACTCAAAATACTGTAAAACAAAATGCATGCTTTCCGGCAAATTTCAGAAACATGCTAAATGTCCCGTATTGCTCATCCCATGTCAAATTTAGATTAAACTGATGGTATGACCCCTGGACTAAGATCTGGCACTGCTGAGTCCCCTGGCAGGTGGCTGATAGGTGGATATGATGCCACTCCTACCACCTCATCAGCCACCTGCGATGGGGAGACACACACAAATGCAAGAGGCGTTCTTTAATGGACATTCCCCTTCTTTCAATCTGTCCTACGATTTTAAAGTGGTATTGCAACAGATGTTTTATATGCTTGTGTGACACTGTATCTTCAATAATCAGATAGATATAGCACAGAAAAGTTCTAATGGGGCTTTAACAGTGGCTCACTGGATTTTTCACTATCTTCAGTGCTAACCCTCATATATTAAGCAATGTGAAATCATTTTGTTTTTATAAGATATACTTAAGACTATACCAGGAAACAGTCTGGTATAATTAGAAGTGGTATTAGATAACTAAAATACTAAAAATAAATTGTATTAGAATCACCATCTATTTTGAGCTGTTTCTATAGGCAAATTATTTTAGTCTAATTTATTTGAAAAAAAGTTGGAATAGAACACCTGCAATTTCAGAAAAACATCATAATACAGTATATGACCATTTTAATATATGCCTCTAGTCCCTAAAAGTCATAAAAATACTATGTAGTAGGGGAACTGGTTTTTTTTTAATAAACACACCAGGAGTTATACTTACAAATAAGTGTTATTGATAAAAGTACTCACTTTTAGAGGCTATATTCTTATGCCAAAATGCTGTTCATGTTAAAATTCGATTTGAAACCTCTTCATAGTTGTTCTCAGAGCAAATTACTATGTCATAGAAGACAAAGTGCCTTTATTTTACTGTCACTTTTTGCTTCCTCTAAAGAGTTTTACTCAGCTACATCGGCCACCATTTCTTTTTTTTTTTTTTTTTTTAAACCAGACTTCAACATAAATGACTTTGGCTATTTCCTAGAGTTTAACAAATCTTCAAAGTCAAGGGTTTACAAAGCTGAGGATATTCAAAAGGATGTTCTATGATCTCTAAAGTCAGTTTCAAAAGAGAGGCACCAAAAATATTCTGAACGACTGTATTCTTGGAGTAAGTATACATTTTTTCCCATATAACTTCTGAAAGGAAAAACACTTCACTTGAATACGTACATTTTAGTATGTTTAAAAATAATTTTATTATCTGGTGGGACCTTGTATTGGTGGGAATAAACAAACATGCTTCATAGGAAAGTGTAATCAGGTGCTTTAAATACAAGGGTGTTGAGTCCAATCAATTCCTTGGAACTGAGGCAAACAGTAGGAGGAGATGAGGATTTTAAAATAAGATGATGGTCTAATATAGCCATGTTAGGTAAAATGGTATCTTTTAAACGTTGGGCAGTATGATTACTAATTAAAATGTTAAATTCTACTGGGTAGACAAAAGCTAAAAGGAAACCAATCCTGCTATTTATCAATGGCTGCAGCATAAAGAAGATGGAATCTTTTCTTTTTAAAGTCTGCAAGCCTTTTCTGAAGGGCATGTCTCTTAATAACCTTCATTAACTTCTGTTTGGTTGCCTAAGAGTTGTCTCATCCAAAAAAAGTTTAGCACAGTCTCAAAAGAGATTGTGTTTATTTAAGCTTGTTGGAAAAACATTCCTATCATTTCAAGAATGACTAAATATTTTTCATTCACATAGTTAGCATTCCAGACTATGTTTTCCTGCCTCTGTTGATTAGATGAAAATTAGCAGGCCCAAGTCTGATCTATTAGATGCAATTATTGTCTTAGTAGGAAAATTATGAGACTCCCAGCAATAACACCCTTTTAGGTATGGGAAGTAGACGGCAGAGGAAATAAAGGGCAACCCACCCCCTTGCACGCCACTTCAATAGGGAAATACCAGCTGAACTCTGGGGCAGAGGAATTTCTAATCATGTGTTTCAGAATTAGCTCTCAACAATTCTGAACATTTAAGGCATTGATCAGTTTGGTCATCTAACAAATTAAGAGTATAAGACCAACCTTCATTTTTATTTATAAAACTTGGTTCAGTATGGCAGCCTTACTCAAAATCAAGTACAAAGTACAAGGCATTACTGACACAAGCAAAGACATGCTGGACTTGGAGAACCAGCAGCAGAACTTCTAGGTATAAGAATAACCATTTCTTCTCTATTTACTTCTACAACATTTATTTCTATACTTGCTTAACTATTAATGTAAGTGGTGGATCTAACATGTAAAGAAAGCCACTCATATAATGTACATATTTCTATATAGCTGTGAAAAATCACAAAATCTTGAAAGTGATATATTAAGGCTGGATATGAATGTCTTTTACATTCATTTTACCTATATTCTAGCTTTATTTTAAATGTCTAAAGATATTTTAAATGATCAAATAAAAATCAAAATATGACAATATTCATCACTGAAAATTTCTGATGTTTATGTTAAAGACCTAGGTTAACAAATGGTCATTTGCTACGCATTGGTAACCCAACATATGACCTTATTTGGACAAGCAAAAAATAGACTGTGTTATATTTTAATTTCCATTTATGGAACCAGTCTCCAGGACATTTAGAGTTAAAGGATAAAACACATGCCTAACAGTCTTTAGGCTATTACGAATATTTTATTATTCTTGGCTTACTAATAATAGCATAGTATATGACACTGAAGCAATACCACCCATAAACTGAGTTTTGATCCCTGTTATGTACCAGAATGTTAATAACATGTGACCCTATGGCATCTTTGACTTCACTGCCTCTCGGGGTCAGCCAAACTATGTTTGACTCTGTGCCACAAAAGCAGTAGCTTAATCATTTGAGATACTGTTCAGTGAGGAAGCATTATGGGCAGGGCTGGAAACATTTTTTCTAGTTTCAAAGAATTCCCACCCAGATATGTGCCTGGTACAGACTTTTCTGGCAGCCCAGTGGAAATCTCATTAGAAGGACAGCTTGATTCAAGCTATGTCATCAGCCTTCAGGGAGAGAATATAGTGCTTCTATAAATTTGGGATTGATGAAGAAGACAGTACATTTGACAGCTCACAGAACTCCAGTCTTTTAGATGAGTACAACTTACAATATTGGGTGAGCTGAGACTGAAGTGGCTTACTAAATCCACACAGGTCAAGACATGCCTGACATTCAATCTTCAACACTATCCCAAGTAGGACCAGGATTCCCTAAGTCAAGAAATCCAAGAAAGCCAGGTGGCAGGAAAAAAGATAGTTGATTTTTTGGTTCAACCACATTCCATCCTAAACCCAAAGTTAGAAAGAATCCATGCACAGTGAATCTCTTATTTATCCTCTACTTCAAGAGTTAAGTCCAGGTTAGCAGAATTATTAGGTCTGAAACTCAGCTGGGTATCTGATAATATGGCTGCAAATAGCAATTTTAACTTTTTATTAAGAAGAAAACTTAAAAAATACTGAATACTATGGACTCTGATATACCTCTCATCCAGCTTTAACAATCTACAAATAACTCTTTGACTTCCTGTCAGAGATAGAACATGGATTTTGCTTTGTTTTCAGACAGACAGAAATAGTAGAGGGGAAACTACCCATTTGCCCAACGTCGAGCATGGAATTTATTTACTGGCAACCTGAGTATAATTCTGAATGCTACCTTTTAAAATATTACCTAAGTTGTTCCTAGTTCTTGCAAAGTGATACTCTGGTGTTGGCTTCAAAATCCCTAAGGTCATCAAAATCATCAGCTCCTCCCTGCAGGAGATGGTGCACATAAGGAGGCCTGAAGAACACTCAGGTCACAGTGGTCACCTGGGTCGGGTCCAGCCACAGCCCAAGATGAGAGGGCAGATCAGGTCTGACATCAAGACTTCAAAGTCCCCATGAAGCTCTAATCTCTTGCATCAGGTGTCACAGCTAAGCTGGCCACACACCTGTCCACATCTCTTGAATTTTCTTATTGAGTAATCATGGGGATGTTATAGATGTCACATAGCCAAAACTTCCCTCCCCGATACCTTATTTTACCTTCAGTTGCAAAATAGATTTCTAATGGAAATGGCAACCTGTCCTCAGGATCCCTCTGATATTAAGAATCACCTTCGGCAGCATTTATACTTGGTATCATTGGAAAAAAAATCAGCAAATTATTCTAATGATGATTAAAAAAAATCCTTGTCCGTGTAAGTAACTGAAATGCAGTGGCACCTACACCATGCAATCTTAAAAACAGTACATTAACGTAGCAGCGAGCATTAGCCTTAGAGTGTCTCGGTAGCCCCACTTAAACTCTGTGATTCTGGACTTCAGGGGCTGAACTGGGAGAGAACAAACCACAGAGTACACATCAGTCTTAGAAGGCCCATGAGGCTGCCACAGGGATGGAGCCCAGAGCTGAGCCCTCCAGAAGGGTGAACTGTCAGTGCAGGAAATTGGTCCAACTGGCCTGTAGACATGTGGGCCCACCTCATGTCACACACTTCCACAACACTCTTACTTGGTCTACCTCATGTCACATACTTCCACAACACTCTTACTTATGTTCTCAAAATGTCTTTTCAGTGATAAGTACCCTGACATTATTCTTCCTTCAGCTGGTAGATCAGGGGTCCCATGGCCATCAGCTTTTGACGATCTGGTTAAGGTAACCCTGTATCAGGGCCTCCTCCCTCACTCAACTAAAAAGAAGATCTGCAAGAAGGGTCTGGTTGGGACTTCCTGCTCCAGTCTTTCTTTCCTCCTCACTGCCCTCACTTATTATTTACTCATTAAAAATTTTTGAGCATCTACTTACGTATCCGATGTTGTTTTAGGATTCAAAAGAATATGCCAAATTCTTTCTTTACATGGGCATGGAGCCTCTTTCAGGGTGTAATGCACTGCAGCACAGAGGCAGTGTCCATTCAGGGTGCAGGGTCTGGTCCTGGGGACACACTATGCTGTCAGTTATGAGCTTTATGACCCTGGGCAAATTACATGGCCTCTGAACTTTGTGTTCTCTGATGGTAAACTGGGATGCCAGCACCCATACCAAAGGGATGCTGTGAGGATCTCAAATTAGTTGCTCCTCTTAAAGTAGTTAAACCTGACACATAACAATAGTATGAAATGTTAGCTACTGTCATTAAGGGTTACACATAACAGTGGTCCAATGGTGCCAGACACAGATGAAGACCTAATTCTGCTGTCCCATCTCTTTTTCGCTTTTAGTTTTTAAGGAGATTAAGGCCATGTTTTCTATGTATACCCTTCAACTGAAAACTTTATATGCTATTCCACATGTTTCCACCCTAGCTCTTTACAGGGGTCAGAAAATACAAATAATGAGATAGATAAACAAGAGATGTAGAGAAAATCCAACAAGGCAAAATGTGAGAATATAATCAGTTACAGACTAGAAAGGCTTATCTGTATACCTGAATTGGGTGTTGACAATAACTTGCTAAGAATTCATCATGAGAGTACTTAAGTGCCAATTTAAAAAGCACTTAGGTACTTGTGAATCAAGTCAGCTGTCAAGTAACAGCCTAGTCTTTAAGGACCCCAGGTTCACGTCCCTAGTCCTCTGGGAGTAACCAAAAAGCACATTATCTTGTCATTTGGAAGGTATGTGTCTCCAATAACAACAGCCACAATAAGGTTCTTCCTCCTTGGAGGTCCTAACACGCCGTATTTAGTGATGCTGTTAGTTTACTTAGAATCTAAAACCACAATCCTTGTGTGGGGTCCCTTCATCTAATTTCGTACTCTGACTATGTACCTAGAGACTGTAGCTAATAGGGTAAGGGCCAACACTGGTTATGCAACTGTGCACAGAGGAATGTACTGTGTGTATAAACTAGGTAAATACCAGTGTTTCTGGTTTTCCTCTATTTCTGGGTGACTGCTTATTTATTGCACATTAACACCTTGCACTTTTTCTAATTTCATACAATCCTTTTGCTACTCTGAAATCATTTGAAATTATATTTAAGTATGATATTGAATGACTGCTGAGAAAAAATGTCTTCAAATGATCCCAGAGACTTTCTTGGACTATAAACTAAGCAGTAAGATCCATTCACCTTGTGTTATTTTGTAAGTTTATTATTAGTAGCCATAAATAACCCTTTAGTTTCATTATCTTAAGCTGTGCACTGTTTTTTAATCCTATACTAAAAAAATCTGTGTTCCTATTATTAATACACCTTAAAATGAAAGCGTTATTGGAGAGTAAATACATTCATATGAAACTCACTACTCAACTAAGTTAAAAACAAAAACAAGAAAAGCAAGATAAATTATTTCTGAGAACCAAAAAATGGAATCTTCTGAAAGGTTTGATGAGAGATGAGAGCCAGAGCATGAAAGAGACAGAGAGGAAAAAAGACCAGCAGAACTTTACAGCTGCAATGACAAGGACGCTGAACTCTGTTGAGGTGGAGGGGGCTGCTCAGACCTGAGGCTCTAGAAGTGAATTGAGGGATGCATCTCAAAGGCATCTTTCCCCTGAGGTCTTCAAACTGCGAGGAGACAGCAGGTGGACGACCACACTCAAAATACCTGGAGTAGTTTTCAAACTGGAAATGATTTCCTCCCTTGTCCCCATTGACTGCCATCACTCCTCAACAGAACCAAAAGCCAACGGTGAGTAGAGATGGGTGAGGACACTAGAAGCAGGGCATGAGTCAGGCTGGGATGCTGAGTGGGGCAGGGGAAGCAAGCACAAATGGAGCCGAACCTGACAGACTTCAGTTGATCCTCACTCAGCCACACAATGGCAACTACACCCTTGGGGGAAATGATCTAAATTACTCTAAACCTGAATGTCTTCATCTCCAAAATGGATAATAAAGGCTTCAGCAGTGTGGCTGTGAAGGTTAAATGAGACTGGGTACAAATGTGATGCACTTACCCCACCATACCTCAACGGGGATATTCCCTTTCTCCTGGTTTAAAACTCAGCCTAAATAGGTTCTTCAAAGTTAAAGGTTATCTCTTACTTATCTTTGTGTCCAGTGTCATATCTGAATTCCAGGAGGTTCTTAATTTTTTGAAATTAATGGCTCACCAAAACTAACTTTTTTCAAACAGTAGATGATTAGATTACAACTCCATGCAGATGTTGCAGATACCAAATTCTAAGTGACTATACTAAGATTCACTCCTTACCCAAACATCAATGTGTGCTAAGAAAATGGTAATAAATGAGTTATATATATATTTACCTGTTCACCAACTGCCTTCCTTCTTCACTCTTCGTGATGGATATGCTGATGAATGTAAAAGATGGGTGCAAAAGGATCAGCCTTCCTTTCATTTACTTCCAGAGGAAAGGCTCTTTTATTCTTTAACGAGTTTTTAAAGTTTTATTTTGAATTTATGACACAAGACCCATGAGGTTAAAAGGCTAATGTTTACTGGATTATGAATTTATGCTTTTCATTTTCCTTACAGTGTGTCCCAAATATTCGTAATTAAATATTTCAAGTTGACAATAGATTGTCCCTAATTCTTGGGGACAGATATTCTTATCTTCATCTGCTTCAGTAAGGCACCCTTTCCTGTAAAGCCGACTATACGACCATTATATGTATTTCTACATGCTCTTTTTTTCCAGCACTGAAATGCTGCCTTTAGGGAATGGGAGGAGTATATATACATGAAGGGGTGGGTGACTTCCACAAAACTGGTCATCTGGAAGCTATAAAGTTTTGGAGCGTGGCAGCTGCACTCTGAGTATAGTAATGATGAAGGAATCAGTGATGTCAATAGAACGAGTCCTCAAGGTTAAACTTTTATATGATTTTTAAGGTCTTTAACAAGTCTAGCCCCTCAGAAGCTGATGAATCTAGGCAGGCAAACTCTGGAGTCTGAGTTTATTAACATTTCGGTGGAAGCACAAGATTTCTTTGTACTTAAAAGACTTAGTTTACTTAACTGACTTTCTGGAAAGATAAGTCCATTTTTCAGTACCTGCTTTTAGAAATTCTAGAAAGATCCATCTTCAACACGAATTAATTTTTGACCCACATTAGTTCATTTTACTATGCAAATGTACTTCTTAATGCTGGATACCCTCTATTAGAAATGTCTGTATAAATATTCAAACCCTTGTCTGCACTAACAGACATGGACATAAGATTAAAGACTGACATGAGTTAAGTATGCAGAGAATCTACCCAGAATGGAGGAAATGAGCTGGAATAGGAGTCAGGACAGAAAAACTAGTCCAGGATGCCTCAGGCTTCCCTCCACTGAACAAGAAGAGAGGTAGCAAATGCAGGTAACCACAACATAAATAACAGCACTACAGGAATTGCAAAGGCACAGCCATTGGGATATGAGAAGTAGAACAGATACTCGGTGACGGCAGTAGGCAGTGCAAATTGCCTTTGATGGTTCCAGTCTTTCCTTCTAGTTGCCAGAACCCTTGGGCTTATGGAAGCGTCACAAGTCAAACCTGCTAAGCTTGACTCATCGGTCTCATTTTCAATTTCATTTTGTTAGGTTGACCTTTGGGTGTTAATTAGGCTCAAAGCGAACTTAATTAAAATGTATACATTCTTATACTGTAAAGTATTCAGATGCACATATTTGCAATGGCAAAATAATGACCACACTATTCTCATTTTACATGTGCAACATTTCCCTCAAATGATTAGTTTGAGCTGTTTGATCAATTTGTCGGCAACTAGTAACAGCGTGAAGCAGACATTATGCCAGAGGAAATAAACAAACAAGAACATACACTGGTAGAAGCTTCTCCAACACAAGACATTCGCCAGGGACTCATTAGCATCTACAAGATTTACCTTCGCACACGGGGCAACACTCCCCAGGCACTTTCACAGGGTTCGTGCAGGTCTGTCCGCAGACGGTCGCAACGCAGTGGCGTTCACCATTGACGCACTGGCAGAACGTGCAGTCGTCTTCCCGCCACCGGTCTCCGTGGGCGAGGATCAGGCCATTGGCATAGCAGCCAGCGGGATTATTAAAAGGATACACTGGATCTAAAAGAGAACGTAAGTTCAGAGTTAGACTGAGCATATTCTAAATCTTATCTCTGCCTGCACCCAGAGACATTTTTTTCCTGGGTTCTAGTCATCAGCAGTTCTATTCCCACTGTGATCAACAGAAGCTCAGGGTTGCATGAGGAGTCTCTGGGGGTGCATGCAAAAACAGCTGTCACATTGAATTTATGTCTACTCGTTCTGACACAGCAGTGCCAGAGAAGAGGATCCGTAGTCTAAAAACCAATGTGCAGGTATTATCACTCTGTAAAGCTGGAAAGCTTTGTGGCAAGAACTGTGGGTTGGTAATTAGAAAACATGAATCCATATTAGGCTCTGACAATGTCTTCATAGTTGTAGACATAAATGTTTATCAAACCTCAGTTTCCCTACCTGTAAAGTGGAAGGAACAATGCCCTGTCTAAATTACAGTGATACTGTTACTTCTAGAACTCTATCTCATGTGCCTGCAGGACCATGTGGGCAACAGTGCTCTTGCTGTGGCCTTGTTCATGACAAGGCTGGTCTAGACATACCATGGGTCACTGCCTTGGAGGAGGGCTGTGAACTTAGGCCATTTTTTCTCCCATAAGCTGTGAAGCTAAGCTGCAGCCCCAGGTGGGAGGCAGAAGTAGCCAAAGCTACTGTTAAAAAAAAAAAAAAAAGGAAATGTTTCTGAGGTTACTGACAAGGATATAAATACTGCGTATGAAACCCTCACTTATCCGTCTATTGAGAGCAACTAGATAAATTACTCAATTTTCTTTCTCAGAAATACATAAAAAACTGGCTTCAACAAGCAAGTACTGCTGTGTTGGGAGAGGAATCCAGACAGTTTCGAGTTTGGTCGTCTTTATTCTAAGGACATAGTTAGGGCATTATAATAAAGTTAGTTAGAAGGTCAACATTTAAAATAATGCCATCACAGCGTTAGGAAGGCAGTCTGCCAGAGAGGGACGCGGTCAATGGACCTGAGCAAGATAAGATTTTTTAAATTCCTGTGTAAAAAATATTAGGATACATATTTTTCTACATTGAGGCTGGATCTGAATTCCAGGAAGTGAGACATAACCGCATCCATGCCCAGACAACTATGATGACTACACAGAGGTTCGTATCTACATTTTTACAGCATCAACTGCTGCTCCGTTTCAGAACTATGACAGACTGGGGGCAGGTAGGGAACAAATCAATTAGGAAGGTTAAAAATTTGAAGTAATTCTCTTTAACTGTCAACATCACCTAAAAAATAAACTACTTTTCTCCTATGGTGGCTAAAACAACCTCTAATAGGGAAAAGGACTCACTGTTACGAACTATGTTAGGAATGCAATTTTTATACTTTAAACATTTTCAGATCAATATTATGTGGCAAATACAGTTCAAACATCAAAAGGAGACAATTTTATGAAAATGAGGAAGTATGGAAAGTGGCATGACACTGTGCCCTCCCACTTTGTGTGCAGGGATCAGGCATAAGATTAACACATGAGACTTTAGATTGAAGATCTGGGGCCCAGTTAGGACAGAAAGGCTCACATGACCTTCCTTTCTGGGGAAACAGTGTTGTGTTGTCCGAAGAACACTACAGACACAGTCAGGCATGGGGTTATTGTTAATGGCTGCATTGTAAACCCAGGCAAGTGACTTTTCTCTTCTGAACTTGAACATCCTAACCTGTAAAATGTGTGGGTTGCAGCGAGTGATACTCAGAGCAACTGTTTTGAAATGCTTATTATTTATGAACATCAGTGATGGGAAGATGCAACCTGCTGAAAGAACATGAACATATTACTTCCTGGAGAGAAGAGGGGAATCCAGAGAAAGCAGATTCCTGAGAGTCACACCTGACACCTGGCTGGGCCTCGAGCTGGTGTCACCGCCACCTGATACCATGACCCCATGTGAACCACCACATATTTTCAGAGAAGCAGTAGCAGGTCCCTGATCTCCCTGGAGAGGCCTGGGTATTGCGACAGGGGCAGGGTTAGTTCCTCTCTGGGCCGGCAGACTGAGACTGTCAGGGTGAGGTCCGTGTTATCCTAACGGAGCAATCTGAGGTGAGCAGGTGGTGAGCTCTAATGCCAGGATGAAGATAAAGCTTTGCCCCAGGACTTGCTGAGGACTTTGGGGGGGAATGGAAAACAACTGCAGGACATCTCATGCTCCGGGACATGGAAAGATGTGACCCATCATCTACACTCAGGCATAGCTTCCCTCAGGGAAGTGTTTCTACACACTCTACCTGGCTTTAACATGCTAGAAGACAGACCACGGTGTCCTAAAAGAGGCTAAACAAGGAACTTCAACATTCCTTTACTTTTGGATAAGACTGAATTAGGACAACTTCAATTTCAGAACTCTATACCATGCATACTCCTGTTAATCTGCAATTAGCACTTTTTCTTACCTTCACACACTGGGCAGCACTCTCCTTCAGGCACGTAGTACCTCTCACAGTTTATCTCACCACACTGGGCAGTGAAGCAGATGGCAACGCCCCCTTGGCATCGACAGAACCGACAGTTGTCCATTCGAAACATGTCTCCATCATAATATTCCACGTTGTTAAATATGCAGGCTGGCTTTGTATCTGAAAAGAGTTAAAACAAACAAAGCATATTTGTAGTCATCTTTTAGTTGTGTCCTTTGATGTTTTTCAAACAGCCGCTAGAAAATTTCTAATAGCAGGAGGTTATAATTTGATGGAAATTTACTAAACTCAATGTAAATTTATGTAACAGAAAACAATAAAGTGAAGGAAAACAAAGTAAACAAAACACACTGTTACCCAGTTTACATCAAGGAACAGAAATTCCCCCTAGTAAAATCTACACTGACTTCCTTCCAACCTAGACAAAGGTAAACTTTATGACCATGACACTCACATATTTGGTATGTGCTTTAAAGTGATTCTATTTGTTTGGTTAAATCATTGTCTACCTCAAATGACTGATCCTGCCTCCATATTAGGTTTTGTTCTGCCTCAAAACTTTTATTACCGTCTTTTTTGAAGTGGTGATGTTCGGTTCCTCCAGTGCTCTCTCTTAGGTTCTTTTTCTCTATATATGGTATAAACACATATAATTTTAATAGTGTTTGGCCTTTAACAAAATACTCTCTACATGTGTCACCTCACTTAATCCCCATAATGAAGGTCTGACATAGGTATCATTATCCTGAGTTTAAAAGTGAGGAAATTTCAGGTAGTTTACTCAAAGTCATACAGCAAAAACAGTAGCTCTTCAACTGAAACCCTGTGCTCTTTCCACTGTGCGTCAGGGTTATGTTCTGCTAAGGACTCATAGTCCCATATTTAGAAGTCTCATCATGATATCAATGATTTTCAAATTTTTCTCTGCTTTGAAACATTCTCCCTACATTCATTCTTTAATTTTAGTTGATTTAAAATAACTCCCACCAAGACATCACAAGAAAACACAACTACGGATCAGTATATTATAAATGTAGACACAAACATCTTAAAAAAATTACTAGCAGATCACATCTAGCAACATATAAACAAAATTACACATCACGACCAAGTGAGACTTATTCCAATAATGCAAGGTTGGTTTAACATCCAAAAATATTAATGTTAATATGACATGTCACAGAATAAGGAACAAAAGCAACATGATCATTCAACAGACACAGTTTTTGGCATCTGACAGAATCTAATATTCTCTCATGATAAGAATGCTCAACCAACTAAGAACAGAATGGAACTTCCTCAACTTGATAAATGGCATCCATAAAAATCCTACAGCTCACCTCATATCTAATGGTGAAAGTCCAAGTACTTTCCCCCTAAGATCAGGAACAAGACAATGAAGTCTGCTCTCACCACTTCAATTTGACATAGTAGTGAAAATTTTAGCCAGAGCAAAGAGGAAAAATAAATAAATAAAAAGCATCCAGATTGGAAAGGAAGAAGTAAAACTATCTCTAACTGTAGATGACATGATCTTGTATATAAACAGTTCTAAGGGATCCACTAAAAAACTATCAGAAAGTATAAACAAGTTCAACAAGGTTGCAGGGTACAATTGCAACTCCCCAAATTGTGTTTCTACACACTAGTAATGACAATCAGAAAATGAGGAAAAAAATTCCAATCACAATAGCATCAAAAAGTATATAATACTTAGGAATAAATTTAATAATATAAGTGCAAACTTGTATTTTGAAAATAGCAAAACATTTTCAAAAAATTAAAAAGGCCTACATAAATGGGACATCCCGTGTTCATGGATTGAAAGACAACACTGTTTACATGGAAATATTCCCCAAATTGACGTACATGTTCAATGCAATCTCTATCAAACTCCTAGCTGGCTCTTCTGTAGAAACTGATAAGCTGATCCTAAAATTCATATGAAAATGCAAGGCACTCAGAAATGCCAAAACAATCTTAAAAGAGAGAACAAAGTTAGAGAACTCATACTTCCTGATTTCAAAACATAATACAATGCTATAGTATTCAAGACTATGTGGTACTGCCACAGGAATAGATATATAGTTCAATGGAATTGAGAGTTCAGAAATAAACTATCACATTTACAGATATTTTGACAAGACAGTCAAGACTCAATGGGGTTAAAAGTCTTTATTTTTGAGATGGAGTTTCACTCTGTCACCCAGGCTAGAGTAGAGTGGCATGATCTGAGCTCACTGCCACCTTTACCTCCTGGGTTCAAGTGATTCTCCTGCCTCAGCCTCCTGAGTATCTGGGACTATAGGTGCATGCCACCATGCCCAGCTAATGTTTGTATTTTTAGTAGAGACGGGGTTTCACCATGTTGGCCAGGCTGGTCTTGAACTCCTGACCTCAAGTAATCCAACCACGTTGGCCTCCCAAAGTGCTGGGATTACAGGTGTGAGCCACCGCGCCAGGCCTGAGGTTGAAAGTCTTTTGGGGCAACTGGATTATCTACATGCAAAAGAATAAAGAAGAAACCCCTATGTCTCATACCATATACAAAAATTAACTCAAAATGAATCATAGAGTTATGATTTAAATACAAGAGCTACAACTATAGTACTCTTAGAAGGAAGCATAAGAGTTAATCTTTGTGTCCTTTGATAAGGGAGTGGTTTCTTAGATGTGACATTCAAAGCATAAGCAACAAAAGAACAAAACAGATAAACTGGATTTCATCAACTTTGGGACTTAAAAGGACACCATCAAAAAGGTAAAAAGACAACCCTACAAACTGGGAGAGAGTATTTGCAATCATGTATCTGATTTTAAAAAACTGGTACCAAGAACTCCCATAATTAAATGATAAAAATAATGTAATCAAAACGGGCAAACCTTTGAACAGACACTTTTTCAAATAAGACAGAAATGGCCAATAAACACACGAAAAGATGCTCGAATCATTAGTCACTAGGGGAATTCAAATCTAAGCTGCAATGAACACCATTTCACACCCACTATGATGGATATAATTAAAAAATAGTAACGAGTACTGATGAGGATGTGGAGAAACTGGAATTCTCATAGATTTCTAGTGAGGATGTAAAAGCATAGCTACTTTGGAAAACAGTTTGGGAGTTCCTTAATTTGAGTTACCATATCATCAAGCAACTCTACTACTAGGTATATACCCAAGAGAAATGAAAATATATACCCCACATAAAAGCACTATAAACAAATGTTCCTAGCAGCCCAAGAGCCAAGAAAAGAAAGAACCTAAATATCCATTAACTGATACATAAACAAAAAGCAGTGTAACTATACAATAAAATATTACGCGGCCATAAAAAGAAATGAAGTTCTGATATGCAATATAACATGAATGACACTTGAAAATACTATGCTAAGTGGAAGAAGCCAGTCACAAAAGACAACGTATTAATACTATATAACTCCCCTTATATCAAACACCCATCATAGGCACGTCTATAGAGATAGAAAGTAGATTAGTTGTTGCCTCGATCTGAGAGCTTTGGGGGAAAATGGGCAGTAACCGCAATCAGTTCAGGAGTTTTCTGGTGGCTTGATGAAAATGTTCTGAAATTGATTGTGTTGATGATTGCACAACTCTGAGCACACACTGAAAACAACAGAATTGCACAACTTAAGTTGGCAAATTACATGGTGTCTCCTAAAGCTATTTTTTAAAAAAAGTACTCCTAAGCTGAAGAAAGTTCTCCTGAGGTGACGAGCCCTGATCAATCTGCTGGTGAAAGCTGGACGATGATATCCCCATCTTTCATGGGCTCTTGTGTCCGTCCCCAAATCATTTAATATGTCACCTTGCATGTCTAAAATACTTTCACTGCATTTTGAGGATATGCATTTGCATTGCACTTGAGGACAATTACTTTCTATTTATTTTATAACAACCCCTCTAAGAAGACAGAACAAGTATTATTAATACCAGTTTTTTCGATAATGAAGATGAAACTTAAAGAGATGAGGTGATTTGCTTAGACTCACATGAACGAGACAAACAGTGATTTTATGTGTGCACACACAGCACATGTGAATATTTGAACTCCTTCCATAGTGCTACATGGATACAACACTTTTTCAGAAAATTAATGTTAAAAAAGAATCATCTTACTGTATCTCAGAATTTTTCTATATACTTTTAGCTAACTAATCCGAGTTGGGATTGAAAGGAACTGGGCAGCTAGACTATAAGTTCCAAAATCATAGAAAATGCAGTACTTTTATACATTAAATTTGCAGGCTGTGGAGCGAGGCAAAATACCGTACTCTAACAAAATGACCATCCATGGAAACTAAAAAAAAAGTAATAAACCAATCAATATTAATTATTTGGTTGAGTTGATCAACCACAGCTACCATCTGGGTGAAGTCACAAACCCTGGTACAGATCTGAGGAAGTGTGAAGGACAGGTTCTGGTTATGAATAAAGCTGCTTCAGGTGGACTTGTTTTTATGGTAGGGTGTGCAAAAGCTTAAACAGGAGGGGATGGGACTGACGAGACAACTGTGGCACTTAGGCTTCACTAGCAAAAGCAAAAGGATCAAGGGAGTGGAAGTGAGAAAGATGGAGAATCCTAAAAACACAGCCTGGAAACACAACCAATCTTTAAGGGTGAAAAAAGTCACACAACACAATGAAATCTGTTTGATGTTCAGAGAGATTTATAGAGGCTCTTCATAAAAGTATATGACAAAAAGGCTACCCGTGGTTTTTGAGGAGCAATGACCAATTACTTCTTCACCTATCAGGGGTATATGTGAATCTCAGAACAGTGTGGAGATTGCCACAATCTCCACAAAAGGATGATTTAAGTAGACGTGGAAGAGAAAAGGGTTATGAAGAAATAATTTACTGTGTAATTTGTACTTCTCAATATGAAACACAGAAGTGCCTTCTTAGTGATTTTTGTATGTGTTTCGTGTCTGAAAAATTAAACTTTATGTTTCTAAGTTCTGGAATCTTCCCTTTCTTCTTGAACATATTTCAGAACTCCTAAAAGAGAATTTTGTAATATAGACTATTAGTATATGCTACTGCCTACCAAACTACACTGATTGGTGGATGGTGATAGACATACCTCAAAGATATTGTGCGTTCAGTTCCAGATCAGCTCAAGCAAGTCACATGAACTTTTTGGTTTCCCAATGCATTTAAAAGTTATGTTAACACTATACTGTAGTCCAAGCTTGTCTAACCTGCAGCCTGCGGGCCACAGGAGGCCTAGGATGGCTTTGAATACAGCCCAACACAAATTTGTAAACTTTCTTAAAATATTGTAAGATTTTTGTGTGTGTGTGTGTTTTTAAGCTAATTAGCTATCATTAGTGTTAGTGTATTTTACATGTGGCCCAAGACAATCCTTCTTCTTCCAATGTGGCCCAGGGAAGGCAAAAGATCGGACACTCCTGCTATAGTCTATTAAGTATACAATAGCATTATGTCTAAAAAGCAACGTACATTCCTTAATTTAAAATACTTTATCACTAAAAACTGCTAACGATCATTTGAGCCTTCAGGAAATAGTAATCTTTCTGCTGGTGGAGGGTATTGCCTTGATGCTGATGGCTGCTGACTGATCAGGATGGTGGTTGCTGAAGGTTGGGGTGGCTGTGGCAATTTCTTTAAATAACACAACAATGAAGTTTGCCACATTGACTAACTCTTCCTTTCATGAAAGATTTCTTTGCAGCATGTGATGCTGTTTGATAGCATTTTACTTACAGTAGAACTTGTTTCAAAACTGGAGTCAATCCTCTAAAACCCTGCCGTTGCTTTATCAACTGAATTTATGTAGCAGTCTAAAGCCCTGGTTGTCATTTCATCTGGTGAAGATGTTGTCACAGCATCCTCACCAGGAGTAGATTCTGTCTCAAGAAACTACTTTCTTTCCTCATCTATAAGAAGCAACTCCTCATCCTTTCAAATTTTATCATGAGATTGCAGCAATTCAGTCACATTCTGCATGTTCCACATTTAATTCTAGTTCTCTTGCTCCTTCTACCACATCTGCAGTTACTACCTCCACTGAGGTCTTCAGCTCCTCAAAGTACTTCATGAGGGTTGGAATCAACTTCTTCCGAACTCCATGTTAATATTTTGACACCTTCCCCTGAATCACCTTTGTTCTTAATGGCATCTAGAATGGTGAGTGAATCCTCTGCAGAAGGTTTTCAATTGATTTAGTTCTGATCCGTCAGAGGAATGACCATCTACAGTAGCTACAGCCTTACAAAATGCTTTCCTTAAATAACAAGACTTGAAAGTTGAAATGACTCCTTGGTTCATGGGCTGCAGAATGGATGTTGTGTTAGTAGGCATGAAAACAACACAAATCTTGTACACCTCCATCAGAGCTTGGGAGACCAGGTGCATTGTCAATGAGCAGTAATATTTTGGAAGAAACATCTTTTTCTGAGTAGTAGGTCTCAATAGTGGGCTTAAAATAATCAATAAACCATGCTGTCATCCAGGCTTTGTTGTTCCATTTATAAAGCACAGGCAGAGTAGATTAACCATAATTCTTAAGAGCCCTAGGGTTTTTGGAATGGCAAATGAGCACTGGCTTAAACTTAAAGTCACCAGCTGCATTAGCCTCTAATAAGAATCAGCCTATTATTTGAAGCCAGGCATTGACTTCTCTCTTGTTATGAAAGTCCCAGATGGCATCTTCTTTCCATACAAGGCTGCTTTCTCTACACTGAGTATCTGTTTAGTGTAGCCACCTTCATCACTTATCATAGCTAAATCATCTAGATAACTCTCCGCAGCTTCGACATGCAGCTTGTCCCATCCCTTCACCAAAACAAATTAAAACCAAAGTGAAAAGAGCAGTAATATTTATGAAGGATGTTCTCTCCATCTATTAATCCAGGCTATTGTTTTTAAAACTCAGGAGTTCTTGAGTTCTGTGTATTTTTAAATCCTTAAGTTTTCCTTTTATTATACTGATAATATACTCTTAAAGTTGTGAATGTGGACTAGCTTCAATAAAGTCTTGCTAACTATACTCTCATAATTAACGGCTCGGTATTAAATATTATAAGACTAAAAATATTTTTGCTAGTTTCAACTGGCTTATTCCAGAGGGAGAAAGGGGAAGTGTGCGTGTGCTGGAGGACACCAAGCATATCCTATTTCAGGAAAAGGGAAAGAGAACAACTCTTATAAAGGATTACAACAATTTGTATCACTCTTCAACAAAATTAGCTTAACAAGCCCCCAGGAACACGAGGGGTGCTCAATAAACACATACTGAGTGGAGTATTTCTCTCAAAGTGCCAGAATATCTCCATTGTTGTATCAGTAGAAGACATTATGTCCTTAGAAACATTACGAGCATAACTGCTATATAGACAGTGGGTTCTTAATCGATGTTTTCTGTAATAGTGTGTGTTTGTTAAAATTAACAGGCTGCAGGTCTGAATTTTCTAGGCCAAAATTTTACATGAGGAGCAAGCTAACATTGGGTACAGCTTCCCTTTAAATGGTGATTTCACATGTTACTATCTTAGAGAAAATTCTGTCAGGGCCAACACACGATTACTTCTAGTTTTTACTAACCTTTTGTATATGTCTGAATAAAAAAGGAACTAATTACTGGGTGGGCAACATGACCTTCACCCAGGCTCCTCATTGTTAGCGCCGCATTTTAATACTGCTGTGAGAAGCAGAGTGCTGCAGGGACAGTGCTCCAAAATAGAACTATTTCAAACGGCACAAAACAGGCTAAAAACATAGGCTAAGTTGTATTCAGATCCCCTGTCTCTGAACTTACTTCACAACCCCCCTGAAATTGCTTTTGGCTAGTTGTGCCACATACAAGTAATGCTCCCATCCCCACCCCATCCACCCACTACTCTTGGCACCACCGGGAAGAGGGTACTCTTCCTCTTTTGCACTGACGACTTGTTTAGAGCTGTGACTGGGGGCTAGCCTCAATATATATGGCCCTGCTAACTATGCTGTCAGAACTAATGGCTCAGTATTAAATACCATAAGGCTAAAAATATTTCTGGTAGTTTCAACTGGCTTATACTTGATAACAATACTGCAGACTAATTCATTTACTCACTTGGGGAACGTTTTATAAGTAGGTCACACAGACAGAGTCAGCTTTTGTCTATGACATTCCAATCAAGATATTCCATTTTATCTAGATGTTTGTGTACATACGTTGGACAAATGTTCATATCTAAGAAACCAAATAATCACTTGCACATTCTACACCTAGGATTTCAAACCCAAAAGCCTCCAGGAATGAGAGGTGGGCCACATGTAAGACAGTAGGGGTGTACTGTGTTAAGTGGAGAGCACACACCCATCTAACAGTAGAGGCCACTGTCCAGCTCCAGCTGACTGCTGATGGAACACTTGTTTGTGGGCCGGAGCAGACGTACAACAGGTTCTTGACGAAGGTGGAGGGCTGTTACAACATTGCTTTGGAGGTCATATTTTTAGGTGATGATTTTGATGACTTCTAAGTTCACATAAAAGGAACATAATCACACCACCTGTTCCTTTGGTTTCTAAATAACAGGGATCTTGTTCAGCCAACGCCTCGTAAGTTCTACTTTCGGCGCTTGTCAGAGAATGCAGTTACAAACTGTCATGAACTGGTTTGCAACTCTCCCATCCCTCCACCACAACAAAATAAAATCAAACTACAAAAATAATAATAATAATAATAATATTTATGGAGGATGCTCTCTCTCCATCTACTCATCAGGCTAGTGTTCTCAAAACTCATGAGTTTTCAAGTTCTGTGTATTTTAAAATTGTATGTTTTCACTTTAAAGTTTATCTTAAAAAGAAAAAAAAACATAAGCATATGGATCATGTGGATGGCAGCATAGGAAGTGAGTGCGGCAGTGCATAACCCATTTCTGCATGTGGAGTCAGTCATGTTAACATTTCACCCGCAGTCTCCTGAACTGGGGTCTTTGGATCTACCTCACCATGTTGGGCAGTTCGCAAAATTGAGAAAAAATGTTCCAAGCACCTAGAGTCTAGCTGTGTCAATCTGACCTTTTGGAACTAAGCTGCATTTTAATATTTTGCCTTTGCTTTTTATCGAGAACAACCCCAGGAAACCCATTTCTGCATTTGCAGTGTTAACGCAATTAAGCACATGATCAACTTCATCATTCAATGGGATGAAATCCATTCCTTTCCATATGAAAAATCTCAGAGAGACAGTTGTCCTGTCCAGCAGGCACTTTTCTCTCTGAAAATAAGAACTGTGTATTTGACCCTATCTCCTTTTTCACTTTGATGGCCAGAAAACTGGGGGCCTAATTTAACGTTTAACTCCTGCAACTGCACAGGCACTTATGGACTGCATACCTGTGGGTGCCTTCTGTTTGATTTTTCACTTTCAACTTTTACTTACAATTCTATGGCTGTGATTCTCCTTTCTCATAAATATTTTACCACTATGTTATGGAATCTGTTCTCACTGTAAAGTTTCCTCAAATCGTCCGTGGATAAGCAAGTGTTTTTATACACATAAAATAGACCTCTGCTTTTCTAAGTGATGATAATGAATCTTTGATACGTAATAGCTATCTTGTAATGGTGACCTTACAACAACAGATTTTTCCAGGACATTAGGTGATAAGTATATTTATATTTACATACAGAAACACATTCATATATCAATATATATGTGTCTGTATGACTATGAATGTATATGTCAAAAGTAGTAAAATATAGACTTTGAGACAGAATGCTCTTAACAATATTTTGTAGGATTATGAATCTTCACAGTATTAGTTCCTAGTCTCCTCTACAGGTGAATGACTGATATATCAATAGAGACAGTTATGCAGGATTAGGAAGAAAGTAAAGATCACTCAACAAGTTTATGGTGGCAAGAAAGAAGCATCCACCAGAAATGTAGTGACTGTGTTTTGTCCACTCAACATCTTCTCATGACAGATGGCAAATCCTATTCCAGAAGTTAGAGCTCTACAGTAAGTGGCAATAAATTAGGACAGGCCCTGCAGATTGATCCCAAGGCTGCTAAGGTGGAGGTGCGGCTATTAGCAGCTTGAGACACATCAGACTGCAGCAAGACATAAAGTCAATGTTCTGATAAGAAAGGCATGACCCATGAGTATCTAGAACCAAGAAGCAAAGAGAGAAGAAGGGCACTCCGGTTCCTCACCCACAGGAAATACCAGCAAATCTTTCTACTAGAGATATTTTCAGGGGACAAATGACTTAAGATTAAAGTGTAGGGCAGTAATAGATGGAGGATTCCTACAAAGTAACCCATTTATGGACTGACATTTAACAGACACCTCTAGAGAGAACTAAGATGACACGAATTAGATCACTGACCGCCTCATGTAACAAAATCTGGGTGTCCTCTGTGAGGCAGATAATAGGGTAACATCCATAGACACAAGGATGAACATGACAGACTCCCGTCCTCCAGCAGTTCACATTCTGGAGCGAGAGACAGGCATGAGCGTAAGTATTTTCCAAGTGATGAGCACTTGATGAAGCGCATCTGAGATGCTGGGAACCCAGGCAAGCAGTGACTATTTCTGTCTCCAGTGGTACAAGTATTCACAGAATCTCACCTATCATAAATTAAACTGTAGCACCTCCAGAAAAAAGGTCTGTTTGGCCATTTCCTTGTGTTTAAGGGATGTTATTACTGGTTAAATAATGACCGGAGTCGGGAGTGGGGAGAAGCACCGAGAGGTGATTTAAGTGTACAGAACTTTTTCTGTTCCCCCTTCCTGTATGCTTGTATTTTTAAGGCCTGTAAGTTAGGAAGCTCAACCTTACCATCTCTATCCCCCACCCTCAATATCCGGGACTGTGCCTCTGGATGTGAATAGAAAGTGTGCACATGGAATACTTAAGATTATTGGCTGGGCACGGTGGCTCATGCCTGTAATCTCAGGACTCTGGGAGGCTGAGGCAGGTGGATTGCGAGGTCAGGAGATCGAGACCATCCAGGTTAACACAGTGAAACCCCGTCTTTACTAAAAATACAAAAAAATAAGCTGGGCATGGTGGCGGGCGCCTGTAGTCCCAGCTACTCGGGAGGCTGAGGCGGGAGAATGACGTGAAGCCGGGAAGCAGAGCTTGCAGTGAGCTGAGATCATGCCACTGCACTCCAGCCTGGGTGACAAAGCGAGATTCCGTCTCAAAAAAAAAAAAAAAAAGAATACTAAAGATTATTTGCATCTGAGGCAAAATTCCAGGTAGATCACTTGTATTATTTAATTTAACTGTTACTCAGTCCATTTTACAGCTGTGGAAACTGAGGCCCAGGGAAACCAAGAAGCTTCCTTAAAGTTAACCCAGCTAGTGAGTGGAGGACCCAATTTTCAAACTGCGGTTATTTAGTTCTAGTCTGTGTTCTTTCTTAACCATAAAGCCATACTGCAAGTGTTTATTCAAAGCAAAAATAAACATAAAAAACAACATGTGGCCATGGACCTAAAAATCACAGGATGCAACCAAATAGGACTCAACTGCAATATAACCTTTCTTGCCTTGGAAGGAGGGCAGGAAACCTTATGATATCTGAATTCCTACAGGAAATATTTGATATGAATATTTCTATGTGTAATTTTGTTGTATTTGTCCAAATCCATCTCCATCTTCCTGTGTGTACAAGTATTGACTAAATAATGCTCCGAATGGTTACTGACATGTAACTTGAGTTTCATTATTTTTTGTCAATGAATATTCTGGTAGAGAAGCATGTTGTAGGTTCCCCTTTCTTCTATCACCTACACTCAATAAACATCAAGCCACCAAACGCCAAATCCTCCCATATAAAGTCAAAGGGAGAGGCAGATTCTGTCAGAAGGAATCTCATGACCCAAGAATCCTTTCTCAGGGGCACATGGGTCAAGCCTAAAGCAGGCCACTACCAGTGACCGCCCACTGATTAAAGATGTCCTCTCCACTGCCTCTCAGCCTTTTGGCTAAGATCAGGTGCAAAGATGTTCTAAGTAGGAAAATGCTAAACAAGATGAGCAATGTTTTTCCTGTTCCCAAGTGTGGCAGGCCCAATGTAGTTTTAGCCAGGTCACCTCCCAACAGCCATGGGACCAGTTACTGAGTGACAGCAGGAAAACGATCACAGGTTCCAGGATCCTTTTCCTGAAATCCCTAAGTTTTAGAAATTCTGTAACACAGCTGAGTATGAGAGCTACATGCAATCTGCTATTACATCTCCAGAATCCTCTTTCTGATGGGCGGAATGATAGCTCCTAACCTAACTTTCTTTACTGCACTGTGGATTTTAAGCAAACCTTTTTGAGTGCCCTTCAGCAAGTCCTGAAGGTTAATAACCCTGCTTTGTAAAAGGCAGAAGCAGCTAAGTTAAACCCTCCCTCCTCCTCCTCCTCCTCCTCCTGCACAAATGTACACTCTCTGAGAACAAGAGAAACCCCACGTACCATTAACACATTCAAAGACATCACAGCACTTTCCAGGTGTCCCATCGCCACGAGAGACTATGCGGGGAGTGGATCCCACCTCACACACGGGGAAACCACATAAGCCAGAGAGACACTCGCATCTGAAACCAAAGAAAAGGGAAGGAAAACCCCATGAATAAACAACAACACAGAAGTCGGGAGACCACAAACAAAGTGGCAGTGGCTGTGGCAAAGTACCTGGTCTATATGACACTGCCTCCTTTATCTGGTGTCACTGGGAAATGGGAAGGCAGGAGGGGTTCTGACATAATTTGCTTTCAAATAACTAAGGTTTGTCTCCTTTATATACACCCCAATTTTTAACTTGAACCATTTTGACAGAAGTATTTCTAAAATGCATTACCTCATTTCTTACTTAACCAGACTGGTATTGAGTGTAACAAACATTTTCTGGCTGACTCAGGGACATCTTCATATGTATCTGTGATGCTCTTCTGTGAATCGATGCTTGCACAAGCTAATACAGAGTGAGTGTTCCCATGCTAAACGGCCCCATGGTGCTCCTTAGCTGCAAGTGATGTTTAGGTGTTTTTCACAGATTTTCTGACTCCTGGTTCAATGATTAAGTTATTAGCTTTTTAGTGTTTTCTTGTCAGTGTGATGTCTCAAGTCCACTCTCATCTTCAGCCATATTTAATTTATGATTGTACACAATAAAAGAAATGGACTGAAGACTGAGGAGCTCTTTATAAAGAGAGGGCCTAAGTTGTAGTAAGTGAACTTTATGACAGCTATCTTGGGAGCTGAAAGTCTTAATTTTTGGATCTTAAGCTACCACCTGAGCATTGATCTCTGCACGCATGAATGGGGTGTTCCATGAGCTGCAAGCTGGCTGTGCTGGCTCTCACCCCTAACTTCAATGCTGCTGCAAAAATTGCTAAACACAGAAGCCTGGGTAGGTGAAATAAGAGGAGACAAAATGTTGCATCTGCAACAGTGAAAGAGAGGCAGGACAAAAGAAACTCAGGACAGCTGGGTGTCAGCATGTGAATGTAAGATGAGGAAAGAGCCGCTAGATTTCTGCCCTGGGACTCTCCTGGGGAGAGACGTATGGGTCAGAGGGTGGAGAGGATGACGGCGGAAGTTCCCAGGTTGACAGGAGCAAAAGGAAGGCATCCTAAAAAAAGACATCCTGGCAGGAAGTATGTGGGTATTTATGTACGGTAGAGGTCAAGATCAGGGGAGGTAATGTTCCCAGCAGGGAAAACTATCAACACATTCATTAATTGTGCTTTTGTACCCCCTTCTTATTTAAGTAATTGGTTTGTTCACCCATTGTTCTTTGGATCTTTAATAAATTAAAATATGCTTATAGTCCACAAGTACCTCAATAATCAGGCCCAGAGATTTAATTACATTTGTAACTAACCATGGAACTAGAAAAGAAATGACTTTAGGTTAAGATTTGCATCAAAGACTATTAAAGTCACTGGAAAGGTGGCTTTAAACACACCACTATCACCCCAAAGCAGGCTCTTTGAGGATTCTTCCATGTGGGGTGACAGTTCTATTGGATTCCTGGGAGAAGAGGGTGTTAGGTCATTCAGGTTTTGCTGCAATGGTATTTCTACCAATGGTTTCAAGTAAAGGTTTGCCTATTTTGTGTGAGCAGAGCTTGGAGCTCTCAATTCACAGTCTATATTCCTGCAGGACAATCACTTCCTAGTGCTGAGTAAATGTGAGCTGGGCTTTTAGTGCCTGATAAGGTCATCCCATACTTTTTCATGCTTATATGCCTAGCCATTGCAATGGTAAGCACATAATCGTACTGCTGTGATATAACAGTAACATTATACTGTTTACATTTATTGTACTTGGCACTCTATACAACTTAAAACTCTCTAGAGTTTATAGATGAATGGAACTAGAGTACTAACAGGCCACACACTGATCCCAATGCATAGATGTGATTACAATGAAAGCAACCTTCAAGAATAGCTGATTAACTTTCTCTTACATATCTTCTATGATTCCACATTCTTGCCTACAGATGTGCTCCAGGGAATCATTCTAATCTAAACACCTGAGAGTGTACCGTCAACCAAACAATACCCGTTTAGATGTTGTCCTTCAACACTTGAACAACCTTTACTGAATGTGTGTGTGCACTTATGTGCTGGGTTCTCTGCTAGGCTGTTAGGAGTCACGCTACACTGAACACCTATGACTAAGTCTGCCATTAAGTCTTTTTTTTTTTCTGTTTATGTCTGACCTATTTTCCCAACATTTGTTTAAAAAATTTACAATTTAAAAAATACATTTAGGGAGTATAAGTGCAAGTTTCTTATAGCCATATATTGCATAGAGGTGAAGTGTGAGTTTTTAGTGTACCTGTCACCCAAAGAGTAAACATTATATGCATTGCGACTTCCTAACATTTAAATATTCCTATTATTTTTCTAGAGTCCCTTACAAGTTGTCTCCAGCAGGCTGTAAAAGAGCTGAAGCTGCACCCAACTACCTATTAACCCACCTAGGAAAGGAAAATGCTTTATGCTGAATCTTTACATCTAAACTGACTGCATAATAAAGATCCTGGTTTTGCTAGCTGGTGTGACACCAGCTCCTGTCTTCTTGTCTCCTTCCCTGCAAAGCCTTCTGATCTACCTGTTGCCATCTTTTGACTTTTCACAACTTCCCCTGAACCTGAAATTAGTATCTTAATCAAGAAAGAGCTTATGAAAGAACAACAAAAGGTAAAAATCTGGGCTGAGGTCGGATATCTATTGGGTAGCTATCTATTAGGTTAAAACTTTACTGAAACTGCCAGTTTTGCAGGTCGAAATGGTCAAACAGCATTTCTTTATGTTCAACATAATACAACTCACATCAGTTATCTTTTAACAGTTATGTTTACATTCACTCTGTCAGGTAACAAAAGGGGACCCCATCATGACCCATATTTGCCCAGGAGGTCTGTTACATCTACAAATGATATGAATCCCATGTAGTTTTAAAAAATTCTTCAGTAAGGTTATTCTAGATTCTCTGGTTAACACACACTGCAGGAGGTATTCTTCCCTGTCACCGATGGGAACAGGAGTTACACAGCTTAGTCAAGTGACCTGATTTTAAATAGGGTTTCCTGTTCTCTGTGTTTTCCACTAGAAGAGACTAGATTTTCCTCTACTGAGTCATGAAGAGGAAATGCTAAACTACAGAAGAACTGACGTATGCAACCTGTACTGTCCTCACCACGTTCTTTCTCTTCATTTTAATACTTTTTGTCCTCCCTAATCTTTCCCCTACCCTTTATCCCCATCTCTGGATAAGGAGCAAGCGAAGGAAAGGAGAACACAAAAGGGGCAGAGGAAACAGACTGCCATGAGAAACGCTGCAGTGAGCTCATTTCAACACTTACCCCTCATTTCTGAAGCCCTCTCCCCAGTTTCCAGTTCTAGTCCAATCTCCCCCTGCCCAAGTCTCCGTCTCTCCCAAATCATGCCACATCCATCCTAAGGCTCAGTTCCCGAACTTCTGCAGTCAAAATTTATCGTCCATTACTTCTCATTTTATGTATCACTTTCTCAGCCTAGCATTCAACACTCTGAAGTCCACATACCCCTTTTCCAATTCTGTTTCCCAGTATTTCCCTTCATTTTCCAGTGCTACGGTTATGCTCTTTTCTCCAAGTAAGTCCCCACTTTGCTGTCTCTGCACTGCCTGCCCTAATGGCCCCTGCACATTCCTCATCCAGCCCTTATGCTCAGTTGTTTTTCTAGGCCAACCTCAGATAATAGCTTCCTCTCTGAACCCCTGAACACCACAGTTTTCTTACGGCACCCTCTTTCTCTATTTTGTGGTAACTTGAGGACTCATCTTAACATAAGCTCTTTTAATACCTACCATGCTTAGTCATATAAATGTTTCTTACGTGGAAGTGAACTGGAGATCAACAAGGCAGGAATAACATTAACACAACAGAACAAAAACACAAAAGAAAGTGAGGAGAGCACTGAGACTTCTATACTGTGAACTCATAAAGGCCACCTCAGGCAGACCTATTTGCATGACACCTTGAGCAGAAGTGCTAAGGGTTTTAAAAAATGAAACAAAACAGCTTTATTGAGATATAATTCACTTACCATAACGTTCACCCTTTTAAAGTACACAATTCAGTGGTTTTATATTCAGAGGGTTGTACAACCATCACCAGTTCCTAATTTCAGAACATTTTCATCACCTCAAAAAGAAATCCTGTACTCACTGACAGTCACTCCCTTTCCCCCAATCCCCGGCCCTTAGCAACCACTAATTTATGTTCTGTCTCTACAGACTTGCCAATTCTGGACAGTTCATATAAATGGAATCATACAGTATGTGGGCTAAGGGCTTTTTAACTTCAAAGAAGATGCAACCTGTATTTGCAAGTAATCAGAAAAATAAACTCTCAATGTAATCCTCAGAGTTAATATAATGATCAATCGAGGTACCACATTAATAAATTTCTGCATAATGTAATCACAGGTGCAGCCAGGTGGGACTTGGTTAAGCTGTTTTTTTTTTTTTTCTCAAGTAGGAAATGGATTCAAGCTCAGTGGGCACCTGAGTTCCTGAATAAAATGAAACTCGGAAATCATGGAAACCTCTAGAGGGCACTCACCCCCTTAGGAGGTTCTGCTGGCTGAAGGGTGGTGAGTACATACTTACGCTTTCCCTTCATGTCCTGTGCTTCCTGGACTTCACAGAGAATCCCAGGCAGGCCAGAAGGTCAGAGTCCAAGCTCCTGGGCATAGCTTGCAAGGTGCTCCTAAATCTGCCTCTACCTGTTATTAGTTTCCACATTCTACTGGTTCCTGCACACACCCTACACTCCAGCAACAATGATGATCTGATGTCACTGAACCACCTGTCCCCATCCCTTATCACTCCAGCCACAGCTCATGTCCACCCAGCCTCAAATCTCTGCCTCTCCCTTGCCCCTGGTGAATTCCCCACAACCTTAAGACCACCCACTCTATAAGACCTTCTCTGGTCAAAAAACAAACAGGATTAAATTTCCCTCCTCTGACTTTCAACAGTACATAAGGGTACCTAACTCTTGAAGTGCATCGACCCATCATACTAAATCAAAATCAGACTGTTTCTCCTGTGAATTCCTCTAGTGCAGGGGGCATGTCTTACTTGTTTTATAAATAATAGTAAAAAAATGATAAAGGTACCCAACCGATAACCTGAAATAAACTTTTTCATGGATACAAGTCAGGGGTTAGAGCATATATTGTTTTATGTTTTTTATTTTTATACATTTTAGACTGCAAGCTTATAGGTATGGTGCTTTTCAAAATTAGTATGTGGAAGGAAGGACTATGGAATGTGTTTAAAATGCAGATTCCAGGGTACCCACTCAAACACTGTTTTTCTGCAAGTTTGGGGAACAGCTCCAGAATCTGCCCATATGATAATCTGCTCTCCAGGAGATTCTGCTGATGGGAATCTGCAATCCACTTTCCAAGAACTTTGTGCCTAGATGTGCACAGCCTGGGTGGTCACAGTTTAATTTGTACTTTCCAGTGGAAAAAAAAACAAACAAACCAAGTACAACTAGTTTTAGCATTATAATGAGAAGAATGATTACTAGTACTTGTTTTTGATCACTTACAAAGACTCCTTCCTGCCTGAATACCATTGCTTAAAAGTGAGAGATACTACCTACGAGGGAAGAACAGAAATATTACCAATTTATCCAGTACTGTCACCCAAAGAAAAATGTGCAACTACTAGCAAGCTACTTAAACTCTTGGGGACTGTTTTCTCATCCATAAAGTGAGATAGCTGGATCATAATAAACTTTTCTCTAAATATAAAATCCTTTGATTCTATCATTGCCATTCCCATTCCCATCACTGCTGCAATCTGACCTCAGCTCATTCTCTTCTCACTCACCTGTACCCTGTCCTTCGGGAACATCAGTCACCTCGCATCCCTTACTCACCTGATCCTCCTCCTCTCCAAGCACCTCAACCTTCAGGCCCAGCTCAAGATAGGGTTTTTGCACTGGTGATGTTTTGGTTTTCGTGGGGCCATAATAATTATGTAGCTTTTTTCCCCCCTACTAAAGAACTCTAAGCAAGGCCGGAAAAGACACAACATGCTAGATGCTGTTGTCTCCCTACCACTAGGCATGTTTCAGACACTACATAACTAAGTGGAAGGGTCAACAGTTTGTTTTACTACAATGCCCACAGAAACCTTAAAGAAGGGTAACCTATAGGAGATTTCTGGAGGAGGCCATATAGGTAGGAGTCCTGTTTGTCCCTCCCACAGCCCTTTCAGCAAAGAACAGGAGTGCCCCTCAACCTCTGCCTCGCCCGGTCCCCCCAGAGGTATCCTCCTGGTGCAGGTGCTGATGTTATCCTAACATTCCCCACAGTAAGCTCCTTCTGCAGAGGAGGCAGCTTGGAAGCAGCAAGTCATCACACTTCTCACCTTCCCCAGCAGACCCTGATCTTCCTCCGCCCATATCCTAGAGGAAAACAAGTCAGTGAGGTATTCTGGAAAAGATTTCTTCCAATACTGGATGTACTACACACCGGAACTGAGTGCTTGAGGCCTTCAAAAGTGGAGGCATCACTGACTATAAATTAAAAACTACTATTTACAGGTGGGTGGGAGGTCTCCCTTTAGTCAGGAAACAAGGATAAATGAGGAATGAAAAGGGCAAAGCACTTGTGTTACTAGGATTCTACACAGTGTATTAATGATATAGCTTGTTGCGAATGGAAATTATAATGACACATAAAACACAGTACTATTCTATAAAAAGCAGCTTCAACTTTAATTAAATTCGATGTACCATCTTTCTACTGATTAAATTTCTTACCTCTTTCCAAGAATATGTGTGTGTGTGTGTGTGTGTGTGTGTGTTTTAAAGGCTGCAAACAAAATATCCAAAAAGAAACAGGTTTCCTATCTGAGGGTCCAACTCTTCTTATGGAAAACAGCACTCCTCTCTAAGAAAGTTCCTTAGGCTCACAGTTTTCCTCATGCTTCACCGTAAGAGATTTACTACTCTCTGTGTATGAATAACTAACTAACCTTCCTTCCCCCTTTCTCCCCATCTCAAGTTTATTCCTGCGTGATTTCCTGGCATTTCCACTCCCCCAGCACTGACACATGTGCTGTAGCCACAGCAAGTGCAGCCCTGCTCTGGGGATCATACTCTCCCCCGCAGCAATCCCTCCCCTGTGTACAGTGAGCTGTCACCTGTCAACCAGAAACTGCACCTTCTTCACCACTTTCCCTTTGGAGACCACCAGAAAATCACTCTGCCTTTTGTTGTGGTGGTTGTTGTTTTACGCTTTGTTTTTCTTTTGGGGGGAGGAATCAAAGGTCATGCTCCCATGTAGGGAAGGTATAAGTTAAGTTAAAGACAATTAGGTTTGGGTTCAGTGTACACTGTTCGGGTGATGGGTGCCCCCAAATCTCACAAATCACCGCTAAATGACTCACTCATGTAACCAAATACCACCTGTTTCCCAAAAACCTATGGAAATAAAAAATTATAAAATAAATAAGAAATAAAATATTCCTTTGCCTTCCTACTATTGGTAATAATAATAAAGCAGTCATTAAGCTCTTCTCTTCCTAGCTTCCTCCTCAAGGCTGGCATGTGGCTCAGGAAGCTTATCTTAAGGTGCTAAGTTGAAAGAAAAGTGGTATAAGTTGCAGGAAAATAGAAGTTGCAAGTCTACGTGGTTCCTGTAAGAATTAATCAATTATCTTCTAGGACTCTGCCCCACAGAAAGTAGGTGTGGTGGGGAGAAAATAATGGCACCTTTCACAAATTACTACCTTGATGTGACTGGCTAAAAAAAAAAATCGGGGTTAGTTTTGAAGAGACTCAAACTAATCGGGTGGCGGGGCGGGGACGACACAGCAGAAACACAGCTGAAAATAATCGCAGGGCCCGTGCCCTTGTTGAAATGTTAGAGCTGGGATCTGGCAGAAATCCTGGGCCACTCAGTCCAGCTCAACAATCCGGTATCGCGTATCAAGAGCTGGCCAAGTCCCAGGAATGGAAGACTCTCTGCCTTCACTTCCGTAGGTCTAGGGGAAGACAATGGCATCTGCTTTCATGGCTGGTAGGATGGCTTTAGAGAGTAAGACGGGATGGGAGTGAGAGCTGCATGAAGGACTAGTTAGGAAAAGTAGGAAGGGAAACTGGCACATCACACTGTGGAAAGGAGAACTGGGCTGGGACGAGGAGAATAAGTTTTAGTATAGCAACATAAATTATTCCCACTTCAGAGCAGAATTGCCAACTGCCTCAGAAAATAGATGCTTTGAAACAATGAATCAGCTTGTTATGAACATGTAATGATTTTGTAGCTATCTACTGAGTGTGTACATGCAGCAGGCACTAAGCTGGACTGGGGGCTAGGGATACACAGGGTTCTGGCCTTAAGTTTAGGGAATTTAGTTTAGGGAAGCTTTGTATATATAACCACAAATGAGAACACAATGGGATGTTGACTTATTCAATCTCCTCCCCAGAGCACACAAAGAATAAACACCAACGATGTCTGGACTAACCTTCTACTTGAAAATCTGACCAAAGCCTCCACTGCCTGGCTGCTAACACTCCTTCAGGCCGCCAGAGACATCTGGGGCCTGAGCTGGCGCTGAAACAGATGACTCTAAGCATGTGTCCACTTGGATTCCTTTGGGCAGTCAATTCCCAGCCTCTCATCCTTGTCATCAGTGCAAAGTGAAAGACTGTATTGTCTCTCATCCTCCAAGGAACACACATCCCCAGAGAGCACTGCTCTGGGACTCTTCCTTCTGTGCCAACCTCCCTTCCAACTGACTCCCCTGCTTCCTCCAAACTTTCCTCTGCAAACAAACCCCCCCTTCCTCTGAACATACCACACAATGCACCACTCGAATTTGTTTCTAACATTTACCTGGCTCTCCCCTAAAGATTCTATTTCCTTATAGCCTTCTCCAGTGAGACTGAGAATCCCCACCTCCTACTCACTTATTCACCTGGGATGGAAGGGAGGTCAAAGTTCTCTAAGTTGACCACTGGCTACTTCCACGTGGTTGCTTTCCTCTCTCATGCTTCCCTTCCTGTGACTCTGTCTCCTATCCAACGCTTTAGGGGGCAGAGGTTTGGGGAATGCACTTTGACAATAAACCAGTCTTAGGTTCAAGTTCTGGCCACTTAGGAACTACGTGACCTTGGGTAAGTTGAGCAATCTCTCTAAGCCTCAATTGTAGCCTACATACAGTGGGGATGATTAAAGCACCCACATGTCATATGACTGCTATGTGGATTAAATGAACTGATGAAAAGCATCCAGGATAGTGCCTGGAACACAGAAGCACACAACACCTGTTAGCTGTTTTATATGATTATAATTTGAGAGGCTTGAGAGTCTATGTGGACAAAGTATTTTCAACACTCTGGCCTCACTTGATCTTTTGGAATCCAGAGACCCTTGCTGCCCCCTCTACTTCGGTGACTCAGTCCTGCGGCCACAGCTCTCTGAACTCTCTGAAGTCACGCATACTATCTGCTGATCACAATGGTCCATTCTTCCAGTTCTCCCTGGCTCTCGCTCTACCACACTGACACTTCAAAGTCACTGAGGCATCTACTCCCCAGATCGTTTCCTTTTCTCTGCAGCCTGAACCTCCTCCTGACTGCACCTCTTTAACAATGGAGCCCAAAACCCATGGTGTTTCACTTGAACCACCATCTTCCTCACGCCTTTACCTTTCCTGCCTCTTTATCCTCCTTCTCTATCTGTCTCCTCAACCCCAAACTCAATGTATTTAATCCCAGAGATGGCAACCCTGAATGTCTACAGGAGTCAGGCAGGAATTCTAGAAGAGTAGAGGGGAGATGTAGACACTTCAAGAAGGTCTGTGACCTCTAACGGGGCATCACTACTCATTCCATGCTTAAGGGTAAACTCAATGAGGGCATACCTTCCATGTACTCAAGAGAAGTCAGATTTTTATGTGAAGTATGCCAGTTTTTAAATATCAGTGACTAATTTAAAAATAGAAAAAAAGGGGCACATTAAAGAAAACATGTCTTGGGGTAAAATTCAGCCCCAAGAACTACCAATTGCAAACTGTGATTCAACCCTTTGACTTCCTCTGTGCTGATACTGAAGCTGTTGAGAGCAGCTAGAGAAAAGTCAGAGCTACTCTGCATCTTCTACACTGAAGCCCCCATCACGCCTCGCAGAGCCCGGTTCATTCCCGACGATCACTTCTTCCATGATGCCTTCTCTGACTAGAGGCACAAAGATAAACAGCTGGTGCTGTGTGTGTGTGTGGTGGTGGTGGTGGTGGTGGTGAGGGGTGTGAGTGGCAGTTTGTGAAATGACCATCAAATGTGGGGGAGTGGGCACAGAGGGAAGGCATTCCAGGTAAAGGAAAGAACACACTAAATTTATAAAGGCAAGAAAGAGTACAGTGTGTTTAGTTTAAACTAATAGGTGAGCCCACCAGAAGTACATTATGTACTGAGAGGAGGACTGGGGTTATTATGGGGGTACTGGCAGGAGTCATGGCCAGAGAGGGAGGTCAGGGCTGAGTAATAAGGGGCCTTGCATACCATACTAAGAAGCATCTTTACTTGTAAGCAACAGGAAAGTACATCTTAAACAAGTAATGTAGTCTTGCAATGGAGCCTTACAACGGAGTGGTTATCTCAAGAAAACTCAATATTGTCATGAATTCCCTTTTTCTTGAATCATAAAGGTAGGTGGGATTAGTGTTAATGTTTTAAGCTGCAAGACACATTACAAGTCAAAAAATCAACAACAACCGCCTAGAACACCCTTCTGTCTTTCTCCATCTGGTGAACTCTGACTCATTCATAAAGACTCAGTTCAAAAGTCAAATATGACCATTCTCCAAATAGGAATTAGTATGTCTTTGCTCTGCGAACTTTGTGTTTTTTGCACACTTCTACTTCCAAAGCATACAACGCTTTAAACTACAATGACTTATACATGCTTGCCTTCCTTTAGAATACATGCTCTTAGATATCAGTGACTATATTTTATTCCTGCTGAGCAGCCCAATGCCTGGCACTCAAACGCTCAAAGTATTTGCTCCCTGAACAATCCAAGAACAGTATGGGGTTTTGATGCTAGGACTTTTGCTGCAGACTAAATGTCTATATAATTTAGTTAAAAGCATTCATTATTTACCCGTGCTGGGTACTGATGAGAATGAAATATATAGGGTGGGTCCTTGCCCTCAAAGAATCCACATCTAAAGTCTTAGGAATTACCGTTAAAACTCTTCATGATCTAGCTATGGAAATCAAAGTCCCTGATCATATTATCATAAGAGCCATGACATGTAACTTCCTTTCTTTTCAATCAAAAGCAAAGTCAGGAAAGAATAATTTACAAAGCACTTGTCTATATAATACATTCACAACAGACTGACCAAGGCCAAGAGAAACCAGCTGTCTCTACCTCCTGGGTTCTAATTAGCAATTAAATGTCTACCAAATATAACTCTGAATTCTCTGCAAACTGTGGCAACTACACAATGATGAGGAAGCCAATAATCCATAACCAATGTAAAGGTGTGAATGAAGAGTAAAATATATTCCGCGATTTGGGTTGCTTTTGGTATTTTCATTAGAGGTAGGGCTTTAACATTTTAGACTTGCTTATTAGCTATGTAAGTAATTTCACAAAGCATTTTTGCAGAGCTGTTCTGTTTGCATGTGCCATGATGATGACATAGCAAAGGAGGGTAGGGAGAGACCTCTGAGTTTCAATATTATCATGCTGTGGATTCTGCTTTCAACATTGCTGAAAGGCTTATGGAATTCAGTTAAGTTACTTTCTCTCAGTCCGACTCAGAGGGCCACATACACAGTGTCTGGTGATATCCATGACCACTCAGATTAAACTGGAAGCCACTGGAAGCCTTGCTTGTTTTCAGGACTAACACAAATATAAAATAAGGCTAGACACTAGGTCAAATCCATGGTGAGATACAAAAAGCATAAGGCCCTAGTAGAGGAAACACAGCACTCATGCATCTGAAGTGAATTATTGACAAATCAAACACTCTACTAGGGAGATAGTTCATCTACAGTGGGCAAGGGCTTTACTTCTAGGAAAGCATATTTTCTTCAATCTGGGGATAGGTCCAATAATAACATGGAATTCCTACAATTATTTTGTTTTAAAAACATCAGAGTTTAATATAGACTCTGACTTTTTTAGTCATGAGTTGACTCGCTCTTTTGGGCCAAAAATTACTGTGACAGAGGGCAACAGAATAGATGTTCTTTTCTTAGTTGAGAAAGATGAGCTTCAAATACATTTCCAAATATTTTTCTGCATGTGTTTAAAAACAGAGAGAATGCTACCACAATAGCATGTCAAGAGTCACGAATGTTTTAAATCTGTGCTATGCTAATGCATATTTTCCTTATTATATAACTTAATTTTATTTACTCCCAAAAAGCAGCTGGAGAAATTATTCAAATTAAAGGAAACAACAACAAAAATGAACTGAATTATGGAAATTTGTCTACTAACAGACCAATCTTAAAAGAAAAAAAAACAAAAAACCCGAACTGTTAAGTGCCACCTTCTCTGAGACACTTAGAACAGATGGACATGATAATCAATTACAAGACTCTTAATTTGATAAAGTCCTTTTGAAAATGCATACGCAGGGATAGTTAAAACTGGTTAGCTTGAGTAGGCATAATACAAGCAACTTAATTGCCTAGCACAATGGTAAAAGCACATGAATCTACAGTAAATATTATTTGGTGGCCTAAAAACTTAACACTGTCTCCAAGAAGAAAAAAAGAAGTGCTTTCTGAGCTCTGAACATGACCCTGACAGTTCCAAGTCACCCTCAGGAAGTTTCTGGCTTTGACACGTTTGTCGGGTTGGGTTGATGTGCCCTGTGTTGACAGCCCCTGACCCTTGTGTGATCCTCCCACCTTCCAACACCCTCCTAAAGACTTCAAATCACAGAGTTATAGGCTGGAGCTCTGGAGATAAGAGTTGACAAACTCTGGAAGGCTCTACTACAGAAGGATAAGCACTTGAACACACAGGGCACTAAAGGACTCTTGATGCTGCTGCTCGTTCCATTTCTCAGAAGTAGACAGTTGTTCTAGAGCAGAGGAATAAGAAAATCCCTCCTGCCCTACTGAGTTTTTAGGAGGGAAGGGAGGGATAAGAAAAAACTGTTATCTGTTGTTCCATATGTATATGTGCTTTTTGAGGTCCTTGATTTCTCAGTTTGGATTTAAAGCTGGCATATTATTGTATGGTTTTTCTTAAATCTGGTTTTCATTGTTTGGTAGAAAGACTGTCTATTAATTGATTCTTTCCTTGAAGGCAGATGACTGTGTGTGCATGTTGTGTGTTTCCTTCTTATTACCTTCCAAAACTCGGGAGCCTTTTTGAAACTGGCATTGGTCGTATCTGCAAGACGTTAAGATCCTTAAGCATGTGCCACATTTTATTCACCACTATATCCCACACCAAGCCCAGTGTTCTGCCTTCCATGAGGTCCTCGATGAGTATTTAATTATTAAATTGTTTTAACTGATTGGAGCATTTTTAAATCTGTACCTTGTTTTCACTCACTGTAGCTATGTGGTTAGATTAATTTTGATTTAACTCAAGTGCTTCTGAAGGGAAGGGATAACCTGCCAAAGATTCCATTCGGCTGGCCTCATCCGGTATGAGTCAATTTCAGGCTGTGAATTCTGGAACCCCAGAAAACTTTTCCTAAATATCTCTCTCTATTCACAAGAAACAGTGTGCTAGCAATCTTCTAAGATTCTATTATCATAATGCAAGACAGCACCAACAAAACGAATTTTCTTGAGAGCACAATTTCAAATCGAAGCAGCTCAGTACAAATATTTAAATGTTATAGTGAAAGCAAAGGACATTGATGACCTTCACTCTGGTCATGGGCTGTATATTTGACATATTTTTCAGACACAATGGGACTATCATCCTTCCTTTTATCTTATTTCCTTTCCTGGAGTTACAGAGTCTGGAACTGTGGTGATAGGACAGGATATGAGTGGGAAACTGCCTTCTACGGTTAATGTTTTATGGAAGAGAAATAAAACTGAGGTTCAAACAGGGAAAAAAGTCACTTTGAGTATATCTTTTTTCATTTTAAGAGACATAGAAAGAAATGGTTCAATCAAAAAGTTAGGAAAAGAGAATCTAAAACTTGTCCAAGAATATAATTCTGTGTGTGTATGCACAATTAAGTGTAAAATACAGAAAAGAGCAATATGAATATGGAGAAGCTGAAGACAGAGAAGACACACACAGAGTTAGACCTCAGGGAAAGTGATGTGGCAACAGAAGGGGAGAAACAAGTGCAAATATGGGTCCAAGGGCCAGCAAGTAGCCATGCATGGGCTGATGCAGTTTCACACAGGTGAGTCTGTGGGGGTACCATACACACATAGCCCTCCCCAGCACATTTACCAAGGCAGGTTGACAGGCAGAGATATCAACATTCTATTAGAAAGCAGTTTAACAGTAAATCCTTATCTTGTGGAGTCAGCCTTTGGCCAGATATCCTCTGCTTCTGCTATGTAGGGACTATCTATTTATAGATGTAAAGAAAAAAAAAAGGTAACTAGCAATAGTCAACTAACCATTGACCAAATAGGCAATCTATTTTACTGAATTATTACTCAGCTTTCACAATCCAAGCAGTTCTGATTACCCTGGCTTAAATCATTACTCTAGTAGTTTATTTCATTTTGCTGTTTCTAACTTTTATTTTTTATTTTAAGAAAGCTAAAAAAAAACATAATTCTTTTATAACTTTCTTTGGACTTTCTCCCTTTCTTATCCCTAGCCGAGACATGTATCTCTCCCATTATTTTCTGAGCTCTGAAATTTCCAAAAATTTTTCTTTCCTTTTGTTTCCCAAGAGTCTCCTGTCGCTAGTGGCTTGGGTTCCTTCCCCTCTAAAGGTTTTTAGAAAGCGAAAGAATTTAGAGGTAGGAGTTACTTTTGAGACAATCAAATCGCTCCTCCCCTTTCTCCGATTGGAAAACAGATCCAGGTAATGTGAAAGACTCACCCAAACTCATGCAGAAGTGGGTCTGGATTCTAGCTTTGAACACATGGTTCGTGCCCTTTCTGAACAGCAGCACCAGGTCATGTGCAGAGGACTACTCTTTAGCTACAGAATGGTTTACTCACAGGTATGCGTCTGCTTACAGACAATAACAAAGTGCACGACACAGAATGTTAGGGCTCCTGAGAGGCAGGGCAGGAGAGGGCCTGGTGGTGACTGAGCCCAGGGCCACAGGGGACAGTGCAGCTCAGTGGTATGTGCCACACAGACCAGCTCTGCTGATGCTCACCGGGTAGGACTCTTTCAGCTCCACAATGCTCCCTCTATGAAACAGAAGAGCGATACAGCCTGCCTCCCGTGTTGAGCTCTGTGATTCTGGCTTGTCAATATTTCCAGTGAAACTGTACTTAGAATTTCACGTGTCCAACATATTCTACTACATTTTTTGGTGAAAACAGAAGTCACATATTAGTCAACATATTAGCTAACAGATAATCTAACATTTTTAATTACCTTGAAGCTAAGGAAAAAAAAAACAGTCAAAAATACTTCTAAAGATTGATTTAAAAATAAAATAGGATTTTTGGTCTAGTGTCTCAGAACGCAAGAGATACACATGCTCCAGATATAGGTTCTGGAAGAGAATCAGGCCCTTTGGTCAGAGGGAGGCAGGAGCCAGGAGGGAGCTTGGGAATCTGGCTTTCTGAAATGCACACAACCCAGAAGAAACTCTATTTTTAGCTTTTGAACATTATAAACAATGACTTAATTTATTTCTACCTTAAAATAGCTGGATTGGACTTTTCTCAATAACTTTTAAGACGGGCATATTTATAAAACAAATTGATAACAGAACTTTTAGAACAAAAAGTTTGGGACAAATTTCATAAAAAGAAATTGAAAATAGGTGACTGTCAATAATATGGTAAGTTCATTCATCTTAATAAAAAGATATGAAGTTACTTATCAAAAGGTGTAGGATATTTAAAAAACTCGTGACTTATAGTGAAAGTGAGAAAGGTAGAGGTATTACTGTCTAGATTTTTGAACTAGTTAATGTCTACCACATAAGCCTGTATCTGAAACACTGGTGAAAAATTACGGAGGCAAAATGAAGAGTCTGTAAAATTAGGTCCAAACATTGGAAAAAGCAAGGAGTGGGAAGTGCAGAGAAAACACTGTGGTCTTAGAACTCTCTGTCTTCTTGAGAAATAGACCAGTTGGGCTGAGGTCTGGGCTGGCGGACACCAGGAGAACATGGACTCTCAGATGTATAGCCCAGGCTGGATCTATCCTCCAAATGCATCTGCCTCTGGTGAATCCATTTCTCTCAGATAAGCTCAACCATTATAGAGGAGAATCTCCCTCTATTCAACATCTTTGCAAGTTTTGTTGTGTTTTAAAAATGGAGATGGTTTTATCAAGCAGATTTTCTGGTATCCCAAAGTAGCATTCCCTTTTGTATGATGGGAGAAAACCTAGTTTAACCTAGGTGGTCACAGCACTCTTCAAGAAGCAGAAGGTTAAAAATAATGGTTGGCTAAATGGTACTTAAAGCTGAGGTGGTGGCTCAGAGGCTCTTAAATCACGTGTCCACTCCTGGGTGGACTGCCAAATGGCAAGTGAAGAAAGAAGCAGAAAAAGAGCTGCTGAGGGGACAGGGGGCTTAACTATAATGCTGCCCGAATTTCACCTGAAGACCCAGAGCTCCAAGGCCAGAAGGGCATGAGTGTTTGGAAAAGGTTCACGTATCTGCAACACGCCACCAAATTCCTGCAATCAGAAAATGAAATCTAAAGGGCATCTATCTTGGTTAAATGTAGATTAGGGTGGATTAAAAATGGCCACAAGTTCTTTGTGGCTTATCTCATCAAGAAGTGGAACCTACTTTCCCACCCTTTGAATGAGGGCTTGTTCTGGGACTTCCTTTAACCAACAGAACATGGCAGAAGTGTTGTGTAATTTCCAACTCTTGGTCTCCAAAGGCTTTGCAACTTCCTTTCCTGCTTCTGACATCACGTAGGGAGAGGGGTCTTTCCAGCCATCCCAGCTGAGTTTCCAAACCATGGGAGGGACATTCAGTTTCAGTCAACCTGCCAGCTGGCTACAGAAGAACTGCTCAGTCAACGCACAGAATCAGGGCAAAGAATAAATCTTTGTCATTTTCAGCTACTTCTTTTGGGGTGACTACTACACAGCAATGAATAACTGAAACACGTATGTGGTAGGCAGATAGAAATGTGCTGGTGAGATATAAATTCATATTCCCCGATATATTTCTTGGACTTAAAAACAACAAAACATTGTTATCAAAAAAGCTCCAGTGCAAAGAGCACAGGGTTTTCAATAAAAAAACCTGGATGGAAGCCTTGAACCTGCTCTGTCTCTTGTACCAAAGAAAATTTGTGATTTTCTGCAAGTCTCTTATTATCTCAATCTCCATTCTCATACCTATAAATTCCTCATAGAATTAAAGTGACAGTAAGATAAGAATAGTGAAAACGCTTTATAAACAGCAAGGCATATTACACATTTAAGCTGTAACTGGTATTGTTATCTATATGTCACTTAAAGACTATCTTGGTTTTTTCTTCCCTGCAAATAAATAATTTGCATTAAATGTATCTGACTTGTAAGTTTCTGTTGTAAATTCTCTTATGCGTGGCAGCATCTGTACATGCACACACGTGCAGACACTCACAAAGGGACGTTCAAGGACCACAAGGTGTCCTAAACCCCACAGATAGTCCCATTTTCCCTTTATGTCATTGTGTGGTGTTTAGGCCCACCCTCTCCTGAAATGTAGAATGCACTGCCATATAACTCATATCATGTCTTCGTGCCAACAGAAGAAAAAAGGATAAAAAGAAATGGCGGGATGCCTGGAAATCTAAGCCAAGTTAAGGGAAGGAAGAATTAAATAATGGTTGAAAATTAATTATATCACACACAAGAATGACGTTTAAACAGGATGAAGTTCAAGAGAAAAGACACAAAAGAGGTGAAAATAAAAGACGGACTGTTAAACAAGACAGAAAGGCAGCAAGGAAATAAGGAAGAGCCTATACTCACAAAGACCAGAGGTAGAAGGGAAAACCAGTATTTGTCAGGGATAGAAGTGGAAAGTGATACCCATGCACGGTAAGAACATCTGGAGAGTAGTGTCTGTCACTTGTAAGAACTCAACTCATGTTTAATGAATGGATGAATGAATCAACTGAAAACATACAGTTCAAGAGAAAACTAACAAATCAAGCTCACGCAGAAATGGGGCAGTTAGGGGTCCGAATGGGTGAAATAGTCTCACAGGGAAGGGCAACTCCATTTGGATGGGAATGAAGGAGGGAGGAATGTATTCTTCAAGACAGGGGAGAAAAGCCCACAAACGCACTTTCTAGCCCGTGAAAGTACAATAAATTCTTACAAAAAGGGAGTTGTTACTTTCACTGAAGGTAATTCTTTACAGCTAAAGTTTCAGATATTTTACCTTATTATGTCCTAAAATGTAAAGGGCTTTCTCCTCTGATTTCTCCACATAATCAGCTTTGCTCTCAAATGGCTCTAACTTCTTAACAATGCTCTTATAAGTATGCTGGTAAAAGTCAAATCATCATATGATCTTATATGTTCTATAATGTTCTTCTTTATGCCTAAACATCGTGCTCTTAAAGAGCGGACATTTAACATGGCTCACACACAAGAATAAAGTTATGTAGTTTTTCTCTGAAAATACTACCACTATTACTACATGTTAGGCTTTTTTTTTTCATTTTCATGTGATTATTTGGGTTGTTATTCTCTAATCGATACACAACCTATTACCCCATCACCCTCCGCAGGAATCCACTGAATATGCTAAACTAGGCTGAATGGGTCTAAGCCACAGCTTGAGTATATTCTGCATTTACCAACTCATTCAGCACTAATGCATACAGAAGAAAAGAAAAGATGACACAATTCCTGACCTTTAGGAACATCGTATAGCTGATGAGACAAGACTTCACGCATGCGACAATTCAATAACAATGTATGAAAGTCGATAATTAATTGACAGCATAGGAAAGGATATGTGGGAAGTTTCTAGGCAGTGGGACACGTGTTGGTTGAAGCATGAATACCTCGTGGATAGAGAAGAATTTAATTAGAATCCTGCTGGATGAGGAATATGAAAAGAGATGGAATGGAGAGAGAAAGACATCCCATGCTGTGAGAGATGAGTGCTGTGCTTGGAATGGAGGGTTTCTACAGGATTGAGGAGGACCGCACCATATAGACGGGGACTGGGGAAAAGTGCAAGGGTTTGAAAATGAGACAGGGAGCAGTATGACAACCCAATGGCAGGAAGATAACTAGAAACTAAAACTATTCATTCTTTTTCTTTTCTTTAACATATAAATCACCTTGGCTAAGAGAGAGCCTGTTTGTTAATCCATTCATTCACCCATAGATGTGGGCTGACATATTATGTTTAGGTACAAGAGGCTACAAAATACTCCCTTTCTTTGAGAATCACACAGGACAGGAGAGACAGACAAAAAAAATCAGTGTGTTCAATGTGTTATGAAAAGTGCTATGATAAAAAGATACACGGTGGATGGATGACAAAGGAGCAGAGAGGGGCACTTAAGTCATCTTCAGGGGCCAAAGAGTGACAACACTTCAATGAGCAAGAAATGCAGTCTTGAAGGAGAGGCAGAAGCTGCCTACATGTACACAGAAGGGCAAGGGAGTCCAGGAAGAGGTAGTGGCAACTGCAAAGGCACAGGGCTTGTGAGAGAGCTGGGGGAGGAGACCCTGTTCAAAGGGAACAAATGAGCAGGGGATGGGTATGGGTCACTGATGATCTGACATACAGGAAACTAAAGAGCTGTGAGAACCTATCTCTTTTCTGCAAATAATTTACAGTGGGATGTTGAATGACTTCCTTCTCTATGTTTTCGATGTGTTGATTAGAGACAAATTTAACTCTGGCCATTCTTCGCTTTTGAATGCCAAAGTCAAACTTATGTCAATACAGTAATAATTATCTTCAAGTTTTATTTACTAGACTCACAGAAGCTTGAGGATAAAACGGAAGGCATCTAGTTCAACCTCCTTTCCAACCTAATATAATTCTTCTAAGCATTCCGGGCAGGTGGCCATCCAGACGGAAAGAAATCTATCCAGCTCCAAGGAGCTCTGTCTGCCTCAGGAAGCAGCCAATTCACTACAGAACATCACTAGTTGTGGGAAAGTTCCTTTTTAAATTGAGACTAAATATACCTTCCTGTAGCTTCTAACAATTTCAACCCCCTAGAGTGACTGAAAAAATAGCTGACCATGACTCCTATGTGCAGAGGATGCTATGTGACATTTATAATAGTGAACTGAGAATTGTCCCTTTTCCTCACTAAAGGACTTCCTCGTTAACAACTGGCTTAGTTTTGATTAATTAGATTCTCCATTATAATGTACCATCTTCCTTTTCAGGGAGACCCTGAAGGGACATCTGTTACTGTTAGTGATGCTCCATTTATCTATCTCCTTCACTGATCAGTAATACCTTATGTTTGCAAAATATTTCAACCCTTCCTAAGCATCTGCACATAAATTATCACATTCTAATGTCATAGGAAGGTTGCTGCACCAATGTATGTTATCTTCACAAAAATCTTTGCATCTGTTTTATGATACAGTATAAAGGACAGGTCTTAGAGAATCCTAGGTTTGACAGAACAAAGGCTAGGAGATACCAAGGATCTAACTTATTTTATGAGAAGAAAGAAGGAAAAAGTAATTATCAGAACAAATTCTGGATGTCTCTTCAATTACGGACAAATAACTGATACTTACCTTACCTATGGACCACATATACTCCTATCTTATCAAACCATTTGCATAATCACAGGTACTCATGCAACAAACCTAGAAGCTAAATGCCTGGCACTGGGACTGAGGAAGAGGAGGTTGGAAACTGAGTTAAATAGGGCACAGTTTTAACTCATCTTATTAAATGTAGAACAAAAGCTGAAGCACATGAGATGACTTAGTCATAAAGATGGCTTGTTGACCTGCGAAAGATGGAAGGGAGGTCATGGCAGAGAAGAGGGGTGAGTAGTGGGGGGAAAAGAGACTGTAAACCCTACACTTCCAAGAACAGTCTTCCCCAAAGCCAAGTACGAAGGGACAGCTCTATGGTGGTGCTCTGTAGACTATAAAGGACAGGCCCCAGAGATCCTCATGTTCTAGAGAAAAGCTAGTTCTAGGGGGCTAAGTGCATGCCCTGCTACTACGGTTAAAATGACAGTGGCTCCTCCCCCCAGTCAAGCCAAAGAGAGACGTGTTTGTTACTCCAGAAAGCACTGTAAGAATGAAGACTCCTCTGGGCCTCAGAAAGAAATGGGTCTGGGCAGCCGTGTGACTCCAAACATCAAGGGTCCCTGTGGAGTGGTGCTACGAAGCGTGCAATGTTTCATCACGTTGAACATGTTGTTTAAGCACCTACAAGATTCACTGCAGAGGACCAAATGATGTGCCTACTCTTGACAGACACCTCACTGCCTGCCTCCCTATCTATATACAGAGGGGCATATTTGCTTATATAGGTCCCAGCCCTTGAAAGCGTACAGGCACCCTTATAGAAAGAATCTATAAGGGTTAATGACTTAACCTGATGACACCTGGTTTTGATCTGAGGAAAGATATATGTAAATACCAAGTAACACAAACAGTTCAGTGATTTCTTCCAGAGAAACAGGAAAGGACTACATTTCTCATGGGAAAACAAACTGCATGCTCAAAATGTACCTTAGATGATGCTAACAAACGAGGAGAAAACTTGACAAACTAATGGCAAACTAACCTTGTTGGCAAAGTACAGCAACCATCTGCGGTGAGTCTGACTTGAGTTTCGTAGCTATCGGGGGGACACGTGGTCTGCTGAACAGAAGGGCATTCCACAGTCCTGCAGTCCACGCCGAAAACTGAAAAGGGGCAAACAGAGAGGCACCGTTTATTGTTACATTTACTTGCTTTTGGAGTCCCTAAATGAAATACTAGCTCTTAACAAATTTCCAAAGTCTCCTTGCTTCCAGAAGCCCAGTGCTAGTGTCAGCATGTTATTCCAGTTAATGTTACAGAACTGCAATATTCCTCAAATTTTCTGTGTAAGGAAAGAGGTGGGGATGAGATATTTAAGAGTTACAATGAAGACAGAGAAAGAATTAAACCAGCAGTGGTTACACGGATGGTGACAGTTAGCCAGAGGCATTTCTGATTGACAGAATAGTTCAAGAGATGGACAAGGGATCACTTTGCTTGGAGTGTTTATCTAGTAGTTTAAAAAAAAGAAAGAAAAAGAAAAACCCAAACAAAAAAACAACTGGCTGATGATTAGAAACTTGCGAAGAGGAAATCACTGTAACTCAGAAGTGTTCACAGACCACGTCGGAAATGCTGCCACAAGAGCAAGGATGTTAGAAATAATATAAAGCAAGAAACAGCTGGGACACAACAGTACATCAAATGTTGGCAAAGAGGGTGAGTAAACAGTCAAAGATGACTTGGCACATGCTATAAAGTAAAGAGGGCAGATATGGGGGGGAATTGGCAAAGAGAAAGATTGGGGCTGAGTGTTGCATTATGAAACTTCTGGCATTTTGAGGCATGTATTCATCTAAAAATAACTTTCTGTTTTATGTATGATTGTTTTTAAATGTAATAATTCAAAGTGGCAGATATAGCTGCAAATAAGGTCTCTGACCTTCTCTGGGGAAATGAAGCAGATTGCCATAGTACCATAAATTTTAACCCTACCTCCCCAGTCAAGCATACTTTGAAGGAAAAAAAGAAGAAAAGAGGAAAACACACGCTCACTATCTGAAGGTGCTTATGTACCAGTGGATGATCACTCTGGTTCTCTGACTACAAGGCCAGAAGTCAAGCTGCCATTGGCCCAAGGTGGCAGATTCAGAGGACACCAGTGAGAAGGCCCATCTTCATGTGAAAGGAGAGGCCAGGGGTGGCTGAGGAGGGATCTGCTACCCTCTGATGCAAAGGAACGAGGCTGCTGAGACAGAGCTCGTGCATACCTGGTTTGCACTCATAGAGGTCACAGCACTCTCCCGGCTTCCCTGAGGCTTTTGACACTAGTATGTTCAGGTTTCCCGGCTGGCAGACTTTGCGCAGACAGCCTGCGGGGTTGCACACGCAGCGGCTGGGTAAGGGACAGCACTCCCCGGGAGGAGCATAACCCTCGATCAGAACAGAATCTTCAGGACAACGTGGAGAGAACTGGACTTCACAGCGCGCCTTGGAGCAATCTGGCTTCTCTTCTAAATGGGAGAGAAAGAATTTAGCTTATGCCCAGGGCAGTGTGGGGCACTTTCAACAGAGGAACAGACAGTCCTGATGATCTATTTAAGTAGCCAAAGAGGAGAGTAGGGAAAGAAATTCAGTGTAAACCTTCAAACTTAGTTTAACTAACAATGAAAACCTCACCCAAGATCTGCCCATGACACCAAAATATGAGCCTGAAATTCCCTTCTTCTCCGTCTTCCTACCCACTTGTGTTAAACAATGAACATCTAGAGCAATGACCAAAATGAAGAAAGGCGAAGGGAAGATGCACCCACGGTGTGGAAAATCTGAAAACTGGACCCATTCCTTGACTAACTGAAAGGTCTTTGAATTCAAAAGAGTTTTAAAGGCTGTTCTTTGAAAACAGTGTACCTTAAAACACAAGCAAATCATGGTTACTTCAGAAACTGGAGACAATGTGTATGACAATCAACATGGAGGAACTCTACCTGCACACTGAGTTTCAGTGGCATTTTATTAAGAGTCTGTGACTTTATGATGTGGCAGCTAAGCAAGATGGATAATGAGTCAAATTCCCACGTAATTTCCTGAAATGGCACCTGATGTGTTTCTATCTCTAGCAAAGCTCCATCAAACACACCTTATTCCCCTCTCTCTAATATTATCTGCTGACCCATTGCTGTATCTCAATTTTAGAGATGGGAAAAATAAAACAAGGTGGGTTTACTCAGATTTCACAGCGGGGGAGCAAAGTCCTGGCTTCTGGAACCCCAGTCCATAGTTTAGCTTCTTAGGTTCACTTTTAAGAGACCTATACGAACATAAGGCCCTTGAGGAAAAGATGGAAATAGACTAAAAGACATCCTCACAGCCCAGGACCTTAGGTGGGAGATGGGGAGTTCAGGAGACATTAGGTGAAACTGACGCCAGTTAGTACCAGGCAATGTTTCCGTAAGTGCTCATTGGTCTTCCTAAAGTAAAACCCAAACAGAGAATTGTGTAGTAGGATAAGACCCAAAAGGTCACCTAGTTTAGTTTCCTCATTTTGTAGATAAAGAACCTGAGGCCCCAGAGCTTAAGTGACCTGGCTAAGGTCATTGGTAAACTTAAAGAATCCAGGTCTCCTCATTACAGTCCACTCAGGTCTTGGTATCATAGCAGTGGATCTCTTTCTAAAACCATGCCTGTTCCTCTAGTCATTTTCTACCTTGCTGTATCTTTCCTCTTCCTTATCTATTTCTTGTCTACTTAAGACATAATATAGGAGACCCTTCATACTTACAGTTCTAGTAAATTCACTGAAACATTGACTGAGAACCAGCTTGGGATATGTCAGTAAAGAGGGAAGACACAGGTCCCTGCCCTCATTAGTTGATACGGTAGTGGAGGATGACAGAACATAAGTAACAAACATTATAAAGAAGCAAATTATATAGTAGTAAAGGGTGATATGTGCTATGAGGGGAAAACAAGAACAGAGTAAGAGGGAATTGGAATGCTTAGAAGAAGGGGGTAGCAGTACAACGTGGTGAAAATGGATGGGCATGATTGAGAAGTTTATGGCTGAACAAAGACTTGGAGGAGTGAGGGGACGAGCCATGGAGATACTTGGGAGAAGAGCATCCCAGCAGAAGGAACTGCTGACGCAGGCTTGTGTGTCCCAGGAAGAGTAAGAACGTCAGTGTGGCTGAGGCACAGCAAATGAGAGGAGAAACAGGAGATGAGGCTGGATGAGCAGCAGGGGTACCTGGTCATTTAGAACCCTTATGCCCTTTTCAAGACTGTAGTGTTCATTATGAGACAAATTAGAGCTTTGATTATACAGAAAGAGGAAGAGAATAATTCAGAAAAACAGGTCTTAGAAAGGTCGTCTTAGAAAGATAGGACTTTGGGAACTTGGGCAACAACAGGAAGGTGCACAATATCTGGGGAGGAAGGAGACGTGGGAGGAGGTTAGAAAGGCACTTGGCAAGAAAGAATATGGAAGAAGACAGATGCTAGCACTATTTACCACAGCTAGGTACAGGGTGTGCTGGAGAAGGAGATGAAATGGGTTGAGTCTTAATGTTGCCTTCCTTCTGCCACCTACCTTATGACTACACTTAATTTTCCTGTTGGATAGAAGACTACTTCATGGCACTTCTGCCTCACTCAGGGGAAACATTCATTTGCAGGCCTCTACCCTTCCTGTGGCTACCACCCACATGCCAATATCCAATACACAGCTTAAAGCAGAATAGAAAATAAAACAGCCTCTGTCCTAAGAGCAGACTTCATTAACACACATGCCATGTGCTCATGTCACAATAACCCCAGAAGGTGAGTTATTATTTGCTCCATTTTACAGATGATGAAACTGAGATTCAGATTTATTTGCCCAAGGTCACACAGCTAGTAAATGGTGATGTGAAACTTGGTCCATCCGGTTCCAGCTATGCTCCTCTGTAATAATATGCCTCCTGTCTCAGGAATCACTACTGCGATCCTGAGAAATCAGCTGATTTCTCTGGACACAGCTCCTTGCCTATCAGAAATGTGGTTTTTGTTAAAGCTACCAAGTTAGCTGCATCCCTGCTCCCTTTTACCCAGTCTTATCTCATTGCGTGTCTCATGGGAGCTACAGCCTATATGCCACAAGTGCTTGGGTCAAACAGGAGTCTCAGAGAATCCATCTAGCCCACTTTCATAGTACAACCCCCCAAGGAACTGCCGTGAAAACAGGACATGATAACTAATAAGGAATTCCACTCTCAGAGCCCCGTCAGTATGGAAGAGAATAAATCAAAGAGCTAAGGAGGAGAAGGTGAATCCTGAATGTATGCGGATTAAGCTGGAGTTTGTAAAATGCATTTGGTAGACTGCTTATCTGGCAAACACATTGTTTTATAATTAAGAAAAGCTTTGTGACTCTGATTGCAAATAGCACTTAATTCCTACTCTTGTTAATTTGCTGTCATTAACATATTCTTATATTCTATTACATTTTTATTTTAGAAAATATTTAGTATGTAATAATCAGAATTTTGAAACATATGCTTCGATTAAACATTTCCATTAAAACCCAACATATTAGTTCTTGCTGGTTATCACACTTTTTTTTTTTTTTGAGACAGAGTCTTGCTCTGTCGCCAGGCTGGAGTGCAGTGGTGCAATCTCAGCTCACTGCAACCTCCGCCTCCTGGGTTCAAGCAACTCTTCTGTCTCAGCCTCCTGAGTAGCTGGGACTACAGGCACACGCCACCATGTCCAGCTAATTTTTGTATTTTTAGTAGAGATGGGGTTTCACCCTGTTGGCCGGGCTGGTCTCGATCTCCTGATGTTGTGATCCGCCTGCCTCAGCCTCCCAAAGTGCTGGGACTGATTACTGTAGTGAGCCACCGCGCCCGGCCGGTTATCCCACTCTTTAAGTTCTTTTTGACAGCCCCAACATTGTCACTTCTTCACATGTGTTTTGCGGTTCAAGCCTGAAAAGATGGGTTTATTTCTTAAGAGCTGCCTTTGTAATAAAAGCGGAATAGGGTAGGCTACCAAAGACACAGTCTTAAGTGTAAGTCGATCAGAGTTTGACAGCCAGAAGGGATGTAAGAATGTTAAAAATGCAGGTTAAATCTTATTAAAAGCTTTTCAACTTTTCTCAAGATGATCACACTGGCTTTCTCTTTAGTTTATTAATATAATCAGTTGGATTTTAAATCATCCTTGTGTTCTAAGAATAAACTCTGTTTTTAAAGATCCTGTTGGATTTGACTTCCTAACATTTTAAGATTTTTAAATTTATAAAATTGAGTTATGTTCATCTTTAGTTCTCTCTATGATGGCCTTATCCAATTTTAGTTTCAATGTTACACTCTTTTTTTTTTTTTTTTTTGGGATGAAGTCTCACTCTGTTGCCCAGGCAGGAGTGCAGTGGCGCAATCTCGGCTCACTGCGAGCTCCACCTCCTGGGTTCACGCCATTCTCCTGCCTCAGCCTCTCAAGTAGCTGGGCCTACAAGTGCTCGCCACCATGCCCAGCTAATTTTTTGTATTTTTAGTAGAGATGTGGTTTCACCATATTAGCCAGGATGGTCTCAATCTCCTGTCCTTGTGATCTGCCCACCTCCATCTCCCAAAGTGCTGGGATTACAGGCGTGATCCACCATGCCCAGCCTACACTAACTCTTTTAATGAGCTGTTTAGCATTCTATCTTTTTCTCTGCTGTAAAACCATTCAAATAACACAGGAATTATCTATTCATTGATGTTTTCATACAACTCACCTGTGAAACTATCTGAACTCAGTATGTTTTTTGAAGGGGGAGGGGACAGATTTCTTCTTTGATTATTCAGGTGTCCTACCTATTTTAGAATTATCATTCCTCACTTGTATTTTAGCAGAAAGTATATAATCCATCTAGATTTTCAAGTTCATTTCATACTTTATTGACCAAGCTTCCTTTATTGTACTTTATGTCAGTCCTTTTAAGTTTCTGAATCTCTTACTTCTTTGTCTTTCAGATGATTTTGTTAGTTTTCCTCTAGTGTTTTAAGATTAATGCTCAGTTCATTTCTATTTGGTTGACTTATAACAAACACATTTCTTACAGTTATTATACAAACAATTTTAATTATGCTTTGAATACTTCAATTAAATATTGCTTTGGTTATCTTCTGATTTTTCATATGTACTGTTTTCAATGTGACTTGCTGCTAAGTAATTTATATGTCTCCTTTTTAAATACTTTTTAGAAGAGAGATATTAAATTTCTGCATAGGTAGATTTGGGGGAGCTTTCTTTTTTAATTTATAGTGTTACTGCCTGGCTGCCAGAGAATGTAGGCTGTACAATTCCCTACTTTTGTTAACTTACTGAGTTTTGTATGTTTTTGGTTTTCAGCACACGTGTGTATGTATGTGTGGCCTCATAACCAATTTTAAAATAGATGGGTATTTGAAAAGAACATATATCCTCTGTTTATTACATATAATCTTGCATATCTATTAAATCAAGCTTAATTATAACATTCTGATTACCTATACCTCACATTTTTTATCTGATTTCCAAGAGGGATCTGTAAAATCTACTGCGAGCCAGTAACTTCTCTTCAAATTTCCAGAACTTACTTTAATTTTTCAAAGCTATGTTTTTAACTTCATGACTAGCAGGCATAAGATTCAAGCCTTCAAACTGTGAAGTTATGCTTTCAAATAATTTAGATTTCCAAAGTCTCTATCTTTCTTATTTTGTAATTAACATTCCTTTTTCTCTTCTTTCAACCCTCTATTTACCTTTCAATAAATTACCTAGAATCCCTACTCACCCCGCATCTTCCTCTGCCTCGAACCAGTGACCAGTTTGTCACTTAAATGTAACACAATTACCATAACATCAGGAACTGTTTTTCTGAAACCCTTTTTTTTCAGACTTTTTCTATAAATTCTCCCATTAGATTTTATTTATTCTTCTCTGTCTCTATTCCAAGTTTCTTCCATGAAGAAAACAAGGATAAAACTACAGCCACTCCATCAATTAGAACGTTTTTCTGACATTACTTCTGAATTTTTAATTTCATCTATTTGAAAAGAAGTCGCTCCTGACTCTTTCCCTATGGTGTCTAACAGATCTATATGTAATACTTAAACTAACTTTTATGCCTGGTTTCACTGACAACGCTGCAACAGACATTTAAAAAAAAAAAAAAAAAAAAACTGCCCAGATACAGAAAGACCAAAGTGACAACATCACTTGCAACAGAAATAATTATAGAAAAATAACCTGGTTTCATCACCTTAATAATCTTTAAGAAGTTAGTATTAAAATATTGATAGGCTCACCCAATATAAAGTGATTTTTACCATAACCCTGGAAAGTTTCTATCAATCTTAGTCACTTTAATGTGTATAACTGGATCTTGGCCATTGTTAGGCCCTCTTCAGGTCGATATGTCAAGAAAGTACAGGTTGGTGCAAAAGCAGTTGGTTTTGCTATTGAAAGTAATGACAAAGACTGCTGTTACTTTTGCACCAACCTAACACAATCATGATCTATAAGAAGCAAATACATGCAAGAGTTTCTGCTTAAATGCAGATTTAAATAAAACACAAAGGCAAATGAAAAACTACTCATGGTAAGAGGAAAAAAAAGAAGATAAAAATTACACTGGCAGATTACCATTGTCTCTATTTAAATTTTGTAGCGTCCCATACATCTGACACTGAAAATTTCTATTTCAAAATCTCTTCATATTCTCTCATTCTCTCTCTCTCTCTCACACACACACACACACCCCCGCACGCCCACACACACTCACGTGGGATACACAGCTATCCTGAGACAATCCTTGGGCGGTTCAAGCTACTTCGGGGAATTCGAAGGACCCCAAATTTGGATTACATTTGATAACAGGGAATTCAGTATGTAGAACACAAAGTCAAGCGAAGAGTCTGGGGTCACTGTTTTTCCCACACCTCCCTCTGATGTCTTTTATAATCTAAAGCCCTGGAGTAGCTGTGGTATCAGCCTAGAGTATCACGGGGGCCCTCGGTCACTCGGTAGCACAGGGAGACCAACCTTGAGAATTATGATTCTGGAGAAGGCAGGGCAATAAAGAGCTACACAGCACAGTGCTGGGTGGTGATAAAGGCTTTGCAGCATATTCAGTGATACGGGTGCCATGTGTCAGCCAGGTCAGTGAAGGAAGGTATCTCTGACATGGCATTGGAACAGAGGCTTGCATGAAAGAAGGGAGAAAGCACACAAAACACAAAGCAAGAGTGTTCCAGACACAGGGAATGGCAAAAATCATGGCTCTAAAGCAAGAAGAAAGGGCCTACTCTTTTAAGTGGAAAAACAGACTTCATGACTATTAAGAAGGAATCTAAACTGATACAATTAATAGGCAGAAAATACCAATAAAGACTCAACAAGAAAAATGTTTTGATGGATAATGCTTTTTTTTTTTTTTTTGAGACAGAGTCTCACTCTGTCGCCCAGGCTGGAGTGCAGTGGCCGGATCTCAGCTCACTGCAAGCTCCGCCTCCCGGGTTCACGCCATTCTCCTGCCTCAGCCTCCCGAGTAGCTGGGACTACAGGCGCCCGCCACCTCGCCTGGCTCGTTTTTTTGTATTTTTTTAGTAGAGACAGGGTTTTACCATGTTAGCCAGGACCGTCTCGATCTCCTGACCTCGTGATACGCCTGTCTCGGCCTCCCAAAGTGCTGGGATTACAGGCTTGAGCCACTGCGCCCGACCGATAATGCTTCTTATTAAGCATTAAATTCCCATGGTCATGCTGGAGAAATGAAAGAAATCTCCACTAATTGAGCATCTCCTACGTGTGGGGCATGCCTCTACTCATTCTCACGTGCCTTTGTACTCCTGTGTGAAGAAGAGATTATATCTTCATCTCTACTTGACAGATGAAGAGACAGACCCAGAGAGGATAAGAAACTTGGCCAAGGTCACAAAGCTAGTCGCAGAACTGCCAAAGCCCACATTTTCCCACTAGTCCATAATGCCAAAAGCAAGAAGAGTTTCAACTGCAGCTACATTTTTCTTAAATACAGAGGAAAAAATTAATTTGCAAAGATAAAGAGGTTCAGGGTCGTTAGCGTATCCTCATTACTTTCTTGTTGGCTGTCCTATTTCACTTGTTCCTTGGCCTTAGAGATATCATGTGATAAAAGGAGGAACTTTCTTATATTCAGGATTACTTTGTTCTTAAGACTTCTATTACAAATGTAATACGTATGTCATCACTAAGTTTTTAAATTTAGAGACTGACTCCTTTAAAGTTACACTGTGAATTCTTTTCATACACATTCCATGATTTTATCATAACCTTTTTTGGCAAGCTTTGCTGTGAAGACTTGTTCCGCACAATCATAACCCCAAGGGGAAAAAATTAGACTTGTTGATACAGTCCCAGAAATATTTCATATTTCAAGCTCGTTCAGAAACATCCACTGCACTTTCCCAGCACTTTCTTAGACTCTGAATTTAGGATTTAACAGCGATGGAATCTTTTCAGAGTCTTTTCTTGGTGGTTTGTCAAAAATGCCATATTAAATTGTTTTTGACTACCTAATAAAGCTAGTTTGCATCACAGTGGAGTATAACTTAGCCAAATATAAAGGGAAAAAAAATGATCTGTAAGACTATAACGTGATTCTTTAATTCAGTGGTTCTCAACCCTGGCTGTGCATTAAAATTACTCACAAAGATTTTTAAAATACCACTGTCTGGATCCCACCTCAAACCAATTAAATCAGAATTTCTGGAGGAGGAGCCTGGGCATTAGTACTTGTTTAAATAGCTCCCAGGGTGATTCTATTGTGCAATTGGGCCTGAGAACCACTGCCTTACTCTAAGCAAACAGAGAATCTTTACAATGAAGCTCCCTATTGACAGTACAGCTTCGCCAAGGGCATGTTCAAACACCCTGGCAAGGCACAGCTGGCCAAGTGCCAAAGAAGCACTGAGCCCTCCAGATCTCTGCCTGCCACCAGGTCTAAGGCATATATTGGGCCCCACCGTGCCTCTAGGAATCTCCTGAACCACACGCCTTTTCTTCCCAAAGGATATTATGGAATTGCGTTGATAATGATGCTTTAGATTAGAGATTTGTTACTTAAAGTGTGGCCCCTGGACCAGTAGCGTCGGTATCACCTGGGAACTTGCTGAAAATGCAGAAACTCAGACCTCACTCCAGACCTACTGAATCAGAATCTGCATTTTAGCAAGATGCACAGTGAAGTTTGAGATGAACGGCTCTAAAGTGGTTGTCAAACAATGATCCTTGGACCAGCAGCATCAGTATCTCCTAAGGAACTTCTTAGAAATGCAAATTCTAAGGCCCACCAGACCTACAGAATCAGAAATGCTGGGAGTGGAGCTCGGTAATCTGGGTTTGAACAAACCCTAGAGGTGATTCTCAAGCGTACTATAGTTTGAAAATTTAGTGCTAGAGTAATGATTTTCAACCCTGGCTGCCAAAAGCCCTCGGAGAAGATTAAAAATCCAAAAGCTCCAAGTCCACCCCAGACCAATTCCAATTAAACAGAATTACTGGAAGTGGGACCGTAATATCGGTACTTTTTTTTTAAAGTTCCCCAGCTGACTCCAATGTGCAGTCAATGCTGACCCATTGTTCTAGGGACCCTCAACTCCTTCATCCTCCGCACTCCCAGGGGATTTAAGCTGCTTTAAGTCTTAGGAAATTGGATCCAACTAGCATTCCCTGGAATCTTCCTGGAAAAGTCAGAGCTTCCTGGGAGGAAGAAAAAAAGTTCAGAGCAGCTTCCAGGATTTGCCTTTTATGGGAGTGGGAGAGCCAGATGCCAAATGTGGCCTGTTTGCATCCTACTGAATTTTAAAACAGTTTTCAAATATTTACTGAGTCCAGAGACATTTTATTTCATCTGTTAATTCATACCAGAAAAATATATCCAACTTAGTCGCAGAAAAATTTGCCATTTAAATAATTATATTTATATATTCACACACCATAACAAATTTCAAAATGTAACAATGAATTTATTTTTTAAAAATCTGGCAGTAAAATAAGGCCTAAGGATGGTTTAGATAAATGTACAAAGAACTAAAGATTGGTTTCAAAACGATTAATTTTACCTAATAAACTACAGTCTTCTCTGAATACCTCCCCCACCAAACACATTTTGCCATAAACACTGACCCACAAAAAAGGAATCAAAATTATTAGAGAATGGGACAAATGACTAATGAGGAAAATTAAATGAACTAAATTTGTATAGCCAGCTCAGCAACATTCTAAGAAGACTCTTTATAACAGCTTGAAAATGTCACAGAGGCATAAACATTAGAAATTAAGAACTCCCCAGGTGATGTTTACCGGAAGGTGGCATCCATTTTAGAACAACAAATAAAACCTCTATCAATTTTTCCTCCATTGAGGAAGGGATGGGTAACTTGGTTCTTTCTCTGTGCAACAATGACAGCAATTTGAAAAAAGTACATAATAAAATGTCAGATTTTAAATATGTCAGAGTGAAGGATCTGGTGTTCATCTGTAAAATGAGAGGCTGGCCCTTGTGGGTATCTCCTATGAACATACTCCAGCCAGATGTTCTGAGAGCCCTTCCTATGTGGTCAGGTTCCAAGGATGCTCAGTTCCTGTTCATTCAAGGAAGATCGACAAATGCTTGCTGAATTAAAGGAGCAGCCAGTCATGTTCCTTTAAAACTCAGGTATTTGTCAACACTCTAGAGTTTTAGTAGTGTAGTAGAAAGTGTGATCTTACGTGATTTTAAAGACAAGGAATAGTAAAACAAGGGTATTATCAGTGATGTTGTCAATAAATTCCTGAGTCCCCGAGGTGGCATATGGATTTCAGACGTTTTTAGAAAGACTTCAAAGAATATCATGTGTTGATCTGAGATTTCTGAAAGTGACTTTACTTATGTAATTAAAATGATATAGCAAGAATAAAAAGAGGGTGCTGAATAGAGTGTACAGGGCATAAATATATCTATTCTACAAGACTGTCTTGGAGAGTAAAAGAATATATACTTTTTCTTATATGTAAAAGTATTATGAATACTTTTGTAAAATATAAAGTATGTAAGTATAAAAACATTTCACACATATATGTGTATATCTATATGTACACACACACACACACACACACACACACACACACAGAGTACTCACAGGTTCTTATATTTTCTCCTCTGTTTTAAACCTAACATCTAACACGATGTCCCAGAGCACAGATGTCATCACTCCATGCTTGCTACGGAACTTGACTCATTAAGGTAAAGTTGATTCTGAAACACACACACACACTCACAGGGATAGGTACACACACACAGTCCTCTTGCATGCCAAAAGTTTTAGTTTCAAGTGCTGTTTCTCTGTCAGCTTCCATTACTTTCTCTTTATAAATTGTCTCCACTCTGGAGAGAAGGAAGGAATCAGCCTTATATAGGTAATTTCTCCTGGAGACTGTTCTCAGCAATTTCTACATTCAAGATGTGTGGACGGGCCCTGTTTACAAAGTTGTCAAATTGACAAGATGGCATATAACGGTAGGGAGTGCCTCCAAAAACAAACAAAGACGTCCCAATGTTTATACCCATACCATAAAGGCTCTCCCTGGTGAGAAAGTGCTTCTGCAGACCCCTCCCAGAGGTGGGCATGCCTCTGAGAACAGCCTCATTCTGGTCCCAGGACTCCTTCTGTGAAGGATCTCCACCCTACTGGGCCATTCCTTTGGCTCCAGCAAACTTCCTAAGCAGACTCGCACTGAGGCAAGCCCCCGATGGAGGCCCGCGCTTCTATGCCCTGTTTGTGTCCTTTGCGTATCCACCACGACCGCCAAGAGGACACCCAGAGACTACAAACATGTGAGCTGCAGCTGAGCAAAGGGATGTGTTTACTTTCCATCCTGAACTACAACTTGACCTACAGCAAAAACAAAAATACTGCAATGTGTATTTTTTTCCCAGAAATGATAATTATAGTACTCCAAACATTTTTCAAACTTCAACTACCAAAATAGAAAAGGCATTTCAACAAATAATTTATTAAATAGGTACTTATATTCTTGGTAGCCCTTACATGGAAATCATACTTTTTTTCCCTCTTCGTAGCCATTAAAGGGCTTGGCTTCTGGCTCAAAGCCATCTTCCAGGGCAAGATGGGGTTCAGTCTCCCAAGCAGAGGTAGGAGGAAAAAGTACTCCCTGTTCATCACAGTCAGCATGGGTTTATAAGCACCTTTTTCTACTTCAAAATACTGGCAATTTAAGCATTGCAGTTTGTATATGGGGAAACTTTTGCGCATCTGGCTGATGGGATGTGCTGGAATAGAAGCCTAAGGCTAGATACACCCTTGGTCCCAAACACAGGAGGTACAGTACTTACACTCCTTTCAGGAGCATCATGAGAACCCCAGCTTATTTTAACAACTCTCTCTGAAGGGAATGCTCCCTCACCTGGTCCCTTACTTCTAGTCCAAGTCTTTTTGATCCCAGGACTCCCATCAGGACACACCCATTGTAACTACCACTGTCAGACTTCCCAACACTCTGTAGACCATTGGTTCTCATAACTGAGCAAGCCAAATGCTTTTCTAAGCACAGATTGCCAAATCTTGTCCCCAGTTGCTAAATTAGCTTGTCGTGGGTGAAGCCTCAGGATGTGCATTTCTAACAAATTCACAGGCTCCTTATACTGCTGTTTAGGCACTGTGCTTTGAGAACTACTACTTTATACCATATCCACTTGCAAACATCAGTCTCTTGTAAGCTCTACTATCTTCTCTCCTCCCTCTAAAAACAGCTGCTTTCTCTCTTTCTGTATGCTGGTCTGTCTTTTCTATAAATTTTAGCACAGTAGAGCTGGCTCAAGGTATAGAAAACAGCGACAGGCTTGATGGACCTGAACAACAGTCGTCCCAGCCAATCTCATCCTCTTCTGTACCAAACAGCAACCCACACAGAGCCTAGCATATCTCGAGCCTGAGGGCGAATTCAGAGAGGACTACAATAGAGGGAAAAGGCAAACTGTTGAGGCTTCCACAGCAAGAAGAGATCATGACTGCTGCCAAAGTGAACAGTGTGTTCTGCATCAGTGTTGTTCCCATATTCCAGGATTCTCTTCCATTTTCAAATGTCACAGGACATCAAGATTCCACAAATAAGTCTCAACAGATTATGGAGAAACAGCTCTCACAAGGCCACATGCCAGTAATTGGGAATTTGTGTTATGTGCAATAAGAGTGTCATGAAATTTAATTCCATAAATGTTATGCGGATTGGGCTCCACACAGGTGCTAGGGACCTAAGTTCCTTTTAGCTTTTTTGCCCTCAATCCCTATGGTGCAGCCCTTGTCCATATGGTATTCCAACTAGTGGGAGAGGGGAAAAGTCGAAGGGGAAGGTGCAACTCTAAATGGCATTATGGGAAAAGGAGCACTGTTATTTCCGCTCACCTCAAGGACCAAGACTCAGTCACGTGGCCACACCTCTCTCAAGGGTGTCTTGATTCTGAGTGGCTGTATCTTTAAACATTTTATATCTATGCAAGAAGAGGAGAATGAACACATATATATGGGGACAATCAGAAACTTCTGCAACAAGTTTCCTAAGACAATGAACTGTAAGAATAATGGAAGTATTTTTGCCTTAAGAGTGAATGTAAGTAAAGCATTCTGAAGAATCACTTGAGAAACACTCAAGCAGTATGTATACTTCTTACCAAAGCTCTACATCTATCTGTTACAAGAACCTGGAAGATTGGTATTCATTAACTCCAGGAATATTTAACAACCAACTGCTAAATAAGAGACACTATAATAAGTTGGGCATTTTAATAAAAACAATGATGTATAGAAAACCCTTTGTTCTCAACAAGCCTAGATTTTCTGTACATATGAACTGTAAGGAGAAAGCCCAGGCTTCTTTTGCAGTATTCTATAGCTCAGAATTTTTAACGAATCAATCTAATCCTTCCTACAAAAAAAGATGAATTAGAGATTTGAAGCTTTAATTACAAGAGAATAGGGGAATCAATATTACATACAAATGTGGGAATGATTCTGTCTATAAGACTTACTTGTCAAAGGAGAAAAAATGTTGTCTTAGTCAGAAATTTGTAGATATGAGTAAAGAAAAAAAAAAACACAGTGAGTTGGAAAAGCCAAATGACTTGCCCACGGGTCATTTACCTATGAATGTCAAGGCAGGGCCGGAAGCCCAGTCTCCTGGGGAATCCTGCACTGCTTCCATCAAAACACACAGTCATCATCTTAACCTTCTCATTTTTCAGTCTTTGCATCTTTCCCTGATGGTTATTTGATCTCTTACATAATATTTAAAATTGCTTAGAATCTAGCTGAAAAAGTGTTTGATTACAAAGTTCCTTTATCATGAAATCAGCTAAATATACAAACCAAACCAAGACAAAAATAACCCTTTATTAGTTGCGCGGCTAAGAAAGGTCAGAAGAGCAACCTTTGGTCATAGGACAGCTGTAGTGCTGTCCACCAGCCAGGTGCTGATAGGTTACCCACCCACACAGGCGGAGCCTTGCTCCCTGAGACACAGTGAACAAATGGGCTAGGAATGGGAGGGAGGGCAGGCCTGCAAGATGGAATACAAGGGCAATCTGTCTGTACACCAAGGGTCTTGGAGCTGGAGCCCTAGACAGAGACAGTGCCCATGAGCAACAACCTAGGGCCTCCCCATATTATAGGAACTTCTCTGCAACAACTGAATCCCCAGAAGTTTAGACCTCTGGTGATCTCCTTAACCCATTCAGAAGTTGAAGTCCAGCCAGAGAAAAGTAGAAGCTCTTCCATGGCATTATGGGATCTCATTCCATTCAGTAATGAGGGCCGCTGGTAAGACTAGACAGGGTCTCTCAACATGAAAGATGGTAGAATGCTTCATGTGGAAGTTGTGTGTCTACTTCAGGCCTTGGCTCGATATGGCTCCCACCTCTGAAAGCTTGCTGTCTACAAGACCCTCTTATGCTGCATGGCTTCCTCACAGTTCAAACAGTGCTCTTCTGCTCTTGTTCTGATCCTTGGTTTTGTGAGGGAAGTGAATTACCCAAATATCTCCTGCTGATGGTTGAAAGACCGTCCCTATACTGAGGGGATGCGTCTGCCTGCCTAGTCTTGTGAAGGCACTGCAGATTTCCCGCCTAGCAAATAAGGAGGATGAAGCCAGCCTTCTCTATTTCTTCCCCATTTTCTCCTCTTCCTTTTTTTAAGACGGAGTTTCACTCTGTCGCCCAGACTGGGATACAGTGGCACAATCTCGGCTCACTGCAACCTCCGCCTCCTGGGTTCAAGAAATTCTCCTGCCTTAGGCTCCTGAGTAGCTGGGATTATAGGCACGCATCACCACGCCCGGCTAATTTTTGTATTTTTTAGTAGAGATGGGGTTTTACCATGTTGGTCAGGCTGATCTTGAACTCCTGATCTCGTGATCCGCCCACCTCAGCCTTCCAAAGTGCTGGGATTACAGGCGTGAGCCACTGCGCCCGGCCCATTTTCACCATTTTTAAAGTCACTGCTACTCTCATTTCCAGGAAAGTCATTTATTAAAATTTGGGGTTTATGTCAATGCTATCCTTTGTCCGTGTCATAACTAAAAACCATAAAAATGTGTCTCAAATAGGGAAAGCACTACACATACAAAAAAAGGAGCCTCATGGGAGGTCAGATATAAACAAGGGAGAGTGGTAGTACTACAGCTTTTCTTTAGTGATACTGGGAGCTTGATGGACTGGCTCAATGTGAATTTGTATTCTAAGTAATTTTTAACAACAGATTAAGAAGCTACCTTTTGTCCCTAACTTACTGCCCATTTTCTGAGCTCCAGGATCTAGGCTATTGCTCTAATTCCTAGTTCTACTTGGACATACCAGTTCTTCACTATCTTCCCTATTCAAGATAATTTCTTCCAAAAGAGGCTAAGGGAATCCCATAGCCAGATATTCTGTATTTAAAAAACACACACAATGTTTGATACAGGTGGCTACTGATACATGCTAGGGATTTTACTTGATCTCAAAGACTTAAACAAGAGACTTGAGACATCTCAAATGACCTTCAAGATTAATGATTGTAACTCAAAAAGGGAATTCAGTCAAGATATCATTACTGGGCCTCCTATAAAAAAGGGATGAAAACAAAGTAGACTCAGAATTTCCACAAAAGTCCCGAAGTCTTTGCAAATACTCTGTTGCACAATGCCACAGATCATAATTGCCCCAGAAAGTGAAATTTTATATTGGCCAGTACACTCACTGAGGTATTTCCAGAAATTGCTCTTCTTGGTTCTGGACTATGCATTTCAGAGATTCAATCTATTGGCAAATACAGCATGCTGGCTTTTTAATTGGTTCCAGATTTCTGTTTTTTTGGTAAAGAACCATCACTTTCTAGTACCTTGTTATTCCTCTGCACTCCCATCACCAGGCCTTCTTTTATAAAGAAAACAGTTTTGACTAGTTCATGACTTCCTACATATGTGATAATGGGCTAAAAACAACTGGGCGGTTGGCCTGTCACCAGATAAGTGATTTTCTCCTGCACAGGCACTTCATAGCATACCTGATTCAAATGACAAATCACTACATGGCATGGATCCTCCGTGTCACTGTTTCATAAATAACTGAATTCATGAATGTTAAGGCAACAAATTGCAAGGGTCTACTCTGTTGGTTTCTGAGTAATAAGTCTTGTATAATTCACAGTTGTTCGTATTTAGCAATAACCTCATACCTAACTCTTCCACCCATTACCCACTTAAGAATGCGTTAGAAGGCACCACCTCATCTGAGCCTCTGATGAGAATGTTGCTGACAATGGAATTTGTCACCAGTAAGCCTCCTTCTGAGTCAGAAAGGGATTTTTCAATTTGTAATTACAAGGGCACCCTGGAATCTAATTTCCATTCTAAATTAGGTTATTGTGAAGCAAGAATTATTCAATTAAGACAATGATTTTATATTTTAAAATAACTTAGACTAACTTCCAATAACAATTTAAAAGTAAGTAATCTAAGTTTAATCTGCCAGAAATAAGTAAAGCTAATAAGAGTCCTTAAGTGAGTTTTCAGTAATGAGTCTAACAGCGACCTGTACCAGTACTCCTAGTGAAATAGTTTTAACATGAAAATTCTGTTCAGCAGTTATCTTCTGATATTATTTCTGAATGAGTATGTCTAACAGTTGAGGTCTTACTATCAATATGTTCAGTCTGCTAGAGCTGTTTATTAAGGCTGCAAACCACATCATCTTTGTATTACTCAGAAAGCCAAGTGGTATTCATTCTTTCATTTGCAAATGTTCCTGAGCGGCTACTTGACCCACAGTGAGTATGATACCCAGTCCCTCACCTCCACAAACTCACTACAGAGTTCGGAAGAACAAGAGGAACACTAGCTAGCATGGATTATCTCAGCCATGGACTCAGTCCTGGGCCTGTCATTAACTGCTTACGTGATTTGGACAATTATTTTCATCTCAATGGGCTTCCATGTCCTCTTGTACCAACAGGAAGGGTAGCAAATGAATCCTAAGGTTCTCTGCACTCCAAGAAGAGAGAACAACAGAGGAAATTATTTAACAAAAAAAAAACAACAATCAAATAGGTGACTGCAGGCAATCTGTTATATTTTGGGGGTGGGTACATGTGATAATTTAAAACATTCATACAATTTGTAAAGATCAAATCAGTGTAACTGAGATATTCATCGAGGCACATGAGTGGCAGGAACCAAAAGGACTGTGACTAGAAAAAGAAGAGACTAGGGTGCATGGCAATTGTTGAAAAAACTTCATGGAGAAAGTGAGAAATTTTTATCAGGGTTTTGAAATACAAATACGATTTAAAGCAGGTGAAGTGAGGATGCTGGAAATAGAGACTAAAAGTAAAAGGAGAGTGATGTGTGATGCAGCACAGTGGCCATGCTCCCCCCATACATCCTACTTCCCAAGGACACAGCCCTACTGTGGATGAGCAGACCATGGCCGTATCTGCCTCTGTGCTTTTCATCAGATATGTCCATCTCCTACAATGCTCTTCCCCAACATTCATCCATCTGGCCAGACTGCTACCACCTACCCATCTAACATTTACTGAGCAACCACGACATCCTGGGCACTTTGCTAGAGATCTGGAGAGACAAGGTTGAACAATACATGGTTCCCACCCTCAAAGGGCACTGTGGTCATCTTCAAGCAAAAGCCATCTCCTCTGTGACTATCCCTTCACCTCTGCCTCCCCCACAAGTTGGATTCCTTCCTTCAGTCTATTTTCATAGACTTTATGCACAACCTATTTTATAAAATGTTCACACTGCATCATTAATTATTTACACTTATATCAGGGCAATCCATGACCAAATGTGATTTCCATGAGGACTGGGCCTGAGTTTCATACATTTTTGTTTCCACATAGCCCAACATAATGCCTAGACCACAGCAGGCAAGAAGTCAGCTATTATATCCTTTACTGATACCTTCTACTACTCTTAAATCTCTCTTTTTTTTTTCTCTATTTCTTTCTATCCACTTACCTACGTACCTGTCTGTCTAGTTTGTTCTACCAGTTACTACTAGTCTGTGAACCTCGGTCACCTTTCCTAGCTTCAGCTTCCTCATCTATAAAATAATAAAAGTCTCCACCTCACTGACTTGTTGAGAGGTTTAACTAACACATCAACGGCTGAGACTAATACCTGGCGCATAAGCAAGCATCTATTATTAGTTCTGATTATCATTAGCTGCTGACCTTTAAATAGTTACAAAAAATTCTGGAATCTTTTTATAAAATCATGGAACCTAGTCAACAATGTAAAGTCTTAACAATCAAATGATACAAGTGCAGAGGACTCAAATACTTTAGTACCATAATCAGGGAGAACCAACCCAAAGTATGCAAAAACATATGGAATGTACAAAGCCTTCCTATCCTAGCTACACAACAATTGCAAAAGGCCTGAACTCTTTTACTGTGTAATTACTACCATTATCTTACTTTGGAAATGTCTGCACACAATGAATTGCACATTACTATAATGCATACTTCAACCACCTAGATCTTGTTAACAAAGGAACATTGTAAAGTGGATACGGTACTTGAGTAGCTGAGCAGGGGGTGTGTCTCAAGGTGTAATTAACTTTATGGACTATTCAAAGGTCTCCAGGTCCAGCATGGTAATTATTTTAAATAGCTAAAAACGTGCTCTATCGGAAGCCCTGGGTGGTCACGTGGTTCAACAAGTCCAAGCTGACTCTAGCTTAGAGTCCCCAGTATGGGACTACTTACCTTAAATAGTATGCTGAAATTCTCACAATCAGTTCTGAAAACAAACTGCCTAAATTTATTTATAATTTTTAAAGGGCTATGGTACATTAAAATGAATTTGAAAGTACCCAAGAATCTCTGATTTAGACAATTAAGAGATCACACAAAGCTGTAAAATACCGTAGTATGGAAGTAATTCCTTTCTTACCTAAGCACTCTAAATACTGCTTCCATTATACATGCTACTTATATGCTTAAAAGCTCATTTGAAAGAAAGTAAAGTAGGTTTAGCTTTGATAATGCACTGCAATATTTCTGTAACCAGTCCTTGGTGTGACATTTTAAAGAAACTGAGGAAACATGACAACAAAAGACAATGGATTAGGATTAAGAAAGCAAATTTCAGCCCCAGAGCCATTATTGACTTTGCAATAACAGTTCCTATGAGAACAACCATTTCCGAAGTATTAAATGAAGCATTTAGGGAGTTACATTGTAAGCATCCCAGGAATAAAACTGGCATCATTAAATCTGGGGAATTTAATTCATGAAACTGACTTATACCACATATTTTTAATTTTTCTATCTCAAGAATCGTACCATTAAGGAAACAAAACCATAGTATCACAATACTATCAGAAGCAGAGCATGCCCCTTCTGCAATGGTAAATTACTACCTAAATTCACGGTGAATCTGAATAGTGGTAAGTAGTGAAATAACTCTTAGAAACACTGGCAGCTGCTGAGAGCAAAGCTTCTCAGGCCACTCAGTTATTGGAATCCAATCTTGGATATTTAGGATTTCAAATGGCACTTAAAACTATTCAATTATGCAGGGGGAGAAAGGTTTACCACCCTGCCACCTTCTATTAACTATACGATCTATCAACTGGTACAGGTACATCCCCACATACATAGTACTATACTAACAGACATTCAAATCAAAGATTGAGTGCTACTAAAGTACCCTAAAGATTTTTTTAAAATTAAAGAACTTTAACTATATTGAATACATAAGATAAAACTGCAAAATAAAGGGAAAAAGCCCCCAAGAAACAAAATAATAGGACTTATAAATTCAAATCAATAAAAGTGTTCTTCAAAGTCACCTTAGGAAGTCATCTAGTTATTTCAATTCTGCCACTTCTCAACCCTTTTATGTAATGTTCCTTTTGACATTTTCTTTAAAGGCAGTTCATGAGATACACAATAAAATCAGCCTCAGTGCCTAATAGTTTGAGTTTATGTTTTAGCAAAAATAGAATTCCCCAAAGTGCTTACCTATTTTATTAATCAGGTATGACTCCATATGCCTTTGGCTATTTCCCAAAATAAAATTCAACTTCAAAAAATCAAAGTTTGCCATTACCAAAGCCATTGCAAAAAGTGCTGCAAACACTGAAGGCAATTAAAAACAAAAAAAGGAAGGAAGGAAAGAAAGGAAGGAAAGAAGGAGGGAAAGAGAAAGAGACACAAAAAACATTCCTCCCTATGCAAGGGCAGCTACATTAGGACAAGAAAATGAGCCTTCACGGTAATGACTGTGAAAAGAGGACATCCTCTGGATTTTAAAATTTGTTTGAGATTTGTTTCAAAGAGTCTCCACCTAAGAATCTCAATGTGAGATATGCCTGACTACATTTTATTCTACTGCTTTTTCGTCAGCTGGTAATTCCCTTTCCCTGAGTAAGCTAGGGCAATATATTTGCAATTCCACTGAAATGTTAATGTTAATTATTTTTCTTACTGAAAGTAGAAAAGTAAGAATCTGAGTTTAAACTGGGCTCATATTTAGTCATCTTACTATCACCAGAAAAAGGACTAATAAAAATGGTTTTTTAAAAAAGCCCCATCCAAAAAGATGTCTGCTTTATAAAGGTTAATTGTAATAGTGAGTAAATAAACATTTTAAACAGTATTGATTGTAGCTTTTCAACAGTATCCAAAGCCTTTTGTTTCATAACATCATTTAAATTCTCAATCTCTCCCCCCAAAAAGGAAATTTAATTAGGAAAAAGCATATACCATACCTGCATAAAAGTCATACATTTAAATTTACATTAAAAACTTCTTTGGAAAGTATCTCTGTATTGATCTTACAAGTTAGAATAGCAATCATTAAAACATCAGGAAACAATAGGTGCTGGAGAGAATGTGGAGAAACAGGAACACTTTTACACTGTTGGTGGGACTGTAAACTAGTTCAACCATTGTGGTAAACAGTGTGGCGATTCCTCAAGGATCTAGAACTAGAAATACCATTTGACCCAGCCATCCCATTACTGGGGATATACCCAAAGGATTATCAGTCATGCTGCTATAAAGACACATGCACACGTATGTTTATTGCGGCACTATTCACAATAGCAAAGACTTGGAATCAACCCAAACGTCCAACAGTGACAGACTGGATAAGAAAACGTGGCACATATATACCATGGAATACTATGCAGCCATAAAAAAGGATGAGTTCGTGTCCTTTGTAGGGACATGGATGCAGCTAGAAACCATCATTCTCAGCAAACTATCGCAAGAACAGAAAACCAAACACCACATGTTCTCACTCATAGGTGGTAACTGAACAATGAGATCACTTGGACACAGGAAGGGGAACATCACACACCGGGTCCTATTGTGGGGAAGGGGTGGGGAGGGATAGCATTAGGAGATATATCTAATGTAAACGACGAGGTAATGGGTGCAGCACACCAACATGGCACACGTATTCATATGTAACAAACCTGCACGTTGTGCACATGTACCCTAGAACTTAAAGTATAAAAAAAAAAAAAAGAATATAAGCACTCACGTTGAATTTCTGCTTATGGTTTTGGATTTAACCGTAGTTATGTAGGACCAAGGATCAAAAAACTGTATGAAAACACTAGTTTTTACAATGCTACTGCAATAAAATTTCCTCTAAGCTGATCACATAGAGGTCTCAGTTGCCAATGTTAAACACCATGGGGTTTCCAGATCTCCAGCGGCCTCTGTGGAATGAGGCAAAACAGGCAGGAGAGACTCAAGAAGGTTGCACTAGCTTCCGAAATGGCTGAAAAATGAAGTCCAAATTCTGGGCCATGACACTCAAAGCCCTTGGCCACCTGGACTCAACTAACCCCAAGACATATTCTCCAACTGCCCATCTGTTCTGCTATGGCAGCACCTATGCTCCAATCACATGAGAGCTGTTATAGCGTCAACTGTGTTCTCCTTTCCTACCCCATGTCCCTATGCCTTCTCTGCTTCCCCAGCTGGCAACTCTTAATTATCCTGCAAACCTCAGCTCCACAGGGGTGAAGACCTCTTGAACTTTTGAAAAGAGTTAGGCACTGGCAAGCACAGGTGCTATGGAAGAACCTCTCAAATGGCACTTAAGACCCTGTACGTATGGTAAGAGAAAGGGATTTAGTGTCCTTGTGTCTGCATTGTGCCTGGGACATCACTGGTGATCATTATTAAATCTTGATGGACTGAACAGCTGAGACAATAAAGTAACAGGACTGGTTATGAATATGAGATCCAGAATGAGACCACCTGGGTTCCAACCTTGGCTCTACTTCTCCCTGCTATGAAATCTTGGGCAAGTTACTTCACCCCTTTAACTTACTTCATTGGGTTCTTGGGTGTGTTAAATAACATAATCCATAGAAAATGCCTAGGGACATCTGATATATAAGCATGCTCTAAATGTTAGTTATTATAACACCACATTCTCATTCTCAATAATAGGTGATTTGTTTTTAAACAAATGAACCAAACGAATACAGGCTGCTGGTGGGCAAGAGAACACTAACCATGGAAGACACGGTTATCAAAGAGAGGATATCAGAAGAAGAAAGAGGGCAGGAAGTTGGCAGGGGGAGATAAATACACCTGAGTTAAGGGCTCAAACACAAAAACAGAAAACAATAAGAGGAAACAGAAGTCAGAAGTGACAAACATTTTAAATGAACAGAGAACCGAATGCCATTTTAAAGTCACAAGATCAACAGAAGAACGAAAACAATCACATCACAGGGCCTTAAAGCTACGTATTTGCTAAAAATTAGAATTATTTATAAACTGCCATCATTTCTGAATCTCACCACTATGATGACCACTGTATATAACCACATCCCAGATATTTCAGATGTGCTGCGCAGATTACCTATGTCAGAACCAAAAGCCCCCTTTAAATTTATTTACTCATGCACTTCTCATTTTGAGATAATAATTGGCTCCAGGAAAAATGAAACGAAGCTTTATGCTCAGATTCTAACATAAGCTTCAGAAACAAGAGAAATCATACTAAAAGAGCTAGTACCCCTAGAAGGAGGCTACAAGACTTCCTTCTTCAAATCAGTGCATTTTCGATGTGGTAAGTAAGGGCTACAAAATGGTACATTATCAAGAACACGGAATGTGAATGGCCTGGGCAGCCTTAACAAGTTGCTGATATCAAAACTACCTATTCTGGGATGTCAATGAGTCTATTTCAAGTGGCAATAAAATGTGCTCTTATTAATGATGCAAACAGGAGATTAGAATATTAACATAAGTACTTCAAGGAGCTGTAGTTTTTACTGAACCATGTGTTCAATCTGATGTCAATCACAACTGTCGGAAGAGGTAAATCAAAAAGACAAAGCTACTACTGAAAATGACAAAAGTATATGTATCTTTTAATGTCGCAGAGAGTAAGTCCTTTCTCAACCAAATTACCATGTTGTCCTAATAATGAAAAGCCTTCTTTATGACTAGAACCTTAGTTTTAAACCTTAGGACAACTCCCTCTTGAACAGGAAGCCTATAAACCACTCAGCTACTCTACTGATTGCTGGAACATTTCTTTGAATATGCTAGCATTTAATTAGTAACATCCCCTTATATTTATTACAGGGATAGTGTCAGGATACATCAGGCTAATGACTACAGCAGGAGAGAGGAAGGGGAAGTGGGGAGGGCAGTAGGAGGAGGAGAGGAGACAGAACCGATAGAGCCTGGATTTTAAACAACTGTAAGTGGTGGTGACACAGTGGCCTAGGACACAGCTCTGGGACCACCATCTCATTTTAACAGAGAGGGCAAGGAAGGTGCCTAGAGGTTAAATGACTTGTCCAAGGTCACAGATCCATGGAGACCTCAGGACAGAGACCCAATGGAAAGAAAACTTTTGATCAAGACACAGACACCTCAGTCATCTGAACCCTGCCAACAGAGTGGTGATCTATAGATGTGATTTCCTATTGAGTGAAGGCTGCTTTACTTTGTTTCTGAAGTTGATTCCTTGGTTTAGTGGCTTTATACCACCTCTGTATTGCACAGAAAAGGGGAACCTGGACATGGCAGAATAAAGAGCTCAAGCAGCTGGGCATGGTGGCTCACCCCTGTAATCCCAGCACTTTGGGAGGCCGAGGTGAGTGGAGTGCCTGAGCCCAGGAGTTCAAGACCAGCTTGGGCAACATAGTGAAATGCTTTCTTTACAAAAAATACAAAAATTAGCCAGGCAGGGTGGTGTGCACATATATTCCCAGCTACTTGGGAAGCTGAGCCTGGGGAGGTGGAGGATGCAGTGAACCATAACTGCACCACTGCACTTCTGCTTGGATGTCAGAGCGAGACCCTGTCTCAAAAAGCAAACAATAAAAGGAGCTCAAACATGAAAAGTGAGAGAGCAGGACTCAGAAGAGTCTGTCGTGTCACCTGGGGCCTTGCACTCCTGCATTGTGCCTTGAATTTCTCCCTCTCTGCTGGCTCTTTCTCTTGTACTTATAAACATGCTACATTTCTAAAATTCAGAAAGTAAACACTCCTCCTTGAGCTCTTACTTTATCTTCAGGCCTGCACCTGTTCCCTTAGTCCCAAACTTCTTGAAAGCATAGTTAGTGCTCACTTAGGTGCAATGTGCCTGCCACTCAGTACTGCACAGAAGATCAGCATGCACACTTCTCCACTACCATCACCTCCTTGGTCTAGGAAGCCCTCCTGCCTTTCTTCTCCATTTACTGAAATCCTGTTCATCCTTCAATGTTCACAGAAAATGCCATGATTTCTGATTTTCCTAGTCAGAATATAACTCCTTTCTCAGTAATCCTGTGTATTTTCCTTGTACCTGTAAATTATGAAAGTACTCATTTCATTCTATTTTCTGTTCTAGTGAGTGGTGTTCATGCCTGTCTCCCCAAGAAAACTGGAAGCCTCTTGAGTTAGGGCCATATCTTATTTATCACTCAAACGCTCACTGCATTTAAACCTTCTTTGGTTCGAGTTTAACTGGCACCAATTTATTCTGGATCTTCGTATTATGTTTTTAAGATCTCAGTGATGCAGTGGAGATAGGTCTTAAGCTGTGGAGACCCTACAAGGATCCCAAACTCCAAACACTCAGATAACAGATCCCTGAAATGAAATAAATTGAGTCTAGAATAAGGAAGGAAGATAAAAGGTAACAGAAATTGAATATGTATAATCTGTGATGATAGTATTTCATATTTCAGGCCCCAAATGCTGCCATGAACCACCTTAGCTTTGTTAAATTGGTAAACAGGTTAGTAAAAAATTGAAGTATGTTAATACTGCCGGAAACAGGCCAATAAACAAAGCTGTTTTGGTGTAAAGGCGAAAATGCAATGGCTGAGAGGAAACAAAGGCAAACAGAAAATAGAAGAGGTATGGTGGAAGACACAGTAACGGAAAAGAGAAGAGGGGTGAAAAAAAGGATGTCAGAGAAAGTTACAAAGCATTTAATCACTACAGACACAGGAGCTAAGTGGTCTGGACAAAAGACAAAAGAATAAGGGAAGGACTGCAACATGTGCACCATGCAGAATGACAGACTTCTGAAGAGGACAGAGTCCAATGTGAGTGGCAGGATTCTGGGTGGACGGCACTGAGTCTGTTATCTCCTGAAACGTCTGAACTGACCTGTATGCTCTTCCCACCTCTCTGCTTCCCCATCCACCACCTCCGACATGCTGAGGAGTAGAATCAGAAACAGAGCCCTGGCAATGGCTTCAGCTGCACAGCTGGTCATGCTCTGAAGCCAGGACAGACTGGGCTCAGGAAAGAGGCTGTTCGACTACAGAACAGATTCTCCCATTAATCAGGAATGCTCATGGGAGGAAGAATCGGAGCCAGTCAGCTACTGGTCTGGATATGGCTAATAATTTCTCTCTCTGGTTTCTGGAGGATCTGTGCCAGGGTTTCTTCCAACTGCACACAGCAAATATGATTTTTCTTCTGTATCTGAAAAACTGGCAGCAAAAATACTGAAAAGAAATGGGATTAGGGCCAAAAGGGTAAGCTTAAATGAAATTAGGCTTAAACTAAAATCAAATGACAGGTCAAAAAAATACTAAACCTGTGATGTCTCTTCCTTTCAGAGGACAAATGCAGTGTTGTAGTAAGAGTTATGTCTTATGTCTTGTTTTCTAAATTCTGAATGTGTTTTACACTTACGGATACTTTCTGATAATCTGTTCACAGTATCTTTATTGATTGTTTTCAATCAAGGAACTGGTCATTCTATTCTTAACTCCACATGCTACCTCTCCCCTCACAAGCTTGCAATGGCAATAAAGTTCCTATTCTTTTAGCATATCATAAAAGTTATCTTCTATAATTTAGGTTCCTCAATGGCAATAAAGTTCCTTTTTTTTTTTTTTAGCAAATCATGAAAGTTATCTTTTATAATTTAGTTCCACAGTTCCAATCTATTATTATTATTATCATTATTATTATTTTGAGACAAAATCTCACCCTGTCATCCAGACTGGAGTACAGTGGTGTGGTCTCAGCTCACTGTAACCTCCACCTCCCAGGTTCAAGTGATTCTGCTGCCTCAGTCTCCCGAGTAGCTGGGATTACAGGCACACCCCACCATGCCAAGCTAATTTTTGTATTTTTAGTAGAGACAGGGTTTCACCATGTTGGCCAGGCTGCTCTTGAACTCCTGACCTCAAGTGATCCACCTGCCATGGCCCCTCAAAGTACTGGGATTACAGGTGTGAGCCACTGTGCCCAGCCCCAATCCATTATTTTTTTAAATCATCAGACACTCATTAACTATCCCCTAGATGCCAGGCACCGTCTCTGCTTTCAGAGGATATTGGCAGGCACACAGGAAAATAAAATGTGGTATGATAAGCACACAGACACAGACTAAGTATAATAAAGTCCTACCACATGAGTCCTCAGTTAGGGAATGGAGGAAGAATGATTTAAACGGTATGGGCTTCTCCACATGCTCTGGAGTGTGCATGAGATATGACACTCACGATCTTTCATGTCCCCCAGCTAGCCTTGGTTCCACTGGGATTCTAGTGTGACAATAATCATGCCTGAAACAGTAGATGCATGTAGTGAAAAACTTACAGAAAGAATCTCTGAACAATTTTAAAGCGAAGCCAAGCAAATTGGGATATGGGTTTTGTTGACATCCCTGGGGAAGAAACAAAAGCCTTCTCCAAAGGTCAGAGAAACATAGCCTACAGAAGAGACAGAGGATTAGATAAAACAGCAGGAGACAAAGCTGAAGAGCTGGAACCAAGAGCTACCAAGGCGGAATTTTCACAATTTTACTGATGTGTTCCAGGTAGTGAAACATTCTAACGACTTGATTTCCAAAAAGCATCACCATACGAAGAAAACGACTCACAATTACTTCCGCCTCCAGTGTACTCTCAGTTTCTCAGCAGGTAATTTTGACTCCCCTTAGTTTTTTTCTCAGTCCTACCCATCTTAGGAAATGGTACCAACTGCTCAAACCAGAACTCTGGGGTCACTCTGAAGTCTACCCCCAACCTCACCCCGAAATCCAACCTGTTTGAGCCCTTTTAACTGTATTTCCAAATGACACAGAGAGTCTACTCCCTTCTCTCCAACTCCTCTGCTACCACCCTGGTCCAGCTACATAGCAGTCTCCTGGCTGGGATCTCCGTCAGTGGCCTCAAGAATCTCTCTGATTCTACTCTAGCTTCCTGCTACAATCCATTTCCCATATAGCAGCCACAGTTGATCTTAAAAAGGGCATCCTCTCATCTTCATCTGAAGCGTCAAACTCTTCCACAGATTCCCATTATACTTAGAATAAAATCCAAACTCCTTACCATGTTGTCTATGTAACTGAGCCCTTCCCTACCTCTCCAGCTTCCTCTTCTGCCACTCTCCCCGACACCCACTCAATACACTACAGTCACATCACACCTTTAAGTCCCTCGGGACACAAAACTCTTTCTCCCATACTGGGGTCACTGAACACGGGGCAAGTTCACTCTGTCTAGAATGTTCTTCCCCGAGCTCTTTGCACAGCCAGCTCCCTCTTACCTTTCAGTCCAACTTAAAACATCAGTTCTTCAGAGAAGAGACTTTCTCAAGCTATCCTATCTCAGTCTCAGCACCCGGTAAGTCAACAGCAATCACATAATTTTATTTTTGCCCCTTAAGACTGAAAGCTCGGGGGGACTAGAACCTTATCTGTCTTGTTTGCCCTGAATCTAGCACAGTGTCTGAACAGAGCAGGTGCTCAATAAATATTTGTTGAATGAATAACAGATTAGGGAAAATTAAGTAGGCATTTGCTAAGGGCTGATAACTACCCTATCCAATGTAACTCCACAGAATAAACATATACACTTCAGATAAAACAAGCTTTTGTGTGTCATTTAACTTTTAAGGCTAATTTTGAGAACTGCACTTAATTTTGAGGCTATAAGGATTTGTATATAACAGCACTGCTTCTTAATATTTCCATATCAGAACCAGACAAATGGCCCACAGTCACTGGTAAGATGAGAGCAAAGATGCCAAAGCATGAAGGCCTTCAGCAGTGAGAAAGGCATATGGTACCCAACTGAATTCCCATTAAAAAAAGTACATTAGGGTGTGCCGCTATTATTCTAAGTCTCAGGAAAAGCTCAGAAACCTATTGGATGTAAAGCAGGGAAAACATGAATATATGATAATGTCTCCAGCTTACTGTTATGATATATATATTTTAATTAATGGAAAATCAGATCTCACTGTTTTATTCTATAAAGCTTAAAATTGACCCTTTGCTAATGATAAATGACAATATGATTGACATATGAATAGGGCTGAACTAGAGCACCCCCATCCAAATATACACACTTTACAAGTATATGTAATGAAACTAGGTTCTCTTCTTAGCTGTAGAAGAAACATATTCAGGCAGCTGAAAATTCACATGAAAATCCAAAAACTATGCACAGATGAAAGAACTGGAATATGGTGACTAAGCCAACGAGCTCAAAATCAGAGATGACTGACTGCATTTTTAGTACACATCTGTTGATATGCACGTGTGTAGGTATCTAATTTTATAGGCAATTTGTATTTGTGTGGGATTCTGTTTGTCTGCTTGTTGGTTCTGGGCTCCCTCTGAAACAACAAGCCATTCAATTAGGCTCTGCTGTGGCGCACAGAGAAGAAACATATTGCTTTTGGCCTCACAACCATCCTTTCCCACTTGTGTGAAAAGCTTGTGTTGACTGTACTGTGAAAAAAATTAAAGGACAGAAAAGCCCTACTGTTGTAACTATGCCAAAAAAGTATAAAGAAACAAACCCAGATGCTAGAATTTGAGGCATTTCCTCTGCTATGTGACTATGTCCTTTAGCTGAAGGTCAAAGGAACATTAAAGGGCTTAAATATTTCAAAGCGGTTAAGTGTCTATTTTTCATGGCCCTCTCACTTTATGCATGCAGGTGACATACATTTCACTGACATTTAACAAGCAGAATTTATTCAGCAGCATTCAAGGAAAATCCTGGTATCGCTTTCAAACATGATTTATTTGTATTTCTAGCGCTTTATATTAATACAGATTGGTTCATTTTCCTGACAGCCTGAGTCCCTCCAAAATGCCAGTAAGTGAATAAAGTCATTCGTAAGCCCATTCCACATTTACTACCTCCTAATCCCTCAATGTGTCTAGGTGTTGTAATTTTATAACCTTTTTCCTGGGGATATTCATTTAGTTTTGATGCTGAAGATAATAGTAACTAATGCGAGATATAATCATTTTACTTCTCTTCTTAGGAAGTACTTCACATAAGATTTAAAAGACCTGAAATGTCTTCTCTGGTAATAGAAAACAACAGTACCTCGGCTCATGGGAAATATAACAAAATCAATCATGCTACACTATGTTAAGCAAACATATATCAAATAGGCCACCATTTGTATACCAAATTTAAGATACCAAAGATATATAATTTTAAGATGTATAACATTGTGTATATCAAATTTAACACGTAGCAAATGGGCCACTATTTAAAATTCATTTGTTTTAAATAAGTCTTAAAAACTTTGCTATGAGTCATATGGCAAAAATCTCGATAGAAACGTTAATATGATTGAGGGATACACAAATAATACAAATGCATGAAGCATCAAAGTTAGTATGTGATTTAAAAATCCCTCTGAACTGAACAGTGACAGAACTGTCAGATGTGGCTAACATTTCAATAAAGAGAGCAGTGAAATACAGCCAAGAACTCCCACTGCTGAGCTCTCGACGGCCAAATATGGAGGTTTCTCCAAAACACAATTTTACTTGGGCTGGGCTGGAATGGGTTAAACGCAGAAATTTGGTGACTTAGATTCTATGTTGATCCTTACCTTTGTCCTCAGTATTCCCCCTTCCTCTGCCCCACCATTTGTAGAGAACTGAATCTGCAAGTTAACAGCTATTCCCCCTTTGCTTACTGGAGTTCTTGGTTATTTACTGAGAATGTTTCAAATAATTCTGCTGGGCGTCATCACAGTTACTAGTGGACATACCATCTCATCATGACCCGTAGCAGCTCGGATCTACCTAAAGGGAGACAAGCTTTCTGACTTGTTGCTCTAGAAATGTCAACAAAAGGAAGACAGTTTTTGACTTTATCTCTCATATTTCCTTTGAACTCGATAGGGTCAGCTTCACTAGTGTGCGGGAAGCAGATAGACAACACAATTTAATTGCAAAGTTGGGTGCGGTTGTTATAGTGATAAGGGAAATGAAAGTGGAAGGAGTTTGAATAATATTTATTTGAAGAGTCATAGCTTATCCTCTGTAAGCTATTTACAAAGTGCATAATATTACATCAATTCTTAGAAACAAACCACTGGAATGTATCTCACGGGTTAAGAGTCTATAACTAATTTGCACCATTAAGGAAGACCAAAATTCTCAGGAAACTCTTAACCAGAGAATGTAACACTATTATCAGCACTGTCATATTTAATAGCACACAGGTAACTCTATACACACATACACACGCACACAGAAAGAATAAGATAAAAATAATCACATGGTTGCACTTATTTCCACATATTACCTATGATATCATGGATGTATATGTGTTTATATACATACAGCTATATAAATTCATACATGCGTATGGGACATATTTGTATACAATGTTCTTCTGGCACACAAAGTAGAAAAATACAAGTGACATGCTTAATTTTTTTCAGAAAATGCATTATTTCCTATGCATATGAACACAGACTATTTATTATAAATCCATATAGAATGCACTCTCCTGACTATAGAGGTTTAATTCTTGATATATCAAAAGGACCCCCAAGGGCAACATTATAATAAGACCTGTACTTAGATAGACATGAAGCCAGGCTGAGAGGCATGAAAGAATACATATACAACATTTTTGGGAGTTCCATGTTGCAATGAAGTGTTAACACCACACAATAATTGTATTTGAAAAATTCCAGATGAAACAGAAATCAGTTAGGTCTCAATCAGAAAGCATTCTGAAGGTCCTACTGTAATCAGCAATCAAAATGCCAAAGGGCACCAAGAACATGTAAATGGAACAGTATTTTCTTTTTAGTACCACAGAGATAAATGTCACTTTAGATGTTATATGCAAGGTATTATTTAGGCAGTTTAAAACCCTGACTAGTACCCAGATCTGCGTCAGACACAACTGAGAATATGAGAATTTGTCTCATGCCTTAAAAAAGTAAGCAAGCAAGGTCCTCTGAGGTCACAACAGGACCACCATGGAGCAAGTCCCAAGTTCCTTCCTCAATGTGGCTTCAAGGACACTTGCAGAAGCCACTTTAATGCACCCTGCCATGAACTCAAACTGCATCAAAACACTGAAACAAGTGTCTTTTCATGTACACTGTTGCAAAAACACACCTCTGATATTTATAAAAAGTCTGTGAGGCAGATTGGACTTTTTATTTTTTTGGCCAAAGCAGCAGGAACACTAAACAACAGTCTGTAATAGAATATAGATACATAAACAAGATCAGAATGTGTTCTAGGAATCTTTAAAGTGTCCTTCTATTAGAGGATAACCAGTGTTTTTACCTATCTTTCTATTTTCAGAACTTTTCCTTTTAATAACAGAACATGGGAACACATTTTAAAGAGAAAAAAAAATTTGCTTTCTAAACTGGGTGAAAGGACAAAAAAGAAAACCCTGACAAAGACAAGATACAATAGTAGCTCATTTTACTTATAAACAGTTTTCCTCTATGTCTATAAAACTTGGATTTTATCTGCAGACAAATAAATGGATATATTAAGAAAAAGACACAGCCATTTTTTAACATTATTAAATTCCTGTATTGTTCTTTTGTTATTGGAACAGGAAAAGAAAGGCCACTGATAAGGAAAAAGCACTTCATTTGCTTTTCGGGAAATTGAAAAAAAAAAAAATCCCAGTGACAGAGAAAAGAATAATGAAGTGTAGGAAAACTAGGAAGTTGTCAACCAGAAACAAAAAAAAAAAACACATCCTCGATTTAGGGGGACATTCCAGCTCCTTAAAAACTCACACAGACATTAATTCATGTCAATTCCTTCCCTCTTCCAACTTTATAGGCACCACTTACTGCTGTCACCTCCTCCTGATGCAGAAAACACTTAGCAAGAGAAACCACGAATCAAAAGCAGGAAGGCACGTAGGGCTCATAGGTTTTGAAACAAATATTCAAATGCCCCAGAACACGATGCTTAGTGAAGGTCAATATGAACTAGGGAATAAGTCAAATTATATTATTAGAACATTTCTTTAAAAAAACTCAAATATTTAATTGTAGTGCTCTTAAATACCTTTCTTGAGAAAGTTATAGATTTCACAAAGAACAAAGAAGTACCGATTCTAGAAGTAAACGTGTCTATAAATCACAAAGTAGCTTTTAAACTGATTAAAGTTAGCTCTGATTCTTATTTATCAATGTCTTCCAGAATGTCTACCTGGCATAACACTATTCAGACTGGGTATGGCTGCTCTGCCCTCATTATAACTCCTTGTGTATCTGATCTCTCCCACTAGACTTCCTAGGGCGAGGTCCTTTCCATATTCATCTCAAATGACCCCATGCAGTGGACCAGCCCCAGGACCATCCTCCCCAAGTGAGCAGGGCTCAGTCAGGAAGGTGTATTATTGATAGTAGAAATCCCTGCTCCTTCCTTCTGGACTGAATTCAATAGGAATTTCACAATTAGGATTAAAATGTGGGGATGCTGGCAGAGGTAACACTCTGGGGTACAACCAATCAAAAAGGGTAAACAATTTAAATTTTTTCCTAGATTATAGTTACTGGTAGAAACGAGAGAAAAATGATGCTGGGCTTCTGAGGTGGAAAAAAACTAAAAGAATAGAATAGGGAGGGCACAGATGGAAAAAGACAAATTTGGCAACCTTTACAATTTTCATGTCAGGTTAGCTTTATTAATCTTCAACAAGAACTGGAGGAAAGTAGAACTTTGCTTACAGGTATATTTTTATGTATGATGGTATGCGTTCAGCCCTGCTTCCTCCCATTAGCAAAGATTTTTTTTTTTCTTCTTCTTTTTTTAATTAAAACCCTCTTTATTTAAAGGAGCTTTTTTTCCCTCTGAGTATCTCTTAATCAAGATGCTAGTAAATACATAATACTGGCAAGACAGATGAGTACAAAAAAACACAGTGTCTAATAGAGGTTCCTTACCTATAGTGATAAAATTATAAGAACATTTGAAATGATCACTTTTTGACTGTCTGTGAGTTTATGCTAAAGTGGTTATGCTCCCAAATTCTTTCTTGAACTTCCCTTGCACAGATTGCACAGACTTTTTTTTATTTTTCATAAGCAGGACATAAACTGTGCAGCTTGGTTGAGTTGTCCACAATCCCAGATCGTGGTCTTGGAATACTAATTATACTAACTAACGAGGTTTTAATTGCCTGACAGCTCCTGCTTATGCAAACCCTCTGGTTGATGGAGACAAGCTTGGGGCTGCAGCTCTGCTCTGCAGGAGGCGGAGAACCCCTGTGGACACAGAAGGGACAGCTCCAGCTCCCCTTAGAGGGAAGGGAGCCCTGCCATGGGGAGGGGTCTCCACTCACAGCAGCCTTTGCCAGCAGCTCAGAAGGCCTCCTGGGCTGGGATTCCAGATCCTTTCTCATGTCAGGAAAAACCTTTGTGGGGGCCAGGGCTTAGCCGGACACAGCTGGGCAAAGCAACAACTCAGCAGCTCTGTGTTACAGAGCACATGCCGAGCCCTGGGAAAAACAGAGAGGTCACCTACAGCCAAGTCAGAAACCACAAACACGCGCGGGAGTGCTCAGGGCTACCCAGCAGTGAACATGTCACCCTGCTAAGGTCAGTCATTAGACCACCATTTTTTAAGCATCCCGGGTAGGTGGAGTTTTAGGCATGGCCCTCGAGAACACCATTTATCTGGCTCAAAGTGTCAGGTTGTTTTGTCCTTGTAATATTAAGTCTCTTTTAAAAACATATAGTAAGTACATTCTAGTTAATCCTGAAATAAAGCCCAGATGTAGCAACACCTGCTCACCTACAACTTTCGGTGTGCCTTTAACCAACCTGGGATTAGGTATGGGAAGAGGACAGAAAAGTGCTTGAACTAGGCACATCTTTGGACAGAAGAGATGGCTTCAAAGCTCAGAGTTAAGAGTTAAAGCAAATAAAAAGGTGAAAAAAAATCCATGAATGAGAGGTATAGAAATTATTATGCTGTTTATAGATGACTGTATAGAAAGTATCACTCTAAATGTCAACTGGAAAATTTGTTTTTTGTACCAATCCTTTTTGTAACCTAATGTGTAGGAATAAAAAGGCTCCTTTACACTCCTGTTGGTAACTGGATATAAAATGTTTAAGCATGACTTTTTTTTTTTTGATGGGCAAAGAAATCTCAACAACCAGAAGGTCACTGTATGACTTCCAACAGTTAAAATGCAGGTATAATTATTCAATCAACAACTGCTCCTCTCCAACTGGTCTCAGGCCAAGTTCCCTGAGTTTCCTGTTTTTATTTCCCAGATAATTTGAAACTGGTTTCTGCCTTTTGGTAACCTTTTTTATTTTCCTGGTACCAGTTATCAAGACATCAAAACAATGACTTAAAACATGTTTCTAAGGACAATTCTTCCCAAAATTTGTATCTATAACAAAAAAGTTTTAAACATTGATTTAACTGTCAATGGAAATAAAAGTATACTACTTACAAAAATATGTCACTTTGTCTACACTTTCTTTCCCAATGACATTGCTAGAATTTAAAATGAAACACATGTACTTACATTTTAAAGTCACTTTATATATCTACGTTTACAGATATACATATACATACACACGAATATGTGTATGTGCGTGTGCTTATGTATATATACTCCAAAAAAGAAAAGATAAAGAATATTGTCAATTTGTGTCTTTACAAACAGAGTGTGATAAGATTTAAAGTTGCATAACGGTCTTACTACCTTATAAACAAGTACCTTTGATGGTACTTGGGAAGCTAAAGGAAAAATCAGCTGGGACCTTGATGATAATGAGATCCCTGACCCACCCGGAAGGTGAGGTTAAATGTGTTTTCCTTTGGTCAAGGGAAGGGAATTCCAGATCCTGTGCTCATGTCAGGAAAAACCTTTGTGGGGACCAGGACTTAGTTTTTCTAAACTTGATAAGCAGTGTTAACTGGATTCCCCTAAAATAAACTTTTTACACAATTTATATGAGCTAAAGCAATACATTCACAAGCATAGTATCACTTTCAGATGTAACTAGCCTAAGAAAACTAGAATCTATCATGAGTAAGTTTAATGAAGCAGCTGAGTAACTTAAAATTTAGGAATCTGTATACAAGAAAGTCCTGAAGCAAAGAAGGCATGGTCCTTGCAATACAGAATGCTTGGTTTCAGGATAAATAAGAATCAGAGTTTGAGAGGTTTCCTTTGTTTTTTTGGGGGAGGGGGGTCAAATATTAGCATAGTTATACTAATAAGACTTAATCAAGTTTAAAACACTAAGTCCTGGCCCCCACAAAGGCTCTTCCTGACATGAGCAAAGGATCTGGAATTCCCTTCCCTTGACCAGAGGAAAACACATTTAACCTCACCTTCCGGGTGGGTCAGGGACCTCATTATCATCAAGGTCCCAGCTGATTTTTCCTTTAGCTTCCCAAGCGCCATCTAAGGTCATATATTCTACTATCAATGAGTATATTAACAGCCGTTTGGAAAGGCCAACAGCTTTCCCCAAAATCCTTTCCCTTACACTTCATAAACCTTATAAAATGTACACAACCTACCCATTTCCATCCTCCCTCCAATGGAACAATTACAGTGGTGATCATTTGTAACAACTGTCTTATTAGTTTAACTCTGCTATATAATAGTCTTATAGTAAACAGCAATTATATTTTTGGAGAACATATAATTTAATTTTTAGTGTATCTGATTCTGTGAATTAATGATTATTTCTACTACAGTCAATAACATATTAGGAAATACTTTGAAATAATGGCATTTAATGCCATATAGGATATCAATTTAATTGCCAAAAAAAATCCATAGACATAAAGTTTTAGATATATTTGTAAAGTTTAGCAAAGACCAAATGGGTAAACCTATGTAAAGGATCAACTCTATTAAAAGCAAATGATTTTTTTGGCATCTGAGTCCCAGGATTTGTTTTGTCTCTTATCATGTGGTCCTGTATAATATGAAGTATTTCATTTTTAACATTTACTTGAGAAAAAAAAATTTAATTGCATAATGAAACCATACCATTAACATTTGAAGCAAAGCAATGTATAAGATACGCTTTTCTAAAAAACAATGAATGAAATAATGGAAATCAAAATTAGGTCCAGTGACTACTTGAAGACACGATGTTCTCTGAAATCAGCACAACAAATCCATTTCTCTGTGCAGCGAAGTCGATTCACACAAACATTCTATAACTTTTCTACTCAAACTGTGGTGAAAATGGGCAGTAACAGCTTCTCCTGGGGCTTGCTGGAAATGCAGATTTCCCTAGCCCTAGTCTAGTCCTAGTTAAGCAAGCTCTCTGTGTGACCATCAAGCTCTCACAAGTTTGAGAAACCTAGGAGACACCCTCAGTGCATGATGCCCAGGCTTCCCATGGACCTTCAGCTCCGTATGGGAATGTGGGTAGGGGCAGAGCTGGGAGCCTCTATCTTCCCTGTACTTATGCAATGGCAGCAGGCTTCTTGCTACAGCTGAAAAGTGTCTCCATGAAGTGGTTCTAGTGGCAGGAACGTTAAGAGGAAATTCTGGTGCACTATCTCAAAGGCGGCATGAATGCTAATACTCCCAGCTCCACTAGATCACATTCACTTGTGTGTTTTGTGTGAGCATTTTACCCCACGCACATTAAAAAAAAACCAAAATGCTTTTGAGAAAAAAAAGTTATATAAATAAAAATATGGTATAGTATTTCTTTCTAAATACTAAAGATTTGTTTACTGACAAACATTACAGATGACATAAGATTTACAACATTTTATTAGGCCACACACAGCACAGGGTTGTACTATAGCCTCTAGACCAACGACAAGGTAACAATCGAGAAAAAAATTTAGCACGTACACTTTACTTGTGTAAAGAAAAAAAATTGTGAAATAAGTGAAATGTAAAAAACTAAAAATGGAATAAGAAACTCATGATATTACCATTTCCTTAGGTAGCACTGAAATAGTAAATTTAGAGTACAGGATAATTAAGTTAATGATCTGAGGCAACTGTTATCTAGGCTTTTAAAAACGAAAAGAAAAAAAGGCTATAAAACAGAAGTCTTTGTGTAAAAATTAGTTTCATTTCAGAGAACATAGCCATACTATATAAAATCAAAATATAAAATCAAAAAAACAAAGCAGGCTCCCATAGTGTATCGAAAATGCATTGCAATTTAGGTCCTTTAGAAAACAGTCCTCAGGTAAAAGCAAAGTCAATTTGCACTGGTGAATCTGAGGAGTAGTGGCACATGGAATGTGCTCAATACGTTCTTTTTGAATGAATACATGAATAAATGCATGAATGAATCAACAATTAAAGCAGCTCTAAAACGAAAGCGGCAGCCTCAGAAGGTACTTTTGAGAACGCTGAGTACCTTCTGGACTGAAAGAGTCTATGACTATAATCCTGTTTCTTGACCTCTCTATCCAATTACTTAATCATTTCAGTGCTTCTACTCTAAACTAGCTCTAATCCCAGGTGTGGATCTGACCAGCTCTACTATAGTCAAATACTTTTAAAGGCTTTTTTGAACAAGGGAGTACAAATTAGTCAACCAATCAATGAACAATTAATTAAAATAATATATTCCATTTTATACATCTGAATATCATGGGCGCTGGCAATTGTGTTTTAGACTTTCACTTGGCTAACAGTAGCAGTCCTCAGAGGAGTCACTTCCTGCACCAGCTTCACTGCACGGCGTCCTTTTATCTCACTCTTGGTGTGTTAACACTGCCAGTCACTTTTTTCCTCCATTATGCATATTACTGTCACATTAATCTTCCTGAAAAAGGTCATACTCCTCACATCATTTATTACTCAAAAGTCATTAGACACCACAATCTCCCTCAGAGGGTGACTCATAAATCCTTATCTCCAGCTCAGATCTCTCCGAGTTCCAGACCTGTAACCCTCATCCTCCCCTTTATTCTCCATAGATACCTCAAATATAACCAAACAAATCGAGTATCTACCTCATGCAACCTCCCACAAAGCTGCTCTCCTTGTATTTCACATTCTAATAAATGACACCACAATATATCCTCATCATCATCTTCCCAAAATCTATCCTGACCACCTCCTCTCCAGCATTCATCTTGATAATCATCCTCCCCAAATCTGGAAGTCTTCCCTTTCTTCATCCCCTAAAGTCAATCAGCCACTGAAGCCCACTGACTCCACCTCCTTAATATCTTCCTATCTGTATCTGTCTGTCTGTCCTCTCTTTTCTATCCAAGGCTGCTCTTAAACTCTCCTTCCCTTCTGTTGAGCCAATCAACAAATTTCTCAGAGTTGGACTCAATTCCTAGTTCCTTCACAAAACCTTCCTTGATTTATCCATCTTATGAATGCGGCACAGTTCTTATTTGTCCACTCAATATAAAACAATGATGTATAGTATAACATGCCAATTTTTGATTGCCCATTTTTTTCTCTATAGTTAGAGAAAATAATTCACAACAGCCAAAAAGGATAAACCATTCAGCAGTCTCCAAACGTCTTCAGTTAAAACAAAGGAGAATTATCTAAAGCCCTAAGTGTCTTCCTCCTTTTGCAAAATGTTCATTGTGCAAGCAGGACTAGGTTCCACATATTCTACATCAGTCTAACCAATGTGATGTGTGATGCAGCAATTATGAAAACACATTTTATGGATAACACAGACACCCCTTCAGCCAGTTTCTGCTTGGTGATAGATCACTGCAAAGTAGGTTATTTTTACTTTTCTATACAAACTCCCAATGAGGTTATACCTTTTTGTGGAGAGATCCGGCTTTTCTCATGGATATCTCTTTGTAATTATACACTACAGAGTATGTATGTATGAATTCTACTTAATGAGTTACTGAATTACATTTAAAAATTCCTTGTGACTAATAGGTCTATGTGGATGTCAAATATAATTTGCCCAAAACAAAACTCTTGAGTCCTTCCTAAATCTGCTCCTCCCAATAGTAAAGGGCACTACAATTTGCTTCAACTCCACATCTAAGAGTACTCTTTGATTTCTCTTTCCCTCAACATCCGTATCAACAACTTCTGCTAATTCTATTTCCAATGATACCTCGAATCCACTATTTCTCTTCATCTCCAACTCTCAGGTATGAGTCCCCATTGTCTCTTACATGAACTACTGAAAGAACTCCTACCAGCCAGCTCTGTTCATACTCTTGCATCTCCCTACCCCAACCAGTCTCCTTTTCCACCATATTCATCTTTTAAAAGACAAATCACGTCAAACCTTGGCTCACAGTCCTTTAATGGCTTTCCTGTGTACTCATCACAAAATCCATACACCTCACCATCATCTACAAGGGCTCACGTGGTCTGGCCTTCCCTTCTTCCCTCCCTCCATTCTGGTCGCACTGTTTCTTCTTGCTAGTCCTTCAACACACCAAGCTTGTTCTCTCCTTACAGCTTTTGCAGTTGCTGTTCCATCCATATGGAATTCTCTCTCCTCAGGTCATTATAAGGCAAACTCCTTTGGGCATTGAGATTTCAGTTTGAACTGCCCTTCCTTCATAGAATATGCCCCCGACACCCCTGAATAAACGAAATTTCCAAGTAATTCTCTATCACAGCATACTGGTTATTGTTTTCCAAAGCTTTTATCATACCATATGCTATTTTCTTGTTTATTTATGTATTTATTGCCTGTGTGACCATCAGGTTCTCTCAAGTTTGAGAAACCCAGGAGACACCCTTAGTGCATGACTCCCAGGGTCTCCATGGACCTTCAGCCCTGTATAAAAATGTGGGTGGGCACAGAGCTGGGAGCCTCTGTCTTCCCTGTACTTAGGGGATGGCAGCAGGTTTCTTGCTACAGCTGAAAGTGTCTCCATGCTACAGTTCCGGTGGCAGGACTTCAGTCAAAGTCCCCCTTTGGAATTAAGCTCCATGAGAGCTGTATCCTCAGCAACTGTAACAGTGCCGCATATGTATCTGGCATTTCATAAATACTTGCTGGATGAAATGAACACATGAATGATTTCCAGTGTGTTTTATATTCTTAACCGAATGTGGCCTGGTTTCATATTTCTGATTAGTTCTTGAATTATGATCACTGAATTACAATAATTTTTTAAAAAGCTATGTACCTAACTTGGAATTATAGGCAAACTTAAAAGTTCAACTTATTCACTGCATCATGGAAACCTTTGGTACTGACATTACTTATGATCACTGAGCCCAGAGAGACCCCTAGAACACCCCTGTGGCAGCTGCAGAGGCTGGCACTGCTTTTACTACTGCATCAAACTGATGTGCCCATGGTGCACTAATTTCACTTTTGTGGTGCTCAGTCTAACATATACCAAATCACTGATGAATAGGCAGTAAGGCACAGAAGTATAAACTTTGTTAAGATCAAGGTGGGATGACTTGCAGGTCATTCCCTTTATCAGACTTCTTCCTTAGAAAATACAGATCACTCTGACAAACTCTTCTGCACAAAGCCATGGCTGACTGCTACCCAGTATCCTTTTTCCTTTATATTTTTGACAAACTGATTTTATGGCGATATGTTCCAAGTATTTTAGAAAACTGAGTAAAATCCAGGACCAACTCCTTTTAAACAAACATAAGTAATACACAGGAACTTTTTCAATACCCAGAAATTTCCAGTATTCTCCATAAGTCTATAATATTGAAATGCCCTGCAATAACTTCCACACGTTTTAAAAAATGTTATAGCAACATTCCAAATTCATTTTCAGCATAACCACCAAAAACACAGAAATGGAGACCCATGTTTTCTCATTATGCTCTGCCAAGAATACAATTCTTCTTGCCCTATGCCCACCACTGCACACCTTAATACTATAAACTACTCAAAGAACAGTCCCCAAAATGAGGCTTTAACTAGACTATTCACCTTCCTGTAAGAGATTCGGGAGCAAGTCTAAATTCACCAGGTCATCCATCATCATCATTGCATCTTACCCCCTCTTGGCTTTGCAAAATCACCCATGCCCTGCACAAGCCTCCCTCCCAAATCCCATTCTGTGCCTTCTAGAGCTTATCAACAAAATCCTTTCTGCCCTTATTCTTCCCTCTGGATGTTCCCTTCACCTTCTTACGTAAACTGAAACCTAGGTAGTATCTGACTACTCTTTTTCCCTTGAAGTCTTCTCAAATGGGAATGGCTTTATCTCTCACATTCCATAAATCCTGGCAGGGGCACAGGTATCCTCTTTGTTCTCACTGCTACTTTCTGATCATTCTTCCTTTTCCCCTTTAAAAAATAAAACTTTGTCCACTTGAAGCATATGCAATTAGATATCACCAGCCACACAGAGGTGTGGCATTTACCTGCAAAACTTCTGGCTCCATATCTCTTCCCTGCTACTATTCCTTGGCATCTTCATCATTGGTAGAGGCACTTCATCCTGACTCACCTACCTGACCTCCCACCCCTAGTGATGTTCTTCACCCCTCTTCAATCAACTACATCATCCATGGTAACTTCTAATCCTCATTACAACCAATAATAACTTTGTCTTCAAGTATTCATTTCTACTTACTTCCTTAGCTATCTCACTCCAGTAATTCTTCAATCCCACTAGAACCTCCCCACTACTCTCCATATTACTGACTCCTTGATTATGTCTCCTTCTCAGTATAGGTTACATGGTCAATCACCATAAAGCTCTCTTATATAATTCTCAATCCCCATGACTCCCTCTCTCTCTTTCTATCAGAATGGTCAGGAAAATACCCAACCTGCTACCTCTCTTACCTACACTGCACACCTACATCAGAACTAGAGAAAATCACACAACTGTGCTGGCTGGCCTCTCTTCAAAAGCATAACCACTAACCTCGAGTAAGCTGTCAGCACCAGCAGGTAACCCTACTACATTTCCCCAGTTAATTCATTTGTCCTTTCCTTTAAAGATATCTGTTTACATTTTCCTCTTTCTCTTTGATTTTCCACACTCTTTCTTCCATCTCAATGTCAGATGATGACCTTGTTTTATACTCCCCTGAGAAACAGAAACAATTTTATTCTCCTTATTCCTCAAAGTCTTTGCTCCTGCAATGGCCCTTCTTACATTATTGGCTTTTCCTTCTTACTAGATCATTCTGGTCTTCATCCAAACATGCTGTAGTATCTCCTGTATTTTCTTAAGCTCTTCTTGACCCTACATTCCCCTAAAACAATTACCCCTATTTTCATTACCATTTTATTACGAGACTCCTCAAGTCTTCCTACGTCTATAACTTGCACTATCATTCTACTATTTCAGGTTAGAAACCCTAGAATCTAACCTGTGTAATTTTCATTTTGTGTAATTTTCATCCTTCCCCTTCCTGCTAGCAGACACCGTAGGTTCTTCCATCAAAATGGTGCATATATCCATCTCTTCTTTGCTGTTTTCCTGCTGCCACTCTAGTCCAGTTTCTTGTGGTAACACATCTAAACAGCTGAAAAGCTCTCCAATGAGCCTCTTGACTGCCATTATTTCCCTCTGCTAATTCATTTTGCATTCCACCACAACCAAAGTCTGCCTGATGTTGACTTCATCATCTTCTTTCTGATTCTGTCTGTTCATAAACCCACAATGATCTCTGATTGCTCATATTACCTGGCTTAAGCTTGTTGCAGAATGTTTAAGACATTTCATAATCTAGTCCTATCCTGCCTCGAACCTTTATTTCCTATTGTCCACCAACATAAAACTCTGCTCTTTCAGACCAGTTTCCTTAGTGTGTTCCATGTAAGTCATGCAGATTCCCACTTCCACATTTTCTTCTTTCGTCTATGTTGACCTCACTCCTGAAATCCATCATCATCACTATTCTAAACTCTTTAGACTCTACCCTCCATGATACCTTATCATGCAATTCAAAATCATAGTTTCTTGGCACTGAGGTCCTATAGCATTCCAAGTCTCTGTCACTATTAATGACGTGAATATTTATTAAGTATGATTTTATCACTAATTCTTTCATATACAATATATACCTGAATATAAGTACACTTTTTCCTTCAAAATTCCTTCTCAGAAAAGGGAAATCCCCTAATCCTGATTTCTCACAAGATCTTACATACTGCCTGGTGCTTTATTTTGAATAACAAAGCACTGTTTGTAGAAGATACATTAACCTTAAATGACCTCAACTAATTCCACATTTGGATAACATAGAAGCCATCTGAAATAGTAAGTTGGAAAATAACAGGTAAAGAAATTCAATCAGATACAGTAATTATTCCTGTGGGAATGATCTCAAAATTGGAAATGCTGGATCTCACAAACACCCTTTTTAGAATCACTTTAAAAAATCAATAAAGTTAATCTCCACATTGCAAAGATCATAAATACACGCCTAACTAATTGCGAATGCAACTGTCCTAATTTTATGTGAAGAGATACTGGGTTTTGGGACAAAACTTCCTGTGATAGCATCATCCTTAGATTCAAAATCTGCTGCATCTCAAACAACTTAGGTGGCAGTGAAGAGGGCATGTTCAGGAGCAGGGCATTAAATGACCTGGAAGGGGGCCTGAGTAGAGATAATGATAGCAATGGTGAGGCATTCACCATTCAGGACAGTTTCCTAAAAATGTAAGAATGGCAAAAAGTAATAATTCTAAATTGCTGTATGACTTTACATGAGTTTAAATGTGTATGCACAGTTAAATTATTAACTATGTAAACGGACATGTGACCACATCATCTATATCCCTAAATGTTTACATACTGAAGTTGGCAAAATACTCTTTTATGGCAGGCAATGGGTGTGGGGAGCAAAGGGCAACTGAACAACAGAAATGAGTTAGGTAACCAATGGTATTGTTTAAGTCATGATGTGACAGGAAAAATACTTGGTGTGGTTAGTACTAGCACTGATACTCATCAAATGCGTGGAAGCTCAGTTTCCCAATGTTCAAGTTCAAGGACTGGACTAAATGTTCTCTAGGATCCTCTGCAATTCGCAAATGTTATTTCTATTGTTTTCTATTCTATTCTTTTCTAATGACTCAGGAGCACTGGTAAATACAAAGAGAAATGTTATTTTGTAGGCTACTGCAAATTTCTTCTTCCTTACCATTTATTATAACTTGGAAACTAAGTATATTTCCAAAACTTCAGTCCTGCTTTACTGCCCTTATAAGCTTGATTTTTTGGACTTTAAGAATCCTTGGTATTAGATTACCAAGCATTCCATCTTACAATGACATCATTTTAGAGATAGGAGGTATATTTAAGAATGTCTCTTTCAGCATCTTTTTCCCTCAAGAAGAAACTAGGGGCTACGAGAGTTTAATGCTGCTCAGCGGCAGAACTGAGACCCAAACCCAGGCTTTACTCCTTCTGAATTCTGGCTATGAGCCATGCCACCAAGCTCTGGGTACTCCACAGGAGATTACTGTGGTGATGAGTCATATTTTCAATTTCTTGAAGTTTTTTCTCAGTTGTATGTATGAATGTACAAAAGTTATGGGCCATATCAGTATAATTTTCTTGTTACTTGAATGCAATTTCTGACTTTTCTCCAGAGGTGAAGTGCCTAATGATCCCTCCACGCCCTATGTGATTCCTGCCCTCCAGTAAAACCAACCTAAGCCTTCAATCATCACTGCATAACTCTCCCATTTCTGCTAAAGAGATAACTCTTTCAAGCCAGATGAGCCACATTTCTAATTAGCAGACTCTCCTCATGGAGCGTCATCCTACAGTAAATCAAACAGAATGGACCTGGAGACAACAGATGCTGATCTCAAGCACACCACTTGTGAAATCATCCATTATGCACAGGTGGCCTAGGAGGGCTGACACAGAGGGCCCCACTCACACCACTACAGCACCGCCATTCCATAGCGTCTTGGAAACACACACATCACATCAGCACCTGGTAAACTTTATGCATCTTAGTTGGGATTAGACAGACTACCACTCTCTGTAAACTTCTCTTTGCCTTTTCAAGCTCAAATACTATTACTACTCAGAGTTACATAATGGTAAGGCTTACGACCGGATGGTTAACAAAAATTAATGCTTACCTTCAATTCTCTTTAAAGCTGAAAGGCACATATCCTGACTTGGAAATTCAAAGGGATTGCTGCAGGTTCGAATGGTGTTACATTCACATTTCCCATTGATTATATTGCAGCCAGCAATAAGGTTTTCATTGCATGGTTTAAAACCAAGCAGTTGGTCATCAGTCCAGTTCTCATCTGTAAAACAATTAACAACCAGATAATGTGTGTTTGCAGCTTCATTCAAAGGCCTGTTTGAGGGCAAAAATGCACTGGGATGTCAAGATTAACATTCAATTTTGACAAATCAATTTGTGAAAAGCAGTCTGGCTGAAACTTTACAAATGAATGAAACCCAATCTCTTCGTAATAACTGAGAAAACTGAAATAATAGCCATACACGTAGGCATTAAATAGCTATATGCACAAAGGTTTGAAACAAAAAAACACTACTTCTCTTATGTGTTATTACAACAACAATTGAGATGCCTTTAAAAATGTTTAATATCGGCCGGGCACGGTGGCTCAAGCCTGTAATCCCAGCACTTTGGGAGGCCGAGACGGGCGGATCACGAGGTCAGGAGATCGAGACCATCCTGGTTAACACGGTGAAACCCCGTCTCTACTAAAAATACAAAAACTAGCCGGGCGAGGTGGCGGGCGCCTGTAGTCCCAGCTACTCGGGAGGCTGAGGCAGGAGAATGGCGTAAACCTGGGAGGCGGAGCTTGCAGTGAGCTGAGATCTGGCCACTGCACTCCAGTCCGGGCGACAGAGCGAGACTCCGCCTCAAAAAAAAAAAAAAAAAAAAAAAAAAAAATGTTTAATATCAAATAAAGATTCCTGGGTTTTTTCATGTTCAATACAAGAGTCACATTTGTCAATCTACAAAATTATTTTTTAAAAAGTTCTGTTTTGGCCAGGCACAGTGGCTCATGCCTGTAATCCCAACATTTTCAGAGACCAAGGCGGGGGGATTACTTGAGCCCAGAAATTCATGACCAGCCTGGGCAACACAGTGAGACCCAGTCTCTACAAAAATAAAAAAAAACTAGCTGGGCATGGTGGTGCATGCCTGTGGTCCCAGCACTCAGGAGTTTGAGGTGAGAGGATCACTTGCCCAGGAGGTTGATCACCCCACTGCATTCCAGCCAGGGAAACTGAGTGAGACACTCTTTAAAAAGCTGATTTTTTACTCTATTGGTAGGGACCGACTTCAGATTTAAAACAGCTCTTCAACTTACTACATTAAGGCAGCTAATAATCAACATCAAAAATCAGACACCACCAAGAGTTACAGTGGAGGGGATCCCCTCTAATGCATTTGGGGACAGACTGGTAGTATCCATCACTGCCAATCCAAAGTCAGAAACAACAACAAAACTAAAGGCCTGCAGCTCAGTGACAGGCTGAGGTAACTGAATACTGAGGCTGAGACCAAATCAGGTTCTGATCAGGGAATGGAGCAGACCACAATAAAGTACATTTTAAAAACAGCTATCATGGCTCAGCTCCAAAAAAATGCAATGAATATGACAGAATCATATGCAGGCTCAATTCTTAATATTCCTCATAGTTGAAACATCTCTTATAAGAAATTAGACTATCTTTCTATGAATCCTTGGGCCATTACATGGGTTTTTCCCACACTTAACATTATCTTTAACAGATACTTTACCCACGTGAAATGGGTACTGCCTGTTACATAGTAAACATGTTTCTGATAAGCATATCTGAAGAGAATTTTTTAAAGTACTTGAATTTCAGAAACCTTAAACCTCTTGCTCAAACTAAGGCAGGTATAAATGCCATCTTAAGAATCTGTTTTTGGCTGAGATTGGTGGCTCATGCCTGTAATCCCTGCATTTTGGGAAGCCGAGGCGGGCAGATCACCTGAGAACAGCCTGGCCAACATGATGAAACCCCATCTCCATTAAAAATACAAAAATTAGCTGGATGTGGTGGTGCGCGCCTGTGGTCCCTGCTACTCAGCAGGCTGAAGCAGGAGAGTTGTTTGAAACAGAGAAGCGGAGGTTGTAGCGAGCCAAGATCGCGCCACTGCACTCCAGCCTGGGCAACAAAGTGAAACTCCATCTCAAAAAAAAAAAAAAAAAAAAAAAAAGTACAAACGAATGACTCTGATTTTTATAGGGTTAGCTTTTATTGCTGGCATCACTGCTCAGCACATAAGTGAGACAAAAGTGTGCTCTCCCGGACTGAAATAAATAATTTTCTCATCAAGAGGTCTTTACAAGAATGTCATTTACTACATAAAGAGCTTCAGGGCGGTCCTTTGAAAAGGGAGAATAGAAAATCTCTGTGTTTTGATTTCAGGAGATCAGGCTCACTTATTTGATCAAAGCCTCAGCTTTTAGTAAAATGATTATCTTTCGGATGTGAAGTTTATACCAACACACAATTTATGTTTTAAAATTTGTTCTCCTATTTAGCCTATATTTGGTCCTAGACAGAGAGAGAGAGAGAGGGAGAGACAGAGAGACAGACAGAGAGAGAGGAGGGGAGAGAGAGAGAAGCAATACACACACACACACACATATAACATATACACACAAAGGTACATTCCTATCTTCAAGACAACAATGAAATTAGTAAAGTACTCTGAAAGGAAAATCAGAAAAAGAATACCATATTGAAAAAATTCAACATAGAAAAGAAGGTGATATTTGTCTTCAGTTATAATAAAATGTGCATCCAAGTGATTGCTTATCTGTTGAACTGTTAACATGCCAGTAATACTAGCATTTTACTATAGTTCAGTCAGATTTGCCATGGAGGAATTTTTGTAACTACATATGCAAATTTCTAACTGAAAGACAGTTTAGCCCTAGGAATTAAAAGAACTTGTAAGAAATTCAAGTAACATTTGAGCTACTGAAAAACTCTATCTGTCCTCCTTTCCTTCATAGTTTTAAGAGGAAACCTTTATTACTGTTCTTATAAATACGTGCAGTTACTGAGTTGATTCTACTGCAGAATTTTTTCCACAGTAAACATCCCTTCCCACCATTCTAATTGGAACTCCCTGAAGACACCACTCTCCTGAACTACCACAATGTCTTCTAACCTGGCTCCCTGCCACTATTCTCTTGTCACTCCACCTCACTCCCCACAATGTCCCCAGATCCATCTTCCTCAAAAAACAAACCTGCCCAGTAATTATCTTTTGGCAACAAGAAAATGTCCCAGCTTCTTACTGCTGAATATCAGCTTCTTCATGGCATGGCTTGTAGCTACTTCGGCAGACTCGTCTTTCACCAGTCCCTCTCACATCCTAATGCTCTAGGCACACTGAGGCTCTCACCACAAACCTGCAGGAACTGCTCCCATGCTTTACTTGGGAGTGTCGTCCACCCAGAATACCTCCTTCCCTTCTTCCTCTGATATCTCCTGCTCATCCTTCAAAACCTAGCTCAGATGTTACCTCTTTCAAGAAGCCTTCTCCACCTGCCCCAGGAGAACAAGGTGCTCCATCCTCTGTGCTCCCACAAACATCTGCACAGACCTGTTTGTCCCCTACCATAGTGGTTTTATGTAAACCATAATTCCCCAGTAGACAAAGAAGCCTCACATATGTATATATATACACATATGTATATATATGTATTATACATATGTATGTATATACACAGACACATACATGTCACTGGTATGGTCAATGCAGTTGTATCTTTTTTTAACAAAAAAGTGCCTAATTAAAAAATGATTAAAAAATATATACACACACACACACATACACAAAACATCACAAGGAAAACTATGCTTCAAGATATAATAAAGAACCTGTTTAAACAATACAAATCCTGTTTTAAAAGCTTACTATTACAGCACTGTATGAGGCACATATTTCAAAGAAATGCTTGGAATACTGGGCGCATTTCTCACTGGGCATCACCTATCATTACTCTCCTCCTCCACCGTTCAGCTCTAAGACTTCAACCTCTTATTATCTGGCTGGCATCAACAGTCCTTCCAAGCAGCCCATCTCACAGCCAGCTGGTTTTCACTGCCAGATGCTTTTCTCTGCCACCCCACAGGAAGACCATTTCCCCCAAATCTGGAATCAGAACTAAAAGGCCTTTGATGAGGCCGCTGGCCCCTTCCTGTTTTCTGCTGCTTTCTCAGCAGAAGTTTCCGGGCAGCAGCAGCAGACTCACCTGAAGATGCCCAGGTGAAGGTGACCATCCCTCTCAGAAACACTGCTGCCACTATGTCCAGACAGGAAGCATCTCTGACTCTAAAGCTAACAACATCTGAGACACTTTTATTTTCTTTTTTTTGAGAGTAAACTCCTTCAATTTTCTGCCTGTTCCTAATCAATACTTTGGTTTTCTTCATGGGAAATGGTTTCCCTAGCAACCCCTGCTTCATAGGATCAAGTACAACATGCTACTGAGACAAATGCTTTTCTGGTATTACAGAACATTACATTTTAAAATAATTTAACAAAATCAACAAGGACTGAAAGCAAAAATGTAATGAGCTTTGATTATAGAAATCAAATCTGAGCCCAAGAGTTCTGTTAACAGCATTTGGCAAATTATGTTTTAAAATCTCTCTTTTCCTAAGTAAATCCACATACACAGCACAAGAATTAAGGTTCTCATTCTCTAACACAGTTCCTGGTTTCTCCTTGGACTGATCAGGAAAAAAAAAAAAGTTAAAAACAGAGGTACTGGTCTTTAACAACACGAAGTAGGTTTTTTCCTGGTACCCTAAACGTGACAAGATGTAGTCTTCTCACCTGAAATGTCAAGACAACTGAGGTACCTCTGCAAATGTATTTTTAAGTTTATAATTTCTGCAAGATACCAAATTAGGATATTAGATAGGTTACTTTTTCTAAGTATGGAAACCTACTAATTTCATAAATATATTCAAATTCATATATGTTCAAATATATCTAATATTGAGTACTACAGTGAAGTGCCAGGTATATTAAACTGCTAAACCAACACTTCCACTTGGATGTTCAAAAGATATCTTGAAATATATTGCTTTTTCTCATGACAAGCTCTGTACTTCAGTATGCAGATGAATTACTTTATATGTATTTCCCATTTCATCCCACAGAACATTAATTAAGGTGTAATTGAGGGCTGAAATGTAATAAACTTAATAATTTGTATTGCTTTGATCAAGGGCATTCAAGGAAACTATTATTTTATTATTTTGTTCAATTACTTATCTTTTTGCTTTACTGAAAGTACACAGTGAATACAATAACTGACTAGCACAATTTGGTGCCACAACCTCTATTCATACTAAAGTATCAGGAGTTTTATGTACCATTTTTTTTTTTCACCATTAGTGCAAAACGGAAAAAGAAAAAAAAGCAAATAAAATGTTAATATTATGATGGAAATAGTTTTGACCTGATGTACCACCCGAAAAGAGCTTGGGGCTTCTCAGGGGTCTGTAGCCCACACTTTGAGAACTGCTGTTCTAAAGAGCACGTCCTGCAGGTACACCTGGGCCAAGGAGTAACAAAGAATGCTGGGTAAGTCTTCTAGCAGTTACCGTGGAACCATAAAAATGAATGTTTCTTTAATGTGATTTAGCTAATATGTAACTGGTAAATAGGAAAATGGTGTCAGTATAATATAGATGTTCTGCTGGCTCTCATGTGATTTTTTTCCCAGCACATTAATGTTCCAAAAAAAATCAAAAGTGGGCCAGGCGCGGCGGCTCACGCCTGTAATCCCAGCACTTTGGGAGACTAAGATAAAGGCAGATGACTTCACCCCAGGAGTTCGAGACCAGTCTGGGCAACATGACAAAACCCTGTCTCTACAAAAGACACAAAAATTAGCCGGGTGTGGTGGTGCATGCCTGTAATTCCAGCTACTTGGGAGGCTGAGGCATGAGAACTGCTTGAACCTGGGAGGTAGAGGTTGCAGTGAGCCAAGATCGCACCACTGCACTTGAGCCTGGGCGACAGAGCAAGACTCTGTCAAAAATAAAAATAAATAAAAATAAATATCAGGAGCAAGTTTTCTCACAGTTAAAAGTCTTACCAGTATATGGAAGACCTGAAGAAAAGACTGAAAATTTTGCTTAAATTCTTTTCTTTAGTGCAAGAAATGACTGCTCTGGTGGTTAAAATGTCCTCTATATTAAACTATCTGGGGAAACTGCAAGTAGAAATGAGAAGGCTGGAGACACTTGCCCCTGTAGTTAAAAAAAAAAAAAAGAAAAGAAAAGAAAAACCACAATGATGAAGAAACTACTGGATGTTATGTTTAATTCTGATAACACTGTTCTACATGCAAAGTAAACATCTTCAACATCCCATGCCCTGAAAGGAGGCAGAATGAGCTTCGGAGTATGGAGGACTGCAAAGGACGGGCTACCAGTGAGCCAGGTGCAAATAAATGCTAGGGGCAGCTTACCTGGGCCAGTATTCTTATTGTTTGCATTATCCTCTATGCACACAGTTGCATAGGTCTTAAGTGACCTTCCCCAACACTATTTTTCCCCAACAGCTCTCTTATTTTTAGTGTAATGAATGATTTTGCAGAATATGAGTAGGTTTTTTCATTTGCTTTACAAGAGTGAACAACATATGTTGCCAAGGCAGAAAACACCTGTACTTCCAATAGCTACATTCAGTCTTGTCCTGGACTTAGTCTTTCTCCTCTAAGAATATCTTTCAATATTCTCGGTGATGCCTAAAATTCTGTCCTTCTACATTTGACATGAAAGATTTTCAATGCAAAGGCTAATTGGAGAGAAGTTCCCATCCTGAGGGCAGGGAAGTGGGCACTGAGAAGGATATGAAGGATGAGGCCTCTTACAAGATGTATGGAGGCATAACCAACACCAGATTTGTGAAGCAGCAGCTCCAGGGGATACAGATCCCCTGTGCTAAGGAGCTACAGGAACCAGCTGTGGCAACACCAGCTTTGAGTGGTACTGGATTCAACCTCTATGCCCTTCAACATATCTTTCCATCTGCTTGCTGGTGTCTGAAATTCCACTAACATGGAAAAAAACATTTCAGGTATGAGTGCACTTACTGGACAAAATATTGTGTGTTCATATGAAATTTCTGCCATCCTGAAGGTGGAAGGCATTTGTATACTCAGATTCTTACCATTTCCACCTAGTATCTGTTTAGGTTAATAGAGTCTACTCCAAACCAAGAGATGGCTGCACCCCATTATATGGCAATCCACTCACCAGAAATATGCTATAGCAGATATTAAAAAGCAAGAAACAAATTCACAGTACACACTCAGAAACTCACAGTAATGGAATTCTGTTGGCAGAAGAGAAGCTTCTGGGAATATATATCAAATTAATTCTCCAGCTGTTCACATATCCCTGTGGCTACAGGAAGATGCAAATAGCTAATACTGGCATCTCTTTTCATGCCAGCCTAGAAACTCCAGTGTAATGTAAAATTGCTGCTCTTAACTCCCCCAGCTCCTGGCTGGCTGTTATCAGGCATTCAGTTCTGCTCGAGGAGGAATCGAATACAGACTGCTTTCATTCTCTCTGCTTCAAGCTTAAGGCCTATGTACCCAAAGCTGGTGCTTCCTTCTCCTTCTCTTCCTTGTTCTGTAATCAGTGCAAAGCAGGAAGGGCAAATTTATGGTTATCAGTAGAAATGATTCATGTTACAAAAATGTATTTTACAGACATTTCTACAAAGTGAAACAATTTTAAGCATATGTAACTATAAACCAGAGTGGACAAAGCCTGAGTCATTCAAACAATGGAATACTAAAGTGTGGACACAATTATTTGTTGAAGACTAACTCTTAAACTGATGCAAACATCTAAATGTATAACAAACAAGAACACTGATTTGTATTATGTCCAAGTGAGGAATTCACTGAAAAACAAGCAGCACTGATCCAATACACTAAATCAACTTACAGTAAAATATTTGTTAGTAAGCATATGTCCCTTTGCTACACTTTTCATCATACACCTCAGCAATACAACTAACAGAGAAGCACCAGTTTCATGTTTCGTGAAACAAGAAATAAGGACGGGAGAAACTGGGGCTACAGGACACAACTCTCCTACTTCACAGTTCTGCCTAACCTAGGAGCCATCTTAAACTGTATATGGAGAAACAGCCCAGTGGGGGATGGTGTAATGGAGAGGGCCCTGGCCCAGGAGACCACAACCTGCGTTCTGTCACTCATTCACAGCAGGACCCTGAACAAGGCATTTATCTCTCTAAGCTCCAATTTTTTAATTACAAAAAGGATGTGAAATGGATAATTCATGAGGCCCCTTTAGACTTTATCCTGATGTTTGATTCTAGCATCTTTATTGAAATTGTACAATGCTAAGAATTTATTGGGAACAGTGCCAGAGAATAACATGCCTATGGTAGTCATAACTTAAATTTAAAATAATGTTCCATTATCAGACCAATTTGACTTCATTTTGAAAACAAAGTCACTATGCAGAGTAAGGCAAGCCAAAGGTCTTTTAATGTAATGAATATCACTTTCCAGGACCTTTCCAGTATCTTCATTCTTAGAGGATTCACTAGCTGAGGTCTCAGTGAATCTCCTCATTTAATAAAACAGGATTGGCTATGAACTGACAATTGTTGAAGCACTCTGTCATGACGCAACTGTCCCTACTTCTGTATGTATTTGGAAGTCTCTATAATAAAAAGATTTTTTAATGTGAGGGGTTCATAGGAAACGTACCAAATACTTAAAAATGAAGAACAATGGAAGCACCATATGTCAACATTGATGGGGACACAGTTAAGGCAGTGTTTAAAGGGAAATTTCACGGGGCATAAGGTAGGTGAAAAAAAAAAGAATGAACTAAACATCCAACTTGAAAAAAGAGCAACAGAGCAAGTTCAAAGAATCAAGGACGGAGGAAATAATATATCTACAGAGAAAATAAAAGCAACAAAAACAGTTAACAAAATTAAAAAACGGGTACTTGGGAAAGATTATTAAGACATCTTATAAATGGCTTTTGATGAGTAGTCTCACACAGCATGTTAACTCATCCAGATACTTTGACATATATTTTTTCAATCACTTTCTCTTTTGAGGTTTTACCAGGAAGTTACTCAAAGTTAGACACTGAATGGCTCCATTTCTGAAATTTTTTAAATAACCAAGGTAGGTATTAACGCACATTTACATGTTTTCCTAGCTGCAGTTAGTCTGACTGCGCTCTGTGGCACAGAACTTCATTCTCTTATATTCCCTCTGCTTTAAGAGTAAAATCCAACAGTTTCCAAGGAAAATCTCAGGTCTTCTCCCCTGGTTCATGTTTGTGCTGTGCTAGATCAGCCTTCTATTCAGGCACAGGCCATGATTAAGCAATGCAGCTGTCTCCGAATTTGAATGTCCAGTAAAAAGATGTAACTGCGTGTTTATCCAGCTTCAAAGGATATCAATTTTCAGTTATCAAACACACTCTGACTTAAAAATTAATAAACCTTGGTTGAGGAAAAAAGTATTTAGGAGAAATGTCTAATTATTCCCTATTTGATCTCTTCATCAGGATACTCTAAAAAAAGGCATCCTTGGATTAAGCCAGGTCATTAGCTGTCTCTTACATACCTGGTTCGGAGTGTTTTATCCTCCTACGGAGGTGCTTTAAAGTAAATAACACCCAGCAAGGGGTATTAAGGGAACAGCTCAATCAAACTTCTTAAGGCTATGCAGTTGCAAAGCAATGGTCTACAAAATGAAGTCCAACGTGCAGTCATTTGAGTCCCTGGCATGGAACAACGCAAAGCTAGTTTAGACTTGATCCCAACAAACTTCGTCAACCTCATCCCTGCCATGCCTCCCTCTTCCTCCAGTAAGAGTGACTATGAATTGCATTATTGTTCCATGTTGTTTCATGACATTCATGGCTGTTCTCTCTGCCTAGAAAGTTACTTCTCTTCATCTGCACTGGAAACTCTTCCTCAGTGGTGAATACTTTCTTTAGATTTCCCCACTCTATAGGGACTGAAGTAAGTATGATTTCCAATGTAGGACTTCTACTGCATATCTATTAAAATTACTTCACTTACAGCAGCACAATGAAATTGTTCATCTAATCTCCTTTACCAGAAGTGGGTTCTTTGAAACTAAGGATCTACTTTTTACTCTTCATCACTGAACTATACGGCTTAGCAAATAGTAGCTTAGCAAAATAAATACCTGCAGAAGGAATAAATAGGGATAGGGAGGACGAGCACACGAATTTAAACAAAGCAATGTGAATCTTTCAGCGGCAAACTTTTTCTGGAAAGTAACTTTGTTGGCAGAGGAAGAAAAGTCAATTATTTAGAAATAACAGAAAAACATCTTGGGATCTCAGTCTTCCTACTTGTGAAATATTAATATTAATTCAAGTTTTCTTTTAACCTCAATACTATATTAAGCAACACTTCCACAAATCAGTATTTATGACATGTCGAATGAGTGAATGAATATGCCTCAACCATGTCAGATAAATAATAACTTAAATAATAAACTTTTAATCTCCCTTTCTGCCACTTCTGTATATTATGACAATAATTAGATAATGTGACACACGTTAATGCTTCTTGCCAGAATGTGACTTGAGGACATGAATAATGCACAGTACCATTTTATAAATATTAATGGATGCTCTAACCTAAAATCTGTTAGTCAAATCACCAAGAGTAAACCAGAAGACTGGGTATGGGAATTGCACACATCCAAAAGTGTGAATAACTAGAGTGAAAAGAAATGTGACCAGACCTTCTAACAATTAAATATGGTGCTCTGAAAATAAGTACTTTGAAGGATATACATTTTTCATTATACTAGGTGAAGAGGTAGCACAGATAATAAAGCACATTTCACCCTCTGAGACTAATCTTCTGATAACAGCTAACACTCACTGAGCACTTTCTATGTGCCAGAGACTGGAATAAGCACTCTCCAGGGATTAATCAGTTTTACTGAGGAGAGAAGCTAAGTAACCTAGGTCTGAATCCCATATAGGCTGTCACCCAGCAGGGGACATGAGGAGGTGAAGAAACAGGAAAGTGAGGTAGTCAAAGGCTAGGCAAAATTTCAAGTTCATGTCAATCTAGAAGACCTGAGCATCAGGGAAAAGAAAGGCAGGAACACCACTAATTCTCCCATCTCACTCTGGTGAGGTCCATCTCCAGTAATATGGCCTGGAGACCCCTGCTGATGGTCCTTTAACCACAAGGACAAGCAGAGGCCCCTCTATGACACCTTGCAGCCAAGACAAACAGAGTTGCAGAAGCACCTTTGGAGCCATCAGAACAGAAAATCCACCAATAGAAACATTATCTCAACTAATCTATCATCCAGGAAAACAGGTTCTTTGCTAAGACCTTCATATACAGCAATACTCCTGAAAAGCAAATAATAGTTTTTAAAAGGTGTAATGATCTGGAAGTAGCAATAAGGAATCTTTTCAGGATAATAACTTTGTGAAATCAGCAAGCAATCATTTTTGCAAGGGATATTTTTACAAATCAATTTCAGCACTGTTGTGCACCTTACCTTAAAAATTTATCTGAAGTCTTCAAAATAAACCAAGTGGAAGATAAATGAAAGAGTGATATAAATTCCAACAATTATATTACTGATCCTTGCCATTAACTCTAATACTGGTCTACAAAGAAATATCTTCCCTAAATATCTTGCCTAAAAACCCAAACTTTTGATTTTTTTTTTTTTTTTGGTGAAACAAGATTATGTTTGGTCTTATTTATTCCTACTGCACACTCCAAGAATTTGGTCGTCCCAGCAACAAAACTAAATTTGCCAGCAATATTCAATGAACGTTGCTTCATATGTACGTCATACCATTTCCTAGTTGCCCAGTTTCATCTTAAGTGAAAGTCTGGCGTGTATGTCAGAACCTTTTTTTCTTAAAACATCATGAAGATCCACATGGTTAGTGTATGTTTAGGTGGACAGTAGTGCTATAAACTAGAAATGAGAATCAGAGAGACAATTGTGGTCTATTAAGAAACCTCGCAGGGACTGATCCACTGATTTTAAAGGCATTAAGTCCTTGAAATCCATTTTAAAACTCTCCAGAAAGAAGCAAATATAAATTAGGGGACAATGAAAAGCAGGACTCTTGCCTTAGGCCATATCCAGAAATGAATATGAATACCTTGGGTGGACTATGATTTACACAGCAGCGATCTGATCCCTAATATTTATGGGAAATAAACCAGACAACTATAACAAGAACACAGAAACATTAAAAAATCTTAAGAACATGTTTGAAAAACATATTTACACATTTCTTACAAAACTGGAGTTTCCTTTGTGTAGCATCTTACCTCTATACCTAACAGACACTCAGCTCTATGTCACTGGGTCCTCACTTTGGAGGTCCCAGAGATGACAGCACAAACCGTATCTATGAATCTATGATGGCACTCTCCTGACCACAGGGTCAAGTCTGACCCCTCACACTGATAAATTAGGCCTGTGCCTAGCCCTAGCTGACCTGCCAGTTACCTCCCACTGTGCAGACAGCTGCTCTTCCCCTCCCTGGCTACTGCAGCCTCAAGGCTTTGGCACTTGTGTTCCGTGTGTCTGGAACATCCTACTCCAGGTGTGTGCATGGTTCACTCCAGCACACCTTCAGGTCTTCAATCAAACTCAACTTCCAGCAAGACTTTGCCAGACCATTAAAACTGCAAACCAGACACTACTGTGGCCGCCTCTGTCCCCTTTCTCAGCTTTACTGCTCTCCGTAGCACTTCTCTCCTCTTATACGCCATATGTTTTCCTTACTAATTTGGCTGATTCTATCAGAAAGCTCCGGTTGGTAGGAATTTTTGTCTTGTTCACGGCTGTATCTTCTGCACCTGGAAGAAGGCTCAGCACATAGTAGGGCCTCCATAAATATTTACTCAATCAGCTGAATCCCTGAGTATGCTATGCATGTTCACTCCAATGGGCCTTTACGGATCCCATTGCTCTGCTTAGGAATAGTTTTATTTCCTCCTGTCTACCTAGAAAGGTGCTACTACCGTACTGTGCCCAGCTTAAATATCTTTTCTTCAAAGAAGTCTGACTTTCAATTTTTTCCCACCCATCCCTCTCTCTTTCCAGCACACCCACCCCCAGCACTTCCCTTATCCTAAGGCATTGCTGAGCTTCTTGGGAGCAAACTGCTTCTCTCATTTCTACACTCACTCTGTGCTGAACACACAGCAAGCCCCAATATCCACTTGCTGAAGTAAATGAATGGTAAACCTGAGTAAGTGACTGCTCTATGAGGTAACTAATATGATTCTCTACTAACAATACTGCATGGAAAAAAAGCAGCAGCTTTAAAAATGTTCTGTAGGTATCAAAGTTTCAGGTTTGTTTATTCACTACTTATGCATTCATATTTAAAATCTTTTGGGAATGGCTGAGATGCAAATAAATAAACTTTATAGTAATTCAGGCCTTCTAACGACTAGGAAGCAGGTAACTTTCAGGTATTTTAAAACATAGCAGTGTCAAAGTTAAGGAAAAATTTTTTACAGATTTCTACATTTCAAATTAGAACACACATAGGTATAAACACACACATGTAAAAATAACTTGCTTCCAAAAGAAATGTAAATAAAACAGGTATGCATCACTCAGTCCTTTTCCCACATGCTACAGCAATATATATTCCCATATGCAGTTAAGTAGGTGGATTTTTCAAGATCATGATTCTGTCATGTCATTCGATTTAAAGTTGGCGTTTAGAGTGGAAGAGAAGTCTCAAAAAAACTATCCAAATGACAAAGCTCACAATTTGTGGAAATATCTCTAATTACTATTTTATTAGCTTCAATACCCATTTCAAGAACTAACAGCTTTTAGGATATAAAAAAAAATACCAAACGCAGATAATTCCCAAAGGCTGCTTTGATCAAATCCATATCCTATGTAACGAACAATAATGATCACCAAGTTTCAAAGGATTAGAATATACAGAGATGCACAGCTTTAAACTTATATGTATGTGATTGTTCTTTCCATTGTTAATTCCATTGTTTTGAACTTCCAATTTATGGAAGACTCTCAAGGCAGACCAGAAGATGCACCCCTTAAGCCGGCAGACACAGGCCGATGTAGCTGCAACACTGCCTGCAGCATCACAATGGGGCTCACCTGGTGTCTTTCTTATCAACCGGGTGGAGGAAAGGGGTGCTGCACAACTGGGCTGGTAGGCCCAACAAATCAGTGCCATAATCATGACATTTCTACTTAGCACCAGGGCCACTATTCCTAGGACTTCATATAATGTCCTGTGAGAAGAGAGGAAAGGACATTACCACCCTTGCTTCAGACAGGATGTGTGGCATGGCTGTGGAGCACTAATTATCATTCAAGACTACCCTGGGCACAGAAGTTAATTTACTCAGCACAGAGAGATTCCAGCTGCACAGGAAACACAAGCCCTTCAGGTATGGCAGCAGTTAGGATCGCTCTCCACTTAAAACAGGTGTTTCAGAAACAGACTTTGCCTATAGTTCCTATTCCTTTCCCATGAGCATGGAATTTAATTTTAAACATCCCCAACGAAAAGCTGGCTTGCCAACACGCGCAGCTGGGAAACAGCATGACCTACTAGTGGTTCCACAAGGGTTTGCTGAGGCGGTTCCAGGCCCTGGTTCTGCATCCTGATTCTGCCAAAGGCTTTAATTGGGAGGAAGCTGAGGATACAAAGTTCCCTAATCCTGGAGAGGAGCAAGGAGCTGCTGGGCATATCATCACCCTGAGGCTCGTCCTCAGGTTTTTCTGAAACCTCTTCGAGGGAGGTAACAGACCCAAGCGTGGTCCAGGTGGGTTCACCAATGACAGAAAACAGAAAGGGACAGGTGAGTAACAGTTGGCCTCACACTTGCATGTGGACCCACCCCTTTCACTAACCCCAGTGACTCTATTTTTGCCAAGGCTGAGCATGTTAAAAAGCACTGGGGTTTCCAAACGGGGTGTGCTTTACTCTAAAATAAAAATGGCACAGAAGGTGTTTTTTGAGACGAAGTCTCACTCTATCATACAGGCTGGAGTGCAGTGGCACAATCTAGGCTCACTGCAACCTCTGCCTCCTGGGTTCAGGCAATTCTCCCGCCTCAGCCTCCTGAGTAGCTGGGATTACAGGCACGAGCCACTGCACCTGGCTGGAAGTTTCTTTAGGAGGGTCTTTCCTGCTAACATATTTGGTCTCTAAAGTGAGAAGTGCGTCTAGTTCACACAGTCACTGGACATTCCTTCTCTCATCCATCACCTTTGTCCTCTCCTACTACAATTTCCTCTGCATTCTGGCCTGCTCCTCTTCCTTCCCCCTCACATCCTTTCCTCCTCACCCCAACTGCTCTGGCAGCTCACCTTCCTGAGCCTGGCCCTGCCAGAGGTCCCCGGCCACAGGCCTGGTCTGAGGAAACCTACCGGCTCCCTGCCCTGCCAGCCCCGCCCCCAGTGTGGGAGTCTAGCGGGAGCTGCCTGTGGGGCCCGTACTGGGCAGCATTTCCTTTCCCTCCATCCCACCTCAAGGCCATGGGGCACTCCTTCCCCCTCCCCTGAGTCCTTCCTGTTTCCCAGGCCAGGTCCATCCAGGACACTCAACTGCCAGGGGTCAGAATGCCACATTCCAGTGGCTTCACACCACCACTGGGAGGGCTCAGATTCCTGTGTGGGGGGTAGGGGCGGGGGTAAGAAGGCGGGCAGGGAGGCTGGCAGGGAAAAGTTCAGCAGAGGCTGATCCAGCCCACTGTGTTATGTATTCTGGGACAAAGTCATGGGCAGCGGGGGGCCCCAGGAGTTCCCTCCAGAGTGGGCAAGAGAAAGCTCCTTGACCTCTTTGGGTTGGGCAGCAAAAAGAGGCCATAACCGCAGACATGGTCGAAAATTTTTTTTTTAAATAAGAGAGAACATGACAAACTTTTATGGGTCTCAGTTCCTTAATCTGTAAAATTAGGCTGGCCTAAAGCTGCTTTTCTGAAGAAACTTCCAATGCCACAATTCTGATTCCTGGTGTGGCAACAGTGCTCTGATCTCAGTCATTTTCAAAGTCTGATGGCTTTTTGGCTAACGAATAGAAATACCACCTTCATTCGGAGGGCAAACAAAACTTGAACCTCCCAAAACAAAATCCTTCCCTTGCAATACTGGATTTATTTGCCTTGCAGACTCAGTGTCTCCCAAATGTTCTTTATGTCCTTCTTTTGATTTATTTGTCCTGTAGGTTTTAACTCTGTAGAGTCTGGACTCAAACCCACAGGACCTGGCCTCTCAAGGGTTTCCACATCCTCCTGCTTACAGGCCCCCAAGGCTTATGAAATTAAGTTCCAGGATGCGCATCCTATCCAGGTCACCCTCTGGAGTTTAGGGCTGCAGCATGATGGGACTGGACAACTCTGGCCCCATCTGAACCCAAGGGGAGCAGCTCAGAGTGCCATGACACAGTGGGCAGTGCTGAATCCCTCTCACACAAGAGTACCACTCCACTGGAACTCAAAAAAGAGAAGCCGGCAAGGAATAAGGAGCTTGAGCTCAAACTGTGTAATATCAACAGATGAACAGGCAGACTTCAGCTTGGTCTTGTGGAAGAGGATGTGGAGCTGGCCTGGCTGGCCTGGCACTCTGAGGACAGGAGTACTGGACTGATAAGCGCAGACTCTGGAAGGGAAAGAAATGGAAAACAGTGCTGGAGAGATTGGGGAGAAGGAATAAGTGAAGAGGAGCCCACTTAGGGCTGCCATTCATGCATCAGAGTCATAAGAAGCATGTGCAGTTAGGTTCTGCCGCTGTAAGACAGTCCATGGAGAAAATATCCCTGAGTGGTCAAAGTCTATCAACTGTACTTCAACTAAATGTCTACATTCCTCCCATACACATATTTTTTCTTTTTTTAACCAAACCATTGCTTTTAAGAAATCCTTATGACTAAAGTTTGACCACAGAGTAAGTTTGTGGGTAAGATGATTAATATGATCCTACAAAAAGATACCCTGATATAGATTCATCTCATTCTAAGCAATTGCTTTTCTAGAAAGAAAGAAACAGAATCCCTGACCAATTATGACCTCCTTCCTCTCAAGCAAGGATTCAACACAAAACACTCATTTACTAAGACCCAACATTAGTGAGAGAATATGTTTTCTGGAATTAACTAGAGTTTGAACCCCAAGTACACACTACCCTTCATTAAAAACCAGTTCAGTGCTCTGTTCAGAAGACTGCATATTACCTCTGCGTGCTGCTCTTCTTATACTTTGGGAAGGCTGTACTGTTGTCAGGGCTGAAATAAAAGTGCCTGATTTTCATACCCCAGCAGAAGCGGAACTACAGCAGAAGCAAATCAGATGGCTCATAAATCAGATGTCCTGTGACAGCTCTTCCTTTTATGAAGATCACATTTTAACTGGACCACTTCAGTTGGGGTGAGAAAAACATGAGAAAGAAGGAAAACATTTGTACATTCTTCTAGTCTTTTAATAAAATGATGAATCCTTCAAACCACCTGCATAATTCTGCCACACAAGAACCACAGTGTACTCATTTGCACTGATAAATTTATTTCATTTTAAGTTGAATACAAGGCAGGGATTTCAGAGTTACAAAAAAAAATCTGGAACACAGAGACCTAAAAAAAGGAAAGAAAAGTTACTAAAATTTGTACAATGGACAACAGATATATTTCTTTAAAACAAGACAAGCTGTTTTGTTTGAATAAGTATGTGTGTATGTTAGCTGAAAGCTCTAAATTTCTCCATAAAAATGATTTTACTACTGTTGCTAACCTGTTACAGAATTAATTTTTAAAATCAGTAAATATTTTCAGAATGAGAAGAAGCACTTATAAAATGCTGATAACAGGACTTCAGGTTCATGTTCTTGTCACCTTTGTAGATATGATCACTTGCACTCCAGCCTGGGCGACAGAGTGAGACTCCATCTCAAAAAAAAACAAAAAACAAAAAACAAAACTGTCTTCTGCAAATTTTAATCTCTAGCTTGATGTCTTTTGTTAGCCAAAAAGACATTAGACTTTGAAAACGACTGAGGTCAGAGGACTGTTGCCACACCAGGAACAATCCAATCTCTGGATCAAAATCTCTTATTTTTAAGATAGCAGTCCTCACCAAGAGAACACAAAGACATATACCCTTTAGTCTTTGCCATATGAAATGGCATCAGCATAAACTTTTTAATTAACTTTCTTAACTTAAAAAAAAAATGACTTACCTCCTTCTGTTAGAGCTGTGAGCTTCATCCAGAGTATGGCCCAGGCACCACAAAATGAGTGGTGGCACTCCTTCCCCTACTGTCGCATCTGGACCATTTGGGGGACCATTTGTTCTTCCTTGAGATGAGCAATAATGCTGAGAGCAGCCTCAAATTCAATACCCCACAGCTAGAGAGAAACATGTTAGGTGATGCCTGCCTAGGAGGAAAATCACGAACAAAACTTCCTCACAAACACCTTCAATGTGATGTAATGTGAAGAAAAATATCCCATCAATTACTCATTGATTTAAAATACATTAACTGAACACCTAGTGCTACTTACACAGTGCTGTGCTAGAATAGACTACACAGAAGCCCAGTAGGGTATTCAATTATAGAGCATCTATCCATCCATCTACCGCCTTAAAAGCAAACAAAAGTTGCAATGCAGAGTAAGCCCCTAAGTTTAGAAAGGGTAAATTCTTGTTAATATGTCCACTGCACATGTTGGAGTCTGAAATATCCCAATAACAATGCTTATTGAAAACAAATCACCTGATGGCTTTGTCCTTTCAAAATTACCCTGGGAGCCAGTAAATATTACTGAAACACCTGACAGACTGAGTTTGTTAGGTATGACTAACAAATCACAGGCACCCAGTTATCAACATAGAATTTGGAAGATTCTACTCCCCTGCCAGCAGCTAGGGAGTAAATGTCTTCAGGCCTATGATGCCTTATTTCAACCAAATATTACTCTTAGTTTATGGTAAGAGAAGAGGAAATCACTTTCCCACCTTCTGAATATTACATTTACTCAACAAAACATTAAGGAGTATGTGCTATGTATAAACCATTGTGTTAGATGTTGAGGTACAAAGATACAATGACAATGTACATTAACTGTGTGCTTACTGTATACAAGACACTATTCAAGTGCTTTACATGAATGAATTAACTTAAGTATTCCTCATAACCACTCAAAATAAATGGATACTATTGCCATTCCCATTTTACAGATGGAAATCACGAACAGAGGTTGGGGAGCGGTTGGCCAGGGTAACACACCATGCAAGTCGCCAGGCTGGAACTATGCACTGGCTTCTGAGCCTGAACTCCCACTAGTACACAATTTTGTCTCTCATTAATAAGACATGATTTCTCCCTATGGAATTTATCATCTAAATTTCAGAGGAAGTCATTTCTACTGGAAAGGTTTTCTTGAGACTGTATGCCTAACACTCCTTGGCAAGTGGATACAATGTGTGCTAGTCATACAGCGGGTAAAATGCCCCAAGACTGGGGTGATTAATCCTCCAAGGAGGAAGCAACAGGGCCAAGGGGGCAGAGCTAGCACTGGAGTGAGACTAGTGCCACCAGTGAGCTGTCATCAGCGGGCTGGACAGTACACCTGAGCTCCAAATAGCAGAAAACACCTGTGTGCAGGGCTGGGGGTTGACGAAGGGCAGCTGTTGCATGTGGGCCTTCCGGAACCCACATGGGGGGAGGCAAGGGAAAGGGATTCAGACCCTGAAAGGGGAAATCAGTGACCAACCCATGAAGAGACAAAAGACAGGGCTGAGGAACTGCTGCTCTGTCTCTCTACATTAGAGAGAGTGATACACAGACACATGGGGGTCACAAACTCCAAAATCTCACAACTCCATCCCCCAAATGCTGTACGCTTGTAGTATTTACATACCTGTCTTTTCCCAAGAAGCTTGGTGTTCAGTATTTTAAAAAACCCTCACGGCAGGTCAGGATGTCAGGCATTTGAATACAAACACCAAAAGAAAGGGAAGAGAACTGCTGTGGTTGGTGCAGCAAAGAATTCTGAGATACTCACTAAAGGAGATCCAGACAATGAGCATCATCCCTTGGAAACACCAACTCCAGAGGTATAAGTGTGAAGCAGCTATAATCATATCCATCCATAAACAAATCCATCCAGCATTTACCCCTGGCAAGAACCTCCAAGTCTACGACCTCCCTCAAACCATATTTACACCTTCTCCCACATTCTCATATCCCCACAGCCAGAAATAAACCCAGGGCTCTCAAAACTGAGCCTCTCCTCCTCCCGCTCATGCGAGTTGGCCCAGCTCCACGGCTCTATAAGCAAGGAAATGCAGCCCAGGGACACTAGGAACGCTCGCCTACTGTTTAAACATTCGCCTCACCCTGCAGCTTACACAGGTTATGGAGGCTTCACTATCTACTGTAGAGCAAGGAAGATACAAATCCATTTCATTATAAATGAATTTAAACATTTATAATCACATTGGTAAGAAGCTTTTGGCAATAAATAAAAATAAAAACCACCTGAAGCTTTGGTTGATAAGAAAGATCAACTGATTAAAGAGGAACTATATAATACTGGAGACAATCTATTGATTCCCACCTTGAAGTTTTACAAAGCGGTTCCAATAGGAGCTGTAGGCCCTATGTTGAGGTGAAGCTTAGTAAAGTCCAGGCCCTCTCTCCCTTTCTAAACCTTTTTTCTAATGGATGTCAGCTTGCCTTACACCTCTTTATTTATCCTGGAGACACAATTTCAGCATACATTTTTTGGTAGTGGTGGTTATGGTAGGCACCACATACTTATTATTGTAGAACATAAATAACTATTAAACTTCAAAATGTTTCTTTTACATGCTTGCTGACTTTAGTTAATGTCATTATCCTATGATCTAACTAAAATTCTACAAATACACAAGGTTAAACTGTTAAATGTGACGTGATTTCACCTTCGAATTAGTTTTTTAGTACAAAGTATGCTCCCTTAAGTCAGTATGTTGGTCCGAAAAGTATTTATGAAAGTGTAATAGTGCATATTAATCACTTAGCCACATACTGTGGCTTAGAAAGTACTAAGGTACTCTAAATAGGTACTCTTTCCAACTAACAAGCAGGCAGGTTCCGTGTTTTCTGGACTATGCTGATCGGTATGTATCTTACACTAATTATATCTTCAAAGATTTGTAATTCAGAAACAAAAATGGAGTATTAAAGAGGTAATCAAAATGTTTGTCTTCCTTTTGTTAATCCAAAGAGCACTTAACGTTTATATAAAATATATTTGAAGCCTGGTGATTTGATTTTGTATACTGTTTATACAATTTGTTTTGAGGATTTGTATTTTTAAACGAAGATTGCAGAAATTAATCTGAAATATTACAACAGATGCTATATACCTTCTGAACATGAAACCAGTATGAATTGCCTTATATGGGTCAATAATAACAATAATACGAGAAAAAGTCTATTTTCCTGATAGAATTTCAACAAACTTAATCCTGATAATGATAGGAAGTTTTTTTCAAATTTTGTAGGTGCCTTGCTGGATAACGTCTAGGCCTCTGGTTTTAATTTATAAGATGGTAGAAGTGGAAAACTGCTTTTAATCCTTGGAAACAACAGCATATGGCATATGCAAAGCATACAAGTTGCAAATTCATTTTGAAGTTAATATCTAGTCCCCATTTAGAACTTAGTTAATTATATCCATTTTTCATACTAAGTAAACATTTGCATTCCAATAATAATGCTACGAAAAAAAAAAAAAGCAAGAGAATTAAAATGTCTCTACCTAGAGAGCTGGCTATTTGCACAAAACCTACAAATCGTTAGTTAACTTTACAAAGCTTCCATACTCTTAGAGTCAATGCAGTTCTGGTGACACTAAGTACATCAAACAAAAACATCAAGAGCCACAGCCCTCATGCCATGAGCCTACAGGGATCAGATGCACAGGTAGTGAGTCGTCAGATGCTTAGTAAGAAAGAGACGACACAATCACAGCTATCTGGAGCACGCCCAGGCACTCAGGAAAATAAATTCCACTATGACTACATAAGAATTTTCTCTTCGACAGATTTTTTTTTTAAGTAGTATGGAAAAGAAAAGGGGAAAGGAAATGAGGAGTAACACTGCAGTCAGTACAACCCAATTACTTGACAAATCATAATAATGAAGACAAGGTAGCAACATAGGACAATGTATTTGATAGATGTTAGGTGGGGGAAAAAAACATGACACAAGATGTGTGGGGGGAAAAAGGATGTCTATAGAGTAAGACTAGGCAGGGATATATATAAAAACATGAAGCTAGTTTTTGTGTTTGGAACAAGAGCATTTTAGATAATTGTTTCTCCTATTTCCCAAAGTGTCTAGTAAAGTTATGTTCCCTTTAGAGTAGTATTCTTTAAAGGATGGCAGTGGGTCCAACAACTGGCTCCAGCACACATAGCTAGTGATGGGGAATACATTCAAGAAATAAAACTACCAAGAGGGAATTTAGATAATACCTTTTTCTGAGTGACCCCTTATTAAAGGGGTTTCGGTCTCTTTTTACAAGGCAAGGCCCCTTTCCTCACGCAACTAAGCTCTGAGAATCTTTAGGCATGAAAACGTCTAAGGAATATCTGCATCGATACTTTTTGATAGTCTACCTTTCTTGACACATAGTATGGGTAGGACATCAGCAATATAAACCTGGTTGGTACCTTAGGAACTGCAGAAGAGAAGACACAGGAAAAGACACCCACAGCTTTATGTAAGCCACTTAGGAGACCAACTACAAGTATCCAATCTATGTAAATTAACGAATGATGGCCAGAGGCAGATTTTTTTTTTTTCTGTTGGAATTAACAGAACCTAACAGCTTCAGTTAGAAAAACATACTCCTATCATAGAAGAACGGACATAATAGACTATCAGGACATGCACATGACCCTGTGAGCCATCCTTTTGGCAGGTGTGCATGTTGTACACATGGATGCACATGCACAAGTATGTGCACACATCACATAATCTCCAACGTGTGCACAGCTGTCCACTGTAACGACATTTTCTCACTGTGACAAAAGACCGACAGAGAAGGATGCCTGCATTTCCATACACACAGGCTCAGGGATACCTTCCCACATGGCCATTCCGCTGGTCCACCGGCTCCGCTACTGATGACTTCATTTCTACCTCTCAAAACGCCCCATCGGTTTGCTTTCTCTATCACAAATGCGACCTTTTCTCCCCAAGTGCCATCTTTAGGTACAGCTGTAGGCACGATAGGCCAGTCAAAGGCTGGTTCAAGCAACTGATTTCCCCAAATAGCTCTGAGAGGTTCTTGTCAGGTCTCAGGTTAACCCAGCTGTCTGTATCACTGAAAATGGTACTTGCTGGTTGCACTTCACACCCACTTCTCCGGTTCTCTCCTTCCAGGAAGTCTATTTTTCAGTTACAAGAACTGTTTACTTTGGCTTACAGGCTGATGGGCACTCCCTCCTTCAAGAGTGTTCCCCAGTCCTCAGCCTCCATTCATCTACTCTACTAAAGTCTGAGGATAAGTGTGCTATTCCATCAGCAAGAACAGTTCTGGGTCCTTTACCTACACCCTCGATTTAACTGTGAGATCACGAGTTTTGAGAAACACACACACTTCTCATTTTGGCAGCACTTACCATCGGCTCAAATACTCCTGCTGTTGATAAAGTCTTAGAGAAGGCAACACTCAAAAGAGAACATACCTGCCTAGAAAGTCGAGGAACAGATTTTTAAGCTTTCAATAGTAATGAAGCCACATAAAACTTTTAAAAATATTTTTAAAGAGTTATAGGAAAATCATCAATGGACCCTCAAAAAATAACCCTCCTTAAATCTTCACTGTTCATTGCCACTGTTCATTATGGACAACCAGAGCTCTACAGCTATAACTTTACTTAGCCATCAGTTCCAGCTTCTCTCCTTCCCTTTCCTAAAACTTTTGTAACTGGTGATGATCAATAAAAGGATCTGAAGTGGGCTACTGGGAAAGCCACCATACACTAACATTACCAACAATTTCCATTGGGTATGAGATGAGCATTGTGAACTCGGGAAAGCTGAAAGGCCACGCTGCAGCAGAAAATTAAACCTGCCCTAAGGAAATGGGCACATTGACTAAAGTGATAAAATGGCACAGGTACCTGAGCTTATATCCAAGAGAATTCTGCATGTGTCTTTGACTCCATATATACTTTATCTTGGCCAAAACTATCTTTAGCAGTTGAAAAGTTTAGCACCAAATGTATCAAGGTTTTAATTTGCTATGTATCCTTAAGTTTCTAATGTCTTATTCCATCTTAATTTGTAAACCTCCTTAAAACCTTTAGAAAAACAAACAAAGAACTTATAACTAGTGCTACAGAAAAAACAATTCCACAGTGAATGTGGAATTACTAAATAACAAGTTGGGGCTCCAGCCACTAATCATCAAAAATTCCTGTCTCTGAAGTCATAGGGTTTGGAGTAAATCCAAACGGAATTTTGCTTTCCTAAATGCCTTAAAGTGCATTCCTATGGAATTCCTGCTCACACCATTGTGAGGCATTTTAATTATTCACAGTCACACACTTCCACCCTCAAGTTGTTGGCTTAGGATTTCCTTCCCCAAAGAAGCTGTACAGTTAAAAATTCCTTAGGATATCTGAAGATCACCTGAAGCAGTAAACAGGTTGCATCATACTGCACACGGCACTCACATATTGAACATTCAATGTATGTTTCTTAAAGCAAACACCCTTCTGATTAATCAACATAAATGTTTATTAAGACACAATCCTGGATTTGCTAAGAATCCAGAAGTCTATTTTGCTATCACCAAGTCATGATGATATGGTCATCTGAAGTGTGTTGATAAAGTAATTTATAACCGATTTATCAGTTATTGTTTATAAGCAGTTGATGACCACAGTATCTCTCAACTGTTTAGTACATCAGATCCCTGGCAGTCAAGAGAAGGTTACAAGCAACCACCCACAAGGAAAATTCTTACAAGCTGATGAGGGCTTAGTGAATGAAAGATGACACCTTTATGACAAACTGACAAGAGGAAAAGTCCACACAAATAAAAATTATCTTTAAATATTCGCCAAAAAAATACAGGTGAAACTAACTCATCATGGAAATATTACAAAAAATTCTGGCCGGGCGCGGTGGCTCAAGCCTGTAATCCCAGCACTTTGGGAGGCCGAGACGGGCGGATCACGAGGTCAGGAGATCAAGACCATCCTGGCTAACACAGTGAAACCCTGTCTCTACTAAAAAATACAAAAAAACTAGCCGGGCGAGGTGGCGGGCGCCTGTAGTCCCAGCTACTCGGGAGGCTGAGGCAGGAGAATGGCGTGAACCCGGGAGGCGGAGCTTGCAAGTGAGCAGAGATCCGGCCACTGCACTCCAGCCTGGGCGGCAGAGCAAGACTCCGTCTCAAAAAAATAAAAATTAAAAAAAAAAAAAAAAAATTCTAAGACTGATGGGCATGAGCAAAGTTAACCAGTTTGAGCTTCCACCTGCAATGCTACAGCTTCTCACTGGGATTCTCTTAATGGGGAGTGCCATTCGTTTCAGTTTCCACAGTGCAGACCAAACGGTTCGATGAAAGAGTTTTTGTATAATATCTTGGATGACCTTGACTCTAGATTTAGTCAACAAATGCTCATTGAGTTCTTCCTGTGTGCCAAGCGCTAGAATAACACACAATCCTGGCACTCAAATAGATCACAATGAGGCAGAGAGACAGAAATGTGAACTCTAACACAGTATGAAAAGTGCTACAACACGGGAAGGAGAAAGTGCTATTTACGGTCACTGGGGGATGGGGGGATGGCATTACTTTTTCCTGGGCAGGGCAGGAAGGCTTCACAAAGGAAAGAGCATAAAGTGGTAGGGCTTGAGGGATGCAAAACACATTTTAAAGGACGTGAAGACAACTATGGGGGAGTCTGAAACCTGACACCATGCCCATTTTCCAGTTGCTGGCCTTACCAAGTCTTTGGTTGCACTAGATATTAAGAAGAATGTGTTGACCACATCTCCTAATTTTCTGAGCTCTCAAGGGGTCTTTGTCCAAGATAAACTGGAAATAAAGTTGGAAAACCTAAAACTTTAGGAGCAAGATGGTCAGGTCTTTAGGGGTCTAATTTTCCCTTACCTGTGGGCGTTTAGTAATAACATGCAGACTACTAAGGCCCTGTGGGAAGTTATATGCTTATTATAGTAAGATTAGAAGTAGAGGTGGAATAACTATGCATTTGAAATATGTCCCCTCTAAAGAAAAAAAGTTCACTGTTCCTTCTTAATTAGTGGTCATCCTTTATCCCTTCTCTCTCTTTCTAGCTCCTAATACCATCTACTTTTCCATTCTCTCAAGAAATATTATCGCCCAAGCATTTCTGACTCAAGGGCATTCGCTTACATATTCACACACAATTTAAAAAATATAATACCTGGATTATTTTCAGTGCCAAACACAGCTGTAATTATGTATTTCTTTTGGACATGCTTTATGTTATTAAAGCATGTAAATACTTTATCTCCCTCAAGTTTTCCAGCCCTCAGTTGGCAGAAAGTCTTTTCTTTTCCTTTCTCTTTCCAAAGCATCTAATACAATTTCCTGAATAGATAGTCAATAAACTTGGTTGCTGAGGGCTCACCTTTTCCCAGGACAGTGTTTGAAAATAATTTCATTTACTGCCAACAAAAAACACCTCTAGCTTCTTTTATTTTACTTATTTCCCTACAGAGGTCTTCCATTTCTCACTCTAAATTTCTGCTGTTTCTTTCCGCTGTCACATCTAAAGTTTCTGCGTAAGGTCAAAAACTGTTTAATGATGGCCTACTATTAAAAAAACAACAACAAAAAAATCCCCAAAAAAACCAAAAAAAACACTTTTGTCCCAATCACCAAGAAATAAGTCAGCAATATTCAGAAGCTCTACTTGCCTACTTACAGATATCCCAACTTACAGGCAGTTTAAAACTCAAAGCATCTTAATTAGAACTGTTTTTTCAAATGCAAGAAGTAAAACAATGTGCAGCCTTTTATTAGTAAGTCATTTTCAGTTTGCTGATCTACAGAGTAGATACTACAGTCAACTTGCTTCAAGCTGGGGCGTTGTTTCCAGCACATGTATAATACAATGCACAGTATTCTTTGTGTTACGCCCTCAGCAACTGAAAAAATATACATGCACGCGCACACCCTACATCCAATGGCACAAAGTTAACTACACATTCAAAGAAGGAATTAGCTTCCTGTCTCTCAAAGAGTATTCCCACTCAGGGGCCCAACAGTTTACTATCCTGAGTACATCTTTTTAGGCCAGCAAATCTACCACAACCTTGTACAGATCCTCGTTGTATAAACTTGTATCACTTTTCTCACATTTATCATCTTCTTGAATGTTCCCATGGCAACATTTCCGACTTATATTGCATATAACATTTCATATGTTCCTATATGGCAAAAAGTTCTGAAAAATGTTTGCAGGTCAAAAGCTCCCCCTGCAAACACTTCTACAGAACTTTTTGTGGTTAGTGCAGACACTGTTATAGGAAGGGATCCTCACAGAGGAATTGACTCTTGCACCACCTTCTGCCAGTGGCTGGTTGACCAGTAGCTGGAAAGCTGTGTGCACCCATCCTTGCTAGGAAGAACATGGAGGCAAATGTTAAGATTGCTGGAAAGCATCTTTCCAATGGCTTTCAGGACACTTGAGATCCAGCAGGCAGTGGGCTGTGGTAGGGATCCACCAGAGGAGGAGGGCCGAACCACAGCACACAGATGTGGGCAAGTGGGGTCTCTAACTGACCTTCTAACATAGACCCCTCACTACAGCAAACACACATGCATTCACGGGCTGCTTTGTAGAGAACTGCTGGGACCCTGGCATGCAGATTCTCATTACTGCTGCAGAGGTTTAAAAGTTCTTAAGCTAATATGCACCAACCAACCTGGAAGAAAAGCAAATAAAGACCTATTTACATGCCAAAAGAAGAGTAAAGGAGACCCTAGCTTGGTCAAAAGCTCAGGTTAGTAAATTAACACCACCCCATCCCAGAAATCTAGCCTGGAAGAGAGATGGGTAAGATCTGGAACAGGATTTAACTTTTGATACTATCTTTTTAGAACAGAAAGAAAGAGTAAGCCATAGTATAACATAAAATGTTTACTCAGGTATTAGTAAACCTTTAACCATTTCACAGATTGGAGTGAAAAAAAAAAAAAAGCAAAACATTATAGAAAACTAAAAAGTATGTAAGTTTACATAGCTAGGAATTGGTGGTTTAGGTAATTGCACTGAAAGTGAGAATCATGGAAGAGAGCTACGTAATAATTAGCCGTTGAGTTTTCTCATATCACATACTCCCAAATGGAATATTTCACATTCAGCAGACTTATTAATGAATAAATGCCCAATGGGAATTAACTAGTACCTAATTCTGGAAGGCTGCTCTTGGCAAAAAATGTAATAACCACAAGGCAAGCAAGCTGATTGCTAATATACACTGGAAGCCCTGCTGGGCATCATATTCTTTCCAATAATGCCTATTACTTTAAGTTTTAGAGCCACAGGTTCATACTACCTAACCTCGCTCAATGCCCTGCCGCTGGACAACATGCAAAGGAAGGGTGAAGTTTCTGGACAATTTTCTAAGCTTTGCAGTTGGCTTGTACTTGAAACATATTTAGTGAATATTTGCTGTCTCACATACAAGCAAAGAGCTTCCTGGTCAGTGACTCAGCCGTACACAGAGGTGAGGGAGCTTGCACAGTGTGCGGCATGTCCCTCTGCAGGAATCATCCTTTCATCCTCCCAACGTGAGGCACCAACATGCCACGTTTGGCCAGTGACTCCCCACCCGCTTTCATGCACTACTACTGCCATGTTTCTTTAAATTCAGTCTGCTCCTTAAGGAAACTCCCTGGCAAGTGAAAACAGCAGCAAAGGTAAAAGAATGTGGAGAATTTGGCTGCTGCCTGCAGTATTAGGAAGAACAGCAATTACTCAACTCTCTCCTAGTGTCAGAGGCAGAAATGCGCATGTGAATATGGGCAAGTTTTGGCCTGTCTTCCCTCTAGCTTCTCCCTTTGCAGTCTCTGTCACCTACCTACCTCATAGTCTTAATAATTAATGAGGTACATAAGAAAATGGAGAAAGGGAAGGCAGCGAAGGCATGAGAGAGGTTTGAGTTCTACCCTGAATCCAGACTAGGCCACAGTGAATATGATTTAAAAGACTTCAGGCATTTAAAAGCTGTCACTAACTTCCCAACACTATGGTTTGCTGTCTCCACTGCTGCTGGATAAACATAACCATGGAGGAACTCTTGATCTTTTCCTCTAAGCCCTTCTGTCTACAGCACCTGGCAGTCATGTAGACACTACCACTTTTTCCTTCCCTGGCTCTGCAAACACAAGGTAATATTTGACTCCTGTCTATCACTTCTAGGTCATAAAAACATCGATCTTATGACCAGTAGGACCTTAAGATATCATCTGATTCAGTTCCCCCGTCTTCAGGTAGGTAACTATTTAATTCCCTTTTGACAAATTAAGGCAAAGTGATGCCAAGGGAAGTTGAGGGGTTTTATTTAAGTCACTGGGCTATTAAGGGATGAAGGGGGATTCAAAAGTTATGGCTGTTTTTTTCTCCATCATGTTACCATATACAAGAATTCTGTAATATTTACCTTTCTGGGCAGCCTCAAACCCTTTCTGCAACAAGCTAGGATATACACAAATACAGTCACACTCTTGATTAAAATACAGAAATTTACTTGGTCTTTCATTTTTATGTGATAGGTAGTGGTAATAAATCTTCTTAAAATCTGCCTGAAATATAGGAACTCAGTGGTTCTGAAAAGCACACAATATACCCATTCTGTCTCCAACTGTTTACAAATCCTTCTACTTTGACTTTCAGAGATAAAATTGCCTAAAATCCATCCCTTTTCCTCACTCAGACTGTAAAAGCCCGTACTTTTCAAAAAAAGCAAAGCTCCCAACTATGGGAAGTGAGAAAAGGTTTTCAAGATCTGCACTTGATAACATGATGGAATATTCTATCTCTACTCACTTATAAACACACACACAGGGGTCCAAGCCTATGCAGCCCACATTCCTCACACCGTAAGGCCCGAAGTGGTCCAACTACTTCATACAGTCTAGTTCAGGTCAAACATCCTCAAGGTAGCTCTGCCTTATTTTGGCAGGTCTTTTGCAGTCTTAAAAAGAAGTATCACAATTCTCCAACAAAAGATGCCTTTTGTTTAATCACAGCTGTGAAACGTTTTGCTGTGGCCTTTGGATAAGAAGCTAAATAAGTTACCTCTTGTAGACTGGGACTCTGCAGTCTCAGGTTTCATTCTGCCCTGCCAGAAATTCCTTTCTGTTTTGAATCTGAGATGTTTGTTTATGGTTTTTGTTTTGAAATGCTACATAAGACAGGCACAGTTTCTAGTTACAGCCTATGGACCACCATCTACTCCCTCTCCTTTTTTTTTTTAAATGTTCCACAGGCAAGGAAGCTGGTTGCTAAAATTTCCAAATAGCAAACTGTTCAAATTCTCTTCTCAGGAACTTGAAGTATAAAATGACAACACTCTACAATATAATTAACACTTAATTTTCTTTCTTAAAATATTCAGAAGATAAATGTTCTCAGGATAGTCTGAATTAGGGTGTTATTCTGACGTCTTTCTCATTTTGTTTGTAGGTTACATGTCTGAATACTAGCACTCTTGATAAAAGTGCTACAAATGAGAGGTTTACTAAAGAAGTTTCTGGAAGAAAATCCAATTTCTACTATGCGATAATAAGGTTCAGTCATCAAGAAGGAAAAAAAAAGTCGTAAACCACTGATTCCAAGGATTTTCCTCTTCATCAAGTTCTTTCTCCTTGTTTCACAAAAGCCAATTTAAAGCATATACCTTATGAATTCTCAGCCAACATTTACTGGATAAAAATGATACTTATTTTCAGTCACAAAGGAAAGACTCACAGTTAAGGAAATGCAGTTCTGAGCCAGGTGCGGTGGCTCACGCCTGTAATCCCACTTTGGGAGGCCGAGGTGGGCATATCATAAGGTCAGGAGACCATCCTGGCCAACATGGTGAAACCTCGTCTCTACTATAAAAATACATAAAGTAGTTTGGCATGGTGGCATATACCTGTAATCCCAGCTACTCAGGAGGCTGAGGCAGGAGAATCGCTTGAATCAGGGAGTCAGAGGTTGCAGTGAGCCAAGATCGCGCCGCGCCACTGCACTCCAGCTTGGCGACAGAGTGAGACTCTGTCTCAAAAAAAAAAAAAAAAAAAAAAAAAGGAATACATAGCTCTGTTCTCCTAAAATGGGACCATACCTACACTAAGAACTAAAGATATAGTAACATTATTTGATTCTAGGTGTTCGTCCTACCCCACCCCACACTATACTATATCACAAAGACTCCCTAGAGACAGTGCAAATCCACGGCCAACCTGAAGTATTAGTGCACATCAAAGATGGCTAGAATGCCTGGGAGAGAGAAAAGCAACACAGATGGCCTCTGGCCCTCACACCCTCTCCTGCTCATTCCCAAGCCCACAGTGGTCTCTGAACCGGCTAGGCTTGCTGCTGCTTCCTTCCGTAACCTCAGTGAGATATATCAACCTGGCCTGGCTATATCCTTGGGGTCTCCAACGTCTCCAATGATGTCCAAAAATCCTCAGAAAGTTCTAACAATAAAATGAAATTTAATTCACTGTTATAAAACCATAAGCCATTGGACTCGGGAAGGGGCACATCACACACTGGGGCCTATTATGGGGAGGGGGGAGGGGGGAGGGATTGCATTGGGAGTTACACCTGATGTAAATGACGAGTTGATGGGTGCTGACGAGTTGATGGGTGCAGCACACCAACATGGCACAAGTATACATATGTAACAAACCTGCACGTTATGCACATGTACCCTAGAACTTAAAGTATAATAATAATAATAATAAAAGGCCATTTTTAGAATAAATATTAATTTGAAATAGCTCATTGGATGTAGGGGCTCAAAGCACAAAATCAAGCAAGTGTTCACATTCTGCTGAAATGCCAAAGGCGCTGGGAATTGTAGTTGCACGGGGTCAAACCAACGCATGTTTCCTTGGTCCGCAGGCCCTGTATTCCCAGCCCCCTGTTCTCAGTACTTCACAGTTCTTTTCTCTTTGACAAACATCTGACATTCGAACTCCCCCTTGAAATCCCCACCCCTTTGTAGAGATGTGTGTCCACAAAGTAAATTTTTAAACTTACAGAGAAAGCTAACAAAGGGGAAAATGAGAAAGGACAGAAAATAGAATGGAAATTAAAATTAATATTATTTTTAAAAATCTACTTGGTACCAGAAACGAGTGTACACACACACACACTATACATACACACATATATAATCTTATATATACATCTATGTAATCATATATATAAATCTCTAATCCTCACTACAATATTTACCTAACAGAAAGCTATTAATATTCCAGTTTCACAGATAAGGAAACTGAAGCTCAGAGAAACTAAACAAGCTGATCTCACAATCAAAAAAATAACAGAGTTAAGATTTCAACGCAGGTTTGCCTAGCTCCAAGCCCTATTTTCTTTTTCCTAAAACATCCTGCACAAGAAGTGCGGGAAAAAGGAGGGAGGAGAGGAGACCCTCAGGTCTTTCTTGTTGCTGCATCCTCCACTAAACTTTTCCTGGTAGTCAGATTTGGGTGACAGTTCCTCTTACTTGCTCCTGACATGCTTGACACTTCCGTATCTCACGGCTTACTGAACTGGTTTGTAATGAATTGTCTGTTTTTCCAATTTACCATCAGACCATGGCCTATGTGAAAACAAGGCCCATATCTTATCTTGGCTGAAAAATAATGACTATAATAGCAGGTAACATTTATCAGGTCTTTTAATATGCCATACTCTGTGATACATGCGGTATACATAGGTACTAGCTTTTTTCTACTTAAAGTGTGGTCCTGGCACCAGCGACACTGGCATCAGCCAGGATATTTGTTAGAAATGTAGAATCACAGGCATCACCCTAGACTAACTTAATCAGAACTTGCATTTTTTAATACCCAGATGATTTATGTGCCCACTAAAATTTTAGAAGCACAGTTATATCTCATTTAACTCCCACAGTGAACCTAGGAGGTCCCGATAACTAACAGGAAAACTGGCTTACACAAGTGGTGTCACTACCGTATAGCACCGCGACAAGACCCATAGCTGATGCTCAGTAAATATCTGCAGGCAGAAGAATGGCAGGAAAACAGGTAGAGCTAGAAAAAGAACAGAGGAATGGATAATCCTCTGACCTCTGGTTTTGCCTCGTTTATACCCACTGCAGCAGCAGGTTGGAACCACAGCCCCCATGGCGTCAAGCTGTGTCAGTACAAGCTGTTTCTTTGCTCAAGCCAGGCCAAATCCTGCAGTGGTCATCAGTGTGCACACTCAGGAGCTAGGAGCAAAATTTCCTCCCAGAAGATAATGTGAAGCAAAGTGCACATTGCTGATTATAGTACATCTAGGTCCTCTACCTCCTCCCCAAAGTAAATATTTTTAATTATCTGCTCACAGATAAATGGTTGCATTTATAATTCCTACAAATCAATGCAAAACAGTATCAGACCTAAAGCATTACTCAAAACATACAAACTTTGTAGAAATTATTTAGACAAGGTATAAAAAAATACTCATGGGGGCGGGGGCTGGGGCGGTGACAACTGCTGAATTCAGTAACAATTTGCTCCCTTTCTAAGAGCCCAACCTCCTTAACTGCTTACGATCAATGACTGAGGTAGATGAGGATCAAGTAGAACAAGAGACTGAACCCATGTAAAATTGTTTCACTTATACTGGTTAGGAGTCTTGTTAGGAAGCATGTTCCATGTGTCAGTCATTCTTTTAACGCTTCTTAGGGATGCACTGAGTCCTAGCAACCCTATTATTAACCTGACTACACAGATGAGAAAACTGAGACACACAGAAGCAGGATGCAGATTTGACCCCAGAAACCAAGTTCTACTTTTTTTTTTTAATTATTTATTTTTTTGAGATAGGGTCTCGCTTTGTTGCCCAGGCTAGAGTGCAGTGGTGCGATTTCAGCTCACTGCAGCCTCCGCCTCCTGGGTTCAAGCAATTCTCCTACCTCAGCCTCCCCAGTAGCTGGGATTACAGGGGCCCGCCATCACGCCCAGCTAATTTTTTTTTGTATTTTTAGTAGAGACAGGGTTTCACCATGTTGGCCAGGCTAGTCTTGAACTCCTGACCTCAGGTGATCCACTTGCCTCAGCCCTCCAAAGTGCTGGGATTACAGGCATGAGCCACCACAGCCAGCCGGCCCCAAGTTCTTGAACATTACACTTTTCTGTCAACATATAGGTATTTTCACGTGGGGAATTAACTGGGGCTGGAGGAGGGAGGTAAGGAATTGATACCTGTTCATTTTACAGCAAAGGAAAATAGGTTCTTTAAAAACATTTATCTTTTTCATGTGGGCCCAAGATAAAACACCTAAGAGTTTAGTGTTTACCTTGAGGGTATTCTCACATAGAGGTATATTCAACCATTCCTGTGTCTTGACTTAGGAGGTCTTGAGTAAACAGAGGTTTTCAAAGATGTGACCAGGCTACTGCCCAGGGCAAGCAGCAGGGTGGGTGAAGCTGAGAGGTGCTGATAAAGGGACACCTCCCAGTTTACTGCCCATGCTTATCCGCTTATCCGACTAGTGAAACAAACTAGAACAAAGAGAAAATCACTCTCAAAAGGAAACTTGCCATTTTGAAGCACAGCTACTAAAGCATTAAGAATGCAGCTTCATTCTTAGATGTTGAGAAACACTCTGAGACAAATTGCACAGGCTCTAAGGAGAATGGGCAGGATCACCTCCCCTGCCAAAAGAAAGGGCTACTACTCATACTTCTAAACCTAGTTCAAATTCAAATTCCCCTTTTCTGCTTTGCCACCAAAGCCTGAAGAGATCACTTCAGATGCCTTGATTCCTACAACTAATTGTATCCACATATTTCACTAGCCAATTAATCATACACAGACTTGCAAAATCACTTCTACTTAGCCTGAATTTACATTATATAGACTTTTTGCAGTCTTGCTGTCTTTCTTATCTTAAGAGCGTACAGAGCAAAGGATACGTTTGAGAGGTCCCTGGGCTCCCCAGTTTCCCCTTCCCCCCAGCAGAAAGCCTTGTACAGCATAGAAGACCAATGAATGAGTAACTGATTTCCATGCAAAGGCAAGTCAGATCTTTGAAAATGCAGCTTTGCAGAATTAGACCTCTGAGAAGGAAAGCTTTCAATGTGTTATTCATGCATGCTCGGCTGGTCTACTGTTTCTCCTTCAAACAATTAAATGAGCTTTACTGGGGTGTCTCCAAAATCCTGATACCAAATGTGCCATAAGAACACAGTGTTACAGGAACCCGCTTCACTAAACATATTTCCCTTCCACTCATTTTACCACCTCCCACCCTCTTGTATTTACAGGCTAAAGCAACACTATCATCTCTGCTTGCACCATAGCCTGGGAGATGTTAAGCACACCCACATTTTTCAGGAATTTCACAATTAATGTCTGGAATGTGTTTTGGATTATTCTTCAAAGGATGATATAGTTGCCCTAAGATGAATTCAATATTTTCCCTTCTCCCATTCGTCATTCTTTAGTCCACCCCCTCATTACTTCCTTAGGGTCATCTGTTTCATCTATAAGATATCCCCCAACTTCACAATGCCGTCCCCTGCCTCACCCAGCTGTTCACTCATTCATCCCGGTCATCGCATCTTCAACAAGCCACACAAAACAGAAACCTGTATCAAGTCACCAAATACATCCTACAAATGGATGTAATGCCCACACAGATTAAGGACTGTTCAGACAGTTTTCTTCATACATTAATCTGACTGCTTACAACCCTACTGCCAACATCTTGGAGATTTTCCTGGTCAATGTTCAATATGGGTGAATGGCAACAAATATCTTCAGACTTGCTATTTTTGCCATTCTGATAATACGCAATCCATTTGCCCTTTGAAAAGTGTTTTATGTGACAGGACTCCTTGGTAACAGTGAAGATTCTATAAGTCTGGCAATCAAAGTGAAGGTCACTGAGTCCTGTCATTTATTTAAGTGCAGTGAACAGCTGGTCTCTCCATGTTTTGTCAATATTTACTTTTGAGAGGAACTAATTATTTCCTTGTTTACTTCGTTGGTTTCTCTTCCCATTCCCTGTTAACATAATGTTATAGGCTCTCTGCTTGTTTCCCTCTGGGATCTAAGGGCTCCCTCTCTACCTAAGGACTTCTGAGAGGAAAAATGAAACCCATTATTTGAAAACAAATCCGAGCTTAATTTTTCTAACTATAGAAGCTGATATTTTGCCTCCCTCTCCCGTTACTTAATTTGTAAATTAAAATTCGTGGACTCTGAACTTCAAGCCCTACTACAGAGTGGTGAGAGCAGTTTCCATGTGGCTTGTGCAAAACGAAATGTTTGGGTTCATTATCTGGCCTCCTGCAGCCTGCTCTCTGGAGCAGATCCTGCACACATTTTCTTCCAAGCAGCCATCATCTTCACTGACTGTCTTCCAGGGATAAGCAAAGAAACTTTGCATGGCAAGTTTCAGGAAACAAAATTGTTTTTTTGCTGTAAGTACCCCACTACATATACTTAGTTCTCTACATACTGCCCAATGAAAACTGGGTAAAAGGAAACGTTAAAATTCCTGGGGGAAATAAAAGGATTACATTCCGAAAGAGGTCGTTTTTAGACAGCAGTGGCGAAAAACATGGAATGCTAAGTTCCAAAAGATGAAGCTACTCAGTAAATACTCACCAGGAAAAAAGCTGGTGCTTACCTGATATAGCTATCACCCGAATCCAATACAACAGAGTCCTCGGAACAAAGGGACTCAAGCAGTCTCCACTTGGCTCCTAATCACTCTGTCTGTACAAACTGCCAAAACAAGTTACCATCTGCCCTTCAACTGCCCAGAGAGGTTGGTCATGCTCTCCACCTTGCATCACTCCTTACAGAAGCATAAAGTGCTATTACACATGGGAGAAGAAATGGCTCTCACCCCCTTAGCTCAAAATACAAATCTCATTGTCCAATCAAAACCTTCTTTCTAGAAAATCTCACTTCATTAATTTTTCAAAACTCTGCCTTCAATCCTCCAAAGATGTTTTCCATCCAGATTTCTTTCTCCGGGGTTCAGGATCCACACCTGTTTCTCCAGCTTCTAGCTGATTTTCCTGGAGGCAGGCAGCCTGGCCAAGAAAACAGGCCAGTTAGGATGCTGCAAAGAGCAACAGGAGGTCTCAGCAGATGAATGGAAAGAGGAAAGAGACCTGCACCCTCACAAGTCCCAAAAAGCACTTTCTAGACTGAGAGAAAGTAGAAAAAAACTTTTAGGTATCAGGCTCCATGCTCAGTTTTTCAAATGCACTTACCACCCCCAGCCCCCATCACAAAAGGAATAATTAAATCAGAATTTACTTAATAACAATCTAAACAATGCTGAAAAGAAATCCAAGTGTACATCTCACATGGTGCACAGGACACAACTCATCACATTATTTAATTATTCAGAACATATTTTTTTCCTTCAGCATTCTTTCTATGGACAGGATTGTTCTTCCATTTATTCCATGTACTTTTACTGAGCGCCAACTGGGCCAGTATGCCTTAAAAACCTAAGGCAGTGAGCCACAAGCTGAAAGGGGCTCATTTCTTCCATGATTTATCCAACTCATTTTGTGAACTGCAGTTAAAAACGTAATTTTTTTCCCCTGCAAAACCAGTATGAGAGTAAACACAGCTAAAAATTACTGCAAGCTGGCAAACAGAGAATATAATTTGTATTTAAATTATGTCATTGAAAGCAGGGAGATTAGTCATGATAATATTTCTATACCATGCAATATGTTTTTACAATGTAGCCAATTAAATAAGAAGTTTTCAAGAGTTTTCATTAACAGATACAACCAGTAGGGGTCATTTTAGTGCAAAAATTGCAGCAAAAGAGACTTTAACATGAATAAAATGTATTGATTCCTATTCATGTTAGTTATGATAACCATGTCTCACCACGTGAATTTCTGAATAAAAATGGAAACTGAGGGAAACACTGGCCATTCAGAAATTTCTTGTGAACTCACAGAAAAACAAGAGATAATCAATACCTTCTAGGTAACTGCTGACATCTCAAGACTCCTCTAATTCTTTCTCAAAAAATGGCGGTGGGGGGGAGGTTGGGGTATCACTTATCCCATGCTTTCCATAAATCTTGCCGTTAAGTGAAACCATTGAAATTTTAAACACACGACTGAAAATATCTGTCTAAATCCAACCATTATATCATGCCAGGTAACACTGTCCTTACTTTGGTTTCACAGATTTAGAATGCAAGTTGACGGCTGTTTTCAGTTTTTTTTTTTTTTTTAATGAAGTGCCCTGGACACACAATACTGATAGTTGAAAACAGGCCTGCAAAATTAAAAGTGTTTCTAGAGAAACTAATTGAGATATAATCATGTCAACAAACCCTTCCAAGCATTTCAAAGCGAATACCAAGCACACAGGGTGTTACCAGAAAAAAGGAAGCTATGAGGGATCACATCATTTCAGAGGAATGAAAGGCTCACCAAACTGCCAAAATAACTCTATACTGTGACATGGGATATTGCTGCCAAAACACTCGATTACTGTAAATGTTCCCTGAGCATTTCCTTCACCAGAAACAGACTAAGAAGAAACAAAACAAGGGTTAGAATCTTCAGAACCTGCAAAAGTCCTTCTCGGAGCACAGCAGTTTCCACTGCATTTAACTGTGTTTCATGTTGCTTGTTCTTTTCAGATTTACGAGAGGCTGGATTAAGTTATACACTTCAAATGGCAGGGTTCGAAGATGCATCTTTTAGTCTAGGTCATTCAGAATTTCCAAAGTCAAAACACATAAAATGATATCAGAAGTTAATCTCATGGCCATTTTTCCTGAGGTAAGGCATAAAAACAAGTTATAAAAGGGGACAATACCAGGTGAGAGGCTTTTTTGTACTTCAGGCAAATGAACTCTTCCAATCCGACGTCTTATGTGTGCAGCAAAGCAAGTCCCTCCCCTCTGAGAAGAGTTCCCTTCACTCATCACTGCCCACTAGCTTCCAAACCAGAAAGGCCTCCCCTATTTTCCTGAACTGCCCAAACCCTAAAACTAGACAGGTATAAATAAGTACCTATGTGTATGTCTGTGTGTATTGAGAGAGAATCACAGCACTGTAGCCTTTTAATAGATCCATTTTTATCCTTAAGGCTGTCACCTCCTTTTTCAGTATCCCAGCATACTAAACAAACACACACACAGATGCTTCAGAATAAACCGTTCCCTGGACTATGCTGACTGTGAGTAGTGAGGAAGGCACGCCGGGCAGAGGGCGCCGGTCCCTCCTCGCCGCCTCCCCAGAAACGAGGCTGCTGCGTGCGCTCTGCTCACTCGCCAGGATGCCCCCGGAACAGCATCGTCAGCCCAACGTCAGCCCGAGCAGGGATCCCACTTTTAACTGATGCTCACCGAACCCTGCCCCCGTTAGCCACATCAAAATAACTCACTGCCTCGCTCTAGACCCCAAACCACACCAGGCACCCTGAAGGCCGAAGCAAGCGGGCAGGGATTAAGGCCAGCACGCACTAACATTGGCTTCCCAACGAGAAAGACTTCACTAATCTCTTTCTCCCTCCGTCAATCTCAACACCGCAGAGCACAATGCGTACTGGAGAAGCCAGCAGAACAATCCCCGCTGTCAAACAAACAAAAAGGAGGAACCGGCAACACGATAGGAAACACGCGGATATCTGCTATTAAAAAGCAGCCACTAATAGCAAGAACTTTTCACTCCCAGGTGTAACCCCCACCCCCTTTTCCTTTCAGGAGAGAAAGCCTTTGACCGTTTTCAATGGGCAAATAAATGAGTAACCACCGTGTGTAACTTCCCCTAGGCTGACATATTCCGAGGCTGAAACTGATTTATGTGCGGAGGAGGAGGAAGGGGGTGAAGAAAGAGCTCAAGGAAAAAATAATAAAAGAGGCACTCGGGGAGTGCGAGCTGGAGACACGTCTCCTCCGTCAACAGAAAAAGGACTTTCGCGGCCGGTGTGCAGCTCACGGTGCCACACTGCGCCAGTGCGGGGAGGGCGGTAGGGACCGGCTCCCCGAGGGGCTCGCGCGCGGCAGAATCCGCAGTGGGCCCCGCCCGCGGAGCCCCCACCTCGGGGTGCAAGCCCGGGCCACCCAGTCCCAGCTGGAACGGCCACACGTGTGGGCGTCAGTGCGGGGACAGGAGCGATCCTCCACTCGCTCGCCCCCACCCACCATACCCAACCTCGCCCGCGGCTGGCTAAGCGTCGGGGTGAGCAGCGAGAGGGAACTCAGGGCCCCGGGGGCACTCTCCCGGGGGCGGCGGCCGCCCCTCCTCCCGCGGAGCCCTCTTTCCTGCAGAAAGTCTCGGCCAAACTTTGTTCGGCGCAACCAGCGCCGAGGGGGCTGCGCGGGCCAGGTGGGAGGGGGCCCGCAGCGGGCGGCCGTACCTTCGCAGACGCCCGCTTCATACTCGGTAAGGGAGTCGCCATTGAGCGGGGGGCGGATGACACAGCGCAGCCCCCGGTCGCAGGTTCCGTAAATCCCGAAGGTGCCGCCGCAGCTCTCGTTCCTCTGGCTGGCGCACGTGTAGCAGCAGCCGCAGACGCCCTGCACGATGCTCCCCGGGCAGTTCCTGGGCTCCTCGCACTTGGACTCGTCACAGGGCAGGCAGACCAGTGCCCGGGTGCCGGAGCGCGCCAGCAGCAGCAGCAGCAGCCCCAGCAGCGAGACCAGGAGGTGCCCGCAGCCGGCCAACCCCCTGCCCCCCGCCACCAAGTACATCCTCCTGCGCCGCCGCCGCCGCCTCCTTGCAGCCGGGCCGGGAGCGGGGCGGGCGCCCTCCCCTCCGCGGGGCACACGCGCCGCCGCCGCCGCACCGGCAGCCCACGGTCCTCACCGCCCCTCTCGGGGCCCCCGGGGCGCGCCTCCCCTCGCGGGGCGAGGCCCCCGCCCCTTCTGCGGGCCGCGCCGACCCCGAGCCCACGAGCGTTGGCGCCGGCGGCAGCGGCGGCTTCCCCTCCTCCTCCTCCTCCTCCCGGGAGGGAGGGGGGAAAAAGAAAAGTTTCCTCCCGGCAGCTCCGGTTCAACCCAAACTTCTGGCGCGGCGGCGGCGGTGGCTGCTGCGCTCAGCTCCAGCCCGGGCTAGCGGCGCCTCCTCCCTCTCCTCCTCCGAGTCGGCCGGCCGCGCAGCGGCGCAGCCTCCGGGCCGGTCCCCGCCTCCCGAGCTGCCGAGTGGGCGCGGTGGCGCAGCACTAGATCCGCGGCGTCCACTCCGCGCGCCCCGCTCGCCTCACTCCTGCGCCGCTCCTCCGGGCGCTTGTTTATGGCTGGAGCCTCTGCCGCTCGGGCTGCGCCCTCCCCCATCCTACCTCCTCCCCCAGACCTCGCCCCCCCCGCCCCAGCGCCGCGCGCCGCTCATTGGCTGCCCCCCCACCCCCTCCCCGGCCCGGCCGGCCCCCTCTGCCTCCCCCTCCCCCACTCGGGCGGCCGGGCCCTTCCTCCCTCACACGCCTCCTCCTCTTCCTCCCCGAGGCCGGCGCACCGAACCGGCCCTGCCACCGAGCCGCGGCTCTGGCCCCGGCACCGCGGGCGCTCTGCGGAAGGGCTTGGGGCGCACCCAGCGAGCAGCGAGAGTCTCGGTGTCCCGGACGCCCGCTGGCACCGTGGCCGCGGCGGCCGGCCTGGGAGCTAGGAGGGCGAGGCGCCTGCACCTTCGGGGCCAGATTGGAGTTCGAAGAGTGGCGGGGACCCCAGAAGCTCGGGGCCGGGGCGATGGCTGCAGCCTCGGGAGGGTATCCGCCGGATCGAACCCCGGGAAAGGGAAGCAAAGGCATGGAACCTCCGCACACTGGATGAGAATCCATCTTCCACTCGAGCTGGGAATAGACTTTGTAAAAGATATTATGTAATGGAGTCTCGGGAACCCTGAGACCTCTCCAGCGAAGCTGAAGTGAATTAATTAAGTGCTTTAAACGGTCTTGGTAAATATTACGCGGGAGCTGGGGAGGACTGTTGGGATGGCTGTAGCTTGAGTTGAATTTTAACTGTCCTCATTCTGGGTTTTGTCGCTCTGCTGTCTGCGCCAAGGTGCTGTGTTACGGGAGGGAATGACTGGAAAGTAACAAAGCTGAATCTTTCTCCCTGAAGTAAGGCCGAAGATTGGATTACTACACGCCTTGATATGACACTGTACCCGTAGATCTCATGCACCATTAATGCCATATGACATTGCCGTTTTCTTTCTCAGTTCGTGGACAAAAGTGGTGGGTGTTCATTATCTTCATTGTCAATGCATTAATAAAGAAGATGTGTGGTACATAGTCTTTGTGATAAATCAGGTAAAGAAGCAACGGAAGTGATGCAAAATGCACCGTGTGGAGATGGTTTCTCTTCAGTGGTTGTCAGAAAAGGTTCTCGTCATGATGGCTCTGTCACTGATGGGATGTGAAGTCGTAATCCGCTCCGTAGTGGCCTGCCATTCACAAGATGGGTACCAAAGTGAATAACATTAATTAATTGACAAAAAAATGACTGTGGTCAATGGGGGAAAAAATCGATCCCGTGGCAGGTGTGAAGTGGGAATGGCTGGCCCACCCTCTGATCCAAGATGGTCTGGCTGCAGGAAGGTGGCAGCCAAGTGGATTCTGAAAATTGTGACTAATGAACCCAAAGTTAATAGCTGGCAGTGCAAGGAAAGAGGAAACAAAGCTACCTTTGAAATTTTATGTTTGTGGAACAAATTTATACTTATGATAAATACTTTAGCTTAACCACTCTCTCTAATCGTGAATCCAAAAGCCAGAGTTACCAGTGGAATATTCCCCCATGATTGGCATCAGAAACTAAACATTTCTCCTATCATATTTCTTTGTCCAAGGAGAGGAAGAGGCTCATTAATTATCACTGATTATTATAGGGCCACGAGGAAGACGTTCAACAGTGGAAAAGGGGAGTGAGCACTGCATTTTCTAGAGGGGTTTACAGAATTGTTGCAATGAAATAATTCCTGCAGTTGTGTGGGAGGTCAGATTAGATGATCTCCAAAGGCCCTCATACCCACAGGGTCCATAATAAGTGTCAAGTGGCAAAATCATTTAAAATATGCTAGGTTTTCTATTAGAAAAACCAAAGAGACTGGGCGTGGTGGCTCATGCCTATAATCCCAGCACTTTGGGAGGCCAAGGTGGGCAGATCACTTGAGGTCAGGAATTTGAGACCAGCCTGGCCAACATGGTGAAACATGGTGAAACCCTGTCTCTATCAAAAATACAAAAATTAACTGGGCGTGGTAGTGCGTGCCTGTAATCCTAGCTACTCAGAAGGCTGAGGCAGGAGACTCGCTTGAACCCAGGAGGTGGAGGTTGCAGTGAGCCGAGATTGTGTCCTTGCACTCCAGCCTGGGCGACAGAGCAAGACTGTGTCTCAAAAGAAAAAATAAAAGAAAAACAAACAAAAAAACTGAAGAAAAATAAAATACACATTGTTAAACATTGTTCTTTCTTATCACCGAACAAGGCAGCAGCACTTCACTGTGGGATCTGCCAACGAACTGTCATCATTGCTCTGTGTTAAAAGGTCCCTTCCACTCTTGCAGAGGAGGTTATCTGTATTTCTGTTCAAATGCAAGTATAAAGACATTAAAATGTAGCAGATAACATTGTAGGACCTGACAGGAAAAGCCAAGGTCAGGTGATGAGAAAAAGGCAGAAGTGAGAAAGCTACTGTAGTTAGGAAAGAAGGAGGTAATAAACATTGTCAAAGTTTAGCTTCTATTTATTTTTAAGGGGACATATTAAGGATTAAGGAAAGCTACAGATGAGCACAGGCAAAGGATAATATGGAGATGACTATTCATTGTTCCTGGGACTTCAGAGGTAGAACCACCCGGAAGGTAGATGGACAGATACAAAATGAGAAAGGTTGACTTCTCACAGGAATTCAAGTCAGGTTTAGAAAGGACTGGGGAGATTCTTTAAGACGAAGATGATTGTATCAGCTCAAAAAGAAAAAAAAAAAATCAAGTTACATTACACATGCCCTTTGCCATAGAATTAATAGTCACAGAAGCAATAGAGAAAATAGGATTCCTTGAAGCCAGTAACTGGTAGCATATGAGAAACGTGCAAGGTCCTGGCAGCTTTTCTGAAACCAGTGTGTAAATCAGGAGCTCAGTTATGAAACAGCTCTTTCTTCTCTGGGATCCAGGAGAGATGATCATAAGGTAGTGAGAAACCGAGGCAATGATATTGAGGCTCAAATACAAAAGTATTTTCTTACCTTCTGAGACCGGACTAAGGTTACAGAAAGAGTTCGGGCGAGCCCAACATGATGACAATCAGGTGTCATGGGTGAAAGTGGACTAGGAAGAATTACCCTGAAATTGAATGGACCCTGAAAGTCATGAACGAATGTTAAGAATTAGAGCCACATGTGAAATATGGTTTAACGCCTCCCTTTCTGGGAAGCCTTCTTGAGCTTCTTTATCTGTTCTACAGCATTTGTAAGTACCTCTGCTTGCAGCATTTATCGTGTTGCATTATAAATAGTTATTTAAATAACTCTGAACCCAATTAGCTTGTCAGCTCATTGGAGAGGGCAGGACTTATAAAAATGCATGCATGAATGAGTTCAAAAACGGAGAGTGAAGAATTACAGACAAAAGATATTTGAATATTATTGCAGCCCTTCTCTCTTGGTTTTAGTAAATACTTCAAAATCAGTACTTGAAAGAGTTGGTAGGGGCAGGAGGGAGTCATCGAAGCTGGGGTGGGGAGGGGTTGGGGGGGTCAGGGAACAGGTCTGGAAGGAACCAGGAATTAGGAATTTCTGATGGAGGTCTAGAAGAAGAGATCGTCTGCCCTCTATTGGCCACCCCGGGAATTAATAAATTGTTGAAAATGTCTGAAAATCACAGTGCCCATTTTTTGGCCTAAGCAGAAAGTGGAAATGAGAGGGCAATAAACAGAATGTTAGTATGAGACCCCGCCTTACCAATACAGTGTCTAGTCCAGCCTCCCACCTATACTCACACTCTCTGGGATTTGCCTGCTGTTTGTATTTTCTCTTCCTGAAATGAAAAGAAAAATGTAGAAGTTGCCTTTGAGTTTGATTCACATACTGTTGGAATTGAGTTGCACAAGAGAAGAAACCTCATTGTGTTATGAAAATGTTGCATATGTATTAGAAAGTGCTACGAATAAACCAAGGTGACAGGTCTGGCCCGTTTCACCCTCTTATGCCACCTCTCCGGTCTCCTCAGCTGGTATCACTTATATATGGGTTCTCACTTAAATCTAGGCTTGGCCACTGCAGTAATACAGACAGACCCTAGTTTGGAGGCTCAACCGTCTGCATCTTGGGCTCTGAATCTGAACCTGAACTCTATTACCACCCCATAATACTTTATTTTTGCTAAGTGGGTTCTTATTTACTCTGCCTGTGAATGATAGCTACTGCGGAACTACCAGAAGGGTTACAAGACATTTGCACAGAACACAGGTTCTCTTTGAGGTTTGGCCTAGGATCGTGACATACACACACACACACACACACACACACTCTCTCTCTCTCTCTCTCTCTCTCTCTCTCTCTCTCTCTCTCTGTACAAGTTTAAACAAGGTATTTATCGTTTCTGAATCTGTCTTCTCTGTAAAACAGGGACAAGAATACCAACCATACAGGGTATCGTGTGGATAAAATGATTGTTCGCCTTTTCTATTGTTATCTTTAGAGTCCTTCTAATTGAGTGTCTCCTCAAGTTTTATGCTTGAGCTGGAATCCCTGCTCTCTGATATCTCAGCATTCATTGCTGTGCAACATCTGTTGAATCAGATATTGCATTTTTTTTTTACCTTCTTAGGATCTTCTGTTGGCCCTGTTTTGACAGTCTGTCTCATCTTGGGGTTTTAGCCTCTGTGATATTTTCTCAAATCCATTTCAGTTTCTGACTTATTTTAAAGAGCAGTAATTGGTAATGATAATAGTAATAGCTAACACTAATAAAGATCTTATTAATTGCTAGTCAACATGCTAGATGCTTCATATAGTTTATTTTAAGTAATCTATGGAAGAGCCCTGTAAGACCACTGGTTTCTATTATGTCTAGTGCCTTATGTTGTCTTCATTTTTTACAGGCGAGGAATCTGAAGTATAGGAGGGTTGTGAGGTATAGGAGGTTGCCAAGGTCTCAGAGCTATGTGTACGGATATTAAGCTTAGAACCCAGTCCTATTCTGCCTTAAGGGCCTGTGTATTTAACTACCTCAGTTCAGTAAGTTGGGTAACAGTGAGCTGCTTTTCTTTTCAGTTTTGTTGTTTTGTGTGGGCCTCGTTTAAAATTGCTAACATCTATGGCAATATCTTGTCTTCTTTGCTAATTTGCATATAAAAAGTTTAAATACTGATTAATGTTTTCTCAAAATGGAAATAAGACCATTGTTTTCCTAACTACTGAATAACAAATATTTATATAATGTTTGCCATGTGCATATTTTAAAATTACCTTAAAATATTACCACATTTAATCCTCCATATAACCTGATGAGGTAGGTAATGCATTTTACAGGTACATTTACACCTATTTAAAAGGAAAAATTGGGCTGAGTGTGGTGGCTCATGCCTGTAATCTCAGCACTTTGGGAAGCCAAACTGGGTGGATCACTGGAGCCCAGGAGTTTGAGACCAGCCTAGGCAACATAAGGAGACCCCGTATCTACAAAATAATAATAATAATGAATTAGCCAGGCATGGTGGGGTGTGCCTGTACTCAGGAGGCTTAAGGTGGGAGGATTGCATGAGCTCGTGAAGTTGAGGCTGAGGTGAACCGAATTTATACCACTGCATTCCAGGCTGGGTGACAGAGAGAGACACTGTCTCTTACTTTTCCAATAAAGGAAAAATTGGAATTCAAACTCAGGCAGTATGGGGACAGAATCCACTCTATGCAATATTACTTCTAATATATATATATTTTTTACAAATACATGCTTACTGGGGGGAAAATGAGAAAAGACAGACAAGAAAAAAAGAAGAAAGAAAAACCTCACCTATAATGGTTTTGTCTCAGGTGAGATAAAACCGATGATAACATTTTGACACATCCTTGAAGGTGTATTTTCCCCATACAGTATAAAATATAAAATGGGATATGTATCTAGCTCATAATTGGCTTTAACTTTCACATATATGTGCATATTGATCTTTAGAATCAATAACTGCATCCTTTTTACCATTGATGATTATTCCACTGAATGTGCATATTGCGTTATATTTAACTGATTCCATATTAACATAAATTTAGGGGTTTTGTGTGCTTTACATTTTCACTATTATAAACAAAGCTGCAATACATTTCCTTTTAGCCAAATCTTCCAACACTGGTCCATTTATTTTCCTTGGCAAATTTCTAAAGTGAAATTGTTGTTTGGGGATCAAAAGTTATGTCCATTTTGACATGCATTGCCAGATTGCCTTCTAGAAACTTATTCACACAAATTTCCTCAAACACTTAATGAAAGTTCCCATCTCTCCAGTGTAGAGGCCCTTCAGGTTAAAAACCATTTCTTGTTGCTTTAAAAGCACCTTACATTGTAAAGCTTTAAACACTTTTTAACATAAAAAATTGCTTTCACATTTATTATTTCATTCGATCCTTCAACATTAGGAGAGTTTAGCTGTGGATCACCAAATGTTTTAACCTTACAAATTGCCAAATCATGTAACCTGGCAAATTTAAAGAAAGTGTTATGTATTCAATTAAAATTTTCTCCTAAGAAGGAGTGCTTTTTATAAAACTGAACTAATAAAAGGGAATAAATTATTGAGACCATCCAAAGGTTAAGAAAATTTATCCTGTGCTTATAGACATTTTTTTCTGGAAAGTTGGAAAAAACAAGTGTAAGAAAATTGAGAAGAGAGGACCCAGTCATGCATTATAGCGAAGAGGAGGAATTTCCATCTGTTGCAGTGCTACCCACCTCTCTGTCTTTTCTTTCGACCCCACTGCCTGTTCTACTATGTACTTTCAATAACCTGAAGAGTCACACATCCAAATTGTAGAAATTCTTTCCCAAATCTATGTGGCATCTGTGTTAAGAAATACAGCTCAATTTATTTCAACAATGACATCACTGACATACACATTTGTGTAATGTTTGTTTTGGAATTGCCTTGTGTAGTCCCTTGAGAAATAAGACACATTGTTTGTTCTATCTGACCCAACATATAATAAGCATATTATGAAGAACATGTAGTGAAGCAGATTATCTTCATTCACCGAACTGGCTCTAATTTACTTCTTATAATCTTTATCAAACTCACCCTCAAAGGAAGATTTACCACTGTTGAGAGTATTATAAAGAACCAAAGCATGTTCTAGAGAAAGTATCAAAAGAAGAGTTTCTATTATTTTTTTATTTTTTATTTTTCAGTCTTTCATATGATTTCATTTTCTTCCTTCAACCATAATAATATGATATCCAAATTTTGTCTTAACTGGTGGGTCTGTAAACACAGGCTTATCCATCCCACTTACAGGCAAGGCAAATGCTGCTTCTTGAAATGGTCCCACCATGGACCCTCTGGTCATCCAACCCAAGTCGCCCCCTTGCCTGGCTTTATCATCACTCTACTGTGAGGCCACTTCATTGAATCTCATCCCAGACTTTCACGTTTCCATGGCTTCCATGATTTTGCCATGTTTTTCACATAGAATGTGTCTGACCTTTACTGCATTGCCACCACCTTTGGGACCTTGAGCCTTCTTGTCAGCACTGTCACTCCCAGAGGCTGCTCCCCCTTTCCCCGCTTTTCCAGAACCACTTTTTCCTTTGGGCGGCATCTTGGAAGCTGGTTGTTGAACTCTGAACTAAGAAGACTTTTTAAATAAAAGTAGGCCTTGATGGTATCCATGGAACAAGCAGACAGCTTTTCCAAGTAACTGCTGGCAAATGGACATCACGCATTTGAATGTAAATTCTGGTATTATGATGTTCTTCAGAATACTGATTTTTTTTGCTGATATCCTATATATCATGCAACTACTTCGTCATTCAAATGAGAATTCATTACCTATTTTCAGGTGGGAAATGGTGGTGCTCACCAGTATCTCTGTTCCTTCTCTTCATTTCTGACACACAGCTAGACGACACTTACCAGCTTTCTTGCAGTGAACTGGAGTCATGAAACGTGGATGGAAGTGATAGGGATCTTTTTCAGGGCTGGCCTCAGAACCCTCTCCACAGTCCTGCATATTGTCTTATTCCCTTTCTGCTGGCTGGCGGCAGGGCTTTGCATAGAGAACTCTGAAGCACAGGAAGAGTCTGGAACCACTAGATGGATGGATCCTGGGTCCTTGAATGACTGCATGAAGCGGACCTCTCACATACATACAGACACTTCATTCAATTTCAGTGGTCTCTGATTTGAGTGACAAATGAATATTTACTGTGATAAGTAACCGAGATTTCAGGCTTGTTATAGCAATTAGCCTCCCCTCACACAATTTTGGCTTAAATAGAAATAACATTGGCCAGGTGCAGTGGCTCACGCCTGTAATCCCAACACTTTGGGAGGTCCAGGTGGGCGGATCACTTGAGGTCAGGAGTTCAAGACCAGCCCTGGCCAACATGGTGAAACCCCGTCTCTACTAAAAGTACAAAAATTAGCCAGGCATAGTGGTGCACACCTGTAATCCCAGCTACTCGGGAGACTGAGGTAGGAGAATCTCTTGAACCCGGGAAGTGGAGGTTGCAGTGAGGAGTGGAGATCATGCCATTGTACTCCAGTGAGAGAGAAAGACTCTGTCACGCACAAAAAAGAAATAACATTAAACATTTATTCATGTTCTCAGAAAAAAATGCAATTTGACATGTACTTATAACTCACCTGCATTTGTTTGTTAACTATGTAATGAATGTGTAAAGATTAGGTTACCAATCCTGGCATTTAAATTATTTTCAGTATCATAATATTCCAAGTAGGTCTTAGCATTTTATTACTACTGATTAATATAAATTAAATAATATAAAAACCTTTCACTTTACTCAAATGGGAGAATGGCCATCTCTATTATGCTACCCAGTGGGTTTTAGTTCCTGAACTTTCACACTCTCAGACCATGTCTGCTCATCACACTATTGTAGGTAACCAAGATCCTATAAACTCAAAAGAGAATGAGACTCTTCAAAATCCCATTTTCTCCATTTCACAAGTCCTTCAGATCCACAGGGTTACTATGAACTATAAAATTAGTACCACTTCCTATTTATCGTTTAAAGAATATTTTGAAATTTTGATATCAGGTTCTAAGCTTATCATATCCATATTCCTTATCATTATTTTTGATAGTTTAATGTGTCTTGATCATCTTATTGGCTATATTTGTTATACTTCACCAACTTTTTCAACCTCAAACGAAAGTTCATGCAACAAATCCAGTTCATTGCCTAAAAGCTAGTTGCCAATGAACTATGACTGGGTAAATGACTACTGGTTTGAGATTAGCCAGAAAAAATGGAACATTGAGGTCATAAGGCATGAAACCATGCAGAAAAAAATTATAAGACATAGATTCCAAGAGTGTTTCCATCATCAACTGATTATTGCCAAAGACCATGTCATGTTTCCCATTTAGATTTTGCCAGGAAGAAAAGCTAACCAGCAATGCCAATCACAGGTGTTTGAAGAAGAGGATTTTTCAATTTTTCCTTGACAAGCAATTGATTAAATTAGGAATGTCCTCAATGATGATGAGGCATTGTGCTACAAGGTGCTCTAATACAACAAACTCTTGGAAATCAAGTTGACCTGGGGTCAAATTCTGACTGTGTTTGTCACTGTCTCTGTGAGTTTGAGTAGGTTGTTTGAATTTCCTTTCTCTCACCAGTCACTTAGGAAATTAGTATCTACAGGATTCTGAGCATATAATAGATGCTCAATGATTCTCCTAGCATTTCTTATAATTTGCTTTTTAAAAATTGTAATAGAGTTAGCTATTCACTGAATGTTTGCCACCTTCAAAAACTTTGTGAGATGGGCCCTAGTCTGGTTCTAAAATATAGGGGTACTTTTAGTCTGTGTGAGACTCAAAGCCAAGGATTTCACTTCATAATCACTATGCTCCCTTGGCAGTCTGCAGTTATCCTGTCATCTCACTTACCTGTCTCCCCACTTAGGGTGCATGATTTCTTATTGGGCAGAATAGGAACTCTGAAGCCAGGAAATGGAATCCTACTTTCCTAATCACTAGACTGATTGCAAAACTAAATGTCACTTCCCTTGCACTCAAAGGACCTACTATCTAGTGTGGGCAATTGGTAAATCAACATTTTCAACATAGTACAGTAGACGTTTACCAAATCAGGTCTACATGAGGAAATTGGGGAAAGTTTCACAAAATTCCCTTTTACAAAAGAAAAGATAGTTGTATTGGATCTTGAAGGAAAAATAGATATTTACCAGGTTTATAGGGTAAGGGAGGAAGAGGAAGAGATTCCAAGCCGAAAAACAAAACCAAAAATAAACAAAACAAAAACAGTGAAGTGCCTAAAATAGAGTTTGGAACATAGTAGGTATTCAATAAATGTTGAAAGAAGAAAGAGAACGTAGACTTTTGCAATGGAAGGAAAAATTAACTTTGAGGCAACTGGTTGCTTAGTGGTAAATGTTAGGAGAAAGGATGTTAATGTTGGGCTGGATGATAAAGACCCAAAATCTGCAGCAGAGTTTAGACTTCATCCTGTGGGGTTTCAGAGACAAGTGGAATTTTGAGAGACAAGTGACCTCATCAGATTCCCATTTGTAAAGATATTGCACTGATTTTAAGACATAGTTTTAAAATATTTTAACAGTTCTAAAAGTAAGATGCATCCTACATTTAATGGCATATTATAGTTTGACAGTGTGAATTTTCTTTCTTGGTAGTGTATAAAGTCACATTTTTGCTTACAAATGATGGCATTTTAAATAGAAGATTGAAATTATGGCAGTAGAGTAACAGAAGAACAATGAGTGGAAACAAGGAAACCCATTGGGAGATTTATCAAATAGCGTAGCTGCGTAGCTGTGGGATAATGAGCAGTGGTGTAAAACCAAATATGCATTGATAGATTTAAAAACTCCAAAACAGATTAGGAGTTTCTGAATTTGATGGATTAAATCTACCTTTTGGTTTTCCATTTTGTTATTTACTTTGCTTTGCTGCACAGCTAGAACCTGAAGAAAACTCCTAGCTTTTCACTAAAACCATGATTCTCAGGTGAATAACTTAAGTATAAATAGTATTATTTAATATCTGTTAGGCCCTGAAATTTTTCAAGGAAAGTACAAGCCCTGTGTACTAAGAAGGACTACTTTTAGTACTGTATCCAAGGGTGTCTGCTCTTTTCTCTGAGATTTCTTGTAAGAAATACAAAAAGTTTAAAAGCATTGGAAAAAGCTTCAGATATCTCCAGATCCAACTGTTTCATTTTGTAGATGAGGAAAATGAAATCATGGGGTGTTGATGACTTTACATTTGCTGACTCTTAGCAGTGGGAGTAGTTTGGAATAGTTTGGAACCCTTCTTCATCATCCTATATATCAGCAGGTTACCTGTTTATCTACCTCTGGATTAGCTCAGACTCCAGTTCTAGTCTTGAGCAGACAGTACAAAAGTATCTTCTACCCCAATTGCCACTATTTAAAGTTAATAAATTTGTTACCAGTTCTCCTCTCTTTTTACTCTCTCATTATTAGTTTTGCCTGGACACCGGGTTGTGTGCATTCTAACCTCTGCTGATTAGTTGATGGTGTCTGGGATAGGGCTCTGTGGCCTGGGCATTTGCTGCCTACCTCACCTTTCCCTTCTTCTCTCCCCTCCCCTCCCCTCTCCTCCCCTCCCTCCCCTCTGCTCCCCTCTCCTTTCCTTTCCTTTTATCCTTCCTTTCTTCCTTCCTTCCTTCCTTCCTTCCTTCCTTCCTTCCTTCCTTCCTTCCTTCCTTCCTTCCTCTTTCCTCTCTCTCTCAACAGGGCTCAGGTGATCCTTCCACCTCAACCTCCTGAGTAGCTGGGACTACAGGCATGCACCACCATGCCTGGCTAATTTTTTTATTTTTTTGTAGAGGTGGGGTTTCACCATGTTGACCAGCCTGGTCTCTAACTCCTGAGCTCAAGCAATCGGACTACCTCAGCCACCCGAAGTGCTGGGATTATAGGTGTTAGCCACTGCGCCCTGCCTAGTGCTTGAGTTTCTGATGGGCACCACCTGTCTTTCTGTGCACCAGACACTATCATACTACCCTGAGGCACTTTGCCTGGTACCAGAGTAGCAGTCTCTAGCATACAGAACTCTGCTGAAGTACTATTTTTTACCTTCATCTGATTTTGTATGTGGCATGCCAGGGGTAGCTCTATTGGATATTTACTTTTTTCTCCATGCCCCAAATTCTGGCATCCTTATTCAATATGAAACCCCCTTCTTATCTCTAAGAAATAGTATGTGCCAGTAGGGTATGCAGTGCTGTGGTCCTTCTTATTGGTTGGGCCAACTTCTTTATTCACCAGGAATCCTTTCTAATTGACCTCATTGGTCAGGCATCCGTTCTGATTAATCAGTGCTCATGCATTTTAGTTCTTAAATATTTTTACTGTCTCCTCTGCTTCCTAGCAACCATTAATTGAGCACATGAAACTGACTGTATGCGAAATGCTTTGGATATCTCATCTCTTTTAACCCTCACAGTAATCTCATCATAAGGTGTGATCAGATAGATTTTTACAGATGGGGAACTGAGGTTCAGAGAAATTACATAAATATTCTGAGGACATAATCCATGTGCCTGGGTTAGGATTCAGATCTGGGACTTGGTGACTTCATGCCTCACTGTGGCACTGTAGTGCTCTCAATCTGGAACCAACTCATTGTACACTGAATCTGGTCTGTTTATCTTATTCCACATTAGAACATCCTGCTAGGTTGTAAGGTACTTCCATGTCCTTACTTGCTGCTTTGGGTGGTGGCCATTTACCTTATTCAGAACCATGAGTTCACCTAAGGCCTACTGACCAATAGAGCTTCTAGGTCTTTCCCATCTCCCTGTCTTCTTAAATGCTGAAATGGCCAGGGAAATGAGACAAACTGGCCTAAAGTGATAAATTGATTTCATCATTGTCCTGTTCCTCAGCTATCTAAAGCCTGTTTAGGTGATGCAAGTACTGCATATGTCAGTGTCAGAACTGTGCAAATGCAATATATCCTTGTAACAAACCTGCACATGTACCCCCAAATCTAAAATAAAAGTTGAAATTATATAAAAAAAATTTTAAAAAAACTGTGCAAAGATTTAAACATCTTTCTTCTTGTTACATTCTGAAAGCCACCAAAGGAGTAAAGGGAGAATTCCCTTTGGTTTGTTTCTCATTCTAAACTTTTTTTTTGTTTAAGTTCCAAAATAAAATTGTGGGAGTCTAAGCATATCATCAGGGAAGCTTATCTGCAAGTAGAGCAGTAAAATACTCATTTAAAACTATTTAAAAAGTGCCTTAGACTGGGTGCAGCGATTCACAGCTGTAATCCCAGCACTTTGGGAGGCCGAAGGGGGTGGATCACCTGAGGTCAGGAGTTCAAAACCAGCCTGGTGAACATGGTGAAACCCCGTCTCTACTAAAAATAAAAAATTAGCTGGGTGTGGTGGCACATGTCTGTAATCCCAGCTACTCAGGAGGCTGAGGCAGGAGAATCGCTTGAACCTGGGAGGTAGAAGTTGTAGTGAGATGAGACAGCACCATTGCACTACAGCCTGGGCAACAAGAGCGAAACTCTGCCTCAAAAAATAATAAATAAATAAATTAATTAATTAAAAAGAAAGAAAGAAAGAAAGGGCCTTAAAGTACACTTGGTGGTCTAAATGTGCACAGATCATGAATCTAAAATATTCCAATTTAATATTTACTGAGCACTTGAATTGCTCCCAACTCTTTTCTACATACTTGATGGGCATCCTCTCATTTAATTCCCCAACAATCTATGTAAGAGGTACTATCATTATCTTCATTTTAAAGATGAGGAAACTTAGGCACAGATTAGTTAAATAATATGTCTTAGATAACCTAGGTTATATGTGGGAGGCTCAGGATTTGAAGATAGGCAATTTGATTCCAAAGCACAAGCTCTTGATATAACCTAAAGAATGATAATGTTTTATTTAAACAGATATACAAGAATCAGATAAACAGATGAATGTTGCTTTTCAAAGCACTAGCACTGTCACCTTGGAAAAATATACCCTTTCTAAGAATATTGACATTTCTCAAAATGGTTTTGCAACTAATCTCTTACCTACTTACAAATCTACAAACAAATTAGACTTGTTAGGTTCATATCTTTGATTTGATGAGAAACACTATTACCTTAGTATAAAGATAGTTTCTTTATAAAAATTGGTGAATATTGCTCAACTCATGGAAATATACAAGAATAGGTAACTTCCCAAAAAAGAAATATAATTCACCCATGAACTTATAAAACAATGAGAAAATGCTTTTTATCTATCAAATGACAACTATTTCTAAAGACTAGCAATATCCAGGATTGGCAAGAATGGGAGCAATAAATACTTCCATGAATTATTGGTGGTAGTACAACTTGGTACATTTTTTCTGGAAAGCAGTTTGGAAACATGTATCAAAATATTAGCTGGACATATCCTGATTTAGATATCACAATTCCAAGAAAAAAATTCTTATTCCCAAAATACTTATTCTAAGACAATTTCTTATTCTAAGAACTCTTTTACAAAGAAGATAATAAGGGCCCGGCACAGTGGCTCACATCGGTAATTCCAGCACTTTTGGGAAGCAGGCCTCCCTGGCTTGAAGCCAGGAGCTCGAGAACAGCCTAGGCAACATAGCAGGAACCCGTCTCTGCAGAAAATTAAAAAATTATCCAGGTGTGGTGGTATGTGCTTGTATTCCCAGCTACTCAGAAAGCTGAGGTGGGAAGATTGCTTGAGATTGGGAGGTTGAGGCTGCAGTGAGCCATGATTGTGCCACTGCACTCTGGGTCAAGGGCACAAATATCTAGGAGCCAGGGTGTTCATCATAGTGTTGTTTATAGTTGAAAATTTGAAAATAAACTAAATGTTGAGTAATGGAGTGTTGACTAAATAAGTCTATGTAATGGAACATTATAGTTATTAAACTGATGATGTGGTTCCATATTTATTGTTTTGCAAAGATATCCATGATATATTGTGGATGTTAAAAATGCAGATAATAATATAATAGTTATGGTAGAATCTCAACTTATATCATTTTATTTATATCTGTATTCATCTCCATAGCTATCTACACAAAATCAGACAGATATCAACACAGTTCTGAAAAAGATATTCACCAACATATGAAGCATCATTATCTTTGTGTGTTAGGATTTTATACAATTTTTATTGTCTTCAATATATTTTTATATTGTTAAATCTTTATTTTATAGTATATTTTCTCTTTATCCTTAGGAAAAACAATAACTCTGCATTTTAAATAATTACTGTTATCCAGGTGAATCATTCACAGTCTTTACTGGACACAGGTCACAATAATTTTGCATTGTTTTCAAGAAATGAAATACACTCACAAATGAAGTGAACTTGCCATATCTGAAGACATTCTTTTGTCATGTGAAAGATTAGTCTCAAAAGAGAATTAGCAAAATTGTTTCATAGCATTATGGAAATAAGAGTCTGCAAATGATGATGGCACTTCCATTCTCAACATTTATTTGGAGGTATATTTCCGGACTATTTGTTAACAACATCATCTCGCTGCTTTTATTATTGTACCTCATTTGCTCTGTTTATTCATATCAGCTTTCATAAAAAATTTGAGAGCTGAGGCCTAAAGAAATTCTCTCACCCAGTAGATGAACAAGCTGTAATTTTTTTAGCTTTGGCATGCATTGGTAAATGAATGCATATTTTTACTTGCTTGACCAAGCTCAGGAATCTGCAAGTCTGCTAATTCATTGCATTATGTGGATGATGCCCTGAATAATACCATGTGCCCTGTTGCAAAAGCTGAAGATGCGCTTGTGGAATTTATTTTATTCCGATTTATGAGGACTGCTGCACACAAATAGATTATTGTAGTGTCTGTGATTAATGGGACACCACACAGCTGCGTGGACTTCATAAATCATTTGATGCAATGTCTGAGTGAATTTTACTTGCAAAATCAGTTTCAATCAGCTTGACTTGAAAACTAGGTAAAGCAGAAGGAGGCATCTGATGGTGGGAGGTATCTTGGTGGTGCAGCAGTCAGCACTGTGTCCAGTTTTATGTCTCTTGTTATCAGTGATGTGGAAGAGTGAATAAACAGCACGTTAATTAAATCTGCAGATGGAATTAGAAATGTCACAAATGCTGAGAAGGCCAGGGAAATGATACAAATTGGCCTAAAGTGATGTGAGACTTGAAATAAAGGCCAAAAATACAACAGACTTGAGTGTGTGTGCACACACACATATACACACATGAATCAATAAGTGATTCGAGAAATCAGCTAATTTTATAACTCTCTCAAGATTCCAAATATCATATAAAAACAATTTGGGAATAATGAATATTAAAAAATGCCTGTAGGATTTTATTCTAAGATCAACATTTAGCATTTGTTTTGTTTTTAAAATAATGATTTCATTGCTTTTTTGGTACATAAGTAATACATATTCATTATAGAAGAATAAGAAGTTACAGATCAACAACAAATAAAAAATATCATCTATGATCCCACTGGTGGGATATATAATCATACATGTATATAAACAAAAATGAGAAAATGAGGTCATACTGCATATTTAATTTGGTATCCAACACTATTCATGTAAAAATATTTCCTTTTTAAAAGGCCAGGTTTCTGAGAACCTTGCTTGATACTCACCTTTCTCTGGCTCATTGAATTTATTACCTTTAATCTTAGTAATTGGAAGCTCTGAGAAAATTACGAAAGGCTAATATTTGTAAAGGCAAACACTGAAGAGAAAAAAAAGAAAAGGAATTTTCTTTGAATTCTCTACCTACTACTCAGAAATTCCTGACATTGCTAGCTAACCATCTATTTATCTTAACCCTAATGAGTCAGTCTTTCACCAAAAGCACAGTCACAGAACCTCCTCTGTCTTTCTTGACACTGTGGGGAGGATGGCCCCTGATCCTGAGAATTATTGGCAATTCAGTAGAATTGTTATTATGAACCAAGGAACAGTACCACTTCCACAAAGGATTTAAAAGGAGAAGGCAATTCTCTGCACAATTATTCACAATGGTCAAAGAAAATAGTAATCTAAGATAAATGCCTTTCATAGGGTTAGGTCAGAGGAAGGATGAAGGAGGGAAAAGGAAGAGAGAGAAGGGGAGGGTGGAAGGAAAGAAGGAAGGAAGAAAGGGAGGAAAGAAGGGAAGAAGAAGTCTGCTTTTTTCCCTTTGAAATGTAGCTTTGAGCATGCATGAATGTGTATATAAGATGGAATTTTATCTCTAAGGAAAACTGAATAAATGAAATAAAAGCCTAATTTAAACTAACATAGGCAGAATCTGAATCCATTATGAATCAAACCTGAAAGTATAGGGGGAAGATTAAGAATCAAGAGAGACTAAAATGATTCTTGGAGGTAATTTAGGAACATTGAATTTGGCATCAGATAGGCTTAACAGGAGTTCAGCTTCCTCATTCCTGGCTATCAGTTCTCGGTGAGGAGGATCACAGCCAGGCTGATCTGTGCTAACCTGTTCTTGCCGTGGCCAGATGAAAGGAACAGAGCTATGAGCAGGTGTCAGGGTACCCAGATTTGGTTTTTCTGTCCACCACCCGGCTGTCACTAAGTGATTCCTATCACCTCTTTGAGCCTCAATTTTCTCACTTATGAAATGATGAGTTTGCCCTGGATCATCTCTAATGTCCTGTTCAACAAGACCTGTAGTTCCGAATTTTGGCTGCGCATTAGAATTGCCTTGAGAGCTCTTAAAATCCACCAGTCAAGGACCTCGCTCCAGACCATTCATTTATATCAGAATCTCTGGGGTGGGTTCAAGAGACAAACATCAGTATTTGTATGCTCCCCCAGTAATTCCAATGTGCTACCAAGGTTGGACATCTCTGAACAACACCAGACTATTTTTTATTCTTAAAAAATTAAAAAAATATAGCTAACACTCATTGGATGCTCGCTATACACCAGCAACACTTTATACACTATACTTCATTTAATCCTCCCAAGGACCCCAGGAGTTACAGTTTACCATTTCTCCAATACCATAGCTACACAAATGGAAGCGCAGAGTTGTTAGGTTAGTAGTCTGAGGTTACCCAGCTAGTAAATAGCAAGATAGAATTCTAACTTAGAATTCCAGAAGCCATGACCTAGTACCCTACACCTTCCTGCACACTAAGTCATGCTGAAAATACAGAAATCTGAACAGCCTCTTGTAAGCCGAGTGCAGCTTTGCATGTTTGGTAGTACTAGCATTTTTTCTGCAATATAAAACTGTGTGAGGATATTTCATTCTGATTCTACTTTCTGTCTCTACTTCCAATTTTACAACTTATTTTAATTTACACTTAGAGTGAGTGTGATATGGGCTGGGTTGTAAAGCATCTGCACAAGTATAGACTCATGTAATGTTAACTACTGCTTATTATATAATGTGTACTATGTGCTAGCCACCATCCTAAGTGCTTGTGTTGTAGTATATATTTTACATGTATATATTTGTATATATTTATATTTATATATGTATTTTAAATGACCGCAATATAGTGAATCTCCTATCAAGAAGTAGTGTCTATTACTTTACCTCATCACTCTGGACTTGGTCATAGGCTTGCTTAAACCAGCGAGATATTAGCATCTATGACATAAGGCTTGAAAAGTGCTTGGGCACGGGTGTGTGACCTTGCGTTTCCAGACTTTAGAACCCAGTCACTTTTTGAAAAAGCCCAGTGAGGCTACTACGTGTGAGCGACACATGGCTCAGTCACCCCAGCCACGTGTAAGACATGTGAGTGAGACCATGTGGGACCAGCCAGCCCAAGCAGACCTGTGCACTGACTCCCAGCACATGAATGGATCCCGGAGGGACCAGCAGAAGAACTGCTTGGTTGCACCCCATGCAAACTGTCAACACAAAAGAGTTATGAGCTGATAATTATAATTGTTGTCTTTAATTATTAAGTTTTTGGGAAGTTTTCTATTTATCAAAAGCTAACTGATACACATAGATTAACTTCATAATTTCTCATACAATACTATGAGGTCAATTTTGTCATCATATTCATTTTATAAATGGGGAAACTGGGTACAAAAAGGTTAAGTAATTTATCCAAAGTCATTTAGCTAGGAAGTAGTTGCATGAGGATGTGAACTTAGGCTGGCTTTAAAACTCATGTTTTTAACATCCACGTAAGAGTATATCTTGTAAGTGCATGCTTTATTGCATTCATGCTCAATGATTTGGATGAGGAACAGCATCAAAAAAAAAAAAAAAAAGCCAAACCTAAATAAATAAATAAAAGTCATGACAGTGATGGTGTGACAAGCTTTGACTTCCCTGATCCCTCTTAAGGAAAGCTATTCATTTTCCCACCAGCACCATGACGGTGCTTTCTAAAAGCCTGTGTACTGGCATTTCTCATCCTGTATTGTCTCATATTGATATAGTTGTTTCTTTTGATAACCTGGGATCTCTGTGTCTGATTTATACAGCCCTAGTGCCTGGCACAGAACCTGGGAAATAGTATAAGTTTAATAAATCCTGATAGAACAAATGGGTGATGAAAAAGAAGAAGTAAACAAATGAGTAGCTTTCCTTAAGGGGGATCAGGGAAGTCAAAGCTTGTCACATCACCATTGTCATGACTTTCATTATTGTTTTTCATAGTCTTCTCGTGTGTTTACTTTAAAAATGTGGGGCAATGCTCCTTTATTAACATTGTTTTACATAGTTCCTTCATCGCTCTCTCTCCCCTACCTTCCTTCCTCCCTGCCTCCCTCCCTTCCTTCCTTCCCACATCCTTCTATTCTTACAGCTCATCTACTGTGGAATATTCATCACAGCAGCAATTCATTGAGGCTTCCAATCCATTGACATTCCCTTTCCTCACCATGTCTGACCCACCCTATTCTTTCCCATCCCTCCACCTCCCACCATGTTCTCTTGTCTCTAAGCTTGTTTTCTCCTCAGCTTAGGGCCTGGTGCACGCTGTTTTCCCTGCCTGGCATACAGTTCTGCCTCATACCTGAATGACTCACTTCTAGTAGTTTGTATTTCAGCCTAAAGATTACCCAATCAAAGAAATCTCTTCTAACTACCCTATCTAAAACAGCCATTTGGTCTATCAAGCACAGCCATTACATAATCCTTTGCAATTCTCTGTAAAGCATTTATTATCAATAAGAGTTTTTCTTCTTGATGATTTGTGGTCTGTCTTCATTAATTTCAGTATAAGCTCCACAAAAGCAGAGACCTTGTCTCTCTTGTTCATTGAGAAACTGTGCCCGAGAACAAAGTTACTCAGCATATATCTTAAAAAGGGAGGAAAGGAAGGAAGGCATGAGAATTGCTTGAACTGGGGAGGCAGTGTCTACAGTAAGCCGAGATCATGCCACTGCACTCCAACCTGGGCCACGGAGGGAGGCCCTGCTTCAAAAAATAAAACAAAAAAAACTGTACATATTAATTATTACATGTCAGCTAAAGCTAAAGGGAAGAAAGATGCCCCTAGTTTCTATTCAAATAAAAGTCAACACCCATTAATTTGTATATATATAGTAGTCCTCCTTTAGCTGTGAGTTCATTTCTTCGGTTTTAGTTACCTGCAGGCAACTGACATCTGAAAGTATTAAGTGAAAAATTCCAAAAATAAATAATTCCTAAGTTTTTAAAAGAAAAGAAAACAAAAAATCTGTACATATTTTCTTCAGGAAACTTGTAGTTTAACCTCAAATAAGAATTGGGAATCACGTTTTGAGTTTAATTTTAGTTCAAAAATTGAAATGGTTATGAGTTGGAACTGGTGCAAATGGGGCTTAAAGTTTTTGTTTTTTTTTCCATAAGGCAAAACAATTGAAGAGAGAGTGTACAACCTATGGCTGATGTTCTCCACCACTTAAGACCACATTGTCCCTTTAATAACAAATATTTTGTAAGGTCCTTTATACTTTCTTTAGATGTAATTTATAGCTAACCCATATATATAAAGCTATATATATATATATTTCTCTCTATAGCTTTATATGTAGCTTTATATAGAGACAGCTATATATATGGGTTAGCTATAAATTATACCGATATAACTATTATATGGATATATATATTTATAGATACATACTTTTTATATACAAATTTATATATACATAATTTTTATATACAAATTTATATATACATATAGCTCTCTATATAGCTCTATATATAGGTATAGCTATAAATTTATATTTATGTCTTTAGATATACATAGTCTTAAAATTAATATAATTCTCTAAAACAAGGATGAATTAAAAGAAAACAATTTATAGTAAAATACTCTGTATTTCAACATGGAAGTGTTTAGACACAATTCCATCAGAAGACACAGAACAGTAGGCATGTGCTTGCATCCCTGCACAGCATCTCCTGTGACTTTAACAGCTATGAATGCAGACTGGTATAGGTGCTATGTTGGTGACCTAAATTCCAGGAGCAGCATTTCTTTGAGTGATATATTTTATTTTTTTAGAACGGCAAAGAGTCATTTACCAAGAACTCTTGGTAAAGTTTTAAAGTTAAAAAAGAACAACCTTTTATTTACTGGATTGTTGCATTCCTGAAAAACTCAGTTTATATTAGGACTGTAATACCACTTTGTGTTTATATGTAAAAAGCATTAGATTCTAGGCCGAGATAATTATAAACAACTCTTTTTGCTTTCATAAAAAAAGTTAGTAGTATATTAAAAAAAAGGTGCAGGACATAGACAATTCTTTGTTTAAAGCACTGGTCCATAAAGTGTTGGAAGCATATTGTTCCGGTGGCCTGCCTATTGTGTGTCAGGAACACCACTCTCCTACAATCATTGTAGCCGTAAAGCACTACCCCATAAAAAATCATTGGTATAGGTCATGTCCCACTAAGAGCTAGGAGAGAACTGTTTGTGATGAAGGAATGACCTTTTATTTTACATTGAAGTCATCAAGCATCGTTGTGTAGGTAGGGCACTGCATAGCCCTAGAGGGCACTAGTTACAAAGACTGTGAGGCACACTTCACCTATCGAATAGAAATCGTAAGCTTGCTGGTGGCTCCGGTGATGCTACATGTGAGAACACAGTAGTTTCCTTTATCCGTGGTTTCACTTGCTGTAGTGTCAGTTACCCCCAGTCAACTGCAGTCCAAAAATACTAAATGGAAAATCTCAGAAATAAGCAATTCCTAAGTTTTAAATTGCATGCTGTTTTAAGTAGCATGATGAAATCTCACACCTTCCAGCTTTGTCCCACCCGGGATGTGAACCATCCCTTTGTTTAGGTACCTATGCTGAATACACTACCCACCCGTTAGTCACTTAGTAGCCATCTGGGTTATCAGATTGGCTATTGTGGTATCACAGTGTTTGTGTTCAAGGAACTCTTATTTTACTTCATAATGGCCCCAAAGCACAAGAGTAGTGATGCTAGCAATTCAGATATGGCAATGAGAAGCTGTAAAGTGCTTTAAGTGAAGAGGTAAAGTCTGGGCACGGTGGCTCATGCCTGTAATCCCAGCAATTTGAGAGGCCAGGGTGAGGAGATCACTTGAGGTCAGGAGTTCGAGACTAGCCTGGTCAACATGGCAAAACCGGTCTCTACTAAAAAGATAAAAATTAGCTGGCTGTGGTGGCAGGTGCCTGTAATTCCAGCTACTCAAGAGGATGAGGCAGGAGAATCACCTGAACCTGGGAGATGGGTGTTGCAGTGAGCCAAGCTTGCACCACTGCCCTCCAACTGGGACGACAAGAGAAAAACTCCGTCAAAAAAAAAAAAAAGAAAGAAAAGGTGAAAGTAATTGACTCAATAAGGAAAGGGAAAAATCAGTTGCTGAGGCTGCTAAGATCTACAGTAAGAACAAATCTATCCATGATATTGTGAACAAGGAAAAAGTAATTTCTTCTAGTTTTGCTGCTGCACTTCAAACTACAAAAGTTATAGCCACAGTGTGTGATAAGTGCTTAGTGAAGATGGAAACAGTATTAAATTATATCAGGTATGTATGTATGGGAAAAATAGTCTATATAGGACTTGGTACTATCTTCCATTTCAGATATCCGGTGGGGGTTTGGGAATGTATCCCGCAAAGATAAAGGGTGACTGTTGTATCATACGCATATTATAGATGACATGGAATTTTCTTTAAACAACTTGAATTTAGTAGTACTTAAAGTGATTTAGATTTTTTCATAAAAACCTACACAATTTCATAAAAACCTACAAGATTAATTTCATATGTTAAAAATGAAACTTTAAAAATTTTTTTAAAATTTAAAATTCCATGCACTCACAAGTCACAACTCACATACATTCCTTGTCTTTTTCTAGGAAACCCTAGTCTACCAGAAGTTGGAATAAAACAAACCTTCAGGTATCCAGAATAAGCAAGGAACTTTCCGAATTAGAAAGCCAGTATAAATTGCAGATACATGCTTGAAAAAATAATGGGTATGCTATTATATTAGGATAATAACAGATATGGAAACACTATACAGACAAATCAGAGATTGACTATCTTATATCACAAAGCAATTTATTTCTTTACAAAATGGATCTCTGATTTACAAAGGGGTTTACCTCATGCACATTTATAAAGCAAGCTTCCTTCTTACGGCATTTCCTTGGGGCACACTTCTTAAGAATCTGAATATTCATTTGACAGTATTCATTGAGTTTCTACAATGTGCCCCTCACTATGTTAGGCTGTTAATTTCAATTAAGACAAGGCACTCTCTCTGTGCACGAACAGTTTCCAGTTTCTGAAGAAGATACATAAACTGACAATTCAAGCACAATGTCACAAGTGATGAAATAAAAATTGTGAACCAAGTGCCAAGGGGAGAGTGCATGTAACTCAGCCTGGAGGAGGTGGTGAGTGCCTTACTGAAGGGATGGCAGCTGAATTGAGTCTGGAAAAACTAGTCATTGGCGAATTAAGAAGAAGAGCAATCCAGGCAGAGGAAATAGCAGGTGCAAAGGCACTGAGCCCTGACAAGTAGATCGTTAGACAAGCGAGGCTGACAAGAGAATTGGCAGAAATGTAGTCCTGGGGGTGAGAGGGACAATAGCAATGAAATCCAGGATGTAAATTAGTTATAGGCTGTGGAGGGTTTTGGATATCATGCTAAGGAGTTTGAACTTTATCCTGCAGAAAATTGCGCCTGTAATTGCAAGTCTGTAAGACTTTTTCAGGGGACGATAGTATCAGTTTTGTTCGTTAGGAAAATAACTGGCAGCTGTGTGGAAGATGGGCAGCAAGGGGGAAAGACAGATGGCACAGAGAACTTTTTGGATACCTGTGTTAATGGACATCATGCCCTGGTAGCTTTAATGTGTAGATTTCACCCTCCGCAGTAAGGTCAGAAGAGGAGAGTTGTAGGCAGGAAGAAAGGTTGGAAATGAAGCATGAAGGTAGCTCGCGTAAGCAGACAGGTGAGAGACTGAGCTCAGAAAGGTGCAGGAATGAGCCTGCAGGTACAGAGTTCAGTCCAGAGAGGTCAATGGAGGCTGGAATCAGGATCTCTCATCTAGGAGAAACAGTGACAGGGGCAAGATACAATGGAACAGGCATTCAGGCCATAGGGTCTGAGAAAGAGGTGAACAGGCTTTAGGGAAGAGGTCACAGTGTGAAGAATGGTACTGAATAACAAACATGCCAGGGCCCCTCAAACTTTAGTTAGTATCAGAATCACCTTTAGGGCTTTGAAACATTCAGATCTCTGTGCCCCACCCTCAGAGATCCTAAGTCAGTAAAATCTGGAATAAGTCTAATAATTGGCATTTCCGCATTACCCAAGTGATGCTGATGCTGCCGGTCTCTGGACTAAACAAGATTCTAAGGAGCCTTCCAGATCTACAGTCCTCTGAATTGGTTTCAGGATTTAAAAACATTTCAGTGTTCAGATGTACACATTTACTTACCAGACTAGAGAGAATTCTGAGTTGGTGGAGGAAGGCCAGTTCCTGACAGATCAAACATGCAATCTGAGAGGCCCAACAGCAAATTAGGCAGCTTTCCATGAAGACCAAAGTGAGAGTTGATTAAAAAAAAATTGTTTTTGGTTCCTCTACAGGCAGCTGCTGGAAAACGGGACTAATGGTTGTTTGAGGAGTGAGAGAAAGGGGCAGGCCCAAGCAAGCACTGTGCTCTGATACTGTCTCTCCTGAAACTGGGTCTGCCAGTCTGGAAGCTGGGGGCTCTGCCCACCTAATTCATTGCTCAGGTAGTCACACAGGGAACACCTGGGCCTCTCTGGGTTGACTGAACTCAGCTCAGCATGAAGCTAACAGTTTCCGGGGCTTTCTCAAAATGGGACTGAAGGATTTTGTTACACTATTAAAAAGAAAAAATATATAGGTACAGATAATAAAATTCTTGGATTGATTACATTATTGTGCATCTTTTAATATGGCGGACTAAACAGGCCTCCAGAAACTAGGCCACATATTCTGGAGAGCTGCCAGTAATTATATGGCAGGAATGCCTATATAAGCAAGATGTTAATGCTCAACAATTATTCCTTTTTCTTTTTTCTTTTTGACTTAAGCTACAAAGGTAACAGTAACACTGAAGCCATCACTGTGCAACATGAGCAACAGATGGCAATTTGCTTAAATTTGCAAGAAGGATTTGAAATTTGAATTGATTAAAATACTGGTACCTATAGTAGATGAAAAGGAGTTGATTCATGTTTCAAGATCCTTCAAATATGGAAATTATTAATCAATGAGTCTGCTAGTTTACCACTAGGTATTAGCACATACAAACACCAAATTCCTCTAACATTCTTAGAGGATTTGCGACATAAATTCCTTTGGCTGGATAAGCAAACAAACACTCTATTTCCATGTCAATGAGTAAAAACAAAATTAATCAGAGCAACAGAACAGCTAGAACAGTGTGGGGGTATATATTAGCTGTTTATAGGTATTGATTGAATACATGAATGGATGAATAAATGAATGGAATAAAGCACAGAGTGGAGGTGACTATCAACCTACCACCAGACCAGGACAATAAAAACAAAAAAGTGTGCATTGTTTGGCTACAGAATTCCAAATTTAGAAAGCAGAAGATGTAGAAGGACAGGAGAGATTGGAGACGAAGAGGGGGCTGGGACATAGTAAAGGATGGATTATTGGTTAGGAAGGGTCTGGAAGATGAGGAAGATGAGTATAACAGAGAATTGAATCACTTAACTCCTAATGAAAAACACTTTAGCAAAATAGCTCTTCAGACAAGGAATGGAATAAAATCAGCATTGACATAAACAAGCTCTTGGTTCTAATTATCTGGCAAGCAACTGCTGCAGATCTCAAAGAAGTTGAGTGGGTGAGGCTGGATCTGTGGTTTTGGAGTCTACTCAAGCATATTGAAGGCTCTTAGGGAAACATAAGTGTCAGAAAGCTTGGAGTGTTGGGGATATCAATTTATTCAACAAGGATTTATTGATCTCCTACCAGGTACAAATATTTTTCTTGATACAAAAGTAAATGACGTGTGATTCTTTTCCTTAAGCATCATACAATCTATATGGGGAGGCCATACATGTTCAGAAATAATCATATAATAGGGCAAACTTTGATAAACACCTAAAAGTGTGAGGATGATTTGGAATAGTCATTCATTCATTCATTCGTTTTTAACAAAGTGTACAATCCAGTGGTTTTAATATGTTCATAAAGTTGTGCAACCATCACTATTATGCAATTCCACAAAATTTTCATCATCCCCCCAAAATCCTGTAAGTACTAGCAGTCACTCTCCATTCCTTCCTCCCTCTAGCCCCTGACAACCCCATTAATCAATTTTCTGTCTCTATGGATTTCACTATTCCCAATGGATTCCCCAACATAAGCTGACCATAAATGTAGAGTTTATTTCTAGACTCCCAAATCTATTCCAATGATGTTTATACCTACCCTTATGCCAGTATCACACTCTTCATTTCTGCAGTTTTATAATAAGTTTGAAGTCAGGAAATTTGAGTCCTCCAACTATGTTCTTTTTCAAATTCTTTTGACTATTCTGAGTCTTGCATTTCCATGCAAATTTCAGGATCAGCTTGTCAACTTCTGCAAAAAAGTCAGTAGAAATTCTGACAGAGATTCCATTTAATCTGTAGATTTTTGGAGTATTGCTGTTTTAACAGTATTAAGCTTTTAAATTCATGATCATGAGATATCTTTGCCTTAATCTAGATATGCTTTAATTTCTTTCAACAATATTTTATAGTTTTCAGAGTACAAGTTGTTACTCATTTTATTAAATTTTTTCCTAGGTATTTTATTCTTTTTGATATTATAAATGGTTTTCTTAATTTCATTTTCAGATTATTTATTGATAGTGTATAAGAACACACTGTTGACTTTTGTATATTGATCTGTATTCTGCAACCTTACTGAACTTATTAGTTCTAACAGTTTTTAAAGGGTTATTCAGAATTTTCTATGTGTAAATTCAAGACATTCGCAAATAGAGATGATCTTACTTCTTTCCCAGTAAGGATACCTGTTATTTCCTTTTCTTGTCTAGTTGCCCTGACTAGAACCTCCAGCAGAATGTTGAGTAGAAGTATAAAGAGTGGACATATTTGTCTTATTTTTGATTTAGAGGGAAAGCTTTCAGGCTTTTTCATTAAGTATAATGTTACTCGTGGGTTTTTCATAGATGCTCTTTATCAGGTTAAGGAAGTTCCTTTCTATTCCTAAGTGATGCCGTATTAATGAAATGGTGATGGATTTTTGCAAATGCAAAAAATAGACACAAAAAAATTGTGTCTATTGAGATGATCATGTGGCTTTTGTTCTATATTCTATTAATATGGTATATTACATGGTTGATTTTTATATACTGAACCAACCTTACTTTCTTTGGACAAATCTCACTTGGTTGTGGTGTACTTTTTATAGGTTGCTGGGTTTAGTTTTCTAGAATATTTTTGAGGAATTTTGAATCTGTATTCATAAGGGATATTGGTTTGTAGTTTTTGTTTCTTGTGATGCCTTTGTGTTTTTTAGAATCAGGGTAATACTAGCTTCATAGACTACGTTGAGAAATATTCCTGCTGCTTCTAAATTTTAGAAATACTTGTGAAGGATTGGTATTGATTCTTCTTTAAACAATTGGTAGAATTCACCAGTGAAGTCCTCTCATCCCAGGAAGTTTAAAAAACCTTTTTTAAATTGCTGATTCAATATCTTTACTTGTAATTGGTGTATTCAGATATTCTGCTGCTTCTTGAATCAGTTTTGATGGTTTCAGTTTTTCTGTCAATTTGTCCATTTTATCTAGATAATCTACTTTATTGGAATACAATTGTTTTTTGTCTTCCCTTATAATCCTTCTTATTTTTGTAAGGTTGGTAGTAAATTTCCTTCTTTCATTTCTGATTTTAGTAATTTTACTCTTTTTCTTGTTTCTTGGCCCAGTCTAGCTAAACATTTGTCAATTGTATTAATCTTGTCAAAGAGCCAAATTTTAGTTTTGCTGATGTTCTCTATCAGTTTCTTGTTATTTATTTATTTACACTTCAATATTTATCCTTTTCTTCCTTCTGCTTGCTTTTGTTTGTTCTTTTTCTAGTTTCTTAAGATTAAAGGTTAAGATATTAATGAAGATTTTTATTCTTTTTAAATATAGGTATTTACCACTATAAATATCTCTCTAAGTACTGCTTTCATTGTGTTCCATAATTACGATATGCTGTATTTTCATTTGGATTCATCTTGATTCATTTTCTAATTTTTCTTTTGATTTATTTTCTTACCCATTGGTTATTTAAGAGTGTGTTGTTTAATTTTTACATGTTAGTAAATTTCTCAAATTTCCTTCTGTTATTGACTTCTAATTTCATTTTATTGTGGTTTGAGAACATACTTTGTACTATTTCTCTTCTTAAAAATTTATTGAAGTTTATTTTATGGCCTAACATATGGTCTGTCCTGTAAAATGTTCCTTGTGAGCTTGAGAAGAAAGTATGTTCTGCTGTTGCTGGATTCTGCTGTGTTCTATAGATGTCTGCTAAATTAAGGTAGTGTACTGTGTTGCTCAAGTCCTTTATTTCCTTGCTGATCTTCAGTTGTGTTGTTCTTTCCATCATTGCAAGTGAGGATTAAAATCTCCAGTTATTCTTATTGAATTGTCTATTTTCTACTCAGTTCTGTAAGTTTTGTTTCATGTATGTTTGGATCCTGTTATCTGGGAATTTTATGGGGGGAATACCCACCAGGAAATGCGTGTTTCCTCAGACACACACCGTGTGTGTGTACACTCACGCACCCTCCACACAGATGTCTTTAAACAGCCTGTTCTTCTGCCTTCTGTGTCTCCTCAAGAAACACGTAGGAAACAGTTAGGCAGCAATCAAACAAGCTGCCAGCTAAGCACCAGGCGATTCTCTGTTTGAATTAGACAGGTTGGAGCAGAGAATCAGGGAGGTGAGAGGAATGGAAGACAGAATCACATTATCTTTCAACTGCATGGAAAATTGTATTGCAGCATCTATGGATAAGGAACAGAAATATTACCTCAAGGGCCAATAAAGCTAGAAGGCTGTTTGAACTTGTTGTATATATTCAAAGTCACATTGGGACCTTGAATGTAATATTCCTAAAGAGAATAGTTCATGTCAATGGAGGAAGAAAGAACATTTGTCTTCCAGGATCTGATATCCTCCAGGCACACCAGGATTCTTTACCTGTCAATGACAGATAAATTTGATACACACACACACACACACACACACACTCTCACAGTTGCCTCTTTATATATTTATTTTTCTTCCATGATTTTAAATTAATGCCTCTTCTTAGAAATCAACTTTTCTAAATGTGTTGTTTCATTTTTCTTAACTTATCTTCTTGATGCAAGAAGAGGCTCATAGGTTTTTTCTGAAGAATTTCTGTGTTACCTTTAACTCAACTTTTGATAAATATTGAATGACTTTGAGTTCAAATTGCTCATTTCTAGTGTGAAAAGCACTAGGTATAAGATTTTGTGCATATTTTAAAAGAAGTGAGCTGAGTATTCTTCCAGTCAGCAGAGCTGAGGATAGGAAAGCTGAAGAACCTGAGAAGGAAGGACAAATGCCCACAAAGAAAGGCCATTCTTCCCCGACACCTTTCCTGGAAACATGCACAAAAAGGTGAGGAATGGGACTCCTGGTTTGGGCCAAAACTCTCCTCAAAAAGCAGTTTTGTTTTTACTCCAGTTCATTGAAGAATAATATTCAAGACCCCAGAACTTGGGTACTTAATCATGTCCACAATGTTATCAGTCTAAAAATATTTTATAAGAGATATGACTGAATGCCTATATTGGGTATAAAATAATGTGGTAAAACACCAGTAGAATGTATTACCTTGGGCAATCTAAGAATTGCTTACAAATTGTCCACCTAATTTCTTTAATGAACTACTTTTCTATAGGTTTTTTTTTTTTTTTTCTAATGTTTGACTGTAACTCTTTGGTGTAGAAAGCAGGGCGGACTGTCTGTTAAGACCACTAAATGCATGACAGTAGAATGAAGCCATCTGTATGTATCAGAATGCTTATCTTTATTATTTTATTTTATTTTTTGAGAATGGGGAGTACATGCATCCAGGTTTTTGGAAACAAAAATAAAATACCAACCACCTTATGATGACATTGATTAAAAGGACCATCAAACCTATACTCATTTTACCCCATTTGAAATTATTTCTTCAAAAAGATCTTTAAAATAACATTAAAAATGTTGCTAACAACCATACATCTAACCATATGGTAAGACACAGGTTCTGTATTCATTTTATATTATTTTACTTATTGTTACTTTTAATATTAGATTCAGGGGGTACATGTGCAGGTTTGTTACAATGTATTCACTTAAAAATGGTGAATCTTTATTGAGCTAATGCAATGTAGGGCAGAACTGATTGGTCATAGAGTCAGCAGTGCTCTAAAGGGCAAAATTAAAGGTGACAAAAACATGGAACTATAAAAAGCAGAGAAAAAATGTATGTAAAGTTTTGGGTTGAACAGATCTGATGCTCATTTGAAAAACTGTAATGCATTTTGGGATTGAAAAACTTACAAAGTAATGGGTTGGGAGAAGTCTTCTGAGTCCAACTAGATAGAGTCATGCCTGCAGAGATGACAAAGAGAAACACGTGTCAATCAGCAGAGTCCACCTTTCAATTTTGTGGACAGAAGGTAGTCTCTGGATCCTGTTTGTCATGAGCTTTTAAAATCAATTATAAAATGTAATGAATTGATACCAGGTCTCAGGTAAAAATTGGTCTGGGACTTGCAAAATTTGGGGCCATTTAACCTTTAGTTTATAAAGCTGGGAAAACCAATTCTCCCAGGTTTCTACTAGGATGTGAGCTAATTTATTTTAACTTCTCCCACCAAATTCTTTCCTCCAGTATTATTTTCCAGCATCTACTCTTATTACCTGTTTTGGTGACCAAACTCAGTCATATTTATTACATATTTTTTGATCCCCCAAATGGAATTTATAAGATTTAAGACTGATACCTTCTAGCTGGCTTCCCTCCATTTTCATTTTGTGTGTTACCTAGAAAGAAGTTCTTGTCAACGTAGGCCCTTGGAAGCCAAATTCAAAATTTTCTGGAGCCTTCTTTAGAAGATAATCTGGCCGGGCGCGGTGGCTCAAGCCTGTAATCCCAGCACTTTGGGAGGCCGAGACGGGCGGATCACGAGGTCAGGAGATCGAGACCATCCTGGCTAACACGGTGAAACCCCGTCTCTACTAAAAAATACAAAAAAAACTAGCCTGGCGAGATGGCGGGCCCCTGTAGTCCCAGCTACTCGGGAGGCTGAGGCAGGAGAATGGCGGGAACCCGGGAGGCGGAGGTTGCAGTGAGCTGAGATCTGGCCACTGCACGCCAGCCTGGGCGACAGAGCGAGACTCCGTCTCAAAAAAAAAAAAAAAGAAGATAATCTATTGGTAGGAGGAAGTACAAACACCTCTCTTAATGTACCATGGAGGAGTTTTCCAGTGGTTCCTGGAGAGCAATTGATTACCAGGATAAGTTCAAATTTCCCGAGTACATTATACACTTCTCAGCTGCTTAACTTCTCCGGTCCAACCAGGAGTACAGATGGGCTAGTGGAAAGGTTCACCAGGAGAAGTGTTAAAGGCAGAGTGGGATCTTGTAGAGATGAACTCTAGCATAAACTCAGAAGAATCCAACTACAGAAGCCACTGATTCTTTGAATTCTGATGGGTTGGATACTTTGCTTTGTTGCTGCTTTTGCTATTCCATATTTGGACAAAATTATTTCTCTCACAAGTCAGAATCATTGTTCCTTTCTAGTTGGTGACATCTATGGGCTGCTCAGATATTAAATATTAATGGCCAGAAAGTTGTGGTATTGGAATCAAGACGAATTAACAACTCAGTTTTTTTCATAGTTTAGGAATCTGTAGGTCTGTAGGAAGAAGAAAGGATGCTTTGCGAAGGCTGAAAACACACACACATACACATTGTTCTTTACTCTTGCTACTAAAGGAGTTCTGGAGACCACTAGGTGTCAGTCTGCACAGATCCCTACATTTGTGGATGCAAAGGCAAGAAAGAACTCTATTCCTTGGAAAAGCTGTTCTTTAGGAGACAAAGGCACAATACTACACAAAATGAGTTTGATTTCCTCTTCCTTGCCAGAGAAAGTCTTTTATTTAGATCAGAAAGAAAACCCTCTTGGGTCCCTCTCCTCACATCAATCTTCTTCTTCTTTGTCTTCCTTTTTTTTTTTTTTTTTTTTTTTGAGTTTAGAGCAAGGAAAAGCTGTTTCTTCATGAAGAAACACATGTTGAAAGCTGAAGAGTCACGTGTGGGTCTTCCTCCAGGAGTCACATCCAGTCAGGTGCAGTATTTTCTTAGATTCCTGAGCTCTTCTCAGCAGAGCAAACTTTAAGAGAAGAAGGCCACTTTCATGGTGTAATTTGAAGCTGTGACTGCAAGTATTTCCCCTGCCTCAAATATCCACTCATCAGTTGGCTCTTCCTACCTGGAGTCATGTTTGCACCGATGAACTCTTACCCCTGGGTTAGGTACATTATGTAAGTAAAAACATTCTTGCTTAGATGTATATGTTACATGGTGCTCCTCAAGAGCACACTGACATTAAATCCAGTTATGTAACCATATTGTGTTAAAGTTATATTATCTATATATCCCCTTGAAAGACACAGAGAGTATAGAATTGAGGGTGTATGTTTCAATTAATAAAGATAATGGGAAGAGGGACAGGTCTTGATCAAGACAATCAAATTGGACAGGATTAGGCTATAGGAAACAGAGAGGCCAATTTGATCAGGGAGCAAAGAGGGACACTATTCTCTATCCTTGTTCAAAGTTGCTTATCTCTCTATTACTCTTCTGTGGGCACCCCTTTTCTTTCAACTAATTTGAAAGATCCAGAATGATCCCTATTTGGGATTATTTAATTCATGAAATAGTTGAGAAAGTGCACAAAAAAGGAAAGGTAATATGTGTTTTCCACTGGGCACTCTATTTTGTTATGCAGCAATAGAAAACGAACGTGCCTGGTGTATCAGAAGCTTACGGAAAGTGATTCGTTTGTACCCTTATGAGTTTAAACATTTTTATGGTATGTATGTATTACTTTTGTTTTATTGTATATTTTTAAAATTTATTAAGCTTCAAGTGTTCATAATTGAGTTGCGGTTCTCAGTTCACAGTTAATGTTACCGTTAATTGTGAAATGTCCCTATTTTATTTTTTTATTTCCTCTTCATCCTGTATCTACTTCTCATACCTGATAGACATCAATTTATGTACATATAAGTATATATAATATATATACAAATATATATCTGTATATATTATTTTTATATAAAACAAATCTATTATATATTGTTTACATATATGTAAAGATACACATGAATCTTTATAAAATATATAGTGGTATTGGTGGATGTGTGTGTTTTTAATATACATAAGCAAAGTTTGGCTGTAAGTTTCATTCTGTTTCTGATTTTCCTGTATTAACTAGGCTTATAATATCTATTAATGTTGTCTATCAGTCAACATATGCCCAGGAATGGGACTGCTGGACTGTATGTGTTATGTTACTTAATTTCATTAGGTACTACCAGATTGTTTCCTGAATGGCTATAACACATGGCATGCCCACAGCAGTGCACAATGATTCTTCCAACACTTGTGTGATCTGACTATATGAATGTTATCTTACATTAAAATCTGAGTTTATCATCTCCAAAATTCATGCTCTTATTATATTTAATAGTCAGGTAAGTTCTGCAGATGTTCAAGGACACATTTTTAAAGATGAAAAGTATAAATACTCAAAAGTACCAGGCATTACTATATCTAAAGTTAAAAGACAGGTCGTTATCTGAATATTTTTTGGTCTATTACTGTTTGTTGTTCTCCTTCAACTTCCTCTGACCTGATTGTGAGAGAAAAATAGGGGTGTGGAAAGAGATACGCTTGGCATATTGCACTGAAATATCAGGGAAACAGGCATATGTGTGTATAGACATAGATACATACATGCAACAGGGGGAAAGGAAGAGCGGCTAAGAGTTTAAAGTAAAAACGAAACAAGAGTGACACGTAAACAAAAGAGTATGTTTTCTCTTAAACACTGAGAGTGAAGGTGGTGAGAGTAGATATATGGAAGGGATTTAAAAAATCAAAATATAAGAGATGCACATATTTTCAGGGTACTTGTGGTAGTTTGATACATTCATATAATATGTAAAGATTTTCAAATCAGAGTCATTGAGATGTTCATCCTCTTAAATTTATCTTTTTCTTGATTTAGGAACTTTTGAATTATTCTTTTCTAGCTATTTTGATGGAAAGGGTTTTTAATATGAGTTTTTATGTACGTATGGTGTGAGGGGGAGGCAGAACTTCTGCTTCACCAGGTTGTTTAAGCCATCTCTATATACACAGCTTAACATTGGAAATGTAATACATCTGCAGAGCAATAATTAGTACTGTTGTTCTTGTGTGTTTGGGGAGATGAGGAAAAGGTAGAACACAATGACCGAATGAAGCTTTAGGGTCAAGTCAGCATGACTAATTTCTTCTTTGCTTTTTTCCTTTTGGGCTAAATTGTCCAGGTGTTGGAAAAGAAACTTGTAACCAGAATCTACTCATTACCAAATATTATGTTGTAATTACTAGGCATGCCAAGTTTAAATAAGTATCACCAAATCTGCTTATCTGAAGCACATCAAATGTGGGCTTTTAAAAGAAATTAAGGTCTATATAGGTTTTTCTTTCATGAAAAATCTTGCTTAAAAACGTATTTAAAAAATAGCAATTTGTCTTTTACCAATTTGATGACTGATTTAAGTGTAACTGTTTTATGTAAATCAGCAGCAAGAAGTATGCATTATGTATTGCAGTTAAATGATAATCCATGCTAATGGAAGGGACTGAAATTTAGATAATTGCAACCAGTGACTAACCAAAGGAAAAAAAAAAAGAGTAGATACCTTTTCGAAATGCAGTTACCTAAACACACACTCACACCTTTCAAGCACCAGCCTGACTTTCTCAGGGATGTGGTCTCCTCTAAGTTACCTGGGGCCTAAAAATAAGGCCCATATCCACTGTCCCCTGCATTAGTGTTGCTGATGGAAAAATAGAGGCACTAGAGGGGAAGGTTCAAGGTAGACCTGGAAGGTCACCCAGTTTCAGCTCCATCTGGTGCTTGATTCTCCTCAACTTCTTGTCATGGGACTGTCCAGATTCTATTTAAATATCTCCAAGGATTGAAAGTTCACTGCATCTCAAAATAGCCTATTCCACTTTCAGACAATAAATAGAAAGATCTAAGGTTGCTATATTTAAGCCTACATTTGTACACATTTGATATCCTACAATTAGTCCTATTTTTGACCATTTGGGTGACTCAGGAAAAAAAATGGCTACTTATTTCTAGTGATAGCATTTGGAAGGCATCTGCCATTTCAATCCCAAAAGTTTCCCTTTGTTAAGCAAAATATTGACAGTCTTCATGAATCTCCTGTGTTTGAGGTTTATTCACTATCTCGGTTATAATTCTCTGAACACCTTGTTTTTTTAATGGTCCTCAAAGTGTAGCACTTAAAACCAAGGATAACACCCAAAGAATAATAAGAAACTAAGAAGAGAGGAAATCTCTCAGAATAAGACAGGGTCAGGGATGTGGGTAAGTATAAGTCTGGGATGTTAAATTGTTTTAGTGTATATTTTAAAATCCAAGATGGTTCTTATAAATAGAATGAGGTTTTTTTTTAAAAAAGGAAAGTGATATAGGGCAGAATTAAAATGTTAAGGTCCTAAAACAAACAATGACAACAATGAGAAAACTAACTATAGAAAGTGGGAATGAGGTCATTCACAATGTCAAGGACTTTTGAGGTCTAAAGTCATATGAAAGACCAGAAACAAGTTGGGAAGAGCAGAAGAAACCCGTTAGTCTTTGTCTATTCTCTCTCTCTCTCTTTTTTTTTTTTTTTTTTAAGACAGAGTCTTGTTCTGTCACCAGGCTGGAGTACAGTGGTGCGATCTCGGCTCACTGCAACCTCTGCCTCCTGGGTTCAAGTGATTCTCCTGCCTCAGCCTCCTGAGTAGCTGGGATTACGGGCATGCGCCACCACACTCAGCTAATTTTTGTAGTTTTAGTGGAGACAGGGGTTCACCATATTGGCCAGGATGGTCTTGATCTCTTGACCTTGTGATCCACCCACCTCGGCCTCCAAAAGTGCTGGGATTACAGGTGTGAGCCACCGCACCTGGCCACCTATTATCTATTGATTGGATTCCTGGAATAACCTCCTTGCTTTCACTCTGGTGTCTCTTCATCTATTTTCCACACTGCAATCAGAGGGATCTTTTCACAACTTAAATTCCTTCCATGGTTTCCCATCTTTCCTGGGCTAACTACCAGTGTTCTTAATCTGACTTACTAGCCCTTGCATGATCTGCATTTTCCTCCCAGCCTTACCCTGAATCACTTTCTCTTCTGCAGCCCACACTGACTCTTGTCCAGCTCTTAGAACACACCATGGTCCTCGCATTGCCATGGTTTTCTTCCCTTTGTCTGGTTAACTCCCACTTGTCATTGAAAATTCAGTTCAAATGTCATTTTCTCAGGAAAACCATCCCTGGCCCTCCATTCTAGGTCAGATCCTTTTCTTAGGTGCTCTTAAAGTTTTTTTCCTTTGGAGCACTCACCTCAGTTTGTAATTGCATATTGACATGACAATTAAGTTATTGTCCATGTAACAGGGGTGTGTTTAATCACTGCCCCAGCTTGAGGAAAAACCTCTCACCAAGATTGGCCATGGATTCTCTTTCCTTCCACACCTCAACCACTCCCTATATTATCAGGATCTCACCTTGCATCTGGGGTGTGTGTGGACAAGGAAGGGATTGTTCTTGCAAGATGGTTGGAAACAGATTGATCAGTTTTTCTTTAGATGGTTACAAGCTCAGACAGAAGGCTACTCTTTCGACTATCCAGTGTTCTTCCAAAGATCAGAAGTAAAGCTAACGAGGTAACTTAGCAGACAGAAGGTGGTCTAAATAGAATAAAGACAAATGGTATTTGTCTTACAACTTATTGATGCTTTAAAACCTGAGCTACCATTGGTCAGGGTGATGGGGTGGTAGTTAAAGGTAGTAAAAACTGTAACTTGATTTGATTGATTCTGAAATTACTTAATTTCCTATATTTTAGACTCTCAAATATACTACTTTGTGCAAACCTATATTCCATGCAGGTATACCTGATTATCTCTGCAATCCACATGGCTTCTGACAACTGTCTGTCCATCCACAGGGGCCATTCTGATTCCCATGTGTACAGCTTGGGATGCTCTCCTATTTCTTTTCCACTAGTGCTGATGAGAACAGGGTACAAACTCAATTCAGTTAATTTCTGTATGTGTCTGGAACTGATGGCCATGTGAAAACTAAGCATTGGTGGGGCAGGGAGAGGTGGAATTGCAGGGGGTTGATGGCTACAAACTGACAAATTGAGAAAACAGGTCATAGAGAATGAAGAACAAATGAATCAGTCAGGTAAAGAGAAGCAGAGATAAGAAATGAAGAAAACACCTCTTCTGGATTCCTAATGGAGTTCTAGCTTCCAATTTCACTTCTATCTGGAAGCCTAACTGCTTTTTTGATGAACTAGCTGGAGTTAGGTTTGGTTATTCACATTCCAAAGTGCCTTAAGTGAAGCTCCTGTTCAGTTGTGTGTTGGCCTCATTTCCGACCTTTGGAGGGTGCGTAGGTCTGAATGTTTGCGTTTCCCCAAAAGTCACATGGTGATACCTAATCCTCAATGTGATTGTATTAAGAGGTGGGGGTCTTTGGGAGGTTATTAGTCATGAGGCCTCATGAATGGGATTAATGTCTTTAAAAGAAACTCCAGAGATTCTGTTCTAAGATGGCTGAAAAGGAATAGCTCCGGTCTGTAGCTCCCAGTGTGATTAACGCAGAAGACAGTGATTTCTGCATTTCCAACTGAGGTACCTGGTTCATCTTATTGGGACTGGTTGGACAGTGGGTGCAGCCCACGGAGGGTGAGCCGAAGCAGGGCGGAGCATCACCTCACCCGGGAAGCACAAGGGGTCGGGTCGTTTCCCTTTCCTAGTCAAGGGAAGCTGTAACAGACTACCTGGAAAATCAGGACATTCCTGCCCAAGTACTGCACTTTTCCAATAGTCTTAGCAAATGATACACCAGGAGATTATATCCCACTCCTGGCTTGGTGGATCCCACGCCCACAGAGCCTTGCTCACTGCTAGTGCAGCAGTCTGAGATCAACCCATGAGGTAGCAGCCTGGCAGGGGGAGGGTCGTCCACCATTGCTGAGGCTTGAGTAGGTAAACAAAGCGGCTGGGGGAGTTCAAACTGGGCAGAGCCCACAGCAGCTCTGCAAGGCCTGCTGCCTCTGTAGACCCCACCTCTGGGGGCAGGGCATCATAGCTGAACAAAAGGCAGCAGAAACTTCTGCAGACTTAAATGACCCTGTCTGACAGCTCTGAAGAGAGCAGTAGTTCTCCCAGCATGGTGTTTGAGCTCTGAGAACTGACAGACTGCCTCCTCAAGTGGGTCCCTGACCCCCATGTAGCCTAACTGGGAGACACCTCCCAGTAGGGGCTGACTGACATCTCATACAGGCAGGTGCCCTCTGGGATGAAGCTTCCAGAGAAAGGATCAGGCAGCAATATTTGCTGTTCTGCAATATTTGCTGTTCTGCAGCCTCTGCTGGTGATACCCAGGCCAACAGGGTCTGGAGTGGACCTCCAGCAAACTCCAACAGACCTGCAGCTGAGGGACCTGACTGTTAGAAGGAAAACAAACAAACAGAAAGGAATAGCATTGACATCAGCAAAAAGGACATCCACACCAAAACCCCATCTGTAGGTCACCAGCTTCAAAGACCAAAGGTGGATAAAACCACAAAGATGGGGAGAAACCAGAGCAGAAAAGCTGAAAATTCTAAAAACCAGAGCGCCTCTTCTCCTACAAAGGATTGCAGCTCCTTGCCAGCAACGGAACAGAGTTAGACTGAGAATGACTTTGACAAGCTGACAGAAGTAGGCTTCAGAAGGTTGGTAATAACAAATTTCTCTGAGCTAAAGGAGGATGTTTGAACATATCACAAGGAAGCTAAAAACCTTGAAAAAACACACAAATGGCTAACTAGAATAAACAGTGTAGAGAATACCTTAAATGACCTGATGGAGCTGAAAACCATGGCATGAGAACTATGTGACACATGCACAAGCTTCAATAGCTGATTTGATCAAGATAAAGAAAGGGTATCGGTGATTGAAGAGCAAATTAATGAAATAAAGCAAGAAGAGAAGTTTAGAGAAAAAAGAGTAAAAGGAAACAAAGCCTCCAAGAAATATGGGTCTATGTGAAAAGACCAAATCTACATTTGATTGGTATACCTGAAAGTGATGGGGAGAATTAAACCAGGGAGGAAAACACTCTTCAGGGTATTATCCAGGAGAATTTCCTCAACCTGGCAAGGCAGGCCAACATTCAAATTCAGGAAATACAGAGAACACCACAAAGATACTCCTTGAGAAGAGCAACCCCAAGACACAAAATTGTCAGATTCGCCAAGGTTGAAATGAAGGAAAAAATGCTAAGGGTAGCCAGAGAGAAAGGTCAGGTTACCCACAAAGGGAAGCCCATCAGATTAACAGCGGATCTCTCAGGAGAAACTCTACAAGCCAGAAGACAGTGGGGGCCAATATTCAACATTCTTAAAGAAAAGAATTTTCAACCCAGAATTTCATATCCAGCCAAACTAAGCTTCATAAATGAAGAAGAAATAAAATCCTTTACAGACAAGCAAATGCTGAGAGATTTTGCTACCACCAGGCCTGCCTTACAAGAGCTCCTGAAGGAAACACTAAGCATGGAAAGGAACAACCAGTACCAGCCACTGCAAAAACATGCCAAATTGTAAAGACCATCCATGGTAGGAAGAAACTGCATCAACTAACTGGCAAAATAACCAGCTCACATCATAATGACAGGATCAAATTCACACATAACAATATTAACCTTACATGTAAATAGGCTGAATGCCCCATTTAAAAGATACAGACTGGCAAATTGGATAAAGAGTCAAGACCCATCAGTGTGCTATATTCAGGAGACCCATCTCATGTGCAGAGACACACACAGGCTCAAAATAAAGGGATGGAGGAAGATCTACCAAGCAAATGGAAAGCCAAAAAACAAACAAACAACAAAACAAACAAAAACCAAAACCAAAAAACAAACAAGCAAACAAAAAAGCAGGGGTTGCAATCCTAGTCTCTGATAAAACAGACTTTAAACCAACAAAGATCAAAAGAGACAAAGAAGGTCATTACATAATGGTAAAGGGATCAATTCAGCAAGAAGAGGTAACTATTCAAAATATATATGCACCCAATACAGGAGCACCCAGATTCATAATGCAAGTCCTTAGAGACCTACAAAGAGACTTAGACTCCCACACAATAATAATGGGAGACTTTAACACCCCACTGTCAATATTAGACAGATCAACGAGGTAGACAATTAACAAGGATATCCAGGATGTGAACTCAGCTCTGCACCAAGCAGACCTAATAGACATCTACAGAACTCTCCACCCCAAATCAACAGAATATACATTCTTCTCAGCACCACATCACACTTATTCCAAAATTGACCACTATCATAGTTGGAAGTAAAGCACTCCTCAGCAAATGTAAAAGAACAGAAATCACAACAAGCTGTCTCTCAGACCACAGTGCAATCAAATTAGAACTCAGGATTAAGAAACTCACTCAAAACCACACAACTACATGGAAACCGAACAACTTGCTCCTGAATGACTACTGGGTACATAACGAAATGAAGGCAGAAATAAAGATGTTCTTTGAAACCAATGAGAACAAAGACACAACATACCAGAATCTGTAGGACACATTTAAAGCAGTGTGTAGGGGAAATTTATAGCACTAAATGTCCACAGGAGAAAATAGGAAAGATCTAAAATTGATACCCTAACATCACAATTAAAAGAACTAGAGCAGCAAGAGCAAACACATTCAAAAGCTAGCAAAAGGCAGGAAATAACTAAGATCAGAACAGAACTGAAGGAGATAGAGACGCACACAAAAAAATCTCTTCAAAAATCAATGAATTCAGCAGCTGGTTTTTTGAAAAGATCAACAAAATTGATAGACTGCTAGCAAGAGCAGTAAAGAAGAAAAGAGAGAAGAATCAAATAGATGCAATAAAAAATGATAAAGGGGATATCACCACCAATCCCACAGAAATACAAACCACCATCAGAAAATACTATAAACACCTCTATGCAAATAAACTAGAAAATCTAGAAGAAATGGATAAATTCCTGGACACATACACCCTCCTAAGACTAAACCAGGAAGGAGCTGAATCCCTGAATAGACCGGTAACAGGCTCTGAAATTGAGGCAATAATTAATAGCCTACCACCCAAAATAGTCCAGGATCAGACAGATTCACAGCCGAATTCTACCATTCCTTCTGAAACTATTCCAATCAATAGAAAAAGAGGGAATCCTCCCTAATTCATTTTATGAGGCCAGCATCATCCTGATACCAAAGCCTGGTAGAGACACAACAAAAAGGAGAATTAGACCACTATCCCTGATGAACATTGATGCAAAAAATAAAATACTGGCAAACTGAATCCAGCAGCACATCAAAAAGCTTATCCACCATGATCAAGTCCGTTTCATCCCTGGGATGCAAGGCTGGTTCATCATACGCAAATTAAAAAATGTAATCCATCACATAAACAGAACCAAAGACAAAAACCACATGATTATATCAATAGATGCAGAAAAGGCCTTCGACAAAATTCAACAGCCCTTCATGCTAAAAACTCTTCAATAAACTAGGTATTGATGGAGTGTAACTCAAAATAATAAGAGCTATTTATGACAAACCCACAGCCAATATCATACTGAATGGGCAAAAACTGGAATCATTCCCTTTGAAAACTGGCACAAGACAGGGATGCCCTCTCTCACCACTCCTATTCAACATAGTGTTGGAAGTTCTGGCTAGGGCAATCAGGCAAGAGAAAGAAATAAAGGGTATTCAATTAGGAAAAGAGGAAGTCAAATTGTCCCTGTTTGCAGATGACATGACTGTATATTTAGAAAACCCCGTTGTCTCAGCCCCAAATCTCCTTAAGCTGATAAGCAACTTCAGCGAAGTCTCAGGATACAAAATCAATGTGCAAAAATCACAAGCATTCCTCTACACCAGTAACAGACAAACAGAGAGCCAAATCATGAGTGAACTCCCATTCACAACTGCTTCAAAGAGAATAAAATACCTAGGAATCCAACTTAAAGGGATGTGAAGGACCTCCTCAAGGAGAACTACAAACCACTGCTCAATGAAATAAAAGAGGACACACACAAATGGAAGAACATTCTATGCTAATGCATAGGAAGAATCAATATCGTGAAAATGGCCATACTGCCCAAGGTAATTTGTAGATTCAATGCCATCCCCATGAGCTACCAATGACTTTCTTCACAGAATTGGAAAAAACTACTTTAAAGTTCATATGGAACTAAAATAGAGCCCACATTGCCAAGACAATCATAAGTCAAAAGAACAAAGCTGGAGGCATCACGTGACCTGACTTCAACCTATGCTACAAGGCTACAGTAACCAAAACAGCATGGTACTGGTACCAAAACAGAGAGATAGATCAGTGGAACAGAACAGAGGCCTCAGAAATAACACCACACATATACAACCATCTGATCTTTGACAAACCTGACAAAAACAAGAAATGGGGAAAGGATTTCCTATTTAAAAATTGGTGCTGGGAAAACTGGCTAGCCATATGCAGAAAGCTGAAATTGGATCCCTTCCTTACACCTTATACAAAAATTAATTCAAGATGGATTAAAGACTTAAATGTTAGACTTAAAACTTAAAAACCCCAGAAGAAAACCTAGGTAATACCATTCAGGACAAAGGCATGGGCAAGGACTTCATGTCTAAAACACCAAAAGCAATGGCAACAAAAGCCAAAACAGACAAATGGGATCTAATTAAACTAAAGAACTTCTGCACAGCAAAAGAAACTACCATCAGAGTGAATAGGCAACCTACAGAATGGGAGAAAGTTTTTGCAATCTACCCATCTGACAAAGGGCTAATATTCAGAATCTCCAAACACACACATTTAAAAGAAAAAAACAAACAACCCTATCAAAAAGTGTCTCAAAAGAAGACATTTATGCAGCCAACAGACACATGAAAAAATGCTCATCATCACTGGTCATCAGAGAAATGTAAATCAAAACCACAATGAGATACTGTCTCACACCAATTAGAATGATGATCATTTAAAAGTCAGGAAACAACAGGTGCTGGAGAGGATGTGGAGAAATAGGAATGCTTTTACACTGTGGGTGGGAGTGTAAAGTAGTTCAACCATTGTGGAAGACAGTGTGGCCATTCCTCAAGGATCTAGAGCTAGAAATACCATTTGACCCAGCCATCCCATTACTGGGTATATACCCAAAGGATTACAAATCGTGCTACTATAAAGACACATGCACACATATGTTTATTGTGGCACTATTCACAATAGCAAAAACTTGGAACCAACCCAAATGGCCATCAATGATAGACTGGATTAAGAAAATGTGGCACATATATACCATGGAATACTATGCAGCCATAGAAAAGGATGAGTTCATGTCCTTTGCAGGGACAGGGATGAAGCTGGAAACGATCATTCTGAGCAAACTATCACAAGGACAGAAAACCAAACACCGCATGTTCTCACTCATAGGTGAGAACTGAACAATGAGAACAGCTGGACATAGGGTGGGAATATCACACACGGGGGCCTGTCGTGGGGCGAGGGGGAGGGATAGCATTAGGAGAAATATCTAATGTAAATGAGTTGATGGATATAGAAAACCAACATGGCACATGTATACCTATGTAACAAACCTGCAAGTTGTGCACATGTACCCTAGAACTTAAAGTATAACAAAAAGAAAGAAAGAAAGAAAGAAGAAAGAAAAAGAAAGAAAGAAAGAAAGAAAGAAAGAGACAGAAAGAAAAGAAAGAAAGGGAAAAGGAAAGAAAAGAAAAGAAAAGACTCCAGAGAGCTAGCTAGTCCCTTTCACCATGTGAGGACACGGAGAGAAAGCACTATCTATAGGAAAGCAGCTGGCACTGAATGGGCTAGTTTCTTGATCTTTGAGTTCTCAGCCTTTAGGACTGTCAGATATGAATCTTTGCCGTTTGTAAGCTACCGAGTCCGTGATATTTTGTTATAGCAACCCAAATGAACTAAGAGGAGTGGGATGAGCAGACCCAGAGTTGCAGAGGCCACAGTGGAAGTTATGGCTTTGGAAGTGATAGTCATTGTACAATTAGAGAGAATAAGGCAATTATCTGGGACTTCTAAGGACGTAAAAATGTTTGAAATCATCACAGAACTCATTTAGGTGGTGAAGGGAAGGAAACTTTTTTCATTTACAAAAAACAAAAATATAACAAAAAGCAATTAGGTGGACACTGCACTCCTTTTGTTCCTTCTTGATCTATTATGACAGCGCTATCAGGCTTTACTATGGCTTCTTCCTGGACACTTTTCTATATATTACAATTATGATAAATTTAGATATGAAGGAATAAGATTGGGGTAATGCTATAACTAATATTTGTACAGTGCTCTAAAGCTTAGAAAGTGCTTTCACGGCCAGCCACGGTGGCTCACACCTGTAATCCCAGCGCTTTGGGAGGCCGAGGTGGGCAGATTACGAAGTCAGGAGATCGAGACCATCCTGCCTAACACGGTGAAATCCCGTCTCTATGAAAAATACAAAAAAAATTAGCCAGGCATGGTGGCGGGTTCCTGTAGTCCCAGCTACTCAGAAGGCTGAGGCAGGAGAATGCCGTGAACCCGGAAGGCAGAGCTTGCAGTGAGCTGAGATCACACCGCTGCACTCCAGCCTGGGCGACAGAGTGAGACTCCATCTAAAAAAAAAAAAAAAAAAAAGTGCTTTCACATATATTGTACTGCTATGGTTTATGGGGCACCTACTGGGCATCAGATGCTCTGCCAGGCCTTGCTGCACAATAGTTGATTCCTACCACCATACTCACAAGAAAACATTTAAAAATTTTTTTATTTTATGTTCTGGGATACATGTGCAGGATGTACACGTTTGTTACATAGGTAAACGTGTGCCATGGTGGTTTGCTGCACCTATCAAGCCATCACCTAGGTATTAAGCTGAGTATGCATTAGCTATTTTTCCTAATGTTCTCCCTCCCACTTCCATCACCACTCATCCCCTGACAGGCCCCAGTGTGTGTTGTCCCCCTCCCTGTGTCCATGTGTTCTCATTGTTCAGCTCCCACTTATAAATGAGAACATGTGATGTCTGGTTTTCTGTTCCGGCATTAGTTTGCTGAGGATAATGACTTCCAGCTTCATCCATGTACCTGCAAAGGACATGATCTTGTTCCTTTTTATGTCTGCATAGTATTCTATGGTGTATATGTACCACATTTTCTTTATCCAGTCCCTCATTGATGGGCATTTGGGTTGATTCCATGTCTTTGTTATTGTGAATAGTGCTGCAGTGAACATATGTGTGCATATATCTTTATAATAGAATTATTTATATTCCTTTGGGTATATACCTAGTAATGAGATTTCTGGGTCAAATGATATTTTTGGTTCTAGATCTTTGAGGAGTTGCCACACTGTCTTCCACAATGGTTGAAGTAATTTAAATTTCCAGCAACAGTGTAAAAGTGTTCCTATTTCTCTGCAACCTTGGCAGCATCTGTTGTTTCTTGACCTTTTAATAATTGCCATTCTGACTGATGTAAGATGGCATCTCATTGTGGTTTTGATTTGCATTTCTCTGATGATCAGTCATGTTGACCTTTTTTTCATATGTTTTTTGGCTGCAAAAATGTCTTCTTTTGAGAAGTGTCTGTTCATGTCCTTTGCCCACTTTTTAATGTTTTTTTTCCCCTGTAAATTTGTCTAAGTTCCTTGTAGACTCTGAATATTAGACCTTTATCAGATGGATAGATTGCAAAAATTTTCTCCCACTCTGTAGGTTGCCTGTTCACTCTGATGATAGTTTCTTTTGCTATGCAGAGGCTGTTTAATCAGATTCCATTGGTCAGGTTTTGCTTCTGTTGCAATTGCTTTTGATGTTTTGGTCATGAAATCTTTACCCTTGCCTCTGTCCTGGATGGTATTGCCTAGATTTTCTTCTAGGGTTTTTATAGTTTTGGGTTTTACATTTAAGTCTTGAATCCATCTTGAGTTACATTTTGTATAAGGTATAAGGAAGAGATTCAGTTTCAATTTTCTGTAATTTTTCTGCATATGGCTACCCAGTTCTCCAAACACCATTTATTAAATAGGGAATCCTTTCCACATTGCTTATTTTCATCAGGTTTGTTGAAGATTAGGTGGTTGTAGATGTATGGTCTTATTTCTGAGTTCTCTATTCTGTTCCATTGGTCTCAGTGTCTGTTTTTGTTCCAGTACCATGCTGTTTTCGTTACTGCAGCCTTGTAGTATAGTTTGAAGTCAGGTAGCGTGATGCCTCCAGGTTTGTTCTTTTTGCTTAGGATTGTCTTGACTGTACGAGCTCTTTTTGGTTCACTATGAATTTTAATGTAGTTTTTTTCTTCTAATTCTGTGAAGAATGTTAATGGTAGTTTGGTGGGAATATCATTGAATCTATAAATTACTTTGGGCAGTATGACCATTTTCACAATATTGATTCTTCCTGTTCATGAGGATGGAATGTTTTTCCATTTGTTTTTGTCCTTCCTTATTTCCTTATTCCCTTGAGCAGGGGTTTGTAGTTCTCTTTGAAGGGGGCTTTCACTTCCATTGTTAGCCATATTCCTAGTTGTTTTATCATCTTTGTAGCAATTGCAAATGGGGGTTCATTCATGATTTGGCGCTCTGCTTGGAATGCTTGTGATTTTTGCACATTGATTTTGTATCCTGAGGCTTTGCTGAAGTTGCTTATCAGCATAAGAAGCTTTGGTGCTGAGATGATGGGGTTTTCTGATGATAGTACCATGTGATCTGCAAACAGAGACAGTTTGACTTCCTCTCTTGTAATTTGAATATGCTTTATTTATTTCTCTTGACTGATTGCCCTGATCAGAACTTCCAATTCTATGTTGAATAGGAGTGGTGAGAGAGGGCATCCTTGTCTTGTGCCAGTTTTCAAGGGGAATGCTTTCAGCTTTTGCCCATTCAGTATGATATTAGCTGTGGGGTTTTCATAAATGGTTCTTATTATTTGAGCTAATTTATTGAGAGTTTTTAACACGAAGGGATGTTGAATTTTGTTGAAGGCCTTTTCTGTGTCTATTGAGATTATCATGTGATTTTTATCTTTAGTTCTGTTTATATGATGAATTACATTTACTGAATTGCAAATGTCGAACCAGCCTTGCATCCCAGGGATGAAGCTGACTTGATCTTGGTGGATAGCTTTTTGATGAGCTGCTGGATTCAGTTTGCCAGTATTTTATCGAGGATTTTTACATAAATGTTCATCAGGGATATTTGCCTGAAGTTTCCTTTTTTGTTGTTGTATCTCTGCCAGATTTTGGTATCAGGATGATACAGGCCTCATAGAATGAGTTAGGGAGGAGTCCCTGCTTTTCTTTGGTTTGGAATAGTTTCAGAAGAAATGGTACCAGCTCCTCTTTGTATCTCTAGTAGAATTCAGATGTAAATCTCTTTGGTTCTGGGCTTTTTTTGGTTGGTAGGCTGTTTATTACTGCCTCAATTTCAGAGCTTATAATTGGTCTATTCAGGGATTCAACTTCTTCCTTGTCCAGTCTTGAGAGTGTGTATGTGTCCAGGAATTTATCCACTTCTTCTAGATTTTCTAATTTATTAGTATAGAGGTATTTATGGTATTCTCTGATGATTGTTTGTATGTCTGTGGGGTCAGTGGTGATATCCCCCTTATCGTTTCTGATTGTATCTATTTGATTTTTCTCTCTTTTCTTCTTTTTCAGTCTAACTAGTTGTCTATCTATTTTATTATTTTTTTTTTTCAAAATCTACCTCCTGGATTTGTTGATTTTTTTAAAGGGTTTTTCGTGTCTTTATCTCCTTCAGTTCTGCTTGATCTTGTTTATTTCTCATCTTCTGCTAGCTTTGGGGTTTTCTTACTCTTGGTTCTCTAGTTCTTTTAGTTATGATGTTAGGGGGTTGATTTGAGATCTTTCTAGCTTTTTGATGTGGGCAATTAGTGCTATAAATTTCCCTCTTAACACTGTTCTAGCTGCATCCCAGAGATTCTGGTACATTGTCTCTTTGTTCTCCTTGGTTTCAAAGAACTTGATTTCTGCTGTAAGTTCATCATTTACCAGGAGTCATTTCAGGAGCATATTGTTCTATTTTCATGTAGTCGTGTGGTTTTGAGTGAGTTTCTTAATCTAATTTCTAATTTGATTGCACTGTGGTTTGAGAGACTGTTAGTTATAATTTCAGTTCTTTTGCATTTGCTGAGGAGTGTTTTACTTTCAATTACGCAATCAATTTTAGAGTAAGTGCCATATGGAGCTGAGAAGAATGTATATTCTGTTGTTTTTGGGTGGAGAATTCCATAGATATCTATCAGGTCCACTTGATCCAGAGCTGAGTTCAAGTCCTGAATGTCTTTGCTAATTTTCTGTCTCGATAATCTGTCTAAGATTGACAGTTGGGTGTTAAAGTCTCCTATTATTATTGTGTCAGAGTCTAAGTCACTTTGTAGGTCTCTAGGAGCTTGTTTTATGAATCTGGGTGCTCCTGTATTAGGTACATATATATTTGGGATAGTTAGCTTTTCTTGTTGAATTGAATCCTTTATGATACGTGATGCCTTTCTTTGGCTTTTTTGATCTTTGTTAGTTTAAAGTCTGTTTTGTCAGAAACTGGGACTGTAACCCCTACTTTTTTTCTGCCTTCCATTTGGTTAGTAAATTTTCTTCCATCCCTTTATCTTGAGCCTATGTGTGTCTATGCATGTGAGATGGGTCTCTTGAATATAGCACACTGATGGGTCTTGACCCTTTATCCAGATAGCCATTCTGTATCTTTTAATTGGGACATTTGGCCTATTTACTTTTAAGGTTAATGTTGTTATGTGTGAATTTGATCCTGTTATCATGATGCTACCTGGTTATTTAGTAGACTTGTTGATGTAGTTGCTTCATAGTGATGTTGGTTTTTGTAGTAGGTGGCAATGGTTTTTCCATTCCATATTTAGTGCTTTCCTCAGGAGCTCTTGCAAGGCAGGCCTGGTGGTAATAAATTCCCTCAGAATTTGCTTGTCTGAAAATGATTTTATTTCTCCTTCACTTATGAAGCTTCATTTCACCAGATAAGAAATTCTGTCTTGGCAATTCTCTTTAAGAATGTTGAATATTGGCCCCCAATCTGCTCTGGCTTGTAGGGTTTCTACGGAGAGGTCTGCTGTTCATCTAATGGGATTTCCTTTGTGGGTGGTCTGGCCTTTCTCTGTAGCTGCCCTTAACATTTTTTCCTTCATTTCAGCCTTGGAGAGTCTGATGATTATGTGTCTTGGAGTTGATCTTCTCATGGAGTATCTTACTGAGGTTCTTTGGGTTTCCTGGATTTGAATGTTGGCCTGACTTGGTAGGTTTGGTAAGTTCTCCTGGATGATATCCTGAAGTATGTTTTCCAACTTGGTTCCATTCTCCTCATCTCTTTTGGGTACCCTAATCAGTCATAGATTCAGACTTTTTACACAACCCCATATGGAGGTTTTTTTTTTGGAGATGAGGTCTTGCCCTGTCGCCCAGGCTGGAGTGCAGTGGTGCAATCTCAGCTCACTGTAACCTCGCCTCCTGGGTTCAAATGATTCTCCTGCCTCAGCTTCCCAAGTAGCTGGGATTACAGGTGCCTGCCACCATGCCCAGCTAATTTTTGTATTTTTAGTAGAGACAGGGTTTCAGCATGGTGACCAGGCTGGTCTCAAACTCCTGACCTCGTGATCTGCCCACCTTGGCCTCCCAAAGTGCTGGGATTACAGGCGTGAGCCACTGCACCTGGTCGTTCTTCGAGGTTTTGTTCATTCCTTTTCATTATTTTTTCTCTAATCTTGTCTGCCTGTCTTTTTTCAGCAAGATAGTCTTCAGGCTCTGAAATTCCTTCCTCTGCTTGGTCTATTCTGCTGTTGATACTTGTGATTACATTGTGAAGTTCTTGTGTTGTGTTTTTCAGCTCCATCAAGTTATTCTCTATCAACTGATTATTCTGGTCAATAGTTCCTGTAATGTTTTTTCATGGTTCTTAGCTTCCTTGCATTGCATTAGGACATGCTCCTTTAGCTTAGCGAAGTTTGTTATTACCCACCTTCTGAAGCCTACTTCTGTCGGTTCATCCATCTCAGCCTCTGCCCAGTTGTGCAGCCTTGCTGGAGAGGTGTTTCAATCATTTGAAGGAGAAGAGGCACTTTTTGGCTTTTTGAGTTTTCAGCATTTTTTCATTGATTCTTTCTTATCTTCAGGAGTTTATCTAGCTTCCATCTTTGAGGCTGCTGATCTTTGGATAGAGCTTTTGTGGGTACTTTTTGTTGATGTTGTTCTTGTTGTTGCTTTCTGTTTGTTTTTCTTTTAATAATAGTCAGGCTTTTCTTCTGTAGGGCTGCTGTGTTTTGCTGGAGGTTCATTCCAGACCCTATTCACCTGAGTCTTTCCTGCACCTGGAGGTGCCACCAGTGGAGGCTGCAGAACAGCAAAGATGTCTGCCTGCAAGGAAGACATTTTTATTCATTCTTTACAAATGAGAAAATGGAGGTTTGGAGAGCTTAAATGACCTGCCTATGAAAATTCAGGTGCCAGGGATTGAACCATGACTTTGGGTTACAGTTTTCACTCTTTTTGCCATGTAATGATACATTCTTCCTATAATATACAGAAAAGTGTCCAGGAAGAAGCCACAGATGAGAGGTAATACACTTTCATAAAAATATGCATGATTAGGTCAAGGTAATGGCAAGTAAAGTATCCAAAAATAATTGAGAACTATAAAACAGAAGTATAGTTTGACCCAATGAAGTCAAGAGTGAAAGTATCAGATTAATTCCATCCAACATCTCTGGCAGAAATGAGAAATGAGGCTCTCATCATTTTTAATTTAATTTAATTAACAAATTCAACAAATACTTATTGAATCCTTGTCCACCCCATGCCATGTATTGTGCTCTACATTGGAGATACAAGCTGAAAACACATGGATGCAATTTATAGTCCTAAAGGGCTCATGAACCACAGGGGAGACATATTTATAAACAATCTCAGTACAGTCACTTAATGGCACTGCAGAGGGTATGATATGTGCAGGGTGCAACAGGAACTTAAGTGTCAATCATGCCTATGTAATGAAGCCTCCACAAAAATCCAAAAGGCCAGGGAGCTTTCAGATAGTGAAACACGTGGAGGCTTACACATCCACATGTTGCCAAGTCCTTAGGGACAGGAGCTCCCACACTCGGGACCTTTCCAGATCTCATCCTGTGAATCTCTTCATCTGGCCATTTGTTTGGATTCATTAAAATATCCTTTGTAGTGAACTGATAAATGTAAAAATGTTTGTTTTTGCTGTGGTGGGTGGGTGTGGCAGGGTGGGATACACTGAAGATATCAATAAAAAAGTAGTGATTGGGCTGAGATGTTAAAGATGGGTAGAATTTGGTAGGTGGGCAAGGAAGTATTGTTAGCATGAAAAAAAGAAAATGTTGCCTATTCTTCTTATTTTAATTTTTTTGTAGAGATGGGATCTCCATATGTTGCCTAGGCTGTTCTCAAACTTTTGGCCTCAAGAGAGGCTCCCAGCTCAACCTCCCAAAGTGCTGAGATTATAAGTGTGAGCCACCATGCCTGCCCCTGATCACTGCCTATTCTAATTGCTTCAAGAATCCATGTGAAGGGGCAGAGTTTGGAATATTCAGAGCCAGTTTCTCCACCAACATGTGAGTCCATGTTTAAATTTTTGAATGAACATGGACTAGAAGAGGGAGTTGAACAGCACTGGGAAGTAGTTAGTTCTAACCATGCTACTATAAAATTTCCTTTTCTGAACTTACCATGTATAGCTCTTCTACATGCAGGGATGTGTGTGTATGTGTGTGTGTGTATCTAGACTTATATTTTTCTTCCTTTTGCTATTGGAAAAGCAGTGCTTACTGTGACAGTATGTAATTTGATAAAGAACTAATGATATTTCTGATTCTATTTATTATTTTCTTACCATAATTAATCAGTATTTCATTAGTATCACATTATGTATGTGATATAGATAATCATTGTTTACATGTTTAACTGCTATACCAGCTGTGTGCTTCTTGAAAATGTATGTTTAGTTTTTTGTTAAACAGTTGTTGGTTCCAGATGGAAACATATCATCAATATACTTTATTAGAAATTTTAATCTGGCTGTGGCATTCACTAATCAGTATACAAATAGTCAATTAATATTTAACAATTTAAAAATAATTGCATAATTGCACTGAAATGCTCAGTAATATCTTGTTGCATACTCTGAGCATTGCTTCAAGGAACACTTATTCAGATAAGAAGATGTGGAGTCATATAAAATGTCTGGAACAATTGCATGAAATTTGTGATTTTTAGAAATTCAGGTTTTCAAGACCAGGTAAGAGTATCTGATGCAATACTGATTTAATATGACATAATTTAATAAATGCATTAATAATTGATCACTGAAGAACATGTTAATTGATTTGTACATTTGCCCAACACAGTATAAGGCAGGCAACTACATGCATGTAGATCATGCATTGACAAAGACAGGATGTCCTCTACATGTGTCTCTATGTGTTATGGCCAACATAGTCCCAGTGGGAGCTATTCTTTGATGTTATAATTGAAGTCACTGGGACATGTTATTAGCTTTTAAAGTAATTGATTTACATAAAACCTCAGAAAAACACTGAATACCTAATGCAAACCCATAGCCGTAGTGATGTTAAATGTAAACAGCCTCTGGGAACTCAGTTCATACAGAGTTTGACACAATAAGTCACCAGGAAACTTATGCATCTCTGATGTGGGATCACAAAAGAATAAAAACTTTAGTTGATAAATACATGGAAGACCTGAGGATACTCCATGGTCATCCCAGCCATTCTGTGAAGAGCCGATCATGTGAGAAGACTAGTTTCCTTTGGGCAATGTGTGGAAGATGAAAGTAATACAGACAGCATATTGGGATTCTAGTGGATTTTATTTCACTCCACGTGGCATTAACGTTAGCAGGAAGTACTGATGTTGTATAGAAGCACTGATGTTCATATAGTAGTACTGACTTAATGTCTATCCTGGGTTAACATTGTCAGTAGATGACATTGGCTTAACATTTTATTTTTTAAGCACTAATCTGGATAATATAATTATGAGCATTATTGTGTGTGGACAGCACCAAGATGGAAGGACTTAACACCTCACAGCTCACACACAAAGAGCAGAGCATAATCTTTTGTGTCCAAAAACTTGAGAGCAGTTGCAAATCCTCTTCAGTGACCTAACAGTAGTCTGTGGCTTATCACTAAACTGAGAAAGTGCAAGGTGCTACCTTCTGTAGGACCCAATGAGTTGTAAGAATGACCTGCATGACATTTTGTTCTGACTCAACGATTTGTACTTAGTCAACACATAAAGAGACAATAAAACATTGTTCAAAACTCTTGAACTGGCCCCCAGATTTTGGCTGTGTTTTGGTAAGCCTATGAACATCTTTTTTCCATCACTCTTTGTTTCTTTCACAATGCTTTGTCTTCACTAGTAATTATGTATTTGTGTTTTGGATTTACTAGTTTTAAAAGCAACAGGACTGTGTCTTTTTAAGAAAAGTTATCAAGGTATTCCCAGTATCCAACACTTAGTTTGTGTTCTGAGTTTTTTGAAGAATAAATGAGCTGCATGTTTACTGGCTCTTTCGCAGAAGCCTAGGATTCAGCAGGTTCTTCTTCAAGGACTCCAGTTTGAACTTGAGCTATGCTGACCGCTAGGTTCAGACATGTCAGGCATGACTCATTTTTAGGGGGGTGGAGGAAGGCAGGTGTGAGACCAACAAGAGTCTGTGTCTATTTTGTTGGATAACTTACATGGGAGGAAGAGGGAGGGAGACATGGTCCCTAAGCCCTGTTTCCATGAGGACCCTGTGGGGCATAGGACATACATGATGTGTAACGTAAATAGGCAAGAGACAATCACTCCTTCTTTCTAGAGCTGTTTTGGCACCTCAAGGGTTGGCATCTTTTGGGAGGGTACAGGTATCACAGGCATGAATTTCTCAATAGAGGAAAGGTACCATTGATAAAAGAGACACATTCAATGAAATGGACTTCAAGCAGAGGGTGAAGGAAAAGTATGTGGCAGAAAGTGTGCATCTTAGACTGTCTCCTGATCCTGACACACTTTTAGACTTTCCCAGATATAAGTAGGGGAGGCTTTGACTTTTTAAAGTAGGTGGGAATAAAAGCCAATGTGCTGTGCATTATTTCGTGTCTGTGACATTATCTGTACCCACCACTTCATGAAGCCTGGGGAAATGTAGGCTGCATTTCTGCCAGAACATTTTTTTAATGCCCCTCTAGCTCATTGGTTGGCAACCTTTTACTTAATAAGGCCAACTGACATCTTTAATTGTAACTAATTGTCTTTCAGACTTTTGGTCAAAAAGAAGTTCTGGGTTGGAGATTCCATGAATTATAGCAAGTTTATTCCTAATTTTCCATGTTTGTTTCTTGAAGGAAGAAACAATAGCCTTGATTTTGTACTCAAGAAGAATGTAGATTCTGAGTGTGAACTCCTATCCTAGCTGGGAAACTCCAGGAGGGCAAGATTTGTGTCTTACTCACTTCTGTATCCTGAGTGCCTACCAAGTTCCATGTCTGGTATGGAGGAGATGCTCAGGAAATCTTTTTTGAACAATGTTTTATTCTACTTCATAACCACCACAGGGCAGAGTACATACACAAATAAGGGACTCAACAGATTCCACAATGGTAGATGTCTGAATTTCTAAAAAATATTTTTCCCACATCTCTGCTTTCTACGTTAACAGCTGACACTCTGACTTGCTCCCACCTGTGCTCTTGAAGATTCCACGCTACCTGTCAGCGGGGTTCCTGTCAGCAGGCAATGTAGCCCATGCAGGGAACATTCTGGAACTTGCTTAGTGCCTTTTCCCTCTATACGTTATTCCTTGTACTAAGGATTTTAGGTTTAAATTGACTTGTATGGGTCACTTACTGAGATTTGTAGAGAGAAATCACTGGCTAGGAGGCAGGGATGATACTCGAACCCTGGGCCCTGCCCCACCACACTCTACTTCCTCTCCCTCCCTTCACATCATCTCAGCCTGCATCTCCTGGTAATTTGATTCTTTCTGGAGGAACACCAACTATTTGGAATATCACGAACTGCCTTTTTAATGGATGTTGTGATGTCCATCTATAATTGTGATGATAATTTCTGGACTGAAATAATGACAAAAAATGCCTTAGGTTTCATTGGCCTAGTTAAGCCTGTAGTATCAGAATAAGGAATGTGTCGATCTCCTGCCAAAATTGTAATGGTGTCATGCTGTCCACATGTTTTGTCCATGGGAATGACCATCTGGGCTATATGCTCCACGGGAATGGAGCACACACGGGCAGGCCTCCCAGAAGGAAAACACCATTAGGGTTGCCTGAGACTCATTGCTTAACTGGAGGGAAGCTTTATCCTCTTCCTAGCTGTTAGTATCCAGGCAGTGGTGCCACCTGAGTTATAGGTATTATACACTTACGCACTCTGAGCCAGGGCTCAGGCAAAGACTGTTTTTTTGTCCTCAGTGTCACAGATAAATTGAAAGCTCTCTGTTATATTTTAGTTCTATTGATGTAAAATGTTTCAAATAAGAATACCATACATAATACTTTCCTTGACCAAGATGTGTAAATTAATCCAATGAATTGATGTATTCAGTTGATGCATATTTATTGAGTACCTACTATGTGCCAGACTCTTTACTCAGCCCTGGGAATACGTGAGTGAACAAGTCTTTAAATAGCTCAGAGTTTGCCAATTCAGTTTTATTCCACTTAAGTCTCCATTGTTTTAAAGGGGTATGTGCTCTAAGTTAGCAGGGTGTTATATTGTGGTGTTTTTTTTTTTTTTTTTTTTTTTTAGATGGAGTCATACTCTGTCGCCAGGCTGGGAGTGCAGTGGTGTGATGGTGTGATCTTGGTTCACTGCAGCCTCTGCCTCCTGGGTTCAAGCGATTCTCATGTCTCAGCTTCCTGAGTAGCTGGGATTACAGGCATGTGCCACCATGGCTGGCCAAATTTTTTTTTTTTTGTATTTTTTTTTTTTTTTTTTAGTAGAGATGGATTTTGGCCTCACCATATTGACCAGGCTAGTCTTGAATTCCTGACCTCAGGTGATCTGCCTGCCTCGGTCTCCCAAAGTGCTGGGATTACAGGTGTGAGCCACTGTGCCCGGTCTTGTTTTCTGTTCTCATTGTTTACTGTTTCTGTAGAAATGTGACTCAATTATATCCTAGGTTTTTTTTTTTTTTCCTTTCCTTTCCTTTGCTTTCATTTTCTCCTCCCTCCATCTCTACCTCCCCAGTCCCTACCACCCTGCCACCATCACATAGTGTTAGTCTAAGTGTCACAAGTACATAAAAGACAGTGACGAGCAATTTAATAACAGAAAATTAAGGTCTTGAGATGTCACTAGGAAGTGGAGAAACAGGAAGCTAGAGGCGCAAATATACTGCCATGTAAGAAACAGAGCTCTATCTGCACTTGTTGATTTTTTTAAAAGCAGTTTGGTGACCTGTACATTCAGAAAGTATTAGGAATACACTGACTGTATTAGCTAAGTGATAAATGGTCTTAGTGATGCAGTAGCTGTTAAGTGGAAGTTCCATCAGATTCCTCTTTTCTGAGAGTCTCCTATCTTAAATCTACCTGTCAATTAACATCTACAGATGCATGCATCTTTCTTGACAGGGAGCATGTTATACAAGAGCAGGTTGACAGGGACCAAGCCTGACTTTATTTGTGGGAGATGTCGCTTTTGTGTAGGCTTCTCCTCAGATCAGGGAGGGGCATAGCCACAATGTGCAGAATCTGAGAAACCTCCAAACAATCCCTGACTCCCACAGGTGGTACGTGAAAGCAGGCCTTCCTGATTTTTATTCTAATATAGATCCATTTCTATTTGGGATACATGCTCCTCCTTCACTTGGTCTCTTTATTACCTCTGAAGGACATCATCAAGGCTGGGCAATTGCTCTGGAGGAAACCAGCATCAGAATGCTAGGTGGTTGAAATGATTTGGCTTTGTACCCCACCCAAATCTCATCTTGAATTGCAATTCCCTGGTGTTGAGGGAGGGACCTGGTGGGAGGTGACTGGATCATGGTTTCAATTTCCCCCATGCTGTTCTCATGATAGTGAGTGAGTTCTCATGAGATCTGATGGTTTTAGGATGGGCTCTTCTCCTTACACTTCTGTCACATCCTGTCTGGCCGGCTGCCATGTAAGACGTGCCTGCTTCCCTTTCCGCCATGATTGTAAGCTTCCTGAGGCCTCCCTAGCCATGTGGAACTTTGAGGCAATTAAACCTTTCTTTATAAATTGGCCAGTTGGCTGGGCATGGTGGCTCACGCCTGTAATCCCAGCACTTTGGGAGGCCGAGGCAGGTGGATCACAAGGTCAGGAGATTAAGACCATCCTGGCTAACATGGTGAAACCCTGTCTCTACTAAAAATACAAAAAATTAGCTGGGCATGGTGATGAAACCCTGTCTCTACTAAAAATACAAAAAATTAGCCGGATGTGGTGGCAGGCACCTGTAGTCCCAGCTACTCGGGAGGCTGAGGCAGGAGAATGGTGTGAACCCGGGAGATGGAGCTTACAGTGAGCTGAGATTGCGCCACTGCACTCCAGTCTGGGAGATATGGTGACACTTTGTCTCAAAAAAAAAAAAAAAAAAATAGCCAGTCTCCGGTATGTCTTTATAACAATGTGAAAACGGACTAATACAGTGGTGGTGTTTGCCTTCTGAGGACATGTGGTCTGTGGAGGAAAGTGGTCCCCTGGGCAAGGAATTAGGCTGCTCTGGATGCTCAGAGGGACGAGAGGCTCTGCCTCCTTCTTGACCAGTGAGATCATTGCCCAAGTCCAACCTCTCAGAGTGATTCAGTCACTGACTTGAGTTCTACAGTCACTGCAATACCCCCTGGCTTGGCAGAAGTGAAACAGGTTTTGCATACACTATTTGTGATTCTTAGTTAAGTTCATGTTTCTTTAAGATTGCATAGTTTCTTTTGTTACTGTCTTTTTCTGTCCCCATTCAGTTGGAATGCCACATCAGGGTTGGGACTGTATTAGTGTTTTCACATTTCAACAACCACAAACTAAGTATTTTTCCAGTGTCAGTCACAAGAGGAAAAATATTCGTCTTGCCAATTTTGTTTATTTACTTGTTCATTTGTCATTCATTCAGTCAAAAATATCTTTTGAGCACCTACTTTATTCCATGCATTGTTGGAGGCATAGGAATATAACAGTGAACAAAAATAGACAACTTTTCCTGTGGTAATATTCTGGAAGGGAGAGAGAAACAATAAACAAAGACACGATATGTCATATAGTGAGGAATGCTATGCAGAAAAATGCTGTAGGAATAGGAGGGTGAGATTTTTGTTTCGTGTGTGTATTTTTTTTTTGTGAGATGGAGTCTCACTCTGTCGCCTAGGCTGGAGTGTGGTGGCAGGATCTTGGCTCACCACAACCTCTGCTTCCCAGGTTCAAGCGATTCTCCTGCCTCAGCCTACCGAGTAGCTGGGATTACAGGCATGCACCACAATGCCTGGCTTTTTTTTTTTTTGGTATTTTTAGTAGAGATGGGGTTTTGCCATGTTGGCCAGACTGATCTCAAACTCCTAACCTCAAGTGATCCACCTCAGCCTCCCAAACTGCTGGGATTACAGGCGTGAGTCACCATGCCCGGCCAGGAGGTTGAGATTTTAAACAAGGAGATCAAAGAAGTCTCTTATGGGAAGGTGATATTTAACTCAAAAATAGAAAAACTAACTGTATTTCCTATTTTCCTGGAATGCATTGCCCCCAGTCTCCATGAGGATTCATATCCTACTTGCCATCTAAACCATGCCACAATGGTTTTCAAGGTTTTACTGAAAAAATATTTGTTGTTTATCTGAAATTAAAATTTAACTGGGCCTTTTGGCTGGAACTATCATCTTTCAGTAATTTGCCAAAGTGATGAACATAGAGGGAAAGAGGAGAGATGTTTTCCAGGCCTTTCAGAAAATATTGAGTTGCTCCTATAAGAAAGGTAATATTGTAGACATTAAGGGAATGGGTACTGTTCAAAAAGGAAGGCCCTACAAGTGTTACCATGGCAAAACTGGAAGAGTCTACGATGACACTCAGCATGCTGTTGGCATTTTTGTAAATAAACAAGGTAGGGGCAAGATTCTTGCCAAGAAAATTAATGTGTAGATTGTGCACATTAAGCACTCAGAGTCAAGATAGCTTCCTGAAACGTGTGAAGGAAGATGATCAGAAAAACAAGGAAGCTGAAGAGAAAGGTATCTGGGTTTGACTGAAGCCCCAGCCTGCTCCATTGAGAAGTACACTGTGTAAGAACCATGGGAAGGAGCCTGAGCTGCTGGAACCTTTTCCCTCTGGATTCATTGCATAATAGACATAAAAAAATAAAAGACCTCTGGAGGTTTCTCTTCATTGAGTAGAAGTGTGATGTCCCCTCCCCCAAAGAAATCTTTAAAGCCAAAAAACAGATTTACATGTGTGTCCTGTGTTTCGTCTGGCAACCCTAGCACCCCAATGCCCTCCACTCCCAGCTGGAAATATTCCGTCTTCCTTAGGAACTGCCCTGCCACCCTCTTCCTCTCTCATGGCACTGTTGGCTCCTGTGTCCTCAAAGTTATATGGAGACAAATTTTATTGCTCCTGCTCTATAAAAGCAAATTAAAGTCAAACCTTACCTGATTCTTTTTTTAAATTTTTCATTTTTAAGTTTTATTTTTTAGAGACAGTGTCTCACACCATCACCCAAGCTGGAGTGTAGTGGCACCATTCTAGCTCACTGCAAACTCTAATTCCTGGGCTCAAGTTATCTTCTACCTCAGCCTCCCAAGTAGGGGACCACAGGCACATGCCACCACTCTTACCTAATTTTTAAATATTTTTTGGTAAAGTTCGTGTCTCACTTTGTTGCCCAGGCTGTTCTCGAACTTCTGTCCTCAAGCAATCCTCTCTCCTCAGCCTCCCAATGTGCTGGGATTACAGATATGAGCCACTGCACCCAGCCTGACTGATCTCTTTATCTCCTCAACACGTAGCAGAGAACTGGCACTTAGTAGGTGCACGTATATTTGTTCGATGGATGTACAGAGTGCTTATATAGACTTTGAGATGAGAACATTTGTGAAATAAGCAAGTTCTTCAGGGCCACAGCCTTTTACCTGAGAGCTGAATCATCTGTCACCTGAAGTTTGTGTTTCTCAAAATACTAAGTAGGCTAAATGTCTCAATCGTCTGCTCCCATATTCTTTTCTGTTGAAATATCAGGTGACACTTTGCTCAGTACAAAGTATTTAGGCTGCTCTTGCAGTAAGCACACACTAACACAGTTGCTCATTGACTGATATATATATGCATTTGAGAAGCCTCCCAAGGCTGGATAGAACTAGATACTCCAGCACTTGGTGATTGATCTGAACCGCTAGGGTGGAGTCTCTGAGGACGTTCATCTGGTTGGAATTCCAGGGAACTTGAAGAGTTATGTAGTTCAAATCTCCCCAGATTTGCAGGGTTTCCATCTAGATGTTTTCATCCCATTATTTGTCATCCAGCAGGTACCAAGCATTTCCGATAGCATGAACCATGTGACTTCCCAACACTCCTTGTGACTTTTAGTTCCTTTTCTCGCCCATTCCACAGTTTTTGTCTTCCCAGAGTATAGAGCTCTGGGCAAGCCAGATCATGTTTCCACCGGTGTCCTTTCTGCAAGTGTTTCTGGGGCAGCTGCCTCTGCCCTGTGTTATCTGTCACTGCTCCATCTGCTTTCTGTCTCACAGAAATTTGCCAAAATCTATCATCCTCTGATGGCTTTCATACCCTTGTTTCTTGCTGTAGGTTTATGCATTTTTTATCATTTAGTTTTTTTTTTTTTTTAAAAAAAAGCCTGTCTGGAAGGAGAGGAATTAAGCCTGTTAGTCTATTTTGCCATCTTGCAGAAGTCCGCAATGCAATCTTAAGTATTCCGTGTGACTCCTTTTTCCTTAAAATGTTTCTTAAATCAACCACGTCTAGTCATAATATCCCCACTTTCTGGGAATCATGACACGTAGGAAATTGTTGTGAATCCTGCAGTAGCCAGGGGTATGCTGGAGTACACTCAGACCAGTATGTGAGAGCCGATCCTATGGATCTCTTCCTAGCTCTGCCATGTTGGTAGCTTGGCATTGGCCATGGTGGGAGAATTTACAGCATGGAAATTGTCAAATGCTACAAATCTTACTTTCTCCAGCCCCTACACAGAGCCAGGCATCTGAGTATATTTTGTGGGAGCAGAGGTAATGTGGAATAAAATCTTTTTCCTGCAATACTTGGGCACTCATCATCCCTTAGCAAAATTCTTTATTAGCCTGGCTAAGCAATCCCTTGACAGTCAGGGAGTAGAGCTGGAGAGAATGTTGTACAATTCAGGACAGAGGAATTTTAATTGCAGAAAATCAGGTCATAAAGGCCCAGAGCACAGCAAATTTCAAGAGAGCCATTTGGAGAGGGCCATCCTAAAGAGGTATTGCTAAATGAAAGCAGGAGTGAATGTCAATTCTAACTTCAAAATTAGCTGAGGATTTTAGAGGATAAATAAGAAGAGTGCTTGATGCAGAGACAAAGTTTGTTTTTTCTTTCTGGAAGGAGCTGACCTTGCTGAAGCTAAGGTGAATCATTTATTTCCCCTTTTTTTCTCCCCCCAACAGGTACCTGACACATATGCTCAACTACCAGGAACAGCAGCAAGTGCAAACACCTGCTGGCACTGCTAATTACCAAACACCCCCCAGGATGAGGGCATGGGCTTAACACCTGGGCAGAGGTAGCTGACTCTGTTAGAACTAGAGAATGTTCCCTTTGCAGTTACTGCAGATATCTGGATCATTAATCAGAGAAATAGTGCTTTGTACCTGAGAAGCAAAGCCTGAGAGTCTTTTACTTTTGATTAGCAGGCATTTGTTACAAGAAGAACATAAACAAGATTTCCTTAGCTTTCCTGTAGTAGAAAACATTGACACCTTAGAAGAGTCTGATGTGAACTCATTTGTATTTAGGTAAAATTTGTTGCCTGAAACATTAGTGAAAGATGTACTCACTAGGTTGCCTCCTCTCTAAATGATTATATAGTACTTCTATATGATCAGGTTGTGCAGCTATTTATTTTAAACTGAGGGACTTTGCTAATGTGAGCAATGTAATGATTGTTAAAAGACTTCTGAAGAACACTATTTGACCATTTCCCTGATATGGTTTGGCTCCGTGTCCCCACCTAAATCTCATGTTGAATTATGATCTTCAGTGTTGGAGGAGGGGCCTAGTGGGAGGTGGTTGGATCATGGGGGCACATTTCCCTCTTGCTGTTCTCCTGATAGTGAGTTCTCACAAGATCTGGTTGTTTAAAGATGTGTAGCACTTCCCTCTTCACTCTCTGTCTCCTGTTGCCATGTGAAGATGTGCCTGCTTTCCCTTTGTCTTCTGCTATGACTGAGTTTCCTGAGGCCTCCCCAGCCGTCTCTTCTGTACAGTCTGCTGAACTGTGAGTCAATTAAATCTCTTTTCTTTGTAAACTACCCAGTCTCAGGTAGTTCTTTATAGCAATGTGAGAATGGACTAATACATTCCCTTTCCTTTTTACTATGCTCTGCTGCCTTTTTAGTATTTCTAACTTATTTGTTGTTGGAAAATTAATAATGGCAATATTTTTTGAGTATTTTCTACATCCCATTGTGCCAGGCACTGTGGTAAGAATGCCATAAAAATGAATTCATTTAATCATTAGAACAACTCCTTTAGAAAGGAATTGTCTCTTATTTCCCCCCTCCTACACCTAATTTACATATGAGGAAACTGAGGCTTGGAAAGGTTAAGAGAGTTGACTAAGGCCTCTTTCCATCTATCTGGACTGCCCGTTTTGATGCTTTTGAGGTCTACATGCAGGAGAGAGCTGTCTCTTGGTACGTATCTCAGAATGGGATATTTTGACATTCTTTCAATTTTGAGTCTCTCACACCTCAAGTTTTTTCCTCACTCAGCTGATTTGTGACAAGGGTCCCCTCTGTCCTCCTGGGACTATGCGTCAGGCATGTAGCCTGTGCTTTCTAGAAAGGGAACTAATGTTTTGTGGCTTGGAGCAAATGTTCACGACCAACCTGTACAGGGGACTCATATCAAGATTAGATCCGGGTTTTGAGATTAAGTGAAGTCATTGTTTTTCTGGTTGTGTGCTTATACTTTATAATTGATATTATTGTACACTGTGTTGTAAATGTTAGTAATTTTCTACTTGTCTGCACTGCAGATGTTTAAAGGATTTTTGTAGTTATTTTAGAATAATGAAAAATGGGAAAGTCTGTGTCTTCCACTCATGAACCTGAATATAATTTCTACTTTCAAGATAATGTAAAAGGAAGTATATTTCATCTAGGCACCATGGCTAGAAAACAAAAAGCAACAAGAGCCCTTTGAAGACAATTAATCTTCCTCAGAGTGGTATCTCTATTGCAGACATAATCCAAAAGGGAGCTTGGTTATTTATCTGCTGCCATTTGAGGAGATAACAAAAGTTAAGATTTCTTCAAAGCAAGTGCTAATCACATAACTTTTACCTAAACATTTACAAATTAACATGAAACTATCATTCTAGGAAATACTTGGACTTATTTGAACCTCTTTTATATTCACCAGAATTGAAGGGATTTCAAATCAAGGTGAGATAAATTGCATTGAGTGTTGCTTCTCAAAATGTAGGCTAAACCACCTGCATCAGAATTAAATGGGCTGCCTGTTAAAAAGCAGGTTTCTTTTTTTTTTTTTTTTTTTTTTTGAGGCGGAGTCTTGCTTTGTCGCCCGGACTGGAGTGCAGTGGCCGGATCTCAGCTCACTGCAAGCTCCGCCTCCCGGGTTTACACCATTCTCCTGCCTCAGCCTCCCGAGTAGCTGGGACTACAGGCGCCCGCCACTTCGCCCGGCTAGTTTTTGTATTTTTAGTAGAGATGGGGTTTCACCGTGTTAGCCAGGATGGTCTCGATCTCCTGACCTCGTGATCCGCCCGTCTCGGCCTCCCAAAGTGCTGGGATTACAGGCTTGAGCCACCGCGCCCGGCCAAAAAAAAAAAAGCAGGTTTCTAGGCCCCAACTGGACTTATTGAACCAGAATCTTTGTGTTCTGGTCCCAGGAATCTGACTTTTTAGAGAGTTTTTCAAGTGACTCCCCTCTTCCTACTTCACACACTGATTGAGAGCTACTGGAATCGAGGAAAATACCTCAGCTTTATTATCTCACAGACCTGGATCTTGGCTATGTCATTTCACAGTAGAATGACCTTGGCAAAATGCTGAACTTCTTCATCTTCCTGTTTTCTCATTTGTAAAATGAGAATAATACTACTTTCCTATAAAGGATAGATGTCATGTATAAAACCACCTTTTACAGTGCCTGGCATATTGTAAACTCTCAACACATGCAGCTATTATTACCGCTCATGCATCACTATGGTGAAATAGCCTCTCTGGATGCCAACGGAACTGAGAGTCTCATAATACATCATTTCATACTTTGCATCAATTAACTTTTCAAGAGGTTAACCTGAAGTGCAAGGAAGACATTGATGGAATGGAAGAATGTGTCATTCAAGAAAGCTGTGGTCACCTGTGGTTTGAGAAGTGCCCTCTCCCAGAGCAGTGGTTCCTAAACCTCAGAAACCATCAGACACTCAGGGAGTACTTGTTACACATGCAGATTCTGGGACTGCACATCGTGCTGGCCAAATCAGAGCTGTGACATGGAGACCCAGAATGTGTATATATAATAAGCTTCTAAGTTGATTCTTAGGAAGCATAGACCAATTTTGGGAAGCACAACCTAAGGAACTAAATGTTTTATCTCCCTGATGTTATAGAACTTTTTTCTTCCTTCTGATCCAAACACTGAATCTGGAGAATATGACTTCAATTGGCCATGGTGATACTAGTAGTAGTAGTAATAATTAGTAAAAATAATAACAGTCATTGAGCCCTTCCGGTGAGCCAAGTATTGTTTTAAACTTTAGATGCATTGATTATTTAATCCTCACAGCAGTGCACAAAGACAGGTGGTATGATTCTCTACAGAGAGAAAACAGGCAGGATTGTCAAGTGCAGAGCAAGGCTGGGAAGCCTGTGCTCTTAACCACTAGGCTACACTGCATCGTTCTACTTAAGCAAAGAGAAGATGAATTTGAGAGTTGGTTAAGATACATTGAGTTCCTTCCCTCTGCATTTCTAAAGTAAGAAAACAGCTTTACGTCTTTAGTTTAAATAAGACTCAAGTTTTGCTAGTTAGGAGCGGGGGGAGGGTTTGCAGCCAGGTCAGCCTTCTGGGAAGTTGGTGTGGGGAATGGACCGACCCAGGCAGACACCACAGATGTTCTGGAACAGTCTTGTCAGGTAGGTTGAGCCAGATTGTGGGATCATGGTTAGACAGAGGCACTGGCCTGGCCTTCTCCCCATTCACTGTGACACGCTGGCACACTGCGGGATTCACAGGGAGGGGCTGCGCAGTGTTTCCTCCCTAAGCATGACTGTAAGCTGAAAAAAGCTAGCCTTAAGGCTCAGCACTGTACTCCTGCCAGGAAAGCAAGCATCTTCCTGCTTGGAATCCTCCAGGGCTTGTCAGTCCTCAGAGGCTATTTCCTTTTTTTGCCTCAGGCCCAAGACTTCATTTTTTTTTTTTTTTTCTATTAAGTCACTCTTCCTTCAAAAATGGCTGGTGTTTCCGTCTTCAGTGTCCCTGAAGATAAGCTTACAATCTCTTTTTATTATAAGTGTCTTACTATTAGTTGCTGGAGGGAACTAGGAAATGGCAGAAACCAAACCTAATGAGCACAGCCAGAATACACAGAAATGGAGAATCAAATAGTGTTTTCAATACAGCCGATGTACCCAGGATTGTTCCTGATTCCCTTTCTCCTTCAATCAGGTTATCTTTTGTTCATTTCATCTCTCCTAACCTCTGCAGTTCTGATGTACCAGAGAGGACTCCTTATCAAGCTCAGTCTGTCCACTGAGCAAGCAGGCCTGGTGACTTTGCTATGTAGAATAACTGTTGTTAATACTATGTACTAAGTCCTGTTTCTAGGGCTTCTAATGCTCTGCTTTCTCCAACTTGAGTGTACAAGAGAATCTCCCAGAGATTTTGGTATAATTGCTGGACCCTACCCCTGGAGTAGGTCTGCTATGGGAATGAGAATTTGCATTTTCCTTCCTTCCTTCCTTCCTTCCTCCCTTCCTTCCTTCCTTCCTTCCTTTCTTTTTTTGAGACAGAGTCTCACTCTGTTGCCCAGGCTGAAGTGCAGTGGCACGATCTTGGCTTACTGCAACCTCTGCCTACTGGGTTCAAGCGATTCTCCTGCCTCAGCCTCCCGAGTAGCTGGGATGACAGGTGCACTCTACCATGGCTGGCTCATTTTTGTACTTTTAGTAGAGACAGCATTTTGCCATGTTGACCGGGCTGGTCTTCAACTCTTGACCTCAGGTGATCCTCCCACCTTGGCCTCCCAAAATGCTTGGGATTACAGGCATGAGCCACCATGCCAGGCCTTCTTTTTATTTTATTTTATTTTACTTTTTAATTTTTTTTAGACAGGGTCTTGCTCTGTCACCCAGGCTGGAATTCAGTGGCCCAATCACAGCTCACTGCAGCCTTGACTTCCCACGCTCAAGTGATCCTCCCAACTCAGCCTCCCTAGCAGCTGGAACTATAGGCATGTGCCACTACACCCAGCTAATTTTTGTGTTTTTTTGTAGAGACGGGGTTTCACCATGTTGCCCTGTTGGTCTTGAGCTCCTGGCCTCAAGCAATCCACCTGCTTCGACCTCCCAGACTGTTGGAATTATGAGAATGAGTCACCACACCTGGCTTGGATAATTTGCATTTCTCAGAGCTTCTTAGCTGCTTCTGCTGCTTCTGGTGAAGGAACTACACTTAGAGAATCACTGTTCTGCTAAACCCAGGCCTGTAGATATAACTCAGGCTGACAGATCAGTCATTCCAAAGAGTAAGGGGATCACCAGATAAAATACAAAATGCCTGTTTAAATTTGAATTTCAGGTAAAAATGAGTTTTTAATGTACAGATGTCCCGAATATTGCATGGGAAATACTTATACTAAGAAATTATCTGTTGTTTATCTGAAATTCAAATTTATTGGAGTGTCTGTGTATCCCGCATATTTATTTAAGTCTGGCAACTCTATTTCAAGAGCAGATTTGTGAGCCTCTTGATAGTATAATAGCTATCCTGGTGACTCAGGCTATCTTCTTTGGTATTTTCCTTTCACCTCTCTAGCTTTCAGGCTCCTGGCATGGATCTCCCAACTTTGAGATGGGTCCTTCCTGTCCCAGTCTTCCACTGAGACACCCTCTAGGATCTGTTATTATCCCAGAGTAACTGCAGTAGTGTCCCCTGGAGCTTAGTATGACCATGTGTCCCCAGGGGGACATTCTTTTTCTGTATCTGAATCTTTCAATATGCTTTAATAGTGAGGATTTCTGGTCAAGGCAAAAGGTGAAGCACACAAAATACACAGTCAGCTTCCTACTTTGTTAATGCCAGGATCAGCTAGGCTGATGCACCGGAGGACTCCTTATCAAGCTCAGTCTATCCACTGAGCAAGCAGGCCTGGTGACTTTGCTATGTAGAATAAATGTTGTTAATACTATGTAGTAAGTAACTTGGCAAGTTAAAGATTGTCAGGTTAAAGATTGGAATCTGTGTTTACTTTTAAAATCCCAACATTTCTCCTGTAGATGCATTTCTGAAGTTTGACAAGTTTACTTGCTAGCATGTGTCAACTTCAGAAAGTTGTTTGTAAAAGTAGCAGGAGATTTTATTTGGCACTGATTATAAAAAGGATGATAATGACAAGACAAATCCTAAAATTATGGAATGGAGATCAATCTTATGAGACCTGGGTTCAATTAGAGTTTAACACCCAAGACCGTGTCTTCCACTTCTGGTCATTTCCAAAAGGAACACTGTATTAGAACTCATAGCCCATCATCATGGTGAAGACCGCAGGGTTTGGATCTCACAATTTTCTGGAGTTAACATCTAGAAAGACAACATAGTTCTCTTTTTTTCAGATACTAATTATTCTGATTCAAAGAGTAGTATCTTGAAGTGTTTTTCCAGTAATATAGTCCTATTTCTAGCACTCTAATAAAGCTAATCAGAGCCCTGAGGCTTTATTTTTGTTTTTCTCTGAGGAATGGAGTCCTGTTAAGTATTTGCGTCATAATTCTATAACCTACCATTGTTTGAGAAACAGATGTTAGAAGAGATTGCAGTCAAAAGCAAGAATAAATGACTAGCTGAGAACAAATATTTATTTTTGCATGCTATGCCCATCTATCTAGTGCCTTCCCATAATGATTAGTTGATGAATGAAAAGTCAAGTAATAAATGTGTCTGTTGTTTGTGTGCAAAAATGTTATTACTAACGCACCATTAGCAGTGGCATACATTTTGAGTGTCTTTCCATTAGTCATGATGTATTTGGTTAATGCTGCTCATAGGCTGTTGCCTGACTGTACTGGCAATCAGTAGCTGGCATCTGCAAAGTAGATGGCCAAGAATTTCTGGTGTTTTCTGTGGTCAAGGAAAAGGGCCAGATTTCTGCTTCTAAGGAAGAGTGAGCCCATTTTGTCAACCTCGTTAACATTGTGTCTTTGTACTGCATAGCACGTGCTGTAATACTACATGGCAACAGATGGGGATAGCAGAGATTTGGAGGATTTAATAAAGTTGAAAGGTTTTACACATTTTCTTACCAGGAAAACCAACCTCCTCTGTTGCTGCTATACCCTCCATGTGCTAACTAAAGACCAAATATAGCAGCAGGAAAAACAGTAGCCAGTTAGTGAGTTCTCTATTTACATTCCAAACTAATAAGCTATTTTTTTGTTTGTTTGTTTGGCTTAACAGATTGTGCTTTATTTACAAACCATTAACCAGCCATTAATAAATGAAACAGTTTGGATTTCATAAATATTTTTTAAATCACACAACTCATTTAACATTTTAATACTCAGAAATAATGTCTGTTTTAGGCGAAATCCAAGGTTTAACTGAGATCTTGTTACCTGCAAATAGTCCAGACTTTCCGATGCAATCCAATGGAGTATTGGGAGTGGACTTCATTTAGGTCATGACTCTGCCATTTACTAGTATACGACCTTGGGCAAGTTACTCAAGTTCTCTTTGCCTCAGGTTCCTAATTTTTGTCAAATGGAGGCAGTCATTACCAACCTCATAGGAATGATTCCGGCATTAAATGAAACAATGCTTATCAAGTACTTAGCACAGAGTGAGCACTCAATATATATTAGCTGTAAATAGAATAAAATAAGACAAAATGTAAACTCTGTCCTTGGCTATGCCTTGATAAATCTCTTATTACATTTCCAATTATTGCATGAAGTAGAGACTATATTGGCTACTTGCCAAAATTCAGCCAATGATTATCTAAATTTTGGAATAAACACATTTTATACACTAGGAATTCACTGGATACCACCAGTAAATACATTAAGGGAACACCTAATAAATTAAAGCCTCTTATATTTTAGGCCATCCTTCTAGAATAAACTTTTATCTAAAGCTGTGAAGAGATAGTACTAAATAAATATAGTTTCATTTGACTTCATTAAATATAGGTTTTTTCTAATACCATTTTCTCATTTATTAATAAGCTTTAGTAATTTAAAATTCTCTTAATTGTTCTTCTCTGTAATAATATTTCAACTGACCTGGACTGTGAAATCATATATTAATTATATGCTTTACACTGAACATTTTAACACTGATTTTCAATTTCTACTTGGTGAAAATGTTATGTTTTTCATATAGCATGTGCTTGAAAAGTAAGTTTTTTGCACTGCAAGTTATTGAAATACAATAATCCAATGATAACAATGACATACAATTCAATAAGTGTACATACAATAATACTGTGCCATATTTATAATTTGTTTTGATTGATTAAATTGACTTTACATTAATTGTTTTGGATTTGGCATTGGCACTTTGATAACACATATATTTGTAGCTTGGTGCATTTTCTCTTAGGGAAAATGAGGAGGGAGAGCAAGTGTGTCTATGGTGCTAAGAAAGGAGGATGTTTACTTGGTCAGTGTAATGTTGGATCCATCAAACTAAGGGGACCAGCTTCATTTATGCAGACTCTAACCTTTGCCTGCTATAGTCATTGCTAACATGAGGACAAAAGCTGCAGTTGGAAAGATCTGAGAAGAGAAAGCTTAAAGTGGAGGAAACTCTAGTCTTTTGAAATATATCTTATGGTTGTGAGGGTGCTATGGTTGTTATTTGTATGGAGAAACGTGACCAACCCATTAGACTTCAAAGTTATACTTTTACGCATTTATCATAATTTCCCCTATCAAAAGTCATGGTGTATGTAATCACTTCTAATTCTAGAGGCTGGTTATTGTTGTTGTTTTTAATTTATTTGCATCATTTATTTGCTTCATGTCATTGTAACCCTCCTTGTTGAAATCTTCCAGGAAGCAACCCTTGTTTACAAGAGGAAACAAACAAGCTTTCCTCTTGTAAAAGCTCCTGTAAGTCCAACTTTCTTTTGGACATACATCCTTCAGTATATTGGGTGTATCATTCCACTGACTGTAACGCCAAGGATTTTCATAATCACTTTTTACCCCTGGCATATCATATTGCAGGAGGTATTTTGAAGGTTTTGTTTCTCCTCCATTGAAGTATTGTTTCTAGGTCTATGATTTTTGGATTTGGGCAGAAGTACCACTAAGCCCTTGGAAAACCGGTGAGTGGAAACTGCACTCTCTTGAGGGCTTTGGATTCTGTCGTTCTGGCTCTCTCTGCAGCAGTCATGGCTTGGTGACAAGGGATAGTAGTGATGGAAGAGAGTTGGACAAGTTAGATGAGGTGGCATCAGTGGTAGTATGGGTGCTTAGATCATTCAAATTGTGAAAACTTAGTGTCGATGATTTCCTGGGTGCAACCATTTTCTTTGATGTGGCCTCCAGTTTCCATGATGATGCTCTCATGAATCACAGAGGCCCAAGAATCAACAGCTAGGGGCGTGGGGAAGGAAGGGCATTGGCTAAGGGGACACACAGAACAGCAAATCTTCTGTGTGTTCTGTTTGCTCTCCCACTTTGCTCGAAGAACTTAAGAATCCCTTTGAGGGCTATTTTTGAAGCTACTTTAATGTTACTAATTGGAATGGACACTCATCCCTACTCTAGTTTCCTCCTCTGTGGTCGTCGATCAAGATTTCACTTAGGTGATTCTTTTTTTCCTTGAGGGACTGTATATAAGCTATGACTGTTCTTAAAAATCATCTCTGCAAAAGTGAAATGCACATTTTCTGGTCCAATTATTCTGTGAATTGTTCCGATAAAATCAATTCCCATTTTATATCTTAAATGTTTTGCAGGACTTAAAAGAACAGACAGAGAAGCCTTGCATCATACCCAGCACGTGAGCCTGGTCTTTTCCCAGTATTCACAAAGACCTGTGCTTACTGTCTTGTCTTGCTTCATTTCATCTCCTTTTGTTCAGTTAATGGCTGATGTCATCTCTCTTGGCTATTCCTGAGAGGTGAGCTGGGCTTGCTTTGTTTACTTTTTTACATACTAGCATGTATCAAGTCATATTCAACAGAACTAGCATGATTAGTCACATACTGTATATGCTTTACATCCTGAGTCTTATTCAGGATACCTTTATATGTTTCCTCAATTAAGTCTTGACTCAAGGCTACAAGATGAACATTCCTTTCACTCTCAACAAGAGGTTCTGAAAATCAGGAAGTATAAATAATATGTTCAAAGTTAAATATCTCATGAATGGTAGACACATATTCAAAACTCAGTTCAACTCCTAATTTCATGTTTCTTCACTAGGCTACAGTAAACAACTTTTGAACTTTTATGGTGAAGACTCAGAACGTTGCTTTTTGAGTGCTGGATTATTTCATATATAGCTCAACACTGTTTTTATGTTATTTGGCTTTCTTTCCAGATAATGTTATCCTTCCTACACTCTCACTGAATTTCAACATTCACAAATCAAGATTCCTTTTTCTGTGTTTCAAATGTATAGTATCGATTCGTTCTATTTTCAGCACAGTGCAAGGCACTGTAGCGGATACAAAAATAAATGAGCGGTTGCTGAGAATCTTAGGAGCTTCCATTTTAATAGCAAAGGAGTGAGTATGATAAGACTTGTGTATTAATGTCCAAATGTGGAAGCAGAATAAAAGTGCTGTTATTGAGTCACAACCCATGGTAAGGAATTCACAAGGAGGAGAAGGCAACCACAGAAGTCTCTCCTCTGTGGATCTTCGTTAAGGTTTGTCTTGTTTGCTGTGGTGCTTACAAAGAGTGGGAAGCAGAGAGAAAGTTTGTTGGTTCCATTTAATAGTTCATTGTCATGGCTATTTTGTGCAAATAGCTTATATTTGGTGAGAAATAATAAATGCAAAAGAGAATCTAAGCAGGAATGGGACATGCAGATATTCCTTTATTTTGATGATTTTTTCTTCAGGGTGTGACAGTGAAGATAACTTCTAATAAAGAGTGGGAAAAAAAAAAGCCTACCCCTCTCACCACAGTTACATTCCATCTGACAACCAACAAGTTCTTCATTCAATTTAATGCTAAGTATATGAAATTTATTGAGTCTGGAGAACAATGATGAACTGAAACTTATATTCTACAGACAAAATAGAATGTCTATAAAAATAAATACCCCATGTGAGGAAGTGATAAAAATCATTAAAGAAGGAAAAAAATCATTCTATTTGGGAGAAGGAAGAGGTTATTTTTACTAGAGGGATCAGGGAAGACTATAAGAAGGAGGTGATAGTTAATATGAATAGTCAACCTCTGTTAATTGCTAACTAACCAAATATTAGGCTTGGACTATCTTAATCATTAATTAGCTCATTTAATTCTTGCAAACACCCTATAAGGTAGATGCTATTATTCTCTCACTTCTGCCCCGATCCCCATTTTTTCAGGAAGGAAAACCAAGGCATAGAGATTAAATAGCTTGCCAGTAAGTGGTGCAGTTTGGCTCTAGAGTCTGGCCATTTAACCATAGAGCTCTATTCCTCACCAGACTGCATATATGGATGATGAATGTAAGTGGATTTCCCACACAAGCTAATAGAGTCAGTAGATAAACAGTGGGAGGAAAGGGTGAGGAGAGGATGGGTAGTAAGGTCACACAATTTAGGAAGAGTGATGTACAAAGGGAAGTAATTGTAAAAAATAAAAGGGAAGATTATGTAATGCCAGGGTAGAGTTAGGCCACAGAGGACACTGATTAGCTCTCTAAAGGGGTTGTTGTACTTTAGTTTTTATTGTTGACAGTTTTTGACAAGTCTCATCATATGATATAGATTGGCTGCTGGAGGACTAATCTGATGTTAATATACAAGATAAATATGAAGGTTATCTAGAGGTAGCAAGACCAGCGAGGAGGTTCTAATCAATAGAAGGGAACATGACTTTGGGTGATGGAAGTGATGACAATGAAAATTGCAAAAGTGGCACTGAGGAATTACACATGGAAGTCACAGAAGTGCAAAATTGTGAGATGATTTTACCTTTTCAGAAAGAGAGGGATTAAAAGAGATACTTTGAGTTTTGAGCATGGGTTATTGCAAGGATAGGGCTGTTATCAAGACAGCTTTGGAACAGATAGGCTGTGAGGTTTGAGTAACAAACAGGTGAATTTTGCACATTGAGTGATGTAGATGAGCTGTTAGGAGGCTAATTCTTGGATAGCAAGTCTGATAATGAGTCTGATATTTGACTGCATTCAACAGGGTTTAACATTTATGCCCTAGACCAAAGTCAGAGCCTGATAGGGAAAGAGTGTACCCTGAGATTTGGGATGTTATCTGTGTAGATACACAAGAGTACCCTGAATTGACAATTTCTCTGAAACTTATGGACTTCCCACTTTATTGGAAGATGAACCACCCCCCTCCCCTTTACTTGAAGACAGTGCAGAAACCTCCAGTAAAGTAGGTGCTTTATAAGACAATCCTGGTTTTCTTAGGATCTTCCCCTATTTTCCTCCTGGTCACCAGACCAATTACCAGGGCTATATCTCAGCAAGACTCAACTGGGTGGGTATTGGGACTACCAAAGGAGCAGATGGACTTGGTTCACCCAAATCAGTGAGGAGAATGACTGAGAGTGGATATGGGGGTGTGGATCAACGGGGGACACTAAAGGTGGGTAAGGAAGAATTGTCAATACGTGGCATGTTCTTGTGATACAGCGTTTGGAACCCTGAAAAGGAACCCAGGAGATGATTTCTAATATACCTCTGGGATAGATCAGGAAGCTTGGAAAAAGTGATGGTCCATATGAAATGAAGTAGACATACCAGAACAGCCAGGAGAGACTGTGGAGAAAAGGAAAAATGAGTACAGAGAAGCAGGCATGTAAAGAGTAGTCTAATATGGGATACTTGAACACTTACCAGCTGACTATCTTCTTTGGGAGGAAACACTCTGCCAAAGTCATAAAGGATATACCATTCAGAGGGGACATCAGCATTGCTAAGAAGCTTGCCTTCTTCTGTGGACTGACATTAGGAGATACTATTTCAGAATTGAAGAATCTAGTGTCAGGGTTTGGTGCAAATGAAAAATGTAGGATTCCAAAGGAATATAAATTATTCTGTTATAAAGACACATGCACGTGTATGTTCATTGCAGCACTATTCCCAATAGCAAAGACATGGAGTCAACATAAATCCATCAATGATAGACTAGATAAACAAAATGTGGTACATATACACCATGGAATACTATACAGCCATTAAAAAGAATGAGATCATGTTCTTTGCAGGGAAATGAATGGAGCTGAAGGCCATTATCCTTAACAAACTAATGCAGGAACAGAAAACCACATGCTGCATGTTCTCACTTATAAGTGGGAGCTAAATGATGAGAACACATCGACACACAGAGGGGAACTACACATACTGGGGCTTTTTGGAGGGTGGAGGATGGGAAGAGGGAGAGGATCAGGAAAAATAACTAACAGATACCAGGCTTAACACCTGGGTGGTGAAGTAATCTGTACCACAAACCCCCATGACACAAGTTTACCTACGTAACAAACCTGCACAAGGACCCTTGAACTTAAAAGTTATAAAAAGTGGAATTCTTGTTTAAAAAGTAAGAGAAAACCATTTTCCTTTCTTTCATGGTCTCTTTCTTGACCTGACATTTAAAAAAAAGGTACCATTATAAGTGTTTCTTGGAGTGCACAATACTTGCAAGTTTATAGTAGAACCTTGTATTAGTCAGGTTCTCCAGGGAAACAAAACCAATAGGTTTAAATGACTGATTGATTGACTGGAATTGACTCAAGTGATTATGAAGGCTGAGAAACTCCTTGATCTACAGCAAGCCATAGACCCAGAAGAGCTGGTGATATAGTTCAAGTCTGGGTACAAGTTCAAAGGCAGGAGAAGACCAAAGTTCCAACGTGAAAGCAATCAGGCAGAGAGAACAAATTCTCCCTTACTCAGCCTTTTTGTTTTATTCAGTCCTTCAGTGGATTGGATGAGGCTCACACACACTGGGGAGGCCAATCTGCTTTATTCAGTTTACTGAGTTAAAAGTTGATGTCACCCAGAAACATCCTCACAGGCATACTCAGAATATTTTCTAATCAAATATCTGGGCAATCTGTAACCCACTCAAGTTGACCTATAAAATTAACCATCACAGGAACTACAAGTAGCAAGCACTCTGGATGGCTTAGTAAGATGGCTGTGCTTCAGAGAGTGGGAGTTAAACTCTACAGATTCAGGGGTTCACCAAATAACTAAGGAAGAAGTATAGAACTTGGAAAGCCTCCTCAGGTTTTGGAGGCAGCATATTTTGCACTTGTAAATACTACTCCAACCATTTTACAGGGTGGTGGGAAAACCAGTTATTTTTGAGTGGGGTCCAGAGCAAGAAAGTCCTCAATAACACATCCAGGCTGTGGCACAAGCAGACATGTTTCTTGGGCAAAATGATCTGGAAGACCTCACAGTATTAGAGATATCTGTGGGAGACAAGGATGCTGCACTGAAACCAGTGCCAAACTCCAACAGGAGAGTCGTGGAGTATCCCTAGTCTTCTGGAGCAAGTGCATGCTATCTGCAACAGAGAACCACATATCCCTTGAAAAACAGATCTTGTCATGTTATGACCCTAGCAGAGGACAGAAAGTGGTAGGCTAGAACTTCCTATCATGTACTGTCAGACTCACCAAGTTGGATGCATGAATAATCTATCATATCATGAAAGGAGTACATCTGGTATCAGGCTTTGGAAGGAAGAGAGTATAGGTAGGTTGCAAGAACAGAAATCCAAATTCCCGTGCCACCTATCACAGTTGCACCAGCACCTTCTCTCTGGTTCACATCTAGACCTCATGAGGTTTTTTATGGCCAGCTGACAGGTGAGAAAAATCCAAGCTTAGTTCATGGATGGGTTGTCCTGGCATGTTTGTGAATGTCAACACTGGCTGCTGGGTGCATTTCAGCCCCATTCCAGGTGTCCCTGAAAGACAGTGGGGAAGGTTAATTTTCCAAGTGGGCACAATTTTGGGATTTATATTCATTTTGTGTAGGAAGACAAATTGCCCAAGGGAAGAATGAATGTGGACTGATGGGTAGTGGTAAATGACTTAGCTGGTTGATCATGTTCTGGAAGGAGCAAGATGAGCAGATCCAGGACAAAGGTTTGGGGAAGAGGCTTGTGGATGAATGTATAGAAGGAGGCAAGAGTGTGAAGACATTTGCATCATGTATTAATATATACCAGAGAGTTTCCCTTGTGGAAGAGGCACTAAAACACCAAAATGATGACTTGCTTAGTTTATGTCAGCCATGAATATATTTTGAAGTTAGAGTCAAAAGAATTTCCAGATGGATTGGATGTGGGTGTGATAGAGAGGAATCAGGGATAACACCAAGGTTTTGGCCTGAGCAACTAGAAAAATGGAGTCACCATCAATTGAGATTGGTGGAGCAGATTTTTGCATAAAGTTAAAAAGTTCGTTTTGGGACACATTGGTTTGAGATATTTATTAGCCACACAAATGGAGCTATCAAGCAGACATTTGATATGAGTCTGAAGTTGAGAAGAAAAGAGTTCAACTTAGAGTAGAAGAGTCATGACATGGAAAAAATCATAGAAGTGATCAAAGATGTCCTGTCTGATGGTGTGAGAGGATCCAGGACAAGATCTTTCTTCTTACTTAAGTTGCTAATTATGTCAAGAGGGGACAGAAGTGTGAGAATGATAAAGTTTTGTCACCTTTACAATTCAGATTCTGGGCAAATTTTGCAGAGTAAGAAAGGTTGAGAGCTTGGGCACTGTTTAGTTACAACTAGTATATAGAAACTTCTAGTGCCCACCCATTTCTGATGCTCCTCTTCTGGTACATGAGAGAAGGACACTTCCCTGCCACCTGTGCAGTGGGTTCTGGCCTTTGGGTGGTAAGATGACTGTTGCTTCCATGCTGAAGCATTTCATTTGTGGCGTAGAATCCTCTTGTGTTCTCTTCCCCTGCTGTGGGGAGTCCGGGAATGTGTGAGAGGGAGTATCACAAGGTGGAAGCTTGCAGATCCCTGAGTCATCTTTGAGCGCTTGCAGTGAGGATATTGTCCAGACATGTATCAGACCTTTGTGTGTGTTGAGCAACTGAGATTTTGGTGCTGTTTGTTATTGTGGCAAGACTGTTGGTGACAGACCTGTGGGGGGCATTCATGAAAATAAAGACCTAGTATTCGGAGTAGTGTGGGTGTTAAGAAGAGGAAGTCTAAGAAAGCCAAACATTGGCCAGGTGTGGTGGCTCACACCTGTAATCCCAGCACTTTGGGAGGCCAAGGCAGGTGGATCACTTGAGGCCAGGAGTTTGAGACCAGTGTGGCCAACATGGTGAAACCCTGTCTCTACTAAAAACACAAAAATTAGCTGGGCATGATGGTGCATGCCTGTAATCCCAGCCACTTGGGAGGCTGAAGTGCCACAGGCGTAGAACTGCCCAAGAACAGGGGAACCCACCTCTTACGTCAGCATAACCTGGATGTGAGACATGCAGTCAAAGGAGATCATTTTGGTGCTTTAAGATTTGACTGCCCTGTTGGATTTTGGACTTGCATGGGGCCTGTGGTCCCTTTGTTTTGGCCAATTTCTCCCATTTGGAGCAGGCTGTGTTTATCCAATGCCTGTACCCCCATTGTATCTAGGAAGTAAATAACTTGCGTTTGATTTTACAGGCTCATAGGTGAAAGGGACTTGCTTTGTCTCAGATGAGACTTTGGACTGTGAACTTTTGAGTTAATACTGAAATGAGTTAAGACTTTGGGGGACTATTGGGCAGGCATGATTGGTTTTGAAATGTGAGGACATGAGATTTGGGAGAGGCCGAGTGGAATGATATGGTTTGACTGGGTCCTCACCCCAATCTCATCTTGAATTGTACTCCTAAAATTCCCATGTTTTGTGGGAGGAACCTGGTGGGAGGTAACTGAATCATGAAGGCAGGTCTTCCCTGCACTGTTTTCGTGAGAGTGAATAAGTCTCACAAGATCTGATGGTTTTAAAAATGGGAATTTGCCTGCACAAGTGCTCTCTCTCTTTGCCTGCTGCCATCCATGTAAGATGTGACTTGCTCCTCCTTGCCTTCTGCCGTGATTGTGAGGCTTCCCCAGACATGTGGAACTGTAAGGACATTAAACCTTTTTCTTGTATAAATTAGTCACTCTCGGGTATGTCTTTATCAGCAGCATGAAAATGGACTAATACAGCAATTGTGAATAAAACTGTTATAAACACCTGTGTGCAGGTTTTTATGCAGACATAATTTTTCAGCTCCTTTGGGTTAATATCAATGAGCATCACTGCTAGGTTATGTGGTAAGAATTCAATTAGTTTTGGGAGAAGCCACCAAACTGTCTTCCAAAGTGGCCATATCATTTGCTATTTCCATCAGCAGTGAATGAGGGTTTCTGTTGTTCCACATCCTCAACAGCATTTAGTGTTGTCAGTGTTTTGAATTTTGGCCATTCTAATAGGTGTGTAGTGGTATCTCATTGTTGTTTTAATTTGTGTCTCCCTGATGACATATGCTGTGAGGCATGTTTTCATAAGCTTATTTGCCATCTGTACATCATATTTGGTGAGGTGTCTGTTCAGATCTTTAACCCATTTTAATTGGGTTATTTGTTTTCTTATTGTTGAGTTTATGAATTCTTTGTATATTTTGGATAATAGTTATTTATCAGATATGTGTTTTGCAAATATTTTCTCCCAGCTGGTGGCTGTTTTCTCATTCTCTTGATGATGTGTTTTGCAGAGCAGAAGTTTTACATTTTAATAAGTCCTGCTTATCAGTTATTTTTTTCATGGATTGTGCCTTTGGTGCTGTATCTAAAAGGTCATTACCATATCCAAGGTTACATAGGTTTTCTCCTATGTTATTGTCTAAGAGTTTTATAGTTTTGTGATTTATAATTAGGTCTACCTTCCATTTTGAGTTAATTTTGTGAAGGAATGTATTCTTTTCAGTTTTTGTTTTAGTTTATACGTTGTTTCTCTTCTTTTCCTTTATGCTGCTGTGGAGAACCATGAGACTTATTTTGTTGACATAAATCTATAAATTTTTACAACCTACCTTCACAAGTTTTAATAAACCAGGTGATTAGAGGAAACCCCTGTGTTGCTTAAAGATACCACTCAGAGTGAAAGTTTGTTTATTGAACAATTAACAATTAAACTACAGATGGTTAATGGTGTTTCCAGTATACTTAACTAACATTTATTAATGCCAATAATGGATTTATGTTTTAAAAGCTTGTCAGTTAGATTTATACTATACCACACACATCTCTATCTCAGTCCTTTTTGCCCTTGGTGGGTCAGGCCTGAGAATAAAAATCTGTGTGCGTTTGGTGCAAGAAATAATTTTATGATGCATGGTTTCACTTGTGTGGTGTCTTACTCTCATTTGCCATTTGTCTTCCTGAAATGCCCTGGAGGGAATATGCCAGTGACGTTTGGATTAAATAAGTTAAGTATACAACACTTGGTGGAGTTCGTAGTTGATGCTTGGTGAATATTGGTCCATGTTCAATTCATATAAAAGCTTAGCAAAAGCAATAAAATAGCAACCACAACAACGTCTAAAAACAACAACAAACAACAAAATCTACTGAATACATTTAAATGGAAAAAACATTCTGCCACCAAGCTAAAGAATGAAAGTATCACACAGTGTGATGATTCATTTTATGTTAATTTGATTGGGTCATGAGATGCTCTGCTATTTGGTCAGACATTATTCTGGGTGTTCTACGAGGGTGTTTTTGGATGAGATTAACCCCGGAATTGGTAGACTGAGTAAAGCAGATTGTCTCCCTAATGTGAGTGGGCCTCATCTAATCAGTTGAAGGCTTGGCTAGTTCAAGAAGACTGACCCTCCCTCTAACAAGACAAAATTATTTCTGTCTGATACCTTCAAACTAGGTTATCAATTTTTTTTATTTTCCTACCTTCAGACTCAAAATGAAGTATTGGCTCTTCCTCAGTCTCAAGCCTGCTGCTGCTAAGAATTATACCACTGGCTTTCTTGGTTCTCAGGCTTTCAGATAGGCTGAAACATCATTGACTCTCCTGAGTCAGTCTCCAGCTTGCTGTCTCACCCTGAAGATCTTGGGACTTGCCTGCCTCCATAACCACATGAGTCAATTCTTTATCACAAATCTCTTTATATATATATCCTGTTGGTTCTGTTTCTCTAGAGAACCCTGGCTAATACACATGGACTTGCCAGTCTTTCAATGCTCATAGCTATATTTTCTTTGAAATCTATAAAATTGGCCAAATGATAATTAAGGAAAACTCATTACCAAGCCAATACAAAAAAGCTATTCACCTTTGAAAGATAGCATTTTTATTATAGAAACCAGGGAAAAGGACTTAGGAAACTAACGAAAAAACATAAAAATGCAAATTACTACAGCTAATTCGTTATGTCTTCAAACACATTCTGAATTATTAATTCATAAAAGAATAAATATCTTTTTAAATATAAGATAAGGAAAGTGATTATCTACCCCGACCATGATTAGCATTAAGATGATAATGTTCCATTTTCCTTAGTGAAATTGTATTAAAATTTTGTTGAGGGGAAAAGAGGAAGAACCAAAGAATTCAAATTTCCTCCAGAGTTCTAAACTCTTCTGCTGACCAGTTAGTTACATGTTCAATTCCCAATCGCTGTATACAGTCAATAAGAACCAAACAGAAGGCACACATATTAGATTGTAATTTCCAAGAGGCTGTGTATGATTACTTCTGCTTTGTTCACGGTGGCGTTCCAAGTACTTTTTAAAAACTAAAGGTGCTACTTATTTTAGAGCAAATTTAGGTTCACAGCAGATTTAGAGGAAGGTACAGAGATTTCCCATATACCCTCTGCCCCACTTCTCCCTATTATTCACAGCCTTCTGCATTATCAATATCCCCACCAGAATGGCACAGTTATTGTAACTGATGAAACTACATTGACACATCATTGTCACTCAAAGTCTATAGTTCACATTAAGGATCGCTGTTGGTGTTGTACGTTCTATGAACTTGGACGAATGTACAATGACATGTATCCACCATTATAGCATCATAGAGTATTTTTACTGTCTTCAAAATTTTCCATACTCCACCTGTTGATTTTCCCTCTGTATAATCCCTGGCAACCACTGATCTTTTTACTGACTCCATAGTTTTGCCAAGCATTTTTCAATGTCTGGCACATGGCCATTAACACTGCACTTATTAAGGTAATCAGTGATTTCTAGCTTGACAAATCAATGGCAAGTTCTCATTCTACTTCATATCTGGCACAGTTGACCATCCTGTCCTTTTTGAAATGCCTTCTTCTTTGGGCTTCTTACTTACCTTCTTTCATCTTCACTGTATATTTTTTCTTAATCTCTGCCTCCTTCGCCTCTTTTTAACATGTGTAGGACCCTGGGGTTTGATCTTTCATTTTTTTTCCTTTGGTGATATCACCTAATCTCATGGTTTTAAATACTATTTAGATGTGGTTTGGTGACATCACCTAATCCCATGGTTTTAAACACTATTTAGACTTCAGGATTTTTTCTCCTGATCTGATCTTTGAACTCCAGACTTGAACTCCAGACTTGCACAGGAAGTCCTCACTTAACATTGTCAATAGGTTCTTGGAAAGTGCAACTTTAAGCAAAACAGTGCCTAATGAAAATAATTTTACCATAAGCTAATTGGTGTAAACAAGAGTTAAGTTCCTATGACGTTGTGTATATTCACCTATTTTCTTTATTCATTCATGCATTAATGAACAGTTAGGTTGACTTTGTATCTTGACTATTGTGAATAATGTTGCAAAGAACATGGGGGTGCAGATATCTCTTCAAGATACTGATTTCATTTTCTTTGGCTATAGAACCAGAAATGGGATTGCTGGATCATAGAATAGTTCTATTAATTATCTGAGGAGGCTCCATATTGTTTTCTGTAATAGGTGTACCAATTTACTTGCCACCAACATGGGTTTCCTTTTCTCCACATCATTGTCAATACTTGTTATCGTTTGTCTAGTCTTCTATATTTAGCTGCTGAGTCAACACTGCTTGTTAGATATCCAATAGAATTTCAAAATCAACATGCAAAGAGACGGGCAAATTTCAGAAGCATTATGCTAAGTAAAAGAAGCCAGAAGATTGCATACTGTATACTGTACGATTTGATTTATTTGACATTCTTTATGATTCCATTTACATGACAGAATTATAGTGTTTTCCAGTGGTTTGTGATTGACTGCAAAAGGGCATGAGGCAACTTTTTAGAGTGATGGGAATATTCTATATTTTAATTATGATGCTGGGGTGGTGGTTACTGACTATACACATTTGCTAAAACTCATTAACTATATCTTTAAAGTGGGTGCTTTGTGTGAGCAAAGGATTCTTTAACAAACCGGACTTAAGAGAGTCTTCAGATGTCTTCTTATTGCAATTAAGATATAATCAAAATACTTATCATTTTCTTCAGCCATATATATATTTTTTGTTACTCAGTGTAACTAAAATCATTCTCATTCCCATGCCTTTACCCTAATTCTTCTGTCTACCTGGAAATTTCTTTCTCCAAGTATTTGAATGGCTAACTGCATTTATTTCAGAAGCCAGTTTCTCACAGAAACTTTTTCTGTCTTTGGTGCCAAAAGTAGGTCTTCCCTCTCCTTCAAGTCAAACTGTATCTCATTATTTGGTTTTATGCACTTAGCAATACTTGAATGGTCTTACAAATGTATGTATTTGCTTCCTTGTTTATTTCTTTTCTGTCATCACCAGTCTGCAGATTTGTGGAGGAAATGGAAATCATCAATTGGATATACTGTTGAGTCTCCCAAGCTAAGACCAGTGCCTGGTATACTGCAGGCATTGAGTGAATAAATAAATGCATAGCAGGAACTTAATAAATGTTTGTTGACTGGCTAAATGATTGAACCCGAAGCCACAATTGCAAAATACTGCCACTTCATGTTTAATTGGAGCATTATGGTGCAAAGAATGTGGAACAGTGATGCTAATGGAATATGTATTTAAAATATATACATCCATCAACAGGCATTTATTAAGGACTTTCCCTGTGAATGGCACTGAGCTGTATGTGGCAGTCACTTATTTTGAAGGAAACATTCTGTCAATCATTTTCACCCAATTGTTCAAACTTTTCAAATGAATAATTTTTAAGGAAAAGGCTTCTTAGTTCTAACTTCTGCAAGAAACCTGTGCAAAGTGTGGAAGTAAGTTATTTCAGTCATTTTTTTCTTGTTCTTAAACTTGTTGTTAGAAGTGTTTGAAATCTTTGCTAGATTTGAGAAATTTTGAAACCAAATGTCATTTTCTCTATCAAATTACAATTGGCATAGTGAAAATACACTGTCTTGGACAAATAGGTAATTCTAAAAAAATGATAATGTTGCCAACTCTATTTCCAGGAATGGAAATAGTGGCCCTGCATTGAATTTCTGACAGCCCAAGTAACTGGGCAGTAAGCAAACAGTCTTCTGGCATTTAACCAGGTGATTCTTTCGATATACACTTATTAAAATACATCACAAATTAAATCTGAAAACACATATTTTTATGTGTAAACAAATTTGAAGACAGAGTACAATGTTCTATGGGAACATAGTTGCACGAATAGTACTTAAAGAGAGCAGTTAAATCACCAGCAGAATCCCCACTGTTGACACACACACATGTACACACAGTAGAAAACATAACACTTTTTTTTTTTTTTTTTTTTTTTGAGACGGGATCTTGTTCTGTTGCCCAGGTTGGAATGCAGTGGTGTGATCATGGCTCACTGCAGCCTTGACTTTCTGGGCTCAAGTGATTCTCCTTCTTCAACCTCCTGAGTATGTGGGTCTACAGGTGTGTGCCACCACACCTGCCTAATTTTTTTTTTTTTTTGTATTTTTGGTAAAGCTGGCATTTCACCATGTTGGCCAGGCTGATTTCAAACTCCTGAGCTCCAGCGATCTGCCTGCCTTGGCCTCCCAAAGTGCTAAGATTACAGGTGTGAGCAACCGTGCCCAGCCGAACTCTTCTTCATGATAACTGTGGTCTAGTATTTATTCTAGGACCTTATGTTACTTCTTTGTTTTTGTTTTATTTTATTTCATTTTCGATGCGCATGTTAAGCCAAACAGATCAAGAAGAGAAAAGAGTCTTCCTAGAGTTCAGGGTTACAATGCACTGGGCCCAAATGACTCATTGCAGGAACATCACTGCCTTTTGGAAGGAGACAGTAAGGTGGAAGCAGGTGATGGCAGAGTGTAGAGATGCGAGGGGTTCAGTGATGCTAATCGTCTGGCATTTTTGCTCCAGATCTTCTAACTCCCCTTCTCAAAAGTGAATAACATGTACTTAGTGACAGTGACAATCAAATGTTTCCGATAACTATGTCTCCTAAAGTAGCACCAGTTCAAAGCAAGTAACAGTAATTGAGCAACTTCATTTATCAAATGAATGGGATGTCAATTAGAGGCTTAAAAGTGTCAGATCTGAATCTTAAGTGTTTTGCTGTAATTCATATTACGCTGTTTACTATAGAATCTAGGATTTAGCTTTATTTAGTATCATTTGAAGAGAAACAAGTGCATGATTTTATATAATAATTAACATGATTATTTTGAAATTGATTGACCTGTATAATTTCCTTTTCCTTCATTCTTCAATGATGAAATAACATTTACTACATAGTTGATATTGAACCCTCTACACGGGGTATTTTAAAGATTCTAATGTCTAATGTTCTTGGGTCTAAAAATTGTAATGAAACAGTGGTACCTTTGCTACGCCTTCCAGTAATCATCACCGGCCTCCTGGACTCTTACAATTATCAAGACAAAGGCTGAGAAAAATAGTGAAAATCCCTGCCATTATTTCAATAGCATCCCAGAACAGGCACTGGTTTGTTAGGCCACCTCTATGGAGTAGGATTTACTTAGTCATTTTTTTTCCTCACTTTGGACTGGAGATGTTTCTTTAACTCTGGATTTACAAAGAAAACTTAAGCATTTTTGAAGGAACTGAAGTGACACTAGAGAATGAGAACCATGAACAAAATCCTATTCATTTGTCTCAAAAGAAGAATAACTATAACAACAGGATAAAGAACATAATAAGAATAGGTACTACTTGCTGTCCACTTACCAGAGTACAGGCTTTCAAATAACTGCATGTAATTTTCACAGCATGTGAAGTAAGTGCTACTGAGACACAGGATGGTTAGTTTTCTGTTTCCAGGATCAAATAGAAAGCCCCAGAGCCAGGATCTGAGCCAACTCTGTCTGCTCAGTGCACTCAGTCCACCACATTACAATACCTCCACTTCAGGATACTTGTATATGATGAACAATAATATCTTTTAACTAATATTTTTGTCTCTTTTCTGGTTGGGCTCAATTTGTGTCTTTGTTTTAGCTGGCCCTGGTCTAGAATAGTCTTAAGTGTGTCTTAAACCACCCTTGTATTGTGCTGTCTTTCATGGGGCTATGCCCTCCTCTAGATCCAGGCCCTTATTACTAATCACAAAAAAGAAAAAAAGAAAAAGATGAGACCGTTGGTATACAGTAGCTTTAAACCTAAATTATAAATATACTGCTCACTAACCTGTTGAAAGGATGCAGCTCTTCTGTGATTTCTTTCTGTTATCCGCTGGTCTCTAGTATTGATAATTTACTACCCTGGGAGTGACTTCCCTTTGGGTTTTCAGATCCTGAAGCTCTGTTTCTGAGCTCTCTGCATGCCGTCTTTGGGTTCTTCATGATCAGCATTCTGCCTGCCTACGGGGCTGGGGAGGCTTTTTTGATGGAACAGGAACTCCTAGGTTGGGTCAGAGCTGAAAGCGAATGATTGCCATTGCTCTTCTTGAGAAATGCAGTTAAAATCCTTTTTTGGGTATAGCAGCTCTTGTTTCTGTACTTGAATAATTTTATGTCCACTGGTTGTATGAGGTATACTATGAAAGTTGGTTTAAAAAATGCGAACAATCCAAACTGATTGTCTACAATCTTTCAATGAAAAGTACCTCGTTGACTAAATCTTTCTGCATTTTCCCTCATATTTAACAAAAAATTAAAAACTTAAAGCCCTTAAATTTATAATGAAAATATATATCTAAGACATCATCAGGATAATCAAGATTAAATTTAAGCTGCTACAGTGTATTATCTTTTACATTTCTGAAAGTCAGATCTCCTGAAAGGCATTTTTCATACATTTCATCAGATATTTTACCCATCATAATTCAATTTAACAAATATTTTGCACTATCTGTTATCTTCTTTGTTCTGAGCTGAAAACTTGTATATGTCAAATCAGTATAAAATCATTTCCCCACTCAAGAAATTTACAATCAAATTAGAATATACTAACATACAGGTGTAAGTATGTGTGTTTAAGTATGAAACAATTAGATAAAAATCAGGACAATATATATTTATGTTAAATTAGCATATCTAGACAATAAGTACAATAGGAATTCACGATATTGATAGCATTTAAGATAGTTTCTTCAATGTACTAGCCGTTTTTCTAACTTTTTCATCTCAGCTGTGAGGCTTGAGTCAGTTTGGGAAAAAAAATCCTCAACAAAACAATTTAAACTTATGGCTCTTTGGTATCTGCTATTATTGCTTTTCTTTCCTTGTAATAAAGGGGCAATGTGTACCTTTATCCTCTTCTTCCTCTGGAGTTACTGAGCCCCTTTTTTCTTTTTTTCCTGCAGTGTCTTCCTGCCAGTTGCATCTCATTTCTTATTTTGGTTTTCCTGACTGCATTCCACAAGGTTGACCTAAAGTCAAGTTATTTGGTTTCCTGGGAAAAATAGTTTGTTTCTTACCTTTGTCACCTGGTTCTCCAGCTTCAGGTTTAAATTTTAATTGACTAATATTTGTACAGTTCCATTATGTTCCCACTTAAGGATGGCATTAGGTGCCATATATCTCTTCTTCAAAATAATTTTTGCACTTAATTCTAGATTTATAAGTTGCCAGCATTAGTGTAATATATTTCTTGAGAAAAGACATGGGGAAAGTTGACACAAATCTACAAATACAATATTCAGAATGTGGACCATAATAAAAACTGAAACTGCATCCTTAGCTGAAAAGTATTACTTTTATGATCAAGTCTCAAAACTCCATCTCATGCTATATTTAATGCTTTTGTAAAGAGTAAACTCTGGAAAAAAGAATCTGAAAGTGCACCTAGCTGGACTAATGAAAAAGGAGCATGGTATATCATGAATCAATATAAGTTTATATTTGAGGAAAGCAAAATGACCAGCATATACAATGAAATGTTTCAAGCACGATAAAATGTATTGAGTTCCAGAAACCAGACAATTTTGTGTAAAATGCTCTCCAGATTCATTTCCCCATGATAATAAACAATGGAAAAATGTACTGAAATAAAGAAAAAATATTCTGAGAAGCATGTTAAATCAGAGAAATGATACTGTCATAATTGATTTTATAAAAACACTCAGAAAAGTAAACTTGATATATCTAGCATCAAGCTTTAAATGGCACATCCAGCTATCAGTCATCAGTGAGAAACAACTGAAAAACTGCCTCATGAAGTCTGGAAAAAAATCCCCAAATGAAACTCCTAAAAATAAACCCTGCAATCACACTGGCGTATATGATCAATATGATATTTCATAATGTGCACCCCTATTTACTCTGAGAATGTGCTTGCTAATGGTTCATGTATACTTCATGGCTCTGCTCAAAGTCACACCTGCAAGAAGACTAGAAGCTTCTATCTGGAGGTTTGATCTTTTAATCTAATTTAGATTTTTTTGTCTTGACATTTTTAATTCATATATTGATATTATTTATTTTCTTTCCTGGAAGTCATTTTAAATCTTTATAGAATAAGACAAGTATTTATGAATACATTTAAACTACACAAATACGCATTTTAATCGATCTGAGGAGGATGATATATGGACAATTGCTTTGTAGTCTAAATGGTCAGAGACATGTATGCCATTCAAGTTTTGCTTTATCTAGTAAAATAACCTTCTAATTGAGAATTACAAGTATAAAAATAACAAATAATTATACACAAAGTTATTCATTTAGAATATTATTTGAAATATAAAAAACAGATTAACAGACTATTATAAATAAGTCTAAGAATTTAAGGTAATAATACTAAGGTTAGGTTAAATGATTTATTTAGATCTTTTGCCTTTGTTTGAGAGGTGGCTCCTCCAAATATTAGTTTTGTGATGTTAGGCAGTTTATTTAATGTAAGCCTCATTTTCTCTTATCTGAAAAAGTGGGAAATTAATTATACCTACCTCATAGGATTGTTTTGAGGATTAAATAAGTTAATACTTTTAAAGGTTTGAAACAGTAAGCAAATACAGACATACCTCATTTTTGCTTTATTGAGCTTCACAGATACTGCTTTTTTTTTTTTTCAGATTGAAGGTTTGTAGCAACCGTGCATTGAGCAAGTCTATTGGCACAATTTTTCTAACAGCATACACTCACTTCATGTCCCTTTATCACATTTTGGTAATTCTTGCAATATTTCAATTTCATTATTATCATGTATTTTATGGTGATCTGTGATCAGTGATTTTCTTCTATTCTGTGGTTTGTTTTTTCACTTTGTTGATAGTGTTCCTCAAAACACAAATGTTGTAAATTTTAATGAAGTGCAAATTATCTATTTTTCATTTGTTATTCAGGTTTTGCTGTTATACCTAGGAATCTATTGTGAAACCTGAGGTCATAAAGATTTACTTTTATGTCTTCTAAGAGTTTTATAGTTTAGCTCTTATAATTAGGTCTTTGATCTAATTTGAGTTAATTTTTATACATGCTATCAGAAAGGGGTCCAACTTCATTCTTTTCCATGTGACTATCCATCCAGTTGTGTTGAAAAAACTGTTCTTTGCCCAGTGAATTGTCTGGGTAGCCTTGTGAAAAAAATCAATAAATGTGAGGATTTATTTCTGGACTCTAAATTCCATTGCCTATCCTTATGTCAACACCACTTTATCTTGATTACTGTAGTTTTATAGTAATCCTTCTCGTACTCCCATTATTTATGTGTTGATGACTTAATATCCCATATTTTTCTGAAGCTCTTTTCATTTCTTACTTCCTTTTTCCTTGAACTGCATAATTTTTATCAATCTATCTTCAAGGCTGCTAATTCTTTCTTCTGCCAGTTCAAATCTACTATTGAGCCTCTCTCATAAATTTTTCATTTCAGTTGTGTTTTTTAACTCCAGGATTCTGACTTCCCCCCTTCCCCCCTCCTCTTCCTCCTTCCTAGTAATTGTTACATCTTTATTGACATTCTTTATTTGATGCGACCTTGTGGTTATACATTTCTTTACTCATTTAATTGTGGTTTCTTTTAGTTCTTTGAAGTTATCCACAATGGCTTCTTTTAAGGCTTTAATCTGTTAAATTTAACATCTGGTTCCTCTCACAGGCAATTTCTTTTGCCTGATTTTTTCCCCAGTGTGTAGGTCATGTTTTCCTGTTTCTTTGCATGTCTCATTTGTTTTTGCTTAATCTGGACATTTTATATAATGTAGCAACTCAGCACTAGTCACCCCATTATGGGACTTGTTATTATTATTTTATTTTATTTTTAAATTTAACTAACTGACCATATTATTATAGTGGCATCTATTCTTCCCATGCAGTCCTAAGCCTTTCATGTTGCTCTTCAGGCTTGGGTGTGCTCACAGCCACTCTGGGATGACAGTAATTTTGGTAGTTGATTCATGTTTTCAACAATGCCCTGAGTATAAATTGTGTCACAGACTTATCCAATCAAATTTGATCACCTTTAAAGGGATAGTTTCTGAATTCAATGTTTGAGGGTTGTTGTTGTTTTTGTTTATCACAAGAGGGCTCCTCCCAGCTGTGTCTTTCCTTGGTTCTCTTAGGCAAACTAGCTGGCTGACAATGTAGCCTGTATGTACAATGTATCTGCCAGTCTTCTCCCAATTGCCTTTCACCACAACTTCCACTGTTTCTTAGGATGCTTTTAGGCCTGAATTTTTCCACACTCTCTTGATAATGAAGTCAGTTTTTTTGGTGATGGGAAAGAGGCTAGGGGATATCTGTTTCTCTGCCTGTTCTCCCCTTAGGTAAAATCTCTGGAGTTGGGCGACAATGGCGTGCTTCTCTTTGAGTCACACTCTCACTTTAGGAGTTGAGCATTCGTTGGAGGCAGACAGAGGTCTCAAGTCTTCTTGGTTTGCCTCTCCCTGTGTATAAACTCTACCTCTGAACCAGGGTAAGGGTGATTAGGGGCCCAGTATTTTCAGTGGCATCCAACACAATATAGAGCCTCCCTCCTGTAAGTAGGGACTGGACAGAAGAAGGGAACATGCACCTCTTGGCTATACTCACCTAGAACTTAAAATCAACAACAGGTAGCTGGGGGAATGATGAGAAATTCTGAAACCCTACCTTTCCTGGGAATAGAGCCCTCTGACTGGGAGCTGGGTGGGAAAGAGAACCCTGTGTTCTCGGCTGTCCCAGCCTGGAGAGAAGTTTCCATCTCACGGAGCTGGGGAGGAGACGGTGGAAGGAATGGGAACAATAGGTCTTGGTTGAAATAACCACAGGCTCTTGCTGTTCTTACCACATTTTAGTAGATTTTATTGAACAAATATTTCTTCATTTGCTGTATGCCCTTAGGATCCTTTCCAGAGACTTTAAATGGCTGCTCTTTTTCCATAATTTTTTTTTTACCAATTTTTCTAGCTTCAGGGATGGAGGGACTCTAAGGAGCTTCTTAGGCTGTCATGACAGAAACAGAACCCATATATTTACTTTTACATGATATAATAAATACATGTGATAGAAATGATATTTTAAACACATGTGGAATGAAATAACACATGTTTACATATCTCTATGTGCTATTTATTTATGATTCCCCTACATTCCCATCTCTAAGAGAGACCAAGTATTTTTTTCCTTTTTATTTTATTTTAATTGACAAATAGTAATTGTATACATTTATGAGGTACAATGTGATGTTTTGATATGTGTATACAATATGGAATGATTAAATCAGGATAACTAATATATCCATCTCTCAAATACTTTTTTTTGTATGTGTCAACATTTAAAATCTGCTCTCTTAGGAATTTTGAAATACACATTACATTATTATTAATTACAGTCATCATGCTGTGCAATAGATTTTAAAAACACATTCTTCTGTCTAACTGACATCAGAGGGAACAAGTTTTGACATTTTATGTTTATTATTTCCTTTACCTTAAAATTATTTTATCAAATAATTATTCATGTGTAAAATATATAATATTTAATACTAATTATTTTCAAAATTACATGAAGACTGTTGCTTCAATGTAGCCTTCTTGGACACAATTTTTTTACTCACATTATATTAGGATTTTTCTATATTGCACAATGTGGCTGTAATTAGTTCATTTTTACTTCTGCATAACATTTCACAGGGTGAATTGATCATATTTACAAGTGTATTCTCCTTTTGGTGGGTACTGGGTTGTTCTCAGTTTTTCTTTTCAATCAGTGTTTAGCCCACTCTATTATGACTTTCATCTCCAGCACTTGACTGAAATTGGTGACAGTAAGTCATTAATTATTTCTATGTTGCCAAATCAAACAGAAACTTTTAAGTTGCAGGGAGCCGAAGGCGGGTTACATTAAGTTCTCATCTTACAAGTCTATACATTATTATTCATCTGAGTTGGTCTCTTTCTCCTTGAAAAACCTCATTTTCTTGACTTCCATGACACTTGTCTTCTGGCTTATCTTCTGTCTCTGATGCCTTTTTTATAACCTCTCTTGTCCTTTCCATCTTCTTTACCTGGCCTCTAAATGATGTTCCTGAGGACCTGATCCTGGGAACTCTTCTCTCATTTGACTTTCACTTATTTAAGGTGGAAAAGTATCACCTTGAGGTACTTACTAAAATACAGATTCTAGGTTCCTGGCCCCAAGAGATTCTAATATGGTAGGTATTGGATTAAACACAAGAGTTTGCCCTTTTAACGAGTACCCATCTCTGAGTGAATTTAGGTAGTTCTTTTAGGTAGTTCTCAGAATTTATTCTACTGCCTCTTGTCCTGCGAAAAATTTTTGGCTTTGCTCAATTTGTGAAGTCTTTTAGCAGTTTTACAAAATGTTTATTTTTTGCAGAAATCACTGGCATGAATAACACACTTAGAAACTCCTGCATTTAAAATTGTATTTAAACAAAGCATAATGGCTGTCAAGCAGACTATACTCTTTTCTATACCTTGGCGATAGTACCAACAGAGGGGCTGGCTGTGTGGCAGATCTATCCTGGTAACCAACAGGAGTGATGGAATATCTTTTATAGTCAGTGATGCTGGTCAGGCTAAGCAACTCTTTGAAGCAAAGGGAACTCAAGAATCATAGTCACTTCATAAGGAAAAGTTGATTGATTAAAAAGGATTCCCCTACTATTTATAGGTTTGGGCAGCGTGGTGTTGATGTGCAAGATGGTCCAAATAGATAGGCAGGGGTCAACAAATTAGGATCTTATATGCCATTTTAAGCATGTTTGTCTTTATGTAGCTTGGTATAAGATGCCACTGGAGAGTTTAAACATAAGGTGGAGGCAGAAGGTCCCATGATTTTAGATATACATTGGAAAAGATTGCTCTGTTTGCGTGTGTGAATAAAATAAGTATGGAGTTTCATTTTGCTTATTGGTTTAAGGAAAATAATTATGAGGTTATTGTTGAAGTCAGGGAGGGATATATGTATCTGGAATCAGAGTAGTGGTATTCGGGATGGAATTTGATTCCAGAGATAATTATGATTTACCATCAACTGGGCTTGTAATTAGACTGGATATAGTAAATGATGGAAAAAGAGATTTGAGATGCTTTCAGGTTTCTGACAAATAGCATTAGATGAATAGAGGCGCTATTGACTGAGGAATGGAAAGATATCAGAAGAAGGCCTGTTGGGCTTCTGATCTTATCAACACTGCTGTCGTTAGAGCTGAAAGATAATGACCTACATAGACAAGTCCTGTCTGGTGGTTTTCCTCTTTTAGTGGAAGGACAATGAGGAATGCTTCCTTTATAATTCATGTTTATTCATTTCTCTTATCACTAACAGATATTGCCACATGGATGAAAACGTAGCGCTGATATTTGCTAGATCCTGAAGGGATAGTGCCTTGGCTCTCTCTGGTTTCAAGTCCAAACATCCAGGGAATGAATTCACTGGCTTGACTTCCTCAGATAGCTATCTCAGCAGTGTCTTTGGGAACCATGAATGGAACTGAGTGGAAAGAATGGAGAGATTGTGGGCACATTCGGCAGTAGGAGTCCACGATATGCTTGTTGAGAAGAGAGGAAAAACATTTCCCTTTCCACAGGCCAATGCTAGTTTAATGATGTTTGCCTAATCTTGTTTCAGGTGGGACACAAGCACCCATAGTCCTTGCCTTAGCACCATAAAGTACTATAAAGTGCTCACATTGTGAGCTGAAATCTGGAATGAATTGTGCTTTCTGAATTAAGGCATAAACATCTTATTTTTCTACATTATGATTTCCCTTCTGTAGGGCTCCACTTCTATAAAATTGACAAAAAAAGAAAGTAGGATATAGTAAACATGGTAAAATGCCATCTTGCCACACCAAGCAATGATCAGCTTGTTCTATAAGCATATGGATTTTGTGTACTTACAATTACAAGAAACCCCCAGTACTTCAGTCCCTTGTTCCAGCGTTCTGTGGCCTCCCTCACCCCATCCTCTCAAATCGTATTCATTTTACTTCAGGAAATGTTAAATGATTTCTTTGAGCCAGAACTGATTCACTTGGGTAATCATTCTACCATTCCACTGGGGTTAAATGAGTATAAAAATTATGATGATTCCAAAGAAGGAAAATGAAAAAATAAATTGGTTGTGACTAAGAAGGAAAAAATTGAAACACAATTGCTGGACTAAAGACAACTTAGGCAAAGGGGAAAAGCCAATTATCCTATGTTGAAAGATTATAGGCAATAATTTTAAAAGCTTTTCTATTTGCATAATCATTTTGCATCAGTGCAGGATTGTTCATCTCTCTTTACATGCTCATATTGATAAATTGTAAATTGTACTTCCCATAATAGTGATGCACATAAAATATCCTCTTTTCTTCAAGTAAACACACCATTTTATGACTTTTTTAAAGGCTTATAACATTTTTTACTTTGATTTTTAATTACTACATTGATCATTTTTCTGTTGCACTTTGTTTTCTTTGGGGAAGTCAAGGTGCTGTTTGTTATATAGTAATACTGAAAATAAAGAGATTTAAAAATGTCTTGTGGTTTAGAAAAAAAGAGTAGTAGAAGTCTCACATTTTTATGTTTCAACAACTTTGAGATTTTTCTAAATTATAGCAATTCTGTGGCATGAACTTGTAATCCCAGTGACTCTGGAGCCTGAGTTGGGAAAGATTGCTTGAGCCCAGGAATCCGAGGCTGCAGCAACGTGTGATCATGCCACCACACTCCAGCCTGGGCAACAGAGAAAGACAACATCATATAGATATATATGTAACATATATGTGTATATATAACATTAAAAATTATAGCGACTTCTAATTAAACATATATAATAAATGTAATGACAGCTGAATAACAGAAAAAAGGAAAATCATTAGCTAGGATTATACTGCTACTCTCCTTTTATCATGGAATATAATATAAATCTTTTTAAATGCCAGATTTAAATAAGATAAGTCATATTGCATGTATCTTTTATCACTCTCCCGTTTTTCATTCACTGTAGTTGTAGGGACATTTTGAGTCAATGTACTCTTAAAAGTTTTTGAAATTATCCCTTGCAGTTAGAAGCAATTTTTGAATAAGGAGGAACTTATGGACAGTTCCCTTATGTGTCTTTCATAGATACTGGGAAGAGAATGATAGTGGGGAGAGTGATTCAATACATATTTTTCTCACTGTTGATACTTTAATTCTCTCATTGATTCATTCATTCATCAACATTTGTTGTGCATGTATTACGTCTCAAGGACGGAGGAAACAGCAAAGAAATGCAATCATTGCTCTTATGGAGCTCCCAGCTAGTGTGAAAGAAAGAGCTACAAACCAGTTATTATACAGTGATGAATGCCATGCGGTGGGATGGAAATGGTGAGCAGCAATCTATGGGCATTCTGGAGGATAAGGAGACCAGAGTCAGCAGGAGTACCTTGGGAGAAATGTCACTTGAACTTAACATTGAGGGATAAGTTGCTATCCTAGTGAAATGTTAGGAGAAATCACATGTGCACAAGTGTGGAAAAGCTAAGCTCATTGGCGGTAATGAGGATGACTTTCCATGGCTAGAATTTCGAATGCTTTTGATGGATGTTTAAGTGAAGCTAGAGAGGAATGCAACAGCCAGAGAGTATTCTGAAGGTGACAGGAAGCGGTCTATCTGTCTTACCCATAAAACACCATTATTAACCTTTTCTTAATTTTGTGCAGCTTTCTCTAAAGCAATAATGTACCTTAAAAGTCATTATAACTCAGATTTGTACAGCTTTGAATTTTCCTGATTAAGGATCAGTTCTCCATTTCACTTTGTAATGTGTAGGCTAGGCCCAAGTTTCATAACAATTTCTTTAAGTTGATAAGCCAAATACAATTCCTTTTCTTTGGTCTTAAATACCAGTGAGTGCTATTGTGAATTGATGAATCCCTGTTATTTGTGAAATTATCTCTATTGTTACCGTCTGACAGATTACTAACAGATATACATCACAAAAACACCAGGTACTTCGGCTCATTTAACTGCTTTCATTGGCATTTTATTCTTCTCCCCATGATTACTGTCATTTTTATTTTTTTTAGCTCTGTGTTAAATCACCATCTAATTATGCATCATCACAGCAACTCATAACAGTTCAGCATCTCTTGCTCCTAAATTCTAAAAGCAACTCTTGAGTCTGGCTGACAATGAAAGTATTGTCCTTTTTATTGACCTTGCTTTGCCATTTGGGTGCTGGAACTTTTCAGTTCCATGATTGTGGTGGGCATCTGCAAAGAGAAAACGGTGCAGAAAAGTTCATTGGTCACTTGGGTAAGGTGAGGGATAAGGAGCAAAGCAGAAAACCATCTCCCAGTTGTTGCACTGCTAAATTCAAATGACTTGACTTGTTTTCTAATTTCTAAGCACCTTTCTAATAAAAAAGTATTGACAACTGATGGGAAGCTGGAAATTGAATCTTGAGTTTTTGATCAAATATGATCATTTAGGTCAAAACACTTAGTGTAGTTTCAAGCCAATTAATTTCTATTTCCTTACTTGTCAAATGAGTAGAATCCCATGTTCCTGTCTCATAAATTATTGCTTGGTCCCCATAGTTAGAGGCAGACATTTCAACAGGAGTTTCACAAAATGTTGCCTTTTCATGTGGTAATGACTGGAATTTGAGTTTTAGAAATTGCTCTATTGCTACTAACTAGAAATTTTCAGGTAGTAAATTTAAGGAGTGATGCAGAAAGAATATTAGTTTTGATCCTGGTGAATTTCCATTTAGAATGTGGTATCTAAATGGAGTGGGACATGCAGGTGAGCCATTACCCGAGGGTCCCCAGTGTATTCCAGGGGCTCCATGAGCTCCTTTTTCACTTTTTATGTATTTTTATTTTGATGCCTCTATAAAAATAGTGAAAAATTTCAATACATTCATTTAGAATCATAATCTCTTTTGGGATCATTGCCTGTTCCCATTTATTAGCATTGCCAGGGAAAAGGGGTGCATTTTTATTTTTATTTAATGAATAACCAGCTGCTTAAATGGATGTTTCATAAATTTAGAAGGTGCCCTGAACTTCATCAGTGAAAGAACACCAAAATGCTCTCTACATATGCAACAACTGACAGAAGTACTTGGCTTTCTCGACCAGTAAAATTTTGTAATAAGTAAATTTCAAATTACTCAACTCCCCAAATCAATAATCAATATATAATGACAGATTACAAAGGCACATCTGTTTTTCCATTTGTATTTTATCTAGAGGACCATTATTCAAAAATGGAAAGCTATAATGTGTTAGTGCTTCTATAGACCAACTTAATATGTGACACAGCAGTGTTAAGTACTTCAAGATGAAGAGCTAGAGGCTCAGAGATTTATCCAACTAGAAATAGCAGAGTCAAGATTCAAACTCAGGTCTCTCTCACTTCTAAACACATGTTCGTTTCATTCCCACTGGTTTTTGTCAGCCAGGCATACTTCCAGGCAAATTTTCTAGTACATGTATAAGACATATTCTTTCATAATTCTCTAAGGAGATATGTTGTTCAAGGGATTGAGAGAGGCTCTCTTAATAATCTCAGGTTCTGACATTGATTAGAAAGAGAAATAACTAGAACTTGTACAGAGGTAGTCGAGACAAAGAGGATTTTCTATGTCATATATTCTTAGGAAGGTAATATCCAGTCAGAACACATTAGGACCTGGAGGTCACTTTTCTGTGAAGGAAAGGGAATCTGAGATATGCTGATTGAGGTGACCAGGTAATGTCAGGGGTTTCTCTTGTTTTCATGATGATTTTTATGGATTTAAAACATCCCTCCTCTTTGAGAAGAGTTCCCTATGCTAAAGGTTAGTCATTACTTTTAATGCCCAAATCTTCCAAGTTACTCTGCATCTCTGAAGCAGTGACTATGCTGGGATATGCGAGATGAGAACATAGTTTGCAATTTAATTTTAGAAACATCACCATCTGATTCCCAGTCAGCTTCACACTGACACTTGTTTTATTCAAGCAGTCATGAGTGTCTTGCTTTGTGAGAAGGGAAGCTTTTGTTGATACTTTCTATATACTAATTCATGTTATTCTCTTGAAATTAGTTTGAAAAGAAACAAAACATGATTTTCAATTGTTTCCTTCAATTAGCTTTTTTTTTCTGTCAAAGCAGAGTTACTTTTCTGATGGTGTCCTGATTATTCCATAGAACCAGGTAACTCTATTTTCCCATTTGCCCCTCTTGCATGTTTACCACCTCTTGCCAAGTATCTACTCATTGAATATTCCTCTAATCATCCATCCATCCATCCACCCACACATCGATCCATCCACCCATTGATCCACCCATTCATCTATCTATTCATCCACCCACCCATTCACCCACCTATCTATCCATCCATCCCTCCATTAATTCATACAGCCATTTATTAACTTCTTCATAATTCAGTCAGTCATCATTCCCCATTTAACTCTCACTTCCCTTTTGGTTATTATATTTATCTTTTATTGAAATATTTTATAAAAGTACCAATAATTAAAATGGCTATGTTTTTCATGTATATGTATTAATATTTCTTTCATTGCAATACTAAAAAGGCTATTATAGAAAACTTATATAAGCGTGTATATACCCTGATAATGTCATTGTAAGTAGATGCACACTCATAAAAGGCAGTTTGGTAATGTCATTTAAAATTTAAAATGTACATACTTTATGACCCAGTGAGTCCACTACCAGTAATTCATTCTAGAGGCATGTTACACAAACAGGCAACCACATATGAATAAAAATGGAAATAGATATGTTATTAAACTACAGATAAGTTAAATATCCACCAATAGAAGTCTGCTAAAAATAGCTACTTATATTCTTTTTCCTTTAAAAGACTATTTTCAAACTGCTTAAATCTTTCTTTAGTGTTTCCCCTTCAATATTAGTTTTGTGTGTTGATTCAAATTGACAGAAAATAATGACTTCTCCTATTTGATAGTTGACTTGCCTATTTCCAAACAAGACACTTTTCTGCTCTGTTCTTAACACAAATTCATATATTCATTTAACAAATATTATGTTAAGTCCTTACTATGTGGCAGCGACACTTGAGGTGCCTGCAGAGAAAAATTCCTTCCTTCATGCAGCTTACATTGTAGAGAAAGGATACATAAAAATTTGCAATACTCATAATAAATAAGCAAACTGTATAGAAGGCAGTAAGTGGCTTGAAAAAAAATGCCCAAGGCAAAGATATTTGGAATACTGGGGATAAGAGACGTGGTGTGCTTTTAAATAGGATTGTTAGGAGAGATTTCATTGAGAAGGCAACATTTGGATAAGGATTTAAAGGAGGAGAGAGAGTTAGCTAAGCAGATATCTGGAGTGTGTAACATCAATGTGCTGGATTGGAGAATGAGGGAAGATTGATAGGAGACCAAGTTAGATGAATAATGGAAAGCCAGATCATACGGGAATTTGTAGAACATTCTGAGGGCTTTGGCTCCTGAGTGGGAAAGGGAGCCATTAAAAACTTTGAGCAGAGGAATGACACAACCTGATGTATGTGTTAAATGGGGGCTATGTGGAAAGGAGATTGTAGGAGGAAATCCAATTAGGAGCTTATTGCAGTCATTTAGGTCACTGATGGTGGTAGTTTGAATGAGTGTCATAGTGAAGGCAGCGACAAGAAGATAAGGTTAAAAGTGAAGCTGATCAAATCTCAGAATAGTGAGATCTAAAAAAGAGGAGTCAAAGATGATTCCTTATCAATTAAAATGAGGACTGAGTGGATCATTTTGAGAAGGAAGATTAGATGTTCCGTTTTGAGTTCAGAAGAGAGATCTGGTCTAGAGATTTAAATTTGGTACTCATTGTCATAGAGTGAGCATTTAAAGCTAGAAGACTGAATGAAATCATGAAATGAATTGGTGTGGGTCTCCCAAAATTGTGAGGTTGGGCAGGAGTGGTGGAGCTAGCAAGGAACATGAGTAGTCAATGGAGAGAGGACTTTCCTATTCAAAAGTGCTGGAATAACTAGCTAGCCACATGCAGGAGAATGCAATAGGACCCCTGCCTTTCACCATATACAAACATTAACTTAAGATAGATTAAAGGTTTCAGTGTAAGATCTCAAACTATAAGAATCTTAGAAGAAAACCTAAAACACACCATTCTGCACATCTGCTTTGAGAAATAATTTATGACTCAGACCTCAAAAGCAATTGCAACAAAAACAAAAATTGACAAGTGGGACCTAATTAAACTAAAGAGCTTCTGCACGGCAAAAGAAGTCATCAACAGAGTAAACACAATCTACAGGAGGGGAGAAAATACAAACTATGCACCTGACAAAGGTCTAATGTCCAGAATCTATAAGGAAATTAAAAAATTCGACAAACAAAAACCAAATTATCGCATTAAAAAGTAGGCAAAAGACATGAACAGACACTTCTCAAAAGAAGATATACACGTGGCCAACAAACATTGAAAAAATGTTCAACACCAGTAATCACCAGAGAAATGCAAATCAAAGCTACAGTGAGATATTATCTCACACCAGACAGAGTGGCTATTACTAAAAAGTCAAAAAATAACAGATGCTGGTGAGGCTATGGAGAAAGGTAACAGTTATAAACTATTGATGGGAATGTAAATCAGTGCAGCCACTGTGGAAAGTAGTTTGGCAATTTCTCAAAGAACGTAAAACAGAACTACCATTCAACACAGAAATCCCATTACTGGCTATATATCCAAACGGAAACAAATCATTCTACCAAAAAGACACATGCAGTTGCACGTTCACTGCTGCACTATTCACAATAGCAAAGACATGCAGTGAGCCTAGATGTCCATCATTGATGGATTGGATAAAGAAAATGTAGTACATATACACCATGGAATACTACACAGCATAAAAAAGAATGAAATCACGTCCGTTGCAGCAACACGGATGCAGCTGGAGGTCATTGTCATATAGTGAGCATTTAAGTGAATTCAAGAGCATTTAAGAACATCTAAGTGAATTAACACAGGAACAGAAAACCAAATACTGCACGTTCTCACTGCTAAGTGAGAGCTAAACTTTGGGTACTCATGGACAAAAAGATGGCAACAACAGACACTCGGGACTACTTGGAGGGGTAGGAAGGGTGGGAAGAAAGAGTTGAAAAACTAACATTTGGGTATTGTTCACCACCTGGGTGATGGGATCATTTATATCCCAAACCTCAGCATCACACAATATACCCATGGAACAAACCTGCACACGTACCTGCTGAATCTAAAATAAAAGTTGAGGTTATATCAAAAAAACTTTCATCAATAAAAACAAATACAAAAGTAAAATGCTGCAATTTTATGATCACAAAAGAATTTTGTTTTAAAGTTGAAATTGAGAAAATTATGGCTGCTGTAAATATTAAAAATAATTTATTAGGAGTATAATTTTAGAAAAAAAAGTCATTGTCAGTTAATAGATCTTTAAAATTATTTAAATAACAATGGAGAAGAATAATATAGATTGCACAATTTCTTTTTATTGTTTCCAATTATTTACATCTAAAGAATAATGTATGATTGGAAAAAGTATACTAAATGTGTGCTTTTTGAAGTTGCTTTATGTGGGAATTGCAGGTATGATAGTGATAAAATCTCAAATCACTTGGCATAAATATGGGCTTTTTAATGAATGGAGTTGAGACCTTTGGGTAGCCATATGTAAAATATCAAATTATTTTCATACCACATACTAGGGCAAACTCCAGTGAATCAATAATGTACTGGAAGCAAACATATCAAAGTTGCTCTACTCCTGTCTCTGCCAGTTCTCCTACCTCTATATCTTTTTGCATGTACTTTCAGTATTTCTTATTGTAGATATTAGCAAATTCAAATATACATTCTTCTGTAATTTATTACTCAGTGGGTAGCATACTGTAAACATGTAAACAGTCATTCTTTCTTTACTAAACAATATAACCTGAAGATCTCTCTACATCAGTGTGAAGGGAGCTTCCTCATTCTTTTTTTATTAGGTATTGTTCCACTAATAACATCATAGTTTGTGTGAACAGTTTTCTTTCGGTGGACATTTGCATATTTTCTTAACTTTTAAAATTAGATAATGTATAATCTTATACATTTCAAGTGTTCATGGATAAGTTCCTAAATTGCCTGGTCAAAGTTTTTATAAATTTTTCATGCATTGTTAAGTTTCCGTAGGAATTGTACTATTTTGCATTTTCATTAGCAAGATATGTAAGGACCTATTACTGTAAAGCCTTACCAACATAATGTATTGTCAAATTTTTGGATCTTTGCAATATAATAGATGAAAAATTGCACCTCTTATGTTTGAAGTTGAGGACATTTGTGTATATTTCAGGACAATTTATATCTTCTTTTTTTTTTTCTCCATGAGCCTTCTTATTATATCCTTTATCCATTTGTCCATTGGGTTTTTATTGCTTTTCTTCTAGATTTTTAAGAGCTTTTCATATACTAAGAAGATAAACCCCTGTCCATTATATGAATCGTAAATATATATATATTTTCATTTATCTTTTAGCTTGGATTTTTTGCTGTGCAAAAGTTCGTTTTTTAATGCAGTTATGCATTTGAATTTACGTTTTATTTTATAGCTTGTAGATTTTAAGTCACAGTTAGAAAAGTCTTTCCCATTCCAAGATCATAAAAATTTTGATATATTTTCTTCTAGTACATTATTGATTCATTGGAGTTTGCTCTGGTATGTGCTATGAAAACAATCTGATCTGGCCGGGCGCGGTGGCTCAAGCCTGTAATCCCAGCACTTTGGGAGGCCGAGACGGGCGGATCACGAGGTCAGGAGATCGAGACCATCCTGGCTAACACGGTGAAACCCCGTCTCTACTAAAAACTACAAAAAAAAAAACTAGCCGGGCGACGTGGCGGCGCTTGTAGTCCCAGCTACCCGGGAGGCTGAGGCAGGAGAATGGCGTGAACCCGGGAGGCGGAGCTTGCAGTGAGCTGAGATCCGGCCACAGTACTCCAGCCTGGGTGACAGAGCGAGACTCCGTCTCAAAAAAAAAAAAAAAAAAAAAAAAAAGAAAACAATCTGATCTTTTACCATACGGCTATTCATAGGTCTCAACTCCATTCATTAAAAATCCCATCTTTGTGTCAAGTGATTTGAGATTTTACCTTTATCATACATACAATTCCCACATGTATTTGAGGCTACATTTAGACTTCGTATTTGATTCCTTTAGTCTGTCCAAATAATACTCCATTACTATCCTGCTGTTTTAATTATTGTGGCTCGAGTATTCTTTAATTTTTGGTTCATCCTCATTATCTTCTCTTTAACCGTTTTCATGGCTATATACTGTAATTTGAATACTGTGAAGTTGTTTGGCATACTACTATTTGTAATATTCAAAATAAACTTTAGGCTAGGCACCATAGCTCATGCCTGTAATCCCAGCACTTTTGGAGGCCAAGGTGGGTGGATCACCTGAGGTCAGGAGTTCGAGACCAGCCTGGGCAACATGGTGAAACCCCGTCTCTACTAAAAATACAAAAAATTAGCCCGGTGGTGGCACGCACCTGTAGTCTCAGGAGACTGAGACAGGAGAATTGCTTGAATCTGGGAGGTAGAGGCTACAGTGAGCCGAGATTGCACCACTACACTCCAGCCTGAGCGAGACAGAGTGAGACTCCATCTCAAAAATAAATAAATAAGTAAAAAACTTTAAGAACTGTTTTAGTTTGTAGTTATTTAAATTCATTTGACCTTACATTTATTCCATCAATGCTTATTGGGTACCTATGCGTGCTTATTACCACTTTTCTACATACTTGAGAGCATCAGTGAACACAATAAATTTCTGTTCTCTTGTAGCTTATTGGGTACTTATTATGTGCTTATTACCACTTTTCTACATACTTGGGAGCGTCAGTGAACAGAATAAATTTCTGTTCTCTTGTAGCTGTGTAGCCACATGCATTAGTCCTATCTTTCAAGAAAAAAGTCTATTTGATTATTCTTCACATCATCTGAGGTTGAATTAAAGCAGAATGCCAACTTTTCCATCTTAATATTTTATGAAGAAAAAGGTGTTCAAAATCTTGTTCAACAACATCTATAATAAATCGCCTTTGATTTAGAATTGTAAAGAGTATGAAGAAAAGAAATAAGTGCTGGAGAAAAGTGAGACACCCAAGAGATATCTTGTTCTTCTACTTATCTTGGTTGAAATTAAGTGTCTACTTAGTATCATAAATTTACAGTGCAGTGACCACAGAAGCATTTCAGCCATTGACAAGGCTAAGAAATGATTGTTCCTGTAGTATATCAAGCGTTTAAAAATTGACTCCTGAACTGTTAATAATAAAATTGTAGTAATAGTTTTTTGCTAAAATTTAAGATTTATTGTCAAATCCCAGAAGCTATGATGAATTCGATATTCGGCATCAGCTGCAGCTTTGCCTGAATATTGCTTTCAGCACTTGACCACTTAGAATGACATAAAATATACATATATTTTCTGAGTTCCTTCACCATCAATTATTTTTTCCAAAGACAGAAGCCAAAATGTGAGAATAATAGAGACACGATGCCTGCATGTCAGGAGCATATCAAGCTCATGACAACATTTTCAACAGTTAAAAGTTTTTTCAGCCCCAGATAAATTGTCCAGTGAGCAGAACTTACGTGGAGGCAACTTACTTGTACTTTGCCCTCCTGCCATATGCGATCATCTCATGTCCATAGCAATCACCACACAACTAGAATAAATTGTTTTAGGGCTTGCAGTTACAAGCCCGCCTTACTCAAGGATGTTATTTTAAAAAATCTCATTTAAGCGGGATACAACAAACATTTAAACCTTATATGCAAAATACTTTCTTAAAGGTTTTTATTTATCCCACTGATTTTTGCCCTCAACTTCCTTCCCATGTCACCTGCCTCACTTTTCAAATCTCGATAATCACCTCTGAAAGTGTATGAACTAGTTCCCAAGGAGGAGTAAAGAACACATCATTAGTTATTCATGGTATGGTGACTGCCTTGAAGTACATGTGTTAATATGGTGATTCTCAAATTTGGTATTCATTAGAATCACCTAGGGAATTTGCTAAACCACAGATTGGTGGATTCTGCCCTGCGATTGCTAATTGAGAGTGTCTGGGGTAGGGTCTCAGCGTTTACATTTTTGGCAAGTTCCTGGTGATGCTGATCTGGGATCACTCTATATGACCACTAATATAATAATGGTATAACTTTTTGTTTCTCCTCTTGTCTAGGAGTTTATTGGAGGCAAATGCAATTCAGTTTCATTGACAAGCCTAAGAAATGGCTGTAGTAAACTACCAGGCACAGAGTAGATGCTTAATAAATAGCTGTTGACTAAATGCTTAGAGAGCTTTACTCAATAGTACTAGGTTAGTTGCATAAATGTTCACAGCTTTTGTACTTGTAAGTTACTTTTTCCCCCATTAGTCACCCATGGCTTCTGGGAAACTAAAAATTCAAATATTACTGATAACTTTAACTAGAATCCAAAGTACCAATATGGGGAATTTTGAGTTATTCATTAATCTCTAGTTAATATAAAATACAGCCTTAAATGAACTTATACTTTTACTTATAGAAAAATTGAAATAAATACCTATGAGTGTTTTGAGCTTATTTATATGTACTCTCAAAAAAAATCTCAGCAAAGATTGCAGATAACAATGATGACTTTTACCACTGCCTTAGATTGAATGCATTCTTTGCATAGAATGCATGTACAATAGTGTTCTTTGATGTCAATTATTATAACCTATTGCATAGTCCTATGGGGCAGTGATCTAGGAATAGAGTTCCCTGAGCTGGAATAATAAAAGACAAACATATGTTTAATTCAAGTATACAAAAAGTGCCAGTTTTCTAAATTGCTACCAACAGTCACACCTTCCACAAAGAAAATAACATGAATTAAAACAAAACAAAACAAAAACCATCATATTTTTATTTTACAAATTGGGGATGGAGAGGGATGAAGGTGAGAACTATTTACAATTTTGTTTCACCTCAAAGCAGTACATTGCTTTGGTATTGGTGTGCAGAAAAATGTGGTTCCCACTGAAGTCTCTTGTCTCTCTTCAGCAACACTTCTTCCACTCCGCCCCAAGGCAACCTGCAAAGCAACAGCAGGCTGGGCTGAGTTGGACTTTCCTTTATAAAGCAGGCAGATTACTCCAGTGTTTCCCTTGCCATGTGAAACTGAAAAAGCTGAAGATAAGCCTCAACAAAAATTTGGCCAATGGACTGTTAGTCAAAATACAGATTGGTACACAAGATTCCAGAAGCAAATATTTTGAAGTGTCTGAAAGCAAAGATTTAACATGTCAGCAATAACATACACATTGAGCTTTAGTGCCCATTTCTGTTTTTTGCTTTCAAGATTGTCTTATTCTGTCCACGTATTTGTTGACTTGGGAACTGATGAAAGTACAGAGGTGAAATAAACCTTTGCCTGTAACCTTACCCTTTGGCTTATGTTCATTAAAATGATAAAACCGAATGATGTAATTTTTATTCTGCTTATTTTTTAAAACTCTTTTTGGTTGCTCTTTCCCTTACCTTGTTTTCTCTAGATGCATCTTCCATTGTTAGCACTATCTGTAGTTCAAAAGTCTTTTCAGATGTTAAATTCTCTCTTGCAGTTATTGTCTGGCTTTAATTTTTAATGCTTTTCTTTCTTCCCCCCATACCTACTGCTTGTATTTTTCTTTTCTGTGGATTTGATCTCCTTGGCAGCTGGCATTGTCTCCATTATTTCATCCTGCTCACATAAATTTTGTCAAAGCACTCACCTCTCTTTTCCCCCAGAGGAGGAAGTAGTCGATAAAGAATATGCAACACCTTTTCTTTCTTTCAAAGAACAAGTAGCTATTTTTCATGAAATGTCTCCCTTGTAAATTTCTTTATATTTCCTTTTAATAATTAATCTAGTCTTTGTTATTTAAAAAGCAGTGTCATCCTCTTTGGAAGATTTGTTCTATATTACGATCTCATGAATTCTTACCACTCATAGAAAGTGAAACTATTATAAAGAGTTGATAAGGACCAAAGTTGAGGAAAATAACATTAGTTTATTGTATTTCTTCTCTTTCATTTAGGACAACTGTGTAAGGTTTTACATTTTATATAAATATCTCAATTTTATGTTAATATCGTTCCTATATTTCATGCAACTCAAAACACCTAAGCAAGTAGATAATAATACTAGAACATATTTTCTAAAATATAAAAATAGATACTTAAGAATAGATATATATTTCAAATTTACTGAAATTGGGTTATCTCTAGGAGATATGTTATCAATGTGTTTTCTGCAAATTCTTGGTCATTAAAATTTTCTATTCTGGTTTTATAATAACTTTTATTTCTGCATAAATGAATATCTTTTAGAACCCGTGCTTCCTAGGATCTAGTCAAAGTATCTTAAATAATAATTTCACTTAGACTTTTCCAGTAGGCAAGAAAGGGTAATATTGCTGGCTTGTAAGGTTTTGGGCTTATTGATACAGTTTGTGGACTGGAACAAAAAGGAGATTTCTTTATTTAATGAAGTTGATCTCAACTATCCCTGTGCCTCAGGGATAGATTTTTTTAAAAATCTGGAAAGTTTTTAAGAACTAAACATCTTGGGGCAACTTTTTGAGATTCCGTGTCAATTGGCTGGGTGGGTAGGTGGGGGGAGAAGTGAGTATTTTTACAAACCTCTGAGTAGATTCTAATGTACAGTAATAGTTGGGAACCACTGATTTGTAACCAAAATGGTAAGCTGTGGGTGCACATACAGGTCCAAGATCATCTTCAGGAAACTAGGCGAGCCATAGCTTCTTGTGTCTTTTGTGTGGTATTTCCCTTGGAGTCCTAAAAAATGGCTTCAACTTGAGTCTCACAATGGGTAAGTTTGCCTTTGCCTTTTCTTTTGCAAAGCTATTATATAAATGTCCAAATTATTGATGAAGATCAGGGTGAGAGGATTAAAGAGAGGGAAAGGCAGAGAGCATCTCTCACAATGTGGAACAATGAAAGAAAGCACATGTGCTTTTGTTTCGGCAAAGTATGCCACTAATCTAGTTGTATCCATCATGTCAAGCTTGCTTACAAATGTATTGTTATCTGTCTATAGAGATGTGACATTAAGTAGCCCATATACTGTGTTATTTATTTGTTTATAGGTTAATTGTTCAGAATATTGATCTCCTGGGCTCATTTTCCCATTCTTTCTGAAATACCCTTTCAAATCAGCAAACATAAAATACAACAGATTCTTCCACACAGGGGACTCTTAAATGATGCAGATTCTTTCTACTTGCTGCCTGTTAAAAAATCACTTTTGTAAGAAAGCGTAATCCAGTATACATATTGCTACTACTCCAGAAGTTACTGCATTATTTTAGGCCCTAACTTTTGGAGGAATGGAAGAAACTAATTAGGATGCACTAAAGTTTTGACCACTTGCCGTTTTGGTTAATTTAGCTATATATATATGTGTGTGTGTGTGTGTATATATATGTATATGTCTTTAAATTGCAATAAAGTTCTATACATTTGAATTCAAAAAACTATTTAATGATGAATTACTAAGTGAGATCTGCTGAGACAGTATGCCTGAAAAAAATGCAATAAAAAATAAAAGCCTAGTACAGCCATTATGGAAAAGCGTATGGATTTTCCTCAAAAAGTTAAATATAGAACTACCATATGATCCATCAATTCCACTTCTGGGCATATATTCAATGGAAACAAAATCAGTGTCTTAAGGGGAAATCTGCATTTCCATATTCATTGCAGCATTATTCATATTAGCTGAGATATGGAATCAACCTGTGTCCATCAGTGAATGAATGAATAAAGATAAGGTGGTATATGCACACAATGGAATACTATTCAGTCTTAAAAAAGGAAATCCTGTCATTTGTGACAACAAAGAGAACTATGGCATGATCTTGTACGAAATTCCAAAAAGTCAAACTCATGGAAGCAGAGAATATAATGGGGGTTTACAAAGGGCTGGAGTGGGTGGGAATGGGGAGATTTTGGTTAAAGGATAAAAAGTTACAGTTACACAGGATCAAATAAGTTCTGGAGCTCTATTAAACAGCAGGTTGACCCTAGTTAATAACAATGTATGTATTTATGAATTGCTGAGAGAGCAGATTTTTAATGTTAGCTTGATTTAATCACTCCACAATGCATACATATATCAAAACATCACATTGTACACCATACATACACTTTTTAAAATCAATTACAAAAAAATTATAAAATAAAAGTAAATAGAAAGAAAAAAAAAGCTTAATTCTGAGTAGTGGGATGCAGGCTGTTATGTGCCACCATTTTCTACTTCCCATAGTTGTCATTACACGGTAACCTCTGCCTTAATTTTGTAATTTTTTTTAATTAACAAAAAAGTACATTCAAAGCCAGTTGCTTGGCTCTTGGGTGGGTATGTGAAGAGAAGCTTCCTCAAGGGCCTGGCGATGGAATATTAATGTCCTTGATGAAATTATGTGTAAACCAGACACTCAGACCAAAGAGCACTGCAGGGAAGGCAAAGCCAGAGGCGGAACCACACAGGAAGGCCAACATCTAGAAGTCCCAGATGGCTTCTCAAAGTGAGTGCAGAGAGACTCTGAAGAAAATCTGGAATCTTCCTTCTCTTCATATTTAATTTTCTAGGGTGGATCTCACTCAAAGAAAATTCTGTACATGAGAAAAATGTTTCTGGAAAGCACTGGTGCAGCCTCTGTCAGGTACGGTTTTTTTGGGAGGCCATATTTCTTTTCTTTTCTTTCTTTTTTTTTTTTTGTAGTTAGCTATTTAATGAGGTTCTTAAGACATTTAGAACACCAATTTGTGAAGATAAATTCCATTCGTCAGGGCAAAAACAGATCGCAGGTAGCCCTGGAGCTGAGGAACAGCTTTGATTTTTGGTAGAATTTGTGAGTCCACAGCTTTCTGATCAATCTTGCGCTGCTCTGTAATCTCGTATTTCTCTTTCTCTGTGTCGAAGATCTCACCTTCCTGGTGTCTGGGCTTCCGCAACTTCTTCTTGAAGTAAGTATCAGTAAGATGTTTTGGGAGTTTGACATTGCTGATATCGATTTTGGTTGAGGTGGCAATGACAAATTTCTGGTGTGTTCTTCGTAGAGGAACTCGATTGAGGACCAGAGGTCCAGTCACAAGTAACAAGCCACTAGCCAGCTGCTTCAGGAAAACCACCCTCTTGCCCCTGTGGCGTCCAGTGAGGATGATCAGAATGGTCCCGGGGGTAATGCTGGCTCGCAGTTTTCTCACGTGCTGACTGAAGGGTTTTTTGCCGTGGCTCAACAGCTTTGGAGGCACATCTTCAGTAGGATAATATCTAGGCATTTTGCAAAGTTTAACCACCTGGGTACCGCCGTTCTTGTCACCACCAACTGGTTTTGTAAGAGTTGTAAGAACCTTCTCCTTCTTTTTCTTTTCAACCTTGGATTTAGCGGCTGAGTACTTCCTCTTGTACATGGCCTTTCTGGAATACATGGCAGATCGGGAATACCTGCCAATTCCTCTGACAAGGACAGGGTTGCGGCTGCAATGGGGCTTCCCCTTCTTGGGCTTCTTAGCCTTGAGGTTACCCTTTTTCACCTTACCACCAGCATCAGCCTTCTTGGTTTCGGGTTTCTTCTCTTTAGTATCTGGCTTCTCAACCTTTTCAACCGCCATCTTGCAAGATGGGAAAGAGAACTAAGGTTTTTCGCGGGAGGCCGTATTTCTTAAGTATAACTTTAGTTTTCCTCATACCACAAATTTAGATATCTCTAGGATCTTATCTACATGGATGCGTTCTCGTTGACTGAAATGTGTTTTTCTAGCCATGAACAGGGCACAGGTAAAATGGTAGAGGATGAATGAGGATTTTGCAATTATTGGAAACAGATGTGCACACATATTTTGATAATATTGGAAGTATTTCTTCAGTGTAAATTCCTAGAAGAGAGATTGCTGGGTTCAGATGCAAACGAATACTCTATGTAGTTTTGTTAGGCATTGCCAAATTCCCCTCCATTAAGATCACATCAGTTTGCATCCTCACTATAAATGTATGAGAGTTCTTGTATCCCCTGCTGCCTCACCAACAGAATGTATTGTCATACTTTTTAACTTTTGCCAATCTGACAGGTAAGAAATGGTATCTCGCGGCCGGGCGCGGTGACTCCAGCCTGTAATCCCAGCACTTTGGGAGGCCGAGACGGGCGGATCACGAGGTCAGGAGATCGAGACCATCCTGGCTAACACAGTGAAACCCCATCTCTACTAAAAAACACACAAAAAACTAGCCAGGAGAGGTGGTGGGCGCCTGTAGTCCCAGCTCCTGGGAAGGCTGAGGCAGGAGAATGGTGTAAACCCGGGAGGCGGAGCTTGCAGTGAGCTGAGATCTGGCCACTGCACTCCAGCCTGGGCCACAGAGTGAGACTCCGTCTCAAAAAAAAAAAAAAAAGAAAAAGAAAAAGAAATGGTATCTCAGTGTGGTTTTCATGGGTATTAGTGTTGTTATGAGGAGGATCATTTTTTCATGTGTCAAACAGCCATTTGCACAGTGTGTGTGTGTATGAATTGTGTTGTTTTTTTGCCAATTTTGCTGTTGGCTTACTGATATTCTTTTGTTTTCCTTATTCTCCTGCCAAGAGCCACACAACCTGAGGAAGGGAACCTAAACATTACATGCAGGCAGAGGCTCCCAAGTGCTTAATTTGGGTTTGGAACCAGGCTGGTTACTTATGAATTAGCTAGGTAATGCAGATTAACTATATCTATCTTCAGGTTTCTGATTCAAAACGAACAGAGTGGTCCCGAGATCCTGTGTTCTTTAAAATTTTTAAATTAGGCCGGCGCGGTGGCTCAAGCCTGTAATCCCAGCACTTTGGGAGGCCGAGACGGGCGGATCACGAGGTCAGGAGATCGAGACCATCCTGGCGAACACGGTGAAACCCCGTTTCTACTAAAAATACAAAAAAAACTAGCCGGGCGAGGCGGCGGGCGCCTGTAGTCCCAGCTACTCGGGAGGCTGAGGCAGGAGAATGGCGTAAACCCGGGAGGCGGAGCTTGCAGTGAGCTGAGATCCGGCCACTGCACTCCAGTCCGGGAGACAGAGCGAGACTCCGCCTCAAAAAAAAAAAAAAAAAAAAATTTTTTAAAATTATTATTATTTTTTATTATTATACTTTATGTTCTAGGGTACATGTGCACAACATGCAGGTTTGTTACATATGTATACATGTGCCACGTTGGTGTGCTGCACCCATTAACTCATCATTTACATTAGGTATATCTCCTAATACTATCCCTCCCCCCGTCCCCTCCCCACCATAGGCCCCGGTGAGTGATGTTCCCCTTCCTGTGTCCAAGTGTTCTCATTGTTCAATTCCCACCTATGAGTGAGAACATGTGGTGTTTGGTTTTCTGTTCTTGAGATAGTTTGCTGAGAATGATGATCCTGTGTTTTTAGCAACTAATCCTGGTGGTTTTGGTGCCCAGCCATGTGTGGGAATTATTGATAAGACTGCATTTCCTGTAAGAACACCAGCTTCAGGGCCCCTAACTGGGAAGAGAAAGAATGTACTAGAGGAGAATGAGCTAGAGGTGGCTGAGGAAGGCTGTTCATAGTTCAGGAATGCATCAGAACATTTTAACTTACTTACTTTTACCTGTCAACTCTGTCCTACCTGGGGAGAATGGAGGTGCTGTTCAATCCATTCCTGATCCTCCAAATGCACTTGGATCTGCATTTGTTACTACTCATTCCTGGAGTCTCATCTTTGCAAATGTATTGCAAATGAGTTATCTTTAATGTTTTCTGGAAGCATATTCACCTTTTGTGTCATTTTGGAAATGCTATTGTGAAATTAGCATGGCATTGTTAATTAGATAGAACTGATAGTTTGGTCATTTTATGTTCAAAACCAGGAAAGAATAAAAATACATTCTTATATTTTAGTTAGTATATTACAATTAGGCCTATCATATGGAAACAAAATACTAACATTTAGTTTGTAGAAGCCACTGATTCTTGCCCTCTTATTCTTCATTGTTTCATGAGGTTAAACTAAGGGTGCTGTATGAAAAAAAGATGTTGTACCCCAAAAGCAAAGTCATTTGAATTTGCTTCAAGGAAGTCCTGTAGTTGACCTTGAGAACCTTTTTAGATAAGAGAAAATTGAGCTCACAAGGACCTCCAAATTTTGAGTCAAATTCAGTAATATGTAACAAAAGAAGTCTTTAACTTAGGAGGCACTTAGTAAGAGGTGGCCTTGTAAGAAAGGAGGTGTTGCTTTTCTTAGCTTACTTCAGAAAGATTATTTTTAATTTCCACTGAGTAAAGAACAGGAGGGGATGTGGTTGGGTTCGATGACAGAAAGAGTTTCCTTCTGGGTAGAATTTCTTTTGTGGTTATGAGCTCTCTTTTCCATGCAGGAAGTGGTTTTTAGAGTGTAGAGGCAACTGCAATTTTTCTTCAGGTGATTTAAATGCTATTTTACCTATACTATGAAAATGTTTGTATTTTCCATTCTACTGTGTGCAAATAATTTACTTGCAATAAAAAAATTTAAAATTCCAGTAAAATTTTGGGAGCTAATAAGTGAGAAAATATGGAATAGAAGACCCGTAGGGTCTTTGAAATCTTTGATGTCCCCAGTGATGTCATGGTGCAAAATAAGATGGAAAATCTTTTTCTAAAGTGATTCAATTTCTGCCACAAAGTGAGATTATAAGATGGATTTTAAAAAGGTTATTTTATTTGTAATGAAATTCAATAGAAGTAAAACTATGTATAATATAAATAAAGTTTAGTCAAAATCCTTTTCTCAGTTGTTATGTGATTCTCCGTGGTGGGACCTAGGACTAGAGTTCACTGGTGGCTCAATTTCTTCAAGTACTGTGTCCCAACTTGCTGAAAAAGTCTGAGTGACGAAGATACAAGGGTAGCCCATATCTGCTTTGTCTGTTATCTAATAGTTTAGAACAAAAATATGAACCAGTACAGTTTTCTCAGTTGTTTCTTTGAACTAAGAAACATGAAGGCAAGTTGCCAGTTGGTCGTGGAACCTAAGGTCAAAGAGTCAGGATACTGAGTGTTGTAGCAAATTTATGAGCCAGTATAAACCATGACAGCTTAAGAGTCTCTTTAGTGAAAAGCTGACAATGGAACAAGAATCCAGAGAGAAATTGAGAGGCCCCAAGAGAGGGATTATAGGACTTCTATGCTTCTAGGTTCTTGAAATCTCCAGAAAATTCTCCACCAGTTCTGAGATCCAAGATGTCTTTTGTATTCTTAAAATACATTTCACTTTTCTTGCAATGCTATTTATTCTCCTTTAGTCAAAGTAGCCACACTAATCAGTTATACCCAGACATAAATGATTTTTGCAAGGAAGTCATCGAGAAGCTTCATTTTACTTCAATAAATATATTTTTTTGAAATGTAGTATTTATTATTAATGTGAATATTTTAAAGGATATATTAGTGACATTTTTGGAAAACTGAAAATAAAGTACATCTGAATTTTTTTAAATCAAACCAATCCATTAAAATCAATTTTTATTTTAGGAACTTCAGTATATGCTATGTGCTCTTTTCTAGTTAAAATAAGTCATATTCAATGATTAACAGAAGGATGATGACAAACAATTTGATGAAAGGGGAAAAATGCCAATTATCTTGATAATTGTTGAAGTAACCAAACATTTGATGCAACTTTTAAGTTTCTATGTGTATAAGCAATCCTGCTACTGGGTATCTATCCAAAGGGAAAGAAATCATGATATCAAGAAGATACCTTGGCTGGGCACGGTGGCTCATGCCTGTAATCCCAGCACTTTGGGAGGCCAAGGCAGGCGGATCACTTGAGGTCAGGAGATTGAGACCATCCTGGTCAACATGGTGAAACCCCGCCTCTACTAAAAATACAAAAATTAGCAGGCGTGGTGGCAGGCACCTGTAGTCCCAGCTGCTCAGGAGGCCGAGCCAGGAGAATCGCTGCAACCCAGGAGGCAGAGGTTTCAGTGAGCCAAGATTGCACCACTGCACTCCAGCTTGGGCAAAAGAGCAAGACTCCATCTCAAAAAGAAGAAGAAGAAAAAGAGAAGTTACCTGTACTCATATGTTTATCACAGCACTATTCACAATAGTAAAGGTATGGAATCAACCTATGTCCCTAAATGGAAGATTAGATAAAGAAAATTTGGCACATGTATACCATGGAATAGTACTCAGTCATAAAAAAGAATGAAGTGTCTTTAGCAGCAATATGGATGGAACTGCAGACCATTATGCTAAGCAAAATAACTCAGAAACCAGAAGTCAAATACCCCATGTTCTCACTTGTAAGTGGGAGCTAAACAGTGGGGACACATGGACATACAGAATGGAATAATAGACATTAGCGACTCTAAAATGTGGGATCGTGGGAGTGAGGAAAGGGCTGATAAGTTACCTTTGGGTACGATGTTCACTATTCGGGTGATGGATACACAAAAGGCCCAGAATTCACCACTATGCAATGTATGCATGTTAGAAATCTATACTTGTACCCCCTAAATATATAAAAATTACAGAAAAATTAAAATAAGCTTATATGCATGTAGGTAGCAATTAATTGACCTATACAAGAAATTATTTTATTTTATGAAATAGTGACCACTAGTTGGAGACTTAAATGTGTTTATTTTAAAAGCTTTACTATTAATCTCAATCAAATCTCATCTTCTCCTCAGCTGTTGCCATGGAAGCTGGATGTAAAGGAGGTGGGGGCTGAGGCCTGGTGCTGAGTCCCCTCTCCCCTGAGTCCTTTCCTAGGCATTGACTTCTGTGGTGTGGTAGGCAAGATGGAAGCAAGCATATGGGGAGGCAGAAGTGTTTTTACTTGACTGCCCATGTGTGGTGGTTTCACATCTTCCCTTAGGCCAATCTGGTTCCAGCTGAGGATGTTTTTTTTTTTTTTGAGACGGAGTCTTGCTCTGCCACCCAGGCTGGAGTGCAGTGGCCGGATCTCAGCTCACTGCAAGCTCCGCCTCCCGGGTTTACGCCATTCTCCTGCCTCAGCCTCCCGAGTAGCTGGGACTACAGGCGCCCGCCTCGTCGCCCGGCTAGTTTTTTGTATTTTTAAGTAGAGACAGGGTTTCACCGTATTAGCCAGGATGGTCTCGATCTCCTGACCTCATGATCCGCCCGTCTCGGCCTCCCAAAGTGCTGGGATTACAGGCTTGAGCCACCGCGCCCGGCCCAGCTGAGGATGTTGATAGTGTCTGCTGGCATTAAGGTTTCTAGCCGGATGGTGTGCTTGGTCTTCACTGGGTGGCATTTATCATTGCCCCAGCCTTCTCTGTCATCGAAACATTCCCTTAAGGAATAACTATGTCTCCCTTCACTTCTCCAGCAGTACACTTCTTTGGATTAGACATCCTATCTATTGGCTCAGAAACTGCCGGGATATTCTCAGCTCATTTCTGTACTCTATTCTATGAAAGTGGAATGCTTTTCCACATGCTCTGAGGGCTGTGAAGAGCTGGGAAAGGCTGCCTGGGAATGCCAAACTTTTAAATTTCCATTGGCATGGGCTGCTCCAGTGGTCTCTATCCCTTATAAACCTCTAAGCCAGAAATAAGCAGCCTTCTTTATATTCAAGAATGACCTATAAACTTTGAGATAAACCTCTGAAGCCCTTACTTCCTCCTCTCCACAATTGGGAAAACAGACCAAAAAATAACATCAACATACCTTCAGAGTTCCAGAACTCTCTCCTAAGGATCCCTTAGCATGTTTCTCCCTGGGGCGTTGCCAGCATGGACCTAGGGGTACTGCAGCTCAGCAAGCCCCCAGCCTGGGAACCAGTTGTCAGTAACTCCATCTTTCTGGAAACTCCAGGCTTCACAAATAATTATCTTGGCTTCTCACAGGGGAAGCATCTCTTATTCTTTTATCTTCTTTTCATAAACACTGTAGTACCTACCTTATCTGGCCCCACAGTTCACTTTTTTTGATGTGGGGATTGGCGGAGGGTTGAACAGTCGGTGGAAATTCTGCACTGGGCCTCTCAACAAGTCCTTCAAGGAGGTGTTGGTCCCAGTTCCAACTGAGAACAGCCTCTTGTCATTATGAGATAACTTTCGCCTTTTCTTCAAAACAGCATGGAAAATCTCACTCTACCTATAAATCAGAGACTATATTTGTCCTTAATCCTCAATATTTTATTCAATGCTTTTCAAATAATAGAAACTCAATAAACGTTTGTTAAAGAAGAAAGACAAGAGCAGTTTGAGTAAGTTTAACCTTATTTTCAAAAAAATTTAAGAAGCTTCTAAGAGAGATGGAAAATTTCTGACAGAAAGGAAGGCTATATAGAGGTTAGAATGGATTTACGAGAAAAAATCTGGTCCAAGTAATCTAACACAATTCCTTGCTGACACTCTCTGATGAAAATTAATGATTGGAAGATGATGTATTAAGATATTGTATGCAATTTAACTCAGGCAAAGTTGTGTATTATATAAAATAGTAGAGAAAAGGGATTTGAGAATCAGTATTAAAGGAATCAGCCAATAAAGAGAAATAAATAGGTTTTAGACTGTGCATATAAAGGATGAAGATAGCAACCATTTCAGTTTGTGTCTGTTTGTCTTTTAAAAACTCATCTGACTTTTTATTTGACTGACCTGACCAAATTTACATGTTGTTTTGGAGCCATGGAAACAGAGTCATGATGTGCTATTGAATGAGACAAAATAAATACAGACGGGCTTAGGTGTTAATGAAATTTTTTATGTTTCATATGGTTATTTGTGGGATTCGCTTGTATAATATAATTACTAGTTCACATTTCCTTTAACATTTCTCTCGTGATATTTTTTTCAGATGGAGAATTATACTTGGAGTACCGCAGATTTTAGAAAAATTTGTAAAGAAAGAGTTATCAGTTTCTGCTTACTGTAAATACCTATGCCCTCCTAAGTTTGGAGAAATCCTCACTCCATTTCAGAAGCATTCCCTTCTGAAATTGTCATGTATTGACTCTTCAGTCTCTCCCGGTAGGCATGGTAAGCTGCTTAAAGACTACATACTCTTTGTCTTTGAGTTAGCAGCAATGATCACAGAGTGTAGGACATAATAGGTACACAAGAATAGTTTAATGCATGAACGAATAGTTATCAGGAGCCCCTCCACAGTCTCACAATCCTAGCCCTGGTATTTCATATAATGGTGTAAAATCTTAGTTACCCAAATGCTCCTGAAATTGCTTGTTTCTCCCTAACCCATGATAAGATCACTCAGTTCTTTGCTGATAGATGACTTCCCAATTTCCATTAGGATTTTCTCTGAAATGCATCTTGCTTGCTGGGGCACTACTAACTTCCAGGCCTTGCCAGTCAATTATCCAGAGACTAAACCTTGCTCCCACAGAGACCTCCATCACTAGCCCGAACTCTCTGGGGTTAAATAACCCTTCAGATTATGTTCCAGCATTATTAGTGATCCGAGAGTCTAAGCAAGTACTCTTCATTTATTTTCCTCCAATCCTGCCTACATTTATCTAACAAATTGAAAATATTATTCTTTCCTTTTGCCCATTGTATCTCTGGAAGATCCACCAGGGAGAATGTAATAGACATTGGACTGGGGTTCATCCTTTAACAACATAATGTTTATTTCTTCACCTCAAGGTTAAGAAGGTTTAATCTTTAGAAAGAACTCTTAGCTTCTGCCTCCTGCAATACAGTTGGGAAGAACTTTCAATTCTAATCTGGGAAAGTTAAATGATGGGAATGGGTGCTGGTTATATTTCTTTAAGAATGGGCTAAGGGGCTTCTCATGCAGAAAAAAAGTCCCGTAAAAGTAGGTTAGAGTTCCAAGTGTTGCAGCTCTTTCAACATATGTGATGTGCTGCCTGGGCACATATCCTTCTGATATCAAAACTGATATTGATGTCAAAGATATGATGTGTTTTTGTGGAGGAGAACAGTGAGTGAGGTTTGGGTAACAGGTGTAGGGATTCAAGTCAGAGGAATAAGAGAATGCCACTTAAGCTGTAGCCCCAGCTTAGTAATAATCTCCTTTGAGTGTGTGTGTGTGTGTGTATGTGTGTGTGTGTGTGGTGTGTGTGTGTGTGTGTGTGTGTATATCCATAATTTGAACAGTCCCAGGGTGTGCTGTGGCTTTCATGGCCCTTCTCTTGAGGTTAAGAGCTGTTGCAGAGCTGCTGGCCTCAGATAATATTCTGACCCGGGAGACAGAGAGGACCTTCTGCTTTCACACCCAGGATCTCATTTGGAGAGTAATGTTCAGTTTCACCCTAACAACATGCTCATTGCTGCGATTTCCAGCACTGTTAATATTAAGGAACTTGTGTTTGGGGGTGGGGTTGACAAGGGAGGAAAATAATTGGCAGGGTGAATATGCTGATCTTTTCACACACTCCTCTTTTGCTTCCCCTCTGTGGCTGCAGTTGGGTTTGCTTGCTGTCTCCACCGAGCTGATGTGTGATGTCTGCAGCGCGTGTCAAAGCCGCCTCGCACAGGCAGCCGCGTTCCCTGCCTTGACATCTCATCCCTCATCCTTACTCAGATCTCGTCAGCCTACACGGTCTGCTCCTCCAACAGCTAATAGCGAAATGACTGCGGGGAAGGCAATGACAGCAATCGCTGTTCGGCATTTATTTTACCTTTGATTTTTTGCTGCACATAAAATTCCAGGCCTGAGCTGCAAGGCAGACATAGAGGAGAGTGCCGGGGCTGGGAGGAAGGTGGGACTCTGAAATCTGCCCCTCCTCCCCCTTCGGTATAACGTAATGCGAGCTGAGTGGTCTCTGGCAATGATTTAATGCCTCCTTTGGACATTTGCCCGTTAACATAGCAGGATTGACAGTTGCATCGTGAGTTGTATGTAGTTACCAAGGCTCAGAGGCTGTATATTTCCATATCCTGCATGTCATTCCTGAGACCTTTTATAAATTCAGAGGCAGGACAGCGAGCTAGGCTCCTACTATCATATGTGTTCTTGCTTCTTTATTGTTCTCAGTACCAAATGACATTCCACAGCACCTGCTCATACTGCTTAGTGCTATATAAGGAGAACCAGATAGGAACACATGCTGCCCTGTCCTCCAGGAGCTTGCAGTTTAAGGCAAATGCCCAGAGACAAATGTTATTTCTGAATCTTTTTCCTCTCTGTTACTTCGCAGCAGCAAGTGATGTGGTTTGGCTCTGTGTCCCCACCCAAATCTCATCTTAAATTGTAGCTCCCATAATACCCTTGTGTTATGGGAGGGACCTGATGGGAGATAATTGAATCATGGGGGCAGTTTCCCCCATACTGTTCTTGTGGTAGTGAATAAGTCTCATGAGATCTGATGGTTTTATAAGGGGTTTCCCTTTTTGCTTTGCTCTCATTCTCTCTTGTCTGCCGCCATGTAAGATGTGCCTTTTGCCTTCCACTATGATTGTGAGGCCTCCCCAGTCATGTGGAACTATGAGTCCATGAAACCTCTTCTTCTTTATAAATTACCCAGTGTCAGGTATGTCTTTATTAGCAACGTGAAGATGGACTAATACAGCTGGCATAGTGGACATGTTACACAAACTTTATACTCAAGAGCTTCATCCCAGTCCTTTCTTGGTCATTTAATGGCTTTGTAACTTTGGGCAACTCATTTAACTCTTTTGAGTCCCAACTTCCTTATCTGTAAAGCTGGTACAGCAATGAAGCCTGGGTGTTGCCGCCAGATTAGACATGGTGTTTAAAAACCAAGCTGGCCTACAGTAAGAGTATAATTTCTGGTAGTTGACATTTTGGAGAGTAAATCTAATGATATGTGCGTGGACATCATCACATTTCCCGTGATATATATGGATGGATTCAGGGCTCTGAATAAGTACAAAGGAATTGTTTTTGAAACCTGTCACTTCACATTACCAGTTCTCTCTTCCTCCTCATCTGTATTTTTTTCTGTTATTGAACCAATTTATGGAGCTAGCACGGAATTCCTATTAACTTACCCCACATAGATATGACGTTATCTGGATAGGCTAGCCTGAACATAATTTCTCAATTAATTAAATTCTGCTTCTAGGCAATTTGCAGCATAGTGGTCTTTTCATTCATTCCCTTCAACTTGGGGTAGCAATGAATGCAGTTATTGCATTGAGCACTCATGGAGAGTGGTCTACATGGATACCATTTTTCTTTTAACAAATAATGTGCCTTTAAATAGAATGTTCTATGGTGCAGTTATGTATGTAATAATTTGTTGATAATTTGTTATTCATATATACTAGGATCATTCATTACAAACTAATTAAAAAACACTGTTACAGATTAAATGACAATTATTGTTTGGTCCTTTTGTTTAACCAGTTAGTATAAGCATAGCTTATACTGGATCTAGTTCACATGGAATGATTGATAGGTGAGATGAGATTATTTTATATCAAATCTTGTAACCAATCTTGTAACTCCACAGGTCAATTTTCTATTACAGGCTTGGGTAGATGCTCCTGCAAATTTTTTTCTGAGAAGAAAATGATCCTCTTGATGGTGTCTTTTTGTTCCTGCCTTTAGACAATAATCTAACAGTTTCTTATACTCATATAGCTCTTTGTATTTTTCAAAGTCCTTTCTCTTGGATTCCATGATATGGATCCCATTTCTGGTTTCCATCTCCTTACTTCCATATATAAAGATAAATGCCAAATGCCCAATGATGTGAGGGAAAAATGGGGATAATTCTTTGGAATGTTAAGCATTATTCCTTCAGGGCTTGACAATCCAGCGTACTGTGAAAACATAGGGCCATTTTTGGAAGAAGAGAAGGAAGATGGAATTTACAGTCTTGGAATCCTTTCAGCATTCCACAGTGTAAAGTGTATGTGTGTGTGTGTGTGTGTGTGTGGGTGGGTGGGTGCCTGCGCGCACATGTGGGAGGGACTTCTTGGTTACATTAATAATTTACTACATTCTGTGTTATTTGCCAGTTGATTTATGAGTTACTACAACAAGATGATAAGCAACTTGAGGTCAAGGAATCTTTTTTAGAGCTTTAGAGGTCTCAAAATGCTTAGCATAGTTCATGGAAATTGTAAGTATACTGTGGATTCTTGCTGAATGGAATTGAAAGGTACTTCCTGCTTCTCACGCCTACCTAACATTAGATTGCATGAAGTCAGCACAAGGGGAATTGCTCATTATGCCTGCTCTGTGGATAGTAAGGCAAATGCTTACTAGAAGGAGGGTCAATAAGATACAAACAAATTTAGGTTGGAATAAATGGACCATGCCCTTTTTTGATACCTAATGACTCCAAATTACTTTTAGCGATGAAAGCTCATTAACTTTTTCACAAAGTGGTAATGTGAAACCTGTTCCAAAATATGTGAATTGCTTTAAAATAATGTCTCATAGAAGTTAAACTGAAAATAAGAAAAATTTCTGAGACAGAGCTGATATCTGTTGCATGGTAGTACAGAGCCATTTGGGGGCTATTTTAAGAATGGAGACCCTCCTAACCAAAGTCAGGGTTGGGGATAAATGGAACTGGCAGTCACCCATGTATATGCTCAAGAAATACACTGTGCAACTGAGATTTGAGAATTTTTGCCACAGCCGTACCACTGCTGATGCTAACCCTTAGTGACTAAAGGGTGCTGATAAGCAAGGTGCTGTAGGAGAAGAAATGGACAAAGAATTTGAAAATAAACATGATAGCTCATTACTAAATATATCATGTCCCTACTTATTGGGCCAAATTCTCCTCTTTGAGCCAGGGATGGTCATGGAAATTCTGGTTTCTCTTGAGGTCAGGTGATTTGTTCATTTGGTGCTTCTTGAGTTTCTCTGAGGTTGTCTGGGATAAGCCTGATCACCTGGTAGGATTTTCTTGAAGAAGTTGTCATGGAGTGAACAATGGACATATGGATTAGTTGCCTGTTTCAGTGGGTTTAGTAGGAAATGGCAACATCATTGACATTTGGTTCTTGGTTCTACCTCTCCTGATGCTTTTCTCATGACTAAATAATGGAAGACTTGCTTTTCTGACACTTTTTACCAACACCTAACTGCCAGGCAGACAGATTCTGCTCTTGTATGAGGAAAGAGAGTAGTTATGGAGATTGGTGCGAAACAGTAAAATGTGATGTGTTTATGAATAAAAACACATGTTGGCAATGCCATCTCCAGAGTGGGAAAGTTTTATTTTATAATTTCCACAATTCAAAAGACTAGTGATTTTTACTCTAAGTTTTAATTTATTGTGGCTCTACACCTGTTTATTAAATGTTGACCCTCTAGGAAGTATACTTTGATGCCTACAGATAGCTAATAACCAGAGTTCATAATTTTCTAACTAGAGTTTTAAAACCCCTATATTTATAACAGTCTTATGATGAAACAATATACTGAAGTAATCAAGGACTTTGCGACTTCAGGAATGGGGAATATCAATGAAGGTTTAGGAATGCTATAAAATAGAGCCCTTTTGTTGGGTCTCTTTATTTGCTTGTTCATCTCTGCACGTGCATTTGGCAAAATTTGCCTCTTTAGCTTAAATATTGTCTCAGCATACATTTAAAAAATTGTGTACTCTTGGACCTCATTATAAATACCAAATTTGGGAGTGGTTTCAAGATGGCTGAATAGGAACAGTTCCAGGCTACAGCTCCCAGCATGACCAACACAGAAGACGGGTGATTTCTGCATTTCCAACTGAGGTACCGGGTTCGTCTCAATGGGGCGTGTCAGACAGTGGGTGCAGAACAGTGGGTGCAGCCCACCGAGCAAGAGCCGAATCAGGGTGAGGCATCGCCTCACCTGGGAAGCTCAAGGGGTAAGCGAATTCCCTTTCCTAGCCAAGGAAAACCGTGACACACAGCACCTGGAAAATGGGGTCACTCCCACCCTAATACTGTGCTTTTCCAAGGTTCTTAGGAAATGGCATGCGATGAGATTATATCCTGCACCTGGCTGGGAGGGTCCCATGCCCATGGGGCCTCCCTCATTGATAGCACAGCAGTCTGAGCTCTAACTGCAAGGTGGCAGCGAGGCTGGGGGAGGGGCACCCGCCATTGCTGAGACTTGAGTAGGTAAACAAAGCAGCCTGGAAGCTCGAACTGGGTGGAGCCCAATGCAGCTCAAGGAGGCCTGCCTGCCTCTGTAGACTCCACCTCTGGGGTCAGGGCATAGCCAAACAAAAGGCAGCAGAAACCTCTGCAGATTTAAATTTCCCTGTCTGACAGCTTTGAAGAGAGTAGTGGATCTCCCAGCATGGAGTTTGAGATCAGAGAATGGACAGACTCCCTCCTCAAGTGGGTCCCTGACCCCCAAGTAGCCTAACCGGGAGGCACCCCTCAGTAGGGGCAGACTGACACCTCACATGGCCAGGTACCTCTCTGAGACGAAGTTTCCAGAAGAACGATCAGGCAGCAACATTTTCTGTTCAGCAATATTCGCTGTTCTGCAGCCTCCGCTGCTGATACCCAGGCAAACAGGGTCTGGAGTGGACCTCGAGCAAACTCCAACAGACGTGCAGCATAGGGTCCTGACTGTAAGAAGGCAAACTAACAAACAGAAAGGACATCTACACCAAAACCCCATCTGTAGGTCACCATCATCAAAGACCAAAGGTAGATAAAACCACAAAGATGGGAAAAAAACAGAGCAGAAAAGCTGAAAATTCTAAAAATCAGAGCACCTCTCCCCCTCCAAAGGGATGCAGCTCCTTGCCAGCCATGGAACAAACCTGGGTGGAGAATGACTTTGACAAGTTGAGAGAAGAAGGTTTCAGATGATCAAACTTCTCCGAGCTAAAGGAGGAAGTTCGAACCCATCGCAAAGAAGCTGAAAACCTTGAAAAAAGATTAGATGAATGGCTAACTAGAATAACCAATGTAGAGAAGTCCTTAAATGACCTGATAGAGCTGAAAATCATGACACGAGAACTATGTGAAAAATGCACAAGCTTCAGTAACTGATTCGATCAACTGGAAGAAAGGGTATCAGTGATTGAAGATCAAATGAATGAAATGAAGTGAGAAGAGAAGTTTAGAGAAAAAAGAGTAAAAAGAAACAAACAAAGCCTCCAAGAAATATGGGACTATGTGAAAACACCAAATGTACATCTGATCGGTGTACCTGAAAGTGACGGGGAGAATGGAACCAAGTTGGAAAATACTCTTCAGGATATTATCCAGGAGAATTTCCCCAACCTAGCAAGGCAGGCCAACATTCAAATTCAGGAAATACAGAGAACGCCACAAAGATACTCCTCAAGAAGAGCAACTCCAAGACACATAATTGTCAGATTCACCAAGGTTGAAATGAAGGAAAAAATGTTAAGGGCAGCCAGAGAGAAAGGTAAGGTTACCCACAAAGGGAAGCCCATCAGACTAACAGTGCATCTCTCGGCAGAAACTCTACAAGTCAGAAGAGAGTGGGGGCCAATATTCAACATTCTTAAAGAAAAGAATTTTCAACCCAGAATTTCATATCCAGCCAAACTAAGTTTCATAAGTGAAGGAGAAATAAAATCATTTACAGACAAGCAAATGCTGAGAGATTTTCTCACCACCAGACCTGCCTTATAAGAGCTCCTGAAGAAAGCACTAAACATGGAAAGGAACAACTGGTACCAGCCACTGCAAAAACATGCCAGAATGTAAAGACCATGGATGCTAGGAAGAAACTGCATCAACTAACAAGTAAAATAACCAGCTAACATAAAAATGACAGGATCAAAATCACACATAACAATATTAACCTTAAATGTAAATGGGCTAAATTCTCCAATTAAAAAACACAGACAGCAAATTGGATTAGAGTCAAGACCCATCAGTGTGCTGTATTCAGGCGACCCATCCCACGTGCAGAGACAGACATAGGCTCAAAATAAAGGGATGGAGGAAGATCTACCAAGCAAATGGAAAACAAAAAAAGGCAGAAGTTGCAATCCTAGTCTCTCATAAAACAGACCTTAAACCATCAAAGATCATAGGAGACAAAAAAGGCCGTTACATAATGGTAAAGGGATCAATTCAACAAGAAGAGATAACTATCCTAAATATATATGCACCCAATATAGGAGCACCCAGATACATAAAGCAAGTTCTTAGAGACTTACAAAGAGACTTAGACTCCCACACAATAATAATGGGAGACTTTAACACCCCACTGTCAACATTAGACAGATCAACGAGACAGAAAGTTAACAAGGATATCAAGTTAACAAGTTAACAAGGAAATGAACTCAGCTCTGCACCAAGAGGACCTAATAAACATCTACAGAACTCTCCACCCCAAATCAACAGAATATACATTCTTCTCAGCACCGCATTGCACTTATTCCAAAATTGACCACATAATTGGAAGTAAAGCACTCCTCAGCAAATGTAAAAGAACAGAAATTATAACAAACTGTCTCTCAGACCACAGTGCAATCAAACTAGAACTCAGGATTAAGAAACTCACTCAAAACCACTCAACTACACGGAAACTGAACAACCTGCTCCTGAATGACTACTGGGTACATAACGAAATGAAGGCAGAAATAAAGATGTTCTTTGAAACCAATGAGAACAAAGATACAGCATACCAGAATCTCTGGGACACATTTAAAGCAGTGTGTAGAGGGAAATTTATAGCACTAAATGCCCACAAGAGAAAGCTGGAAAGATCTAAAATTGACACCCTAACATCACAATTAAAAGAACTAGAGCAGCAAGAGCAAACACATTCAAAAGCTAGCAGAAGGCAAGAAATAACTAAGATTGGAGCAGAACTGAGGAGATAGAGACACAAAAAACCCTTCAAAAAATCAGTGAATCCAGGAACTGGTTTTTCGAAAAGATCAACAAAATTGATAGACTGCTAGCAAGACTAATAGAGAAGAAAAGAGAGAAGAATCAAATAGACTCAATAAAAAATGATAAAGGGGATATCACCACTGACTCCACAGAAATACAAACTACCATCAGAGGATACTATCAACATCTCTACACAAATAACCTAGAGAACCTAGAAGAAATGGATAAACTCTCCCAAGACTAAACCAGGAAGAAGTTGAATCCCTGAACAGATCAATAACAGGCTCTGAAATTGAAGCAATAATTAATAGCCCACCAACCAAAAAAAGTCCAGGACCAGATGGATTCACAGCCGAATTCTACCAGAGGAGGAGCAGGTACCATTCCTTTTGAAACTATTCCAATCAATAGAAGAAGAGGGAATCCTCCCTAACTCATTTTGTGAGGCCAACATCATCCTGATACCAAAGCTGGCAGAGACACAACAAAAAAAGAGAATGTTAGACCAATATCCCTGATGAACATCGATGCAAAAATCCTCAATAAAATACTGGCAAGCCAAATCCAGCAGCACATCAAAAAGCTTATCCACCATGATCAAGTGGGCTTCATTCCTGGGATGCAAGGCCGGTTCAACATACACAAATCAACAAACATAATCCAGCATATAAACAGAACTAAAGACAAAAACCACATGATTATCTCAATAGATGCAGAAAAGGCCTTTGACAAAATTCAACAGCGCTTCATGCTAAAAACTCTAAATTCGATATTGATGGAATGTATCTCAAAATAATAAGAGCTATTTATGACAAACCTACAGCCAATATCATACTGAATGGGCAAAAACTAGAAGCATTCCCTTTGAAAACTGGTACAAGACAGGGATGCCCTCTCTCACCACTCCTATTCAACATAGTGTTGGAAATTCTGACCAGGGCAATCAGGCAAGAGAAAGAAATAAAGGATATTCAATTAGGAAAAGAGGAAGTCAAATTGTCCCTGTTTGCAGATGACATGATTGTATATTTAGAAAACCCCATTGTCTCAGCCCCAAATCTCCTTAAGCTGATAAGCAACTTCAGCAAAGTCTCAGGATACAAAATTAATGTGCAAAAATCACAAGCATTCTTATACACCAATAACAGACAGAGAGCCAAATCATGAGTGAACTCCCATTCACAATTGCTTCAAAGAGAATAAAATACTTAGGAATCTAACTTACAAGGGATGTGAAAGACCTCTTCAAGGAGAACTACAAACCACTGCTCAGTGAAATAAAAGAGGACACAAACAAATGGAAGAACATTCCATGCTCATAGATAGGAAGAATCAATATGGTGAAAATGGCCATACTGCCCAAGGTAATTTATAGATTCAATGCCATCCCCATCAAGCTACCAATGACTTTCTTCACAGAATTGGAAAAAACTATTTAAAGTTCATATGGAACCAAAAAAGATCCCGCATTGCCAAGACAATCCTAAGCCAAAAGAACAAAGCTGGAGGCATCACGTTACCTGACTTCAGACTATACTACAAGGCTACAGTAACCAAAATAGCATGGTACTGGTACCAAAACAGAGATGTAGACCAATGGAACAGAACAGAGCCCTCAGAAATAATACCACACATCTACAACCATCTGATCTTTGACAAACCTGAGAAAAATAAGAAATGGGGAAAGGATTCCCTGTTTGATAAATGGTGCTGGAAAAACTGGCTAGCCATATGTAGAAAGCTGAAACTGGATCCCTTCCTTACACCCTATACAAAAATTAATTCAAGATGGATTAGAGACTTAAATGTTAGACATTGTGCACATGTGCCCTAGAACTTAAAGTATAAAAAAAAAAAGTTGGAGAGTCAGCCCAGGGGCCAGGCTGTGTTAAAAAAAAAAAAAGAAAACATTTCCAGCTGGAGTTGGAATATAAATGATAAAAGTCAATGAGCAAGAGAGGTGATTCTGACTGGAAAAAGTGCAGGTGATGAAGGAAAAGATATAAGAGTGAGAGAACAGTAGGTGGTGGTGGGCTTAAAAAATTTAAAAAGATGGTACCCAATAAAGTTCATTTAATAAAAAATATAGCTCTCTCTGAGACCCTCAGGCACTCCTCTCTGTGGTTGGCTTGATTCTCCAATTTTACCTTCTATTTTCTAAGACTGAACCTGAGGTTTTCCCTCCACTCCTTAACTTCACCCCTGTACTTCTAACTCGAGCTTGTACCCAGACTTTCAGGGCTACTGTACTAGTTTTTGAGCTGCTCCAGATGCTACCCTCTCAGATCCCAAAGACCAGGTTTCCCAAATCAGCTGGTGTTTTGACCTGAATGCTTTATACTGCTTGAATCAACTGAGCTTGGAGTTTGGGTGTGATCTCTGTCCCAGTTTTACTAAGCTCCATCATAGCAGGGCCTGGCTCCTTTTCAATGCAGTCTAGCACTTTCAGAAATTAGCTGGGGAAAGCAGAAGAAGCTTCCAAAGGAATGCTAAAGTGAAAACTTGAGTACAGTTGATAATACTTACACATTTTCTTAGTCTTTAGTTTTCATACCTCCTATTGGGTTTACTTAATGGAGTTTTCTAATTTTTTCTAGGATTTAATTTGCAGAACAAAATAAGACATTCTTATTCTTCATATTTTTGAAAAGAATGGAATATAGTGGTTGAATTAAAAGAAAAAAAGAAGAAGAATCATCGTGAAATAACCCAGCTATTTGAAGATATGTAGCTTTGATTGAAGCCCAGTTTGAAAGAGGATGACTCACTGAGTACTATAAGCAAATCTTATCAGTGGACATGCACCTGCAAAAGCACCTGAGGGGCTATAAACAGTAATAGAAGCTTAGAGCTTCTAAGCTTCTAGGACATGGACATGCAAAAGCACCTGAGGGGCTATAAGCAGTAATAGAAGCTTAGAGCTTCTTCAGGAAGAAGCTGTGGTTCCCTTGGGGAATGAGACAAAGGCCAGACATCAGAATCAAGAATAGGTAGATGGGGCTGGGTGAGGTGGCTCACGCCTGTAATCCCAGCACTTTGGGAGGCTGAGGTGGGCAGATCACTTGAGGTCAGGAGTTTGAGACCAGCCTGGCTGACGTGGTGAAACCCCATCTCTACTAAAAATACAAAAATTAGCCAGACATAATGGCGGGCCTGTAATTTTAGCTCCTCAGGAGGCTGAGGCAGAAGAATTGCTTGAACCCGGGAGGCGGAGGTTGCAATGAGCCAAGATGGTGCCACTGCACTCTAGCCTAGGTGATAGAGCGAGACTGCCTCTCCAAAAAAAAAAAAAAAAAAAAAGAGATGGATTACAAAATTCCCAAGGACAAATTGAGAAATCAAGAAGAAGAATAAAAGAAAGATATGTGAAGAGTGTTCCAGGTATGTGAGTCCTGCTTGTGTAGCTGACTTGGTGGGACCTATCTGACTTGGTGGGGTGTATACGGGAGGGAAGGATTGGAAGCCACTAAGGGCCAGACGCGGAGAGAGCGGTGAACATGTAGCCAGCAGAGGAATGTTAAACTGCAGGCTGAGAAGAGCTGTGTTAACTGACAAGCTGGCAGGACCAGGAGAAAATATAAACATTGGCTGGGCATCAATGTTTGTAGTTAGAGGGGTTGAAAAATGTAGGTTGAAGTTTGGGTGAACTCTGGGGTGAATCCTGAAGGAGCCATACAGAACTCCAAGCATGAACATCGTGAGTGAAAAGTGAATATACCAGTTCTGTGGACAGATGTGTTTTGAGCATCTACTTTGTAATGTGCACCATATTTGACAATCTGAAGGAATATGCAGAGGTGAATGAAACATATCTCTTGTCCCTAAATTACTCATGATGATCAAGGTATAGCCCAGCACCTAACAGGCACGTAAGACATATTTTTTGACTGTCTTTTTTTGTGTCTTGTTCACAGCAGAGTATTGGAACCAGCCATACAACCAGCCAGTGAGAGCCATTAGTTAGCATCTCTTCCCAATTCCACGTACAGATTATGTTGGAAGCATTAACCACGGTGCAAGTATTTTCATCACAGAAATTTGCAACACTACAAATCAAGGGCTTTTTCTGCCCTCCACCTCTCTACCCCGGTTCTTAAATTTTTATTAACATACTGACACTGGATTAATTTAATCTATCAGTTAATTTTAACAAATATTAATTGAGCACTTCATAAATGTCAAACTCTATTCTTAGCACTTATCATCTTGTTTTCAAAAGACGTTTTCTCATTTGCAATAACTTGATTATTTAGGTGGTTTGAAGCTTTCCTTATTTAACTGGTGCCATACTTTAGAGTATTGATTTGCTTCCACTGTGCTGTAGAATGAGAATGCAAAGCCAACTCAAACTTGTGAGTTTTCTCCCTGGATCTGCAGTGTTAGCGATATGTACAATGGATATACCAGGGAAGACCTTCTAATTCTCTACTAGGGATTCAGCTCCTGATAGGAGTATACTTACCTTAATAAAGCTGAAAAATAGTGACCTGGTGCTATTCTTTGATTGGCTATTCTGACAATGATGCAGAATGGATGTTTGGGATTATAATTATCTAGGGCATATGGATGACCCTTTTGTTATTTTTCCTATGTAAAGTAGAAGCACTGTGTTTTTTTTTCTCTCCTTGGTAAGCCTATAACGTGTTCCCTCCATAAGAATATTCGAACTTGGTCTCAGGCCATCACTTCTGAGGTTAGATGCTCAGGGTCATTTTATATCTAAAATTTTAGATACACTAATTCATTAACATTGAGATTAGATTGGGAATCACCTCAGTGCTCTGTTAATGCCAATTACCTCTGAAACAGCCAGACTGGAGACAGATAAGAGTCCCCTGATGACTGATTAAAATATGGTATCTTGAAAACTAAGTGTCTAGTTTTTAGTGCAGATTTAGCACAAAGATTTGTTATCTCAATTGATTCAGATTGAATGCTAACATTGGGAAAATTCGCTAGGAATAATGTAACTGTTATACCCTCACAGTAGGAATAAAAAGGAAAAAATTTCACACTTCTGGGGAGTGTTAAAATCAGAGAAAATGGGATTGAAATCTTTTATAATGAGCTTTTAAGTCTTAAAGTCTACCAATAAGAGGACAGAAGTCAAAATAGCAGAACTAAGGACAATGTAAAAATTGATATGATGGTATCCCCTTAGTCTAATTTTACCATTTGATTTGTGCTTTTAAAATAGTATTACATATAACTCAAAATTTCCATAAGGGAGCAAAAGAGCTTTCTTGCAGTGAGTTCATTTAATTAATTTTGGCCAATATTTCCATCTCTAGGTGCCTTCCAGAATTTAGATAATGGCCTCTTTTTGAGGCATAAAATTGGAAAAGATTTTAAGAGATTAGAAAATGACTGGTTTAATAGAACTAATAACACACTCAAAGGTAGACTTTAAAAGATCCAAGTCCTATTATGGTTAATGAAAAATTAACATATGGATAATGTTGAGGAATGGAATAAAGAGGTAGGAAAGAAATTTTTGAAATTTTTGTTATTTCTAAAAGCTAAATAAAAGATGATAAATATAGGAATTATCTTAGTTCCTGAAGGTTATGTTGATATCAAATACATTTATTTATTTTTAAAAATAATGTTTATTTTTATATTTTAAATTTAGAAAGGTAAAAAGAACAAAATAAGATAAGCAAAATCTTTATTCTCAGAAAAACTCCATGCATTTAAAAAATAAAGTTGTTTGTATGTGCGTTTGAGTATACACACACAGATAGAGGTATTTAATTTAAAAAAAACTTTAGTTTTTAAATATACAGTTTTGCTTGATATGTATATGTGTATGTATATATTAGGAAATTCAAACAAGTTTTTGTGGTTTCTGTAAAATGGAAGACTAAGATAATGCAGAATTAAATTTTGATCTGAACCCATAAGAAAGAAAATTAAATCCTTGGTCACCAGAAACAGATAAGGGTTTATGAAAACCAGAACTCTAACATGTTCTGATGTCATACCATTTTATGTTTCCACCATGAGTATGAGTGACCTAGTGTCTCTACTGCCACACTATCATTTGGTGCTATCATACTTTCTATTTTAGTCACTCTTATAGGTGTGTTGTGACATCTTATTGTAATCTTAATTTGCATTTTCCTAATAATGGCTAATCATGTTCAAAATCTTTTGTGCTTATTTGTTAGCTCTATATTCTCTTCAGAGAAATGTCTGTTCAAGTCTTTTGCCCATTTTCTAACTGAATAGTTTATTGTTGACTGTTCATAATCCATTTGGGTTAGATTTTGTATAAGATGTAAGTTTAGGTGGCCGTAGTTCATTTTTTTTTTTTTTTTTTTTTGCAATGAATGCTAAAAAGCTCCAGCACCATTTGTTGCATTAATTTTAACTTTTGTTAAAAAATCAGTTAGGCATATTTGTGTAGGTCTATTTCTGGGTTTCTTATTCTCATCTCATTGCTATGTCTATCAATATGCCAATACCATACAGTCTTAAGCACCGTAGCTACATAGCCAAGACTCAACAGCATGTAGAGTGATTCCTTCTACTTAATTCTTTTTTTGAAAAATTGTTTTTAGCCATTCTAGGTCTTTTGCCTTTCCACACAAAATTTAAAATAAACTTGTCTATTATACAAAAGCTCTGCTAGGATTTTAATAGAAATTGCATTGAAATTATAGATCAATTTGGAGAATTGATATCTTTGTGGAGTCTTCTAATCAATGAACCACACAACTTCTTTTCATTTATTTAGGTCTTCTTTGATTACTTTGATCAGCATTTTGTGATTTTCAGCATGCAGATTCTGTGCATTTTAAAAAAGATTTATATCCAAGTATTTCATTTTATTTGTAATAGTTAAAAATGGTATTGTGGTTTTAATTTTGGTTTCTGCATTATCATTGTTAATATCATTGTCAAAAGCCCAACTGATTTTCATGTGTTCACTTTTTATTCTGAAACTTTGCTAAACTCATTTAGTACCAAGAGGATTTATTTATTCATTTATTGATTGATTGCTTGAGATTTTCTATGTAGGCCATCATATCATTTGCAAATAGAAAGGGCTTTTTATTTCTTCCTTTTCAATCTATGTGCCTTTTATTTTTTATTTTCTTTCATTTTTTTCCTTATGTGCTGGCTAAAAATCTCAGTAATATGTTGAGTAGGAGCAGTGAGAGTAGACATCCTTGATCTTTTTCTAATCTTAGAAAACATTCAATCTTTCACCATTAAGTATGATATTAGCTGTAGGTTTTTTTTCTTACATGATTTTTATCAAGGTGTGGAAATTCCTGTGTACTTCTGGTTTGCTGAGAGTTTTTGTCATCAATAGGTATCAGATTTTGTCAAATGCTCTTTCTGCATCCACTGATATGACCATATGTTTTTTCTTTTTATCCTGTGATATGATATATAAAAATGATATTCAAATGATGAAACTGCTTTGCATACCTGAAATAACTCTAACTTGGTCATGGAGCATAATTCTTTTCACAATTTTGTGGATTTTATTTGTGAACATTTCATTTTTGCTTTTTATTGATACATAATATTTATACATATTTATCTTTTACATATGATATTCTGACACAGAATATGATATGTTTGCATCTGACACAGAATATCATATGTAAATGCAAACATACCATACACAAACAATGCGTAATGATCAAATCAGGGTATTTAGTATATTTGTCACCTTAAATATTTATCATTTAATTGTGTTGGGAACATTTTAAATGTTCTCTTCTAGTTATTTTTAAATATATAATCTATTGTTGTTAACTGTAGTCACCCTACCAGGCTGTCAAACACTGGAACTGTTTTCTTTAAATATTATTTTTAACTTCACTTTTTTTTTTTCAATCTCAATTCCTTCTTTTCTGCTTATTGGACTCCAAAAATAAAAACATTAGATTTTAGGATCTCATCCTATAAGTCCCCAAGGCTCTGGGGTTTTGTTTGTTTCTTTGCAGTTAATTTTTTCTCTGTTGTTCAAATGAGCAATTTCTATTGATTTGACTTCAGTTTCCCTGGTTCTTTTCTCTGTTGTCTTAAATCTGGTATATTTTAACCTTTTTGAAAACTTAGTATTTTTAATTGTGGCTAAATACACATAAAATTTACCATGTTAACCATTTTTAAGTGTACAGTGAGTAGCGTTAAATATATTTAAATTGTTTTGCAACCAATCTCCAGAACTTTTTCATCTTGCGAAGTTGAAATTCTATACCTATTAAACAACAACTTTCTATTTCTCCATTATGGGATGAATTGAGTCACTCTAAAATTTTCATGTTGAGTTTCTAACCCCTGTATTTTAGAATATGACTGTAGTTGGAAATAGGGTCTTTAAAGAGATGATTATGTTTAAATGAGGCTGTTAGGGTGGGCCTTAATTTAATTTGACTGGTGTCTTTATAAGAAGAGGTAAATTGGACACAAAAAGAGACACCAGAAATGCATGCATGCACACAGAAAAGACCATGTGAGGACACAGCCAGTAGGCAGTCACCTGCAAGCCAAGAAAAGAGGCTTCAGCAGAAAACAAACCTGCTTCCTTGATCTTTGACTTCTAGCCCCTAGAACTGTGAGAAAATAAATTCTGACGTTTAAGCAAGTCAGTTTTTGGTATTTTGTTATGGCAGCCATAGTAAGCTAATATGTCGCTTTCTCTAGCCCTTGGCAACCAACTATTCAACTTTCTGTCTCTATGAATTTGACTATTCTAGATACTTCATATTAATGCAATCATATAGTTTTTGTCTTATTGTGACTAGCTTATTTAACTGAACAGAATTTTCTTGAGGTTCATCTATGTTATTGCATGTGGTCAGAACTTCCTTCTTAAGGCTGAATTATAGTCCATTGTACATATACCACATTTTTTTATTCACTCATCTGTTGATGGACAGTTGATCCACTTATACATCCTGCCCCCACATGCATAACCTTCCTCATTAACATCCTACACGATAGTACATTTGTTGTAATAAATGAACCTGTCTTGATGCATCATTATCACCACAAATCCGTAATTTACATTGGAGTTACATTTGGTGTTGTACCTTCTATGGGTTTTGACAAATGTATTATGATATGTATCTACCATTATAGTATCACACAGAGTAGTACATCTGACCTAGAAATCCTCTGTGCTCTGCAATTCATCTCTCCCTCTCCCTTAACCCCTGGAAATCACTGATCTTTTTATGTCTCCATAGCTTTGCCTTTTCCAGAATGGCAAATAGTGGGAATCATGCAGTATGTATCCTTCTCAGATTGGCTTTGTTCAGTTGGTAATATGCATTTAAAGTTTCTCCATGTCTTTTCATGGCTTGATAGTTCACACTGTCTAGTGTAAATAGAATTCCATTGTCTGTGTATATCACAGTGTTGTATCCATTCTTCTACTGAGAGGTATCTTGGTTGCTTCCAAGTTTGGGCAATTATGAATAAAGCTGTTGTAAACACTGGTGTGCGCACTTTTGTGTGAACACAAGTTGTCAACTCCCTTGTGTAAATACTAAGGAGTATGATTGCTGGATCATATGTGGAGTATCTTCAGTTTTGTAAGAAGCTGTTAAACTGCCTTCAAAGTAGCTGTACAATTTGCATTTTCATAAGCAATGGCTGAGAGTTCCTGTTACTGCACATCCTCACCAGCATTTGGTGGTACTGGTATTTCAGATTTTAGCAGGTATATAGTAGTGTCTCATTGCTGTTTTAATTTGCAGTTCCCTAATATTGATGAAGTTGAGCATGTTTTCATATGCTTATTTGCCATCTGTATGTCTTTTTTTGGTGAGGTGTCTGTTCAGATGTTTTGCCTCCTCACCTTTTTTTTTTTTTTCTTTTTGAGACAAGGTCTCACACTCACCCAGGCAGACAGATGATTGTTCAAGCAGTCCATGCACAATTGCCCATTTTTTCATGTTGCTTTGTTTTCTTATCGGTGAATTTTAAATGTTCTTTATATATTTTGGGTAATAATTCTATATCAGGTAAAGGATAAATAATTTTGCAAATATTTTCTTCTAGTCTGTGGCTTGTCATCTCATTCTGTTAATAATGTCTTTTGTAGAGCAGATGTTTTCAATTTTAATGAAGTCTAGCTTATCAATTGTTTTGTTCATGGATTGTGCCTTTGGTGTTATATCTAAAAGGTCATTGCCATATTCTATAACATCTAGATTTTCTCCTATGTTATCTTCTAGTAGTTGAGTTTTAAAGTTTTGTGTTTTACATTTAGGTTTATGATCAATTTTGAGCTTGTTGTGAAGGATTTAAGGTCTGTATCTAGATTCATTGAATGTTTAGTTATTGCAGTATCATTTGTTAAAAAGATGATGATAATGATGATAATGATTATTATTCTGAGATGGAGTCTTGCTCTGTTACCCAGGCTGGTGTGCAGTGGCATGATCTCAGCTCACTGCAACCTCTGCCTCCCAGGTTCAAATGATTCTCCTGCCTCAGCCTCCCGAGTAGCTGGGATTAGAGGCACCTGCCACCACACCAGGCTAATTTTTGTATTTTTAGTAGAGACGGGATTTCACCATGTTGACCAGGGTGGTCTTAAACTCCTAACCTCAGATGATCCTCTTGCCTTGGCCTATAAAGATTATCTTTTCTCCATTGTATTGCTTTTGCTTCTTTATCAAAGATCAGTTGATTATATGTGGGTCTGTCTTTGGGGTCTCCATTTGGTTTCATTGATCTATTTATTTTTTCACTAATATCATATTGTCTGGATTACCGTAGCTTTGTAGTAAATTTTGAAGTTTCGTAGTGTCTGTCTTCTGACTTTGGTCTTCTTCAATATAGTGCTAGCTATTCTAAGTCTTTTGTCTATCTATATAGAATTTTAAATCAGTTTGTTAATATTTATGAAATAACTGTTGGGATTTTGACTGGGGTTGCACTGACTCTGTAGATAAACTTGGGAAAAACTGATATCTTGACACTGCTGAGTCTTCTTATCCATAAATACAAAATGTCTCTCCATTTGTTTAGTTTTAAGTTTCTTTCATTAGACTTGTAGTTTTCCAAATATAGATCTTACACATATTTTATTAGGTGTATGTAAATGGCATTGTGTTTTTAATTTCAAATTCCACTTGCTCATTGCTGGTATGTAGGAAAATGATCAGCTTCTGTACATCAACCCTGTATCCTGCAACCTGGCTGTAATTGTGTATTAGTCCAGATTTTTTTGTGTGAATTCTTTTGAATTTTTCTACATAGACAATTTTGCCAACTGCAAACAAAGAGAGTTTTATTTTTTTCTTCCCATTCAATATATCTTTTGTTTTCTCTTCTTGTCTTATTACATTGGCTAGGACTTCCATTACCATGTTGAAAATCGGTGGTGAGAAGGGACATTCTTGCCTTGTTCCTGATCATAGTGGAAAGAGTTATGTTTCTCACTATTTAGTATGATGTTAGATGTAGGGTTTTATAAAATTTTTTAAAGATTTTTTTTGTCCAGTTGAGAAAGTTCCTCTCTCTTTCTAGTTTGTTGAGAGATTTTTATCATGAATAGGTGTTGAATTTGTCCAATTCTTTTTCCTGTATCTATTGATATGGTTAAGGGAATTTTCTTTTTTTTTTTTTTTTTTTTTTTTTTTTTTTGAGGCAGAGTCTCGCTCTGTCGCCCAGACTGGAGTGCAGTGGCGCAATCTCGGCTCACTGCAAGCTCCGCCTCCCGGGTTCACGCCATTCTCCTGCCTCAGCCTCCCGAGTAGCTGGGACTACAGGCGCCCGCCACCTCGCCCGGCTAGTTTTTTGTATTTTTAGTAGAGACGGGGTTTCACCATGTTAGCCAGGATGGTCTCGATCTCCTGACCTCGTGATCCGCCCGTCTCTGCCTCCCAAAGTGCTGGGATTACAGGCTTGAGCCACCGCGCCCGGCCAGTTAAGGGAATTTTCTTCTTAGCCTGTTCATTTTATGGATTACCTTGATTGATTTTGGACATTGAACCTCTATTGCATATCTAGGATAAATCCCATTTGGTCATGTTGTTTAATTCTTTTTATACATGGTAGGTTTCAATTTGTTAATTTTTTTTCAGGATATTTGCATCTATATTCATGAGACATTTTAGTCTGTAGGTTTTTTTCCTTGTAATATCTTTGTCTGGCTTTGGTATAAAGCTAATGCTGGTCTCATAGAATGGGTTAGAAAGTATTCCCTTTGCTTCTGTCTTCTGGAAGAGATTGTAGAAAATTGGTTTAATTTCATCCTTAAATGTTTGGTCGAATTCACCAGTTAACCTATCTAGGTCCGGTTCTTTCTGTTTTGGAAGGTTCTATTTAGTGATTCAATTTCTTTACTAGATATTGGGCTATTTAAATTGTTCATTTTTTCTTTTGTGAGTTTTGGCAGATTGTGTCTTTCAATAAATTGGTTTATTTCATCTAGGTTATAAAATTTGTGGGCATAGAGTTGTTCAGAATATTTCTTTATTATCCATTTAATGTCCATGGGATCTGTAGTGATGTCCCTCTTTCATTTCTGATATTGGCAATTTGTGTCATCTTTTTAAAATCATAATTAACCTAGCTAGAGGGGTATCAATTTTATTGATCATTTCAAAGAATCATCTTTTGTTTTGTTGATTTTTGGTATTAATTTTCTGTTTTCAAATTCACTGAGTTCATGTCCCATTCTGATAGTGACAATATTGCAGATTCAGTCAACAAACCAGATGACAGTTTGTTTCTGTTCTTGACCTTGGGGTCAGTTCTGTCTCCTTTAGATACACAGGTTTACATAAATTATGGCCCCAGGTAGTTTTTAGGTACAGGGGTTTTCAGGCTCCTTTCACAGGTGTTGGAGTCTTATTCCAGTCTCAGCTTTGAACAGTAAGGCTTACATTGATCTTGTATTCATGGAGCACTTCTATTCCTTTTACTCACTAAGATCCAAAGCAAATGGCTGCCTTTGCTAACTTCTAATCCAGGAACTCTGCAGATCTGTAGATTCTCTGTCTTTCTGTCTCTCTCTGTCTCAATCCCTCTCTCTCTCTCTCTCACACACACACTCTCTCTCTCTCACACACACACACACACACGACACCAATAGGTAAGATATGAGTAGGGATACACATTTATACTTGAACACTATTTTGATCTTTTTCTTTTCTTTTTATCATTTTTTCTTTTCTTTTTTTTTTTTTTTTTTTTTTTTTTTTTTTTTTTTTTTTTTTTTTTGAGACGGAGTCTTGCTCTGTCGCCCAGGCTGGAGTGCAGTGGCCGGATCTCAGCTCACTGCAAGCTCTGCCTCCTGGGTTTACGCCATTCTCTCGCCTCAGCCTCCCGAGTAGCTGGGACTACAGGCGCCCGCCATCTCACCCGGCTAATTTTTTGTATTTTTTTTAGTAGAGACGGGGTTTCACCGTGTTAGCCAGGATGGTCTCGATCTCCTGACCTCGTGATCCGCCCGTCTCGGCCTCCCAAAGTGCTGGGATTACAGGCTTGAGCCACCGCGCCCGGCCCCATTTTTTCTTTCTTTGATATATTTTTAGAATTGTGGGGTCTATTTGGTGAAGACTCAAAGTGTGAAATTACAAGACCACATTCATTTGACATCAGTCTCTCTGCAAACCATTCTCTTGACTATTAACACCTTGAAGGCAAGATGTCTTACTCATCTATAAATCCCTAGCAGCTCTTAACAGTGTGCGTGGCATCAAGTAGCTACATATGAAATATTTATAAGATTGAGGTTGATTGTCCTTGGTTACTAACTTATCACAGAAAAATTTAAACTTTATTGTTTTCCAAATGAACTTTTTCTTTATTGAGCCCTGTAATTCTATGTTTACCTAAAATTATACTGAAGCAAATATAATTTTATGAAGATAAATTTACTTTTATATTGGCAATCCAAACTCTGATCTTGGCCTTAAATGAATTAAAATGTTTGTTCTAGATTTTTTAAGATTTTAAACAGACTCTGAAAGAATCAATAAAGGTATTAAATAGCACACTTGCAGGGTAAAATTTCATTGTGCGAAGACATAAAACAATATTTGTTTAGAAAACTATTTTGATAAATTGACACTAATCTGTTAGTAGCTAGTGATCAGACTTCTGAAAACCTCAAAAATACAGTAAATATCAATAAACTCATTGACAGTTAGGCAAAATGCTGTTAAAAAAGGAAAATGATACTTGTGAAGTCATAAACTTTACCCCACATAGAAGACATAGTGCCCCTTGCTGTCTAATATTGATTTAAAGCAAATCTAGTTTTAAACTTTAAATATGTGGAGCTTTGTATTTAATAAATCTAAGGAAAAACAGATTGGAAAAGTTGAGGAAAGGAAAGGTCATAAGACACTTCGACTCTTAAATAATCTGTGATGCATTAATTTGTCTTGAATGAATGAATTATAAAAGTAACATATTTATCAGTGATAGTGTCAGAAAAGAGCAAATACTTCCAGTGCAGTTATAACTGCAGTATAGTCTGGAGTGAATTAGAAATTCTCCATATGCTAAGAGTCATGAGGACATGACTATATCAAAATCGAATATACTGTTGTGTTAGTTTCCCAGGAGTGTTATTAACAAATAACCACAGACTTAGTTGTTTAAAACAACAGAAATTTATTCTCTCACAGGTCTGGAAGCCAGAAGTTGGCGGGACCATGCTCCCCCCAGATCCTCTAGAGGAAATTCTCTTCCTTGCCTTTTCCAGCTTCTAATGGCTATGGCTTTCTTTGGCAGATCTCTTCACACTCTCTTTTCTTCTGTGTGTCTTTAAATTCCACGTGTTTCTCACTTATAAAGATACTTGTAATGGCATTTGGAGCTCACTCACATAATCTTGGATCTGCTTTTCTCCCTGCTAAGATCTTTAACTTAATCACATCTTTGCCATATAAAGTACTACTCACTCCTTTGTTATGTAAGGTATTATTTGCAGGTTTCAGAAGTTAAGACATTGTATTAGTTTGCTCAGGCTGCCATAACAAAAGACCACAGACTGAGGGTTTAATCATCAGAAATTTATTTTCTCATAGTCCTAAAGGCTAGAAGTTAAAGAACAAAGTGTAGGCAGGTTTGATTTCTTCTGAAGGCTGTCTTCTTGGCTTGCGGATGACCACATTCTTTGCTGTGTGAGAACATGTGCTTTACATGTGAGAACATGTGCTTTGCATATGAGAACATGGTCTTTGCTCTGTGTGTGCATGCATGCCTGATGTTTCTTTGTGTGTCCAAATTTCTTCTTCTTATAAATTTGGATTAGGGCCCACCCTAACAGCCTCATTTTAACTCAGTCATCTCTTTATTTATTTTTATTTATTTTGAGACAGGGTCTGGCTCTGTCGCCCAAGCTGGAGTACAATGGTGTAAACTTAGCTCACTGCATCTTCCGCCTCCTGGGCTCAAGCAACTCTCCTGCTTTAGCCTTCTGAGTAGCTGGAACTACAGGTGCACACCACTGTGCCTGGCTGATTTTTGTATATTTAGTAGAGATGGGATTTCACCATATTGGCCAGGCTGATCTGGAGCTCCTGAGTTCCAGCGATCCATCCGCCTCAGTCTTTCAAAGTGCTGGGGTTACAGACGTGAGCCACCCCTCCCAACTCTATCATCTCTTTAAAGACCTTATCTCCAACTGCATTCACATTCTGAGGTACTGGGGGTCAAGGCTTCACAATATGAATTTTGCCGAGCCACCACTCGGCCCACTGCAAATATGTAACTTTCAATTGAAACCATGAAAATAATATTAAATATAATGTACTAAGCTTTACTCATGAATATAAGCCAGTTGAATACATTTAAGAGGTAGTCTCATAAAAGTAGTTAAGATTTCAAAGAAAACAAATTCTATTAGGAGTTTCTGACAATTAACTAGAAAAATCACTTACATGGAATAGTCATTTCTCAATTAGGCAAGATTGAATGTAATGCTAGCATATTGCAAAATTTCATGCTAAAATTTATTTGGGAGTATTTTTTAAAACTCTCCCTTTCACTTGTGGATTTATAGATAGACTTATGAAGATTACAATAGGAAAGAATTCTTCCTTGTTTAAAGGAAAACATGTAATTTAAATGGAGGCATAATTTGTACTATATACTGCAATTGTTTGACTTTAATGAGAAAATAGAGTAAATTTCAATATAGTTTCCTGGGAATCATTCCAGCTCTCAATAATTTGCGGCACTGGGATGCCAGGAAATGACTGTTCATAGAGAGATGGCCAAGAGTCCACATCTATAAACACTAATAGGTTGCTTTCTTGGTAGCATTATCTTTGATTACAAAGAAAGCAAACTAATATTAACATATATATTATACATGGTGCCATGTAAATGGCATCCAATAATATTAAAATTACAGTTATAAAAAATCACACCAATTTTACAGAAGATCTTGTACTTTGCTTCAGTCTTGTACTTTGCTTCAGAAGAATCTAAAGCATAGTCATCCCTACTTATTTCTGCTCCTCATCTCAAGTTCTTCTGCATCTTCTGTATACAGTACTTATACTTTCTCTTCCATTTTCAATCTCTATGGCTTTTCCATTTACCTTCAGAATTATGGGTGTAAGATTGGGCTTCAAGTACAGCACCAAGTCACTCAGAATACAGTGTTCCAAAATTCCTAATTTCAAAATACACTGGATTGAATAGTGTTCCCTGCCTCAAGAAAAAATGTCCACTGGGAACCTCAGAATGTGACCTTATTTGGAAATAGGGTCTTTATAGATGGAATTGCTTAAATTAAGATGCAGTTATCCTGGATTAGGATGAATTCAAATTTGATGACTGGTGTTTTTATAAGAGTAAACAGAGACACAGACATACAGGAGAGATGGCCATGTGAAGTTGGAGGCAGAGATCAGAGTGGTGCATCTAAAAGCCAAGGAATACTAAGGTTTGACAGCAATCATCACAAGTCAGAAAAAATAGTAAGCATTCTTCCCCGGAGCCTTTGGAGGGAGCATGGCCCTGACAGCGTTGAGATTCAAACTTCTAGCTCCTAAAACTGTGAATCAATACATTTCTCTTTTAAGCCACCCAGTTGGAGTAGTTTCTTATGGCAGTCCTTGGAAACTAATACAGAACATAAGCATGATAATTTGAATCTATGAAGAAAGGGTACTCCAGATAAAATTTATTAGAGAACAAGCCTAGACATTATGTATTTAGTACAACACTAAACTACAAGCATTCTTTTCACAGCATCTCCGTGGGTCACCTAGCCCCACCCAGAGATGGGGAGTTAATTACCTCATAAGACTGACTGTATTTTGGGGCAGCTGTAATTGTTAGAATTTCTGATAGTGACACAAAAATCTGCCTCCTTATACTTCCACTGATGCTGGTTATATCCTTTAAAACTTTTGCCTCCTTTGTTTAATGTCATTTAAAATATTTGCAACGTCTTAATCACTCTTTGATTTATTCTTCACTGTGTTCATCGGTTCAGTTTCTTTCATCTTATGAAATAGATTTGAAACCCCTAACAATTATGATTTTCCTTCCTTGCATACACCTTACTTTGACAAACATTCTTCTGAGGATCAAATACATTTTTCCTGATGAGGTTTGGTGAGCTCAGTGAAGGACAGGGCTAATTCTTCCTGTAATTTGAGCATAAAAATTTTACCTTGAAGCATAAGGTGAAATTCAAAGTTCTTAACATGCACTTTATTATTTTTTTGTTTTTTTATTTTTTAATTTTTTGAGACGGAGTCTCGCCCTGTGGCCCAGGCTGGAGTGCAGTGGCCGGATCTCAGCTCACTGCAAGCTCTGCCTCCCGGGTTTACACCATTCTCCTGCCTCAGCCTCCTGAGTAGCTGGGACTACAGGCGCCCGCCACCTCGCCCGGCTAGTTTTTTGTATTTTTTTATTTTATTTTATTTTATTTTTTATTATACTTTAAGTTCTAGGGTACATGTGCATAACGTGCAGGTTTGTTACATATGTATACTTGTGCCATGTTGGTGTGCTGAACCCATCAACTCGTCAGCATCCATCAATTCGTCATTTATATCAGGTATAACTCCCAATGCAATCCCTCCCCACCCCCCCATGATAGGCCCCGATGTGTGATGTTCCCCTTCCCGAGTCCAAGTGATCTCATTGTTCAGTTCCCACCTATGAGTGAGAACATGCGGTGTTTGGTTTTCTGTTCTTGTGATAGTTTGCTAAGAATGATGGTTTCCAGCTGCATCCATGTCCCTACAAAGGATGCAAACTCATCCTTTTTGATGGCTGCATAATATTCCATGGTGTATATGTGCCACATTTTCTTAATCCAGTCTGTCACAGATGGACATTTGGGTTGATTCCAAGTCTTTGCTATTGTGAATAGTGCTGCAATAAACATACGTGTGCATGTGTCTTTATAGCATCATGATTTATAATCCTTTGGGTATATACCCAGTAGTGGGATGGCTGGGTCATATGGTACATCTAGTTCTAGATCCTTGAGGAATCGCCATACTGTTTTCCATAATGGTTGAATTAGTTTACAATCCCACCAACAGTGTAAAAGTGTTCCTATTTCTCCACATCCTCTCCAGCACCTGTTGTTTCCTGACTTTGTAATGATTGCCATTCTAACTGGTGTGAGATGGTATCTCATTGTGGTTTTGCTTTGCATTTCTCTGATGGCCAGTGATGATGAGCATTTTTTCATGTGTCTGTTGGCTGTATGCCCAAGGTTATTTATAGATTCAATGCCATCCCCATCAAGCTACCAATGAGTTTCTTCACGGAACTGGAAAAAATGGCTTTAAAGTTCATATGGAACCAAAAAAGAGCCCGCATTGCCAAGACAATTCTAAGTCAAAAGAACAAAGCTGGAGGCATCACGCTACCTGACTTCAAACTATACTACAAGGCCACAGTAACCAAAACAGCATGGTACTGGTACCAAAACAGAGATATAGACCAATGGAACAGAACAGAGTCCTCAGAAATAATACCACACATCTACAGCCATCTGATCTATGACAAACCTGAGAGAAACAAGAAATGGGGAAAGGACTCCCTATTTAATAAATGGTGCTGGGAAAATTGGCTAGCCATAAGTAGAAAGCTGAAACTGGATCCTTTCCTTACTCCTTATATGAAAATTAATTCAAGATGGATTAGAGACTTAAATGTTAGACCTAATACCATAAAAACCCTAGAAGAAAACCTAGGTAGTACCATTCAGGACATAGGCATGGGCAAGGACTTCATGTCTAAAACACCAAAAGCAATGGCAGCAAAAGCCAAAATTGACAAATGGGATATGATTAAACTAAAGAGCTTTTGCACAGCAAAAGAAACTACCATCAGAGTGAACACACAACCTACAGAATGGGAGAAAATTTTTGCAATCTACTCATCTGACAAAGGGCTAATATCCAGAATCTACAAAGAACTCAAACAAATTTCCAAGAAAAAAGCAAACAACCCCATCAAAAAGTGGGCAAAGGATATGAACAGACATTTGTCTTATCCTTTTTAATCTAGTCACTCTCAGGAGTAGGGCACCAGGGTCCTGAAGCTTGGTCTCCTGATCAATTTGTTGCCATTTGGAAATGAGCGAGTTCTGCTTTTTTGCTGTTTTCTACTGTCATTTGTAATGATTCCAGATTTCCTTTCTGATCCTGTGTCTGTGAAGGGAAAATATAAGACTATAGAGAATACAAATAGTGGTGTTTTCCAAGTATGTGTGCAGACTGTATTTCGTCTATTAATTCATGATGATGGTGCCCACAAGGGCCAGATGAATCTTCACATCATCTCCAGGCCCTTTCTACAGCTGATGAAAACAAGATTTTATAAGCAACAAAAAAGACAGGGCTTTACATATATAGCCTACACGACTTATACTGAAGGGCTCATGCGATTTCTAAAAGAGTTATGTCTCAGTTATTATATTGAAGCTACATGGCTAATGCTGTCACTTGGACATCAGTAGAAAAATGTGTACTTGACTTAAGAATAGATTCTTAAGTATAATGTTTAAGACAAGATAATTGCAAGCAAATGTTACTGATTCTTGATTACCTATGAATGGAAGAGAACAAATAGATGGCTTATTCTGGGAAAGAAAAAGTGAATAATGCAGCATCTTGCAGTGGCAATAGCTCACACAAGCAACAGGAAGTGATGATAGGCACTGGGCTTTGGAGTTTCTACCACCTGGATTTCAATTCCAGTTCGGATCCCTTCAATGGTAACCCCTTTAAATTGGCTATAGTAATACCTATCTCATAAGGTTTTTGCTGGAATTAGATGTGATTATACTTTGTAATATTATATATATCCAAATATTTATATGATATCCAACATAATGTTTGGTGCCTCATAGACACTCATTTTTTTCATAAAAATGTATTGAGCACTTACTAAATATACGTACTGTGCTAGGTGTTGGGGATTAAAAGACAGAGAAGTCAAAGTCCTTACCTTCAAGTAGGTTATATATGGTAAGGACGATTATAGAGAGAGACATAGGAAATACAGAAGCACAGAGAAGACTCACATAACAAGCCTGGAGATGGAGGTAGGATCAGGAAAATCTCCATGAATAGATTACATCGGAGCTGAGAATGAACCAGAAAAGAATGAATGAAGATCTGCAATGCACACCTTTTCAAGATATTGTGACTTCAATATGTCTGAGTTTTCTTTACCCTTTTCCTTTCTTTCATTCACATTGAATCACCAACACGTATGTTTCTAGTCAATTATTGGTGATTCCAGGGCTCAATTTGTTGGTGAGAGAAAAGGAGGAATGAAATATATGGACCATTGTGGGTTTATAATTGCGAGTTAAAATTCCTCAGTTTGGCTCTAAAAAACTGGCCACTTGGAGACTCAGAAAAAAAATACTAGAAAGGCATTAAAAGTTCAAAATATCAGGTGTTATGAAATTAGACTCTGAAAGTATAAACAAGAGGGAAAATTAAGGCAGTATATATTACTGATGTGTCCACATGTTTTAAATCTTGCTTTCCTGAGGTGTAAGCTGCCTAGCAACAGAGCCTCCACAGGCCCTGCTCCCAACAGCTGCTCAGCTCTCCAGCCTGGAGTTGCAGAGATCAGGGGTTATAGCTCAGGGGGGCCCCACTCAGAGCAGTTTAGAGAACTAAGTCTCTGAAAGTATTGAGACATGCAGGACCCAGAAGGCTTGAGGCAGAGCTTTGGAGTCATTTAACAATGTGGAATTTTGTTGCCACTTAAATAGTTTTTTTTGTGTGTGTGGACTGGCCTTAGCACTTTACCATCTTTTATATAATAACTTTATGCCTTAGCATTTTACCAGATTTTATAACTTTTTATAACTTTAATCTCAAATAAGATAAGCCCCAAGATGATTACATTGAGACATGTTACAATCAAATTATCAAGACTCAGACAGATTTGAAAGCAGCAATAGAAAAGCAAGAGAAAAACTCAACATACAACAGAACCATCACAGGGCTATCAGAAAATTTCTCAGCAGAAACCTTGCAGGCCAGGAGAGAGTGGGATGATACATTAAAATGCTGAAAGAAAAAGAACCCTGCCAACCAACAATGCTATGCAAAATTGTCCTTTAGAAATGAAGGAGAGAGATTTTCCCAGACAAACAAAAGCTGAGAGAGTCGATTATTGCTAGACCTGCCTTACAAGAAATGCTAAAGTAAGTTATTTGGGTTAAAACAGAAGGATACTAAATAGTAACATGAAAACATATAAAAGGATACAGCTCACTGGTAAAGGTAAGTATATAGTCAAATTCTGAATACTCTAATACTGTAATGGTGGTACATAAATATCTTAAATTTAGTGTAAAAATGAAAAAACAAAAGTATTAAACACAACTACAGCTATAGTAACTTGTTAATGGTTACACAATATAAAAGATATAAATTGTGACATCAATAAAATCTGGGGAGTATGGAGAAATAAAAGTGTAGAGTTTATGCAATTGACGTTAAGTTGTTATAGGCTTAAAATAGACAAATATAAGATGTTTATGTAAGCCTCATGGTAACACCACATGCAAAAACAAATGAAAAACAATAAAAACAATCTTGCAGTAGACACACAAAATAAGAAAAGAAAGCAGTGCATACCACTATTAAAAAAAACATCAAATCACATAGAAAGAATGGGAAGAGGAAACAAGGGAAGTAGAAAAGAGAAAATAATTGATAAAATGTCAATAGTAAGTTCTTACTTATCAATAATTACTTTAAATATAAATGGGTCAAATTCTCCAATCAAAAGAAATGGCATGGATGAATAGATAAAAAAACAACAATATCCAACACTATGCTTCCTATAAGAGATTCATAAACTGAAAGTGAGTAGAAAAAAGTATTCTATACAAATGGTATCAAAAGGGAGCAGAGGTGGCTATACTTATATCAGATAGAAAAGACTTTAATAAACCTGTCAACAAGAAACAAAGAAGGTCATTTTTATGATGACAATGGAGTCAATTCATCAGTAGGATATAACAATTGTAAATATATGTGCACTCAACATCAGAGCATCTGAATATATAAAGCAAATATTAACAGAACTGAAGGAAGAAATAGACAGCAATACAATGATGGTAGGGGATTTCAACATACCATTTTTAACAATGGTTAGATCATCCAGGCAGAAAATCAATAAGAAGACAGTAGACTTGAATAACACTAGAAACCAAATGGAGATATACACAGAACATTCTATCCAACAGCAGCAAAATCCACATTCTTCTCAAGCACATGTGGAACATTCTCCAGGATAGACCATGTTCGGCCACAAAACAAGTCTTAGCAGTTTGAGAAGGTTGAAATTATATCAAATTTATTTTCTGATCATATTGGTATGAAAATAAAAATCAGTAACAGGAAGAATCTTGGAAAATTCACAAATATGTGGAAATTAAACAACATGCTTCTCAAGAACCAGTGCATCAAAGAGGAACTCAAAAGAGAAACAAAAGAATATCTTGACATAAGTAAAAATAAAAATACAACATCACAACTTATGAGATGCAGCAAAAGCAGTTCTAAGTCGGAAGTTTACAGTAATAGACACCTATTTATAATCTTTGACAAGGGTGTCAAGAACCCACAATGGGGAAAGGGCAGTCTCTTTGCTAAGTGGCGTTGGGAAAGTTAGATACCTACATGCAAAAGAATAAAATTGGACTCTTATTTCATACATATACAAATACCAACTCAAACTGGAATAAGATTTAAATGTAAGACCTGAAACTATAAAACTTCTAGAAGAAAACATAGGGAAAAGCTTCTTGCCATAACTACAGGTAATGATTTTTTGGACATGACTCCAAAAGCACAAGAAATGAAAGCAACATTGAACAGGTAGGATTGCATTAAACTAAGGAGCTTCTGTACAGCAAAGAAAACAGTCAATAGAGTGAAGAGTCAATGTACAGAATGGGAGAAAATGTTTGCAAACCATGTATTTGATAAGGGGCTAATATTTGAAACACATAAAAATTCAAAAAAAAAAAAAAAACAAAACACATAACAACACCCCCCCACAATCAACTGATTAAAAAATGAGAAAAGAACCTGAATAGAAATTTCTCCAAGTAAAACATACAACGAGCCAACAGGAATATGAAAAGGTTCTTGACATCATTAATCAGAGAAATTCAAATCAAAATTGCAAGATATTACCTCATACATGTTAGAATGGCTATTGTCAAAAAGACAAAAGATAACAAATGTTGGTGAGGATGTGGAAAGAAGGGAAGATTTGTACACTGTTGGTGGGTATACCAGTTGGTACAGATATTATGGAGAACAGTATGGAAGTTTCCTCAAAAAAACTTTTACTGAACTATCATATGATTCAGCACTTCCACTTTTGAATATTTATCCAAAGAAAGTGAAATTAGAATCTTGAAGGGTTATCTGCATGCCCATGCTCACTGCAGCACTGTTCAGAATAGACAAGATAAGAAAACAACTTAAGTATCTATGGATGCATGAATAGACAAAGAAAATCTGGCGTATATATACAGTGGAATATTATTCAGCTCAAAAAGAGGGAAATGCTGCTATTTGCAGCAACATAGGTATACCCAGATTATGTTTACTGCAATATTAGATAAAGATAAATGCTGTATGATCTCACTTACATCTGAAATGTAAAAAGGAGAATTCATAAAAGCAGAGAGTAGAATGGTGGTTACCAAGGGTTGGGGGTTGGGGGAAATGGAGAGATATTAATTCAAGGGTGCAAAGTTTCAGTTATGCAGGAGAAGAATAAGTTCTGGAGATCTATTGTACAACATGAGCACCACAGTTAATAATACTGTATTGTATATTTGAAATTTCCTAAGGTGGTAGGTCTTAAGTGTCCTGTCCTCTCCCTCCCACACAAATGGTAACTATGTGAGACAATGGATGTGTTAGTTTAATTGTAATCATTTCACAGTGCATACATAGAACATCATGTTGCACACCTTAAATGTACACAATTTTTGTTTGACAATTATATTTCAATAAAGCTGGAAAAAATGAAAAAGGATACCTAAAAACTAATAAAGGGGGGTAGTCAACTATGGCAAATATTTTATTCCGGTATAATAAAGCAAAATTGATTCAATGGAAATTGAAAAGAATAAAATAAATTTAAATCTGAGACATCATCTTTAAATACTGTAATTTTCAAAGTAATGCCAAAGAAATCATTTGTTACTGATGTCAGAACACTCAGGTATTTGGGGAAAACGCTGTTTTAAAAATTATGCTTCTACCATATACTGGTTATGAATTATTCAGTAAATACATGGGGGCAGCATTGTTTATAACACATTTCCTGCCAACTTCTGTTTTTCACTAAATGTTAACAAACAACAAACTTGAGGCAGCTTCATATTATAATCAGTAATAGAAGCAGATGGCACTCTTTGACCCTTCATTTTAGCTTCTAGGCATTTGCAATCAGTTATATGCAAGATATAAGGACAGACAATATGCATTAAAATTAGCCCCATCTTTTTTAGCTGTCAAAAAATAGACTTGGTCATAAAATTTGAGAGTAAAGAACCCGAGAGATCATCCAGTCCAATTCCTGTATTTTATAAGTGAGAAAGCTCTTGGTCAGAGAGGTAGTAAATTGACCAGCTCAAGGTCACATGGGTGGTAAACGGGAGCAGGTCTCAGGTACTTGACTTAGTGCCAGAGGCTCCTTGCCCTCACTTCCAGTATCAAGGTTGTCTTTTCTATCATGGGAAATTCGAGTATTTGTATATTATTTAAAATTATAAAACATTTCAGGCATCCTGAAAATGAACAAAAATAATACAAGAGAGTACTTTGCCACCCAGTTCTATCAAAAGATAAGACATTGCCATATTTGTCAGATTAAAAAAAAATCATGAGTTTAAGTATTCTTTAATAGAAACATTACATTCAATTTATGGTGAAATAACAGCACATTAGCCATGGATTCATTTGCAATTTTTTAAAAAGTCCATTACATAAATACTCCTAATACCCTCAAAATGATAATAATAATACAAACATTATTACCAATCATAATAAGCAACCATCATTGCTCTTATGATATAGCAGGCACCAATTATTTACATATATTGTATTATTTTATAAAAATTACACTTTTGTTATTGTCCTAGAGTTCAACTCATTTTCTTCTAGACAAACTATTACTCTTTTGTCATTGTTCTTTTTGGTTGAAATAGTAATAGTAAATGTGTCGGATAAGCCTGTTTTTCTCTGGTGAACCCCAAAACTTCTAGTAGCCTAAATAGTTTCTTCATATAGGAAAAACCAGATGCTTTATTTGTGAGGTGTACACTGCCTTGTTTTTCAGGCTACACAACTTCAAGAGCAGAGCTGGTGCTGGATTTCAGCCTCCACTTTTCTTCCCTGTTGCACACTGTTGTTCAGGGGCAATGCACGGCAGGTCTGATGGTCAAAAGGAGATGACTCTTCAGTCTGGTGAGTGAATACATTCAAGACATGGCCAATCTAAAATGAGAAATATTGTGAAAACATTTTAATTTGGCTTTGGATGGGTTTATTGAACTTATGCTTGAATATTGGTTATATCTGATGTTCTGAAAATTCATGATCAAAGAGAACGAGGAAACCTTGTTGTGAATGAAGGCGAGACTGAGGAGAAGCTGGGAATCCATCCAGGTTTTTCTCCCAGAAATCAAACCTTCCTTGGAAGAGATCCTAAATTGAAGTGATTGGATTTCAAAGCACATTCCTCCACAGAGTAACATTAATTGTAAAGTTAAAGTGACAGTAAGAGTGAGTGTAATATGAGGTATAGTACAAAAGTCTCACCCGACTCCAGCTATTTCTACATCATTTTCCTCCATGATCAGAACATTTCCCACAGAGTAAAATAAAGATGGCGACTTTGTCATCCCTAAGCACCACCTCCTCCAGTTTATGTTCCACCCACTTTGTACATCCTACCTTTCCCTAAGCAGATAGAGATCTTTCACATTTCAGAACATTTGTTCGTACCACATATTTCCTGGCCTAGCTTTCCTTTTCTTTTTCTTTTCTTTTCTTTTTTTTTTTTTTGAGACGGAGTCTTGCTCTGCCGCCCAGGCTGGAGTGCTGTGGCCAGATCTCAGCTCACTGCAAGCTCTGCCTCCCGGGTTCACGCCATTCTCCTGCCTCAGCCTCCCGAGTAGCTGGGACTACAGGCGCCCACCACCTCGCCCAGCTAATTTTTTTGTATTTTTTAGTAGAGACGGGGTTTCACCGTGTTAGCCAGGATGGTCTCGATCTTCTGACCTCGTGATCCGCCCGTCTCGGCCTCCCAAAGTGCTGGGATTACAGGCTTGAGCCACCGCGCCCGGCCCCTTTTCTTTTTCTATCTGGAAAACCCTTACCAGGTTAAATTTCAGGATATATATCTCAGGAACATAGGTAGTTAAAAATAGGTGCAAATCTAAAGAGAATGAGCAAAAATGTATACTTAGATTATTAGAATTTGAGTGGAATCTCAAAAGCCTAAACTTGAAAAAGTGTCTAGCACATTGTGTGTACTCAAGAACTATTATTTGAGTGAATCAAGTCAATAAGGTACATGTTAAGGGTCTTGATGATTTTGCTGGGTTGAAAGATCATCTTCTGTAGCCTTTTATTCACAGGATAGCCCTTGTAAAGAGCTCCATCCACAAGCTGCCACGCTCAGTGCCTTATATGAAAGGAATTCATTGGCCTGTGGAATCACAGATTAAATATGTTACTGGAGAAGTGGTGTACCTGGGAAGAGACTTAGGCATTCATATACCTGACATGTGTTTCTTTACTCCTGTTGTGCTGATTTACTCTTGTGTGCTGCCCTGAGTCTGTTTCTTGCTTTAGCATTCCAGCTCCTGGATGAGATTTGGAGCCTGCCGTGGATCCTAACACACTTAGTGCGGGCCTGGGTACACATGGTTGTGTCTTGCTCTTCTGCGGGGGTGCAGATTCTAGCCCTTTCCTATCCAGCCACTAGCTAAGGATCATGCTTCCAAAAACTGGCCACTGGGAATTGTGATGCTCCTCCCTCTCCGGCATGGGTTGTTCTTATCCTGCATCACAGTGGCCAAGGGCATGAGCCCTAGAGTCAGATGCACCTTGGTTGCCTTCCAGCTCCTTTATATCTAAGTTTAGTTGAGGTTCTCAACCTCTTATTTGTAATTAGAGCTAACAATAAATCTTTATGTTGTGAAGATTAAATAATAATGTAGAAAACACACAATATGGTCCACATAGGAGTGATTAACATCTCTTTGACTTGTAAGGATAAGAACACTGGTCCAAAGCCATCTGCGCACTGGCTACTGGAATGGATATTGGTCTACCTGGATTCTGATTACGACCATTTAGGGGTCAGACCCATTGTTGAGTAGGCAGCTCTCCTTGCAGTCTGTGTTCCCTTTGTATTTCTGTTCTCCTTGAGCCAAATTCTAACAAGGAAGGAAGAAGAGGAGCACAGAAGAATCTTCCTGTCTCATAATTTTACCTTGGCCTTGGTATGCCAAAAGAAATTGATTATTTTGGAGCACAGTAATTAAATAGGAAGAATATAAACTGTCAATAATATCAGCAAAGCAATTTATTCAGCAGAATAGGTAATTTAATTAATAAATTGACTTTAAACAAAAGTTTGCCATATGTAAGCCAAAATCTTGCATAATTCACTGAAAGAAAAGGAGAAGTTGATTTTATTTTTCAAGCATTTCTAAATAATATTCATAAATGACGTGGAATATATATTCTTGGAAATAAATCAGGATATTTGTCTAGAAATTGTGACATTTATTTATTTATTTGTTTATTTATTTATTTATTTTTGAGACAGAGTCTCGCTCTGTAGCCGAGGATGGAGTGTAGTGGTGCAATCTCGGCTCACTGCAATCTCCGCCTCCCGGGTTCCAGCTATTCTCCTGCCTCAGCCTCTCGAGTAGCTGGGACTACAGGTGCATGCCACCATGCCCAGCTAATTCTTTTTTGTATTTTTAGTAGAGATGGGGTTTCACCATGTTAGCCAGGATGGTCTCGATCTCCTGACCTTGTGATATGCCCGCCTCGGCCTCCCAAAGTGCTGGGATTACAGGCGTGAACCACCATGCCTGGCTGAACTGTGACCTTTAAAATGATGCCCAAATTCTGGGGAAATTGCATTTATGTTCAACATATTTCATTGTCTCATTCTAGTCATGTGGTAAAATGGCCATAGATTTTGGAGTCCGATGAACGTGGTTTTGAATTTCACTCTAGTTACTTAATATCAATGAGCTCTAATTTTCTCTTAGATGAAATAGCTTTAGTTTCTTTTTTTTCAGAATGTCTGTACAGATTAAATATGATAATGCATGTCAAATGCCTGTGTCATGCCAGAATCAGTTTACATCCTTATCTTTTCCTTCCAAGCCTGTATGGAAGCATGCTTATCTTAAATGAACTTAGCGAGAGTACACATCTTCTCGTGTGAAAACTACTCTGCATTTATCTTCTCATACAAGAAATCAATGTAATCTAATATTCTAAAACAACTTGACAACTCTCGGATCCTTTCTTCTTTTGGGAAGTGATAGAGGAAGTGAAGTGAGTGAATTTATCGGTATGAATAAATGGAAAAAGGGTTGCTACTGAGCATGTGTTATATTATGAGTGTTATTTTGAGCATGTGTCATTATTCATTACACAAATAATTATTGGGCTCCTAGCACAAGTACAGCACTGTTCTAGGTGCAGAGGATACCATAGTGAACATAACGGTCAAGTCCCTGGCCGCATGAGACTTAAGTGCCAGTGAGGGGATACAGAAAATAAATACATCAGTTATAAATACTGCTATAGACAGTGATCATGATGTTAAAAATAAAGGAAAATAAGAGGGAAAAGAAATGCTGGTATGGATATAGAATTACTAATTTATATAGCTTTGATAAGGTAGTGTTTGAGCAGGGATTTGAAGGGAGTGAAGGAATGTTTGGAGATTAAGGCTAAAACTGTTCCATGCAGAGAAACAGTAAGTTGTAAAAACTCTTGAGGAAAGAGAGAACATGGACTGTTTAAAAAAAAATCCCAAGAAGATTGGTATAATTCAAGCAAAAATGAGAGTTTAAAATATGAGATCAGATACATAAATTATAGAGATCAGCTGTAGAACTTTGTGCCTACAGTTATTGTATCGTGTACTTAAAAATTTGCTAAGAGGGTAGACCTCATGTTAAGTGTTATGACCACGGTAAAAAAATTAAAATTAAAAAAGGAAACACATGTTGGCTGGTTGGCTGTTGTTCCCAGAGGGGCAATTTGTAAATTTGTTGAGGATTTTTGGTTGTCAGAATGATTGGGGTGTGCTATTGTCATAATGAGTGGAGAATAGGGATGCTAGATGTACTGTAATAGGTGGGACAGTCCTGCACAGGGAAGAACTGTCTTATATCTCATGTAGCGTTCAAATATATGGATGAGTATTTGTGTACTGTAGAGATGCTACATGTAATTGTGCAGATGTGGATGGCAGAATCTTTGGAAGCGTCATTGATAGGGATCAGCTGGGAATGGTGGCCCCATGAGATTGCTTCGGGTACAATCTATACAGCTGTAAGTGGAATCCCTGAATGCAGGTGAAAAACTAAAGTTTTCTGAGTCTAGAACCTAACTGTATTTACATATAAACACAAAGGGGTTTTTTTTTGGTAGCATTTGATAATTATGGAATTTCTTAGCAATGCAACTACTATGCATATAAAAGAAAATGATATTATTTTCTCAGAAACTTTACTAAGAGTTATTCACAGTTTTACAAGTCAGAATCTAATCAGAAATAAATCACATGGTAATTTAAACAGGAAAATATAATATAATTTATTATTAACTATAACATGGAATTAGAATAATAAAGGACAGATTAGAAGGAAGAGAATCTTAAAGAATACAGGAATGGCAGATATGATTACCACTATCCCTAAGGCTGAGAAAGAATATGCAAAGAAGACCCACCCACCCAGGTTGGATGCATGTTGAGGGCCAGTACCTGTTGGAGAGGGCATGGCCATGGCTCATTGGATGGTAAGGAAGTCGTTGGGATTCAGCACTGAAAATCCACCCCTTGGGACATTTTAAAAAATCAGGTGTTGGGGAAAGTCAGTCATTGGGAAACGTTTCTCAGGAATGATCTACTATAAAATGAGTGAGAGGGCTGGGTACAGTAGCTTATCTCTATGATACCAGCACTTGAGGGGAGCTGAGACAGGAGGATCCTTTTAGGCCAGGAGTTTGAGAGTAGTCTGAGCAACATAATGAAACCTCCTCTCTACAAAAAATAAAAGAAGTCCTGTGTGGTGGCACACAGCTGTAGTCCTACCAGGTTGGGAGGCTGAGGCAGGAGAACTGAGCCCAGCAGTTGGAGGCTGCAGTGAGCTATGATCACATCACTGGAATACAGCCTGGGTGACAGAGTGAGACCCCAGCTTTACACACACACACATGCGCACACACTCACACTGAGTGAGGGGTGTGCTGAAGGAACTATTGGCTGCTGGGTGCTGCTGACCACTATTCATTGCAGAGCTGGATGCTGGTCATGCTGCAGGAGTCTGGTACTGGAGGAGCTACAGGCACTTCAGGAGTTGGGTGATGAAGAAACTGCATGCACTGCAGGATCTGGACCCCAGAGAAGCAGTCATGCTGCAAGAAGCACAAAGCTGACAATGAAGAATCTGCCCATGCTGTAAGAACTATGTGCTGTAAAAGCCAAAACACTATAGGATCTTGCAAAGAGTGGCACAATGGAATCATGAAGGAAATCCCCTACCTCCCATACCCTCTACTGACATAGGTTAACATTATAAAAAGAAAAAATATTTAAAGGACTCAGCTCTATTTTCATGGAGCAGGCAATGAAGGATAGATTTGGAACTGAAAGGCAATGAACTACTAACTGGCACAACTTTATAGGAAAAATCATGTCACTGATGGCGATCCATTTGTCTATTGCCAGTTTGTCAGTTGCCATTCAAATATGTCTGTATTTGTTTTTGTGGTTCTACATATGGGTGCAACCTTCTGACCACTGTATTTTGTCTTCTATTGTAGTTGTGCTTGAGTATTTTGAAACTGAAATTTATTTTATTACAAATGTTTTTCTTTTATTCCTCAGGACATTATATTAACATGTTTTGAAACTATATATTTAGTTATGTTGCATAATATGTGTATTAGTCTGTTCTCATGCTGCTGATAAAGACACATCTGAGACTGGGCAATTTATGAAAGAAAGAGATTTATTGGACTTATAGTTCCACATCGCTGGGGAGGCCTCACAATCATGGTGGAAGGCAAGGAGGAGCAAGTCACATCTTACGTGGATGGCAACAAGCAAAAAGAGAGCTTATGCAGGGAAACTCCCATTTTTAAAGCCATCAGATCTCGTGAGACTTATTCAGTATTATGAGAACAGCCCAGGAAAGACCTGCCCCCATGATTCAATTACCTCCCACTGGGCTCCTCCCATGACACATGGGAATTGTGGGAGTTACAATTCACGATGAGATTTGCGTAAGGACACAACAAAACCATATCAATATGTGCTTTCATTTGATGACAATTAAAACATTTGTTCTATAAAGTTGTTATTGGTTAAATAAGATTGAGATAGGGGCCATATGTCATTGTTAGGAGTCTTGGTGAGAGGAGAAGCCACTGGAGTGTGTTGAGCAAAGGAATGACATGATGCAAGCTCATGTTTTAAAAGGATAACTTTTTAGGGGAAGGGCAACAGTGCAAGCAGAAAGACCAGTCTATTAGCCAGAGTCCTGATAAGAAACAGAAGGTAGGCCGGGCGCGGTGGCTCAAGCCTGTAATCCCAGCACTGTGGGAGGCCGAGATGGGCGGATCACGAGGTCAGGAGATCGAGACCATCCTGGCTAACACGGTGAAACCCCGTCTCTACTAAAAAATACAAAAAACTAGCCGGGCGAGGTGGCGGGCGCCTGTAGTCCCAGCTACTCGGGAGGCTGAGGCAGGAGAATGGCAGAGAAGCTCGGGAGGCGGAGCTTGCAGTGAGCTGAGATCCGGCCACTGCACTCCAGCCCGGGCGACAGAGCAAGACTCCATCTCAAAAAAAAAAAAAAAAAAGAAACAGAAGGTATATTCAACTTTGATTTTAAAGGTAATTCAATAAAGGAGCAACTTACAAATGTGTGGGCAGGTTTCAGAGAACTGCTAAGGGATGTTCAAGCGCCCAGGGAAGAGCAGCAACAGAAAATTGTTACCATCCTGGGACTTAAAGGAGAGGGAAAGGAATTTTTGTTACTGGAACAAGAGGCTGACTGAAGCCACAGGGAAGGAATTGGGTGGTTTATCAGAATTGATTTGCTTAGGCAGGAGAATAAATGACCCAATCTCATTGTCTCCCACTTTATTATCTTCTGTAAGTATCTCCCATTGGCCAAATCCAACCAGAAACCAGAGGGCAAGTGATCTTGTGTGATGCTGGCCGTTGGGGTTAGCCTCCTGGCTAAGACCTCATGGGTTAGCCTCCCAGGATAGCCTCCTGGGTTAGACCCAGACCAGAGCAGAGAAAGGCCTAGAATGGGTTTGGATGGAAAGTAAATAGAAAATATAGATTTGGGGCTGGGCTTGGTGGCTCACGCCTGTAATCCCAGCACTTTGGGAGGCCGAAGTGGGAGGATCTCCTGAGGTCAGGCATTTGAGACTAGCCTGGCCAACATGGTGAAACCCTGTCTCTACTAAGAATACAAAAATTAGCTGGGCGTGGTGGAAGTTGCCTGTAATCCTGGCTACTCAGGAGGCTGAGACAGGAGAATTGCTTGAACCAGGGTGGCGGAGGTTGCAGTGAGCTGAGATCATATATATATATATATAGATAGATAGATAGTATAATTAATTCTAAAAACAATGGCAGTTACTTCAAAGTCTTTTAGCTGCTATGTTATTGTATATGAGATAACTTAACAATGGGGCTAGTTTATTCTAGGACACATTTTTGAAAGGCAGCCTCTTTGATCTTACATAGTTATGAAGAAACACTGGAGCAGGTCAAGAGCAATTCTGACTTGCTTATTTCCTGGGATATGCTATACTTCCTACTTCCTAGATTCTGTTTTCTCCTCTCCTCCCTTCTTTACCCTGGTACCTGTGTTGTAGGTTATTTTTGTAGGGACCTCTAGTACCTGGGAGATGTCTAGGTCTCAATCTTCTTCCATCCACTTCATCAAAAGAATCTCATTATTGCAACATGAAAACAAACTAATCTGAAGATGAGATTTCTATCAAGCCACTCAAGACTATCTTGAGAAGCAGTGAGTTCCCACTCATCAGAAGTGTTTGGCTATTAATCTTGGAGCAGATTTAAGTTTTGGATGTGTGGTTGGCCCTATTACTTTTAAAATATCCTCTCCAATGCTGAAACTATGTAAGTCTGCAGTTGAAGGTGTTTGAAGAATGGCAGCACCCTGTTCAGCTTTGGTTTCTGCTGCTGGGTTCAACTAAAATGGAAAGGAATTGAGGCTAAGAGGAGAAAATGTGAAGAAGGAAAGGTTAGGAGGAAGAAAAGCAAGAAGAGGCATGTTTTATTGCACATTTGAGGTTGTGTTTTATTCATTTCAAATGTAACTTTTCCTGTTGCAGCTACCTTTGGAGTTGGAGCTGCTTGCTCTTCCAGATCAATAGGTTTGAATGTTGGGAATGAAACTCACACTTATCATATGTAGATGCGGCATCTTTGCAACAAATCTTCAGGTCATCTAAAGCTTGCCCATTCCAGGGTCTGACTTTCATCTGATCCTCTACCTCTTACATTACATTTTCTGGGATATTGTATTCATTTCCAATTGCTACTGGAACAAATTATAGTTCTGGAGTTCAGGAGTCTGAAATGCTCTAACTACTAAAATCATGGTGTGGGTGGGACTATGTTCTTTTGGGAGGCTCTGTTCAAGAATCCATTTTCTTACATTTTCCAGCTTTTAAAGATTATCTGCTTTCTTTGGATTCTAACCTTTTCCTCTCTCTTCAAAGCCAGCAGGGCAACATCTCTCAATTTCTCTCTTACTCTGACTCTGTCATCATATCTCCTTCTCTGACTCGCAGTCCTGTCTCCCTCTTCTAAGGGCTTTTGTGATTACATGGGGCCCACCTGGATAATTCAGGATAACCTCTCTGTCTCAAGATCCTTAATCACCCCTACAAAGTCAGTTTTTGCCATATAAGGTAATATAGTCACAGATTCTGTGGATTAGGATGTGGATATATTTGGGGGTGACATTATTCAGCTTATCATAAAAATTGATTCTTATAATCTATTCCCAGGTCGAGGAGAGGACTGAGGTCAGGTGAGGTGGCAATGTCTGAGTTACTGTCTCTTGTCTATTGAATTACTGAACTGTTCATCCACACTATAATTTCATCTCCAACCCACCCCCCGCCAACCACCAAGAGCCATCTTAATGAAGTATGCATTTTGGTAGTCATTTGTGCTGTTTATGAAACATTTTTAGCTCTCCTTTTGGACACGTGGAAATATTGTGCTTCACTGCCCCCATAGGGCCACATGACACGCTGTGGCTAATGAAATGTGAGAAGGAATAACAAATATCCCTTGTGGGTTGAAGTTTGTTTGTTTGTTTGAGATGCAGTTTCGCTCTTGTTGCCTAGGCTGGAGTCCAATGGCATGATCTTGGCTCACTGCAACCTCTGCCTACTGGGTTCAAGCAATTCTCCTGCCTCAGCTTCTTGAGTAGCTGGGATTACAGCCACCCACCACCATGCCTGGCTAATTTTTGTATTTTTAGTAGAGATGGGGTTTCACCATGCTGGCCTGGTTGGTCTTGAACTCCTGACCTCAGGTGATTCGCTGCCTTGGTCTCCCAAATGCTGGGATTATAGGAGTGAGCCACCACACCCGGCTGTGGGCTGGTGCATGATTTGCCACATTCTCCTATTCTTGCCATGGTGAGTGTAGCAGCACACAGGATATCTCCCTTGGTCGTGGTCCTTGAATGAGAATGAATGAAGTACAGTGCATTTTCCTGTGCTCCAGCTAACCCTCAAAGGACATATAGTCTGCATGAGAAATGAACTCTGTTCTTTTAAGTCATTCAGATCTTGGCATCGTTTTTACTGCCTCATGTCTTAGCCTTCCCTGATGCAGGCATCTTCTGTAACAAATCAAATGATGGCTTGTTCCCTATTCCAGTCCTTCCCACCAGGCGCACCGTATCCTGATGCTCTGTACATCTAGGAAACCTCCTGGATCCTAAGACAGCCAGGGACCACTTACATCCCAGTTTGGAGGATGCTATTTATTTACACTTCCATTCACCTTTCCAAAATTTGCAGACCGAGGACCAGAGCAAGCATATCAACCTGATCTGAGAGGAGTACTTTCAAAACTATATATTTTAAACGTCACATGACTGGTCCACTCAGCAGCCCCTGTGGATTTCACTCATGAAACTCCACTGCTTTTTTATCTCTTGGGTATCCCTTCCACTTTTTTCTGTGCCTCCTGGTTTCACCATTACTCTGGCAGTTGCTAGAATTTCAGCTCACCCTAAAGACTCAGTGACCTCTTTCTTCTGACACACAGACACTACCTGCTAGGGCTAAGAATGAGTGTGATGTACTTGTGGCAGCTTTTCCTCATGTGCATCGTAAACTGTGGTTTACCAGCCCCTGGCCTCACTGGTAAACTGTGGTTTACCAGCCCCTGGCCTCACCGCTGAAAGCCTACCAGTTCCAAAAGAACCCAGTAATTCACATCTACTTCTTGGAGGCAGCTGGAATATGCTCGAAATAGTTCCTTGGATCCCATTCATCCATGACCCAGAAAGAACACAGCCTCAGTAACAGTGTGAGAATGCATCTTTGATTTAGGAGTGTACTCTGGATTAGGTAAACTCAGCTCCAACCATGAACCTCTAAATAAATCCAGCCCATCCACACTCCACACCACTGAGGATGGATATAATCCTGTTGATGCAATTTCCCAAAACACCCTCCTTTGCTCTCTCTTTTTTCCAGGTCCCGTTTCCTACCCCAGAATCTCCTTACCTAGATGATATGTTCAAATACATGTCTCCAATTTTAATCTGAGCCATTTTTCTTAGGATATGAGCTCATACTGCTCCTCTGGCTCATGTACCTGCAGCTTCTGCCTCCCATGCTCACACTGGGAGATCTGTCCTTGCAGAGACCAGCTTGTGAGATCTCTCTGCCAGTGTATGGACATCAGCTCCTGGAAGTCTCTAAACTTTAACTCTCTCCTCAGTGGTGTCAGATCTGATCAGCATTCACTGATAGGATACGATAGAATTTCTCAATTTTTTAGGTTAGCTTGACATGCATTCAAGAGTTCAGATGTGTACTAAAGCTTATACTTTGAACTATTAGCTTTTAGAAGCACTTACTCTTTCTCGGAAAATAACCAGGGGGTTCCCCAAAAGGGGCAGGGCAGTGAGACTAATACCCTCTGAGAACATTTAGGTCACGGTGTTCATGTTCTAAATCATATCAGGACAGCCACGATTCTTACAAACTAATGACGAAGAAATTGCCCTGCTTTTCAGTGACTTTCCAGTGTATTCCTCCAGGCAAGTGCATAGAAGTAATCACGAGCAGATGGGAAACTCAGGCCTGATTGTGCATTCCTCATTTATTATAGAGCTCTGTGCAAGGAGAGGAGGAAGAGTGAGCTTGGGGAACGGGCCAGCGTTCATATCCTCATGCTGCTACCCACAAATGGAATAGAATTGCAGTTAGGACATTTGGAAATTGAACAAAGAGAGCTCATCCTCTAATATTAAAATTTGAGGTGATTTTATCACATGTGATGGGATAAAAGTAGGACATTTTGAAGATGTGGTCAGGTAGGAATATTGGTATGAGGTCTTCTAGAGCAACTTCTTTAACTGGGAGATTGCCTGAGAACTTTCTAAGAAATAGCAGGATGTCTCAAAATATTGTTTTATTTTTGCCAATTTTTTTTCCTGTGAGATTTATCCTACTAAAACTTTCAAAATAGATATAAAAAGAATGGGACTAGATTTTTTCTTTATTTCAGTCAGTTATTGAGACAGAAAACTGAGATTTAAATAATACTAGATTTGTAAAATGCAGAAATTCAGGAGTAATTTTATTAGGCAGGCTCAGACTATGAAGAAAAATATAAAATAATAAAATAAATTAAATTGCTAACTCCTTAATATACTTACTCTTGTTTGGTCCTGTCGTCTGCCTGTACTCCACCAGGCTAACTCCTCTTCTGTATTTTGCAGGTGTTAATCTAGAATTTTTAAAAAAATTATTGTTATACTGACTCAAGGCCTGCAAAACAGTTCAATTTAAAACACAAAGAAAAGAGAAGATGTGAAGCTGTAGCAGGAGCAGTAACAAAAAGTATTTCCTAACCATGCAAGTATGATACCGCATTTTATTTTGACTTCAAATAACACATTGAAAATGATCTAATTTCAGTTTACATCTCTTCACTATGCAGGGTGTAACAGAACAAATAAAGATAAGATGCTTTATTCTTTGTTAAATGACTGACTAAATTATACTTCTTTATATTTACAAATAACTCGTGTGTGTGTGCGTATGTATGTGTGTGTTCCTATGACATTTCTCTCCCCCACCACCAAATTACTGTATAAGTTGGATTTTCTATTGATAACGACTTCGGTTCTAATGGAAAGAAGTGCTTGTCTGCTAAACCATGGGATATTAGGATAGCTAAATGAGTAACAGGGATTTGTGGAAAATCTGGAATAGTGGATTCAAATTCCAGCTTTAGTATTAATTGCTGCTAACATTTCACAAGTTACCAAGATCCTTAAACCTCAATTTCTGCATCTGCAAAGTAGAGGTAGTAACATTTCTTATATATGCTCTTCCTAATCCAATTGGTTCAGGCTCTCACTATCTTTCACAAGTTTGTTTTGCACTTGCTCCCCCACCCTTAGAGAACAGCCTTACCATCCTCCTGCCAGCTTCTTCCCAGCAAGCTCATTGCCAGCTTGACGACACTGGTGAAACAGCTCCTCCTCCACCCCAGCATCCCACATAAACTTGGTTGTACAAATCTTAGAACCACTCAACAACTTTGTACATTCTTTGATTACAGGAGATTTTCAGACATCCTGCAAGTCTCTTTATGTGTTTGTTTCCTTCACTGATCCCCAAAATCCTGGAGGTTAGGGACCATGCTCTACTCCTTTTTCTCCACGATGCCTAGCAAGGTGCCTGGCACTCAGTGGCACCTGATAAAATGTTTGTAGTCCTTGTCCCAGGGCTGCTGTTGGTTTCTTTGAAAATCACAAGAGAAATAGATATTTACAGAAATAATAGGAATACTTTGAAAAAAATCTTTGTTGCTTCTGAATTTGTTTCTGCTTGTACACCTGTATGGGTGGGTCATGGCAAATCTCACCATCTCTAAGTTTCAGACACATGACTCTGGTGCATTCATGTAGTTTTTCTTTTCAGGTTAGATAACTCCCAGTTCCTGTAGTCATGATTTATAGATCGCATTTTCCAACTCTTTAATCATTTTCATTGCATTTTTCTGGAACTTCTCCAAGTTCTCTATTCAGTTATGTTTCAGGCTCCAAATGACATGGTATTGAAATACTGAGTGAAAGAATTATCTTCATGTTCTTATATTCCATGTCCTTATTTATACATAAGTGCTTTTTCCCTCTAATCAGTCTACAAATATTAATGAGGCACTTATGCAATACCTGGCAGTGGGCTTCAAAGTTTTTGGCAGTTTCAAATAACATGCTTCTTTCTGTGAAACAGGCTTTTCTTTGGTGGTATTACATGAACATCACTATATTCATAAGCGTCTGTATCGTAGTCTAAGTGAAGTGCCTTTCCACGTCAATAAACAATACTGTTTCTTTTGAGGTTTGGCTTCATGAAATTAATTTAATAGTTCATCTACTACATGGATATAGCAAGTTTACCTCATTCCAAATTGTACTGTAAATTAAAGAAGCAGAAAATGATCAAGCATTTTTTTGCATTATACACATGCAGTAAGCTCAAATTTTATTCTAATTTATAGATTTTATTCTATTTCAGGTACACATTATGTTTTCTCTATTGTCCTTGAAAATGTTTCAGTCAATACTAAAATATTAATAACATGTAACTATTTAGACACAGTAAACTTTTTTTATTTTAAAAATTAGATCTATGTTTATTCATCTATGTTTTTAATTTAATTAATTATTTAAAATTTCAATAGGTGTTTGGGGAGCAGGCGGTGTTTGGTTACATGAATAAGCTCTTCTTCAATGGTGATTTCTGAGACTTTTGTGCACCCGTCACCCGAGCAGTGTACACCGTGCCCAAAGTGTAGTCTTTTATCCTTTACCCACCCTTTCTTCTGAGTCCCCAAAGTCCATTGTATTATTCTTATATCTTTGCTCAACACAGTAAATTTATATCACTATTGTATACTTGCCTTCTTTAAATGCATTTTCTATATCTCTTATCTGATTTGATCCTCATATAAACCCTATTGGCAAAGAAGGATGGGAATGATCACCATCAACATCCATTTGATTACTCCGAGGTATAAGTAGAGTTTAAGATCGATCATGGTACTACAAGTTAATGGGGAGCTAAGTGCTCTGACCGGTGGTCCAGGTTTTTCCACCAGTGTTTTTCTAGGCTTGAGAAAAAAGAATTGAACCATTACTGTTATATAACACTTCTAGAGATTAAAACTGCTACAGAAGCCAAAATAAGATTTCAAAAATTGTAAGATATTATAAATATTACTTTAGTGAAAAATATTTTCAACACACATAGACCACTAACACTATATAATGTGATGTAATCACACTACCAACAATGTAATTAAAGGATTGACAAAAACATTTATTCATAGACTATTATAAGAATTGTGATCTGGTAGAATAGCAAAAAATTAAAAATGTATATCAGTCAAGGTTCTCTAGAGAAAATAACCAATAAACAATCTCTCTATATATCCTATTGATTATTTTTATTAAAAAATCCTATAATTAATGGTATTTAGTATAGAAAATTAGCTCACACAATTATGGAGGCTGAGATGTCTCAAGATCTGCAGTCAGTAAGTGGGAGACCCAGAAGAGGCTGTGTGTAGTTCCAGTCTGAGTCTGAAGGTCTGAGAACCAGGAGAGCCAATGGGATTAAGTTCATCTGAAAACAGGCAGCCTTAAGACCAAAAAAGAGCTGATGTTTTAGTCTGAGTCTGGACATCAGAGAAGTCCAAAGTTCCAGCTTGAGCATTCAGTCATGATTTCCCTCTTACTTTGCCTTTTTGTTCTATTCAAATCTTGTTTATTGGATAGGGTCCACATACATTAGGGAGGGCAATCTGCTTTACTCAATCTACTGATTCAGATGTCAATCACATCTTGAAACACTTTCACAGACACAGCCAGCATAATATTTGGCCAAATGTCTGGCACCTTGTGGCCAAGTCCCACTGATATATAAAACCAATCATCACAAGATGCATGATGAACATTGTTTTGATCCTAACAGTGTGCTTTCATACGTCCATGACTGTGTTACAAACTCACTTGGAGGTCATGTAAAAATTCTAATTTTTTAGGCCGTCTAAGAATATAAAGTGTTCTTTCTGACCTTTTACCCTGAAAGGCCCTGCTTTTTACTGTAAAACCTGATGCCAACTCATTCATTTCTCAAGATTGAGGTCTAAGGAAGTTACAAAATAGTTGACATGAACCAAGTATATTTGTTAATCTGCCACTTTCTAGTGTCATTGTAGAATCAATTCTTTTTGAATTACATAACTTCTTTCAAGTGTTGCATTAAACATGTTTAAATATATAAGAAATAAAAGCCAAACTTTAATTGTTGTAGTCAGTTTGTAAAAGATTAAGCTAAATATATATTCCTTTCTCTGGCCTTCTGCAAAATTACTGAAAATTTTGTCCATTTATCTGAGCAGGTATTTTTAAGTTGTATGAGAGAACATTTACATCTCCAGGTTGTTTTAAACATTTAAAAAGTCATCTTATTTTAGAATCCTGAATTGCTGTGTTTTTTAAACAAAAACAAAAGCCAGTTTTATTGTATTATAATTTGCGTACCGTAAAACTTACCCCACATGTACAATTTAGTGGTTTTTAATATATTCACAGAGTTGTGTAGCCAGAGCCACAATACATTTTAAAACATTTTTGTCACTCCAAAAGGAAACTCTATACCTATTATGTCACTCCTTATTTCCCTCAATCCACCCTATTATGTCTTTCTATAGAGAAAGCATCTTCTGAAAATTTTGTGTTAATGGAATCACACAATATGTGATCTTTTCTAGCTGGCTTCTTTACGTTAGCGTAAAGTTTTCGAGGTTCATTCATGTTTCGGCATGTATAAATACTTCATTGTTTTTTCTTGCTGAATAGCATTCCAATGCATGGCTATACCAAATTTTATTTATCCATTCATCAGTTGATGAACACTTTGGATTGTTTCCAATTTTGGAATATTATAAATAATATTTTTATGAACATTTGTATACTAGTTTTTGAGTAGACATATGTTTTCATTTCCTTTAGGCATATACCTAAAATTGGAATTGCTGAGTCATATGCTAAATCCATGTTTTACACTTCAAGGAACTGCTAAACTGTTTTTCCCAAATGGCCACACCATTTTACATTTTTTATTATAGCTATGCTAGTGAGTATAAATTGGTATCTCGTTGTGGTTTTGATTTTGGATTTCCTTATTGCTAATGATGTTGAGCATGTCTTCGTGTGTTATTGGTTATTTATATATCTTTTTTTAGAGAGCTGTCTGTTCAAATGCTTTGCCTATGTTTTATTTGGGTTATGTGTCTTTTTACTGCAGAGTGTGAGTTCTTTGTATATTATGGATGCATGTCCTTTGTCAGATATATGATTTGACAAATATTTTCTCCCATTCATTTTCTTGACGGTGTCATTTGAAGTGCAAAAAGGTTTTTCGTTTGTTTTAGAGACTGGGTCTCATTTTTTTGCCCATTTATGGCCCTGAACCCCTGGTCTCAACTGAGCAATCCTCCCACCTCAAAACTTGCTGATTGTGATGAAGTCCAACGTATTTATTTATTTTCTTTTGTTGTTTGTGCTTTTGGTGTCATAGCGAAACATACATTGTGGGCATGAATTGCTCTACTGTCTGATTCAATTAAATTCAGTCCCCTTTAACAGAGGCAGTCTTTAAGGCCAGTTTTGAGGCTTGTTTTGACACCACAAAGGCCCTTCTTAGATGTCTCTTTCCCTGGTTCTTTTTATTAAATTCACAGCGGTATAAGGTTTAGCTTGTTGCTACCATGGAGCTACCAATCCCTCTTAATTGCTTACAGCCAAAATTTCCATTGTTTTGGACATTTTCCTTAGACTTGAACATTCTCATGCTCTGTTCCAAGTAAAGTCAGTCCTTTTAGGGATATCTACAGAGTGCTTTATTCTTGAGACCTTCCTCTCCGGCAGAGAAAAATATGTGCACCACTGCTTTAGAGATGGGGGTGAGAACAGTGGTCTGGTATCAGAGTGATGATGCTGCTTTACAAAATGGATATTGGATTGGAGTCATAGCATCTGGTCTTATTGGTACGGAAACTCTGCCCTGTGAATAAGCTCAGTTGAAGTTGATCAGGGCTCGCTATTCTCATTATAGCATGCCTAGGGGAGGGCTTCTGCCTTATGATCAGGGGTTGAGTTTAGGAAGGGAATCTCAGATCTCTCAGCCAGTCTGGTCTGGATTAGAGCTTCTGCAGCACAGAGCTAGGGAATATAAAAAGGCTGGTGGCTTTTCTCTTTGGGGGAGATACTGTCACGTTAGACTGGGAGCTAAGGGACGAGGGATCCTTTGTTCTTGGGTGCATCTACCTGTGTCCTGCTGGTCTGGTATGGGGAAGAGCAGGTTATGGCTCAAATGTTACAGACTCACTGTTTTGATAGAGACTTAATAGATTTTCTCAATAAACAGTTCACCATGTATTGTATGACATTAGCACTATTTGCAGAGATTTAAAATGTTTTTTAAAAAGTAATTTTAGCCGGTTATGGTTGTTGCACTGGGGAAAGGGTCATGGAGTCAACATTCCAGATGATTATCCCCCCAAGTTGCTCTTAACTTCAAGAAAAATTAGGAAACTTCACTGGTCTTGGGGAACAAAAGGCTGGAATAGAATTTTGGCGGTCACCCATCCTCCCAGTTTTAAAAACAACAAAATAGAATATCAACCTCATCCCAATGACGAGATGTCAGGTAGGACTTGGAAAAGCTTGCCAAGCTCTACAAGACATCTTCCCATACAAATCTTTTTGCCAATAATCATTGCAAATGCATTGTTATTTTTTGTATTATCAGCTTTCTTCACTCATTATATTATCTGCCTCATTCCTATGAGCATTTTAGTTTGCGTTTCCTGTTAATCAAACATCTTGGCGTTAACTAGAACAGTATGACTTCTCACAGTCTGTTCTGCTTACCAAACAACAGGTGCTAACCTTTTTTTGAACATCATTGCCTGTGTTGATTTTTGCTTCAGCACTTTTTGCTTAATTTCATTTTACCAAAAATAGGTCAACAATGTTTAGTGAGTGCTGTCTTTTGTATTACATAATAGTAAGTAGTCATTCCCTATCATCTCCATTTTTATCTTTTTTTCTGATTCACCTTGCTATTTTTTTCAGCATCTCTAAGCTTTATGTAAGTGATGTTAGAAGGGCTAATACACACACATACACACATATATAATTTAAAATGATCTTTTAAGTCAGAGAATGCAATATTGGAAACAATGGTTAAACATGATTTCATTTCCTTATCATTTAAAGCTTTCCTTTGTTTGAGCGAATATTTCAGAAAATATATAACTAGACGCTCTATAGGATTTGATTGTAATACTGCATATGTAAACAATTTTTTATTGAATATTTTTGAAAAGGGCATTATTTTTCCTTTGATCTACCTTCTAAGTTACTTAACTGCAAAATGTGCTTTTTTTCTCCAACAACCTTTTTTCATTCTTTAAAAACATTCTATTGCAAACAAGGAAAGGATCAATATGCTTGGTACACAGAAAGGACACAGTAGGTTCATTTATAGGAAAAATAGTTTTCATCTGCTTTTTCTGTCTCATCCTAGTTGCATCCATATAAATATATGCGATATTTAGGAAATTACCTGTTTGACTCACACCATGGCAAGTCACTGACACACTTACCAGGGGTATGACACAACCATTGGCCCAAGAGCCAGAGCCCTGGCTGTCAGTCTTGACGGCTAGAACATCAAAGACTCCAACCAGAAAAAGGTCTGACTAGGTTTGTGTGGGAGTATAGGGAGCAGGCAGGAATTGCTTATGGGCAGGACTGGAAATGTTTGAATTAGATTATTCATGGGCCTGAACTTCTCTATCAGGAACGTAAAAGGTTCCCAACTTTATGTAGACCATAGACAAACTCCAGGTGCACTGTTTGTGGCTTATGATCCATAGTTTCCACATTATGGAGGAAGTTTAGAGGAGTGTATAACATGGATTTTAGAATCATCCAGGCATGGTATTAAGCCTACCTATACCATGCACCACTTGTGTGAATTGCGCAGCCTTTCTGACCTGTAAAGTAGGGATAACAGGAATACCTATCTCAAAGGTTTTTGTGGCAAATTAAACCAAAATATGTAAAAATCATCCTGTACTGTTGCAAGAACATAGTAATGTCTATAAAGAGCTGCTCTTATGATAATTATCAGTCATTTAAGTCAGTAGTTTCTAATGCTTTTTTAGCACTCATATCTTTTACAAGTACATTCATGCCCTATTGGTAAATGTTTTGTAATATGCAGAAATTCTCAAATGTGCCTGTGTATGGAAAAAACACTCATAGCAAATTTGATTTGCCTTTCCTTCCTCAATCCAGTTGAGAATTGCTAATAGTTCTTTCCTTATGCTTCCGGGCTCAGGGAAAGAAAACTGTGGCCCTTTCTGTGGGGATACATTATTTGCTAGTGAGACTGGGCTTCTCTGGAGAACCTAGAGAGAAAAGGAGCCCCACCTTCCATGATGGGACAAAGCTCAGGTATTTCTGCAAGCAAATGGAATGGTGTAGTCTTACAGAGCTGTTCAACACAACTTTCTGCAATGATGTAAATGTTTTATGCCTGCAGTGCATGAAAGCCACTAGCCACATTAGGATTAAGCACTTGAAATGTAGCTAGCATCAGTGAGGAACTGAATTTTCTATTTAAATTATGTTTAGTTAAATTTAAATAGCCACCTGTGTATTGTGGCTACTATAGTGGACAGTATGGATCTGGGGGAATCTTTTTCTTTGTGTGTGTGTTGTGGGAAAGCATGGAGGGCAGTCTGGATGGTTGAACAAATATCTAGATAGAATTTTTTTTCCAGGCTAGTCACTTGCCAGTGGGTTTTTAAAAAGTTCTGAAGGTTGATCTTTGAAAAAGTGAATTTTAAGAAACATTCAAAAGAATTTCAAAAGTACTGATCCTTATAAACCTGTAAGCATAGTTACGCATCTTAACGTAATCATCTGCCCTCAAATAAGAATATAACTAAATTTATTCGTTTTAAATTGACTTGAGTTTCAGATGTATTATCTTTGAGAAAAGGATGAAACTCTAGAAATTTCATCCTATTTGCTAGCATTTAGAGGAGATAAGTCTTTAATGTTTTCTCTTTTGTCTTGAGAAAACAACGTGCTTTTCTTCAGTGTTCGTTGATAGTCTTTCAACACATTTCAAATAAAGTTTACAGGGATTTTGGAGAAAGGTCCTTGTGCATAGGCTTTTAGGGGAATGGCCATTATGGCTGATTTTCTTCCCATCGTTGAATCCCCTTGAGCATCTAAGGAACAACGTCATCTGAGAAAGGCTGCCCTTTGCGGTCATCGTTTAGTTATTGGCCAATAGAAGAATTAAGTATCTACCTGACTTGGGCAGCACAAGTCTTCAATCTCATCTGAATTCTACTGTTCTTTGATTTCATCAAAAGGCATATTTGCATATGGACTGATAAGGCACCTTGGCACCAGGATCCTAGATTTCATACAGGCAGAGATTTGGCACAGGCCTGATGAAAACTCAATTATGATTTATGTCTATGCAACAGAGTTTCCTATTGATCACCTGCCAGGATCATGATAAAGCAACATTAGGCATGAAGCCAATCTTTTCCAGCCATCATCTTTCCTCAGGTTTTTATTCTATGCCCTTGCTGGAGTTTTCTGAACATTTGTGAACAATAAGTGTTCATAAAAATGACCATCGGATATGCAAATTTGTTTGCAATAAAGAATCCTCTTCCTACTACTTAAGTTTGGTTTGTATTTGCCTTCCAATTATTTGAGATTTACTCAGCACTTGCTTATGTGCATCACAGTCCTGTAAGTTTTATAAGGTGTAGAAGAAATGGAAAGCAAACCAGTTTGGGGGAACTTTCTTATGATAATCTGGAGGAAACAAGCTGTCCGGAGATGAAGATACTAGTCCAAGAAGCAATTGCCTTCTAATATTGATGTGTTGATCAAATTGAGCAAAATGATCAGAGTGAAGTGGAATGAGACTGAGAGGCTTCTTTGTTATAATTTTTAATTGAGGAAGGGCATAAAAAAAGGAATCACAGTTGAGTAGAGAGGATATGAAATGAGAGTCGTTAAGGGGGTGCCTGGGGAAATCTAGCTTCCTTGATAATCAGTCTCCTGTTGAGATGGTGAGCGTTACTCCTCATAATTAAAAATAATATCTTTATTTAAACTGTCTTCAAAACACCTACATTAGCATTAGCTGACTGTGTGCCAATTTCTGTTCTAAGTACTGTATATATATATATATACACATATATATAAATATATATCTACATATATATTTAAATACTTCTCTATATATAGAGATAGATATATCTATATATCTATATATCTACATATAGAGGCATTTAAATCTATATATACACAGACATATGTGTATATATATACATATATAGATATTTATATATCTAGATATATCTATATAGATAAATCTCTCTCTCTATATATAGATACATATAGATAGATATAGATGTATATAGATAGATACAGAGAGATATATAGATATATCTCTATATAGATATATATGTAGAGAGACAGCCATTTACATCTCACAAGATCCCCAGGAGGTAAATTCTATTATTTCCATTTTGAAGACGAATTAGGTGCAGATCAGAGATGATGAAAGACTTATTGAAAGTTCCACTGCTAATAGGTAGTGGTGCTGGAATTTGAACCCAGGCCTCTTGGCTCCAGTTTTTCTGCCTCAGTCACAACTCCATACAACCTCTCATCTGTGGAAAAGAAAAGAAGGGCGCATATCACGTTCATATCAGCTCCTAAAGGAGTGACAGAGCTATCCCTTTCTTGTGGCGGGGAGCAGAGGGGTCATTGTTCTTTGTTCTTTAGTTTCAGGATCACCTGTTGTTGGATGGCAAGGTCTCATCACTGCTTAAAGTGGTCAGTTCTGAAGAATCTTTTTCCATCTTGCAGAATAGGTCAGTTGGCATTGTGTTGTGGGTTTCATTTTCAAAAAAATATGTTGAAGTCTTAACCCCAGTATCTCAGAATATGACCTTATTTTTAAACAGGGCCTTTATGGAGATAATCAGGTTACTTTGTTATGGCAACCCTAAGGAACTAATAGAGGTTGAGAGTGGTTTTTGAGTGAGTGAAGTGGCCTCTTATTAGCTGAGGACTATTTAAACTCTCAAGAGGGTACCTCATTTCCAATATCAGCAGAAAGTAGAACAACTTCAACCCTCTGCAGTAAGGTTAATAAGGTATCACATGAAACAAAAATCTCACGTGACCACTTGGAAATGTATACAATTGAAAACGTTTTTCAAGTTTATCACTACCTCAAAAAACTTACCTAAAAATATAACTTACGTCAGAATCCGAGCTATGTCATTGCATTAGGCAAGGTTGTTAGATGCTAGGGAAGATTTTTTTCCTCCAAATCTATTCAAGGACCACTCTCACCAACTTTCCTGCCATTATTCATACTATAGGGACAGCCCCACCTGATTAAATGAGCAGTTTAATTTATTCTATATTCTAAAAGGACAATACCTATTCCAAGTTATAGCCTTTCATTATTGGACAATGGCCCTAAATTGTATGCCAGGTATTTGATTGTCAAATTACAAGTTTAGTTTTCATAGGCCAATGGTTTGTATGAGGAGCAGAAAGCACAAAGCAAAGCTTACTCTTTTATAGCCGCTGCTATCCTCTTTATTCCCTTCTAGAGAAACACACTGGAAATATCACATTGTTGCTGAATTTATTGACAGTTCCTTGGTCTTGATCCTTGTGTACAAGATTTGGCTGCTTGAAGAGTATGTGTATAATCTAGACAGAGCCCCAGGTTTAAATGTTTTTATAAAACTGACCCTATTATGATTCCGCTGGGAGCAGAGCCAGTAGAAATAGTCTTTTGACACAGCAGACCATTGTCTTTGGGGTTACAAAGGATTGTGTGTAGGTTTCCCTCTTTCAGACTTGGTTCTTAATGATCCAGTTGAGCTAACTTCAACCCCTCCCTCTCCTGGTGTTGAGAAAAGTAGCACATTTTTTTTTTTCCATGAATATTACGGTTCTATTATTTTAAACAAGGAGTGACCTCAATAGGCCTCTGACCCTGCTGGCCAATTATTGTCCAAAAGAAAGACCACTGATAAGCCTTTTAGCCTTTTCTTTTTTCTTTTTCCAAACAAGTGATTGTCTTTGCTAGATATTCTCATCTTTTAGCTGGCTTATAAATAACTAACAATCCCGTACAACTTATTGCTATTTCCTTGTTGTGCATTTCATAATGGCTTATCTTGAGATACACAATAGGAAATGTTCTGCTCAAAGTTAACGATATTTTCAGTGCTATGTTGATTTTTATTTTGGCCAAAGCAGTGTCTAATTACCTTTGGCTTATTCGGGCTAATACTTGGGCATACTAAGTGGGCATATTATTTGGGCCTACTAAATGGAATAGAACTTTGGGGCCTCCACTACTGTTTATCTGGGTCTGCAATAGGTTCACAACAACTTTCTAAACATAATCCTAAGTAGTCTCTCTGCTCACCTCATGAGAGTTGGCCCAGCTGTCCATTGGATATGTGCCTTTATGAACTCCTCTGCTTCTGTAAGAGGATAGAACCCTAGCCCAGCTCTTGGTCTGTTCAGATAGTGGAGGACGGGCTCAATGGCACAGGGAGTAGCCATTCTCAATGCATTTGCCACATTTAAAAACAAGTTTGTCACCAAAATAATGTTGATCAAAAGCTAAGAGGAACAATATTAAGAGAAGATTGCTAAGTTTTATCTGCCTCCATATATTCTAAATTATATAGCTAGATCAAAGCTGATCATTGGAAGCTGGAACACTGCTTTGGTTGTATTAGTCATTTCTGTCTTTCCTTCTTTCCAGAAACACATCCTTTCCCTGTACAGTGCTTGAGCACATGCTGCCAGTCTACCTCAAGAATCATCTTAATAATCAGCCCTGTGGATCTTGTATGAACAGGGAGAAAGCTGTGGTGATTGTTCATTATGTCACCCACTTATGATGATCTCAAGGAGAGTTTTTGTCTGGTCTGAGTACCAAGAATAATTAGACTTCCTTGGGAAATTTGGATTGTTGGTGTATCATGGTTACTATGAATTGTATAACTGATAAGATTTCTCTTTTCATGTTGGCTGCCAGAAAATTTAGGGCCGGATTTATGGCCCACCCATTGGACATATGTGGGCTGTTGTAATATGCATTTTTAGATTCATTCCTGGCTCTGTTTCATCTCTACTCTTGTTTTACTTTCTTCTCTTGCCCCACTTTTAACTGATGCTATAGGGTCATCTTCTACGTGTCTTATTATTGTCTACTTCAAATATTTTTGGGCTAGATCAAAGTATAAAATAAACACATGTACATAAATGACATAATCTCAAATAGGGCTTTGAAGTGAATGCTGCTTCTATTGGTGAAGGAAACTATAGGGGCTTCCAGATGCAGGAAACAACATGAAAATCATGTAAAGGAAGAGTAAATGGTTTTGACAGGGGATCTGACAGAAAAAAATCTTCCTTATCATAGTTAAGGTGATATAGCAAAGCAATTCAACTGAGTTGTTTAAAACAGAACATGGAAAAAGGAGCGTTGTATAAAAATGAAATTGATTTTAATGTCTCAGCCTGATACATTTTATTTCAGGTATGAATTTGTGAAAATATTTTCATTGATTTACATTTGAGTGAAACCTAGAAGATCTCTGGAAAAAAATCATATTAATTGCAATAAGAAAATCATATTAGTATCTTTTTGCTTAATACATCTTTATATTATTTAAATGTTTCAGAAAGAGTTAAATGACAGAATTCTTTCAATTTTATTCATGCCTTCCAGGGGGGTCATGCCTATATCCATTTGACAAACAAATGTGGAAAAACTCTATACCTTATTATAAGAATAGATATAAATGGGGAATTCAGGGGAATAAGGATGGCAAAAATTCAAATAATTCAAAGATAAACATTATGCCTACCTTATTTACCCTGGAAATATTTTATTTTCAAGGCTCTATTTTCATTGATTAGTTCCATGAAGTTAGGGGTTTATGTCGAGTTGGTCACCACTGTATCCTAAGTATTCAGCCTATTGACCAGCGTGTGGTAGAAAATCAGTGTGTATTTGTTGAATGAATGAATGAATTAAATGAACATGAGGTGTAGACTATATTTTTATAAACAAGATGAAATTGATTTGACTTTGCGGAGGCAATGACAAGGACTGATATCCTATTCGAAGAATGTAAGTTAAGATAAAATGGCCTTTAGAGTCAATATCCCAGATTACCAGTTTTATAGATAATTTGAAAATTTACCTCCACAGCATGAAAGTAAATGCCAAGATGACTATTTTATTGAAAAATGGTCTTCCTTTTGGTGCTAGAATAATAAATACTGGTGCTAGGAGGACATGAAAGACCATCAGCTCCTTCCCTTGGAGGTGAGGGGCCAATGATTGATACGTGATATCCTTTGACCAAAATCATCTATCCCCTCATTTCCACAAACGCTGTGTGGTATGGTGGCTATGCACACTCACTCTGGAGACAGTCCCTGCTAGAAATCTGGTTCATCTATAAGATGAGAATAACAGGCCGGGCGCGGTGGCTCAAGCCTGTAATCCCAGCACTTTGGGAGGCCGAGACGGGCGGATCACGAGGTCAGGAGATCGAGACCATCCTGGCTAACACGGTGAAACCCCGTCTCTACTAAAAATACAAAAACTAGCCGGGCGAGGTGGCGGGCGCCTGTAGTCCCAGCTACTCGGGAGGCTGAGGCAGGAGAATGGCGTAAACCCGGGAGGCGGAGCTTGCAGTGAGCTGAGATCCGGCCACTGCACTCCAGTCCGGGCGACAGAGCGAGACTCCGCCTCAAAAAAAAAAAAAAAAAAAAAAAAGATGAGAATAACAGTTCCTATTTCATAGAGTTGTTTGTAGAATATGATAAAATAATGAATGCAAAGTATTTAGAATAGTGAACGGTATTAATTAAATCAAGAATTCCAAACTATGGCCAAGTTATGTTATTAGAAACTGAGGCATAACTAGCTTAAGAGTTCAAAGCCAACTTCCCATATTACAATTACTCAAACTAATGGATTGCATCCTCCTCTAAAATACCTAGACAGAGTTTCACATGCACATCATTCCCTACCTCTCAAATAGTGGCCCTTATGAAGACAGAGTCTGCCTCCATGGTTAGTAGGCACTAAAAAAGGTCTGTTCATTTTACTTGAGTAATTATCAATAATATCCTTCAATGAAATTAATGTAGTATTCTGGGACCAAGGCATTGTATATACAGATGCCTTTAATGATTAATCCAGATATTGAAACTATGAATCTTTTGCCCTTACTCAACTGTTTCAGAGTGGAATAATTTAGCCACATTGGTTATTTGTCTATATCAGTGTTTTTCAATCTTGGCAGTTTTGACATTTTGGGCTGGATATATTTTTATTGTGTGAGGTTGCACTGTGTATTATAGGAGGTTTAGCAGCATCCTGGATTTCTACCACTAGACATCAGGAACACCTGCCTTCTTCACCAGTTGTAACAATAAAAAGTGTGTTTAGAAATTGCTACATGTTTCCCAGAGAGCAAAATCATCCCAGGTTAGAACCACTGGGATAGATTTATGTCAAATAGTACTGCTCTTCATTATATTTTATAATAAATCTCTTGACTATACTTTGAAATGAGATCACAGAGTCTTCTTTCTGAGGCAATTAAAAACAGAATGGTAATTCTCAGTTCTGGAATGGTCAGAGAGTTTGGTCAAATTACCTTTTGAAGTATCTCTGCATTCTCTGGATTGAAGACACAGAAGCCCTGCATGCCTCCTTGGGGCAGCCCGTCTCCTTGCCTGCATGATTAAATACTTAGCCCACAATCTCCACTTTTGTCTTTCCATGATGTATTATAAAAGGACATTTTAGTCAAATTACTGGTGAATATACATATTTTAAGTCAGAATTACTGGTGACTAGTCACAAATCTTGCCTCCTTTAAAATGTTTTTTTTAAGTTTATTTTTACTATACTTTAAGTTCTAGGGTACATGTGCATAACGTGCAGGTTTGTTACATATGTACACTTGTGCCATGTTGGTGTGCTGAACCCATCAACTCGTCAGCACCTATCAATTCGTGATTTATATCAGGTATAACTCCCAATGCAATCCCTCCCCCCCTCCCCCCCTCCCCATGATAGGCCCTGATGTGTGATGTTCCCCTTTCCGAGTCCAAGTGATGTCATTGTTCAGTTCCCACCTATGAGTGAGAACATGCGGTGTTTGGTTTTCTGTTCTTGTGATAGTTTGCTAAGAATGATGGTTTCCAGCTGCATCCATGTCCCTACAAAGGACACAAACTCATCCTTTTTTATGGCTGCATAATATTCCATGGTGTATATGTGCCACATTTTCTTAATCCAGTCTGTCACAGATGGACATTTGGGTTGATTCCAAGTCTTTGCTATTGTGAATAGTGCCGCAATAAACATACGTGTGCATGTGTCTTTATAGCAGCATGATTTATAATCCTTTGGGTATATACCCAGTAGTGGGATGGCTGGGTCATATGGTACATCTAGTTCTAGATCCTTGAGGAATCGCCATACTTTTTCCATAATGGTTGAACTAGTTTACAATCCCACCAACAGTGTAAAAGTGTTCCTATTTCTCCACATCCTCTCCAGCACCTGTTGTTGCCTGACTCTTTAATGATTGCCATTCTAACTGGTGTGAGATGGTATCTCATTGTGGTTTTGATTTGCATTTCTCTGACGGCCAGTGATGATGAGCATTTTTTCATGTGTCTGTTGGCTGTATGAATGTCTTCTTTTGAGAAATGTCTGTTCATATCCTTTGCCCACTTTTTGATGGGGTTGTTTGCTTTTTTCTTGTAAATTTGTTTGAGTTCTTTGTAGGTTCTGGATATCAGCCCTTTGTCAGATGAGTAGATTGCAAAAATTTTCTCCCATTCTGTAGGTTGCGTGTTCACTCTGATGGTAGTTTCTTTTGCTGTGCAGAAGCTCTTTAGTTTAATCATATCCCATTTGTCAATTTTGGCTTTTGCTGCCGTTGCTTTTGGTGTTTTAGACATGAAGTCCTTGCCCATGCCTATGTCCTGAATGGTACTACCTAGGTTTTCTTCTAGGGTTTTTATGGTATTAGGTCTAACATTTAAGTCTCTAATCCATCTTGAATTAATTTTCGAATAAGGAGTAAGGAAAGGATCCAGTTTCAGCTTTCTACTTATGGCTAGCCAATTTTCCCAGCACCATTTATTAAATAGGGAATCCTTTCCCCATTTCTTGTTTCTCTCAGGTTTGTCAAAGATCAGATGGCTGTAGATGTGTGGTATTATTTCTGAGGACTCTGTTCTGTTCCATTGGTCTATATCTCTGTTTTGGTACCAGTACCATGCTGTTTTGGTTACTGTAGCCTTGTAGTATAGTTTGAAGTCAGGTAGTGTGACGCCTCCAGCTTTGTTCTTTTGACTTAGGATTGTCTTGGCAATGTGGGCTTTTTTTGGTTCCATATGAACTTTAAAGCCGTTTTTTCCAATTTTGTGAAGAAACTCATTGGTATCTTGATGGGGATGGCATTGAATCTATAAATAACCTTGGGCAGTATGGCCATTTTCATGATATTGATTCTTCCTATCCATGAGCATGGTATGTTTTTCCATTTGTTTGTGTCCTCTTTGATTTCACTGAGCAGTGGTTTGTAGTTCTCCTTGAAGAGGTCCTTGACATCCCTTGTAAGTTGGATTCCTAGGTATTTTATTCTCTTTGAAGCAATTGTGAATGGAAGTTCATTCATGATTTGGCTCTCTGTCTGTTACTGGTGTATAAGAATGCTTGTGATTTTTGCACATTAATTTTGTATCCTGAGACTTTGCTGAAGTTGCTTATCAGCTTAAGGAGATTTTGGGCTGAGACAATGGGGTTTTCTAAATATACAATCATGTCATCTGCAAACAGGGACAACTTGACTTCTTCTTTTCCTAACTGGATACCCCTGATTTCTTTCTCTTGCCTGATTGCCCTAGCTAGAACTTCCAACACTATGTTGAATAGGAGTGGTGAGAGAGGGCATCCCTGTCTTGTGCCAGTTTTCAAAGGGAATTTTTCCAGTTTTTGCCCATTCAGTATGATATTAGCTGTGGGTTTGTCATAAATAGCTCTTATTATTTTGAGGTACGTTCCATCAATACCGAATTTATTGAGCGTTTTTAGCATGAAGGGCTGTTGAATTTTGTCAAAGCCTTTTCTGCATCTATTGAGATAATCATGTGGTTCTTGTCTTTGGTTCTGTTTATATGCTGGTTTACGTTTATTGATTTGTGAATGTTGAACCAGCCTTGCATCCCAGGGATGAAGCCCACTTGATCATGGTGGATAAGCTTTTTGATGTGCTGCTGGATTTGGCTTGCCAGTATTTTATTGAGGATTTTTGCATCGATGTTCATCAGGGATATTGGTCTAAAATTCTCTTTTTTTGTTGTGTCTCTGCCAGGCTTTGGTATCAGGATGATGTTGGCCTCATAAAATGAGTGAGGGAGGATTCCCTCTTTTTCTATTGATTGGAATAGTTTCAGAAGGAATGGTACCAGCTCCTCCTTGTACCTCTGGTAGGATTCAGCTGTGAATGCATCTGGTCCTGGACTTTTTTTGGTGGGTAGGCTATTAATTATTGTCTCAATTTCAGAGCCTGCTATTTGTCTATTCAGGGATTCAACTTCTTCCCAGTTTAGTCTTGGAAAAGTGTAAGTGTCCAGGAAATTATCCATTTCTTCTAGATTTTCTAGTTGATTTGCATAGAGGTGTTTATACTATTCTCTGATGGTACTTTGTATTTCTGTGGGGTCCGTGGTGATATCCCCTTTATCATTTTTTATTGCGTCTATTTGATTGTTCTCTCTTTTCTTCTTTATTAGTCTTGCTAGCGTCTGTCAATTTTGTTGATTTTTTCAAAAAACCAACTCCTGGATTCATTGATTTTTTGGAGGGTTTTTGTGTCTCTATCTCCTTCAATTCTGCTCTGATCTTAGTTATTTCTTGCCTTCTGCTAGCTTTTGAATGTGTTTGCTCTTGCCTCTCTAGTTCTTTTAATTGTGATGTTAGAGTGTCAATTTTAGATCTTTCCTGCTTTCTCTTGTGGGCATTTAGTGCTATAGATTTCCCTCTACAGACTGCTTTAAATGTGTCCCAGAGATTCTGGTATGTTGTATCTTTGTTCTCATTGGTTTCAAAGAACATCTTTCTTTCTGCCTTCATTTCGTTATATACCCAGTAGTCATTCAGGAGCAGGTTGCTCAGTTTCTATGTAGTTGAGCGGTTTTGATTGAGTTTCTTAGTCCTGAGTTCTAGTTTGATTGCACTGTGGTCTGAGAGACAGTTTGTTATAATTTCTGTTCTTTTACATTTGCTCAGGAGTGCTTTATTTCCAATGATGTGGTCAATTTTGGAATAAGTGCGATGTGGTGCTGAGAAGAATGTATATTCTGTTGCTTTGGGGTGGAGAGTTCTATAGATGTCTATTAGGTCCGCTTTGTGCAGAGATGAGTTCAATTCCTGGATATCCTTGTTAACTTTCTGTCTCATTGATCTGTCTAATGTTGACAGTGGAGTGTTGAAGTCTCCCATTATTATTGTATGGGAGTCTAAGTCTCTTTGTAGGTATCTAAGGACTTGCTTTATGAATTTGGGTGCTCCTATATTGGGTGCATATATATTTAGGAGAGTTAGCTCTTCCTGTTGAATTGATCCCTTTACCAGTATATAATGGCCTTCTTTGTCTCTTTTGATCTTTGATGGTTTAAAGTCTATTTTATCAGAGACTAGGATTGCAACCCCTGCTTTTTTTTGTTCTCCATTTGCTTGGTAGATCTTCCTCCATCCCTTTATTTTGAGCCTATGTATGTCTCTGCATGTGAGATGGGTCTCCTGAATACAGCAGACTGATGGGTCTTGACTCTTTATCCAGTTTGCCAGTCTGTGTCTTTTAATTGGAGCATTTAGTCCATTTACATTTAAGGTTAATATTGTTATGTGTGAACTTGATCCTGCCATTATGATATTAACTGGTTATTTTGCTCGTTAGTTGATGCAGTTTCTTCCTAGCCTCGATGGTCTTTACATTTTGGCATGTTTTTGCAATGGCTGGTACCGGTTGTTCCTTTCCGTGTTTAGGGCTTCCTTCAGAGTCTCTTGTAAGTCAGGCCTGGTGGTGACAAAATCTCTAAGCATTTGCTTATCTGTAAAGGATTTTATTTCTCCTTCACTGATGAAACTTAGTTTGGCTGGATATGAAATTCTGGGTTGAAAATTCTTTTCTTTAAGAACGTTGAATATTGGCCCCCACTCTCTTCTGGCTTGTAGAGTTTCTGCCGAGAGATCTGCTGTTAGTCTGATGGGCTTCCCTTTGTGGGTAACCCGACCTTTCTCTCTGGCTGCCCTTAAGATTTTTTCCTTCATTTCAACTTTGGTGAATCTGGCAATTATGTGTCTTGGAGTTGCTCTTCTCGAGGAGTATCTTTGTGGCGTTCTCTGTATTTCCTGAATTTGAATGTTGGCCTGCCCTACTAGGTTGGGGAAGTTCTCCTGGATGATATCCTGAAGAGTGTTTTCCAAGTTGGTTCCATTTTCCCCCTCACTTTCAGGCACCCCAATCGGACGTAGATTTGGTCTTTTTACATAATCCCATACTTCTTGCAGGCTTTGTTCATTTCTTTTTCTTCTTTTTTCTTTTGTTTCTCTTCTCACTTCATTTCATTCATTGATCCTCAATCGCTGATACTGTTTCTTCCAGTTGATCGAGTCGGTTACTGAAGCTTGTGCATTTGTCACGTATTTCTCGTGTCATGGTTTTCATCTCTGTCATTTCGTTTATGACCTTCTCTGCATTAATTAGTCTAGCTGTCAATTCTTCCACTCTTTTTTCAAGATTTTTAGTTTCTTTGCGCTGGGTACTTAATTCTTCCTTTAGCTCTGAGAAGTTTGATGGACTGAAGCCTTCTTCTCTCATCTCGTCAAAGTCATTCTCTGACCAGCTTTGATCCATTGCTGGTGATGGGCTGTGCTCCTTTGCTGGGGGAGATGCACTCTTATTTTTTGAATTTCCAGCTTTTCTACCCTGCTTTTTCCCCATCTTCGTGGTTTTATCTGTCTCTGGTCTCTGATGATGGTGACGTACTGATGGGGTTTTGGTATAGGTGTCCTTCCTGTTTGATAGTTTTCCTTCTGACAATCAGGACCCTCAGCTATAGGTCTGTTGGAGATTGCTTGAGGTCCACTCCAGACCCTGTTTGCCTGGGTATCAGCAGCAGAGGTTGCAGAAGATAGAATATTGCTGAACAGCAAGTGTACCTGTCTGATTCTTACTTTAGAAGCTTCCTCTCAGGGGTGTACTCCACCCTGTGAGGTGTGGGGTGTCAGACTGCCCCTAGTGGGGGATGTCTCCCAGTTAGGCTACTCAGGGGTCAGGGACCCACTTGAGCAGGCAGTCTGTCCATTCTTAGATCTCAACCTCCGTGTTGGGAGATCCACTGCTCTCTTCAAAGCTGTCAGACAGAGTCGTTCGCATCTGCACAGGCCTCTGCTGCTTCCCCTGTTGTTGTTTAGCTGTGCCCTGTCCCCGGAGGTGGAGTCTACAGAGACAGGCAGGTTTCCTTGAGCTGCTGTGAGCTCCACCCAGTTCGAGCTTCCCAGTGGCTTTGTTTACCTACTTAAGCCTCAGCAATGGCGGGCACCCCTCCCCCAGCCTCGCTGCTGCCTTGCAGTTAGATTGCAGACTGCTGTGCTAGTCATGAGGGAGGCTCCGTGGGCGTGGGACCCTCCCGGCCAGGTGTGGGTATAATCTCCTGGTGTACCCGTTTGCTTAAAGTGCAGTATTGGGGTGAGAATTACCCGATTTTCCAGGTGTTGTGTGTCTCAGTTCCCCTGGCTAGGAAAAGGGATTCCCTTCCCCCTTGTGCTTCCCAGGTGAGGCGATGCCTCGCCCTGCTTCAGTTCTCCCTGGTTGGGCTGCAGCAGGTGACTGGCACCGATTGTCCGGCACTCCCTAGTGAGATCACCCCAGTACCTCAGTTGAAAATGCAGAAATCACTGGTCTTCTGTGTCGCTCGCGCTGGGAGTTGGAGACTGGAGCTGTTCCTATTCGGCCATCTTGCTCTGCCCCCCAAAATTAAACATTTTCAAAATGTTTTTATATTGTTTATGATTTTCCCATTTTCCCAGGTTTCTTTATCAATCCCAGCTGCACAAACATTATGAGTCACTTTCTAGGTCTGTTAACTGTATAGGAGGACAGGAGGTTTGCAGGGACAGTGGCCATACACACATCTCAGAGCCTCTCTGCACGTTAGCAGTGGCTATTACTCATGGCACTTGGAACTTATTCTAGCATGGCTGCTATAGCAGACTCTAAGCACCCATTCCCACTCTCTCTAGCTGCCCCACCCCACAGACAATCAGAGCATTGTTCAGAACAATCCCAGAGCTGTTCAAAGAGCATTGCCCAGGGCCCAAGCATTGCTGTTTATTTGTGGCACTAGATCAAGAATGATATGGCAGTAGCTTTTTGGATGTGTTTAGGAAAGACTTGTACTAACAGCACCTGAGGCTCTGGCCCTTCCTCACAGCCTTCTACTGTCACTGAAAACAATGCCACATGGATTTGAGGAGTATGGACGTGTTTTGGGAAAACATGTATCAGGAATGCATCCAAGCTCATAGTGGCCCCGGGGTTTGTTGGCACACCCTTTAGTCTTTCCCTGTTTCAGGTGTACGTCACAGCATATGTGAGGAAAAGTCAAGGTTGTGCATGCTTTGTTAGGTGCCTATTGGGCTTATTGGTCAGGGTGGGAATGGGGAGTCAGGACAGAAGATGAAGAAGCTAAGAAAGCTCTAGAAGAACAAGATGTTTCCTGTCTCTACAAAGTGCCCCCCAGCTCCATCCAAAAAAAGTTTGAATGAAGACTCTTTCCAAATTCTGGTCAAACTTTAATAATTTTAAACATGTGCAATGTGAATGAATTAAAATAAATCATACTTAAGTAGTGTGGTGCTTATTCTGATCCAAATTCAGAATATCTATAACTTCACAAAAATGGAAAAATACTGGCGACGAAGAAGACTGGCTAAAGGAAGGGCCAACAATAAATGAACTCATAACCTTTTGCTAGGCTTGTGTTTCTAAGTTAAACACAGATAAAGCAGAATTGTGAACAAGATTTAGAAAGAACTCACAAAACAGGGCTCCCTCTTATTTAAACATTCTTTTAGCACTAAGTTTATATGGAGCATGGAAGAAAATTTATTTTGAACATAGTGACTCGTGTTGGCACAATGTTTTTATTGACTATTATTCCAAGCTATGGCTTTTATATTTTCCCATTCTCTTTGATATTTAATGAGTACATTTTAAAGAACATTTTTCCTATTTTATAGTCAGGGTACTAGCTCTAACAACTGAAAATTTGTAAAACTGTGCAATATAGCCCTTCCAACATGGTTCCATCAGTTATACGCCAATAAATAACAGTGATTTCAAGGATGATTAATCATAATCATTATAAAGCACTTTGGCCAAGCCAACATCTGTTTCCATGGATACGGCAGCCGGCCATCACAGTTCTGTAATTTATATGTTTTAGTTGTTGTTCCCAGATGACTAAGAGGACCATTCTACACAACATGACCTTTTAACTTTAGGCCCCAGTGGGTTCTGTGGTTTGCATGCAGCCTGGAGTCCTTTTGAGAAATTTTTGTTGAAAATGTGTGGAGATCTGAGAAAATGAAACAACTTCAAAGGTCTTCCCATCTTTGTTTCCTCCAAGAGGCAATGTGAAGAAAAGGACAGTGGTGACAATGTCAGTAACAAGTAACTAATAGTGCTGATGATATTATCAGGAAATCAGAGATCTAAAGAACTCACAAGGCACAGGGGAGGCTGAGGAGCAGAAGTGGAAAGGTGGTTCACACCCAGGTCTCCTGACTTTCAGGCATTAGCTCATCTTTTCTTCAATTATTTTAGATAAATATATTTTATTTTCTTTATTGAATGAAGACTTATTGAACCTTACTATCTGCCAAGCTCTCACCTCAATGCTGACAAGTTACTGGAAAGTCAATGGGAAGTCAAAATCTGTCCTTGTTCCTGCTCATGTGGCTGAGATAGAGGCTAGTCACTAAGCTCACATTAAGCGAGTAATCACACATGCCAATGGACGGTTAAGCTGTGACAAGTGTTGAGTAGGTGTGATCTATCGTACCCTGAGGACCTGTCACTGAGTATTAGGCCTACTTCTAGAGGTAAGAGCACACTTCTCTGGGGCAGTGTCACCGGAACTGAAATCTAAGGAAGAAATTAACTATGTGAAAATCAGAGAAAAAAGCATGTCAGGGATCAACATGTGCAAATGCCTCATGGCAAGAGGAAGTAAGGTGAGTACTAACACTAAAAGATGTGACAGGAGTATAGAAATCTGGGACATGATGGTTGTATAGGCTCTGTGTAGCCCATAGTGAAAAATTCTGTCTCTGTAGTAGTTCCAGTGAGCTAACCTGTAGCAGCCTCGCTTGATTGGGTTGTATCAGAATCAGAAACAGTAGGTGGAGACTAGTGTTTAAAATCTCTTTCTAGGTTGGAAGACAGAAACATGTTTTGCTTTGATAAGTTCATTTTCTAAACGCCTCCTATAATTTGTTTCACCAATTTCTTCTGTGAATGCTAGATCCTATGGACAAGACCTGAGGGTGTTCCGGTCTTGTCTGTCATTGACTAGTCTCGTTTCAAATACTGCAGGCTCATCTGTCTGGGACTTTGGTCTCTTACCTGCAGAGCAGAGAGGCTATGCAGTGTTTTGCCGTGGTGGGGCTGAAAGAACCAGCGTAGTATGACCTTTTTCTTTCTGTATATAGGATTCAAAAATTATTTTTTACTGTATTGAATGTATAAGAAACCACAAATGAAGTGCACCCACCTGCATTAGTTTTTTATGCTGTGTACCACATTACCATATAGTCAACAGTGCAAAAAAACCACATATTTATTATCTCACAGCTTTTCTGGGTCAGGAGTCTATAAAATTGGGTTCTCTGCAGGGCTTCTATCAAGGTGTTCATCAAGGCTGCATTCTCATCTGGAGGCTCAACTGGGGTTCTGGAGGCTCTGCCACTTCAAACTCAGTCAGGTGGTTGGAATAATTCACTTTCTTGTGGCTATAAGACTTACAGCAACTTGCTTCTTCAAAGCCAGCAAGGAAAGCAAAACCCTAGAGAAAGTTGGCTAGCAAGATGGATTCTTATATAACATAATGTAATCACAGGAGTGACATCCTATTACCCTTGTCATATTTTATTGGTCACAGATCCTTCCCATACTCAAAGTGAGGAAATAGTACAAGGCTGTGAATATCAAGAGGCAGGGATCATAGAGCCAGTCTGCCATACTCTCCATGCCCTGACTTTACAGACACATACACAAATGTCTAAGCAAAACCTGGGTGTTTTTTGTGCTCTCCCTTACTCATTGTGCCAGAGAGATTTCTGCACATGGTTTGATTGCCACCTAAGAGGAATGTGAAAGTTCAATAGTAATTGAAAATGCTCTGGTGCAGTGCATTCCCCAGACGCACATCTTCTGCCTTACTTCCAGGTTTCACATGCTGTTCTCAGCTCTCACCTGTCATATGAAGAGTCTTGCATTTTCATCACGGTTAAACACTGCATCTCTTAATAGGTAAAACTACAACTTGCCCTGGTTCCTCTCTTCTGAGGCAGGTGGTCTCAATATGCTTTCCCTAGAGCACCATCTGTCCATCGTCTTCCCACTGTGGTCATCGGGTGGTCATCTGTCTTCTCCTGACCAACCAGACAAGCTCCTGTCCTCAATCCATCAGTGGGAACAGCAGTACTATTTTAGTATCTGTCACAACAGGTGAATGGAGAAAAACCAGTCTCACATCATGCAGCAGTATAATTTATCTTTTCTGGAATGTCATGTAAGTAAAGCCACATAGTAAGAATTCCTTTGAGTCTGGCTTCTCCTCTACCCCCACTTAGTATAATGCCCTTGTGGCTTATCCAAATTGTCGCATGTCAATAGTTTGTTCCTTTTAATTGCTAACTAATATTTTATTTTACTGATGTACCACATTTTGTTTTTTCATTAAGCAGTTGAGGTGTTTCCAGTTTGGGGCAATTATCAATAAAGCTGCTTCCAAGTTTACATGCAGGTTTTTTTATAGACATGTCTTTGTTTCTCTTGGATAAATGATTGTTAAATAATAACCAACAAAGCGATATTTCAGAGGTCCAATAATGCACTACCACATACCAGAAATATTCATGGCATGTTGAGGAGATGGTATTTTGAGGGATGCTATAAGAGATGGCTAGAATGTTGGTATATGCCTTTTCAAATATGTGTATACTTAGGATTTTTCAATGTGTGCAACTTGGGAAAAATAACCTATAGGGTTTCTTGGGCTACATTAATTTCCCTCTGTTTCCCTGTAGTAGAATTAGACTAAGGGGTAGAGGTAATTGCTCATGGTCTAATCTTTGACTAGACAGATTAATTTCAAGGCCATATTTCTTTTCTAAACTGCTCTCCATAGACTTGTAGATTTATTGGTGCTCTGTCTCTGGTGCTGAACCCTCTGGTATATTTTACCCCTCTTCAGTGAAGGCTCCTCACTGAAGATGCCGAGGCTTTCTAGAAAACCTTCCACTAGGTGCTATTGTCTCATTCTCTGTTGCTTGTATGGACTGAAAGTCTTCCATTAGAATAATTGATATAATAAAACTCTACCATTTATCTCCACGTCTCCTTTACTTTAGCAGTACAAACTTGAATATGCTATGTTCTTTTTGGTTCCACCCTTTTGCCCATGTAACCCCCTTTCCTGTGCTTTCCTGTTTTTTTCCCAATGGATGGACCCTCTTCTTCCTTTGTAAAGTAAAGCTTTTACATTTGTGTAGTGCTCTGAACATGCTGCTTGACAAATTCATTACAGTAATTTACACAAATCACATTTTCACGGGTTTTCTCTTTCCAGGTAGAACCTTACTTAATTCTTTGTGTCTCAAGGGCCTAGCCTAGTTCCTTGTGGAATTAATGACAAATGGATCACCAACTGTTGCGGGTGACAGGGAAATAGAATGCTGTCCTGGGATTTTCCCTAGTTCGCCTGCTTCCCATAGAGGGGATCAGCAAAAGGTGGGTATACTGACACGAAGGAAGGTACAGGGAGCCTGGTTGTAAAGGGAGGAGGAGGGCAATGGCTGAGTCTTACTGAGGCCATGATGGGGCCATCTGACTCTCATGGGGTGGGATAAAGAAGAAAGCAATTTGAGACAGGTAATGGTTGTGTGAACCAATGTCTGTGTGGACACACAGACAGGTGGAGGTCAGCAGACGGGGCCAAATCCTGAGCTTAGCTACAGGTGAGGAAGGGAGCGCTAGACCAAGAGAGTCATCAAGTCCTAGATTATGGCTTTTGGCATCATTTTATCCTTTCATAAGAAAGAAAAGACTCAGCAGAAATAATGTTTTAACCAAGGTGTTGCATTATTTAATTTACCAGAAATGCTGGCCCCAGGGCTAATATCTGATTTCTAGTTAGTTTTCTTATTTCACCATGGAGTGCTAGACTAAGGAGGGAGGTTTCATGGTGCATTAAGGAAGACAGGAAAAGAAAAGAAAGGGGAGAGGTGCTTGAAGTAATATTATAAGAACCTGAATTATAGACCAGGCCCATTTCAAACTTTCTTTTTTTTTTGAGACAGGATCTCACTCTGTTGCCCAGGCTGAAGTAGTGGTGTGATCATGGTTCACTGCAGCCTTGACGTTCTGGGCTCAAGTAATCTTCCTGCCGCAGCCTCTGAGGTAGCTGGGACTACAGGCACGTGCCACCATGCTGGTTAATTTTTTTTTTTTGTAGAGACAGGCTTTCACCATGTTGCCCAGGCTGGTCTCCAACTCCTGGACTCAAGTGATCTCCCCACCTTGGCCCCCAGAATGCTGGGATTAGAGGCATGAGCCACTATGTGTGGTCCCATTTCAAACTTTTATTTCAGTGAGGCATGATGGTGCCTACTGTTGTGAACAGAACGTTTCTGTGTTTTCAAATGTGACTCCTGGGTAGACAGTTGTACTTAGGCTGCTCTTCACTCTATCACTCCACACAGGAGGCAAGTTCTTTGCTTCATATTTTTATGCAACACTGGAAGACTTGCTAGACATAATACATTGTGCAGGACTTTTTGGAGGCTGGAGATCTTACTCTGGCACCTCTTGGAGCCTGTGGAGGCATGCAACCCACCATGACACAAGTTCCTGCAAAGACTGAGCTGCCGACAATGCTGTCATCTCTTTATTTCAAGGTCATAGAGGCTTTCTTCACTCCGGTTTCCTTACTAGTGATCTTGGGGATGCAAAGGGAAACAATAGTTAGTCACATTTTTCACCAATCAGAGTATCTCAAAATGAAAAGTACTGAAAGAGTAAGTGAGGTATAAATGATACAGCCATTTTATAGAGTGATTTGGAAGTTTCAAAACAAATTAACAAACAGGAAAAGTACACATGTGTTTTACTTCTGTGTTCTAAAGAAACTCTTCTTTCTAAAAAAAGGTATTTTTATTTTTATTTTTTAATCTGCTGAAGAAACTCTTCTGATGCATGAGTGGGTCTTCACAAAGCTGCTTCTCATTCAGTAGTGTTTGTGAAAGTAAATCTTTGAAAACACCTAAATGAAAACAATAATAAAATATCCTAAGAGAATAAATATCATAGAGTTTGTTCATACACTGCAATGCAATCCAGTGGTAAAAAGGAATGAATACAATCTCTCTGCCTAAATCTGGATGGATCTCAAAAACTTACTGTTAAGTGAAAATATCACAGAACAATATGATTTCATGATGCAAAGTGTTTAAATGTTAAAAATCAACACAAAAGTAACAGTATGTAGTATTTATGGATACTTTATTATATATAGCATATATGCTATATATAATATAAATACTATATTTATTTATAGTATTTATGGATATGCATATGTATCAAAGTATCAAAATGGACTGGAAGGTTAAATAGCAAACCACTGATAAGAGTTGCTTCCAAGAAGGAGGGAAGAAACCTGGTTAGAGGGTAGGTGAGAAAGAGGGCTTTAATTTGATTTAGAATGTTGATTTTAAAAAAACCCATATTTAAAAAATGTTAACATATCATCGTGTGTGTGTGTGTGTGTGTGTGAGAGAGAGAGAGAGAGAGGAACAGATTTTTTATTTTATTCTTTGAGTTTTTTTAAAGTTCTCAAAAAAAATCATTGACAAAGTAAATCACCATTACTTAACAAATGGAGAAATTTGAAACATTTTAGAGCAACCTTCCTGTGTGTGGTGTAAGTGATAGCTGAGCCTAAAAGGGTTTCAGAGGGTTAGGTTCCACAGAATGTGTGATAAGGCATGCAAGGGTATGTAATATGGGGTTATAAATGATAGCAGCATCCAGAAATGACTCCTTAGCAAACCCATTCAAATAAACTTGGAACTGCAAAATGTTTTAAAACAATGTACCCAAAGTAGATTTTAAGTAAAAATTTGCTGAATTGGATATGCACAATTATTGCTGCTAATTGCATTTTTAGTAGAACTATGGAAAAGCAGTGTGACAGTGTGTGTGACAGAAATCACCTTTTTGAAGGTTTTTCTGCTGTTCAGATGTGTGGCCATAGAACAAAAGTCTTAGTGAGCTAGAAGGGAACCACTTCAATTTTGAAAGCAAGGGCTGGATTTACTAAAGTAAACACTTCCATTCACTGATGTTCAGAAAGCTAGACCCCTTGCTGCTATGATTGCCAGAGTAAAAAATGTCCAAAGACACTGTTGGAAATCTTTGATTTCTTTTCAGCTGAAATGATTGAGATAGTTAAACTAATCTATAATCATAGATTTCTGTATCGCAGAAACCTGTTACTGTTGAACATCATCAAAGCTAAGTTTCATTAGTCAATTATTCTGTTTATTAGTAGTGATTTTGTGTGTGATTTTGTATGCAGTGTACATAATAGGTACAGAATTTGCTGTACAGTAAAGTATTAAATAAATACTTCCCATATAGGAAACTGGATTAGTCTCTTACTTATTTTCCAACTACCTCTTTCTCCCCTGCAATCCATTCCTCACTCTGGTTCCAGAGTCTGATGTTATCACTGCTTTTCTTGGAAGCATTCAAGAATATCTCACTTTCTACTGAATTAAGAACAAAACATTAAAAAAATTTTTGTTGTTTATTGAGATCAGTGGTTTTCAAACATTTGTTTTTTATAATTGTAGTAAAATAAACATAAAATTTACCATCTTAACCATTTTGAAGTATGCGGTTCATTGACATTAAGAACATTCACATTACTGTGCAACTTTCACCACCATCCATCTTCAGAACTCTTTTCATTTTGGAAAATGAAAACTCTGAACCCCGTAAACAGCAACTTATTCTCCCTTCCCTACAGTTCGTGACAACCACCATTCTACTTCTGTCTCTATGAATTTGTCTACTCTAGGTATCTCATAAAAGTGAAATCATACAATAGACATCTTTTTGTGACTGGCAGTTTTACTGTGACATAAAATACAACACACACACAGACACAGACACACACACACACACACACACACTAGGTTAGCCTTACACAGTCTCCAGCCTTGGAGATGACAGTGAGGACTATATGTAAAGGCCTTCCCTGTTCTGTAGAGAATATGGGGACTGAAGAACAAACTTTATCAGTCTATGCCAATGTTCTTCCCTAATTTTACTCTCCAACATTTTACAGCATGATGAGCCAAGTGCTTTACCTTTGGACTGGCTACCGTTTGCTCATTCTTTCCCCCTGCCTGTCATACTGAGAGGTGACAATGTGCTAGCAGCCCTCACTCTCAGTGCCTCCTCAGCCTCCGGCCTCTGCATCCACTCTGGCGATGCTTGAGGAGCCCTTCAGCCCGCCATGGCACTGTGGGAGCCCCTCTCTGGGCTGGCTGCTACACATTACAAGAATTCTCCCAAAATTCATGGCTTCCATGAAATCTTATTCCACTTAAGGGAAGCACTTTACACTTCTTGTATAGCATTTGAAGAATGAGTTATCTGTGTAATATTTATGGGCTTTTGAGTATTAGTTTACTCTTCTTCATTCCATTATAAGCTTTTCAAGGGCTGTACTTATGACATATTTTGTCCTGTACAGTGGCTTGCAAATGTTAGAAGCTTAGTTAATATTTAATTATTACCTAATAGAGTACACATTTGTTATGGAATAGTTTACCCCAATCAACTATTAACCACCTTGAACTCAATTGTCCCTTTTTGTTTTTGAGTCGGAGTCTCGCTCTGTCGCCCAAGGCTGGAGTGCAGTGGTGCAATCTCGGCTCACTGAAAGCTGAGAATGGTTCATGCCATTCTCCCGCCTCAGCCTCCAGAGTAGCTGGGATTACAGGTGTCCGCCACCACGCCCGGCTAATTTTTTGTATTTTGAGTAGAGAAAGGGGTTTCACCATGTTAGCCAGGATGGTCTCGATCTTCTGACCTCGTGATCCGTCCACCTTGCCCCTCTTAAAGTGCTGGGATTACAGGCCTGAACCACCGCCCCCGGCCAATTGTCAATTGTTTAATTGTCTTATCAAATTAAAAACTAAGCAAGTGGCCGGGCACGGTGGCTCAAGCCTGTAATCCCAGCACTTTGGGAGACTGAGATGGATGGATCACGAGGTCAGGAGATTGAGACCATCCTGGCTAACATGGTAAAACCCCATCTCTACTAAAAAAATACAAAAAACTAGCCGGGCGTGGTGGCGGGCGCCTGTAGTCCCAGCTACTCGAGAGGCTGAGGCAGGAGAATGGCATAAACCTGGGAAGCGGAGCTTGCAGTGAGCTGAGATCCGACCACTGCACTCCAGCCTGGGCGACAGAGCAAGACCCTGTCTCAAAAAAACAAAAAACAAAAAACAAAAACAAAGAAACAAAACAAACAAACAAACAAAAAACTAAGCAAGTGACTTTATAATTTGAGACCTGCGTTAATATGGTAACTTTCTTGGAAAAGGCTCTGGTGCAAAAGTGTACTCATTTTATTGTGGTCATCTATGGAGACCAATTCAATAGCATGGTAAAACCAGAGCTGGATGACCTCCAGGAGCTCTTGTTGGATGGAATTCTACCAATTTCTTTGGGAGAAAAGCGATTTTTTTTCTTTTTTTTTCTGGTCAATGTTTCCAACTCTACAAAATAAGGGATATTTTCCAGAGGAGTATTGTACAGGATCTGATTTGTGGTGGGAAAATTACACAGTATCAGGATGGCATGTCTGGACAGGCAGGCATGGTTCAGGGTGAACAGACCTTAGGAGTCAAGTCCTTAGAATACTTCAAGGCACTCACTCTTTGTCTGAATTATATATAACTTGGATTTCTATTTTATTTTTAAATTTATTTTAAATACTCAGATATTCTTTGCCTTGTTTCATAACTTATTTTAAATTGCTAATGACAAATGCATATATCAAAACAATGAGATGTAAATAGGAGAGAAAAAACAGTGTTAAAATTAGAGCAAATATAAGTGCGAGTCAGAGGAGAGTTAAGACTGGGATTGGGAGATGGAAGGAAGGAGAAGATCATAAGACCCATACATATTCTTATTGGACGGGTCTTCCTAGTTGTTAGAGATGAACAGGAAATTGGACTCTACCTTTTCTGGCAGTCAAAGTGAAAACAAAAGTTGGCCTGGAACATCATTTTAATGTCCAGGGAGGATAATCATACCAATTTTGGTGAGAAATAAATACTTCATTAGATTAAAATCTAAACAAATTGCTAACCTGGAACTTCCCCTAAGGGTAGTGGATGACATTCTCCAAAACACCACAAGCAGCGGTGTGACTCTAGCATCATTCCTCAGTAAGTAACAGAAACAAGTCCCATCTCAAAGGCCAATATTTTTCAGGCTGAATATGTCCTTTTCTGAGAAGTTAGCTTGATTCCAGGGTAAAATCTGAAATGCTAAAAAAAAAAAAAAAAAAAAAAAAAAAAATGGAAAGCCTATCTCCCAAAAGGGCCTCCATTAATATCTTCTTCCAGCAGGCTTCGGATATGAAGTAGAAAGCACAGAGCTCATGCTTGCATTTTTTACGAGAGATTCTTCATTATTAATTGAGGGTACATTATTAATTATTAATTGACTCTTAGTCACATAGCATGCTGCATTATTCTTATCTTTAGCATCTCCACCAGCATAACTTCTGTCCTCAGAAAATATCTATTTAATGCCCACAGTGATAAGCACATGGTCAATGATTAAACATGAGTTGAACAAACAGTTGAAAATAAGCCCCAAGTTTATTTTTTCTTTGGAAGTTGGCCATTAAGTAAGCACCAAAGATGTATTCAGGGATAAGCAGAATTTTTCATAATCAAGTGCACACACATGAAATACCTTGTTTGGCAGCTGAGGGGAAAATGGTTTTAAGAATTGTATCCAGGGGCCGGGTGCAGTGGCTCACGCCTGTAATCCCATCACTTTGGGAGGCAAAGGTGGGCAGATCACTAGGTCAGGAGTTTGAGACCAGCCTGACCAACATGATGAAACCCCTCTCTACTAAAAATATAAAAATTAGCTAGGTGTGATGGCACACACCTGTAATCCCAGCTACTCAGGAGGCTAAGGCAGCAGGATCTCTTGAACCCAGGAGGTGGAGGTTGCAGTGAGCCGAGATTGCGCCACTGCACTCCAGCCTGGGCGACAGAGGAAGACTCTGTCTCAAAAAAAAAAAAAAAGTATCCAGGAAGTGGAATTTCAGAAAGTTTTAAAATGACAGGATGAAGGGATGGTCAGAAAATGAATTCTTGACAAAGAGCACTGTTTAGGAGAAGTCTTAATAGGGAAAGCATGTCTAACCTTCTTATTTCAAAAAGTCAAGGCCCACAAAAATGATAAAAATGGACATTTCTACAAATTTTATCTCATTTTATCCAGAAGTTGTCCCACCTAGTAAAGATTGTGTACAGAAAGCATTTGAGAGTAGCTGTAGAAAGATTCTAATATCACAGAGCCAAGATTAAGAATGTTTTCTCACTCAAATCCAGAGCTTTAAGAGGTTTCTTCCCCGCTCTCAAGTCTGCCAAAGACATATCTAAAACCTGATAAATACTAGACAGGGAAGAGAGGATCCAGCACTTCTTGGCTCTCTTCTTCCTCACCACCGTATCCAGCAACATCCTTTTTGTTTCGAAGTTCCTTCTCATCTTGTTTTCCCTTTGTGCCAATCCATAAAAGTAGAGCATAGGGTCGGGCATGGAGGCTCATGCCTGTAATCCCAGCACTTTGGGAGGCCAAGGAGGGTGGATCATGAGGTCAGGAGTTCAAGACCAGCCTGGTCATTACGGTGAAACCCTGTCTCTACTAAAAATACAAAAATTAGCCGGGCATGGTGGCGCGTGCCTGTAGTCCCAGCTACTCGGGAGGCTGAGGCAGAAGAATCTCTTGAACCCGGGAGGTGTGAGTTGCAGTGAGCCGAGATTGTACCACTGCACTCCAGCTTGGGCAACAGAGCGAGACACTGTCTTAAGAAAACAACAACAGCAAAAAAGTAGAGCATAGGATAGAACATCTAGTGGATATTGGTACTTATGGATTAATTCTTAAATTTGGGAAACTAGGTTAAAAAAAAACCCCTACACATTCTCAGAGGAACGTTACAACAGTTCTTGATAAAGTTAGAACAAAATAATTCATATTTGATATGTCAGTTAAGAATTGGGTTCAGCTGTAAGTACCAAATACTAGAAATAGTTGTAGCTTAAGCAAGACAGAAGTTTATTCTCTCTCATGTGTAATGGACATCTAGGGGCAAACCATTCAAAGCTGGTACAGCACATCCATGGAGTCATCAGGTTCGAAGATCCTCTCAGCTCCATCAGTTCTAACACTAGCTACCAGTCATTGTGTCAACCTCATAAACTGAGACGGTTCTTAAAATTCCAGCCATTATACCCAGTGCAGGTTGACAACAGGGGAAACTGAGGAAGGCTAAAAGTCTCATGCCTCCTTTTTAAGAGAGGTATAAAGAGGGGTCCAGTGGGTCATAAAAATCTTTGGGTTATATCATATTACCCTGAGCTTAGCCACAAGACTGCAGGGGATACCGTTCCTGGTGTCATGTGCCCCACTAAAAACAGGGGGCTCTGCCCCTGAGGAAGAAATGGAGGATGCATATGGGTAGCCGATGAGCTATGGATACATAATTTGGAACACATAATTATAATTAGAATTTCTAGTTTCTGATGATTACAGGTTTAGGAGATATTTTTCCAACTTAGTTTTCTCACTTAGCCTCCTCTTCTTGGGTTGCACCTACTCTTGACCTCAAATCTAAGTAAGTCTCATCTCATATATTCTTACAGGAAAAAAATTGAAGAAAAATAAATTATTGACATCTCATTTATTTTGTTCACCCTAATTATAGTTGATTAAAATTCAACATGCTTATAATACATTTTACCACTAAATATAGTGGCATCTGTTGCTTTCCTAATAATACTTTTTTTTTTTCACATTGATAGTCTTCACCATTTACTTGTATTTTGAAAACTAAGGAGTATTTTTGACCTCATGTGAATTTATATCGTTGTTTTTGGCAAGATTTTTGTATACATTAAAACTACTTTCAAATCCCTCATGCGAAATTTAATTATGTTTAATTTGGAATCACTTTTAATGAAAGGTGATCAGGAAGACAGTCACTTAGTTATTTTCAGTTTCTAAATTTTTCTCCATGGCACAAGATTCCTGATCCTTTTGAAGTTAGACATAAAAGAAAACTACATCCCACAAATCACAAGGTAGATTAGGAAACATTTTGAAGTTTCTTCTCCCTTCATTCCTCTTTCTTGCTAAAAATAGACTCCTTCCTTTAGAATTCCTTCCACACTCTTCCTCCTAAAAGAAGGCTTACTCACTGAGCATGACACTTTTTTTACAGATGCATAAACCTCTAGAATTTTCCACCACCTGTCAAAAGCGTTTAACTCTATCCATTTGTTATTCTTTAAAAGTAATTGCTGAAAAAAATTTAATTTTGAACAAAGGCAAAATGAAACACTTAGAATTTCTCAAGTTTAACGCAACAGTCTCATGTTTCTGTATTTTCTTCTAGTATCATCTTTCATCTAATCTAAGATGTATCATTATTTTATCACCACTAAGAAAAAGTTCTTCCAATTAAAACACAAGTCTATATTGATTGTAAGATGTATCCTTATTTCATAGCTGTTGACGTGTTAAAAACATGCCTTATAGAATTGAGAAAATGTGGTATATTTCTACACAAATAGATATTTTCACAATTACATTCATAGAGCACATACTTCTCTATATTCTTTTTTTACTCAAACTGTAAACCATAAATATTTTCTGTACTTCTACATTTACTTTATAATGATTATTTTAATGACTACACAATTTTCCATCAAGTTGATGTACTACAGTTTACTAAATCATTTTGCTATTGTTGTGTGTTTATGGTATTTCTAGGTTTTTGACAATAAATATTTTATGCATGTAGATTTTTAAATATTGTTGAATAATTTATTTCTTAATTCCCAGGAGAAGAATTTTTTGAATCAAAACTCTTGAAAATTTGTATGGTTCTGGGAATTTACCTATTGCTGTCTAAAAATGGTTGTGCCAATTTCCAGTACCAACCAGCAGTAAATGAGTATTCAGATTCCACAGGAACTACCCCCAAAGTTGTGAGCTATTTAAAAATCTCAGCCTTTTTCTTATTTTAAAATGCTTCACAAATGTTGCTTCAATTTATACGAACTAGTAAGAGTGAACATTTTTCCTTGTGCTTATTTATTAAATTTTGCCTTATTAAGGTTTATTTACCAACCACATATTGTTTTAGTTTCTATTACTTCCTTCCATTATTACTTGTCACTGGGAGTTTTAAAAATAGTTGCCCTGATAGTGTGACAGAAAAAAAAATCTAATCTTTATTTTAAGCTCCAAGATTGTGGTAGTGGCAGAGTGGGGTGGTGTAAAAGAGAAGTGCTGTGACCCCTGATTTAGTGGGAAAACTGGGAATTTCCTAAATCTGCATTACTAGCATGTTTATATGGGGTCCAGTGGCTTTGTTTTCTGTTGTCTTTGAAAAACATAGGGTGACAACTGTAAAGAGCCACTGTAGAATGAAGATTCTAGTGTTAGGTCTATTGCATTTTTAAAGTAGTGTTATTAAGGTATGATTGATATTAAAAACCTGCACATATTTTAATATGTACAACTTAATGAGTGTGGATGTATGCATAAACCCAAGACATTATCACCACAATCCAAGTAATAAACATATTCATCATCTTCAACATTTTATATGTGTCCCTTTTTTTATATGTGTCCCCTTTTTTTGGTGATAGGAACAATACCATATTACCATGTAGTGCCACAAGAACAGTGCTACTAAGGTACCATTAAGAAGGTAGAAACGGGGCCAGGCGTGGTGGCTCATGCCTGTAATCCCAGCACTTTGGAAGGCCGAGACAGGTAGATCACCTGAGCTCAGGAGTTCGAGACCACCCTGGGCAACATGGTGAAACCCTGTCTCCAGTAAAATAGAAAAGTATTTAGCTGGGCATGGTGGCACGCACCTGTAGTCCCAGCTGCAGACCCCTTAATTTTGGCCAGTGAGACCCACTTCAGACTTGTAGATATCAAAATTGTAAGATAATAAATTTGTGCCTTTTAAGGCACTTAGTTTGTGGTAATTTGCTACAGCAGCAAGAAGAGACAGAGATGACACTTATTGCAGGACATTTAGAAAACATAGACAAGACAAAAGAGGAAAATAAAAATCAGTCATATTTTTTGCTAGCTCTGTCTTCTAAGAGAGCCCAGAAACTGTGACAACCCAACAGCAACAAACACACGTGCCCTCAGATCTTGGTATAGAAAGTGAAAAATAGTGCATTTACAGTGGAGATACCTGGCAGATCTCATCTCACCCATGTGATCATGGTTAATATCACGGGTGATAAGTCATGTTGATGTCTTGTATCCCCTGATCTGGCGCACTGAGAAAGACACTTCACCTCCATGGTATCCATCTCAAAAACCTATAGTCCCAATCTAATAATGTGAAAAACCTATAATCCCAATCTAATAATGAGAGAAAAAATCAGATAGACCCAAACAGAGGGCCAGTTTACAAAATATCTGACCAGTAACTTCTCAAAACGATCATAGCCTTGATAAACAAAGAAAGTCTTAAAAATTGTCATAGACAAGAGGAGGTCAAGGAGACATGACTACTAAGTGCAATGCAGGATCCTGGAATAGACAAAGAATATCAAGTGGAAACACTGGTGAAATCCAAATAGTCTGGAGTTTAGTTATTAAGGAGACAATGCTATCAATCTCTTAGTTTTAACAAATGCATTATAGTTACATAGGATATTCACATTAGGGGAAATTACGTGAAAGCAATATGGGAACTTCTCCCTACTATCTTTGCAACTTTTCTGTAAATCTAAAATTATTCCCCCCCGCAAATTCACATAATCCCACCACTCAAAATTGCTATTATTTTATTAAAATGCTGTCTAACTCCATAATTTTTGTTAAGCTGCTTTTTTACTTGTCAATATGTTAGGACATTATTCCACTGTTAGAGCTGCTAAGAGACATCTACCTCTTTCTGGTCACAGTGGCCCTTTAAATTTCTGCAGCTGGAAACCATCATTCTCAGCAAGCTATCGCAAGAACAGAAAACCAAATGCTAAATGTTCTCACTCATAGGTGGGAATTGAACAATGAGATCAATTGGACACAGGAAGGGGAACATCACACACCGGGTCCTCTTGTGGGGAGGGGGGAAAGGGGAGGGGGGAGCCATAGCATTGGGAGATATACCTAATGTAAATGATGAGTTAATGGGTGCAGCACACCAACATGGCACATGTATACATATGTAACAAACCTACACGTTGTGCACATGTACCCTAGAATTTAAAGTATAATAATAAAAAAATAAAGAGAGAAGACATATGTTTGTAACACAGCTAACCTGTGCAAATGGAGTGCTGGTCTTCTCTTGGATTCCTTGTGCCAGCCACCTCAACAGGGGACAGACCGCAGACTTACTTGCATCTTCTTCTGTTTTCAAGCTCACAAAGCCTCTCTATCATAAGTTTATCCACATTTTAAAATATTTTATTATAATCCAACAATCATTGGCCTGATATGAACAGGAATGAGCATGTATTCTCCAGCATTAATTTGTAGTAGTTTATGCAGAAGTGCCTACTATATACAGTATGGTCCCCCTTGTTCACAATTTCACTTCCTGAAGTTTCTGTTACCTGTGGTATAATGTGATATTTTGAGAGAGAGACCATATTAACGTAACTTTTATTACAGAATATTGTTGTAAAAAAATTTCTCTAACTAATTAAAGTGAGACAGTTACTGGTTGGCTGAACAGTAGATTGTACTGGCTATATGACATGTACCATACTGTGGGAGGCAGGCTCTACCTAACCTTGGTTTGGTGTAAACTTCACTCTACTTGTGAAAGAGACATGCTTTCACAAAGATTTCAAGTGCTTTAGTGTTCATTACACTTTAATATGCTTTCCACTCTGCACAATTGTGCCCCTCCTAACACTCATAGAATAAGAAAGGCATAAGGAGAGATCCCCGTGGCTTTAACACAAGAAGTACATTGTCTTCCTTTAAAATCCGTGATATATGATGCCACACGTAGATTTGACATTGCACTTTGAAGGAAAACAAAAATCCAAAAAACGATTTCCTACTTGCCACCTGCTAAATGTTTTATGTGCATTATCTTATTTAATTCTCAAAGCAATCCTCTGAGGTAGGAGATATTCTTTTTTTTATGGATCAGATTCTCTTTTTTATTTTTAAATAATTTCAGATGATAAGATCCTAATTAATTAGATTAAGATCATAAGAAAATGCAAAGCTAGTACAGAGAGATCCTTTACTCAGTTTCACCCAAAGGTTATATCTTTCATAAATATAGAACAGTAATATCAGTACATTGACATGGTACAATGTGTATGTGTATTTCTATGCCTTGTTATCATGTATAGATTCCTGTAACAATTCTCTGTGTCCCCACCCAAATCTCATGGCGAATTGTAATCTCCATTGTTGGGGAAGGACCTGGTGGGAGGTGATTGGATCACGGGAGCAGAGTTCCCCCTTGATATTCTCATAATAGTGAGTTCTCATGTGATCTGATTGTTTGAAAGTGTGTGGCACTTCCCCATTTGCTCTCTCTGTCTCCCTCTCTGCCATGTGAAGAAGGAGTTTGCTTCTCCTTCACCCTTTCACCATGCTTGTAAGTTTCCTGAGGCCTCCCAGTTATGCTTCCTGTACAGCCTGTGGAACTGTGAGTCAATTAAACTTCTTTTGTTCATAAATTACCCAGTCTCAGGTAGTTCTTCATAGCAATGTGAGAATGAACTAATACAGATTGTTTAATATTTTACTGTTGAGTTTGAAAGTTCTTTACTTTTTTAGATGAGTCCTCAGAAAAGTGGCTAGTAAATCTTTTTCCCAATCTGTAGCTTGTCTTTTAATCCCCTTCGCAGAGTTCTTCACACAGAAAAACTTTGTGTGAAGTTTAACTTTTAAACTTTTAAGTTTTATAAAGTACTATTTATTGATCTTTTATGAATCTTGATTTTGTAGACCAGGATTTTAGCCTATCTGACAGGCAGAATAGGGAGAAATGTGTCTACTCCATCCTATTCAGAACCAGAAGTACTCATAAAATTTGTGTTTTTTTTATTTTTTATTTTTGAGATGGAGTCTTGCTCTATCACCCAGGTTGGAGTGCAGTGGCACAATATTGGCTCACTGCAACCTCTGCCACCCAGGTTCACGTGATTCTCCTGCCTTAGCCTTCCGAGTAGTTGGGACTACAGGCATGTGCCACCACACCTGGCTAATTTTTTTTTTTTTTTTTGTGAGATGGAGTCTTACTCTGTCGCCCAGGCTGGAGTGCAGTGGCCGGATCTCGGCTCACTGCAAGCTCCGCCTCCTGGGTTTACGCCATTCTCCTGCCTCAGCCTCCCGAGTAGCTGCGACTACCGGCGCCCGCCACCTCGCCCGGCTAGTTTTTTTGTATTTTTTAGTAGAGACGGGGTTTCACCGTGTTAGCCAGGATGGTCTCAAACTCCTGACCTCAAGTGATCCGCCTGCCTCAGCCTCTCAAAGTGCTGGGATTACAGGTGTGAGCCACCACGCCTGGACTAAAATTTGATTTTTATAGGAGATATTCTCATCCCCATTTTATACATCTCTAGAGAACAATTAAGAAACTTGCCTGAGAACACAGTAAATGGCAGAGCCAACTTTCTTTTTTTTTTTTTTTTTTGTTGAGACGGAGTCTCGCTGTGTCGCCCAGGCTGGAGTGCAGTGGCCGGATCTCAGCTCACTGCAAGCTCCGCCTCCCGGGTTTTACGCCATTCTCTCGCCTCAGCCTCCCGAGTAGCTGGGACTACAGGCGCCCGCCATCTCGCCCGGCTAATTTTTTTGTATTTTTTTAGTAGAGACGGGGTTTCACCGTGTTAGCCAGGATGGTCTCGATCTCCTGACCTCGTGATCCGCCCGTCTCGGCCTCCCAAAGTGCTGGGATTACAGGCTTGAGCCACCGCGCCCGGCCGGCAGAGCCAACTTTCGACTTTCAACCCAGGCAGCCCAGATCTATCCATAATATTTGACCATTGTACTGTGTTGTCTCCTTGAGGCACAGTTATTTAAGTAGGTAGTATGGGGAGAAATCACAGAGCTTACTCTACAGAAAGTAGTTATTGTGGTACAGCAACGACAACTAGAATAAAACTTTTTTGCAATTGCCTTGTGTTACTGAACCATTTTAGTTGAAGGAGTTAATGTCAAACAGGTAGCAGAAAAGTGCAAGAAAGAATTAACTAGAAAGTTCTCTGCCATTCTGAAGGGCCATTCTTACTCTAATATTCACATCCATATATTGTGTGCACAAAGGTTCTTCTACAACATCATTTTTGATGACATTATAATATTATAGCATCACACCAATGTAATAGCCCTGAAAGTTTTGTAAGGAGAGTGTCGCAACACCTGTAAAATGCTTTATAAACTGTAAAATCTATGCAAATATGATGCTTCCTAATATATTTGTAAAGTTAGCATTCTTTTTATACCAATATTCGTATGTATCCAGATAGTTAATGCTAAAACTAAGCAAAACTTAGACGTAATTTTCTCTTACCTTTGTTTCTGTCTTGCACATTCCTTTGTGGGTAGACATAAATTACAACTGAAAATAGAAATGCATTTATTAGCACCTGGTACCATTGTTCCAAAAGAAAGATATTTTCTCCACGATGGCAAACCTTCCCCAAACTCAGTATATATGATTGAATTTGCATGTTAAAAATGTGTGCAGCATTTTTTATAATCAAAGATAAGATTAACCTGTGTGTTGAAATATTCTCCAACAACAACTTGAAACACTTTTGTGTTAATTTTGCTGGAAACAGGGTGAGGGTAATGGGTAATTATTTTCTGCTGACACTCTTTCCTATTAGATTGAATGTGCATTTTGGGACTGAGCTGTCAGTTTTGATTTCAGCCTAGTTTTCATGTATAGTTGGTGCAGTGAGATTATTTTCCCATTATTGTTTAATATGTGCTTTTATGAGAGTAGAAGTAATTTTTGGCCATCCTGTCAATCATTTCTTTATAGTTTGGACACACATATGAGAAATATATATAGAGAGACTTGAGTCATCTCTTTCAAACAGTCTAACTTATTTACTTATATAAAAGCCTTTATTTTGTGATCTGTGTTAGAACTAACCATAATTTAAGTTAAATAATTGAATGAAAATCTATATAGTGCTAATGTCATGGACATTAATCATTTTATCTGTTTATACAAATGAATTCATTCATTCAGTTTTAATGCCATGCTCCTTTGTATATTGCACTGACTGAGTGGTATTTATCTAGGTAGCTTGGAATATAATGTCAGCTGACCTAATCTATTTTTAGCCTTCTTAAAAATTTGAGCATTTTGGATCATGTGAAGAAATTCTGATTAATGTAATTATTAATTAATAAGGAAAGCTTTCTGTTTTATTCTATACACTGATGGCTTAATAACACTGTTTTGTATTTATTATTCATTCTTCAAACATTTATTGTGTGCCTGCTTTATATAATTACCCTGTTAGGTGGAAAGACTGATACTAAGATCTAAAACACAAGATCTCTGAGCTCCAGGCCCCAACAATTCAATTGCCTGTAAAGGTGTGTTTGTAATGGATACTGGGCTTAACACCTAGATGATGGGTTGATCCGTGCAGCTCATCACCATGGCACACATTTACCTGTGTAACAAACCTGCACATCCTGCCCATGTACCCTAGAACTTAAAAGTAGAAGAAAAGAAAATGTATATTTAGGTTTTATTTGATAAATTTCAGGGAACTACTAAATATTTTTTATCAGAGGCACTTTTATTAGCATGGCATTTTAGAGGATGGAATTGGCTGTGGTATATGGGCTATACAATTTAGATTATAGACTGGTACATCTGGTGCTAGGGTAGTGCAGTACTACTGGGGGTAAATTAAGATGTTGGCATTTAGATGGATAGGACAAAATTGGAACAGATGCAGCTGAGAAGGAGAGTATAAACATCCTGGCAGCTGCCTGGCTAACTCTGAAGGTTTGCATGAGTGAATGGATGAATTACTTTAGAGACATAATCACGTTGAGGAGAGTCTCTGGGTTGAAATGAAGGTGGTAGTCGAAGAGCAACTTGAATTTAGGAGTTAACGGATATTCAGTAGGCAGATGGGCATACAAACTGAGACATGGAAAGAGGATGAGGAGGATATACAGTTTCTGGAATCCATTTTTTATATAAAGAAGTTGGAATTCAGTATCTATCAGAGTTGATAGGATTCACTAAGGCAGTTGCTTTCAAACATTGTTGACTATGACCTATATTAAGAAATATATTTTACATCATTACTCAGTATAGGTATGTGTATGAATATTTTCACAATATATATTCATATACATTTATATATAATTTTCATGTAAGCTGTTTTTCCCCAAATTTACCCTCATTACATTTAATGCACTCATAATTTTTCATTCCTTTTTTTAAAATTAATTTTTCATTGTGTTTTATTTAAAAAAGAAGAGCTGGTCAAGACCTAATTAGTTGATTTCACAATCTACTGAACAGCCATGACCTGCAGCTGACAACCATGATGCTGTGGATTCAGTATTGTATTCTTCCTTGTTGTCACACCTCTGCACTCAGAAGAGAAAGGAGGTCCAGCTGGAAATTGAGCTGGGGACAAGGCATCCCTCTACCTGGTGCTCCCAAATTCCATACTTACTTGGAATTGAACTCAGAAGAGGTAACAGCACTTGATTAAGGATAAGTCTTCTGATTTTTCAGGATTCAGGATGTGTAGAGTGTGGCTCTGTTTTCTATGTGACAAAAAGAAGACAAAGAAAGAAGAAGTAAAATTCAAATGGGCAAGAAAGGAATGAAGGAAAATTCACTTTGATCTTATGTCTTCAACTTTCTTCATATATGTGTGATGTCAAATTCTTGGTGGTTAAACCGTTTTAGGGTCAACAGAGTTGCTAGAGATTGTAAATGTATTCTTATGCCGAATACAGGAGGATTGAGGTGTGGTGTATAGATTTCTAGTTGTGTGTATGTATGTATATTGTGCACTTCTATGTATATGTGCACTTGTGTATTTATGTGTGTATGTGTTTGTGTGTGTTTACTATGTGCCGTTTTATTACTTTATTTTAGATAAATAGTTTTACTTTCTTGACTTTCGGTTTACACAGGTTCTCTGACATACCTGCCTCAGACTATACCATCTACTACCCCTCCATGTTGGAATCCACAATTCCCCCCTGAGAAACTCGTCATTAAATGTTTATATTCCTGGTTTGTCTTTTTTCTCCCACAAATTCTGTCATCATTCTCGGTAACATCACTATTCACATAGACAAAGCACTCCCATGCCCTTCCCTCTACCCAAGATTGTCCTTTGATGATCTTGCTTCCACTTTACGTCATCCAGTTACTACCATAGTCACATTTATTCTTTCTTTTTGAAACCTCCACATTCTTTGAATCAACCTCACTCTTAGCTGGTCATCTAGGATGTTATTTCAGTTTTGAAAATAGAAATTATTGGTAGAGAGCTTCAACCTATCTTCTCACTGCATTTTCCAACCTACCCACATTTTTGCCCATGTGCTCTGTCTTCCTCCTGTCATAATGGGCAAACTGTTATTGCAATTACCTAAGTCCCTCCTGGTACACTGGACCCATGTTCTGTCATCGGCACAAGTGAATTACAACTATGATTATATTTTCCTCAACATAAACTCTTGCCCCCTATGCTAGATTACTTACATGAACATACAAACATACTGAAAAATCTTCAATCTCAAAAGATTCCATTTTCTTAAATAGAGTGGTCAATTCTTGCTGTCTTGATTTCTTAATCTCCTGCTCTCCCCTTAATTCTCTTCAGTCAGGCTTTCTTCCCTACTCCTACCCTGAAACTATTCTTGGCAGTATTACATTGACCTCTATTGAAACCCACTGGTTGATTTTAAGTTGTCTCCTTACTCAAATTCCAACAGACACATCATTAGTTATTACCTTCTCCTGGAAATGCTTTCTTCACTTGGTTTCTGGATTACATGATGTCCTGTTGCTCTTCTCCCATGCTGGATACCCTTTGTCAGGCTGTTGGTGGGACCTTTCTCTTCTCCAGACCTCTAAACAGTGGAATACCTTAGGACTCATTCCTTGGACCTCTTCTCTAAATCCTATATTGGGTTGTTTTACTAATCCTTTGACTTTAATTGTCAATTAAATGTCGATGACACTAACATTTATATTTCTAGACTAAACTTCTTCCCTTAGTTCACCGTCTACATTTATCTTTAGATTTTCATTAGTCATCTCAAACGTAGCATGTCTGAAGAAGTACTCTTTACTCCTGTCCTCTTCCACTTGCCTTTCCCTCAGTTTTACCCATTCTGTTACTGGCAGCATCATAAATTAAATGATGAGGCCTAAGCTCCAGAAATTAAGGGGCTTAGGCCTAAGAACTAGGAGTCCTCATTTATTCATCCTTTTCCCTAATATCTCATGTCCAGTCTGCCAGAAAAATCTTGATAGCAATATTTCCAAAATCTGTCCTGAATTCAATCATGTTTCAGCATCTCCCTAGCAATGGTAGTCTAAGACATCATCATCTCTCAACTGGACTGCTGCTAGAGTCAAATCGCCTCCCTGCTTCTGCTCTTAGCTCTTTCAAGCCCAGTTATTCATGCAGCAGGCAGAGCCAGAGGAAGTCACTTTCCTCATTTAAGGCTTCCCATCATAATTAGAATAAATTCCAAAACAAATTTCCGTGATGATGCTAGTCCTACAGGATCCTCATTTCTTACTAACCTTTCCTCAGTCCATCTGCTGTTGCTCAAACACAAGAAGCTTGTTTGGGGCCTTAACATTTAGTTTTTTCTCTCACAGTGGCAAATTTCCTCCAGATCTTTGTTTCTTTCAGGTTTCTGTCAAAAGGTCATCTCCTCAGAAAGGTCTTTTCTCTGATCTTCGTATTTAAGTGGCATCCTCTTCCACCACCTGCCGTTGTTCTTTCTTCTTACTTTTACTCCCTTTTCTTTGCATATACAGTTGCTGCAACTATAAGACACATTATTAATTATTTTGTGTTCTCCTTAATCCCTACACCAACTCCCCGCCGAGAAAATAAGCTCCATAAAGCAAGAGCTTTATCTGCCTCGTTCATCTGCATCTGCAGCACCTAGAAAAGTGATGTCTGGCACATAAAGTTGCTCATATATTTAAAAAATGTAAACAAATTAATTTTAAAAGGAGAATAGTAAGACATCCAAGTCTTGTCATAGTTTGATCTCTCCATAAGACCCTTCCATGTTTGCTTATTTTAAAAGAGGACTCCTTTCTGATAATGCCCAGAGCATCTCATTAACTCGACCTTATGTAAAGTGCACTCCCCAAGGCCAGTCTTATAGCTAAGTCCCTTTGTAGTTGTTTGCGAAAAGACTTTTTTTTTGTAAAAAAAAAAACAAAACACCCAAAACCCATGCTTTATTATTATTGTTTTGCTTTTTATTTATACTTTCTATTATTTTTATTTACTTTTTAAAAATTTTAACTGTTATTTAAGGTTCAGGGCTGTACAGTTTTGTTATATGGTAAACTTGTGTCATGGGGGTCTCATGTACAGATTATTTCATCACCCAGGTACTAAGAATAGTAAGTATTTCTCTGATCCTCTCCCTCCTCCCATCCTCTACCCTCAAGTAAATCCCAGTGGCTGTTGTTCCCCTCTTTGTGTCCATGTGTTCTCATTGTTTAGCTCCCACTTATAAGTGATAGCATGTAATACTTGATTTTCTGTTCCTGTGTTAGTTTGCTTAGGATAACGTCCTCCAGCTCAATCCATGTGACTGCAAAGGATATGTTCTCATTCTTTTTTATGGCTGGATAGTATTCCATGGTGTATATATATACACCACATTTAAAAAATTCAGTCTACTGTTCGTAAAGTATAATAAAAAAATCAGTCTACTGTTAATGGGCATTTAGATTGATTCTATGTCTTTGCTATTATGAATAGTGCTGTGATGAACATAGGCATACATGTGTCTTTATGGTAAAATGATTTATATTCCTCTGGGTATATACCCAATAATGGGGATTGCTGGGGTCAAATGGTAATTCTGTTTTAAGTTCTTTGAGGAACTGCCATACCACTTTCTACAATGGTTGAACTAATTTGCACTCCCTACTAGCAGTGTTCCCTTTTCCCCCCATACCCCTGGCAACCTCACCAGCAGGTTATTTTTCGACTTAACAGTAGCCGTTCTGACTGGTGTATAATAGTAACTCATTGTGGTCTTGATCTGCATTTTTCCAATGAATAGTGGTGTTGAGCATTTTTTCTTGATTGGTTAAAAATGCATAGTATTCCAAGAAGAACTGCAGCAAAAAATATAGGTTCTTCCCCTGTTATTGAGTTCTGTCACTGAGTGGCCTGAGAGTGTAAAAGCCTTGCTGGCAGGAGTAGTAGATAAAACAACCAGAAGGCAAACAGATACAGTTTTTTAAAATTTTTATTATACTTCAAGTTCTAGGGTACATGTGCATAACGTGCAGGTTTGTTACATATGTATACTTGTGCCATGTTGGTGTGCTGCACCCATCAACTCGTCAGCACCCATCAATTCATCATTTATATCATGTATAACTCCCCAGTGCAATCCCTCCCTCCTCCCCCCTCCCCATGATAGGCCCCAGTGTGTGATGTTCCCCTTCCCGAGTCCAAGAGATGTCATTGTTCAGTTCCCACCTATGAGTGAGAACAGGCGGTGTTTGGTTTTCTGTTCTTGTGATAGTTTGCTAAGAATGATGGTTTCCAGCTGCATCCATGTCCCTACAAAGGATGCAAACTCATCCTTTTTGATGGCTGCATAGTATTCCATGGTGTATATGTGCCACATTTTCTTAATCCAGTCTGTCACAGATGGACATTTAGGTTGATTCCAAGTCTTTGCTATTGTGAATAGTGCCGCAATAAACATACGTGTGCATGTGTCTTTGTAGTAGAATAATTTATAATCCTTTGGGTATATACCCAGTATTGGGATGGCTGGGTCATATGGTACATCTAGTTCTAGATCCTTGAGGAATTGCCATACTGTTTTCCATAATGGTTGAACTAGTTTACAATCCCACCAACAGTGTAAAAGTGTTGCTATTTCTCCACATCCTCTCCAGCACCTGTTGTTTCCTGACTTTGTAATGATTGCCATTCTAACTGGTGTGAGATGGTATCTCATTGTGGTTTTGATTTGCATTTCTCTGACGGCCAGTGATGATGGGCATTTTTTCATGTGTCTGTTAGCTGTATGAATGTCTTCTTTTGAGAAATGTCTGTTCATATCCTTTGCCCACTTTTTGATGGAGTTGTTTGTTTTTTTCTTGTAAATTTGTTTGAGTTCTTTGTAGATTCTGGATATTAGCCCTTTGTCATATGAGTAGATTGCAAAAATTTTCTCCCATTCTGTAGGTTGCCTGTTCACTCTGATGGTAGTTTCTTCTGCTGTGCAGAAGCTCTTTAGGTTAATTAGATCCCATTTGTCAATTTTGGCTTTTGCTGCCGTGGCTTTTGGTGTTTTAGACATGAAGTCCTTGCCCATGCCTATGTCCTGAATGGTACTACCTAGGTTTTCTTCTAGGGTTTTTATGGTATTAGGTCTAACATTTAAATCTCTAATCCATCTTGAATTAATTTTCGAATAAGGAGTAAGGAAAGGATCCAGTTTCAGCTTTCTACTTATGGCTAGCCAATTTTCCCAGCACCATTTATTAAATAGGGAATCCTTTCCCCATTTCTTGTTTCTCTCAGGTTTGTCAAAGATCAGATGGCTGTAGATGTGTGGTATTATTTCTGAGGACTCTGTTCTGTTCCATTGGTCTATATCTCTGTTTTGGTACCAGTACCATGCTGTTTTGGTTACTGTAGCCTTGTAGTACAGTTTGAAGTCAGGTAGCATGATGCCTCCAGCTTTGTCCTTTTGACTTAGGATTGTCTTGGCAATGCGGGCTCTTTTGTGGTTCCATATGAACTTTAAAGCAGTTTTTTCCAATTCTGTGAAGAAAGTCATTGGTAGCTTGATGGGGATGGCATTGAATCTATAAATCACCTTGGGCAGTATGGCCATTTTCACGATATTGATTCTTCCTATCCATGAGCATGGTATGTTCTTCCATTTGTTAGTGTCCTCTTTGATATCACTGAGCAGTGTTTGTAGTTCTCCTTGAAGAGGTCCTTTACATACCTTGTAAGTTGGATTCCTAGGTATTTGATTCTCTTTGAAGCAATTGTGAATGGAAGTTCATTCTGATTTGGCTCTCTGCTTGTCTGTTACTGGTGTATAAGAATGCTTGTGATTTTTGCACATTAATTTTGTATCCTGAGACTTTGCTGAAGTTGCTTATCAGCTTAAGGAGATTTTGGGCTGAGACGATGGTGTTTTCTAAATATACAATCATGTCATCTGCAAACAGGGACAATTTGTCTTCTTCTTTTCCTAACTGCATACCCTTGATTTCTTTCTCTTGCCTGATTGCCCTAGCCAGAATTTCCAACACTATGTTGAATAGGAGTGGTGAGAGAGGGCATCCCTGTCTTGTGCCAGTTTTCAAAGGGAATTTTTCCAGTTTTTGCCCATTCAGTATGATCTTAGCTGTGGGTTTGTCATAAATAGCTCTTATTATTTTGAGGTACGTTCCATCAATACCGAATTTATTGAGCGTTTTTAGCATGAAGGGCTGTTGAATTTTGTCAAAAGCCTTTTCTGCATCTATTGAGATAATCATGTGGTTCTTGTCTTTGGTTCTGTTTATATGCTGGTTTACGTTTATTGATTTGCGAATGTTGAACCAGCCTTGCATCCCAGGGAGGAAGCCCACTTGATCATGGTGGATAAGCTTTTTGATGTGCTGCTGAATCTGGTTTGCCAGTATTTTATTGAGGATTTTTGCATCGATGTTCATCAGGGATATTGGTCTAAAATTCTCTTTTTTTGTTGTGTCTCTGCCAGGCTTTGGTATCAGGATGATGTTGGCCTCATAAAAAGAGTTAGGGAGGATTCCCTCTTTTTCTATTGATTGGAATAGTTTCAGAAGGAAAGGTACCAGCTCCTCCTTGTACCACTGGTAGAATTCAGCTGTGAATCCATCTGGTCCTGGACTTTTTTTGGTGGGTAGGCTATTGATTGTTGCCTCAATTTCAGAGCCTGCTATTGGTCTATTCAGGGATTCAACTTCTTCCTGGTTTAGTCTTGGGAGAGTGTAAGCATCCAGGAAATTATCCATTTCTTCTAGATTTTCTTTTTTTTTTTTTTTTTGAGACGGAGTCTCGCTCTGTCGCCCAGGCTGGAGTGCAGTGGCCGGATCTCAGCTCACTGCAAGCTCCGCCTCCTGGTTTACGCCATTCTCTCGCCTCAGCCTCCCGAGTACTGGGACTACAGCGCCCGCCATCTCGCCCGGCTAATTTTTTGTATTTTTTTAGTAGAGACGGGTTTCACCGTGTTAGCCAGGATGGTCTCGATCTCCTGACCTCGTGATCCGCCCGTCTCGGCCTCCCAAAGTGCTGGGATTACAGGCTTGAGCCACCGCGCCCGGCCTCTTCTAGATTTTCTAGTTGATTTGCGTGGAGGTGTTTATAGTATTCTCTGATGGTACTTTGTATTTCTGTGGGGTCCGTGGTGATATCCCCTTTATCATTTTTTATTGCATCTATTTGATTCTTCTCTCTTTTCTTATTAGTCTTGCTAGCGGTCTGTCAATTTTGTTGATTTTTTTCAAAAAACCAACTCCTGGATTCATTGATTTTTTTGGAGGGTTTTTTGTGTCTCTATCTCCTTCAGTTCTGCTCTGATCTTAGTCATTTCTTTCCTTCTGCTAGCTTTTGAATGTGTTTGCTCTTGCTTCTCCAGTTCTTTTAATTGTGATGTTAGAGTGTCAATTTTAGATCTTTCCAGCTTTCTCTTGTGGGCCTTTAGTACTATAAATTCCCTCTACACACTGCTTTAAAATGTCCCAGAGATTCTGGTATGTTGTATCTTTGTTCTCATTGGTTTCAAAGAACATCTTTATTTCTGCTTTCATTTCGTTATGTACCCAGTGGTCATTCAGGAGCAGGTTGTTCAGTTTCCATGTAGTTGAGCGGTTTTGATTGAGTTTCTAGTCCTGAGTTCTAGTTTGATTGCACTGTGGTCTGAGAGACAGTTTGTTATAATTTCTGTTCTTGTACATTTGCTGAGGAGTGCTTTACTTCCAATTATGTGGTCAATTTGGAATAAGTGCGATGTGGTGCTGAGAAAAATGTATATTCTGTTGCTTTGGGGTGGAGAGTTCTATAGATGTCTATTAGGTCCGCTGGTGCAGAGATGAGTTCAATTCCTGGATATCCTTGTTAACTTTCTGTCTCATTGATCTGTCTAATGTTGACAGTGGAGTGTTGAAGTCTCCCATTATTATTGTATGGAGTCTAAGTCTCTTTGTAAGTCTCTGAGGACTTGCTTTATGAATCTGGGTGCTCCTGTATTGGGTGCATAGATATTTAGGAGAGTTAGCTCTTCCTGTTGAATTGATCCCTTTACCATTATGTTATGGCCTTCTTTGTCTCTTTGGATCTTTGATGGTTTAAAGTCTGTTTTATCAGAGACTAGGATTGCAACCCCTGCTTTTTTTTGTTCTCCATTTGCTTGGTAGATCTTCCTCATCCCTTTATTTTGAGCCTATGTATGTCTCTGCATGTGAGATGGGTCTCCTGAATACAGCAGACTGACGGGTCTTGACTCTTTATCCAGTTTGCTAGTCTGTGTCTTTTAATTGGAGCATTTAGTCCATTTACATTTAAGGTTAATATTGTTATGTGTGAACTTGATCCTGCCATTATGATATTAACTGGTTATTTTGCTCGTTAGTTGATGCAGTTTCTTCCTAGCCTCGATGGTCTTTACATTTTGGCATGTTTTTGCAATGGCTGGTACCGGTTGTTCCTTTCCATGTTTAGGGCTTCCTTCAGAGTCTCTTGTAAGGCAGGCCTGGTGGTGACAAAATCTCTAAGCATTTGCTTATCTGTAAAGGATTTTATTTCTCCTTCACTTACGAAACTTAGTTTGGCTGGATATGAAATTCTGGGTTGAAAATTCTTTTCCTTAAGAACGTTGAATATTGGCCCCCACTCTCTTCTGGCTTGTAGAGTTTCTGCCGAGAGATCTGCTGTTAGTCTGATGGGCTTCCCTTTGTGGGTAACCCGACCTTTCTCTCTGGCTGCCCTTAAGATTTTTCCTTCATTTCAACTTTGGTGAATCTGGCAATTTTGTGTCTTGGAGTTGCTCTTCTCGAGGAGTATCTTTGTGGCGTTCTCTGTATTTCCTGAATTTGAATGTTGGCCTGCCCTACTAGGTTGGGGAAGTTCTCCTGGATGATATCCTGAAGAGTGTTTTCCAACTTGGTTCCATTTTCCCCCTCACTTCAGGCACCCCAATCAGATGTAGATTTGGTCTTTTTACATAATCCCATACTTCTTGCAGGCTTTGTTCATTTCTTTTTCTTCTTTTTTCTTTTGGTTTCTCTTCTCACTTCATTTCATTCATTTGATCCTCAATCGCTGATACTGTTTCTTCCAGTTGATCGAGTCGGTTACTGAAGCTTGTGCATTTGTCACGTATTTCTCGTGTCATGGTTCATCTCTGTCATTTCGTTTATGACCTTCTCTGCATTAATTAGTCTAGCTGTCAATTCTTCCACTCTTTTTTCAAGATTTTTAGTTTCTTTGCGCTGGGTACATAATTCCTCCTTTAGCTCTGAGAAGTTTGATGGACTGAAGCCTTCTTCTCTCATCTCGTCAAAGTCATTCTCTGACCAGCTTTGATCCATTGCTGGTGATGGGCTGTGCTCCTTTGCAGGGGGAGATGCGCTCTTATTTTTTGAATTTCCAGCTTTTCTACCCTGCTTTTCCCCCATCTTTGTGGTTTTATTTGTCTCTGGTCTTTGATGATGGTGACGTACTGATGGGGTTTTGGTATAGGTGTCCTTCGTGTTTGATAGTTTTCCTTCTGACAGTCAGGACCCTCAGCTATAGGTCTGTTGGAGATTGCTTGAGGTCCACTCCAGACCCTGTTTGCCTGGGTATCAGCAGCAGAGGTTGCAGAAGATAGAATATTGCTGAACAGCGAGTGTACCTGTCTGATTCTTCCTTTGAAAGCTTCCTCTCAGGGGTGTACTCCACCCTGTGAGGTGTGGGGTGTCAGACTGCCCCTAGTGGGGGATGTCTCCCAGTTAGGCTACTCAGGGGTCAGGGACCCACTTGAGCAGGCAGTCTGTCCGTTCTCAGATCTCAACCTCCATGTTGGGAGATCCACTGCTCTCTTCAAAGCTGTCAGACAGAGTCGTTCGCATCTGCACAGGCCTCTGCTGCTTCCCCTGTTGTTTTTTAGCTGTGCCCTGTCCCCAGAGGTGGAGTCTACAGAGACAGGCAGGTTTCCTTGAGCTGCTGTGAGCTCCACCCAGTTCGAGCTTCCCAATGGCTTTGTTTACCTACTTAAGCCTCAGCAATGGCGGGCGCCCCTCCCCCAGGCTCGCTGCTGCCTTGCGGTTAGATCGCCGCAGACTGCTGTGTTAGCAATGAGGGAGGCTCCGTGGGCGTGGGACCCTCCCGGCCAGGTGTGGGATATATTCTCCTGGTGTGCCCGTTTGCTTAAAGCGCAGTATTGGGGTGGGAGTTACCCGATTTTCCAGGTGTTGTGTGTCTCAGTTCCCCTGGCTAGGAAAAGGGATTCCCTTCCCCCTTGTGCTTCCTAGGTGAGGCGATACCTCACCCTGCTTCAGCTCTCGCTGGTCCGGCTGCAGCAGCTGACCAGCACCGATTGTCCGGCACTCCCCAGTGAGATGACCCCAGTACCTCAGTTGAAAATGCAGAAATCACCGGTCTTCTGTGTCGCTTGCGCTGGGAGTTGGAGACTGGAGCTGTTCCTATTCGGCCATCTTGCTCCGCCCCCACAGATACAGTTTTTAATCAACTATTATTAATAAACAGCAGTAGGAATGTGGGTGTGTCACCTAATGTCATAATTCTTGGTGCTCAAGTTTCCTTTTCAGAATTGGGGATTGTATTGAAGGCTTGATGAGATCTCTGGCACCTTCCTGCTCTAATATTATACAGTTTGTCTCTTGACCAATACTCTCCAAAATGAGACTTAGACATAGTTTTCAGGTACTTCATTCAGCAACTTCATGTGTAATATAAGCATGAACTAATTTAATCCCTGTGAAATATTTAGTTTCTTCTGAAAGAGGACAATCTGTAGTCACATGGAGCAATTCTGTGCTGCTGGTACCCAGAGCTGTCTGATAAATGGGTAAGCAGTGTGCTGGAGCCAGAGCCCAAGAACCAGTCATGAGTGGTACTTCCCGATCATTGTTCACTGATGTTACCCTGTGCTGGTGGCTTGAAATTTGCCATGGAGGGAGTATTTACATCATAAAAATGCTACAAATCAGAGCTTCTTTTTCCTCCACCCTCAAGGGCCAGATACTGAATATTTACCAGCACATCAGTAGATAAATGTGAATGGGTAGTGAAGCTCATCACCACCACTAGAATAATTAATCAAAGGATGTCTTTGATTCATAGTGGTATGTGGCACCATCATAGTGCGTGGAAACTCACACCTATTGGCAACAATAAACACTGTGGACTAATTACAGCAGGGAGGGTGGGAGGAGAGCCAGGGTTGAAAAAATAACTGTTGGGTACTATGCTCACTATCTGGGTGACAGGATCATTTGTATTCCAAACCTCAGCATCATATACCCATGTAAAAAACCTGCACATGTACACCCCGAATCTAAAATAAAAGTTGAAATTATATAACAAAAGAAACTCACATGTACAAAAACTGCCACCACCACTACCAACCTCTTAACAAACTTGATTAAGAAGTTACCCATTCAGATACATACACCATGGAATACTACTCAGCCATAAAAATGAATGAAATAATATCTTTTGCAGCAACTTGGATGGAGATGGAGGCCATTATTCTAAGTGAAGTAACTCAGGAATGGAAAAACCAAATATTGTATGTTCTCACTTAGAAGTGGAAACTAAGCTATGAGGATGCAAAAACTTGTAAGAGTGATATAATGGACTTTGGGGACTCGGAGGGGGTATGCTGGGAGGTGGGTGAGGAAGAAAAGCCTATGTATTGGGTACAGTGTACACCACTGTTCACATGACAGGTAAGATAAAATCTCAGAAATCATTGCTGAATAACTGATCTATGTAACCCAAAACCCAACCCCCCCCCAAAACCCCAAAACTATTGAATTTTTAAAAATTACCTATTCAAGCACAGCAATAAGGACTTTTTGTTTGTTTGTTTTTGAGATAAGGTTTCACTCTGCTGCCCAGGCTGGAGTGCAGTGGCATGATCATAGCTCACTGTAGCCTCTACCTTCTGGGCTAGAGCGATCCTCTCACCCCAGCCTCCCAAATAGCTGGGACTACAGGTGTGGACCACCACACCTGGCTAGAGTTTTATTTTTATAGAGACAGGGTCTCATTATATTGTTCAAATAAGGACTCTGAGTGATCTATTTAATACTGACAAAAGCTCATGAAGTTACTATTACGCTATCATTTTTCTAAGAAGCGAAACAGAAATGGCAACAGGTAAAATAACCTATCCACAATTATGCAACTAGTAAGTGACAGAACCTGGACTCATGCTAGGCTTTCTCTGATTCTACTCATAATACACACAGGCAGATTCATATTTATACCAGTGTGCATTTGTGGGTTTAAAATATTTGTTTTCTTCACCGTGGTAATTGTTTATCTCCTTTTTTTTACAAAGTGCAAAAATGTGATAAATTCGACTATAATGCCAGAGATTTGTTTGTTCTTGGAAACATTTAAAAAACTCCCTTAGGACTGTTTCAGAAATGAGACTGAGGATCTCATCTGAGTCAAAATGAGAAAGGCACAGTGGTATGGAAGACGCACACATTTATGTTCTTAGAAAGCATTATCTCTTCTTGCTAGCAAAGTAGCTGAAAATGAAACTGCTTAACCTAAGACAGAGCACTCTGCCCTCCTAATAAATTGCTTCTAAAAAAAGTGGTTACATAATCTTTGATTTAACATTCCAAATCTACAGAGAAAAAGTTACTAGTGCTGCATTAGGTTTAGAGGCAAGTGTCCATTAGCTCTCAGAGCATGCTAAGGAAGCTAATCTTGGGGTGGGAGGAAAGTCACAAGGAGTGACGACTCAGCCTTTGATCCACTACTCATATGGCATTCTCAGCAGGATTATGGGAATGACTTTTAAGAAGCATGTTGGAGCTGGAAACATTCATAAATTTCCAAATTTGAGTATCTAATCAGAGGAGAGGAAAATTAAACTTTTCTCCATTTACTTCAATTCAAAGATCCCTTTTCTAAATTTTCCTCGAAGAAGAGACTTCAAAAATGACAGTTGCTGGAAAAAAAAAATGAAAGCTGCTAGAAGAGCCTCCAGTAGGCCAAGAAGGGGAAAAGAGAATAGCTGGGATGTAACTATCTCAGTTCAAGCATATTGATCAACTCTGCCTCCCAGGAGATTTGGTTGCAGTGGGTGGCAAGGGGTTTGGGAAATTAGGTCAGGGGTCTCCACCAGGTACTAGCACTGGAACTAGCTGTAACACATGTGTCTAAGAGTTTGTAAGAAATTAAATATGCGGCCGAGCGCGGTGGCTCAAGCCTGTAATCCCAGCACTTTGGGCGGCCGAGGCGGGCGGATCACGAGGTTAGGAGATCCAGACCATCCTGGCTCACACAGTGAAACCCCATCTCTACTAAAAGTACAAAAAATCAGCCGGGCACGGTGGTGGACGCCTGTAGTCCCAGCTACTCGGGAGGCTGAGGCAGGAGAATGGCGTGAGCTCAGGAGGGGGAGCTTGCAGTGAGCCAAGATGGCGCCACTGCACTCCAGCCTGGGTGACAGAGCCAGACTCCATCTAAAAAAAAAAAAAAAAAAAAAAGGAAAAGAAATTAAATATGCTAGTTAATTAAGCAGTTGTTCTATGGGAAATATTCCTCATCTGTCTACATCTCTATGCAAGATAAAGGAGAGCTATTTTCAGTGTGACCTTGAGTTATTGATGAATTAACTTTGCTTGTCCAGACAACAAACTTTTCAGAATCACCAGTCTGTGGTTTTTAACTCTGGCCTCATGTTAGAATCACTGGAAGCCTCAAAAAGGGTAGGACAGCGTGTAACCTACTTTGACCAAAATCTTGGGGTGAAGCTGGAACATTAATGCTTCTTGTTTTGTTTTGAGACGGAGTCTCGCCCTGTCGCCCAGGCTGGAGTGCAGTGGCCCGATCTCAGCTCACTGCAAGCTCCGCCTCCTGGGTTTACGCCATTCTCCTGCCTCAGCCTCCCGAGTAGCTGGGACTACAGGCGCCCGCCACCACACCCGGCTTTTTGTATTTTTAGTAGAGACGGGGTTTCACCGTGTTAGCCAGGATAGTCTCAATTTCCTGACTTGATCCACCTGCTTCGGCTTCCCAAAGTGCTGGGACCACAGGAGTGAGTCACCGCACCTGGCCACGAATGCTTCTTTATAAGCTATCTGGGTGATGCTCAGGTACAGTCAGGGCTAAAAGCCTTTGATCTAGATTCACCTTTTCATTTTACAGGTGGAGAAATTTAGCTTCAGAGATGTGACTAGTGCAAGGTTACGTTTAATTTAGTTCAGTCAGGCGCGGTGGCTCATGCCGGTAATCTCAGCATCTTGGGAGGCAGAGGTGGGCGGATCACTTGAGGTGAGGAGTTTGCGACCTCATACTAAAAACACAAAAATTAGCCAGGCGTGGTGGTGGACGCCCCTAACCGGGAGGCTGAGGCAGGAGACTCACTTGAACCCAGGAGGTGGAAGTTGCAGTGAGTGGAGAATGTGCCACTGCACTCCAGCCTGGGCCACAGAGCAAGACTCCTTTTCAATAAAAGTAATAATAATACTACTACTACTAATAATAATGATAATGATAATGTAGTTCGATTCAGCAAACGTTTCTTTAATCCTAACTATAAGTTGGACATGGGTTAGAAGCTGAGGGGTGTAGAAAACGGGGCATTGCTTCCATGGAAAGGAGTAGGTCTGTGCTTCCCCAACATGGCATTTCCTGTACTCTCTGCAGGACTCTTGGGGCTCTTTAGTATGTTTTCATTATTTCAAAAGTCCTATAGGATATTTCTTGTTCAACTTTAATAAACCTGTGTAGACTAATCATGTGATCTAATTGGTTTGCTATTAGTTGGAATTCTATTAATTAGATCGAAATACTCGCCCCAGATGTGATGGTATTAGGATACGGGCCCTTTGAAAGGTGATGGTATTAGGATACGGGCCCTTTGAAAGGTGATTAGGGCATGACGGTGAAGTTCTCAAGAATGGAGACAGGAGAGAGTGTGTTTGTTCTCCTTCTCTGTCATGTGAAGATGCAAAAGGCAGCTGTGCACAAGCCAGGAAGCAACACTGGCTCTGCCAGCACCTTGATGTTGGTCACCCCAGCCTCCAGAACTGTGAGAAATCAGCGTTTGTTGTTTAAGCCACCAGCCTACAGTATTTTGTGATCACAACCCAAACTGACAAAGACATGAGATATGTGGTAGCTCTGGTGTTCTCATAATAACGAGAAGCTCTGATTCTGGAAGCAGATATGATGTCGTGGTTATAAGCATTGACTTCTAGAATCAAACTGCCTGGTCAAGTCCTGAATCCTCTACTGACTAGTTATTTGTTGGTGGTCAAATAATTTTATTTCTCTGTGCCTCAGTTTCCTCATATGTAAATGGGGTGATAACTCTTTAGGCATAGGTTGTTTGAAAATATCTGTAAAATGCCATCAGGAAAATAAAACACTATACATGTCAGCTATTGTTACTAGTGTGTATTCATTTCTTCATTTTCTTCTATAAGCTTTTACTAATCTTTGACTCTAATGCTAGGGAATGCATCAGAATGCCCATCACTGTACATTTCTAACCTTCGACTCTGATAATTATCAATGTGAGCTAGAAAAAAAATAAGCCATGAATTTTATTTCTTCTCTTTGTTGAAAGCTATTAATTAATTGGAGCGGTCAGGACTTTGCACCTCTGAAGTGGAACAGGGCAGTGGTTGGGAAGGAAGGGAAATTTGGAAAGAAAAGCAGTGGATTCAGTAACAATGAAAATGAATGGCCTTTCCTTACTTTAAAGAGATGTTTGCTAATAGACAACTCTAACATATTATAATTAGCATAAATGAAAACCCTTGCCATAAATTACCTCTGTCATTGTCATGCACAATTGGGAAAATTATAAAAATAATAATTATCATTTGGATTTTTGCAATTAGATAGCTGCAAAGAAAGGAAACCTGGAGAGAAGATTAACAAGAAGTGAATCATTTTGAGCAGGATTTGTGTTTGTTGATCCTTTTTAAATTTGACATTAAAAGCAAAAAATATGCAGAATATCCTAATCTCAAGTATATCTCATCAATAATTAGATCATATCTTTGTGGTAAGATAATATAGTTTCTGGTAAGAAAATCTTTTATGTGTTGTGCTCTGCATGTGTGTGCATCTGTCTAGGAAAAACTGAATTCTGTCTGTCACACACACACACACGCACACACACACACACACACACGCACACACAGAGAACCCATGGATTACAGTAACCTTTATAGCCTTTTCTTTATCTGAATGTCTTTGATAATCTGTAAAAACTATATGCCCTATTTCCAGGAAAATATTTTTCTAGATGTGTCTAGATGCATGTGCATTGTTTTGCATGCATCTATAGACTATTTTGGGTTACAATAAACCATGAAGCTTCATCTGCCAAAATTTGTGATTCTCGAACTCAGATTTACCAAAATGAACAAAAAAGGCAGGAGGTGGGAAAGGGGTGGCAGTAGTGGTGGTGGATATTTCAGGATCCTCCAGTTCCTCTCAATATCTGAGGCAGGTGGCTTAAAGGTACTGCTTCTTTTAGTTAGCAAGAGATGTTCTTCTGAACCATCCCTCTTTCCCCCAAAAGTAATCTGTTGGAACTTTGTTAAAGCTGAAGAAGTAGTCACTGCTTAATTATGTAGAGGGAATTTTGGAGTGAATTCTCTAGAAATATAACTTTAGTTAGTCTTGGATAACTTGATGATTCAGTACAAGCGGCCGAGGTCAAACTTGGAAATGCCACAGGCAGCAATGGCTACGTAATTTGTGGTGCATCCCACAAGTGAAAATGCTGGGCCTCCTGTTCAGAAAGTATCTAGAATTTCAAGATGGTCAAAGAAGAGTATTAAACCATGTGTGGGGCCCTTGTAAGCATGGGATCCTGTGTAACTACATAGGTCATTCACCCATGAAGCTGAGCACAGGAGATATAGAGACATTGAGAGTCTCAGTAACTAACACAAAATCAAAACTTGCTTAGAAAGAGAGGATTGGTCTTATTTTTGGTGGGAGAGCAGAGGCAGGAAACAGAAGGAAGATGATGGGAGAGAATTTGTGAAGTTCTGTCTTATAAATAATGCTTTTCTTTCCTTCATATTTTCCTGGTGGGGCTGAACCTGGAAATTCAATGTGGGGTCACAGCAGTTTATTGCCTTTTCTCACACATGTAGCGCAAGTTAACAGGAACTTGTCAGCTGTCTTTCTAGGGTGGAAAGCCCATGGCAAGGGGGTCAGGTAGGCGAACTGGCCGCTCTGTGTGCCCTCCATTCCTACCCCATCCTCCTACATTAGGCAAGCATAACAAGGTGTTATGCTGCCCCACTGATGCTGAGAAAAATGCCCAGGGAAGACGTCCTGTGAGACTGGGAGCAACAGGGGACTTGGATAGTGGGACTGGAATAGCAGAGTCCAGACTGCAGCACTAGAAGCGTATTCTGCCCTAAGGCAACTCCCCAGCACCTCTAGTCTCTGAAGAAACCCAAGATAGGGCCAAAGCCACTGCCTAAAGGGATAAAAGAAGTGCTCCCAAGGAAAAAAAGATGAAATATTTCTAAATAAGAATGATAACTGAAGTAACAGGCCTTTCCGGAGAAAGCAGAGCTAATGAAACAGAATATGAATGTAAAATGGTCCTAAATGAACATTCTCAGAGAGATAAGGGGAGTTTTTGAAAGCATGCAGCAGGAAAAAAGAAGAATTAATTTAAAGATTTGACTTGAAAACATAACTTTTCAGATAAAAAATTAGAGGAACAGTTGAAATTGCAGAATGCGTACAGCTGAGACACAAATCAGTGAACTGAAAGGTTGGGTCACAAAACTACCTGGAAGATACTGGGAAGGGAAACTATCAGGAAGAGCTGGAACCCATGAGAAATGTTGAGAGTCATGAAACACAGAAATAAACGTGTCAAAATCCATAAAATAGAATTCTCAGAAAGTGAAAAAGGACCAACAGAGGAAGAAATATGAACAAGAATTTCTCAGGATTAAAGAAAGGTAAGAGCTCAGGATTAAAAGGCTGATAGGGTACAAAACAAGACTGTGAAAAACAAAAATGAATACCCACACAGTTTATAGCAAAATTTAAAAGCATAAAGACAAAGAGAAAATTTTTAAAGCTTCTAGGTCAAAAGAAAAGACCCTAAGAAATGCCAGAATATGTCAGGCTTCTCAACATTTAACACCGAAGAATGTCTTCAGAGTTTTCAAGGAAAAACCCACCCAGATTAACTACCATTTTAATAAAGAAATTCTCCAACCTACAAAGTTTAATAAAGTTTCTCACTCAAAGATCCTATTTGAAAGGAACAAGATCATGTCCTTTGCAGGGACATGGCGAGCTGGGGGCCATTATCCTCAGCAAACTAATGGAGGAACAGAAAATCAAACAACACATGTTTTTGCTTATAAGAGGGAGCTGAATGATGAGAACACATGGACAAATGGTAGGGAACAACACACACTGGGGACTGTGTGGAGGCTGGGGGGGGAGAGTATCAAGAATAGCTGATGGATGCTGGGCTTAATATCTAAGTGATGGCTTGATCTGTGCAGCAAACCACCATGGCACACGTTTACCTGTGCAATAAGCCTGCACATCCTGCACATGTACCGCAGAACTTAAAATAAATTTGAAGGAAAAAAAAGAAAAGAGCCTATTTGAAATGCTCCTGGGAGACACGGTCTGCCGAAAAGCAAGATCAATGTCTTAGTCCACTTTGGTTGCTATAACAAAGTACCATAGACTGAGTGGCTTATAAACAATATACACATATTTCTTATTGTTCTGGAGGCTGGAAGGCTGAGATTAGGGTGCCAGTATTGTCAGGATCTGATAAGGGCCCTCTTCTGGGTTGCACTGAGAGCTTCTTCTTGTACATGCATATGGAGGAAAGGGCATTCTAGCTCTCTGGAGTCCTTATAAGAGCATTAATCCTATTCATGAGTGCTCCACACTCATAACCTAATCACCTCCCAAAGGCCCAACCTCCTAATCACATCACCTTGGGGAAGAAAATGTCAACATGTAAATTTTGGGGAAATACAAACATTCAGTCCATTGTAATCAATTTGGATGAAGAAATGGATATGGGAAAAAAAACTTTTATGAAGAAGCTGATCAAGCTTATTAATGTCTGAAGGAGATATGATTTTTAAAAAGCTGTGTCATTTTACCAATAAAGAATCGACATGCTAGATAATACTACCCGTGCAAGGGCAAAAGAGATTTAAGGAAATGTATGCTCAAGTTTTTACTTGTTTGGGAGACATGGATATCAATAAACTTAAACATAGAGAAAAGTATGCATAAGAATGGGACTTAACAAATTAAGAATAATCTGTGGAAGGAAAAAAGCAAAATATATAACATTCAAGTGGCAGAAAAAAATTTGATCTAAATAAGGATTTCCTCTATGTCATGGAAGTTAAAACACAGACTTACAGCTGAATACACCTAGGTCTAAATACTGATTGTGCCACTTATCACTGTGTGACAACAAGCAATTAAACCCTGCGAATCTTGGTTTCATCTTTGTAAAACTGGAATGATAATTCCTATCGTGACGGATTTAAGTGGGGGTGCAGTAAAATACTATTCTTATTGTGCTTAGTGCTATGCCAAGGAATTGTAAATGCTCAATAAATGACAGCCAGCCCAGTTTAGATTCATATTTCTGGTGCTAACCTAGCTCTGCCTTGGTTTGGAATCAAGGACACAGATTAATGCTGAGATTTTTTTTTCCCTGAAGATATCCTGGGCCCACAACTTAGAGTGGCTACCTTTCAGTTTCTTTAATTGTAACATGGCACTAAAATTGCCACTATTTCATAAGTTTACTGGGACGATTAAATAAATTCATATATATGAAGTACTTAGGACCTATTAAGTGCTTTACATGTTACTTACTATGATGATTTTCATGCTTAGTCTTATACTGAAGTCTCCAGAACACACCATTTGCCCCTTAGAAAATTCCCTCAATGTGAGAGTACAGATGTAACCAATCTTAAAACATTTAAGGCATAATGGCAGTGAACCACTCTAGAACATTTGCCTAGTCTCTTTGACATGGAAGTCATTCATCAAAGAAACAACTGCAAGGTCCAACTCTGTGAAGAAGCATTCTTGGTCTTGAACTTTGGCATATACTTTGTTGGACAGAGGAATAAAATAGCTTTAAGAAAGATGGTTACCAGCTGGTTATTACTTTCAAATTCCAAGATGTCTGTCTTGCAAAGCACACAATAGCATACGAGGATTCTTACCAATTGCATACTTTGGTAAAATAGTATTGTATAGGTGTGATATTTACATGCTACTCTTCATGAATTAAAAATATTTGTACAGACTTACAGTCAGTAAACATGTGCTTTTTGTACGTTTGACAGGAATAGTTATTCCATATCTTCTCTCATGAAGACACAAGATATAACCTTATAGTTAATGTGAGTTTTAAATCTATCCTGACTTGGTTTTATGTTTCACTTCATGGATTGCCAAGTCATTTAACTTTAATATACCTCTGTATCCTTATACTGAGTCCTGCACTGTGATCTCGCTGACAGAACCTATATCATAGAATTATTTTAAGGATTAAATGAGATTAGGCATGTAAAAGGCCAGAAGTGGAGAAATACTCAGTAATTGTTGGTGCTAATTGCAATTAAGATGATGATAATGATGATTATGGAGTGGAGGAGGGGTATGCATTCTATGACTGTGAGGACTATTCCCCTCTAGCCTCCCTCCCATTCCCGCAAAGTTAAAAATACGATGTTGAAATTAAGTCTAACTAGCTTAATAAATGAATGTAAATAAACAAAATGCTTAAGAGCACAATGTAGCATATTTGTTTCTCTCTTGCCTCTAATAATGATTCACATAAATAATTTCGACTTCACACTACTGAGAGATTAGGGTAGGTCTTTTTTCTGCTTTTAGATTGGATGAGATGTTGTATCCAGGGGCACAATACACCAGCAAGAATGACGATCATGTTTCTTATGAGACCTGGAACACACCCCTTTTTTCACCATTTCTTTGATGAAAAGTGGCCCCATTGTAATTTTCATGTAAGATTTATTAAATTGTCACAGAGTCATACATACTCTAGCAGAAGATACTAATGACGATTCTAAAGATGCATTCCTTTGTAACCTTCAGGCTGTAATAGACTAGAAACCAATGTCTGACATGAAGATATGGAGATAGAGTCATGTGTCACTAAAAGTGAAGTTGCAGATTCATTTTGGTGTGTTCCTTAACACTTTATTGTATAAAGTGACTCTGAATGGTGAAATGGTACTCAGTGTACTTGGCTGGAGGCAACTTTACAAAAATACTGAAAATAAAAAGGAGCCAGTGTCTGAAGAAATAATGGGTAGACAAAAATGCCTAGGCAATAGTCAGAGCCCAAAATAACCAGTCACATCAGCTCAGAGTACTTAGCCAGAAGGGTTGCCTGACCAAACAGGGAGGATAATCAAGTATTTACAAGCAGGCAAGACTGGAAGGCATCCCACACCCATGATATCTTCTCATGAAAAAAAAGATTGTTAAAACAGACAATATATAATTGAGTGTTTACAACATGCCAGACCTTTGAATAATTGGTTTACATTTATTGATTCATGTACTCCTCATAGTCTTATGAATCTTTACAAATTTTATTGTCATTTTATAGATAAGGAAACTGAGACTCAGAAGGCTAAGTGACTTTCCAAAGTCACACATCTCAGAGATGAAAGTGCTGGAATTTGAGCCCAGGAGATCTGGTTCTGTAGCTGGGAGATAGGAAGGCATCATTCAAAGCTTATGGGCAGGTGGTGTGGTGGTGGTGGGCGGGGTGCCAGGACTCTTGTGCTTAACCACTATACTACCCTGTCTTTAGCTGATGTAATGTAAACAGGTCTGTTTTGTAAGTCCCCTGAAGGAAATAAATGTCATGTGGAAGATTTTATAATATCTGAGACATAGGAGCACACAGCTCTGCTTTGAATTCCCAGTAGTGTTGTCATATGCCCTAGTTTGTCCAAGACAGCCCTGGTTTATGCCTGTTGTCAAGGCATAATCAATAATAGCTCTCTAAAAAGTGTCCCAATTTGGAAGATAAAGTATATAGTCACCCTTACATAGACAGCCAAATGGTTAATCCCTGGGTAAGACTAAACCCACTTGAAGGCCCTTGAAGTGCTAGGCTAATGATTTCTTATATCCACAAGAGATGAATGGGGTTGAAGAGAACTTGTTCTGTAATAGGAATACTAAGGAAGTAACACCCCTCACACCCAGAAGAAAAGGAAAACAGAGAAACCAAATAGAAAACAGCAGGATCCACAAACTAGACAGCATAATTAGATTTAGTAAAAACTACTCCAAAGAGGGCATTTTCATTGAGCTTATGCTGCCAAAGGCAACAGCTAGGATAAAAGACTGATTTCCTCAGAGAAAATTTGAGGTGAATTCCAATCATGTCTGGATTGCTTTAATATCCATCCAGGCATTGGAACCCAGCCCTAAATATTAGGAACTGTGTGACATGGAGCGGAGTTAATTTAGTAGAATTTGTTCACAGCTTATTGTAGTCAACATGAATCCATTTTGCCAATATCAATATGTCAGCTTTCTGAGGGAGTTCACGCATGGGGTTGGTCATCAATGAAGGAGTGCATAGGAGCTATTAAATTAATGAATTAGTGATTAAATTACCTCTTGTAGGGGAGCTAGTCCTTTCTTAGCTATATCTGTCCTCTGCATTTTTCCTGAAGTACATGTTGGGTTTTGTCTTTTCATAGTTAAAACAACTACAACTACACACATGATGACATGGAGCCCTCTCCAGTATCAGTGAACCATGGTATAATGCATAATTCTCAGCTGTTCTTAGTCAGTCTTCTGAAGGCTGGACCAGAGAAGGCAGGAAGCCACAAACTTCCTCATGTATCTTGCCACAGTGAGAGTGGCAACATTTCTCTGCAGGCCCACTAAAAATGCTCAGTGTTTGCAAAATATGGGGATACTAAATGTGAGAATCGTAGTCAGTCAGTCTAGAAGTTTTTGGTGATTTCATTCTTGTTGGTCACAAGTTCTTAAGGTCAGAGCAAAAAGCTTGTGTCTTTGGGATATTCTCAAGAACATGAGAGAAGAGGGAAGCCAGGATGGACCTTGGTGTTAGCTACACATGAAACTTCAACAAAATAAAGTTCCTATAAATAAATCTCACTATGTAATGAAAGTAAGAAAAGAATAATGTACTCAGTGAAATATGAAGTGTTGAGGTTTGATCACAAAAACTGGGTTTCTATTGTTAATATAGCAGAATGGGGTTTTTTATGGGATATACGGCAATGGAAAGACACCAACTCTTGATAAAGTGGAGTTGTAGAATGTTCCTCAGTTGGGGTTTGTCTGATGTTTTCTCATGAATAGATTGTAGCTATGAGTTTAGGGAAAGAATACTGCAGAAGTAAAGTCCCTTCTCATCACATCATATCAAGAAGTACATGATATCAATATGACTTATTACTGGTAATGCTGTCACCTTGATTACTTGGTTAAGGTGGTGAATGCCAGATTTCTCCACTGAAATGCTACTATTTTTTCCCCTAACACACTCAATTCTTTAGAAGTAAGTCTCTAAGTCCAGTTCACATTCAAGAGGAGGGGAATAAAGAAAGTGCCACCTCCTAGACAAAGTTATATCAAAGAATTTGTAATCCCCTAATTATAAGCTATTTGGATAGAGCTTTCGGACATCAAGATAAAAGCCTCCAAATGCCTGGAGAAAGTATTATTCAGTATCAATATGTTAACTCTCAGAGGGTGTTCACATGTGGAGTTGTTAGAATTAATGTCTTTGCAATGACCAGGTAGGCAGTTTCTTAGAAAGCTATAGAAATCCAGTCAAGTATGTCAATTTATGTTTCACTAAGTTTGATTATGCTTTATTTCCTATCCAACTTGCCATTGGTAAAATTGGTACTGAGATAAATAGATTTTTGTGCTATTAATGCACACCAGAGTGTGATTGAAGAATACTTGAAATAATTGCTACTATACTGGCTCAAAATTGTGAATCAGAAACCTCTGGGAAACTTTCATTTAACCTGAGCTGTTTTTAAGCCTATTGCTTCTGCCACCATTTTCAATGGAATTTTATCCTTCCATTTTTTTTGTTTTTTTTTTTTTTGCTTTTTTGGAGGTAATCTTTGTGAAAGCGTCATAGAAAACCAGGTGCAGAGTTTAGCTATACTTATTCCTGCAAACCAAATGCCTCTCTGTAGTGACGTGGGATTTGTTATTCTCTTTTCTTCATCTTCAAAGGCATTTAGGTCCCATCTGCACGTGGGACTGTGCTAGGCCTTAGACAAGCAATTTAGTGGAAACAAATTCTACCCTCTGGGGACTTCCATCTATTTTGGTCAGGCGAATCTGGTGGCTATAACAAACAACCCCCGAATCTCAGTGGGTTAACACAATACAGCCTCATTTCTCATTCACTTCATAGTTCAGTAAGGGTCAGCAGGGGCTGTGGTCTTTGCAGCCATTTGGGGACAGAGGCTCTATCTATCTAGTGCCTTCTCCCTCCCATAGGACCTCAGAGGCCTCCACTGAAACTCCTAACTTCAGTCAGCAGACAAAAGAAAAGGAGGGAGTATACAGGAGGAGGTTTTAGAGGCCAGATCTGGAATTTATGCTCCTATCTAACTATAATGGGCTGGAAAGTTTGGTCTGTCTGTGTACCAGGGAGGAAAAATCATAAATAAAACAGGATTTTATGAACACACAGCTGTCTTTCCCATACCCCATACCTGCCATCAGAGACATATCCTTACCTTAAACAACATAGTTACCCTATAGCACTGCTTTTTATTTTTTGTCTAGAGATTATTTCATTGGTAAAGTTGGTGCTGAGATAAAAGCATTTTTGTCCTTTTAATACATACCACAGTACAGTTCCAAAATTATTGAAATAATTATTTCTATACTTTCCCAATATTAGCTTGTACATCTTTCTGGTAGGCATATGGCATACCTGGGATTTGGTCAATTATCAAGAGTGTTTACAGGTTCAGTTGAAGTCAAATATTTATTCTGTCATGGTAGATAATTAGGGAACCCAGAGTAATGTATTTGAATACTGCCTCTGGGTATTTGGAAGGTTTCTTCTTGCTGTCTGAAAGCTCCATCCAAATAGCTTATAATTAGGGGATTACAAATTCTTTGATACAGCTTTGTCCAGGAGGTAGAGTTTTATTTTCCTCCTCTTGAGTGTGGGCTGGACTCAGTGATCTGCTTTAAAGAATAGATAAAGAAAAAGAAAAAGAATAGTAGCTCTTCAGTGGAGGAATCTGGAAGATACAACTTTAATCAAGTGGTCAAGATGACAATATCACCAATAATGAGTCGTTATCAGTAACAAGTCATGTTGATATCGTATATTTGGTATGACGTGATAAGGGTACTTCATCTCTGTGGTATTCTTTCCCCAAACCCACAACCTTGGTTTAATCATAAGAAAACATCCAACAAACCCCAACTGAGGGTTATTCTACAAAATATCTGACAAACACTCCTCAAAAGTGTCAAAATTGTGAAAGTCAAGGAAAGACTGAGAAACTGTCACAGATTGGAGGAGTAACTAAAGAGACACGATGACTAAATGTAATGTAAGATCCTGGATTGGGTTCTGGCACAGAAAAATGACATTAGGAAATAAACTGGAGGAATCTGAATGCGTTAGTCAAGGTCTTCCAGAGAAACAGAACCGATATAATATTTATGTGTTTAAAATAGGAATTCACTCAATGCTATTATGGGGGCTGAGAAGACCCACAATCTGCTGTCTGCAAGCTGGGGAACCAGGAAAGCTGGTGGTGTAATTCAGTCTGAGTCCAAAAGCCTGAGCACCAAGGAGCAGATGGCATAAGTCTTGGTCCAAGTCTGAAGGGCTGAGAACTAAGGGGTTGGGAGTGCAGAAGTCTAGGTCTCGGTTTGAATTCAAAAGTCCTGAGAACCAGGAGCATCTACATCTGAGGGCAGGAGAAGATGAATGTCCCAGCTCAATAAGAAAGAGAATTTGCCCTCCCTCTACCTTTTGGTTCTATTGGAGCCCTGGGTGGATTGGATGGCCATCCACATTGGTGAAGACAATCTCTTTTACTCAGTTGAATCTACTGATTCGAATGCTAATCTCTTGTGGAAACACCGTCACAGACGTACCCAGAAGCAATGTTTTACGAGCTATCTGGGTATCTCTGAGTGTAGTCAAGTTGATGTATAAAATTAGTCATCACATTGAATGAAGCCTATAGATGAGTTTGTAGTATTGTATCAAGGTTAGGGGAATCTTGGTGAAGGATATATGAAAACTCTGCATTATTCTTGAAAATTTTCTGTATAGCTAATATTATTTCATTATTAATAGTTAAAACCAAAACAAAACAAGATTAAATTTTTAAAAAATGAGGTGATAGCCTCAGGGAGGAAACAAAATTAATGATGGAAACAGAATTTCAAGGGTAAAAGAGACATTTTACATAATCCCAATTTACCAACTTATTTTTGCAGAAGAGGAAAATAAGGCTCAGAGAGGCAAATCAAACTGCCACACATTTTAGAGGAAATAAATAGTACTTGCATCAAAATGAAGGGCTGATAATTCCTAATCTAATATTCTTGCCCTAAATTATTGTTGAGCTATTATTAGGTTGGCGAGAAGTAATTGAGCTTTGTGCCATTAAAGGTAATGGCAAAAATAGCTGTTACTTTTGCACCAACCTAATAATTTTGGGGGAGGGGTGAGAGGAGAGATGTAGCAATAACACAATAATAAACATAATCCATTACTTATGTAGCATGTACTAGGACTATTAATCCTATTTTTTTTTCTGGCAAATCTCTAGTCTGTTATCTATAATCTCTCCCCAATACTGCATACACCCACCTACACTGATTTGTAGATAAGTAGAATGAGATTCAGGCAAATGAAGTAACCTGTCAATGTTTCATGGCCAATAATTTTAAAAATCTGTATTGAAACTCAAATCTTTCTAATACCAAAGATCAAGCCCTTTCCATTACATCATGGTGCTTCCTTCTCTAACTAGAAGAGTAGTAAAGCCCATGGAAAAGATGAGGGAAGAAATATCTAGAAGCTGTCAGGTGGGTGGGTGGCAATGATCTGTTTTAAAATATTTCTTGGGGTACCAGAATTGTAATCTGTGCCCCTAAATTTCAGAAAAGAAATTAGTTACTAAGCAAGTGAGTGAGACTGAGGCAAAATGGGTTGGTTGCTTGTAATTTTAGGGGCTCTCCTTTGAGAAAAGGATCAAATGGCTTATTTGATCCCTTTGAGTAGCTTTTAGTATGATCAAAATATTTGGTTAAGTGGTATGTTGATCTGGTGAGAGAGCAATACTCTATCCTTCAACCCTTGATGTATATCATAACATTAACCATTGACTACACCCGTCCTCTGTGTCTGGTGCAGTGATATATTACATTTATTATTTCTACTTCATACATTGGAAGGGAACTATTATCTCAGTTTCACAAAAGAAATGACTGTTGCCCTTTTACCTGTCCCTGCCAATGTGCCAAATATAAAACAAATACAATTTATACGAAGAAGTTAATATAAAAATGTGTGCATATTAAAAAGCATTTTCAAAGGCAGACATTTCTAATAGAGTTCCCTCAACAATCATTTCATACATCGTGCTGCCATTTCCAGGCATTCTCTAATGAAACTTCTATTAAATTTGGGGACTAGTCAACAACTTGTTTAATTGCTGGAAACTTAGTTTCTAGAAATAGAAATATCAGGAAAGCAACGAACTGCAGTTCAGCTCGCAAAATTCTTCTCTCTTCCATTCCTCACTCAGTCTGCTCTTGATGTTGAGGTTGTAGCTTCTGGTTCTCTTAGTATCTGTGGGTGTCCAGTCCCACCTACCTCCGTGGTCCCTGGTGATATGAAGGGGCCTCACAGAGTGACATGGAGGCAGTGTCTTTTTCAATTCCTAAAGAAGGCCCTGGCAACACTTTGCAGGATCCAGGTCTTTGGCCCATCAGCAATTAGTATGTCCCTGACACATTTCTTTGTCTTTTCCTTATCAACTAGAACTCCATCAGTCATTACTGAAGCCAAATAGAGGCCACGGCTGATTTCCAGACTTTCCTCATCAGGGCTATGATTTTTTTAAAAGAGTTCTGAGTCCAGAACCCCTGTTAATTCATGTGTATCTATAAATGCTTCTCTGCTTAATAGTGTGTTAGCTGACAGTGTTTCCCATAGGATTATTTTTATTATTATTTTGTATGACATTCTTTATAATCATATGGCTATCACTGCTCTCTACTACAGGGGAGTCACAGGGGAGGCCTCTCCAAGTTAAGTGCTAAATAGGAATGAAACAATCTATTCTAATAAAACACAGTTTTTTTCCCTCCCAGTTGAGTGTTCAGTTTGAGTAAATTTCTCACTGATAACAGTTGATGTAGTGTTTTCAGTATTTTGTTTGCTCCTTCCTACAATTGTAAAAAGAGCAAACCAAATGAGAGAAATTAAACAAGGCACAACCAAGATGACTGCGTCAGGTACATTAATGAAACTGTCTAATATATGTAAGTTGGAATTAAGCTCTGAACAGTAGTGGGGCACCTGAATTCTATTTCTTAGAGTTACTGAGCAAAAAGCAAGGTGCAGTGAAGGAAAAGGAAATAGCTGCCTCTATTTAGTGACCAATATTCTTCTCTATTCTTTATGGTATGGCTCATACTTATGAATGTTAAAAATATAGTATAATAAGCTATAATCAACCAGCATTTATTCAGCTTCTAGTGAGTGCCAGTTGTCATGCCAGGAGTCAAGGAAATCAATTAGACACAGTTACTGCCCTTTTTAGGAGCAAGAACCAAGTAAACAGAGAAGTTATTCATCAATACAAGTTTATAAAAACTACAGAGAAGGGAGTAATTCACCAGAGAGGCTAGAATTTGAAGATTGGATAAGATTTTACCTAGAAGAGAGTCAACTGAAGTGCATTTTACATGCAAAAGATACAGCATTATGTGGAGGCATAATGTTGAACCAATATGGTATATTTAGGAAACTCTAATGAGCTTCTTCTAGCTGCTGGAGGGACAAGGGCCAGGGATGATGGTGGAGATATGGTAGGAAACATTGTTGAAGAGTTGAGCAGAGACTAAATTATGAGGAGCTGGTTAGAATTCATTAAGCATTCAGTACTTAGTTAGGCACAACCTGTGATGCAACAGATATCCTGGACACTGTTGCTGCTCTTAAAGAATTATGAGCAAGCCGAGAAGGGAAACCAACATACGTGAAACAATTAGAACACAATTAAGAACTCAATGATGCATTATTGACTCTAAGTGCAGCCGGAATTCAAAGAAGGTACAGAAATCAATATAGTCTCGAATAATCACAGAAATAAAGAGAAGGTTGGATTTGAGCTGTCCCAGGAAGAATGGAAAGCCTTGGATCAATTGTTCTTAACTGGGACTAGTACTACTCCCCAGTGGACATTTGAAAATGTGTGGATTTATTTTTAAATGTCGCAATGGGAAGGAGGGAGGGTGACTTTAGGCATTCATTGAGCCCATGATGCTAAATGCCTTGCAATGCACAGGAGCTACTCAATGAAAGATTACTTTCTCAAATGTCTCATACCCTGTTCAGCAACACTAATTATACAAGTAGAGAGCAGAAAGAGTAGATTCCAAATTGAAATATAAGAATTATAGGTACACATCACTCTTGGTCATTAAAGAGACTTAATTTGATAATACAGAAACCAATTTTATTCCATTTTAAACCTATTAATTTTCTCAGAATCTTTCAGAAATTACATGATTAAACAGGCTTTTTTTTGGGACAGGATTGCAATCAAGTACTATTTGGGTTTAGACAGAGGAGATAAACACGCAAATTGGCAATTTAACTAGAACCTCAGCTTAGCACCTAGCTATCTCATTCCCTCACCAAGCACCATGCACCCATTCTCCTGCCTCTGTCCATCCACTATGGGATGACTCGAATTCTCTCTCAACTCCACCTGCTCTGCCACTCTTCTACTGATATCACAGCTTCTGCCCACTCTTGGTTTCGGTTTACTGCCTTCTCTGAGAGTCTCAGCTTCTTCCCCCATCAACAACTGCCAAATCTCTACATCTCATATTCAAGTTTCCCAAGAATATATTTCTGATCAGTTTGGCCCATGGGCTTCTATCCCTGAAGGCCAAAGCCCTGGTACTAGCCCACATGGTGGGCCACTGGCTGACTTGAAGATTGCTTGCCTTATACCCTTGAGTTAGGTCCTTCTCCTTTCAGTTAGTTGTGGACAGAAAGATGTGATCATAAGCACAGAGCAGGTGGACCTATGCAAGAGAAACTGAGCCACAGCTCCAGCAACAAATGCAGTGGCTTTTCAACAATGGCTCTGGCTGAAATAAGAAGGTTCAATGGAAATGGAACTACAGGATCTGCTATTCATAGTCACAATTAAAAAAAAATAAAAAATACTGGCCAGGCACGGTGGCTCATGCCTGTAATCCCAGCACTTTGGGAGGCCGACGTAGGTGGAACACGAGGTCAGGAGATCGAGACCATCCTGGCTAACACTGTAAAACCCCATCTCTGCTAAAAATACAAAAAAATTAGCCAGGCATGATGGCACGCACCTGTAGTCCTGGCCATTTGGGAGGCTGAGGCAGGAGTATTGCTTGAACCCAGGAGGCAGAGGTTGCAGTGAGCCAAGATTGTGCCACTGCACTCCAGCCTGGGTGACAAAGCGAGACTCCATCTCAAAAAAAAATATCAAATACTAATTTTGGTAAGTACACAGTGTGGAATAAACAAACAACCACTTAGAATACTTGCCATCGCATTTATACCTATAGATCATGTCATGTTTAAATTCAAGTGGTACTATTTTCAAATATAAAGGTTAGTGGGTCTACTCTCACTTCAAATTCAGCAACTACAAAATTTAACTCAGATTTCTTTTTCTTTTCTTTTTCTTTCTTTTTTTTTTTTTTGGGATGGAGTCTCACTCTGTCACCCAGGCTGGAGTGCAGTGGTGCGATCTCAGCTTACTGCAACCTCTCTGCCTCCTGGGTTCAAGCGATTCTCCTGCCTCAGTCTCCTGAGTAGCTGGGAATACAGGCACCCACCACCACGCCCGAGTAATTTTTGTATTTTTAGTAGAGATGGGGTTTTGCCATGTTGGCCAGACTGGTCTCGAACTCTTGACCTCAGGTGATCCACCCACCTCAGCCTCCCAGGCGCTGGGATTACAGGTGTGAGCCACCGTACCCAGACCTCAGATTTCTTTCAGCACTAAATTACCCTCCAAGCCTTTATTTCCACTCATAGTAATAGAGATTTTATAGGAAGTATAGAACTAATTTGTTAAGGGGAATAGATCTTGGCTGTGAATTGTAACTATTCCAGACCCTACTTGTTAGAATGCTTCGGGCTCAAGATTGGTGGAGAGAAATAGCTTAGTAATCATATGAAACAAAGTTCGTAACATGGTGGTCTGCTAGCCAAACTGGGCGCACAAAAAAGTTTTTCATTTTGGCGAACACTGTGTTTCATGCACATTTGAATTAGAATGTACATAGATGGGAGGCATGAGGCAGAGATTTTAAAGCCTCCACCAATCCAGATGTGCCTACTAAAGAAGAAGTCATAGCTGAGTACCAGCTCCCTGGAAAATTGCAGATGTCACAGCAGAGAAGGGTGGGATGATGAAGTCAGGTGGGCAACAGTTTGTTTGACTTATAATTTAAAATACTTACACTTCACTTATTTTAATATGGCCATGCTCAACAACCACTGTCTGACACCTACAATCACGTGGCTGTCTCTTTCACCTGCATGTAGGACTGGTCTAGTGGGAAAAATAAATGTGCACTTAGAAGTCTAATTAAAACACACACTGTCAGCAACACCGCACTGAAAGCCCCATTAAGCATCTTATGAATGCCCAAGAGCACCCCTGCCCACATTTGGAGTGACACATTTTGGCTCGGCTGGTGACAATTAGGATCAGACCCAGGACACTGGAAGATATGCACTGCATCCCATATGGCCAAGTCTGTAGGTGGATTGTTCCCCTGGTGGCTGAAACTCAATGAAAAAGCTCTGGGTAAGAATTAGACAAAAATGATGGAGAATGCAAATTAGTATACTATGGATGGATCTGCATCATGTATGGCTGCATTATGGATTGGATTCAGCTGTCAGATGGTTATGTATTATTCATGATCAAACTCAGGGTAAAGACACCAGATGGCAAAGGCATATTCATGGTCAGATCATAGTTGTTAGATTAATTATAAATCTACATAAGAATTGGATAATAATAATTTTGACTGCCCTCAAAAGGATACTCTGCAGATCATCTAATCAAAAGTATTTTTATTATAAGATGCATAGGTTATTAGGCGACATTAAACATTTTATGTTGCCATAAGTTACTTTCCAAAAAGGCTGTATAGTAACATAACAATTTTTCACATTTCACTAACCTATGGTTTATTTGATATAGCTGGTGGTAACAGTGCCATTTCTTTAAAGGAATTGCAAATGATTTATGCTTAACTAGAATGTCAAGGGTCTGGCAAAACTGTTAGACAATAAAAATGTTTTTGTCTGCATTATTACAACTCATCATGTGCAAAAAGACTCCCTGAACCCAGGTTCTATCACTGTGTCATCAGCATCTCTGGATGCTGTCATCTTCTGATTATCCCTCTCTATCCTCCTCTACCTGTATTATGCTCTGTGTGGCTGACCTTATGGATTGCATCAGTGAGCCCTCTTGTTCTCTGGATTCTATTTGGTTGGCTAATGAAGAGCCCAAATGGGAGGCGGGAGCTGGGCGTGTGAATAGTCCCTTTACTCCCTTCCTGGGGGATCACCTCAGGCTGGCTTCCTCCATGCCAAAGCCACTGCTATTGTCGGGGGACCCTTTCCTTGCCTGCCTCTCTGGGCTCTAGAAAGTGAATGAATGGTTGAGGTTTTCTGCCATTACTAGCCCGGGGGTTTACATTATGCTTTGTGGTCTCCCTACATCCTGCCCACATCTTTATAAATAGTCCTTTTATTAAATTCTCCTCAAATACCTATTTTGAGAGTGCCATCTGTCTGTTTGGCTTTTTTTTTTCTTTTTTGCTAGAATTCAGACTAAAACATACCCTAAGCACAGGATCACAGAATCAAAGAATATTTTAGCTGCAAAGGAACATAGAAGATGATCTGTTCAATCCTTCAGATTTTACTGATGATAAAACTGAGGTGGAAACATGTCAAGGAATTGGTCCAAAGTTACCAGCTACTATGTGACAGATCAGGGACCAGAATACAGATCTTTGCATCTCTCAGTGCATTTGCCACAACAGAATCATCCACAGAAGTTTGAAGACCACAGAACGTTTTCACTGAAGGTGTCCATCCAGTTCAGTTAGCCCCAAGGGGTTGGCTAAATGGAGACGTCTTCTACACACAACAACTTCCGGTCAGGGTATCAGCAGTAGCTCCAGAAAAGGACTCAGTGAAGAGGCTGGTGATATTTAAAATCTAAAAATCCATAAAATTTTTTTTGAGCAGTTTCCAAAGGTCTTGACTAAACTTGGCTCCCAGAATTTTACCTTAGTCAGTAGGGATGGCCAAGGGGAATGCATAAGATGGTCTTAGTGCCCAGGTGTTCTCCCTAGACAGATGGAGGGGATGGGCAGGGGAATGGTTGCAATTAGGTGAGACAGGTGTCAATATACAGGCATTAGAGAACAGAGAAAAGGGTAAAATATTAGGTTGATGCAAAAGTACTCGCGGTTTTTGCCATTACAATTTCAATGGCAAAAACCATGATTACTTTTGCGTCAACCTAATAATTAGCATGAATGGGATGCTTATGTGCCAGAAACTGCACTGAGGGTTTTACCTTCATTATTTCCTGTAATTCCATCCATAACTGTCATTTCACAGATGATCAAATTTAAGCAAAAAGAAGGTATACCGATAGTGAGTGAAAAACCAGCCCCAGAGGAGACCTAAAGTTCTGTACACGTTGAGAACACAGTAACGGTGGCAACAAAGAACATAAAATGTTTATTATTGCTCATCACTGAATAAGGTCTGGGGATAAACAAGAAACAAAGATCAAGAAATAAGCACCATGAACTAGAAAGACCTAGTTGCTATTGTAGTGTTTGTATCCTATGGGATGTGGGGCTGTGGTCCTACGAAAGAAAGCAGATGACTAGAATATAATCTGAAAATTTATAGTCTGGAAGGACAAGGTATTGTAGGGACACAAGAGAAGGACCAGCAACATTGGCAAGAGAAAGCATGGGGTAATGAAGGTTTAGCAGAGAAAGGGAAGTAAGAACTGAAGGTGGAGTTTACAGGATGGGAAATGTGTTTCAGTTAATGTGAAGAGCGTGTGCCCAAATTTGCTATTTAGGAAACGTTTGGCAAATTAGTTCATTGGGGATAATCGTAGAGGTCAGATGGAAGCCAAAGAGAGTGAGACTGAAAAGCTAAGTCAGGGAGTCAGAGACAGTACAAGTGGAGCTTGTAGGTCACGTTAAGGCATTTGGATTTCTTTTTCCTAAGAGTATTAGAGAGACATTGAGAGTTTTAAATAAAGAGATGATGTGACCAGATTTTCAGGGGTCACCGACCCTCGGACAGAGATTGACCTCTGCTCTGGTTTCACTGGGTGGATGAAAAGACTGTGCTCTGTTTAGGGTAAGTGTACAAGACAGCCAGCATGAGGTTGAGCTCACAGAGGCACATGGGTGTTAATTATCACTGGCAGAGAGCCTGGCCCCTCTGGGATCCCAGTAGTTCTGTCACTGAACAGTGCTTCGCTATTTGTCGGTCTATTTGGCATTCTCTGCCTAGTTCCAAGTAATTTGAATTTACTTTTTTATCTTGCTTTCCTTTAGTTTCTTTGTTCTGATTTAAAGGAGAACCTGAGATGTTGTTCAGCAGACATGAATAATTATTTTCATAGTATGATATTGTAAGTAGTTGCCATCTCTTTTTAACTAATCTCCTCCGTGTTTTGTTTGCTTTTCCTTTTCCCATTCAATAAACTCCAGCCCTGAGCTTCAACAGTGTTTCAGGATCTTTAATGGCCTTGGAAGGACATGAACAACTTGACCTTGAGTTTGCATCTATTAATAGCTGTGTGGTACAATAAGAACTTGCTGAACTTTAAGACCCACAGCATTCACAGGAAGGATATTTCTAGGCGGGGGAAGGGGGGGAAGGAGAGATATTCCTTTGTGAAATGTGAATGGATACAGGACTCAGACTTCAGCTGCTGTCTGTATGTGCACTAAACTTTTTAAAGGAGTTACCTAAAATATGTTTACTGAATGAAAAGGTGAAGTGCTTGATTATTCTTTATAATAGTCAAAAGGTTCATGAAATAATGCCTACACTTACATGTGCATTTTAGCCTTTCCTCTTCTTTTCTTTCCTCTTTAATTCCACTCTAATTTAAAAGAAAATGCCAATTACAAACCACTAAATTGATTTCAGAACTCACTAATAATTGAGTTATAACCTGCAGTTTGAGAAGCATTGTTATAGAAGATTTAACAAAATATATATTTTTCTAGCATTCCTACTGTATCAAAGAACCTAATTTCACCTGAACTGTGGAGTTGCTAAGTCCTGTCTAATTGATTGGGGTGTCTGAGGATTGGTGAAGATATCTACAGAGATTCTCGCCTCATTAGATGGGTAGCGATATTATCATTGCTTTTTAAAAAAAGCCATGTCTTTATGTGTCTGTGAGATGATAAACTGTTGAATCTCACTGTATTTGGGAAGGGGTTTAGTAGTGTTTGAAGCCCTGTAATGGTTTCTTCCCAAAAAGAAATCTATTTTCAGCTCAAACTCTAATCAGCGAGTTACTCTTCTGACCAAAACAAATGACATGGTAGACATAATGCTGATCACCAACTCCAAAATAGCTGCCTAGAATTCAGAATGCTAAGATCAGAGATAACTGCAGGGCTAGGCACATCAGAAAAAGTGTCATTTTTGTGTGTTCTAATGTAATTGAAAGCATGCATTTTTTTCAGTCTATTGAAGGGACCAATTGCACTTAGAATTGTCATTAAGTATATCTTAGTCCTGGAAACAAGTGGAGGGACAGAGACTTGACAGTTTTCTGTGTGCTGTGATGGAAATTTTAAAACTTTTTCCGTGCTGGCTGGCATGGAATAAAACCGTGGAAATGATGTAAGCCTGAAAAAATAATCACAACAGTAAAAGCAAGAAATGACTGAACTCTCCACCCCGAAACTACAGAATATACATTCTTCTTATCACCACATTGCACTTACCCTAAAACTGTTAATCAGAATTAAAACACTCTTCAGCAAATGCAAAAGAGTTGATATCATAAAGAAGAAAGACATCTTCTCTTAGTGGTTCTGGGGTAAGAGGTTTCCCCCAATTCTTTGGTGAGGGAAAAATTAAAAATTGATTTCAGAGATTCAAAATGTATGCTGTTTGTTAATTACAATCATACTTCAAATAAATGAGTGGTTGATTACATGGTTTTCCTTCCAGACTGTGATCTTAGTCATTCTCATCAAATGATTTGTGTAGGGTTCATAAGTCATGTCTATGACTCAAATCAAAATAGTCAATTCCATTCTTAACTGATTCTGTCCTTGCTCTACATATCACTAACGAATGTAGTTTCTGCTGTCATTCAGATAATATCATTTTCAGAAAATGTTTTCCTTTCCTTAGGACTTGAGTTATTGGAAGTCCAACAAAAATTGTCAGAATGGAAACTAACAAATGAATCGTCTTGCTGCTTATTCTCTGCAACATTTTGAAGTAGACCATGCTTGTTTGTCAAATCTACTTGCTGTCTCTCTGTAGGAATCTCTTTCCTTTCAATATTACCTTCCTCAGGAGCCCAGTTCTTCAAAGATTCTTTCCCTGTTTTCTGGCCGTTGACTTCTCTTTCCTGCCAAAAGCATACCTCTATGTGTTGTAATGTCTCAGACCTAGAGAAAATGTCCTAAGAATTTACTAAAATGTTAATAAATTAAGGAGGATACCTCTCCTGAAAAACATTTTCACCTTAACTGACTCCTATGCTGTAACCCATAGGCTAGACATAATTAGGTTTATGCTTTCATTTTTTAACCTAGTTGAAGGACCTCAGGCTCAAGAAAATTAACTAGTCCTGGTTCCTCCACAGAAGGACTATTCTACCTGCCAGATTTTCTAGAATCTTGATCCATGATTGAGATATTGTTTTTCTTGAGGGAAAGATGGCAAGGTTGTTTTCTGAGCTTTAAAGTTATCCACAGAGGGACGGAGTGGCTAAGGTAGTTGATGAGAAGCAGGTACAGTCCATGGCTCTCACAGAGAAGAATGAAAACAGTGAGTGAATTCAGCACCTTTAACTGAAATATCCAGGTTCTCGCATTGAGACTGACTAGGTAGATGGCTCCACCCATGAATAATGAAGAGAAGCAGAGTGGGGCGATGGCCCATCGGGGAGTGGTGTGGAGCCAAAGGAACCCTCACCCCCAGGCAAGGGACGCAGTGAGTGTTTGCGCAGCCCCGCCAGGGGAAACCAGCCTTCTTCCACAGATGTTTGCAACCCATGGATCAGGAGATCCCCTTGTGAGCCCTTGCCAACAGAACCTTGGGTCAGATACACAAAGCTGTGCAGAGTCTCAGCAGAGCAGTCGCTCAGGCTCACACAGAAACTCAGGAGTTTTACAGACTCCAGCCCTGGGAATCCTGGCAAGGTGGAAGAGCCATTCCTATACTCCCCTAGGAAGGGGGCTGTATCCAGGGAGCCAAGCAGCATCATTTCTGTGGGACCTACTTCCACAACACCTCACAATTTAAGACCCACTGGCTTGGAATTCCAGCCAGCTAGCACAACAGGCTGGAGACTGCCTGAGATGGACAAGTTCCCTGAGGAGGGGCCACCATCATTTCTGCAGTTAGGTCGACTCAGCCATTCTAGCCAGTTGAGGAGTCCAGGTGGTCTGGACAAGCTGGAATCCCCCACAATGCAGCACAGCTGTTATGCCAGATAGCAGCCAGACTGCTTTTAAAACTGGGACCCGAATCCATCTTTTATCACTGGGACGGGCCTACCAGTGGGAATTTCAGGACTCCAGCCAGAGAGATATATGGAAAGAACTCTGATCTTTCCCTGAGATGAAGACCCAAAGGGGAGTGGCAGCCTCCATTTCTGTAGTTTAGTCAAATAAGAAGTTCTAGCTTCTTGGCGCCAGGGAGGCCATGTGGTCCTGACAAGGATGAGTTCCCCACAACACAACACAGCTGTGCCAAATTGTGGTCAGACCGCTTATTTAAGTGGGATCTCAATCCATCCCTCCTCACTGGGAGGGCCCTCCCTGTGAGAATTTCAGCAACTCCGGCCAGGGTTATACAGATAGAACTGTGATCTCTTCCTGGGATGGAGCCACTGGAGGAAAGGGCAGCCGATGTCTCTGTGGCCTTTCCAGTGTGGTGGCTCTGGAGAGTTCAGGTGGTCTGGATGGGGAAGGGTTAACCCCAGTGTAGCACATCTGCTCTAGCATAAAAGCAGCCAAACTGCTTCTTTAAGCAGGTTCCTGACCCTGTCGTCCCTTCTGACTGGGTAACACCTCCCAACAGGGGCCTCCAGACACCTCCTACAGGAGTGTCTGGGCCGGTAAAAGGTCAGTACCCACCCTGGGATGGAGGTCCCAGAGGAAGAAGCAGGCTGGCATCTTTGCTGTTTCACAGCCTTTATTCATGATACCTCTAGGTAAGGGAAAAACCAAGGTGTAAGGAACATGGCTGCGCTGCAGTCAAGCAGGATAGGCCGAGGTAAACATCCTGTGTGACTCAGAGAGTTTGCAGCACAGGTGAGCAATTCTGTGTATAATGTAAACACAGCTATGTAGCCATAACATGGGAAGGCTATCATCACTTGGCTTTACGCCACTATTGTCTATAAAAGGTATAGTTGCCCTGCTGACACTATACAGGTGTGCTTGTGCCCCAGGGAAGGAGAGAGAGCGAACCAGAGCTGTCTGTCTTTGCAGATGGAAAAGGGAGACAGGACATAGCTTGGCTTGCTTGTGTCCAGAGGGAAACAGTTGAGCTGCTGACCCTGAAGGGAGACCCAGAGAGTTATGGTAAAGGGTTTAATTCAACAAGAAAGTCTAACTATCCTAAATATATGTGAACCCAATATAGGAGCACCCATATTCATAAAGTAAGTTCTTTGAGACCTACAAAGAGACTTAGACTCACACACAGTAATATTTGGAGACTTTAAAACCTCACTGTCATTATTAGATCATTGAGACAGAAAATTAATGAAGATATTCAGGACCTGAATGCAGCTGTGGATCAAGCGAAGCTGAGAGATATCTACAGAACTCTCCACTCCAAAACAACAGAATATATATTCTTCTTATCACCACATGGCACTTACTCTAAAACTGTTAATCAGAATTAAAACACTCTTCAGCAAATGCAAAGCAGTTGAAATCATAAGAAACCATCTCTCAGACCACAGTCCATTCAAATTAGAGCTCGAGACTAAGAAATTCACTCAAAACCACACAACTGCATGGAAATTAAGCAGCCTTCTCCTGAATGACTCCTGGGTAAATAACAAAATGAAGGCAGAAATCAAGAAGTTCTTTGAAACCAATGAGAAAAGAGACAACATACCAGAATCTCTGGGATACAGCTAAAGCACGGTTAAGAGGGAAATTTATAGCACGAAATGCCCAATCAGAAAGCTGGAATGATCTCAAATCGATGCCCTAACATCACAATTAAAATAACTAGAGAAGCAAGAGCAAACAAATCACAAAGGTGGCAGAAGACAAGAAATAACCTAGATCAGAGCAGAACTGAAGGAGATAGAGACACAAACACCCTTCAAAAAAATCAACAAATCCAGGAGCTGGTTTTTTGAAAAAATTAATAAAATAGATAGAATGCTAGCTAGACTAATAAAGAAAAAAGAGAGAAGAGTCAAATAGGCACAATCAGAAATGATAAGAGGGATATCACCACTGATTCCACAGATGTACAAACAACCACCAGAGAATACCAATCACCTCTATGCATATAAACTAGAAAATCTAGAAGAAATGGATAAATTCCTGGACGCATACACCTCCCAAGACTGATCCAGGGAGAAACTGAATCCCCAAATAGACCAGTAATGAGTTCTGAAATTGAGGCAGTAATAAACAGCCTACCAATGAAAGAAAAAAAAAAAAAAAAAAAAAGCCCATGACCAGGCAGATTTACAGCTGAATTCTACCAGAGGTACAAAGAAGAACTGGTGTCGTTTCTACTGAAACTATTCCAAAACTAATTGGGTAAATATTGCAGGGCTGATTTTACAAATAAAACACATTTCTGCTTACAGAGGCAGAGAGAAAAAGAGTATTTCTCCAATTCTTATAATGGAAAACAAAGACAGACAACTTGCAAATTCATGACTTTTCTTGAATCTACCAGAGAACTGACCACAGGGTAACTACCTGTTCCAAAATATAAGAAAGGATTGACCACTTTAGGGAGAAACAAATGAACAATGACTTGCCTGGTGTAAACACAAGTAGACATTGGTAAGAAGAGATCCACTGGGGTGATTAGAGAATTGGCAGAGGCTGAATATGCAGTGGTGAAGCCCCTAGGGACCACAGAAATTGGGTGAATCCACAATCTCTTCAGACTTTATCTCCATAAACCCTACTGAGCACTTGCAGAAGAGGTTGGAGAGAGTCCCAAGAAAGTGCCCTTCAAGGTGAAGTTATGAGAAGAGAAAAGCAGCTGCTGGAGGAGGGCTACAGAATCCCATGTGGTCCTTTCTCATTAATCTCTCTTCTGAAACAAAACCATCAGTCTGTATGGTGAAGGGCAACAGTTGTTTATTGTACACTGGAAAAACCCATTATAGCTGTGGGAAGAGAATGGTGGTGGGAAGACTGCATTCCTGGGGCATGATCAAGTATAAGGAATATGCTGGGCCCACAACAGCCAAGGAGAAGTATCCCTGAGAAGCTTAGACTGCTGAGAGTTCCTAGAAGCAATGACACCCAGTAGCAATGAGCACACCTAGTCCTCAGATCCTGGTTTCTAAATACTAATCTTCAATTAAAGAAGCAATGGTTAGTTTCCTGGAGAAGTAGTCCATTCCAGTGCTAGAATAGGAAAAATACAGGATGACCCTGGAGTATCTTGGGGTGATATAAAGCAAAGAAGTAAAAAAAAAAAAAAAAAAAGAAAAATGGTTAAGTTTATGCCTAAATGACACAAGAGCCCAAAGAGTTCCCATTGGCCAAATCTGCAATAATTTCAGCAACAAAATAATGTTAATATTGGATTATAACCAAAAGAACAAAATAAATATCCTTATATTAACAAATAGCTGAATAAGTATATCAATGGGGGAGAAGGGACAAAATTTCCTTATGGAAGAATTCCAAATAATAAATATTAACGGAATGAGAAGAGTAGAAAAATTACCATTAGAATGAGTAAAAATCAAATGAAATATTGCCATAGTTGAGATCTACTAATGGGTGCTAAAAATCAGTAGATGAAAATCTGAGGGAAATAGAACATTTGTAGGGTCCCAAAGTATCTTCCTCTGAAGATACAATACTTACAAAGGGAAAAGTAGTGGCTTTACAGTGAAGAAACCTGGGGACACCACCTTAACCAAAGAAACTCCAGTAATACGTATCAACATCATATAATCCCCAATAGGATGCACTGAAGGGGGCTTATCTTATCTATGATGTTCTTCCAAACAGTGCGTTGCCTCAGTCTAATCATAACACATTTCTTAACATCTCTAACCATATAAAATGTGTCTCTAAGCATATGGCATATTTGAAGATAAGGATGTCACATGTGTTTATTTTTCTTCATTTTTAGTCCTTCTAAAAAGAAGATAAGGAGTAAAATCAAGGTCTTGAAAAGGAAGAAAAAATGCTAGCCATAGACGCTCACATAATAACTGCTACTGAATATCATATGTAGCTTTAAGCTTCCTTGTTCTCAAGGCAAGAAGAGAATCATAAGAAATAAATACCAAATGTTGTGAGAGGGAACGTTTATCATACTTACATATTTTTGGTACCACTCAAAAAATGTATTTTTCAGAGGAGAAAAGTCACCTATAATCCCATTCCTAGTACATTGTTTACACTTCAATGTTCATTCTAGTCTTTTCTGAATATATTTTTATACATGTGATCACAATGTAGATGTCATTTTGTATCGATTTAAAAATGACACTTGTGTTATAAACATTTTCCAGCTTTTAAAAACTCTTCAAAATTATCACTGTAATATCCGTATAATACTCTGTCATGTAGAAATACCATAACTTACTTATGCATTATCCTGTTGTTAGACATTTAGGCACATAATATGTCTAGGTACTAAGATGTTTTTTATGTGGGGACTCCAAAAGGGGACATGGAATGATAAAAAATAAAATGTCATTGATACAGTTTTATAAAACGCAGAAGAAAATTTCATGTGAACATTTCTCATTAACATTCTCTCTACGAAGTAAGGTGAGGGCGGGGTCTAAAATATAATCCAGAGATGTGAATTTATGAAAGGCTCAGCTAGTGTAGAACTGATATCTAGGTGTTGTCTATCTTTTAATGTCTTTTATTGTTCAGTATCAAACCTTAAACCTACAGAGCTACACAGCTGAGCTGCATAACTGAAGCTCAGTAAATACATGTTGATGCAAACATACTTCCATCTCTGTGCCTGCCTTTGCTTTGGAGGAAAATCAACCTCAAAACCATGTTATTGTTCAGCTTTGATGTCAGAGGCATGTGGTGGTAAGAAACAAAGTACTTACATACAACAAGGGGAATACTGGAATGTCTTTGGTGTTAGAAAGAAAGCAAAAACATAAAGAGAGCAAAAACATAAAGAAAGAAAGTAAGCAACCCTCAGCAACTACAAACCACAACAAATAAAAATATATTTAGTAGTGGATCAAGTAATATTCGTCAAGAAACCAAACTTTTTAACTTCTCTCAAAACTAAAAGAAAAATCAGCAACATTTTCAATGTCTTCAAGTTGATTTGTAGGTAATTTAAAATTATTTTATTGTTGGGCTATGAGAAACTCAGGACTAACAACAACAACAAAAATTCTTCATAAAAGAATCAAGCTGTCTAAAGGATTAGGTATCTACAGATTTATATAAACCTACATTTTTGAACACACTGAAACTGAGTAAATCAAAGAGTTGTCAGTATTCACTGGATATGTTTCCTTTTTAATATCTTACTTTTTTATTCTTAATTATGTTATTCATAATTAGATTGACGATTTGTAAAGAATACTGAAAACAGTTTCATTTTTTGTAAATATTTTCACTTATGAATTCTTTAGTCATGAAATTATGTTTTTCCATTTTTTTGAAGTTTTTGTTTTCTATTTCCTAGAATTCAGCTGTTACTTAGCTCAAAATTTACACTTTCTTACTATTGTAAATTCCAAGATGATATGATAACGTCTTGGATATTCCATAGTTTCAATGTAGTTTATTATAGTAAACTAAAAAGCTTCTGCACAGCAAGGGAAACAATCAACAGAGTGAAGAGACAACCTGTAAAATGGGAGATAATATTTGAAAACTATTCATTTAACAAGGCACTGATATCCAGAATGTACAGGGAACTTAAACAACTCAACAGTAAAGCAATAATAATAATAATCCCATTCAAAAGTGGACAAAGGATCAGAATAGACATTTATTAAAATAAGACATACACATGGTCAACAGGCTTATGAAAAAATACTTAACATTACTAATCATTAGGGAAAAGGAAATCAAAACCACAATGAGATGCTATTTTACTTCAGTTTAAATGGCTATTATAAAAAAGATAAAAAATAACAAATGCTGGCAAGGATGTGGGATAAAATGAACTCTCACACACTGTTGATGGAAATGTAAATTTGTACTACCATTACGGAAAACAGTATAGAAATTTCTCAAAAAACCAAAAATGGAACTACCATATGATCCAGCAATCCTACTTCTGGGTATTTATCCAGAGGAAAGTAGATCAGTATATCAAAGGGATGCTTGTATCCCCATGTTTATTGCAACACTATTCAGAATAGCCAAGATATGGAGTCAACCTATGTGTCAATCAATGGATGAATGGATAAAGAATTTGCGATATATATATGCAATAGAATACTTCAGCCATGGAAAGAATGAAATCCTGTTATTTGCAGCAATGTAGATGGAACTGAAGGTCATTATGTTAAGTGAAATAAGCCAGGCGCAGAAAGACAAATATCTCATGATTCCCACTCATTTGTGGGAGCTAAAATGTTTATCTTATAGAGGTAGAGAGTAAAATTATAGCTCCCAGGGACTGGGAAGGATGTGGGGACTGGAGACACGAAGACAGGTTGGTGAATGGGTACAAACATATAGTTATATAGAAGGAATAATTTCTAGTATTTGATAGCACAATAGGGTTAACAACAATATATTATGTATTTCAAAATAGCTAGAAGAGAATATTTGAAACATTCTTAACACAAATAAATGTTTGAGATGATAGACATCCTGAATATCCTGATTTGATTATTACACATTGTGCATATGTATCAAAATATCATATGTATACCATAAATATGTACAAATATTATGTATCAATATAAATTTTTAAAAATGAAAGACATATTCTACTAATCTGCAGTAACCAGGTATTGAAGAAACTCGACATTTTGCTAATAGTGTGCCCTAAATTGTTTAGAAAGCCCCTAATTCATGAACTAGGAAACGTTTATCCAGGCTTCTGGCTTTCTACCAAATCACGTGTGTATCATGAATCACGCATAACCTGTGCATATTCTTACACTCTAAGAAAGCTCACTTACCAATGAAGTGATTTGCTCCCGACGGTTTTGCCATGCAAGATTCAAATTAATGCCTTAGAAACATGATAAATTATTACTTGTCATAGACCTTTCCAGTGGGTTTCAAACCGTCAAAATCATAAATGTGAAAAAGATGTGATCATCATAGTAATAATGTGTTTTGTGGAGCACTGTGTTTTTTGAGTTCCAGGGTTCCTCTGAAGTGTTTCTAAGGTCATTGTAAGAGTAGAGTTCTCCATTCCTGATTGAATCCAGGCAGATCAGTCTTTATTTGTGGTATGTGTTTAGCCTTTACAAAATATGTCATTTAAAGAAAGTATTCTGCTGTTAAGAAATAATTTAAAAACCAGTAATTTGGAAGCATATAGGTTTTGGTGTGAGAAAAACCTGTCATAACCTGGTTTGAACACTTAGCTCTTGTGTAACTACAGACTGGTTACTTTACCTCTCTAAATCTTCTTTTCCTAAAATGAGAAAAAGAGATTATAATAGAACTGTTTTTATAGAGTGGTTGTGAGAAAATATGAGATAATTAATAAAAATTGTTTAACCTAGCATCTGATACATGGTAAATAAATAATAAATACTAACTACTGTAATGATTATTCATTTAATGTGAAAAGTAACCGAATTGATTTAATGATTAGTTTAATTAGTATATTTGTAGATTTTATTTTGAGTCAGCAATGAATGTACTTTATCTCATTCTGTCTTTACAACAACGTGCTGAAGTCAGTGTATTCTTATTCCATAGAGGGGGAAGCTGAGACTTGAGCAGGTGGGTAAGCCGCAGTGTCTATGTATCTGTATGCAGCAGAGTAGAATTTTGAACTTGGGTGTCATGAGTACAAGTATAATAACCTTTTTATTAAACTATTTTCTCCAGAGTCAACAGGGAGCATGTTGATCATGATTTACATTACTTAGATTTTTATATCTATAGATTTTATAGTTTTGCAGAGAAATCACCTTATTTAATAATTACACAGTGTCTTCTGAGAGTCAGTATTAATGTGATTAATATAAGGAATCTGAAGACTTTTGGAAGGCCTTTGTTTCAGGTGTTCTCTGATTACTTACTCCCTGGACTCCAGAGGATTGTTGTTTGCTACATTAATCAATGTAGCCTTTAGGAGCAAAAGAAAGCTTCTTGTCACCTCACCTTTTGGATACTTTTGCATTACTTTCCTAAAATCATTTCTGTAGGTTAATGACATCAAAAAGCCTTCTGTACTGGATAAAGTTAGCTTCTTCTGAGAAATATTCCATTATAGCAAATTGTACCAAGTAAGGCTTTTTTTTTCTATGTTGCCAAAAACCACAAAAGACTTATTTTTTCAGGTATTAAAATATTTTATAATTAGCACATCAGACTCTCACAATCATTGAAAAGGGCAACATAGAATCACTTCACTAGGAATTTTCCTCTGCTTGCTGAACTGGCATGAATTTGGAACATTATTTATTTGCTTGAATTTCTTTTTCTTTCTTTTCTTTTTTTTTTTTTTTTTGAGACAAGGTCTTGCTCTGTCCCCCAGGCTAGAATGCAGTGGCATGATCTCGGCTCACTGCAACCTCTACCTGCAACGTCTGCTTCCCAGATTCAAGCAATTCTCATGCCTCAGTCTCCTGAGTAGCTGGGACCATAGGTGTGCACCACTACGCCCAGCTAATTTTTATATTTTTAGTATAGATGGGGTTTCACCATGTTGGCCAGGCTGGTCTCAAACTCCTGGTCTCCAGTGATCCACCCATATCTGCCTCCCAAAGTGATGGGGTTACAGGTGTGAGCCACCACACCTGGCCTTGCATTTCCATTTTAATATATCCCAGTAAAATATCAATGGAATAGTTGTCCTTATTCTTCTTAGTTTCTATAATATTGTTTGCTGTTTATGAAACATCATTTTGTGTTTGGCACTTTACACAGATCACTTCACTAAACATTGATTACAATCCAATAAGGCAGGTCTTATTCCATTTTAAAGACGAGGAAACTGAAGCAAAGGGAATTAAAACTACTCATTTAAAGTTTCACTACCTGCAAATGAAGAAACTAGAATTGTTTCTCAGGTTTTGTTAACTCTGAAGCTAAAGCTCCTTCTTGGCATAAATGCAAGTAGACCCAAAACTCAAACAATTCGAGGAATGATGTCCATGTTCACTGGCATATAGGAAAACACTAGTTAGACTGCAGTGGAAATTAATTTGATAAATATGGTTATAGCTAATATTTATTGAAGGCTTATCATGTGCTAGGCATTGTATAGCACTTAAAAAAATATTGGCTAACTTAGTACCCACAAAAACACTTTAGGTAAATATGTTTTTATACCCAAATTACAGATGAAGAAACAGAGGTGTACATGATTAAGAAACTGGCTAAGTGAAGGAGCCTAGGTTTTGACCAAAGTCCTCCTCTTCATCCCTAGATAATGCAGTGATTTGGGGTCTGGTCATTGCCTTACTTATTGTTAACAGTATCTTTTCAGGTTTGGATTCTATGCCACATTTTGGATGCTGATAGAAATTGTGTATGGATTTAGTCTAGGTGGATTGATGTCTAATTTCTCATCCAAGTTTGTTATGCTCGTATTTGCTGGAAGTAAGGAAGAATGTCTTCCTTACTAATTCTCTGTTAATCCAGTAGATTTGCACATAGGTTGTAAATAACACTTATTTTTAGCATAGAAAAAAATACATTTTCTATCATTTAAAACAAATAATCTAGATTTTATTTTTAGAAATATATATATTTTCCAGGTACTTTTCATTTTGTATATTATTTAAAAGTTTTAAAAATCTCTCTATGAGAAAAGCTTGTTTTATATTTCAAAACAGTTGTCGTAAGTTTTTAAAACCAAAAAAAAAAAATTGCTAACTTCTATCTTATAGGCCAATTTTTAACTACTTTCTAAATGTTACTTTTTATTCTCCTTTATTTGGGGGCATTTAAACAATGTAAATATCTTTTGTTTATGCATTAAATAATGTGCCAGGTATTTTTAAATAAACTTTTAAGAACATGGTCCATTTTACATTTCCATTATATTTATGGCCGTCTTTATTTGGGGATCAATATGGCATCAACAGAGAACAGATTATAGGACAAACAACTTGTAAAGGCATCTCTGTTGCTAAGCTGGCCACTTTCTGTATTATCCATCCTCCTGTGACCTAAGTTCCATTTACAACAAATGTGACACATGGGAGGAGTCATGCAAAGCCTGGAGCAATGCATGATCCCCAGATGTGAGTGGGAAGTCTCAGTGTGTATGTGTTGCTATGGTGAGCCTTAGACAGCCCTGCAAGGGAGGGATCAGGGTTTCTGGCTGCAGGGCCAGAGTGGAGATTATGCACACAACACAATCAGAGGCTCTGGAATCCCCTCTTCTTAGGTCTGACATGACAGCTTATCCTCTACTGAGAGTAACTTTGAGATAGACAGCATTGAGACACTATCAGTATCACACGGAGGTGCTGTTCAATATTGTACCCAGACAGCAGGCTGAGACTGGGCCATCTTGTTTACTATTCTGTCTCCTTCCTAAAACATCTTATCTTTCAAATCTATTCCTAATGATCAAAGGAGGCAAGGCAAGGCTCTTGTTTAAATAAAATATCACAATGATAATAATAATAATAACTTTCAGTTATATGATATGTCTTTAAGTTATTCCAGGCATGATTCTAACTGATTTATAAATATTGTCTTACTTAATCTTCAAGACAACATACGACATATGGGGAAATAGAAGAGCAGGAAAGGCAGTAGCTGCTCAAGGCACACAGTGCATAGGGGAGAGGCTGGATTTGCAAGAGGACAGGCTTCCTCTGAACTCTGTCCTCAACAATTACACCATATAGTATCACATGTTAATCTATCGACATGAATGGAATGCATTAAAATCAGTTCATGATGTTTCTAATTGTAAAAGGACAACCTAACATTAATAGGATCTAGTTTGTTATTATAGATGCAGTAATTCATTCCTCCATTTAGCAAATTTTTATTGAGCTCTTGCTGTGCACTTGTCACTGTGTGAGGCATAGAATTGTGGCAAATAGACAGGATCCTTTACTTCATTCAATTCTTTTGAGAAAACAAACTTCTAAAGGAGCCGTTACTGGAGAGTAAGCATGTTATGTGATATGATGAGGATGCTCCAGTGAACAGATGATCTAACCATGGTTATGTATCAGAGAAGGCTTCATTGAGGAGGTGACATTTCCACTGAGACCTGAAGGGTGAGTAGAAGTTCATTAGTCAAAGTGCATGAGATAAGGTGTTTCTAGGTTCAGGTAGCAGGAGATAGTGGGAGGCTGGTTACAGGACAGACAGAACCATCTGGGGCCTGCAGATTTCAGCTGAGTATACAGAAAGAGCAGTAGTGTGTCTGAAGACCTAAGCAGACTCAATTACGGACAGCTTTTTCAAACATTTTCTCTTTAGCTCGAAGGCATAGGAAACCCATATGAAAGTCTTAAAAGCTGAGGAGTCACATGATTAGATTCGTATTTCTTTATTTTATTTTATACTTTATTTTATTTTACTTTAAGTTCGGGGTTATATGTGCAGACTGTGCAGGTGTGTTGCATAGGTATATATTGGCCATGGTGGCTTGCTACACCCGTCAACCCATCCTCTAGGTTTTAAGCCCTGTGTGCATTAGGTATTTGTCCTAATCTCTCCCTCCTCTTTCCCCGCCACCGACAGGCCCTGGTGTGTGTTGTTCCCCTGCCTGTGTCCATGTGTTCTCATTGTTCAACTTCCACTTATGAGTGAGAAAATGCCGTGTTTGGTTTTCTGTTCCTGTGTTAGTTTGCTGAGAAGGATGGCTTCCAGCCTCATCCATGTTCCTGCAAAGGACATGATCTCATTCTTTTTATGGCTGCATAGTATTCCAGGTGTATATGTACCACATTTTCTTTATCCAGTCTATCATTGATGGGAATTCAGGTTGGTTCCATGTCTTTGCTGTTGTAATAGTGCTGCAATAAACATATGTGTACATGTGTCTTTATAGTAGAATGATTTCTACTCCTTTGGGTATATAGCCAGTAAATGAATTGCTAGCTCAAATGGCGTTTCTGGTTTTGATCCTTGAAGAATCACCACACTGTCTTCCACAATGGTTGACAATCCCACTGACAGTATAAAAGCGCTCCTATTTCTCTACAGCCTTGCCAGCATCTATTGTTTCCTGACCTTTTAATAATGGCCATTCTTACTGGCATGAGATGGTATCTCATAGTGCTTTTGATTTGCATTTCTCTAATGATGAGTGGTAATGAGCTTTTCTCATAAGTATTTTGGCTGCATACATGTCTTATTTTGAGAAGTGTCTATTCATACCATTTGCCCACTTTTTGATAAAGTTTTTTTTTTTTTTCCTGTAAATATGTTTAAGTACCTTGTACATTCTGGCTATTAGACCTTTGTCAGTTGGGTAGATTGCAACATTTTTCTCCCATTCTGTAGGTTGCCTGTTCACGCTGATGCCAGTTTCTTTTGCTTTCCAGAAGCCCTTTAGTTTAATTAGATCCTATTTGTCAATTTTGGGTTTTGATGCAATTGCTTTTTGTGTTTTAGTCTTTGAAGACTTTGCCCATGCCTATGTCCTGAATGGTGTTGGCTACATTTTCATCTAGGGTTTTTATGGTTTTGGGTTTTACATCTAAGTCTTTAATTCATCTTGAGTTAATTTTTGTATAAGGTGTAAGGAAGGGGTTCAGTTTCAGTTTTCTGCATATGGCTAGCCAGTTTTCCCAGCACCATTTATTAAATAGGGAATCCTATCCCCATTGCTTGGTTTTGTCAGGTTTGTTGAAGATCAGATGGTTGTAGGTGTGTGGTGTTATTTTCAAGGTCTCTATTCTGTTCCATTAGTCTATAAATCTGTTTTGGTATGAGTACAATGCTGTTTTGGTTACTGTAGCCTTGTAGTATAGTTTGAAGTCAGGTAGTGTGATGCCTTCAGCTTTGTTCTTTTTGCTTAGGATTGTCCTGGCTATATGGGCTCTTTTGTTTCCATAAATTTAAATTAAATTTAAAGTAGTTTTTCTTAATTTTGTGAAGAAAGTCGATGGTAATTTAATGGGAATAGTATTGAATCTATTAATTACTTTGGGCAGTATAGCCATTTTCATGATAATGATTCTTCCTATCCATGAGCATAGAATGTTTTTCCATTTGTTTGTGTCCTCCCTTATTTCCTTGAGCAGTGGTTTGTAGTTCTCCTTGAAGAGGTCCTTCATGTCCCTTGTAAGCTGCCATCCTAGGTATTTTATTCTCTTTGTGGCAATTGCGAATGGGAGTTCATTCATGATTTGGCTGTTTGCTTGTCTATTATTGGTGTATAGGAAATGCTTGGGATTTTTGCACATTGATTTTGTATGCTGAGACTTGCTGAAGTTGCTTATCAGCTTAAGGAGTTTTTGGACTGAGATGATGGCGTATTCTAAATACACAATCATGTCATCTACAAACAGACAATTTGACTTCCTCACTTCCTATTTGAATACACTTTATATCTTTCTCTTGCTTGATTGCCCTGACCAGAACTTCCAATACTATGTTGAATAGGAGTGGTGAGAGAGGACATCCTTCTCTTGTGCCAGTTTTCAAAAGGAATGCTTCCAACTTTTGCCCAATCAGTATGATATTGGCTATGAGTTTGTCCTAAATAGCTCTTATTATTTTGAGATATGTTCCATCAACATCTAGTTTATTGACAGTTTTTAACATGGAGGGATGTTGAATGTTATTGAAGGCCTTCTCTGCATCTATTGAGATAATCATGTGGTTTTTGTCATTGGTTCTGTTTATGTGATGGATTATGTTTATTGATTTGTGTACGTCGAACCAGCTTTGTATCCCAGAGATGAAGCCAACTTGATCGTGGTGGATAAGCTTTTTGATATGCTGCTGGATTTGGTTTGCCAGTATTTTACTGAGGATTTTCGCATTGATATTCATCAGGGATATTGTCTGAAGTTTTCTTTTCTTGTTGTGTCTCTGCCAGGTTTTGGAATCAGGGTGATGCTGGCCTCATATCATGAGTTAGGGAGGATTCCCTCTTTTTCAGTTGTTTAGAATAGTTTCAGAAGAAATGGTACCAGCTCCTCTTTATACCTCTGGTAGAAGTTGTCTGTGAATCCATCTGGCCCTGGGCTTTTTTTGGTTGGTAGGCTGCTAATTAACTGCCTCCATTTCAGAACTTGTTATTGGTCTATTTACGTATTCAACTTCTTCCTGGTTTAGTCTTGGGAGGATGTATGTGTCCAGGAATTTATCTGTTTCTTCTAGATTTTCTAGTTTATTTGCATAGAGGTATTTATAGTATTCTCTGATGGCTGTTTTTATTTCTGTGGGATTAGTGATGATATCCCCTTTATCATTTTTTATTGTGTCTATTTGATTCTTCTCTCTTTTTTCTTTATTAGTCTAGCTAGTTGTCTATTTTGTTATTATTATTATCATTACTTAAAAAAACAGCTCCTGGATTCACTGATTTTTTTGAAGGGTTTTTTGTGTTTCTATCTCCTTCAGTTCTGCTCTGATCTTAGTTATTTCTTGTTTTCTGCTAGCTTTTGAATGTGTTTGCTCTTGCTTCTCTAGTTCTTTTAATTGTGATGTTCGGGTGTCGATTTGAGATCTTTCCAGCTTTCTGATGTGGACATTTAGTGCTGTAAATTTCCCTCTACACACTGCTTTAGCTGTGTCCCAGAGATTCTGGTATATTGTTTCTTTGTTTTCATTGGTTTTAAAGAACTTCTTGATTTTTGCCTTAATTTTGTTATTTACCCAGGAGTCATTCAGGAGCATGTTGTTCAATTTCCATGGAGTTGTGTAGTTTTGAGCGAGTTTCTTAATCCTGAGTCCTAATTTGATTGCACTGTGGTCTGAGAGTCTGTGTTTTCATGATTTCAGTTCTTTTGCATTTGCTGAGGAGTGTTTTACTTCCAGTTATGTTGTCAATATTAGAATAAGTGCCATGTTGCACTAAGAAGAATGCATATTCTGTTGATTTGGGGTGGAGAGTTCTGTAGATGTCTATTAGGTCCACGTGATCCAGAGCTGAGTTCAAGTTCTGAATATCCTTGTTGATTTTCTGTGTTGTTGATCTGTCTAATATCGACAGTGGAGTGTCCCACTATTATTGTGTGAGAGTCTAAGTCTCTTTGTAGGTCTCTAAGAACTTGTTTTATGAATCTGGGTGCTCCAGTATTGGGTGCATATATATTTAGGATAGTTAGCTCTTCTTGTTGCATTGATCCCTTTACCACTATGTAATGCCCTTCTTTGTTTTTTTTTGATCTTTGTTAGATGACATGATTGTATATTTAGAAAACCCCATCGTCTCAGCCCAAAATCTCCTTAAGCTGATAAGCAACTTCAGCAAAGTCTCAGGATACAAAATTAATGTGCAAAAATCACAAGCATTCTTATACACCAGTAACAGACAAGCAGAGAGCCAAATCAGGAATCAACTTCCATTCACAATTGCTTCAAAGAGAATAAAATACCTAGGAATCCAACTTACAAGGGATGTCAAGGACCTCTTCAAGGAGAACTACAAACCACTGCTCAGTGAAATCAAAGAGGACACAAACAAATGGAAGAACATACCATGCTCATGGATAGGAAGAATCAATATCGTGAAAATGGCCATACTGCCCAAGGTTATTTATAGATTCAGTGCCATCCCCATCAAGCTACCAATGACTTTCTTCACAGAATTGGAAAAAACTGCTTTAAAGTTCATATGGAACCACAAAAGAGCCCGCATTGCCAAGACAATCCTAAGTCAAAAAGACAAAGCTGGAGGCGTCACGCTACCTGACTTCAAACTATACTACAAGGCTACAGTAACCAAAACAGCATGGTACTGGTACCACAACAGAGATATAGACCAATGGAACAGAACAGAGTCCTCAGAAATAATACCACACATCTACAGCCATCTGATCTTTGACAAACCTGACAAAAACAAGAAATGGGGAAAGCATTCCCTATTCAAGAAATGGTGCTGGGAAAATTGGCTAGCCATAAGTAGAAAGCTGAAACTGGATCCTTTCCTTACCCCTTATACGAAGATTAATTCAAGATGGATTAGAGACTTAAATGTTAGACCTAATACCATAAAAACCCTAGAAGAAAATCTAGGTAGTACCATTCAGGACATAGGCATGGGCAAAAACTTCATGTCTAAAACACCAAAAGCAACGGCAGCAAAAGCCAAAATTGACAAATGGGATCTAATTAAACTAAAGAGCTTTTGCACAGCAAAAGAAACTACCATCAGAGTGAACAGGCAACCTACAGAATGGGAGAAAATTGTTGCAACCTACTCATCTGACAAAGGGCTAATATCCAGAATCTACAAAGAACTCAAACAAATATACAAGAAAAAAACAAACAACCCCATCAAAAAGTGGGCAAAGGATATGAACAGACATTTCTCAAAAGAAGACATTCATACAGCCAACAGACACATGAAAAAATGCTCATCATCACTCGCCATCAGAGAAATGCAAATCAAAACCACAATGAGATACCATCTCACACCAGTTAGAATGGCAATCATTAAGAAGTCAGGAAACAACAGGTGTTGGAGAGGATGTGGAGAAATAGGAACACTTTTACACTGTTGGTGGATTGTAAACTAGTTCAACCATTATGGAAAACAGTATGGCAATTCCTCAAGGATCTAGAACTAAATGTACCATATGACCCAGCCATCCCAATACTGGGTATATACCCAAAGGATTATAAATTATTCTACTACAAAGACACATGCACACGTATGTTTATTGCGGCACTATTCACAATAGCAAAGACTTGGAATCAACCCAAATGTCCATCTGTGACAGACTGGATTAAGAAAATGTGGCACATATACACCATGGAATACTATGCAGCCATAAAAAAGGATGAGTTTGCGTCCTTTGTAGGGACATGGATGCAGCTGGAAACCATCATTCTTAGCAAACTATCACAAGAACAGAAAACCAAACACCGCATGTTCTCACTCATAGGTGGGAACTGAACAATGAGATCAGTTGGACTCGGGAAGGGGAACATCACACACTGGGACCTATCAGGGGGAGGGGGGAGGAGGGAGGGATTGCATTGGGGAGTTATACATGATATAAATGATGAATTGATGGGTGCTGACGAGTTGATGGGTGCAGCACACCAACATGGCATAAGTATACATATGTAACAAACCTGCACGTTATGCACATGTACCTTAGAACTTAAAGTATAATAAAAAAAATAAAAAAATAAAAAAAAAACAAAATAAAAAAAGTTCATTGTGAAAATAAAAAATTTAAATATTCAGACAAGGCAAAAATAAAATCAAAAAAAAAAAGAAAGAAAAATTTGGCACATACACACCATGGAGTACTACACAGCCATAAAAAAAGATGAGTTCATGTCCTTTGTGGCGACATGGATGAAGCTGGAAACCATCATTCTGAGCAAACTATCGCAAGGACAGAAAACCAAACACCACATGTTCTCACTCACAGGTGGCAACTGAACAATGAGAACACTTGGACACAGGGTGGGGAACATCACACATCGGGGCCTGTCATGGGGTGGTGGCATGGGGGAGGGATAGCATTAGGAGAAATACCTAATGTAAATGACGAGTTAATGGGTGCAGCAAACCAATACAGCACATGTATACATATGTAACAAACCTGCATGTTGTGCACATGTACCCTAGAACTTAAAGTATAATAAAATAAATAAATAAAATGAGAACTATTAGTTTAAAATAAAATCTATTGATCTGTCTTGAAAAAAAAAATCTGTTTTATCAGAGAGTAGGATTGCAACCCCTGTTTTTTGTTTTTGTTTTTGTTTTTTGCTTTCCATTTGCTTGGTAAGTGTTCCTCCATCCCTTTATTTTGTGCCTATGTGTGTGTTTGCTTGTGAGACGGGTCTCCTGATTACAGCACACCGATTGGTCTTGACTCTATCCAATTTGCTAGTCTGTGTCTTTTAATTGGGGCATTTTGTTCATTTACATTAAAGGTAGATATTGTTAAGTAACTATGAATTTGATTTTGTCATTATGATGCTAGCTGGTTATTTTGCACACTAGTTGATGCAGTTTCTTCGAAGTGTCATTGGTCTTTACATTTTGGTGTGTTTTTGCAGTGGCTGGTCCAGTTTTTCCTTTCCACATTATTGCTTCCTTCAGGAGCTCTTGTAAGGAGGCCTGGTGGTGACAAAATCCCTCAGCATTTGCTTGTTTGGAAAGGATTTTATTTCTCCTTTGCTTACGAAGCTTAGTTTGGCTGGATATGAAATTTTGGGTTGAAAATTATTTTCTTTAAGAATGTTGAATATTCGTCCCCAATCTCTTCTGGCTTGTAGGGTTTCTGCTGAGAGATTCACTGTTAGTCTAATGGGCTTCCCTTTATAGGTGACACGGCCTTTCTCTCTGGCTGCCCTTAACATTTTTTCCTTCATTTCAATCTTGGAGAATCTGACAATTATGTGTCTTGGAGTTGATCTGCTTATGTAGTATCTTAGTGGTGTTCTCTGTATTTCTTGAAATTGAATGTTGGCCTGTCTTTCTAGGTTTGGGAAGTTCTCCTGGATAACATCTTGAAGTGTGTTTTCCAACTTGGTTCCATTCTCCCTGCCACTTTCAGGTACATCAGTCAATCGTAGGTTTGGTCTTTTCACATAGTCCCATATTTCTTGGAGGCTTTGTTTGTTCCTTTTTGTTCTTTCTTCTCTAACTTTATCTACATGTCTTATTTAAGTAAGGTGGTTCTCAATCTCTGATATCCTTTCTTCTGCTTGATCAATTTGGCTATTGATATTTGTGTGTGCTTCACGAAGTTCTCGAGCTGTGTTTTTCAGCTCCATCAAGTCATTTGTGTTCCTCTCTAAACTCGTTATTCTAGTTAGCGTTCCTGTAACCTTTTTTTCAAGGTTCTGAGCTTCCTTGCATTGGGTTAGAACATGCTCCTGTAGCTCAGAAGAGTTTATTACCTACCTTCTGAAGCCTACTTCTGTCAATTAGTCAGTCTCATTCTTTGTTCAGTTTTGCGCCCTTGCTGGAGAGGAGTTGTGATCATTTGGAGAAGAGGCTTTCTGGCTTTTGGAATTTTCAGTGTTTTTGCACTGGTTTTTCCTCATCTTTGTGGATTTATCTACCTTCGATCTTTGAGGCTGATGATCTTTGGATTGAGTATTTGTAGGGGATTCTGTTTTGTTGATGTCATTGTTTTCATTGCTTTCTGTTTGTTCGTTTTTCTTCTAACAATCAGGCCGCTCTTCTGCAAGTCTACTGCAGTTTGCTGGAGGTCCACTCCAGACACCATTTGCCTGGGTATCACCAGTGGAGGCTGCAGAACAGCAAAGACTGCAGCCCACTCCTTTCTCTGGGAGCGTCGTCCCAGAGGGGAACTGACTTGATGCCAGCTGGAGCTATCCTGTGTGAGGTGTCTTTTGACCCCTGTTGGGAGGTGTCTCCCAGTCAGGAGGCATAGGGGTCAGGGACCCACTTGAGGAATCAGTCTGTCCCTTAGCAGAGCTAGTGCACTGTGCTGGGAGAATCCCCCCTTGTCAGGATCTGCAGCTCTCTTCAGAGCCTGCAGGAAGGAAAGATTAAATCTGCTGAAGCTTTGACAGCAGCTGCCCATCCCCCCAGGTGCTCTGGTCCCAGGGAGATGAGAGTTTTATCTGTAAGCCTCTGACTGGGGCTGGTGCCTTTCTTTCAGAGATGCCTTGCCCAGTGAGGAGGAATCTAGAGAGATAGTCTGGCCACAGCTGCTTTGCTGCACTATGGTGAATTCTGCCCAGTCCAAACCTCCCAGTGTACTTAGCATTGTCAGGGGAAAATAGCCTACTAAAGCCTCAGTAATGGTGGATGCCCCTCCCCCTACCAAGCTGGATCATCCCAGGTCAACTCCAGACTGCTCTGCTGTCTGCGAGAATTTCAAGCCAGTGGTTCTTAGCTTGCTGGGCTCCATGGGAGTGGGACCCGCTGAGTCCCACTGAGGCTGGTTGGCTCCCTGGCTTCAACCCCCTTTCCAGGGAAGTGGATGGTTCTCCTGTCTCTCTGGAGTTCCAGGCGCCGCTGGAGTACAAAAAACTCCTGTAGTTAGCTCAGTGCCTGCCCAAACAGCTGCCCAGTTTTGTGCTTGAAACCCAGGGCCCTGGTGGCACAGGCTCACGAGGGAATCTCCTGATCTGTGAATTGCAAAAATCCTTGGGAAAAGCCTGGTACCTGGGGTTGGTAGCACAGTCCCTCACCTCTTTCCTTGGCTAGATTTGTATTTCCAAAGGAATATTCTGGTTTAGCGGAGTGGCTCATGCCTGTAATACCAGCACTTTGAAAGCCTGAGATGGGTGGATCACTTGAGGCCAGGAGTTCCAGACCACCCTGCCCAACATGGTGAAACCCTGTCTCTACTAAAAATACAAAAATTAGCTGGGGGGTGATAGCACATGCCTGTAATCCCAGCTACTCAAGAGGCTGAGGCATGAGAGCTGCTTGAACCTGGGAGGTGAAGGTTGCAGTGAACCGAGATCGCGCCACTGCACTCTAGCCTGGGTGACAGAGCGAGACGATGTCTCTAAAACAAGCAGACAAACAAACAAACACCAACAATGAGAAAGAAGGAATATTCTGACTGCTATGTAGAGATTAGATTGAAAGTTTGTATGTGTAAAGGGGAAGTCTGGAGGCAGGGAAACCAGTTAGAAGACTGTAGTTTGGAAATAATGGTGGAGATGGAGAGAATTAAACAGACTTAGGAAATATGTAAAAGGTAGGAGCAATAAGACTTCTTGATTGATTAGATTCAAGGATGAGTGACTAGGGGTGAGACATTTCTGGCTTCAGCAGAGGGGAAGAGATCATGGCATTTACTGAGATAGAGAATGCCGGAAGTGTGCATAGGCTCTGGAGGAGAGGTTAAGACAACACCATTATCTCGTGTGTGTTGAGTTTTAGGTGACTTAAAGACATGTACATGGAGTTAGTAAGAACCTGGAATAGTGCACACAATGAGTAGCAGGTGATCAGTAAATACTGCTGAGTCGAATAAATGTATGACAGACAGTGGGGTATATGTTTTTGGAGCTCAAAGTCAGACTTATAGAGATAGAGATAAAGATTTCTAAAATGTTAGCATAGAGATAAGAATTGGAGCCAAGGCAGTACTGAGATGTGGGAGTGTGAAGAGTGTGAAGAGCAGAAGGCTTGGGACTGAGCCTTTAGTAGTGCCAACATTTGAGAAATGGCCAAAGGAAGAAGAGGTTGTTAAGGAGGCTGAGAAGTAGCCAGAGAGGTAGGAGGATATCATGAGAGTGCTGCGTCATGGAAGCCAAGGGAATAGGCTATTTTCAGAGGCGAACGTGTCAAATGCCTCAAACAGATCATGCAGCATGAGGACTGAAAAATGTCTTTTGGATTTAGGAATAAGGAAGTCATCCATGACTTGGTCACACTGGAAAGGAATGAGGGCTAAAGCCAGATGGAAGTGGGCTAAGGAATCAGTAAAGACTGAGAAAATGAAGTCAGCAAATATGGACAAATAACGTATAAGACAATATTGGCTGTGAATGGAAGAAAAGATGCCAAAAAATAAGATAAGTAAAACAATACAACAATTCTTTCTTTTTCTTTCCTTTTTCCCTTCCTGAATAAGTCAGTACCAAAGCCACTGGGTGGGCTCAAACAAGAAAAATGTGCACATGGAGGTCTGGCCTGGTGTGAGATGTTGGTGCCCAAGCAGAGTAAGGAGTGCATCTGTCTCACATTCAATTAATATTCCTGTATGTAACTAATCAGCCCTCATCACCACCATCCACTCCTCTCTGTGGATGCCCTCCTCACATCCCATACTAGGTTTCCCATCACACATGGACACCCTCCTCTTCACCGTGCTCAAACTTGGACACACCACTTGTATATATTGATGCCCTCTTCCCCTGAGACCCTATGTTCCACGTGTAGCCTTCCCTAGTGCGGACGCTGCTCATCCTGCCTGGGTTCTGACATTCCTCACCAAGCCCCTTCTCTGAATGGGCAGAGTCCTCACCCAGCCCATGCTGTGACACCCATGCCAGACTACTCCCATGAATGGATGCCCTGTTTGGGTTCCAACATCTCACGTGGGGCCTTCCCATCTTCCACATGGACATACTCCTCACCCTGCTTGGACTCCAACTTCTCACAGTAGCCTGGTCTTCCATGTGGATGTCTCCCTTGCTTTGCCCACCTAATGCCTTTGGGATGGAATTATTCGGGAAAGGAATTCACAGAGAATGTTCTCTTAAATTTGTCCATATTTGGGGTGTGTGTGTGTGTGTGTGTGTGTTTGTGTAATAATAGATATGTTTCCTAACTCTCTCAAGTAAGAAGGTCTTGGAACAGCAATCCCCACTCCAGCAAGCAATACAGCTAGAGCCCATACATTAGCTTCAAAACACCATTCTTCACTCAAAGGACTAAAAGGAACAAGGTCTCCATGCAGAAATAACTGACCCAGAGCTGGGACTAGGAAAATATAACATGAGCCTGAAACAGATTTTTGGATCATAAAGGAGCTCAAAAAGAAGAGAAGGCGTATTAAAATGACGTATTTTGGCTTTCGCTGGCCAAATGTTGACCTATTTCAGCCTCAAAATAAAAGAGTCATTGAATAAAAGAAGAAATTGTTAGTTCATAGTGATATAAATAAATAAATAAATTGCAACTTTGATGAGAAAGTAAGTTTTAAAGTACCTCTTCCACGAAGCACTTTCTCCACAAAATACGTATTGATGGTGGGAGTGGGAAGTAAGTTCACAGTGAAAAAGTAAGTTCACCACCTAATGAAGTGATCAAAGTTAACATCATTGATAAGGGGACAAATAAAAATCATACACCCCTAAGAGGATGCAATGAGAAAAATGCAACATCACTTCTGTGATATTTCTACCAAAGACCCATATCCAGAATTGAATCATGGAAAACAACAAACTGAAATTGATAGACCTTTAACAAAATAACTGTTCATTAACCTTCAAGTATGTCAGTGTTGTGTAAGTAGACGAAAAGCTGAGGAACTGTTCTGAGTGAAGGAGATTAAAGAATAATGACAACTAAATGTAATGTGTGATTCTGAATTGGATGATCTTGCTATAAAGGACATTATTGGGACATTTGGAAATGCATGAAGGATCTGAGAATTAGACGGTAGTGACATATCAGTGTTAATTTCCTGGTTTTGTTGGTTGTATTGTTATCATGTTGGGCAATGTTCTTGTTTGTAGGAAATATACACTAAGTATTAAGTTGTGATTGGGGCATAAATTTGGCATTATTATTTCACATGGTTAAAAAAATGTCCCTTATTCTATCCTTGCAATTTTTCATTAAGTTTAAGGTTGTCTTAAAATTATATGTATATTACACACACATACACACACTTTCATACAACAACCACATTACCATGTGAGTGGCTCTTCAGAGTTTTTAACATAGCTTCGTTTATAATATATTAATTAATTCTTATACAGTACACTGAAGTATGAGGATAGTTATTATTACTTACATATTATAAGTGAGGATCCATTGTCAGAGAAGTTAACTGTCAAAGACCATGCAGTCAATAAGTGGCCAAGCATGGACTGGGTGGAAGGGGAGAAGCAGAAGCAAAGTCCTGGGACACGGGGTGTTCTCTAAGGAAAACAGGTGTGGATGAGAGTGTCAAGATAAAAATGAGAGGGGGGGGAGCTTGACAGTATCAGGATAGAAGGAAGGTAGATATACTTTAGAGAAGAGTAGATGAAAGAGAAATAATTACTAGCACAATAACTTATTGAAGATCACATAGCTAAAAAGAGGCTGGGCTGGAGCTCAAAGGGGTTTGACTGTACATTTCACAACATTCAGTTTGTCAATCACCAGAGAGGCCTTGGTGATTCTAAAAAAGCATGTTCAGATGAAAGGTGATGGAAGCCTGAAGACAAAAGGTTAATGGGAGAGTGATTGATGGAAGGATGGAGAGTGTGTGAAAGTGAGAGGTAAGAGAAACATGGAGTGGTGACAGAGTTGACTGAAGAGTCCTGAGCAGATCGGCACATAGAAAGCAAAGACCAGGGAAGGGAGAAAGCCTGGAGATACATGAGAGCAGTAGGTAGCAGTTCCATTAAAAAGAGCTCTGAACACTTTTCTGGGGAGCCTGCTTTTAGGTCTGTGAGTGATTGGCAGCCACTTCAAACAAAGGAAAGCCAAGATCAGGTAGTGGAGTAGAGTAGTTAAAAGCTTAGCCAGACTGTCTGGATTCCTAGTCTGCTTCTACCATGTTTAGATATGATATTGGATGAGTAACTTAATCCCTCTGCCTCCTTTTTTAATATTTAAAATAGGGAATCATAAAAGCACCTATTAATATGTATAATAAACCTGGAAAGTACCTGAGTCCTGGTAACACTCAATAAATGTTAACTGCTATTACATTAGAGGAGCTAATGTGTGAAGACTGAAAGCTTTTTCAATAGTTGAAGTGAGAGCGAATGAGCTCTTGAACTAAGGCAGTGGTAGAAGGATTTTAAGCAGGGGCTGAATTGGAGACATATGAGGAGATAAAACATGGCAGGGCCTGGTAACAGATGGAAGGTTTGGAGAAAGGGAGACGATCTGTGGTATAGGGTGGATGATATGGCTATTCCTTAAAATGGGAATTGGTAAGTTGAAGATAGTGGATTCAGTTTGTGATGCATTCGGATTGAGGTGTCTATGTATATCCAGGTGGAGATGCCCCCCAAACAGTTGGGTACACGAGTCTGAATTATTAGAGGACGTGATTGGCTATAAATTATACATAAACCATGAAACTGGATGCGGGATTAGGATGGAAAGTAGAGCTGAAGATTTGAGGGATGGGAGACAGGTTGGCACAAATTTTATGAAAATTTCCCTTAGAAATAAACTAAAGAAAGCAAGTGAGGGGGCGCTTGTGGGTTAGGATAAGGTAGAGATCCAACTTAGGTAAGGGGAAAGACCCAGTGTTCCAATTGCAGATGGTAACGTGGCCATTGATAGTGAAGGGAAAGGTCATCATTACATGGCGGGAAATTTTAGAAACTTTAGATACAATTTCCATCAGGTTGACCCAGACACTAACCTTTGTAATTGATTATGTACACACATAACAGCCATAGTGTTTTCTATTGAAATATTTTGCCCAGGGCTAAACAGAAAGTTGGACTGGGCAGAACTATTGTTGCAATCAGCCTGGTTTATGTCTAATCCCATCTTCGGTTGATTGTTATGCCTCAAAAGTCCTGGCGGAGCACATCTATGTGGCACTGTGCCTCCCTAGCAGATGGGGATGAATGTGGTTATTCAATGATTTGGTATGTGCATCAATTTTAATGATCAAGGAAGGATTTTCTGTGCAGAGTGTCTAGGCATGAGGGTAAAAGGATAAGATGCCGTTACATCTCCAGCATGAAAATGGAATAGTGCTGAAAACTTAACTATTGCTTATGCAAGTTAAAAATTTGTTAAATTTCACTTTGGATTTGTGTTCATCTGGAAACTTATGATAATGAAGATTTCCTGTACCGATTCGGCTCTCTAGAGCAGAACATATACAAATCCATTTAATAACCTAGATTGACTTTTATATCTGAACAGATGAATCCGGTGCAAAAGACGGGAATGTAGATCTTTGTATGTATCTTATACTCCTGTAGAAGACAGCACAATTTTGCAGTTGCTCTAAAGGTAAGGGGAAATACAAAATTAGAGGAAAATATATTATGAACGTCAGTACATCAAATTTGTTGAAGTTTAAAATATATAAACTATTATAAAATCTTGACCACAGAGTCAGAATTCTATGGCTATATCTACACATTCAAGGTGAAAATGAGAAAACAAGAAAATTTTCAAATAATTACAGGAAAACATTTTACTCAATTACCCTGATTTTTTATTAAAATTAGATTCTGCATAAAGCATTTATTTTTTATTTTGTTTTCAGTATATAGGTTTCTCTCTCTCTCTCTCTCTCTCTCTCTCTATATATATATATTATAATTATGTATGGTAATGTATTTCAGTCATTTATTACTCCATGACAAATGACTCCAAGGTTTAGGACTTGAAATAACCGTTTATTTTGCATATAACTTTGTGGATCTCTGCTGAACGTGGTGCCCTCTGGGGTGACCAGAGTGGGAGGATCCACCTCAAATCCTCCAAGGTGGCGTCTTATCTTGTATATGGCATATTGGTACTTGGTAGTCTGCTGTTGGTTCTCTCTCTCTCTCTCTCTCCACATGCTATCTCAACCTTTGGGGCCTTTCTCTGTATTCTGGGCTTCTCATGGAATGATGGTGTCAGGGTAGCATTTTGGCTTAAAGAGACAGGAAGCAAATGATTCCAGACTATAGATGGTTATGCCTGCATCTAGTGCAACAGTTCTACTGTTTTCCATTGGTCAAAGCAGAAGGCATTTCCAGTTCAAGAGGGTACAGAAATAAATAAGAAATTGTCTCCAGGTGATATGTGCACTGAAGCTAGTGAAGAGTATTTCTGAGCATGGCTCTGGAGACAGAAAGACCCAGATTCTAATCTGACTTTGACACGAGCTAGCTGTGTGGCCTTGGGAGTGACTTCCTTCTCTCAGCAATAGTTTCCTTATCTGTAAATTTGCCTAGTGACAGTGCTGATTTCATTGTGTTCTTTCTGAAAATAAAACATACGCCACATGCAAATCCTATAGCATAGTGTCTAGAACATTGTGAGCAACATTAATAGTAAAGGTTTAGTGAGTTACTGGGTTAATTCACAACACAGGTGATGGCTCTTGAGTGTGCACTGAAGCTTTATCCACATGAATGGCCTGGACTTGAATTGTGGTCACAATTAAATTCACCAGTGTTGTAATCTGCCATGGATGCATGTACATTTTCTCACTTCAGAAGAGCAATTGTGTACTTTTCTTATGTTTAGGAGATTCCTGTATAATAGAGAACTAACTTACTGAACAGTAAACATCACACTAGCTGACAATATGCTTGAAATTGAAAAACAGTTCGGTGAAATGGTGAATACAATTTGGGTAGTAAGACACTTGGTGTTCCATGATTATGCAAATTTCAAGTGATTGTCGTTTATAGAGACACGGCCTCTATGAACTCAAGGTCAGCTATTACAGGGCCATGCATTTGGAGGGAGAAAATGGAGGGCTGATCTGGTAATTGGCTAAATTACCAGAGGACTGATCTGGTCACTGGCTAGACTGAACTAAAGGTTCAATATGACACAGTTTTACACTTTTTTTGTTATACTAGAATTATCTTTAAAAACATTAAGCATAGACAATTATGAGTTAATTCTGAGAAACCTAAGTTGTTCTTAAAAAGTTTCATGCTTAACAAAAGTCTCAGAAAAGACTCAAGATATCTGTTTCTTTTCTGTATGTCAGCTGCTGTGGATATGAGACTGTAGCATCTGAAAAATGGGCACTGTGTGTTTGTGACAATGAAAGAAGAGCAGACTGTTCAGACGAAGATGAAAAGCACCCAAGTTCTGTTTCTCATCTTGCTGTAGTCCCTGAAGAGCTTCTGAAGTGAAGTTCTTCTTTAAAAGTCAACATATGTGAAGTCCTGTACTTAAATGTGCTCTACACAGTTCAGAATAAAATGAGAAACAGGCCCTGGGAGAGGTCCGTTTAGAAAGATAGACTGAATTTTTATATACTCTGTGAATTTTCTACGTGTTGTCCCTTAGAACAAAATGACCTCTCGTTTATGCAGTCAATTTTCTTCTAAAGCACTCAGTGCCTTATGGCTGACATTGTCCTATACTTACCTATTTAATAACGTTCCAGAGCATTCCGAATTACCTTATTTCTATTTCTTATATCCTCTTATCTTTTTTCCTTCTCATCTTCCTTTCTAAAATATCTCTTCATATTTGTCTATTTCTCTTTTTCTCTATTTTGTTTTGACAGCCATCTACTCAACTTACCCAGTACTTACCCTCGGTCATGATGACAACCAAACAATGATCGCAACAATAGCAACAAAAACAATTGATATTTGTTGAGTATTTACGGTGTATAGGCTACTATTACTTTCTTTCTGCTTCCCCTTTCACCTGTGCTTTGCCCCCCTGGACAGAACATTTTTGTCTTATAGTTTGAACTGTGGGCGTAAGTTTGTCGTCTTTCACGATATATCACATTCTTATCAGAGCCACGAACAAAAACTATGAGTGTACTCTCTCATTTTGTTCTCATGGTCAAAATGCAGGAGGAAGAAACCTTCTTGGAAGCAGAGGACAAATACTCTCAGTGTATGAACACTTCATCTAAGCATCATATCTAACAGAGTTTATTACTCCATTGTTTAATCTCATTATTAATATTTTGTAACCAAGAAAATGAGAAAAATTTTCCTGCACTTTATTCCTGCATAATCAAGATACCAGAATAATTAGCTAGGCAGCATGAAGCACCCTTTGTAGATTCAGCTGAGGCCAGGATAGCCTCACTCTGTGCCCTTCCTTTTGCAAAAGTGGAAGTCTAAGCAGTGTTGGGTTGAAGGGCCCTTGAGGAACACTTGAGGAATGAGCTCCTAGACTGAATTTCTGCCATCTTCTGGATGCCCTGAATGTTGAGAATTTGTTGCAGGAGGAACTGAGCAGGGGGACACCCCTTCTTTGTGCTATATGCATGCATGTGAGTGTTTTTATTCTTTAAAGCCAGGCACAACACTTTAGTATCATATATTTAGTAATATCATACAGAAGTGAGAACTTTCTGTTTTTCTCTTACAGGAGCCAATCCTTGATATTTCTGTCACATCTGATATTTTTATAAAATATACTCAGGAAATACATTTAGATCTCTTCTGTGCAAGTACAAATTACGGGACTACGGGACTAACAAGAGGCTTTTTTTTTTTTTAATCAAAAGCTTTAAAAACTGAAACAGAGGAGGTAATAGTTTCAACAGGTTTTTGAAAATAGTACAATTAAGCCAATTTGAGAGGTTGCATTTTCTTTGCTGTTGCCTGGGCACAATCCACTTCTCCATGAAAGTTTTATCTTAGCTGTCAGGACCAGACTAAGTGCAACTCAAGCAATTTGTATTCCAGGCAGAAACACAAATTCATCTTTAAAGAGTCAGAAAATGGAAGGAAGCTGCAGTGAAGGTGCCCTGAATGAAATTAACAAGAAACCACGCGGGATGCCTCTTAACACACAGACTTGCTTGGGACCAACCACTGCCATAACTGATCCCTTTGGAGGCTGAAAGAGCTTTGCTTCATTTCAAAACAAGCAAAAGATGGAGGAAGGGAAATGGAAATTAACATGAATTCTATGAGGTGTTTTCTATCTGTTACCTTTACTTTAACCAATGAAGCCAATATAGTTATCCAACATTTACCCAACATTTACAAGCAGCGAAGCCACATTGTCACTAAGTAGTAGAGGTGGAGTTTGAAGCCACATCTGCCTCTGAAGCTTGTGTTTATTCCACTACATCTTATTGCTTTGCTGAGAAATGAGGTGTTTAGAATTTCTTCCTTAAAAATTGCAGTTACTATAACATAGAGGCATGTAGTTTTCTATTTCTAGTTGGAGCCTAGAGTAGTTCTCACATTTTAAATGTATGCATGTAACCCAATATATTAGGCTTATTCATTATTAGATAAACATTTAAATTGGACTGTATCGTGCCTAATTTTGGTAACACATATAAGCTTGAATTTTGACTTTTTTTTCCTGTATGATTTTATTATCCTACAGAAATTTCATGTTTTAAAGGCATTTTTAGCAGGGTGGTGTTTTAGATTCAGTTATAATTTTAGGTGTGTCATTTATTGCAACAGAAATTCCCACCTAGTGGAAACTTGACTGCCCCATCCGTGGTCTACAGAAACTGTCAGCTTGCCTGTGCAGCCCTCTACTCTGAGTGAGCATGGGGTTTCTTGTCTTAAAAAATGGTTCATTTTCACTTTGGTCCACTCTGATTTATGATGCAGCCACTCAAATAAAGGAGTACGGCTGTTCACTAGAATATGTGCCAGCCCCTATCCATATCATGTGGTTCCTCTATAATGATGACCTGTCACTTAAAATGGGATTTTGCGTGAGTGCATCATATAACTGAATTACCCTGTTGCAAACAGCTTATTTTCTCCAGATCTAGAGTCCAAAAGAAAAAAAAAAAAAGACACAAGAAATAACATGTTAGAAGCCCTAGTACCTTGACTTCATTTTTGGCTTTACCACAGTTTGCGTATGATTACAGAGGGTAGAAAATTAAAGGGCCCAGCTTTTAATTTTTTAGGCGATTATCATCTTACATACACAGAAAGAGGCTTACTGAGACACCAACACTCCTCTCTTCTGCACATCCTGAGAATGAATCAAGGGCATGGGAGTTAATCTTCAAGGCTGAGAAAACCTGGGCAGCTAAACCTGTTTACAGCATCCCTGGGCTTTAGACTTCTTGAAGCACCTGAGTTTGGAGCTGTGGATGAGTTAATATTAAAATACGGTGTGATCGTCAGCCTGTGTTGTGATGAACTGCTGTTGGAGGAATGGACAAGCAGTCTAAAAGGTTCATTTCAGGAAAAATTCCAGTAACCCTCATCTATTTTAGCAACTCAACATTTGGCATTTGGACTTACTGGATACTTAACCCTCTGCTCCTTATAGCTTCCTCCTTTTGTGTATTATATTGTTTCTATTAGGAAATCATTCTTTATCAAATTTTTCTGTCTAGAGGAGACTTCTTTTTCACTTTTTGTCATTTCAAACTCATGGATGGGCAGATTAGAGTTGGGGGAACAATTTGCAGTGCTCAGTTTCTTTTTCAGCATTAGAATTGAGCTAGCTGTGGTTTGCATCTACTGCTTTTTTTCTATAGGTGATAATAGACATACAACATTAAAAATTCTAGTATTTGTTTTCAAAAATATTCTTTAAAAGCCAGTTTTCGGCCGGGCGCGGTGGCTCAAGCCTGTAATCCCAGCACTTTGGGAGGCCGAGACGGGCGGATCACGAGGTCAGGAGATCGAGACCATCCTGGCTAACATGGTGAAACCCCGTCTCTACTAAAAAAATACAAAAAACTAGCCGGGCGAGGTGGCGGGCGCCTGTAATCCCAGCTACTCGGGAGGCTGAGGCAGGAGAATGGCGTAAACCCAGGAGGCGGAGCTTGCAGTGAGCTTAGATCCGGCCACTGCACTCCAGCCTGGGCCACAGAGTGAGACTCCGTCTCAAAAAAAAAAAAAAAAAAAAAAAAAAAAAAAAAAAAAAAAAGCCAGTTTTCTACAACACACATAGAATAACACTCCCTAGAGTCAAACAATCATCATATTGCTTTTCAGAACTATGTATAGTGTGACCTCTATTCTTCATCCCTACCCCTTCTTCCAACTTTTCTACACCTTAATTCACTGTTTGCCTGATTATTGCCATAGGTCCCCATACCTCATTTCTCCATCAATACTAGTACATCTTCCTGAGAAAGAAATCTGATCAAGTTAGTCCCCCGAAATATTCATGAGGACCCCCTTTGCCTACAGGGTATTTTTCAAACTTCATAGCTTGACCTAAAAGTCACTCATCATCTGGCCACAACTTGCCTTTCTCTGATTTTTTTTTTTTCTGTGTGTGTGTGTGTGTTTATGTCATTATGTTTTGGTGGCTCTTAGAAATGCATACAAACTAAGAAGCTAAAAATGAAAGAAGAAATGAATCAAATCAAAGGGATTGAGGATATTTTATTTTCCCTTTAGCTTTGTCAAATAGATGAAATTGCCCTGTCAAAGTGATATGAAAGTCATTGCTATGTTGATGGAGGCAGCCAAAGGAAATTTTACATGAGTGCTCTGTAATTAAATAGATATGAGAATTTACTTGCCCATTTTCCCCTCGCAAATCCTGGTTTCTGTCTTGGAAACCTGTTAATGGTGTAACATAATTTACATGTAGATGTTTAAGTTTTTATTAGGACAATATCAGCATTATTATGCAGGCATTTCTTTGATTAAAAAATGAGGAAATATATTTTAAAACTTGAGAAGTTTAGAAAAAATGTAGGCAGCTTTGATCGGGGTTCCAGCAGAACCAGAAATTAGATTAGGCTAGTTGGGTCTGATGTAGATGCAGGTAAAAGCAAGACACAGTATGATGGGTGGACATAATCTATATGGGGCAGGGAATTTTAAGCAGTGGCAACAGCATAAAAAATGCATGAAAACTGAAAAACAGTGTATATGTTTATATCATTGCAAGTAAAAATGGGTAAAAAGAAAATCATATCTGGAAACAGAAATCAACATAGCCAGACATGGTCCTGAGGACAGTTCATATATAGAAAATAGAAAATGTCAGGGTAAGGGGTCTGAAAATCATTGAGTGGGCAATGGGATGCTATCGCAAGAGTCTCTAAAAATTTTGCTTGAACTGCTCCTTATACATATGGGTGGAGGTGTTGGGTAGGATGCTGCCAGTCTGGATTTATCCTGAACCCAGTCATTTCTAGGATAAAGTGAAAAGTTTTGCAGCCTCCATATTCCATTGGTGGGGACCTCCACTCTGAAGAGAAATGGAATCTGCAAAATTAGACTCTTGAATAAACAAGCTTGACAATTAACTGACACAAATGTAAATTCTACCTGAGATGATGCACCTGTGTGACTTTGCCAGGGAGCCCATCATCTGTGTTTTCATTCATAAAATGAGCAAGTAGGAGTAATGCATGTGGGATGTGAGTAGATCACAATATTACAACTGAGGGGTACTGCACATCTTAAAAAGCTGGTGTCTGAAGCTTCCTGGGAGCTTTCTTAGGCAAGCAGAAAACCAAGGTTTTCAAGCATAGATTTTCTGAAGGAGGAGGTCATTGGTGGGAGACCGGGCAACAGCCCATATTTAGTACCTTGATAGCTTTTATAATATGTACTATATTAATTAGTTAAAATAATGGAAATAATAATTTGAGGTAAAAATTTGGAAATTGCAGGATAAATATTAAAAATAAAACAAAAATTGTATATAACCCAACCATCCAGTGGTAATCACTGCTAACATTTTGGTGTATACATATACATATACATACACATATATGTACACAAGAGATCTTATGTAGGTCAGCTTACTTCCTGCATAAGCAACTTCCTGCATAAGCATCATAATTTGAGTATTGACTGAAAATTGTACCCTATTATAAAATTAAAGGTTGGAGAATGCCATTACACTGCTATAAATAATGCTGTGATAAATATAAATTATTTTGTGTATTTCTTTGCTTCTTTAAGATGAATTCTAAGAAGTAGAATTTCTGGTTCAAATAGTGGTAAACAATTTTAAGGATGTTAATGAACATTTGCAAATTTTCTCCCAGGAGGTTTCTATAATTTATATTCCTCTATTTCCCATGTGCAGGTTAATCTTGAAATTTAAATGATAATTACTTAATAGATTAATTAATAAGTTCTGTGGATGTGCAATGGCACTGTAATGTATTAAGCCTCAGGGCTGGGTTGTTTGCTCTGCCTGGATGCAGACGGTCACTTCCTTTCATATTTTAGAAATATTTAAGTTGATGCTTAATAGATGATAAATAGCATGCATCATACCTTTCGATTAAATATAAAACGTTTAGTCTAACTCCTGAAGGTATTGGAAAAATCAGCAAAGCATATGAAAATACTTAATCTAGCTAGTTACACATTTATAATGTAAGAGGTAGTTTTCAAATGTTTATTAAAGTGGAATCAGATTGCAGAATTCTCAATAATGTAAAGGAAATGTTTCCATGGAAGGCACCATATGCTGCCATCTGAATTTTGTATGTTTTACTAATTTAAGGGGAAAAATCTTAAGAGCTACAGGTAAAGCACAGTTGAGTGTAACATTTATTTTGTTGGCTCATTCAAGGAATATGTCCTTATAGGCACAAAATAAATATTTTTGAATTAAGTTTTGAAATCTAAAAAGTACCCAAAAGGACAAGGCCCACGTTCTGAATTGGAAAAAGAATGCAAAGGGAATGCAATCTCTTTACAGAAGATGGATTATGTGGGGGATGTGACTAACTCTTAGGATTTTTTTTTCTTTTTGAGTGTGACAGTAACTATACAGTGTACTGTTGGTCAAGAATACCTCATGACTAAATTGATGAATTTGTTTAGTCATATGACAAATTGCTACTATTCAGGAAACACTGCTATACAGGAAAACCCTAGAGTATCCGAGGGAGCAAATAAATACTTTCCTTCTTTCTGTCAAAAACATTTGGCAGCAGAATTCTGGAAATTGTGGTCTAGAGTGAAGAGTCTCTATTGTTTAAAAACTGGATTTTAAACATTTATTATGTGCCTATTAGATTAATAGGCTGGATTTTTGTAAGTATGCCTTGCTGGATTTTGAGGGTCTTAAGAATATATACTTCAGTTGGAAACTGAATTCTTGTTATTTGCAAGGAAAGTGGAGTGATCATATACACATAACACTTCCAGAGCTGTACTTGTGTATTGCAAACTGTCAATCAATGCTAGTTGTTTTGATTTACAAGTAATAATACTAATTGTTGATGTTGCTTGGTTGTTTCATTATTATTGCTGTTATTATGATTAGGAAAGTAGAGTCAACTCTTTTCTTCTATCCTTTTGGAGAATTGCTGACTGATAGAATTTAAGGATGTTAATGAGTGTTTGCATATTGTACCCCAGAAGATTTCTGTAATTTACATTCCTCTATTTCCCATGTGCAGGTCAATCTTGAAATTTAATAATTACTTAATGAATTAATTAATAAGTTCCATGGATGTGCAATGGCACTGTAATGTATTAATGCAATTATTTACATTAATTAATGTAAATAATGTATTTATCGTCTATTAAACAGGTTTACAGAACTATCAAATCAGGACAGGGAAGAATTGTCTGTGGAGCATTGCTCTAAGAAATGTTATTATGTTAAGATCTATAGCAATAGGCCTCCTGCTGTCTCACTCCAAATAAAATTAACAACGATAATAACAATAACAACACTACACTGCCTCACATGCTGCTTCTCCCACTGGCTACTGGAAACATGGAGGATGTTTCTCTGGGATGGTGTAATTGGGGGGTGCCACACCATCTCTTTGAGTTTATCTTCCTGAAACTAGGGCCAATAAAGTGTATCAGTGATCCAATATTTTCCTGTTCCTATTTTTCCCTCATGACAAGAAGACGTTAGGCTCTCCAAAACAGGAAAGGTAGGCACATAAACACAAGTATATTATGTAGTCTCTAAAAGTAATCTAAATGTCCTCATTCTCTTCCCTCTAAATTTTAAATTATGTAAAATAAGGAAATACCTAGATTCTAACACCACATCTGTTGGGGTTGTCTTCCTCTTTAAAGGGTAAACTAGTCTTTGGTTGAATGTAACATTTAGAATGATTGCTAAAATAACATCTATGGAATTATTTCTCTAGCAACCTCTTTTTTCCCTACTCTTTTCTCAGTGAAATTTAAATGTAGCTATTTTAGTGACGTCATTTTCTTACATGACCTTGTTCTCCAGGTTAAATTTTCTGATATTTGGAAAAAGATAGTCTGCAGTGGGAGAGAAGGAATCCAATATGAGAAAGACACAAAGAGCACAAAGAGAAGAGAGAAAGGGAGGTGGGGGGTGGGGGAAGAGAGAGAGAAATTCATGACATTATGACATTCATGATCCTGGTTCTAGCCCTAGTTGTTCCTGAGGCCCAAATACATCCCCAAACTTTCTAGTTTTTGATTATTCAAACCTACCTTGGATTCCCTGAGCCAACCAACTTCCTTTGGATGTTTGCCTTGGATTTCCAATAGTGCAAAAAAATGAGTTCCAACTTCTCACTGTCACTATACTCTCTGACTCCTCCTTGACATTCACATTCAGGCTCTTGTGAGACTGAGATGAAGAGTTGTCCATCATATGAGCTGTACTTATTCTGTCAAGCATTATACCCAACACTCTCAACCCAAAAGACTGATCGGGCTCATTGCAATACAACATGAGATGTGTATTATTGATCAGTTCAGCCCTTGGTGCTGGCAGAGTCAAGTGCCCTAATTCAAACAGCACTGCTTACCCAAAAGAGAAGTCACACCCTAATCTAGTCTATATTTCAAAAGCTGAAAGGCTTATATTCCAACAAATGATCATATGTTTTATGTGCCCTTTTGATTTCTGCCAGTTCTCCATTTACTTACTCTCTTCCATTGGTCATACGGCAATAGCACTAGCAGTTTTTCCCTCTTTAAGGTAATTATTACTTCCATAATTTAGATGAAAAATTGTATTTCAGATTAAATTTAAAACCCATAGGTCAGGTCAGTTATTGAAATTTGGAAGTATCTTAAATTAAGTCTGCTGGAGATGTGATTACTTTGGGTTTGGAATCCTTTAACATACTAAAGTTAACTGTTCATATTTTCATAGTTCTAGGTCATGGGGGGGGCTCCATCTCTGTTTTGCTAATATAATCAGTATTTAGGAAAGAGTGATGAATTAAGTAACAGCTTCATTTTGTATATGTTTGTTGTTTTTTGCCTTATAATCTAAATAGTTGGCTCCCTGATTCTCTATCTTGACCTGTACAAATAAATCAGGAACCACAGTTTGTTAGATGTGTTAAAATGCAGGGCTAGGTCTAATGTATGGTGAGTAAGACAGTTAACATGCAAAATATAAGGAGACAGTCACTGTTAGGATCATATAAGGCATCTCTCTTGCCTCACCCTCATACTGACCCTGTTGAAATGCTATGAGCTGGTTTAGAAGTACACAAGCATCAAATTAGAAAATTAGACAGCATAGTAATAACTTAGGGATTAAAAATAAATCAGAAAAAAAAACCCAAGAACTGATTCTTTAGCAGAGCTGCTACGTTTACCTCCTTTCCTCTAACAGGAAGTGTATCCACTTACAGCGTCCAGCACAGGTCTGTCCCAAGAAATATCATATGACACTAGAAAGAGCACCAACACTCAAGCTCATGTCCTCAAGTGAGTTATTTTTGACTCTGCAAAATGAAAATACTCAGATGATCTCCAAGGTCCTTTTCAGCCAGGTGTTTCTGAGTTTAAGAAATGTCTTAAGAAAAGAAGAAGAAATGTCTTCACTGGTGGTTACTCATCATTAGGTTTTTGATTAGTTTTTGGGGCAACATAGAGGAACCTGCTCTGGGTAACTGTGTGAGTGAGGTTTGCTGCCAGCCTATCCTCTTTATTTTGGTTCCCTTTTTCTTGTTGATGACTCTTTCTTTCAGCCCTTTCAAACTTCAGGTACCTTTGGGGGCTCCTTATCCTGTTACTCTTGCAAGGGATCTGAATTCTGTTTTCATTAGTATAGACATGACAAATGACAGTTCGAACTTGTATTTGTCTACAAAGAACGTACAACTTGGAAGGCACAAGTAAGTTAAGTTATTAATCAGTGGATGGAGTAGTGGGCAGATGGGACATGGATTTAGGACAGGTGAGCTCAGGACAGGCTGGCTCAAAGTTTAGCTCAAAATGATAGCAATTTCTTTTTTATTTTTTTTGGCTGGATCTTCGTCTGTCACGCAAGCTGGAGAGTAGTGATATAATTACGGCTCACTGCAGCCTTGATCTCTCAGGCTCAAGGGATCTTTCTGCCTCAGTCTCCTGAGTAGCTGGGACTACAAGATGTATGCCACCATGCCAGCTAATTTTTTGTATTTTTAGTAGAGATGAGGTTTCACTATGTTGCCCAGGCTGATCTTGAACTCCTGGGTTCAAGCAATCCGCCTACCTTGGCCTCCCAAAGTGCTGGGATTACAGGCATGAGTCACGCCTGGCAAATAGCAACTTTTGATGCGAGGACAAAGACTAGATCTCCTCTGACCGTATCCCAAGAAATGGCAATAGAGCTCTGGTAGCCAGAGAGGTAAGGCTCACCTTAAATCTCCACAGGGATTTGTAGTAGCTTACTGGGAGGAGAGCTGCTAAGATCACCATATTGTGTCATGTTTTGATAATATAGTATTCAATTTTAGCTCTATTTTATGCAGTTAAATCTTGTTGACAGGATTTCATCCTTTTTTATGGCTGAATTGCATTTTATTGTGTATATACACCATATTTAAATCCATTCATCTGTTGTTAGACATGGGATGATTCCACATCTTGGATACTGTGAATACTGTTACAGTAAACATGGGGGCCAGATGTCTCTTTTATATACTTATTTCCTTTCCTTTGGGTAAATGGCCAGTGGTGGGATTGCTGGAGAATATGGTAGTTCTATCAGTAGTTTTTGAGCAACCTCCATACTGTTGTCCCTAGTTGTACTGGTTTACATTTCCACCAAACAAAAAAATTCCTTTTCTCTGGGTCTTCACCGTCATTTGTTTTTTTCTGTCCTTTTAAAAAATAATAGACATTCTGAGGTGAGATGATGTCTCATTGTGGTTTTGATTTGCATTTCCCTGATGATTAGCGATGTTGAACATTGTTTCATATATTTATTGTCTATTTGTATGTCTTCTTTTGAGAAATGTCTGTTCAGGTCACTTGCCAATTTTTAAATCTCTTTATTCAGATATTTGAAGTCTTTGTGTATTCTGGATATTAATACTCTTGAATGAATAGTTTGCAGATATTTTCTCCTCTTCTGTAAGTTCTCTTTTCATTCTGTTGATTAATTCTTTTTCTGTGCAGAAGCTTTTTAGTTTGTTTTAATCACATTTGTTTATTTTTGTTTTTGTTGCCTGTGCTTTTGAGGTCTTATTCATAAAATCTTTTTCCAGACGAATGTTTTGAGGTGTTCCTCCTATGTTTTCCTCTAGTAGTTTTATAGTTTTGGATCTTACATTTAGGTTTGTAATCCATTTTGAGTTTATTTTTGTATAGGGTGACAGGTGGTGGTCTAGTTTCATTCTTCTGCATATGGATATCCAGTTTTCATAATACCATTTATTTACAAGACTATCCTTTCTTTAATGAATTTCCTTGAGGCCTTTGTAAAACTTCAGTTGGCTATAGATGTATGGATTAATTTTGGGACTTTCTGTTTGGTTCCATTGGTCTATGTGTCTATTTATGCCAGTATCATGCTGTTTTAGCTACTATAGCTTTGTAATATATTTTGAAGTTTGGTATACTTCCAGCTTTGTTCTTTCTGCCCAGGATTACTTTGACTATTTGGAGTATTTTGTGGTTCCATATGAATTTTAGGATTTTTTTTTTCTATTTCTGCGAAGAATGTCGCCAGTATTTTGATAGGGATTGCATTGAATCTGTAGATTGCTTTGAGTAGTATGATCATCTTAACACTATTAATTCCTCCTATTTGTGAACATGGGAGGTTTTTCCATTTGTTTATATTCTCTTCAATTTATTTCATTAGTATTTTATAGTTTTCCTTATAGAGGTCTTTCAACTCTTTGGTTAAATTTATTTCTAGGTATTTTATTTTATTTTAATTTGTGGTAGCTATTGTGAATGGGATTGCTTTCTTGTATTCTTCAACTAAAATAATAAGCAAGATGAGGTCATATGTCTCTTTTCTCACCTGGCACAATGCCAGTCAGGTAGCATGTGGTCAATATTTGTTCACATCATTGAATGTCATCATGGTTGATATGGTTTGGCTGTGTTCCCACCCAAATCTCAACTTGAACTGTAGCTTCCATAATTCCCATATGCTGTGGGAGGGACCTGGTGGGAGAAAATTGAATCATGGGGGTGTTTTTTTCCATATGGTTCTCGGGGTAGTGAATAAGTCTCATGAAATCTAATAGTTTTATAAGGGGAAACCCCTTTCACTTGGCTTTCATTCTCTCTCTTGCTTGCTGCCATGTAAGATGTGCCTTTCACCTTCTGCCATGATTGTGAAGCCTCCCCAACCACGTGGAACTGTGAGTCCATTAAACCTCCTTTTCTTTATAAATCACTGAGTCTCGGGTATGTCTTTATCAGCAGCATGAAAACAGATTAATACAATGGTCTGTTTCTCTCTCACATATATATATATGTCTCTTGTATAGTATACTACACTACTAATGTTGTTCCTTATAGCGATATAATGATCTCTATAAAGAGGTCATAATATTCATTTAACACTTATTTTTCTTTGAAGGAAGGTATGCTTGAATTTATCTCTCCTTTTAAAAAAAATCAATATTAAAAGAACTCTCCCAGCTCATGAATACTGTGCCATTCAATTTAACGATCTAGAGATTTTACTCTCCATTCAGAGACAATCTAATGTGTCTTTCCCAAACCACTCTACCTGTATTAGCTGGCAGATGATTTTTTAAAATGGAAAATATGGTTTCTTTAGAAGCTATGCTAGGGTCAGATTTCACACATCAATACCAATTGACAATTCAGTTATCAGCAGGATGATTCTCAACAACTCCAAAAGTCACACCCCTCTTTTGCCAAAAATTAATTTTTTTAAAAACTGAAATAACGTGAACAAAAGTATTTCCTAACATAGGGCTTTGGTCACTTTTAAAGTACCACGTGGAGTTATAACCACATGACCAAATGTTCCCTCCAGTAAAGAACTTGCAGCAGAATTGAGTTCTGAGTGTTTGTTTCAACCATGCAGTGCACACGCCATCTGGCACATTTCACATAAAAATGAAACTGCTTTCATGGCTGAGCAGATGCCAAAATGGAATTGTATAACAGTGATAAGGCCTTTTCTGGTTCATGAATATACCTTAGGTGCTGTTTCAAGCATGAAACTATAGGTGACGCTAAAATAACCGTGTTTTCTCTCTTCAGAAGTGAAGCATATCATGAAGAAAAAGGTGAAGTTGCTCGCTTTTATAAGCTTAGATCCTAGATATGATTTTTAATATGGAGAAAAATAATAATAGATAAATTCTTTGTCTATGATTTTTGAAATGTGATTCAAGGCTTTAATTTAAATCTGGGTTTATGCCTCTTCAAAACATCTGGGTGGTGAGGGAAATACAAAATTCAGACTAGAGACTGGATTTTTTGACTTCAGAATGCAAAAAAAATTTAAATGTCTAGAGGCTTTCTGTTTCGAGAATATATCAAGCACATAGATGATTGACGGAATTTCCCTCTTCATTTCCATTACTTTAATGTCATGCTGCCAAATCCCAAGCCAAGATGACTCCTTTTCTACCTTCCCTAAGTGCTCTATACACCTTAAGAAAATGAATCTTCCCGATGCTAACCTCCAGGGTGCTGATGTAGGTTTAAGAAATTTTAGAGATGATGGCCGAATAGGAACAGCTCCAGTCTTCAACTCCCAGCGCGAGCGACACAGAAGACCAGTGATTTCTGCATTTTCAACTGAGGTACTGGGGTCATCTCTCTAGGGAGTGCCGGACAATCGGTGCTGGTCAGCTGCTGCAGCCTGACCAGCGTGAGCTGAAGCAGGGCGAGGCATCGCCTCACCTGGAAGCGCAAGGGGGAAGGAAATCCCTTTTCCTAGCGAGGGGAACTGAGACACACAACACCTGGAAAATCGGGTAACTCCCACCCCAATACTGCGCTTTAAGGAAACAGGCACACCAGGAGAATATATCCCATACCTGGCCGGGAGGGTCCCACGCCCACGGAGCCTCCCTCACTGCTAACACAGCCCTCTGCGGCGATCTATCCGCAAGGCAGCAGCGAGGCTGGGGGAGGGGCGCCCGCCATTGCTGAGGCTTAAGTAGGTAAACAAAGCCGCTGGGAAGCTCGAACTGGGTGGAGCTCACAGCAGCTCAAGGAAGCCTGCCTGTTTCTGTAGACTCTACCGCTGCGGACAGCGCACAGCTGCCGTCCATTAGGGGAAAGAGCGGGGCCGTGGCAGACGCGAACGACTCTGTCTGACAGCTTTGGGGAGAGCCGTGGATCTCCTAACGCGGAGGTTGAGATCTGAGAACGGACAGACTGCCTGCTCAGGTGGGTCCCTGACCCCTGAGTAGCCTAGCTGGGAGACATCCCCCACTAGGGGCAGTCTGACACCCCACACCTCACAGGGTGGAGTCACCCCTGAGAGGAAACTTCCAAAGAAAGAATCAGACAGGTACACTCGCTGTTCAGCAATATTCTATCTTCTGCAACCTCTGCTGCTGACACCCAGGCAAACAGGGTCTGGAGTGGACCTCAAGCAATCTCCAACAGACCAACAGACAGTCCTTCTGACTGTAAGAAGGAAAACTATCAAACAGGAAGGACACCTATACCAAAACCCCATCAGTACGTCACCATCATCAAAGACCAGAGACAGATAAAACCACAAAGATGGGGAAGAAGCAGGGCAGAAAAGCTGGAAATTCAAAAAATAAGAGCGCATCTCCTCCTGCAAAGGAGCGCAGCCCATCGCCAGCAACGGATCAAAGCTGGTCAGAGAATGACTTTGACGAGATGAGAGAAGAAGGCTTCAGTCCATCAAACTCTCAGAGCTAAAGGAGGAATTACGTACCCAGCGCAAAGAAACTAAAAATCTTGAAAAAAAAGTGGAAGAATTGACAGCTAGACTAATTAATGCAGAGAAGATCATAAACGAAATGACAGAGATGAAAACCATGACACGAGAAATACGTGACAAATGCACAAGCTTCAGTAACCGACTCGATCAACTGGAAGAAAGAGTATCAGCGATTGAGGATCAAATGAATGAAATGAAGCGAGAAGAGAAACCAAAAGAAAAAAGAAGAAAAAGAAATGAACAAAGCCTGCAAGAAGTATGGGATTATGTAAAAAGACCAAATCTACGTCTGATTGGGGTGCCTGAAAATGAGGGGGAAAATGGAACCAAGTTGGAAAACACTCTTCAGGATATCATCCAGGAGAACTTCCCCAACCTAGTAGGGCAGGCCAACATTCAAATTCAGGAAATACAGAGAACGCCACAAAGATACTCCTCCAGAAGAGCAACTCCAAGACACATAATTGCCAGATTCACCAAAGTTGAAATGAAGGAAAAAATCTTAAGGGCAGCCAGAGAGAAAGGTCGGGTTACCCACAAAGGGAAGCCCATCAGAATAACAGCAGACCTCTCGGCAGAAACTCTACAAGCCAGAAGAGAGTGGGGGCCAATATTCAACGTTCTTAAAGAAAAGAATTTTCAACCCAGAATTTCATATCCAGCCAAACTAAGCTTCATCAGTGAAGGAGAAATAAAATCCTTTACAGATAAGCAAATGCTTAGAGATTTTGTCACCACCAGGCCTGCCTTACAAGAGACCCTGAAGGAAGCCCTAAACATGGAAAGGAACAACCGGTACCAGCCATTGGAAAAACATGCCAAAATGTAAAGAACATCGAGGCTAGGAAAAATTGCATCAACTAACGAGCAAAATAACCAGTTAATATCATAATGACAGGATCAAGTTCACACATAACAATATTAACCTTAAATGTTAATGGACTAAATGCTCCAATTAAAAGACACAGACTGACAAACTGGATAAAGAGTCAAGACCCATCAGTCTGCTGTATTCAGGAGACCCATCTCACATGCAGAGACATACATAGGCTCAAAATAAAGGGATGGAGGAAGATCTACCAAGCAAATGGAGAACAAAAAAAAGCAGGGGTTGCAATCCTAGTCTCTGATAAAACAGACTTTAAACCATCAAAGATCAAAAGAGACAAAGAAGGCCATTACATAATGGTAAAGGGATCAATTCAACAGGAAGAGCTAACTCTCCTAAATATCTATGCACCCAATACAGGAGCACCCAGATTCATAAAGCAAGTCCTTAGAGACCTACAAAGAGACTTAGACTCCCATACAATAATAATGGGAGACTTCAACACTCCACTGTCAATATTAGACAGATCAACGAGACAGAAAGTTAACAAGGATATCCAGGAATTGAACTCATCTCTGCACCAAGCGGACCTAATAGACATCTATAGAACTCTCCACCCCAAATCAACAGAATATACATTCTTCTCAGCACCACATCGCACTTATTCCAAAATTGACCACGTAATTGGAAGTAAAGCACTCCTCAGCAAATGTACAAGAACAGAAATTATAACAAACTGTCTCTCAGACCACAGTGCAATCAAACTAGAACTCAGGACTAAGAAACTCAATCAAAACCGCTCAACTACATGGAAACTGAACAACCTGCTCCTGAATGACTACTGGGTACATAACGAAATGAAAGCAGAAATAAAGATGTTCTTCGAAACCAATGAGAACAAAGATACAACATACCAGAATCTCTGGGACACATTTAAAGCAGTGTGTAGAGGGAAATTTATAGCACTAAATGCCCACAAGAGAAAGCAGGAGAGATCTAAAATGGACACTCTAACATCACAATTAAAAGAACTAGAGAGGCAAGAGCAAACACATTCAAAAGCTAGCAGAAGGCAAGAAATAACTAAGATCAGAGCAGAACTGAAGGAGATAGAGACACAAAAAACCCTCCAAAAAATCAATGAATCCAGGAGTTGGTTTTTTGAAAAGATCAACAAAATTGACAGACCGCTAGCAAGACTAATAAAGAAGAAAAGAGAGAGGAATCAAATAGTCGCAATAAAAAATGATAAAGGGGATATCACCACCGACCCCACAGAAATACAAACAACCATCAGAGAATACTATAAATGCCTCTACGCAAATCAACTAGAAAATCTAGAAGAAATGGATAATTTCCTGGACACTTACACTCTCCCAAGACTAAACCAGGAAGAAGTTGAATCCCTGAATAGACCAATAGCAGGCTCTGAAATTGAGGCAACAATTAATAGCCTACCCACCAAAAAAAGTCCAGGACCAGATGGATTCACAGCTGAATTCTACCAGAGGTACAAGGAGGAGCTGGTACCTTTCCTTCTGAAACTATTTCAATCAATAGAAAAAGAGGGAATCCTCCCCAACTCTTTTTATGAGGCCAACATCATCCTGATACCAAAGCCTGGCAGAGACACAACAAAAAAAGAGAATTTTAGACCAATATCCCTGATGAACATCGATGCAAAAATTCTCAATAAAATACTGGCAAACCGGATTCAGCAGCACATCAAAAAGCTTATCCACCATGATCAAGTGGGCTTCATCCCTGGGATGCAAGGCTGGTTCAACATTCGCAAATCAATAAACGTAATCCAGCATATAAACAGAACCAAAGACAAGAACCACATGATTATCTCAATAGATGCAGAAAAGGCTTTTGACAAAATTCAACAGCCCTTTATGCTAAAAACGCTCAATAAATTCGGTATTGATGGAACGTACCTCAAAATAATAAGAGCTATTTATGACAAACCCACAGCTAAGATCATACTGAATGGGCAAAAACTGGAAAAATTCCCTTTGAAAACTGGCACAAGACAGGGATGCCCTCTCTCACCACTCCTATTCAACATCGTGTTGGAAGTTCTGGCTAGGGCAATCAGGCAAGAGAAAGAAATCAAGGGTATCCAGTTAGGAAAAGAAGAAGTCAAATTGTCCCTGTTTGCAGATGACATGATTGTATATTTAGAAAACCCCATCGTCTCAGCCCAAAATCTCCTTAAGCTGATAAGCAACTTCAGCAAAGTCTCAGGATACAAAATTAATGTGCAAAAATCACAAGCATTCTTATACACCAGTAACAGACAAGCAGAGAGCCAAATCAGGAATGAACTTCCATTCACAATTGCTTCAAAGAGAATAAAATACCTAGGAATCCAGCTTACAAGGGATGTCAAGGACCTCTTCAAGGAGAACTACAAACCACTGCTCAGTGAAATCAAAGAGGACACAAACAAATGGAAGAACATACCATGCTCATGGATAGGAAGAATCAATATCGTGAAAATGGCCATACTGCCCAAGGTGATTTATAGATTCAATGCCATCCCCATCAAGCTACCAATGAGTTTCTTCACAGAATTGGAAAAAACGGCTTTAAAGTTCATATGGAACCAAAAAAGAGCCCGCATTGCCAAGACAATCCTAAGTCAAAAGGACAAAGCTGGAGGCGTCACGCTACCTGACTTCAAACTATACTACAAGGCTACAGTAACCAAAACAGCATGGTACTGGTACCACAACAGAGATATAGACCAATGGAACAGAACAGAGTCCTCAGAAATAATACCACACATCTACAGCCATCTGATCTTTGACAAACCTGACAAAAACAAGAAATGGGGAAAGGATTCCCTATTTAATAAATGGTGCTGGGAAAATTGGCTAGCCATAAGTAGAAAGCTGAAACTGGATCCTTTCCTTACCCCTTATACGAAAATTAATTCAAGATGGATCAGAGACTTAAATGTTAGACCTAATACCATAAAAACCCTAGAAGAAAATCTAGGTAGTACCATTCAGGACATAGGCATGGGCAAGGACTTCATGTCTAAAACACCAAAAGCAATGGCAGCAAAAGCAAAAATTGACACATGGGATCTAATTCAACTAAAGAGCTTTTGCACAGCTAAAGAAACTACCATCAGAGTGAACAGGCAACCTACAGAATGGGAGAAAATTTTTGCAACCTACTCATCTGACAAAGGGCTAATATCCAGAATCTACAAAGAACTCAAACAAATATACAAGAAAAAAACAAACAACCCCATCAAAAAGTGGGCAAAGGATATGAACAGACATTTCTCAAAAGAAGACATCCATACAGCCAACAGACACATGAAAAAATGCTCATCATCACTCGCCATCAGAGAAATGCAAATCAAAACCACAATGAGATACCATCTCACACCAGTTAGAATGGCAATCATTAAGAAGTCAGGAAACAACAGGTTTTGGAGAGGATGTGGAGAAATAGGAACACTTTTACACTGTTGGTGGGATTGTAAACTAGTTCAACCATTATGGAAAACAGTATGGCGATTCCTCAAGGATCTAGAACTAGATGTACCATATGACCCAGCCATCCCACTACTGGGTATATACCCAAAGGATTATAAATTACTCTACTACAAAGACACATGCACACGTATGTTTATTGCGGCACTATTCACAATAGCAAAGACTTGGAATCAACCCAAATGTCCATCTGTGACAGACTGGATTAAGAAAATGTGGCACATATACACCATGGAATACTATGCAGCCATAAAAAAGGATGAGTTTGCGTCCTTTGTAGGGACATGGATGCAGCTGGAATCCATCATTCTTAGCAAACTATCACAAGAAGAGAAAACCAAACACCGCATGTTCTCACTCATAGGTGGGAACTGAACAATGAGATCACTTGGACTCGGGAAGGGGAACATCACACACTGGGGCCTATCATGGGGAGGGGGGAGGAGGGAGGGATTGCATTGGGGAGTTATACATGATATAAACGTCATGCACATGTACCCTAGAACTTAAAGTATAATAAAAAAAAAAAAAAAAGAAATTTTAGAACGCTGTATCAATTCCAGAGGAACATATCACATTGATTGAGGAGTTGCCAGGGATGCGAATAATCCTTCATAGTTAAAGATATTTGTAGAAAATTTTGTGCATTTCTGCCATGTTGTACAACCTAATGGTATGTTCTCCTCTGTCTATAATAATTTACTTTCTGGCAAACTTGGGACCCGACATTTGTCATGGTTGATGTTCAGCTTTATACTAGAGTGTTCTGTTAATACATCTTTATGTATCTCATATGTACTTGCATTCTTTCCAGCATAATTTTAGGCCCAGTAGAGTTTAGTAACAAATCTTTCCCTATGTTATCAGCACCAATATCTATAGCATCAAAGCAAAAATTTTCAAATCATTCTAGTCATTTATTCCAAGAGCTTGCTGTAATACAAACATAAATGCAATCAGAAATGGGCACACATTTACCTTTCTGGTCAACCTGCCTCCAATGTATACATACTTATCCCTTTACATGCAATTACAAAGTCGTTAATATCTGAAACAGCACATTCTTATACCACATTGTGGAAGTTTATGCCATATAGCTGTGAAAGATGCTTGGAAACTTATGCTTGCAAACCAGGTTTCTTATTTGCTTCATAGTCTAACACTGAGAATCTTGTTGAAAGATTGCCCCACAACACTTATTTTTTCTTTCAAGAGAGGATATTTCACCCCTGTGCCTGCAGGCATTTTCTGGTACCTGTTGCTGGAGAAAGCTGCACATGCTGGTTCTCTCCAGCACTTGTCCACACAGTGTTTGAGACTGGAAACACTATTAAAAATGTCTCTGAACCGAATGGACAAATGGACTGAAGCTTTTCTTAACTGGCAATCAAATTTCAAACTGTGTGAGGCAACTGGGCTGTGAGTGAGTAAAGAATGAAAATTTAGTTAATGTTCTGTAGGAATTGGTTTAAATCTCAGAGGTCTTTGAAAAACTATTGCTTGGACTTTAGACTACCTGTTCTTTCTTCCATAACATTCTATGCGGGAAGGAGAGAGTATTCTTCAGCTTGTAGCATTTAGAAAAGAGTGAAACATTGTGTAAGATTTCTTGCATAGGCATTTCTAGCTGTGCATGAAAAATGGCAATGCCAACCTTTTAGTAATTTAGTTACAAGTTTGTCATACATACCTGATTTCTGGTTATCACTCTTGAGATTTTTAGTTCAATTAGGTTTTCAGGGTATAACGATTACAGCTGATTTGCAGAGCCTGGTCGTTATGTCATTTTTCTAGGATTCTATCCATTTTGGAAAATCTATTCCATTCGTGTGAACAGAAATGACCCTGCTTAAAAGCAGGAGCACTGAGACTTCATTATACATATGCAGAGAGCTACCATTTTGCCTCCTTTTGTAACTTGTGGGTGGCCTTGTAGATGAAAGGCCCAGCATAAAGTTGATCCTGTGGGGATGGCATCATATTTGTGAATCTGTAGATTGCCATGTAGATGTAATGGCTGGGTTTTCAGCTAATTTGTACTGATGGAATCACATCCGCCTGAGCACCAGAAAAAAACTAATTGTGGACAGAGGAGAGTAGGCATGTGTCATGAACTGAAAAAGATTTAGCAGTGAAAATTATTTACTTATTATTTTCCCTGCCATCTCCTCAACTGATATGCTACATTAAAGATAAGCTTGGGCTAATCTGCTAGGATTGATAAGGAGTTTTCAAATTCTGAAGACTGCGTCAGAGCCTCATTCACTGGCATTTACAAATTTTAAATTCAGTATCTCAAAATGTGCAGGGAGTGTGGGAGATGAAACAGATTGTGGAGGTGGAGTATTGCTTGAATTTTGTCAGCACAACATCTAAATAAGGGCATAAGAAGAGAAAACCACTGTCAAACCATTCAGTGATATACAGAAACTCAAATCTCTATATGTCAATCTCTTGGCATTTGGCATTGAGTACAAAAATTATTTTCTAGTGGGCTGAATCTTTCATTTTTTAAAACTAGATGTTTTAGAGATATGTATTCCCAGAATTAGACTAAAATCTCCAAATATCATTGTAGGATTTCTACCAACTATTATTAAATATGTCATTATTCATTTATTCACTCATTCAGTTAATAAATGTGTATTGAACACTTAACCAACAACTATTTCCAGTGCTGGAGATCTGCTGGTGAATAAGTCACACTGGTCCCTTCTGTCTTGGAGCTCACACTCTGAATAAAAGGAGGCTTCAGGGAGAATTTTTGTTCTGAGAGAATGCTTGATAAGTTAACCTCCAGGAATATTCTCTTTAACGTTCTATTGGTAGTATTCTGGGATAGCCAGCTTTACGTGCATAATTCTATTAATCCCTAATTTTGTTGAGTACTTTATATATACTCTAAAAAGTACTTTTATATGTGTTTTCCCATTTGTGCCTAATCTGCTCTTTAATCTATTTGTTGATTTTCTAATTTCAGTTTTTAAAATATTTATTTGATTTTTTCTAGAAGCTTTATTTAATTCTTTCCCAAGTATGTTTCATTATTTTCAGTCTACTGTTTCTATAATACTTGAGACAGATACTTTAATTTTTATAACCACATTAAGCATAATTATTTAGGCTACCCATTTGATAATCCTAATATTGGCAGTCTTTCTGAGTCTGTTGTTTTTATTTTCTGTGAGCACATGTTTTATGGAACACAACCTGTAGGAGTTTTTTTGAGGACCAGTTTTAAGCTGCTTTCCTCTAAAGATAATTTTCTTTTGCTTATGAAAAGGAAATACTAAGTTCAAACTAAATTTTAAGCTTTATATCCTCCCCACTATACTAGTAGTGTATATTCTGGCTGTAACCCATGTGAGTTCAGGTTTGTAAATATAAATTTTCAGGGAAACCTTTCAACCTCCCACTTTCTTTCACCCAGAGCTGAGATGAGACCGAGTGTCCTCCTTGTCTTCTTTAACAGAGACTCCCTGCCTTGGTTTATCTCCTTTCACTGAGGTTCTTGTGTTCTGCAGGAGCTGGCTTGATGTGAGATTGTCCTCTAAAGCTGTAACATCCCTCCCTCAGGTCTTTACTGGTTTTTGTATCATCATGCTTCAATTCAGATGTTACCACTTTAAAAAGTCCTGCCCTGGCTGTGGGAAATACACTTCCTGGTCATATGATACTATCTTATTGTCTTCATGCCCTTATTCATTCCTGACACTAGCTAGCTATCTAGCTGATTAATTTTTCTATGTTTTTGTCAGCTCTCCCCATCAAGACTATCAACCGCAGGAGTGTGGGGCTGTCCTCTTTTGTTCGTTGTTGCATCCCCGGTGCCAGAGATGGTGCTTGACCCTGGAGGAATTTATACTGAATGATTAAAGGGTCATAAGTTTTGGCTCATTCTTAGTTCTCTCCAAAGTTTAAAGTCCTGGCTGGTTCTTAGCTCTTTCCAAAGTTCATGAAAGAAATATGAAGAAAGAAAGAAAATATGAAGACTCAGTGAGTTACATATGAGATGTCCCATGATATACCAGGGTTTTGCCTCCTCTTTCTTTCCTCCTTTTCTGGTCTTAGAGCTAAGCTTCTTCTCCTCTTTCTATCTCTTTGTGGGCTAATCTCAGTTTGTAACTTTGACCTATAACGATAAACCTGCAGCTGTGCTTAGTTGCTTACTTGCTTTCTTATCTCTTTATGGCAGCTTCCATATCTGATCCTAGGTCCCCAACTTGAATCTTCCTGTTTTGGACCTTTGCTATGCTTTGCCTTGATCCTCTCTCATTAGGGAAAAAAAAGGAAAAAATAAATTTAAGAGGAAAAACAAAAGCAAAATTGGCCTTTTTGTTAAATACTTTGAAATACAAGCATACTCATTATTAAAGCAGCATAACCTCATTAAAGCAAATGTTGAAAATAAATGGAAATATAGATTTAAAAATCACTATGGTCCAGCTACCTAGTCACAGTTACAGTATATTTCTTTTTACACATGCTTAGTTTTATTTTTATACAAGCTTAATTTTATTTTTCCCATAATATATGCAATTATAGCATATATACAATTTGGATACTGATTTTTAAAAAATTATTATTTTACCTTTAAAAATGTGTTTAAATATAATCTGTGATGGCTGTATAATATTCCAGTTAATGAATATATAGTTTGCTAAGCCTTTGACCTATACTGAATGTTTGCACTGTTTCATAAGTCACATTTTAATTAAAAATCTGTAGACCTAGTACATGAGTCAGATCATGTATCATGTTGAATCTCACTTCTGGGAAGTGAAACAATCTAGCAAAATCTGTTACTAGTTGAGTAATGCCTGTGGGATGCTCTTAGGGGACTGCCTGGGAGGCAGGCTGAGGACTGAGATGGTCACATATACTGAGCTGACTGTGTGAGACATAGGCATATGCAGACAGACTTCCTTTATAAAGATTCATTTGCAAGATGCAATCATGGAGTATAGTAGGAATTCATTCTTCGGGGCAAGGGAAACATATCTATACTTTCCTAAGCAAAATTTTATAGTCTAGACAAATTCCAAAATGCCAATCTATTATAATGTTCAAATGCAAATAAAACTAAAACTAAAAGTAACTGCAAATTCCTTTTATATCACTAGTAAGATCCACAAGTGTTATGTTCATACTTGTAAATTTGTCAAGGAATGCAATATCTTAACATAGCATTCCTTCTGTGTCAGGGACATCATTGTTGCTTGAATGTTCATTTAAAAAGTAAAGATTTATGATTCTTAAAAGTGTGAGATTAGGTTTGGCACTGATTCTCCTTTGTGTGGTACATCTATTTCAGTGACTAAATTTAAATTTGGAAGTAAATATCTTCATGGGATACACATTGTGAGAGTAAGATTAGATTTGTTTATATTTATCTTGGGGATGTTCTTAAAGGCACCATAAGTAAACCATGAGTTCTGAAAAAATGAAATCATTTTAGCATTTCTCTGAAACTCTGCTAAAAAGTAGAAAAATTAATTCTAGAAAAGGCAATAATTTGGTCCTGATGGACAAAAAGGAATACAATTATGTGTTATGAAATATCTTTGGTATACCGACATGGAAGTGACATCATATTCCTTTTAAAATGCCCTTCCGGAGTAGTATAAATGAAAACATATTTCCTTCTGACTTCTTTCCTTTTCACTGCTTTTCACCCTGGCTTTGGTCTTTCTGCTCTTATCTGCCATTTCTTTTGTCCCTTCTTCTCCCCTCAACCCTGTCACTTTGATCTGCATTTCCTCCCCATCTCCACTCCATTCTTCTTTAATTTGAAACTTCCTTCTTTATTTCTCTAGCATCTTTATTCTACTGCACTTGAGTCCTCTCTTTGAATCAAATAGTCACATTGACTGTGAAAAAGGAAAATAATGTCAGATGTTGCCCTCTGCCCATAAAGAACAAAAACCACAGATTGAAGTATTAAACCTTTTTTTCATCTTAAGAAGAATTTTGCTAGATGTCTTTGATTGGTCTTTTTTTATTCCATAGACTATCTGCGTTTGAAGAATAAAAAAGATGGTGAAACACAGTACTGTTTACACTTATTTATATTTTTATTTAAACAGCTTCTCATCGAGTAAGTAAACTTATAGATCTGACTTCTCTATTATAGTAAGGGAGCAGACTGATTAGGTTTGATCAGTCATGAAGGAATGAGATGACACCTGAGATAGTCATTTGAAAGTTAAATAATAAATAATACCTGATATCAGGGATAGCACTTATGTGTCACTCATATTCCCACTCCTGGACTTGGCCATGGCCCACATTCCTTCTAAGCTTTACAGGTAGTTGTTGTAATTTAACTAGATGTATTCCTTGAGTTGAAATTAATTTGTCCTCTTTGCTTTAGACTGTATACCTCATGACCTCCAGTTTCACAGCTGGTATGGCACACACAACCTATGAGGTAGGTCTTATTTTAAGAATTTTACAGGAACTAGTTTTGAGACTCAGAAGGATTTAGGTAACTCACCAAGGTCACAGAGTTGGTAATAGAAATAATTCAGGTTTTCTGATGGCAAGATCAGAATTCTTTTTTCTATATCCCAGTTACTGAAAGAGCTAAGCAACTGAGCTAAGTGTACCTCAGATATCTCCTAAAGAAATAGCTAGCGAATGGTAAAAGAATAATCCAATTGTGTTAGGGAAAAGTCGTATCTCAGAGTCACAGCAAAATTAAGTAAAATGGGCCACCATCTACTTGGGGTGCATAGGAAATACCAAAAAAGAAACCTAATATTTCCCTGAAACTCTATCCCCCATCAACACATACTCTTTGCATATCTACCTCACCTTCGTAATTTCTGGAATCTCACCAACACACATGCACGTGCGCGCGCGCGCACACACACACACACACTATGTGTGTGTGTATATATATATATATAGAGAGAGAGAGAGAGATTTTGGAGACCTCTTTCCTTCCTTCCTCCCTCCTTCCCTCTCTCCACTTTCTTTTCTTTCTTTCTTTCTTTCTTTCTTTCTTCTTTCTTTCTTTCTTTCTTCTCTTTCTCTTCTCTTTCTCTTTCTCTTTCTTTTCTTTCTTTCTTTCTTTCTTTCTTTCTTTCTTTCTTCTTTCTTTCTTTCTTTCTCTTTCTTTCTTTCTTTCTTTCTTTCTTTCTTCTTTCCCTTCCTCCCTCCCTTCGTCCTTTCTTTAGCTTCTTCCCTCCCTTCTTTCTTTACCTTCTTCCCTCTCTTCTTTCTTTACTTCCTTATTTCCTTTTTTCTTTCTCTTTGTTTACCTCCCTCCTTCTTCCTTCCTGTCTTCATAAAAATATCTAGCCACCATTCATGAACCAAGAGCCTAATTCATAGTACTTGATGGAAATGGATATATCAGATTATTTACTGCTACATTAGAAATCCACAACAGCAACTTAAGGGAGGGAAAGAATTAGAAAACAGACATTATTTTAAAACTGGGTTGGGGGGCACTTACTGAGAGAGCAGGTGTATATCTGAGTGACTTAACCCAAATGCCCATCAATGATAGACTGGATAAAGAAAACGTGGCACATATACACCATGGAATACTATGCAGTCATAAAAAAGGATGAGTTCATGTCCTTTGCAGGGACATGGAATGAAGCTGGAAACCATCATACTCTGCAAACTAACAGAAATCCAAACACCACATGTTCTCACTCATGAGTGGGAGTTGAACAATGAGAACGCATAGAAACAGGGAGGGGAACGTCACACACTATGGCTGGCAGGTGGGGGCTACGGGAGGAAAAGCATTAGGAGAAATACCTAATATAGATGACAGGTTGATGGCTGCAGCAAACCACCATGGCACGTGTATACCTATGTAACAAACCTGCACATTCTGCACATGTATCCCAGAACTTAAAGTATAATAAAAAAAAAAATAAATAAAAAGGCCACTGTAATGCCTCTAAGAGTCATGGAGTTTTCGAGTTTAAAAGAGACTGGCCCTATAGCAATCCGGGGAAGATTCTCCATTCCTGATCCTTTTTTCCTCGTCTATGTCCCCATTTCCTTCTGCTTTTCTCACATAGTAAATAGCAAGAAAAACATGCTCCTTTTTCCAAACTATCTGGGCAGAGATTTTCCCCTCTAGCGTTTAGAGTAAATGTTTATTGGATCAGAAGTTATGTGACTCTGCAATGGTGTTGAGAATTTATTTTACAAATTTTGTCTTGACGGGAATAATTACAACCTAAGGCTGAAAAATATCCTATACACCATATTTTATGCTAATGAGTCAGTACTATTTTCATGTAGTTTAATGAATCTTTTATCAAAAATTATTTGTAGAAATGGGTTGTTTAAAAATCAATTATGTGAAAATTAAGGTCCTGTCTGCATCTCACTCTCCTTGAAATCACCAAATTTGGAAATCAATGTCTATATTATTCATCTTCTTCTCTTAAAGATATGGAAACTAAAATCTAATTTTAGAAGATGAGATTTGCTAATTAATCTATTGAGTAAACTATTGAGGAAATTAGAATACAAATAGGCTTAAAAATAACTTATGTTGTAATATGCATTTATGAAAATAAGTATTATCTATAACTCTATTATGTATTTTAAGAACTCATATTATTCATTCCTATAGCTTTGAAGCTCTCTTTCAAAGTAAATATCATATTTGTATATATTAATGGGAAATCAGAATTAAATATTCTTTGGAAATAAATAATTGTTAGGCTTTCCCAGATTTACAGATACTAACACAAGAAGAAAAAATCCAAGGTTTTGCATGCCATGAGTGCATCTAGGTCTTTCATTTCTGGGAGACTGAGCAATATTGAGTGATAGGCCATAAGGGAGCAAATGTTTATTGTGTTTTTTCAAGGTCCTTAGCTGGGGGAGTTGGTACATATTCCTCAGAATCAGAAATGTCTTCATGTCTCCCAGAGGAGATTCCTGTTCTTAAAGAGCAGAGGCAAGAGAAGTAAATATGCAATATGCACAGGTAATTGGAAAGCTGCAAAACTAATGCTTTAGACAGCGGATAGGTCAGTAGATGTTTCTTTTGTTGATGAACAGGCTAGATTTTCTCTTTATTTTCTATATCCCTTGGGAAAAACAAAAGCAAAGACAAAAGCATACCCAAGCTACAGCTGCTTAAGTGTCTTCTTGATCAAACTGAGAGTTTGTGTTCTTATTTTCAAGACTCTCTAGCTTTCTATGGAGAGGGTCTGTAAAGCAGATGTTCTGGTATAAATCCATGTGCCTGGAATTATTTTACCCCCTCTAGTAAATCATCTTTTTCCAATCCCTTGCCAGGATGCACTCCTTTTCAGAAATGTGAACACATTTGACCACTATATATTGGGGAAAGCGGAAGGCACCAGCAGTAGAGCATTTCCCTGCAGTCTCCAGTGCCTGTATCTTTAATCTTTAAAATGAACAAGTCTTCAAACTGAGCTAATAAAAAAAAATGAGTTCACAAAAAATTATTTCACAGTGAAAAAAATGAAAAGTAAAGAAAGTCCTTGAGTTGCAAAGTAACATATAAGGTACTTTAGGACAACATCTAGAACTGATCTGTTTTCAAGGAGCTGCTGCGACCTCCCTGATATCCTCTGTGCCTTCCAGGCACTTTCAGCAGAAGGGGCATGAGATGACAGCTGCCATCATTGCTCCTCACTGGGGGATTGATCAAAAATGTATGTCCTGCCCATCCCTGGTTTTGCCCTACCAGCAACCTTGCCATTCCTTGGCTGACACTACCATTCCAGTCTCACATAACCCAATTTTTAAAAGAATTTTTCTTTAGGGAATATAATGAAGTGTGTCTACTGAAAAAGTTAGAATGTGTGGGAACAAAAGTACTCTCTTGATTGGCCAGATACACTTCTCACTTGCTAGACAATGATCTGACTCTTAATTTCACTTGCACAGCATGGTTGTTGCCACTGTCTGCCGGGTGCCCTGGAAAACCTAATTAGACACACAGGGGTGAACATTTTACTTTCAGTCAAGGGAATATTCCTTCTGGATAAATCGCTGTGGGGACCTGAAAAATAATTGTGTTTGGCTTGACTTTAAAAGAACTGAATGAGCCCTCAGGTTGTTGGATTTCATTTGATACTTTAACACAGAGTACAATCTACTAGATATATGGATGGAAAATCTCTTTTTTGAGGGCATTTTTTAAAAAAGTGTTCTAAACAACAAGGCTCTGTGACTAAAATCAGAGGGTAGCTTTGTATCCTCTCTCACTTTTCTGTAGTTCCCTTTATATGATGAAAGAAATCGATCTTCCCCTTCCCTTCTCGTAAGACTGAATATTTTGCAAATGGTATCATCTGTTCAGCAGGAGATACTCAGGACACATATTTTTTGAAAATCTGGCTTGTATCTTTATTTGCCCAAATATTACTGTATATTCATTTCATGTAAGTTTCTTCCATAGGAGTGGGTACTTAGGGAGAGCTATAGTTATGCCTGGCCACAGAAACTTTCTAACTTAATTCACTTTGTCTGCTTAGGACTCATCCTTCTCTTGTGCAGCTACAGGCCCTGTTTGCTAGCCCTTGACTTCTCTAGCCTTGCTCAGCTGTGGATAGAGAAAGCCTCTTTCCCTAGGCTTGGCCCTACCAAGCATCTGATCTGTGCTGAACAGACCAAAGAACTCAAGGGTTTCCAGCTAACTCTGGAGCTCCAGCAATAGGCAGAGTCCAGGGTTAGCCATATTTATGTAGTCTGATATTTACTGTGACTGAAGTAAACTTACAGCTGCATCTTCACAGAGCATGGCCTTCACTAATCCTGGTCTGGTCTCAGGTGGTTTAGTATTTCAGTTCGCCTGCAGGAACTGGAAGGCTGATTCAACTAGTGTGCTTGGATAGTGCTCTCGCCTTCTCTGGTCCTGCTGATCATCTCCCTGAGAAACATAGACTTTGTCCTCGCCATACTCTAGCCCAGATCTCAGTTGGTTGGTTTCCACTTCCTGTTTTTCTGCACCGAATGACAATGTTTTAATACCACTTGCCTTCAAATATTGCCTGGAACCCATGTTTATGCCTTTAAGCTTGTGTATCAAACATAATTTACTTTAGATTTTGATGACAAGCTTTCTCAAGCACAAGTTCACCTACCTTCAGAAAACTGTGCTGGGCAGGTGGATAACCTTATTCAGCTTTTCAGGCTGATTTCAAGTCATTGGGCTCTTGTTTCTCAGGTCAAATTCTGACATCTCAGTGTGCCTGGAAACCAAACTCTTCTAGCATTACTAATTCTTTTTTTTTTTTTTTCACTCCTGATATTGCCATAATGTCTGGATGAGACTGATAGTAGAATGGCTGGTGATGAAGGAGGAAAGAGGGCAAATGTATTTAATGATTTTACCCAAAGAGCATCACAAAGAATAAGAGAAAAATGGCTCACTAGTCACAGCCAGAAGGACCTCCCAGCTGGAACACTGGGAATACCGCCACACACACTCCAAGCAGATATTCAGAAGGAAGGCATCAAGAATGGATGGAGGGAGGACTCAGATGCTAGGTTGAAGTGGGAGGAAATGAGGAACCCAACAGGGGCTACCAAGCGCCAGGATTTGTTTCTGACTCCCAGTGAACACCGAGGAAGGGAGAATCAAAGAGGTTAAAGCAAAAAATCCCATCCAAAGGATAGCAACTTCAAAGACTGAAGGAATTTCAGCCCACACAGATAAGAAAGATCCAGCACAAGAACTCTGGCAACTCAAAAAGCCAGAGCGTCTTCTGAGTGCCAAACAACTGTACTAGTTCCCCAGCATTGGTTTTTAACTAGGCCAAAATGGCTGAAATGATAGAAATAGAATTCAGAATATGGATAGGAATGAAGATCATTGAGATTCAAGAGGAAGTTGAAACCTAGTCCAAGAAATCTAAGGTACACAATAAAATGACATAGGAGCCGAAAGACACATTTTAGACTTTAAGAAATAATAAAGCTGTTAGAGCTGAAAAACTCGCTTCAAGAATTTCAGAATGCGATCACAGGTATTAACAGCAGAATGGACCAAGTTGGGAAAAGAATCTCAGAACTTGAAGACTGGTTCTCCAAAATAGCTCAGTCAGATGGAAATAAAGATAAAACAATACAAGAATGAACAAAATTTCTGAGAAATATGGAATTACATAAAGAGACAAAATATATAATTCATTGACATCCCTGAAAGAGAGGGAGAGAAAGAAAACAACTGGAAAACATGTTTTAGAATATCATCCATGGAAATTTCTCCAACCTCACTAGAGAGGCCAACATTCAAACTCAGGAAATGCAGAGAATCTCTGTGAGATTATATACAAGGTGACTATTCCCCAAGACACATAGTCATCATATTCTCTAAGGTCAAAATGAAAGAAAAAATGTTAAAGGTAATTAGAGAGAAGGGGCAGGTTACCTACAAAGGGAAATCCATCAGCAGACCTTTCAGCAGAAATTCTATAAGCTGGAAGAGGACCTATACTGAGAATTCTTAAAGAAAAGTAATTCCAACCAAAAAATTTCATATCCAGCCAAACTAAGCTTCACAGGTGAAGGAGAAATAAGATCGTTTTGCAGACAAGCAAATTCTAAAAGAATTCATAAATATCAGACCTGCCTTATAAGAGGCTCCTAAGGGAGTGCTAAACATGGAAAGGAAAGACCATTACCAGCATAAATAAAGGGAGATATTTATGGGCATAAATAAAGCCGCACACCTACAATCATCTGATCTTCAACAAAGTTGACAAAAACAAGTAATGTAGAAAGGACTCCCTGTTCAATAAATGGTGCTGGGATAACTGGTTAGCCATATGTATAAGACTGAAACTGGACTCTTTCCTTATACCATATACAAAGCTCAACCCAAGATGGATTAAATACTTAAATGTAAAACCTAAAACTGTAAAAGTTCTGCAAGATAACCTAGGAAATCCATTCTATACATTGGCCCTGGCAAAGATTTCATGATGAAGACTCCAAAAGCAATTACAACAAAACAAAAATTGACAAATGGGATCTAATTCAACTTAAGAGCTCCTGCACAGCAAAAGAAACTATCAACAGAGTAAACAGACAACCTACAGAATGGGAGAAAATATTTGCAAGTTATACATGTGGAAAAGTTCTAATATCCAGGAATCTATAAAGAACCTGACTATAAACAAACTAACAAGCTAAAAACAAATAACCCCGTTACAAGATGGGCAAAGGACATGAAGAGACACTTTTCAAAAGAAGACAAACATGCAGCCAACAAGCATATGAGAAAATATGCAACATCACTAGGCATTAGAGATATGTAAATCAAAATCACAATGAGATAATACCTCACACTAGTCAGGATGGCTATTACTGAAAAGTCAAAAAATAAAAGATGATAGTGAGGTTGCAGAGAAAAGTGAATGCTTATACACTGCTAGTGGGAGTGCAAATTAGTTCAGCCAATGTGGAAAGCAGTTTGGTGATTTCTCAAAGAAATCAAAACAGAACTACCATTTGACCCAGCAATCACATCATTAGGTATATTCCTAAAGGAATATAAATTGTTCTACAATAAAGACATGCACACATATGTTTATCACAGCACTATTCACAATAGCAAAGGCACAGAATCAGCCTAAATGCTCATCAACAGTAGACTGGATAAAGAAAATGTGGCACATGTACACCATGGAATACTACACAGCCATAAAAAAGAAAGAGATAATATCCTTTGTAGCAATGTGGATAGAGTTCGAGGCCATTATCCCAAGCAAATTAACACACAAACAGAAAACCAAATACTGCATGTTCTCACTTATAGGTGGGAGCTAAATATTGAGTACACATGAGCACAAAGAAGGGAAAAAGAGATAATGGGGCCTAGCTGAGGGTGGAGGGTGAGATCAGGGTGAGGATAGGAAAGCTATCCATGGAGTACTATGCTTATTTCCTGGATGATGAAATAATCTGCACACCAAATCCCTGTAACAGGCAATTTACCTATATAGCAAACTTGCACATGTACCCTTGAACCCAAAATAAAAGTTTTTGAAAAAACAAAAACATAAAAAAACAACATCACAGTGGAGGTAAGAAAAGTAGATTCTCATACTATATCTCTTACTTAATAATTGGGAATCTTAGGCACTTCATGACAGGTCCTTCACTCCCAGGGCTGGCCTCCTTAGCAGCAAACATGCTTCCTGTCTAATTGTTTTACCTTCTTTGTGGGGAGTGACAAACATGATGATTTTGCTTTGTGATACTATTCAGGCAATGTTATAACATGGGTGTATTATAAGTTAAAAGACTTTTACAGGGGACATAAGGAATATTGTTTCTTGAGTTCTACCAACTGACGTACAAACCAAGACACTCATAACAGAAGGATTTTGTGATGAGCATTGCTGGTAGGCAGCTGACTGATCATTTAGTCTTCCTTGAGTGCCATAACAAAGTATGCTGGCTGGCTTAAACAACAGTCATTTATTTGTCATAGTTCTGGAGGTTGAGAAGCTCAAGATCAGGGTGCCACAGTGGTCAGGTTCTTGGTGATGGTGTGATGGTCCTTTTCCTGCCTTGCAGGTGGCTGTGTCTTGCTGTGTCCTAACATGGAAGAGAAAAAGAGAGACCTGGTTTCCTCCGCCTCCTCCTCCTCCTCCTCCTCCTCCTCTTCTTCTTCTTCTCCTTCTCCTTCTCCTTCTTCTTTTTCTTTTTCTTCTTCCTTCTTTCTTCTTTCTTATTCTTCTTCCTCCTCCTCCTCCTCTTCTTCTTCCTCTCCTTCTCCTCCTCCTCCTCCTCTTCTTCTTCTTCTTCTCCTTCTTCTTCTTCTTCTTCTCTTCTTCTTCTTCTTCTCCTCCTCCTCCTCCTCCTCCTCCTCCTTCTTCTTCTTCTCCTCCTCCTCCTCCTCCTCTTCCTCCTCTTCCTCCTCTTCCTCTCCTTCTCTTCCTCCTCCTCCTTCCTCATGGATTTATTTAAATCTGATTATCTTCCAAAGGCCCCACCTCCACACACATCACATTAGGAGTTAAGTCTTCAACATATGACTTTTTGCGGGGAGGACACAAACATTCAATGTTTGTGAACACTGATCTAAACCACTCATTGACTGTGTTGTGTACCAGCTGCTGAGGGACACTTCTATAGGGAACCTTAATACTTTTTCCCACTTGCATGATCTGTGCAGAGTTTGTTTAGCTTGATTATTCTATTTTTATTTTTTTCTATTTACCCAGGGAAGTTTACTTGCCTTGTAGGCATAAGTAAAACTCACCCATATATTGTAAAGTAGATGTAGCCTACCCTTAACTCCTTCCTCTCCAGTATTCCCCTACAACACCAACCAGAAGTGACCTCACCTTCCTCTGAATTACCATTTGATATGATTGGGCTCTGTCCTCACCCAAATCTCATCTTGTGTTATAACTCCCATGATTCCCACGTGAGGTGGGAGGTGATTGAATTATGGGGGGATGGGTCTTTCCTGAGCTGTTCTCGTGATGGTGAATAAGTCTCACAAGATCTGATGGTTTTAAAAATGGGAGTTTCCCTGCACAAGCTCTTTTTTTGCCTGCTGCCATCCATGTAAGATGTGATTTGTTCCTCCTTGCCTTCTGCCATGATTGTGAGGCCTCCCCAGCCTTGTGGAAATGTGAGTCCAATTAAACGTCATTCTTTTGTAAATTGCCCAGTCTCAGGTATGTCTTTATCAGCACTGTGAAAATGGACTAATACACCATTGCACTCAGTCACTGGTCTAAATCATATAGGATGCTCCATGCCATTTATTTCTTTGTCCTTGGTGCATGGCAAAGTGGTTGTAACTATATGAACATTAAAAAATGTCTGTTAAATGAATGAATGTTCTGTTTTTAAAATAAGGTTTGAATTTTAGAATAGTTTTAGATTTACAACAAATTGAGAAGCTAGTATAGACAGGCATATACCCCATAACTAGTTTCTGCTATTATTAACATTACACATAATATGGAACATTTGTCACAATTAATGAACTGATAACACATTATTATCAACACAAGTCCATACTATGGTTAGATTTCACTTCTTTTCTGTTTTCCCTCAAATTTATTGAGATATGACTGACAAATAAAAATTATATTCAAGGTATACAAAGTGATATCTTGATATACATATACATTGTAAAATGATACTACAATCAAGCTAACATATTTATTGACTCACCTAATTACCATTTTGTGTGTGTGTGTTCATGTGTGGTGAGAAGACTTGAGATCTACTCTGTCAGTACAAAGAGTAGATCTTGGCAAGGGTGTAGATCTTTGCTAAAGGGGGAATGTTGGTCAAAGGGCATACATTTGCAGTTATAAATTTGTAAGATGAATCAGTCCTGGAGACCTAATGTACAGCATAGTGATTATAGTTGATAGCAATTAATTATATACTTGAAATTTGCTAAGATATCTTTTTTTTTTTTGAGATGGAGTCTTGCACTGTCGCCCCAGCTGGAGTGCAATGGTGTGATCTTGGTTCACTGAAACCTCCACCTCCCGGGTTCACGCGATTCTCCTGCCTCAGCCTTCCAAGTAGCTGGGATTACAGTTGCCGACCACCACGCCCAGCTAATTTTTTGAATTTTTAGTAGAGATGGGGTTTCTTTATTATTATTATTATACTTTAAGTTCTAGGGTACATGTGCACAATGTGCAGGTTTTTTACATATGTATACACGTGCCATATTGGTGTGCTGCATCCATTAACTCATCATTTATATTAGGTATATCTCCTAATGCTATCCCTTCCCCCACCCCCCACCCCACAACAGGCTCTGGTGTGTGATGTTCCCCTTCCTATGTCCAAGCGTTCTCATTGTTCTATTCCCACCTATGAGTGAGAACATGCAGTGTTTGGTTTTTTGTCCTTGTGATAGTTTGCTGAGAAAGATGGTTTCCAGCTGCATCCATGTCCCTACAAAGGACATGAACTCATCATTTTTTATGGCTGCATAGTATTCCATGGTGTATATGTGCCACATTTTCTTAATCCAGTCTATCATTGTTGGACATTTGGGTTGGTTCCAAGTCTTTACTATTGTGAGTAGTGCCACAATAAACATACGTGTGCATGTGTCTTTACAAAAGCATGATTTATAATCCTTTGGGTACATACTCAGTAATGGGATGGCTGGATCAAATGGTATTTCTAGTTCTAGATCCCTGAGGAAACGCCACACTGTCTTCCACAATGGTTGAAGTAGTTTACAGTCCCACCAACAATGTAAAAGTGTTCCTATTTCTCCACATCCTCTCCAGCACCTGTTGTTTCCTGACTTTTTAATGATCGCCATTCTAACTGGTGTGAGATGGTATCTCATTGAGGTTTTGATTTGCATTTCTCTGATGGCCAGTGATGATGAGCATTTTTTTCATGTGTTTGCTGGCTGCATAAATGTCTTCTTTTGAGAAGTGTATGTTCATATCCTTCGCCCACTTGTTGATGGGGTTGTTTGTTTTTTTCTTGTAACTTTGTTTGAGTTCTTTGCAGATTCTGGATATTGGCCCTTAGTCAGATGAGTAGATTGCAAAAGTTTTCTCCCATTCTGTAGGTTGCCTGTTCACTCTGATGGTAGTTTCTTTTGCTGTGCAGAAGCTCTTTAGTTTAATTAGATCCCTTTTGTCAATTTTGGCTTTTGTTGCCATTGCTTTTGGTGTTTTAGACATGAAGTCCTTGCAAATGCCTATGTCCTGAATGGTATTGCCTATGTTTTCTTCTAGGGTTTTTATGGGATTAGGTCTAACATTTAAGTCTTTAATCCATCTTGAATTAATTTTTGTATAAGGTGTAAGGAAGGGATCCAGTATCAGCTTTCTACATATGGCTAGCCAGTTTTGCCAGCACCATTTATTAAATAGGGAATCCTTTCTGCATTTCTTGTTTCTCTCAGGTTTGTCAAAGATCAGATAGTGGTAGATGTGTGGTATTATTTCTGAGGGCACTGTTCTGTTCCATTGGTCTATATCTCTGTTTTGGTACCAGTACCATGCTGTTTTGGTTACTGTAGCCTTGTAGTATAGTTTGAAGTCAGGTAGTGTGATGCCTCCAGCTTTGTTCTTTTGGCTTAGGATTGACTTGGCAATGCAGGCTCTTTTTTGGTTCCATATGAACTTTAAAGTGGTTTTTCCAATTCTGTGAAGAAAGTCATTGGTAGCTTGATGGGGATGGCACTGAATCTATAAATTACCTTGGGCCGTATGGCCATTTTCATGATATCAATTATTCCTGTCCATGAGCATGGAATGTTCTTCCATTTGTTTGTATCCTCTTTTACTTCGTTGAGCAGTGGTTTGTAGTTCTCCTTGAAGAGGTCCTTGACATCCCTTGTAAGTTAGATTCCTAGGTATTTTATTCTCTTTGAAGCAGTTGTGAATGGGAGTTCACTCATGATTTGGTGCTCTTTTTGTCTGTTATTGGTGTATAAGAATGCTTGTGATTTTTGCACATTGATTTTGTATCCTGAGACTTTGCTGAAGTTGCTTATCAGCTTAAGGAGATTTTGGGCTGAGACAATGGGGTTTTCTAGATATACAATCATGTCATCTGCAAACAGGGACAATTTGACTTCCTCTTTTCCTAATTGAATATCCTTTATTTCTTTCTCCTGCCTGGTTGCCCTGGTTAGAACTTCCAACACTATGTTGAACAGGAACCGTGAGAGAGGACATCCCTGTCTTGTGCCAGTTTTCAAAGGGAATGCTTCCAGTTTTTGCCCATTCAGTATGATATTGGCTGTGGGTTTGTCATAAATAGCTCTTATTATTTTGAGATACGTCCCATCAACACCTAATTTATTAAGAGTTTTTAGCATGAAGGGCTGTTGAATTCTGTCAAAGTTGTTTTTTGCATCTATTGAGATAATCATGTGGTTTTTGTCTTTGGTTCTGTTTATATGCTGGATTATGTTTATTGATTTGTGTATGTTGAACCAGCCTTGCATCCCAGGGATGAAGCCCACTTGATCATGGTGGATAAGCTTTTGGATATGTTGTTGGATTCAGTTTGCCAGTATTTTATTGAGGATTTTTGCATCAATGTTTATCAGGGATATTGGTCTTAAATTCTCTTTTTTTGTTGTGTCTCTGCCAGCTTTGGTATCAGGATGATGCTGGCCTCATAAAATGAGTTAGGGAGGATTTCCTCTTTTTCTATTGACTGGAATAGTTTCAGAAGGAATGGTACCAGCTCCTCCTTGTACCTCCGGTAGAATTTTGCTGTGAATCCATCTGGTCCTGGACTTTTTTTGGTTGGTAGGCTATTAATTATTGCCTCAATTTCAGAGCCTGTTATTGGTCTATTCAGAGATTCAACTTCTTCCTGGATTAGTCTTGGGAGGATGTATGTGTAGAGGAATTTATCCATTTCTTCTAGATTTTCTAGTTTATTTGTGCAGAGGTGTTTATAGTATTCTCTAAGGGTAGTTTGTATTTCTGTGGGATCGGTGGTGTAATCCCCTTTATCATTTTTTATTGAGTCTATTTGATTATTCTCTCTTTTCTTCTTTATTAGTCTTGCTAGCAGTCTATCAATTTTGTTGATCTTTTCAAAAAACCAGCTCCTGGATTCATTGATGTTTTGAACGGGTTTTTGTGTCTGTATCTCCTTCAGTTCTGCTCTGATCTTAGTTATTTCTTGCTTTCTGCTAGGTTTTGAAAGTGTTTGCTCTTGCTGCTCTAGTTCTTTTAATTGTGATGTTAGGGTGTCAATTTTAGATCTTTCCTGCTTTCTCTTGTGGGCATTTAGTGCTATAAATTTCCCTCTACACACTGCTTTAAATGTGTCCCAGAGATTCTGGTATGTTGTGTCTTTGTTCTCATTGGTTTCAAAGAACATCTTTATTTCTGCCTTCATTTCGTTATTTTCCCAGTAGTCATTCAGGAGCAGGTTGTTCAGTTTCCATGTAGTTGTGCGGTTTTGAGTGAATTTATTATTCCTGAGTTCTAGCTTGATTGCACTGTGGTCTGGGAGACAGTTGGTTAAAATTTCTGTTCTTTTACATTTGCTGAGAAGTGCTTTACTTCTAACTATGTGGTCAATTTTGGAATAAGTGCGATGTGGTGCTGAGAAGAATGTATATTCTGTTGATTTGGGATGGAGAGTTCAGTAGATGTCTATTAGGTCTGCTTGGTGCAGAGCTGAGTTCAATTCCTGGACATCCTTGTTAACTTTCTATCTCACTGATCTGTCTAATGTTGACAGTGGGGTGTTAAAGCCTCCCATTATTATTGTGTGAGAGTCTAAGTCTCTTTGTAGGTCTCTAAGGACTTGCTTCATGAATCTGGGTGCTCCTGTATTGGGTGCATATATATTTAGGATAGTTAGCTCTACTTGTTAAATTGATCCCTTTACCATTATGTAAAAGCCTTCTTTGTCTCTTTTGATCTTTGTTGGTTTAAAGACTTTTTATCAGAAACTAGGATTGTAACCCCTGCCTTTTTTTGTTTTCCATTTGCTTGGTAGATCTTCCTCCATCCCTTTATTTTGATCCTGTGTGTGTCTCTGCATGTGAGATGGGTTTCCTGAATACAGCACACTGGTAGATCTTGACTCTTAGTCCAATTTGCCAATCTGTGTCTTTTAATTGAAGCATTTAGCCCATTTACATTTTAGGTTAATATGGTTATGTGTGAATTTGATCCTGACATTATGATGTTAGCTGGTTATTTTGCTCATTAGTTGATGCTGTTTCTTCCTAGCATCGATGGTCTTTACAGTTTGGCATGTTTTTGCAGTGACTGGTACTGGTTTTTCCTTTCCATGTTCAGTGCTTCCTTCAGGAGCTCTTGTATGGCAGGCCTGGTGGTGACAAAACCTCTCAGCATTTGCTTGTCTGTAAAGGATTTTATTTCTCCTTCACTTATGAAGCTTAGTTTGGCTGGATATGACATTTTGGGTTGAAAATTCTTTTCTTTAAGAATGTTGAATATTGGCCCCACTCTATTCTGGCTTGTAGAGTTTCTGCTGAGAGATCAGCTGTTATTCTGATGGGCTTCCCTTTGTGGGTAACCCGACCTTTCTCTCTGGCTGCCCTTAACAATTTTTCCTTCATTTCAACCTTGGTAAATCTGACCATTATGTGTCTTGGAGTTGCTCTTCTTGAGGAGTGTCTTGTGGTGTTCTCTGTATTTTCTGAATTTGAATGTTGGCCTGCCTTGCTAGGTTGGGGAAGTTCTCCTGGATAATATCCTGAAGAGTGTTTTCCAACTTGGTTCCATTCTCCCCATCACTTTCAGGCACACCCATCAGACATAGATTTGGTCTTTTAACATAGTCCCATATTTCTTGGAGGCTTTGTTCATTTCTTTTTGTTCTTTTTTCTCTAAGCTTCTCTTCTCTTCTCGCTTCATTTCATTCATTTCATTCATTTGATCTTCCATTCCAATCTTCCAGTTGATCAAATCGGCTACTGAAGCTTGTGCATTCATTATGTAGTTCTCGTGCCATGGTTTTCAGCTCCATCAGGTCTTTTAAGGACTTCCCTACATTGGTTATTCTAGTTACCCATTCATCTAGTCTTTTTTCAAGGCTTTTAACTTCTTTGCGTTGGGTTCAAACTTCCTCCTTTAGCTCGGGGAAGTTTGATCATCTGAAGCCTTCTTCTCTCAATTCGTCAAAGTCAATCTCCATCCAGCTTTGTTCTGTTGCTGGTGACGAGCTGTGTGCCTTTGGAGGAGGAGAGGCGCTCTGATTTTTAGAATTTTCAGCTTTTCTGCTCTGTTTTTTCCCCATCTTTGTGGTTTTATCTACCTTTGGTCTTTGATGATGGTGACGTACAGATGGGGTTTTGGTGTGGATGTCCTTTCTGTTTGTTAGTTTTGCTTCAACAGTCAGGACCCTCAGCTGCACGTCAGTTGAAGTTTTCTGGAGGGCCACTCCAGACCCTGTTTTCCTGGGTGTCAGCAGCGGAAGCTGCAGAACAGCGAATATTGCTGAACAGAAAATGTTGCTGCCTGATCATTCCTCTGGAAGTTTCGTCTCAGAGGGGTACCCAGCCGTGTGAAGTGTTAGTCTGCCCCTACTGGGGGATGCCTCCCATTTAGGCTACTGAGAGGTCAGGGACCCACTTGAGGAGGCAGTCTGTCCATTCTCAGATCTCAAGCTCTGTACTGGGAGAACCACTACTCTCTTCAAAGCTGTCAGACAGGGACCTTTAAGTCTGCAGAAGTTTCTGCTGCCTTTTGTTTGGCTATGCCCTGCCCCCACAGGTGGAGTCTGCAGAGGCAAGCAGGCCTCTTTGAGCTGTGGTGGGCTCCACCTGGTTCGAGCTTCCTGGCTGCTTTGTTTACCTACTCAAGCCTCAGCAATGGCAGACCCCCCTCCCGCAGCTTAGCTGCCACCTTGCAGTTCAATCTTAGACTGCTGTACTAGCAATGAGCAAGGCTCCATGGGTGTGGAACCCTCTGAGCCAGGTGTGGGATATAATCTCCTGGTATGCCGTTTGCTAAAACCTTTGGAAAAGTGCAGTATGAGGGTGGGAGTGACCTGATTTTCCAGGTGCCATCTGTCACTGCTTTGCTTAGCTAGGAAAGGGAATTACCTGGCCCCTTGTGCTTCCTGGGTGAGGGGATGCCTCGCCCTGCTTCAGCTCATGCTCAGTGAGCTGCACCCACTGTCCTGCACCCACTGTCTGACAAGCCCCAGTGAGATGAACCTGGTAACTCAGTTGGAAATGCGGAAATCACCCGTCGTCTGCGTCGCTCATGCTGGGAGGTGTAGATTGGAGTTGTTCCTATTCGGCCATCTTGGAACCACCAAGATGGGGTTTCGCTCTATTGGCCAACTGTTCTCAAACTTTTGACCTCGTGATCTGCCGGCCTTGGCCTCCCAAAGTGCTGACATTATAGGCGTGAACCACCATGCCCAGGTCATCTTTAGTTTTTATCTAATGTCTTTTTTGTCTTTTAGCATCCCATCCAGGATAACACACAGCACTTAGTCATCATGTCTCCTTAGGATCCTCTTCAATCTGATAGTTTGTGAGACTTTCCTTGTTATGACCTTGATTGTGTTTTGAGGAATACTTGTAAAGCATCTTGTAAAGTGTCCCACAATTTGGGTTTGTGTGCTGTTTTACTCATGATTAGAACAGGGTTATGGGTTTTGGGCAAGGAAACCACAGAAATAAAGTGCTATTTTTTATCACATCATGTCAAGGGTACATACTGTGAATGTAACTTATCACTGTTGATGTTAACCTGGATCACCTGGCCTAGGTAGTGTTTGTCAGATTTCTCCACTGTAAAGTTATTTTTAAAAAAAATCCCCATCTTGTCACTTTGTACGTTTTGGAGGAAAGTCATGATGTGTAGTCCATATTTAACGGTTGGGGAGTTATGCTCTATCTCCTTGAGGGCAAGTATGTACATAGAGGATTTGGGATGCTTCTGCACGGAAGATTTTTGTTCTCTTTATTTATGGATTGATTCAGTCATTGATTTAAGCAGTATAGACTATGAGTGTTTTATATCCTGGTTAGTAACACAATCTGTTTTTGTTTTTATTTTTCCACAACTAGATCAGAAGTTCCTAGGTGCTTAGAACTGATTCATGCTTCTACATCCCCTGCTTGCCTGTACAAAACAGATTGCCCCCAAAATAGACACATGTTGGTTGATAGAACTAAAGTAAGAATTAAGTTCCCAATATCTGTAATGATTTCCCAAAGCAGTCTAATTGATCTGTTGACATTATCTTACTATATTTAACTGCCTTTCTGAAAATATTATCTGAGGTTGAAAGACCTGTAGAAATCATTTAATACAATCCTTTCATTTACAATGGTAAAACTTAGGACTGGAGAGGAAATGTATGGACCCATATGTGGGATGAGAACCTACTTTTCTAATCTTCAGTGTGATGCTCTTTAGACATAATGCATGCTGTGATAACTACTACAGTATCTAGTGGGTGTAATGTGCTCACCACAGGCTAGTTGAATCTGTAGCTGTAGGCAAAAGTGAACCATCAAAGAAATTTTGTCGGTTCTGTTTTTGTTTTGCAAGGTGGATTTATACTTTTAAAAGATCTCTGAGGCATAAATGGCAGAAGGAGAGTGGATAGGTTTAAGAATGATGATGAGGTAACTGCCCAGATAAGAGTAGATCAGATAAGAAACTCTGAGGACCAAGTCAGTGGCAGTGGAAAGAGAAGAGCAGATATACTGAGAGACATTTTAGTAGCATAACAGCTGTATTCTGGTTACCAAATAATTAGAAGGTAAAGAAATAAGGGGTGATGAAGATGACTCTGAGGTCCTTGGTTTGGGCTTTCCATTGTATGGAAAGTGATGTCACCAATAAAGACAGCAGGTTTGGAAAGAAGTAAACTTGTCAGGTGTGATGCCTGGTAGGCTCTTAGTACTTCTGGTAAGCAGTAGGAGATTGTATCGAGTTTAGGAGAAAAGCTAAAGCCTATGTGATTAATCTAAGAGTCAATGTCAACTGGTTGATGAAGCCATTGGAAGTGATGAGATCACCAAAGGAATGTAGAAAAAAAGAGAATTGAATTACCTGAGTTTACTAAGGATAGAGGACAGAAAGGCAAAAGGAAGTAAGAAGAAACAATTAGAGAACCATATGTGGAGTGATTGGGGAAGCCTGGTAAAGAGGGAGGGTGATTTGTATTAAATTCTGCAATAAGATCAAATAAGAGGAGAATTCAAAAGAGGCTGGCAGTACTCAGCCTCTTGGGTTTCAACCTCAACTATCTTTTCCAGAAAGGCAGTTAAAGATACTAAGATAATGTCAACAGGTCAATTAGACTGATTTAAGATATCATTAGATATTGGGAACTTAGATCTTACTTTAGTTCTATCAACCAACAAATGTCTATTTTGGGGGCATGTACTCAGGTAAGTGGTGACCTTAGCAAGAGTCCTGTCTGTGTAGAGCCAAAAGAGCTGGATACTGCACACACAGAGGGCAAACAGAGGACAAGATAGATATACAGCATTTTCATTATGATTCTTACTGGCTCAATTTCCCTTCATTCCAAAGGTTAGAGATAATTGTATGAGAAAGGATTTAAGTTAACTAAGAAGAATGTCTTAGTTTTATGAGACATGGGGATAGGTTAAAAGGATATTTGAATCATTTGGGAAACTTTCAAGACTAAAGATGTGGACAATTTAAGCTGGAATAAGTTAGTCTTTCATGAATAAAGAACGTCTCTAAATTTCCCCCTAAGTCTTTGGCTTATTCCATAAAGTTGAACATATAAGACTACAGGGGGATGGTTTTTACTTTTGCATGTACTTATAGGATAAATTTGCCCTGTCTGAAAATATTGAATTTTCTAGCTGGTTGATTTATTTGGAGGTTTCTGAATATTTCAGTATGCAATCAATTGCACTTTTAATAAACCATAAACAATGTTTACAGCTTTATTTATTGAATTTAATTAAAGTGACTTGATGGCTAACTAGTACAGTGCTTTTGACAGGCCCAAGACACTGGATCTAATTACTGGAGACAATAATACAAAAAGATGATAAGATGATTGCATTCTTGAAAAATGGAACAAAACACAGCAAAATAAATTTTTGTTTGTTTGGAGGCAGAGTTTGCCTGAAAAATAGAAGGCCAATGTTGTGAAAACTTTCCTGTGGCTCTCTCTGTTTTCAGTCAGGTGCAGGTGACACAAGACTCCTTTTAGAGAATAGCCTTCACAACTCCTCACAGCCTCACTGCTGGTTTTGCCCAGAGGTGTAAATAGATTCAAAGGTCATCTGCTTCTTAATATCTCATTTCTCTCCTTTTGGAGTGGTTTCAGTTTGAGTTAGCATCATTAAGGTGAGACAGCTTCCCAGTCAATCTGAAAGAATCAAAAGAGCCCTTATATCCCCTACAGAGCCTTTTGCAATCCTCTGGGTCTTAACACTCCAAATGATTTGATTATGTTTGTTTATATAATAGTTGCAATATTGATTCAAACTAGAGGTGGCCAGGAAGGGTCAAACTGTGCTTTATGTTTCCTTGTAGTCGTATAGATCATAGCGTATTACTTCCACATCATCTAGAGGAAAGAATTGCCATCATCTTTCTAAAACCAAAATGCATTGCAAAAAATTTTATAGACCTTAAGAGAGCTTTGACAAAATTGGTTGGCACAGTAGTAATTTGGTTTTCATGAAGTAGTTTTCTCTCATGAATAAATAGCACTGTGTTTACACACAGAATAAAACTCACTGAAAATCTTTCTATTTGCTTTTGACAAATTCACTGAAAAATTGACAAAGGAAACATTTATTTTAGACACTGCTAGCCAATCTAATAAAGATCCCAGTGAACTAAACTTTTGAGAATTTTTTTGGCTGACAGACTGAAAGGTTGTTTTCAGTACTTCTTTATGTTTACACATCAAACACCCACAGATGTATTGCAATCTATAATATATAACCCTCGCGTTAAAGAAGACCTTTAGCATGGAGTACCAAGTCGGTGTTTTGTACTTGCACTTGGTGTGAGTCCATCAGTACTGGGTGAAAATTATGCCCCAGGAAACAGCTTTGGGTTCATTCCCATTTGCAAACATTCAGTATAACGTTCTACGAAGAAGTTCAATTAAAAGAATCCACACAGTATCTTACGTGCATGTGATGATTAAATGACCCAAAGCTTTTCCATTTCTGGGACCTCACAATGTGTGTCATCTTCAGATTTTTCACTACCTCTAGAGAGAGCAGGAGACAAGCATGTCCCTGAAGTACTAGGTTTTCAGCAGGAATGTTCATGACTGGGTTGCCTCTGACTCTGGCCAGGGACTCATTGGTTGTCTTTGGCAGGTGTCTGTGCTTGTATACAGGGAAGGGAGAGATAGGCAAATGACTTTGAGAAAAATTAAAAAGAAAAAAAATGAAATGCAGTGCTTTGCTGGAAGATCCCTACTTAGGGAAAGTCAAAAGATAAAATAAAAATGAGTTTTATGTCATTTTATTCTGAAAATACAATTTTTGTATTTACTAACTTCCACAATAATACAAAAGTTTTGACATGACAGTTATATTATATAAAAGCAAATGTGACTTAACTAAAATGGAATTGTATTAGCTTTAAACAAAGCAAACATTTGACAAAAGATGGAGAAAAGAGGAAACCCTTTTTTTGTTGCCCCACATAAATCCTAATACACTGGAAACAGAAAATGCTTTTAGTGAGAGAGTCATGAACTAATAAATGAAAAAAGAATCCTCGTAGAACTGGAATATTTTTATACGTATAAGCATTGCAAGGATAGAAATTGCATCTGAGCTCATCTTACTTTCTGTAGCACCACATGATGTGCTATAGAGTCAATAAATAGATTTTTTTTTTTTTTTTTGAGATGGAGTCTCACCCTGTCGTGCAGGCTGGAGTGCAATGGTGCGATTTCAGCTCATTGCAACCTCTGCCTACCAAGTTCAAGCGATTCTCCTGCCTCAGCTTCCTGAGTAGCGAGGATTACAGACATGTGCCACCATGGCTGGCTAATATATATATATATATTTTTTTTTTTTTTTTACTTGTGACATTTTATTGGCATATGACAATTTACAAGGGTCCCTGTTGCATTATACATCACACTGAGTAAGAATCGTTTAGCCATCTACATTCAGTGTTACTTACTGGGTAATATTTTTCTCAAATTATAATTCCCGACACTGATTTTACCTGTGACAAAAGGAACAACAGTAATTCCTTGAAGTAGACTGTAATTGGAAAAACGTTTAGCTTTTAATATAAAAATTCCTAGGATGCTGAAAGGTACACATACACACCTAAAGAGTCATGGCCTTCTTAAACAGCTTTCTTAATCCTTTCTAGAAATATCCTTTGGTTCGGTTTTTATTGCCCTTCTCTAGGCAAAATATGTTAACGCAGGTATCAATGAGTTATTTCCTAGCATTTGTAAGCAAATATCCTTGCCAAGAGGAACCATTCAACTTTTATAATGTTGTAAAGTGTGGAGTTAAGATGTGTTTTAAAAAAATATACAGGCTACTTTTTATATGCTTGATCTGAAAAAGATAACATCCATAATGACATTCTATTACAGAGTTCTTACAATTACCCTAGCCTACTATATTCTAGTATAACACTCTTTTCTCAATTTTGTTTAATAGAATAAAAGTAACCAAAGGTTAAAGCAGTGCATTTGAACTTAAAATATAACCTGCCCACAGGAATTAAGTAGCTTTATTTCCACTCTCTATTAAATAATTTCTCAACTCCCCTTTTACCTATTGTCTTAAGTGGATAAGCACATAGTCATGCACACAGATTTGATGTCTAACCAAGTAACTGTTATGTATTTATTTGTATACAATAAAAGGGTCATGAAAATTCTGTGTTGGGGATCACATCCATGTTGCTTTCACACGTAAGTATTATTCTGAACAGGAAAATATCAGTTATGTCCTGATTAATGCAATACATACTTCCTTTGGCAGGTATTTCCTCTGCTTTAATAGACAATTTCAGAAAGACACGTTAAGGGGGGAAAAAAATCACACAATACTAAGGATCTGAGGGCCATTAACATCACATATGTTGAGTTTGCTTTTAGTTTTGTTTCCAACAGCTCTTAACCAACGTCCCTGGCTGTAATCTAGGTGCTAGACGCATTGCAAATCCTCGAAAATGTTTTAAGATGAAAGAGCAATACATTTAAGATCTTCAAAAGTTTACATTAACAGAATAAGCATTAGCTCCTTTTAACACACACAACTAAATTAACAAATGAAATGTGTCTACTTTTATATATGCACATAAAGCAGATAGACTTAACATTGAAATTTAATATTTTAGATTTTCACTCCTTTAAGAGCTATCAATATATAGACACAAAAGATAATTCACATTTGAAAAATTATCTACCTGAAGAATAGAACCCTTAAGAGGAAAAAGAAAAAGCCATTTTACAAACTGCAACTGAAAAGGGGGGGGCGGGGGGGGAACAAGTTAGATCAATGCAGCAACAAGCTTCCTGCCAAAACTTTTATTGGTGACATTTGAAAAACAATTTTCTTAAAATACTATTAATGAACAGTATGTTGTGTTTCTCTATTTTTACTAATAGTTACACTACAAACTAATGTTCAGCTCAAATAAATATGTAAGATATGACATCAGGTACTAATGTATCAACTTATTCTGCAGGATAAACCTCCTCCATACCAACCCCAGGATTATAGTTTTTCTTCTGTTTAAAACTAGGATGTTCAGTAGAAATGGGGTTTCTATTTGCAGTATTATTACAAACCAGTTTCCTCTCACAAATAGCTAATATCTAAGACCATGACTCAAACTATCAAATAGGAATAGAAAGAGAACACTCGGTTTTGAACGCAAATAGAAAAGGCTCCTAAGAATGTTCTTTATAGGCCACTGCTTGCTTTCAGTAAAAATAACATTTTCTCAAAACTTTTCAATCTAATTTTTAATAGCTTGTACTTTTTAGCTATTGGCAAAGCTTCTTTTTTTTTTTTTAATTCCTTCTTAAGCATTTGCTCAAGTGTTAAACTAGCTTAGTTTACCAAAGTAACAACCTTTTGTCTGTGGTATACTTCAAAAATTAGTCACCCTACAATGTAGTGTGTTCAAATTAAACAGATGTATACAGTTAAAATAATTAGTGTAGCCTCTATAAACAATTTCTGTTCCAGGATTTATATGTAGAGCTAACGTTTACTTCAGAATAAAACATTGACAAACAGGGAAGGAAGAGAATCAGAACTTTCACAGAGCTGTACTTGACCGTATCTTATAGACAAAGCAGAATTACAATGCATGTAACAAAAACGTTAAAAGTTTTTTTTAAAAGTTGATAGTTACAAATATGGTACGTAACAATTTTCTACTTTATTTCAGTACAATTTTCAACATACAGTCTACTATTTCTCAAGATATTTGAAAACTTAAAACAAAATTTCTATAGACTACTTGCAAACAGTAAAATTTAGGTAAAATGCTTACATTCTTATTTGAAAACAAAAATCAGGTAAAAAAATGGTGGGTGCAAGTTCTGCTCTGCTGTAATCTTACTTCATTATTATTCCTTTTCCTCCTTGCGTCTGTCCTTCTTTTCTTCATTATTTTCCATGGTCTCTTCTTCATCTTCAACAATCCCATCCCCTTGGTATTTGTCATGAGTCCATTTAGGACTGCTACCTGATTTTTTGAAGTTAAAGCGCCCTCTGCCACGTTGAAAAGTACCACGACCTCTTCCTCTTTTGGCCCAATAATCCACACCATCATCTCTGTCGTCATGCAAGAAGTACTTCTTGCTCTTTGGGGTATATTCTGGATCCCATTCCTCTTCCTTCGGTCTCTTTTGAAAAGTAGTATTTGAGTTGTTTGGACCAGTATTTGTCCCAGCAAAAACTCCTCTGGCTCTTCCTCTGCCTCTAATTCGAAAAAAGGTTCCTCGTGGTCGGCTAACTCCTGCAAAGCCTGAGTATTCTTTCATTTCATGGTGAGTTTTAAATTCTTCTTCTCTTTCCTTCTTACTCTCCTTTTCTTCTTGAGAACTGGGAGAAGAAGGTGATGCTGAAGAGGATGAAGATCGAGAATGATCTTGCTCTCTACTTTTATGTTTACTGTCATCTTTGTAAGATTTGTATTCCTTGTAATCTTTTGGAGTTTTTTCCTGCTTTCTTGATCCACTGGATTCCCTGGAGCCCTTGGAATCTCCCCGTTCTTTACTTCTTTCTTTTCTACGGCGATCAATGTCATGCCGAAGGTCAGCAGAGTCACACCTTAATTTTTTATCTCCCTTCTGATTTTCTTCTTTAAAAACTCTCTCTTCCCCTGCTAAACGGGTATGCTTCCTCAAGGTACTTGGTGAGATGTCAATTCTCCTGTGTATTTCAGGGCTCTTTTGCCGAGTACTATGTTCTTCAGTGGCTTTCTGATACGAAGTGAACCGCTCGTTTAGGGTCATTGCAGCTGACTTGAAGTATTGCTCTTTAACATGATGAACCAAGGACACAATGTGTTGAATAAATGACTCTGAAGTGCTTTTGCTGGCCTGTGGCAACTTAATGTGGTCAAAGATGGATCGGAACTCTTGCTCCTTCTTGACAGAATGGACAAGTGTACTAGCAAGCAGCCTGTCTTTAGTCAAGGAAGCAGGTCTGTTAGAATCATCAAGAGGAACAGGTGCCATTTTGAGTTTGACTTCAGGACGATGAGAATCACTCGCTATCATTTTGATCCTAAGTGGGCTTTCCTCTCTGAAGGTAGATTTTTCTCGTGCATCCAGATTCTTGTGTAGAGGGGGACTGTAATCAAAGAGGTCTTTGAGCTTTTCAGACTTTACCTGCTCAGCGACTGAGTTTCTTTCTTTACTGTTATTCTTTCAGAATTTTTGTCTTCTTCTTTGTGCTTATCTTTTGTAGTGCTAGGCCTTTCCACTACATATCCAGTCTCTTTAAGTTTATAATTTTTTTCTTCTCTAAATCCATCACTTTCTCTATTGCCTTTCAGTGAAACTTTGGACTTGTACTTGAGTCCTTCCTCCTCAGTATTCCGGTGAGATGCAGTAATAAAACTTTTACCCTGATCTGCGAGGACTGACTTCCTGAACTGTCTATAATCCTCTGTCTCCTCTGTGTCATCCCCTTCTGAATCATTAAACTTTTGTTTTCCAGACTCTTTATCACTGAAGTAATCTAGAGCTTCCTGATCTTCCCATTCTCCCTCTGCCCTCCCTTTCTCTGATCCTTTCTCTTTTGAAGCCTCTTTATCCCTGGTATTACCCCTATCAAGCAGGAATACTCTAGACTCTTCATCTGTGAACCTTTTTAAGAACTTCCCAGTCTTTGCAGTTTCCTGATCTCCACCATCAGGATAAAATGAGGAACGGCCCCTAGACTCATCTCTTGGAGCATTCTGTGGTGCGATTGTCTTTGCAGGACTTCTTCGTGAAGGGATGTGATGAATTGGACTATTCTGAGAGGGACTGTATCGACTAGATCCATTTCCAACAGAACCAGACCCAGACCTTTCAGGACTATGCTGAATGGAATGTGAATGCTGAGAAGGAGTATTTTTTGCAGAGTGAACTGTACTGAGCATGGGAGCATCAGAGCAAGATGAACTCTGACTAGGTGGTGTAGCAATAGGTGAAGGACTATGGGGTGATCTAGGACTATTATCATAAGCTGAAAGGCCAGGCCAAATATCACCGGATGTGGCTGATGACTTATTAAATTCATCGATAGATTCAGATGGGTCATGTTCAAATGTATCTTTCGGTTCCTCCTGTGATTTACTTTTCAACGGACTCTCTTCTTGGGGTTCCCCTTCAGCTTTTTTGGTTTGTTTTTCCTGAGACCCTCGTCTTTTAGAAACAGGAGATTTGCTATATGGGGATGAAGAACGAGAAGAGGACGATCTTGGAGACCTAGAAGATCTATATGACCGGCGAGATCTGCTTCTGGATCTTTGAGAAGAAACGGATCTTCTTTTGGACTCCTGGAACGTGAACGACCTCGTCTAGGACTCCTAGAGTGCCTTCTATTCCAGACAGGTCTATAACCACCTCGATGATATCTACCTCCTCCTCCTTGATAATACCCTCTACCCCTTCCTCTGTACCCGTAAGGTCGTCTCATTCCTCTATTATTTCTGTAATCACGACGATAATCTCTAGAATACATACGATCTCTACTACGAGACCTTGAATATGTTCTGGAACGAGACCTAGAACTGTATCGCTTCTTTCTAGAATGAGATCTTGATCTTGATCGAGAAGTAGACTGTGATCTAGACTTTGACCTTGAAGAATGTGATCTAGAATTGGAGCGACCCATTTCTTTTCTCCTTGGCTTTAAGCAGGATCAAGAAGTCAAGTGAAGTCTTTCAGATACTGTAAATATTCCTCCTGGAGAGAATGCTCTGAGAGATTAAACTCTAAATTCAAATTCCTGACACGCCGAATCGCGGTTCCGGGGATTTATCTCCGTTGCAACCACACGGCGGCCATTTCCCGACTCAAGAACGCGAGGAAAACCATAGAGGTACCTTCGACGCGCTAGCTCGTCTCCGTCACTTCCGATCTCTATATTTTTAAGTAGAGATGGGGTTTTGCCATTTTGGCCAGGCTGGTCTTGAACTCCTGACCTCAGGTGATCTGCCTGCCTTGGCCTCCCAAAGTGCTGGGATTACAGGCGTGAGCCACCACGCTAGTCTCAATAAATAGTTTGTGAATGAATAATTTGCAGTCCAGAAAGTTTAAATTTTGTTTTCCTTGTTTAGATGGACTTTTCCAAGACAGATTCCTTTCATACACTGAAAGGGAGATTGGGAACCAGATGATAGAGTTCAAGGGAACTAAGATCAGAAAAGGGGAGAGGGCAGGGCCAGGGAGTACACAGCAGGCTGGGTGTTCCGGGAGGCTCGTTATTTTGGTGGGGTAGCTCTAGGTCTAAGAAACTTCTAATGTGAAACCAAGTGACCCTTGGCATGTGATGCCTGGACCCAAGCAGCTCCAGCTTTGGCCACCTTTGTTCTGAAGAGCACTTCCAAGTTCTCAGTGGTACTTTCTGATAAAGATCAGTTTGGGGATCCTATCGAATCCACCACTCCCTAAAACTACTGAGCTTTAGTGCTGGCTTGGGGAAAATTTTCTGTGTCAAGGGGGGAATTTTCCAACATCCTCCCGAATCCCATCTGCAATTTTTAAAATCTTTCTCTGGCATTTAAGTTTTATTCAATAGACTTCATTAAAGTTAAATATCTGGCAAAACAAACTTGCCCAAGTGGAGTGAAGCTTGCGTTGTTTCATAGCAGCCACATGCATAAATGATGCTTGAGACCATTTGCAGGGTGAAAAGAAATCTGGAGAGTTTTATATTATTAGAGCAGTGCAAGGAGAAACTTGAGGGCTCAGAGAATTCAAAGCCTTCGACGTTTTGCCCAGATCTCACCATAAATATTAAGAGTGATAACAAGACAAACCACAAGGAGTCATTTAGGCTTCGTAGAGGAAGCTAAACAGAACTTCCTTTACGCTAATGTGCTGCAGGTTTCTTATTAAGTTCCCACTTATCTAATAAAGAAAAATAAAGTTTGCTTTATTCTCTAGGTGGGTGCTTGCAAAAGGGAGAAAAGGCTCTTCACATCTGTCTTCAAACTACAACCCTTCCTTCCTTCCTTCCTTCCTTCCTTCCTTCCTTCCTTCCCTCCTTCCCTCCTTCCTTCCTTCCTTCCTTCTTCCTTCCTTCCTTCCTTCCTTCCCTCTCTCCCTTCCTCTTTTCCTACCTTTCATTAATTCCTAAACACTTTCTGAGAACCTATTGTGAAGATGTTAGTTAGTCTGAGGCATATAGGACACAACTCTTACCTTCATGGAAACAAATATGCAAATGATATTCAAAGTATGCTGGAATGTGTAATGACCTTCATTCAGAGCTTACTTGCAGTGGAGGCCATGGAGAGGGGCCCTTGGGGTGGAAACTCCCGCATGAAGGGTGGGCACATGGACAGTGTGACAAGAGGGCAGCTGGACCACGTATGTGTGTGAGATTTGGTATTTTTTAAAAAAGAAATGAAATAGAACACTAAGTTCATGACTCTGGCATCCTATGTGGACTATGAAAGCTTATGGTGAGTATATTCCAAAGGAAAGAAAATTCAACATGCAAGAAGGGGAAGCTAACATTACCCTGGTGGCTGTGCAGATTTCATCTTCATTATTTCAATTAGCCTTCACAATAGCGTTATAAGGCATGCATTTTTCCTATTTCCTTTTTAGTTGTAGAAACTAAGCCTCAGAGAGAAGTTCCCAAATTGTTTAAGCTAAACTGTGACTGTAAATACTGTTCTGCCTGACTCTTACATTTCTTTTGGATCAGAGAGGCTACAAAACATGATGGGGAATCTGAAAAAAAAAATTAAAAAGGATTAGATAAGGATCTATTTTGGGTATCTTGTCACAATGTTGGGAATATGAAGAAAACGGCTTTCTCATTTCTGGTGCTCGGTTGCACACAACAAATCCCTTTATAATAAGAATTAGACGAGTTCTTGTTTTAGAGTAGCCAAATATTTATTTTCCATGGCAATCTTCAAACTTATTCAAATCTCAACGATCCCAGGGGAGATTCAGATATAACTAGATAACTTCAAAACAGAAAATGAAAACCAGTCAAAGAAACATTGTTATGAATCCCATATAAATCAAATGTCATATATGCCTTTTATTGATAAATAATATGAACCATTTATTACCTTCCCAAATAGTTAATTGAATATTTTAGAAGACTCTCTAATTGCAATGTCATTGCCTTGCCATTCCTTAGTGCTTAGCCTTCTAATTTGAGATCTACTGGAGGGCAACATTTGCAAATTAGAAACATAATTGAAATCTGCTGCTGAATAAATTGATGTTTACCGCTACATAAAATTAGTGCAATCGTTTTAAATGGTATGGAATCTATTTTCTTTTCACTTCACTGGCTTCTTGTTTTTCTTTGATGGAACTGTAGCTGGAGACAACTCTCAGAAAAACAAACTTTCCCCTTCGATATTCTCCCAAATGAGTACTATGAGGAAAGGAATGGTGACATTACTGGGGAAGCACAGGATGCTGTGGTCTTCCATGATGATGGGTGCTCCCTAGTTCTCTTAATTTTGAACCAAAGTGGGCTAAAGATATTGTTGGGAGACTAGTTCCATCTGAACAGATGACAAAAACATGAATAATTGAAAGATGTCAACAGAGTAAATTTGCATTAGACCAGTACAAAAATAATGCTGAATTCTTAAGTGTTAAATTACTCATTAAATTCAATGTTTTTAAAACAAATGTCTCTGCAAGACACACTATTAAGAGAATGAAAAACATAAGCCATAGACTGGGAGAAAATATTTGGAAATCACATACCTGATAAATATCCAGAATATTCAGAATATATATATCTAGAATATACAAAAAATATTAAAATTAAACAAAAAGAGCAAACAATCCAATGAATAATGGGCAAAGATTGAATAGGCACCTCCCCAAAGAAATTATACAAATGAAAAATAAGCACATGAAAAAAGATACCGAACATAATTTGCCATGAAGGAACTGCAAATTAAAACAGCAATGAAATATATTACACATACATTAGAATGCTAAAATCCAAAAATCTGACAATATCAATTACTGCTGAAGATACCAAACAACAGAAAGTCTCAGTCATTGCCGGTGGAAAATAGCACCACTGCTTTGGAAGACAGGTTGGTAGTTTCTGCCAAAATTAAAGTCATACCATATATGCTCCTAGATTTTTACACAATTGACTTGAAAATTTATATGCAGGGATGTTTGTAGTAACTATGTTAATAATCACCAAAACTGTAAGCAGCTAAGGTGGCCTTCAATAGGGAAGTAGATAAAGTATAGTCCATCCATACAATGGAATATTATTTAGTAATAAAAATAAATGAGTCATCAAGCCTCGAAGAGACACGAAGAACCTTAAATGCATAGTGTTAAGTGATAGAAACCAGCTTGAAAAAGACCATATGCTCTATGATTTCATTTTTTTATGATATTCTAGAAAAGACAAAACTTTAGACATTAAATAGTTCATTCATTGCCAGAGTTTTGGGGAATGAGTAAGATTGGCTTGATAAAACACAGGGGGTTTTAGTAGTAGTGAAACTATTACATATCATACTGTAATGATGGATATATGAAATTATACATTTGTCAAAACTCATAAAACTGCATAACACAAAGAATGAACCCTTATGTAAACAACGGACTCTAGTTAATAATAATGTATCAATTTTTTTATCAATTGCATCATATTAAGGAAAGATGTTAATAATAGGAAATAACGTGAAAACAGTGAGCAGGCAGGAAAAGAGGCATATGGTGGTTCTCTGTAATTTCTGCTCGATTTTTCTGCAAACGTAAAGCTTCTCTAAAAGTAAAATTTATTAATTAAAAGAAAAGGTGCTGACCTAAATAACTTTGGAAATGAGTGGAGACTAAGAGTAGAGACAAAAGGAACTATATATACATATTGCAGTCTAGTTGATAAAGTTGATTCTCATGGCAGTACAGATGAACAATTCTGAAACCGTTATGCATGTATACTAGGATTGAACAAATAGGTAACGTATGTCTGGCTGGCAGGAGAAGGTTGCTTACTGTTGTAATAGGAAGTTACAAGTAAGCAAACGGGGAAGACAAGAATAAATCTTTTAGTACTGGATTACAGATGGATACATCAATATGAACTCATATTTAGTTCAATATAGATACAAATAACTAAATATAGAAATAATAATAGATACTTATGTATATAAGTTAGTGCATATACATATATTTCTGAGCTCCATTTACTGAGAGGGCCTAGAAGCAATGACACTGCAGTTGCAATGAGCACATCCAGAGACCAGACCTTGGTTTCGAATGCCATTCTCTATGTAAGGAAACCAGGCCTCCTTGGAGGAGTGGCTAACTCTAGAGCAGGGGCGGGGAATATACAAAACAGGCTTCGACTATATTATAGTAACAGAAAATAAAGAAACACTAAAGAGAAAATCTGATGGAGATATGTCAAAGGATCCAGAAACCAAGAAAGAGCTCTCAATGGCTAAAGGTGGAACAATTTGAGCAACAAAATTAACAAGATAGTATTAGATTGTAATCAAGGTATTAAATAAATACCTATGAGTTCATACTGATATAAACATATGATTAAATAAACAATAAATGAGAGGCAATAAACAAATCTTATGTGTAGAATTTCAAATAGTTTATGTAGATACTTTACTCTCAAGAAGGTGAAGCATAATTCTCCCACCCCTTAAATATGGGATAAACATACTGACTGTCTTCCAAAGAGTACAGTATGAAAAATGTGGAAAAATAGTTTCTTTGCAGTGCAGAAACCTGAGAAACACTATCTCAACCATGTGATCAAGCTTAACATCAACATTGATGTCACATTGGTAGTAGGTGCCCTTGACATGATGTGATAAAAATGATACTTTACCTCTGTATCTTTCTCCCCAAAACCCACATCTCCACTCCAATCATAAGAAAAACATCCAACAAACCCAAATTGAGGAACATTCTACGAAATATCTGACCACTCTTCCTTAGAGACACCAAAACCAAAGAAAGCCTGAGAAACTGTCATGCTCTAAATAAATTTGAAAATTAAATATAATGTGGTATACCAAATAGGATCCTGGAATGGCAAACATGACATTAGATAAAGACTAAATAAATATCAATACTGCATGGACTTTACTTAGTGACAATGTATCGGTGTTGGTTATGACATTAGTTGTGAAAAACACACCATATAATACAAGATCTTAACAACAGAGGAAAGTGGATGCTGGGCACATAGCAAGTCTCTGTAATATCTTTGCAACTTTTCTGTAAATCTAAAACTACCCTAAAATAAAAAGCTTACTTAAAAAATACATTTTTTAAAAAAAGAAGAGCCGGGTGCAGTGGCTCATGCCTGTAATCCCAGCACTTTGGGAGGCCGAGGCAGGCGGATCACGAGATTAGGAGATCAAGACCATCCTGGCAAACACGGTGAAACCCTGTCTCTACTAAAAATACAAAAAAATTAGCCAGGCATGGTGGCGGGTGCCTGTAGTCCCAGCTACTTGTGAGGCTGAGGCAGGCAGGAGAATGGCGGGAACCCAGGAGGCAGAGCTTGCAGTGAGCTGAGATTGTGCCACTGCACTCGGGCCTGGGCGTCAGAGCAAGACTCCGTCTCAAAAAAAAAAAAAAAAAAAAGAAGACTATGAACATAAGGATAACCTGAATCTGGGACATAAAATGGCTAGAAAGTGATTGCGATAATATCAACAATATCAACACAAAGACAAATAAAAAATATCAAGATGGAAGTATTTACAGAATTGTGGAATGACTGTGAACACTTTGGTTTTTAAATCTATGTGGGGATATATGACAATTTTGGGAATTATCCTTGGTATATGTTAAGACAGAGTTTAAATCACATTCTCTTTTTTAAATTTTTTTTTACTTTTTTTTTATTTTTTTATTTTTATTTTTTATTTTATTTTTTTATTTTATTTTATTTTATTTTAATTTTTATTTTTTTTTTAATTATACTTTAAGTTCTAGGGTACATGTGCATGACGTTTATATCATGTATAACTCCCCAATGCAATCCCTCCCTCCTCCCCCTCCCCATGATAGGCCCCAGTGTGTGATGTTCCCCTTCCCGAGTCCAAGTGATCTCATTGTTCAGTTCCCACCTATGAGTGAGAACATGCGGTGTTTGGTTTTCTCTTCTTGTGATAGTTTGCTAAGAATGATGGTTTCCAGCTGCATCCATGTCCCTACAAAGGACGCAAACTCATCCTTTTTTATGGCTGCATAGTATTCCATGATGTATATGTGCCACATTTTCTTAATCCAGTCTGTCACAGATGGACATTTGGTTGATTCCAAGTCTTTGCTATTGTGAATAGTGCCGCAATAAACATACGTGTGCATGTGTCTTTGTAGTAGAGTAATTTATAATCCTTTGGGTATATACCCAGTAGTGGGATGGCTGGGTCATATGGTACATCTAGTTCTAGATCCTTGAGGAATCGCCATACTGTTTTCCATAATGGTTGAACTAGTTTACAATCCCACCAACAGTGTAAAAGTGTTCCTATTTCTCCACATCCTCTCCAGCACCTGTTGTTTCCTGACTTCTTAATGATTGCCATTCTAACTGGTGTGAGATGGTATCTCATTGTGGTTTTGATTTGCATTTCTCTGATGGCGAGTGATGATGAGCATTTTTTCATGTGTCTGTTGGCTGTATGGATGTCTTCTTTTGAGAAATGTCTGTTCATATCCTTTCCCCACTTATTGATGGGGTTGTTTGTTTTTTTCTTGTATATTTGTTTGAGTTCTTTGTAGATTCTGGATATTAGCCCTTTGTCAGATGAGTAGGTTGCAAAAATTTTTTCCCATTCTGTAGGTTGCCTGTTCACTCTGATGGTAGTTTCTTTAGCTGTGCAAAAGCTCTTTAGTTGAATTAGATCCCATTGTCAATTTTTGCTTTTGCTGCCGTTGCTTTTGGTGTTTTAGACATGAAGTCCTTGCCCATGCCTATGTCCTGAATGGTACTACCTAGATTTTCTTCTAGGGTTTTTATGGTATTAGGTCTAACATTTAAGTCTCTAATCCATCTTGAATTAATTTTCGTATAAGGGGTAAGGAAAGGATCCAGTTTCAGCTTTCTACTTATGGCTAGCCAATTTTCCCAGCACCATTTATTAAATAGGGAATCCTTTCCCCATTTCTTGTTTTTGTCAGGTTTGTCAAAGATCAGATGGCTGTAGATGTGTGGTATTATTTCTGAGGACTCTGTTCTGTTCCATGGTCTATATCTCTGTTGTGGTACCAGTACCATGCTGTTTTGGTTACTGTAGCCTTGTAGTATAGTTTGAAGTCAGGTAGCGTGACGCCTCCAGCTTTGTCCTTTTGACTTAGGATTGTCTTGGCAATGCGGGCTCTTTTTTGGTTCCATATGAACTTTAAAGCCGTTTTTTCCAATTCTGTGAAGAAACTCATTGGTAGCTTGATGGGGATGGCATTGAATCTATAAATCACCTTGGGCAGTATGGCCATTTTCACGATATTGATTCTTCCTATCCATGAGCATGGTATGTTCTTCCATTTGTTTGTGTCCTCTTTGATTTCACTGAGCAGTGGTTTGTAGTTCTCCTTGAAGAGGTCCTTGACATCCCTTGTAAGCTGGATTCCTAGGTATTTTATTCTCTTTGAAGCAATTGTGAATGGAAGTTCATTCCTGATTTGGCTCTCTGCTTGTCTGTTACTGGTGTATAAGAATGCTTGTGATTTTTGCACATTAATTTTGTATCCTGAGACTTTGCTGAAGTTGCTTATCAGCTTAAGGAGATTTTGGGCTGAGACAATGGGGTTTTCTAAATATACAATCATGTCATCTGCAAACAGGGACAATTTGACTTCTTCTTTTCCTAACTGGATACCCTTGATTTCTTTCTCTTGCCTGATTGCCCTAGCCAGAACTTCCAACACGATGTTGAATAGGAGTGGTGAGAGAGGGCATCCCTGTCTTGTGCCAGTTTTCAAAGGGAATTTTTCCAGTTTTTGCCCATTCAGTATGATCTTAGCTGTGGGTTTGTCATAAATAGCTCTTATTATTTTGAGGTACGTTCCATCAATACCAAATTTATTGAGCGTTTTTAGCATGAAGGGCTGTTGAATTTTGTCAAAAGCCTTTTCTGCATCTATTGAGATAATTATGTGGTTCTTGTCTTTGGTTCTGTTTATATGCTGGATTACGTTTATTGATTTGCGAATGTTGAACCAGCCTTGCATCCCAGGGATGAAGCCCACTTGATCATGGTGGATAAGCTTTTTGATGTGCTGCTGAATCCGGTTTGCCAGTATTTTATTGAGGATTTTTGCATCGATGTTCATCAGGGATATTGGTCTAAAATTCTCTTTTTTGTTGTGTCTCTGCCAGGCTTTGGTATCAGGATGATGTTGGCCTCATAAAATGAGTGAGGGAGGATTCCCTCTTTTTCTATTGATTGAAATAGTTTCAGAAGGAATGGTACCAGCTCCTCCTTGTACCTCTGGTAGAATTCAGCTGTGAATCCATCTGGTCCTGGACTTTTTTTGGTGGGTAGGCTATTAATTGTTGCCTCAATTTCAGAGCCTGCTATTGGTCTATTCAGGGATTCAACTTCTTCCTGGTTTAGTCTTGGGAGAGTGTAAGTGTCCAGGAAATTATCCATTTCTTCTAGATTTTCTAGTTGATTTGCGTAGAGGCATTTATAGTATTCTCTGATGGTGTTTGTATTTCTGTGGGGTCGGTGGTGATATCCCCTTTATCATTTTTTATTGCGTCTATTTGATTCCTCTCTCTTTTCTTCTTTATTAGTCTTGCTAGCGGTCTGTCAATTTTGTTTATCTTTTCAAAAAACCAATTTTTTTTTATTTTATCTTGAGGGAGTGCACGTGCAAATTTGTTACCTGGATATATTGTACGAAGTTGTTGTTTAGGGTATTAATGATCCCATCACCCAGGTACTGATCATAGTACCCAGTAGTTAGTTTTTTAACCCTTGCCCTCTCTCTTCCTTCCCTGCTTTAGTAGTCCCCAGTTTCTATTTTTGTCATCTTTGTATCTATGAGTATCCAGTGATTAGCTCCGATGTGTAAGTGAGAACATGTGGTATTGGATTTTCTGTTCATGTATTAATTCACTTAGGATAATGGCCTCCAGCTGCATCTATGTTGCTGCAAAGAATGTGATTTCATCCTTTTCATGGCTGTGTAGCATTTCATGGCTTATAAGTACTACATTTTCTTTATCCAATCCATCACTGATGGGGACCTAGGTTGATTCCATGTCTTTGCTATTGTGATACATTCACTTTTTTTATTTTAAAACCATTACCCTATTTCTGGTCTTTTTACCTTACATATTCCAAAATTACATTTCTATTTTTATCTCTAACTAATTTAAACAAACTTATCTTCCAGGCAAACTGGTCTACTCACCACCTGTTAAATATGCATGAAGGTCCTTCTGCTCGAGTTATTCTCCTCACTTGAACGTGTTCTACTCTTGTAGTTCCAATCATCTATCCTGAAGTTCTAACCATCCAAAAAGAATTCATGGGCTTGCCTTGATTTCCCCAGATGAAAGGGATCTTTTCCTTCTCTGACCCATTAGGTCACTCTGTACTGCTCACATTAGCCGTATATGACTTCGTATTGTGGTATGTGTTACCTAGCTCCCCTATTGGTTATTAAACACCTTAAGAATGAGGACCTGATTTTTTACATCTTTGCAGTCCCTTTGGTTCTCTTCAGAGGTATTTGCAAACTATTGATCTAATGAATGTTATCAATGTCGGACAGTCATTTTCAGTTAAAGAAAAAAATGAAACCATATCAATTGGACTAAATTAAATACAAAAATTTTGATTATTCGTAACAGAAGCCATTTGATGGAAAGGAACTGCTACATTTCCCCCACAGCTGTTATTATTGTGGTTTCTGCATTTGTAATTGAAAATGCACTGAGTCAATGCGTGTCAGGTAATGCCTCTTTTGTGTGAGTCATTATTACAATAATTAATGACAATGGCAGCTCAGTTGATAGGAACTTGGCAACGTGTGTATCCTTATCTTCAAAGCTCCAAATGGTTTGGAATTTGGCTTTTTGTAAAACCATTTAATAAGGAAGTGTGTGTTTAGAATCTGTTCCCAAAGACTGACCCTTATCTCTGAAGTCCTTAATGAGAAAGCACCTGACAAATTGACTGGCACACTCCACTCCTCCACGTAATTTCCCTTCCTACCAAGTGAGTTTCTTGCAGTCTCTACTTCTAACTTAGAAAGTGTTGAATGATGAACCGTGTGAGGCCAATGTCTGACAGTTCAGAAAGCTGTCTTCAAGAGGTGATTTCACAAAATAAAATTAACTTACTGAAAAAGTGGAAAACCAATCAACTTTTTTTCGTTGGAGCAATGAACTATTTGATGAGTTTCACTTGACTGAATTAAATGATGGTTTTAGTACTTCCTAGCTGCCTCAAAAAGGAATCTTGATGGCGGCTGCATGTTTTTTGTTTAATGAAATAAACTTCCACAAAACAGCAAATGCAAATAAGTAGAAATCAAATGTATTATCAATCATCACAAGTATTATTTAAGTCTATTCATAAAACTGATAATTAAAATTTATTAGTTATGTACTTATTAACAATAAATATTCAATAAGTAGCTAACATTGGTAAGGTTAATATTGTGACAAAAATGCAAAAAAAAAGGTAAATGAAAACATCTGGCCTCATTTCACTGAGAATTTATTTTAAAATATAGGCAAACTTTTTCATGTGTAAAGAACTCACCCGAATCTTGCTAGAAAAATTATAATCGCTGACTCCACTGTTACTATCAAGAGTTTTAATGTAATGTTTATTACATTAAAAAATTTCTATTGTGGGAGATGGAAATTTCAAAATGATGTGAAAATTTAGAACATGTTAGGTAACTTTTAAATCATGTGTTCAAAAATATTTATTCTTTATGGAAAATGCTCAAAAAATAAGTTTAAAGGGTTAAGAGTTTAATGGGAAATAGAGAATTAATAATGTGAGGACTACTCATTCAAGAAGCTTGGCTGAGAAGAATGAGATCAGGAGGACAGTATGTGAGAGGGATCACAAAGTAGAGGAAGCTTAAAAAGGTGAAAACAAAAAAAAAAACCTATAAGATAAGCCTGATTATTTTAATAAGCTGAGCGACAGTGTCAGTCATGAAGGAGGGACTAAGAATTCAGTGACAGAAGGAGAATGGAGCAGAGTGGAAGACATCAAGAGCAAAAATACACAAGTTTTCCTTGAATAAAATGATTCCTTGTCCAGGAGACTGGAAGGAAGAGGAAAAGATGGATGAAAACATGGACCCTGTTAGAAGTTAAGTACTTGAGTGGAGAGTAAAGTTTGGAATAAAAGGGCAGCCAGATGAGAGAGGCAGAAAAACGAATGATCAATAAATAAATACAGTGCTGAGCCAGACTGGAAACCCCACACATTGTAGGGGCACTAATATGTGTGGTCTTTTTATGATATTCTTTTGCCATGCTCAACAATTTGGGTACAATAACGGTAATAGTAACTTACTGTGATAAGAACTTTACTTAGATTAGCTCATTAGTCTTCACAAGTAGCCTCTGAAATAAGCACAATTATTATTTTCATTATACCAATAAGGAAATTGAGGCTTTCAGTGAAGAAATTTGCTTAAATATACATAACTGGTAAGTATTAAAACCAATATTTATTTGAACACAGCCAGTCTGACTTAGAGAGTGGGTTTACGCTGGCTTGCTTATATTTGTAGGTATATTGTTTTAAATCGGGGACTTGAGTGGTCAAATGCAAACAAAAAAACCCCAAACAAACAAAAACACTAAAAAAACCCCAAAACAAACAAACAACAACAACAATAAAACAACCAGTAAGGCAAGGGGATTCAACTGTTATGATGGTTCATAGAACTGTTCAGGGAATGAGCAACGCAGCCCAAGCTGAATAAGGAAGGATTCCAGGAAGAATATCTCACTGGTAACCTATGGAGGACCCAGAAGATTATGAGCAGAGGACTAGATGCTGGAGGTTTCCAATGTGATGCATTTCTGAGTGGTGATAGGGTTTAGGCTGGCACCACTGGGTGTGAGTAGCTGGAGTGGATGGTGTAGAGAGGAAATGAAAGACTTAGGAGGATTTGAGGAGCTAACAGAGTTATGATGAATTCTTATTTATAAAGAAGATTATGTGCTAAGGAATATTTATTTCTGAAAGATTGCTTTCATTTAGCTGATATTTATGTACCTGCTATAATACAGGCAGAGTTCTAGGCTGTCAGGATACAATAGTGGGCAAAACAAACAAAGCTGTTGCTCTCATGGAGCTGACATTCTGGTATTTATATGCAAGGTAGTGGTAAGTGCCTAAGAGGAAACATTAAGCAGAGAAAGTGTGATGGTTAATTTTATGTGTCAATTTGACTGGATTATAGGATGCCCAGATATCTGGTTAAGCATTATTTCTGCATGTCTCTGTGGGGGTGTTTTTGGAAGAGATTAGCATTTTATTCAGTGGACTGAGTGAAGTGGAATTGTTTTCTGCAATATAGATGGGCATAATTTAATCAATTGAGGGTCTGAATAAAACAAAATGGTGGAGAGAGAGGGAATTTGCCTTCTCTGCCTGATTACTTGGACGGGAGCATCAGTTTTCTCCTGTTCTTGGAGGTCCTGATTCTCAGGCCTTCAGACTTTGAACTTTTCTATACCATGGACTCTGGCCCTCAGGCCTTTGAACCATACCACTGGTTTTCCTGTGTCTCCAGTTTGCAGACTGCAGATCATGAAATTTCTTACCCTTCATAATTACATGAGCCAATATCTTATAAGAAATATCTAGCTAGCTAGCTATCTCTATCCATATCCATATCCATTCATCCATCCATCCATCCATCCATCCACCCATCCATACATCCACCCATCCATCCATTTGTTCTGTTTCTCTGGATAATGCTGATTAATATAAAAGAAGATAGGACTGAGCATGATGGCTCACTGTAATCCCAGTACTTTGGGAGGCCAAGGCAGGAGGCTGGGAGTTTGAGACCAGCCTGGGCAACAAAGTGACACCCATCTCTACAGAAATAAAAATTTAGCCAGATATAGTGGCTCATGACTACAGTCCCAGCTACTTAGGAGGCTGAGGCAGGAGGATCACTTGAGCTTAGAAGTTTGAGGCTGTAATGAGCTATGATTGTGTTACTGCACTCCAGCTTGGGTGACAGAGTGAGAGACTGTTTCTCTCTCTCTCTCTCTCTCTCACACACACACACACACACACACACACACACACGCAAATAGGTATTGTCAGGATAATGAATGTGACTGTTATAAAGGGTGATCAGGACCCAATGAGAGACCTGTGTAGCTTAAAGGATTGAGTAATTATTTAAAGAGATGTTGAAGACTGTGGGAGGAGATGTGCTGTTTTGTTGGGGAGAATGAGTGATATCTGTGACCAACTAATTTCAAGATGCTCATCAGATATCCAAGAGCGATATTGACTGTTAGGTAAAAGTTGAATATAAGATTCTGGATTTCATAGAGAAATTCATAAGTCTGGGTTTGAGATATAAATTTGAAAATCATACAGATGATACATAAAATCACAAAACAATGAATGTGATCCTTAAGGATGAGAGGACAGGTAGAGATGAGAGATACTCAGATGACTGTATGCAAAGACACTACTGAAAGATAGAGATATGATAAGCATCTGGCAAGGAGAGTGACTGAGAAAAAGTCACCAGAGAAAATGGAGAAAAACCGAAAGAGTGATGTCAGAGGCTGTGTGAAGAATGCATTTTAAGATAGAGTGATCAATATTCAAATATTGCTGAGGAGTCAAATACTGCTTAGGAGTAAACGAAAATGAAGACTGAGAACTCACCAGTGAATATAGCAACGAGGAGGTCATTAGTGGCCTTGGCAGAGCAGCCTGATTGGTGATGGGTCAATAGAGAATGGAGGAAATGAAATGGAGAAAGTACCAACACATCTTCCTTGGAATGTTTCCATCAAGCACAGCAGAAAAATATGACCGTTGGGGAGGGAGGGGAGACCCCAGGAATTTTTTAAAGATTAAGGTGAAAAAAAATGCAGCATGTTTGGGGGTTGATGGAAGCTAACTGGTAGAGAGGGATAAATTAATGATGCAGGAGAGAGAGGGACAAGTGTTGAAGCATTGCTGAGACATAAATGAGAGGCAATGAGATGCAGACACAGGTAGAGGGGTTGCCCTTGGGAACACAAACAATCCATCTATAATTGCAACTCTAAAGTTGTGAAGAGGCTAGAATGCTAACTGATTGGTGACAGGGACACTATTTATTCTGGACCTTCACTTAGTACTGCTAAGCGTAGTATGAATCTCAGTAAGTAATGGTTAATAAAGTTCAACATAGAAACTTTATACAGTGAATTGCCTTTCAGCTGTCAAGGAGAAGACGACTGAATCACTGAGTGAGCAATGCTAATAAATTGTGACAATTACAAATCTGTGTGGTAAGCTATGAAATCGGTATTTAGTGTGACTTTCACTTTCAGAAGTGAGATTCCTTTATTGAAAACTACAGTCTGTGAAATGGGGATTATTACTTCCCCCCAACCTCCCATCACTTTTGCTGATGAAATAAATCTGTTTTTCGCCCACACTGGTGTTCTACTAATTATGTTTTATGGTTGTTTAAAATTTCTTCCTTGTATCTTACCTCTGTACATAGAACCTACTTTTGCAAACAGAGGGAAACTGTATATTCTTTTACCTTTTTATTTTCAGAAAATGAGGTGTGTTACGGTGGAGAGATATCTGAAATAGGAATCAGGACTGTGTTTCTTGCCCCGGCTCTTCCACTAACTCACTGGCAATTGGTTTCCTCTCTGGAAAATGAAGTAGTTGGTCCAGAGGATCCATAAAGTCTCTCCTGGATCCAAATAATGAAATCATAATAACAATCTAAATAATTCAGAAATTCACAGCTGATGCCCTTTATTTTTATATGCCCATAATATTCTATGGCAAGATAAGGCACATTTATATTGTGATATTACCAATCACCCATGCATTAATATCTTACAGGGTTATGGTGAAGATTAAAGAGAAAATGCGAAAGAAATTCACAAACTGTAAAGTGAAATACTGTCAGTCATTAATAACATGTACGCACTGAAATATTAGATCCATTACTATCTTCCAGACTCTACTTTTACTATTCGGCTTTTGGGACATCCAATAAAGTTCATATCCAAGGAATGCAAATGGGGAAGGAGGATGTTTTATTTGAAGAAAGCCTACAATTGCCTTTTTTACTTTCTTGTTGAAAATGGCCTTAAGCTACTGCAGGAATGAAAAGATTTAGGGAAAATCATTGAGATAAGTGTAAGGACTGGATGTATTGGTGTTAGTTTAGCCTCAAACATTATATCTGCATCAGAGTAGCAAGGAAAGCATATTGTCAGGTTTTATAAAATGTCCAGCACTATTTGAAAAATGAAAACTAGGTAAATTAAAAATTATAATTAATTAATGTGATCATTTTAAGTTTTAAGGCTAAATTAACAATCTACCTTAACCTAATCTATTATCAGAGCTACACTTTTACTTCCTTCCCAAGTTATTCCTTTCTGCATATGTCTCATGCATTTTTCTATTTATATACATTCCTTTATTCATTGTGTAGGAAGAAAATTTAATAATGAGCATAGATCTGGAAGTCTGTATTTTAATTTTTTTTTGGTAATAAGAATTGTGCCTACCTTCCAGATAAATTGTTGAAATGGGTATGTTATCTCACCAATGATAACAATGACAATAGATTTTAGATTTGTATGGCACTTAATTTTTTCAGAGCAGCTTTACAATTATCTCACTTTTTTCCCCCAACAATACCACTTATGAGCCATATGACCAGACAAACCACTTAACCTCTCTGTGCCATAGCTTTCTTACCTTTAAGATATGAGTCATATTAGTACTTCTCTCAGAATTGTGTGAGAATTAAATAAGTTAATCTATAAAAAATATTTAAGACAGTGCTTAGCATACAGTAAGCACTCAATAAACACTTATCATGAGTTGTGAATGTCAAAAAATGTTGATGATGATGATAATGATGATGGTGATGACTTTCTACCAGTAGTTTAGAGATTATAAATGTATTAGGTCCAAGTGCCATTTTGCACTCTGACAAACAGTGCCACTGATTCACCAACCATAAGAGATATAAACTCCGTGCCTAAAAGCTGTCCAGCAATAATAGGAGTAAAACATATTAGGACTGATTATGGCCAATTGAGTAGCCTGCACCTCTAAAACCAGCAGGCCCTACTCAGCCCCAGGCAATGTTGCCATATGGATTACAGTCCTAATATTGCCACATTGTCCAATTTCTCTGAAAGATAGAAATTTATATTTTTATTTAATCTTCTAACTTAAAAAAAATTGGCAAGTTATTTGAGTTTTTTTATAAAACATAGTGTGGGTCAAACACACACAAATCCATGGGAGGACTTAGAACTGTGAGATGCAGCTTCCTGATGGGTTTTCATCACTGTAGTGCACACAGTAGGTCCTTGACGGAATCTTGATTGAATGTAAAAATTGAGGAATCATAGTAAATTGAAGGATTGAGGGAATATTCTAAAATAGATGTGAAATCAGTATGGTGAAGAGGTATCTGCACTCTTGCAGCTGTTCATTGCACTGTTCACTGCAGGACTATTTACAATAGCCAAGATATGGAATCAACTTCAATGTCCATCTATATATGAATGGATAAAGAAAATAGGGTATATATATACAATAAAATAGTGCTCAACCTCAAAATAGAAGGAAATCCTGTCATTTGCAGCAACATGGGTGAAACTGGAGGATATTTTGCTAAGTGAAATAAGCCAGGCAAAGAAAGACAAATACTACATGATCTCACTTATATGTGGAATTTTAAAAAGTAGAACTCACAAAAAGAGATAGTACAATCATAGTTACCAGAGGTTGGGGATGGGGTGGGGGATGGGAAGATGTTGGTCAAAGGGTACAAAGCTTCAGCTAGCTGGAGAAAAAAGTTTTTGAGATCTATTGCACAGCATGGTGACTACAGTTAATAATAATGTATTATGTATTTCAAACTTGCTAAGAGTAAATTTTAAATATTCTCACCACAAAAAATAACTATGTGATGTGAGGGATATGTTAATTAGCTTGATTTAATCATCCCACAATGCTTACATAAATCTAAACATCACACTGCACCCATAAATATATACAATTTTTATTTGTTAATTAAAAATAATAAGAAATTGTCAGTTTCCTAATTTGAAATTTTCCTGATATCATCCTGTTATTGATTTTTAGTTTTTAAAATATGATCAGAGAAAGTGTTGGTATGACTTGAATCCTTATAAGTTTATTAAGATTTGTTTTACAGCCCAGAATATGGTCTTTCTAGGTAAACGTTTCATGTCTACTTAGAAAGATTGTGTATTTTGTTGCTCTTATAAATAACAATTAGGTGAAAAAAAAAATAGCCATGTGAGACCCTCAAGGGGAGTTGGTAATTGACAGATAGGAAAATATAAAATAATAGCTAAAGATCAAAGAGGCACCATCTGGGTAATGGGGGACATCATCCCCAGGGGGGCCTTGGGATACAGTAAATTGCGTTCTTGTAGATTTCCTGATTCTTTAGCAGAAAAGATGATGGGCAGGAAAGTAGGCAAGAAGATGGGAAGTGCCATAGGAGGAAAAAACAAACCCCAAAAAAAGAGAACAATTTTTCCTAGATCCCTAAGTCATGCTTTTCCATTTTACCAGGTTATTTCTAAGTTAAGGTAACAACTGTACAGCTTTTTACAATATACAGAACATTAGTTGAACCTTGGTTGCAGGTGTCAATATAGTATTTGGCTCTACTATAAATTCAGGTGGTGATTATTGATGTTCTGCCTGTGATTAGGAAAGTAGTAGAGTTTGAAGCTACCATTTTAGAACCAAATAAATGTGGTTCTCTGACTTCATTGGCAGGAAAAAAAGCTTGTCAATGATGCAGGCAAATGACTCACTTTTGATGTGATTCAACTTTATGGAACCTTCAATTCTTTATGACTTATAAAAACCATTTTAAATCAGTTAAGTTCTATTTCTTTGATGATTTCTTTATCACAGAGGGAGACCCTTAGATAATTGCAAAGGGATGAGTCATAATGAGTTTTCATTGATGCATGTTGCCTCTCATCACCAATTCCACTGATACCCTATAGGGAGAATAAAGAGCCTCTCGTCTCACTATTTGATGGCATAAAAAGGCCTACATCTGACACCTAGAGCTTTAGTCTGCCCTTTCTGAACCAGATAGACCTGCCTAGAGACAAAAAGGAAAAGGGCTTTGTTCCCTGACCCCTCCTCCCTAGGAAAGCTCTAATCTAGTCAATTTTATTCCTGATGGATTAGAGAATACCCAGACACTGTGCTGCATCATTATCCTTCCAGACATTCGTCCCACATTTGCACCTGCTCTCAGTTCCTATTCCATTGAGACAGAAGACTTAAATGTGGTCCAATCCTACGTTTACTGTGAAAGGTTTCTTTGTTCCTGTAGTATTAGCTATTCCATCATCGGTTCACCTGGGATTTAACCGTAAGACAGAATTTTACCCTTCAGTTCCACAAGTAATTGAGAAATGAGTGTTTAAAAATAGTGTAAACGACATAGGGATTTTTTTTCCTTCAATTTTTGAATCCTCAAATCCTACAGCACTTGATGACTATGAAGCACTCAGTAAATGTTTGCTGAACCAGGCAGGGGACTCCAGAAATGTTTGTGTACATGTACATGGATGAGATTTGAAGATACACTTATATTTAGATAACTTTATGGATTTGGAGGAGTCTGAGGAGGATACTATTGAATTAATACAACATTCCACTGATATAGAATAGTGAATTCTGGTAACTATAACCATCTTCCAGAATTCCAGAAGTAAGTGAATAGAGGCTTTTAAATAACAGGAGGGAGAAAAAACTTTCCCAAAGCCTATGCACTTACAACCTATGTACACAGCGCCAAAATTACTGAATTAAAGAGCTTGGTGTTTTAGTTTTGTTATGAATCTTTACATTGCTTTATTTCTCTGGATTACTGAGAGTTTCTTGATTTCCCCTAAAATTTTGCACTAGCTACTGGTTTATGAGCTTAGCGTGTCAATTACTGAGCCCCAATGTCAGTAAGGGTCTATAGAGTTTGTGTAACTAATGCTTTAAGTACCTGATGGTGCAGATGAGCTGTTGCATTTATAAACTCATCTTCAGATATGACATTCTTGAAAAGAAGCTTTTTAAAAATGGTTTTTGCAGTTTTTACTGCTTTTTACTTAGAATTAACCATCCAGTGTCATTGTACTATAACTGTATTGATAAATCTTATTATTATTATTTGTTTTTTGGAGACATGGTGTCACTCTGTCCACCCAGAGACAGAGCCCCTTTCCTTTCAGTCTCTCTGCAAGCCCATCTGGTTCAGAAAGGGCAGGCTAAAGCTCTAGGTGTCAGGCAGAGGCCTTTTTATGCCATCAAATAGTGAGATGAGAGGCTGTTTAGGTTCCCTGTAGGGTTTATCAGTGAAATTAGTGATGATAGGCAATATGCACCAGAGGAGTGCAGGGCACAATCATAGGTCACTGTCACCTCAAACTACTGGGCTCAAGGAACTCTCCCACCTTCACCTCCTGAGTAGCTGGGACGACAGGGACTTGCTACTGTGCTTGGTTAATTTTTTTATTTTTGTAGAGACAGGGGGTCTCGCTATGTTGCCCAGGCTGATCTCGAACTCTTGGCTTCAAGTGTTCCTCTACCTTGGCCTCCCAAAGTACTGGAATTATAGGCATACGCCATGCCAATGACTGATAAATCTTAAAATGAAAATCACAAACACATATCTGCCAGAAAAAATAGGTGATGGAATTTGTCAACAACTGTTGAATTATTGATTTCTATGAGTTTGATTTTATTTTGCTATCTAGTTGTGCCTTAGGCAATACACTCTCCTTAGTCATTAGCATTTGGGGGTCAAAATATCAGCCCCATTAACCTTCCTTTTCAACTGCAATGAAACATATATAATGCCAGTCCCTTTGGACCACCATATGACAGTGTTTTTAAGCTACCAGAAAGCAATATAGTTACTATTTTACAAAAGTCACATTTTCCACAAATTATTTAGTTCATAGAAATGTTTTTACCTTTTAAATTGTAAATACCTCTGAATGTTTTTAACAATTAATGGTATTAATCCTGTGGATGAACTTTCTGAAAGTCTAGAGACGAGGATATATTTTTTTCTCTTTTCTAGTCATAGAGGTCTGGTAGGTAACAGTTCAGTGCTGGCTCATTGTGTGTCAGGAAAGTCAACAGGGTAAGGGAGTTAAGGGATCAAGTTCAGAGAGCACAAGCAGTCTTCGTAGACTGGGGAGGTGAAGTTAGAGATCTTCCTGACAAAAAGTGTAACGTACTAAAATAGGCACAGGTCATGGCAAATAACAGAGGCATATTTTCTTTCCTTTGTTGGCTTGTTTGCTTTGTTTTAGGACTACTTTCATACCCCTAGAGAACATGATGATTTGCGTCATCTCTGTTGTAGTGGAAAAAGCATATGTTGAAGACCCAAAAGACCTGGTTTAGCCAGATGACTCTGCTCAGTGTCTCTATAACCTTGAGTTAGTCACTCCATCCTTTCAGACTTACTTTCCTTATTTACAAAATTAACGCTTTTAAAAAAACCAATCCCTTCAAATCTAATCTTATAGAGAAGCCCAATACATTTAGACAGATAAAAGCAGAGCTACTCTATTGGAAATGAGGTAGGGAGTCATCCCCAAACCCAGCCCACTGAGTTCTTCCCTTAGATCCTATCTTACTCCTCCAAGTTTGGCTGAAAAATCTTTTTTTTTTTTTTTTTTTTTTGAGGCAGAGTCTCGCTCTGTCGCCCAGGCTGGAGTGCAGTGGCGCGATCTCGGCTCACTGCAAGCTCCGCCTCCCGGGTTCACACCATTCTCCTGCCTCAGCCTCCTGAGTAGCTGGGACTACAGGCGCCCGCCACCGCGCCCGGCTAATTTTTTGTATTTTTGGTAGAGACGGGGTTTCACCATGGTCTCGATCTCCTGACCTTGTGATCCGCCCGCCTCGGCCTCCCAAAGTGCTGGGATTACAGGCTTGAGCCACCGCGCCCGGCCGGCTGAAAAATCTTTAGGCCTTAGGCGAGCATCCTTAAACCACATGAGGGAGAGAAAAGATTGAAAGCCATGAATACGACCTTAAGGGATGAATCAAAATTCATTTTGTTTTCATGTTCCTTCTGTCTCTCTTCCTTCTTTCGCCTTTTCCTCCTTTTTCCTTTTGCTTCTTTAAAAGTCCTGAATAATTGCTTTTATGCAATTTTGTTTATTTTATTCTCATTACTTTTAATTACTTTTTCTCTGTGAGTCACGTTCACTCACTCTCATTGGCATGTATATGCATAATCTGTGTTGCCAACAATGCCTTTTTAAAAAAACACATTTTTTTTGAGACTGAGTTTCACTCTTGTCGCCCTGGCTGGAGTGCAATGGTGCGATCCCAGCTCACTGCAACCTGCAGCTCCTGGTTTCGATTGATTCTCCGGCCTCAGTCCCCTGAATGGTTGGGATGACAGGAATGCGCCACCATGCCTCGCTAATTTTTTTTTTTTTTTTTTTTTTTTGTATTTTTGGTGGAGACGGGGTTTCACCATGTTGGCCAGGCTGTTCTAGAACTCCTGACCTCAGGTGATCCACTCACCTCGGCCTCCCAAGGTGCTGGGATTACAGGCCTGTGCCACTGCATCCAGACTAAAAAAATATTTTTAATTTTTATGGATGCAAAATCATTGTGCATATTTATGGGTACATGTGATATTTTGATACAAGTATATAATGTGTAATGACCAAATCAGGACATCACCTCAAGTATTTATTATTTCTTTGTGTTAGGAACTCTTTCCAATTCCATTCTTTTAGTTATTTGGAAATAATACAATAAATTATTGTTAACTATAGCCACTCTATTGTGCTACCAAACACTAGATCTTATTCCTTCTATCTAACTGTATTTTTGTACCCATTAACCAACTCCTCTTTATTCCCCATGCCCCACTACCCTTCCCAGAATCTATTAACCATCATTCTACTCTCTCTCTTTGAGTTCAATTTTTTTAAAGCATCCACACATGAGCGAGAACATGTGATATTTGTCTTTCTGTGATTGATTTAAAAACACTTAACATAATGTCCTCTATTTCATCAATGTTTCTTCGAATGATAAGATTTCATTCTTTTTTATGGTTGAACAAGATTCCACTGTGTATCTGTAAACAACCCATCAGATTTGGTATTTGCTGAGGTCTGCTTTGTGATTTATAGAGCTTCTAGCTGTGTCCTCACCTGGTGGAAGGGGCAAGACAGCTCTCTGGGGTCTCTTTTATAAGGACACTAATCCTATTCACAAGAGCTCTACCCTTGTGACCTACTCACGTCCCAAAAAGCCACACCTTTTAATATCATCACCTTCAAGTTAGAATTTCAACATGAATTCTGAGGAGGACACAAACATTCAGGCCATAGCAATAATTTAGTTTAAAATATTTTTTCTGATTTAAATGGCAATGTTTTACATTGACATGTGATTTATTTTGGAACAGTATTTCTTAGTTTCAAAATATGATTTTTCAAGCTATCTTTTGTTATTAATTTCTTCTCCTTCTTTTTTGAGACAGAATCTGGCTGTGTCACCCAAGTTGGTATGCAGTGGCATGATCATGGCTGACTGCAGCCTCTACCTCCTAGGCTTCATGCTATTCTCCTGCCTCAGCCTCCCGAGTAGCTGTGACTACATAGTTATTAACTTCTAATTAAATGGAATTGTTGCCAGAGACCATAGACTGTGATTTCAATTATTTAAAATGTGTCAATGCTTGTTAATTACCCAGAATATAGTTAATTTTTACAAATGTCCTATGTATTTTAAAAAATAGTCTACGGTTTTTGGAAAGGTTGTTCTAAACAGTATTAATTTAATTGATCAAATTAATTAATTATGTTATTCAAATATTCTATATTTTTACTGAATTTTGTCAGCTTATTCTATCAATTACTGAGAGTGATGTGTTAAAAATTCCTCCAATATGTAGAATTATTTCTTCTTTTAGTCCTATAGAGATTTTGCATTGAAGAATTGAAGCTTTTTTTCTTTTTTGAGACAGAGTTTCACTCTTGTCGCTCAGGTCGGAGTGCAACAGTGCGATCTCAGCTCACTGCAACCTCTGCCTCCCGGGTTCCAGCGATTCTCCTGCTTCAGCCTCCCCAGTAGCTGAGATTATAGGTGCCCACCACCATGCCTGGATGATTTTTGTATTTTTAGTAGAGACGGGGTTTCACCATGTTGGCCAGGCTGGTCTTGAACTCCTGACTTCAGGTGATCCACCCGCCTCAGCCTCTCAAAGTGCTGGGATTATAGTCATAAGCTACCGCCCCCGGCCAAAGCTATTTTATTAGATGGGGAAAATTTATAAATTTGATATCTTTGTGGTAAATATTTTGTCTTTATGGTGTATACTTCTTTCTCTCTAGTAATGATTTTTCTCTTAAATTTTACTTTGATATTAATGTAATGACACAAGCTTTCTCTTGGTCATGATCTTCTTTGCTTTTCAAGTTTACTATATCCTTATTGTCTTATGTACGACATATAAAATTATTTTAAAATGCAGTCTGACAACATATGTCTTTGAATTGGAATATTTAGTTCATTTGCTTTAATTACTGATATATTGTGGTTTAAATTTGCAATCTTGCTGTTCTATGCAGTCATGCATCACTTAACGATGGGAATATATTCTAAGAAGTTTGGCCATTTCATCATTGTGCCAGCATCATAGCATGTACTTACACAAACCTAGGTAGTATAACCTACTACACACCTAGATTATATCGTATAGCCTATTGCTTGTATGCTACAAACCTGTACAGCATGTTACTGTACCGCAGGCAATTTTACCACCAGTGGTATTTGTGTATCTAAACATAGAAAAGGTGCAGTAAAAGTATGGTATAAAATACACACACACACACATACACAAAGATACACCATGTAGGGCGCCTACCATGAATGGGGTTTTCAAGCCTGCTCTGTGTGTGTCAGTGAGTGAGTGGTGAGTGAATGTGAAGTCCTAGGATATTACTCTATGCTAATATAGACTTTATGAACACTGTATACTTAGGCTACATGAAATTTATAAAACATATTTTCTTTAATTATACTGTAACTTTTTAAATTTATAATTTTTTAAATTTTTAGAAACTTTTTGACTCTTTTAATAACACTTAGCTTAAAACACAAATACATTGTAGAGCTGTACAAAATTATTCTCTTTCCTTATATCCTTATTCTATATGCTTTTTTCTATTTTTAAATCTTTAAATTTATGTTTTGCTTTTTAAACTTTTTTGTCAAAAATGAAGATACCACATATACTTGTCTAGGCCTACACATGGTCAGGATCATCAATATTACAGTCTTCCACCTCTGCACCTTGTCCCACTGGGAGGTCTTCAGGGGCAGTATCAAGTATGGAGCTGTCATCTCCTCTGGTAACAATGCCTTCTTTGGAATACCTCCTGAAGGACCTGCCTAAAGCTGTTACGCAGTTAGCCTTTTTTTTTTTTTTTTTTTTTTGGTATAAGTACAAGGATTATACTGTAAAATCACAATAAAAAGAATAGTATAGTGAATACATACACCAGTAACACAGTCACTTATGACTATCGAGTACTATGTATTATATATAATTGTATACGCTAAACTTTTACATGACTGGCAGTGGAGTAAATTTGTTTAAACTAGTATCACCAGAAACACATGACTAATGTGTTGCAGTATAATGTTACATTACCATTATGATGGCTACAATGTCAGAAAGAAATAGGAATTTTTCAACTCCATTATAATCTTCTGGGACCACTGTTATATATACACGTGGTCCATCATTGACTGAAACGTTGTTATGTAGTACATGACTGCATTTCTTTTTCTCTCCTTTTTTTATCTGTTTGTATCATTCTATTATTTTTCTTCAGTGTGTTTAGAGGATGTACACTCATACTATCTTCTCAATAGTTATCTACAGACAAGAGTATATATATGTATATACACTCTTGCATATGAATCTACAGACAAGAGTATATGTATGGATATATACTCTTGTATATGTAAGGACATATACTCTTGTCTGTAAATAACTATTGACAATGCAGTCTACTTAGAACACTTTAATTCTCTCCCCTTCCAACCTATATGCCATTTTTGTATTGTATTTCATTTTAATATATATTTTAATTTCAAGACATTACTAATATTGATGTACTCAATCAGTATCAGTTTATATTTTCCTGAATTTCAGTGCTTTCTTTTCCTTTCTTTATTGAAGATTCCTCATCTAAGATAATTATCTTTCACTATTTACTTTAACGTACCCTTCACTAAAAAGTACCTTTTACTATTTTCTTTAATGTGGGTCTGATGATAATAAATGTTATCATATTTGTTTTTCTGAAGAACTATCTATGGTTACCTTAATTTTTAAATGATATTTTCCACTTGGAATATAATTTTACATTATCTGAGCTTTTCCCTCAGTATTTTGAAGATATCCCAGGTCTTCTGAATTTTACAATTTTTGTTGAGGAGTCAGAGGTTACTGTAATGGTTGATCCTTAAAAGATAATCTCTCTTTTTTAACCTGTTTTTAAGTTCTTTAGCTTTGTTTTAGTATTAGTAGTTTTAATATAAGGTGCCTATGTGTAGTTTTGTTTTGTTTTGCTTTATTTTATTTTATTTTATTATTTTATCTTGCTTGAAGTTCTCAGGGTTTCTAGAATCTGTGGCTTAATGTTTCTCATTAGTTTTGAAGATTTGTCAGCAGTTACCTCTTCACTGTTACTTCCGTCTCATCCCCCGCTTTTCTCTGCCACTCCAAATCTGTGTATATTAGACTTAATGACTATTTTCTATGTGTCTGTTTTTTTTTTCCTTCCTTTTATTTTTTCAGTGGTCAGCTGTCTTTATATTTCCTTTGAGGCATTTTTTAGATCTATCTTCTATTTTGCCACTATCCCCTTAGGCATGTCTAATCTGCTCTTAAACCCACTGTTTTCTTATTTTTGGTTACTTTATTTTTCAGTTCTAGAATTTGCACTTGGTGTTATGTCAGTAGATTTTACTTTTATGCTAAAATTTTTAATCAATTTTTTATTGCTCAAACACAGTAAGTATAGTTATTTTTTTAAGTCTGTGTTGACAACTTGAATATATTAGCCTCAGGGGTGTGTTTCTGTTGTCTACTGCTTCTATTGTTTCTGTTCAGACAGTCTTATCTCCTCATCCTTACATGCCCTGTTGTTTATGATTGCATGTGAGGCATTATATTTGCAAAATTATGTATTGAAACAATGTATGGCCTAGATAATGCTATCTTCTTTCAGAGAAGGACTTATAATTTGCTTCTGCCAGGTACCTAAGGGCACTGGCAATTTACGAACACTTTAATTCCAATTTTAGAGATAAAACATATTTGAACCTGAGCTTTTTAGTACCTATGAAGACCTATGTACTTCCTCCTTGGAGTTCACCCTTATTTGTAATTGTAAACCTATTATGCTCTCAACCCAAGGGAAAAGGGAGAGACCAGGGCCTCTATTAGTAGGTTATGACTTCCAATTTCTATCCACTTAGCCCCAGAAGATGACCCAAAACACTCCTCACTTTCTTGGCCATCCTCTCTGAAATTGATAGGTGTTGCCAAGGAAAAGGAGCTTGAAAAGTCGGGCTCACCTTTCTATGTATCTACACTCCTCCATATCGAGTTCTGACAGTACTTCACTATTTCGTTCGTTTTCGAATGTCTAGTAGTTTTAACTATTCCAAGGGGGAATGTTGGTTTAAATTATCCAGTCTGCTATTAACAGAGGTCACTGACTCAATAAATATGTGCATATAATTTTTTGCTTTATAGGTTATTCCTGGAGTATCCTAATCCCTACAACAGTATTTATAGAAATGCATGGAATACTAGGTATTCACTCTCCCCAAGAGCCATATCAAAACGTTTTATTCACATTGAAGAAAAGGTAGATATGGGACATAAGTTCTATAGGCTGCATCTAGATTCTTGAGAATTCCTGGAAATGAGAGACTTTTTTTTTTTTTTTTTTTTTGAGGCGGAGTCTCGCTCTGTCGCCCAGACTGGAGTGCAGTGGCGCAATCTCGGCTCACTGCAAGCTCCGCCTCCGGGTTCACGCCATTCTCCTGCCTCAGCCTCCCGAGTAGCTGGGACTACAGGCGCCCGCCACCTCGCCCGGCTAGTTTTTTGTGTTTTTAGTAGAGACGGGGTTTCACCATGCTAGCCAGGATGGTCTTGATCTCCTGACCTCGTGATCCGCCCGTCTCGGCCTCCCAAAGTGCTGGGATTACAGGCTTGAGCCACCGCGCCCGGCCGGAAACGAGAGACTTTAGCCCTCGTCATCCTACCCTGAAATGATTACGTAAGCCCTCCTAAATGAGTATGTAAAACTGTGCGGTACAACCTGTTCCTGTTTCCACACTACCCATTCTCCCAAATTTCTTAAGGTTTCTTTATATGCAGTAAGTTCTGTTTCCTTCAAAAGCCAAGCTGAATATCTTTTCGAGGGGACATATAGTACAACTATTTCAGGGCTATCTTTTAGAGATGTAATAAGGATTAGCACGGGAATAACTACTGAAATCTGTCCCAGCTAACCCTCTCACCCCCCTTTCTACTATCACTGGCTTTAATTCCCCACTGGTTTATGAAACTCTCAATTCACCTTATATTCATGCCAAGGATCCACAGATAATATAGTAGTCTCTGTGTGCCCACCCTGGTTTTTAATCAACCACTAACATCCTAGTTAATTCTACCAGAAGAGATGACAACTAGTTCTTTTTTTTTTTTTTTTTTTATTGAGAAGGAATCTCACTCTGTCTCTCAGGCTGGAGTGCAGCGGCGCAATCTTGGCTCACTGCAACCTCTGCCTCCCGGGTTCAAGAGGTTCTCCTGCCTCAGCCTCCCAAGTAGCTGGGACTACAGGCGCCTGCCACCACACCTGGCTAATTTTTTTGTATTTTTAGTAGAGACGAGGTTTCACTATGTTGGCCAGGCTGCTGGTCTCGAGCTCCTGACCTCGTGATCCGCTCACCTTGGCCTTCCAAAGTGCTGGGATTACAGGCGTGAACTACCATGCCCGACCGACAACTAGTTCTTTAACTGGTTTTCACCACAGGCATTTTCTCCTCTGTGACTTTTGCTTTAGCTGAGAGAGGCTTTTTTCTGGTCCCCGGGCTCATATTTCCCTTTTTATTTCTTGGCCAGTTTTCTGAGAGCCTTACTTCCAAAATTTCTCCAACACATGCTTTTTACAAACTCAAACAAAGCAACAACATGAACAAGCCCAATACAAAATACAGCCATTCTTTATTTCCTTTCTTGTCCCTTATGTTATTAGTAGTCAGTTCAAAAAGCATGGCATGGAGGCTGAGGCATGTAGCGCTTCAATGTAATCCCACCTGGGAGATTCCATCACTGTTTTTAGCATCAACCATCCATTTGCAAATGATTATTTATATCTTTAGCTTATACTTTTTTTCTGAACTCTACACCTGAAGTTCAACTGCTTTTTCACATATCCTTTAGATATTTTAAGGTACCCTACACTTAACGAATCTGAAACAAATATGATGTTCTCCCAAGTTGGCTTTTTCTCCAATCATTCTTACTTAAGGAAACATTATTGCCATCTGTCATCTTTAAAATTAAAAAAAAACTATATTTGAAGTTTTTTCTTTTATTGAATAGACTATTTCTTAGAGAAATTTTAGTTTTAGAGAAAAGTTGAGGAGAAAATACAGAGTTTCCATGTATACCCTCTCCTTCTGTACTTAGTTAACATTATTTTGCACTGATGTGGTACGTTTGTTGTTTTTATAAACCAACATTGATACATTATTATTAACCAGAGTCTAGAGTTTACGTTAGGATTTATTCATGGTACTGTATAGTTCTACTGGTTTGGCCAAACGTACAATGTCATATATTCACCTTATATTATCATTCAGAATAGCTTCACTCCCCTAAAAATCCCCCATGGTCCACTTACTTATCCCTCCATCCCTTCCCCAAACCCTGAACCATGGCAATCACTTATTTTTTTATTTTTATTTTTATTTTTTTTACTGTATCCATAGATTTGCCTCTTCTAAAATGTCACATAATTGAAATCGTAGAGCATGCAGCCTTTTCAGATTGGCTTCTTTCACTTAGCAATATGCATTAATGTTTCCTTCATGTCTTTTTGTTCCTTGATAGATCATTCCTTTTTATTGCTAAATAATATTCAATTGTATGAATGTGCTACAATCTGTTTACCCATTCACTTACTGAAGGACATCTTAGTTGCTTCCACATTTTTGCAATTATGAATAAAAGCTGTTATAAACATTAGTGTATAGGTTTCTGTGTGAACATATTCTTCAGCTCATTTAGAAAAATAACTGGGAGTGTAATCCTGGATCATATGTTAAGATTATGTTTAGCGTTGTCAGAAACTGCCAACCTGTCTTCCAAAGTGGTTGTACCATTTTGCATTTCCACCAGTAATGAATGTGAGTTCCTTCTGCTACACATTCTTGTCAGCATGTGATGCCAGAGCTTTGGATTTTAGCCATTCTAATAGGTGTGTAGTGTTATCTCATTACTGAAATCCATTTACTTTTATAAAGCAGAGTATCTCTCCTTGATACTTTTCTCTCCCTCAATTCCTATTGTCAGTGTTCTGCAGATTTTCCTTCTGTATGTATTTATATTTCACCTACTTTCTATCTTCATAACTTCAACTCTAGTCCAAATTATTATTATCTCTGAATTACCGCAAAGCTCTCCTGCCCCTAAATAATGCAACCAAAGCAACTTTTTCAAAAAGCAAATCTGATTATGGAACTTCATCCCTGATTTCTGGAAACTTCCCACAAGATTCACATTGTGCTTAAGATAAAACCAAAATTCATGTCATGACCTACAACGTGCTGCATGGCATGGCTGTCTGCTACTAACTTCTTCAGTCTCTTCCTGAACCATGCCACTCTCCTGCCATCTCTGTACTAACCCGCTGGCCCTAGTGACAGCCTTGAGAGTAGCATCTTTTCTGCTGGTTATGATTTTCATCCTTATTATGCCCTGCTCCACTCCACTCTCTTATCCAGTTTATTTCTATAAATCCTTTCTCTCTAAGCACAAATGTTACATTTTAAGGGAGACTCCTGTGAATTCACCAAAGAGGTGGATTCCCCTATTATTCTTACATGATGCCATATATCTTGTGTGAAAATTGTGACATTATATTTTTTTATGATTATTTGATGGATGTTTGTCTCCCATCCTAGACTCTGAATTTGAAAAGAAGTAAGGATTCTGCATGTTTGTTTGTTTTTTAATTATTCATTTAAAATTCAATGAAATTTAAAATTAGTGTATCCTCAACAACTAACATCTTGCCTGGCACCAAGTAGATGCCTCATAAAACATTGTTGAATAAATGTTTTGTCCTAGCTGAGAATGAGATTGATTAGAAATCAAAATATAGGGGATTATAAGCTATGTAGTGAGAAAAATCTAAGTAGATACAAAGTAAAAGAGAAAAAGAAGGAATTTTTGAAAACAATAATTATAGTCGCATGGCTTTTTCTTTTTGTTCTCATACATAAGAGACCAATAGAGAGGTAATAGTTACTTAGGGGAAGATTGAGGTATCCTAAAAGTGATGGCAGTCTTTTAAGAATATTTATTTATTTATTTATTTTGAGATGGAGTCTCGCTCTGTCACCAGGCTGGAGTGGCGTGGCATGATCTCGGCTCACTGCAACCTCTGCCTCCCAGGTTCAAGTGATTCTCATGCCTCAGCCTCCCAAGTAGCTGGGACTACAGGTGCACGCCACCATGCCCAGCTAATTTTTGTAGTTTTAGTAGAGATGGGGTTTCACCATGTTGGCCAGAATGGTCTCGATCTCTTGACCTTGTGATCTGCCTACCTTGGCCTCCCAAAGTGCTGGGATTACAGGCATGAGCCACCGTGCCTGGCCTATTTTTTTTTTTTTTTTAATCAAACTACTGCTTTTCTTTCCTTATAAATCTAGGAGGTTTTCAAAATTTTCTATTTGGATGAAATGCAAAACCTATAGTTTTTATTGGCCCGATCCCTGGATCCATTAAATCTTTCTTAATCATGATGCCTCTCTTGTATTATTTCCAGATTGAAAGAACACAAGCGTATGTGTCTGTGGCCCAACAGGTTACAAGAACGTAATAGAAAACAGCCCATTGTCATCCTTTAAAGCCCATCCCCAGCTGTCTATTCCACACACTGAGGTTATTTGTATGTGCTGAAAGTTTTGCTAGACCTGGAACCACATTGTGCCGGAAGTGTATTTCTCACTGTTTTTTTTTTAAATTAATTTATTTAAATGAACAAATATCTTTCTTAATAAAGGATCTGCATTTCGTCTGAGATCTGTCGAGTAGCTAACATACAGCCCTGTACCTTTAAGAAGTTTCTGAATTATTAAGGCATTGGGAAATAACTGTGCTTTGGGATTATTTTCCCTTTCGGGAATCATCATATAAAACTCTTGGTTGTGCATCTTTAAGCTGTGATATAGGTGGAGTCACAGTGGAGTCTTCTGGTAAGGCTTGTGCATTCATGTCCAAAGCTTAATTTCCTGCTGGCAGTGGGTGGGGATAAACTAGATTGCAGAAAACTATTGACAAAGACTTTGGGAAAACATATTGTTTACTTCAGTGGAGGCTGGCATTCACTCAGCCATTCATTTATCCATTCATTTAAAAATTTTTTAAATTTTGAGGGGTACTAGATGTGTACAGAGCATGGAACGAGCCATGTGGACAGAAAGAGGGATTTATTCAGCATACAAATTATAAAGCTCCAACATGTGCAGTGTGAGAAAGAGAACTGAATTAAGAGTCCTAAGATCAGGTAACAAGGCTCCCCATAATTTGGCCCCCATTCTACCAATTTGATCTTATTTTCTGTTTTTCACTTGGCTGGTGATTTTCCAGTTACACTGAGAGGAGCTTGAGGGAGGGTCTGGGACTGTGAGGAGAGGGTTGTCAGAGGTCACTCAGCAAGTAGTCACAATGTCTCACTTCCCTCCTCTCTTTATGGTAGTCACAATCTCTCACTTTCCTCCTCTCTTTATGGTAGTAGCTCCAATTCTGTTTGTTTTATATATTGCACTCCTTCATCTGATTTCACTGGAGGTTAGTGACTAATATATTATTATTGTTTTAGGATAAACCATCTATTCTGATCAGTCTGACTACCTGATTGTCTCCACCCTTTAATAACACACGTTACAATTGTTTGTTTGCCTTTGCCCATTGTTTCTTTTTTATTCTTCCATCTAGGAAAGCCCTTTCCATTTTCTCCATCTATCCATCTATCTGTTCATGGCCTCAGCCTTGTCCAAGGCTCCGTTCCATGGGAAATTCTTTACTAACTTTCCCCTGGGTCTGTATCTTGCATTTTTTTTGATCACCAAAATGCTGTACATAATTTTAGGGTCATATCATATCCTTAGTCTATATTGGTTGAATAGTATGTAAAAGGACAAAATATAAAGGAACCCAAGATATTAATATTTTCTGAAGGACAGTCCCTGTGAGTTCAGTCATAGGAAGTATACATATTTTTACTTTTTAATGTGACTTTGGAGATTTTTATGCAATTCCATTTTTTTTTTATTTTTTTTTTTACTTAAAATGACAAAAAGAGAAGGGGAAAGAATATAGGAAAAGCTAAGCTTTCTCAATGTAAAGTGATTCTAATCTTCAAAAGCTATGCCACACTCAGGGCTTCTGAGTGTTTGTTTAGCTTTAAAGAAGGATATTAATCCACCACCCTCACCAGCATGGCAAATACTAGAGCTCGTCTTAGAATCATGTAAGTTCTAAAGAAAGATTGTCTTTTGCTGCGATCTAGTTTCTTAACAATTGAGTAAACCTTTACTGTGTATCTAACTACTTAGAGGAAGTACTCTGGAGGAGCACTGCCAGGGATATGAAGTTGAATGAAATATGGCTTCTGCTTCTAGGAAGTCACAATTCACTGGAGACTGTCACAAAGAGAAGAAACACTACAGCCTATTGTGAGAATTGGAGTTGAGGTAGAACGTGCAACAGAGAAAAGAGAATCGAGAGGTTAGCTTTGTATGAAGGAATCCCTAGCAGACCTGATAGAGGAAGCATTGCTTAAAGACTGTAGAAATTCAATAGTGGGAAATGAGGTCAGAGTATTGAAGGCTCAGGGGACATCATGGGAAAGGCACAGTCAGGAAATTGTAGGAAATGTTTGCAATGCATGCATATGTGACCACAGCACCAGCTCCAACAGGGATGGCATAGTGAGAGGCAACGTGGAAAATTTGCTGCATCCAATTCATCAAGCATGTTCAGTTTATGTGTCGTTGGGGACTATTGAATGTTTTGGGAAGGGGAATGATATATAAGATGATAGGGCTTAGGTTTAGAGCTAACATTGGTGACAGAGTGAAAGAGGAGAGAGGACTCAGGAAATTCTTAGAATGCCCCTGATAAGCTTTAATGATGGCTGGACCTAGGACAGTGTCAACGAGACCAGATTGAAGGACTGAGAATAAGAGATACCTCAAGAATCAATTGATAGGATTTTATGCTTGGATAGAGAAGGGAAAGAAAATACTTCAATAGAAAGATAAAGTATTTAAGGATGTCTCCAAAGTTTTGAGCCTGAAAATAGAGGTGGGAGGGTAATTCTATTTACTGAGTTACAGAATATAACAGAGGAAGTTTGGGAGTAAAGAGGAAGAACTAGTAGAACATGGTGTGTTCAGTGGTGTATACATTAATTTTCAAGTGCCTATAGGTTATTGATGGAATGATGTTCCACATGTAATTAAAGATGCATGGACTGAATCAGAAATGGGGAGCATATTTGGTAATAATTATTACAGAGCAATAATAATTAAGTTATAGAGAGTAGAAGGCAAAGAGAAAGCCTAGAACCCTGAGGTATATTTATAGAAAGTCTGGCTGAAGAATAGGTGCTGGCTAAGCCCAGTTATGAAACCAGGAATATTTCCTATCAAGAAAGCTAAGAGAATGAGTTATGAAGAGAAGACAGAATGAGTAGATGAAGAATGTGAAGAAGTCTTGAATTTGCTAATCGGCTAGATATTAATAATATAGAAAAGCAATTTCCCTAGAGAAATGAGGAAGGAACTCAGATTACATGAGGTTGATGGGTTAATAAAAGACAGGAGCTTGAGAAGGAAATAGGTCAGAGGGTGAATTCTGGGAATATGCCTAGAATGCGTGTGTAGGTGGAGAAGGAATGAAGGGAGCATCACAGAGAATTAATGACACATAAAATTAGTTATCATCATGCTGGAGAAACACATAGATATAAACAAATGAAAGTAGTAGATCTCTGGTAAAAAAAACAAAAAACAGAAACCAAAAACAAACAAACAAACGAACAAAAAACAGACCCAAAGGATAAGAAGAATGGAAAATAGGTCAATTTAACATCAGTGGACATCAGATGGCTGCTGGAAAAGAATATCTGGCTCTAAGTAGTTTTGATCACAGCAGTTTTGGTTACATGTGGTGTGCACACACTTGGAGGGAAACCAACTAGCAATAAGGTTATCTCCAATGAAGGACTGAAGAGGGGCTAAGCAAGTGAGCCTGGGCACCAGCCACTCTTGGTATTATAATGACATGATAATGGCAGGAAGTGTGGGTCTGATCTGGTTCCAGCGTAGAAACCTGGAAGGGTGTCCTGGACAGGAACCCGGAGAGAGAAAAAACAGAACAAAGGAGGGAGGCTTGTGGAGCTTTGCAAAAACACACAAATATAAGCTTGTATTCTAAGATTTTTCTTGGTACTACAAGCTTGTTACCTTACTATCTGTTTTGGGATGAAATCAGTATTCAATTAGAAGTCATGTAATTGTGAAATAAGGTGTCTTATTAGCCAGTATTACTGATTGGGGGAAACCTTGAATTGTAGAATGGGGATGTGTGATTCTCCTGGTAGCCTGGATAAAGGACCTGGACTCAGAGAAGCCTAAGAGGCCTATTTCTTAGGCCACTCTCCCTGCTCTGTCCAGGAGTAGGGTCAGGGTCTACCCATCTGAAGGGGTTAAAAGGTCATCAACAGATGGGAAGAAGTTGAAGTAATGAGAGGCTGAGGAGGGATGGTTGATTAAGCCTAGCCTCTTAGAATGAGGAAGGAGATACATGGGTAAAGAGCACGTCATTGGATCTGGAATGAAGAAAAAAATGGAAAGAGAAAGATGTGGTCAAGGAATGATTTAGGAAGTCTTTGAGGTTGAGGAAGACTTTGAGGAAGGGAGCTAAGAAACCCATTGGCCTTGAATTTCTCTCAATCTGTTGGTGTGTGGGTAAGGGCCAGGGAACTTGAGAAGACCTGGAAAAGGGTTTCAACAGCTTCTACAAGGAGTTCAGTGGATTGTCTATGAGTGGGTTAATAGGACTCAGGAGCAAAGAGCTAGGATTGTAAAAGGTGAGTGTGGGCAGCTGAAGACACTGATGGAGGCCAAGAAAGGATGAAGAGACTGATAGGATAAAGGTCTGGAAGCCAAAGGATGGGACCAGAGAGTGGAACAATGATGCAAGGATAGAAGGACTGCATCCCAGTATTCGAGTCAACACTGAAAATATATATTGCATTCTTCAGCTGGGTTGAGTTCTCTGAGTGACATCTGATTCCTGCCATCATGAGGATATGCAGGAAGATGGAAATAAAATTCAAACCTCCAAAACAGTTGTCCAAATCACATATCATAAGGGCTGCACATGCAATTTTTAAATATCATAATAGCCACATTAAAAAACGAGTTAAAGAGAAACAGCTTTAAAAATATTTTATTTAACCTAATATGTCTAAAACATTATCATTTCAACTTGTACTCAATATAAACATAAAAACTGTTAATATAGTATTTTCCTTTCTTTTCTTTTCTTTTTTTTTTTTTTTTTTGTTGAGACGGAGTCTCGCTCTGTCTTCCAGGCTGGAGTGCAGTGGCATGATCATAGCTGTCACAGCCTCAAACTCCTGGATTCAAGTGACCCTCCCATCTCAGCCTTTCAAGTACCTTGCATTACAGGCACATGCCGCTATGCCTGGCTTTTTTTTTTGTTTGTTTGTAGAGACAAGGTCTCACTTTGTCACACAGGCTGGTTTCAAACTCCTGGGCTCAAGTGATCCTCCCACCTGGGCCTCCCAGGGTGTGGATACATTCTTTTTTTCTTATTAATTTTTGAAATCTTGTGTGCATTATTTCACCTTTAGCACATCTCAATTTGGATGCTAAATTTTTATCAGAAATACTTGACCTACAATTAGATTTTATACAACTTACTGTTAAAAAAGTGGATTCATATATGGTTGTTCCAAGCATAATTAAAAGTATTCGAGTAACATTAGAATTCATGTACTATAGGCCGGGCGCGGTGGCTCAAGCCTGTAATCCCAGCACTTTGGGAGGCCGAGTCGGGTGGATCACGAGGTCAGGAGATCGAGACCATCCTGGCTAACACGGTGAAACCCCGTCTCTACTAAAAAATACAAAAAACTAGCCGGGCGAGGTGGTGGGCGCTGTAGTCCCAGCTGCTCAGGAGGCTGAGGCAGGAGAATGGCGTGAACCCGGGAGGCGGAGCTTGCAGTGAGCCGAGATCCGGCCACAGCACTCCAGCCTGGGCGACAGAGCGAGACTCCGTCTCAAAAAAAAAAAAAAAAAAAAAAAGAATTCATGTACTATTTTACTGAGATTATGAGGTGAGAATTGGACTCTGCCTTTTGAAACACAAAACAATGAAAGCACAAAAGCGTCGACATTTGGTTCTCATTGTTTGGGAAAATGCCAGGAGACATACATAGACCAGCATCACCATGCCCTTCTAGGAAGAAAGTTCTGTGCTTTCTCTCATATTCGGATGATTTATAAAGCTGACCTCTCTAAGTATAGCCCTGTCTTAATTACTAAAACACAAATGATGACTATAATATCAAACTATTCTACTTTCTAACTCCTTTTGCTAGAATGGGGGCCATTGATAAGAGGCTTGTTAGAATTATCTTCCATTTTTATTATTTTTAAAAACATTTGGCTCTTATTCATCCATCAATTAGTAAACTTGAAAGAAACTGGCGGAAAGAAGAGTGAACCGCATTGTTGTTAGTGTGATTTATACTCCTATTCTGTCTCACCTGTATATAGCTCATAATCAATTTGCACATAAAGTTGATTGAGCTCTATGGGAATATTTAGATGAAAGAAACTCTGTAAATGCCAGGTATTTATTATCTTCATTATGGCCATATAATGTGGTAATAACAGAAATGTTACAATTGATTTAATGGAGCTTTGTAATTTGAAGCAAGTCTTTAGAGTTATTATTGTGAACTTATTTCTTGAATTTTTAAAAATTATTTTATGCATGTTGCTTCATCTGTGAGCTTCTCCATGCAGTGACCAGACACTGAGTCAATCTCCTTTCTTTTAGAGGCGTAACAACTGTCCTCCATATACAGTTTACAAAGAACAATTGCATATACTGTATGTTGTTAGTTACTTGTAAAGTAAGAGTGCGTGACTGACCCTACTTAGAGATAAAAATAAGTGAGGCCTAGAGAGACACAGTTAAAATGACACAATTAGTAAATGGCTCTGTGAAGTATTTGTTCTTTTTCATGACAAAATAACAATTTTTAAATTATGTGTTAATATTCTAGAAAAGCACCATGAAAGAGTGGTTAAAAGGACACGCTCTGTGTTGTCATAACCCTAGTTCAAATTCCACTCTGCCACTTGCTAGCAATGTGATCTTGGCTAAGGTACTTTCAAAGCTTATAAAATGGGGAAATAATAATAGTTAAATGAGAGTTTTTTTTAACATTGGACTGAAAGTATTGATCAATCTTGGTATCTAGTTGAAAAATACTGATATCCACAAATATGGCATATTAAATAACTGGAACCATGAACATCCAATATAAGCACCAGTGTAGTGTGAATGGCTATGCCATCTGGGTGCTTATTACCTCTGCCAACATGTCCAAGCCTCTCTGCTCTTACCCCCTGCTTCCAGCCCCACTGGCCTCTTTTTAAAGCCTTGAATCTGCTAAACTCTTCTCTCCCATAAAGCTTGTGAATGGGCAGGCCCCTCTGGCCAGAATGCTGTTCAATAGACTCTTTGCTGGGTCTCTTACTTCCTTCCTTCAGATGTCCCAATGTCATCATCTCAGAGAGGCCTTTCATAAGTATCTAAGGAGACTTCCCTTGCGGGTCAGTTATCCCCTATTCCTAGTCTCTGTCTCTTTAGAGCCAATACTACAGTTGTTATTAAATTTTATTATTGATGGAATTCACTTGTCCACATAAGATTTGTGCAGTAAAATTCTGAGAACTGTATACAATGTGAGTTTCTGTTTGGATATGTATTTGATTTCAAATTATGTAATAATAGTAACCTAGTAGTTTACAATATATATTTTACTCCCATTAAAAGTCTATTTATAACATAACTATTGAATATTTATATATTATTTGGTCATATGGACCACACCGGCTTATTTAACCACTTCTGTTTTATAGTATATCTTCTTTTCATGTTTTAACATTATTTTAAGAAACATAACTATGAACATGTTTGGAGATAAAAATTTATACTTTTAATTATTTTTTTAGAATTCACTATAGGATTAAAGAGAATATACCTTTTAAAGACTTGATACATGTTGAAAAATTTCTTCTTTCTGGAAAGATTACAATTTGAATTCCTGTGAGTAGCATTTGAGAATACCTGTCTTACATACTACAAGCAGCACTGAGTATTTGTTCTTCAAAAACAATGCAATTTTATAGGCAAGAAATGGTATTTTAAAAAACCATAACTTGCATTTATTTGATTTCTCAAGAGTAATCATATTTTTATTTGTTTTAAACATTTGTGTTTACTTTTCTAGCTATGCAATTTTTGTGCATTTTTTCCCCCATTTTGGTTTTTTTATTAATATGTTGGGTCAATTTTATATTAAGACTATGAAATACTTGTCTATAACATTACTGCAAAGATTTTTCAAATTTATTGCTGATTTTTCATTTTGTTTACACTTCTGCTTGATAATCTTTAAACATTTTTATTTATTTATTTTTATTACACTTTAAGTTCTGGGATACGTGTGCAGAACGTGCAGGTTTGTTACATAGGTATATACGTGCCATGATGATTTGCTGCAGGCTTCAACCCGTCATCTACATTAGGTATTTCTCTTCATCTTTTACAATTTTTGTATACTCAACGGCTAAACTTTGCCTTTATAGCCTTTTCCCTCTACCTTTATATTTAGTGTCACTAAGTTAAATATCCTTACATGTGACTAAGTTAAACATCCACCTAAATTTTGTCGAACACACTTCTTTTTTATTCCCACTTATTATTTAACCCTTTAGGCATTCTAAAATATTTCCTACGGTATGATGTCAATGATATAATTTGTCTTTTGTTTAAAAAAAAAACAGTACCTCATATTTTCTGAATTATCCATTTCCTCCTCATTGGTTTACAATGTTTTTTTTTTTTTAAATCACATATTCTTTTCTCATGTATTCAAGAAGGCTAGTTGGAAACCTACACTGGTGCCTTTTTCTGTAATTATTACAGGTTTAAGTTACATTTTAGTACCCAGTACAAAATTTTCCCCTCTTTGCTGTTTGAATTTTTTTTACCTGTTATTACTTGTTTATTCTTCTAAATAAATAAAGAATCATCTTTTCAACTCTAGTCAGCTAATAATGGCCCTCAAAGATAAACAGGTTTTAATCCCTGGAACCAGTAAATGCTACCTTATATGAAAAAATGGTCTTTGCAGATGTGATTAAATTAAGAGATACTCCACAATCCCATTGAGTGGGGAGGGGATTGTCCTGGATAATTATGGTAGGCTTTAGTTGTAATCACAGAAGTCTCATAAAAGGGAGGCAGAGAGAGATTTGACTATAGAAAAGAGGGATATTTGAAGGTGCTTTGCTGCTGGCCTTGAAGATGGAGCAAGGGACCCTGAACCAAGAAATACAGGAAATGCAGCTCTAGAAGCTAGAGAAGGTTAAGAAAACAAATCTCCATTAGACCCTACCCAGGAAGTGCAGTCCTGCCAACACTGTCATTTCAGCCCAGTGAAACTGATTTTCTCTTTCCCTTCCCTCCTTCTTCCTTCCTTCCTTCCTTCCTTCCTTCCTTCCTTCCTTCCTTCCTTCCTTCCTTCCTTCCCTCCCTCCCTCCTTCCCTCCTTCCTTCCCTCCTTCCCTCCTTCCTTCCCTCCTTCCCTCCTTCCTTCCCTCCTTCCCTCCTTCCTTCCTTCTCTCTTTTCTTTTTTCTTTTCTCTTCTCTTCTTTCTTTCTTTCTTCTTTCTTTCTCTTTCTTTCTTTCTTTCTTTCTTTTTTCTTTTCTTTCTCTTTCTTTCTTTCTTTCTTTCTTTCTTTCTCTTTCTCTCTCTCTCTCTCTTTCTTTCTTTCCTTCTTCTCTCTTTTCTTTCTTTCTTTTTATGCAGTCTCGTTCTGTCACCAGGCTGGAGTGCAATGGCGCAATCTCGGCTCACTGCAACCTCCATCTCCAGGGTTCAAGTGATTCTCCTGCCTCAGCCTCCTGAGTAGCTGGGACTACAGGCATGCACTACCTTGTCCAGCTAATTTTTGTATTTTTAGTAGAGACGGGGTTTCATCATATTGGTCAGACTGGTCTTGAACTCCTGACCTCATGATCCGGCTGCCTTGGCCCCCCAAAGTGCTGGGATTACAGGCGTGAGCCACTGCGCCCGGCCTGAAACTTATTTTGAACTTCTATCTTCAGAATTGTATGCGAATAAATGTGTGTTCTTTTAAGCCATGAAGTTTGTGGTAATTTGTTACAATAGTCATAGCAAACTAATACATCAATTTAATGAAAATTGTTCCTGAGTTATTTGTTTTTGAATTTCAATTAATTCCACCCACTAATATTTAAAGAGTTTACATATTTAAATATTAATATTCCTTTCCAATAAAACATATTTTTTCTTTTTGAGAAAAAATGTATAGTCTTCTGAGAAATTTCTTGTACTAATATTTCCAATGAAACAGATTTTCATTTTTCAGAGAATCAGCAGCATATTTTTTATAAAGTAACTTTCTTGTGGGTAAACACAGAGGGAAAATGAGTATTATTAAGATTGGCAGGAGATGGGCATTTAACTTAGGTGAACTTCTATAATATATAAGAAGCAACAATTGGGTTCCTTAAACAAGGTTAGCTTAAATAAATAAAATTTCACCCAAATTCTTTTGAAATCCTCTTCTGTGAGTTGGTCTTATTCACCGTATGATTACAGATGATGAATAAATGTAAATATAAGGCTGTCTTATCTCTCTAAAATACTACATGGCCTTCAACACTGGTTCAGAGTATACACAAAACAATTCTTAAAGACTAAAATAATAGTTTCATGACCACCTCATAACTCCCAGGTTTCTAAACATTTTATACCTACTCATCTCTTACGGTAAGCATTTGATATTTAATTGTCCTGATTTTGATAACCAAGTAACTGTTTCAATGCAGATATTTAAGATGGTTTGTGTTTCAGAAGTATGTACAAGAGGAAATTCTGACATGTCAGAATGGGGTTAATTACTCATCAGAATTTCCTCTTGCATATACTTCTGAGACACCTATATTTAATACGATTTAATGCGACAATTTGGGCAGATCACTTTTCTAGTACAGGTTGAATATCCCTTATCTGAAATTCTTGGGACCAGAAGCATTTGGGATTTTTTTCAAATTTTGGAATATTTTTATATACTTAATGAGATATCTTGGGGGATGAGACCCAAACCTAAACACAAAATTTATTTACATTTCATATACACCTTATGCACATAGCCTGAGGATGATTTTATTAATATTAATATTTTACATAATTTTGTGCATGAAACAAATTCAGATTTTGGAGCATTCAGATTCTGGGTTTTGGATTAGGAATTCTCAACCTGTGTAGGTGATTTTAGCAAGTGGTTCCAGTAGGTGAACATCAGAATCCCTTTATAAAACTTTGAAGGCTGAGTGCAGTGGCTCACACCTGTCATCCCAGCACTTTGGGAGGCCAAGGCACAAGGATTAGCTAAGTCCAGGAGTTGGAGTCCAGCCTGAGACATATAGCGAGACCTCATCTCTACAAAAACTAAAATAATTAGCCAGGCATGGTGGTGTGTACTTGTAGTCCCAGCTACTTAGGAAGCTAGGGTGGTAGGATCAAGGCTTCAGTGAGCTGTGATTGCACTACTGCATTCCAGACTGGGTGACAGAGCCAGACACTGTCTCAATAAAAAAAATCTTTAAAAAATGCAAATGTCTCAGTCCTCCTCAGAATGTGCAAGAGGGCATATGCAGCATCCGCATTTTTGAAAAGTTCCAGGCATGATTCAGATGTGTACATAAATTTTTTCACCATCGATTATAGTGCAAACCCTTAGGAGATAGAGATTTTTCTAAACTGTTGAGTAACGCAAAGGTCCATCATTTGTCATCTTGGTGAGGTCATTCTATGAATGTGTCCCCTTCTCTGAGCCAGAAAGAAAATCCAGCACTCCCAATTGCAGTGTTTCTCCAAGTTTTCTTCTACACAGTAAATCTTATTAAGGGACAGAAAGGGCAACTTGAAATATTTAATCAATTTTACTTTATTTTATGGGGAATAATTTTATAGTAGTGCAGCATTTGTGAATTGAAGATTAAAAAGTTCTCCAGTATATCTCTTTCAAATGTCAAGAGTATATTGTTTCTGGTTTATACTAGAATATAATATTGTGAATGTATATTTGAAGGGAAAAGAGAAAATATTCAACAAAAATAGTAATCTTGAGAAAGGAAAGCATGCCATCTTTTCTTCTTTCTAATCCTAAATCTCTTTTAAGAAATCATTAAAACCCAGCCTTCTTTGTAAAGACGTCTAACATACTGAATTTTCATGGTAAGCTCTCCCTTTTTAAATTATGAGACATTTGCAATTATTTTGGTGCCTGATATTATGATTTCTGTTGTTCTTGAATTATTTCATTTTTAATTTTTCTCAACAAATGATGAGGTTCCTTAGAGCTGAGAGCTTTATTATCTTTTGCAATGTTGAGAATATTATGCAGCACATCTTAGGTCCATGCAACCTATATATTGAATAAAATAATAACATCTTTCTCAACAAAGAAATAATTTTTATCAAGCCTGTAATCCCAGCACTTTGGGAGGCCGAGACGGGCGGATCACGACGTCAGGAGATCGAGACCATCCTGGCTAACACGGTGAAACCCCGTCTCTACTAAAAATACAAAAACTAGCCGGGCGAGGTGGCAGGCGCCTGTAGTCCCAGCTACTCGGGAGGCTGAGGCAGGAGAATGGCATAAACCTGGGAGGCGGAGCTTGCAGTGAGCTGAGATCTGGCCACTGCACTCCAGTCCGGGCGACAGAGCGAGACTCCGCCTCAAAAAAACAAACAAAAAAAGAAATAATTTTTTAAAAGTTTTAACTTACCAAACCGTCACTTACTTACTTTTTTTTTTCCATTTAGTTAAAACATCTAGGAAAACTAAACAGAGTGACTGTTTTCTTCATGTCATTAGTCCTCAAAAATTTAATTGCTATTTGGGATGGGTTGAAGAATTGTCTTTTTTAGAAGAATGCACTTCAAAAAATTACTGTACTCATCTGTAAACAGCAAAACTAAACTTTTAAAGTATATCAGTGTTCTTCTGATAAGCCTATATATATTCTTATGCTTATGTTTATTTATATGTGTCTGGGGAGGTATAAGAGGAGAGCCTTTCTTTACCATAATCATCAAAGCAATAATTAAATGTGAAACATACAACAGCTGTGTGATTTAAGATAATTTAAATTCATATATGAAGGACTTTGCTAAACATAATAGTAATGCATTATCTAGGTGGATGATTACTTGGCAACATTGGCTGAATTTAATATTTATCATAAATACAGTATTTGTTAAAGAAATGGCATCATAAATACTCTCCTCCACCTTTATGAAAATGGAATTAAAATGTCTTTAAAGAATTCAACATTCTTTTCATTAAACTTCACAGAAAAGCTCAGTGAAAATAGGTATTCACCACAAGTTCCTGTCGCCTTATCTTTCTTTCCAGCTGCTCTGATTCTCCTAAAAGTCAACTTCTCTTGGTGGTTTCTGTTAATAGGTAATAAGACAAGTGATTTAAATCACTGATTACTCTCTTCTGGCTTTCAAACCATTCTAGCATGCTTCTAGTTAGAATAATGATTGCAGTGATAGGTCGATGTGAGAAGATGGTAATTTTACACATTAATGGAATAGAGCTTCTGAGATTTACATTTAGCTCTTGCAATAATAAAAAGTGCTAACAGTAGAGGAAATATTTATGAATATCTGAAATATATATGTGCCCTTTAGCAAGATTAGAGGACTACACAGGCCTTGTTGGGATTCATTATGCTGCAACAAAACATTTATTTCTAGTATCAGTAATTGGTAAACTTAGATTACGCTGGTTTTCTTGTATTTAATTCTGAAAATGTAACATTTTGATGAAGTCAACCACCTGTGACTTTAGGGCCTTTCAAAGGAAATTTGCTTAGATCTATAAGACAAATTTTAAAAATAATCAAAGTCCCTGCTTCTCCATCTTTCCTCCCACAGCTGCACAAATGCATACAGACATGCTTATATTTACTACTTCTGTCCACCTTGTCTTGGTGACCTGGCGACTTGCTCTGACACATCTGGTAACAACTCTGACATAGAAGAAGATGTATACTTTTTAATTGGGAGGAACTAGGCTCTCAAATTCTTTACTGAAGCTTTGCTTAGCACAGAGTCACTTTGGAATCAATTAAATATGAACCTTTGTCACATCAGTATTCATAGAAAAGCACTTATGTGATTAAAGACCCTTGGCTTCTAAATATTTGACTACTCACCAACACCAGTCATCTAGAAAGCCTTATTTTTTTAAAAAATATTTTCAGGGATGGCAAGCATGAAAAAGTAAAACAAAATTAGAGGAGACATAACTGCCTTCAAATGCATGTTCCTGGAGCATCACCATAGCTTGTGCTATTCTAAGGTGCTACTATTCTCTCTCTAGCTCCTTGTATCTTCTGCTGCTAACCTCTGGGGATTCCCAGGTTCTCTGCTTCTATACTGTGATATTTTCTCACGTATAATAGCAATACGTGTATAGTATAACAATACACGTATCAAGTTATAAATCTTCATCATCAAATAATGCAAAAATAAAATGTGTATTTTAGTTTAATCCCACTTAAATACATTTTACATCTAGTAAATAAAGTAAGTAGTAGCCTACTTAGTATTTCAGAAACTAGGTTAAATTTAAACAAACTTTTAAAGAATATTGGAACACACTTAAACCGTGTATATGCAACTGATGTTAAATAATTATTTCTAATGGCACAAATCATAGTAGCTAGTATGTATTAATGAATTATATGCTAAGCTATGTGGTGTATATGAGCTTATTTCATCTTCATAACACCAGTGCTATGAGGTAGGTGTTCTCAGTCCTATTTATGCACGAGAAAACCATGACTTGGAAAAGTACTTACAATTAATTTAAGTAATCCGTAGCAGGTTATACAGTGTACACGTGGTCTAGTTGGGATTAGAATCCATGTTTGCTTAACTTCAAAGCACTTTTTCTTGACTACCAAGCCCAAATAACTCCTCACACAGGCTCCCTAAGGACCCACAAAGAGTAGTGGATTCCAGTCCCTTAATATTTAAAGACTGTAACATATAATCTGTATGTTGATAAATGTATATAACCTTGTAATGTTCGGCTACATTTTCCAAAATGTTTCGGTGTGCTTTATTTGGATAACTGCAATGTCTTTTAAAAAACATTTCACATCATACATGTACTCATTTAAAAGGAGAAATCGTTTTTAATATTGAAACAAGTAATCTGTGCTTCAGGCTTAATAAGAACAAAATTTGTTTTCTTTTTCTGTTGTTTGAGAAGTCCTCTTATTGTTTCAGTTCTGTAAAATCACAGCTAATATCACACACCCTTGTCACTCAGAATGTTAAGTATTATTAGGCACTGAGGGAGATCTCTGCTTGAATTCTGTAACTTTATTTCACTCTGTAATATCAGGAAGTCCAGTTATGTTCGGGGTAGTATTGCTAATATATTGTTCATATTTCCCCCCTTTCTCCTCGCAGTGTGCAGTTTTCTTCCATTTCATACCTTCCAGGCCAGGCACTCATGTTAACTTTACATGTAGTTTATTGACTGGGTATCTACACATTTGAATTCTCTTGTGGCATCTCACCATCTCATAGAGTTCAGATGGAGAAGACAAGTACTTCTGCCCAGACAGGACACTAGCAAAAAGGATGAGAATGTTTTAAGTCAGTCAGAGGTTGCAGTAAAGTAAGGTGAGAATTCTGCTCAAATATTTCTATTTTCCCTGTGGAACACAGGCAATATTGCGACTTAGTGTGAAGAGCTGGGAAAGCAGGCTTAAAAGGGATCATAGCGTCTTAGAGTAGCTGCCACAGGGAATGTGAAGAAGGCTGACTAGGGACAAGGAAAACAATAATGAACAACTTTCTGGCTCCCAGAGCCATGTAACCTTGCAGGCTTGCATTATGACCAGGATGTAATTTCAGGATAAATGCTGATAAAGCTGCCCCTGGTCTCCTAATGCTTAAATACGCCCAGATATTAATTTGAGAGACTAGAAGAAACACACCATTTTTCTCGGCTATATTATTCTATCAAATTAAATATATGTAGTAAGATGATTTTATAAGACTATAAGAAAAACTTTGTCAATTTTGAATTTTAACATAATGTCAAAACTATGGCATATTAATGCAATTAAATATTTTATATGTTAAAAGGAATGATAGGACTAAATGTATGTACATAAGATTTCACAAAGATATTAAATCAAATTGTATCATAGAATGTATAATATGATCTTATTGTAAAGGAACTGTGGTTAAAACATAGCCTTGAAATGTTACCAGTCTGTCAACATTAGCTAGCAGTTTACAGGGCATACTTTGGAATTGAACATGGCTTTATAACAATCCCTTTGTTTCTGTGGCTGAATGTCTAACATTACCTGAAGGATGTATGATCAAGTGGGAGGTTGCCCACCTTAACTCTATATCATAAATCAGTAGGACTTCGGATGGATCCACTTGTGTGTGTAGAGTGCAGCTTGGAGCCTTGGTTTAACTAGACCAGTTCAGTCTTTTTGGAAAAATCCATTCTTTACCAGAAACTGGAGGAGTCCCCAAATTCTCAATTTTAGTGAAACATTGTGGCAGGAGGAGAGAGGAAACTCTACGGATTTTCTGGAGGTCAAAGTTTCAGTGCTTAATTGAGGAGCTAGAAGTAGACCAGAGGCGACTTATCCCTCTGAGCTCAGCTGCCATACACACTATGTCCTTGGAGGTACTGTCCCTCATGAGAAGCCCTCACAGTCAGCGTAGTGCCTGGGGTATGTCCCGCTATTTTACTTTGTTTCAGGATGATTATTTTAGTCAAAAATATAACTCCTGAGGTCACATGGTTAGCAACCCTTTGATACCTTGTAGATCACAGTATGGAACAGGTTCAGAAATAAACAAAGGAACTTATCTTTTCTAGATATGATAGGCAATTCAATGTCAACTCTTTCTCTGAGATCAAGTTGGTAATAGATAAAATATATTTTGAAAATTTGCTTGAAGGTACTGAAAACCAACCAACCAACCAAATGCTGAATTACCAAATTAGAATTCTGAAGACAATGAAGCACAGGGAGGAAAGGCTGGCACTGGGGCTGTTTTATCCCACAGGGTAATAGACAGATGACTGAGAATGTAGGCTGGTCAAGAGCCTATGCATTTGTAAGGGACTACTGAGATATTCCAGATAAAATATGGGATACCTAGATACATTTCAATTTCAAATAAACTATGAATAATTTTTTAGTATATTCCATGAAATATTTGTGTAATGCGGGTGAGGGTAAAAGCTTGTGTATACAGGAATCTCTGCATATCTGAGAGTGCAACAATAAAGTATTGGTATGTTTTATTGCTATGTAAGCTTTTAATTTGTGATAGACTAATACCTTGATGCCCATCATTTGTTATGGTAACTATTAGTTTTGTTCTTCTTTCCTAGTGTGAAAGGAAAGATGTGTTGGTAAAGCATGAAAAGAGGGTGGCTGACGCTGGCAGAAAAGGAGGGGGAATTGGGATAAAATGGAGTGTTTAAGTTTGTTGCTTTTTCCTGCCTTCCACCCCACTAATGGACACACACACACACACACACACACACCACACACACACACACACAATGGGAGTGGAGACAGAAGAAAACCAGGTTTCCCCTTGTTGTTTGAGAAGATCTAAGAGTCAGGAAATCTGTAGGTAATTCTTTCAGGGGAAACCAGTTGAAGTACTCAAGGACAATAAGGTATGAAAGAACAGGACAAATGGCTGTTTGGTTGTGGAGACAGGAGAAGAAGGATATAGGAGAGCATTTCCTTTGGCTTCTACAAGGACTAGAGAGAGTTAAATTGTTCCTGAGTGGGATATAGAAGTAACAGAGAGGAAGGGCCAGGAGGCCTGCGAAGAATTTGCAGAATCATAGTGTGATGGGAAAATAATAGCAGCAGTGAGGAGCAGACAGTCCACCTCATGGATTTTCAGCCTATGTGGTGGAAATCTCCAAAGAAACCTTATGTGGAAAACACCAGCTGGGCTGAAAGCTGAGGAAGCTCTAGGAAGTATGGGGACAGATGTGAGTGACAGATCTGCAGAGTCCTGCTGCCTAACAATGGCTCTAGTCTAAAGAATGATCTCTTCCTTCTTACCAACCCTATTGGGCAGCAGGCTCGCAAACCCATAGGAACACAGAACAAGTGAGAAAACAGGGGAGGCAGAGAAAAACTTGTGAATAAACCATAAGCTAGCAAGTGAATGAATCATAAACTTGAGTCCATCAGAAAATCAGTATATTTAATCCTGAAATTGATCGCAGTACATTAGGTAGGCTGAGGTTTCAGAGCTAGATATGAATTTATTATAAAAGTAAAGATAACTCATTTTTATTTCATATATTTAAACTTTTGATGATACATTTTATACTTATTATAATAGTAGATGCATAGAAAAATAACCTTAAGAAAAATCATATCAAATCATTAATGATGATTTGGAAGTGGGGTGGGTGGAGTAGAATGGGAATGTGGGATTATAGAAATGAGAATATTCTAAATATACTATGTTCCCATTAGTACATTGTATATTTAGTACATTGTATATTTCTCAAATGTTTGAACTTTGTACAAAATGAATAACGTTTTGGTGAGAAAGAAGTCCTCCGCCAAACAATAAAGATTAACATCAATGTGTGAAAATGGCCTGATCATATACCCTTATGACCTTCCTGCTATTAGGTCCCTAAAGTACTAGCCTAAATCTGCTCTAGAAATGACCAATCTGGGTGAGACAGTAAATGTTACATATGGCCAGATTCACTGATGAGAAGATACAAGTTCAAGGCACCACTGTTGTCAATGCTAAGATGACTGAGTCATTTAATGTGGCACTGACTCTTTGGAAAGCCCATGGTGGGAACCTCTGACTCACAGTTAATTCAGGTGGAGTGCCTTAGCTAATGCAGACAGAAGAACAGATCTGTCCTCTTGCTATGTGCATCCCCAGAATAAATGTTTTTGCTGCTGACACCAATTGTCTGAGGGCAATGAGCAGGTAGGGCAGAATTATTCCTTTTCCACGGAGCTGGGAAAGGATGGTTTTCTACACTGGAGAAGCCTCTGGGCTCAGCCTCAGTATAAAGGATGCCGTTCAGCCCTGTCAGCTTCCATCTGCTGATGGAGACACTCTTGTATCTTTCACTGCTTGACAATTCACTACTGCAGAAGAGCTGGGATGAAAGCGTATGCTGCAGAGACTCTCATTTGTAACAGAAGCAGGCTAAGAAACTTCAGGAAGGAGACACAGCTGGAAAGCTGAAGCAGGTGTCTCCACCTGGGAAAGCTGCACCAGGAAGAGTGGAAATGGAATCAATACTCTGAAAATCTGGGTTTGTGATCAGAAGATTAAATGGAGAAACCATATTTCAACACAAAGGAGAAATCCTAAGAGATGTAAATCATGACTGAAAAGATAAGAGACACCGAGGGCAGCCCTGGAGAAATAACATGCAAATTATCATCGGCATTCCAGAAGGAGCAAAAGGAGCAGATGGAAATGGAATCAATAATCAAAGCAATAATCTTCAGCTTCTAGATCTGAAAAAAAAAAAAAAAAGATCAAAAGGGCTGACTAAATGCCATGCAGAGGGGATGAAAATATCCACAACTAGACATATATTTGCAAAATTTCTGGGCTCTGTGGATAGAGAAAAATATGTTTTCTCAGACAGTCAGAGAATTTTACATATAATGAGAAAGAAACAAGTTGATGTTGACTTTTTATATGCCACACTCAAAGCTAGTGGAATAATGTTTATAAACTTGTGAGGCAGAAAGCACTGTGGTATAAAATTCTACTTTCTGAAAGGTTATCATTCATATAAATTTCCAGGATATGTAGAAACTCAAAATATTCTACTTATTTTTCCATTCAAAATTACTTAAGGATATACTTCAGCATGAATAATAATAAATTTAAATAGAGATCTAAAACAAGTAGAATATAAAGAGTACAATAAATTAGTAGTGAGCAGTGAATCCAGTAAAGTATGTAGGGGAGCCTATGTGGGTGAGGATAAAGTGATTGCAAAACATAATGTTGGTGTTAAACACACAAAGAAGAGAACAGGCATACTCTAAGGAAAGATTTAAAAATAATATGAAATTAAATTTCTAAAGTAATTTGAAAAAAATCCAGGATTTAGAAATGGTGCAAGGGAGTGGGAAACTAAAATATTGTTAAGATTCTCTCATTATGGGGAATGACCAAAGTGTTACTATTTTCAATAGAATAGCGAGAAGTATGGGTTTTCATAAGAAAGTTAAACACATTTTACTATTTTCAAATTGTTGGTAGGGGACAATTTAAATACAAATCAAAATAAACAGAACACAATTTGATTAAGACCGTAAAAGTAAAAAAAATAAGAAAAAAAGCAGTATATTAAAAATTAACATAAAACAAGATGGAAATGAGAGGAAACATATCACTTTTCAATATAAAATAAATAGAATAAAAGCTTGAAATAATTGTATAAAATTTAGTCTAGGTCACCTGTGAATACAGAGTGAAATATCCTGATTATAATTTTAGCAAATAGAATTCAGCAGTGTTCTAAAGTAATAATAATAATAATAATATGCTGCGGCCAAATAGAGTTTATTCCAGAGATGCCAAAATGTTTCAAAATTAAGATACAATGTTAAATCATAAAGAGAAAACATCTCAGTAGTGATAGACTATGATAAATAATTGAATTAAAATAACTTATTTTAAAAACAAAAATAAATTGAGAATAAAAATGGTAAGAATTGTTTTACAGAAAAAAGGAAAATAAACCCTAATAAATGATAAAATAGCAGTCACCAATGTTAAAAACAAATACAAGGGTGTAATCACTCCTAAAAATAGCTATTCTCAATTTTATTTTGCATTTATAGGTCATGCTACATAACAAAAGAATAAAGTAAATGGTACCAACCTTTGAAAACAAGAAATAAAATTATCATGATTTTCAAGAGTTGTTTGTAAACCTAGAATATCACATGAGTTAGAAAAAAAGTCAATTATAAACGATAAGAGAATACAGTAAATTACTTGGATACATAATAAATATATAACAATGACTTTATAGTGACGGAAACATGGTAGAATGGAAATTTTCAAAATTATTCTAATCTTAACAGCAACATTATTCATAAACTTCCCAAAAATAAACTAACATGAATTTTTTTAAAAAACTGCCTAAAAAACATTCATTGAAGAAAAAAATGAGCAGTGACCATGCTCTCAAGGGGAAGATGCACTAACAAACATAGAAATCCTCCCAAATTATTACATACATCTAATGTGTTCCTATAATAATCCCAGCGGTATCTCCTGAGTTCATTTCTACAGTTCCCTAGATATCATTAGCTTCTTGGCAGAAAACAGATGGCACATTAAAATGGAGTAACTGAGGAAAGTTTAATGAAGGGATGATTTACAAAGGTTTGGATAGGGTGAAGAGGGACCCACAGGAGACAGTCAAGCCACTTGGAACTCACATTACCATTCCCAGGCCTAAAGGGGACAGGAGAGATAGTTGCAACCAGAATTCCAATCATAGCTGCAGGAGAGGATCACTGGAGAACTGTGGCCTACAGGAGGGAAGCTGGGAGGGACTGGTAGCCCTGCTGGGAAGGAACTGAGGGAAAAAAGACCTTGCCTGCCCTTCAATTTTCTGTCAGTGCCTCTCATTGGCCAAACTCAAATGGAAACAAGAGGCAAGAGATTCAGGGTGAAACAGTCCACAGATGTCAGAATCCCAACATACAGAGCAGAAGGGTAAAGGTGGGGGTGAGGGGGTCGGGGAGGAATTGTAGAGACAAACATGGACATCAAATGCCATGTTAAAGAACCATATGTAACATTGCTAAGAAAATATTGAAAAAGATATGTAATAGAAGAGGATTTGTCTTACCCCAGATATTAAAACTGTCAACAAATGTACCGATTAAAAAAAGGAATGAGCGAGTAGAGCAACAGAGTTGAACAGAGGGCATGTGTACTCAAGATGAGCTTGAGTATACATGAGAATTAAACATATGCTAGAGATTCTATTCGATTCTGTAGAGAAAAGAATGGCTTAGATGATAAATACTTTTTTGACTATTTGATAATATTTGATAAATATTATTTGATAAATATGTTTTGACTATCAATTTAGAAGGAAATAGAGTTTGATATTCAACTTATAAAATATAAAAGTAAATTCCAGATGAATGAAAAATCTCATTAGAAAAATAAAATATGATTTATCAGAATAAACCACACAAGAATATTTTGGATAACTTTTGGTTATAAATAATGTAATACATATCATAAAGGCAAATACAATAGATTTGAGCAGATAAAAATAAAGGTTGGATTGCAAGAGATAACATAAAACAAACATAGCAAGAATATATTTGCAATAAAATAACAGGCAAAGGTTCAACTCTGATAAAATAAAGTAAAGTTATTCCCTAAAAGTAAGAAAAAGTCACACCATCAAATAGAGAAATGGGCAAATTGTATGTACAGGCAATTCCAGAACAGAAAATATAAACAATAACTATATGAAGGCATGTTAAATATAACTAACAGAAAAATTTATAACTTAAAACTAATTTCTTAATTCTTTTTTTTTTTTGAGACGGAGTCTCACTCTGTCGCCCAGGCTGGAGTGCAGTGGCCGGATCTCAGCTCACTGCAAGCTCCGCCTCCCGGGTCTAAGCCATTCTCCTGCCTCAGCCTCCCAAGTAGCTGGGACTACAGGCGCCCGCCACCTCGCCCGGCTAGTTTTTTGTATTTTTTAGTAGAGACGGGGTTTCACCGTGTTAGCCAGGATGGTCTCGATCTTCTGACCTCGTGATCCGCCCGTCTCGGCCTCCCAAAGTGCTGAGATTACAGGCTTGAGCCACCGAGCCCAGCCACTTAAAACTAATTTCATCAAAATAAAAGATTTTTAAAAATTAGGAATATCCAGTCATGAGAAGGAGGGAGATAAATGCATTTCTTTATCAATCAGAATCCAAAGCAGTCAGGAAAAATTCAAACCACTCTAGGATGGAGCTGCAACTATCTCCAGGACTTACTGCTGTTTATGATGAAAACAAATCGGCTTCTTTTTTTGTTTAAGTTACTTTGAATTGGGATTTTAATACTTGTAAAATAAATTTTATATATTTATAATTTATATGTATACATTTGTGAGTGTGTATCCATATTTAAAATATTGGAAGGTTCTGTCAAATGCAACTAAGTAATCTAAATGCAATTAAACACAACAAATCTAAATACAACTGTATATATATTTATTTAAATGACGACATCCTATAGATATTCAAAGCAAATGTCACAAGTTTAATTAAAACATGACATATCTGTGCTGAGATCAATAGGGTATTCTTATGAGTACTGATTTGGTTACTTTACATTTGTTATTTTTGGTTCCCTATATCAAATTTCTTACCAGTTACTGGTTATCTGACATCTATTTATCTATACTTATATGTTATAAAGCCCTGAAATACCATTATATTCCCTTGAGGTTAAAGAAATATTTACTGAGTAGAACACTTTTATCACTGCCTCCCAAACACAAGCTTGTAGTGGACAATTAATAATTTATTTACTCAGCACCTCACCATTCTTCCTGTCTACTAAGAAGGTCTTCTCCTGCTCCCATCTAGGAGGGACATGGCAGCTACTGAGGTCTTGCGGATCCCAGGTAATTCTCTTCTCCTGCATTATCTGTTTCTGGTGGAAGAATAGGCCCATGACTCACACTGGGCTTGGGGAACTAAGGAAAGTAGGGGTCAATTCTCCTTTTGCCAGTGAGGCTGTGAGTGTTCTTACCAAGTTCATCATCACTATGAAATAATGAGGCTGGTATATCACTATGAAAAGTAGAGAAAATGGATGGTGAGCAAGAATCCGGGTAACATTTTTGGTTATCTGAGCCTCATTGCTTAATGCACAATTGAAATATGAGTTTCAGTCACTTGCAATTAACAGACACAAGTCATGCAATCTCATTTATAGGTTTATTTCTTTTGAGATGAGTTTTGCAGAAAACAAAGTTGTTTACCCTGCAGAATTTAGTAATGGATTGCCTAGCAGTGCTGAATTGGGGATGGTCATGGTCAAAAGCATGGAACTCTTCTTGGAGGGGAGTTATTTGCAAGTTGGTGAGAGGAAGGTCTATAGTCAAGGACAAGGAAACATTAAGTCCATGCCACCCCGCTTCTTCAGCCCTTGGATGGAAGTTCTCCTCTGCCCTGCCCCAGGACTCCTAGATCTTCTACTCTTTCCCTTCACTGATGCCCCATCAGCTGTCCCATTTGCTTCTGTCATCCCTATTCTTGTTAGTTTGTGGACCAGAAAATCTTCTGAAGGAGCTGCATGATGGTGAACAAGCAGCCTCACTTCATCCAGGCCCAAGTTTTCTAATTTATAAAATGGAAGAAGTGGGCAATATTATTGTAATATTCTTTTTAACCTGAAAATATAATTCTGTGAGTTCTGGAGTGGAAAGAATGATTTAGAATGAGTGGTACTTTTCTAAAAACAGGTAAGTTTCAAAAGGCTTCTAACTGATGTTTTAAAATAAAACAAAATGGGGGATTAGTCGAGTCAGGCCAACTTGGAGATGTGAAAGAACTGCTAGAAGCAAGAATGTAAATGCACCTGCAGCACTATGTATGCTATGTATGAGCTAGGGCTGTGGGAGAAGCAGGATGACAGAAGCTTCTCCACTGCAAAGGGGTTCCAATGGGTTGAAGAGATTTGTTACATAAAATAGACAAGAAAAGAAATTACACATAAATAAAGTATCCTTCTTATATAGAAGCTTCCAATTACTCAACATTTAGAATCAGAATGTCTCAGTGTGATGAATGACATAAACTTCCAATTATTCAGGTCAATTTATATTTTGTGAAGGTATTGGACCAACTCGGAAAATAACATAAAAATAGCATTATTTTTTGTGGAAGTATTTGGACAATTAAAAAAATAACAGAAAAATGTATAACCTCTCTCATCCATAAATAACTGTTGTCACACAAAACGGAGGTAGACGATGAAGAAATTTTGAGAAATAAGAAATTTATAAGAGAAAATAGAAGCTCTATGAAGTGTCAGTAAAAAGCTATGGAAGAGGATTATGTGACATAGAGTCGGAACATTGTAAGTTGAAAGATAATTTGACCTTTTTTAGTCTGATGATTATTTGAGAGTAATAGCCAAATCATTACCATTTGACTCACATATTTTGTATTTGATTAAAATACACTAAAATTTGATCAGGCATGGTGGCTCATGGCTGTAATCCCAGCACTTTGGGGGGCCAAGGCAGGTAGATCACTTGAGGTCAGGAGCTCAAGACCAGTCTGACCAACATGGTGAAACCTCATCTCTACAAAAAATACAAAAATTAACCGGGAGAAGTGGTGTGCGCCTGTAATCCCAGCTACTCAGGTGGCTGAGATAGGAGAATTGCTTGGGGGACAGAGGTTGCAATGAGCTGAGATTGTGCCACTGCACTCCAGTCTGGGTGACAGAACAAGACTCTGTCTCAAAATAAATAAATAAATAAATACAAACAAACAAACAAACAAAATACACCAAAATTTTCATACTTAGTATTTTTTTTTTCTCATTGGTTAAAACTGTATAGAATACAAGGTGCATTTTCATACTGGACAGGAGATTCAGCAACCTGGACAAACAAATGGAAATCTGGATTATCTGGGAGAGTTAAGGGGCAAAATGGAAAAATACGTGTGGGGGGCACTGCTATACAGAACAGCCATTTGCCCTCTCATTCTCTGCTGACAGATTTTTTTTTCAGGCATTCACGTGAGTAGCAGTGTGCCCGGGGGAGGTAGGCTCTTTTTCAGGCTGCATAGGCTAAATCACGATCAGACTTAAACAAGGCGAGATAATCCTATTCCCTTTCACCAGCAACTGCTTAAGGAAGGGTAGGGCAGGTGACTCAGTTCTGACCAGCAACTAAGAAGGGAGTGTTTGTTGGGGAATTCTGGAAAATATTTTTCTTCTTGTTCAAAATAGATACATGTAGTCCGGGCACGGTGGCTCATGCCTGTAATCCCAGCACTTTGGGAGGCCAAGGCGGATGGATCACCTGAGGTCGGGAGTTCGAGACCAGCCTGACCAACATGGGGATACCCCGTCTCTACTAAAAATACAAAAATAGCCGGCTGTGGTGGCGCATGCCTGTAATTCCAGCTATTCGGGAAGCTGAGGCAGGACAATTGCTTGAACCTGGGAGGCAGAGGTTGCGGTGAGCTGAGATCGCGCCATTATATTCCAGCCTGAACAACAAGAGCGAAACGCCATCTCAGGAAAAAAAAAAAGACACATGTAATGAGAGACATCGTCCCCATTTATTTTCTGCCGTTGGATGTTTTCACAGGAAGAAATGATGTTTGGCAACATGGTAGCCATCTTATGATCCTGAGGATAAAGGCTAGAACAGTTCACAGAATATGACCCATGCCCTGACACTGAAGAGCTTATGACTTCGCTAATACTGGAAACATGTGACTTTAGTCTTGTTATTTGAAATAGCTACCCCATCTTATCTTAGGTATTTTGTTATTTGCAGGCAAAACCATACTATTGATACCAAACTGACATAATCCTGTTAAAGGGTTTGCACTATGGAATCAAACAGTCCTGAATTTGAATCTCAGCTTCATAAATTAATAATTGTATTACATTTTAACTGTGTAACCTAACCCTTTTAAGCCTCAGTTTTCTCATCTCTAAAATGGGGAAAATAATGGAGTTCAAGTTACTGGATGGTTGAACTGATTAAATGGCATGCTGTATTTAAAGCAGTTAACACAGGGCCAGCCGCATGGAATTGAGCTATTTTTAAAATTAGAGTTTGGTTATGATTAGGAGTGTTGTGACTGTAACACATGCGGCCCTGTGGCAGCTCTATCAAAGCAAATTAGAGAAAAGTAAGCAGTCTCTTCGGGCTTGCTTGCTCCTGACCAGCACGATTCCACTCACCAAATGGCCCTTTAGTTCTCTTCTTAATTGCTGCAGGAGACCAAAGAACAAAGAAGGACTCTGCACCTGCTGTTCATTGGAGAGGATGAGCAGAGCCCAAAGGTTGGCTCTGTGGGAGATTGTGCCTGTTGGGATGAGTCATTAAAACAGAGATTGTGGGTGGTTCTGGGATTGAGCAAGATAGGAGGGCGTTTGGGGGTGAGCTGGAGGTTAAGCCTTTGAGAGAGTCAGAGGACCGAAAAGATTGAGTTAGGAGGGTATTTGAAGAATTGACTGAAAACTAAGGAGATCAAAGTGAGATTTGGCAGTTGGGCAAAGGAAGGGAGGGCATTTCCATAGTTATTTAACTACCCAGATTGTTCAGTTTTGGAAGCTGGGTCTTTCTTCCCCACTTTCACTTTTGAGTTCAGTCCAGGGTAAATAGTTGGGAGTGAAATGACACAAGGAGGGGGATTTAAAAACAATTCTTTCTTTCATCTCTATGCCCCTGAAACCTTTTTTCTCATAAGCTCTTGAAATATGTTTACCCCAATAGAGCCTCTTGGCTTGCAAAGCTTACACTGCTAAACCTGCTGCAAGGAAGTCAGCACTGTGAGAAAGCATAAGCTGGACTCTCCAAGCCACAGCGTTTGCTTCAAGGTGGGATTTAGTTAGTGACTCTGAAAGCCCTGTGGCAATAGGGGACCACCCAGTGCCTGCCTCTAGTCTGCATCAATCTCTCTGCCCTCGAGGTTGTATAGGAATTAAAGGGAACTAACAGTTTGGCTGAACAACCTCTAGAAATATGATACAGCATCCCGCAATTTCAATACTCCACTATGAAATCTAGCTTCAGATATTTCGGAGCCATTTAGGCCACCTCCAAATCACATAAGAATCTCTGGAGAGCTTGTTAACAATGAAGAGCTCAGTTCAGAACATTTGTGTGTGTGTGTATGTGTGTCTGTGTGTGTGTGTGTGTGTTGTGTTGTTTTTAGAGACAGGGTCTCACTCTGTTGCCCAGGGTGGAGTGCAGTGGTGCAATCATAGTATGCTGCAGCCTTGTACTTCTGGGCTCCCAGGCTCAAGCAATCCTTCTACCTCTGCCTCCCAAGTAGCTTGAACTTCAGGTGTGAGCCACTGTAGTAAGCCAAAATCTGTAGGTTTTAACAAGAATCCTTGGGGGTTCTAATACTGGTGACTCATTAGCCACATTAAAAAAAAAATGCTCTAATACCGAGTTGGCCTTTAAAATGTCTCTCTCTTCCTTCTTTCCCACAACTCCCAAGATATGCAGCAACCATAGATACTGCTTTTGAAAAACTACTGGTATGGTTTGGAGTGTCCCCACCCAAATCTCATGTTGGATTGTAATTCCCAAAGTTGAAGGTGGGGCCTGGTGGGAGGTGATTGGATGGTGGAGTGGATTTCTCATGAATGGTTTAGCACCATCTCCTTGGTGCTGTTCTCATGACAATGAATCTGTTCTCATGAGATCTGGTTGTTAAAAAGTGTATGGCACCTCCCCTGTTCTCTCTTGCTCTTGGTATGGCCATGTGAAGTGCCTACTCCCCCTTTGCCTTCTGCTGCGATTCTAAGTTACCTGAGGCCTCCCCAGAAGTCAAGCAGATACCAACATCATGCTTCCTATACACCCTACAGAACTGTGAGTCAATTAAACCTCTTTCTCTATAAGTTACATGGTCTCAAGTATTTCTTGATAGCAATATGAGAACAGCCTAATACAATTACCATGAAATGTTCTTTAAAAATTAAACCTAACTGGAAAATGTTCTGAAATTATAACTTTGTCTTGGAAGACTGGGCTACTATTAGAAGAAACATGCCTCTCCTAGGTAAAGCAGACACCACAGAGATACTCAAGGACCAACTGATGTGGCCCCCTCAACCTGTGGTGCCCCTTCAAGGGGAGAGTTCTCTTTGAAGTCAGTGGGAACTATGGTCAGATACACTTTGCAGGAGAGCAAAGCGAGTATGTAAGATCTGAGACAAGCGGCTCAGAAAAGTCACTTTTAGACATGTTAGTAAATTCATGAAATTTAGTAGTAATGTATTTAGAGACAAGAAAAAACTTCAGTATTAAAAAGCATGGCAAAGGAATAGACCCATGCTTTTCTCTGTATTGGAAGGCCTCAGTTGTGGCATTAAGGTTAGATGCACCATGCAGAGATACTTGGTATCTTGCTTGACAATGCGTTCCTGAGAGAGTTAGGAAGGAGGGTGGGAGAAGAGGGGCTTCCAGGCTAAAGCATCATAACGAGAATCATGCACAGAGAGCATTCTCCTACAAATTTCTTCATACATGTGATGAAATGGGTTAAATGGATGCCAAAATAGGGATTTTAAAATATTTTTGGATATAGACTCATTTTACTGAAGCTATGCAGTCTCTCTCCAAGAAGAATGCAAGTAAGCACACACACACCTGTACAATTTCTATTCCATTTCGAGGATTCATGGACGTCCTGAAACTCAACTGTAGACCTAAAATGAAGAGTATCGTATCTAGAATAAATATTGAGGACTCTGGTGATGGGAGTTAGGGTGGGGTAATCCAACAAAAATGAGCAGAGCATTGACTTCACGATTGGCTCTCTCTAGAGCCAGAACTTGTTTAAATATGGCTCCATCTTTTCAACCCCTGGTGTAGCACATGAGGCAGTGGGCTTTCCTCCCGGTGCCAGAGTTTGCACAACTCCAAAACAGGGATGATGATTCAGATATGCCCACTACGAGGCACTCATTCAATATCAGTGAATGTGGGTAAAGTCTGTATCTGGCACACAGAGGCGTGCTGCTACTATCATTATATTCCGTATTCTAATGAATGGTGCCAACATCAACCACTTATTCAGCCAGTCTTTCTAGAAAGCCTAATATTATCACTTAAATTCTTCCTCTTTTGTAATCCTGTATTTTGTCAAATAGATTAAAAGCTCTGTGAGGATTGATTTTGCCATTTTAGACCCTTCGTTTCCTACAGAGCAGGTCCTCATTTAATAAAAATATATTGAAAGAATGAGTTTGTGAAATGAATTTTACTAAGCCTCTCTAATGTCCTTCTAATCTTTTCTTTCCTTTATACCTTCATTACTACTGCTTTAATTCAGAACCTCCTCAGTACTTACCAGGACTTTCATTACAGACATTGCCTACCAGAGCATTTGTGGAACCTGGATTCACATTAGAATCACCTGGAATGATGGATTTATGGACCCTCTGAGATGCACAGAATCAGCAGCTCTGCAGTGATAGCAACTAGGAAGTGTACAACTTTCAAAATTTCCCCAGCTGACTTTTAAGTAATGCTAGTTTTAGAACTACTTGGTTTATCTCCTTATCCTATCATAATAGACCCTTGTCTATATTTTCCCAAATATTACCCATTAGTCCCCCATATGCATCTCACACTCCCAGCATACAAAACAACTGTCCTATTTCCTATTGTTCCATTCTCTCATGGACATTCTCCCTGCTTGGTGCACTTCTGAACTCTGCAAGTAGAGGCAAGTCTTTTGTTTGTTTTGATTAAACGCTAAAAACTATTTTATTTTCCTAATTTCTGCCACCTTAGAAATCTCCAGCAAAGTTCTAGTTTTTGGTCTTAAACATTTGGCTCATTGGTGAATGATGGTCATACTCTGAACCAAATAACCATTTTTTTCATTGAAAACATAAATCACATAGCATAAAATTAACACTACTAAATTATACAATTCGCTGATTTTAAGTATATTCACAAAGTTGTACAACCATCACCATTATGTAGTTCCGGAACAATTTTTATTTATTTATTTATTTATTTATTTATTTGAGATGGAGTTTCACTCTTGTTGCCCAGGCTGGAGTGCAATGGTGCAATATTGGCCCACAGCAACCTCCACCTCCCGGGTTCAAAGGATTCTCATTGTCTCAGCCTCCCACGCAGCTCAGATTACAGGTGCCCACCACCACACCTGGCTAATTATTTTTTTCTTTCTACTTTTAGCAGAGACAGGTTTTTGCCATGTTGGCCTGGCTGGTCTCAAACTCCTGACTTCAGGTAATCCGCCCGCCTCCACCTCCCAAAGTGCTGGGATTACAGGCGTGAACCACCGTGCCTGGCCCAGAACACTTTATATCACCGCAAAAATAAACCTCTTACAAATAACTCCCTGTTTCTCACCTCCCACCTCCAAGCCTCTGGCAACCACTAATCTACTTTTTGTCTCTATGGATTTGCTATTCTGGACATTTAATATAAGTGGGATCATACAATACATGGCCTTTTGTGTCTAGCTTTTTCAGTTAGCATGTTTTCAAGTGTCACCCTTGTTGTAGCATTATCAGTACTTCACTGATTTCAATGGGCAATTATATAGGTTTACCACATTTTGTGTATCCATTCATCATTGACATTTGGGTTATTTTAATCTTTTGACCCTTATGAATAGCGTTACTAACATGTAAAACTTTTTGTGTGATTATATGTTTTTCAACATCTTAGATATATACCTACTGGTGGAATTTCAGCATGATATGGTAATTCTATGTTTAACTTTCTGAGAAATTGCTAAACTGTTTTACAAAACAGCCATACCATTTTACATTCCCATCAGCAATATAAATCAACAATGAAAAAATGCGAAATACGGACGGTTTCAATTTCACCTCAATCTCATACACATGTTATTTTCTACTTTTTTAAAAAATTATTATAGCTGTCCTAGCAAGTGTGAAGTTGTATCTCACTGTGGTTTTGATTTCCATTTTCCTCATGACTAATGATTTTAAACAACTTTTCATGTGCTTATAGGCCATTCATAAATCTTATTAGAAAATTGGCTATTCAAATTCTTTGCTTTTTTAAAAATGGGGTTATCTGTCTTTTCATTAGTTACAAGAGTTCTTTATATATTCTGAATTTATGTCCCAAATGAAATATATTACATGCAAATATTTTCTCTAATTCTGTGGGCTATCTTTTTACTTTCTTAATAGTGTCCTTTGGAGTACAAAAGCTTTTGCTTTTGATGACATACAATTTATTTTTCTTTTGTTGCTTATGCTTTTGGTGTCATATTTAAGAAACCCCATCGCCTAACCCAAGGCCAAGGATTTATGCCTATGTTTTCTTTTAAGAGTTTTATAGTTCTTACATTTAGGTCTTTGATCTATTTTGAGTTAATTTTTGTATGTGGCATGAGGTAGTTGTAATTGATTCTTTCGCATTTGGCAATGTACCAGCACTATCTATTAAAAGATTATTCTTTTCATATTAAATTGTCTTGGCACTTTTTTTTTTGTTTTTTCTGAGACAGAGTCTCGCTCTGTCACCCAGGCTGGAGTGCAGTGGCCGGATCTCAACTCACTGCAAGCTCCGCCTCCCGGGTTTACGCCATTCTCCTGCCTTAGCCTCCTGAGTAGCTGGGACTACAGGCGCCCGCCACCTCGCCCGGCTAGTTTTTTTTGTATTTTTTAGTAGAGACGGGGTTTCACCATGTTAGCCAGGACGGTCTCGATCTCCCGACCTCCTGATCCGCCCGTCTCGGCCTCCCAAAGTGCCGGGATTACAGGCTTGAGCCACCGCGCTCGGCCTGTCTTGGCACTTTTGTTGAAAATCAGTTGGCCATAAATGTGAGAGTTTATTTCTGAAACTAAATTCTGTTCCATTGATTTATTGGTCTATGTCTATGCTTAACGTTGATACCACTCTGTCTTGATTATGGTAACTCTGTAGTAAGTTTAAAATCTTAAAGTTTGAGTTCTCCAACTTTGTTCTTTTTCAAAATTGTTTTGACTGTTCTGAGTCCTTTGCATTTCCATATGAATTTTAATATCATCTTGCCAATTTCTGCAAACAAAGGCAGCTAGGGTTTTGAGAGAGATTGCATTGAATCTGTAGAAAAAGTTGAGGAATACTGCTATCTTTATAATGTTAAATCTTTTCATGAACATGGGATACCCTTCCATCTATTTGGTCTTCTTTAATTCATTTCAATAATGTTATTTTAGTTTTCACTGTACAAACCTTGAACTTTTTCTTTTAAATTTGTTCCTAAATATTTTAATTTTTGATGCTATTGTAAATGGAATATTTTATTATTTTATTTTCAGATTTATTCAATACTAGTGTATAAACAATTGATTTTTGTATATTTGATGTATCTTGCAACTTTGCTAAAATGTTTATTAGTGGATTCCTTAGAATTTTCTATATACAAGATCATGCCATCTCTGAAAAATGGGCTTTTAATTTACATAGAATTTTGGTTAATATGGGCCCTGTGTCATTTACTGCTTTATGATCTTGATCAAATTGACTAACTTTCATGAGAATAATTTTCTTCACCTGTAAAATAATAATCCCAAAATCCAGAGTTGCTGTGAGAAATACATATAGTTACAAAATAACCATCAGTACAACGATTTAATGCATGAGTCATTCACATTGGTTTTTTATAGCTAAGAATGAATGGATCATTTTCTGAATCATTTTTCCAGCCCTACTCACTTTTGGGGTATTTTAGTTAGACAAGGATCTGAGAAAAAGTACGTTAGGCAATGTCAAGTCATTTAGGGGGAATGGAACAATAGGAAATGAAGCTTCGAAGATAGATTGAAATTCTCTTTAAATATTTTACTAGCCATGATGAACATTGTTCTATGGGAACAAGAGACTATTAAATGGTTTCTTCTGGGGAATAATAAAATCAATGTAGAGGATATATTGAAAGAATGAGAAATTAGGAGCAGGGGAAAAGGTAGGAGGCTATAATAAAAGATCAGTAAAGATTGATGAGAACTTTAAGGCAATGTCTGGGAAGATGAAAAGGAAATAATGTACTTTGGAAATATTTAGTATGTTTCAGTTGCAGGAAAATAATCATAACTTCCTGGTTCTGGATTATAAATCATTAATTTCAAGAGGATTACATGAGGAGAAGAACATCTAGGGACAATGATAGCTTCCTTTTGGGAAATTCTGCTTAAGGACCTGCAGAGTACTCAAGTAAACATGCAAATAAAGTGATAGGGAATCAGTTTAAAATTTAGGAGACAGAGTTGAAGATTCAAGACAGAGTTTTCCATTTGCTCTGTATGACAACTCATGGTCTCCACTGTATCCTTCCTCAGCATAGATCCCCACATTGATAATTATCATAACTTCCTTGTGAATAACCTCAACTCCTCTGTCTTTCCTCCTTCTTTTCTTTTCCTCTTCCTCCTCCTCCTCCTCTTCCTCCTCCTCTCTCTCTCTCTCTCTCTCTCTCTCTCTCTCTCTCTGTGTGTGTCTCTCTGCTTCTCTCTCTCTCACTCACTCATCCTGCAAAACAAAGTGCTGCTCTGACACAGAAACACTCTGCACTCCTCACGTCTGTACCGGAGACTTCCTTTTCCCTTAACCTTTCTTCTCCTGCTCCCCTCTGAACTAATTCCTCTCCAAGACTACAGTATACTTGTTGTTTTAGAACATCGTTTTTTTGTTGTTGAATCCCCTATTTCTTGAATTATATATATCCTTGCTTCTTGATTTAAAGTAGCATAGAAAGTATGTTACTAAATATTTGTGTGAAGATGACAATTTTGCCATAATTATAGATAGTTTGACTTTGTTTAGAATCCTAGCTTGAAAATCAGTCTTCCATAGAATTTTGAAAGCATTGAGGCCATTTTAGGATTTAGGATTGCAGTTGAGAAACCTGACATCATTCTGATGTCTGTTTCATTGTTTATGAGCTATAATTCTGCACTGAGGGGCTACTAAGTCCATTTGAAAATATTAAGAGGTTTCTTTTATTCCCTGTCTTCTGAAGTTTTACAATGAAATGTGGATCTTTAAAAATGTATTCTGTTGGGCATTTGGTGGTTCTTTCAAACTAGAAATTCATTTCCAACACTTTGGGGAAATTATTCTGCACTATTGATTTGACAGTGTCTTCCCTTCCATTTTCACATTTGTCTTTTCCTAAAACTCCTATAATATAGAGGAAAGACATCCTTGATCTTCTAATTCTCTTATTTTTTTCTCTCCAATTGCCTTTTTGTTATAATGCCTGGAAGACTATTTTGACTTTAACCTCCATTCATTCAAGTGATTTTTTTCCACACAATTAATTTTACATTTTGACTATTATGTTTTTCATTTTAAAGTTCTTTCATTTTTTAAAAAATAATTTAATAGCATTTTTTATGGATATAATTATTTTATCTTTCCAGTTATGTTAGCTAAATTTTAAAAAGTGATTGTTTTTCTCCCTATATTATCTGCATATTCAGCTTCTTTTTTCTGTATGTTTATTTCATCTCTCACATTCATATTCAGTCTAACCCTCGATTTTGTTTGGCTTATATGATATTTATAACACAACTTATTTCCTATTTTTACAAAATCAGAAACTTTAACTTCTTTTGAAAAATTGAAAGATCTGGTCATGGTAGGGCCATGTTTTTCTTGATGAGTAGAGATTATAGTTTTAGGTAAAACATATATTCTTCTGATATCCTTTTTTACTCATTTATCTATCAGACCCTATAAGCATTTAGGTGGACCACCTTCCCTGTGCTTCTCCATCACTCATATGTCTCCAGTACACACAAAAATCCCCTGATTTACACTTCTGAAAACACAGCTCACCTTTGAAGATATAATACCTGCTCTGTTTCGCTTTCATAAAATTGTCTTTTGTCATCAAATCCTTTGGCAAAGCAGTTGCTCTTTTAGCAAGACAATGAGCACACGTTTTTATGACCATTGAAATATACTGAAGACAGATTATTATTTGATATGCCCCAAAGACGTTCATTAGTAGTATTTGATCTCATAAATCTCCTCTTGTATAAATTAAAGAAAATGTAAAGCTTTGTGTTTCTCATATATAATTTTATGAGGGTTGAGTCAATTAATTACTAAAGATGGGATTTTCTTTTTATATGTGGATATTGTGACTTAATTAAATGCCAACACCTTGGGGCTTATTTATAATATGATAAATTTTTTTCTTCAGATTTTTAAATGAAATAATTGATTTAATTAAGTAAATGCCCATCATGGTTAAATATAACAATATGTCGTATCTTATGGAAGACCATTTGGCTGAAGGTCACAGGAGTTCATCGATTCATCAGCAACCACAAATATTTACTAAGTATCTACTATGTGTCAGGACTCTTGAAGGTGCTGTAAACAATCAGTCAACTGAATAGGTAAAGGCTTAGTTTTCGCAGAACTTGTAACAGAGAAGAGATAAAACAGTAAAACGTATTTTTAAAAAGTTAGCTTATGTTAACTTTATGGCATTGGGAAAATCTTTTATGTTTCTGAGACTTCATATTTCTAATGGTTGAATTCTAATTTTCTCCTACATCTACAAGTTAATGTTCTGCTTTAGATTTTAATTTGTTTTTAATCATCTAAGAAGGAATCTTAACTGAGACTGGATGTTGCATAAGGGTAACATAAAAGTGAAGAAGATGATGTTTTATTGTTTGGCCGTGAAGGTGTCTTAAGGAACAGTCTCACATTGATTTTTAAATTGTCCAAGTCTGTATGACAGAATTACCCTTAAATTTCTTTAGAAATAGTCCATGTTAAAAAAAAAAGTGTACGAAAGGATCTTGAGTGTGTTAGGTTTGGCATAATTGTTTGCCACCCATTCATTGCATATATTTTGAGCATCCATTATATTTGAGCACTGGAAATAGGGTTTAATAAAAGACAAATTTTCTGTCTTCATAAAATCTACATTTTTACATAGAAAAATTCTCCCATAAACACAAAAAGTAAAAAACACTTCAGGTGGTTTTAAGTGCTAAGAAGAAAACTAAAGCTAGTAGGAAATAAAGCTAGTAGGAAATTAGAGAGTTAGAGAGAAAAGGAGGAGTCTATTGTATACAGAGTAATCAGAGAAGACCTCTCTGAGGAGATAATTGTAATGTGGTCAAATAAAATGCAGGATGAGCAATTAAATTTGAATTTTTGATAAATGGCAACTTTTTAGCATGAATATGTCACATGCAATGTTTGGGACATAGAGTATGCAATTACGTATTGTTTATTTGAAATTCAAATTTAACTAGGTGTCTTGCATTTTTATTTTCTTTTTTTTTTTTTTTTTTTAATTATACTTTAAGTTCTAGGGTACATGTGCATGACGTTTATATCATGTATAACTCCCCAATGCAATCCCTCCCTCCTCCCCCCTCCCCATGATAGGCCCCAGTGTGTGATGTTCCCCTTCCCGAGTCCAAGTGATCTCATTGTTCAGTTCCCACCTATGAGTGAGAACATGCGGTGTTTGGTTTTCTCTTCTTGTGATAGTTTGCTAAGAATGATGGTTTCCAGCTGCATCCATGTCCCTACAAAGGATGCAAACTCATCCTTTTTTATGGCTGCATAGTATTCCATGGTGTATATGTGCCACATTTTCTTAATCCAGTCTGTCACAGATGGACATTTGGGTTGATTCCAAGTCTTTGCTATTGTGAATAGTGCCGCAATAAACATACGTGTGCATGTGTCTTTGTAGTAGAGTAATTTATAATCCTTTGGGTATATACCCAGTAGTGGGATGGCTGGGTCATATGGTACATCTAGTTCTAGATCCTTGAGGAATCGCCATACTGTTTTCCATAATGGTTGAACTAGTTTACAATCCCACCAACAGTGTAAAAGTGTTCCTATTTCTCCACATCCTCTCCAACACCTGTTGTTTCCTGACTTCTTAATGATTGCCATTCTAACTGGTGTGAGATGGTATCTCATTGTGGTTTTGATTTGCATTTCTCTGATGGCGAGTGATGATGAGCATTTTTTCATGTGTCTGTTGGCTGTATGGATGTCTTCTTTTGAGAAATGTCTGTTCATATCCTTTCCCCACTTTTTGATGGGGTTGTTTGTTTTTTTCTTGTATATTTGTTTGAGTTCTTTGTAGATTCTGGATATTAGCCCTTTGTCAGATGAGTAGGTTGCAAAAATTTTTCCCATTCTGTAGGTTGCCTGTTCACTCTGATGGTAGTTTCTTTAGCTGTGCAAAAGCTCTTTAGTTTAATTAGATCCCATGTGTCAATTTTGCTTTTGCTGCCGTTGCTTTTGGTGTTTTAGACATGAAGTCCTTGCCCATGCCTATGTCCTGAATGGTACTACCTAGATTTTCTTCTAGGGTTTTTATGGTATTAGGTCTAACATTTAAGTCTCTAATCCATCTTGAATTAATTTTCGTATAAGGGGTAAGGAAAGGATCCAGTTTCAGCTTTCTACTTATGGCTAGCCAATTTTCCCAGCACCATTTATTAAATAGGGAATCCTTTCCCCATTTCTTGTTTCTCTCAGGTTTGTCAAAGATCAGATGGCTGTAGATGTGTGGTATTATTTCTGAGGACTCTGTTCTGTTCCATTGGTCTATATCTCTGTTGTGGTACCAGTACCATGCTGTTTTGGTTACTGTAGCCTTGTAGTATAGTTTGAAGTCAGGTAGCGTGACGCCTCCAGCTTTGTCCTTTTGACTTAGGATTGTCTTGGCAATGCGGGCTCTTTTTTGGTTCCATATGAACTTTAAAGCCGTTTTTTCCAATTCTGTGAAGAAAGTCATTGGTAGCTTGATGGGGATGGCATTGAATCTATAAATAACCTTGGGCAGTATGGCCATTTTCACGATATTGATTCTTCCTATCCATGAGCATGGTATGTTCTTCCATTTGTTTGTGTCCTCTTTGATTTCACTGAGCAGTGGTTTGTAGTTCTCCTTGAAGAGGTCCTTTACATCCCTTGTAAGCTGGATTCCTAGGTATTTTATTCTCTTTGAAGCAATTGTGAATGGAAGTTCATTCCTGATTTGGCTCTCTGCTTGTCTGTTACTGGTGTATAAGAATGCTTGTGATTTTTGCACATTAATTTTGTATCCTGAGACTTTGCTGAAGTTGCTTATCAGCTTAAGGAGATTTTGGGCTGAGACAATGGGGTTTTCTAAATATACAATCATGTCATCTGCAAACAGGGACAATTTGACTTCTTCTTTTCCTAACTGGATACCCTTGATTTCTTTCTCTTGCCTGATTGCCCTAGCCAGAACTTCCAACACTATGTTGAATAGGAGTGGTGAGAGAGGGCATCCCTGTCTTGTGCCAGTTTTCAAAGGGAATTTTTCCAGTTTTTGCCCATTCAGTATGATATTAGCTGTGGGTTTGTCATAAATAGCTCTTATTATTTTGAGGTACGTTCCATCAATACCAAATTTATTGAGCGTTTTTAGCATAAAGGGCTGTTGAATTTTGTCAAAAGCCTTTTCTGCATCTATTGAGATAATCATGTGGTTCTTGTCTTTGGTTCTGTTTATATGCTGGATTACGTTTATTGATTTGCGAATGTTGAACCAGCCTTGCATCCCAGGGATGAAGCCCACTTGATCATGGTGGATAAGCTTTTTGATGTGCTGCTGAATCCGGTTTGCCAGTATTTTATTGAGGATTTTTGCATCGATGTTCATCAGGGATATTGGTCTAAAATTCTCTTTTTTTGTTGTGTCTCTGCCAGGCTTTGGTATCAGGATGATGTTGGCCTCATAAAAAGAGTTAGGGAGGATTCCCTCTTTTTCTATTGATTGGAATAGTTTCAGAAGGAATGGTACCAGCTCCTCCTTGTACCTCTGGTAGAATTCAGCTGTGAATCCATCTGGTCCTGGACTTTTTTTGGTGGGTAGGCTATTAATTGTTGCCTCAATTTCAGAGCCTGCTATTGGTCTATTCAGGGATTCAACTTCTTCCTGGTTTAGTCTTGGGAGAGTGTAAGTGTCCAGGAAATTATCCATTTCTTCTAGATTTTCTAGTTGATTTGCGTAGAGGCATTTATAGTATTCTCTGATGGTTGTTTGTATTTCTGTGGGGTCGGTGGTGATATCCCCTTTATCATTTTTTATTGCGTCTATTTGATTCTTCTCTCTTTTCTTCTTTATTAGTTTAGCTAGCGGTCTGTCAATTTTGTTGATCTTTTCAAAAAACCAACTCCTGGATTCATTGATTTTTTGGAGGGTTTTTTGTGTCTCTATCTCCTTCAGTTCTGCTCTGATCTTAGTTATTTCTTGCCTTCTGCTAGCTTTTGAATGTGTTTGCTCTTGCCTCTCTAGTTCTTTTAATTGTGATGTTAGAGTGTCAATTTTAGATCTCTCCTGCTTTCTCTTGTGGGCATTTAGTGCTATAAATTTCCCTCTACACACTGCTTTAAATGTGTCCCAGAGATTCTGGTATGTTGTATCTTTGTTCTCATTGGTTTCAAAGAACATCTTTATTTCTGCTTTCATTTCGTTATGTACCCAGTAGTCATTCAGGAGCAGGTTGTTCAGTTTCCATGTAGTTGAGCGTTTTGATTGAGTTTCTTAGTCCTGAGTTCTAGTTTGATTGCACTGTGGTCTGAGAGACAGTTTGTTATAATTTCTGTTCTTGTACATTTGCTGAGGAGTGCTTTACTTCCAATTATGTGGTCAATTTTGGAATAAGTGCGATGTGGTGCTGAGAAGAATGTATATTCTGTTGATTTGGGGTGGAGAGTTCTATAGATGTCTATTAGGTCCGCTTGGTGCAGAGATGAGTTCAATTCCTGGATATCCTTGTTAACTTTCTGTCTCGTTGATCTGTCTAATGTTGACAGTGGAGTGTTGAAGTCTCCCATTATTATTGTATGGGAGTCTAAGTCTCTTTGTAGGTCTCTAAGGACTTGCTTTATGAATCTGGGTGCTCCTGTATTGGGTGCATATATATTTAGGAGAGTTAGCTCTTCCTGTTGAATTGATCCCTTTACCATTATGTAATGGCCTTCTTTGTCTCTTTTGATCTTTGATGGTTTAAAGTCTGTTTTATCAGAGACTAGGATTGCAACCCCTGCTTTTTTTTGTTCTCCATTTGCTTGGTAGATCTTCCTCCATCCCTTTATTTTGAGCCTATGTATGTCTCTGCATGTGAGATGGGTCTCCTGAATACAGCAGACTGATGGGTCTTGACTCTTTATCCAGTTTGCCAGTCTGTGTCTTTTAATTGGAGCATTTAGTCCATTGACATTTAAGGTTAATATTGTTATGTGTGAACTTGATCCTGTCATTATGATATTAACTGGTTATTTTGCTCGTTAGTTGATGCAGTTTCTTCCTAGCCTCGATGGTCTTTACATTTTGGCATGTTTTTGCAATGGCTGGTACCGGTTGTTCCTTTCCATGTTTAGGGCTTCCTTCAGGGTCTCTTGTAAGGCAGGCCTGGTGGTGACAAAATCTCTAAGCATTTGCTTATCTGTAAAGGATTTTATTTCTCCTTCACTGATGAAGCTTAGTTTGGCTGGATATGAAATTCTGGGTTGAAAATTCTTTTCTTTAAGAACGTTGAATATTGGCCCCCACTCTCTTCTGGCTTGTAGAGTTTCTGCCGAGAGGTCTGCTGTTATTCTGATGGGCTTCCCTTTGTGGGTAACCCGACCTTTCTCTCTGGCTGCCCTTAAGATTTTTTCCTTCATTTCAACTTTGGTGAATCTGGCAATTATGTGTCTTGGAGTTGCTCTTCTGGAGGAGTATCTTTGTGGCGTTCTCTGTATTTCCTGAATTTGAATGTTGGCCTGCCCTACTAGGTTGGGGAAGTTCTCCTGGATGATATCCTGAAGAGTGTTTTCCAACTTGGTTCCATTTTCCCCCTCACTTTCAGGCACCCCAATCAGACGTAGATTTGGTCTTTTTACATAATCCCATACTTCTTGCAGGCTTTGTTCATTTCTTTTTCTTCTTTTTTCTTTTGGTTTCTCTTCTCGCTTCATTTCATTCATTTGATCCTCAATCGCTGATACTCTTTCTTCCAGTTGATCGAGTCGGTTACCGAAGCTTGTGCATTTGTCACGTATTTCTCGTGTCATGGTTTTCATCTCTGTCATTTCGTTTATGATCTTCTCTGCATTAATTAGTCTAGCTGTCAATTCTTCCACTTTTTTTTCAAGATTTTTAGTTTCTTTGCGCTGGGTACGTAATTCCTCCTTTAGCTCTGAGAGGTTTGATGGACTGAAGCCTTCTTCTCTCATCTCGTCAAAGTCATTCTCTGACCAGCTTTGATCCGTTGCTGGCGATGGGCTGCGCTCCTTTGCAGGGGGAGATGCGCTCTTATTTTTGAATTTCCAGCTTTTCTGCCCTGCTTCTTCCCCATCTTTGTGGTTTTATCTGTCTCTGGACTTTGATGATGGTGACGTACTGATGGGGTTTTGGTATAGGTGTCCTTCCTGTTTGATAGTTTTCCGTCTGACAGTCAGAAGGACTGTCTGTTGGTCTGTTAGAGATTGCTTGAGGTCCACTCCAGACCCTGTTTGCCTGGGTATCAGCAGCAGAGGTTGCCGAAGATAGAATATTGCTGAACAGCGAGTGTACCTGTCTGATTCTTTCTTTGGAAGTTTCCTCTCAGGGGTGACGCCACCCTGTGAGGTGTGGGGTATCAGACTGCCCCTAGTGGGGGATGTCTCCCAGCTAGGCTACTCAGGGGTCAGGGACCCACCTGAGCAGGCAGTCTGTCCGTTCTCAGATCTCAACCTCCGCGTTAGGAGATCCACGGCTCTCCCCAAAGCTGTCAGACAGAGTCGTTCGGGTCTGCAGCGGCCCCGCTCTTTCCCTAATGGACTGCAGCTGTGCGCTGTCCGCAGAGGTAGAGTCTACAGAGACAGGCAGGCTTCCTTGAGCTGCTGTGAGCTCCACCCAGTTCGAGCTTCCCAGCGGCTTTGTTTACCTACTTAAGCCTCAGCAATGGCGGGCGCCCCTCCCCCAGCCTCGCTGCTGCCTTGCGGATAGATCGCCGCAGACGGCTGTGTTAGCAGTGAGGGAGGCTCCGTGGGCGTGGGACCCTCCCGGCCAGGTGTGGGATATATTCTCCTGGTGTGCCTGTTTCCTTAAAGCGCAGTATTGGGGTGGGAGTTACCCGATTTTCCAGGTGTTGTGTGTCTCAATTCCCCTGGCTAGGAAAAGGGATTTCCTTCCCCCTTGCGCTTCCAGGTGAGGCGATGCCTCGCCCTGCTTCAGCTCACGCTGGTCAGGCTGCAGCAGCTGACCAACACCGATTGTCCGGCACTCCCTAGAGAGATGACCCCAGTACCTCAGTTGAAAATGCAGAAATCACCGGTCTTCTGTGTCGCTCGCGCTGGGAGTTGGAGACTGGAGCTGTTCCTATTCGGCCATCTTGCTCCGCCCCCCTGCATTTTTATTTTCTAATCTGACGACCCCACATTTGAGCCAAGACCTAAAAACCATGAGAAAACCATCTATATAGTAGATTTGAGGGTTAGATTTTAATATTAAAAAAACAAACAACAACAACAACAAAAAAACAAATACAAAGTCTTGTGGCAGGAAGATCGTGGCTGTCCAAGGCATTGTGGTTGGTGTGGATTGAGGGAGGAGCTGAATGCCAGTTTGCATTGGAAACACAGACAGAAGTCACATCATGGAGGTCCATTAAGCCACTGCAGATAAATTGGAGTTCATCTGATGGAAAGCCACCAGGAAGTTTTTGCAAGGAATAACGAAATCTAATTTAAGTTAAATTAAAAAAAAAAAACAAACAATGCTATGGCTACTATATGAAAAGCCTGTGTGAGGATGAGAGATGGAACTAGGAAGAAGTGTTAGGAAGAGAATACAACAGAGCACGCTGGAGAGGAAGGTTTTGAATGCAGTGTTTGCATTGGAGAGTATGCACAGGAGTCTGAATCAGATTATATTTTACAGGAAAAACCACAGGACTGGCTCATGAGTTGGAGGTATGTGAGAAAGAGGAATAAGGGGTGTATTCTTCAACTTTGTCTTGAAAAAGAGGATAATTGGTAATAAGTTAGTTTTGTGACAATTAAAGGGAAGCAAATTGAATTTGTTTAAGCAGATGTTTATTGAGACAAACATAAACACACATACCCACCCCTTGCACATTCCTTGCAAGGGTGATCAAATCAAGTGGCTCTTCTATTTTATCATTATCATCATTTCCATGTGCTTTTTATGCCAGGAAACATTACTAGGCCATTATATCTATTACTCAGTTAATTATCACAACAAGCCTATGATAAAGGCACTATTATTATAATCATTCTCATATCAAAGATGAGAAAAATGAAGCTCACAGAGATTAGATAACTTGTCCAAAGTCCTACAGTTAGAACATGTTGAGGTATGGGTCCAAAGACAACCTAATGGACTCCAAAACACTTTCACTTAATAACTATGTTTTGCAAAAACAAAAAAAGAAAAAGAAATCCAGAACTTTGAACCATTCTGAATATAAAGAAGAATGTTCAACTGTTAGACTCCTACTATTCAAGCATTCAAAAGAAGGGTAAGATATTTAATTAGAAAGTAAGGAACAAACATGAAAAATAAAATTTGCTAAATGACAAAAAGATTGGGCAAAATTAAGATCATATCATTGTTCTTGGATGGGAAGACAAAAATTATAAAGAAGTCAGTTTTTCCAAATTAATGTATAGTGGATTTTCATTAAAATTATATATGTGTACTATATATGTAAATTATATATGTATACATGTAAAACTATATATGTATATATTTTTATGTGTACTTATTTGTATTTCAACAAATCATAAGACAGATAAACCACAATCTAACTCTATCAAAAAAAAGAAGGCAAAAATGTAAAACTGAAAAAAAGTAAAAGCAATTTGGAAACAGTGAAAATTAGAAGATCATAAACACTATGAGATAGTATGTATTTTCCCAATCTAATTCATATAAATCTGAAAATGCTATTGCCATAGAAAGATTTCCAATATATGCATTTAATAATAAGAATAAAATGAGAAACAGTGGCTATAACTTTTTGTGGGTAAAAAGGGTGAAAACACTATGATGTATTCATATTCACTTTCATTTTCATAAAGAAACTGAAAGGATATGCAACAATAAACTCACAAAAGTTTGAATGAGGGACAAAGAGAGCAATCAGACGTTCTACTGTATTGCTTTCATATTGAAAAGCGTGAATGTGTTACCAATTCAAAATTTTTAAAAATAATATTAACACGCTATATTTTGGAAACTGAAAGGCAATTACTTTTGTTGTTACAAAAAAAGGCATGCTTTGAGTACCAACCATACAAAAATTGACTAGTTTTACTACAAAGCTGCCCTGGTTGGGAAGCCATCTGGTTTTGATCAAATAAATCTCTGGATGATTTTCATAAGTCTTTCATCACCTATTGATTCCGAAAAAAAAATCCTTTTGACATCATAGTCTATGTTTGGTCCAATTCCATATTACTAGCTTGATTTCCTTTCTCATAGTTTCTGAAGCAATATGCTTCCACCCCTGTGCAGAGTTTCAGTCCAGAGAAAAAACAGAAAAATTATTAACTAAATTGGATGCATTATTTATCCTGTTCTGCTTCGTACTCTCTGAATCTACAGTTCTATGTTAGATTTATTTTTAAAAGGAATATAAATATTTCTAGGCTTAATGCTTTGAAACTGGATTTGGTAGCAGTTTTACATGTTTAATTACCTTTTCTATTCTATAATGAGATACAAAAATAGGTTTGAATAGGTTTTAACAAACTTGATCACATTATTTTCCTCCAGAATGATTATATTTTGCATAACAATCTCTGTAATTCCAACATCTGACTAGCATCTATATTCAGGATGGAATCTCCCTTTCATGCATTTTACTAACAATGCATTTTTAATCTTATTTCCTGTCATTTTAGTTTATCAATACATCAGCTGAATTTGAAGATTATAGAATTTACTTTCTTTATTTGTTTTTATTTTCCACTTAATGATGGCTAATAGTTTGGAAGATGATGATTATTTTTTACTATTTCTTGTACATTATAGCATCACCATTAGAGTTGTTTTCTTCCTTGAGGGACAAAAAGATCATTCTTTACTTTCTCCCAAATCCTTATTTTCTATAGAACTATTTTTCCCTTGTATTCATTTCCAACATGGTAGCTCCTAATGCTTCTAAATTTCATCTGAGAGTGGCACACTCATTATTTCCTAAAGCTGATAACATTTGTGAGACATGGGAAAATTCAGTAAATGGTTAAGTTGACCTTAAGAACTATTTCTGTTATGGAAGTGGGTGCTACAGTTCATTTCAGATATTGATGGTATTAATACAAGTCATTTCTGTTTAATATTAGAAACAACCAAAAATTATTTTTAGGTATTGTAACATAAAATACATAAGATACATAAATTACATAAAATACATAAGATCCCAGTGGATTATAATAAAATAGGCATTGCTAACTAAGATTTTCTGAGGAATTTGTCTCTATTCAAAGAAAATGTGGCAAAGTCCTTTAAGGAAATACACAAAGTGTGTGGATTTGAACTATATAATTGTCATAAAAGAGACAGATGCAAAGAATGGTGTTGGTATCAGAGACATCTCTCTTACATTGAAGGAGGAAAATATGATGGGAGGCTTTGAAGAGAAGGAGACCTGAATGAATCATAAAAGGATGTGAAGGAGTTTGTCAGGTGGAGAAAGTATGACATAAAATGCAATGCATGCAGAGAAAAGCACTGTGTATAAAGTGAAACACTCTGGAAGCATGAAACATTCTGGTACTTTTGGGTAACAGGATGTAAACGTGATGAGATGCTGGGTAGTGGCCTCAAAGATCAAGGAATTCAGCCATGTAAGAGACAAATCAAAGAAGTCCTTGTAATCTATTTTAAGGACTTCTTAATAGATTAGTAGATTGTTGTTTAAAAAATAACAGTTAATTAGCATCTTTAATCTTGATTGGGCCTTATACTGACTTAGAAAATCAACTAACTCTCGAATATACTCTATGGTGTCAATAGAATAGACAAAAGAATAGACAATTGAAGGAGTTCTCTCTACTTCATGTTTTTACTCTCTTACCTTCCATTCATTCCTCCTACTGTCATTTAGCCCTGCCTTTGCTACATCACCACAATCATTTGGGTCACCAATGACTTTTATTTATAAATTAAATGCCCACATTTCAGTCCTCTTATTGTTTGGTCGTTTGGGAACATTTGACATTATAAACCACTAAGTGCTCCTTTAAGCGCTGTCTTCTCGCGTCTTTCAAAGATCTCACTCCCCTGATTTTCCTTCTGTTTTGCTGGTCTCTTATTTCAGTCTTCCTTGAGAGCTCCTATTCTATTTACCTTTTAAATGTTGGTACTTTTGGGGTTTTAGGTCCTTTTCTCTTTTTACCATGCCTTCTTTTTTGGGTAAAGCCCATCTACTTCCATTATTTTAAATTGTAATTACTATTTATATGCAAGTGATTTCCAAATCTTCAACTCCATCAAACATTTTTCTCGTGACATTCATCTTAGCATATTTTCCTGAATGTTTCTACTTGGGTATTCAATACCGCAGGCTCAACATGATCAAACATGAAACCGTCATCTTCCCATACCTGTTCTTCTTTTCTCTTAAATAATGTTGTCTGTCCACTCCATTGTTCAATCCTGAAAACCGCCATTTAAACCTCCCTATATGTTCCACAACTGTGCCTATTAATTATACCTCCTAAGTATTTATCTAATCTCTTTGTCTCTCTACAATCCCACTGCCATTAGACAAGTGCCTGGCTTATCACCATAGCTTCCCCATCTCCAGCCATCATGCTGACAGTGACTTTAAAAAAATGCAACTTAATCATGTCGCTCTATGGGTAAAATCCTTCGGTGGTTTCACATTTCCTCTGTGATGATGGCTGTTCTTCATGCTAAAATTACCTATCAAACATATTGCAATCATTAATTTCATTGGCTGTTTATCCATGTATGCATGTGTGTGTATATGTATATATGTGTATATATGTATATATATACACACACATATACATATGCATATATATATATTCAAACCTACTATAATCCCTTAACTGTAATGGTTGCTGTATAGACAAGAATAGAATCTAGAGTATTTACCCTCTCTAATTTTACCGTCTAGCTGGGAGCAAAACAAGATGTAAGGTATACATTAAACTAAGACCATTCAAGAAGTAAACTGTGTAGCAGTGCCTGTAAGTGAAGAGATGAGGAGAAATCCAAGCCAACATATTTGAAGAAATATCACCAGAGGGGGGATTGGAGTTGGGTCTTGGAAAATAAATAGTATCTGAAAAACATGAAAGAAGAATAGAGTTGATTTCACAAGTGAGGAATAATGCGTAAAAAATAAAGGGTATTCAAATAGGAAGAGAGGAAGTCAAATTGTCTGTTTGCAGATGACATGATTGTATAATTTAGAAAACCCCATCATCTCAGCCCACAATCTCCTTAAGCTGATAAGCAATAAAAAATAAATAATTTTTTAAATAAATAAATTATCTTTCAAAGCAAATTTCTTACCCATAGTTAGGATAATGCTCTTGCTATATATCTCTAGAATAATAACCTTTAAATAACTTTAAAATAAATGATTCATTTTTGTTAGAGGCAATAACATAAAATGTGATACTAACATTTAATTTACAGTTCCACATGGATTTTCAGATTCTGCTTTACTGTGAGGACTATTACTATAGTAAAATACACCCAAATGTAAAGAATGTGATGGGGTCATATATATATGTGTGTGTGTGTGTGTGTATATATATACACACACATATATATACATTTACATAATCTGGTATAATCTAGAATTCGTTTTTTAAAAGAGATCAGAAAAATGCTGCTTGAAACAGGTGTAAACTATGGATGATAAAGTTCTTTGTTGCCCAAGGATGTTAAATGGATTGTACAGTAATGTGAAAGTGCCAATCCTATAGTTAAGGTTGAAAAAGTCATTTCCATTTAAAATTCCTATTTCTTATATGTATATATTTTAAAGTCTTGTTTGCTGAAATTTTTCATGCTTCATCTAAATTTCAGCCACATATTGTGAGGTTATACAAAACTTCATTTGGCCAATTCTGAGGCATCCAAATGTGAAAGGCTGTTGTTCAGTTAGAGAATGCTTTTGAAATAACTTTAAAATTTGATAATCTGAACAGATTTGGCCTTTAGGTAGTGTTTTTACTTGACTTGGAATAATTTGGACTGGAAATAGCAAAGAGGTCCCTGTTGAAAGAGGTGTCCTGCTTGTAGGGATAACCACTGGCTCATGCAGGATGCTACCCTAGCAGAGTCCTTGGGGCTTCTCCTGTGAAGATCCACATCAGCACCTGTGAAACACTGTCTACTGAGAGATGGTGGATCAGAAGCTCTTCCTGTGGTCAGCAGTGGCCCAAGCAGCTCAGCATTTTTGATGATTTGGATGTGTCCCTACCAAATCTCAATCTCATGTCAAATTGCAATCCCCAATGTTAGAGGTGGGGCCTGCTGGGAGGTAATTGAATCATGGGGGTGGTTTAATATGAATGGTTTAGCACCATACCCTTGGTGCTCTTCTTGTGATGGTGAGTGAGTTCTCCTGAGATATGGTTATTTAAAAGTGTGTAGCACCCCCGTGCTCACTCTCTGTCTTGCTCTTGCTCCAGCCAGGTGAGGGGTCTGCTCCTCCTTCAACTTCTGCCATGATTGTAAGTTTGCTGAGGCCTCCCCAGAAACTGAGCAGAGGCCAACATCATGCTTTCTGTATAGCCTGTGAAGTTATGAGCCAATTAAATCTATTTTCTGTATAAATTACCTAGTCTCTGGTACTTCTTTATAGCAATGCGAGAATGAGGCCTCTAGCTCACCGAGGCCTTTCCAAAGTTAGTCCAATCCACCCCATTGTCTTCTGTGCAACGGCTCCAAGTTACAATTTCTTTTCTTTTTTTTTTTTTTCCAGGTCATTTCTTTTTTAATTTTTCATTTTTGTGGGTACATAGTAGGTGTGTATATTTATGGGGTACCTAAGATATTTTGATACAGACATGCAATGCAAATAATCACATCATGAAACATGGTATATTCATTCCCTCAAACATTTATCTTTTGTGTTATAAACAATCTGATTACACTCTTAGATTTTTAAAAATGTATAATTAAATTATTACTGACTTTAGTCACCCTGTTGTTCTTTATCCATTCATCTGTTGATGGACACGTAGGTTGCCTCCAAATCTTCCAAGCCATTTCATGAAGCCAGTATTTTCTTAACATAAACCAGACAAAGACATCACAAAAAACTAAAAATACAGAAGTGAAAATGAAAAATCATAAACATAGATGCAAATATTCTTAACAAAATATTGGCAAATTGAATCCAGTAATATATTTTTAAAAATACATCATGACCAAGTGGAATTTATCCTAGTAATACCAAATTGTTATCAAAAGTCAGACAATATAATTTGCCATATTAACAGACAAATAAAGATAGATCATGTGACCATCTTAATAGATATGGCAAAGCATTTGAAAAAAAAAATCAACATTTATTTGTGATGAAAAGCTCTCAGCAAAACAGAAATAGAATTTTTCTGATAAAGAATGTGTATAAAAACATATAGCTAGCATTCTACTTTATAGTGAAAGACTGAATGTTTCCTCCTAACATCTAGAGGGAGACAGAGATGTCTGCTGTCACCAGTTCTATTCAACATTATACTAGATGCCCTAGCCAGAACATTAAGGTACAGAGAAGAAGAAATAACAGAAGAGGAAAGGGAAAGAAGAGAGAGAAGAAAAAGTATACAGATTGGAAAAGAAGAGGTAAAACTCTATGGTGCAAATGACATGAACATCTATGTAGACTAGCCTAAGGAATCTACAAAAAAAAAAAAGCTGCCAGAATTTTGAGTATAAGTGAGCATAAGATTGTGTGATGCAAGGTCAATATGCAAAAGCAATTGTATTTCTTCTATATAATAGGAGTCAACAAGTGGAAAATAAAATACCATCAAAAGGTGTAAAATAGGGATAAATTTGGCAAAAACAATTAAATTTGTACATCAAAAACTGTAAAACATTGATTAGAGAATATTTTTAAACTTATATAAATGGAGTGAAACTTCTGATCCTCATGGATTGGAAGTCTCAATAATGTTAAAATGTTGATTGTCCCACAAACTGGCATTCAACACAATCCCTATAAAGTCCTAGCAGCTGTTTTGCATTTGTTTGGTTTTTTTTTTTAATATTTATTTATTTATTTATATATATATATATATTTATTATACTTTAAGTTCTAGGGTACATGTGCATAACGTGCAGGTTTGTTACATATGTATATTCGTGCCATGTTGGTGTGCTGCACCCATCAACTCGTCAGCACCCATCAATTCATCATTTATATCAGGTATAACTCCCAATGCAATCCCTCCCCACACCCCCCCATGATAGGCCACGATGTGTGATGTTCCCCTTCCCGAGTCCAAGTGATCTCATTGTTCAGTTCCCACCTATGAGTGAGAACATGCGGTGTTTGGTTTTCTCTTCTTGTGATAGTTTGCTAAGAATGATGGTTTCCAGCTGCATCCATGTCCCTACAAAGGATGCAAACTCATCCTTTTTTATGGCTGCATAATATTCCATGGTGTATATGTGCCACATTTTCTTAATCCAGTCTGTCACAGATGGACATTTGGGTTGATTCCAAGTCTTTGCTATTGTGAATAGTGCCGCAATAAACATACGTGTGCATGTGTCTTTATAGCAGCATGATTTATAATCCTATGGGTATATACCCAGTAGTGGGATGGCTGGGTCATATGGTACATCTAGTTCTAGATCCTTGAGGAATCGCCATACTGTTTTCCATAATGGTTGAACTAGTTTACAATCCCACCAACAGTGTAAAAGTGTTCCTATTTCTCCACATCCTCTCCAGCACGTGTTGTTTCCTGGCTTTTTAATGATTGCCATTCTAACTGGTGTGAGATGATATCTCATTGTGGTTTTGATTTGCATTTCTCTGATGGCGAGTGATGATGAGCATTTTTTCATGTGTCTGTTGGCTGTATGAATGTCTTCTTTTGAGAAATGTCTGTTCATATCCTTTGCCCACTTTTTGATGGGGTTGTTTGCTTTTTTCTTGTAAATTTGTTTGAGTTCTTTGTAGATTCTGGATATTAGCCCTTGTCAGATGAGTAGATTGCAAAAATTTTCTCCCATTCTGTAGGTTGCCTGTTCACTCTGATGGTAGTTTCTTTTGCTGTGCAGAAGCTCTTTAGGTTAATTAGATCCCATTTGTCAATTTTGGCTTTTGCTGCCATTGCTTTTGGTGTTTTAGACATGAAGTCCTTGCCCATGCCTATGTCCTGAATGGTACTACCTAGGTTTTCTTCTAGGGTTTTTATGGTATTAGGTCTAACATTTAAGTCTCTAATCCATCTTGAATTAATTTTCGAATAAGGAGTAAGGAAAGGATCCAGTTTCAGCTTTCTACTTACGGCTAGCCAATTTTCCCAGCACCATTTATTAAATAGGGAATCCTTTCCTCATTTCTTGTTTCTCTCAGGTTTGTCAAAGATCAGAAGGCTGTATATGTGTGGTATTATTTCTGAGGACTCTGTTCTGTTCCATTGGTCTATATCTCTGTTTTGGTACCAGTACCATGCTGTTTTGGTTACTGCAGCCTTGTAGTATAGTTTGAAGTCAGGTAGCACCATGCCTCCAGCTTTGTTCTTATGACTTAAGATTGTCTTGGCAATGTGGGCTCTTTTTTGGTTCCATATGAACTTTAAAGCCATTTTTTCCAATTCTGTGAAGAAAGTCATTGGTAGCTTGATGGAGATGGCATTGAATCTATAAATAACCTTGGGCAGTATGGCCATTTTCACAATATTGATTCTTCCTATCCATGAGCATGGTATGTTCTTCCATTTGTTAGTGTCCTCTTTTATTTCACTGAGCAGTGGTTTGTAGTTCTCCTTGAAGAGGTCCTTGACATCCCTTGTAAGTTGGATTCCTAGGTATTTTATTCTCTTTGAAGCAGTTGTGAATGGGAGTTCATTCATGATTGGGTTCTCTGTTGTCTGTTACTGGTGTATAAGAATTCTTGTGATTTTTGCACATTAATTTTGTATCCTGAGACTTTGCTGAAGTTGCTTATCAGCTTAAGGAGATTTTGGGCTGTGGGGTTTTCTAAATATACAATCATGTCATCTGCAAACAGGGACAATTTGACTTCTTCTTTTCCTAACTGGATACCCTTGATTTCTTTCTCTTGCCTGATTGCCCTAGCCAGAATTTCCAACACTATGTTGAATAGGAGTGGTGAGAGAGGGCATCCCTGTCTTGTGCCAGTTTTCAAAGGGAATTTTTCCAGTTTTTGCCCATTCAGTATGATATTAGCTGTGGTTTGTCATAAATAGCTCTTATTATTTTGAGGTACGTTCCATCAATACCAAATTTATTGAGCGTTTTTAGCATGAAGGGCTGTTGAATTTGTCAAAAGCCTTTTCTGCATCTATTGAGATAATCATGTGGTTCTTGACTTTGGTTCTGTTTATATGCTGGATTACGTTTATTGATTTGCGAATGTTGAATGAGCCTTGCATCCCAGGGATCAAGCCCACTTGATCATGGTGGATAAGCTTTTTGATGTGCTGCTGAATCCAGTTTGCCAGTAGTTTATTGAGGATTTTTGCATCGATGTTCATCAGGGATATTGGTCTAAAATTCTCTTTTTTTGTTGTGTCTCTGCCAGGCTTTGGTATCAGGATGATACTGGCCTCATAAAATGAGTGAGGGAGGATTCCCTCTTTTTCTATTGATTGGAATAGTTTCAGAAGGAATGGTACCAGCTCCTCCTTGTACCTCTGGTAGAATTCAGCTGTGAATCCATCTGGTCCTGGACTTTTTTTGGTTGGTAGGCTATTAATTGTTGCCTCAATTTCAGAGCCTGCTACTGGTCTATTCAGGGATTCAACTTCTTCCTGGTTTAGTCTTGGAAGAGTGTAAGCATCCAGGAAATTATCCATTTCTTCTAGATTTTCTAGTTGATTTGCGTAGAGGTGTTTATAGTATTCTCTGATGGTAGTTTGTATTTCTTTGGGGTCGGTGGTGATATCCCCTTTATCATTTTTTATTGTGTCTATTTGATTCTTCTCTCTTTTCTTCTTTATTAGTCTTGCTAGTAGTCTGTCAATTTTGTTGATTTTTTTAAAAAACCAACTCCTGGATTCATTGATTTTTTGGAGGGTTTTTTGTGTCTCTATCTCCTTCAGTTCTGCTCTGATCTTAGTCATTTCTTGCCTTCTGCTAGCTTTTGAATGTGTTTGCTCTTGCCTCTCTAGTTCTTTTCATTGTGATATTAGAGTGTCAATTTTAGATCTTTCCTGCTTTCTCTTGTGGGCATTTAGTGCTATAAATTTCCCTCTACACAATGCTTTAAATGTGTCCCAGAGATTCTGGTATGTTGTATCTTTGTTCTCATTGGTTTCAAAGAACATCTTTATTTCTGCCTTCATTTTGTTATGTACCCAGTAGTCATTCAGGAGCAGGTTGTTCAGTTTCCATGCAGTTGAGCGGTTTTGATTGATTTTCTTAGTCCTGAGTTCTAGTTTGATTGCACTGTGGTCTGAGAGACAGTTTGTTATAATTTCTGTTCTTGTACATTTGCTGAGGAGTGCTTTACTTCCAATTATGTGGTCAATTTTGGAATAAGTGTGATGTGGTGCTGAGAAGAATGTATATTCTGTTGCTTTGGGGTGGAGAGTTCTATAGATGTCTATTAGATCTGCTTAGTGCAGAGATGAGTTCAATTCCTGGATATCGTTGTTAACTTTCTGTCTCGTTGATCTGTCTAATGTTGACAGTGGAGTGTTGAAGTCTCCCATTATTATTGTATGGGAGTCTAAGTCTCTTTGTAGGTCTCTAAGGACTTGCTTTATGAATCTGGGTGCTCCTGTATTGGGTGCATATATATTTAGGAGAGTTAGCTCTTCCTGTTGAATTGATCCCTTTACCATTATATAATGGCCTTCTTTGTCTCTTTTGATCTTTGATGGTTTAAAGTCTATTTTATCAGAGACTAGGATTGCAACCCCTGCTTTTTTTTGTTCCCCATTTGCTTGGTAGATCTTCCTCCATCCCTTTATTTTGAGCCTATGTATGTCTCTGCATGTGAGATGGGTCTCCTGAATACAGCAGACTGATGGGTCTTGACTCTTTATCCAGTTTGCCAGTCTGTGTCTTTTAATTGGAGCATTTAGTCCATTAACATTTATGGTTAATATTGTTATGTGTGAACTTGATCCTGCCATTATGATATTAACTGGTTATTTTGCTCGTTAGTTGATGCAGTTTCTTCCTAGCCTTGATGGTCTTTACATTTTGGCATGTTTTTGCAATGGCTGGTACCGGTTGTTCCTTTCCATGTTTAGGGCTTCCTTCAGGGTCTCTTGTAAGGCAGGCCTGGTGGTGACAAAATCTCTAAGCATTTGCTTATCTGTAAGGGATTTTATTTCTCCTTCACTTATGAAACTTAGTTTGGCTGGATATGAAATTCTGGGTTTAAAATTCTTTTCCTTAAGAACATTGAATATTGGCCCCCACTCTCTTCTGGCTTGTAGAGTTTCTGCCGAGAGGTCTGCTGTTATTCTGATGGGCTTCCCTTGTGGGTAACCCGACCTTTCTCTCTGGCTGCCCTTAAGATTTTTTCCTTCATTTCAACTTTGGTGAATCTGGCAATTTTGTGTCTTGGAGTTGCTCTTCTGGAGGAGTATCTTTGTGGTGTTCTCTGTATTTCCTGAATTTGAATGTTGGCCTGCCCTACTAGGTTGGGGAAGTTCTCCTGGATGATATCCTGAAGAGTGTTTTCCAACTTGGTTCCATTTTTCCCCTCACTTTCAGGCACCCCAATCGGACATAGATTTGGTCTTTTTACATAATCCCATACTTCTTGCAGGCTTTGTTCATTTCTTTTTCTTCCTTTTTCTTTTGGTTTCTCTTCTCGCTTCATTTCATTCATTTGATCCTCAATCACTGATACTGTTTCTTCCAGTTGATTGAGTCGGTTACTGAAGCTTGTGGATTTGTCACGTATTTCTCGTGTCATGGTTTTCATCTCTGTCATTACTTTTATGACCTTCTCTGCATTAATTATTCTAGCTATCAATTCTTCAACTCTTTTTTCAAGATTTTTAGTTTCTTTGCGCTGGGTACGTAATTCCTCCTTTAGCTCTGAGATGTTTGATGGACTGAAGCCTTCTTCTCTCATTTCATCAAAGTCATTCTCTGACCAGCTTTGATCTGTTGCTGGCAATGAGCTGCACTCCTTTGCAGGGGGAGAAGCACTCTTATTTTTTGAATTTCCAGCTTTTCTGCCCTGCTTCTTCCTCATCTTTGTGGTTTTATCTGCCTCTGGTCTTTGATGATGGTGACATACTGATGGGGTTTTGGTATAGGTGTCCTTCCTGTTTGATAGTTTTCCTTCTAATAGTCAGGACCCTCAGCTGTAGGTCTGTTGGAGATTGCTTGAGGTCCACTCCAGACCCTGTTTGCCTGGGTATCAGCAGCAGAGTTTGCAGAAGATAGAATATTGCTGAACAGCGAGTGTACCTGTCTGATTCTTACTTTGGAAGCTTCCTCTCAGGGATGTACTCCACCCTGTGAGGTGTGGGGTGTCAGACTGCCCCTAGTGGGGGATGTCTCCCAGTTAGGCTACTCAGGGATCATGGACCCACTTGAGCAGGCAGTCTGTCCGTTCTCAGATCTCAACCTCCGTGTTGGGAGATCCACTGCTCTCTTCAAAGCTGTCAGACAGAGTCATTCGCGTCTGCACAGGCCTCTGCTGCTTCCCCTTTGTTGTTTAGCTGTGCCCTGTCCCCAGAGGTGGAGTCTACAGAGACAGGCAGGCTTCCTTGAGCTGCTGTGAGCTCCACCCAGTTCAAGCTTCCCAGTGGCTTTGTTTACCTACTTAAGCCTCAGCAATGGCGGGTGCCCCTCCCCCAGCCTCGCTGCTGCCTTGTGGTTAAATCGCAGACTGCTGTGCTAGCAATGAGGGAGGCTCCGTGGGCGTGGGACCCTCCCGGCCAGGTGTGGGTATAATCTCCTGGTGTGCCCGTTTGCTTAAAGCGCAGTATTGGGGTGGGAATTACTCGATTTTCCAGGTGTTGTGTGTCTTAGTTCCCCTGGCTAGGAAAAGGGATTCCCTTCCCCCTTGCGCTTCCCAGGTGAGGCAATGCCTCGCCCTGCTTCAGCTCTCGCTGGTCAGGCTGCAGCAGCTGACCAGCACCAATTGTCCAGCACTCCCTAGTGAGATGACCCCAGTACCTCAGTTGAAAATGCAGAAATCACCGGTCTTCTGTGTTGCTCGCGCTGGGAGTTGGAGACTGGAGCTGTTCCTATTCGGCCATCTTGCTCCACCCCCAAGTTACAATTTCGAATGTACCAAATGGAACAATTCATTGTGTTATCCTGTGGAAATTAAGCATGCACACTCACACACACACACACACCCACACACACACACACAGCCATAGCACTTATGATCATCAAGGCATATTATGTCAAAGCTATGGTACACATATTGTCCTATAAAAAGGGAATAAGTAACCAGATGTTGGCTAGACTAATTAAGGATGAGCTGAGAGAAGCACTTTCCAAATAATTTCCCATTGACAGTAGTCCACAAGAGATTTGGCATCCAGCCTGATGCAACTTACTTATTTATATTCATACATGTTAATGTGGGATCCCTCTCTTCCTACAATATAATTTAGCTCTTAGTATATGCATAATTTTATATTTTGCTATTTAAAATGCATGGTCATGATCACTTTGCCATTTTATTAAATATTAAATAGTATTAAATATTAAGTTTTAGATGTTTAATTATTACATTTTTATTATTTTTTATTGTTAATTACATCATTTCAGTTTTGTTTTGGTTTCTTTTTGCTATTATAATTAACTCTGTGAATAAAACACCTGTTGTAAGAATGTCAGTAAGTGCCTTGGAAATTCAGTGCTTAAACAATGACTGGCAGGTGTCCAGCTATGACTGCACAGGAACTTTGTCTCTGATGGGACAACACTGAGGCATGACTTCAACTCCTGAGTTTCCCTGAAGAATCAGCTGACGCTTGCCTGGAACTTTCCCTGAAATCGCACCCTTACTTGGCTTCCTCTCTTTTTCTGCTTCTACTTCCTCTACTTGTTTACCACTTTCCCATGGGAGCATTTCCTTAATAAATCACTGGCAATAAATCCTTGCCTGGGGTCTGCTTCTGGGAAAACTGCCCTAAGACATCTTTTCATAAACTAATGATTAGTCTCATAACATAATGTCTTAGAATTATTCAATCACAAGGTTTACACCTTTTTAAAGTGTTTGATAGATACTGCTTATTTGCTCTCTGGAAAAGTTGTATGGACGTAAGTTCCTGCCATCAACTTACACATACTCTTTCCATAGCACCCTCTGGAGTATTATCAATCATCACTCGAATAAATCCTTGTCTTGTTAATAAGTATATTTTATTTTCAGAATTATTTTGGGGGCTCTTTGCTGAGAAGCTTCTGAAAAGAATTTGGTCAAACGTTTTTGCGACTGTGAATGGCTACAGTATGATGCTTGTACCATTCCTGGGAACAAAAGGCTCCGAAGAGCCTCTTTTTTCCACAATAGCTTCATCTTCTCTGGACGTACAGGTGGGCCCCTAGTGGCCATATATGTGCTATGTGGAGACTCTGATAACATGTTACATCTAATGGGGCTTGGAGTACACATCTGTTTAATTTGGGCCCACTGGATCCTCTTTTTGTGAATATGAAACTGGGATTTATAGCCAGAAAGTCTAAAAAGCCACAGAGACCAGAAAATATAGGGAGTGGGACTATACTTATAGCAGCAACCTAAAAAGGAGATCTGCCAGTTCACATGTAACAATGGACTGGAATAGTGGGCTTAAAAATGGATTCATGCTCAAATATGGGAGTACGATAATTAAAGGAATTGGTGTGGCTGAACAGAGAGTAAAAAAGGGACTCCTCAATAAGTGGTACTGGGAATACTGTTGATATGGAAAGGTGAATATGAATCTCTGCTTCATAACATATACAAACATCAAATTAAATTGGAACAATAACAAATAAGAGAGGTAAAATTGTAAAACCTCAGAAAAGAACAAGGGAGAATAAAGGTACATCCTTGGGGTATAGAGGAATTTTTATACAAGACACAAAGAGCTCTTATGATAAGGAAAAGACAGAGAAATTTGGTTATATTCAAATGAAAAACTTCTAGTCTTCAAAAGTGACCATTGAGAGAAAGAGATAAGCCAAAAACTGGGAGAGGCTATTTGATAAACATCATAACCAAGGTATTATTAATATCCATACTATATACAGAATGCCTATAAATTTAAAAAGGCAACATTGTAGAAAAGTGGGCAATACGTATATATAGATACTTTTTGCTAGGGGAAATATGCATGACCCACAAACATATGAAAGTATGCTTAGCCTCTTTAGTAGTCAGGGAAAGGCACATTAAGTATAATAAAATAAGATTTTCATCCACTAGAGTGGCTAAAATTTATAAGTTGGATAGAACTAAATATTGATAAGTACATTGAGCAATGGAAACTCTCATGGGCTGTGTTTCGGAGTGTATATTGAAACGAGCTCTTTGAAAACCTATTTGAAATTATCTTTTAAGTTTTAAAATTTCCATACCAAAGACTTCAAAAATTTCACTTGCAGATATACAGACCTTACAGAAACATGGGCGTGTGTATACCTGAAGATGTATATAACACCATCTTGCACAAAATTTTTGTAATGGCAACAAAGTGGAAGCAGCGCAAATGTTCATCAGCAGTAAGATGGCTATACTATATTTTAGTATATTCATATGTTGATAGATCATAGAAAACGAAGCCACAGCTACATGCGTCAGCACATATGAATATCAACAATAGTGTTTAGTATAAAATCATAGACTATATATAGTAAACATGTCATCTGGAAATTAGAAGTAAAAGAACACATATATGTGTTCATGTATACCAAACACAACTAGAAAGACAAGTAAAACAATAATAATTAACACCAAAAATTAAGATTGCGATTAAATCAACCTAAAGAGCCCAAGCAGAATAGTCATATTGCTGGGCTGAGGAAGTAGAGGATCAAAGTTCCATTCTGCTGAAACTGCAGGTATGGAACAGCATACCTAAGAAGAGGAGCTGAACAGTGAGGGAAATCCAGAAGTTTGTGGAAGTTCCTCATATATAATTGGTCAAGGATTGAGCTGCACATATGCAGGGCAGTATTCACAAGACCTAGAAGAGATTTCCTGCTTCAAGGCTGAGAGCTAGAAGAGGTCAACTTATATTAGAGGTCTTGCAGTTTAGGAAGACATTGGAGAAAACCCTGTTCCAAGCTTCAGACAGCTAACTTCTTGTTGTACGTTCACACGGTGAAGAGCAGAGCAAGAGAGCTCTCAGGCATCTCTTTAACAAGGGCATTAATCCCATTTACGAGGGCTCCACCCTCATGACTTAAATTATATCCTAAATGCTCCGCCTCCTAATATCATCACATTTGGGGTTAGGATTTCAACATACAATTTTGAGGGGACATAAACATGCAGTCAATAACAGAAATAATAGACCAAAATACAATCATATCAATAATATTAAATGAAAATGGACTAAAATCTCCAATTGAAAGGCACAGATTGTCAGACTAGATAAGTATCAAGAATGAGCTCTAAGCCATCAACGAGAGACATTTTTGTTTAAAGTAAAAATTCAGAAAGCTTTATTTATTCCACTGTTCAGTCTCTGCTTTCAAGATGTTGCCTTTAAATACAATTCATCTTTATCTACCTTTAACTATATTAATAAAACTTTTAAAAGTTATGCCTCTAATTCCATCCTCTTTGAACTGTATTACCATGATACTCCCAAATACACACTTTAAAGTTCGTTGTCACCTTAGATGAAACATACCCAAGAGTGACTTCATCATTCTACCCATAAAACAAATTTCTGCTCTCAATTGTTTTCTCAGTCAATAACAGTATCATTTTTTGCTAATTTTCTAAGTTCAAAACCCTGAATTCAACTTATATTCCATCATTTTAAATGACTAAACCACATTGCATTTTTTTAAGATGTCTCTTTTCACAGCCACAACCATTTACATTATTATTATTATCTGTGTTTCATAGAGTAGCTATGAAGTGTTTAAGCAAAGATAAAGTTATTTGTATGTGCTTATCCAATTTCTGCACACATTTTAATTTTTACTCATGCTCATCTTGACATTTTGTCATGTTAATGGATGGAAGTCATTAAAAGAGCTCCTGATAACTGTTATGAGATCGTTACTTGATTTCCATTGAAATTCAAACTCATGGAGTTTTAGTCACTTGGTGCTAGAACCCCCATAAAAATATTTATTATGGAAAAAACATTATACCAGCATAAGAAACACAAATGTATCTCCAATTCTTTTGTACTTAAAAATTACACTGTTTCAATTATAAACTTTTAGAGATAAATTTTTGTATTCTGCTTCCAAATTAAACATATATTTCATTTCTCCTAAAAGGTCTCTGTACTTTATTTTTAACTTTCATATTTCATCAAGTCAGTGTACTATGATTTAAACTATCCCTCATTGTTAAACATTGGGGCTCTTTAATAATTTTTTTTCCATAACATATAATTCTGCAATGCTTATTTTCTGCATACTTCATTTATCATGATTAATATTAAGATAAACTCTCAAGAATTGGGTTAATAAGTTAAAGAATACAGACTTTTTTATGATTCTTGATTATATTTTACCCAAATTATTTCCAAATGTGTTGCAATCACTTTTGAACTGGCCGAAAGCAATGTGTCTTGAATGCCACTCTGATTAATTCTTTTTTATAATAATTTATTTTGAAATGATTTTGAACAAACAGAAAAGTTACAAGTTTAGTATAAAGAATTATATCCTCCCTGCCCCTCCAACTAGGTTTCTCAGCTATTACTATTTCATTGCAGCTGCTTCATCACTTTCTCACTTTCTCCATTATCATTTGCTATTTTTTTAGACTATGTTTGAGGGCAAGTTGTACTCTTAATGCCTCATTGTCCCTAAACACTCCAAAACAAAGTACATGACCACATACCTATTTCCAAGTCAGGAAATGAACATTGATAGAACACTACCCTCAAATCCACAGACACCATTCAAATTCTATCAAGTGATCTAAAACGGTTCTTTTTTCTTTATGTTCCAGAAGTTTATCCAAGAACAAACATTGTATTTGGTCATGATTTGTTTTCAGTCTCTTCTGTCTTGGAGCAGGACTCAGTATTTTCCTGGATTTCATATCATTAATACTTTTAAAGAGTACAAGCCTTAGATTCTGTAAAATGACATTCATCCTTGGTCCATTTAATGTTTCCTAATGACCAAACCCAGATTCAGGTAATTATTTTTGGCACAAATACCACAGTTATGAAGCCATGCTTTTCTTACTATAACTCAGCAGAGAATAGAAAGTCTTTTCAACACATGGAACAGTTGGATACACATATGCAAAAAGATGAGCTTCAACCTTTACTTCACATCATACACCAAAAGTAATTTGAGATTAAAAATGAACATAAAAGCAAAACTATAAAGCTTCTAGAAGAAAACATAGAAGAATGTATTTGTGAATGGAGTAGGCAAAGATTTCTTAGGACACAGAAAGCAAACATCATAAAAATAAAAAACTAGATACTATTAAAATTTAAAACTTCCGTTCATAACAGAGATAGCTTTAAGAAAATAGAACAGGCACTGTGATAACACATTCATAAAATGTTTATCTGACAAATGACACAAACAGTAAGAAAAAAATTGACAAAAGACCAATAAGCATCGTGCATCACAAAGACGTGAATGACAAGCACATGAAAATCATTCAACATCATTGTTCACCATTCAAATAAAAACACTAAAATGAGATACTACCACACATCCATTAGTACAGATTCAATAAAAAAAGACCGGTATTATCTAATATTATGGCAGATGCAGAACTATTAGAACTGCCGTTTTTTTTCTTGGAAGTGTTAAAATCTTTAACAGTTTATAAATATTACCCTTAAGAATTTGTAATAAAAAACATCAACAATAACAACATTTTATGTTAGCTTGGGAAATATGATTGTATTAAAAATTGTTAATTTTGTTAAGTATGAAGACAATCCTGTAGTTATATAAGAAAATATCCTTGGGGGCGGAGCAAGATGGCCGAATAGGAACAGCTCCAGTCTTCAACTCCCAGCACGAGCGACACAGAAGACGGGTGATTTCTGCATTTTCAACTGAGGTACTGGGGTCATCTCGCTAGGGAGTGCCGGACAATCGGTGCTGGTCAGCTGCTGCAGCCTGACCAGCGAGAGCTGAAGCAGGGCGAGGCATCGCCTCACCTGGAAGCGCAAGGGGGAAGGAAATCCCTTTTCCTAGCGAGGGGAACTGAGACACACAACACCTGGAAAATCGGGTAACTCCCACCCCAATACTGCGCTTTAAGGAAACAGGCACACCAGGAGAATATATCCCATACCTGGCCGGGAGGGTCCCACGCCCACGGAGCCTCCCTCACTGCTAACACAGCAGTCTGCGGCGATCTATCCGCAAGACAGCAGCGAGGCTGGGGGAGGGGCGCCAGCCATTGCTGAGGCTTAAGTAGGTAAACAAAGCCGCTGGGAAGCTCGAACTGGGTGGAGCTCACAGCAGCTCAAGGAAGCCTGCCTGTTTCTGTAGACTCTACCGCTGCGGACAGCGCACAGCTGCAGTCCATTAGGGGAAAGAGCGGGGCCGTGGCAGACGCGAACGACTCTGTCTGACAGCTTTGGGGAGAGCCGTGGATCTCCTAACGCGGAGGTTGAGATCTGAGAACGGACAGACTGCCTGCTCAGGTGGGTCCCTGACCCCTGAGTAGCCTAGCTGGGAGACATCCCCCACTAGGGGCAGTCTGACACCCCACACCTCACAGGGTGGAGTCACCCCTGAGAGGAAACTTCCAAAGAAAGAATCAGACAGGTACACTCGCTGTTCAGCAATATTCTATCTTCGGCAACCTCTGCTGCTGATACCCAGGCAAACAGGGTCTGGAGTGGACCTCAAGCAATCTCCAACAGACCAACAGACAGTCCTTCTGACTGTCAGACGGAAAACTATCAAACAGGAAGGACACCTATACCAAAACCCCATCAGTACGTCACCATCATCAAAGACCAGAGACAGATAAAACCACAAAGATGGGGAAGAAGCAGGGCAGAAAAGCTGGAAATTCAAAAAATAAGAGCGCATCTCCTCCTGCAAAGGAGCGCAGCCCATCGCCAGCAACGGATCAAAGCTGGTCAGAGAATGACTTTGACGAGATGAGAGAAGAAGGCTTCAGTCCATCAAACCTCTCAGAGCTAAAGGAGGAATTACGTACCCAGCGCAAAGAAACTAAAAATCTTGAAAAAAAAGTGGAAGAATTGACAGCTAGACTAATTAATGCAGAGAAGATCATAAACGAAATGACAGAGATGAAAACCATGACACGAGAAATACGTGACAAATGCACAAGCTTCAGTAACCGACTCGATCAACTGGAAGAAAGAGTATCAGCGATTGAGGATCAAATGAATGAAATGAAGCGAGAAGAGAAACCAAAAGAAAAAAGAAGAAAAAGAAATGAACAAAGCCTGCAAGAAGTATGGGATTATGTAAAAAGACCAAATCTACGTCTGATTGGGGTGCCTGAAAGTGAGGGGGAAAATGGAACCAAGTTGGAAAACACTCTTCAGGATATCATCCAGGAGAACTTCCCCAACCTAGTAGGGCAGGCCAACATTCAAATTCAGGAAATACAGAGAACGCCACAAAGATACTCCTCCAGAAGAGCAACTCCAAGACACATAATTGCCAGATTCACCAAAGTTGAAATGAAGGAAAAAATCTTAAGGGCAGCCAGAGAGAAAGGTCGGGTTACCCACAAAGGGAAGCCCATCAGAATAACAGCAGACCTCTCGGCAGAAACTCTACAAGCCAGAAGAGAGTGGGGGCCAATATTCAACGTTCTTAAAGAAAAGAATTTTCAACCCAGAATTTCATATCCAGCCAAACTAAGCTTCATCAGTGAAGGAGAAATAAAATCCTTTACAGATAAGCAAATGCTTAGAGATTTTGTCACCACCAGGCCTGCCTTACAAGAGACCCTGAAGGAAGCCCTAAACATGGAAAGGAACAACCGGTACCAGCCATTGCAAAAACATGCCAAAATGTAAAGAACATCGAGGCTAGGAAGAAACTGCATCAACTAACGAGCAAAATAACCAGTTAATATCATAATGACAGGATCAAGTTCACACATAACAATATTAACCTTAAATGTCAATGGACTAAATGCTCCAATTAAAAGACACAGACTGGCAAACTGGATAAAGAGTCAAGACCCATCAGTCTGCTGTATTCAGGAGACCCATCTCACATGCAGAGACATACATAGGCTCAAAATAAAGGGATGGAGGAAGATCTACCAAGCAAATGGAGAACAAAAAAAAGCAGGGGTTGCAATCCTAGTCTCTGATAAAACAGACTTTAAACCATCAAAGATCAAAAGAGACAAAGAAGGCCATTACATAATGGTAAAGGGATCAATTCAACAGGAAGAGCTAACTCTCCTAAATATCTATGCACCCAATACAGGAGCACCCAGATTCATAAAGCAAGTCCTTAGAGACCTACAAAGAGACTTAGACTCCCATACAATAATAATGGGAGACTTCAACACTCCACTGTCAACATTAGACAGATCAACGAGACAGAAAGTTAACAAGGATATCCAGGAATTGAACTCATCTCTGCACCAAGCGGACCTAATAGACATCTATAGAACTCTCCACCCCAAATCAACAGAATATACATTCTTCTCAGCACCACATCGCACTTATTCCAAAATTGACCACATAATTGGAAGTAAAGCACTCCTCAGCAAATGTACAAGAACAGAAATTATAACAAACTGTCTCTCAGACCACAGTGCAATCAAACTAGAACTCAGGACTAAGAAACTCAATCAAAACCGCTCAACTACATGGAAACTGAACAACCTGCTCCTGAATGACTACTGGGTACATAACGAAATGAAAGCAGAAATAAAGATGTTCTTTGAAACCAATGAGAACAAAGATACAACATACCAGAATCTCTGGGACACATTTAAAGCAGTGTGTAGAGGGAAATTTATAGCACTAAATGCCCACAAGAGAAAGCAGAAGAGATCTAAAATGGACACTCTAACATCACAATTAAAAGAACTAGAGAGGCAAGAGCAAACACATTCAAAAGCTAGCAGAAGGCAAGAAATAACTAAGATCAGAGCAGAACTGAAGGAGATAGAGACACAAAAAACCCTCCAAAAAATCAATGAATCCAGGAGTTGGTTTTTTGAAAAGATCAACAAAATTGACAGACCGCTAGCAAGACTAATAAAGAAGAAAAGAGAGAGGAATCAAATAGACGCAATAAAAAATGATAAAGGGGATATCACCACCGACCCCACAGAAATACAAACAACCATCAGAGAATACTATAAATGCCTCTACGCAAATCAACTAGAAAATCTAGAAGAAATGGATAATTTCCTGGACACTTACACTCTCCCAAGACTAAACCAGGAAGAAGTTGAATCCCTGAATAGACCAATAGCAGGCTCTGAAATTGAGGCAACAATTAATAGCCTACCCACCAAAAAAAGTCCAGGACCAGATGGATTCACAGCTGAATTCTACCAGAGGTACAAGGAGGAGCTGGTACCATTCCTTCTGAAACTATTTCAATCAATAGAAAAAGAGGGAATCCTCCCTAACTCTTTTTATGAGGCCAACATCATCCTGATACCAAAGCCTGGCAGAGACACAACAAAAAAAGAGAATTTTAGACCAATATCCCTGATGAACATCGATGCAAAAATTCTCAATAAAATACTGGCAAACCGGATTCAGCAGCACATCAAAAAGCTTATCCACCATGATCAAGTGGGCTTCATCCCTGGGATGCAAGGCTGGTTCAACATTCGCAAATCAATAAACGTAATCCAGCATATAAACAGAACCAAAGACAAGAACCACATGATTATCTCAATAGATGCAGAAAAGGCTTTTGACAAAATTCAACAGCCCTTTATGCTAAAAACGCTCAATAAATTCGGTATTGATGGAACGTACCTCAAAATAATAAGAGCTATTTATGACAAACCCACAGCTAATATCATACTGAATGGGCAAAAACTGGAAAAATTCCCTTTGAAAACTGGCACAAGACAGGGATGCCCTCTCTCACCACTCCTATTCAACATAGTGTTGGAAGTTCTGGCTAGGGCAATCAGGCAAGAGAAAGAAATCAAGGGTATCCAGTTAGGAAAAGAAGAAGTCAAATTGTCCCTGTTTGCAGATGACATGATTGTATATTTAGAAAACCCCATTGTCTCAGCCCAAAATCTCCTTAAGCTGATAAGCAACTTCAGCAAAGTCTCAGGATACAAAATTAATGTGCAAAAATCACAAGCATTCTTATACACCAGTAACAGACAAGCAGAGAGCCAAATCAGGAATGAACTTCCATTCACAATTGCTTCAAAGAGAATCAAATACCTAGGAATCCAGCTTACAAGGGATGTAAAGGACCTCTTCAAGGAGAACTACAAACCACTGCTCAGTGAAATCAAAGAGGACACAAACAAATGGAAGAACATACCATGCTCATGGATAGGAAGAATCAATATCGTGAAAATGGCCATACTGCCCAAGGTGATTTATAGATTCAATGCCATCCCCATCAAGCTACCAATGACTTTCTTCACAGAATTGGAAAAAACGGCTTTAAAGTTCATATGGAACCAAAAAAGAGCCCGCATTGCCAAGACAATCCTAAGTCAAAAGGACAAAGCTGGAGGCGTCACGCTACCTGACTTCAAACTATACTACAAGGCTACAGTAACCAAAACAGCATGGTACTGGTACCACAACAGAGATATAGACCAATGGAACAGAACAGAGTCCTCAGAAATAATACCACACATCTACAGCCATCTGATCTTTGACAAACCTGACACAAACAAGAAATGGGGAAAGGATTCCCTATTTAATAAATGGTGCTGGGAAAATTGGCTAGCCATAAGTAGAAAGCTGAAACTGGATCCTTTCCTTACCCCTTATACGAAAATTAATTCAAGATGGATTAGAGACTTAAATGTTAGACCTAATACCATAAAAACCCTAGAAGAAAATCTAGGTAGTACCATTCAGGACATAGGCATGGGCAAGGACTTCATGTCTAAAACACCAAAAGCAACGGCAGCAAAAGCAAAAATTGACACATGGGATCTCATTAAACTAAAGAGCTTTTGCACAGCAAAAGAAACTACCATCAGAGTGAACAGGCAACCTACAGAATGGGAGAAAATTTTTGCAACCTACTCATCTGACAAAGGGCTAATATCCAGAATCTACAAAGAACTCAAACAAATATACAAGAAAAAAACAAACAACCCCATCCAAAAGTGGGCAAAGGATATGAACAGACATTTCTCAAAAGAAGACATCCATACAGCCAACAGACACATGAAAAAATGCTCATCATCACTCGCCATCAGAGAAATGCAAATCAAAACCACAATGAGATACCATCTCACACCAGTTAGAATGGCAATCATTAAGAAGTCAGGAAACAACAGGTGTTGGAGAGGATGTGGAGAAATAGGAACACTTTTACACTGTTGGTGGGATTGTAAACTAGTTCAACCATTATGGAAAACAGTATGGCGATTCCTCAAGGATCTAGAACTAGATGTACCATATGACCCAGCCATCCCACTACTGGGTATATACCCAAAGGATTATAAATTACTCTACTACAAAGACACATGCACACGTATGTTTATTGCGGCACTATTCACAATAGCAAAGACTTGGAATCAACCCAAATGTCCATCTGTGACAGACTGGATTAAGAAAATGTGGCACATATACACCATGGAATACTATGCAGCCATCAAAAAGGATGAGTTTGCGTCCTTTGTAGGGACATGGATGCAGCTGGAAACCATCATTCTTAGCAAACTATCACAAGAAGAGAAACCAAACACCGCATGTTCTCACTCATAGGTGGGAACTGAACAATGAGATCACTTGGACTCGGGAAGGGGAACATCACACACTGGGGCCTATCATGGGGAGGGGGGAGGAGGGAGGGATTGCATTGGGAGTTATACATGATATAAACGTCATGCACATGTACCCTAGAACTTAAAGTATAATAAAAAATAAATAAATAAATAAATAAATAAATAAATAAAAAAAAAAAAAAAAAGAAAATATCCTTATGTTTTGGGGACATATACTGAAGTGTATAAAAGGAGTAAAATGTCATGATATCTAGATTTCTTTAAATAATAATTCATCAATAAGAAAATAGATTCAGTTAACATGTTAAAATGTTATTAATTAAAAATCTAGGTAATGAGTGTATCAGGAGTTTGTTATACTGTTGTCTGTACTTTACAAGTTTTCATAAGAAAAATTAACATTTAAAAGAGAAAAATGAAATCAGAATAACATGATAGAAAATGATAGGTTCTATTCACTGTTTCATATAAAGTAATCAGACAAGTTATCTTTGATAAAGTGACATCTGAGCAGACACCAGAATCAAGTGAGGTAGCAAGCCAGCTCTGTTTTGGAAGAAAGCACATTCCCAGCAGAGTACAAGTTGAGAGGACCTGAGGTGGAAATGTGCTTGGCATGTTCATGGCTCACTTGTGTATTTTCAGACAGTTGTCAAGATAGCAGGGGGCTCATTGGCCTCACACAGTCGGATATACATGTATGGAAGTTGGCTGAGGCTATTAGTCTTTCATCCCCTACTAGTCTAGACCAGAATTTCTTAAATGATCAATTTTCAAAATTTTTGGTTTCCAGACTCCTTTAGCGTCTTAAAAATTATTGAGGATACAGAAAACTTTATTCTGTGTGAGCTATATTAATCAATATGTATTACATGTATTGGAAATTAAACTGACAAAAGCTAAAAACATCCATTTATTAACTCATTTAGAATAATAAACTCATTGAATGTTAGCATAAATAACATTATATGAAAAAATCCTATATTTTCTAAAACAAAAAAAAATTTAGTGAGTGGCATTGTTTTAAACTGCTGAAAATCTTTTTAATGCAAATATCTTGCAATTATTGCAGATTTCTTTTCTTCTTAGAAGTTAGTTGGATTTTCATCTCTGCTTCTGAATTCAATCATTATAGGTTATATGGGTTGAAGTATTGTAAGAAAAGTCAGCCTCACACAAACATGTTGGCAATAAGAAGTATTTTATTAGCTTTTAAAGATAATTATAGATATTCTTTGATACTATGCTAAAATTCTACAGGTGTTAGATTCTTAAAGGTAAGTTGCAATGATAAATCTGCAATCGTATCAATGTGCTTTTAATATTCTGTTACACTAAAATCCATTGGTCTCTCTTACACTTTGAATGTTATTTTGGGACATCATGCATTGGTCATTTGGCAAATATTAGGTTCCCTGGGTTATACAGATTGTCAAAACATTGATGCATATTATTATATAATATACAAAAATTCAATTCGTTAATATTGCCATAATTCTGGTTAGTATAGTCCTTAAGTATTGGAAAGCTATGTACCTCACAGTAGTAAATACAAGTTTTCCAAAATTCTAATTTTCCCTTGTAAACTCAAAATTTTATGACCAGAATCAAATCCTGTCTGTGTTTATACTTGAAGTGACAGATACTTTGTTCATTTTTAAGGACAATATTCTTCCAAATACTCAACTCTGAATAACTATAGTTTGTCAGGTGTGCTTTCAAGTCAAAATGTGATTTCATAAATAAACCAGTTAGTTTAGTGCACAACAAAAAGAATAATGTGAGTACTTTTCCATAAGAGAAGCATTGAACTCGGTCTTGGTCAAAGCAACTTACAACTTTCAAGGACTAGTGTGGAGGCTAAAGCAACTCCATCTTGGATGCTAATTCGCCATGGTGACTTCTGATTAACCCCAGTTCCAGGAGTACCTCTAAGATTTCTATTTTATCTACTGTTCCTTGTATAAGAGCTTGTATTTACCATAAATCCTGACCTTAGGTCAACAAGTAGAGAAATAGATTCCACCTGTTGGAGGGGGAGGACACAAAATCACATTACAAATGGGCATGGATTCAAGGAGCTATGTGATTCATTAGGGCTCACTAGGTAAAGGTGAAAGCTATAGAAAGCAGTTGAATACTGAATATAACTTGAAGGCAAGAACCAGCAGGATTTCTTGATGGACTGAATATAAATTTTGGGAGAGAAATATGTCAGGGATAATACCTAGTTCCAGGCCTAACTAGGTGAATGAGGTTGTCTTTTATTGACATGTAAAAGATTAGAAGAGTGGATTTGTAGGAGAGATTGGGTTCATTTTAAGACATAGTAAGTTTGAGATGCCTATGAGATATACAAATGAATATATTGTATAGGCAGTTATATACAAGTCTACAATCTAGGGAACATAGGGAATAGACAAATTTTTGAATTTTCAGTGTATAGACATAATTTGAAACCATTGAACTGGGCCAAGTACAGTGGCTCATGCCTATAATCTCAGCATTTTGGGAGGTCAAGGTGGGAGGATCCCTTGAGGCCAGTTCTCAAGACCAGCTGGGTTACACAGGGAGACCTTGTCTCTACAAAAAAATATTAAAACATAACCAAGTGTGGTGGCTCGCACCAGTGGTCTCAGCTACTCAGTGGCTGGATCGCTTGAACCAGGAGGTAGAGGCTGCAGTAAGCCATGATCACGCCACTGCGCTCCAGCCTGGGAGACAGAGTGAGACCTTGTCTCAAAAACAACAACAAACCATTGAACTAGATGATATCATTTTCTAGAAAGTGGATATAAATATGGAAAATGGACAAGGTTGTTCAGAGAAACACACACACACACACACGTTTTAAATATATACATATATATACATACACTATGTATATATGCACATATATGTGTACATTGTGTGTGTATAATATTTAGGAATTGGCTCACACAAATATGGAGGCTAAGTCCCATGATATGTCTTCTGAAAGCTGGAGACCCAGGAAGCTGGTGGTGTAAGCCCCAGTATGAGGGCATGAGAAGACTGATGTTCTAGCTCAAGCAGTTAAGCAGAGACTGCAAATTCCTCCTTTCTCTACCTTTTCGTTTTATGCAAGCCCTCAGTGGATTGGATGAGGCCCATCCACATTGGGGAGGGCAATCTACTTTACACAGTTTATGGATTCATATGCAAATATCAACTGGAAACACTGTCACAGACACATCCAGAAATAATGTTTAACCAAATATCTGGGCATCTGTGGCCCATGTAAGTTGATATATAAAATTGCCCATCACAGACAGTAAGCTGTAGTTTCTCCATCTAGAGGTCTGCAAGCTGAGGAGTCCATCAAAGGAAACAGAGATAAAATAGTATGAAAATTATATCCAGTTAAATTAAGCACTGTTACTATTTAAAATTAATTTTAATAATAGTATTTTCAAATCTTTTCTCTCTGAGAAATAATGGCACTCTTAATCCTATGTGGTTAAAAGCAATATCTGCTTCATGATTTGCTCTGGTTTCTCCTCTTCTCTCTGAGACCAGGGTATGCATTATCCCACTACTCACTTGAGTAAATTAAGGGAATTCTTAGCTACATAGTGTGCAATTGCCTAGTTTCTGGACTTTTAAAAGAGCATTCTTATTCACCATATATTCTGGGCTTTATCATGGAAAACTTAAGAAAGTTCTGTTTTCCTACAAAACACTTTGGAAAATTTTGTCATGTTTTTCCTCCTCCTCCTCCTCCTCCTCCTCCTCCTCCTCCTCCTCCTCCTCCTCCTTTCTCCTCTTTTTAATTCAGGCAACTTATTTTCAAAGGGATCTTTTGCCTGCCCTTTCTCTGGCTATAAACTGCAAAAGAGTTATCCTAATTGTTGCCAAAATCTTTGGGCTTAATGATCCTTTCTACGCAGTACAGCAAACATACTCCTTTGATTAAAACCTAGAATTTTGTATCTTAACTCCATGTAAACCACATTCACCACATGAAGACATCAGAGAAACAAAGCTAGGACAAGACAGGTACCTTCTGACAACTTTGGGATTAGGGAGTTTTCCTTTTATGATCATGGACTTTGAAAACTTGTCTGGAGATACGTGGTCTCCATGTTTTTGAATTGTTTTCTTGTTGAATTATCCTAGTATGTAGTAGATTTATATCTGAAAAATAAGCTGGCCTGCCACAGCGATGGTAAGGGGAAGTAAGGAAAGAGGCTGTGTGAGGGGCTCCAGTATTTCACTGGATGAGGAGCTGCCCCTGCAGAGGTCTATGGAACCCACCAGAGCCTGAAAGAGGAGGAGGAACTCATCTTGCAGTCAGGGTCTAAATCTTTCGTCAGTTTTCAACTAAAGGCAGGGTAGGGTCCATGTAAAGAGTCCTTATAGAGCGATCTCCTAAATAAGTATCTCAAAGAATAGCTTTACCTTTTCCATACTTACTCCAGGTCTCCAACATACTTTTTTTTTTTTTTAAGAGACAGAGTGTCAATCTCTTTGCCCAGGCTGGAGTGCAACGGCGTGATCTCAGCTCACTGCAACCTCTGCCTCCCAGGTTCAATCAATTCTCCTGCCTCAGCCTCCCGAGCAGCTGGGCCTGCCGCCACGCCCGGCTGATTTTTTGTATTTTTCGTAGAGACGGGGTTTTCACCGTGTTGGTCAGTCTGGTCTCAAACTCCTGACCTCAGGTTATCTACACACCTCAGCGACCCAAAGTGCTGGGATTACAGGCGTGAGCCACTGCGTCCGGCCCAACATACCTTTTTTTTTTGTTTGTTTGTTTTGTTTTTTTTTTTTTTACTTCACAGGAATCCCAGATACAGGCCATAGGTTTTTCTTTTTGTTCCCCCCTAGCTAGTTTTAAATTCCAAGTGACATCTTTCCCTGTGGGAAATCAGCAACAATAGAGCTATAGCTAGAGATTAAAGTGGGAGGAGCAGGCTTGGAGAGAAAATGAAAGGAAGAGATAAGATTAAAAATCAACATTCTATGCAAAAAAGAGCCCAGAGCAAAGGGCCTAAGTGGCCACTTCCTCCGTCTCTGTCATAACATCAGGCTGATTCCTGCATCCCGGCTGCCAAGTTCTTTATGGGTGAGTAGCTCTTCCTGAAGAGAAATCTTTGCATTTAAGAAAGCCTCATTGAACAATAATATATGCTCTTTTTATTTTTTTTTTAACTTATCTTAATTTATGTAATAGGGAACTGAGTGCCATTAATTCACTCCTGGATAGAGAGTTATTAATACTGAATGTGATCTGGTCTTTTATTTATAACCACTTTTCTTTTAACTCTGCGCTAGAATTAACTCAGCACTGCATTTCAGGTATTGATTTGGAATCTGAAAGTTTAATTTATTACCTCAATCAATATCAAGGGTATTTAGACAGCGTTTGCTTTACCCTTATGGAATGTCATTGTGTGGTTGTCCTCTGGTATCTCTCTCCTTTTTCTTTTCTTGGCTTTCTTTGGGTGTTTAACAGCTCCCTCAGGGCATTGCCAATTATTTATGACATACTTCTCCTTGTAAGATCTAGTTGGAAAACCTGTTCCTATGGAAACTGCTGTTTTCAAACAGGATGGCTCTAACTTCAAAACAATATCATCAAATATGCAACAGCACATATATCTTTTAATGACAAGCGTATTCTAATGATTTGTAAAATCAAATCTGAAAAGCTGAACAGGACAAAATGTATGGAAAGCCCATCTGATTGGGTGGGAGATGAAGAGATTATCTGAAAAGAAAAAAAAAAAACCTTCTGGGAATCAGTTTGACTTTGTATATTTAGGAAAGTCTGGTGAGAGGATAGCATAAGCTTTGAAATGATGTTCAGCAGGGACCTGTGACTATCTTGAACTACATTTAACAGAGATTGACTAAACCTGGGTTTTAACATTGCTGGTTTAGCATACCCTTTAGTAAACGACTACCAAAATCTGTTCACTCAAAGTCCAGTCTCTGGCAACCCAGCCCCAGATATTACATTTTATAACTGGAGTTTTCATTAGCTTATTATCCAGTCCTAGTTTGTTTTCCTTGTCCTACTGTTTATTCATGTCAAAGCCAAGGAAATGAAGGATAATGCTACCATGGAGTGAGGCTCCTCACACAGTGCTTTGTTAATCAGGTTACAAGGCAAAATCACTCTGTATCCTTGACTGATATTTTTTCTTTTGTTTGTTGAGACAGTCATTTTCTCTCACTGCATTCAAAACCAAATGTTGCTAGTTACCATGGCAATATTTTTGAAGTCAGTATCACTCTAATGTTCCCTCATGACCTATTATGATATAGCTTGGATTTGTTGTAGACTTCATTTGTCCATCAATCATACTGGAGAATTCTGAGGGAAGGAGAGAAAGTACTGAAGAATTCTGAGGGATGGAAGAAGGGGGGTGGGGGGAGAACAAATAACAGAGAATTCTATTATTGCGTAAAAATGTAAAAACGAGCCTAGATAACTTCGGCATAGCATGTTGTATTGAAGAAGACAAATCGTTATTTTAATCTTTATTCAATTGTAATGCAATATAAATAAATTCAGGCACAAATTATTAATTAAGTCTACTGTCAAGTATATGCTTATTCCTTGATTTTAAGCCAAGAGACTTAAATACTTAGGGCAAAAATCAGAACGTTCAGATTAAATGTGTGATGTTAGAGTTCCTGTTGAGGGTTCACAGTTAGAGGCTTTAGCTTGCTCACTCCAGGACTTGATTCATGAGTGGCAGCTTCTCCTTTATTGTACATCATTTCTGAATGAGGTCTAGAAGCATGGGGGCCCTAGGGAGAAAAACAGTCCAAAACATAAAGCAGTATCATGAGATTTCTACCTGCTCCCTGCTCCCTGATCCAAAGGCTATTAGAAGAGGAGGAATCTGATTATGTATAATCAGAATAAGCTTCATGTTTGTCCTGATCCTATCGTTTTTATTGTCAAAATTTTGGACTTGTGGCTCCTCACCTCCCTGGAGGCTGAAGTACAATTTGTGATAATTGGTAAAATTTAAGAAATCAAATGGGAGATGAAGAAAGTCTTATAAAACACAGGTGTAATACATTCCATAAACCTATATGTAGTATAGGTGTGGTAGAATTTTTTAGCAGAGTGACTTCTTAGGGAATAATAATGAAACAAAAAAGATTGAGAAGCACTGATCTAGGGCAAGTCCCACATTGTATAACAGGGCTGATATGGACTGGGTAGGGAAATACTAGGTAGAGAAGTGTGGGGTCCCTGACAAGAGTTCCTCCCTCAAGCCTGGACTCATGACACTAAATGAGAATGTCACACCCCCATTTTCCCGCTTCAATGTTGCCTTTTGGCCCATCGTGCCCTGTATCCTGTGCCCATAAAAAACCCAAACTCCACTGACAGAGGAGCAGAGTGGCATGGGCAGAGAAGGAGAGAAGAGAAGAGGCAGCTGGACATTGGAGACTATGGTTGGAAAGGCGTTTGCCAAACTTCAGAGGAAGATTATCTTTCCACTCCATCTGCTTTCCAGCTCTCCATCCCACTAAGAGCCACTTCCACCGCTCAATAAAATCTTTGCATTCATTATCCTTCAAGTCCATGTGAACCGATTCTTCCTGGCTGCCAGACAAAAACCTGGGTACCAAGAGGGCAGGGTGTAAAAGGCTGTCACCCTGACCCTTCACTGAGCTGGTTTAACACTTAGCTGTCTGTGGATGGCAAATGCCAAAAGAGCATTGTTTGTAACACATGGCCTCTGGGGCTCCAGAGATTGTGGGCAAACCCCAGATGCTGCTGCGGGCCAGTATGGGGTTTGTTTTCACCGATACCCAGATGCGTTTGCCCCAGCTCCTGCACCCATTTACCTGTGTGTTCCCCCTCACACAAGGGGTTTGAGCATGGTGGCCAAGTAAATGAGCCACCCCTGTTACAAGTCCTGCGAGGAGTTCGGGGGAAACTCTTCTGTCTCAGTGCCAGATAAGTTAGTTGACCTGATTTTCACAGTTACTTTGTGCCAATATAGCCCTCTGTCTCAAATCTCTTAAATTCCTCACAAAATTTCCACATTCATTAAGCAAATATTTATAGTCTATCTGTCTGCAATGTGCTGCAAGGTGTGTTAAGATTTAGAATACAAAACAAAACAAAACAAAACAAAAAAAAACCACACAAAAAACCTTGGTCTCTAATACCAAGGAGAGACTGAAAGACATCTGATGATTATAGAGCAATGTGATAAGGGCCATAACAGCAGTAAAATACCATATAGATCCCCTGCTGTATCTGGCACTCAGGAAGAGCTAATTAAATTCCTAAGTTGAACGAATGTTAATATGACTCACATTTCCATGAGCTTGACATTGGTTTTCTCATGTGAACTTGTTCTTTGGGAAACACACTATGTACTTCTTTAGGGTAGAACAGAATCAGGCAATATGTACTTGTCCTTTAGCAGCCAGATAGTTTCTGCTTGGCTGTGGGTATGCTCTTGCCACTGAACTTGGTTTTCTCGCCTATTGATGTCATAGGATTTCTCTGAGAATTAAATCTCTCTTTCTCACACAGACTCATCAAATCTACTCAAACTTAAGAAGGCACATGGGTGTTCTTCTGGCCAACTAAAATGGGGTCTGAAATCCAGTGCATTGTCCTGTCATTATTTTTATGGCCTGACTTTCAGTAAGCAGGGGATCAGGTACTTTATCGAGCAGCTAAATTTCTTTGCCACCTAATTGTGCTCTGGTGCCTGAGGCCTACTCTTTGGAGATACATTTTTGAACTCAGAGGATCTAACAGTGAGTCTTCAACATAAACTTTACAGACTGGGGTGATGAAAATCATTACATGTTAATCCCTGGCTTCTGGCACAAGCTAGTGGGGAGGCATGTAGCTTGCTCCGATTCAGTGCACTTTCCATTGAGTGCTGGAAGAATAAGAGGAAACCAGGTGTTCCCATATGAGTGATCTGTTCAGCAAGTGGATATCTGAAGGTGACTGTGGACTCTGGCTTTTGTGGAAGGCTTGTTGTGTCGGAATAAAGAATACCTAAATGAGAACAAGCAGAGGCTATTTATTCAGAGCTTGCTACAACAATGGAGTCAGCCACCATCACTTGCATTTGGTAGCGACTGAAAGACAGGCCAGGAAATGGCAAAGCTTTATAGCAAAAAAGTAAAAAAGAAGAAAAGGAAGACTGTATGTGTGCTGTGATTAGAGGTAGTTGGCAAAGAAAAGCTGGAGGTGGCATTTTGTATGATTGGTTTGGGAAATATGTTTCTCATTCTATGAGTTGTTCTGAGTTGGGGACAGAGAAAAAATTAGGGAATCTGGCAGTTGTTGAGCAAGTCTTGACTATTTTGGGCCTTGCAATTACTGCAAAAGTCACGGTTTGGCTTCTTGAACTGATTGTTGCAGAGGCTGCTGGTCAGAGTTCTATTTTCATACGTGGTCTGGTCACTGTCAATCTGTATATACAGCCTCTCATTTGATATGCACATTACTTTGCAACAGGTGGCATATTAAGCTGTTATCAGTCACTTAAAAATATAAATTTAAAAAATGAATAAAAATATAATACAAATATGAAAATAATATAAGACACTTCTAAGAAATAAGTTGGCCAAGAGAAATAAAGAGAGGCCTAGCTTGGATGTGTCAATAAACCTGGGAATAGCTAGGACGTGCATTTCCTGAGTTATTTGGAACTTGTACAATTTCTTCACCTCTATTCCCCCACAGTGATTAAAACTAAAAGTTTAAAATGAAAAGATCTCATGTACTTATTTCCCACAATACCCAGCAAAACACATTTGGGAGGGTTGTGTCATTATTGACAGCTGTCCTTGGAGACAGGAAAGTGGAAAGAGGCAACTCATGAGGTAGATTTAAAAGCTGGCTGAATCCTTGGAGTGAGAGTCAGAAATTAGGGAAGAGGGAAGGAAAATAAGTATTTGCTGAAGACCTGTTTTATGTCAGGTACTATGCCTAGAACTTAACAAATACTTCATTTAGTCTTTACAGGCAAGCTGCAAGGTAAAATCTATTCCCATTTTAGAGATGGGGAAAATGAGACATACAGATGGTAAATGATTTGCTAGTTTGCAGAGATTGTAAATGTAGGATCTGTTATCACTATGTCTGCATCAACATGACTTTGCTATTCCAGGAGACTCTTGCTCAGGAAGATAAAGATTGTAATTAACTTTATTATTCATTCCAGGGATTTCCTGGCCCATTCACTGTTCAATAGAAAGTCCCCATGGTGGCCAGGCATAAAAGGCTCACTTCTTTAATCCCAGCACTTTGGGAGGCTGGGGCAGGCAGATCACGAGGTCAGGAGATCGAGACCATCCTGGCTAACACAGCAAAACCCTGTCTCTACTAAAAAAAAAAAAAAAAAGCCAGGTATGGTGGCAGGCACCTGTAGTCCCAGCTACTCAGGAGGCTGAGGCAGGAGAATGGTATGAACCCAGGAGGCAGAGCTTGCAGTGAGCTGAGATCTGCCACAGCACTCCAGCCTGGGCGACAGAGCGAGACTCCATCTCAAGGAAAAAAAAAAAAAATAGCCAGTGGTCTATTTACTTTCTAACACTCTTTGAAACTCTCACCTCAAAATCCCCACTTTGTTGTTTCTACCAATCCAAACCTATTATACCAAGATCTTTACTCTATCCCAATCAAACCCCCACACTAAAAAATCTGCCTTAAGCCAGACTCCAAAATCTCAAGGAGTCAGACCTTGCTTTGCCCCCTACAAGACTCTTACTCAGTAGAGTTAGCAATAAATTCCATGTTGTTGTATCTTGTTGATTCATTCGTTCAACACTCATTTGACATATCTGTAGGACTAAATTGTGTAGGTTCTCTCCTTTCCATAATTTATTGATACATCCTTTTATTGATACATTTTCTTTGTCCTGTCTCCACTTTGTCACTTGGATTTACTTGGATGTGCCCATGCTGACACAAAGACAGACAGGCACATGCGCGCGCGCGCACACACACACACAAACAGACAATACCCTCATCTATATCTCAGTGTAACTTCAAATATGAAGGTACCATGCCGTTATTCTCTCCTTTTCCAGCTTTATGTAGGTGAAGTCTTAAACAGTAGCGGACCATAGCATCTGAGAAGAATATTATATATATTAATATGTAATATATAACATATGTAATATGTAAGTATTATATTACATATATTACACATACTAATTATATATGTATATATCTCTCTCTCTCCAATTTTCTCAAGTCTATGATAGAACACAACACTACAACACAGTCAAATCTAAATTGTAGAGCTGACCTGGTGCAGTGACTCACGCCTGTAATCCCAAAACTTTGGGAGGCTGAGGTGGGCAAATCACTTGAGGTCAGGAGTTCAAGACCAGCCTGGACAACATGATGAAACCCCGTCTCTACTAAAAATACAAAAATTAGCCAGGTATAGTGGCATGTGCCTGTAATCCCAGCTAATCTAGAGACTGAGGCAGGAGAATCACTTGAACCAGGGAGGCGGAGGTTGCAGTGAGCCGAGATCACGCCACTGCACTCCAGCCCAGGTGACAGAGCGAGACTCTGTCTCAAAATAAAATAAAATAAAATAAAATAAAAAGGAACTTTCAACACAGTTCATAAATGACTACTTGAAGACCAGATCAGGTAGGGTAGAAGGAAGCAGGAAGCTACTGAGGAAGAAAAAAAGTGACATAAGTTTCACCCTAACCTTTGATGTTTTATAAAACAGTTCGAAACAGTTTCAGTTCTGTTGTCTGGAACTCTTACTCCCAATGACAGAGTGGGAAGTAGAGTGGAAGAGTCAGAAGCTATTGACAATATAGAGATGGGAACCGTAAAAATTACAGGGTGATAAAAGGTTTTGAAAGACTAAAGTTGGTTTTTGAGGAGACTGAATGTTTAAACCAAAGTAAAAGTTTCTATGTTTCATTGCAATCTATAGTGCTACAGGCTGTATATTTTTGCAAAATCAGACAAATTACACATAGCTTTCAGGCAAGGGTGGGTTACAGTTTGCAAGGAAGAAACAGAGTATTTGACTCTAGAGGCTGCCCTAAACAGCTATGGGGAATCAGAACAACTGAATCTGAGTTACAACCAATTCCACGGTGTGTGAGTAGACACAGGTATCAAAAGTGGTTTGTTTATGCTGATACATTAAAGACATAAAATTATATTTTGGACAGAAAAGAATCAGTGGGTAATATCAGGTAATGAGTTTCTAATATAACATTTCAAGGTTGTTTTGAAATCCACTGTGGGCAATGCATAATCCAAACAGGAAGAGAAGACATTAGGTGTTATGAGGCGAGACGTTTCCCTTTGTGGTGTGCAGTGGGGCCACAGGAGCAGTCCTCTCCAATTTGCAGCCGGAGAATACTTGTTTGCTTCGAGTGATCAAGGAGGGAACTGAATAATAAATGACTATTCAAATGCCAAAGAGAATTACAGTTTTGAATCTTCTAGTATTTTAATCCTTAGAAATTTCAGGTTTCTAAACTCAGCATAAGTCATGGCATCAAATCCTCATCTGTCCAATTTCTGTTTTCAGCATGAAATTATGCAGTTTGTTTTGAAAAAATTAGATTATTTTTACTTTTTCAGTTTGATATTCACATACAGCATTGACTATTTTGGTTCTTAGTGTAGCGTAATTATTTTTTATAGTGCTATGATTTTTATTGCAATTAATATGTAATTTTTGCTGCTCTCCATACTCGGTCCTTATCCTATCCCCTGCTTTTTAAAAAAGTTAGCATTGTATAAGAAGGATAAAGTAGTAAGGCTAATATATGCCTGCTAATAACCTAACAGAAATGACAGTTGATGAACTGACTTCATGAAACAATTGGCATTTTATTAAGTAAAATAATTTAGGTATGTAGGCTTCATTTATAGTCAAAATATTCCAGTCAGATGTATGATTTCCTCATGGTAGAACTATGAATATTAAATGATTATATGTAATTTTAGCTTTATTTTCATTTCAAATAATAAGAATTATATCATTCAGAAACCCAGGAAATCTAAACCAAAATCTGCAGGTCTATCTTGGTTATTCCATGAAAATATGAATTTACTATAGGATTATAAAAAAGGAAGACTGTACTTTAAAACTTAACCTATATTTCTAAAGTGTGTGAGACAAAATAAGGAGATTTTACTTACTGTGATTACAGAATTTTCAGTATTATTTTTTTCTAAGAAATACATGTCCTTCTCCCTTCTTGAAGTTCCTGCAGTGTTTTTAGGGTTTATAGTTGATGGGGGCACATAAACAGAGGTGACTATAAATCCAATGTCACATCCATTAATTTCTCTCAACAAAATAATGGAAAAAGCAAACTGAAGAAACTTTGCTTTATACCCAAGAGAATTTCTAGAGTATTCAACACCTACATTCCCAAAGGAAAGGGAAAAGGAAGCTAAAAGGAAAGAATCCATCAATTAAACTCAATTATCCATAAAATTATTGAATTGAATTGGATTCAAATCACTGTGCAAAGTATGAAAATAAGTACAGTCTGTGCCAGTCAGAATGGCAATTATTAAAAAGTCAAGAAACAATAGATGCTGGCGAGGCTATGGAGAAATAGGAATGCTTTTATGCTGCTGGTGGGAGTGTAAATTAGTTCAACCATTGTGGAAGGCAGTGTGCTGATTCCTCAAGGATCTAGAAGCAGAAATTCAATTTGACCCAACAATCCCATTACTGGGTATATACCCAAAGGATTATAAATCATTCTACTATAAAGACACATGCACACGTATGTTTACTGCAACACTATTTACAATAGCAAAGACTTGGAACCAACCCAAATGCCCATCAATGATAGAGTGGATAAAGAAAATATGACACATATACACCACGGAATACTATGCAGCTATAAAAAGGAATGAAATCATGTCCTTTGCAGGGACATTGATGAAGCAGGAAACCATCATTCTCATCAATCTAACACAGAAGCAGAAAGTCAGACACCATATGTTCTCACTCGTAAGTAAGAGTTGAAAAATGAGAACACATGGACAGAGGGAAGGGAGCAACATACAACAGGGCCTGTTGGTGGGGTGGAGGGCAAGCGGGGGGGAGAACATTAGGACAAATACCTAAAGCATGCAGGGCTTAAAACCTAGATGATGAATTGATAGGTGCTGTAAACCACCATGGCACATTTATACCTATGTAACAAACCAGCACATTCTGCACATGTATCCTGGAACTTAAAAAAAAAAAATCCATTGTATGTGTTGAAGAGTACATGTTACCCGTGACTATATTAATGGTAAATTAAGTATATTTTTCACATAATTTATAAATAAAGCACTAAAAAATAAGTACAGTTTGGTCAGTGCTTTCAAAGATCCTCTCCCCCTTTCCTAGTGAGACCTAGATTTTCCTTTGGGAACCCTTCTCTCCTTCCTTATGTAGCAGCTAAACGACCCTAAGCCCAGTTTCAAGGATGTGTCTTAATTTGTCTAAACCAGGGATTGGGAAACTTTTTCTCTGAAGGGCCAGAGTGTAACAATTTTAGGTTTTATGGAGCTGAATAGTCTCTTTTGCAATTTACCTCTACCCTTGTAGTAGCCACAATGAGAACATAAATAAATGGGTATGGCTGTATTACAATAAAACTTTATTTACAAAAGCAGGCTGTGGGCCAGATTTGCTCCCTTTGCTCTATGCAGTTTGTGGCAGTGCCAACCCCTGATCTAAAACAAACTCCAGTGCTACAGTGACCAGTTTAGGCTGGAGCCAATCAATCTATCACATTTCTGTGATTAAAAGAGATTCTTGACAAGCAGGTTCAGTCAGCAAGAAACTCAAAATTTCATTTTTCAATTATTATGGGATAATATATCCTGTATCTGTCTTGGGTGAAAGAGAAAATTATGGTTGCTGCTAGCAGCCAACATACTACCATGAGGGAAGTCATCTCTGAGGATGAAGCCAACACACAGAACTGAGTGAAAATAATTGAAGAGTCACAGATATTTGGACCTCAGCTTCTGCTTTAACCATGCCTGAAAGTCTGTTCTATTTCTCAACTTCTCAGTTAAAATTGTGTTGTATTAGCAGCATGAGTGAGTTTTATGTTACTTATAACTGAAAGATTCCAACTATTACAGACCTACACGTACATGGAGTAAAACAGTATGAGTGCTACAAAAGAATTGCCAAATGTCATAGAGGCTCAGGAAACAGAAAATCATAATTGGTTCTAAAAGAGTTTTATTACATGATGACATTTGAGACAAACTTTTTAGATTAGATTTTGTAGCAGAGATGAAAGATAAGAAGCAGCATGATAAAATGTTCACAGGTGGCAAAGAGTGGGTTGAATTCGTGGATAGTCAAATATTATAGTATGATGGAAGCACAGAATTTCCAAGGAGGAGCAGTGGGGAATTGACCTGGAGCCAGTGCGGGGAATTGAATAATGCTTCAGATGGGAAAACGTGAAGGTGAGTAAGAGGGTCTGGCAATGAAAATGAGATTTCCAACAGGACCCAGAAAATTTCTGAGTTTCTGCCTTGCAATGTGGCAGTATTGAAAATTAATCAGGAAAATAAGCTGGATATGAACCTTCTCCAGGCATACGTACATTTCTGAGGAACCAAGGAACTATAAACAAACACCGAGTTTTATCTCCCAGGGTCCTTCTGAGGGAAAATACTGATGTAGTTAGTAGAGAAGTATTGAAAAAGGAACCACTTGGGGGTGATTGAGATGATACCTCCAGCAACAAGTTTAAGTGACAACAGATTGTCACTAAATTACTTTGAGTAGGGTAGATTAGTTAACTACAGGGCTTTTGTTTTGCAAAGCACTGTATTCAAGTTTGGTACCAGTGCTGATTGGTTTATATAGTAAATGAGAGCCAGATTACTACCAGCACTTTTTCTGTCCTTCCCCATTAGAGCCTTTGGCTTCTCCTAAACAATGGCCAGCCCATTGAAAGTGATTATCAGTTGTTAGAGGCACCAAATTATCAGTCAGTCCCATGTGCCCTCATGTCACTAGCCCATCTTGCCTGCAGGTGCCCACTGAAAGGATGCTGCTTTTCAGGAGGAAAACACTTGGAAATCTGGATCTATTGTACAGACCAAAAGAATCCTGACTGTTCAGTCACATTGTGGGAGTTATAAACCCACTACGTGCAGACACTCACCATGTTAGGTGAGGAGAATTCAAAGATGACTGAAACAGTCCCCACTCGCAGAAGCTGGGAAAGTTCCCTTTTGCTGAAGTCCACCCACCTTCCAGCACACCTTACTCCCTTCCATTCTTCTCAGCCTTCTGTACTTTGTCATTTTATAAATTAGCATCTGGCTCTGATCTCAAAAACTGCAGTGAGACAAAGCCTGGGGTTAATTCTCCATTTCAGCTGCCTTGATTAGCTACTAATTAAATGTTTTGTTAGAAAACCGCCCTTAATAAGCAACTAGATTATATTAATTATCTGTTCCTTAGATCTTCTAGAACAATAGTTTCTCACCCCTGACTGTCTATTACAATTATCCAAGGGGCTTTAATAATACTCAGGCTAACCCCCACCCTCAGAGATTCTGATTTAATTAGTTTGGAGTGGACCTGAGCATAGGTATATTTTTAAAGCTCCCCTGGGTGACTCTAACAAATAGACATGGTACAGAGGGACTATTCTGGACTTTTTTTTTTTTGAGACAGAGTCTCGCTCTGTCACCCAGGCTGGAGTGCAGTGGCCAGATCTCAGCTCACTGCAAGCTCCGCCTCCCGGGTTCACGCCGTTCTCCTGCCTCAGCCTCCCGAGTAGCTGGGACTACAGGCGCCGCCACCTCGCCCGACTAGTTTTTTGTATTTTTAGTAGAGACGGGGTTTCACCGTGTTAGCCAGGATGGTCTCGATCTCCTGACCTTGTGATCCGCCCGTTTCGGCCTCCCAAAGTGCTGAGATTACAGGCTTGAGCCACCGCGCCCGGCCTATTCTGGACTTTTATTCCATACTATCAAGAAGCCTCTTGGAGCCAGCCTGCTTTTCTCTAGTGTCACTCTGAGAAAGTGGTTGTTAAATGGTTTAGAATGTAGCCAATCCTTGTGGCTCACCACTCTTCCCTGTACCCTCTGGTTTCTGGACAAGGCTTCTTAAATAAAGAGGTGCTGGGTGAACTTGGTTGACACCTGAGGAGGAAGTGGAGCGGCTGAAGAGTTGCTCTGTGGTGCTCTCCTCCATGTAGTACTCAGAATCTCTCTCAAGGCCAGAGGCCAAGGGGAAAAGAGAGTGAGCTAATACCTTACGTAGGAACAGAAATGAAAGCTGCTGAAAACAGGCTATTCATGAAGTGTGGGGGAAGGTGGAGGGCCAGAAAATAAGAACTTTTGTGGAAAGTTGCATTAAGCTTTAAATTTTATGACAACAACCTCCTTTGGATTCCAGGGGCCATATATTTTGAGGGCTACGGCTATTTCTTATGTTTCATATTTTTTAAATAGCCAACTAAAAATGAAAACTGCTGCTGAATTTCCTGAATGTATAAGTTCATCCTGCAAAGAAAAAACTCCTTGTTGGCAGAAAGCCTTGTGTCTCGGTAGGTTCCGTGGTTCCTCTTGCCTCAATCTTTGTTCTTTCCACATACTTTTCAGGATTAAACCCTAGGCTTCATTTGAGGCTCCCCCTCATTTTCCTGGAGTTTTTTCCTTCTAATCTCTGCCACATTCTGTGTTCACCCCATATGTAGAAATTGTCAGGATGCTAATATTCTCAGTAGCTCATTATAAAAAAAAAACCAAATGGTCATTTTACAATGCCCTGTGCAACCTTAGGTGTTAGATCGAGTAAACCCAACTGGTCCAACAATGTGTTTCATTGGCATTTTTTTTCCCTTTCATTCCAAGCTGTCTCTCTCTCCCGGCTGAATGCAGTAATTCACAGCATTTTGCGTTTTAATAAAGCTCTCACAGGACACTCTTATAAAAACCACAGAATGTAAGATTTTATTACAAATTTGTGTCATGGACTTAACAACTTTGACACCTGAGTTCCTTATGTAGTCAGGTCAAGTGATATGGTTCATAATGAATTGATATTTCTTATAGGAAAATAGTACTGCTGTCACTACTACTACATGTCCCCAACAAATAAATACTTTTAAAATTCTATTTTGTTTATTTTCTCTATTTATTCCCTTTATCCACAATCCCATTTTCCTTTTCAACTGCAAGAACACATTCTAATGTGTTTAATAGATATCTTTTGTTGGTGTATATTCTTGCAAAACCTGTCTTTTCGTTGTGATCATATGAACTTTGGATTTAATTTTTAATTTTCTTTATAGATTTTTTTTTGTGTTCTTATTTCTACAAGAATGCTCTTTTCTCCCCGCATTGAAAATCCTTAGTAATCCTTAAGTAAAGGAAGGGGAGACTCAATACTTACTAACCTTTGCTAGGAGTTCAATATGTTCTAGTCTCAAGAACAACAGTGTTTGCTGAGAAAACTCATCATCAAGGGTTACTTCACTCTTGTGCTCATGTTTCTAGGGCCTGAGCATGGTTTCACTCTTGTCCAAACACATAAGAACAATAGGATGATGATGCTTTTGCAGGTGGCACCAGTGTCCAGAGACTGGTAGTCTATTACATTATTTGCGTGGAAGTGGTTAGAGAACATTCTTTTCTAAGTTTCCAGCATCAGCCAGAATCCCAGAATCACCATAGCCTTAAAAAGATGAATATTAGGAACACAATTTCTGGTGAATAAAATAAGAATTAGGAAGAAATCCCTGTTCTCCTGCTTTTATGTTCTTCTCATCTGTCTTTTTATTTCCTCCTACACCCAACCATATTTTGTTAACCACTTGCACTGTTTAACTGAATTTTCTAATAGGTAGCCAATGTGCACCTTCACTCTACAGACATGTTCATGGAGCAGAAACGCACTGGACCAGGGGTTTGGAAACCTGGACACTAGACCTGTTCTCTCACTGACTTTCATTGTGAACCGGGCAAAACACTTACCTGATCGGTCTCGATTGCATTTTATGTTGATTAAGTTACTTATAGTCTTGAGATCTCTTCTACTTCCATGGTTCCAGTATGTTCATTTTAGGTCTCTTGAGTATAGAGGGTATGTGTGTGTTGATAGTCGCATTTGGGACTGGGAAAGTTAAAACCGTGGGTTAATATTTGCCCCATTATCATGTGGCAAAGAGTCTGTGAATCTTTCTGAGGGTTCTTTGTCATTTCATCCAGTTTTATGTTCTAATTACTCACACTTACTCAAACTATGTTAAAAGTGGGAACAAACTTCATTTTAAGCAGAAGAGCATTTCTTGTAAGCATAAACAATAGCTCTGACTGTAACAAGCTTCTTTGTTATGAGAAATAATCACTTATTAATAACCTGTCTTATGACTTGCACTGTGATTAAATGCTTTTTCAGAGTATCTTGCCACATTGTAATTCACTAGGAGTAGGAAATGAAATAAGGAATTTAGTTTGCTGAATTGGAGTGAGGGCCGGCATCAAAGGCCTTTTCACTCCAGATCTTCCAGTGCCAGCCTATTCCCTAGGCTACTGGGGCCTACCAAACTTTGAGTTTCTAACTTTATAAGACACGTACAAGGTTGGACATACTACATTGTTCAATGCTCAAGTGATATTTTTAACTGAGAGCCAAAGAGCATAAGCATTTTTAGCAACAGAGATAAACTAAGAAAATTTCTGGGACAAGTTTTTAAAGCCAAAGTATCAGATCAGTTATTAAAACAAATGAGTAATAGTAATCACAGTGCCCCCAAATTTTTATAGCAGCTTATATTTTCCAAAAGGCATTGGTGTATATTGTTTTATTTGCTCCTCTCACCCACACCAAAATAGGGGTAGAGAAAGTATTATTATGCTCCTTCAGTCCTGAGGTCCAAGAAGCCAACTAATTTGCTCAACTTTGCATAGCTTTACAAGAGAGGAACTGAAACCAAACACCAGATTGTTTGACTTCAAATCTACTGTGCATTTCGTGTTATAAATTTAGGAGAGCTGTGAGAATTGGGCGCTGGAAAGATTACTGTAAAAATAACTGGCACTTGAATCTTCACAGCCCCATATATACAGGCATACACGTTGATGCAAAGTTGTTGGAGCAAAAGTAAAGAATTGACAGAAGTAACATCTAAGACCCAATCTGGAGCCAACACTAGAGTGAATCTAAAGCTCCTACTACAGATTTCCTCTCTCTATGAATCCTAGATCATCCATGATAAAAGGAAGGAAGTGGTGTCATCTTGTTGGGGATGAAGACTGAAGGAAGAAGAGATTCCTCATCATGACCAGGAGTAAACATAAACAGAAAAAGCACAGTGACTCTAAGGAAAACCTGAAATCTTATCTCCACTGATAAACACAAGCCCTAATTCTCCAACATAGCTGAAAAATCTCTATGTGGCTGGGAGAGCAGAGCTCAGGATAAGAACTTTGTCCTTTAGGGCGTTCTTATTGCCTGTCAGGTCCTGGGGGCCCTGCTTTCTCTTTAGTGTTCTCTCCTGAGCTGTAATTCCCAACAGAACCACTGAAACCCACCGGGAATATTTAGATAAGACTTTAGCAAAGGCTCTGGGTTAGTAAACGGAGAATAATATATAAAGAAAAAAGTGGTGAGAGAATCTTGATTCTTCTGAAGCTCCTCTCTCTTAGTTTATGGCAGGGATGGACAAAGTACAGTCTGAGAGCCAAATCAGGCTTGCTGTCAGGTTTTCTAGAGGACACAAACTAACAGTGTTTTCTACATTTTTAAACAGTTGAAAAAATCAAAAGAAGAATTTTGTGACATGTAAAAATATGTGCAGTTTTAATTCCAGCCTTCACAGCTGTAATGGAACACAGCCATGTCCATTTGTTTACACATTTTCGATGACCATTTCTAAATGGTGAGGGCACAGTTGAGTAGTTGTGACAGAGTCCTCCAGAGCCTAAAATATTTATTATTTGGACTTTCACAGAAAAAGTTTACCAACCTGTAGTATATAGCCTCTCTTGTCCCAAATTGTAGACCTATTTTGCCAATTTTTAGTCAATAGAAAATATTCTGAGGGATTCACACCATTGGGTTACACAGAGAAAAGAGGAGAACATGAACTGATAGCTACAAATGTTCTACATATGTCCTAATCTTCTATAGAGGGAAGAGAGACATTGCTCCCGATGGAAAGTTAGAATAGTGATGTAAAGAAGGAGAGATGAGAGTTAAAAGGAGATATTATTATCCTGGTATTGAAAAAAGACATGGAGAATCTTTGTTCAAGTTTGTAGTCAATGCTGTAAAATAAAATATCTATTATTTATAAATTGTTAATTTCTTAGAGGGAAACAAAAACTCACATCCTGTTTTCCTAGGAAGACCTTGCTATGGACTGCATTGTGGCCCCCAAAATTCATATGTTAAAGCCCTGATCCCCAGTATGATTGTATTTGGAGAAGGCACCTTTGAGAGGTAATTAAGTTGAGATGAGGTCATGAGGGTGGGATCCTCATGATGGGATTAAAGCCTTGGTAAGAAAAGATACCAGGCAGCTTCGTCCCTCTTTCTGCCATGTGAGAACACAGCAAGAAGGCAGCTGTCTGCAAGTCAGGAAGAGAGCCCTCACCAGAACCCAACGATGCTGACACCCTGATCTTAGACTTCCAACTTTTGGAACTATGAGAAAATAAATCTCTTTTTTTTTAAAGTCATCCAATGAATGGTATTTTGTTATGGCAGCTTGAGCTGACTCTTACAAACCCCATGGCAGGAAATGGAAAGGTAGAGGTTTGAAATCCCTCTGTATTTGATCTACTAGTTTGAAAGCAAGGAAAGAGAGCTAAGCAGAGGGCCTTTCTTGCTTGTGGATGGTGGTATCAGACACAGTGGCAGTGGTAGCTACTCCAGCAGCGATACAATGTGGTGTAGCAAAGGCTGGACCCCAGCAGTTTAAGTTATGCATTGGTACACAGAACAGCACGGTAGCTGCTCCAACGAAGAAGACATTCAGGGTGGGGTAGCAGGGGCATTTCTAGTCAATAACAAGAAAGCAGAGCAGCTACTTAAGACTCAGAAGTTAGCCTAGCGTAGAGGCTTGCACAGTCCAGCAAAGAGAAGTCAAGCAAATTCTGGTAAACAGCATGAACTGGCTGTTGGTTAGCAAGTATATATCACTGCTTAGCAGATAAATGTGAAGGTGTATGTGTGTGTGTGCTTCGTAAGTAGGGTAATGAGGGAACTGTAGTCCTTTGCGGTTTTGGAGGAAAGCTCTTGGTGTGGTGGTCTGTGGTGTGTAGTTTTCTAGTGCTGCATAACAAATGAGCACATGTGCAGTGTCTTGAATCAGCACAGATTTATTATCTCACCATTCGGGAGGTTGGAAGTTTGGCAGGTTCAGCTTAGAGTTAAGAAGGCCAAAATCAAGGTATCAGACAAGCTGGTTTCCTGTTTGGCAGCTCTAGGGAACAATGACCTCCAGGCTTACTCAGGTTCTTGTCAGAATTCAGGTCTGTAGGGTTGTAGTTCTGAGGTTCCTGCTTCCTTGATGGTTGTCAGAAAGGGCTACTCTCAGCTCCTAGAGGTCGCCTAAATTTCTTCATTCTCACATGGTCCCCTCCTCCATCTTTAAGGAACAAGAGCATGCCAAGTCTTTCTAATGTTTCTGAATTTCTTTTCTGCCTCTAAGTACATATGTGATTATGTGGGATCCATCCCAATAGTCCAGAATAATCAATTTTAAAATTAACTGATTTGTAACTGATTCATAGCCTTAATTACGTCTGCATAGGCCAGTTGGCCATCTAACATAGCATGTTCATGAGCCTGATATATAATATTCAAAAGTTCCTGGGATTGAGGTGTGTAATATGTGTGTTGTGAGGCAGAGAGTAGAATTCTGCCAATCAATGTCGATGTGTACAAGCAGCCACAAAAGAGAATGGCACATTTAGGGTTACCTTAGAGCAACCTCTCATAGATCATGTTCCAATTAAATAATCAGAAATTGTTAGTGGGATTTTGACTTGTCCAGTTGCTAGATTAATGTATGTAAAGAGAATTGGACTTTCCCACGCTCTGCCTAGGAACTTACGCCCATTAAATTTTGTGTTACAAGTGGATACAGCTTGTTGATTCTTTTTATCATTAGAAGGGTAACTTTTCAATTAAAAAAAAAAAAGATTAACATACATGGTACCTGGAAGTCTCTAACTTACTGGAACTTTTATTGGGGATTTCTGTTGCTCTTTTAAAACATCCCATCCTATCCTCCCTTTTTTTCAACAATGGAAGATAATTTGGGTGAGCGGTTGGGGCTTGTTTTATAATCAGATTTGTATTTGTTTTGATTTTTAAACTTGCCTGTACCTGATTTTATTTACTTTTTCTCTTTATTGTGTTTAGTTGACTGGCACTAGTGTTTCCTGAAAGATCTTGAGTCAATTCTGCCATCAAAATGATTTGCTTTATTGTGTTTTTAGCTTAAATTGAGTTTAATTTCAAAGTTACTGAGAGCTTGTGTATGAGCTTGTTTCTTCCCAGCATATTCCTTGGTTCTTGTTTGGCATTGTCTACTTTTGGCATAGTTTTGACTTTGCCAGAATATCATATGGTTGGAGTCATACAGTAAATAGCCTTTTTGAATTGGCCTCTTTCACTTGGTAATAGACATTTAAGGCTTCTTGGTGTCTTTTCACAGCTGCTTTGACTTTTAAAATTGCTTTCTTCCTCTACTATATTTATTTCTATATCAATTTGAATTGCTTATCTCTTATTTGGAATTGAAAAATATTTCACCTTGTGTCATCCATTTTTTCTCTTTTCTTTGGTAATTATGCTATTCAATTTTCTTTATAACTTTTCTTACCATTCTAAGTAGTAAATACCGGGTTTCCTAGCTAATTTGGGGGGAGGGGCTAGTCTTTATTTATTTTTCAAATAGCCTTTTTGTGATATTTGAGGGTTAACAATTCCTATTAGCCAAACTCATGCAGATGTTAAGAATTAGAAGATCACCATTGACAACCTCAAATATAGTAACTGAGTTTGGCAAGGTTTTCCAGTGGATACTAAACTTTTAGGTGGAATGTGGTTGGAATACAGGACATTTAGTCAAACTCAATTGATTCACTCCACAAATTATTTACTCATTTAATTCTGGAGGGAAAATGTACTCTTATAAATAGATCTGGCAGTCAGTCCCTTAACCGAGCAATCAAACTTAACATCACTATTAGTGTGACAACCTGACATCTTGTGTCTCCTAATGGGATATAATAAAAAGTACCAATACTACCTATGTTATTCTTCCCAAATATATTTAACCTGAATCCAGTAATAAAAAAGCAACCAGAAAATTCAAAATATGGTCTGTTCTTTATAATAACTTGCTTGGACACCTCTTGATAAAAAATCAAAGTCTTGGCTGGGCATGGTGGCTCATGCCTATAATCCCAGCACTTTGGGAGGCCGAGGTGGGTAGATCACCTGTGGTCAGGAATTTGAGATCAGCCTTGTTAACATGGGAAACCCCATCTCTACTAAAATTACAAAAATTAGGCAGGTGTGGTGGTGCATGTCTGTAGTCCCAGCTACTCGGGAGGCTGAGGCAGGAGGATCACTTGTACTCAGGAGTTGGAGGTTGCAGTGAGCCAAGATCGTGCCACTGCATTCCAGCCTGGTGACAGAGTGAGACTTCATCAAAAAAAATAAATAATAAATAAATAAATAGATGTCTTGAAAAACAAACAAACATGAAAGTACATGATATCTAAATTAACAGAGGCTAAAAAGGCATAACAGTCAAATGCAATGCTTTGACATTCATTAAATCCTCTATATTAACAAGTTATAAAATACATTTTTGGAATAATTGGGGACATTTTGGGTAGTAAATAATACTGCTATTTTTCCTTTGCATAATGGTGTTCTTATCCTTATGAGATGCATAATTAACTAGTTAAGGGTGGAGTGTCATTATTTCTGTAACTGATTTTCAAATTGTATCAAAAAAAGTATGACATACCTTCAAAACTTATACACACAGAAAAAGAAAATGTGATAAAATGCTAACAATTGGTGAATATGAGAGAAGGATATTCAGGTATTTATTGTACCAGTCTTTCAACTTTCAATTTCAGAATTTTCAAAATATGAAGCTAGGAATAAAAATATGAAGCTGGGAATAAAAACCGTATAGCCAGAGGTGGATGTAATGAAGATCCTCAATGAGATGTATTGACCCAAACTGTTGAATGATGCACCTGCTGAACCTAACCTAGTTCAGGACTGCTCAGCAGGAGGTGGGTAATTAGAAGCTTTCAAATGTACTCTCTTCTACTACTGAGATGCCTGGAAGAGAGTTTACAGGTTACTAAAGAGACCTTCAGTCTGACCAAGAGTAAATGCCTTACTTCCTTTCCACCCTTTTTTGTTTACCTTCAAGTGATGTTTAGAAAGCTAAACAAAATTTGTCTTTCCTTCATTCCGTATTAAAACCTGAGCAAAAACTGATAGTCCACTTTCAGAAGTGTGCTTTCTTACTGACTTCTTTTAGGCACGGAGCACCAGCCTTCTTCTTCCAAATTATCCCTCTGTTCATCTTTCTTTGTTGCCATAACCCCTCTGTTTTCATTTGCTTTTTCATGTCTGACTCTGCCTCAGCCTTGAGGATTGCCCAAACACTGAGTTTATCAGGCTGTAAGGTTATCAAAGTTTAGTTTTTAGAACATGTATAGAACTTTTCCCCATCTTCACCATTTGGCTTATTTTTTTCCCAAATTTCCATGGGACACTAAAATTAGATTAAATTAACAATTTGAATTTATTCCATTAGAGAAATATCAAGAGTAAGTAGAATATGAAAGGTGAGATTTGAGTGTTTTACAAATTATTGACATAGTAAACTCCTCCTAAATTATGCAAGCCATTATAAGGAGTAAGGACTTAGAAGGATAGAAAAAGTATCGAAAAAAATTGAATGACCACATTAGGACTTTAAAACAATGGGACTGAAGCTGGCTAAAATATAGAATCTTGTCTGCCCATACAAAATTTAAATCAATCTTGAAATAAGCTTCACTCTCTCATTTTTTATTTGAATGAAAATACAGGGGAATGCATTTACAACACTGGGAGAAAGAAATGGACATGATTTTTATGTGTTGTCAATTGTTATATGTGGATATTCCCCTGTGAGCATGCTGCCTAAGGCATTTTCATGATGTAATTTATTTAATGTTTTTTGAGATTTAATTTAGCCAGTAATACATTCAAAATTCATTTAATGTCAAATTGTGTTCATTTAAGAATCTAGTGAGCCCTCCTGTATGCTTATAAATATGGAGTTTCATCCCTTTAGTCAATCTATTCTTAGTTTTATACTCTAGAAAAAATAAATATCTTACTTTCATGTACCATGAAATAACAAGATAATCATACCAATGCTGCATTTTCCTTCTACATAACTACTTGTTGTTTTTCACTGCAAGTATTGCATGCTATTTTAAGCCAATTCAGTTAAGCAACTACTTTGAAGTGGCTATGGGAAAAACCAGGTGCTGGTTTATGTAATGCTTTCATATATGAACATGACATAACTTGAAACATCAGATAATTTCCAGTCTTACATGAAGCATAAAGCTGAGCATCTTCCACTAGGTAATGAACCCAATTGGAATATCTTTTGCATAATTCTAATTCCTGTAGACTCAGAATTTAGCACTGACTTAAAGGAATACTTAGAAAGCATTCAATAAATGTTTGTTGAATCAATAAACATACTGCATATAAATAAATAGAATGCATTACCATGCAAGTGATAAACAAAATTCTATGAGAACGAAAACAGGGTAATGAAAAATTATACTTGGTTAAGATAAAATAAAAAGCTTTGCAGAAGAAGCACCACTTGAACTGAATCTTTAAAAATGATATTTCTGACCAGGCATGGTGGCTTATGCCTGTAATCTCAGGACTTTGGGAGGCAGCGGTGGGTGGATCATCTGAGGTCAGGAGTTCGAGACCAGCTTGCCCAACATAGTGAAACCACATCTCTACTAAAAATACAAAAATTTGCTGGGTGTTGTGGCACATGCCTGTAATCCCAGCTACTCAGAAGGGTGAGGCAGAAGAATCACTTGAATCTGGGAGGCAGAGGTTGCAGTAAGCTTAGATACTGCCACTGCACTCCAGCCTGGGAGACAGAGCGAGCTTCTGTCCCCTCACTTCAAAAAAAAATAGAAAATAGGGATGTTAATGCAAGGTGGGACACTGCCCATGGAAACACAAGTATGCACAATGGATAGTGGAAACTGGAATGATGCAGAATGCATTTGGCATTCACTCACTCAGTGGGTGAAGACTCACACACAGTAAGTATACAATGAGTGTTTGCTGAATAACGGCACAAATGTACACAGTGATGATGCCATCAATCCATAATTCAGCTTGGTTACATGAGTAAAGTATGCCAGAAGAGTTTTTTTTTTTTTTTTTAAATATATTGTGTGGTCTCATAAAGTAGTTTTCCTGAGACATTGAGATTCAGCTGTTCGTATGTATTTCTTCAAAATATTTGTTTCAAACTTCTTCATTTTGTTTAGAAGGAATGTATGAGTAGGTTTCAATTTCCAATCGATGGCTTCCTAAGTGTGTCCAAGTGCCTGTAGAAAGTGCCTCTTGTTCTGAAGGCTACCTTAGTATGTTTCATGTTTCAGGAAAATAAGATTACTCCTAAGAATGGAGTACTTTTTGTCTTAGACATGAGAAATCACTGAGGCACTGAATGACAAAGTCCTCAAAATATGGGGGAGACTACTGCTTGGCATCCTGGTTTGTTGTAGGAAACAGAATTTTGAAAAAAATCAGGCGGTCCTGGTTTCAAATCCTAATTCTGATTCCTATTAACATTGCTATTTTGAGACAGTTGCTTAAACTCTTTAAGCTTCATTTTTTCCTCTTTCATAAAATGGTACAAAATGCCTTTCAAGACTGTTGTGAGGATTAAATGAGGTAATGTTTATATCAAGCATCTGACCCCCAGTGAGTGCTCAGTACTCCCTAGTGGGCAAACTCTGAACCAATTATGTCAGACTGTTTCTCTTAAAAAATGGAATACAAACACATTGAATTCTTTCCATGTTGCAGTTCTGTCAGTTTATCCTTGTACACAATATTTCTCAAAGATGTTTACAATTTATCTGTCTCTCCAGAGTCTTATTCAAGACTTTGTATGCAGGAGGAACCTAATAAGTACTTCTTTAAAACAATTTCTATCAACACTTCATTCTGAGCTTACTTTGATTCCAAACAACTATGAACCATATCAATATCACTGACAGGTTTCATCTGTATATTGAATTACTGATTTGAATTGATAACGTGTCAACTCTGAAAACATTATCCCCAACAGCCTTATTAAGTAAGCAAACACCAATCATGTGGTTTGCTGTTTAAAAAAGTAGAACATAAAAACTTCTCCCTTATATAGGATTCTCATGTTTTATCGATTCTGCCAATTGTAATTTTTGTGTGTTATTTAGGTTATAATCATGTGTTGCCAAAATCAGCAAGAAGCAAGCAGGTATTTACAGTACAGTGGGTCTCACTTCAATTTGCTGCTGACCTACGTGCTGTTCGGTTACAATATTCTCCTTTCCTAATATGTGCAATTACCTCAATCCCTAATTTTAAAATTGCTTCTTTCTTTTGAGCTCTGAGGGTGTCCTTATGCAACAAGAGACTAGAGTTTCCAGAGTTTAGGTAAGCAGAAGCTAGTACATTGGAAATAAAAGTGACATTTTTCTTTATTTTAAACAAAAGGAAGCCTCTGATCTTTTAGCACGAAAGCAAAATTACTGGTATCTGCTCCTTTAATATATGCTAAGTAGCTGGTACCAAAAGGCAGGGCTCCTCTGGAGGATGAGTGAGTCAAGGACATTTTGTTCGATTTATAGGACAATATGCTGCTTTTCCATTGTTGGACAGGATCCTCATTTCCAAAAGTGGAATAGAGTGCTGCTTACAAAGGAAAAACAAACATTTTCAGCTGGTTAGATTTGAGATGTTGAGTGAAGTTCATTATAATGCCTGTAGCACTTTTATTTGATCTTGGAGGGCTTTTCATATTCTTGAAGCTTTTGTTTCTCAAGGCTTTGTTGAGATATTCAAACAATATTTAAAACTATATTGGAGGCAGTATATTTAAATATTCTTGCCCCTAAATATTTTCATTTGTGTTACCAGTCAAACATAATCTTGTATTTATTAACATTTAGCCAAAGATTAATTATGTGAGAAACAGGAGTATAAACATCTTTCTACCATTTGAGATAGTTGGATGGGAAGGTGGGGATAGGAAGGAAGAACTATTTGCAAAAAAATCCTCAAAGCCACTCTGAAGGGAGTAAGAGGAAGTAAGAGGAGTTTAAATATAGAATATATATATATATAGAATATATATACATAAATATAGAATATATGTATATATATAAGCTTCAGGAAGCTCAGTACAATGGTAACTGCAAACCTACCTAAAGTAAAGAAGATAGGGTTATGCCATCTGGTTTGTGTGGTCTGTTTGTCCTGATTTCCTCACCTATTTATTTGCAACTTTTTATATCTTGTGCTTTCCTATATTTTAAAAAACCATCTGAAAACTAAGAATAAAGCAGAGACACAAATGTATAGTTATAAATCAGTTCCCATTGTTGGATAAAGTAATTAATAAAGAAGGATTACACTCTTTCCTATTTGTTCTCTGAAAGTGTTTTAAACATAGACATTTTTAAAGGCACCTTGAAACACAGAAAAAATTATGTTCTCCATTTCCTTTCCCAAGAAAAAGAAAAGTGTTGTATTTACTTTGGCCCTGGATACAGGTCAAGGGCAAAATGTTGCATCATAATTTTGTAGAAGCAATTTCGCTACACTACAAGTATATGGCTTCTGGTGAAATAATGATTGGATAGGTGGGTAAAATCTTGAGAATCAGGAGGATGGAAAATTAGCATTTCTCTTAGAGCAGTTCGCAAAGTGTGGTCCCTTGATCAGCAGCATCAGTATTGTCTGAGAACATGTGAGAAGTGCAGAATCTCTGGTCCTACCCCAGTCCTACAGAAACATGAACTTAGATAATTCTGATGTGTGCTTAAGTTAACCATCTTAGACTACCCATTCTCCATATGAATGAACTCAGGTTGGCTTTTCCCTCTGTCCTACCTTTAAAAAATCATTTAAAAAATAATACAAGCTTGTTAACTAAAACCTGAGAATTAAAAAATAAAAAAAAAGAGTTGAGAAAGCAGAGGAGGAAGTGAAGGAGGAGAGGGACAATGACAAAAGCCTGTTGCTCTACTATCCAAATGCAAAAATGGACATTTTTGTGATTTTCCGTTATTTTACTTTATGCTTACTATGTTTTTCACTGTGATAAAAATGTTTAAGCATCTCTATATTAAGGCCTGCATTTAAAATTTAACAATTTTTTTTTCATGTTATTGCCTGGATTTGTAAGTCTCAATTTTATTTATTTAACTATCTGCCTATTGTTGGACATTTATGTTTCACAATTATGGATAACCCTGTAGTAAATATATGTGTGCATAAAACATTTTCTACATTTTTAAGTATGTCTTCAGTAGTGTCCTGTAAGTAGACTTCTGGGTCAAAGTAAGTGATTATATGTACTTTATTAAGTAAATGATTATATTTACTATATTGAGATGTTTTTATTGGTGAAAATGTGAACACTGTCCTGACTTTAAGATCCTCTTATTTCTGAGGCATATAGCGTTAGCCCACACAGGAGGCGTGAATCTTCAGTGCTTTCTTTTCTTTCTTTTTAGCCTATTTACATTTCTCTTAAAGTTTGCAGCAAATCTTCCTAAATTTTGTCCCAAGCCCAATTCTATTCTAAGTTTATAGTACTGCCTGTATCATCCTCGATGTGCAGGTCTTCAGAGGAAACTTTGAGGGTAAACTGGATGCAAGACCAGAGCCTCAGTCGCTTTTATGTGTAACTATCTCTGGACCTGACCTAAAAGTTCTCAGATTATTTTTTCAGCCTCCTTTAAAAAAATGTTGACATATCCCTCCTTTTTCCCCACCAGTTTACTTTCATGTTCATAGTTAAAGTTCCATGTTCTTATTTTAACATCCCATGGCCTCTAATCACCTTTCTTCAAGTACACTGAAGCTCCACTTACTGGCTTCTTTTTTCTTTCTTTTCTTTTCTTTTTTCTTTCTTTCTTTCCTTTTTTTTTTTTTAGTCTTTGCTTTTTCAAGATTCTATGTGACCCTTTTCTTACTCTCCTTTAAATCTATTTGCAAAAGAGATATGTTTGTAGTTAGGGGAAGGCTATGTACTTAGTATTTATTCTCTTATCCTGGGTCTAATATTTTTGCCAGACCCACCTATCCATTGGTGAGTTTGCAACCAGCCTGGAATCCTACAATTGTCTTGTTCCCATGTGTTTTCCTAATTTTCCTCATTATTTCTCTGTGTCTCTATTTTTCAACTTCCCTCTGCTTTTCCCTGGGCAATTACTCCATTGTTGATGTTTTACACAGGAATCAGAGGGAAAAGAATGGGCAAGCATCACTATGCTCCATGCCATAGAATTCTTCTTTTGAGATTTTACCCAGGCTTACCTACTCTAGAGCTATGTGGCTGTGAGTTGGAAATCTGGAGCAAGAATGGAGTATTGAGCAAAAGGCCCTCTGCTTATTTTTCCGTAAATGGTTCAGAATGGTTGCCAAATCGATGAACTTTTGAAAAGTCATCTTTCCTTTGCTTATAGAATATTTAACGAAACTGCCTTCCGTTTTTCAGTCTAGTGGGGAAGCCCATTTTAATGACTTTACTTCCACAGAAGCCTAAGAGAACGTAGGTTTGAAAGTGTTTAATGTACACCCAGGGAATAGCTTATATGGTTGGAGAACTCTATTAAGGTACAACAGGAATTTGGGAAACTGGCTCAGTGTTAGGCTAATATGAGTAATCCAACCAGCATTTTTGTGCCCTACTTCATTGTTTACAGCCTCCTCAATGCATTACTTTCTTTGTACCATGTCTCTAGATTGTATACCCCTAGGAAGAACCAAATGTCAAACTGTTTTTCAAATGAGTGGTTACATAGTTCATTTCATGTTTTTCCCCCTTAAATGAAGGCTGAGAGAGCCAATGAGTATACAGAATGAGAGAGATAACTTCTGTTTAAAATGAAAGATTGATAAGCTAAGTGACACCTTCCCTAATGCTTATAAGAAGTAAAATCATTAATTAATTAATCAATGCATACCCACGTATTAGTAGTAAGTAAAGAGAACAACATCTGTGAACTCTTAAGTTCTGTAGAGGTCTGCTGGTGTTCTCAGAGAACAAATAGTATTAGGCAAGAACAGATTAAAGTAACTGAAAGCCCAGTCGAAAATCAATTAATTTATTGTTTCAACAACAGCCTTACACAAATCTATTTTAGAAAGAGTTCTTTTAAAAACAAAGGCACTTAAATTTAGTGGAATATGGAGATTGGGATCTGAAAATGCTCTCATTATAAAATAAGTGGAAATCTTGTAAAATATATAACAACCATCTTCTTAAATGCATAGTTGTGCTCATAATAGCATAAGAAAAACTGACAGAGGCCAGTATTAAAAAGAAAGTTTAAAATCAGGAAAGCATGTGCCAAGAAGCTATGGTTGGCCTGAGGGAACTTGCCAATCCTTGCAAATGTTGGTGTGTGAAGAATGTTTAAGGACTGCATACAATACCTTGTGTCTCTGTAAGACTGGACCTGATGTCCTTGCATAATGCCAGAACTTCCTTGGAAGTTTCTTCTTCCTTTTTTAGAGTTCAGCTGCTCACTACTTTGTTCATTAAGGAGATTCTGGAGCAAAGGAGCTAAAGCCCTTAGTTTCATAATCTCTTCTATTTTTAACTCACAGCTGGCATAAGTAATAGCAATAATGGAGGATGGGATTATATGCAGCCTCATACCTAACACCAAAAATATGTTCTTTCCAACATCCAGGCAAAATGCATTTGAGAAGTCCTGCCCTCTCAAACTCATTTACCACTTGCAATGCTTTTATCTTGGAGATTTACGTTCTTTTCTGCCATGACTATTCATGCCTACCCTGTTCCATCAGACATGTCTATATAAGGCTTTAGCTTAATTGAGGGGTGTAGGATTTAAGTATTTCTCATTGAGCTTCTAGGTTCCAGGGAAATCAAGGATTATCTAGTTTCTGTATCTCTGAACATGTCAAATATAATTATGTTGGCTTTGTCTATCCAGAGTACATAGGAATCACTGGTTGTAGAACTAGTGAGGACGGCAAAAAGTGAACACTGCACAAACTTCGTATGATAATCTCATGTTAACCAGGATAATATGTTATGGTTTATACACATGGCACTGTGTCTAGCATATTGCAAGCGTCCTCTTAGGTAGTGTTTGTCACTTTTCCTCTCGTTTTCCTACATGAGTTGAAGCCACGAGAGATGGTAGACAGGGTTCATACTTCGTCATGCTATGATTTCCCAAGCACCACTAATTTTGATAGTACTATAAGAGGTTTAAAGAAAGATGTTGCAATAATAATGGCGAGTCACTGTGAGCTTTCTTGTAGTTAGCTGGGTGTTTGAAATGGGGGTGAAGAAAAGAGGCAAAGAGAGAGAGATGCAGGTTTTTGCCTTTGGATCAATGAGGCTGCCTAGCAGTATTCTACCCTAGAAGAAATGAGGGTGTGTATGTGGTGGCAGCGGGAGTGGTGGTGGTATTACACTTTCGTAGTCATAATGCATTCCTCATTAAGACAGAGAAGGAAGCTAAGGGTGAAGAAACGGAGCAAAGAGATTAAGAATGAGCGACTGGGTTGATACATTGGAAGCCTTTATATCATTTAGGGACTGATTTATTCATTCAATAATGCATTCATATTCAATGTGGTTAGGAAAGACTGGCGGGACAATCTGTTAGGAAACTGCATCATGAATCACTAGAAACTACAGTCTCACTATTCTCTTTACATCCTTTTCTCTGAAGACTCTCACTCTTTCCCTAGCTAGTCTATTACTATGCCACTGCTATTATTGTTTAGCTCCTTCTCATGGCAGTAAATAAAAACCTGTAAATCTGAATCTAGGCAATTTGTTCCATCACTTCTTTCAGTGGGCTCCCCAGTTAGATAGTTGGAAAGGAAAATGTGTTTAACAAACTTTGACATTTAGGTTTAGCGCATGAATTAGCCATTCTGGGCATTGCTTTGATCTACATAGATGCTAGCTCAGCACCGAGAGGCTGTGCGGAATGTGATTCACCAAGGCAGTTCTGGGCAGAGCCAATGAACTGGAAAATTTCTTCTTGACCTTTCTGGCCTTGGGTATCCTCTTGTGGCACAGTGGTTACAATCTCAGTGATCAGTGCTTAATGATTCTGCAAGTATATACTGAAATACTCAAATCTTCCTTCAGATTGACTCTATATATTAACAAAAGGGTTTCCCAACTGTAAAAAATAATTTTGCAATTTAACAATTAATACAAACTTGTAAAGCAGTACAAATTACTATATTTTTCCAAAAAGGTTGAAAGAATGAAAAAGCTATCATACAGTGGAAAAGCTTTTTTAGGTCTCATGTGTAAAATGTAAGGACTTCAATGTGCATTTATTAGAGGCAGTGTAGCCATGATATTTGGAGTTAGACATATTTGGGTTCAGAGGCTCGTTCAAATTCTAAGTCTTATTTCCTCATTGGTAAGATGGGGATAGAAATGGGAAACATGTAAGAGCACTCTGAGGACCAAATGAGAATGTATGTGAGGTATTTTGTAGAGTGTCTTGCTCTATCCAGCCACATAACAGACCTAGTATTAGCATCATTATTAATATACTTGTTTACAATCTATGGGGTTTTGCCTTCCCGACGGGAACACTCAACAGTATGTCATGCCTTCTCTCTATAAACTCAACTTCTCAATTTCTGCAGCAGGAAAGAATGTTTTGTTTAAAAATGAAACCACAGCACATAGCTTTGCATGGAAACCGTGAGTCTGAGAGAACAAGTTTACCTATTCAGCTAAGGCTTTACCAGGTCAGAGAGTTTCAGCGGGTTCACTGTTGAGAATTTTTCCTCATGCCTGAACAAAGACTGAACATCAGCACTATCAGCATTGTCTTCTTAGTGTACCAGAAATATTAAAGACAATTTTGCATCTTTATTTTATTCCATCAAATCAATAAATAGTTTAGATTTTTCTTAGGGGTAAAACTTTATTTTACTAAAGTTTTAAAAATCTAAAAAACTTAATGTTTTTAGATTTTTCTTATGGGTAAAATTTTATTTCCCTGCTAGGGGGCTACAAAGGAATTGGAAACATACTGGCCTCCAATTCTCACACCATTAGCACATATATGATTTTTTTTTCCTACTATAATTACTACTTTTCAGGTGTTATCTGTCTTAATAGTTTATTACACCATTCACAATAGTCTAACACACCATTCACAGAACCCTTCTTTGAATAAGCCACAGTGATGATGGATATGCAGAAGACAAAGCCTCATCTAGGGTTAAGTGGTCCTTCCATTTCCAAATAGGAAAGAAACACTTACAAATGGGAAAGCAACTGCCACCATGTTGTCAGTAAATTGCACACCTGTCTCACCAAGCTGAGATCACTTTGCTTTGATTATACACCATTTTAAGAATCAGGCAGTGAATCCCATTATTAATAAGAGTAGCTCTTAGGTGCTAAAGTTGTAAGTTCTTTGGGAAAAAAAGATAGGCAGGCCTAAAAGATATTCAAGGTATCAAAGACAGCCATGGTAACTTCAACCTACAGCTCTTTTCCTGTGGCATAGGCTGATATAGTGTAATAAATGCGGCAGATGACGTTTTGGTGGGGATTGAAATGATTTTGGCTTACTTCTTTGACCCTGAAGTAGTTAGTCTAATTTGGACAGGGAATCTGCACCTTCAATACATCCTTTTCCTAAACTCACATACTGTCTATGACATTCCAAAACAGTGGTATAATTTTGCCTTCAAAAGAGTGACGCTTTATTGATCTCCTATTAAGGGACTGGAGGAATTGAAAGATAGCACAGGAAGGCTATTCCTGTCACTTGTGCTTGCTTCTGTCTGCACAGGAATCAAACCATGAGAGAATGGAGTTGGAAATGCTATTGGGAAATATTGGCTGTCTGAAAATGTCTGCATGTAAGAGGCAAATAGATTCACTCATGTCTTACAAGTTCCCCAAGTGGAGTACTTCCCAATCTTGTTTCATGTCAAAGCTCATACAGAAGATGATAATATTCACTTGGATAAATCAAAGAAATTTTTGGAATGAATAGGGCATGGTGATGAAAAGAATTACATCTCTTTATAAAGCAAAGTCTTAGTGAAAATACTATCTTTATTTGGAAGAATATACCCAAATAAAATATTGGAATTTTAAATGAGTAACTTAATTTTGCTTCAGTGAACATAACTATTATTTTATATTAGGCTTTTATATTTGAAATGATGACAAGCCATTTCTGATTAAGACTTTTCAAAATGATGGTGTCTTCAAATTTTTTGATACTTATAATCAGCACCAAACTTTGTTTCTCCAAATAGATGATAAAAATGTCAAACCATTCTCATGGCAATTCAAAAATTTACAACAGTTGAAATTAGACTTAAAGAATATAGTATCCCCTTTCTTCCATTGACAAATGCAAAGTCACAAGTCCTTGTGATAGGAAACAAATATTTTGAATCAACATTTTGAAATAATGTTGAAGCTCTGATTTGCAAAACATGCATGTGTTGTTAGAGCAGCGACCCTATAGTTAGTGTAGATACCACTAGGAGGACACAAATAGCCAGGAGTCTCTGGGTTATGGGCAGACTTCTATTATTAACTTACTACACGGAACTGCACCCATGGGGAGTTTTCCTTCTTACCTATTTGCCTGTAGGTTGGGTTGTTGTTCTGTATTGTTCTCCTTGAGTACTTCCAGCAGTGACATTGTCTTTCTGTCTGGGGGCGCTCCTCAGGAGCATCAGGGCACAACAGTGAGTGCTGGGTGTGTTTACGTTGCTCACTACCTGAGGAGGTCATGGAGAATGCGCTCATTCCCCGCTCTTCTTGGGCTGCTGTTAGAAGGGCCCCAGATGAAGAATCTCATGGCAAGAGGCAGTTAGCTCTGGGACTTCAACCAGCTTCATACCCTCCTAAAGGCTGCGCAGAGCTGTATAACTCACAGCACTACTATAATTGTTTTGTAGGATGCACAGCTTGCAAACTTTTTATGAAGATTTGACCTAGGGCCTGGGATAGTTGATTGAACACCTGTACAGACTAAACTGGGTAACAGTGAAATGTCCCTTTTTCCCTAAGGAAGATGATTTTAGGAGAGTGGATAACATATCTATCTGATTAATTATTATATTCTCAGTTCCTAATGAATAGGAGGAGCTCAATAAACATGTTTTAATGAATGAATGAATAATGATAGAAGTAAGCTTGCCCTGATGTTAAAACGAATCAAGGCAATGCAGTCGGGAGAATAAGGAACCTTGAGGGCTGAGAAAAATGTTACTAGAATAATAGCTTAATTTATTAATTCAGCAAATAACTATTGAATACTCGCTATGTCCCAGGCATTTTTCTGAGTACTAAGGTCTCAGTGAACAAAAGCATCATAAATTCCTTGTGAAAAAAAGTGAGAGAACGTACAAATACACAATATAGATAAGTTCAACATATATGTGTTGGATGTTTGTGAGAGGTTTTAAAAAATAAGGCGTTGAAGAGGAACAGGAAGAACTGGAGAATTTAATTTAAAAAAAGGAATTCTGGGAAGATGTCATCTGGATAAAGAGCTACAAGAAAGAGCAAGCCCTGTGGGTGTGTGGGGGAAATGCATATCCAGCAGAGGGAACAGCAGATGCAAAGGCCCTGAGGCTGGAGAATACTGTTATGCCCAAGAAGTGATAAGGAGACCAGTCTGGGTGAAATGGGGTGAGTAAAGAGGAGAGGAGAGTAATAAGAAATAGTGGTCCCCATCACATAGAATCCTATAGGCTCTACTAAAGATTTTTTTTTTTTTGAAGACAGAGTCTATCTCTGTCACCTAGGCTAGAGTGTAGTGGGGCAATCTCGGCATGCTGCAACCTCCGCCTCCCCACAACTTCCGCCTCCCGGCAACCCCCGCCTCCCTACAACTTCCGCCTCCCGGCAACCTCCGCCTCCCTACAACTTCCGCCTCCCGGCAACCTCCGTCTCTCTGCAACCTCTGCCTCCTGGGCTCAAACGATCCTCGTACCTTAGCCTTCCAAGTAGCTGGGAATACAGGCATGCACCACCACGTCCAACTAATTTTGTTGTTCGTAGAGATGGGATTTTGCCACTTTGGGCAGGCTGGTCTCCAACTCCTGACCTTAAGTGATCCACCCTCCTTCACCTCCCAAAGTGCTGGGATTATAGGTGTGAGCACTGCACCCAGCCTATGTTAGAGATTTTTGAATCTCAGTGAGATGTAGGCCGGGCATGGTGGCTCAAGCCTGTAATCCCAGCACTTTGGGAGGCCAAAGCAGGCAGATCATTTGAGGTGAGGAGTTTGAGACCAGCCCAGACAACAGGGAGAAACCCTGTCTCTACTAAAAGTACAAAAAATGTTAGCCAGGCATGGTGGCAGACGCCTGTAATCTCAGCTACTCTGGAGGCTGAGGTGGAGAATTGCTTGAGGCCAGGAGGTAAAGGTTGCAGTGAGCTGAGATCTCGCCATTGCACTCCAGGCTGACAGAGTGAGATTCTGTTTCAAGAAAAAAAAAAAAAAAACCTCCGTGAGGTGAGAAACCCCGGAAGAAGCAGCAGCAGAGTTGGTGAACAAAGGTGTGACATGTCCTAGCCTTGAACAGGACCCCTTTGGCTGCCCAGTTGAGAATTAACCAAAAGAGCAAAAAGACAGAAGCAGGAATGCCAGTTAGGAATCTTCTGCAATAATTCAGACAAGAAATGGCAATAGCTGGGAAAAAGAGAGATACAGTTCAAGTGATGAGAAGGAGTCACATTCAGGATACATGTCAAAGGTAGAACCAACAGTTACCAATGAAGTCAATGTGTGACATGAAACAAAAAGAAGTATCAAGGATGATACCCAAGTTCTTGTCCTGAGCAACTGAAAGAATTAAGCTGCCATGAAGACAACCTTTAGCTTAATCACTATAAACCTACTGTATTAGTCCATTTTCATGCTGTTGATAAAGACATACTTGAGAGAGGGTAATTAATAAAGAAAAAGAGGTTTAATGGACTCACAGTTCCACGTGGCTGGGGAAGCTTCACAATCATGGCAGAAGGCACAAAGCACGTCTTACATGGTGGTGGACAAGAGAGAGAATAAGAGCCAAGTGAAAGGGGTGTCGCCTTAAAAAACCATCAGATCTTGTGAGACTTATTCACTGCCATGGGAACAGTATGGGGGAAACTGCCCCCATGATTCAGTTATCTCCCACCGGGTCCCTCCCACAACACATGGGAATTATGGGGGCTACAATTCAAGATGAGATCTGGGTGGGGACACAGCCAAACCATGTCACCTACCTAATGAAATTACTTATTAAAATGGAACTTACAGAAACAAGCTTTGGCTATTATTTCCAGTACTGTCTTCTTCTTTTGAGAACTACTTTATTAAGGATGACATACACATAAGTACAAAAAGTGATATAATAAACCAGCTTCAATAGTGATTAATGTTTTGCCAGTCTTTTATCTTCTATTTCCCCTCCACAAACTTTTTTATTTTTCAGAACTATTTTAAAGGATTTTAGCTATCATGTTATTTTTCTCCTAAATCATTAGTATGCTTCACTAATTGACAGTAAAATTTTTATATACCCCTACTGACATTATCTACCCAAAAATGTTAACAACTTTTTTAACACCATCTAATACTCAAGCCATGTTTAAATTTCCCTAATTGTCTCAAAATTATCCTAACAGTTGGTTTGTTCAAATCAAATTGCAAACAAAGCCTCACATCATGTTTGATGATTAAGTTTTTTAAGTCGTTTTAATTTCACAACAGTCCTTTTCCTTCTTTCCTCTCCATATCTCTGATTTATTTATTTATTTTTATTTTTTGCAGAGACCAGGACATTTGTTTTGTAGAATGCACCATATCATGAATTTGGCTGATCATTCTTTCAGGAGAGGAGTTGTAAAAATGAATCTCTCCTTCTTTATTTCTTTTCAACCTCTCTCTTTTCTTTTCTTTTCTTTTTTTTTTTTCTTTTCCTTTCTTTCTCTCTCTCTCTCTCTTTCTTTCTTTCTTTCTTTCTTGAATCTGTTTGATTCAACTTTGGCAGTTTTGGACAAAATAAACATAGGTGGCACTTTCTATTGCACCATTAGGTTTTACATCTGTTTATGACTGTCACTTAGAACCACTATTAGTAAAATTGAGTTTATAAAAGGATGATTTTCTAATTTTACTAGTCTTGTACTTATTTTCAGGAATTCTATAGAAAAAATTATCTTATCAGATATTTGGTTATCCTGAAATACAGTATGTAGAGGAAAAGCATAAGTATTGATTCTTTTTCATTAATTTGTAGAATTTTGAGTTGGTCTATTATGGTAACAATGACTTTTATTTTTCAAAAAGTTATTTTTTTGAACTCATGAGTTTTAAAAATATAGTTGATGTGTTGCAATCCATTGTAATTACTCTTTTTGTCTTTTCTTTCTTTTTTTTTCTCTTATTTTTCATTGACCCTCTTGTAGGCCAGTGGAAGACCCTTTAATTTGGCTCCTCTGTGTCTGTGACATGAACTCATGAGTCTTTGATAGCTTCCTTGCTTTCTGACACAAGGTGGCCAGAGTTCATCTTGTATATTTCCTGCACCAGGCATGGAAATAGCCCTTTCTCTTATGAGCGCTTGGTTTCTGTTAGTGCAAAATGATATTCAGAGACCACATGCTGTGTGCTAGGGGACCACAGGGGTATAGACTGTCATTGCCTCTAGAGTCAGCACATAATAAGAAAAAATAAAGTGTATTGAATCTGGGGATTTGTACATTCTGACAGGCCTCACTGCAAACTTAGTATGTATTGGCATTTTGGTCAGGATCCGAGTGTATCTATGTGAATAGCATCTTAGACCTGGTCACTAAGCCCCAGTAATATCCCCACAAATACTACCAGTCACTGTTAAATTCAAATACTTTTGGGAGTAGTTACTGTCTTTGAGAAACATTGAAATATGCTTCAGGATTATGCCCTCTTTTGACTTTGTATCCATGTTTAACAAGAAAAAAAATAAAAGAAGGTAAGAAATACTTTGAACATAGAATTTAAACACCTGGAAATTAAACGAATAGAGAATTGTTTTTAACAAAATTGCCATTAGGTTTTATATATTAGCCTTGTGTGAATTTGTTTAATACTGGTGCTCATCAAAAGGCTGATGAGGATATACTAATTTATTTTATTTCAATTTATACATATGCAATACTGAGGAACAGAATTCGGATTTTGGTGAATTTAACAAGGTAATTTTACTTTGGCAGGGTAATTATATTTTCCCTGATGACTCCCCGTTTGACTTTCCTTGTATATATTTCTATTCACTTCATTCCTGTTGAAGAGTTCCTGGTGATACATAAACATTCTAGAAGGAATAAAAAGGTTAACATAGTGTTTGGAATTTCCCATTTGTCTATTTTTAATGAAGAGCTAATTCTACCCCAATTGCTCTTTGGATCAATGGCCAGTTTCCCTTAGGTTTCAGTTAGTATTCTTTTGGCTGCTGGCCAGAAAATCTAACTGAGCTGGCTTAAACAGAAAGGAGAATTTATTAGGTCACAAAACTGACAGTCCAGCATTAAGACAAGCTTTCAGCATGGCTTAATTCAGATACTTAAACAAAGTTGTTAGGAACAAGTTCTCTGAGTCTGTTGTTTGCACTTGCCTCAGTGATTGCTGACATTTTTAGGCTGGTTCCATTTGCAATAGCAATATGGATGTAGTGGCACCAAGCTTTACCTCTTCCAAATCCCAGTTGCAGAAGAAAAAAAGAATTTGAAAGCCTATAGATTTCATTGGCTCTGACTGGGTTACCTGCCCATTCCTTAACTAACCTGTTTGGCAAAAGAGATTAAGTCTCCTGATTTATTTAAACCAACCACAGCCAATTCATGAGGAAAATTACATGGGGGCTAGAGAGGAAGGAATGGGGAAGGGATGGTTTTAGAAAATGGTTATCATTTATTGGGATGGAATGGATGCTGGAAGCAAACAGTAGCTAGCTACAACTTCCTGAATCTGATTTGTAAAGTTTTAAAGACTTGAGAATAAAATCTAGAATGACAAAGAAGCCTAGTGTTTGAAAAAGTCGATTTACTTCAGTTTCAAAATCAAGGATATCTATGGCCTGCAGGCATACCGTGCCAAGGATTTTCATAAGCAATTGATATCATTTTTGGAAATGGAATAAGAACTACCCATTCATTCTGAAAGCAGTGAATACTGGTAATCTGGAAATCTGTAGTATGTATATTTAATGTTCCCCCTTACCCATGCCATAGACTGAATTGTAGTCATGCATTAACCACTGGGAGGTTCCTTTAGTTTGATATTAGATTTTTTTTTTATTTCAACTTTTACTTTAGATACAGTGGATATATGTGTAGATTTGTTACATGGGACTATAGCATGATGCTGTGGTTTGGAGTACTTGGAATATGGATCCTGTCATGCTGGGAGTGAGCATAGTCCCCAATAGGTAGTTTTTTTTTAACGCACCTCCACCACCACCCTCTAATAGTCCACAGTGTCTGTTGTTCCCATACTTATGTCCATGTGTGCTCAATGCAAGTCTTTAAGGAGAGTTCATTGAAACCTCTGATATTTTCCTTCTGTTTTGCTTACTTACAAATAATTGGATAATAAATGGACTATTCTAATGATAAGGAAGCAAAAATAAAAAGAAACAGTAGTTATGTATAACAATAGCTTTATAATAAATCAGAAGTAGTAAAAATAAGAAATTAAAGCCACGTAAAGCATTGGTATTTGCTTATAAAGGAAATGCAACATACACCTTGATCTTTAACAGGTAAACTGGAATTGTTCATATTGGAAGAGCTTAGAACTTAAGGGAAAAAGGTAGAGCAAAATTTAACCTGCTAAGAGTGATTATTCCTAAGACATGTTCTTATAGTAAGGACAATTTTATTTTTAGAAAAAAAGTGACAGTGAGAAATTGTTGATGTTGACAATAAAATAAGTCCGACAGAGTTTCTATGGCATTAACTATGTAATTGACAACTTATAAGTGATTTCCAACAGTGGGGTGAAGTTGTTAAATGTATTATCTTTAATGGAGGGAGAAGCAGAAATTTGGCAAACCACTTTTCTGAAATAATGAAATATTTTTCTCTCTCATAATAATATTGTATCCCTTATGAAGGGATATTCACTGTTATTTTAGTGTTCTTTATTACCATTTGTTTCCTCCATTCTGGACTGTAGATAAATATTCTGATTCAGAAGAGGCTAGAGAGATATATAATGGTCTGGGTTGGGGACAACTTAAATGAACACTTATAAAGAATTGTTTTTTATAGAGCTATTTCAGGATTAGTCCAACATAATATACTTTCTCTGAGAAGACAAGTGATAAGCAAGCAGATTAGTTTGATTTGTATGTCCCTTTTAAAGACATTCTCATGATACCATATCCTTCAGGAAACTTAGGCTGATTGTAGAAGAAGATTCTGTAAAATGCCGCCAGATCCACTGTCAGGAATCAAGATCTTATTCCCCCAGCTGTTGAGAGTCTTGCAGGACAAGGGCACTCAGCTGCTAGCCCTCTTTGGGGATTGCTTTGAATGAAGAATATTGTCTTGCCTAAGATCATACTTCCTTCCAAGGGCAGGCCACACCCAAATACAGATCAACAAAGGTGTATAAAGGTCCGATCCTTTTGTTCTAACTCAGGACAACTCTGAAGCCCATCCCACCCCCAGAAATCCTTTTGCACATTGGCTGAGGACTTTCTTGGAACTGCATTGCAGCCCAACTTAACCTCTGAATACGTTGCCTTCTTCTCTTCCTTTCCACTATTTTTGACCCCAAGAGAACTCTCTATTCAATGTCCTGTATGTTAATCTCTTATCTCAAATTCTGCTTCTCAGAGAACCTACCATGTTACAGCTGGTATTGAGAGTGGATGAAGAAAACAGAGGAGCTGTTGCCAAGCTCCACTGATGCTCTGGACAAAGTAATCAATCAGCAAATAAAAGTTAAATGTGAAAGCTAGAGGAGCTGCTGGGTAGCATATGAAGAGTTTCTTACTTCCTGTAGCAGAAGGGAAGAGAAGACTAGGTCTGAGACTTAATCATAAGAACAATCAAGCTAAAGTTTCAATTCCCAACCAAAGCAATGACTGAGATCCTGGCACATGGGATGAGGCTGTCCGGATTGATGCCTGATTATGCTGAGTTTCAAGATTCTCCTTAACCCTATAAGCTGAGAAAGAAGTCCACTTGTTCTTATAAAGGGATAGCACTCCTATCTTGCTAGACCATGAGGCAGAGTCCTCTCCTTCACAATATAACAGGTATTTCCCTCTCGTATATGCTCTTAACCACCATTCCTGGGCTTTGAGGAAATAACTATGGCAAAGTCACTTTATAACCCATCTGGGGAAATACTGAGCCTACTAAAGGAAGAAAGGAACTATCTCTCAAAGGAATGAAGGACCTAGCTAACATGCACTGGCAGAAGCTGGGACTTACTGTCCCAGAAGCATGGGACTGGATTTTGAGCATGCTGGACCAAAGGTGGTGGGACTAAGTTTGGACAAAAAGGGTTTAGGTAGGTTAAAGCACTTTCCAAAACATATATTTGATCACCCAGCTGAGTGTCCCTTGAGTGAATACACTGCTAGTATAGTTTCTAAATGTATTAATGTGAAGAAAGCAATGATCTAAACTAAGTGATACAGAAATATTAGAATTTCCACAGAAGATGATAGAAGAATGAATTAAAAGGCTCAGATAAATGGGCGTGATAGAATGCATTCAACAATTACTGTCAATAAAACCCACCAAATATTCCACAGAAGGGACTTGAAGGTATGCTACTTACTAAAGCAATAAGAATATACTGGAAAAGGGGGCACTAATACTACTTAGATGGTCAGTAGTAGCTCTCCTCTGTGGGCCAGGGCTGAGAGTAGGTGACACCATTATAGAACTGGAATCACTAATTGCAGCAGGGATGACTGGACACCTAAGCAAACAGAGGCTATTAGTTGCATTATTTTTTTGGAAAAAGATGCCATATGGATTTTATGGCTTGTCCCAGTAAGAGAATCACTATACAGACTCTCTAGGATTTTGGAGCAAGACAATGCATGATATGCTGTATAATATTATATACTTTTTGAAGAAACAACTTCTGGCATTCTCCTGGGCCCTGATAAAGACAGAGCAGCTGATTGTGGAACACCAAGCAACCATGCAACCATAACTTCTTTTAATGAGTGTGCTTCCCTTAGACCTACACTATTAGTGCATTCTCAAGCTGCTATAAAGAACTGCTCGAGACGGGGTAATTTATAAAGGAAAGAGGTTTAATTGACTCACAGTTCTGCATGAGTGCTTGGGAGGCCTCAGGAAACTTACAATCATGGCAGAAGGAACCTCTTCACAGGGTGGCAGGAGAGAGAATGAGTGTAAGAATGAGGGGAAATGCCAGATGCTTATACAACCATCAGATCTCTGAGACACACTCACTATCATGAGACCAGAATGGTTGGGAAACCACTCCCATGATTCAATTATCTCCACCTGATCCCGCCCTTGACACATGGGGATTATTACAATTCAAGGTGAGATTTGGGTGGGGACACAGAGCCAAACCATATTACCTACCAAATGATAAGTTGTGAGAGCCAACAACAACTCATTGCATAATGGGAGCAATAACTGTGGGATCAATTCTGATCACGACTGCGGGATAGAAACAAGCTGTGCAAGCAGTTACTCAGAGGCCCAAGTTATTTATCACTGTTCCTCCAGTGTCTCTCCCTCAGCTCCTATTGCCTGCCTCTGTGAGCTTGCCATACTCTCACAGAGGCAGAAAAAGGTGTGAATATGGTTCATCAATGGGCCAGTTCAGTAGTGCAAACCAAAAATGAATGGAGGCCCCACTAAAGCCTCTCCAGTGTAGCCTTGAAAGAGATGAGAAAAATGCTCACAATGACAGAGCTTTTGTTGGTGCATATGATTATTAGCTTTGTGTAGGAAAAAAAGTGGTTTAAAGTTAGAATACAATGGATTCCTGATAATGAATATCATGATCAAAATCATATAAGAACAAATATTAGAAAATTGAGGACAAGGAGGTCTGTACTAGTGGCATGTGAGTGGAGATAGGAGAGTAGACCCAATGTGTGAAGACTGTCATATTTTATGTTAATACCTAGTAGAGAGTATTCATCAAAGAAGAGACAATAAAAAGTCAGGTAGACGGAATGTCTTAGCCAATTGATGTCAGCTAAGTTCTGTCATCAGCCACAGTAATGCTGGTCCATTGTCATGTGGATGAAATAGGCTTGATGACAGGCATAGAGACATGTATGCATTTTGAACTCTTACATATCATGGTTGATTAACATCTGATATTGCTAAATGGCCAACTGTCAGTGACTGCGACCAACAGTGATCCCTCAACATGACATCATCTCTTGAGGTCACCAACTAGCTACTTTAACTGTCTTAGACTCTTTCCTTTCTGAAAGGAGCAGCAATTTATTTTGAAAAGACCAGACATGAATTCCCAATAAGAGTTTGCCTTTCCTGAGCCAGCAGCAGTAACTGCATGCTTACAGAGTTTTTAATCTACCAGCATGACATCCCACATAATATTGCTTCTGGTTAGCTAATTTTCAGTAAAGGAGGTGTGAGAGTGAGAGTGGGCCCATAATAATGGGACTATTGCCCATGCTGAAGCTGACAGCTTGATGGTGTGATGGAATGGCCTATTGGTGGCATAGCTGAAGCTACAGATCAGAAATGATAATAAAAAGGTGAAGCAACCTCATACAGGATGAAGTGATTCAATTTAAAGTAAAGATTTGTAGATGGAAAAATAGGTGGAATAAATGATTTGCAGGTACCAAGCGTTAGAAGCAGGAGTAACTCTACTTACCATCCTTCCAATGGCCCACTTAGGAAATTTGTGCTCCCCATCCTGAAACTCTGAGCTAAGCAAGTTTATAAGTGAATATTCATAGAGAGAGGAAAGAATTCTGCCAGCAGTCATAGCAAAGGTTCCATCAAACTATAACTATGACTGCTGCCTATGTACATTGCGCTTCTCATGCCAAAGGAGCAGTGGCAAAACCGGAGTCCCCATGTTGTAGGAGCAACTGATTGTGATCATTATGGGAAACAGGGCTGCTGTTACTCAGTGGGACAGGGAAGATTACCTCTAGAATCCCAGGGACCACTTGAACATCTCTTGGTAAAACTTTGACCAATTTTGATGGAAGGACAAATTCAGTAACCATGACCTGAGAAAACATAGTTATTAGGGGTTAGCAAACCCCATCAGGGATGAGGGTCTGGCTCATGCAGCTACATCAATAAGATTAGCCTTGTGCAGGATGAGGGTGAAGGGAATTTAGACTGGGAGGAAAAGGAAGACAATGTTAGTAGCTGTGGCTCTAAGACCAGATACAGCAACAGGGGCTATAGGCCATTCCACTAAATTTCTCCTTCTACATTTCCCCCAGGAAGGTAAGAGCACTGGAGCCCTGCAGGAGCTGCTCTCAGAAAAGAAGAAGATATGAAAGAAAAGTATCCAGGTAGCACATGGTACGAACTGTTGTGATTGTGGTGCACTGCCTTGACCTCCCCTCTTTAGAAATTAAGGATCTTTTTAATCAGTCCCTGAGAGTTACTAAAAGACAGCAATCAGTTATCAGCCCTCTTTGAGAATTTCTTTTGGAATATTGATCCAGGAAAAACACTCTCACTGAAGGTCTGTGATGGTTAATATAAAATGTCAAATTGATTGGATTGAAGGATGCAAAGTATTATTTCCGGATATGTCTGTGAGGGTGTTGCCAGAGAAGATTAACATTTGAGTCAGTGGGCTGGGAGAGCAAGACCCACCCTCAACGTGGATGACCACCATCCAACTGATTGTCAACGTGGCTGGAAAAAGCAGGTGGAAGAAGGTGGAATACACTGGCTTCCTGAATCTTCCAGCATTCATCTTTCTCCCATGCTGGATGCTTCCCACCCTTCAACATCAGACTCCAGGTTCTTTGGCTTTTGGACTCTTGGACTTTCGTTTGCCAGGGGATCTCGGGCTCTTGGCCACAGACTGAAGGCTACACTGTCGATTTCCCTACCTTTGAGGCTTTGGGACTTTGAGCCATTACTCGCTGCCGCGCTCCTCAGCTTGAAGACAGCCTATCGTGGGACTTCACCTTATGATCATGTGAGTCAATTCTCCTTAATAAACTTCCTTGTATGTATACATATATCCTCTTAGTCCTGTCCCTCTGGAGAATGCTGATTAATACAAGGTTCTTCCAAGGGCAACTTGCGTCCATTGTCTAACCAACGTGGAGGTATGAGAATCTGACCCCTTCACCCCTACTGAAGATAACTCTGAAGGAGCATCCTGCACTGGAGTTTTCTATGGGGTTGCTGAGATTTTAGTGGGGCTGCATTGCCTTTCCACTTCCTTCTGCCCAATCTCTCTTCCTTTTAGCTTTACATTTTAAAAAATTGCCCTCTAGTTAGTATTTTCTTAAATTTCTCAGCATTTTCTTAAACATCACAGCACTGAAGTCAGAAAACTTACCTTAATATTATCTAGTAAAGTCTGAGACAGCGTAAGTCTGTGTTCTCCTATGAGAGAAGGTTCAGGCAATGTTAGGCTGTGCAGGAAGGCAGGAGATGGATGTGCATGAATCTGGCAACAGGTTATACAAGGGCTTCTCCATTCCATTATGTTAGCCAGTGCACACTCCTGGTGTGGATAAGTAGTTTTTGGGAATGTTAGGAGTATCTTCTATTGTAGCTTGATAGTTTTTTGGGATTTGAAAACTCAACCTCCTACACTCAACTCCTACACTGCCAAGCTAAGTGCTTTGTGGAGGTAGGTAATGGATGGAGAAGAAATTTGAGCTTTGGAGGGGGATACCCGATATCCTTTGGAGAATAAATGCTGAAGGAGCAGAAGGGTGTCTTGTTGAGAAGATTCAAAGGAGGGGCTACAAAGACGAAGGTCACCAATATATTGAGTAAGGTGGGAAGCAGAGGGGTGGAAAGAAAGTAAATCATGAAAAAGAGCTTAGCTAAACTAATGAGGGCTGTTCCTGAAACCTTGTGGCAGCACAGCCCAGGTAAGCTGCTGGGACTGATGGGTGTCAGGGTCAGTCCAGATGAAAGCAAAGAGAGGCTGGGATGAGGGGTGCAGTGGAATAGTGAAAGAAGCATCTTTAAGATCAAGAATGGAATAGTGAGTTGTGGAGGAAAGTATTGAGGACAAAGGAGTGTATGGGTTGGGCACCACAGGGTGGATAGGCAAAACGAGTTGGCTGATAAGGCGCAGATCCTGAACTAATCTGTAAGACTTGTCTAGTTTTTGTACAGGTAAAATGGAGGAATTGTAAGGAGAGTTTATAGGTTTTAGAAGCCCATGCTGTAGCAGGTGAGTGATAACAGGCTTTAATCCTTTTAAAGCATGCTGTGGGATGGGATATTGGCGTTGAGCAGGGTAAGGGTGATTAGGTTTTAATGGGATGGTAATGGGCATGTGATCGGTTGCCAGGGAGGGAGTAGAGATATCTTATACTTGTGGGTTAAGGTGGGGGGATACGAGAGGAAGACGCAAAGGAGGCTTTGGGTTGGGAAGAAGGGCAGTAATGAGATGTGGCTGTAGTCCAGGAATAGTCAGGGAAGCGGAAAATTTGGTTAAAATATCTCGGCCTAATAAGGGAACTGGACAGGTGGGGATAACTAAAAAAGAGTACACAAAAGAATGTTGTCCAAGTCGGCACTAGAGTGGGGGAGTTTTGGCCGTCAGTACCTACAACAGTTATTGGGGCAAGGGAAACAGGCCCTTGAAAAGAAGGTAATATGGAGTGGGTAGTCCCCATATCAATTAAATAGGGGATGGACTTACCCTCCACTGTGAGGGTTACCTGAAGCTCAGCATCTGCGATGGTCCAGGGGGCTTCCGAGATGATCAGACAATGTCAATCTTCAGTTGCTAAGCTGAGCAGATCTGGGAAGGAGTCAGTCAGAGAGCTTTGGGCTAGAGCTTTAGGGGCTCTAGGAGTAGCTGCTGGGTGAGCGGGGCAGTCTGATTTCTACTGGGTCCTGCACAGATAGGACATGGCTTGGGAGGAATCCCGGGCTATGGGCATTCCTTGGCCTAGTGGCCAGATTTCTGGCACTTGAGGCAAGATCCTGATGGAGGAAGTCTTGTAGGAATGCTTGACTGCTGCTGCTTAGGCATGTGCGGCTTAGGCATTTTGAAGTTCTTGTATGTTGGAGGTGTGGCTGGGTTTTGTCTCACAGCAGAGGCAAGTAATTGTAACTCAGAAATGCATTGCTGTCTGGCTGCCTCCTCTCTATTATTGTACACTTTGAAGGCGAGGTTGATTAATTCCTGTTGTGGGGTTTGATGGCCAGATTCTAATTTTTGAAGTTTTTTCCTAATGTTAGGAGTGGTTTGGGTGATAAAATGCATATTAAGAGTAGGGTGGCCTTCTGGCCTTTCTGGGTCTAGGGCGGTAAAGCGTCTAAGGGTTGCTGCTAAGTGGGCCATGAACTGGGCTGGGTTTTCGTCTTTACCTTGGGTAGTTTGTTTAAGCTTGTCATAATTAACAGCTTTGTAAGCTGCCTTTTTAAGCCCTTCAACTAGGCAGGAAATCATGTAATCTCGCCTAGCTATACCTGGGGAATCTGCCTGATAGTTCCATTGGGGATCCTCTCGGGGAACTGCTCTAATGCCTTCCTGGAGGTCTGGCTCATGAAGCTGGCAGTTATCAGCTTGAGATTAGGCTAGAGAAAAACTCTTTCCCGTTCATCTGGGGAGAGGGTAGAAGTCAGGATGACATTGAAGTCACTCCAGGTTAAATTGTAGGACAGAGTTAGATATTGGAATTCCTGTATATATTTAGTGGGGACTGATGAGAAAGAGCCTAAACACTGAGTGATCTGAGAGAGGTCTGATAGAGAAAAAGGTACATGTACCCTGACTATGCCTTCAGCTCCAGTCACTTCTCTAAGAGGAAATTGTTGGGCAGGTGGGGAAGAGCTAGTTGTGGAACTAAACTGTAAGCCAGACCAGGTGTGAGGAGGGGAGGTGATAGAAGGATTATAGAGTAGAGGAGTGGAGGCTGAGGAAGAATTGGGACTTAGCTTGGCCTGGCGACAAGCAGCCTGGGGAGAAGGGGAGAGGTCAGATGGGTCTGTAGAAAAGGAAGACTGGAAAGACTCAGCGACGTTTGGGGTTGGGACTGAGGGGACAGATGGGAGGGAAAGGAGGAGGATTTGGGAGGAATTGCATTGGGAACAGAAACTAGGGGGGGAACGAAGTGTTAAAAATGCCTGGATGTAAGGCACCTCAGACCATTTGCCCATTTTTCGACAAAAATTATTTAGGTCTTGTAGGATGGAGAAACCAAAAGTGCTGTTTTCTGGCCATTTAGAGCCATTGTCAAGTTTGTACTGGGGCCAAGCGGTATTGCAGAAGAAAATAAGGTGTTTAGGTTTTAGGTCAGGTGTGAGTTGAAGAGATTTTAAGTTTTTGAGAACACAGGTTAAGGGAGAAGAGAGAGGAATAGAGGGTGGAAGGTTGTTCATAGTGAAGGAAGCAAGCCCAGAAAAAAGAGAGTAGAGACACGGAGAGAAGGGGTTGGGGGGCTCTTGCCCTCCAGAAAAGTGGAGAAGGAGTAGAGACATGGAGAAAAGGGGTCGGGGGGTTCTTGCCCTCCAGAAAAGTGGGAAAGCGGTAGAGACGTGGAGATAAGGAGATAAGAAGAAAAGGGGTAGAGACAGGGAGAAAAGGGGTTCGGGGATTCTTGCCCTCCAGAAAAGCGGTACTTGCTGCTAAGGGTGAAGGACTAAGGCAGGCGTCCCTGCGTGGTCAGACATGTCTGAAATGTGGGTGAACAATCAGGCAGGCGTCCCCACGTGATTAAACACCAAGGGAAGACTGTCTTCCCGAGTCCATGACTGACGCCGGAGTTTTGAGTCCATGGATGAAACGTGTCTCTTTTATCTCGACCAGAAAAGGAAAGGAACTGAAATTAAGAGAAGGGAGAGATTGAAGTGTAGTGCCAAGATTGAAAGGAGAAAGAAGTTGAGGGATAGTGAGAGAGGTTGGAGAAGAGAGTAAAAAGAGGCCGCCTCCTGGATTTAAAATTGGTCAGATGTTCCTTGGGCTGGTCCGTCTGAGGACCTGAGGTCGTAGGTGGATCTTTCTCACAGAGCAAAGAGCAGGAGGACAGGGGATTGATCTTCTAAGGGCGCTCCTCTGATCCAAGTTATGGCACTAAAATGTCACGTCTGTATGAAGAGACTACTAAACAGGCTTTGCGTGAGAAATAAAGCTTTTTAATCACCTGGGTGCAGGCAGGCTGAGTCCAAAAAGAGAGTCAGCAAAGGGAGATGGGGTGGGGCTGTTTTATAAGATTTGGGTAGGTATAGGAAAATTACAGGCAAAGGGGGGTTGTTCTCTGGCAGACAGGAGTGGAGGTCACAAGGTGCTCAGTGGGGGAGTTTTTTGAGCCAGGATGAGCCAGGAAAAAGGAATTTCACAAGGTAATGTCATCACTTAAGGCAAGGACTGGCCATTTTCACTTGTTTTGTGGTGGAATGTCATCAGTTAAGGCAAGAACAGGCCATTTTCACTTCTTTTGTGATTCTTAGGTTACTTCAGGCCCTCTAGGCGATATATGTGCAAGTCACAGGGGATGCAATGGCTTAGGTTAGGCTCAGAGGCCTGACACTTTGTATTTAGTAGTCCCTTTGAAAATGTTGGCTAAATGCATACATGCATGATTGTAAGTGAGTAATTAAATGATTATAAAGAAATTGTGTTAAAATCAGTGTCACAATATACTTTCTTCCTTGAAAAATGATTCATGCTAAATAAATAAAAATAATTAATTTTGTTTAATTCAATTTGGTGACTTGCTTCTCAGGAATTCATTATTTAATTCCTAGCAACTCCACTTATTAGTTTTATGTTCTTGGGAAAATATTCTAACCTCCTCGAGCTTCACTACTCTCATCTAGAAATTAGAATAACAATAGGATCTTCCTTAATAATGTGAGATTTGAATGCAATAAAGCCATCAGCACAATGCCCCTTGTGGAGCAGGCATTTTATAAGGGCTTACTATTGATATTATTAGTGTTAAAACAGTGTTAAGTGCTTACTCTTGCTACGATTAGTGTTAAACAGAGGTAGAGGCCACTGTAAGGCCAGTGACCCCTCCAATGGCACCCTTCTGTCATGACCTCATCCCCATGTCTCTTGCTCTTTCTCTGCCCTTGAGCTAGTAGCTCAACACCCTGTCCAGTGTGTGGTTCCTCTGAGATGACTGGTCTTGCCCTTTTCTAAGGATTGCTTTTCTCTTAGTGTGACATATTAAGCTCTTCTCTGAGGGCGATGGGTTCTTCCCAAAGGGCTCAGTCTGCTTTATTTTTATATCCTAAAATGTCATAATGCCAGTTTCTAAACTGTACTGTTGTTTTCATAAGAGCCTTTTGTCATAAAAAAAAAAAAAAAAAAAAAAAGGCTGGCTGGGTGCGGTGGCTCACGCCTGTAATCCCAGCACTTTGGGAGGTCCTGGAGGGTGGATCACGTGAGGTTGGGAGTTCGAGACCAGGCTGACCAACACGGAGAAACCCTATCGCTACTGAAAATACAAAATTAGCTGGGCATGGTTTAATCCCAGCTACTCGGAAGGCTGAAGCAGGAGAATCACTTGAACCTGGGAGGCAGAGGTTGCGGTGAGCCGAGATTGTGCCATTGCACTCCAGCCTGGGCAACAAGAGTGAAACTCTGTCTCAAGAAAAAAAAAAAAAGTGCCTAAGTGCCAGGATAAGTGACACTCAACTCGAAGTTTTTGCATTGTCCCAAGGGGACTAAGTTGAATTGGGTTATTTGGACTAACGGATTCAGACACTTTTTCTAAGGAGGCAGCACAAGCAGAACTGAAAAGTTCTGGAGTCAGAATTACCTCAGTTCAAGTTATAGTTGACTTGTAATGATTTCTAAATGATGATTCTTTTCTTCTTTATATCTTCACAACTGCATGTGTGTGCACACACTGCAGGGAGGGAATTAGGAGTACTCCTATTATGTCCATTTAAAAAATAAGGAAATAAAGGTTCAGTGATCAGTCACCATTGTTATTATGATTATTATAGCTATATTATAAAGGGTTTATTGATTTGAATTAACTGTAACAAGGAAATGCGAGTGTAGGGATTACTGAGCACTTTTTACATGCCTGACACTATTCTCAGCTCTTTTCACCATATATATTATGTAATCCCAAGAACAACTCCGTAAGGTAAATCCTATCACAGTCTTTATTACACAGACGAGAAAACTGAGGGCCACAGAAGTTCAGGAATTTGCTTGAGGTCCTATAGCTAGTATCTCTGACTGATGAATTCAGGGTTCAAAGCCAGATGCCCTGATTCCACACCTCTCATTCTTAACTAATATACTCCTTTCTCTCATGGTCACTTCTACTTCTCACCGGTAAAGTGGGGGTTGCTGAGAGATCTTATTCTTAACACCTTAAGAATCAAAGTTAGAAATAAAGAAAAAAGAAAACAAAGAGCTCTTATTGGTTGGGAGGCTTTTCCTGCAGCCCTGCTTTTCCTTGCAACACAAAATGGGGGCAAGGCTTCAAGTAGAAGAGACCATAAGCTTACTTTAGAATATAGGCACTACGAAAGCAGATATTGGAGTCTGTTTTGTTCCCTTTTATCCCTGGCACTAGAAAGTGCCTGGCATGCTATATCTTGTAAGTGAGTAAATGAATGAGTTCATGTAGTATGTGCTTCTGTTAAAGCCCGCCACTACAACCTGGGGGATACTTGTGGGATATTTCCCACAGAAATATTGCAACCACAAGTGCATTAAAGCATAACTAAAGAAGGCCCTTGACTGACATGTCTTGAGGTAGAGAAAGAAATAGCTAAGTGAGCCAATCCTCAGTTATCCTCAGAAGTTGGAAACCTGATCTCCTCTCTGAATCTGTAAAAAGTTCTTCTGTATTTGAGGCACACACTCCAGAGCGTGAACTGTGAATCTGAAGTCCTTACCAATTTTTTGCTTCCATGTCTTTAGTGTTTTAATATTTTTCTATTTCAAAGAACAGAATGTGTTTCCTAAACTCAGACTTATGCCAACATCTTCTTAAAAGTTTGTCACCAGATTTTAAGCCTCAGTATTCTTCTTGAGCTACTTTAAAAAATGTGTTTTTCTATCATCTAAGTACATCTTTAGATATTGGTATCCTGGAAGGGTAAGCAGCTAGTATACTATTGGGTCATTAAACATTGGAAACTCTTTCTGTTTCTCTGACACCTGCAAGGCATGGCTTAGCTAGAAGCCCAACTTGTAAAAATGGAGATAATGCTCTATCGTCCTCTGGTGATTAATATAACAAAAAATAAGTCTGATGTGAATATCATTTCTATTTTTCTTTAGGATGTAAACATTTTTTTCCTCTGAATGTTTAAAAAAGAAGAAGCAGAAACAGCAGCAGCAGTAGCAACAGAGACTGTTGCGTAGAATCCACAGTTTAAAATATTTACTAGCTTATCCCTTATAGGCAAAGTTTGATTATTCCTGTTTCTGAATCAAATATTTGTTTTGCTACAGTATCCACTCTGTTCTTTACTGTCTCAGCTCAATTTTTTAGTTTAGTTATCATATTTTTTTCATCTGAAAAACTTCTTTCCTTGTCTTTGGTTTATCTTTTTTATGGATGCAATAATTGTTATATTTTTCTAGATGCAGTTCTTCTTTCCCTGGGTGCAATACAAACTAGACGGCCAGTTTTAGGTAGAAAATAAAATAAGCTTATTTTAGAATATGAGCATGAAAGAGTGGGAATTTGTATCTATTTTGTTTCCTGTATTATCCTTAGTGCCAGAAACTGGGAATTAGGATGTTGGCTACAAGTAAGGAACTTTTTTATTTTGTCAGGAAAATTAACTTTGCTGCAAAGGTTGTGTGTATGTGTCCATATTTATACTTGCAGTTCCTGAAGTTGTTTCAGTGATTTGTTTTCTGCCACCTGATCTATGGCCTATCCCCACCCACTACCCTAAGAAATGGAAGGTTGGGATGCCTGTAATCCATCAAAAAGTCTTGTTCAAGGGAAGAATGGAAAGAGCTATCAGAGAATTTGGAATTTGGCCTAACTCCCCTACCATTTATGCATGTGTGTGAGATCTCACACCTTCTCTAACTGGCATGGCTGTGTTTGTATGAGTCTGGAGTGGCAAGGCCCAGTGCTTTCCTGTGGGCTGGCCACATTAGTTGGAATGATGACAGTGAGTGCTGCAGTCAGTTTCTATATATCTGGGTGGGCACTGGGACAGTTTCTGAAATCTTTTCATTTCTTGAATTTGCACAGCTCCTGGCAGTTTTAGCTCAGTAGTTTCCAGAGCTCTGTTGGAAAGCCCTGCCCACTTAGTACCCAATGGGGTCCTTTCTTTACCTCCATCACTTTGATTGATTTGACAAATGGTTATTATTTTCCATAACCTCATCTTACCTTTACTACATCTTAAATAAATCCTTTAAAAATATTTGTATTAATGACAACTATCTTTCCTGTTTTTCAGCACTAATAAGGTTTTAAAATACAATTTAAGTTTATATTTTAGTCATTTCAGAGCAATTTGGGGAGGAAGAAGAATTGGTTGATTGGCTTTAAATGGCCATCCTTAGACATACACATTTCAGTGTATTTTTGCAGAATTAATTCTTTCAACCCTCAGACAACCTTGTATTATATTTATTTACATTTTACATTCCTTTGATATGGCTTTGTCAGGTTCACATGGCTCTAAATGACCTTGGCTCACACTCTGTCCTCTACTCAGATTTGTGCAGAGGTGGCGCAGGTCCACCCACCTGCTATATTGGGACTCATCCTAGGAATGTCCCTTACCTGAAGCATCCACTGCATGACCTTTCCTTACACTATCATTATAAAACCATTGGATATGAGAATCTAGTTCTTGCAATTTAGTGAGAACGTTAATTTTCTTTACTGCAACCAATTTAAGAAAATTGATACAGACTACATTGGGGTATGTACCTTCTATTCTGCTGGTATCCAACATTCATCTGTTTGATCCCCCTACAAATGCATCCTAGTTTTGCAACTTGGAGTTTAAAAGGTGAGTGATTTGTATCCATCAGCTCAGCAGTGACAACAGGGCTAAATCCATCACTTGGTATTACTTGGTCTTCCTGCACAGGCTGCCAAATGCCTTCCAAAGTCACTGAAATTGATGGTGACAATTTTCCACATCCTTCATTTATGGTTTACACTGTGACTCTCTTCAGCTTCAATCTCTCAAGGGACTAAATTCTGTCTGTTTTGTGTTAGATTTTGCAGTTATAACCTATTTCATCATTTGAAGTTGCACCTTCAAAGAGTCTTTTCTTGTATCTGAGAATTGGCCAAACCATTTCCAGGGAGTAATACTTTCTTTTTAGATTCTGTTGCTGTCTATTGTTTTCTTTAAACCGACCAGGCGGGGTGTATGATAATTTGGTAGTGTCAAATGCTTTCAGTGTGTCTGCTGTGATTTGATCATCTCCCCATTTGTTTGGGTTTTATTTTACAGTGACTTACGTTTCCAATAAGTTGCTACATGTAGATAAAATCCTGGGCCAACACTGCTCTTTTGGATTGGTTATATTGAAAGCATGTCTGGCAGTAGGACATCAAGTAGCACCTGCCTGGTTAACAGGAGTAGGTTGGTCACAAAGAGAGGAAGCAGAGATGCCTGAGTACAAGACACTAAGGAGAATGTTAGCCCATAATATCGATGCAGGCGCTATTGTCTGTGGCACTAATGAGAGATGCACTGTTTATTTTCAGCAAAAACCTCACACAATTCATGAAGCAAAGAGAGAAGAAACTCCAAAAAGACAGAAGCTACTGAGACTAGTTAAGGTTTTCAACTAAAAGCATGTCCTTAGTGTGAGATGTGTTCAGTTTACTTACCCAGTACCATAAAGAATAAGACCTTTTGTTTTGTTTTTAACTTATACATGTTAAAGTGGCCCTAAAGTTGTATGGTTGAATGTGGAAAATATTTTTAAACTTGCCATTATTTTTCATTAGATTTTTGGTTGCTTTTGAATTTGTTGTATAAGGTTAATTCATAACTAGAGTTTTAAACTTTAAAATCTGTGAAGCTTTTTCTATTCTATTTACCTTACTGATGCCCCATTTCTCTGACTATATATAGGAGTAATGTGAAGGTAATATAATAGGTAAAACTATGCATGTCAAATTCCAACAGCATCAATTAGAATTTTTACTATTTATGTTACTGGAAGCACATATCTTTTATTAAAAGTCTTCTTTATCCAAAATTCTTAGAAATCCACTTCCTGGTCAAGGTGATGCTAACATGAATAAAATCTGTGCCTAACTATGAGGGACAGTTCTTCTTAAAGGGGGAAATGTGTATAAATGACCAAAGCATGAAACCCAGTGTTTCATAACATTTTAGTTTGAATATATTTTATAGATAAAATTTATAGAGACATATAGGGAGAGAAGACAGACTGTAATGGGATGATTGTGTAGAAAGTGAACTTCACTCAATGAACTAAAAAAGCATCTTAGGTATGTTTCTTATTTGTGACAGTGGAGTTGGCTTCAGGCAACAGATCCACAAGCCCTATGGACACTTATTTCATGCCAAGCTTTTATTCTGTCTCCATTCTCCTCCCTGTATCCAAGTCCAGCTCCTGAGGCACATAACATCCCATAAAAGCAGTGATCAAGAAGAGGTTTTCAGCTTACAGATAGCCTTGTATCTGCAGCTATTGCTGCTTCATACTGACTCTGGTGATAATTTCTTATGAATTTCATCAGAGTTGCTTAGGAACCCTTATTGGGAGGTTGATTCTGAAGCTACTTGCTTCGCTGGCTATATCTTTGTTATTCTCCACTTGAAAATATCTGGCACAAGTAAAGCATTTGACAGTGATAGAAGAGGAAGCCTTCTCCCACCGCCCCATATCTACATTGCTATTGCTAACCCTAAAATCCTCCCTTATAGTTTTTCATACAGCTTTTTATTGTTTAATTTTTTTTTTTTTTTTTGAGATGAGGTCTCATTCTGTTATCCAAGATGGAGTGCAGTGGCACAATTGTAGTTCATTGCAGCCTCAAACTCTTGGGCTCAAAGTGTCCTCCTGCCTCAGCCTCTCGAGGAGTAGCTGTACAGATAAGTACCACACCATCCAGCTAATTAACAATTTTTTTTTTTTTTTTTTTTAACAATGAAGGGTCTTACTGTATTGCTTCATGCAATCCTTGTGCCTCAGCCTCCCAAGTAGCTGGGATTATAGGTGTGATTATAGGTGTGAGCGGTCACACCTGGCCCATATCTTATTTTTTGTATGAGAATTCTCTCATTGAATACTTTTCATTCCTCAGTAAGGTGTGATGCTTGGGGTGATTTATCCCATTATGGCTCCTTCTGCAGACACATTTGCAAATTTAAAAAATCTCTGAGCAGCTTCTGTGGAAGGAGAAGCAATTCTAATTTTTAAAATATCAAGACATCAAAATTGAAACCCTGTGTGGTTAATGGAAGTGGAGTGGCTACACGTAGAGCATGTAGAAAGTTCTTAGTAAGAACTCACTGAGGACAAATTTCAAGTCATATACTAAATATGTTGATAGTGATCCATGCCTAGGCTCTGGGTACAATCTTTCAGTGGTTCCATGCATCTTGTAGAGTAAAGGTAAGGTTTCTTGTTGTGACATTTAAGAGCCTCCATGATGCAGCTCTGGCCATCCCTTCTGCCAACACATTTGAGAACTAGTTTCCTACACGCCAGGCTATTTCACATTTTTGTGTCTTTCCCTATGTTGTCCCTTTACCTGGGAATATACCTTTCTTCCATATTTTCCACTCATCAAATCAGCTTAGGTATGATCTTTTTAGAAAGAAACCTTTGCCAGACATCCTCTGGACCAAGATGGACTAAGTAACCCTTGTTTCTATCCCCCACCCCAGACAGCATCCGATTTCTACTTCTTAAATGGGAATCATGCACAGTATTACATAAGAATTGTTTGCACTGTCTGTTTCCATTCCTTCTTTGTGTTTCTGGAAACCAACCCCATGTCTGATACAGGGTACGTTTAGATATGCATTTGTTGCAACAGTACACACAGAGCAACAAACATGAATAACAGCCACAAATAGACAAATGCCAGTGTAATCAGAAAGAGTGCAGGGAATGAAAACTCATTTCAACTTTAGTGTAGATAAAAATTCCATCACGCCTACCACTATAAGACTTCTCTTCCATACACATGGATTTTGGCCATTTCTCTCCTCAAAAGTGGCATTTCTGTGCTCTTCTTTGCCTACTGGATAAAATCAAAATGCTTTAGGAAGGCACAGAAAATCTTCTGAGTTACAGCCTTTAATCTTCCTGTCTCATTTTCTTCTACTCATTCTGTACCTTCAAGTTTTAACCGCTTCCTAGCTGTGTGATTTTGAGGTAATTACTTCTTTCATTGTCTCAGTTTCTCATTTATAAAATGGGAATAAATTGTATCTATTTTGTAATATTATTATATAAAATACTTGCTCCAGAACCTTTGTTCAAAATGTTAACTATTATTAGTGTTAAGATTATATATAAGTAAATATACATTAAAAACATAAACAAATATTTAATATATAAATACATATTTATAAATAAATATTTACAAATAAAAATACGTAATATAAAAATATATATTATATATTTGTGTATATAATATATATTTATAAAAATGCATATAATATGTGTGTTTATAAATAAATATATACAGTACTTCCAAAACATTTTACTTCATGCAAACATATTTATAAGCAGTTCTTGGATGTATTTGTGCTTTTATGCCTCTATGTTTCAATTATTTTTATTTTCCTATTCAAATAATAATTAGCATTCAAGATTCAGGCCTGTAGACTTAATTTAGAATCTAACTGCTTTGTAATGTATTCTCTGACCATCCAACCTGATATAATCTTTCTCTCATTTTTAAAGAAATTATCATGTTTACAATAGATATAAAAATTATTAAACTCATTCATGTACTCATCCAAAAATATTCACTGAGCACTTGTTGTGTGTAAGTCACTGGATTAGCAGTAGAGATAGGTGGTAAATAAGATACTACCATTGCTGTTTCTAGGAAGTTCATGGTATAGTGGTGTATAGAATGGAGTCTGGAACCAGACTGCTTAGATCTGTGTCTAGGCTTCACCAATTACTAACTATATGACCTGGGGCAGGTTATTTAGGCTCTCTGAGTCTTACAAATAGAAATTGCTTAGAAGATTGTCTAGTTCAGGGTAAGCATAAATAAATGTTAATTATTATCAGTATATTACTGTTGTGGTTATCTAATGGCTTTAAAGAGTTATACAATTCATTTTGATTACAATTGTGATTATAAAACTATATTTTAGTATTTAAAAGAGAATTCAAAAAACCTGAGAATATGCCTGAGACTCAACTGACAGCTCAGAGAAGGTGGTTGGAGAATATACATGATGATGAAATATTTTCAGTGGTCTTGGAGAAAAACTGGAGACTTTAAGTTATTGAAATAAAAGCTGACCATAAGAGTTTCATTTCCAGTAAAGACTAACTAGATATTGAAGTAATCCTTACAGTAATGAAAACTAAAAGAATTGATTAAAAATTAAAAAAAAAATTCTTTGTATAAAAAAAATCTGCAAGATAGTAAGGTATTACCAGGCCAAGAAAAGAGGGTTAGTAATAGCCAACAAATTAAAGCAGAGCTGCTTCTCTCCAGGGGGCATTTTTCCAATGCATGTTAGTCCTCGGGTTCCATGAGAGATAACTAAGAAACTAAGGAGTCATAGTCCTAGGGCCACCAGGAGCAAAGTTTCCAGAAAATCACCCGTTCCCTCTCTTCATCTGCCATTCTTAGGAAAGTTGCTAACAGGCACCAGAACTTTGAGACAAACTCCTAGAACTGAAAGAAAAGGATCACATTTTAGTCCCTTCCAAAGATTGACATCTTATGTTAGAGGGCCTCTGTTCTGGGTAAGGACCTAAAATGTTACGCTATAGAGTAGGAATAGGAATGGTATCCTGGTCATCCAGGTACCCCATAAAATTATGATGTCTTATGCTTGGGTAGTTAGCTTCCCAGGAATCTAGACAAAAAATAGCTAAAATGGTTTCTGATACAAGATAATACTCTAGGCCTTAAATTAACTTTCAATATAACTTATCAAATCCAGCATCCAGCAACCAGTTAAACTTTATGAGGCACAGAAGGCAATGAAATATCAACTAAAATCAGCAGAAACAATCACCAACAGAAACAAGAATGAAAACATGGAAATTATCCACACAGAATGTAACAGCACTATGTTTATTATATTCTTGGACATAAAAACTAAATATGAAAAGTTTCTGCAAGGCATTGGAAATAACAAAACATGACATTGCAGATTTGAAAAGAATCTAACTGGAAATGATGTAACTGAAAAATATGACTGATATTAACCTCTCAGAGACGACCCTTGTGGCAGATGAGACACAGGTGAAAAGAGTATTAATGAATGAGAAAATAGGTAAGAAATGAAACATGGAGAATTAAAAAGACATAAATACAGCTGAGGAGATACTTATAATGGATAAAGTAAGACTGTCTAAAATGTATTCATTAATTAGATTTCCAGAGTAGAGGAGAAGGAAGATGAGGAAGAAGCAACAGATGATGAGATGGTAGTGGCCAAGCTTTGAAAAGTAATTAATAAGCCCCCAAAAGTCAAATGGGATAATAAAAAGTTCTACATCTGGATACATATAGTATGAGTGCATAAAACAAACAAAGATAACAATCTTTAAAAAAACATACAACAGAGAGAAATGTAGACTATTTTCATGAGGATAACAATTAGACCAAGTTTGACTAATTTATCAACATTTTTAAAAAGTGAAATTATAATTTCTCTCATGAATCACATAGAAAGAAAATCTTAAGAAAAACTGCAAAAATTCATAATTTGCAAATTCACATTAAAATAAATTCTAAAGAGGGTTCTTCAGATAGAAAGAAAATATTCCCAGATAGGAACTTAGGATGCAGGGAGAAATGAAGAGGAACAAAATGGTAAATTTTAGTGAAATCTAATCTAGCACTGACTTACTTGTGAATTTTAATAGAGAGAGAATGAAAATGTACCACAACAATAGCATACATGTTGGAGGGGGTAAATGGAGTTAAAATATGGAGCATTAACTGGGATCAGCATAAAAGTACAAATAATATTAGCCTTTCAAAATAAAGTATTCATCCAAACTAATTGTTAGGGTAGTCATTAAAGGTATATACATGTGTGCATAATTCCAAAATATAGAATACATGAAATAATATAAAACAGTTGTGGTGACTTTACAATGTGTCACTTGGCTAGGGTAAACTACATTTCCCGTGTTCCTATGATTTTCTGGTTAGGATATCCCATAAGAGAAATTCTGGTGAGGGATTTGGAAGGGGGAGCAAAGCACTAGCCTTTATGTAGCTCACATACTAAATCTCAAGCTTTGTGGGGTGCAACTAAGTAGAAAGTGATAGCATAAGGAATAATAAACTTATAGAAAGTAGAAGGAAGGAAACAGTAGAGAAAACAACACAACTTACTCCATATAATACAATAGCTCACACATGTTGCCCTTTACCTATTGTTCTACCCCACTGGTTTTACTCAGTGATCAGGCCTAAAATTGCTCCAGCTTTCTTTGGATCCTCCTTCAGCTTCTCTGACTCTTAAGCAAGGAGTGTGTGTAGTTAGCTCCATCATGAAGGTCCCTTGCTTCTGCAGGACACTATCAAGGCTCTAGACAATGAGAATTGAGACAGGCTTCAGTCTTTGCTGTGGACTCTAGTTTATGATTGTTGGCCCTAACTTGTTCTTGCTCTCTCTACTTTACTTCCATATTTCCTTCTCAACCACCTGCTGCATAGATTTCAGGCTCCAGCATCAAGTGTGAAGATGACAGCCTCATAGAGACTACTTCACCAACTCTCATAATTATGCAAGGGCAAGTCTATATAACAAATTCCTTTAACTCTATAATACATCTATCTATATCATCATCTCTTCTAGTGGTACTGACTCTCTAATGGAACCCTAACTAGAATAGTAGTCAATGATATGCCAAAAAGAGGAAAATAAACATAGAACAATAATTACATATAGAGGTTACATTGTAAGATGGTAAGTATAAACTCAAATATACTTACATACTGAAAATACATTGCACAAAATATTAATAGTCTAAATGTTCTATATAAAAGGCAAAAGTTATTACACTGGGTTTAAAAACACAAAACTCAAAACAGACAGTGTTCACAAGAGACACATGTGAAAGATAGGATATGGAAAGACTGAAAGCAAACAGATGGAAAGAGATTTGCTTAATAAAAGGAAGCTGGTTTGATGCAATTATATCAGACAAAATAGAGCAAACAAATTTAAAGAATACTAGAGGTAATGAGAGATACTTTATAATGATAAAAGATTCAATTTACAAGGTGACGTGATGATTAAATTGTATGGCAAAAAATACATATAAAAATAATTAACATAATTGAAGGAAAATACACAAATCAATAATCATTATAGGAGATTTTAATATAACTTTTTCCATAACTCATAGAATAAGCAGACAAGAAAAGATATTCACTAACACATACACTGAGTAACACACTTAACAAACTTGATCAAATTTACATACACAGAACCTTATATGCAACAATCAGAAAACATGTAGTAATTTTAAGCATACACAGATATTTGCAGAAATTGATAGTATGCTATCCCACTTGGATAAAAAGAGGGACTGAAATTCTACAGAGTATATTTTCTCATCACAAAACAATTCATCTAGAAATCAAAAAGCAAAAGGATATGTAGGAAACCCCAACATATTTGAAAGTAAGCAATTTTTAGATAACTCATGGATTATAAAAGAAATTAAAATGGAAATTAGATAACATATTGAAATAAAAATCAAAATACTAAATCTCAAGCTTTGTGGGGTGCAACTAAGTAGAAAGTGATAGCATAAGGAATAATAAACTTATAGAAAGTAGAAGGAAGGAAACAGTAGAGAAAACAACACAACTTACTCCATATAATACAATCATATAATAGAGATTTTAAAGGGGGCCATCACCAGAACTACTAAAGAAATTTCAAAGAATACGTAAGAATCTTATGCAAAACAATGCTAATAAATATTAACATTTATATGAAATGAACATATTCTAAGAAAAATATGACTTAACTCTGACACAATAAAAATAAATATTTTTAATATTTTTTTAAAGAACTCTGATTTAAAATCCTCCACACACACACACACACACACACACACACACACACTCCTCAACACAGAGAGGCCCCAAAGCTTCACCAGAAAATTCTAACAACTATTTTAGAAGTATTTCTAGTTCTTATACAAATTCTTCCGGGATTAAAAAACAGATGAACGTTCCTCAATTCATATTTTGAAGGCTACATAACCTTATTTCCAAAACCTGGAACATTTTACAAGAAAAGAGAATTATCGACCAATTTCTATCATGAACGTAGATATTAAAACCCTAAATAAAATATGAGTAAGCCAAGTCTATTTATAAATAAAAATAATAATAAATCACAACTAAGTTCAATTTGTTTCAGGGTGCAAAGTTGGTTTTACAGCATATGAAAAAATGTAATTTATCATATTATCCTAACAGTGAAGAAAATCAAGAGATTATCTCATTAGCTACAAAAGAAATATTTGTTATCATTCAATATCCAGTTATGATTGAAATTCACAAACCAGGAAAGCAAGAGAACTTTAATAAAATGTGTCTTACAGAAAATTTAGAGATAATATTACATTTAATTGCACAACCTGGGGAACATTTTCTTGGTGGCCAGAAAACAGAAGACTGCATGCTATCATCATTTAAACTTCCAATGTTGCATTAGAGGAAACTAAACGTGTAACTAACTGTGAAAGAAGAACTAAAAATGTAAAACAAAAACAAAAAACCTAAATACCACTCTACAACTTACAACTTGGAAAATTTTAAAGTTGAAAACATCAAATATTGGTGAATTTGTACAGCAAGAGCTTTCATAAATTAACAATCAGGATATGAAATGGTAATGGTCACTTTGGAAAGCAACTTGACACTATCTGAAAGACATTAAAAACACACACATTATATGATCTCCGTTCTATGTATGTATAAGAACTAGGAAACATGGACAAGAATGTTCAGAGCAAGGCTGTTCATTATACTCTCAAAATGGAAATGCCCAAATGTTCATCAACATTAGAATGGGTAAACAAACTATTGAATATTCATTCATAAAAATACTAGACTTCAATATATACAGTTACATGCAAAAGATGAATAAACCTTTATAATATAAAGTAAAAGAAGCCAGACTTTAAAAAGTTTACTGTATGATTCAATATACACATTTCAAAGACAGGCAACAAATTAAACCATGGTGTTTTGAGATCTACAATTAGATAGTGACAGTATAAAAAAAGTGAATTTCAGAATATATAGTAGTATAGTTAGCATGGGCGTAGGGAGAACATTATAATGAAGGAGGACCACCGAGGGGGCTTCCAGATGGTGGCCAGGCACTGGTTCTTGATATTGCTGGGGCAACCAGGATGTTTATTTTTACAATTTGTTATTTTGTATATGTGTCTTTTTGAATTTTCTGTCTGTTACATAATTATAATTTTAAAAATAAAGTTGTATAGAAAGACCAAAGACATAAAATAAATAACAACTGACAAGGAAGAAATACTAATCTCTGTATTAGAGAATAGTGTATGGTTGTGTATGTTGAATATTTTTAGCTCCTGGAGTGGCTAGGAGGGCAACTGAAGAGGTAAGCAGAAGGCAAGTACAGTGGAATGTTATTGAAGGACTTTCATTGGGAAAGTGACTTGAACAAACTTAGAATTAGTTTGAAAATGCTGTTTTAAATTTGGCTTGAGGTGCCAAGACTTTTCTCCTTAACTGGATGTTAAATGCTTCTAGTTTCTCTCTGGCTACAGTCCCTAGTAAAGGGGACTTTTTCATGGTATGGTCTCAATAACCATTTGTAAATTGAGTTTACTAAGAAGCAGGAGAAAGGCAAAGCAAGATGGCTGAATAGAAACCTCCAGCAATTGTCCCCCATGATCCCCACAGGAACACCAAATTGAACAAATAGCCACATAAGAAAGTACCTTCATAAGAACCCAAAATCAGGTGAGTGATCACAGTACCTGGTTTTAATATCATATTAAGGTCAGAGGCACTGAAGAGGGTAGGAAAGACAGTCTTGAATCCCCTACAACATCCCTTCTCCATCTTCTGGCAGCATCTTTGTGGCATAGGAAGATAATCTGTGTGCCTGGGGGAGGCACAGTGCAGCGACTATGAGACTTTGTGTTGGAACTCAGTGGTTCCCTATCACAGCAGAAGGCAGCATGGGACAAAACTCATCTAGTGCCCACGGAGGGAGCATCTAGACCTTCCCTAGCCAGAGGTGAATCATCCATCCCAGCAGTGGAAACCTGAGTTCCAGCAAGCCTCACCATCATGGGCTAGAGCGCTATGGGGTCCTACATAAACTTGAAAGGCAGTTTAGGCCACAAGGACTGCAAGTGCTGGGCAAGTCCTGGTGCTGTGGGTTCGGAGCCAGTGGGCTTAGGCTACATGCAACCTAGTGAGACACCAGCTGGGGTGGTCAAAGGAGTGCTTGTGTACCTTCCCCCAAGCCCAGGTAGTACAGTTCACAGCTCCAGGAGAGATTCCTTCCCTCTGATTGAGGAAAGGGGAAGGGAGAGTAAAGAGGACTTTGTCTTACAACCTAGATACCAACTGAGCCACAGTAGGATAGGGCACCCAGCAGAGCCCAGAGGCCCTCACTGCAAGCCCTAGCTCCAGGACTACATTTCTAAATGTAGTCCTATCCCCCTGGGATAGGGATAGAAGGGGATCCTCCGCCTTGAAGGGAAGGGACCCAGTCCTGGTAGGATTTATCACCTGCTGTGTAAAGAGCCTTTGGACCCTAAATAATCAGTGGTGGTAGCCAGGCAGTACTCAATGTGGGCCTTGGGTGAGACTCAGAGGTGTGCTGGCTTCAGGTGTGATCCAACACATTCCCAGTTGTGGTGCTATGGGGAGAGTCTCCATTTGGTTGAGGAAATAAGAGGAAAGAGTAAAGAAGACTTTGTCTTGCAACTTGGGTACCAGCTTGGTCACAGTTGGGTAGAGCATCAAGCAGCTTCCTGGGGTTCCCAATTCTAGGCTGTGGCTATTGGATGGCATTTCTGGGCCTGCCCTGGGACAGAGGGGAGCTCACACTTCCCTGAAGAAAGAGACTCAGGTCTGGAAGCATTCACCACAAACTGCCTGATGAGCCCTTTGGCCTTGAGTGAACATTGACTGTAAACCAGGCAGTATTAGCTGTGGGCCAGACGCAGTGGTGGCCACAGGGAGAGATTTTTCTGCTCGAGGAAAGGTGAGGAAATAGTCAGAAGGACTTTGTCTTGTAGCTTGGATGCCAGCTCAGCCACAGTAGAGTAGAGCACCAGGTAGATTCCTAAGGTTCCTGATTTCAGGCCTTGGTTTCCAGAGGGCATCCTCAGACTTGCCTAAGGCTGGGGAAACTCACTGCCCTGAAAGGAAGAACATAAGCCTGGCTGTATTTGCTGCTTGATCACCGTAGAGCCCTTGGGCCACAAGTGAACACTGGTAGTAGCCAGGCCGTGATTACTGCAGGCCTTGGGTGAGACATACACACACACACACACACACACACACTATTTGTTTGGGGGAAAGTATGGGAAGACAAGAGTCTTTGCTTAGTAATCCAGGGAATACTTCCAGATCTTACCCAGGACCACCAAGCCAGTACATCTGTGAGGCTGCAAGAACCACAGCATTACTGAGCTTGGAGTGCCCCCTAAAGCAAATATAGCCACAGTGACCAAATATTTAGATCACAATGCTCAAGTCCCTTCAAATACCTGGAAAGCCTTCCCAGGAAGGTTGGGTAAAAACATCCCAGACTGTGAAGACTACAATACATACATAACTCTTCAGTGCCCAGACACTGACAAATATGTACAAGCATCAAGACCATCCAGGAAAACATGACCTAACCAAATGTACTCAGTAAGTCACGAGTGACCAATCTTAGAGAGACAGAAATGTAACTCTTGAGATGGAGAATTCAAAATAGCTGTTTTGGGAAAGTTTAACAAAATTTAATACACCAAAGAGAAGAAACTCAGAATTCCACCAGATAAATTTAACATCAAGGTTCAAATTATTAAAAGGAATCGAATAGAAATTCTGGAGCTGAAAAATGCAATCGACAGGCTCAAGAATGCATCAGAATCTCTTAGTAGCAGAATTGATCAAGCATAAGAAAGAATTAGTGAACTTTAAGACAGGCTATTTGAAAGTACACAGTCATAGGAGATAAAAGAAAACAATAAAAGGAATCAAGCATGCCTATAAGATCTAGAAAATCTTAGATGAAAAGGGCAACTCTAAGAAGTATTGACCTTAAAGAGAAGGTAGAGAGAGAAATTGGGTTATAGAGTTTATTCAAAGGGATAATCACAGAAAACTTGGCAAACCTAGAGAAAGATGCCAATGTTCAAGTACAAGAAGACTGCATAACACCAAGCCATTTAATAATCGAACTTCCAAAGGTCAATAATAACGAAAGGATCCTAAACACAGCAAGAGAAAAGAAACAAATAACATACAATGGAGCTCCAATATGTCTGGCAGCTGACTACTCAGTGGAAACCATATAGGCCAGGAGAAAGTGACATGATACATTGAAAGTGTAGAAGGAGAAAAACTGTTATCCTTATAGTACACTAGCAAATATATTACATATATTTGCTAATAGTACATTAGCAAAAATATTCTTCAAACATGAAGGAGAAAGAAAGACTTTCCCAAAAAAACAAAAGCTAAGAAATTTCATCAACACTGGGTCTGTCCCACAAGAAATGCTAAAGGGAATTCCTCAAGCTGAAAGAAATGGACATTAATGAGCAAAAAAAAATCATCTGAAGGTACACAACTCACTGGTAATAGTAAGTGCACAGAAAACCCCAAAATTGTATAACACTGTAATTGTGGTGAATAAACTACTCAAATCATTGGTAGAAATTCTACAAATAATATGTATAATATAAAATAATTTTTAGTATAGTAAAATATAAGTAGAAACAACAAAGTGTTAAAAATCAGGGGAATGAAGTTAAAGTATGCAGTTTTTATTAGTTTTCTCTTTACTTTTTTTTTTTTTTGTTACCCAATTAGTGATCCATTTGCCATCAGTTTAAACTAAGGGATTATATGATATTATTTGCAAGCCTCATGGTTACCTTAAATCAAAAAACAAGCAAAAGATCCACAAAATATGTAAAACATGAAATTAAAACATGCCATTTGAGAATATCACTTTCACTAAAAGGAAGAGAGAAAGGAAAGAAAGAAGTAACAGAAGACCACATGACAATCAGAAAACAAATAACAAAATGGCAGGAGTAAGTCTTTACTTATTAATAATAACATGGAATGTAAATGGAATAAACTCTCCAATTAAAAAATAGAGTGGTTGAATTAATAAAAAAATAAGACCTAAACATCTGTTGCTTACAAGAAACACACTTCACCTATGAAGAGACACATAGACTGAAAATAAAGGCTTGGAAAAGGATATTCCATGCCAATAGAAACAAAAACGAAGAAAGAGTAGCTATACTTATATTATACAAAATAGATTTCAATGCAAAAACTAGAAAAAAGAAATAAAGTAGGTCATTGTACCATAATAAAGGAGTCAATTTAGCAAGATGATATAGCAATTGTAAATATATATGTGCTCAAATCTTGAGCACCCAAGTATATAAAGCAAATATTATTAGGGCTAAAGAGAATGACAGACCCCAATGCAATACTAGCTGGAGACTTTAACAACTCACATTCAGCATTGGACAGACCAGTCAGATGGAAAATCAACAAATAAACATCAGACTTAATCTGCACTATAGGCCAAATGGACCTAATAGATATTTATAGAACATTTCATCCAATGGGTGCAGAACACACATTCTTTTCCTCAGCACATAGATTATTCTCAAGAATAGATTATATGTTAGGTCACAAAACAAATCTTAAAATTTCTTAAAAATTGAAGTCATCAAATATCTTCTCTGTCCACAATGGAATAAAACTAGAAATCAATAATCAAAGGAATTTTGGAAACCATACAAACACATAATGGTTAAACGATGTGTTCCTGAATGACCAGCGGGTCAATGAAGAAGTTAATGAAGTTGAAAAATTTCTTGAAACAAATGAAAATGGAAACACAACATTCCAAAAGGTATGGGTATGGGATACAGTGAAAGCAATACTAAGAAGAAGGCTTATAGCAATAAGTGTCTACATAAAAAAGCAGAGAAACTTCAAATAAAACAACCTAATGATAAATCTTAAATAACTAGAAAAGCAAGAGCCAACCAAATATGAAAACTAGAAGAAAAGATAATAATGATCACAGCAGAAATGAAAGTGAAACAAAGAAATCAGTACAAAAGATCAACAAAATGAAGAGTTGGGTTTTATGAAATCAAGAAACCTTTAGCCAGACTAAGAAAAAAAGAGAGAAGACCCCAATAAATAAAATCAGAGATGCAAAAGGAGACATTACAACCAATACCACAGAAATTCAAAAGATCATTAGCGGCTACTATGAGTAATTTTATGTCAATACATAGAAAAATCTAGAAGAAATGGATTAATTCCTGAACGCATACAACCTACCAACGTTGAACCATGAATAAATCCACAACTTAAGTAGACCAATAACAAGTGATGAGATGAAAGCCATAATAAAAGTTCTCCCAGCAAAGACCAGGGCACAATGACTTAACTGCTGAATTTTTCAAACATTTAAAGAAGAACTAATGCCAGCTCTACTCTAAGTATTCTGAAAAACAGAGCAAGTGGAAATACTTCTGAACTCATTCTATGAGGCGAATATTAGCATGATACCAAAACCAGACAGACACAACTCAAAAAAGAAAAGTATAGGCCATTTTCCCTGATGAACATCGATGCAAATATCCTCAATAAAATATTAGCAAACTGAATTCAACAACACATTAAAAAGACAATTTATTATGACAAAGTGGGATTTATCTCAGGGATGCAAGGACAATTCACCATATGCAAATCAATCAATGTAATATATCAACAGAACAAAAGACAAAAGCACATGATATTTTTGATTGATGTTGAAAAAGCATTTAATAAAATTCAACATCCCTTCATGATAAAAACTCTTAAAAAATTGGGTATAGAAGGAATATACCTCAACAAGATAAAAGCTGTATATGACAGACCCTCAGCTAGTTTCATACTGAATGGGGAAAAACTGAAAGCCTTTGCTCTAAGATCTGGAACAAGACAAGGATGCCCACTTTCATCACTATTATTCAGCATAGTACTGGAAGTCCTAGCCACAGCAACCAGACAAGAGAAAGAAATAAAGGACATCTACATTTGAAAGGTGGAATTCAAATAATCCTTGTTTGCAGAAGGTAAAATCTTAGATATGTAAAACCCTAAAGACTCCCCCAGATAACTATTAGAACTGTAAGGAATTTCAGTAAAAGTTGCAAAATGAACATACAAAATTCAGTAGCATTGTTTTTTTTTGTTTTTTTTTTTTTTTTTTGTGAGACGGAGTCTCACTGTGTCCCCTAGGCTGGAGTGCAGTGGCCGGATCGCAGCTCACTGCAAGCTCCGCCTCCCGGGTTTATGCCATTCTCCTGCCTCAGCCTCCTGAGTAGCTGGGACTATAGGCGCCCGCCACCTCGCCTGGCTAGTTTTTTGTATTTTTAGTAGAGATGGGATTTCACCATGTTAGCCAGGATGGTCTCCATCTCCTGACCTCATGATCCGCCCGTCTCCGCCTCCCAAAGTGCTGGGATTACAAGCTTGAGCCACCACACCCGGCCTCAGTAGCATTTTTATATGCCAACAGTGAACAATCTGAAAAATCAGGAAAATAATCTCATTTATAATAGCTACAAATAAAATAAAACACATAGAAATAAACTTGACAAAGAAGTTAAAGATCTCTATAATAAAAACTGTAAAGTATTGATGAATGAAATTGAAGATGACATACAAAAAATGGAAAGATATTGCATGTTCATGGATTAGAAGAATCAGTATTGTTAAAATGTCTATACTACTCCAAGCAATATACAGCACCAATGCAATCCCTCTAAAAATACTAATGACATTCTTCACAAAAATTTAATAAGTAATCTTAAAGTTATGTAGAACCACAAAAGACCCAGGATAGCCAAAGCCATCTTGAATAAAAAGAACAAAACTGGAGGAATCACACTACCTGACTTTAAATTATACTACAGATCTGTAGTAACCCAAACAACATAGTACTGGCGTAAAAACAGATACAGAGACAGAGAGACCAATGGAACAGAACAGAGAACCTAGAAATTAATCCATGCATCTACAGTGAATTTATTTTGAACAAAGATGTCAAGAACATACACTTGGGAAAGGACAGTCTTGTTAACAACTGGTGCTGGAAGTACTGGATATCCACGTGCAGAAGAACAAAACTAGACCTCTATCTCTAACCATACACAAAAATAAAATCAAAATATATTAAAGACTTAAATCTAATACCTGAAACTATGAAATTACTAAAAGAAAACATTGTGGAAACTCTCTAGGATATTGGTCTGGGCAAAGATTTCTGGAGTGATATTCCAAAAACACAGGCAACCAAAGCAAAAATGGACAAATGGGATTTCATCAAGGTAAAAAGCTTCTGAACAACAAAGGGAATAACAAAGTGAAGAGAAAACCCACAAAATTTGAGAATATATTTGCAAACTATTCATTTGACAAAAGATCAATAAATAACCAGAACATATAAAGAGCCCAAACAAGCCAAAGGGAAAAATAATTGAATAATCTGATTTAAAAATGGGTAAAAAATCTGAATAGACATCTCTTAAAAGAAGACATACAAAAGGGAAACAGGTATATGAAAAGGTGCACAACATCTTGGATTATCAGAGAAATGCAAATCAAAACTACAACGAGATATCATCTCATCCCAGTTAAAATGGCCCTTATCCAAAAGACAGGTAATGAATGCTGGTGAGGATGTGGAGAAAGAGAACCCTCATGCAATGTTGGTGAGAATTTAAATTAGTACAATCACTATGGAGAAGACTTTATAGGTTTATCAAAGAAACTAAAAATAGAATTACCATGTGATCCCGCAATCCCAGTGCTAGGTATATATCCAAAAGAAAGGAAATCAGTATATCAAAGAGACATTTGTATTCCCATGTCATTGTGACACTGTTTATAATAGCTAAGATCTGGAAGCAACATAAGTGTCCATCAACAGGTGAATTAATAAAAAAATGTGGTATATATACACAATAGAGTACTATTCAGCCATAAAAAAGAATGAGTTCCTGTCACTTGCAACAAATGGATGGAACCAGAGGTCATTATGTTAAGTGTAATAAGCCAGCCACAGAAAAACAAACTCTGCATGTTCTTATTTATTTGTGGGAACTAAAAAAATGAAAACAATTGAATTCATGGAGATAGAGTCAAGAGTGATGGTTACCAGAGGCTGAGAAGGACAGTGGTGGAGGAGGGGAAGTGCGTATGGTAAGAGGTATGAAAATGTAGCTAGATAGAATGAATAAGTTCTAGTATTTAACAGGACAACAGGGTGGCAAGAGTTAACAATTTATTGCACATTTAAAAATAACTAAAAGAGTATAATTGGATTGTTTATAACAGAAAGAGAAGATACATTCTTGAGCTGATGAATACCCCATTTACCCTGATGTGATTATTATACATCATATGCCTGTATCAAAATCTCATGTATCCCATAAATAAATACACCTACTCTGTACCCACAAAAATTAGAAATTTAAAAAAATTTTAAATAGGTCCACTGTAACCATCGTATTTGTTTAAAGAAAGTCTTTTTTCTTTGATATTGTAATATAGGCACAATAATAAGAGTCTTCTGGAAATTACTGAGATTATACTTGTAACTTTTTCTGTTTACACAAAAACATAATTAGCATAGATATCATGTCTACATATCTAATGCAAAGTGTTAACTATAGATTAATACCTTTGTGGTATTCAGGCTACATGTAATTTTAGCACAAAAAATAACCAAATAACCAGACAAGCTAAATAAATGAACAAAAAAAGATCTTAAAGTTTTGCCTGAATAATTTAGAAAATTGCTTTTATTCTTCGTTTCATACTGCATGTATATAGACACAGAGTTAATTGATTGTAAAATGGTTTTGAGTCAGTCCTAAGCACTCTTATTGAGTAAATTACTTCAAACCAGTTATTTCCAACCTAACATTTTAGCATCACTCTTGTGCTTTTCTAAAGAAGAGATGCATGAAAATTCATAGTGATGTTTATAATGTACACTAAATATTACTAGAATGTTAATGAAATATTAAGGATGTGACCTGAAATAAAAATAACACAAGAAGTACTAAACTGCTAAATTAGCATTGCAATATTGTCCTAACAGTTGTTGAATATTCTATGTAACAAAACACATTTAGCACTAGAAGTTGTAGCTATAATACTTAATAAAAATATTTTTGTACGTTTGAAACCTCATTTATAAAGTTGCAGAGTTACAATCTGTATTATTTTCCTTCCAATTTATTTTCCACAGAGAAGGTAAGATCATTGTAATAGTGGAAGGAAAAGAATAGCTTACTAAATCAAATACTTTCTTTATAGAATTATGGGCAATTTAAAGTAATCCATAAAAAGCATACATTTTTGCCTAGTATTACTTAAAATTCACCATTAAAAAACACATGTACATAGATAGATATAAAGTCACAGCTAATTGAAGTGTTGTATATAATGGCTTCATATTGCTCCATTTCCTACTTGGGCATTTAAAACAGCAGATTGCTACAGAGATCTGCACTGGAGATCAGAATTTTGTAATTCTGAAGGAGGAGCAGCTGATTGTCTGAAGATACGCCCAACAGATTTCACTTAACACTAGGCCATGTATGAGTTTCCTGAGGTAAATTATTCTCTTGTGGGTTGTGGCTCAAGACAGGGAAACTGAAATCAGATCACTGTCCAGAAATATTGTAAAGGGCCTAATGATAACTTTTTGATGTCATTTTCAAGTGTCTGTGAGAATTAATTGGTAAAACTCAACATTGATGTTCTATAGTTTGGAATTAAAGGCACTGTACAATTGCTCTTGGCCTTCATTTCCAGTTTTCATATCCTCTCTTATTTGAAGCCTTCACTCTCACATGTTTACCTATGTTTACCTCCTAGGTTGTAACTTTGCTTATGAAGCAGCATTGTCTGGGGTAAATACATGAGGTTCGTTGCTTCATGCCAAGGAAATGAAGGACAGCGACACACACAAGGAGTGAGTTTAAGAGTGGAGGTTTAACAGGCAAAAGAAAGAGAAAGGAGCATAGCTCTCTCTTCTGGGAGAGAGAGAGGGCACCCCTGTGGGACCTCTAGCCGGCAGCCGAGTGCACTGGATTATATAGGCAGACTTGAGGAGCCTCTGTGTCTCATTTACATTGGCTCACAGGTTGGTTGAACCAGGTGTGACATTTACATAGCTGTGGGGAAACTGGCCACCCCACCCTAATGTTCTTATTATGCAAAGAGGTTTTCTACTTGACTGGTGCCATGTTGTCTTCTCCCTACTGCACACATAGTTGGAAAGGAAAAGGGAAGATGGAGCCGCCATTTTGAACATGCCTAGTCCCAGGTAGCCTTTACCTATTGGCACAGACGCTAGCATTTACCTGTGCAAGCTCCCAGCTTGCTTGTCTATATCTGAAGCTTGATTTTACAGGCTGCTTTTTGTTAGAAAAGAAAATGATTTGGGGGCTGCTTTTCATTAAAAGAAAAACCTTACCAAGGACGTCCTTACCCTCACTATCTGCCTAAATAATTTATTTTTAACTCATATATCACTTATGTACTTACAGTCACAGGAATGTGAGTATTCCTCCTATTCACCTACAGGAGTTGATTCTGCCCTCCTTCGAAGTTCACATTAAATTCTAATTTTCCTGTGAAACATCTCACAATTTCTCTCTGAAGAGAGTAAGCCCTAAAGTTTTCTGGTATTTTATTCCTTCATGTTGCAGTCTTTATTCACAACCTAGTGAAATCATAAAATTCTCCCAAATGAAAGATATACTCCCTAAAAGCAAAAACAACCACCTTTCTTTCAAGCCTCTGCACAAAGCCTTGCTCATGCTTGTCCTGACCTGACTTCTTAAAGATTCCAATCCTGACTTGGTGAAGTTCTCTAGATTACACACAAAAACAGTAGTCCTGGTAGATGCACAACGCATCAGTTTGCTTCCACTGGGTAAGTCTGCAGTAACAATCTTCAAATCTCATTGACTTACAGTATAGGTGTATTTCTCATGAATGGTATTTGTTGACTACAGGAGCTGCAGTGGTCACAGGTCGGATGGCTGTTGTGTGTTCCTCATTCCAATATCCAGGTTGAGGAAGCAGCCCCTAATTTTGATTTACCCATCCGGTAGCAGAAAGAAAAAAGCAAAAGTGCTAACAGAAGCATGGAACGGTTTATAAATCCTATGCTCAGAATGGGCAAATGTTTCTTCTCCTCCCATTTCATTGACCAATGCAAGTCAAATGGCCTAGGTTTTCAATGAGGCAGGAAGTAAATTCCGCCTACAGAGATGCACTGAAAGCTCACAGCAACCTGTGGGGATGTATAGTCCTCTCATAGGACAGGGGAGCGATTGTACAGCCTACATCATTTTACAGTGGTATTCTTCTTGTTCTCTCCCTGCTTCTGGACTTCTTAAATGTTGGCCTTCGCTTCTTATCTAGGTCTTATACTCATTTTGACTATTTTTATTAGCTGTTGATTTTTGAACCAATTTTTGGATTTATATTCTGCCTCTCCATCTATCTGGCTCTGTTTCTGCTAGGTGATCACAGGTTAAGATACCTGTATATGGCCTGGCTGTAAAGTATTTATTACTTGTACACTAAATACTTTATCAGTAACTATTGCATAAACTCCAGACAATGTTCAATAAATACGTATTAAATCATTGGGTAACAATCAAATTATTGTTTATCCATTGACTTTAATTTTACTTTTGGACATAATGCCATGAGACTTAAGGGTCCATCTTTGCCTATGAGCAGTAAGCTTAGAGCACCTGCTTCTGACAAGGGTAACCTTTGAAAGTGTTGAGGTTGGCAGCTATGAGATTCTAACTGAACCAAACTAAGCAAAAAAATTTACCTCCACCACTATCCTGGGAGTTTTTCTCTACTCACAAAGCTTGAGAGAAAAAACTAACCAGAACATGTATTTTATATTTGGTAGCTCTTTCAAAAAGTTTTCTTGATCAAGAGATAAATTCTGGACAGAATGAATTTTTAAAGTTCACAGTGGGGAGAAAAACCTGAGAGTTAAGCTAAGTGCCTGCCGAATTTAAAGTAGGCGTAATAGTTTTGTATGTGCCTAGATTTTCACTAAATTTTTCTGCAATTTTAAAATGTTTATGTCATAGGTACAGTAAAAATAATCTATATTTATGACAGTAAAGTTATCATTGGTTCTGAAGTTATTGTTAGCTCCATCTTTATGAGTTACAGGTTTACATCTACATTTCTATAGTTGCTTTGCCTAATTAACAGGATCTAAACAATATTACATTATATAGCATGCCACAAGATGGGATATTGGTATGTAATTATACATATTATCAATGTATTTTCTTTCAAATACCATTTACTGATGTTCTACAAATGAAAATATTGTAATTTAAAAGCAAATCAGAACCTCATCAATAAGAACCTAAACATTAGAGATATACAGTGAGTAAAATCAGAAATTCTGCTTTTCTGGAACTTACAGGGTATCAAGGAAGTTGGCCATTAAAAATATGACCCCAAAACAAACATATAATAAGACATTTGATAGGTTTTCTGAAGGAAAGAAACAGTCCTGCATGTGTGTATAACCAAGGAATATCACACAGACATGATTGTCAGGGAAATTTCTCCAAGGGAGAGTCTCAAGCTATGATCTAGAGAATGAGTTAGAGTTAAATAAGAAATTTGCAGGGTGGGTGTGAAGACAGCATGTCTCTTTACACATAGGAATAGCATGTGAAATGACCCTGTGGCTGGTGCTTGCATGGTGAGCTCTAGGAATCAAAAGGCCAGGATGGCTGAAGAATAGAATGGGAGAAGTGTAGAGTGTGACATGAAGCTGAAAAAGTTGTCTGGAATGAGCAGAGACTAGAGCCTGTTTTGAGGATTCTGGTTTTTGTCCTATGTTCAACAGGGAACCATTGAAGATTTTAGGCGGGAGTCTTACCAGGTCACATTTAAATTATTAGGTTTGCTTCAGCTTTAGGGTAAAAAGTTTCTGAGGAATGGTGGGATGAGTCAAGTGGATAGAATGACACCATTAAGGAGTCGAACATGGTAGTGTAGGTGAGACTAGAGGATGTAGAGTAGATGTAGGAGGGAGTGAATTAATTAAAGAGATAGAGGGAGAATTCAAAGATGATTCCTGTAATCTAGACTTGCTCAATCAGATGAATGATAGGCCTCTTTGGTGAGATATGGAACTCTAAAGGATAATAAGATTTTATTTCAGATGGAGGATTTTAAAACTTTCTCTCAGAAATGTTGAATTTGTGGTATTATTTTGATACATCCAAGAGCAAAAGTGTGAGTAAGCTGCTTGATGTAAGTTTTTGGTCTCAGAGGTACAAACTTGGAAATCATCAATGTAGGCCTTAAAGAGTTCCCATATATACAGTCCCATTACAGAATGACAAATCTGCAAAGAAGTATGAATCTTAGTGGCTAGAGAGATGGGAGGTAAACCTGGAGAATGAGATATCATGGAAGTCAAGTGAAGAGATCACTCAGAATAAGAGAAGCCTGCTCAATAGTGTCAAATGTCGTATAGAAATCAAGTGTTATGTGAATAGAAAATTTCAATGGATTGCACAATTTGAAAATCATTAATTTTATGAGAGTGGTTTTGATATGGTGAACTGAGTATGACAGATTTGAGTGGCTGAAGAGTGAGTGATAGGTAAAGAAATGGTTACAGTGAGTTTAGACAAATCAAGAGAGAAAAAAACTTTTCATTGTAGCTAGAGGGGAATACTAGGATCAGGGATTTGGTCTCATTCTCTTAAATGGTAAGAGAGTCTTGAACATATTTAAACACTTTTGTAATAATTCATTTAACTATTATTAAAAGGTTAGAAGGGATACTTAATCATAAAATTCATTTGTTTCCAGAGTAGAAAACATGCATCTCACAGAGTGAAGGTATATTAGAAACTACCATTGTATTCAATTTATATCTATATCTGTAAATTTAATATAAATTCACGGTACATTCTCAAATTTATTTTAAACTTATGGTGCATGCAGACAAATTTTTCATTATTTCCATTGTACATTTGTGAGGTTTCTGAGAAATCTGGAGGGAACAAAGCTTTTTCTAAATTCATTATAGAAGTTTTATATGTCAAAGTAAGCCATCTAAAATTGCAAATTGGCCAGCATAGGGGCTCACACCTGTAATCCCAGCACTTTGAGAGGTTGAGGCAGGTGGATTGCTTGAGCCCAGGAGTTCATAACCAGCCTGAGCAACATGGTGAAACCCTGTCTCTCCAAAGAAAAAAGAAAGAAATAAAAGAATTATCCAGGTGTGGTCACATGCACCTGTAGTCCCAGTTACTCAGGAGGCTAAGGTGGAAGGATCATCCGAGCCTGGGAAGGTCGGAGCTGCAGTGAGCCATGATCACACCACTGTACTCCAACCTGGACAACAGAGTAGGACCCTGTCTCCAAAATATATATATATATGTGTGTGTGTATGTGTGTGTGTGTGTGTGTGTGTATAGATATATAAATATATATATATATAAAATTGCAGTTTAAGAAGTAATTAACTATTCTATTTTATTTCTCCCAAATTATTCCCCAAATATTCAAGGACATGACCTCATCTGATTTTTTCTTAGTTCTTGACATTTTTCTACATCATAAAAGCCGATTAGTTAAGAAAGCAGATTTCACTTTATTCTTGCTAATAGAGACAATGAAGTAAGTGAAAGAGAGAAATGTTGATTTCAGCTTGCTGGAATATGAAGGGACAAAGTAATCATCATTCATTTTTTTAAATGACCTCTCAGACACCCTTCACTTTCTAGTTGTTGTAAGTCTCTTAATCCTCCTCATGCAGTGGACATATCTTTTGACTTCACCAGTACAATACCTGCCCTATGAAAAGAAGAGAGTAAAGGCCTGGATCTGCATGTGCTGCTTAGTTCTTTCTCTTCAGGAGGAAAAAAATATTTAAGAATGAAGCTTGATAGAAACAACTAAAAATAAACACCACCTTGATATCACTTGTTTGAATATCATCACACTTTTCTATTTTGTTTTTGTGTCTTATCTCTTGCTCTTTTTTACACATGCATAGCTTTTATTAAAATTGTTCACATTCTAAGAAGTGAGATTTTCTTATGGGAGAGTTTTAGATCTAATCCTAGATATTTAACTTTTGTTATTCTTTTCTTGTATCACTTTGAACGAGATTTTCAACTTCAAAGAAATTATAGTTTTCAGACTAATGGCAGACTATATACCAAATACACACACACCCTACTTTGTATCTTGTTTTAGAGTAGATATGCAAATAAAAATATATGTAACTTATATTATTAAATAATATTCTGATTTTAGTAATACTAATTGTGATAATTAAAGTGAACTTTATGTTTACATTGATAGAATGCACATAATACATTTCTACAAGATTGCTTCATTTACTTGTGATGGAAACAGTATAATAAAATTAGCAAATATGTGATTAGCTATGAAGTGTCATTTTATGGATAATTTACCTCAGGCTATTTTTTTCACTAATATTTATATTTCAAACAGCATCTGTAGGGTAAAGAAAGGAAGATGCTTCATTGCCATTTTAATCAACTGTAGAGGATGATGAGTGAGAACTTCTTAGCTAAATATTAAAATAATTAGGACTCTCAGATGGGGAAATATGAAGTGCAAAACAAGTGGCTATATATGTGTACTTGGAAAACTTACAGGAAGAAACTATGTACAGGTGCCTCTATACTAAATAACTTGAGCTAATGGATACTAAATTGAGATACGTTTACATAGACAATACGTTTAAACATTCTTGGGAGAAATAGAGTCAATTAAAGTTGCCATATTGCAAACACCCATTTATCTCTCATGACAGCAGCTTCTGTAGAATAAAAGGTGAATGGTGCCCTCTAGATTGGGCCACAGCATTGCAACAGCAGGATTCCCTGCATGACAAGTTGAATTTAGGGCATTCTTTATAACACAAATATAGTGCTTATAGACGTAAGAATTGGTCCTAAAGAACAACAAGGGGAAATCTCTGCAATCATTGCTTCTAAGCATCAGAAAGTTTCATCTTACTTTCAGGACTGAAAGCTGGTGTTGAGTTAATGAGTAACTCATTGCTTGCATTTTGGGTCAAGGTTCTGTTAACTAAGGAATCTGATGGGATCCCATTGCATCCTGTGAAACATTATTGTAAGATATTCAAAAAGAAAGACAATATTTCAATATGCCAAAAAAAAAAAAAAAGAATTTAGGCAGTTTTTCTATGAGTCTTTTCTCTTCTTCACTCTATTGATAGATGTACCTGCACGATGTAAATTCTTTGTGCCAGTGTGGTGGTAGCTATCTCCTGGAGTAGAGTGATGATTTCAAAATTCAATTATATGTCTGGCATTCAATTGATTTGACAACAAATATAGCAAGTAGCTTATATGGGTGAAATTATGTATGCCCCTTCTAAATAATGAAAGGTCTGAATCAGTTTTCTGTTGAAAATGTGACTATATCAGTTTAAAATATTTCAAATGGCATTATTTACATACTGAAATTCATATCTTTTACTATGGAAGTGGAAAAGAATAATTTTGCCAGGTTTCTACAACTCCCAATTAAAAAAAATTTCAAGACCTAATTTAATTTGTCTTGATGGAAATTTAAGCTTTAGCCCTTTAAAAACATTGAGACATAATGAGATATATAATAATGAGATATACACTAAGGTAGAGTTGAGGGGACCTTAGTCATTATCTAGATCTGTACTGTCTATTACAGGAGTCACTACCATCTGTGGCCTTCAAGCACTTAAAATGTGACTAACCGAAATTGAAGCATGCTGTAAATACAAAATACATACCAGATGTCAAATGTTTTGCATGAGAAATGTAAAATTTCTCAATAATAATTTTATATTAATTATATTTTGACATGATAATTTGGATACATTGATTAAATAATTATTAAAATTAATTTTATCTTTTTCAATTTAGGTTCTAGGATATTTAAAGTTGCATATGTGACTCACATTATATTTCTGTTAGAGATCACTGCTGTAGATCAACCTTCTCACTGAACAAGAAAATCAATTTAGATTGACTAATTGACCTAATATTCACAATGTACTGAATTTGTTCAGGGCTTCGATATGTTTTATATATATTGTATCACTTGATTTTGATAGCAACCTGGTAAGGAACATAGATTAGGAATGATAAGCTCCAATTTATATAGCAGGCACAGAAGTTCAAGTAAATTGGTAGAGGTCACATGCTTATTAAATGAAAGGCATGAGTGTGGACTTAATTTTGTATAATTCCCAGGTCATGTAGTTTATTATCACCAGCCATTATGAGTGCAGGGATCACTAGAGGTGGAACAGACAATTTTGTTTATTGTAACCTGTCATAAGTGAGGAATTAGTTAAGAGAGCATCCAGAAATGCCTTAGAAAGTCCCTACTTTTATAGTCACTAGCAGTGACTGTAAAAAACTTTTCTTTTATGTTGCAGATAAGACATTATATTAATTTCATAAAAATTATGATTTTATCATTTATTTCATTTCAGGATAATAATGGGAGTATCATAAAATATTTGTTATGTAAAAAGGCATGACATCTGATAGGCCTGAGATTCAAAACTCAGATGTAAAAGGAATTTCCAAATCAATCTCTCTCGGTACTATATAACGTACCTTTCTTTCAGAATACATATAAAACTTATACTAAATTACTACATGCTTATTTCAAGCTATTTTGACATATTTTAGTTGGTTTTAATGGGAATGTACATTCTGTCTCATACCATTTTTGATACATTATAAAAACTAGAAGAGGTGAAAAAGGCTTTATTTCAACAAATTATATGATAAAATTTCCAAAATATATTTGAGGGTAACATGGTGGGATGTGAATTATTTGATTAAAATCTGAATTTCTGGCTTTTCTTTAAAAGTCAGAATAACTACTAATGTTCAAGTAGCATAATCATGGAGTAATTGCCTGGAGCAGAGTCACAGCTGTCCTCTATGAACATTCTCATTTGATGCTCTCTCTACTACTGGCTACTGCGTTGCAAGTATTCTGCTTCCTTGTCTGCCTGATCCCATAAAGTTTGGGTTTGTAACCTCCAAAAAATGCTCTTAAAAGCACTTTCTAACTCCTAGTACCCATGATCCATTTATGATCTTGCAATTCTCTAATTGGCTTGCTCGCCCCATAACTGAAAGCTGTTCCATGACTAGTTAGATAATACTGTCATTTTTTTTTCACATCATGCATATAACCCAGTGTGCTTTTTCCAGCTTCAGATTTATTACTTTTATGTGTTTACTGAATGCATTATACTTACATTTTCATGTTTATTAATGCTGTTTATACTCTTCCACCGATGCTGCATTTTCAATATATTTAATTCTTTTGTAGAATACATAGTTCCCTATTGACCATTTTATAAAAGTGATGTGTATTAGCCTGGCTTTCAAGGTTCTGTCTAAATAGTCCCTGACTCACTGTTCTTTCTAGCTTTCTCTGCATACTTCAACACAGAGATTTGAGTATAGCCATATAGGTCTCCTTCTTGTAGCTCCCAATTGAGTTGTGGTTTAGTGCTGTGGTTCTCAAATACCAGACAGTGAACTTCTCACTATATGTAAAAGTCTTATTCACTTACACATATATTTCTTTGTCCCTACCCCAGATTTGATTTGCTGAATCAAAATGATTGGGGATGGGGATCTAGACTGCTACTGCATCCAAATGCTCCTTAGCATGTACCCTGAAACCAGAACACTTAGATTTTAACCTTGTCTTCTATATTTATTAGCTTTGTTGACCAGGGTAAATCACTTGATCTTTCAATGCCCCTAGTTCTTAATCTATAAAATGGAAGCAATAATAGAACCTATGTTAAAGGGTTGTTAAGTGGATTAAATGAGGTAATATCTATAGAGTGTTTGTAACACTTTCAGGCATAGTGAGCAGGATGTAAGCATGTGTTATGTAGATAAATCAGAAGTTCTCTCATATGATTTTGAAACAAATAAGGTTTGGAAACCAATGAAATTGAAACAAGAAGGCTCTGTAATGCTTGGCCTATTGTTCATTAAAGATCTGTTTTCCTACTTCCCATTATTCTCAACAGGAGAAGTGTCATCTGACACTGATGTCATCTAGTGTGCATGTCTGACCAGTTTTATTTTGAAATACATGTTATCTGATAATGAATTATTTTTGTTTTATAATCTTTTATGTATTATATTAATTTCATTAAAATTATGTTCATTGTTAGATTTTATCATTTATTAATTTCATTTCAGGATAATAATGGGAGTATCATAAAATATTTGTTATGTAAAAAGGCATGACATCTGATAGGCTTGAGATTCAAAACTCAGATGTAAAAGGAATTTCCAAATCAATCTCTCTCAGTACTACATAACATAGCATTCTTTCACAATACATATAACACTTATACTAAATTAATACATGCTTATTTCAAGCTATTTTGGCATATTTTAGTCTATTTTAATGAGAATGTATAGTCTGTCTCATCAAGTAGATTGTACATTCTCCTAGAAAAAGAAAATGTTGTCTTGATTCCTTTTGTATCTTTTTCACAGCAGGCATTCAGTAAGTGGTATTGACAGCTTGACTCAAGTTTAAAGAGAAACAGGAAAATTCAGAGAGTAGAGTCAGAAGTTTAAAGTACATTGAAAATAGAGTGCCTGAAAAATCTTAGTTCACCGGAAGAAAACTAGCAAAGCCAGAGGAAACAGAGAATGCCTTCAGGGCTATAATAGGAAATGTGATGTTGAGGCAAGTGGAAAATTTGGCTGTTAAAAGATATATGCAGGTGTGTCTTACCTTTGTAAAACCTAATGTAAGCATCTAAAATTTAAAAATAACAAAAAGAAAAACCAGGTAAATTAGAAGTTTTTTTGCTGGGCAGGGGAGGGGGAATATCAATCATATAAATATTATGATAGGGTATCTACTATGTGTCCACAACTTTGCATTAAAAAGTATAGATGTTTTATTAGCTTTAAATATATTCACTTGAATGAACTTGGTTATACTTAAAGTGGGATTCAGTTTACAAAGCATTTATTTTATTCAAGATTTTTTGTAGCACAGTTATTTTTAAAGTTAAATGAACCACTATGTTAAATAAAGCTAGGTAATGACTTAATTAGAAGACCTGAAGCTCAGAAAATATCAAATTTACCATAATAAATAGACACCACCCTGTCTTTCATGAGTCCATCTGAAACAAGTGTTTAGGCAAACAAACATGCAAACGAAAAGAGAAAATAAACACACTGCAGATTATTTTTGTTGAAAGCAAATGAAGAGCTATGTGGCCTAAGTTTGGATGGAATGTTTATTTAGTTGGTTGACAATGAATGTAGCTTCAAAGCAACCTGACTATATCAATCATGATAATAGCCTCCTATCAGTGCAATAAGATGGAATACCATGGCCTTTGCTTGTTTTCTATCTCATCTTCATTAAGTTAGAAACTCTATGGGTCTTCAAATGATCTATGTAGTTTACATACACATATATGTGTACATACATACACATATATAAACAAAATTTGACCTATACTTATATAGCAGTTTTATTTTTAGAAATGAAACAGGAAAAAACATATACAAAATAAAATAACTTTTAATTCAATATGGCTTCCTAAATAATAAGATTTACTCTTCCTAGCAGCCCAAATCTCATGAAAGCATATAAAAAATAAAATGGAATACATAGGAATTTTAGAAACCTGGGCGTGAACACCAAAAAAGTAAAAGGGTGACATATTTTTAAAGAAACAGAACACGTGATATCAGGTTGACAATGAAATGCAAGATTGCTGAAAAATGCACGTGGAGGAAAGAGAGGTGCTCAAAAAACTACTTTTTCTTAGAGGTAATAAGCTTTAGAGAAGGAGACCATGTGAGGTCTGCTTGGTAATTCATTTAAAGGCTGTGCAATAGTTGTCCAATTGTATTAATCAGGTTCCTAAGTGTAAGCAATAAATGCCTACTTCTAGTGAAGCATATAATTGTTTGGATGGCTAACAGAATTGTAGAAGGATGGAGGACCTGGCTGGGAACTGGGCTGCCAGGAGCAACAACCAAGTGTAAACCACAGAAGTGACCTTATCACAAAATTTCTGGTACCTCATTCCTCATTCAGGTAGAATTACAACAATTTGCCACTGAGTCACACTTGTAATCCAGGACAGTAATTTTACAGACATGGGCACAGGTCTTGCCTTTCAGATGATCAAATCTCTAAAATATCAAGGGGGAAAAAAAAGAATAAACACGTAATCAATCTAGGTGGGGAGATGCGGAGAAAGATGGCGGAATACAATGTTCCACTGGTCGCACCACCCACAAGGACACCAATTTAAGAACAATCTACACAGAAAAGAGCATCTTTATAATAACCAAAAAATCAGAGAGCCCTCATGGTACCTGGTTTGATCTTCATATCCGTGAAAGAGGCACTGAAGAGATAGAAAAAACAGTCTGGAATCACTGAAGCCACTGCTCCCCCAACGTCCTCTGCAATAGTGGTGAGGTATAGAGACCCTCTCTGGCACTGCAGGAGGAAGAACACAGCAATTCTGAGGCATTGAACTCAGTGCTGTCCTGTTAGAGCAGAAAGGTGAACTAGACCAAACTCAGCTGACGCCCGCCCACAGAGGGAGCATTTGAACCAGCCCTAGACAGAGGAGAATCGCCTATCCCAACGGTCTGAACTTGAGTGCCCCCAAACCCCACCACCGGGGGCCAAAGTGTTCTTGGTCTCTAAGTAAACTTGTAAGGCATTCTAGACCATAAGGATTGCAACTTGTAGGTGAGCCCTAGGACTGAGCTAGGCCCAGAGACAGTTGACTGTAGGAGCACCTGACATACTGAGACATCAGCTGGGGCAGCCAAGAAAGTGCTGGTATCTCCCGTCCCCTAATCCCACAATGCACAGCTGAAGGCTCCAGATTAGACCTCTTCCTGCCACCTGAGGAGAGGAGAGGAAAGAGGGGAAGGACTTTGTCTTGCATCTTGGATAGCAGCTCAGCCACAGCAGGACAGGGCACCAGTCAGAGTGGTGAGGTCCTCATTACAGGCCCCAGCTCCTGCACATTTCCAGACACACCCTGGGCCAGAAGGGAACCCATTGCCTTCAAGGGAAGGTCCCAGTCTTGGCAGCATTCATCACCTACTAAGTGAAGAGCCCTTGGGCTGCAAATAACAAGCAGTGGTACCCAGGCACTATGTTGAGGGCCTTGGGTGAACTTCTGAGACTTGCTGGTTTCAGGGACCAGTGTGGACACAGGAGGCATACAGTACCAAGCAGACTGTTGGGGCCCCTGATTCCAAGATTTGACTCTTGGAATTTCTGGACCTGCCCTGGAGAAGAGGAGAGCCAACTGCCCCAAAGTTTGAGTCCCAGGCCAGGCAGCATTCACAACAAACTGACGTAAGAGCTCTTGGAACAAAAGGGAACATCAGTGGTAGACTGATAGTACTCCCAATGGCCTGTGGTGACAGTGGCTATGGTGTGAGTCCCCTCAGCCTTTGGAAAGGGGAGGGAAGAGTGAGAAGGACTTCAAATTGTGGTTCGAGTGCCAGATCAGCATCAGTAAAACAGAAAACCACGCAGACTAAGATTTTTGACTTTAGTCCCTGAGTCATTGGTGGCACGTTTAAACCCACCAAGGACCTGGGGGACCTTGCCACCCTGAAGGGAAGGATGCAGGCTTGGCTGACTCTACCACCTGCTGATTGTAGAGCCTCAGGGCCTTGAGTGAATATAGGCAGTAGCCAAGAGGTTATTACAGAAGGCCTTGGGTAAGACGCAGTGCTGTGCTGGCTTCAGGTCTGACTCAGTGCAGACACAGTGGTGGTGGCCACTGGGGTGCCTGTCACTCCACCCCCAGCTTTAGTTGGCTCAGAACAGAGAGAGAGACTTCATTTGTTTCCGAGAAAGTGAGGGAAGAGAATAATAGTCTCTGCCTGATAATCCAGTGAATTCTCCCGGAACATGTCCAAGATTGTCAAGGCAGTACCTCCACAAGTCTAAAAGAACCACAGCCTTACTACTGGGTTTGGGGTGCCCTCGATATGGTTTGGCTGTGTTTCCACCCAAATCTCATCTTGAATTGTAGTTTCCATAATCCCTGTGTATGGTGGGAGGGACCCGGTGGGACGTAGTTGAATCATGGGTGCGGTTTTCTCCGTGTAATTCTCATGATAGTGAGTAAGTTCTCACAAGATCTGATGGTTCTATAAGGGGCTGCCCCCTTCACTTGACTCTCAGTCTTCTCTCTCCTGCCACCTTGTGAAGAAGGACATGTTTGTTTCTCCTTTAAGAAAGTGTTCCCATTTGGTCTCAGTTGCTTCTCTATTAAAACAATGGTTGGACTAATTTTTCTATAATATTTCTTATGGTATTTACCTTGCCTGATGCAGAAGTGACTTCCCATGTCATCTTATTCAGTTGCACTGTGATGTTATTTTGTTATTATGACAGAGAAGGCATTTTGTTATTAATTCAATGCTGGCACATGATTTTCCCCTGCCTTGTCTAAGGACTCCTGTGCCATTAAAAACTTTCATTAAGAACTTCTTAATTTGGTTTTATCCCCAGGGACTTATTTTACTTACAATTCACTTGGCCTTTGGTTCATTTCTAATTGATTATGATCACTCTTTTTTTCTTTTATTATTTAAAAAATCTGCCCCTATGTGGAATTGTTTTCTTCCTGTGTTTCTCATTCAACACATTGATTAGGATGAAAGCATGTGAGTCCTTCAACTGACCTCTGTAGACTAGAGAAAACAGGGGTGGCTCTTTTAGGATGATCTATTTTGTGGCAGAAACAAAATACATAACATATTAAGTTTGCCCTCAGTTTTTACCAGCACTGTAAGACTGTGAATTCAGAGGACAGAAACAAGATTTTCCATAGTCCTTTGAGCAGCTTCAACAATTTCACTTTACTATATATTGTCGTACTCTTAACATTATAAAATCAAACTCTTTAACTTATATAATTTAACTTATAACTAAAACAAAGGCATTGTAAGGTATATTTTAATAAAGTTATTTGATTATTAGAAAGATGACAATACACATTAAATAAACGCATTATATTTTTTGATCACTGTAGTGAGAAAACGTTGCATCTATTAGAAAGAACAGAATGTCGTATATAAACAATAACCATTAGAAAGAAAAGAAAAATGATAGAATGTGTAAATTAATAGAAAAGCATTATTTTGAAAAAGGTATCAGCAGACATGAATCTTCAACATAAAAGACCCATTGAGTCTTTAGCACAATGAAAAACAATCCCTACAAAAGCATATATGAAATTTCAGAACAATAGGGACAAAGGGAAGACCTTAAAATCTTCCAAAAAGGGAAGAAGAAAGCACATCACATAGAGAAGGTGAATATTTACTTTTGGCCAGTAAATTCCACAGCTTGGAAATGTGACTTAATTCCATGTTCCATTTCATGGAGGAATGGAGGGGAGGAATTATTGACACATAAACTTTCTCTCCTAGGTTGGCTCAATATTCAAGGCAAGTCTGAGCCTACAAGTAAGGGTCAGAGAGTGTTAAAAGCTTCATGAAATGAGTCAAAAAGGCAGAAACACCTACTAAGCACAGGGCTGACCTGGGGGCACAGAGACACCAAATACAAACACAAAGCAGAGTGAAGCAAATTTTATGAATGAGGTTCTAGCTAATATTGAAGGAGCAAAGAGAAAGGTGCCGTTAAGTCAAACCACAGTAAAGCGAAGCCTCGGTTGGTTTAGTGTATTTTTAAAGTGTGTGTGTATGTGTGGGGTGCGTGTGTGTGTGTGTGTGGTGTTTGGGTATGTGTTTGGGTATATGTGTTGGTGTTTTGTTAGATGACGAAACCTGTTGAAGAAATGAGTATGAAGCAGGGTTTCTCCCTTGGTTGTGTTTGAAGAAAGCTGTAAATCTTCAGAGCAACTTAGAAAGGATGAGGAGTAGGGACTTCCAGTACTAAAATTGGGACCATCTCTGGGAAAAAGGGATGATTTGGTCACTCCAAGTGAAGTTCCAGGGAACCTGAGGATGAACAGATCAATTCAGGACTGAGACTAGGACAGGAAGGAAAAGAACAGAGGGAGAAGTATAAAAGTAAAATGGGACGAGCTCCAGAGGTTGGAAGCACAGTTCAGGATAAGCTGGTCATTCAGTGAGCCCTTCAGTTCAAGGGGTGAAAGGCTGAGCATGGAGCTGACATGGGCAGACACAAGATGGAGTATGCTCAAAAGAGTGTGGAAAGCTCATGTCTGCCCTTTCTCAGGTTTAAATATGTCTGTATATATATAAAAAAAATAGACATCATTTCATATCTACATTTTCTCAGAATTACTTGGTGGCACACATGAGTTTTGCCAAAAATTAGGTTGTTCTAGATATTAGAATTCATGAGGTTTGCATTTCGATTCAGCCTCTTTGGACCTATGTACCAAAGAGAACCATCACCATCATTAGAAACCCCATTCCCCCATCATGATGCTGCAATGACATATGCGCTCTGTGCTCTGTCTCCCTCTGGTGCCCTTCTCCGGTCCATGCTTCATTACCTTTTGAAATTCCCAAGGACGCAGTTCATTTTCGTAAGTACAAGATGTGACAGAAATTTAACAAAGTCCCCACGACATTGGCTGCTGTCAGAAAAATGCCTAATTGGTCTATCTGCCCTAAAGAGCATGCTCAGAATGCAGACCTAGACTGAAATCTCAAAGGCTGGTTTTGAAAGATCTGCTGAGCTAGGAAGTCTGGCATTCTATGTCCTAAGAAGAGAATGTTAAACTAGAAATTAAAGCTCAATTTGAAACTAGATTTTAGTTTTTCCTTTTTTTTTTCCTCACATAAAGTATGAGCTGTTTTTTTTTCTTTTTTATTTTATTTTATTTTTTTATTTTTTATTATACTTTAAGTTCTAGGGTACATGTGCATAACGTGCAGGTTTGTTACATATGTATATTTGTGCCATGTTGGTGTGCTGCACCCATCAACTGGTCAGCACGCATCAATTCATCATTTATATCAGGTATAACTCCCCAATGCAATCTCTCCCCCCTCCCCCCTCCCCCCTCCCCATGATAGGCCCCAGTGTGTGATATTCCCCTTCCCGAGTCCAAGTGATCTCATTGTTCAGTTCCCACCTATGAGTGAGAACATGTGGTGTTTGGTTTCCTCTTCTTGTGATAGTTTGCTAAGAATGATGGTTTCCAGCTACATCCATGTCCCTACAAAGGACGCAAACTCATCCTTTTTTTATGGCTGTATAGTATTCCATGGTGTATATGTGCCACATTTTCTTAATCCAGTCTGTCACAGGTGGACATTTGGGTTGATTCCAAGTCTTTGCTATTGTGAATAGTGCCGCAATAAACATACGTGTGCATGTGTCTTTGTAGTAGAATAATTTATAATCCTTTGGGTATATACCCAGTATTGGGATGGCTGGGTCATATGGTACATCTAGTTCTAGATCCTTGAGGAATTGCCATACTGTTTTCCATAATGGTTGAACTAGTTTACAATCCCACAACAGTGTAAAAGTGTTCCTATTTCTCCACATCCTCTCCAACAACTGTTGCTTCCTGACTTTTTAATGATTGCCATTCTAACTGGTGTGAGATGGTATCTCATTGTGGTTTTGATTTGCATTTCTCTGATGGCCAGTGATGATGAGCATTTTTTCATGTGTCTATTGGCTGTATGAATGTCTTCTTTTGAGAAATGTCTGTTCATATCCTTTGCCCACTTTTTGATGGGGTTGTTTGTTTTTTTCTTGTAAATTTGTTTGAGTTCTTTGTAGATTCTGGATATTAGCCCTTTGTCAGATGAGTAGATTGCAAAAATTTTCTCCCATTCTGTAGGTTGCCTGTTCACTCTGATGGTAGTTTCTTTTGCTGTGCAGAAGCTCTTTAGTTTAATGAGATCCCATTTGTCAATTTTGGCTTTTGCTGCCGTTGCTTTTGGTGTTTTAGACATGAAGTCCTTGCCCATGCCTATGTCCTGAATGGTACTACCTAGGTTTTCTTCTAGGGTTTTTATGGTATTAGGTCTAACATTTAAGACTCTAATCCATCTTGAATTAATCTTCGTATAAGGGGTAAGGAAAGGATCCAGTTTCAGCTTTCTACTTATGGCTAGCCAATTTTCCCAGCACCATTTATTGAATAGGGAATCCTTTCCCCATTTCTTGTTTCTCTCAGGTTTGTCAAAGATCAGATGGCTGTAGATGTGTGGTATTATTTCTGAGGACTCTGTTCTGTTCCATTGGTCTAGATCTCTGTTTTGGTACCAGTACCATGCTGTTTTGGTTACTGTAGCCTTGTAGTATAGTTTGAAGTCAGGTAGCGTGACGCCTCCAGCTTTGTCCTTTTGACTTAGGATTGTCTGGCAATGCGGGTTCTTTTTTGGTTCCATATGAACTTTAAAGCAGTTTTTTCCAATTCTGTGAAGAAAGTCATTGGTAGCTTGATGGGGATGGCATTGAATCTATAAATAACCTTGGGCAGTATGGCCATTTTCACGATATTGATTCTTCCTATCCATGAGCATGGTATGTTCTTCCATTTGTTTGTGTCCTCTTTGATTTCACTGAGCAGTGGTTTGTAGTTCTCTTGAAGAGGTCCTTGACATCCCTTGTAAGTTGGATTCCTAGGTATTTTATTCTCTTTGAAGCAAATGTGAATGGAAGTTCATTCCTGATTTGGCTCTCTGCTTGTCTGTTACTGGTGTATAAGAATTCTTGTGATTTTTGCACATTAATTTTGTATCCTGAGACTTTGCTGAAGTTGCTTATCAGCTTAAGGAGCTTTTGGGCTGAGATGATGGGGTTTTCTAAATATACAATCATGTCATCTGCAAACAGGGACAATTTGACTTCTTCTTTTCCTAACTGGATACCCTTGATTTCTTTCTCTTGCCTGATTGCCCTAGCCAGAACTTCCAACACTATGTTGAATAGGGGTGGTGAGAGAGGGCATCCCTGTCTTGTGCCAGTTTTCAAAGGGAATTTTTCAGTTTTTGCCCATTCAGTATGATATTAGCTGTGGGTTTGTCATAAATAGCTCTTATTATTTTGAGGTACGTTCCATCAATACCGAATTTATTGAGCATTTTTAGCATGAAGGGCTGTTGAATTTTGTCAAAAGCCTTTTCTGCATCTATTGAGATATCATGTGGTTCTTGTCTTTGGTTCTGTTTATATGCTGGATTATGTTTATTGATTTGTGAATGTTGAACCAGTCTTGCATCCCAGGGATGAAGCCCACTTGATCATGGTGGATAAGCTTTTTGATGTGCTGCTGAATCCAGTTTGCCAGTATTTTATTGAGGATTTTTGCATCGATGTTCATCAGGGATATTGGTCTAAAATTCTCTTTTTTTGTTGTGTCTCTGCCAGGCTTTGGTATCAGGATGATGCTGGCCTCATAAAATGAGTGAGGGAGGATTCCCTCTTTTTCTATTGATTGGAATAGTTTCAGAAGGAATGGTACCAGCTCCTCCTTGTACCTCTGGTAGAATTCAGCTGTGAATCCATCTGGTTCTGGACTTTTTTTGGTGGGTAGGCTATTAATTGTTGCCTCAATTTCAGAGCCTGCTATTGGTCTATTCAGGGATTCAACTTCTTCCTGGTTTAGTCTTGGAAGAGTGTAAGTGTCCAGGAAATTATCCATTTCTTCTAGATTTTCTAGTTGATTTGCGTAGAGGTGTTTATAGTATTCTGTGATGGTAGTTTGTATTTCTGTGGGGTCCGTGGTGATATCCCCTTTATCATTTTTTATTGCGTCTATTTGATTCCTCTCTCTTTTCTTCTTTATTAGTCTTGCTAGCGGTCTGTCAATTTTGTTGATCTTTTCAAAAAACCAACTCCTGGATTCATTGATTTTTTGGAGGGTTTTTTGTGTCTCTATCTCCTTCAGTTCTGCTCTGATCTTAGTTATTTCTTGCCTTCTGGTCGCTTTTGAATATGTTTGCTCTTGCCTCTCTAGTTCTTTTAATTGTGATGTTAGAGTGTCAATTTTAGATCTTTCCTGCTTTCTCTTGTGGACATTTAGTGCTATAAATTTCCCTCTACACACTGCTTTAAATGTGTCCCAGAGATTCTGGTATGTTGTATCTTTGTTCTCATTGGTTTCAAAGAACATCTTTATTTCTGCCTTCATTTCATTATGTACCCAGTAGTCATTCAGGAGCAGGTTATTCAGTTTCCATGTAGTTGAGCGGTTTTGATTGAGTTTCTTAGTCCTGAGTTCTAGTTTGATTGCACTGTGGTCTGAGAGACAGTTTGTTATAATTTCTGTTCTTTGACATTTGCTGAGGAGTGCTTTACTTCCAATGATGTGGTCAATTTTGGAATAAGTGCGATGTGGTGCTGAGAAGAATGCATATTCTGTTGATTTGGGGTGGAGAGTTCTATAGATGTCTATTAGGTCCGCTTGGTGCAGAGATGAGTTCAATTCCTGGATATCCTTGTTAACTTTCTGTCTCGTTGATCTGTCTAATGTTGACAGTGGAGTGTTGAAGTCTCCCACTATTATTGTATGGGAGTCTAAGTCTCTTTGTAAGTCTCTAAGGACTTGCTTTATGAATCTGGGTGCTCCTGTATTGGGTGCATATATATTTAGGATAGTTAGCTCTTCCTGTTGAATTGATCCCTTTACCATTATGTAATGGCCTTCTTTGTCTCTTTTGATCTTTGATGGTTTAAAGTCTGTTTTATCAGAGACTAGGATTGCAACCCCTGCTTTTTTTCGTTCTCCATTTGCTTGGTAGATCTTCCTCCATCCCTTTATTTTGAGCCTATGTATGTCTCTGCATGTGAGATGGGTCTCCTGAATACATCAGACTGATGGGTCTTGACTCTTTATCCAGTTTGCCAGTCTGTGTCTTTTAATTGGAGCATTTAGTCCATTTACATTTAAGGTTAATATTGTTATGTGTGAACTTGATCCTGCCATTATGATATTAACTGGTTATTTTGCTCGTTAGTTGATGCAGTTTCTTCCTAGCCTCGATGGTCTTTACATTTTGGCATGTTTTTGCAATGGCTGGTACCGGTTGTTCCTTTCCATGTTTAGGGCTTCCTTCAGGGTCTCTTGTAAGGCAGGCCTGGTGGTGACAAAATCTCTAAGCATTTGCTTATCTGTAAAGGATTTTATTTCTCCTTCACTTATGAAACTTAGTTTGGCTGGATATGAAATTCTGGGTTGAAAATTCTTTTCTTTAAGAACGTTGAATATTGGCCCCCACTCTCTTCTGGCTTGTAGAGTTTCTGCCGAGAGGTCTGCTGTTAGTCTGATGGGCTTCCCTTTGTGGGTAACCCGACCTTTCTCTCTGGCTGCCCTTAAGATTTTTTCCTTCATTTCAACTTTGGTGAATCTGGCAATTATGTGTCTTGGAGTTGCTCTTCTGGAGGAGTATCTTTGTGGTGTTCTCTGTATTTCCTGAATTTGAATGTTGGCCTGCCCTACTAGGTTGGGGAAGTTCTCCTGGATGATATCCTGAAGAGTGTTTTCCAACTTGGTTCCATTTTCCCCCTCACTTTCAGGCACCCCAATCAGACGTAGATTTGATCTTTTTACATAATCCCATACTTCTTGCAGGCTTTGTTCATTTCTTTTTCTTCTTTTTTCTTTTGGTTTCTCTTCTCGCTTCATTTCATTCATTTGATCCTCAGTCGCTGATACTCTTTCTTCCAGTTGATTGAGTCGGTTACTGAAGCTTGTGCATTTGTCACGTATTTCTCGTGTCATGGTTTTCATCTCTGTCATTTCGTTTATGACCTTCTCTGCATTAATTATTCTAGCTATCAATTCTTCCACTCTTTTTTCAAGATTTTTAGTTTCTTTGCGCTGGGTACGTAATTCCTCCTTTAGCTCTGAGAAGTTTGATGGACTGAAGCCTTCTTCTCTCATCTCGTCAAAGTCATTCTCTGACCAGCTTTGATCCGTTGCTGGCGATGGGCTGCGCTCCTTTACAGGGGGAGATGCACTGTTATTTTTTGAATTTCCAGCTTTTCTGCCCTGCTTTTTCCCCATCTTTGTGGTTTTATCTGTCTCTGGTCTTTGATGATGGTGACATACTGATGGGGTTTTGGTATAGGTGTCCTTCGTGTTTGATAGTTTTCCTTCTGACATTCAGGACCCTCAGCTATAGGTCTGTTGGAGATTGCTTGAGGTCCACTCCAGACCCTGTTTGCCTGGGTATCAGCAGCAGAGGTTGCAGAAGATAGAATATTGCTGAACAGCGAGTGTACCTGTCTGATTCTTACTTTGGAAGCTTCCTCTCAGGGGTGTACTCCACCCTGTGAGGTGTGGGGTGTCAGACTGCCCCTAGTGGGGGATGCCTCCCAGTTAGGCTACTCAGGGGTCAGGGACCCACTTGAGCAGGCAGTCTGTCTGTTCTCAGATCTCAACCTCCGTGTTGGGAGATCCACTGCTCTCTTCAAAGCTGTCAGACAGAGTCGTTCGCGTCTGCTCAGGCCTCTGCTGTTTCCCCTGTTGTTTTTTTTTTAGCTGAGCCCTGCCCCCAGAGGTGGAGTCTATAGAGACAGGCAGGTTTCCTTGAGCTGCTGTGAGCTCCACCCAGTTCGAGCTTCCCAGCGGCTTTGTTTACCTACTTAAGCCTCAGCAATGGCGGGCGCCCCTCCCCCAGCCTTGCTGCTGCCCTGTGGCTAGATCGCCGCAGACTGCTGTGCTAGCAATGAGGGAGGCTCCGTGGGCGTGGGACCCTCCTGGCCAGGTGAGGGATATATCCTTCTGGTGTGCCCCTTTGCTTAAATCGCGGTATTGGGGTGGGAGTTACCCTATTCTCCAGGTGTTGTGTGTCTCAGTTCCCCTGGCTAGGAAAGGGGACTCCCTTCCTCCTTGCGCCTCCCAGGTGAGGCGATGCCTCAACCTGCTTCAGCTCTCGCTGGTCTGGCTGCAGCAGCTGACCAGCACCGACTGTCCAGCACTCCCCAGTGAGACGACCCCAGTACCTCAGTTGAAAACGCAGAAATCACTGGTCCTCTGTGTCGCTCGCGCTGGGAGTTGGAGACTGGAGCTGTTCCTATTCAGCCATCTTGCTCCGCCCCCATGAGCTGTTTTTGAATATGACTGCTACATTTCCATTGTCAACACCGTGAGATCTGATGACATATTACTTCATCATTGAATTTACCCCAGCAGTTCTGCGTCTTGAAATATAGAGTAATTACTCTGTACACAGGGTTTTCATTTCATGTCCCACATGGTGTTAACTGGAAATAATATTTTTAAAATTTAGGTATCTGGAAAAGTAACAAAGGAAATGAAATATGGCTTAGAAAATCAGGTTAATGCCAAGCAGGTTAATACCTTTGAGGGGAAATAAATGATAAAAAAAATTAAGTACTCAATGGAAAAGTAGAAGTTGCAGAGAAAGAATACTGCTGGGTATATATAAATGAGAAATAATAAACCAGAAACTAAAATAAAACACTTTTAACAAAGGGCAACTTTAAGTTAGACTATGTTTCATATCTCTCTTTACGGTTGAGCCTATTGTTTTCAAAGTCACAGATAAAACTTAAAACAGACTACCATTTCTTTAAATAGATTCTAGTCTGGATAACCTTGGAGCTCTTAATCCATTTGCATTTTGCCATCTGCTTTGCATGCTTCTTAACTTAATATGCATATCTCAGAATTGATTCAATTTACAAGCTCCTTCAGGAAGACATGTGCTACTATTGTATTGCAGAACTGATGATATTCAACAGTCTGTACAACATAAATCTAAAAGGACACCATGGAAAGAATGCTAGACAAAGAGTTAGGTGACTTCAATTCAATCAGATCATAATTACTCACTCTGTAACCTTGAACATCTAAACACTCCAGGCTTCAGTTTTCTCACATGTAAAACGAATGTCAGTCTCTCTAAGTTTCCTTCTAGATCCAAAATTCTCACAAATATGTCATCTTCCTATTGGAAGAAAGGCTGGTAATTTCAATTAAGAACAGACATTAACTGGTGCCTTTTTACCCCTCTTTTGATATGTATTTTTAAAAAAGACTTTTTAAGAGCTTCAAATGAAAAATCACAGTTCTGTAACAAATACAACTAGAGATAAATATTACAAACTAAAGACAGTATATATTTAAAAAGGGAATTAAACATTTAAAAGAAAAATAAATTTAAATATAACAGTTATCACAACAATTGTAAATATAAGAATCTTTCATGTTGGGAGTTTCTTCCTGAGAGAGAGAGAGAGAGAGAGAGAGAGAGAGAGTGAGAGAGAGAGAAAGACTACAAAAGCAAAAATTAAATCCAACTATAAGTGTTTTGCAAGACATGTCTCTTTAATATAATGGTATAGAAAGCTGAAAGGGAAGTGAATGAAAAAGAAAAAATCCAATCCAAAAAAAGTTGATGTAGCAATGTTATCAGAATGGATGGACTTCAAAGACAAATGTATTGCTGAAAATAATGAGGATTATCACTTAATAAAAATAACAGTTCTCTATGAAGTTATAACAATCTTGAATCCTGAATTTATTAATCTAACAATGTAGCCTCAAACATATGAGGCAAAAATTGGCAGAATTACCCAAACTTTCCCAAACTGAATTCTGATGGGAATATTTTTTAATACATTTTGATCAAGCAGACAATCTAATAAACAACCTGAACTCATAGACATATAAAGAACTCAGCAGCCAACATTGTAAACACACTTATCCTTTTCCAAGGCAACATAACCTATTTACAAAATCCTATATTAGAATCCTTGCATGCCCTAATGTTTAATAGAAATGGTGAATGTGGATATCTATGGCTTAGTCCTGATTTTCAGAGGGAAAGCATTCAATTTTTCACTGTTAATAATGCAATTAGATAATAATGAAAATAGCTTTTTCATTGATCTCTTTATTGGTTGGAGAAGTTCTTTCTCTCTTATTACTATTTTCCTGACAGTCCCCATGAAGTTGTCTTGAAATTCATTAAGTACTTTTTATGCATCTTTTGAGATGATGATATATTTCTTCATTTTTTAATGTGGTGAATTATATTATTTGATTTTTGAATGATATAGCATCTTTTCATTCCCAGAACAAACCCCTTATGTTATCCTTATACATTGTTGAATTTTATTTACAATAAATTGTTAATGGGATTTTGCATGTGTATTCATTTAATGCATATATATTGGTCTATGGTTCTTTCATTTGTAATGTCTCTGTCTGATTTTGTATCAGGGTGATGCTGGCTTCACAAAGTGATTTGGGACATATTCTCTCCTTCTCTGTTTCCTAAAAGTGTACGGTTGGTATTATTTCTTCCATAAATGTCTGATAGAATTGACTATTGAAGCCATAAGATCCTTAGCTTTTTACTGGAAAGATTTAAGTTTTTAAAATTGCATATATTTAAGTTATACAACATGATGTTTTGATATATTTATACCCAGCAAAATGGTTACTGTAGTCAATCAAATTAACATACTAATTATCTCACATATTTACCTCTCCCTTTTTTTGGTGGTAAGAGTACCCAAAATCTACTAACTGTTTTAGCAAATTTCCACATTGTAACAATACAATATTATTAATTTAATCTTTATGTTATACATGAACTCTCTAGGCTTATTCATCCTTTGACCTACATCTTCCCATCCCTCCCTGCCTTCCTGGTAATCATCCTTCTACTCTATGTTTCTATGTATACAGCTTTTCAATACCTTCCTTTCTTCCTTCCTTCTCCCCTTCCTTCCCTTCCTTCCCTCACTCCCTTTCTTTCACATGTAAGTGAGATCATGCAGTATTTGTCTATCTATGTCTGGCTTATTTCACCTAGCATAATGTCTTCTAGGTTCATCCATTTTGTTGTCAATGACAGGATTTCTTTCTTTTTAAAAGGCTGACTAATATTCCATCGTAACATATGTACCAAAATTTCTGTATCCGTTCATCCATCAATGAACACTTAGGTTGTTTCCCTATCTTGGCTATTGTGAATTGCGTTTCAGTGAACATGACAGCACAGATATCTCTATAAGTTCCTAATCAAATCAAATTTTAAAACTTCTATGCAGTAAAGAAAACAATTGACAAAATGAAAGCCAATGTGTTGGGAGAAAGTATTTGCTAACCGTATTTCTGATAAGGGGTTAATATCCAAAATATATAAGTAGCACATACAACTTAATAGCAAAAAATCAAATAACCTGATTTTATAATGGGTAAAAGATCTGAATAGACTTTTTTTTTTTTTGAGACAGAGTCTGGCTCTGTCACCCAGGCTGGAGTGCAGTGATGCGATCTCGGCTCACTGCAAGCCCCGCCTCCCATGTCCACGCCATTCTCCTGCCTCAGCCTCCCGAGTAGCTGGGACTACAGGTGCGCACCACCACGCCTGGCTATTTTTTTTTTTTTTTTTTTTTTAGTAGAGATGGAGTTTCACCATATTAGCCAGGATGGTCTCGGTCTCCTGACCTCGTGATCCGACCACCTCGGTGTCCTAAAGTGCTGGGATTACAGGCATGAGCCACCATGCCCGGCCCTGAATAGACATTTCTTCAAAGAACGTATAAAAATGGTCAAGGTGTATGAAAAGGTGCTCAACATCGCTAATCATCAGGAAAACACAAATCAAAGCCACAGTGAGGTATGACTTTACACCTGGTAGAATAGCTATTTCAAAAAAGACAAGAGACATCAAGTGTTGGAAAGGGTGTGGAGAAAATACATTCTTGTACACTCTTGGTGTGAATGTAAATTGGTGCAGCTATGTGAAAAACCATATGAAGTTTCCTCAAAAATATTAAAAATAGAACTACTCAATGATATAGGAGTCCCTCTTCTGGGAATATACTCAAAGAAAATGAAATCAGCACCTTGTAGAGATATCTGCAGATACATATTTGATAGAGAAATCAATGTTTTCAATGAATATTAGACTAATTAGATTTTCTATATCCTCCTATGTGACTTTTGATATGTTGTGATTTTCTAGTAATTTGTGTTTTTCTTGAAGGTAGAATATTATATCATATAGTCATTAAAATTGTCATGTATGGCAGGCATGATGGCTCACTCCTTTAATCCCAGCACTTTGGGAGGCCGAGGCGGGTGGATCACCTGAGGACAGGAGTTCAAGACCAGCCTGGCCAACATGGTGAAACCCCGTCTCTACTAAAAATACAGAAATTAGCTGAGTGTGGTGGCACATGCCTGTAATCCCAGTTAGTAGGAAGACTGAGGCAGGAGAATCACTTGAATCCGGAAGGTGAAGGTTGTGGTGAGCTGAGATCACGCCATTGCACTCCAGCCTGGGTGACAAGAGCGAAATTCAGTCTCAAAAAAAAAAAAAAGTTGTCATGTATTATACTTTAACATCTGTAAGATCTTTAGCGATGACTCTTCTTTAATTTCTGATAATTTGTATCTTTTCCCTTTTTTATTCGTGATCAAGCTAGTACGAAAGTTACCAGTTTTTTGGTCCTCTCAAAGAAACACCTTCGGTTTTAACTGATTTTTCTCTATTTTTATTTGTTTTCTATTTTATTGATTTTTAATTGTTTATTATTAATTTCATTATACTAATTTGTGTTTATTTTCCCTCTTCCTAGTTTCTTAAATTAAAAGCTTACCTTATTCATTTTTAGAACTTTCTTCTTTTCTAATATAAGTATTTAAGGCTATAAATGTCTCTCTAAGAACTGTTTTAGCTGCATCTTAGAAATCTTGATGTTTTGATGATTTCATTTTTGTGAAGTTTTAGGTATTTTCTAATTCTTTTTGTGATTCTTTCTTTGACATATTTATTTAGAGGTGTATTGTTTAATGTCCAACTCTTTGGGATTTTTCCAGATAGCTTTCTTTTGTTGATTTCTGCGTTAATGCTATTGCTGTCAGAGAACATACTGTGAATTTGAATCTTTTTAAATTGAATGAGTCTTGTTTTATGGCCAAACATATAGTCTATTTTGGTGAATGTGCCATGTTCAATAAAAATAATGTATATTCTGCTGTTCTTTGGTAAAATGTTCTATAAATAAGTGTCAATTAGGTCAAGTCGTTTGTGCTGCTCAGTCTTCTGTATCTTCATTGATATTCTGTCTACATGCTTTATCATTATTAAGATATGAGTGTTGATGTCTCCAATTATAATGGTAAATTTCTCTCTTTCTCCTCTCAGTTTTGCCAGTTTTTGCTTCATGCATTTTGAAATTCTGTTTAGGCGTTTACAGTGTAGGACTGTTATATCTTCATTAGGAATTGACCCATTTATCGTTATAAAATGCCTCTTTATTGCCCTGTTAATTCTTTATTTGAAGTTTATTTTACCTAACTGTAGCCACTATGGCTTTTTAATATTAGCATTTGCATCATATGCTTTTTACAATCCTTTTACTTTTATCCTATTGATACCTTTATACTTAAAATGGGTATACTTAAATGTAGACATGTTATATATAGTTCATCATTGCTTTTTTGTCCAGTCTGATCATCTGATTATTAGAGTGCGTAGGCCATTTACACTTAGATAATTTTTGACACAGTTAGATTTAAATCTATCATCATGCTACTTGATTTTATTTCCTTTCTCTTCTTTTTCTTCTTTCTGCTGGATTAATCAAGGTTCATTTTATTTATTAATCAAGTTTGTTTTGTTAATATTCTATTTTATCTCTACTATTGGCTTAATCATTTCCCTTCCAATCCATTGTGCTTTAGATGAGGTACATTTTGTTGAGGTACATTTGTTGTGTGTGTGTGTGTGTGTGTGTGTGTGTGTGTGTATCATATATATGTGTGTGCGTGCATGTTTGTGTGTGTGCATTTAAAACCTTGCTTTAAAAGACCAATTATTTTAAAAAGCTTTTTAAAAATAAAATAAAGATGCTTTTATATTTGTAATTTTTGGTGCTTTTTTTGGTTATCTCTTTTGCAAGTAGTATCATTTTTATTGTATCTGTAGCACATCCTTCAACATTTATTTTAGTACACACTTGCTGGCAAAACATTCTTTCTGATTTGTTTGTTTGAAATGTCTTCATCACTTAATTTTTGTAAGATATTTCTACTGACTGTATTCTAATTGACAGTTGTTTTTTATTTCATCATTTTAAAGATTATATTTCACTGACTCTGGCTCACTGAGTTTTTGATGTGTCTGTGGTCATTTTTTTCCGCTCTGTAGAAAATGTGTCTTCTTTTCTGCATAAGCCTTTAAGATTTTTCTCTTTATCTCTAGTTTTCAGTAATTTGGTTACAATGCAATTTGGTGTGGTTTTCTTTCTGTTCATGTTCTTTGCTGTTCATTGATTTTTCTTGAATCTGTGATTTCATAGTTTTCACCAAATTCGAAAAATTTTGGACAATTGTAGAATTTTAAATTTCTGAATATATTTTTCTTTCCTTTTTTTCTGGTATTCCAATTACATGTTTGTTATGTGGCTTACTGTTAACTCACAAGTCCCTGAGATTCCTCTTTTTAAAAGTCTTTCTTTTCTTTTTCTCAGTGCTCTGGGTATCTTCAATTTCATGACCTTTCTTTCCACAGTGTCAGAGCTGCTGTTAATTCCTTCTAGTGAGAGGTTCATTTCAGGTATTAAACATTTTATTTCTGGAAGTGTCTTCTGAGTCTTTTCTTATGTTTTCTAATTTTTTCTTATGTTTTTCTTTAAATCTTTGGGCATGCTGAACATAATAACAATGGTTTAGTGTCATTTTCTGCTAATTCCATTATCTTTATCATTTATGATAAAGACATCATTATGTCTGCCTATTAATTGATTTTTTTCTCCTGGTTTAGGTTACCTTTTCTCACCTCTTCACAATTAGTAGTTTTAATTAGTTGTTAAGCACTATGATTTCACATTTTTGAGTACTGAGTTTGTTGAATTTATTTGAAGAGTGATACAATTTGTGCTGACAAGCAATACAATTACTTGCAGATCATTTTGATGTCTTCGTGGTTTTTTCTTTTTCGAGCTTTATGGCTCAGGGATGTTATAGAGTAGCCTCCACTGTAAGGCTTGTTTAGCTTTATCATTAAAGCATAAGTTTTCTGGGACATCTACTGAATGTCCCCTGTAAAAACAGAGGGGTCTTTCCATTCTGGCTTGTAGAAATTCAAGTGATTTCTTGCCCTGCATGAGCTCTGGGAACTATTTGCCATACTGATCCTCAATAGTTGTTCTTTTCCTGAAAGTTGTTCTTTGCCTGGCCCATAATGAATGTGTCTATCCCTCTCCCTGCCAAAATTTTAGCTGCCTTGGCCTCACTGAACGTATATCTCTGTCTCCTCAACTGAGAAAGAGAGTAGACTCTGTTTGGATTTCTCCTCTCTTTGTCCAGTCCTGAAAATGCCCACTGGCAGAAAGCCAAGGATACTTTTGTCAGTGACCAAAGCTCTGTAATATGTGTTTTCCAGTGACTGAAAACAGTAGCTTCATCTATTCTGTTCACTCTTTGAATTGTTTATAATGAAAAAAGTATTCTTAGCATTATTAGTACACCATAGCCAGGCAGGAGTTGAATTTCTTTTTAAAATACATTTAAATGTGTTTTTCTGATGAGTAACAATTCTGTTTATTCCAAAATGTCAGACATAGCAGATTTACTACACACAGAAATAATTTCATCTTATAAAAAATCATTTCCAAAACTCTGTAAGAAATCTAAAGGTCAGGTCATAAATATAAACATGCTTTGAAATACAGCCTGTTTTTTTCCTTGCCAGCTCCATTTTGATTGCCTATCACAACCCATGATTTCTCAGTCAATCAATGGATTATGTCAGGCCCCATATGGGCACAATGAGTTTGAAAATATTTTAAAATATCATTATTACCTTTAAGTAGGTTATTATCTAATTTTGTAAAACCCAAGACATAAAACTAAGTATCAACTTAATTAGCTTAGTCATTAACGAGGTATAAAACATGAAGTACTCAAATGTTTTAGAGTTTAAAGAGGACACTGTTGGCTAGAATGGGCAGAGAATTCCAATAACCTGTTCTTAACACTGGCCAGTTCCAACAGAAGTTCTGTGGACAAACCACTTTACATTTACAGGTTACATCCAAGTAAAGACTCATTCAGAAGTGCTAAAGAGCAAGTGAGCCCTTAGGCAAAACCCATATCCTAGATTGATTGCATTCTTCCAGAATAACAGACTTTTCTTTTTTTTACAGTCCTCTCATATTTTCTATCCATGGACATTTGTATGCTGGCTATAATTGTGTGTAGTTCATGTTTTAAATTAATATATAGTGCTTATACTTTGCACATCCTTTGGTTACTAAGTTCTGATAGCTACTATTAATATAGGATTCCATGATCGTTCTTTTGATGACAGTGCTTTACTGGGTTTTGACTGGTTAATTTTACATGGGATTTGATATGTCTGAATATCAGTGAGTGAAATAAAATTGCAACATCCTTGCAGTGAGCTGATGTACAACATACATCTTACATGGTAAATAATAGTCTTATTTCTTTTCAGTAAGTATCTGAGACCATCCACTTCAATGGAGTCTACAGAAGGAATACCAAATAGCACAATTCTCTGTTAAATGGATGAAAATATGTGCATCCACATTTAATAAAGAGGGAACATGCTCACGAGCTATCACTGAGTGGTTCCACCTTCTCAGGATAGCCCGGGAGGGATGCTTACTGTGGTTTAGTCCAAGGTCAGTGGCTTTGGGAAGTGTGTACGCAGGCAAAGCATTAGGTAGCCGTATCATTTACTTACTGTATTATCTGCTCACTAGGATGAGTATTGCAAGTCAGTGAAACATGGATGATGTTGATTTCCATAATTCCAAGTTCTTTTTAACAGAATACATCTCACTTAGAGGTTTTTGCTTTGTTTCAAGCTTCAACACTGAGAACTGAAGAAGTTAGTCAGTAAATTAAATTTCTGTGAATTTCAGGGCATATGCTAGAAGAGGTAGAGGGGATTCCTTAAACTACAACCAAAAAATTAATTTTCTAATTGAGGAAGGAACTACAGTGATTCTTGCTCTTGGTGTATATCTTGATAGCCTCTAAGACCCTCTATTATGTCCTATATTTTTATTTATAGTTTGCCATGAGGAGAGAAGGAAGTCAATGCCATCATGTATGAACTTTGGAGAATTCTCTAGCTGGGAGTTAGAAGAACTAATGGTCTTTCTTATTCTTCTATCAATCAACTAGATGACCTGAGGTTTGTCAATATGACTCTGGGACTCAAGTGGTTTGAGACCAGCCTGGCCAATATGGTGAAACCCCATCTCTAAAAAAATACAAAAATTAGCTGCGTATGGTGATGTGCACCTGTAGTCCCGGCTACTCAGGGGGCTAAAGAAGGAGAATTTCTTGAACCCAGGAGGCAGAGGCTTCAGTGAGCTGAGATCACACCACTGGACTCCAGCCTGGGTGACAAAGAGACTCTGTCTCAAAAAAATAAATTAAAAAAAACTTGGAAATAACCATGACTAGTTTGAATTAATGTTTCATTCAGCCCCCAAATCGGTGCAAACTATGGCCGTAGGGAATGAACCATCAGTGGATGTAATTTTTCATCCTGACATCAACCTTGCAGGTAGAGCATGCATCAGCTCCTTGTAATCTCCACTGATGGTACTGTGGTATGTAAGGCCAGCCAATCCCCTTTAAAATCCACTTACATTTGCTGTCATTGCCTACCTCTTGGGGGTTAAGGGTTTCAGAAGATTGTTATCCTCTGTGTAAGAAGTACTTCCTTTCCCTGCTCCCTTTTGTCCTAAGTTTACCTTGCTCAATTTTAAAAAGGATCTCTTTTAAAGGAAACACACCCTACTATTTCAGATTTTGAAAGTTAAGTCTATGCTTGTTTTAGTCACATCAATCATCACATTTTTATATTTTTAAGATTTTAATCTGCTTAGCATCCTGATTTTGTCTTTCTACTCCTTTCAGTCCCTTCTTGTCTTGCTGGCTGTCTTCCCTAGCACTAGTCCCACTCTGAATCCTTGTGATTGCCTTAGTTTTCCTTTTTTGGAATTTTACCAGTTCCATTTTGCATTCCTGAAGGTATAGCAACAAAGAAGTATAAATAGGATTCTAGAGGAAGGAGTAGAAGGGAAGGATGATGTATTTTCTTGTATTTTTGCAAACAATCCATGCCTTGCTGAACTTTGGTTTACAGAAGCACGATGAGTCTCTGTTCTCAAAGCCAACCTCTACTCACCTAATTGAAATAAGATTTTTAAAAAGTGTATTGTATTCATTCTTTCAGCCTTTTTCTCTCTCTCTCTCCCTCTCCCTCATTCTCTCTCTCCTTTCATCTCTTTGTTTTCCTTTCTCTTTTTCTTCTCCCTCATTCTAACTTCAGTAAGGCAGCCATTTGGGCTACGGCATTGTTTTAGTCTGTTTGGGCTCCTGTAACAAAATATCATCAACTGGGTGGCTTAAACACAGAAAATTATTTCTCATAAGTCCAGAGGTGAGGTCAGGGTGCCAGCACGGTTGGTTGAGTTCTGGGGAGAGACCTCTTTTGAGTTGCAGATTGTTGACTTCTCACTATGTTCTCATTTGGCAGAAGGGACAATGGACTCACTTGATCCTCTTTTATAAGGGCACTAATCTATTCCAGAGGGTTCTGCTCTCGTGACCTAATTACCTCCAAAAGGCCCTGCCTCCTAATATCATCACCTTAGGGGTTAGGATGTCAGCATACGAATTTTGGGAGACACATTTAGACCATAGCAAGCATTCTAAAATAGAAAATTTCATCTTCTAATTACCCCTAAGACACTAAGCAATAAGAAAGATTATTATGTGCAGCTGTAAATTCATATCTTTTAAATTATTAGAAACATCATAAAGACAAGAATTTTCCTGGAAATTGAGGGAGAATACTGCAGAGACTATAGACTCAGGAGAAACTAAAAAAAGCTCTCAGATTCAAACTAGGAAATAAGGACATCTAAGCTTGAGCTATTTTATTACTCATTTGAGATGTATTCCTTTGTTGCCATCTCTTCCCTTTACTTCCTTTAGACTTAGTCCCTTTTCAAGTTCAATCACTTTAAATTTACGTTTGTTTTTCCTGTTGATTTTATCTCACCTGAAATCAACATGCATTTCATTTGTTCTTGTTTGTGCCACTCAGCTTGATGGTCATTAGGGACACAAGAAACAGCGCAAGAAGGCAGGGTACTAAAATGTATTGAGTATCTGCTATGTGTCAGGCATTTTAGTAGGCACTGTTCTTTTATCGTTTTCTGAAATCCTTACAACATCCCTGTGAAAGGATTGTTAAATTTTCCCTTTTACGCATGAGTTATCTGAGACCCATGAAATCATTTTCCCTAGGACACGTGGCTTTACCCTTCCGTTAAGTAGCTTTCAAACACTTCCATTAACCACAGCATTAAGAGATTTTTAAAGAGTTTTCATTGTTTAGTTAACCTTTGTTTGACCATGACAATATAGAGGGAATCTCTATTTTTCTCTCTTCATTCTTATTTTCAGCAGAGCAAAATTTACTACAGAATTTTGTAGATCAAGCAGAATAGTTCAAATTGTCTTTTCATAAAATGAATCTTCAGGGATATTGAGCTCATGTTTATGCTCCTATCAGCTATTCTTCCTTTATACAGTATTCATTGCCCTCATACAACCAAGAACTAAGGATTGTGCCTTCCTATGTTAAGAAGGCAGTCAGAAGTGGTCTTTCTTTATCTGGGCTGCTTTCTGTTGTATTGCTGATGATTTTCAATATTCTTAGAATAATGCCAAGGATTAAATTGTAATTGCAGGAAACTTCAGAGATCTCATAGTGGGTGCCTTCCTTTACTTATACTTAAACTTCTAAAAGAGACTAGAACTAATCAGAGATAAAGTTAATGCAAAGGATGAAATATAAAATTAATTAAAACAAAGTTTCTTGATAGGTCCCATTTAAAATATTCATTTGGAATTGGAAGAGAAATGGATTTTAAAAGTCTATCTACTAATGAACATGCATGCTTCTAATGTTAATAAGATATCAATTAGCTAATTTTATAATTGTGCATGGTCTACTGAACACTGAGTTTCCTCAGTAGGAAAATGCTATGCTTTTCTTCTCAGGGGCCCTCAAGGGGAAATGAAGTAGTTACTGTTGATGGTCCTTTACTCCCTAAGTGCTATAAGTTCCAAACCCACTCATTTGTAATTCTAGTCACAAATTCAGTTTCTCAAATTAGTTTAGGTGATAACTGGGAGCTGACAAAACACTTATTTAAAATCAAAACTAGACTCTGTATAAACATAGGTTTTTAAGTTATGAAAAAATGATTTTAACATTTCTTTATAAGAGAAAATAAATAATGGATGTGATAAGGTTTACATTTTTTTCATTATTTCTTCCAAATCCAAATCCATTTATGTTCTTTAACAGGTAGTCCACTTGAGTGATTTGACTCGGTATAATAACAACCTGATGTCTCCTTAGCTGTAGCATACAGAGACTTAAACTATAGCAGAAGCAATATGTTTCATCTTTTATATTTGTTGCTAAGATCCTTCAAAGGTACAGTCAGATGTTTAATGCAGTAGGTATAAAAAGTCCAAATATGGGCATAAGAAATATAGTAACTCTAAGAAATTTAGGAGTCTAGTTCTGCCTGGTTTTCCCCTGGTTTCTATTGATTTGATTCTTTAGTTCCTCATAATCAAATTACTTAATTCTCCCGTCTTTAGTATCTGCAGTAGGGATTCTTAATCTTTTTATGCACCCTGTACCTATTTGAAAATCTGGTGAAGGTTTTCTTAGAATAATGTTTTAATATTTATATAATAAAATACATAGGATTACAAAGAAAGCCAATTATATTGAAATGTAGATTCAAAGTATTAAACAATTTTGTGATATAATAATTATGTGCTTCCTTATCTATGCATTAACTAACACTATTTAATAGTGGGTCTAATACCTACCTACCATCATTAAGTTGTGATCTACCTAAATAATAGGTCAAGATTTCAAGAACAATCATAATGAGATATGAAAATGTCTGATTTCGATTGATGACAAAGTTACAGTTATTCCTTTAAATTACTGATTATTTTCCTACATCCATAATTAAAGGAAATTGCCATTTTTTGGATAGAGGTTGATAAAGCTAGGGGTATCTTTTTTCCTGTCCGAGTTCATGAGCTACCTGAATTCTATCCATGGCCATACTAGGAAGTTATGAAGATTTAACACTCCTGCCTTGGAATAAAACAGATGCTTTCTGGTAGGTGGTGCTAAATGCAATCTCTTCTTACCACTTAAAATTTCCAAAGTGCCTTCCTTTATCCTTTAGTCTCTGTTGGAGAATCCTGCTCATGCCATATAGTACATTAGAATTTATCATAAAAATAACCAGACTTTGGGGAAACAGCATGTCTTACTAGAGATACATTTCATAAACTCTGTACTTCAAAATAAGTCAGACACAATTTGCTTTAAGCGTAAAAGAATTATTTAATTGTAATAAACCCAAAAATGGAATAGGAAGTCTTCAGTCATCAAGAAGTCAGTCATTCTATTTCTCTCTCTTGGCCTCTCTCCCACTTCCTGCCTGGCTTCCCATTTTGCACTGTCTTTGTCATAACCCTATTCTTTCTGCTTTGTAACTTTTTCCCCATTTTAGTGCATATGGTCACCCACACAGCTGCTGAGTTTATTTCCCTTCAATTCAAATGAACAGCAAATACTATCTCCAGTGAATCCTAATTCCAAATTTTCTTGAGATAAATCCTAATTGATCTCATTTGTATCTGGTGTCTCCCTTTACAGTAGCAGAGTCATGTCTTCTTGCTCTTTCCCTACCACAAATCATGTCCTGGAACTACAGATCTATCAACATCCGGGCCAACAGTCAAAAACCAGCAACAGTCAAAAAACCATCAGGGCATTCCATTCTATTATCTTCCCTTCCTTTCCCTTCCGTTCCATTTCAGTAACTATGAATCAACTGCCAGATATCACGCCAAGCTTTGAGACGAAGCAGCTAAATGAGGCAGGTCCCTTTTCTGAAGATCCAGAGTCTAGTATTAGAGAGAATTACTTACACAGAAGAAGTTACTTACCTTGCATTTATCCTGTAGCTAATTTGTATAGCTGAATGACTGTTGTAAGATTGCACATCTCAAAGAAGGAGGCATGTAGATGTGAGGGTATGTGGTAGGTTCCAGAGGGTGTAGAGTGGTGCGAATAAACTTGGCACATTGTTCTCAAATCACTTTGAGAATTCTGAGATACAAAAATCAAGTTTATCTATGCATCCTGTTTTAAGAGGCCCATGCTCATTGCGATCTAAATCAGCTGGTGAGCATTTCTATCTCAAAGAATTCCTGCCTCGTTTTTTACCTTGAATCTCTTCCACATATGTGGTGGCAAGCCCACTGCATGTGGTAGCACACTATGTATACCTGGGAAAAACAAAACCAGTGGATCTTTAGAGTTTGTTAGTCACTGAGACCATTTGTACCATAAACAAATTTGCAGGCAAAAATCTTGGACATATTTTTTTTTTTTTTTTTTTTTTTGAGATGGAGTCTCGCTCTGTCACCATTTTAGATACAGGGCGTACAAGTATAGGTTTGTTACCTGGATATATTGCACCAGGGTATGAACACAGAATTTGACCTTATTCTGATTCCTTCTGTCAGAAGGAATGGAATCAGTTATTTTGAAATAAAAAACAACTTCCAAAAATCAATGGCTTATATATTATTTTTCTATTGCTGCATAACAAATTACCATAAGCCTGGGGTCCTAAAACATACCCGTTAATTATCTCACAGTTTCTTCTGGTCAGAAGTCAGGGTTCTACCTGGACACATGGTGGGGAAACAGCACACACCGCCGGGGCGGGGAAACAGCACACAGCGGGGCCTGTCGGGGGTGGCAGTGGGGGAGGGAGAGCATCAGGAAGACTAGCTAATAGAGGCTGCACGTAATACCTTGGTGATGGGTTGAACTGTGCAGCAAACCACGATGCCACATGTTTACCTCTGTAACAAACCTACACATCCTGCACTTGTACACTAGAACTTAAAAGTTGAAGGAAAAAAAGTTGGGGTTTTGAGTTCTGAGTATCATCAGGTGGTAATTAAAATGTTGGTGGGGGCTGTAGTTTCATCAGAGGCTCGATTAAAGGAAGATCCATTTCTAAGATCCCCAGTTTTGTTTTGTTTTTTGTTTGTTTTTTGAGGTGAAGTCCTGCTCTGCCACCCAGGCTGGAGTGCCCTGGCATGGTCTCAGCTCACTGCAACCTCCACCTCCTGGGTTTAAGTGATTCTCCTGACTCAGCCTCCCAAGTAGCTGAGATTACAGGTGCGTGACACCATGCCCGGCTAATTTTTGTAATTTTAGTAGAGATGGGGCTTCACCATTTTGGCCAGGCCAGTCTCTAACTCCTGACCTCAAGTGATCCACCTACCTCAGCCTCCCAAAGAGCTGGGATTACAGACGTAAACCACTGTGCCTGGCCCCAGCTCCCCAGTTTTGTTGGCAATGTTTATCTCATTGTGCCTGTGGGACTGAGGCTTTGGTTTTATGCTTGAGGCCACTCTTAGTCCCTAGGTGCTGTCTCCAATAATTGCCAACAGACTTCTCCAGCACAGACCCTTATTTCATGGCAGCTTACTTCTTCAAGGTCAGGGAGGGAAGTCTCTGGTGCATTTGATAGGAAGACAGAGTTATATATACGTTGTAACATAATCACAGAAATGACCTCCTCCCATTATCTTTACCAAATTGTATTGATTATAAGCAAATCATAGAAGCAAATTCCATCCACACTCAAGGGGAGGGATATTATGGAAAATCATAAACACCAGGAGGTCCACAGTGCTGAGTGTCACCTTGGGGTGTGTCTAACAGAGCTTACAACAACGTAGGCTTATTTTTCAATCATATTATATGTCTATGTTCATTGAGGACAACCAGAGACTGAGGCTGATGGAGACTTTATCTTTTGTTTAAAGCTTTTTAATTTCAGGGGCACAAGTGCAGTTTTGTTACATAGGTAAACTTGTGTCATGGGGATTTTTGGAAAGATTATTTCGTCACCCAGGTATTAAGCCTAGTACCTATTAGTTATTTTTCCTGATCTCCTTTCTCCCACCTTCCTTCCTCAGAAAGTCCTTGTTTCTGAGAACACGTATGTTGTTCCCCTCTATGTCTCCATGTGTTCTCATCATTTAGCTCCACTTACAAGTAGGAACATGTGATATTTGGTTTTCTGTTTGATATTGTCTGGCTATGTCCCCACCCAAATCTCATCTTGAATTGTAGTTCCCATAATCCCCATGTGTTGTGGGAGGGACCCAGTGGGAGGTAATTTAATCATGGGAGCAGTTTTTTTTCTGTGCTATTTTCGTGATGGTGAATAAGTCTCATGAGATCTGATGGTATTATAAAGGGCAGTTCCCCTGCATATACTCTCTTGCCCACCACCATGAAAGATGTGCCTTTGCTCCTCTCTTGCCTTCTGCCATGATTGCTAGGCCTCCCTAGCTATGTGGAACTGTAAGTCCATTAAACCTCTTTTTCTTTATAAATTACCCAGTCTCAGGTATTTCTTCACAGCAGTATGAAAATGGACTTACATATCACTGTTCCTGTGTTAGTTTACTAGGTAGAATGGCCTTCAGGACCATCTATATCCCTGCAAGGGACATGTTCTTGTCCTTTTCTGTGGCTGCAGAGTATTCCATGGCATATGTATTTTATGTACTGTATATAAATATACCACATTTTCTTTATCTAGTCTATCACTGATGAGCATTTAGGTTGATTCCATGACTTCATGTTGACATGTGCTTTCTTGATTTACTGCAGCAGTGAGAAACGGGAATGACAAGTTATGTACTGATTCTGAATGTCTTTGACTTGTAAGTGTCTCCATCATTTCTACTCTAAATTTTATTAGTTGAAGCAAGTTAGGTGGCAATGTCCAACAGCAAAGGAGATGGAGGACAGCAATATTACCGTGTGCTAGGAAGAGACAAAGGAGGGAAGTACTCACTCTGTACTACTCATGACTGCTATGCCATCTTACTAAAGATGAAGGACTAGCTTAAGCTCACCTTTTAGCAGCTGCACCATACTTGCCTCAGTTAAAATTCCCCACATGTTCAGTCTGGCAAACTGACTTTTTTCTTAGTCCCATAGAATAGCTAATGCCACATCATTCTAATTTTTCTGAATTACAGTCACTAATTCTAAGAATTTGTGGCCTCTAAACCTGCTCGTGTTGTCCATGATTTTTCTATTAAAGAATTACTATAAATTGCTCTCTGGGACTAATTTTTCAAAATGACTTCCAAGTATTTTGCTGAATGGCTTACTTAAAAAGACCCATATGTCTTTAAATGTTTCTGGTCTATTCTCTTACTGATGGTAGTATGAAATTTGACCTTCAATCCTGGAATTTCCCTACTTTCCTGAATACCCATTTTAGCATTATAAGATATTTGGTTTGCACAGTATTTCTACTGGTGGCTTTGGAACCATATGCTGTATCTTCCCAGTTTTCTGTTAATTGCTATCAATTCTTCATTCTCAAGACCAGTGGCTATATTGCAGCTTTTCAGGGGTTTGTTCTGTCTACAACACCAGATTCTCCTCTGCATCCTCTAAGTATGTGTTGCTTTAAAATGTCCTTTTTTTTTTTTTTGTTGAGACAGACTTTTGTTCTTATTGCCCAGGCTGGAGTGCAATGGTGCGACCTTGGCTCACTGCAACCTCTGCCTCCTGGGTTCAAGCAATTCTCCTGCCTCAGTCTCCTGAGTAGCTGTGATTACAGGTGCTCACCACCATGCCTGGCTAATTTTTTGGATTTTTAGTAGAGACAGGGATTTCACCATGTTGGTCAGGCTGGTCTTGAACTTCTGACCTCAGGTGATCCATCTGCCTCGGCCTCCCAAAGTTCTGGGATTACAGGCATGAGCCACCACGCCCGGCCCAAATGTCCCTTATTTAAAGTAGCTATAGCCTTGTTTAGGGATTCCAATACCTGCGTGATAAGCAATGATATAGTAGCAGTCTAAGTGCTGGGGATTTCTCTCTCAACAGGGAAAACAGGAAACTTAACAGTTTAAATGCATTTGCAACAAACTTTTATCCCTCTTCTAGGAAATATTTCTTCAATCTTCTTAAAACATGGTGTGTCAATTAAGCTGTGTTGAAAGCAACTTGCAGTCAGCAACTGATGTGAGAATTACTTAGAATTACTCAGTCTACCAAGTTCATATGCCACTTTCTATGTGCCTAGCTTGACACCATGAAACAGGGTAAGTATAATTTCCAAAACTGTGTTTCTACTTCGAGGTGTATTCCAAGAGCAATCAGGACTTATGCTTGGTCAGGCTGCTCTATATCCTTATACAATTTTTTCAACAGTTTGGAGTCAAGGAAAGAACATCCACAACCTTGATTGCATTTGAGAGTAGATGATTACATACAAGCAGTAGCTCGCTAATACATGCTAGATCGTAAGGTCCAAGACAGGGAACCTAAAATGAAACTTGAGTGATCATAGGCTGTTAGAAGTTTGTATAAAATTGCTTCAAATCCCCCAAACTTTACTACTTTAATTTTTATATACTTTTTCTTAGTTATTACCTAATTGCTTCTATCCTTTCTGTCATAATTTTACTTCTGCCACATGAGTGGAAAATTCCAAAGTTCACCATTATTTCACAATATCTCCGTTATGCAAATATTTCATGAATTTATAATTTAGATAGTGGAAAATTCCGGAGTTCACCATTGTTTCACAAAATATCTGTCATGCAAACATTTCATGGATTTATAATGTAGATATGTAGCAACACATGGTGGAATCACATTTTAAATCGTGAGCTTTACATCATCCATCACCATTTCCTTTGTCTCTTGCCCTGCTCCTTCCTATCCCAGAGAAAAAAACAGCAAATTATTTTTTCTTCTGCAGAAAAGATTGTGTAATTTTTCTGCTCATGCCCAGGCCCCTCAAGGTTTGCCTTTCTATCTGAAACGAGCTTGCATATTAATTTATACCAAACACAGCGTAGTTCTAAAACAATAGTATGGCGGGAAATGTTCTTTTTGCTAGGTATAATTATATTTATATTTATCACAAATAACATATAGTAGACATAGTGATGTAGTTTAGACTTTTGGAACACAGAGGAAAGGATGATTGATTCTCATGTGGAGAGTTGAGATAAAAGAAGTATAAGTGAGGGGGACGTTCAGAACACAGCATAGCAGATGTGAAGGCATTAGTGATTATGATGTATTTAAAAAAAGATGAACAGGATGGTACTAGCACAAAGGATAGGAGAAAGAGAGGAGGACTGCTGTGAAATGCTAGAGAGGTAAAAAGATAGTCTGCTTTTACACATGTAAGTATCTTGAAGGGCCTTCTGAAAGACTTGGATAGACTGCAGAACTGAGGCATTATCCTCAAACCACTCCTGTCCTTAAAATTTCTGCTTCAAGAGACAAGGATGAGTTGAAAATTTGAGAACAAAGTAACCAAGCAACAAAATAAAAAATGTGAAGTCAAAAATGTAAGTATACACTATTGTACTTAGGCCTATATGGAACATACAAAAGTAACAGAATCTCGTATTCTGAAAATTCTTTCAACCTGGATGTAGCCTTAGTAAACCAATAGGAGTTTGCTTAAGAATTACTTGACAGCCAGGAAGAATGATTTTTTTTTCTCTTTTTCTTAAACTTGAATGCAAAGCTTAAATTATATGGGGTGTAACTGAATTGAAAAGGTGCTTATATTTTAATATATTTCACTGTGAAAATTTTGATATCTTGGAGAGGTTAAAAATAATGCAGGATATTTGAAAGTGCATTACCCATAAGTAGAGAAGGGCTCCTTCCTTCCTTCCCCCACCCTCTCTTTCTCCATCTTTCCCATTCCTCTTCCTTCCATCCTTGCTCTTTCTTGCCACAAATATTTCTTGAGTGCCTGCTGTGTACTAGAAACTATGCTAGGTACTGGGAGACAAATTGCTAATAACAGTACTGTGGGATAAATACTCTTAGAAAAGGGTATTCTAGAGGCATATACAAGAAGCCTTAACTCAGACTTAAGGGATTAAAAAATATATTCCAAAGAAGTTAATTTTAAGTGGAAATGTGAAGGATGAGGGATGTCAAAGAAGATCTAAGAGAGGATTTTGGACATTTACATAATTATTTACAGTTAGTTGACTTTTAAATAAGTAGTGAATTTATAAAATGAAACATGTATTAAGCCTTTGAATTCAACTTACAGATTTTGAAATAGTATTTAGAAATGTGTTAAAAATCAACAGTTATGTTGACTTGTAATGGATAATTTAGATAAACTCAAATTGAACACATTAAACCCCCTTAAGAAAATCAGTCCTGATGATTAATCAAATATCCTTAAATATAAACATGTTATGTTGAAAGATAAAGCAAGGTACAGAAGATAGTGAGTTCAGAGAGGTGGGTTATAATTTTGTATACAAGAGACATGGAAGGCTTTTCTGAGTAAATGATTTCTGAGCAGTGATCTGAAGAAAGTGAGAAGAGTCTTGAAAATGTCTGTGGAAAGAACATTCCAGGAAAACGGAACCGAATGTGCAAATATAAAGCTATTTGGGCATGTGCAAAGACATACTTTTTCTTCCGTATTCTAAAAATTGATACATAAAGGTTGTACATGGTTATGGGGTACATGTGATATTTTGATACAAGCATGCAATGTGCAATGAGCAACTCGCGGTAACTGGGATACCCATCACCTCAAACAATTATCATTTCTTTGTGTTGGGAACATTTCAAATCTTTTCTAGCTGTTTTGAATTATACTATCATTTCTTATTGACTGTAGTGGAACTACTGTCAACACTAGAACTTATTTGTTCTATCAGCTATATTTTTGTACCTACTAATCAATTTCTCTTCTTCCCTCCCTCCACCCTTGCTGGCCTCACAGAAAGACAAATATCACATGGTCTCACTCATATTAGGAGCTAAAAAATATTGATCCGTAGATTTAATGATGAAAGACAAGATTTTTAAAGGTAAACTGAAAGTTAAAAGATGGATATTGTAATCTGTCCAGTAAACACCAAAAATAAAAACAAGTCATATTTAAAACATCAATAGAGGACATAAAATGGGATATTAGAAGACATTTAATTAGATGCCTCCTACAGCACTCCCCAAAACAGGCATGGAAGGAAGAATAAAGGAATAGAGAGCTGCAAGATACATAGTAAATTTTAAGATCATAGACTTAAACACAGACATCTCAATAGTTAGATTAAATATACATAAAGAACCCAAATAAATGATTGAGATTATCGGATAGGATTTCTAAAAAGTAAGAATAATCTTAAATGTTGTTTGCAAGAAATACTTCAAAGACAAAGATACAGAGACACAGCCAGGGTGTTAGTTAAGGGACAGACACATATGCATTCTTTGCTGAGACTGGCCATTAGAAAGCAAATGCAATTGTGTCACTATAAAAGGGCCAAATACTCAAGTGTTATGAGTATTTAATCTTACATGTGTTATGAATCAAACATAAAAGATTCAAAATTTGTTAATCAAAAATTGTCAGAACTGGCTAAGCGCAGTGGCTTGCCCCTGTAATCCCAGCACTTTGGGAGGCTGAGGCAGGTGGATCACCTGAGGTCAGGAGTTAGAGACCAACCTGGCCAACATGGTGAAATCCTGTCTCTACTAAAAATACAAAAATAAGCCAGGCATGGTGGTGCACACCTGTAATCCCAGCTACTCGGGAGGCTGAGGCAGGACAATCGCTTGAACCTGGGAGGCGTAGGCTGCAGTGAGCTGAGATCATATTACTGCACTTTAGCCTGGAAGACAGAGGAAGACTCCATCTCTAAATAAATAAATAAATAAATAAAAAATAATTGTCAGAACTAAAGGGAAAAAAATATAGATTTGCAATCATATTTGGAGATTTTTTAAAACTCTCAGTAGTTAATAGGATGACTTCACAAAGATCGGTTTGTGTATAGAAGAGTTGATTAACACTATCAATCCAATTAATCTAAGTGACAGCAGAATACTACAATCTAAAACAACAAAGTACACATTCTTCTTTAGTAAATATGGAATTTTCATAAAAATAGATCACATCCTGGACCATGTGAAAAGACTTAATATATTTTAAAGATTCAAAAATAGTACAAAGTAAGTTATCTGCCCATAAATAAATTCTCTGCCTCTAAACTAGAAATCAACAGCAATAAAGACTTGATAAATTTGCCCAAATATTCCAAAATTAAACACAATACTTCCAAATAACTCATGTTAAGCAAATAGATAAAAATACAAATTTGAAAGTCAAGAAATTGACCCACTAGTAACAATTCAAATAATTGTTTATAAAAGTAGCAAAACAATTTAAAGGAGAAATTTTTTTTTTTTTTTCAGCAAAAGTAGCAACTTTTTTCGCTGTATCAGTTGGATAGAGGACAAAAACCAAACAACAATAAAATATACCTCAAGTTCATATAATATACAGAAATCAAGCCAGGCATAGAAAGACAAATATTGCATGTTCCCTTTAACATGTGGGAGCTGAAAAAAAATTCAACTATGGAGATAGAGAGTAAAATGATGGTTACCAGAGGCTAGGAAGGGTACTGGGATAGGAGGTTAAGAAAAAAAGGTTGGCTGGGCACAGTGGCTCATGCTGTAATCCCAGGACTTTGGGAGACCTAGGCGGGCCAATTGCCTGAACTCAGGAGTTTGAGACCAGCCTGGGCAACAAGGTGAAACCCCATCTATACTAAACTACAAAAAATCTATACTAAACTACAGGCATGGCATTGTGCACCTGTAATCCCAGCTACTTGGGAGACTGCGACAGAAGAATTGCTTGAACCTGGGAGGTGGAGGTTGCAGTGAGCTGAGATTGTGCCACTGCATTCCAGCCTGGGCAACAGAGGGAGACCCTGTAGAGTCTCAAAAGAAACCAAAAAAAACAAAAAACAAAGCATACGAGAATATTTTCCCAACCATCCTTGGGACTAAGTAAAGATTTCTTCGAGTCCACACAGAGAATAATAATTGCATTTTTAAAAAGTTGAATTAGACTTCATAAAAATAATAGAAATTTTGCTCAATCTAAACAAAATAATAGTATTGTAGTGTTGTAGTATAACCCAAATAAATAAATATTCATGAATCAATATCAATACAAGTAAATAACACATTAAAGAAATGGGGGAGAAGTAACAACTTTTTCTTACCGAAGAATTACAATTCATAAATGGAAAGAAATGAAGAAAATAGAAAATAACTATTAAAACACCCAAGTAATAATTGCCACAGTTAAGTTCCACTAATGGATGTCAAAATTATTGGGTAAACATTTAAGCGGAAGACATCTGGATGTCCTCAAAGTATCTCCCTTCAAATGTTTATAAATTTCAAAGCAAAACATAGTAACTGTACAATGGAGAATTCTGAAAGACAGTACCCTAAGCTAGGTGATCAATGTTAACATCAATAAAAATACATATCAACATCATTTACCCCCTGACACAATGTACTGAAAAGGTTACACTGCCCTGTGGAATTCTTTTTTATAATGTTGATTTATTATAAGAAAATATTAGATTAATCCAAATAAAGGGAAATTCTACAAAATATGTAACCAGTATTCTATAAAAGTATCAACGTCATGAAAGACAAAGACTGAGGAACTCTCACAGATGGGAGGAAACTGAGGGGACTTCGCAACTGCGTGCGACAGGAGTCTCAATTAGATTCTAGAACAGAAAAATTACATTGATGGAAAAACTGGTGAAATCAGGATGAATTCTCTACTTTGGTTGCAATTGTATCAAGGTTACCTTCATAGATGTGATTAATCATCTATGGGTATATAAGATGTTAACATAGGGGAAATTGGGCAAATGGTATACAGGAACCCTCTGTGCTATTTTTTTCAACTCTACTATGAGTCTGAAATTATCTCAAAAGAAAATTTTAAAAACAAAGATGACCAGAACCGAACACTTATTTCAAAGTTCACTCCGCATATGAGTTAGCTCACATTTTTCTGGTCTCTTCAAGCATTTGAATTTGTTAATGTACCTGGGTATCTATAGGACATTATTAGTGTATACCATATTCACATCATTTTTAGAGGAAAGTAGCTGAAGGAATTTCTCCGTGTATAAAGTTGCTATGGTTTGGACCGTATGGCATTTAACTTTGTGAACTTACTAAAAAATGTAACACTTATGATTTTTTGTATCTTTTTTGATAGGTAAAACATTTTCACTCCATCTAAGCATCTAATGTTGCTTCTCTGCAGGAAAGGCATATTTACACAAAGAGTTCAATAATGTCTTCGTTTACACTAGGGTACAATTAAATATCTACTTTTTAAGAAATGTTTGATTAAATGACAATAATATTTAGCTAAAAGAAGCTGTAAATGTTAAATTCCATGTACCAGTGAGGAAAAAGACAAGTTATTCTGAAAGGAGCAGGAAGTTGATGGTTGTGATAGGGACAGGAAGCAGAGAAATTCTAGGCAGAAAAGTGGCGGATCCCTGGCGAGAAGCCCATCCTTAAGCCAAAAAGCCTGAGACTGCAGCCCAAAGTGAGAACTTATATCCCTGTTTCCCTGCTCAAATGTTGCCTTTTCCTAAACCGCCCGTGGCCCTGCCCTGCCCCATCATGTGCCTATAAAGACCCCAGACTCAGCTGGCAGAGAGAAGCAGCTGGACATCGGAGACTATGGCGAGATGTCAGAGACAAGCGGCTTGACTTCAGAGGGACAGCTCGACGACATAACTTTGGAGAATAATACACCTGGAGATGGTAGGACTTCTCGGGAGAAGATTTACCTACCCCCTCCCCCATCCCGTTTTCAGCTCTCCTTGCCACTGAGAACCACTTTCATTGGCAATAAAATCTTCTGCATTTACCATCCTTCAGTTTGTTCAGGTGACCTCCGTTTATTTTCGTAGACAATGGACAAGAGCTCGGGAGCCATGAGTGCGGATACAAAAGGCTGTCATACTGGCCTTTTACCCTTGCTGGTGGAAAGCAGCCGTGGGTCCACTGAACTGTTAACATTTAAGCCATCCGTGGATGGCAGAGCTATAAGAACACTGTAACATGGCCTCTGGGGCTTCAGGCATTGCAGGCACCCCCTGCTAGACGCTGCTGCAGGATGTGCACAGATATGGCACCTAAAAGCGCTCACCCCGGCTCCTGAACCTGCTCATCTGTGCGATCTCTCCCATGAGGGATGAAACATAGCAGGCCTGAGTGAGCGAAGCTCCCTTTTGCTGGTGCTGAAGTTGTCAGCTGGTTGCAGCACTCCTGTACTCCAGTTCCTGCCTGGTTCCCTGCCTTGTTCGCTCGCATGCTCCCTCCGGCGAAGAGTTGAGAGCAGCGGGCTGAGTAAACAGGAAACCCCTGTCCTGAGTCCTGTGAAGGGATCAGGGAAATACCCTGCTGCAGTTGGATCCCTGAAGTCAGATCGCAAGGATAGTTGTCTACTCAGCTATCTGGGATGAGTTTAGATAATCGTAATAATATTAAGAAGTTTTTTAAATATTCTGTGGCTTTAAGAACGGAAATATCTTTATTTCAAAAACTCAGTGGAGTACATTATCTTTTCCCCCATATTGTAATGATGTATAAGAGTTATTGAGACAACACTCTTGATAGCCCTAACAGAGTACTTCAGAAATCTCACAATGCTAAGCCAGAATAACAAAGAATAAGAGCACAAATCAAGCAGAATTAATAAAGCAAACTGAATATGAGTGAATGTAGCCCTTAGGTAAACTACTTCCTGGACTGAAAACAGAAGCAACATGGTAAACATTTTTAGCAGTGCCCTTGAGTAAACTGGATTTGATTCACAAGGTTACATCTTCAGAAATGCTATTTAAAGATGCACACTGTTTATTCATTTTCATGTTTTCTCTGTCATTTTCAGTAGTGCCAGCTAATCAAATATGTCCATTGTCTTTTTCTTGTAGCAGCTTTTCAACTTGGGGAATAAAAATACTATGTTGAAGTTAGAGATACATTTTCACCCCATGTTACAGGGCTATACCTGCTTGTTTAGAAAGTGATTTTCACTGTTGATATATATGCTATTCTGTCAAAGGTTGGTAGCAATGTTTCCTTTGTCATTTAATGGCAATGTTGAAACTCCTTGTACCTAAAGGACAAGTAGTAATGCTTACACTTTGTGTTTAGGGTTTTATTTTTGTTTGTTTTTGTTTTTTTTTGAAGAACTCAGTTCTCCCTTGAGAGAGACCTACCCTGGCACTATGGAATAAGAATGCTACATTAACTTTCTAAAGGCCACTAGGGAACAATTTAATGAATTGCAAACTGAAAGGTAAATGTAGTGCTAAGTGGTATATCCTTCTATCCTTCAAAGAGTTTATTGGGCTCCTGTTTCTGGTGATTAGGGTTGAGATACCGCATATGTTTGTTTCACTCAAGGTTGGCTTTTGTGACATGCAAAATGAGAAGGCAGATAAACTGAAAAGAGCATAAAAGGCCTAGGTTCTTTACCCAGGTTATATTTTTACTACTTACTAACTTTTGAAATTAGGCAATTTACTCAGAGTTTTCTTAGATTCACTTTACTTAACTATTGTAGGAAAAATAATTTGTAGAGGTTTATCTAAATATTTCACATGGATATTACAGGGACTGAGTCAGTGCAACATATGAGGTATTATAGTTTTGTAAACTACCAAGCAAAATGCAAATGTAAGGTATTATTATCACAAGAAATGAATATCATCAATAGTGGTAGACAAAAGTTTCTTTGATGCTTGATTTATCTTCTTCCTGTTTGATTTACCTCAGTGGCATTATTATTTTATTATTAGGCATATGGTACCCTTAGGTTTACTTCCATATTCTGGAACAAAAAAGTCTTCCTAGAAAAGTACCTGAGTTAAACTTTCGGTAATTATGATTCTATTTACTCTCCCTTGCAATATTTTCATTTAGTTTTTCATATTTTAAGGCAATATAGGCATTGATCAGAAGGAATGAGGCTAAAATAATAGAATTCCATGTAGGATGAGACACTTTCTAGAGACAGGGCATCTGTTTTTCCTAGGTCTCTGAGTCAGGCTTTATAAAAGGTTAATAACATTAACAGTCTTCAACCATCTTGAGAAAGGGCTGCAGGTACCTAAATGTGTTAGTTATTTGAAATTTATTTCATACATTTTAAGACCCTTTGTGATGATTTAAAAAACATTGAGTTGGCACCAAATGATAGCAGAGAAACCACTTAGGAACTTGGGAGATAAAATCTATTACGTAATTTATGCTCACAATTTGTCTGTGAAAATAGTGAGGTTATAAATCCTACCTTCTACCGATGGAACAATTGAGTCCAGAGAAGTTGAACAACTTGTTGAAGATGACAGACATCCCTGTGGAGGAGCTGAGATCTGACACACGTGTTGTCAGCACTTTCTCCATGGGGAGTCTAAAGGGGTGGCTGGCAGGGAGCAGATCCCTTCTCCAAATGGAGCAATTTTGTGTGGGCTTTTTCTGTTTTATATTTGATATTTTGTTTGAGAAAATTAAAAGTGTGTGGATGCACACTTATAATGTAATTATAAAGAATTGGTTGTTCATTCTCCCTTCCAACACATTGACTGATTATATAAATAAATAATGAGCAGAAATTTAACATGAAAATATTAATTGTTGTTACCAGACACTTTTGGATTCAATAGATGTGCAATATACATATATTACACAGTTTAATTAAATCAACAAAACTAAAGATGACAAATACTTGGCATGCAAGCACATTCTTCAACACTGGGCTCCAGGCAGACATCCATCCCTAAGCACCAATCTTTCAAATGGGCTGTGGCTAGGCCTCAGAGTCCTCCCTAACATGTCATTGTAGGAGACATAATTTGTTCATTAGATTTGGCATTGTAAGTAGTGTAGTACTTCTCTGCACCAAAATGAATTCAGTTGTTGAAAATTACTTTTCTTCCTAGCTCTGGTTTACGTTGAGGAAAATACCAAAGACACAGCTAAGTGAAATGCAGTCAAAGCAAAAGATTTGCTGGAGGTGGTGTCTGTTGACTTGTTCTCTTTCTCTTACTGTTATAAACTTGAAGCTGCTTTCTTCCTTTTGTCTTTATTAATTGTAGAAATATAAGAAACCCTTTTCTGGATATGTTGTCTTAGGGAGACTCTCATACCTTTGATTTCCAATGCAACCATTCCTTGAAAACCTTCCTGGGCTATCAAATTCCCAGGTATCACAGACAGAAATTAGCATCCATAGATTGTGAAAAGAGAAAAAAAAATCCCAAAATTTTATCCTATGCTCATTCCTGAGCCCATTTCTCAGGAAAGGGAATGAGACCTCTGCAATAGGCTTAGACAGGTGAACAGATTCACTCTTCTCCAATAATTGTTGAAAGCAGCTCCCTGAAAAATCATGGTCATTTGAAAGAAAGTAACGAAAATGGGGTTCAGTTAGGAGGAAAAATGAGGAAGAAAGTTGAATAGGCAGTAGACAATGTCTGTCACATGGCAGCAATGTGATCATCTGATTTATCACCTATAGTCAATTACCACCATAGACTGCCACAACACTGACTCCTTAGTCCCATGTCTTGCTGTCCCTCATGGAAAGCAAAAGAAACCTACTAATATTTTAGACCTCCAATCGATTAACTTTTATTGGACATATTATGGCTTAAAAACTGATTGATAGAGGCTTGCACATGAATTTTATCATAATGTTTGTGCTTGATGGTGTGTGGGTACGTGATTGGAGAAACATTTTCTGAAGTGTAGGAAGTGTTATACGGACTCATTTAACTGAGAGTCAGCCCCTGATCTAAAGAGCCCTTATTTTCTCATAAGAGAAATAATTTTGAAGATGAGATGGAAGTGATTATTACAGGAGCTCTAGATATGAAACTGGTCATGTTACATCAACTCTAACAGAAAAATCCATTATATATGTATAGTAATATCTTCAGTATTACAACTAAGTAATGCATCCAATATGTGTAAAGACTAAGACTAAAGATAGCATATCAAATTTAAACTCAGAGTAATAGATCTACACATCTATATGTACTTAAATTATGCACAATCTATATTAAGTTCTATGTATATATTTTTTACTCTGTTATCATTGCAGTTCTGTTTCTTGTCATATTTTAATCTATTGTTGGGTACATTTGGAAATTGCTTTAGAATGTGATAATATGCCTATAGAATCACATAACAATGATTTGCAAATAATGTCACTGCCACTATTGCATTCTCCATTTGGAAAATGTCTTACTTAGAAAATTTCTTTTAAGGCAAGCAGTAAACGATTTCATCTGAAATAGTTATTTTTTAAATGGTATTTTTCACAGTTATTGCCAGGTTTTTTAAGGGGTGTGTCATCTTTGTAAATTTGCAAGACTCCAGTGATCAGTTTTCTTCAATTCTTCTGTATCCTCTATGATATGATTGTATTTTTCTAAGCATCAAAATCTGATTCATCATGGGATAGTGAATGGATAGTCTTACTGTAATAGTCTTCTATCTACCCTGTAAACATAACCTTAGAGGACCAAATAAATTATGTATTACAGCCTCATTCCTTATAGATTTCCTAAGGCCTCTAGGTGCAGACTGGACCTGGGCTCTGTTGGATAGACTTGGTTGAGAAAAAAACATTTTGTACTTACAGAATTAAAAGGAGAAGAATCTACATCATGTGAGATTAGATGGCTTGATTCACTGACATCTATGATGGGTGTGTTGTGGAGATGAGCTGAGAAGAAAGAGCCTGCTTTTTCTTCTGTTGAACTATTCACAGGAAACCACCCATGTCTGTGTTTTTCAGAAAACATGAAGCTATCTCCAGCTAGTGAAATAGCAGTCTCTTTTCAACTGCCTTTGACTTTTCTTTCTGCTGCTTTTGAAATGACTCTAAAAAAGTGAAAGATTAAAGGGAAGCAGTCTGCCAAATACCTGAAAGAAACCCGTTTTTGGAGCTGAGCTTATAAATGTAAGCTTATAAACAAGAACTCAGGCTCCAACAGAAAAACAAAGGATAAAAGGGCCAAGGAATTCCTCTGTCCTCTGTACTCGGAGAATGTTGCTTCTTTGTTAAAGGGAGAAACATGAATAGAATGAACAACTCTTGGCCCCAGCTTGTGCCAGGATGGTGTTGAGGAGGAAGATGAACTTTCAGACGTGTTTGAAGGGTAGACTTATTTTCCCCATTATCATTTTAGACTGTGTGAATTCACTCTTCTCAGGGGCCACCCTGCACCACGGCACGGGCAAGGCTGCAGGAGAAGAGGCAAGTCCCATGCTGGGGCTTTTTTTTTGTAATTGTTCATGGGTTCGTAGTCAAGCTAATTTTGAGGCTAAGAAAGACATTTCCCAATGGATCTATGCTGCCAGCTGATGTGTTGCTCTCCCCTTTAAATCTGACACAGTGATACTCTTGCCTTTATTTTTCAGTGTTCTTTTCAGTTGAACCCTTCATGCAGAGTATGTGGCTTTTTACGGTTATCTAGTCCCTCTCAGCATTCAGCCACAGTTTCAATATTGTTTAAAAAGACATGAATACAGGGCATCTTGGCATGATGAAAGAAACTCTGAACAATTATAGCTCCCTTTCTGAAGTTTCTGCTTTGAGAAGACTATTTCATATCTCCCCTTAGTGCCTTCATATTGTCAGTCCAAACCTTGGAGCATCTTCCTTGAATAAGTCTGAATTCTTTTGCTCTACCCATCTTCAGTATTTTATCTTGGTTCTCACGGATGATTAGGTTCCACTTAAATATATTTTTTCATATGCTGTGCTCCTCCTAGCACGATAGAAATTGTTGGAAAACTATTTTTTGAACCACTAGGAAGGCTTTCTCTTATTTTGATATTCATCACTGCTTTTATTATTACTACAATAGCAAAGCATGATCTTGCCCCAAAGGGAGATCATTATTTTACATTCATAAATTTAGAAATACCTGTCATGCAAAATGCTGAAGGCATTCTTTAATTATTATTGTTTCTTTCCGATAAGCAAGAAAGGTACATCGTATGATTCATTCCTGTGTCTATGCCACATGAACATTTTAATTATGTTAAAAAAGAGATATAATTTAAATTAGCGGGTACCTGGCATAATTCAAATTTTGTAAGAATGAGTATCCTCTGGCAACACAACTGTCATAACCGTTTACATTTCTATTGCTCTTCTCATGATTAGTATCTTTAAATGAGAAGCAGTGGGACACAATGACAACAAACTCTTGAGAAGGAGGAGCAATTTAAAAGTTGTACTTCCACTATGACTATTTTTAAACTTAAGAATGAACTATAGAATGGTTAGGGAGAGTATTGAGAAGTACTTTTTAGTGCTCTGACTGAAGGCTTCTGAAGAGAGGGACTCATGGTTTATGAATAAGTAGAAGAATAAAGGGGATCCGGTTGCAAAAGGCTAATGATAGGGAGGAGACCTATAAGCACAGAAAACATTGCTGCCACAAAACAGTGCATGGAAGCTAGATAAGGAAGGAGGAAATAAGGACCATAGATTATAGACCCTATGGTTGCAAACTCTTCTCAAATACCTCTTTACATCACTAGCAATTCTCACAATGCACACAAATATGAAGGTATTTTGCTCATTTTGGTAAACTCCCAAGAATGATTTGATGAGACCTAGGCTATATATCAAGCACTTTTAATGAGCACTCTTAAATGACTGGTTTGGCATGTTGAGTAGAAACAAGGAATTTTTTTAGAAGCAGGTTGAATATCTTTTCAATAAATTTACCTTTATTTTCAGGGTTTTGAATATTAAGCTCAGAGCATCAATTGTTAACATCATTCACAATCATTACAAATTTCTCCAAATCTTTCTTGCATTCTTAACATGGATTTCAGGAAAATTTTAGTGGTAGTAGTTGCATAACACTAGTTCCAACCCTGTGTCATAGCTCAAAAATACATAAGAGTCTAGAAGAGATGAGTGAAAGAAAAAGCTGCTGTGTTTGTGTTTTAGAAGCAGCGTCTGAGGAAGTGGCAAGAGCTGAAAGAGGTGGCAAGAGTTGAGGCAGGTGGTACAGGTGCTAAATGTTTAATTTTGTGTAGGAAGAGCAAGTGCACAATGGGAAGTACTAACTTGTCTGCTCTCACCTCATTGATTTTTCAGTAAAGAGGTCATGAACTATTCCCATCTCCTTCATATCTATTTTACATTCATCTAACCTGTCATATGGACAGAAGAGTGAAGTAAGCATTTCTTTTTCTTTGTTTTTGATGAGTAGAGATTATTACTTGCTGCTTGACAGTCAAACTGTGAGTTGAAACGTATAGGTTTTGGATTCTTTGAGTTATTTAACTAGCTTACTTGTTTGTTCAGCTGTTGGAGATCACCTTGTTACTAAGTGCATTAAAATTGTTAATTTATATCTTAGAAAATAAAAATAACCAAACTCTAAATGAGATCAGTATATTCATAAAGATTTCTTTTTTGAAAGTCAACTATAGGTGCTCCTTGATGTGAGATTGGGTTGGATAAACTCATTGTAAGCTGAAAATTTTCTAAGTTGCAAATGCATTTAATATACCTAAGCAACTAAACATTATAACTCAGCCTACCCTATCTTACATGTGTTCAGAACACTTAGATTAGCCTATAGTCAGCAAAATCATCTAACACAAAGCCTATTTTATAATAGACATATAAAAATTTTGAATCAAAATTTAAAGTATAGTTTCTACTGAATGCATATTGCATTTGCAACATTGTAAAGTTGAAAAATTATGCCAAACTATTATAACATGGGAATCATCTATATAAGACTATTTTTAAAGTTATGCTTTTGTGAAGTCTTTTAGTCTTGAAGATAGTACACCTAACTCAACATATTTTAATTATTATGAAGTGGGATGACTATTTGTGTATGCATAAGTCCTGGTTATATTCTTAACTGGTCATAAGATGCTATCGACTCTATCCCCAGCTTGACTTCCTGTTAAATAAAATTATTTGTATTAAATTAGTATACAGAATATGGTACTCCAAATATTTTTTAGATTATAATATCCCACATATTTATAAAAGATTGGTTGTAAGAAAATTGTTCTAAAAGTTGTCTAGAGAATAATTGTCAGAAGAATATTTGTGGAAGGGTGTCTACACAATTCTCTATCATAGTTTATATGTATTTATAATATGTTTATATAATGTATGTGTTTGTGTATGTGTGTTTATGTGTTTGTGTGTGTTTGTAGTATGTGTTGTGTCTATAGCTTTAGAACAAACTAGGTTCCCTGAATCATGGTATACCCACAAAGAATAAAAATAAAAGGTAAAAAAGAGATAGGGTGTTTGTATTAGTCCATTCTCTCATTGCTATAAAGAAACACCTGAGACTGGGTAATTTATGAAGAAAAGAGATTTAATTGATTTAAAGTTCCACAAGGCCTCAGGAAACTTACAACTGCAGGAAACTTACAATTATGGTGGAAGGAAGCAGACACGTCTTACATGGTGGCAGGCAAGAGAGAGCATGTGTCAGCACAGGAAAAACTGCCATTTACAATACCATCAGATCTTGTGAGAATTCACTATCATGAGAACAGCCTGGGGAAAATCGCCCCCATAATCCAATCACTTCCCACCAGGTCTCTCCCTAAACACCTGGGAATTACAATGCAAGACGAGGTTTGGGCAGGGACACAAAGCCTAACCATATCAGTGTTTGAAAAATTTTCAGGGTTAATTTATTTGTGAAACACTCGGTTTCAACAATGTTTTCTAAATCTTCAAAAGGAGAAAGCCGTTGCTGTTCTAGCTACTTTAAATTTCAATCTTGGTGTAATTTAGGCTATTAAATCATTATAGTCTTGGGACACAATGTTTTGGCTTTCATTGAGTTGTAGTTTTGTGAGTCATTGTCCTTCATCATGGAATTTCCTGGACTAGACCTCTGAAACATTGCTAAGTGGTACTTCAGGAATGTTGTTGAAAAGTTGATTTATTACAGTCAAACTTTCCCCCTTTATAAGTTCCCATGGGACAAAATTCCCTCAGGCCTCACTGTTAAGAGCAGGTTTTCTTCCTTAAAGAAAGGTTATTACTATTCATTACTATTTTAAATTCTTAGGAGACTGATAAACTGAATGTTTGAATATACTTTTCACTTTATGCTATCAGCAAGTTCAGAGTCAAATTTGCCACTTATCTCTAAAAAAGCTTCTCGACCTTTGGTATACTCCTAACTTTATTTTCTTTTCCCCCATTTTACTTTAGCATCTCCCGATCTTCACCAAGTTTTTAAAACTAGTTTTATTGCATCAGTCTGTTTAGAGTGATTGATATCTTTTTAGAATGAGATGGAGATAGATTCTATGCCTTTTCTTATCAACTACTCAATTATAAGCTTTCCCATGACAGCATTCATGTCTTAATCATGTTATTTCTGTCACAGATAAATAACACAATCTTGTTCATAGTACATGTTTTATTCATTTGCTTACCTGTTACATCTTAATCACCACATAGCCCCTGGAGAAACAGGGGATGCAGAAACAGTACAATGCAGAGTGTGTCCTAAGGAACTTACAGGATGGAGTTGCTATTTATGAAGATGAGGAAGACTGCAGGAGCGCAAGTTTGTGCTGAGGATGGGAAATTAGAAAATCAAATTTGAACAAGTCAAGTTTGAGATAAACACATTTGCAATTACATTTTCCTAAGAATGCTTCTAGTCCTTCTTATAAGCAATGACTCACATTTAAGAAAAACAGTGGCTTCTGGATATTAGCCCTTTGTCAGATGAGTAGATTGCAAAAATTTTCTCCCATTCTATAGGTTGCCTGTTCACTCTGATGGTAGTTTCTTTTGCTGTGCAGAAGCTCTTTAGTTTAATTAGATCCCATTTGTCGATTTTGGCTTTTGCTGCCGTTGCTTTTGGTGTTTTAGACATGAAGTCCTTGCCCATGCCTATGTCCTGAATGGTACTACCTAGGTTTTCTTCTAGGGTTTTTATGGTATTAGGTCTAACATTTAAGTCTCTAATCCATCTTGAATTAATCTTCGTATAAGGGGTAAGGAAAGGATCCAGTTTCAGCTTTCTACTTATGGCTAGCCAATTTTCCCAGCACCATTTATTGAATAGGGAATCCTTTCCCCATTTCTTGTTTCTCTCAGGTTTGTCAAAGATCAGATGGCTGTAGATGTGTGGTATTATTTCTGAGGACTCTGTTCTGTTCCATTGGTCTATATCTCTGTTTTGGTACCAGTACCATGCTGTTTTGGTTACTGTAGCCTAGTAGTATAGTTTGAAGTCAGGTAGCGTGACGCCTCCAGCTTTGTCCTTTTGACTTAGGATTGTCTTGGCAATGCGGGCTCTTTTTTGGTTCCATATGAACTTTAAAACAGTTTTTTCCAATTCTGTGAAGAAACTCATTGGTAGCTTGATGGGGATGGCATTGAATCTATAAATAACCTTGGGCAGTATGGCCATTTTCACGATATTGATTCTTCCTATCCATAAGCATGGTATGTTCTTCCATTTGTTTGTGTCCTCTTTGATTTCACTGAGCAGTGGTTTGTAGTTCTCCTTGAAGAGGTCCTTGACATTCCTTGTAAGTTGGATTCCTAGGTATTTTATTCTCTTTGAAGCAATTGTGAATGGAAGTTCATTCCTGATTTGGCTCTCTGTTTGTCTGTTACTGGTGTATAAGAATTCTTGTGATTTTTGCACATTAATTTTGTATCCTGAGACTTTGCTGAAGTTGCTTATCAGCTTAAGGAGATTTTGGGCTGAGACGATGGGGTTTTCTAAATATACAATCATATCATCTGCAAACAGGGACAATTTGACTTCTTCTTTTCCTAACTGAATACCCTTGATTTCTTTCTCTTGCCTGATTGCCCTAGCCAGAACTTCCAACACTATGTTGAATAGGAGTGGTGAGAGAGGGCATCCCTGTCTTGTGCCAGTTTTCAAAGGGAATTTTTCCAGTTTTTGCCCATTCAGTGTGATATTGGCTGTGGGTTTGTCATAAATAGCTCTTATTATTTTGAGGTACGTTCCATCAAATATACAAGAAAAAAACAACCCCATCAAAAAAGTGGGCAAAGGATATGAACAGACATTTCTCAAAAGAAGACATTCATACAGCCAACAGACACATGAAAAAATGCTCATCATCACTCGCCATCAGAGAAATGCAAATCAAAATCACAATGAGATACCATCTCACACCAGTTAGAATGGCAATCATTAAAAAGTCAGGAAACAACAGGTGTTGGAGAGGATGTGGAGAAATAGGAACACTTTTACACTGTTGGTGGGATTGTAAACTAGTTCAACCATTATGGAAAACAGTATGGCAATTTCTCAAGGATCTAGAACTAGATGTACCATATGACCCAGCCATCCCACTACTGGGTATATACCCAAAGGATTATAAATCATGCTGCTATAAAGACACATGCACACGTATGTTTATTGCGGCACTATTCACAATAACAAAGACTTGGAATCAACCCAAATGTCCATCAGTGACAGGCTGGATTAAGAAAATGTGGCACATATACACCATGGAATACTATGCAGCCATAAAAAAGGATGAGTTTACGTCCTTTGTAGGGGCATGGATGTAGCTGGAAACCATCATTCTTAGCAAACTATCGCAAGAACAGAAAACCAAACACCGCATGTTCTCACTCATAGGTGGGAACTGAACAATGACATCACTTGGACTCGGGAAGGGGAACATCACACATCGGGGCCTATCATGGGGAGGGGGGAGGGGGGAGGGATTGCATTGGGAGTTATACCTGATATAAATGATGAATTGATGGGTGCTGACGAGTTGATGGGTGCAGCACACCAACATGGCACAAGTATACATATGTAACAAACCTGCACGTTATGCACATGTAGCCTAGAACTTAAAGTATAATAAAAAAGAATAATAATAATAATAATAAAAGAAAAACAATGGCATAGATTTTGGCCATCGCCCATGCTCTTTTCCCTCTTTCTCTGCACAATCAAGCAGCATCTAGTTCTTCGGGGCACAGCAAATACATCAGGTCCTCTGAATCCAGGTCTCAGAGCTTGATTACTGAAAAGATAAATGAATTTGCAGTGATGATGGGATGGGTTCTCCCCTGACCTTGACCTTTCGTGGTTTAGAATCAAGAGAAAGATCTGAGGATTCCAAGCTGAGATCAACAATCACCAGAACATGTTTAGCAGAACTCCAGGACTCAGCATACTCTGCTAGTCCTTACTCATAAAGCACTCACAGGTCTTCTCCACATTTTCTACTCCCAGGGAAGTACAGAATCAGGCCACTGAGGCACTGACCTCAGGGGTAAAAGCTTAAGGAGGCACTTGTAAATCTCAGCAATCAAGATCATTATTATTTTAGTGCAATGTTTTAAAAAATCAGAATTATTGCAAAAATCTATGGATTAATAACAATGCCATGCCCATGCCCATTGGAGTCTGGTACAAAAGGAAAACTTGGTAATACTGATTCTGCTTTTACTTAAAATTCTGAGAAGTTTTTTTGTTTTTTTGTTTTTGTTTTTTTTTCAGAAACTCATTGCTTGCTCATGGTCATTTGTTTATCATGGATTTTAAAATCTGGCACTACTTTAAATATTGCCACTGAAGTCAGTACCTCACTCCCCCCAACCCAAATCCCAGACATGTCTAGATTGATCCATTTTTTTCTTTTATCTCTGTTTATGTCAGTTGCCATGGGACTATCAGGTTTCATACCCTGAGCTGTCAAACTCAAGGTTTCTCCCTTTGTCTCACTCCATCCCACTGTTACCTTTCACCTTGCCTTCCAGAATTCTTATAAGAGCTTATAAGAGTTATATTGAGAGAGTTTATCTCTTATATCTTCGAGTTCATTTCTGACTGCTTTCTTCACTTTTTCCATGGTTTTACTGTTTTCCCTGTTGTCCTCTCTAGTGATGGCTGTTTTCTTTTTCTTTTTCTTTTCCTTTTTTTTTTTTTTGAGACAGAGTCTCGCTCTGTCGCCCAGGCTGGAGTGCAGTGGCATGATCTGTGCTCACTACAAGCTTCACCTCCTGGGTTCATGCTATTCTCCTGACTCAGGTGATGGCTGTTTTCTTTCTCCCACTTCTTATAAAACTGGGATGGGGTAGATGCAAAGGCCCGCTATAGCTGCGTCCAGGCCCTCTTTCCTTCCTTCTCTCTGTAACCTCTCAATTTTGAATATCATGTGATGTAAATATACCATAAACCACACCTTTTTTTTTGTAGTCACCCACTGACCCCAATATTTGTCCTACTCAGTTATGGTCCTTGCTGATTTCAATACCCATTTCACTGAACCTTCAAATAACCTAGTCACAAAATTATTTGCCTAACTTTGCTCCAATGATGGCGTCCTTCACTTTAGCACAGTCGTTCACTTCTGTGGCCATAGCATAGTTCGCATCATTACCAAAAGGCAACATATTTATAGCCTTAATTTTAAGCATCCACTTATCAAACATCTCTACATATGGCTGGGTGTGATAGCTTGCACCTGTAATTCTAGCATTTTGAGAGGCCAAGGTGTAAGGATTGCTTAAGCCCAGAAGTTTGAGACCAGCCTAACCAACAGAGTGACACTCTGTCTCTATAAAAATTCCTAGGCATGGTGGCACATGCCTGTAGTTCAAGCTACTCACGAGGCTGAGGCAGGAGGATCATTTGAGCCCAGGAGGTCTAGTCTGCAGTAAGCCATGATCTTGCCACTGTCTTCACTCCAGCCTGGGCGACTGAGCACGACTCTGTCTCAAAAACAAAAAGAAAAATATCTGTCCATGTCTTTTCATCTCATATTTCCTAGTATCTCCAATTCAACAAGTCTTTGAGGACATTGGTATAATCTATGGATTCTGCCACTTTTTTACCCTCGTTCACCATCCTCTCACATCTGTAGATGCTTTCTTACTCAGGTTAGATTCTGTCATGTGGCATCAAATATTTCCTTTTACACATACTCTCCACTTTCTTACTCATCTCATCTTATACTTTCCAGGAAACATGTTTAAATATGACTCTCCACCTTCACTGTCCTTGCACCTACACAGAAAATGCAGTTGGAGCAACATATGTAAAACCAGGCTGACTGGTCTCACTTTACATATATGACCTTTAATCTCGAGCGAGCCCTCAGTACTTCAGAGTCATTCTCTTCTTTTGCCCTGGTTCATTTACTATCACTCTCATATACAAGTGTTCAATACTTCTCTCTTTTCTAAACTTCTAGTTCTTCCATCCTCACCCTTAACCAATTATCTCTCCCTCTATTACACTGAGAAAATAATGAAAATTTGCAGACAATGTCTATAAGCTCTCATCACTGCATCTATCTATAATACCTATATCTGCACCCATATATTATGCTTTCTACCTCCATGGTTGAACCAACTGTGCATCTAGTAAGGATGAAATGTCCATTTGTGTAATTGATCTACTCTCCTCACACCTCCCTGGCTGAAGACATCCATCTAAACATTTTCTTCCCGCCCTCCTGATACAAAAGTTTTCCTCTTTCTACTAGATTGTACTAGTTGATTTATAAACCTTTGCGATTTCTCCCATCTTTAAACGAGGGAAATGAAAAACAAAATGCCCCTCATTCTCTCCTGGTCACTTTTCATTTCTTTGTCACCTTTTAGAGAATAATAGTTGAATCAGTGTCCATACCTGCTGCCTCTGATTATGTCCAGCTTTTGTCTGGAACACTCCTCAGTCAAAGTTTTCTTCCACCTACTACTTTATCAAAGCTGTTCTTTTTGAGGAACCAAATCCCTTTTATTTATTAAACTGAATAATCAGTTCCAAGTCTTGATTTTTCTTGACACATCAGCTGCACTTGACCCAAATGTCAACCTTCTTCCTTGATGTATCTTTCACACTTTGTTTCTGGACAACCACACACTTCGGGTCACTCTTAACTCACTGAATTACCCTTTACTTCTTCTTACCTATCCTCTCAAACTCTAAATATTGGAATACTGAATTGGAATATTCAGTCCTCAGAACTCTATTCTTCTTTCTCATACACTCCCTTGGTAATACCATCCAGCCTCATTGTTTTAATTAACATCCTTAAATAGTAGAATCCCCAAATTTATCTTTAGCCCATTTGATTATCTGATAAGCATCTGAAACTTTGTGTCCTAAAGTAAACTTTTGATTTACCATCTTTGATGGTTAGTTTTATATGTCAGCTTGACTGGGCCATGAACCATTCGATAGTTGGTTAAATATTATTTTTGCTTGTGTTTGGGGGGTGTTTCTAAAAGAGATTAGCATCTGAATTGGGAGGCAAAGTAAAACAATGATCTTTCCAGATGTGGGTGGTGGCCTTCATCCAATCTGTTGAGCAACTAAATAGAACAAAAATGCAGAAAAAGGTTGCATTGGCCCTCTGCCTAAATCTGTGAGCTGAGACATCAATCTTCTCCTCCCCTCAACACTTCTAGTTCTCAGGCCTTCAGACCCAGACAGGAATCTCCACCATTGACTCTCTAGCTCTCAGGCCTTTCAACACCACCATTGGCTTTCCTGGGTTTCCAGCTTGCAGACACCAGATGGTGGGACTTACTGCCCTTCATAATTGCTTGAGCAAATGCCTTATAATAAATCTCTTCATATACCTATATCTATATTCTATTGATTCGGTTTCTCTGGAGAACACTGAATAATACACATCTGCTCACACCCCTCCAAATGGAATTATTTTAGTCCTCTCCATCTTAGTGAATGACTAATTTACCCTCTAAATTCTCAAATCTAAAAACCTTGACCATATCTATGATCAAATCCTACCTTAAAATATATTCTAAATCTAAGGACTCTTCATCATTTCCATTGATTTTAGTTTGGCCCAAATCAATATTCTCTCTTGGCTGGATATTCTCAAGTAATTGTTTTGTTTTCTCCTCTTTCCTTCCTACGGTCTAATTCAACATAGCAGCCAAAATTATCCCTTCAAAATACAATATCAGATGATATCACATGTCTGTTCTAAATATTTCTTGGCTTCCATCCCCCTCAGAATAGAGCTCGGGTACTTAAAATGGCATATTGGAGCCTACATGATTCACCCTCCCACAACATCCCTGGCCTCGCCTTCCGCTACTGTCCCTCTAGCTCATTCATCCAGACACACTGCCTTCTTTTCCATCCCTTGAACACATCAGTCATGCTTACATAGTCTCAAGCCCCTTGTCCTTGTTTTACCCTGTTTGGAAGGTTCTTTTTTTTTAAGAAATTAGCATGGCTTATTTCCTCAATATCTTCCAGTGTTGTCTTCTGAGTAACACTTTTCCTGACTACCTTATTTTAAATGATCTTGACCCAGATTTTCCTCTTCCCCTTTTTTGCTTTATTTTTCTTAAAACCAGTCATCATGATTTGATCTATTATGTTATTAATTGTTTGTTTATTACCTATTTGTTTCCTTGCTTTCCCTAAACACAAACACTAGACAACAAGATCTACGAAGGCAGAGATTTGGGTCTCTTTTTTTCGCTGCTAAAATCCAACATCATGAATAATCCTGGGAAGTATGTTCAATAAGTATTTTTTCAATGACTTGGTCAATAGATATATTTATGTTTGGTTTATTTAGATCTAACACATTCATTTCACTTGGTTCATTGGTCAACTTACTAGTTCATGGCGCCAAAATATGAGATGAGAAGAAAGGCATATTTTTCTACTGTCAACAGTCTGGTGGGAAAGAACCCTGAGCAAATGTATTACTTATATCTTTTATGTATATATATAGTTAATAATATTAAATAACCATAGCTGCAGTGGTTTATCTCCTAATGACTACTAATACTTTAAAGTTGATGACATTTTCATATATGCAAATCACCTACATTGAATATTCTAGATGACTTTAGTCAAATGCCTTCAGAGTTCAAGAAAAAGGCATACATTTGTGAGAGGGGCCATTAAAAAAAAACAGGAAATGCTTGCCCCATCTGGAGTAGACATCCCCTGCTCAGACTCAGCCTATAATTGCTATTGTTTTTATATAGGTTAAATATTACCAGATCCTCAGGGTTTAAATTGGAAATTTGTATTTCTATCTGAAATCTCACCATGTTTAAAAGTAGACAATAAATTAAAAACACGAACAAAATCATTGGAGCACACCAAGGACCTCCTCGAGTTGCATTTGTCTCCTGGGTCTCCTGCTTGAAACCTTTACTTTTGGTCCTTGTGTGTTCATCTGGACAAGCCCAAGCACTGCTAAGGTTTAATGCCTATTGGTAGTGTATGGACAGAAAGCCCTCTGACTCCTTGATCATGGCTTGTAGTGTTTTCAGTTTCTGGGCAAATGGGGTTGGAATTTGACAGGCTCTTTATTCCAGATTGTTATAGTGCTTCCAAGGTTTATGAAGAATATCTTCTCTAGATAAAGTCTGCATTTTCAATTTTGAGATGGGACTTTACAGGATATTGTACTTTATAAATTTATCCCATTGTGTTGTGCTCTGTTCTTATCAACATAATTCTAGAACACTCATTCACTTGTCCATTAAAAAGGTATTTAGTGAGGGTCTATTATATGCTATATACTGTGCTGGGTGTTTCTATGTGCTTGCTCAATGACAAATACTATTTGTTAAGATAGGGAATCAATATCTATTCTCTTCTCCCTTAGTAATAGCACCAGGTTAATTTGGGATGGCAATGTATCTAGCTAAAGATGACATTTCCCCTCTTGATTGCAGATTGTTACAGCCATGCAACTAATCCTGCCTAGCAAGGTTCTTATGTGTTGACTTGTGTTCCTCAAAAGAATATGCTGAATTCCTTAACTCTCTTGTTTGGAAATAAGGTCTTTGCAGTTGTAATAAAATAAGGTCATTTTGGAGTGTGGGAGCTTAATCCAATGGCTGCTGTTTTTATAACAAGAGGAGATGAGACACAGAGAATGCCATGTGAAGACACAAACAAAGGAAGAACACTATGTAATGACAGAGGCAGTGATCTTTGTGATGCAGTTGCAAGGAAGGAACGTGCAAGGAAGGAATGTTGAGCATTGAGCTGCTGAGAGTGGCCCTCAAAGGAGGAAAGGAGGGATTCCACCCAGAATCTCAGAGGGAGCATAGCTCTGCTGACACCTTGATTTTGAACTTCTAGCCTCCATCACTGTGGGAAAATAGACTTCTGTTATTTTTTAAAAAACTAGTTTTTACATGTTATTACAGAAGCCTTGGGGACGTAATACAAAGGTATAAGAAAAAGTTTTCAGGAGGAATTTCTGGGAATACTTCTTTATATGAGGCTTACATGTAACTGGAAATCTGACCATGTTAATCTGCTCCTGCTAGCATGTTAAACCACGTGGCATATTTGAGGATGGGATCCACATGCTAGGGATGGTAGAGAACTGTGGAAGAAGCTGGGTAGATGGGTCATGTTGTAAAGCTGCTATACTAGTCCTGGAAGCCCTACCTCTGGCCTTGTTTAATATGATATTTAAATAAACCTCTATCTTATGTAAGCGTAGCATTTGCATTTGTTGGCTTTCTTTCTTTCTTTCTTTCTTTCTTTCTTTCTTTCTCTCTTTCTTTCTTCCTCTCTTCCTCTCTTTCTCTCTCTCTCTCTCTTTTCAGTCTTTCTCTGTCACCCAGGCTAGAGTGCAGTGGCAAGATCTCAGCTCACTGCAACCTCCATCTCCTGGGCTCAAGCAAGTCTCCTGCCTCAGCCTCCCAAGTAGCTGGGATTACAGGTGCCCACCACTGCACCTGGCTAATTTTTGTAGTGTTATTAGAGATAGGGTTTTGCCATATTGGCCAGGCTGGTCTTGAACTCCTGACCTTAAGTGATCTGCCTGCCTCAGACTCTGAAAGTGCTGGGATTACAGGTGTGAGCCACTGTACCTGGCCCAGATTTCTTGTTATATTCAGCCAAGCCTAATTCCAACTCATATACTGGATGTGACACAGACATATATCATATATACACAGATGTGAGTATAGTGGAGAGCAGTGTCGGCGAGGCAGGCAGGGAAATTCAGGAAATGCATCATGGAGGGGGAAATTTGTGAGCTGGGGAAGGAAGGTAAAAGTAAAAAAAAAAACTGACACAGACAACACTTCTGACACCAAATGTGTTGGTTCCCTGCTCCCCCTGCCCCCCCTCCCCCCCCAACCCCCCCCCCCCCCACCGGCAACCAATCAATTCAACCCTGGGTGAATAGTGAGTGAATGTGCTACCATTCCACTTAATTCTGGCCCTAACTGCTAAGCGTTAGTTCAGACTCCACAGGTTAAGGCTCAGTCCCACAAAATTGCCCCATTTAGGTTCCAGTCTGGCCTCTGGAACTTCAGATCTACCAGCTTCAATCGGGGGTTCCAAGACTGCCCCCTTTGATTTGATAATTTGCTATCGTGGCTCAAAAAACTCAGGGAATCACTTACTTCTATTTACTGGTTTGGTATAAAGGATATTACAAGGGATAAGGAGAAACAACCAGATGAAGAGGTACATAGGGCAAGGTACGGGGCAGGGGCAGGGGCAGGGAGTGTCCTTGCCCTCCAGGCACATCATCTTCCCAGCACCTCCATATGTTCATCAACCCAGAAGCTCTCTGTACCCATTTTTAAAAAAGTTTTTATGAAGGCTTTATTACATAGCTATGCTTGATTAAATCGTTGGGCACTGATGATTAAAGTCAGTTTCCAACTCCTCTCTTCATCCCCAAGAAGGAAGGTGGGGCTGAAAATTTCGACCCTGAGATCACATGGTTGGTTCCTCTGACAACCTGCTTCCATCCTCCTATAGTCATCTCATTAGCATAAACTCGGGTATGGTTGAAAGGGGCTTATAATGCTCCTCTCATCCCTATCATTCAGGAAGTTACAAGGGTTTTAAGAGCAGAGACATAATGCTGTGCCAGGAACTGGGGATAAAGGTCAAAAACGTATTTATTATTATGTCACAAGATCACAGAAGGAAGAAACGGAATTGAGAAGGCACCAAAAATTAAGGTCATTTCTATTATATAATTTTCTGATGGCTTTACTGATATCAACTATCACGGTGACACCAAAAACTACCTCATATTCATACTGGCCATTATGTGCAAATGCCTGCTTTGGAGAGCTGATTCCTAAAAAACAGTGAAATGTTAGAAAAATGGATTTTCTTAGGTTCAGCAAGTCTAGGCTAAAGTGTTTCCTCCCTGGTCCTCATTAATTGTGATTTATGACTTGTTATCTAATATATCTGATCCTCAATTTTCTCATCTATAAATTGGAATAAAAACATTTGACCTACAGGCTCTTATGAGAAATAAATGAGATAATACATGTAGAAGTACCTAATGGAAAATACATGAGAAATTCGTCTATAATTAAATGAGGTATAAATGAGACATGACAAACAAATGTAGACATTACAGGTAGAAGTGCCTTAACACCCTATTATGTATTAGAAATTCAATAAATGTTATTTCTCTTCCATTCTTCTTGTGGGGAGGGAAAGGCAATTCTTAATGCAATTTTTTAATGCTTCGCTGTGTGTAGCATATAATGTTGCAATATACTAAAAAGCCAAACTTGTGTGTTTAAAATATTGCTTCAGAGCAGATAATATTTGCTTAAAGGGGTTGATAGGCATATTTAGAGCTTCTGGGGCCTGCTCCGTTCAATCAGCTTAAGAGTATATTTATCTTTCAGGTGTTAAAAGGAAAATATTAATACCTGAAGAACTTCTTTAAAATATCCTGGGAAATACAAAATACATATGGGAAAAAGCTATATCCATAACTGTAGCCAACCGTGTTATTTTTCACTTACATCTTGTTATAGACTAGTTTTTTCTAAACATAGTTTGGCTCCCAATGGAAAAAATATAGATACTCTTAGGCTTAGCTGTACCATTTGGTTAATATGATTAGGAAATAGGATATCTCTAAAATATTATATTGCTTACTTTTAGTAACATTTGCTTTCTCCGAATGTAGCTTAGGACCTGGGAGTAATTAGGGAATCCTCACACTGAATCATGCCTCTCCATTTCATTTAGAAGCTTCTTCTTCTTTCCTACCCCAGTCTCAGATTTTTCTACATGTTGAGCGTAATTCCTTTCTTGGATTGGAACTATGTAATTTGTGACTTGAGTAATGCAGAGTAATATTTTATCTTTGATTAATGACCTTCAAAGCTTTCCTAGTTATCTTCTCTAGATCCCAGTTAAAGGTGCCCAAATAAACTGCCACATAGTTCTGATTTTGAACCCACTTGTTTATTTCTGTGACAATTTCCTCTATTCCCTTTGACTTGAGCCACCTTTACTTAAAGCGCTTGCCCCACTCTAGGTTTGCAGAAATCACTTAGCTCCCAATGGGAAAAATAGAGATTCTTGGAGACCTGTCTTATTCTGACTATTAAGATGGTTTTAATAATCAGGCCATTTGCTACATTTAACTAGATTTCCTATTCATTTTGTTAGGCGTGAGTGCATTTCTTGGTTTTCTTCTTAGATCTTCATAAAGTCTCTTTTATTCTGTGCATTTCACATGGGAAGTGGCTTTCCAACTTTGTATCCCAATGCACTTCTTTTGTGTTTCATCTACCTGACTCTGACTTCTGACCTGTATTTCTTTTAGTGCTAATGTAAGGGCCTGCCTTTTGCTCACCGTGAATATACTTGAAATCAGCTACTTGTAACTAGCCATGGCTGATGGTATGCACTTAACCTTGCTTGAATGAGGAAGAGGAAGACTGCTCCAAGTAAATCTTCCTCCTGCCAGATTCTGGCCACTTCTGATTTGATCCACACTCTTGACTGAACCCCTGCTCTTACTTTTTTGACTTAACTAATTTTGTTATGTTGGATTCTTCAACTTTCATGCCTGTACTCATAAGAATAGATAATGAGCTTGAATAATTATATTGTTTTATGTGCATACAGGAACAAAAGATTAAAAATGTTAAAGTGTAGCTAAGCAGTGTCTAAATGTGGCCTTTGGCAAAGCTGTAATGCAAGTCAAGTGTCTTTTTTTTTTTTATACTTTGTTCTAGGGTACATGTGCACAACGTGCAGGTTTGTTACATACGTACACATGTGCCATGTTGGTGTGCTGCACCCATTAACTCGTCATTGACATTAGGTATATCTTCTAATGCTATCCCTCCTCCTCCCCCCACCCCACAACAGGCCCTGGTGTGTGATGTTCTCCTTCCTGTGTCCAAGTGTTCTCATTGTTCAGTTCCCACCTATGAGTGAGAACATGCAGTGTTTGGTTTTCTGTTCTTGTGACAGTTTGCTGAGAATGATGGTTTCCAGCTGCATCCATGTTCCTATGAGTGCCCTTCCATCTCCTCCTGAGGTGGTCCTTCTCTTTTTCTCCCTTTGCTCTCTAAACCATTCTGTAATCTCTAACTGCCCCAGGTCATCCCAGTTGGAAGTTGATGGGAAAACTTTTCTATACGGAGCTGTTAATGATAGCCTGTTAATTCTCCTAGGATATTTGTGTGATGAAAGAGCGCTACAGGAAGGATACTTGAGAAATGTTCAGCTTGCACCTTCTACTGCATTACTTTACAGAAAAATATCTCCCATATGGTTTGATTCAAATGACTAAATTGATTAACCAAAAGTTAGGAGGATAAACATATGGTTATTAACCTTTTTACTTTAAAAAGAAATGACACACAAAAATGGATCATGCATCACCATCATTTTATAAATGAAAGAAAATCTTAAGAAAAAAAAGAGATACCATAATCTCAGAGTAAAGGACAGTGTTTTTCATGAAAGAACATACATTGTTAATTCCCAATGTGGAACACTTACATGAAATTTTGTTTTGTATGTGTTTTTGTGCTGTAAGTATTTTAAGTTGATATATTTAATAGTAACGTAAATAAAAAGAAGGAATAAAGGAAAGAAGAAAGGAAGGAAGAAAAAGAGAAATAAAGTAAAGAAGTGTGAAAGGAAAATAAATATTGGGGCTCGCAAATCACAAAGCTAAAGGGAAAGTCAAGCGGGGAACCGCTTAGGGCCAACCTGCCTTCCATTCTATTGAAAGTCACCCCTCTGTTCACTGAGATAAATTCATATCTGGTTGCCTCCTTTGGAGAGGCTAATCAGAAACTCAAAAGAATGCAACCGTTTTTCTCTTACCTACCTATGACCTGCAAGCCCCCTCCCTGCTTCAAGTCTTCTTGCCTTTGCTTTGAGTTGTCCTGCCTTTCCAGACAGAACCAATGTTTATCTTACATATGTTGATTGATGTCTCATGTCTCCCTAAAATGTGTAAAACCAAACTGTGCTCTCACTACCTTGGGCACATGTCATCAGAACCTCCTGAGGCTGTGTCATGGGTACGAGTCCTCAATCTTGGCAAAATAAACTTTCTAAATTAACTGAGACCTGTCTCAGATTTTTGGGATTCACAGAAAAAAGAAAGAAAAGAAAGTGAAAACCAAATGTTCAGTTTTCTCCAGGACACTAATTTTTAAAGTCACACACATTGTTGAAAATCTAATTGCAGGTGGGTCTATTTATGATAATGTAGGGGCCAAGGGCCCTCTGAAAGTTTGCTGGAAAAGAGAATCGACTCACAAACGCAAATAAATACGACAAAAGGCATACACATTTATTTCATTCTAGAATCCTTTAGAATGAAGACTCAACCCTCCAATAGGGTACAGAAAGAATGTGGGCTCAGAGTGTAGCAGGACAAGCCACAGACAAAACTCCTCAGACACCAAAATAAAGAAGGAAGGAGTTTATTCGGCCGGGGGCATCGGCAAGACTTCTGTCTCAAGAGCCGAGCTCCCCCAGTGAGCAATTCCTGTCCCTTTTAAGGGCTCACAACTCTAAGGGGGTGCGTGTGAGAGGGTCGTGATTGATTGAGCAAGCAGGAGGTACGTGACTGGGGGCTGTATGTACCAGTAATTAGATTGGAACAGAACAAGATAGGGATTCTTCACAGTGCATTTCTATACAATGTCTGTAATATATAGATAACAGAATCAATTAGGTCAGGGGTCGATCTTTAACTACCAAGCCCAGGGTGTGGCACTGGGCTGTCTGCCTGTGGATTTCATTCTGCCTTTTAGTTTTTACTTCTTCTTTCTTTGGAGGCAGAAATTGGGCATAAGACAATGTGAGGGGTGGTCTCCTTCCTTAAGAGCATGGCCAAAAACAGGTCTTACTGGCATGACAGTTTACAGGAGAGGCTTGGCTAGTACAAGTGGCCTTGTTATGTAGACAAAGCCTCACTGGTAGTAGCCCTCAGAGAGAATAGATGGTAAATGTGTCTTTTCAGACTTCAAAAGTGATTTGTTTTTCTAAGACCACCAGAGTGAGCACAAAAGAACCAGCGAGTAGGCAAGGGTAGGAGCAAAACGGCAAATTTATTTTTGGTCACCTAGCTTCAGGGAAGAAGGTGGGTAGGGAGAGGTCTGTCGGCCTCCGGCAAAGGAGGCCAAGAGAGTCGCTGGGTGAAGCTCTCGGACGAAGTTCCTGCAGTCCCAAGGGGAGTGGGGACTAAGGAAGTTCGCGCGGGGCGTCTGCTGGGAGTGGCTTTTCTAGGAGTGGGAGGGCGATAGGCGGGACACGGGTGGGGGGGCATTCCGCAGGTGCAACCAGGTAAATCTTGGTCTCTTCGGATTGACGTCACCTGGCGCATGCCCGGTTGGTCTGCATCTTCCCGGGCACCGCCTGCATTTTCGCGGGCGCGGGAAAAGTTGGTGATGAAGAACCCGGAAGTGCGCCACCATGCCTCCATTCGTCCAAACAAAAAGGTGTCACTTTCAGTTAATTTCTCCTAGATGTGGGGAAGACCTAGAAAGGGAATGCCTAACTACATTAATGATGATTATCTACATATACAAATTTCCCCCACAAAAGACAGTTTTGCAGGACAATTTCAGTCTGCTGGCCCTGTGGCAGCCATCTTAAAATAGTTCAAAAAATATACTTTGGGGTAAAATATATTGATGTCCTTCAATAGCAATGGTAAACTTTATCTGAGTCCTGTGCTTCTAGAAAGCAAGGATGGTTGAAAAATTAATCCCCTGCTTTTCTGTTCTGAGAAATGGCTAGGTTGATAACTAAGACCCCTGCGATGACCTAGCATATTGCCAGGTGTTATCTATTTGCACCCTTCTTCAACTACTCTCTTGTTTTATAAAACCCTAGGTTCTCTCTTTCCCATCTTTGACACATTCCTCATTAATGAACTGTTCTCCCCCTAATGCAAGAGCTGAACAAAATAATCTCTTTAATTGTCTGTGTATTTTGTCTCTCACAGTGAAAATATTGAAATTCACTCTCACTCACCCATTTCTGTTATAATTCAAGTATTCTTTTTGAGCCAAGAAAAGTCAAGGAGTAGCTGCTTTGTCTCTTTTCTTCCTGCTGAGAAAGAACAAAAGTTGGTAAGGCGACTGGCTACTGCTGGCTCCAGGTGGCCCTGTAGACAATGGATATTCAGCCAGGGCTGACTGGTTATTTACTCAGTATGGAACAGGCAGGTATTTTGTTGATGAGAATGCCATACGGTGGTGTTTTTTTCTTATTTTTCACCCATGGGTTGAGGGAGAGGCTTCTGTAAGCAGAAAAAAAAAATTGCTCCTTAAGACTTTACATTAGAATTCAGTTTATTAATGTGATAATTTAAAGCTTCATTTCCTTTAAGCCTTAAAATTCGGCCTGTCAATTTTATTATACCATTTTTAAATCTAGTAAACTTAAGGATCACTGGGGGGGGGGTTAATAACATTCAATAAACTGAAACTGAAATGAGTAAACTTATTTAAATAATCAGTTTCATTTACAATTCTCTATTAAAAATTTTTTAAACCTTTTAAAATATGCATAAATTCTGTCATCTCCTGACTTTACAAAGGCTTCCAAAGTACAAAGTAAATATAATCATCTATATTTCTAAGTATTGCCAGCATTGAAAAACACTTTTCCACTGTGAATATAGCTATACTATTCCAGGTAAGTTGTGGTTATCATCCCACAAGAACTGGGATAGCTTCTTGGCCTAAGGTTTTTCACCTTCTACCACTGAGAAAACATATATTCTGGCTTCTTGCTGCTTTTATAACAGCAATTTTTAGTCTAATTGTAACTGAAACACAGATTCAGTTGCTGGCCACTTGCAGAGTTCAATTAACAAGAGTGAAGTCTGGTGTAGAGAAAGTGACTTTTTATTCCAAAGCTAGCTCAGGGGAAGAAGTACAGGCTTTCTGCGTAAATGGTACCACCTTCTCTTTGGAGCAGAAAGCAGGTGCTTTTGAAGGGGGCTTGTCATGAATGGCACACAGGGAAGGAAGTGAGCAGGTGGAGGGTCCCTGTGCTAGCTTTGCTGCCTTATCTATCAGATGGTCAAGCTGGTGACTGCTGGTGCCTTCATGGGCAGGACTAGGTTGTAAAAGCAGCTGAAAACTCTCCAGGTGGGAGAGTTTCAGAGAGAGCATACTCCGGGTTGTAGATTGGCTATTGTTTCTTGGGGCAACCTCCTGATGAGTGAGAGTTTCATAGCAGACATACTTTGGGTTGTAAAGAAACTGTTATCTCTTGAGGCAGTCCCTTGGTGGGAGGGAGTTCTGCTCTGGAGCTTCAAAGCATATAGTTAGATGAATGTATCCTATGGGAGGTGTCTGGTGAAGGGGAGGTAAAAGGTTATAATTTCTAAAGGGCTAAGTAGGAAGTGGGGAACAGGAGGAAAAAGAAAAGGGAAAAGTAGAGATAATAAAAACCAGTAACTCATTCTTTTTTAGAAAAATGGGGGTACTCAGTTACATAAACTCTTCAAATTCAATTGGTTTCTGTTTTAAGTTATAGACTACCATTTTTTTTCTGATTTGAGTCTGCAAAATCTCAAAGAGCTTGTAGATAACTTCAACAATCTTTCACTGATTAATTGAATAAGGGATTTTTTTTATGTTCTTCCCCTCTGCCTAGCCATCGCTGTTTTGTGGATATTAAAAAGACCTGCAATTACCATTGTCATGCGCGTCCCTGTGAAGAGACCACCAGACAGGCTTTGTGTGAGCAATAAAGCTTTTTAGTCACCTGGGTGCAGGCAGGCTAAGTCTGAAAAGAGAGTCAGTGAAGGGAGATAAGGGTGGGGCCGTTTTATAGGATTTGGGTAGGTAAAAGAAAATTACAGTCAAAGAGGGGTTGTTCTCTGGCGGGCAGGAGTGGGGGTCACATGGTGCTCAGTGGGGGAGCTTCTTGAGCCAGAATGAGCCAGGAAAAAGACTTTCACAAGGTAATGTCATCACTTAAGGCAAGGACCAGCCATTTCCACTTCTTTTGTGGTGGAATGTCATCAGTTAAGGTGGGGCAGGGCATTTTCATTTCTTTTGTGATTCGTACTTTAGGCCATCTGCGCATATACGTGCAAGTCACAGGGGATGCTATGCTTGGCTTGGGCTCAGAAGCCTGACAACCATTATACACAGTGGCCAAGATCTGTAATCAACGTGAGTGTCCATCAATGGCTGAATCAATGAAGGAAATGTGGAGTGTGTGTATATAGTATTACATACTATATTATATATATATATAAATATATACTATATAGATACAATAAAAATGCCATATTATACATATATTTATATGTATATTTATACATGTATATGTATATATACATATATATAAACAAATATATAAATGTATAAATATACAAATGTATATATAATATGTGTATATAAATAAATATATAATATGTATACAAATATGTATATATATATGCATACATAAAAATGAAAATATAAATATATAATATGTATATATAATGTACATATAAATAAATGTATATGTAAATATATAAAAATAAATATGTAAATGCATAAAATATATACATATATGTATAAACATAAATTTATACATATATGTATAAATATAGTATTTATATAAATACAAATATATAGTTATATGTATAAATATATTGTATATACTATATATGTGTATATATTATATTCATACTATATATACATATATACATATATGGTATATATGTATAAATATGTATCAATAAATACATATATAAATATAGTATTTTGTATTTATATAATATATAGTATTTTATACAACAAAATATTATATATATACACAAACACACACATACAATGAAATACTGTTTAGCCTTAAAAAAGAAGATTCTGTTATTTTCAACAACATGGATGAACACAGAAGACATTATCTTAAGTGACATAAGCCAAGCACACAAAGATAAACACTGCATGATCTCACTCAAGTGTGAAAGCTATAATAAAAAAGTTGAACTTGTAGTAGAAAGTAGAATGGTCACCTCCAAGGGCTGTGGTGGTTGGAAGGGAAAAGTTGGGAGCTGTTGGACAAAGGATATAACATTTCAGTTAGATAGAGAGGAGGAATGAGTTCAAGAAGTTTATTGTGTAACATGATGACTATAGTTAATAAGAATGTATTTTGTTCTTGACAGTCGCTGAGAGTAGATTTTAAGTGTTCTCACCACAGAAGAAAGGATAGATCTGTGAAATAACGCATATATTAATTAGCTTGATTTAGTGTTTTCATAATGTTGCATATTTCAAAATAAGAACTTGCATGAGATAAAAAGATGGAATTTTTATATGCAATTAAAAATAAATTTAAAAAAAGAAAGAGATTTACAGTTGGATTCTGTGTATTTTCCATGACTTGGTATGTCTCTAAGATCACAACTTCTAAGATTCCACTAATTACATCAATCCACACATAGTTCTTCATGGACTAGTGTTTGTAACCCACTGGAGAAGACTATCACAGCCTAGCCCAATGCGGAAACCCAAGAATCAAAGATTCTAAAAGCTAGGGAGAAGATAGAGAAATATATGTTGTAGCCTAAATGCCAATGTGATTTTTGGTGTTATACAATCTACAGCCTCATTTCTTGACCTGTGTAATACCTATTAAAAGGTGCATAACAAAAACTCAGTGAAATCACATGCTTGGAAAACTAGTAACTTTTTAATCAAATAAATTGGCAAATTGTATTAGTACATTTATATTTATCTTTATTTGGATATAAAATAATTCTTTAAAAATAAACATCTAAATTATATTTGATTTTTAAGAAATTTATTATGAATGACAGATGGAATAGAGAACACTATGCAATCAGAGGAGTCCTTCAAATTTTGTGCATGAGTATATATCACAGAATAAATAGTTTGGGTAATAAACAACCCAACTCTGCTAAATAGACTATGTGACACAAAATATGCATTGCTTCTGAAGTAAATTAAGTATGACTTAGGAGAATGAGCTAAAGAGACAATTTCTGGGACCGAGGGGCTAGAACCTCTTACAATAAATAAAATATATCCTAACAAGCACTCCTTTTTTTCCCCTTCAGGCCTTTCCTATTAAAGTGATAAATGATTACAAAACAAATATTCAGCTACATAACTAAAGAGAGTGAATGGAACCGAGGAACATTTAAAAAGAGTAATTTTCATTCAAATTTACTTCAAACTTCTGGAAACAAAATTACTTTTGGATAAAGTATGAACTTTTAAATCAGAATAGCAAGTGATGAAAAAACCTTTAAATCTGTCTTTTTTTCTTTCTTTCTTTTTTTTTTTTTTGTGATTGCATCTTTTTGGATCCTCACACTTAATCTCACGAGCGAGCTAGACTTACAGCCACAAATCAAATGTTGAGAAGTCCTTGGCTGTCTGAGTCTGCCTGCCCTTACCCAGCCAGCTGGGCCATAAAACACCTGGGTTGATTCTATCCTAGAGGGGAGAAGCAAAGTTGTGCAAACCACTATGAGAAATGACTTCACTAGGGAAACTGTTGTGTATCCAAAATTTCTTTGTCTTCCCATTGTCTTTGTGGCATCTGTTCTCTCTCAGCCTCTCACACATTCTCAGTGTCTTCATGTTCAGAGTGCAGAATCATGCTTCCTGATCACAGCAGCAGTTTATCAGTCCAATGGTTTATTAATAGGATTATCAACTCCACCATTCACACAATCTTCTTAGTTATCTATATCACTCCCTCTTTACTCTGCTTTTTAGAAAAAAATAGGTTTTTGTAAATGTATTTTCTATAAAATCATCAGTGATACTTCAGATTGTGCAAACAAAATACCGTAGACTAGGGTTCCTAAATAACACACATTTATTTCTCACAGTCTGGAGACTAGAAAGTTCAAAATAAGGTGCCAGCAGGGTCAGGGTTTAGTGAAGGCCCTTTTTTGGCTTGTGGGTGGCTGCCTTCTTGATGAATTCTCATATGGCAGAATATAATAAATTCTAGTCTCTTCTTCTTGTAAGGACAGTCATCCCATCATAGGAGCTCTCGTCTCTTGACCTCCTCTAAGGCTAACTGCCTCCTGAATATCCCACCTCCAGATATCTCACATTTGGCATTGGAACTTCAGCATATAAATTTTGGGTGGACCCATTCAGTCTGTAGCAATCCGTGAATGAGTTAGCCATTTTGTTGTCTTTCCAAGACAATCTATTAAAACTCTCTCCATTAAGTTGTCATTTGAGTACAGCAGGGAGTGGCAGAGAAATGAGTAACTAACAGGGAGGGGTGGAAAAATTAATAAGTAAAGAAGATATTTTAGCAAGGGCCATATTTTTATGTAGCCCTCTTCATATACATACATATAACCATTCAGGGGACATTCTCCTTTGTCTGGGGCTGGTGCAAAACATGTAAGGTTTGGTCAGAAGCATGCCTCATATTTTTTGTATGTCCTAAACAAAGGGAGAGCTCTACTCTGTCTTTATGCCCAATTACATTTCTAGATAGCTGTCTTAGGGACAAGGTGACTGCCTGCAATAGACTATGCTTCTGCACATTCTAGCCAGAAGTCAGCTATTCTAGTTCTGAAGAGGTAAACACCACCACCTTCTGTGGGCATTTCTAAAAGAAGAATGTGGATGCTTTTTTGATGTTGGCTTAAGGGAATGAAGGAGAGGACCTGGAAAACACAGCTTAAGAAGCCAATGGCAAGACCTAGAACCATCTGAGCAGGGGAGATTAGACTGGTAGGACTCAGCTGTGGGAGAGACAAGCTGAATAAACAGCTCTAGCAGAGGAGTCCACATCCACAGCACAGAGTAGGCAGGGATCAGAAAACTGGAATAGAGCTGCCAAGCAAGAAAGAGGAGGTGGCAAGACCAAAGTCAGTCTGAGGTTTCAGGGAAGGGGGCTGGAGAATTCATGGAAATCAGAAAAGTAGGGTAACATAAATATAAACCAGAGCTGAGGAGAGAGGCTCACTGAACTGCCTTTCCAGGCTGTTCTCATGGTAGGAGGCAATGCCTGGCACTAGAGGAAAGGGCAGTAGGTGTGTCCAGGCTGAGAGAGGCCCTACAGAGGACGGCAATTTTCTGTTAGATAAATCCTGATGTTCTGTGTAGCTAAATCAGCTCATATCCTTCCACATTCCATAGTCAATAGCTGCAGTAGTTAGAGGAATTCTTCAGAGCATTCAGAACAATCAGAACTTTTCATCAGACCAGAGACAGAGGAGAGAAGTGTTCCATGGAACTACCCGTTTCTTTTTTGTTTGTTTATTTGCTTGTTTGTTTTGAGACAGAGTCTCACTCTGTCATCCAGGATGGAGTGCAATGGCATGATCTTGGCTCACTGCAACCTCCACCTCCCAGGTTCAAGCAATTCTCTTGCCTCAGCCTCCTGAGTAGTGGGGATTACAGGTGCGTGCCACCACACCCGGCTAATTTTTGTATTTTTAGTACAGATGATGTTTCACCATGTTGGTCAGGCTGGTCTCTCCTGACCTCATGATCTGCCCACCTCGGTCTCCCAACGTTCTGGGATTATAGGCGTGAGCCACCAAGCCTGGCCTAAAACTACCCATTTCTGAGAATCAGGGAATCTCAGAGTAGAAGGAGTCTGTGCCAGGGAGCAAACTTCCTATACTGAGATCTCTCCTTCAGATCACCTGAAAGCTTTCCTTCCCAAAAGGCAAAAGCCCAGAGTCCACTGGAAGAATCCTGAGCCATGTCCCTTTGTCTTCAGTATTGCTTTGTACCCAAGACATCCTAAGGTAGAAGTAAAGTTAGTTTTGACAGTCTTATAATAGATATATTACTCAGTATAAGGCAGGGAGCCTTCTGTTTACTTTAGCTCCTATGACACACTACAATATGCCATCATTTCCTAGGGCTGTAGTAACTACCACAAAGTGAATGGCTTAAAACAGAGATTTGTTGTCTCACCGTTATGGAGGTTAGAAGTTCAAAAATCAAGATCTTGGCAGTGCCATGCTTTAAAACCTGTAGAGGAGTTTTTCCTTGCCTCTTCCTAGCTTCCAGTGGTTTGCCAGGAAACTTTGGCATTCCTTGGCTTGAGATTCATCACTCCAAACGCCTGTCTTCATATGGTGTTCTCCACGTGTGTCTCTGTGTTCACATGGCCATCTTTTATAATACGCCAGTCATATTGGATTAGGTCCCCATTCCACTCCAGTACAACCTCAACTAAGTAGTTTTTAGGTAGTGGGGTTACAGACTTCAACATATCAATTTGGGGAGATACAGTTCAACCCCCTACATCTTACTTGAGGCTGTTCTGGTGAGATAAGATGAGGAAGCACTCTAGTTTCAGCCCTAGTAGCCCCAACACTGCATTTGGGTTATATAAACTGAGGACAGAAGAATTGATTTTATTTTTAGAGGATTTGTTTCCAATGTTAACTGAAGTCATTCAGCAATAGTATGACACATAACTCCCTCTTATGGTTGACCCTGTACCCATAGTGAAGGCATATCTCATCAGCTCCTGTGTATTACAGATATTAACAGTGCATACTCTTAAGTCTAGGAGAGTTATACTATACTACAAAGAGAAATATGATTTAAGGAAGGTTTTCAGGTTTCTCCAATATGCCGTCTTGAGCAGCTTTATTTCTAGTTTCAGTATAAAAATATCTAACATCAATATCAAGAGTTAGCAGTCAAACGGGAGATGGGCAATGGTGGTGTCTGCTTTGGAGTGCATGCTTGTGTGCATCCCAAATGCATATGTGGAAGTCCTAATCTCCAATGTGGTGGTATTTAGAGATGGGGCCTTTGGGATATAACCAGATTTAGATGAGGTCATGAGGGATGGGCCTCATGATAAAATAGGACCATATAAGAAGAGACACCAGAGAGCCTGCTCTCACTCTCTCTTTCTACTATGTGAGAACATGATGAGAAGGCAGCCATCTGCAAGCCAGGGAGAGGAACATCACTAAAATCTGACCATGCTGGCACCCTGGTCTCAGACTTCCAGCCTCCAGAACTGTGAGAAAATAAGTTTCTGTTGTTTAAACCACCCAGTCCAGTCTATGGTAGTTTGTAACTGTGTTAGGCCACTCTTGCATTGCTATAAAAAAAAGTCTGAGACTGGATAATTTAAAAGAAAAGAGGTTTAATTGGTTCACGGTTCTGCAGGCTGTACAAGAAGCATGGCGTTGGCATCTGCTAAGCTTCCAGGATGCCTTAGGAAGCTTTTACTCATGGTGGCAGGCAAAGCAGGAGCAGGCATCTCACATAGCAGGAGTAGGAGAAAGAGTGAGTTGGGGAGGTGCCACATACTTTAAACAACCAAATCTCATGAGAACTCACTACCATGAGGACAGCAGCAAGCCATTGATCATCTGCCTCCATGACCTCAACACCTCCCACCAAGCCCTAACTCTGACATTGGGGATTACATTCCAATATGAGAATTAGGCACGGACAAATATCTGAACTATATTGGCAACCTAGGCAGACTAAGACATGTCCTATATTCTCATGCTACCTCACAATTTAATTTCTAAGTTTATTTAATATTCTATATTCTCATGCTACTTCTTTATTTAGTGGACACTATTAAAGAAGCTTCTTGTAGGCAATAGACGGCTCTTTCATGCATAATGCATTATAATGCTTTACAGTTAACACATAACCCCCACATTTGTATTACACTGTGTATGTCCCTATTTTACAGATAAAAAATGAAAATTAGAAAGTACAGAAAGTTGCTGAACTTTAGCTGAGTTGAAATTTCTCTCACAACCTACTGCTCTTCTCTATTACCTTGTTTATAGCATAGTCTCAGGGTCTTGAGCATAATTTTGTTAAATTGAATTCTGGCTTAGTCACTATAGAACAACATGTTGTAGACTGTGTGGGAAAAGAGGAGACTGTCAGGGCCGAGTCCAGTAAAAAATGCCGTGCTTAATTTTGTTTCTTGGTTTTCCTTTGGCGTGTACTTGTAATTGGCATTATTACAACTTTACAGATATCCTTGTCTCCTAAAATCTGTAGAGGCAACAGAAGTTTGGAAAGGGCAAGAGCAGAGATACTCATCAGCAAAGGCAGGGAATTCAGGGAGGAGAGAGAATGAGCAGCCCTTTGTGATGGGGAGGCAAGTAGAGTATCTAGAGAGAAGAGCTGTAATTTCACAGGTTCATTATGCACAGCCGGGCTTTTGCCTCTGCTGTGGTTCTGTACATTCATCTCTCTGATTGGTAAAGGCCACAGACAGTTTTGTTCTGGTTCATGAGCATGATGAAATGTGTCCCAGCATGGACAAACAAATGGAGGAACCTAATCAAGTGGCTATAAGGGTCTGGAAGTACAAATTAGCTCTAAGAGATATGATATTTAAAATAATCTATTATTCAGTTACCAATTGTGTTATTTTTCTTTGTTATAACATCCTAAGCCTAAGCATTTAAAGAGAGATTAAGCAGAGTAACAACGCTCTCCTTACTAGATATATATCCTGTATCTTCTTTGGCTCCTTATCTTGAAATTCACAGAGGAAAGGAAAATTTTAACAGAATCAATAGGATCTGGGAAGGAAGATCCAAAGCTAGCCATTGTAGATTCTTTGAGGATTGGGTGAATGTTCCACATTCTGAGAAAGCAAGGTAAATTGGTAGTGATCCTTCCTGTTTGTAAAGTATTGTATTAGGTATCTTTAGGCAATACTGAGGAAATGAATGCTGTTCCAGACAGTGAATAATTAATAATCTGCAGGTCACTGGAATAACTTAGAATGGGTGGAGCTAGGAAGACCTATTTTCAGAGGGAAGTTTTGAGGACTTTTGTTTCATCAGATCTAATGTGTGTATAGATCATGTAGGTGGGTTGTTAATAATGCAAATTTCTAGAACTCACCCCCAGGACGTGATTCATTATGTTTGAGGAGGGCATTTTAATAATTATCTCGGTGGTTCTGAAGAAGATGGACAGAGCTAAAAAACATCGGTTTTGAAAAACATAGAATCTTATGGTTTGGCTGAAAGAAGCTCTTCTAATAATAAAACAAGTGGAATAAGATGAATACAAAGGTGAGGCACCATAACTTGCTAGGCTAGAGGCAGAAGACAAATGCAATGGAAGTGTGAAGAAAATTTAGCCAAACCAATGTAAAATTTGGAATACTTCTTTTTTAAAATCCAAAGTTAATTACTACCTCTATTCTTTCTTCAGTAATTTCCTTAATTTCAGCCTATAACTTACAATTTTAATATAATCATTGCTACCATCACTATTGTTCTGCTGGCTATTTTAATGCTTTTGAAGTCAAGAGACTCTCGTTTTTCTTCTTTACTCGGCTTGGGACAATGCTCATCAAATATTCACTAATAGTGCAGTTGAGAAATATGGCACAAATGCATAAGGCTGACTTACCTCTTCAGATTTAACCAAAGTTACCACTTCATTTCTTAATTTTTTATTATCATTCATGTCAATTTAACTTCCCTTGCATATTTTTCATCTCATTTCTTTCTGTTATATTCTGGATGGTTTTGCCAGGCATTTTCAAATTTATATATTTTCTTTTTTTGAGATAGAGTCTCTCTCTGTTGTCCAGGCTGGAGTACAGTGGTGCGATCTCAGCTCACTGCAACCTTCACTTCCTGGGTTCAAGCGATTCTCCTGCCTCAATCTCCTGAGTACCTGTGACTACAGGTGTGCACCATCACGCCCGGCGACTTTTTGTATTTTTAGTAGAGACGGGGTTTCACCATGTTGGTCAGGCTGATCTTTAACACCTGACCTCAAGTGATCCGCCCACCTTGGCCTCCCAAAATGCTACGATTACAAGCATGAGCCATCGCTCCCAGCTACATTTTCTTTCAACTGCATCAGTTTTCCATCTAAGCATCTGTTGAATGTTTTTAAAAAGGTAAAGACTAGATTTTGTTTATATTTGATTATTTATACAATTTTCTAAAAAAATTAGTCTGTTAGTTCCCCATCATGTTTTATCCTTATTTTAAGAATTATCTTCTTTCCTTTTAAATAAATGTTTTAATATTTTTTTAAAATTTATTTTCCTTAAGACAGTCTCGCTCTGTTGCTCAGACTTGAGTGCAGCAGCACAGTCTCGGCTCACTGCAACTTCTGCCTCCTGGGTTCAGGTGATTGTCCTGCCTCAGCCTCCTGAGTATCTCACTTTTCTTACCTTGCCTGTATTTGACGCTGAATCTGGGCCCTAATTCTAGAAGTTCACAGCCACGATAGACTGGCTCATGCTTAACAAAACTCTGGTCTTTTGGATGCAGATTTTTTGGTTCCTTGTCACAGACTTGGAAATTTTTGTTGTTGTTGTTCTTAGCCTTCTGACTGTAACTTCTGTCTGCTCAAACATTAAAAATCTAGCCTATAAGGTGTGTATCTGATCCTGGTGCCTCTGTGGGAGATGGGGACTTTATCTTATCATTTTTTATGATTTTTCTCTTTTATGACATTTGCTATAGAACATTTCTGTTTTTTGGATATCGACTTTTCTTTCAGATTTAAAAATGTTGTTTTTTATCAAAAAGTACTATGTATTTTTAACCAGATGGGGAGGTACATATGTCTGTTTAGACTATCATCTTGTCTGAAAGACCTAAAGGATTTTATTATTATTTCCATTTTATAGATGAAGATAGAGGTGGTTGGAGCCAGCAAAGGCTGTGTTAGAAGTGCAAGCTTGGCCGGGCGCGGTGGCTCAAGCCTGTAATCCCAGCACTTTGGGAGGCCGAGACGGGCGGATCATGAGGTCAGGAGATCGAGACCATCCTGGCTAACACAGTGAAACCCCGTCTCTACTAAAAATACAAAAACTAGCCGGGCGAGGTGGTGGGCGCCTGTAGTCCCAGCTACTCGGGAGGCTGAGGCAGGAGAATGGCGTAAACCCGGGAGGCGGAGCTTGCAGTGAGCTGAGATCCGGCCACTGCACTCCAGTCCGGGCGACAGAGCGAGACTCCGCCTCAAAAAAAAAAAAAAAAAAAAAAAAGAAGTGCAAGCTTGAAAGCTTGATATTGCTGAAGCAAATTTTATATTTGCCTGTTAATAAGTAAGCAAATTTAGGTGAACAACAGAAGTCTTATGGGAAGTTGGAAGCAAGGAGAGTGAAGAATTACAAATGCAGATGATAAGAGTCATGAAAGCAAAGTCATCAAAGCAAAAGTTACAGGTTCAAATATATTTCAGTGGCAGGACAGTCCAGTGAGCAAGCTGTAATATGATAGAGAGTGATAAGGACATGGTCTAACTGGGAGCAGTCATACCCTGCTAAACATTCAAATACAAAATCCTTTCAAATAATTTGCTGGTGAAATACCACATCTGCCATCTATTTTCAAATTGGCCATTATTTTGCCAGCTGAGATTTAAATACTTTGGAGTTTGTCTTTGAAGCAATCGGGGGCGGAAAGTACACAATCCCTTCTTTAATGTCCACTGAGATATTCTTATTATAGCTGATTTTCATAGCAAATATCAAAGTTAGTTTGCATTCCATAAGCACCTACAAAGTGAGGGTTGGGGAGGTTGCCAAATATATACTGAGCAATATGAGATAGCATATTAAAACAGCTCCTTACAATATGGATAATTGCTCACAGATTTTTGAAAATGTGTATGTTGTGATTTGCAGACCACAGAAAATAAATATTGTTTGGTATATTACTAAGTTACCAGGAGGCAGATTTTGCTTCTCTGGTAGAACTTTAAGATGCCAAAGGAAGAGAAAAAAAAGGGAGATGGGAAGGTATATGCTGATTCTGTAAGCCTCTGTGCAAAGAGGAAGTAGGGCTAAGACAAGTTGGAGCATTACAAGGATAGACTTGATTAGATATGGTCAAAGCAGGGTCAGTCTTTGCAGGGTTAAACTTTTTCAGTCTCTTGTCCTAGACAAAGATGATGGTTCTCAAAGTGTGGTCCTCAGACCATAAGCATCAGCATCCCCTGGGACTTGTTAGAACTACAAATTTTCAGTCTCCTTATACTTACTGAATCCGGCCACTGCACTCCAGTCCGGGCGACAGAGCGAGACTCCGCCTCAAAAAAAAAAAAAAAAAAAAAAAAAAAAAGAAGTGCAAGCTTGAAAGCTTGATATTGCTGAAGCAAATTTTATATTTGCCTGTTAATAAGTAAGCAAATTTAGGTGAACAACAGAAGTCTTATGGGAAGTTGGAAGCAAGGAGAGTGAAGAATTACACCTTCCAGGTGGGGTCCAGCAATATGGCTTTTTATAACCTCCAGGTGATTCAGATGCCCACTGACATTTAAGAACCAGTCTCCTTGGAAAACCCAGTTTGTGTAATAGACATTTCTGTTAGTATAATAGACAATTTGTATAATAGACATTAATGAGTCTTTAAGGATGGAGTCATCAGTATTGGGCAGAACTTCAAAAATAGCCAATCTGAACTAATAAAAACATAGCAACTGATTCTTATTGAGTGCTTACTACTATTCTAAGTACTTTATATGCAAGAACACTACTATTATCCAAGTATTATAGAATAGAAAATCCCTTTGGGAGACCAAGGCAGGTAGATTGCTTGAGCCCAGGAGTTGGAGACCAGCCTGGGCAACATGATGAAACCTCGTCTTCATCAAAAATACAAAAAATTAGCCAGGTGTGGTGGTGCATGCCTGTAGTCCCAGCTACTTGGGAGGCTGAGGTGGGAGGATCCCGTGAGCCCCGGGAGGCGGAGGTTGCAGAGAGCTGTGATCACACTACTGTACTGCGGCCTGGGTGACAGAGTGAGACCCTGTCAGAAAGAAAGAAAGAAAGAGAGAGAGAGAGAGAGAGAGAGAGAGAGAAAGAGAAAGAAAGAAAGAAAGGAAAAGAAAGAAAGAAAGAAAGAAGGAAGGAAGGAGGAAGGAAGGAAGGAAGGAAGGAAGGAAGGAAGGAAGGAAGGAAGGAAGGAAGGAAAGGAAATCCCAGAAGCCCACAGAAGTTAAATAACCAGGCCTAAGTCACACAACATGGCTCGCTACATACCATAATCAATTCTTGTGCCATCTCTTATCAGCAAAACTCGGACTGTTATTTAAACAAGAAATACATTTCTTCTGGCTTTTACATTTAATATATTTTTGGATTTTTTTTATTCCAAAGGAAAGTTTTAAAATTCTCTTTTTCCGTAAGTTATTGGGGTACAGGTGGTATTTGATTACACGAGTAAGTTCTTTAGCGGTGATTTGTGAGATCTTGGTGCACCCATCACCCGAGCAGTATATACTGCACCATATTTGTAGTTTTTTATCCCTTACCCCTTCTCATCTTCCCCCCAAGTCCCCAGAGTTTATTGTATCATTCTTATGCTTTTGTGTCCTTATAGCTTAGCTTCCACATATCAGTGAGAACATACGATGTTTGGTTTTCCATTCCTGAGTTACTTAACTTAGTGTAGTCTCCAATCTCATCCAGGTCACTGCAAATGCTGTTAATACATTCCTTTTTATAACTGAGTAGTATTCCGTCGTATGTATATATATATATATACACCAGAGTTTTCATCCACTTGCTGATTGATGGGCATTTGGGTTAGTTCCATGATTTTGCAATTGTGAATTTTGCTACTATAAACATGTGTGTGCAAGTATCTTTTTCGAATAATGACTTCCTCTGGGTAGATTCCCAGTAGTGTGATTGCTGGATCAAATGGTAGTTCTACTTTTAGTTCTTTGAGGAATCTCCACACTATTTTCCATAGCACTTGTACTAGTCTACATTCCCACCAGCAGTATAGAAGTGTTTTCTGTTCACCACATTCATAACAACATCTATTGTTTTTTGCTTTTTGATTATGGCTATTCTTGCAGAAGTAAGGTAGTATTGCATTGTGGTTTTGATTTGTATTTCCCTGATCATTAGTGATGTTGAGCACTGTTTTTCATATATTTGGTGGCCATTTGTACATCTTCTTTTGAGAATTGTCTGTGTATGTCCATAGATCACTTTCTGATGGGATTTTTTGTTTGTTTGTTTACTGATTTGTTGTTTGAGTTCATTGTAGATTCTGGATATTAGTCCCTTGTCAGATGTATAGATTGTGAAGATTTCTCCCACTCTGTGGGTTGTCTGGTTACTCTGCTAACTGTTCTTTTGCTATGCAAATCTCTTTAGTTAATTAGATCCCAGCTATTTATCTTTGTTTTATTGCATTTACTCTTGGATTTTTGGTCATGAAATCCTTACTTAAGCCAATGTCTAGAAGGGTTTTTCCAATTTTATCTTCTAGAAATTTTATAGTTTCATGTCTTAAGTTCTTAACCCATTTTGAGTTGATTTTTGCATGAGGTCAGAGATGAGGATCCAGTTTCATTCTCCTACATGTGGCTAGCCAATTATCTCAGCACCATTTGTTGAAAAGGGTGTCCTTTCTCCACTTTGTGTTGTTGTTTACTTTGTCAAAGATTGGTTGGCTGTAAGTATTTGGGGTTATTTCTGGGTTCTCTATTCTGTTCCATTGGTCTATGTACCTGTTTTTATACTAGTACCACACTGTTTTGGTGACTATGACCTTACAGTATAGTTTGAAATCAGGTACTGTGATGCCTCCAGATTTGTTCTTTTTGCTTAGTCTTGCTATGACTATACAGGCTCTTTTTTGGTTCCATATAAATTGTAGAATTGTTTTTTCTAATTCTGTGAAGAATGATGGTGGTATTTTGATGGGGATTGCACTGAATTTGTAGATTGCTTTTGACAGAATGGTCATTTTCACAATATTGATTCTATCCATCCGTGAGCATGGGATGGTTTCCATTTGTTTGTGTCGTCTATGATTTCTTCAGCAGTGTTTTCTAGTTTTCCTTGTAGAGGTCTTTCGACTCCTTGGTTAGGTATATTCCTAAGTTTTTTTTTTTTTTTTTTTCCTGCAGCTATTTAAAAATGGGTAGAATTCTTGATTTGATTCTCTGCTTGGTTGCTGTTGGTGTATAGAAGAGATACTGACTGGTGTACATTAATCTTGTATCCAAAAACTTTGCTGAATTCTTTTATCAGTTCAAGGAGCTTTCTGGAGGAGTCCTTAGGGTCTTCAAGGTAAACAATCACATTGTCAGCAAACAGTGACAGTTTGACTTCCTCTTTACCGATTTGGATGCCCTTTATTTCTTTCTCTTGTCTGATTGCTCTGGCTAAGACTTCCAGTACTATGTTGAAGAGGAGTGGTGAGAGTGGGCATCCTTGTTTTGTTCCAGTTCTCAGAGAGAATGCTTTCAACTTTTGCCCATTCAGTATTATGTTGTCTGTGGTTTTGTCATAGATAACTTTTATTATATTCAGGTATGTCCCTTGTATGCTGATTTTGCTGAGAGTTCTAATCATAAAGGGATGCTGGATTTTGTTGAATGCTTTTTCTGCATCTATTGAGATAATCATGTGATTTTCATTTTAAATTCTGTTTATGTGGTGTATTACATTTATTGAATTGTTTATGTTAAACCATTTCTGCATCTTTGGTATAAATCCCACTTGATCATGGTGGATTATCTTTTTGATATATTGTTGGATTTGGTTAGCTAGTATTTTGTTAAGGATTTTAGCATCTATGTTCATCAAAGATATTGGTCTGTAGTTTTCTTTCTTGGTTATGTCCTTTTGTTGTTTTGGTATTAGGATGATGCTGGCTTCATAGAATGAGTTAGGGAGGGTTCCTTCTTTCTCTACCTTGTGGAATATTGGATTGATACCAATTCTTCTTTAAATATCTGGTAGAATTCTACTGTGAATCCCTCTGGTCCGGGACTTTTTTGTGTTGGTAATTTTAAAATTACCATTTCAATCTTGCTGCTTGTTATTGGTCTGTTCAGGGTATCTAATTCTTCCTGTTTTAAGCTAGTAGGGTTGTATTTTTCCAGGACTTTATCTGTCTCTTCTAGGTTTTCTAGTTTATGCGCATAAAGGTGTACATAGTAGCCTTGAATGATCTTTTGTATTTCAGTGGTGTCAGTTGTAATATCTCATTTCATTTCTTAGTGAGGTTATTTGGATTTTCTCTTTTTTCTTGGTTAATCTTGCTAATGGTCTATCAACTTTATTTATCTTTTCAAATAACCAGTTTTTTGTTTCATTTACCTTTTGCATTTGTTTTTGTTTCAATTTCATTTAGTTCTCCTCTGATCTTAGTTATTTCCTTTCTTCTGCTGGATTTGGATTTGATTTTTTCTTATTTCTCTACTTCCTTGAGGTGTCACCTTAGAATGTCAGTTTGTGCTCTTTCAGTCTTTTCGATATAGGCATTTAGGGCTATGAACTTTCTTCTTATCACTACCTTTGCTATACCCCAGTGGTTTTGATAGGTTGTGTTATTATTGTAGTTCAGTTTGAAGAATTTTTTAATTTCAATCTTGATTTCATTTTTGACCCAATGCTCATTCAGGAGCAGGTAATTTAATTTCCATGTAGTTTCATGGTGTTGAAGGTTCCTTTTGGAGTTGATTTTCAGTTTTATCCCACTGTGGTCTGAGAGAGTGCTTGATATAATTTCAATTTTATCAAATGTACTGAGGCTCATTTTATGACACATCATATGGTCTATCTTGGGGAAAGTTCCGTGCGCTGTTGAATAGAAGGTGTATTCTGTGGTTGTTGGAAGAAATGTTCTGTATATATCTGTTAAGTCCTTTTGTTCCATAGTATAGTTTAAATCCATTGTTTCTCTGTTGAGTTTCTGTCTGTGACCTGTCTAGTACTGTCAGTGGTGTACTGAAGTCCCCCACTATTATTGTGTTGCTGTGTATCTCATTTCTTAGGTCTATTAGTAATTGTTTTATAAATTTGGGAGCTCCAGTGTTAGGTGCATATACGTTCAGGATTGTGATATTTTCCTGTTGGACAAGGCCTTTTACTATTACATAATGTCTCTCTTTGTCTCTTTTAACTGTTATTGCTTTAAACTTTGTTTTGTCTGATATAAGAATAGCTACCCCTGCTTGCTTTCAGTGTCCATTTGCCTTTTTCTACCCTTTTACTTCATGTGAGTCCTTATGTGTTAAGCAAGTCTTCTAAAGGCAGCAGCTAGTTAGTTGGTGAGTTCTTATCCATTCTGCGTTCTGTATCTTTTAAGTGGAGCATTTAGGCCATTTACATTCAGTGTACTGAAATATGAGGTACCCTTGCTCTTTGTGGCTGTGTACTTTGTTTTGTGTTGTTTATTCTTGCTTTTTAACTTGTGTTTTTGTTTTATAGGTCCTGTGTTATTTATGTTTTAAAGAGGTTCTGTTTCAATGTGTTTCCAGGATTTGTTTCAAGATTTAGAGGTCCTTTTAGTAGTGCTTTTAGTGGTGGCTTGGTAATGGCAAATTCTCTCAGCATTTGTTTGTCTGAAAAAGACTGAACCTTTCCTTCATATGTGATGCTTAGTTTCACTGGATACAGAATTCTTGGCTGATAATTGTTTTGTTTGAGGAGGCTAAAGATAGGGACCCAATCCCTTCTATCTTGTAGGATTTCTGCTGAGAAATCTGCGTTAATCTGATAGGTTTACCTTTATAGGTTTCCTTTATCATTTCTGTCTCACAGCTCTTAAGATTCTTTCCTTCATCTTAACTTTAGATAACCTGATGACAATGTGCCTAGATGAAGATCTTTTTGCAATGAATTTCCCAGGCGTTCTTTGTGTTTCTTTTATACAGATGTCTAGGTCTCTAGCAAGGCCAGGGAGGTTTTCCTTGATTATTCCCCCAAATATGTTTTCCAAGCTTTTAGAATTCTCTTCTTCCTCAGAAACACCTATTATTCTTAGGTTTCATTGTTTAACATAATCCCAGACTTCTTGGAGACTTTGTTCATATTTTCTTATTCTTTATTCTTTGTCTTTGTTGGCTTGGGTTAATTCAATGACCTTGTCTTCGAGCTCTGAATTTCTTTGTTCTACTTGTTCGATTCTATTGCTGAGACTTTACAGAACATTTCACTTTTCGAAAAGTGTGTCCAAAGTTTCCTGAATTTTGTATTGTTTTTTCTTTAAGCTATCTATTTCCTTGAATATTTCTCCTTTCACTTCTTATATCATTTTTTGGATTTCCTTGCATTGGGCTTTGCCTTTTTCTGGTCCCTCACTGATTAGCTTAATAAGTACTCTCCTGAATTTCTTTTCAGATAAATCAGAGATTTCTTCTTGGTTTGGATCCATTGCTGGTGAACTAGTGTGATTTTTGTGGGGTGTTGGAGAGCCTTGTTTTGCCATATTACCAGAGTTGGTCTTCTGGTTCCTTCTCATTTGGGTAGGATCTGTCAGAGGGAGGGTCTAGGGTTGAAGGCTGTTGTTCAGAGTCTTTTGTCCCATGGGATGTTCCCTTGATGAAGTTCTCTCCCTGTTTTCCTATGGATATGGCATCCTATGAGCTGAACTGCAGTGATTATTGTCTCTTCTGGGCCTAGCCACCAGCAAGTCTACCTGGCTCTGGGCTGATACTAGGGGTTATCTGGACAGAGTCCTGTGATGTGAACCATCTGTGGGTCTCTAAGCTGTGGATACCAGCTGTTCCAGTCAAGACGGTTGGGGGAGGAGGCGGTGCAATGGACTTCTTTAGGGTTCTTAGCTTTAGTGGTTTAATGCTCTATTTTTGTGCTGGTTGGCCTCCTGCCAGGACTTGGTGCTTTCCAGACAGCATCAGCTGTAAACTAATTTGTTGCAGTTAACACTACAAAGACTTTCTGGGACAGGCCTCAACTATCTGAGTAAGTACCTTCACCTACCCCAAAACCATCAATGGTTTCTCGATATCTTATTTCATTACAGAGTTAGCAGTAGGTCTTGCTTTTGAGTCCAACTTCAGGTAATCTCTCAAAACCACTCAGCCCAGCCTCCCAGTGCCACTGTGCACTCTCCTTTTCACTCATTTGCTCACGCACAAGCTGAACTCACTCAAAAAATGCAGGCAGTGGTGGCACCTCACTCCCCCTTGCTATTTTTTTTTTTTTATATTGAGTCCTAGGCTACCCTAACAAATATACACAACACATAAATGGCAGAGCTTATATTTGAGCCCAAATAGTTTGATTTTGGATTTTATGTTTTTAATTCCAACATTATACCACCTGTTCAGAACTGCCGCAGATGCCAGAAATGAACTTAAAGAACTTTATTCCTTTTTTCTTTTATCTTGTCTATTAATCTCTGCCCTAAATTGAGCCTTTCAGTTTGATGATTTTATGCAGCACCTCCAGGATTGTGCCTTATACAGTGATGCAAACATTTATTTTTCTTTAACTTCTTAAGGTGTTTATTCAGCGATGTTTCTCCCTTAAAATAAATTTTGTGGCATAATTTTCTTGTAAATCCCGTATTGCTTTTCTAAATTCTTAATTTGCCATGTTTACTTAACTCTGATGTCATTGTCTTCCCATGAAATCCCCCACCAATAATTGTCAACAGGCTATTTTATGGTCTTAATGCTCTTTTTTTTTCCCCATTTATGTCATTTTTTAAAAAATGTTTCAACTCTTCTTTCAGTCTCTTTTATCTCTATTCATATAAAAACAAATATCTCCTATATTAGGAATTTAGGTTGTCATGGTTAATTTCAACCATATTTGATAGGTTTCTTTATATTTGGTAAAAATGTATGTATATGTAAAGCACACAACTCTGAATGTGCTCATTAATTTCCTCTAATACAACTTTGGCTAGTAGCACTGAAATATATATCTATATACAATATTTGGTATCAACCATGCATATGGTTTCATGAAGCCAACAAATATACCATAGAATAAACATAGAACAGTGGAAGCACATTCAATATGGCCAGAGCTCATCTTGGCATTCCCATTTAATAACTGTATAAGACTGGCCATGGAACTTATTGTGTCTGGGAAATAGCTCCTCATTTCTGAAATGATGTGCTTGGGTAATTCCGAAACCTCTTTCTAGAAACAAAATTCTATGTTCCTCATTCTGTGCATGAAGGTTAATTTCAATGACATTTCCGACTGGGACAGATTTCCCCAAGATAGGCCACTGATGCTTAAGCTTGTAGAATATGAGTTCAGCATATCAGAGTGAGGCCAGTGAAATGGAAACCATTCTAAACTGTTCAGTAGAAGGAAATAAATACAAAGAACAAGTTTAAAAGGTTTGAGAAGAGCTGAAGGGGCAGAAATTGGATACTGTTCCAAGCCCCTGTGGGAGAAGGACAATGGGAGGAGGTAGTGTTGCCAGAACCCATGAGTAGGGCTACATGGAAAGAATAGGAATTACCATGGTAGATGCCTTGCTAAGCCACAGCTGGAATTATGATAGGAAGAGTCCCTTGCATGAGATGAAAATACGGTGAAAGGACTCCAGTGAAATTCAGCTATAAGGAGATAAAGCCATTGCCAGAGACAGTTCTGAAAGTAAAGCCATGAGAGAAATTCTATGGCTTGTCCCCTCCTCTGCCCTATCTAATCCCCTTCCAGTGACTCCCATTTGTCAAATGTAACTGGAAGCCAGTGGATAAAAGGTCTAGCAACTGTAGGTTGCAAGGCTCAGTCCTTCAGACAAAGGACACATTTTAACTGCCTGCTGCAGTGAATACAGGGCATCTATCACAAAATACGTCACTTCCATTTTCCACAAATTTCTTACCTAAATTCCAGCCTGGGTGGCCATTTATTAGCCCCAACTGATGAATCAGCTATGGCAACTATAAACCAAACATACCTCTCCTGAATATTCCTCTACAACTCATGTCAGCCTAGTGACCTCCACATTCACGTACTGGTAAGATGGATAAATCATCCATGAAGGGAGCCAGAATAAAGAGATTTGCCCTGGAGCAAATTATCAGAACAAGGCTTTTGATGTAGTGAGAAGAGGACGAGTATGGACCTTCTGTGGCAGCAGGAGAATCCTGCCACTCTATTCTCACAGGCAAAATCCAGTGTAAGAAAAGGCAGCAAAGTTTGGTCTTTGTGGAGCCTCCCAGTTAAGGGAATCAAGGAGGCTCTTGCACTGAGACTGCAATAGAACTATATAAAAACTACAGTGCATAAGCTGAATGGAATCAGTGGCATTCCTTCTCTTTTTTCAACTTCCCACCAACCAATAATTTGATCCCATAATACTGGACAGACTTAACAGATTTTCCCAGTTCACACTTCCCCTTTTGACTCATTTTAACTTGGTAGCATGGTTCTCAACTGGCTTAAGTTAAAGGTTGAGCCTTAAACATAGCATTTATCAGCTTTAATGCATATAGATACCTCCTAAGATCTTGGTAACTTACAGATTCTAATTTGATAGGTCTGGGATTTGCTGAAGTTTCTGTAGTTCTATAAACCTTGCAGGTGTTGTCAATGTTTTTAGCCCACATGCCTCAATTACTTTTCTTTTTTCTTTCTCTCTCTCTCTTTTTTAATTTTTTTTAATGGAACCTCACTCTGTCTCCCAGGCTGGAGTGCAGTGGTCCGATCTCTGCCCACTGTAACCTCTACCTCCCAGGTTCAAGCGATTCTTCTGCCTCAGCCTCCCAAATAGCTGGGACTACAGGTGCACACCACCATGATGTCTGGCTAATTTTTGTATTTTTAGTAGAGATGGAATTTTACCATGTTGGCTAGGCTGGTCTTGAACTCCTGACCTCAAATGATCTGCCCACCTTGGCTTCCCAAAATGCTGGGATTACAGGCACGAGCCACCACACAAGGCAGTGAGTTTTTTGTTGTTGTTGTTGTTGTTCCTGTTCTAGGAGAGATTCCTGAGGATTATGCTCAGGGACAACCACACGGTACAAACCAAAGCCCAAACAAAAAGCAACAAAAGCACGTATATCCGAGTGGGTGTGGAATCTAGACCACTGTCTTCCATCGATTTACTCTGCCTGAGGCTCTCAAAGTGACAAGAAGTTTACATAACTCTGGTGAGTCTGGGCAATGCTGGTTTACTTGGAGTAATAAATAAAGATGCTTCACTTCACTGTATGGTGGCTTCATTTTAATAACTGGCTAGAGAATACCCTTCAGACAGAGCAAACAGGGCAGAAATAAACTGAGATGGGAAAAACTGTTAATGGATCACAGCTAAGTCATGAACCATATGGACTCCCCCAAATTACCGTCACTTTCTTAGTGCTTGTCAGGTCAGCCAGCTGAGTTTTCCTCTAGGATATTGCCAGTACATTCAACTCTGTTTTCTTTACTTCCATAGACACGATGACTATCTCAAAAGGAAGAACCTGAGAGATAAGTGTCTTAAAACTGGAGATTCCTTCTTAACAACGATAAGGGATTTTGACAACTCTACACCTCTGAAAATAAGATTACATTATTTCACAGGGTGTTAGTGATGGCTGATAGATTTGTGTTTGTTTTGATCTGTTCTGTGCCTACATTTTGGGTCTAACAGTTTGTTAGCTCCTTGTCTATTTTTCTAGATTTTCTAGATATTTCAAAATAAACTATAACATTATTCTACAGGGAGATAAATAATACAATTCCATTTCTATTTCATTCTCAGACTGAAGCAAATGATAAGTAAAGTTAATAGTGTCAGTAAAACAGCAAAGTTGATCAAACTCCTAGGGGAGAAACACATGAGCAAAGAAGCAAATATAAAACAATGATGAGCTGGAAATTGGTACAGTATTAAGAAGAGACTCTCAGGGCATTAGGCGCCATTCCTCAAAATTCTTAATGGTTTTGAGGTCCTTTGCTGACAATTAAAAAGCTTACACAGACAATCGATGACTCTATGCCTGAACAAATTTGTTTTTATCTGATTTGGTTGGTGTCATTTGAAAAGAGAAAGGAGACTCTAGGAAGTCAGCTTCAATTTCTTCATCTATGAAATCAGATAATGTAACTCAATTTCAGGACAGATTTACTAATTGAATAAAATATATCTATATGTATTTACATTTTGATCTGCATATATTCACAAGAATTTTCAATAATCAAGGAGTATTCCATTGGCTTCCAACTCTGCCTCATATAATCCTGAAGGCATTCTTATGAAGTAGATCTTGTCTTCTCTTGAAAATACCTGTATATATGAAAGCCTAGAGGGGTGAGGGAATCTGCCCAAGGTTATATACCTTGGAATTTACAGAATTAGTTTTAAGCCTTAATTCTCTGCTACCAAATCCACGATATAATCATTTTACTATACTGTGTTATATTCACATACTGTTAGAAGGTGAATGATGTTTGGATGTCAGAGAAATATAAGACTACTCCCTTCCAGGGTCTTGGAGTAGGTTGGCGTGTGGGTGCTGAATGAACTTCTCTCTGTTATGATGACATAACACCACATTAGAGGTGGTCTGATCCTGTTGAAAGCTCTTAAAGATAGATTCTCTTGGTTCATTTCTGAAACAGCAACAATCAATCTCATTAGTATTTTGTTATCTGTTTGTAGACAGATTGATTGTGTTAACTGTTTCCCATTTGGGTTCTAGTTACTTATTCTGCTTAGAATTCAGCTGAGTGCTTGTTTTGTCATCTCTTCCACAGGCTTTCCTACTCTTCATCCTCACTGAATCTTACCTCCTTTATGTGAAGATTGGTGTTGTTTGTTTCGTTTCTTACTTTACTTTCTCTACTCTCAGTGCCATGCAGGATTGATTACCTTTAGAGCTGAGTTAACTCCATTTTATTTATCGTTTGAGATGTGTCTTTAATTGCTGAAGGGACTGCCTGCTATTTCTTCTCAAACTATACTGAAATTGCTGACTGAATTTCTGTACAACTACCTGGAGGCAAATTTGATGGAAAATATTTTATGTTACTTCCCGAGCCCCTTCATGAAACACACTGTGTTTGTTTCAAACTACCAGAGCTGGCTTTGGTCCTAAATAAAGTTTCTGAAATTATTTTCTAGCCAAACATTTAATTGTTTGTATTTTTAAAACTGCTAGCTTGAACTGCTAGGTTCTTCCAACTGTGCTTGTGAAATATTTGTTCTCATTTAGAAGACAATCACTCACTCCCTTTGTCAGAGGACTATTGTTGATAAAATTAGGGCTCATGTATCTGCAGAGGTACTTCCTCTTCTGTGTGTGGGATTTTTAACGGGATAGGTGAAGTTCACGCCCCTCCCCGGTTGGAGACCACATTGCTTATTGCTTTCGGGTTAGCACAGGAAATCACTCCATCTGCACTTGCTCTTCCATTTTAGCCTGAAAGATCAAATACTACCTCCACCCTCTACCACATGCCTGTGGGTTGGATTTGGAATGTAAATGTCCTCTACACCTTCAATTTTGTGAAAATCTTGCAAGGAAAGGTACTCAAGTGAAGTCAGTGTGAAATATACCTGGTACTCATTTGCATGAACAAACTTTATGAGAAAGTATCTGGAACTTGCCTTCTGCATTTCCCTCCTCTTTTAGTCTCCCCTTCAGTTGGGTCCTTGTAGTGGTGAATTTCCCGCTCACTGACATACTGTATTCTACTGTAGGTAGAGTGCATTCTGGGAGTTGGGTAGTATTTGTAGTTGCTGAATGTTGGGGATGTGTTACAACTGGTGGGAAAGTGTGTGCTTGGCTATATCTGCAGATGTTACCAATTAGGGCCAGTGCCATTTTCCACAGCTGTGGGCTCTAAAACTCTCCCACCTGCAGGCTCAAAATTATCTAATCCTTAAACCAGTGAGAGCCTTGACTAATGGAATATTTGCAGCTCTTTTTAAATTCTGGGTGGGTGTCCTTCCCAGTATCCTGGCTAGACTTCCACTTGGGACTCTGACATATAATTACCATTCCAGTAATGTTCTCGGCCGGGGCATGGGGCTGAGCCTGACCCCGACCCTGACCCTTATAAGGGATCCTAAATCCCTGAACTGGTCCTTGGACCCCAGGAATGTCCTCTGCTTTGGATAACTCTCTTAGAACCACCTAATGATACAGCCAGCAATGGCCCAAACTTCTACTTGTACCTAACACATCTGTCAACTACAGCTGTGCCCTGCCATGCTTCCTCAGGGCAGATCTCTTGAACTTGAATACTGACTCAGATTGAAATCAAGAGCACCACATACCTTGGGCCTGATAATTTATACTCCTAGCTCCTTTCTGGAACACATCAGTCATTTGCTTCTGTCTGTTTTTCCCTATCCCTTTTAAAAACTGCCCTTGTTTCATAATCTCTTGCCAACTGGGACTTCCAACATGCCACCATTTAGAAAAGTTTTTCATATATGCAAAGTCACCCAGTGTCATACGTATAATTTAGGGTGAACTAAAAGCATCGCACGCAATGAAAAGGTAGAGGAAAAATAATTTTAGAATTCTCATCTTTATTTATTCCTATTTGATCTTTCTGATCACCTCCCCCAAATTACATATAAGATTTCTTTGTTGTTTTAAAACAAATATTACTAAAGAATCTAATAGGTAGCAGATGCTTTTATGTATTCTTTTTTATTTCAACCAAATAGCTACATTTTGAACTAGATGTTCTTTCCCTCCAGGAAACCCAGGTACTTCTGCATTATAAACCCATTTAACTCTTCAGAGCCAAATTCTTTAATTTTAAAGTTAAGGAGAATAACACTAAGAGAAATTAAGACACCTGCACAGACTAGTTGATTGCATTATGTAGGCTTCCTGACTCCGAAATCAATATTTCCTTCTTCAGTTAACTGCATTTCCTTTGAACCCAACCAGGTAAAGCAATGAAGCAGATTATACTAATATCTGTGCAGTGGTGGAACAATGTCCTTTGTTTTTCTCTCCCTTGGCATGTTTCTACTATTTTTCCTGCTACTTGTTTCCACCTTTTGTCCTATTCCTGAGGACCATGCCTTCCCTATGTTGAAGGGCTGGCAGCCTCAGGGAAAATTTGAGTTGCTTAGACCTGAACAAAGTCACTGCTGTGTTTTAAAGAGAAGATCCTGACAGAATAAGCTCTTTCTTACCAAGCTAGCTTTCTTGTCCCTATATTTCTTGCACCGTGAAATTGTCACTGTTTAAGCATCAGAAGCCTCATCCTAATTCAGCCACACAAATTAGTTTACATCAATATCCCAAGGGTCTGAAAGAATCAGTGAAGCATAGAATATTTGAGCTGGAAGGGATCTTCAGTGCAGGTCTAAAGGAATTTAAGGAGTGGCTCTATTGAAATGTGGGCATGATGCCTAAAAAGAACCGGATATATTTTGTGTCTGCTTTCAGTCCCCCTTTGGTTTCCTTTTATATGTGTTGGCGCAGGTATAAACTTGTGCCCTCTTAATCCATTTTTGTGAAAAAGCAGTAGTAGAATAAGGTGTGAATAGCCTGGAAAGCAAAGCACAGCTCTGTTACGTGTGTGTAAAGCCAATGCATATTTCCAGACAGAATGCTTTTGAAAAGTCTGTACTAAGCAAGATTGATCTCTGTGACAGTGGTCTTTGTAGTCAGCTAAATTTAAAAAGCACCTTCTGTAACTAGACAGAAATGCATGGTGGGACTTACCTTGGAAAGCCTTTATACTAGTTTCTCTGCTTGCTCCAGTCTCTTGAATACAACTCAGTGCGTTTGTGTAAAACTCTGACTTTTGTGAATTTAGAGCCTAATGAGCAACCAATGAACAGTATGACTAAAAGATTTTTGCTACGGAACTGATACTAAAAGAATTTAGAGATACTTTTATATATAAAATCCTTCAATATATACTATCATTCACATTTGTTTGCACATCTGTGACTCCATTGTCACAGTTCCATAACGTCACTATATTATGTAGCAAATATTTGAACAAGATGTTAAGGGACTAAATCATTTAGTCACGTTTATTTTCAAATAATTTTTCATGACCCAACTCCATTGAGCTATGCAGGATTCATAAATTGCATCGGCATTTAGAGAGGTGACATTGTGCCCAGAAATAGTGTGATCATATTAGGTAAGCCCAGAATAGAAAATATGTTCATATTGCATTAGGTAAGCAAAGGTTACTGGGGAGAGAAGAATGTACTTTCAAATCTCTTACCGCATGATGCAGAGAGTTGCTTTGGACCACGTAACTAACGAAAGGTCACATTTATAACTGACATTAATTTTGGAACCTCAATAAGTTTTACTTTTCCTAAGGAACCTGAAGATACAAAATGAGAGAAAGGAAGTACCAAAAATGTTTATTCGTTTAGTATTTATCTATTGAACATCAATTGTTTGCTAGGCAGTTTTTATAGGAGCTGGCGGTACATCAGAGAGCAAAACTGTCAAAAATTTCTGCTTCTGTGAAGTTTACATTCTAACAGTTAAAACAGCAATAATGTATGAAATTAAGTGAATCTGTAACAGAAGAAAATAAGAACTGTGGAAAAAACTAGAGCAAAAAAGGGGCTCTAGGTGTTTAGACATACTTAAGTAGAAAATTCTGGTACCTTTCTGAGAAGGCAACTTTTAATCAAAATGTTGATGGAGAAAGAATGAGCAATAATACTATCTTGGGGAAGAGAGAATCAGGATGAGTGAAGAGCAAGTATAAAAGCTCTGAGGTGAGAATGTGCCTGGTTAGTTCCAGAAAAAGTAAAGAGGTTATCTAGAGGGGAGGGAGCAAGAGCAAAAGATCTGAGAGATCTAGATCCTTGAGGAATTGCCACACTGTCTTCCACAATGGTTGAACTAGCGCAACAACATAGCACATGTATACATATGTAACAAACCTGCACATTGTGCACATGTACCCTAGAACTTAAAGTGTGTATGTGTGTATATATATATATATAGAGAGAGAGAGAGAGAGAGAGAGAGAGAGAGAGAAAGAAAGATCTGAGGGATAACGTGTTGCTTTGAGCAGAGGAGCAACATAATCTGACTTTCACTGGGAAACCTCTGGCTGCTATGTCAAGTGCAGTGTGTAATGGGGAAGGATAGAGACAGAGAGATTAGTGAGTAGCTTAGGCAGGGATGTCAGGCCAATCTGAATGCAACAAAAATATACTGGTAGTACCGTATAGCCAAAGTCATTGCAATAGAGATGTAAATGAGCAATAATTTGTTTGATTTACAGTAATGTTGGATCAATAATAATGGAGCAGGGTGTTCAGGAAAACCAACTTATTTACTTTTCTATAATACAGAGCAGTGTGAATAGAATAACTCTTACTGTCAGAGATCAGATAGTTTTTAGCCCAGTGTGATTGAACTATGCCGCATAGTCTCCTGGCTAAATGTTCTAAACTCCAGTCTGCTTATATGAATACAGGTATTACTTTAGCAACCCTAATTTTAAGAGTGGCAATAATTAATTTATTATTTATAATATCCATGGTGACTATAATTAGTATCTACCATAAGTAGATACTAATATCCCAGCATGAAATTATATATTGGGCTGTTGAGGTGAGGGGTAGGGCTTGAGAGAACAGGACTTGGGTGCAAAGTTTTGGTGGGTCAGAAGGAGGGAATTGTCTTGAGAGGCTCACTGTGAGCATTTCAAGCAGTCAAGCAAAGGAGAAAGCTTTCAGTGTTTGGAAGCAGACAAGGCCACTGAGAGGGGTGTAAGGAATCAGCTAAAAGAAACTCTATCTAAATCATACTTCTGTTTTCAGGCTTCTTAGACCCCAAGTGCTAGAAAAAGCTGGCCCCCGTGTGTTTAGATGGAGCCTGATTTAACAACCTTTGCTGGAATTCTTTATATCCAGTGTGTTCTCTTTATGCAGGAGAAATCTGTGTCTGATGTGTTTGATTTCATTAGGTGCAGTCTGTAAGGTGATGATTAAAACACTTTAGTGGAAAATTACTTTAGCTCTTTATTTGGGTAGAAACCTTTTGGTTAACGTAACACTGGTCTAGTTTTGATAGCTGGACTGAAGAAAATGCAGAAAAAGGTGGAGAGAGGAGAGTTTTCATGAATGGGTCTCAAATTCAAAAGAATTAGGGCAGAGGAAATGTCATGAAATGAAGCTGGCAGAGCTAGGGAAATTTGACCCCATGGAGCAGGGTGACCTGAGGCTTACATCCTCACCATGTCCATGTTCCTCCAGTTTCCACACTTACTGCCACTGTGGGAAGTATTCTTACTAGGAATTTTAGTTAAAATAACTTTGAACCAGTTCTTCTAAAGAGGCTCTTTTAGATAGAAAAACACATTTGTCTGCCTGACACTTTCAGCAAGCAACTAAGAAATGCAGACATGAGAGAGGAATGTAAATGACGAGTTAATGGGTGCAGCACACCAACATGGCACATGTATATGTATGTAAAAAACTTGCACATTGTGCACAGGTACCCTAGAACTTAAAGTATAATAATAATTTTAAAAAAAGAAATGAGAGAGGAAAAATATTGTTAAACAGATAAAGTGTACTTTGCCTTAGATGAACCTGTCAGGAAGCCCAAGCTGCGTGGAGAGCTTACGTGTCGATGTTCCGGCAGTTAGCTCCAGCTAAGGTCCCAGGCAACAGTTGGTATCAGCCACCAGAGATTTGAATAATCAAGGCTTCAAATGGTTCTAGTCCCTAGCCATTGAACTATGCCAACAGATGCCAAGTGGAGCAGAGATGACTCATCCCTGATAGCTGTGCCCATATTGAAGATTTTTAAGTAAAATAAATTTTGGTTTCAGCAACTAAACTTTGGGGTTGTTAAACAGCAATAGATAACCGTACAAGGAACCAAAACTTTTGTTCTAAAAAGAGGAAATTCCAGTCTATAGCAATGGCAGTTTTCCTTCTAAGAAACAATAATGATATCTCATGTATAAAGAAGCAGGCTCAACTTCTTTATCCCTTTCATTTTCTTATAATACTTCTCTTAAAAATTTTCCTCTTAAAATTAAATCACTGGACAATGAAGTAAAGAACTGTTAAAGACTCTGCTATGGCTTCTAACCTAGGTTAGGAAAAGAAAAGAATACATAAAGTATTAAAAAACTTTGCTCTGGCTTTTTAACATAGGCTTGAAAAAGAAAATACATAAAGTATTAAAAACTCTGCTATGGCTTCTAACATAGTCTAGGAAAAGAAAAATACTTATACATCTATCTAAGTCTATCTATCTATCTATCTATCTATCTATCTATCTTATCTGTTACTGGCAGCAAATCTGTATTCATACAGGTCTGCAGCAACCTCAATTCTTGCCATCTCAGAAAAAGAATTTGACTGAGGGGCATAAGGCAGAAGGAGAGACTGGGGCAACTTTTGGAGCAGGAGTGAGAGTTTATTAAAAAGCCTCAGAATGAAAGGAAGAAAAGTAAGCTTTAGAATAAAAGGAAGAAAAGTACACTTGGAAGAGGGCCAAGCAAGTGAGATGGAAGGTAAGTACGTGGTTTGACCTTTTGACTTGGGTTTTTATATATTGGCATACTTCTGGAGTCTTAAGTTACTTCTCCCCACTCGCCCAACTCCTGAGATCTTATCAGGAAGCTACTGATTACTAGTTTCAGGTGTTTCCTATCTATTAGAAGACTGCCTTTCCCTGGCATCATCTGTGACCAACTATTACTTTAGAGAGATAGTTAATAACTGCCTGACCATCACCTGATGGTCACCCAACACTCCGGGAGTGTGTGTTGCGGGGAGCCCTCTCCTGCCCTGCACATACCTGACTAAATACCTACTAATATATCTATCTATCTTATCTACCTACCTATCTATTGGTTGGTTGGTTGATTGAACCTAGATACTACTGTGCTTTCCCCTGAAGATATAGCACAAGGGGCTCTTTATTTGGGAATCTTTTAATCTGACACACTCCACTCCAAGGGTGGGCCCTAGGCTCTATCTTCCTCTTTCTATGCAGCTGTCAAAAATGCCACAAAGGTCACCAGAGATTATCAGGTGCCTTTGAAGTAGTAGGAAGCTTTAGAGTTTATTTAACTCTCTAGACTACTGCTTTCATTTTTTTTTTTTTTTTTTTTTTGACTATCAAGGGCATCTCTTGAATTCTTGTGAAATTTTTAAAACATTTCAAAAAATGTAGTGTTCATCGCTGTTTTCAGCAGGAAGGTTAATTTTTACATGAGGGTACACATGTGCCAGAAAATTTTAAAAAATGACATATATGTATTCTTAAAGGGTAGTTGTCAGCTTCTAACTGAAGACTGAGGGGAGTTGGTGGGTAAGTGGTGGGTAGCTGAAAAAACACTTGAGGGATTGTAGATAGTTTCAATATGGCTTTACTCTCTCCCTGGGTGCAAGTGAGCCTGGGTGTGAGTGAGCTCAGGCACAAGCCATATGTAACAGCATTAGCAGGGTAAATATACCTTTTACAGACAAGAATGGCTCTGAGTCAAGCATGAGTTCACGTGGGTGATCACCTAATGTGCCTCATGTGGCGTGGTTACATAATGAGCAGAGTTGCACGTCTGTGCTCCAAACTCACTGAGTTATCTGGACTGGATGTCTGCCTTGGCCTGTTCTTGACCACAGCACATCCATTTTCCTTACACTTCACCCACTAGGCCGAGGGAGACATAGGCCTTGGACACACAGATCCAACACATAGGTCTTATACATAGGCTCTGAGCACACAGGTCCTAGACACACAGATCTGACACATAGGCCTTGCATTGCACTTCCTAGGCTGACGGAGTTTTTCTAGTGGGGAGACATGCCCACAGGGCAGAACCCTGGACCCAGAGGCCACAGCGGTAATACAGGAAGCAACGACTCCAGGTTGTGGCACACAACCACCCCATGGTGATGTTACCCTAATATTGCTTTATACATCAAGCCAGGTTTTTCTTTCCCTACCTTTGGGGGTGCTGGGACAGGCAACAAGAGGTTACCATTCATCCCCATACCTAGTCGGAGGATGTCATCCTTCCTCCTATAGGTCTTGCCACATGGCCTGGCCCCACATGGACCAGTGATCAACTAGTCACTTTTGTAACTTCTAGGTAGTTAACCACAAGGTTTGACTCAATAGACTGCCCAGCTATTGGTACATGTATGTACCATAACTGTACATAGGTATACATAGGTACATATTGACACCATAGGCATCACCTCCTTGGTGATCACCATACACACTGCTCTAAGTTCAACAGTAGTTCAACCCATTGGCTACTGTGTCCACACCTGGTTTCAAGTCGTATGGTGTCAGTATTTGTTTGGACTGCATCAGCAGTCCAGACAGCAGTAGCACCTTGGCTAGACCCATCTGGGAACTGGGGAGGGGAGACAGGGGCAGGGCACCCTTTCTTAAATGGTGAAGGCTCAGGGTCTAGGGGTACCTCAGACCCCGTGGCCTTATCTTGCATTAGGACTACGGGTCCCAAGACCTCTTGCAACTCTGCTGCTAAGGGGCTGTACTCAGCATATTCTGCTGCTCCAAGTAGGTGCCCCACTTTGCCAGAGTGGATGTCTATGCCATCCCAGTCCAGGGGGTCATACCCATGAACGCACCTATCCTGCTATCAGGTAAGTCCGTCATCCATATGATGACTGCAGCCCATCCTGTTACACTCTCACAAGACTGAAGGGTGGCATATACAGCTGCTAACTGTTTTTCTATCAAGGAATACTGGAGCTCAGCTCCCTTCCATAGTTGGGACCAAAAACTCACTGGCATTCTCAAGCACTCCATGCACTGCCACAGGCCCCAACTGAAACCATCTGTGGTCACATGCACAACCAGCTCAAATGGGCACCCCTGGTCAACTACCCATAGAGCTTGTGCCTCCTGAATAGCCCGCTTGGCTGCCAGGAAGGCAGTCTTAGCTGCACCCTCCCAATCTCAAGCAAGAGGAGCGTTGCTGCTTCTAAATCTGCAAGAGAATCAGAGGTAAACATAACATTACCAAGACCATGACATACAGTGGGGCTATGCATATAGCCCTGTGGTAACACTGTGAAAGTCCATTGTTGCCTTCCCACGAAGGCAAATGGTTCCTGGCTGAGCAATGTTGAGAATACACAGCATAGCTGCCACGCTGTGTAAAATATCCACCCTCAGAATGTATTCAGGTATGGGAGAGACATACACAGTGCATAAGCAGAGAGCCAAGCGGCCAGTGCCAAGGTACAAAGATACAGGTTTCACTGACTGACTGGTCTTCATAACCGTCTATGCAGCCTTGCTCAGAAACTTATCCAGATGCAGGAACCAGTGCATTGCCAAGTCCATATGTGGCCTCTGGTCGTCCAGTGTCCCTGCAAGCTGGGTACCTCGGCCAGTTCCCTAGTCAAACAGAAAAGGTTTTACAACCTCGCCTGACTACAGGACGTAGTCTTTGACCTGGAGCACACAGGTAGGACTGGGTCACACAGCAATGTCCTTCTCCCTTTTGGGCATTTTCTGGAAGTGCTGCTCCAGGGACAACTGTCTCCACAAAATTAAGAGAACTTTATTCGGCTGCTTATCGATTTTCTTTTAGTCAGTCCTGGTCAAAATCAAATCTATCCACATCTGTGCACATGTCACTCATCGAGTGCCTGAAGTTCCCCATTTGTGGCAACTTCTAACCCTTTTTTCTGAGCTGTGTAGCTGGACCTCCAAGCAGCCAGCCTGTGCCTGGAGGGCCCTTACCTGTACTGCATCCCTCAGGGACTAGGTGTGTAATTCTTGTAGTGCAGTCAAAAATGCCCATCCAACTCTGCAGGCAAAAGCTCACTCCTTCTAGATTCTCTGTGCTTCCAGCTGCTTCAGCACCTTCTCCATGCTTGCAGGGCACCCATGTACTGTTGCCCAGATTTCCACCAGAGCCCATTTGAGCAGCATAGTTCAGGATCCTGTTTGTAATTCCAATTGTCAGGTTCTAACTAAGGTCCAAGGGTTGTCAGTGGGCGAGTGGCAGTTAGCTGGCCAAACACTTGTGGGATATTTTGACATGGCTTTACTCTCTCTTTGGGCACAAGCAAGCCTGGGTGTGAGCAAGCCCAGGTGCAAGTCATCTGTACAGCATTAGCAGGGTAATTATACCTTTTACAGACAACAGTGGCTCCGAGCCAAGCACAAGCTCATTTGGGTGATCACCTAATACACCTCACATGGTGTGGTTACATAATGAGCAGAGTTTTGCGCCTGCACTCCAAACTCGCTGAGTCATGCTGTACCAGATGTCTGCCTTGGCAGACTGCAGCACATCCGTTTTCCTTACAGTCGTTTATATTGAGTAATACCAACCCTTTTATTTGTTTCTTCTTATGTTTCACAATATAGATTTTGAAATAGTTAACTGGGGATGAGAATTCAATTGAAAGTGAAAACTTGAAGTTTATCTTCTATATAATTCTTTCAAATAATTAGGGGGTGGGAGAGGCAATACTGACTTTTCTTTCTCAACTGTCTTTGACCAAATCAATTTATAGGCACAAACTAGCTTTCCTGAGTCAGCTTTCTTTGAGTTTCAGTTTTGATGACCAGACTTGATTGAAATCCTTGTAGTTGCTTTTTTTTTTCCCCCCCTTTTTTCTTGTGGATGTGATCTTGATTGCCATGAGGATACACTTAGGGATAAACTGCACCATAGTCTATTTTGTAAGTAGAATCTGTTACTCTATTTAGAAGCAATTGCATGGCCCTGAAAGGCAGAAGAACTAAGGTAGGTAGAACGAGCTTTCAGAACATTTGGAATACATGGACAATTTTGGGATCCTTGCTGAGACCAATGAACTTTCCTGTACATAATATTTCTTTGGTGTTTCCCTTAGAAAATATTTTCGCATGTGGAACATATTTGCCTCAAGAGTGTAGAGAAATGCAAGTTAAGCATACCGGTGGATTCCAGGCACTTTGTTAAAATTTTAAAGCTTGCAGGCTAGATGCTATTGTTTAAATGGCAGCTATTGCTTCTGAGGTAGAACAGACATTATCTCAAGCTAGCTCATTTGTTTTGGATTCTCTGTATTTTTTAAGGAAATTTTTAACGAAATCACCTATCTGGGAAGACCTAGGAAATGAATGTCTTATCTTCTATGGCTTGAAGTTTACAATGCACAAATCAAAAATCAAACATCAACAGATGCTACGTGAGGCAAACTTTAAACTCAAAGAATTATAGCTTCAAAGAGAAATTTTGTAGGACAGTTGAAATACAGTCAATGAAGGAAACAAAAGTGATTGGGAGAAAAATAAGCCAAATAGAGCTGTAGACTTCAAGGAAATTCATTCATTATACTATCTGTGTATGGAGCAGTCTGGCTAATATGAAGTGAAATGTATTTGCAATAATAATTAGAGATTGTTTGATTATTAGATAACTTTGATCAGCCATAGTAACTTCAAATTACAATAAAACTAGCTTAAAGTTTAAAAAAAAATCATGATTCTGGTAACATTTTACTGAAGATCAGATAGATATTTTCCTCCAGGCTTATGAAGAGAAACTGGTTTGCTGAAAACTGGAAGTATTGCTCTGAGGAATAGAGGAGAATTGTTACTGTGTTTCAAAGTTATTGTCCATAATTCCTCAAACTAGAATTAATTTAAAATAAACTTAAGAGCTTCTGACTTTTCACATTACAAAGCTCTATCAAAATAGCAGTAAACTCAAGAATAATTTAAATGGAAACTATTAAAGTTTCTTTTAAAAAACAACTTGCTCTTAGCACACTGGACTTAAGTTTTATAACATATAATACTGTGTATAAATGGCATTTGAAAGCAAGACACCTAAAGTACTTCATTAATCAGAGGTTTTCATAAAATTAGTATTTCAAATAGAAGCATTTTCAGGTAGGTAACCAGGAACCTCATCTCAGACAAAATCAAGCCCTCGAGTAAAGTATAAATTAAACTCAATGCTTGAGGACTGTATACTTGACCAATGAGAGGGGAAGCAGGAACTAAAAGCAGAAGAAATATCACTCTGTTGCTCTTTTTCCAAAGGTTTTGGGGATTGACAATGCTGCAAAGATTCTAAATGGCTGTGCCTCTTGGCAATGTGAAAAAAGATGATAATCTCCACCCTGTGCCTCATTCTTGTCCATTCTTTAATGCAACATTTATTCATTCAACAAACAAATTTGTCCTGGACAGTCTTCTAGGTGCCAGGTCCACTGGAGTGAACAGAAACAAGTGTCAAGTCATGGGGACAGATAATCTATTGCACAAAACCTGTCAGTTCACGACTCTAATATTTACTCTCCATTAATTGAGTACTGAGTACTATTTACTCAACCATTAATTCATCCCAGTAATTAATTTATTTTGCCAAGCATAATAAGACCTAAATTCCTGTCCATGTCTGAGAAGTTTATGATCTAGCCAGACCAAAAAAAACAAAAGCTTTTGTAAATCAATATTATAAGTGCTACAATATAGGTGAACACACGAAGTCATACAAACAATTAGGGTAATGAATAGGTCACATCGAAAGTGTCTCGGAAGACTAGTGAAGAAGACTCATGTTTTGTTTTTGAAAGGTGAATGCAAGTTAGAAGGAAGAAGGTGAAGGGGTAGAACAGTCTAGGCCAAAAAAAGAGGTGCATGTTCAAAATGATAAAGGCATACAGGCTGAATCTGTGGTTAGCTACTGTGGCTACAATACAGGTGGGAATGGGACACCTGGTAAGAAAAGATGAGGTCAGAAAGGCAGATAAATCCAGAAGGATTTAGAGTGCAATGTTAAGAACTTTGCATTTTCACCTGAGCACTAAGGGGAATGGCTGAAACATATGTAGAGAAGTCACCCCGGCGGCAAGGTGAAGCCTAAATGCCCAGCTGACTGTTCTATTATGAAATTAATTATTTAAGTGTAGGTTCTTGCTGTTGTGCTGTTTATTTTACTATTCTTTCTGCCTACCTTTGTACGCTTTCTCATATCGTCCCATCCTAATCACAGCTGTTTCTCAAGGCCTAGTAAAAATCTCACTTCCTCATTCAGCAAAATTCAAGAGATGTTATTGATAACCTGCAAAATCAGACATGTGGAGAATTTCCTGATTATGCCAAATAGTGAATTATCTTCTAACTCCTACAGGAGTCGGTTCATACCCCTCATACGACACTTGGAATTTTTTTTGTATCCTCAAGATTCTACCAAATAGGCAGTCCACTCAAACTGGGCAATTAGAGAAGAATTGAATAAAAAGACTATTTACAAAGACATGTGTAGTGCTCTGAACCATGTCTCTGTGTAACAGACCACCCCAAACTTAGTGACATAAAATAATAACCATTTTATTATACCCAGGGATTCTGTGGGTCAGGAATTAGAGAAAGGCACAGAGATTCTTTTCTGCTTCATGATGTCTGAGGCTTTAAAGCTGGAGAGATAACCTTGATGGGTGGGATTAGTTTCATTGGAAGGCATCTTTATTCACATGTTTACATTTGTGCTGGAACTATTGCCTGGAGCATGTACATGTGTTCTTTCCATGTGGCCTGGTTGGGCTTCATCACAGGAGCTTTCCACAGGTTAGCAGAGTTTTTTTATATGGCCTTGTAGGGCTCCAAGCACAAGTGTCCTAACAAGTAAAGCAGAAGTAGAATGGTCCTTATGAGATAGCCTTGGAAGGCACAGAATCCTGGTTCTGCTGTATTCATTAGTTATGAGCAAGTTTTGAACAAGTCTCTAAGATCAGCCCAAATTCAAGTAGAAGTGTCCTACCCATCGCCAATCAATAGGAGAAGTGACACAAGATTTGCACATGTTTTACACTGCCACAGAAGAGTTTACAGAAGCTAACAAGGGATAGCGTGGTGCCTTAGGGCTAGGAATAGCGGTAACTGAGTTTCTTCTTCTATGAATAAAGAAGCAAAGGGAGGAAGAATTTGCCAGATCAAGAGCTTTAGGAGACAGCCACATGATGGTGCTGTAGCCATCAATAGAGAGATGGAGCTAAATGAGGGAGAGGAAGAAGAAAAACTGGAGGAAAGTAAACACCTGACCTCACTCTGTTCATGCCCTCGGGAACCTCCCTATTGGTCAAACCCAGATGGCAGCCCAAGAATGCATCCCATGTAGATCAACCTCCTGAAGCTAACAGCAGGGTAAATAAGGCGGAAAGTGGGTCTGGAGGGACAAACAAGATATTCAATACAACCTTCTATTACAGGTAGTTTTTAATTTGTCCTTGGAAGTAGAATTTTTCCACTTCCAAATATATACTCCTATAATTCTTCCCCCATTTGACAATGTAAAAAGAGACAAGCTGTGTTTTATATAATAGGAGCTTAATTCTTGTTTGTTGAATAATGAATGATTGATAGCCACTTCTGTGAATGAAAAAATACATAGAGAAGTTCCTTTTCATATCAGATTCCCATGTCTAATTCTATGTGGATGTAGAGGTAAGATACTAATTTGTTATCTACTGGATAATGAATAAGTCACATTATTTTCACCAAATTATTTTGTCTTTTTTAGGATTTAAATCATAGAGTTTACAAAAGCTTTTATCAAAAATGTTGAAAATGAAAGCAGCCATGAGCACAGATTTATTCATAATAAACAAAGGGTCAATAGTTCTAACATTTAAGGTGAGTCAAGAGAATAATAGAACTTTGGGTTAGCCTGATTCTATTGTCTATGGTGGCCCAAGGACGAATTGCCATTTCTATGCCCATGGATGCTATAGCATCTCCTCTCTTTTTATCAGTTTTCTAATAGAGCTCTAGGAAAATCATTAGGAAGCTAAGGGAGAAAAGAAATTTATCAGACAAAATATGCATTAGACTCTAAAAATCCAAAGTAGATTGAGGGGGTGGGAGGCAGTGTAGGCAAAGAGACATCAATATGGTAAACAGAGTTTAATGTATCCTGTTATTGCATTTCTACCAGGTTGCTTTAAACACTGTTAATGAAGAAACTAATGTAAGGAGAGAAGATGAGTTACTTGTTACCAGGTAAACCCCAGCTGAAGCAAAAGACTGAAAGCATTTATTATCTTTCTTACCTGTTAGTGCTGCATTGTGGAACAAATAAAACAATGTGTTTGAAAACCATAAGGTACTGCAGAAAGATAAGAATTTATTTCAAGACATGCAGAAAAAATATTTGACTGAAATCACAGCTACTTTGTTCAAGGCAATGTTCTAAAAACAAAGTGCTAATCAAAATGGCCAGAAAGCATCTGTTTTGACCCTGAGTGACCCTGAACTCCCCTAACTACATTTTTAATTGAATGATGCAAATATTTGTCCCCTTCTAATCCCCAAGAAACTTTGACTATGAATAAATAGACCAAATAAGCATCAGATAAAGGACAGAGATCCAGAATCTTAAAGTTAATTCTGTGGCTTTCCCCCATAATCATGTCATCTCCCAATTCGTGATAAGGTAGTTCACTAAAAAATGAAAAAATATATATGATTTTGTATGTCACTGGAGGGGGGTGGTAATTACATTTAGAAGATACCACATTAGTCTGTTTTCACTCTACTAACAAAGACATATTCTAGACTGGGAAGAAAAAGAGGTTTAACTAGACTTACACTTCCACATGGCCAGGGAGGCCTCAGAATCATGGTGGGAGGTGAAAGGCACTTCTTACATGGCAGCCACAAGAGAAAATGAGGAAGAAGCAAAAGTCAAAACCCCTGATAAACCCATCAGATCTCTTGAGACTTAATTCGCTATCACAAGAATAGTACAGGAAAGACTGTACTATTTTATGTAATAAAATCTCCATAATTCAATTACCTCCCCTTGTGTCCCTCCTACAACATGTGGGAATTCTGGGAGATACAATTCAAGTTGAGATTTGGGTGGGGACACAACCAAACCATATCAGGTACTCAGGGCATAAAATTATATATATACTATATATATATACACACACACACACAAATATATATGACTTGGCTCTCAGTTTTTTAAAACCATGGTTTGATGGGCTTCTGAAAGGGCATATAGTGGTGTGCATATTATGAAAAATCTCTATTTTAAGTAGATCAATATGAATTCAGCATCTTGATTAGCAGCAGTATTGACATTTCTAAAATTCCAGTTTCAACATTCCAACATCTAATTGTGAGTAAAAATGAGTTCTTGGGTGGGTGATCAAAGAGTAACTTTTTCTTAGCCCTTACTATAATTTGAATGCCAACACAGGAAGCAGAAAGCATGGATGCATATTTTAGCTGGCAGAATCCAGTTGTTTCTCAAGTCCTTTTATCTGCCTTGCATCTCATGTATTAAATATTACATATTGTGTTCCTGCATCCCACACTAGATTGAATTTAATGGTATGAAGCTCTAATGAATGAATGTATTGCATTCAAACTCAGTAGTGATACTGTATATTTTTATTTTTATATGCCACCATTAAGCTAAAGCATTTCACAAAAATTTACCATCTTGTGAATATGAGCAAGAGCTGGCTTATGTATTTTAACAATATTTAGATTCTATTTTTCTTAATGTATTGTGTTTCTAAAGTTGAGTTGAGGACAATTAATGTCAGTTTTAAAAAGAAAAATGAACTTACCTAACTAGAGATATGCTATGATGTAGATGGAAATAAGATACTATCGATTCTACTTTCAAAAAGAATAGTTATGTGGTGGCAATTTCTATTATGGTGTTGCTTCATCTCAAAGAAATGGCTATACCCAGGTTTAACTCCCTTTAGTAAATAGCTTCCTAAACTTTCATGTCATATTTTAAATGAAATCTATTTAGATTAAACAAGTTCATTTGGAACATTACTTTTTCCTTCCTTAATCTTCACTTACCAGTCCTTATACCTAACTCCTCTGCCTTTGTCAATGAGTCTCTATTCTCCTCGACTTAGAGTAATTCATTTTGAGCTAACGTTTTTATTAAACAAAGACCCTTTTTAGTCATCATGCCCTGTCACGTTTCCTTTAAAAAGCCTCTCATATTCATATTTTCTCTGTCTTGTCATTTTACTGTCATTGTAATTTGTACCTTAGGTAACTTGCAGAATTTCTAGGAGGCTAGGAGAACAATTGTGGATGTCACACAGGCCCCTATTGCAACCACTGGAAACACCACAAGTTAGAGTCTTCATTTATAAAACACAGAGGCTGAAACAGAGATAAGTTGAGGGTTTTGTCTAAGGTTATGAAGTTAGCAACTGGCAGAGCTGGACTTCCAGCCTTGGCCCATGTTTATCCCACTCTGCTAGCCAACTTAAGAAGAATGGCTTCTCTGTAATTATAATGCTTGTTATTGTTTTTCATGTGCTAGTTTTGTTTTCTAGCAAATCATAATTTCTTTGAAAGGCAATTTTATATGCTAGGGTTCATTGGACTACCTAGTACAGGTGTAAGGACATTTAAGGACATAGTGATAGTGAAGAATTTCCTAAAAATTACTTAAATGCTAATGCAGAAAGCATGAATCTTTGTGACTTTGAATATAATCCAAAGAATGTTATGAGGAAAATTAAGTTTTTGTTTCCCAGATCCTAAATCTTTGATCTCTGGATATGACAATGTGATGCCTAGGTAAGAATTCAGCTTGTATTGTATTTAATTGATGCAGAAAAGGGGGATATCTTGGAGGCCACAATGGGACATAGGAAAACAAATATCAACCATGGGATTACAGAAGAATCTGTAAGATGCTGGAGGCAGAGAAGCTGAAATTGTTCCATATACTACTCTAGATAAATGTTTAATATAATTCTGTTTAATATAAATTCTATGAATCTTGTGATCAGCAAAGAAATGTGTTATAATTCAGAGTCATACTCTGAAGTGAGAGTTGTAAGTTTATATTTTAGGGTATTGTATAGTGTTTTTTGGGGTTTAGAGAAACATCCTTTATTTTAATTTTTAATTTTTTATTTTTTATTTATTTATTTTTTTTGAGACGGAGTCTCCCTCTGTCTCCCGGGCTGGAGTGCAGTGGCGGGATCTCAGCTCACTGCAAGCTCCGCCTCCCAGGTTTAGGCCATTCTCCTGCCTCAGCCTCCGGAGTAGCTGGGACTACAGGCGCCCGCCACCTCGCCCGGCTGGTTTTTTGTATTTTCAGTAGAGACGGGGTTTCACAGTGTTAGCCAGGATGGTCTCGATCTCCTGACCTCGTGATCCGCCCGTCTCGGCCTCCCAAAGTGCTGGGATTACAGGCTTGAGCCACCGCGCCCGGCCGAACATCCTTTATATAGAAAATATTTATCTAACCTTTCCAGGGATATTTGAAGATGCTCCTAAAAAGTTAAAATATTACCTGGGTAATGTTATACAATCAAGTTATGCTCATTATTAAAAGTTTAATAGCATGTCACCAAACTTGCTCCTTTTCTCTCTGCTATATAAGGCAAGATAATTATTATTCTTAGTAATGACTACTCTCCTTTCCTTTCTTCACCAAGAGCTTAGCCAAAGTCTACTTTGATCATTTCTGTTCAATTAATCCCTTCTTTTGCTTAATTAGCTTATCTTTTTTTTCTTTCTTTCTTTCTTTTTTTGGTACACACTCTGCTATTGAAAAATAGACAGCATTCGACTTCAGATAGGGACCAAAGGTGACTTAGGTTATTTCTGGCTTCAGATTTCTCAGTCTACAGCTAGAGCTCTATGAGTTGTCTCATCAGGCCTACTCATTAAAGAGCAGCTACTGCATAACCTATAGGATTATCTCTTCTCGCGGCTTGTCTAAGGTCAGTGATTCTTTCTAGGTTATTACTTCCATGGGTCTTTGCTGTTATAAACATTTGTGCTTTGCATAATTTTTCCAAGATAATGAAACCATCATTTTAAAAATGTATAATACCATTCCATGTTTTAAATTCATATTTATATTGTTATATGTGGGCCTTGCAACTGTAGAGAAAATCTTATGGCGTATCTACCTATCTATGCGGATTTATCCTATAAATAATAGAAAATTCTTCACATTATTTAATTATACATTAATTTATTTGTTCAGAAATTAGTTGTTGATCTCTTTTGTTAGATACTATAGTTATTACAAAGACAGCTGGTAACAGTATCTGCCCCTATGGATTTATGATCTCATAAGAATGATAATCAATGTACATTCATGCTTTGTGCTTATTGTTCATAGTCCAAACCTACCACTTACGCACTGAGATATTAGACAAGCCATATGATTTTACTTGAACAGTTTCTCAGGACATTATTGTAAGCATTAAACAAGAAACATTGCAAGCTGCTTAGCATAATTCCTCAATCATCACTATATGTTATAGAATAGATCATAGGGATGTGAGAAACATATACAACCATTCCAGTGCCCTATAGTGAACTGGATTTTCCCAACCTAAACCTCAGAATTACTTGAAAAATCTTCATCAATTGAAAAATGTATTTCTATTTATTGTAGTCAGTAACCAAGTAATATACATGAGTGAAAAGTAAACCTCTGCTTTTTTAGGCTATTGAGATATGGAGGTTATTGTTTACCATGACATAAATCGTCCCTATCCTAACAAACTGCTGGACTTGCCTTCCTTGGGTAAAATTGCTCTCCAAATAGAACATGTTAAGTGTTCAGAGATCACAGCAATTTTTGACCCAAAGGTTCTCTAATTTCCCAGATGGATAGGGTTATGCCTTTACAGTAACATTCTTACCTTGAAAAAAAACCTGATTTATAGAATAGTTACCTATTATTGCGTTATACAAATAGGTGATTTATATACTTTTCTTAAAACCTCTGCGACGTAGTCAGAAAATACAATGTTAGTATTCATTTATATATGTTTGTGATATTGTCAATGTTTAGTTATTCTTCCAGGCAGTCCCCAGATCGGTCACAAAACAATGGATGAAGCAAACAGTCACACGGATAACTCCAATTTAGGAATTAACATTATGTCAAACAACGCAAAAATAATACTTGCCTTACTAATGTATGAATGTTATAGCAAGTATAGGTAAAAACAAATGAGAAGAGTTGGGCTCAGGTGACTAGATTTGATCGCGAGGATGAGAAAGCAAAGCAGGTCATGAGAGATGCCCATTTTATTATTGATCATGTCCTTTAGGTAGACCTTGTAGTGTTCCCTGAGATGAGAGGAATTATTGAACACCCCCCAGAGTTAAGCAGATTTCATCTTCAAGGTATGAGCCTATTGAAGACACAACAAAAATGGCCTTTTACAGGCAGTTTGTATTTAAGTCTCATTTGTAAGTGCATAATTTCCCCTTTCCTTAGAAAAAAAAGAAAAAGGAGGAATATATCCTAGAAAACTGTGCTGTTTGAAAGTTGAGAGAAACTTCTAAATTTCAAAAATCTCCTTTAAATATTAAGAGCAAATTTTGGGAAATGGAACATAATGTTTTATGTTTTATGTTTCCTTATTTTTCCTTCCTTTTATGCCAATCAACTAAAGGGCCAAGCTCCAGGGAAGCATCTAGAGAAAAATCCTAAAAATTATGCAGGCAAAGTTGTTGGGAGCTTATTTCTATTTCCTTTCCTTTCTTAAATCTTAAAGTCTCTTCAATCACCAATAACTTTTCTATATTTTCCACTCTTTATGAATCTTGTAACAAATAGAAAAACAATTTGACACAATTTGAATTAACTTAATTTCCTTAGACCTCTGCCATTAACTCTGAACACATTCTGTCTTACACTCTTGCTTCTTGCACAATATTTTCATTAGAATTTATGTATGTTCTAAATTATAATCTCCTTGGATTTATGAATGAATATGAGAGTAAACTTTTGATCCCACTAAAGTTTCTAACTTCTTAACTTGTGTTCATAGGTAAATTCTATCATACTTCTAGCTACTTGGGCTGGACATATTGGAGTCACCCTTAACTCCATTCTCATCTGCCCCTACTCCACACTACCATCTCTGGTTGGTAAAATCTGGGTAATTTTATGTCAATAACAGCCTATATCAATATTTTCTTCCAATGCCATTGCATTTTTCTAATTTAGACTCAGAATCTGCCTTCTAAGTGCTTTTTAGTCTCAAGGTTTATCCCAGTCATTGTTCATTGCAACATCAGAGTAACATGTTTAAGGATCAGCTCTGAGAAAATTACCACATTGTTAGAAAATTTTATTTCTTTACTGCTGCTTGTAAAGTCCAGGCTATAAAATCTGTTGTAAACAGTTTCTTTTATTTATCCTCAACTTCTTATCCTGTTGTTATTTCACATTGTCTTATTTATGCTCTAATGATTCCATCAAATCCATCCACCTTGTTTTTGGTCCCAAATATGCATGTATAAGTCCACAATGATGCTTTTGTTTATATTTTCCTCCATACCAGAAAGTATTGACTTTTCTCCATCTTTACTTTGGGGTCCACTTCAAATTTTACTTTCTTTATGAAAATGTTCTCTATCCTCTGAATAGCCAAAATATGAACAAGGTGCTTGATTCGCTAGCTCATGAGCATTGTACCAATAACAGGTAACAAAAATGTGGCACTAATATCTTTTTTTAAACTCCCCAAATACTCTTTATAAACTGACGTTTATTGGATTATATATTGTATTTATTTATATTATTGGATTGTAATGGCTTTGTGGGTGGTGTTTTTATCTTTTTCAAGCTTTTAACCCCACACCATATAGTAAAATTTTCATTCATGTATTCTGCAGTGAGTTCAATAAATTTGAAAAGATTAAAGCATAGATTTCATTTATTTTAAAAATTATGATTCCCTACTCTTCTTTATTAACTGAATCAATGAGTTTCAGTGTTTTCAGAAAAGGAGGAATATGGCTGGGTGTGGTGGCTCATGCCTGTAATCCCAGCACTTTGGGAGGCCGAGGTGGGCAGTTCATGAGGTCAGGAGATTGAGACCATCCTGGCTAACACGATGATACCTGTTCATCGTGTTACTAAAAATACAAAAATACAAAATACATAAAAAAATGTATTTTTTTTATGGGGCAGGAGAATGGCGTGAACCTGGGAGGCAAAGCTTGCAGTGAGCCGAAATCACGCCACTGCACTCCGGCCTGGGTGACAGAGTGAGACTCTTGTCTCAAAAGAAAAAAAACAAAAAAGAAAAGGAGGAATATATCCTAGAAAACTGTGCTTTTTGAAAGTTAAGAGAAACTTCTAAATTTCAAAAATCTCCTTTAAATATTAAGAGCAAATTTTGGGGAATGGAACATAATGTTTTATTACAAGCCATAGGTACAGAACTTAGATTATAATGAAAAAAAGTTTCCATCACAGATAAAAAAACAAAAAAGAAAAAAACTTGCAGTCAGAAAAGGGAGTGAGTTGACCGAGGCAAGCACGTGGGTGACTTATTCAAGTACCCTTCCTTCCTCCCGTTGTGAAACTTCAGGAATATCTTAGGTGGTTGTTCTCGGTATTGCTGTTGTTGACGGTGGTAGTGATGTGTATGTGTGTGTGTAGTCGTGTGTGTATTCCTTGATATTCGAGATGTAAAGTGGAAAAATATGTGTGTATTAGCTAAGTTTCACATTCAGTATGATGTGATAGTACAATGTTACCCATATGGTAGTTGACCAATGGCTGAGAGAAGTTGATGACACAGAGTGACTTTATAGAGCTGCATGGTATGGAGAAGCAGCCTCTAGCTTCTGCCTCCCTCACAGGATGGCATAGATGATAAGAAGACCAGATGATTAGAGGAAACTTGGGGTAAAAATGAGGCACCACTGAGCTAAGGATCTTTTCTGATCTAGGGCAAGGGCCACAGACTTTGGCAATGGTCTGAATGATGGCAACAGCACATCATCCAAAAGAATGTGGCAGTATCCATTTCACCTCAATAGAGAAGTGCTGGTGCCAAGAATAAGCCAAGACCAGCCTTCCTACAACAGAGACTAGAAAGAACCCAGATGTGTATCCAGGAGTTTCCCCATTTCCTCTAGATGTCACGTTAGATTGGAGAATGTGGAAAAAAATCCCTGAAGAAAATGATTATTCAAAAGACATTGTTACTTTTAATTTGCAAATTTAATAATTTTTCTTTTTTGATATCAGCTGGTATGAACATTTATAGGAAAGATTCTTAAGTTCATTTAACAATAAAAATTACTTTGATTTGCACGTAAGTACAATGTACACACTTTCAATATAGCCACATTCATCTATTTAATAGTCAATAAATACGTATTAAATACCTTCTATATGGCAAGCATTTTACTAGGCATTGCAGGCCCCTAAACAGTAAGAAATGGTGCCTGATTTAAAGAGTGTACAAACTGACAAGAAGAAAGAAAAGATATAAAAATCAAAGATTATAATCGATATTTATAAGTGATAATCACTGCTGGTTATCTACCACCTTATATTTTTCTTTTTACTTTTTCCAGAACCCAAATTTTGTCTGGGCATGGGTCACTTTGCAGGGAATACTGACCTGTAGACAACCCCAAAATACATTATTATTAGTGTAAATAACTATAATAATTCCACTTTCCTTATATTTTGCAAGTGGGCAAATACTCTGTTATGACTGAAATCTGAAAGGAAGTTTCTGAGAAAGACTTTCCTTCTTGATAAAAGAATGAGATGGGCATAAAGAATTACAGAATCATTTTATTCCACTTCTGATTGGATTGCAGTTGTTAGCGGAATTACTATAGTTATCTATATGATCCTAAAAGAAAAACCAAGGGACAAGGGAAACAAATTCAGAGTTTTAAGACTCTTGAGCCCTGAACCAATTTCGGAATGACCATCTACCTTTGAAATTAGTATTGTTTAAGATAGTAAACTCCCATTTTAAGCTACTTTTGTTATTTTGAGCTTGCTGATTGAGTAATCCCAGTTAAACTACAAATATAGTTCAAAAAAGACTTCCAGTTAAGGCAATTCTTTAAGAACTCAGAGGAACTCCAGGAATATGATGAAGAAAGAATATTCCAGGCATTTCCTAGGACACAACCCAATACAGTCTCTTCTGAGTTATCCATGGGATATTGGTTCCAGAATCCAACCCACAATCCCCAACCCACCATACCAAAATCTGTTGATGCTCGAGTCTATTACACAAAATGGCACAGAAGTTGCACCTAACCAATGCACAATGTCTTTAAATCATTTATACGTTACTTTAAATCATTTGCAGATTACTTATAATATCTAATACAATATAAGAGTTGTTATACTTTGTATTTGTGTTATTTTTTATTGAGTTGCTACCTCTTTCTTTTGCCACTGCTGTTGCTGCTGCCACCACCTCCTCCTCCTCCCCCTCCTCCTTTTCTTCCACTTTCTTCTTCTTCTAACATTTTCAATTCTTGGTTGATTGAGCCTGCAGATGTGTAACCTGCATTGAGGCCCACTGTATGTCATTAAAATGAATAAATATATAAATAAACAATAACAACAACAAATCTCAAGCAGAAGTTTGAGACACAGTCTGCCTCTCCAATTTTGTGTTTTACTGAGCCTAGAAAATTGTGTTTGAAATTTTTGAATGTAAAAAAATGCTGATTTTGTGGCATCTGACCTTTTATATTACATCAAATCTCACATTTGAAATTCATAGCTGAAATTTCTGCCCTTGGGAAAATTAGTGTTTTCAAGAATTAGAGCTTGGTAAAATTATACATTTATAAATACAAAAACATATACAAGTACTCTTAGATATATAGCTCAACATTCAGAGTCAGCTGAACTCTACTGTCTTTAAATATATACAATAAATGATTAGGTTATCTAATTTGAAATCCATTATAAATATAATGATATTTTATATTAAAATATATTCTAATTGGTTTATCTATATACAGAAATTTTAGAACCAGTTTGTTGATATGTAAAAAACAGATTCCTAGCTTTTTCATTAATATTGGTGTTAAATCTATAGATTCAATTATGGAGAACTAGGACCTTAAAAATATTGTCTTTTAATCTTTAAAGACAGTATAACTCTTCCTTTATTTAAATCTAAATTGATTTCTTTCATTAATGGTGTGTAGTGTTCATTATATAGATATTCCTTTCATTAGCTAATGTATCTATTTCATTTTTAAGTGCTATTATAAATTTGTTTTAAAAATTAAATTCCTATTTTTTTATCATGATACATAGGTATATTATCAACTTTTGGATATTGACCTTGAATTCTGCAATCTGTGAAATATAAACTGTTAATTATATGCTGTAAAATCATGTATTTGCTTCTCTTTTCCTTGTATGCTTTTTTTTAAAGGGAGAAGCTTAGGTTGTTGATTTAAGACTTGTCTTCTCTAATATAAATACTTAAAGTTATAAATTTCCATCTAAGTACTATTTTAACCATATCTTACACATTTTGATATGTTGTATTTAAATTTTTATTAAGCTCAAAATATTTTAATTTATTTTGACTTCTCCTTTGAGCCATGAGTTATTTACAAATGTATCATTTAATTTATAAATATTTGGGGTATCCAAGCTGTTATTAATTTCTAGTTTATTATCATTATAGACAGAGAATGCCTTATAGGATTTATATTCTTTGAAATTTGTTAAGGCTTGTTTACTGGCTCAAAATATGGCCTTAGTGTATGTTACGTGCACATTTGAAAATATGTATATTCTTCTGTTGTTGGGTAGTGTGTTCTACAACATTAAAGTAGGTTTATTGGTTGATAGGGTTACTGAGGTTTTCTATATTCGTACTGATTTTCTGTCTACTTGTTCTATCAATTACTTAGAGTGGAGTGTTGAACTATCCAACTGTAATTACAGATTTACTTGTTTCTCCTTTTAGTTCTATCATTTCCTCCCTCAATGATTTTTAAGATATATTGTATTGAGTATACACATTGAGAACTGTTATGTCTTCTTACAGAATTCACTTTTATAACTTTGTAATATCCTTAATTAGTCCTGATAATATGCCTTATTATAAAGTCTACTTTACATTATCTAACATTAATATTCTTACCTCATCCTTCTTTTGTTCACTGTTCGCATGTCATATCTTTCTCCATTCTTTTACTTTTAATCTATTTGATATTAAACTGAGTATCTTGGAAAAAACATGTAGTGGCATCTTTTGTATTCTTTCAGATAATCACTATTTCACAATTGGCCTATTTAGAACATTCACACTAAATATAATAATATAATTAAATGTTACTATTGCTAGCTCTTTTCTAGTTGTTCCATTTCTATATCTATCTATCTATCTATCTATCTATCTATCTATCTATCTATCTATTACAGAACATTTCATCCAAGAACTGCAGAATACCCGTTCTTTTCCTTAGCAAATGGATCATTCTCAAAGATATACCATATGGAAGGTCACAAAGCAAGCCTTAAAACATTCAAAAATATTGAAATAATATTGAGCATCTTCTCTGACAACAATGGAATAAAACTGAAAATTAATAATTTATGGAATTAAGGAATTTTAAAAACTATGTAAATACATGGAAATTAAACAATATGTTCCTGAAAGACTAGTGGGTCAATGAAGCAATTAAGAAGGAAATTGACAAATGTTTTGAAAGAAATGATAATGGAAACACAACATACAGAAACCTATGGGTTACAGCAAAAGTGGTGCTAAGAGGAAAGTTTATAGCTGAAAGCACATATATCTGAACAGAGGAAAATCTTCAAATAAACAATCTAATGATGCATCTAGAAAAGCAAGAGCAAACTAAACCCAAAATTAGTAGAAAAAAATAATAATAAAGATCAGAGCAGAAATAAATGAACTTGAAATAACACAAAAGATCAATGAAACTAAAAGTTGATTTTTTGAAAATTAAACAAAATTGACAAATGTTTAGACAGACTAACCAAGAAAAAAAGAGAGACGATTAAAAAAAAAGACAATCATGAATGAAATAGGAGATATTATAACTGATACTGCAGAAATTCAAAGGATCATTAGTGGCTACTATGAGTAGCTGTATGCCAATATATTGGAAAATCTAGAAGAAATGGACAAATTCCTTGATAAATTCTTAGACACATACAACCTACCAAGATTGACCCACGAAGAATTCTAAAGCCAGAACAGATAAATAATGAATAATGAGATTGAAGCCCTAATAAAAAGTCTTCCAGTAAAGAAAATCCCGGTACCTGATGGCTTCACTGCTGAATTCTGCCAAACATTTAAAACAGACACATAGACCAATGGAACAGATAGAGAACCCAGAAACAAATCCACCCACCTACAATAAACTCACTTTTGACAAAGGTGCCAAGAATCTACACTGGGGAAAAGACAGGCTCTTCAATAAATGATGCTAGGAAAACTGGATATCCATGTGCAAAATAATGAAATTAGACTCCTGTCTCTCTCCATATACAAAAATAAAGTAAAAATGGATTTAAATTTAATGAAACTTCATCAAACCATGAAACTATCACAAGCAAACACTGGGAAAAACAACCAGGTTATTGGTCTGGGCAAAAATTTATTGAGCAATACCTCATAAGCACAGGCAACCAAAACAAAAATGGACAAATGAGATCACATAAGTTAAAAAGTTTCTGCACAACAAAGGATACAACCAACAAAGCGAAGAGACAACCCATAGAATGGGAGAAAATATTTGAAAACTACCCTTCTGACAAGGAATTAACCAAAATACACAAAGAGCTCAAACAATTCTATAGGGAAAATAATCTAATAATCTGATCAAAAGATGGGCTAGAGATTTGAACAGACATTTCGTAAAAGAATACATACAAATGGCAAACAGGCATAGGAAAAGGTGCTCAACATTACTGATCATCACAGAAATGCAAATCAAAACTACAATGACATATCATCTTACCCCAGTTAAAATGACTGATACCCAAAAGACAGACAATAGCAAATGCTGACGAGGATGTGAAGGAAAGTGAACCCTTGTACACTGTTGGTAGGAATGTAAACTACACTTTATTTTTTATTTTTTGTAGGAATGGGTGCTCACCATGTTGCTCAGACTGGCCTTGAACTCCTGGGCTCAAGTGATTTGCCCGCCTTGACCTTACAAAGTATTGAGATTTGGCGTCAGTCACTGCACCCTGCCAGGAATGCAAATTAATACAATCACTATGGAGAACAGTTAGGAGATTTTGCAAAAAACTAAAAACAGAGCTACCATACAATTCAGCAACCTTGTTGCTCGGTATATAACCCCCAAAAAGGAAATCAGTATGTCAAAGAGATATCTGCACTTCTGTGTTTGTTGCAGCACTGTTTACAATGGTCAAGATTTGGAAGGAACCTAAATGTCCATCAACAGATAAATGGATAAAGAAAATTGGTACACATACACAATGGAGTACTATTCAGTCATAAAAGAGTATGAGATCCAGTCATTTGCAACAACACAGATGGAATTAGAGATTCTTATGTTAAGTGAATGAATCTAGGCACAGAAAGACAAATATTGCATATTCTCCCTTATTTGTGGAATCTAAAAATCAGAACAATTGAACTCATGGTCATAGAGAGTAGAAGGATGGTCACCAGAGGATGGAAAGGGTGTTGTAGGGATAGTGGGAAATTGGGGATGGTAAATGGGTACAAAAAATTAGAAAGAATGAATAAGACCTTCTATCTGATAGCACAACAGGGTGACTATAATCAATAGTAAATTAACTGTATATTTTAAAATAGCTAATGTAATCAGATTGTTTGTAACTCATAGGATAAATGGTTGAAAGGATGGATACCCCAATTCTCTATGATGTGTTTATTTCATGTTGCATTCCTGTATCAAGACATCGCTTGACCTCCAAATATATACACCTACTATGTACTCACCAAAACATTAAAAAATATATTTTATTATATGAATATTACATCATTCATTTATCAGTTCATGGACATTTGGTTTGTTTTCACTTTTTGGTATTGTAAACAGTGCTGCTACAAACTTTTGTGCACACATTTTTGTGTGAAAATATATTTTCATTTATCTTGAGATATAGCAGGAGTGAAGTTGTTGGGTTATATGATAACTCCATGTATAACATTTGAGGAATAAACAGACTGCTTTCCAAAGTGGCTGCACTATTTTAGTTTATACTAATTATAAACAGGATTTTAGTTTATACTAATTATATATAGGATTATACAAGGGTTTCAATTTTTCAACACTTTTTGCTGTCTGCTAACACTTTTTATTTTCTAGCCATTTTATTGGGTGGGAAGATTATGGTTTTGATTTACTATAAGATTATGATTTTAATTTGCATTTCCCTGATGTCTAATGATATTGAGCACCTTGTCATGTGCATTTGACCATTTGTACGTCTTCTTTGGAGGAATGTCTATTCACATTTTTTGCACATTTTTCAAAAATTTTTTTTATTATTGAGTTGTAATAATTTTCATATATTCTAAATACAAGTCCTTCCTTTATCAAATACCTTATTTGTAAATATCTTTCTTTCCGTGGTGCTTTTTCACTTTGTAAATGACATATCATTTGAAGCACAATGAATCTAAAACCTAAATTTTGTCTATTTTCTTTTGTTCATTATGCTTTTGGTGTTGTATTTAAAAAACCTTTATGTAACCAAAAATCATAAAGATATATTTATATACATATACTTTTTTCTCCTAGGACATTTATAATTTTAGTTATTATATTTAGGTCTGTGATCCAATTTTTGTAGATTTTGTGTCTGGTGTGAGAAATGGGTCTTTTTCCTTTTTCATGTGGCTATGCAAATGCCCCAGTACCATTTGTTGAAAAGACTATGCTTTTTTTCTTTGAATTGTCTTGGCCCCATTTTCAGAAATTGATTCACCATACATGCAAAAGTTTACTTTGGGGATTTTAATCCTTTTTAGTTAAAATACACGCACACACACACACACACACACACACACATTTATCCTTATGCCAGTACACATTTTTTTATTACTGTAGTTTTGTAGTAAGTTTTGAAATCTTTAAGTGTGAGTCCTCTACTTTTGCTCATCTTTTTTTTGTGTGTGGCTATGCTCTATCACTTGACTTTCTATATGAATATTAGGATAAGATTGTCAATTTCTGCACAGAATTTAGCTGAAATTTTCATAGGGATTTCATTGACTCTGTAGATCCATTTGGGGGAATGTTACAATTTTTATAACATTTCATCCATGAATATAGGATTTCTCTCAATTAATGTAGTTTTTCTTTACTTTCTTGCTACGATCCTTTGTAGTTTTAAGAGCAACATTTTTGCATGGACTTTGGTAAATTCGTATCTATGTTTTTCTTCTTTTTGATGCTAATTACAAATGGGTTTACTTTATTTATTTCAATTTTGGATTGTTTGTGGCAAACATATGAAAATGCAATTTATTTTTTTTGTATTGATCTTGTATCTTGCAACCTCACTGGACTTATTTATTAGTTCTTATATTTGTTTAGTTGGATCTTTATATTTTTAAAATGCAAGATGATGACATCTGTGAATAAATAGAATTTTATTTCTTTTTCTGTCTGAATGAATTTTATTTAATTTTCTTGCCTAATTGGTCTGGGTAGTACCTCCGGCACAATGTTAAATAGAAGTGAGAGAGTGAACATCCTATTGTTGTTCCTGATCTTTAAAGGAATGCATTCGATCTTTGTCCATTAAGTATGGCATTAGCTGGGATTATTATTATTATTATTATTATTATTTATATAGTTAAACGTATATTTTCCACTTTATGTTTGGTTTTGTATACATCTCATGTATTTTTTTACTCTATTTCTCCTCTGCTTTATTTTGTATTTAATGAATATTTTCTACCATGATATTTTAATTCCATTAGTGATTTTTTTCATTAGATTTTTTGAGTTATTTCCTTAGTGGTTCTTTTTGTGCTTACCATATACATCTTAGTTAATCAAGATCTATTTCAGATTAATACTAACTGTATATCAGTGAGACATAGGAATATTAGATTTGTATAGTTTTATTTCCTCCTTCTCTTTTTGTGCTATTATTGTTATATGTATTGTGCCTATATACATTGTAAAGCTAGGAATACATTGTTATATTTATAACTAAATATAAGGTTATATCTATTAAAGTACCTAAGAGAAAAAAGGAAAGCAAGTATATTATTATACAGTTCTTTATCTTCAACTACTTATTTATTATTTCCGGTGAAATAATAGACATTGGAGACTAGGAAAGGTGGGACAGTGGGAGGGAGGTAAGGGATGAATGGGAACAATGTATACTATTTGGGTGAAGGCTGCTCTATAAGAGCCAGGCTTCACCACCATGCAGTATATCACTGTAACAATACTGTACTTGTACCCCTGAAATGTACACAAATGAAATATAAACACTTTCTAATCCCTTAAAATCCCCCCCCCAGCCCTCCTAAAACACCATATTTTATCATTTTCTTATCCCATTTTATTTTTCCTCACTCATCCTTGCCAGCAGGAAGTCAAAGAAGTTTTGGTATGATGTGTCTTCTGGCTATCGTCCTTCTCCTTTGTGCTGATATTAAGTGCAATACAAGTGTATATATTATAGGCTCCCAAATACAATTACACACATGTTGTTTTATACAACTGATTTTTACATAAAAAAGAAAGATGAGGAAATATGTATTTATCCTGTCACTCATAATTACATAATTACCTTTTCTGGTGTTCTTTTTTTTTTTTTGTCTTATTTTAAAATTATTTGAGGCTACTTGCTTTGAGCCTAAAATACTTCCTTTAGCATTTCTTGTTAAGTGACTCAGCTACCATTTGGTTCGCTCCATTTTTATTTATCTGGAAAAATCTTTATTTTGCCTTCACTTCTGAGAGATAACTTTGCTGGATATAACATTCTTGGTTTATATATATTTGTATATTTGACGAGGCAGTATCATCATAGTTTTACTTTACAAGCAAAGTTTCCTTTAGTTCATTGTATATATTGTAACAGCTGCTTTGACATCCTTGTTAAATCTGACATCAGGACTTTCTTACAGCCAATTTTCATTACCTGCTTGTCTTTTATATTGGTCACACTTTCCTGTTTCTTTGTCTCATATTGTTTTTTTCCTGTCAGCTCGCATATTAGATAATGTATTGTAGTAATTCTGTACAATATTCTCTCTGTCCTTTAGGGACTCATTTGGTTGTTTGCCTGTTTATGTGTTTAGCGACTTGGCTGAACTCATTTAGTCAAGTCTGCTGCAGTTTGAAGTCTTTGATATCACTTTTTAGCATGCTGAGCTTTGACCATTCGTGTGCAGTCAGCCTGCAATGATGGTGATTTTAGCAGGGCTTTCTTTGTGCCTTTCTCTGATTTCTCTAGAAATTAGATTGTCTATTAGTATCACACTCAGCTATTAGGCTCTATTAACTTCTTGTTGATTGCTTGATTGTGTTTGAAAATGTCCTTGGTCCTCACTTATTTTACAGTTTGATTCAGTATATCTTGGCTTATTTACAAGGGTCATTATTGAGACCTGTTTTTGAAGTTTATTTCTTCCAGAAGAGTTCTATTTAGCTGTCATTTTCCCTCATTGTCTCTGGGTAACTAATTGGCCTATAGTTTAGCTTGTTGCTGTCATAGAGATACCAAGCCTCCTCTTAATTGCTTACCATCAAAATCTCTTTTTCTTTTTTATTAATTTAGGTTTGAACTTCCTGATACTCTGTTTCAAATAAAGTCATTTTCTTTTAGGAGAGCTTCAGTGTTCTCTATTCATGTGAACTGCCCTCCCTACCAAAAAACATCGCTGAACCACTGCTTCAGAAGGGAAAGAGCAAATAACATCCATACTTTACAAATATGTCACTGTGTGGGAGTGATAGCTTCTGATATTTTTTCCTAGACTCTCTTATGTGAAACCTCTGCCTTCTTAGCTAACTGATCAAAAAGAGGACCCTGTCTTTTGGCTACACTCATTTGAAATAAAGCTCCTGTTATACTAAGCTGACAAAGGGGAAGGGAAGGAACAAGTTATGGCATAAGTGCCACAGATTCTCACTGTTCTTACTGAAATTTAGTAGGTTTGCTCTAATAAATGTTTCTTCATTTGCTCTAAGCCCTCAGGACAATTCCAGAAACTTCAAGCAGGATTTTTCAAAAGAAATAATTTTTGCCAGTTGTGGTTATTTTACTGGGGAATGGGTTTTTGGAGCTCCTCATGCTACCATTCTAAAAGTCAACTGTTGTTTTTTCAAAGATTCTACAGATCTTAGATTTTTTGTTGTATGTGTATTTTCAACTGCATAAGGGGCCAGTGCCCCTAACTCCCATGTTGTTCAAGGGTCAACTGTATATATTACTAATTAATTTGTCTACTTAATGTATAAATTACAATGAGTGGTATATTCATATCTCTTAGGCTTATGTGAGTATTTTAATTTTTTTTTCTTTAACTTTCATTTTAAGTTTGGGGGTACATATGCAGGATGTGCAGGTTTGTTACATAAGTAAACATGTGCCATGGTGGATGGCTGGACAGATCAACCCATCACCCAGGTATTAAGCCCAGAGTCCATTAGCTATTCTTCCTGATGCTCTCTCTCCCCCGGCTTCCCTCCTACCTTATCCCAGTGTTTGTGTTCTTCCTTCCATGTGTCCATGTGGTTCAGCTCCCACTTACAAGTGAGAACATGCAGTGTTTGGTTTTCTGTTCCTGCATTAGTTTTCTGAGAATAACAGCTACCAGTTCCATCAATGTCCCTGCAAAAGACCCGATTTTATTCCTTTTTATGGCTACATAGTATTCCATGGTGTATGTACCACATTTTCTTTATCCAGTCTAACACTGATGAGCATTTCGTTTGATTCCATGTCTTTGCTATTTGAATAGTGCTGCAGTGAACATATGTGTGCATGTAATAAGAGAAGAATTTATATTCCTTTGGGTATATACCCAATAATGAAATTGCTGAGTCAAATGGTATTTCTGCCTCTAGGTCTTTGAGAAGTCACCACACTGTATTCCACAATGGTTGAACTAATTTACACTCTCACCAACAGTGTAAAAGCCTTCCTTTTTCTCCACAACCTTCTCAGCATCTAGTGCTGACTTTTTAATAATCGCCATTCAGACTGGCAGGAGATGGTATCTTATTGTGGTTTTGATTTGCATTTCTCTAATGATCAGTGATGTTGAGATTTTTTTACATATGTTTGTTAGCCACATTAGTGTCTTCTTTTGAGGAGTGTCTGTTCATGTCCTTTGCCCACTTTTTAATGGGAGTGTTTTTTTTTTATTTTCTTGTAAATTTGTTTAAGTTTCTTGTAGACTCTGGATATTAGACCTCTTGCAGATAGATAGATTGCAAACATTTTCTCCCATTCTGTAGGTTGTCTGTTCACTCTGTTGATAGTTACTTTTGCTGTGCAGAAGCCCTTTAATTAGATCCCATTGGTCAATTTTTGCCTTTGTTGCAATTGCTTTTGGTGTTTTTGTCATGAAATCTTTGCCTGTGCCTATATCCTGAATGGTATTACCTAGATTTCTTTCTAGAGTTTTTATAGTTTTGGGTTTTATATTTAAGTCTTTAATCTATCTTGAGTTAATTTTTGTATAAGGTGTAAGAAAGGGGTCCAGTTTCAATTTTCTGTCGAAGATCAGATGACTGTAGGTGTGCATCTGACTTCTCTATTCTGTCCCATGTTTCTGGTCTATGTGTCTATTTTGTAGCAGTACCTTGCTGTTTTGGATATTGTAGCCTTGTAGTATAGTTTGAGTTGGGGAGTATGATGCCTCCAGCTTTGTTCTTTTTGCTTAGGGTTGTCTTGGCTATATGAGCTCTTTTTTGGTTCCATACCAATTTTAAAATAGATTTTTCTAATTATGTGAAGAATGTCAATGGTAGTTTAACGGGGATAGCATTGAATCTATAAATTACATTGGGCAGTATGGCCGTTTTCACGATATTGATTCTTCCTATTCATGAGCATGGAGTGTTTTTCCCTTTGTTTGTGTCCTCTCTGATTTTTTTAAACAGTGGTTTGTAGCTCTCCTTGAAGATTTCCTTCACTTCCCTTGTTAGCTGTATTCCTAGGTATTTTGTTTTCTTTGTAGCAACTGTGAATGGGAGTTCATTCATAATTTGGCCCTCAGCTTTCCTGTTGCTGGTGTATAGAAATGCTAGAGATTTTGGCACATTGATCTTGTATCCTGAGATTTTGCTGAAGTTGCTTATTAGCTTCAGAAGCTTTTGGGCTGAAACAATGGGTTTTCTAGACATAGGATCATGTCATCTGCAAACAGAGACAGTTTGACTTCCTCTCTTCCTATTTGAATATGCTTTATTTCTTTCTCTTGCCTAATTTCCCTGGCCAGAACTTCCAATGTTCTGTTGAATAGGAGTGGTGAGAAAGGACATCTTTGTCTTGTGTCGGGTTTTCAAGGGGAATGCTTCCAGCTTTTGCCCATTCAGTGTGATATTGGCTGTTGGTTTGTCGTATATGGCTCTTCCTATTTTGAGGTATATTCCTTCAATCCCTAGTTTATTGAGAGTTTTTAACATAAAAGGATGTTGAATTTTATTGAAGGCCTTTTCTGCATCTATTGAAATAATCATGTGTTTTTTTGTCATTGCTTTTGTTTATGTGATGGGTTACATTTATTGATTCACGTATGTTGAACCTTGCAGCCCAAGGATGAAACTGACTTGATCATGGTGGATAAGCTTTTGGATGTGCCGCTGGATTCAGTTTGCCAGTATTTTATTGAGGATTTTTGCATTGATGGTCATCAAGGATATTGGCCTGAAGTTTTATTTTATTGTTGTATCTCTGCTAGGTTTTCGTATCAGCATGATGCTGGGCTCATAAAATGAGTTAGGGAGCAGTCCCTCCTTTTCAATTGTTTGGAATCATTTCAGTAAAAATGGTACCAGTGCTTCTTTGTACCTCTGGTAGAATTCAGTTATAAATCCATCTGGTCCTGGACTTATTTTGGTTGTTAGGCTATTTACTACTGCCTCAATTTCAGAACTTGTTATTGGTCTATTTAGCGATTCAGTTTTCTCCTTGTTTAGTCTTGGGAGGGTGTATGTGTCCAGGAATTTATTCCTTTCTTATAGATTTTCTAGCTTGTATGCATAGAGGTATTTACAGTATTGTCTGATAGTTGTTTTTATTTCTGTGGTGTTAAGGGGTTATATCCCGCAGATCATTTCTCATTGTGCCTATTTGGTTCTTTTCTCTTTTCTTCTTTATTAGTCTAACTAATGGTCTACTTTTTGATGTTTTCAAAAAGCTAGCTCTTGGATGTATTGATTTTTTTGAAGGGTTTTTTGTGTCTCTATCTCCTTCAGTTCTGCTCTGATCTTGGTTACTTCTTTTCTTCTGCTAGCTTTGGAGTTTGCTTGCTCTTGGTTCTCTACTTCTTTGAGTTGTGATGTTTGGGTGTTGATTTGAGATCTTTCCAGCTTTCTGATGTGGGCATTTAGTGCTATAAGTTTCCCTCTTAACACTGCTTTAGCTGTGTCCCAAAGATTCTGGTATGTTGTCCCTTTGTTCTCATTAGTTTCAAATAACTTCTTAATTTCTGACTTCATTTCATTATTTACCCAGGAGTTATTCAGGAGCAGGTTGTTCAATTTCCATGTAGTTGTGTGGTTTTGAATGAGTTCCTTAATCTTGAGTTCTAATTTGGTTATGCCGTGGTCTGAGAGACTTTTTTTTTTTTTTTAATAAATTCAGTTCTTTTACATTTGATGAGGAGTGATTTACTTCCAATTATGTGATCAATTTTAGAGTAAGTGCCATGTGGCAATGAGAAGACTGTATATTCTCTGGTTTTTGCATGGAGGATTCTTTAGATATCTAACAGTTCTGCTTGATTCAGAGCTGATTTCAGGTCCTGAATATCTTTGTTAATTTTCTGTCTCAATAATCTGTCTAATAATGTCAGTGGGGTGTTAAAATCTCCCAGTATTACTGTGCGGGAGTCTAAGTCTCTTTGAAGGTCTTTAAGAACTTGCTTTATAAATCTGGGTGATCCTGTATTAGGTGCATATATATAGTTAGGATAGTAGCTCTTCTTGTTGAATTGAATCCTTTAACATTAGGTAATGCCCTTCTTTGTCTTTTAAAACATCTTTTGTGGTTTAAAGTCTGTTTTGTCAAAAACTAGAATTGCTTTTTCTCTGTTTTCCATTTGCTTGGTAAATTTTCCTTGATCCATTTATCTTGAGCCTATGTGTGTCTTTGCACATGAGATGGGTCTCTTAAAGACAGCATACCAGTGGGGTCTTGACTGTTTATCTAGCTTGCCATTCTGTGTCTTTTAATTTGGGCATTTAGCTCATTTACATTTAAGGTTACTATTGTCAAGTGTGAATTTGATCCTGTCATCATGGTCCTAGTTCATTATTTTGCAGACTTGTTTATGTGTTCACTTCAGAGTATCACTGTTCTGTGTACTTCAGTGTGCTTTTGTAGTTCCTTTCTACATTTAGTGCTTCCTTCAGGAGCTCTTGCAAGGCAGGCCTGGTGCTGACATTTTTTTCTCAGCATTTGCTTGTCTGAAAAGCATATTTATTTTTCCTTTGCTTATGAAGCTTAGTTTGGCTGGATGTGAAATTCTGGGTTGGAAATTCTTTTCCTTAAGTATGTTGAATATTGGACCCCAATCTCTTCTGGTTTGCAGGGATTCCACTGAGAAGTCTGCTGTTAGTCTGATGGGTTTCCCTTTGTAGGTGACTTGGCCTTTCTCTCTGGCTGCCTTTAAAATTTTTTCTTTCATTTCGATGTTGGAGAATCTGATGATTAAGTGTCTTAGGGCTGATCTTCTAGTGGAGGATCTTATTGTGGTTCTCTGGATTTCCTGAATTCAAAGTTTGGCCTGTCTTGCTAGATTGGTGAAGTTCCATTGGATGATATCCTGAAGCACATTTTCCAATTTGTTTCCATTCTCCACATCTTTTACATGTACCTCAATTAGTCATAGGTTCAGTCTTTTACATACTCCCATATTTCTTGGAGGTTTTGTTTGTTCCTCTTCATCCTTTCTTTCTCTATACTTGTCAGCCTGTCTATTTCAGAAAGATGATCTGTAGGCTCTGAGATTCTTTCCTTTGCTTGGTCTATTCTGCTACTGATACTTGTGATTGTCTTGTGAAGTTCTCATGTTGTGTTTTTCAGTTCCATCAGGTCAATTATGTTCCTCTGTAAACTGGCTATTTTGGTTGTCAGTTCCTCTATCATGATTCTTAGCTTCTTTGCATTGGGTTAGAACATGCTTTTTCAGCTCAGTGAAGTTTGTTATTACCCACCTTCTGAAGCCTACTTTGCTCAATTCAGCCATCTTAGCCTCAGCCAAGTTCTGTGCCCTTGCTGGAGAGATGTTGAGGTCATTTGGAGGAGAAGAGGCACCTGGCTTTTTGAGTTTTCAGTATTTTTGCATTGATTCTTTCTCACCTTCATGGGCTTATCTACCTTCAATCTTTGAGGTTACTGACCTTTGAATAAGGTTTTTGTGGAGTCTTTTTTGTTAATGTTGTTGTTGCTTTCTGTTTGTTTGTTTTAACAGTCAGGTCACTCTTTCAATAGGGCTGCTGCAGTTAGTTGGGCATCCACTCCAGAATGCAGTCACCTCAGCCCCTCCCATGCCTAGAGGTATCACCAGGGAAGGCTGCAAAAAGCAAAGATGGCAGCCTGCTCCTTCCTCTGGGAGACCTGTCCCGGGGGGCACTGACCTGATGCCAGCTGAATGCTTCTGTAGGAGGTGTCTGGAGGCCCCTGTTGGGAGGTCCCACTAAGTCAGGAGGAATGTGATCAGGGACTCACTTAAAGAAGCAGTCTGGCTGTCCCTTGGCAGAGCAGGTGCACTGCACTGACTGCCCAGCCTCTCTAGAGCCAGCAGCCTGGAAATACTAAGTTGGCTGAATCACGGAGACAGCACCTGCCTCTGGCCCTGGGGACTCCATCCCAGGGAGAGATCAGAGTCTTGTTTGTATAACTCTGGCTGGAGTTGCTGAAATTCCTTTAGGGAGGCCCTACTCAGTGAGGAGGGATGTATTGGGGTTCCACTTAAAGAAGCAGACTGACCACAATCAGGCACAGCAGCTGGGCTGCCTTGAGGGGAATACCTCTGGTCCTTGGTGCCAGCAGACCAGAACTACCAACTTGAACTACAAATGTGGCAGCTGCCCCTCCCACTGGAATTCGGTCCATCTCAGGCTGTCTCCAACCTGTTGCTCCTGGCCAGCTGGAATTCCAAGCCAGTAGGTCTTAATTTGTGAGGTGCTGTGGGACTGGAGCCTGCAGAATGATGCTACTTGGCTCCCTGGAGTCAATCTCCTTCCTAGAAGAATCCATGGGCTCTCCCGCTTTGCCAGAATTCCTTGGTTGGAGCATGCAAAACTCCTGGATTTCCCTGCATGCCCACACAAGTGGCCACTCTGCTGATACTCTACGCAGCTCTGTGATTTGGACCCAAGGCTCTGGTGATGTGGGCTCATCCCATGATCCGTGGGTTGGAAAGATCTATAGGAAAAGCATGGTTTCCTGGGAAGGGTCACACAATCACTCACCACCTCCCTTGGCTGGGAGTGGGGGCTTCCCTGGCTCCGTGCCTCTCCTGGCCCCACCCTGCCTTTTCTTGCTCTCCATGGGTCAAGCCAGCTGCTAAGTCAGTCCCAGTGTCAGAATTTGGATACCTCAGTTGAAGGTATAGAATTCACTTGCTGTTTTGTGAGAGCCATGGACTGCAGCTGCTTCTAATTGGCCGTTTTGGCCCCTCTTGGTACTTAAATTTATTTTTGTAATTTCATCAGATTTTGAACATATATTCATATACTTTTTATATAACATTATGTAAGTCTATTAGCATTTTAATCTGGATTCTTATTGTTAGACTATTTCCTAGTTTTCCAGTTTTTGTGTCTTTGACAAATGACCCTATGCTTACAATAAGGAAGTAATTCTCCTATTGTTTCATCTTCAGGTGTAGACCATAATACTCTTAGAATTGGGAGTTATTCCTGACATTTCTTTAGCAATGTACATTTTCTTTTTCTAGTTCTTACTTATGTTTTGCTTTTCCTAGTGCATTTTGGACCCCTAAGACTCTTTACCTTGGTGCATATCAAAATGGTCTGCTTCTATGCAAATTGAACTTACACACTTTAATGTTGGATTTATCTTCTAGCCTGAGGGTATATTTTTCATTCTGAAGCCTGGGCATTTTACTATGAAGAGCAGAGGTTGTTCTAGTTAATCTAATGTAGTCTGATGTTTAATCTGTACAAGAAATAGTGAAACAAACCTAAGGGTACACTAATGCCTCTGCCAGAATCCATCAATTCCCATTGTGACCTTTACATTCTGAAATTCATACCATCTTTTACATATTTCTATTTTAACCACATTGTGCTGCTCAGAATTATGATTCTTGGGAGATATTATTAGTAATACAGAAGCATGACATAGTATTTGTTATCCTAAATATATGTTCCTAATCAATATTATTAATAAAGTGGGATTCTGTTTTCCTAGTAGGTAAATAATATGCATTCAAAATTGTAGAGGGCAAGTCGGGCATTTTTGGTCTGCCCCTTTTATAGGTAAGAAAGTCTTTTCAGTTTTCTAAAACAGCATTCATTAAATTCATAATTTGAGAAGATTTTTGAGAAGTGAAAACATTACCTCGTAGGACTTAGAAATTTTAGCTACAGAGTACAGCTATTTCAATATAGTTGATAGATTGGCATGCCTTATGGAAAAGTCATTTTTATAATAATCACATAGTTTTGGAAATCATAGAAATGAAGAATAAATTAAGGAGATAATATCTGCCTAGTTGTTTTACTCAGTTGACTCTAACTTGATGAAGATGGACAGATGTTAAAAGATCCCATCACTTTCCATTGTATATATTTGAGAAGAGATGGGAAGCATCCCATAATAGAGAAGACTCTTCCTGGAATTTTTATGGCAGAAGAGGATTCTTCATTTATAGTATTGATGACATGTTGAACAGATAGATGGAATTTTTCATTTTATCATTATCATTATCATTGCCAATATTTTGCTGGGTTAGTATTCTGGACGACTAAAATGTTCTGTATTTCTTTCATGTTCTTTATTCTACTGCAGGTATTTATAAGCCACTCTTGATTATGTGATGCACTCTTTGTACCAGGCACTGGGATAAAGAGATGAAAACATAATCCGTCCCCCTAGCTTAATCTGTTTATAGCATACAGATCATAACTAGAAATTCTTAATCTCTTCTTTCTCTTAGATTCTTAGGTTGTCTGTAACCTGGAGCACTTTTCTGATGTCATGAATATTTGGTTTTTGGTGTTGAAAGTATAGGTTTCATGCCAAACCCAATAAAGTCTTATATTCTCTTTGTCTCTATTTCAGTTTTAAAGACCTTCAAGCTGAGCATTTAAATAAATATTAGCTGTTACAAGCTGAAGATTTCACTTTGATCTCTATATTTGATTTATTGATTGTTTTTAATTTGTAATAATATGCAACGGATTAAATTCACATTGTACAATTCAGTAGCTACAGTTTCTAGATTAAAAACATATGTGACTTACAAAAAAAGCATGTTTTATGAAAGTTTGGATACTCTGTTTTCTCATGGTTCAATAAAAACCTCAGGTTATTGAATTTCAACTCACAGTGCAAGGCACAACTCTTTAGTTAAGCCTTTTTCAATTTGGCTATAAGCATCTTATTGCTGCAAAAACCTGAAAGCTCAGCATTTTTTTTTTTTTTTGCTGATTTTATACCTAATGTGTTTCCAATGGCAGTAATAAGTGCAACTATTATTATGAGTTTTATATATAAATATACATCTTCTGTGAGTCTGCCAGAAGTAGCAATAAACACAGCAAACTGTAGTTTTAGATCTCTGGAGCAAGAAACAAATATGTATTCATTTCTATCTATAAATTTTAATTATGGATATATTACATGAATAATAAAATCCTATAAAAGTCCTTACATATATCTAAAGATAGCTTTACAGTGAAAGCATAAAAGCATAGCTTGATATAAATGGACAACTACCGTATATAGGAAACCAGGGCATGGCTTTTCTCTCTCAAAGAAAATGAAGATGGGATTTACCATTGAGTATCTTTTCCATATGAGAATTAAAAACAGTCTCAAACACATTTTGTTACTATTAAGGTATGATTGTGTGTGTGTGTGTGTGTGTGTGTGTGTGTGTATAATTAGCTCAATCTTCTAAATGTTTCATTGTAACCTGAACTTGCCCCAACACTCTTTTTGGAAATCCCATGCTGTTTATTCACTTGACTTGCAGACATCTCTTTCCTTGAGGTTGCGCTAAATTAACATGTCTAATATGGAATCCCTCCATGCATAGCCCTTGCTAAGTGCTTGTTGTTGTTGTTTTTTTAATTCCAATGAATTAGAACCTGAGATTCATGAAAAATACCACTGTTTTCCTGACTGTTTAAACCAGAAATGTCACTCTTCTTATATCACCAGCTCTATTAATTTAACAGATTAAATAATCCTCTGTATTTCACCACCACTGTCTGGTTTCGAACTTTTAACGTTTCTCATAGGAATTTCTGAAATGACTTCAAACTAGTTCTGGTTTAAAATGAATATCCCTACAATCAATTTTCCACATTTCCACTTTGCCTTCAGGACAAAATACAAGTTTTTACATTTAATATGCTAGACTTATCATGAGGTGCCTTCACTGTATAATTTTTGAGTAAGGGCTAGTCATTTATCAAGGTGCTGGCAATACAATACTTACATTTTTTTCTGCCTCTTTTTTTTTTTTTTTCCCCTACTTCTTTTAGCTTGTAATGCCCTTCTATATTTCAACTAATTTCTATAGCATCTCTTCTGAGAGCATGTCCTTCAGTTACACCCTGATTTAGGTAACTCTTCTGATACTGCTGGCATCCATTCACTTCCATGTTTACTTTATATTATCTGATCATCAGAAGGACCATGTCTTGAGTCTCACCATCAAGGACATAGCTCCTCCTTGAATAGTCTTTTAGTTAGCTTTTAGTAGCAGTTGTGGGCCATAGTTTAATACCTAAAGCTTTATCATTCTACTCTACGAATTAACCTACCTTTATACCTTTTCCCAGAGGTGGCTTTTCTATTAAGTGGAATACTGGACAAAATAACTTCAAAAATCTCTTTTGACTGAGGTTTTAAAATTCTTATTATTTTTTAGGCTTTTACTTCCTATCTGTAATATTGCATTGGAAAAAGATGCATAACTGTCTACACTCTGCCAGCACTCTCTGTTTTCACTTGGAGCCTTCTTTTTCTGCATGCATTACATATCCATCTTTGTCTTGAGTCCCTAAGCAAACTTACTTCTAATCATGCTGCAACTTCCATCCTTTCTAGCAGCTCTACTCATAACTACTTAACAGGTAGTCACACTGGAGAGATTATCCCTGATCTTAAAATATTGCCAGTCTCTTTAGGTTGCTGGTGAGTTTATGTAAAACAATGCTTAAAACATTCTTAACACAGTTATTGCAAAAGAGTAAGACCTCAATAAATGTTACCCATTGATTACGGTTTGGCTTCGTGTCTCCACCCAAATGTCATCTTGAATCGCAATCTCCAGGTGTTGAGGAAGAGACCTGGTGGGAGGTGACTGGATCATGGGATAGGGGTTCCCCCATGTTGTTCTCATGATAGCGAGGGTGTTCTCGGGAGCTCTGATAGTTTTATTAGTATTTGACATTTCCTTCTACCTACACTCTTCTCTTTCCTGCTGCCACGTGAAGAAGGTCCTTGATTCTCCTTTGCCTTCCGCTGTAAGTGTAAGTTTCCTGAGGCCTCCCCAGCTATGTGGAAGTGTGAGTTTATTAAACCTCTTTCTTTTGTGAATTATCCAGTCTTGAGTAGTATCTTTATAGCAGTGTGAGAATGCTATAATTCACCCATTCTTTTAAAACACATTGAAGGTATAATAATATTGTAAAACTACAATACTGTGAGTCTGGAATAGCACATATCTGTGGAGTGGGGTACAAATGTATGCAAGAGTAGAAAAGTTGGATAAAAGATGAGTAAGTACCTCAAAGTATTTGATCTTCAGTGGGCTCGGAACTGTGTTGCCTATAAGGTAAGATCCAAAGACCTTAAAAGATAAAGAAGAATCGTTAAGTTGAATACCATTGAAATTCTGCCACCTTTTGAAGAATTATTGACTCACTCTAAGAATTAGCTTCTTTAGAAAATAAGAATATATTATTTCATGGCTAATGATCATGTGGATAAAAGGCAGTTACTGAGCCCTGTTCTATTGTAACAAAAGGGAAAGTGTTCTCTGAGATCTTGAGCTATATGAATCTGTGGTTAAAAAAAAAATATTACGTTTGGAAGAAGAACTCCTAATTCTCACACCTTCTAGAACCTTTCCTTAAAAGTAATTAGGGGCTTACCTTGTATTTACTATTCTGCCAATTTCACTTTCAGTCAGAAAGGTAGACATACCCCCAGTGAAAAGTTCTGGCTAGAACAAACAAGAAAATTAAAAATATGCTCACTTAAATTTCTTTCCTTTCTGTATTATTTTCTTCTCTTTTTCTTTTTCTTGTTTTTCCAGGCTTGGCTTAAAAGTTTGGGGGTATAGGCTAGTTATTTTCCTGCTTCTCAACACTTGATATTATATTCAATTTTTGTCACTGATCCATCTCTTAGAAACATACTCCTTGAGGTTGTTTTGGATATCACATAATATCCAAAACATATTGGATTTAGATTTGGAGGAGTATTTGGATATCACATACTCCTCAGTTTTGGATATCACAAAAATAGTAATTGTAGATTTCACTTTACCCATAATTTGAATATGCCTCCTCTTGAACTAAAACCTTCTTCTACTTCCTAATACTATCCTGACAATCTTACTTGGGGGAAAAGAAAAGACTAATATAAAAATTGTAGCAAAATGAAAGTGATCTCTAACTATAATTTAAAGCTCCACGAATCTATGGTAAATGGAGTAGGATTGGAGAAGACAATTCTAATGCTTCTGACTTCTAGAACCTTCCATTAAAAAGAATTAGGGCCTTACTTTTCTATCTATTATTCTGCTTTCAAATTCTAATTTTAAAAATTATCAGAGATAGTGAATGCACTTCTACAGTAAAAGAATTCCTAAGAATTGTTCTCCATTTTGGTTCTTATTCATTTTAGGATGAAAAGGAAAACAAGTCTCTTTTCTGTAACAAGGTATATTTATGTATAGAATGAACCAAAAGAAAGATACTATGTATCAAAACAATACTTATTATTCTATAATTACTGATTATCGTCTTACAAAAATAATTATAAATATGTTAATTCCAGTCCCCAGGACAACACTGTGAGGAAGCTCCGATTTCCCCTTTTAATAAGTGAAAGAATAGAAGCCACAGGGATAAACTGACTAGCTCCGGGCTACCAAGCAAGCACATGTCAAAGCTGGAAGTCAAACCTAAGCCCCTATGACTCCAAATGGTACATGTTCAAATTTAGCACATTGTTTTGCTGAATCATAGAAACTGTACATGGAAGAGAAATCCTATCAGACATACACATATACTGGTGAATGTAAAACAGTTTTTAAGAAGTTTAGGGTTAGGGAAGTAATTAGGAAAGAATGTGAATATGAAAAAAGTTGACTGAGATATATTTTGCATTATTCCTTGAAAAATAAAAGTGCCTAAAATACTTGTTATAGCTGTAGTGATAGTGTATACAGAAAATTTGCTACTCACTAAGTATAATCATAAATTTAATCAAAAAGTTAAAATGTGACAGAAATATGATAATGAAGGAGAGGATATTGTTTCAATATTAATTTGTTTTCTTCTTTGTTCTTGCCATTGTGTTAGTATTTTTGCCATTGGAACTTAACTGGCAGAAAGAGTGCAGGAAGATAAATTCTCTGCTCACCACTCTCACCCCAGAGAACATAAAGGATCACATGGTTATAGCAAAGTCTAAAGGCATGGCTGGGAACCACAATAGCTTTTTTTATTTTTAATTTTTATTTTTTGCAATGCCCGAGGTGTTTAGAGCGAGAAAGCAATGAATTAAAACCTCCTCTTTTTCGGCTGGTAACAAATTTCTTCTTGATGCAGAGATAGACTTGATAACAAGGTAGAACCCAGATTGGATGATTAAGACAATTAGTGAAAAAGGCTGAATATTAAAGAGTGATCTGAGATCAATATTCAGATAGCATTCAGTTCCTAATGTTCTTCTACCAAAGAGGAGGTGAGTGGAATTTGTCACACAAAATTGAGAGCATTATACTTTACCCAAATGTCGTAATTGGGAATAAAACAGAGTAATGTGCTCTGTAAAAGTGAGTCATTAAATGGTAAAGTTTTAAGTAAAAGGCTTTATACAAAATAATTTTACTAAAATGTATTCAAATCCAACCAGGATGGAGTTAAATATTGTACCTTATTCAGTTAGAAAACACACAATTTTAAAAGCAACAGTCTTGCTAAATGCAATAAAAGACTGTCTTTTGACATTAAAAAATGCTTCAAAAATTACTTATTATTTTGATTTGGATTACACTTTAATGTTAAAGTGCTTTTTTGACAAAGGCATCAAGATTGGTTGTCAATGAGACATCACAATGAGTACTAGATTGGCTAACTTCTCCATCTCTGTGCAGGTTAATATGAGATGGATGAGAGAAACACAAATTATATCATTTAATACAATTTGGAATGTTTTCTCACTCAGAATGTCACTTAAACATAGATTCCTCCTTTTCTCAGAAAGCCCACAATTTTTGTTTGTTTTGATTTTTGTTTTTCCCAAGAGACTGAAAAGTTCTTAAGGGCAGATGTAATGATTTTTGCTTTTTTCCCACTCTTCAAAGCTTCTGGCAACGTGTGTATAATGTAGTGAATACTCAGTAGATTCTCTGGGACTGAAATGACCACCCTGTACCACAAAAAGCAAAACAAAACCAAAAACAAAAAGAAAAAACTAACTAAATAAGAAGGAATAAGAGACATAGAGGATCCAGTGAGAATTTGCACCACCCATGCAACTGATACCCTAGAAAGATAAAAGGGAGACTAGACAAGAATGACGTTTAAATAGATAATACCTGAAGTATTGTTGGTATAATGAATTGACAATACCTGAAGTGTTGTCAATATAGTGAATATCACTGCTACAAATTCATGAAGCACTACAAACCTCTAGCAGATACGGAGAGCATTATCTTCTGTTCTGTGTGTGAAAACCAATGAGAAAGAAAAATCTTAAAAGCGTCAGAGGTAAACAATTACTTTCAAAGAAAGATAAATTATACTCAAGCTAACTTCTCAACAGAAACAACAAAAACTAAAAACAGCAATACAATTTTCAAAATGAAGATGGAAATAAAGGTAAAGACATTTCATATAAACAAGAACTCAAAACTTTTTGCCAGAAGACTTACACCACAGGAAATATCAAGGGTATTCTCCTGACAAAAGTAAAATGCAAGGGAAAGAGTAAATACGGTGGTATATCTAAGAGAAAACAGATTATATAAAACAATAATATTAATGTTTTTAAGAGTGTTTTTACATATACTGTAAATATATAACAACAACAGCATAAAATTTTGGAGGAGTTTAGATAACAATAATATATTTAAGTTCAGCGACTTGCCTATGAAGATAATACCAAAAGATTCAAGGGAATAGATGAAACAAGTTTATTACATAAACGCTAACCAGCAGAACATAGCTTTAATAACAAAAATGTAAACTTTAGGGCAAAAAGTTAGAGATAAAACTGTCATGTTTTATAATGACAATAAACTTATTTTTCAGGAGAAACATAACAATTCTAAATTTGCACATACTTTACAACCTAACCTCAAAATACAAAAGTCAAACTTTAACAGAATCAAAATTAGCAATAGAAAAATCCATAAACATAATGGGAAGTTTTAATACCACTCTCTTAGTAACTGATAAAATATGCAGATAAAAAAAATCACCAAATTATAGAAAGCTAAGCAATATTATTAACAAAATCAATCTAATTGACACATATGAAATGTTGAATCTCAAAACTTGTATGATGAACATTTTGAATCTCAAAAACTAGAGATTGAATTAGGTATATGAAATATTTACCATAATTGGACATATGAATAGCTTTAAAGTACATTTTACGAAACATTTCAAACGGTTGAAATCATACAGAACACGTCTGAATACAAAAAATTTAAATTAGACAATATCAATAAGTTAATTAGAAACTCTTCAAAAGTTTGCAGATTATGCATTTCTAAAACATTCATGGTTCAAAGAAAAAAATCACAATGTAAACCAGAAAATATTTGGGTTAAATAGCAATACAATACTGCATATCAAAGGATATGGGTCCCACCTAAAGTTATGCTTAGACAGATATTTGGTCTTAAATGATTAATAAAAGGATAGCTGAAAATAAATGATTTAGGAGTTCATCTCAAGAAGTCAAAATGATAGCAGTTTTGGTCTCGATCCAGGAAAGAGAAAGAGCCAGTGGTAGCTGAGGGAGCAGAAGAGATGAAAAAGGAATACTCTGGCATGCCCTACCCTTACGAAGCCAAACATGGATCACCTGAAGATCTCCAGAGAGTCGTTTCGAACCTGATAAAGAGGTTTTGGTTCATTTCTTCCCAGTAATTGAGAGGACAGCTCCCTGGAAGATGATAATCTGAAGTTCAGTGTCTTGGCATATTTAGCTGATGACAGGCCATTGTAGTCCCTAATTCCAGGCATCACCAGCTGTGCAGGGTTAGAGATGTTCTTGATTTATATAATGTTGCTGTTCATGACAGATGTAAATTTGATGAATTTGATGCCAGTAATCTGCCTCTCAATTTGAAAACCACTTGACATTACTGAGGAATTCAGAAGAGAAATACTTTGAAATAACTTTTACCCCTGAGCAAGGGGGATGCTTATTAGACCTTTTGATACTTTACCATGTAAAATGCTATCAGAACTGCCCATAAACCTACTTTTTCTGTAGCATTGTGCATTATCCTTTTTTCTCATATCATGGGAATCAACAGAGAATAACAATTTTCTATGTTCACGTTTGCCAAAACCATATTTTTAAAAATGGAATCATGTCATTAATAACTTATGAAAATCTTCTTCTTGAGAGGATACTGTAATTATTAAGAAAGGAGGACAGTACAAGTTCAGACCCTTCATACACATAAAGTAGTAGTTGCAAGAAAATGTTTTAATCCTGTTAAGACTCTGAAATATAAGATAAAATTATTATTTATAACACACATAAAAATAAGGACAATTAGGTTAGATATTTATAAAAGAAACATAAAAGTCTGTGTTGTATATTACTGTCCAATCTGGATTGATTTCATTAGGAATTAAAGTAGATTTATTAAGGTGAAAAAAAAGTGAACATCCTGAAAACCCTGCTGATAATAATATTATTACAAAAACGATGTTGGAGAAAGACTAGGAGGTTATATAACCATATTTTTTGTAACATTTCTGTGTCAATACATTAGCACTATAGATGACATGTATAGATTTCTACAAAATAATAATTATTGCTAATTTGAGAAGAAATTAAAATTCTGTGTAGTCTTCTAAACTCTTTTAAAACTGTAATCTCTTAAACTTTAAGTAAATTAAATCTCCAGTTAAAAACTTTCCGCGAAGTACAGATGCAGATGACTTATTGCTGAATCCTAACAAAGTTAAAACAGCTAACTATATGTAAATTCCAAATAATAAGAAATCTGGCCAGGGGAGGTGGCTCACTCCTACAGTCCTAACACTTTGGAAGGCGAAGGAGGGAGGATTGCTTGAGCCCAGGAGTTCTAGACCAGCCTGGGTAACATAGCTAGGCCCTGTCTTTACAATAAATAAAAATGAATTAACCAGGCTTGGTGGTGCACCCCTGTAGTTCTAGCTACTCAGGAGTCTTAGGCAGGAGGATCACTTGAGTCCAGGAGTTCGGAGCTAGAGTGCCCTAGTGGGATCATAGCTTCTATCCATAGTGATCCAACCTCAACAACAGAGTGAGACCTTATCTCTAAAAAATAAATAAATTAGACAACTATTTGAATTTATTTTATGAGCTGAATATTATCTTGACATGTTTAGTAAGGGTATTAGGGAAAATTTGTAGTCCAATGTAACTCATAGAACATAGATGAAAACATCTTCAAATATTCACTTAGTTCAGTGATAGATTTAAAAAGACAATACAACCAAAGTAGATTCATTCTAGGAATTCGAGTTTGGTTTAACATGCTAAAATCAATACATGTAGTATAATACATTAACGGAAGGAAGAAAAAGGAATATATGACTAAATAGGTACAGAAAAGGGATTTGACAAATCAAAGTTTAAAAAGAAAAATATTTTAGTAAAGTCAAAATTGGAAGGAAACTATTCAATTTGATAAAGGAATTTTGCAAAGTACTAGAGTGAAAATAAAATTAAATGGTGAAATGTTGCAAGTTTTCTCTCTTTGATTAGGAGTAAGACAAGGATGCTTGTTTGTAGGCAGCAAAGATGGCAAAAAGAATTAAAAGTTATAAGAACTGGAAAAGAAATAAAATCATCATTATTCAAATATATTATGTTTTTATATGTATAAAATCCAAAAGAATCTATAAATAAGAATTAAGAAGTGAGTTACTGGATGTATATCAAAATGCAAGAGTTAATTGTATTTCTGTGTGCCAGCAAAAACAGACAATGAAACTTTATAATATTCAATTTACAAATCACATCAAGATGTATCTAAAACCTAATGGTAAATCTAATAGAAATTGAATGAGATGTATTACTACTTTCAGCCACTCTATGTCTTACGATTGGAAAAGTTAATTTATTTGAAATTCAAGGTAATTACTAATAAGTAAACACTTTCTACTGCCACTTTGTTAAGTGATTTTCAGTTGTTTCAAAGATTATTTATTTTGTTCTTTCACACTTCCTTTCTGTCTTCCTTTGTGGTGAAGTGATTTTCTTGAATTTTATGTTTTGATACCTTGCTTTGTGGGTTTTTTTTTGGTGATCTACTATAGATTGTTGCTTTGGGGTTATCATGAAGCAAACAAAAATACTTTATAGTTACATCAGATTGTTTTAAGCCAAAAACAGGTTGACAGTGATCACACACACATACGCGCACGCACACACACAAACTATACATTTTTACTACTCATCCCAAACGTTGAATTTTTGATGTAATAATTTAAATCTTTGTATATTGCATATCCCTTAAAATTATTGTAGGTATTTTAATTTTTATTAATTTTGTCTTTCAGTCTTCATAATAAAGATATAAGTGATTTACTTACCACCCTAATAGTATTAGAGTATTATGAATTTGACCATGTACTTACATTTACCAGTGAGTTTTATGCTTTCAGATGTTTTTGTGTTGCTCAGTAGCATCTTTTTCTTTCAATCTGAAGACCTCCCTTTAGCATTTTTTTGTAAGACAGATCTAGTGGTGATCAATTTCCTTAGTTTTTGTTTGTCTAGGAAAGTCTTTATTACTTCTTCATTTCTGAAGGACAGCTTTTCAGGGTACAGTTTTCTTGTTTCACAGTTAATCTCCCTTTAACACTTTATGTATATTATCCCTGTTTCTACTGGCCTGTGAGGTTTCTTCTGAGATGTCTGCTACTATTGTATAGGAACTCCCTGATAAACTGTGTGTTTCTTTTCTCTTGCTGTTTTCAGCATCCTCTCTTTGGCTTACATTTATGACATTGTGATTAAAGTGTCTTAGGGTAGTTTTGTTTAGATCGAATCTGTTTGAGGAATCTGACCTTCTTATAGCTAGCTTTTTACATCTTTTCTAGGTTTAGAATGTTTTCTGCTACTATTTATTTTTCTTTATTTTTGTTTAATTGTTATTCCACTCCAAGTCTCTGGAACTGCTATTCTTTCTTAAATAAGATCTCTATTCCTTTATTTTTCTTTTCTCCTTCTCAAATTTCTATGACTCAAAAATTTGCTCTTTTGATGTCTCGTAAATACCATAAGCTTTCTTCGTTCCTTTTCACTTTTTTCTTCTTTTTTTCTTTGGCTGAATATTTTTAAATAACCTGTCTTTAAGTTCACAGATCCTTTTTTCTGCTGATCAGTTCTGCTATTGATTCTCTTTATTGTATTTATTCATTGTACTCTTTAGCTCTATGATTTCTGTCTATCTTTTAGAATTATTTCAATCTTTTTATTAAATTTATCATTCTAGTCTCTCGCTATTTTGCTTGTTTTGTTGATTTATTTCTTTGTATTATCTTGAAATTCATTTACCTTTCTCAAAACAATTATTTTTTATTTTTTATTTTTTGAGACGGAGTCTTGCTCTGTCACCCAGGCTGGAGTGCAGTGGCCGGATCTCAGCTCACTGCAAGCTCCGCCTCCCAGGTTTATGCCATTCTCCTGCCTCAGCCTCCCGAGTAGCTGGGACTACAGGCGCCCGCCACCTCACCCGGCTAGTTTCTTTTTGTATTTTTTTAGTAGAGACGGGGTTTCACCGTGTTAGCCAAGATGGTCTCGATCTCCTGACCTCGTGATGCACCCGTCTCGGCCTCCCAAAGTGCTGGGATTACAGGCTTGAGCCACCGTGCTCGGCCTCAAAACAATTATATTTAATTGTCAGGCAGTTTTTATAGATTTCCATTTCTTTAGTGTCAGTCACTGACACATCACTTTGTCTGGTGATGACTTGTTTCCCTGATTTTTGTGATGGAGCATTGATTTTTGCACATTTGAATTAGGTACTATTTTAGTCTTCACACACTGGCTTTGTGAAATTTCTGCAGCAGGCATGGCACTGGGGTGAGCCAGAAGTCCATGGAAGATGCAGGCATTGGGGCCTTGGGGCATGCTAATGATCTGGGGCACACTGTGACTGGTCTGGCACTGGCAGAAACCCAGGCCTGATGCAGCTGGTGTGGTACTGAAATGTGCCAGGATTCTGGGTTCCCTGACACTGAGGGCTGTCCAGAGTCTTCAAAATTGTTGTTTTAAGAAGGCTCAGTGAATTTCAACATAATAAAGATAAACACTGAAGGCTTTCCAGAGCCTCAGGCTACCAAAGTAGGCCTGTCAGTATGCAAGCTAGAGATCAATTTTGCCATGCAAGCCTGCAGGCTGGGGCTGTGTGGTCTTGCCTAGTAGCAGGGTGGAACCTGAGACTCATTCTGTGAGTGCCAGCCTGGAATATGGTGCCAAGTTTTACTTTGACAGACCCAGTGTTGCAGTCCATGGCAAAATCCTGTACTTACTTTCCTGCCTTTTTCCCAAATACATGGAATGTCTCTCTGTGTATATTGCCTATAGTAGGGGAAATGGTGACATGGGTAATGTAAAACTGTCCTTCTTACCCTCTTCAATGTATCTTTTCTTATTGTTGTACTACAATCAGGTTCTGTGATCTTTTACCTGCTTTTCATAGCTCTTGTGAAAACATTTTTGGTGTGAATAGTTGTTCAAATATATGTTTCTTCAGGGAAATAACTGGAGGTTCCTACTCCACCTTTTTGCTCTCGCTCTCTCTCTCAATGCTTAAATATTTCAACTGTGTTTTATGCACTTTTGCAGACTTAAAAAATTTATTGTACATGGAACTTCTAATTTTATTCATGATGCAAACTGAGAAACAATCAACTCTCCTCTGTTACAAAACCACGTAACTTCAACAATCCATCTACTCACTGCTGAACTAGTCTATGTAGTAATCCATTGTTGATATGAAGAATAAGGCTGGGCTGTTTCTGAAGTACCATTAAGACACTTGAAAACATTTTAAATACTCAGTAGAATAGTCTAACCATGCTTTTAAAAATTCAGTGCTGGAATAATGCTCCCCAAACATCTCAGAACTTACTTTTTTCTCTCATCTGGATACATGTGGCTACTGAGGTCTTCTGTCAGAAATGAATGAATGATTGCATCTTCATAAGCTCTCCATGGATCATCTTGCAATTGGTTTACTGAGGCAAATTTTGTCAATCAGAGAATAACTGCAATGAGCAGAAGAGTTGTCATATCTTATATATTTTTCCTTTTGCAAATATTTATGACCTTAATTTAGGATAGCAAAATCAGTTTACTCATTGGGAATTTATGGCATGCAGTGGTCAATATCAGATAATTTTATTTGGCGCTCTCACAGGGGACTAATTTTTCTCTTACGTAAATGGATAATTAAGCTCCTTTGTTTTATTGCCTAATTGTAAACTAACCATTCAATATGTATAGATTTCTTACAGCAACACTTTACAGAATGAAGCCTTTTTCATCAGCAATATTTGTGTATTACTGTCCAGAGTTAAGGTCATATATTGATGAGCTATCATCCATTGCAGCTCTGATAACATGCTGAACTGCCATTCTCTGAAATGAACCATTGTTTTTCACTATTAGTTGTTAAACCTTGCAGTTGTTTCTGTTACATTTTCTTGTAAGTAGGGACATCTATCTGAATTAAATTTGATCTATCCAATTGCACTGATTCTAAAGCACTTATATTTATTTTCAAATTTAAATATCTCTGAAATTCAGATGCATTTTACAGTTGATGATGTCTTAAAATTGCTATCAGCTAGGAATAACTTGTCGTCAAAACATGTGAAAATCAAACACAAGAAAGCACCAAACTATTTTAGATTATATAACATAGTACTTGAGTTTTTAAAAATTTTTATCAAATTTATATATGTATAATTATATATGACTATATATACATACATATAGATATGTACACACACAAACATAGTTCAAAAATCAAATGGAACAGGGCATATAATGAAAACATTTTTTGCTTTACATCTATATTTTAAATCATATGCTTACTTTGCTTCTTCTTGATTTATGAACTTATAAAGTCATCTATATACTCCCTGCTATAAATGAGAATTTTGTTGTTTATACTCTCATACTCTTTCCAATTTGGTTCCCCAGCTTTCCTCCCACCCTCAGCTCCCAGTTTGTGTCATTTATACTTCAGCTTTTACATTGTCAAGGTTGATTGCATTTACATTCTATGCCATAACTATAATTTAGGCATCAAATCTTTAGCTCTAGATTAATTCTTCCTCTGCCCCCAAACACTCCAGTAAAATGGGTTTACATAGTGATGATAGTGTAACTAGTATTTACTGAAAATCTCAAGCAGCTTTCCGTTATTATATTTTCTTTTCTTTTTCCACAGTAAGCTTTTGTGGCATTCCAAGAAAAATATTAACATCAATCTTTTTTTCTTGTACTTTATTACGCTACTTCAAGCCATATCATGCCTTGCTTTTCATGTATATTATTAGTTTTATGTTAAAATTTTGTAAGACTTTCTGATCCACCCTTTATTCTTCTTAAAAGAATCATATCTTCTCCTCCATATCCCTGATAGCTTCCAGTTTTTTATCTACTCCAGCTTTGCTTGATCCCATTCCATTCTTCTCCTTGATAGTCACTGTTCCCATTTGGCCCATTTGCTCTATACTTAAGAGTATGATTTTCTTGCCCAACCTTTAATTATTTTTTTGAGCTTTCTGGAAGTCTTTCTTCTTTGTAAAAAATTATTTTTACTTGTATTGTATATCTTCATCATAATCTAAATTTTTACAAACTATTAATCATATACTTTAATTTACAAAATATTTTATCATCCCATCTATTGCCCTCTTATGTCTTTTATTTTTATTTTTTTGGAGAATTCTCTTCGAAATTCTCTGCTGTATTAGTTCATTCTCACATTGCTATAAAGAAATACCCAAGACTGTGAGTCAAAAGAGGTCTAATTGACCCACAGTTCCGCACAGCCAGGGAGCCCTCAGGAAACTTACAATCATGGCAGAAGAGGGAGCAGGAACCTTCTTCACAAGGCAGGAGGAGAGAGAGAGTGAAGTAAGAGCGAAGTGGGGAGAGCCCCTTATAAACGCAACAGATCTGTGAGAACTCACTCACTCTGGCAAGAACAGCATGAGGGAAACGACTCCTATGATCCAATCACCTCCCTCCCTTGACATGTGGGGATTACAGGTCCCTCCCTCCACACGTGGGGATTACAATTTGAGTTAAAATTTAGGTGAGGACTCAGAGCCAAACCATATCATATGCCTTGTCTCTCTAAATTAAATGTTTCCTGTCTTCTGCAAAGTTGTGACTTTCTGTTCACCTATTTTCTGAATTTTAAGTCTCTATAGTCATCTTTGTTTTATTCCAATACATCAAATGGTTTCCCAAGAGAAGATGTGTTGGAAGTTAAATCTTCTGATTTCTGATATTTAAAATAACTACATTTACCTTTAATTGATTGCAAGGGTGAATATAGAACTCAAAGAAATTTTCGATGAACCTTTGAAAGTATTTCTTTATTGCCTTCCCGTAAACAATATTGTTACTGAGATGTATGCTGCCAGTCTGATTACTTTTTGTATTTTTTTTTGATAGGTGGCAATTTTCCTGCCATTCTATAGGTTTTAGGTTTTTTTATTTATTTGGATTTAGAAATGTCACATTGAGGTTGTTAAGTGAGCTGATTGTCATTTCATTTGATAGTTACTATTGGGTCCTTTTAATGAGAAGAATCCTGTTTAACTTTAGCTCTGAGTCACTTTTTTCTATTGTTGTTATGATTTTGAGAATATTAATTATCTACATTCTTTCTGGAATTTCAAAGATCAATCACTGTACCCACTGAATTACATTTTCTTGAATTTTTTTGCTTATTTATGTTCTGTATTCTGAAATATTTTTCTTTAACTTGATCATTGGACAATTCCTAAGAACATTATTTTTGTAATATAACTTTAGTTACATAGAACCCTTTCCTGTTTTCTCTTTTTCTGTATCTCCATGTTGTTATTTTATAACTGCATTAAATACTACATCTATAAAAATATATTAATATTTTAAAAGTATTTTCATACAAATTATTGTTTATCTATTTTCCTCTTCTTTCATTTATTATCTAAGTGTTTTCTTTTTGTTTTTAATTTTGCACCTGCTCCTTCATACTTAGGATTTAATCAAATGAATTTGTATCTTTTTTTCATCCTTAGGGATATGTCAATAAATGAACAACCCTGAGAAGTATGTACACGAATTTCTTTTGACTGGTCAATATCCTGAGGTATGAGGTTGCTTGAATGCTTCCCAAGCATCTTGGGTACCAATGCCTACATTATCTGTCTGAATTCTTTGCCAGGAAGTAGTCTCTTTGTTTGTAGAAAGAATACTTTTTTCTCTTTCAACTTTCAGTGTAAACACTAAACTGTAGCTTTTTTTTTCTCATGATGGAGGAAAAATAAAAGTTCCACTAAAGATCGTCAATAAATTCTCCTGTTTTTAGCATCACCTTTCCCTCCTGCATTCCTAGTGTGTGTATTTCCAAGTTTCAAATCTTTCCAAGGTATGACGAGACAGACCTGAAAATGCCTTGGCTGCTGTCTTCTCTGTGGTGTTCTGAGTAGTTGTTTTTCTATATGTTTTTCTGATCAATATTTATTCATCTATGTCTTAAACTTTGGAGGAAAAATTAAATTTCTTGCCTGAGGTGGCCCTCTTTTATTTTTCTCATTTTTCTGAACTTACGCCTTTTTATTCATTTACCACCATTGTAGTAAGTCCTGTGAGGTTAAGGAGATAATATCATCTTTAATCAAAATACCAATCTTCTAAGTAAAAATATCTGAATTCATGAGAAAAACATGCAATATATGTTGCTAAATGGGCTTTATTTTCTTTAATACATATAATATATAATGTAAGACATAGAAGTAAAGCAAAAGATTAGAGTGGTAATGGCGTGATGTCTGTAAAGAGGACCTAATGTGTGAAGATTTTGACTTTGAAGATTCAGAAGAAAGACAGCTTCCTCTGGGAGCGTGCTGGTGCAGCTGATTCTAAAGGTGGAAGACAGGAAAGTTGGAAAAAATTGCTGTCAAAGTATTGCAAGTATTTGGAACCATTGCAATTTAGCACTAAAGTGAGAGCCAAGACTAATTTCAAAGACTGCTGAGGATTTGAGGTCCATTGTAGATTGAATTGTGGTTTTAAAATACAGTCAAGAAAGTTTTTAAAAAATTTCTAAATAATTATATTACACTGTAAATAGAAACCTATGGAACTCACAGTACTGACAATGCTCATTATTATGGAATTATACCATCCTATTGAATAAATATTCCTCTATCTCTGGACATTCAATTTGTCATCAACCTTTAACTTTTATAAACAATGTGGCAGTAGTGTCATAGATGTGGAATTTTTAGAAACATATTTCTAACAGTGAGACTACTGAATCAAATGACTTGATCAATATTATGCACCTTAAATGTTTTAAAAAATTGCATTCAAGAAAGTTGAATCAATTTGGGTTGCCACAAGGTATCCATTATTGTACCAGTTTTACTAAAATCTCAGCGCATTGGGCAATACAATGATTTGGTTTGTTAATATATAGTGTGTGCTGCAGTAATTATTTTTGTTAGCATTTATTTAACTTTTTCATTTGTTCATTTGAAAATTGTGATATTTTTTGGTTGATTTTAGTTTTCCTCTGCCCTTATTAATATATTCTATATTAGCTAGGAAAATACATTTTTATTTTAATTAATTTAAATTTTATCTTTTTTCGTAATTGAATTAACTACAAAATTCAATAGCAATATTATTGAGTAAATATAACTTACTGAAAATCTATTTAAAACTCAGCATTTAATAGAGCAGGGGCTAGCAAACTTTTCATAAATGTCAGATAGTATGTACTTTAAACTTTGAGAGCCATAGTGAGTCTTTGCTGTAACTATTCAGTTCTTCTGTTGTATCTGGAAAGCATCCATAGAAAAAAAAATGAACAAAAGGGGAAGCCTATTTTCAACAAAAAAAAATATTATTTACAAAAATAAGTCACTGGCCCAGCAGTACCTAATTTCAAGATATACTATAAAACAAGAGAAATTACAGTAGTGTAATATTAGTAAAATGATATGCATTTAGATAAATGAAACAGAATAAGGAAACCAGATATTATCTATGAAAGGCAAATTGATATTTGACCAAATAACAGGACAATTTAATGAGGGAATAAACATCTTTTTTTTTTTTTTCAAAAAGTGCTGGAGCAATTCTAAAATCATGCAGGAAAAAACTTCAATCTTTACCTTTCACCACACAAGAATTAACTTGAAATAAATATTAAACCTCAACATGAAAGCTAAACTAAATACACTTAGGAGAAAATACAGGATAAATGTAGCCAGTTTGTACAAGCAAACAGTTTTGGATATGACACAAAAATCATGAGGAAAAGACATTACTAAGTAAATGAAAAAGCAAGCCAGAAGCTGGAAGAAAATATTCTCATATCGCACAAAGGATTTGTATCCAGAATGTATAAAGAACTCAGAAGACTCAAATATAAGTGGATAAAAATCCAATAGATGTAGTAGAAAATGTCTGTCATTAAGTGCATGAATAATCAGTTGTATATTCATACAAATCAGAATTAAATAGGAATGAGCTACTGATGCATTCAGTGATGTGAATGAACCTATGGAACTTTATGCTGTGCTAAAGAAGCCAGACACAGAAGAGTACAAGTCATGTAATAGCATTCATGTGATACTCTAGAATAGGCAAGTTCAATCTATAGTGATAGATAGCAAATTACTGGATGCAAAGATTCAGGGTTGGTGATGTGGATTGACTGAAGAGTCACAGGGTAGCCTTCTGGAGGTAAAGAAGATCTTATAGCTTGATGGTGGCAATAATTTCATAATTTTCTTTGTGTCAAAACTCATCAAACCATACAATTAAAATGGTTATAGTTTATTGTGTATAAATACAGTTCAATGAAGGTAACCTAAAAATAAGGATTATTTTAATGATAACACTTTGGCCTTTAAACTTTATACCTTATATTGCTCCAGGAGCTATCTTTCAATTTCTATTCTACAATACATTCATATTAATTAGATCTTTTGATATCTTAATTTTTTTCTTTTGTATTTCATATATTCTAGCTGACTTTTTGTTGAGTTCTTCCACTGTTATTTTCAACTAACAGTTGCTTGGAAGGCAGGATGGTTTACTCAATTGTTGCTACATTAGATCTTAAGCATAATTGTAGCTCAGTTTTTTAGCTTAAAATTAATTTGTTTGCCCATTGTTGGTAATTCTGAATACATTGATAAATTCAATAATGACTAATTTTTAGTACCAATAAAATATTTTTAATGACATGAGTATCCAAACAATTTTAAAAAGAAACATAACATTTGAGAAATCATAACCCAATTATAACAATATAAAGTTATTGTAATAAAATTATAATATAAAGTTATAATCAATGCAGTGTGCTATTGGGAGAATGATAGATATACAGATCAATGGAGTAGAGTAGGGACTCCAGAAATATACCTATAGAAATGTAGGCAACTGATTTTTGACAGAGGTGCCAGGGCAATTCAATGAAGAAAGGACAGTCTTTTCAACAAATGATGCTGTACAATTGTATATTGATATGCAAACAAAATTAAATTAAATTAACCCTCACTTAAAGCTCATACTTTATATAAAGATGAATTCAAAATGGATAATATATTTAAATGTTAAATGTAACACATAAAGTTTTAGAAGCAAATGTAGGAGAAAGTTGTCTTCATGACCTTGTGTTAGTCAATGGGTTATTTTATATGATGCCAAAAACATGATCTATAAAAAAGGGATAAATTGGACTTTTAAAAATTTTAAAAGCTACTCTATGAAAGACACTATTAAGTAAATGAAGGCTGGATGTGATGGCTCGTGCCTGTAATCCCACCATTTTGGGAGGCTGAGGTAGGTGGATCACCTGACGTCAGGAGTTCGAGACCAGCCTGGCCAACATGGTGAAACCCCGTCTCTACTAAAATTTCAAAAATTAGCTAGGTGTGGTGGCAGGCATCTGTAATCCCAGCTACTTTGGAAGCTGAAGCAGGAGAATCCCTTGAACCTGGGAGGCAAAGTTTGCAGTGAGCTGACATTGTGCCACTGGACTCCAGCCTGGGCGACAGAGTGAGACTCAGTATCAAAAAAAAAAAAAAAGAAAAGAAAATGAAAAGATAAGTCATGAACTAGTATTAAATTTTTGCAGTTCACGTATCAGGCAGAAGGCTCTTATTCATAATACATAGCGAACACCCAACTCAATTAAAAATTAAACTCAATTAAAAATAGGCAAATAGCAGACACTTCACCAAAGAGTGTAAGAGAAGTCATGTGAAAATTTGTCCAGCATCCTGAACAATTAGAGAAATGCAAGTAAAAACCAAGAGGAGGTAACACCATACACCTATAGGATAAAAAGCTATTGAAAATACAAGTGCTGTCAAGGATGTGAAACACCTAAAACTTTCATTCTAACATGTTGGGAATGGAACATGATTTATCCACTTTGGAAAACAATTTGGCTGTTTCTTAAAAATGTTATATGCATATTTCCAAACTACCAGATATCCTACTATTTTGTATTTGTGAAAAGAAATAAAAGGCTACAATACCTATTATATTTTTAGTAGGAAGAATTGAAAACCTTCCAAATGTTCATCAATAGATGGACAAACACATCATGGTATATACATACAATGGAATATTATTAATTAAAAGATATATGCCATCTACCCACACAATTATATTAAGACTCTGAATGAATATGCTGAATGAAATAAGCCAGACAATAACAGAGTATGTGCTGTTTAATTCTTTTACTTTAGGGTCTAGATACTTCAAATATATAGTGATAGAAATAAATCAATTTTTGCCTGAAAACTAATTGTGTACTGAGGATCAGGCTGTAATAATTACAAACGGGTATGAAAAGTGTATTGGTGGAGATAAGTGTGTCCATCCTAATGCTTGTGATGATGGTATCAGGGTATATACACATGTCAGCATTTACAAAATTGTATACTTTAAAGAGATTCAGATATTTTGTTTGTTAACCATGTCCCAGAAAAAAGTAAACCTATTTAATAAGATAGATGATATTTTGTATCTATTTATTAAATATTTCCATGTATTTGTATTAAAACAAATAATTGCTATTGGGACATACTATTATTATATATACTATATGAAAATAAGGAAGCATAAACATAAATTGTTTATTCTGATCAATGCAGAGCATTTTATTTATTTAATAACTTAAAGTGGAGGAAAATTGATTGATGTTCAATTTTACCACAATAAAATGGTTTAGTGCCTTTTTTCAAAAAAAGAATAATCTATTTTTTGGTGAAGAACATACCTCATCTTGCATTAGGCAGGTATTATAATATGCATGTCATCTAAAAACTATGACTCTATATATCTTTTTTTATTAAAATTAAACATGTATTGATTTGAGTAGATGCCAATGGAGAAGATGCTCTACATCAAACTTATTATGAAGTAATGGTCCAAAGAACTAGAGAATTTATCATGCATTATCACAAATTTTTAAACCGGGAACACTTTGCATTTAACGTTGATTAAATCTGAAATTAACTAAACACTTCACACACATGTAGTGCATTAAGTCTGAAGCAGAAAGAGTTCCATATCATATCTAAACACACAAGTATTCAGGCACATGCACAAACACAGAAACAAATTTTCTCACTGTATCTTACTTCGATCGCATTTATTTATTTATTTATTTATTTGTTGTTTTGAGACAGAGTCTCGCTTTGTCGCCCAGGCTGGAGTGCAGTGGATCTCTGCTCACTGCAAGCTCTGCCTCCCGGGTTCATGCCATTCTCCTGCTTCAGCCTCCCTAGTAGCTGGGGCTATAGGGGCCCGCCACCGCGCCCGGCTAATTTTCGTATTTTTAGTAGAAATGGGGTTTCACTGTGTTAGACAGGATGGTCTCCATCTCCTGACCTCGTAATCCACCCGCCTTGGCCTCCCAAAGAGCTGGGATTACAGGCGTGAGTCACCACGCCCGGCCTTCAATTGCGTTTTTAAAATGTAGACGAAAACTAGATTCTTATCTTTTAGAATATTAAAAATGGCTGAGCCGTTGGAATTTACATTTCTCTTCTAATCATATCATGTAATCTATCATCAGTTCACAGGAATGTCTAGGCAATTAAGACCAAATTTTATAAGTCTAGAGAATCTAGAAATAATATTATATAACTCTTGTTTCACATGCAAAATAGATAACAGTAGTATTTTGTCAAATTTGAAAATTTTGCAACAGATGAAATAAAACATGAGTATCAATTCTGATAATGGTTAACTATGTAATAAAAACTCATTAGAAATGTCAAAAAATATTTAAAAATATCTATTTAAAGACATGAGAGAAGTACAAGGGCAAAGAGATTCCCATGGCAAAGATCTGTAAAAGGAGAAAGCCACTAGATAGGGGCTTAAATTTTTTCCCCTTTTTCCCCCATAGCAATTGTTAATTTTAAAGTATAAGCAGTTCCTGAGAGATTGAGAATCTGAACAGAGATTTTGGCAGTCTCATAAGGACAGAGAGGCTAAGAAAAATTAGAATACAATGTATCACATGAGAGTTGATCCTGGTCACATCCTCAGAATTTTTATTGGATCTACCTAAGTTTACTTACTAGAATTAAGGTTGACTTATTAAATAGACCAGACTTCACAGTAATTGGTTTAATTCATTAAAGAAACAAAAATCCAAAATGTGGACATACATTATAGCCAAGCTCCTAAATCAATAAAGCAAAAACTAATAGAGCAGAAAGAAGTGTTACATAAAACCATTCCTTTATCTAGATATTTTTACAGTTGCTGCTTAGTAATTGAAATAATAAGTAGACAGAAAGTCAATAGAAGTATGAAAATCCTGAACAATGCTATGAAACTACTTGACCTACTGAAATTCATAGAATATCTTACCGAGCCACAGAAGATTACCTATTCTTTCCAAATACACATGAACTTTCATCATAATAGTTCATAATCTGAGCCATAGAAGTCATCTTAATAACTTTAAAGAAAATACAAGTATAGAGTATGTTTTATTATTATTAATAGCCCTCAATAGAGTTAATTTCCAAATTGTTAAAATGTAATATGTCGAAAATCTCAAAATATTTGGACATCAAAAGTGTACTGGCAAGTAAAAAACAGGATAAATTAGGAATTACAAGTAAAATTAGAAAATAGTTTTACTAAAACAAAATAAAAACAACATATCAAAATTGTGAAATACAGCTATGGCAATGCATAGAGGTAAGTTTATAGATTTGGATTCTTACTTTAAGAATATACTTACTTTAAGAATATAAATCCAGGAAAAAACCAGCAAATTAAATATAAACGAAATGAAGGAAATAACAGAAAACAGAGTGAAAGTCTGTGAAATAGAAAATACATAGAAGATTGGAAAAAGAAAATGGACAATGATAAATATATTCAATAAAACTAAAAAATGAAAAGAATAATACAAGATAAAACTCTATGTAGACTAACTAAGAAAAATAGAGAAATGTACATCACCAAATCAGGAATTGAAAAACCACATAATTATAGAATCTACAGACTTAATGTGATTAATAACCAAATATTAAGGACAACTTTATGCCAATATATTTAATGACAGATGAAATGAAAAACTTCCTTGAGAGACGAAAGTTACCAAAACTAAGCAAAGAATAATAGAAATGCTGAATAGATGCATACTCAATAAAATAAATTTATAAGTAAAAATCTTTCCACAAAGAAAATTCCAGATGCGAATGAATTCTATCAAATGGATGAAATCTAGCAATTAAAGAAGAATTATTACCAAAACTAAGCAATTTTTTCACAAAATAGAAGGAGCACTTCTAAACTCATTTTACAAGGCCAACATTAAATTAACATACAAACCAAATGAAAACATACAAGGGCCAGGTGTGGTGTCTCATGCCTGTAATCCCAGCACTTTGGGAGGCTGAGGCAGGTAGATCACTTGAGGTCAGGTGTTCGAGACCAGGCTGGCCAACATGGTGAAACCCCATCTCTACGAAAAATACAAAAATTACCCAGGTGTCGTGGCAGGTACCTGCAATCCCAGGTGCTTGAGATGCTTAGGCAGGAGAATAGCTTGAATCTGGAAGGCAGAGGTTACAATGGGCCAAGATTATGCCACTGCACTCCAGCCTGGGCAACAGAGCAAGATTCTGTCTCAAACCAACAAAACAACAACAACAACGAAACATACAAGAAAACTACATAGAAATATCTTTAAAGTACATAGATGCAAAAATATTTAATGAAATAGTAGCATATAAATATTTAGAATGATCACATTAACCTAGGGTGAGTTAATTCTAAAAAGGCAAGATTGGTTTAATAGTTAAAAAAAAAAAAATCAATCATTGTTACACTAAAAAAGGAAGTTTATCATTGTTTTAATAAATACAAAAAAAGATTTTGACAAAATTTAACATCCATTCATTATTAAAAAATTAACTCTCAGTATACAAGTAGAAGAAACTTCCTAATTAATTTTTTAAAAATCTATGAAAAACTGCTTACCTAGTTCTGTAACACTTTACTTATAAGATGGGTAAGCAATTAAAGATGTCTATTTTCGTAAATGAAATTGTATTTGGGTCCCAGGGACAAGATAAAGGCAGAATAATAAATAAAAATTATACAGATTTGATAAGTAACTAATATGGTTTGGATGTTTATCTTCTCCAAATCTCATGTTAAAATGAAATTTCCAATGTTGAAGATGCAGCCTGGTGAGATTTGTTTGATTATGGGGGCGGGTCCTTCATGAATAGTTAAGCACCATCTCCTCAGTAATGAATGAGTTTTCACTCAGTTCAGGTGGGATCTGGTTGTTTAAAGAGTGTGGTCCCTCCCTGCTTTGCTCTCTTGTTCTCACTCTTGTCACATGACCCACTTGCTCCCCCTTTGCCTTCTCATGATTATAAGCTTACTGAGTTCTTTATCAGAAGCAGATGATGGCACAACACTTCATGTACAGCCTGTAGAACCATCAGCCAATTAAATATTGTTTTTAAATAAATTACCCTGCCTCAGGTATTAGCAAGGCAAATGGACTAATACAGTAACACACACACACACACACACACACACACCCACACACACACACACAGACTGCATTATTTGAAGATGACATGACCGTGGATGGAGAAAATGATTATGAATTCCAAAACAACTATTACATTATACTAGATTATAATAAGTTCAGCAAGCTTGCAGGATATAAACTGATTTATTAAAATTATTTAATTAGGCATCCTATATAAGAAACATTTACTTAACCAAGACCACAACATTTTTTTTCAATTATTTTGTTCTAGAATTTTTTTGCGTTAGGCTTAACAATATTAATAATATTATTATAAATAATAATTGTTAATTGTGTGTTGCAAATAGCTATGAAAGGCATTAATATCATTTCTACTTTACAGATGCATAACTGAGTAAACTGAGGCTTAGAGAGGTTAATTAAATTGCTAACAGTTGGCTGGGCGCATTGACTTATGCCTGTAATCCCAGCACTTTGGGAGGCTGAGGCAGGTAAATCACGAGGTCAGGAATTCAAGACAATCCTGGCCGAGATGGTGAAATCACGTCTCTACTAAAACTACAAAAATTAGCCAGGCACGGTGGCAGGCACCTGTAATCCCAGCTACTCAGGAGGTTGAGGCAGGAGACTCACTTGAACCCGGGCAGAAGAGGTTGCAGCGAACTGAGATCCCGCCACTGCACTCCAGCCTGGGTGACAGACTGAGACTCCATCTCAAAAAAAGAAAAAAAAAAATTGCTCATAGTTAGTAATTGGCATATTGTTTTCTGATTTAAAATTCTTTGTTCTTTCACCTTTACACTGTCTTAGTTCATGATAGAGATGCTGGGCAGTAAATAGCTTATTTTATAACAACATTCTTTTAAAACTCATAGAAGTTTTCTGATAAAATCAGTTGATGGGTCTACATTTTGTGACAAAATAACCCACCTCTAAGTTCCGGTAATATAGAATAGGCTTAAATAGCCTATGTTCAACAGCAATGAGAATGTATCTGTAGTTAGAGTAAGGAACTAAGGAACATCTGATGCAATTATTGTGTAATGTAATCATTTGCCAACAGTGGCAGTTTTCTTTTGCATCTCTCACTTTCTAACCTTTCTCATTTATAATCTCATTCTATTTTTGCTTTTGTAATTACTGGGACATTACTGCATAATACTATTCAGTCATACCCTCAGGAAAAGTATGTTGCTAATCCCCTTGTTAGATCGACTGCCTAGGAATAAAGGCTGGCATCTTATTCTGTTCACATTCTTCAAATATAGTCAGTAATTCTGCAACCTGACAAGCAAATGGTCTAGCAAAAGGTCAGATCCTGACATTAACCATGTTAGGTAACAAGAATATGCACAAACGCTAATTTCATTTCCAACTGGCTGTTGAACACCGATATACATGCAACAAGTTGTTGTGATGTTGGAACGGTTAATATGCCTAAACCTGTCATAGCACTGAAGAATTGGCAGCCCTGATTGTTTTTGAAGATTTTGCTTCAAACAACAATAAAAAAATTTAGAGCCAGTCATCTCTGTCTTAGGCTGGTCCCAAACAAAAACAAAGTTAAATGGACTTCAAAGGGAAAAGCAGACTGTCCATCCACTGGGAAAGAAATAGAAGGGGGCAATCATGTGGCATCTATAGGAGAGAGGATGAGAAGAAAAACGGTTCAAATCCATTCAACTCAATCATCCATCAGTGGAAAATAACAAAACACAATAATCATTTAATGTAGTCAACCAATTATTTGGATCAAACACTAAAAATGAACAGAATTTAAAAAATTAGTGTATCCCTAGAGTCAGCTGATCACTGATCTCAATAACAATAACAAAATCTATCAGGTAAATATTTTCAAGACTCAAAATATTTTAGAATAGGTGTGAGAAAAAGGAATCTCAACAATAAAGTTTTCTGTGTCAATCTGTTGAGTAGGTCAGGGCATTTGGGAGCTGTAGTTTGGCAAATGCATTAGAAGCAATCATATTCCAACACAGCACATTTCTATCTTCAGAGTATTTGCTTGCCTCTATTCCCCTCCTTATAGAAAACTTTCTACCTCCATCCGCTCTCAGTTGACTGCCATGTTTTGTTTTCATTAACAAACAGAACGGAGTTAGGCTCATCTGCACTGCATGCTGACTGAACTGTGGGGACCAGTGGAAGTGTTTAGGATGATACCAGAAGGATTTGTGTGAAGCCTAATCTATTCAATGTCTTTAGTAATCAGTGAGAAAGAAAACTGTGTGATAGAATCCTTAGGGCTGCTAAATTGTTTGAAGTGCAATCATATAGGGATGCAGAAGAATAATAAAAATAGATATAGAACAATGACGAAAAGAGAAATGTAATATTGAAAGAAAACTCACAAATTCTTTCACAGTAAAATACGGAGCCCCAAATCCTTCAATGATTATTTGTTTTATGAAACGATGGAGTGACCTTGGAACTCAATAATTAAGCAAGATTCTCAGAATGAAGTTTGGGTAATTTAAGGAGGTTAATACTAAACTGTTTATTGTCCATCTGTCATTCTAAAATACGTTGCTTACCATGGATATTTAAATAGCTTTAATATCCCAATGATGAATTAATCCTTTTGTTTCAGTGATAGCCTGATGCTCTGTACTTCTGAAAGACTTCATGTAGTTTTCCAAAATATTCTGCAAGTTCAAATGTGAATCAAACATGATGAAGTAGGTGATAATAAATTTAAAAAAATATATCATTTTGGTTGTATATATAATGTGCTTGAAAAAAATTTTATTTTTTACATAAGGCAATTTGAAAATAGAAAGCTATTGGCAAATTAATTATTTTATTACCTTGAGCAATCATGAAGGTTGAAAGAGACCTACCAACAAATCAGGCTCACATATTAAGGTAGGAAGCTTTTGTGAGGAGGCTGGTGACACTTACATTCAGAAACATGTTGGACTAAGGAGAGCAAAAATTTTGATTCTCCAATCAGTACAAACTTGGGAATTGAAAAGAACAGTTATTTGCAGAGAAGCTCTGGAGAAGAAATAAAATGTCTCTTGCAAAGCACAGTCTGCAGGGGAAAAGGAAGAAGACAGTGTGTTCAAAATCATGAAATGATGCAAAGGTTTTGGCAAAGGATTCAAGAAAGGAAATGGGAAAGAGATGTAGCCAAATATGTAAAATGTCTAATTTAGGTATGTTGGGCAATAGTTCATTTGTGACAATGCTAACAGGATAAAGCATAAAATGTTTAAGCAAAAGAAAAAAAAGTTAATTAGTGAATAAAGATTTTCTGGATTGTTGAAATAAAATGGAAGTATTTTCCATAACGAAAAATAAGAACTGTATTGGAAAACTGCAATTGAGTTGGGAATATTATCAACCTTAGCATTAAACGTATTATAATGATATGTTAGAACAAATGCAATCCTCAGAAATGGATGGCCAAGACTTAATATATTTACAATAAATGCTCCTTAGTACCTGTGCCTTTAATTTTTTTTTTTTTTTTTTCTTAAAAGGCCTATTCTGAGAGCCAGTAGGAGCTATAATTTTATTACGGCCATGATGCTTTCAACCTAAATTTTAATGGTAAAACCTAAATTTAATGATAAAAAAATATTATTGATCATGTTCCCTGAAAAGAGTTTACATCTCAAAACCACACATTTTGGCTTGTTAGTCCACGTTCCTCTTTCGCCCTTGCAAGTCTTATCATCCAGAATTCAGTAGATACCATCACTAAGAGGCTAGTGCGGACAGCATAAGAAAAGTTTTGGAGAAAAGTAGAATGAAAATTCAAAAACAAGCTAATACATTTGAATTCTTGAGAGACTTTATTTTATTTTTTTAATAATAGTAAGTGTGAAGCTGAACAATAAGAACAATTTGTTTTCTGATTGTATTTATTTAACTATAGAAAGTGAATGAAGAGAAATATTTTCACTTTAAAGAAAGACATCAGTGTATTTGGGTCTCTGTATTTAGGATGAGGGAAATAGATTTAATGGCATTTAATGGATTGGAAGTGAAACAATTACTCCAATTAGCATGTACATTTAAGGTTATTTAGTTAAATGGAAATTTTGAATTTAGCATGGTGCAAGAATAGCTTGTTTCAGAGCTTTCTGGAGGGAAAATTTGTGCCTTTGACAGAAATATAGACACAAAGTCAGTTTGATTATCAAGTTAATAGTCATTTTTTCCCACATGTAACCAGAAACTGTATTATTATCACTATATTCTCTCTTGTCCATCCATACTGTAATGATGCAAATGAGGATTAATAAATGTTTCCACGTGTTGGGCACATGGCAATTGAATCTGTTATCTTGACTATTAAAAATTGAGGGCATTACTCTCCTTCCATATATCATCATCATGAAACTGTCTTTTTAAAACATACATATTTGAATTTAAATATATGCTCTTCCTTCATTTGGTAAATATTTAATAAGCCACTACTCTTTGCAAGGCACTCTTTTAAGCAAAATCAAGGAGACAGTGACAAGTACGCATGTTCAGGCATTATTTAATTCAGATTTCTTTACTTATAAGTCTCCTGCAAGGCACTGAATAATTTTCTAGATGCACTTTTACTCAAACTGCACTTATCTAGCACATTTTTTAATCAAGAAAATATTAAAATATTTTGTAATAGATTCGTGAGCCTCTAGACTTAGTTTTGTGTTACATTGTTTATTTTTTTTTAAGACTTTCACTTCGGTGTTTCTTCTGAATAGCTGTGGATTCTGGGTATATACTCCTAAAAATTACCCATGTAGGTAAATGTTTCTCCGTCACTGACTATGATTAAGCTCTTTTCCCCCCAGTTTTTAAATGTATGGAATATTGGGCACTTTATGGGAAGCTGCTGACTTCTTTAAGAAGGCTAGACGAAGAACTTCCAAGATGACCAATGGAAGGAAGTTTCCATATGAGAAAAGTGGCTGGATCTCTTATCCTCGTCTCCCTGGGAATTACTTAAAAAAATGTCCTTATTCATCACACTGTTACCATCAGCTGTAAGAAAATTCACTGATTATCTAACAACGTAAAACATTCCAGATCATACAAGGTTAGCAATGGAGAGAAACCTAACATGAAGTTTTCCCTTTATTACTAACATTTGAAAAATCAGTGCTCAATTTTATTAACTGTCAATAATAATAAATTTTTTCCTCACATAGTTCCTTTTTTAATCATAAATAGATTACTAAAGTTGAGGAAGCAGTAGAATGGTTCGAATTGAGAGACTAGAATAAAAAGTCAAGTAAGAGAACTTCTGCCATTTGGCATTGTTAGACTTCTTAATTTTAGCCATTCTATTGTGTGTGTAGTGATACCGTCACTGTTTTTTGTTTTGTGTGTATATGTGTGTGTGTGTGTGTGTGTGTGTTTGACGGAGTTTTGCTCTCGTTGCCCAGGCTGGAGTGCAATGGCGCAGTCTCAGTTCACTGCAACCTCTACCTCCCAGGTTCAAGCAATTCTCCTGCCTCAGCCTCCTAAGCAGTTGGGATTACAGGTACCCACCACCAAGCCTAGCTAATTTTTGTATTTCTAGTAGAGACGGGTTTCACCATGTTTGGCAGGCTGGCTTCAAACTCCTGACCTCAGGTATCTGCCCGCTTTGACCTCCCAAAGTGGTGAGATTACAGGCGTGAGCCACCGTGCCCAGCACCTTCACTGTTTTAACTTGCATTTCCCTGCTGACTAATAATGCTGAGCATCTATGTATATGGTTATTAACTATTTTTATATATTCCTTTGTGATGTGTATGTTCAAGTGTTTTGCCAATTTTTGGTTGGGGCTGTTGTTTTCTATTATTGGATTATAATAATTACTTATATATTTAGGACAAACAGTAATTTGTCTGATGTGTGCGTTGAGAATATTTTCTCAGAATCTGTGGTTTATCTTTTCATTTCCTTAATGGTGTCTGGCAAAATTAGTTGAAGACCAATTTATAATTTTTTTATGGTGAGTGCTTTTTAAGTCTTGCCTAATACATTTTTGCCTAACGTAATATCACTTAGATTTTCTCTTAAATTTTCATCTGGAAATTTAGGAGTCTAGCTTTCACATTTAGGATTATAATCCTACTCCAGAAGCTTTGAAGGTAGAAAAAAATGTTCTTAGTATCAACAGGTTGTCTTTCAGTCATACAGTACATTTATCTTTGCTTTTATTTTTCTATTTTTACTGTGATTTTTAAAGTAAATTAGAAGAGGTGTTTTTATAGCACGTTAACTATTTGCCACTTTAAATGGAAAATTTGATGCTTTTCTACACATTTTATTTACTTTTAGAATTACAACTTTTTAATATTTAGTAGTCTTATTGTAGTAAGTTTTACAGAAATGATCTGTCAATTTGCTGTCAGATTTATCAGCATATTCTCACATAAAATAGCTTATATTTTACTTTGTTAACTATATATTAATATATCAACTTTATTCTAAATTTGTATGTTTTTCTATTATTTTTACAGTTGAGTGCTATTTCTCTTTCATGTGTCTATAAGAGTACTAGCTTCTACACTCGCTACTTCATATAATTTTTACTTACAATCTAAATGAAAAAATAAAAGATTTTGTTTGCAGATCATGATAGAATTATCTAAAATTAAATCCTGGTCCATTTTTTGTATATCTCACATGCATTAGATATTTAAGTTGAAACATCACAGTTTACAACTTTATGTTGAAAAAGAGTACTAGTCATTTTCAAGGAGTAAAATTAAATCATTATTTTAATTCAGGTATTAACATACAAATATATCTCACTAAACAAATAGGGTGAAATAGCATAATTAAACAGGATGTAGAATAAACAAGATCTCATCACTAAGTGAATTGTGATACACTTATCTTTCTTCAACCTCCGTCAAACTCTATTAGGTGTTAAGATTTTATAGATTTTTGATAAAATGATCAGAGTGTCCTAAGAAATTTGAGTGTATTTTTTTCAATAGGTTGATTAAGAAGTGGCTTAATCTGAACAAAGTGATTTCTTGAACACAGGAGGTAGCATGCTGGTTGGCAAATAATTAGCTATTTTGAATATTATAGATTAGACCTTAGTAGTGAAAAAGAATACTACAAGTTTTTATGACAAATATTATGAGAAAAAATTATATGTCTAAATAAAAACATCAAGGAACCCTAATAGTTTATTTTTAATCAAAATTTTAATGTACTGCTTCATTTAAAATTTCTGAAAAGTACTGTGAATAACTTTCCAAATTGGCCAATTTTGACACATATTTCTCAGCTTCACATGCTTGCCATTTCCTAGTATTCTGTTTTTTAGAGCCCACTGAAATGTGAAACATAGTAAAATTTGCTTTAAATTGTTAGAACAAGAAATATTTTAATTTCCTGAGTGTGTATGGTCTAATGCTTTTAATTTAAATTTAAGTAGAAGAACTTCATAGCAAGAATGTGTCAGAAGTAGTGAAGTTTTTAAATTTACCTGATTTCTTTCCTCATTCTCCAAAATATAGCACTTTAGTTTATAAAAGAAAAAAACAGAATCAACAGTAATCAAAAAATGTAATTGCATCGATACCATTCATGACAAAATTAAGTGACAAAGTAAACTCCAAAATAATATCGGATAGTCCCAAACCACCAAGAGCAATAAAATGCAATTGTATAAATAATTATACATCAGGAAGTAAGAAAAGCAAAGTAAACTTTGATGACCTTGAGAGACAGACAATCTAACACAAAATCACAAAAAATATTTTTCCCCATACTGAGGGGTTCTCTCTTAATGTAGAAAGTGTGAGTAAATCAATATGAGACTAGCGAACTCTACAGTTGTTGTAGGCCCCAATTTACAGGTGGGAATAAAGAGAGGAGGAAAAGGTTGGACAAAGCCAGGTAGGATGGTTCCAATTAATTTTGGAAATAAAAGATGTAACCTTACTTCCAGGATACTGTCACAGATTGAGGAGGAACTGCAAAGAGTAGAATCTAAATTGAGTAAGACAGAGATTTCATGTGCAGAAAGATAGCCAAATAAAAGAGGGTGTATAGAAGAAAGATAAGGAAGTCTCAGAATTTAAAGGCGCAATTGTTGATTGCTTAATGATAGTATCATCAGAGCAATCAGAAGAGATATAAAGGTGGGAAATCTATCTTAAACTTCCCTCTCCTGTAAGAGGACAAAACATTTCAGCTGAAATCAAGCAACATAAGATTATGGTTAAGTTTTACAAAAAAATTATGATTTAAAACAATAATAATAAGACTGGTTTTATAGACAGTGAAAGTGTGAAAGAACAGCATGCCTCCAAGCAGAAGAAAATGTTAATACAGTTATTCAAAAATGATATGAAATTTAAAGTAGTGATGGATATAATGAAAAAAGGGCATAATTCATAGTTAAATTCTAAAATGACAGGATGGGACATAAAAAGACTTGTGAAGAGAGCTGATAGAACCCGGGATAGAATTAAAATCAAAGATAATTTGCTTTGAAATAAAGACTAAGCTAGGAAAAACACTAGAGCAAATATAATATCACAAGGTAAATATAAGATGAAAAAGAATAAATTTCTTTTTACTTAATCAAACAGAATTAGATAAATAGATAAAAGCATTTTACAGAAAGAGGGAAAGATAATTTATCTATATATCTATGTCTGTACTTTCATCTATATCCATCTATACCCATATCTATCTATCTAATCCAACATATGTGAAATATATCCCTAAATAGAAAACCAAAACCCTGGTAACACATAAAAATATTAAATATTATAATTTGATAAATAAACTTATATAAAGAAAACTTGAACTTACTTTTTGAAAAGTCTCACTGAATGAGTGTATTTAGAACAGCCAACACCAGGAAAATTGTGACTTTTAAAAATATATAGACAAAATGGACCAAATCATTTGTAAAGAAAGGGACAATCAGATTCACATCAGATTTTTTAAAAGCAACCATTTTGCCAGAAGACAATAGAGTAAGATATTGAGATAGCCACAAAAAAATGACTTTTAAATATAAAGACGTGCAAGACGTGCAATAAACATGAAATAAATTAGGGAATATTTTTCTCATGAGCCCATACTAAGGAATCTGCTTCTAACAAATAAACATTAGACACCCCACCAGATTGGAGAAGTATAAGCATAAGGACAGCTGTTAAACCATCAATATACACTTTTTCTTAGAAATAAAATAAAATAATATAGGAAGATAGTTTGTAATGATATATAACATATATATTGTAGAATATATATTGTATAATATGAATTTGAGATACAAAAAATATGTTCAGATAACATACACACAAAATATGCTTTTTTAAATGAGGGAAAATGGGAGATTATATGGCAAGAAGAATCAGCTCACTCATTGATTAGGTCTTAAATGAGAAGGAAGGGAAAGGGAAAATAGAGATTTTTACCTAATTTTAATGTTGCTTAATGCAGGGAGCCAAGAGATAGGATGAACAAAAAGGGGTGACTAATGATATTATAATAAGAGTATACAAAGGTGATCATTAGAACAAAAATACAATATTTAAAACATATATTTCTAAAATTATTAAATAGCCCATTTAAATAACAAAAGATGTGCCAAAGTAATAAGAGGTCAAATAAAGTAATATATTTATAGAAAAAAAACTGTATATATGCATATCAATCAGATATACCAGAACTGAGCTAAATATGTTAATCATATCAATGTATATATAAATAAATTTAACTCACCTATTAAAAGGGAAACCCAAACTTTAAGTTGAATGACAAATTTAAATACAAAACTATAGATTTTGCAAGGTACATAATAAATCATTTGAGTTTAGAAAAATTATGCTAAAATGAGGAGGTTTGGAAATATTAAAGGTAAAAAGATAGAGAAAGATATACCAAGCAAATTCAATTAAAAAAAAACAGACATCACAAATTTGATATCAGACATTGTGGAATTCAGAACAAAAAATTAAAAAAAGAAACAGAACTTTATATTGTAACTGACTAAAAACACAATAAAGGTATAATGGTCACTAGTATTATGCATCCTGTGAAAAAGGAAAACCTTTCTTCAAGTAGTTACAGAGATGTGAAGAGAAAGAGAAATCGTACACTAATAGTAGAAGTACACTTAATAGAGGTAATTGACTAAAAAACACAATAAAAGTGTAATAGTTACTAGTATTTATGCATCCTGTAAAAAAGGAGAAACTTTCTTAGTTACAGAGATGTGATGAGAAAGAGAAAATGGCACTCTAATAGTAGAAGTACACTTACTACATGTAATTGACTAAAAACCACAATAAAGGTACAGTAGTTACTACTATTTATGCATTCTACAAAATGGAAAAACTTCCTTAAGGAGTTAGAGAGATGTGATGAGAGAAAATGGCTCACTGATAGTAGCATTACATTTAACACATGAAAGTCAAGTAGACAAACATAATTTTCAGCATACCTCCTCTGCTTATTAAGTAGATAATAGTCATAAAAGTTGATTATGTCTTAAGCATCAAGAGAAGCTTCATAAAATACAAAATAGAAAAGTAATATAAGCAACATCTCTAAGCATAGTATAACAAAATTATTAGCTAGTTTTAAAGTAATTTAAAAGTCACTTTTAATTCTCTAAAGTTAGATAATTATTTTCAACCAACTTTTGGATTAAAAGAAAATATGGCAAAAATTTTTTTAAATGTTTTAAATGTTAGAAAATAATGACAAAAAGGAATGTATGATAAACCATATAACATAAATAAATCAATTAGGGAAAAAGCTTATAACATTAAAATGTTAAATAAAAATATAAAATGATAAAAATAAATGCCTTAGCACTGAATCTAAAAAGCAAAATAACAAAAGATTACAAAACAAAACAAGGAAAAATGGAATGTACAAACATAGTATTTATATAAAAACAAGCACACCAAAAAGCTCAGTAGAATAAATAAGTTTTGCATAGGATTGTGTAATATAGTTATACATTTTGAAATAGTCTTTAGATTTTTGCCATGTCTTTTCTCATAATTATATGGTTAGAATGTTTTCTAGTTTATTAACTTTTTCAATCAGATATAGGATATTGTATGAGGCCATTCTTGCATAGCTACAAAGAAATGCCTGAGACTGGATAATTTATTAAGAAAAAAGGTTTAATTGGCTCATGGTTCTGTAGGCTTTACAGGAAGCAAGGTGCTGGCATCTGCTCAGCTTCTGGTGAGACCTCAGGAAGCATTCAATCATGGCAAAAGGCAAAGGGAAACAGTAAAATTCCATGGCAAAAGCAGAGGCAAGAGTAAGATAATGGGAAGGGGAGATGTCATACACTTTTAAGTAATCAGATCTTGTGTGAACTCAGAGCGAGAAGTCACTTATCACCAAGAGGGATCTGCTCCCATAATCCAAACACTTTCCATGAGGCCCCACTTCCAAGATTGGGGATTAAAACTCAGCATGAGATTTGGGCAGGGACAAATACTCAAACTATATCAAATATTGAATTAATAAAGCAGAAAACATCATAATCATATAATCAAAAGAAAAGTTACAGCACAAATCTAAATATTATTTCAAAATATATGACTGTCACAATTCTCTGTAAGTAAACTATTTTGAAAAGCTAAAAGAAACAAGCAATTTTCTGGAAAAAAAAATACGACCTAAAGTGACACTAGTAGAGATAAAAATTTTAGAAAGACATTTGCCTTAGAAGATATAAAATTTAAAGTATTATCTCTTAAATGTATCATTTCTAGGAAGTTTCAAAAGGGATTTCTGCCAACAAATACAACTAATAATAATTTTAAAATACCAAAAATAGGAAAAGAAGGAAAACCTCTTATTTCTTATTTCTTAAAGTTAATGAAACTTTAATTTCAAAACCTGACAAAAATCACACTATAAAAAAAAACAAAAGATAAATTTCATTTATTATGGATATTGATAAAATAATAACTATGCAAAATATTAACAAACAGAATCCCATGACACATTAAACATAATACATAATGAGTTAGTGGGGTTAATTCTTATAATACAAGGATAGTTCAGTATAGGAAAACCATCAAGATAATGTGTCATATTAATAGTATAGGAAAAAAATTAAGATAATCTCTTTAGGTATAGATAAATAATACATATTTTGAGACCTATGTATACTAACAGTAAAAATGAATAGATAATTCAATAACATTATAAAATATATGAATTGTGGTCCTAAGGGCAGTATCTTACTTAATGGGGACACATCGAGGCTTTAATGATAAAATTGGAAATGCAATTAAGATGTCCATTATTCCACTTTTCTTTAATATTGTATAGGAACTATTACTCAACATTGTGTTGGAAATATTCGAATAGAAAATAGAAAACAATTATAGGTATAAATTGAAAGAAGTAAAGCTGGAGGGGCAGTGCAAGATGGCAGAATAGAAGCCTACACCATTCATATCCCCACCCTACTTTATAACGAAAACACCAAATTTTAACAACTTACTCTAGACGGAAAAGCACCATCACAAGAACCAAAAATCAGATGAGCAATAATAGTACCTGGTTTTAACTTCATATCAGTGAAAGAGGCTTTGAAGAGTGCAGACACAGTCTTGAATCACTGATGCCACTCTTCCCCCATCTCCTGGCAGCAGCCATGTGTGCACATGGGGAAGGGAGAGCAAAGTGACTGTGGGACTTTATATTGAACTCAGTGCTGCCTTGTCACAGCTGACAGCAAAGCTTTGCTGGGCTCAGCCAGTGCCTGAACATGGAGGGAGCATTTAGATCAGACTTAGCTAGAGGTGAATCTCTCATCCCAGTGGTTAGAACTTGAGTTTCTCAACAAGCCTCACCACTGTGGGCCAAAATGCTCTGGGGTTTCAAATAAACTTGAAAAAACACACTTCACCTATAAAGATACACATAGAATGAAAATCAAGCAATGGAAAAAGATATTCCTTGCCAACAGAAATCAAAAAAGAATGAGAATAGCTATACTGATATCACACAAAATAGATTTCAAGACAAAAACTGAAAGAAAGGGCAAAGAAGGTCATGAAATAATGACGAAAGGGACAATTCAGCAAGAGGATATAATGATCGTAAATATATATTCACCCAACACTGGAGCACCCAGATATATAAAGCAAATGTTATTTACTTAATAATATTTACTAATACTAAAGAGGAAAACAGACTTTAATAAAACAATGGCTGGAGACTTCAACAGTCCACTTTGAGCATTGGACAGATCTCCCAGACATGAAATCAACAAAGAAACATAAGACTGAACCTGCACTATGAAACAAAAGCACCTGATAGATACTGACACAACATTTCATCCAAAAGATGCAGAATACACATTCTATGTTTCAGCACCTGTCTCAAGGACAGATTATGTTAGATCACAAAACCAGTCTTAAAACATTAAAAATAATTGAAATAATAGCAAGTATCTTCTCTGACCACAATGGAATAAAACTAGAAATCAATAAGAAGAGGAATGTTGGAAGCTACATAAACACATGGAAATTAAATAATACGCTCTGGTATGACCAGTGGGTCAATAAAGAAATTAAGAAGGAAACTGAAAAGTTCTTTGAAACAAATAATAATGAAAACACAACATACAAAAACCTATGGGATATAGGAAAAGCAGTCCCAACAGGGAAATTTATAGCCATAAATGCCTACATTTAAACACACACACACACACACAAAACTTCAAATAAATAACCCAAGGATACATCATAAAGAACTAGAAAAGCGAGAGCAAGCTGGACCTAAAATTAGTAGAAGAAAATAAATAATAAAGGTCTAAGCAGAAATAAACAGATTTGAAATGAAGAAAACAATACAAAAATGTGAAACAAATTTTTTTTTAAAAAAACAAACAAAATTGACAAATCTTTCATCAGAGTAATGAAGGAAAAAAGAGAAAAGACCCAAATAAAGTCAGAGATGAAAAGAGAGACATTACAATTGATACCACAGAAATTCAAAGGATCATGAAAGATTACTGTGAGCAACTATAGGCTAATAAATTGGAAAATCTAGAGAAAATACATAAATTCCTAGACACATAAAACCTACCCAGATTGAACCAGGAAGAAAGCCAAAATCTTAACAGACCGATAACAAGTAATGAGATAGAAGCCATATTGAAAAGGCTGTCAGTTAAGAAAAGTCTAGCACTCAATAGCTTTATTGCTGAATTCTAACAAACACTTAAAGAAGGACGAACACAAATCATACTCAAGCTATTGCAAGAAATATTTACAAACTCATTATATGGGGCCAGTATTACCCTAATACCAAAACGAGACAAAGACGCATTAAAAAAAAAAAACATAGACCAATAACGCTGATGAATATTTATACAAAAATTCTCAACAAACTATTACCTGACTGTACTCAACAATACATTAAAAAGATCATTGATAGTGACCAAGTGGAATTTATCTCAGGGATACAAGCATGGTTCAACACACATGAATCAATTAATGTAATACATCATGCTAAAAGAATAAAGGACAAAAGTCATATGATCATTATAATTAATACTGAAAAGCACTTGATAAAATTCAACATCCCTTCATGATAAAACCCCCAAAAAACTAGGTATAGAAGGAGCATACCTTAGCATAATAAAAGGAATGTATGACAGACCCACAGCTACTATTATATTGAACGGGAGAAAACTGAAACATTTACTCTAAAATCTGGAAGAGGACTAGTATACCCACTTTCACCCTGTTATTCCACAAAGTCCTCTCTAAAGCTATTGGAAAAGATAAAGAAATAAAGGGCATCCACAGTGGAAAGGTAGAAGTCAAATTATCCTTGTTTGCCGATGATATGATCTTCTATTTGGAAAAACCTAAAGAATCCACAAAAAAGCTATTAGAACTGATAAACAAATATAGTAAACTTGAAAGATATAAAGGTCCACATACAAAAATTAGTAGCATTTCTATATGCTGACAGTGAACATTCTGAAAAAATTTAAAAAGGTAGTGTCACTTCAAGTAGCTACAAATAAAATAAAATACTTAGGAATTATCTTAACCATAGAAGTGAAAGATCCTACAATAAAAACTATAAAACACTGATTAAAGAAATTGAAAGGGACACTGAAAAATGGAAAGATAATCCATGTTTATGGATTGGAAGAATCAATATTGGTAAAATGTCCATACTTCTCAAAGCTATCTACAGATTCAATGCAATCCCTACCAAATACCAATGACATTCACAGAAATAGAAGAAACAATCCTAAAACTTCTATGGAATTATAAAAGACTCACAATAGCCAAAGCCATCCTGTGCAAAAAGAACAAAATTAGGGGTATCACATTACTTGAATTCAAATTATACGCTGAGCTATAGTAACCCAAACAGCATGGTACTGACATGGAAACAGACACATAGACAAATAGAACAGAATAGAGAATCTAAAAACAATTCCATACACCTACAGTGAGTGCAGTTTTGGCAACAGTGCCAAGAACATACATTGGGGAAAGAACAGTCTCTTCAATAATTGGCGCTGGGAAAACTGGGTATTGATATGCAGAAGAATGACACTAGACCCCTATCTCTCACCATATGCAAAAATCAAATCAAAATGGATTAAAGACTTACACCTAATACCTGAAGCTATGAAACTGCTAAAGGAAAACTTTGGGGAAACTGTCTAAGATGTTGGTCTGGGCAAAGATTTCTTAAGTAATACCCACAAGCACAGGCAACCAAAGCAAAAATAGACAAATGAGATCACATCAGTTTAAACAGTTTCTGCACAGCAAAGGAAACAATCAAGAAAGTGAAGAGACAGCCCACATAATGGGAGAAAATACATGCAAACTATCCATCTGACAGATTAATAGCCAGAGTATATCAGGAGCTCAAACAGCTCAATGGGAAAAAAATCTATTTGATTAAAAAATGAGCAAAAGTTCTGAATAGACATTTCTCAAAGAAGACATACAAATGGCAAACAGGCATATGAAAAGGTGCTCAACATCATTGATCATCCAAGAAATGCAAATCAAAATTACAATGAGATGTCATTTCACCCCAGTTACAATGGCTTTTATCCAAAAGACAAGCAGTAACAAATGGTGGTGAGGATGTGGAGAAAAGTGAACCCTGGTACACGTTAATGGGAACGTGACTTGGTACAGATACTATGGAGAACAGTATGGAGGTTCCTGAAAAATCTAAAAATAGAGATACCAACCTTATGATCCAGCAATCACACCGCTGGGTATATGCCCGAAAGAAAGGAAATCAGAGTATCAAAGAGCTATCTGCATTCTCATGTTTATTGTAGTGCTATTCACGATAGCCAAGATTCCGTAGCAACCTAAGTGTCCATCAGCAGATGAATGAATAAAGAAAATGTGGTGCCTATACACAAAAGAGTTCTATTCCACCACAAAAAAGAATGAGTTCTTATCAACTGCAACAATATGAATGGAATTGCAGGAAATTATCTTTAGTGAAATAAGCCAGACACAGAAAGACAAACTTCTCATGTTCTCACTCATCTGTGAGAGCTAAAAAGTGAAATAGTTGGACTCATGGAGATAGAAAGTAGGATGATGGCTGCCGGAGGCTGGAAAGGGTAGGTTGGCAGGGAGTGGGGATGATTAACAGGTATGAAAATATAGTGTTATATAATGAATAATATCTAGTAGTTGATAGCACAACAGGGTAACTAAGTTCAGCAATAATTTATTGTATACTTAAAAATAACTAAAAGAGTATAATTGGAATGTTTATAGCAAAAAGAGATAAGTGCTTGAGGTGACGGATACCCTATTTACCCTGACATGATTATTATGCATTGTATGGCTGTATCAAAATATCTCACGTACCCCATAAATTTATACACATACTATGTACCCATAAAATTTTTAAAATTAAAAATTAAGAAAAAAATTTGCTCGCTGCCTTTTTCATACATTTTGTAAAATGGTTTTGCATTATTAAATTGTTGAAAAAATAAAAAAAATTTTATGATAATGTTTAATTGTAATTCAGTTTTCAGTATCTATGAATTATGTGTTTTGGAAACACAACCATGCTCATTTTTAATGTATTATCTCTGGCTACAACAGCATAGCTAAATGGTGTGACAGAGACCATATTGTCTGCAAAACCTGAAATATTTACTATATGGCCCTTTACAGAAAATGTTTACCAATCTCTATTTAGACAAAAGAATGATATCTGTAATATACAAAAAACTTTTAAAAATAAATAAATTTTAAGGCTGGGAGAATAAAATAAATAAATTTACAGGCTCATGCCTGTAATCCCAGCACTTTTGGATACTGAGGCAGGTAGATCTCTTGAGCCAAGGAGTTCAAGAACAGCCTGACAAAATTGTGAAACCCTATGTATACACCAAAAAAAAAAAAAAAAGGCCGGGCACGGTGGCTCAAGCCTGTAATCCCAGCACTTTGGGAGGCCGAGACGGGCGGATCACAAGGTCAGGAGATCGAGACCATCCTGGCTAACACGGTGAAACCCCGTCTCTACTAAAAATACAAAAACTAGCCGGGCGAGGTGGCGGGCGCCTGTAGTCCCAGCTACTTGGGAGGCTGAGGCAGGAGAATGGCGTGAACCGGGAGGCGGAGCTTGCAGTGAGCTGAGATCTGGCCACTGCACTCCAGCCCGGGCGACAGAGCGAGACTCCGTCTCAAAAAAAAAAAAAAAAAAAAAAAAAAAAAAAATCAGCCAGGCATGATGGTGTGCATCTTTGATCCCAGCTATTCCAGATACTGAGGTGGGGAGATCGCTTGAGGACAGGAGTTGGAGGCTACAGTGAGTTATGATTGCACCACTGCACTCCAGCCTGGTGACAGACCTAGAACCTGTATCAAAAACAAAACAAAACAAAACAAAAAGAAAAAAAAAAACCACAACCAAACAAACCAAAAAAAAAAAAAAAAATACAGAAATTCAAGAAATCCCAACACTTAGTAGAAAATAAGAGAAAAGATACAGAGTTTACAGCAAAAATCCCACAAATGGCTCTTGAAATATGTAAAGATTCCCAACCTCACTTAGAATAAGAGAAATGTAAAATTGAGGTGACTATTATATTGGCAATGTGGGCAATAACCCAAAACTTTAGTGAGGAAATAAGTACTAGTATATGTTATTTAAGTGTATGCAAAATGTTATAATCTGATGTCAAATATGTTACAATCTTATATCATAAAAGAAGAAATAGGAAAACTATGTAAAAATTAGGCATACATTTATCTTTGACCCAGCAATTCCATTTCTAAGAGTTCATCCCACTAATATAATCATGAATGGAAATATTCACAAGACCCTTTAATAGATCTGTTTATATTAGCTAAGAAATAGAAAACAACTTCATGGCCATTAGTACAGAACTACTCAAAGTATGGTATATTCCTGAATGGATCACTTTGTAACTAAGAAAGTAATAAAGGATATTTCTAAATAGTTTTATAGTAGGATTTCCAGATTATATTTAATGGAACACATCAAGGTAGAGAAAAATACATATAGTATATTAGCATTTATTTACCTATCTATCCATTTAACAAAGATGGTTGAATATATGTGTATATTTAATTATATCTAAATGGAAAGGTAAATAAGTTCAATAATGAGAGAAAGTATGAGTATGGTAGAGGATAAAGCAATATTAACTAGATTTTCCTAAAGGTAACTTGTTTTGTGGATTTTATTTTTGAAAATGTTACATACTTTACCTAATTATAATTCTAAAACAAAATTTAGTTATATTTTCTGAGAATTAAGAAAAAAGTAACAGATGACTGACTATAACTGTGTATAAAGGGATTCGTTAAAATTACCACATCCCAGGTGGTATAAACATAAGGACAAAAAGAAGTGCAAAACAAAAATCTTAAAGTGTTTTCATCAATGACTGTGTTGGTATAATGGTGGTATTATTTTGAGACTGTTATGTTTGTAGTGTGTGATGAAACAAAAAAGGAATTAGGTTAGTATCATTGAGATCGGGATTTTCAGAATGCAAAAAATAAGAAATTTATGCAAGATTAAAGAGTTAAGTTAAAATTCCAAGTCCTGAGTTTAAACTAAATATCAATGTGAGCTTATGAATTATTTTATCAAAAACTAGTATTCCCTGCTTTATTTCACTGAAAAGATCTAGAAACAATGACCAATCATAGCACTGATTATTATCTCTAAATATCATATCTCACTAAAATGAACTAGGACTCTTTGGAGAAGCAGCTGATTCCAGATCTAGAAATACCTGAAATGTACCTGGAGAATTGTCATTAACAAAACAACAACAATAACAATAACAACAAAAAGAAGTTATCAAACAGTTCTGAATCGGAGTCAAATGACCAGGAGCCAATTTATTTAAGCACTGCTGACAAAATTTGGGTCAATTTGAGCATGAATATAATAACATTAGAAGTGGATTAAAACATTTCAAATATATTTAAACCCATGAATTCATAATGAAACAAAAAAAATTAAAAAGCTCATTAAGCACATTTGAAGGATGCTAGCGAACCAGTTATTTCTGGAAACCTGATAAAGAGAAAGAATGAGGAGTTTGTCTGCCTTTACTGTATAAGTCACGGCTCAGGATACCAAAATAGTTTATATGGGAAAACTAATCTCATTACAGAAGAAATTCAGGTAATGGGGCAGTTGAGAGGAACACGTTAAACAACACCATAGAATGCAATTTGCAAAACATGGACTGTGCAGAATCTACAGAGCAAATGGCCCAGTTTCTTCAAAGACCAAATTGCAAGGAGGAAAAAAAGAACAAAGAGTTGGAACTTGCCATGATGGCAGACGGATGATTTCTGAATTTTCTGGTTTCACTCCATGCATTGCCAAAGTGTACACATGAATTTTCTTGCTATACTGGGTTTGGGAACAAATATTGAAGGCTTTTGATCCAAATTATAGAACATATTGGGAGGTGGCACTTCTTCAGTTGTGCCCTGATGTAACTAGAGTAGTTACATAGACTGGCATCTGTTTTATGGATACCTTAGTAGTCCTGGCAACCAGCTTGCAGATGGACAGCATACCAAACACGAACAGTGTAGCTTAGTCTTTCAAAACAACATATTCTAATTAGAAGTGGTAATCATAAAACAAAGGTTTCATCTTTTGTTTCTCCGTCCCTTTCTTTCTTGTTTTTTTCTCTCACCAGTTTCTTTGCTAGACTGTTTTGTGGAATAGCTGGTGTGATTTTAAAAAAAGAGGTTTATCAAACAATACACAAACAGACATAACTTTACAGGTAAATTGCCTAAAACCTGCTATTTATCTTTTAAATGCTATTTATTTTTCTAATGCACAAATAGAACATTACTATAGAAATTTCAGAGTCCATGACTGTGTAACAGCCCAAGTTTTGGATGGCAGAAATGGTCTTCTGGAAGAGAGAAGGGCAATGCACAGTTCAGTTCCTCTGGGGTCTGAATTCATCCTGCTTGTTGCTTTACCACTATTCTTGCGTCTTTTGTAATCTAGAAATTAGTAATGGGGCTCATAGCGGGAAATTCATATCAAGAAAAGTTAATTGATAACTATAATACAATTAAGGAGGTAAGAAAATGACTATTCCTGTATCTCTATCTTCTAAAAAAGCTTGAAACAACTGAATCAGATAAAGAATTTTTAAAAATCTCACAAAAAACAAAAGCAAGAAAATACCAATGCCCTGATTTTTTTTTAAAGAAACCAAAACAAACAAAAAAACAACAAAACTTCTTATTTTGTAATGTTTGATTTACAGAGAAGTTGCAGTGATAGTACAGAATTTCCACACACACCTCACCCAGTTTTGCTGATTCCTAACATCCAACATTACTGTAATTTATTTGTCAGAATGAACACACTGAGATCTGTATATAACTATCAACTAAATTCTTGACTTTGTGTGGTTTTTGCTGGTTTTTCTATTAATATCCTCTTACAATGTGCTCTTCTGTTTTACAATGTCCATTACTACATTAAATTTAGTTGTCATATTGAGAGGTGACAACGTGCTAGCAGCCCTCGCTCTTGGCACCTCTTTGGCCTTGGCGTCCACTGTGGCAGCGCTTGAGGAGTCCTTCATCCCACCACTGCACTGTGGGAGCCCCTCTCTGGGCTAGCGGAGACCAGAGCCAGCTCCCTTTGCTTGCAGGGAGGTGTGGAAGGAGAGGTGCCGGCGGGAATTGGGGCCGCGGTGCTCAGGGGCCAGTGTGAGTCCCAGGTGGGCCCAAGCTCCACGGGTCCTGCACTCAGAGCAGCCAGGCAGTGAGGGGCTTAGCACCCAGGCCAGCAGCTGCAGAGGGTGTACTGGGTCCCCCAGCACCTCCGGCCTGCCTGCACCACGCTCGAATTCTCACTGAGCCTCAGCAGCCTTCCTGCAGGGCAAGGCTTGGGACCTGCAGCCTGCCATGCCCAAACCCCCCTGCAGTAGGCTCCTGAGCCTCCATGACGGGCGCCGCCCCCTGCTCCGTGGCACCCAGTCCCACTGACCTCCGGAGGGCTGAGGAGTGCAGGCGCCTGCCGTGGGACTGGTGGGCAGCTCCACCTGCGGCCCTGGTGCAGGATCCACTAGGCAAAGCCAGCTGGGCTTCTGAATTGGGTGGGGACTTGGAGAAACTTTATGTCTAGCTAAAGGATTGTAAATATACCAATCAGCACTCTGTGTCTAGCTCAAGGTTTGTAAATGCACCAATCAGTGCTCTGTGTCTAGCTAATCTAGTGGGGACTTGGAGAACTTTTATGTCTAGCTGGAGGATTGTAAATGCACCAGTCTGCACTCTGTGTCTAGCTCAGGGATTGTAAACACAGCAGTCAGCACCCTGTCAAAACGGACCAATCAGCTGTCTGTAAAACGAACCAATGAGCTCTCTGTAAAATGGACCAAGCAGCTCTTTGTAAAATGGACCAATCAGCAGAATGTGGGTGGGGCCAGATAAGGGAATAAAAGCCGGCTGCCTGAGGTAGGCAGAGACAAGCCCCTCTGGTCCCCTTCCAGTGTGTGGGAGGTTTGTTTCTTCTCTTTTTACAATGAATCTTGCTGTTGCTCACTGTTTGGGTCCACTGCCACCTTTATGAGCTGTCAACTCGTTGGGAAGGTCTGCAGCTTTGCTCCTGAGGTCAGTGAGACTATGAACCTACCAGAAGGAAAAAACTCTGGACACATCTGAACATCAGAAGGAACAAACTCTGGACACACCATATTTAAGAACTGTAACACTGGCCGCGAGGGTCTGCGGCTTCATTCTTGAGGTCAGTGAGACCAAGAACCCACCAATTCTGGACACAGTGTCTCCTGAGTCTCCTTAGGTATGTGACAATTTGTCAATCTTTGCTGTTTTTTATAATCTTGATGGTCTTGAGGTGTACTGGCTACGTATTCTGTAGAATGTCTCATATCTGGTATGTCTGTTGTTTTCTTAACAGTTAGACTGGGATTATGAGTGTTGGGAAATAACATGACCGAATGCCCCTTTTGTCACATGATATGGGGTGACATCCCCATGACATTACTGGTGATGTTCATTTTCATTACTTGGTTAAGATAGTGTTTTTCGAGTTTCTGTATTGTAAAGTTACTACTTTTCCTATTCCCACTCTATTCTTTGGAAATGAATGAGTCATTAAATCTAGTCCATCTTCAGGGAAGTGGGGTGTAGGGATTAGGTTTCACTCAGCAGATCTCTTACCCCCTCAAAGTATGCTTTCACTGAACTCACTAATGGTTAGATTATTGTTAAGTGGTTTTTCAATAAATGTGTGATCATTCACAGTTCAGTTGAAATATCTTCTCAGTTTTCTCCCATAATAAAACACAGAAAATGTGTTCATACTTAATTGTTACTGATTTTCTCTAATTTTACTTGGAGCTCTGTACTGCGTTGATAACTCTTTTTCCATAGATAATGCGCACCACTATTTAATGCTGTTGCCATTCTACTAACATCGTATTTACTTGCAAATAAGTCTCTTATCCATTTAACTTATGGTACATAGAGTCTTTATTTCTGTGAAATTGATAAGGAATTCTATTTTAGTACTGTTTGATCGAGGACTTTAAAATTAGCGAGCTTGAAAAGTGGACAGGTTTCATGCTAAACCTTTAAAATAGTTCTAATGATGCAGTTAGAATAAAGAAAACTATTCCTACTATCACTTCTGCCATATAATATATCATTGCAGATCACAGTCACTAAATTAAGACAAGAAAAGTGAATAAGATAAAAAAGTTGAATGTATGTGTCATTATTTGTAGACAGTAGTGTAATCTTAACAGAAAAATCAAAATAACCAATATGTGGACTATGAAGTTGATAAAATAGCTCAAGAAATTAGTTGAATTCAGGGACATCATTTAAATCATGTTGATTTTCTTTTATACCTGCATTAACTAATTAGAAAATATAATAGAAAAATTTCATTAGTTATGTAATTGATGCAATATAAATGAAACATACAAAAATGTGAAAATACTTCATGAAGTATAATTTAAAACTTTATTAAAGACTTTTAAAAACACTTGAATAAATGCAGAAATACAAAATATTCATGAATGAGATGAGCCATCAGTATAGCCATTAGTTATTTGGAATTTCAGTAATAATTTAGTGCAGTTACACTCACAATAAATTTCTTTGTTGCTCTGTTTCTTAGTGGGTGGATATTGACAGAAAAATTACAAGAATTTTAAAAAGAAGGCCAAGGTAAAAGAACTTTTTATCAGATATTATGAGATATTACAGTGCTATGATGAGTAAAACTACAGTATTCAGAAAGTATTAGACAAATAGAAGAGTAGAACACAACGGGTCGAGAAACATGCCTTCAGAGGTATTGCTACATAAGTTAGCTGTTTATCAACATAAAGTTATTTAATAAGTGGCTAATCATATGAAAAAAATTAGTTTCATGTTACACTGTTTACAAAAACGAGTTCTAGTTGTATTAAATAGCTAATAATGTCAAACTCAAGATAATATAACCAAAAAAGAATATATTTAAAATTTTATTAAACTGTACTAAAATCCTTATACCAAAAAATAATGAAAATTGAAATGTCATAGCCAAATAACAAGCCATAAGGAAATAGTCTTAATGTCTGTACATGATAAGATCTTTGTACTCAAGAGATACAGATATATTTTCTACAAACTTAACAAAGTGTAAAAAAAATGAGTTTAAAAATTAACAAGAGAAATAATAGGTATTTTCTAAAATTAGGGTATACTTTAGAGAGCGCTATAGCACAAATTTAATAAAACTAAATATATTATTTTTTATGACTCAACAATTCCACTTCCAGTTATATATTCCAGAAACACTTTCGTTTCTCTAGACCTGGAGATTTGTCCAAGAATATTTAGTGCCACATTATTCATAAAGTTGAAATGTTAAAAATATTTAAATGTTCATAGTGGTGGGAAATAATAAATTATACTACCTTCTTGCCACAGAATAGTATAAGAATAAAAGTTAAGAACTAGATTTATAATTATTAGCATTGATTGAGTTAAATATTATGTTGATGTTAAAGAAAAGCTAAAATGAGAAATGTAAAAGCATTTATGTGTAGCTTTAAAAGCACACACACATTCAGGACATAGGCATGAGCAAGGACTTCATGTCTAAAACACCAAAAGCAATGGCAGCAAAAGCCAAAATTGACAAATGGGATCTAATTAAACTAAAGAGCTTCTGCACAGCAAAAGAAACTACCATCAGAGTGAACAGGCAACCTACAGAATGGGAGAAAATTTTTGCAATCTACTCATCTGACAAAGGGCTAATATCCAGAATCTACAAGGAACTCAAACAAATATGCAAGAAAAAAACAACCCCATCAAAAAGTGGGCAAAGGATATGAACAGACATTTCTCAAAAGAAGACATTCATATAGCCAACAGACACATGAAAAAATGCTCATCATCACTCGCCATCAGAGAAATGCAAATCAAAACCACAGTGAGTTACCATCTCACACCAGTTAGAATGGCAATCATTAAAAAGTCAGGAAACAACAGGTGGAGAGGATGTGGAGAAATAGGAACACTTTTACACTGTTGGTGGGATTGTAAACTAGTTCAACCATTATGGAAAACAGTATGGCAATTCCTCAAGGATCTAGAACTAGATGTACCATATGACCCAGCCATCCCACTACTGGGTATATACCCAAAGGATTATAAATCATGCTGCTATAAAGACACATGCACACGTATGTTTATTGCGGCACTATTCACAATAGCAAAGACTTGGAATCAACCCAAATGTCCATCAGTGACAGACTGGATTAAGAAAATGTGCACATATACACCATGGAATACTATGCAGCCATAAGAGAGGATGAGTTTGCATCCTTTGTAGGGACATGGATGTAGCTGGAAACCATCATTCTTAGCAAACTATCACAAGAAGAGAAAACCAACACCGCATGTTCTCACTCATAGGTGGGAACTGAACAATGAGATCACTTGGACTCAGGAAGGGGAACATCACACACGGGGCCTATTATGGGAGGGGGGAGGGGGGAGGGGGGAGGGATTGCATTGGGTTATACCTGATATAAATGATGAATTGATGGTGCTGACGAGTTGATGGGTGCAGCACACCAACATGGCACAAGTATACATATGTAACAAACCTGCACGTTATGCACATGTACCCTAGAACTTAAAGTATAATAAAAAAATAAAAAATAAATAAATAAATAAATAAAAATAAAACAAACAAAACAAACAAAAACACACACAATAGTATTTGACAGTCATAAAGACTTATTTTTAAGTAGATATCTTTGAATGTTATACATCTAAGTCAAGAAATGAAAACATTGAATGCATAAAAATTAGAGGATATGAGAACAAAACCAATTGTTTTGTCTAGAATAATTTTGCTGAGAACTAGGTTTCATCAAAATAATTCACTGTGGTGCTGTGAGGGTCAGCCACTAAACAAATAAAACACCGATTGCCAATTTGCTTCTATAGCATGAATTAGTTTTTTAAATTGAATTCTTGGCTCCATTTTCTCACATGAAGAGTGATTAAAAGGCTGAGTGCTTTACAGCATGACACAAGCACTGTAAAAATTTCATGTCTGTAAAAATTCAGATGTGCATATCAGAACCCTTTTTCAGTGCTCAGTTCATTGTTACAGGTAGTTTCTTGAAAGATCTGAGTGCAAAAGTTGAAAGTCAGTGTAATGTAGGGTATAAGGTCATGGACCCTTTGGCTGCACTACCTGGATTCAAATCCCAGCCCTGCCACCCACTAGTCATATTGGTGTGGGATAGTTTGTTAAAATAGCTGGGGCTTATCTTCCTTATCTGAAAATGGTGGTAGATAAGTACCTAACTTATGTAGTGATGATTAGAATAGTTTATAGAGTACTCAGAAGAGTATGTAGCGCATAGGAAACACCATATATAGAGTTAATATTATTATGTTTTACATATATAATTTTTCTTATTCTAAGATGCTCAAGAAAACTAGGAATTTGACTGTAAGCTTGAACTTTAGGACTGAGGTTCTATTTCCAATAGGTCACATGGTGTTTGTCAGGTAGGAGACATTAAATAGATGTTGATAATTTAATAGAGCAGAGCCACATAGTATAGTAGCTGGGGATAATATAATAAATATGCCTTGAATAAGTTGCAGAGTGGAAAAATCTCATAGCTTTTATAAAGAAGATTTATTACAATATAAGATGCAGGTGCAAGGTTTAAATATCTATGTCGCCAGCCATTTCTGGCTAAAGTATGACGAACTTCGGTATTGAGGGATCCGATGTTGAAACGAAGACAGGCGTAACTTTGCAATTATACAGACCAGGGCATTTACTGTCAGGGAGACCTTAGATAATTCATTTTATCTCTCTGCTTAGCTGTAAGAATGAGAATCAAAGGTAAAATGCAGAGCTGTTATCATTCAAGCTACAGTTTCTGGTGAGGTGGCATCTCAAATTATTTGTTTGATTTTGTAGTCTAAATTGATCTCAACCGTACAACAAATTCATCTACAAATTAATGCACAAAGTGATTTTCAAATAATCACTTCTTTAAAAACCTTGTTATTCAGGTATTATTTCTAGTGGAAATATTTCTGTTTGAATAAATTCTATTACCTGTCTAATCATTGCTTTGTCTCTCTCTGCAATCATATATGCCTATTAAAAAGGAAAAGGGAAAACAAACGATCGGTCCTCCAAACAAGAGTGTCTATTTCTCTGTTCTAGATCAGTGGTTCTCCAAGCAACTTCTGCATCTATTAGAATGACTTGGGGGAACTTCTTTAAAAATACAGATTCCTGCCTTCACTTAAAAGAAAAAAAAAAAACTCCCTAACTGGTTATTTTTATGTATACCAAAATAGGAGAATTGTTACCCCTGATGAGAGAACTAATGAGATAACAATAATTTCTTAAATCTGGTAAAATTAATTTAGAGACATTAGGAAGTGTAGCCGTATTTTAAATCAACTCAGACTTATCTTCCACACCCTCTTTCTCTTCTGTTCTCTTCTTTCTCTTTTCTACCTCTTTAGCATAGTATTTCTCCAACTTCTCTTTCAATCTTTCTTCTCTTCCAAACTCATCTTTCTTAGAATCCTGGCTTACTGACCAGCATAGTACACTTTCCAGTGTCCTAGTTTTTACCTTTTACCTTGATTATAATTTGCTGCATTTTTAACACACACACACACAATTGTTGCTAGCCTTTGTGGAACCATGGCACAGAAATCTACTTACATAGTTTATGCAATAGTGTAAATATATACATATAATCATGTAAATGTTGGAATTGAAATGGATCACTTAAGGACTCAAGAAGACCATAGCTAGAAGGTGGTTCTGGATATATGGTATATCTAGGATTCTTGGCAGTAAGATTTGGGTATTAGATATAGTAGGACCTAGAACTGTCAACAGTATTATTTCATTCTGTATTGTCAAGCAACCTTCTCTTCAGCTTCTCCAAAGTTTTAGCTCTCTCATGCCTTGTACATGGCTTTGACCTGCCCAGATCATGACTTTTCTTCACAGCATTTTCCTGGCTTCTGTCTCACTACCAACTGCCAAGACTTCCTTATCTTGTTCTAGTTCAAAGTTTGAAGGAGTGTGATGGCAGAGATAAGCTTTCTGAAATAGTTCATACCACACACAGTACCGTCTAAGCTCTGACTACCCTGACTTAAGGCTCCTCCACTTGTCTGTCAGCTGTCCTTATGCTGTAGGAAAACAGGATATGGAAGGTTTTTCTTTAGCAGTAGCTTGAGGAAAAAATTATCTTACAAAGAGAAGCAGCCTGGACATTAATTATGAACAGCTTATCCACACTGTCATTAACCTCTTTTCTGACAAGCATCAGGCTTTTGGGATGTAAATATGGAAAATGCTTCCATATTATCTATAAAATATCAGGAGGCTGAGTATGTCTGTGTACAATAGTTATTTGCAAAGCTTTTTAGGATCCTCATGTCTGGAAGGAGTGGGCAGAATGCTACACTGCGTGTGATGTGACTTGAGACCACCAGAATGCCTTCTGCCCCACCCCAAATCTTTCTTTGTTCTTCTTCTACTAGGCTATTTTCTTATACCCATGGGTATGGAATTTTTCTCCAAGAGTATGTCTGTCAAAATGGCAATAAAAGCTTTATGATAGAGAGAGGTGAGTACTCTTTCCTCTTTGCAACCATACTTTCAGTGCTTTCTTGGATAGTATTTAGTGTGGATGGTGCATTGTTTCCTAATAGCTTTCTGGTCTGAGAACTACTGAGGGTAAGGATTTCATTTTGCTCATCTATTTGTTCTCAGCATTTCAGTACAGTACCTGTCATAAGAAAATTCGCATTCAAAGCATACTGAAATAAATGCAATCAAAGAATAAATAATTTCCAGTCACTCACTAATGTTTTGAACAGTAATTTGTTTAGCATCATAGATTAGCTATAGAAGTATGCGTGGAGAATGAGACAAGAGCAGGTAAATGTTCATAGGCTAAAGGTAGATAGATTGAGCTTAGATTTAAGGAATGCATTTCCATAAGGGACTTTTAAATTCTTGGGCATGGCAGGAGAGTATTCAGAACTGGATGAGAGGGGTAAGTGGAGTTAAATGAAAGAAAGAAAATACTTCAGAACTATTTAGAAATTATGAAGTCTTGATTTTACTAGAAATTTGCAAGTCCAGAGATGAAAATATTGGAATATTACCCCTATTTAAACTTCATTTTATTGTTCAGAAAATATGTCCTAACAATATGTTCAAAAGGAGCAATCAGTATTGATAATCCCAGAGTTTAAGGTCATTAGTAAAGTTAAAATAGGGCACAGAAAAAAGATAAATGAAAGAGAGGCCTGCTTTTCTATGATTTTCTTAAATACAAAGTAAAGTTTAGTTTTCTTTTCTTTTTTTTTTTTTGAGACAGAGTCTTGCTCTGTCGCCAGGCTGCAATGCAGTGGTGCGATCTCAGCTCACTGCAACCTCTGCCTCTCAGGTTCAAGCGATTCTCCTGCCTCAGCCTCCCATGTAGCTGGGACTACAGGCGCCTGCCACCACGCCCAGCTTAGTTCTTGTATTTTCAGTAGAGATGGGGTTTCACTATGTTGGCCAAGATGGTCTCGATCTCTTGACCTCGTGATCCGCCCACCTCGGCCTCCCAAAGTGCTGGGATTACAGGCGTGAGACACCGTGCCTGGCCTACTTTGGTTTTCTTTAGGCTTCTTTTGGTCTATTATTGTGTTACTGTTGTCTAGTTTAAAAAATGGGATAACATTCAGTACATCACACTCAGATACCACCCCACCTTTGTCAAGGGATTATTGGCATGTTGAATAATTATTTCAACAAAAATTGTTTAAGGCATTCAATTATCTTTCTGTGTCAGGTATTGGAGGTTTTGTCACTATGAATAATCTTTATTTAACAGTGTGTATTCTTGAATAATATATAATTAACAAAATTTGCTAATTAATGTGCTCAGTGAGAGAAAACTCCTCTTAAACCTGTGTGGGCTAAAAATGAAGAGAAACTGAAACAATCTCATTTCTGTGGAAAAAAAAGTACTAATAATTCTGTTGTATTTAAATGTGATAATGTCATTTCACTGTCATAGATTTTACCTTTGATAATGATCCATCTACTTGCTTTCTATAAAAATTAATCTCTGGCGGCCAGGCGCGGTGACTCACGCCTGTAATCCTAGCACTTTGGGAGGCCAAGGTGGGCGGATCACGAGGTTAGGAGATCGAGACAGCCCCTGGCTAACACGGTGAAATCCCGTCTCTACTAAAAATACAAACAATTAGCCAGGCATGGTGGTGGGCGCCTGTAGTCCCAGCTGCATGGGAGGTTGAGGCAGGAGAATGATGGGAACCTCGGAGGTGGAGCTGGCAGTGAGCCAAGATCGCGCCACTGCACTCTAACCTGGGCGACAGAGCGAGACTCCGTCTCAAATTTTAATCTCTGGCAAAAAAATTTTAAAAAAAAGTATGCTTTTGAAGTTATTTGGAAAAGTCTTCTTTTCTGAGTGAAAATAAAACATCTTTAGTCACCAATTATGTTTGTAACATTGGAGAGTGCAGAAAGTACATGATACTCTATTGTATAGGATCTAATATTAGATGGTAAAAAAAATGTCCACAGGTAACATCCTTATATTTTTATTGTAAAAGAAATGCATATAAACTGTAGAAAAAAAGTTAAACATTACAAAATAGAGGATAAATTCTTACAGCCTTAAGCTATCCATCTCTGGCAGTATCATATAGTGCTTAGAGAAATATAAACTAGGATTAACTTTCTATAAGATAATTTATCCTTTATCTTTGAAAGGTTCATTATTTTTTTTTACCCAGCTGTAAGTATGGCTCTCTTTTATGTAAAAAGGAATCAAAAGAACTTATTAATTCCTTTGCTAGTAAATTTAGGGTGGTTAGAAAATGTCAAGGGATCAATAACTCATCATGTTAAAAATATACAGTCTCTTTTTCATTACCAATTTTTTCAAGAGTGCTCAATATTTTCTACTTATGCCTCCACACAGTCCTAACAATGTGCTTTCTATTTTCATTACTTCATTGAGATTTCTCACCAAAGAACTCTTAATTATCTGAACTAGAGGCCTATTCATTTTCTTTTCTTGCCCATAATATTTTTGTAATTCTGGGAGTTAGGACCTTTCTTCCATTATGGAAAGTATCTTCTCCACTATCTTCCAGGATAATGTATGGCATTGTCCTATCTCTGTGACCTGCTGTGCTTCCAAGTAAACTCTTTTTTCTCTCATAAGTATTCCCCCACCCCCACACTTTAGATACATTATCTCATTAAGTCTTACAACACTCTACAAGGAGTTCTCAAGCTCATATTTTTGTTTCCCTAGTAGAAAAACACTGCTAAAAACTCTGCTTAGACTTTCACCTCTTAAAAGCTGGTTTCCAATGCTTCCCCACCCCCCTTGATCAACACATGTGTAGTTTTAGAAATCAGCAAATGTTCTGAGGGAGTAAAGTGGTAAATTTAGGACTCACATTGTTACTTTCTATTAGGGATATTGATCCCTCAAATTCTAACTGCTTTGGTTGCATCCTGATACATGCAAAGCTATTAAAAATCACATATTTTGTTTTGTTTTATAGTGGTTTCGAGAAGGAGATTTGGTTTGATTCAAGCTGTTCTATCTAGGCCAGAAAGGGAAATTCTCAGCAGTGTTGCTCTAGTGGACCACCTGACAACTCTATATTACTGGTCCATGGTGAGATCAGAAGCTTGTGCCAGGATATATACCAACACTACTTCCTCCATCTAAAAATTCTTATATGTCCCCCACCCTATAAATGTTAGCTGCACTAAACAATTTGCTTTCCTTACATGCCTTAGTTGATCCTGCATTATGACAGAAGGTCCTTGTCTCATTACAGACCATAAAGAAATAGTTCAATGATCATCTATCTAATGATCTCCCTAGTTACGAGACCAGAAAAATGAAGCATAAAATAGCAAAGAGTAAACCTAACCGCATGTCAGTAACCCACAGCCTACTTTAATAAGGATTCCTTTTTATGGAATGCATATCTTAAGACAGATTTATCAGTTCAGCAAAGTGCTTACAATACCTGTAATTGTTCTGAGAACTCTTGGTAATTTGATATTTTTCATAATTATTATAATATAAAATTATTATAAAATATTACAATGCAAAATTATTGTATTAAAATTATTACAATTCCTATCTCCTGTCACAGGCTAGTTCTCATTTCTTCTCTCAGAATCTCATCCTGAAATGTCAGTGTTATATGTGTTATGTAGGACTGACTTCTCTTCTCACTGTGCAGCTTATGGAATTCCTTTGGTTCAAATTGCCCACATTCTGATGGCGTTCCCTCATCTGCATCATTAGCCATAACCTTTCTCATGAATTTCCCAAATCATATTGCTTACTTGTATGTCTCCTGCAGGCACCTCCGTCAACATGTATATAAACAGAACTTTTTATTTACTTCTTGTAATTCCCCAAACCTATTTTCTCATTGAGAATACCACTATCCTCTTTCTTAACCAAGTTATAACTGGTAATAGGCACATCTATGACTCCAGTCTCTTTACTTCTGCAACATCTAATGCATTCTCGATCCCTATTAGTCTACTTCCTAAGTTTCTCTTAGTTTTATTCTATTGTTTTTGCTCCCAGTTGACCCTAGAATAATTCAAACTGTATTTTCCTACCTATATTGTTAAAGTAGCTTCAAAATTGGAATCCTTAAATAAGGTCTTGCACTTTCTCATCAACATAAGAGAAAAATATTTACCAAAGTAATATTTTAAGCATCCAAATATTATTATATCACTCAACTCTTCAAAATTATTCATTGCATTTCTATTGTTTGCGGGTGAAATCCAGTAACCTCCATGCTTTTCTTCCATGGTGTGCTATGGCCTTTATTTATCACCCATCCTCCTTAATACCCACTCTCCTCACATCGTATCTCCTAGACACTGATTTCAAATTCATTAAATGCCTGACTTTATTGCATCCAGGCCTTCCACACTTTTCTAGGGATTTTTGCTTTTTATAGGATTTCTTCAAAACTGGCTTTCTGTTTATGACATCTGAGTCTAGCTTCATATCCAGATTACCAATCGTGTCTTTAGACATATCTGGAATACTACTTCCAGTGTGATCCATGCGCTTCCATTACTGTGGTATCCTCAATTTTAAGTCGATACATGCATGGCATACATATGCAATAAGGAATTAATATATTTTAATACATTAATTAAAATATCAGTAATGTAATCTTAACTTCATGTTTTCATAGAATGTTAAGAAAGCTGAAGAGATCAGAGGTTTGGTAAACCCTAAATCTTACCACTGGCTGCCAAAAATAACCTAGTCTCACTTCTTTTCATTAGTTTGGATTTCCTAGTACAGTTAATTGAATGTGTTTTATCAGAAAACACATTTATAGGTATATTACAGAAACAAAGAAAACAAAGTCCCTACTTAATTTATTTTTAATAACCTTATGGGAATATGATTCGTATACCTTATAACTACTTAAAATATTTAATTCAATGCTTTTAAAAGTATCTTCACAGCATGGTGCAACTATCACCACTGACTTCAGTGTATTTTTTCCTTACTAAAGAAAACAATGTACCCACTAACAGACAATCTTCATTATGCCCCGTCCCCTCCACCTATTCATTTTATGAGACTAGTATTAAGCTAATACCCAAACAAAACTGGGAAAAAAAAAGAAATACTTTTGCTGTTGCACCTCAAACTGCAAAAGTTACAGCCACAGTGCATAAATGCTTAGTTAATATGGAAAAGGCAATACATTTGTGGGTGAAGGACATGAAGAGGAATGTGTTTTGATTGATGGCAATTGGGTTCAGTACTCTCTGTGGTTTTAGGCATCCACTGGGGGATCTTAGCATGTTTTACCCCCTGTATAAGGGTGAGGGGTATTATTTTCCTACCTCTTGGAACTTGACATCATAGCAGACTATACAATATTATTTATATTCTAAATGTACTTGTTTGTATCCAGCCTTATGTGTAAGACACAAAAATATGCGTCATTTTATCATAATAATTGCCAGTTTTTGAGAGATTACTACCATTCAGAAATTTGAAAAACCTCATTTTTGATTCTTAGGAAAGCCACATGAGGTAAGTAATATATCCATTTTACAGGCAAGAGAAGTGGAGTGCATAAATATTAAGTAATTTTTCAAGTCAGACTGCAGTTAATTGCAGGGGAGAGTGAGAGCTTAATAAAGCAAAAATCCAAGATGTCTGTGTAACTTCTTAAGAAATTTTCAGAGAAGGCAAGTTGTATTTTGAGATTTTAATTCTCTTAGTTCCATTGGTTTGATGTAAATAAGTGTTTTGGGTCTGGTCTTCCCAGATTTCCTGGGAGATATGCTTTATGAGCAAATGGACTGGATGCTGGGACCCAATCAGTACCCAGTCAAGGAGGAGACAGTCTCCATTTGCTATGTGAGTACAGTCATTGACCCTCTGTATCCATGGGAGATTGTTTCTAGGGCCCCCCTATGCATGCCACTATTCAAGGATGCTCAAGTCCCTTTTATAAAATGGCATAGTACAGTACATGCCGAAGTGGGCAATCCAAGTAAGGTTGAAAATCAAGTAAGAATTATGATGTCAGAAAGACCTGAGGTCAAATTCTACCACTTAATTGTTTTAGGACTTGGACAAACTGCTTAATTGCTCTGAATCTCAGTTTCCTCATCTGGAAAATGGTAATAATAACTCAGAGTAGGTGAATTAGTCTGTTTTCATGCTGCTATAAAGAACTGCCCGAGACTAGCTAATTTATAAAGGAAAGAGGTTTAATTGAGTCACAGTTCCTCATGGCTGAGGCGTCCTCAGGAAACTTACAGTCATGGCGGAAGGGGAAGCAAACACGTCCTTCTTTACATGGTGGCAGGAGAGAGAAGTGCACAGCGAAGTGGGAAAAGCCTCTTACAAAACCATCAGATTTCATGAGAACTCAACTCACTATCACAAGAACAGAATGCAGGAACTGCTCCCGTGATCTAATTGCCTCCCCTGAGGTCCCTCCCCCAACACATAGAGATTACAATTCGGATTACAATTCAAGAAGAGATTTTGAGTGGGGACACAGCCAAACCATATCAGTAGAGTTGTGAGGATTAAAAGGATAATGTATGTGAAGAGCCCAGGACAGGACCTAAGACATAACAAATGCCCTATAAAACACAGCCATTAGAGATATCTTAGCATCTTACTTCTCCCTGACTCTGATCTCAGTACATAGATGAGAAAAATGATTATTTTATGTGTTGAAAGGATTTGAGTTATTTCCATTCTTGTAATCTTCCAATTCTAGTGACTATGGGAAAAAACAAAACATTCAAATGATGATTGCTAATTTTCTTTACTTGTGCTTAAAAATATATTCTCTTCATATAACACATTGAGTGTCTATTACGTGTTAGAAAATATGCTGTGCAGTGAGAATACAGTGGAGAATAAATTGGATATAATGTATGCACTTATGAAGAGAGAAAAAGCTGTAAACTCATTTACTTCATTCAACAAATAATGTTGAACACCTACAATGTGTATCATTCTAAGCACTGAAGATAGAATGAGTAACAAAGCATACAAATTATCGGCTCCTATAAAGCTTACATTTTAGTGGATGAGACAGAAAATAAACAGGAAATGAGAAGGATTAGCCCAACTCTGATGTACTTATTTATCCTACTCTTGCTTCTTCTCTTCACAATTCTAGGCAGTAGAAGTTGAGGGATAGATTGGTATGGGCACCTTTAAAAAAATTTAATATTTTGTACATCACATTCTCCTAGGAAAAGGTGCATTTTTTGCAGCACCATTCAAGCCATATGATTTAAGTCCTCCAGGCTTGGAAAAAAGAATGTTAAGATTAATCTCTCTCTCTCTCTCTCTCTCTCTCTCTCTTTCTCTCTGTCTCTCTCTCCCTCTCTCTCTCTCTCTCTCACACACACACACACACACACACACACACACACACAACTACAGGTATCAGAAGACACATATGAACTCCTTCTTTACATTCCTGCTTTAATAATCCTAACCCCATCATCCACTTTCCATTCACAGAATCTGGCAGACACATGCCTAGGCCTGGTGGTGAGAAGAGCATATATTATTATCACGATTACTCTATTGTTTCAATAAAAATAATGTATGCAAGCACACTGAGATATTTTACTAAGATTTCTATGCACAAAATGGGAAGCTAAAGAAATAACTAGGAAGAAGTTTGTTTAATGTTGGAAGAATTCATGTAATAGTTGAGCTATGCCACCAAACTAACAAAATAACAATAAAGCTATTTATGGCTACTTTACAATAGCTCCCCAAATAACATTACATCATATAGATGTAAATAAAATGTTGACTTTTATCACTTTGCCTTAAGGAAGGCAATACGGATGGTTAAATCAAATAGCTTACCGTAATTTTCTCTGCCTTGCCATAAATATCCCAAACTATTACTGTGCTGATGGGTTTACTGGCACTGACCACGCAGTTTTCTCCACCACTCTCTGCCCAATGAATTCCTTCATTGAAGCATGTGTTTGATTTCTAAGTTGATAGTGGTGTAGACTCAAGCAAATTTGAAGAAATCACTTAAAATGTGATTTCAGTATGAGAAACAGAATGTACTGTTAAAAATTATGAGGTGATATATTTCACTTATGCGTGCATATTTTCAATAATATATCCTTACTCTTTTTCATCACTGCATCAGAAAGAACAATGAAATGCTATTTGAATAAAGTCTAGTAAGAATCAATATAATCATCAGTAACATCAGCAAAATAAGATTTTACCACACAAAGAGAGTTTACCATTCTCAGCACTAGTTTTGGTGTGTGTTTTTTTAATATCTGCTACATTTATGCAAAAGATAAGAAAATGTTTAACAGCTTCTTTCCTTTGGCTGTAGATAGGTAAGAAATCTTTGTTGGGAGATTCATTTATTCTCATATTTTCTCTAACTTGTGTGTAATACATCTTATCTATTGGGAGATTATAAACTTCATGTTGGTAATAATGCCATCATTTGATTTTTGCACATCCTAGAGTATATAATATAGCGCAGGATACCTACTAGGTATTAAGCAAATATTTCACAAATTTAAATTTAATTGAAAATAAATACTTCCATTACACTCACTATATATAAAAACATAACCACCTCAAGTTGCATGATTACATCTCCTCCCAGTATTTCCTGCCTGCTATTCACTCTAATTAGATTTTTTCTCATTGTGAAGAAGTTCCCTAACTGTAAATGGATTCGGAAAAATTTTCATTACTACAGTAGATTTTTGTAGCAATGGTAATACCAGATGTTAATATTAGTTTTTATTCTGTGTCAGGGTTTTCTTGAAGTTAACAAATGACGGGAAGAACGATGAGTCTTAAACTGTAACCTGACATCTAAATATCAAGTATTGTGATTGGTATACCCACATTGTGTCCCAAGGGTTTGTCACACTTTGATCTGCCCATATACTGGAGCCACATGAGGAGTGACATTAAGGTATTACATCCTATGTGTATAAATGCTGTATGTTATTTCTTTTTTTTTTCCCCTTTTTCCTTTTTTTTTTTTTTTTTTTTTTTTGAGATGGTGTTTCACTCTTGTTGCCCAGGCTAGAGTGCAATGGTGTAATCTCAGCTCGCCGCAACCTCCGCCTTCTGGATTCAAGCAATTCTCTTGCCACAGCCTCCCAAGTAGCTGGGATTACAGGTGTGTGCCACCACAGCCCGCTAATTTTGTACTTTTAGTAGAGACAGGGTTTCTTCATGTTGGTCAGGCTGGTCTTGAACTCGCCACCTTAGGTGATCTGCCTGCCTCAGCCTCCCAAAGTGCTGGGATTACATATATGAGCTACCATGCCCGGCCTATATTTCTTAATTCCTGGTACTTCATTTTTCTTTTCTTTTTGAGATGGAGTCTTGCTCTGTTGCCCAGGCTGGGGCACAGTGGCACAATGTCAGCTCACTACAATCTCTGCCTCCCAGGTTCAAATGATTCTCCTGCCTCAACCTCCCTAATAGCTGGGATTACAGATGCGTGCCATCATGCCCAGTCAATTTTTGTATTTTTAGTAGAGATAGGGCTTCACCATGTTGTTCCAGGCTGGTCTCCAACTCCTGACCTCAGGTGATCGCCCACCTCGGCCTCTCAAAGTACTGAGATTACAGGCTTGAGTCACCATGCCCAGCTAATTCCTACTACTTGAAATGTGGGTCAGTAATATATTAATAAGAAGAAGAATGGGATTATTTTTCTCAATTACCATTCCTTGCCCTTTAAAAAAAAAAAAAAGATATGTCATTGATTTTCTTTTGGTTTCTCAGCAGTATCTGACAGAAATTGAGGTAACATTCCTGACCTTCATGATGTTATACAACGTGTGAAATTAAATCATGATGACAGAAAAAGGAAGGAAAACAAATTGATGGCATTGTTCTGTAAAACTCAAGTGAGCTGAGTAAATACTTGACAGTGTAATGAGACATAGTAGAACAGAGGAAAGATAATTAGATTCTTCTATATTCTAGTTAATTCTAACTGCAACTCATTGAAGAAAAAAACTGTAGATATATGGGTGATGTGGTTTGGATGTTTGTCCCCTCCAAATCTCATGTTGAAATGTAATCTTTAGTGTTGGAGGTGGGGCCTGGGAGGTGGTGTTTGGGTCATGGGGGCAGATCCCTCATGAAGTGTCCCCCTCACAGTAATGAGTTCTCACTCCGTTAGTTCACGTGTGAGCTGGTTGTTTAAAAGAGCCTGGCAGCGCTCTTGCTCCTTCTCTTATCTCGTGACAGGCCCCCCTACCCTTCACTTTCCACTATGATTGAAAGCTTCTGGAGGCCCTCACCAGAAACAGTTGCTGGTACTATCCTTCTTATACAGCCTGCACAACTCTGAACCAAAATAAACCTCTTCTCTTTATTAATTACCCAGCCTCAGGTATTCCATGATAGCAACACAAGATGGACTAATGCAATATGTTAAAATAAAGAGTAATATCTTGCCTAGTTGACAACAGTATGTCTGTACTCACCAACTAGATAAAGATACCTTCAAAAGCAGCAGACACCTGTTCACCTAGAAATTCATTTGTCATTTTGGGATGGGGTAAGTTATACATTGACATATACTGCATGAATATTAACGCAACATTATGATCTTGAACCCTTCAAATGTGCACATTTATCTTTAGTGCTTCTTAATATTGAAGAATAATTGGGGCTAACACTAATCTCTTCAGTGATTCTAAAATAACTGACAAAAATGGTAATCTTTAATAAAATAACTCTCCAACGTATCCTTCCAAAGAGAAGCTCATGAAAAATGAACTGTTGAACAATTACATAGGTGACCCTCATGAAAGATTTGCAGTTGACTAATATTATATGGAGAATATTAGTTCTTGACTTTTTATTAATTTCAAATTCCTTTTCTTTAAGAATATTTTTAATTTAACCTATTTTCTTTTATATCATAGGGATGTCATGCCTTCCTCTGTAGAGCAGTTTTATTCACAGATCTGTCTGCTAATTTTTTTTTAAATAATTCAGGATCTCTACCTATATTTCTCTGTTTGTAAAGCAGTTGTTATTCAGCAGCAGTGGTTGTTTAGAGAAGGTTAATGATATCCTATTAACATTATGACAGAAATGGGTCAATTGTGCCCTGTATGAAATGGAGCAAAGTGGCAATATATAATATGTTCATTCCTGGTCAATTATAGTAGGCCAGTGTTAAGGAGGCACTGAAGGGGTTAGGGTTGGAATAGGATTCTAATTATCTGGTTGTTTTTCCATTGCAAAAGATACAGAGCATATGAAAAGCATTTAGTCACCAGAAAATGTTGTAAATTGATGATTTATTCATAGGAGGTATTGAAGCTGTGTAAATGTTAAAATTCCTGTACTGAATTAGCACAAGAATTTTGAGAAAAATTTATATTTAAAGAAAATAAATATTAAATTAGATTTGCTCATTTTTTCTGCCTGTGAATATAAAAGCTAAGGACAAAAATGTGTGACTGGAGTTGGAAAACTGAAAAATTATTTAAAAATGACTACATATAATTTAATATTTCTTTGGATAGAACTTCAGTCTGCTATTGTTGCTTTTTCTCACTTAGCAGAATTTGAACAGATGAGGGCAGGTACTATTCATTTATTTGTCTTTAGAAATTAATGCAGTTCCAGAAGACACTGAGTACTGAGTAAATTTTTGAGGATTAGATAAATACATGGGTCAATGAGGTGTTTTGTTTTGTTTTGTTTTGTTTTGTTTGAGATAGAGTCTCATTCTGTCGCCCAGGCTGAAGTGCAATGGCATGATCTTGGCTCACTGCAACCTCCGCCTCCCAAGTTCAAGTGATTCTCCTGCCTCAGCATCCTGAGTAGCTGAGATTACACGTGTGTGCCACCGTGCCCGGCTCATTTTTGTATTTTTAGTAGAGACAGTGTTTCACATGTTGGTCAGGCTGTTCTCAAACTCCTGACCTCGTGATCTGCCTGCCTTGGCCTCCCAAGGTGCTGGGATTACAGGCGTGAGCCATCGTGCCGAGCCTCAATGAGGTTTTAATTCAGTAAAGACATTTTAGAAGTTTGAAGATTTTATTGGAAATGGAGTTAGGGGTTGGGTTTTATTATTCCGTTTAAAGGCCCATTTGTGGCCATTGGCTAATGTTGAGTTAGGGTTAAGTTTAAGCCCTATTTATTAGGTACTTATGGGTAGCAGTGATTAAAAGTACAGATTTCATAGATTCCTTGAAGTGGCCTTCGTGGGTGGTATATGGAATATAATATTACTACCTTTGTATGCCATGAGTCTATTTTCCATCTTAAAGCATCAGTACTCAGTTTCATGGGAAGAATTATCTGAATGATTTGTAGCAGGAACTTTGTCACTCCAATTTACATATTAAATATGTGGCTTAGTATTCACTGGGCATCTGAGCATATGTATCTGTCTATATCTGTATATCTGTATCTATAGTCATGTCATCCATGTCTATATCTATATCATTAATCTATCTTTATCTCCAGCAGGAAATTCCAAAAGGCATCTGGAAACTGATTATTTATGGTTTACAAGTAAGTGTTCACCACATTTAATGCTCACAGGGGAACTTGATTTCTCTTTTTTTCCAATTTGGTACACCTCATTGTTTCCCCATGACTAATATGATGATGCACCTAAATGAGAAAATAGAAGAATATTGCCAAAAAGTTAAATTAGTTTATCTATTATTCTGCTAGGAAAACTGCTATCAATTTACACATGGACTTTCTTATATAATAAACCATGTCAGAACAAGAATTGATTAGATTTTGGTTTGAGAGAGATGGGAGTATGCTTATTTAATTCAGACTCAAATCATTTTACTCTTTCTCTTTTAATTTCATTTTTGAGGCCAAATAATGAAAATATTTCCCATGGGAAATAGCGTGTTAAATAATTACAAGCTATAACTCTCAATTTATCACAAGACTGTCATTTAATCTAATGAGCTTATTTTAGGCAGCCTTTACATAACACAAAAACAAAGTGTCTATTAAAACAGTCTTTCATCTTTTCTTAAATTTTGATAATTAATGAGTGCCTATTATTTGAATGTTTATTTCCTGAATTTGAGGTCTGAGGAGAGAAAGAATGAGGAAGATAATTAAGAAAACTCCCTTGATAAAGAAATTTATCTTTTGCTTATAAAGAAATGAGACATAAGGACATGCTAAGGATTTGCTCAATATAGGTCTAATTGGTACAAAGGTGATGAAGGAATATTCCCGCCCTAGGAAATGTTGCTGCATTAGGGCACACTTTACAGGAGATTTAAGAGAGCCAGGTATGGAAGAAGAGCTGCACTTACATCTTGTCCCAAAGGCACAGTTCTTAGTAACAGCAACATTCTGGGGATGGGATCTCTTTGTATAAAAGTAATTGGATGAATTTAAGATGTGAGTAACAGAGGGCACAGATGTGAAAGGGCCACGTGTACTATATCACAATGAAATCTATGTTCTCAGCTATTGGGTAAGAGGGACACTGTACATTTCTGAGACACCTCGCCTGGTGATGTGACACAGACCTGTATCACTGAGGAGTGTGTGCTCCTGATCACTATTAGTTGGTAATGTCCTGCTCAATCTTGTACATGTGTCATCAAAATTGAGCAGGACATTGTCAACTAAAGCCCCAGTGGATTGCCTGGGAGCCACACATGCTATTTACTGCACCACTGTTTAAAAACAACTGTCTTCTTTCTGATGACCAAGTTCAATTACCCCTGACAGAATGGTGATTCTACATTGATTATTTGTCTTTTGTCATAAAAAGTTCAAAATGAGTGCCTGGTAATGACAGCTTTAATTTTAACGGGATTCTTACTACATCATTTTATGAAAGCCTTCTTTCTTTGGACTTCAGGGCCTCTAAACCAAGAGAGCCTAAATTTGCAGGGACAAAAATGATAAATTATCCAAGTGGCTTACTGGGAGTAATGGTAAATGGTACCAATCATGCTTCAATGCCTTGACTTCTAGAGATATGTATGCTACTTATGGGAAAACATCACCATAGAGTGGTCATTGATGAAGGGTATATATTGCATCCTAGAAGACGATTTCCATCCTGCAAGAACAGCCTTCGTAAGCAGCACCTTCAAAAAGCCATTTCAGTTTTCTGTAGGCTGAGAATCGATACCCTGGACATATGCCAAGTGTTGTATTTCCTTTCTTGTAAAATTATTACCTATTTGTAGCATTGTTTTGTAGGATCCCAATGTTTCAGTGGATGACACTTTCAAAAAACTTCAGATAGTGGTGCTAGCCATGGCCCTAAGAGAAAGTTAAGCAAAAACATTCCTAGATATATACTGATTTTCGTTATGATAAATACCTGTACCTTCCAGGGTAGAAGAGGTTCAGTATAATAAACTTGTCCTGATATGGCTGATTGGATTTCTCAAGCTGTTGTAATGCCATGTTGAGGACTAAGCATTGGTCTCTGTTGCTGGGAGACGTTGGCAGTGGAAGACAAGGTATCAGCCTAGGTCCTAGGTCAGTAAAAATCCATGTTTGAGCTCATGCATAATTTTCACCTTTACCTTCATGGTTACTCCATCCATGGGCCCACGATGCCAGCACAGGGGTAGCCAATGACAGAGGCTGGCTGATATCAGCTGATGAAAATCCTTCTTCTTTTTTTTTTTTTAGATAGAGTCTCGCTGTTGCCCAGGCTGGAGTGCAGTGGCATGATCTTGACTCACTGCAACCTCCACTGCCTGAGTTCAAGCAATTCTCATGCCTCAGCTTTCCAAGTAGCTGGGACTATAGTCATGCGCCACTGTGACTGGCTAATCTTTTTGTATTTTTGATAGAGGCAGGGTTTTTCCATGTTGACCAGATTGAACTCGAACTCCTAGCCTCAAGCCTGCCTTGGCTTCCCAAAATGCTGGGATTACAGATGTGAGCCATGGCGGCTGGCCTGCTGGGCTGCTTCATGCTTCCTCCATAATGGATCCTGGTTTGGTGCCATAATCCCAAAAGACACAGTCTAAATGGCATAATCCACCATGTTGAAATCCTGAAAGTCTAAAATCTTGAAAATCAAAATCCTGAAAGATCAAAATCCTGAAAATATAATTCTGAAAATAGTAATTCCTGAAACACTTTATAAATACATTAATTTGCATTTTAAATGTGGATTTGTTTGTTAAATGTATAAAAACACAACAGAACACTTCATAGACCACTTTACACAATAAAATAGAAAATAATAACATTATTTTTGCAAGCATAAACACTCAGTTTTTTTTCATCTTTATGAAGCCAAATACAGTGCTAGATGCTGTTTCGATCGGTCCAGAATTTAATACTGCAGATGAAATGGCCTTGCTCCAGAGCCCTAGGGATCTATATCGTTATTCTTTTTTTTTTGGAATTTGCCATACATTCCACTAGGGATGTTTTCCTACCACCCATACCTCTAATTTGATAAGATCTGCCAGGTCATATGGATCAAGTTTTAGGACTGTTTCTCTTACAGGTCTAGTTTTGCTTTGGACTCCGCTCCAAGCTGGAAGCTTTCCTTATCACTAGATAAATAGATTGGAACAAAATCCCAAAAGTAAAATATGCTATTTCCAGAACCAAAAGAGGTATTCTAAGCTTTGTGTTTCTTTCTTATTAGAGGGAAGTGTAAAGTCAAATAATTTTATGTACATTTGTAGGAATGTTGCATCATGACCCAGATCATGAAATACTTAACTTTACTAATGTCACGAGCCCTCGAAACTTCATTATTTTTATATTTCATTTTCTGAAGTGACTTGTCTTAACAAGTCATCCAATGTACTTGCCACTTTTAACTCCTTTGGTTCAATTTATGTGACACTCTACATAGTAGACTAATTAATTGTTTTTGTGAAATGTCTAGATTGCCCAAGTTGCTGTGAGCTACATTAGGATGGAGAGTGGGAGAATTACTATCACTGGGATGAACACTACATGTATACTATTACTTATCCCATATAAATGTGAACTGTTTCTGATCTTAATTCCTGATAGAGATAGAAAAAAGTTCATTCACCCCAAACCATATACCATGCACCTGAAGCTACGTTAATTTATTTTCACGAGATATCATATTTGGGACAGTAACTGCAATTTGGGCTATCACTTGATTAAGTTTGCAGGAGTCAACTGTCAAAAACCAGTATCTATTTTTATTGGGATGGGGGGAGTGTTGGAGAGAAGGCCAGACTTTTGAATTAAATAGAGAAATGTTGGGAAACACTGTTCTAGTGATCTTTGTGTCTAGATTGCACTAATCTCTGCTATTCTCTCAAGGATGTAATACTGGGTACTTTTTTCACATTTTTAATGTGTTAATGTTTATTAAGGTATTACTTAATTACAGTAAAATTCATCTAGTTTAAGTGCATAGTTTGATGAATTTTGGTAACTGTGTACATGCCTATACTAACAATGTGGTTAATATACAGATCAATTTCTTCACTTCAGACACTTCCTCTGTGTTCCTTTGCTGTTGATTTCCTCTCAATTCTCAGGTACAGGAACCTACTGATTTGATTTCTGTCACCATAGTTTTACCTTTTCTATAATTTTGTATAAATTGATTCATATGGCATATATTATTTTGTGTTTGATTTATAATTAGCATAATGACTTTCAGATTGAGGTATAGTGTTGCATTATTAATAATTATTTATTCCTGTCACAGAGTAATAGTTAACCCTAGATGACTATTTGATGGTATTTGAGTTGTATCTATTATAATTAACACTGACATGAATATTTTTGTACACATCTTTGGGTAGAGTTATGTTTTTACTTATCTTGAATACCCATGTAGGAATGAAATGTCTGTGGATAAAGATACTTGTTTAACTCTGTAAGATATTGCTATACTATTTTCCAAAGTGGCTGTACAATTTTACATTCACATTAGCAAAGTATGAGAATTCTAGTTCCTCTGCATCTTTCTCAAAATTGTTGTAGTCAATTTAACTTTGACTGTTCTAGTGGGTGTGTAATTTTCCCTCATTGTGGTTTTAATTTGCATCTCTCTGAAGCCTAGTGATGTTAATATCTTTTCATGTGTTTATTACTCATTCACATACGTTCTTTTTAAAACTATCTTTATGAATCTTTTACCCACTTAAAAATTTAGTTTTTTAATCTTACTGTTGAGTGATAAGATTCATTTAAATATTCTAGGTACAAATCCATTTTGTAAGTATTTTATAAAACTTGTATGTGGCTTGGCTTTTTGTTTCTTAACTATGTCATTCAGAAAACAAACATTTATAGTCATGATAAAATCTGTCTTATAAATTTGTTTTTTATAGTCTGTGCTCTTTGTATCCTGTTTTAGAAATCATTGTCTGACCCAATGTTTTATTCTGAAACTTTATCAGATTTACCTTTTACCTTTTGCATAATCTATTTCAAGTTAATTTTTGTGTACAGTCTGAGGTGAAGGTTGAAGTTCATGTTTTTCCATACAGATATCCAGTTGTTCCAGCAGTATTTGATTTTTTTATCTTTTCTCAATTGAATTACTTTGCCATCTTTGTTGTAAGTCAATAGGCCATATAAGTGTGGATCTATTTCTGGAGACCCAGGAATGTCAGTGGTGTAATTCATGTAACTAAGTTTGAGTCCAGAGGCCTGAGAAGCAGGAGGGCAGGAGAAGACAGACATCCTAGCTCAAACAGAGAGAGAGAGAGAGTGAATATGTCTCTGCTCTGCCTTTTTGTTCCATTTGGCCCCTCAAGAGATTGGATGATGCCAAATATACATTGCCCATCTTGATAAAATTGAGTCTACCAGTCTATAAACATTAGGTGTTCTTTGATTTTCTTGTGACATAGTTTATTGTTGTTTATTGTTTTCTTTTCTTTTTTGGGGGGGGACAAAGTCTTGCTGTCACCCAGAATGGAGTGCAGCGGCCTGATCTTGGCTCACTGTAACCTCTGCCTCCCATGTTAAAGCAATTCTGGTGCCTCACCCTCCCTAGTAGCTGGGACTATGGGCCGCACCAACATGGCCTGCTAATTTTTGTATTTTTAGTAGAGACAAGGTTTCACTATGTTGGTCAGACTGGTCTTGAACTCCCGATCTCAAGTGATCCACATGCTTTGGCCTCCCAAAGTGCTGGGATTCGAGACATGAGCCACTACACCTGGCCTCTAGTTTACTATTTTCAATGTTTTTGCATATATTTTGTTAATTTTATTTCTAAGTTTTTTATATTTAGGCTATCATAGCTAGAATTATTTTATTTTTAATTATTTGTTGATAAAACATGGACATAACTGTATTTTGATTATTAATGCAATGTATTACAACCTTGCTAAACATGTTTGTTGCCTTTAGTAGTTTTTTATAGTCCTTATGGTTTTCTAAATAAACAATCATGATGTCTATGATAATCTGAGTATCATTTATTTATTATTCTTGCTTTATTGTACAATAGCAAATAGAAGTGGTTAGAGTAGACAGCTTTGCCTTGAGTATGCTATCAGCAATAGAGCCATAGTTATTTTTTTTTTTTGATCCCTTAATCAAGTTAAGGAAGTTCTTATTTATTTTTAGCTTTTTGAAAGCTTTTTAAAATTACAGATGGCATGGGGCTTAGTTAAATGATTTCCTTTGCATGTCTTGAAAAACTATAGTGTTCTTTTCCTTTATTTTATAAATATGGTAAATTACATTGATTCATTTTCAAATGTTTAACAAGCCTTGCATTTCTGGGATAAAGACCATTTGGTCCTGGTATGTGTGTGTGGTTTCATTTGATTAAATCTGGTTAAAGATTTTTGCAAGTTATGTATAAGGAGTATTGATTTGTAGTTATTTTGCTTTCAAAACTTTAAATTTTGGCCGGACGTGGTGGCTTATGCCTGTAATCCCAGCACTTTGGGAGGCTGAGCTGGGTGGATCACAAGGTCAGGAGTTCAAGGCCAGCCTGGCCAAAATGGTAAAACCATGTCTTTACTGAAAATACAAAAAATTAGCCAGGTGTGGTGGTGAGTGCCTATAATTCCAGCTTCTTGGGAGGCTGAGGCAGAGAATTACTTGAACCTGGGAGGCAGAGGTTGCAGTGAACTGAGATCACGCCACTGCACTTCAGCCTGAGTGACACAGTGAGACTCTGTCTCAAAAAAAAAAAAAACCTTTAAATTTCATTTGGTTTTGGAATTAAGTAAACTGGCCTTATAGATTAAATTGGAAAGTATTACTTCCTCCTCCTTTTGCTAAAAGATTTTGCATAGTATTGGTATTATTTGTGTCCCAAATGTTGAATTGAGCTTACCAGCGATGCCATCTAGGCTGGAATTTGATTATGAAAATAATTTCAATGAAAAACTTAATATATTTAACTGGTATAGGACTATTTACACTTTCTAATTCTTGTTGGGTTAGCTTTAGTAATTTTATCTTTCATATAATTTGTCCATTTCATTTCGCTTATTAAATTTATTCATATTAAGTTTTTCACAATATCCTTTTATTATCCTTTGAATGCTGGAAGGATCTGTAATGATATCCCTTCTTTCAATTCATAGTATTAGTAATTTATCTCTTTCCTTTTTTTGATCATTTGAGCTGGATTTATGATCATTATTAATTGTTTTTCAAATGATTAAGTTTTGGTTCCATCAATTTTCTCTACAGTGTTTATACTTTTCATTTCATTGATTTCTACTGTTACTTTCAATAATATTTTGCCCCTGCTTGATTTATGTTTAATTTTCTCTTCTATGTTTCTTATCATTGAAATTTGGATACTTGATTTAAGATTTTTCTTATTTTCTTACATATGTATTTAAGCTATACATTTTAACCATTAGGTTAAAATATTTTCTTTTTTTGTAATTTCTTCTTTGACCTAATCTTTATTTTAAAATATATTATTTCATTTAAAAATATTTAAAGTTTTTCTGGTTATTTGACTGTTATTGATTCTTAATCTAAGTTTCATTTTGGTCTGAGAGTATAATCTGTTTGCATTCAATAAGTTAGGAGTTATTGAGGCTTGTTTTATTACCCAGAATTGTCTGTTCTGCTGAATACATTATGGCCAAATAAAAAGAATATCTATGATGCCTTTGTTAGGTTTAGGGTTCTGTAAATATCCATTAATTCAATGTGGTTATGGTTGTGAAATTGTCTTTTATCTCTTTAATTATTTTTTTAAAAAATTTATATATATTGAAACTCTGTTACTTGAGCATGCTCGAGCAACATTTTTTATGTCTACCTCATGAATTGACACGTTTATTATTACCAAGTGTCTCTATATCTCTGGTTATATATATATTCGTTTTAAAACGTATCTTATCTAATATTCTACTTTCTTATACTTACTGTTTGCATATTTGATTTTATATATGTTTACTTTTAGCCTACTATTATCTTTATGATTTTAGTCTGTCTTTTGTTGTTAGCATAATATTTGATCTTTTGTTTTGCCTTGTTTTTAATATTTTCTGTTAATCTGTGCCTTTAAATTAAATGATTTGATCTATAACTTTTAACAAAATTATGGATATGGTTTTGTTTGAGTCTACCATGTTGTTTCTCCTTCTCTACTTTGTTTTTGTTCTTCCTCTCACTCTTTTTTCTGGGATTATTAATTTTTTTTTAGAATTCCATTTTAATTTTTTTGTGATATACTATGGTTCAAATATTTCTGTGCCCTCCAAAATTTACGTTGAAACTTTATTTCCAATTTAACACTATTAAGAGGTGGGGACTTGAAGAGGCGATTAAGCTAGGAGGCTTCTGCCCTCATTAATGGATTAATGCTCTTACGAAGAGATTCAAAGAAACTAGCTAGGTCTCGTTGCCATTCTACCTTCCTCCCTGTGAGAATACAGAATTCACCTATTCTGCCAAGTGAGAAGGCCCTCGCTAAAACCCTGGGTGCTGGCAACTTTATATTGAACTTCCTAGTTCCTGAATTGTGAGAAATATATTCCTATTTGTTATAAATTACCCAGTCTCTGGTATTTTGTGTAGCAGCACAAATTAACTAAGACAGTAAACTACTTTGCCTTTTTAAATGGCTGTCTTAAAGATTTCATATTCATATGTATCTATGCACGGCCCACCTAGATTTAATAATGTACCACTTTATGTAATTTATAGAACTATTACGAACCTATATGTTCACATATGCTTGTCTTTATAATTGTTACATGTAATAATGCTATATTAATTATCAACCTAACAAACTTACGATTTTTTGTTTTGAAGTCATACAATTTATAAATAAATCAATGGGAAAAGGCAAATAGACAAACACATAGTTTTTTGCACTAACATTTTTACTATTTCTGAGGTTTCTCATTCTTTTCTGAGGATCCATAATTTCATCTGGTATTTCTCCTTAGCTTAAAGAGCTTTCTTTTGTACTTTTTTTGTATAGCAGGACAGTTGGTGACAGTGCTTTTTCTGGGTATGTCTTTCATGTGCCTTCATTTCAAAATGATATTTTCACTGGGTGCATTTTTTTTTTCTCAGCACTTCAAGAAAGATGTTCTACTCTTACCTGTTCTCCATATTTCTGATGAGAAGACAGCCATTAATCAATTTGGTGTTCTCTGTAGGTAATAAATTTTTCCTTGCTGCTTTCAGGATTTGCTCTTTATCACTGACTTTCAATAGTTTGATTAAAATATGCCTTAGCACCATGTACATGCATTCATGCACGTGTGTGTGTGTTTTCTGTTTGGTGTTCATTTGACCTATTGGATCTGCAAATCTCTGTCTTTAGTCAAATTTGGGCAATAAATTTCAATTTTTTAATGTTTATTTTTCTGCTTGATTCTTCTCTCCTAGTATTTCAATTACATATATGTTTTACAGTTTGATAATATTGAGCAAGTGTCTGAGGCTCTGTTCTTTTTAGTTATGTTTTCTTCTTCATCTTAGGTAATTTCTGTTGTACTGTCTTCAAATTCACTTATTCTTTTCTCTTCTGTATTCATTAGCTATTGATAAGTTCACCAGTAAATTTTATTTCAGAAATTATATTTTTAGTTTTAGAATTTCTAGTTGTTTTCTACTTCTTCTTTCTGATTAAACTTTTTTCCTTTGTTGAGATTTTTCTCTCTTTAAAACATATTTTGTCTTGTTTATTGAGGATAGTTATAATAGCTACTTTAAAATCATTTTCTCTTAGTTCCCACATCTGGTCATTTTGGGGCCAGACTTGATTGCTTTTATCTTTTCTATTTTCTATTTTCTTGTATATCAGGTAATTTTAGAGTCTATTGTGAACACTCTGGATATTAGGCTATGTAGAATCTGAATTCTGTTAGTTTTGTCTAAGAAGTGTTTGTTCCTTTGCTTTAACAAGTGATTTTGTTGTCTGGGCTTGAACTTTAGGCCCTTCGCTTGGTCAAGTGATCCAGTCTTGGTTCTGACTTTTTAATTTTATTTTAACTTAATTGCTTTCAGTTCATTTAACATGAGTGGTTTAAGGGTCAGCCAGAGATATAAAACGACAGAGTTTAGGAATTTCCTCTTTGGAATTTTCCTTCACAGGATTTATCTACTCTGGCATTTCTGGTTTCCTAGTTTCTGTTTTCTGGTTCTCCGGGATAGAAAAATTGGCATTTTCAATTTGGACTCTGCTGCTGTTGTGTGCACAGTCAGGATGACCTTTCTCCTGAGGCTAAAATCAGGTAGTAAGGAATTTACTTGTAGAGGCTCCTATTCCCTCATTCTTCAAGTAAACATGCACAACTCATGTCTTGTATTGCCTTATGTCCAGGTTTTCGGTTTTCTGAATGGATTGATCTTTTTGGGTTTACTAACATATTCTGTTACCCCCAAAGTGTAAATCTATTTTATTTGCTGTAGCATAGGCTGTTAGCAGCATGGTAGCTTTTATCCCATAGCCAAGGAACAATATGAATTCTGACAACTATCAAGTATGTCCAACACATTATACATTTTAGAAAAGGAAAAAAGGCACCAGATTGTCTTATGGACCCAGTGGATGCACTGTGAGCAAAATTTGACCCAAACTTCATTTATAACCTTAAATCTATATGACTATAAAGAAAGGAACATGAAAAAACAAAAAGAAACAACAACGAAAATATAAACTTCTCGTTCTGAAAGAATGTCAACTCAGACCTATAAAATATAAACTTCTCGTTCTGAAAGAATAATGTCAACTCAGACCTCTGTCTCACAGTCCTTAAAATAACTGAGTATGTATTCACTTTTGCCTAGTATGTTGTAACATAAGTAAATGGCCATAAGTCTTTCTAGAGAAGGACTGTATGAATCATTACTGCTTAGCCAAGCTGTGGAGTTGTAGGATCCTTTTATTAGTCAATATGCTCCAAATCTGAAAGCTGACTCAGGTCTAGACTAAACTTTTGTTTCTTTTTTCTTAAAGCATCTTCCCTCAGCTTCCAGATGCACAATGCTTGATTTCTTCTGTTTGTACAGATCATGTTTTCTTTTTTTTCCCCAACATCAGCACTATTGCCATTCTGGGCCAGAAAAGTCTTTGTTGTGGGGAGTTGTCCTGTGTGTTGTACGGCCTCCACCGCCAGAGACCGGTGAACCTCGCTCCCTCCTTCACATTGGCTTGTAAATAAAGTTTTTTTTTGCCTTGCCTACTTGCCTTTTCTCTGGCATTTGCTCTGGGGGTCGCATTAAAGCAAATCAGCTGGTGCCGAAACCCAGGAGGAGACCCCTCCTCAGGGCCCCCCAAGGTCTGAGGAGCCTCCTCCTTCCACGCCCCAGATGGACCAGGACCTGGACATCGCTTTCCCCACCTCCAAGTCTCCTAGGGGTGAGTACCTTCTGCCTCCCTCTCATATCCCTTGGCCAGAAGTCCTGCGCAGGCCCAAGGCTTTTTTTTTCCGGTCACCGGGTGACCCAGGGAAGTTCCCAAAGGCAGAGACGTCTGCCCAAAGGAACTCCATTCCGTTCCGTGGGAGACCCGTCCAGGACGGAGACGTCCGCCTGGAGGTAATCTCCATTCCCTTCTGTGAGAGACCCGTCCAGGACGGAAACGGCCGCCTGGAGGTAATCTCCATTCCGGCTCCAGGAGCCTCTCACCGGTCTCTGGTGGCTCCAAAGGATGCTTTGTAGCCAGGTAGAGTTCGGTTTCCATTTCCGCCTATTGGCGAGAGGAAGGCAATGGGAAACCCCCAATCCAAAATACCTAGAGACTCCCCTTTAGGGTGTCTTCTAAAAAACCTCAAAACTTTGCAATTAGAACAAGATCTCAGGTGAAAGCGACTGGTGTTCCTCTCCACTGTGGCGTGGCCACAATATAAATTAGACAATCAGTCTCAATGGCCGCCTGAGGGCACTCTAGACCTTAACATTTTAACCGACCTCAGTAGTTTTTGTCAACGCTTAGGCAAGTTGTCCGAAATTAATTATATACAAGGATTTTGGGCCTTGCGTTCTCGTCCGGACCTGTGTAGCCAGTGTTCCTTGGCTGAAGTCATGTTGGCTAAGGACGCAGGCCTAACAAAGTCTGAAAAAGAGGAGTCATCTTTCCTGTCTGAGTTGCCCGAAGACCTTACTTCCCCTCCCTCCCTTCCACTCCCGCTGTATACCCCACCTCCCCCTCCCGCTTCGGCCCCACCTCCTCTTTTGGCTCCACCTCCCCCTCCTGCTCTGGCGGTTGTTCCACCTCCCTCCTCAGCCCCTCCCACCATTGTTGAGGCTACACTTCCCTCCGACCCCTCGGCACTTCCGCCTGGTCATCTTAGTTCGCCTATCTCTGCCCATACCCGCTCCAAAGATTGCCTAACTGCCCCCACTCCTACTCCCACCCTATCCAACCCCCCTGCAGTCTTAGCACCCTTGTGTGAGGTGGCCGGAGCAGAGGGCGTAGTTAGAGTTCATGTTCCCTTTTCATTAGCAGATCTTTCAAAGATTGAAAGATGCCTAGGAGATTTTTCTGCCAACCCTACAATTTATACCAAAGAATTTAGATACCTTTGCCAGGCCTACGATTTAACCTGGCATGATCTCCAGGTTATTCTTTCCTCTACTCTAAACCCTGAGGAGCAAGGGCACATCCTAGTGGCCGCCAGGCAGCATGCCAACCAATTACACTTAACAGACCCTGCGTTCCCACTAGGGGAACAAGCAGTCCCCTCTATAGACCCAGACTGGAACTATCAAGTAGGCCAGCCAGGCCGCCGAAGACGAGATATGATGACTCAATGTCTTCTGGCTGGTATTCAGGCGGCCTCAAATAAGGTAGTAAATTTTAATAAACTAAAAGAAATTATTCAAGGTCCAGATGAGAACCCGGCCACATTTTTATTTTTATTTTTTATTTTTTTATTTTTTTTTTTTTTGAGACGGAGTCTCGCTCTGTCACCCAGGCTGGAGTGCTGTGGCCGGATCTCAGCTCACTGCAAGCTCCGCCTCCCAGGTTCACGCCATTCTCCTGCCTCAGCTCCCGGGTAGGCTACAGGACTCAACTCGCAGGCTAGTTTTTGTAGTTTTTTTTAAGTGGAGACGGGGTTTCACCGTGTTAGCCAGGATGGTCTCGATCTCCTGACCTCGTGATCCGCCCGTCTCGGCCTCCCAAAGTGCTGGGATTACAGGCTTGAGCCACCGCGCCCGGCCCGGCCACATTTTTAAACAGGCTAACTGAGGCTTTAATTCAATATACTCGGTTAGACCCAGCTTCCCCAGCCGGGGCCACTATTCTAGCATCATATTTTATTTCACAATCGGCCTCGGGTATTCGGAAAAAACTCCAAAAGGCAGAGGATGGACTTCAAACTCCTATTCAAGACCTAGTCAAGTCAGCCTTCAAGGTCTATAATTCAAGGGAGGAAACGGCTGAGGCCCAACGACAGGCCCGCCTAAAGCAGAAGGTACAGCTCCAGACTCAAGCCTTAGTTGCTGCTTTGCAGCCTAGCCATAACCCAAAACTGGAGAGCAAAACCCCCGGAGGCAAAGGGGCTTGCTATAAATGCGGTAACCCAGGGCATTGGGCTAATAGATGTCCCCAGAGTCCCCAACCGTCTGAGCCAGTGCGGCCGTGCTACAAGTGCGGAGTAGCTGGACACTGGGCTAAAAAATGTCCTAACCCTCATCTGCCAACAACTCCTTGTCCAGCATGCCATGAAGAAGGGCACTGGAAGTCTGACTGCCCCACCCTGAAAACGGGCATGGCGCCTCAACGTGATGTCCCTTCTCAGGACCCTGGGAGCTCCTTCCAGCTCTTACATCTGGATGACGACTGAAGGTGCCGGGACTCGGGGACCCCCATCACCCTCGCCAAGCTGCGGGTAACTCTCCTGGTAGCGGGTAAGACAATTAATTAATTTTTTAATCAACAGTGGGGCTACCTACTCTGTTTTGCCATCTTTCGAAGGGCCTAGCCTTCCCTCCAATATTTCTGTTGTAGGAGTCAATGGCTCCCCGTCCAGCCCTCGAAAAACCCCACCCCTTAATTGCTGCCTGGCCAACAACTATTTTGCACACTCGTTCCTCATTATCCCCTCATGCCCCACTCCCCTACTGGGCCGAGATGTTTTAAGTCAACTGAAAGCCTGTATCTCCATCCCTACTAGCGCCCCCCACCCTACCCGCCATCTGCTTCTAGTATTGACTAACTCAAATGACTCCAACAATCTTACTAACCCTTTCCCCGATTTCCCCATTCCTATCGACCCCCAAGTGTGGGACACCTCCACTCCTGTCATGGTGGACCATCATCCACCAATACTTATAAAACTTAAGAAACCATCCCAGTTTCCAACCCGCCGACAGTGCTCTCTCTCTCCACAGCACTTACGAGGACTAAAACCAATCATTACTAGGTTACTCAGCCAACACATCCTCATCCCCATTCATTCTCCCTGTAACACCCCAATCCTACCTGTAAAGAAGGCAGATGGAACTTTTCGGTTAATGCAGGATCTTCGTCTTATCAACGAAGCTGTTTGTCCCACCCATCCGTTAGTTCCCAACCCCTATACCCTTCTTTCTCTCATTCCACCTAATACAGCACACTTTACTGTACTGGATCTAAAAGTTGCATTTTCCACTATTCCCCTGCACCCAGATTGTCAGTTTCTTTTTGCTTTTACATGGGAAGACCCAGACACCCATACCTCCACCCAACTGACATGGACAGTGCTTCCCCAAGGGTTCCAAGACAGCCCCCATTTCTTTGGGCAGGCCCTAGCAAAAGACTTAGCCTCCTGTCCTCTTACCAATAGTAACATTCTCCAATATGTAGATGACCTTTTACTCTGTAGTCCCACAGGACAGGACTCTCTTTTAGACACTGCGATCCTCCTTAATCATCTAGGATCCAAAGGTTACCGAATATCCAAACACAAGGCTCAACTCGCACAACAATGTGTCATATATTTAGGTATTGAGATCACTCCTACGACGCGCTCACTTACTACAGACCGCTTAACTCTAATACAAAATCTTTCTCCTCCTCAAGACGCTAAGGAAATTCAATCCTTCCTAGGCCTAGTAGGATTTTTCAGACACTGGATTCCTAATTTCAGAATCTTGGCTAAGCCTCTATATGCAGCTGTCAAGGAGACTCCCCAAGGACCTTTGTCTAACCCAAAGTTAATCTATAAACATTTCACTCACCTGAAAAATTGTCTTCTCTCACATCCTACTCTCTCACTCCCAGACTTCCAATGCCCCTTCCAGCTTTTCACAGATGAAAGACAAAAAGTTGCAGTGGGTCTTTTAGCCCAATCTATAGGCGCCACCTACCGCCCCCTGGCATATCTATCTAAACAATTAGACCCCACCATAGAAGGGTGGCAGCCCTGTCTTCGGGCCCTAGCAGCAGCAGCCTGTCTAACCCAAGAAGCAAAGAAACTCATTAGGGGTGGTAACCTAACAGTCTTCTCTACTCACCGCCTTCAAGATCTTATTGCCCACAGAAGTATTAGCCATCTAACCCCGTCCAGACTCCAACTCTTTCACCTCTTATTCATAGAAGACTCCACCATTGCCCTAGGAGTCTGTTCCTCTCTGAATCCAGCAACCCTACTTCCTGACCCTCTCAAGCAACCTAGTACTGAACACTCCTGTCCAGAACTTTTAGAGGCCCAACCACCTAGTCACTTACATTTACATGACCAGCCATTGGAAGGCTCACAGTTAACCCTATTTGTAGATGGCAGTTCTTTTATAAATTCTCTAGGAAACAGGCAGGATACGGGGTAGTTACATCTTCTGCTGCCCTAGAAGCTAAGCCTTTACCACAAGGAACAACATCACAGCAGGCAGAACTTATCACACTAACTAGGGCTCTCCTCCTATCCAGAGGAAAAACGGTAAACATATACACAGACTCCAAGTATGCCTTCTTGATTGCACACACCCACTCTGTCATCTGGAAAGAGAGAGGGTGCCTAACCACCAGTGGTACCCCTATAGTCAACAAAAAACAGATACTCAAACTGCTAGATGCTTTATCAGCACCTTCCAGAGCAGCCATCATACACTGTAAAGGTCATCAGACTCCATCTAACTCGGTGGCGGCTGGCAATAACTTTGCCGACACCACTGCCAAGTCGGCAGCCGGATTCTCCACTCCCACGCTTCCCTCTATTTGTTTTCTCTCTCCTCAATATACCCCTACTTATACCCAAGAGGAAAAGACCAAACTATTACAAGATTCAACAGCCAAACTAGCCGCAGACAATTGGATTTACCTCAATAATAAATTAGTTATTCCTGAAACTCAACTCCACACCATTCTAAAAGACATACATAATTCCCTACACGTAGGACCCAAAACTTTATATAACCTCCTAAGCCCCCTCATTCACTGCCCCACACTCATGAAACACCTAATTATAATCAACCAACAGTGTTCCACATGTCTCAAGTCAAACCCTCAAGGCGCATTGCGCAACCCCCATCCGAGCCATCAACTCAGAGGGCACCAACCAGTGAAGATTGGCAAATTGACTTTACCCACATGCCAAGGCATAAAAAATTCAAATATCTCTTAACCCTCGTTGATACTTTTTCAGGATGGATAGAAGCCTATCCTACTACAGGAGAAACACCAATATAGTTGCCTCCATACTCACTGAACACATTATTCCTAGGTTTGGCCTCCCGCTCACTCTTCAGTCTGACAACTGCCCAGCATTCATCTCCAAGGTAGTCCAACAGGTGGCAGCCCTCCTACACATCACCTGGAAACTCCACATCCCTTATAGACCTCAGTCTTCTGGTAAAGTAGAGAAGGCCAACGGGCTCATTAAGCAGCAACTCACCAAACTCTCCCTCGAGACTCGACAATCGTGGGTAACTCTCCTTCCCCTGGCCCTAACCCGGCTGCAAGCAGCCCCATGGAGTCCAACAGGCCTCAGTCCATTTGAATTAGTTTACGGCCAGCCCCTCACCCTCCAGCAGTTACCCACCCTTTCTTCCCCGCTGGCAACTTATCTCACATACCTCACCCTCTTGAGACAACTCCTGAGACAACATGCAGAACTAGCACACCCCTCTCCAACAGACACCTATAGCCCACATCTCTCTCTCAGCCCAGGAGACCAAGTATACTTAAAAGATATCCAAGCCAAAGATCTTCAGCCTAGGTGGAAAGGCCCCTATACTGTCCTCCTATCCACATACACAGCAGCCAAACTTCTAGGACACACGCACTGGGTCCATATATAACAATTAAAAAAGGCCCCCACAGAAGACAATCAGTGGACATCTACTAGACTTACCCCTACCCATCTCAAATTCACCAAACTCTCCCAACCACCACACGTTCCCTGATCCCTTGCGCTTATCCCGATTTCTCACCATACTCTATATAAACATAACAGAATTCCAATATCTTACCCCAGATCCCTACTTGCCTCCAGATAATAGCCCATCACAGTGGTTCTCCCGCTTACCTTTATAGAACATCTTCAGTGACAAGGTGTACCCTGTGATTACACTGAAGATGAAGTACTATTTCATACTTATATTACTATCTTTTTTTTGCAATTCAATCTCTATTACTAACCCAACTTTCATATGGAGATTCTCTATAGTTGAAACTTGGTCACACAAAAATAAACAGCACTCACAGCTACAAGGCACTGCTGACTGCCCCCCTTCAGGCTGCCAACCCCATCTTACTATAAATTTCACCCTATCGTGTTGAAGTGCGGCCGGAGCTAAGGCTCTCTGCTTCCTGCACGATCAGACACATTACAATTGTAAGACTTACTAGAAACAAAAGAACCTAGGATGCCCTTATATTTATTGTAAGATCCATTATGCAACCTTGAGACAGACGAAACCCACTGCTCTCTTCACCATTGCGAATCAACGAACCCCCCTTCAGTACCAATTACATATCAAGGACCCATGGGACCCCCGATGGGCAGACGGAGTCAAAGGTGGACTCTACACAGGCTACACAATCCTTAGTTCATATCCCATGGCTACTCTCCTGATAAAAAGAACACTTGTCCAGCAAAAATCCCTTCCTCAAAACATACAAGCCCTACAGAATTTAACCTTAGCCATACAAGCACAAGAACAGGCCTTACAAGATCAATTACACTCCTCCAATAAGGACCCCTTCTCATGGTTAAAACTAGTCTGTCAAGGGTTAAACCTAACACGGGCAGCCAACCTAACAAATCTCTCCCACTGTTTCCTCTGTGCGGCCCTTGAAAGAGCCCCTTTAGTGGCAGTCCCTTTACCTACTGCTTTCAAGGCTACAACTAACTCCATAGGCACCTCCCAAAAACTGTTCTTACTCCAAGTCCCACTATACCAAAGCCCAGAAAGTCCAATCCTTCCTTTCTGCTACTCTACCCCAAACACCTCCTGGTGTAACTATACCCAGCCACCCGCTAAGACCCACACGGCTCCCATCGGAGGTTATTTCTGGTGCAACAAAACCCTCTTCAAGGTCCTTAATCACACATCCATTGGTCAATCCCTTTGTGTCCCAGTGTCCCTAGTACCTAGTTTAACCTTATATAGCAAAGCAGAAGTAGCTGAACTTGTCATACAATTTAACCCTCCTCCTAATGATCTCCAAAAATGGACTGTCTTCCTTCCCCTAGTCATCGGAGTCTCCCTGGCCGCCTCCTTAGTGGCGTCAGGGCTTGGAACTGGAGCACTTGCCCACTCGGTACAGTCTACCCAATCTCTAGCAGCTCAAATCCGAGAGGCCATAGAGGCTTCAGCTGAAAGCCTGGCCTCTCTGCAACGTCAAATTACCTCAGTGGCCCAGGTAGCAGCACAAAATAGGCAAGCATTAGATTTACCTACTGCTGAAAAAGGAGGAACATGTCTCTTCTTAGGAGAAGAATGCTGCTATTACGTAAACGAGTCAGGCCTAGTAGACACTAACATCCAAACCCTAAACAGGTTAAAGCAGAATTAGAAACCTACAATACCCCCTTCACCCCCGGACCACCGGTATGGCTGCTGCCCGTAATACAGCAGATGCTCCCGTTCCAAATTCCCATACTAATCCTCTGTTTTGTCTTATGTCTCGCTCCTGTTTTAATCAAATTTCTCCGAGCCAAAGTTCAAGAGATCACGCGCGTCACCTTCAACCAGATGCTTCTTCATCCGTGTGTCCAAATACCAACCGTAGACCCCAACCTCAATGACGTCCCTTGACAGCAGGAAGTAGCCAGACAGACCACGCAGCCCCTTATCACTATTATCAATAAAAGGTTGGACTGTTTGGACGAACGGAGGCAAGATGGCGCAGTTCCGGGTTCTTCACTGTCAACTTTCCCGCGCCCGGGAAAGACACGGGTGGATTGCGCATGTGCAACCCGACCTCCCATGGAGAAAAACCGGAACCCGCCTAGACACGCCTACCGCCCCGCCCCCGACCCGCCTATGTCCCGCCCACTGCCCTCCCACTCCCGGGCCCAGGACATAAAAGCCGCTCTGGCAGGCGCCTGGTGTGAACTTCCTTGGCCCCTCCTCGTACGCGGGATCCAGGAACCTCGTCTGAGAACGCCCGTGAGAACTTCCTTGGCCCCTCCTCGTACGCAGGACCCAGGAACCTCATCCGAGAACGCTGGTGCGAACTTCCTTGGCCCCTGCTCCTGTGCAGACCTAGGAACCTCGCCGAGAACGCCGGAGCGACTTCGTCGGCCTCCACCGCCGGAGACTGGTGAACCTCGCTCCCTCCTTCACATTGACTTGTAAATAAAGTTTTTTTTTGCCTTGCCTACTTGCCTTTTCTCTGGCATTTGCTCTGGGGGTCGCATTAAAGCAAATCAATCACCATTTCTATTAATCAGCCCAATACAACACAAGTATCTCCTATAGTTAGACACAGCCTATAGAATGCAGACAAAGTAGATTCTCAACAATGCTGGTGGCCCTCTCACTGGCCAAGTTCTTATCTCTTTGATAAACAGGGTATGCTCCTGGTAATACTGTGAGATAAAGTCAGCTTTTGGGTTTCCTGCCTTACGCAGTATATTCATGACCACTAGCATAACCACTTCTCTTAGCCATTTGATTTTTTTCTCCACTACCTGCTGCTGGAGTTCTGTTTAGCATTTCTGTTCAATTTGTTGTCGCTCATCACTTTTATCCAATCTTTCAATCTTTCCATCCTAGTAGTATACTGTTTCTTGGAATTCTCGTCGTGATATAAACATTTTTGTTCAACTGGCAAACTTTCCCTTATCCAACTGATTTTACACCCTCTTTGCTCAATCACCATAAGGATTCAGCCCACATATAGTCCCACAGATCTTGTTGATGCATAATAATTAGGTCCTATAGCTCTTTTGGAATATAGTCCTTTTCTTCTCTTAGCCGGTCCAGCACTTCCCCAGGCAGGTAATGCTGAGATCTTATTTCAATTATGGGTCTGGTGCCAGAAGAGGAGGAAAGAATAGATTCTGATGGGGGTGAGCAGGTTGGTTTATAAGGCAGAGTTCCCTGGATTAACAGTGAAGCAAGAACTTGCCTTTAACAGGGAAGAATGGGTCGTTTCTGCAAGCCTAGAGGGTTAAGATGGATTTTCCCTATTGCTGCTGAATATGAGAGAGTCTCTTTATATACTGGTAAGATGACCCTCTCTGACTATTACACTTTGCCTTACATTGTTGATTAGCTACTTTGACCTTTACACTATCTTCAGTTTATCAGGAGCTCTTAGTAACCAACATCAATTCCATAATTGTTTAGTATAATTAATATTCCTCCATATCTCTCAATCTCTTGAGATATCCCATTAGCCAGAGTGTTCCTTTTCATTGGGTGCTTTCCCATCCTAGTATACCATGGAGAAGGTTTTAATCATAGCATCACTACAGCATGCTAGACTTACCAGTATTCCAGCTATTACTAAGGTTGAGATCCCGATGCCAGTCAGTCAGCTGACAATCCAACTTTGAAAGTCCCATTTTATAATTTCCTTCCTGGGACCACTTCTAGTACCAAACTGTCTGCTGAGGGGTCTTCAAGAAATAGATTCTGCGATAGGGATTTCCATGCAGAAGGTTTATTATGAAGTGTTCTTGGGAATAATAACAGTAAAAGAATGACCGAAGTAGGATTGGGCAGACGGAGAAGTTGAGCTGCAATACAGTGATAGCACACGCCTCAGCTGATCCCGTGTGAAGTTCTGGACCTGAAATGCCCCTTCAGTGTGGTCCCCCAAATTGAGGGAAGAATGCTGGACTTTTATCTTAGCACCCCTACTCCCATCAACTAGTCCTAAGGTCTACTCTCTCCACAACGGTGCATAACTTTGCATAAATTAACTTCCTTCCAATGACAGCAGTGCTCTGCACTCTGGCAGGTGGGGGAATGAACGTCTCAGTCTTGAAGAAGGAATCAAGTTTGCATATGGCACTATCCACTACAGTCACTTCTAGAATCTGTATTTAACATAAAAGTATCAGTTTTAGCCCTTCCACATTGTTTCTGTCCAAGGCTTGCTGTGCAGATTATGCATAGTGCTGATATTAGCATTTTCCTTAAGGATATTTCTACTTTTTAAAAAGCTTACTTACTGTGCAGTTCCTATCAAGCATATAGTTCTGAACTCAAGTTTGTGTTATCTTTTTATTTTATAAATGGGAGAAGTGTTCTTAAATATTTCTCTTACTTTTACTCAACCCAGAAGAGAAAGTTATAAGTTAGTCTGGATCTGTTTTTCTTTTTTTCTGAAAGATAATCTTCATAATATACGGCAAACTATACAGTTGAAATTAGATGTCCTTTAAGAGTAAGAGAAATATTAGAGGTGGTAAGCATTACCCAGATCCCCTTTCAAAGAAGGAAGACTTCATTGCTCTAATTTTTATGATGGCTGTTGACAGACACCCTTCAACTCTCAATCTTTCCAGGACCATCTTTGCTACAGACAACTACCTTTTCCAAAGTCATGCTTTTCCGAGGTCTGAACAGGTCATATCCAAAGTCCCAGCTATTTTGGCCTTCTTTGGGCAACTATAATGTTCAATTTAGCTGCACAATTCTCTATACAATCATCTGAGGTTGTCGCTGAGCCTCTATCACAGGTTGACTTCATCTGACCGATTATGTTTCCATCCCCTCTATTCAGCATGTGTTGATCCCAACGGGTTTCTCTAACAGACATCCTGCAAACTAAGCTCCTCCTCCAGCATGCTTCCTAGAGTACCCAGATGATGGCATGAGTAAATGTATTTATATATTTAAAACATTGATATGACTGCTTACATTTCTTTTGTATCTGAGTAGAATTGTAATTTTGGACTTGACTATAACAGTTCAGATATTTACAGGATATTTATACATATAAAAAGTGGTTTATTTATACACTGTCAACAGAAGTGGTTACTCTCCTTTCTTTTTTCACTATCATTCTTGTGTATACTGGGAGAATATAAAAAATAGCAAAAAAAAACTTGTATAATTCAATTTTACTACATTAATAAATAATATTGACTCTTCCATCATCTAATTTAAAAATACGAGCATTTTACTAAAATTTAACATGCTTATTCACATGTGAATTGTTTTGTGGTTCTTTTACATACACTGCTTGTGTAATCATGGTTAAACAAATTCATGTTTCATTTTCTTTAAATATTGCTTTGAACAACTAGCTGAGTATGGACAATTAGCAAAAAACAGATGCTTTTGGAGATGATTATTAGATCCAAATTGGGCATGTGACTGAGTCCATCCTTCATTCTCTAGGACCAAGGATAGGTCAGTTTTCACTTTAAGATGTTTACTTAGATCCAGCATGCTGTGAAACTGCCATCTTATCAATAAGAAATGAAGAGTAGTCTAACTCTGTATTGCCTTGTTTTATGAAAATGTCTTTGCCATAGACACGATCATTTTGTTACATGAGTCCCCTCAGGAAGGTGTACTTTAGAAAAACAAGAACTTTCATATGTAATTATGAATAAAAATGAATGCATAATCCTCTGAATCCCAAAGCTTAGATTTCTGTGGCTATATTCTACTTATAAATTCAGTTTATTTCTAATTGTCCTATAGCGAGCCTAGCTTCAGAAGAACACGACCTACTCATAATGGTCTCTTGTCTCCTCCTCTGGATATTTTCAACTGGACTATTTTGTCTATGGAGAAAATGGACTCTCCAGAAATTTAGCACTAATCTTTTTGGTCAAATCTCTTACTTTGAATTACTATAATTGCTACCATGTAGTTAGCGTTTTACCAGACATTGTTCACCCCATTTACTTGTCTCACCTTGACAATAACCATTAAAGGTAGGTATTTTAATTCTTGCTCACTACCATTTTCCAGTTAAGAAGCCACAGGTCACACTATTAGTAAATGAAACCACCAACATTGGAATCTAAGTTTGCCTCAAATATCTAACAATTAGTAAATGCTTAAGCTGTGTCTGGCATTCTGCTCTCTCATTCATATTAATTCATTTATTCACTAAGCTTAATTAACTTATGCAACAGCTCTTTACCAAGCTCTCACTAAGACCAGGGACTCTTTTAGGTGCTGGAAATTCAGCAGTGAACAAAGAAAATGTCCCTGATTCCAGGAAGTTTTATTAGTTCGAAGAGCTACACAACAGCTAATCAAGTAAATATGTACTATGACAAGTGATGATAAGTGTTATGAAAAAAATTAAGCAAAGGATTACAAAGTCCTCAAAACTGCCAAACAAAGCAAAAAATACCCTTATTTTTTATAGTAGAGAGATCAAGAAGTACCTTGTCCAGTGTTAGTCAGAGCTTGTAAATCATGAGTACTCGTTTCATTGACTGCCTAATTCCAGAATTGGTGACCTTTCCAATACTATGCTCATTCTGTTTCTTACCTTGTGTCTCCCTTATTTCCTTGTGCTTCTATAGTCCTCTTTAAACTTTCAATCCAACCAACTTGTCCCCTGTGCTCTCTGCCAGTAAAAAAGCATGCAGGTGAAGGATTTCCCGTGGATAAGTACAAAAGCAAAATAAGAAAAGACACCTCACAACTGAACCCATTATGAAGAATAATTTTTGTAGCATGGCAAACTTGTTTGCAAAATGCCTCCCATACCCTAACCAGTGCTTTCTCTTTGAGTTATTGCGATGTCTGTGGTTGCTTACAGAATTATCTACTCGTCTTTTCTGTTTCCCCTTTTTTCATCTTCTGCTTCCTTCTATGCTATTTGGCAAAAATACAAAACTCCTCAATTTAAGATGTTAAAATGTGAAATGGCTTAGTTTAATCAGACAACAAGCTAGACTTTTAATTTTTACAGTTGCATCAGGGTCGATGATCTGAGTTGACAGAGACAGTCCTTCACACTAATATAGAGAAGCCATGATTTTGTCAGGAAATGTTTACTGATTTTATGAAATCACACTATAAGCAGCACTGTAATTAGCTTGCGTGTGGAGACTGACTGATAAGTAGTTTAAAAATGTCATAATGTGTCTTCACATATTGATACAAGTATACCTGTGATTTCTTTGCCTGAAATGTTCTGTTCTCCAAATAGTAAATATTCTAGTCCTTTAAATCTAGTACAGGTTACATAATCCTCTGCATGTCTAAAGATCATTGTACTTAGCTTTTTTATACAACTTAACTACATTGCATTGTAATTACTGTTTTATATATTGAAGTTCCTATTTTAAGTCCCTCTTTTTCTCTAATGTCTAGACTAACATGACTTTGAAAGTAAAATAAAGTCATGAAAATTAAATATGATATTCCTTTCTCAGCAATGAACTGGGGTTTCTTTTGTTTTTACCTTATTTTTTAATTTTTAAATTTAGTTTTAACTTTTATTTTTAACTTTCAAAGTATTGTAACCATATTTTACACTGATATTATTTTCTCTATATTACATTAAATTATCTCATATTGATATGCTTCTAATGAATTCCATCCAATTGTTTACATTTATGAATTATCATTCATAACTAGTAAAAATACTGTTTATACAGAAGGTATATACATTGTTTAAAATTTTAATATCTCATTAATGAATCCAGGAAACGAAAAATACTGCTTTCCATAAAGGAAGAAAATGTTTACTATTACTGGTGATGACATCTGTTTTCAGAGTCATTCTAAGCAAGAAATTATACTTTAATTGAAGCCATTATTAATGATAGGCAAATGAAGATGCTATAAATTTCTAAAATGTGTTTGTGTTTTGCTTTATTGACCGTTTGAACTTTTACTGGCTATTAGGAGCAATCACAGATTGATACTGAGTGAGACTGCAAAATCTGTATGTTTCAGAAACTGAATAAAAATCATAGACCCATTTATTGATTCTTTTGACTAATTCCTGCTGGAACCAAATTATATTTCACAAATGTAGACATATGGGTCTTTGGGATTTCTCATGCTATTTCAATATTTCATAGTCAAGTTGATAATTATTTTGTTTTTCTACGACCTATGAGAGTTTTATGGGTAGGGTGTTTCTAAAATTGTAATACTGCTCTTTGTAAATATTAATGAATTAATGTTGTTGTGCAAGAGAGACTCTAAATGCATATTTGAGAGAAGGAAAAATCTCTGAAGTGACTGACTTAACTTCCCCTTGGACCTGGAACTCCTCAGCATTAGACTAATGTAATTGGCAGCTGAGTTCCAAGCCAAAACAAATTTAGGCTGGCTTCTTGCTTTCCTGGTATTGTGTAAACCTGGATAAATCTCTTAACACTTCTTTGAATTTCAGTTTCATCATCTGTGAAGTGGGCATAATACTCTCTCAGAGATGCTGTGAGAATTAAATCTGATAATATACATCGAAGTACTTTCTCAAGTATGGAAAATAGTATGTGATGGAATTGAATACATGCACCCTCCTTATTAACTCAATTAAACTAAATTTGATTTATGATTGATTATCCACTATAAATGGATATCATACAGCCAAGCTGAATTATATTTGTATGTTTCTCACCCTTGTCTGGAGCTAATCAGGTTACATCCATGCAGCCATTCAAGATCTACTTGACAGATTTTTAGACTAAATGTAGTTGTTAAGATTCTTTTTCCTGTTTAAAATTCTTTTATCATCTCAGAAATGTTGCCCTAAGAACACATGCTGACAGATGATTGAGGGTTCAACTCTGAAGTAACATAGAAAGCAAATGCATTCTTGAGGGAAAAGGGAATTAGAAATATTGAATTCATTTGAAGGCACATAAGATTTTGTGATCTGTCTGTTAGTAACAACTCTCTTACTTAGAAAGATTTGATTTATCAGAACTATCACATCAATGAATTCAGAAGCAGGAAATATTAAAATGTGCATTGCAGGAAAGAAAACAAACAAACAAAAAAAACACTGGCTGGGTGCGGTTGCTCACGCCTGTAATCCCAGCACTTTGGGAAGCCAAGGCAGGTGGATCACGAGGTCAAGAGATCGAGACCATCCTGACTGACTTGGTAAAACCCGGTCTCTACTAAAAAATACAAAAAAATTAGCCAGGTGTGGTGGCGGGTGCCTGTAGTCCCAGCTACTCGGGAGGCTGAGCCAGGAGAATGGCATGAACCCGGGAGGTGGAACTTGCAGTAAGCTGAGATTGTGCTACTGCACTCCAGCGTGGGTGACACAGCAAGATTCCAAAAAAAAAAAAAAAACACCAAACACCTCTGGTATAGAGGAAATGAGGTTACAAACATGACAGTTACTGATAAAGAAAAAAGAAAGGGCTTGGAAAACCATGGGTAGCAATAGCAGTATTCCATTTGCATAATATGTTTAAAGTCAGAAGCATCTATTTACGATAAATATATAGAGAATAACATGTATTATCTAACTTGTTGAGGTCAAAGCAAAACAACTACAAGGTAGGCTGGACATGGTGACTCATGCCTGTAATCCTAGCACTTTGAGAGGCCAATGTGGGTGGATCACTTGAGGCCAGGAGTTGGGAGACCAGCCTGGCCCACGTGATGAAACCCTATTTCTACTAAAAATACAAAAATTAGCCAGGGGACCAGGTGCAGTGGCTAACACCTGTAATCTTAGCACTTTGGGAGGCTGAGGCAGGCAGATCACTTGAGGTCAGGAGTTCGAGACCAGCCTTGCCAACATGGTGAAACCCCATATCTACTAAAAACACAAAAATAAGCCAGCCCTGGTGACATGCACCTGTAATCCCAGCTACTCAGGAGACTGAGGTAGGAGAGTCACTTGAACCTGGAAGGCAGAGGTTTCAGTGAGCCGAGATCACACCACTGCACTCCAGCCTGGGCGACAAAGTGAGACTCTGTCTCAAAAAAAAATAAAAAAAACAAACAAAAATAAACCAGGCATGGTGGGGCAGGCCTGTAATCCCAGCTACTCAGGAGGCTGAGGTGGGACGTTCGCTTGAACCCGAGAGGCAGTAATTGCAGTCAGAGAGCAGAGATCTTGCCACTGCACTCCAGCCTGGGTGACAGAACAAGACTCCATCTCCTCACAACCCCCAAAAAACATAAAGCATATCATACACACACACACACCCCTGCAAAACAAATCCAACACAATCTTAATTATCTCTGGGCTCTACTGTCTCAAGTGTATTAACATAAAGATGAGAACATGAAATTTTCAGCGTGAAGCTAGAACTAGCTATATTAGGTTGCTCTTCCTTTGGTGACCACCAAAAGTGGAAATTCCTCTCGGTGAGACTAGTCTCTTAAATGCAATGCCCTCAGTTAAGTAACTGAATCAAAAATAATGTCATCAATTCAAACCACGCTAGTATATATCAGAAGACCTAAAGAACTGGGTAGAGCAGCAGGCTTATTTTAATACATATATATCATCTAGCCTATAAACAAATGCATCATTTTCACAAACGTATTTTTGTCTTGAAATATAAATGGCAATATTACAACTTAAATGAAGAAGGATTGTAATGTTGATTGATCATGGTTGCTCACAGTCATGAGCAAAATTAATTGGAATACCCAGAGTCTATTTTATTTAACTTTATTGTGGGGAGAAAAAAACTGATAAAGTAAAACTCATAACATATATTGGTAGGTTAAAGTCTGGATTGTAGTTCCTAAATAAATTTTGATAATGCCTGTACCAAAAAGTGATTTGGAAAGTGCAAGGATTGTTTAAAACGTAATCATTTTAACACAATCTAGGATCTGTAAAAAAGTATCTTGTCATTTGGATAGCTTTGAACTTAAGTTATCATACGATGTAGTAGGGCAAAGATCCCAAGAAAGCACTATCATGGATCCAGCAGGTACAGAGAATACCATGTCTTCTGCATAGTAGGTCATGGTAATATAAAGACGGACATTCCAAGGTTAAATTGGGTACACAAGGGCCTGCCTAGACAGTTGGTCAGTCTCCTCTTGACACCAAGTGGAAAACTGTGTGAAGTAAAGAAGAAAAAGAAGTGATTGTTTGTGGGTAGATAGTTGACTGGAAAACTGATTTGTTAGTATAAATATGCTTATTTGAAAAATTTTGAAGTTCTCTAAGCCCATTGCTGCTCACGCTTACTCTAATAAAGTCAGATAAATTAATTGTGTAGTGATTTTTCTACATTTCTTCACTGATTCTACTCAGCTGTTGACTTCACTGCATGAAAGAAAGTGTGGTCTGCGGTAGCTGAGACTGACTGTTGCTCAGGGTTCTGTGCAATTCCTTAGAGTGGTGGGGCAGACCAGAAAGGAGACAGAACCTTGAGACCACACTTTCAATTTCTTAATGTAATACTCAGAAGAGAGTGGGATCTCAGTAATGGCTGAGTGAATGAAGTTTTCATTGAACATGTTACATCAGAAAAAATGATTGTAGGTGTAACAATGTGAATATGGAGAGTGAACAATCATTTATGCAGACCCTGATATGAAATCTTATTAGTGGGTTTCCTTTGCAGTAATGATAGAGATTTGAATTACATTGAAGTAATTTCATTTTCTCTAAATGTTAAATACATATAAAAGAAACTAAGTCTGATTTTAGTTGTAGAAATTTTACAGAGCATTTGCTAGAATTAATAATATTCTATCTAGACAAAAGTTATTAAATATTAGTTTTAAAAATGAGAAGCTGTTTGGGATCATATAGACAGAAGAACTGCAGAAACATTTCAGAATGGAAGTGTGGCTCGTTAGCACACTTCTGCAAACTCAGTGTGAGCATTTCATGCATTCACATTCTACAATGTCTTTAGTACTTTTAAGATACTGTGTTACCAAATTACTTTCTATTGTCTTTGGCTTAAAAGGAGAGTTTTAAGAGAAAATCATATTAAAATATTGCAGGTCAAAGCATTTCAGGTTGTTTTCCTTTGTAAGTGGAAAGAGGATACAAAAAAATACTAAGCAATATGCACTGGTCTGTCAATTGGGCCAAGTAGAGGGACTAGGGTTTTGGTTTTTAGTTTTCATAATTGCAATTTTTTTCTTAGGGAGTACACAATATAATTTCTTCATATATTAAACTGAAATGCAGATGACTTCTGAGAGATGTCTGTTATAAAATTTTCATCTGTCAGCAGACTTATGGAAAACATTTTTGCTTTCAGCTATGTGGCAACATTTTAATGTGCACATGTACAAGATTTTCACACTCTGTCACCTAATTCCCAGTTTGCATGGTAACAACAACATAATAGCATACAAAGAGATATTAAGAAAAAATAACTTGAACTACTTATGATTTCTAAATTGAAGTAATGCTATAAAAGTGTTGTTGCCTGGAAAATGACTCTATTATTCCTTTCAGGCAGGGTTATGATGAAGACTTAATGATTTATAAATACTAGAGCTTTATTCATCCAGAGAGATCAGTATACATTTCTTTTCTTATTTATTCCTAACAAGATCCCTTATCACCAGCTGCAGTCTTAAGAAAGTGGTATAAAGCTTTCAGTCCTGTAGAGAGGCTGTTGAAGTCTTGTTCACTATGGAGTATTTGTCCTGAGTGGTAGCAAGAAATTCCACAGAGATTTGTTAAATCAACTCTTTACACCACCCCATAGATTCCCTATATACTAACACATACTATTGACACACGTTTTGCATAAATTAAGTTCTTTCTTTGCATCCTAGCATCAGGATCACAATAATGCCTTATTCATGAGCTTTTCCTTTTACCACTGTAGAATTCTAACTCAATGTTTGTGGTCTATTTGCCAATACTTACTAGTGAAAGGCCATTTCCTGCATGTATCAAGATAAATTAGAGGAAGCTGTTGTTCCTCCTGATACTCCTTGACACTCGCATTTGGACTCTCTGTTGATAAGAACAGAGGCAGAATAAAGCTCACATCATCCTTTCCACCTGTTAGAACTAAATGCTCAAGTAGTATGGAACTTGAGTATAAGGTCATTCTCAACATCTTAATATTGCTGAAAGCAATGAGTGTCAGAAGATTTAGAGATCTGATGAAATTAAATATTATGTACAATTTCTCTTAGAAGCCTTCTTAATCCCCCATCTAATTGACACGGTATGCTTGTAAATGCAGATTTCTACACTGACTTATTGGATTGAATCAGAATTCCTGTTGTTGGGACCCTATATTGGGGTAGCCAAGGTAATTTTGTTAAGCTTACTAAAGTTTGAGAATAACTTATTTCAGACATTTAGTTTGGTGTGACATTTTAGTTGCTCTGAGAACTTCCAGGGACAGTTTCGGAGACCTAGGCATCTGTGTGGAAGAGCAGAGCAACTAGGTACATTTTAACTTCTGTTTTTCTCCCAGAAGGTGATCCCAGGTATGCTTGACTAGCCTGCTTGAAAGCAATTTTCATCATAGTCAATCATAGAAATTACACATTATGCACTACAAAGCCCTATAAAAGACTCCATAATCTGATGCTTGTCAGAATAACTTTGTTGTTTTCTTTCCTGTCAGTCCTTACCTATGTTCACAAATGTTCAAGCTTAATAGTTTGTTCCTCTTACAACAGGGTCACTCATGCAGAAGAACAGCAAGAAAACATCAAGTTTAAAGTTAACTCTTCTGTATGCCTTGCAACATCATCGGTGAGTGAGGAACAATTACAGCAATGGAAGAATCAAGTTCTCTAAATATAGAATAGGAGATAAAATATTTTATGTATTTGTACTCAAAAGATTTGTTACTTAGAAATTTGAAGTTAGTGATGGTTTCTTATGACTATTGCCTTTCCACGGAGACACTAATATTCTGTTTTTTTGTTTTTGTTTTTTCTTTTTTCTTTTTGTGAGATGGAGTCTTGCTTTGTCACCAGGCTAGAGTGCTGTGGTGCAATCTCGCTTCACTGCAACCTCCAACTCCCTGATTCAAGGGATTCTCCTGCCTCTGCCTCCCGAGTAGCTGGATTACAGGCATGCCCCACAACACCAGCTAATGGTTGTATTTTTAGTAGAGATGGGGTTTCACCCTGTTGGCCAGGATGGTCTCCACCTCCTGACCCCATGAGGCCTTGGCCTCCCAAAATGTTGGGATTACAGACTTGAGTCACCACACCCAGCTAACACTAATATTCTTTCAATATTTTCATATTTCAATTCTTTCATATTTTCAAAATATGCTGCTGATTATCATGGAATGCAAATTATACTGTTACATAATACATTGTCTTTATCATTTAGTTAAATAGTTATTTTTGTATTAAGACCCTCTGTCATCTTTTATGATGTAATTCAATATTTCATTATTTCACTGCAGGTAACATTGAATATTGCTTAATAAACACTGATATTTAAATATATTAGGAAATGTATAGTACATTTTAGATGAGCTATTACATGTTTTCAAAATATAGCTTCTGTGGAGATGAATAAAATTCTTTTATTTATATAATATTTGCTTAATCTGATTCATAACACTTTATAGCTATGTCTTCTATGAATTTTTAATATAGAAGTTTCTTTGGAGGTCATTGTTAGATGATCTTGCATTATGTAATATAAAGCCCTTTTTTTGCTATGTCCGTCTGTTGAATGTATAAAATCAAACCAGTAATATTATATGCAATATTTCAATATAAATCACAATTCCCCTTTGCCTTCCACCATGATTGTAAGTTTCCTGAGGCCTCCCCAGACATGCTGAACTGTGAGTCAATTAAACCTCTTTCCTTTATCAATTACCCCGTCTCAGGCAGTTCTTTTTAACAGTAGAAAAATGGACTAATACAGCAAATCAGACATTTAGTTTGGTGTGCTATAAAAGGATACCTGAAAATGTGGAAGTGACTTTGGAACTGGGTAACAGGCAGAGGTTGGAACAGTTTGAAGTCCTCAGAAGAAGACCAGAAGATGTGGGAAAGTTTGAACTTCATAGAGTCTTGTTGAATGGTTTTGACCAAAATGCTGACAGTGAAGTCCAGGCTGAGGTGCTCTCAGATGGAGATGAGGAACTTGTTGGGAACTGGAATAAAAGTCACTCTTAATATGCCTTAGCAAAGAGACTGGTGTCATTTTGACCCTTGCTAGAGATCTGTGGAACTTTGAACTTGAGAGAGATGAAGTAAAAGGGGCAAATTTCTAAGATCTTTTCTGTTTTAATTATACGCTAAGATTTTAACGTATATTATTTTGTGTGAATTTTACAAAATTCCTAAAATGTGATTAGTTTTATTTCTGCTTTACAGGTGAAGGTGCTGAAAGTTCTTACAAAGGTGAAGTGGCTGAACTAAAGTTACACATCTACTCAATAGGAGATGGGAGACTTGAACAATAGTGGTTTAACTCCATAGCCTATGCTGTTTTTGCAACGTGCTTTAAATAAATTACTTGTGTTGATGGGACTGAAATTCTTGCACTATGTAGGGAAGAGAGATTCTTGAGACTTGATGAGATTGAAAATTTCAACTGCAGCAAAAGTCAGTTAGCTGAAAGCTCTTCTCATTAGCTTGGAAGGGACGTATACCCAGAAATAGGAGTGATTAAATGAAAGAGAAATATTACTGATAGAAAATTGATTAAAAGTTTCTACCTTGTGCATAAAAGAATTTAAAATATATAACTAATGATAAATTAGCACATGTTAATTAATGTATGATAAGCAACATCTTAGAATACAAGATAGATTGAATACACAGTTGTGGAGGGGGGATAGGAGAGAGGGAATTATTTACAGGAGAAATGGCCAGTGAGAGGGAGAGTTAATATATAATTTGTTTCTTCAGGAACAGGGTAAGCACAAAATGAATACTCATACCCAGAGATTAGAGCCTACATGCATTGCTTTTACTTGGATACCAATTTCTTCTCTAACAAAAAATCCATTTAGATTTTGGCCTTACCATGGTTTCTGGTACCTGTTCCTGCCTGACTCCCTGAATCTTGCTGCTTCCCTGTTTGTACAATTAATCTACTTCTGACCATCTCTGAATCCCTCATGACAGAACTGATCTACTAGACTAGAATTTACTTCCAGTTTCTGAATATGTTGTCACAGAACTTTGGCTATGAATGGTGTCGTTTAAAAATTGACCTCCTCATCTGTCTGTAATTCATGGTGAATTTCCATAATCTCCTTAAATGTTGCTAAATTCAGTGCCACCACACTTCTAACACAGATATACCTTAGATCCACCTTCTAACTTGCTTTCTCCCTTCCTGGACCTAGTTCACCATCTCTGAGTCCGTTACTCACATAATAGAATGATGCATTTTACTTCACATCCAAAATCGTAACAGAGGAGTATTCATTGTCATGGAATCTGCAATGTTCGAGTACATTTTTAAAATACAATTCATTTGTAGGTCATTGGTGTATTTCTTGGCTCATATCTTGTAAAAGCCAATTAAATATATACATGTAGTCTCCCAAGCTGGCTCATACACAATACATGTACTTACTTTCTAACAAGTTGAATGACTGCATACTACAATCAAAATTTTAGAAACAAATACATGAAAGTAAATTATAAAATAAACATTATAGTAACATATTGTTTTGTTTTATATTGATCATAAATAATTATACTGGAGAAAATATTAAGTAGATGTGTATACAAGATTAACAGATTTAGGAAGATTTGAACTTCTAAGGATTATTTAGATAGGTGACACAGATGGGTTAATTTCTAGAATATGATTTGAAAGTTTATAACGTCCCATTTCCTGGGTTTAGTGAACCATGATCATTACCTTAAGAATATCTGATGAGGCCAAGCACGGTGGCTTATGCCTGTAATCCCAGCATTTTGGGAGGACAAAGTGGGAGTACTACTTGAGCCCAGGAGTTTGAGACCAGCCTGAGCAACATGGCATGGTGAAACGCTGTTCCTAAAAAAATAAAATAAATAAATAAATGGGCATGATGGCACACATGTGGAGCCCTAACCACTCTGGGTGTGGGGCTGTTGAGGTGCGAGGATCCTTTTGCCCTGGAGTTTGAGGCTGCAGTGAGCTATGATCGTGCCACTGCACTCTAACCTAGGCAACTCAGTGAAACTTTCAAAAACATAAAACAGAGAATATCTTACGAGTTTGGAAGCATTAAATGTGATAAATGGAATGTGACAGAAAAGGAAGGAGGTGGGTGGGAAGGGAAAGACAATTGACTATTAGAGATAGATAACTGTCCTAAGAAGACTAAGTAATTAATAGAAATAGACAATAGTAAGGGCCTTCTCAAGTAAACTTGTTACTGAACATGAAAACCATTGTTTGAGGTAGAATTAACTTCATTAAAGTTAACAATAGTAAAGGAAAATATGAAGCCCATATTATCTACAATACGCTTTTTAAACAAAGAGATATAAATCAGAGTATTCTTTGAATTACTCACTGATTGCTATCACTATCGGCCAAAAGTTTACTAAAGTTGGGAAGAATAAGAGGCATGGCATTGTTTGTGGTGAAGTGGAAGGGTTAAAAAATAAGTAGGACTGGCCAGGCACTGTGACTCATTCCTGTAATTCCAGCACTTTGGGAGGCTAAGGCAGGTGGATCACTTGACGTCAGGAGTTTGAGATCAGCCTGGTTAGTTTGGTGACATCACATCTCTACTAAAAATACAAAAATTAGCCAGGCATGGTGGGATGCACCTGTAATCCCAGCTACTTGGGAGGCTGAGGCAGGAGAATCGATTGAACCTGGGTAGCGGAGGTTGGAGTGAGCGCTCCAACCTGGGCGACAGAGAGAGACTCCATCTCAAAAAAAAGAAAAAAAGTAAGCCTGAAAAGATGGGCATTATGGCAACAAAAGAAATTCAGAAACTCTGTAAAGATCAACTACTACATTCAAACTTTTACAAAAATTATAGCATTTACTTAAGTATATGATTTAAGATAGGGTAATTTGTTTTCTGTTTTATTACCAGTAGAATGTTATGTATAAATTATTCTCAAAATAAGAAAATGCATGTTTCTACTCATTATTAAGACATGCAAAAGCAAATAAGCAGATTTCCAATAAGCAACATCTGGAGCAGAAAGGTGTATGGAATACCTATGTGTTGGCATATATAAATATACCACCAATGAGCTTAGTTGAAAAAATGGATTAGGCACACCAACAAATTCATGTAAAGCGAGACAATAATAACAATCTAAAATGTTGGGTGAACTATTATGTATATAACATAAAATTTAAATGATAGTCCCACTTTGTAAAAGTACTATAGTCACTGTTGATATCAATAAAAAAAAATAGCTGCTAGGAAAATAGTAATACATATATAAATTCTGCACTGTAATTAATATGGCATAACTAGAGATGTAAAAACCAAATTGAGATGATGACATGACCATTTTATTCATTCGTAATTCTTTTGTATGATTCCTACTCTTCTATTTGTATTCTGTTTTCTCCCCAGCCATCATTTTTGAATTTACATTTTGCAATCATTTTTATTACGTATGTTTATGATCATCATCAAATCCCTCTTTAAAACAACTTGACTATCCATATATCTTTAGTAAGATTTTATGCAGCTAATTATCAAAGAAATAATGAAGTAAATTTAAATGTATTGCTATGGAATGATTTCCAAGACATAGTGTGAAGTGAGAAAATTGTTTTTAAAAAGTTTGTACAATATAATCCCATTTAAGGCAGAAAATATAACCAGTACTGAGCTTTGAATTGCTCTGCATTGCTTTGAAATCCTGAGGCTCCACAGAAGAATGGCTAGAGAATAAAATGCTCAGACCACAAATTGTAGATGGAAGGCATTGTAGAATCGATCTTAGAGGCTGGGGGAAGGGGCCGAGAAGAATACATTCCCAAGCTACATAGCACATAAATAATCTTAGATAGTTTCACTTGAAAAGAGGATAATATAAAGAAAATCATAGCAACTACGTAAATACACCATTATGGTGGGTGCCAGGGTGGAGAGAAACCTAACACGCTACTAAGTCAGATAAAGAATCCAATATGGAAAATAAGTCCAAGAAGCAGAAGAAAATTCCCCAAGAGAGCTCGTCATTAGCAAAGAATGTAGTAAGTATATTAAACAAAATATCAGAGCTCAAACAGAAGACAGTTGATAACAGGCTAAAATGAATAATAATTCTTAAGTGCAAAAACAAACCTGACAGGCAAATGAGCAACAGTATAAAAGCTGTAATAAATTCAAAATATCAATGAACAGACTAGACACACCTGAGGAAAAAAAAATTATGTAGAAGAAAAACTTGCCTTTTCAAAAGTTGAATAACAAGGAAAAGAGCACACAAATTATAGAGAATACAATAATATATGGAAGAGGAATAATCTATTATAAATATCTCAGAAGTAAAAAAATCACAAAAATGGAGCAGAGAATGTTGGAATTTAACAGAAGACAACCTTCTGAGTGTAATCTGCTGGTGAAAAGCAAACATTGTGTTCAAATTATAACAGACACAGACAATTAACACAGAGAATTATACTATTTAAGAGACTAAATCTGAAAAGACAAAAAGAACTCTGGGAAGAAAATTTTCCTACAAAGATGAAAAAAAAAAAATCAAGCTGATTTTAGACTTTTCTACAACATTAAAAGCCCAAAGGCAATGATGAAACACATCTTTCTGAGAAGAAGAAAGTATTCTACTAGAATATGTACGAAAAATTGCATCCAGGTATAAAAGCTATGGACAGATACTTTCAGATGTTTAGATTTCCCTGAGATCATTTAGGGAATAAAATATCCTTGAGTCCTTGCTAACCAAAACAGAAAATCAAAATTCCCAAAACAAAACTAGTCAACAACCAAATTAAGCTAATGAGAAAATAGGTTAAAGTGAAACACTCAAGAATGAGAAAACTATAGTAAAAAGACCAGTGGTGTATATATGTCTTAGTTGATTGGGCTGCTATAACAAAAATATGGTAAAATGTGCGTCTTAAATAACAAGCATTTATTTCTCACATTTCTGGAGGCTGGGAAGCCCAGACTAAGGTGCTAGATTTGATGTCAGATAAAGGCCTACTTCCTGGTTCATAGAACCACACTTCTCACTGTGTCGTCACATGGTGGAAGGAGGTTAGGATTTCAGCATACGAATTTGGGGAGGACACATGCATTCGATCCATAGTAATATAAAATCACTTAAATATAGACAAAGACTAAACACACTTGATTACAAATCATGATTGGAGAAATAAGAATGGATGGCTCGAAACCAGCCCTCATATTATTCAGTTAGGACAGGTTCTGGCAGCATATGGCAACATCATCCTTTTCTCAGTATGAATGTTGGTCTGGCAGTTCTGGGTTCTGGTCTCAGTAATAGTTGTGCTCCTATTCCTAGCCCCAGAAATTTTCCAAAAATGTTGTAAAAATGGATGCTTAATACAAATATGAGTTGAAGAATAATTTTTAAATGTCTTTAATGGCAGGATATATTACTTTTAATGTCAAAACCACAATTCCTTTTGTACCAATCTAATAATATTTGCATCAAGCTATTTGACTTTAAAGAATACCTATTTTTAACTACAGCCATACATCACATGCAATGCTTTTGTCCATGATGGACAACATAAATGACGGTGGTCCCATGAGATAATAATGGAGCTGAAAAATTCCTATCACTTAGTATTTACTGTAAATCACTTTCCGTTGTTATTTTAGAGTGTACTCCTTATAGAAAGAAAAAAGCTAACTGTAAAACAGCCTCTGGCAAGTCCTTCAGGATGTATTCCACAAGAAGACATTGTTACCATAGAAGGTAACAGCTCCATGCCTGACATTATTTTTCCCTGAAGACCTTCCAGTGGGATAGAATGTGGAGATAGAAGACAGTGATAATGAGTAAAGTGGTGGATACAAGGGGATAGGAGGATGGGGTGATGTAGGGTACAAAGTTGCAGTTATGTAGCATGAATAAGCCAAAAGATCTAATGTACACAACATGAAAACTCTAGTTAACATATTGTATTACATATTGGAAATTTACTAACAAAGATTTTAGGCGCTCTTACCACACACAGACACGCACGCACAAGGATAACTATGTGAGATGATGAGTATGTTCATTTGATTGACTGTGGTAATGATTTCATTATATATATGTATGCAGAAACATTGTGTTGTACCCCTAAAATATATACAGTAAAAAATATTATCTGTTCTATTTTTTTAAGCTCTAGCTCTTTGTATTAGTTTCCTGGGATATTCAGACAAGGTAGACAACGTTAGAACTTTTAGGGTACCAGTACACTTTTCTCTGACACTCCAGGGGTCCCTGTCAGCGCAACTAGAACACTGCCAAGACCTCTCCTGCTGTGGTTTCTCAATCTTCAACTCATTCATTTCTTATTTATTGAGTTCCAACTGTGTGCCAGGCATTGTCCTAAGTGCTAGTCATAAAGCAGTGAGCAATACAGACAAATTACCTACCTGTAAGTTTTAATTCGAGTAGATCAGACAAACAAAATGACAATGTTAAGAAGCATTCTTTTTCCATTGCAATAACACTGCCTTTGGGCTAACCAAGGATTTCCCAACATCAGCATGAATCACATGTGAGGCTTGATAATTCTTTGGGTGATGGACCACCCTGCACATTGCAGAATGTTTAGCAGTATCTCTGGCCTCTACTGTAATGGATTCCAGCAGCACCCCAAGTTTGGGACAACCTAAAATGTTTCCAGACATTGTCAAATGTCAACTGGGGGAAAATCACCCTGAGTTCAGAACCACTGGCTCAAGCAACTCAGAGGGCCTCCCTTTCAAAATATTCATGTTGTTATTCTTCCCAATGCTGTGTTAGTGTGTGCTCTTGCATCCTAGCTGATGCTCCTCTTTAATTCTGTTCTGGACAAATGTAGCCATTTTCCAAGTCTACAGTTTTGCAAGCCAAAAGCACCTCACACCTGGGAGTAGATACCCTCCTGGCAGAAATAATTGAAGAAGTTTCTGGCAACGTTACTGTTTTGTTTCAATGGTATATTTATTTCATTTGGATTCTAGGTGTAAGAGCTGCATATTGATAATCCATTACTTTCTTTAACTGATTCACAAAATGTCTGCTGATATTTTTGTTGTATACTACACAACTTTCTTGCTGGATGTACAACTTTCTGTAGGCCTATTTTCTGGTATATATCTAGATATGCTGGTGACTTAGCCTCTGAACTATAGAAAAGAATTTATCATTCAGGGTAGGGCTAAGTCACCAGCTTATCTAGATATATACCAGAAATTAAATGTACATTTGACAAAGCAAAGACTTAGCATTCTTTGCTTTGTCAAATTACCTCTCTTCTCTTCACTGGATTAAAAAGGATCAAATCAATGAAGAAATTAACTGTAATGTTCTTCAGAAACTAGATTCTATATCTCTCTTTGTAGCTTATTATTTGGGGGTGAGGTGGGCATTGAGTTACCCCATGATGGAAATTTTTTATTCAGAGATTTTAATAATTTTGTGTGAAATTTTGGACACCTAGCTCTGTAAACATATCTAAACTAAATAATGCTGTTATTAATCACAGCACTTTACATCCTCCTTTGGTTGTCCTTGAGAAAATAGTTACTGGCAGGGCTTAAATTTCCATTACCAATAGGAAAAAAGACAAGTAAATGTATTCTTCAATTACGAACAGTAGGTGACGATATATTTATAGTCTGTCAAAAAACTGTATAAGCTCCTTTGCAATGTTGCTCCATTTAAGGCCGGCACTGAATGGTATTTATACATGCGTCACCCCAGTTTTCTCTGCCCTGCCTTTTGTGCAATCGGTTGTGAATGCCTGTCATTTGTGGGCCTGTTGTGGCACAGGCTCCAGTGGTTCACATGCCTGAACTGAGCACCTTCCAGGTTTCCTTGTACTTCTTTTCTTATTGAAAACAATTGCTGAGAGATTTATTCTTGGTGAGCCAGACTGGATGAAACCATTTTGTGAGTAGCCATCACAACAGTAGTAGAAGCAAGATGACTGAAAAACATTCTACACTAATACACATGCACACACACACACACACGCACACACACTTTCATCTGTTGCACAGTTGATTCAAGAGCTGCAGAACTTACCTTGTAAAGTAGTATCTTAACCCTCCCATTGAATCAGGCAGTTGGTTCCTATGCTCCCTTGAAGTATATGATTAAAGATATGTGTATGTTAGAAAAGTCCTCCTTGAGAAAGTTGTATCACTATTTTGCAAAGTTCATAAAATATCTGAGAATTTTCTTTTTTTTAATCATAGAGGAATTAAAAAAAAAAAAAGGTTGTGAAGTGCGTAGAACCCAGTGGGGTGTCACTGACATGAACTTTATGCTGTACTGAATGTTCTTTTCTTAATGATGCAGAACATGTAAATTTTGACAAAAATTTCAAGGCAAAGATATGGAACTTCCAGTTGTACTCTGATCAGTGCTCCCTGACTAATGATCATGAAATTTTCTTCCTGTTTCATCTCTCACTCCAGTATGCAATGTCCAACAGTTCTTTATTTTAGCTGTAGCAAAAATGGGGTTGTAGCCTAAAGGAAAATGACAACTAGGCAACAACAGACATTAAAGTCTGCAACAACAGACTTTAATGGCTGTCTATTCCAAAATAATGGTTATTCCAAAATATAAAAATTGCAACCATGAACCCCCTTTGAATTCCTGAAGGGTTTTCAGTACTTTGCCAGTCACTTTTTCATAAAATACATGAAGATAACAAAAGAATGACAAATCTAAATTGCAGATGGTTTTTTCCTTTCTCTCATTTCATTCATTTTCAATGCAGAGGATGGGATGTTTGGGACATAGAGTCATATTTGATAGCATTTTCATGTTTATTTTGATTGTGAGACATGCTACAATTTGGATTTGAGGCACTCTTTCTAAGAATAAGTCATTTGCAATCTATGTATTTTGTTGCAGCAAAGTTGTAAATAAGCAGATTTTATTGTATCTTTCTAGTGATTTACAGTCTTCTCTATGTGTATCTTTTTCTAACCAAAGACTCAGTTTTCTTCTGATTTTAGTCAAAAATGGTTGGCTATATTTCTGGTTTTAATGCAGCATTGCTGACAGCTGTGAAGGCAAACAAAAAAACTATTAAAGTGAAATCCCACTGTTTATTTTAGGAAATAAAAATTTTCCAAATACATAAATAATGTGCTTTATGTATTTGTAATGTGAGTTTCTTCTTCAACATTTGTCTCAGAACTAGTTCCCAACATTCTACACAGTCTAGTTGCACAATAAATGCCTAGTGTCTCACTGAAGAAAACAATTCATTTTATAAGCTCTTCCTGATGACTAAGATGAACCTCATCATCAAGAAAGCTGCTCTGCAGTATTATAGACCCTCAGGCTATTTCTTCCCTTGCAAAATAAATGTTATTACAGGTATTTCATTTGTAAAAAAAAAAAAAAAAATTGTAGATAACATGCAGTTTTCTGCAATGTGTCAAATTTTTAAAAAAAATCTTTATTCCTCATTCCTACATTCATCTTGTTGCCCAACCAATTTCTCTTCTTATTGTGTAGTAAGATTTGAGATGGGGACAGACATTAAAAGATCCCAAAACTGGACAGAGTGATTGATATACTTACCTTCTTCTTCCCTTCATGGCAGAGAGCTCTTGTTGCCTAACCAATTTCTCTTCTTATTGTGTAGTAAGATTTGAGATGGGAACAGACATTGAAAGACCCCAAGCTGGACAGGGTGATTGACACACTTGCCTTCTTCTGCCGTTCATGGCAGACAGCACAGAGCGTGGTATCTCTCCTAAAGTAGAAGTTGGCTTCAAACTTTATTTAAAAGCATCATAAGAAATTTTTTCTAGTCTACAGAACTCAGGAGGTGTTTCTTTTCCTCATCCTCCTCGTGATTTCTTTCTATGCAATGGGCACAGAACTAAGTGTTGACATAGTTGTTAAGATATCTTGTTGATTTTTTTGAAATTCATTGACTCTTCCTCCTGACATGCTTAACTCCTGCAGATTTTTGAAATTCTCTTACTTAGATAAATACTGTCCAAACTGATCTCTGCTTTCTCTGAAATCTTATAAGGCCTCATACAGTTTTTGGTTATACCATTTATTTGGAACTTCATAAACTAAACTGAGAGCTCCCAGAGAGCAAAGACCATGCCTTATAATATTTAATCAACCATTTCCAGTATTTATTATTACATTCAAAAACATATTTAACATTCTAGTCCCAGATCTGCTAACAATGAATAATAGATCTCTAATGTATCCAGATGTCAGTTTCTTAATAAATAAATAATAGAACAGACAAGTAAATAAATGGAATATACAGATTCCTCTTGTAATACCAAAGAGGTCATCAGATTATTTCTACTCTGGGCTGTAAGAACTGGTTGGATATCATCTGTTAATGATATCAAAGAAAATCCTAGTTGCTTGAAAAAATAAGCTGATAAAATTTTCTAGTTTAACATTTTTTTCTATGTATTTAGACTTTTCAATGAAGGCATCTGCTATCGTTATCCTCTAAATGAGTGCTAATATATTATCATGTGAATAAAAAGTAGCAATATTAGTTAACCACATTAGAAATAGCCTATAATGTATAACTCGGCTGCTTGAATTGTTTGGTAATCATGCGTGCTTGAAGGCTTGCTGTGCTATTAAGACTTGGTGTCATATAAAACTGATTTCCTCTAAAATCTGCCACTTATTTTGTAAAAGGGGTAACAGAATCTCTGAAGCTCTATAAAATGTAGAAGTAATGCCACCATCTCCACTGGAACTGGCACATAGAAATTTATGTGTGCATAGAAATACATCAAGATAATAGAACTGTTAGAATACTTGAATCAACTCACTGGCTAAAGACAATTTAAAGAGCTACAAAGAATATATTAAAAAATTCTTAAGTCATAGAAGAAGGCTGTGATGAATAGGTTACAGTAGACCAAAGTTGCCACTAAATGCAATGAGAAAAGCCAGGGAAAATATATGTTAAGATCTATTTGAAGTTATCCAGAGCTACCAGGTAAACAACATCAAGACACCAAGATCTTAGAGAAGGGGAAGTCATAGGGAGAAGAGTCCACAATTTTGTCATAGTTTACCAAATAATAGAATTACTAAGTCTTAGAGTTAGGTGGGAGGCTGCAAGACCAGGCAGAGTGGAGCTGCCAAGAGTCAGAGAAGCGAGCAGCTTTGGCAGCCTGACAGTATTGGAATGCAAGAGTCTCAAGGCAGGCAGGATTTGAGAGGCCTAAATCTGGGGGAAAAGGTAGGTGCTGAGCAACAAGCCAAAAAAAAAAAAATTTTTTTTTTTGCTTGTTTGTTTGTTTTTGTTTCTTTCCCTAGTAGGGTTTGTTGAATTCCTAAGGTGCTTGGGAAAAGAGACAAGTTTAAACTAAAAGCATACTTGAAATGAAAATCAATACAGTTACAAAGGGTGACGTGGTAAAGGGGAGACAAAAATGGGAGTTTTTCACCAGCAAAGAAGCAGGGGCTACTGTAAACACTCCTCAGGCTCTCAGTTGAGATCTCTGAGAGCTCAACTAAGGAGCTGGCAAATAGAGATCCACAAAGCTTTCCCAAAACTGTACCATGTCTTCAAATCAACTCATTCCCTGGTTGAATAAACTAATCTGCTTCTGCTTAGGTTGCCTGAAAAAGGATAGAATCAATTATACTTGAAAGAAAAGATGTTACTTAACCACTCTAAATTTTTCATGCACAATATCTAGCACTCAAAGAAATAAAATATTAGAAAATAGGAATATGGAAAAAGCCAAGATAAGAAAAATGAAACTAACAAGAGCAACAAAGCACAGATGTTTCAGTTGTAGTTCTGAGACTAGACACACATTCTTGATTAATATATCCAAGAACACAGATAATAACAGGAAGGATTTCACTACAGAACTGTTGTCTAATGGAAAATAAACAAATGGAAATTATTGAACTAAAATGTAATAATGGAAAATAATAACAGATAGCATTACCTACAGGTTAAGCAAAACTGAATAAGTACTTTAAGTAATAATTAGTAGAATGTTAAGTGAGTAAAAATAATCTGGGCTTAAAAAAGGAAGACAAAAAGTATGTGGATGTCAGAGAAGAAAGTATAAGTGATCTATGGGACACAGTGAAGACTACTACAATACAGGTCATTGGTATCCCAGAAGGGAAGAGCATAGAGAGGCAGAAGCAATATTTGAAACAATAATTGTTGAGGACTTCCCCAACTTGTGAAAATTCCCAAGCTACACAAAAAGTACACATTATGAATCCCAAGCCCATTAAATATTAAGAAACTCATTCCTAAGTGTATTCCTGTGGAGCTTGATAACAGAAAACAAGGGGAAAAATCTTGCATGCAGAGATGCCAGAGGGCATTGCGATCGACAACTGACTTTGAAGCAGAAACAAAAGAAGTGGTAATATGATGGGATGATATCTTTAAAGAGGCAAAAGAAAACAACTGTCTTGAAAGAATTCCATTGCAGGTGAAAGTATCCTTTAAAAATATAGATGTCATAAAAATATTTCCATTCAAATAAAAACTAAAAAATTTACTGCCAGCGGATCTACACTTGAAGAAAAAAACACTAAGAAAACAAGGATTTATTAGACAGAAATGTGATTGATCATAGTTAGACGTTAAAAAATGCATGAGGGAAGGAAAGGTCTAGTAAAACTTAGTATATGGATAGATATTGACTGTACAAAACAATATTAATGTATTGAGAAGCACAAAATATATATGGAGTTAAAAATACATGATGAAATAACACAAAAAGAATTAATGGCATAAATGTATTTCATGATAATCACATTTTCAGATAAGATGTAAAAAATAATTTATTTCTAACTATAATAAGTCAAATTTACATATTATAACCATTGAAATAATTGTAAAAAATGTATAGCTGTTAAGCTAATTAAATGAAAATTGATTAATAATAAAAAAATTGAATCACAAGGAGAGAAGAAAGAACATAAAACATGTGGGACAAATAGAAAAAAATAGTAAAAGCTAAATACAAAGTCAACTATTGTCAAACAATACATTAGGTATTAGTAGACAAATGTTTTGATTAAAACAGAACAATTTAAAAATACGTTTTTTAAAAATATGATCAAAATTACTGACAAAGACAATTTTAAATATAGTGACACACAAAAGGTTAAAAGTAAAATGTTGGGAAAAGATCTATCACACAGAAAAGCTACCTTGTCAATAATAGAAGTTAAGGAGATAAGAAATATGACAAGAGATACTTAGCAGCAGTTCACAATGATGCAAGGGTTACTGTAATAAAAGGACATAACATTGTTACATTTGTATAAACTTGACAACAGAGATTCAAATTATATAATAGTAATATTAACAGACTTACACAAGAAATTCCAAATCAAAACCATTGTGAAAACTAACAGAACTCTCCCAGTAACTGATAGTACAAGCCAACCAAAAAAAATAAAATAAAATAAAACAAGAAAACAAAACAACGACAACTGTAAGCATATAGAGAATGTAAGCATTGTGATCAAAATAGTTGCCTGGTTGAAATGGATGGATTACTTCCTTGAACAAGGAAAGAATGTACAGAATTTTCCAGGGCGTGTAGAACATGTGTGCACTGAATTTTGGAAAATGTTTTATGAGCACTTGAAATATTTATGTATCCAGATATTGCTTGGAAACTAAGAAATACAATTCTATAAAATCCATAAGTTAAAAATGAAAAGAAAATATTTTAAACTAAATAATGATAAATAAAATAAATGTATCAAATTTGTGGCTAAATGTGTATTTTAAGATAAGTTTATATGTTAGAATTCATATATTCAAATAAGTTTATAAATATTAATTATATTTAGGTATCCACTATAACAAGTTGGAAAGAGATAATTGAATTCCAGGAAAGTAGAAGGAAGAAAATAATACAGATAAAGGTAAATTTTTGAAAGAAAATAAATATATAATAGAAAAAAATCATTAGGCTTAATCTTTCAAGATATAAAATTGACATGATCATCTCGACTGTGATAAGAATGAGGGAGAGAAAGAGAATAAAAGAGGAAAGAGAGAAAAAAAGGAGGAAAGAGAAAAAGAGATATGAAAGAAAGAGAGATAGGAGAGCAAATTATCATTATTAGCCAATTTTATAAATAATTATTAATTATGAGAGACAAGAGCATCAGTAAAAATCTTCTATGTTGAAAATAAGAGTGTATAATGAATAATGTTTTGCTGATAAATTTCTATATTAAACCGATAACCTCCTAGAAAAATATAATACATCAAAACAAAGGCAGGAAAAAATTTAAAAATTAATCTCCCAGTGTTATATTAAATTAATTAATCTCAATCCATATATTTTTATTGCATTTTTCAAAATATTTAAAATATAACACCAATTTTACACAAAACTTACATCAGCAAAGAAAATAGGAAATGTTTACAAATCATTTTAAAGGGCTATCATAACCTTGTTAGCAAATTATCACAAGAATATTGTAAGAAAGAAAAAAATATATAGCCAATTCCTCTCATAAAAATACATGTTGCAGCAAAAGAAGTTCCAAGAGGGAAGTTTACAGCATTAAATTCCTACATAAAAAAATAAGAAGCATCTCAAATAAGCAACTTAATGTTATAATTGAAGGAACTAGAAAAAGAACAAATTGAGTCCCAAATTAGTAAAAGGAAGAAGTAATAAAAAGCAGAAATAAGTAAAATAGAAACTAGAAAAACAATAGAAAATATTGCTGAAACTAAGTTGTATTTGTAAGGATCAACAAATTGATAAAACTTCAGTTAGACTAACACACAAAAAAGGAGAGAAGGCTCAAATAAATAAAATTAGAAATGAAAAAGGAGATATAATGATGATATCACAGAAATATAAAGGATCATATAAAGCTACTATGAACAATTATATGCCAACAAATTGAATAACCCAGAAGACATGGATAAATTTTTAGGAACATAAATCTGTCAAGACTAAGCCATAAAGAAATAGAAAACTCAAACAAACCAATAACAAGTAAGGAGAAATTCTTAGACACATACAATCTGTCAAGACTGAATCATGAAGAAACAGAAAATCCAAACAGATCAATAACAATTAAAGAGATTGAATTAGAAGTCTCCCATCAAAGAAAGGCCCAGGATCTGATGGTGTCACTGCTGAATTTTACCAAACATTTAAAGAAAACCAAACACCAGTCCTTCTCAATTTCTTCCAATAAAATAAAGAAGGAACACTTTCACACTCATTCTATGAGGCTAGCATTATCCTGATACGAAACCCAGACAAGGACACTACAAGTAAAGTATATTACAGGCCAATATCCCAGTTATACATAGATGCAAAAATCCTCAACAAAATACTAACAAACTAAATTCAACATGACATTAAAAATATTATTCAACATAATCAGATGGGGTTTATCCCAGTGATGCAAGAATAGTACAACATATGCAGATCTATAAATGTGATTATTCCAAATTAACAAAGTAAAGAAAAAAACCCGATCATTTAAATAGATGCAGCCAATTTATTTGACAGAATTCAATATCCTTTCATTATTAAAAACTCTCAAGAAAGTAGGTATAGAAAAAGAAGAAATGTACCTCAACAAAGTAAACACCATGTATGATAAATTCACAGCTAACATCATACTCAATGAGGAAGGGTTGAAGACATTTTTCTAAGATGAGAAACGACAAAGATGCCCACTTGTACCACTTCTATTCAACGTTGTACTGGAAGAGCTAGTTAGAACAATCATGCAAGAGAAAGAAATAATAGGCATTCAAATTGGAAAGGAAAAAGTTAAATTTTGCCTGTTTGCAGATGACATAATCTTACAGGGAGAAAATCCTAAAAACTCTACCAAAATCTGTTAGAACTAATAAATTTAGCAAAGTTGAATGACACAAAACCAACATACAAAAATTTGTAGCATTTCTAAATACTAACAACAAACTATCTGAAAAAGATTCAAGAAAAAATATCCCATTTGCAATTGCAAATAAAATAAAACACTTAGGAATAAGTTAACCAGGGAGGTGAATACCTGTACATTAAACTATAAAACATTTATGAAAGATATTGAGGAAGATACAAATAAACGGAAAGATATGCCATGTTTATGGATTGAAATAATTAATGTTAAAAAATACCTCCATTATCTTAAGTGATCTAGATTCCTTGCAATCCCTATCAAAATTCCAATAACATTTTTTCCACAAAATAGAAAAAAATTAATTTAAAAATTAGATATTAAAATGGAAAAATTATATCCCCAATATTAGGAAATCAATTTTAGCAATATTTTAAAAGGTTAATATATCATGACCAAGTATAATTATGCAGAAAAGATAATTTGGAATAAAATTTAAAAATCATTTAAAGTTAGTCACTACACAGAATAAACAAGGAAAAGCATCGATTCAGAAAAGGCATTTAATAAAATTCAAAATTCATCACTCATTCATGGTATAACTATTAGCAAAGTAAGAAGCTAAAGAAATTTACTAATCTGATAAGTTATCAATAATAAGCTGCATTAATCATCTAATTGATGGTAAAATATTGAATATTTAGGTCAAAATTTGGAGAATATAAAGATGTCTACAATGATCACTTCTGTACAACTCTTAATTGAATGTCTCAACCTATGCAACAAGGCAAGGGGAAAAAAGTTTTAAGCATTAGAATAAAAACTTTTAAAAATTATTTGCAGAATGCTGATTCTATACATGAAAAATCTAGATGTGTTCATGGATAATCTGGTCAATTTGGTAGGTAAATTTTAAAAAGTCACTGGATAAGTCAATACAATAAATTCAGTTGTATTTCTATACATTTTAAACAATCAGAAAACTATAAAATATTGTTTGAAAAATCAATAGAAGGATAGCATATACTCATGGATTGGAAGACTCAGTATAGCACTTCTATTAATTTCACTAACATATGTCTTCAGATTACAATATACAGATGCAATTCCAATTAAAATCAGAACATATTTTGTTATATAAACTGACAAGTTGATTCAAGTTATGTCTAAAATTTTCATACAAATGTAAAGAGCCAAGCATAGCCAAGACAATGCTGGAAAAGGACAACTATTAAAGAGGAAATAGCAGGTTGGTAGGGTTTTAATACTATATATTAAGATTTATTATATGAATCCAGTAATTAAAATTTGTATTAACACAAACATAAACAAATAGACCAAGAAAACAGAATGAAGATTTCAGAAACAAGCCAGAAGTTTTATAGCCAACTGATTTATGACAAAGGTGACACAAGTGCTACCGTAGTGAAAGCATGTCTTCTGCAATGAAGGTTGTTAAATTGACTGGGTATCTATTTGGGAGGAAACAAACCTTGGCCTTACTTCACACAATACACAAAAGTCAGTCCCAGATGGACAGATCTAATTACAAAAGGTAAATAGTAGAACTTTTGCAGTAAGCATAGGAGATTATCCTTATTCCCAGACAAGAAACTATAATTATTCATAGAGGACATGTAAGGAATCACTAATAAAAGCAAAGCTTGATAAATTGGACTTCACTAAAATTAAGACCTGTGTCCATTAAAAGACACCATTAGCACCTAAACCCATTCTAATCATGGGAATATTATGCAGCAAGTCTCAACTGAGCAGCATTCTATAACATACCTGACCAGTATTAACCAAAACTCATCAAGATTATTAAAAACAAAGTCTGAAAAGCTGTCACAGCCATAAGGAACCTAAGGAGGCTTGATGACTAGATGTAATGTGGCATGATGAATGGGATTCTGATTGTATATATATTTTAAAAAGAACATTTGAATACAATAAAGACTTTTATAAAAGATAATTATGTAAAAGTTTTGAGTAATAACAAACCAACTTCATATAAAAGTAGAGAATATATTATTCCAGAACACATAAAATGTTTCCAGAAAATGAGCATGTGTTGGATGCAAAGTCTTAGAAGTTTTCAAAGGATGGTAATAATGCAGATTACTTTTTGATCATAGCCTGATACTTCAATTAGGCTAGAAATCTATACTTAGGAGATAATTTGAAAAACACTATATGCTAAGAAATGATGGAATGTAACTTTCAAAACAAGTAAGTCAAAAATGAATTCATAATAGAAATTAAAATTTTGAACTGAATTATAACAGAAACACCATAATTCAAGTATTGGATGAAGTTAAAATAAACCTTAGGAAAAATATATCGCTTTAAGTGACTATATTAGGAAAGGTAAAAATGCATAAAATTAACTAGTAAACATCTATTAAAGAAAAACTATATATTTGATGGCATTTACTTATAATTTTCACTTTGTATATTGCATACACACATGTGATAAACCCAAAGAAAATATATTGAAAGCAATAAAATGATACAGGTACATATTAATAAAATATAAATCAAGTAATCCCTTAAAGGAAAGATTAATCATTTGAAAAGAAGAACAATAATAATTGACTTTCAGTGATCCTAATCATGAAAGAAGATATAAATCCCAAATGAACAACTTTAGGATTAAAACAAAAGATAAAAACAAATGTTACAGATTTAAAAGACAGTAAGAAAACTTAAGAATTATTTTATGCCAATAAATCTAGAAGCACAGATATGAAATGTTAATTATTCAGAATATATAACATCAAAATGAATTCAAGTAGAAATTGAAATGAGTAATATTGAAGACACTTAATCATCAAAAATATTTTCATTAATTTATTTTAAATTCAGATGGCTTCACTAGTGAGAGGTAATAACTTCAGAAACCTAACTCTGGTGTACACAAAATATTACAGGAAACAAAAAATGGGAGGGTGTGGAGAGATTGCTCCAATTAAATTAATAGGAATACAGACACATTTTGTACAGAAAAAGAAAACTACAGGTTAATTTTATTCAAAAACATTGATGTAAAACAAAATATTTGCAAATCAAAGTCTAGGCAACATATATAAAGGCTCATACCATGACCAAGTTGGAAGGTTCATTACAGAAATTAAAGGATGTTTTAACTTAAAAAAGTTATTAATAAATTCCTCCAGATTAACAAACCAAAGAAGAAAAGTCATATGATTATTTTAATAGCTGCATAAAAAACTTTCAAAAATTCAACAACATTTATTCATTTTAAACTCTTAGAAAACTAGGAAGAAAAAGAAACTTTGTGATTTATTAAAAAAAGTACCATTTCATAGGATGAAATTTATTAAATTAATGTTCCATATCATTTCTTAAAGGACATCAATATATCCAGTCATTTTACTACCTGAACACATTAAAAAAAAAAAACCTAGTAATCTAATATATCTCATTTTGTAGAAAGCATTGCTTTGTCAAGAAACTCCAATAATTTTTTGTCTGTTTTGATAAAACATTGCTTTGTTGAAAAACTCCAAGAATTTTTTGTCCCAAAACATGCAATGTTAAGCATTGCTTTGTCAAAAAAACTCCAATAATTTTTTTTGTCGAGAAACTCCAATGTTTTGCTGTCAGATTCTTTTTGCTTCTATTACTGAAGGATGAATGCCATAAATATCTATGAAGGAAAAAATCTCTTTTTCATGTTTTTCAAGTAGTTTTCAATAAAGTTAATTTCTTTTTTGTTGTTTTCTCTTCTGCATTTAATACATAATTAATATACTCTTAGAAAAAAAAGGAATATTTACCTATTATGGCATTGTAAGTATAAATTCTCAGTTTACTCATCTGTTTCTTTTTTTAGAGCGTTGTTGGTATTGTTGTTTGTCTGTTTGAGAGACAAAGTCTCCCTCTGTTGCCCAGGCTGGAGTACAGTGGCCTGATCTTGTCTCACTGCAACCTCCTACTTCCCAGGTTCAAGTAATTCTCATATCCCAACCTCCTGAGAAGCTGGTACTACAGGCACATGCCATTATGCCTGTTTTTGTAATTTTAGTAAAGACAGGGTTTCACCATGTTGTTCAGGTTGGTCTCCAACTTCTGGCCTCAAATGAATCGCCCCCTTTAGCCTCCCAAGGTGCTGAGATTACAGCTCTAAGCCACTGCACCTGGACTTTTTTAGGGATTTTATGGTTTATTTTTATTTTCTTATTCTCATCTGTTTTTTTCCCTATTATAGCACACATATGGTTGCAGATGATTACTTCTGAACATCTATGCTCATATCTTAGTGTCCAGAATCATTCATGCCTGAAAGATGATACTTTCTAAATGAAAAAATACAGTAATTTAAAAATTACCCATAAAAATGTATATTTTATTAAATAGGAGACATATTATTTCCTGTCCGAGAATACATGAAGATGGAAAGTGGATAGAAGCATGGTAAATGATCTAGTAAGAGAAGAGGAAGAGCAACTCTACCAGGCTGCATCATAGCCAGAAGAATGTCTGTTTCTATAGCAGAATCTAAATTTGCTCAGAAGTCAGGTCATGTTTCATGAAAGAAAGAGGATTGGAAACAAAAAAGACATTAAGAAGTACACATATGGAGCAGTTAGAACCCCAAGTCTCCACCTCCTGCTTGGATAATCAAATGGCTATCCATCCTTTACCACTGCAGAACATGAGTAGTGTATTCTCAGGATAAATGGAAGCAGAGAGATTTCTGATTCCAAGACATCTGGCCAAAAAGGTGGGAAAGAGTGTCATTATGAAAATATTTATGCTGAAGAATGGGAGATTCCAGTTTGCTTTTCAGCCCAAATCCCTGTGCAATAACAGAGACTTACATTTTCCTAACTTTCCTACCTACATCTCCAAAGAGGAGACTGTCAGATTCTTTTCTAGTAAATGGAGAACCCAGAAAAAAACATTCCTAAATGGTGCTATGTGGATGACTGGAAGTGAAAGACCTTGCTACATTCCCATCACTACAAGGAAGCTCAATGGTTTATACACAAGCCTCATGCACCCAGAAGTTTTTAATAGCAAAATTTAAAGCCATGTTTATTGCGGCACTATTCACAATAGCAAAGACTTGGAATCAACCCAAATGTCCATCTGTGACAGACTGGATTAAGAAAATGTGGCACATATACACCATGGAATATTATGCAGCCATAAAAAAGGATGAGTTTGCGTCCTTTGTAGGGACATGGATGCAGCTGGAAACCATCACTCTTAGCAAACTATCACAAGAACAGAAAACCAAACACCGCATGTTCTCACTCATAGGTGGGAACTGAACAATGAGATCACTTGGACTCGGGAAGGGGAACATCACACATCGAGGCCTATCATGGGGAGGGGGGAGGGGGGAGGGATTGCATTGGGAGTTATACCTGATGTAAATGACGAATTGATGGGTGCTGACGAGTTGATGGGTGCAGCACACCAACATGGCACAAGTATACATATGTAACAAACCTGCACGTTATGCACATGTACCCTAGAACTTAAAGTATAATAAAAAAAAAAAAAAAAGAAAGCCATGTCAAAATATTGAGTGATCTGAATTTCAACCAAGGGTTCAAGTACTAAGTCGCTAAAAAATGTGCCCATCTTTTAGTATTTTTCAGGGAATAAATGTAAGTTGTGCTTTAGTAAAAACGAGGTGGTAAACCAGAAAAAGAAGATAAAACAGGATCAAACCAGAAGAAGGGTGAGGAAAATTCCCTGTATGGTGGGAAAAGGAAAGCCCATGGTGATACCTGTGTTAAAAGCCAGGAGAGTAATCAATACAACTGTAGAGGGAGAGTTGGAGGATACCTAAACTGATAACTTCAAAAGAAAGAATAAAATTAGAATTGCTGATTACTGACAGGATTTTTATGAAACCATTATAGCGAGCTGGTAAATTAATTTACATATGCAAAAACAACTAAACAGATGCAAAAATAAAATAAAACTATAATAAACTCCCGGAAAAATAATTAACTGCAGATCAAAAGATATTCTACAAGACATTCAGCAGTGAAAAATATTTACAGAGATGTAATGCTGGAAACACTGTTTATAGATTTAACCAGAAGCAAATACGACAGTGGAAGTAAGTGAAGTTGGATCATCACCTACCATGTTAGGTAGTCATTTTGTAATGTTGAATGGTAAACACCAGATAGCAATACAATAGCAGTATTTAGAAAGTGAGACTATCTGCATTTAATACTGTATCAGATACAAATAAATCATGAAGATAAAAAATGAATTAGTGCCATATGAATTGTGAATAGAGAATAAATATGGTACAATTTTACTTACTGATGAGCTTTTCCTCCTATGGTAGGTTATTAGACATTCAGAATTATTTTGAGGAAACTTTCTGGTTCAAACTATCTTGTTATACTTTCTACACTGAAGAATACATCACCACCCAGTTAGGAATACCTCAAATATCCCACATTTAAATAACCTGCTGAACGTTTCTATAGGTAAAAGAAAAATCCACTTGCAATTGTTTGAGCCTTGAACTTAGTTCTGTTTTATATATAATCACCAATAGTTGGTTTTAATATGCACTGCATTTTGCAAGAATGAAACTTCTGTGTAATTCCAGAGATGACAATGTTCTTTGTGGTATTCACCTAGCTGATACAGCATACCTAGATCACTCTATATTTGTAGCTGTCTTCTTTATAATAAATAATTTGCATTATGGATAGTGGGATAGCACTGGCCAATATTAAGCTATCTAATAAATTGTTTTTATCACAAATTACGTTCTATTTTTCATTTATATTTACATTATAATCTACTGATAGCTTTTAAATTATACATATGGGGAGATTAAATTATCTCTGAATTTAATTTAGGATACTACATGGGGATTTGCAAAACATCTGCTTTAAACAGTGTTATTCTGTTACATTTGGAATAACTACTGCATAAAGATAACACATACTCTTTGGTCTTTCCTTGCCATTTGATGTTTCAATGTCCAATCCTTCCTGAACTACCTGAAATGGTCTTTTTTGAGACAGAGTCTTGCTCTCCGCCCAGGCTGAAGTGCAGTGGTGCATTCTCAGCTCACTGCAACCTCCACCCACTGGGTTTAAGCGATTCTCCTGCCTCAGCCTTCCTAGTAGCTGGGATTACAGGCACCTGCCACCATGTCCAGCTCATTTAGTATTTTTAGTGGAGATGGGGTTTTGCCATGTTGGCCAGGCTGGTCTTGAACTCCTGACCTCAGGTGGTCCACCCGCCTCAGTCTCCCAAAATGCTGGGATTGTAGGCATGAGCCACTGCTCCAGGCCCTGAGATGGTCTTTAAATAGCAATTAATTAAATAGTCATGGTGCTCTTTCCTGTTGATTCCAGAATCCTTTTACACACTGTACTCCAAGAATCCCCTTTTAATTTACCCACATTGAGATGTAATACAGAACTTACTTGTCACTTCTGAGTAGAGGTGTGCCATACCACATATTCTTATTCCCTCCTTACAAATCTGCTGTGCATTCTAAGGAAACAGGATTTTCCAAACTAGTTCTGAGACTTTATATTAAGAAGCGATAAAATTTAACTTTTTTCAATTCTGATATAATCTCGTTGTTTATAGATAATATTTCTGGTAAATTACCATGATTTCCCTTTTTCTGTATAACAAACCACTCTAACTTTTGTGGCGCAAAATAGCAATCATCTTATTTCCTTATGATTCTGTTGGTCGGCTGTTCCTTGCTTCTGATTTAGCATTACTTCTGCTCTGGGCTGACTTGTAATCAGTTGATGACTCAGGTGGGCCAAAATGTTCTAGAACAGTCTCCCTAACATGTCTAACAATTTTCAGAGTCATTGGCTGGGGCAGTTAATCTCTGCTACAGGTATCTTTTATCCTCCCCTAGGTGATCCTTTCTTAGATAGTGGTCTCAAGGTTCCAAGAAGAAGGAAGAGAGAGCGAGACCAAATGTGAAACCATTTTTAAACTCCTGCTTGCTTCATATTTGCTAATATCTCACTGGTCAAAACAAGTCACTTAACTAATCTGTTAAGTCACTTAACAGATTCAAAGGCTTGAGAAATAGACTCATCACCTGAGAATAGCTGCAAAATATTGCAGCATTGGTTTGTTCAATATACTACCTTCCTCTGAATTCTTAAGGATTATAGATAGAATCCTTATTATCTGATTGTTTTGTGTGTATATATATATATATATATACACACACATATGTACACATATATCTATATGTGTATATCTACCTATCTATCTAATCTATGACACCTTAATTCTGTTCACAATTTGATGATGTTAGTTTACATTTTGAAGTTAAGGGTTTTTTTGTGTGTGTTAACTAAACACACTTACCCACACACATATGAACCAATCTTCCAAAGAAACAAGAGTCAAATGTTATGAAAGGTTTATTTAATCATTAATTTCTGTCCCATTATTAGATCACATTTGCTGAATCAGATTGTGTTCCCCTAGGCCAGAGTAAAACTCTGCAGTATAAAAACAGTTTAAGATTCAATTCTGTACATATATTTTGGTCACCATGTACATTTATTTTAAGGGGTTTAAATAATCTAGTAAAAAGTAAGGCTATAATCATAGGCTGACATCTGTTGCTGGCATTCTTTTGGTCACTTATTTAGCCATGCCAGACAGAAACCATAGATAGCTAAAGATAACTAAAAATAATTCAGTATGTTTTTCAAATCACTTAAACAGAGATTCAAATAAAATCCTTTTTTTCAATGCAGATGCACTTAGGAATATTATTAAGTGTGAATCTAATAAAAATAGTCCTATGGAGCACTATTTAAAATAATTAAATACATAGGTCAAATATGGTATCCTTTATAATTTTCATTTCTAAATTATCTTTTTCTCCTCCGTCCAACTTATTTATGCTTGGTTTAATCCTTTGATCTCACCGAGGGAGCTTCATAACTTACCCCATATCCTTACCTTGAAATCGAATACTTTACAGGACAAACAGAACAGGCTGCATGGGTCAAAGTCTTTCCTAGGGTAGCAGCTTTTCTCTGTGCAGCTACAAATAGCTCTTTTCCATATACAGAATTCTAGGGAAAAAAAAAAAAATGCATGGACTTCGTGTTTTTGGTATTTTGAAGAGTAAATGAACTTTGCCTTATTTCTCACTCTCATTTTACTACAGATGAAACATAAGAAGAATTTGCCTATTTAATATAATTTAAAGCAAGAAAAAGTCACTTAAATCGACTTGACTATATTTTTCAAATTTGAAAAATATACTTTTCATTCTGCCTTTACAGAAAAGAGAAATCTACTTTCTTCTGAAAGATGATAAGGTGTCTTTTGAAATCCAAGTACAACCCCTAGAATTAAGCTGAAGTTGTAAATATCTAAGGACTTGTCTTATAAGACAGCTCAAATTATCTTCTCCTATAAACTGCTATAGTTAAAGAAGCAATATCACATTTCCTAGATTGCAAATATTGAATAATGAAATTAAAGATTTAAAACATACTTAAGGTAATTTCATCATAAACCCAAATAACAGATTATTTTCTTTTTTTTTTTTTTTTTTTTGAGACAGAGTCTCGCTCTGTCGCCCACGCTGGTGTGCAATGGTGGCACAATCTCAGCTCACTGCAACCTCCGCCTCCGGGGTTCCAGCTATTCTCCTCCATCAGCATCCTGAGTAGCTGGGATTACAGGTGCACGCCACCATGCCTGTCTAATTTTTGTATTTTTAGTAGAGATGGGGTAGATGCTGGGATTACAGGCATGGGCCACCACACCCAGCAGAACTATTTTAAATTGTAGAATTTCAAGTTCTAGTGTATACATGAGTACAATGTCTATTGAAACATATAGATTGTGAATGAAAAATACAGTCACTGTACATAGTGTTTGATGTTATAAGTCATATGAGGTTAACTCAACATTTATTTTTGACTTAATATTATTTTTAACAGGAAGCTCATTAGATTATAATAGATTGTCTGATTTTCCTTACATCTAAGAAATAATTGCTGATTGTTTTAAGTTTTGGTATCTCTGTCCCATTAGGAAAAATATTCTTCAGGTAAAGTTTCATTTTATAGGTGAAGAAAAGTCAACTATGTGATTTTTAAATTAAAGTTCCAGAGCAAATTAGAATGTGCTTTAGGATTGACAACTTAGTTCAAGACTGCTTTTTCTCATTTTCACATGTGGAAATTTTTACTATGCCTTTTAGTCATTGGCAAATTGCCAAAATACAGTAGACAAGGCTTCTAAATGAGGTGTAGATTGATGACTGGAATTTAAGGGTTACAAACAAGACCACCAAGGCCCAATTACCATCGTTAGGTAAATAAATTCCACCCTTGAAAGTGGCTTGAGAGAGGAATCCCAAACTCCCTATGCGAAGAATCCTGAGCTGAACAGAATCAGCAGAGAGTGAAGCAAAGACGTATGTGCATTGGCAGTAGTCCAAAACTTTATGCAAAGGTTTACTGGTGTCCATTTGAGCTAAGGAAGAGGGGAAAAAATAGTACTAATAAATTTTTAGTGCTGAAAACATGAAATTTACCTTCAAGATGAGAGAGCAAATCCATTTACTATTTGAATTATTTGTACCTACAGCTTTTTGCCCTTAACATGGTTCTGCCAGAAATTGCTTTTTTTTCTCAGTAGTTGTACATGAAAATTTCATGGAAAATGAATTCAATTTTACCTTGATTATTTTTTTCAAGATGCATATATATAGCTACAGTTATTCTTGTGAAATTGGTTTTCATATACCTCATTTTATAACACATAATACCCTAAAGTAGCAACTCAGGAAATGAACAACTATGAATTTTGCCTTGGTTTTGGTCAGGCTGACTTCACATCAGGAACAAGTGGGGACAGAGGAGAAGAAAACTACACGGAGTTTCACAGCCAATGAAGAGAAACAGAGGATAAATGTCCATTAGCCACACTTAGGCAATTATAGCATTCAGTTGATTTCTCTTTTTTTTTTTTTTTTGGTTTTTCCTTTGTACAAAATACTGTGAGCACAGTAGTTGCTCTCAATAATTTGACACTGCAGTGTAGAGAAAGGAAATGTAAACCAATGGTTCCATTCAAGAGATCCTAGTAAAATACCGATTTCCAAATTTAAGTGGTTGAGATGCAGTCTTCCAAAGGCCTGGGCTTACTCTCTAGGGCATCTGTCCTCCATGAGGTGGCTCAGTATTGCAATTCTTTATCAAACTGTGATTCCACTATTGCCTCAACAAAGAAAAGAGAGAAAATGGAGAGTTGGGCTGGGCAATTTAATGCCTCTACCTCGGTCACTTCCTCCAAGGGTTCATTGTGCATTTCAAGTCACAAGGTTCATACCTACATCAAAGATATGGGGAAGTATATCCTTCCATAAGCCCAGAAGGAGAGGATTCCTGTTCACTAATAATATTTATCACTTACTAGTTACAAATAAAATGCCAAAATGGTACAAATAGAGATTTTTAAATATTATAAAAGCTAGAAGGAAGTATAGTAAAGGACAGTGTAGAGAATTATCTTGAAGCATAATTATGCATATGATAAGTGAATATGGCAGTTCTGCATGGGAGGAACAATGGCATAAATGACACAAATATGAGAGAGAAAAGAGGCAGTGTTTAAAGCTATGAGAGTTAAGACTTGAAAATGTGTCAATTTTATCCCAAGGAACTTGGAATTTTTCATGTAGGAAGAGGGGAGCTCTCTAGGGTTTTAAGGAAAGGAGCAAAGTGATAATATTTTTTCTTAAAAAATTACCCTTGTGGGAGAAGAGAAGATGGATTTGAGAGAGATGAGTGTAGGATATTATACTTTAGGCCCAAGATGATGTGGCTCCAAAGCACATCACCAAAGCATCAACACTAAAGATGGATTTGAGAGACACTGGGAGGTAGAAACCAACATGGTCATTGATAGACTCCTGTCTGTTGGGAACTTCACTGTCCGTAAGAATATGAAGAGACAATATCTCCACCTCTAAATAGCTTATAATCAGATATGTAAGAAACAATGGTGAAAGCGTAGGTGTTCTGGGGGACAACAGAGTCTTAAGAGAAAACTCCAGAGAGCAGAGAAACATCAGATTCTGCAGTCATGCCAACATTTTCTGCCTTTTCAGACTGATATGCCCCAGGGTTATTTTTTGCCTTTCTTCTTTCTTAGTTTCATATAATGAGATTCAGCTGTTTCATACATGTCTAGCAAAGAATATGTTCTTACCTGTAGTGATCTGCTTGCCAATTCATTCTGAACCATCCTGTCCCATGAACACTTCCTGAATGCTATTGTCATCTGGAATCACCACACTGAATGAATTAATAAATTTAATAAATCTTATTCTGTGACCATGTCCTGAGGTGATAATATTTGCAATCTGGACACTTGATGGGGACAAGTAGGTTGGGATGCACCTGAAACAGAACCATTCCTCAAGTCTTTAGTGTTTTATCAATATTCTGAAAGACCAGCTTAACTTTCACTAATTATTAATGTTCTCATCATACATATAGACCAATATAATTCAGAGGACACTGCTGTCTTATTCCCAGTCTTCATTCTTCCTATGTCTTTTTTCTTTTCAGTCATCTCTGAGAATTTCTTCTATAATCCACTGCAAATAGTTTCACACTACCACACTCCTTTTTGTGCAGTGGTGTCTGAAGAGATTCTGAAATCCCTCTGCTTTCTCCTTCCCTGCCATTTCCAAGTTCTGCCAACCAGGAAAGAGCATTAGAAACTTAAGCAATTATCTCTAGCTGGTATACAGTCCTTCTCTTCCCAAGCAAGGTAAACTTTATTATTAAGTACTGGTTGAAATAAATAAGCTACTATTTGTGGCATAGAAATCATTCATGGTAATGTTATTTAGTGTAATGGAACTTGTCCTAATTCGGTTCTGTTTTCTTTATGCCATTTACTTATAATCATGTCGCACTTATATGACCACTTTAAATTTTAAGCTCACAAAGGGCAGGAAGCCCATCCCAGTTACTCTAGATAGCCCTGCAAAGTCGCATCCATAAGCTCATGATGGTTTGATGTTACTGACTTTGTTGTTTACATTAAAATTATTTGAAATTTTGGTTCAACTGTGCCAATTTATCACTAAAAAGGCCTTGCCATAAAAATAAATTTATTTACTTTATTAGATGCTAATATTCATTGGTAAATGCTAATTTCCCTAAAATATTAATATAAAGAGATGTTGAAATTCTATCTAAACCTTTTGATAATCACCAAAAGACATTGATTAAATTTATTTTCACCTTAAGTTTTTTGACAGAAATATTTTGAAATAAATACGCTGTTAAATCTCCATAAATTTTTGTTTTGTTTTGTTTTTGGTTTTTGAGATGGGTTATCACTCTGTTGCCAAGGCTGGAGTGCACTGGCTCAGACTTGGCTCACTGCAACCTCTACCTCCCAAGTTCAAATGAGTCTTCTGCTTCAATCTACTGAGTAGCTGGGATGACAGGTGTGTGCCACCATGCCTGGCTAATTTTTGTATTTTTGGTAGAGATGGAGTTTTACCATATTAGCTAGGCTGGTCTCGAACTCCTGACTTCAGGTGATCCTTCTGCCTCGGCCTCCCAAAGTGCTAGGATGACAGGCGTGATCCATTATTCCTGGCCTCTCCGTAAGTTTTTTAAATGAAACAAACTTTTCACTTGTTCATCAAACCAATCTCTCTATACATGTAGAAATTTAAAAGATTTGTGCTATTGATACAGTACTGAATTCTAATACCTAACTCAAGAGAGACCTTGGAAGCTGTTTATATTATAAAGATGAAAAAAATAAAGTCACAGGAGGTTAAGTGACTTTTTCAAGATATTTGACAAAGAGAAGCATGATTCAGTGGCATGAGCACTGGCTTGGGCTGAGGCAGGAGAATTGCTTGAACCCAGGAGGCGGAGGTTGCAGTGAGCTGAGATCATGCAATTGCACTCCAGCCTGGGCAACAAGAATGAGACTCAAAAACAAATAAATAAATAAAGCACTGTATTGGATGTTAGAAATCTCTAATTGCATTTCTAGCTATGCCAAATATTTGTTATACCTGAGTGTTCTAATTTCTTGGACAAAAAGATGGAAGGGCTACAAAATCTTTAAGTTTCTTTAATTTTAAAAGTTCAAATTTGAAGTTAAAGTCACACTACAATTAAAAAGATTAGTCAATGACTGAATTCCTGAGAGCTCAGTGTTGAGTGGACAGTCATCCCACCAGCCCTTTGTATCTGCATGTTCTGTAGCCACAGGCTCAACAAACCATGAATTGAAAATATTTTTAAAAATAATAAAAAATAACAATATGACAAAAAAGAATCGGAATTACAAAAAAATCCAATAAAGTATATCTACTATTTACATATCATTTGCATTGTATTAGGTGTCAGTGGTAATCTATAAATGATTTAGGGTATACAGGAGGATGTGCATAGGTTATATGTAAATACCATGCCATTTAATATAAGGGATTTGAGGATCTACAGATTTTGGTATGAGACAGGTCCTGCAAATAATCCCCACTGGATACTGAGATGATTTCATGAATGACTGTGTGATAGTTAACAGTGGCAACAACAGGACAGGGCAAGCAAAAAGTGTTAGCATCAGGAGGCAATTAGATAAGATGAACATACTTGTTACCAATAACAATGCATGTGAGAGAGGGTCAATTCAAGACCTGGCAACCCAGGCAGGTCAGTGCATTCAGGATCTGGTGGATAAGAAACTCTAAGGCCAGGGAAATCAGAGAGGACAAAGCAGGAATTATGAGAAAAGTTTGCAAGATCTTGAGCAACTAGACACTGGTTTGCAAGTGGTCTGCGTAAGCAGAATAGTTGTATTTCAGCAGGTAAATATGCAGTTAATAACAATCATAGAGTTTTGAGTCCAAGGTTAGAAATAATCTCAGAGGGTGGCCAGTCTTGAAGCTACAGAGAGTATACCTTATTAGAGACAGAAGGAGGCACAAAGGGACAAGGCAGAATCTGACACGGGTATATACATATATTTCATTTACTTGACTTCTCATTAGAAAAGATCTGAGCCAAGGGAAGAAGCAGCGAGACAACTAAATGCTCTGAATAGAAAGAGGATAGCAAGATTGGGTTAGTGAACTTCTTATAGAGAGTGAAAGTCTTGATGACTCAGTTACAATTTGAAAAAGAGAAGAGGAGCTGAGCTGGTGCTCCAGAAAAGATATTTGAAAAGGATTTTTTCTGAAAGATACTTTGCAGAATTTGTAATATGCAACTCTTCTAAAAATATTTGATTAAATATCAATTTCATTAATGCAATATGGGCACTTTGAGCATGTGTCAAACAGGAATGCTGCCCTTGTGTGCCCAGTTCCACTTGTTCTCTGAAAATATTCCCTCCCTCTAGGAGAGTGATTCTTAAAGCAAGGTTTGTAAACAGTAGACTCTTTGGGGAAATGTACTGTCAAATTACAAATATTCCTCACAAATATCACACAGTCCTATATCCGTACGCTTTGTGCAAACATACCCCATATCCTGCCAGAGCTACATGAGCACAATGTAATTATTCTGGTGTCCCTTTGATTTTGAAAAACCGTACTCTAAGAAATATATGCTTATTTGTTTCTGCTGCATAATAAACATGTTTTAACGTGCTTATCATAGACTTTTTTACTCATTGTATAAAACACTTTTATCTCTTAAGGCATGTTGTTGTCCCTCATTCCAGATAACTGTTGAGTTACATTCTGGTTACAGCTGAAAGGATGCTGGTAATTGAACTTCTGAGGTATGGAAAGGAGGGCAAGATCTGTGTGCCCCTGAGAATTCTCTGGCTCTTGCCCATAGCTATGTTTCCAACTGGGATAGGTACACATCTCCTTAAAAAGAAGAAAATATTTTCCACTTTTCAAAATTCATTATCTGTTCTGCCACAGATGAAGCAGGATGTAAACCTGACCCACTGGCAGCCCATCAGGAGAGATTTATCTGGAAACTTCCCCTGAGGATCCATAGCACAGCTGAAAACAACAGGTGAAACCAACACCTGAAAAGAAAGGGGAAAAACTGGTTCAACTTCTTTGAGCATGAAATATCATCCTCTTCAGCCAGCCCCCTTCACTCTTCCTCCTGTTTCTTCTGAGAGTTGAGTGCACCTTCATGAATTTCTTCTCAAGATTCTCTTTCTGTTTTGCACCCCTCCCCCATCTTTATTTACAATTTCATTTTTTGCTTTCTCTCATCCATATAATTTTATTTCATGTTTTCCCCAATGTAAAATCTTCTTCCATTCTAGCAATTTATGCCATTCCAAAGTCATATTCCTTTATTTCTTCCTTGTTTTCCCACTACTGTCACAGGATCCTTGGGGTGATTCCTTTCCAGCTGGAAACCTCTGGCCAGAGGCACCTTTGCCCAAGTTTTGCTGAGGCGCACTGGGCTTGTTCTGCCCACTCAGCTGCTCTCAGCTCATGCTACTGGCCTAGATCCCATGCCCACCAAGGCAAGTGGAGCGGCAAGTGGTGTGTGAGCTAGTGAGCATGGGGTAGCATGGGGTCCAGCCCCTGTGCACAGCCAGGCACGCTGGCAGCAGAAGGCAGGCAGATTTAGGCACTGGCCTGGGCACCAGCTCCCTGTGAGGCTGCATTTTGGACCAGGCATACTGCAAGCAGCTTTCATGGCTGGTACCAGGAAATGCAGTGATGCCCAGAAGCTTGGGGATGCCAGAAACTGCAGAACACCAAAGAGGGTGTCATAGCCTTGGCTTTGGGGTCTTCTGGGTCTGGGCTCCCTGAAGGGCCACAGCTCTTCTCTCCTTTTTTCTTTCCCTCTTGTTGCCCACAACGTGGCAAACAAAAGGCATGTTTCAGCCCTATTTGTGTTACAGATCTTTTAGCCCCACCATTCAGCAGGTCCTGAGTCCTGGTCCTGCATCTAGGAAGAATGAGGTACACAGACAAGTTGGGGGTGAGCAAGGTGAAGAAATGTATTAAGCAAAAGAACAGTTCAGGGGAGACCCAAATTGATTAGCTCCTTTCTGCAGGCGGGGTGTCTCAAAAAGTGTTTAGCTCTCAGCAGAGAAGAGACCCTGAAATAGGTAGCTCTTCTCTACAACTGGTAGTTCCAACATCTGCTCAGCTTTCAGCAGAGAGGAGACCATGGAGTGGGTAGCTCCTTTCTGCAGCTGGTCATCACATCTCTGCTCAGCGCTCAGCAGAGAGGAGACCCTGGAGTGGGTGGCTCCTCTTTGCTAATGGTTGTCTTATCATCTCCTCCAGTCTGACTGAGTCCAGGGTTTTTATAGGCTTCGGAAGGGAGGAAGTGTGTGCTGATTGGTCCATGGGCAGCCATGGGCAGCCCCAGAGAAAGCACTGTAGGTTCTCACTCCTGTCCATGGGACTTGCAGCCCGGTCCCCAGGCTTCACTTCTTTCCTGGCTTGAAGGTGGGTCTTCATCAAGGACCATCCCTTTTTGTGGCAGAGTCTGTCTGCCTCTTGCCTCTCTTCATAGCACCCAGGCTGTTCATGCTGAGGGGTGCCTGCAGGCCAGCACGGAGCTGCCCTCAGCACCCTCACACCAACCTCCCATGCTTGTTGGTGCCCAAAGTCCAGAGTCAACACTTCCCCAAGCATGTACACAACCATCTGGGTTGCTACAGTACCTGGGCTCAGCCTCAGATTTGCTCAGAGATCAGAGCTGGTGCCAGGAGTGGGGAGAGGCCAGGTAGTGGGAGCAGGCATTCCCGAGCTTGCAGGGGAAGAGGGGGGCCCTCCTGGGTCCCTTACAGTGCATAGATACCAGGGTCTGCAGCTGAGGCTTGGGCAGCTACAGCTGTGCCTGGGAGGGCAGGATTCCTGCCGGCTCCTGAACCCAAGAGCACAGGAATGCCCAGGTCCACAGTAGTGGTTTGGGAAGCTTGGGTGACTGCAGCTCTGCCTGGGAGGGTGTGGCTCCTGCTGGCTCCTGGCCCCCAAGAGCACAGGGATACCTGGGCCTGCAGTTAGGGCTTGGGCAAATGCAGCTGTGACCTGGAGGGCAGGGCTCTTGCCTGCTCCTGGCTCCCACTGGCCTTATGGAGCATGCTGCCCCACTCCCATGCAGTGTACCTCCCCCACTGCAGCCAGCATCATGGCAGTGGTGACTCCAGACAGGCGGACCCTGCCATCACTACTACCCTCAATAAATTATAACTTCTCATTTTCTGCTGAAACTATTTCCCTAAAACAATTCTCTCAAGTAGAGGACAGCCTTCCTCTTACTCTTTTCACATTGTGGTAAAAAATGGAGAGCACTTTCCACATGTCCAATGCTTCTTTTAGCTTTTAGTATTACCAATATTATATGTCAGCCCTTTTCCTTTGATGTCCTTTTCTGTACCACTTATTTGTATTATCCTCTGCTCATCCCTATTTTTATTTTGCTGTCACCAAGTTGAGTGCCTATAATGTACAAAATATCATGGTTGATACAGTGCATAGGTATTTATATTAGTATGAGACAGAAGTATAGGTAAAGTACCATGTGGCATCAGAGGAGATAGACATTTCATCTTGTTTGTATAATAAAAAAAGTCTCCTGGGAAGAGGGGACAGTGAGATCAAAATTAGGATTGTAAAATAGAAGGGAAGTGTGTGGGAATAACATTTAAAGGCTTAGTGTATACTCCAAGAAAGCCAGTCTGTCCAGTTGAATATCGGCAAATGCTAAGTATTGAGAAATGCATGTGGAGGTGATAATGAAACTATGCCAACTGGGGAGGGTGCTCAGAAAGATGGCAAAAGGAAAAGGATAGCTGACAAGACAATGGAGTACCCTTGTCCAGCAGGTGAGAGAATGGAGGGGAGACAGGTCAGAGGACAATTGTAGAGCAAAAGTCAATGGAAGATAAGAACTTTATAGAGAAATCTGCTATCAAGTTCAAAAAATGAATGTAGATCAAGTGGATTATGATCTGAAAGGAAGTTGTTGGTTTGAGGTCATTAGTGAATTTCAAAAGCATCATCTTAATAGACTTGAGGGACTAAGTGCACTGAATTAAGTGATGAGCTGGTAACCCATGAACAATTCATTTATTATACAGCAATATATAAGCATATTTTTAATTAGTGAGAAAAAATTGGGTTAAGTGTTTAGGAACTTACTGTTTCAAAGATGGGGCATTTAAAAGTTACAATGTAAAATGAAAATCTCACTATATTATAAATTTTGCTATCTTTTTCCCAGGACCCTACCTTTCCAGAATGAGAGGATTCTTGCTTTTCCTTTAACTTACTAACTTCTCTGACTTCTATAGAACCTACATAATGGGGAAATAGAGATATTGTAAGATATAAAAAGGATAAAATATATTAAATAAGGACCTGAGCAAGAGTGAGAGTTGAAAAAGATAAAAGCCTACTCAAGTGGATTTTTGAGAGTGTTTTTAGAAACTTAGAATTGTATGCGATTGATTCGGAGACAGCTGTAGTTTGTGAGGCAGTGAGAGTGAAAACTCAGCTGTAGTTTGTGAGGCATTGAGAGTGAAAACTCAGCTGTAGTTTGTGAGGCATTGAGCATGGAATTGGATGAAGAGACCTTTAGAGAAGCAGTGCTGTGTCTTATAAAGATACTCCTCTTTTGGTGACTTTGCCATAAATTTTCAGTTAAAAAATTTTTAAATTAGAAATTGTTTTGTATGCTAGATTAATAATTCTATAATGCCACATCCTGCTGATAATGGAGTGAGTGGCTCTGTTACATAGTGTTTACACAGGAATGTATGCTGTAGTCAGGTATACATTTCTGTGTGTATTTTGTGTTTAAATGTGTATAATTTAGTACAAGCATATGAGAATGCAAGAAAAAAAAAGGATAGCGATGAACTAGGCAGGGTGCATGATATCAAAAGCAGAAGAGGATAAATCCACAAGAAGAAGGGAAACTACATCCTTTGAGATGAGAAGAAAGCTAGAAAGAACTAAGAGAGAAAAAAGCTAAAGATTTTTGTATAGAGAAGTGGGTGAAATACCCTCTATAGAGAATGAGGGGTTTACTTCAATAAGTGGGAAAGAATTGGAATAGGCACGTTGGCATGGAATAGCAATTTGTTTAGAAGTATTGCCAAGCAGCAATGTCAGACCTGATGGAGATGGACAATATTCATTTCTAGGGTATTTTCTCAAATGTCTTATGAACCTGTCCCACAGCTGTCATTATGAAGAAGTAGAGGCAGGAGAATTTTATAGTGTAAACTTTACAATGAACTGTAAGCAAGGATAAACTGATGGTAGTTGGCAGTCTACTGTTAACTACTGGTGAGTGACTGGCTCTAAATTCCCTCAATCGTACATATAAACTCTCACATTCTTTGTAGGGTTTTGAAACTGAGTATAGTGATAGTAAAACTGGCCTAATTGTCCCATAGAACCATGTTTATGATTTCTTTTGAATAAACATAGAAAATATCCAGTCTTAAAATTTAAGAAAGTTACATTTGTCTTATCTGAGTTCCCTTCTCAGGAAACCAACCATAAGGCCTTCCAGATAGTATCAAGGAATTGAAACTTACCAGGTTATTGCATCTGGACGACGAGACACAGACCCCTTAGGCACCATGACTGCTTAACTGACCACCTGCTTCCTATAGACCAAATCCTCTACCTTGCCCTTACCTCATTCCTTTTTCCCCATACCTGGTTACATTTTTCTATGCTATATAAACACAAAATTTTAACCAGCTGACATGTATTTGAGAGTGATCTCTCATCTGCTCAGCTGCAGCACCTGAATACAACCCTGGCAATACTTGTTGTCTCAGTGATTGGCTTTCTATTGAGTAACCCCTGGTGTTTTGGTTACAATAGAACAAATGCAGTGAGGAAGTCAAGCTTGCAAAGGTGAGCGAAGGGAAGAAGGAGCTGATATCAGCTGATACAGGTCCACAGCTGGATCTTCAGATACATGAAGAAGGAAGGGTAAGAAAATAGCTCCTAAGCAAACAGATTAAGGTATGTACAACCTTATCAAAAGCTCATGGACAGAGGTCCATTGCATAGACATTAAATATAAAGCACTCAAGCTATGAAAAATCATGGAAAGGGCATTTTCCAATTCCTAAGCATTCCAAATATACATTATTGACCAGAGATATTAGATAGCATATATGTTTTGAATTTTCAGTGCTGGAAAGTTGTGATTTTGTGGACCACTGCTTAGTGCACCAATAATAAAGTTATCCTTGTGGAATGACCACATCTTTATACTCATCATTATGTCCTCTTCAGAATCTAGCACTTTATATTGGGAACTCAGGAACATTAAAAAATAATGATTTCATGGAAATAAACTTTGCCAGGACCGAAAATTTACAATTTTACTTACCCTTTTCTCTACCATCACCTTTTTTTTTTTTTAAAGTTTCAAATGATCATTAATCAGATGGTCATGTATCTTGTAATAACTATATACACCTCAGACTTTTGACAGCCTTTTAACTTTGCTGATAAGACCTTCCTTCCAACAAAATCAGTTAATGAGTGATAACTCTAACATTGTGTTCTTATTAAGAAAATTACCTCAAACATTTGTAGCAAACGCCAGCTTTTGGGGAAATAGTGGAAGGATAATTATATTGCTACTACCAATAATAATACTGACAAAAATAATTTTGAGTCCATTCTATGTAAGTTATGTACAATTATAAGGCTTTTACCCATGCTAATACAACTCAGTTTTCCAGGCTTCTGAGGACAGTAACATTGTTACCCCCCATTTTACAAACATACATGAGAAATAATTGTTGTATACATGGACTCCTTAACACCTCAGGTTGTTTTCTTTACTTCTTGCCTTTACTAAATGCCAAGTGATGGTGAAGAATAGACAGTCACTTCATCCTTTTTAAGAATAATCTTTTCAGACTGAGTGCTACCGCTTTCATGCCTGTAATACCAGCACTTTGGGATGCCGAGACAGAAGGATTATTTGAGCCCAAGAGTTCAAGACCAGCCTGGCCAACACAGTAAGACCTCTACAAAAAACAAACAAACAAACAAAAAAGCAAATTTAAAACATTATCCGAGTGGTACATGCTTGTAGTCACAGCTACTCTGGAGGCTGAAGTAGGAGGATTGCTTGAGCCTAGGAAACTGAGGCTGTGGTGAGCCACAGTTGCACCACTACACTTAAGCCTGGGCAGCAGAGTGAGACCCTGTCCCAAAATAAAATAACATAAAATAAAAATAACCTTTTTATTTTGAAATGGTTTTAGATTCATGGAAACATGGTGAGAAAAATCTCATATATGTCATATACAGTTTTCCTTATTGTTAACATCTCACATTAGTATGGTACAGCTGTCACATATAATGGACCAATATTGATGCATTATTACAAAGTACAGTTCATATTTGATTCGAATTTCCTTAATTTTCACCCAAAGTCTCTTTCCTATCGAAGGATCCCATTCAGGATTCTACACTTCATTCAGTCTGCGTGCCTCCTTAGGCTCCTTGAAACTGTGACAGTTTCCCGGCCTTTCTTTTTTTCTTTTTCTTTTTTTAATGAACTTGACAATTTAGAGGAGCACGGTCAGGTATTTTGAAGAATGTAGAATGTCTTATGGATTTTGCCTGGTGTTTTTCTCATGATTAGACTGGCATGATGGATTTTTGGAAGGAATGCCACAGAGATAAAGAGACATTCTTATCATGTCATTATCAAATGTATATACTATAAATATGATTTATAACTGTTTATGCAGACCATGATTGTCTGGCTGTGGAATTATTTCTCAGTTTTCTCCCCTCTAAAGGTACTCTTTTCGTCTTTCTCTATTCTCCTCTTTGAAATGAAGTCACTGTGGCATCCTGTAGTCAAGAAGTTGGGGCTATATGCCATCTTCTTGAACTAGGAGTATACATATACTTTTAATTTTGGAATTCTTCATGGAAGATTTCTCTATTATCTGCTATTTATTTGCTTACTTATTCAATTATCTATTTATATTGGTATGAACTCATGGATATTTATTTCATATTTTGGCTTATAGTCCCATACTAGCCATGATTTATTTTTTGGCTCAAAGTATTCCAGCTTTGGGCATTGGGAGCTCTTTCACAGTTGGCTGCTGTGTTCATTTGACATATGGTACTTTCATTGTTGTGTATTTAAGGTCTGCTTTTGAAAAGAGAGGGCACTTTATATAGTCTCTCAATTTTTATATCTCTATATAGATGATAATTTTAGATTATCTGTGTTTTCTATGTCAATAAAGAGCAATGCACAAAGAAGCACTTAAGCTGAATTAATATTTACCTTCCTCCAAAGCCTACTATGAGCATTTGAATGCTGTATTATGTTATTTTTTCATTTGGACCTCGCAGTGTGTGCATTTTATAAGTAAATAAATGCTTGATGCTTGAACCTGAAAGTCTTTGCCTGCTATATTTTTAAAAAGTGTGAATTTAATAGAAAGGAACCTTAGTTACATTACCTTATATAGCAAAGAAATTTGCCATTGTCTAATACTTGGTTAAACTCCCATCACAATAATCTTTATAATGCATCATTTGAAGAGAATCTTCAAGTATGCATGATTTAAGCGTAAACTATTGTATGATGATAGATGTTCCCTTTGATATCACAGAATTTCATTTCAGACTATATTTATTATCATCTACTTACTATATTTTGCCATCAGAAATTGTATTTTCACATGTATTTTTAATTCATCAGTTCTAGTGTGTCGTTTATAATGTATTTGCAATAAAATCTCAAATTAAAATGTATTTTTATTTGTGAAATTAAGCACAATTTAACAGCAGAACAAAATATTATTTGTTAAAAATTATCACGCTGTTGAAAGCCAGAATATTCTGACTATACTTTTTGATCACACAATTTTTTAACATAGCATTTTGATCTTAAGAAGGTTTGTATACTAAATGTTTAAAGTAAAACAGTAACAACATGATTGCCTTTTCATTGTGAAGCATTTTCTGGAGTAATAGTCATTTGATTCACTTAATTTTTTTACTAATCCTCTCTATAATGCTTTTAAGATCCTTTAGGATCATATGGTAGGCAGGCCCAAAACATCTTGACTCTTGTCATTCATTTAACAACTATTTAATGAATTTTATGTTCCGGGCAAAGTTACGTTTCCATGGGATACAGCAGTAAACAAACCAGGGAGAGTGCTTCTCTTATGACACTTGAATATTCTCTATACAGTGCTGTTCATCAGAATTACAATGCTGGCCACAAATATGAGCCAAATATGCAATTTGGTATTTTCTAGTAGCCATGTTTTTTAAAAAATGTGAAATTAACTGTAATATTTCTATTTAGTCCAATATCTCCAAAACATTACCTTGTGTAATAACAGAGGTAGTTAATAATACATTTTTATTCTTTTTTATATTAAGTTTTTGAGATCCAGTGTGTATTTTACACTTATAGCATGTTTCAATTTAAACCAGACATTGTTAAAGTGCTTACTAGCTACATATGGCTGGTGGCTATTTTATTAGTCAACACATTTCTATGCTATAAACACCACAATCTTGGATAATGTTAGGGTAGTTTAATTTAAGCTTGGAAGATTTGAAAGTGGATATCTTTTATTCCAAACCATAATAGAATTTGAAGCACAAATGTGAATTTTTTATATTCTAACAGAAGTTTTTATAAAATTCATCTATCATGAAATATTTTAAAAATGAGAGTAGGAGAACATATATTACACATTTTTATAATATCTGAACACCAATGATATCATTTTTAATTTGTTAAGGAAATAAAATGCAACAATTTACTTAGCATTGCTCACAGAAACTGTGCAGAAACAGAGGTAGGTTTGAAGTTTCTCATGTATGAATTTTATCGATAATTGATTAGGTGGTGAACAATCCCATAAATGGGTTATTTATCCAGTTATTTCTTCCCTCTCACTACTGTACTATTTTTATTTCAGGATCTTGTTATTCTTTCTTTATTGGTTTCTGAATCACTCGAATACTCTTATCTCCTTGGACTGTATCTTTTATCTACTGCTTAAACAAGGTGAATGGCTTAGTGATTACTAAAACTGTTTCAAAACTTTGATTCTTAGCTCAATATGTAATGTTTTTCATGCAACTTCTATTTTTTATTGGTGGGAGAATTCAAGGGAGTCAGTGATGGTTAAAAAGTTCAGGACAATTAGGAGAGGTAGGGCAAGGGCCCATAAGAAGAAAATCCAACCAAAGCGTTTTGACCACAATTCTTACCGTTAAAGTTTATGCTATCTTCATTGACATACTTCTTTCAATTATAGCAGGGCTGTTCTTGATCTGTTCCCAAACCTACATATATTATTAGAGACAACTAGTAAAAGCAGATTTCTCCTTAAATGTTGAGTAAATGTATATGTGCCTTCAAAAGTGATTACATAAATAAATAAGATAAACTTTTGCTGCCTAACAAATATTGAATTAGTAGATAATATTCAGAATTCAATTTGTTCAACTGTAATATGGCAATTTTACAAGTAAGGTATGTAACAAATTAATGATGTTTTGCCAAAATCATATCTAACACTTCTCCTATTTAAATCTGCCGTTCACTGTGTGCAAAATTTCTTCTCTACACCTTGCTTAACTACCTGATCATCACGTCCAGGGGGATGGGGGGGGGGAAGGTTGAGGTCCTTGGGTGGCCCTGTCTCTATTTCTAAGTGAATATAGTACTCTGAGCTTCCTTTGTGACTTTCTCCCATTTTATACAATTAGGAAATTAGCTCAAGATTTTCTTTCTTCATTTAAAAACACTAAGATAAAAATTACTGTATTTTATCCTTAGAACTTGAATTTAATGACTTAAAAGGAGAATAATTATCACTGGAATTCATTCCCTTTCTGCTCTACAAATGTCACGTTAGCCTGAACTTCAGAACAGAGAATAATTAATTTTATTTTGATTTGATTCTACCTAATATATAATTAAGTTTTTCTTGTTTACTCTTAATTTTACTTCTTGATTATATGTGTTTAATTCATTGTTAAGGGTGTATTCAAAATTTAACTTTAACTGGGAGTAGGAAAAAACACTTAAGGAAATTAGATTGTGTGTGTATAATAGTAAAATGTAAAACAGAAACAATACAAAAGAAAGAATATGTTTTTCTTATACTACTTTCATGTGTAGCATTACATTTTATAGAAATTAATATCAGAAAGTAGTTTTCAATTGTATATTTTAAAATAGATCCCCGTTTTCTAAGTCTGGTCTTTAGGAGACAGCAAAGGGAGTCGGAGATGCCCATGACCAAAGTCTGGCATTGACCATATTAATATGGCAAATGCAAATTTACTGGGCTGAATGGTATTTTGTAATCACATAGTTAGAACAGATTGGTAAAACATATCTGCCAGCATGGTATCTTTTACATGTAGGAGAACTTCACAAAGCTTTTAAAGCAAAGAGTAACTTAGAAATAACCTTTTTAGACTGAGTATGTTTTCTGAAATTTATGCTTTGTTTATTATAAATAAAATATAATAAAATTAATTAAATATAAATTATTTTTCTACACCTCCATTTATTGAGCTATGTCTCATCTGATGTTGCATTTCTATTCACCCACCAAAACATGCACTCATCTGTTTGTATGTACATTTATTGATGAAACATTTTTTGGAAAAGTTCACAGTTGCTACCGTCTCTATTTATAACTACGAGGCAGCCACGTGGAATTCTTCAACTGATTCCGTTCATTGTAATGAAATTTGCTTGTTTAGCAAACTTCTTCAACTACAGTATTCAGATGTTAAGTTTGGATCTTAATATCAAAGGAAACCAGAAAAAGTGAGTGACTAACTTCTAGTATCCTTGGTTCACTGGGCATTGTGATCTGCATCCCCTGTTTATTATTGCCCTTTCTTCTTTTACTTATAATATCAAAATATTTCCTCCAGTCTGAAACAAAAATTACTTAGTTCCTCAAGCTCTAAAATATTCCTGTCTCCCCCTTATGTGAGTGATCTCCAAGGACTTATTATCAGCACCTGTATTTATAAAGAAGAAAGAATAACAAAATGTTCTTACATTATGGTCTTCTAAAAACTAGCCAATATTGGTATGGCCATATATCTCCCAAAAACTTTTTTCTAATTAAAAAAATATGATAAAAATAATTTTAGAGACATACAAAAGAATCGTTGGCTGAATATCAATGTATTTACCCCCAGCCTAAAACATAAAATACTACATACAAAGTTAAAACTCCTCATGAATCCTTTTTTGATACCATTCCCCTCTCTCTATTCCCAGAGGCAACCGCTATGTTGAAATTTATATGCATTATTTATACTTTTAAAATACATTTTGTATCCATTCATGTGAAGTAGGAAGTGAGACTCCACTCCAAAGGAGGGGCTTGAACCCTAGAGGAGACTAAGGACTAGATTAAACAGGGTCAGAGCAGAAGCCGTTGTCCAATCGGACATGCCCACTAATGTGCCATGTAAATTTACCATTGCCATGGCAACATCTGGAAGTTACCATCCTTTCCATGGCAATGACCCCAAAGTTACTACCCCTTCCCTAGAAATTTCTGCATAAACTGCCCCCTAATCCACATGCAATTAAAAGTGGGTCTAAATATGACTGCAAAACTGCACTGAGCTGCTACTCTGCCTCCGGCATAGCTCTGCCCTGCAAGAGCAATCAAGAAGCTGTAATACTGCTGGAGCTGTAACACTACCTCTTCAATAAAGCTGTTTTCTTCTATCTCTGGGCTTGCCCCTGAATTCTTTCCTGGGCAGAGCCAGGAACGCTTGTAGGCTAAGCTACACTTTGAAGCTTCACCTACCCTACATTAGCTTGGTGTCCGACAAGGGATAAAGAAAGATGGCATTATGGAAGACAGTAGTCAGCAATTCAGGAGTGGCAGTGTGCAAACAGGCAATCCAGCGATGGGCCAGCAGCAGTCTGTGAAGTGGCAGTCAGTGATCAGCTAGCAGCAGTTGGTAATCAGTGGGGCAACAATCGCTGGGCTGGGACAGCAGTTGGAATGCAACTGGCAGGATGGCACTTGGCCAGGCCATAGTCAGCCAGATGAGGAGTGAAGAGGCAGCAAAACAGAGCTGTAACATCAACACTAACCAAATGCTCTTTCCGAAGTCATCATTTTCCCTAGCAGGCAGTGGAGCCAATCAGACCAGCAAGTTGCTGTAGTGCTGCTGCTTCATGTGGAACCCGCCTCTCTGATCAGCAACCCCGTGAATTACTGGCCTGCGCAGGCCCCTTCCACCCTGCAGCTGAGCCCACTGGTGGGGCATCATAGTGCTGTCTACATTGTATGACACCTACCTCTCCAACCAGCAGACCAGTGGGTTATTGCCTGGTGTAGGCCCCTCCCACCACCACAGCCAAGCTGAGCCCACCGAAGCTAAGGTATCCTGGAGAGATCTTCACCTGGATCCCATGTGGAAGATCAATCATTGCCATTTCTGCTCTGGTGGATGGGTGAGTGTCCCTTCTGCCCCTATCCTCAGAGTATCAGGATAACTAGGGAGTAAAATAAAGCCTTTGGCTAGGTGATCAGTTCAAAGTCCCTCATTGTTTGAGTGCCCCAAAGCACATCCTTGTCACTCCTTCCTCTGGTCCTTTCTCTTCTGACTCCATTGTGTTGTTCCATCAGTCATTTTATTTTCAGTCCTAAAATATGCGCAGTATTATTCTTGCTTTTAGCTTTCTATTAGTTATGTGTGAGCAATTGAGGCAGGACACTTGGTTGTATTGGTTCTTGGATGCCAGAGTCATGGTGTTCTGCAACCTCAACTTGGTCTTGAGTTCACTGTTGGCAGCTCCTGGATTGCTCCAGGAGTTTAGCGTCTGGTTGGGAGTCTTACATTGGCTGAAACTTGGGTACTACATGTTTTCACCATTGGTATTTTTGGCCACCCCTAGATGATCTCGGGTTTTTGGCATTGACATTCCCTCTAGGACTGTGGGTTATAACCCCTCTCCATAGGAGAATATTAGTCTTGCCTTTTTGTGCCTTACCAATTAGAAGTATTATTTTCCTAATAGCTGGTTGCAAGCCCCCTTCTTATGTGCTGTCTTACAAGTGCCTTGCTCAAGACCCTCTTGGTCAAAGGAACTGGGAGTTTCCAGGTTCTGGACCTAATGGATAGCCACCTACAGCAGTACACAAGTGGTCACCTGAATACTTTTTTAGTCTCTCTGCTAGTGGGTATGTTCTCTGATAAGTCAAGGCCTCTGAGGTCTCCCCTTAGGCAATGCTGTTTACTCCTTTCCCCTCCTCCCTTCCGCAGTAACCAGCCCCCTCTCTGTGTAACCCTCGCTGTCAATGGAATTTAGACTCAATATCCAACTGCCATTTGAAGCTTGCAGTCCACTTTTGTAACACTTTTTTACTATCTATAGAAAGTTGGAAATTAAAAGTGACTAGGCATTTGCTAAACTTAGGCTAAGTGAAACCCCTTGTAGTGATCCTTCCTAGACATGGGACAACAGCAAACATCCCAGAGGACTCACCAATAGAGTATCTTTTAGGTGATTGGAGCCAGGTCAAATTCAGCTTAAAGAAGGAGAAACTCATTTTCTATTGCAACACCATTTGGGTTCAATACAAATTAGAAAACCAACAAATTCGGCCTGAAAATAGTTCTATATGTTATAATGATATTTTACAATTAGACTTCTTTTGTAAAAAAGAAGGAAAATGGGAGAAGGTCCCTTATGTACAGTTTTTGACGGCGCTTTACCATCTCATGTTACTTTCAGAAAGCCATGCCTAAAAGATCCCCTCCAAGCTACTCCTCATAGAAAGCTTATGCCCTCTCCAGGGTCTCTTCAGTACCCCAATTATCAGGGAGTGGTCCCGTCAGCTCTCTAATGAAGAATTCCATTCTAAGGTCATCAGCTACCTCTCCCCCTTATCCAACTAGCTCCAGCCTGGGCCCCACACTGCCCAAGAAATTAAACCCAACAAGTGCCACCATGAATGGGCCTCATATTAGCCCCTAAAGTCAAACCTAAGTCCATGGTGGGAGGTAGCTAATGGAAGTGAGGGAACACTTAGAGTACATATGCCATTTTCTTTGTGTAATTTGGCTTTATACCAGGAAAAATTTGGACAGTGTTCAGAGAATTCAGAAAAGTTTATAGAGGAGTTTGTGAAGTTGCCTATGTTCTTTGATTTAATATCTCATGACTTGCAAATATTATCATCCACTTGCTGTGCTGTGGGGAAAAAAAGTAGAGGGAAAAGTGTATGGTTAAGCCAGTGAATTATGACAAGTTTAGAGAAATAACTCAGGGCAAAGAAGAAAATCTCACTTTGTTTCAGGGTTGTTGGGTGAGGCATTGAGGTAATATACTCATGCAGACCCAGACTCCCCAGAAGGGCAAGCTCTCCTGAATATACATTTTATTACTCAACTTGACCCTGACATTAGGAGGAAGCTACAAAAAGCAGCAATGGGACTTCAAACCCGTATGAGCCAACTCCTAAATATAGCCTTTAAAGTTTGCAGTAGAGGAAAAGCAAAAAAGGTGAAAACAAACAAAAAATGAAATCAAAGAAATACTGAAAAAAAGCAATTGTTAACAGTTGCTTTAATCCCTTCCCTCTCAAGGTTACCTGTCTTGAGAAAATGTCACAAAATCTGTGTCTGGGATGCCCAGAAAAGAGCCCTGAACTCACCAGCCCTGGGCCAGAATCAGTGTGCCTACCATGAGCTAGAGGGCCACTGACAATGAGAAAGTCCTAACTGTCCCTGGTAAGAGAAGCAAAAAAAAGGCTCCCCATCGATACTAGTGCTAACCTTCTTCCTCTAACCCCAATAAGCTGCCTTGCTTATTTTTACTGGGAGTCTTGAATCCTTGACCCAACAAGCAGCTTACTGCAGTGGCAGACAAGCAGTTGTCTGAACATTTTTCTTTGGTTTCCCCACTGCTGAATGAGCTCTCTGGTGGCTTGGGGACTCTGGGATCTCACCCTGAGCAATGCAGTTTTCCCCCTACCTTTATTATTTGATGCTATGGGATCCCCTTCTTTGTCTCCTCTTCTTTTCCATACATATTGAGGCAAACACAATTTGTCCAGGTAGATAAGTCCCAATTTAGTAAGTAACTTGAATCCAGTTGTCTTGTATGGGTAGCTTTATTTAATGTGTTTGTTTAGGTGTACATACAGGTATTGTGATATGTGTTGTGTCTAACATACTATCAAATTGGTTTATGGATTTAAAAAAGTGCTCATAAATTCAACAAGACTAGTCAGAGCTTATCGGTTTGAAGAGAATGTTATGTCTTAAATTTAACATTAAGATTTTTACTTAGGTAAATCACTGATGTTCATAGGCTTTAAAATGGTTAAAATGGTTTTCAATGGTGACTAGTTTTGTGTGATATATTGGTTCTTAGACGTAGTCTAGATGAAACTGTTGAAAGTGAAAGAGTTAAATACATGCAAATGGAATAGATGCTTAAATACTGAGTTTACTGTGTGGTTTAAAGTCTTAATGGTGCAATAATTTTCATTTATAGAATGACAATATCTGGTGTGCAGTTCAGGATTTCTTACTTCCTAGGTTTATATAAAATGTGCCAAAGAAATGTATTCTTTATTGAGAAAAATTGTCTAATTCAGAAGTTATTAAAGGGGAAGTTCAAAATATGAGAGAATCAGTGAGTTAAAAAGAGAGAATATTACGGATAGAAAATGCAGAGGTTTTTTGTTTGTTTGTTTTGTTTGTTTTACGAGGGAGGCTATAAAGAAAGAGTAATCTTATATGAGGAGGGATATTATATAGTAAAGTTTTGTTGTAGAGTAAAATGACTGCTTATTTAAGAAAGAGGTAGTATAGGACAAGTCAGAACATTCAAGCATGTTGTAGATGGTCTGTGTAAGTCAGGATGAGGTTCATAAGGGGGAATCTATGAAAGGAATTTTGTGTATAATTAAACTTGCTAAGATTAAAGAAAATCATTTGTAGTAGACTCTAAAATCTGGTCTATATATCAGAACTAAATTTTCTCAAGGTGTTAATTTGCTACATTACCAGAAACTTTGCTTTTTAATCCAGTCCTCTAATTTTTTTCTTTTTAAAGTTTCTCAGATTCATTTAACTCTCTGTTTTTAGCAATTTTTGTCAGCTACTATCTTTTCTTCCTTGATCATACCTGCTATTATGGCCTAATGCTACAGTGTTTTGTCTTAGAGGTCTGTGGGAGCAGTGTTTTCCCTCAATATAGCTTAATTCTATGGTTTATTCTTGGTTTTTCTTTATGTGTAACCTTAATTTTAGCTTTTGTTTTTCACTCTTACACTGCTTAGAAGGATTTTGGGGCTGGTGGGGGCCTGCCAAACTTCATTCCCTTCAGCTAGGAGTGGGGTACTCATTCAGTCTGTTGGGGGCTATGGCCTAGTCTGGGAGAGTGGGAGTACTTCCCCCTTCTGGAAAACAAAGACTATCTGAGAATCCCCATTGGTACAGGGGAAAAATATCTCTACAGACCCAATTTGGCAGCAAAGAATAAACATTATGCTCTGTAGGGCTTCTTTTTGTGCCACCCCGGGCTTATTTTTGTTTGTGGCAATGGATAGGAAGAAGTCACACCCTGTAACCATTCCTGACTCTCTAGGGAGTCACCTTTTGTCTTAGGACTAGCTTCCCCATATATATCAAAAACCTGAAACAGAGGTGAAGGCATATTAGCCACCCTTGCCCCTTCTGGGGTCATGGTCTCTAACCTAATAAGACTCAATTATACCAGAGGTAAGCAAGGAATAGGATTAATTCTGACAAGAATTGGTACCATGATAGGACAAACAGCACCCTGGGGTAGCTTTGCCTGCCATGAGTCAACCCTAAGAAAATTGATTCAAAGCCTAGAAACCTTCACCATCAACACAGGGCAGGCATTAAAAGGAATTTAAGAGTCCTTAGACTCCTTGGAAAATGTAGTCCTCAATCACAAACCAGCATTGGATTATTTACTAGCTGAACAAGGTGGAGTCTGTGAAGTTATTAATAAAACTTGCCACACATATATTAACAACTCTGAGCAAGTTGAGATTAACATTAAAAAACCTGGCCAGGCACAGTGGCTCACGGTTGTAATCCCAGCACTTTGGGAGCCTAAGGTGGGTGGATCTCCTGAGGTCAGGAGTTTGAGACCAGCCTGACCAACCTGGTGAAACCCTGTCTCTACTTAAAAAAAAAAAAAAAAAGCTGGGTGGGGGTGGACACCTGTAATCCCAGCTACTCAGGAGACTAAGGCAGGATAATCACTTGAACCCAGGAGACAGAGGTTGCAGTAAGCTGAAATTGTGCCATTGCACTCCAGCCTGGGCGACAGAGCAAGACTCTGTCTCAAAAAAAAAGAAAGAAAGACAGAAAGAAAGAAAGAAAGAAAGAAAGAAAGAAAGAAAGAAAGAAAGAAAGAAGGAAAGGAAAGGAAAGGAAAGGAAAGGAAAGGAAAGGAAAGGAAAGGAAAGGAAAGGAAAGGAAAGGAAAGGAAAGGAAAGGAAGGAAGGAAAGAAAGAAAGAAAGAAAGAAAAAAAAAGAAAACATTCAAAATAATTATGAGCAACCTACCTGATTACTAGATGTAACCAGAGCACTGACCCCCAACTATATCTGGCCAACTATCAAAGGTGCCTCTGCAAGTCTCACCTGGTTTTTAACTCTCTCAGCACTTTTGGTAACTATCTTATTGTTACTAATTTTTGGCCATTGCTTGTTTAAGCTCTTAGTAACGTTTGTGTCTTCTAAATTACAATAGTTCCAAGTAAAAACAATGCTGGCATAAGGCTTCCCATCTACCAACCTGGAGAATAAAAGCATCCTGCCTCTTGGCCCCTTAGATCAAGTATCCGGAGATTTTTACTCTTCTGGTACTAGGCAGGGCCTATGTCCATAAGCTTAGCAAAAGCAGTTACAAAAGACATACTTCTGCCCTTCTGCAGCACCATTAAGAGTAGGAGTAGGCCAGGTGTGGTGGGTCATGCCTGTAATCCCAGCACTTTGGGAATGCTGAAGTGGGTGGATTGTCTGAGCTCAGAAGTTCAAGATTAGTCTGGACAACATGGCGAGACCCAATCTCTACCAAAAATGCAAAAAATTGACCAGGCGTGATCAATGGTCCCAGCTACTCAGGAGGCTGAGGTGGGACTATTGCTTGAGCCTGGGAGGTGGAGATTGCAGTGAGCGGAGATTGTGCCTTTGCACTTCAACCTGGGTGACAGAGTGAGACCCCTGCATTAAAAAAAAAAAAAAAAAAAAAAAAAGATTAGGAGGAATATCTAATCTCTGAGAGGGGAACGAGGTAGGAAGCAGGAGGCAGGACTTGACTCCTATTCACACTGGTTTAAAGATTCTTAATGCCTTGTCATGGCATTAAACACATTGCTTATCCTATAAAATACATTAGATCATATAAATACATAGATAATATACTTCTGTGACTACTGAGACATAGTGTTTCTTCAACTTGTTCAAAGCTTTGCATATATCACAGAGGGAGCCAGATATCAAACTTAGTTTTTCCTTTATTTGCAGCTTGTGACATTATTATATTATAATCTCTCGTATGCCATTTTCTCAAATGTCGTCTTTGACAGTGTTCATTACTATTAGCCTCTCTCCACATTCATGAACATAAAATTTGTGATGAAGATTCATTACATTTAGCCCCAAGAAATCAGTGGACTTCCATGTTGGCTGTGCACATCTGCATAATTTTTTTCTGCTTTGTGGTTTAGGTGAAGTTAACTATGCAGTTCAAGTTATTTGAGAGTTGTTTGAATTAATAATGGTGGTAAGAGATAGGCATCAAATAGACTGGAGGCCAAAATGTACAGTGTGGCAGGCATTCATTTGTGAAGATGTTAAAATGTGTATTTGGAGAACTGTTGCCCTCGGAAGACATGACAAAGGCAGGAGTGGAGAGTTCCTGGTGATTTAGAAGGAGCAATGCTAAGATTTGCTAGCAAATTGTTAGAAAATAAAACATTTGTAATCAAGAATTGGGATTAACATTTGATTTAAGCTTCAATTTAGGGTTCAAGTTTTGGCCTAAATTACTATAATCCAGTATTTTGTGTCCGATGATCTAGGAAGATAGCAGTTCTCTTGATGAGAGGCAGCAGAATGTAAAAATTCAAAGCACTTGCTCTAGAGCTCAGGCTTCCTGGGTTCAAAATTTGCCTTTATTACTTTCCATGCTTAAGTTACTTTCTGTACTTCATGATCCTTATCAATAATTGGGCATAATAGTATTTCAACATCACAGGGTTTTGATTACTGAGGATTATTAAAAATTGCTAAGCATGAAAACTGCTTAGCAGAGTGTATATAATGAACGGTATAAGTGTATTATGATTCTCATCATTATCAGTGATAGAGAATATATGATAAATCAGCACTTTCAGGTGTCTTCTAATAAACCATTTTCCTGTCAGTGTATTTTAATCTAGGGCAGAGTACCTGAAAAATAGTTTTATTATTAAACCGTCTGGAGAATTAAACAACAATTTGGTCTCTGAGTGAAAAAATTACAAATATTCTGTGAAACAAAAGGAGATTTTCTTTGAAATGGCAGATATTCAACATCAGGAAATACACTGCAGCTGGAACATGGTGAGAGCAATAAAAACAGAGCAGTGACGAGGCCTAGGTCAGCACATGCCAGAGAAGCCCCTACAAACAACTATAGATTTTTAGTCTGTTTTTCTATGTGGGGCTCTTTTTGCCTGGCTTTTTCTAATGCATTCACAGAGGCTACCTTGACTAAGCTGAAATCATTCAATGTAAGACTGTTGTAAGTTTTAAAAGTGACTTGTCAATGCTGTTATATTTAATGACTCTACATTTCCCTGGAATGGCATACGCCTCAGGTTCCTTGTGTTTCTGACTTGTTTCTGGGTCATAATGGCAGTTGGTACAATAGTGAACCTAGTATCGGAATATTTTATTCTTTTATTAAAATTTTTCTTATAATAATAGACTTGCTATTTTATTATACATATGTGTACTATATAATTTGTCTATCATTAAAAGATGTTATATATGTATAAGTATGCTGTTACAATCATAAACATAATATTATATTTGTATTATATGTACATATGATCATCTTCTTTACCACCTAACAACTGTAAGAAGCATGTATAATGAGAGCCAATTGCTACATCACCTATTTCCTTCCCTCAATTTGGGCAATAGAAAAATAAAATAAACAAAACAACAACATCAATATTTACTTTACCGTTAAAAAACAAATATCTATTTTTAAAAAATTAATATGTTTCTTTGGAACTAATCTACCCAAAGAGCCTAAGAAAGATTGATTTAAATTAAGTAATCATAGTTGCCCTTTTGAAATTATGTCAGCTTATTAAGCATTATATAGAGAAGGCAACAATTGGAAACAAATTAAATACCCCAAAACAGATAACTGATAAACTATATGATGGTAAGTTCATATGTGCAGAATCCTTAAAAGTCACAGTTAAAGAGAATATTCAATGGCATAGAGGACTACTTCTACATTACATTATATTTTAAAAATCCAGAAAGTGAAATCTCTATACAATGCAGTTTTTCTCCCCTGCCCTACATGTGCACATCCCCCTCCTTTTGTGTATGCATAAAAATATATGCTTATACAGATTTCACATTTTTAGAAAAAAAACTAGAATGATATCACTCAGAGAGTAACAGTGCTTATCATTTGACTGTGGGATGATAGATCATTTTAAATTTTGAATCTGTCTTTTTTTTTCTATTTTTCCCCCACTGGATGTGCATGATTTTATAATGTATTATAAGATCTGTAGTGCATTTTTCCCCAGTGGATGTGTATTATTTTCTCATTTTATAATGAGAAAAAAATGTTATTTTTTAGTAAAAAAGAAAAAAGAATCAAGTTATCCTAGTATTTAAATACTTTTCTAGGTGAAAAATTCAGATGAGATTTATATCCTAAAGAATCACCCAATCTACCAGAGAACTGAAATAATTCAAAGTGTGATGAGCTTTTATAATACATAAAAACAGTATGGGGTAGAACTACAGCAGAGTATTTAATCTAGTTGTGAAAGAAAGCCCTCCCTGTGGAATAGATATTTGCATTGAGGCCCAAAAGATAAATGTGAGTAGAATTATTTTGTGTGGAGAGAAAAAGTTAGTATGAATGCTCTGGGAGCATATTTTCACCTGCAGAATAACATGGGTAAAGGCCCATAGTGGGAGAAAGGATGACACATGCAAAGAACTGAACTAGAAGCAAGGGAGAAAGGAAGGATTTTCTAATGTGAGAATGGACATGTTGGTGGGAGTTCAGATGTGGTGGCTCACACCTGTAATCCTAGCACTTTGGGAAGCAGAGGCATTTGGATTACTTGAGGTCAGGAGTTCGAGACCAGCCATGGTGAAACCCCGTCTCTACAAAAATTAGCTGGGTGTGGTGGCATGTGCTTGTAATCCCAGCTACCTGAGAGGCTGAGGCAGGAGGATCACTTCAACCTGGGAGGTGGAGGTTGCAGTGAACCAAGATCGTGCCACTGCACTCCAGACTTGGTGACACAGTGAGACTCTATCTCAAAAATAAATAAATAAATAAATAAATAAGACATGTTGGCAGGTGCCAGATCCTGTAGGAGCTGTACGCTTATTAATTGTGTTAGACTTACACACCAAGGGCTAAAAAAAAAAAGCATGAAATAACCAAGTCTTCAATTCTAATTGACCACATTGACTATGAGTAGATAACAAAACAAAGAGGACAAGAGTTAAATCTGAGAAACCAGTTAAAAGATTATTTCAGACCCAGGAAGAAAAACTAATGAATTAAGGAAATAGTAACAAGGGATAGATAAAAGGAAAAATCAAGAGAAACTTAATAGTTTACCTTGAAAGGCTTATGACAGATCTGGATGGTATGAGGAAGAAAGAGGAGTCAACAGTGGTTTGCAGGATATTGGTATGAGCATTGAGAAGTAAACACAGTCTTTGTAACAACGATCTCAGTATAAAAGGAAGAAAAATTGTATTAAGCTACTATCATAAGTAGGCAGTTGAGTTTCATGTAATTTCCAGAACCACAACACAAATGAGCTCCAAATTGTAATCCAGGGCAAATTACAATATTGAAACCAGCCCGATTGTCTGGTAGAACTGATGTTTATGGTTTCTTTTGAACAAATATAGACCCTTCCAAGTCCTAAAACATAAGAAAGTTACATTTTTTAAAATATTAGTTCTATTCTCAGGAAACCAATCATCAGTCCCCTCAGACAGTATCAAGGAGTTGAGATTTACCAGATCACCACATCTAGATAACGAGACACCAGACCCCTCTCTCATCAAGATTGCCTAACTGACCATCTACTACCTGAAAACCAGCTCCTCTTTCTTACTCCTCCGTAATTTACGTTCACCTACATGTAGTTGCCTTCTTTCCTCACTGGATAAACCCCCAATTTTGGTTGGTCAAGGAGATGAATTTGACACAGATCTCCCATCTCCTCAGCTGCAGAACCTGATTAGAACTTTCTTCCCCAGCAATACTCATAGTCTCAGTGATTGGCTTTCTGTGTGGTAAGCAGCAGGACCTAGATGGAACCCCTGGTGTTTTGGTACCAATATTCAAGCAACTCGGATCAATTTAGTCAAACTTAAATACTGTTTGAATGTTGTAACATTCACCCATTATCTAATGAGTTTCAATACAATTAAGTTTGGTGAAACACCCTTTCGGTTTCCAGGATTATCTCAGTACCAGAGCTCCTTACAGGGTCAGCTAAGGCCCTTGCTGTGACTGCATGTATTTCAGCTTCTCCCTCTGCCCAATCTTGCCCCCTTCACTCTCTCCACAGGTGTTCATTCTGAAAGCTCTCCCCAGTACATTTACTTCAGGCTAATCTCCATTTCAAAGTCTGCTTCCTGGGGAAACCAAGGTGTAGCATCATTTCAGCAAGGCCTCATTTGCTGTCCTTTCCATCTCTGATATGGGCAATATTTCTTAAGCATATATCTGTGATTTTGCAGCTTATATTCCAGTATTTAAAAACACTGGATTTTAGAAATTTAGTTGCATATGCTGATCTTTCTTCAGAAGTTAATGGTGGCCCTATAAAATTGGTATTAAGGATGAACACACTTTTGAACAGTTAATTCTTTATAGTTTTGGCATTTAACTATTAAATCTTGTGAATGGTCTTTGGGCAATTTTGATAATACTCGAATCTTATTGATGAAGTAAAATATGGTTTAGAAACAGGAATAACTATATGCCAGTCTTCAGACATGCTTTCCGTTATGGTGGTAATTATGTCAAAAGTCATCTTGTCTAGCGCTGCTGCTATGTGTAAATTAACACCTAGTTTTATAAATTAAGTGTCTCTTGAGATTAGAAAATCTCAAAACAAGGACTGCTGAAGGTAATGCAGTAGTGGAAGAGAGGCTAATTATAGAGGCTTAAAAAATCCTGTTTGCAAACCAATGTGGCATCTGCTTTAGCTTCGACTTCTCATTCCCTAAAAGGCAACCATGGACCTCCTGCTGTGTCTTTATATTTGATGTCAGGAAAACTGCTGGAAACTGGCAAGAGAAAAGCTATGTTCATCTCTAAAAAGAAGAGATATCCATGTCTTACAGGGATGTGAGAGGGTGAAGCATTATTTGAGGGAAACAACACTAGAAAAATATAATGTTATATTTTGCATCTTTGTGCTTAAGATGCAAATGCTTTGTGAAGGAAAAATAAACTGGGAGATGTTAAAAAATGGATAGATTAGATAATGTGAAAAATAGCTTTATGAGTTAAATTTTTAGGTTTAATTCATAAAATGAGACATATTGGAGATGTAGTATTGGCTCCTAACTTAAGGGTCCTACCATTCTGTAGTCCTGTGTTGAGCAAAAGATAGATTTTGTTTTACTTGTTCTGCAGAATATTGACTGCATTGGCATGAACAGATGGGCACTAGATGATTACCATTTGATGAGTGCTGCTAAGTGTCTGCAGTTGGGCTTTCAGGGTTGACTTTAACATGGCCTGAAGGGCAAAATGTGATCGTAGATTCATCTATGCTCATTGTACTTATTTGTATGGGAGGGGGCTCCTGTATCAGACAGATAGCAACTTGAAAAAGTGAATAAGCAAGATTCCTTAAGAATAAATTGCTTTCAGTGAGTCTCTGGAAACTTTAGTTTTTACCATAAAGTATTTTAATAGTTGTTCTGTAAACATAGCAGGCTACATCCTTTCTACCAACTTCCTGAAAATCGAGACATAAAAACAAAAACAAAATCAAACAATGTATAAAACCTCAAAGTATATATTTTGTAAAAAGATAACAAAAACATGAAATATAGTGAAACCAAGCAAAATATGAAAGAAACACCCAGAACATCATCTAAGCAAGTATATGTTTCAAATGTGCAGGGCATGAACTAGCATATGACATTGAATGGAAGCAAAATGTGCATAACTCATTGAAAAAAAAATTGTTTTCTTCCTAGGACAGTTGAAATTGAGAAACAGCCCTGCCTGTCCAAGATTAATTTTTATACTGAGCCGTAAAGCTGACAAAAACTGCTGGTGTGTATGAATTCATTTTCAGATCTAAAACAGAAACCTGAGACATTTCACGATTTCAAGCTTAATGCTAAGTAGATTTGAAAAACAAAGCTTTGATATGATCTAAAATTCTCATTTTATTGCTATATAATGTCTACAGTTATTTTAATAGTTCTTAGTTGTTTTTTATTTTTCTTTCAGAGTTTTAATTATTATTAAATTATTGGGCTAAATCCCTGTAAAACATGTTATTATGTGTAAGAGATAAAGACACTGAGTCTCAGTCATACTGAATATTTTCCTCCAGGAATGAGAGCAAGTCCCCTGCAAACTGAAAAACGAATTTATAGCCTTTAACATCATCACTTGCTGCGTTTATCTCCTTTTTATCTACATGAAGAAAGCTTGATGTCATTATCATATAATCTGTGATTTTTGAGAAAGTTTGTTTCTCACTTATCCTTTCATATATTTGTTCCTTTCTTATTCTCAGTACATAGTATTATTTATCAATTTAGATTCCTTAGGAGACCCAGATCAGGGAATATATATATTTTCTACAGATACATATATCTGTATAGCTGTAGATAGATAGAAATATATAGATATATGTATCAGTATATATATAGATATATGTGTGTGTGTATATGTAGATACAGATTTATATGTTTATATACATATGTATCTATCTATATATCTATAGAAAAAGGTAACCAAAGACAGGCAATTCACATATTTTGGGAATTCTGGTGTTTTAAGGGCTCCAAAAGAACAAAGTAATTTTGGAGCTGATTATCATCTTTATCCTAAATATCTGTGATTGAAATTTCATTTTATTTTTGGTAGGTACAAACAAACAAAAGCAGCTTATAAGTCTTTGTCAGTCAGAGTATTACATGCTTTACATGTATATGTACTTATTCGTTCATTTATTTAGTTAACATTTATTGAAAGCATTTTGTCATGAATGGTTTCTCACTCTATGAGAGAGAAAGACCATAAGGAAAAATTATATAACAGATACCAAGGCCGAGCACAGTGGCTCATGTCTTTAAAAACCACTACTAGTGCCTGTAATCCCAGAACTTTGAGAGGCTGAGGGAGGATCATCTGAGGTTAGGAGTTTAAGACCAGCCTGGCCAATATGGTGAAACCCCATCTCTACTAAATATACAAAAATTAGCCAGGTGTGGTGGCATGTGCCTGCAGTCCCAGCTACTCAGGAGGCTGAGGAGGAGAATTACTTGAACCTAGGAGGTGGAGGTTGCAGTTAGCTGAGATTGTGCCACTGCCCTCTAGCCTGGGCAACAGAGTGAGACTCTGTCTCAAAAAAAAGAAAAAGAAAAGACTGTATTAATACATAATATCCTTTAGGGTATCAGGGAGCATGTTAACTAGAACTCTGACTTTAAGAAAGAGAACATCAAAATGGCTGACTAGAAGCATTCAGCACTCACCTCCTCAAAAAAAGGACCAAAACAGCAAATACATAACTGCACATCAAATAACAGAACATTTGCCCACTTTTTAATCAGATTATTTGTTGTTTTGTGGTATATGGTGAAGTCAGGTAGTGTCATGTATCCAGCTTTGCTCTTTCGGCTCAGTATTTATTTAGCTATTCAGGGTCTTTGGTGGTTCCATATGAATTTTAGGATAGATGTTTCTATCTCTATGAAGAATGTCATTGGTAAATTCTTACCAAAGGTAAGAATTGCACTGAATCTGTATATGGCTTTGGGCAGTATGCCTACTTTAACAATATTAATTCTTCCAGTCCATAGTCATTTCTTTTTTCCTCTCCAATTTCTTTTATCCAAGTTTTTTAGTTTTCATTGTAGAGAACTTTTACTTCCTTGGTTCAATTTATTTATAGATATTTTACTTTTATAAGGGATTGCTTTCTTGATTTCTTTTTTGGCTAGATTGTTATTGGGTATACAAATGCTACTGATTTATGTACGCTGATTTTGAATCTTGCAACTTTGCTAACTTTGTCAATTAGTTCTAAATGCTTTTTTGGTAGAGTTTTTAGGATTTTCTATATAAAACATCATGTCATCTGCAAACAGGGACAATTCGACTTACTCTTTCCAATTTAAATGCCCTTTATTGATTTATCCTGCATAATTGCCCTGGCTAGGACGTTCCAGTACTATGGTGAAAGTGGGCATCCTTGCCTTGTTCTAGTTCTTCGGAGGAAATGCTGGAAGCTTTTCTGTATGATGCTAGCTTTGGCTTTGTCACATATGGCTTTTATTGTGTTGAAGTATGTTGCTCTTATACCTAATTTGTTGAGAGTTTTTATCAAAAGCTTTTTCTACATCAATTGAGATAATTATATTGTTTTCGTTCTTCATTCCTTGATGTGATGTATCACATTTATTGATTTGTGTATGTTGAATCACTCTTGCATCCCTAGGATAAACTCCACTTGATCCCAGTGTATTATCTTTTTGATGTGCTGTTGATTCCACTTTGCTAGTATTTTTCTGAGGTTTCTGGCATCTATCAATTCATCAGGAATATTGGCCTGGAGTTTTCTTTTGGTTGATTTTGTTTGTCTGGTTTTGTTATTAGATTGATGCTGGCCTCACAGAATGAGTTAGGAAGAATTATATCCTCATCATTTTTTTGGGATAGTTTGAGAAGAATTTGTGTTGAATTATCTTTAACAGTTTGTTAGAATTCAACATTAGAGCCATCTGGTCCTGTATTTTTCTTGGTGAGAGACTTTTTATTAATGATAGAATTTTGATACTCATTATTGGTCTATTCAGATTTTCTCTTCCTTCCTGGTTCAATCCATGAACAGGTTTTGACTTCATTCTATTCATTGATTTCCTTGATGTGGAGAAGATTTTTAGTTTGATATAGTCCTATTTGTCCACTTTTTTGTTGCCTGTGCATTTGAAGTCTTGCCCATAAAATATATGTGCATTCCAATGTCCTGAAGCATTCCCCTACTTTTTCTTCTAGTAGTTTTATAGCTTCTGTGTTACATTTAAGTGCTTAATCGATTTTGAATTGATATTTGTAAATGTGGAGACATAGGGATCTACTTTCATTCTTCTGCATATGAATATCCAGCTTTCTTAGCACAATTTATTGAAGAGGGTGTCCTGTCCCTAATGCATGTTGAAATTCAGTTGGCTGTAAATATGTGGATTTACCTCTGGGTACTCCATTCTGTTCCATTGGTCCATGTGTCTGTTTTTGACCAGTGTCATGCTGTTTTGGTTACTAGCAAGAGTGACCTTTATTCAAGTTCCCAGCAAGTTTCTTATCTCCATCTGGATGAGCTCGGCTTGGACTTCATTGCCCATATCACTATCAGCATTTTAGTCAAAGCCATTCAACAAGTCTCTAGGAAGTTCCAATGCTTCCCATATATTCATGTTTTCTGAGCCCTTTAAGACTGTAGGAAGTTTCAAGATTTCCCATATTTTCCTGTCTTCTTCTGAACCTTCAAATTGTTCCAACCTTTGCCTGTTACCCAGTTCCAAATTTGCTTTCACATTTTCAGATGTCTTTATAGCAGCACCCCACTCTCTGTGATATCAATTTACAGTATTAATCTGTTCTCACACTGCTATGAAGAAGCATACAAGACTGGGTAATTTGTAAAGAAAAGAGGTTTAATTAGCTCACAGTTCTGCATGGCTGGGGAGGCCTCAGGAAACTTACAGTCATAGCAGAAGACACTTCTTCCCAGGGTGGCAGGATAGAGAATGAGTGTCAGCAGGGGAAATGCCAGATGCTTATAACACCATCAGATTTTGTGAGACTCACTCATCATCACGAGGATGGCATAGGGGAAACCAACTCCATTATCCAATTAATTCCACCTGGTACTGCCCTTGACACATGAGGATTATTACAATTCAAGGTGAGATTTGGGTGGGAGAACAGAAAAACCATATCAAAATGTAAAAACAAAAAAGGGTCTGAAATGGATGCTAGATACATTGAACTGAAACACAAAGGCCAAGCAGTGTAGCTTTGTAGGAAAAATACTGATAGCAGCCTCCAAAATCCTAAAATGAAGTTGTGCCAGCAGGAAGGAGAGGGAGGTATTGAACATCAGGCTACTGCATTAGCTGAAACTTTCAAAGGGAATAAAAGACAAACAAGAGTTCTTAAAAGCAGCTGTAGAAAGGAAGGCAGATAATCAACACCTGAAAAAAAAAAACAAAATGTGATTAATAGAAGGCTTCCTCATAGCAACAATGAAAATAAGAGGCAAGAAAAAATATTTTCCAAGTGCTGAGGAAAAATAACTGTCAAATAATACAGTTTCAGGTAAGAATGTAGGGTGATACATGTAAATCCAAATATATCTGTAGAAAGAATACACCTACATGAACACAATTACCATTGATTATCAGATTAGAGTCTGATGCAGAGGAATATGTTATATGTCATATAGAAGAGACACGTTTAAACCTGAAACATGAAAAGTTTGAATGTACAGAAGGTCAGAAATGTTATACTAGATAAATACACATAAAATAAAGCTGGAAATGCAATATCGGTATCAGAAAATGTGGGCTTTCAAAGACAAAACACATTATTGGCAATAGAATGAGTCATTACTGAATGACCCTTATAATTATCTTTTAAGAATAGCCTTATAATTTTTATAATAATAGTCCTATGATTATCATTGTAAGAAAGATAATAACTAAAAATAGCTGATGTCAATATAGCAAACACTATATGCTAGATATTTTCCTAGAATCTTGGATACATATCTCATTTTATTTTCACCAAATTCTATGAGATATCTACTATCATTATCCTCATTTCACCAATGAAGAAATTAAGGCACTGAAATGCTAGCTTATAGTCATACAACTAGTTAGTGAAGAGACAAAGAGTCAAACCAGGAAGATAAACACCAGTCTCTATATTCTCAATTCTAATCCATAAATCTATTAAAATATTATATTCACTGAAAAAAATGTAGCGACTAAGCCAAGCAAGGTGGCTCACACCTGTAATCCCAACACTTTGGGAGGCTGAGGTGGGTGGATTACTTAAGACCAGGAGTTCAAGACCATCCTGGCCAACATGGTATAACCCCATCTCTACTAAAAATACAAAAATTAGCTGAGCATGGTGGTGTGTCCCTGTATCCTAGCTACTCGGGAGGCTGAGGTAGGAGAATAGCTTGAACAAGAGAGGCAGAGGTTGGAGTGAGCCAAGAACACACCAGTGCACTCCAGCCTGAGTGACAGAGTGAGACTCTGTGTCTCTCACACACCCACCCCCACACACACACAATGTAGCAACTATGAATATGAATGTACCTATTTTTTTAAAAGCCACAGGATAAATGAAGCCCAAATTAATAGAACTAGAGAGGAAAGTTGATAACTCCACTACCATAGTGTAAGATTTTAGCAAATTTCCTCCAATTATTAATCGATCAAACAGACAAAATATTTATTCATAAACGTGATATGAATAATGTAATCAATAAGCTTGATTAAACAAACATACAGAGTTCAGCATCCAACAAGTGGAAAATGAACATTCTTTTCTTTTTTTTTTGTTTTTTTTTTTTGAGACGGAGTCTCGCTCTGTCGCCCGGGCTGGAGTGCAGTGGCCGGATCTCAGCTCACTGCAAGCTCCGCCTCCCGGGTTCACGCCATTCTCTTGCCTCAGCCTCCCGAGTAGCTGGGACTACAGGCGCCCGCCACCTCGCCCGGCTAGTTTTTTGTATTTTTTAGTAGAGACGGGGTTTCACCGTGTTAGCCAGGATGGTCTCGATCTCCTGACCTCGTGATCCGCCCATCTCGGCCTCCCAAAGTGCTGGGATTACAGGCTTGAGCCACCGCGCCCGGCCAATGAACATTCTTTTCAAGCAGATATTGTTACTGTAGCTTGGACCCTGAGTCTTCACTCTTGGATAAATAGAAATGAACACCAGGTCAAATAGAAATTTTTCTCAGGCAAGCTTTAATAGGCTTGCAGCTTGAGCAAAGCGAGGGAGCAATGCATGGGAAAAGGATCCCAGTGCCAGGTCTCTGAAGGGCTTGGCTGTTGTCATTTTATAGAAGCTGAGGCCAGAAAAGGAGTGACATGTAGGCATCTAGAGGCAGGGAACTTTCAGCACCTGCTGCACTTTAACATACGATATGGTTTAGCTCTGTGTCTCCATCCAAATTTCATGTTGAATTCTAATCTCCAAAGTTGAGGGAGGAACCTGGTGGAAGGTGATTTGATCAGGAGGTGGATTTCCCCCTTGCCGTTATCCTAATAGTGAGTTAGGTCTCATGAGGTCTGGTTCTTTGAAAGTGCATAGCTCTTCTCTTTCTCTCTCTCCTGCCAGCCATATGAAGATGTGTCTACTTCCCCTTTGCCTTCTGCCATGATTGTAAATTTTCTAAGGCCTCCCCAGAAGCAGAACAGCTTGTACAGCTTGTAGAACCATGAGCTGATAAAACCTCTTTGGTTTATAAATTACCCAGCCTCAAGTATGTCTTTATAGCAGTGTGAGAGTGGACTAATACAACATGTTTCTTAATGTGTTGTATGTGTTATTAGCATGTTGAGTCTCCACCCCTGGGTGTGATTTTCAATACTGTAATGAGATTATAGTGAGGAAAAACTCCCTGAAAGGTCAGCACTGTAGTTTATCTTGTCTTTATGCTGCCCGGATCTGGTCTGGTTCTTTCTGGAAATGCCAGAGTCTGGCTTCAGTAACCTCAGAAGACATTACTCAAAGAGGTAAAGAGTTGGTTTCTTCTTTTTATGGTTAGGAGTTCAGCCTGGTCAGCTGAATCAGGAGAGGCCCCTCTTCTGGCGTGTAATTTGTGTCAGCTTGTAAGGGAGGCAAAAATAGTTAGGGGAGGAAATCTGCCTAGTCATGTGTGACCCATGGGGCCTTGGTTACATTGTCTCTTATCTGCCAGGACCAAGTCTCTTCTTTATACTGTTTTGGTATCACTCTATAGATTGCTTCATGAGTGGGCTTCCAGTAGAGGACTATTTCCCTAACAATTATAGCTGAAAAAAAGGGCCAAAGAACCTCCATGTAACTATGTATTCAAGGACATTTCCTGTTCAGAAGAGTGACCTTAACAGAAAGGGGAAGTTTTCCAGCTGTACTGATACAGAAGTCCCTAGTGACATATGGCCATTGAGTACTCCCAATGAGGTTAGTTCAAAGTGAGATGTGCTTTAGTCATACACACTAGAGTTTGAAGACAAAATTTGAATAAAATGCAAAATATCTTATTAATTTTTATATTGCTTTAATGTCAAAATAACATTCTAGATATAGCAGGTTGAATAAACACTTTATTAAAATTAACTTCATCTGTGTCTTTTCACTTTTTAAATACTATGGCTACTAAAAAAAATTAAATTACACATGTGGCTTGCATAATGTACCTATTAGAAAAGATGATGCTGGTCTAGAGTTTTACTGAATTCATACCAACTGAGCCAGAATTTTACTAAGCTATAGAATTGGTGGAGGAGATCAGCCTCCAGATCAAACCAAATTTTTCTGAAGGACCTAAAGAAATGAAGATCTATACTATTCCTATAAAAATGAAAGCTCAAAAATCATATACACATCAGTTGTCCTTTAATTTATCTGAAATTCAATGCAATTTTGACCAAAATACCAACAGCCTTTTTCATGAATCTTGACAAACTAATTTGAAAATTTATCTGTAGGAGTAAAGACCAAAAATGGCCAAAACTGAATAATGTACCCTACCAGTTATCAATGCATATTGTAAACCTCTAGTGATAAAGTCAATATGTTATTGCTACAGAGATACAAAAACATTGACCCACGGAACAGAATGAAGATCTGGGAAATAAGACTGTGTTTTATAACTTAATATATCACAAAGGTGCAATTGAAGATCATCGTGGAAGAAAGAGTATTCAAAATGTGAGACTGAACAATTAACTGCCCACATAAATTGGATCCTTAAATTGGATTCTTACTTTCCACCATACACATAAGTTAATTCTAGATAGAATAAGGGGAATGGTTCAAGGGGAATATTTGAAACCTTAAAAGAAAATAAGATTTTTTTTTTCCTAAATTTGAGCTAGGGAAAGACAAATTAAAATACATGTTAAGCGTTTAAAATGGACAAATTTTACTATATGTTCATTAAAAACTTCTCTGCAAAAAACACCTAAAGACAGTGAAAAGACAAAACACAAACAAACGTCTGCAGTACATGAAATTTGCAAAGGATTAGGAAGACTCTTACAAATCAGTTAGAAAAGGACAAAACTCAATAGAAAATTGAGAAAAGGACACAAATGGGCATCTCACAGAAGAGGAAACATGTTGCAAACAAGCCCGTGAAAGATGTTTAACTTTATTAGTACTAAGGGAAATACAAATTAGCATTTAAAAACTATTGGCCTGATTTTATTCCCACTGACGATAATCCCACAACAATTACAAAACCAGACAAATCCAACAATCAGAGAGGAGATGAGTCAACCAATTGCTGGAGGAAGTATAAATATAAGCAGAAATAAGCCGTCGTTATTCTTTGAGGCTGAAAATTTACATCAGCTATGATCCAACAATTTCACTCCCATGGAATACATTCTATGCTTTCTCTCTGTCAAGTGTTAAGAGAGCTACAAGAATGCTTATTGTGGCCGGGCGAGGTGGCTCACGCCTGTAATCCCAGCACTTTGGGAGGCCGAGGCGGGTGGATCACGAGGTCAGGAGATAGAAACCATTCTAGCTAACATGATGAAACCCCGTCTCTGCTAAACACACACACACAAACACACACACACACACACACACACACACACACAAATTAGCCGGGAGCGGTGGCGGCGCCTGTAGTCCCAGCTACTCAGGAGGCTGAGGCAGGAGAATGGCGTGAACCCGGGAGGCGGAGCTTGCAGTGAGCCGAGATCGCACCACTGCACTCCAGCCTGGACGACAGAGCGAGACTCCGTCTCAAAAAAAAAAAAAAAAAAAAAAGAAAAAGAAAAAGAAAAAGAAAAAAAAGAATGCATATTGTAAAACTGCTGTAATAAAAAAAAAAAAAAGAAAAAGAAACAAGGAAAAACAAAGAAGGAAGGAAGAAAGGATGAATGAAACAAAGAAGGAAATAAAAGAAAAGAAGAAGAGAGGGAAAGAAGGGGAGAAAAAGAGAAATAAAGAAGAAGGGAGGGAAAGAGAGAGATGCAGGAAAGAAACGAGGGAAAGAGAAATAAGGAGAGACCTCAAATTTTCAGAAAAAAATGGGCATGTAGAAGGATTCATTCACCCACTCAGATATTTTGCATGTGGAAATGAGTGAAATGAAGATATGTGGTACAATATGCATGAATATGGTGTAATTCATATTCAGGAAACCTACTTACAGTAAGATACTCCTTTTACAAAGGTCCAATAAAAGATAAACTGGCAATTGAATGTTTATGAATGAATATATAAGTATTGTATGTAAATAAAAACAATAAAGTATATAAAGATAGCATTTTTATATGAGTGTGCTCACATTTGTAGGAGAGGCAGTTGTAAGGAGGAACACTTAGATGAAATGGTATTGTAAAATTTTACTTTATAAATTAAATAGTGGTTTAATGGATATTCATTTTATTACTGTGCTTTAGTATATAATACAGGTATGTTACACTTTTTCATGGATCAAATACTATTACATTAAAATGTAATACCTTACATTATTACATTAAACATAAACAAATATGTAAATATGCACACCAACAAATGGTGAGTTGAGAAGATGATAATGTCATTTTCTTTGGAACTTTCTTACAACTCCCTGAACCACTGTCCCTTTCCTACCTCTTCCATATCTCCATTATAGAGCCATTTGTTTAATCTCCTTATGATTTCCTCTTTGGCTCAGCTGTTTAGTGCAGAACAATGCATGAGTTTGTTCAATCTCTGCTCAGTGTGTTGCCTCGCTCCTCATTAGTGGATGCACAACAGATGAAAAATGATAAATGAGTAGCTGTTCCAGATTGTGGAAATATTGCAAGTGATAATTCTATGAGAATTTTTAAGCTGAACACCCACCTATTTGGTTCCAAATTGCATAAATCATCTTGAAAGTAGGTTTTGTTCTAGCTCTCAAGAAACAGCACAGTCTGACATATCTGTAGGAAAATTGGATTTTTCATAATATGTTCTTAAGAGAAAGCAGTAAAAAGGGCTTCATAAAAAAGAGAAGCAAAATGCATATGCACCCTTCTGAAAATGTAAAAGCTGATGATATTTCTCCTTTGGGCATGAGATCAATCTCATACAGACTTACTAAGGAAATAGATCATTGGATGTCTAAAAGCATTTGTATTATGGGACTAGTAGAAAAACAGAATATTTTCTGCCCCTGCAATATAATGCAGACAGGTTTGATAGGAAATATATGTTGCCCATAGTCAAAATTCATTGGGAAATACAACCTCAGCATATAAGGGTCCAAAATTAAATAATTAAATATTTAAATAGTCTTTTCAACCTTATTATTATAAGAAATGACAGTTAACCTCAGAGAGTATTCTGAAGGAAACAGTTTTGGCTCAATGATTCTGCTTGCAGGTATCTTATTCTATCTTCAGAGAAGCTTGTGATATGCCAAGTAAGATCATGTTTCCCTTCAGCGTTTGTATATTATCTTGAGAATGACACCACATTTGCTGATGATATTATCAAAATATCCTTATGGTATTGACTTGGTAAATGAACTGATATGGTTTGGCTCTGTGTTCGCACCCAAATCTCACCTCAAATTATCATCCCCATGTGTCAGGGGAAGGGCATGGTGGGAGGTGATTGGATCATGGGAGTGGATTTCTTTTTTTTTTTTTTTTTTTTGAGACGGAGTCTCGCTCTGCCGCCCAGGCTGGAGTGCAGTGGCCGGATCTCAGCTCACTGCAAGCTCCGCCTCCCGGGTTCACGCCATTCTCCTGCCTCAGCCTCCCGAGTAGCTGGGACTACAGGCGCCCGCCACGTCGCCCGGCTAGTTTTTTTGTATTTTTAGTAGAGACGGGGTTTCACCATGTTAGCCAGGATGGTCTTGATCTTCTGACCTCGTGATCCGCCCGTCTCGGCCTCCCAAAGTGCTGGGATTACAGGCTTGAGCCACCGCGCCCGGCCGGGAGTGGATTTCTCTTTTGCTGTTCTCTTGATAGTGAATGAGTTCTCATGAGATCTGATGGTTGAAAAGTGTGACACTTCCCTCTTTCTCTCTTTCTCCTGCCACCATTTAAGATGTACATTGCTTCCCCTTCACCCTCTACCACAATTGTGAGTTTCCTGAGGCCTCCCCAGCCATTCAGAACTATGAGGAAATTAAACCTCTTTTGTTTTTTTAATTACCCTGTCTCTGGTGGTTCTTTATAGCAGTGTGAAAATGGACTAATACATGGACACAATTAAAAACTACATTTCCTAAATTCTTACTTCTAGCCTTATTTCTGCCTTTTGTAAAGATTATTAAATTTCCTCGCTCTTTGTTAGATTCCAATGAATGTGACCTTCTTTGTACTTTTTGAGAACATGAGCAAATATAAAGACAAAGGCAAAAAGAAATTTCTACCATCTTTTAGTGTTGGAGATTATATTTTCAATATGCCTGGTTTACTAATTATTTTTGATTAAATGTGGTTTGATTTTTCCTTTGTTGTTCTATTTCAGATCTTATAATGTAAGGAAGAAAGAGTTGTCTTAAATAATTACCTTTCATTATGAGGGAGTATAGTATGTTGTTTGAAAGTGCAGACTGGAGTCAAATAATAATTATTTTTAATGGAAATATATCTAATAGAATAATATTATTGGTAAAACCGAAACGTTAACTGGTAAAAATAATAAACACTAATAACACTAATTATATACATCTCTCTGTCCACTTCATGCCATCACCCACACAGCTGAAGGGGATTGGAGATAACACATACCCATGCCGATTAGTCTTATTTTGAATATGTGACTTCAAACTTCAAATGGCCCCAAAATGCTGCTTGACAATCACACTACCTTTTTCTGTTTCATTTATTCTGGAACTCTATAAGGTGACTCATTCCTTTTAATCTCTTCTCAAAATCTCAACCCTTTTAAGATTGCCACATTTAGTCAAACGAATACAGGATGCTCAGGAAAATTTGAATTAAATCTAAATGCTTATGTATATGTACACTGTGATAAAAGAAGAAGATGACATGTGGAATACTTATACTTAAACAATAATTGTTTACCTAAAATAAATAACAAGTATGTAAATCACCTACCTCTGTTTTTAAAAGTCATATTCCCTGATGGTTTGGCTCTCCTAAACAGTTTTTTTGTTTCACAGAGTTTGCTTATAAAATTCCTTGCAGTATGTATTCCATTTATATGTCATTCCATAATGACACAGTTTCTATAGTGGTCATATCCAATTAATTTTGTTCATTTGTTCACTGAAAAATTATTAATGATATAATACATTCAACGTTGACACTATGAGCCACTATGTTAGTATGTACTGGCCTAAAATTCACAAAGTCTCTCGCTTTTCAAACTTGATTTGTTGAAACTTACAATGCCATCTTTTTTTTTGGCATAACTTTATTCATTCCTTTCCATGGCCTGAAGAGAAAGAATATGGTCTTCAAATTTTATTCCCTTGTTGTTCAACACTACACATGAGGATGCCACTTGTTCCCATGTAACCATTATGTAAAATCAAATTCTTCAAAGTATAAAATATATTTAAAAGATACTCATGGCAAATGCCATAATAATGATACACTTAAAGATGAAATTTCTTTTTTTTTTTTTTTTTTTTTTGAGACGGAGTCTCGCTCTGTCGCCCGGGCTGGAGTGCAGTGGCCGGATCTCAGCTCACTGCACGCTCCGCCTTCCGGGTTTACGCCATTCTCCTGCCTCAGCCTCCCGAGTAGCTGGGACTACAGACGCCCGCCACCTCGCCCGGCTAGCTTTTTGTATTTTTTTTAGTAGAGACGGGGTTTCACCATGTTAGCCAGGATGGTCTCGATCTCCTGACCTCGTGATCCGCCCGTCTCGGCCTCCCAAAGTGCTGGGATTACAGGCTTGAGCCACCGCGCCCGGCCAAAGATGAAATTTCTTTTCTTGTTCTTAAGTAATGTCTCTTTTAAAACAGCTTTGACACTTAAAGAGATATTTTTCCATCACTTTTTGCTTTAACATGTTCAACAAGCTTCTGAAGCAATGGAGCACTTTTATGACACAGTGTGCTTTTCCTTCAATTTGCATAATCCTATTGTTAAAGAGATGTTGAAAAGTATTAACAAGGAATAAATAGAATTCATTCAATGAATTACTTAGAAAATCAACAAGCATTGGGAAGGGCCTGTTCAGAACTAAAGTATGATTTCAATAAGCTGGATATTCTCTCACTGTATTTGTTAAAAGAGAACCAATGGGCTTCTGAATATGAGAGAACTGAACAATCCTGAATTCCAACAAAATCTCAAAAGTCCTTTATCATGGGTTTGATAGCATACATACTGAAATTAGAAAATAATTTCATGTGATCTCTGTAATGCCAATAGGAAATATTTGATGCCAATAGCATGACATTCTTTGAGCAGTGTCATGTACAATATGGATCAAAAAGCTAACACCTTATGAAGAATCATTCACACTTTGATTCAGCTTTAAATAAACCTTGTTTGCATATTTACACATTTACTTTTATTTGTATTTTTATTACTTATACTAAAGTCAGTACATTTTTTCCTCATTAAGTCCTAACTAAAAAAGAGTCTGCAAAAATTTGCTGTTGTTTCTGAAGTTTCATCTAAAAGGAATTTTACGCTTCATAACCTTCTAAGGAAGCCTTTTTCATGAGGAAAATATTGCACAAGCAAAGGGAATTTTTTTTCTGCCTTGTGATTATTTTCACCATGGCTCTTTTGTAAAATGGCAAATCATTTTGATATTTTATGATCTCTGCCATAGTAAATGTAACTATTATATATTTGTATTATTATAGTAGATGTAATTTTGGTACTTAAAAGTTTGCTTGTGATTTTAGAATCAGAAAATGCTTTTGGTAGCTGTACATTCCAAAGAAATTTGAGCTTAAATACTGATGCTGATGTATATCGTATGGAAGGTATTCCAACTTCTACTGCTTCATATGAATTTCCCTTAATCAAATTTTTATTTTTTGCCACAATTATAGTATTAGTTAAGAAATCACATATCACTTGTGCCTATATGCTGGTTTATATCTGATTTTTTGCCATTTTCCATATCGCATGAGTAATTGTATACTACACACAGAGGTCTAAAAGAGCATTTTCTTTGTTTAGTAAATGTCACTCTTCAGAAAATTTATTGCAAAGTTTATTTCTGTGTTTTGGCATTTGAGGATTAAAATATACAAAAACACAAATAGGTAATAGAAACCACCACAAGAATTGAAAAGACTGAATTTAATAATCTCAGGGAATCTTCATTGCATTTGTCACTCACAAGTCCAAATTAATAAGTAACCATAAACAAGGGTTGAGTTGTTGAAAGGGTTGTGAACTTGCAAACTAACAATAAAGTTGACTAATATCTGGAGCAAAAGGTGAAGTTTTCCTTTGCTTACAAGTAATAGCAATATCTGTAAGGCATTGTCTTTATGTAATGTCAGAGATAACATTACATAAGGTTTCGGAAAGACTGGCTTATCAAAGCTTGGCAGACTTTCAGAGGTACGAGGGTTTAGGGACTACAGAACTTCATATTCTACTGGTGTGGTCATTGTACTAAGGCTGATGTTCACCAGCTGACTTTTAGAAACACAGAAGATACACTGAAACATTTGTTGATTGACTAATGTTTAGAAGCATGGAGTTATCACTGATTAGTCTATTTTCAAAAATGAAGTTTAATGATTGATTGACTGACTTTCAGAAGTCATAGTTACATGAATCAGGCTAGTGTTTGACTGATTTTCAGAGCATGGGTAGTAATCTGATTTTATTCCTAGTGGTGGTTACTTATGCAAGATTTGGAACCTTGGCCAAAGAATAATCTTTCATATCCTAAATATGAAAAATAAATAATTTTAATTCTTACATGTTTCTTTTGGCTTTCTTTCAGCCAACATTGCAAGAAGAAACTTAAGAGACTCTCCAGATCTTTATTTGTAGAGGTATGACTTTCAGCTTGTGTTGCCATTGAAGTGATTTAAGCTGCCAATGGGTATGATTGAAAAATTGCTCTAAAAGCCAATGTTTTGTCATTGACTGGAAAAAATACTGAATATAGAACATCTAGAGTGTCCTGGCAGAGACAATACAAGACACAGGGGAAGAGTGTTAGATTCAGAACATGTTTGCACTATAAAATAATACTTGGCAACCCTAAACCCTCATCATCATTCTTAACTTTGTTTTCTATTTCATTGAGAAAATAATAGAAAATAAGAGAGAACTTCTACAAACTGTCTACCACATCTAACCCTTACTTGAATCTATTCCCAATTATTCTAACTTTTCTCCAGTTAATAATGTAGATAAATTAATTGTGCAGCTGATAAAAGTAATCAATTCCACTTACCTAGTAGATCTTATCACCTCTTACATGAATAAGGGCATAATTCAATCAATCCTCATATTTGTCTCAAATTTATACCTATAGGTAAGACCTCTTCCCAGAACATCAGACTTGTATATCCAACTGCCTGGTAGACATTGCCACTTGATTGTCTAATAAGCATTGCAATCTTTAAGTGTATATGACCAAGATCCTAACCCATCCCTCAAGAAGCTCCCAACAACTTTACTGCCAAAACTGTATGCCACAATATTTTCTAACTCTGTCAAAGACAACACCATCATTACAGTTGTTCAGGCCAAAATCTCTACATTCACACTGTCAGAAAACCCGATTTTTCTACCTGTAAAATAATATTCAGAATCTTACCACTTCTCATTACTTCCATCATAACACCTTGATCCAAACCAAATTTAGGTTATTGCCACATCCCTCTTATGGTCTAGCTGTTTTTCTCTTGGACTTTCCTCAGTCTTTTCTTAAAACAGAAGTCAAAGAGATTCTATTATAGAGTCCAAGCATGACATGACTGTTCTCAATTCCTTTCAATTACCCACACCTCACAGAAAGAAAAAGCCAAAGGCATTGTTGTGACCATCAAGTTTGAACAGGATTTACCTGCTGTAAATTCTCTGACGTTTTCTCCTATTACTCCCTTTTTTTTTTTTTTTTTTGGCTCACTCAGGTCTAGCCACACTTCCCTCCTTGCTATCCCTCATATACTAGGCACCCTCCTATTCAGGACATTTATATTTGCTGTTTTCTCTTCCTAGAATTCTTTTCAGGATACTCCAGTTCCTCTCTTACCTGGTGTGGATCCTAACTCAAATGTAACCTTTGCCCCAGATCATAGTATTGAGGATTACAATATCCCAATATTCTGTTTTCCCTTTTCCTGCTTTTTTTTTTTTTTCTCTGTAGGATCTATCATCATTTAGCACTCTATATATTTTATGGTTTATTGTCTGCCTCCCCCAACAGGATAGTAAATTCAGTGAAGGCAGAGGTTATTGTCTAATTTTTTTTGTCTGTATTCTTGATTCTTAGAATGTCGCTTAGGTATTTAATGAATGTTTACTATTACTGTTTTTACTTTATTTTGTCACTGTCATTGTTATAAACTGCAGTAATCTCATTAAAAAGTCGAAGCTATTAAACTGCTTTCAAAATCTATTTTGAGTCTCGCTCGCATAGCTTTGCCCTTTCTCCAAATGAATTACCTGACTAGAGTTATTCAATTTAACATAATGAGTACTCTTCAAATATCTGCTTTTGCTTAATTTTAAACTACTTTGATTAAGGGAGGAATAAAAAATATAGATACTCTGTATTATTCTTAAAGAGCTTAAATATTTTTCAGGAAGATAGAATATGCACGTATAAAGAAAGAAAAGAAAATGTATGAATAATAAAATAAATATTCAGTCATTGTTTCAAATATGCAACAAATATTTCTTATATATTTATTGCCATCCATGGCTCAATCTAGATGTTATTAATGTAAGTCAATGGAGAGGAAACTACCCTTAGAAACTCATAGTACAATCAAATGCCCTAAATGCATTGAACAGAACACAAGAATGATGAGCACTAATGAGAGAGAGAAACTAAAGATGAAATTCAGGAAGGAGGTGGTATGGGACGTTTTGTCTGGACCATGTAGACTAGACAATCCCCAGTGGAAACTGAAAACTCAGTGTGTCAGTTCATTACCCAGGAAATATCCCCATCTGTCTTACCACCTTAAATTATAATTATTGTCAAGATTTCCTTGATTTTTGCTCTGGGTATAAATTATTACTACACAGGAATATTTCTACTTTACAATGGAGCTTGTGAGAAATATCATAACTTTGAAATAACATTGGGCTACATTCAAATTTAATTTAGGGATGGACTATGGATGTGGGCTAAGAAGATTCTTTGACTATTCCCCTCCTCTCTTCTTTTTTCTGGCTCAGAGTATGTATAAAGTGAGGTTTCTCTGTACCTACAAGGCTATATTTCAAAGTTTGTGTTGTTCCCTGACATAGGCTGTGAATCTGTTTCGCTTCCGTCTCTGCATGGATGTGCAGGGCTGTTATTCTGGCAGAGTTACCCACCTAACTACTCCAATGCACTTAGTTTGCCTTGTTTCCTAGCAACGGGTTCCATCTAATTTGTTTTCCTGTAGCATCCCTCCTGCATCAGACTTTCTTGTTCCTCTTTCTCTTGCTAAATAGATTTACAAGTGTCTAATAGTCTTTATGCCATATGTCTATCAAGCAATTCTTTCTCCAGAAAAGTAGGGGACTGGATAATACCATGTACCTTCAGGAGAGCAATTTTAAATTAGGGGCCTGAACATAAATTTCAGAGAGCTGTGGTCATGTACTTTGGTAATACTGTTTTATTTTGTAGTATTAAAATAACTCTGCAGTGAGAAACCACTTTTACCCCCAAGGGCTCCTTATTAAAAACAACATAGGAAATTTTTACTTTCCTAAATTCAGTTTGTAACTAATCCAAATTATGTGAATTTGATCGAGTGTGAGCAAATCATTTAATTCTTTATTGTTTCCATGACAAGTTCTATCCTTGTTTTTTAATGACTGTTAAGGAGAGTCAACTTTACATTAATCAATGGGGAACTGATCATGCACACACATCCTTTTTATAGGGTAGTGCCCCACTTCATAGAGGAATGACAGATAAGCAGCAACTCACTTTGCCAATGGCCAAGTTATACCTGCCCAATTCAAACAATAATGTAGTAATACATATAAATAATAAATTATGAGCTACTGCTTGTGCCATATATGTAAAATATAGGGGAACAGCCATGGTAAAACTTATTCCATAAAGTCTTTTTTTAAGAGACATCCTCCCAAGTAAAGGGAGGAGTGCTGTGTCAAACATCTACAGGGCTCTCCAAGGCACTACAACTCTCTACCAGCAGAGTGAATAAAGAAGTGGGAATAAGCCAGTGTTATTCTTAGGGAAAATTCCATCCTCACAGTAATTGGTAATGGTTAAATAATATTCCACTTTAACTATAAGTGTCATTGGTGTTATTTTATGGATGAAGACTTGGGTAGATTGGATTAGAAGTAAAAATGACAGCCTTGTGGGGTAAATTAAATACCCTAGACTATAAAAGCAAACACTGGAAGGCTCCTCTATAGCAATGGTTTGTAGTTAGAAAGGGACTTCAAAACAACCTGAAGATCTTTACCAACGATTTGCCGAAGACCTACTCATGGGGAGATTCTTTTCATGCAAAATGGGGTTACAGAGGCACATCATAACAAATATTAAGGAAAAGCTTTTGTAATAATAAAGACATGTGTATTCTGTACCCAAAGTAATGCTATTCTGAAATTAGGACTAGACAATAAATTTATTGCATAATTAAGGGATATTCTAGATAAATAGCTTAAGGTCACATATAAATATTGATTACTTACTATAAATTAGGTATAAATTATGTATTTTAGATATATGGAATGATTTGAATTATATTTCATCATCATTAAAAAATTACTATGCTGGAAAGTCAGCTTCTCCCTTCTCTTTTTTGATTCCAGGATTGCTCAGTAGCAATGCTCAGAATTTCAACATGGATGGAATTCTGAGCCTTGAAGACAAGTAGCCTTGTGTTCAAGGCTCAGAAATTCTCTACAGTGATTCTAATTGAAAGGGTTCTTGCTATCTTTCAAAAAGCCATTTGAATTGCCAGCTCTTACTGCAAAAAATTTACTGACAGCTCAAGTCCATGGACAATAAGTATTGTCTGTATATATTATGTTATGGTTAAAGGTTAAAGCCATCTGGGAAAATGGAATCATGTCTAACACAGAGGGAAATGTATTATTTCCTTTGTATTTTTGTCTTGCATGTTGACAAATTTTAGTCGTATATGTTTATGGAGTACAAAGTGGTGTTACAATTTTTGAATAAAATGTGGAATGATTAAATTAAGCTAATAAACATATCTATCACCTCAAATATTCAACTTGTTTTGTGATGAGAATATTTGAAATTTATTCTTAGTGACATTGTAATGTGTAGTACTCAGTTATTAGCTATATTTACCATCCTGTGCTATTGATCTAAAAAAATAAAATTTATTCCTTTTGCCAAACTGAAACTTTGTACTCTATTACTATCAATTCCACATTCCTCACCAGCATCTGGTAACCACCATTCTACCCTTGCTTCTATGAGTGCCATCATTTTAGAGTCCACATATAAATAGGAACATGCTGTATTTGTCTTTCTGTGTTTGGTTTATTTCACTTAGGGTGACATTCTCCAATTCCATCTATGTTGTCATGAATAACAGAATTTTTTCTCTTTTTATGAATGCATAGTATTCCACTGTGTGTATAGTAATTTCTTGGTATCCATGGGGCATTGGTTCCGGAATTCCTGCATACCAAAATCCATGGATGCTCAAGTCCCTTATATAAAATGGTGTAGTGTCTACCTATAACCTACGCACATTCGTCTATGTATTTTTAAATTGTCTCTAGATTTTCTAAAATGCCTAATACAATGGAAATGCTGTCTAAATAGCTGTTACGCCGTATTTTTAAGATTTGATCATTTTTATTGTCATACTGTTAATATTTATTTCAGATATTTTTAATCTGCAGTTGGTTGATTCTGCAGTTGCCAAACCTCCAGATACAGAGGGTCAACTATAAATACCATATTTTCTTTATCTATGCATCCCTTGATGGACTCTTACATTGATTCCATAACTTGACTACTGTGAATAATGCATCAGTAAACATGGGAGTGCAAACGTCTCTTCAGCATACTAATTTCAGATTTTTTGAGTAAATAACCAGAAATTGAATTGTTGGATCATTTGGTAATTCTATTTTTAGTTTTTGGAGGAACCTTCATAATGTTTTCCATAGTGGCTGCACTAATGTGCATTCCCATCAATAATGCAAAGTGTTATCTTTTCTCTATATCCTTGCTAATACTTATCTTTTGTCTTTTTAAAACTTTTCTAAATTAGCCATTCTTATAGGTGTGAGGTGATATCTCATTGTGATTTTGAATTTTCGTCTTCCCAGTGATCAGTGATATTGAGAATTTTTTTGCTTATCTGTTAGATGTACATGTCTTCTTTTGAGGAATGTCTATTCAAGTCCTTTGCCTAATTATTAATCAGATTATTCATTGTCCTTGTATAAAGTTTATAGATTCTTTTAGAATCTTAAAATTTCTCCCAATTCATAGGTTCTCTTTATTCTGTTGTTTTCTTTGCTATACAGAAGCTTTTTGGTTTGATTATCCCATTGGTTTATTTTTTTCTTTTGTTGCTGCACTTTTGGGGTGAAAATTAATATATATATATATGCACATATATACACATATATATACACATATATACATATATATACATATATATACATATATGTGTGTGTGTGTGTGTGTGTGTGTGTATATATATATATATATATATATATATAGCTTTTCCTCTGTTTTCTTCTGTCAGCTTGGTGCAAAGGTAATTGCAGTTTTGGCCAAACCCCATCACTTTTGTACCAAACTAATAGTAGTTTTATAGTTCTTGGTCTTATGTTTAAATCCTTGTCCTGCCTGCCTACTTCTTCTTATATGGGGCAGGTAACTTCATACATAAAAGATAATCAAATGTTTTTTGAGTGAATAAATAAATAAATGAGTTAATGAATTAAAATTTTTCTATGATATTTGCTGGAATCTGGCCAAGACCAAGTTCGATGATGAATTTGTTAAATGTTTAATATTTTCTAGAGTTGGATAATTCTATCATATATGCCCTAAGGGTTGTCTTTTTTGTGGGATGATCAATTAACCACTATCATCTGTTATCTCTATACTATCCTCTGGCCTCTACCATCCTCTGGTCTCTGTTGCCTAACATTATCATCTTCTGCCATTAGGGGGAAATTGGTTCCTTCCCAGTAATCTAACACAACTTTCTAATTTGAAAGTAAAAAGGAAAGGAAGGAAGAAGGTTAGAGAGAAGAGAGGAAGGAAGGAGGGAAGGAGGGAGGGAAGGAAGGAAGGAAGGAAGGAAGGAAGGAAGGAAGGAAGGAAGGAAGGAAGGGGAGAAAATGAGAGATAATGAGGGAGGGAGCAAAAGGCTATTGGCCCCCATCTGTGTTCAGCCACACCCACAACATTGTGCCTTCCCATCCTGCCTCATGTTTCCTTTGCTCTGATATGACAGTTGGAAGGCCTTCTGCCATATGATAAAATGAAAATCCATAGCAACAAGATATTTCTTACTATGTGGAAAAAATAATATAAAACCTTTTAAAATTGTGTTAATACTTTAGCATACACTGGCTGGGCATGGTGGCTCATGCCTCTGATCCCTGCTCTTTCAGAAACTGAAGTGGGCAGATTGCTTGAATCCAGGTGTTCAAGAGTAGCCTGGGCAACATGGCCAAACTCCATTTCTACCAAAAATACAAAAAAATTAGCTGGGCATGGTGGCACATGCCTGTAGCCTCAATTACTCATGAGGTTGAAGCAGGAGAATTGTTTGAGCCTGGGAGGTGGAGTTTGCAGTGAGCCAAGATTGGGCCACTGCACTCCAGTCTGGGTGACAAGAGTTTGTCTCAAAAAAAAAAAAAAAAAAAAAAAAGTTTTGACATATAAATAGGATTGATTGAGTTAAGAAGTCCCAGATTTCTCCCCATAAAAGATTCAGACTACCGAAATTTCAGATTTGGGAATATAATCTAGAAGTGTCTCATCCTGCCTGATCTGCTGCAATTCACTTAGTTCATTTGACTTCATTATAATTTGTGTGGATCAGGCTAATTAACCATAATTTATTCTGTGAATTTCTGTCTAATTAATATAATTTACTTTGCCTGTAGGCAGCTAAAAATAATATGCCAAGCTCTCTTTGTCAGAAACTTTACCAACATTTATCTTGGATTCAATTACTAGGATTTAACTGTAGTTTCAGCATAGAACTGAAGATCTGCTAGCTCCTCATGCAGAGCAGATATTATCCTAGGTCTAACATTCTAGTGAATAGTAGATATACGGTCCTTTTAGGAAGATGTATTATTGACCCTCTGGTCCCAAAGTATAATCTCCATCCTCTTTAAACATATTTCAGACAGTCTAACTAACTTGTAAGAGTAAATTGATCCAGCTCTCATTTAGCAAATTCTCCTTCATCACTTAATAAAAAAATCTATCATCAAACAATTTTATATGTATCTTGAAGGTAACTCATGTTTCTTGCGACATTTAACATGTTTCATTATGTAATATAATTTCCTGAACTCTTTTCTAGAATTTAAGTCAATCTGTACTTTTGAAGAGGATAAAAAAAGAAAAAGTAATTCTTCCAGTGGATAAAGCTGATTTCCTTTTCTTGATAAATGGAAATTTATTATTACTGTAGCAAACATAACGTTTTTGTTTACAAGAATCTAGAGTTAATTAATTAAGCTGAACTTTGTACGCTATAACTGAAGTAACAAAAATGCTGAAAGATTCCTGAATTGCATTTCACATGGACAAGCTACATAATCATTGTTTAAACAAGTCAGTTCTCTAGGAGTGTTAATCATTTTGTCCATGAAATTCATTCTTATCATAAGTGAATGTAATAATTTCAATAGATTTGAGATTGTACTACATTTAAAAAAGAAAAAGATGTTTAAAATTAGGTAGATCGATTAGATACTCTCTGCAACATAAAGTAATAACTAATACTTATCTCTGAACATGAAAGCAATAAAACCATCATAACAAAGTCAAGATGATCTTGCTCCACATAGAATATGAAATCAAAAACAAGGTTACTTCCTGGGGAGGCTTCTGTTTTCCTTCTCAGGACCTGTAGATTTATCCTGTACTAAACTTAGGTTCAGTTCCCAGAAGGGAGAAGCCAAGTATCAGTGAGATCTTAGGCAGAAATCCCGTGAAGAACTCAGTTTCCTCTGTCTGGACCAAGTGGTTCCACTAGCTAAAGGGCAGTCCTTCAATAAGAGATACAGTGGCTGCTGGCTGTTAAAAGTCCATGATTGAGACAGATATATTAGGCAAAAAAAAAAAAAAAAAAAAAGGTGAGGCATTGTCCTCCATAATATTTGTTACGTAACTTGATTGATTTTGGTGGTCTCTATTCATATTTGCCATGCTATAAGATTCCTGAGATCACGATTCATGTTTAATTTGGCTTGGTAGCTTCTAAAATAATCCACAACTAGTATGATCCCATTAAATACACATGGCACTACAAGAAATTAATTCTACCCTGCTCACAATATTTTCCTGCCTGCATTTTGAATTTTTGCAAAATTCAAAATATTGCAAAAGTATATTTGCAATATACTTTTATTTTTCACTTGTATTTTAATTCACCTGTTACTATATTGCTTTGGAATAGTTTTCAAATATTTTTATAAATTTGATGTTGTCTGATTTATGAAAGAAAGTCTAAGGATTATGAATTCCAACATCAAATTTTGTTACAGTGAAGAACTGCTGTGAAATCTATTTGGTTTCCAGTTTTTTTTTAGAAAGGTCTAGTTGACTCTGGAAATTGCAGAATAACTTTCTGCCTCACTGTATTCAGTCTGAGACATCAATCCTCTTCTGCCTTTGGATTCAGACTCAGACTGGAACTTAGACCATTGGCTCTCCTGGTGCTCAGGCCTTCAGACTCATTCTAGAACTATCCCATTAGTTGTCCTTTGTCTTCAGCTTACCAAATGCAGATCTTGGACTTTTTGGTCTCCATAATTGTGTGCATCAATTTTCTCACAGTAAATATCTTTACATATGTGTTTGCATGTGTGTATGTGCGTGTATGTTTGTTCCCTATTGGTTCCATTTCTCTGGAGAACCCAGACCAATACACCCATGCAAGAAAATTATTCAATTTATTAAAAACAAATTTTTGTTTCTGTGTACCAGCAACAAAGCTGGAAAATAAAGTTTTAAAACAAAAGAAAACAAACATCAAAAAAGAAACTACAGAGCACCTAATGTAAAAAGATGGCTCCTGCTGATTGTGCAATAAGGTGAATGCCTGGAGAGTATTTTTTTCTTTGCCCTAACTGAACAGTAAGTTATCTGAGAACAAATACTCCTCTCTTATTTCTTTAGAATTTTTTCATTAGCTAATGAAATGCTTTGTTCCATGTATGGGTACCATATAATTTATCTGACAAACTGAGTAAGACTATGATTATAATGCTAAGTCACCGAGAAACATAGTTTCTGGGACCTCTGGGCCCTGTTTGGTCTCTATTTTCTCTACCTCTGTTAATATGACCAATTGCATCAAAGAACTTTAATGTAAAACAAGTAATCAATTTCTACTTAGCTTATTATTTCAGCATTGCCCATGCTTCTGTGAACCTTGTCAAGTATGAAGTTATGTGTGAAACAAAGTGAAGCTGGGAAATTCTAGTTACTCATGTAAAAGCTTGGAAGCTTTTTATCCAAACAACTGTGAAGAAGGAGACTTCTTCACAAGGCAGCAGGAGAGAGAAGGAAAGTGAAGGGGAAGAGCCCCTTATAAACCCATCAGATCTCATGAGAATTCATTTTACGAGAACCACATAGAGGAAACTGTCCCCATGATCCAGTCACCTCCCTCCAGGTCTTTCCTTCAACACTTGGTGATTACAATTTGAAATGAGATTTGAGTGGGGAAACAAAGCCAAACCATATCACATACCATGCAAATTATTGAAAAAGAATGTTGTCAATTTAAGGAAACTACTTGCATGTGCTTGCTTCTTTCCAGTCTCGTAACCCTGTCTCATTCCAGAAATAGTTATTGTCTTATATATTATATTTATCACTCATATACTTTTTAATATTGAGTTTGCCTAATTTTATTGATTTATCACTAAACAACACATAATTTAGCTTTTATTCTTTTCATGTCTTATAAATATGGTGTCACACCGAAGGTAGTCATCAGAATTGCTTTATGGTTTCTAAATATAAGGATACATTTAATTCACTGGTTTTTCTTCAAATCAAATAAATCTTTCGCCTTTTACTAAAAAAAAAAAAAGATACATTTAAAACTCATGCATAAATTTGCTTGTATTCATTTTACTTTCATTGCTATGTATTATGCTGATGAACAAATATATGTTTCTTTCTCCAGTTGATGAGCATCAGGCTTTTTTTTTCTTACAATTTTCTTGATATGAATAAACATTGTGAAGTCATTCTATAGTCATATGACTAGGTCTTGGTCTTTTAGTAAACCTGCCTCTCTTAACTGTGAAATTCACAAGTGCTTCTGGGCCTCCTTGCACCCAGCTTAGGTGTGATAAGACAGCCAAAGTGGGCTAGAGTTAGGCACTTCCCTTTTCCCACGTGGAAGGCCAGAGAGGGCTTGAGTCAGTATTTCCCTTTCCCCAGATAGTCTTTTATTAAAACCCCAATAGTCTAGGCTCTGGTAATATAGTTTCTCTTGAGGGTAGGCCTATTTAAAAACAGAATTCCCTGGTATATTTCAATATGGTTTATTTTCCCCTCCTCCTGACAGAAACATGAGAGAATTTTTCTCTTGTATTCACTGGGAGAACATGGTTGAGGTCCCGGATGTAAATCTCACAGTGTCAGGGTCTCTCTGTGACTGGGTCTCTCTGAAATGTTTAACTCTCAGACATGCTCACTCTGAGCCTCCAGCAATTTATCAGTTACGGTCAGGTTCTCTTATTTTATTACTCGTTTTCATGAAGGTTTCTGCTTAGGATTTTTGTTTCAGTAAATTGGGCAGGAGTTTACCCTATAACTTTACTTCTGGACAAATTTATAAAGAGTTGTTAATTTTTCACTTTGTTCAGCTTTTTACTTACTATTAGGACAAGGTGACAACTTCCAAGTCCCTGACATGGTCGAATGGAAACTCAAACTCCCTCTTATTACCTAACTTTTATAGATACAATTTATATATACCGTGTTAGGGAAGATCTTTTGTGTGATATTCATTAGTATTTTCATTTTTAGAAAAACACGGATTCTTTTTTAGTGATATAATATAAGGTACATTTTTGTAAATATTCCAGGTGATATTTAGAAAAATGCACATCTTAATTCATGTGCACAGAGTTTTGGTTACATGTGTTAAATTAATCTTTTAAATGTTTTCCAAGCTTTTATCTCAATAAAAATCAGAATTCTTTTATGACATAATAGAGAAATAATGTAATATAAATAGTAGCTGCAATTGTGTAGTGTTAAAGTTTTGGTACAATGAAAGCTCTAACTCACATTTTCTCTGGAATATGATAGTAATAAAAATCTAATTTGTGTTGATGGGATTATATGGAATTATACCAATGATCTCTTTCATAAAGTATAGAGCAACAGTAACAATATAATGTACTACTATGTAAACTAAAATGTACTACATAATGTACTATTTAATATATAAAATAAATATTTTATTTATTCATATCTGAGGTTCATAATGGGTGTGACAGCTACCTCCAAGGTGCCCACAATCAATTCCATCTTTTTTGTATACATATGCCTTTTCTTCATTTAGTGATTGGCATAGGCAGGAGAACAGATATGTGGGAACAGGTATTATAAGTAATAGAAAAAATAAAATAAAAGCTTAACTTCTACAAAATATAACAGGTAAAAAAGAAATGTGTGCTTCCTGTAAATATGCATAAATGCAGAGTCCGACCAAATGATGCAATATATTGCATAAAAGACAAAAATAATATAATTTATTATAATTGAAATTTAATGTTTTACTATACATAAAAGAAATTCTTAGTATCTTTATATCTTATTTATGTATTTCTGCAACTGTTAATAGAGCTTAGTGTAATTGGCTGGCCAATAAAGGAAAGAAAGTGTCACCAGTAAAAAGGAATATGATAAGGTTTCTCAGTTATTTGTATTTTTTTAGAATGTCATCAATAACCTTCTTTCTGCAACTTAAGCAAATTGTGTTTCAAAAAGAAAGCTTGCTTTCTTGGGGCTGTCAGTCACTTCTCTTACTCTGCTGTGAAATTAATACACTTACCTTACACTCACTGTCAATCTCACTGAACTCCCATGCTTATGGACCCACTAGAATTTTATGTTCATGGAGCATAATTGACTCTGTGTATGAATGAATCATCAAGAAACAGAGGGCACATATTGCATGTATTTCCTCTGCCCGCAGGCATGCCCCATTTTTAAAATCACCTTCCACTTACAAAACACAAATTCTAAGATAAAATTAAGAACATAAAACTATAACAGATCATCAAACCAAGTGAAGAGCCCTCCTGAGTGCAGGGTCCCATGTGACTATACAGGTGAAACACCTATGAAATTGATCTACCAAGATACATCTCACAAAGAGCATAATGTCAGTAGAATGTTAGAAAATACTGAAGATTGGTTAGAAGTTTATTGATGTTATTCCATCTAGAGATCTCAATATCCCAAAAAAGCAAGAAAACAAAATAAAATTATAGATAATTATTAAAACTGTAAAATTAATAGGACTAATAAAGTTTGGGAGGTTTGGTATAGTATAATAAAACACCGTCTTCTTCTTACTGGTTCTTAACCAAGAGAGAGTAATTATAAGGAAGCATGAGCTCAAAATTAAATATCCGTTTATTCTGCAAAGAATAAAACTCCATAAGAAGTGAAATAAAAGAATGAGTCAGGAACCAGAGACTAATATGATGATTCTTCATTTTTTCTTCATCCCCAAATAAAGGCAGCTGGGGACATTGTAAAGAGCTGTCACAACTTATTAAATCAATCAGGGTTAGCGAAACTGGGCATAGAAGAGAAAATTCTTAACCAGACCTTTTAGAACTACGTTTTTCTTTTTCTTTTTCTTTTTTCTTTTTCTTTTTTTTTTTTTTAACATCTTCTACATGCAGTAAAATGAGTTAATCACATTTGAGTACAATTAGACCTAAGAGGCTAAAGGGGCTAACAACAGGGAAAAATAGGGTAAGCAATGTGAGGGAAAATCAGGCACAAGCATCGGTTTTCATATTAGTCCACCTAATGAAATAATATAACCTATTTCGTCAATTGGAGAAGTCACCTCTTTCCCATTGTGATAAACAAATCAAGGTACTGAAAATTTAAATTGGTAATGATAATGAAAATGTTGTTCCCACCTGGAAATAAATGGGGAAGTCATCTTTAGGAAACAAGAGGTTGGAGAAAGAGTAATTCTTTGTCTTTGAGAGTGATCAAATGTGAGAAGTGAGGGAGAATAGTGAGAGATGGCTCCACATTTCCTTGGGTGCAAAGTGAGTCATTCAAAAGAGAGGAATGCATAGCCAAAAACATTAAGAAAGGGCTTGGGTGTTTGTTTTGTCACTAGAGTATTTATTCTGCCATTTGGAAGAAACTCTCATAGTTAAGAGAAGTGCTTGGCTGACTTCCCCATACTCAGACGATGGGAGTTATATTTTCATTTTATAGGTATTATCTTTAATAAGTAGTAACAGTGCATTACTTATTAAAGGTTTTCAGAAGCAGTTTACTTACTGTGGTTTTCTTGATCAGCTCTGTTCCAAGTTACTTATCAAGAGCTCTATCATAATGAAATAAGCTAACATCTCCAGTGAAATCAAACATTGATAGAAAATTTTAATGAAAAATAAAAACTAAAAAAGACTTTCAGAATCCTTGGGAATAGTAAAATAAAATTGTTTAATTTAAGGAACTTCCAAATTACTCTTCTAGTCCTGCTACTTATTTCTACTTGCCTATTTTTTTCTAGATTAAGATGTGTAATTGTTTACCCATCTCTCAATTTTTATTAAACAACTGAACTGAATAATCCATGTTCTACTCACTTCTCTATCCTGGCACAAAAATAAGCACTACCATTGGTTAAACTGTCCCTATAAGATACCACTGGAGGATATTTATAATATTTTAAATAGAGTTCACAGTGAATCTTGACCACAATTCATATATCACAACAATGATTAGGGCATGCTATAGCCCATGACTCAGTTACAGTAAATACCATTATCCATATTCTGATTTCACCTTGCCTACATATTGGACTTAGTTTAACACTTTGCCATGCATACTTTAGACTGGAACCTTAAAGATGTTTTATTCATTAATTCAACAATCATTTATTAATTGTCTTCTTTGTGCTAGGCTTTTACTACATGCTTGGGATTCAGTTTATAAATGCATCCCTCAACCTCTTACACATTTGGCCCTCTTGCGTCACTCTGTTTCTTCATACCTGTCTGTTTTGTGGTCTTTCCCCACTAATTGTGGTGCTTGCTATATGCATCTCTCTTTCCTTTCTTGTTACAACAATTTGTTCTTCCATTTGTCATCTTGGATCTAGCAAGAAATATAACTCATAGATACATTAAGGGGATAATTGTCCCATGAATATGTTTGTTGACTTTCACTGGCCATTTTTGAAAGTGCAATAAAAATTTTACTGGTTTTCTATTATGACTGCCCTCACTCTGATTACTGCCCAAGCTTGCAAAGAGAACCAGACAAATCAGGTAATTTCTCCTCCTTCAATTCAGTAGAGGAAATAGAATTAAGTTAATTTACCTATTGCTTAATTGGTTCATTGTTCCATGAGGACTTTACCAGTTTCTTGGGGTTGCTCTAACAAATTACCAAAAACTTACTGACTTAAAATAATACACTTCTTCCTTTACAGTCCTGGAGGCCAGAAGTCTGAAATTAGTTCCACTGGAACAAAATCAAGGTGTCAGCTGTGTCATGGTTTGCTTGTAGGGGAGAATCACTTCCTGGCCTATTCCAGCATTTGGAGGTTACTGGAATTTCTAGGCTTGTGGCTCCATCACTCCCATCTCAAGAGTAACATCTCTAAATCTCTCTCTACTCCATCTGCATATCACTTCTCCTGTCTGTCTATATGACCTCTCCTCCTGCCACTCTCTTATAAGGACATTTGCAATAACATTTAAGACCCACCTGAATAATCCACTGCAATCACTCCATCTCAAGATCCTTAATTTAATCACATCTGTGAAGATGCTTTTTCCTTATAAGATAACAGACACAGGTCCCTGGAATTAAGACACGGATATCTTTGTGTGATCACTATTCAGCCTGCTACAATGATAAATACAAATCAGTACATGAACCTGAATTAGACTTGCACAGCAGAATCGTATTGTCATCTTCATCATCTAGAGGGTCGTTCTCAGGTATTCACCAGAATCCCTTAGGGTATTTGTTAAAAATACAAAATTAATAACATCAATCCTAAAATTCTGATTAAGTTGATTTTGTTTTTGATACAAGATTATAGAAACTTAAGAAGCAAATCTGAGTTCTTTGACCTAGGTGGTCTTTAGGAAAATACCTTGGAAAATAATGACCTGAACTACTTTGCTTTGTACTATATAAAAAAGGACTTCCTATAATAAGTTTTTATTTTAGGATTTAAAGTGAGACAAACCAGATAAATCAGATTGTTTTCTCAGTGACTTACAGGAAGTTCTGTAATTCATCAATGAAGAGTAATAATGTGATAGTTATCTCTGTGTCACAACTATGTCAGGCACTCATGTATCAAGGAATCAAAGGAATATTCTGCCTTTGCTTTGGGGGAGCTGTTAAAATGGGTGATCTGTGTCTAATTTCCCAAAGAATAAACCGGACTGAGGCAGAGTTATCTAATATTATTTCCTACCAAATCTCTTAAATCAAGTCTCAGAATCTTACTATTGACAGAGTGTATCCTGGTCCTTTTCTCCTTTCCTCCTTTCTTTATTTCTTCTCCTTATCTTAGGTACAGGTGGTTGAATTAAAGACAGTCTTCATGTCGTACTTTATTACCATTGGTCTGTACATGTACTTGTATTCCTATCTATCTGTCTATATATTTATACACATATATATGCACACACGTGTATATATATATGCAGACGCACACATGCACACACATTGCTTTTTTGGCATATCACACTCACGTTTCCCTCTTTGTTCCTTAAGAAAACATTCTCTTTTTTTTTTTTTTTTGAGACAGAGTCCCGATGTGTCGCCCAGGCTGGAGTGCAGAGTGGCAGTCTCAACTCACTGCAAGCTCCCCTTCCTGGGTTCAAGCGATTCTCCTACCTCAGCCTCCCAAGCAGCTGGGACCACAGGCATGTGCTACCACGCCCAGCTAATTTTTGTATTTTTAGTAAAGACAGGGTTTCACCATGTTGGTCAGGATGGTCTTGATCTCTTGACCTCATGATCTGCCTGCCTCAGCCTTCCAAAGTTCTGGGATTACAGGTGTGAGCCACCGTGCCCGGCTTAAGAAAACATTATTGTTTGTGTGTTTAATGTTTATATTTTATCTGTTCCTGTAAAAGGTATATTTTGCATTGTATGGCTGCCTGTATCATTTTTTAATAAACTCAAAGGATTTCTTTAATTTGAATTTTAACATGACAATAAAAGGATCAGTTAATGACTCAAATTGTAGTAGAGGTTCAGATTAAATGTTCAGATTTAATTGAACAATTCAGATTAATAAGATATATGGTAACATACTAGTGATATAATGATGTAATTTTGGTAATAATGCTAAGTGTTTGCAATAAGGGAATTTGGAAAAATGGTTAAGAGAGGAATGTCTCTTCTTGTGTTATTCTACTGGTTCTCCTGTTCTACATTCCATTTGGTCTATGTCTCAGGCTGATATGTGTTATATAACTTACATAAATCCTGTAAATCTATACTTGGAATTTCTCAAGTGAGAACTTTTAAGTGTAGTGTCTTCATCCATTATTGAAAGGACATTTGCTGTTTGGAAGTCACTCTGCCACTGTGTATCATGAATGACAGTAGGAGGTGTCATCTGGGCTGTAACAGCATAGATTTAGCTATTTAGCTAAATGCTTACCTATGTTTGAGGATACAAACATCACAGTGTAGTATTTTCCCCTAATAGACCACAAATGTGTTGGAAAATACCTAGTTCCAAATAAATGGACTTTTTTGAGATCCCCCCAATTAGATATGAGATCCATTATGATTGACTTAGTCAAGACGAATGTTTGGCAAAGCACAGTTTGAGGGCCACCTGCATCAGAATCACTTGGTATTCTTTGTTTTAAATCAGTTTCCAGAATACAATCTAAAACTACAACACAGAAATATTTTGGATGTGATCTGCGAAGATGCAATTTTAATAAGCTCCCCAGCTTATTCTGGTGCATAATAGAAATGGAGGAGCATTTAGATAAACATAATAAAATGACCTGGAAAGTACTTCACATTTTGGATAAAGATATATAAATTGGTTATCAGCTGATAATTTTAAATAATATATTAAGTACAATGAGTTCAACGAAAAACAGCATTATCTCCGACAGAATCATAATCATCAAAAGATGCTCAGCCAATGGTGTTCAATGTTCTATGTCTAGCAAGTGTATACATAAGGTCACTGTATGAGGCAGACAAATTTTAATTTAAAGATATGTACAGAACAGGTCAAGTTGTGGAAATCAGATGGCCAGTGAAACTTCAATTTTTATATGTTTTAATTAAAATGTTTTTGACGTTGTTAAATAAAAATAATACATTTATAAGTTTTGAGAATTTAACTTGTTTAAAAAGCTAAACATGATGAGAGAAAAATGTCTCATACCTTCAAATATTTTGTCCCAAATGTAACCACTAGTAAGTTTCTTGATTCAATTTAGGGAAATAAGTTGTATATTCGTGTACATACGTTTATTTGTGTGTATGTGTCAAAGCAGAATACAAATATATATATACACACACACACATACATGCATACAGATGTGTATACATACACACATTTGTGTATATATGTATATATATTCACAAGCATATATATGTGTGTGAATATATATACTTATATATTATGCTTTTTAAACTAGCTTTACTGTGGAATAATTTACATATCATAAACCTCTTTATTCTAAGTATATAATAAATGATTTTAGTAATGATTTAGTTTTAAAAATATTTTCATCAGCCTGAAATATTCTCATTCCCATTTTCATGTAAACACCACACTCTACCACGGCCCTTGGAAACCACTGATGTACATTCTGTCTCTATAAATTTTTCTTTTCTAGACTTTCTATATAAACAGAATCATACAATTTGTTTTGTATCTAGCTTCTTTCACTTAAAATGATGTTTTTCATATTTACCCAAGTATTAGCATACATTAGCAGCTCATTCATAATCCCAGCACTTTGGAAGGCTGAGGTAGGCTGATCACAAGGTCAAGAGATTGAGACCATCCTGGCTAACACGGTGAAACCCTGTTTCTCCAAAAATACAAAAGATTAGCCAGGCGTGGTGGTGGGAGCCTGTAGTCCCCGCTACTTGGGAGGAGAGGCAGGAGAATGGTGTGAACCTGGCAGGCGGAGCTTGCAGTGAGCCAAGATCGTGCCACTACACTCCAGCCTGGGTGACAGAGCAAGATTCCATCTCAAAAAAAAAAAAAAAATTGAATAGTATTCCATCATATGGAAATACAACATTTCTTTTTTTTTTTTTTTTTTTTTTTTTTTGAGACGGAGTCTCGCTCTGTCGCCCAGGCTGGAGTGCAGTGGCCGGATCTCAGCTCACTGCAAGCTCCGCCTCCCGGGTTTATGCCATTCTCCTGCCTCAGCCTCCCGAGTAGCTGGGACTACAGGCGCCTGCCACCGCGCCCGGCTAGTTTTTTGTATTTTTTAGTAGAGACGGGGTTTCACTGTGTTAGCCAGGATGGTCTCGATCTCCTGACCTCGTGATCCGCCCATCTCGGCCTCCCAAAGTGCTGGGATTACAGGCTTGAGCCACCGCGCCCGGCCACAACATTTCATTTATGTATTCACAAGGTGATAATTTGAGTTATTCTCACTTTTTTGCTATTATTTGTAATGCTGCTGTGAGTGACAGTATACATGTTTTTGTATAGACATATGTGTTCATTTCTCTTTGTTAATATTTATAGTCTAGATTTATACAGAAAAAAATTAAAGACTAACATTGAATATATTTGTTTTTACATTAGTAAGTACATATTTTAGGAGCTAATATGTACCAGACATTGTCTTAGGTCCTTAAATAAAGAAATAAAGAAAAAGACAAAATTTCCCCTCATAAATATTTGTTTTATTGTGTGGAAGACTAATAATGAATACAAGATAAAAATGTATTATACTGTATTTTAAAAAATTATTATTGGTCCAGAATTCTGATTGGTGAAAGAAGAGATTGCATTTAATTTTTTATATAATATATGAATATAAGAGTTTTTGGCTAATTACTTAATATACTTTATTCCCCAGATGATTCAAATTGGCATAATGTACCTAATATATTAAATACACAGGGTTTGACGAGGTGAAAAAATAAAAAAAATGAAAATGAAAACATATTGCTAAATTTGGAGGCAGAATATAAAGTATAAAGGAATGTTCATGTATAACATATTTCAAATTTACTTAAAAACTTTCTGAAAGCAGATTCAGCTATTTACTTATTTTTAGCTATTTTTAAACTAAAGCTCATTTTAATTATGATCACACAACATAAACATCACCTTGAGAATACTTGGGTTTCTGTATATTTTAGAATTTTCAACCTGCCCAGTGAATTTCTTCATTTCCAGCCACCACCAACTTCCAGAGGGAGATATGAGAATTTCTATTTGAAATAAGAAAATAAATTTTTTGCAAATATTTTTATTTGCAAACCAGAACAAAAGTTTTAGCACAATATTTAAAACAACTTCTGGTAATGTTTACTCATTTCCCTATTTAAAAATAAAGCTTTTTTGAGGGGCAGATCAAGATGGCCAAATAGAAGTCCATTGATTGTTCCCCCAACAGGAACACCAAATTTAACAACTATCAACGCAAAGGAAATACCATCATAGGAACCAAAAACCAGGTGAGTACTCACAGTAACTCGTTTTGACTTCATATCACTGAAAGAGGCTCTGAAGAGGATGGAAAAGACAGACTTGAATTACACCACTATTCCCCAATCCCTTGACAGCAAAGGCATGGCACAGAGAATCTCTGTGTTTGGGGAAGAGAAAGTGCAGCGACTAGGAGACTTTGCAATTGAACTCAGTGTTGCCCTGTCACGGCAGGAAGCAAAACTGGGCTGAACTCAGCAGATACCCACCCATGGGAGGAGAATTTAGATCAGCCCTAACCAGAAGGGAATTGCCCATCTCAGCAGTCTACACTTGCTTGGCAAGCCTTGCCATAGTGGGCTAATGTGCTCAGAAGCCTTAAATAAACTTGAAAAGCAGTCTAGGACACAATACAACTTATAGATGAGTCCCAGTACTGTGCTAAGCTTGGAGACAGTGACTTCAGGGCCATGTGACCTACTAAGACACCAGCTGGGGTGACTAAGGGAGTACTTTTGCCCCCTCTCCGTGATCACCAACCAGCACAGCTCAACTTCTAAAGACACCCTTTTCTTTCTCTTGAGGAGAGTGAAACCGACCCAATAGTCCCAATAGGTTTTTTTTTTTTTTCTTAATAAATGGAAACTGACCCTTCTGGTCTTAATGCTTGAAACTTAAATTTGTTTTATCTTAGTTTTTTCCTCAGGAAATGAACTTAAGGTCTTAAAAAAAAGTGTCAAGGTCTGAAACTCACCAGATCACCACAGGCACCACATTTGGCAATGTGATGCCAAATCTCTCAATCATCATGATTGCTTCCTTGCCCCTCACTAGTTCCTGTTTACTTATACATTGTTACATTTTTTTTCCTGCTATATAAACTCCTAGTTTTAGTTGGTCAGAGAGATAGATTTGAGACTGACCTCCTATCTCCTTGACTGCAGCACTGAATAAAGCCTTCTTCCTTGGCAATACTCATCACATCAGTGATTGGCTTTTTGTGTGGTGAGTAGCAGGACTTAGACCAAACCCCTGGTGTTTTGATAACAAAAGAATGGGACAAAGAAAAGAGGACTTTGTCTTGCATTTTGGATACCAGCTGAGCCACAGTAGGATAGGGCACTGGGCAGGGTTGTGAGGCCCCCATTTCATGCCCTAGATCCCAGATGACATATCTAGACATGCCCTGAGTCAGAATAGAATTTGCTGCTTTGAAGGGAAGGACCTAGTCCTGGCAGGATTTAATCACCTGCTGACTAAAGAGCCCTTGGGTCCGAAGTGAACACTAGTGGTAGCTTGGCAGAGATCCCTGTGAGCCTGTGACAGTGCTAGCCAGGAGTTAAGGTTCTTCTGCCTGTGCAAAGAAGAGTGAAGAGTGGGAAGGACTTTGTCTTGTGGTTTAAGTGACAGATCACTGCATTGGAATACAGAATGAGGTAGATTCCTATAGTTTTTTACTCTAATCCGTGGCTCCCAGCCAGCATAGCTAGACCAGTCCAGTGCCTAAGGGAACATGCTACTCTGAACAGAAGGACACAAGACTGGCTGTCTTCAACACCAGCTGATAGTACAGCCTTAGGGCTTGGAGCAAACATAGGTGGTAGCCAGGTAGTGGTTAGATTAGACCTTGGATAAGACTCAGTGCTCTACTGACTTCAGGTCTAACCCAGTACAATCCCAATGGTTGTGGTCACAGGGATGCTTATGTGATCCCTTCCGCAGCTCTAGGTGGCTCAGGATAGAGAGGCAGACTCTGTTCTTTGGGAGAAAGTAAAGAAAGGGAACAAGAGTCTCTGCCTGGTAATCCAGAGAATTCTTCTAGATCTTCTCCAAGACCATTGTGAAAGGAAAATAAATCTTGAGGCCCCCAAATCACTAAGCTAAAGGGAAAAGTTAAGCCAAGCTATGAACTACTTAGGGCCAACCTGCCTTCCATTTTGTTCAAAGTCACCCCTCTGCTCACTGAGATAAATGCATATCTGATTGCCTCCTTTGGAGAGGCTAATCAGAATCCCAAAGAAATGCAACCATTTGTCTCTTATTTACCTATGATCTGGCAGCCACCTCCCTGCTTTGAGTTGTCTGGTCTTTGCTTCTAGTCATCCCCCCTTTCCAGACCAAACCCATGTTCATCTTACATATGTTGATTGATGTCTTATGTCTCCCTAAAGCATATAAAACTAAACTATGCCCTGACCACCTTGGGCACATGTTGTCGGAACCTCCTGAGGCTGTGTCGTGGGCGTGCATCCTCAACCTTGGCGAAATAAACTTTCTAAATTAACTGAGACCAGTTTCAGATTTTTGGGGTTCACACCACCAAGTCAACACTTTTATAGATCTTCAAGAACCAAAGTGTTACTGGGTTGGGGGTGACCCCTAATGCAGATATGGCTTAGATCACAATACTCATCTTCTTTTGAATACCTGGAAAGCCTTCCCGTGAAGGACATGATACCTAATTCTTCAATGCACAAATAAAGACAAATAGCCACAAGCATCAGTTCATCCAGACACACATGACTGCACCAAAGAGAATGTAAGGTACCAGACACCAATCCTGGAGAAACAGAGGTATGCAACCTTTCAGAAAGAGAATTCAAAATAACTGTTTAGAAGAAATTCAAGAAAACACAGGGAATAATTTCAGAATTATTTCAGGTAAATCTAACACAAAGATTGAAATCATTAAAAATAATCAAGCAGAAATTCTGGAGTTAAAAAATGTAATTAACATACTAAATAATGTATCAGAGTCTCTTAACAGCAGAATTGATCAAGCAGAAGAAAGGATTAGTTAACTTCAAGACAGGCTATTTGAAAATATGTAATCAGAGGAAATAAACAAAAAAAGAATAAAAAATCATAAAGTAGCCCTTTTCACAAGACGGCGCCGAAAGCAAAGAAGGAAGCTCCTGCCCCTCCTAAAGCCAAAGCCAAAGCGAAGGCTTTAAAGGCCAAGAAGGCAGTGTTGAAAGGTGTCCACAGCCACAAAAAAAAAAAGAAGATCCGCACGTCACCCACCTTCCAGCGGCCCAAGACACTGCGACTCCGGAGGCAGCCCAAATATCCTCGGAAAAGCGCCTCCAGGAGAAACAAGCTTGACCACTATGCTATCATCAAGTTTCCGCTGGCCACTGAGTCTGCCATGAAGAAGATAGAAGAGAACAACACATTTGTGTTCATTGTGGATGTTAAAGCCAACAAGCACCAGATTAAACAGGCTGTGAAGAAGCTCTATGACATTGATGTGGCCAAGGTCAACACCCTGATTCAGCCTGATGGAGAGAAAAAGGCATATGTTCAATTGGCTCCTGATTACGATGCTTTGGATGTTGCCAATGAAATTGGGATCATCTAAACTGAGTTCAGCTGCCTAATTCTAAATATATATATATATATATTTTTTTTTTCAGCAACAACAACAACAACAAAAAAAATCATAAAGTATGCCTACAAGATCTAGAAAATAGCCTCAAAGGGTCAAATCTAAGTTATTGGCATTAAAGAGGAGGTAGAGAAAAAGTGGTAGAAATTTTATTGCTACGAGTACTAACAGAGAAGTTGCCAAACCTAGAGAAGATATCAACATCCAAGTACAAGAAGGTTATAGAACACCAAGCAAATTTAACCTAAACAAGATTACCTCAAGACATTTAACAATCAGACTCCTTCAAAATCCTAAAAGCAGGAATATAGCAAAAAGAAATAATATACAATAGAGCCCCAATACATCTGACAGCAGTCAGTGGAAAGCTTAAAGGGAAGGAGAGAGTGGCATGACATATTTTAAGTGCAGAAGAAAAAAAGTACCCTAGAATAGTACATTTGGTAAAAATATCCTTCAAACATAAAAAGAGAAAGAAAGACTTTCCCAGAAAAACATAAGCTGAGGAATTTCATCAACACCAGATCGAACCTACAATAAATGCTAAAGGGAGTTCTTTGATCAGAAAGAAAAGGATGTTAATAAGATACAAGAAACTTTGTCTGTAGGTACAAAACTCGCTGGTTATAGTAAGTACATAGAAAAACACAGAATATTATGATACTGTAATTATAATGGTGTAAACTACTGTTAAGTAGAAAAATGAAAAGAACCTATAAAAAATAATAACTATAACAATTTTGCAAGATACAGACAGAATAGAAACTACAAAAAGTTAAAAAGTGTGGGAAGGAAGTTAAAGTATAGATTTTTATTAGTTTTCTTTTTGCTACTTTGTTCACACAAGCAGTGTAAAATTGTCACCAGTTTACAATAATGGGTTATATGAGAGTATTTGCAAGTCTCATGAAAAGATACAATGGATACACACACAAAAAAATAACAAGCAAGAAATTAAGGCATACCACCAGAGACAATTATCTTCAATAAAAGGAAGACAGGAGGGAAGGAAACAAGGAAGAGAAGGCCAATAAAACAACCAAGAAACAACAAAGTTGTGGGAATAGTTCCTTACTAATCAACAAAAACAAAGAATGTAAATGTACTAAATCCTCCAATAAAAACACATAGAGTAGCTGAATGAATCCAAAACAAGACCTAATGATTTGCTGTCTACAAGAATCACACTTCATCTATAAAGACATAAATAGTTTAAAAATAAAGTGATGGAAAAAGATATTCCATGCCAATGGAAACCAAAGAACAGTAGGCGAAGCTTTACTTATATCAAAAAAGATATATTTCAAGACAAAATCATAAGAAGAGAAAAGGTCATTATGATAAAGGAGTCAATTAATCCAGAAGATTTAACTATTTAAATTAATCGAGTGTTCACTCAACACTGAAGCACTTTGATGTAAAGCAAATATTAGAGAGAAAGAGAGAGATAGACTCCAGTAGAATAATAGCTGGAAATCTCAACCTACCTCAACATACACTTTCAGCACCGGACAGATCTTAACACAAACTTTCAGCATTGGACAGATCTTACAGACAAAAAAAATCAACAAAATGACATTGGACTTAATCTGCACTGTAGACCAAATGGACCTAATAGATATTTACAGAATATTTAATCCAACAAATGCAGTATATAAATTTTTCTTTTCAGCACATGGATCATTCTCAAGGATAGACCATATGTTAGGTCACAAAACAAGACTAAAAACATTCAAAAAACTGAAATAATAACAGGAATCTTGTCCTACCACAGCGGAATAAAACTAGATATTAATAGCAAGGGGATTTTTGGAAACTACACAAACATGGAAATTAAGCAATATGTTACTGAATGATCAGAGGGTTAATGAAGTAATTATTTAAAAATTGAAAAATGTCTTGAGACAAATAATAATGGAAATATACAAAACTTATGGTATATAGCAAAAGTAGTACTAAGATAGGTTTGTAGATAAAAGCTCTGATATCAAGAAAGGAGAAAAACATCTAATAAACAACCTAACAATGCACCATAAAAATTGGAAAAACAAGATCAAATCAAACCCAAAATTAGAGGAAAACTAATAATAAATGTAAAAACAGAAATAAATAAAAATGAAGAAAACAACACAGATGATCAACAGAACAAAAAAAATTGTATTTTGAAAACATAAAACAGAATTGAAAAAAGTTTAGCCAGTTAAACTAAGAAGAAAAGAGAGAAGACTAAGATAAATAAAATCAGAGAGACTTTACAAATGATACCACAAAAATTCAGTGGTTCATTAGTGTCTACTAGGAGCAGCTATACAGCAATGAATTGAAATACTGAGAATAAATAGATCAATTTCTAGACACATTCAATATACCAAGATTTAACTACGAAAACATCCAAAACCTGAACAAGCCAATAAATGTAAGATGATCAAAGCTGTAATAAAAAAAAGTCTCACAGCAAATAAAAGTAGGGACCCAATGGCTTCATTGCTGAATTTTACCAAATATTAAAAGAAGAGCTAGTATAAATTCTACTCAAACTATTTCAAAAAAATAGAGGCGAGGGAATACTTCCAAATGCATTCTCTAAGGTTGGTGTCACTCTAATATCAAAATCAGACAAAGACACAATACAAAAAGAAAATCAATGGCTGATATATCTGACGTATTTTCACGCAAAAATTCTCGACAAAATACTAGCAAACCAAATTCAACAATACATTAAAAAGATCATTCATTATGACCAAGTAGAATTTATCCCTGGGATGCAAGGAGAGTTGAACATAGGCAAATCAATAAATGTGATAAATCATATTAAGAAAATGAAGGACAAAACCCATATGATCATTTCAATTGATGCTCAAAAAGCATTTGATAAAATTTAACATTCCTTCATGATCAAAACACTCAAAAAACTGGGTACAAAGGGAATATATCGCAACATAATAAAAGGCATAGACAACAGTTTCACAGCTAGTCTCATTCTGAATGAGGAGAAACTGAAAACCTTTTCTCTAGGATCTGGAACATGATAAAGATGCCCCCCCAACACCACTGTTACTCAACATAGTACTGGAAGTTTGAGAGCAGTCAGACAAGAGAAAGAAATAAAGGGCATCCAAATTGGAAAGAAAGCAGTCAAATTATCCTTGTTTGCAGATAATATAATCTTATGTTTGAAAAACCTAAAGACTCCAGCCAAAAAAAAAAAAAAAAAAAATTAGAACTAATAAACCAATTTAACCAATTTAGTATAGTTGCAAGACACAAAATCAACGTACAAAAATCAAGCATTTCTCTATTCCAACAGTGAGTAATCAGAAAAAGAAATCAAGAAAAAATCCCATTTACAGTATTTACAAATAACATTCAATACCTACGAATTAACTTAATCAAGAAAGTGAATGATCTGTACAATGAAAAGTATAAAACATTGATGTAAGAAATTGAAGAAGACACAAAAAATGGAAAAATATTCCATATTCATGGATTGGGAGAATCATTATTGTTAAAATGTCCAGTCTATCCAAAGTAATGTGCAGATTCCATGCCATCTCTATCCAAATACCAATGACATTCTTCACAGAAACAGAAAAAAAAATTATAAAATTTATATGGAACCCCCAAAGACCCAGAATAACCAAAGCTATCCTGAGCAAAAACAACAAACCTGGAGGAATCATATTACCTGACTATTGTAACCAAAATGCATGGTATTGGCATAAAAAGAGACACATAGACCAGTAGAGCAGAATAGAGAAGGCAAACAAAGGTGTCAAAAACATACTATGAAAAAAAATGGTTTCTTCAACAAATGGTGCTGGGAAAATTGAATATTCATATGCATGAGAATGAAAATACGCAAAAGTCAAATAAAAATGGATTAAATACTGAAATCTAAGACATTATACTATGAAAGTACTAGAAGAATACATTAGGGAAGCTCTCCATGGGATTGGACAGAGATTTCTTGAGTAATACTCCACAAGTACAGGCAACCAAAACAAAAGTGGGCAAATGAAATCACAAGTTAAAAAGCTTCTGCACAGCAAAGAAAACAATTTTAAAAGGAAACAGCCCACAGAGTCAGACAAAATAATTTCAACCAACTCATGTGATAAGGGATTAATAACCAGAATATTAAAGGAGCTCAAACAACTCTATAGGAAAGAGAATCTAATCATCCAATTGAAAACTCAGCCAAAGATTTGAATAGACATTTCTCAAAAAAAACATACAAATGTCAAACAGGCATATGAAAAGGTGCTTAGCATCGTTGATCATCAGACGAATGCAAATAAAAACTACAATATCATCTTACCCCAGTTAAAATTATTTTTATCCAAAACATAGCTATAACAAATGCTGGCAAGGATGCGGAAAAAAAGAGAATCCTTTTATATACTGTTGGTGGGAATGTAAATTAGTACAACTACTATGGAGAATAGTTTGGAGTTTCCTCAAAAAACAAAAAAATATAACTATTGTGTAATCCAGCAATCCCACAGCTAAATGTGTACCCAAAAGAAAGAAAATCAGTGTTTTGAAGAGATATCTGAGCTCCCATGTTATTGCAGCACTATTCACAATAGCCAAGATTTGGAAGAACATAAGTGCCCATCAACAAACAAATGGATTAAGAAAATGTGGTACATATATACAATGGAGTGCTATTCAGCCCTAAAAGGAATGAAATCCTGTTATTGTCCACAAGGTGGATAAAACTGAAGGTAGTTATATTAAGTGAAAAAAGCCAGGCGCAGAAAGACAAACTTTGCACATCCTCACTTATTTGTGGCAGCTTAAATTTAAAACAATTGAACTCACAGAGATACAGTAGAAGGATGGTTACCAGAGGCAGGCACAGGTAGTCTGTGTGTGTTGGGGAGTAAGATGATATGGTTAATGGATACAAAAAAATAGCTAGAAAAAATGAATAAGACCTAGTATTTACTAGTGATAGATGCAAGAGGCAGATGTGGGAGGGTCCCCAGAGAATCTCTGACCTGCCCCACAGTGTTTTTATCAGCCGCTTTTGAGCTGATGAGGGAACCTGCCCAGGGCCTTCTCTGGGCATGCCCTCAATGGACTGGGGGCCCACCTGCAGACTGGGGAAATGGGGTGGAGCCACCAGGAATTCATGCCTTACAATGTGGGGGAGAAGCCTGGCCTCTTCAGCTCATGTGTGATGGTCTAGTATTTAATCTGTGAGATGACAGCCTGTTGGCAGGACCCTTTATTTTCACTGAGCACTTTCTTTTAGTAAATTCCACCCTCCTCACCTTTCAATGTGTCTGCATACCTAATTTTTCCTGGTCGTTAGACAAGAACCTGGATTTTAGCTGAATTAAAGAGCAAAATTCCTGCATCATTTTGGTGGCCCATATGGGGACATGACAAAAGGTGAGTAAAATGCAGACCAAAACATCTCTTTCCCTTTTGTTTCTGAGCTTTTTCTTGTCCTCAGAATTATTCTGAAGGTAGAAGGAACTGCAACCCCCAAGAGTGACCCCACCCCCTGTCACTCTTGGGGATTGGGAATGTCAGCCTTTGTTCCACCTAGTCTTTTCTATAGCATTTTCCTTATTTTTGGGACTGTAATGCCATCTATCTTTTTTTCCCCTTACAGCCACAGGCACATGCGGGATGAACAGGCAAGCAGTGGTGCCCCATCCCTCTTCCCTCCTGACTGGAGCTGGGACACGTGGTCCAAGAGCCCCACATAGCAGACTGGCTGGCATTCCCTGCAATATCCATGGTGTCTTCCCCTTCGAAGAGTCCAGCTCTGTGCAAGCCCCAGGGAAGAAACAACAACTAAAAGTTTTCCTCACTAATGGAAGAACTCATTTGCATAAGAATAAGAAGCTTTTCCTCCAGGCATCTTTCCAGCTGTACTTTAAGCTGTTTTTTTTTTTTTTTTCTTTTCTTCTCTCCACCCAGCCTTGAACTTTAAACTGCTTTTTCTTTTCTCCATCAGGTCAGCAGTTAACTTTTATACAGAAGGCTTTTTTTTTTTTAGAAGACATTTTACCAGGCTAGGACCCCAACTATCACTGTCCATATTCTCTGTAAAGTTTTAATTATGAAAAAGGATTTGTGAGGTTGGTCTTAAGCTGTAGCCAATCTGGTGACTTTGCATATCTTTCTGTATGGTTCTACCAGAACGAGGGATACCTTAGGATGGGATGCAGGCCTAGGATTCCATAGGCCCACTGTTCAAGGCCTACCAGCAAACTGGTCAGTGGCAAACTTTGCTGCAGACCTCCATCTTGTTTCACTTTCTTAGAAGGATGACCTTTAATCAAGTGGCAGTGCTTTGTTTTAGTCTCCGCCATTTTACAGTGGCAGCCCGAGTTCAATCCTGAATTAGGGAATGAGTCCTTTGCGGCTTGGTATCTGAATGATTGCCATTTGCTGAATATTTTTCCCTTAGTGAACTTCCTTGAATTTTCCCTTCTCTGAGCACCTGGAAGGTTACCTTTGGTAAAGTTCAAGAGCCAGAAATACTGGCTGCTTTGTGTGGCTAAAGTCAGGTAATAGACATTTAAACAAACTTTCTTAAAGTGTACTCACCTTAATTAAAAGTGGATATCCAAGTTATAGGCATATTTGAAAGGCCTTTATGTTTTTATTTTCTTGGGTCTTGTTTTGCTGGAAAAGTTTTTGTTTTCTCAGTAAACTCAGTTGTTCTCCATTTTGCATTGCCACTCACAATGCACACGAGAGGCCGTAAGATAATTTCTTATGGCCAGGGACTCTTTGGGAAAAGCAGAAAAGGCACCATGGATTCCATTTTGGGAGAGACCTCTGTTTTCCTCATGGCATCCCAGGAATTAGAGGCAGATTCCTCACAAAATCTGTTTTTCTCTTCCAGCTATACCTGTTTATTGGGCCCTGGAAACAGCATGCTTTCCTAGCATTGCTCTTAAAGGGCTCCACCCAGAGGCCAATAATCCAACTGGGAGATTGGCAAATGAAAAATCTTATAACTACTAGATTTGCTTCTGTTTGTCTGTGTGGTTATATATGTGTTGTGTATGGGGTCTATAAAAAAGAGCTCTAATTAATTGACTTCAAGAAGGACAAACACTTCGATCAAATATTTTTTAAAGGTAAGATAAAAGCTGTGGTAACTTTCGGCTCACATGACTTTAATCTTTGAGACATAAGAACAGCTTAAAGATTATTGATAAAATGCAGATGTCATAAAAATGTAAATCTTTGCCTGGGGTTAAAGGATTGTTTATAATTAGATAAAATAAAGCTAAAAATTTAAACAAGTTGTGGTTGCAAGTTAATCTTACAAAAGAAGTTCCATGTGTGAACACTGACTAAATTCAAAAGAGTTATGAAAAGTTTTTGTTTTTTTTTAATTTCTGCATCATCATTTTGGCAAAATAAATAACTTACGGTAATCTGCAATTGTATTTCATAACATCAAGTGTTTTAAACCTCTCACATCTAATGGGCTTCCAAAATCAAAATTCAGCTTCAAAATTGTCTTCCCTTGCACCTGGCTTTTGGATACTACAGAGGGCCCCTGGATCATCCAAAAGAGAGGTAAACAGAATTAGTTGACATGTTTGGGTACATTGGATTGCCAAAATGATGTTTAATCTTCTTTAAGTTATATTTTAGGGAATAATATTAATGTATGTTTCAAAATTGTTTGGGATTTATAAAATTCTAATGTCTGCACATATGCTATCAATCACAATTAAGGTTGTTATTTTAAGTTATTATAAACCATGGAGATAACCAAATTTCTTTGTCAATCGTGCTTTTAATTGTAACTACTCTGGACATTTTGTTATCCACAGACAATTGTTATCTTGTTTTGATCCTCTTCGAAACATGGTTTATAATCTGCTATAGAACAGGTGTTCTCAAATGCATGTTTCTGGTAATTTGGAGATTGTGACATCGGAATAAAGAAAAAACTTACAGGACTCTGGAAGAGCTGAAATGTTCATGAATATCAAGCAGAACAAAAGTTACCTGAATGGCCTGTGGAAACTGAAGTACTCTTTTTTACTTTTGCTTGGAACATTCCTGATCCTTGTTTTGTTTTTCAGAGTCAAGGAAACTTGTTTTGAGCTATGTATGACCTTTAATAATTGAGTAAGGTATACACCTGTGAACAAAATTTGGAGCATATTTCTTTCTCGCTCCCTGCCTGGCTTCTCCAGAATTTGGAAACTAGTTGTGAGTATTCTTAACTTATGGCAATATAGTTATTTACATCTATGCAATAGGAGTCCTTTTTTTTTCTCTCTCTCTCTCAACAGGATGCAATTGGAGAAACTGGTTGTTTTACCCAGGCTTTGACTGGAAGGGTATGCTTCCTCTTAAGGAATTGTATGACTTCCCTCACAGAGGGAAAACTGACATCACACCTTGTCTACACAGTACCCCATACATGGTTCTTAACCTGCAGTGAGTAAAGAATGTCACTTTCCAACAGTTCCAGGAACCCTATGCTCTTGAGACCTCAAGAAGAGAAGAGTTTACCTAAGTCACAGGTATTTGAGGATACAAACCCATGGGTGGGTGCAGCTTTAGAAAGTTCTGTCTCAGATTCCTTGTGGAACAGAGTTCCATTAAAGCCAATTTAAAAAGCCTATGTAGAAATAATTATTCTTGCTGCACTTTATGGAAACAATCAGGCCAAGCATAAGACTAAAGTTTATTTTGCAAATGACCCAGTCCTATCATGATTTGTTTTTAACAAAAATGAGGACTGGAGAGAGAGAAATTGTGTTTCAAAACTTATACATTTGTCATTAAATTCTAGACTTAGTAGTTGTTTTTAAGTTTTTGTGTACGTTTTAGACTAACCCTGCTTGTTCCAGTGGACCAAAGAGACATCTCAGACGGCAGCTCAGAAAGAACAAAAAGGATGGGTAATGTAAAAATCTGGATCAATATTCTATTTCTGAGCAAATATCCTGCAAATCCTGCCAGGTGATGGGAATAAATAGGGTGCCCATCACTCGAAGGTTTCCTTTTTAGGAAAGTAAGACCAAGGGAGCCAAAGCCAAGTCTCATGCACCCAAATCTTAGCAAACGTAACTATAGCCAACAGTTATCTGGGCATGTCACAAGACATCCTTTTCTCTCCCTTGTTGGAGGACTTAATTACACAGCATCACCTTAGTGTTCAGCTTATGTAGTCTATGCAACCCCCTATATTTTTACCCCAAATTCCATTCCAAGCTTCATGTCAAAGCCCTAGGAAAGAAAACTGGACCTGAGGGATCCAGAGGCAGATGATAACAAAAGTTAAAAGGCACAGCACCAGTGAGCCTGACTGAATCTTGCCAATTAAGCCAAGCTTCCTATTTTGTGGATAAAGGTCATGCTAGTATCCATGGCATAAATGAGGTCTAGGGAACTCAAAGGCTACTGACATCAGGGAAGATAGGCCGTATATGGGTAAGAGCAAATATTCCTACTCCCTAGGTCCCCCTGTTAACATGGGCAAAAGCCACCTTGACACCCATAGGTGGTACCCTGTCATGGTTGCCGGGACTTGGGGATATTAGGACAGAAGAAAGAAAGAGAGACTACTCATTTTCTCTCCTTCACATATCCCAGGTATTCACTAGGAAGAGAAGGGATCCTGGGATGCCTCACTCCCCTCTTCTAGATGAGTAGCCATTCATCTTCAGTCTGTACCCCTTTTGAACCCATCCTGAACCCCTGGGACTCCTTTGAAAAAAACACCTTTTTTGTTTGTTTGTTCATTTTCCTTTTTCCTCCTCTGTCCTCTCTTTACAGATAGGTAACGGTGTTTCCTTACTATGGGACACTTCCCTCAGATGCATCCTCCAAACTAGGAAAAGTTAATTTCCTCATCTTAGAATTGGGCTCAGGGGAAAGGAACCCGGAAGTCTCACATGCCAGCAAAAGGGTAAAAGTTTTTTTGAACCAGTTGGTCTTTTGGCTTCCCCCTCCCTGTGCAAACAGGTAAAAGATCTTGAGATTTTTGAGCTGTCCTTACTGCTCCCTTATTTCATTTTGATACATGCTTTCTACTAACCTGGTTTATCTCTTCTAGACTTCAGGCCCTCAAACTCCAGTCATGCATCCAGAGCCTCAGACAATGGACCCTTCTGCCAGTGACTTGTAGAGAGACCTCTGAGGGAGCTGTGACTGCCATTTTCAAAAAACAGTGCCCCCTGTCAGCAGGAAGTAGTTAAGATTGGTCTTTGTCACTAAGAAGCTTATTTCTAAGGGCAGTTAGATGTGCTTCTTTAGAGGGGGGAATGATAGATGCAGGAGACAGATGAGAGAAGGTCCCTGGAGAATCTCCAACCCACCCCACAAGTGTTTACATCGATATTTTATGTGGATGGTGGAACCTGCCCAGGGCCTTACCTGGGCATGTCCAGCAACAAACTGGGGGCCCGCCTATGCACTGGGAGAGTGTGGTGGAGACACCAAGAATTCATGCCTTATGCCTTATGGAGCAGGAAGGAGCCTGGCCTCTTCAGCTCTTGTATGGTGTCCTGGTATTTACTTTGTGAGGTGAGAGCCAGTTGGCAGGACCCCTATTTTTGACTGAGAGCTTTATTTTATTTATTTATTTATTTATTATTTTGAGATGGAGTCTCACTCGGCCCCCCAGGCTGGAGTGCAGTGGCACAATCTGGCTCACTGCAAGCTCCGTCTGCTGGGTTGAAGCAATTCTCCTGCCTCAGCCTCCCAAGTTGGTGTGATTACAGGCACCTGCCACTACGCCCAGCTAATTTTTAGTGTTTTCAGTAGACACGGGTTTTCACCTTGTTGGCCAGGCTGGTCTCAAACTCCTGACATTGTGATTTGCCCGCCTTAGCCTCCCAAAGTGCTGGATTACAGGTGTGAGCCACCACACCCAGCCGAGAGACTTCTTTTAATAAATTCCACTCCTCAGCTTTCAATGTGTCCGTGTGCCTAATTTTTCCTGGTCGTTAGACAAGAACCTAGAGTTTAGTTGAACTAAGGACTAAAAAATCCTGCATCACTAGCACAGCATGGTGACTCTAGTCAATAATAATTTAATTATGCTTTAAAAAATAACATGAAGAGTATAATTGAATTATTTGTAACACAATGGATAAATGTTTGAGATGATGGATACTCCCTTTACCCTGATGTGATTATTATGCATTGCATGCATATATCAAAATATTATATGTACTTCATAAATATATACATCTACTATGTGCTCACAAAAAATAAAAATAAAAATGTTCAAACTTAAACTTTTTCTTATAATCATAAAATTTTACTTTTTTATTGCTGAATATTTTTAAAATATGTGAATTTACAAAAAGTAAAATAAGAATGTAAATATCACTACCCAGAGACATAGCTATTGATATTTATGCATTTTCATCTAATTCTTCACCTTTGTATATTTTGCAAAGTTCATGCATTAGTAAATATTTAATTTTGTAGTCTACCACTGAACTCAATATCTGCAATGCAAAATTTTGTCAAAGATGTCATAATTCATCCTAAATATTTTATTAATGGGATCATATTTTGTCCTATGATTTTAGGATAATCTTTTTTATTATCTGCCTACTTGTAATTATTTAGATCAATTTTATAAATTATGCTGCTAGAAGCATCTATGTGCTAAAATATATTTTAGAATTAAAAATAATTTTGTAATATAGTTTATCATAAATGCAATCACACAGCCAAAAGGGTACCAACATTTCAGAGCCTTAATATATATTTTCCAAAAAAATCTTATATCAATTTAGACTCCTGCCAGTAGGTATTGAGAGTATGGAGAGTGCTTATCTCATAATACTCTGAAAGCTTTGAAAATTTAACTTTATTTACTTCTTTAAGTGTCTGTCTGTTACACTATTGGTAGCAATTAAGAACCTGACACAGGATGCTTTATAGAGATATGTATTTATATCTAAAAGCAATACATTGGGATCATATATTAAATTGTAATTAAAATTCAAGTATGTGAAGAGGGAATTGAGAAGAGGTATAAGAGACCTAAATCAGCATTTGTGAATTTTACTTGGAAATAATTTAAATCTCAATTCAGGCAGAACATCTCTGAAGTAGATTCCGGTTTTGTGACTGAGAAAAACAGGGAAAATGATAGGGATTGAGAAATGTAAAGGTAGATGAGTGTATAGAGATTCCCAGAGCCAAAAAAGCAGCACCCTGTGGAATGGTATTTAAAGACCTTGAGAGGATGCCGGGAAGTCCTTGAGTCGGTAAAAGACAGTTTCATGAATAATTTAATTACATACAACTGTTGATTAAAGAAACTTCATTTAAAAAATTCAGCTGGGTCTTTTGTCATTAATACAACTGATAATCAAATGCAAGTCACCTGTCTTCACCCACAAGAAAAATCCCACAAGCCACTCAGAGACAGAACTACCTCATACAACATTTGATGGCATATTTTTTAATAAATTATTATATAAAGTTGTTCATAATTGACACAAATGTATTTTCACATTAGTCTAACAAATCTAACAGTTTCTATCAGCTGACTTTTGGATTATCACAACCATTAAAATACCTGAAGTGTGTTTTCCCCAAAGATCTTGAATTAAAAACATTTTCTAAATGGAGAAATAAAGGTGAACCTAGAATAATGTTAGAATGAGAGTTGGAAGGAACTTAAAATACTAGCTTAGTCTAACATAAATTAGAAACCCAACTTTCTAAATTTCATTTTATTATTTATTTTGAGTCAGCCTGGATTTTATTGATTTGACATAAATGCTGGAGGCATAAATATGTGAGCCAGTGAGAGTCATCTTTTGATTGATTAGGATATGTGTGTGTTTAGGCAAGCCAGAGCTTGACATTTTGCATAGATGACTCATAGTTTGTATTGTCCTCTTTGTACTGGTTTGAAATCCGTAGAATGCGTTTGTCTCAAATCAGTACAAACCCATTCTAAGCTCCTTCCAGTTTAAACCCAGGTAGTAAACCAGAGGGAGTATAGAATTTTAAGTAAGGCTGGAAAACACTTAACCAGATGTGTGACTTTAGGTAGATATTACCAAAAAGCTAGTAGAAGACAAGAAATAACTAAGATCAGAGCAGAACTGAAGGAGATAGAGACACGAAAAACCCTTCAAAAAAATCAATGAATCCAGGAGCTGGTTTTTTGAAAGGTTAACAAAATTGATAGACTGTTAGCCAGACTAATAAAGAAGAGAGAAGAATCAAATAGACACAATAAAATGATAAAGAGGATATCACCAATGATCCCACAGAAATACATACTATAATCAGAGAATACTATAAATACCTCTATACAAAAAAAACTAGAAAATCTAGAAGAAATGGATAACTTCCTGGACACATACACCCTTCCGAGATTAAACCAGGAAGAAGTAGAATCCCTGAAGAGACCAATAACAAGTTCTGAAATTGAGGCAGTAATTAATAGCCTACCAACCAGACAGCTTCATAGTCAAATTCTACCAGAGGTACGAACAGGAGCTGGCATCATTCTTTCTGAAACTATTCCAAACAACAGAGTCCTCCCTAACTCATTTTATGAGGCCAGTATCATCCTGATACCAAAATCTGGCAGAGAAACAACAAAAAAAGAATATTTCACACCAATATTCCTGATGAACATCTATGCGAAAATCCTCAATAAAATACTTGCAAACCAAACCCAGCAGCACATCAAAAAGCTTATCCACCACGATCAAGTTGGCTTTATCGCTGGGATTCAAGGCTGGTTCAACATACACAAATAATTAACATAATCCAACACATAAATAGAACCAATGACAAAAACCACATGATTATCTTAACAGAGGCAGAAAAGGCCTTTGAAAAAATTCAACACCCCTTCATGCTAAAAACTCTCAATAAACTAGGTATTGATGGAACACATCTCAAAACAATAAGAGCTATTTATGACAAACCCACAGCCAATATCACACTGAATGGGCAAAAGCTAGAAGCATTCCCTTTGAAAACTGGCACAAGACAAGAATGCACTCTCTCACCACTCCTATTCAACATAGTATCTGAAGTTCTGGCCAGGGCAATTAGGCAAGAGAAAGAAATAAAGGGTGTTCAAATAGGAAGAGAGGAAGCCACATTGTCTCTGTTTGCAGATGACATGATTGTTTATCAGCTGAAAATCTCTTTAAGCTGATGAGCAAATTCAGGGAAGTCTAAGAATACAAAATCAATGTGCAAAAATCACAAGCATTCCTATATTCCAATAACAGACAAACAGAGAGTCAAATCATGAGTGAAATCCTATTCACAATTGCTTCAAAGAGAATAAAATACCTAGGAATCCAACTTACAAGGGATGTGAAGGACCTCTTCAAGGAGAACTACAAACCACTGCTCAAGGAGATAAGAGAAGACACAAACAAATGGAAAAACATTCCATGCTCATGGATAGGAACTATCAATATCATGAAAATGACCATACTGTCCAAAGTAATTTATAGATTCAATGCAGTCCCCATCAAGCTACCACTGACTTTCTTCACAGAACTAGAAAAAACTACTTTAAATTTCATATGGAACCAAAAAGAGCCCAAATAACCAAGACAATCTTCAGCAAAAAGAACAAAGCTGGAGGCATCACACTACCTGACTTTAAACTGCACTACAAGGCTACAGTAAACAAAAGAGCATGGTACTGGTACCAAAACAGATATACAGACCAAAGGAACAGAACAGAAGCCTCGGAAATAACACCCCACATCTACAACCATCTGATCTTGGACAAACCTGACAAAAGCAAGCAATAGGGAAAGGATTCCGTATTTAATAAATGATGTTGGGAAAACTGCTAGCCATATGCAGAAAACTGAAACTGGACCCCTTCCTTACACTTGATATAAAAATTAACTCAAGATGGATTAAAGCCTTAAACTTATGACCTGAAACCTTAAAAACCCTAGAAGAAAACCTAGGTAATACCATTCAGCACATAGGTATGAACAAAGACTTCATGACTCAAACACCAAAAGCAATGGCAACAAAAACCAAAATTGACAAATGGGATCTAATTAAACTAAAGAGCTTCCACACAGCAAAAGAAACTATCATCAGAGTGAACAGACAACCTACTGAATGGGAGAAAAGTTTTGCAATCTATCCATCTGACAAAGGGCTGATAGCCAGAATCTACAAAGAACTTAAACAAATTTACAAGAAAAAAAAAATCCCATCAAAAATTGGGCAAAGGATATGAACAGACACTTCTCAAAAGAAGACATCTGGCCCACAAACATGAAAAAAAGCTCTTCATCACTAGTCATTAAAGAAATGCAAATCAAAACCAAAAGGAGATACCATCTCATGCCAGTTAGAATAGTGATCATTAAAAAGCCAGGAAACAACAGATACTGGAGAGGATGTGGAGAAATAGGAACACTTTTACACTGTTGGTGGGAGTGTAAATTAGTTGAACCATTGTGGAAGACAGTGTGGTGATTCCTCAAGGATCTAGAACCAGAAATACCATATGACCCATCAATCCCATTACTGCGTATATACCCAAAGGATTATAAATTATTCTACTATAAAGACATGCACATATATGTTTATTGCAGCACTATTCACAATAACAAAGACTCGAAACCAACCCAAATGCCCATCAATGATAGACTGGATAAAAAAAATAAAGTGGCACAAAAATACCAAGTGGCACATAAATACTATGCAGCCATAAAAAAGGATGAGTTCATGTCCTTTGCAGGGACATGGATGAAGATGGAAACCATCATTCTCAGTAAACCAACACAGGAACAGAAAACCAAACACTGCATGTTCTCACTCATAAGTGGGAGTTGAACAATGAGAAAACACGGACACAGGGAGGGGAATATCACACATCAGGGCCTGTCGGGGGTTGGGGGGCTAGGGGAGGGATAGCATTAGGAGAAATACCTAATGTAGATAACTGATTGATGGGTGCAGCAGACCACCATGTCATGTGTATACCTATGTAACAAATCTGTACATTCTGCACATGTATCCCAGAATTTAAAATATAATAATAATTAAAAAAAAAACACACTCTGAAACTTAGTGCCTTATTAATTTACCAGCACCTTGTGAAGGTTAAGGAGGCAGGGTATAAACAACTCTTATGGATCCATAAATTTAATGCCTTCCCTACCTCCTTTCTTTCTGTTCTTGCTCTATGCCTTGCATCATTCAGCATACCCTTCATTCCTTCCGAACATTTTGCTTCCTAATAGCTATATTTTTCATGGCTCCCTAAAAATACTTACAACTCCTCAAACTCTAATTAGGTGACTCATCAGAGCTTTTATCCTTTTCATAAGATAAGTAAAATTCAAAAATTGCATATATTTGTACTTCTTTACAATTTGCTTGTTTTTTTTTATGGGAAAGAAAAGCATTTGCCCTGGAAGGTGGCTTTTTCTGAAGGGTTTCTGCTGCAAATGAAAGACTCAACATACATTTTCCTTACTGTTAATTTCAACCTAGCATCAGCTCGCACTGTCATCTGCAGAATACTGATAGGGAGAATTCCGTATTGTGTTTTATTTCCAAGAGAGGGATCTTACATACAGTTCTGGAGGTATGGGATGTCCTTATTCAATTGAATAAATGGCATATTGAGCACCTGTTATGTGCCAGTCATTGTGCTGGTCACAAGGAACACATACGTAAAGATTTTCTGTGTTATCCAAGGCTTTCACGATTGGGTATACCTGCTACATAGCAGTTCTGTAATGTAATGCCTGCAGTCTGACAGGTGTGTGCTGAAATGTGCTTAAGGATAGGCTCATCGAGGGGGTAAAATTTAAACTCATAATGAAGTTGGAGTTTGCCTTTCAAAGACTGGGGCTGGGTAAGTGAGATAATTGCATTTTAGTCAGAGGAAAGAAATGACATGTACAAAGGCAAGGAGCCAGGAATGAGCCTGGCATTTCCTGAGAATGACAATTAATTCAGCATCAGCAGAGCCTAGGATGTATGTGGGAGAAGGGAAAAAGATCAAATTCTACAGATAGGCAGCAGTTGTGTCCTGATGGGGAGTCTATGAAACTTTTATAGCAGAAAATTTACTTGATCGTATTTGCATTTTAGAATTAGCGCTCCGGAGGCAGTGATTGTGGAGGATAAATGGTAAGGAGTCAAGTCTGAAGTTGAAGGGTCAATTTTCTGGTCTATTGCAATAGACTCCAGGCAAAAGATAACAAAGGATAGCAGAAAGTGTAAGATGAAAAGACCAGGTGTGGGGTGGTGGTTGTCCACATTGATTAAGATTATACACTTGAGAAGCATATTACTTCAGAAATGTGCTGAACCTTTCTAATTTTCTGTTTTCTCATTCATAAAATGGAGATTATGCAACTTAACCTATAGAGTTGTAGAAAAAATGGAGCAAGATGGATTATGTACTCAACATAATACCTGAGATGTAATGCATTTTCAATTATTAGTATTTATGCATTAATATGGAACGTTGTTTTGTACTTGAACAGAGAGCAGAATGAGGAAGAAGAAAAGGCCAAGATATCTGCCACTTATTTATAGAAAGGCAGGTTTTGATGGTTATGATTTCAACTTTGGTCATATTTAGTTTGAATTGCCTATGGCACAATCAGCTGAAGTTGTCCATAAATGTGGATATGTGTTACGTGGAGCACATAAGACTGATCTGAGGACACCTCCCTGAAAAGCACTTATTTCTTTATTCTTCACCCTCCATTGAAAGAAAGAGGCTTCCATTTTTAATGGAATACTATCAGAAGAGTGTATCCAGCCATTTCTTTACTCATTCTTCGATGTAAATGGGATGATAAAACAGGGATTCAGTAAGTGTAGCTTTGGCCCTATCTTCTCTTTCTTTATTATTTATTCTCTCTCTCCTCTCTTCTCTTTCTCTCTCTCTCCCTTATCCTTTGCTCCTGGCTGTTTGACACTGGTCCACATGTACTAGATACTATTGAGAGTTTGCTTCTTAACTAACACTTGAAGATATTTTCTTTCTTTCTCTTTAGGAACTCAAAAGAAGAGAAGCAGGAAATGAAAGCATTTGCTCTGAAGAGGTAAACAGAGCCTGCAAACGTGTGAAGGAGGAGAGCCAGAGAAATACTGGAGCAGAGTTGAGAATGAGAATAAGTCCTCTGGCATCAGAACCAGTTTAATGCAGACTCTTTCCAGTTAAAAACCAAAATGAAACAACACGAATGGCAGCCTGTGCTCAAGAAGGGTCTAGTATTGTGACATCCAATACCTCATTTTCCCAACACACATTCAAAGGAACGTTTCCAAGCAGAGACAGGGCAAAAAATGTAGTAAAATGTTAGAATAACAAGGTTTGGAGTGAAGTAAAGGGGCCATCAGAGCATCATGTTCCATCAAGAACAGGCCCACTTCAACTGTTGACCCTTTTCATCTCATTGAAAAGTATTTGTGCATCTATGAACTGATCTAAGCCTCCAGATATCCATAAAGATAGTATACAACTTTCCTTAATATCAGGTGTTGAGTTGGTACTCATTATTTCATTAGACAAATGTGAAAAAGACAGGCAATTGTGGAAATACAAATTACAACCATATAGAACAGACTTTGAGGCCGGGCGCGGTGGCTCAAGCCTGTAATCCCAGCACTTTGGGAGGCCGAGACGGGCGGATCGCGAGGTCAGGAGATCGAGACCATCCTGGCTAACACGGTGAAACCCCGTCTCTACTAAAAATACAAAAACTAGCCGGGCGAGATGGCAGGCGCCTGTAGTCCCAGCTACTCGGGAGGCTGAGGCTGGAGAATGGCGTAAACCCGGGAGGGGGAGCTTGCAGTGAGCTGAGATCCGGCCACTGCACTCCAGTCCGGGCAACAGAGCGAGACTCCGCCTCAAAAAAAAAAAAAAAAAAAAATAGAACAGACTTTGAGAAAAAACAGCAAGAAAGCATAGACAGTGACAGTGATCAAATTGGGTTGATTTTAGAGCTAGTATAAGAGGACAGACCATGAAGTCCTATTAAATTACTCTTATGTTTTATGGAAATAAAATATCTCAACACACTGTTTTTGATGAAGCCAAATTGCTGTAGACACTGAACCAGGGTAGCCAGACATACTGAGACAAGCTGATATGGAAGCATCTCTTCGAAAGACGTGCCTCTTTCACTTTAGAAATTAAGTGATTCTTGGAGTACTTTATTGAGAGACACTAACCAGAAAAAAATGCAATTTAATAATGATGTCTCGGAGAAGTAGAAAGAAGGTAATAAAGCTACCAAATGTTGACTTTTCCTTTCCATATGAAAGCGTCAAAACATCTCATTTATCATTTATCCAGGTCGCATCCTTTTCCTGTGTAGCCTGTGACACTGAGAAGAGTTTGATACATTTTCTGTTTCGACAGATAATTTACTTTCTCCTCAGGTATATGGAAGGTTTGGGTGACATAAAACTCATTGAATATTAGAAATCTAACAGTCATTCAAAACAAGTCATTATTTAAAAAGTATTATTATTTTATAACCTATTCCAGCCACTAAGCTACATGCATGGCATGCATCGTACGCATCATTCACTTTATTATTATTTTTTTTGAGACAGAGTCTTGCTCTGTTACACAGGCTGGAATGCAGTGGTGCAATCTTGGCTCACTGCAACCTCCTCCTCTCTGGCTCAAGCAATTCTTCTGCCTCAGTCTCCTGAGTAGCTGGGATTACAGTGCCTGCCACCACATCCAGTTAATTTTTGTATTTTTAGTAGAGATGGGGTTTCACCATGTTGGCCAGGCTGCATTCATATTAATTTAAACCAATCCTTTGTACTATAAGATATTATTTTCTACCCATCAGATGAGGAAACTGAGATCTAGAAGATTGAGTATCTTGCTAAAGATTTTATAAGTAATAAGAAACAGAGCAACAATGTCTTTGGGCTTCAAAGCCATTATCTTAATCTTTCTCTTTTATTTTATATGTTATGCAAATTATTACTTAGTTTACAACACTAATAATTGTGACAAAGTTAAGAATGGTAGATAATCTAATCAAGAAAAACAGAATAGTGTGGATTGAGACAGGTGAGTGATGAGAAAGGAGATCAGTAGCTTCCGAGTGTCAGAGTTTCTCTCTCCCAAACTCTCAAGCACACACTCCCACTTAAACTTGTCTGATATACATCAAACAGATGGAGAAACCTCACAGGAATGTTACAGGCAGTAAAGAAGAAACAACAAAGATAAGCACATCAAATGAATTTATGTCAACCGAAAAAGAGGCAAGGTCGGACGGGCTCAGCCAAGCTGGGAAAATGCCGGAATTTTAGGATTATTGATGTTGGAGAATAACATCCTAGTCTATCAAGAGTTTTTGCTCACCAAGATAGACTGATTATGAAACAATTTTGCAGGTAGCGGTGAAGAGTCAATGTGGAATATATTTGAAAGCATGTGCTTGTTAAGGATGAGTGAGTGCTATAAATCATGAATGTCCGACCACTTCATGTTCATAGCTGGATGCCACAAATGGCAAACTTAACAACATAATTGAAGCTAATATGTCACCAAAGAGATTTGAATTTAAGAGAGAACCCCCCTTAAGGGACATTGTTTGTTCTCCAGGGATTTATTAAGCGTGATAGAGGTAGTCAGCTCGTAATTTTTCAGCCTCTTCGTTTCAGGAGAAGATAATGAATTTTAATTAGTGAAGAAGACAGCTTTCCACTAAGGAGAAGAAAGCAAAGAAAACAGGAACATCGGTGTCTTTGGAGAATAATGTTAAAGCACATAACACCCCTTATTAATGCTAAATTGATGAGCAAAGCTTTTTGCCCTCTGCTGTTGTATAACATAAAAATAAAAGCAAAAACTGAGAAAATGTGCTATAAACTGTGAGAATATGGGAAAAACGTATGACTAAGATTGATAAACAGATTTTTCCAGATCACAAAGTCCTTAACACACTGATCATCACTCTTAATCAATAGTAATTGATGGTGACACATTTTCAACAATGCTTGCTCTGCCTACTGAACATTCTGTCGGTCCTCTTTGTACTAGAGAATTAATAACTATTAAGGTTGGCCTATTATGAGACAGGAATTTCTTTCTTTTGTTTTCCAAGTATTTTAATTAGGCCTAAATGGTCCCGTATTGGCTATCTGGGAGAATTTGCAGAAGGTAAAAGATACAACGGTAAGATATGGCTTGACTCATTGTTAGCTAAGCTCCTTTTTCCCTTGTTAATTTCAGCTGTGTGTGTGTGCCTATGCACAAGCACATATGTTATATGTAAATAAAATATCTCAGCACGTTGTTTTCGATGAAGCCAAATTGCTAGAGACACTGAACCAGGGTAGCCAGACATACTAAGACAAGCTGATGTGGAAGCATCTCTTCAAAAGACACACCCCTTTCACTTTAGAAAGTAAGTGATTCTTTGAGTACTTCATTGAGAGACAGAAACCAAAAAAAAAAAATTGTGGAAAATAGAACTGCCAATTTAATAATGATGTCCCAGAGAAGTAGAAAGAAGGCAATGGTAAATAAAAGAAAGAAGGTTCGTGTTTGGGGGAGGAGTACTGATTACAGTATTTTGGAAGGAGAAGTTGGTTTTGATTTGGTTTTTGAAGTATCTATCAAACAATGAATAAGAAGCTGTTTTATTTTATTGAAAGCCTAATTAATTAGTAAAAGAGGCCAGAGTCAAATAAAGAAAGTGGTAACCTTTATTTGCAAATATGCAAGCGCTCTCCGGCGAGGTTCTCTGGTCCACGAGTAAGGAGGGCCAGGGAACTCGCGGGCCGGAGAAGTCGCGCCTGCGCCTGCGCCTGCCTGCAGTGGACTTTTATGCATTGCTAGCGGGAAGAGGAGGGCAGTAGGCGGGATTGGGGCGTTTCCATAGGTGTGGTCGGGTAAGTTTTGGTTTCTTCAAATTGATGTCACGTGGCGCATACTCATTTGATCCGCATTTTCCCGGGCGCCAGTAAATTGGTGATCAAGAACCCGGAAGCAACAGGGACTGTACCATCTTGTTCACCTTCCTCCATCTTGTTCTTTTTCCCTCACCCAAACAGAAGCTACCCTCTTTTGTCATTGTTTTGTTATATTGATGGTCCTTGTAGTCATTCTACTCACAAACCCTGGGACCTCCATGCAAAAGCTACCTTTGCTAATAAGGCTTTCATTCAGTAAGCATGCTGTGCCCATAAATTATTTGACATCTATTGCCCAAAATTACAAGCAAGTATATGCAGCTTTGCTTTACTGCCCTGATGTAAATTCACATGCAAATGTTATTTGAATTATGACTGTGATTGATTTTCAGTGACGCCATCTGAGGAGACTAATGAGTTTATTGTGCTTTTCTGGCCTCCACTGTGAGTATCTGGCTACTCTAGATGAGGGCCCTAAATACTCCCAATTAGACCCATTAAAAAAGACATATACTCACTTTCTATTCAGGACAGCTTGAGAAAACTGGACATGTCCTCTGGCCTGTGTCACTGCTATTACCTGCTATATAACCTCTTGACTGAAGTGAAGTTTCTCTCCTGACCAGAAAGGATAAATTTGAGTTGCTCAAGAATATAAAAGAAGCAGAAGACTCCTATCCCCCTTTATCTACTCTATAAACTTGTGTGCACAGTCTAAAAAGAAAAAAGAATTGTAATTGTTTTTTTGTAAGAAATAGAGACCTTCTGTTCCATCCCCTTCCACTAAGTTTTGGTAACCATAAGGTAAGAGGTGATGAATAAAACTTGTTTTGGTTTTATGCCTCTCTAGTAATTCTTTATGACATCTCTAATCTCTAAGGCCCTCTTTGGCTAAAGGACTAGACCCTGCTCTTAGAAACCAAGAAATTAGTCTTTAGCAGTCTAAAACAGTAGACCAGTGGTTTTCAAGTTACAGATCAAAATCCACTAGTGAGCCAATAGGGGCCTTCTTAATAGGTCAGTATTTACTCAGAAACCCAAGGGTTTTTCTTGAGTTATGATACATAAATAATCAACAATTTCATTCAGGTCTATTTGGGGTGAAGAGCAAGGGCTACTTCTTTTGGATACTAAAAGCTGATGTGCATAAACCAATATTAGCTCAGTAGTAGAATTCGATGAGACGGTAACATAGTATTATATTAACATGTAAAATGCAAAGTTCCTCCTAGACAGTCATGTATGTAGTTAGAATTCTTCTGAATTTCCAAGAATTATCGGTGTTCCATTGACTTAGTTGTGATTGTCATAAGCCACTCGTTTTGCTTCAGAATGATCAATTGTGGTTAGTTTATCATTTATCTTTTGCCACTTTGAGAAAGACACTTCTTGGTTGGTACAGCTGTCTGCTGCATTGCCTAGCTTTTGACATTCCTGGAATGACATTCCTGACTTTCCCACAATGTTTCCCAGACAACATAATGCCCCCAAATCATCCTCAGATTTTCCCAACTCTAATCTAAATGGGCATGACTGTTCCTGGCTGAAAAATTAGTTCTACCAATTCATACCAATAATTTGTGGGCATCATTTACTTAATTCCAAAATGTGCTCAGATAAGCATAGGACCTTTATTTTATAATAAAAATATTTAAATGTTAAACAATATATTATAAGTTTATGAAACTATAATATTTTATAAATGAAGAAAATATTAAATATTCTTTTAATTGTGCTTATACTGAAAACATCATTGATGTTATACACCCATGACTATGTACTATTCATATAATGTAAAATTTTATTAGGCAGTGTGTGGATTGAATTGTGTCCATGAAAAGAAATGCTGAAGTTCTAACCCCTTCCATCAACTCTTTAGAAATAGGGTTATTGCAGACATAATTCTGTTAGGATGAGATTATACTGGATTAGGATAGATTCTATTCTAATATGACCAGTGCCTTTATAAGAAGAGGGGAAAAGATAGGAACCCACTGAGATAATGCCATGTGACAACAGAGGCAGAAGTTGAAGTGATGCATCTGCAATTTAAAAAAATGCCAAGGATTCTAGGAAAAGCTACGAAGAGGAAGGAAAGATCACCTCTTAGAGCTTCCAGAGACAGCATAGCACTGCTGACTACTTGATTCTAGACTTCTAGCATCCAAACATGTAGATAATAAATTTATGTTGTCTTAAACCACCCAGTTTATGGTAATTTGTCATAGCAGCCCTATGAACTGATATAGACAGGTTGCCTAACTTCTCTATGTATCCAATTCCTTCTCTGTTGAATAGAACAAGTACAGGAGTTCTGAGCAATAATACATTAATATTAATAAAACATTTAGAATTAATGTATGATACATGACTGTAACATAATTAGAACAGTATGTGTTAGCTATATATACTTTAAGTAGCTGCATTAAACAATATTTCATAATTTCTGCTTCTAAGATAGTTTATTAATTAAAGCTTGAGGTTGGCAAACTGTGACTCTTGGGCCAAATCAAAACTGGCAACTGCTTTTGTAAAGTAAGTCTTTTTTCATTTTGTAATGGAGCCATATTTGTTTATCTATTTTGACATAAGTGACTTATTTATATTGCTTGCCACAAGTTTCCTGCAACTTACTTCTTTTGCTTTTCTATAATTTGGGCTCTATTCCAACTCAAAGCACAAATGAATAGGGTAGATGAACTGGTGGGCTACTTATTCCACATAAGTTCTCTTTTTTTTTTTTTTTTTTTTTGAGACGGAGTCTTGCTCTGTCGCCGGGGCTGGAGTGCAGTGGCCGGATCTCAGCTCACTGCAAGCTCCGCCTCCCGGGTTCACGCCATTCTCCTGCCTCAGCCTCCCGAGTAGCTGGGACTACAGACGCCCGCCACCTCGCCCGGCTAGTTTTTTGTATTTTTTAGTAGAGACGGGGTTTCACAGTGTTCGCCAGGATGGTCTCGATCTCCTGACCTCGTGATCCACCCGTCTCGGCCTCCCAAAGTGCTGGGATTACAGGCTTGAGCCACCGCGCCCGGCCATAAGTTCTCAATAGTTAAGTGTTTAAAGCCACTGATTCAGATATACCCTTAGTAGAACTGATGATTAAAATGAGGACTAAAATAATACATTTTTATTATCTCTGTGTTTTCTAATAAGGCTTTATGTAATGATGACTCATGAGAGTTTAGTATGCTTTAACTAGAAACCACATTTTCCTATTGAGAATCATCTTTGTTTAAACATTTTTTTTAAGCTATTGATCATCACATCTAATACTGCCAAATGAATTAAACAAAGCAGTAAAGTAGAAGTAATGACCCCAAACTCAAAAGTTAATATATAAAGTGAAAATTACAAGCTTTTAAAGCAAGAACATGGGTGATACAATCATTGGATGAGGAAATTGATCTGTGGCAGCTTGCTCGGAGTTTTATATGCACTTTCTGAGGAAGGGAACAAGATCCTATTGTCAAAGAGCTGAGAGTCTACCCCTTTGTAATCTTCAGGGGATTTCTAATTTTCATGTTGCTTGTATGGTTAGCTTATCAGCTCTTATCATAAAAGTATCCTTTCTAACCCTAAGGAGAGTGAAAATTCTAGGTTGAGGAGGGCTTAGGTTGAGAGACTACATATTTAATTATTTTCCTGTTTCAAAATTCATAGGTGAAAGATGGGCCATTTACAAGCAGTGGTTTTCTACTACATATTTATCTCTCCATGAGGCTCATTTGTTTTCGTAATAACAAGTTTGGCTCCTTGGAAGGATCTGTTCGTGGTGTAAAGAACAGAACATTGCATTAGGGTTTAAGAGGGCTCAACCAACTCTAGGTCATCTCAGGTCAGGATAACTGTCAACACTAAATTACTTGTAGATCATTTGGAGTTTCTACATTATATTATATGGGCTAGAGGGTTCTGAGACCTAATTAAAATATCAGTGTTTTCTGAAAAATTATTCAAATTATTGGTAAGGCCTAAGAATCACCTAGCAATGCACCTTATTTGTGAAAAGGTTTGCAGCAGTCATTTAAAGCAATTTTAACTCACTTCTAAAGGGTTTTATCCAACTGGGCTTACCTCAAGGTAATTTATTCAATAAACGACAATTGAAGACTTACTAATTAGTAGACACTATGCTAACTTACCTTATGGTGAAGAGAAAGAAACAATAAACAAAATAATGTGAATACCATTTTAGAAGTTCTTAAGTACTATGGAAGTGTTACACAATTGCTAAGAGTAGGAAGTGTTATAAAATTGCCAAGATGGGTCAAAGAGTTGGGATTTTAGAAAAGATAATCAGAGAAGGTTTTACTGTGAAGGTAAACAGTTAAACAAAAATTTGATGGACATTTAATCAAACATCATTTGGGGACCATCTTTGTACCCACAGCTCCCAAGGACAAATGTGGGCTCTGCCTCTAGCTCAAATGAGTCATTGGTGAAGCAGAACTTGTTCCTGTAGAATGGAAAACCCCACATAGAATCCTTTAGCAAAATGAGCTTGTATAAGGATTGGTCATGGAAGACATTAGCAATCATAGCATCTTGACTGTTTTTAAATAACAGAATTAAGGGGGAAGTTTTTGACACTAGGAACAGGGACTTCAGCCCCTGCCCCAAGATCTGCAGATACAGCCTCCCCACTCCAACCATCACACACTTAAGTCACCACAAAATAATACCATCTCAGTTAAAACTATGTGATTTGGTTGTTATGCTAATATAGCTTCAAGAGGAGTCTCATAATTTGAACATAACAACAGAATGGCAGATGGAGGCTAATGTATTACATTTATGACCAAATAAATCTAATTTTGAACATGTATTAAAGTAGGAGACCCATATGGGCTAATCCTCAGAAATGCATGGACCAAGCAGAAATCAAAGGTAAAGTAGTAAAGAATGTGAAAGTCACTTTGCAGCCACCAGTAAGGCAAGAATAAATATGCTAAGAGAAATTTAAAGCAGAGAAAATGAAGACTGGTACAGGTCTCTGAGGATATTACAGTTAAGAAGAGGTCAATTAACGTATGTGCAGAAATACTTCTGGAAGCAAAATGTCTCTGGGTTGAAGTGTAGAACAAAACAAGAAGAATTGGACCAATAATTCTATCTTAGAACATTCAGAACGTGTGTCATTTTTACACAAGAAACTTAAATAAATGTTATATCATTTTATTTGTTTGTTTTGATTAAGCTCTGTTGAAGAAACAGAATCGGTATACAGAGTCAATAAAGCTTACTGAAAGGGTGTGTGTGCTTCTATGTTTCAGAGGATGCTAAGTTTAAATAATAAATATAGCAACCTTGAAAAACACAATAGAGAATATGTAAATGAATAAACAGTGGGTAAGGATAATGATGCATATATTCTTTTAAGTCTTACAAATAAAACATGTTTAGCATCTAATACAGCCTTGTAAATCTAATAAAATTATTGGACAAATTTGATGAGGTGTTGTTGGTTAAAAAAAAAAAAGAACAATGAGAAGTATAGAACAGTTAAATATGTGCAAAATCAGGACTGTAAATGCCAAAGCAGGTAGGAATTGAACAGAGTTGCTTGATGAACTGAATTTAACATAGGATAAAGGGAATACAATGACTAAGAGGTTGAAGTGTCACCGTGTACTTGAAAAATAATTAGACTTCCCTGGAGATGTACCGGACAATGATGTTTGATGACTCACCTTCATAAATTAGTAAGAATATCAAACTAGAAACTTATGTCACGAGTTGCTGGAAAATGCAAAAAAGTAATGAAGGCATTTTGTGCAAAGTATTTCAAGATTTTAAAAGCTGGGCTGAGTTTGCTAAGAAAGTTTACTCGCATAAGCACAATCATTCCCTTGCCCCTGAAAGTAACATTTGGGAATTTTATAGGAAATTGAAAATACAAATCATCTTAGTTCTGTAAGTCTGACTTTGTCATCTCTTTTCTCTTGCTCTTCCTCAGCTTCCTTCTTCTCCTTCTCCTCCTCTACTGTTTTCCCTTGTCCTCTCCCTCCATTTGCTTTTCAAAAATCTTTCTGCAAGTTATTGTGTTCTATCTTTGTGAGAGTTATTAGAGAAGAAAATTGCCTGAATAAATTAAATGTTGTCAGATAAGAAAAATTTGAAAATGACCATAAGCTCATATTTACGCTTAAACTTACTTTCTCTTAACGTTTTTATTTTAAATTATGCCTTCAAGGGACAGGGAAATAAGGGTGCAGCTTTCATCCTCTGCTTCACTCTTCTCACAGAAACAAAACTATATGGCTCTGATTAGGGATAAAGTGAAGTTCTTTTTGTTTGTTTCTTTGTTTTTAATTTGTAGGTGGTTTTAATATAGTCTGCAAGGATGGACAAATAGAAATTCTGGATCATCGTAATCTTTTGTTGGATATTCATATTGTAAATACCCCTTCCAAATGTATGTGTAGGTTGCATTTGTTTCTCTTTTAGTGTTTTGATGAACTACAATTGATTTTGATGAAGTCAGTCTTTCTTGTTTTGTTGATGGTTGGCACTTTCTGCATTTTTTTTTTTCTTTTGAAACAGAGTCTTACTCTGTCGCCCAGGCTGGAGTGCAGTGGTGTGATCTCAGCTCACTGCAACACTTGCCTCCAGGGTTCAAGCGATTCTCCTGCCTCAGCCTCCCAGGTAGCTGGGATTACAGGTGTACACCACCATACCTGGCTACTTTTTGTATTTTTAGTAGAGATGAGGTTTCGTCATGTTGGTCAGGCTGGTCTCAAACTCCCGACCTCGTGATTTGCCAGCCTCGGCCTCCCAAAATGCTGGGATTACAGACATGAGCCACTGTGCCCCGCCTCTGCATCTTTTAAAGAACATTTTGCCTACTGCAAGGATATGAAGATAGCTTTCTTTCAATTTTTTTAACCTTTTAAATTTATATCTACATTTAATATGAAACTGATTTTTGTCTGTGTTCTGTAGGAAGGGTCCAAGTTATTTTTATTTTCATTTTTCCTTTTTTTTTTTTTTGAGACGGAGTTTCACTCTTGTCGCCCAGGCTGGAGTGCAATGGCGTGATCTCGGCTCACTGCAACCTCTGCCTCCCAGGTTCAGGCGATTTTCCTGCCTCACCCTCCCAACTAGCTGGGATTACAGGCATGAGCCACTACACTCGGCTAAGTTTGTGTTTTATTAGAGACGGAGTTTTACCATCTTAGCCAGACTGGTCACAAACTCCTGATCTCAGCTGATCCTCCCACCTTGGTCTCCCAAAGTGCTGGGATTACAGGCGTGAGCCAATGTGCCCGGCCTCAAGTTCTTTTTCCACATAGAAAACCATTGTTCCAGTATTGCTTATTGAAAAATATTACTGTTTTTCTACTTTGTTTAATAGCACTGTTGTCATAAATTTGGTGACCATATACATGTGGGTTGATTTATAGAATTTGTTTTCTGTCTTGTGATCTATCTGCCCAGCCTTGTCCTAATAGCACAGTTTTAAAAATTATTGTAACTTTTAAGAAGATGTGGTATCTGCTATTGTAAGTCTTCTAACAATATTCTTTCCTCTCAAGATTGCTTTGATTCTTCTTGATCATTTGCATGTCTGTGTAATGTTTGGAATCATCTTGTCAATTTATTTATGCCCATTGACTAATAATGAATAATAGCAATTTTTGCTGTATTAAATGCTCTAATCTCTGCACATTATTCTTCAATTTAAGTCTTCATTAATTGCTTTTCATAATTCTTTGTACTTATTGTATAGATACCTTATAGTTATTTCATTAGTATTATTCCAATGTGTCTGATATTACTGGTGAAATGGACTCAATTTTAAATTAATTTTCTAATTATTTATTTTTACTTTGTAGAAACAATCTTTGTTACACCAAATCTAATAGTTTATATGAAATTAAAATTTTTTAAACTACTTTTAACCTATATAAAAACACTGCAAACAATTTTTTCCATTAAAACTGTATCCTCTTTTCTTTTTAAAAAAAAATTTCCTTGACAAAGTTACCTATGACAGTGTTGAATCCAGTTGGAAGTACCAGAGATCTTTGTTTTTTTCTCAATCTCAGAGGAAATTTTCAATAATTTTCTATAAATGTGATTTTTGCTGTAGTTTTTGGTAATTCTTTTTTATCAGAATAAGGAAATTCTTATGAATAGCTCTTAATTTTATTCAGATACTTTTTGTACATCTATTGAAAAGATTTTATGATTTCTTTCTTTTTGCCTATTGATTTACTAAATTATATTAACTTTTAAAAAATGTTAAACTCATATTCTAAACTGAAAGGTAAACAAGTTGGATATATACATTTTATGTATCATGACATCAGATTTGCTAATAATTTAGCAAGGAGTTTAACACTTATTTGCATGAAAAATATTTGAAAACTTTACTGGTAAAACCAACTTTGAAATTATGATAGTAAAAACACAAGTAAATTAAAAATTTATTTTAAAATATTTTATTTTAATTTTTTTTAGAGATGGGGTCACACTAGGTTACTCAGACTGACCTTGTACTTCTGGGCTCATGCAATCCTGCTGCAGCCTTCCAGTTGCTGAGACAATAGGCACATCCCACTGCATTAAAAAATTGAATTTCTAAATAAAATACCTATCGGATACCACACTTATCACTGAAGTGATGAAATAATCTGTACATTAACCCCCTGTGACATGCAATTTACCTGTATAATACACCTGCACATGTATCCCTGAACCTAAAAGTTAAAAATAAAAACATGTTTTCCCACTCATTAAAAAATACGTTATTAAAAACAAAAACAAAGCAAAAAATATACAATTTTTAAGTTTCTATTTTTTACATCAATTTTAGTAAGTTTTATTTTTCTTATAATTTGTCTATTTCATCTTAATTTTAAAATATAGACATAAAGTTTCATGTGATATCTTCCTAATATCTTTGCAATGACTGTAGGATCTGTAGTTATGTTCTTTTTCCTTTTTTTACATTGGAAATTTGTATTTTTCTCTTTTTGTTTTGTCAGTTTTAGTATGGATTGGAAGATTAGAAAAGTATCCTACTCTAGACAGATGCAAACTTGTATCAGAGTGCGCAGTTTGGCAAGCAAGTGCCAGCTGGATTTCAACTCCTAACTTAAACATTCAGTATTTTGTATAGTAGATTAAATGTGTAGATATAAATCATGGCCAATGTACTTACATTATACGTATATATTCCCGACATATAGACTAGAAACAGTAAAGCACCTTAAAGTTATAAAGACTTATTCCTCACCTGACCTGTGTCAAGAAGCTCCCTCACACATGAAGGCAATGGCTGCCCCCCGTATCAATCTTTCAATTAACATTTTGTGATTTGCTTTTTGTGTGTTTCCTGACATATCCACTGAAACAGGATATAGGCTAGGACGTTTACAGTGGTGTTATAGTTATCAAGAAAATTTGTTTTCTTGTGCTTACCAGTAGAAAAGTAGAAGTTAATTAGTGATGATCAATTTAAATTATGTTACAAGAGATCCTATCAGATACATATTTGCTATTTAGAAACTCAGGTGTATCACATAATAAATGGAAATTGGTGGGAAAATAATGAATTTTTAAAACTCTGTGTGAAGCTTTTATTTAGGCAGCACATTTAAATTAAAGCAATAATTACTTCTATCTTAGACAGCCAAAGAATTTCATGTTTTGTTCTGTCACTATTTAGATAGATTTATGACATGTAAGGTCACATTGTTCAGCCATAAAATTATAAGAGAGTGTGTGTGTGTGTATGTGTGTGAATTAGAGCAAGCACTATGATGTCATATTGTTAGAATCTAAAAGTGAGATTTCAAGGCCTGTATAGGTGTTTAATAAATATCCGGTGTTAGATTATTCCTTGGAGATTATTTTGTTGATGTGGTAATTTTATTTCTGCCTGTACCATTTTGTTTGGACATAAGGTATAACATAAGAAAATTCCTGGTGAACAGCATAATACCTGCACACTCATGTAACATACAAATTATTGAATATAATGTGAATAAACAATCTTGCTTCTTATTTCATTATGGGGTTTGGGGATTCATGTGGAAGAAATAATTTTAATGATTTGCAAAAGAAGCATCTTGTTACTGCCCAGACATGAGAGATTGTGTGAATTTGTCTTTTGAAGCTCAGTTTTTGATCAGGAAGCTACTAGTAACACTACAGAGGTTGAAAATAGTTCTTTTGTAAATATTTACAGCAATCAAAGCTGTGACAGAAAAGCTGATGTGTTGAAATTATGTAATACACGTATTTCAGAAAGTAATTAGAAGTGGAAATGGAGAATAAAGGCTTATAATCAAACAAATAATCCACATATTTTTCAATAAGAAATACTGGGCATTGGCAAGGGAAATGTTAGAATATTTATAGCTATGGTAAAAACTTGGGATTTCACCAGGCATTTTTTAAGCATCTATCATAATTACGTTTTAAGACTGTCACTCAGGTAAGAGGACAGATCTAAAGATAAATATTTGAGAATCATGATTTCAAAAGAATAATTATAGCAATGAATATTCATGAGCTATTTGAAGTAGTGAATATGAGGAGCAGAAATGCAGATTTATTCCGGGGTACACTCAACTGTGAGGAGAAGGAAGTATGCTCAAATGAATTGACAAAAAACGAGGCTAATGTAGAACCGTAAAGCAGTTAAAGTCTAGAAGTCACAAAAAGTTGAATTGTAAGTAGAAAGAGTTAAACTTCAGCACCAATTACTTCAGATAGACAAGAATGTAAAGTGGAAAGATTTTCAAATATTTAATAATACATTTTATTTACAGAATTTACCTCAGGCTTTTCACGGGAAGAGATTTTAATAAAGTGAATATTTGCAGATGTCTGGGCAGAGTTAGGAAACAAATGAGAGATGGTGAAGTACTGGAAGTTTAGCAGCAGTGAAAAGCAGTTCTTTCCCACTCCCCAGTCCTTGGCTGGTGGGAATACTTAGCTATCAAATAGGTGCTACTTAGTGAAAACTCTAAACATGGAGAGTTGTTCCAATTGCTGCTTCCAGGGAGCACTCTCTTTACAGCTGTGTCTTTAAGTTCCATTAGCTTCCCTCTCACCTTCACCTAGTGGTAGGTGGTAACATCTTTCTGCTGCTGCTTGCCTTGAGGTGACTTACCATAATTCTTGGTTTCTCCTTACTGTACCTACACACATGTAAAGAGATCCTTTGTTGAATTTCCTTAATTACTTTGAGTGTGCCATCCTTTTACTGGATTGCCTCATCTCCATGATAAAAAGCAGTGATGTGAGGTAGATATTTTTACCTCTCCCCATTTACACATGAAGATGTGTAAATTGACTTTCCAAAGGCAATACACAGTAAATGATACAATCTCTCTCCTTTCCATGCATTATACTGCTTATTTCAGGGCAAAGAGAAAAGAAACAACAGAAGGAAAAAATAGTTTTCATCAGGAGTGATGAAATGATGCAATGTAGGCGAAAGTTAGGAGAAATTGTTTTTTTCTTTTACAAGAAACAGCATGTCTTTTTCAGTTTAGATGGAAGACTGGAATAATTGCTGTAGAAACAGAGACATATTGAAATATGCATGAATACTGAAGGTGGTGTAAATCTCATAATTACCAGGAAAGGGTTAGTGATCGACTTCTTAGAGGAAAAGTAATAAGATTTGCTGTATGGTTGGCAAAGAAGGGAACCATTCCATGATCAAAAAGGGCACCTTAAAAATGGCCAGACCTTTTTGGAAGTATGTGACATGTCAAAAGGAATACCAAATAGACACTTCTAGTCGGTGCTATGTGAAAACATCCCTATTGCTTGTGAAAAACTTCAATTAACATATTGTACTATCCAAAGTTGCTATTCCCATCTTTATATGTGAATTACCTTATTCCGTAATTATCTTGAGTTTTATTTTTACTTATAATTTTTCATCTGACTAAATGAATTCTGTTATCATTGCCCTGTTTCATTATCAGTAATGACACCAAGATTGCTAACATATGCCTTTATTTTAAAATCTTATTGTAGACTGGTTTGTTCTATGCACTTGTGGTTATCAGTTAAAGAAATCTAGAAAGTATTTAATTTGTGTGGACTTAGATCTTAAATCTGTTCTTCTCTTGATTATTATTTTTATATTTATAATCTTTGCTACATTCCTTAGCTGCTATGCCTGCCAGTTTCAGGACCTTCTCAATCAATACTTCTGACTTGAAATATACCTAGTTTGCTTCCTAACTATACAGTATATTCTTATTCCTGTCACTATAATTATTTTATTTTTTTTGTCTAATTAATTAATTAATTTATTTTTTGAGACGGAGTCTCTGTCTCTTGCCCAGGCTGGAGTGCAGCTGTGCGAAGTCGGCTCACTGCAACCTCTGTCTCCTGGGTTCAAGTGATTCTCCTGCCTCAGCCTCCTGAGTATCTGGGAATACAGGTACATGCCACCACACCTGGCTAATTACTTATTTATTTATTTTTTATTTTTAGTAGAGACAGGGTTTCACCATGTTGGTCAGGCTAGTCTCGAACTCCTGACCTCATGATCCGCCTGTCTCGGCCTCCCAAAGTACTGGGATTACAGTTGTGAGCCACCACGCCCAGCCTCCTGTTACTATAATTCTTTAGATTAATAACCAATAAGGTAACCTGCCTCTCCCAATCCTGCTGCCTGATTTTTGGCTGGGATCTAGGCTCTCATGTCTATGCACAGGCCTCAAAGACTCATCTTACTAAATGTAGCTGGATTTGCCAGCTTCTTGATTCTGTCTAATGTAAAGATGTAGAGTCAGATCTCCATATTTAAGTTAAGGAGAAAATTTGCTAGCAGGCATATGACTACCTTTGATACCAGAACTCCCTCTACTGATTAAATGAATTAAACAAAACAAAAGGATAAAACGTTTCGTGCCAAGATAAAAGTTTACACATGTTTTTCATTAAAAGTTACTAGGAAAATCTTCTGCATTCCAGATTCTATCTAAATGTATAGTACCTGTGTTGATTTTCAACTGTGTCTCACTATGTTATTTAGGCATTACCAGTATAAAATAATCATAAAATGTCAGTGGGATACATAATTAACTAATTAGTAATTAATTAATTTCCAATTATTCAGATCCACTAAGAGACTTCTAATCTGGTCCAGGCTTGATTTCTTTTGATTAGGCTAATTCTTACATATGTGATCAGCTGGCAGGATGGCTAAGGGAAGACTTATCTAGATTGACCTCACAGCTTTGGAGTTCTAGCGGTTATTTTCTGGTGTCCAGAGAGTGAGGGAGCCATATGTCTCATATCATCCAGCTGGTTAACCTCTTTTTCTCATGTTGATTTTTCAAGTTTGAGAACAAAGAAAAGCATATAAGATCTCTTAGGGCTAAGTCTAGAAATGGCATACTGTCACTTTCACCACATTTTACAGTCAGGGATAGTTACAAGGCCATTTTAGATAGCATGGGTAGGTAAACAGACTCCACTTCTTAATGGAAAAACCTATCATATGACAGGTTTGTGGACAAAGGAAGGGGAATAATTGAGACCACATTTGCAATCAATCTACTTCCTGTCTGATGGACATAGGTTCTGCTGACTGGGCAGTCCCTGTGTTTGCTGACTACACTGCCTACTCCAAGACAGTAACTAAGTCCCTCTTGGGCTGCCAACTGCTTTGGTTTCTTTCCAGTATAAAATCTGCTGTAGTCTCTTCCTGCTCATCTAGACTCCTGGGCCCAAACCCTACTGAGAATCCCTTTCGTATCGCTGCCAAAAATTCCTTGCAATAACTTAATGGAAAATAAAATACTTTATTGCTCATTTTTTTTCAGTCAAATTCAATTTTACCTTGGAAATAAGTCTTCATTCAGAGAGTGAAATATCTATGATTCTTTTTACTTTCTGGATGTTAATTCACACGACACAAAGGCAGGCCTTTTTCATGAAGAGCATTGATTATTCAATTAATACCTTTGATGAACACCAACAAAAATTTAGAACCCATGCAGCTGCATGAATATCAAAAAGTCACTGGAAGAGAAAACATGACTGAGCAAACATGGTAATTACTATAATCCTGTCCCTACACCTGGATGACTTACTAAACCCACCCTGTAAATAAAGAAATTACTAACCTGTTTTAAAGCTCTGTTTTGGGTGAGAGAAGCTATGAGTTGCTTTTTTTGTGAGTGCTTGGAGTTTTGATTATATTCAAGTTTTTAGACCCCTGTCTTATTTGGGAAGTTAAAATATTCTACAAATACAGTTTGTGGATCAGGAAAGCTGAATTCCAAATTAGAAGAACAGGCATATATCAGGAGCAGGAAAAGATCATGCATGGGTGAGTTTCAAAGGCTAGTTGTGTGCATAAGCACATGTAAAATCAAAGAAAAATATTATGTCAGGGCCATTAAAAGTTAATGGTTGAAATATCAGAGTACCTAGTAAAGGGAAAAAGCTGTGTTTGGGAAGAAGGTAAAAAGCCATCTCGCCAAAAAACTGTGGGAAAAATGTGTAGGAATATAGGTTAAAATATTCTTTCATCAAGCACTCGCTATGTGACAGAAGCTCTACTAGGTGCCATTGTGGCACAAAGATGAATAACTATTCAAGAAGGGGATGATTTACTGAAGAATCCAGATAGTTTAGTACAAACCATCATACAATGTGGTAAGTTTTTGCCAAAGAAAGAGTAAGTATTCGTTGGAGGCAATATGAGAAAAATATTTTTGCAGGTGGGATACTTATATCTGAAGTAAACAAATGGATTTTTTTTCAGACTGACAGAAAGATCGTTCTAACTACAGAATTAGTCAGCAAAGAAGTGTAAGTGTGTAAAATTCTATCGCGAATTTCAGAAGCAGTGAGTTCTCAAAAAATATCCTGTATGTTGTGGAGTGTCAGGAAATACATTTGGAAAAGTAAGTTCATATAAGATTTTAAAAGACCTTAAATCATTTTCTAAAAATATACAAAGCTGATACATGGTTACAAAATCTAACAGATCATTTTAGTTGAAAAATATGGAATTCCTTCTGGTAAAAAGATTGTAGAAAAGGTCAGGTACTTGGAGTTAAAAGCAATGCGATCATCTGATTAAAGTGAGGAATACTAAGATATGGAAAAACATGTTGTCCATCAAACCAGCTCTCCCACAGTTAATAATTACAAACTCCAGACAAAATATTTTTAAAAATTATCTAAAGAGTAAATAAAATCTGGATGAAAGTCAGAGAATGCTACGGTGTTTGTCCTTGTGACTGGCCTCTGGTTGGCCTCCAGAGGTCAGCCACAAGGGCAAACATGGTAGCCAGAGAGTAAAGAGGAAAATCCAAGTAAGGAGAGAGAAAGTAGAGTCACAAATTCTGTGCATAAACTCTGCAAATCACATATCCAACAAATGACTTGTATTCAGGATACATACTATAGTCTCTGGGTGATCCCTAAATTGTGCAATGTAGGGCAACCTCCATTCATCTAAGGCTAAATAAAACTGAAATTTGAGTTGCTCACTATCACAAGGGGACAAAGTTTTACAGTTTGAGTTCAGCCGAGTTACCAGCTTACTCAAACATCGAAATCAAGATCAATACTCTTCAGAAGAAGAAAATATAATGGACAGTTTCTACATCAGTTTGCTTCCTCGTCAGCATTTGGAATTATTGGATGCATTAATCATATTTAATTTAGATATTGTAGCAATTGTGTAATGGTATCTGATTGTGGCTTAAGTTTGCATTCTGCTAATGAGTGATGATGTTGAGCATCTGTTTGTGTGTCTATTTGCTTTCCATGTGTCTCCCTGGATGAAGTCACTGTTATCTTTTGCCATTTAAAAATTATAATTATTTGGTTTTAAATGATTTTTGAGGGTTCTTTTTATAGTTTGAATACAAGTCATTTGTTGGAAAAATGGTTTCAATTATTTTTTTCTTAGTTTATCGGTTGTCTTTTTATTTCCTTAACAGCAGTGGTAGCTGTTTTCTTCTTTTCTTGGAACAATAATTTGATTAGTTCATGTATCTGCAAGACTCAGGAAGGAAAGCACATGTCAGATTCATACAATGTCAGCTGGGATGAATTGACTGAAGACTACTGGATTCATTTCTAAGATAACTCACTCACCGGGTTTACAAGTTGCTTTTGACTGTGAAAATCTTTGCAGAGATTGAGGGCCAGGGAATTTAGATTTTTCGATATGGTCTTCTCTGTAGGCTATTTGATCTTCCTTAAAAAATGGTGGCTGAATTTCATGAGGAAGTTCCAAGACACAGCAAGTGGATATTGCCATTTTTTTTTGTTGTTGTTATTTTGTTTTTTTAAGTCTTGGGCCTGAAAATTGACCTAGCCTCACTTCTGCTGTATTCCATTGGTCTTTGCTCATGTTGTATAATTCTTATTATGCATTGGTGGGTCTAATTTGTTAATTCTTAAGGATATTTATATCTAAGTTCATGAGAGATATTTGTAGTTTTCTTTTTGTACTGTCTTTGGTTTGGCATCAATGTTGTATTACCTCACACAATTAATTGGGAATTATTCTCTTCTACTTTCTGGAAAACAGTGTGTAAAATTTGTGTTAATTCTGTTGAATATTTAGCAAAATTCTCAAAAGAGGACATCTGGGCCTAAAAATTTTATTCTTGGCGGTTTTTGAATTACACTTTCAGTATCTTTAATGGTTATAAGATTATTCAAGTTATTTATTTATTGTTGTAGAAGTTTGGTAATTTATACTTTTTGAGTAATTATTCTACTTCTACGTTATTGAATTTATGAAGATAAAGTCATTTGCAGTATTCCTTGTTTATTCTTTTGATGATTGCAGGATCTGTAGCGATATCTCCTATTTCATTCCAGATATTTGACATGTGTGTCCTTTTTCTTTTATTTTTATCAATGTTGTTAATAGTTTATGAATTTTATGGATTTTTTCCAAAAACCTGCTTTGGGTTTCATTAACTTTTTAAATTTTTTTCTGCTACTAATATATATCTACTTTTTGAGTTTTATTTTTTCCTTTCTTGTTTCTTTAGATTTAGTTTACTCTTGTTTTTCTGTGTTTTTGAGGTACATACTAAAACTATTTATTGGAAATCTTTTTTATAATATAAGCAAATGTGTTGTAAATTTAACTTTTAGCACTGCTTACTTGTATTCCACAAATTTTGATAGGTGGTATTTAATTTTCATTCAGTTCTATGTATTTTTAAATTTCCTTTGAGATTTCCTCTTTGACCTATATATTGTTTGGAAATGTGCTTTTTAAATTTCCATGTATTTCCAAATACTTGGAAACACTTCCTGTTTTTCTGTTATTTATCCCTAGTTTAATTTCATAACATCCAGAGAATACATTTTGCATAATTTCAGTTCTTTAACTTTGTGAAGACTTTTTTGTGACCCAGGATACTGTCTTTTGTAGTGAATGTTCATTGAGCCATTGATAAGAATGTGTACTTTGCTGTGTTTGGAGTGCTTATCAACATCAACCAGATCTTATCATTGGATAGCATAGTTTAGTTTATCTACATATTTGCTGTTTTCTTTTTTGTCTAGTAGTTCTAGTAATTGTCAGAGAGGAGTGCTCAGATCCCCAACAATAATTAAGAATTAGTATATTTTTCCTTATAGCTGTATCAGTTGTAGTTTCATATATTTTGAAGCTTCCTTTTAGTTTCTATACATTTAAGATTGCTGTCTTCTTCGTTGATTGATCCTTTTATCATTGGGTAATTAACAGAAAGGAATATGGGTAATATCTCTCTTTGAAAGGAATTGGGTAATATCTTTCTTTGTTCCTAGTAATTTATTTGCTTTGAAATCTACTTCACTTGATATTAATAAAATAATTATTGCTTTAAAACTATTTTTATTAATATTAGTATATATTTTTCCACCTTTTACTGTCAGCCTACCTATACCGATTGTGTTTGAAGTAAATTTATTGTAGTCAGCATATAGCTGTTATTTTTAAATTCTTTCTCTCAATTTTTGACTTTTAATTAATGAATTTAGAATATTATATTTAAAGTAATAATCAATATATTGTTTAAGTTTGTCATTTCATTCTACATTTTCTTTTTTCCATTTTGTTCTCTGTTTTGCATTATTCTGTTTATCATTTCTTTCCTTTCTGTTGATTAATATTTTGCAAGATTACATCTTGTTTTATTTATACTGTTTCCAAAGAAATCAATTCTGTTTTTGTTTTTGTTGTTGTTTCTATTTCTTTGTTTCATGTTCTTATTTCCATTTTTTAAAATTTGCTTTGGACTTACTGTGGTCTTCTTTCTATGATTCCTCAAGGTTGAGACTTAGGTCAATTATCTCAGACTTTCTTCATTCATAAATGCAAGCATTTTAAGCTACAAATTTCCCTCTCAGTATGACTTTACTGCATCACACAAAATTTGATATGTATTTTTCCTATCTGCCAGTTTAAAATACTTTCTTATTTCTCTTAAGATTTCTACTTTGGGCAGGGCACAGTGGCTCACGCCTGTAATCCCTGCACTTTGGGAGGCCGCGGCAGGCAGATCACCTGAGATCAGGAGTTTGAGACCAGCGTGGCCAACATGATGAAACTCCATCTCTACTAAAAGTACAAAAAAATTAGTCGGGCGTGGTGGCAGGTACCTGTATTCCCTGCTACTCGGGAGGCTGAGGTGGAAGAACCACTTGAACCTGGTAGGCGGAGGTTGCAGTGAGTTGAGATTGAGCCACTGAACCCCAACCTGGGCAACAAGAGTGAAACTCCATCTCAAAAAAATGTAAATAAATAAAAAAGATTTCTACTTTGGCACGTACATGTATGTAAATATATATTTGTAAATATATATATATAGTAAATACATATAATGTATGTGTCTAGATATCATATTTTTGTTTCTCAGTTGATTGCATTTTGGTAGAAGAACTTACTTTGGGTACCTTGTATGACTTTAATTCCTTCACATTTGTTGAAATTTGTTACATAGATATCTGAAAAACTAGAAAATATTTGGTAAATAAACAACACTCTTCAAAATTAGAAACTATTTTGAACTCAATACAAATTCAACACTCCTTCATGATAAAACTCTAAGTAAAACAAGATTTAAAAGAAACTTCTTCAAATTGATTAAAGATATCATCAGAAACCTACAGATTCCAATATGTTTGATAGCGAAAGATTTAATACTTGCACCCTGAGTTTGGGAACAGGGCATGGATGCCCATTGCTACCACTCATACTCAACATCATACTAAAGATCCAAGAAGGAACTAACTTGAAAGAAAAAAGTAAAATTATGTTTATTTACAAATGACATGATTGGCTAGGAAGAAAATCCTAAATGTTTTACAAAACGTTCTGAAACTAGTAAATATGTGTAGCAAAGGACAGGATAAAATAAAAAAATATAAAAATAATTTACTATATTTCTATATACTAAAGAGGTACAACTGAAAAAATATTTTAAAATAATACAGTTTACCACAGTGTCATAAAAGTAAAATACTTTGATATTTAAAAACATATGGGCAAGGTTTTCCTGTTGAAAACTATAAAACACTGATGATAGTAATGACATAACACCTAAATAAATATAAAGGTATACTGAACTCATAAATGGAAAGACTCAGTAGTATTGTTTTATTAATTTTCTCCAATTTAATCTAAATATTCAATGTAATCATAATCAAAATCTTAGCAGGTGTTTTATATATAGAAATCCATAAATTGATTAACATACATTAATTTAATTGTAAATACATATTTGTATGTCATTAATAAAGAAAAGTGCAACAGACAAAACAATTTTTTAACAGAAGAGCAAATTTAGAGAACTCACACTATCTCATTTCAAGACTTAAAACTACAGTAATCAAGACAGTAAATATACAAGGATATACAATGGATCAATGAAATAGAAGAGAAAGTTCAGAAATAGGCCTGCACATGTATATTTAACTGATTTTCAACGAAGGCATTAAGTTAATTCAAAGGAGAGAAAACTATTTTTTCAACCAATAATGTTGAATAAATAAAAATATACCCATAGGGATATCCATATGTAAACTATAAAATTGTATTTATCCTTTGCTCCACATACATAAATTATCACCAAATGGAACAAAGACACAAATGTGAAGCCTAAAACATAGGACTTCTAAAATACATTATAGTAGAATATTTTTGTGACTTGGAATTAGAAAACTATTCTTATACATGATAAAAAGAACTTAAATCATTTTTTAAATATGACTAATTTGTCTTGATTTAAATAAAAAGCTTCTGTTTTTTTGAAGATATTTTTAAGACTAAGTCTCATTGTAGCAGAAAATATTTGCAAAACACTTATTTGATAAGGAACCCTCAAATGTCAATAATTAAAAATAATCAAGCAGGACAATAAAAATGTGTGAAATTCTTGAACAGGTTCTTCACCAAAGAAGATACAGAAAACAATTAGCAAATAAAAAGATGCTCAACACTGTTAGTCACTAGGCAAGTGAAAATTAAAACCACAAATGTCAAGTTCATGAGAGATAAACAAGACAAATAATTTTAAATTGAAGAAGGGTAAGAAACATATAAATTCAACATGATATCTTGAATTCAATTCTAAATATCCATGACATTCTAGAGAAAATTGACAAAATATAAATAGAGGTTTTGATTAGATGGGCAGTAATAAGTAAATATTACTTTTTTGACTTTGATGATTCGTCATTTCGAATGAGATCACAGGCTTTCAAGAAGTGAAGAATCTGAGGCCGGGCTCAGTGGCTCACTTCTGTAATCCCTGCACCTTGGGAGGCCAAGGCGGGAGGACCATGAGGTCAGGAGATTGAGACCATCCTGGACAACATGGTGAAACCCTGTATCTACTAAAATACAAAAAATTAGCCCGGCACGGTGGCGGGCTCCTGTAACCCCAGCTACACGGGAGGCTGAGGCAGTAGAATTGTTTGAAACTGGGAGGCGGAGGTTGCAGTGAACTGAGATCGTGCCACTGCAGTCCAGGCTGACAACAGAGCAAGACTCCGTCTCAAAAAGAAAAAAAAAAAAAGTGAAGAATCTAAGTAAAGTATATCCCAAAGTTTTTGTAGTATTTATGCCACTGCTCTATACTTCTACTTTTTTTCAATTTAAAAGCTTTAAAAAGTAGAGGTAAAATATACATATTTGTAGAAAAATACTAACAGAGAGTACTTCTGGAAAACAGGCTTTTTCTAAATGAATTTTAATTTTATCGTAATAATAATAACCCAAAGGGTACACAATATGGATAACGGAAATGATTACTGGCCACTGAAGTACACGAAATTCCGTATAGTCGGAGGAAATAAAGAAATATCGATTAACATTAGAAATTGTTGATATGTCTTTTGAAAGTTTAAAGATAAACACTGAAATAAATTGAATGCATAATTTTCAAAACAGTAAAGTGAAAGAGAACAAAGAAAACTAAAAATAAAGCTGGATTAATCCAAATGATTTGAAAGAAAATATAAAAATAAATAGCACATCATATGTTAGTAGAAATCAATCCACATAAATTAACAATTGAAATTATAGGCAAACAAATTAAAGTTGCGAACAGAAAGAAGTGTACTATCTAAAGGTAATAAATACATAACCAATAAAGTATAAAAATGCTTAACTTGTATATCCCCGGATCACACAAATATATATAGATAGATAGATGGATGTGCATACAAACATCCACACACATATATGTAGTTGACCCTTGAATAACATGAATTTGAACTGAGCAGGTCCATTTGCACATGAATTTTTTTTTCAACAAGAGTGATACTCAGTATGCCTACCTCTCCTTCCTCCCCTTCCACATCCTTCATCTCGTTTGCCTCGGCCACCCCTAAGAGATCAAGACCCAGTCTTTCTTTTCCTCTTCCTTCTCAGCCTATTCAACATGAAGACAACTAGAATGAAGACATTTATAATGATCCACTTGCAGTTAATGAATAGTAAATATGTCTTTTTATGATTTTCTTAACATTTTGTTCTTTAGTTTACTGTATTGTAAGAATACAGTATACAATACACATAACATACAAAGTGTGTGTTAATTGACTGAATGTGTTATCAGTAAGGCTTCTCGTCAAAAGTAGGCTGTCAGTAGTTAAGTTTTTGGAGACATAAAAGTTACACAGGAGTTTTCAACTACATAGGAGAATAGCACCCCTAACTCTTGTGTTGTTTAAGGGTCAGGGGTATGTGTGTGTGTTTATAGATTTCAAACAGAAACCTTAATGCTCTGTCTCTGTTATTTAAACAAAAATTACAAATAATTTTGAGGTTTAATAAAAGATATTATTGAATATATATATTTTTTCTACCCACCAAATAGAACATGTACTTTAAAATATTTTAGAACATTTAGAAAAACTAACAATTTCTATGTCATAAAGAAAATACAAACCTTAACAATTATCATAGAATAAAAGCTTATAGACTTCATTCTTTGACATCTATGAAATAAAATATCATTGAGTACTAGTAATCAAATATTCATACATGAAGTTAAAATTTAAAAATATATTTCTACATTTTAAATGAAAAATAATTAACTATAATAAATATGAAATACTTAGATCTCAATGTCAACACATAACATGGTACATTCCTAAACTTACAGTGTGCAACTAAAAGAATATTTATAAAGAGACATGCATGCTACGTACCTGTGTTAAAAAGTCGATAGTGTACTAGCTTTTCAACCCAAGAGTTTAGAAATGAAATAGTGCATTCTTGTATAAAAAAGCAAATGAAAATATAAGAGCAGAACACTTACAAATAGAAAGTACAGGGACAACAGAGAAGACTAACATAACCCAAAGTAGATTTTTTGATTAGCCTAATAAAATATATACATCCCCAGCAAGACTGATCCTTCAAGAAATAGAAACAAGGAGAGACAGAAGAAAAAAAAGAGAATAAAAATCATTGACTACAGATGTGACAACAATTTTAAATATTACTAGAAAATGTTGTGCATAGTATTGTGCTAATAAGTTAAAGACATGAATATAAGGGATAGTGTACCAGATAGTTTAAGATCCAAGGATAAACAAAAATTCAAGAATCTAAATATTACTATAATTTGTAATTTAGAAATTCTTCCCTATATAACACAGGGACTAGATGATTTTATTTATTGTTAATTATATTTTGTTTTATTTGCTTTCATTTTTAAAATTTTAATGGCGATAAGAGTACGTAACATGTAATTTATCTTCAATAAACTCTTAAACTCACTCTGTAGTATTAACTGTAGGCACAATGTCATAGAGCAGGTTTCTAGAACCTATGCATCTTGCATAGCTGGAACCGTATATCTCTAGATTATGGTAAATACTTATTTTAGCTTATTTTAAGTAAGATATTTTGTATCTTTTAGCACTTAAAAAAGAAGCGTCATTTTCTCATTCCATTTTATGAGGCAAATGTAGCTGTGATAGCAAAAGCAGACAAGGGTGATATGAAGATGCCATAAGCTAATTGTGATTATAAATATAGATACAAATATTTTAAATTAAATGTTACTAAACTGAATCCAGCCATTATTTAAAAATACATCCTAATGACATTGCATTATTCCAGGAATACAAAGATGACTTAACATTAGAGTATCCCTTAATATAGCTTCCCATATTGAAAGTTTAAACAAGGATTTTTGTATGACAACAGGAACAAATGAACGCAGAGATGTGATAAAGTTCAATAGCAGTAAAAATCAGTTACTTCTGGAAATCCAGAAAGTGACAGGAATTTCCTTAAGGCAGATAAATTTAGCTTTCAACAGTAATAGCAAACCTCAACCTTAATGAAAAATATTAGAAGAGTCACTGTAAATTAGAACAAAAAAAAATCATAGATTATCCTCTGTTCTGATTGTCTTCAACATTGACCTGAAAGTTGTCTTAGCCAGTGAAAAATAGCAAGAATACATTTTAAAAGGTACAGTTATCAAAAAGAGAAATAAAATTGTCATTAATGACAGATGATTTTCCAAATAGAAAATTAAAGGAAAATCTTCTGACAAATTACTAGAGTTCTAGATGTTGAAGAGGGTACAACTTTTGCATCAATTGAGAGCATTAAAGAGATTGACAGAAGTCAAAATACCTCCTTTGTTACTGAAAGGTTTTTATGGCTAAAAGCATGAGTCAGAAGAGCCTGCTTTTACTCCTTGTCTCATTACCCACTCCCTGTCTAGATGATTCATATAAGAAAAAGCTTCAGTCCCCAGTGTAGGTAGACACGCTGGCCAAGGCTCCTATCTTTCAGTGGTCTGTGATGGAGAGGAGAGTGAACAGGTGAAGAAGGGCATGCTGCTGTGTTTAACACTTTTGGTAGGGTCGAACCAAAGGAAACGTATTACAATAACTGTCCTCCACTAAAAGATCATTCTCTCTAGTCCATTATAAGAGTGAATGATGGTATAGCATAAATGTTTAGAAAAAATTCATCCCCTTAGATGTCAGGAAAATGAAGAATTATCTCTCAATGAACAAAACCCAATAAACTAATAACATTTAAAGCTTCTGGATAAAAACTAATTATATTTCTGTATCTGTAACAAATTTTGAAGTGTAATAAAAATAAGAAGATACCATTTACTACAGCAACAAAAGCTATAAATATAAAACTACAAATCAATTTAAAACAAAAATAGGCATAAGAACTTTATAAAGAATATGAAAAAAACTTTATCAAAAGACCTACAATAAATCCTAAGTAAATGGAGATATAACATGTTCAGGTTGAGGAAGTCTCAATATCATAAAGACGGAAATCCAAATAAAATTATAAATCAAAAGCAAGCACAGTAAAAATTCAACAAGGTTTTTACATGGAATGTGAAAATTCTCAGAAGCAAAAGGAAAGTTAGATTTTTGACAACAGACTCAGGAGAGGATATCTTATGTCTCTAGTCAAAGAAATGCAGATTAAAATAAAATATGTATGCCCACTCTTAACACTGGAAAAATCTATATGTCTACAATGAGCAAGTGCTGCTGTGCACGAAAAAAAAATTCATTAGATATTGTTGAGGGTGGGTATATACTTAAAACAACTTGGGAGAATAATTTGATATCTAATCAACCTAAAAATATTTCTTTCCCTAAGGCCCCAGTAATGCTATTTACATCTATTGTAGGCATAAATGTACATTTACATATATATATGAAAACATATAGATGATATTGATTACTATTTGAAATGATGAAAACATGAAAAGCACCCTACTGTCTGCAACAGGGAACTGCAAAGTTATTTCATTTTTTCACAGAAAAGAACCATAAAGACTAATTGAAATAAACTTCTTCTGAATGTTTAAACATGTATATATTTCAGAACCATAATATTATGTGAAAAATTCAAACAGTATATAACAATATTTACCATATGATCTCATTTATGTTTGTTTACAAATAATAATACAAATGTTTTATTAATGCTACCACCAAATGAGGTAAAAATTTAAAAACATACATGAATATGATGCATATCAACATTATGATATGATTAATTTAGGAGGACTGTTGAGTGTGAAGGAAAGCAGTGGGGCTTTATTAGACTCCCTAATATTGCATTTTATTTCAAAAAAGATATCTGAAACAAATATGGCAAATTGTAAACACTAGTTTATTCTCAGCATAGGTACACACTGAGTATCATATTACTTTATATATAATTTTATATTTTCATAATAAAAATGTAAAAAGTTAACTGATTATAAGAAGAGTAAAGCTTTTAATTCAAAATATTTTTAAAAACCAGTGACAGGAGAAATGGGATAAGTGAGGCAAATATGCTCATACAGCCTCAAAAATAAAGGACTTCATGTTATATTATATTAAAATTTTTGGGAAAAACACTAGAAAAATAGCTTTCCCTTATTTAATAATGTCTTTATTGGAAAAACGAATTAAAAAGTGAACACATTTGAAAAAGAGAAAAATACAAAATGAACTAGGCTATTTCTTTTATTTTATATATATATGTATATATTTATATATATTTTACTTTTTTACAAATTTTACTTTAGGTTCTGGGATACACATGCAGAACATGTAGGTTTGTTACATAGTATACACATGCCATGGTGGTTTGCTGCACCTATCTACCTGCATCAAGGTTTTAAGCCCCAAATGCATTAGGTATTTGTCCTAATGCTCTCCCTCCCCTTGTCCCCCACCCCCCAACAGGCCCTGGGCTGTGATGTTCCCCTCCCTGTGTCCATGTGTTCTCATTGTTCAACTCTCACTTATGAGTGAGAACATGCGGTGTTTGGTTTTCTGTTCTTGTGTTAGTTATCTGAGAATGATGGTTTCCAGCTTCATTCATGTTCCTGTAAAGGACATGAACTCATTCTTTTTTATGGCTGCATAGTATTCCATGGTGTATATGTGCCACATTTTCTTCATCCAGTCTATAATTGATGGGCATTTGGGTTGGTACCAAGTCTTGGCTATTGTAAATACTGCTATATAAATGTCTTGTTTTGAGAGTGTCTCTTTATATCGTTTGCCCACATTTTGATGGGGTTGTTTGTTTTATTCTTGCAAATTTGTTTAAGTTCCTTGTAGTTTCTGGATATGAGACCTTTGTCAGATGGATAGATTGCAAAAATTTTCTCCCATTTGGTAGGTTGCCTGTTCACTCTGATGATAGTTTCTTTTGCTGTTCAGAAGCTCTTTGACTTAATTAGACCCCATTTATCAATTTTGGCTTTTGTTGCAATGGCTTTTGGTGTTTTAGTCATGAAGTCTTTGCCCACATCTACGCCCTGAATGGTATTACCTAGGTTTTCTTTTAGGGTTTTTATAGTTTTAGGTTTTACATTCAAGTCTTTAATCCATCTCGAGTTAATTTTTGTATAAGGTGTAAGGAAAGGGTCCAGTTTCAGTTTTCTGCATATGACTAGCCAGTTTTCCCAGCACCATTTATTAAATATGGAATCCTTTCCCCATAGCTTGTTTTTGTTAGGTTGTCAAAGATCAGATGGTTGTAGATGTATGGTGTTATTTCCGAGGCCTCTGTTCTGTCCCATTGGTCTATATATCTGTTTTGATACCAGTGCCATGCTGTTTTGGTTACTGTAGCCTTGTAGTATAGTTTGAAGTCAGGTAGCATGATGCCTCCAGGATTTTCTTGGCTATATGGCCTCTTTTTTGGTTCCATATGAAAATTAAAGTAGTTCTTTCTAACTCTGTGAAGAAAGACAATGGTAGCTTGAGGGGGTAACATTGAATCCATGAATTACTTTCAGGAGTATGGCTATTTTCATGATATTGATTCTTCCTATCCATGAGCATGGAATGTTTCTCCATTTGTTTGTGTCCCCTCTTATTTTCTTGAGGAGTAGTTTATAGTTCTCCTTGAAGAGGTCCTTCACGTCTCTTGTAAGTTGTATTCCTAGGTAATTTACTCTCTTTGTAGCAGTTGTGAATGCGAGTTCACTCATGATTTGGCTCTCTGCTTGTCTATTTTTAGTGTATAGGAATGCTTGTGATTTTTCACACGCTGATTTTGTGTCCTGAGACTATGCTGAAGTTGCTTATCAGCTTAAGGAGATTTTAGGATTAGACGATGGAATTTTCTAAACATACAATCATGTCATCTGCAAACAGAAAAAATTTGACTTCCTCTCTTCCTATTTGAATACGCTTTGTTTCTTTCTCTTGCCTGATTGCCCTGCCCAGAACTTCCAATACAATGTTGAATCATAGTGGTGAGCTGAGAGAGGGTATCCATGTCTTGTGCCAGTTTTTAAAGGGAATACTTCTAGCTTTTGCCCATTCAGAGCAATATTGGCTGTGAGTTTGTCATACATAGCTATTATTATTTTAAGGTATGCTCCATCAATACCTAGTTTACTGAGAATTTTTAGCATAAAGTGGTGTTGAATTTTATTGAAGACCTTTTCTCCATCTATTGAGATAATCCTGTGGTTTTTCTCATTGCTTCTGTTTATGTGATGGATTATGTTTATCGATATGCATATGTTGATCCAGCCTTGCATGCCAGGGATGAGGTTGACTTGATCACGATGGATAAGCTTTTTGATGTGCTGTTGGATTCAGTTCACCAGTATCTTATTTTATTTTCATCAGGGATATTCGCCTGAAATTTTCTTTTTTGTTGTGTCTCTGCCAGGTTTTGGTATGAGGATGATGCTGATAAAATGATTTAGTGGGGAGACCCTCTTTTTCTATTGTTCAGAATAGTTTCAGAAGGAATAGTACCAGCTCTGCTTTGTACCTCTGGCAGAAATAGGCTGTGAATCTGTCTGGCTCTGACTTTTTCTTGTTGTTATTGCTCTATTCAGAGATTCAGCTTCCTCCTGATTTAGTCTTGGGAGGTTGTATGTGTCCAGGAATGTATCCGTTTCTTCTAGATTTTCTAGATTATTTGTGTAGAGGTGTTTATAGTATTCTCTGATGGTAGTTTGTATTTCTGTGGGATCAGTGATAATACTTTTTTGTCATTTTTTATTGTGTCTCTGATTCTTCTCGCTTTTTTCTTTATTAGTATGGCTAGCAATCTATCTATTTTGTTAATCTTTTAAAAATCAGCTCCTGGATTTATTGGTTTTTTTGGAGGGTTTTTCTTGTCTCTATCTCCTTCAGTTCTGCTCTAATCTTAGATATTTCTTGTCTTCTGCTAGCTTTTGAATTTGTTTGCTCTTGCTTCTCTAGTTCTTTTAATTGTGATGTTAGGGTGTCCATTTTAGATCTTTCCTGCTTTCTGATATGGGGATTCAGTGCTATAAATTTCCCTCTACACACTGCTTTAGCTGTGTCCCAGAGATTCTAGTACATTGTCTCTTTGTTCTCATTGGTTTCCAAGAACTTCTTTATTTCTGCCTTAATTTCGTTATTTACCCAGTAGTCATTCAGAAGCAGGTTGTTCAGTTTCCATGTAGTTGTGAGGTTTTGAGTAAGTTTCTTAATCCTGAGTTCTAATTTGATTGCACTGTGGTCTGAGAGGCTGTTTGATATGATTTCTGTTCTTTTGCATTTGCTGAGGAGTGTTTTACTTCCAATTACGTGGTCAACTTTAGGATAGATGCTATATGGTGCAGAGAAAAATGTATATTCTGATGATTTGGACTAGAGAGTTCTGTAGATGCCTATTAGATCGCTTGATCCAGAGCTGAGTTCAAGTCCTGATTATCCTTGTTAATTTTCTGTCTTGTTGATCTGTCTAATATTGAGAGTGGGGTGTTCAAGTCTCCCATTATTATTGTGTGGGAGTCTAAGTCTCTTTGTAGATCTCTACGAACTTGTTTTATGTATGTGGGTGCTCCTCTATTGGGTGCATGTATATTTATGGTAGTTAGCTCTTTTTGTTGCATTGACCCCTTTACCATTATGTAATGCCCTTCTTCGTCTTTTTTGATCTTTGTTGATTTAAAGTCTGTTTTATCAGAGACTAGCATTGCAACCCCTGCTTTTTATTTTTGCTTTGCATTTGCTTGGTAAATATTCCTCCATCCCTTTATTTTGTGCCTATGTGTGTCTTTGCATGTAAGATGGGGCTCCTGAATATAGCACACTGACAGATCTTGACTCTTTATCCAATTTGCCAGTCTGTGTCTTGTAATTGGGGCATTTAGCCCCTTTACATTTAGGGTTAATATTGTTATGTGTGAATTTGATCCTGTCATTGTGATGCTAGCTGGTTATTTTGCACACTGGTTCATGCAGTTTCTTCAGAGTGCCATTGGTCTTTATATTTTGGCATGTTTTTGCAGTGGCTGGTACTGGTTTTTCCTTTCCATAATTAGTGTTTCCTTCAGGAGCTCTTGTAAGACAGGCCTGGTAGTGACAAAAATCCCTCAGCATTTGCTTGTCTGTAAAGGATTTTATTTCTCCTTTGCTTATGAAGCTTAGTTTGCCTGGATATGAAATTTTGGGTTGAAAATTCTTTTCTTTAATAATATTGAATATTGGCCCGCACTCTCTTATGGCTTGTAAGGTTTCTGCAGAGAGACCCACTAGTAGTCTGATGGGCTTCCCTTTGTAGTTAACCTGACCTTTATCTCTGGCCGCCCTTTACATATTTTTTCCTTTATTTCAACATTCGAGAATCTGATGATTATGTGTCTTGGGGTTGCTCTTCCCAAGGAGTACCTTAGTGGTTTTCTCTGTACTACCTGAATTTGAATGTTGGCCTGTCTTGCTAGGTTTGGAACATTCTCCTCAATAAAATCCTGAAGTGTGTTTTCCAGTCTGGTTCCATTCTCCCCATGACTTTCAGGTATACCAATGAATTGTAGGTTTGGTCTTTTCACATAGTCCCATATTTCTTGGAAGCTTTGTTCATTCTTTTATTCTTTTTTTCTCTAAACTTGTCTTCATACTTTATTTCAGTAAGTTGATCTTCAATCTCTGATTTCCTATCTTCTGCTTGATTGATTTGGCTATTTATACTTGTGTATGCTTTACGAAGTTCTTGTGTTGTGTTTTTCAGCTCCAGCAGGTCATTTATGTTCTTCTCTCAACTAGTTATTCTAGTTAGCTGTTCCTGTAACCTTTTATCAAGGTTCTGACCTTCCTTGCATTGAGTTAGAATATGCTCCTTTAGTTCAGAGGAGTTTGTTATTACACACCTTCTGAATCCTACTTCTGTCAATTCATCAAACTCCTTCTCCATCCAGCTTTGTTCTCTTGCTAGACAGGAGTTGTGATCCTTTGGAGGAGAAGAGGCATTCTAGTTTTTGGAATTTTCAGCATTTTTGCACTGTTTTTTTCATCTTCATGGATTTATCTACCTTTGATCTTTGTAGCTGATGACCTTTGGATGCGGTTTTTGGGTGGATGTCCCTTTTTGTTAATGATGTTATTGCTTTCTTTTAGTTAGTTTTTCTTCTAGTGGTCAGGCCTCTCTCCTGCAGGTCTGCTGTAGTTTGCTGGACGTCCACTCCAGACCCTGTTTGCCTAGGTGTCACCAGTAGATCTTGCAGAACAGCAATGATTGCTACCTGCTCCTTCCCCTGGAAACTTCATCCCAGAAGGGCACTGGCCTGATGCTAGCCAGAGCTCTCCTGTATGAGATGTCTGCCGACCCTTGCTGGGAGATCTCTCCCAGTCATGAGGCAAAGGGGTCAGGGACCCACTCGAGGAGGCAGTCTGTACCTTAGCAGAGCTCGAGTGCTGTGCTGTGAGAATTCTCCTTGTCAAGGTCTGCTGCTCTCTTCAGAGCCAGCAGGCAGGAACATTTAAATCTGCTGAAGCTGTGCCCCCAGCCACCCCTTCTGCCAGGTGCTCTGTCCCAGGGAGATGGGAGCTTTATCTATAAGTCTCTGACTGCGGCTGATGCCTTTTTTTCAGAGATGCACTGCCCAGTGAAGAAGAGTTTAGAGAGGCAGTCTGGCCACAGCCACTTTGCCGAGTTGTGGTGAGTTCTGCCCAGTCTGAACTTCCTGGCCTCCTTAGCATTTTCAGGGGAAAACCGTCTACTCAAGCCTCAGTAATGGTGGACGCCCCCTCCCTGCCAAGCTCAAGCATCCCAAGTCAACTTCAGACTGCTGTGCTAGCAGTGAGAATTTCAAGCCAGTGGTTCTTAGCTTGCTGGGCTCTGTGGGAGCAGGACCTGCTGAGCGAGACCACTCACTTGGCTCCCTGGCTTCAGCCCCCTTTCCAGAGGAGTAAAGGGTTCTGTCTCGCTGGGGTTCCAGGTGCCACTGGGGTATGAAAAAAAAAACCCTGCAGCTATTGACTTAGGCTATTTCAAGTGAATACATGGAGGTGGAGAGAGGTGCTAGCAACAAAAATAACAACCAAAAAAGATAAAATATTTATCTGAGATTTTAAATATCAATGATGATATATTATCTTTTTTTGTAACTTACATATACAAGCTTAGATAATTATTTTTAAAAGAAAACTGAAATAATCACTCGGATAGTAAGCTTATGCTTCATTTTTTAATATTAGGTACATGCCAAAATAAATTGCATAGCCCATGCAAGAGAATGTCATTAAGTTTCTAGTAATGGCCACTCTGACTGGGTAAGACAATATCTCATTGTGGTTTTTATTTGCATTTCTCTAATGACTAGTGATGTTGAGCATTTTTTTGTCCACCTCTTGAGTATTTGTATGCCTTTTTTTAAAGAGATGTTTATTCATGACCTACCACCACTTATAAATTATTTTGCACCCTATAAACTTGTAGAAAAATATTAAAAATAAAATCAGAAATTTGTGATAGACTTTCTGTTATAAATTTTATCTAGGGCTACAGTTAATATTCGGAACATAACTGAAGGGAATATATAATGATATTAATGTTTGAATGACTTGTACAGATGCAAGTTTTTGTAAATTAAAACAATTATTAGCTATAGAAATGAGTATTCAATGTTTTTTAATCCATTAACAATAACGAGAAACAAATACATTTAACTGGATTTAAGATAAATATGCATCCCTAAATCTACTAGAGTTTCTTTGAAGTATCTGTGACATGCCAATAATAGTTAAGTATTTGATCTTAATTTGCATAACATTTAAGTAGTTCGTAATGCATTTCCATTTTATTAAGAACCTTACTCATAGGTTCTTAAAAATGATATTCTGAAGTATCCTAAACAAATGCTAGTATTCCAATTTTATAGCTGAAAAATTTTATAGATGATATAGCCAATAAATGCTTTTTTAAAATGAAAGTTTAAAAAGTGAAAATTTTTTATTCAAAATTATACCAGGTTATCTTTCTTCTAATTACTACTAATCAAATTATATTATCTCATTCAAAACACAATTTACAAAAATTGTTCCAGATTTTTGCTTAACAAACTTTGTCTTTTGACAAAATGTCTGTGCAAAATTACATGTATCACAAATGTTTATCTTGGATTTATGAGTATAATCTAAGGCAGTCAAAGAATTACACAGCTACAAGTTCATACTGCTAGAGACTTGATACAATTCAACTGAGAAAAAATAATAAAATAAAATTCTATATCTCTTTCCCATGTTTATTATCAGCTAGTGGCTGGACAAAAAAGCACGGGATCAAGTTATTTGGTAAGAGCGGATTAAATTAATCAGTTTAAATTAGGCTACCTGTAAAATACAGTAGAAATTAAAGAATAGAAGAGTTAATGGGATTGTAATTAAACTTAAAAAATATATTGCACAAAATATTTACTTTGATGTTTTGCTTGTACCTGCAAGATTAGAGACCCTTTAGTCTTAACTACATTCACTGTTTCTTCTTAGTTTTCTCTGTGCTTTTTAAAGTATTGCTTTCTATATCTTTTATCCCCATTCATCCTTCCGTTTTTCTCTGTTTACTTCTTGTCCTTCATTACATTATATGCCAAACTCAGGTATTCAAATGTAAAGATTCATAGGCAAATATGTCATGTTGCTTAAGGAGCTCTAATTTTCATTCTCAATCTGTGCCTTAAAACTAGAACTTTCTGAGCAACAATTGTAAGAGCATTTAATCCAATCTGATACGGGGAATGGCTGAAGAAGATGCATTTACTCTGCTTCCAGACTGGTTCTTGTTCTCTCTCACTCCCTACTTTTTTTCAGGCTCTCTCAAATTTGTTATCTTTTAGTTTTTCTCTGGTTTCAAGTCATTTACCTTCCTGTGGCCATTTGAAATCCTGTTTCTCTCATTTTACCCTCAATGCTTTCTATTCTTTGGTGTGTAGCTACTCTTTGGTTCTTGAGGTAACTTTATGTCAGCGAATTCTAGTAACTACTTTGTTTGCTTTAAGCCTCTACCAGAAACATCCCACTAGACTCGTAAAAGGACTGGTTCACCCCCAACCCTCTGCAAGTAGCAAAGGTAGGGGATTATTTATTATCAGCCTGTATATAAATAACTACCATCCCAGATAGAAATTACATTGCCCTAAAGAAATGCGAAATAAGAGTTGGTTTAGGAAGGAAGCAATTGATCATAAAATAGTATTAGTAATGACATATTGGGTAATAAGAATTTCACTATTTGAACAGTTGACTTAAGGAAAAAGAGTAGCTTAGTGAGGTGAAGTTTCATTCCTGTGAGATTCTTCAGGTGAAATTCAAGTTTACATCCAACTGATCACTAGTATATCGGAAGCATTTTGCGCTCACTGTAATAATGACAGGTAATGATATATTTTGTCCTGTGATATTTAATATCAATAATCTGTGCTCTAAAAATTATTTCATTTTGTGTAGCTCACTTAATTTCCTAATATAAAAAACTCTCATTAAGAAAGCCACACTGGGAAATTAAATGCTTCATACATATTATAACACACCCTGCTTTTATCTAGAATTTATACTAACAGACAGTGGGTAAAATGACATAGAATCATACAAGTGGTTCAAAAAATATTCAATTGGAATAGACATATTAGGAAAGATATAAAAATTTTAAATAATTTAGAAATAGCAATTGATAATACTGTATGTAACGTAGAATGATGATTATAAGAAAGACTATAATTCTCATTCTTAAATCTTTTTTTAAAAAATAGGTGATTTTCCTGTACCTGGAAGCAATTTTCTTGAATAAATAATCAGCGGCTTTTGGATATGAAGGTAATTTTAGAAGTCATCTATTCAAAACCTTTAGAGATGAGAAAGCTTCCTTCCCGGAGACTGATTTCTGGCAGGGACATATGACTAAGTAACAGCAAAAAAATAGAACTATACTCTATACCTTTTGCTTTCCTGAACAATATTCATAATATTATTATTATTTTAGTAATATATTTTTTCTTAAGTTATTTGGTTTGAAGCTTTGAGGAAAAATAATTACTATGAAAAATCTAGGGTATTACAAAAAGAGGTAAAGTTCAAGCCCAGAGATACTGTCTCCAAGGCAGTTTTACTCTTTAAAAATATGATATCTAGTAAACATAATTTTGATGAGGCTTCCATATATTTAGAGGGGGTCAGATTAACCATGCTTATAATAAAGTGGTGCTCTATTTTATTCTAAGTAAAATGTTTGCTTTAGGTCAGAAAAACATACAGAAAATGAACTTACCTCTTTCCACTTAAATCTAAAGCAGTTTGAACATTGTAACTCATGACTTAAGAAATAATTATATTAATAAATAATTTTACCTAAAATGAAAAAAGCACAAAAGAAATCAAATGGTTAAAATTACTTTGATAATAATTTAAACATTAAAAGAGAAGAGCACTAAATAATACAGTCAAATTCCTACATGAAATGAACCAATATTTTGACATAGGGCTTTTTTCATAATGTTTAAAGTTAAAAGACAGAGATCCTGATCTGATACTTCTTGAGGAAATAACTTCCTCAGCTGTAAAATGCTCATGACAGACTAGGAATCACAAGAATATAAGACAGTCTTGCAAAAGCAAGAGCACAATATGGCAAGCGAATTAACATGCAGAACAGAATATTGGTTATTGTTAAACTGTCAGATCCACTTACTAACTAAGAATATAGGAGCATGAACACTGTAAAACTGTGCCCGAGCTAATGGAATTTGGATATTGAAAAAATAGAACTCCATTTACAAAATCAGTTGTTCAGAATACAAATAGATCAAGTGAATGAATTTATAAATGAATACAAATTTCATTCCCTAGTAAACATTGCTATGAAGCATTCCCTATGAGACATCAAATTAAAAAGGGTTATTCAAATATCTGAACTGGGATCAAGAGGATGTGTATGTCAAACTATTATGAAGCAGATAAACATATTGTATAGTACCTAAAGCAGGACTAGTTGCTCCTTTCTGTATATGTAACTAACCAAATGAATTTAGTTACTGTTATTCCAGACCAGAAGACTGGAATACAGTGACTCCTATCAATTTACATTTCCTATTTAAATGTTTCTCTATATCATCTATTTGATCTTTCATTTCTCTAGAGAAAGTTCACTGATTTCCAGAGGAATTATAAATAGAAGTAATCCATTTAGCTAAGACAAAAAAGACAATAGAACGTATTGAAATTTTATTATAAAAAGAAACCGAATTTATATCCAATAGAAAAAAAATGTTTCCTCATCATTCATGTATTATCCAGAAAATCTTAACATTTTTGATAAAATTACTAGTCTCTCACCTGGGAATAGATGTGTGAATACTTTATATGGTGTCTTTAACTTAATGAGTTATCATGGAATAGAAAGTTTTTAAGCCTGAATTACTCAGTACTATTCTACTTTTTAAATTAATTCAAATCTAATTCAATACTATTAAATTAGTATTAATCTAGTATTAATTTATTTATTATTATACTTTCTCAATAGAACCAAGCACAATGTTAAACATACTATATAGTTTTATTTATGTTTCATAATGTATGGTTTAATGGACACTAATAACAATTTGTGGATTTCTTGCATAATAATGACATACAGAACTCTAATAGAAAACTTTCACTGATTACATATGTATCAGTGACCATAATTTGTCGTGTTCATGTGGTATATTTTGTGATCTTCACAAGCTTATAATGAGGGAAATACTCCCAGCATTATTCTTCTCAATAAAGATGAAGAAACAGATGCTTAGAGAGATTAGATAAGTGGCCCCAAGTCACTAACCCAGATACTAAGCAGCAGTGTTGATACTGGTAGCAGACCCGTCTGCTTCCAAAACCTGTGCTTCTGACCAGTTAACATCTTTGTTTCTAATGTGTGTGGCTTCTATGGGTACCCACATAGAATGGGTACAGTGTTGAACATGACACATCTGTAGCCATGCTTCCCTCATTAGTCCATATCAGAAAAGAAGAGATGGTTTTCCCCATGTCTATCTCTCATCCCTCTGATTGTACTCTGCCTTCTCTGTGTGTCAACTACTCCCAAATATTTAGTGCATTCCTAGTTTTCTCCTCAGTGCATCTGTATTCTGGGTTGTGCCTACCTGATAACCTTAACATCAGTGCAGTTGTTTCCCTTTTAATATGTGAGGTATCCTTAATAACTCATTCATGTTTACAGTTCATATAAGTAAAATATGTCAATTCTAATTTTAAAGTAAAACACACCCACTTGTCTCTATCTTCATGTCTTCCTTAACTTTAGTCCAATTCATAGGCTTCTAAACCAGTCATCTAAAATCCCTTTGCCTTCATTTTTTCTCCTTATATTTGTTCTCCAGACAGCAACCAGGTTGATTTTTTAAAATACACAAAGGTAAGCAGTTAACACACTGGAGTCATACTCCATGATGGCTAGTTGAAGAAATTCACCATTCTGTAGGAAATAGGGTTTGTATGGCTGCCTAAAGATCCATGAAGTTTGACTGCCATGGAGCAATCCCCATTACCACTCCAAATCCTGGTTTCTGCACCATGCCTCTACTGGGAGGGCCTCTCATTCCTCTACCCAGCCCACCTTGAGGGCCTCCAGGACCCAGATGATTATCTCATAAGAAAAATATGGAACACTTCATGAATTTGCATGTCATCCTTGCACAGGGGCCATGCTAATCTCCATATTATTCCAATTTTAGTATATATGCTGCTGAAGCAAGCATCAAACTAATTTTTACATGAGTAATACCTACATATAAACTACAACATACATGCACGTAAACACTAAAACGGTACAAACATAGAGTGAAAAGTTAAAATTCTTCCCACAACTGTTGATTGTGTTAGGTTGGTGCAAAAGTCATTGTGGTTTTCACCAAGTTACTTTCAAAAACCACAATTACTTTTGCACCAACCTAATAGCTGACACATATGTGAAAATTGTTGTGTTTTGATCCTGGATGCCTTATAGAATTCTTGTAACTGTTTTTTACCACAACTGAGTACATTGACTCTTGGAATAAAAATTATATTTCCTGCAAAATATACGTTTAGGTGATTTATTAACTATATATAACTTTTCCTTTCTGGTTTATTGTATTGGCTAGATCCTAAAGATGATGCTGGGTAGACACTGTGAAAGAGGGCATCCTTCTCTTTTTCCCAATTTAATAAGAGTGCTTCTGAAAGTTCATATATGTGTATTGAAGTTTTTAGAGGATTCCATTCATTAAACAGAGGAGTTGCTTTCTTCTCTTAGCATGGTAAATGCTGAGTGAATGAATAAAGAAAATGTAATATATACAAACAATGGAAAATCCTTCAGCCATAAAAAGGAAGGAAATCCTGTTCTTGATGACGACATAAATGAACCTGGAAAACCTATGTTAAGAGAAATGTCAGGAACAGAAAGACAAATACCACATAATATCATTTATATATGGAATCCAAAAAAGTTGAACTCACAGAAGCAAAATGGTGGTTTCCAGGAGCTAGGGGATTGGTCTAGCAAGATGTTAGTCAAAGGATACAAAATCTCAGATGGAAGAGATAAGTTCAAGCGTTCTATTGTATAGCATGATGACTATAGTTAACAACAATCTACTATATACTTGCAAATTACTGAGTACATTTTAAATTTCTCACTACCAAAAAAAAGTATGTGAGGTAGTGTATGTATAAAGTAGCCACTCCACAATGATTTGACAGATATAGCAAAATATCATGTGGTACACCATAAATACATACAATTTTTATTTGTCAGTCTAAAAAAGGAGTTGATCAATAGTAACGATTGATGAAAACATTTTAACTAGATCTGAGATATTATGGATTTTTGTTGAAGTGCATTAGGGAAGTGCCTTAGGAAGGAAAATTTTTGTATTCCAAGTGTGGTTGATAGAGTTGAATTACAGTAAGATTTTGTTTTAAATTACCTTTAAAAAAAAGTACATAGCTAGGTGTGGTGGCACATAGCTGTTGTCCTAGCTGCTTGAGAGGCTGAGGGAAGAGGACTGCTTAACCCAGGAGTTTTGAATCTAGTCTGGGCAGCATAGTGAGAACCCATCTCTTAAAAAGTAATTACCTTTTTAAACCTAAGAAATTAGCTCTAGTTGGTCAAAAAGTATGATTATTTTAAAATTACCGCATTTATTTGATATATTTTAAAATTTGAGTGTTTGTATTCATGTTCACATTGAACATCATAAATGAAATTTTCATCATATATAAGATTATTTTATAGTTTTTGTTTGCTTTCCTTTGCTAATTCTGTTTTGCCTGTTAGCCTCTAAGCATTCTTATTTCCCATATTTGTGTCTAGATTAAGAAAAGCAAATGTTTGTTTTTTAAGACTTTAAAGTTGGTTAGAAGCAGTTTTATGTTATAAATTAACCTTTCTCGTTCTTTACTTTGGTCATCAGTATCTGGTTTATAAAAATAAATATTTTCAATATTTTCGTAACTTTTATAGTTGAAAGCAAGAATTTAATGTTCTATACTCCTCTCTTGGATATCTTTAGCTTTGAAACAATACATATTAGGTTTGAAATTGTCTTTTGAGAATATCTTTGATATTTTTCTCTTGGATTTGATACAGAGTGCTATTATTTTTCATATATAATGTACACAGATATGCATAGAAATTACCAAACTTTAAATGTACATATTAGTGATATGGGTTGTTTGGTCAAGTTTTAAAAAATTATTTATTTTTCATATTAAGCCAATATCTTTTATAGATTGATGGATATTTTCTTTGTGGCCTAATACCATCAATGACTTCCAATTCTATAGGATTCATTGTAAAGAATAGTTTATGCTTCTTTGGATTCAGAGTTCTCCATGTATATGTGTATATATATATATATATATATGGCTATGTTATTCAAATTCTTTATTTTCTTCTTGGTCCCTCCTGTGTTCTGACAAGACCCTGTTATTGTCTCATCAAAATATTTATCTCTGTTTGTACTAATTGCCTATGTATCTGTCATTTACTTCTCTATTTTGTAAATACTCCTTGAATGCAGTCAACATTTTGTCCCCAGTTTAGTACGTGGCTCACAATAATTAGTATGTCAAGTATAGTACATGACTCACAATAATTCTCAATATTATTTGTTTAGTGAATGAACATTCAGTAATTGGCTAATGTTCACCATTTTCTTAAGAGTTTCAATAATCTAGAATTTAGTGTGAACAAACTTAGTGTGAACAAGAACATTTTCTCATTCCACCTTGATGTCAATAGATCAATTCCTCATAAATATTGAACTATTATAAAAATTGTATGTGATTATTTTCTTTTTGTTTTGTTGCAAAGCTAGTGTAGTTAGCTTTGGGGGGTTAATATTATTGATTACTTATTAGTTAATCCTGATGACTGAAACATAATTACAGTTGTCTCTGAATATCTAAAATATATTAGGAAATTAAGCAGATATTTAAGTTTAATAAATAATTTACTCCACTATCTGATAGAACAATTCATCTCAAACATCCTTTCTCAGGAAGTCTTATACATTTCCCTGATTTGATCCTTCATGATTTCTTTTAGTTTGTGTGGAATTGTACACATTTTCTTGGCTTTTTGATGGAATGAGTCAGATTCTACTAAGAATGATAAGCCTAATTTCCCTTTGTAGCACTTATAGTTAGTCTCTTCTACCTCAGTGGTACACAAAGAAACCCTGGGGACCTTTTACCTCAATAGTAAAATATTTCCACTGGCACAAGTTTTTCACTAGAACAGCCCACCAGTGAGCTTTAGAGCACATATAAATGTTGTTTTCCCTGTAGCAGCCTGGCTGACTTTCCCTTTCACCGAAAACCCCAGGGATTTGATGTGAATCATTCCCATTGAGGTTAATTGGACAACACATTGAGAAAACTGGCCATAAACTCAAACATCATCTGCTCTGATGCTAAAGACCGAATAGCACAATTGTAGTTTATTTTAATTGGCACCCTCCTGTGAAGGGAGAAAGAAGTCAATTATCAGATTATTCTAATTATCAGAAGCATGCAAGCATAACCCTGTGTTGAATGTTTTTTTTTCTTCATTCAATAACCTATATTGTTCCCTTACATTTTATTTGATATAAAATATTTAGATTAATAAATACAGCCCCTATTAACTATTATCATATGTACTGAAATGGAAATAAAATCTCTTTTAATCAAAATCTGGCTGTGATATTTTATTTACCAATGTAAAACTTAGTTCACTCATCCATTTCATATCTTGTGGACTTTTTCTATATGTCAGACGTATATTTACTTGAGAAACTATTTTTCAAATATACATATTTGATGCATATTTTTCTGGAGGCATTTTTCCTGGTTTATGTTTATTTATTAATTAGAAATATATGAGGAAGCCTAGCTCCTCTGTGAATGGACTTTATCTTCTGCAGCACCTGGATGCAACAAACTCAGTCACCTGGAGACAGGAGTGAAAACTTTGTTTTTGTAGGAAATATTACTGAAATTGTTTTAAAAATACAATTTACTAAATAATGAAAGGATTGAGATTTAAGAGGTGAGGTAAAAAATAATAACAATCTTTTCTATTAGAAAAATTTTATTTTAACTTTTTAATGTATTATCATTGACTTAATCACATAGCTTTAGCTTTGTTTCTAAGGTGCTAAATTATCTTCACCATCAAACATTCTTTACTAGAACAGCCCACCAGTGAGCTCAGGACACTGAACTGGCCGCTGGGATGTTGAAAAATGATCACTATATTCAGGATGTGTTAACAGACCTTTAAGTCAGAATATGTGTGCAATACATATAAGTTAGTATCACCAGGTCATAAACTGCCTGACAACATGGACCATATGCTGTAATATTTATCTTTTACAATTTCACATTAAGTTGAGCGTTTTAAGGAACTCATTCAATGCTTACTAGAGAACTGAGTTGAGAGTAAGTTTGTCTTAAGAATCTACTATATTCTCATGATCTGAAATCATTATTTCCTTTAACTTGTCTTATTTTCATAGAAAAGCTGGAGGTGTTTATTTTGGAAAATGAATTTACAGAGCAGTCTTTATTATCATCACTTATTAAGCCACGCCAATAAAGAAATCGGTCAAAAGAAACATAGAATATTTTATGGGAAATAATGCTCCATTTTTTTTGCATCATAAAACAACAAATTTAATCCTGACTTTCTAAGTTGCTAGTTATATGATTCTTCTCACTTTCTTGTTATATAAAATGAGAACAAAATCTAGCCACTTCAAAGGTGGTTGTGGTAATTAAATGAACTACGATAGTACCTTGGTGTCAATAAATGAAATCTGTGTATTGGTGTCAATCTCTTGAAAGTTAAGCATATTATATATTAAAAGGTCATCATTTCTCTAGCTTCACAGTGGACATTATATATAAAAAATCACCAAGCTTGTCTCTATATGGAAATAATAAGGTAATATATTTAGTTGGATTTGGGTTCTTTCCTGATGTCCCTCCCCTACCAACACTGTTCCAGAATAATCACAAAACTCCTCATAAAATTATCATATTTCAGATTTAATTTGGTTATTATGATGGTGATAACAAAATAAATCCAAATGATTTAAAGTGAGGATGGAACACTTCAACTATAAGGTCCTTTCAAGTATGCAAAATTTGCTGTCAACAAGGTTAATCATTCACTCCACTCAGCTGGCACCATCTGAGCAGTATCCCTGGAGAGAGTAGCTTGATTCACTTTGGCTATATTTTCTGAATTATGAGTAAGTCATTTCCATGGCAAGCCCAGGTGTGACCAAATCAATATAAAAATCTCACCTTTGGCCGGGCGTAGTGGCTCATGCCTGTAATCCCAGCACTATGGGAGGCGGAGGCGAGTGGATCACCTGAGGTCGGGAGTTTGACACCAGCCTGACCAACATGAAGAAACTCTGTCTCTATTAAAAATACAAAATTGGGGCCGGGCGCGGTGGCTCAAGCCTGTAATCCCAGCACTTTGGGAGGCCGAGACGGGCGGATCACGAGGTCAGGAGATCGAGACCATCCTGGCTAATATGGTGAAACCCCGTCTCTACTAAAAAATACAAAAAACTAGCCGGGTGAGGTGGCGGGTGCCTGTAGTCCCAGCTACTCGGGAGGCTGAGGCAGGAGAATGGCGTAAACCCGGGAGGCGGAGCTTGCAGTGAGCTGAGATCCGGCCACTGCACTCCAGCCTGGGCGACAGAGCCAGACTCTGTCTCAAAAAAAAAAAAAAAAAAAAAAAAAAAAAAAAAAAAAAAAAAAATTGGGAGGCTGAGGCAGGAGAATTGCTTGAACCCGGGAGGCGGAGGTTGCAGTGAGCCAAGATCGCGCCATTGCACTCCAGCCTGCACAACAAGAGAGAAACTGCGTCTCGAAAAAAAAAAAAAAAAAAATTGCTCACAGTTAGTAATTAGCATATTGTTTTCTGATTTAAAATTTTAAAAAAATCTCATCTTTGAAGTTGTGTCTCCTAGAACTACTTCTTTTACCAAGGTATCAGTAGGAGACAGAAGTTACTCATTGTTAGCTTGAACAACAACAACAACAACAAAAATTATTTAAAGAATGGGTAGGCAAACTTTTGTCTCTAAAGGGTAAGACAATAAATGTTTGAACTTTTGCAGGCCACAGATCTGTGCTCTTTCTCTACTCAATCAACTCTGTCTTTGTGGCGTAAAAGCAGCCATGGACAATATGCAAATGAATAGGAGTGTCTGTGTTTCAGTAAAACTTTATTTGCAGAACAGGTAACAGACAGCAGGCAGGATTTGGTCTATTGGCCATATTGCTGACCCCTGATATAAAACATTGCTAACTAGTAAAAAATAAAATAAATTTAATTATCATCAAAAATAGTAAAAGAGTACTTTAAATAATTTAGGAATAGCAAATATAAGGAGACTACACTACATTTAACGATGACAGAATACTCAAGGAAGAATTAAATTTGGAAGAGCCTCTATCCCCACCCTCACCCCTGAGGCTGGCTTTTAGATCTCATTGGAGAGGGTGTGGCTGTAGTTCACTACATAACAGAGGAATTTTCTGAGGTGCCATGGCCCGGCGCTGAAGCACATGAAGCTGCCTGCAGGAGCGCATAGAATCTGCTGCAGTTCCAAGAGGCTAGAGTTTAATCCAAATGCCATTAGATTAAGATTACACATTAAAGTCAGAGCTAGAAAAAAACATATACAAAGAACAGCTTCCGAATTCCAAGGGAAAATATTTGCCAATTTAGGGCAAGATACAGAAATCTACACATATAAAATGACTGTATTATATTTGCCAAAAGAACAACTAAAGGAAACACTGTTCAAAAAAAGGAAACACTGAGATATAAACTGGAATTTTGAGCAAAATAATATGGTAAGATGTATTGTTAAATCCGAATAAGAATTGCCTGTAATACCAACTAAAAATTTAATAATCTTTTTTTTGCATATTTCAAAATAAAAAGAAAATAAGACCTGTATAATGACATTCTCATGAAAGACATTTGAATTGTTGTTTAAACCCTCCTATTACTTTTCTTCGCTATGAGGAATACAGAGCTACTGATGAACTTCAAACATTAATGGACGTGTGATATAATATATAAAATAAAAAGAAGAGTGGCTACTGAAAGCACAGATTCAAGAAGGTTTGGACATGGACGCCATGTCAAGATCTTTCAAAGAGGCACTGAGGAGTATTTAGACAATCCAGCCATGGGCAATACACTAAATTGCAGAAGACTGAGTGATTGTGAAGACTGTAGTTCAGACCCAACTTTGAAATAGAAAGCTGAAATCAGAACCAAAGACAATGGGACATAAGGTAGAGAGTCTGCCATAAAAACCTGATTGGATAGAAATATGCGCTTTATCGTGGGCAATAATGCAAACGCATAGTAAACTCAATAATAACTAGGACTTTAATCCTGTCCTCAAATATTAATCTACTATAACATTAGCAGGGTGCTATTACTTTCATGGGGTAAGTTGTACAGAAGCAATGAGGTCCAAAATACGGTACTCTTTTTAAAAATTTTTTTAGATGGAGTCTCGCTCTGGTTGCCCAGGCTGGAGTGCAGTGGCAAGATCTTGGCTCGCTGCAAGCTCCGCCTCCCGGGTTCACGCCATTCTCCTACCTCAGCTTCCTGAGTAGCTGGGACTACAGGAGCCTGCCACCACGACCTGCTAAGTTTTAGTGTTTTTTTTTTTTTTAGTAGAAACAGGGTTTCACGGTGTTAGCCAGGATGGTCTCGATCTTCTCTTCGTGATCCACGCGCCTCAGTCTCCCAAAGTGCTGGGATTACAGGCGTGAGCCACTGCGCCCGGCCCAAAATACGGTACTCTTGATAGAATAAAACACCCAGACAGGTACTTAGAAGAGGAACGTATTGAAACAAATTACATAGTCTGGGGATAGGTGAATTAGTCAAGAGCAGGACCTGACAAACTACTGGCCCAATTTAGTGGCTTGTTTTTGCAAACACAGTTCTGTTAGTGATACCCATGCATTTGCATATTGTCTATGGCTGCTTCTGCTACTATGACAGAGTGGAGTAGTTGTAATTAACATTATATGGACAACAATGTCTAAAGTATTTAGTATTTGGACCTTTCCACACAAAATTTTCCAACCCCTAACCAAAAAGAACATTACAAAATTTAAAAAAAATAAAAATGATAACTGGTATTGGAAGTGGAGTTGTCTGCTATGAGATTTTCACTTAACAAAGATTGAGGTATTCAAACTGAAGAAAACAGAACTCTTATTCTCACCTAAAAAGAAGCATTAAAAACAGAAAAACCTAAAATAAGAGATAGGTATTGATTCAAGTTTCTAAGCCTCTATACTCTAAAATTACGGCCAAAAGAGGAAGTTCTGATCAAGAGTGTGGTCACAGCTGGAGATCAGGAGAGGGTAGGTGATCAGAGCCTGAGCTTTGGAATGTGGGTAAAAATCCCACCTCCCCAAATTCTTCCAGTGAATACTTCCTCTGACTATGTCAACATTTTGGAAACTGCTTTTGTGTCTGTAAGTCGATGATATTTTTTACTGTATCAGGGTTGTTTCGATGTATTCATTACCCTAGGATAAATCTCAAAGTCCTTAATACAACTTGAGAATCCTTAAAAAGTCTAGTTCGTGTCTCTGTCTACAATTTCTATCTAAATACTTTGCCTTTGTCATTGCATAATGGAATTTCATTCAGTGCCTTCTACTTTCTTGTCCCTGGACTTTTGGATTCTCATCTTCCACTAAATTTTTTTCTATCTTTAAGTTTTTTGTTTAAATATCTCTTTCTGATGTGAACCTTCTCTGACCACTAATTGGATTGCCTTTGCCATTTCCTGCATATATTTTCATATCTCACGTGTTCTCCTCTTAGCAAACATAATTAGATCCAACTCTGTATCGCCTTTAGAGCCAGAAAATAACCTTTAGTAGATAGAGAACATGTATGTCTTGTTCAAAGTTCTATACATGAAACTTGGTTTATGTAGAAAATTAACATTTAAAAAAATAGATAACAAATGAACAAATGTATTTTTTATTCTTCTCATTGCCAGTCAAAATGTGGCATTTCTTAAATCTTCTGCTGTCTCATATTCTCGTTTAAAATAAAATATTTAGAAGAATGGCCTGGTTATCAAAAAATGCATTACTCAACTTTATATAATGATCTATATGATAACTAAAATTAGGTCAACATTTTGGTGGTCAAAAAAGATAATCACACAAAGTGCTCAAGACAGCATCTAGTACCTATTAACCTGCTCAATAACAGTTAACCGACATTAGTACAAATTCCTCACATCTTTTATTCTTTGCCTCCTAAGGAGAAGAGAAGAAAAAATACTCTAAGGAATCCAGTCCATTTTGTGGGCATAGTGATAATTTCTTCAGTCTGTGCAGATTTTCTAAGTTTGAAAAGAGAATTGCCTGCAAAGACAAATTATCTCAGGGGTTAACATTATGTATACATGACATATGGAAGAATGTATGTGGTTAATCTTGGTGTTTCCAGTACACTCTTAGCACAATTTAATTTTTAAATAACTTAGCACTCTATCGTGAGATATTTGATGAGTTAGAAAGTGGGAATTATTTCAGAATGGTGATGACATTTTCTATCTATCTTTTAAGGAGCTGCAATTTCCTCACATTCATCACTTTAACCTTTACCAAGGTCTTGGTTGTGTGATTCAGTGCCCTTTTAAAAGAGTTTTTAGCAAATATTATTCTACTATTAAAGAAAAAGTGAAGACAAAGAGACCAGAGATTGAGGGCTGAGTGGCAAAGTTTTACCACTAGGCAGGGAACTCAGTTTAGCACAGAGCAGGGTAAAACTGAAGAAGGAGAAAAGAAAGATGTTTGTAGTGACTGAAGATTGAAGACTCTGTTTTGTGCATATATGAAAATATATGCGGGAAATGGGGAAGGCAAAGTGAGTGTGGCTGATTGGTTGGTTAGGTAAGCCCTGGACTGGCTGGGAGAGATTGGATGCATGAGTGGAACATCTATTTCTGGATCACGGCATTCTCATCTGCCTTTGCTAATACAGAAATATACACTTCAAGCAGTTTCAACACAAATTTTTTGCTTGATGAACGTGATTTTGTTCTAGTAACGTAACATAGTCACAGTCAACCACATAATTGATCAGTTAACTGATAGGAATACAAATGGTCAATTATTTTCTACAATAAAACTTTATTGAAAATATTTCTATCTGTACCAGAGCATGAGACCAAGTCATCCCTATGTATACATGTCTTCAAAGATGTATGCTAAAGATTTGGAAACTGTGTTTGCTCTAATCAGTAAACAAGTCAATGTGTACTTTGTAAGTTACAGAAAAGAAAAAACAAACATAACCAAGAAAAAATATTCTATATATAGTTTCTGTGTTTATTTGTTTGTTTTCATGACCCATAAATGATATCTGAAAATGTAATTCGCATTTGTGAAATGTATAAGATGACCTGGTTTGTTGCAACCTTCTTCTGAAATGCTCCCAGACATTTTTTTAATCCTCTGTTCTAGATTCCCAGAACTCTCTTTTTATTTAATCACAGGATATTTTACTATAGGGATAGATAAGTAAGTGTATCAATATTTCAACTAGGAAAAAAATAGGCACAAAACCAGAAATACAAACCCTATAATTCCCTAAAAACATCCCTTTGACCCCTACCCATTTCACCGTTCTTTGACCACTTCTGGGGAAAGTATGTAGTTCTCAGCTTTGCAAATTCTCATTCTTGCTTTCATCGGTTATATGTAAATGAATTTATTGGCAATTGGCAAACATACACAATGTAATACCATGTTTATTTACTGTTGTAGGGATTAGAAGAAAATTGGAGAAGGCAGCTTCTATTTAAGGAACAGGAGAAGGAATATTAGTATAAGTGGTAAAATTAAGCCATATTAACTGATACATTTCATAGGATCCTTTGGTAACTCCAAAGAGTACTTTGTTTCCTGATTTTGTGGAAATAATTTGTTAGTAACTTTTGGGTTGATCTCAACCTCCTTTCCTTATGCACAACCTCCATGCTGTATGACATCTCAAAGGATAATGAACTGGGAACACTCAAACAATGTGCATTCATGTTGTTTGTAATCTAGAGTGTACACCGTTTTTATTTTCTCAAGGAATCTCCACTATGGTCACACTCAGAAAAGTCATTACCTCCCAAAGATAAAAGTCTTCTTCCTTTGGTCAAACCCGATGATAATATCAAGAGAATATTATAATGTTCTCTTTGCTTTTAGTATACATAATTATGAAAGACACAGGGGAGGGCCCCAAATTAGAAATAGCCTCTGGGGCTAAATATATTAGCCTATAATGAACACCACCTCATTAAGAGAGAAAAGGCAATTACAGTGAAGAGATTGGAGCCTATCTTGACCTCTCCCTAGCCGTACTCAATGCCATACCACGGTGATATTTGAAAGACTTGTAAAACTTTGCCTTCAAGAGCAGAGATAACCCGGCCATACCAGGAAATGTCTTGGGTGCTTTTTGAAGATTTTCATATTTACATTCTACATTAATATGTGAATCCAGTTAATAATAAGCTGATCATCAGCTAGGTTTATAAAGAGCTACTGCACAGTACTCTTGAGGATTTGGCTTGACTTACAATTTATTATTGTCACAATTCTTCTGTCATTGACTGCTTTACCATCCTGAACTATATTTTAAATTCTTTCAATTTTGAACTTATGGTCTAGGGACTAAACCTAATGAATTCTTGCAGCAAACACAATTTCCAATTACTGTTTGGGATGCACTTTGAATCATTCAGGGATTTTACCTTCCAAACAAAAGGGAAAATAGAGATTGTAAATAGGAAAATGGAAAAGAAAACTGTTGAGAGCTGTGAAGATAACTAACTATGATACTAAGAAATAGCCTGCCTGGCCGGGCGCGGTGGCTCAAGCCTGTAATCCCAGCACTTTGGGAGGCCGAGACGGGCGGATCACGAGGTCAGCAGATCGAGACCATCCTGACTAACACGGTGAAACCCCATTTCTACTAAAAATACAAAAACCAGCCGGGCGAGGTGGCGGGCGCCTGTAGTCCCAGCTACTCGGGAGGCTGAGGCAGGAGAATGGCATAAACCCGGGAGGCGGAGCTTGCAGTGAGCTGAGATCTGGCCACTGCACAGAGCGAGACTCCGTCTCAAAAAAAAAAAAAAAAAAAAAAAAAAAAAAAAAAAAATAGTCTGCCTGAAACATAATGGGAATGAGTGGATAATCTCAAGTGTAATAAATGCCTTATCTGTGCTTTTATTAAGAAAGGATTTTGAAAAACTCTTAACTGAGTTTAAAGGCCACATTTGAAAAAGTGGATGAAAAACTCTACTGGCTTTAAATATGTGAGATATTCTCTTGTGTGAGTAATTGACTAGTCTAATTAAAATGGAAAAGGCTTACAGAGAGAATCAAGCAGACAGGAAATGGGAAGGAAGTTCGACACAAAATAGAGGCCTATTAATCTTCTTGGAAAGGAAAATGGAACCTCTGCTTGTCCAACGGCAAAATTTCATGTCAGCAAGGAACAGACAGGCTGTGCAGAACGGAGTTGGAACCTTGCTGTAAGGGCAAGATATTTCAGAAACATGTTTGCTCTGACCTGGCTTGAACATTTACAGGAAAACAAAGGAAAAAAAGTTAGTGTTTGACCTATTCTCCTAGAAAAAAAAATTATTAACCATTTCTAAAGTCCAAAATTCTACAGGGAGTTCATATGCATAGAATATCAAAGACATAAACCATTAGAAGGTAGAAAGATCTAATTTATTACAAAATTTTTTTATTTGTTTAGTTTTAAATCACTTTTTGAGGTGTGATTGACATACAAATATGTCAATATTTGTATGTCAAAATATGTACGTATTTATTGTATGAGTAGATGAGTTTGGAAATCAGTATACACCCATGAAACTATCACCACAATCTATGCCATAAATATATCAGTCACCTCTGAAAGTTTTTCTCTCACCCTCCTTATTTACGATTATTTTTTGTGGTAAGAAAACGTATAGGATCTAACCTCATAGCAAATATTTAAGTATAAAACACAACATTGCTAACAATAGGCACAATTCTTTTCAGCAGATCTCTAGGACTTATTCATCTTGTATAATGGAGACTTTGTACCCTTTCACTATTACTTACCCTTTTCCCCCTCTCTCCAGAAGAATGGCAAGCACCATTTTACTCTGTTTTTTGTTAGCTCGACAATTTTAGATTCCTCATAGAGATGAAATTATGTAGTATTTTTCCTTCAGTGTCTGGCTTATTTCCATTAGCTTAATGTCCTCCAGGTTTATCCATGTTGTTGTAAATAGCAAGATTTTCTCTTTTTTTTAAGCCGAATGTCGTTCATATTATGTATATAACACATTTCCTTTATCCATTCGTTTGTCAAAGAACATTTAGGTTGCTTCCATATCTTGGCTCTTGTAAGTAACCCTGCAGCGAACAAGAGATACAGATATCTCTTCATGATTCTGATTTTAATTCCTTTAGATAAATACCCAGAAATAAGGTTGCTGGATTTGGAACTTCCATATTATTTCACATGGTAGCTACAAAAATTTACATTTCTACAGAAGTGTAGAAGGATGTCCTTTTATCCACATCCTTGCATCCTTACCTCCCATGAATACTTATCTCTTTTTTTTTTTATAATAGACATTCTAATAGATAGGAACTGATGAACTGATATCTCATTGGGCTTTAATGTCCATTTTCCTGATGACTGGGAATGTTGAGCATCTTTGGTCATATTTGTGTCTTGTTTGTTCATTTTGATGTCTTCTTTGGACCAAGGAATTTTTTTCATAACAAAACAAGCAAGGCAGTGAGTTCAAATCTGTGTAATTCACAGGTCTTACCATGCAGTCACCACCCAGAAACAGCTGGCCTTAGAAGTCAATAGAATGGTCTTCTAAAGCAAAGTGATATTTCTAGATGGGAGAAAAACCTTGTGGATTTAGTGTTCTATTGTAGAGCATATGATCTATTCTCCAAACCAATTATTACTGTATGGAACTCTTCCTCTTGTGAAAGAGAGGACGAAAGGCTGGAAATCAAGCGGAGCAAGTCATTTCCTAATTTTTAATAGGGATTTTTATTTGGTTGTTTTGCTATTAAGTTGTAGGTGGTTTTTTTTTTTTTTTTTTGTCTATTTTGGATATTAACTATTTATGGGATACATGATTTGCAAATATTCTCTACCATTCTGTAGGTTGCCTTTTCATTTTATTGATTGCAGCATCTTTTTAGTTTAAAGTAGTTTTACTTTTCTATTTTTGCTTTTGGTGTCATAGCCAAGAAATCATTGCCAAGGCCAATTTCGAGAAACTTATTCTATATGCTTTCATTTAGTTAACAGTAAGCTGATCGCTAGCTAGACCCACAGTTTCAGGTCTTATATTTAAGTATTTTATTCATTTTGAGTTGATTTTTCTGTATGGTATAAAATGATAAGGGTCCAGTTTCATTCTTTTGTACTACACAATGTTAGATGCTTAGATATCACAGGCACTTTAAATTCTGTCTAAATGTGGCAAGAGGACAGCTAAGCTAAAAAGGAAATAAGGAAAAGGAAGATCATAGGGAGAAAACTAAAACAGTACAGGTAATTGGACAAGAGGGGGAAACGAAAAGGAACAGTAATAGGGAAATAAGTCCACCTTGAGTCCTAGTTTCCTTGTGGGACCCGGACTTCTTCAGGCTTTGTTCCAGAGAAACACATTCGTGCCTTTCTCTAGCACACAGCCCTAAGTGTCTTACATATCCAATGTGTATGTTAACGATGCTATTTCTTGTATGCCCATCACCCTTCAGACAAGTTTCATTTTCAAACATTCCTCTCCCAGCAAGAAAATTGTTGTGTTTACAATGCAGTATTATAAAAGAATTGGTCCAAAGCACTTTACCTATTAAAACACAACTTAATGCAGGAAAAAACATAAAACAATGAGGTTCTAAGGGAAACCGCTCTCCTGTTACCTTATGTTCCTTCCTACCAGTGGTGAAAATCTGACTGAAGAGCAACAAAACTTTGCTTTCCCTAGTGGGGACACTAGCAAACACATTCTAATATATGTTAATAGTCTGTCACAAGAGAATATTTGACTCTTCTGAGGCAAATAAAAAAATACTATTAAAAAAATCTCAAATAAAACTTATTTTAACACTATGAAATAACTATTTAATGACTATTATTCCAGTCATCTACTCGAAATATTAATGGCCACTTAAAACAATTGTTTTAGGACTTTTAAAAATAGGAGAAAAAATATACTGATATATTTTTCTATTAATATTTATCTTGAACTAAAGTACAGTTAATGCTTTCTTTACAATGCTTTTCAACTTCTTTTGGTTAGTATAGTTTCATAATTTGATAACGCAGGAACCTATATGCTAGCTTTCACTTGTTGTGTTTCCAGATGTTTAACAATTGCAAATACTTCTTTACAATAACTTTGTGACTTTGCTTCCAACTTCTTATGACTAAAGATAAGTTTGAAATACAACTAAAGATGACTTCTTAAGGCTGGCAGGCATTGTCTTTCTAAGTACAGAACAACTTTTTAAATGAAGTTAGTGAAATAAATGAGAAACTAGAAAATATTTCACAAGACCTTTTATTAATATACAAATCGCGAAATACCTCTCTAGATTGGGGTTCTCAATCCCCCAGGCCACGGACCCTTAGTAGTCCATGGCCTGTTGATAACTGGGTCACACAGCAGGAGGTGAGCAAACATTATCGCCTGAGCTCTGCCTCCTCTCAGATCAATGGCAGCATTAGATTCTCATAGGAGCTTGAACCCTATTGTGAACTGCACATGCGAGGGATCTAGGTTGTGCACTCCTTATGAGAATCTGATGATCTGAGATGGAGTAGTTCCATCCCAGAACCATCCTCACTACTTCTGTCCATGGAAAAACAGTCTGCACAAAACTGAATCCTGGTGCCAAAAAGGTTGGGGACAGCTGCTCTACTTGAGTAGTAAAAGGTGGCATTTTGTCATTACAATTCCAACAAAACAATACAAAGAAGTTTGATTTGGGGAATTTACAAAGTCATTAGAGATTATCAGAAAGCACTTAGAGTGACTGGATCATTTTAAAAAATCAATGTAATTGTTACAACATTTCCCTACAACTGATCAAAGTAGTTGTATTAAGCTAATAGAAAAATAATATCCAGTTGTTACTGGAATATGCAAACAACAAAATTGACCAGATACTTAGACAAACGTGTCTGCGACTTTTCATTCACAGTGACAAAAATTCTCCTATTAAATAAATAAGACTTGGGTTAGTATATATGTGAATGTATAGATGTAGATATGGCATCTTTTATACAATTAGAGGATACTAGTATCTTTTATACATTTACAGCAGCAGTCCCCAACCTTTTTAGCACCCAGGAACTGGTTTCATGGAAGACTATTTTTCCACAGATAGAAGTGGTGGGAGAATGGTTTCAGCATGAGACTATTCCACCTAAGATCAGATCATCAGGTATTAAAGTCACATAAGAAGCACACAACCTAGAGCCCTGGCATGTGGAGTTCGCAATAGGGTTCACGCTCCTGTGAGAATCTAATGCCACCGCTGATCTGATCTGACAGGAGGTGGAGCTCAGAAGATAATGCTCACCTTTCTACAGCTCACCTCTGCTGTGTAGCCCAGTTCCTAACAGGCTGTGGAACTTGCTGCCTTAAAGGAAAGGGCCCAGTCTTGCTAACTGAAGAGCCCTTGAGCCCTCAATAGTGGTGATACTCAGGTACTACATGGAGGGCATTGGGTGAGCCTCTGAGACTTGCGGGCTTCAGGGGAGACTCAGCACATTACCAGCTATGGTGGCTATGGGACAAAACTCATCTTGCTTGAGAAAAGCAGAGGGAAAAGTAAATGGGACTTTGTCTTGCATCTTAGGTATCAGCACAGTCACAGGAGGGTAGAGGACCAAGCAGACACTTTAAGTCATCAGTTTCAGGACTTGACTCTTGGATGGCATTTCTAGACCTGCCCTGGGCCAGAGGGAAGCCCACTGCCCTGAAGGGTGAGTCCCAGGCCAGGCAGCATTTACCACAAGCTGACCAAAGAGACCTTAAGCCTTAAAGGAACATGGGTGGTAGTCTGGCAGTACTCCTTATGGCCTGGGGTGGCACTGACCAAAGGGTGAGGCTCCTCTGCCTTTGGAAAGGGAATGCAAGAGTGGGAAGAACTGAGTCTTGTGGTTTCAGTGCCAGCTCAGCCACGATACAATAGAAGAGCAGGTAGACTTCTAAGATTACTGACTCTAGTCCTGTCTTCCTGACTGCACCTGTGGACCCACCCAGGGACTGGGGGATTTCACTGCCCTGAATGGAAGGACACAAGCCTGGCTGGCTTTGCCACTGGCTAATTGTAGAGCCCCAGGGCCCTGAGTGAACATAGGAAGTAGTCAGGGAGTGGTTAGAGCAGGCCTTGGGTGAGACCCAGTGCTGTGCTAGTTTCAGGCCTGACCCAGGACAGTAATAGTCATGGTGGCCATGGGGTGCTTGTGTACTCCACCTCCAGCTGTAGGTGGTTAAGCAAAGAGAGAGAGAGCGAGAGAGAGAGAGAGAGACTCCATCTGTTTGGGAGAAAGTAAGGGAAGAGAGCAAGAGTTTCTGCCTGGCAATCCAGAGAATTCTTCCAGATCTTGTCCAAGATCATAAAGGCAGTACCTCTACGAGTAAGCAAGAACCACAGCATCACAGCATTACTGGGCTTCAGCTGCCCCCTAAAGGAGATACAACTTAGATCACAACAGTCAAGTCTTTTTAAATATCTGGAAGCCTTCTGAAGAAAAATAGCCACAAATAAGCCTAGACAGTGAAAACCACAATAAATACCTAACCCTTCAATGCCCAGGCACCAAAAGAACATACACTAGCATCAAAAACATCCAGGAAAACATGACCTCATGAAATGAACCAAGTAAGCCACCAGGAACCAATCCTGGAGAAACAGATAGAAACAACAAAAAGTTAAAAAGTGGGGGGATAAACTTAAGACATAGAGTTTTTACTAGTTTTCTTTTTGCTTATTCACCCCGCCTTCCTCTAGAGATAGTATTTGCCAGCTTCATGATAACTTCAAATCAAAAAACATACAATGAATACACAAAAACAAAAAGCAAGAAACTAAACCATATCATGAGTGAAAATGACCTTCTCTAGAGAATGGAAAGAAAGAAATAAGAGAAAATCACAAAAAATCAGAAAACAAATCACAAAATGGCAGGAATAAGTCCTTACTTATCAATAATAACATTGAATGTAAGTGTACTAAATTTTCCAATCAAAAGACACAGGCTGAATGAATGCATGAAAAATCAAGGCCCATTGCTCTGTTGTCTATGAGAAAAACACTTCACCTATAAAACACACGTAGACTAAAAAATAAAGTGATGGAAAACAATATTTGATGCCACTGAAAACCAAAAAAGTACAGGAGTTGCTCTATTTATACCAGACAAAATACATTAAAACTATAAGAAGAGATAAAGAAGGTCACTATACCACCAAGATTGAACAAGGAAGAAATACAAAACCTGAACAGATCAATAACAATTCTCAAGTTTGAAACTGTAATAAAACTTCTCCCAACAAAGAGAAACCTGGGACCTGGTGGCTTTGCTGCTGAATTCTATCAAACATTCAAATAACTAATACCAATTCTACTTAAGTTATCCCAAAAAATAGAGGAGGAGGGAATACTTCCAAACTCATTCTATGAGGCTAATATTACCCTGATACCAACAACAGCAACAACAACAAAACTACAGGCCAATATTTTTGATGAATATTAATGCAGAAGTTCTCAACAAAATACTAGTAAACCAAATTCAAGAATACATTGAAAAGATCATTCATCATAACATAGAGAGATTTATTCCTGAGATGCAAGGATTATTCAACATAGGCAAATTAATCCATGTGATATGTCATATCAACAGAATAAAGGATTAAAAACCATATGAACATTTCAATAGATACTGAAAAAGCGTTTGATAAAATTGAACATTGCTTCCTGACAAAAACCCTCAAAAGACCGGGGATAGAAGGAATATACCTCAAAATTTTAAATGGCATATACAACAGACTCACAGCTAGCACAATACTGCTTGGGAAAATGCTGAAAGCCTTTTCTCTACGATCTGGAAGAAGACAAGGATGCCTATTTTCATGACTGTTATGCAATATTGTACTGGAAGTCCTAGGTAGGGCAATCAGATAAGAGAAAGATATAAAGGGCATCTAAATGGGAAAGGAAGAAGTCAAATTATCTTTGTTTGCAGATGATATATTCTTATACTTAGAAAAACATAAAGACTTCACAAGAAAACTATTAAAACTGATACATTCTGTAAGTCTCAGGATACAAATTCAATAGCATTTCTATATGCCAACAGTGAACAATGTGAAAAAGAAATTTGAAAACATTTATTTTCAATAGTTACACATAAAATTATACCTAGGGATTCACTTAATCAAATAAGTGAAAGATCTCCATAATGAAAACTACAAAACAGTGATGAAATAAATTGAAGAGCACACCAACAGGTACAAAATATTCCACCTTCATTGATTAGAAGAGTCAATATGGTTAAAATATATGTTATCCAAAGCAACCTACAGATACAATGCAATCTCTATCAAAATGTCAATGATATTCTTCAAAGAAATAGAAAAAAGAATCTTAAAATGTATATGGAGCCACAAAATATCCAGAATAGCCAAAGCTATCCTAAGCAAAAATAACAAAACTGGAGGAATCCCATTACTTGACCTCAAATTTACTACAGAGCTATGGTAACCAAAGCAGCATGGTTCCACGTAAAAACAGATGACACATAGATCAATGGAACAGATAGAGAACCCAGGAACAAATCCACAAACCTACAGTGACCTCATTTTTAACAAAGGTGCCAAGAACATATGTGGGGGAAAAGAGAGCCTCTTCAACAAATTGTGCTATGAAAACTAGATATCCATATGTAGAAGAATGAAGCCCTATCCCTCACCGTATACAAAAATGAAATCAAAATGAATTAAATACTTACATCTAATATCTGAAACTATGAAACTACTTCAAGAAAACATTGGGGGGAATTCTCCAGGACATTGGTCTGGGCAATTTTTTTTTTTTTTGTCAATACACCCAAAGCACAGGCAACCAAAGCAAAGATGGACAAATGGGATCAAATCAAGTTAAAATGTTTATGCAGAGCAAAGGATATAATCAACAAAGTGAAGTGAAAACCCATGGAATGGGAGAAAATACTTGCAAACTATCCATCTGACAAGAGATTAATAACCAGAATTTATAAGATGCATAAATAGCTATATAGAAAAGAATCTGGCCGGGCATGGTAGCTCACACCTGCAATCCCAGCACTTTGGTAGGCTGAGGAGGGCGATTCACAAGGTCAGGAGTTAGAGGTCAGCCTGACCAACATGGCAAAACCTCATCTCTACTAAAAATACAAAAATTAGCTGTGCGTGGTGACGGTGCCTGTAATTCTTAGCAGGAGAATTGCTTGAACGCAGGAGGCAGAGGTTGCAGTGAGCTGAGATGGCGTCACGGCACTCCAGCCTGGGCGACAAAGAAAGACTCAGTCTTGGAAAAAAAAAATAATAATAATAATCTTATAAAAATTTGGCAAAGATTTGAATAGACATTTCTCAAAAGAAGACACAAATTGGCAAACAGGCATATGAAAAGTTGCTCAACATCATTGATCATCAGAGAAATGCAGGTCAACAGTACAATGAGGTACCATCTCACTCCAGCTAAAATGGCTTATATCCAAAAGATAGGCAATAACAAATTCTGGTGAGGATATAGAGAAAAGGGAACTCTTTTTTTCTGCAGCGGCAGGGGGTTGTGGGGAAAGATGTGCAGTCTTGCTCTGTCACCAGGCTGGAGTGCAATGGCGCAATCTTGGCTCAGTGCAACCTCTGCCTCCCAGGTTCAAGGGATTCTCCTGCCTCAGTCTCCAGATTTTCATCTACATTGGAAATCTGTTAAGTGTAGCCACCTTCATCAGCAATCTTCTGCATAACTTGCTGCATCTTCTCCATCATCACTTGCTATTTCACCTTGCACTTTTATATTGTGGAGATAGCTTCTTTCCTTAAACCTCATGAACCCTCCTCTGCTAGGTTGTAACTTTTCTTCTGCAGCTTCCTCACTCTCAGCTGTCACAGAATCGCTGATGAAGGTGGCTACACTTAACGACAGATTTTCAATGTAGGTGAAAGAGCCTTATTATGGAAGAAGATCTAGAACTTTCATAGCTGTAGGGCAAAAGTCAATGCCTGGCTTCAAATCTTTAAAGACAGGCTGACTCTCTTGTTAGGGGCTAATGCAGCTGGTGACTTTCAGCTGAAGCCAATGATCATTTATCATTCTGAGAATCCTAAAGCTCTTGAGAATTATGCTAAATCTACTCTGCCTGGGCTCTATAAGTGAACAACAAACCCTGGATGACAACACATCTGTTTATAACACGGTTTACTGAACATTTTAAGCCTACTGTTGAGACTACTTGCTCAGAAAAACATGTTTTTAAAAGTATTAGTTCTCACTGACAATGAACCTCGTCGCCGAAGAGCTCTGATAGAGATGTGCAAGAAGATTAATGTTGTTTTTATACCTGCTAACACATCCATTCTTCAGCCCATGTATCAAGAATTAATTTTGACTTTTGAGTCTCAATATTAAAGAAATGTATTTTTACAGCTATAGATGCTATAGATAGTGAGATAGTGATTTATCTGATGAATTTGGGCAAAGTAAATTGAAAACCTTCTAGAAAGGATTCACCATTCTAGATGCCATTAAGAACATTCACAATTCATGGGAGAAAGCCAAAACAGCAACATGAAAAGGAGTTTGGAAGAAGTTAACCTCAACCCTCATAAGTGACTTCCAGGGTTTTAAAACTTCAGTGGAGGAAGTCAGTGCAAATGTGTTGGAAATGGCAAGAAAACTAGAATTAGAAATGGAGCCTGAATGTGTGATTGAATTGCTGAAATCTCATGATAAAACTTGAAAGGATGAAGAGTTATGTCTTATGGATGAGAAAAGAAAGTGGTTTCTTGAAATGAAATCTATTCCTAGTGAAAATCATATGAACATGGTTGCAATGACATAAAATGCTTTAGAGTGTTATAACTAAGTGATAAAGCAGCAGTAGGTTTCAAGATGATTGACCCTAATTTTGAAAGAAATTCTATTATGGGAAAATGTTATCAAACAGCATCTTATGCTACAGTAAAATATTTCATAAAAATAAGAGTCAATTGATGTGAAAAACGTTATTGTTGTGTTATTTCAAGTAATTGCCACAACCATCCCAGCATTCAGCAACCACCATCCTGGTCAGCAGCCATCAACATGATGATCCTAGCATTTTTTAACAATAAAGTATAATTAAGCTAAGTAGATTTTTTTTCAGAAATGATGCTACTGCACAGTTAATATTCTATATTACAGTGTAAGCATCTTTTAGATGCACTGGGAAACCAAAAAAATTGCACAACTCACTTTATTGAGAAACATGCTTTATTGTGGTCGTCTGGAACCAAACTCACAATATCTCCAAGGTATGCCTATGCTTGGGAAGTTTTCACCATTATTTGTTAAAATATATTTTCTGCCCCCTTTCCCTTTTCTTCTGCTGTTTCCATTACATGCACGTTGTGTGCTTAATAGTGTACCACATTTCTCTGAGACTGATAATTTTTATTCACTCATTTTTCTTTCTGTGCTTTGGCTAACATTCTATTTATCTTCAAGTCTGTTAATACTTTCTTTAGCCAGTTCAAATCTGCTGTTGAGCACAACTAGTAATTTTTTTTTATTTCAATTAGTGTACTTATCCACTCTGGATTTTCCATTTGGTATGAAATGTAAATACACACACACACATACACACACACATGCATACTACATAATGATATTTCTGTTGAGTGGAAAAATACTGAATATCAGAGGTCAGAAAAGTCAGGAAACTCCCCTTAATGCTAAAACAACAAGGTTATCTGGAAAGTCCCTAGCAGGGCAAGTGGCCGTTTGTGGTTTGGTCAAAGGGCGGGAACCAATGAACAACTGACTAATGTTTAACTTTAAATGTCAGCCAATTGTAAACCTACAACTGTAAAAATCCCCAGTGACTCTGTAACTTGCTGTAACTTGTTTGTGTCTGACTATAAAAGATGGCTGAACACCGAGCTCGGGGTCTCTCCCTAGGATCTGATACCTAGCTGGAGGGAACCGAGTTCGAACTCGAAATAAAGCGATCCCTGCCGCTTGGCTTTGTCTCTGGACTCTGGTGGTTGCTTTCGGGTCATCGCGGGTCTGGCCATTACACTGTCAGTTATTAACCTTGGTCCTATAGATTACAATGCCATATTTTTACTATGCCTTTTCTTTGTTTAGAACTGTTTAGAAACACAAGTACTTACCATTGTGTTACAATTGCCTACAGCATTTAGAACAGCAGCATGCTGTACAGTGTTGTAGCTTAGGAACAACAGGTCATACCATATAGCATAGATGTGTAGTAGGCTATGCTATCTAGGTTTGTGTAAGCACACTGTATTATATTTGCACAGTGACAAAATCATGTAATGGCACATTTCTGAAAACATATCTCCATTATTAAGCAACATATGACTGTCTATATATACACGTATGTGTATATGCATATAATTTCTCTTTATTAATAGTTTCCATTTGATAATGTATTGTCAATGTACCGTCCTTCACTTCTTTATTCGTAATTTCCTTCAGTTCTCTATATTTATAATGGCTACTTTGAAGACTTTGTTAAATCTGACATCTGATTGTTTTCACAAGTAGTTTCCTTTGGTTGCATTCTGTCTCATTTAAAGGTCATGCTTTTCTCCTTCCTTGCATGTGTGGGTAAAAGAAAGAGAGATCAGCCTGTTACTGTGTCTATATAGAAAGAAGTAGACATAAGAGACTCCATTTTGTTCTGTATTTGAGATGCTGTTAATCTGTGACCCTACCCCTGACCTTGTCCTTGCAAGAGACATGTGCTGTGGTGACTCAAGGTTAAATGGATTTTGGGCTGTGCAGGATGTGTCTTTGTTAAACAAGTGCCTGAAGGCAGCTTGCTGGTTAAAGGTCATCACCATTCTCTTAATCTCAAGTACCCAGGGACACGTATGTGGCCAAAGGTCACAGGGATCTCTGCCTAGGAAAGCTAGGTGTTGTCAAAGGTTTCTCCCCATGTGATAGTCTGAAATAGGGCCTTGTGGGAAGAGAAGGACCTGATCATCCCCCAGCCCGTCACCCGAAAAGGGTCTGTACTGAGGAGGACTAGTACAAGAGGAAAGAAGGCCTTTTGGCGGATGTTGGCAGTTAAGATAGAGAAAAGCATCTGTCTCCTGCCCGTCCCTGGGCAATGGAACAGTGGGTCCTTAAAGGGAGTTAGTGTACTGGATGATGGTCCTGTTTTCTTTGGAATCAAATAGGTGTTACAAAGTTTGAAGAAGCACAACAGCACTATGGCCTGACCCCTCCCACCAGCACTTTCAAATAAAGGCAGAAGGATCACGGAAAGGTGAAGATCCTAGATTTACCTGGCCAAGCAACTATTGGTCCTCCTCCCTAGATTTGTTTGATAATTCTTTATGCAAAAGTTGTCGAAGTCTGAGTGATATGGCAAGACTTTGGTCAAGTTTCAGAAGAAAGAGGTGAGTTGGGTTTAGAAGATTAGGCAAGAGCCTAGGAAATGTTATTTCCTGGAGAGGGCTTAAAGGTGTAGTCTGGGACGGAGGAATAACCTGTCATGCCTGAGAGGGTCTGTCTATAGTGCACTCTAAATACACTCCCATTCCTTCAATCTTAACTCTAGGTTTCCAGTGCCTGAGATCTCTTAAACCTAATCGCCATAGTGGGTGTGTAGAGAGATCTGCTGATACTCCCTGTCTTCTATTAGTTCTTCTTGGCAGTTCTGCAAGTGTTTGCCAAGATATTTCTGCTTTATAAAGCGGTTGAACAAATTGATATGAGGAGATATGACTTGTCCAGGGTCACATGATTTTTAGATGTTAGGCAACCTGACTTTTTGGCTAGTGTTATATATTTTACCACAACTAACTTTAAGAAAATGTGGGAGTTTTCTGGTTTATTTTTACTTTTGAGATCATTTTTGTAACACCAAAGTCAACTTAGGAAAAACATTGCTTTAAAATAACTTTTCTTAAACATTCTTATATTATTTTATTTCCAACAGTTTCTGTGGATTGTGTGATCTCAAAAGGTCATTAGCACAACAGCTTCCCACTTTTTGTCTGTAATCTGTTCTCAAATAGAAATTTACTTTACATCATTTAAAATGGGAAAATTGGAGTGCATCATATTTTTACTCTAAATAAAGTTTCTAAAATGTAAATAAAATACAGTACAATGCTCAGCAACAAATAAGAGGCTCTTTTTTATTTTTTATTTATTTTTGTTTATTTAAAGCTAACAGACTGTTTTATGATGCAAAAAAATTTGGAACAGTTTATTATGTATTTATTTTTCATTTATTTTTATTTTTTGAGATGGAGTCTTGCTATTTTGCCCAGGCTCGGGTGCAATGGTGCATTCTTGGCTCACTGCAACATCCACCTCCTGTGTATAAGCAATTCTCTTGCCTCAGTCTCTCGAGTAGCTGGGATGATAGGTGCCCGCCACCATATCTGACTAATTTTTTTGTGCTTTTAGTAGAGACGGGGTTTCACCATGTTTGCCAGGCTAGTCTTGAACTCCTGACCTCAAGTGATCCACCCTCCTTGGCCTCCCAAAGTGCTGGAATTACAGACGTGAGCCATACTGGTCTGCAAACATTTGCTTTTTGTTATTTACATGACCCCTATTAGTGCCAGTAACCTCACTGAAGTCCATCCACTTGACATTTATTGTGATTTTCAATAATTCTACATAGGGTTGTGAAGTTTTTTTTAATTGTATTTGGCATGAAAATTAAAACTTCCTTTACTACATAATTTTGTTAAAAGCATGGAGTTCTCGGGGCATGGATGTATCCGTTAGTATTTGTGGTATAAGCGGCAAACCAACATTTACTGATTTTAAAAAATATATTTCTCAAAGTTTCACAAATGTTCCACATTGTGCCTTATAAATATTAAGTAGACCAAGATTTGTCATTTAGATCTGGACTTTTCCTAATTTTTAAAAAATCTACTTGTTTCAACAAATTACAGAGAAGTATTAATTCTCCAAATATAACTGTGGATTTGTAAATTTCCTGCTTTAATTCTGTTGGTTTTGTTTCAAGTATATTGAGGCTCCATGTTGAGGCATAGGTGCATGTATAATTATTATATATCATCTTCCCATCTAATCCTTTTCTTATTATGAAAGTACTCTCTTTATTCCTGGTAATATATTTTGTCCTGAGGTCTCTTTGGTATAGTATCAATATCTCTGTTTAAGCTTTTTATGATTACTGCCTGTATAGTATATTTTTCCATCCTTTTATTTTGTCTATTTGTGTGCTTGTATTTAAAGTTTGCCTCTGTTGAGGCTCGCTTTACAATCAAGTCTGACAGTCTCTGCCTTAAAAATATTTAGTAAAGGATTGTCTTGGCTATACAGACTCTTTTTAGACTTCATGACTAAAACACCAAAAGCAATTGCAACAAAAGTCAAAATTGACAAATGGGATCTAATTAAACTAAAGAGTTTCTGCACAGCAAAAGAAACTAGCATCAGAGTGAACAGGCAACCTAAAGAATGAGAGAAAATTTTTGTAATCCACCCATCTGATAAAGATCTAATATCCAGAATCTACCAGGAACTTAAACAAATTTACAAGAAAATAAACAAACAACCCCATCAAAAAGTGGCCAAAGGATATGAACAGATACTTCTCAAAAGAAGACATTTATGTGGCCAACAAACATATATGACAAAAAGCTCATCACAACTGGTCATTAGAGAAATGCAAATCAAAACCACAATGAGATACCATCTCATGCCAGTTAAAATGGCGATTATTAAAAAGTTAGGAAACAATAGAAGCTGGCAAGGCTGTGGAGAAATACGAATGCTTTTACACTGTTGGTGGGAGTGTAAATTAGCTCAACCATTTTGGAAGACAGTGGGGCTATTCCTCAAGGATCTGGAACCAGAAATACCATTTGACCCAGCAATCCCATTACTTGGTGTATACTCAGAGAATTATAAATCATTCTACTATAAATACATATGCATACCTATGTTTATTGCCGCACTATTTACAAAAGGAAAGACTTGGAACCAACCAAAATGCTGATCAATTATAGATTAGAAAAAGAAAATGTGGCACGTATACACCATGGAAAACTATGCAACCATAAAAAAGAATGAGTTCCATGTCCTTTGCAGGGACACGGATGAAGCTGGAAACCATTATTCTCAGTAAACTAACACAGGAACAGAAAACCAAACACTCCATGTTCTCACTCATAAGTGGGAATTGAACAATGAGAACACATGGACACAGGGTGGGAAACAACACATACCAGGCCTGTTGGGGGATGGGGGGCAAGTAGAGGGAGAGCATTAGGACAACTACCTAATGCACGCTGAGCTTAAAACCTAGATAACGGGTTGATGGGCACAGCAAAACACCATGGCATATGTATACCTATGTAAAAAGCCTGCACATTTTGCATGTGTATCCCAGAACTTAAAGTAAAATTTAAAAAATATTTTAGTAAAATTGCATTTAAACTAATTATTTATAAGATTGGAGTCAGGTTGGCCATTTTTTCTACTTATTTTCTATTCGTCTCGTCTGTCTTTTGGTCTTCTGTATTTCTTTTCCTAACTTCAAATATCTTTAATATTCTTGTTTGATTCATTTTATTTTATATTTTATTTTTAATTTTTTAAAAAAGCACATAACATAAAATTTACCATCTTAAACATTTTTAAGTGTACAGTTCAGTAGGAAATACATTCACATTGTTGTGTAGCAAATATCCAGAATTTTTTATGTTGAAAAACTGAAACTGTATACCAATCAATAGACAACTTATGATTTCTCCCTCCACTCAGCTTCTGGCAATCACCACTCTTTGTGTCTATTAAAACTTTGACTGTTGAGTAGTAAAGAAAATGCTGTACTACATACACAACATAGAATACTCTGCAGCCATAAAATAGAACAGGAATATGTCTTTGGCAGGAACGTGGATGGAGCTGGTGGCTATTATCCTTAGCAAACTAATGCAGGATTAGAAACCAAATACCACATGTTTTCACTTCTAAGTGGGAACTAAATGATGAGAACTCATGAACACAAAGAAGGGAACAGACACTGTGGTCTACATGAAGGAGGAGGGTAGGAGGAGAAGAAAAGATAACTATTGGGTACTGGGCTTAATACCTGGGTGATGAAATAATCTTCACAACAAACCCCTGTGACATGAATTTACCTATGTAACAAACCGTCATATGTACCTCTGAACCTAAAATAAACGTTTAAAAAAATTGGCTGTTATAAGTAAGACCATACAATATTTTTGGTTTATAAGTGGCAGAACAAAAAATATTGTATGGTCCTACTTACAACAGTCAATTTCACTTTTCATGATATTTCACTTTTCATAAAGTGCTCTAGATTCTATGTTATCGAATATGCCAGGATTTCCTTTCTTTTTAAGGCTGAATAATATTCCTGTTTAGGAATATACATTTTGTTTATCCTTTCATTTGTTGGTGGGCATTTGGGTGGTTTCTACCTCTTGGCTTGTGAATAATGCTGCTATGAACATGAGCATACAAATACCTCTTCAAGATCCTCCTATCAATTATTGTATGTCCATGTTCATAGCAGCAACATAGGAGTTGGATTGCTGGGTCAGATGGCAATTTTATTTCTTATTTTTTGAAGGACCACTGAACTATTTCCCATTGCAGCTGCAACATTTTACATTCCCACAAACATTGTATAAGGATTGTATAAGCCTTGATATTTTTTATTTGTGAAGTGATACATCATTGTCGTTTGGGTTTGCATTTTTCTAATGATTAGTAATGTTGAGGAACTTTTTATTGTTTCTTGGCCATTTATATATTATCTTTGAAGAAACGGCTATTCAAGTCCTTTGCCCATTTAAAAAAATCAGGTTATTTGCATTTTTGTTGAATTATAGTTCTTAATATTTTCTGAATGTTAACATCTTTTGAGATATATGACTTGCAACTACTTTTTTTGTTCTGTAGGTTCTTTTTACTCTGTTGATTGTGACCTTTGATGTGCAGAAGACTTTATGTTCACTCTACATCTTATTTATCTATTTTTGCTTTTACTGCCTACACTTTTAATGTCATATCAAAAAAAAAAAATGCCAGATCTAATGGCATTAAGCATTTTCTGTACCTTTTTTAGAAGTTATTTCTTCATGATTCAGTATGCAAGTTTATATGTTTCTAAGAATTTATTAATCTCTTTTAGGTCATCCAATTTGGGGCACACAATTGCTTGCAAAATTCTCTTAGACTCTTCTTCATTTCCTTAGCCTTGGTTGTAATGTCACCTCTTTAATCTACAGTTTTAGTATTTGAGTTTTTCTCTACTTTTTTTCCCCTTAGACTAGCTAAGATTTTATTTACCGATCTTTAAAGAAAACTCTGTTTTGTTATTTTCTCCTATTCCCTTTATTTTATTTATCTGTGCTCTAATCTTTTTATTTTTTCTCTTCTGCTTGGTTTGTCATTAGTTTGATCTTCTTTTTCTAGTTTCCTGAAGTGTAAAGTTAGGTTGTTGATTTGGGATTCTTTTAATTTAAGCATCTGCAGCTCTAAATTTCCCTCTTAGCACTGCTTTTACTGCATCATATGTAATTTGGAATGCTATATTTTTGTTTTCATTTGTCTCAAGATACATTTTTTGGACCAGTGCAATGTAATTGTATTGTTTTCAATAAAGATAGTGAATTAAACACAAACAAAAAATTATTTTCTGCTTAGAAATATCTAGAGTGATTTTAGTTTTCTTAATTAAATCCTGATATATTCAGAAACAGTTGAAATAAAAGCTACTTCAAAAACCTGGACTTGAACCTGGAAAATGAACATTGTTGTTCTGGTGTAGAGAAATGTCACCTATGCATCATTTTGCTATCTGACTAAAACATGAAGAATTTTTTTCTTAATTATAGGTAATTAATATATTTTACTACATAAAATCCAGTGCATTTCTATTGACATGCTAACACACATCATATTGTTGAATTGTAAATAATTTTAAAATGTGTTTTTAAAAGAAAATAATTCAATTATTATTGAATGTCCATTTTCATCGTGTGTGTATATATTTTTATAAGAAACTAAACCAATATACACATAACTGCTAGCAGGGTTGGAGTTTTGGAGGACTTATGCTAATTTTCTTTTTTTTTTCTTTTTGAGACGGAGTCGCACTCTGTCGCCCAGGCTGGAGTGCAGTGGTGCGATCTCCGCTCACTGCAAGCTCTGCTTCCCGGGTTCACGCCATTCTCCTGCCTCAGCCTCCCGAGTAGCTGGGATTACAGGCGCCCGCCACCACGCCCAGCTAATTTTTTTGTATTTTTAGTAGAGACGGGGTTTCACCATATTAGCCACGATAGTCTCGATCTCCTGACCTCGTGATCCACCCACCTCGGCCTCCCAAAGTGCTGGAATTACAGGTGTGAGCCACCATGCCCGGCTGCTAATTTTCTTATAGTTACAAGAAGCAAGGATTATTTGTACAACAAAATAAAGAGAAAAAATAATATTGTTGCTACATAAAATTTCTATAGCTATTGATTATGCTACCTTAGAATATGAAATGTACATAAAATAGTAATAAGTAAGAAGGTAAGTTTTATATTGGTATTCATATCATAAATTTAAAGTGTTTTAAATTAAACTATTTTAATAAACTAGAATGATACATGTGAACATGTTAAAAGTTAACTCCAAATTATTTTTGGACAATACAAATACACAATATTTTATTTTTTATTTTGTGCTTTCCTATTTTCTATAAATGCTTTATCAAGGCTATATATTTCTATGTAATAATAGAAAACATATATTACTATTAATGAAGTTTCTCAGAAATAAGTTATTACACTGGGTTATATGAATAAGGGTTATATGAATAATAAGGGTCATATGAATTCAGATTAAGTAGTACCTTTATTGGTAAGAATGCATCCTTAGTTATACATAGATGTGAACAAGCCAATGCTACTTCTTTTTTCTTTTTTATAAGAATAATTAAAACGTATGTGAAACATACTATATTTTGTACAGCATAAGCATCAAATTTATTACAATTATGGTCAACACATATTTCTGTCATATTAATTATTATAAAGAACTTAGAGTATTTTACTATTCTACATACAGTTGAAAGAAATACATTTCAGTTTTTCTTCTTGTAGCATTGATTGGTTCATTTGATGTTCCTATCATAGCACTTATTTTCACAGATGTTTCTAATAATTTTTAAATGTTACAAGACTTTTTTGGCTGTCTATATTTAAAATTAAGGTATAATTTTAGTCCTTTAATATCAATAAGTATTGTGACATATTTTGCTTAGTATTTATTTTTAAAATATTTTATGGAACAAAGTTTAAAACGCACTAAGCCAGAATATATTAGCAATATATTAAAATACAACATTGGGTAAAAGATTGCTGACAAAATATTTCATTAATAATATCTTATGCATATTAAACTCATGATTTTTTTTTGGTAAATTGACACTTTCTAGTTGTATATATTTATGGGATATGAAAAGGTGTTATAACTTACTAACACAGTGTGGAATAATTAATTCAAGTTAGTTAATATATTTATCACCTCTAATACTTAGCAGTTTTGGTTTTGAGAACATTGGAAATTTATTTTCCCAGCAATTTTGAAATATACAACTATCTATTATTAGTGTGTGTTCAGAATCATTTTCTTAACTATTTTTTGGCTAAAATATTATAATATTTCAAATTCATTACTGTCTGACATCCATCACATTTATTTAATTATCTAATTCCCGGGTCAAATGGTATGTGAATATTTGGGTGACATATTATTATCCTTTATCAGTGGGAGCCTGGGAAGGTTAAAGTCCATTTCATACTTTATGATATTTTAATAAGCTTTTATTTAGAAGAAAATAGAAATGCTCCATTTGTCACCATATTGAGCTAGAGAAAAAGACAATGAAAGAGACTTGTGTCACTTTAGACTTAATAGCTTAGGGAGCTTCTAAGTAGCTTTAAAATAGTATACTACGATCACTGTGAACAAATGCTTAGTATTCACATATTTCAGAAAATGAAGTCTATACTAACTGTTGATTCTTTGGGCTAAAAACTATAGCAACTTTTGAGATAGAGGAATGGGACATTTTTATTTACTTTGTGTGAAGGATCAAGCAAATTGATCACAAGAAACTCTAACTCAGCTGACTCAAGCATAAAAGGGTGTGTTATCATAAATAGCTGAGGTCTATATGTAAAAAAGTTCCAATTGTGCTGTAATTGGACTTTTGCACCGATTTGCTGCAATTCCCTTACATCCGTTCTTCTGCCATAAGCTGGCTTTATCTTGAAACTGAAAACAAAACAAGTCAACAGGAATAGAAGAACTGTCTCTGCCTTGTGCACTTTTTTTTTTTTTTTTTTTTTTGAGGCGGAGTCTCGCTCTGTCGCCCGGACTGGAGTGCAGTGGCCAGATCTCAGCTCACTGCAAGCTCCGCCTCCCAGGTTTACGCCATTCTCCTGCCTCAGCCTCCCGAGTAGCTGGGACTACAGGCGCCTGCCACCTCGCCCAGCTAGTTTTTTGTATTTTTAGTAGAGACGGGGTTTCACCGTGTTAGCCAGGATGGTCTCGATCTCCTGACCTCGTGATCCGCCCGTCTCGGCCTCCCAAAGTGCTGGGATTACAGGCTTGAGCCACCGTGCCCGGCCGTGCACTTTTAATTGAATAAACAACATGATTGCATCACTTCAGAAGACACACATTGTTGGTTCAACCTTCTTTAAACATGATTGCTTAGGTGGCAATCACAAAATAGTTCCAGTGGCAAATAATAATTCTCCTTTGTAATAAATAAGGATTTAATTGAGACCCACTTTGAGACCCTACAAATATTTTCTACCCGAAAACCCTTCAGGAGCTACCAAAGATAATTGCTTGTTTCAGTTATTAAATTAGTGATTAAAAAATTGTAGTTTCTAATTCTGTCCTTTCCTCTGTATTTGATAGCTAGTATTGTTTTTTTAAAGACATGCTTTATAGCCTCATCCTATGTTATTGCTTCTTGCATTCTTTCTCTTTTTCTTTGTTTCTCCACCCCCAACGCTGCCCCTTGACTTTATTTCTGTCTCCCATCTATTTTTTTGTTATTGTTGTTGAAAATAATATAACATTATGAATCTATACATCTTGTACTTGTAGTTGTTGAGTATGTTGTAATTCTTTAATTGTTTTATTTGGTATTCAAAGTGAGTGCCCATATTTGGCCAGTAGGAATGCCTTCAAGTTTCCTTGTAGCACTTAGACCTAACTTGCTTAGTTTTAAACATTTCTAAGCTTACCTTGTACTTTTTCTACTAGATAGCTAGCATCAGCTATTTAGCATTTTCTTTTTGCGTGTGTTGGAAACCATGTTCTTAGCACTATGTGTATTTACTGTTACAGAGTTGTCATTGCCTATAAGTGCTATTTTATAGTTGTAACTTAGACTGACTTTAAATTTAAGTCCAACATCACATATTTTTCCTCATTCTATATTTGTGTGGTTTCATTATTCTGGGATAAGTCATATGCACAATCACAAAATTTCTACATGGCAAAGTATACTTCTGCCTATGATGTTTTATGTTTGTAGATATTAATCATTTAGGTAAAATTCTAGAAAAAATCTTGTTGGGGCAAAGGGTAAATACATAAATACATGCATAATATTGTTATATATTGATAAATTTCTCTCCATATACTTACAAGGTTTTACCATATTTAACATCCTTAGTATCAATATGAAAAAGTTACTGCCTAACAAACTCTCGCCAATAAACTGTTTGCAAGTTTATAAATCTCTGCCAATCTGGAGGTAAGAAATGCCCCTATCTTAGTCCATTTTCAGCTGCTTATATAACAGAAAAGCACAGACTAGATAATTTATAATAACAGAAATATATTTGGCTCATGATTCTGAAGGCTGGAAAGTCCAAAAGTATGACATTGACATCTGGAGAGAGTCAACCCAGTGTGGTGGAAGGCATCGCATTGCAAGGAAGCACATGCAAAATAGAACAGACTTATCCTTTTATCAGGAGCCCACCCCTGAAATAACTATCCCACTCCTGCAAGAAACAGCATTAATCTATTCATAAGGGTGAAGGACTCATGACCTTATAATCATCTATCAAAATTTCCATCTCTCAATACTGCTACAATGGCAATTAAATTTCAACATGAGCTTTGGAGGGGACTTCAAACTCTAGCAGTACCACAGTACATTTTAATTGGTATTTTCTATTTTTTTCTTTTTCTCAACTTCTTTGTCATAGTATAATTTGCATTTTATTATGAGTGAAGTAGAATATATTTTATATTTTGGAGGTCTTATGGGTATTATTTTCTGGTACAATTTCTGATTGCATAATTTATCTATTTTCTGAATATTTTTATACTTTATAAAAACCTATTATAAGTAAAGAATATTAGTTTTATAATGGTCATATAAATTATGAAATTTTATCCTAGTTACTTTTCTTTTGTCTTTGCTTATACTGAATTTTGGCTTGAAACTTAAATTTTTGTCATAAAATTGATTAACCTAAGCTTTTCTTGATTCTAAAATCAGGACATTAAAAGACTTTTCTTCAACTCAAGTTAGACAATAATTCACTTAAGCTTTATCTCAAAATGTGTATGTTTTCGTTTTCCTAAACATTTATATATCCGCTCTATCTAAACTTTACTCTGGTGTGTAGGGTAAGGATCCTATTCTACATATTTCCAAAGGGTTATTCAAAAGGATAAGTACCTGTATCTGTAAATATACAGGCAGAATAAATCTTAGTCAAGCAATAACAAATAAATATTTGCAGTTTGTTTATTGATTTAAAATCATGCTATTAATCTTACCAAAATCATAGTTTAGTAATGTGTATTGGGAAACTTTGTTGTTCTAACTTGTACCTCTAAATTGCTCAAGTTTTTGCTATATACCTTGGTTTTATATATATATATAACATAATCATATATAATGAGTCATATATATATATATAAAATGAGTCTCACGTATATATAATGAGACTATAAAGATTTTTGTCCTGTCTCTTTTCTCAAGGCCAAAATTGATTTGTGATTTGGGTGGGCACAAGATTACTGATGTGGCAAAAAACCCACCTAAGACTAAGAGTCTAAGGGTCCTTAGTGTGCTAGAACTTTGGAAATAAGCACATACTATAAAATTCAGTATAATGCATGCATTAAAATCATTATTCTACAGATGCAACCATATATTTCAGTGCTTGCAAATTTACAAATGAATACACTCAGGAGAAAAATATTATTTTTAGACTCAAATGAGAAAAGAAAAAAATTATGCCTCTCTCCCTCAAAGATACATATGATAACTTTAGAATTTTTATAAATGATTACTCTAACCTAAAAAGGCAAATTCCTAACTATTTACCAATTCAGTTTGTCCATTTGGTTTTCCTTAGTATTATTAAACTTTTATCACAACCGAATAAGATTTCTGCCCCAAACAACATATTTTTGTCAGCAAATATTTATTACTTTACATTATGTTCTAAGGAAACCAATAATACCAAATGAATCAGGAACTGAATAAGTATTATTTATATTTCACAATTTCAAAACCTCACTGGTGCATATTACAATAAAATTGGCATCACTTCAGCTTAAGCATCATTTTAGGTTTTATAAAAGAATAGGATGATGTTTAAAACTGCTAGATTTATTATTTCTGAGTAGTTACATTGTTATGAAGAAATGATTTTTATTTTTCTAATGTATGTATGTAAGTAATGAAATTTGTTCCCATTCTATTTAAGAAGTTTTGGCATTTTCATACTTTATTTTATGCCAATAAAAATAATTATTCTCGGGCAAAGTATAGCAAAATAAAGATTAAAAAAAAGATAGAGAAGTAGTTTATATTTGCAGCTTTAGCGTTATCAAGTAATATGGCTTTAAACATGAAGCTGCTAATTTGTGAATTATAGTATTACAACATGCAAACTGAATATATTATCTTAAGTATTTACCTAAATAAAGCTGCTTTAATGATTAAGTGACATATAAATTATGAAACTTTTCTTATTCCTATGTCATAATTGGATTTTTAAAATAATTATTCATATTCTTACTATATTGGTAGTTCTAGATTAGATGTTTGCCTGGATTCATATGGATGTTGAACAGTTTGTATGAAGCAGTCAGTTAATGAAGGTAGGAGCTCAATAGTTGACGTTCTTAGGGACTTATTAATACTAAGACAACCTTATCTTTTAATTGTAAACTTTGTCAATATCGTGTATATTAGTTGAATTATGAGCTGAGACTATCATTCTATATTTCATCTCTTTCCTACCAGGTGAAACCATTTTCTGTCTGCACTTGTGAATCTGATTGCATTCACAAGCTCTGAGATGAGATCTTGTTCAGTAATGGAATTTGTTTATGAAACGCTGCTAGATAAAATAAAACACCTATCTAAGGAATGAAGTTCACTGCCCAAATTGCTTATGCTTTCACCTGGTTTACATGTGTACTTGGATGTTGACCTTTTCTCTAATGTTAAACACCTGAGTCTTCTATCTTGGGTTGGGTTGGTGGTTTCCATCAGGAAAAAGGTAGATTGAAAGCTCAGTTGAGAGATAACTCTTTGAGTGTGTTGGCTTTGATGTTTGCTTGGATTCGTATGGATGTTGTACTGAAAAGATTTAGTATAATCCTTTCCAGATGGGTATACTAAAGCAGCACTGCCCACAGAGTGTTTTATAGGATAGTACTTCTGTATGATGTTAAGAAGTATAATAACAACAACAAAGGAATCAATCGTGGAATGGGAAAATGGGAAGGGATGGGTTAGTACTGTAGGGTAGGGAGCTGTTAAAACATCACATAGCTAAAAGCACACTCGAGTGTGCTTGGTTGAGATGTGGAACATGAGCTTGGGTAAAAGAGCAAGTCTTCTATGTTCTTTTCCTTTTCCCATGTTCTTTTCCTTTTACCACCATGAGTAATTTTTCTTCTCAATTTCCTCTCAAGTCAAATAGAGAGAGGGGCATAGTGAATGAAAATCCCTGATAAATCCAAATACAAGTAATCAGGAATACTCTATATTCTAATATTATAAATTATGAGTAAAGTAACAAAACAAAGTTTGTGTTTTGGGAGCTTGAAGAAGATTTTGATAATAACAAATAGACATGTTTGTTCACGAGAACGAACAAATTTCACTTGAGAATTTGTTTACATGGATTGACATATTGCCGTCTATATCTGTAGACACAGACATCATTATACATGCAGATTTTTCTTTTCAGATATTAAACCACTGTAATAGGCTTAGATCCCCTCAAATGATCCTTACCAGGATTTAAGTGATTTACTGTTGCCCTATGATTAAACCTAACATGTTTTCTTATTATGTTTGAAAAAGAAAGTCACATAATTACTTTCCAGTAAGTCATTTCCACTGTTATTTATAAATATCATACGACTACTATACCATCCAAATAAAAGAAAAATATCCTCTTAATTCTTGTTTATTTAAGAACCAAAATTCATTGCTTTGATTTTAGAACTTGTTTATTCTGTGGTCCTAGTTGTATTGCTAAATAACGAAAGCTATTTTCTATCTATTAGATATATTGAAGATAATTTTGCAAAATGTTAAAAGGAACTATACAAGGTATTAGCCTTACTTAAGACTGCATTCTAATAGGCCAAAGACCTAGAATGCTAAAAAAGTTTTTGTACTTGACACAAGTAAACTGGAAACAATGTTGTTTTACTTCATTTTTATACTTACCTTTCTAGTTCTTTAAAATTATAAAATCATACCTATACCTACACTCCTTGAAGAAGAAAAGTAATTTTTTCTTCAGTGTTCCAAGCCTTATTTCCAAATTAGTCCCTGCATTCAAACTCACATGATGAGTGTGCTTTCAGCTATGTGATGTTTTAACAGCTCCTTACCCCAGAGTATTAACCCACCGCTTTCCAACTGAGTCCTTTGTTGTTGTTATTATACTTCTTAACATCCGACGGAAGCACTTTCCTATAAAACACTATGTGGGCAGTGCTGCTTTAGTACAGACATCTGGAAAGGGTAATACTAAAACTTCCTGTTAGCAAACATATATTTTGCCATTTAATAATTTAATTGAGATAAGCAGTCATAGGATGTAGACCTTTAAGGAAAGAGGAAACTTTAGGGAAATGATAGTTTTTACTTATTAGATCATAAAATTATAGGGGTCAAAGCCTATGCCATGCTCTTCTCTGTATCCTCACATATTACCTAATATAATGAAGCAATGCAGAGTAATAAAAACTGAGATGCTAAAGACAACTGCCTAGGTTTGAGTCTTAGCTCTGCTAATTTCTAGTTTGTGATCTAGGTGAATTGCTTAACCGTTCTCTGAGTAATTTACTTCACCTGTGGAAACAAATAATAGTGCCTAACTCCTGTAACAATGGTGGGGGTTGAGTTAATATGTGTAAAATGCTTAGAACAGTGCCTGGCATATAGTACAATTCACTTAAATATTGCTATTATAACAAATTACACAGAAGGTGGTATAACCTCCAGATCTCTGGGCAAGACTGAAAAAAACGAAAACAAAAACAAAACAAAACATAAAAACCTCGTGTTACAACTCTGAAACGAAACGTGATGTACAATTCATATACCCAAACATCTGAAGAGGTCTTGAAAGACAGAGGGGAATAATGATCAAAATTTCCACAGCGGAGGGTTTGTGTGAAAGGTAGAAATAGCTTTTGCTTTGAAGTGGCAGATGAAGACAGCCATCATGGTTATGGCCCAGGTACCTCGAAGAAGAACAAGCAGACAGACTGCCGCACCTAAAATCAGCAGGAAACAGACAGGTAAATGCCCAGGAAGGGACATAAAAACTAGGCACAGCATTCCAGACCGAGAAGATTAATTATGCGTATTTTATTTCTGCCCCCAAGATCACTGGAGATGCTGTCCAATACATTGAAGGAGTACATGTGGAAAACTCTTAAACAAAAATGGACATACAACAAATAATCTCTGAACATTTGAAAAAAATGTAATATCTCATTCAACAAGAGAGGCACTAAGGTCAATAATCATTTTTAAAAGAGAAAACAGAAGTTTAATTTGCGGTAAAACAATATGGGCTCTCCTCAAATAGACAAGATAAATTTCAATTTTATATTTAAAAAAGGTTGTGATATAGAGACATAACTCTTTTATTGTGATTCATTTTATTGTGCTTTGCAGATAATGTGTTTTTTATCATTTAAAGTTTTGTGACAACTTTGCATTAAGCAAATCTATCAGTGCCATTTTTCCTATAGCATGTGTGTTATTCCAACAGTATGTGAAGTGATTCCTGTCTGAATGTCACATTTTCCTAATTCTTACAATATTTTACACTTTTAAATTATCATTTTATCTTTGATTGTATTTGTTCTATTGTCGTTTTGGAGTACCATGAACTGTGTCCATATATGATGGTGAACTTATAAGTGTTGTGTGTGTTTTGACTTCACTAACCAGTCGTTCCCCTGTCTCTCTCTGTCTCTTTGAATCTTCCTATTCCCTGAGACATTACAGTGATAAATTTAGGCTAAGGAATAACCCTACAATGGCCTCCGTGTGTTCAACTGAGGAGTGACACGTCCCTCACTTTAACTCAAAAGCTAGAAATAACTAAGCTTAGTGAAAAAGGTATGTTGAGAGCTCAGACAGGCCAAAAGCTAGGCCTCTTGCACCAGTTAACCAAGTTATAAATGTAAAGGAAACCTTCCTGAAGGAAATTAAAAGTGTTATTCTATTAGACACACAGATGATAAGAAAATGAAACAGCCTAATTGCATATATAGAGAAAGTTTTAGGAGTCTGACTAGAAGATCAAACCAATCTTAACATTCTGTAAAGCCAGAGCCTAACCCAGAATACCACCCCAAATCTCTTCAATTCTGTCATATCTGAGAGAGGTAAGGAAGATGCAGAAGAAAAGTTAGGAGCTAGCAGATGTTGGCCCATGAGGCTTAAGCAAACAAGTTGTCTCCACAACAAAAGTGCAAGGTGAAGCAGCAAGTGCTGAGAGAAGGTGCAGCAAGTTATCCAAAAGAAAGCTAAGATTGCTGATGAAGGTGGTTACACTAAAAGACAGCTTTTCATTGTAGATGAAAAAGCCTTATTATGGAAGAAGATGCACGACTTTCATAGCTCGAGATGGGATGTCAATGCATGCCTTCAAAGCTTCAAAGGACAGGCTGGCTCTCTTATTAGGGGCTAATGTAGCTGGTGACTTTCAGCTGAAGCCAATACTCATTTATCATTTGGAATATCCTAAAGTTCTTGAGAATTATGCTAAATCTACACTGCCTGGGCTCTATAAATGGAACAGCAAAGCTTGAATGATAGCACATCTGTTTACAGCATAGTTGACTGAATATTTTAAGCCCACTGTTGAGAACTACTAAGAAAATATATTTATTTCAAAAGATAAAGGCCCATTGAAAATAAAACTGGTCATCGAAGGTCTCTGATGGAGATGTACAGGAGATGAATGCTATTTTAATGCCTGCAAATACAACATCCGTTCTGCAGTCCATGAGTCAAGAAGTAATTTTGACTTTCAAGTCTTAGTATTTAAGAAGTATATTTCATAAAGCTATAGCTGCCATAGATAGTGATTCCTCTGATGGATCTGGAAGGAAGCTAATAATCTTTTCAAAAATATTCACCATTCTAGATTTCATTAAGAACATTTGTGATTCATGGAAGGCCATCAAAATATCAATATAAACAGTGGTTTGGAAGAAGTTGATTCCAACCATCCTGGATGACTTTGAGGGTTTCAAGACTTCAGGGGAGGAAGTAACAACATATGTGATAAAAATAGCAAGAGAGCTGGAATTAGAAATGGAGTGTGAAGATGTGACTGAATTGCAATCTCATGATAAAAGTTGCTTCTTATGGATGAGCAAAGAAAGTGATTTCTTGAAATGAAATCTACTCCTAGTAAGAAAGCTGTGAACGTTGTGGAAATGATAACAAAGGTTTAGAATAATACATGAACTTAATTGATAAAGTCGCAACAGGGTTTGAGAAGATCGACTCCAAGTTTGAAGGAATTTCTATTGTGATTAAAATGCTACAGAACAGCATCACATGCTGCAGAGAAATCTTTCATGAAAGAAGACTCAATTGATGCAGCAAAATTCATTGTTGTTTTATTTTAAGAAAAGTCACAGCCACCCTAACCTTCAGCATCCTACCCTGATCAGTCAGCAGCCATCAAAATCAAGGCAAGAAGTTTCACCAGCAAAAAGATGATGACTTGCTGAAATTTCAGATGGTTGATCACATTTTTTCACAACAAAGTATTTTTAAGTTATGTATATTGTCTTTTAGACATAATTCTGTTACACACTTAATAGACTACAGTACAAGTTAAATGTAACCATAACTTTTAAATGCACTGTGATCCCAGAAAAGTTGAGAAAAGTTGTGTGACTCTCTTTACTGGGATATTCGCTTTATTACTGCGGTCTGAAACCGAACCTACAATACCTTTAAGGCATGCCAGTCCACACACAGACACAAACAAATATTTTCCCACAAAATTTCTGCATGACTCTCTCCTCCAATTTCTTTAGGTTTTTGATTAAGTGTATAAGAGACATGTTTCTAACCACTCTGTATAAGTAGTATTTCTTTCCAATATATCCAGCACACAGAAAGCTGTTACCTTCTATCTTTCTTCCCTCCTTCCCCATCTTTATTTTTCTTCATAGAACTTATTATCACTTGATTTATTTGATTTTTGTTTATTTTCTGTTTCCTTCTAGCAAAATATAATTTTGCATGAGGGCAGAGGGTTTGTCTGTTTTATCCCTGGTTGGAACCTTAATGAAAGAAAAATTCCCGGCGTGTACTAGGCACGTAATACGTTTTTACAATCACTAACAACTTTCTTTAAAGAGGTTCTTACAATGCTGTCATTTAAATTATGTCATCATTAATTGATGTCATTTAAATTTAGCTTTTCATGTTTTACCTCACATATATAAGCTAGCATTGAATTTTTCATCAACAATTGTGAGATTATAGATATTCTTGGGAGATTTAAAATCACTAAATGGTATTTTAAATATGAACTACTTCTGACAAATTTGTGTACAGATAAATAATTTCATTATCCAACCCCTCTTTTTAGAATGGGAGAACTGTTAATGTTTTATTTCAATGCTTTTGAAGGAATGGAGGAACAATGATTGGCTATACTTCTTACAAGACTCTTTTTTGTTCATAGTATGAGTTCCACCATTGTCAGAGGATGCAATTTATTCTCCTTCATGTTCCCCTATTTTATAGAATGTCTAGCTCAGAATAGACGATGAATTAATGTTTGGTGAATTAATGGTTGAATTAAGCAATTAAGCAATGGTTGAAGTAAGCAATTTTGTTTTCTCAAACATGAAGATTCATGTTAAATCACCTCACTCTGATTTTTACCTTCATACCTTTTTCCTTCTGATGTGTTTTTATATAACAAACTCTCTAGCTACTTAGGCATACAGACTTTTTAGCATATATATTATCTCTTTGAGCAGATATAAGCTAGAGGGTAAAACATCTCAGATCTTGCATGGTGTTTATTATCTACTCTCTAAGTATCCTCAATGAGCTTAAGGCTAAGAAAGGAGACAAACAAGTCAGCAAATGCCGGCAATAACATTTTGTGTTGGGCGATAGAAAGCTGCATAGGGCTCTGAGGAAGGCAAAGTAGCAGCAGGAAATGCTTCATGAAGGTGTTGAAGATTAGGGATATTTGTAAAACTGAAAAGTAATAGAGGTAAAGGAGAGTGAGAAGGAGATTTCTAGAAGCAGGCTGAAATATTCAGAGCCGTGACATAGCAAAACAACTACATAAAAGAAGCTGAAAAGCAAATTGGGCCAAGATGACTGGGGCCTTTTAGTTATTCCATTATACATGCACCCAATACACATGAATTAATTATGTTCTAGATTCTAGCACAGAAGCTGTGAAGACAAATCATAACCCTAATAGATCTTACACTCTAGTGGTAAAGACAAATTTTTAGAAAGAGAAAAAAATGTACAATATGAAAAAATAGCAAGCAATAAGTGAAAAACAAAGCAAAGAAGAATAACATTGCCATAGACCACAAGGAAGAGGGAAATAGAGCACTTGGATATGACCGAACGTGAAGGGGGGACATTCCAGCCATACAGAACAACGAGTGCAAAGACAAAGAGGAAGAAACATGCCTGGGCAGTGTAGTGAGAGAGAGAATAGATTGGGTCTGAGAGGCAGTGATACCCCACAACTCAGGGGGACATGTAGGGCAAAAATGACTTTGGCTTTAACAGTGGCTGAGCAGAATGACATTGGAGAGCATTAAGCTGAAAAGTGGCACCATGTAACCTGTATTTGGACAGGGTTACATGAGGGCCCAGAGAGAAAAGAGGGAATCCAAGGAAGTTATGTGTACAGAAGTCAATGAAGAAAATGTATTAAAAAATGATATGGTCAGTTGTACCCAATGTCATCAATAGGCCAAACAAAAGTTTCCTGAAAACTGATCATTAGAAATAGCAAGAATGATGGCATTGCTAAATCCACTAAAGCTGCAGTGATTTTGGAGATGGCTGGCTGATGGTGGCTCATTTCAAGACTCTCGTCTCCCTCTTGAGCAGTGACAGGTAGTAATTGGCTTATGGGTGGAGTTAAAGGTTCAGATAGTGATTGTTAAGTTGCATTTTACTTTGTGCAAAGCTAATAAACCCACACACAGATGGAGGCAGAGCCCTTGGCCTCACTAACACAGTTTTCTAATTTTGCTGCATATTCTCTTTGGAACACATACACTCGGTATTGCCAACTACTTCTAGTTTTTAAAAAGTCTTTCAAGGTTTTATCTTTCATTTCCTTTCAATTAAATCCTACCTGTTTCTATTTTTAAAAAATAGAAGTTCATAAAGCAGTTGCATAAGGATTCAGAAAACCCTGACCAAGTGCCCCAGGCAAACTTGTCATCATGTGAAAAATTACTGGTAGGCCTGAGTGTCTGGCCTGCCCTGAAGAATGCCCTTGACTGTGAAACTACAGGAATTTCCCTTGACTCATATCTTCTGGGTTTTCCCAAATGCAGTAGGATATTTTCCTTTGAAACAAGAGTTTGAGCAGTCTGTGGGCTCATTATGAAAAGAGACAATAACTTATGAAATAGCTTAGGATGAGTGGATATTTAGAATAAATTTTATGTGAGACTTTACTTAATAATTTGGAAGTTATATCTTTATCCGTATGATAAGCTTTGTCATGTGTTGGGGCATAGATTCAAACATTTTCAAGAATCAGGCAGAGATAACAAAAATGAATGAAACTGGTTCGGATGTGAAAATAAGGAGTGGTGTGGCCTAGAGAAACAGAGAGCACCTAGCTGGCCCAATGACTTAGGAGTTAAGATTTGACCAAGCGTGATAGCTCATGCCTGCAATCCCAGCATTTTGGAAGGCCAAGGCAGGTGGATCATTTGAGGTCAGGAGTTCTTGACCAGGCTGGCCAACAAGGTGAAACCCTGTCTCTACTAATAACACAAAAATTAGCTGGGTGTGGTAGTGGGTGCCTGTAATTCCAGCTACTTGGTAGGCTGAGGCAGGAGAATGACTTGAACCTAGAAGGTGGAGGTTGCAGTGAGCTGAGATTGTGCCACTGCCCTCCAGCCTGGGTGACAGAGTGAGACTCTGTCTCAAAAGTAAAAAAAAAAAAAAAAAAAAAAAAGAGGCAGTTAAGGTTGGGAATGTGGCACTAGAAGGATGGATCAGAATCAGAGACTTCATCCCTTTGAATGCATGGAAAGGGAGCTGGCATTTCATTGTTGGAACTCTGAGCAGGATACAGCACAGGAGCAATTGGGTGTATAAAAATGGTAGGAGGAGAACACTGGTATCCTCAGCCTACTGGTATTTACAGCCTGGAAAAAAGAGTTTTGGATAAGATTGTCATGCTAATTCCCTCGGCCTGGAATGGGAATTCACTTCTATAGAATGTTTGAGAGCTGGGCCCCATCTCCTGTGGATAGACTTGTTTATTTCTTGTGATCAGAAGTTAGCAACTTTTTTTTTTTTTTTTTTTTTTTTGGTAAAGAGCCGGATAGTAAATATTTAAGCTATGTGGACTGTGGACTATATGGTATTTGTCACAGGTAGTCAACTCTGCTGTAATTAGTACCCAAAAGCAACTACAATATGTAAACAAATGAGTATGACTATGTTCCAATAAAGCTTTATTTACACAAAGGGATTGTGGGTCTCCTTCAACTCATGGGGCATAGCTGCAGACTCATGTTATAAATGATGAACTTGCTATTATTTCAAGAGATGCTGTCAATAATTTAATGCTTAGAGTAGTTGTTTTCTCTGAAGTCCCTCATTTCTACATATTCATTTGAATATTTCTGTACAATTCTTAAGAAAGTTCACAATACAAATAAATCTTTAAATTTTCTAGTAATTTTCATCATATATTAACTTATTTATATTCATATTTTGCACCAGGCATAATCCTTGGCACCAGAAATATAGGAACAAAAGGGATGCAGTCCCTTAGGTCAAGAACAGTTGCAGCTTATTGGAATTGCAAATTAATTGGTGAACATAAAAGATAAAATTTTGAGTCATTTCTGTAAAATTTCTTTCTGGCACCCAGGGAAAAAAATAACACATGTTGAGCAAAATAAAGAACAGAGAGATAGGAATCTGAACAAAGAGCATTTCCAACTATAAGCTTCCTGTTGACTCTTTGTTAGGTATAACAGTGGGATCAGCCCTTAAGCAACAAGAAATATATGTCAACTGTTCTTCAGCTAGTGCTAATACAGCATAGAGGAAAAAGAGGATCTTTCCAGTCAAAAACTTTAAAAAAATATTTCTGGTAGTTTTATTCTTACAGAAAATTCCATTATTATAGAAGGAGAAGAGATATTCTAAAATATGGTCAAAATAAGGATTTTTCTTGGGATATGGTGTCAAAATATTTTTTTTCTGAGGCCATAATAATGGTTTCTCATCATGGTCTGAAAGCAAAGAATATAAACTGGTTAAAATGCTTGATAGATCCCACAGTATCTGTACAAGTGCTTAGTAAAAACGCTGAGGGCTAAAGTGCCCCATAAAGCATTCCGTAGTAAAAGCGATGATAGTTATAGTAAAATAAAATAGGATGGTAGCCAAAGTGAAGATTTACTGCAACTTCTCAAACAATATAATAGCAAAAAGAGTGGGATGGATTTTTTTTTCTATATGATAGTTCAGCAGCCCACAATTCTTCCTTCTGTTATTTTCAAAAATAAATCTTTCACAGTTCTTAAATGTGCCACTTCCTCATCATAACTGTGCAGCATTATAGTTCCGGATAATCAAGAGCCCTGAAGGCAAATACTTTTCAAAGTTTTTAGATCAAGCATGAGAACACAATCCTTGTGAATATCATTTATGCTATATTTCTATCATGGTATCAATTATTTATATACAGCCTCTGATCTTGATGCATTTTACAATGAAGGAATAGTTGTACAATGGATGTGTGTGCAAGATGAGGGAAGACATATATAATGGGATAGAAATAGAGTGGTTGCATAAGCATAAAAATGAACTAGAAATATTTTTTTAAAGTAGTACAGTGAAAGCTTAGAATATTTCACTTCAGTAGGTACTTTTTATGCTATAACTTTTACATAAGCTTATTAAACACATAGATGTAGAATTAATCTTCTTTTCTACTTGGTTTACTCTCTGACAATCGGGGACATAGTCTGGGTGATCTAATTTGATCTTTAAAATAGAATAAGATAAAATATGATTACTTTGCTTTATTTAGTGATATATTGGTTTAGTTATTAGATCAGTTAATAATTAATATTTTTAGGTTCTTGAAATGATTGTTTAAGCATGTGACAAGATTTTCAATCTGCCCCTCCATATAGCAGCTTCACAACCCTCATTTACCCACTTGCATGAATACATTTAATTATGAACTTCACTATATATACTCCTACTATGTTTAAGGCAATACACATTAATTGGTTAATTAGTATTAGATTTTTATATATTATATATGTTGCCTTCAGCATAACAGAAGATTCATAATTTAGGTATTGAAACAACAAATAAAAAGAGATACAAATTTATGCTCTTATTTAACATGTGAATGCGAGTAACATTTTTGGAGTATATCATTGTCATTGTCATTACATAATTGTTCCCAAGGAAAGGCACATTTTCATGTTAGCAACGATTCATCCAAAAAATTTTTGTGAGGCTCCATGTATACGTGGTTTCACTGCCTGAGGCTGCCATATTCATATCAACAAAATAATCAGATCATAACTTAAAAGTATATGTAAGGTAATCAAGCAAGATTACAAAAGTACTGAAGATGACCACCTATAAATTCAGAACTCACTTAAAGTGGAACTTCATAAGATTTAACACGGATAAATTGCCAATGTTGGAGCCTCACAAAAATTTTTTGATTGAATTGTTCCTAACACGAAAATCTGATATCTCAACAGAGTTTGAAGATATGTGTATATTACTTTCTCTGATAAGTAACATTTGAAGGAACACCAAAATCTTTATCATATACTTAATTTTAAATATGATTTTTGAAACACTGGTTCATTTCTTTTCACTTTAATACTTTGAATATATTATAGACTTCATCAGCAGAAATACATATCTGGAGGAATAATAGGCATATTATCTAAATTTCTAATTAGTTTCTTTTATGCAAATATTTTTAAGGCAACTATATTCTTAAATAACCACTTTATTGAGGTATGATTGAAATGTGAAAAGCTGTACATATTTAATGTATATATCTCAATGAATTTGGGGATAAATATAGACACTTGAAATACCACCATCAAAACTATAACCTTCTCACCTCCAAGAGTTTATTTCTATGCCCATTATTATAATTTTGATAGCACTTAATCTAAGACCTGCCCTCTTAGCAATTTTAAGTATAAAATACAGTATTGTTAGTTATAGGTACTACACTGTATAACAAATCTCTAGATTTATCTTGAATCACTGAAACTTTGTACCCTTTGACTAATACCTCCCCACTTCCCAATCTTCCTAGCCCTGCCAACCACCGTTCTACTCTCTGCTTCTATGAGTTTGACTATTTTTGATCCCTCATATAAGGGGAATATGGAGTATTTTTCTTTCAGTATCTGGCTTATTTCACTTAGCATAATATCATCCAAGTTGATGTGAATGACAGGATTTTCTTTTTTTTAAGGCTGAATAATATTCCATTTTATGTATATATACATAATATATAATCACATATTTTATATATACATATACAATATCACATATTATAAATTATATGTTATAACATATATATTATATACATATACCATATTTTATCTTATATATTTATAATATACAATATTATATCTTATATATTATATAAGATATATTATATAATATACAATATGTAATTATATATCACATATAATTATATATAATTATATATAACTTATATATTATATATATTATATATATTATATATATATACATTATATATAATTATGCATATACACATTAAATGGAATATTTTTCAGCCTTAAAAAAAGAAAATCCTGTCATTCACATCAACATGGATGATTATATATTATATAATATATACTATATAAGTTATATAATTATATATAACTTATATATTATATATATTATATAGTTATATAATTATATATACTATATATTATATATAGTTATAAATAATATATATACTATATATTATTATATATATTATATATATTATGTATTGTTATATATAATATATACATAATATATAATTGTATACAAATACATATGCCACATTTTCTTTATTCATTCATCTGTTGATAGATACCTATGTTGTTTTCACATCTTGGCACTTGCGAATAATGCTGCAATGAAGATAGAGGTGCAAATATCTTTTTGATATGCTGACTTTAATTCCTTTGGCTTAATACCCAGAAGTGGTATCACTAGATCATGTGGTAGTTCTATGTTAAATTTTTTCATGAACCTCTGTACTGTTTTTCCTGGTAGCTTAAAAAATTCATGTCCTTACCAAAAGTATTTCTTTTTCTCCACATTTTTGCAAGCACTTTTTGTTTGTTTGTTTTAAACAATAGCCATCCTAATAGGTTGAAGGTTCAAGGTGATATCGTGTGGTTTTCACTTCCATCTTCCTGATGATTAGTGATGACGTTCATATATGTATTGGTCATTTACATATCTTCTTTGGAGAAATGTCAAGGAGCTTTATTTCTGTTTTCTTGTAGGGGTTTTATGGTTTCACCCCTTATCCATTTAAGTCTTTAATCCATTTTGAAGTTTTTGATTTTTAATGCTCTAATATAGGCATTCATTGTCATTCTTTACATATGGTTGAATATTCAGTTTTCCTGAAACCATTTATTGAGATTAGCCTTTCTCCCATTGTGTATTCTTGGTAACCTTGTTGATCAGTTCACTGTTTATGCATGGGTTCATCTCTGGGCTGTCTGTTTTGTTCCATTGTTTCATGCTGCTTTAATTCTCATAGCTTTGTAATATAATTTTAAATTAGGAAGTGTGAGGCTGCCAGTTTTGTTGCTCTTGATTATGGATGTTTGGCTATATAGGGTCTTTTATGCTTCCATACAAATTCTGTGTTTCCAAGCAAATTAGGATTGTTTTATCTATTTTTGTGAATAATGACATTGGCTTTTTATAGGGATTGCATTAAATCTGTACATTGCTTTGTGTAGCATGGATATTTTAAAAAGAGAAGTCGCTTAGCTCTTCGCGGGTTGTTACAGGTCCAGAGGTCGAGCTGTCGTGTACCTAGGATGCCGCGTGGAAGCCGAAGCCGCACCTCCCGCGTGGCCCCTCCGGCCAGCCGGGCACCTCAGATGAGAGCTGCACCCAGGCCGGCACCTGTCGCTCAGCCACCAGCAGCGGCACCCCCATCTGCAGTTGGCTCTTCTGTTGCTGCACCCCGGCAGCCAGGTCTGGTGGCCCAGATGGCAACCACTGCAGCTGGAGTGGCTGTGGGCTCTGCTGTGGGACACACACTGAGATCAAACAGTTTCTGGAGTGTGCCCAGAACCAGGGTGACATCAAGCTCTGTGAGGGTTTCAGTGAGGTGCTGAAACAGTGCCGACTTGCAAACGGATTGGCCTAATCAAGAAGTTCAACCTGGAGAGATGGAAAATCAGCTCTCATATCTTAAGTTAATTTAGTATAAAAATAGAATCGATAGTGAAGATATAAAGTGTAACCATCAGTTAAACCTCTTCTGTCATTCCTAGCTTCCTCGCTTTAGAACTGAAATGGAAGGGGGCGTGTTCCTACTCTGTAGAATTTGGGACTGGGCAAAATGTGTTACTTCCTTAAACTAGCTGTTATGATTTTATTCTTGTGAGTTAATTAGAATAAAGTCATTTTCTTCCAAAAATAAAAAATAAAAAAATAAAAAATAAAATAAAAAGAAATCCATGAACTCACAATGTTTTTCCATTTAGTTTCTTTCATCAGTATTTTGTAGTTTTCAGTGTACAGATGATTCACATCCTAGGTTAAATTTATGGCTATTTTTTTTTGTTTTTTGTTTTTTGTTTTTTTTTTTTTTGAGATGGAGTCTCGCTCTGTCACCCAGGCTGGAGTGCAGTGGCCAGATCTCAGCTCACTGCAAGCTCCGCCCCCCGGGTTTACGCCATTCTCCTGCCTCAGCCTCCTGAGTAGCTGGGACTACAGGCGCCCGTCACCTCGCCCGGCTAGTTTTTTTGTATTTTTTAGTAGAGACGGGGTTTCACCGTATTAGCCAGGATGGTCTCGATCTCCTGACCTCATGATCTGCCCGTCTTGGCCTCCCAAAGTGCTGGGATTACAGGCTGGAGCCACCGCGTCCGGCCGTGGCTATGTTTTTTATTCTTGTTGAAATTATTATAAATGAGATTATGTTCTTATTTTTCAGTGAGTTTGTTTTTAGTGTATAAAAATGTATTGTTATTTGTATGTTGACTTTGTCTCCTGCAAATGTACTGAATTTGTTTCTTAGTTCTATAGTTTTGTGGTTTTCTATGTTAAAGACTCTGTCACCTAAAACCAGAAAAATTTTCTCCTCCTTTTCCAATTAGGATACCTTTAATTTATTTCTCCTTGTCTAATTGCTTCTTTTAAGATGTCCAGTGCTACGTCGAATAAAAGTGTGAAGAGTGGATACCCTTGTCTTGTTCCTTTCAACTTTTCACTGTTGAGTATGGTGTTAGCTGTGGGGTTGTGTCATATGACCTTCATTGTATTGAGGTATATTTCTTGTATACTTAATTTGTTGAGAGTTTTTATTGTAAAAAATTGTTGAATTTTATCCAAATGCTTTTTCTGCATCTATTGAGATGATCATATACTTTTAACTTTCATTCTGTTAATGTGGTATATCACATTTATAGACTTGCGTGTGTTGAACCATTCTTGCATCCCTGGGATAATTTCCACTTGACCATGGTAAATGAGTCTTTTAAGGTGCTATTAAATTTGATTTGCTAGCATTTTGTGTGTATTTTTGCATCTATGCTCATGAGATATTGGCCTGTCATTTTCTTTACTTGTAGTGTTCTTATCTGGCTTTTGTATGAAGGAGTTACTGGCTTTATACAATTTGAAGTGTTCCCTTCTCTTTGATTTTTGTGAATTTGAGATAAATTGGCATCAATTCTTTTTTTTTTTTTTTTGAGTATGTCTTTTTTATTATTATTGTACTTTAAGTTCTAGGGTACATGTGCACAATGTGCAGGTTTGTTACATATATATACACACACACACATATATATATACACACACACACATGTGCCATGTTGATGTGCTGAGCCCATCAACTCGTTATTTACATTAGGTATATCTCCTAATGCTATCCCTCCCCCCTCCCCCAACCCCACGACCGACCCCAGTGTGTAGTGTTCCCCACCCTGCGTGCAAGTGTTCTCAATGTTCAATTCCCACCTATGAGTGAGAACGTGTGGTGTTTGGTTTTCTGTCCTTGCGATAGTTTGCTCAGAATGATGGTTTCCAGCTTCATCCATGTCCCTGCAAAGGATGTGAACTCGTGCTTTTTTGTGGCTGCATAGTATTCCATGGTGTATATGTGCCACATTTTCTTAATCAGGTCTATTATTGATGAACATTTGGGTTGGTTTCAAGTCTTTGCTATTGTGAATAGTGCCACAACAAACATACGTGTCCATGTGTCTTTATAGCAGCATGATGTATAATCCTTTGGGTATATACCTACTAATGGGATGGCTGGGTCAAATGGTATTTCTAAGTGTAGATCGTTGAGGAATTGCCACACTGTCTTCCACAATGGTTGAACTAGTTTACAGTCCTACCAACAGTGTAAAAGCATTCCTATTTCTCCACATCCTCTCCAGCACTTGTTGTTTCCTGACTTTTTCAAGATCGCCATTTTAATTGGTGTGAGATGGTATCTCATTTTGGTTTTGATTTGCATTTCTCTGATGGCATTTTTTCATGTGTCTGTTGGCTGCATAAATGTCTTCTTTTGAGAACTGTCTGTTCATATCCTTCACCCACTTTTTGATGGGGTTGTTTGATTTTTTCTTGTAAATTGACTTAAGTTCTTTGTAGATTCTGGATATTAGCCCTTTGTCAGATGGGTAGATTGCAAAAATTTTCTCCCATTCTGTAGGTTGCCTGTTCACTCTGATGGTAGTTTCTTTTGCTGTGCAGAAGCTCTTTAGTTTAACTGGATCCCATTTCTCAATTTTGGCTTTTGTTGCCGTTGCTTTCAATTCTTTAGCTCTTTGGTAGAAGTTGCGAGCAAAGCCATGTGGTCCAGGATTTTTTGTTTTGTGGGGAGATTTTTGATGAATGATTCAATTTTCATATTCATTATTGGTCTGTTAAGATTTTCTATTTCTTCATGATTCAGCTATGGTAAGTTACACATTTCTAGAAACTGCCCAATTCTTATAGGTTACTCAATTTGTTTTTATTTAATTATTCATAATAGTATCCTATAATTCTTGGTATTTCTGTAGCTTTATTTATAATGTCTTCTCTTATTTATACTTCTATTTATTTGAGTTTTTCTCTTTTTACTTAGTCTAACTAAAGGTTTGTCAAGTTTATCTTTTCAGAAAACCAACTCAATTTCTTTGGTCTTTTAAAATTGTTTTTCTAGTCTGTATTTTATTTATTTCTACTGTAATCTTAATTATTTTCTCATGTTTACTATGGGTTTAGTTTGCTTTTTTTTACAGCTCCTTGAGGAATTAATTTAGGTTATTTGTTTGAGATTTTTATTTCTTTTTTTTTTTTTTCCCCCTGAAGGGGGCATTTACCACTATAAACTTCCCGCATTAAACAGCTTTTGCTGGATCCCATAAATGTTGATATTAAATATTTAATACACAGATATTGTTATGATTGCCTTAGAGGGTTAATATCTATTTAGATTTATCTACATATTTATCCTCAGTAAATGTAATTTCTTCTTTTTTTCTGTTTTAAATTGTTTTTCTTCTACCTTAACAGTTTTCTTTAAAATTTTTGGATGTGATTTCTTGGTGATAACTTTTCTTAGATAGTTTGTTTGAAAGTGTTTTTGTTTTTCCTTAATTTTTCAATAACATTTTGCAGGTTATAAAATTGTGAGTAGACTTGTTTTTCCTTTTCAACACTTTGAATATGTGATTTCATCTTTTTCTGACTCTTGAGAAGTATATTAACAGTTTTATTTATTCTTTTCAAAATAATGTATTTTTTTTCTTCTTCTAGAAGTACAACTGCAATTATACCTAGATGTGCTTTTTTAAATTTAACCGTGTTTAATAATTAGTGCTTCTTGAATCTATGGTTTTATAAATTTTCCAAAATTTATCAGAACATATCCTATCAGATATTCTGTACAGTTCTCTCTCTTCTCTTTTTTGGGACTCTAGTTATACACGTTAGAACTATTCGCCATGTTACACATATCTCCTACTCTGGCTTTACTTTAGCTTCGACTTAAATATGTTTTAACTTACCCATTTCGCATTTCAATAAGCCACTATTTTCAGCCAATGTGCTGTTTTACACGTTTAATGATTTCAAATATTGTATTTTTAAAAAATTCCTTTTGAGTACTTGCTATATATTTCTGGTTTTCTCCAGAGACTCTTCATCTTTTTGTCCAATTTTTTAACATGTTAATGAAAGTAGAGTTCTTCTGTCATAAATTTAATATCTGGACCATTTTTTGTTCTGTTTCTATATTTTTATTCTTTTTCTCAGTTTTGCCCTTAGATCTGTTTCCTATCATGCCTCACAACTTTTGATTAACTTAGTCTATAATTAAAATTATATGGGCCGGGCATGGTGACTTACGCCTGTAATCCCATCTCTTTGCAAGGCTGAGGTGGGTGGATTATGAGGTCAGGAGATCGACAGCATCCTGGCAAACATGGTGAAACCCCATCTCTACTAAAAATACAAAAAAAAAAAAAAATTAGCTGGGTGTGGTGGTTGGCGCCTGTAATCCCAGCTACTCAGGAGGCTGAGGCAGAGAATTGCTTGAACATTGGAGGCAAAGGTTTCAGTGATCCAAGATTGCACCACTGCACTCCAGCCTGGGCAGCAGAGCAAGACTCCATCTCTAATTAATTAATTAATTAATATGAAGCTGAGCTTTAGTTTCTGGAAAGAAAAATCATTCTCTTTTTTAGTAAGACTTCATCCTGGGTATAATCCTTTGGCTTCAACTAAAAGTTTTTACCACGTCCCCTCTTTGCTTAGCTCTACCACCATTCCTTGAGGCTGGTTAAAGATTTGTTCAGCTTTTCTGTTCTTCAGCTACCTTTTTAGAACCAGCGTGTGTTTTGTGGTAAAGCAGCTCTGAATGTTGTACTCATCTCATTGATTTCTTTCCCTTAGGCATCTTGATCCCCCCCCCAAATTCCAAGTTCACTGAGGCTTTCAAACAAATGTTTTTATCTTGTACTCAACTTTTCTAATTCTTAGTAATATACAAGCTTGTCTCTCACAGCTGGAAGTTGCAGTACATGCCCACTTTTGCTTTTGCCTATACAATGTTTCATGGTTAATGGAATTTTCCCTGGAATTATCTAATATATCCTTGGTCGTATCTGCAATATTAATAAAAATATGGAAAACAAAACATTCATGTAGGTAGGTGAGTAATCAAACAACTTATGCATCATTAAATAGTACTATCATGGAGAGAAGACAATAATGATTAAATATGCCTGATTAAGGTTAAACATTTCTCAGAAGCATTTTGATACTGTTTATGCAGCAATGAACAGCCAACATATAAAAATAAATAAAGGTGTATTTAACGTTTGATGAGGGTAAAATCTGAGCACTAGAGAAGTGTTGATGTGGTTATTATACTTGGTTTTACTCAGAAATAAATAGTTCTCTTTTCTGTCCTTATTTTAGTTGTTAATCTATTTGTTAAGTGTTATTAGACATATATTTCAGTATCAAAATGTTTCTGAGAAATGTTTAACCTTAATCAAGCATTGAGCTTGAAACACTGTTCTGTATACTTGTATTGAAATCTCATTCTAAGTTTTATTTCACACAGACCTTTCAACCAGATTGTAGTGTTTAAATATTTATTATTTAATATAATTATTTAAACATTTAATATAGGTAGCTGACCTCTGAAAAACTGCTGATGTTGAAGCAATCACTAGGCATTTATCTTCTTTTTTGTTCTTTGTAGTTTGCTGAAAACTCTTCAATACAAACTATTTTCATTGCAAAGATCCTTATGCAGTGCATAAGATACATGTAAAAATATACCAAATGTGAGCTGAATAGATGAGTAGAATACCAGACTTGGAAATATAATGAATTGATGGTTACATTTTAAAATAAATATAACTCCTATAGTGTAATGTTGGCTCTTCTATTAAAGTTCTCAAAAGTGCACTCTCTGAGTTGCATGTCATTGTATTAGTTTATGCTTATGGAGTGTCTGAACAATATTTGTAGGTGAAACTTATACAGGTAACAGGCTATCACACAGAAACCCATGAGATATCAGTTATAAGTGTTTTAATTGCATAGATGAATTAATTGGCTCAGAGAAGTTAAATCCTTTCCTAAATTTAAACTATTGTTGGCTGATTCATTGCCCTTTCAGTTTTATTCATTTTAATTTCTAAAGGGATTATTCCTCTATTTGGTTATATATTAATATATAATACATACATTATATATAGATATGTATAAGTATACATGTAAAATGTCTCATTTTATTTATTTTTGCATTTAGCAAGTGTGCTTAATTTATATTCTGTGCCCAGGGGAATTTTTGTTTGCTTTTCCGCTTAGTCTCATTTGTGCTTTGTTTCTTCACTTCTTTTTCCCTAATTGTTATAATCATGTTATTTGGAGTTTCAAGTGAGGCAGTCCTTTGAGACTCCTTTTGAAGTTGGGTTACTCCCTAAAAATTTGCATTATTTGTCTACCAGATACCTAAAAACACAGGAAATCTAGGGCTTATTGAAATCAAATTCTAGGCTTGACGTTTTTCAGATCACCTTTGTAGTGTGACTTTGGAAGGGGAAACTGCATGAGATAGATTTCTCTTTTCCTTCTATCCAGGAACAAAACTCAAGATTTTTCTTGAGCTTTTTCTTGCTTTCCTTTTTCCTCTTCTAAGAATATATTTTATGTGGGTGTTGAGGTTCGATGGAATTTTTGCTTCACCCATAAATTGAGAGATTAGACTATTGTGATCCTAGTTATGTGAAGAGCCTTGCCTACTAGATATTCTTTATCTCATCCCTGATGGGCTGCAAAGCCATGAAAGTCAAAGTTAAAGTTGATTGGATTGAAAAATACCCACAGGGCAAATGTAGCTTCACTGCTACCCTTAGTTCTCTAGATTCTAACTTTCACTGAGTATTTTGCCTCTGAAGATGCTTCTTTTCTTGACAGTTTAATGATATATTTAAAAATATACATACATATATATACAAATGTATTCAATATTTCTAGTTGTATTCAAGACATTCAGTATAGCAAGTCTTCTAAATTATCAGAAGAGCAAGTCTAATTATCTGTTGCTAGAATCTTAATTTAGTTTCTATTATAAATACTACTAAATCTTTGTGCTCATTTTAAAATAGATATATAGGAATAATTCAGTAAGTAAAATTGATTGGTCAAATAGTATGCATATGGTTAAGACCTTTAATTATGTAATGACATATTGAGCATCAGTAAATTTTACTACCATACAGGGCCAGAAAAACAGGATAAGAGACTAGATATAATTCCACCATTTTACTTTTGAAACATGGAAAACTGAAATGGTACATTTATTTTATGTAATGCTAGACAATATTGGGGAGGATGAATTAGATTTATATGTGCTACCTGATATGGAAAATATCTAATGTGTATTGTTAAATGCAAAACACTACAGTGTATGTATTTCATTGCCCTATTTTGCAGTTAGCTCTTTGTTAGTAGAGAATAATTTTTTGTGCAATGACTTTTCATATCCTCTTCTTATTTTTATCATTATGTAGAATATTTTTTAGTTTGAAACAATATTTTATATTTTAAGATTACTTGATTTTTGCCATATACTTATATAACATCTCAGTTACTGTTGAGGTTTTTGTTTTATGTCATTTCTGACATAAAGAAATTTTAAACATTAAAGTTTAAATGTTAAACATATTTATTTTTTGCTCTCCATATTCTTCTTCTGGCAACACACTTAAAATATTTTTCTTCTTAAAGTTTTATTATTTTCCATATGTTTTATTATAATACTTTATTCCATTTTTACCCATGGAAATTTAATTAATCTGGTTGGGTTTTGGTACAAAGAATAAAATGGTAAGTCTGACCCAAGCCAATTATTTAAAAGGTCTTTATTTCTCCACTTATATGAAATATAAGTTAACATAATTTATTTTATAATAATCTTCCATAGTGCACAAGTATTGTTTATACAGTGGTTTTGTTTTAAAAGAATACTGTGATTTTTTTTGCTTCTAAAGTGCAACTCAGTCAAAGAAGTGGCACTGATCTCTTGACCATTTAGATGACTGTTGGTCAAAATTTTTATGTATATAAAAATTCATTCTTTTTCTAACACATACATTGTGTTTTTCTTTGAATCAAGCAAGCTATCTCATAATAAAATCTGTGTTTGATCAGGAGTTCTTTCAGATGCTATTGGCAAAAACCTAATTTCAAGTAACATAGTGACTGAAAAAAATTAAAGCAGTGAGAAAGAGAAAGTTCTAGCTTGCATAACCAAATTATGGAAAGGTATTGTACTGAACCAGATGGCACCCTCTAAAAACAGATGTTCATATCCTAATCCTTGGATTCCAAGTATTCCAAGTAAGGAATGCTGCCTTACTTTGGAAAAAAAAAAAACAGAAAATTCTTCTCCAATGTGATTAAGTTAAGGATTCTGAGAGGAGTAGTTTATTCTGGGTTATTTTATGGAGGGGGTACCTAAACACAATCACATATACCTTTATGAAAGACAAAGAAAGAGAGACAGCGATCTTAACAAGTCATCATTGCCATGAGATAAGATACCACGACTGGTTTAACATGAGTTACATAACTATTCCTTTGAACAGAGAAGCAGCAGCTGTGACTATCAGACACTAATAATACTGCCTGAATAGTTCACAAAAAAAGGGAGAAGCTTTTCTGAACAGATAAAATAAAATAAATAAATAAAAGTTTACTCTAGCTCATTCCTTTTTTCTGTACACACACATACACCCCATACACGCACACCCCTACAGTGAAAACTTCAACGCCTGCAAAAGGTTGGGCTTCCCTTTCAAGATGACTCTTTTTGTGTCACTTACATCTTTTTCAACCAAAAGTCAGCACCAAAAGTTCCATGGCCAATGGGTCAGTCTGATTCAATATATGGCCTATGTTGTAGACAATGAAGATGAAAAAGGTGGTCTATTTTAATAGCAGTCCTGGTATTACCTACTTAAGGGCAATGAGAAACCTATCTCAACAAAAATAAATAAAATCTCAAAGTCTCTAGGTATAAAACAAAAATACATAGTTGAAGACGAGGTCAGTCATTGCTATCAGTTACATTAAGTGGCATGCCTGACATTACTTAATTACGATGTGAAGAAAATACAATATTAGAGAAGTAATAAATATTTAATATATATAACCTATTATGAGCAGAAACAAAAACATGTATTATATAAGGATGGAATGGATTACACTATTAACCATCAGATAAAATTTTGCCTCTGATTTCGCTGCCTAGCAGCAAATTTTATATTCCAAAGATGAACTAGTCAAAAATGGATAAATTTCATGCTTCCCATAAACTATAGTGATGATTTCAGAGATCTAGAGAAAAGTCATATAACATTCTGAGATACACTTAGCAGATGAGAGAAGTGATATACTAAAGGCATCAATTGCATAGTAGGTTGTGGATGAAGCAGCATAAAACATTAGCTTGGAATTTGATGTGCCAAAAATACAAAATTAAATATAATAATAAATAAATCTGAGCGCCATTACCTCTCAAAAGCAATCCTCATATTTTTCAGTAGGAGAAATGATAGATCAGTTTGTGACTTCTTTAGGAAGAAATAACAAGATTTTTGAATTCTCTGACTTGACAGCTCAGCCAATAGTGAGGGAGAAAATAAAAACATGCAGAGCTAGGAGGTGATTAAAGGAAATCCTTTTTTATGATTAAAAATTAACTTTTAGCTACATTTAACAAGTGTTTATTTTCAGAAAAATCATGCCCACATACATAAAATGAAGTAACTGCCTAAGAGAGAGACTGGAATTATGAAAATTGCCTTTTGTCCACTTAATTTTAGACATACTCCAAAATGTGTACAATGATGTGGCATACAGAATTATACAAAAAATGAGGACCTACAGTTTTAGGTCTGTGTGTCTAGAACAATGTCTAGCACTTACATTTTTTTTCAGTGACATTTACTGCTGAATTTCATAGGGACAAATAGAAGGTCAAACTATTTGGTTTGCCTACATCCCTCATCCACAGTCTGTGACAGCACAGATAGATGGCTCCACTCACACAATGTCAAACAGTCAGATTTAAGCTAAATACATTCAATCCATCTGTTGGGTATTTTCAAATATCAAAATGTTGGATTTTAGTAAACTAAACACTCAATTAATGGAATGACTCGCTTTTTATCTAGTTCAGTTATTTGACGTTGTAAAATAGTTGGCAAACTGGGTCAAATCTGGCCTGTTGTTTATTTTGGTAAATAAAGTTTCATTGGAACCCAAACATACTCATTCATGTATGCATTGTCTATGGCTCCTTTCAGTATAACTTGGCAGTTTCAACAGAAACTATAGTCCACAAAGCCTAAAAAATTTACTATCTGGCCTTTTACAGAAAGTTTTTAACCCCTGGTCTATATTTAGTCAACTGTAAATATTTGGTTGAAATCTCATTAGAGATAAAATAATGCTAAAAGTTAGCATATATGTCCTATATTCAAATTTGAAATTCCACCACCACTGGAGCACATGTAGAGTAATGGTAACCAAAACAGTTATAAAAGACAATTCAGGGCTCGATGTGTTGGTAATGAAAAAAGAAAAGTTTTATTTAGGAGAACACTTCAAATTACATATTGAAACCTCAGAGATATGGAAGCGGTTCAGGTCAGGTATGACCTCATAGCTAAGAGATTAAAAAGAGATAAAACAGTTTTTTTCTTGTGATTAAGAAGTGGTTTGGGAATGCTTAACTGTCTAGAGTCCTAGGTTAGACGGAGATTGTTAATTCTACCTTTTCATACTACCTCACTCCCTTGTATACCTTAGAGCAAATGATTAGTATGACAGTATGGACATTCTGGGTGATCCATGTTATTTTAGACAATTCAATCACAAAATCACAGTGATCATGTAGTAATCTAATTGATTGTTCATTGATCTTCAGTAATAGTTTAAATAAAGAAGCAGATTGACCAGACGTGATTGATTTCTTTTGATCATGTCCACAGAGGCAGCTGTAATCTCTTTAGCAGTTGTTTAAGCATAATTCACAGAATTGCCCACCTAAAGTATTTATGCAAACATGCTAAAACTGTTCTACAATCTCAACTTCCAAAATACATCAAAGAGGAAAACAAAGACCAATTTCTTCTATTTATTTATTTATTTATTTATTTATTTATTTATTTTTAAGATGGAGTCTCGCTCTGTCACCCAGGCTGGAGTGCAGTGGTACGATCTCGGCTCACTGCAACCTCCACTTCCCAGGTTCAAGCAGTTCTCCTGCCTCAACCTCACGAGTAGCTAGAACCACAGGCGCCTGCCACCACACTTGGCTAATTTTTTTATTTTTGGTAGAGACAGGGTTTCACCATGTTGGCCAGGCTGGTCCTGATCCCAAGTGATCTGCCCGCCTTGGTCTCCCAAAGTGCTAGGATTACAGGCATGAGGCACCGTGCCTAGCCACAAAGACAAATTTCTAGCAAATAACACACTGAAAAAATATATTTCAAAGGTTTATGCCACATTTTTAAGTGGAAATAGTGGAATAAAAATCATATTTAAGTAATTATTATAGCTGTGGGTGTGACTTCATGTGTGTGTGTGTGTGCCTGCCTTTGTACAATATTTTGACATTTTTTAGTACTGTATGGGGAATGACAAATAAAACCTTGCTGTGATAAAAAGCATAGGACTTAGAGTTAAGAAAAAATAAAGAACAAACAAACTTGAGTTAAAATTTCTGTCCCATCCTGATGGAGTGACTTTTCAAAGTGTCAGAAATGTGGTGCTGGCTCACCTCCTTTTTAGGCTTATCCTTCCCTCCAACCCCCGTGGAAAGAAGGTTAGCAGGTGTCAGCTGTCAGACCTCTTAAATAATTCCCCTTGGCTAAAGACAGCTCTCTCTCTCTCAAAGTCACACCCTCTTCCCAGGACAGCCCTCACCCAATGGCTAGTCAGTAAGTTGTGCAAAAGAGTGTATCTTATGTCCCAACTTGAGACAATTCTGAAGGACTATCCTGGTTTCAGAATTCCATGTAAGGTTGCCTGAAGTCTTTTTTTTTTTTTTTTTTTGAGGTGGAGTCTCGCTCTGTCGCCCGGACTGGAGTGCAGTGGCCAGATCTCAGCTCACTGCAAGCTCCGCCTCCCAGGTTTACGCCATTCTCCTGCCTCAGCCTCCCGAGTAGCTGGGACTACAGGCGCCCGCCACCTCGCCCGGCTAGATTTTTTTGTATTTTTAGTAGAGACGGGGTTTCACCGTGTTAGCCAGGATGGTCTCGATCTCCTGACCTCGTGATCCGCCCGTCTCGGCCTCCCAAAGTGCTGGGATTACAGGCTTGAGCCACCGCGCCCGGCCGCCTGAAGTCTTATTGTGCCTACTCCACAACCCAAATTATACCCCTGTCCAATCTTGATTCTTTGCCTTCCCCAAAGTATTAATTTCAAGAGCACTCTTGAATTAACTTTCAGCATGGTAATCTCCATTTCAGAATTCTGATTGCTGTAGGAGTCAGTACTAGGTGTAGTCTGAGAAAGCACTTGAGATTTTGGAGCCAGAGCACCCAAATGCTGCTGGAAATGAAGAAACTGGTGGTAGGTGGAGAATCTATAGCCTTTAGCACACATTAGCTGGTAAATGTGCCGTGGTCGATACAGAGTGACTGATACCAAGTTATCATGTGACGAGAACCACCCATCATACAGCTTGTTTGGTGACCTACCAAGTCATGAAATCAAAGAGGATTAGGAGAAATCTGTTGTGAAGTGGAAGTCGTGCATTTGGGATCAAGCATTAGCAGAAGCAGAAACCACAAAATAGTTACATAAGCAAGTTACCCAGACTCCTTGCCATACACTCTGTGGATTCAGCAGCTCTCCCTTTGCTTGCTTTTGTGATCAGATGGTTGCTCTCCTATGACAAAATGATAAAGGAAAACAAAAAAGACCATGTTTATTTCACTGATCAGAGTGCTTAGCGTAAGTCGCCAAAAGCTGAAAATGGATTACAGCTGGTGATCCATTTTGGATTCAAATATAAATGGCCTGACATTAGTATATATATAGATGCATGAGCATTAGTAAATGGCTTAAGGAATGGCCAGAGGCTGAAAAGAGAAAAATAAATGACTTGGCAACTTCACAGAGACCTAAAAGAGAAAAAGTGGAACATTGGTGAGGAAGTCTTGAATAGTTGCTTGTGGATGGGCCTACAGGAATGGGTCCAAAGTGTAAAAATCTTTGTATTGAATGTCAGTGCTTGCTAGTGATTATTAACCATAGACAAGGGACTAAATAGCCAAACAGAGAATGCCTTGGCTATTTGACATCAGTCAGCCTCTGTTATTCCTCCCTCCCCGAGTTCTGGCACAATGAATAAATGAACAGAATAGTGATGGAGGCAAAGATGGGCCCAACAGTATCAATTCCCACTTACCAATCTGGTACAGATACTGCAGTTGATGAATATCCATCCTTTTAGCTATAAAGTCTAAACCTAACCTCTAGATGTAGTCCTGTCACTCAAAGAGACCAATGATCCCCACTGAAGCAGGTTTACTTCATTAGGCTGCTTCATTCTGGAAGGAACAGTGGTTTATTTTGATGAAAACTGATACATATTTCAGGTACAGGTTTTCAGTTCCTGCTTAAAGGCCCCACCCAGGACCATTAACCAAGGACTTACAAGTATCTGATACAATTATATAGCACTTCAAATAATATTACATGTACATTTTATAGCAAAGAAGGTATGCTGTGACCATATCACAATGGAATCGTATTGTTTTATCACATATTATATAGTCCAAGAGTGGCTAATCTGTAACAACAATGGGATGACAGGTTGATGGTGCAGCTGCGGTCTCAGTTCAGAAACAATATCCTGTAAAGATGAGGCAAAATCCTCTTGACAGCACACACACTGAATCAATGACCATTATATTGTGCTGCTTTCACAATAGGTAGAATTTGTGGTTGAGTGAAGAGGGTCCCTGGTTGCTCACTGTAAGTGACTCTTGGGGAAATGGGTTTTTCTGTTCCTACAACTCTGGGTTATCTGGGCTTAAAAGTTATGATTTACAAGGAAAGAACACTTTCACCAGGAGACTTAGTATGCGTCAAATTGAATTTTAAACTATTAATACATTTCCACCTGGGTGTTTTGAGTCCTCATAATCTAGGACAAGGAGGCAAGAAGAAAAACAACATCTTAACATAGGCAATTGACCCTGATGATCAGGAGGAAACATAACTGATGCTAGATAAGGTTTCTGACAGGGCAGGGAGGAATGTTTTTAGGATTTTAGAGATCCATTTGGAAATTTCATATTATTCTTGTATCCAAATGATAGTAAAAGGAAAAGTGCAGTAGTCTAGGCCTGAGATGTTATGGTAAACAAGAGATCATACCTCTCAAGAATGAGGGTCTGGATGACCCCACAAGGAAAGCTAACTAAACTAGTAAAGATGCTAAACAAGGGTGAGTGAAATCTAGAATGAACATTTTAAGAAGGTTATATTAAGCGTTAGTTACATTCTTAAGACTAACTGCAGGGGCAGGGCCTTAATTTGACTCACTATCCCTACTATTGTAAGAACTTCCCAAGGAAAAGGGGCCACAGAGGATGAAGTTTTGAAAGAAATATTTCTGGAACTCATCTAAATCAGGTGTATCAGAACAACTCCATAAATTAACTTTAGATGCTTAACTATTTTTTGTCCAGATTTCTCTTCAGTCCAGCTGCTAGGGAATCTGTCAATGGAGGCTCTCAGCTGTCAGCCCTTTCTAGTAATTTCCCTTGGGCAAAAAAAATCTAGTAATTCCCTTGGAAATAAGGTTACAACCATATTTCAAGGCATCTTGTATCGAATGACTGGTCAATGCAGTGGTATAAAGTATTTGGCTCCCTCACCTCCAAATCAGTACATGTCTCCAGGGACATCCACAGCTCGTCATAATTGACTGAGTCCTTTTCAAGACAGCATTCAGTCAAGTTATTTCTTTGCCAGTTCTGCTTTCTTTACTTCCCCTAAAGATGGTGATTTTAGGAGCACTACCTAAGAAACTTCTTGTATGCTAATCTTTGAGTTGGAGTTGGCTTCTAAGCCCCATCTTACAACAAAAAGTTGTGTGTCTTCTTTTAATCTCAGATAATTTTCTATTTTCTTATTCTAAATGATGGATAATAGTCTAACACACAGTGTTGTGAAATAACACATTCCTCCATATATCACAGCCTTGAGCCCGACACATCACATCCCCCCATATGCCTCCACTTCCTGGGCCCGACACAAACATATTCCTCCATATATCTCAACTTTAGAAGAAAAACAACACCTGGAGAAGCTCTGATAAGGTTACAACCGTTTGTAAAAGCGCAGGAACCAATAAGAAGGCTGCTAAAAGTATAACTTAAAATGTAAACCAATTGTAATGCTGTAACCTAGAGAAATGCCTTGTTCCTCTGTAACCTGACAAGTCCTGTTTACCTCGGGCTATAAAAAGCAAGTGCACGCATTGTTCGGGGCCCTCTTGTATGTTGTAGAATGGAGGGACCAAGTTCGAACTTGCATTAAAGATCCTTGCCGCTTAGCTTTGACTCTGGACGCTGGTGGTCTTCTTCGGGGAATAAACGGTCTGGGCATAACAGTTGTCATGGTGATTGAGCAATGTACAATAAAATGCCCAGTAAATTGCCTTGAGTATCTGGATATTCAATTAACTGCTAATTGCCTTATTTACTTTGCCTCCGAAAGTAACAAAGTGATAATTAGCAGAATTGATTATTAAAAGTATGTATTATATAATTTCTTCTGATTTCAAATGTCTTCTTTTTGATGATGTCATGTGTGATAATCATTTTAAAAATAAACAACTATTTTTGTTTTCTTTAATTGCTATTGTGGTATTATCAGAATATAGTTCAACAGCAAAATTTACTTCAACAACTCCTTTAGCCTATTTATGATTCTAACTCATCCTTCAAGATTGAGTAGTCAATAAGGATCAACAGAGCACATTTCCAGCAACTGTGACCACGATTTGAAATTATATGCCTTAGGACTTGAATGCAATTCAATTTAACAATGTTTGCACCTATTACTTGGGGTTAGTTAATACAAGTCTACCAAGGGAAAGGTATACCTGAATTGGAGTTTAAAGTATAAGTAGTAGTTCATTAGATGGAGAGAGAGAAGTCATTTAAGTAAAGAGAACCACATGTGTAAAATTTTAGGGTGATGAAAGGGTGCATATAGATGGCTGTGAATGAGCTGAGAGGTGGTAGGCCATGAAATGTAACAGGTGCAAATGTAATATATTGAATTTAGGTTGAAAAAAACCATTGCCACCTACACAGAATATGGTTTGCTTTGTTTCTGAAAATGTATATGAATTATATAAAAATCTTGGGCCATAGACCTCATGTGGTTCAACAGTGACACTGTCATGGTTGCTAAAAGCAAACAAAACCTGTTCTGCAAGTAGACACATCTCATGTGTCTACTTACTCCATATAGGAACTGTTGTGTTCAGATGTGCTTATCATATTGAAAGACATTTAAAAACTTGAAAAGGGAAAGTTGGATCTAGAACATTCTGGAAAAAAACTCCACTTGAACATCATGCAAGTAGTTTTTAGACAAAATTCTTGAAGATAGGAATTTATTCCAATTAATTATTAAATTTGTATTCTTGGACATTAGCATTATTTCATAATTAGTCATGTTAGCCCTCTGCTGCTGTATAATTTCACAAATTGCCTAATGTTTTCTATATGTCAAATACAAACTTTTATAAGAAACAATGAAACCAGAACAATCAGCTAAACAACATATAACTCTGTGGGACAGATTGTTGGTCAGACCTACTTTTAAAAAGCCTAGAAACTCTTAAACAGATTGTTTTGGTATGTACCTGCCTATGAAATTCCATGTTATTTCCTTTGATCTGACTTTTTGTCTGACTCTGATCATTGCATTGACTATCAACTCTGTTCAGTTTAAACACATTGCTGAGTGTTGTCATTACTGTTCTAGAACTTTAAAAAACTATCCTTTCCTTTATTTGGAGACATGTGGTAAAGGAAGCTGGATAGGAAGCGTGCATAACTGGTTGCTCTTGTGAGAATATGAGACAAGAAATGGCAAACTATACCTCTTACCTGCAACTAAAATACGTGAATCTTGTGGAAGAGATTGTTGATTGATGTTAATATTCATTTTCTACTTATTCAATTTAGAAGTGGGATGCTAAGTCCCCTCTCTGTTTCAGCTAGATAATCCAGGGTTAGCAATTTCAGACTACATTTTCCAGATCCCCTTGCTGTCAGTTTTGGGCATATGAGCAAAAGTGATGTATTCATGTCTGGATCATTTCTTTAAAAAGGAAGCTGCTTGCTCTTCACTTCCCCTTTCTCTTTTCTGATCTCCAGAAAATAAATAAACCCAGAAATAGAAGCTACATATAAAGAATGAGAGGAATTCCTCAAAATTCTATCTTCCCCTTATGACCTTACTTTTGGAAATCTCTTGTTATAGCAGCTTAGTTTAAAACATATAAATTAGTGAATCATAGAAATCAATAAAAAAATTAAGAGGAAATAGAAAGTGCTGAGACTTCAGCTGCACCATCAACCTGTCATCCCATTGTTGTTACAGATTAGCCACTCTTGGACTATATAATATGTGATAAAGCAGTAGGATTTCATTGTGATGTGGTCACTGCATATCTTCTTGGCTATCAAACGTACATATAATATTATTTGACTTGGCATGTGAGTGGATCACTCATACCAGCCCTGGGAATCAAGAGTAAATAAGAATATTTTTTCAAGAGTGAGATGAGAGGTCCACAATATAAATACAAGCAAGAATCCAAAGGGAAATCTAAAGATGTAGGAAAGCTGAGAAGAAGAAATGGCAGCATTAGAAATATGCAAAACTGACTCTATTATTTAAATACATGGCCAATGCTCCTGGAACTTTATAAGAACTCCTAATTGGAATAGCATGGACACCTTGACCTCAAAATAGATGTTTAATTTTAGGCTTCCATTACGGATTCCTTATTATTTTCACAGAGTTCAACTCTAAGCTCTGACACAGAGTGACGGAGAGGAGGGACTCTTGTATATTATTTAAAAGCATGTGCTGTAGAGTCACTTAGACTTAATTCGAAGTATCTGTTCCTTCTCTTACTTTAACCAGACTTTCTGAAATTGTTTCTTATTCCATAAATCAAGATGGTAATACCTACTACAGAGAGTAAATTTACATTTAAATAAACAAAAATATCTAAAGGGATTAGCATATTCCCTGGCACATAGGAAACTTGCACTTAAACACCTTATTGTTGTGATTTGTTACTGATAACACCATTACTGATGCCTGTTTCCTTCAATGACTAAAGAAATTGTTATTCAAATATATAAATGTGGATACATATCTTTTTTTAAATTTTTCATTGATCCCATCCCACTGTAGACAAGGAAAAATATGTAACTGGAAAAAGAAGCAGTGAGAAGCTTACATCTACTTTCCTAACTCATAGTGACTACTGACCAAAATACATTTTTAGTGTGGAAATTGAAGGCTTTTCTCTGGAGTTTTTCATCTATGCAGAGTGCTGTGCTCTTTCTCTGTTTTCAAGTCACAATTTCATATGGGTCAAGGTCCTGATGTTTAATGATAAATGACAATGAGAACATCTTCACCAAATGACAACAAATTAATTAGCAAAGACCACAGGTCTCCCTGGTTTGCTTACTAAGTTTTGAATCTAGCAAATAGTTCCCTGCATGCCTATTAGAATTATTATGAATAGATTTTCCAGTACAAAGAAATCTCATAAGTATTCATATGGACCGTTTTAAGTTCTAGTAACTTTAAATGAGATAGGTAGAGCTCCTGAAGAAAGCAATGAATCACTGGAGCTGAGCTTTAACACCCGTTCAACATCTAATCAGTTGAATTACAGCCATTTTGTAAGAGGGTTAATCAGTTCTCTAGCTTTAGCTGCCCCAGTGCTTCTGAAATTTGCTGATGTTATCATTACATTGGAAGGAGACACTCTGCATTTTAATAGAAGCATTTCTTTTAGAACTTTAGTGGTACAACAGAGAGCAAACATTAAAACATATATTTTCTGTAAAAGGAGGGCGTTACTGGGACAAGATTATGTCCTTATCCGCATAATAGGATGAAATAATATATCACACATTATAACTTCCTGAAGTGATGCTTGGTAGACACTCTGTGTAATGCAGTATCTGGCATAGGTTAGGATTTATGTAAATATTTTCTAATATTCTTCATTCGTGTTAGTGTTACTACAATGGTCTGTTGACCAAACACCTGAGTGCAGTGGCTTGACCACCATATTATATAACATAAAGGCCTCAGACAAAAGTATTGTTTTCATTCCCAAAAATATATTTTTCAATAAAATTCTCATATTAACTTATCATTAAAATATTCTGTGACAAAAAGCAAGAAAAGGCAGGTTTAGTTTAAGAAAAATCTCTCTCTATATATAGTTGCTCTCTCTCTATATATATATAGTTGTTTTATATATATAAAACAACTGTTAGCAGAGACAAATCTGTATGTGTCTGCAGCAACTCATTTCTTGCCCCCTGAAAGGAAAGATTTCATCCATGGGCCATAAGGCAGAGTGAGAGACTGAGGCAAGTTTTACAGTGGAGTGAAAGTTTATTAAAAAGTTTTAGAGCAGAAATGAAGTAAAGTACAGTTGGAAGAGGGTCAAATGGACGACTTAAGAGACCCAAGTGTGTTGTATGACCCTTGACATGGGGTTTTATACATTGCCATGGTTCTGGGGTTTGTGACTCTTCTCCCCTGAGTTTCCCTTGAGGTGGGCTGTCTGTATGTGCAGTGGACTGCCAGCACTTGGGAGGGACTGCATGCACAGTGTGTTTACTGAAGTTGTACACATGCTTATTTGAGGCATTTTCCCTTACCAGTAAAGCATTGGAAGGTCATATACAGTTAAATGCCGTCATTTTGCCCCTTAGTGCGCATGCTGGAGGCCACTCACTCAGCTCTTGAAATCTTACTGGGAAGCTGCTGCTCACCAGCTTCAGGTGTTTTCTATCTATTGGGAGCCCTTTCCTTGGCATCAGCTGCAACAAATCGTTATTTTAGAGAGACAGTTTAACAACTGCCTGACTGTCACCTGATGGTTGCCTGACATTTGCCTAGCTACCTATTCTAACACAACTACCTATCAGGCATGGGATTGAGAGCTGTAGATATAGTAACTCATTTACTCCTTACAACACTAAACACTACACAGTATTATTACCATTGCCAGTCATTAATAGCTAATTTTAAATAACTTTAAAACATTAGTGAATTAGTCAAGCTGGTAAGGTTCTGAGGATGCTGGGGATTCAATGCTGGGAAACAATTTTAGAAACCTAGGTATATCTAGGTTTTAAATGTTATATTAAGTCATGTATTAATGAATTTCATTGTACCTAATTATGACTTAGCAGTTTCAAAATATATTGTGCTCTTCTAAGTTTGACCCTGTACCTCAAGATACATGAGGCTAACAACGCAAGATAGAGAAATGCAAGGCACTATATGTAGTATATTCAAGAGGTGATAAGCAAAAATGCCTTAAGGTAAAATGTATTGCATTTATACGATGTCTCCAGCTTTATATACTCTCTACATTAAACTATGATTAAACTAAACATTATTTACTTTACATACAAGAAAAAATTATAGAAATTTTTTGTATCCTCAAAGGATGCCAGAAAATAATCTTTTCATAAAACAAGAGAATATCAAAAAGATTAAAAGAAATATGGTTGAGAAAAAGACCAATTTTGAAGAAATCTGAAATGCATGAATATAATTAATGAGAGATTACTGTGTGCTAAGGACTCTTAATGCTTCATATGTATTCATTTATTTCTATAATCGATCTACAGATTTAGTACTTTTAATATCTGATATAGTTTGGTTCTGTGTCCCCACCCAAATCTCATCTTGTAGCTCCCATAATTCCCATGTGTTGTGGGAGAGACCCAGTGGGAGATGACTGAATCATGGGGACGGGTCTTTCCCATGCTGTTCTCATGATAGTGAATGGGTCTCATGAGATCTGATGGTTTTAAAAATGGGAGTTTCTCTACACAAGTTCTCTTTTTGCCTGCCACCATCCATGTAAGATGTGACTTGCTTCTTTTTGCCTTCCACCATGATTCTGAGGCCTCCACAGCCATGTGGAACTGTGAGTCCAATTAAGCCTCTTTCTTTTGTAAATTGCCCAGTCTGGGATATGTCTTTATCAGCAGCATGAAAATGGACTAATACATAACCCATTTCACAGATGAGAGAGTCAGAAAATAAAGAAGTGCTCAAAAAACAAACAAACAGAAAAAAAAAAAAAAACCCTATAAGAATCAAGCTGGAAGAAGCTATGCCATGGCCAAAGTCAGACTATTTAAGCAACAAAATAATATCAAATTATAACCTAAAGTATGAAATAAATATACATGAGTCCATACGATACAAATAAATGATTGAAAAGATAACAATGTAAAAAGGAGTCAAATCTTCTTTACAGAAAAATTCCAAAAGTTTACGTAGATATGTAGATATTCCCTCTCTGCCCCTGAAGGTGAAGCCAAATTTCTCATTCTTCCTTCCCTCCCTGTGTTCAGGCTGTATTTAGTGACTTGCTTTCAAAGACTAAGATATGAAAGGGAAACTTTAACCTGACAGTGGAGAAACCTAGTAGGCACTATCTTGGCTAGGTAATAAAGGATAACATCATTGGTGATAAGTCATGCCAATAGCTTATACCCCTAATATAATGTGATGACTAGGGCATTTTACTTCTGAGGTATTTTTTTCTGAAAAATCACAATTCCGTTATAACTATGGGAAAAGCATCACACACAGCCTACATCAGGTGCCATGCTACACAATACATAATCAGTACTCCTCAAAATTGTAAAGAGAATAAAAAACAAAGAAAAAAAGTTAAAAAACTGCCAAAGACTGGAGTTAACTTAGGAGACATAATGACTAAATGCAATGAGAAATCCTAGATTGAAACCTGGAACAATAAAAAAAAGGATGTTAGACAAACAATAAATGAAATATGCATAAAATCTGAAGCTTATGAATAATACTGTAAGAATGTTGATTTCTTAGTTTCTAGATAAATCTACCACGGTAATGTGAGAAGTTAACAACAGGGGAAAATGGTGGGAGGATATGGGAACTTTCTGCTCTCTTTGCAAATTTTCTGTAAATCTAAAACTATTCTAAGGTAAAAAAGTTTATTTAAAGATATCATTGGAGTCTGTTTCTGATATCACTCACCCTCCCATAAATAAGAACTAACTTGTACAACTTCTTGATGTACAACATCAGGAAGCGAAAGCAACCTGAAGACACCGGATAATTAGCAAATATAAGCAGATTTTAGAGGGGTGTTGACACTTGGAAATGGGGATGGCTCAGTATTACCCATGTTTATAGTTTTCAGCTGAGGACAGGCCACAGACACAATGCAGGGTGGCCAAAACTTCAATAAAAACATCCTCAATCATGTCCTTCTGATCTTAAAGAGCCAAAGGACAAGTTTCAGGCAACCATAATTGTTAGAATGCAATGAGAGGAAGAAGGATCATGAAAAAGAGAGAGCCAGAAGGAAAGCCCAAAATCTTGTGTATAAACTCTGTCCCAATCTCTGGAGGAACTTGAGGCACACATACAAACAGCCCATCTAATGATAAAATAACTGAATTTCAGATTTGAGCTGATCCCAAAGAACAGAGCTTAAAGTTTGAGTCCTGTGGGAATTGCCTGAAATGACAAAGTCTACATTTTTCTCAAGAATGATATAAGTAATCTGCAGGAAGTGGGAATGTCTACATGTATTATTATTATTGAGTGTTCTCCTATACAGAAGATTTTTTTCTCTTCTCCTTGCATTTGATTGTTTGTTTATCCAATCATTTATTTATATATGTGGGCTCACATACATTCATTGTATACTTTCGGCTATAATCCAGAACTACGTTATTTATTTTGTTATTCAGATATTTCCTGTTTTGTCCATTGGGACCTCTTTCAGTTCAGCTTCTAAGTCCCTTTCACATGCTCTCATCCTCTTGTTTGTTGAGCACTTCTTATTTTCTAGCATGACAAGGGGTTCCTTGTTCATCTTATATTCTTCCTGTACCAACGTCCTGCCTGTGAGCTGGATTCAGTAAGCATACCAAAAATATTTTTTTTATGTAGTCTGACAAATCAATATAAAAAGACACATGCAGTAATTGGATTGTAAGGGTAGCCAAAAACTTTAGGAGAATTGGTGGGGAGAGTAAATTGCATGGGTTCACAGGAAACAGGAAGGCTTATTGTACCCTGTAACTATATACATTTCAAATCTATAGTAATTAAAGCTGTGATATCAGCATTTAGATTTATACATAAACAACTAGCAATGTAAGAATATACATAATATGGAGCTCAGAAATTCATAAATATAATACAATTTAATGTACACATTATATGTATAGTACAGAAATGGTCAATAGTATAGATCATTAGTATAGAAATGATCAATTAGTCAACAAATTGGGTTAGGAAAATCATCTGTTGGAAAAATTAAGTTAGCTTTATATCTAATACCTTCATAAGAATAAATTCTAGATATATAAACAACTGAAATGGATATTAAAAAATATAAAATTTACATGAGAACTATAAATAAGATATTTGTTTTTAAAGAAAATATTAAATGAATACAAAGAAAAACATTCTCGTGGCTTTTATGGAAGGGAAGAACTAAAGAAACAAAAATGGTACAATACATGAAGGATAAAAATATATAAATGTATGTAATTCAATATTTAAAACATCTGCATACTAAAACGTTAAAGAGAACAGAGTGGAAAAAATATCTGAAACATATGTCAGACAAATTATTAATGTTCACACATTTTGTTAAAGAAAAAGAATTCAATTTAAAAATGGGCAAAGTGTATGCCTAAGCAATTCAAACCTGACAATGCAAGGGTCAATGAAAATATGACTGAAACGTAGTAGTAATCAGAATCATGTCAATCATTGAATTAATCAGAAATCATTTTTCGGTCCACCATATTGCAAAAGTTTTAGTCTCATAATATCAGTTTTGGCAAGAATATGGTGACATTGGTGATCTCCATTGGAGCTGGTGGTGTAAGTTTTAGATACAACTTGAAAGATTTTATTAACTTTAAAAATAAATACATCCTATGACTTAGTAAAACCATTTCTCAATATTGATTATAGATCCTGTGCACAGGAAAGCATGAAGAAAAAAGTTAACTTTTAGTATCATTGATTATGGTAAAATATTCAAGCAGCATAATTTGGGGAATGCTTCAATAAACTGTGGTGTGATAATTGCTATGGAAAACTTAGCAGCAATTAAAAAGAATAAAGAAGGTTTACATGTACTATTCAGAAAAGATCCCCAAAGTACATGTTTAAGACAAAAATTATTTTAATAAAATATACATGATATGTATATTTTATTATGATTTATATAAAATGTAAGCAATCATAATGATAGTATGTTATATGGTCATATATGTAAATATATAATGTATATGATTTATATAAAATGTAAGCAATCGTAACGATAAAAGTATGCTATATGGTCATATATGTAAATATATAAAAGTTCATAGAAAGAAAAGGCATATAAGCTTCCACAGGATTTACTTAAGGATTTGAGATAGAAATTTGAGATGAGGTGAGGACTTGAGTCTTAACTGACAAAGCTTTGTTTTTATGAAGGAAACTTATTAAAATATTCCTTATAAAACCAAAACAATATTGAAATGACCACAGAAAAAGTATATACTATTTAATTCATAAAATCAGTGTATTAAATGAAATAACATGGTTAACATACAGTCTGGTTGACAGAAAAATGTGATAGTTGCATATGATATATATATGACAGTATATGTGTATATGACATGAGAGTATATGATAGTAAGAATAGAACATGTAGCAAAGGCACTAACAACATCTCAAGCCTTCGTTTCAGAAAAAAGGAAACATAGTCCTTAGATACCTAAAAATTGAAAGATCCACCCCTAATATGATAACAATGTTTCTCTAAATCACAGTTATCACATTATTCTTAACAATTGCCTCTACTAAAACTAGGACAAGATATAGATTACCTAAAATCACTATCGTATTGCTAAAAAATTCTGGGCAATGAGAGGTAAATTCAAATTAAACAACAAAACAAGGGATTATACTCATATTATAGCCACTAGAGAAAAAGAAGCTCATTATTTATTATTATTATGCAGTGTAACTTTTATTTGAGTGAAAAAGAAATGAGTAGAATTACAGCTGTTGCTCTAATAACTGTGTCTAGCTCTGACCACTTCCGTTTTAATTTGTCACATGTGTGAATATCATCAGCGATGACTTTTTCACAGGGAGGAAAAAAGCCCAAACGATTAAAAAGGTATTAAATTAAATAGTTCAATAAATGCAAAGCCTGCAAGTACGTGCAAAAGAATCAATAGACATCATACCATGGTGTACAAGGCCCTACATGTTCCTGTCTCAGATACCAGTTGGATCCCACTGAGAGTTGGAGAGAATTTTCTTGAAATCCTTGTTTTTATTTTTGTTTCTCAACATTTTACAGTACAATACACAACCAACAAAACAGCACACATCTTGACATCTTTTTGCATGTAACCTGCAACACCTTGCCTCACGCCTAGTCCCAACCTTGAATCCTTGACAGGTTACATTTGTGTAAATAAAAGTGATTGCAAGGTCTCTGGCCACAGTCCTATAATTTCTTCCTTTCTTTTCCTTTTCCTTTTTCTTTCCTTCCTTCCTTCCTTCCTTCCTTCCTTCCTTCCTTCCTTCCTTCCCTCCCTCCCTCCCTCCCTCCCTCCCTCCTTCCCTCCTTCCCTCCTTCCCTCCTTCCCTCCTTTCTTCCTTTCTTCCTTTCTTCCTTTCTTCTCTCTCTCTCTCTCTCTCTCTCTCTTTCTTTCTTTCCTTCTTTCTTTCTGTCTTGCTCTGTTGCCAAGCTGGAGTGCAGTGGCGGGATCTCGGCTCGCTGCAACCTTCGCCTCCCAAGTTCAAGTGATTTTCCTGCGGCAGCCTCCCAGGTAGCTGGAATTACAGGCGTGTGCCACAACGCCCGGCTAATTTTTGTATTTTTAGTAGAGACGTGGTTTTCACCATGTTAGTCAGGCTGGTGTAGAACTCCTGATCTCCAGTGAACCGCCAACCTCGGCCTCTCAAAGTGCTGGGATTACAGACGTGAGCCACCGTGCCCGGCCTGATTTCTTCCTTTCTATTGTTGGAATGGATTCAGGTTTTGTGGGCCCTGGTGCTTATACTCTTTGGAGGGTCCTTTTTAAGAAAAGTAATTTAAAACTACCAATACCAAACTGAGGATGGAAATGAATAATTTTTTTTAGAATGAGAAAAATAATGAACAAATTATAACTGTTGAAAAGCTGACAAATACCATAAATATCACAAAGTAAACCAAAATTACTGTTATTATTATTAACTAGAGAATCCAGCCCCTTGCTAGCTTGAAAGGCTCTATAGCTTCTGACTCAGCAGTTGGTACAGCTTGGCCAAGAAGCAATGGGTTGGAGTTGGACTCCCTCCCAGCAGGGGGCAGAGCAGAGCTTTCTTCGGTCCTTTGTTCATCTTTGCCAAGTTGTTAGGCTGGTCCTTTACTTCTGTAATTTGATCATTTGCAGAGTAGGACTACAGTGAAGAAGAATACGAAATCTTCCTTCCCCTTTAGTCTTATAAGCAGTGATTTTTTTTTTTAAAAGTCTTGGTATAAGTAAATGCATGCTTACTATATAAAAAATGAAAGGTACAGAAAATATGAAGTAACAAGCCCCTATTGCTTGGAGGCAATCACAGTTAATATTTTCATTTATTTTCTTTCTGTTTTCTTTCTATCCATTTTACATAGTTATGAACACGCTGAACAAATTTTTATTCAGCTTCATCACTTACTACTTTATTATGAATTTGTTCCCAACTCATTAAAATTCTCTTAAATATTTGTTAGGCTTATAATATTTTATTAACTGTATACACCATAATTTACCAGTTATAATATCTATTGATGGATATTTAAATCATTTTGTCACTAATATAAATAATGCTATCACTATCATCTTTGTATTTAAACATATGTCCGTATCTCTGATTAGTTTCACTACATAGACTTTTAGAAACAAAATTACAGGTTTTAGAAATCAAAATATTTGTATGGCCCTAGGTGCACATTACCAAGAGTCTTACCAATAACCTTTCACTGCCACTGGCAGATTGTAAGATTGCCCGGTTCGCAGCACCTTTTCAGCACTGCTTAATAATTTAAACACATGTACCAATTTCAGAAATATAAAAAGGAACCTTTTTAACCGTACATTGTGTGATGATTGTTTCATGCTTTCCTTTTACTTTCAATTGTATATAATTTATTTACTTGGATACTTCATTTTATGATCACCTGATAATGCACATTAAGGATTGTCAAACTGTACCCTCTGCTATCACCACCTATTTCTTACATAGACGAATATTATGTCTAAGTATGCTTTTTTACTCGTATTTTCCATTTTGAAAAATGTGCCTACTGCTGCTGGCCTAATCTTAAATAAAATAACACTACCATAATTGACAAACACATTTTATACTTACACCATTTTGAATATTATGTTTACAACGAGTTAAGAAATGCAGTGCCAATGTTCAAAGCAATGGAGAATTAAAGGCAGAGATAGAGTCTGTCAATTAATCAATCATCAATCGTCTTTACATATATCAATGCAAAGTAGCACATGCTTCAGATTTATTGCCCACAAGCAAATATAGGTTTGACAGAAAAAAGTGGTCATTAAAAGCTTTGATTGCTTCAGTCAATTTCATAGAGCAGGACAGTCATGAATTTTAGAAAAAAGGTAAGTCAGAACGTAATGGGGAGGACTAGAGAAAATAGTAAGATTGACCTGAGCAAGAGTTTTTAGTTGAGTAAATACCTGGCATGAATTGGCAAGAAGATGTGGGACTGGTCTGACTAGAGCTATAATTCAGTTGTTTTCAAATTTGGCTTCACAGGCATTGTATAGCACACTCTCTCACCTATGCCCCTGGCCTACTATAGTGGAAAGGAGAGACATAAATGAGAGAGGATCTTTGAAAGGTATATCTTATCAACATTACTCTATCCTCAATTCCCACTTTTTTTTGTTTGTTTTTTGAAACAGATTCTCACTCCTTCGCCCAGGCTGGAATGTAGTGGTGTGATCTCAGCTCACTGCAACCTCCTCCTACCTCCTCCTCCTTCTCCTCCTAGCTCCCACGAGAATCAAATGATTCTCGTGCCTCAGCCTCCCGAGTAGCTGGAATTACAGGCATGTGCCACCATGCCTGGCTACAGAGACAGGGTTTCACCATGTTGGACAGGCTGGTCTTGAACTCCTGACCTCAAGTGATCCGCCTGCCTCAGCCTCCCAAAGTGCTAGGATTATAGGGGTGAGCCATCATGCCTGGCCTCTATCTCCAACCTATCCACAGAAACTTTTCTCTTCTTTTCACATGCATATAGGGAAACAATGTAAGATTTTATTTAAACATACGTGTGCTTTGTTAAAACAGGTTTGAAAAGTTCTGCTGAAGTGTTCAGAGGAGCAGGAGTATGGAAGGAAGCATGTAAAATAAGCGGACAGTAACAGGTTGGTAAGAAAAATCCAGCAGAATGGTACAGGATAGATTTAATTGAAAAGAATGTGTTATGATGAGATAAACTTGAAGATTATTGCAAGTGTTCAACATTAATTAATCACCAACTGTTGGTGAGAAACCATTAGTGCAAGAGTAAAATGATAAACTCACTCAGGGATAATAGCAGTTGGGACTAAAAGAAAGAGAGGACATATAAGAGACAAAAACGTAGAAAATCTCAGATTTGCTGAAAGAGAAAAAAGGAACATTCTAAAAAGAACTCAAATGTTTCAAACTGGTAACAAAATAAAAAGTGGGCAGAATTACAGCTGTTGCTCTAATAATAAAAAGAAGAAATATTAATGGGACTCTTGTACAAACAAAAATGCTAACTTTGGATTTTCACAGCGTAAATTTATTAGTTTGAATAAATGTCAGAATAGTTAAGTGGAGTTGCTTAGCTGTAGAAAGAAACAGGGCTATTTTATATCTCCTACTGAGAGAGATTTTTGCAAATCTTCATAAAACAATAATAGAAGACTAATGGATATGTCTTCTAAACAAGAGAGTTTAATATAAAAAGGGGGAATATAACATATGGAAGCCTTAGATTCTTTCTTGCTGAACACTGGGACATAAATAGATCCATTCAGGCAAAGAATGGAGTCAAAAACAACTACTCCACTGCCACCACCCCACGCAAAAGTCTAGGCTTCTTGTTGAAAAGCTTGTTTAATTTGTTTTTGTTTGTTTGTTTTGGAGTGGAGGAGAGGAGAGTAATTGCATCAAATGTTAACTCCCCTGCCTGGTATCCAGTTTATTGTACAATCTATTCACACATTTCTTACTAAATTCTCAGGGGAGAACTAGCTTCTTCTATCTATCCCTTCAGCATTGCAGAATTGTTCTAAAGTTCTACCTCAAGTGAAGATAGTAAATTTATTACTTGTGCATGTTATTTGTGCCACAGTTGATTATGCTTAACTGGCTGTAAAGCAGTCATGAGTTTCCAACTGTTCCACTCTCTGTGCATCTCTTTGTTGAAGAATGCAACCTTCCAGATAGAGGAAGACCCTTCCTTACTTAGATGCACCTCTGTGATGGTTAAGTGTCAGCTTGATTGGATTAAAGGATGCAAAATATTGTTTCTTGGTGTGTGTATGAGGGTGTTGCCATAGGAGATTTACATTTGAGTCAGTGGACTAGAAAAGGAAGACTCACCCTCCATCCAATTGGCTACCATGGCGGCTAGAAAAAGCAGGCGAAAGAAGATGGAATAAGCCGGCTTGCTGAGTCTTCCGGTTTTCCTCTTTCTCCCGTGCTGGATGCTTCCTGTCCTTGAACATCAGACTCCAGGTTCTTTGGCCTTTGGACTCTTGGACTTAAACTAGTGGTTTGCCGGGGACTCTCCAGCCTTTGGCCACAGACTGAAGGCTGCACTGGCAATTTCCCTACTTTTAAGGCTCTGGGACTTGAACTGAGCCACTACTGGCTTCCTTACTCCTCAGCTTGCAGATGGCCTATCATGGAACTTCACCTTGTGGTCATGTGAGTCAATTCTCCTTAATACATTTTCCTTCATATATACATGTATCCTATTAGTTCTGTCTCTCTGGAGAACTCTGGCTAATACAATATCTATGAACCATCAAAGAAGCTCACAAAGATCTGTTCGTAGGATAATATAGGACAGAAATGTTTACATGCTTCAGTTTTACTAGAATGGTGCTTTTGCACGTTTTCCTTTGAATTGTTTTCACTTTATGCCTATCTAATCCTCTCTAAATCCCCGTTCCAAATCATGCAAGAACACTATTATATCCAAACAAATCAAATCTCTCTATTGTGTTGTACTGTAGTTTATAATCAGTATCACATAGTTAATATTTTTTCAGAGTCTTTGGGTCTCCAATGATAGGAACTTTATTTTAATCTCCTTTTGTTTTTTTTATAATGTCTACTTTGGTTCTATGCATATAGGATGGTCTTTACAAATGCTTGTTCACTTATGGGTTTCAATAACAGATTATTTGGACAAAATTAAATGCAAATATCATTAGTAAAGAAAAATAAAATAAATTAATAAAATTATTTTTAAAATTTATTAATAAAACTGCTTTCCAAAAATCTTTAAACTTGTAAAAATAAATGTAAGAAAATAATGAAACAAAGGTAAATAGCTGAGACTTAGTTAAAGAGCTTTTGCATGGCAAAAGGAAGAGTCAGCAGAGTAAACAGACAACCCACAGAGTGGGAGAAAATGTTCACAATCTATACATCTGACAAAGGACTAATATCCAGAATCTACAAGGAGCTCAAACAAATTAACAAGAAAAAAAAAATAGACAATCCCATCAAAAAGTGGGCTAACGGCATGAAAAGACAGTTCTCAAAAGAAGATATACAAATGGCCAACAAACATGAAAAAATGCTCAACATCACCAATGATTAGGGAAATGCAAACCAAAACCGCAAAACGATACCAACTTACTCCTACAAGAATGGTCACAATAAAAAACTCAAGAAATAATAGATGTTGGCATGGATATGGTGAACAGGGAATACTTCTACACTGCTTGTGGTAATATAAACTACTACAACCACTATGGAAAACATTATGGAGATTCCTTAAGGAGCTGAAAGTAGAATTACCTTTTGATCTAGAAATCCCACTACTGAATATCTACCTAGAGGAAAAGAAGTCATTATACAAAAAAGATACTTGCATATGCATGTTTATAGCAGCACAATTCGCAATTCTAAAAATGTGGAACCAACCCAAATGCCTATCAATCAACAAGTGGATAAAGAAACTGTAGTATTATATATGATGAAATACTACTTAGCCATAAAAAGTAATTAATTAATGGCATTCACAGCAACCTGGTTGAGATTGGAGACTATTATTCTAAGTTAATTAACACAAGGAATGGAAAACCAAACACTGTTCTCACTCATAAGTGGGAGCTAAGCTATGAGGATGCAAAGGCATAAGAATGACACAACGGACTTTGGGGACACAGGGGGAAAGGGTGGAAAGAAGGTGAGGGATAAAAGACTACAAATTGAGTGCAGTGTATACTGGTTGGGTGATGGGTGCGCCAAAATCTCGCAAAGCACCACTAAATAATTTACTCATGTAACCAAACACCACCTGTTCCCTAATAACCTATGGAAGTAAAAAAATTAAAAAACAAACAAAGAAAATAATGATTATAGTATATTCTTGTATCTCCTTTTTATTAAAAAGAAAAAAAAAACCTTTCACCTAGATCCATGTTTCTTAGCACTTAAAAATTAACCAATTGTGTCGGGGATGGAAGTCATCTAGGAACTTCTGTGGTTTTAAGCCACCAGACATGCTCCTAGGAATATGATAACACCTATTCCTGATCTCATCTCATCATCAGTCCCTTTCATCTCCATACTTCAGTGTTGATGACTCCGTGTGCCTCTCCTGCATCCTGGACTTCCAGGCTTCCTATTTTAGACACTTGTCTATGCCCAGCTCCTGGTTTATGGTTGCTCCATTTGTCCATGCTTATACCAGCTATTCTCATTCTGAACTATGTCATAACTGGAATTAATCTTACCATATTTCTGAAAGAAGAGCCCAAGCTCTTTTCGTTGATATATTTATGTGCACCATTTTTAATAATTATAATACTACAAAACTACAACACTACAAACTACTGGATTGAGTTGTTGCAAAGTTAATGTGATTTCCTCTGCAAGGCTGATTTTATATATATATATAAATATATTAAATATATTAAATATATTAAATATATATGTATAAATTATATACATATATTATATATACATATACAATATATAGTACATATATATGTATAAAACATGGCCACATGCTGCTATATTATGTTAGCCCTACTATTTTCTAAGTGTTGATGGCAATAAGAAAAGCTTCGACTGAAAAATGGGTGATTTGATGGTATATAACTATATAGTATAAGATACCACAGATTAATTGATTCAGGATGAGAAAGAATTATCTGTGCACTATCTAATGTGTCTCTTTATATTGTTAACTCAAGAGAATGAGGAAGATCTTCAGCTCTCTGCATGTAAACTTATTAGGATATTCGGTATTGTGTGGTAATGAATAGAAAAAGTGCAAGCATTCGTCTCAAATGACCCAAACTGAATCTGTTTTGTCACATACCTACTGAATCACCTTAAATAAGTCAATCGTTTCTGAATTCCAGAGTTTCTACAAAGTTTACATAGGGCTGATATCATTTAAGTTGCTTCAGTCTGCCTGAGAGATGCTTAGCAAAGACATAGATAAAACCAGTACAACCATATATAGGTAGTTTTTTCTTTTCTGTCACTTTTAACTCCAGCCAGTAGGGCAACCCTCTTTTCTCCTCTTTCTTACCACTCCTCCCCAATTCATTCACTCCCATGTTACAGGTGAACAACCATGAAAAATGGAGACAACAGTTTTTAAAGTACTAGTAAAAGTATGAGTACATCTATAGCATACAACTACCAATGATACTTAAATGTAGCTATAGCTCATCTCCAATTCCACACAATCTGTATACCCTCTCTATTTTCCTAACTTTCCTAAAACAGTGATTCCATTTTCCACTCTACATGAAAATTATGCATGCAGCTAAATTTTCTATTTTTCTTGAATTAAAAAAAATGATAGGTTTTGCAGAGAAAGAGTAGAAGGGCAGGCCCACAAATGTCATACATAATTTTCATCTATAATTCATTGGCCAGATTACATGACAACAAGGAAAATGAAAATATATTCTAGCTGTTAGATTGAAAAGAAAATGGGGTTTGTTAAACACATGTTAATCCACATGATAGTTCTCCTTTTCCAGCCCCAAATACGTGTCTCATTATTTAACTATCCCCTCCTATAAGGATATCTTTTCACAAGTCGATATTCTCATCTTTCTGCAAGTCAGTATACCCATTGCAAAGTGGAGAATCTCTAGAAGAGTAATACGTTTCCTTCATAAAACTCTTGTGGTCTAGTGATCCTCCAGCACATAACCAGTCAATGTACAGTGGTAGAAACATAACTGGAAGAAACAATAGTGGCTCACAGTAAACAGGATGAGAGTGGCAACACAGCGGTTATCAGTGCATAGTAAGTCTGAAATCTTGCTAGGCAGATTTTGTAAAGATTTTTCACCTGTTGTGCAATTTTGCTCTCTGGGAAGAATTCCCCCAATCATTGTGTTTGGTTTTGTTCAATTGCACCTACTCTCTGAAAATTTTCCCCCATCCATTATTATATTGCTCAAATTTGATATGGGGAAAGGAGTTTGTGAATTTTGAGGGAATTCTTGTGACTGAATTGTATTCACCAAAATTCATATGTTGAACTTCCAACCCCCAGTACCTCAGAATGTGGCTGCATTTGGAGATAGAGTCTTTTAAAGGGTAATTAAGTTAAAATGAGGTTATTAGAGTGAGACTTGATCCAATATAACTGGTGTCTTTATAAGCAGAGGAAATATGACATTGATTTATAGACAAAAGAGGAAAGATCATTTGAAGACACAGGGGAAGAGCAGTCTTAGTTCATTCCTGCTGCAATAATAAAATACCTTAGAGTGGGTAATTTATAAACAACCAGAATTTACTTTTCACCGTTCTGAAGACTACGAAGTTCAAGACCAAGGTCTGTTTCTCATAGATGGCACCTTCTTTGTTTCCTCACATGGCAGAAGGAAAAACAAGCTAACACTTGGTTTACAAGGGTACTGCTATAGTTTGGATACAGTTTGTTCCCACCAAAACTCATGTTGAAATTTGATACCCTATGTGGCAGTTTGGAGGTAGGCCCTAGTGAGTGATGTTTGGGTCATGGGTACAGATCCATGAATGGCTTGGTGCCCTTCTTATAACAGTGAATCCTCTCTTTGGGGAGACTGGATTTGTTCTGATGGGAATGGATGAGTTTTTGTGAGTCAGTTGTTATAAAGCCAGGACACCCCTCTGACTTTTTTTTCCTTCACACATGTCTGCTTCCCCTGTCACCCTCTCTGCCATGTTTTGACCCTTGCCAGAAGTCAAGCAGGTGGCAGCACCAGGCTTGCATACTTCTCAGCCTGCAGGACCGTGATCAAAATGAATCTCTTTATGAATTTCCCAGCTTCAGGTCTTCTGTTATAGCAACACTACATGGATAAAGACAGGCACTAATCCCATTTCTGGAGAGGGAGGGGTGACCTAATCATCTCTCAAAAACCCCATTTCTTAATAATACTCTATTGGGGATTAAGTTTTAATATATGAATTTGGGGATGAAACAATATGCAGAGAATAACATTCCACGTTTTGCCTGAAATTCAGGTCTTTCTCACATGCAAAATACATTCATTCCATCTCAGTAGCCACAAAAGTCTTAATTTGTTCTAGCACCAACTAAAAAGTCTAAAACTCAGAGTCTCATCTAAATGTTTTCTAGCTCACAAATGAGTAAGACCCAAAGATATGATTTATCCTGTAGCAAATTCCCCTCCAATTGATAGTCTGTGAAATACGTAAGTTACATGTTTCCAAAAATACAATGGTGGAATGGGCATAGAACAGACATTCTCAAAAGGAGAAATAGGGAAGAAGGAAAAATGAACAGGTATGTACCAAATTCCAAACCCAGTAGGGCAATCATTGTGGCTTCAGAATAGTATCATTTGACATGAAGTTCCCCAGACGCACGAGGGCTGGGGTTGGGACCCCCAAGACTTTAGGTAACCCCACCCTCATGGCTTTGCTGGGCCCAGCCCACATAGCAGCTGGGATATAACTTCAAGTTGCATAACTGAGGCTCTCCCAGGCTGGAGTTGCATGCTGGTGGCCCCACCAGTATGGATCTCAAAGGAACCCTTGATCCCATAGCTCCACTAGGCATTGTCCTAGAGGGGACTCTCTGCAGTGGCCTCAGCCCCACAGCTTCACTAGACATTGTCTTAGTGGAGTTCTCTGCAGTGGTCCTGCTTTTTGTCAGTTCTCTGCCTGAGCCCTGAGAATCTCTGGGACATCCTTTGAAACCTAGGTGGAGATAGCCATGCTCCCACAAATGTGTCTGTGCACCGGCGGAGGTAGCAACATGCAGATATGGCCAAAGTTTACAGTTGTTCCCTCTGAAGGGGTTTAGGCTCAAAAAAAAAAAAAAAAAAAAAAAAAAAAAAGACAAGCACAAAGTAACACTAGATTTTTAAAGATCAGACACACGAAATCTTTCAGACAATGCAAAAACAATACTGATCTGTTTCCAGTAGTTCCATGTGCCAGTAATCATTCGTACAGTTTCTTAGCTATAGGTTTTAATATATTTTCACTTCTTTACCATGTGATGTTCTTTCTCAACTTAATGACAGCTACCTGGAGGCTGTCTTGAAGTCCCTTAACATGTTTATTGTCCGTTTGACATACTCATGTGAAATATCTGATAAATATTTTCACCTAATTTTCTACTGAGTCATCTCATCTGGCTTTCTTGAGGGTGGCTTTTTAAAAAATTATTTAACGTTTATTTTAAGTTAAAGGATGCGCATGAAGTTTTTTATGTAGGTGAACTTGTGTCATGGGAGTTTTTTATACAGATTATTTCATCACCCAGACATTAAGCTTAGTACTCACTAATTATTTTTCTTGATCCTCTCCCTCCTCTCACCTTCCACTCTCCAACAGGCCCTAGTGTATGTTGTTTCTCTCTAAGTGTCCATGTGTTCTCATCATTTAGCTTCCACTTATAAATGAGAATATGCGGTATTTGATTTGTTGTTCCTGAATGAGTTTGCTAAGGATAATGGCCTCCAGCTCCATCCTTGTCCCTGCAAAGGACATGATATCATTCTTTTTTATTGCTGCATAGTATTCCATTGCATATATATCTCATTTTCTTTATCCAGTCTACTGTTGATATGCATTTAGGTTGACTCCATGTCTTTTTTATTATGAATAGTGCTGCATTGCACACATGCATGCATGTGTCTTTGTGGTGGAATAACTTACATTCCTTTGGGTATATACCCAATAATGGGATTGCTGGGTTGAGTGGTAATTCTATTTTAAGCTCTTTGAGAAATCTCCAGACCATTTTCTACAGTGACTGAACTGATTTACATTCCCGTCAGCACTGTATAAGCGTTTTTTTCCTCCACAACCTCACCAAAATCTGTTATTTTCTGACTTTTTAGTAATAGCCATTCTGACTGATGTGAGGTGCTATCTTATTGTGATTTGGATTTGCATTACTCTAATGATTAGCTATGTTGATCATATTTTCATATGCTTGTGGGCTGCATAAGAAGTGTCTGTGCCTTTTGTCCACTTTTAAATGGATTTTTTTTTCTTGTTCAGTTATTCGAATTACTTGTAGATTCTGCATATTAGCCCTTTGTCAGATACATGTTGTGCAATTTTTTTTTTTTTTTTTCCATTCTGTAGGCCATTTACTGTGTTGGTTGTTTCTTTTGCTCTGCAGAAGATTAAGTCACATTTGCCTGTTTTTTGTTTTTGTTGCATTTGCTTTTGAAGACTTGGTTACAAATTATTTGACTAGTACACTATCCAAAAGAGTTTTTCTTAGGTTTTCTTCTAGGATTTTTATAAGTTACCATCTTACATTTAAGTCTTTAATCAATCTTGAGTTAATTTTTGTATATGGTGAGAGGTAAGAGCCCAGTTTCATTCTTCTGTATATAGTTATGCAATTTTCCTAGCACCATTTATTGAATAGAGCGTCCATAAGCAAAATTTTAAAACAGTCCTGAATGGCACAGTATTAGACTTCAACAAATGTGGACTGGTTTCATGGCATGTAAATAAAATGAAACGGAATTACCAAAGGATAAATGCAGAGATTGTTAGGTAACCCATATGAGGTCTATACTAATGTTATATAGATGAAGATGCCTGATTTTCTAGTGACAGCTCTCTCTCTCTCTGTCTCTCTCTCTCTCCCTCTCTCTTTCTCTCCTTCCCTCCTTTATTCCCTCACTCTGTTTATTCCTCCATGATGTTCTTTCTTCTTTTTTTTTATTGTGATATATTTTCTTCAGATTTTGAAGAGTTGGAAAGGAGAGTTATGTATCCTGAATCTTTTAGTTCCTTCCTCATCTACAGAATTGTGTCATGTCTATCCGGTTTTAGGGTCCTATATTATAATTCATCTAAATCTGTTACATCATAAACTGTCATTTACTGGTTTTCTCAGGGAAAAAATGACTTATTAAAAATATTTTTGTTTTGCTGAGTCACAGATTAGAGTCAGAAGTTCACAGAATATTGCTCTCCACAAGGTACCCATCTGCTTACTGATTTATGAACAATTTGAGGATAGGGCAAGAGTACTCTTCAGTATATGTTAACATGGAATTAAACAATACAGCTGTTCAGACATCTCTATGGTTACAATTGCTTAGTAAACTATTGTTAAATTTATAACAAAAGCACAAGAGATTACCCTTTGTTCTTAAATTAAATGATGTATGCACGTAGACACACATGCATACACATACATTTATATATACACTGGCTTAAAACCAAAGAAAAAAAACTTTATATTGCTAGCAATTACTTATGGAGCCTCAAAGTCTAAGATTTAATGTTATAAACTTGTCAGCAGGTGCTCTGTTAATGCTGAAGTAAACAATGTTCTACAAAATCTTGCTGTGTTCTTTGGAAAAAAAACCCATCAGCAATGAGGGAAAAGAAAATCTATTAAGACACCTCCGCATATGTTTTTAGAACCAGAGTCTTAGCATTTTCTATTTTCTTTCCCTTGCCAAAGATTATTCTTTGTTATACGCGAAGGACTTACTCAGAAAGTAGTGACACGTTTTCTAAAGCTCCCTTGTGATTTTGTTTGGCTCTTAAAATGTGGAGTTGAAGCCAGAATGCTGTGCTTTATGTAATAATATTGTCTATTTTTCTTAATAAAATAATGTTATCTATTTTTGTAAGTAAAATATATTGAAAGCTAGATTTTGAATTCCATAGTTTGTTATTGTTTCAGGTACAACATAGCTATGCTCAAATAACGGACCATTTTCCTTTATTTCTTTCTTTTTTTGTTCTTTCTCGAAGTACTCTTCCTTAAGAAACATGTGTTCGTTTTTGTTCATTTTAGCTAGGAAGCACACGAAAGCAGTTTTCAGAGAAATTTTTGCTCTAGAGACATTAGGTGTTGTTGAAGTAGTTTTATCTGTCTGTTTTGGCAATACGTTAGGATTATTGGCAAGGAGGGTGCTATGCACTGGAAAAAAGAATGTACTCATTCCATGGGAGGCTTTTTTTTAAAGTAATTCCTAATTTAATGTCTTTGAAACTGAGGATTCTTCTAGTGGGAATGTCATCAGGTTAAATAACAAACAAAATGAGATAAATGGAAATTGACTGTGGTGTAATTATTTTCATGTGTAGAGGATAGATAGGTAAGAATAAAAACGTTAAAAGTAAATGGCTACCTCACCTCTGGCTGATTGATACCTTCCCCACCCCCTCAGATGTTATGTATTGTGAAGTTGTCATGTGGGAAAAAATATTTTAATGCTTGACTTAGCACATAAGAACTTTACAACTTATAAAGCATTCATAAAAGGGATGAATCTTATTCCTTGTGACACAGGTACCTTCATCATTCCCACTGAGCAATGATTTATTTCCTCACCACTGCCAGCACAATGCCTCACAGGCAGCACATTTAGCTGCAACTCAGTGAGCTAGCATGTACAAAATATAGAACTCCATACAACTTATAAGACAATTTGGTATTTCTCCCTGAGTTACATTGAGGGAAGGGAGTCAGGGGGTGCACAGGGAAGGAGGAATGCCTTTAGAAATGATTGTAGTGCGTTTTCAAGTTTTCTTGTCATTGGGAGAGGAAACGTGGAAAATAAGTGACAGCTTGAGAGTGCTTTTTTCAAAGAGAGTGGACAGGAAAAAAGAAAAGTATGATTTTATTTGAGAGCTTACATTGAGAACTGAATTCAGAAGTAGGAATTGGTCTTTGAACTCCTTCTCCACTGTTCGGTTTTCTCCTAGCAAGCATTCTTGCATTTAAATAACCCCCTTTCTTGGCTGTAGGAATACCTGAGTGTGGGGCAAGGAGATGTGAAAGAGGTAGTTCTGCTTTCTGATATTTCTATGGATGTTTGTGGGGTGAGAGAGAGAAGGAAATAAGAACATCTATGTAGAGTGACTATGAACGATACGTAAAAATGGTTGAGGTATCATAAAGAGTCTGGAATAATAATAGAAGAATATTAATACCTCTCAACATTATGCCAACAATTCTAGTAGCTGCCACCAGGTGCAGAGTAAAGGAGAGGCATGCCATAGAAAAACAGGTGAAGTGTTTCATCACTGGATAACGGAAAAACAAAGTTCAGTGATATAATCTACCTAAAGATGAGTTTAATAAATGAAAATCAAGTTACTGGAGTTTAAATTATTTTACTGATTAATCCCTATGTATAAAAATCATAATAAATACACCAAAATAAAAGTTAATCTATCTTTAAAATCCAAGTGATAATTTAAGACTCTTTGTTATAAATAAGCTACACAAATCTTTTTGACTTCATGTTTAATCTCACTTTCTCAAGACTTTTTTTAGAATCTTTTCATCAATTCTTTTTTGCTTGTTTGTTTATTCATGACAGCATATGGGAGGTTTTTACATCTTTGTCTTTTCATTTTACTTTCTTAGTCCAAGCCTCCAAAATTAGGGATTGATTACCTTAGAGATACATTAGGTTCTGCTAGAGGATTTAAGAAATCAGAAAATACAATAATAAAGACTTTCTTCCTTTCCTCTTTCTTTCTTTCCTTCCTTCCTTCCTTCCTTTTTTCCTTCCTTCCTTCCCTCCCTCCCTCTCTCCTCCTCTCCCCCCCTTCCCTTCCTTATTTCTTTTCTACTTGCCTATAATTTTGATTGAAAACCAAATGTCTTAAATTAAAATGTTACACCATTACATCTTCTTTCTTTTTCTTTTTTTTTTTGAGACAGAATCTTGCTCTGTCACCCAGGCTGCCATGATCCCAGCTCACTGCAACCCCCACCTCCCAGGTGCAAGCAATTCTCCTGCCTCAACCTCCTGAGTAGTTGGGATTACAGGCGCCCGACACCACACCTGGCTAGTTTTTGTATTTTTAGTAGAGACAGGGTTTCACCATGTTGGTCAGGCTGGTCTCGAACTCTTGACCTCATGATCCGCCCACCTTGGTCTCCCAAAGTCCTGGGATTACAGGCTTGAACCACCGTGCCCAGCCTACATCTTCAATTTTATATTTTTGTTTGACAAACATTTAACATTAAAAGTCCCATTTCATGAAATGAATGGTTGAAGAACATTCTAGGCAATGAGGACTCAATCATGACTAGAACTGATATGCCTTTACCTTTAAGAAGTTTACATTTTAGTTTCAGGATCCAGATAATGAACACATAATTACATTTCAAAAATCATTTCTGATAGCTATAGATGCAAGGGAGAAAAATAAGCAAATAACACATGACAGTCTGGGTGTTTCGGGTGAGTCTCCTCTACAAAAGTTGGGCAGAGAAATATTTCTGAGGAAGTTGTTTTTGAACTGAAATCTGAAGAATGACAAAAGGCCATAAAGCGGGCAAGGCAGAGTTTTGGTAAGGAGAGAAAATAACCAGTACGAAGACTGAAGATGGAGAAATTGTGGTGCTAATCAAGGAAAGAAAAGAGGGGCAGTGTGGTAGGTAGAGGCAGGGGAAGTAGCGGTAGGCATAAGATAAACTTGAAGTGTTAGGCAGAAAATAAATTATGTAAGACTCTCTAGGCAGGTCTTCTGACAAGTGTGGACTTTATTCCAAGCGTAGTTGGAAGTCTTCAAAAGACTTTAAAAAGGAAGTCAAGGATATATGCTTAAAATATTCTTGCTCAGTTGGGGAACAGAGAGGAGAAGGAGAAAGTGTCAACAGAGAGGCGGCTTATGGGCTATTACAACAATTTAAGTGAGAGATAACTGTGCTGGGAAGCAGAAATAAAGAAAGTAAACATGTTTGATTAGACTGTAGATTATATGAGACTGTAGAGTGTAGTAGCTAAAATCATTGAATCTGAAATAAAAGTGGCTATGTGTAAGACGTAGCTTTAAATAATACTAAAATTTCAACATAGGAAAATCCTTTAAAGTATCTTTGTGTTTTCTCATCCTTATCACATAAAGAATAATAGTTCCTAGCTGTTTTATGAAGATTAACAAAGTATTCTCTATCAAGCACTTGGAACAGAGTCGGAAACACAGCAAGCAGGAAATATATTAGCTATTGATGCCACTATTTTAGAATCAGTAAACGTACTGATTAGAAATGAAGGAACAGGAGAAGAAAAAAAATCAAAGAATGTTGGATTGAATATTGAGTAAACTCTCAATATAACATAATTTCATGGTACGAGGAAAGAGTGGCAGGGCAATGATAAAAGGGAAAATGGTCAAGAGCTCTTTTGTGGATATATTTTACTTATTATACGTGCTGGATATTAAAGTGCAGTTCTCAGGAAGCACATTAGATACGTGAGTGTGAAACTTAGGGTAGAGAGTAAAACTATAGCTATAATTACAGAAATTATCTTCAGGTAAATAAATAGTATAACATGAATTTAAGCTGAGAGCTTGCTTTGAGATAGTCCATTGGAAATATAGAAGCCAAGGATTAGAGTCCTGTTACACTACTGTATTTTGAATTCAAGAAGGGGAAAATGATACAGCAAGGAGGCTGGCAAGGACATATTTATTACATTCATATGGAGTAGAATGTACAATTTATATTAACTTTAAAGTTAAAATAAGGATAATGAAAGATGTTTTGCACTAGCATGTGACAGCTTGTTCTAGATTCTCTGAAACCTTTAAGGGATGTTATAGTAAAAATATTGGCACAGCATGGTACTTTCTGTAAGATAAAATAGTTTCTATTTCTTATAACACAGGTCAACCATGACCTTTATCTCTATACTTTAGGCCTCATAAGTTCATTGAAATCACAAGAGTGAAAAAGTTACTCAAATATGGAAATAAAAAGGGCACTGCATTTTCTATATTATAATTTCCTCCATCTCTAGCTATGTCTTCTTCATCTGTTTTAGTTAACTTCTTCCAAATATTTTTTATAGGAAACTAGAACTTTCTGTCTTTGAAATTTTTTAAGTATTAAACAAAATAAGACTATTACTATTTCCAGGAATAATTAATTTATTACAATTACATTTAATCAATTATATTAATAAGTTAGAAAGAAAATATTCAGAGAGAATATTATGTCAAGATTCTACATGTTCTGTTCTATTTCTACTATTACGGAACCAATGCTTCCTGTTAAAATACTTCTATTCCTTATTAAAATATAACAGTTCTAACTAATCAAATTCACTGTACACTTACTATCTGCTGAAATAATATCAGCTTTCTAATTATAAATAATCAGATGATTAATATTAATTCAGAAACAAATATATGGGCTCTGCAAAAATGGAACTTCATGAGAAAAGAATCAGAATATATGCAGAAGGATCTCCCAGCCAGCAGGGGGCACAGCACACTGACACAGAGCCTGAAAGATTTCCCCAGAAGTTGATACCAGAACTAGAATACAAGATTGAGATAAAAAAGACAACCATCTTTCCAAGCTCTCCAGTGATAATTCAGGTATTTTTGCTCATATTAAGTTTTTAAAAGAAACACGATAGTCTAGTGATAAAGAAAATGCCCTGAATCTACTGACAAAGATTCTCTGCTTGGCCAAACCTTAGTCAGGCTCCTGAACATTCTCTAGGCACATTTTCATAGTTCCTTGTAAAATCCAATTTTAACAATCTAACTTTAAATGACTTTGCTAAGTCAGTTTGCAAAAACCTCCCACCCTAACATCTAATCCCCCTTTACATCTGATCAGATTCCTCATCGCCCACTATCCCCAGGTGATTTGAATTACCCTGGTTTGTCTTCAGCAAGAATACTGTTAGGTCACTTCAGGCAGAATCCCCGTTACCCCTTGTATTAGTTCGTTCTCACACTGGTATAAAGATACCACCTGAGACTGGGTAATTTAGAAACAAAAGAGGTTTAATTGAATCACAGTTCTGCATGGCTGGGGAGGCCTCAGGAAACTTAAAAATATGGCAGAAGATGAAGGGGAAGCAAGGCCTGTCTTACATGATGGCAGGTGAGAGAGAGAGCACGAGCAGGGGAAATGCCAGAAACTTATCGAACAACTAGATCTCCTGAGAAATCCCTCATCATCATGGGAACAGCATGGGGGAAACTGCCCCCATGATTCAGTCACCTCCCACCAGGTCCCTCCCTTGACTTGTGGGGATTACAATCCAAGAGGAGATTTCAGTTGGGACACAGAGCCAAACCATATATACTCTGACTTTCTCGTAGTAATTTTTCATCTGCTGACCCCCATCCTGATCCTTAGTTATAAATTCCCACGTGCTCATGCTGTATTCGGAATTGAGTCCAATCTGTCTTCACCACTGAAAGACCCTGTTGCTGTGGTCCCTATACCTATCAGGATGGTCCCAAATAAAGTCTTTCTTACCATGTTGTTACAAGTGTCATTGAATACTTTCTTTCTTTCTTTCTTTTTTTAACACCATACACACACTAAGTTTTTGTCTTGACTCCTTACTTGGTAACCATGTGACTTTAGACGAGTTACTTTCTTTGAGCTTAAGTCTCTCCCATTTGTAAAAGAGTAGTAAGTATTTATTTCATACTGTTCCTGGGAGGATAAAATAAGATATTAAATGAGTAGAAGCCTTGGCATATACGAAGCTGTCAATACATGTTCATATTATTAATATTCAGAAAATGATCAGTCACTGTGATTATCTTTCTTTACTTTCATTCAAATAACAATTGAACCAACTCTTAACCAACCTTCTAGGGGAAAGAAATGGCACAGATATTTTAGAAGTACTGGACTATGTATTCAATATAGGTGCTCAGAAATAACTCTGAGCACATACAAGAGTCTCCTTTTGTCAGCAGGGTATACCTTCCAAGACCCCAGCAGATGTCTGAAAACCATAGAAAAAGTGCCGAGATGTACACACACACACACACACACCACACACACACACACACTGTTTTTTCTTGTACATACACACCTATGATAAAGTTTAATTTGTAAATTAGGCTCAGTAAGAGATTAATAACAATAACTAAGAATAAAAGAGAACAACTATAACAATATATCATAATAAATGTTAGGTGGACATGATCTCTCTGTTTCTTGGAAAATACCTTTGTGTACTATACTCACCTTTTTTTCAGATTGCAGTTGACAGTGGGTAACTAAAACTTCAGAAAGCAAAACTCAAGATAAGAATGAGGTACTCTATTCACATATCACAGAATGAGGAAATTGAAAGTGAGCTGGGCCTCACAAGGAACACAACTAATGATTTAAAATTGTTCTTAGCCAAACTATACTCTTGTAATCAACTTGATTGCATTTGTCCTAATTTTACAGATATTAGTTAAAATTAAAGTATTTCTCAGTTGTAACAATAAGTCTGATGAAATAAAGTGCCCATACTATGAAGAGTGAAGTCCAACTACTTAACATTTATTGTAGCACCTTCTGTTAGAACAGTAAAATATGGTGATTCTGAACTCCTAAGGGGAACCTCCTGTAGGAATGAGTAAAACATTACCTATCCCTATAGGAGGTCCCCTATAGGCAGTAAAGAGCTCTGCCCAGGAGATGAAAGAACTCACCCAGAAACCAGACTACAATGAGGAGTGCATTTATTCAAAGTGAATTTTAAGCGCTCACATTTTTTTAAGGTGGGTAGCTATATGAAAAACAACAAAAACAAATGCAAAACTATTTCATTTTCTTTAAAAAATGGAATATTGAACAGTTACCCAACTTTTCAAAGTCTGACTTTATAAATTTAACTCTTCTAAATACTCAAACATGAAAACTCAATCTGTGCCAACACCAGTCAACACACACACACAAACACACACACACACACAGCCCCTGACCATGCAAGAATTTCACAAATCACCAATATTAACAGTCACTTTCTGAGGATATTCCAAAGACTTGGTCTTTTGAGTCCTGTTGACCTAATATCCCAAGGGTTCCATGCCAGCAAAGGACATTCATGATTACTTGTGCATTGTTAGCACTCAATGTTTTAATCTCATAGACCAGCGAAAAATTAATACTCCTTTAAACACTAAAGTAAGTGATTGTCTTTTGAATATTGAAATGCATTTTATACATCTAATAAATCAACACTTAAAAGCAACAACTTTATTTTCCCAAATATTAAAGTTCACAATATTATTTCATTTTTCTGAAAACTGAACTATAATTGTATATTGAAAATAGCACTTACGCATTTCAAGTATGTTAAAAATCCATCAAAACACATGTACTTATTACAATGGTTATAAACATATCACTATATGTTTATTAAAAGTGATTACAATGAAAAAGTTTCCTATTTGGTTTGAGATTTACTACTTTTATCAACATTATCATCATCATAGTATGTTTTTTAAATTGTTTTTTATATATTTATGTTTAATTGAGTTGTTGGTAAGCTTAATGGAATGGACCACAAGAATAAAAAATTCATAGGTTGTCATTCTTCCTTTCCCAAAGGGAAACTCGGCTACAATCTTTATCTGTAAGGGAAATGTTCAGACAGATACTGAAAAATTTATTTTCTCCTTCTCAACTCAGGATTCAGTTTTAATAATATAGTGAGCTAAGTACTTGGATTGTCCCACTGGCATTAACTAAAATCTAAGGTACAATTTTTTAAAAGTCTTTTCATGGTATTAATGAGCTAGCAGGAAAGCAAGCAATTCTCAGATCAAAAGACTAAGTGAAGACAGGAACTGAGCTAGGTAAGTAGAAACTTAGGTCAAGTTTGTTACTCTAAGGCTATGTGCTAAACAATCCCGACCTTGAGTTTTGTTTTTTATTGTCTCAGAGCACAGAGGAAACAAGAAGGTCCACCTAAGTTGAAGAATCTGGTGAGTGTCTTGATCCAAGAAAATGGAAATACAAAATTTACAAAATTAGTATAAGAAAAACAAAAATAGGCCAGGCATGGTGGCTCACGACTGTAATCCAGCACTTTGGGAGGATGAGGTGGGCTGATAACCTAAGGTCAGGAGTTCGAGACGAGCCTGGCCAACATGGTGAAACCCTGTCTCCACTAAAAAGATGAAAAGTAGCCACGCATGGTGGTGTGGACCTGTAATCCCAGCTCCTCAAGAGGCTGGTAGGATAATCGCTTAAATCCGAGAGACAGAGGTTGCAGTGAGCTGCGATTGTGCCACTGCACTCCAGTCTGGGCAACAAAGTGAGACTCTGTCTCAAAAACAAATGCATAATTTCATTACAGATAATAACAAAAGAAAAATTTGTTATTTCAAATCTAGTTATTAAAAAAGAACAGAATGAGGCTGGGTGCAGTGGCTCATGCTTGTAATCCTAGCACTTTGGGAGGCCAAGGCGGGTGAATCACTTGAGGTCAGGAGTTTGAAACAGCCTGGCCAACATGGTGAAACCCCATCTCTACTAAAAGTACAAAAATTAGCCGGGCGTAGTGGTGGGCTCCTGTAATCCCAGCTACTTGGGAGGCTGAGGCAGGAGAATTGCTTGAACCCAGGAAGTGGAGGTTGCAGTGAGCCAAGATCATGCTACTGTACTCCAACCTGGGTGACAAAGCAAGTCTCTATCTCAAAAGAAAAAAAAAAAGAAAAAAGAAAACAAACAAACAAAAAAAACAGAAGGAGGGAAAGGGGAAAGGATACCATGAGAAGCTGGAAAAACAGTTGAGTCTTCAGCAAGTTTTGTGGACCAAATACATATCATGTGGTGCTATAAAAACATTCAAGGGAAGAAATCACTTTAACATGACCTAGCTCTGGTGCCCTCTGTCTCCTGGAAGAAACAGTGCAACTACCTGGAAGAAGTTAACTTTGTCTCATATCTCAAGTAGTTTTCATAAAGTTAGTTTTCTGGAAAATAAGTAACTCAGAAGGAAACAAAACAAAATAAAACCCAGTAAGCTAATGAGAAAAGGGAAACGTGTAAGAATTTATTTAAAGCTCCTTCCCCAGGAAGGTGGGAAGAAGTGTATCGTGTTCCTGCTCCTGGATTTAAGACTGCTTCTTCCCACCTTCCTGGGTAAGGAGCTTTAAATAAGCCATATCCTCAGACTGCAACGAACCATGGGCTTTTCCTAACCTTTCTACAAATATATGGGAAGAAGCTTCAGAGCAAGGCATTCTAGACAAACTGCTGGTTTCAAGTAGTGGCCAAAGCTTCATTCTTCTCTCTAGGAGGCTTTTTAAATCCCTGACTTCCCTTCTGGAACCGATTCCATTCCCTCTGCCTAATTCTGGTTAGAGGTCAACATGATCATACTGTAGTCGTCTTTATCTTTTTGCATTTCTCTCCTCGTATTACATTAGACTTTGTTCATCTTTTTATTCTGGACCCCCTTGTGTTTTTATTTTTTAAGTGTGTATATTGTTATGGGATAAATGTTGGTGTCCCCCCCAAAAAATTCATACACTAAAGTTCTGTTTCCCCGTGTGATGTTATTTGAAGGTGGTGCCTTCCAGGGGGTAATAAAAGTTTGGATTACATCATGAGGGGGGTCTTAATGATAGGACTAGTGACTTTATGAGAAAAAAGAGAAAGAATGATCTCTCTCTTGCACTGTGTGCAAGCACTGAGAAAGGGCCAAGTGAGGAGGACATAGTGAGAAGATGACCACACAAGCCAGGAAAAGTGCATTTACAAGGAACCTAACGGGGGGGGGGGGGGCACCATGATCTTGACATCCAGACTCTAGAATTATGACACATATATTTCTGTTATTTAAACCACTCAGTCTATGGTATTTTGTTATGGCAGCCTGAGCTAAGACATATATTATCCACATCTGATGAGTATTTACAGTAAAGAAAGCGCCCTTATCACCCATTACCTTAATGAAGAATTTTCCTTGTCAATTCAGTGATAAATGAGCCAAAGCAATAATAAAACTCGATCCTATGCAAGGTGAAAATAGAACTTGAGTACTATGCTAGTGGTAATATAAACTGATATATCATTTGTTTGAAATCATATTGGCAGTGTACTTCACAAACAATTTTACTCATTAATCCCAACTTTCAGAATGTATCCCAAGGCTAGAATCAGAGATTTAAAAGATTCACTTCCTCCTCATAGTCCAGACAGATTCCCCATTATATATATTGTCTTTAAAACCCTCCCAGTCAGCATCTGAAAACATAACACCATCATCATCAGTATCTTGGCACACAGCTACGTTATTATTTACTCTGCAATATTTAATATGTTACTACAGAATTAACATCTCTGTATGGATATTCATTTACTGATTCAATAAACATACGAGAAATCCTGTTATGTGCCAAATTTATATTTCCAGTCCAGACCAATTCCCTCAAATCCAGGCTTGTTTTACTTCTGCCTACTGGACTTTTTATTTGAAAGTCTAATAAGCATCTCAATTTAACGTGCCCTGAACAAATCCCTTCTCTCTCCACAAGTTCCAGTTGCTCAGGCTAAAAGTTTTGAATCATCCCTTATTCCTATCCTTCCTTCATGGTCCACATTCAATACATTAGCAAATTCTGTCATTTTTTTAACCACTTCCACTGCTACAAAACTTTTGGAAATTGCATATATTTCACCTGGATTAATGCAAAATAATAACTGGACTTTCTTTTTTTTTTTTTTTTTTTGAGGCGGAGTCTCGCTCTGTCGCCCGGACTGGAGTGCAGTGGCCAGATCTCAGCTCACTGCAAGCTCCGCCTCCCGGGTTTACGCCATTCTCCTGCCTCAGCCTCCCGAGTAGCTGGGACTACAGGCGCCCGCCACTTCGCCCGGCTAGTTTTTGTATTTTTAGTAGAGACGGGGTTTCACCGTGTTAGCCAGGATGGTCTCGATCTCCTGACCTCGTGATCCGCCCGTCTCGGCCTCCCAAAGTGCTGGGATTACAGGCTTGAGCCACCACGCCCGGCCTGGACTTTCTTATTCATGCTTGGTCCCTGTAGTTTATCTTCAACATAGTACACAGAACGATGATCTTTAAATAAGTCAGGAGAAACCCATCTATCTATCTAGACTTTGCATTTCTTGAACTATTACATCTTCAGAGGAGCTAAGATTCTGGAAGAAGCTCTCCACAATCACTATACCCAATCCTACTCTCTTAAAACATTCTTACTTTTGATGGGTATACCTTGCTATATCACTAATAAATTCCTAAATTTAGCCAATTATCTGTATAAATTCAGAAGAAAAAGAATGCTCTATTTGGTGGTAGATATCTGTAAAGATGAGCTATAATTCAGGTAAAAGGATTCTCAGATTTTAAAAAAGTCAGTATAATTTCCAAAGCTGAATTCCCAGAAAGAAGACATACAGACAAGTCTTCACATCACCCACAATTATACTTGTTTCAGATTTAACTATTTCAAAAGTGGAGCTCCTTTTGGTGTGTGTTTGTGTAGCACTCAAAGGGTTCACAGATATATTTTCAGCACCTAGTCCAGTGTTTGGCCCATTCATTACATGCTTATTAAATAAGTGAATGAACCCCAAATGTTCTTTTATTCTGATGGTCTGTCATCATAGTGCATTCAGAGAAGAGCAGTATTTGAGTGAACTGGAAGGCAGCTTGGGTTGCTAATTAGGTGCTACTGTGTCCAGAATTGGTGGGTTCTTGGTCTCACTGACTTCAAGAATGAAGCCACAGACCCTCACAGTGAGTGTTACAACTCTTAAAGATGGTGCGTCTGGAGTTTGTTCCTTCAGATGTTCAGATGTGTCCATAGTTTCTTCCTTCTTCTGGGTTCGTGGTCTCGCTGACTTCAGCAGTGAAGCTGCAGACCTTCGCAGTGAGTGATACAGCTCATAAAGGTGCCACAGACCCAAAGAATCAGCAGCAGCAAGATTTATGGTGAAGAACAAACCTTCCACAGCCTGGAAGGGGACCCAAGCAGGTTGCCACTGCTGGTTGGGGCAGCCTGATATTTTTCCTTATCTGACCCCACCCACATCCTGCTAATTGGTCCATTTTGCAGAGAGCTGATTGATCCATTTTACAGAGAGCTGATTGGTCCGTTTTACAGACAGCTGATTGGTCTGTTTTGACTGCATGCTGATTGGTGCATTTACAATCCCTGAGCTAGACATAGAGTGCTGATTGGTGCATTTAAAATCCTCTAGCTAGACATAAAAGTTCTCCAAGTCCCCACCAGATTAGCTCCATACAGAGTGCTGATTGGTGCATCTACAAACCCCAAGCTAGACACAGAGTGCTGATTGGTGCATTTACAATCCTTCAGCTAGACACAAAAGTTCTCCAAGTCCCCACCCAACTCAGGAGCCCAGCTGGCTTCACCTAGTGGATCTTGCACTAGGGACACGGGCGGAGTTGCCCACCAGTCCTGTGTCACATGCCCACACTCCTCAGCCCTTGGGTGTAGATGGGACCGGGCGCCCCTGAGCTAGGGGCAGTGCCCGTTGGGGAGGCTGGAGCCACGTGAGAGTCTATAGGGGAGGGTGTGGGGGGAGGCTTGGGCATGGGGGGCTGCAGGTCTCAAGCCCTGCACCCTGGGGAGGCAGCTGAGGCCAGGCAAGAATTTGAGCACGGTGCAAGTGGGCCGACACTGCTGGGGGACCTGGTGCACACTCTGCAGCTGCTGGTTTGGGTGCTAAGCTCCTCACTGCCTGGGGGTGGCAGCACTGGTCGGCCACTCTGAGTGCAGGGCCCACCAAGCCCACGCCCACCCGGAGCTCATGCTGGCCCACCATGCACAGCCGTGGTTACCACCCATGCCTCTCCCTCCACACCTCCCCGCAAGCAGAGGGAGTCTGCTCTGGCCTCGCCAGCCCAGAGAGGGGCTCCCACAGTGCAGCAGTGGGCCGAAGGGCTCCTCAAGCATGGCCAGAGTGACAAGCAAGGGCTGCTAGCACATTGTCACCTCTCGCTACCAAGAAACTGAATTCTCATGGCCCTTATATGCCATGCTGAAAACCTTGCTTTAATTTTTTGGCATATTTTTATAATCCTTTCTATATATTAATCTCCAACCTCTGCTAGAAGAGTTTACCTTTGAGAGATACGACATTATCTGTCATGTCTAAGCCCTGGAATTCTTTTCTTTTTTTTCTGCCATATTTGTTTTCTAGAACATTTTGAAATTCAGATTCTCCTTGAAAATGATCTATTTGTAAATTGCTTTTTCCTTCCATTCATGCCTTAAGTGATATATTTGCATATGTTTATTAATAAGTCCTGTATGTATAATGACTACATGGTCATTTCTTGAGGTTGTATTGTTCGAGGTATCAACCAGGAGGGTGGGAGAAAGGAGTTCAGGGAAAACAATATCTGGTATGCCAGTGTTGAAACTGATAGGAACATCAATTCATTGCAATGAAGTCTTACTAACCAGCATCATATTTACATGGCTGGAAGATGATTTGCTTTAGAAAAGCTCATAGGAAAAACAGCAACAAAGGAAAGAAAAACCTGATAAAATGTATCCTTTCATTTTGTTAGACAACATTTAAAAATCTGGAATTATAGTATATCTTCAGATATCTCTCTGAGAAAACTGGGCCTACATTCTCCATGGTAACCTCTGAAAGGAGCTCAAGAGCAGTGCTCTCTCACCCATTTTCAAATGAAGCAAAAAATAATTTACAAAGAGGTATTTAATCATGCATGTTACCTGCCTAGACATTATTGACATTTGAGTTTGTGCCCTACATTATTGAAATCTACCATCTCCACTAAATCTATAGTTTAGATTTAGTGTATAGTCATTTTTAGTAGGAATATAAAGAGATATTTCAGAAAACCTTTATTGAACCCCTGCCAAAATAAAGTAGACTAGAGCAAAACCCCTTATTTATCTAAAAGGTGCATTCCTTCAGAATCCTATACAGGGAAGGCTTTGTATTCTGTGTATTTTCACCGAAAGCAAGCCTGTAGCCTCTAAGTTGAAAGCGGCAGAAACAGAATTTGGGATATCACACAGACTTATACATTGTTATAGAGGATATTACAATTTTCTCAAGAGATACTGGTCATAGAATTCTAGCAACCATAAAATACTGATAATTCTTTTACAAGTACTTTTATAGTAGCCTAAATTGATTTAATAGAGTAATGTCAAATCAATTCATTCTCTTAATTCTTAGGCTGCTTCATTTTAATTTGAATTGTTGGTGAACCAGGCCATCCAGCAATTACAGGACCACATAGCATCTGATATATGATTCATACGGCCAGCCACCTGAAGAATGAAAGCAGAGGTATGGAAGAAATTGTGAACTGAGCTCTTCATAAATTGAACATCATCGAATGATAATTCTATATTTGCAGGCACACTAAATACATACCTTTATACCAAAAAAAAATTATCACACACATTTATGTTTGTAAAGGGTTGAAAATGTAGCAATTATACCTCATACAGCACTAGGTAACACAGAATATACTGTTTTAAGCAATACTTTAATATTTATGAAGGTAGTCTTCTTTAGCATGACATATATACATTTTATTCTCTTCAAGTCAAAATATGCCTTGGGGGATAAATAATGTGTGATGGAAAGGCATGGGTCACTAGATACACAAAATACCTTATTAATGGCTAATTATAGAAGTTAACATATCCTAAGTGGTTCATGTCCTGAATAGTTTGTTAAGAACTTTGCACATATTGTTTCATATAGCATTAGGAGTAGCTTCTGAGGCTTGGTAAGGCAGTATGATTTGTCTAAGGCCAAAAAAGTTAGTAACCATTGGAACTGGGGTTGGATTCTGGAAAATTGCATTGGCTGTGCTGTTGACTATTATACATAATGCCTCTTCAGTGTGTTATTACTGTAGAGTCAGAGACCATGACCTTGGAACCTAAATATTTTTCAGTTCTGTCTATGTTACTAGGTGAGTGCTAGGTACTAACAAGAGTCAAACGGATGACGAACTGAAAATGTCAACTGTGGCCTTTTGTTTCCCAAGAAAATCTCAAAATTTTGTGTTTATTTTGTCAAAATAAATTTTAAAGTCTTTTTATTGTTCAATGAGTAACCTCTTTATTGAAATATATTCCAAAATTGCTTTAATAATATTTCTTGTATTTTTCTAATTATTTTAAAGCATCTACTTGGTTTAGTCACAGTCTAAGTACTAAGAATGCAAAAATAAAGATAGCATATGTATAACTTCATTATCATAGTCATTTATAATATGGTATAATAAAATAGGTGTTATATAATAAAATAATTTACAACACTCTAAGCAAGCCCTAGAAGTTTTTAATTTTTAATTTATTAACAATCTCAATCACAAAAGCATAATAACTCATTAAAATGCAGATTTTAAATGGTTATAGGCATATTTATTAAAAGAAGTATATTTTTACATTGATGATCAGTCAGAATGCATTACAGTTGGATTAAGTCAGTCCACTGCTTCAACAAACATTTTAAGTCCAGAAAAACTTTTGATTTAATATTACAGACAAATATTACAGATTAAATATTGAAATCTAAAGAATAAGTGGGGAAAGAAAAAATTATAGAAGAGCAGAAGATAAATGGGTAGGGTTTGGCACACTCAATCACATCCAGTGCATGCCTTTCCATTAAAGATAGGGTATCTTTTTCTAGTTCCCTCAAAAGGAAAATAATTCTTTTAAACTACTATTGCAAGTATACAGCTTTTATGGTAATGCTTAAAGTCTGCTTAATCTTATTATCTGTGCACTTGTTTTCCTTTTTTTCTTTGACTATCAGTACTTTGAAGCCAGATCTATGTTTTTGCATAACTAATGATCAGGGAAATACAAATCAAAACCACAATGGGAAACCATGTTACTACCACAAGAATGGCCATAATCAAAAAATAAAAAAAAATAGATGTTGGCATGGATGCAGTGAAAAGGGAACTTCTGCCCTTCTGGGAGGAATGTAAAATAGTACAACCCCTATGGAAAACGGTGTGGAGATTTCTTAAAAAACTAAAAGTAGAACTACCATTTGATCCAGCTATTCCACTACTGGGTATCTACCCAGAGGAAAAGAAGTCATTATACAAAAAAGATACATGCACACATATGTTTATAGCAGCACAGTTTACAATTGCAGAAATGTGGAACCAGTCCAAATGCCCAAATCAATGAGTGGGTAAAGAAACTGTGATATACATATATGATGGAATACTACTCAGCCATTAAAAGGAATGAATTAATGGCATTCACGCAACCTGGATGGGATTGGAGACTATTATTCTAAGTGAAGTAACTCAGGAATGAAAAAACAAACATTGTATGCTCTCACTTAGAAGTGAGAGCTCAGCTATGAGAATGCAAAAGCATAAGAATTATACAGTGGACTTTGGGGACTCCAGGGGAAAGGGTGGGAAGGGGGTGAGGGATAAAACACTATGAATTGAGTTCAGTGTATACTGCTCGGGTTATGGGTGCACCAAAATCTCACAAATCACCACTCAAGAACTTAGTCATATAACCAAATCCCACCTATTCCCCAAACCTATGGAAATAAAAAAGAAAAAGAATACGTTTGTGGTAGATGGCATATTACAAGTAGTTGTTCCATTAAATTCACCTAATGTGGTTTATCAAGGACTATTAAAATAATTTAAAAGGCATTAAATTAGATATTTTAGAGTTTATACAAAATTCAGTGAGGACTTGAAGACTTCCACAAATGAGCCTGGATGTGAATTCTACCACAGCTCAAATTTGAGATGACTGTAATCCTAGCGGACACCTTGATGCAGCCTTGTGAGAGGTACTGAGCAGGCCCCCAGCTAAGCCATGCCCCAATTCATGGCACACACACATTTGAGATAGGGAGTGGTTTGTTATTTTAAGCTGTTAAATTGTGGGGCAGTTTGTCACATCAAGGGATAACTAATGCATAATGACATTTTACCTATACTGTATGATATTATACATTAAATTACAGATTGCACATCTTATTATATGAAATAGAAGCTAGCATTATAAGTAGAAAAAATAATTTACCTGGAAATAAATATTTGAATTGGATTCCTCCAAAAAAGTTTGGTAGAATGAAAATAGAGAGGACAGGAGGAATGTTGCTATGATCCAGGAAGAGCAGGAATTATGCATCTGTGTAACTGGCTAATAGAAAAAGTACAGTGGTGACAATTATGTAGTTAAGAGCATGGGTTCTTTTCCCAGAATGTCTTTACCAAAACCCACATGAAATACTTGGTAGTTGTATTACCGTGACAAATTTATTCCATTGTCATAGAAAATAATTTCCTAATCTGGAAAATAAAAAAATGGTAACTGTACTTATTGCATTGAGTTGTTTGGAGGTTTAATGTACTGCTACAATCTGGTTACTCACCAAAATATCTGGCACATATGGAAAAAGGAAGGAGCCAGAATAATAAGGACATGTGGATACTTTTTTCCTTTCTCTAAAAGAGAATATATGTTTTCTAAACACCGCAAAGCAGTGTACTCTATTTTCCAACAGATGTTTAGTCATGTTTAACATTGAATGATGTGAACGCTGAAGCAAAAAAGAGTTCAGTAAGGACAAAGCATAGCAAAATAACCTCATTTTCCTTTCACAACAGGGTTATTACACTTCTAAATGAAGGGAATGAATTAGAAATATTGTATCTTAACTTCAGTAGAAATGTTTTACATGACAAATTGATAAAGATGATCATAAAAAGCAGTTGATGACACTGGGTGAGGCATTTGTTGCTAATTTGCCAGGTACATCTGAAGATTAGCCATTTATTTATTTCTTATCCCTAAGAAAGCTTTTGAGTTGCAAGCCTTAGGGCTGCTTTCTCTCCTCAGTCATGTCTCAACTCGTTTTGTTAATGACATGAATGTGAATTTTATATTTGTCAATGCCAAAAAGTTGAGAGATACTGAACATATTATAAATGAAAAAAAAACTTCTAAATGCATGGAATGAAACTACAGACTAACATCACAAGATGAGATTTTACTGAAGTAAGTTAACAGTTGTCAAAATAATCAGTCTCCCACACATAAGATGTAAAGAATCATCACCACATCGTACTTCACATGAAAATTTATGAAAAATAACTAGAGTTAAAATAAGACTATGTGTAAAGTTAACAGAGTGTCAAAAACTGAAAAAATAGTTTCTGATATCTTTTCAATATTTGCAAGCAAGAAATTAGCCTGACAGTTTTATGGACTGGCAGAAGACAAGAGACACTCAGATCAAAAACAAAGGGTAGTTTATTACTCATCAGTAGCAATGACCAGAATGTCACCTTTTTTAAGTTTCCCAAACTCCAGTTCCCACAGGATGATGTAAAGAGAGCCAGGTTACACCTGCACATGCAGTGAGTTACATTACAGGAGAGAAATTCTGAGATTTATCATGTACAGTAAACAAATCTGCTCCTAGATGTGGATTCAGACACAATATCTTCAAAGGATATTTGCTATATATACATTCTTGAAAGGGTACTCTACCTTGGCGTGGTGGCTCACGCCTGTAGTCCCAGAAATTTAGGAGGCTGAGAAGGGTGGATCACTTGAGGTCAGGAGTTCGATATCAGTCTGGCCAATATGGTGAAACCCCATCTCTACTAAAAATGCAAAAAATTAGCCAGTTGTGGTGGTGGTCTCCTGTAATCCCAGCTACCTGGGAGGCTGAGGGATAGGAATTGCTTGAACCTGGGAGGCAGAGGTTGCAGTGAGCTGAGATCATGCCACTGCCACTGCACTGCAGCCTGGGCGACAAAGGGAGATGTTCCATCTCAAAAATAAATAAATAAAAGAAAGAAAGGGAACTCTGGACAAAATAGGACAATTACAGTTTCTGCTTGCTCGGCATGCAGAAATATGAGAGATCCCATGAAGAATTGTATCTTGGCAATGGAGCTTTGAAAATACAAATAGAAGCTGACATTAAGATCTTATACAATCATCATTTGGCAGCACATCATACTAGTATGATTAATAATACAATAACATATTATTAATGATAATAAAAATGCTTTTGTTCACTTTTAAATACCATATTTTGAAGCACATATGAAAATGTGCAAAATGTTCACCCAAACATTGAAGAGAATGACAAATGTAGAAAATTATTCACTTGCAAAATAATTGAACTATGAAGTATAGAAGAAAAAACTAAAAGTAAATTATTAACCTCCAATAATTAAATACATTTTCTTTAGAGAAGGCCAAATGTCACCTTTTCTCTACTTCTTCCCAATTCTCAGCTCTGCTACTTCTAATGAACGCTTCTCACAAAAAGTCCTATTTCTTCAAGCATACTCTCAGAATTACTTGAACTTGAGTCAGAGTATTTAAGAAATTTGTAATCTTTCAAACTCTTGAAAATCATTACATAAAGCACACTTACCTCACCATAAGACCAAAACGAGAGCATGACTCTGGAAATAGATAATCATGGATATTCCAAATCTGAAGATATCTGAAGTGAAAGGAAAGGAAATTCAATCAGTATCATGAGACAACTCTGATAAAATAATGGTAAAAAATGTACAGTTTAGAAAGAAGTAGAGAAGAAAAAAATGCAGGGTTGTATCTGAGAATTATGATTATTAATACTTCAGGGATTTAGAATGCTATCTACTTTAGAGATTCTATTTTCAGGATCATTCCCACTGAATCACACTCATGGACCTTGTATCATGTCCCCTGATTCCTTTCTTATATACTGGGAAATGCTAGCATGGAAGTCTGTAAACCTAGCCTTGGAATTTTCTCAACAAGTGAGAATTCAGCAAAAACAATCAATGCAGTGCAAATTTTAAAGAGTAAGAAATATTTTTAAGTTTATGATAAAATAAATCACTAAAATATGCAACACATTTTACCAAGGGTAGCCAGAGAAGAATAAAAATAAAAAATGATGCAATCCAAAGACAATGAATTTCAATCTTGTGTGAGGGGCAATATGTCACCTGTGAAAAAGTAGTAACTTTTTATTGACGTACACATGCAAATAAATATACACAAAATCCTGGTCATGTATAAAGTTCTAGAGAGACAAATCAATACACAGAATCAGAACAAATCACAAATCTTAAAAGTAAGTTTATCAATGGCTTCTGAAATAATCATATTCTAAATAAATAGAAATTAGCTACAGGAACAGAGGAAAGTTTGGGAGAATGTTTTGTGTTTTCAACCTCTACTGCAGATTGGAATCGCCTGAGAATCTTTTTAAAATACTGATCCCCCAAGGACTGTTATATACTTGGTTCTATTTGTGGCATAGACATCAGGATTTTAAAATGCTGCTCATGTAATTCTGATGTCAATCCAAGGTTGAGGACCATTACATAAAATGAGAATAGAAACCATTTACAGAGAGTGATTTGAGAAGTATTAAAAAGCTTACTAATGCAAGGAATTCTTACTATCAGGCAATAGAGCCTGTCCATTAAAATATTAAATTTAGGACAACCTTAGTGGAAATACAAATGCTATCAAGAGAAATAACAATGTAAGGGTACTGAAACCTAAAAAATAGTAAATATTCAATAAAGTTATTATAAGGGCTGACAATTAGATGATACATACATTATGGATGTCACAGACTCTTATCCATGGTATACAGATTCCTTATGCATTGTCTTATACATTTTATATAATAAACACATTGGTAATTCCCTAGGCCCTGTTGATCTTTAAATGTCTTGATAATTACCAGTATTAGCACCAGCCAACATTTGTCATAAAATTTCTTCCGATTTAGCAATAAAATGAATTAGACAGATGACTCTTAGCACTTGAGGGAGATAATCTGGCTACAGGAGGATTATACAACAAGTACATGATCAACGTTGCACTTCAGACTACTGGAAAATAAGTGTACAGAGTCTAACTTTATTTTCCACTCAACCTCTAACTAGTTCATTTTTGTTTAGCTTGAGTTGACCAAACTCTCCCCTATCTGTCAAAAAGAAAAAATAAATAGTGTACTTTCCCAGGGAAGAAAAATATTCCTTTTAGCCTTTATGGTTATTTTGTACTTAATATCCATCATACTATGAAAATATGAAATATACCAAGATAGAGAAAAATATGAGTAATCAAGATAAAAAAGTCAATAAGAGCAGAATATCAGTTAATACAGTTATTAGAGTTAGCAAAGATTGTAAAACAACCAATAGCTTTCAGCCAACTGGCAAACTGGACAAAAATATATAAGACAACAACTTTTTAGATATGGGATAATAGCCAGTGAAAGAAAATGTTTCTAAGACAACGAAAACAAACCCCCCCCCAAAAAAAAACAAGGTGAGCCCTATGATTATCCCAGTTTTCTTACTTGAGGCATTTTTTGCACCCTGTATCACAGGCAGGGAATAAAATGGAGCGTGACAGTCTTGCTGAGTTAAGGAGACAGAAATACAATTTGGAAGAAGGTTTGACAGAAATGGTGGAGTAGATCACTGGAGAATAGGGAACTAACACAGAAAGAGTTCTAGAAGTCTTCATCAGCTACTCTTAAGCCTTTCACAGAATCCAAAGCTGTTCACATGTAGGATGAAACTCCATGAGGCCAGGAAAAGAACAAGTGCTGGGAACTGTAACCTGAACAATCTTCACAGCTCACATAGCCATGGGAAATGTTCAAACTCTTACCAGCCACAGTTGAGAAACTTCACTGAATGCCCAGGACATTCAGTGTTGGGGTTGTACCTTATTCATAACGATTAGTAATGCTAAATAATCTCCAGCCTAATGGCTATTGTAGAAATATCCTGCCTAAACTCATGCCTTGAAAACATCAAGCGATCCGAATGTGACATAATCGTCTTCCAAAGTAACACTCTCTAAAGGAAGCTGACAGAATATAGACACTCCATGGTGTAACATATTCATTGTTCAGAATTCAATGAAAATAGAACCCTAGATAGGGGTGCAGGGCAAAATGTGATCCACAACACGAGGAAAGTCAAACAATAGACACAAATGACAGTGATGATGGAATTAGCAGGAAAAAAAAAAAACAAAAACGTTAAACTAACTCTAATAAATATCCTTAAGGATTTAAAGGAAAACATGATTGCTACTCAGCCTTTTGGCTAAGGTCAAGTGTAAAAGACAACATGAAAACAATGTGATAAATGGGGACCATAAAAAGACCCAAATGAAATTGTATTAAAATATATAATATCTGAAATAAAAATGTATTAAATAGGGTTATCAGCAGTTTGTAGATACTGTGAAAGGGAACTTGAAAACCTAGTAATAGAAACTACCAAAAATGAAACCTAAAATGAATTGTATTAAAATATATAATATCTGAAATAAAAATTTACTAAATGGGTTTATCAGCAGTTTGTACATACTGTGGAAGTGAACTTGAAGACCTAGCAGTAGAAACGACCTAAAATGAAACAGAAATAAAGGCTAAGAAATAATTAATAGAGTTTCAGTGACCTACAGGACACCATCAAGTGACCTAACATCTGTGTCCCAGAAAAAGGTAGTGTTTGAAAAAGCAACAAAAGTTTTTCAAATGTTCTAACAAATTATAAACTCACAGATCTGTGAAACGCAACCACAGTCAAGCAGGAGAAATACACAGAAAACCACACATAAGTTCATAAAAATTAGATTTCTGGAAACTAATGAAAACAAGAAAAGCATAAAAGCAGACAAATCAGACATTTTAAAAAATCAAGATAAAAGCATTCGTTGATGTCTAGGTAGACGCTAAGCAGGGCAAATAACAAAGGAACATTATCTGTGAAGTACTGCAAGAAAAAAAAATAAGGCCGGGCGCGGTTGGTCAAGCCTGTAATCCCAGCACTTTGGGAGGCCGAGGCGGGCGGATCACAAGGTCAGGAGATCGAGACCATCCTGGCTAACACGGTGAAACCCCGTCCCTACTAAAAAGTACAAAAAACCAGCCGGGCGAGGTGGCGGGAACCTGTAGTCCCAGCTACTCGGGAGGCTGAGGCAGGAGAATGGCGTGAACCCGGGAGGCGGAGCTTGCATTGTGAGCTGAGATCCGGCCACTGCACTCCAGCTTGGGCAACAGAGCGAGACTCCGTCTCAAAAAAAATAAATAAATAAAATAAAATAAATAAATAAGAAAAAAAATAGCCCAAACACCCCCAATCTATTATTCTCTGTCCAATATAAAATATCCTTCCAAAAGCTCAACTGCAAACATTTTCAGACAAATGAAAGTTAAAAGAATTAGTGGTCATCAGACTCACACTATCAGAGGAAATTCTTCAGGCTTAAGGAAAAAGACAGCACATGGAAACTCTGACCTACTCAACGGAATGATGAGGAGGATGAATAGCAAATATGCAGATAAATATAAAACTTTTTTCCATTAAAAAATCTATAAAATATAATTGACAATTTATAGCAAAAATAACAATGTATTAGTCATAGTAGTGTTATCATAGCACCAACAAGAAACAACTCTCCAAAAACAACAAAATGTATGTGTAAAATGGAATACCATGCAGCATTAAAAATAATGAATTATCATCATAAGAAATAACATGAGTTTCGGCCGGGCACAGTGGCTCACGCCTGTAATTCCAGCGCTTTGGGAGGCCGAGGCGGCAGCTCACGAGGTCAGGAGATCGAGACCAACCTAGCTAACATGGTGAAAGCCCGTCTCTACTAAAAATACAAAAAAAAAATTAGCTGCATGTGGTGGCGGGAGTCTGTAGTCCCAGCTACTCGGGAGGCTGAGGCAGGAGAATAGCTTGAACCCGGGAGGTGGAGCTTGCAGTGAGCTGAGATTGTGCCATTGCACTTCAGCCTGGGTGACAGAGCGAGACTCTGTCTTCAAAAAAAAAAAGGAAGAGCTTCATACAGAATTTCATACAGAAAATATTGAGCAAAGGAAACAAAGTAAAAAACAGAATAATTCTTGTAATTCCATTTATATGAAGTGAAAGGCAAAAATAATTAAAGGTGATAAAAATCAGAATACCGGTTATCATCTGGAGAGGATTTGGCTCATAGATGCATGGAAGAATATTTCGCTTGCTTTATATTTTGGAGTTTTTACCCTGGGTAGTAGCCATGACAGTGGTGTCCCATCAGGAGCCGCTGCTGCGAAGATGTGGCTGCAGTGGGGAAGGTGCCGCCGGGGCTGCTTGCTCTGCTGAGCCAGCGGGGCCAGAGACAGGCTCCTGTCCCTTACTGAGTCAGCGGAACAGGAGCCCTATGCTCCCTGGCACAACTGCAGCCACCCAGCTGCAGCTCCAGACCTGGGCATCCCTGCACTCCAGACGGCGGGGAAGCCCCTGCCCTGAAGTCTCTGCTTCCGCTCCTTGTCCTCTTCCCTTCTCATGATCCCCACTCTGGTGCAGAGCAAAGTTGTAGCTGAGCCCAGGCACTGTCGCGACCTGGTGCTTGGGGCAGCACTGACAGACCAGCCCCCTGCTGCGGCGGCCTCCTCTGGATTTTGGGTACCGACAAGCACGGGAGGAAGACCGAGGAGGTGCTGTAAAGTAGTCATGTTTTAATTTTTTTTGCAATTATACTTTGGGAAAAGAAAGTGAAAATATGAAGCATTATACAGATACAGTTAAGAGGACTTACTGACACAGTGAATATTAAGTAGCAAAGTATCAATGAAGATATAGGTCATTGAAGTTAAGAGTCAATATTGAAGTCATTTTGTACCTCCTCTGCAGAGTATGAGTTTGTTGTCTATTTTTTTAACCAAGTGGTTTTTATAGTATTATGTGTTTTCTGGTTGAGAATCTGTAACATTAGAATATTCGTATTTTTTCAATTAATCTATTCAATTTTTTAAATTATTACTTATTTAACAATGTTTTCCTAATAATGAGTTAAATTTTTCTACTTAATAATATGAAATTTTCAGCCTTTTATTTAAATTATGAGCAACAGGAAATATGTAAACCTGCTTTTTGATTATGCTAGTTTTTCAAATCTTTTGAGCAATTATACTTTGCCTAAAAGTTTCTCTTTTCTAAGTCCAAAAAACCCCATAATTACTGTAGTTGAATCTCTTTTGAAAATATATACAATTCTAGTATCATCTTAATAGTTGCTCATTGTACATCCTCAATTTATATTTTTTTCAAATTTTTTTTCTTATAATTATTATTTTTGACAGAGTCTCACTCTGTTGCCCAGGCTGTAGTGCAGTGGTGCAATCACAGCTCCCTGCACCCTTGACCTCACAGACTCAGGTGATCCTTCTACCTCAGTCTCCCAGGTAGCTGGGACTACAGGCACGTACCACCACACACATCTGGTTAGTTTTAGTAATCTTTGTGGGGACAGAGTTTTCCATGTTGCTCTGGCTGGTCTTGAACTCCTGGTCTTAAACAATCTGCCTGCCTTGGCCTCCCCAAGTGCTGGGATTACAAGGCCTGAGCCACCATGCTCAGCAATAGGTTTCAGAACAAGGTTAAATCTGACAGCTGGAATACAAACCGAACAGTGTCTAGGGAGGACAGAAAAAATGCAGAAGTTGAAAATTTTAGAGTTAGTCATAACCCGTGAAAGAGAAACCATGAAGTTAATATCCCATAAAACAGTTTATTTTGAGTAACCTTTCAAACTTTCAAAACACTGACAAAACTTTGTTCATTTTTTTTTAAAGTTTAGCCTTATGAGGGATGTATATTGTGGCATCCCAGCAAGTAGATCTAATCTTCGTTAATAATGGCACTCATAGAATTACTAACATATAAATGTGACCTCCTCAAAGAAAACTATGTGACTAGCCACTCACAGCAATCTGAAGTTTCTATTATAGCAAGTTATCCCTTCTAGTTTGTGTGTATGTGTGTCTTTTGGTGTTGTCTTAAGGTAAACAGAACTTCCATGGCAATAAGTAAGGTAAATGAAAAAATATTATCCACATTTTACTAATGATGAAATCGTCGCTTAGAAAAGCTAATTAAATGTATTGAGGTCACACAGTTCATAAGCAGCAGAGGCAGAATTGAAACCCTGGTCTCTGACAGGAGTGATACAACTTTCAACCACCTTATCATTTCGTATTTTGTGCACTCTGCGTTTAACTGAAGCATCAAGTTGGGCCATGAAGTAGCATATTTATTTTTGTAATTTTTCTGTGCTTTCCTACACATGGCGATTTCCATATTGATTAATGTATAATTATATTAAATTAGGAACAAATTAACAAATAAAATGACAATAAAATATGTTTAAAAATGTCTAAAATGAAAACAATTACAAGTTTTAGCAATAGTACTATAAGATACAAATTGAATGTACTTATATTTGCTTCTTTCCAATAAAGCAAGTATAATAGTCAGTTTGGCCATCCTTCTGAACGAATCTAATAAAAAATAATTATAGAGATTTAGCAATGATTTCACTATTTTAGCCAGAAAAAAAGCACTGCCAATACTTGCTCTCGTAATTGTTTTAAAGATAAAAGAATACAATGGATAGAACAGTGATTGTAAAGCTAGAAAAGTAAATTATTTCAGAAATTGGGGGTAATTACCTCAGTATGGCAGACAAGATAATTTCTATTGAATTCTTTTAAATCCATTTTTGTTGGTTTTTAAAAAAATATCTTCTATTTGTTCAAACACTAGATAAGTTGTTAATCTTCTCCACCTATAGTTATGTAGTTTAATATTTTTCTTAACTTCTAGAAAATGTTCCCAGCCAGTCTAATTACTATACCATTCATATTAGGCAATATTTTTAATGCCTCAATTTTTTTCCTATAAAATTACTTTTACATTACCTCTTAATATTACATATATATTTTTTCCACTACTGATTTGAGTCTTTTCTCATATATACAAAAAAGAGAGAGTTTGACTTTATTTTTTAAAGAATATTTAATAATATATGTAGGGAGTCCAGTATTTCTCAAAGCAAATCTAGCCCATAGGAGTTCTCAATTTCTTCCTTTTTTTTTTTTTTTTTTTTTTTGAGAGGTACTATCACTGCTCACTGCAAACTTCGCCTCCTAGGCTAAAGTAATCCTCCCACCTCAGCCTCCCAGTTGGGACCAGAGGTTTATGCCACCACGCCCAGCTAATATTTATTACTATTACTATTATTATTGGTAGAGATGGGGTTTTGCTATGGTTTATAAATGAGCAACTATAGTACCATAGCGAGCCCAGGCTTGTCTTAAACTCCTGAACTCAAGTGATCCTCCTGCCTTGGCCTCCCATGTGCTGAGATGACAGGTGTGAGCCACCACATCCAGCCCTTCAATTTCATTTAGTCAGTTTTTAAAAAACATTTTTTTCCTGTTAAATTTATTTACTTTCTCACATTTTGTATTTAATGTCATTGACCTCTCTGTGCTCATGTCAATGGATGGTATCTGAAAGCCTCCCAAAGTCCCTCTTCTCTATATTTAAGTGTTCTGGGGTAATTTATTATTTCAAATCATGAAATCCTCTGTCCTTCCCAAATTTTCCTTGAATCCTCACCATTGAAGCATAAAACACAGCATTTTATTGGTTATTCATATACCTCCCTCTTTCTGCAAAATTTTTAAAAGTAAAAAAAAGGTGAGGTAAAGTCAGCACAGGATTGAAGGCTTTTATTGAAAACAAATCATCAGTGCATCTGAGATAGGTGTTTTAAAGAAAATGGAAGGTAGAGTAATCCTACCCTAAACCATACATACTTAGAGCAAGGAAATGCACTTCTGGATAACATTTTAAAAAATCCATGACATTTATTTCTTTTTGTAGGAATTTATATTATTAATATTTTATAAATAAGAAACCTAAAAGATTGAATAGGGAGTAAAATAAGAGACTTGTCATAAAAGAAGTGAGCTTTTCCCACAATGTGTTGGAAAATAAGAAAGATGATGAGTGACATGGTTTGGCTATGTTCCCACTCAAATCTCATATTGAATTGTAGCTCCCATAATTCCCTTGTGTTGTAGGGGAGAGTCAGTGGGAGATAATTGAATCATGGTGGCAGTATCCCCCACACTTTTCTTGTGGTAGTGAATAAGTCTCACAAGATCTGATCGTTTTGTAAGGGGAAACCCCCTTCACTTGGCTCTCACTCTTCTCATGTCTGCTGCCATGTGAGATGCGCCTTTCACCCCCCCCCGCCATGATTGTGAGGCCTCCACAGTCACGTGCAACTGAGAGTCCATTAAACCTCTTTCTTTTGTTAATTGCCCAGTCTTGGTATGTCTTTATCAGCAGCGTGGACTAATGGACTAACACAATGAGAGACAGTTAACATTATCCTCAGAGCTGCTGTCCAAGTAGTGATTATATTGAAAATTCACAGAAACTGAGACCTATAACAATGATTGAGGGGATATGCTTCGGCATGAAGTCATTAGACTCTCTCTCTCTGTGTATGGATATCTCTCTCTCTCACATATGTGAGGATATATATATACACACACATCACATATATATGGATATATATGTACAACTCACATACCTCATTTCATATATATATATAAAACACCTCATATACCATATTCCATATACAGATCTGTATATTTCTGCACATCTATCTATCTGTCTATGTGTGTGTGTGTGTGTATGTGTGTGTGTATATATATATATATATGTAGAAAATAGGGTATGGGGTATGTGAGGTGAGAAGAAAGCAGAGAAGGGTAGATTCAATTTTGGATATGTTGCATTTGAAATAGCTATGAAGAGATCATTAGACCATGTGCTAAACAGGTCAGGACCTCAGAAGAAAGTGTCTCGGTAAAGGTAGAGTTATAGGGACTTCCAGGACCTGGTAGTGGTTAAAGCTACAGGTGAGGATAATAATGCTCATAATACCTGGGATAAAAATAGAAGCACACAGAGTATAGTAATTTATTAAATTTCAATATGCAAATGTAGGCCAAGTAAAAGAACAGTAGTTTCTAACATTATATTTTATTATGTTTTGTGCTTATTTATGGTATAAAATAAAAGAAAATGTTTTAGTATTACAAAAAACTATAATGGAGAAATATTATGACAAAATTATAGGTGGAGGAAAAATAGTCATTGCCAGGGATTAGGGACAGGGAGATGGGCTGAAGTAAGGTCAGTGGGTTATAAACAAGCAACTATAGTACAATATCAAAACTAATAAATTTTATAGTGATGTAATCCAGTTATCTTATTCAGATTTCCCTAGTTTAACATTTACTTATGTGCATGTGACTATGTGTGCACTTCTATGCAATTAAATCACAGTGTTAATTTGTATATCCATCACTACAGTCAAGCTCCAAGATGGTTTCATCCCCACAAGGTGATGGAGTTTCCTCCACTAGAAATTCTCTGCTAAACTGTCCTCATATTTCAGCCCAAATCTCAGCCAGTCAGAAGACCCCAGAGGAGAAATTGGTTGTCAATCTCAGCTCAGTGAAGAATAGTTCTTCCTTCTATAGGATTTTGTTTTATCTAGTCATTCTTGTTTCCATAGCTCTCTGATGTTTTTTAAAAATGTGATTCTTGTAATTTATCAAGATACTTCTAGTTGCTACAAAAAGAATAATGGCCAGCCACTAGTTGCTACATATCACTTTGAGGTAAATGTTCTACTTTATTTCCTGCCAGCATAACCATAATTGTATTTTTTGCTAGTAAAGTTGTTTAGTTCATATATTTGTAATTAAGAAGTTTATATATATATAATATATATATATATTCAAAGAAGAATAGTTTAAAGTAACCATTATCTTATGAATTACAGATAGGTATAACAAAGATGGAGGTTAAGATTTTTTTGGTAAACATCCGGTTTTTCAACACTACTTATTAAAAACACCTCCTTTTCCCGGTAAACTGCCTTCACAGCTTGGACAAAATCAAATGATTATGTAAGTGTGAGTCTATTTTTGGTATGTATATTCAATTATACTGATACATGCCTGTACTTATTTCACTGCTACATGTTGTAAATACTCTAGGTTGTAGCACATCTCTAAACAAGCTAACAAGTCTTCCAAATTTGTTTTTCTTCTTTAAGATTCTCTAGGCTATTCTAGATATTTTCCATGTAAATGATAGAATCAGCTTGCCAGTTTCTATCAAACTATGTAGAGATTTTGACTGTGATTTTATTTAACTTATATATCAGTTTGGGGAGAAATGACCTCCAAACAATATAATAGTTTCCAATCCATTGGTATAACATATTTTCATTTATTTGTTATCTTTTATTTCTCTCAGCAATTTCTCAGTTTCTGTGTAGGGGCATTGCAAGACTTTTAATGGTATTTCAAAGTATTTTATTTTTCTTTAATTCTAATTTAAAGATGGGAGTCTTGTTTTCCCTCCCAGGCTGGAGTGCAAAGGCATAATCATAGCTCACTGCAGTCTTGACCTCTTGGGCTCCAGTGATTCTCCCCGCTCAGCCTTCTGAGTAGCTGGGACCACAGACAGGCACCACTATGCCCAGCTAATTTTTAAAATTATTTGTAGAGATGAGGTCTCTCTATGTTACCCAACCTGGTCTCGAACTTCTGGGCTCAAACAATCCTGCAGCCTCTGCCTCTCAAAGTGCTGGGATTATGGGCGTGACCCACTGCAACGGGTCAAAAATTTTAATTGTCATTTGAAAATGGTTTTCCACTGGAATGTAAAAACTGCAATTTTTTATATTGTCCTTGTACACAATGACTTTGTAGAAGTTATTAGTTTTATTAGTTTTGTTTTTATATTTTTCTACACAAATAGTGATATCAGCTGTGATATTTCAGTCTGAAGATCTTTTTCAGCACTTTTTAAAAACAAGTGTTGTTTGCATCTTAGACTTTATTACTCTGATCATATCTATATTTCAGTGTCAATTCAGTATTTTTCTAAAGACAAAATTGTAGGCTATTTTTTCTTTTATCATTTTAAGTATGTCATTCCATTGTCCTATATGTCTATTGCTTCTATTGATAAGCTGAGTATGAATTATACTTTTATTCCTCATTATATAATATATTGTATTCTTATCCCATCAGCTTTTACCATTTTCTTTTCATCTTTGATTTTCAGAACTTTGAATATGACGTGCTGTGAGTGGTTGTATTTGTATTTATCCTGCTTAGGGTTTGCTAAGATTTCTGTGTCTGTGTATAAATATATTTCACCAAATTTGGGAAGGTTTCAATTATCATTTCTTCAATTGTTTTTTCTCCATCATTTTAGTTTCTCTTCTACACATCAAATTACACATATGTTAAAATGCAGGGGCTGGGCACGGTGGCTCACACCTGTAATCCCAACACTTTGGGAGGCTGAGGTGGGCAGATCACAAGGTCAAGAGATGGAGACCATCCTAGCCAACATGGTGAAACCTCGTCTCTACTAAAAAAAAAAAAAAAAAAAAAAATTAGCTGGGCATGGTGGTGCACACCTGTAGTTTCAGCTACTCAGGAGGCTGAGGCAGGAGAATCGCTTGGAGGCTTGAACCCAGGAGGTGGAGGTTACAGTGAGCTGAGATCGCACTGCTGTACTTTAGCCTGGTGACAGAGCAAGACTCCATCTCAAAAAAAAAAAACAAAAAAAACAAAAAAAGCAGGTAATCAAAGCTTTTATTCTTAACTTTCTCTGTGTTTTCCAAAGTATTGTCTATTGTTCAGCCTTAAACTTTAATAAACATTAATTCTGCAGTTTTCAATCTCCTATTTATGCCAATCCATGGAATTAAAAAGCTTTATATTGCAGTTTAAATTTCTATTGGGATTCCTTTTACAGTTTCTAATTCTCAGCGATATTCTACACCTATTAACTCATTTTGATAATATTTTTGTCTTTGAACATATTTATAATAGCTGTTTCAAAGTTCTCATCTGCGGATTTCAAAATCTGGGTCATCTCAGTGTCTATTTTTATAGATACTTTTGTCCATGTCACATTTTTCCTGGTGGTTCACATATCCTTTAATTTTTATTTTATAATGGACATAATGGATGATATGCTGTAGAGACCCTTTAACCTATTATTGTTCTTTTAACAATACTAAATTTTGTTATATTAAACACTTAATAAACTGGCTTATCACCTTGAACTTATAGAGGTTTGATTTTACATTTGTTAGGCCTGATCTCTTTAATTGTGTCATGTAGTCTTTGTTCCTGTAGCATGTCACTTCTAATATTTCAATGCAAAGCATAAGATACTTACCAAGGCATTTTAACTTGGTAGCATTGAAATGAAAGTCTCTGTTCTTTTTCTAAGATTGATGACAGTTGAAACTTCTGCTTAACTTATTCAGCCTTCCAGGGGGTGGATTACATCAGATTGCAGAGTATCTACCCCTTTCACATGCACAACTCATGAACTACCAACACTTGGAAGAAAGTTTATAAGTAGGTTTATGTACTCTCCATCTGTGGCCCCCTCCTTACTGGGATTCTCCTCCTCAATTTCTAGCTTCTCAGGCAATCTTGAACTCTGTCTCCTGAAGTCTGAAGACAGTAAAACTGAAGTTTTCTGCTTGAGTTCTTCACATGCTGAATCATGTGAACTGGAGAGTTGTCTTGGGGAAACCCTGTAAAGCAAGTATGCATTCAATCCCTCACTGGCATTTCTTCTTTCAAAGAACAAAATCTCTCCAGATTGTATTTGCTTTTGTTCACTCTCTAGTATCTTCAAATAGGGGTATATGTAAATTGGAGTGTGTATGAGTTGGGGAATATGTGTGTGTACGTGTGTGTGTGTGTGTTTGCCTTTCTATATTTTGTCCACAGTTTATAATGCTTTTATAGTAGGATCAATCCTTACCAAAGCTATCCTGCAATTATCAGAAGTGAAACTTCTCATTTCAAAATAAAATAAGTGAAAATAATTTTTACAAAATATTAGCCAGACTTTTCAGGTTTTTTTCTCTATATAGAGTCTTATCATTGGAATTACAGGATTTGGATGCTTACTAAAAACTTTAAATACATTAATGTGACATTAGATTGGTACATTTTCTAATATTGTGTTGCATTTCTATAAGAAAATCCACATAACTGCATATATTTTTATTTTGATATGAATGATTTTTGTATTCTGTATCTACAATGAATCAGTAAGCTTTCTGTATTTTCCATTTAGGAACCCTGGTAGAATAATCATTTTTTTAAACATTTGAAAAGCAATTGCCAATAAAATTATATGGCATAAAATATTATTTTGAATCTAATTTTTGATAGTTTTGTAAGTTTCATGTATCAGGGTTTCCATTTTTGAGTAAATAACATTTTCTAATTAAAACATTAATTTTGCTTATTTAAAAATTAATTATATAGGCATGTTATTATTCATAATTAAAATAACTGATTAATACTTTTTGCTTTATTTATGTTTTTATTCTTGTTTTATCACAAAATTAATTTTGTAAGAATTTGTTCATTTTTATTATCTTTAATTTCAAAACCTATTCAAGTTATGACATTCTCCATTTTCCCTAATCAGAGGAGTTACAAAAATGGTAGAAGATTTACTGTAATTCAAATCACTTCAATTGGAACAATATGCTTTATATTTCTAGTAGGCTTAAGTTTTCATTTTCTATGGAGTTTTATTGGCCTTAGAGTCAGTAGACACTCTAGCCATATCTTGTGTTTAGAGCATCATAAATAATTTGGTTTAATTTGCATATAATAAACTTCACAAATATTAAGTATACATTTATGTAAGTACCACAATAATCAGGCTACAGAATATTTGTATCTCCCCAGAAAGCTCCCTGTGCCTCTTTGTAATTTCTTTCACTAACTCTTGTCCAACACAATGATCTGATTTTTATCACTATTAATGAGGAATTATCATGAGTAATCATCTTTATCTGGAAAGTTGGCCCTTGAACAACATGGGTTTGAACTGGAAAGTTCACTTATACATGTATATTTTTCAATAAAAAGTATCCCAAGTATGCCTGCCTCTCTTGCCTCCCCTTCTATCTCTTCTGCCTCTGCTGCCCTTCCTCTTCCTCCTCCTCCTCAGCTTACTCGATGTGAAGATGAGAACAAATACCTTTATGATGATCATTTCCATGTAATAAATAGTAAATATATTTTATCTTATGATTTTCTTAATAACATTTTAGTTTCTCTAGCTTACTAGAGAATACAGTGAAAATGTAGTATGTAATATATATAACATGTAAAATGTGTGTTCATCCACCATTTATGTTATCAGTAAGGCTTCCAGTCACAGTAGGCTACTAGTAAAGTTTTGGGGGAATCAAAACTTATATGTGAACTTTTGACCCTGTGAGTGAAGGTTTGGTGCCCACAATCCCTGTGTTGTTAATGGATCAACTGCATTTTTTAATATAGTTTTTGGAGGATATTTTGCTATACAGATTACATTTTTAATTTAGGTCAACATTTATTGAATTATAATTTAATATGCAGATTATTATCTCAATGCTTTTAAGTTGCTTGCTAATTTTTCTCCAACCAGAGAGATAGTTCAAATTTTAACTAAACCTTACAGGAAGAAGTGTAGGAAGATACAAGGTATGAAACTAGAGAGATACAGACAGATACTATTATGAATGTGGGCTGTACTTTTCATAGTTACGTGACTCTGAGTTAATTAATCTTTTCAAGACTGTATATGCTAGCATTAAATTGGTTTAATGCTAAATTCAAAGGCTAATTATGAAAATTAAATGAGATAATAATACATTGAAGTAAGTTATCTTAGTCTGTTTTGTGGTGCTCTAACAGAATACCTGAAGTTGGGTAATTTATAGTAAATAGACATTTTTTTGGCTTAAGTTCTGGAGGCTAGGAAGTCCAAGGTCAAGTGGCTGCATCTGGTGACAGCCTGTTTGCCAGGTTATCCCAGCAAAGGCAGAAGGGGAAAAGAGTTTACGCAAGAGAGGAAGCAAGTAAGGCCAAATTCACCATTATAATAAACTCACTCCCATGGGAATGACATTAATCCATTCATGAGTCCAGAGCCCTCATATCCTAGACACCTGCCATTGGGCCCCACCTTCCAACAGTGTTAAATTGGAGATTAAGTTTCCAACATACGAGCTTTGGAAAACACATTCAAACTATGGCATAAATCCTTGGCACAATGGTTCGCATACAATAGGCACCTCAAAAAATTTTCTGGATTCTTACTGCCTTGGAGAAAACTGCATGTTTTCAAATAAGTTAGGTGCACCGTGACTATGTGACTTTTTTTTTCAGTGGGACACAGCTGGTGTTCAAACAGATGCAAGACAGTGGCAAAGGTGTAACTATTAGAATATTCTTAAATTCTCCTTAAAAACACACACACACACACACATACACACACACACACAAAGAACTAAGAAAAAATAAGCTCTAGGTCGCATCTTAAAGTTAGCAAAGTACCCCCAACAAACCAAACAGATGAACACATATTGTTATTGGCTGCAATTCACCTGTTAGATTATCAGTTCACTAGTATATATCTCAGGGGCAGGTTTAGGGATGGGGCACAGGTTTGACTGTAAACAAGGGAATTCTTTGGAAATGTTAGAATCATTCTATATGCTTTCTGTGGTAATAGTTAAAATAATCAATGCCTGTGTACAAACGTATGCAACTGTACACCAAAAAGGAAAATTTACCGTATAAAATATTTGAAAATTAAAAATAAATAGAAACATTAATGTAATTACGTAAAGGTGGCATCTTATTCACATAAAATTATTTCAAGTCATGATAAAACCTAGGGTTAAACTATATAAAGTTTTGAGTAAATATCTTAAGAAAAAAAGGACAAGAAAGAATCTTAAAATTTTATTCAGTAGCATTATTTTTCAGAGTAATATCAATATTGCTATTTTAAAATTCATCTATCTGCCATTTACCTATAGTACACATAGTATATTAGTAGTTAACTTAATTTGACTAAGAATGAATACTTTTAGTATAAAATACATACAAATGTAAACAAAATCATCCAAGTTAAATAAAATCCCCAAAATATTAATGTATTCATCTGGTAATATCATTATAAACTGATATATTTTTTCTAAAAATATACACATATTTTATTATTTAGAAACAATAAAAGTTTTAGCAATAAAAACATCTAACATCTCAGTTGTAATCTCCAAATAGAATTTCCCACAAAAACAAACAGGTTCTTTGGAGAAATAACTGATTTCAGGTCTGTGATTGGAAAGGGATAAAAAGAAATTTCGACCAGAAAGCAAGGAATCTAGCAAAAGCTATGGGATTACATCAGATGAATACCAAAACTAACAATGGTCCCCACTGGCCAAAAATGGGACAATTTGGCATCAAAACCATGATGTTCAATGACTACAACTTAGATAAATAAAATTTCATGAGTTTGTGGTGATACTAAAAACCTTATAATATAAAAGAAAACTAATAGTTAATTTTTGGGATTTGATGCCTAGCACTTTATTCTGAAAACTTGTGTATAAAAATGGAAAAATAAACATAATCCTGTTTTTTCTATAGGAACTTCCACTAGAGGAACCAAATATGTAATAAAATAAAGTTCTTCCTTGTAGAAGAGTCCCAGCTAATATCAAGAATTATGAAAGACCTGATACCTTACTTGAAATCCGAGAAGTTAGTCTGCCAGTTTTGGGGCTGCTGGCAGGAAACAAGCGTCTCTTGGGGAACACCAAAAGGACAGTTTATTACTCTAATCAATACTAGTAGCCATTTTCTTGCGTTGGTTCCCCAAACTCCAATTCCTACAAAGTAGTGTCATGAGGGTCAGGTGATGTCGGCATACACAGTGAATTCTGTTAAAAGAGAGGGGCTTCAAGCTTTAGAAGTGTTGATCATTTGTAATGGACTTTAAACAAACTTATTCAGCTTTTGCTATGGAAGAAGTCATTATCTTTATTACACTGAACAGCAGAAAACAAACAAACAGAAAAAAAAAAACCCTGCTCTCTGCTCCAGACAAAGTTGTCATCCCTATCTTTTGAACCTGTTCATTATACATATATCTTTGAAAAGCTATTTTGGAACAAAGGCCATTTGCACAACTGCTCTCAAAATGTGAAGAAATGCAGGAAACCCACGAATCATTGTCTCATAACAATAAATGCAGATGGAGTAAGGAATTAGAAAATCACCATTTTTTAACCTCTAATAAAATAATGTATCTAGGCAGTCATTAAGAGTAGCTGTGGCTGGGCGTGGTGGCTCATGCCTGTAATCCCAGCACTTTGGGAGGTTGAGGCAGGTGGATCATCTGAGGTCAGGAGTTCGAGACCAGCCTGGCCAACATAGTGAAACCCCATCTCTACTAAAAAAAAAACCAAAAAATTAGCAGGGCCTGGTGGCAGGTGCCTGTAATCCCGGCTACTCGGGAGGCACTGGGCAACAAGAGCAAAACTCCATCTCAAAAAAAAAAAAAAAGCAACAACAACAGTAGATGTAAAACCATTAAGGCAATGGTTGGTGATTAATTTATAATGAATGGATTAGGCTGACAACACCTAAGTCCACTGACCAAAGTCAAAATCATTAAAAGTGAAAAAAGTGAAATAGAAAGATATCACAGACCCTCTGGTATGATGCAATTGGAAGTACTGAGTGACACCTATTATTACAAAAATAATTTAACCTAAATATCACTAAGCCTTTAGATTTAACTACCTGATTAGGAAAAGAAAGAAAATATAAAATATATATATAATGTAATCATTAGGAAATGGAAAAGTCTACAGGCCAAATGATTTAGTTTTATCAACAAATAAACTAGTTACAAATTTGCAATGGGAAACTTTTAAAAACTTTAGAAGACGTAGCAACCAATGCATATGTATATTTTATTCTTATCCTTGTTTGAACAAACTTAACAAAAAATATATTCTTTGAGACAATTATGGTAATTTTATTATAAACTGATTATTGCATATTAAGGAATGAAGATCAATTATTTTAAGTGTATCTTAAAAATTATGGATTTGTCTTTAAGGAAAGTCTTCATTTTTTAAAAGATATCCTGAAGTAATTTATTGACAATAAGTTGCCCAGGATTCACTTTAAAATATTTTATGAGAGAGAGAAGGGAGGAAGGAAGGAGGGAAGGAAGGAAGGAAGGAAGGAAGGAAGGAAGGAAGGAAGGAAGGAAGAGGGAGAGGGAAGGAGGGGGAGAAGGAGGGAGGAAGGAAGGGAAGGAGAGAGGGAAGGGGAGAGGGAAGGAAGGGGAGGGGGAGAGGGAGGGAGGAAGGAAGGAAGGAAGAAAAGAAGGGAGGGAGAGAGGGAGGAAGGAAGGGGGGAGAGAAAGAAGGCAGGTGAGAGGGCAGAAAGTAGATGTAACAAGATTAGCAAAATAATAATAACTCTTTGATAAGTGTGTTTAATATACCTTTTATCAAATTTTCTGTGTGTTTAAAAATGTATGTTAAAAACACTTTCTATTATAAGATACAAAACATTTCTGAAGCAAGGGTTTACCTACTGTTATTTACGCAGCAAATGTTTCTGGAATAAATAATTGCCCTGTTACAGCTCAAAATACACTTTAATTATATGTATAAAAAATAGAGGTATAGAGTCACTAGAAGGTTTTGGGGTGGAGTATCACAATCTTGAGAAAATAAGCCCTAATATGTTAGTGTAAGTACTGTATCCAAACTTGATATGGTTAACAGTTTTTTTCAACTATCAGGCTGCTAAAGAGTTGTGTTGTGTGATTGTTCTCTTGTTCCCTTGTTATTTCCCACTGAAGTCACTCTGAGGAAGCACCAGTGCCCTCCATGAGGTTGTGATGCCTCCTCTTTTTATGGGACAAACACACACAGCATGATTTATGATAATTTGCTTCTTCCTCCACAAAAGGGATAATAGAGCGAAACACTGTTTTGATTCTGGCCAAAGGGTTTTTCAAGTCCGAAGAGATCACTTCAAGTTCCTGCTTCTATTTTCCGGCAGGATTGCTCTTCAGTTATTTCAAATATGCTTCCTGTTCAGTAGAGCAGCCTCTGCAGTGTCTAGATGGTCCATCTTCATGAGCCAGGATGGGAATACGTAGCTGAATAGGGTGTGTTTCTCTTGTGTACTGAATTCTACCTTTTGAGTGATTTAGCTGATTGAAGTGCCCAGTCCATCACTGAAGATGTTGCTTTTCTCTGTAAATTCTTATTTACTGCTTTTTCAGCATATGCTTTGTAGTATTTTAGAGCGCTCCACACTTAAATTATGTAACACTTTGGTATTTAAATCAATGAATTTAAACTACTGCATAATGAATACTTTCAATTTGCCTTCACTTAAGGAAGATGATATAATTAAATATGTTTGTTTGATCCGGTCTTGCAAATGAACCTATACATTTACATTAGGTCTCTATGAGACGAGTTAATTCTCTTGAGCTTTTAAAACTATTGGAAGGGGTTGTATGTGCTGTGGCTAAGTCAGCAGTCTTTCTCCCCTTCCTTTTCCTTCCTTTGGTCTAACTGCCTTCCCTTCTTACTTATTTTCTTCTCTGTATCCCTTTACACCTATCCCTATCTCTATCAGCTTTTTTTCACTTCGTTTCTATTATTGCATGCTTACACTGTGCCAGACACTGTGTTAAATATTATACATAAAATATTTAACTTAGAAGCTGATCTTGACTTATGTTTCCAATCAGGGACCATTTAAGCTTGCCATTACTTCCTGTGCCCAAGGTACTTGCAGTATCGGTCAGAGAGGTCTGTGAAAGTTGAAGGGAAAAAGAAATTTTAAATAAATCTTAGTATGTATGCTCTAAGCTGCTAAGAAGTTGAGATAAATGAAAATTATAGGCAACTAATCTGAATGATTTTGTATTTGCTATTTCATCACTAGAAGTTCAATTTGGGTCTTTTAAATATCTTCCATGTCTCTTTAACATTTTCATGCTTCACTCTACCTTCTTGAATATACAGCATATAGCTACAAAAAACTGTTTTATACTTTATTCTATCATCTGTGTAATATTTTGGTTTGAATCTGTTGCTTGGTTTTCCTTCATATTATAAGCTATATTTTCCTGATTATTTAATGTCTGGTAATTTTTAACTGGATGCCAGACATTTGTTTTTACCTTTTTGGATACTGTATAATTTTGCAGGTTCTTTTGATAGTGAGCTTTTGACAGATATGAAATTAACTGGAAACATTTCAAGTCATTTGAGGTAAGGTTTTAAAATCTGGTAAGTGGAACCAGAGTGATTTCAAATCTAGGGCTAATTTTGTTCCACTACTGAGATAAAAAACTTTCTGAGAACTCTACTTAACGGTCTATGTATGATGGGGTTTTTCATACAGCTGGTGGGAACATCAGCTATTCTCAGCCCTTTGTGAGCTCTGAGGACTGTATCACCTTGTCCTTTCTGGTGCTTCTTTCACAGTCTTGAGTATTTTCTTTATATGCACTGAATTTATATGCAACACTCAACTGAGGCCTCAAGAAGAATGCTTTGCATATTTCAAGGGCTCTCGCTCTTGCAGATTTCTCTCCATGCAACACTTTCTTCTTCATGCGGTTCTTTCCTCTTTATCCAGTTCTGTCCTCTTTGTACTGTGCTCTGCAAGTTCTAGCCAAATTGGCTTTCTGACATCTCAAATGTATCTTATCAACTGAGAGAATCTACCAGCCCTATTTGGGTTCCCCTTTGCTGTGTTATTCTCTATGTTTCCCCCAGTTTGCCTGGAAACTGTTTCCAGGCAGCAGTGTGGAACAATCATAGGAATCATTTTGATAGTTTCCTTTATCTTGAAGATCACTGCCTTGTGCTGAAACTATTGTTTCATATATATTTTGTTCAATTTTTAAATGTTTAAGGCAGGAGAGTATATCTCATTTTGATTACTTCATATTGGCAAGAAATATATATGCATTCCTATCTTTATAGATGCATGGAATTATTACTATATCCTTTTTGATAAATAAAAGAACTGAAGCTCATCAAGAATTAATAACTTGCTCAAAATTGCATATTTAGTACAAGCCGAACCAACAGGCAAACCCTGGTATCTCATACAGAATTCATATTCATTTCACACTTGCATTACACTACACATTTTTATCTTACAAAGTAGCTTTGGTATGATGGAATGGATAGAAACTGTTTCCAAGAATACAGAAGGAGGTGGTTCCCTACTGAAGACGGTAAATGTAGACTTGTTTTTCTGAAGGATTTGATAGTGAAGAAGGAAGTAAAAGACAACATGAAATAAAGGAAAGGAATGACAATCTGAAAAGAATGTGCCAGAATTGAGGAGAGCTTATATATCATATGTAGGTACTCTTAACCTGACTGCTCACTAGTCAGTCAAAGAGACTAACAGAACCCCCCTACTCACAACTCAAAGGAATCAAGCGTTAGTATATTAGTGTCTTCTTGCACTGCTATAGAGTCATACCTGGGACTGGGTATTTATAAAGAAAAGAGGTTTAGTCAGCTCATGATTCTGTGGGATGTACAGGCTTCTGCTTCTGGGGAGGTGTCAGGAAACTTACAATCATGGTGGATGTGAAAGGGAAAGCAGGTACATCTTTAAATTGCCAGGAGAGGGGGGAGAGAGAGAGAGAGAGAGAGAGAGAGAGAGAGAGAGAAGTGAGAAGTGCTACCTACTTTCAAACAACTAGATCTCATGAGAACTCTATCACAAGAATAGGGGTAAGCCTGTCTCCATAATTCCATCACTTCCCACCAGGCCCCTCCGTCCATACTAGGAATTTCAATTCAACATGAGATTTGGGTGGTGACACAGAGCCAAACTATATCATTCTGCTCCTGGATCCTCCCAAATCTCATGTACTTCTCACATTTCAAAACACAATCACACCTTCTCAATAGTCTCCCAAAGTGTTAAGTCATCCCAGCGTTAACTCAAAAGTCCAAGTCCAAAGTCTCATCTGAAACAAGGCAAGTCCCTTCCACTTACAAGCTTGTAATATTAAAAATAAATTAGATACTTCCAAGATACAATGGGAGTACAGGCATTGGGTAAATGCTCCCACACCAAAAGGGAGAAATCAGCCAAAACAAAAGTGCTACAGGCCCCATACAAGTCAGAAACCCAGCAGGGAAGTCATTAAATCGTAAATCTCCAAAATAATCTCCTTTGACTCTATGTCTCAGGTCACATTAAGGAAAAGGGTAGGTGCCCAAGACCTTGGGCAGCTCTACCCCTGTGGCTCTGCTGGGTAAAGCCCCCTGTGCTGCTTTCACAGGCTGGTGTTGAGTGCCTGTGACTTTTCCAGGTACACAGTTCAAGCTGCTGGTGTATCTGCTATTCTGGGTTCTAGAGTACAGCAGCTCTTCTCACAGCTACACTAGGCAGTGCCACAGCGGAGACTTTCTGTGGGGGTTCCAACCCCACATCTTCCTTCACACTGCCCTACTAGAGGTTTTCCATGAGAGCTATGCCTCTGCAGAAGACCTCTGTCCGGACATCCAGGTGTTTTCATACATCTTCTGAAATCTGGGCAGATGCTCCCAAGCCTCAACTTTTGCCCTCTGTAACCCCACAGGCTTCTAACCACATCGAAGCTACCAAGGCTTGGTGCTTACACTCTCTGAAGGAATGGCTCAAGCTGTACCTTGGACCCTTTTAGCCACAACTGGAAATGGAGTGGCCACAATGTTCCGAGGCTGCACAGAGCAGGGCAACACTGAGCCTGGCTCAAGAAACCATTTCTCCCTCCTAGGCCTGCAGGCCTCTGATGGGAGGGGCTGCTGTGAAGGTCTCCAAAATGCCATAGAAGCACTTTCTTCATTGGCCTATTAACATTTGACTCTTCTTTACTTATGCAAATTTCTGCAGCAGGCTTGAATTCTTCCCCAGAAAATGGGTTTTCTTTAATATCACATGGTCAAGCTGCAAATTTTCAAAACTTTTATGCTTGACTTCTCATGTAAGTTCTAGTTTGAGATACTTTCTTTGTGCACACATGTGAGTGTACACTGTTAGACACAGCCAGGCCAAATCTTTAATGCTTTGCTGCTTAGACATTTCTTCTACTAGATATGATAAATCACCTCTCTCAAGTTCAAAGTTCCACAGATACCTAGAGCAGAGACATAAAACCACCAGTTTCTTTGCTAAAGCATAGCAAGAGTGACCTTAACTGAAGTTCCCAATAAGTTACTCATCTCCATCAGAGAACTCTCAGCCTGGACTTTATTATCCATATTACTATCAATATTTTAGTCACAACCATTCAACATGTCTGTAGAAAGTTCTGAACTTTCCGTTATCTTCTTGTCTTCTTCTGAGCCCTTCAAATTCTTCCAGCCTCTGCTCATTACCCAGTTCCAAAGCTGCTTCCACATTTTCAGGTATCTTAATAGCAATGCCCCACTTCTCTGGTACCAATTTTCTATTATTTGTTTGTTCTCACACTGCTATAAAGGCATACCTGAGATTGGGTAATTTATAAAGAAAAGAGGTTTAATCGGCTCATGTTTTTATGGGCTGTACAAGCTTCTGCTTCTGGGGAGGCCTCAATAAACTTACAATCATGGCGAAGGCACAGAGGAAGCAGGAGCATCTTCCCATGGCCAGGAGGAGAGAGAGAGAGAGAAGCGGAAAGTGTTAAACACTTTCAAACAACCAGATCTCGTGCTAATTATATCACAAGAACACCAAGGGAAAAGTCTTGCCTCATGACTCAATCACCTCCCACCAGGACCCTCCTCCAACACTGAGAATTACAATCCAACATGAGATTTGGGTGGAGATGCAGAGCTAAACCATATCAGTTGAGAGCTTTCTCTAAAAAGACTGTAGAAAATGCTTGCTGGAGGAAGTAAGGCTCAGGTAAGTCTCTGAAATACTCACTCAGGATACAGAAGAATAAAAGACACAAGGGAATTTATTACAATCAGATTGGGGGAAGGGGAGGCAGCTGTGCAAAAATGTACAAGTTGTGTTTTCAGGACAGTGAGAGTATATTCCAGTATAATAGAATTCAGTTTACTCTCTCAGTTTCTAAATATCATATCAAGAAACATACCCAACAGAACAGACTGTCGCCAGGGATGACAGGCCACAACTGCCCTTTGGCTTCTCTCCTTGTAACTCTCCTTTCCATACACATATCCTCAGCTATTTTCTAATATTCACTGTAATATCTTTACAAGGAAATTTGGATGTTTTTGGTGGAAACCATTAGGAATACAACTAGAAGGCAATCAATATGCATTTGATAATTCTGTAAATATATGAGCTCAGTTTCTGTATGCTGAATGAATCTGAAAAATACCTCCCTTGTGTCTATATTATTCAGGAGAAATGCTTCACGTTGTCATCTCTTTGCAGATGACATCTTGCCATCCCTCCTCCAGACACACATTTTCATTTTTCTGTAGAAAATAGAGGAGTTCTGAACTATGGGTAGATGAAGATTTAATTCATTTTGCGCTTTTGAACTGACATGAAATGTCTAGTTTACAACCAGTTTTCATTAACACACACACAATAACACTGGATAATCACCATATAATTACTGTGTGACAATTTATTTCTATTTTACAGTGGGCTTACCTATGAACTGTATATTGCCTAGCTAGAAGAAGAAAATGAAAAACAGTCCATTGGAGGAGCTTCAGATTACCTCATTTTCTTATCATAGGGCTAAATGACTATTTTGAACAGAGTATTTTAAGGAGCCTAGAGTCTGAGAAATTAGTCTACTCTTTTGAAGTCATTTATCTTGATACAAAAGTCAATTAATATTTCTGGACTACAGATGACTAGGAATACATTTGCTGGTTTATTTACCTTATAGATGAGTATGTCTTTCTTCCTGTAAGGAGGTCATGCTTGCTGTGAAGGAGTCAGCATGGTCATAGCTAGAGGTAAGGAGTGAAGAGAGATAAAGGTAAAACCACCTGGGGAGGGAAGGAGGTATACAATGGTGTGATCACAGAGTTTGTAGAATGTTGTGCTGACTAAGAGAAACAAAGCCGGAACCAAGTTAGTCACAACTGAGGGGCCTGAGTACTGGCTTTGGCAGGAGGTATAGTGAGTGTCTGTTTTGCGTGAAGATGAACGTTCTTAACTGCCAAGTTTTGGGCTTCCCAACCTCACCGCCCCAAGTTTGATAAACATGTTGGAACTAAAGATAAATTGCTGGTAGAAAGTTCACAACTTGAATACTGTTATTTTTTATTTATATAACACCTAGACTATTTTTAATGTTGAATATTTATGAAATACAGACTAGGAGGAACTCCAAATAATTGACATGCCTATTTTACTCCATGCCAATGTCTAGCCCTGCCTTTCTCCCATATAATTATGGAGATGAAAATAAATCCTTGTGGGGATACAAACAATAAAAATGTAACTAACACCATCCTTAAGAAAAAACGTATTTCAGTACAGCAGAAGGACTGATACCCAACTCCATCCACCCAGGGTACTTAACCCGCAGGCCCTTGCCTGGAAAAAAATCTAGTTATAGCCTCTTATACTAGGAATCTCACTAAGATACATAGACTAACTGAGGTTTTGACGTGTGTTTTCATTTTATGGGCAGGAAATATGATGTGATGTATAAAAGGGTTTCAAAGACACATCAGATGTTGCCCAAGATATGAATGGAAAGCAATGCATTTTGTTTTTGTGAGAACATAATTATAACTTTGATTTCTATAGAAAATATCTGAAAGAACAGTGTATAATAAAAGAAAGTCCAATTCTACCCAAGAAAGGCAGCTGCAGTCAGCCAAAATTAAAGGCATTATAGGAATTGATGGCTTCTCTTAAAACAATGACAGGGAAACTACTCGACCTTCAAAAGAAGGAAAACATGAAGGAGGGACTTTTAGCAATAAATGGAGAAAAATAAAATTTATTAATATTTCATATGGTGGTTGTGGTAAACAAACCAAACAAAAAGAATAAAAATAAAATATTAGAAATAAACATTTATAAAACTAATCCAGAACATAGCAGAATATAAAATGAATTTTGAAGAAAGGCAATAACATCTTTGTTGCTTCTAAATATTTATATATGCACAATCCTGAAGTCCATAGCAAAGAACAGAAGAGAAGCATGAAAGTAAGAAGAAAAACAGAGTGGGAGGGGCCAAAGGCAATGAAGCTGATTAGCTTACTGGCGATTGGACTGGAGCCCTTGAAGGAGGAATTCAGAAATGGGAAAGTAAACAACGAAGTGGCAATAGGAGTCAAAGAGACGAAGGAAAGCGTGGCCAAAGAAAGCCTCAAAGACTTGTAAAAATTGCCATGCATAGGTATGTTCAACATAATTAGATGTGATTTGGCAATATGAATCTCCCAGGGACTGAGATTGGAGTTAAAGCCTAATGGGTCATGAAAAGATGAATTTCAGGTTCTTTTGATTTTACAAAAAAAAAAATAAGGTTTCATTTTATAGGAATTTATTAAATATTAAACCTCCTTTTATAATAATTTTTAAAAAGTTATCTTTACTATCCTGAAATAAAATTATTGCATAATTTAGCTTATATACAGGATGTTTTTTAAAAAAATCAAAACAATGTTCTAAAGATAATAAGAAGAGATAATAATTTAGAACATATTAGCTTATATTTCAGCATATTAATACTCACTATTGATAGTAGTTGGAAATCTAATATAGCCAGAACACTGGTAATTGAGTACACATAAAACAATTACAAATATCGATGTCTTTGTATGTAAAATTAAAAGTCCTAGTCTCAGATAATTAGCATTAGAATTTCCCTTTGAACTTACAGATTGTAGTGGGGTATGTAGGGGAGAATAATGCTACACTACTGGCAGTCACTCTATAATGGGTTTGTTTTCAGGGCACTTCACATTAGTCACTGAAACTAATGAGTTACAGGGGGTAAAACCTTAAGATTAACATGTAATGTGGGACTGTTAAAATGTGTGACTTGAATTTGTTTGTGTTAGGTCAAGGTGTGAATAGAGACTAGAAAATATCAGTTCTCTTACCATGTGCTGTTACAAAAAATAAGATAAACATTATTTATAATTACTTGTATTTTCTCCAAAAACGACAACAACAGAATGTTGGAATAAAATGTTAACCTTATCATGCATGATATATGCAAGAGTTGAAAGTAACAGAAATGCCTTATCAGCCAGGTAATAATAATTCTGTAAGAATACATAATTAACACAAACACATGTCTTTGTGTGTGTGTGTGTGTGTATGTGTGTGCATGTGTGTGTGTGAACATATACACAGTACAAAGTAAATAATCCACTGGACTTATATGCAAAGAAAGAAAGTAAGCCCTAAAATATGAAGCAAAAGCTGTTTTTAATCTTTCTATGATAATAGTAAGACTACATTTCTTCTAAACTGAAAACAAGAGAGGTATATATAGGATGCACTAAATACAAGTATAAATTTTATTTAGTCCATCAGGCAAATACTTGCTATATAATGGATTCTGAACCAAGCCCTGTGGAAGTAAAAATATGGAATGACAGCCTCCTGTTTCATGATGTTTAAGTCCACTGGAAGAAACACATATATGTAATAGCTAATGTGTTAAAAAAAAATGTGCTGTAGTGACAAGTTCTAAATATCTTGGCAGTAGTTTTTAAATAGATTAGAACCAAATTTGTGATCCACCTTTAGCAATTATGTAAAATCCTAAGGCTTATAATTTGGGTTCATTCTGTGATGAAAATCTTATTTATTTTTTACATAGTAATGCTGCTTTTAATGGGCAAAGATAAGGGCTCCCAGAGTGTAACATCCTGAATTTCTAACTTAACCTTTTGTGATGTACATATTCAGTCCTTCAGTGAACCTTCTCAGTGAGCATTTAAAGCAAAAGTAAGGTTCATTGGTGTATTAGTCCATTTTCATGCTGCTGTTAAAGACATACCGAAGACTGGGCAATTTACAAAAATAAGGCTTATTGTACTTACAGTTTGACATGGCTGGGGAGGCCTCACTATCATGCTGGAAGACAAGGAGGAGCAACTCACATCTTCCATGAGTGGCAGCAGGCAAAAAGAGAGCTTGTGCACAGTAACTCCCATTTTTAAAGCCATCAAATCTCATGAGAACCATTCACTATCACAGGAACAACACAGGAAAGAGCCATCCCCATAAGTCAATCATCTCCCACCTGGTCCCTCCCACAACATGTGGGAATTATGGCAGCTACAAGACGAGATTTCAGATTTCAGTGAGGACACAGAGCCAAACCATATTCTACCCCTGGCCCCTTCCAAATCTCATATCTTCACATTTAAAAGCCAATCATGTCTTCCCAATAGTCCCCCAAAGTCTCAGCTCATTCCAACATTAACTAAAACATCCACAGTTCTAAAACACCCACAGTTCTAAAACATCCACAGTTCAAAGTGTCATCCAAGACAAGTCATCCCTTCTGCCTATGAGCTTGTAAAATCAAAAGCAAGTTAGTTACTTCCTAGATACAATGGGGGTACAGACATTGGGTAAATACAGCCATTCCAAATGGGAGAAATTGGCCAAAACAAAGTGACTACAAGTTCCATTCAAGTCTGAAATCCATCAGGGCAGTCAAATCTTAAGGTTCAAAAGTTATGTCCTCTGACTCAAATCCAGGTCACACTGATGCAAGAAGTGGGCTTCTTAGGACTTGGGCAGCTCTGCCCCTGTGGCTTTGCAGGGTATAACCCCTCTTCTGGCTATTTTCACAGGTTGGTATTGAGTGTCTACGGCTTTTCCAGGTGCACAATGCAAGCTGTCAGTGAATGTAGCATTCTGGAGTCTGGAGGATGGTGGCCGTCTTGTCACAGCTCCACTCAGTAGTGCCGCAGTAGGGACTCTGTGTGGGGGCTCCGACCCCACATTTTCCTTTCACACTGCCCTAGCAGAGGTTCTCCACGAGGGCCCAGCTCCCGAAGGAAACTTCTGCCTGGGCATCCAGGCATTTCCACACTTCTTCTGAAATCTAGGCAGAGGTTCCCAAACCTCAGTTCTTGACTTCTGTGCACCCGCAGGCTCCCAAGGCTTGGAACCTCCACCCTCTGAGGCAACAGCCCTAGCCATACCTTGACCTCTTTTAGTCATGGATGAGAAAGTTGGGATACAGGGTACCAAATCCCTAGACTTCACACAGCAGACGAACCCTGGGCCTGGCCCAAGAAACTATTTTTTCCTCCTAAACCTGCAGGCCTGTGATGGGAGGGGCTGCCGCAAAAGTCTCTGACATGCCTCAGAGACATTTTCTCCATTGTCTTGTTGATTAACAATCCGTTCCTCGTGACTTATGCAAATGTCTGCAACCAACAACAGTATTTTATTTTGACCCTAAATTTGCACTGTAGGCAGGATGTAATAGGAAATGGTTTCCTCTGCTCCATCTACTGATTAAGCTGGGAAATGGGAATAAGAGTGAATCATTTCATTCACTTTCACAATGGCCTGTTCATACAGGTAACATACTGGTTCTTCCTGGGAGTTTAGTAATGGCAATAGGCTAGGGACTTCAGCTGCATTTTGTGTGAACCTCTTCATGAGGCTGCTTTGGCTTTCTTAAAGCATAGCATCTGGGTTCTAAGAGTGAGTGTTCAAAAGGACAGGAAATGGAAATTATTGGTCTTAAATCCTCAGCTAAAAATGTAGCACAGGCTGGGCGCAGTGGCTCATACCTGTATTTCTGGCACTTTGGGAGGCCAAGGCGGGCAAATCACAAGGTCAGGAGATCAAGACCATCCTGGCCAACGTGGTGAAACCCCATCTCTACTAAAATACAGGAAAAAATATTAGCTGGGCATGGGGGTGCACACCTGTAGTGCCAGCTTCTTGGGAGGCTAAGGCAGGGGAATCGCTTGAACTCAGGAGACAGAGGTTGCAGTGAGCCAAGATGTTGACACTGCACTCCAGCCTGGCAACAGAGCAAGACTCCGTCTTAAAAAAAAAACCAAAATGTAGCACAGAGTCACTTGTAGTATATTGTTCAAAGTTTTGACAGGGCCTGCCCAGACTTAAGTAGAGGGCCCATAAAATCTATCTATCAGTGAGAAGAGTGTGCCCACTTTGGTCTGCCACAACCCAGGACCCATGAGAGTATCTCTAAGAGAGCATCAGAGGCAATACCATAGTAAATATATGGTGGCCTGAATACCAGAAAATATTTCTTTGGGGTCCAAAATGGGATCATTCTTTATTAGTTAGGGATTTAGAGGAAGATATACAGGGATGTGTGTAGAAACCATCTGCAGAATGGAAATGGAATGTTACCCATTTCTAGAGTCTGGGAAAACTTAGGAGCCATTATCAAGTAGAGTATTCATAAATGTCTTGATAGAATTATAATCACATCATATTTAATTGGTGCTACAACTGAGGATCTACTTGGATAGAAAATCTGATTAATTTGGTTGGCTCATGTAACTCTTTGTTGTACTAATAAATTTTTGTATATTTAATATATTCTCATGAACAATAAATTGTCCTAAGTATAATATGTAATAATGGAAGGAGAACAATAATAATACTGCTTAAGATATCTGAACCCTTTGTGATAATAACAGAAAAAATAAAGTAAGTATAAAATGGAGGCAGAGGATAAATATTTGTATATTTAGAACCTTTAGAGTTGAGTCACAATTACTAAATCCCTACTGTTCACCAGCACTGTGGTATGAACTAGGCAAACAAAAATGAAAAATCTTGGACTCAGTCCACAAGAAATTTTTTCATGTATCTTAGAGAAGATACAAATGTTTAATCTAATGATTACTATGCAAGTAGAACAAAAGTAGTATATATAATGTACAATTTTGTCATTGAAAAATTCTGTGTGTTGGGAGTTTGGGTTTAATGCCAGCGAATATACATGACCAAAACAGTAAGTGAAGAAAGTTTTGGTACAAAAACATCAAAGTCCAATGAGACTTCTTGTGGAAAAGAAACATGCACGATAATTTTTTTAAATGTAGTTACAAGAAAGGCAGTAAACCTAAGTGGTATTTCAAAGTTGCAAAGTGAAAGTTTCTTAAAATGTATTAATAAAATAATATGACCAAACATATTGATCATATGTGTTTTAACAGTTTCACTTAGAGGTGAGAATGAAAGATGATTTCAAATTTTTGTTTTATTTTGAGAGAGAAGAGGTGAAGGAACCCAAACCAGTGAGAAACTAATGGCAGTAAAGAATTCAGTGGAATATATAACAGTTTCTGACAAGTTAAAGCCATTACAGAGACACAGTGTGCAATGGTATTTCAATTTTATCCCGACTGACAGATAAATTCTGTTTTAAAAATAGCTATTTGTGACCTGAGAAATAAATGATCAGAAGAAAATTCTGAGTATGCAAACAACCATAATAAATCATCTGCATATAGAGAAACAATATATCAAATGGTGCCAATTTAAATATTTTATAAGGAATTGAATTAATATCACCAGCAAGAAGCTCAACTTAAATTTAAAGCACAAGGTGAGATAAAAGGCAGGCAGTCGCCTGGTTTTGCTATTGACTGACAACACATCTTGTTGTTCTATCTAGGGTGCAAGACCAAGGGTTCCCATCCCAACTCTGAACACTTAATAGTTTTGTAGGTATGCAATTAAATGCAGAAGACCTGCAATTGCATTTATGTTTTCTGAAATGACATAGGAATCTTTTATGCTGTGACAAGTGATTTAATATTTTCGTTTTATTCACCAGTTATCCTGGTTAGATTTGGCTACAAGTTCCAACACACCTTCTGTGCGCTATGGTTCCAGCATTGAAAACTAGTTAAGCTTTCAAAGCCTTTGCAGTGCTACTACTAATTTGTACCTGTTGGTCAGCCTGGGACTTAGATGAAAGTCTATCCATTAGCTCAGTTCCCAGAGGTTTTGGAATAATAATTAGGGTAAAATACACAAACATGCAGCCTGGGAGGTCAATTTATACATTTTAGTACAGTCCCTAAAGAAGCACAATTGAATAAGTTATGGGAAGGAGGTAAAATCATGGGTTCGTAAGCAACATTATAGAATTACCATTTTGTGTCTGGGGCTAAGCAGTAAGATGAGTGATAAGTCGTGAAGAGAGAGAAGGTAGGACGTGGGGGAGGGGAAGAGAGAGAAAAAATATCAGTAGAATTGGCCTTGCCTGTTGGAAAGACAGCTGGTAGTACTTGTAGTACTTTGAATTCTGTTGCTCTTCTCCAATCCACTAGATGGTTTTGAGTCCTCAACTATGTGCTCCCTGTCCAGGTTTTATATTTGAATTCAGTGGGAGGAAAGTTTGCCTTCTCTACCTCATTCAGAACTGGAGGTCCCATATTCAAAGCTTCTTCAATAATTTTTACCTGAAATACATTTATTTTAAACTTACAAAATGCCAACTTAGGCTATTTACTCACCTTGCCAAAGTGCTGCAGAAAAAACAATTAAAAATCTCAGAAACTATGCATTTATGCAGATGTTTGAGGCAGCATAGAGACTGCTTATTTGGTTCTTTGCTGGAGAGGTTTTATGTCATTAAAACCTAGACTTACTAAATATCTTCCTTATTACTTCTATACATTTTAGTATAGTCCCTAAAAGAGCCTAATTGGGTAAACTGTGGGAAGGAGAATCTGCTTGAGCAAATATTAAATAAATATTTATTTATATTTGGAACCAAAACACTGTCCTTTATAAATAAAAAAATATTGTGCTTTAAGAAAGTAGATTTTCAAAGCATATTTTTGAATGCTAAATGAATAAAAGTAAAACTAATATTAGTATATTTCTAATATAATTTGGGAGGCTTTATAATATTGACAACTACTTAGAAATATATACAATAATATAAATAATCAATTTTTATGTGCATGTAAATCATCTGAAGCTGTTGTGATTATGTGGATTAGAGATTTGATTTCAAAGGCTTTCATTGCTCTAATACATATAATAGTAATTATGCAGTGTAAAATTCTTCTTTTGAAAAATATCCATGCCTATGTCTTCCACATATTTATTCTACAGATAACTACTGATGCAAAGAAATTAGTTCCCTGTATTCTATGCTGGAGAAAATGAACCAGGGATATCTCACTTTATGAGATCTATAAAAATATAAGTAACACTTGACAAGTTCTTATTTTTTTAATGTAGTACTTTTATATACCTTTAGAAATACATAAAATGGGCTGGGCGCGGTGGCTCAAGCCTGTAATCCCAGCACTTTGGGAGGCCGAGACGGGCGGATCACGAGGTCAGGAGATCGAGACCATCCTGGCTAACACGGTGAAACCCCGTCTCTACTACAATAATACAAAAATCTAGCCGGGCGAGGTGGCGGGCGCCTGTAGTCCCAGCTACTCGGGAGGCTGAGGCAGGAGAATGGCGTAAACCCGGGAGGCGCAGCTTGCAGTGAGCTGAGATCCGGCCACTGCACTCCAGCCCGGGAGAGCGAGACTCCGTCTCAAAAAAAAAAAAAAAAAAAAGAAATACATAAAATGGAAATTTATATTTTTGTTACTTGAGACACTCTATGGCTAACAACGTGAAGTCATCTTGAAAATTGAAATATTTCAAAATGAAAACTGAGTTCCTCAGATTATACCTATTAATAATTAAATCATGTGCAATGTTAAGATTTACATTCTTATATTTTTAGAGTGTAATTATCCAATTAACTTTTTCTCTACAGTGTTGACTAATAATTTAAATATAATTTTCAAGTGCTCAGTGAAAATAACTTTTATTGCAAAGTTGCATTTGATCAACTTTCTTATATTTACATTCAAAGTTGATGCAATGCATTTATTAAAAGATAAGGGAAAACAAAGTCCATTAATTTATTGGAATGACACACAGTGAAAAGCTAATGGATTCTCCCTAAAGACTGGTATTATCTATTATAGGCATTTCTTTGTTTGTATAATATATTGCACCTTTTCTACCTCAGACATACAATCTTTCAAGAGGAGATTGGTTTTAATGGTCAAAGATAAACTGTGTATGATGATATAGTACAGATTTTCACTGATTTTATATGTTCTATTTATTTATTTATTTTGAGAGGGAGTTTTACTCTTGTCACCCAGGTTGGAGTCCAATGGTACAATTTCGGCTCATTGCAACCTCCGCCTCATAGGTTCAAGTGATTCTTCTGCCTCAGCGTCCTGAGTAGGAGGGATTACAGGTGCCCACAACCACGCCCAGCTAATTTTTGTACTTTTAGTAGAGAGGGGTTTCACCATGCTGGACAGGCTGCTCTCGAACTCCTGACCTCAGGTGATCCGCCCACCTCAGCCTCCCAAAGTGTTGGGATTACAGGCGTGAGCCACTGCACCAGGATTGAGTCTATATGTTTTTAAATAACTCTTGGAGTTTATACAACATTAAAAAGTTTAACTTAATTTGTTGCCTTAATTAGCATAATGGAGAAAAGAAGTGAACAGTAATGAAGGTTAAATGGTCTCAAGAAGGTCTAGAAAACATGTTTATTGCAGATATCTTCATTATCCTACATGTGAGATGACCCCAAATAGCACTGTTTTTCTGTAGATATATTGATATGAGAACAGGTTAATTTTAAGCAATTATTAATGCTTTATACCCTATTTTTATCATCAACAAATCTTAATTATACTTAATTTCCCATGTTCTTATATTTCTTTGATACAAAATAGTTTATTAATATAAGCTCATTAAAGTTATTTAACTTTAATAGTTTTTTGTGTTTCTATTTTCTTTTCCTTAAGCACTAAATTCAGATTTCAAAGAAGTAAAATCTAATTGGGCTAATTCATCCTCTCATTCTAAGGCTATTATAAATAAATAACCTTATTATTGATTTGGTACTTTAAATCAGGTGCCTTCCTCTGCTTGACACATTTATGAGCCTCTTATGACAGAGGAAGTCTTAACCATATATTGGTCTCTGAATGAGCAGCAACATCTTAATCTGTCCAGGTGGAGGGCCACAGAATTAGCACTAGGTATATAGTTAATGTGAGGTCAGTTTATTCAGAATGAAAGTATCGTATTCATTCTCACTAGAAAATATTTTGGAGTCCTAGCAGTGAATAATTAAGTAACATTACAGCCTTTTGTCTTGGTTTGTCTTAGCTATGCAACAGAAACCCTTACATGTTGCTCTCTCTCTCCCCTCCACACCAGGTAGTGTAAAAAAAGTCTATGTAATTCTGAGCTTTCTTCTCCTGTATAGTCACTAAACATGTTACTTATATACTAATAATGTAAGGTGAATGTTCTCAGAAGGTATGGCATATAAAGAAATAATTAGAATTCCATAATAGAAAATTTAAAAAGAGAGAACAATCAGCAAACCAAACATACAAGGGAAGATTTAAATCTTAACAAATCAGTAATTACATTAAATATTAATGGTCTAACTGCTCAATTAAAATACGGAGATTGGCAGAGTGGATCAAGAAATCTACTTAACAACTAAGTATTACGTATTGTCTCAAGAATCTTACTTCAAATATATTGATATAGATATTTTGAAATCAAAAGAATGTAAAAATATATATAATGCAAAATTGATCAAAAGGAAGTCATAGTGGCTATATTAATATCATATAAAGTGGACTTCATAGCAAAGAAAATTACCAAGGGAGAGATATTACATAACAATAAAGATCAATCTGCTAAGATATAGTAATCCTAAATGTGTATAATAGAACAAACAACCTATAAAATGTATAAAGCAAAACTCATTGAACTGAGAAGAACAAATACACAAGTACACTGTCAATCATCAACCAACAGGGTGTAATCCACACTTATAAAACAACACACCCAATGAATCAGCAAACACATTTATTCAAGAGCCCATGACCAAAATACGACATATCCTGGATAATTTAAAAACCAATTAAATTTAAAAGTATTGAAATAATACTGAGTATGTTTTCTGATAACAGTGAAATTAAACTAGATGTCAGTAACAAAGATTGAATAGGAAAATCCCCAAACACTTGGAAACTGAACAGAACACTTCTAAGTAATCCATGGGTCAAAGAGGCTGTCTCGAGGAAAATATAGAAAATATATTGCAATGAATTTTAAAAAAGGAAAATACAGTGTATAAAAATTTGTTGGAATCAGCTAAAACAGTGCTGAAAGTGAAATATATAGCACTGAATTCTGATGTTTAAAGAAAAGGAAAAAATCCACAAATCCATAGTCACAGATTATTGAAATTTTAAAATGAGTTACATAAACATACAAGAAACCAAAGGAAAGAAGCAATAAATAGCAGAAATCAATGAAATTGAAAGCAGTTAAACAACAGAACATATTCTTCATGAGAGTTTCAAATACACCCATATTGGAGGTAATCTCTTATTTTATTGTTTACATTTAAATATATTATAATTTATTTTCTTGAAAAACCAGATACATGAAGCCACAGAAAACAAATTCACACTTTAATAAACTGTTTCAAGTCAAATAATTTTGCAACCATCATATTGGTCAAGAAAAAACTTTGCCAGCCACCCCTGAATTCCTACCCCACGTGCTTCTTCCCAAACACATCTCCCTCTCTTCCCCCACAACCTATGGTGTCTTTAATAGTACTTGCTTCCTTGATGTTCTTAAACTTGGGCACAGATTTCTCGCATCATAATGTTCTTAATATTCTTCCAAATTACTGCCTGTGACAACAGTTTGTTTCTTTTTATTGCTGAATAGTGTCCCACGGTATAGCTATACAAGAATTTGTTTACACAAATGACCTTTTAAAGGTCATTTGGGTTGTTTCCAACTTTTAGAAATGAGAAGTAAAGCTGCTATAAATATAAATGTATATGTTTAGGCATGAACAAATATTTTCATTTTTCTTTTTTTTTTTTTTTTTATTATACTTTAAGTTCTAGGGTACATGTGCATGACGTTTTTATCATGTATAACTCCCCCATGCAATCCCTCCCTCCTCCCCCCTCCCCATGATAGGCCCCAGTGTGTGATGTTCCCCTTCCCGAGTCCAAGTGATCTCATTGTTCAGTTCCCACCTATGAGTGAGAACATGCGGTGTTTGGTTTTCTCTTCTTGTGATAGTTTGCTAAGAATGATGGTTTCCAGCTGCATCCATGTCCCTACAAAGGATGCAAACTCATCCTTTTTTATGGCTGCATAGTATTCCATGGTGTATATGTGCCACATTTTCTTAATCCAGTCTGTCACAGATGGACATTTGGGTTGATTCCAAGTCTTTGCTATTGTGAATAGTGCCGCAATAAACGTACGTGTGCATGCGTCTTTGTAGTAGAGTAATTTATAATCCTTTGGGTATATACCCAGTAGTGGGATGGCTGGGTCATATGGTACATCTAGTTCTAGATCCTTGAGGAAACGCCATACTGTTTTCCATAATGGTTGAACTAGTTTACAATCCCACCAACAGTGTAAAAGTGTTCCTATTTCTCCACATCCTCTCCAACACCTGTTGTTTCCTGACTTCTTAATGATTGCCATTCTAACTGGTGTGAGATGGTATCTCATTGTAGTTTTGATTTGCATTTCTCTGATGGCGAGTGATGACGAGCATTTTTTCATGTGTCTGTTGGCTGTATGGATGTCTTCTTTTGAGAAATGTCTGTTCATATCCTTTCCCCACTTTTTGATGGGGTTGTTTGTTTTTTTCTTGTATATTTGTTTGAGTTCTTTGTAGATTCTGGATATTAGCCCTTTGTCAGATGAGTAGGTTGCAAAAATTTTTTCCCATTCTGTAGGTTGCCTGTTCACTCTGATGGTAGTTTCTTTAGCTGTGCAAAAGCTCTTTAGTTTAATTAGATCCCATGTGTCAATTTTTGCTTTTGCTGCCGTTGCTTTTGGTGTTTTAGACATGAAGTCCTTGCCCATGCCTATGTCCTGAATGGTACTACCTAGATTTTCTTCTAGGGTTTTTATGGTATTAGGTCTAACATTTAAGTCTCTAATCCATCTTGAATTAATTTTCGTATAAGGGGTAAGGAAAGGATCCAGTTTCAGCTTTCTACTTATGGCTAGCCAATTTTCCCAGCACCATTTATTAAATAGGGAATCCTTTCCCCATTTCTTGTTTCTCTCAGGTTTGTCAAAGATCAGATGGCTGTAGATGTGTGGTATTATTTCTGAGGACTCTGTTCTGTTCCATTGGTCTATATCTCTGTTGTGGTACCAGTACCATGCTGTTTTGGTTACTGTAGCCTTGTAGTATAGTTTGAAGTCAGGTAGATATTTTCATTTTTCAAGGGCACAGTACTCAGTACTCAGGAATGAGATTGCTGCATTAAATGCTAAGTCTATGTCTAAATTTATAAGAATTGCTAAACAATTTTCCAGAGTGACTATAACATTTCACATTCCACAGGCAATACCTGAAAGTCACGGTTGCTCTGCATCCCAGTCTGCATTTTGTATTGTCTGAATTTTTATTTTAGTTACCCTATGAGTTGTGTAGTCTTACCTTATTGTCGTTTAAATTTGTATTTTCCTAGTAGCTAATGATGTTGGACATCTTTTTGTGTGATTATTTGCTATTCTTATATTATCTTTGGTAAACAGTCTACTCAAGTCTTTTGTTCATTTCTTAAATTATTTGTTGTCTTGTTAATTGAGTTTTTGAAAGTTCTCTGTGTGGACTTGATACTAAATTCTTTGTGAATATATGGTTTGGAAATATTTTATTTCAATTCATAACTTGTTTCTTCACTTTCTTCATAGTATCAAAAGCTTGTAAATTTGATGAACTCTTATTTATCATGTTTGTCCTAGAACACGCTGTTAGTATTGTTTCTCAGAACTCTAGTCCTGATTCTGGGTTATGATAATTTTCTACTGAGTTTATTCTAAGATTTTTATAGCTGTCCATTTTACATTTACATCTGTGATCTATTTTGAGTTGACTTTTTCATGAATTTGAAATTTAGGTCATAGTTCATTGTTTTTCCCTATAGAGAACCAATTGTTTCAATACCATTTGCTGCAAAGACTATCCTTTTTATTTAATTGTTTAACCTTTGTCAAATGTCAAATGGCTAAATTTGTTTGAGTCTATGCATATACTGCTTATTCCATTTCAGGGACCTATTTCTTTCTTCACCAATACCATTTTCTTGATTAGTAGATTTATAGTAAATCGTAAAATCAGGTATGGTGATTCTTTCAACCTTGTTTCTCTTTTTAAATTGTTGAAATTATTCCAGTTTAGTTGCCCTTGCATGTAACTTTTAGAATAGCTGAAACAAACCATTTCAAAACAAAATACCTTATGGCCTTAATCTTAAACCACCACTCATACAGTGGTGAGATCTATTTCAGTATCTCTTAAGAAGAAAGATTGATATTCTATGGTATTTTTCAAATAATGTTTATTTGATGTCTACAGAACATGTCATAAAGTGTTTAATGTTAATGTTTGTGTGTGTGTTTGTGTGTATTAACCTATTAGCCTTATCTACCAATTGCCCATTATTCATTTGTTTGAAATTGGCTTCTTTCCCACAGACATAAATTACTGGGTTTACGTGGAAATATACAAATATTATAGTAAAAGTGAATTTAAAAGCTAAAATATGAAATTTTACAATTTACTTCCTGAAAGTTTAAAAATATCTTGTAAATACCATTACCAATGATAATATTTGGGTTTTGGTAGCCCTTAGGATGAATAATGGTACCTGTTTGAAATACCTGAACTTCCTATATGTCATACACTTTCTGTGGCCCAATCACTCTACTACCTTATTTATGCTGAATCCAATGCGCCTCCATAGAGCCCAAAATTCTAGGTTCTTTCTTTCTCAGCCTGCTATATGAAAACCTCATTCTGGACAATGGGATCAGAGGAAAAGCCAAGTGGTGATATTCAGGAAACAAATGTTCTCCAAAATGGCCAGGCACAGTGGCTCACGCCTGTAATCCCAGCATTTTGGGAGGCCACGGCAGGCGGATCACGAGGTCAGGACATCGAGACCATCCCGGCTAACATGGTGAAACCCTGTCTCTACTAAAAATACAAAAATATTAGCCGGGCGCGTTGGCAGGCGCCTGTAGTCCCAGCTACTCGGGAGGCTGAGGCAGAAGAATGGCTTGTACCCGGGAGGCAGAGCTTGCAGTGAGCCGAGATCGTGCCACTGCACACCAGTCTGGGCGACAGAGTGAGACTCCATCTCAAAAAAAAAAAAAAAAAATTCTCGAAAGTGACACAAGGAAAAATACTTGTCTTCATCTTCCCTGGATGTAGCCATGTAGCCATGTCTCATGTGTCTTATGAAGCAACCATTCTGTGACAATGAGAGAGGAACACTGCCATGGTAAAGGTGGCTCAATGTAACTATAGAAACATGTGTGTCATTAATTATACTTCTGAGTTGATGAAACCAGTTATAGAAAAGCCATGTGCCTCCAGAAGTATCATTTAAGGTAAAAATTACCTTATCTTCTAAGCCACTTTTGGTTGGGCATCCTGGTTTTTACAGTCAAAGGCTTTCTAATAGATAAATCTCAATAAATGTGCAACCAAGAATAACATAATTTCCCTTTTGTCTCTTTATTTCTCTTCTGGAGATACTCTGATCCTTACTATAAGACATCTACTCAGAGACTTTTAAAAGACTGTAAGGTAAAAAACGATGCTGTCCAAACAATTTGCCTTTTTTTAATAGAAAACTATTTAATCATCTGGAATTTTGCAGTGGTGATTTAGAATTAAAGCGGGAAAATACGGTACAAAAAGAACTGCAGTTAGAGCCCTCAGATTTTAATCCTGCTGCTGGGTTTGCTAGCAATTTACTCCACTGATTAGAGGAATTCATTAACCACTCTGTGCTGTAGTTTCCTCAACTTGAAACATGACTTCTTCTGGAAATACTGAAAACTCTATGAGAAATTAACCACACTACCCTATCACCACACCCCAACACATGAACACACTTGAATTTCAAGGAGCAGGAGCCCTGATAATGATGGCGTGAGTGACCCATCTGGAGCAGCCACTGTGGGAATGCTAGCAGCAGTGGGGGAGGCGCAGCTGGGGCTGTGTGCTCTGCCAAGCCACTGGGGGCTGTGAACAGGTCGGAGCCCCGCCCCCTACTGAGTTGGCAGGGCAGGAACCCCATGCACCCAGGGGCAGCTGTAGCCATCCAGCCACCTCTGGACCCAGCATCCCTGTGCTCTTAGGGGCCCAGGAAGCCCCCCTGCCTCTGCAGTCTTGGAAGTGCCTGCTCCCTCTCCCTGGCCTCTCCCTGCTCCTGGTGTCCACTCTGGAGCAGAGCAAAGCTGTGACCAAACTGGGGTGCTGTCACAAATTGGCCAGGTGTGCACATGTTCATGGCAGCCCTGACACACCAGCCCTCTGCCACCTCGACCCCTTCTGGACTTTTGGACACTTACAAACATGGGTGGGGTACTGGGGAAACTGAGGGCAGCTTGGTGCTAGCCTGTGGGTGTGTTTCTACATGCACAGCCTGGGTGCCATGGATGGCATGTTAAAGGCAAACAGGTTCCTAGGCAGAGGGGTGGTTCCCTGGTGAAACCCCACCTTCAGGTCGGGAACATTTTGAAGCCTGGGGACTGGGCTGCCAGTTCCAGGCAAAGTTTATGGCCCAGAGTAAGAACTTCATTGATGATGGTTCGGCCAGTTCATGGTGCTTTTTCCAGTCCTGCCCTTGGCTGCCCATGGACCAATTAGCACTCAATTCCTCTATTCTGAGCACATAACAACCCCAGATTCAGCCAGACTCACACTCATTGGGATGACCTACTTGCGAAAAGGAGCGACTCGCTTTGGGTCTCCTGAGAGCTGTCTGTTGTTCAGTGAAGCTCCTCTCCACCTTGCTCACCCTTCAGTTGTCTGCATACCTCATTCTTCCTGGATGCCGGACAAAGACATGGGACCCACTGAATGGTGGGACTTAAAGTGCTGTCACACAAACAAGGTGGAAACATACTCCCCACTTGCCATGTTGCGGGTGATGAGAAGGAGAAAAGAGCTGTGGCCCTTCTGGGATCTCAGCCCTCAGGGATCCCCAAGCCAGAGATGTGACACACAGCAGAGGCCACTTGCAGTATGTTGGGTCCAAGAGCTGCCTGCCCCACTGCAGCCGGCACACCTGAGCTGTGAGCAGTGGCCAGATCCCATACTCATTTGCTCACACACCCCTCACCATTCCGCCCCTGGCTCACCCTTGGTAGGCATGGGATATGGGCCAGTAGTGCAGTCCGAGTGCAGCCTGCCAGGCTGAGTGGGCAGAACAAGCTCAGTAGGTGGAACTAGCCCAGCAGGCACAAGCAAACCCCAAGCACAGGGGCCCCCAGCTACAGAGGTTTCTGAATGGTGAAACAACACTCTAAAAATCCTATGACAATAAGGTCCAAAGACAACAGTGTAGTTCTAATTGTATATAAAAATGGTCATAACTATCTACTTCCACATGTTTGGAATTACCCTTTTGGAAATAAAAAACTCTATATTCTTTTGGTTTGCTTATTTTGTGTCATTGATGGAGTGTGACAAGCCCGGCATTGCCTCGCATTTATCACTGCCACCCACCTAGACAAGAACAAGGTAGCTCAGGAAACTTGTGTTACTGAACTTGCATAGAAAGATTATTATTTCTAAAATCCTTCTTTCTACTATAATAGAATAAAACTTTAGCTTACAATTACTGTGTAGTGATGGGATTACGAGGACAAGCAGTTTATTTAGCCTTAAGTCAGGGGAGAATATAATATCAGTGCTCACATGGTAAATGTCTATATGTGTAACACAGCTAGTTTTATAGAGCCTGGCACTGTTTTTCAAGTCAGACAAGAATAATTACAAGAAAAAAAATTATCTCAGGTCCCTGTCTTATGTGTGAATTCGACAAGTTATTTTTCCTTTCCCTGATTCATTTTCTTCACCTCTACAGGAAAATTAATGATGTCCACTTTATAAGGCTGATTAAGTTAGGAACAATACATATAAGGACATAGCACAGTAACTGGAGCAGAATAAGCACTGATTGAGTAATGACGATTATTGTGGAAATTTAAAAGTTCACTGTTTGCAGTTAGATATGCTGTTGTAGATAAATTTTCATGATAAGTTGACATATTAGCTATATATCATATATATGATTTTAATATAAGGGTTTAAAAATGCACAAACGTAAATATATTTAACCCTCCAATCATGATTTTCAACTATGGGGAGTTATATTTCTTACCCATATAGACACTATTTGAGAGTCAAGAATGGTATGTGTTAGAATATCTATCGTGCAATTTAAACCTGATGGTCAGTTTATACTAATCATCAATTTAGACTGAACTATCTGCAAACACAGTAATATAGCATAAACTAGATAGGTTGTTTAAATGCATTACGAATTTTATTTTCTCAAAATACCTGTAAAACGAAATTCTTCTGAAAATAAATCAGTTGCCTGTTATAGTCTTTTTATTTAGTTTAGAATTGACCTTAAATAGTTTTTCCTCTCTCTCTCTCTCTCTCTCTCTCTGTCTCTCTGTCTCTCTCTCTTTCTCTGTTATCCAGGCTAGAGTGTAGTGGTGTGATTTCGGCTCAGTGCAACCTCCACCTCCTGGGTTCAAGCGATTCTCCTGCCTCAGCTTCCAGAGGAGCTGGGACTACAAGTGCATACCACCATGTCCAACTAATATTTTTGTAATATTGGTAGAGATGAGGTTTCACCATGTTGGCCAGGCTTGTCTCAAATTCCTGCCCTCAAGTGATCTGTCCACCTCAGCCTCTGAGAGTGCTGGGATTGTTATTATTATTATTTTTTAATGTTGGAAGCATAGCAAGCTTTATAAAAATCATGAAATTCAAAGATGAATTTTCACAATGAGTGAACAAATATAAATCATGCATCTTGGAATGTGCTGCAATTTGTCAATTTATGTATTTTTCTTGGTAAAATATAGACTTCTAAATATTATACATTGATTGAAGAAATTGTAACTGAGTAAATCATTTCGTCAAACCCATCTTGATTACCAAAGCCAGCATGGGTGATAATAACCTGCCTTCTCAGTATGCATTAGCAGGAACTGCCAGCTCTCTCACATAAAAGACTGAGAAAGGTAAAGTGTCTAAATTGAACTGATCAGACACTAATTATTTTCTGATTCTAACTGATTAATTACTTCATTGCAATTTTGGCTAAATTTCTAGTTAAAATTGCTATGGCTGATGCTCATTGTAGAATAGTCCAATATATAAGAGAAAGCAATAAGGATAGTTCTCAGTAAGAGGTGTGCATTGTTATTTAGTGTTCTAAACCCTTTCTTCCTTTCCCAAAGGACTGCCCAACTAATATGAAAGTGTCTTCAGAGGGCATTACAAATTTGCAGGGAGACCAGACAGAGACGCAGAATACAGAAATTAGGGCTTTCTTACCAAATACTCCAGTGATTCCAGGATTTATGCATTTCCATGTGGCTCAGATTCTGCTTTTTATCAATGTGTAGCAATTCTTTTGTCTTTTTCTCTTTTTCCTTTAAGCATCTGTAAGAAGGGATGTTAAGGACTTCCATCTGCCTTCCACCTGGTTACTTAAAAGAGTGAAATATTTGCTACAGGCAAGAAACAGATGAGCTGCTGAAAGCTTTTAGTTTTTCAGGTTTGGTAGGGTTTGGAGAAGGCCATAAAGCAGGGATTTCCAAAGTGTATTCAGAAGGTTACTGGTGGACTCTCAAGTAGTTTATAAACAATTTGGCAGTTTGGGGGTAAAAATTAATGAATATTTGTCCCTGGTTATGTCATGGATTTTGTTGTATGTAAGATTCAGATTTTCACCAAAATACCATTATATGTTTAAAAATTGCACCTGTTTTGATCAAGGACTACTTTGAAGAGTTTTTCTTACACAGCTTTCAGTTTACAGGTTGATCCTTGTGTTGGCCAAAGTATTTTCCCATCTCTTGAGGGCTGTTGTTTACATTTTCCAAATTGGTGTTTTCATTTTTTTAAATTTTATATCCTAAATTGTAGTAAGCATTCATCCATTAGCTCAAAAGGATACCTTGAAATGTGAAGCTATCAATAAAGCATAATAAAGTTCAGAAATCTGATTAATTAAAAAAAATGAACCTGTGTGTTCTCTAAAAGTGAATATGTAGGTGGGGTGACTTCTTATCTAAAACAAAAACAATTGAGTCATGTAATATAGATATCTACAAATTAGATTTCTTTTTGCAAAGACAATCATTTTTCCCCTACTCCCCACCATCTTGTCTGCTAAAACAAAATTTGTCAAAGTGCCTTGAAACCATAGATTATTTTTCTGTCATTCTCAAAGAAAGTATGGTAAATTTTCTGTTGCATCAATCGATTTTCCTGAACACATGCAAAGTAATGCTAGCCAGGATAATTTTGCTGGATAAAACTCACTAAAGAAGGAGAAGATATCAAATCTATGAAAGCGACTTTTGAAGTTGTTTTTCTTTTAACAAAAATTAGTCAATTACTTGTAAAGTAGCTAATAAAACTAGTAACAAAGTTAAACTGTGTCCTTGTAGAAAAACAAAGGTAACTATCGCCAAAATATTTTATCAAATGCCATCACTGAAAATCACATATTAAGTCCTTTAATTGGAAATGCAAGTACTATCATGTGTGCAGACTTGCAGACATTTAAACTTAAATTTGGCTATAATTGTGCAATGTATGAATCCATTCTTGGCACGTATATAGTGAGTACTACATATTTATTATTTGTAAGCCTTGATGTAGATATATATGGTTTTATTGGAATCAAGACTGATGGAGCGATGATGCAAGGGAGGGTGCTGGGACATGAATAAAAGTTTACACCTGAGTGCCTGTGCACTCATTGTTTTATTCACAGAAAACAGTGGGAAGATAACAAAATTCTACTGCATCTTGGTTCTATAGTAAAGATAATAATGTAAATTGTAAACACAGTAAAACCCCAGCCATAGAGCAATCATAGTTTTCAGTGCACTCTTTGGAGAAATTGTCAGTAAGCGAAAAACTTTGTTTTTCCATTGTTAAGTAAACCAACAGCAAATAGACAACGTACTAAAATAATCATTACAAATAATGGATAAAATAACATTTTTTGTTGATATTAATGCTTATAAAGACCATATATATGATTTCTTGTACATTGAACAAATGGAACATTTCAGCAATATAATCTATTTCTTGAAGAGTTTTAACCTATTATTTTGAGGCCGAAATTGAATTCAATGTAGTAGATAAAATACCTGGGCTTAGTGGGCAAACAAAAACTTGATGTGCATAGGTAACTTTCTGAGAGATGTGTTCTTTTCCACAACGTGCTGGTTGTTATCAGTCATCTGCAAATTATACCCGAATGTTGAGACAAAATGTGATGAAATCATTTCTGGATCTGAAAGCAATAAATACATGGATTAGGAATTTGTTCATCCCTAATTCCCAAGTTGAATCATTTTAAGTTCCCGGTGTTTTAGTTTAATATGCTTGTCAGTTCAGCTTGTGATAGAGTCCATGAAAAACTCAGATGTAAGAAAATCCTATTAAAATGATTTAATGTTTGATCCTAATGTAGAGACTTAATATAGCTATTGAATAGTTCCTCTCATTCCAGACCACAAATAAATGTCAGCCAGGGTAGTGAAATTTATCAAAAATAAAGAACAATAAAAGAAACTAACAGGATCATAAGCTACTCATCATGAAATCAGATAAAGGCAATTTATAGAAAAAAGCAAAACATATCTCTGTAAGACAAGAAAATAATTATAATTTTTAATGTTATGATATCTAACTGTGATGATTATATATTTTTATTTGACAGATAGTTTATTGTTGCTAAGCATGTATGTAAATGGTCTGCCAAAGCTAGGTATTTAGAAATATTGCAAGAAATGCAAACCTATGGCAACTGGTTGCTTAGCCTTTTACTGTCTCAGTCAATACACAGCTGCCATGTCAGCCTGGGTACTCTTGTTTTCATTATAATAAATAAGATATACAGCTGACGAAATGTGGGTGAGTAATATATGTGAGGGTGTAAAAAATGTGAGCCAGCAGGAGGGTGGTTAATGTCTTTGAATATTTGAAATTAATACATTCCATCTCACTTTGTGGAAAGCAATCCTTTTAGCCCTGTACATGTGTTTATAACTATTATTTTCAGGACCTGATGCTGTTTTCCAATCCAAATCTTTTCAAAAATAAAAATAATATAACATATTTTATCTTTGATATAATACAAACACTTTAGCAAGTCAAATAAACTATAAGATATAAGTAAAAACCAGTCAACTGTTACCTCTTCCATATCCATCTATGAACCTGCATCAACACTTAAAAAAAAAATCCATAGGTTTCTGGTGAAAAGGGGGTGCTTGGTTCCATCAGTAAGTTCTTTAGTGGTGATTCGTGAGATTTTGGTGCACCCATCACCCAAGCAGTATATGCTGCACTCACTTTGTAGTCTTTTATCCCTCACTCCCCTCCCACACTTTCCCCCAAGTCCCCAAAGTCCATTGTATCATTCTTATGCCTTTGGATCCTCATAGCTTAAGCTCCCACTTATGAGTGAGAACATACAATGTTTGGTTTTCCATTCCTGAGCTACTTTACTTAGAATAATGGTCTCTAATTCCATCCAGGTTGCTGCAAATGCCATTATTTTGTACCTTTTATATCACTAAATAGTGTTTCATGGTATATATATCACAATTTCCTTATTCACTCATTGAATGGTCAGCATTTGGGCTGGTTGCATATTTTTGCAATTGCTAATTGTGCTGTTATAAACATGCAAGTGCAAGTATCTTTTGCGTATAATGACTTCTTTTCCTTTTGGGCAGATACCAAGTAGTGGGATTGCTGGACCCAGGAGCACCACATTTTTAAGCCATCACTTTTGACATTTGCCTCCACATCCCTAAATAATTTGTTTATATTTGTATTTTTTAGTTATTACTATTTTATACCTTATTTATTCTCTTCTTATTTTTATATTTCTTCTATTCTCATAAAACTATTTTTGGTTATTCGAAGTTCAGTGTTTTTTTTTTTAATGAAGAATTATTCACACTTGCATCGACTACTATATTACTTTATTTTGCAACGTTGTTCTTTTTTTCACTTGTTTTTTCTATTTTATTATAATTTCATTTCTATTATTCTTCCATGCTGACTTTTAATATTATAAACTCTTGGTCAAATCTATCAAGTGTGTTATCTGTCTTATAATATTTTCTTGGAGACGTTGCTCCTTGTGTCCACCTATTACACTGAGTCTCTCCTCTGATCCCTTGATTTCTAGGTCACGGGTCTCCCATTTGCATTTCTTACACTTTTATATTGTTGGATATATCTTCTAATATTTTTAAGAGAAGTTATAGTAAAAGTAAAATTCTGAGAACTTAAATGCCTGAAAAATGGTTTCATTGTGCATTCATACTCAATGATTTTCTGAAAATATTACTCAAAGATAAAAATACATTTTTCTTAAAATGTTGAAGAGATTGTCCTATGTCTTCTAAGAAATTAGGTATCATTCTCCTTTTCATTCCTTTTTTAGGATTTGATTTTCTCATTAGAAGAGTTTATATTTCATCGATACTGAATTGGGTTTTATTTCATTTATTGTACAGGGTACAACAGAGATAATTCAATTTGAAAATAATTTTAAACAGTGTTATAAAAATAAACGTTTTAAAATAGTTTTATTGAAAAACAATTTTTATCTTTAAACAGTTTTATTGAAAATTAATTCATATATAATTCAAACATTTAAATTATATAATTTAATGGCATTTAATATATTCAAAGAGTTGAGCATCCATTATTACCAGAATCGATTTTACAACATTATCCCTGTCCCCCTCAAAAATATTTAGTCTTCTGATTCATAAAAGTCTTTCAATTCATATAGTCTTCTTTAATTTTTGTCAACAATGTTTTGTGGTTTCAAGGTATAAGTTTAGATTTCTTTTACCAAATTTATTTGTAAGTAGTTTTATTCTTCTTGATGTTATTATAAATATAATTGTTTTCTTCATTTCATTTTTCACTTGTTCCTTGCTACTTTATAGGAACACAATAGACTTTGCTATATAAGCTTGTGTTCTGTAACCTTGCTGAACTTCTTTATTTGCACTAACAATTATTTAATGGATTCCGTAGGGTTTCCAATGTACAGGAGATTATCATATGTAAATAAAGAGTGTTGCTTCTTTCTTTCAAACTTAGATGCTTTTTGCTTATTTTTTTTTCTTAAACAAATTATCTGGCTAGAATCGCTAGCACAATGTCAAATACACATGATAAGAGTGGGTATCCTCTTCTTATTTCTGAACTTAAGCGGAAAGCATTCAGTCTTTTACCAGTTAGCATGATATTAGCTGTGGACTTTTTGTACATGGCGTTTTCTGTTGAGAGAGTTCCCTTCTATTTCCAGTCTATTATTATTATTTTTATCATAAAGGGATGTTGAATTTTCTCAAATGTATTATTGAGATCACTGTGTGGCTTTTGTCATTTATTTTAATGAAAAGTATTACAATTATTCATTTTTAAATGTTAAACTAAGCTTGCATTACTGAAACAAATCCCTATTTAAATGGTGTATAATTGCTAGATTTCATTTACTAATATGATGAGAAATTTTTAATAGGTATGCATAAGAAGTAATCTTCTTTAGTTTTCTTTACATGTGGTATCTTGGTCCGGCTTTGGTATCATGGCTAGCCTCATAAAATGTATTGAGAAGTGTTTCCTCCTCTTCTATTTTTTGAAGAGTTTACCAAAAATTATTAATTCTTCTTTGGTAGAATTTACCAGTGAAATATTCTGGTCCTGGGCCTTCCCTTTTGATAAATGTTTTACTTACTAACTCTATCTATTTTGTTGTTAAATATCTATTTGAATTTTTTATTTCCTCTGGAGTCAGTTTCAGTAGTGTGTGCCTTCTAAGGAATTTGTCTATTTCACCTAAGTGTTCTAATTTGTTGACATACGGTTTTTTTAATAGTATTATCTTAGAATTCTTTTTATTTCCTTAAGTTTGTTAGTAATGTCTATCCTTTTATTCTTGACATTAATAATGTAAATTTTTCTTCCTTATTTCTTGTTTAGTCTAACTATAGGTGTGCCACTTAAAACCTTTTTTTAATATACAGTTTTTTATTTTGTTTACCCTCTTGCCATCTATCCTCCATTTCATCATTTTTTGTTCTGATCCTTATCACTTTCTTCCTTTAAATTGCCATGTATATATATTTTTGTCTTTTTCCAGTGCCTTAAGTAGGAAGTTAGGTTGTTGATTTGATATTTTTCTTAAAATATGCACATTTACGGCTATAAATTTCCATTTACACACTACTTTAGCTGAATTCTATATATTTTGATCAGTTGTGTCTTCATTTTCATTCTCTCAAACTAATTTCTCTCATGACCACTGCTTTAACTTATTCTTTGTTTAAAAGTGGCTTGTTTAATTTCTATATTTTTGTTAATTTCTTCTTTTTTCTGTTATTTATTTTTTAAAATTCACTACAGCGTGATCAGAAAATTTACTTTATATTTTTTCAACTAATTTAACTTAACTGAGGCTTGTTTTGTGGCCTAATACATGGTCTATCCTGAAAATTGTTCGCAATGCACTTGAGAAGAATGTGTGTTCTGCTGTTTCTGGGTGACGTGTTCTATAGACGTCTTTTAGGTCTAGTGTTTGAGTGTTTTTTGGTGTCCTCTATTTTCTTGTTGATCATCAGCCTAGTTCTACACATTGTTGAAAGTTAGATATTGAGGATTCCATTATTATTGTTGAATTGTTTCTTTTTTCCTGCAATTCTTTTAGTTTTCATTTCACATATTTTGGGAATTTGTAATTTGCTTTTGTTGTTTGGTACAAGTGTTCATCATTTGTATTAATTCCTGACGGACTGACCTTTTTAACATTATAAAATTTCCTCATCTATAGTACATTTTTCTTTTGCTTTAAAATCCATTTTTTTCTGATATTATTATAGCCACTTTAGCTTTATTATGCTTGTGAAATGGGTGAAGTTCCCTCACCCCCCTCACAGGGCATGTGTGAAAGAAGTTCCCTCACTTCTTTCAGTGCCCCACTGCTCAAACCTCTAGGGGGAGCATTCAGTGTCTAGGGGTGAGTGCCCCAGTGGGCATGTGTAGAGGGTGGTCTTTGCAAGGTATACAAAGCCTGCACATATGGGGCCTCAGACCGTCTGTCCTCATGTCTACAGAAAAGTTTCAACTGCTGGATGGTATTGAAATGAATGGTTTCTTCCTGAGGACAAGACAGTCCTTGCTGTAAATTATAACTTGGCCATACCTTTGTGCAGAGAGCTATGAGGCGCTTCTCCTCTAGATTCTCAGGGTCGAAGCAGTCCCAATGGTTCAGGATACACTTTAGAGGAGTATAAGCTGGGAGTGGTGAAGAGAACTGGTTGCCCATTCTGAAAGACAGGGAATAGAGGATTCCCTCATTTGCCATCCTTCTTTCAGTGAAAACTCAGGGTGTGATGGAGAGAGAAAGCAAGCATCCTCCCTTTCTTTTCCACCTCTTATCCCTGAGTGATGACCTTGGCAGGTGCCGGCCATAGGTACCGATGTGGTATGTACCCATGAAGCAGGGGAAACCCAGAGAATAAGAATTAACCGCCCTATTTTAATTGTTATAATTGCTTTACATCTGTTATTTTTGTTTTTATATATTTTTTATATCCCATCTCTTTTTCTTTCCTCTATTCCTCCTTAACTGCCTTTTTTTTTTTTTTTTTTTGCATTAGGTAATCACCTAGTGTAACATTTAAATTCCCTTAATTTTTTCACTGTATTTATTTTCAGTTATATTTATTTTTAGTACACTTTTCAAATACCTCTTATTACAATATACTTTAGATTTATACTAAGTTAATTCCAGTGAGATACACAAACATTACTCCTATATAGTGCTATTTCCTCTTCCTTATTTTTAGCCTACTACTATCACTGACACTATATGTTACAAATTCAGTACTGTTATAATTATTATTTAATATAACAATATTAATCAGAAGAACTGAGAAAAAAGGAAAACATACTTATTTCATAGTGTTTCTTGTATTTACTTTCCTAGTTACTGTTTCTGATTCTTAACTTTCCTGTTGAGAGATGACTAGTGTCACTCTTACTTTGATACAACTTTAATTCTCCACATGTTCTTTGCTATGTTATTGTTACTCTATATTTATGTATTTTATAAAGCAAGCAATAAAATCATGTACATAATGTTTTAAACAATTGCATTTTAAACCAGTCAGGTGAATAAAGATGAATATATATGCATTTATACCTTTTAAAAAATCTAATTACATAATTATTATTTATTAGCACTCTTTCTTTAGAAAAGGAATTTAAATTTCCATCTGGATTTGCTTTCAGCCTGAATAACTTATTTTAGAATTTTTGTTAGGCTATGCTAAGTAAAAACAAATTCTCCAGTTTTTGTTTGTCTTTATTTTTTAATATTTTTATGTTGCCTTCATTTTTGAAAGATAGTTTCTCTATACTATCTTTGATAGTCTAGAAAGATGCTTGGTTGATTTTTTTCTTTGTCAGTTTGTGTATAATATCCCATTGCCCCTTGGTTTTCATAGTTTTTTTGGGAAATTACCTGTCAGTTGTATGAGGCTTCCATGAAACATAATGAGTTGCTTTATCCTGCCCCTCTCAATAACTGTTTTTGTCTTTTAGCATATTTACTATGATTTATATGGTTATGGATGTTGTTACATTTATCCTACTTACAGGAATTGAGTCTTGGATATGGACATTAATATATTTTAGACAATTTTGGAAGTTTTCAATTATTACTTCTTTGAATATTTTTCTTCTCAATTCTTTTTCCTCTCACTTTAGTACTTCCATTACACTACAGTTGGTGCAGTTAAATTTGTCCCACAGTTCTCTGAGTCTCCCTTCATTTTCCCTCATTCTGTTTTCCCTGCATTCATCAGATTGCATGATCTCTATTAAATTGCCTTCTAGTATGTTGATTCTTTCTTCTGCCAGTTCATATCCACTGTAATATTTCTGTAATATTAACAACTTTTATGATTGTTTTCAACTCTAGAAGTTTTATTTGGCTCTTTGTTAGAACTTCTATCTCCTTATTGATGAGATATTGTCTTTTTTTTGTTTTTTTTTTTTAACTTCTTCGTGGGTTCCATTAGTTTTGGGTACATAGTTACAATTATTACTTTGAAGTATTTGTTAAATGTGACATCTGGTTCCTCTCACAGGCAGATTCTGTTTCTTGCCATTTTTTTTCCATGGTGTGACAGCCTTTCCCATTTATTTGTCTCTTTGAAAATGTTTGTTGTGGAAATCTGAATAGTTTAGGTAACACATTGTAACAACTCTGGATACTGATTTCCCTCCCTTATCTCTGAGACGTGGTCTTGCTGCTTTTCTGTTAGTTTTGTGACTTCACTAGGCTATTTTAATGAAGCCATTTTCCCTCACAGTTAGTCTGTGTTACTCTTCAGAAGGTGCAAACAAGAACCTGCACACAGTTCAAGTGTGTCATTCCTGCACTCTGGAATGACAGTGATTTTCAGTGAGCTCTCTGTCTCTTTTTCTAATGTCTATGGTAAACTATGTAGCTCACTTGGTATTACACCCTAGGCTCCACTAATTGCCAGCTTAACACTCTAGTTTTCAAGAATGCCCTGGAGTATAAATTCCCAGCTGTCGGATCCAATTAAATTCTGGCAGGTGTAGTTTTTAGTCTAGCATTTGAGGTTTGCTCTGATTCTAGTAGTGCTTTTCCCAGCTGTCTCTTTTCCTGGTCTTTCTGGTGAACAACCTGATTTATAGTTGAGCTCGTAGATTTAAATGAAAATAAACTATTGTTTTGGAGATTGTCCTTAAGCCATGATTTCCTTACCCTTTTTCAGATTAATTTCATTAAGAGGAGTTTTGAAGCCCTACTTTCTTATGGATTCCCTCTCCCCTGGGCAAAGTTTCTGAGTCTGGGTGGTACGGTAGACACTGGTGTTCTCAGCCTGCCTCACTGTGAGTGGAATTTCTACCCTGCTAGGGCAAGGGCAATAAAGAATCCAGTATTCTTCGCTTGCCATGCCAGGGTAGAGCCTTCATGTATGATTTCAGGTTGAATGCACAAAAGAGTTCTTGACTTCTTAGCTGTTCTAAGAATTTGGCCTCTTCAAACTGAAATTGCAGGTGACAAAAATTCTGGAAGTTTGTCTTTACCAGTAAACAACTTATTTGCATGTAGGGGAAAACAGAGCCTTGTCTTGTTTACTTTGGCCCGGAGTGGAGCTTTGTCCAAGATAAGCTGGCAGTATACAAGGTACAGAAAGAGTTACGGCTCAAATGTCACACATTCTCACTGTTCTAAGTCTTAGTAAATTTTCTAGAATAAATACTTTATCGTTTGCTATATTTCTTTAGAATAATGTCCAGAGACTTTGATTATTATTAATAAACTTAATTTAGAGCAGTTTAAAAATTACAATGAATTTAAGGATAAAGCACAGAGAGCTCCTAAATATGCCCTCTCCCTCACTGCACCGTTTTCCCTATTATGAATATTTCACATTCATCAGTATACCTGCTATAATAAATGTTAATTTGCTGTTATTAACTGGAGTTCATAATTTACCTTAGAGTTCACTCATTTGTTGTACAGTTCTGTGTCCAGAATTGGTGGGTTCTTGGTCTCACTGACTTCAAGAATGAAGCCATGGACCCTCGCGGTGAGTGTTACAGTTCTTAAAGACAGTGTGTCTAGGGTTTGTTCTTTCTGATGTTCTGACATGTTCAGAATTTCTTCCTTCTGGTGGGTTCACGGTCTTGCTGAGTTCAGGAGTAAAACTGCAGACCTTAGCGTTGTGTGTTACAGTTCTCAAGGTGGCGCGTCTGGAGTTGTTCATTCCTCCCAGTGGGTTCATGGTCTTGCTGGCCTCAGGAGTGAAGCTGCAGACCTTCGTGATGAGTGTTATAGATCATAAAGGCAGTTACAGTTCATAAAGGCAGTACGGACTCAGTGAGCAGCAGCAAGATCTATTGCAAACAGGGAAAGAACAAACTTCCCACCAGATGGAACGGATCTCAATGGGTTGCTGCTGGCTGGTTCAGGCAGCCTGCTTTTATACCCTTATCTGGCCCCACCCACATCCTGCTGATTGGTCCATTTTACAGAGTGCTGATTGGTCCGTTTTGTCAGGGTGCTGATTGGTGTGTTTACAATCCTTTAACTAGACATAAAAGTTCTCCAAGTCCTCACCAGGTTAATTAGACACAGAGCACTGATTGGTGTGTTTACAAACCTTGAGCTAGACACAGGGTGCTGATTGGTGTCTTTACAAACCTTGAGCTAGACACAGAGTGCTAGAGAAGTTCTCCAAGTCCCCACTAGATTAGCTCCATACAGAGTACCGATTGGTGTATTTAGAAACCTTGGTGGGGCGCGGTGGCTCAAGCCTGTAATCCCAGCACTTTGGGAGGCCGAGACGGGCGGATCACGAGGTCAGGAGATCGAGACCATCCTGCCTAACGCAGTGAAACCCCGTCTCTACTAAAAAAAATACAAAAAACTAGCCGGGCCAGGTGGCAGGCGCCTGTAGTCCCAGCTACTGGGGAGGCTGAGGCAGGAGAATGGCGGGAACCCGGGAGGCGGAGTTTGCAGTGAGCTGAGATCTGGCCACTGCACTCCAGCCCCGGCGACAGAGCGAGACTCTCAAAAAAAAAAAAAAAAAAAGAAAAAAAAGAAAAAAAAGAAACCTTGAGCTAGACATGGGGTGCTGATTGGTGTATTTACAATCCCTTAGCTTGGACATAAAGGTTCTCTAAGTCCCCACTAGACTCAGGGGCCCAGCTGGCTTCACCTGGTGGATCCAGCGTCAGGGCCGCAGGCAGAGGTGCCTGTTAGTCCGGCGCGCCGTGCACCCGCACTCCTCAGCGCTTGGGCAGTTGATGGTACCGGGCGCCCCGGAGAAGGCGGTGGCGCTTGTCGGGGAGGCGCTTGTCGGGGTGGCGCTTGTCGAGCAGGAGCCCATGGCGCGGGGAAGGCTGGGGCATGGCGGGCTGCAGGTCCTGAGCCCTACCCGGCTGGGAGGCAGCTGAGGCCCAGCGAGAATTCGAGCGCAGCGCCGGCGGGGCCGCCACTGCTAGGGGACCCGGCGCACCCTCCGCAGCTGCTGGCCCGGGTGCTAAGCCCCTAGTTGCCCGGAGCTGGCGGCACCGGCTGGCCACTCCGAGTGCCGGGCCGGCGGGCCCGCGCCCACCCGGAACTCGCGCTGACCCGCCAGCGCCGGGCTCAGCCCCGGTTGCTGCCTGCGCTCTTCCTCCATACCTCCCTGCAAGCAGAGGGAGCCGGCTCCGGCCTCCACTAGTCCAGAGAGGGGCTCCCATAGTGCAGCGGTGGGCTGAAGGGCTCTTCAAGCGCCAAGAGTGGGCGCCCAGGCCGGGGAGGCGCCGAGAGCGAGGAAGGGCTGCCAGCACGCCGTCACCTGTCAGTTCTATGGGTTTTGAAAATACAGGCTTACCATGGAGACGGTATGCTTCAGTTCCAGGCAATGACAGTTAAGCAGATATTACAATAAGGTAAGTCTTATGAATTTTTGGGTTTCTCAGTGCATATTAAGGTTAGCTTTGCATTATACTATAGTCATTTAAGTGTGCAATAGCATCTTGTCTAAAAAAGTGTATACTTTAAAAACTTACTTTATTGCTAACAAATGCTAACAATCATCTGAACCTTCAGTGATTTGTAATCTTTTTGGTGGAGGAGGGTCTTGCATTCCCACTGATGACTGCTGACTGATAAGGGTGGTGGTTGCTGAAAGTTGGAGTGGCTGTTTCAATTTCTTAAAATAAGACAACAATACATTTTGTAGGATCAATGGACTGTTCCTTTCATAAAATATTTCTCTAGAGTATGTGGTGCTGTTTGATAGCATTTACCCACAGTAAAACTGTTTTTCAAAATTGAAGTCAGTTTTCTCAAACCCTGTCGTTACTTTATATATAAGGATATTATGAATCCTTTGTAGTTTAACAATATTCACAGTGTCTTCATTAAGAGTAGATGCCATCTCAGGAAACCAGCTCTTTTGCTCATCAGTAAGGGACTGTGCATCTGTTCAAGATTTATCATGAGACTGCAACAATTCAGTCACATTTTCAGGGTCTACTTCTAATGCTACTTCTCTATTTTCATCACATCTTCAGTTTTTCCTCCGCTGAACCTTTGAACCCCTCACAGTCATCCATGAAGGTTAGAATAGACTTCTTCAAACTCCTTTTAATGTTGATACTTTGACCTCATTGTATCAATCACAAATGTTCTAAATGTCATCTAGAATGGTCAGTCTATTCCAGAAAGTTTTCAATTTAATTTTCCAAGTTTCTTTAGAGGAATACCTATGACAGCCGTCACCTTAAGAAATGTTATTTCTCAAATAATGATACTTGAAAGTTGAAATGACTCCTTGATCTATGGGTTGCAGGATGGATGGCTCTTTGTTCTTCTCCATTAGAGATCTTGGGTTTCTTTGTGCGCTGTAAATAAGCAGTAATAGTTTGAAAGGAATCCTCTTTTTTGAACAATAGTCCTCCATAATGGGCTTAAACTCTTCAGTAAACCATGCTTTGTAGAGAGGTGTTATCATTCCGACTTTGTTCAATTTATAAAGCACCGACAGAGTAGATTTAGTGTAACTATTAAGGACTCCAGGATTTTCAGAATTGTAAATGAGCAGTGACGTTAACTGAAAGTCATCAACTGCATTAGCCTCTAACAAGCAAGTCAGCTTGTCCTTTGAAGACTTGAAGCCAGGCATTGACTTCTTTCTGGCGGTAAAAGTTATAGATGACGTCTTCAAATAGAATGTTGTTTTGTCCACATTGAAAATCTTTTCCGTAGTGTGGCCACCTTCATCAGTGATTTTAGTTAGATCTGATAGACAACTTGCTGCATCTTCTCCATCAGCACTTGCTGCTTTACTTTGCACTTTAATGTTACAGAGCTGGTTCTTTTTTATAAGCCTTTCAAACCACCCTCTTTTAGCTTCAAAATTCTCTTCTATAGTTTCTGCAACTTACTCAGCCTTCATAGAATTGAAGAGAATTAGGACCTTGCTACTGATTAGGTTTTGTCTTAAGGGAATGTTGTGGCTGATTTAATCTTCTACATGGACCACTGGGACTTTCTTCATATCAGCAATATAACTGTATTACTTTCTTATCCTTGTATTCACTGGAATGGACATTTTAATTGTCTTCAAGAACTTTTCCTTTGCATTTACAACTTGACTATCTGTTTGGTGCAAGAAAGCTAGATTTTGGCCTCTCTCGGTTTTCAACCTGACTTTTCCACTAAGCTTAATTATTTCTAGTTTTTTATTTAAAGTGAAAAATGTGCAACTCTTCCTTTCACTTGGACACTTAGAACCCATTTTGGTGTCATTATTTGACCTAATTTCAATAATGTTGTGTCTCAGGGAATAGGGATGCCATTAATTGTTGATAATATTCTTTCAATTTTGTGGGGTTTGTAGGCGAGAAAGCTTAGACAAGAAGAGTTGGGAATAGGTACTGGAGATCTAACCAAGCAGATTGTCATCAAACCCCTTTTTTTTTGTCAACTTATGGTTCATTATTACTTCTCAAGGTGCATGGCTGCTGGAGACTATTTTTGTAAGTGTCTATGTCTCCTTTCAATTTCATTTACGTTGGTCCATCCTCACTGTAAGAGGCCTGCATTACTTGTGTTCTGTGTCACTGCAACAGCCTCATTAGACCTTGTACTCTAACTGCTTATAACTTCCCAATCTTATTTCTGTCAATAGATAATTTTTTGTGTCATAAATCTAATGTTACAACATTGGAGAATTGTAATGGCTTCCTATTGAAGTACACAAGTGTATTTATATTTACTAAGAATGTATGTTGTATATATGTATGTTTTAAGTACAATATGTGTATTTAGATATATGTATGCAATTTATATATTAGCTATAAAATATAAAACAAACATGTAAATTCTACTTATATAATCAGATCATCACATGTAAAGTTGCATCTACCTATTGTCAACCTAAATAGCAAACAGAGAGAGGCTCTCTACAAGAAAATGATGCTTATTTGAGAACAGAGCATTGCAATGGAAATACATGTTTCATAGTGAAATATGAGCATATTTCAGGCAGGTAAAAGAAGACAAAGGTTTTTAAAGAAAAAAATGAAAATGGTTACATAATTGTTTTGAAAGTATTATCCTTGGGTGTAAAGATTAATAACAAGAGGGACTAAGGTTGAAAAGGCAGTCCAAGGTTGAAAAGGCAGTTGCTTGGCAGATTTACTTGCAGAGTATTTTTTTCTTTTTGTAAGGTTGTGATGGCCTTCGTGCAAATTTTTGAGTTTGTAGAGTCATTTTTGATAATTTTTGTTATTATTCATACAAGCATGAGAACCCTCTCTTCACACCTTATCTAGCTTTATTTGGCAGGTTTTTAACAATGGTAACTTTATTTTTATTCTGATATCTTTCACATTTCTTCCTTTTAATCACAGTATTTCTCCAGAACAACTGATCATCCTGTAGTTAGGTTTTTATATTCTGTGGTGGCAGCATCGACCTGTTCTGGTTGCTGTTCTTGTCCCATGTTGTGGTGGAGTGTCTGGAAACTAGAAATCAGTGTCAAAACTATTGTTAGCCACATTTAAGCAAAAAGGGAGGTTTGAAGGGAATGGCTCTCAGGCTAAGTTCACCTGGAGTCCAGGATTAAGTTTAATTTTGTCTATTCTGTAGCCCTTTACTATTATTTCAAAGTTATGGACCAGCGATTATTCTGTTACTAGTTTTAATTCTGCAAAAATTTAATAAGTAACAGACACAAGGTTTACAATAAAAATAAAATAAGAATTAATAGTAATATGACAATTCCAGTTTACATAATGCATTTGACCCATAAACCTAGGCTTTAATACAACCAATTGAATAAATGAAAAGACAATAAGGAATTAGGTGAGACCTGTTGTAACCATGTGGCCAGGGGTTTTTGTGTTGTATATATGGGTTTCAACTTTCCCAAAAAAGTTTATCGCAGTTCAGCATATGGTATTGACACTAGTTTTAACCTATGGATACTGAAGAATCTTCTAGGCCATGATTTTTCATGTTACCAGCAGAAGATAATTGTGAAATTTCATTACACTGTTATCCTTCCAAGTAGAAAAGGTACTATTAAGGGGGGTAAGAGTCTCACAATGATGATTGTTATACTGATGTCTTGATCAAAGACCTCATCTTGGTTTTTAGTTTGAATATCTCCCGTCATGCCACTGGGTGGTTTGGTGAACTTTTGTGTGGCTTATACATCAAGCAGAAAGCCAGTCCCTTAAAATTTATCTAATTCAGCTTATAGGGTCTTAGGAACAGAACAGTTTCCATTTTTAGTAACTTCAGGGAAGAAAACTCAGTTGGAGGAAGCTAGAATGAATCAGAATCTAGTGTAGTCTACAAGTAGATTAAGAAAAATGTGAAAAGATTGTGGTCCACAGGGCTACAATCCAGTAACAGGTATATTATAGTTTTCTCTGTGTGTGTGTGTGCGCGCGCGTGTGTGTGTGTTTAGACACATAACTATATCTTGCTACATTGATCATATAGAAGTCTCAGATTTAAAAACCTCTTGAGGATAGGAAACCAAAGCAAGACAGATTTTACTTAAGTTACCTTGGCCTGATGGGAAATGACAATTTTTATTCACTCACTGTTAAGCTGGGAATCCTCAAAATCAGGCGTTCTATGCACCTTCTTAAATACAGTATTCCTGACAAAGTCTTGGTAAATGCCTAATGTTTCTAATTATGTCTTGCTATAAAGAGAAATCAGACTTCTATTAAACTTCTGCAAACAACCCCATAGTCACAAAAAGTAAGAATGGTCACAAATAGATTCCAAACTTTGGAAGAATCAAGTAAGGAGAGAAACAAAATGCTTTGTTCACAAAAGTATACTTTACCAAATTCATGTAAACTAGAGAAAGCTTAAGAAAGAAAATATCCTTAAATCTGGAAAGCAAAACATTTAAGTAAAGAACTAGTAATGTTATACGTAAAAAGTCTTAAAAATTATCTTCATTGTTTATTCAATTTCATGTAATTAATTTTTGCTCTGCTTGATCTTGATTATAAGTTTCATGAACCCATCAGTTTTATTAGAGTTCTGGAAAATTTTTTGTATTCTATTAATGTTCAAGTTATGAGTGTTTGTTAGAGTTCTTTCCATGAAAAGCAATTTTAGACTATAGGTAATTGAAAATGCTTTCAGAGGATAATTCAAAATAATAACTGTAGATGACAAACACTTATATTTGCCATAGCTAAAAATCTGATGAAAGTTTCCAATTGAAGAGAAAATTAAGTTATTTTAAGATAGCTTAAGATTTTTAAAAGCATTTTAAGATAATAAGAATCTCGACTGACAGCAACACCTCAGGACCATCAGACCTTTATAAATTTTACATAACTTTCAGAACACTCGCCTCAATATGAAATCCATATTAATGTAACTTTTAAAAAGATTTAACTTAAGCAAAACTAGTAGTACTATATCATATTTCTATATATGTATATACTTCTTGAAACATTTACATCAATAACATACCCATAAATGTAACTGAAAGGGTATCTAGTATAACTTATTATTTGAAAATGCTTCCCATGTAATTTACCAAATAAGCCTAACAATTTATCTACAAGATGAGAGATACATTCTTTAGTGCTTTCCAGGGGCCCAATGGAGAATCCCAAAGTTAATTCAAGATCAAAAGACTGAACTTAAGATTTTGATCCTGGGGAAGCCTGCCAAAGATACCAAAATGTTCAAAATACTGGACCAAAACAGAATCACAGGTCATTGTGAAATAATAGTAATTCATTTAACCAGAGTGATAATTGAAAGACTTCAGATTCATCACAGAATGTTAGATGTATGTAAAATCCTTACCCATTTTAAAGCTCAATTTTTCTAAGTAATCAAAAACCTAATAAAAACAACATAGGAAATAATCTTGATAAAACATAAAATCTTTGTCTTTTTTACGGCAGGTACCAAAAAAGTAAAGAAAAACCTCCCGTGTGGATGCTTTTCCTTATGGAAAACCCATTTCTATAACATGAAAGTCAAACTTTATGAAAAGGTTACTTAAAATTAATCAGACAGAAAAAATGTGTTCAAGGTTATGAGTGTACACTATATTATAGAAGAACGTAAACAAGAAAACTAGTACCTTGAGTGAGGAAATAGATATGTTTCTTGGTAACAGTATGAGAAGTATCCTTATTACATGAAAGAATCTTGATACATCAACAAAGGCTAAGAGTACAGAATTAAGTTATACTGGAGGAAAAGCATTGCTTTTCTAGGCCTTCATGCTAAACATTTTTGTTTCATTTGTGTTTTGCTTTTATTGCTCTTTGCTTTATTGCACTTCACAGACATTACATCTTTTAAAATTGGAGGTTTGTGGCAATCCTGCATCAGGGTTAGAATAAAATAGCTACAGGAGTGATAAAAACATTGAAGAAGAAAGTTTTCACCCTAGCCCGGAAGAAACACAGCTTTTTAAGGGTAGAAAGAGAGTTGAAGGTAACAATGCATAATGTGCAAATCCCATGTAGTGTGAGATACAGCAAAAGTTGAATCGAGATATAAATTTGAAAAGTTGTAAACAAAATTTACTTCAAGAGATAAAACTACCATCCTGAATGAAAAAATACAACAATTATAATACAAAACTGGAGAAATTAAATGGATCTCAGGAAGAACTATGGCAGAGATAGAAACTGTTTGCATTTTAAAGGTGGCTGTTAAGAAACAGATTTCAAAGTTAAAAAATCAAAACCTCTTGTCATTTGCCTAAGAGCAGGTACATATTTCAAGAAAATCTTATTGTTCTAATAGAGGGTACTAAATTTTAAATTTTGTATTAATGTATTTTTAATATCAAAGCTCAATCTTTAGTAGATATAAATAATTCCCTTCTAATTATAGCCAACTCGACCACACACAAAATTCCTATCACAAATTCACTCTTTATGAACTTTTTTCAACCTGCTCAGACATTTTGATGTCATGCTTATATTTCTTCTTTGTGCTATACTTCCTGTTTCTTAAATAACCGGGCATTTTACTTTAGGACAAAAATTTGTCGGACAAGTTTTTGAACAACCTTTAAATAGCCTTTGAATTAGAAAATATTGTTTCTTCTTTCTCAGTAATGAGCACTTTTTGCCTTTCTTATCATTTTTTCATTAAAAACATCTTTTTGGCACATTTTATATAGAGAATTATATTTATTAATTATAATTTTTTAATTTCAGGGAACTAAATGTTCGTCAAACCTTAGGCAGCAAGAAATCCTGAATTATCAGCCACATATTAGTATGTTATAAATGAGAACTATTTTATAATTTTCAAAAGCATGTTTCCCCATATTTTTATGTGTATTGATAGACCCAAATGTACTTAGTCTTTTCATAAAGTCTAAGCAGCCAATAACAAACTTATACTTACTAAGTTGTTTCAGCGTTTGTTTTTAAGTTTTATTTGGAAATGACCTAGACATTTGATTAGTTTCTTTATTTAATCTATTATTTAATTTAATGTAACATAAAGTTTTAAAATTACATGAAAAGTTTACTTATAGATATTTGTTCCATATAAATTTAACTAAATTATTTATTTTAACATTTTATTTAAATTACTTATGAAAAATAAACTATTACCCAAAGCTAGTCATTTTAATAACTTCATTTTAATGACTTCAAATAACTTGAAGTCATTCAAGTTATTTTCCTGTAACCATTTTTATAACCTGTGAATATCAGGTATTCACCTAGTAAGAACCTTTAAGTTAAAGACATAGGTATATTGCCAATAACACAGAAGATATAGCTGTTTTCATTAAACCAACAATACTAAATTAGGCTCATTCCTCAAAAATTGCACAAATGTCATTCTCTTTTAGGCTGAGTTTATAGTTTTATATCCTTTATGTCAAACACTAATAGTTTAAGATATCTAACTGAAACAAATATAAAGTAAACCATTAAACCCAGGCAAAAATGTATGCTGATAATTGTGAAAACATTCCTATTTTTATTTTACCAATATTTTTAAAAACAGATTATTTATTAAGGATTTACTTATGTCATGTGAACTAAAAGGAACATGGGTTAATTAGGTTAATTACTATATATTTTAAATAAACAGTCATTTATCTAAGTGCTCATCCATCTAATTATCTAAAAATTTCTAAGGGTCTTCTGGCTAACTACACCAGATTTTTCCATTTAGACATAACACACAGAATAATATATATACATATGGGTAAACATTCCTAAGGACATATTTACACACATGCACAAAGATCTTACAGCTTCCAGTTTAAAACTTTAGTCATGAGATAGTAAAATACACCAACTCACAAGTTAAGGCCAGCCACAGTGGCTCCCATCTATAATCCCAGCTCTTTAGGAGGCTGAGGCAGGAGAATCTCTTAAGCCCAGGAGTTGGAGACCAGCCTGGGCAACATAGGGATACCCCATCTCTACAAACAATTTAAAAAATTGGCCAGGTGTGGTGGTGCATGCCTGTGGTTCCAGCTAATCAGGTACATGAGGTGGAAGGATCGCTTGGGACCAGGATGTCAATGCTGCAATGAGCTATGATTGTACCACTGCAGTCCAGCCTGGGTGAAACAGTGAGACCCTATCTTAAAAAAACAAAAGCAAAAACAAACTCACAAGTTATAAAGGGCAGTTGGGCCTATATTATATTTCTAACAGAATTGGGACTTAGTCACTTGGCTAAATTTTATTTGCTCCAATAAGTAATCTGAAAGCTGTGGCCCCAAATTTTGAGTAAAACAGTTTCTCTAGCTGTTTGATTAAACAACAAACAAACAAACAAAAAACGAAACATAAAAAAACACCTTTTTTGCCTTTTAGTTTCAAATGGGTGTAGGGTTAATTTCTCAATGTGTACATTTTATCTAGGACGGGCTGTTTTGTGTGTGTGTGTGTGTGTGTTTTATCTCTAGCCTTGAATCCATCTCTTTTCTGTTGGTGGTGTTTGCTTGACTAGTCAAATGTGGATGGGGAGGTATTTTAGCCTTTTTTTCTGGCTTTCTCTTTTTGGATCCTGCATGGCAAATAATGAAAACTTTTATACCAGACAGAGATACATTACGCTATTTCTCTGAGCTCAAGATTTTGACTTGTTTGATCTGACAGCCTAACATTTACACATTTTTCTATTTCTTTACTTTTAGGTCATTAATCTTCCAATTAACAATTCAGTCACCCTAAGTTATTGTTAGTCAAGCAAATCTAAATTTACATTTCCAAAAGATTTCTAGGTTGTTGGTTACCATGGTGCTATGGTAATTTATAGTCATTAATTTGAAACTTTTCAGACTTCTTTTTTTTTTTTATCTTGACTGGAACGCCGTTAAGTAGTGACTTTTATCTCAACACTAGTAGAAAAGTCAGCAGTTTCAAAGTAAGCAGAAAAAAAAAAAAGCAGAGAAAACTTAGATGGCTCTACATCTTAACTATACAGTTGCAGGGTTTTTTAGAGTTCAAATACTGACCATTTAAGCTATGAATTTTCCTTGATTAAATTTGCCCATCAGTTTTAAAATGTGCACAAGAGTGAGCCATCATTATATGTAACCAGCTGTAGTCCCAGAAAATGTGGCATGCCTTAATGACTTGGAACCCCATTCAATTTCTTATTAACCTCTCAAGAGCAAAGAAAGACTTACTCTGTCAGAGAATGTCAGGAGTTTAAACCTGTGCTTTAGATGGCTTTTAATTAACCATCCTGCACCAACCATTTATAATGTTTATTTTTCTCTCAAAAAAGTTTTAGAAATAAGAAAAGAAAAAGAATCAAACTAAATTAAAAGGACCCATGATGAGTACTTAGAAAAGATGTAACCAGGGCATGCAGATAAAACAAAAGATTCAACCAAGTACACAGATGAAAAGTGCACCTAGATAAGCCCTGCATTAACACACAGAATGTAAATTCTATAGAAGTCAGAGTACTCAACCCAAAAAGATATATTGTCTTCACACCAGGAAGGACTTACCGGACAAAAAGCATTTTATCATCTCAGGAGGAATGGAAGGTCCTTTATTTAAGGCAGCTGTATAGAAATCAAATCCTAAACAAGATAAAGAACTTCTACAAAAAGATGAAGGCTCAGCCTGACACAAGAGTCACCAAGGCAGAAAGCCAGGCTGTGGTTTTAGACACCATGTATGTCAACCTAAATAACAGAGAGCGGGGTCTGTAAAAGAAAATGATGTTTATGCAGTAATAGATCATTCTAATTGTAATACACGTACCATAGTAAACTATATGAATATTCAGGGAGGTAAAGGAAGACAGTTCTTTAGAAAATGAGGACTACATAATGGTCTTGAAATTATCTTTGGCTGTAAGGACTAAGAACAAGAAGGACAGCAGTCTGAGGTTGGACAGGCAGTTGCTGGGCAGATACCCTTGAAGAAGTGTTTTTCGTGTAAGGTTGTGATGGCCTTTGTGCAAGAGTGAGAATTTTGTAGAGTCCTTTGTAATAATTTTTGTTATTAGTCATGCAAGTGTAAGAACCCTTTCTGTGCGGCCTTTCCTAGTGCTATCTGTTTTTTTTTTTTTAAACATAAGTGACTTCATTTTGACTCTGACAACTTTCACACTATGAACCACTTTTCTGTCTTAAAAATTATTTATATTTTTTAGTATTGGAAGAATACCTACCTAAGGCATCATTTATTTAGATTTTCTTTTTTGAGCTCTACTAAAATACATATAAAACTGTTTATGATCTTCTGTGTCTTATTAGTTTTTACTCAATTTTATGTTTTGACATTTACTTGTGTTCCATATGGTATGGTTTTATTAATATTTTATTTATGTCATATTTCATTTTGTCAATGAATATTTGAATTACTTCTTTTTGCTATAAAAATTATACTTCTATAAACATTAATGTACAAGTTTTCTGATAATGTATGTGCAAGAATTTCTCTAGATCATATGCCTGGAAATGAAAAAACGTTTTATATGTTTTATTGCTTCTGTGAAGCTGTGAAAAGTGCTAGTAGCAACTTGTTTTAAAAATATTTCTTCAGAGTGACTGGAATATTATATGGATACTGGCAGTATCTCTTCTAAGCTTTATTAATTTCTCCATAGATTCTTTAGGATATACTGTACAGATAATTAAATGGTTCACAATGATTACACTTTTCATTCTGCTTCTCCAATTCTTATAAACTTATGTTGCTGCATTTTAAACATTTATTGCTGCCCTTTCTAGCATTTATAGTTCAATGTGGAATAAAAGCTGTCATAATAGATCATTATTTTGTCCTGAAATTTAGATAAAATGCTTCTGATAATTCACCTTGCGGATAAGAATCGAAGAAAAATTTTAGTAGATATCCTCTGAAGTATTAAGTAAATTCTTTTCAATTCTTAATGCGTGTTTCATTGTATCACTTTCTTTGCATATATTGAGATTATCAGAAATCTTCTGTTAATCATTAGGTGATTAATGTGTTAGTAATATGTTTTATGTATTCTTAAGCTACAAATACGACTATTTCTATTAATTATCTGTTTTGTTATTGTGGTAAAATTCACATGACATGGACTTTAACTTTTTAGGCATTTAAAAGGGTACAATTCAGTGTCGTTAAATACTTTATAATGTTGTGCAACTATCAACACTATCTTCTCATGACCTTACACAGAAACACTATACCCATTAAGCAGTCACGCCCTATTCCCACCTGTACTCATTCCCTGAGAACAACAAATTGTCTTTCTGTCTTTGTGGATTTGCTTATTCTAAATCGCTCATCTGAATAGAATTGTGCAACACTTAGCCTTTGTGTCTGTCTTCTTTTACTTAGCATAATGTTATTAAGGTTCATTCATATTGCGACATATGTCAGTACTTCATTCCTTTTTGTGACTGAACAATATTCTGTTATACAAATATGCCTTGACAAATGACATCGAACATCTTTTTATTTGCTTGCTGAGCACATGTGATTGGTCTCTGGAGAAATGTCTACTTGTCTTTTGCCCATTTTTTAAATGACATTGTTTGTCCTTCAGGGATTTTCACAAACAGGTCAGACAAAAAAATTCTTGGAAACAAGGTTCACTCTACTTTCTTCCCAACCAGATATCTGCATCGGGCACATGGACTGTCCTCATTTTGGGAAGGGAAGAGAGTGAGGCAAGGGTAAGTTAAAATACCACAAAGCTTTCCCACTTCGTTACAGGAGCCTTTATTCTGATGAAGCATTTGTTTGGCTACTGTAAATCCCTGACCATCTTCCAGAATTCCTATGAGGTTGATTCTAATAGTTTTATTCAGTTGTTCCATGTTTTGGAAGAGGCATAGGCCACTGGAGTTCGTTACTCTACTGTTTTTGCTGATATCACCTATGTGATGATTATCCTTCTGCTTCTAGAAATGGTTTATTGATTTTGTGTTTAGGAAATCTTTATTCAAGAGTAAATAAAGATTCGTAACTGAGATTATTCCAATAATTTTATGGAGTAGGACAGTTCTTACCTGCTTTGCATAACAAGTGACTTCTCTGCTACCCCAAATGCACCAGATCTGAAATAAGTATTACTTAGAGTACTATGCAAGTGGTATCTTGCATTTTCACATAATAGTTTGTGTCTGCATTGTTTATGTAATATTACATTCATGCTACCAAGCCTGCATAAAAATGTTCAGTTGCATAAAACATAAGCATGTATTTATTTACTAATCTGTGGTTTGTTTAGGTTATTCTATTGATTTGGACTGAAATTACTTACATATCTGGATGTCAGCTGGCTGTTGGCCAATTTAGAATGACCTTGGCAATTGGGGACACATGAGTGCTCTATATATTTCTTTTTCTCCAACAGGCTAGCTCATGGTCATAGCTAATGTAAAATAGGCAAGCAAAAATTTGCAAGCATGCTATCAAACTTCTGTTAATATCATGTACCATATCTGCTAATATTCTATTGGTCAAATAAGTCACAAGATTAATTTCATATTCAAGGAATGGGGGCATAGACTAGGAGAAAGTACAAAATCACATGTCAAAGAATATGGATATGGGGAGGAGGTGAAGAATTGGGTCCACAAATGCAAGAAAAACAAAACCATGATACATATTTAGGAGAAAAGCTAGATGGATGTATATTAGTGCTAAGATTATTCCTGAAATCAGTTTTTGACAGGTTTAATAAAGACAAAAGCAGGAGAACAAATAATGTGCTAAGGAGAGGATCTAGATTATTGAGGAGCCCTGGAAACTGAAGCAGTGGGAAAGCAATAGTCAAATTTTATAAACTGATTATTTACAAAATGGTGAGGAACTATTTGTAATAATTTTAGATTCCATGTACATTCTGGTAAATTGAAAGCCCACATTTTTCTAGGATATTTTATTCACATACTTAGAGTCACAAAATTGAACATGATATCACAGAGCTGTGCTTAAAATAGCAGTTCTGAAGTGAAGTATCCTAATTCTAAGTGTCTTTACTGTATTCCAGGGTAAGTCAAGGGATCAGGTTAAGGTGGTATTTGGGGGTACGGCTTAAATTATGAGACAAAAGTAGCAACTTACTGAGACATGCCTAAGGAAAAGTATCCTTTGCTTGAGAACACCATTTGAATGCCTGCTTACTCTTTGATGCCTGCAGGAAACTCTTCCACCCACAGAAATCTTATTCTTTGAAATTCTTGTCATTTCTTATGTATATCCACAGTTTTCTTACTTTTCTGTGCTTAGCAAAGCTTTTCTTACTTGATTTATATTCATGTATTCTCTTTTCGTAAGAGGACAAACTACTAGGACAAACTATGCCCCATGGGCTGCCTGTTTTTCAACATAATGGTTTATTGGAACAAAACCACACCCAATTATCTTTTTCATAATATATATTCAGGTCAACCATGGCTAAGTTAACTAGTTGCTACTGAGACCATTTGAAAAATTTGAAAATAAAATTAATGCTTGCCCTTTATAGACCCTTGTACTACAGTATAAATTGTTTAAGGCCAGAAATTTACTAACTTTTTTCAAACACAATGAATGAATTGTCTCAGGGTTAATACTGTCTGAAATTTCTAAAATGAATTTATTCCATCATCTATAATTACCCTTAGGATACTTTGACCAAGGATGTCACTCATATTCAAACTATCTTCAGTCAAGTTAAAAACCCAGTTTGAAAGCTATGAGCAGTTATGCATGAATTATAGGTGTTATCAGATTTACTACTGCTTTGATAAAGTAAGCCTGATAAGTTCTCATGGGACTGGGGCAACACATTTTGACAATTTCCAATTAGCAGCCTCAGACTGATTCTCCAAAATATGACTACAGCTCCTCAAAAGACTCATGTTCTCCCCAGACAGAGTTGAGGACCATAAATCATAGTGACACAGTGCACTCACCCATAAGACCTAATATAAGGATAGTCTCCTAAAGCACATTCCAATTCAACCTTATCATGAAAAGCACCTTGGGGCATACTGAAAACTCCATGGCCACTCTAGTCTTTGTATCAGTTATAAGTGAATGATTTTTAAATGCAAAAATGTTAAGAGAACAAAGTAATACCTGCATGTTTTGGAACATTTTAAGATTAATAGCTTTGTGGATAATAGAGATGAGGTTCAGGATCATTACATTTTCAGTCACATTCAGAACTTCCTATCTGTAAAATTAAAGTCAGCTTATTTTTAAATTCTTGCAGCACATACCTATATTCATTTACTTACAGAGATTTTAGTTCTTCATTTGCTTCTTGGAATAACATGTTTATTTCAATCATGTGACCAAGAAATGTTTTATTAGTTTTGCACATATCAAAAGTGTATTTCTGATACTCGAAGAATTCAGGAGTAAAGAGATATTTAAATGTTCAGGTATTTTTAAAAAATCAGATTGCAAACTTGTATTTGAAGTCATAGATGTCTAAAAATAGAAAAGATTTTAAGAAATATCTAGTCAAATATACTCATTTTACAGATGGAGAAAAAGAGTAAAGCAACACGTCCAAAGTCAAATAGCTAGCCACTGAGAAGGCTTGGAAGAGATACCTTTGTTCCAATTCCTTATCACACAATTACATACAGCTGTCTATTGATTTTCAAAAAGGATTTCAGCCATTTTACATCTCTTTGATAAGAATTGGATGAGATTTCAATGAGTCTGACTGAAAAAGAAAGGCACCATTATTTACACAAGGAAGCTAATAAAATTGGAGGTTATATCTGAGAATAGATTTGCCCAAAGTCAGGCTGCAGGTGAGGACTTGCGCCCTTCTCCACTGTTCAGTTCACTGGACTCCCACTGAGGTTGTTAGTTTGTGCATGAAAGCTTATATCAACAGTTTTCATTTCACAGATGATCAAATGGTGTATTTTGTAACTATACGGCCACAGGCTACGATTAATTGCAGTATGCACTGATTTAGATGTTGTGGAAATGAAGAGATAATTATGTGTCACTAAAATTATCTGCACACATCACCAATTACCTTAGACTCCATAGCTGGTAGTAACAGTGTCCTTCAGAAAAACATAATGTAGAAAATTTGTTTCTCTAGGATAAGAGTTTTATTTTCTACTTATCGAGATTGCATATACAACTCAGATTGTGAAAATTCTTGATCTGTGGTATTGGACTTTCTTTTTTTTGGCATATAAAAGCCTTAACAAATGCTTGTGAAATTATAATCTGCCTTATTTTCCACAGTTTATATGTCTGTCTTCAGTCCTCATTAACTTTGGAGCAGTACTTTGTTAAGGAAGAGGAACTAATAATACATGTCAAAGCATGTATTGAGTGAATTATTGAGTAAATACATAAATACAAATCTAAACCCTGGCACTTCATCCTAATAAAGTCTTCTCCAAGAACCACTTGGAATTGTGCAAAGGGTGGCTCTTGGTGCCACTTTCCTGAGTTGCCTTCTTTTTGACATCTTTTTGATGTGTTCCTGAAGATTAGAAATAGGCATGAGGAAATGGAAGCAATATTTTGACTACCATAGATTTTAAGACTCTACTAAATCAATATTATAAATTAGTTAAATGTGTATCTTCATGCTATCGTTATTTTTCAAAAACAGATCAATTTCTATGTAGCATGTACAAACTTTAATAACATTTTCAGTTCTAATGATTAGTAAATTATGTTCTAAGCTTAAAATAGTGTTAGTAATATTTGTTGGGGAGGAACAGAAAGACTGAATGGTGTGCATGTGTGTGTTTGTGCTTCTGTGTGTGTGTGTGTATGTGTTAGGGAGGGGATAGCTACTGCTGATCAAGCCAATTTAACTGTCATGATGGAGTTAGATATTTTTATCCTTAGTTTTATTTTGGGCAATTAACATCAAATCACAGAGTGCACCATTTTATGTTTTCTGTGGCAGATGCTGATTATATGACTTTTAACCCAGAGAAGAAGAATATATTTAGTTGTGCGTCATGGAAGGCAGTTTTTACAATTCTAGGTGCCAACCATGCTGCTTCCTTCTGAGGAAACCAGCCACAGAAAGTTAAGTCTGCATACTTTTCTTACTTTTTTGGTGTTCTTTTGCCCTGGTCACAATACATTGAATTGGAAGTCACAGACAATCATGAATGAATTGGTAATAAAAAATGATCAACTACCAAGGGGTGATTTGATGTGAAACTGCCCAATGGTGATGTTCTATATTGAATCAGGAAACATTGAAGTGCGGTCCACATAGAAAAAAATAACAGGAGGAAATTATATGGTCTTCTGAAAATACTTAAAGAGAACTGGGTCACTGGAGTTGCTAATATACCCTAAGGAATGAAAAGAAACTTTTCCTATCATTTTTGAAATTCTGACATATTCTGGTTTCTAAATTTCTGGGAACAAAATTGACTATGTTCTTTTCAAGTATTATAGCCCCATGATTCCTAATTCCTCTATGATTCTTTGCAATAAACCCTCATCATATCAAAGAAACCAGACAGTGTGAAAAACTTGGAAGTGTAAAAATAAAGTCCAATTACTATACTTCAGAAGAAAACTCATAGCATTGAAAGGGAACACTGACATCATCAATGCTAATCTGTTTATCTTCATTAGTTCCTAGCCAAGGCATCCTAGACACTATGCTTTCAATAGTCTTTCAATAGTCTTTCTCTGCTAACCTAGCTTTCTAAACTTGTCTCAAATTATAACCCTAACTTGCATTATTCATTCCGAAATAATTACTCTATGATCCATCTATAAATAATAGCTCTTGAAGCATACTCAGCTTTTTTTCTCCAGCTCTATTCAATACTCTTCCTTTATTTTTTGACAAAATCCTAATGACTGGTTAAGGTTTGGCTAGAATGTTTTGCTCACGAGCAAATCATCCATGACACATGATCACACCCTTCTCCCTCCACACATCTGTATCTCTATTCTATCTCATATGACAGTAGTTTCAGTGCTTATCTTCTTCTCTCAAGTGATAATCAGATTTTAGGGAAGTGACACTAATTCTAAATCTCTCTCTCTCCGTATATATATATGTAGTTCCCTGGAACTACAACTATTATGTATATATAGAGAGGGACTAAATATATATATATGTGTATATATGTATATATTTTTATATATGTGTGTATATATGTATGTATGTGTGTATATATATGTGTGTTATACATATGTGTATATACACATACAGTTGTAGTTCCAGGGAACTACAACAAAGGCCACCATGTTCTTAATGCTTGAAAATTATGTTGAACAGAGGTGAACTGACTTTTGTTCTGTCCGTCCAGTGGCATTGTGTTTGCTCTTTTAGTATTCTTGATGGAGTGAAAATATTATAAACATTATCCTTTTTAGGACATCATATTTCAGAATAGTTATTTGTCTTTAATTATTTTCAATATATGGTTCAAGAATAAAATAAAAATGAAAATGTTCTCCCAGAAAACTATATAGTAACTAGAAATAAAAAAGTGAAATATTTTCTAACCTGGCGACACACTGTAACATTCAGTAACCCCAATCATGCCACCAGGATAATAAAACTCTTAATGTTCTTGTATGTTTCATGAATTTATTATCCCTTTTAACCAGTGTGTGCCACAGGCAGATTTAAGAAATTTCTCCCTGAATAATTCTTATGGTGGAGAACAAATTATGAATTTACTCATGAAGAGTATTAATGGTCCAAGACTGTGGCTAAAACATTAATTGTTCTTCCTTGTTCTATTTGTTTTAAAGATTTTTTAAAACTGTACTGCAATTATCTTAGACTTTTTATATTTTGAGAGTTGGAATAAACCTCAGATATGATTTAGCTACTGTTACAGGCGGTGAGTAGCTGAATAGTAATGGTCTATGGAAACATTGCTTTACTCCTCTTGATTATGGTACCTTCCATTTTGCTTTTGTGGATAGTGGGGTCTCTACTTCTCCCAGAGTAACTGGTGATCGACTTGCCTGTTTGCTGCCTTGCTCTTTAATTTATTTGAATTTAGGTACCACATCTCACTAAAATGTGTGTCTTCAGAAACTACGAAAAACATTCTGAGAAATCAATACATGTTTGGTGAAATAATGAAATGACTTGCTTCAAATACATAAGATATGGATTTTATTAATGTCTGTTTCCAATTATATACAGGTACCTTCAATAAATTGTTTAAATACAAGTTGAACTAAGCTGTAAATGAGATTTTCAAATATTCATTAGTCTTTCATCAAGCAGTAAATTACCTTAATCCTTTTTATCTTTTCTATTTTCACTCTAATTCCCTCTTTTAGAAAACCACACCCAACTTGGTAACCAAACAAAATGATAATAACTAAATAATTTCCAGAAATTTTCTGCTTTAAAAATCCCTATAGTGTAGTATGACCAGCATTATTTGATCTCTAGATCATGCAGGGAATAATTTCTAAAAATAAATTCACTTTAAACAAATTCACAATAAACATGTAATTGATACTTCAATCAATTTCATCTTTTTCATATAGTAGAATGTGTTCTCTAGTTAATGTAAATCATGTATGAAATTAAATAAATTTTAAATGTTTTCAATACTTTCATTTTATTATACTAATAGTTTAAAAATAAGTACTTGTGCTCTCATGTTTACTGAAATGTGGCTTACCAGTTTTATGAAGTGACCTGAAGTCAATGAATAGATCCTGTTTGTTTGTTTGTCTGTTTTCTAAAGGGAAAATGTGGAAAAATTCAGAGAGCTGGCTTTTGGCTTTTGGATTTGTACAGAATGGCCACAATATGTTCCCTGAACCTTAACCTCTCCATTTTCATTTGTCATTAGTTGAGCATCTATTGATGTTACTGGGTGTTCTCTGCAACTGAGGCCTATGTACTCCATGTATAAACTTTTCTAGGATGGCATCAGAATTGGAATTTGGAGAAGAGATTGCCTGACAAGTGAATGCCCACCTATAAGGAAGAAAAAATATATCTCATTTTCCTACTCAGTATAAACAATAAATAAATCATGGATCTCTTTTAATTCCCCTTTCATTTGAGAGCTATAAATTATATCTCTGCTTCTATGTTTTATTAAGGGAGGGGGTAATAACCATTAGGACAGGAATTCTTGTATGTTTTATTTACTATTTCATAACCCCGGATTTAGTAAACACCTCCTACATGATAGATAAAATCATATGAATTGAATCAAAATAAAGAAGTGAGTTAATCACATTCTTTGAATTAAAAAGCTTTTAATTCAGTGCCCTCTAATATCAAATTAATTTACCAGCCTTATCACATTTTATACAAACAAAGTCAGATTCTTCTTTTTTGTGCTGTAGTATTTCCAATTTCAGCTAATTATTTCAGTCAAATGCCACCTCCTTGAGCAAGTGTATTCTGATCTTCTCCACAGGATTTTGCTAATTGTTGTACCAGGGCTTCTACATTTCATTTTGAGGCTCCCTCTTTGTTAAACCTTTAAATGAAGATAATTTACAAAAACAGACTTCCTGGGCTCAAGACCAGTTGTTTAAACTATTTGAACTTCTGTAAATACTTTCCACATCTCCATATACACCCTCTGTCTTCTAGGAACATCAGGTCTATATTTTATTTTGATTCTAAATTTAGATTCCCTAATTTCAACAGGGTTTAGTTGGAATCCAGTCCTTCAAATTGATCATCATCTGGGTTTGTAATTTGATGAATAACTTCCGAGATACCAATGCCAATACTTTGGGAGGTACTTTTTATGTTTCTTTTTTATCTTCTACATCAGTAACTCACCACATGTGACTCTTATTCAATGCCTCTATTCTCATCTCTCTTATATTCTACATAGGTGCCCCAGGTCTTAACCATATTTATTCTGCCCTATTGCAATTAATTGTCTCTGCAGTTAATTAACTCACAAGCCAGTTATTCTTGTCTTCCTAAAATATAAGACAGATAGCGTCACTCTCTTCCTCAAGATTCTTCAATGTCTACTAATTACCTATAGTAGAAGCCCTAAACTATTTTGACTGTCCTTCAGTGCTGTCTATTAGCCAGCCAATTTATTCACCTTATCTCATTTTATTCATGCAAAATAAAAAATCAGAAGCTTTTCCCTCAGTCTTCAAAATGGCTATATGCTGTATATTTCCAGATTCAGCTAATGGTTCGAGTCAAATGCCACACCCTAGATAAAGTATATTCTGACCTTCTCCGCATCATGTTGCTAATCCTCTATTATAGTAAAATTTATTTTCATTGAATGCTATTTGTCTGTGGCTGTATCTATATTGCATGAGAAGTGTCTAGGAACAGGAATTGTATCTTATCTGGCTTTGCACCTTTCACAAACTGTAGCGTGATTTACACAGTTTTATTTGAGGAATTTATTTAGGCATGCCATTTTGTCCCCCACAGAGATTAGCGTGCTACATTTTCATTCCACTGATTAGTTAATAGAAGCTCTACCTATGCTGTGCATGGCCCAATTTACCCTCTAAGGCAGTGCTCTTTCTCAGATGTGAGCATAAGTCTGCTATTGTCTGCATTAGATGATCTGTTAAGACAAACAACATAACAGTTGAGCCCACTATGATTTCCTTATCAATAAACATCACCCAGATATAACTTCTATTTATTAGTTAAAGGAAGTATCATAAGACATGACCACAATCTTAGCATGGAATGATGGCTTATAAATAATCATGCACAAGAGCTTTATGGCCACCTCTGTCATTACCAAAGTTTTAAACATATGAACCTGTGTTTACCCAATGGGTGGAACAGATGTCTGAATGGTGTCCCTTGACCTGTCCGTGCTACAATAGCATTTTTTGTTTATTATGTTTTTAGGATTTGTTGTATTTCAGATTTATAATGTATTTAATATGTATACAAATATGACAGTTTCAATGAAAAACTATCCCAGGTAGGGCAACTTATGGCACTCAGAATATTTAGTTTAAAAAAAAAAGCAAAATGAATCAAATGCAAAGAAATACAAAACTATTTCCTTCGTGAAAATGTAAATAAGATATGTTAGCCTGAGGCTGAAAGTGCATAAAAGCATTGGCTTCATTTAAGGGTCATCTGCGGAGGTTTCAAATAGGTATATTGGCTGTAAAGCCAATCACGATAACACAAAAAGGAAAACAAAATAGCTCTCTAAAGTGAGGTCTCAGAGTGGAAAAGTTTTACTGAACTTTCATTATCCAGATCTGTAATATGAACTCTTATAATTTTATTTTTCTAGGTTGTTGAACTAAATATTTAATGAGAAAACATTTTTTCATTGGTTGCTCTTTCTGAGGGTTTCAACTGAATACATCTCCCCATCTACGGCAGTCAGTCACTCTTTTAGAAAACACTGAATGGACAACAAATATTTCTTAAAAGCTCTAACAGAATAATATGATGGTTGAAAGATCAGCAGAAAAATTTTGCGACAGAAATTGTCTCCATGGAAGTTTCCTCTGGTCTCAGGCAGATTTGTTGCTCCTGCTTCCCTAGTGTCTGATAGTGGTATGATAGAGCCTCTCCCATTATCGTATCAGAGCTTCTTTACATATATGACTTCTTCACTTAACTGCAAATTTTATTCAACTGATGTTGAACAAGACAAGAGAGTGAATAGAAAAATAATGAATTATTCCATGAGTAGAAGGAGAATGAATTGGCCGGGAGCGGTGGCTCACGCCTGTAATCCCAGCACTTTGGAAGGCCGAGGCGGGTGGATCATGAGGTCAGGAGATCGAGACCATCCTGGCTAATACAGTGAAACCCTATCTCTACCAAAAATACAAAAAATTAGCTGGGTGTGGTGGCGGGCGCCTGTAGTCCCAGCTACTCGGGAGGGTGAGGTAGGAGAATGGCGTGAACCTTGGAGGCGGAGCTTGCAGTGAGCAGAGATCTGCCACTGTACTCCAGCCTGGGTGATAGAGCGAGACTCTGTCTCAAAATAATAATAATAAAAAGAAGGAGAATGAATTACAGCACACTTTCTATTTTCAGTCCATCCTGTGTTATCAGTTGTGTTTGTGTGTGTGTGTGTCTTTATGATCACTATTTATATAAGCATTTACTAAATGGCAACTGTGTAATAAGCTTCAGAGATACAAATATGAATAAGGAAAGTTCAATGAAGCTTATCTTGAGAGGAAATGATACATTTCATAGAATTCAAAGCAGACTTTTGTACTTTTCTATAATCTGGAGGTTTGTTTTTATATGAGATAAATTCTCATTTGCGTACATTATTATAAAATGTAATTTTGGATAAACCTACCCTAACATTGAAAGCTGCCTTTAGGTACAGAAAAATATTAATTTCAAATCTTCTACCAGATCTTTACAAAATAAGCCATTAATATATTTGTAAGAAGCATGTGTCTTGTGTTTATAACAATGAGGAAGAAATATTCTGATTCTAGTTATTTTGAAGCAATATTCCCATTATGGGCAGGGTACCAAACAGAGTATATTATGTTTAGGAAAGTGATTTTCTTCTTTTGACTGTCTTTGAGCATATTAAGATGGTCAGTATTTGAGATGTGGGGGTTGTGTGTGTGTGTGCGTGTGTTTGCTTGCTTGTTAGAATCAATACTGAGGTTCCCAATTAGATAACCAAGGAGAATATGTAATACTCCCCACAGTAAAAAATAATTACCTAGAGTGACAACATTTATTTTAAACTTTTCTACTCTATCCCACCCTTACAGATGATTATCTACCAGACTGAATCGTTTTGGTTCACAAAATATGCGGCTGAAGATTATTGCATTTCAAATACTTAAAATGAAGGAAATGGGTTGGATCACTTACATGACTAGTAATTACGGGGAGAGGTGGGGCTTTCTGAAATGCAGTCATACTTGCTTGGTGGTTTGAAGGAATCACTCTCACAGGAGTGAAAAACTCAAAAGGTAACTATGTCCTGGGGTATGCATAAACAAATCCCCTCTACAAAGTTGATTTGTGTCTTTATATATTTTTCTCTAGTCTGTGGGGACTGTCGTGTGAAGCATATAGTTCTGTATTATGCCCATGCTGCATGGATTCCCTTAATTTACTCCCAACCCTTGATAATAGTGTATAAGGATCAACAACCTATACAGTAGACTAAAGCCACTAGTTTAGGGAAGTGCTAAGCTTCAAAATGTAAAAAGACCTGGGACTGAAGAGTCAGCCTAGGGAAGAGTAATGACTTCCCTAGGCTGACTCTTACTAGGGTAAGAGTCAGTAATGGATTTGAGACAATGCTCTTGTCTTTTAAATATGTTAGTAAAAGATAATCCTGGCCAGTCTGTGGCAGCAGAGGGTCAGAAGGGAAGTATACTGACCCTTGAAGCATACACATTTAATTGACAGCTCTACAAGACGGCGATCCTAGATACCAAAGATGACACAAATACGATATGCGTAGAAAGAATGGCCTGGTTTGGAAAAGCTTCATGGAGGCTCATTGTTTTAAATGGGTCTTGAAAGGATATTACAACTTTGACAAGTGGTGTTGTAAAGAGATGAATTTAAGAAAAAGTTAGAAGGTGTATTTCACAAGCTGAAGTATTTTATTTTACCTTTTAAGATAATATGTATGACTGATAACAGTGTATATAAACAAATTTAACTTAAAAAATACAGTGAAGTGATCACTTTCTTTTGTACAAATCTTCTTATTAATCTAGTTCTCGTTTGGCTTTCGGTAAAGCCAACAAGAATTTATGGAGTTGTCTCCTATACTGGCTTCATGTGAGAATAGCATATCAAAATAAATGAGAAATGTTTCGTTAATATTTCCAGATTTTTTTTTTTTTTTTTTTTTTTGAGACGGAGTCTCGCTTTGTCGCCCAGGCTGGAGTGCAGTGGCCGGATCTCAGCTCACTGCAAGCTCCGCCTCCCGGGTTTTGCCTCAGCCAGCTGGGACTACAGGCGCCCGCCACCTCGCCCGGCTAGTTTTTTGTATTTTTTAGTAGAGACGGGGTTTCACTGTGTTAGCCAGGATGGTCTCGATCTCCTGACCTCATGATCCGCCCGTCTCGGCCTCCCAAAGTGCTGGGATTACAGGCTTGAGCCACCGCGCCCGGCCTATTTCCAGATGTTTTATCTGTGTGATACTAAATGCCCAGATATTAGTCCCAGCAGGAGAAGTACTATAAGTAAAAATAACAATAACAGAGGACACTATCTTTTCCTATTCGGCAGCCATTGCAAATACTTTACCATAGTAAATCAAGACAGAAACAAAATTCACTCTGAGTAGATTTTTTGATACTGTTCAGATTTTCTTTTTAAAATTTAGATGAGGAATTATCATTATCTACATTATTTGTGAAATGATACAATCAATTCATGATGATTCCACTACCTACTTTTGAAATACATTTCGATAAGCTTTATATTGGAATATAAATTGGTGTTTCAAGCACTACTGTTTGCTTTGCAGTATTCTTGCCTGAGGCCTTCTTTAAATATAAAGTATAGAGGTTTAGAGAAACTGCATCTAAAAATGCCATCTACTTTCATATGATATTTAGCTTTTCTTCTTTAACTAAACCATTGTCCATTTATTATGCATGTCCAAAGTTTTTAAATTATTATATTTGCGTAACATTAAGGTACATTATGATTAAAAGTCATTTTATGAAACATTTTTTCTGAGTGCTAAGAATGACATATATATTTTAAATGAGAGTTTACATATTCTCCCTCATAAGAGAATCGAAGCCAGCAAAGATTTAAAGGAGGCAATCTAATTTAATGGCTTACAATTATAGTTGATGAAGAAACGTGTTAATCAGGAAAAAATAACTCAAATGACTTCTGTTGAAAAATACCATGAAATCAGAGCAAGTAAAATGAGAATTCTTAGCTTTATTTTTTTCCCCATATTGATATAGTAGAAAAGACATATGCTAAGGAGAGTATCAAGCAAATGGATTCCCATTCTAAAAGTACACCTAGATTGTTTGAAAATTATGTCTGTATAAAAGGAGCAAAACTATGTGTGGAACTGTTTAGGCTGTTGTGAATACAATGACTAAACGTAGTGTCATAGCTCATGAAAATGAAAACAAAATGAGTCCTTAAATCAAATTTACAAAGTAAACTGAAGAGTCTGTTCTATCTCAGCAGTTCCTAACAATGTGCTGTCATGAATTATGAAAGGTCATAATAGGATTTTTTTGTCATGTTGTGAAATTATGCTCTATTCAAAATGTGAAATACTATTGCAAAAGACATAAAAACTTTCATCATGATCTACGACTGTCAATCTCATAATAATAAAAAGAAGATCAAGTGATAGTAAAGAGACGATATTTAATATGTATTTTTATGAAATTGTATATAGGTTCAATATAGAGATTTAGAGCATTTTTTGACCTTGAATTGTGTTTGTGGACTGTCTTCTGGTGATAAATGAAACTCATTCACAAACAGTGTAGCAAGGTGTCTGGAAAAAGGATTAGCTCGAATTCTGGAAAAGGTAAGAAATGTTTATCTCACCAAATCAAAAGAATTGTATGAAATGGAGGTAGAAATGATTTGGAGCTAACAAGAAATTTTATAAACCACTGAACAGGACTAATCTAGAATGTTTTTCAGGTTTTCTAAATGACAATGGACACTTGATAAAGAGAATAATAAAGATTTTGAGGCACCTAAGAAAATAAACTGGTAGAAATCTTTGTATTGACCATATCAGATTCAAAAAATGATTTTGATATAAAAAATCAAGTACAGTATTATTTCAGTCTGCTAACTTGAGTGAAATTAAAATAAAAATTAAAATGACATTCCACACTCTCATTCTTGCCACAGGACTTCTTTTGGTGTGTTAGCACTTAGTCAAAAAGGGATATTCTCACATTTCTAGTGCCTGGATTTAAATGGAAAAGTGTTGCTATCTCATGGCAAAACTAATGGTCTGTTTAAACGGCAAGAACCATACTTTTCAAGTCATATTTGTGGTCTCAGAATACCTGTGAAGAGCTTCCACTTCACAAACACATCTCGATTGGAAAATAGAGTCACTATACATTTAGGAACCCTGAGGCTGGCATTTCCAAATATATAAATTCACTTTTTTCCCCATAGTTTATCTACATTCTCTGTCTTGTCCTATGTGTACCTAGCTTGTATTGTTGAAGAAAGATTCATAATAAATATTGTTAAATAAAAATGTACATTCAGTGAAAAATATTTATTACAACATAGAAAGACTTCAGATTGCTCCAACATTTTTTGGGCACATCAAGTCTGTAATATAATTTTTTTGTTGGTAATGATAATGTTGATTTGGTTTTCATTGTCATCACAGATTCGGATGTAATTTCCCATAGTATAACAGGAAAAAATGCAATTTGTAATGCTGACCACCTGTTTTTCAGGTTACTATATAAGACATATGTAAGTAATTTGTTTATCACATGCAGTGTTAAAAAATGCTTTGAATGAGTTACATGGTGCATGAACTCTCCGGCTCATGCACTTCCTCCGTCATTCTACGCACAATGAAGACATTGATACTATCTGATTCCTATAATTATGTGTTTGTGACAAGTGTTTAAGATTTAAATTAGCAATGGAACTTCAGTATAACAAAAGAAAAAAAAAGTTCTAGAGTCAGGAAATTTGGATTCTGGATTAGACTTTACTACCAATTAGTTTGATAACCATGGCATTACTTGCATGGGTGTCTCAGTTTCTCCTTCAGTAAAATGAGATTCACATAACTTTTCCAGTATATACAGATTATTGGAAGTGTGACAAAGTCCTATACAACTTATATATGATAGCTTATTTTCCTGAAACTCAAGACATATTTCTAGATAATAAATTGCAAATGTAGTAAAGTTCCCATCTTTCTGTATAAATACTCAGTCTGATACTTGGTGAGTGCGGAAAAGATTTGGAAAACCAGACAATGAATCTATCAATTTTTTCCCCAAGGGTGCTCTTTTGTTGATTCTAGGGTTTTGCTCATTCACTCCATTTTATGGTAAGACCATATTCTTATCAAATGATTTAGATGAGCAGGTGGCATGTGTTTTGCATCTGTCTCATGAGGAGGTGAAATACGCTACATGAGTCTTTCCAAGGACACACACCAGAGCTCCCTATAACGAGAGGTGCTGTCTCTTCCTCTTCCAGTTTTTCTGTTTAGCTGGGCTCCAATGCAGCATCAGGCCTCTGACTGTTATTCCCTGCTTTCTGTTTCTAGAGGCTTGAATGCAGCCTTCAGTCAGTACATTTTAAAATTTGCTCTTTGGTCATTTCCACCCACATTGCCATAGGGAGACAAAGCTTGAAAAAGTAGCATTGGGGATGAAAGGAATTAAACATACTCCAATATTTTAAAGAAAACCAATTGGCCCTTTTCTCTCTTTTGTCTCTTTTGTTGTTTTTCACACAGCAGCTGAACCGACATTCACTTTCTACCACCGATCCTAGGAAATCCCACAGCCATCCCTGGGCCATCGGAGAAATGAGTCTAAGCTAGCCATTCTCTCTAGCTAGCTGGTTCTTGTCATGGTCATTGATGCAGCTCTCTACTTTTCATCTCTGTGAATAAAACTGGCCAACTCTTCATTAGTTAAGCTCTCCTGGATGACTGAATGCCACAGTAATATTTCCCAAAGATGTCCAGAGAGGAATTGAAAGGGCTCAGAGTAAGAAAAAACAAATAAAATCAGTGAAGAGTGACAGACAAGTAATCCCGAGTTTGATTGCTTGCCCATATTTAAATGTTGAAGTGGAAAATTCCCAATTCTGCTACAATGCAGCTACCTCCTGGAGACCCATAAATTCAAAGGTGATTGGTGAAGCTGATTCTAAGAGTCATGTTGTGGCTGAAAATAAGAAAGCCAAAATAGTTTGTAGCTTAAAATTTGAAATCTCTCCTATTTCTTTTTTTTTTTGGTTACAGATTTAAGGGTTGCTTTTAATTTTTTTTTAATTTAAAACTAAATATTATCTATGTTCATCAATGCAAGATAAGAACAAGCAAAATATAATTAAATAAAATGATATTTAAAAATCTATCACACATTTAGATTACATTTTCTCCAAGTTAGTTGGGCCCTCAAAATTTAGTTTAACTCAACATCCAATTCCACTACTTTTGCAGAAAGTTCTGATTCTAACTTGCCTTGAAAATCTTCAAGATAAGTATTTGTGATTCCTTTGGCTGTCCTTTCAATATCTGAAAAATTTTAACCCAATAGCTACTAAGTGTCACCCTTTCTTGGAGGTAGAAATGATCTAGATAGGTCATTTCTAAAAAACATTTTTTTTTATTTTAGAAAAATTTAAACAACATGTCAAAAAACTAATATGGCAAACTCCTTTTCATTCATCACTCAGAATTAGCCAACATTAAGAAATTGTCATTCATACTTACTTCAGAACAATTTTAACATAGCAGAAACAGTAGAAAAAGGTAAAACACTCTCTATAGTACTCCTCAACCCCATTTCCTTCACATGCTTCCCAGAGAAAATTATTATAAATTCAATGTATATTATTTTAATTGATGTTTATGTACTTTAATACTACATATGAATTCATAAAAATGTAGTTTTGTTTTTTTAATGTGAATTCTCTCACACCGTAAGTGTATTTTTTCAACTATGGTTTATTCTTGTTTCAATATTTATCAATATTGGCTCATATCCATCCAACTCATTTATTTATTTGAACTCAGATATAGTGGTCTACTGCGTGGTTATTTTGTCTTTATCTATTCACAGTCACTATGCACTTATGTGGTTGTTATTATGTTTCTAACCAAAAATGGTGTTATGAATGTTGCTCTGCAAGCCTTCTATAGACCTAGATGTAAAATTTCTGAGTTGGCATAGTACTCTTAATAAAATTGTTGAAAATCCCTTTAAAATATATGTAGTGGCCGGGCGCGGTGGCTCAAGCCTGTAATCCCAGCACTTTGGGGGGCCGAGACGGGCGGATCACGAGGTCAGCAGATCGAGACCATCCTGGCTAACATGGTGAAACCCCGTCTCTACTAAAAAAATACAAAAAACTAGCCGGGCGAGGTGGCGGGCGCCTGTAGTCCCAGCTACTCGGGAGGCTGAGGCAGGAGAATGGCGTGAACCCGGGAGGCGGAGCTTGCAGTGAGCTGAGATCCGGCCACTGCACTCCAGCCTGGGCGACAGAGCGAGACTCCGTCTCAAAAAATAAATAAATAAATAAATAAATAAAATAAAATATATGTAGTGAACTATATTTCCCCTAACAGTATATGAATTCCTGTTATCTCACATTGTCTCCAGTAATTTGCAATTTTTAAATTTTTCAAATCATATGGCTAAGAGAGAAACATATCCCTGTTGTTTTCTTGATGAATAGTGATTTGAGTATCTTCTTATGTGTTTATTTTCCAAATGACTTTTGTCTTACATGAAATGATATACATTGCTGATATAGAACGGTGTGATCTCTTATTGATTCAGTAAGTTCTCTTTACACTTGGATAATGACCATTTTTTTCCAGTGATAAGCAGTGTAAATGACACCTTACCATCTGCCACTTGTTTGGAATTTGTTGAAATTTTAGCAATACATTTACTTTAATTTCTGTAATCAAATTTATTATTCATTTATGTGTTGTGTCTTCTTTATATGTGTTTTAGGAAATTATTTTTTTCCAGAATCATAAAGATATTCACATATATTTTGTTTGTTTACTGTTTATGTCTTGTCTTTTTTTCTTCTATGTTTTATCTGTATAATTTGAGAGACAGTTTTTTCTCTGTTTTATATAGACAACCAACATTTCATTGGGTGATTATCCATATGGTAATCTTTCAGATAAAAATCATCAACTTATTTTGAGTCTTCTTTCTTCTAGGCTTACCATTCTCAGTTTCTTCATCTGCTTCTCCTTGTAGTTTTTAGTCTCTTTAATATTGTAATTGCTTTCCTTAGAGTGTGCCCCAACTTTTCTATATCTGTTCATGAATATGCTAAACAGAACTTCACAGAATAAATTATTGTATGATTGACTTATTTAATACAGAATAGAATTATTCCTCCTTTGCTTCAGATGTTGTATTGCTCTTAATGCAGCCAAAATTCTATTACTTTTCAGTAGTCACATTACACACTTGAGTCCTTTTGAGCTTCTGCCAACAAAAACCCTTTTGTCCTTTTATACATGATACTGTTTACAATGCCTTCTTTTTCCAATTCTTGGTAAGTTTGCTGGAATTTAATATATTGATAGTTTTTAAATTAATATCAATTAAACTTTTAAATCATAGCACATGTGGTTTTAATTTGACATGAACTAGTTCAATTCTGATTCTGTCATCTAATATTCCATTCTCCAAGTTGTGTGTGTGTGTGTGTGTGTGTGAGAGAGAGAGAGAGAGAGAGAGAGGAAAGAGTATTTTCCATTTAGCTCCATTTAGAATTCTAGCTCGTTTTCTCAATGTGATAAACTATGTTAAGTTGGACACTTTTTTCATGTTCCAGAATATCTGCAAAATGGGGATTACAATATTTATGTCTCACTGTGTGAGTCTTAAATTAAATATTAAATTCTTAAATTAGATATAAAGACCCAACACACACTATCAGGCTTAAAATGGGGACTTGTTAAACATTATTTTCCCTCATTCCTATACTAAAAGACATGTGTATGTTTGGGTGTGTGTTTTTGGGTGTGTATTATGATTGCTTTTACTTGAGAAACTGATTAAATTGGTTTTTGTTCTCTTACATTTTAATTCCTGCACCTCAGCTGTTCTCAGAAGCATAGGATGATAGTCCCAGGTTTTCAGTGCATTTTGCCATGCTATTTCACCATCTTTGCTTAAGAGATTTTCTCTTCCCTTCCCATGAGAACTGACCTGCTATTGGTGCCATTAATGCCATATCCCTGCCACCTCATTACTGTGTTAGTCCATTTGCAATACTGTAAAGGAATACTTGAGGCTGGATAATTTATAATGAAAAGAGGTCTATTTACCTCATGGTTCTACAGGCTATACAAGCATAGTACCAACATCTGTTCAGCTTCTAGTAAGGCCCAGGCAGCTTTTACTCATGATGGAAGGCAAAGGGGAGCTGGTGTGTCACATGGTGGGAGAGGGAGCACGAGAGAGAGAGTGGGGCAGAGCCACATTATTTTAAACAACAGATGTTGCACAAACTCAGAGCAAGAACTCAGTTATTACCACAAGTAGAGCACCAAGCTGTTCATGAGGAATTCTCCTCCATGACACAAACACCCACCACTAGACCCCAGCTTCAGCATTGAGGATCACATTTCGACATGAGATCTGGAGGGAAGAAACATCCAGACCATATCAACTGCTTATCTTGTCTATTAAATTAGATTATACCATATCAAATATTTAGTAGCTATTTTATGTAATTCACCAGTGGTTAATGATGATTTAATAATTAATTACTTTTCTGAGACAACAATTTGAAAAAAGAGAGACATAAAAGATTAAATAAATTTTAGGATTTCAGAAGGAAACATTAACATACAGATTCATATACATATATTTAACTTTGCTGACCTGTGATGAGAGGCTGAAACTCTCCCACTGCCTATCAAAATAAAGTTAATGGAGAGTTGTACTAAGGAATGCTTCAATTTAACATCCAGGTAAAATAAATAGATTTTTTAAGCCTGTCTGTGGTTTTGACATATTATTTAATAAGAGCAGTGCCATAAGTTGTCTAAATAGTTTCAGGCTGTGTATATGATGATGATACATTACCACTAAACTCAATCATGCCCACCCACCAAAAAAAAAAAAAAAAAAAAAAAAACCCCAAAAAACATGGAAATTTAAAAATCCCTGAAAATTGGTGGGACTAGAAAATAAGTGAGTGCTAGGAAACTGTGCTATTTACATCAGCCCAGAGACCTCCCTGCTTTCCAGACCTCATGAGCAAACCTTGGCATCTTTATGCCTAATTGGCATCTCACCCTCAGGGGTTTTCATTGAATTTTCTACTTGGCTGACATATTTGAACAGTGTTGGCTTCAATATTTGAAAGAGAGCTTTAATCTCATAAAGGTGATAGACTGCTGTCATCCTCAGACAAAGTATCTGTCACAAAATGTTCTGAACAATACAACAGATTCAGATGCTAGTTTGGGGCTGACTCTTAAGTTTATGTATTTCTCAGATGTTCTCATCTTGTCTTCATGCAACAACAGAATGGGTGTTTATTTACTTTTTAGTATTTAAACAAAACTGTTGCTTAAAAACATTGTAACATGAATTTGCACACATTAATACATATTTTGTAAGTCACTTTAAAATACAACATATCCCTAAGTTAAGTATTAGATCATTACTGCCTGATCTTGACTTTCTTAGAGGTCACAGAGTTCTGAATTTCATCATTCTGAAACTTAACATATATGTTTATCAAAGGATTAATTTCATTTAAAGAACAAGACATTTTTAGAGACTGCTAAGCACTTCAATTTTAGAACTATAATTTGGTTGATTTGCAGAAGGGAAAAATACAGGTTCAGTTCACAAGGGAGGCTTTGAGCACTCAATTCAAAAGTTCATATTTTATTTGAAAGGCCAAAGGAACTCTCAAAGTTTTTGAGGTAGAGGAGATCTGATTCTTAAAAGATCAACCTGGTTACTTTGTACGTAAACTTGGTAAAATTGATTGTGGGAGGGACAATGAGAATGAGAAGGGATCTCAAACAGGCAGGGACTGAAGTGAGCTGTCCAGGAGGTACTAAGTCAAGAGGATTTTATCACTGGTTAACAAAGTTTACAGATAGGAGGCATTATGTGGGTTAAAAAAAATACTGCATAAAATAAAATTCAATGTGACTCCAAGGTTTCAAGTCTTGATTTCTGTGAGCCAGACTGCCTGAATTTAAATTCCTACCCTATTATTTAGTATCTGGAGGACCCTGGGCAAAACTCCCTGTGTTGCAATTTCCTTATCTGTATAATGGGGATGATAACAATTGTGGCTGTATTGTAGGTTGTTGTGTGAATAAAATGAATTTGTATATGTAAAGCTGTTGGAGTGGTTCCTGGTTCATAGAAGGAGAAATAATAGCCATATTGGAAACCATTCCTATTTTGTTAGCATTCAACATCACCAATGAATAAGGTCAAGTTTATATTTAAAGAGAGGAAGCAGCATTCTACAATGTAATATTATACTTAAGTTTGCAAGATATTTTGCAAAATTCTATCTAAAGGCTTTTCTTACATGGAAAGATGGTAGCCAAGACGCTTGTGAGCATTTTCCTGCACTGGTGTTTCATTGTCTAGCCATTATCACAGTTAAAAGTTCTTTGAGGTGCATTTAGCATCACAATTGTATACATTAGCAAATAAACTAAATGGGGTTATATGATTTATCTGAGATCATACCTAGTGAGAAGTAGATTCAATACTTGAACTGTTCCTAATTCAGAAGTTCACAGAGTTTCTTTTTTAGCCCTTCATTTCAGAGATGCAGTATTTTCAAGCAATTAGTATAAAGCTACTTTATGGCCTACAATCAGAATATCTTAGGTCAACTCCAAACTCCATCCCCAACCCAGGTAAATCATAGTTGTTTCATAATAGCTTAAAGACTACAGGACTCCAGTATAGGGCTGTTTACACTACACCTCATTTTAAATATGTTCTTTTTTTCTGTAGACAAGTAAAGCACTACAAACACACACAGGTGATGTAGGTAATGTCTGTATCTATGCACATAGATGCTAATATGGTAAAGACCTACTTCAGTTCATTTATATTCTGCCTCCTTAGGTTTTAACAAGTGACCCCTCTATAATCTTGCATGTACACATTCAAATATTAACCTAGTAGAGAGTTTGCTTTTCAAAATAAATTCAAGGACAGTAGTTAAGGTGGAAGATTCACAGATAGAGATTTATCTTTTTTAAAAAAAAATCTAAATCAATACAACTTTTGAGTAAGGGAAACAATAGTGAGCATTGTGCTTCTTGTAATCCTATGATCAAGTAAGGGGTGAAACATATTTTTCTGGACTCTATTGCTATTCAGTCATGTAAATGGCCTAAAGCAAATTGGAAGGAGCAAACCTTTCAACCATGTCAGATTCCAGGGGCCTGTATACACACAGTCTCAGATCTTGGCAGCCTTTCCACCAGTCTTTTACCACTGAGTCATGCCTGTGTTCAAGATGATAATTAGCATCATCAGAAATGTTGCTCAGCCAAAAGCAATACATTCTTCTGCTGCTCTAATTTAACTTCCTCTGGGCCTTGGCTGACTGAATGACAAAGTTCTATTTTTATTATATTTGACACATCATTCTTGGTATTTTTTTTCTCTAGGGAAATTCACACAACCATTTTAAGTTTACATGCTTCGTTTATATATTAAAACTGCCAGACACATTTGGGGCAACACCAGGAAAAATTTTTTTCTTGTTTTGGTTTAAGAAGCTGAGCTCTTAAACCATCCTTCCTTCTTCTCTTCCTTCCTTCCTTCTTTCCTTTCTACTTTCATTTCTGCCTCCCCTTCCTATCCCATATGTATTGTCTCTCTTCCATTGCTCTCTCTTTACTTTTAATAAGGAAGAATAAATTCCAGAATATTCCTTGGTAATGACCAGTGAAGTTTAGGTGGTGATTGTTCAGATTACACAGAATCAAAGATCTGAAATCCATTATAGAGGATTGAATACATACCTACCTCCTATAAAGCTTTTGAATTGTTTGATTTCAGAGAAAACACTACAAATTTGACCCAATAACCTTTGATAATTTCAAATTTCATGGTTATTAATCACATTTTCAGCAAATAACCGTGAGCTTGTATTATTTACCCTGCACCAACTGCATATGCAATGCACATATTCCTTTTAAGTCTATTTATGATGTTTATCCTCTTCTTTTGACATAGAGGGTCAGTTCTCATCAGTTGAAAAGTGTTTAGCAATGCCTCCCACTATATTGAAAACTAAAAATAAAATCCTAAGTCCCCACTGACTGAACAGACCCCTTCTTGGCCAAAGGGATCCCAGAAATACCTTACAAACTGAATTCCTGGTCATGATGGGAAGGGAGATTGGACATACCTTGTTATATTCCCTCTCTTTTGGAGTTTAGGAAAACTGACGAGTGTTAATGTTAAAATAGACATCAAAAGACTAACAAAATAGATTATTTGTGACAAGAAGATACCAAAATATAAACATGACTTAAGGTGGTGCCAGACAAGAGTTAGGCCACTCACTTCTGCAGGTCACTCTGACCCAGTATATTGGCTAACAGGCTGCCTTATCGTAAAGATTTCATTCTGTTGACTCCAAATTTTTAGACAGAGCTTTAATATTTTAAACAATTGCCAATTAAGGAATATCTGAATCCATCCATAACCTGAGAGCTCCCACATCAAGATATCTCACCTTTCTGGTTAAATCTATGCATATGTCTTTCTTTGCCTGCAACTCCTGTACTCTTGAAACATATAAAAGCATACTGTAACCCAGCCACCTAGGGGATACCTCCTCAGGACTTTTTGAGACTCTGTTTCCTCAGACCATGATCACTCATATTGTTTCAGAATAAACTTCTTTAAAATATTTTATAGTTTGTTTTTTCCATTTATGGTATTAAAGTTACAACTTTATATACATTTAAAACATGCACAATTAATTTCATGTGACCTTTATAACTAAATGATAGATCTATTCACAGAAATGGATTTTTTAAATATGTATCATTTATAAGAACATATATGTACCTATCAACATATTATATATATATATATTTGAGCAATTGTTCATCAATATAGAACGTTTGAGAAAAAGGACTGTAATAATGTGATAAATAGTACAATGAGATATTTTGGGAAACAAATTAATATGTGACCTATAAAAATATTTTTAAAATAAACTTGGGACTAATTATTTTCATAAGTCAGAAAACATATTTTAAGTAATGTACCTACTCACTAGGAAGGTCAATGTTATGCTAAATATTAGAAAATGTTTTATGGTAATTGTTTTACTGTGCATTAGCTACCCCAAACCTTGGATCACATGGCAGTAGAAATACGTAAGGTACTGCTGAATGATAATATAGGGATTTACAGGAAACCAAGTAAAATGAACTTTGATGGGAAGCTGGATAAATCATTAGTTTCAGATTTCTCCATATCAGAAGCTTTCAAATTGGTCTCCATATGAGCATGAGACTTCTTTGGTATAGCCTCCATGGAGGTTTTGTCCTGGAGAGAATTTGTGTCAACCTTTCCGATTTAAAGCAGGTCATATTGGTTTTGACTTGTTTTATTTTATTTTATTTCTTTTATTTGGTATGTGGGAGATGGAGCCTCGCTCTGTTGCCCAGTGCAATGGCACGATGTCGGCTCACTACAACCTCCACCTCCCAGATTCAAGCAGTTCTCCTTCCTCAGCCTCCCGAGTAGCTGGGACTACAGGCGTATGCCATCAGCCCAGCTGATTTTTTGTATTTTAGTAGAGTCGGGGTCTTACCATGTTGCCTAGGCTGGTCTTGAACTCCTGAGCTCAGGCAATCCGCTCGCCTCAGCTTCCCAAAGTGCTAGGATTACAGGCATCAGCCACCATGCCCGGCCTTGACTTGTTTTAGGTATTATAATTTCCCACAAGATTTTCTTAGAAATATATATCTTTACTATTAAAAGAGTGATGGAAACCAGTGATTCAAATGTTCTCTATGTCTGCTTTTCCATAAAAATCTTTAAGTGCTTTGTACTTGTAGGTCTGAGCCCTTTATTGGGGCATAATACTCTCCCTTGTTCTTTCCCATGCCTGCATTTAAAGCTCCCAGCAAATTGAACTAAACTATATGTATTCCTCTTGTGCTTTCTCAGGTTTCCATTTTTAAATACATTGTTTTTATTTCCTTGGACCTGACTGTCAATTTTCCCATGCTTACCTCGTTTTTCTTTAGTTTTTGTCAAGTCATGATTAACAAAGCACTTGCAATTGTCTTGTTACTGTTTCCAGGGTTTAAATATTTATTCAACTTTATTGTGTTTACCTGATTGTCTGTCTTTTTCCTGTTCTAATTTTAAAGGCTTTTCAATTCTGTCTGTTGTTCTTAATATAGAGTTTAGTACACATCAGACAGTAAATAAACAATGCCACATGAACGAGAACCTTAGTAACATTTTTGCAAGGGAGTATGGGAATGAGCCAGCTTCCTCAAGATGCTGACAATCAAATATTTAATGAACGCTAACTGTGTCTTCAGCACTGAGTAAAGGACAGCTTACTGAACAATAGTTCATTACTGTAAACCGCTCTGCTCCGTGGAACAGGAACAAAGCAAAATACAAAATGATGGCTGGGCCTGATGTGCTTCAGGCCTCAAACTGGCCACTGTTTTTCAATCCTGACTGCACTAGAATCACCAGTGACTTTCAGTTACTCTTAATAGTCCCCATTCTAAAGCAATTATAAAAACAAGACTGGAGAATGAATATGGAGTCTGAGGATCAATTTTTTAAAAGTTCTCCAGACACTTCTACCTTAATGCAAGAATGAGAGTCATCCCCGAAGTGTTCCTTATTCTTCTGAGTGAGAGGAGACTCCTTTCTATAAGATAGGAACTGGAGTGGCATTCCCTGATCCTGAAGGGGTATACAAAGCTACAGTTTACCATCGTTTGGGGCAAACACTTAAAGACAATTTTGAGATACAGAGAAATGGGACAACAAAACACAGCTGGTGACCAGTCACTAAAACGTACTGTTCTCCAGCTATGGGTTAAATATTGCAATATCAGTGACCCAACAATGAAATAGAAATCCAAAATATCACTACAAGATTTATTCCTGGAATGGTGGCCAGGACACTGGTGGAGCCAAAACAAATTTTGTTAGAAAATGAGGAATGAATACAGAGCAAGATAAATTAAACAAACAAGAAGACCTCCTGTCTAACATGAGATTGCAAATAAAAATGGAAAGAAATACATCAAAACTACAATGATATATTATCTCACACCAGTCAGAATAGCTATTATTAAAAAGTCAAAAAAAAAAAAAAAAACCACCAAAAAGCAGATGTTGGCAAGACTGTGGTGAAAAGGGAATGCTTATTCACCATTGGTGGGAATGTAAATTAGTTCAGCCACTGTGGAAAGCAGTTTGGAGCTTTCTCAAACAACTTAGAGCTACCAACAAGACACATGCACTCATATGTTTATTGAAGCACTATTCACAATAGCAAAGACTTGGAATCAATCTAGATGCCCATTAACAGTGGACTGGATAAAGAAAATACAGGAATTTTTTTTTTTCAAGATGGCAGATTGGAGGCATTGTTAGCATGCCTTTCTCACCTGGAAAGACAAAATAGCATGTAGAGATTCACACTGTGAACTTTTTTCGAGGAAGCAACACAGGAACTTAACAGGAAAACTGAAAGAAATCACAGACCCTTTGAAAGAAGCAGCAGGTTGCAACCTACACTGTAAACCAGGCAGAAAACTAAGTTTTCAGAGTGTGAGAGGGAACTGCCTGCAGGATAAACACTCCCAGGGGGAAACCTGGCAATTCAACCCACAAAGGAAGGCCTTAACCCTACCCAGTACTGGAAAGGATTTAGGGAGTGCTGGGGAAAATAAAGTAGAAGCAGCAGCAGGAAGAGCCTTGCATGCTTTCCCAGTCTCCAACAGGGGTGGACAGAAGCCATTTATGATTCTACCCCTCATCAGAGCTGGTGCCAGTACTCAGTACTGGGAGATTTGATGACAGATCACATCACTGGATCCCTTGCAGGCATTCCACAGCACTAGCCTGAAGTATGGCATCCCCACTCGGTGGTGAAACTCAGAGGAGCAGCAGCATTTATGCTAGTCTTGCTCTCAGGGACTCCTACTCCTAGGGAAAGGGGGAGTACATCTCATCCAGGGAGCACCCCATAGGACAAAAGAATTCAGATAGCAGGCCTTGAGTCCTAGAACTTTCCTCTGTTGGGAAGTTTATTTTAGCAGAGGTGCAGGTGCAGTGCTGGGCTCGGTGGGGAAAGTGTGCAGCTCTGCCCCAATAGTCAGGTAGCCCTGGTGCTCATGAAAGGTCTTGGTAAAGGGGTCTTTCCTCTGCCCCACATCCACCCCTGCAGACACAGCTTGCACAGTTGGGGCTTCTTCCATGGGAGCTCAGCCTGGGTGCATGTATAGATAGCCTTTCTGGAACACCTCAGGGTGACTGCATCCCCACAGGTGGAGTGCCATCCAGGTTAAGGCTTGCATGACATGTAAAGCCACAGTTCCTCTCTTCTTGAAACATGAACATTCCTGCAGATAGAAAGGAGCAGGGAGTATAACTGGGAGAATCACTTTCCTGCTGAATTGGCAGGGGAGCTGAGGTGGCTCCCACTCCTCCCCATGATAAGACCTCAGTATGCTTCACTGAGAGGTCTCCCTACCACCTCTGTCAAGGCTGGGACCTCTGCCCACCATTGGGTATTTCATTTACCCAAATGCCTTAGCCACAATCAATTTCTATGTAAGAACACTCCACCTACTGGCTCAAGGCTTGAACTATTCAACCCAGTAAATACTGTGGAAATATAAATACATTTAAAAAGGCACACCATAGGAGAATGAGGTAAGTTTCAAGAGACCTCTGCCATTCCATCCTCATAGGAGATACTGAACTTACTCATACACTGAGCACATCGCTACTACAACCAGCCTCTGAGAAAGCCATCATACAAAGACTCTCTATGACCAAGAAACTTGCACAGTCTTCACTCCTGAAAACACCAAGAGCCAAGCTAGGCTATGATAAACTATAAACATTAAAGTCACATCCTTAAGGGAGAAAATAAATTAAATACAATCACATTGAAAATAAAGTCAAGAACAATGATAAGAATACCCAAGTGAGAAGGAATCAGAATAACAATTCTGGCAATATGACAAAACATGGTTCTATGACTTTCACAAAAGATCACACTAGCTTTCTAGCAATGAATCCAAAGCAAGATGAAATCTTTGAAGTATCAGATAAAAAAATTCAAAAGGTTGATTATTAAACTACTTCAGGAGATACAAGAGAAAGGTAAAAACAACATAATGACATTTAAAATAGCAAGTCAAGATATGAATGAAAACTTTTCTAAAGAAATGACTTTTTTTAAAAAAACAAAGGAAAAACAATCAGAACTTCTGGAAATGAATAACATATTTAGGGAACTACAAAATTCAGTGGAAAGTTTTAACAACAGACTAGATCAAGTAGAAAAAAGGATTTCAAAGCTCAAAGACACGGCTTTTGAATTAACCCAATCAAACAAAAATAAAGAAAAAAGAATCTAAATAAATAAACAAAATCTCCACGAAAGATGGAATTATATAAAATGGCCAAAACTAATAATAATTGGTGTTTCTGAGGTAGAAGTAAAGGTAAAATGTTTGGAAAAATTATTCAAAGGAATAATTGAGTAAAACTTCCCTGGCCTTGGTAGAGATATCCAAGTACAAAAAGCTCAAAGAACTTCTGGGATTCATTGCAAAAAGTATATCACCAAGGCATATAACCTTCAGGCTATTTAAAGTCAACATGAAGAAAAGTATTCAAAGAACAGTGAGAAAAAAGCATCAGGTAACCTATAAAGGAAAACCAGCAGACTAACAGCAGACTTCTCAGCAGAAACCTTACAAGCCGGAAGGGACTGGGGTCCTATTTTTAGCTTCCTTCAACAGAAAAAGTGTCAACAAGAACTTTGTATCCAGCAAAACTAAGTTTCATAAATGAAGGAGAAATAATTTTTAGATAAACAAATGCTGAGGGAATTTGTTACTAACAGACTAGCCCTACAAGAAATGCTGAAAGTTTCAAATATTGAAACAAAAGGTTGATATGCACCAGAATACAATGTATTGAAAGCATACAACTCACAGGGCCTATAAAACAATAATACAACAAAGACTACAAAGTAGGTACTAATCAACATGAAGACTGAAACATTACCTCATGTCTCAATGTTAAATGTGAATGGCCTAAATGTACCAATTAAAAGATATAGATTGGGAGAATGGATAAAAAAATTAAAAACCAATTATCTAATTATCTGCTGTCTTCCAGAGACTTACCTAATAAATAAGGATTCATATAAGCTCAAAGTAAGGGAGTAGAAAAATATATTCCACATAAAGTAAGCAGGAGTACTTATTCTTTTATCAGATAAATCATACTTAAAAGCAACAGTGGTAAAAAAAACAAACAAACAAACACACACACACACACACACACACAAAAGATCATTATATAATGAAAAAAACAATCCAATGAGAAGATATTACAATTTAAAATACTTATATACCTAACTGTGGCACTCCCAGATTCATAAAATAATTACCACTAGACCTAAGAAATGAGATAGACAGCAACACAATAATAGTGGGTATTTTAACACTCCACTGACAGCACTAGACAGATCATTGAGACAAAAAGTCAACAAAGAAACAATGAACGTAAACTACACTCTAGAAAAAATGGACCTAGCAGATATTTACAAAACATTCTACCCCAGAACTGCAGAATATGCCTCCTTCTCATCAGCACATGGAACATTCTCCAAGTAGACCATATGATAGGCCACAAAACAAGTCTAAATAAATTCTAATAATCATATCAAGTATTTCTTAGACCATAGCAAAGTAAAACTAGAAATCAGCTTCAAAGGGAATCACAAAACTACAGTAACACATGGAAATTAATCTGCTCATGAACCATTTTTGGGTTAATAATAAAATCAAGATGGAAATTAAAAATTTCTCTGAAATGAATCACGATAGTGACAGAAGGCATCAAAGTTCTGAGATACAGCAAAAGCATTGCTAAGAGCAAAGTTTATAGCACTAATTGACTACATCAAATAGTCTGGAAGATTACAGATTTACAACGTAAGGTCACATCTCAAAGAACTAGAGAAACAAAAAACAAATCAAACCCAAAGCTACCAGAAGAAAAGAAACAACAAAGATCAGAGCAGAACTAAATGAAATTGAAACAAAAAAGACAATACAAAAGATAAATGAAACAAAAAGTTGGTTCTTTGAAAAGATAAATTGATCAATGATTAGCTTGATTAAGAAGAAAGATGAAAACAATCTCAATTGTAAACAAAAATGGAGATGTTACAAATGACAGCACAGAAAGACAAAAGATCATGCGAGACTACTGTGAACACCTCTATGAAAACAAGCTAGAAAATCTAGATGAAATGGATAGATTCCTGCAAACATACAACCCTACTAGATTAAATCAGAAAGAAATAGAAACCCTGAACTGATCAATAACAAGCAGTGAGTGAATCAGTAATAAGAAAATTGCCAACAACAAAAAAAGCCCAGGGCCAGACGGATTCACAACTGAATTCTGTAAGACAGTCAAAGAATTTGTACTAATCCTACTATTCCAAAAGATTGAGAAATAGGTAATCCTCCCTAAGTCATTCTGTGAAGCCAGTATCACCCTGATACCAAAACCAGGAAATGACATAACAACAACAACAGCAACAAAACTCTATTGACCAATATCCCTGATGAACATAGATGCAAAAATCCTCATCAAAATGTTAGCTAACCAAATCCAACAGCACATCAAAAAGATAATACACCATAAACAATTGGGTTTTATTTCAGGGATGCAGGGATAGATTAACATATGCAAGTCAACAAATGTGATACATCACATAAACAGAATTAAAAACCAAAACCATATAATTATCTCAATAGATGCACAGAAAGCATTTGATACAATTTCGCATCCCTTTATGACAAAAGCCCATAAAAAACTATGCATAGACAGATTCTACCTCAAAATAATAAACACATTGCCTGACAACCACACAACATCATACTGAATGGGAAAACATTGAAAGCATTCACCCTCAGAACTGGAAGAAGATAAGGATGTTCACTTTTACCACTTCCATTCAACATAGTACTGGAAGTCCTAGACCGAGCAGTCAGGCAAGAGAAATAAATAAAGGCCATTCAAATTGGAAAAGAGGAAGTCAAACTATCACTATTCACTGATGATATAATTATATACCTAGAAAACCCTCAAGACTACTCCAAAATGTTCCTAGATTTGATATATAAATTCAGTAAACTCTCAGGTTAAAAATATGAATGTACATGAATCAGTATCACTGCTATACGTCAACACTAACCAAGCTGAGAATCAAATCAATAACTCAATCTCTTTTACAATAGCTCTAAAAAATACCTAGAAATATTCTTAACCAAAGAAGTAAAAGATCTCTTCAAGGAGAACTACAAAATGGTGCTGAAAAAAAATCATAGGTGACACAAATAGAAGCACATTCCATACTACTAGATTGGAATACTCGATATCATGAAAATGACAATACTGCCCAGAACAATCTATACATTCAATGCCATTCTTATCAAAATATCAACATCATTTTTCGCATAATTCAATAAAAATAACCAAAGAACCCAAATAACCAAAGAAATCCTAAACAAAAATAACAAATCTGGAGGCATCATATTTCTTGACTTCAAATCATACTGAAAGACTATAATTACCAAAACAGCATGGCACCGGTATAAAAGTAGACACATAGACCAAGGCAACAGAATAGAGAACTCAGATATAAAGCCAAATACTTACAACTAACTGATCTTTAAGCATACAAAAACATAAATTGGGGAAAGGACACCCTATTTAGTAAATGGCACTGGGGAAAATGGTAGCCACATGTAGAAGAATAAAACTGAATCCCTATATGGCATCTTATTCAAAAGGCAACTCAAGATAGATCAAAGACTTAAATCTAAGATCTGAAAACATAGTAATTCTAGAAGACAGCCTAAGAAAAACACTTTTAAAACATTGACCTAGGCAAAGAGTTTTTACTAAGACCCTAAAAGCAAAATACAACGAAACAAAAAATAAATAAGTAGACCTAATTAAACTAAAAAGCTTCTGTACAGCAAAAGAAGTAATCATGATTATAAACAGACAAACAACAGAATGGGAGAAAATATGTGCAAACTATGTATTTGACAAAGGACTAATATCCAGAGTCCACAATAAAGTCAAACAAATCAGCAAGAAAAATATAATGCCATCAAGAAGTAGGAAAATGACATGAATAAACATTTCTCAAAAGAAGATATACAAATGATCAACAAACATATGAACACATTTTGCTCAACATCACTGATCATCAGGGAAATGCAAATTAAAATCCCAATTAAATACCACCTTACCTCAGCCAGAATGGCCATTATTAAAAAGTCAAAGAACATTAGATGTTGTCGTGGATGTGGTGAAAAAGGAAATGCTTCTACACCACTGGTGGAAGTGTAAAGTAGTAAAACCTCTATAGAAAACAGTCTGAAGATTTCTTAAAGAAATAAAAATAGATCTACCATTCAATCCAGGAATCCCACTACTGGGTATCTATCCAAAGGAAAATAAGTTATCTCAAAAAGACACCTGCACACATATGTTTATTGCACCACAGTTCATAATTGCAAAGATATGGTACTAATCTGTGTGCCCACAGAACGATGAGTGCATAAGGAAAATGTGGTATATATAAAACATGGAATACTCTCAGCCATAAAAAAGTAAAATAGTGTATTTTGCAGCAACTTGGATGGAGCTAGAGGCCATTATTCTGAGAGAAGTAGCTCAGGAATGGAAAACCAACTGCCTAACGTTCTCATTTGTAAGTGTGAGCTAAGCTATGGGAATGTAAATGCATACAGAGTGGTATAACGGACTTTGGAGACTCAGAAAAGTGAGGGTGAGAGGGCGTTGAGGGATAAAAATCTACATATTGGCTACAATATACTCTACTTGGGTGACAGGTACAATAAAATCTCAGATTTCACTACTATACCTTTTATCCGTGTAACCAGAAACAACTAGCACCCCAAAGCCATTGAATTTTTTTTAAATTATAAAAATAAAAAATTTTAAATATGGTATATACACGTCATGGAATATTACACATCTGTGTACATCATTGAATACTACACAGTCAATAAAAAGAACAAAATAATGTCCTTTGCAGCAACATGGAAGCCCCTGAGAGCCATTATCCTAAGCAACATAAAGCAGGAACAGATCAAATACTGCATGTTCTCACTTATAACTGGAAGCTAAATATTATGTACACTTAGACATAAAGATGACAACAATAGATGATGGGGACTACTACGGGGGGGAGGGAGTGGGGATGAGATTAAAAAACTACCTATTGGGTACTATGCTCACCACCTGGGTGACAGAAAAATTCATACCCCTAACTTCAGTGTCACACAGTATACATATTTGTGTGACAAACCTGCACATGTACCCCCTTGAACCTAAAAGTATAAATAAAAATATTATAAAAGCAAAAAGTCAATAAAAATGAGTGCTTTTATCCAACATTTGAAAAAGTTGTAGAACACATAATCAATATGATTTTGTTATATCCATAATTTATATCTTACAACCCATAATCAATCAGTGGGTAATAAAATATCTATATTTAAAATATCTATATTATATACAAATAAGTTATGAGAAATAATGTTTAGGTTCAGTTATTAAGTAGAACTTAATATTTTTTCCTTTTAAAAAAATGTGTGAAAGTTTATTTTTGAAAGGCATCTGATGCTGTATCAAATCTTTTTTTAATATTGCCTTGTTTTTCCTAACTTTCCTTGGTTAACTTCTTTCTCACCTTTTTGCAATCATTCTCTGTTTACCTTCTCTATTTCCATAGATGTTCATCTGATTTTATTTTCTCATTCAAAATGTGGAATTTTGATGACTAGATGTACTTCTTTAAGCTCAGATCTTCTGGACAGCTTTCTATTAACATGATGTTCTTCAAATACCCAAGGTCGAGGATCACCAGCACTTTAAGATTTTTTCCAGCAATTATGAAAGTATTCCTACATATAACTAGATCTTTGAATTATTATTTATATATTATGAATAATAACTAATTCTCCCATGAAATTAACTGTCTTAAAATAAATTTCATATACTATACAAATTGATATACATAAATTTCATAGTCCTAAGAGATGTATATTATTAACAATTTCATTAAACAACATGCATAAATGTCATCTGAAGAGTTCATTAATTATGTTTTTAAAGTGATGGGAAATTCCTGAGTTAGAAAATGTAAGTGAAATAAAACACAAATAATTCCTACATGCACACACACACACACACACTCCCGCGCACACACACACACGCATGTATAGGGAGGAGTCAGAGAAAAAGAGGGAAAAAGAAAGGTTGTGAGTATATATGCAAATATTATGATTACATGTTTTGTGTGTTTATAGATACAAATATGGTTAAGTGTTTTTGTCTACCTTGTTAAGGTACAATAATTTACATATTTCTGTATTTTTTTTTAGAAAAATAAATATCTCTATTCCCCTACCCATCCAACTGGCCAGAAATGCAATCTCAAGTATTTTACACACTCGCTTCTTTCTCTGTGGAATATACAAGAATCACAGAATTCCAAAAAAAAAAAAATAAATAATAAAATCACTCACACACCCACAACCAGCAAAAAACAAACCACATCTTTGGTCCACAGTAACTTTACTTTCTATTATTGTTCCTTCAGCTACATGTCTTTGTCAAGGAGTCTTGGCTGCTTCTCTCAAGTTTATTTTCTCCAATGATTGCCCATTCAATCTAAAAACCTTTTCCCCAGTCATTCACGTAGGCACTTTGTCTCTGGAACTTAGTTATAAATAAAACAAAAAAGGTATCTTCTTCATAGGAACTTACATTATATTGGGAAACATGAGAAGGACAATGAAAAGCTACTTGAGAAAGATTATTTTGGAACTCAACAACTGTTATCCAACAAGCAATGTGATAGAGAGCTAAGGAGGGTAGCTACGTAGCTATAATGATCAGAAAATAATATCTTTGAAAATATCATAATGAGATAAGATTTGGGTAATCAGAAAGTGAAATTAAATATATTTGAAACCCTAATTTGAACTTGTTACTGTAAAGGAACAGGACTTATGGAATATATGCAAAATATATTTTCATTTTTTGCCCCCTGTTGTCTTGCAAATGTTTTACTGCGTTAATTCTCATTTTGCCACTGGATAAAGACTCAGGGGAACTCAGGAATTTCCCATCACTTTAAAGAAATGCTAGCATCCTTCTAAATCAAGTGAATAATTACAAGTATTGTAATTGCCCAAAATATTGATCAATTTAAACCTTTATTCACAGATAACACAGACCAGCTAGGGCTGGTTCCATGTATGTAGGTACCACTGTAATCCACTCAGGGATGAGGATACAGTTGGCTGTTTCTCTTTACTTGTTCCTATTATTTCTCCTCTTCCTTCACACTAATAACCACAGTTTTTCATTCTATCAGTGTCTAAGTTGGGGTAGAGAGAAGAGGTAAGGGGAATACGAGGTTCACACCAGACCGAGAAACTCTAGGGGTGGATTTGTCCTTTTTGTGCAAGGCAAGTCTTTAAAGTTGAGTCTTTCTCTTGAGAAGAGACTCCATGGGTGCTTCAGAGGACTTGCTCTGCAGCAGCCAGTTGCATTTCGGTGATTATGAGTAGTGCATTTACACCTCTTTCTCTGTTACTCAGTTTTTTTTTTTTTTTTTTTTTTTTTTTATATTACTTCCATTTTCCCCTTTTCCAGACTGTTTCTGATGGGTCACAGATATCTTTGTAGTTGGTCCTTTTGGGAAGAATACTAAATGATGTTTTGTAGCTTTCGTCTTCTGCATGTGCCACTTCTGTTCTATGAAACACACACATACCCAATACCACTAATCCCCTTCCATTAGAAGAGTAGCTATTTCTCAATGCAACAAAATCTCTTTTCTGCCAGCTCAGGTTCATGGCCATACATTCACACTTTTAGATTTCAGATCCCTGTCAGACCCTAGTTCATTGTTCTCCATGTGTCTCCAGGGGATATATATCAAGCACACGGAGAGGCCTCCATGAAACCATTCTCACTAGACTTGAGGTAAGTACAGGACAATCCCATTTTTCCCCTTAAAAAAATAAAACATACAGGATTATACATAAAGTATAGACATCATTGGTCTGAAATTTCTCACAATAAAAGGGGTTCCTTTTTAAGTGCCTACTTTAATTAAGAAAAATGTAAAAAGTGAGTTGTTATGGTAAGAAATACAGTTCTGTCCTTCACATTTCTCCTTATTCTTCCTTCTTCAAGATAGCTCTTAAATAAAGAACCACCTTGAGAAAGACAAATTGAAAGGGTAGGACATCGTTTATCAGGAAAGAGCATTTCTGCCTTATGGCCCCTTGAGTAAAGTGTTTCTTTAGGACATCACAGCTTGTGTGAAGGCAGATTTAAAGGCCAGGGCATCAATTAGAAACCCACACAGTCTTGCTGCCTAATCGCTCTTTTTACAGCTTCTTTTAGCAAGATAAAAATACCATCAAAATGGAAAATGAGACTTGCCAAACAATTTCAGCACTTCCCTTAGGCCACAAATGCTCAGTACTGACAGATACAGCATTTCTGAGTCCCTGGCAAAGTTGAAAAGGTTTACATAGTATTTTATTTGGTTTGTTGCTATCTGCAATGCTGATTGAAAGAGACAGACATCAGTAGTGAGTCGTTCAGTACTAAAACATCAGCAATGACAAGTTTCAAAATCAAAGTGACTCTGAGAGAAGTTGGCAGACTACCTAATTCTTTCTTTCCTATAATGCTGCAATTGAACTAATGCATTGGCAATATTTATGTGTGCATGTATGTATATGTATACAGATTTGTGCATATGCATGTTTGTCTTATATATGCCCATATTTGTTGTGTATATGTATTAGTCTTAAAATTTTTTAAAAGCCATGCACCCTAAAGAAGCAAAACATGTATAAGAAAAATAAGGTTACATGCATCGCTATAATATTCAAAATATTTTGGAAATTTTCTCTCAATCTTTTTTTCTAGGGAAGCATTATAAAAGCTGTTCATCTTATTCCTTAGCTACGTTTTGATTGTTTTTAGGTCTTATGTGTAGTTACTTCATTATGCTCTATGTAAAACCCCTTGAAATGTGAGTTTTTTAATCCTGTAGAATATAAGATTAAAAACTGTGTTTAAGACAATAGAATGTATCTTATTCATCTCTTGAAACCTGCCAGAACCTGGAACAAGTAGCACATTTTAGTTCTCAATTAATACTTATTTTCTCAGTAGCCCTGTTTACATTTGACCTGATAATTATTCCAACTCTTCACATTCATTTGATTGGGTTCAAAAATCCCTTAATATTCAATAGATCCATTTTTCAATTAAGGCAAAATGTGCATTTTCCATTTCTTCTGCTGGCAGAGGTACTAGATATGGTTAATCAGACAATGCTCTGGTTTCCTCGGGTCATAGCCACAGAAGTTCAACTGCTTCTGGATAAAGCATTCCTTTGAGGGTATTTGGGTGTTTGTTTTCTGGCTCTTGCACTGTTCCCTCTGGCCAGTGGAAATCTCACTTGCTGACTGTTCTGACAACTCCATAAGCGACCCTCATCTCCTCCTCTAACTGCTATATCTCTTCAAGGTTGCCTGTGCATTTGGAGGTGGGGCGGGGTGGGAAAAATTTTCTGATTTTTGCTGTTAACCATTATCTAGGTCTCTAGTCAAGTCCCTTGATCCAAAGTTTCTCAGGACAAGATGAACAAAATTATTATTTGGGTAAAATATACAGGCAAACATCACTTTTTAATTGAATTATTCAGTGTTTACCTTTTCTCTATATGTAAACAGTAATACGTGTTCATTGGTGAGTTTGTATTTCTGTAGTAATGGTTCCTAGAATTTTCATTTACTTTGCTTTCTATCTTATTTCTCTGTACATTTGTGAAGGTAAGGTATGTGGGAAAGGGGTTAGTTGAAACTGTTCCAATAAGAGTTACAGTTGCTACTTTCAGATCACTCACTATAATTGTGGAGAATACTGATAAGCTTTCATAACATCATACAACCATTTGAACTATATTGTATGGTTATAGACTGTTCTTGCTCCATGCCAGGATAACACTTTTCATAAATCTAACCATAGCTTCTAATCAGATGAACACATCAGCAGCAAAAAGTTGACAGCATTCCTACTGACATTACAGTTTTTTTTTGGCTGATGTTGCACAGTGGCGTATACTTCCTTACAGCAATAGTAGCAGTAAATATCTCCAGAAGGCTCAGAACCGAGAATGGCATTGTGTAGTAATCACTGAATCAATTCCTTCTTGCAGTTCCACTTCTGAGAGCCTTGAGAAAACAATGAAATAACCCATGGGGACATCAGGCTTCCATTTTTCAGATATCTCTACCATAAAAAGTATAGAATGTGAGAAATCGTGTTGTCTTCAAACTATATTGGGCCAAATTTCTAAATTCTGATAGAATCTGGCCTAAAATACTCAATTCCATATTAAAAAGTGACCCTTGAACCTCTGTAATTGTCTGTTTTCTTTTTAACATACTGATTATTGGAGGCTATCCTCTTAGTTTGGAAAAAAATATTAAACATATTTTAAAATAGACTGAATATCCACAGGTGCATTTTCTTTATGGTTTAAAACCTTTTAGTTTGTCATAGTGGAATTTTGTATGCATTGCAATTTTACACTTCAGTGGCTCAGTAAAAGTACTCTTTAGAATTTATTCCAAAGAGTAAACTGATATGAAATTTAAAAAATAAAAAATAGAGAAACATAAAATCGGTGAGGTGGGGCTGAAATGTCAACTTCAAACTTTGTAAGACTTGTTTTCATTGATATATAAAATGTATATCCATTTGTTTTTAATTTGACACCAAAATCATGCTTGTTATATTAGTAGGTGATATAGTTTGGGTATGTGCTCCCTGAAAAATTTCATGTTGAAATGTGACCTTTAATGTTGGGTGTGGGGCCTAGTGGGTGGTGTTTGGGTCATGGCAGCAGATGTCTCATGAATGGTTTTTTGCCCTCCTTGAGGTGACTGAGTTCTCACTCTCTTAGTTTACAGGAAAGCTAGTTGTTTAAAAGAGTCTAGTACCTCCTGTCTCTTTCCCTTGCCTTCCTTCTCTTCATGTAATATGCCTGCTCCTCCTTTACCTCTCCTATGATTGCAAGCTTCCTGAGGCCTTCACCAGAAGCAGATGCTGATTTCATGTTTCTTGAACAGTCTACAGAACCATGAGCCAAATAAATCTCTCTTCTTTATAAGTTACCCAGTCTCAGGTATTTCTTCATAGCAATACAAAATGGACTAACACAGTATGTTACGTTGATATTTATTAACGTCATATTTTGCTGGAGAGTAGTTGGTATCATTAACTTTCACTTAATAAATTATTTTTTAATTTATAAAATATTTTAAAATCAAAATTATGCAGATGGAGAACAAGTCAGTGGTTAGCGGTTAGGCAAGGAGTGGAAATACGTGATTAAAAGGGATATTGGCATGAGGAAGTTTATTGATGGTAACAAGGGAGTTTTATACCTTGATTGTGGTGATGGTTTTATGAATCTGTGCATGTGGCAAATGTCATAGAATTATATACAAAGACACGCAATAAAGGAAACCATGCCCAAACTGGTGAAATCTCAGTAATGCCTACAGTCTTGTAAATCATATTGTTTCATTGTCAAGGTCTTAATTTTGGTAATCTACTTTAGTTATGCAAAATGACAAAAATAGAAGAAAGATTGTTGAAGAGTACATGAGAAATCTCTATGCTACTTTTGCAACTTCTTGTTAGTGTATAATTATTTCAATGCATGAAGTTCATTAAAAGTTTTAAAAAGTAACAGAAATGTTAAAACAAAATGTTACAAGCACTCCTCAGTCTATTTCGGAGTATATATCCAAAAGAAATGCAATCAGTATCTCAAAGATATATCTTTACCCTAGTGATTACTGAAGCATTATTCACGATAGCCATGATATAGAAACAACCTATGTATTTTTCAATGAATGAAGAATATATGATTTATACAATGAAATATCATTCAGCCATATAAAAGGAGAAATTCCTGCAATTTATGAAAACATGAATGAACCCTGAGAACACAATGCTAAGTGAAATAAGCCAGACACAGAAAGACAAATATTCTATAATCTCACTTATATGTGGCATTTAAAACATGGTAAACTCCTCGAATAGTGTTTGCTAGGAGGTGGGAAAGTGGAGAGACATTGATCAAAAAGTACAAACCTTGCATTACATGGTGAATAAGTTCTGGAGATCTAATGTGCACCATGGTTACCGTAGTTAATAATACTCTATTTAATATTGGAAATTTACTAAGAGAGTAGATATCCAGACTTCTCACCACAAAAATAATTAACGGCTGGAAGTAGTCCTCTTGAGAACTGGAACAAGACAAGGATACCCACTTTCACCACTCCTGTTCAACACAGTATTCAACATCCTGGCTGAACAATTAGGCAAGAGAAAAAAATAAAAGGCATCCAGATAGGAAGAGAGGAAGTCAAGTTATCTCAGTTTGCAGATGATATGATTCTATACCTAGGAAACCCCATAGTCTGTGTCCAAAACCCCCATGATCTGATAAACAACTTCTGCAAAGTTTCAGGATTCAAAGTCAATGTACAAAACTCAGTAACATTTCTACATACCAACAATACCCAAACTGAGATCCAAATAGAGAATCCAATCCCATTCATAATAACCACTAAAAAAAAAAATACCTAAGAATACAGCTAACCACAGAGGTGAAATGCCTCTACAGTGAGAATTACAAAACACTGCTCAAATAGTTCAGAGATGACACAAAAAATTGGAAAAACTTTTCACGCCCATGGGATAAGAAGAATCCACATTACTAAGATGGTCATACTGCCTAAAGCAATTTATAGATTCAATGCTATTCCTATTAAACTACAAATGGCATTCCTCACATAATTAGAAAAAACTATTCTAAAATATATATGGAACCAGAAAAAGAGCCTGACTAGCCAAGGCAATCCTAAGCAAAAAGAGCAAAGCTGGAGGCATAATATTACCCAATTTCAAACAATACTACAAGGTGACTATAACCAAAACAGCATGGTGCTCGTACAAAAACAGACACATAGACCAATGGAGCAGAATAGATAGCCAAGAAATAAAGCTGTACACCTAAAACCATCTATATTTTGATAAAGTTGATAAAAACAAACAATGGAGAAGGGACTCCCTATTCAATAAGTGGTGCTAGGATACCTGGCTAGCCATACGCTGAAGATCCAAATTGGCCCTTTCCTTACCATATACAAAAATCAATTCAAGATGGATTAAATGCTTAAATGAAAATTCTAAAATTATAAAAACTCTGGAAGATAACCTAGGAAATGCAATTCTGGACATAGGCCCTGGCAAAGATTCCATAACAAAGTTGCCAAAAATAATTGCTACAAAAACAAAAATTGACAAATGGGACCTAATTAAACTAACAATCTTCTGTGTAGCAAAATAAACTATCCACAGAATAAACAGACTACTTACAAAATGAGAAAAAATATTTGCAAATTTTGCATCTGACAAAGGGCTAATATTCAGAATCCTTAAGAAACTTCAGTGAACAAGCAAAAAAAAAAAAAAAAAAACTATTAAAAAGTGAACAAAGGACATGAATAAAGAGTTTTCGAAAGAAGATATACATGCAACCCACAAGCATATGAAAAAAATGCTCAACATCACTAATCATTAGACAAATGCAAATCAAAACCACCATGAGATACCATCTAATACCAGGCATGGCTATCATTAAAAAGTCAAAAAGTAACAGCTGTTGGGGAGGTTGTAGAGAAAATGGAACACTTATACACTGCTGGTGGGAATGTAAATTAGTTCAACCATTGTAGAAAGCAGTTTGGTTGGTGATTTCTTAAAGAACTCAAAACAGAATTACTATTCAACCCAGTAATCCCATTACTGGGTATATACCCAAAGGAATATAAATTGTTCTACAACAAAGAAACATGCATGTGCATGTTCATTGCAGAACTGTTCACAACAGCCAAGACATGGAGTCAACTTAAATGTCCATCACCACTAGACTGGATAAAGAAAATATGGTACATATACACCATGGAACACTACACAGTCATAAAAAAGAATGAGATCATGTCTTTTGCAGTAACATGGATGCAGCTGGGGGGCATTATCCTAAGTGAAATAACAGGAACAGAAAATCAAATACTGCATGTTCTCACTTATAAATGGGAGTTAAACTTGAGAACACATGGGCACAAAAAAGGGAACAACAGGCACCAGGAGCTACTTGAGGGTGGCGTGTGAAAAGAGGAAGAGAATAGAATAAAAACTTACTGTGTGCTACACATATTACCTGGGTGACAAAAAAAATTAGTACATCAAAGTCCCATGGCACATAATTTACCTATATAACAAACCTGCATGTGTACCCCTGAAACTAAAATAAATGTTAAAAAATTAAATAAAATGGTCAAAAAATTAAATAAAATTCTTTAAAAAGGTATTTACATGAGGTGACAGATGTATTAATTAGCTAGATTGTAGTAACCATTTCATAATATTTACATATATCAAATCATCATGATGTACACTTCAATACAGAAAATTTTTATTAAAGCTGGTCAAAAACAACATGTTTAAAAAATTGGAGTTACATAAATATTTAAAAATAAGGTTACCCATATCAATTTTTCAACCATTTTATTTAAGTTATGGTAATATTTTGCACAGTTTATATACTTTGTAACAAAATTAAAATTCTTTACAATTAAATTTTCCTTTGGTGCTTTCTTATCCCATTCTTGTTACTGTTTTATCGAATGTAAGTATTTTCCGTCTTTTTCCAATCCAGCTTTAAAATTTACTGGATATACATATATATGCTGATAAAAATACACAATTTTATTTTATGATTTAAAAATTACAGAATTGATTTGTTTATAAATGTATTCATATGTAACAATGTATTAGCGCTGAATATTATATTTGGTATCAAACCCATTTAGATACATGTGCACTTAATTTTATTAATAATAATACATCCTTTAAATATATAAAATGTCTTTTCTCTAATTGAATTATATTGTTTCTAATTTTTCAGTAGTTCTACTTGATTTTATTTCAAGAAATCATATTTAAAGTACTGATGTTTTAAAAGGCCAAGAGGTGAATTTTATTCTAAAATCTAACCTTAGAAACTTTGTCTTGCAATATATGAATTTACTTACATATGTATATAATAAACAATATTCCATGTAATGAAAAAACTGCAAGGAATTTGGACCTTAAGAAAAAGAGATACAGGTTGAGTGACATTCATATTTTAAGTTTGATTCCCACAAATTTCGAGAGGTTTACTATTTCAAATTTTTAATGAAAACTCCAGTCCATAATTTAGGATTACAGATACCACCCAAGAACTGAAGGATTTTAAGAGTAAGGAAAAACAAAAGTAGACCTATTCTAACAGGGACTGAAATAAACTTCCACGATGTCAAATGATCACCTGCATGAATAAAAGGCAGTGGTTTTCAGAAGATAACCAAATAGTCAAAGTAGTATAAGAGTATCCAGATTCTGTACACTTTGCACAATATGTAATATAAAATCACTGACATGTAGAGAATAGGGAAATACAACATAGAGTTAAGAGCCAGATCTATCATTTGAAGCACATCCAAAGAAAACCCAGGTAACAAAATAAGCAGAAAATAACTTTAAGAAAACTCAGATAACTATAATAAAGGTCTATGAAACAGAATTGATATATGAAAAGTTAAGAACTATTAGAAGATATTTATAAATATAAAAAGAAGCAAATGGATATCTGAGAAATAACTTACTTAAAAATGTAATAAAATTTCATACAACAGGATTAATGGAGGATAAAACACAACAAACTTTTTAAAAAATTAGTAAATGTCAATAGAGGCCATCCACACTTATGGACAGAAAAAAATAAATTAAAACATAACATCTGTTTTGAGTTACTTAAGTCGATTTTCTGCTATATATAATTACAAAAATAAGGTAAAAATTAAGATAAAAATACAAATTTCTTGGAAGTACAAATAATGAGAATTTACTAAAGAAAGACTACAAAATTCAATCTTAAACACAGACCTTCCCCCAAAGAAAATTCTAGGCCAAATGAATTCTATGACACATTTAAGAAGAAATAATACCTACTACAAAGTCTTTAAAAATTAAAGAAATAAGTAATTTATTGTTAATAAGTAAATATTCTTCTCGACTCATTCTAGCAGGCCTGCATTGTGCTGATAACAAAACCAGACAAATATTTTACATACAAGGAAAACTGTGAATCAAAATCCTTTATATAGATAGACAAAAAATATTAGCAAAATATTATCAAAACAAATCTAATTCAAAAGGATGAATGGCATGAACAAGGTTATTTACTACTATCAAATCTATTCACTATATGCTGGGGGTCCTAACCTATAAATAATAAAAAAAGGTCTACAAATTGGAAAGAAATAAGTATATATGTCTTTATTTATAGAAAACATGATTAGGTAAAATATTGTTGAAAAGCAAATACGTGAATTAAACCAAGTGAATTTAGCAAGTATGTGGGATATAAAAATAAATTTTACTATACACTAGTAATGAAAAATTGGAAAATGACATTCAAAATAGTATTTATAATGGCATAAAAACACAAAATATCAAAGAATAAATTTAGCCATATATGTATAAACCTGTATATTACATCTATAAAATATTGCAGATGCTATTAAAGTATATGGAGACATGTACTAGGTTCATGTATTTAAAGGATTAATATTGATATGTCAATTTTGCCCAACTTGCCAATAAATTCAATGACATTTTAATGAACATCTTTGTAAGCATTTTTTAAGTAAAATGTTAATCAGTTCAGAAAATGGGCATGTAAACACAAAAAATATATGATAGCAAAACAATCTTGAAATACAAATATGTGGTAGGAAGAATTAAACTATTTAATTTCAAGACTTACTGTAAATTTACAGAAATGAAGACAGTGTGGCATAGGCCATTTATACAGAATAGTGTCAGAATACATACATACATGTGTTATCTATTAATTTTTTATAAAGTTACAAAATTATTTTGATGAGAAAACATTAAGCATTTCCATAAATATTTCTGGGAATTTAAGCAGTATCTGAATTTTTTTAAAATGAAAACTTTAACCTTATACCATACACTAAAAGAAAATTTTAAAGACTCAAACTGAATTATATTTCTAAAGAGAAAGGCTGAAAGTACAGGTTTTTTAAAAATTAAAAAGTATTTGCACATTAAATATACAACTATCTCTTAGGACAGAATGAATTAAAGATAAAAGAAAAAGTATACTGGACTTCATAAAAATTAATATATACAATTATTGAAAATATGGCATCAGGGAAAGAAAATAAAAATAAGACATAGACTGGGAGAAAACATTTGCCATACATTCTTCTGTGAAAAGATTGCATTTTACTTTGTTATAGTTTTATTGAAAAAGTTGACAATAGACATAAGCACTTTGGTTGAATGTATATAAGAATATTTTTTGCTTTGCAATCCTACTTGTAATGTCACCTAAAAGCCAAAACAAAGCTGATTATGTTACCTTATTTATAAATTAACAAAGCCTCAACAAAATATGGGACATTGTAAAGAAGGCTAACAAAAAATATGTAATTGGAATCTCAGAAAGAGAGAGGAGGAGAGTGGTATAGAAACTATACATAAAGAATTTTTAATGAAAAATTTTATAAATTCATTAAGAACAGCAGCCAACAGATCCAGGAATTTTATTGGACTCCAAATTGGGTAGATGCAAGGAAAGCCAGGCATGGGTATCTTAATCATCATAATTTTACCTGTGATCAGCTAGATGGCTGATGAAAGGTGCCTGGCACTCATCTTCCACACAAAATAAGAACAAAAACAAGAAATAACCAACTAAAATTTGTCCAGAATATCTGAAAAAGAGTGCTGGAGTACAGCAAGCAACTGGCAGAATCCCTGTGTAGCACAGAGACAGAGGATGTCAGCATAGAACAAAGAGAGAGGGAACAAAGTACCCTTTCTCTGCCACCCCATTTTTCTTGCCAAGAGTGACTGAGAACTAAGACAAACTTTCCCTTTTGGGAAAAAGGTAAGCAGGAGGCCCCTCACAGCCTCCATTACCACTGCAGATACCTGCAGTTCTTGCTACAGGAGAAATCCCCACTCCTCACAAGTTCTGCACCCAGTTTGTGGAGCTGCCTGGAGTTCACATGGCTGCATTGATCCAGAATAGGAGCCTACATTTTGTACCTCCCAATCCTGGTGATCTAAACTACTAGAGCATGGCACTATCGTGAAACCAGAGTTACCTTTAGAGTGCCCTTTGTTGTATGGGTTTGTAGTCACTGATCCTCTTAATCCTTGAGAGTGTGTCATAATTCCATCGTGCTCATATATGTTGCCATAGTACCAAGACGTCCCAAGCTACTCAGAGTTGAGGTGTAGCAGAATGGCTGTGACTCTGGTGCCCAATCACATGAGGTACACTGCCCCCCAAGGAATAGGCAGTCCTATACAGTGAGAAAAACAACTCCAAGTCAGCTGAACTGCCTATAAATGTGCTGTTGTGAACATTTATAGCTGTGAACAGCTATAAATGTGCTGTTGTGCACCTTTGACCTGAGAAAGAAACCAGTGGCCTGGTCCCAAGCAAGCCCATTCCTTAGCTGACCCATAACAGACACATACCCCTTGCCTGGAACTAGCCCAGTACCATGCCCCCAGCAAGGTTGACCCTGAGTTAGTGAATACATCACATGATCCCACACAGTCTGAAAAGCAACACAGCACCTAGTGCCTAGCCCCCAGAAAAGCCACATCACTGCCACAATAAACTTCCACAGCCTAGACCATTGAGGAATTCCCATAATGACTGACCCAAATTATAGCTGAAGAAACTGCTCAGATACTACACTCCTGTTTCCACCCAGAACCAAGTCTAACACACTCTACCCAACTGACATCTTAGAATCATGAAACTGAAAGGGGTGACTGTTCCACCAGATGTGCAGATATCAAAGTAGGTATATAAGAAACATGAAAAAACAAGGAAACATGACAGCTTTAAAACAACACAATAATTATCTAGTAAGAGACCCCAGAGAAAAGGAAATTCATAAAATATCTTTAAAGTAATTTAAAATTATCATTTTAAGGAAACTTAGTGATACACAATAAAATATAGATTAATAATTCAATGAACTCAAGAAAATAATGCATTATGTAAATGAGATTTTTTTTTTTAATTTTGAAACAGCGTTTCCCTTGTGTCACCCAGGCTGAAGTGCCAATGGCATGATCTTGGCTCACTGCAACCTCTGCCTCCCAGCTTCAAGTGATTCTCCTGCCTCAGCCTCCTGAGTAGCTGGGATTACAGGCATGTACTGCCACACCTGGCTAATTTTTGTATTCTTAGTAGAGATGGGGTTTCACCATGTTGGTCAGGCTGGTTTCAAACTCCTGACCCCAGATGATCCACCTGCCTTGGCCTCCCAAAGTGTTGGGAATACAGGCGTGAGAACCAACACACCCAGCTATAAATGACAAAAGTAACAAAGAGTTAGATAGAAAAAAAAACAAAAGACAGAAATCTGGAACTGAAGAATACAACAAATGATGTAAAAACACAGTCGCAAGCATCAACAATAAATCTGATCAAACAGAACAAAAAATTCTAAGGTTGAAAATAGGTCTTTTGAAATAACCCAAGCAGAAGGAAAATGAAATAAATAATAAAAATGAATGAAGAATGTCTAAAAGTTACCATTAAGCAAACACACTTGAATTATGGAATTTCTCAAGTGAGAAGAGATGGAGAAAGGCACAGAAAACATGTTTAACTAAAAATAGCTAATGTCTTCCCAAATTTTGAAAGAGATGAATATCCAGGTCTAGGAAGCTCAAAAGTCACCAACTAAATTCAATGAAAAAATGTCTTATTGGCATAGTATAATCAAACTGCTGAAGAGCAAATGCAGAGAAAATGTTTAAAGTAGCAAGAGAAAAACATCTAGTCACATAAAGGAAATCCCCATGATACTATCAGCTGATTTCTCAGCAGAAAACTTGCAATCAAGGAGACAATGAGATAATATGTTCTAAAAAAAAAAAGAAAAAAAATGGAGAAGAAAAGAAAAATAGAAAACTATTAGCCAAGAATATTATACCCAGCAGAAGTATTCCTAGAAAATGAACAAGAAATAAAGTCATTACCAGACAAACAAAAGCTGAAGAAATTTACTACCATTAGACTGATTTTCTTAGAAATGTTTAAGGTAGTACTACAACTGAAAATGAAAAGAAAATAATCACAATCATTACTATTTGTGAAGACATATGAAAGTTTAAAATTCACTGGGAGAGATAAATTTAAAATTAAACTGAGAATACTCAAGTAATGTATTGCTTATTTATAATTCTTTCTAACCTCTGGTAAAAAGATTAAAAGTCAAAATGGCCAAAGATCATTAGAGCTCCAATTAGTTGTTAAGAAACACTGTATGAAAGTGTAAATTAAGACAACAAAAATATAAATTTTAGTGTAGAGGGTAGATTAAAATTCTAGAGTACTTTTATGTGACCAAAGTTAAATTATCAGCTTAAAGTAGTTAATTATAACTATAATATATTTTATATTAACCTCACAAAAATCACACAAAAATTGTGGCAGATACACAAATAAGAAAGAGAAAGGAATCAGAAAACTACAAAATGATAAAGGTAATCAATGAGAGGTTAAAAAAGGAACAAATAATTTACAAAATAATCAGAAAAGTATCAAAAAAGTGGCAGGAGTAAGTCCTTACCTATCAATGATAACATTGAATATAAATGTCAATTGATTAATTCTCCAATTATAGAGTGGCTGAATGAAAATAAAAACAAGACTCAACTATAAGCTGCTTATGAGATACTGGCTTCACATATAAGAACACAAATGAACTGTATGTGAAGGTATAGAATAAGATATTTCATGCAAAGAGCAACCAAAAGAGATCAGGAGTAGCTGTATTTAAATCAGATAAATGTAAGTAACAAACTTTAAAAAGTGACAGATAATATCATTATTCATTGAGAGGATAAAACAATCGTAAATATATAGTCATCAAATAATGGAGCACCCAAATATATAAGCAAATATGAGATTTAAAGGGATAAACTAAAATACAATAATAGTAGGAGACTTCAACACCCCATTTTCAGCCATGGAAAGATTATACAAACAAAATTAACAAAGAAACATCATACTTAAACTGCATTCTAGAACAAATGTGTGTAACAAACATTTATGAATCTTCCATATAGCAGCTGCAGAATACACATTATTCTCAACTGCAAATGAAACAGTCTCCAAGATATATAATATGTTAGACCATAAAACACTACTAAACTCTTTTAAACACTTAATAAAAACTAATTCCAATATTCTCAAACCATTTCAGAAAATTGAAGAAGGAATACTTTCAAACTCATTCTATGAGGTACATTATTCTAATACCAAAACTAGACAAGTAATGAAAAATGTAAACAATAGTCCAGTATCCCTAGTGGATGCAGATGCAAATCTCTTCAACAAAATGCTAGCAAACTGAATTTAATAGCGCATGAAAAAGATCATTAACTGTTGTCAAGTGGAATTCACTTCAGGGATGCAAAGATGATTTAACATATATAATTCAGTAAATGTAATATGTTACATTAACAGAAAGAAGATGCTGGGCGCAGTGGCTCACGCATGTAATCCTGGCACTTTGGGAGGCTGAGGCAGGTGGATTGCCTGAGCTCAGGATTTCGAGACCAGTCTGGACAATACAGTGAAACCCTATCTCCACTAAAATACAAAAAATTAGCTGGTCATGGCAACATGCACCGGTAGTCCCAGCTGCTCAGGAGGCTGAGGCAGGAGAATTGCTTGAACCCAGGAGGCAGAGGTCACAGTGAGCCAGATTGTGCCACTGCACTCCAGCCTGGGCGACAGAGGACTCAAAAAAAAAAAAAAACCTACAACACCAAACCAAACCCAAAATTAGTAGAATAAAAGAAATCATAAAAATCACAGCAGAAGTAAAGTAGAGCCTGAAAGAAACATTTAAAAGAAAACAAAGTCACAGTTTTTCGAAAATATAAACAGTCAACCAAACTTTAGATAGACTAACGCAGAAAAAAAGAGATGACTCAAATAAATAAAATCAGAAATGAAAACAGAGACATTGCAACTGATACCACAGAAATACAAAGGATCATGAGAGACTAGTATGAGCAATTATATGCCAACAAATTTGAGACCCTAAAATAAATGAATAAGTTCCTGGACACATGCAATCTACCAAGAAAGGCCTATGAAGAAACAGAAGATAGAAACAGTCCAATAATGAGTGAGGAAATTGAATCAGTAATAAAAAGTTACCCATTCAAGAGAAACGCAGGACCTGATTTCACTACTAAACTCTATTAGATACTTAAAGAAAAACTAATTATTATAAACCAAATATTCTCAAACCATTTCAGAAAATTGAAGAAGGAATACTTACAAACTCATTCCATGAGGTCAACATTATTCTAATACCAAAACCAGACAAGTAATGAAAAAATGAAAACAATAGTCCAGCATCCCTAGTGGTCAGAGATGCAAATCTCTTCAACAAAATGCTGGCAAATTGAATTTAATAGCAAATGAAAAAGATCATTCACTATGGTCAAGTGGAATTCACTTCAGTGATGCAAAGATGATTTAACATATAATTCAGTAAATTTGATATGTTACATTAACAGGAAGAAGGACAAAGACAATAATCATTTCAATACACACAAAAAAGTATTTGATAAAATTCAATATTCATTCATTATAAAAGCCCTCAACGTCTTAGGTAAGTTCCCCAACACAATAAAGTCCATATAGGACAGACCCACAGCTAACATTTTACTAAATAGAGAAATATCTAATGCTTTTACTCTAAGATTTAGAAAAAGACAAGGATGTCCAATTTCATACTTGTATTCATCATAGATGTGGAAGTCCTAGCCAGAGCAATTAGGCAAGATAAGTTAATGATAGGCATTAAAATTGAAAAGGAGAAATCAAATTGTTCTTGCTTACAGACATGTTCTTATATATACAAAACCTTGAACATTCCACCAAAAACGCTTTGAACTAATAAGAAAATTAGTAAAGAGGCAGAACACAAAGTAAATGTGCAAAATATCAGTAGCATTTTTATATGTTGATATAAACTACTTGAAAAAGAAATCAAAGAAACAATCCTATTTTCAATAGCCACAAAAATATACTTAGAAATGAATTTATCAAAGAAGGTGAAAGATCTCCAAATTGAAAATTATAAAATATTGATGAAAGAAACTGAATGAGACACAAATAAATAGAAAGACATTTTGTGTTCATGGATTTAAAGAATTAATATTATTATAATATCTATACCACCCAAAGCAATCTAAAATTTTGATACAACCCTATCAATGTATTGATGATGTTCTTCATAGAAATAGAAAAAAAAGTCCTAAAATTTGATACCACAAAAGACCTCACATAACCTAAGCAATCTTGAGCAAAAAAACAAAGTGGGAGACATCACACTACCTGACTTCAAAATATACTACAAAGCTACAGTAATCAAAACAGCATGGCGTTGACATCAAAACAACACATACACCAATGGAACAGAAGAGAGAACCTAGAAATAATCCAAACATCTACAACCAACTTATTTTCAACAAAGTTGTCCAGAAAACAAATTGAAAACAATAGTTTCTTCAATAATTGATTCTAGACAAATTGGATATCCATAGTCAGATGAACGAAACTGGACCCCTACCTTTCACCATCAGCATCAACTTATGATGAATTAATGACTTAAATGCAAAACCTGAAAGTATAAAAAACTACTAGAAATAAACACTTTTAAAAGTTGGACTGGGCAAAGATTTTTTGAGTATGAATTCAAAAACAGAGCCAACAAATGCAAAAATGAAAAGATAGGATTACATCAAATTTTAAAAGCTTCTGCACAGGAAAAAAAGCAATGAAGAGAGTGAAAATACACCTTACAGAATGGGAAAATATATTCACAAACTATATATTTAGCAAGGGATTAGTATCCGTAATATATAAGAAACTTAAGCAAATCAATAGCAACAAAATGATTATCCAATTAAAATATGATAAAAAAACTGGCATAGTCATTTATCAAAAGAAGGCATAGAAATGGGCAAGAGGTATGTGAAAACATACTCAGCATCACTAATCTTCAGAAAAATGCAAATCAAAACCACAATGAGATACCACTTCACTCCAGTTAAAATGGCTATTATCAAAAAGACAAATGTAACAAGTGTTAGTGAGGATGTGGAGAAAAGGGAACATTTACACACTATTGGTGGAAATGTAAATTAGGACAGATGTTATGAAAAACAGTATTGAGATTCCTCAAAAAATTAAAAATGGAACTACTTTATGATACAACAATGCCACTATCGGATATGTATTCAAAGGAAATAAAATCATGTTGAAAGAACACCTGAACTTCTACATTTATTGCTGCACTATTCACAATAACCAAAATAAATAGTCAACCTAAGTGTCCAACAACAAATGAATTAAAAAATGATTAAGAAAACGTGGTATATATACATGATGGGGAGATACTTAGCCATGAACATGAAATTCTGTCTTTTGCAACAGCATGGATTAACATGGGGGATATTCTGTTCAGTGAAATAAGCTGGACACAGAAAGACAGATATGTTCTTACTTATATGTGGAATCTTAAAAAGTTGATTTTGTAGTAATAGTAAATAAAACAGTGGTTACCAGAGACTGGGGAGAGCAGGGCCAGGGGAAAGGGAAAGAAGTTTGTCAACCAGCATATTGTTATAATTCGAAGGGAAAAATACGTTTTCATGTCCTGTTGAAACAGTGGGATTACTATAGTCAACACATTGGGATTGTATGTATCAAAATAGTTAGAAGAGAGAATTTTGAATGTTTCCACTACAAGAAATAATAAATTTTTGAGGTGATAGATATACTAATTACCTTTATTTAATCATGACACAATGTATAGATGTATGACACCACAACATTGTACTCCATAATTATGTACAATTATTATGTGTCAGTTAAAAATAAAAATAATTATAAAAACTCATCTCTTGATAAATGTTATACATGGCTTCTTCAGTTGCACACGTGAACAGAAAAAAAACACATTTGTCATACTTCTACCATTGTAATTCATAGTATACAAATTAAGAAAGTTCATTATTTCAGCCATGAATATCCAGTAAAGTAGGAGAATTAGCTAAGGAAGAGGGATTAAAGATAAATCTTGAGCTAAATGTGTCTTTTAATTTGGCAGAATATAACATACAGGATTATAAAACACACTTTAAGGTAGAGTAGTTTCTGTGTGTTTAAAGTTTTGTAATTCTCCATATATCATGAAAGGACCAATACATATTTAAAATATGAATCCAAAATTTTACCTTTTCCAGAAATTTAATCATATATTTAGCTTTAACTATACTAGGGAAACATGGCATATAAAACTTTCATCCTTAACATGTTGTAAATATGATTTTGCTGGTTATTTTTCTGCATGATTTAATTTTCAATGCAACATGGTCACTGCATTTTAGTTCTTTAAAAACAATACTATAATCTTGTTTTATATCTCACTAAAAAATGGAGTATTTACTCGTACAATAATAAAAGTACATATAGCATTTTGAGGTGTCATTTTGAAATGGGAAATGCTCAATTTAACTAAAATCACTCACCCAGAAGGGACGGCAACAGAGTTTTGATTTGATTTGACAAGCAAATATATATGAGCTAACAACCAGAAGCAATAACATTCAAGAGCATTAAATGTACCCATACTAATTTTTTTTCAGAACAGTATTAGAACTCGGCTTCAGGATAACATTCAATACTAAGCACACATAAATAAAAAGTATGATGTGCCCAAATGAAACGCTAATGGATCTCAGAGACCATTAAAACTTCTCCCAGCAAAGAGAACTAGTGTGCCAAAAATACAAAGATGCAAAGGCCAATAGAAACTAAATTCTCTAAGGACTGTTGAGATTCAATACAGGGAAACCAAATACATAGTTCAAGAATAGGAAATATCAGGAAATTTAAAAAAAGTTTGTTATCTAAAACCAAGTCAAAATAAAATAAACCAGACAGGAGGTAAAAATGTAGGGGGCTAAACTTTGACCACTAATAAAGGAAATCACATGAACATATGCTTCCCATTCTAACCACAAAACTTGCCTGATAATCTGCAAAGTCAGAGACTTAAAAGAATCAGAGAACTGAGGTTGCAAGAAAACCTAAGGTAACTAAATTACCAGAAGCAACAAGTCTCATCTTGGAGAAAAATGGGAATTTATGTTTATCAGACTTACTTTGCTCACGTGCTTTTTCATATGAATGATATAATATGATGAAGGCTAGATGCATAGTAAGAAAGCTGAAAGAAGCTGTTCTGAAGCAAATAAGATTTTTTTACAGTGAGAATCAGAGCCTTCTTAAGAATGTTTCAAGGCAGAACAGCTCAGAAAAATACTTCTGAGAAACCTTGGGCCTATCCACTAAACTGCAACAACCTTTGAAGCTTAGGTAAAGCAGCAAGGCAGAAAGTAATTTCTTTAGGTACAGAAAGTCATGGGTAGAATTAAAGGCAGAAAGAACTTGTAGGAATCCAAAAAACTAGCAGTTGGGTTGAAAAGCAGAGCAAAATCCTCCCTCTTTTGGGAAAGTTGAGGTTTGGGTAATTGAAAAAAAAAAAAAAATCTCCAGAATATTGTTCATGCTTACGTTTTAAGATCTAATGAAACGAAAGTCCTGAATCTGTATTTAGAATATTTGCATTTAGTAGTGAAACTAATCCAAACTAAACATACCACAAAGCAGAGATTCATCTTAACTACAGACTGGATTGACTCAGCACTCCAGAACTGAAGCATTACTGAAAAGATTTGCCTTCTGTGGGGGAAAATAGTATTTACTTCAGTCTCTACATTTCCTTGTCTCACAATGTATAGTGTACAGTAATTAAAAAAAAACAAAACAAAAAACTACAAGTCATTTCATGAAGCAAGACTATGTGACCCATGGTCAAAAGAGAAAAGGGAATGTTACAGATGTTCTAATGATCAGAAAAGGTTTTAAAGTACATCAGATAACTATATTAAAGGTGTAGTATAAAAAGGGAAAACTATTAATGAACTTAATAAAATATTCTGCAGATAGAAGCTTAAAATAGAACAATATCAAAATATTAGAAAAAAATAAGATATAAAAATGAAAATCTCACTTGGAAGGCTTAGTAAGAGCCTAACAGCATGAGAAAAATATGAGTAAACCTGAAGACAAACAGATATATGAAAAAAGAGTGAAAAACCAATAGAGCCTTCAGTGCACGTGGAGAAATATTAAATACCCTAAAAAGTGCACAAATTGATTCTCAAAAGAAGAGGAGGTAGAGAATGGGGCAGAAGAAATATTTGGAGAAATTAAGTCTAAGATGGGGAGAGGAAGTGTACCTTGGGATGTCCTAGTTAATCTGCTGAAACCAAAGAGAAAGCACATTTCTTGAAAGCAGCTAGAGGGGGAAAAAAAGGCATTATTATAGACTGCATAACACTGACAAAATATGGCTGACTTCTCACCTGAAAAAATGAAGGTTAAAGATTATCAAATGAGAGCTTTAAAGAGAGAGAGAGAGAGAAAAAAAAATTGTCAACCTAGAATTCTGGATATAGAAAAAAGTATCCTTCAAACATGTAGGCAAAGTGAAAATCTTTTCAGTCAGTAGTTTAGAGAATTTATGTACAGCAGAATTCTACCACAGGAAATGTGAAAATAAGTTTTTTAGGCTGAAGATGCGTAAGATGAAAGCCAATAATTGCAGAGAAAAACAGCAGCAGAAACCACAACTGTATATTTAGATATAAAGCCATATTGATCAAGAAAATTTAGTATGCTTTGAATGTGGACAGATAAATGGATCAGATAGAAAAATTCAGAAATACACTTATCATTATGCAGTAAATTTATTTATTTTGAATTATGACCGAAGTTAATTAAATAGAACATCTTTATGACATAAGGTGCTGGAACAATTCTATATATAAATATGTGTATATGTATATACACACACATACATGTATATATACACACACATATATATATATGCAAAAGAATGAGTAGATAAAAGTTTACCCATCTCACTTCATTTACAAATTAAATGCAACCTGTAATAACTAGGAACATACAAATCTAGAAGAAAATCCGGAGACTATATTAGTGCACTTACAGTAAGAAAATATTTCTTGGACATAACCAATACATTAAACACAGAATGATAGATTCTGACTTTTTCAAAAGATACAAATAAAATGAGTAGGACAGTTATAGAATGGAAAAATATTCATAACAAATGAATACACAATTCTATCAAGAGTAAAAGTAATTTATATCAAATATATGTATGGAGCATTAACAAATATATAGTAAAAAGGCAAATTATATTGTATACATGGGCAAAAAATAGACTAAACCTTATTTGTGATCAAGAAAATTCACATTACAACAAAAATGTATTATCAAGTCTTACACAGTGGAAATATTAACATATAAAAGACTGACAATAACAAGTACTGGTGAATGTGAAGCAACTAAAACACCCACACATTGCCGATGGGAGTGTAAAATGATATGACCATTTTGTAGAACCATCTGGCAGTTTCCTCTAAAGTTAAGTAGATACTAATCTGTAAGACAGGCCTTTTACTCCTAGCCGTCAACACTAAGTAAAAATTTTTAAAAAATTTCTTTTTTACATAAAAAGTAAAATAAAATTAAAAAATCTTGTACAAACATGTTCAGAACAGATTTATTAATCAGCAAAACCAGGAAATAATCTGAATATCCACAAGTAGGTGAATGGGGAAACAAACTGTGTTATGTCTTAGCCATGGAGCACTACTACAGCAATAAAATTTTCGCAAACAGGTTTGTCGAAGATCAGATGGTTGTAGATGTGTGGTATTATTTCTGAGGTCTTGGTTCTGTTCCATGGGTCTATATATCTGTTTTGTTACCAGTGCCATGCTGTTTTGATTACTGTAGCCTTGTAGCATAGTTTCAAGTCAGGTAGTGTGATGCCTCCAGCTTTGTTCTTTTTCCTTAGGACTGCCTGGGCTATATGGGCTCTTTTTTGGTTCCATATGAAATTTAAAGTAGTTTTTTCTAATTCTGTGAAGAAAGTCAATGGCAGCTTTATGGAATGTGGGGCTTAAAACCTAGATGACAGGTTGATAGGTGCAGCAAACCACCATGGCACATGTTTACTTATGTAACAAACCTACACATTCTGCAAATGTATCCCAGAATTTAAAGTAAAAAAAAAAAAAATAAATGGACACAGTAACATGTATTAGTCACAAAACATATGTTGATCAAAAGAAAGCAGGCACAAAATAGTATAGACTGTATTTTTTAGTTTATTTGAGTTTTTAGAACAGACAAAACCAGTAAGTGCGAACTGAAATCTGAACATTTTCTAACCTGTGTGGAATCAGGACCTACTAGAAGGGATTAAATTGCATTCTGAGGTGAGAAAAATGTCCAATCTTGAACAAGGTGGTGGTAATCTGGGTGTATACATTTAAGAGAATTCATTGAATTGTAAAATTTAAGATATGAGCATTTCAGTGTATGTAAATTTTACCTCAGGGAAAACTATGAGGAGATTTAGAATAACTGCATTAATGATGGTAAGGGGATTTTAATGGCTGTTTTGGCATAAAGTCAGCTCTAGGCACATTCCAACCTGGCCATACCACATCTTGATTACTATATTGTATTTCAAAAACCAAGTTTGTAATGTTTGCCAGTGTGTGCATTTGTAGAGGATTAGAGTCCTTAAAATATCATTAAAGAAGAAAAGAAGAAATAATGGCAATGCTTATTATGGAAAATAGAGTATATCTTGGTGCAAAACTACTAGATGTTTTCAAATAATTGAGGAATAATGACATGAAGCAGGAAATAAAATTGCTAAGTGTGAGACTAAGGGACACAGCAATGACAAATTGATGGAGCATAAAGGATAAAATATTTTTATTATTTATTCATGAAAACAGTAAATCAATCTGAATTTATTTTGTAATAGAAAAAACGTAGGATATATTTTTGGTTTTGGTGGTATTAAAAGACAAGGAAAGAATCTGCCCCTGGCTGGGATGTTATAGCTGCATTTAAAAATTGTGGTTAGTATGCTGATCAACTTTGTTTCCTTTCAATGTGGAAGTTTATTGCTGTTGCTGCTGTTTTTTTTTTTTTTTTGGTATGTTAATATCACTATACTGTGTAGTAACAATTTACTTTTTCAGACCTAAAACACTAGTAACAGTAACATATGGAAACCAAATATATATATTTATTTGGTCAGAAGAATGTTTGTATCTAGAGGATCAAAATGAATATATATATATATATACATACACACACACATATGTGTATATGAAATCAAGTTTCATTTTTAAGACAGTCAAATTATTTTTTTAAATAACATTAATTGATGTTTTGTTTCCAGTAGCACTAGTTCGTGCATAGCTTCCAATCATACTGAAAAATATCTGTGATGCTAGAATTTCTATAGTAAAGGCTAACTAGAAACTCATCACCGTCAGGAACTGGGAAAACACTACTGGGATGCAGTTCAAATGTTATGTAAACCCATGGCATAATTATTATATTTTTTTAAATTTCTCTTCTAACACCCAAATTAATATACTACTATTTTAGCTGGAACACATTTAAGTGTATTTTCTGATTCCTGGACAGTTTTATCCTTACCAATAGTTCAACTGAATGTATCAGCAGGGTTGGGGTTAGGCAGCAGGAAATGGAATGGCAACTACCTGTTAGTATTGGCTCAAAAGACAAGATCATGCCATTCTGTATCAAATCTAGTATACATTAATGTAGCTGGAAGTATATTCCAGAGATAAGTATTGGAACACAGTAATCAAAGTGGGTCAGAGGAATGTTTATATCTAGAGGATCAAAGTGAATGAAATGGGATGAAATGTGCATTCTAAGTAGAAGTCAGAGTTTGGGTAAATGGGTAATTCTTAACCAGATAGTAAGGTAACACCTAGCATCTCCACAGGCTATTTTTAATATTTTGATGACTTTGTCATGATGACAACTTAGAATTTCATTTTTTAAGTGTTAGTAACTCAGAAGAATTTTTAATGTCATTACAAATTATCAGCTATTATAGGTTGTATTATTTGTCCACAGTTCTTCCTACTTCCTCCGCTTTTGCTATAGCTTCCCTGTGGGTAGAGTGTACATTTTTGCCCACTAATTTGTGGTTTTGTCATGTGAGTTGCTTTACACTATGGAATGTGTACAAAAATCATAATTTCAACATGAGACTTTAGAATTCTTGAAAAGACGCCACCTGCTTTCTTGGGGTTGCTGACCTTGGTTATAAAGAATGAATGCCCAGGAAGCCTTTGTTAAGGCCCTAGAATGAAGATTTACCTGTAGCAGATCTACACAGAACTCAAAGCCAGTAGTTTATCCCAGTTCAACAGAGCCCAGGTAATCCTACCTGAGCTTAATCAAACTGCAACTTACCTACAGATCCATAAGCATTAAATAAATGATTACTTTTATGGAAGGTACCAGATTTTTGGCATTGGTTGCTATGAAGCTTTATCACAGCATATGTGTTATCATCCAGAACCAGAGCCTAAATTAAACATTGTTTGCTCATAATGATTGGAGGCTTAGCTGTGATATATGCTATTTCAATTATAGCAAAGAGTGTATGTTTATTCTACAGTTATTTTTCTGTGTGACTACTGTGAGTTAGACAATGTTCACAAAATTTTAAGTAAAAATAGACATGGTCCATGCTTTCGTGTCACTTATTTACTGTATAAATAGACAGTTCTTAATTATAATACTGCAGATACAAATGTAAGTTTTGAACTGCTCTAAGGACTACTAAAAGAGTACCTTGAGATGCGATTTAGACCCAGGAAGAAAGGTTAAGAGAAACTTTTCTAAATATGTAATATTCAAGGCATGATGAAATCATTTCAAGGAGTTGGCTGATTGAGGAGAGAAGGGCATTTTAGCAGAGGTACAATGTATGTTGGGCCAGATATATCATGGTAAATATGAAAAACCTAACATAATGCTAATTCTGGGAGTGTGCAGGAAAGCAGATGGGACATGATTTGGGATAAAGATTAAAAAGTAATTAGGATAAAATTATAGGACCATTTTAGGCTGAATTTGGGCTTTTGCTTTTTTTCTCTGGGAGCACTGGGAAGCCCTTGAAATGATGGAAGCAGCATGATAAACATACCCAATTCTGCACTTTAAGAATATGGGACTTATTGAAGTGAGAGATTATGTTAATTTGGACTAATATAGTGGTGATGGAGATTAAAAATGACAAAATTAAAGATGGTTATTAGGTAAAATAAAGAGTAAATGTTGTAATTTATAATAGGAATGAGAGAAAAGATAGAGGCAGGAATGACTCTTAGGTTTTTGACTAGTGTCATTGAGTGGGAAGCTAATACCTGGCTAACTTAAAATACAGGCCCGCATATAGACTTAAGGTGGTATTGATGTATTTTGCAAGCAAAAATGTATTCATAAATGTCTCCAGATTTTATGGTCCCTTTATCTACATATATTCGATCTTAAAAGATCCAACATTGAAAAAAAATTTAAATAGGAGTCAAGACTATGAAAATCACTAAAAATCATGCATTTACATGGGAATTAAACAACATGGTCCTGAGAGATTTGGAGCAGCTAAATAACGAAATTAAAGCGGAAATCCAGAAGTTCTTTGAAAATAATGAGAACAAAGATACAACATACCAGAATCTACGGGACACAGCTAAGACCGTGTTAAGAGGGCAATTCATAACCCTAAATGCCCACATCAAAAAGTTAGAAAGATCTCAAATTAACAACCTAACTTCACAAATGAAAGAATTACAGAAGCAAGAAAAAAATCAACCCCAAACCTGGCAGAAGATGAGAACTAGCAAATATCAGAGCTGAACTGAAGGAAATCGAGATATGAAAAACTATTCAAAAGATCAACAAATCTAGGAGTTGGTTTTTTAAAAAATAAATAAAACAGGCCACTAACTAGAGTAATGAAGAAAAGAGACAAAATCAAAATAAACACAATTAGAAATGCCAAAGGGAATGTTACTACTGACCCCATAGAAATAAAACAACCATTAGAAACTACTATGAACACCTCAATGAACACAAATGAAAAAAAAAAAAAATATATAGTAAGAGTCCTCACAGCTCTACCTGTGTAGAAGGCATAACAAATAAATCTGTTTCATTGAGCAAATTCAGAAACAATTCAACTTTAAAAAGAGAAAAAAGAATAGCAGCAGCAACAACAACAAAAGACAAAGTATCAGCAATTGACTTGAATATCTGGAGAACATTATTTTCCAGAGCTCAAAAACTGTGTGGTGAGAATAATCACGAGTCATTGATTTCTTACAGTCAATTATGGAATACATTGTGCAAATATTTATCATTGCTTTTTATTAGTTAATACTTAATTGAGTTTCATTGAGGGATACAATGTGATAAAATATTTTAGATTTAATGTTAGAAAACTTGACTTTTGTTATTGCGTTGTATGAAGAGTTACATGATCTTGGCAAAATCTTACCTTTCTTGGTTTTGGTTTTTGTCCTTAAAAACTTGGATGAACATTGGGAGGCTGAGATGGGTGGATCACGAGGTCAAGAGATCGAGACCACCCTGGCCAACATGGTGAAACTCTGTACTAAAATTACAAAAATTAGCTGGGCATGGTGGCACGTGCCTGTAGTCCCAGCTACTTGGGAGGTTGAGGCAGTAGAATTGCTTGAACTCAGGAGGCAGAGGTTGCAGTGAGCTGAGATTGTGCCACTGCACTCCAGCCTGGCTGACAGAGTGAGGATCCATCTCAAAAAAAATAAAAATAAAAAGATAATTAGACTAAATTAATGCTGGCATACTTCCTCTGTCTCCACTTCTATCATAATAAAAAGCTGCACTTCTGAACATATAATTTAGAATAATTTTTCAATATGGTAGCATGATAAGAGCAGCAGATCTTTTGCACAGTGAGTTTGGCCAGAAGCAATAGCTGGAAATAGCTCTGAGATTCATTTATGACATGTATGTTAATCTCTTCCACTACGTTTATGGATTTGCCTGTTTTTTAAGTCCACAAATGTTTGCTTTATACATTTAAAACTATATTTTTGGGTACATGCTGTATCATTTTCTATGATTTATTATTATATCCTCTCAACTATTTAATGATTTGTATATAATGTGTCTCTCTGATAAGATACATACAATTGGCCGGGCGCGGTGGCTCAAGCCTGTAATCCCAGCACTTTGGGAGGCCGAGACGGGCGGATCATGAGGTCAGGAGATCGAGACCATCCTGGCTAACACGGTGAAACCCCGTCTCTACTAAAAATACAAAAACTAGCCGGGCGAGGTGGCGGGCGCCTGTAGTCCCAGCTACTCGGGAGGCTGAGGCAGGAGAATGGCGGGAACCCGGGAGGCGGAGCTTGCAGTGAGCTGAGATCTGGCCACTGCACTCCAGTCCGGGCGACAGAGCGAGACTCCGTCTCAAAAAAAAAAAAAAAAAAAAAAATACATACAATTGAGTTTTGTAGAATTCTACTTAGAGTTTTTAGTTCGATTTGATTTCAAGTAATTATCAATATGTTTATGTCTCTGTACATCATGTTATTTTCTATTTAATGCATTGTTAAAGTTCCAGTTTCTCTCCTTTATTACGTTATGTGGAATAATTAAAAATTTTAATTGTTCCTTTTGCCTTTACTAATCTTAGTTGCCTTGGAGGATTTAATTAATACATATTTTAAGAGTTCACATGAATTTATTACAGCATAAAAGAGAATATTACATTTACCATTTCCCCACTGATGTTACTAAGCACCAGAAACACATTGGCTTCATATAACCTGAGTTACTCTTGCATTTATATTCTCATGAATTTTAATTCTACTTATCCCACAACTGTCATTTTTTGCAGTTAATGCTGTCAATATTTACTAATGCTTATCCACATATTTCCCCTTTTAATTGCTCTTTATTCTTTCCAAAATTCCAAGTTAATCTCATAGATCATTTCTTCATGCTTAACGAAACTTTAGGATTTATTTTATTTTATTTTATTTTATTTTCATTTTTTTGAGGCTGGATCTCACTGACACCCAAGCTGGAGTGCAGTGGCACAATTACAGGTCACTGCAGCCTTAATCACCCAGGTTCAAGTGATCCTTTAGTCTCAGGCTCTTGCATAGCTGGGACCACAGACACATTCTACAATACCCAGGTTAATATTTTTATATTATTTGTAGATATGGGGTTTAGCCCTGTTACCTAGGCTTGTCTTGAATTTCTTGACTCAAATGATCCTCCTGCCTGGGCCTCCCAAAGTTCTGGGATGACAGGTTGTGATACCATGCTCAGCCTTGTATTTCTATTAGAGAAGATTTCCTGGCAATAAAGACTCTAAGGTTTATACTTTATCTTCATTTTGTTTCCCACAATTTTTTTTAATTTTGAAAAATAAGCCAGACTTAAACATCGCAAGAATAGAAAAATAATTCCTGGATACCTTTATTTTTACTCTGTTTACTCTTTCTCTCCCTCAACATCTTTACTGTCTCTCTCTATACACACACACACACACACACACACACACCTTAAACACACATGCACTTACACACATTCATATAATTATACACACAGCACACAAATGTATTTTTGAAGCATTAGAAAGTAAGTTGCATATGTGACGTCCCTTTCTCATTAGAGTTCCATGTGTTTCTCCTAAAAATAAGAGCATTATCTTAGATAACCACATGACAACTATCTAAATCAAGTAATTAAAGGTGTTACAATATTATCTAATATCAAATGTTATTCAGGCTTTGTCAACTTTGCAAAAATCCTTCTTCAGAAGAAAATTCAGCATTATTAATCTAAATTCAGGCATCATGCATCTTTGTTACCTTTAAATGTAAAATAGCAAGTGATCCTTTTGTGTATTTCATAATATTGAAAATTTTGAAAGTTACAGGCAAATTACTTCGTATATTGTGCATGTATGTATATGTATGTAGTATCTTGTCCTTTAGTTGGTTTTTAAAATGATATTACCTCATTAGAATCAGGTTATATACTTTTGACAGGAATACCATAGATGTAGTATTGTGTTGTTTTTAGTAGATTACATGGGAAGGGGAAGCATGTGCTACCATTTTGACTAAATACTGCTGATATTCAACTTGATTATGTTTAAGGTGGTGTCAGGCTTCTTCATTGCACAGTTACTATTTTATCTTTTATACTTAATAAGTCATCTGTAAGAATACAGCTTATTATTATATAACTACCTTGTTTCTCTCAAAATTTGCTCACTAGTTTTATAACTCATTAATAATTCTTATCTAAACCCAGTATAATTTGATGCCTGCCAAAATGTTATTTTCTAATTTCACTTCAATATTTATTTTTACTTTGCTAGGTTTTTTATATCAGTGTCTACTCATGTACTCTTATTTCATTCAATGGATTATAAGAATCTAATTTTTACATTCATTTTAATGCTCTTATAATCCACTGGGCCCAGTTTCTACTGTTTTTATTTTATCTTAGTGTTCAGTCATATGTTCAGTCTTACAGCTTTTGAGATAACACAAACATTTGGACTGTCAAATTAGCCTTAAGACAAATGGCATATTTTAAACAGTATCACATTTTCTAATATTTTGAAGGTTACTGGCAAGAGGGAAAGACAGACCAAGTATTCTCTTCGAAAGGTCAGAAACAATCAGGCACAAATTCTTTACTTTATAAAATGTCTCTTTTAAAATCCACTGAAGGATTCATTTTGCTCTAGTTTTAGTCAGAATGATAAAGATAGATATAAGCAACATATATGACATATTGCTTGAATAGAATGAGCCAAATAATTTATTTAAGGATCTTATTTATATTATTTTAATTCTATGGCTTACCTAGCATTTTTTCAAGGAACTTAGCCATACTTTCACAAATTCCAGGTTTATTTACAATAAAGAACCTACACGGATCCAGTATCTTCTGCTAAAGGTACTCCATATACAAAAATACTCTTATTAGTGAACAGTCAGGAGATGTGATATGGTTTGGCTCTGTGTCCCCACCCAAATCTCATATTGAATTGTAATTCAGTGTTGGAGGAGGGGCCTGGTGGGAGATGATTGAATCATGGCGTCAGACTTTTCCCTTGCTCTTCTCATGACAGTGAGAACCAGATCTCATTGTTTAAAAGTATATAGCACCTCCCCCTTCACTCTCTCTCCTGCTCCACCATGTGAAGATGCACCTGCTTCCCCTTTGCCTTCCACCATGAGTGTAAGTTTCCCAAGGCTTCCCCAGCCATGCTTCTTGTATAGCCTATGGAACTGTGAGTCAATTAAACCACTGTTCTTTATAAATTACCAGACATGGGTAGTTCTTTATAGCAGTGCGAGATCTGATGTTACCATGTTTCCATCTCTTTTTTATCCAGAATGTTCCCAGTAAAGATGAAGAGTCTATTTCAAGCTGCTACTATTTGTTTCTAAGCCTATTTAAATATGTTTGATTGTTTATATCTTCACTTTTTATACTGGCTCAAGATGATGCTATCTTTTTAGAAAGTTAATTCACCATTATTTCTACTACTAAACCAATACAGTGGTGGCTGACCACCTTAATTCAATAGAAGGGTAGGGGTCTCATGCCACATGAGGCTCAGTCAACCTCCAGGTTACCAGCAACCTTCCAGGGTTTTCAATGTAAATCCTGGTACATTTTGAGACTCCTCACTCTGGAAGATTTCAATTTCTTTTTCTTTCTTTCTTTCTTTCTTTCTTTCTTTCTTCTTTCTTTCTTTCTTTCTTTCTTTCTTTCTTTCTTTCTTTCTCTCTCTCTTTCTTTCTTCTCTTTCTTTCTTTCTTTCTTTCTTCTTTCTTCTCTCTCTCTCTTTCTTTCTTTCTTTCTTTCTTTCTTTCTTATTTCCCCATTTCCAAAAGCTCCTCTCTGCTTTTCCAAGATTTTAGACTAAATTTTTACTGTATCACTCCATGTATTTGCAGAATAAGGTGGCAAAAGTGGCCGTATGCTCAAAGCCACTGGTCTCCACCAAATGATTTACTGAGTAAGGTTTGTAAAAAACTGAATTTTCAGCTTCCTTTGCACACATAGTATTAACACATAATCACCTGGTAAAACTAATGTTTGTCCCTATCCGCAGTTAGGTCTTCCAGTTCTACTTGCCTCAGTAAGTCACTACTAACTTGGTACAATTGATTTCTATATTTCTTATGTTTACTTATTGCTCTTGTCATGGTACCTCATCCTGAAACAGGAAATTTTCCTTGACCCCTTCATAAGTCTCACAACAGGGGTGCTTCATTTACTCAGCCTGCAGCTCTCAACCCCTCACAGGGAGGGAAGCACACAGGTGAGTGGGTATGGGAGCCTGAGTGAGCGCTTTTGGGCACCATCAGGAGCAAAACTTTGTGCAGCTTTGCATTGGCATCTAGGAGGGTACCATGACCCCTAAAGCCTCAGAGGGTGTGTGTTACTGTGTGTTACTGTGCTCTTTTAGCTTTGCTGTCTGTGGATGGCTTATGTATTACACAGCTCAGTGGGCCCTCCGCCTTTTTGTGAGGACAGAGGGTCAGTGTGACAGCCTTCAGTGTCTACACAAATGGCACCCAAGCGCTTGTTCATTGTTCAGGAAAAATCAGGTCACATGAATGAATTAAAGGGTGGTGAATACAGAGGACTTTATTGAGGGAAGGGGAGCTGGAAGGAGAATGGAGTGGGAAGGTGATCTTCCCCCGGACAGACTCCTCTCTGAAGCAATACCACCAAGCCATCCCTCTGAAGCCAAGCTGATTCTCTACAAGGTCAAACCACAGTCGCTGCCATCTAGCTGCTTCTCCTCTTCTCCCTTTCTCTGCCCTCTGCTAGTTGGGTCAGGGGTTTTTATGGAGACAGGGTAAGGGGCAGGGTAGAACACGGTGGTTTTGGAAAACATAATATTTGAGTGGTAAAACAGGAATGCATGTCCGCACTTTGGGTCACAGTTTCAGGCTTGAGGGTTGGACTTTGCCATGGATCCCACCCTTTTCTGCCTAGAGTTTCTCTGCCTCCTGTCCCTATCAATTCTACTTCAAAGTAGGATTCTTATTTGCTTAAGTGAAGCAGTGTTCCTCAAAATTTCAAAGTTTTAAGAATTACCAATATAAATCCCTGAAGAGTGTAGTTTATTAAGGTATATATTTAAAACTTTTAAAGAAACTATATTATCCAGTTTTGTAAACACTAATTAAGCCAAAATGTACAGAAATTAATTTTCCATATAACATATATTTACATTGATGTACTATTCCAGTGTATTAATAACATGTAAATAATTATTTTAATAGCTATTTGACAAGAAACAAGTTATTATGAATATGATCATTTATACTTACACATTAGCTTTGGGCAAAATATATGATTGTCTCTTAAAATTTACATTTTACAAACCAATTTAGATAAGTAACCATGAAGACACGTACATTAACAAACCATTGAGAAGGAATACTATTTTGCATAATTAGTGCCTGAATAGTAAGAAGTGGTTAGTATCCATGGTTACAGCATCATCGTTGAAAGGTCTATCCCTTCTAACAGAGTAGTGTAATACCCTTTTATCACTGATGTGTTGCAGGAGGGAGAGGATGGGATGGCATGGATATGGAAGTGGATTATTCATAGTTCACATCATACCATTTCCATGAGTGTTTACAAATTATCTAGGATTTCTCAGTTGTGTTAATACCACATGGGGATACAGACATGGGACAGTTAGCTGACTTCTAAGGGGATCACAATTTGAAGAAGTAGGAAAAAGGCTGAGTATAGTTTGAGATACGCTGCATTTTTAGATCAATTGGAATTTCAAAGCATATAATTATGTCATCCAAAGATGGTCAAAATTTTGTCTGTGTTTCGTTCAACATTAAACTCTTATTTCTGTTTCAAGTCATATTAAATTGATGAAAACCCTAAAATTATGTAATTATACAGACAGGCATTTTTATGTTTCTTTTGACTTTAGTAAGAGTGCTTTTATAATTTACCATCAATTTTTTTTTGCCATGTGTCTTGAACTTAATTTTTTTTCCAATACTCGAGAAGTATTCTGTGCTTCAAGATTTCAAGAGGATGTGTGTGTGTATTCAATTATGAATGGGTATTGAATCAAATGTTTTAAATGATTTTTTGTTTGAAGTTACAGTAATCATATATTCTTCTTCCCTATTGACGCATCAATGCGCTTTATTGTATTAATATATAGCTTAGTATTATCCATTCTATTAATATAATTCATCATTATATATTTTATTCATACTCTCAGAATTGAATTTGTTCTTGACATCCAAATGTAGAGTCATGGATGTTAAAAAAAAAAACATAGTAAACAAAACTAAATTTTAATGAAAATACCGACTACAAAATACAAATAATACTCTAAGAGAAAAAATGGTTTCACAGTTATGAGTCAAATCTAGATTACATATGGAGCAGGAGGTGCCCCTGAAGAGGTAACACTTAATTTGAGACATGAAGAATGTGTCAAATTTTAGTGAGGTGAAAAGTTAAAAAAAAAATCCAGATTATGGCAAGTGTGTGTGTGTTTGTGTGTGTGTGTGTGTATGTGTGTATATATGTAACAGAGAGAGAGAGAGAGGAAGGGAGAGAAGGGGAGAGAGAGAGAGACAGAGACAGAGAGAAAGAGAGAGACAGAGAGAGGGGGAGAGAGAGAGTAATCTCTTCCAAAAGTAAAAGAATGATAGTCATTGTGGCTTAATGTTGTGAAACAACAACTAGGGCTGGCAGAAATAGAAACAAAATCATCATTGTTTTATTGGGCTAAACACTATTTGTGATACATCACTAAAGTGAAATATAGAAAACTTTGAGTCACCAGTAGTAATTTTAAATTTTCACATCTGTATTATAGAATTAGTGTGGTCTACAGTCAAATGCTTAAATCTGTTTTGGAGATCAAAGATTCATTTGCAAATCTGACACAAATAATGATCTGTCTCCACTACATATTGTTCTTATATGAGTACACATTTGCTGACATAATGGATTTGTTTATTGTTATAATCATCATCTTTTTCTGTGCTTCTTGCATTTTGTTCTTCCTTTGTGCTTGCACTTCAGTATATCATGTTTACAATTTCAACAATATATGATTCTTTGTTGAAATAACATTTTAATAGTACGTATGAAATAGTAGTGTTTCACATAAAAATAAAGGTTTTCAAATAGACATTTTATAAAGCATGGTTAATCAAAAATTAAGAAATGAAAAATTACCCAAGACTCTTACATAAAGACAACTTATACTCTGTTTAATTTCCTAACTTTATCTATGCATACAAATGCATTTTGACAGAAACAGTTATATTGTGAATAATTTTCTCTTTCATAGCAATATAGTATTCTTTTTGCCTATTTAAGTATATTCTAAAAAGTTAATTTTAAGAACATTAGTGTGTCATTTTCTAAATGTGTAACAGACTGAGATTTTCAGATAATAGGCAGGGTTGTTCCCCAGCCTCCTAGTCTCTTAGCTCTGTACTACTGGATCTCAATACCCTTTGTTAGATATGAAATCAACAGTGATTATGGTCTTTGTACTGTATACCCAGAGAAGGAGCTAATATAACTGAGAGAGAGATGTAATTTTTGTCTTTGACTTCAAAAACAATTTATTGAGACTCATTTTAGAGGCAAATCAAAGCTTATTTAAAAATAAATATAGGGTGAGCACGGTGGCTCACACCTGTAATTCAGCACTTTGGCAGGCTGAGGTGGGCAAATCGCTTGAGCTCAGGAGTTTGGGAGTACCCTAGGCAACATGGCAAAACCCTGTCTCTACAAAAAATACAAAAATTAGCCAGGTGTGGTGGCATGTGCCTGCAGTAGTCCTAGCTAACTGGGAGGCTGAAGTGGGAGGATGGCTTGAGCTCAGGAGGCAGAGATTGTAGTGAGCTCAGATTGTGCCACTGCACTCCAGCCTAGGCAACATAGCCAGATGATGTCTCAAAAAAAGTATACTCTCACTCTATCTATATGTATATTATATACATATCATACTCTTTCTCTGTATATAGAGGACAAAGAATATCATTTTTCTATATATATAGTGTGTGTGTAATTTTTAAGTTCTAAGTAAAGTTTCAGAAGATAACATTTATTCCATAGAATATAAAACTGTGAAGATGAAAGATCGATTTTTCCCTACACAAAGAGAGATAAAATTTTGATTAGAGAATAAAAGAAAAACAATTCAATAAAACAGGAGGATCAATGTCCCTGTGATAGGACCTAGATCTCATCCCTGCACTATGACTGGGAGTTGTCATTAGAAATCACGGATAATTATGTGATATCTGGGAGGAGACAGGACTTATTCCTTGAGAGAAAGTGATGGAGCCAGCAAGTCAAAGAGAGTTCACTTTGTTCAACATGATTCTATAGAAGTCACACTGGCAAGCCTGAAGTAGGTAAATTTATTGAGGTTTGATTGCATGATCTTCTGTGCAAGAAGATTCAGCTATTCAGTATATCACAAAGATTTGGAAAAGTGGGACTTATATGAAGAGGAGGAAAGAGAACAATTACAGAATTGACATATGGATAACAAAGGGGAACATGGACATGTTGACTGCAGTGCATTTGGGTGAGTTACTAATGACCAAAAGCCTTTGGAGGCTGTACATTAGAATGAAAGCCAGCATGCTCACGTGCTACTCTACAGAGAAGAAACTTCTTTGTGCTTAGAATTTTTAAGCCTCACAGGAGTCACAGCATTGTAGGGAGAAATGAAGAAGGAAAAATGCTTCAGCTTCTTCAGCCATGGTGACCTGTGAGTCAATTAAATCTCTTTCCTTAATAAATTACCCAGTCTCATGCACTTCTTTATAATAACATGAAAATGGACTGATACAGTAAATTGGTACGAGGAGTGGAGTGCTGCTATAAGGATACCCAAAAATGTGGATGCAACTATGGAACTGTGTAACAGGCAGATATTGGAACAGTTTGGAGGGCTCAGAAGAAGACAGGAAAATGTGGGAAAGTTTGGAACTTCCTAGAGATTTGGAAGGCTCAGAAAACAGGAAGATGAGGGAAAGTTTGGAACTTCCTGGAGACTTGAGGAATGACCTGGATCAAAATGCCAATAGTTATATGAACAATAAAATCTAGGCTGAGGTCATCTCAAATGGAGATGTGGAACTTGTTGGGAACTAGAATAAAGGTCACTCTTGCTATGCAAATAGACTGGTAGCATTTTGCCCTTGCTCTAGAGATCTACGGTGCTTTGAATTTGAGAGAGATGATTTAGGGTATCTGCCAGAAGAAATTTCTAAGAGGCAAAGCATTCAAGAGGAAGCAGAGCACAAAAGTTTGGAAAATGTGCAGCCTGATGAGGTGACAGAAAAGAAAAACTCATTTTCTTGAGAGAAATTCAAGTCTGCTGCAGAAATTTGCATAAGTAACAAGGAGTTGAATGTTAATTACCAAGACAGTAGGGAAAATGTCTCTGGCACATGTCAGAGTCCTCCACAGCAATCACTCCCATCACTGGCCCAGAGGCCTAGGAGGTAAAAATGATTTATTGGGCTCAACCCAGGACCCCTCTGCTCTGTGCAGACTCCGTACATGGTGTCCCGAGTCTCAGCTGCTTCAACTCCAGCCATGGCTAAAAGGGGCAAAGATACAGCTCATGCTGTTGCTTCAGAAGCTGCAAGTCCCAAGCCTTGGTGGCTTACATGTGGTGCTGGGCTTGCTGGTGCACAGAAGTCAAGAATTGAGGTTTGGGAACCTCCACCTCGATTTCAGAGACTGTATGGAAATGCTTGGATGCCTAGGCAGAATTGTGCTGCAGGGGTTCTCTCTAGCATGGAGAACCTCTGCTAGGACAGTGCAGAAGGGAAATATTGGGTCAGAGCCCCCACACAGAGTCCCCACTGGGGCAGTGCCTAGTGCGGCTATGAGAAGTGCAGAGCTTGTAGTTGGCAGTGAATGACAAGAATGAGTTCTCAGACAATTTCAGCTGAGTGGGGCAGGGACCACTCTTCTGAGAGAGAGAGTCACCCTAGAATCCGTCTGCTAAGTATTTATTGAAAGGGCTTATTAAACTACAAACATCCATTAGATGTCCTTTTGAGGTCAGGTCGTGAGATACCTATGCCCTTGTAAAAGCACTCAAATCGCATTCTTAGGAGGCTGTTTTCAGCGTTCCTTATCACACACTCCACTCCTTGACCTGTTTTCAGGGTCAAAGAGTGACATTCCCATGCACAAATAATATACACACAGTGCCTCAGTATTTTTCCATGCCCTGACCTCAAATGCCTTGTACATAAGCTTGAACATGTTGCCATGCACCCCCAACAAGAAGAAGGCCACCATCCTCCAGACCCCAGAATGGTAGATCCACTGAGAGTTTGCACTGTGCAGCTAGAAAAGCCATAGGAACTCAAAGCCAGCCTGTGAAAGCAGCTGGGAGGGAGGCTGAACCCTGCAAAGCCACAGGGGCAGAGCTGCTCAAGGCCATGGGAGACCACCTCTTGCATCAGCATGACCTGGATATGAGACTTGGAGTTAAAGGAGATCATTTTGGAGCTTTAAGATTTCACTGCACTGCTGGATTTCAGACTTGCATGGGGCCTGTAGACCCTTCGTTTTGGTCAATTTTTCCCGTTTGGAGCAGGTATATTTACCCAATGCCCGTATCCTCATTGTATCTAGGAAGTGACAAAGTTGCTTTTGATTTTACAGGCTCATAGAAGGGACTTTTCTTGTCTCAGATGAGACTTTGGACTGGGACTTTTGGGATAATGATGGAAAAAGTTAAGACTTTCTGAAACGGTTGGGAGAGCATGCATGTGTTTTGAAATGTAAGGACATGAGATTTGGAAGGGGCCAGTGGTGGAATAATATGGTTTGGGTTTGGCTGTGTCCTCTGCCTTGCTCAAAAAAAAAAAAAAAAATCACCTTGAATTGTAATAATCCCCACATGTCAAGGGCAGGACCAGGTGTAGATAACTGAATCATGGGGACAGTATTCCGCATGCCATGGGGACAGTATCTCCCATGTAAGTTTCCTGAGGCCTTCCCAGCCATGCAGAACTTTGAGCCAATTAAACCTTTTTTTTTTTTTTTAATAAATTACCTAGCCTCAGGTATTTCCTGATAGTGGCATGAGAATGGACTAATACTAGTGAAACTGGGGAGGAAAGGAGAGTATATTTCTCTACAGTGAAATTCATTTTTGTGATCTAATTATCTGCACTTCTTATGACCATTATACCTGTCAGCCATGTTCATACAAGATTGCTGAAGATCAGTGCTTCTGATATTAAGTTCTGTCACACAGAATCTGAGTTAAGTGACTTCAGAAGGAGTTGACATCTTGTGAATAGGAATTGCATGGTATTCTGCAAATAAAAGTTGGTATTGATGACTGAAGTAATGTCACTAGTCACTACTGAGTTAAGGTCATGTTCTAATGACGCTCCTCATGTCAATCAGAAACACCTTCTGGTACAAGATAGAATTCATATTAATCTCCCTCAAGGGAACTGAAAACAATGGTTATGTTTCTAGTGGAGATCAACCCTTGTGTCAGGATGGAAATATGTGCTGACTGAAACTGTCATATTCAGCAGGAAGATAATAATTCTGTATAGGTGTCTCTTTTTCTTTATCATGAAGGCTATTGTATTTTATTAAGGATGGGTTTCTAAAATAATTATTGCTATTAGTCTTTGAAAAGGCATTTGCACATGCCAGCTCTCTCAAACTATTTTGACATTTTGAAGGCCCCTAATCATTTTTCCTCATCTTATTAAACCTATTACCCAGATAGCAAGCTGATCTCTGCCCTGCCAGGGTATATGATATAGTCATTTATTTCTAATAGGTTTTAAATATCTTAGGTAGTACTTGTACCAAAATCATAAAGGTGGATCACAGCCAAGCCTTTCCTATGTCTTGTTTGAAAGAATGTGCTGGTGGAGGAAGTCCAGATTCAGCTAAGTGCTGAGTTGTCTCATGGTGAGTCTCAAAGTAAGAAAAAAAGTGTCTTTCTTTGTGATAGAAGTAGTCAAACAAGGGAACGAAGGTTTATCCTGAAAAAGATCATTTTCAAGATATTTTCTTAGATTGTGTTTGTTCCTGAGTATGAAATCATTTATGGGTATGATTTACCTGTCTTAAATCCTAGCCAAGGCAATAGGATAAAATGAAATGAAGTAGGAAAAAAAAAAAAAAGTAGGTAGATCATTCTGACTTACTGCTGTCGTTCTCTGTCTTACAGGGCATTCCTTTCTGTACATGACCTTTGCAGATGAGAAAAGTTGAGATATTCCTCCTTATTCTGAGCTTCTGTCATATTGCCACATTAGTGACAGGCAAAACTTACCTAAGAATCATATTACAGTTCCTGGAATATGAACTATAAACCACATGTTCCTCTGTGAATGTATACACTGAATTTATCTTTAGCTTCTACAGTTTATTTATCCAAACAATTTTGTTCTAAATAAAACTCAGCACTATAGATGTCATAAAGTCTTTTACAAAGTTCACTGCCACTAACGGTTCATCTGAAATAGTCAGATTCTATCACTTGAGATCTTAGTCATGTGACACATTTTGTGATGCTTTCAAAGTGAAATATTTGTCACAATCTAAGTTTTTCAAATATTTACAGTGTATGTAATCATTTTTAATTCATTTTGTTGTCAGTGTTGAAGGGATATCTGTGTTTGTTAGATAATATGGTATGAATTTATAACTCTTTACACATACTGTTTATTTCTGTTGAAATGGTATATGGACAGTCAATAAAGGCAGTCTCCAGTATATAAATGGGTTGAGTCAGAAAAAATTCATACATAAATTGGTTGCCTAGAAGTTAGGGTAAATTTTCTCACATAATCAGTACAATAAATTTTGATTTCTCAGTCAGTCAGATTTCACTAACGTAAATTCTATGTCCTGGGATCAATGACATTACAATGTAAAAGACAGTGAAAAATGGAGAGACTAACTTTGCCTAGGATAAGTGTAAGCAGAATTTTTAAAACAGGGAACTGTGATTTTGATAACTTATCCTGTCCCTTTAAGGACTTCATGAACCCTTATCTTTTCAATCCTACTTCCCCAGACCTCTAGGTACACGTGTACTGCCTATGCCTGCCCGGGATCAACTCAATCTCTTGTGCTGTGCCTCACATTCCAATTCAAAATCCCTATCATTCTCAATCACAACACTGTGTCTTTACAAAATACTAACTCATCTAAGAAATAAAAGAAGTTAAATTAACTTCAATAAGGCTGTGAGGGCCTCATAGGTATAAGCTATGTTATAGAAGAGACATTCCTATTTATTCCTTCATTATTTTCTCCCATTTAGGCTAATATTTATATGGCACTAGCATCTACTCAATAATGATTTGATTATAAAATAATATCTACTAATTCTACATTTAATAATATGCAGTAATCACAATAGTATATATTATCTAATATTACTTATTTTCTAATAAAAAAGAGTCTTTTAATAGATTCTTGCCTTAAATAGTGGTTTTTCTTTTTTAAAGAAGTTTGACAACTTCTTTAGGTAAAGGCAAATAACTTGAAGACCTAGTATGTCCTAGGAATGTTATTAGGTTGTTGCAAAAGTTATTGCAGCTTTTGCCATTAAAAACAATGGCAAAGACTGCAATTACTTTTGCACGAACCTAATAGATTTTTTACATAAACTGACTCAAGTTAAACTAAAATCCATGAAGTACGTATCATCCTAGCTTTCAGATCAGAAAACGGAAGCTTTGCTACTTCAAGAAAATAGCTAAGGATGGTTACTATTAGAGTTGGCATTCAAAACCCAGTTATGTCTGACTTCAAATATAATCTTTCTGCTAAAATAAACTGAGGGAGGTAAATAATGATGAAGCATGGAAACAGAGTGTGAAATGACAGACACTGGAGACTCCAAATTGTGGGAGGGTGGGAGGGTTGTGGGTGGTGAGAAAGTACTTCATGGGTACAATGTATTACAGTATTATTTGGGTGATGTATACACGAAAAGCCTAGACTTCACCAAAACCCCATATAGCCATGTAAAAAACAGCACTTGTACCATTTAATTTATACAAATTAAAAAAGTATAAACTTCCAGAAATAAGGAAGAAGCATGTTGTTGATAATTTTTATTTCCTTTGTTTGTGGTGAAACCATTCTGGTCTTAAAACTTATGGCAGAGTCTGCCTGTATTAGTTTATTCTCATGCTGTTATAAAGAACTGCCCATGTCTGGGTAATTTATTTGTTTTTTAAAAAAGAGAGATTTAATTGACTCACAGTTCAGCATGGCTGGGGAGACCTCGGAAAACTTACAATCATGGTGAAAGGTGAAGGGGAAGGGCATCTTCTTCACAAGGTGGCAAGAAGGAGAAGTGGCAAGCGAAGGGGGAAGAGCACCTTATAAAACCATCAGAGATGTAGGTTTTCTTTTAAAAAATGATCTTTATCAGTTTATAATTTGTTCTTACATTTCAGTGTTACTTAGCGTTCTTAATTATGATTGGATGTTGAATGTTGTCAATTGCTTTTGTGCATCTATTGACATGGTCATATGACTTCTCTTCTTAAGCTGTTGATAACAAACTACATTGACTTTTGGATGTTGAAAAATGCTTGCACTTCCAGTGCAAACACCACTTGGTCATGACTATCTTTTCATACCTTTATAGCTTCTATGTAGTATTATTATGTTGAGAAGTTTTTCTTGTTGTTGCTGTTGTCTAAATTTGTGGAAAATATCAGACTTAAATTTTCTTTTATTTTAATGCTTGTTAGATTTTCCATCAGGATAATGCTGGCTTCTGAAAATATGATGAAAGTTATAATTTTCAATATAACTTTATGCAAGCTTTTTTGAAAAATGTGATATTGTTTCTTCCTTGAAAGACTGACAGAATTTCCTTCCAGAAAGTTTTGCCTGATTATTGTTTGTTGTGTTGTTGTTGGGAGATTCTTAACTAAAATTTATTACCTTAATAATTTTATGATTGTTCTGAATATTCCTCATTTTCCAGTGAGTATTGTTAGTTCTTTTTCAAGTAATTTGTTCATTTTATATAAGATTATGCACTTGTTGGCACATAGTTTAAATTTTTTTTAATTGTCCTGTTAAGGTCTACAGGTTCTATAGTAATATCTCCTCTGCCATTTCTGATAGTGGTCATCTGGGTGTCTCCACTTTTGTAATAATTAAAATCTAGAGATTCATTAGATTTATTGATTTTCTCCACTGTATCTTTGATTTCAATTTCATTGATTTCTGTGTTATCTTTAATATTTTCTTTATTGTGCTGCACGATTTTAATTTGATTTTCTTTCTCATTTCTAAATAATAGAATCTTAAGTCATTATTTCATTTTTTTTGTTGTTTCTAAGATAAGCACATAATGCCATAAATTTCATTTTCACGTTATTTTATCTGCAATTCCAAAATTTTGATTTGTTGTGATTTCATTGCCATTTAATCTAAAATGTTTTCCAATTTCTCTTGTGATTTTGGTTTGGCTTATGGCTTATGTAGAATTCAGTTATTTAATTTCTAATTATTTTGGACATTTTTGGATATCATTTTATTATTAATTCCCAGCTCAGCTTTATTTTGGTCAAAGAACATACTTGTGTGATTCCAATTCTTTTAAATTTGTTGGGTTAAATTACAAAAAATTAATGGTCTAGAATACCATGAATCTTTGCTATGTGCACTTCAAAGAATTATAAATTATGAAGTTATTAGGCAGGGCATTTGTAAACACAAATTTAAAAAACTGGGATCACAGTGTTCTAGTTTTGCATATATTTAGTTATTGATTTTCTAGTTGTTCTATTAATTACAGACAGATGAAAGTTGAGGTACTAAGCCATAATTATGCACTTGACCATTTACTTTTTCAATCCATTGCATTCTGCTTCATGCATTTTGAGGCTTCTTTCAAGAATCATACTTGTTTTAAATTATTATCTATTCTTTGTGAACCGACTATTTTATCATTAAATAACATTCTTCATTATCATTGTTAGATTTCATTTTTATCAAGTCTATTTAGTCTGATAATTATAGAGCCATCCCAGCTTTACTTTAATTTTTTAATGGTGTGTCCTTTTTTCATCCTTTTACTTTTAACCTATCAGTGCCTGTATATGTGAAGTGTATTTCTGGTAAGCAGCATGTGGTTGGATCTTGCTTTTTTTGGAATTTTAATGAATTGTGACTTACTCATTATTTCAATTAATATCCATCATAGCTTTATTTTATACCTCATTTTCTGCTTTTCAGTGGTTTACATACAGCTTATAATATATAATTTAACACACTATAACTTTAGATAATATTCTACCACTTCATGATTTATGTAATAACTTTACAATATATTCAAAATCTTTCTTCAGATTTTTCATGTAGTTTTGTGATATATGTGTATGAATTCTCACATGTTACTATTTATGGTTTTGACAGTAAATTGTCTTTTAAAGTAATAAAATTAATGAAAAATACATTGATATGTACTAAGTTTTATTATTTCTGATTCTTTTCATTTATTTGTAGAGATTCAAATTTTAGTCTGGTATCATTTTCTGCTTTTTTAAGAACTTTCTTCAGAAATCTGCATAGCACAGGCAAGGAATTCTCTCATTTCCTTTTTTCCCCCCTCAAGATGTGTTTATTTCATCCTCATTTTATTTTTTAAAATTACTTTTTAAAATTAAACTTTTAAATTCAGTGGTACATGTGCAGTTTTATCATATAGGTAAACTTGTGTCATGGAGGTTTGTTGTACAGATTATTTTTTCGCCCAGGTATTAAGCCTAGTACCCATTACTTTTTTTTCCTTATCCTCCACCTACTCCCACTCTCCACCCTCCCACAGGTTCCCTGTGTGTTTTTCTCCTCCCTGTAACCTGTGTTCTCATCATATTGCTCTCACTTGTAAGTGAGAACATGTGTCATTTGGTTTTCTGTTCCTGCATTAGCTGGCTAAGAATAATGACCCTCAGTTCCATGCATGTTCTGGCAAAAGACACGATTTCATTCTTCTTTATGGCTGCTTAGTATTCCATGGTGTATATGTACCATATTTTTCTTATTCAGTGTACCACTGATCAGCATATAGGTTGATTCCATGTCTTTGCTATTGTGAATAGTGCTGTGATGAACAAAGCCATGCATGTGAAATGATGGAATGATTTATATTCCGCTGGTTATATATTCAATAATGGGATTGCCGGGTTGAATGGTAGTTCTTTCTTTACATCCTCAAGGAACTGTCACACTGTTTTCCACAACGGTTGAACTAATTTATACTCCCACTAACAGTGTATCAGCATTCCTTTTTCTCTACAACCTAATACACATCTGTTATTTTTTTACTTTTGAGTAATAGTTATTTTGATTGCTGTGAGACAGTATCTCATCATTGTTTTTATTTGCATTTCTCTAATGATCAGTCATGATCAGCTTTTCTTTCTTTTTTTTTTTTTTTTTTAGACAGAGTCTCACTCTCTCACTCTGTCACCCAGGCTTGAGTGCAGTGGCGTGATCTCGGCTCACTGCAACCATTGCCACCCAGGTTCAAGCGATTCTCCTGCCTCAGCCTTCCGAGCAGCTGAGATTACAGGCACCTGCCACCGCACCCGGCTAATTTTTGTATTTGTAGTAGAGACGGAGGTTTGCCATATTTGTCAGGCTGGTCTTGAACTCCTGACCTCATGATCCACCCACCTCAGCCTCCCAAAGTGGGATTACAGGCGTGATCCACCATGTCCGGCCTCGATGAGCTTTTCTTCATACACTTGTTGGCCTCATGCATGTCTTCTTTTGAAAAGCATCTGTTCATGTCTTTTGCACAGTTTTTAATGAGGTTGTAAGTTTTTCTCCTATTAATTTGTTTTTCATAGATATTGGTTATTATACCTTTATCTGATGCATAGTTTGCATTTTTTTCCCATTCTGTAAGTTGTCTGTTCAGTCTGTTGATAGTTTCCTTTGCTATGCAGATACTCTTTCATTTAATTAGATGTCATTTGTCAAGTTTTGCTTTTGTTGCAATTGCCTTTAGCATCTTCATTATGACATCTTTGCCCATTCCTATGTCCAGAATAGTATTGCATAGGTTCTCTTCCAGGGTTTTTTATAGTTTTTGGTTTTACATTTAAGTCTTTAATCCATCTTGAGTTAATTTTTATATATTGTGTAAGGATGGGTTCCAGTTTGGATCTTCTGCAAATGGCTTTCCAGTTATCCCAGCACCATTTATTAAATAGGGAGTCATATCCCCATTGCTTATTTTTGTCAGGTTTGTCAAAGATCAGATAGTTTAGATGTGTAGCCTTATTTCTGGGTTCTCTACTCTGTTCCATTGGGCTATGTTTCTGTTTTTGTACCAGAATCATGTTGTTTTGGTTACTATAGCCCTGTAGAATAGTTTGAAGTCAGGTAGTGTGATGTCTCCAGCTTTGTTCTAATAAATCTATCTATTTAAATTTTTTTTAAAAAAAACAGCTCCTGGATTTGTTGATCTTTTGAATGGTTTTTCATGTCTTGACTTCCTTCAGTTCAGCTCTGATGTTGGTTATTTCTTGTCTTCTGCTAGCTTTGGGGTTGATTTGTTGTTTCTTCTCTAATTCTTTCAGTTGTGATGTAAGGTTGTTAATTTGAGATCTAACATTTGGATGAGTACATTTAGTGCTGTGAACTTCCCTCTTACATCTACCTCAGCTGTGTTCCAGAGATACTAGTATGTTGTATCTTTTTCTCATTAGTTTCAAATAACTTCTTGATTTCTGCCTTAATTGTATTATTTGCCCAAAGTCATTCAGAAGCAGGTTATTGAATTTTCATGTAATTGTATGATTGTGAGTGAATTTTTTAGTGTTGAGGCTTTTTTGCTTTTTTGTTTTTATTGCACTGTGGTCCAAGATACTTTTTGTTCTGATATCAGTTATTTTGCATTTGCTGAGGAGTGTTTTACTTCTGCTTATGTGATGCATTTTAGCCTATGTGCCATCCGATGATGAGAAGAATGTATATTGTGTTGTTTTTGGGTGGAGAGCTCTGTAGAGGTCTATCAGGTATGTTTGATCCAGTGCTGAGTTCAGGTTCTGAATATCTGTTAATCTTCTGTCTCTATGATCTGTGTGATATTACCAGTGTGGTGTTAACATCTCCCCCTATTTTTGTGTGGGACTTTATGTCTTTTTGAATGCCTCTAAGAACTTGCTTTATAACTCTGGGTGCTCCTGTGTTGGGTGCATGTATATTTAGAATAGTTACATCTTGTTGAATTGAACCCATCACTATTATGTAATGCCTTTATTTGTCTTGTTTGATTTTTGTTGGTTTAAAGTCTGTTTCGTCTGAAACTAGGATTGCAACCCCTGCTTGTTTCTGTTTTCCATTTGCTTGGTAGATTTTTCTCCATCCCTTTATTTTGAGCCTGTGTAGGTCATTGTATGTGAGATGGGTCTTTTGAAGACAGCATACCCCTGAGTGTTGGTTCTTTATCCAGCTTCCCACTCTATGCCTTTTAATTGGGGCATTTAGCCTATTACATTCAAGGTTAGTATTGATATGTGTGGATTTGATCCTGTCATCATGATGTTAGCTGTTTATTTTGCAGAGTTGTTTATGTTGTTGCTTTATAGTGTCACTGGTCTGTGTACTTAAGTGTGTTTTTGTAGTGCTGGTAATGGTCTTTCCTTTCAATATTTAGTACTTCCTTCAGGATCTCTTGTAAGGCAGATCTGGTGGTAACAAAGTCCTTCAGTATTTGCTTGTCTGAAAAGGATTTTATTTCTTCTTCGCTTTTGAAGTTTAGTTTAGCCAGATATGAAATTCTAGATTGGGAATTCTTTTCTTTAAGAATGTTGAACATTGGCTCCCAATCTCTCTTGTCTTCAAGGACTTCTCCTGAGAGGCCTGCTGTTAGTCTGCTGGGCTTCCCTTTGTAGGTGATCTGACTTTTCTTTATAGCTGCCTTTAACATATTTTCTTTCATTTCAGCCTTGGAGATCTGATGATTATGTGTCTTAGAGATGATCTTGTGAGGTATCTACTGGGGTTCTTTGCATTTCCTGAATTTGAATGTTGGCCTTTCTAGCTCGGTTGAGGAAGTTCTCATGGATGATATCCTGAAATATGTTTTCCAAATTGGTTCTTCCATTGGTGTCCCTGAAAAATATTCTCCCCATCCTGCTGGGGTTCCAGACCCCTGTGGTGAGAGTGGGTTGTTCCCTGCCAGTTCAACTAACTCATTCCCCCAGAGCCACTGGGGGCCAGGAATGAGTCCAGGTGCACAGTATCCCCATGTAGGGTTCCCAGCTTTCTCCTCCTTCAGCCTACCTTTTGTGTTTCCCTCCATCCACTCTCAATGCTTTCCTTCTGAAGATCTATTAGGAGTCAGCCAGTCATCTTGATCCCTCAGTGGCAGATGTTTCACTGGCTGCATCTAGTTGGCCATCATGCCTGCACTCCACTCTCATTTTAAAACATATTTTTACTGAGTATTAACAGTGTTTTTTTCTTTACAATTTAAATGTACCTGTTTTCTGGTAGTGGTCCTATTTTCTAACAAGAAAAATGCCCTAATCATTATCTTAGTTATTCTCTATATGTTTTTGTTTCTCCTTTATAAGTATTTCAAAACTTGCCTTTACATTTTGCTTATAGCAATTTAAATATAACATGTCTAGATGTTGGCGTTCAAGGATCTTCTTATTTCTGAGGTTGATCATTTTCATTATTTCAGAAATCTATTGCCCATGATGTTTTTCTGCCTTATTCTGTTTCTATTCTCTTTCTAGTGCTCCAATTATTCCTACATTCAATCACTTGATATTGTAGGAAAACTCATGGCTCTTAAATCTTCTTTTTGTTTTCTTTTTAAAAATTTTTTGTTCTCTTTAGTTTCAGTATTGTTGATTTTGTTTTGACCTATTTTTAAGTTCACTTATTGTTCCTTTTTAAATCTACTGATTAGTCAATAAAGCAAATTACTCATCTCTGATATGATGTTTTTATATATCTACCATTTCTATTTGCTGTTTGAAAAATATCTTCAATCTCCCTTTTAGATACTCTATCTATTAAGGCAAGTAATTTACCATTTCCAATAAATCCCTTAAAATATCATAATTATCTTAAAATATTTGTGTTATATATGTAATATCCTATTTTTCTGTCACTCAGATTCTGCTGATCACCCTCTGTCTTGGCAATGGTTTGTTTTCATTACCTTTTTGTGTATAGCTTTCATTTTTTAATGATTTTAAGCATTATTTGTAGAACAATGTAGACTAAGGTTAAAAATATTCATATTGGATAATGAAAATATCTCTTTTTCTGTCAGGTCATTAGTTGAGACAGTCTAATCAGGAATTGTGGTAGGTTTGAATGTTGTCACTTTTTGGATACAGTTAGGGCTTGCCTATAATTTAATCATATTTTAAAAATATGACTTTACTTACTTTCATTAGTTAATATTTTTCTTGTGAAATAGTCATGAGGAAAGACTGGCCATTGCAATTAGATTTTAGAGATTTTTAGATTTTTTTTATTTAAAGATACATTGTTATTTTCTTTCCTATTGATTGAAGCTTGTATTTTGTGGCTGGAGCTCTAGAAGTCATCTTGATGTTGAAAACCAGTGAGATGCATAGGAAATAGATGAAAGAATTTGAAAAGAGAAAATGGTGTTTGTGTGTGTGTATGTGTTTTCACTCATCACATTTAGCCATCATCCTTAGCCTTTATATATCTAACATCAGAAAAATTCATTAAATTAAGTACTTTTTTTGAGGAAAGATCAATATTGACTACTCTCCACTCCCCTTCATTTCTATTATTAGATTTTGTCCTATTATAAAAATATTGTCCATGATTAATTCTACCTTAACTTTGATCACCTAAAAATCTTAGCCAATTGTGAAAAATGTTCTTAACTTTATTTTTGACATTTCCACTTTGAATTTAGCTTTGTTCATTTTAAGTCAGTTTGTTTTGTCTGTAAGCCACCATATTTTTAATTTCTATACCTCTTTAAGACAGTGTGTTAGTCCATTTGTGTCACTATAATGGAATATCTGAGACTGAGAAATTTATAAACAAAAGAGGTTTATTGGCTCAGAGTTTTGCAGGCTGTACATGAAACATAGTGCTGTCATCTGCTTCTGGTGAGGGCCTCAGGAAGCTTTCATTCATGGCAGAAAGTGAAGGGGAGCCAGCATGTCACTTGGTGAGAGAGGGAGGAAAAGAGAGAAGGGAGAGGTGCCATACTGTTTTAAAGATGAATTCAGAGTGAGAATGAACTTATTACCATGAGGAGGGCACCAAGCTATTCATGAAGGACCTGCCTTCATCACTAAAGCGCCTCTCACCAGCCCATATCTCCAACATTGGTGATTACATTTCAATATGAGATTTGGAGGCCATAATACATCCAAAACATGTCAAGAAGTTTTTTTAACGAATGAAATATCTTATAATATAATAAAAACTACCAATTTTTCCTTGGATTTCAAATCTCTGGTTTTTATTTATAGTTTGTTAAGCTTTTGTATTCTTGAAAGGATAGTAATTATAACACCCAAACTTATTCCATATTGGAATGAAAACTGGATGTCCCTTTTTTTTCTAAACTAAAGCAGAATGACTCAGCATGACTGAAAATAGTGGAATAGAAAAATACAAGAAATAAAAATGCAGAATAACCCAAAGAGAGTTAGTGTAGTTAGTTGATAATACCATGATATTATCGGATAAAAAGCACCAACATCTGAATCAAAAGATGTAAAGCAAAAAGTAATATTATACGTAGAATTTGATAAATTCATTATCATTTATAAAGACTTGTAACAGTGTCTAAAACTGATAGGCAATAATTAGTAAACAAAGAGAAAATTAGAACTGTATTATCACACTTTTTGTTCTAATGAGTAGCTGGAGAATTCTATACCCAACAATTCTAGAAGAAACCATACTTTGAAGCACATATGAAACATTAAAAATAAATTGACTATATATTTATCACAGATAAACCCTCAACTAATACAAAAGAATCAATATCTTATAAACCATGTAGAAATAAGTAAAAAATACATTTATGATTAGGTGGAAACCATTCTGCTGTGAGGAATTTTACAAGCCTTTCTCAAATCTAGTCTCTGTTTTACTTTTTCATACTTTGAGAAGTTTAATGAGTAAGGATTAGGCAGGGATGGAATGAATTTGGGGGATATAATTGTCAAAGGGGCATAGGAAATGAGTGTTGCCACTGTAAAGAGATATGTATCCTCAGAGGTCTTCATAAATTGTTGTATTAGTTTCCACAGAAAGAGATATTAAATCTGCTGCCTTAGCCACCGAGTAATTGTTGCTTTCCTTACTATAAATCTAAATCCTGTGAGATTGCCTACAATCTTTCAGAAATTCTAGACTTATTAGATTTAAAATTAACAAAATTATACAAATCCTGCTTAGTTATAAACAAAAGAAAAATTGCTAAAATTTTGAGAAAATAATGCAATAAAGATTTCACAGGATGGTACAGTTTAATAGATGATAATGAAATCGAAGCCTTAACATTGCTTAAAGCAATAAGAAAGGGAGCTGAAACATTGCTAATCTTGAAGAATCAAATAGTAAGAATCTTAAAGAGCAAAATCAGCACCTTTAAAGCGAAGAATCCATTATAACTCTGATATTCATTATTATTATTACTTTTCAAGAATTCCCAAAAATAGCTGTAGGCTAATTGGCACCAAGTGGTAAATGTACTGTCCCCCAGGAGTTAGAATTTATATTTCTATCAATGTGGTCTACAATTGCATTAGTCTTTTAGGCAACCACATCACCCTGATGACTCAAAGAGAAATTACAGCCAAGTAAAAACCCCAGAGTTTGCATAAACTTTTGCTAATTGTAGTCTCTTCTCCTAAATAACTTTTCAGTTATTTTATTTATTTTGTTGACAATAGGACTTAATTTATTTCTATTAAATTTCCTATTGTTGGCTGCAATGCACACCTCAAATTTTTATGTGCCCATGGAATACGTGTTATATCCACAAACTTTATAACTTTATAGCTGACCAGTTTGTTGTGCTAGAAAGACAGAGGGAGAGAGAGAGAGAGAGCAACAGAACATATTCACACGTCTTAGTTTGCACATGTGTATGTACTTTTGTGGTCTTGTACTGGATACTTATAGGAAATGGCCTTATTCTAAAGCAGCTCTCCCACAACTATGTGGGCCAAAATTTTGTGTCAGTGAAATTTGCTGATGCAGTTCCTTACTGAGTGACTATTAAAACTTTTTCTTTTTTATACCCAGTGCATATTTATGTGACCATTTAAAAAAGGAAAAAGAAAACAAACTGTCATACTTTTCAACTCTTTGAAAAGGTTGTCTTTGTCTTTTAGTTTATGTATTCAATTGTAAATGATGTTTTTCCCTGAGTTCCTTTGTGAGAATTCCACTGACTAGGTTAGAGGTGTCCCATCCATGGAGCTTTAAAAGCTGATATACATTTCAGTTACCTCAAATAAAGAAGTTATCTTTACACTCATAACACTATTCCTTTAAATTCTACCCACAAAAAGCTCAGGTTGATGTGAAATTTATTGGAGGATTATAAATATTGTTATTAAAGTATTAAAAATAAGAAAGTTTATAGAAAACATAATACATTCTTCAGGAGTAACCTGATGTTAATATAATTACCACACTGGTAGCTTCATCTTAAAGTGAGCAGTACTTTGACAATTATCAGGAGTACCCCCAAATTACTTTATGAGAGACATTCATTACTTATTTTGGATTTGTATAAGTCAGTGTTTGTCAACCAGGGACTTTTTTTTGTCATCACACTGCAGGTGGGAACAGCATCTGCTATTCGTACCTTGTGGTAGAATCCAAGGACATTGCTAAACATCCTACAATGCACAGGTCAGTCCCCTGCAACGTGGAATCATCTGTCTCCAAATGTCAATAGCAGCGTGGCAGAGAAAGGTTTGCCTAAATAAAAATTCTCATGTCTTTTTTTTTTTCTACTTTTCTAAAAATGTTACCAGCTCCAGAAAACAAAGAATAATACTGCCAACCATTGTTTTTGAGAAAGATTATTAAGAATTATGCCCACATTCATGAAACATCAATGTTCTAGTTAAAGCTGTTTAGAGTATTACTTTATTACACAGATTATTGCAATTAGATTATCAATATTTTGAGAATAAACATGATAGGACAGATCCCCAATTGAAATTAACTGAAAATTTCTTAATTATTTCCATAATTCACTAAGTCATTTTGTGCACAACAGTATGTACTTATGTGTAAATTTTATATGTTTAGTTGTGGGTTTTACATACTATGATTTTTTAATAGGTATGGCAATGTGTTGTTTGCTTTTAAAAACATTATCTCAGATAATTCTCAAAATAACTACATAGGGTAGAATTATTTCTATGGACATTCTTGAATAAGAAAACTGATAATATGGAGGCAAGGTGGCTCACATACTTATATAATTAATAACTTTGCAAAGCCATATTAAAATTCTGGTCTTATGAATGTAAGATAATTCTCTTACCAATTTTAGAGACCAATAAGGGAGATCCATGAGATTCAAACTTAAAACATGGAAAGTATGGATCCCAAATTTAGCCAGGTCTGTTCAGTTGGAAGTGAGTGTACTAATTCAGTGGAAGGCTGGAGAAAGGAAGCAAAGAGAAAAGGGAACATATGGGAGAGTCTTGGGCATACTAGATCACAGAGAAGATCTTAATACGCCAGTCACAAGGTAGAGGGAGGATACAGAAGAAGATAGTACCAAAGCATAAGTCAGTGTATGTGCATGTGAGAGATGGCGGATGGTCTGGGAATTATCTCTAATCATACTTCAAAATAAATAGTGACCCCATTGATTAGTAAATGTGGCCCATCTATATCATAGAATATGAATATAAGATAAACACTTTCTCGCTAGTTAGAGGCAAATGAAGGTAGGGTTAATTATGGAGAATTTCAAGAATTCTTTATATTATCTAAGAAGGGTAATCATGCCAGAATTTTCAAAGTAGGGAGAATAGCGCAATCTAAACCATGGGAGCTATAATTGAAATGATGTCATAATAAAAGTAAACTACGAGACATTTAAATAGTAAGGAAGAGAAAACAGATTATCGGAGCAGTTTACAAACGTTTGGCCAAAAGTTTTGATGTTATTTTAAAGGCAAAGGGAAACCACTTACAGATTTTATTCAAGAAAATAATTATTCAGTTGCTCTCTTGAAATCCGGCAGCATGGCAAAGTGCTTAATTTCTAAATTTCTGGAGTCAGATTTCCTTTTCTACCACTTAGAGTATGACTTTTCACAAATAATTTTTCACCTCTAAAGTGAGAGTAATAATACTGCCTATATTACTTTGCATGTGTGTGTGCATAGTCAATGAGATCACCTATATTAAATTATGCCTTACATATAGTACATTCAGAGTAGATGGTAACCATCAATATCATTACCACCATAATAATAAGTATTTTTGTTGTTGTTGGAGTATTTTGTTGTTGTTGGAACAAAGTACTGTGGAAACAGTACTTTGACTTCAGGTTGGAGAAAGTATTGTAGAATAGTTAGACAGGGATATAGACTGTTTTTCTTGATTTTTTTTGTTTATGCCTTATTTATTAATTTTTTAATGATACATAATAAATGTATAGATCAGGGTACCTGTGATATTTTGATGCTAGGAACATTTGAATTATTCTCTTCCAGCTATTTTGAAATATACAATAAATTATTATTAACTATAGTCACTCTACTGATCTATTTGACACTAGGTCTTCTTTTTAGCTTTTATTTTCAGTTCAGGAGTACATTTGCAGGTTTGTCACATAGCTATACTTGTGTCATAGGGCTTTGTTATAACAGATAATTTCATTGTCACCCAGGTATTAAGCCTGGTACCCATTAGTTATTTTTCCTGATCTCTCCCTCCTCCCATCTTCTACCCTCCAGTAGGTTTCAGTGTCTCTTGTACCTCACAATATGTCCATGTGTCCTCATCATTTAGCTCCCACTTACAAGTGAGAACACGTGGTATTTGGTTTTCTGTTCCTGCATTAGTTTACTAAGGATAATGGCCTTGAGCTCCATCCATGTCCCTAAAGAGGACATAATCTCATTCATTTTTATTGCTGCATAGCATTCCATGGTGTATATGTACCACATTTTCTTAATTCAATCTATCAGTGATGGGCATTTAGGTTAATTCATGTCTTTGCTATTGAAAATAGTGCTGCTGTGAGCATACACACAAGTGTGTTTTATAATAGAACAATTTCTATTCCTTTGGGTGTATACTCAGTAATAGGATTCCTAGGTCAAATAGTATTTCTGTGTTTAAGAGTTTGAAGAATTGCCACACTGTCTTCCACAATGGTTGAACTAATTTACACTCCCACCAACAGTGTATAAGTGTTCCTTTTTCTCCACAACCTTGTCAGTATCTGTTATTTCTTAACATTTTACTAAAAGCTACTCTGATTGGTGTGAGATGACATCTCATTGTGGTTTTGATTTGCATTTTGGACAGAGACCAGTTTTAAATGCTTTTGTTGGTATACAGATATGAAACTGAGACATGAAATAAGTCCATGATAGAGGAATTGCAGAAAGAGCTAAGATTAAGTAATAGTTAGAAGTTGACCTGATAGGTTTTGTAGACCAAGTACATGTGGGAAATGAAATAAAAGATTATATTTTTCAGTATTTTAAGAATTAGCTACATAATATGTTATTCACTGATACAGGAACACAAGAAGAGAAAAATGATGGTAGATTATGGTAAGTTCAATTTTGAACATGTTGATTTCAAAGATTCAGTTATAGAATTGGGCAAAATTATTTCAGTTTATACAATTCCTGAGACTATAGCTAAGAATAGAGAATTACATTGGAAATACTGATTTGAGAGTTATCATTCATGTTAAGGGTGGAAAGGAGTTTCACTGCGGATGAGATGACTTCTGAATCACCCTTCCTTCTATCCATCTCTTTATCTACATCTGAGTATTTAAAAGGAAAAAGTGAGTGTACAAAACTCTGAATCTTTGGCACTGTCCTGTGTGTTGAGTGTCATCCTGTCTACAGAGAGTATGTTGTCTTTGATATTCTTTGCCGTATTATGTGCTATGGAGAAAAATCATTTTTCCACAGAGCAGACCACAGTGGTTCACTATTGCCAATGAGTTGGTGGGCATAGTTGGATATGTAGGAAAAAATAATGAGCCCCAATATAATAGGGGATTCCAAATAATGAACTCCCTATTACAATGGGGTTTATTATTTTGTCCTACATACCCAAGCATATAGGCCACAAAACATGACTTTTTCAATAACGTAAGTTTGATATTCTTATTTCTACATGCTAAAGTCTCCATCTTTTTTTTTCTCTGTATGGCTAGAAATGAGCTGGAGAAAAAAGGGTGTCATTTATTGAGCCCCTCTAGGATTTTAACCTGCAGGTGGGTAGCAGTCAAAGCTATTGGTATGAATGAAGGGAAGGTTCCAGAGGAAGTGCCCTAAAAATGGAGAGAAGAAAAGATAGAAAAGAGGAGTGAAGAGAAATGAGTTAGGCTGAAGAGAGAAGAGGAGGACCTACTTCTTAGGGAAACTAATGTTGAAGAATCAGGACTATACATAGCATTGTCCCAAGAAAACTTGATGAAAACCGTAGCATAACAGAAAGGCATAAGAAAAAATGCTCTTCAAAAAAATAGTGTTTGGGGGACAGAATAAGGACCAGTCAGTAAAACCAAGCACTGAAATGTACAATAGGATAGGGGCTAAAACATATCCGTAATATCTGGTAATCAGGATGTAACTGGGGCCTTAGAGTGAGCTTAAATTGGAGAAGAGAGCAGAAGAGGAGAGGGGAAGGGGCTGGGCCAGGTTGTATCATTCTTGCTACTATTAGGTTGGTGCAAAAGTAGTTGCTCTTTTTGCACTTAGTAGTACAGCAAAAACTGCAATTACGTTTGCACCAGCCTAATAGAATTGTTTGTGCACGTGTGTATAGGCAAGCAGATAGATGTATGCATATTTTCATCTTCTTTAGCTTAATTTTATTTAATCAGCAAAAACATTCTTTCAGGAGTCCTATTAAAGTTGTTTGTGGTCAGAATTTTAAAATCAAACATACAATGATATAAACTGCATAAGTATGTTTGTTTATATCACTGATACCAGTAACCTTAATCATACACACTAATCCAGGGAGAAACTTGTCACACATAGAGCTGATTTTTAACAAACCACAAACATATTCTGTGCAGGAAAATTCTATGAGTAAAATATGAACATGAGAAAACATACTCTGTCATCTTCTATATTTTAAAAGGATTTCTTTTTTCTCAAGAGAGATAATTTTTTTGGCCAAAATATGTAGTTTACTCATAGTATACACAATTTTATGCCTGCCTGTTTGTAAACCATCTCATTTTACCTAACAAAAGCAAGCAACCATAGACATACCAGCTATGTTAGGCTCTGCAAGTATTTAAAGTGCCAACTTCAAAAATACTAGGTTAAGCAATTTTCTACTGTTACTTGTGTGACTTATAGCATGCTATGGTGAACCTGAATATTTAGCCAGCATCAAAAGTCAAAATGTAAATAAACAGAACCAATGGGCTACTCTTCTAAAAGAGTGTTGTTTCTGGAACACAAAATTCATGCTTTTTCAAAAAGCAAAAGGATAAAATTGTACATGATTGGACTTTAGTCTAATTGATGGGGAGTCTTAAACAATTTTAGGAGCTTAACACTGAAATAGCCCTTTGGGGTATTAACTCTGTCAACTGGCTTGCAAATCAGAAAATTGATAGCTCTATTATGAAGGCATGTGAAATATCATATACACAGACTGGATAAAATGCTTAACTCCTCTGTGAGGTGACCAGAAATTGCTGACTGATGTGTTGGCTTAAATCCTGCTGAATGGGTCCCTTTCAATGCCTTAAGACTATTCTTTTTTTTTTTTTTTTTTGAGACAGAGTCTCACTCTGTCACCCAGGCTGGAGTGCAATGGCCAGATCTCAGCTCACTGCAAGCTCCGCCTCCCGAGTTCACGCCATTCTCCTGCCTCAGCCTCCCTAGTAGCTGGGACTACAGGCGTCGCCACCTCGCCCGGCTAGCTTTTTGTATTTTTAGTAGAGACAGGGTTTCACCGTGTTAGCCAGAGATGGTCTCGATCTCCTGACCTCGTGATCCGCCCGTCTCAGCCTCCCAAAGTGCTGGGATTACAGGCTTGACTATTCTATTAAATAATTTAAAACAGCTGATACTAAAAAGGAAGAAATATATACATTCAAATGGATTCTATTCAAATTAGAAGGTGTTTCTGAGGCAGATATTCCTATAAGAATGATTAGTATTTCAGCTACACTTAAAAACTAAAATCTGAAGCTGAGTAGGGAAGAAGAAAGAGACAACTGGATTTTTTTCTCTGATATTTCCTGTTCTTTTCTCAATCATCCCCACCAAACCAAGAATATTATTATAGTATTTTTATTGATCAAATTATTCTTAGCATAGTATTATATACCTACTGTCAAGTCAATAACCAGACTAAACAAAAAATAATATATTTATTGAACATCTACCATGTTTCAGGCATTTTTTTAGGTATGCAATATAGTATGGTGTATAAAACACTGTCCTTGCCCTAAATCAGCTTATATATTGCATGTGAGATGTTCTGAGAATTTTAAAGGACAAATCATATTATGACTTTTTGAGCAACTTTTTCAATAAGTTGTTTTCAAATAACTAACTTTAAAATAAACTTAAGACATCTTACATACATACAAATTGTTCATTAATGTAATTAAATAGAGATAGCAATATAAAATGGAAATAGGAATGAGGTTATAGTACCAAATACAATCATGTAAAGTCTGATAAACTCATCAGAGGTGGGAGATGTATTTGATTCTTAGCTTTCTGGCAGCATGTTTTAATATTACTTAGGTACTGGTTAAGATCTTGTGCTCTGAACTTGGTAGATGGAATTGGTAGGTACAGATGCGTATAGACAACTTATTATCAACTTTAAAGATTCTCTTTAAAATTTATCCACAAAACTCTTCAAATTTGCCTTACAACATTATTCACAAGCCTGAGAGATCGACTAATTATTTTCCAATTCCTTCATCATACCTTATTCACCTCATAGAATCAAAATTGCATGGTCTCACTTAAGCATTGTCCTATCTTGGGGCAGTCTCCAGCTTCCAACATGTTAACTCAATCCTATGAATTTATTTAGAGAATGTGTGAGTGTGTGAAAACTAACAGGATGTTTCTTGGAATAGCACCAACTGGCATTAGAAATACTGGGCTAGTTCCTGCTCTCAGATAAGGAACAGACATGGTGAGCTAGCACATGAACCCACAGAATTTTCCATCAAAGGGGATAAATATCTCTTATAATACATGCTGGCTAGTTATAACTACTCTACACTTTATGTGCATGAGTAAAGAAAAACAAAACAATGATAGAAAATAAATTCCTCTCAGAAATTCCCAAAATCATGTGTCCTCAAAGCATATCCTTATTTATACTCCCCTGCTCTTTCTTGGCCTCTTGGATTCTTTGGGTCATCTATGCAGGCATTTTGTTAAAATGTGCTTTTAAAATGAGAAAGAATGTATGACTATTCCCTTTGTCGCACATTCAGAACTAAACTGGTTCATAATTAATTCATTACCAATTGAATAATTGTGACAATCGGGTTGGGTGTGTGATGGTAAGAGCCTTTCCAAAGTAAAGTGTGATAGAAGCTGACCATATCTATTATGCTCAACCTTGCCTTGATCTCAAAACACAGGAGATACCTGATTGAGAACATTCACAGACTCGCCATTATTGTACAATGATAATGTAGTGTGTAGTGTGTGAAATCTAGCACTAGCACAGCAATGGGGATGCATTTAGCGAGGGCCTTGCCCAACTAAATCCCATTTTGGTTTAGAATTTTTGTGTTCATTTTGATTGAAAAATAGTCTGTTATATTCAAAAATAGACAAAACGAAAACCAAACGTAACTCTTCAATACATTAAAACTCTGAAGAACCAAAAATGATTCTACCATACTCTAAGCATTGTGCTCAATCCTAGTGAAATTCTGTTCTTCATATGGTTACTTTTACTCTTATTAGGCTACCTGAAAATATAATATAGAAAGCTCACATCAGAATAGAATAGATATGAGAAAGTTGAAGGGTCTCATATCTCCATTAACTTTTGTTAAGGAATCGAATTATTACCCTATGGAAAAGACTTTCTGACTTAAAAAAAAGAAAGAAAGAAATCACCTTATCATTGAAACCACCTTGGCAAAAATTATGACAGTAAGATAAATCTAACAGGAACAGACTCCATCTTGCTTCTGACCTCATAGGCTAACTGCCCTTCCTCATTCTTGGATGTAGGCCAAGCTAACTATGGTAGAAATTTAGTTTATAGATTAACTTAAAAGCAAGGACGATAATAGTCTCTTCCTGAAAAAAAGGTCCTCCTTGTTCAGAGACCGAAAACGCTTTTGTAAAAGTAAGAAAAGGCCACTATATTAGAATTATGGTGGTGCCTGAATTTTGCAATGCTATAAGCATAGTTAAGCAATAACCAGCCGTTTTTTTCTGGCTTGGTTATGCTCAGGAATCATGTAGCCGGAGGTCACAAGATTTGTAACTTCCCCAATTGTTCCTAGTGATATCATCCTTGTTGTGAAAACCTAAGATGGATCTTTGAGATATTTTTTAACGTTCTGCATTCAGGCATGCAAACTGATGCCACCCAGACCTGTGACTCATACCAAAGAACTAACTCAACTGGTTCTATGACCCCCATGCAGAAACTGACTCGACAGTTTGGACATTGATTTCATCCTCAAGCAATCAGCAGCACCCATTCCCTGGTCCTCTGCCCATCAAATTTCCTTCAAAATCTCTAGCCTCTGAACTCCTGGGGAGGCAGATTTGAGAAATATATCCTGTCCTACTGCTCAGCTGCCTTTCGATAATTAAACTATTTCTGTGCTACACAGCCTCTGTCTCAGTTTGTTGCTTACCTGTGCAGTACAAGCTATGCCTTCTTATTGGTTGTTGAATGATACAACTCTTGGAACAACTACATTCAAATAATGTCAAGACTAAGATTCATGGATCATTGGGGAGAAGAGATTGATATCAGGTTTCCCTAGGTGTTTTGATAGTCCAGATGAGAAGAGATGTTAGGGAACAAGAATGGAATAATCCATGATCCTTAGTCTTAGTGGATTTTCATTAAAACAAAATTTTATTTAAAAATTTCATTTTGATGAAATTTTATTTTAACAAAGTTAAAATTTCATTTTAGTGAAATTTTCTACCAGCCTCATCTTAAGAAGGAAAGAATATTCATTCTTGTCTAAATAATAATAATAATAGTAGTAGTAGAAAGTGAGTATTATAAGTATATAAGTCACTTTAACATATATATTTTTTCTTTCACACAATTTTGGATGTATCTGCAGTTCAGTTGTAGATTTATTTTATTAATCATCTTTAGAACTGAATATGATTTTTAAATCAGAAATATAATTATTTATTTAATAAGTTATTCTTAACCTCCTGTGTTCTGTTTATATTACAAATCTACTGGAATTTCTACAACTAATCTTTGTGTACCTTGATCTTTGTCTTGTTTTCCAATTCTAAGTCCATTTGTTTAAATTTCTTTGAAACTTTCGTAACCTTATATACAATATTATATTGACCCTCAGCCTTGCCCTTTTTTTTCTGATTTTTAGCTTTTCTGTTTAGTTTTCTGATTTTCTTTTTCTGTTAACTTTGTTATTATTTGGCCATAAAGATGATTGGAGACATCCTGCTGTATGGGACATTGCTGATGAATGCTGGGGCAGTGCTCAACTTTAACCTGAAAAAGAAGGACATGCAGGGCTTTGGGAAGGAGGTGTGGGAGCCCAGCACAGGTGACAACATTAGGGAATTCTTACTGAGCCTCAGATACTTTTGAATCTTCACCATCCTGTGAAATGTCTTCATGATGTGCTGCATGATTGTGCTGTTTGGCTCTTGAGTCCCAGATATGGAACCAGGAACTCAGGTTCTCAGATGCTGAGTCTCTGTTCCTCCATTCCTGATGACTTCAAGTATGCTTTTAACTACAAAACTAATGACCTTCACAGGAAGCCCAAGCTCTTGGTGTTGCAGTCTGCTTAGTCCCTAGTTCAGCTAGGTCCAAATTCTTGTCCCAAGACCAAGAAGAATAAGGCACATGGACAGCAACGAATGAGTAGAGTAGGATTTATTAAGGAGAAGGAAAGCTCTCAGCAAAGAGAGGTGCCCTGAAAGCAGGTTGCCAGAAATGGGCTGAGTTCTTTTATATAGCAAAGACAAGGAATTATTCTGTTGTTTCTGCCCAAATGGGAAGGGTAATGTTCCCCCTTGGTATTGCATCTGCACGTGCTTGGGGTTGGTCAGAGTGACTGAATATTGGTTATTATCCATGAATGGCTAAGCAAAACACATAAGGGGACTAAAACCACAATGCTAATATCATGTTAAGGACATTATAATGAGTCAGGTCAAGTTAAGGACATTTAGGTTCATCTATTGCACCTGCTCCTAGGTCAGGACAGTCCCTTCTGAGCAAACACTTGGCATTAGAGAAAGTTCTTATATCAAATTTCTTTCCACTAGCTACAGGGGCTGTGCAGATGTGGTCCCACAGGTATTTTTCCACTCCCGAGACCCTCCCTCTCTGCCTAACTAGCCTCTAACTGCCTCTTCTCTCACTGGTGGGTTGAAAAATGTTGCCAAGATGTGCAAAGTCTCCCAGCCACCTCACAGTTTTCAATGATATTTTCACTTTGATGACTGAATTGGAATGCTATTTACTGAAGGGGTTTCAGGAGGGTTTATATAAGGGGCTGTGATAAAGTGGCATTTTCCATAGATAAAAGAACTTGGCTAAATCATTTTGACATATTGGAGTGCCTCCTCTACCAAGCATTCACAAGAAACCTGTTTCTGGATATTTCTTGGCTTATTTTTAAAAACCATCCTTTTGGTAAGAATCATACAGATTTTTAAAATCGTTTTTCAATCCAGGGATCTGAGCAGAAAGGCTGGCTTTTAAGTTTAACACAGCCTCATTTTTGAACAATGTTTATAAGTCACAAGGACATTCAGTGTTACTTGCTGAAATTGACACATCTGGGGTCAACCAGAAACCCTGTGACCAAATTCCTTTTTCATGCAAACAGGGCCCACTTTGCCACTCAGTGCAGCTGAAATTATCCCTAAGACTTGAAGAAGAGGGTCACCTGAAACAGGGACATCAGCCTTCCTGTTTAGACACTAAACTGTTAGCAAAAGGGAAGAGAGAGTTCCAGGTGAAGTATTTCCACAGAAGAGGAGTATAGAACAATTGTGAGGGTTTTAGGATAAATTTTGTTTTGCTTTGCACTCTTTTTTAAATAAAATGACTGGGAGCCATTAAAAATACATATTAAAAATACGTGTGTGTGTGTGTGTGTGTGTGTGTGTGTGTGTATGTATGCATGTATATATATTAATATAGGCAAGAACTTTTTTTCTAGTTGCTCATTTTAGCCTTTTCATATTTTACAAATATTACATCATTTTATATAATAAGTGCTAATATATAATGACTAATTATGCTTCACCAAGCACTACTGTAAGTGCTTCAACCATGTTAAATTCCACATCACCTTGATCAGTTATCCATTCTACAGGCTGGAAAACTGAAAAGAACAGGGTTAAGTAACATATCTAAGGTCTCACAGGCAATGAGTAATCCTTACTTCTACGATTTCTACTTTCTCTTCTAGTTTCTTCTAATATATAGAAGAAAAAAGTATAAGAAAAAGAAAATGTCTACTTTGTTGATTTATATTGTCTCATCTTGCTCGCTAATTTCCCTCTTTGTATTTTCTGGATGTTACCAATCCCTTTATTTATTTACACATTTCAAATATTTATATTAAAGATCTTTTCAAGTGACTTTAATATATCAAATCCCCAGACATAAATCCTTCCAGTTATTTAATTTATGGTTGTCTTTCTTAGCATTGCACTTTCTTATATGTCCATTGGCTATACATACATGTGGTCTAGGAGTTCAAATTCCATGAGGTTAAATCCTCAATAGTCTCATGTGGTTCATGCCTTGTGGATGCCTTCCAGAGCATGATTTTTTATGGTTGTTTTCTCTTCTTTCCTATTGGGTTCACCAATTCTTAAATAATTGAGAATTTTAAACGTATGGTTTCTTTACTATGTGGTTTGCACAAAGTTGAGCCCTGAAACTTTGTATCTAATGCTCAGGGTTTCCATTTTTTGTGACTTCATCTACTCTTACTTCCAGAATACAGTCTTAGACCAGTGTTTATATATGAGGATATCATTTCCTAAAATCCAGTTTCAGACTAGGTTCTTTATTCTTACTACTGAATGTACATAGTCCTTTATTCTTCTTTTGTAGGTATCTCATTCTCAACCTACAATTTATCTTATATGGTCATTATACTTTAAGTGTTGTTTAGCTTTGATTCTTGGTCAGCAAAATTGACGTGAGTTTTTTTGTTATTGTTTTGTTTTCTTTTGTTTTTAGGACAGTTAGGGTCTTCCTTTCCAAGTCTGTGGGCTCAGATATACTTTTAATAGTTTAAGTGCATGTACTCTACCATTTTATATTATTTTGACAAAGAAAACTTTTTTTAAAATTCTGTTCAATACAATAATTTGATCCCATGTTACTTTGAAATTTAAATCAGTTGCATAGTAAATGTTCTCTAGGCACAGTTCACCAAAACTCTCCTGAGTGAATGTCTGTGGTTTTGACCCTTTAACATTAGTCTTTCTCCTGAAAAGAACAGATACATTCATTTTTAATGTAAGAATTTGAGGCTTTTTATTTATTATTTCAACTCTAACAAGGAGCCAACTATATCTTATGTGAGCAATGGGAAAGCAATATAGTTGCTCATGATTTTACTGTTTCATGGAAATGTGAATATATGCTTCAAAATTTACTTTATTTTCCATTGGTTTGGATAGTAAGGAATCAGGCAGGATGTATTATCTGCAGAAAGAAACACATGAAATGAGTGGCTTTTAGTAAAATGTGGGTAGAGAATGTTTATCAATCTGAAATTCTCTGTGTATATCTATTGAGTAGTAGAGTTTCATAAGGCCAGTCTAAATCTGGGCCTTCGACATCTAAAAAAATATTTCCAGAAGTGTTATAATAGCAAAGAAAAAGAAAATTGAGCCAAGTTTAAAAATCTTTAATACTATTTATCTTGATGTCCATCAGCAATCTGCCAAATATATTACATGCAGAATTAAATAGAATTAGGATATTCTTAATGATCTATTTAATTAAGAACCTTTTAATAGAGCATAATGAAATGACAGGGTAGTGTATCCTATCTGAAGTAATCTCAGAATACGGAGAGGCTTCTTCAGTAGCCAAAGGCTGACAATATTATAAAGTTTCAGATTTCAGCCGGGCGCGGTGGCTCAAGCCTGTAATCCCAGCACTTTGGGAGGCCAAGACGGGTGGATCACGAGGTCAGGAGATCGAGATCATCCTGGCTAATACGGAGAAACCCCGTCTCTACTAAAAAATACAAAAAACTAGCCGGGCGAGGTGGCAGGCGCCTGTAGTCCCAGCTACTCGGGAGGCTGAGGCAGGAGAATGGCGTGAACCTGGGGAGGCGGAGCTTGCAGTGAGCTGAGATCCAGCCACTGCGCTCCAGCCTGGGCGACAGAGCCAGACTCCCGTCTCAAAAAATTAAATAAATAAATAAATAAATAAAATTTCAGATTTCCAGGTCTCCAAAAAAAAAAAAAAAAAAAAACAGTAAATTATTGTGTGCACTTAGATTCAAGATAAAGTATTTCATTGCTAAGATTCCTCCTTAAAAAAAATTAAAAAGGGACAACTGAAAAATATTCCCCCACAAATATTATACTTCAAGAGGTCCCTGCATGAATACTAAAGGAACTTTCTACGCTGGATTTATTTGCTTGTTCAATGTTAATGGCAGGTGTATTTAAAATGTAGAACTGGCTAATCATCAATATAATTTGACAAACACTTATTTAATAGGAACTCTGTGCCAGAAATCCTGATAAATTTTCTAATGAATAAGATGCAGTTCATGCTTTGGAAGAACTCCCACACTTACAGATGATATATATGTATAAGCAATTAACTTTAAAACAATGTGCTAACTGTTATAATAGCAGATTATACGAAGCCAAATAGAGCTACAAATTAAGTTGGCCTGTTTCAGGGGAATCAAGGTCTAAATAGTAAAGCATATCAAGATCACTTGAGGATGGAAGGGTTGAATTTTATTTATGACTCCAATATGTAATACTTTGTTGTAGGATTTGAAAAGGAGGCAGTGCTTTTTCTACTAGTGAAAATTACTCCCTGTGACCAAATTGCTTTTCTGAAACTGATAGAAGTATATTATATCACTCAGGCATATTGAAGACCCTCCCAAAAATAATCGACTGTGATTTGGCTTATTATCTCAATATGAGGGAAGCAGAAGCTGTGAGCAAAAAGTAGTCAAACACATGCAGAAAATCATAGAACCCTTGAATGCACCTGTCCCTGTAATTAACTTACTATTCAACTCTTATTATAGTAGTGTTTAATTTCCCACTTCATTCAAGTATGTTCATATGCCAACTCATACATGAGAACTTTCTTGATCATTTTATCAAGAAAGAAGTGAAAGAATAACCTTCGTCACTCTTTATTTACTTTACTCTTCTTTCTTTTAGCACAACCTGACATACTATATTTGTTTCATTGCTTGTTATTTGTCTTCTTCCTACCAGAATATACACTCCCTGAAGTTGGAAACTGTATTTGTTTTGTCTACTGATGTATTTCCAGTAACTTAAACAATGCCTTTATATGGTAAGAGCTCAATGTGCATTCACAGAATAACTCACTTTATTAATTGTATTATAAAGTACCTGTTATATATTAGGTATTATGCTAAAGTTGTGAAGTCAAAGATAGCTTTCTGATTTGTAAAATAATTTATTTAGAAAGAGAGACTCTAGGCCCAAACAAATAATTTGAATTTTGACTTACATGAGAACTTATAAAAAAGATGTGTGCAATGTTCTTTGAGCATTCGGTGGGATGACCAGTAAACCAGGGAAAATTGGGACTATACCCAAAGAACAATTTATACTGAGACTTGATTAATAAGGAATCCCCCCAAAAAACACGTGCTTATGAAATAAAAAGCTTAATGCAGAGAAGGACTTTCCCAGAAGACAAAAGTGAAATTCCATCCCTGCTAGAAGTGAATTTCATTCCAATCCAATTTTAATTTAGCCTCCCTGTCTCACCTATGTGTGGGGGGATGAGAAGCCATGAACTCTATGGGAAAGGGCTCAAAGGCATTGACTGGAGACCCTGGAAAACACTTGTTGCAGTCACAGAAAGAACTAGAAGATAAGGACAACAAACCTCTTCTCTGCAAGAGGAATTGTCAGACAAAGGCCAACAGTGCACTCCAATAATTTAGACTTAGAAGATTAGAGAATACCCCTCCCCTACATTCTAACACCAGGCTAGTAAGCCTCCAATGGACAGTGGAGGTCAGTTAAGAAAGCTGCAAGAGACAAACTTTCTCTGAGGGACAACAAAAAGGGAAGTTCCAAAGCTAATAAAGGAATCAAAAAAATGGTCATTGGGATATTAGAAATCTCTAGAACACAGAGCTACAAAAAATACGTCAAACAAAACCCACTTGTAGCCAGATCAATATAAATCCTCACACAAAAGTCCTGTTTTCCAAAGAAAAAGAGAAAATCTTAAAGTCTTTCAGCAGGAGGGTGACTTCTTACCTACTCAAGAATAAGAATTAAAAAAGACTTTTTGTAACAAATTCTGCAAACAAGAAGACAGTAGAGTAAAATCGTTAAGTCTTGGGGAAAAAAGTCTGCAAACCTCAATTTCTATATATAAGGAAAATATCGTATGTTGGAAACATTGAAAACATCAATCGAATACCGCATGCACCCACCTAAAACGTTCAGATATCATATATCAACCTTTAAAATATAGAAGTGAATTGAAGACTTTCTTCAGAAAACAAATAGACAACTTATTATCCTAACTGCCAGCTGACCAGTCTCAAGAAAAATGCTGAAAGAACTCCTTCAGGAAAAAGAATGATATAGGTAAGACACATGGATTTACATTGAAAAAAGAAAGGGCATGAGAAAAGTTATAAAATAAGGTAAATATTTCATATTGATTTTTCTTATTTCAAATGATTTAAAAGATAACTGTTTAAATAATACTATTTTAATAAAAATTTCTATGTTTTAAAATTACATGTGTTATGTAAATAATATACCAATGTATTGGGTACTTAAAGGCTATATAAAAGTGAAATAAATTACAACAATGTCGCAGGAGATGGGAGGGAGGATTTTGGAGTATTTTACTATAACATACTTACATTACAAATGAGCATTAGAGTGCTATTTTAGGGAGAATTTCAACAACAGTCTACATTATAAATCTTACAGCACAATCTAATTTTCTAAATGTACATAAGTTAATAGCTTACCTAAAAGGAAAGCATAAAAATTCTCAATGAAAACAGAGAAGGCCAAAAAAGGAAAAAGAAACAAATGCAATAAACAGAATGGAGTCAGTAATATTTTAATATAAATATATTTTAAATAATTGTACATGTAAATGACAAACACAAGTTAAAAAGGAGAGGTTGACAGATTGGATGAAAACAAGACCCAACTAAATGATGTCTACCAAATGATAATATTTGTGATAAATATTTAAAAAGCAGATAGGTTAAAAGTAAAGAGATGACATAAGATAAAACATACTAACCATAATCAAAAGAAAGTTGGAGTAGCTATAATACCTTCACACAAAGCTGATTTCTGGTCAACAGAGATCATCAAGATTTAGGGAAAACATTACACAATGATAAAAGAATTAATTCTCCAAAAAGACATTACAATCCTAAACATATGTGTACTTACCAACTGCTTCAGCCATATTACCTTAGATATGGTATCATGAAGCCAGACACAGATCGAGAGAGAAACTTGAAAAACTTTTACAGTTTCATAGTCTCCATGCCATAGCATAGTAGGTCACACAGAACCACTCAGGTTTCTTCAGAAGGAAAGGGCAAGGCTGTGTAAACAGGCTGAGGTTTGGTTTTTTTTTTTTTTTTTTTTTTTTTTATTATATACTTTAAGTTCTAGGGTACATGTGCATAACGTGCAGGTTTGTTACATATGTATACTTATGCCATGTTGGTGTGCTGCACCCATCAACTCGTCAGCACCCATCAATTCATCATTTATATAATGTATAACTCCCCAATGCAATCCCTCCCTCCTCCCCCCTCCCCATGATAGGCCCCAGTGTGTGATGTTCCCCTTCCCCAGTCCAAGTGATCTCATTGTTCAGTTCCCACCTATGAGTGAGAACATGCGGTGTTTGGTTTTCTCTTCTTGTGATAGTTTGCTAAGAATGATGGTTTCCAGCTGCATCCATGTCCCTACAAAGGATGCAAACTCATCCTTTTTGATGGCTGCATAGTATTCCATGGTGTATATATGCCACATTTTCTTAATCCAGTCTGTCACAGATGGACATTTGGGTTGATTCCAAGTCTTTGCTATTGTGAATAGTGCCGCAATAAACATACGTGTGCAGGTTTGGTTCTTTTGAAAAATATCAGTAGGCGGCGGGACGCAGTGGCTCACGCCTGTAATCTCAGCACTTTGGGAGGCCGAGGTGGGCGGATCACGAGGTCAGGAGATCCAGACCATCCTGACTAACACAGTGAAACCCCGTCTCTACTAAAAATGCAAAAAATTAGCCAGGCGTTGGGGCAGGCGCCTGTAGTCCCAGTTACTCGGGAGGCTGAGGCAGGAGAATGGCGTGAACCCAGGAGGCGGAGCTTGCAGTGAACTGAGATCCTCCACTGCACTCCAGCCTGGGCGACAGAGTAAGCGAGACTCCGTCTCAAAAAAAAAAAAAAAAAAAGGAAAAGAAAGAAAGAAAAAAAGAAAAATATCAGTAGGCTCTGGAAGACAGAGGCTGTTCCTATATCTGGTACCTGGCCCTGGGGCAATTAGAGACTATATACAGAGAGCCTGCGTGGTTGGGAGTGTGGACTAAGATACTCAAGAATGACTGACCAGACACTAGCCAGGTTCCTCAGAAATTGGTCATGACACATTTTAAAAGACTGTATTACACCAGCAGAGTATCAAAAGACATGAGATTAAAAACTGATAAAAATAAAAGAATAGGCAAATCCAGAACTATAGTGGGAAATTTCAATACTACGTAGCAATAACTGATGTATCAGGTAGGCAGAAAACCAATGAGAATATAGATGGTCTGAACAGTGTTATATATCAACTTAATTGACATTTATAGAACACTCCAAATTCAAGCAACAAAATAAAAACACATTTTTCTGAAGTTCACTCAGAACATACACCAGAATAGACTACGCTAAGGGATAAAAAACATAGCTTGACAAACGTAAAAAATAGATATCACACAAAGTAATTTAAGACCACAATAGAATTAAACTTGAAATTAAAAAAGAAAGATAGATGAAAAATTTCCAAGTATTTGGAAACAATCCAGCACACCTGCAAACTACCCAAAATAAGATGTCTCAAGAGAATATAAGATTTATTTATAACTAATTAAAATTTAAAATATAACATCAAAATATTTAGAATGTTGCTAAATCAGTGCTGAAAAGTATATTTTTGTACTGTTAAATGTCTATTTAGAAACTAGAAGAGCCTAAAATTAATAGCTTAAGCTTTCATCTTATGATACTGAAGAAAGATGAGTACATTAAATTTAAAGCAAATAGAACCAAAGGGAAGAAAATTAATGCAGAAATCAATAAAATTGAAAATAATAAGAGCAGAGAAAATGAGTAAGACACAATAGTGTTCTTTAAAAAAAAATAAACCAATAAGTAAAAAGAAGAAAAAATTACAGCACATTTTAAAAAAGTAATCATTATTACAAATCCCATAGCAATTAGTAAGATTATAAGAGAATACTTTGATCACCTCTATGTCTATAAATTTGATAGCTGAGATGAAATGGATCAGTTTATTGGAAGAAGCAAAGTACCAAAGCTCATTCAAGAAGGACAGATAACTTATAGAGGTAGTAAGGACTGAATTAGTAAATACATTCCAAACATAGGACAAAACAGTAGCAGGAGAACATCAGACCAAGATAGTTTTACTGATGAATAGATGTTTAAGATGGAAAATATTTTAGAAAGAAATCATAAATAAGAAAGAAATCATACTACTGCTACAGTATCTTTTTCAAAACAATAGAAGTGGAGAGAACATTTCCCAACTTATGAGGCCCAGCCTTACTTAAACGCCAAACCAGATAAAAACATTTCAAGAAAATTACAGACCAGTATTTCGTGAATATAGGCACAAAGCTCTCCGAAAAAATAGGAGCAAATCAAACAGCGATACATAAAAAGGATAATATATGATCAAATGTAGCTAATACTAAGAATGCAAGCCTTATTTAACACTCATAAGTCAATGAATGCAATATATCATTACAAGAAAAACATAAAGGGTTTCTGGAAGGCTTAGATGGTTGAGGAAACAAGAAATGAAGATAAGTATCTGCTAAAGAAGAGGTATCTTAACAGACTTTCAGGGTCTCATTTGAAAGTCCTGAAGAACTACATTCTAGGAGAAATTGTAAGCTATAAATAGACTGATTTCACACCCCTATCAACCTAATCTTCAATGGGATTATTATGATTGTCCTATAACTCTAGCCTGTCTGCCAGAGCAAAGTCAATACTGGAGAAATATAACATCGTCCAAAGGCTTAAATGATCACTCCAGTTTCTCATGCACAATCTCTTCAAATAAAAATACTCTCTCTTAATTTTTTAAAGAGGTTTTGAAGAGAGATGGTCGCAAAGGGGGCATGTTTTCATTCTTCTTAAACCCTAACTCTAATAGACACACCAACAGTAGTAGCAAAACCAAATCCTCATGTGTAGCAGCTACAGCAAAACTGGATAGTAAGATGATAAGTTGTATTCTAGGGAACTCCAAAATATATGTGGGTGAGGACAAATCACCAACTACTGTAAAAACTGCACATTATCAGCATCTGTGCAAAAAGAAGTAGAAAGAAAATCAGAGAACTCCATAATTTAAAAAATATGAATCAGAAAGGCCAGTGTACCAACTTGAAAATAGCAGCTGAAACTGGAAGACATTTTACATATGCCAGCAGCAGCTGAACATAAGATCTCTGCGGAAGGTGTGAAGGAGCTGTAGCAATATGGAAAATCTAAACAACTATGACCAAAATTTCCTTCCAAGAAAAAACCCCACCCATGAGAAGAAATAGCTGGGGATCTAATTCAACTTACCATAGAAACAATAAAGGCAAGGGTAGGTCCAGATAAGGGTAAGTCCAGAGATGGGCTAAAAAGAGCAACATCCTATGATCCAAAAATTACACTCCCAGGTACACATATGTTCACCAAAGGACAGGCAGTAAAATCTTCTTAGGAACAATATTTGGGCATAAGCCCAAGCTAGAAACTACCCAATTGCCCCTTCACCACAGAATGGATAAATAAAGTACGGCATAGTCATAATAGTCAATTTATATAATTGATTATTTTATGGAATGATAGCAAGTAATTATATGAACACAGAGACATTCATGACAGCTTTCCTCATAATTGTCAAAAATGCAAATGATTAATATGGTATTGGTAAATATTTTCTCTATTCATGAGATGGTAAATTATGAAATTTTTTTGATTTTATAAAACTTTAGCACTAAAAAATTCTCATTATACATATGTGAAGTTAAATGGCAGGTTAAAAAACACTATTAATTGCAATCCCAATTCTGTTTAAAATTGCTAATAGATGATAAAATGAGAGAACAAGAAACTGAAACCATTGAACTCATAAAAAGTCAAAAATACTTCTCTCTCAAAGTTATGAATGTTTAAAGATTTTCAGATTTCCAAATTTTTATTATTTTTGTAATCAGAAATAAAACAATGCATCAGTAAATATTGTGCAAAAAAAACTATTTTCCTTAGAGAATCTTAAACCCACAAATTTGTCTGCCTAATGAATTTCTATCCATCAGTAGTTCTTTTATCTATGTTCTATGGTAAATTCCAGATACCCTCCATCTTTAAAGAAAAAGTGTGGGTTCCCATATCCTTGTGGCTCCTTTCTCTGTTTTGCTGTACCCAAAGAAGACATGGAAGCTTCTGAAAGCTTCCAACTGGAACACAGTAGGAAAGATTATATCAAAGATTATATTGACACATCAAACTTATCCAGATCAGAAATTTTGCCCACTGTCAAGCTTCACTAACAACATCAAAGAAACACAAAATAAGAGCGCAGGAAAAGCAGGGCGAGGGAGAGCCATTCCAAATGACTCCCTGAGTTCCACATGTCCTCACTGGACACTCTATCTGCTCCAGGGTAATAAATGAAAATAATTTTTCACAGCAGGAAGATTTTAGGTAATGAAGTATATTATTTTCTACCATAAATAATTGCTTAGTTTATGTGACATTTTCAAGGAAGCCAGACATCATAAATCCATAGATTCTAAGAGTGTTTACCACAATTTATCCTAGATGAGAAATATTCCATTACAAATATTTGACAGATAAGGACTCTCTTTCTAGAAAATATTAGGTCTAGTTTTTTGGAAGTAAATATCAGCATGTCTGCAAGAAAATTAAACAAGTTTATCTCCTTTTTTTCTCTTTTGTGAACATCACCCAAGAATTAGTAGAAAAATGTGCATAACAGATCAAATGTTTTAACTCCTCTTTCCATAAGTTAGTTTTTAGCTAATGCCTTTTCTCTCTCACTCTTGCAAACTATTGACCATGGATTAAAGTCATGGCTGTGTCTATGGCAATGAAAGCTTTTGCTTACCTACCTAAATTCAGAGCTTTCCTGGTCTCCTGCTGTTGTAGAAACTGGTACTGCTGTTCTGGCTCTGTCTCATCCCAACTGTTACCTTTGTGGTCACCATTGCAGGTCTAATCTCAGATATGGCTACTGTTTACTTCAGGTGTCTGTGTTACAGCCTTTCCTTTAGTGCTGTGAGTTTCATCAATACCTTCTCACGAGATCAGAGTGGTGAGCCCTAAGTATTTACTAGTGTAGAATCACTAGACAGTATCCCTTACAGCCTGCTTAGTGAGACATTAGAGTTGAAAATGATTCTTCATGGCCCTTGTTTTTTTTTGTTTGTTTTCTTCATTATGATGCTTTTAAAGGACCCCACCCCTTCACTATGGATAGAGATGCTGACAATGAACAATTCATGGTAATGATGACAACGATAGACATAAATGTATGAGTTAAGGGAGAAATTCACTTTGCTCTACATATCAGGGAAGACTTTCAGTAATTGAAGGATTTGCCTTATTTGCTTATGCATTTACTCTGAATGTTGGCTCTCCAGTAGGAGATTCAGATATCATAGTTTATTATAGGTTGAATTTTGTCCCACAAAAATATATGTTGGAGTCCTCACCCCAGTACTTGTGGGTATGACCTTATTTGGAAATAGAGTATTTGCAGATATAATCAAATTAAGATGAGATCATCAGTGTGAGTCTATTCCAGTATAACGGCTTTCTTGGTAAGAGGAAAACAGCATGTGAAGACAGACTCACAGGGAGAACACTTTGTGATAAAAGAAGCAGAGATTGGAGTGATGTTGCAAGTCAAAGAATGCCAAGGATTGATGGCCACCACTAGAAGCTAGGAAGATGCAAGGAAGGGTTCTACTCTATCTATAGTCCCAGAGGGTACAAGGTCCTGACAACATGTTGACTTCAGAGCTCTAGCCTCCAGAAGATAAGAGAATAATATTCTGTTGTTTAAAGCCACCTAACTTGTATTAATTTGTTATGGCAGTACTAGGAAACTACTACATAAGCTGGTTAGGAACTCTAAGCCTCTGAGACAGTTTTATAATGCTGCGTAACAGGAGCAAAGTATCAATAATGACAAGAATTCTGAATGCATGGAACAAATCTGATATATCAGTACAGTAGTCTGGCTATTCATAATTCTGATAGAAATCAGACTTAAATTCATGAAAGAGGTTACTGGTTGTTAAGAAGGAGGTATGATTGTATTAAGAGAGGAGAGGCATGTCCTGGACACAAATCATCCATCCAATAGGCATACAGCATCTCATACCTGTGAGATAGGATTGTGGTGCAGAGGTTCTGTTTGAGGCAGTAGTGTAGTTTCCAGCAACACAGAAAACATCCAGAGGCAAGCTACTTTTCAATATTGAGGTAACAAGCAAATATTGCCAACTTTCACCGAGTGGCACACGTGATTCATTTCTATTTTTAAAGGGGGAAATGCTATGTCCTCTTCACCCTACATATCTGTGGTATTTGGAAAAAAAAAAAAATGAGTTGATAATTACATCCCAGCAAGCTAAGTGATGCACAGGGACAGGCATGACAAGGTGCTTATCCCATTCCTCTCCCAGCACCAAAGGCACTGTCTTTAGTGTCTAGCACTGTGCCTGACATACAGCATCTGCTCCATAAATGTTCACTGACTTAATGGGAACTTCTGCCAATTCTATCACTGAGCTACTCTACACTCATAACAGAAGTCTAGGAGAGTAACCTATTGATTTATTCACTCTTATTTTGCCATTTTAAATTAAACCTAATGCATTCACGGAGAAACTGCACTGACTATGGCTATCTGATACATGATTCAGATTTATTGCTGCTGCAGTCATTCATGAGTTTTGGCACTGTTTGTATTTTGGTAAGCAAAAGTAGAGGAATTTATTTTTCGCCATCTATATCAATCTTTATTTGGACAACTAAATGAATCACTATAAAACCCTACAGTCAAAATGGTCGATGTGGTATGTTAACACACAGAGTCAGTGATTACCTGGCCTTATATTTCCTCTGGGTTTTTTTCTGTTGATGCTATCACCTGCATCTTTTGATTGTAAGTATTTGGGGCATTGAGCCAGTTTCCCTTTCAGTACATAAAGCTGATCTGAGCATCCAGAAACCATAACAATTAGCACTTTTCAGAAAATGAAACCATTTGCAAGGTCCTGAGAGATAGATGGCAATGAGGAAATGCATTTTACTTTAAAGTAAAATTTCAGCAGTAACTTTGCTTATAAATATGGTGACTATACTTACCTGTTTGCCTAGGAAGTTTCTGGGTAATACTAGAATGCCTTGCTGTAATTATTGAGATAATTCACTTTGATCCTCAAATTTTCCCTGTGTGATTGTAAATTGTATGGTCACCACACTTATTTTTAACACCTTTTTTGGAATTCAATAAGCAGACAGATTCTAGGAGGCTGGGAGGAATTACATGTAAATATTTACAGCCCTCCAAAAGCAGCATGGCAGAAAAGATGTAGCATACACAACAAAGGCTCAGCCAAGAGAACGATGGTTCAAGGATAGTAGGGTAGTTGATAGAAGAATAAGCAAAGAAAGCAGAAACAGGAGATTTTATATACTGGAAAGAGTAAAAAAGTACCATGGTTAACAGTGTTCAAAAAATGGAATGTCAGCAAAATTTGGAATTTTTTAGCAATTACATAAGCTGTTGTTTATTTCACATCTACTATGTGCCAGAAATTAGGCTTAATGATTTGTGTACATTAAATATATTAAAATACATTAAAACTCCGCAAAAACCCAGGAAAGACTTTCTGTCCGTGTTTTATACATAAAAATGGAAGCAGAGTTAAGTAAGCTGCTAAATGAGTTAGATGGTGAGACCAGTTTTGAAGCCAGATCCGCTTGGCTTTCAAAATTCTGTACTCTTATTAAATATTATATTCTGTAACTTTTTTCCAAGCTCTGAGATTGACGACTTCTGATTCCAAAGCCTTATGCTTTATGTTGCATGAAGACTGGCAAAATGTCTCAGGATTTGTAAGAATCTCAGAGAGAGAGAAAGAGAAATGGTAGGTAACTACTTTTTCCAAGGCATAAAAGCAACAGGAACAAGGCTAGAACTGGGCACAAGTGGTTTTAATTTAATAGTAATAATAATACTTCTACACAATGATAAAAGATACTCATTCCTCAGCAACAAATGACAAAAAGAAAGGAATATACATACATGTTTTTAGATATTAAATAAATATATTTATTTATTTCATCATGACTTCAGAATTTTGTTGACATTTTCACACAACAGACAATTTCATTCATACAACATTTCATACAGCAATGGTATGGAGAATTTCTATTTACTCATAAGTTTTATACTTGTTTTTTAATATTGGTTTTATATTTGTTTTATACATTCTTTTAAAAATTATGTTTATAATTAATATTTTTCAATAGACAGAATAAAAACATAAATTCTCTCACGGTCATTTATTCCTTCATCACTGTAAATGGTGAAACGTCAATCAGGGAAAATTGTCTGAAGGATGCAAAATATTGTTTTGCATGTAAGTCTGTGACGGTGTTGCCAAAGGAAATTATCATTTGAGTCAGTGGACTAAGAGAGGCAGACCCACCCTCAATCTAGATGGGTACCATCTAACCAGCTGCTAGCGTGGCTAGCATAAAAGCAGGAGAGGAACGTGGAAGGACTAGACTAGCTAGGTCTGGCCTCCATCTTTCTCCCATGCTGGATGCTTTCTGCCCTTCAACATTGGACTCCAAGTTCTTCAGTTTTTGGACTCTTGGACCTACACCAGTGGTTTGCCAGGGGTTCCCAGGCCCCTAGCCACAGACTGAACTCTGCATTGTCAGCTTCTCTTCTTTTGAGGTTTTTAGGACCTGGACTGGCATCCTTGCTCCTCAGCTTGCAGGCGGCCTATTGTGGGACTTCACCCGGTGATTATGTGAGTCAATGCTGCTTAATAAACTCCCTTTCATACATCCATATATTATTTATATATTTATGTTTCATATATACTTTATACACATAAACTGAAGGCAATTCTATACAATATTGTAAATAATTTTGTGCATGAAACAGTTTGTGTAAGCAAACCATCAGAAAGCAGAGGTATCTCTGTCTTGGCCATCCAAATCTGCACTCAAAAAGTTTGAGATTTGGAGCATTTTGTATTTTAACTTTTCAGATTAGGAACGCTCAACCTGTACTTCAACCATCAACAGCAGAGCTCACATGCTCCTAATACTCACGTAAAAAAATTCACCAAGATGGATCAAATTCTGGACCAAAAACTACACTTCAACAAATTTAAAGGTAGAAAAAATTACATAAAATATACTCTCAGGCCAAATGAAATTTAACCAGAAATCAATACCAGAAAGATAGCTGGAAAATTCCAAAATGTTTGTAGCTCAAACAGCATGCTTCTATATGGCATATAGGTGAAAGAAAAAATTTCAAAAGAAAATTTAAAACTATATTGAACTAAATGTAAATGAAGATACAATTTGTCAAAATTTCTGAGACTCCATGAAATTAGTGGTAAGAGGAAAATTTATAGCATTGAATTAGTATATTAGAAAAGAAGAAAAATCTAAAATTGATAATTTAAGCTTGCTTCTTAGAAAGCTAAAGAAAGAAGAAAAATGTAATCCTAAAATGATCAGAAGAAAATAAATTACAGAAATCAGAGCAGAAATTAACAAAATTAAAAACAGTAAAGCAATGGAGAAAATTAACAAAACCAAAGCTTATTTGTTAAAAATATCAATAAAATTGACAAACTTCTATATAGGCTAAACAAGAAAAGAGAAAAGATACAAATTACTAATATTATAAATAAAAGAGGAGTCATTTCACTGACATTAAAGAGATAATAAAATAATATTCTATACAACTTTATGTCCAGAAACATAGTTGGAACATTGATGGAACAAACCATTCCACAAAATTTTCAGAGAAAGTATGGCCTGGCCAACAACAGTATTTCGAATTTTCTCGGATTTATAATTGTGAGGAAATAAATTTCTGTTAATATGGGCTACCCAGTTGGTGGTATTTTGTTATGTCAACTTGACCAATTGGAATTTGAAATTCAAACTACAACATCACTTACATTAGTACCAAAAAATACTTAGGTACAGCCAGATGGGGTGGCTCATGCCTGTAATCCCAGCACTTTGGGAGGCTGAGGCAGGCAGATCATAAGGTCAGGAGATTGAGACCATCCTGGCTAACATGGTGAAACCCTGTCTGTACTAAAAATACAAAAAATTAGCTGGACGTGGTGGTGGGCATCTGTAGACCTAGCTACTTGGGAGGCTGAGGCAGGAGAATGGCGTGAATCCGGGAGGCGGAGCTTGCAGTGAGCCAAGATCACACCACTGCCCTCCAGCCTGGGCAACCGAGACTCCGTCTCAAAAAACAAACAAACAAACAAAACAAACAAAAAAATAGGTACAAATTTAACAAAAAATTTATGACATCTACTTAGGAAAAACTTAAAGATTGAAAGAAAAGAAAAATCCACAAAGATCTAAATGAATGGAGAAATTCTCCATATTCATTTATAAGAAGATGTCAGTTCTTCTCAAATTGGCCTATAGATTTAATGTGAGCCAAGTTGAAATTCTAGCAAGCTATTTTGTAAATATTGAAAAACTGCTTCTCAAAAATATACAGAAAGGCAGAAGACAGAATAGTCTATACTAAAGAAGAACAAAGTTAGAGGACAGACATTACTCAACTTCAAGACTTACTATAAAGCCACAGTGATCAAGACAATGTCTGCTTATGACAGAACAGACAGACAACATCTGAACAGAGGGCCCAAAAATAAACCCATACAGATATTGTTAACTGATCTTTGACAAAGGAAAAAAGACAATCCAAGTGAAAAAAAAAATTGTCTTTTTGACAAATAGTACCTGGAACAGATGGACATCAACATGCAAAAAAAAAAAAAATTCAATACATACTTTATGTCTTTCACAAAAATTAACTCAAAATGGATCATATACCTAAGTTAAAATCAAAACAATGAAATGTCTAGAAGGTATCTTGGAGAATACTGAAGTGACCTTGGATTTGAAAAGAGTTTTAATATATAATACCAAAATAATGATTTATAAAGAAAAGTTGATAAGTTGGACTTCATTTAAAATTAAAAACTGCTCTGCAACAGAAACTGGTAATAGAATGAAAGGACAAGCCACAGACTGGGAGAAAATGTAAAAAGGATGCATATCTGATAAACAACTTGTAAAGAAAATATGCAAAGAACTTAAACCTCAGCGCAAGAAAACAATCTAATTGCAAAGTGGGTAAAAGATCTGACAGAAACCTCTCCAAAGATATGCAAATGACAAATAAGTCTATTAAAAAATGCTAACTATCATATGTCATCAGGGAATTGCAAATTAAAACAATGACATATCCTTATGTACCTATCGGAGTTGCTAAAATTGAAAACACTGCAACACCACATACTGGCAAGAATGGCAAACAACAAGACCTTGTATTCATTTCTGATGGGAATGTAAAAGGACACATCTACTTTAAAAGACAGTTTGGCAATTTCTTACAAATTAGTCTGTTATCACACTGCTGATAAACACATAACTGAGACTGGGTAGTTTATAAAGGAAAGAGGTTTAATGTACTCACAGTTCCACATGGCTGGGGAGGACGCACAACCATGGAGGAAGGTGAAGGAAAAGCAAAAGCACATCTTACATGGCGGCAGGCAAGTGAGCATATGTAGGAGAACTCTCCTTTATAAAACCATCAGATCTTGTGAGACTTATATTCACTGTCACAAGAACAACATGGGCAAGACCTGCCCCCATGATTCAATTACTTCCCACCTGGTCTCTCCCACAACACATGGGGATTATGGGATCTACAATTCAAGATGAGATTTGGGTGGGGACACAGCCAAACCATATCATTCTGCCCCGGCCCCTCTCAAATCCCATGTCTTCACATATTAAAACACAATCATACCTTTCTCAACAGTCCAACAAAGTCTGAACTCATTTCCGCATTAACTCAAAAGTCCACAGTCCAAAGTCTCATCTGAAACATGGAAATTCCCTTCTGACTATGAGCCTGTAAAATCAAAAGCAAGTCAGTTAATTCCTAGATACAGTGGGGGTACAGGCAATGGGTAAATACACCCATTCCAAATGGGAGAAATTGGCCAAAATGCAGGGGCTACAGACCCTGTGCAAGTCCAAAATCCAGCAGGGCAGTCAAAGTTTTAAGCTCCAAAATGGTCTCTTTTGACTCCAGGTCTCACATCCAGGTCACACTGATGCAATAGGTGGGTTCCCATGGTCTTGGGGAGCTTTGCCTCTGTGACTTTGCAGGTTACAGCTCCTCTCCTGGCTGCTTTTATGGGCTGGCATTGAGGGTCGGCAACTTTTCCAGGCACACGTGCAAGCTGTCAGTGGATCTACCATTCTGGGGTCTGGAGGATGGTGGCCCTCTTCTCACAGCTCCATTAAGCTGTGCCCCAGCGGTGTACTCTGTGTGGGGGCTCCTACCCCACATTTCCCTTCTGCACTGTGCTGGCAAAGGATCTTTATGAAGGCTCCACCCCTGCAGCAAACTTGCCTGGATATCCAGGCGTTTCTATACTTCCTCTGAAATCTAGGCGGAGGTTCCCAAACCTCAGCTCTTGATTTCTGTGCTGAAAGCTACGTGAAAACCACCAAGGCCTGGGACTTGTTTCCTCGGAAGCAATGGCTCGAGCTCTACGTTGGCCCCATTTAGACACAGCCAAAGCAGCTGGGACAGAGAGCACCAAGTCCTTAGGCTGCATAAGAAGGGATCCCTGGGCCGGGCCCAGGAAACCAATTTTCCCTCCTAGGCTTCAGAGTCTGTAATGGGAGGGGCTGCCATGATGGTCTCTGGCATACCCTGGAGACATTTTCCCCATTCGCTTGGTAATTAGCATTTGGCTCCTGGTTACTTATGCAAATTTCTGCAGCAGACTTGATTTTCTCCCCATAATATTGGTGTTCTTTTCCACTGCAATGTTTTCCAACTTTTATGTTCTGCTTCCTCTTGAATGCATTGTTGCATAGAAATTTCTTCCACTAGATACCCTGAATCATCTCTCTCAAGTTCAAAATTCCACAGATCTCTAGGGCAGGGGCAAAATGCCGCCAGTCTCTTTGTGTAGCAAGAGTGACATTTACTCCAGTTCCCAAGTTCCTCATCTCCATCTGAGATGACCTCAGCCTGGACTTTATTGTCCATATCACTAAGAGCATTTTGGTCAAAACCATTCAACAAGTCTCTAGGAAGTTCCAGACTTTCCTATATTTTCCTATCTTCTGAGCCCTCCAAACTTTTTTTAAGCTCTGCCTGTTATCCAGGTCCAAAGTCACTTCCACATTTTCAGGTATCTTTACAGCAGTGCCCCACTACCTGGTACCAATTTGCTGTATTAGTCTGTTCTCATGCTACTAATAAATACATACCTGAGACTGGGTAAGTTAAAAAGGAAAGCAGTATAATGAACTCACAGTTACACATGGCTGGGGAGTCCTCACAATCATGGCAAAAGATGAAGGAAGAATAAAAGCACGTCTTACACGGTGACAGACAAGAGAGCATGTGCAGGGGAACTCTGCTTTATAAAACCATTAGATCTTATGAGACTTATTCACTATCACAAGAGCAGCATGGGAAAGACCCACCCCCATGATTCAATGACCTCCTGCTGGTTCCCTCCCATGACAAGTGGGAATTACGGGAGTTACAATTCAAGATTAGGTTTGGGTGGGGACAGAGGCAAACCATATCGACTCTCCTAACTGTTTAACCAAAATAGTTGAATATTTATGTTCATAAAAAACTATACATGAATGTTATAGCAGCTTCGCCCATAACTCAGAAAATTTGAAAGTAATTAAGATGTCTTGCAACAGATGAAAACATATAATCAAACTGTGATAGACCCATGCAATCAAGTATTGTTCTGTGATAAAAATAAATATGCTGTCAAACTATGAAAAGATTATGCACATTATGGAGTTTAGTGAATAATAATGGATCAATGGTGGCTCATCAGTTATACAAATGCACTATATTAATGCAAGATGTTAACAGTGGGAGATACTTTGTAAAAACATAGGGGAAAGGGAGTATATGGAAACTCTTACTTTCGACACAATTTTACTGTAAACCTAAAACTGCTCTATGAAACAAAGTCTAATTTAAAAAAACAAAACTGCTCTATAAAATAAAGCCAAATTAAAAGAAGGAACAAAAATATTGTGTAATCTTACAAATCATAGAGATAAGTATAAGCATCAGTATATTTAAAAGTCTAGAATTTCCCTCATATTTGAGAAATTTAGAAAGATAAATATTTTAATACGATTATATATTGTTTTAATCTATATTATAACACAATATTCCATATAACATCAGAAGTTTTTATGATTTTACAGATCTTTCCCAAACTGAGTAAGAGGCTCTCATTTTTATTACTTGACGTTATAGGACCACTATAGAGAACAACACAAATGTAAAGCTAGTTGGTTGAAACTATATATATATGTATTATATATAAGTGTGTGTGTCATATATGTATATACATATATATGACATATGTAAAACTATTTTAATTGCCTACCGTATTGTCAATTACAAAAGAATAGGAAATGGTGTCACTGTGGAAATGTTTGGGGAAAAAAAGTAATCAAATATTTTTTTCAAATTAATAATAACCTTAAGTAACATTATTCAACTTTTATATATTAAGCATCAGAATAAGTCCTTTCATGTATTATATGATTTAATCACAACAGTTTTATTTAAAAAGTACTAGCATTATCTTCATTCATGCATGAGAAAACTGAGTCTCAGTAACTTGTGTACTGCCATATAAAAACTAATTGAGAAAGCCAAAACTCAATCTAGCTTAACAGCTTATGTTTATCACCAGTATTTTCTATTGTTTCAAATCACTGAATGATCCTCATCTGTGGCTGTGGAAAAACTATCACTATTGTTATTTCTTTCATGGAATTGTCCAGTAAATTGTCCATTTTAAAGGGTCAATAAATTAATGAGTTTGGTAGTCAGTAAAATGTCATTTGTATGGTAGGCTACCGACTTATAGTAATACATCTGTCACATTTACTCTTTAACTAGATGATGTTAGAGATAATTATACGGTTAATTTTGTCCAAATTAATTATTAAATAACAAAGAAGATAAAAGGGAAAAAGGAAACACAGGAAAAAAAAGAGGAAAGGAGTAATTGATTTTTTGAATTCTGAAGATTCAATGCATGTTGAAAGCTTCCACCTACAGATTTACATTTCAAGGATCTATCAATAATTCAGAAAAAAATATAACAGAAGTGAGCAAAACCAATGGAGAGAAGTCAAGAAAACTCCCCCCAAAATAAATACATTTAAAAAAAGGAATTTCTGGTATAACTTTCATCTCAAAATAAAAAGAAATATACCTTCTTCCTTCACTTATATAAATTTCAGTATGCTTTCAAAATTATCTTTTATTGTGTTACTTAGGATAATTTTATAAATCTAATACTTAGTAATGCTAAAGAAGAAAAAGTTAAATTCTGAAGCAACATTCATGAGATATGCAAAAACATAAGCAAAATATAAAATCCCTAAATAAATTTAAGTTGTAATTTACCATTTTTTTGGTTTAAGATTTCCTTGGGAAATTTTTTAAGTACTCTTTGTATTTCTTAATATGTTCCATCTGCTACAGAGCTTTCGAATTGCTACAGTACAGTGGTAGAGAGAATGCCTTGGACCTTTTTAATATGTGACTTACACCCTGGTAAGAAATTACCTTGTTGCTGCGGTTCACTTGATAGCACTCGGTGGGCCAACAGGTCATGGTTTAAGGACTTATGCCATAGTGATAATTCATAACCAGTTCTCATTGCACTTCAGCATGGTTCTGGGTCAAAAACACCATTATCCTTCACTTCAAGTTCACACATGTTTTGACCTATCACTTTTACTTTGATAAATCTTCTCTTGAGAATAGAAAGTGCTGTTTATCTTGAAAAGATACACTTAAGGCTATAGACAGTGGATAAGAAACAGTATATTGAAATACTTCTAAAAATTTTAAAATATATTCAATTTAGTACGCACACACACATACTGAAACACACACATCCTCAAAAACACCCTCAGGAATGCAAAATATATGGGAGACTATGAACAGTAGCTGAGAGCAACAATTCACATTCCCATGTTTGCTAATAGTTATATAATATGTTGTCTCCATTAAAGTCTTGCTCTTACCAACCCTTCTCAGCTGATGACACTGCATCATACTTTAGTGAGTAAATAAGAGTACTCAAAGAGACACTCTCTTTCTTTTGCCTATGTCCATGCACATGTTCTCTTTTTTCACTCTTCTTAAGACAAGAAAGCCCCTTGCTTCTGTCAGTGGAAAATCCCAGGGCTTTGGTAATAAATATCAAATCCTGATTCCTCACCTTACCAAGGACTTCAATCTTACATGTATTTCTTTTGCTTTTATCATGAATTTCTCTCTTTCTCTTTGTTGTTAAAGTTGACAATTTCTGATACTTTGAAAATCAACATGTTAAAAAAACACATCAATAAACAAACATAACAAATGTAGTTATTTTCTCTCATCTGCTACTATGTTGGTGTTCTTTTAGAGAAAAGAAAAAAAGGTAAGAGTGGCCTTTCTTTTCTGACTCCAATCTGTGCCCTCACACTTAACTAACATGAAAGGTAAAATGATAAAAATTCTAGGTTATAATAACATAGTGATAGACATAGAAAATAGCTTCAAGACCTTGAGGAATATGAAGATTGCTTAAACAACACACACATAAAACTATGATAGAAATATTGATAAACTGGACTACACTAAAGTTGAAGATGTGTGTTCATAAGGACTCTCTAATTCTAGACTGTTCTATGACACTCTTAGAATGAAAAGGCAAACTACAGAATGGGAGGATATATTTCCCAGTAATAAATCTTAAAATTAGTTGTATCCAGAACATATAAAGAGCTTCTACAAATCAATAAGGAAAAGACAGCCCAATAAAATTGGGGACACTTCACTAAAGGAACTATTCAAATGTAAAATAGCCATAGGAACATGAAGATTTGCTTCAGAGTTATTACTAATAAGAGAGTAAAAGTTTAAACAGCAGTGTAATGCCAACACCACCAATTCTCAGTGAGAAGACCTAAAATTAGAAGTGTTGACAAAGATGAGGAGCTACTTGAACTGTAGTACATTGCTAGTGGGAATATATCGACAGTCACTTTATTTGTGTATCTTATTTATCTTTTTTCTACCTTTATTCTAGGTTTGGGGGTACACGTACAGGTTTCTTACATGGGAAAATTGCTTGGAACTGAGACTTGGTGTACAAATGATTCCATCACTAAGGTGGTGGGTATACTACCCAATAGGTAGCCTTGCAGCCTATGTCTCTCTCTTACCTTCCCACCTCAAGCAGTCCTCAGTGGCTGTTGTTCTTATCTTTGTGCCCATGTATATTCAGTGTTTAGTTCTCACTTAAAAGAGAACATGAGGTATTTTGTTTTCTGTTCCTGTGTTAGTTCACTTATGATAATGACTTCCAGCTTCATTATTGTTGCTGCAAAGTACATTATTTTATCTTTTTTATGGGTGTGTAGTATTCCATGGTGTGTGCGTGTGTGTGATGTATATTATATATACAATATATATAATGTATATAATAAATACAGAAAATATTTTCTTTATCCACTCTATCATTGATGGGAATCTTGGTTGAGTCCATGTCTTTTCACTTTAGAAAACTGACATTATCTCCTAATATTGAACCCACTTTGCCTAGATATATGCTGAAAATAAATGTGCCACGATTTATGCAAAAAGTATATACAGAAGCATTATTTTAAATTTGAAACTCAAGTATATATCAAGTAGAAAGAATGAGTAAATCTACTTTTATATATTCATTCAATAAAACACTATACAGCAATGAAAATTATGTCATACATGCATTTCTTAATGTTAATGAAAACAGTGTTAGAAGCCAGAAATCTAATACATGCATATGACTCCAATTATATTTAATTATAAAAGGCAAGTACTGTGTGAACTTCCAACACCATAAATTTGTCTCATATAAATAATAATATAAACTCTGGGCATTATTAGAAATTGAAAATATTTATGTGATCACCATCCGAGTCAAGACTCCTTAATGTCCCACACCAAACATTATGTCTATGTTGTAAATTTCTCATCTTTATCAACAACTGAAGCAAGCAGCTAAAATTTCAAATTCCAAAGGCAAGGTCGTTGATATGCAAATGGCATGTATTGTGGTAGACATAGAAATGTCTCTATTATGTTAACCTCAAGAATTTCTATGAAGAGCATGAAAGGGGACCTAGTTAGCAGGAGAACCACTTCAGACTTAATGTAATTCTCTGTCTGTGATGGTTATTCAAGCCTTTCAATTCCCTCTCATTCTGTCAAACAAAAGTCACTCGAAATTATATGTCTGAAATGTTTTAGTGTTACTAGCATCCAGACAGGTGGCAACAATAAAATGTCTTTGCAAATACATTATCCTGTCTTCAATGTTTTATATGACCTAGGCTTATTTCCAGTAGTTAATAAACAGCACCTTGGCCACCGATCTGAACCTAGCTAGGAGTTATGGGGACAATGTCCTAGAGTACTTCCTCAATATGTCCTTTAGTTATAACATACTGCTCCCATTTTAAAAGTGGTAAAACTGAGGTTCAGTAAGATTTATAGTAAGTAAATGTTATATTTGATTTTAAAATGATTTCTCTTACTTTAATGCTTATACTGCCAATTATTACAAGCCATTTTAGTTATTCTGCATTTTATTTCTGATCTACTCACTCTTTTATAGACATGAGATTATTCTGATAATTATGTTTCACAATATGTCTATTAATTTATCCCACCAATATTTATTGAGCACAGTTTGCAGACATTGTTCTAGATGTTGAAGACTCAAAAGTAATATTTTTGCATGCTTGCAATTTATATTGCAGCGGGGAGTGTTGAAAGGAGAAAAATGTAAATATGACAAACAAAAATAAATTGTATTGAATATTAGAAATTGATACATTGTGAAAAATATGAGGTTAAAAGTATTGGAAATTCTGAAGACAGCATTGCAACATGAAATAGGGCGGACAGATGGATCTCTCAAGAAAGATGAAACTATACAAAGACTTGAAGAAGGAAACGGAGTGAACTCTGCAGATATTTACGGAAAATATGTTCCAGTAAGGAAAAAAGATCTCAAGGCTGGAAGTTATTGGTATAGTTCTAAAAAGTAAACAGGAGATAAGATCAGAGATATAAAGGAGGGTGAAATTGTGAGAACCCTTTATACTATTATAAAGTGTTTAATTTTTATTCTGAGAGCAATGGTAGTTAGCAACTAATCCTATGATATGATCCAATCTATATTTTAATGTAATTATCTGGATGTACATATATTTTAGGAGGACACAAATGAAATAAATGTGTTGGATATGAAGCTAGTTCAGCAGTCCAGGAGAGATTTGATTAGTAGCATTGGAGGTGGTGAATAAAACCTGGTCACGTTTTAAAAATAAATCAACATATGGATTAGATGAAAGTGAGAAAAAATGGAATCAAAGATAAATCCAAGTGTTTTTACTTGGAAAAATTAAAGATGGTTGTCATTAACTGAGATGTTCAAGCTCATGAATAGAGCTAATTTGAGGAGACCAGCAGTTCATTTTGAGATGCAAGTTCAATATGGGAGTGATTCTGGTGACTAGGAGGTTGGGACTATGAATCTGGGCCATAGGAGAGTGGATTCTAGGTTTATACTGGAGGTATGAATTTGGAGATCAGCAGTATGCAGATGATATATAAAGAAATAGATGAGATTACCAAACAAGTGATAGTAGGTTGGTAGAGGAGAGATGTTTAACAACTTAGCATTTGGGCACCCAAAACTAGAAGACCTAGGAAAATAGGTTAAATGAGAAAGTGAGACTAAGGAACACTAAGAGTAGTAAAGAAAACCAGGAGTGTGTCCTAGAAGCCACATAAAGATCAACCTTAGTAAAGGCTTTTGCTGTCAAGTAAAATTATGTCTGATAATTGAATAATGGTATTAATATGGGTTATTTGGAGTCCTCGGATAGCAGAGTAGACTAGAGAGATAGGAAAAAATTAGGGTTAAGAGAGATTGGAAGAAAAGAGATTCAACTACAAACAGTAAATATAGAAAACTCTTTGAAGAAACTTTCCTATAAAGGGAAGAGAGAATTGGAGAGCTGAAGAAGTGGCTTCTTCAGCTTTTTCTTAAAGTGAGTTTAAGAAAAATATTTGTAATATTATATATTTATTTTAGGTGAGAGAAATAACAACACACGTCGATGGAAATTATAAGGGTAGAGGGACACCTAAATAATGTCTCAGAGAGATATCTGGTAGAGAAGGGGAAAAAAAAAAAAGAGTGTGAAAGGGAAAACAAGCTGGTGATATTTGATCTTTCAACTTTATTGAGACCCTTTAGGGGAAAACTTTTAAGTGGCTATCTGTGAGTGTTGATTCTATCAAGATTTTATAACAGCAGTAGTAGGTATTTATTGAGCAAGTACTGTGGACTAGGCACAGAGCTAAGTTTATTGTACAATTATTTCAAGCAATATTCCTAACAAATTTAGGTAGTAGCTGAGATTATCTCTATTTTTAAAGAAATTGACAGATTATTTACTTATTTACACACATCTTGTGTCTTAGTTTGTTATGGCTGCTCTAACAAAATAGCTTAGACTAATTTATAAATAATAGAAATTTATTTCTCACAGGTCTGGAAGCTGGGAAGTTCAAGATCAAGGTGCCAACAGATTCAGTGACTCTCGGCTTCATAGATGGAGCCTCTTGCTGTGTCCTCATATGACAGCTGGGGTGGAAAGAAACTCTAGAGCTTCAATCTCTTTTGTAGGAAACTAATTTCATTCATAAGGGATTAGCCCTCAGGACTTCACTTCCAGAAAGGTGCTACTTTTTAACACTATCACATTATTAGGTTACGACATAACAATTTTGTATTATAAAGACACATGCACATGTATGTTCATTGCAGCACTACTTACAATGGTAAAGATATGCAATCAATTTAAATGTCCATCAGTGATAGACTGGATAAAGAAAACATGCTACCTATGCACCATGGAATACTATGCAGCAATTAAAAAAAATATATATCATGTCCTTTTCAGGGACATGGATGGAGCTGGATGGCATTATCCTCAGCAAACTAATGCAGGAACAGAAAACCAAATACCACATGTTCTCACTTATAAGTGGAAGCTAAATGATGAGAACACATGGTCACATGGAGGGGAACAACACACACTGGGGCATTTCAGAAGGTGGAGGGTGAGAGGAGGGAGAGAATCAGGAAAAATAACTAACGGTTACTAGGCTTAATACCTGGGTGATGACATAATCTGTAAAACAAACCCCTATGACACAAGTTTACCTGTGTAACAAACCTGAACTTGTATCTCTGAACTTAAAATAAAAGTTTAAAGAAAAGATAAAATTAAAACAAAAATTTCTAGGGGTTACTAACACTCAGACCATAGCACTTTGGAAGTAACATAAATTAACTCTAAGAAAATACTTCTTATCATGCTAAATTGCTCTTTATCTTCTTGATGATAGTATGATTGTTGTCTGAATCTCATTGGGACAGATCTTTGGTTCATGGATATTCAGTGCTTTTTCTGATCAATACCCTTGTAACTTTCAATTAGTTTGTTGTTCTTCTTGTCCTTCGTGTTAAAAATATGGCTTTGTGAGAAAGATGATATTTGTGGCACTCCCTACCAAGTCTCTGAAATTTAATTACGAAGCAAAAGCATAATCCAAAGGGGAATGGAAATGTAACTTTGTGATTAGAATAAAATTCCAGTGGAAGCCCAACTTGGCAAATGTTGTCAAGCAAAGAAGATGATGAGTTCCGTGGTGAATTTGGATATTAGTAAAATCTTCAGTCTAAATCAAGTTCATTTGCTCCCCTTGGACATTAGTTCAACATATGACATTGGAACATGAATTTTCTGCCCATTGCCCTATTTCTAGAATCCCTTTCTGACTAATCCAACTAGTTTCTATCTGAATCCATACATAAGGATAATCTAGCTACAGCTTATCTCCCATTATAGTACAGACTACTCTTCATCCAATTAGTAGTCTGAGAAAATGGATTTTCTGTTTCAAACTTTGCTCAGAGCATCAAACCACAGCAGAGAATCAGAAGTAGTAACGCAATAGCAGAATTGATTAAAAATTACTTTTCTAGGAAGAAGAGACATGATGTATGTATATATGTGGCTAAATAGGCAGAATAAGAAGAGATGGGAGAAATTTTTATATTGAGTTCAGAAACGGTGACCTTACAGAGGCTTTAATTAATTCCAATTTCCAAAGACACACAGATATAAGTGCATTTAACCTGGCTCACAGATAATGATCCACTGAAGCTTGATATTCCTTAGTACACATCAAATAGATCAGTCAACATTGTTTGGCTATGCCTTATCTGAATTTTATAAAACATCTTTAATGAGCAAACTTTCTTCCATCATTTTCATTTATTTTCCCGGTCAAATTATGGTCTATAAAATGATGAGAACTGAGAGCTTAATTTTTGAGGAATTAATTAAAAGAAGACATTATAAATATATTTTAAATGTGTATAATAGGAGATAAATATTAATAATTAAAGTAAACAATAAAAGATAAATGTCTATGACTAATTTTATTATGGCCATAGGCCTTATTTTAATTTAAATTGCTTTTCAATTTAAATGAAATTGCTTTCAATCATAAATTTTCCCCTTTGCTAGTTATTTGTTAAACAACTAAATGAAATTTTAGTTACATTCTACAAAAGCTTAATCAACCAGTTGTAAATCACCAGGCTGAAGCTAGGACATTAGTATTTCAAAGCCTGTCTTATTACTGTTTTTATAATTTTATTTCTGAAATATATATACAGATTTCATTACATTGCTAATTATTTCTATTTGTTTCATGTACACAGAAAATAGAGTATCATTAAAAAATTTTAGGTTCATCTCTTTTTTTAATTGAAAACTAGTGAAAGTATCTGAATGTTTTAAGGAATATGCTTTTTAAATTATTGTATTTTTGTTGGTTATTGTCAATATTTTAGTTATGTTTGTTATTGATTAGTTAGTAAAATTCATTTAAAAATAATCCAAAATCATTTCCCAATATTGCCAAAAAATTGAATAACTATATATTTACTGGAAACATTTAGGATAAAGTTGTAGATCCATTTAATGTAAAATTTTTCAAACTACTTCTCTAGTTATATGTCCTCTTAGAGGATAATATCTAGAATTTATATTCAGTGGTGCATACGTCTAAATTTATTGCAGCCTGAACAGTTTTACAAACAAGAAAAGAAAAACTGGCTTCATATAATTCAAAAGACAAGATGCAGACTCAGCTTAAAGAATATCAAATGCAAAGCCTGAAATAAAGCAATTGCTTTCTTTTGCAAAAAAAAGAATCTACCAATCTGATTGTTCTGTTTTTTTTGAGATGGAGTCTTGCTCTGTTGCCCAGGCTGGAGTGCAGTGGCACGATCTCGGCTCACTGCAAGCTCCGCCTCCTGGGTTCACGCCATTCTCCTGCCTCAGCGTCCCGAGTAGCTGGAACTACAGGCACCCACCACCATGCCCGGCTATTTTTTTTTTTTTTTTGTATTTTTAGTAGAGACAGGGTTTCACCGTGTTAGCCAGGATGGTCTTGATCTCCTGACCTCGTGATCCACCCGGCTCGGCCTCCCAAAGTGCTGGGATTACAGGCGTGAGCCACCATGCCCAGCCCAATCTGATTGTTCTAAGCTTACCAACCTTCAAATAGGGGGAAAAAAAACATTCTGGTGAATATCATAAAAAATTAAATCTGGGAAAAGGAGAGCTCATATATTGCATAGACATTCTTAAAATGAGGATAATTTCTACTGTTTTATTATCTGGAGTGTTTATTTAATTATAGTAATTTGTATGGCAAATAAAGTACTATGGAATGTATTACATGAATACATGCATTTCAAACAAAAGGATACTACTTTGCCCACTGCCATTATTTAACAGAAAACTGTTCCAGTCATTTTGAACAGAAAAGAAAAATGTTTCTTAAAATCTTTTCTTCTGGACATTTGGGTCTCCATTTTAGACAACCTGAGTATCATATATTTTGTCATTTTTTCCTCTCCCATGGTTAGTCAATTACATCTTTCTGAACTGCATATTAACTTTAACTAGGAAAGTGAATGAAAAATATGAGTTCAGAACAGGTGTAGTACTGTTTCTTTATAAGCTAGAGTAGTACCGTGATAACTGCTTTACAGAATAGGTTAGACACTTGACAATGAATTAGGTGAAGCAGTGACATGTCATCCCATTATATGTAACAATTGGTATAGAAAAAAAACAAAAAAACACCTTGTTTACATTCTAGGCATATTTGTCCTCAGGATTAGTAACCTAAAATAGATAAGGGAAAAGGGAAAAGAAACATTTATCTATGACTAATGGGTGTTGTCATTTTTAGCGAAAGGGCCATGTTTGTACTTTTCAGTAATAATAGAATCTATCTCCAACTGTCAGTGTTGAGGAAAAACAATGTCGTTCATATAAAATTCATAGAAATAAAGGGGTTCCTGTCATAATGCTTTTGAGAGAGCACTGTCAAATCTCTCTAAGCCTTTAGTTTAAGTGTCATTTCTAGTAAACTGCGGAGATTTTTTAAGTGTTTCAGAACTGGCATTTTTCCTAGGGGTATATTGAATATTTCAGACAATTTATGTTTTTTTATAAAAGACACTCTATTGCCAATTTTTGTAAAATGCCCTCCCACATTGTGTCATTTGTAAATTACTTGTGGAAGAAAATATGCAGAAAATTTTAATTGGTTTTGAAGTGGTAGAAAATGGACAAAGATTGCCAGGATAAGGGCTTCATCAATAAGACAGTAAACCATATGGGAAATTACAGTGGGATGACCCTCTATTCTTATTCCCTATAAAGAAGGGTTAATTGTGAGTCAAAATTGTCCTGTGACTCCTCCAAAGGGATTATATTATGAAGGATGAAAATGATTCATTACTACACTGGAAACACACAAAAAAGCCATCCAGTTATGGTAAGATGAAAACTACCTCATAGGGAAATTCCAATATCTTAATCTCCTTCGCTAACACTTCCTAGTACAAATACCCAGGTAAATGTGGGCTATTGTCTTTCTCACTTGATAACTTATAATTCTTTATGTCTTTTCTAGATGCGTGCCATAAAAGAAGTCTTTTCTTTCTTCCCAAAATACTTTGGAGTGATTTCTTCCACCGAGCTTGGTCTTAGGTAGATTATAGTCTTGTAAGCAAAACATGTATGAAGTCATTTTTTTTGTCACCTACCAATCCATAAACAAAGCTGCCTTTTTAAATGACTAAAAACTATCCACAATAGTAGTCCTCTCTATATATGTCAGTTCTTGTTAGTACATGTATTTCAGTTTATTTATTAACCTTCATAATTCTTGTTGTAAGTTATTTAATAGCCACCAAATCAGATCAAGAAAATTAAATATATGCTGTGTAAAGAGAAATGATTTGAAACTGAAATCAAATGGAGATAATGATTCTATCATTGTTATATGTATAAGTCTGAGTCCAATCTAAAGACAGAAACCACAAGTAGTTTAAATGAAGAAAGTTTTGACAGAGTAACTATATAACTATCAAGAGAACTTTAAAGAATTTGCTAGGACTTAAGAAGAGTATTCAAGGAGGAACAAACTTGAAAGGAAGCCTCCTCCTCTGGGTTGGGGTTCAGACTTCATTGGAGAGGATGCGGTTGGCTCTCATTGCATGGTAAAGTTCACGTGGTTGTGGTAGAGTTTCCAGGAAAACAGGAAACAACTCTCTGGGGTACAGATGACCAAGGCTGGTGAGCACTCAAGCAGAGGGACTCAGAGTCCCACTGTAGGAATGAGGACTGTATAGTACATGGTACAAGGGAGACAAGCCCCTTCTTCCTGAAATGAGCCTCCAGCATCTTTTACTGACAAAGCTTAATATTGTTCTCACTGTAAAGAAGTCCTTAAATTGTGCAATCATTAAATCATTAAATCATGAAAGAGATACTGAAGAATGAACTCTTTGCTAAGAGGCAACACATTGATAAACCGGCACGCTAAGATGCTGAACACTTTTATATTTAAATACAAGGGTTATATTTTTTACAATATTAGGTCAAACAGCACATCTCTGATTTTATTAGTTTTTTGCTTTGCTATTTTGAATTGAATTATTTCCAATAGGTGATGCAATGAAAGTTGAGACATTTTGCAAACTACTAAATTAGTAAATTGATGTTTCAGTGAATGCAATGCTTGTATAAGAACCATTAAATATAAAAACATAAAGAGATATCTATTTCCTCTTGTATAATTTTTCAGAAGTTGTCTCAGAGTATAGTGAAATAAGTCTAGAAATAACTTCTAACTTCTAGTACAGTGCTTTGTTTCTTTAACATGATTCAAATCACGGGTTGCTTGAAATTTAATATTTGTTACTATGTTGACTCACCTTGCATATCCAAACACCTGAGAAATGGGAAGATGATTAACTGAGAAACCATTCAGTATATATTATCAATGCAATAAACTTAAATAGATAATTTGAAATTCCACCATTTGCACTGAGACAAAGTGATATAAAGGAAATAGACTTATTTTTGAAGCTGTTATCTGATATTGCATTCCACCTCTTCCATTTCTTAGCTGTTTCACCTAGAGCATGTTTTATTTCATTATGTGATATTTGAAATGCAAACAACCTTACATATGTATTTTTTTTTAAAATAGTAGTTGGTGTAGCACTCATAAACTCTAGGAAATAGAATATTAATAGGATCAGTGAAGAAACCTGTGAGCTCTATTTCCATCCCTTTTACTTGTTTATATTGCAAAAGTGATGGCAAATCTGGATTTTGTGTTTATCATTATTTTACTTTTTGTTCTTACAGATTTATAGGGAAGAAACAGTCATTTCTAAATATGATTTACATTGTCATTGTTAAAATTATCATAATATAGTTTCTACTTTTTTAAAATCTTGTCTCTTTCTAAGATTCAGCTATACTAGTGTATAACAGTTTATTTTTTTCTCATTTGTATAATATCCAACTGAGTGAATCTGAAACTATTTACACATGCTTATATACATGGTCATCATTGTTTTTCATTCATTGTTTTAGGTTAGAATGCTGGTTTGAATATTCTTCTACATATTCCTCAGTAAAAAGGGGAAGATTGCAAATACTTTATTTACTTAGTATGGGGAATACCAGGTTGTAGGCTATGTGCATGTTATAATTTCAAAGAAACTGTACCACTATACACTTCTATCAGTGTGGTGTAAGCATCCCTGTTGTTCCACATTGTCCAGATGCCAGATATTTTATGAATCTAATAGATATGAATATGTGGTTCACTACTACACCTAATTTTTTTATTATAAAGTTTTCTGATTATCTCTTCATATATTTATTTGCTTTTACAATTTCTCTTATGTGGAATTCCTATCCTATTTCTGGCCTGCTGCTCTAGTTGTTTATTGACCTAGTTTTTATTTATTTAGGATGTGAGTTGCACAGTCTCCCAGTCTTGGGCTTGTTTTCAGGAAATAATGGATTTTTTAGATAAATTGAAATCTGTATATTTTAGTTGAATTATCAATTTTTTCTATTCCAATTAATGTGTGTTTTGTAAAAATTTTCTTCTCTCTGTAAGGTCACACAGCTTTTTATTATCTTTGGAAAATTTTGCCATTATTTTTACACTTGAAATTCAGTAGTACCAAATTGTATTTATTATATTTTGTCTATATGGATAACTAATTTGCTCTGCACTATTTTTGTGGGGTTCAGCCTTTCTCAGGAATGTGCAATGTATCTTTATAAAAGTGTTAATGTATGCGTGAGCCTGTTTCTTAGCTCTTTATACTGGTTTATTGATAATTTTTGCTATTATTTCACCTGTGCCGTATGATATAAATTACTCTAACTTCATAATGTTTCACTCATTGTTAAAAAAAATACATAATCTTAATATACTTTTTCTAGGTTTACTTCATTCTAAGATTTGCACATTTTTCCATTTACATTTTAACAGTAGCTGGTCAGTTTCCTTTAAATACTGAAATTTTGACTGGAATTACATAGAATCTGAAAATCAATTTGAGCAAAATCAACCATCTTAATGTAATAAGTCTTTCTTTCCATGAAGAATATGTATGTCTTCACTTATTTAAGTGTTTTAATTTTCTTTTAATAAATTTTAGCATTATCTATATTAATATTTTGAATATATTTTCTTAAAATTATGCTTTATTTTTGCTGTTCTGATTTTTTTGTTTAAATTATCTTCTTTCTTATGGACATATAGTTGATTTTTACATATTGATTATAGAAATATCACCCTGGCAAAACTCTAGCATTAATTCTATCCATCTGCCTATACGTAGTTTTTTAAATGTTCTCTAAATAGTTTTAACTTTTCTTTCCAAATTTTTCATGTTTTTTGTTTGTTTACCTACATTGGAGAAGATTTTCAAAATACTAAATAAGAGTTTTAATTTTGAAAATTTGTTCTGACTTTTAAAAGATATTTCTTGTGTTTGTCCATGGAAACAATATTTGTAAGGTTTTTCTAGATACTATTCAAGGGTTATTGATATGGTCAGGCTTTCTGTTCCCACCGAAATCTAATCTTGAATTGTAAGCCCATAATCCCTGGGTGTCAAGGGAAAGACCAGGTGGAGGTAACTGAATCATGGGGCGTTTTACCTCCGTGCTCTTCTTGTGATAGTGAGTGAGTTCTCACGAGATCTGATGGTTTTATAAGGGGATCTTCCTTCTTCGTTCTGCACTTCTCCTTTCTGCCGCCTTGTGAAGAAGGTGCCTTATTCCAATTCACATTTCACCATGATTGTAAGTCTCCTGAGGCTTCCCCAGCCATGCAGAGCTGTGAGTCAATTAAATCTCCTTTGTTTGTAAATTACCCAGTCTCCGCCAGTTTTTTATAACAGTATGAAAATGGAATGATACACTTATCTACAAAGAGAGTAGACAATTCCATTCCCAGTTTACTGAGCAATTTTAAAACATGTATTTATGTGAATTTTAACAAAATGTTCTTATTTTAAATGCTATTTATTTGAGAGTTCTTTCTTTTTCATGAACAAATTTCCAGAGATTTGTTTATATTATTAATTTCCTTCAAATATTGAATTCTGTTTTTGTTAAACCTATGTCCATGTATTCTGTTTATTAAATATTATTCCCATCTTCTCAACATTTTTCTTTCTCCCTTCTTTATTTTTATTCTGTTGTTACACAGTTGAAAACATACCTTACTATGAATAATCATATATCATTTTCTAAGTATATAAGAATATACATATTTATCAAACTATTGCATTTTCTGTGTTTCACAGTTTTTATCTATAGCTGTTAAATTATTATTTTGTTACATTGTTATTTTCATCATGATTTAATAGGTAATGTATATACCACAGGACTCCAATTGAATTCCACTTACCTGTCCTGCTTTTTGGATACTGTCTCCATGCACTTAGCCCTCAAATTTTAGGGCTCATCTGTTTCTTCTCTCTCAGGAATTGCTGGCTTCTATTGCCACATGCCCAATGTCTTGAAGATTGTTATGTGAAGTGGAAGTAAACCTGATTCCTTTTACTCAAGATTTTCTAGAATCATGTCATATCATAATGTTTTAAAATATTTAAAACCCACCAGAAAGCTGATAATTTAGAGAATGCTAAAAGAATTAGAACAAGAAAATGATTAGCCCCTCTGTGTAAAGAAAAAAACTAAGTTTGCTTTTATTCTGAGAGGAGTAGTAACATACGGTTGGAGATACTATAGATGAAGATTTTTTTTAAAAAAGGTTGAACTTTTGACAACTGTCTAAAGACTAAGTGCAGTCTAGCATATTAGTTTTAGGAACCCTAAGAGAACTACCTAAAGTTACATTTTTAAAAGTTAAAATCTGACCATATTCTCTCTATAAGAAAAACATTTTAAATATAAAGATACAGATATGCTGAAAGCAAATGGATGGAAAAAAGATATACTATACAAATGGTAGTAATAAAAAGAAAGCAAAATGGGTATAAATTACATAAAATAGATTTTAAGACAAAAAGTACTACATAGACACAGTAAGAATTTCATCTGGATAAAAGTGTAAATTCATAAAGAAGAAATAAATGTGTGTGGGCTAATAAATAGGTGCTTCATGAAACATGCCATAAAAATAACAAAATTAAATGGAGAAATAGGAAAATGCAAAATTATGACTGGAGATGTTATCAACTGTGGTAGACAAAATTCTAAAAACTTTCCAACAAGATTCCTGTCCTCTGCTAAGTCAAACACTAATCTAATTATTGCTACAAAGTGACTTTGCAAATGTAATTAAGGTTACTAAACAGCTGACCTTGAAGTAGGGAGATTATCCTAGACTGTCTAAGTGGGCCCAGTTCAGTCACGTGAGACCTAAAAAGGAGAAGAGGAAGGCAGAAGAGAAAGAAAGAAAGTAAGAGATGGGGATGATGCCCATAGGAGGTCAGAAAGATTTGAAGCATGAAGAAAACACAAACTATTATTACTGGATTCTGAGATGGAGGAAGGAAATCCTGAACTAATGAATGACTACAAACAACTTCTGACCAGCAGCCAGCAAGCAAATGGGGAAACTCATTTCTGCAACAGAATGAAAATGAATTCTTCCAAGAATCTAACTGAGCTTGGAAGGAGATTCATACTGCGAACATCCAGAAAAGAGCACAGCCCTGCAGACACTTTCCTGGGGCCTGTGAAACCCAGAGAACAGAAATAGCTGAGTCATGCTTTACCTGGACTGAGGAACTACAGAGCTGTCAGTTAATAAATAGGAATTGTTTTTAAATCACTAAATATGTGATAATTTTTGACAGCATCAATACAAAGCTAATTCAATATATTTTCTAAGCAAATGATAAAGCAACCAGAGAAATAATTAGAAGAGGCATAGGTCTGAAAGACACAACCACCACCTTTACTTAATTGATATGTGTAGAGCAATACATCCAAAATTTGTAACATACTTGTTGTTTGTGGATACACATGGACTATTTTCTAAGTTAGACCATATTGTGGCCCATAAATAAGAGTAAACTAGAAAAGATTAAAATAGAATATTGTGTTCTCTGAACACAATAGTAAGACTACTAGGGAAACCCCAATTATTTGAAAATTAAAAACATACTTCTAGATAATTCATGAGTCAAAGCAGAAATCATAAGAAAAATAAAAACTTTTATAACAATATGAATAAGAAAATATCAATGATTCAAATGAAATTTATAAAGATGCATGTTTAAAGAAGAAAGTTCTAAAAATCAATAATCTAATGATAGAAGTTCCCACCTCAAGAAACAAGAAAGAAAATTAAACACAAAGTAAAAATAAGGAATATAATAAAAAATAGACAATGTTAATGCAATTAAATGATTATTGGTAAAGGTCAATATGATTAATTGGCCTCTAACTGGGCTGATAAAAATACAAAATCTAAAATACAAAATTACCAATATAAGTAATGCAAGAGAATGTCATGATAGATCCAGCAGGTTAAATCTTAAAATATGGGATCATGAAAAAGAGTGGATAATATGAGAATATTATTAATAAACTATGCCAAAAGTTTTGAGAATCTACATGAAACAGAAAAATTCTGGAAAGATTCACAGTGCCAAAACTGACTCAGAAGGCGATAACAAACAGAAGTCTAAATATCTACGCCATTTAAATAAATTGTAATAAAAACCGACTAACAAGTAGGAAACAAACAAAAGTCCTGGCCCAGATTGTTTCACTGCTAAACCCTATCAAATATTTAATAAATAAATAATATCCACCTCAAAAGGATTTTAGAAAATATAGTTAGAGGAAACATTTTCCAACTCATTTTGTTAGGTCAGCATTATTACTCTGATACCAATGTCAAACAAAGACATTAACAGAAATGAAAACATTTTTTAAAAATCCTTATAAAATGTTAAAAATGAATTGCAGCAGTTACTTTAAAAAGATAATGAATCATGACCAAATATGGTATATTTCAAATATTGAAAATATTCTATTAACTTTAGAAAATTAATTACCATATTTAACAATATTAATAAAGTGATATGTAAATGAAGGCCCAAGTAATATTTGATGTAATTCAAAATCTATTCATGACAAAAACCTCAGCATACTAATAATTGAAGATAACTTTAATTTATCAATGGACAAGGGCATCTATAATTATAAAACCGTCATATAATCATACTTAGTGGTTAAAATCTGAATCCTCCAAGTCAGGGGGAAAAATGCAAAAATGTTTGTTCTATTTTCATTCAGCATTTAATAATAATTCTTAGCCAGTGCAATAGAGCAAGGTAAAAAAGAAATGTCAGCTGGCCGTGGTGGCTCACGCTTTGTAATCCTAGCATTTTGGGAGGCCAAGGTGAACAGATCACCTGAGGTTAGGAGTTCGAGACAAGCCTGGCCAACATGGTGAAACTCTGTCTCCACTAAAAATACAAAAATTAGCCGGGTGTGGTGGCAGGAGCCTGTAATCCCAGCTACTTAGGAGGATGAGGCAGGAGAATGGTTTGAACCTGGGAGCCCAGGACGCAGAGGAGAGGTGACAGTGAGCTGAGATCGCACCACTGCACTCCAGCCTGGGCAACAGAAACAGACTACTCCATCTCAAGAAAAAAAAAAAAGGAAAAAGAAAAAAAAGAAATGTAATACCAAACAATTGAAACAAAAGAAAGAAAATTGTTTTATTCACAGACTGTATAACTGTTTATATAGAAAATCCCAAGGAATCTACACAAAAACCACTAGCTCTTATATATGAACATGCAAAGATTTTCAGATATAATATTAGCATTTAAAAACAAAGTTTCACTGAAGGCTAATGATAAAAAATAATAAAAGTTTAATTATTAGTAGTATCTAGAAAAATATACTAGGAATAAACAACACAAAATGTATAAAATTGATAAATGTATAAAATTGATAAATGGAAAACTAGAAAACATTGCAAAGATAAATAGAAAAAAGGTAAATGGAATAAATACATCATGTTTGGGAACTGAAAGATTCATTATTGTTGAAAATGGCCACTCTGTCCAAATTGACCTGTAGATAGAATTCAATCCCAATTAAAATTCTTGTAGGCTTTTTTGTGAGAGGTTGGGAAGCTGATTTTAAAATTTACATATTAGCAAATTATTTAGAAAAGTCAAAAGAATCTTTGAAAAGCAGAACAATTTAGAGGACATTTCAAAGTGTAGTAATCAAGACAACCAAATCCAGACAAGGCATTGGCCCAGTAGGGAAATGGAAAAAAATAAAATCGAGAAATAGATCTATTTTTACATGGTCTATTGATTATTTGCAAAGTGATGAAGACAATTTACCAGATAAAAGAAGCTTTTCCAACAAGCGGTGTTGGGATAACTGAATATTCTCTTTGGAAAGAAGGATAAATGCCAACATTTCCCTTACGTCATGCATTTTAAAAACCTCAAGATAAACTGTTCATCTATACTTAATAACTAAAATTGTTAAATTATATGTGAAAATATGAAAAAATGTATTTCTTCATTCTCACTCTGCTATAAGGACATACACGAGACTGGTAATTTATAAGGAAAATACTTTTAATGAACTCACAGTTCCACATGGCTTGGGAGGCTTCACAATCATGGCAGAAGGCAAAGGAGAGGCAAATACCTGTCTCACATTCTGGCAGGCAAGAGAGTTTGTGCAGGGGAACTCCCATTTATAAGCTTGTCAGATCTCGTGAGACTTACTCACTATCACGAGAACAGTACGGGGGAAACCGCGCCTGTGATTCAATTATCTCCACCTGGCCCTGCCTTTGACACCTGAGGATTATTACAATTCGAGATGAGATTTAGGTGGGGACACAGCCAAACCATATCAACATTTTTTTTTTTTTTTTTTTTGGTTTTCAGATAGGCAAACAACATTTCTTAAAGAGAGAACAACAAGTACGAACTATTAAAAAATACATAAATTTTACCAAAATTAAAACCTTTTTCTCAAAACAGCTAATAAAATGAAAAGACAAGTCATGATTGAGAGAAGTTATCTACAAATATACATCATAAAAAGGCTTATATGTAGAATATATAAGAAACATTTACAACTCAATAATATCAAAACAAATGGTTCAATAGAAAAGTGCAATCATCTTGAACAGACACGTCACAAAAAAATATCTATATGGACAGTAAGCACATGAAAAGTTACTCAACGTCATTAGTTACCAAGGAAATGCAAAATATGACCATATGACTATGTCAGTGGAGGCAAAACAATTATTCAACAAAATTTGGTACTTATGAGTAATAAAAGTTCTTAACACACTGGAGTAGAAGAAAATGTATTCAGTTTCACATAGGGAATCTACCGATACCTACAGCTAACAGACTACTTAACAGGGAAATAATAAGAGATAGGAAAAAGGCAGGAATATTTGTTAATACCACTTGATACTTGTGGTCCTAGCCAGTACAATAGGTAAGAAAAGAAAAGAAAATGAATACAGATTATAATGAACAAGGCAAACTATTTCACTTGTAACATAATTGCATGTGTAGGAAATTCTAAGAAATGTCTTATAAAAAACTTACTATTCTAAATTAACAATATTGCAGGATACAAAGTCAATATAAAAATGAATTACCTTTCTATGTGATAAAAATGAATGACTGGAAAATAAAATTAAATATATATCATTTACCATATTATTCATAGTAATAAAATATACCTTTCTTATTTACCTAAATTGATTAATGTACCATTACTTTGGATTTTGTTTAACATTCATTTGCAATGAAAGGTGTTTTAGGCTTGGAGAGTGCTCATGTCTCTCATGTATAATATTAAACTTTATGAGAGTTATAGGTCCATAGAGGGGCAGTGTTTATTTCTAATAGAATTTTCTAGATTATTTCCCAGGGACTCTAACCCTGACATTCCATCCCTTTGCTTGTCACTTATGTAAACTCATCAGCCTGACATAAGGTACCACCTGTATGACCCTGTTATAAGTGTTCAACTCAGATAGAAATTGCAGTATTGTAGCAAAAAACATTCAGGAAATCTAAATCTCCATGAAGATAAGTATTTTTGTGTCTTTGTTTCTTTGTTTTCCTCCCATTTTACAAGTGTCTACAATAATATCAGATGTATTTTGGGTGTCAATATTCTTCTTTAATTAGCAAATAAGTGCATAGGTAAACATGGGATTATTATTCTTTTCAGAAGGGTGGTCTGGATGTATGAACTCTTGAAGGATTTTTTTTTGAGTATGGAGCTGAAGAAGAATACAAATATATTTATATATATTTACTGCTTCTATATATACTAATTATATATATATTTCTATATATGTATGTATACATGTATACTATAGTAGTAAGTATATCTATAGACAGAGAGACAGAGGGAGAAATAATTTCTGCTTGATTGTATTAATATGATCAATTTAAGGGCATCAGGCCACAGACTATTTTCAATCTTGTGGTCTGGTAAGGTCAAGAAGAGAGAGAGTTTACCACTAGGGGCTAGAAGCTTCACTGCCTTCCCCTAGAGAATTTGTTCTGAGTCACAGTGGTTATTATTGCCTAGTAGCATTGGTGTCAAGGGGAGGTCATCCTTCTTCAGTATATCAATCTTTGGGAGTTAATCAGCAGCCACTGAACAGGTTGTTTCTGGAAGCACACACACAAAAAAATGAAAAAAAAATGTCAGATATACTCATCTCAACATTGTTGACTTTTTCTGTCTATACAAATAAATTTTCTAATAACTAAATGCAAGTTGAGGAGATTAGGAGTAGATTTACTCTGAAGAATTGTTTTACACCCTTTTACTTGTCAGAAATGAGCAGTCAAGATAAGCAAACAAGTCTGAAAAGATCTAAGAGGCATCCTTGGGGAACTTCAAATTCACATATATTCAGGGGAGGTAAATAGTCAAAAGCAAAGCCAACAAATTGAGCAATCCTCTTAACTGCAGTGTTATATAATATTTAGTACATGCTTATTATAATTATACTTTAAATATATAAATATATGACTTTTCATGTTGATATACTTTATAAATAATATGTGTATTATTGTCTCACTATTATAAAAGTATTTTTATCTGTTTTTTCTTGATTTCTCTCTGTTTAGGATATGTGAAATAATAGTCATCAAATAGTAATGATGGATGTTACTTCATTATGTATATAGGGATGTTTTTAACTTTGTTCATTGTATTTTTATATTGCTAAATATCTTACAATGACTATGTGTATTTTTTCCAAAGAAAAATATTGCTAGTATTCTTTAAAGTAAATATATAAACTTAAAGCAGAGTAAGCCTACAACCAATAATATTTTTTGATTCTAAAAAAGCAGCAGCAATAATAATAATAACCACTAATGGCAGCAATAATGCATAGGAATAAAATTTTAAACAGATTTTTCTCTGAGAACACTCATTAAAAAGCAAATGATAGGCTTATCATAAAGAATGAATGGATGCAGAATGACATAGTCTGATTTATTGACTATTTTAATAGTTTACAGAATAGACTATATAGATTTTATAGTCTAAAATATGTTTCTGCCAAATATTTATTGAGTGAATGAACAATAAGCATATACAAGAAAGTAAAGGAGTTACAAAAATGAACCTCAACTCTGTCATTAACAAGTATATAATTAAATAGAAAAGCTAAGGTCTATTCAATATTAAATATAAATAAAGTAGAGTACAGAGAAGGGTAAAATTATATATTGTTGGAGAAATTAGGAATGAACAGGATATAGATGTATTGGGATAAGTCAGGAAATGTTGATAACTAAAAAAAAGGCCTATATATGGCAAGTACTCTGCATATATTATACATGTAATCTCCACAACTAATTAATATAGTTATAATCTGTCTTACTTTTAATTGCTGCTGTGACAAATTACCCTCAATTTGAGGCTTAAAACAATACAAATGTATTATTTTAGAATTCTGCATGTTAAATGTCTGGGGTGGGTTTCAAGGTGTCAGCAGGAATGCATTCTTTTTTGGAGGCTCCAGCAGAGAATCCATTTCCTTGACTTTTCTAGCTTCTAGAAGCCACCCATAATCTTTGACTCAGGACGTCTTTCTTCCATTTTTAAAGCAAGCAACACTGAATTTATTTGATTATTCTTCCATAATCATATCTCCCTCTGACTCCAGCCAGGAAGAAGTCTTTGATTTTAAGCTATCATGTTATTAGACTGAGACCACTAAAATAATACAGAATAAGCTCCCTAACTCAAGTTCCTTAACCTGATCATAATTGCAAACTATATTATGCTTTGTAAGAAACACATTTCCAGATATGTGGGATTCAAACAACGAATCCTTTATTGGGGACCTTATTCTGCCAACCATAGTCTGCCCTCTGGCCCCAAAGATTCATGTCAATTCCACATGCAAAATATATTCATCCTAGCCCAAGATTTCCAAAAGTCTCAGTCATTACAACTTAAGTCTAAAATCTCATCTCAATTTTATCAGCTAAATGGCCTCACATCTCATTATCTAAATTATCTAAACCAGATATGTCAGGTGTGAGTGAGATTTTGGGTCTGATCCATCCTGGGACCCAATTTGTGAACCTATGAAACTCAAAATACAAGTTAGCTCTTCCCAAAATACAATGATGAGACAGTCACACAATATCAGTGATAGATATTTTGGGTCAGATAATCTGTATTTTCTTTTACCTAAATTTCCTTTGACCTGTGTTTCATATTTTAAACTTAATATTAATATGTATCTGCTCTCCCAATACAGGCCATAGATGAAAACTCAAATATCAGCCTTTCTTTTGTAAAAGCAATAATATCTGGGCATTATTTTGTATGCCAAGAACCCATAAAAACAATCAATTGCTATATGAGGTTTTAAACAAGAAAATTCTTTCCTAGTTTTGGAGTCAAAGTAGAAAGGTAAGCTTGTCTCCTTTTATTTCTTCAGATGCCTCCTAGTATTTCTTCTAGTCTCATTTGTTTCTGTTAGGGTCATGCGAGGAAGGTAAAACTGAAGAAGATGCTGTTATATGGTTGCAATAGAATACAGAGATTTTGACTTATATAAATCTTGGTCAGATTTAATCCTTTTGGAACCAGGCTTGAGAAATTGCTGCCTCTGCTCCCACGATAGTTGTAGCAATAACAGAATCAATAAACCTTTCTAAGATGCAGTAAGCCAACTGTCTTCTTTGTTACCTCAGAATGCTGAAGTACTGCAGGGGTGGGACACACACATTCTAATAAACAATATAAATTAGGTAATAATGTTGTATTTTATATCTTTATATGTAATTATCATATATGGAACAATTGTGTTCTGTAATGTTTACTACATTTACAGAGAGTGGGCAATTATATTTACATAAACTTAGCTTATAATTAAAATAGATTTTGCCTCTATAAAGTGTAATAAATAAAAGAAACATACTTTGGCTTATTCCTCTAAATTGGAATGTGTTTATTTGACGAAAAATATCTGTCACTATTAGAATTACTAATCCAGAGGAAGTCTAGTCTTTCCTTTTGACTTAAGAGCAATTCTAAATGTTTCACCCAGAGATGTACCCAATATTATGTCTTTTTCCTCACTTGCCTATTTATAAGAAGTATCTTCCTTTATCCTTAGACTCCATTAACCAACATCTAAGGAATGCCTGAGAAAAGCCTTTTTCTGTGATCAAAGGCTAACTTCAGGGATTCATAGAAATCACTTCATCTATTTGCTGTGGGTCTCTACCACTTTCATTGCTGGGTTGAGCTACCCTGAGAAACACCAAAAGGCAATCCATGACTGTGTCTGGCAAAAATACTACAGATCCTTAACTCTGACATCCTTCTGCAGATTTAAGAAGCCACGTATGCTCAGTCACCCTCCTGCCTCCCTTCAAACCAGGGTTGCTCTTTCCTTTGAGTGTTTTCCTTCCTGAGTTATGAATGGAGACTCAATTTTTCAGTTTCCTAACATCAATTTTAAACATCAGAGAAAAATATGAATGGATAAAAATTAAAATATTTTGATACTTGATACTTTAAATATCTGTCTGGTAATATTAGCCCATTAACGGTCAGGAAGAGAGTGTTATTATATTATTAAAGCATTAGATAAAATTCTTATAAAGACAATCAAAGTAGTAGCTTCCACATGATTTAGTAAATGAAGTTGCACCACAGCAAATTTACTCTTATTCACTGAAAATCTACCAAAAAGAACTTGATTTCAGCTCAGGTTACTGGCTGAAATCTTCCTCCTATGGATCAATAGGTTCACCCTGAATTCCCAAGCATTCTCCTTGATGTACAACTTTTCCTATTGATGTATACATCACTTTGACTTTCAAAACTAAGAGTCAGGTTATACTAAAGACAGATGCTTGCTGTTAGTAGCAGGCAATTACTTAGTGAATTTGTTTTTATCAGATTGTCAGTTACCTTCTGGTTACAGTGGATCAGCTTTCATTTCAATTTAAATAAGTATATCTATGGCAGAATACAGAATGTACTGGTGGTACCAAGTCCTTTGTAATGTTTTTCTTCTAGGTGATGCACATTGTTTCCCGTCCATGAAATCTTCATTAAATGATGCATTACCCTTAAGAAGATTTCATAACAGATCTCATCCTGCCCCTTATTGCTTACTGTTGAACATTTCATTCAAAATAATTGAAATAGTAATACATGTTCAAACACAAAAGATTAGTGCATAATCTATAGCCTTAAAATATATATATTATATATACACATATATTTATATAGTTATTTGTTTACTTTAGAGGGAGAAATAAGACAAGAATGTATTGTCAGTGAAGAATCCACAGCCAGAGATTTTTACTCTACATATACTTTTGCTAGAGAAGATTGCCCTCTGCTGTTAAAAATTTGTGACAGTTCAGTTGAGTTGATTGGCACATTTCTTGAAAATATTTATCTTTATTATTCAAGAATTCTCCCCAAAAATAATCTTCCTTAGAATAAAACATGTTATTATTGAATATAAAAATATTAGATAATGAGTAATCTCCCTTATTCAACCTTATGAATATTATAATTACCACCTTGGTAATTATTGCTAAGGAAAATATTATTTTAAAGTCTGACTTGATACTGGTATTTGATATTGATATTGGATATTGAACCAATCTAATATATATACTGAAGTTTCAGTTTTGGTCTTTGTTAGAAGAATTCTACCAAGCTATGTGTGAAGAGGGAAAAATATCCTAAACTTAATACGGATAACGTCCAAGTTGTTAAATTTTCTCTCTGCTTCTATTGTGATCAGAAATATGTGATTGCTTGACTTTTGATAGATACTGTTGGCAATTTATAAGAAAATATAATTTCTCATTGAGAAATAAGGAAATGATGTTGAACATGTGGGAACAAATCTTTCTGTTGCCATGCTGCAATGAATTTGAGGTTGATCAAGCTTGCTTGGTTATGTGGCAGTAGAATGAAAATGGGATGCCAATTCCAATAGTAATTAACCAGAATGATTGCAAATGTCTAAATGATGGAACATTAGAGTTGATATGTTTTTTAATACAACTTGACATAGAGTCATGAAGAGTTGTCCTGAGTTGACTCCAAACTGTAATAGAAGCTGCCAGAATAGATAGAAATGTGGCATATCTGCTCATTGAGCAATCATCAGCCTTTACGTCAAGTGCATTGGCCTTATCAGGTGTGTCACAACATCAAATGTGAAGACATCCATAATTAGATTATTTTGTACTACATATATTTGGAACTCTAGTGCAGTCATTTCTTAACAATGAGAAGAAATGGATAAGATTCCTTTCCCAGCTCTGTATTTTGAAGATAGATTTTGAATCCATTTGTTTTCCAATTTTTCTCTCTAAGAAAAGAACATTTCTAAAGATGCCTAGGGAATTGACTTGCTTTCATGTTCTGTGTGCTCTGGTCCATACTGTAATAAGAAGTCTTTAATGTGAGAATACTTTCTGTTTGGATTTTAACCTAAGAAAAATCTGATGAGTTAGTCATAAAAGTTTACTTTTTTTTTTTTTTTTTTTTTTTTTTAGTTCAGGAAAAAATGAATAGAAATTGTTTTAAGGTCACAGAGAACAAGTGATATAGCTAGGATAGAAAATCAAGTTTCCTCTCATATGCTCTTGATTCTGAAAGTCTTTCTATAGTTTTAATGTAAAATTGCTAGAAAGAGGTTAATACTTGCTTGACTAGAATTTTATTTCAAAATTTAGTTATCGCTGTCAGGGAAGTGTGACTTTTCTCTGAGTGTTGTTAAAATTATTAAAATACTTGGAGAAAACAACTTTTTTTTCACTCTGTATCAATTTTCAGTGTGTTAATTCTTCTATGTAAATAAAGATTAGTTATATTGTGCTTTTAGAAATAAATTCAATATTTGTTATAATTTAACAATGATCTGTTGAATGCACATTTTTAGTATGAGAGAAAATACCTAAATGTGAAAGAAAATCCATGTCCAGCAACAGATTACAATTTCACTGTGGCAACAGAGCATAATAGGTAAAAATGAATATGAGTAACATTTAAACCAAATAATAGACATGTATATGAATAAATGTTTAAAATAAAAATACAAAGCAGTGCTTTTTCAGCTTTATTGAAATAAAATTATGATACAAACTGAACATAATTAATGTATACAATTTGCTGAGTTTGAACATATGTATCTACTTTACCACCACTGCAAAGTATTAAATATATCCATCCCCTCCAAAGTTTCCTTGTGGCTCTCTTTGTTTGTTTGTGGTAAGAACTTTAAACATAAGATGTACCCTTTTAACAATTTTTAAATGTACAATACTTTATTGTTAACTACAGGTGATATGTTGTACAGCAAATCACTGGAATTTACACACCTTGTGTAAGTAACTTCATACCCGTTGAACAACAATTACACATATCCCCCTTTCTTCACTCCCTGGTAACCACCAATCTATTATCTACTTCTAGATGCCTCATATAAGAGGAATCCTGCAGTGTCTGCACTTCTGTGACTGAATTATTTCACTGAGTAACATCCTCCACGTTCATCCATGTTGTTTCAAATAGTAGAATCTCCTTCTTTTTTAAGGCTGAATAATATTTCATTTCCTTCTATAACATTGAAAATATTTAGAAATTTCTAATACGTTGATTAGATATCTTGCTTTTAAGAGTACAACTTTATTTATTTTGTAGATGTTAACAAAAAAAAGGCCTTTAATGAAAAGTTTATATATCATACAAATTTATAAATATGTGTATATTATATATACAAAATGATAAATATATATCATGTTTATATATATAATTCATATATCACATAAGTTTATATGTATAAACTTCATGATAGATAGATAGATAGATAGATAGATAGATAGATAGATAGAGGGAGAAAGAGATGGATCAGGTTTCTAGTAACTTTGAGGCTCCCTGTCAGAAATCATCTATTTTTCTACAATTGTTGGAAAATGCTATTTTTAAACTTATGCAAATAAAATTGTCAGTGCTCCTAATAGTCACTCTGTATATCTTAATTTGATTTCAAAACACTAACTGTATAACACAAATTCCATTCCATATGTCATGCCTTACACTATAAGACACACATACAAGCCAGTGAAAGTCATAAAGCCCTCCCAAAAGGATGGTGCCTTTGTTAAAGGAGGTATCTCAGATAATGATATATAACTTTGTCTTTTTATTTGCCCCTCAATGCACTATAAAAGATTGATGATGACTAAGACTCATACTTTTCTTCATAAGTGGGAAAAGACAATAAGGAAAAAGGAGATATGAAAAGAGAATCAATATGAATCTTAGCTAAAGTAAAGAATTTGCTTTTCTTGTATATGTGTTTGAGTTCTTTGTAGATTCTGGATATTTGTCAGAACCCCTTTGTCAGATGAGTAGGTTGCAAAAAAAGAATTTGCTTCGTTGGGTAAGAGATATAGTTAGCAAGGTACATTGTGCCTTTACTCGTGGAAGGCAATGATTAAACTTTATCCTGTAGAATAACATTTGTGAAACTTTGTACCACATGCTTTCTAATCACCCTGGAGTAATATTTAAGAAGCAATATTGGCCAAACAGTCTTTTCAAACAGAGTATCTAGAGTTGTTTCTAGGTATCTAATACCTTCATTTAAATCAAATGCCCATGTGATGTTTATATATTATACAGATGCTGAAGCACTCTTACAAGCTTTTGGAAATACTGAAGGTTTATGAACATGGAAGATCACTTATGACACATATGTTTTTAGAACATAAAACTGATTACAGACTGAATGGATGGAGAAAAGGCTGGAAAGTAAGAAAACCAGTTGGTCATGTGCAAAGGTTGTACCTGGACTAGAGTTGAGTCAGGATCAATGCAAAGGGTGAGATAAAGTGGAAAAATATTTCTTTAGATGAATCAACTGGACTAGAAGGAATGTATCATTTGACTGAATCAAGGGATATTTTAGGTTTAACATTTGAGTGACTATAAGGTGATGTTGACATTTGTGGAAGGAAGACCATCATTACTAAGAAATAATGAGGTTCTTTGTTTATCTGGTCAATAATTTTCCACATAATCTAATTTTCTTATTTCTGTTTGAACTTTAGACTCCAATGATTTAATAATTTAATTATTCATACCTGATTATTTCCCATTCACATTTATGCCATTTATGTTTCTCAGAACAGAAAAAAATAAACTAAAAACCAAGAACTATTAGTTAATACATATTACCTAAAACAAATCAGAATACTGGATTAAAGATTATTGTACATGCTGTTGTATATAAAAACTACATTTTTCTGGTCTTCAAAAGTAAAAGAAATAAGTGTATCTAACTTGCTTTCACTGTTACAGTTAAGAAATGCATCATTCATCCATCCTTCAAAATCTGTTACCATTTGATTTGGCCTTTCACTGACCTTAATTTCTCTGGGAACAGGCTCTTGTGAAAATGTTTCATGTCATGTTTGCTCAAGGAAATAGACAAGTGAGAAAAAAAAGTTGTAATAAAGGTTTAGTAAGGAACTAACTGACATTAAAGCAACCTATTCTCTTCAAAATCTTGATTATTGGCCAGAAAGTTCAGAAAAACATTAGAAAATAATGTAAGGGTTGATAGTGGGAAAAAGAAAGGAATAAAGTGATGAAGACTCATTTTCATTCTTTAATTTTTTTAACACAAGAGGAACAGTAAACTCTGAGTGGGAATATATTCTATATAAGAATTCATTTCCTCAAAACCTGAATGTGAATACGTATAAGTTTAGCTTTATAAATAACTAAAGTATGATCAGTCTGTCTTACCTTTAAGATCTTCAATTTGCTGTCAACACTTTTTGTTGTTTTAGAAAAGACTCTATCAATATGCTGAATAAGCACTAAATTCATTGCAGTGCTTCCCAAGTGCTCCTGTTTCACCCTGGAACACTTGGCGGAAGGTATTAAAATGCAATCAGGCATAAAATATATTCATATACATTTTACATATTTTAAAGCATATGTGATCATGAGAGAGAAAATGATGCATATGTAAGAGTAGCCAAGGGACTCACATAAGAAGAGTTTCAAGAAATTAGGATTAAAAAAACTTTCAACGTGCCCTCCCCTATTGTCTACCTCCTTCATATACATGCATATTTTGTTATTAGATGTAGTTATGACTATTAATCAGCATACTGGGGTTAATTTCCAAATTCTGAGTACAATGGAGGATGTAGAATATTATATGTATTGGGAGAGATAAAACTGGAAAGAAAAGAAAGAAGAAAGGGTATTGTTACAATTGAGAATGACACAGCATCCAGGAATGAGAAAACATTAAAAAGGGTTGGTTTATCATGCCACTTTATGCTTTCATATAATGTGATAGAGATACTTGGAGATAGAGAGTCCAGAAATAGTGAAGGCCAAGTGTAATTGCTCTCTGAGGCGTACACATGAGGAGGGTACCATTGGCCCAAAGTAGAGATTCCAAACAGATCTGATATTAAAATATGAATCAAATTGAGTCAGGAATTCTCTCCCAAATCTTTCAACCTGGAGGTAGTAAATGAAAACATAGGTCTCTATCCCAGTGGTAAAAATATTCAAGGGAAGAGTTTTAATGTTCAAAAGGGTCCATATTAGATAAAATAAAATCTCAGAAAGTTGAGACCCAAGAAATTTGTCCCTGGGTCTCCCTGGTCTCTGTTCCTGGGAAAAGGACTGGTGAAGTTGAATCGAAATTACTGTCTCCAGGCAGGAAGCTAACAGAGCTCGACCAGTACCTGGAAACCAGGCTATGAGATGTCAGAGAATCAACATCATATCTTACTCTCATGTATGTATTAAGTACCTGGAACTTAGCAATTTCAAATGTTTGAGAGAAAAAAAAAAAGTATGAAGCAAAGAGAGAAATTAAGGTGTGTAGACCAGGCCTCATGTGAATGATTACAATTTAAAAAATGAAGATTAATATATATTCTTACAGTTTATGCTTACTCATGCACAGTGTGATTTGCAAATTAGCCTTAGTAGCTGAAGACAACAGGATAAATTTCAGAATCCACTCAATTGAGAGACTGAGCTTCCTTGCATATCTTCTGCTTTAATCAATATGCAGAGTAGAAGTCTTCATTTGGAAGCAGAGAAGCTAGTTGGAGAATCATGGACTAACGTATCAAATCCTAGGACTTTCTTGATTCACTCTGCTACATACTTTTCTTTATTTTCTGGATCCATGTGGCTATGCATCAATGTACATCCATCAAAATCTGCCAAAAATAACTACATTTGTACAAATAATTAGAAAAAGATTTTTCTTGTATCCAAAATTATCCTTTAGAAAAAAAGAAAATTGCCTTATAGAGCCCCTCATGAAATAGAAAGTTTTATCAGTTGGTTTATTTTCAACAATACACAACTGCTTGAGTTAGACCTTGCTGGCTACTCCTTGCTACTCAGTGTGGACCTTTCAGATCCAAGTATTAGCGTCATTCAGGAACCGACTGGGACTGCAGTATTCCAGGTCCACTCCAGACCTACTTTGCATTTTCTTAAGATCCTTGGGGGATTCACATCCACATTAAACTTTGAAAAGCAATGGCCTATTAATTAGTTTTAGGCCTAGAATTGTATAGAGGTTTTCTGACTAAATCAAGTAGAAGGCCAAGAAATTTAACAGAGATTTAGTTATTTTTCTTTCTTAGTGTTGTAGCTTCACAACTGAAATCCTTTGTGTCAGTCTGTGTGTGTGTGTGCAGGTATGTGTGTATGTGTATAATTTTTCTCTTAACCGTAGTGTTTGAACAAATAAGTAAGGGTAAAGACTTGATAGGCTGGGCGCGGTGGCTCAAGCCTGTAATCTCAGCGTTTTGGGAGGCCAAGGCGGGTGGATCACGAGGTCAGGAGATCAAGACCATCCTGGCTAACACAGTGAAACCTCATCTCTACTAAAAAAATACAAAAAATTAGCCGGGCGTGGTGGCAGGCACGTGTAGTCCCTACTACTCCGGAGGCTGAGGCAGGAGAATGGCGTGAACCTGGGAGGCGCAGCTTGCAGTGAGCCAAGATAGCACCACTCCACTCCAGCCTGGGCGACAGAGCAAGATTCCGTCTCAAAAAAAAAAAAGAAAAAAAAAAGACTTGATGATAAAAGGAAACTTACACCCTTGTTCAGTGTAGTGGAAACAACAGCAAGCAGGAGGACTGTAACTAATTGGAGAATTGGAGACTGAAGCTGGTATCTCAAGGAGGCTACTGACACAGCCCATTCAAATTGGAGCCATCTAAGAATGCAGCCCCAGAGTTGCCAGATCTTCAGATTTTTCAACATATAAAAACAAATTGTTTCATGCAAAATTGTTCACTTGTATTAACATTTAATTAAATGTTATTTAAAAAAGAAAATAAAAACTACCCAGATCAACACTTTATGGACCATAAACCATCCAAAGTTCAGGTTACTATTTTTGATCTGTTTTAGTATTGTTGAGTACATACGTATTTGAAAATCCATGCCGTGTATTGAAGCTGATATTTTCCTATATTATTTTAAGTCTGCCCTTAAAATAATACCCAAACTTATTCTTAGGAAACCTAAATTTGAAGTCTTTGGTATCAATAAACTTCATACTAATATTTGCAGGCTCTCTCTCACAAATAATATATACCTATAAACTTATATTACCATTTATGTTTTTCTGAAACTGCTCACACAAAAAATATTTCAGAATTTCATTTATTGCAAGCTTGCTATGTGTCAGTCACTCTTTTATCACTTTAGAAACTCAGTTAATCTTCAAAACAACCCTGAGTAAGTAGTATTGTTTTCTCTATTTCACATTTAATTGAATGAAGGTTGAGGGTGGGGGGTAAGTATTCAGAAAAAAAGAAAACAGAGACTTCCTTTCTATTAACTCAGGACAGCTAAAGTCTCCAGGTTATCTAGGTGGTTTTTAACTTCCAGAATTGCCAGAGGCCATCTTCCCACCCAGGCCAGCTTAAGGCCTGAAGCCAGTCAAATCTCTCTGGCAGCTAGATCACTGCCTATTGAATTTCAGCCCTTCTTCCTTCTAAGGGAGGGCAGATATCACACATTTTCTCATCGTAAGGGTCATGTCGTCTGACACTCCTATAACAAAAGACAAATGAAAAGTATAACCTGCTTAATCAAAAGTTTTGATATATTTAATCAAAATCTAATAGATTCAACTAATCAAAAGTTTATAGCAGCCTTCAGAATGAAGACCCAAAGATACTAGGAAAACTATTTTTATGCTTAGGTTCAGTGAAGAATGGATAGCTATGCAGAAATATGATTGGACACAAAGGTTTTGATCTAATGCTAGTAGACTGAGGGGTAAACCCAACAATGCCTTTCTGTTCAGATCCTTCTTGACCTGTCTGTAGCATTCCTTCCTCCTGTGTATGGGGAAGAGCTCCTTGGAAATGAGGGTCTTATAAGCTACTATTGGAAAAAGATTAAAACTGCAAGCAAATACAAAAAACAATTTTGAGAGGATTTCAAAAAGTAAACCAAACCAGAAAAATGTGAAGAAATGACTCATATGATTGTCTTTCCCAGTTTTTATTTGTTGTTATTGTTGTTTTGGTCCTATTTTAACTCCGACATGACCATGCAACAAGCAGAGGGGAGCTTCAGTGGAAGCAAAAACTCCAAAAGAAGCTTTTCTTTTTGTAAAAGAAAGGGAGTAAAACAGAAGGCGAAGAAAGGGAGTACTTGGAAGAAGGTCAATATGGGAAAATCTGCCTGTTTTCATTTTTTTCTTTTTTATTCTCTTATAGTTTGGCCCTAGAGGCAGGTAAGCATTTTGAAGTTGCAGCTGCCATAGCAGTCTAGAAAACTAAAGCTCCAAGAGAAACTCACAGTTTGTGGTGAGAGAAGAGGTAAATGGACCTCGTAAGACAGAGTATGAAGAGTGTTCCTTATAAAAGAGAACAGAAGATAAAACATCCCCTAAATCTGTGTGTGAAGTGACCAAGGTCTCATGCTCAGGATATGTCCAAAATTTGCAGGATATAACTGCATCAGCATAGCAAAGACATGAAAAATAAACAATCATATAAACCACTGCTCAAAGTCCCAACAGTGTTATGTGCTTGGAGCAAACCTAAATTAGCATAGAATAGATTTTGAAAACTGAAGTGCTAGTACTGCTGTCCACAGAAAGAAGACAAAACTGGTCTAAAACCACCTGGATTAATTGTCTGCTAAAACAATACTAAGCAGAATGAAACAAAAAGTTAGTATTCTTTAGAGATTTTAAACAGGACCTAGAATCTCACAATTTAGTATTCAAAATGTTTGAGATACCACCTAAAGTTATTAACATACAAAGAATTAGGACAATGTGAGACGAGGGAAAGGAAAAGTCGCCATTTCTCAAAGAAAAAGCAATTAATTGAAGCCAACCTTGAGATGATTCAGATGTAGGATTATCAAGGACTCTAAAGCAGCTATTATAACTGTGCTCCATCAAATACAGTTATAATCCTGAAATAGATGAAGAGACAGATGTTCTCAAAGAGAAACAGAAATTTTAAAGGAACCAAATGCTAGTTTTGACATAAAATATACAACATTGGAGATAAAAATTTCACTCGATACCCCTAATAACAATAAAGAAGGCAGGGGAGAGACATGGCTTTAGGATAGAGAAGCAGGAATTATTTCATCTAAAGCACAGAGAGAATGAAGATTGCAAATAATAATAATGAAAAGGCAAATAAAGCTGAGTCTTGGACCTGTGGATAATATTAAAAAGGCCTAACAAACGTAACTATGGAGTCCCAGAAGGAAAGGAGATTGAGGTGATTCAGAAAATTTATATGAGGCAATGAAGACTAAAAATTCTAAAATTTTATGAAAAATATAAATTTACCATGTCAGGAAGCTTACAAACTCCCCATGAAAAAACTCCAGAAAACCGTGATCAGAAGAGTACTATGGGGCCGGGCGCGGTGGCTCAAGCCTGTAATCCCAGCACTTTGGGAGGCCGAGACGGGCGGATCACGAGGTCAGGAGATCAAGACCATCCTGGCTAACACGGTGAAACCCCGTCTCTACTAAAAATACAAAAAACTAGCCGGGCGAGGTGGCGGCGCCTGTGGTCCCAGCTACTCGGGAGGCTGAGGCAGGAGAATGGCGTGAACCCGGGAGGCGGAGCTTGCAGTGAGCTGAGATCCGGCCACTGCACTCCAGCCCGGGCGACAGAGCGAGACTCTGTCTCAAAAAAAAAAAAAAAAAGAAGAGTACTATGAAAGCCTGACAACCAAAGCAAAATACTGAAAGTAGATAAAAATTACATATTGTATACCATGAAATAAAAATACAAGTAATTATGATTTTTTCATTAGTAACCATGGAGGCAAGGAGACAGTGGAACTTCTATAAAGTACTGAAAAGAAAAGCACTGTCAACCTAGAATTCTAAATCTGGCAAAAATATTCTTCAGGAATGAGGCAAAATAAATACATTCTTAAATAAAGGAAAAGTATGAAAAATTTTCAACAGCAAACATGCTATAGAAGAAATACTAAAGCAAGTTCTTTATGCTGAAGTGAAATGCTACCACAGGGAAACTTAGAGCTTCAAGAGGAAAAATAAACCAGTAAAAAGTAGTAAAATCTGGGTTAATCAACAATTATTCTTCAATTTTTAAAAAATATACATAAGATATTTTTTAAATATAGCACAAGATATAACATTGTGTGGCAGAACTTCAGTGATTATAGATGTAATACATAGAAAATTATAAAAGGGGAAAATAAAGGGAGATACAGTTTTAAGTTTTCTACATTTTACTTGATATGGCATAATATTAAGACTAAGTAGTCTGTGAAAGGTGATATATATTTTTAATCCCTAAAACCGCTTAAAAATAATAAATATTAAAATCAAATACCAAATAATAAAACATTAAGATATTCTAAAGGAAAATAATTAAATGAGATTTTTCATTTAAATATTTTCATATATTTAATATATATATCTATATAGGGACTGTTTAAGAGAAGTGTACATTATGCATATTTCCAAAATTACTTGACTATGCAGACTAAATGCTTAGAGGAATATAGATGTGATATAAGCATAATTTATTATTCTAGTGCAGGAAGAAAATTGTATGAGATATTCAGTTCTACTGAAAAGATGATAGCTAAGTTTTCATTCAGTTTTATTTTCATTCTTCCATGTGCACAAATGGAAATAGAATGAATGAATTATAAAGAGCTGGCACAGAACTTGACTGGTCATGTTTTTGATCTGATGGGACAATACTAAGTCAATAGTGAGGTAAAATTGATAATCACAGCAAAGAGAGCATTGGCAAGAGCAAAGTCCTAAGTGGTATAGATTCAAAACAAAAATGGAAGTATTAGAGGAGGAATAGGAATGAAAGGAGCAATCTAGATGTAGGAAAGTGCTAAGATATATCAGTCAGGGTACTTAGATACAAATAACAGAAATTAGCGTTCATCATTTAAGAAAAAGAGCAAATTAATACAATTATATCAGGCAGCTCAGGGTATTGCTTGAATCCTGGAAATCTGGATTTAGGGATATGCAGGCAAATATAATACAACAACAATTATAATTGATCCAAGGGAGATGCTGCTTTCAAATAACACCAAATGCTATAAACGGAGGTAACATTATATGCCAGTGTAGCACTCCTGAAACTTCAGCAAGAATTCAGTTTTAAATTTTGACTCGCCACTGAGAGAGTTCTCTGTAGATGCCTTGACCGTAGAAGGGGGATATTTGATTGGTAAAACCAATGGCACAAGCTCAACATAGAGGCTTTTATGTAAATACGTGGTATTCATTTCAGGTATGTTGTACAGGCAATCAGTTATGAAATAGAAATGCACGTTCATAGGGCTTAGCTATTAGTACGTCAGAAAGGTGACTCTCCAAGCCCAGCTACTACAAACACTTTATAATATTTTTATAAATTATCCTGTATAATACACAATGTTGATAAATGTTCCTTTGAAATACTAACCATGATAATTAAACCTTCTACTCTCACATTTCTTCCACATTATAACTGGAGTTATCAGAGTTAATGAAGTTTCTTACTAGTCAATGAAGTAAGGCAAGTAAAAACTATAGATTACAGAGTGAAAAAAACAATTATTACTTGTAGATAATAGGATTGTAGTACATAAGAAATCTTAGGACTCAACAACTAAATGATTACAATAATAAAAATGTATTCCATAAAAATAAGTATACATATCTCATATGTCAAATATATTTCATAAAAATAAATATGCATAAATCATTGATTTATAAATATTAACCATTGTAAAATAAAAATTAACAAAATGTATAAAATCACCAAAATTTTGAAGTGCCAAGAAATAAACCTAACAACATTTGCATAAGAATTTTGTGACAATCATAAATAAATGGGCAGTTGTATCATGGTTATGGATGAGATACACCACTACTAAAAATATTAATTGTATCTAAACTAATTTAGATGTTTAATTAAATGACAATAAAAAATTTCAGTATGATTTTAAACACTGTTCTAAAATGTATATGAAAATGCAACTAATTAAGAATAACCAAAATAATCTTTAAGGAGAATATAGATACTTTGGTAAAAACAATGCAGAATTGTGTAATAAGAGCCATGTAGATCACTCTGACACCATAGAGGTTAGAAAAAGAGCCACACAGATATGGACAACTTATATGCCATTTGAAGTTTTATGTACCCCAGGATCCAGTAAGTATACTCCTAAAGCCCTATAATTTTATGAGCATAAGAAGAAACATAGAAGACAGATTTATTCATAATGTCCCCCATCTGGAAGTGTTTCAAATGTCTATCAAGAGCAGAATTTTTAAGTGAAAGGTGGTACCTAAATGCAGTGGAGTACTATACTCCATTACAATACTATATTTCATTATGCAAATGAAAATTAACTACATCTTCAAGAATCAATATGTATGTGATTTACAAATATAATATTGAGTGAACAAACTAATGGAAGAATTCATAATTATTCTGAAAAGTTAATAAACAGGCAATTTTTAAAAAACCTAATTTTTTTTTTCTATCAGGGTTAGACAGCAGAATATGATCATGAAGGAGCACACAGGGAGACTTTAAGTTATTGCAAATATGATGGTTAATTTTATGTGTCCACATAGGATTCCCAGATAACTGGTCAAACATTATGTGAATGTGTCTGTTGAGGATGCTTTTGGATGAGATTAACGTGGTAGATCTAGTGTCACAGATTGCGTTCGTTCCCTGATGGAGGCATGCCGCCTACAACTATTTGAAGGCCTGAGTAGAACAAAAAGTCTGACTTCCTAGAGTAAGAAGAAAATCCTTCTGCCTGGCTGCCTTTCAATCTAGGAGACAGGTTTTATTCTGCCTTCAGACCGAAACTGAAACACTGGCTCTTCCTTCGTCTGAACCTATATGTATGTATGCATGTTTTTGTGTACATACCAATAAACATACAACACTGAAACATATGACTTAATATTATTTCATTTTTAAAAACATTTAAACTTTTATTTTAGATACAGGGGATACATGTGGAGCTTTGTTACATGGGTATATTGTACCCATGTGGTGACCATAATACCCAATAGGTAGTTTTTCAGCCCACATCCCCCCTACCTTCCTCTTTTCTCCAGTAGTCTGCAGTGTCTACTGCTCCCATGTGTATGTCCATGTGTGCTCAGCGATTAGCTCCCACTTAGAACTATGAGAAGATGCAGTATATTGTTTTCTGTCCCTGCATTAGTTCACCTGAGATTATGGCCTCCAGCTCCACCCATGCTGCTGCAAAAGACGTGATTTCATTCCTTGTTATGGCTATGTAGTACTCCATGCTGTATATGTGCAACATTTTCTGTATCCAATCCATCATTGATGAGTACCTAGATTGATCCCATGCCTTTGCTACTGTGAATAGGGCAGTGATGAAACATGAGTGCATCCGTCTTTTTGGTATAATAATTTATTTTCCTTTAAGTGTATACCCCGGAATGGGAGTGCTAGGGCAGATGGTAACCCTATTCTAAGTTATTTTAGATAACTTCAAACTGCTTTCCACAGTGGCTCAACTAGTTTACATTTCACCAACAGTGTATAAGCATTCGCTCTTAATCTGCAGCCTCAAAAACACTGTTTTTTGTTTTGTTTTGTTTTGTTTTTACTTTTAACTTTTTAGAAATAGCCATTTGACTGGCATGAGATGTTGCCTCATTGTGGTTTTAGTTTGCATTTCTCCAATGATAATTACTGATAAGCATTTTTCATGTTTGCTGGCCATTTATATGTCTTATTTTGAGAAGTATCTGTTCATATTCTTTGCTAATTTCTAAATAGGGTTATTTGTTTTTTGCTTTTTGTTTGTTTAAGTTCCTGATAGATTCTGAATATTAGACCTCTGTCCGAATCATAGTTTGCAAATATTTTCTTCCATTGTATAGCCTGTCTGTTTACTCTGTTGGTAATTCCTTTGCTGTGCAGAAGCTCTTTAGTTAAATTATGACCCACTTGTCATTTTTATTGTTGTTGTTGCAATTGCTTTTGGGGACTTAGCCAAATACTATTTGTCAAGGTCAATGTTGAGAAGAGTATGTCCTAGGTTTTCTTCTAGGGTCTTTATAGTTTGTGGTCTTACCTTTGAATTTCTAATCCATATTGAGTTAATTTTTTATATGGTGAAAGGAAAGGGAGTAGTTTCATTCTTATACATAGAATTATCCAATTATCTCAGCACTATTTGTTGAATTGAGAGTTCCTTCCCTATTGCTTGTTTTTGTCATTCTTGCCAGAGATCAGATGGTTCTAAGTGATCAGCTTTATTTATGAGTTTTCTATTCTATGGTCTATGTGTCTGCTTTTGTACTTGTACCATGCTGTTTTGGTTACTGTAGACTTATAGTGAAGTTTAAAGTCTGATGGTGTGATGCCTCTGGCTTTGGTCTTTTTGCTTAGGATTGCTTTGGCTATTTGGGGTCTTTCTTGGTTCCATATGAATTTTAGAATAGCTTTTTTCTAGTTCTGCGAAGAATGACATTTGTAGTTTGAGAAGAGTAGAATTGAATCTCTAAATTGCTTTGGGGATTGTGGCCATTTTAACAATATTGATTCTTCTGATCTATGAGCATGGAATCTTTCTTAATTTATTTTCATCATTTCTAATTTCTTTCAGCAGTGTTTTGCAGTTCTCCTTGTAAGGATCTTTCACCTGCTTTTTAAAGTGTCTTCATAGGCATTTCATTGTCTTTGTGCCTATTGTAATTGAAATTGTGCTCTTGATTTGACTCTCACCTGAGACTTTATTAGTATATACAAATGCTACTGATTTTTGTACATTTATTTTGTATCCTGAAACCTTACTAAATTTTTTTATCAGTTCTAGTAGCCTTGGGCAGAGTCTATACAGTTTTCTAAGTATATAATCACATTATCAGCAAAGAGAGATACTTGGAGTTCTTCTTTTCCTATTTTACTGCCTTTCATTTCTTTCTCTTGCCTGATTACTCTGGATAGGTAGGACTTCCAGTTCTAAGTTTAATAGGAGTGGTGAGAATTGGCATCCTTATCTTGTTTCAGTTCTCACAGAGAACATAATGATAAGAGGTATAATCCATAAGACTATCCTAAATACATAGATGCCCAGAATGAGAGGACCCAGAGTAATAAAACAAGTTCTTCTTGGCTTACAAAAAGACCTAGACAACCACATGATAGTAGTGGAAGACTTCAACACCCACTGGCAGCTTTAGACGGTTTTTTTTTTTTTTTTAATACGGAGTCTTGCTCTGTTGCCCAGGCTGGAGTGCAGTGGCGCCATCTGGCTCTCTACAAGCTCTGTCTCCCGGATTCATGCCATTCTCCTGCCTCAGCCTCTCAAGTAGCTGGGACTACAGGTGCCCGCAACCACGCCCAGCTAATTTTTTTTGTATTTTTAGTAGAGACTGGGTTTCACCTTGTTAACCAGGATGGTCTCTATCTCCTGACTTCTTGGTCCGCCCACCTCGGCCTCCCAAAGTGCTGGGATTACAGGTAGACAGATCTTTGAGGCAGAAAACTAACAAAGGATTATGGACTTAGACTCGACAGTTGATTAACTGAACCAAACGGACATCTACAGGATGTTCCTCCAACAACTACAGTATATATATTCTTCTCATTGGCACACAATCACATACTCAGTCATAAGTAAGTCTTGATAAATTAAAAAAAAAAAGTCATAGCAAGCACACTCTCAAACCACAGTGGGATGAAAATATAAATCAATAGCAAGATCTCTCAAAGCTACACAAATACATGGAGATGAAGTAACTTGCGCCTGAGTAACACCTGGGTGAACACCGTAATTAAGGCAGAAATAAAAAATTATTTGAAATAAATGAAAATGGGGATACAACTTACCAAAATTTCTGGAATGATGCTAAAGTAGTATTAGGAAGTAAGTTTATAGCCCTAAATGCCTTCATCAAGAAGTTGATGAATTACAATTTTAACGTTTTACCTAAAGGAACTAGACAAAAAGAAAAAATAAAACCCAAAGGTAGCAGAAGAAAATAAAATTAGAGAAATAATTGAGATGCAAAAATCCATACAAATAATTAATGAAACCAAGAGTAAACTCTGAAAAAATAAACAAGATCGATAGACCTCTAGCTGGAATAATTTTTTCATTATGCCTTTAGAGTTAAGTGCATACTATTACAGTTTCTATATTGAAAATGCTATTCACTAGTCAGACGCATTTAAGAAACTAAAAGAATGAACTATAATACTCTGATTTTGATTTTGATAGAAATGTATACTTTACAGAGTTCTTTAACATATTTGTGTAATTTAACCATGTTTTGACATTTCATAAAACAAAGTAGATGTAATGTATATTCCCAATTACTGATTCAATTATTTCTGTGTTGTAGTATTCTTTTGGAAAGTAAAGTGGCACTTTGGGCAGCCATATGACATATGTCAAGTAAAAAAGATAGTTTAGTAATTTGAAGCATTAGTTATTCAGTCTGTTTCATCATCTGTCCTGTGAACCAAGAAACAATATAATTGATACAAAATTGACTGTCTTTCATACTTTCTATTCATTTCCATATTCATGTCAAACATACAATCTAGTTTACTTATAAATATATCTTACAGGAGAGAAACTACATTATGATCACTTCGGAGGGACAAAAATTATAACAGGATTTGTCATGTTTCATAATTAGCACTTACGTCTGTCACCAATTATCAATCCTAATCTAATATTCTATTAGTAATTCAAACACCATATATAAGAATAGTACAGAATAACTAGAACTTCCAGAACATTGAAATAGTGGCTCATTGTGATGGTTCTGAGATACCTTTGAGAATATGATGGAAGCCATATAATTTCTGACCAGAAATATACTATACACAAAAATTTGCATAAATTACAAAGAGCTTAAAGATACTGTGAAACCACTGTAGTAATGGGAATCCATCAGCCCACTGAGATTTCAGATATGTGGTGGATTTGCCGGTGAAATAATACTTCAGAGATAAGTTTGTCTCAGAAACTTTCGTCTTCTCTTAAGCTAAAATTAAAATATATATTTTGATGGTTTCGCTTTCTTTTGCCACTTATGTTTGTTTAGAAGAAAGCTTCAGCACAAAAAAGCAAATATTTACATACCAATGTTTTATGAGAATTAAAACTCACTACCTAGATTACCGCCGATAAAAATAAATGAATATTTTTAAACAAAGAAAAGTAAAATATGTGATGAAAATGAAAAGTTTAACTCCTAGGGAAGAATTTTATTATGTGCTAGCGATTTCTATACTAGAATTTAAGCAGATTGTGAGACTCCATAAGAAAAGAAGGTGACAGAGAATTTGTAAGTATACTTTTCAGGAAAGGTTGGCAACTATTCTTTTGTTTGTATGTCTCATGTTTTTATTGCGGAATACACAATACGTAAGATAAAATAAAATGTAAATATAGATTTTGAAGAATGATTTATGAAGACAAAATTCTTACAAGTATTTCTAAAGTAATATACTGACTTTTGCCTATAATAGTCTGGGTTTCCCAGAGAAACAAAACCAGTAAGGTGTAGATATGAATAGAAAAAAATAATTATAAAGAATTGGTTCACACAATTTTGAAGACTTACACATCCCAAGATCTTCAGTCAGCAAACTAGAGAGAAATATAAATCTATATATGCATATAGAGACCTATGTGTGAAGATCAATGTGTTTAAATGAGCTAAAAAGAATGAAACATCTCATATGTTTATACATATGTACATAAATGTGTGTATATAAGTATATGTAATCATTAATTATCAACTAGTATCTCCATGAGTAACTATAGAAGCTCTAAATAATACTTTAAGTTACTAGGCTATTGAAAACTATTGCACACTCTCTACTGATGAGCATTTATAACATTAGGTGCTTTACTCAAATATATTTCCAAAATTTTAACATTAAATAAAATGTACTCCCTAAAACTGTAATAATTTATTTTTGATAACTTTGATGACATTACGTTATCAATACTTCCAATTAACTCTATTTGCGTGTGTAACTTTTTCTTATTATAAATGCAGATGTATTGAGTAACAGTTCCACACTCCACAATGCAGAAGATTAGCCAATATGCTACACACCAGACACAAGGGATATACAATGATGCCAAAAATATGTAAATTAAATAATTTTTATTTTAGTTTGTTAAAATAATACCCTTTGACATTTTTATTTTGCCTTTAAATGTTCACTACAGACTCTTATAAGCTGAAAGGGAAAGTACCTGTATACATCATCATTTTGATATGAATTTTCTTGTTTGTGAATGGACTTTAAAATGGTAAAGATCAACTGCTTTTTAATGTTAACAAATTGATCAGGTTTTAGTAAATTTGGAAAAATATGTTAAAATAAGATAAATAATCCATAGGAAACTAGGGAAATAAAAATATCTTTTTATGTCACTTGAAGTACGAAGGCCATAGATCTTTATAGTTTCACTGAGATAAGTGATCTCAGTGAAAAGACAGGGCTTCCTTTCCATGAAAATGTCAGATATCATGGGATTAATTTCATTTTACATAAATATATTGTTAAAGATTATATTCTGCATAAAAGCTAAAATACATTTATTTCTAAACATAAAACTAGTAAATAAATCATTAAAGATTCTAGATTTATAATATTCTTATTTTACAGTTGGAATGGCAATTTAAAATGTTTACAAACAATGATCTCAAAGTCTTTATAGTTGATCACAATTATAAAAATACCAATACCAAAGTTCCTCAGGTTATTAAGCAGGAGTTAGAAAGGAAGATACAGTGAAAATAACGTTCAGCTTGAAGGGAGTGATATGTCTAAATGTTTTCAACCATTTGAAAGTTTGACAGAAGATAATATTTATTTCATTTTGGTGCAAAAAAATTTTTCTTTGCGAAGTCAAAAAAATTGGCTGTACACATGAACACTGTATCATAACAGTATGTGCTACCTATTTTCTTATGGCAGAAACAATTGCCTCAAATATTTTGTCGATATATAAAATTATTTGTGGCATGTGGCTGGGCGCAGTGGCTCACACCTGTAATCCCAGCACTTTGGGAGGCCGAGGCGGGCGAATCACGAGGTCAGGAGACTGAGATCATCCTGGCTAACACGGTGAAACTCCGTCTCTACTAATGATACAAAAAATTAGCCTGGCTTGGTGGAGGGCGCCTGTAGTCCCAGCTACCAGGAGGCTGAGGTAGGAGAATGGCGTGAACCCGGGAGGAGAAGTTTGCAGTAAGCCGAGATTGCGCCACTGCACTCCAGTCTGGGCGACAGGGCGAGACTCCGTCTCAAAAAAAGAAAAAAAAATTATCTGAGGCATGTTTGATACCAGTTATTTGGTTACATATAAAAGTGGAAGGTGCCATTTAAATATTTTGTTACTGTTCCAAGAAAACATAAGACAATTCCTCTATATATGAGACAGAGGTGGCAGGAATGGAATAAAGAAAAATATTTTTAATTCTCATTTAAGACAGAATTTAATAAAATAGAATGTCACAAAAATTATAATTAGAAACAGATGATAATATTTTTATAAATTAAATGACTAAGTATTATCAGGTCTGTAGCCTTTAAAACATATTTTGAAATAAAATATAGACATTAAAAAGTAAAGTAGAGTGAATTTTAATTTTTCAGAAGAAAGTTTAGTAATAAAAATATAAATTAAATAATAAATACTTAAAATGATACAAGGAGAATGAATTGACTAAATTTTGACAAGTCCAATGTTTATTTGGAGCAATCTGTCATCTTAAGAATTTAAGATCTTGTTGAACTTTCATGTCTTTTTCTAAAATTTATGGATCGTATTTTAATACTCTTTTAAATAAATATTGTTAAAATTACAGTAATGATAAGAGATACACAGTCTAATTTGGAGAAGTATTTTTTAAAAATATTTGTTGTGGAAGTTTCCAACTTCCCATAACATTTTGCTTCTTTTGATGGTGCTAAATTTTCCAACTATCAATTTCTTCTCACAACCTTTTTATTTTAATTTGTTCTTTATCAAGAACAACAAAAGCACTTGTTAGATGTTCCATTCACATAACCTGTTTACCGGTGTGTTTGTGTTAATGTTTGCTTGTGTGTGTGTGTACTCTGATAATAGATGAAAGTGGCGTGTCCCATCCCCAAAGATACATTGTTTGCTAAACAGGATCAGAATCTTAGATTCTAAAATGATGAAAAGTTCACGATTGTTTAGGTTTCCTCTGGAAAATTAGAAAGCAAGTAAGATGAATGTTTGCATCCGGGCCCTTGTTGTGCCTGAAGTTGAACCATCCAGCGATTGACTGCCTTGCTCACAATTTTCAAAGTAGAAAAAAAAAAAAAAAGCCTCCTAGCATTCCATGTCCAAGATTGAGCTCATTTAGACAAACAAAACATCATTTTCCATATATAATGACCCTGTATCAACCTAAATTTTTCACAATATTAAGAATTTTAAAAATATATTGGCATGATTAAATTTTTAAAAAGTCAAGGATGACTAAATATCTTAAACATTAAAATGTACCTAATTCTTAAGTGCAACCAGACTTGAAAGTGTTTAGTTTTCATTCTTTCTTGAGCTTTTAGCTCTGGTTTTGTTTGGAGTTTAATTGGTGTTTTCACCATAAAACACTTCAGATTCGTGGTGTACTATCTTTAAAACTATTCTTTAAACAATAGCGCAATTTCATATTTCTTAATTACAATTTTCATTGAGCAGAATTAGCTCTAAATGATTTTTGACTGTTTCCCAAATTTAAATTCATTCTTAAATAGTAAAGATTCTCTATTATCATAAACATGAAAAGGAAGCAACAATCCCCAACAGTGCTATAAAATTGTTTTTATACAACAATAGCATGCTTCCAAAGTAACTGTTAGACATGGACTAGTACTTTTGGAAATGTTCAAGTTCTGTTATATTTTTAAGGCAGTTTTATTTTATAGTCACTAATAGTAAGTAATACTACAGATAAGAAAGTATAAATTATAAGTAGTCTCAAACAATTTTTGGAATCATGGAAATAATTTGTATCTTAAAAGTCAGCAATTCAATTCTCCTAAATTGGAACTGCTGAGATTTAATCTAGATTGAGTTTATGTTTACTGTTGTACTTTTAAAAAAAATACAAGTGTTAAAATGCACTGGAGCATACAAGATTTCAAGAGGCACCTTTAGCATACACAAAAGAAAGTATTCAAAAACTTTAACAGCATTATGGTTAATTAAAAGCATTGCTCATTTTGTGATTAAAGTAGTCTTTAAAGGGTTTATCTAATTCAAAATTGTTTTATCCACAAGATTTTAAAAGAGATACGCTTTTTTTAAATGTTTGCAATATTTGGAATATCTACACTTTCCAAATGTAATTAATACATTGACAGATATATACACACACGTATATATACACATATACGTGTGTATATATGTTTTTATTGCATATTATGCATATTATGCAGATATTATGTGGTTGCACATACAATATTGCATATTACATATGCAACCACATATATAAAGTTATAATACTTTCTCCTTTAAAGCTAAATATATACATTTCTACTGGAAGTGAAATAGCCACACAAATCAGGAACAGAGGCAGCATCTCTCAATAAAGCGTCTTTCAGAGATGTTAAGGAGGGGTGGCATCTGGCAGCAACAGCATAAATGCAAGGTGAGTCCTAGCTGGACTCATTAAGTTTAACCTTTGGTGTGCCACTTAAACTTTGATACCTGGAGCTAAATAATCATAATCATGAAGAACTAACACAAATGACTGATACACCTATACACTTAACAGGAAATGTTTGGAGACATGCATGACCTTCTTAAGCCCAACATGACGTCAGCAAAGCCGCATCCTCACCCAGAGGAGAAAGAAGAGTTGGTGCTCTTGAACAATGCCACTCTTTCAGCTTTGTAGAACTATGGAAAGCCCATTTCTTCCCAAAGTATTATTTTAACTGAATTGTTCTAATTCTGAATTTGGTCTAATGATCCTAATCCTTTTACATACGTGGACATTCTGAAATGTGAAAGATTAGCTCCAATTTCAATGTTTATAATTCTTGATCACTTTTTAGGCCCACAAACATCATATCAGCCAATTTAAAATGTATTTTTATTACTTTAAAGGTGGCTATGTAAGGTGGAACTGATATACTTGCCAGTAAAATATGATAATTTATGTCGTGTTGGTGGTCAATTCCAAATCAACAAATTGTTTTAGCAGGCAGTCATTTTCCTTGAAATGCTAATTTCATTTTTCCACAGTATTGTGGACCTCTTATAATAACCTCAAGTTATAAATTTTCACCACTTGAAAATGAAATTTTTTTTGTTGTAAAAATAGCGTTTGACAAGGATATTGAAATAATGATTGTAGAAGTTTGTACTGCTTTTTGGATTCATCTTCTAGTTATTCTATGCACTTCCAATGGTATAAAATATTATTCTATACATTTTAGATTTTCAAACTGATAAAAATCTTTGAAAAAATAAAATATATTACATGATTTCACTGACTACAGTTCTTTACAGAAGATCTCAATTCAAAATACTTAATAAAAATTTGTGCAAACTAAGAGTCAAATATTTTCATAGTTCAGTAATAATGTTACTATTGTTAACAATAGTAATGAACTAATAGATAATATTGATAAAGTTATATTATTTTATGTGTCTAAAGCAGGAATTCATAATCTGTGTGTAAAGTCAGTATAGTCCCTCCAGAGACTGTGAATGGGTTTGAGGGATTGGTAAACCTAAAAATTTTGTGTGTGGATATTTGCAAATGTGAATATACACACGTTTATTTTCTGTTAAGGAGCTTCGTTCAATGTACAACTATACATTTGGCCCAGGAAGAACTAAGAGGGATAAGACTGACTTTAAACCCGGATGTAATATGTGGCATTCCCACAAAAGATATGATGAGAAAGAAAAATGCCTATTTGATATGATTTGCTTGACTAACTTTATAGTCAGGATGACCAGGTATCCTTGCTTATAGAGCAGTCCTAGTTTACATACATTGTACCTCCTTAACTATTAGTGAAGATTGCTTTGCTCCCCAAAGTGTCCCATTTTGGAAGATAAATTATAGGATTACATTTAGGAGCACAGGATTTGAAACCAAACTATCCGGAATCAAATGTCAGCTCTGCCAGTTCCTAGCTTTGTGACCTAGCAAAACTTAGTTAAATGTTTAACTTATTCATCTAAACAAAGCTGTTAACATCTGCTTCATAGGACTGGGATAACTATAAGCAGGCTAATGTTTCTAAAATGTTAAGAACAATGGTATATACAAGCAGCATATATATTTGTTAAATAACTCATTTTAAAGAAAATGAATTAAATTGGTTTATATTGCTGTTATCAAGAGAAATCCTACAATTTTCTACCTTCAAGTTGTTCCTCATTGCATTACTTTTGAAACCCCATATCCTTTCTCTGCTTGTCCGGTTTACATCTTCCTTTAACTCAAATTCACTTTCTGTATAAATTGTTCCTCAATCCTCTGTGTGACTTCCTTTGAAAATGTCTACAACTCTCTACGTCTATTGGTATACCAACTGAAAGAAAATCTCTTTTTGTATTCCTGCCATTTCTGCAATATTATAATATTGTTAGATACCAAGACAAAGGTTTTTTTCTTTTTTTAAAAAAATCTATCTTTAAAATGTAATCAGGGATGAGAAAAGTTCTTACAGAGAACTATGATCAGATAGAAGAAATTTGGAAATAATTGCAATATTCTAATCACTGCAGTAAGCTAGCCACAGTGGGAATAGTCAGCCTTAGAAATAGCCACATATCAAGACGGGCAACGCAAAGAGTAGAAAATGATCTTACTTTGAATAGAGTAGACCATTAAGTTCTTGGGAAAAGAAAATAGTCTCCCTGTCTTCAAACTTCATTTTCAATTGTGGAATTACACTTTCCTATAGCCTTTGGAAAGTCATAATGATACATCTTAATTCAGCAATAATTTCAGCAAAATAAAGAGACATATAACCTGAAAATAAGACTCATTTTGTGACCCCAAGTTGATAAAACTGTTTCCGTCATTTTACAGTTTGTTAATTAATTTGGCCTCTAAGTTATAATTGAACTTTGTGAAAATAGTATTCATGAGAACATCTTAAACTCATTTAGTTTTTGATTAGAATAGTTATAGCAATTTTAGATATGCAGAAGACAGCTTAAATATCTTTCCTTCAGGTTAAATGGAGCTAGCAGCTCCAAACTAATTCACTGGAAGTCTCTAAAATTTTTGATCACATATTTTAAAAACATTTGTGAACTGATAAATTATAAATGTTTTTTACTTAAAAGCTACATACTCTAATATTAATACAAACATTGGGTATCATTGAAACTAAACATTGTTCTTTTACTAATAATAAATATTTATAGACATAATATTTTTTAGCTTCATTATTTGTGCTTCAATTTCTTCATCTGAAATAAAATATCTATACTCTAGGGTTGCTGTGAGAATTTTATTGAGAAATATATATCTAGTTTGTAGAATAATAACTCAACAAATACTAGCTACTCATTATTATATCACAATAGACTGTATTTCCTATCCTCTGGGGTTTACATGTGCCACTTCGAAGATCACTTTTTTAAAAATGTTATTGTCTGTAATTATAAATGTTTTCTAGTTTTTCACCCCATGTCTTAATTTTTCACTTTGCCTAGTATTTCAGATGTCACTTGGAATTGAGAAAATACAATGTACTAGCAAGTTAAATTATTTTATATTTATAATATCAGTTATCAATCACTTAATATTAGCTAGAATATGTATACACTATATATAGACATTGCATCATCTGTAAATTATAATACTTATGTATTCCTTTCTACAATAAATATAGCTGTAAGAAATGGAGTCTAGTGTGTAAAATTACTTGAAATCTATTAAAAGAAACAAGGAACCTAGTGTATATTGAATACTTATTAGATTGGAGGTAGTATGCTAGATGATTTATATGAAACTCATAAATAAATAAAATGATTATTGTCATATTCTTTGAAAAAATAACTATACCTAGAAGAGTTCTGCAAATGGGTATGAAATATATGTCTTAATTGTTTAAATATTAAAGCCCTAAAATTAATAATACTGTGCTGGTAAGACTATTAGAGGGTATGATTAAGCCATTCAAATTAAAATGAATTTCTCCATTATTTCATCTCAAAAGACCCTTTTAGTACTCTTACTACCTTTTTATGAAAAAAATTAATTTTAGGCCAAGGAAAAAAATTGCATAAGGCTTTTCATCTCCTCTTTACCCATATTCTCCTGAGGCTCCCATCACCACTACCACCAATTTACAAGAATTTCAGGGCTTTGCCTGGGGTACTTTACAAATCTGGTTCTTCACTAACAGCTACATTTACTCTTTTATAATCTCCAAAGCAAAGTATTAGTTTAGGAGCAAAAAGTTAGGAAATAATTATATCCAAATTTCTAGCTGCTTTCTAAATCAATCTAGTTATGTACATTAAACATGCCAGAAGAAACACCTAATTTAAAAGAGTAAAAGTATTTCTGTTTGAATACTCTAACATAATGAAATAGCTTCCCTCACTCATTTCATTAGTACCCCTTCAAAAAATGTATAAGCTTACAGTAAATGAAAGTAGAAATAACAATTTCAAAATCATACTATAAGGCAAGTATTACCTTGACACTAAAACTAATCAATGACATTACAAGAAATATAAACTACCAGCCATATACATCACAAATACAGTACCTGGCAAAATAATAGACATGCAGATCAATGAAGCAGAATGGAAAGTCACAAAATACGCTCACATACACAATTCATTGATTTTCAATGAAGGTACAAAGTAAATGCAGTGGAGAAAGAATGGAGAGAGTGGAGAGAGTCTTTTAACCAATTTATGCTGGAAAATATGAACATCCATAATGAATAAATAAATAAATAAATAAATTTCAACCCATAGACTGCATCATATAGAAAAATTACAGCACTTTGGGAAGCCGAGACAGGTTGATTACTTGAGCTCGGGAGTTTGAGACCAGCCTGGGCAACATGGTGAAACCCTGTGTCTACTGAAAATACAAAAATTAGATGGGTGTGGTGGTGCAGTGTCTGTAGTCCCAGCTACTTGGGAGGATGAGATGGGAGGATTGCTTGAACCCTGGAGGTGGAGGCTGCAGTGAGCGGAGATTGGGCCACTGCCCTCCAGCCCGAGTGACAGAGTGAAACCCCATCTCAAAAGGAAATGAAAAATAAACTCAAAGTAAAATTGTTAATTTAAAAAGTCTGGTAGAAAATCTTCATGACCTTGGATTAAGCCGAATTGTATCAGTTATGGCATCAAAGAAAATAAATTGATATTAGACTTCATAAAAATTATAGCCTCTGTTAATATGGTGTATCATATGATTTGTGAATGTTGAACCATGGTTGCATCCCACTAATAAAATCCCATTTGGTCACAGCATATGATCGTTTTAATGTGCTATTGAATTCAGTTTGCTAGTATTTTGTTGAGAATTTTTTCATCTATATTTATCAAAGACATAGACCCATAGTTGTGTTTTTTTTCTTAATTTTATTTTAAGTTCAGGGGTGCAGGTTTGTTGTATAGGTAAACTTGAGTAATGGGGTTTGCTGTACAGATTATCTGATCACCCAGGTATTAAGCCTAGTACACATTACTTATTTTTCTTGATCATCTCACTCCTCCCACCCACCACTCTCCACTCTCCAACAGCCCCCAGTATGTGTTATTTCCCTCTGTGTGTCCATGTGTTCTCATCATTGAGCTCCCATTTATAAGTAAGAACATGCAGTATTTGGTTTTCTGTTCCTGCATTAATTTGTTCAGGATAATGGCATACAGCCCCATCCATGTCCCTGAAAAGGACATGATCTCATTCTTTTTTATTGCTGCATAATATTCCATGGTGTGTATGTACCACATTTTCTCTATCCAGTTTACCATTGATGGAAATTTAGGTTGATTCTATGTCTTTACTATTGTGAATAGTGCTGCAATGAAAGTGTGTGTGCATGTATCGTTAGAATACAACAATTTATATTCCTTTAATTATGCATCCAGTAATGTAATTGCTGGGTCAAATGGTATTTCCGTTTTAGGTCTTTAAGGAACCGCCACACTGTCTTCCACAACGGTTGAACTAATTTGCACTCCCACCAACAGTGTATAAGCATTTCTTTATCTCCACAGCCTTGCCAGTGTCTCTTATTTTTTGACTTTTTAGTTAGAGCCATCCTGATGTATGTGAGATGGCATTTCATTGTGGTTTTGATTTGCATTTCTCTAAGATTAGCGATGTTGAGCTTTTTTTCATATGATTTTTGGCCACATGTGTGTCTTCTTTTGAAAAGTGTCTCCTCATGTTCTTTACCCACTTTTTAATGGGATTGTTTATTTCTTGTAAATTTGCTTAAGTTTTTATAGATGCTAGAGGGAAAGATGACGGACTAGACACTAGCCAGGTGGAGCAACTCTCACTGTGGAATGAGATGACTGGCATGGTCCTAACAGATCTTCAGAGGGTAAAGCACTAAGAGTCTATGGGAAAAAGTCACAGAGGCTGAGTTGAAGGGGGAGAAAGCTGATAATCCTATATGGAACTACAGTACACTTGGATGCATTGTTGGCCCCCAAAACTCTGGGGGGACTGGTGAGTTGAACTGGCAAGGAGCAACCTGCTCTCATCATGGGCCTCTGGAACCCTGGCAAGAGGAGACCCCTTGATTACCACAGACACTCAAGTTAGCGGGGAGAGTTGCTTAGAGAAGAGGTAGGGGCAGCAACCCAGCTGATATGGAGCCCAGAGGGTTTGGTGTAGTGTCTTTGGCAGAGCATGGCTGGAGATGCCCCTCTCCCTAGGCTGGACTTGCTCCCAGAGTAGACCTTAGCCCTATGGGAGCTATCAGTCTTGCCCATTCAATGGGGTCTGTCTTACCAAAGCACCCCTTCATTTTCTACCTTTTTGGAGGACCCCAGCCTAGCCACATCTCCTTGCAGGGCATCCTTGGGTCCCCTAGGTGCTCACACAATAGCTTCTGTGCTGGTGGACCATGACTAATCAGTGGAGAGCTCCAGCAAGGCAGCCCCTACTACCATGCACCAGGCCACATCCTCCCTCCCCATACTGAAGCTTCTTTAGGACCCAGAGCAACTCCCTATATCAGTTTTTTGGCACTTGTCTGTGCAAGTGAGCTTTGCTTCCCCTGCCCCATGAACACACAGGAGGACAGTCTCCCCGCAACCCTGCCAAACCCCCTGCTCCCTGCTTCCCCAGTCAGCTACCATTGCAGATGGAGCCCTGGCAGGCAAAGAGCCAGCCATCCCCACCCCTGCCAGTGCACCACCCTTGCATTAACACTGCACAAAGAACAGCAGATCCTCCTCTGCCCTGAGTGACTATTTCTGTTTGCGGGCACAGAGAAGGCACCCAGATATATGCCTGCCAGTGCCCCACCCCTAAGCCCACACCATCTCCAACACCACTGCACACACAGTCAGTAGCAGGGGTCCCCCACCCAGCTGCCTTACCTCCATCTCTGTGGTGAATGCCCACAGGGAGGCAAGCACCCCAGCACCTGCTAGCACTCTGCCACAGCTACCACTACACCTGCTGGTGGCACATGCACACAAGGTTGAATCCTGCTGTCACTACAAAATGGAATGTTTTGGCTGACACTATCCTTTGGAATGTAGTGACCAACACTCTAGGAGTACCTCCCTCCCCCCAGCACAGTGAATTCCTAACCTCAAGGTGACAGAGAACAAAGTTGGGTCTCAAGTCACACAGAGTTAGAACCCACAGCCCAGGAGTTGGGGGCTGAGCTTTAGCCTCCTAAAATCTTCCAGAAAGGAAGCCACAGGGCTGAATCCACCTTATGATGACCTCACAGTCATCAAATAGGATTTTTTTAAAAATCCAAAACTTAGCAATTTCAAAGACTGAAGGAAGATAAGCCCACAAATTTGAGAAAGAACTCTGACAACTCAAAAAGCCAGAGCATGTTCTTTCCTCCAAAGACTGCATAACCTCTCCAACAAGGGTTCTGAACTGGGCTGAGATGGCTGAAATGACAGAAATAGAATTCAGAATATGGATAGGCATAGAGATCATTGAGTTATAGGAGTACGCTGAAACCTAATCCAAGGAAGCTAAATATCATGATAAAACAGTGCAGGAGCTGAAAGACAAAATACGTGGTATAGAAAAGAATGTAACCTACCTGATTGAGCTGAAAAACACACTATAAGAATGTAATAATGCAATAATAAGTATTAACAGCAAAATAGACTAAACAAAGAAAAGAATCTCAGAGCTTGAAGACTGGCTTTCTAAAATAAAAATAAAATTTTTATTTTAGATAGTCAGATAAAAATAGAGAAAAAAGAAGAAAAATGAACCAACAAAACTTCTGAAAAATATGATATTATGTAAAGAAACCAAATCTATGACACATTGGTGTCCCTGGAAAAGATGGGGAGAATGGAATCAACTTGCTAAACATATTTAAAGATATCATCTATTTGAACTTCTTCAACCTAGCATGAGAGGTGAACATTTAAATTCAGGAAGTGCAGAGTACCCCAGAAAGATACTTCACAAAGAGCATCCTCAAGACACTTAATCATCAGATTCTCTAAGACCAAAATGAAAAAAAAAATGTTAAAGGCGGCTAGAGAGAAAAGTCAGATCACCTAATCCCATCAGACTATCAGCAGACCTCTCAGCAGAAACTCCACGAGACTGGGGACCAATATTCAACATTCTTAAAGAAAAGAAATTCCAACCTAGAATTTTATATTGCCCAAACTAAGCTTCATAAGAGAAGGATAAATAAGATCCTTTTCAGACAAGCAAATGCTGAGGGTATTCATTACAACCAGACCTCCCTTACAAGAGCTCCTGAAGAGCATACTAAATATGGGAAGTCTATTGCCAGCCACTACGAAAACACACTGAACTACACAGACTAGTGACACTACATACATCAACCATAAACAAGTCTGCAAAATAATCTGCTGACATATTGGTAACAGGGTCAAATCCACATATATCAATACCAACCTTGAATGTAAATGGACTAAATACCCCAGTTAGAGGGCACAGAGTAGCAAATTTGATAAAAAAAATCAAGACCCATTTGTATGCTGTCTTCAAGAGACCCATCTCATATGCAGTGGCACACATAGGCTCAAAATAAATGGATGGAGGAAAATCTGCCAAGGAAATGGAAAACAGAAAAACATAATTTTCTTTTCCTTGTAGTTTGATTGCCAGACTTTGGTATCAAGAGAAATGGTGGCCTCATAAATTGAGGAAAAGTTTGATAATAATTTGTGTTAATTGTCTAAATGTGTAATAAAATTTACTACTGATGCCTTCTATTCCTAGGCTTTTCTTTGTTGGGATGTTTGTGATTACTCAGTCTCCTTCCTTACTGTTTGTTCAGATTTTTGTATTTCTTTATAATTTAGTCTTGGATAAAAGTCACATGATCATCTTAATAGACACAGAAAAAGCATTTGAAAAAATTCAACAGCCCTTAATGACAAAAGGTCTTAACAAACTAGTTATGATAAGATCTTCAACCTAAGTAAGGTCATATATGAATAACTTCTAGGCAACATATTTAATAGTAAAAACCTGGAAACTTTTCCTGTAAGATTCAGAATAAGGCAAAGATGTCCATTTTTGCCATTTCTGAAGAAGAAGCCAGAAGAGGTAAGCAAGGCAAAGAAATAAAAGACATTAAAATCAGAAAAAAAGAAGTAAAAATGTCTGTTTTCAAATGGTAAAATCTCATGTACAGAAAACCCTAAAGACTACACACACACACACACACACACACATGCATACAAAACAGGACTCACACAAGAATCAGTAAAGTTTCAGATACAAAATGAACATACAAAAACTAGTTGAGATTGTATACACTAACAATGAACTATGCAAAATGTAAATTTAAAAGCACAAGAAAATTAGCAAAAAATATAGAGAAGTTGAATTACATCAAACTAAAATTGTTCTGTGCAGAAAATGAGATAACAGAGTGAAAAGGCAACATATGGAATAGAAGAAAATATTTGCAAACTCTCTATCAGAGAAGAGGTTTCCAAAATACGTAAGAAATTCTACTACTCAATAGTAAATTAAAAAAAAAAAAAAACCAAATTACCTGACTAATAATGAGTAAGAGACTTGAATAGATATGTCACCAAACAAGACATACATTTGGCCAATAGTATATAAAAAGATGCTCAACATCACTATTCAAAAGGAAATACAGATGAAAACTACAATATATTATCACCTCACTCCTGTTCAATGGCTATTATATGTGTAAAAAAAATAAAAAGTGTTGGTGAAAATGTGGAAAAATTGGAATATTTATGTACTATTTTTGAGAATGCAAAATGGTTGAGCTGCTATGATAAAACAGTATGGAGGTTCCTCAAAATATAAAAATAGCATTATCGTATGACCCAGCATTCTCACCTCTGGAAATACATCCAAATAAACTGAAATCAAGATCAGCCTTTATTCATGGCAGCATTATTCACAATAGCCAAGGTATAGAAACAATAGAAATGTCCATTGACATATGTCATATGTCAAAATGGATAAAGAAAATGTGATGTATGCAGAAATTGAATATCATTCAGCCTTAGACAAGAAAAAAATATCCTGCCACATGTGACAACATGGAGGAACCCGGAGGACATTATGGTAAGTTAAGTAAGCCAATCAAATACACATATGGGGCCGGGTGCAGTGGCATATGCTTGCAATCCCAACGTTTTGGGAGGTCGAGGCGGGCAGATCACCTGAGGTCAGGAGTTTGAGACCAGTACAAATGTAAAATATATTTCACAATGTAAAATATTATTCACAATTTAAATGTAAAATATTACATTTTACAATGCATACAATATCACAATGTAAAATATTATTCACAATTTTGATGGCAATATTAAGATAGGTTACCTATTAGAGAAGATTTTTTTGTATACACCACCTTACAAAAATATACTGTTTCTTTGTATTTTTTTCTAATACTGCTTTGATAATGCAATCAGCATTAGTAATTAGAAACCAATAATGTAATAAGATTTGGATGTCTAAATATTTTAATGGAGCAGAAAGAATATCATTAAGATTTACTTACTTTGTTTTATGAGGCTTAACAAAATAACAAATATAAATATAGCACTCTTTAGTTTACCAAGTGCTTTTCATATTAAAAGAAATTAACCTATGTAATATTGGTTAACTTAACTCCATTAACAAATGATTCTTATTGTTGTTATTATTATCATTTCCTATACTTAGTTGAAGAATGTAAGATACATGAAACAATCTGCGCAGAGAACTGTAATGGACTCCTTCCAATGGGGCTTTGGAAGAGTTGCCCTGTTCAAGTAAAGGGCTGGGAAAGCCTCACACTCTGGCTAACTAATACAGCAAGGAAGATTGTCTCTTCTAAAGCTTTTATAAATGGAGATTGATATGGTTGGGCTGTGCCCCCACCCCAATCTCATCTTGAATTGTAACTCCCACAATTCCCACGTGTCGTGGGAAGAACTCGGTAGAAGGTCATTGAATTACGGGGGCAGGTCTTTTCTGTCCTGTTCTGTGATAGTGAATGAGTCTCACAAGATCTGATGCTTTTAAAAATGGGAGGTCTTCTGCACCAAGCTCTCTTTGCTGGCCACCATCTGAGTAAAATGTGACTTGCTCCTCCTGTCCTTCTGCCATGATTGTGAGGCCTCCCCAGCCACGTGAAACTGTGAGTCCAATTAAACCTCTTTCTTTTGTAAATTGTCCAGTCTCAGGTATGTCTTTATCAGCAGTATGATAACAGACTAATACAGTAAACTGGTACCAGTAAAGTGGGGTGCTGCTGAAAAGATACTCAAAAATGGGGAGGCAAGTTTGGAACTGGGTAACAGGCAGAGGTTGGAACAGTGCTCAGAAGAAGAAAGGAAAATGTGGGAAATTTTGGAACTTCGTAAAGACTTGCTGAATGGCTTTGACAAAAGTGCTGATAGTGATATAAACAATAAGGTCCAGACTGAGGTGGTCTTAGATGGAGATGAGGAACTTGCTGGGAAGTGGAGCAAAGCTGACTGTTGTTATGTTTTAGTAAACAGACTGGTGGCATTTTGCCCCTGCCCTAGAGATTTGGGGATTTTTGAACTTGAGAGAAATGATTTAGGGTATCTGGCAGAGAGCAGCAAACCATTCAAGATGTGACGTGGGTGCTGTTAAAGGTGTTCATCTTTATAAGAAGGGAAGCACAACATGAAAGTTTACAAAATTTGCAGCTCGACAATATGATAGAAAAGAAAATCCCATTTTCTGAGGAGAAATTCAAGTTGGCTACAGAAATTCTCATAAGTAATGAGGAGCCTGGTGTTATTCCCCAAGACAATGGGGATCTCCAGGGCATGTCAGAGGTCTTCATGGCAGCCCACTCCCCATCACAGGCCCAGAGGCCTAGGAGGAAAACATGCTTTTTGGGGTCAGGCCAAGGATCCCTGTGCTGCGGGCAGGCCAAGGACTTGGTTCCCTGTGTCCCAACCACTCCAGCTGTGACTAAAAGGGGCCAAAGTACAGCTTGGGCTTGGCAGCTTCTACGTAGTGTGGAGCCTGTGAGTGCACAGAAGTCAAGAATTGAGGTTTAGGAACTTCTGCCTAGATTTCAGAAGAGGTAAGGAAACACCCACCTGAATGTCCAAGCAGAAGTTTGCTGCAGGGCAGGGCTCTCATGGAGAACCTCATCTAGGACAGTGTGAAAGGGAAATGTGAAGTTGAAACCAGCACACAGAGTCTCTACTGGGGCACTGCCTAGTGGAGCTGTGAGAAGAGGTCCACCATCCTCCAGACCCTAGAATGGTAGATCCACCGACAGTTTGCACTGTGCACCTGGAAAAGCTGCAGACACTCAATGCCAGCCCGTGAAAGCAGCCAGGAAGGAGGCTGTACCCTGCAAAGCTACAGAAGCAGACTTGCCCAAGACCATGGGAACCCACTTCTTACATCAGCATAATCTGGATGTGAGACATAGAATCAAAGGAGATCATTTTGGATCTTAAAGATTTTACTGCCCTCCTGGATTTTGGACTTGCATGTGGCCTGTAGCCCCTTTGTTTTGGCCAATTTCTCCCACTTGGAATAGCTGTACTTACCCAATGCCTGTACCCCCATTATATCTAGGAAGTATCTAACTTGATTTTGATTTTACAGGCTTATAGCCAGAAGGGACTTGCCTTGTCTCAGGTGAGACATTGGATTGTGAACTTTTGAATTAATGCTGATTTGAGTTAAGACTTTGGGGGACTGTTGGGAAGTTTTGTTTTAAAATGTGAGGACATGGGAGGGGCCAGGTGTGGAATGATATGGATTGGATGTGTCCCCACCCAAATCTCATCTTGAATTATAACTCCCACAATTCCCACATGTCATGGGAGGAACTCAGTGGGAGGTGATTGAATTATGGGTATGGGTCTTTCCTGCACTGTTCTCATGATAGTGAATGAGCCTCATGACATCTGATGTTTTGAAAAACAGGAGTTTCCCTGCAGATGCTCTCTTTGCCTGCTGCCATCTACATAAGAAATGACTTGCTCCTCCTTGCCTTCTGCCATCATTGTGATGACTCGCCAGCCATGTGGAAGTGTGAGTCCAATTAAAGCCCCTTCTTCTGTAAATTGCCCAGTCTCAGGTATGTATCAGCAGTATTAATGTGGACTTATATAGGGACAAACTGCCTCCTGAGAAACTGATACTCCAAAGTCTTGCCTCTTATGAATGTGGCATCGAAATTTACTCTAACCTTGCTATTGAGAAATCCCAAGCTAAGAAACGAAACACTGATACTACACTGGAAAAGCACTAAAGTAGTAATCATAAGCTAATACAAACCTACTCTCTGAAGAAACTTACACTAACTGGATCAGAGGATAGAAAAATAAAATTACAATAAAAAGCAAAACTTACAAGAGAAATTACATAATGAAAAAAGGATTTGGATTATTTAAAACAACTAAAATGAACTTCTAGAAATAAAAAAATGTATAATTAAAAACATAGTGAATGAATTAAATATTGAATTATACATAGCTGCGGGGATAATTAATCATATAGAAAACAGATCTGAAGAAATTATCCAGAATGCTGCACAGAGATCTGTGGAAGTGTAATGAAGAGACACAAAAAATGAGACAAAATTTTCCAAAATACAACTAAAAATTGTTTAAAAAAAATAGCTTCATGAGGCAATATTCACAAAGACAATGCAACATGGTCTTAAAGAAAACTGGCACATCTTTATAATGCAAAAACATTCACCTGGACATATAAAATAGAAGTGTTGAAAAACAAAAACTAATTTTAAAAGTGATCAGACACAAAAAGAAATAATCACAAAAATTAAGATGATAACAAACTTCTCATCTACAAAGTAATAAAAGGAAAACTACAAAATACTGAAAAAAATCACTCCCATCCTAAAGTGCACACCCTAAATTATTCCCAAGGAGTAAAAGAAAAGTGAATATATTTTCAGAAAAACAAAGAAGCACTAATTAATGCTTTCATGAAGAAAGAGTATCATCTAGAAAACGGAGATAGGAGCGACAAGCAAATAAATTCCTAATCCATGTTGGGTAAATCTAAATTACCATTGACTTTTCTTTTAAGAAAAGAAATTGATAAAATTTTACTTCATCAGAATAAACACTTTTACTCCTCAAAAGATACTGTTAAGAAAATGAGGAGATAATGCCATGGCTGAGAAAAAATATATATCTCCTAAAGGACATATGTCCAGAATATATAATGACTACAACTCAGTAGAAGGAAACCAACCTGTTTTAACATGGGGAAAATATTTCTCAGTCTTTATCATCATTTTCTTTTCTGAATTTAATTTTTTTCCTTATTTATTCTAAAAAAAATAAAAACAGGATATATGTGGAGAACATGCAGGTTTGTTGCATAGGTATATGTGTGCCATGGTGGTTTGCTGCACCTATTTACTACTGTCCTCTATGTTCCTTCCCCTCAACTCCCATTCCCCAACAGGTCCTTGTGTGTTTTGTTCACTCTCTGTGTTTGTGTGTTCTCAATCTTCAACTCCCACTTATGAGTGAGTACATACAGTGTTTGGTTTCCCATTCCTGTGTTAGTTTGCTGGGGATGATGGTTTCCAGCTTCATCCATGTCCCTGCAAGGGACATGATCTCATTCCTTTCTATGGCTATATATTATTCCATGGTATATGTGTGCCACATTTTCCTCATCCAGTCTATCATTGATGACCATTTGGGTTGATTGCATGTCTTTGCTATTGTAAATAGTGCTGCAATAAACACACGTGTGTGTATGCCCTTATAGTAGAATAATTTATATTCCTTTGGTTATATACTGAATAATGGGATTGCTGGGTCCAATCTTATTTCTGGTTCTAGATCCTTGAGGAATCACCATACTGTCTTTCACAGTGGTTAACCTAATTTACATTCCTACCAGCAGTGTGAAAGCGTTCCTATTTCTCCATAGCCTCGCTAGCATCTATTGTTTCCTGACTTTTTAATAATCGCTACTCTGACTGGCATGAAATAATATCTCATTGTGGTTTTGATTTGCATTTCTCTGATGATCAGTGATGTTGAGGGTTTTTTTTCATGTGTTGATTACATAAATATCTTCTTTTGAGAAGTGTGTGTTCATATCCTTTGCCCAATTTTTGATGGGATTTTTTCTTTCTTGTACATATATTTAAGTTCCTTGGAAATTCTGGATATCAGACCTTTGTCAGATGGGCAGATTGCAAGAATTTTCTCCCATTTTGTAGGTTGCCTATTCACTCTGATGATAATTTATTTTGCTGTGTAGAAGCTCTTTAGTTTAATTAGATCCCATTTGTCAATTTTGGCTTTTGTTGCAATATTTTTGCCATTTTTGTCATGAAGTCTTTGCCCATGCCTATGTCCTGAATGATATTACGGGTTTTCTTCCAAGGTTTTTATGGTTTGAGGTTTGAAATTTAAATCTTTAATCCACTGTAACTTAATTTTGTATAAGGTGTAAGAGGTTCAGTTTCAGTTTTCATGCATATGGTTAGCCAGTTTCCCCACCACCATTTACTGAACAGGAGATTCTTTCCCCATTGCTTGTTTTTGTCAGGTTTGTTGAAGATCAGATAGTTGTAGATGTGTGGTGTTATTTCTGAGGTCTCTGTTCTGCTCCATTGTCCTATATGTCTGTTTTAATACCAGTACCATGCTGTTTTGGTTACTGTAGCCTTGTAGTAGAGTTTGAAGTCAGGTAGCGTGATGCTTCCAGCTTTGTTCTTTTTGATTAGGATTGTCTTGGCTATATAGGGTCTTCTTTGATTCCATATGGAATTTAAAACAGTGTTTTCCTAACTCTGTGAATAGTATCAATGGTAGTTTGATGGGAATAGCATTGAATCTATAAATTACTTCAGGCAGTATGACCATTTTCACAATATTGATTCTTCCTATCCATGAGGATGGAATGTTTTTCCGTTTGTCTGTGTCCTCTCTTATTTTCTTGGGCAGTATTTTGTAGTTCTCCTTGAAGAGGTCTTTCACATCACTTGTTAGCTGTATTCCTAGGTATTTTATTCTGTTTATAGTGATTGTGAATGGGAGTTTATTCATGATTTGGCTCTCTTCTTGCCTATTGTTGATGTAAAGGAATGCTTGTAATTTCTGTGCATTTATTTTGTATCCTGAGACTTAGCTGAAGTTGCTTATCCATGTTCAAGAAGTCTTTGGGCTGAGATGAAGGGGTTTTCTAACTATAAAATCATGTTGTCTGCAAACAGAGACAGCTTGGCTTCCTCTCTTCCTATCTGAATACACTTTATTTCAATCTCTTGCCTGATTGTCCTGGCCAGAGCTTCCAGTACTATCTTGAATAGGAGTGGTGAGAGAGGATGAGATCTTTCTAGCTTTCTAATGAAAGTGCTCTAAATTTTCCTCTTAACACTGCGTTAGCTGTGTCCCAGAGATTCTGATTTGCTGTCTCTTTGTTCTCACTGGTTTCAAAGTACTTCTTTATTTCTGCCATAATTTATTTATTTACCCAGGAGTCATTCAGGTGTGGGTTGTTCAATTTACATGAAATGGTGTGGTTTTGAGTGAGTTTCTTAATCCTGAGTTCTAATTTGGTTGCACTGTGGTCTGAGAGACTGCTTGTTATGATTTCAGTTCTTTTGGGTTTGCTGAAGAGTGTTTTACTTCCAATTATGTGGCCAGTTTTAGAATAAGTGCCATGTGGCTTTGAGAAGAATGTATATTCTGTCAATTTGGAGTAAAGAGTTTTGTAGATATCTACTAGGTCCACTTGATCCAGAGCTGAGTTCAAGTCCTGAATATCCTTGTTAATTTTCTTTCTCATCGATCTGTCTAATACTGACAATGGGGTGTTAAAGTCTCCCACTATTATTGTGTAAGAGTCTAAGTCTCTTTGTAGGTCTCTAAGAACTTGCTTTTTGACTCTTGGTGCTCCTGCATTGAGTGCATATGTATTTTAAATAGCTAGCTCTTCTTGTTGAATTGCTCCCTTTACCATTATGTAATGTCCCTTTTTGTCTTTTTTGATCTTTGTTGGTTTAAAGTCTGTTTTGTCAGAGACTAGAATTGCAACCCCTGCTTTTTTTTTTTTTTATTTTTATTTGGCTTTCCATCTGCTTAATAAATTTTCCTCCATCCTTTTATTTTGAGCCTGCATGTGTCTTTGCACATAAAATGGCTCTCCTGAATACAGCACACCAATGGGTCTTGACTCCTTGTCCGATTTGTCAGTTTTCATCTTTTAATTGGGGCATTTAGCCCATTTACATTTCAAGTTAGTATTGCTATGTGGAAATTTAATCCTGTCATCATGATGCTATTTTGTTTCTTTGCCCACTAGTTGATGCGGTTTCTTCATAGTGCCATTGGTCTTTATATTTTGATGTGTTTTTGCAGTGGCTGGTACCAGTTTTTTCTTTCTATATTTAGTGCTTCTTTCAGGAGCTCTTGCAGGGCAGGCCTGGCAGTAATGAAATCCCTCAGCATTTTCTTGTCTGGAAAGGATTTTATTTCTCTTTCACCTATGAAGCTTGGTTTGACTGGATATGAAATTCTGGGTTTAAAATTCTTTTCTTTAAGTAGGTGGAATATTGGCTTCCAATCTCTTCTGGCTTGTAGAGTTTCTTCTGAAGGTCTGCTTTTAGTGTGATGTGGTTCCATTTTATGTGACCTGGCCTTTCTCTCTGCCTGCCTTTTACAGTTTTTCCTTCATTTTGACCTTGAAGAATCTGACAATTATGTGTATTGGGGTTGATCTTCTCTTGAAGTATCTTACTGGTGTTTTCTGTATTTCCTGAATTTGCATGTTTGCCCATCTTGCTAGGTTGGGGAAGTTCCTCTGGATAATATCCTGAAGTGTGTTTTCCAGCTTGTTTCCATTCTCTCCTTCTCCTTCTGGTACTCCAATGAATTGTAGGTTTGGTCTTTTTATGAAGTTCCATATTTCTTGAAGGCTTTCTTCATTCTATTTCATTCTTTTTTCTCTTTTCTTCTCTGCATGTCTTATTTCAGTAAGGTGCTCTTCAAACTCTGATATCCTTACTTCTGCTTGGTTGATTCAGCTATTGATACTTGTGTATGCTTCACGAATTTCTTATGCTGTGTTTTTCAACTCCATCAGGTTGTTTATGTTTCTCTCTAACTGGTTATTCTAGTTAGCAATTCCTGTAGCCTTTTGTCAAGGTTCCTAGCTTCTTTGTATTGGGTTAGAAATACTCCTTTAGCACAGTGTAGTTTTTTATTATCCATCTTTTGAAGCCCACTTCTGTCATTTCATCCATCTGATTCTCCATCCAGTTCTGTGCCCCTGATGGAGAGATGTTGCATTTGGAGAAGAGGCACTCTGGCCTTTTGGGTTTTCAGCAATTTCTTTCTTTCTTTCTTTCTTTCTTTCTTTCTTTCTTTCTTTCTTTCTTTCTTTCTCTCTCTCTCTCTTTCTTTCTTTCTTTCCTTTCTTCCTTCCTTCCTTCCCTCCTTCCTTCTTTCTTTCTTTCTTTTTCTTTTTTTTTGGTGATTTTTTTTCTCGTTTTCATGAGTTTGTCTAGTTTTGAACTTAGAGCCTGCTAATCTTTGGATGGGGTTTTTGTGGGGCCCTTTTTATTTTTTCTTGTTGTTTACACTATTGTTTTCACTTTCTGCTTGTTTTTCTTTCAATAGTCAGGTCCTTCTTCTGTAGGGCTGCTGCAGTTTGCTGAGGGTTCCTTCAGGCCCTATTCATCTGATTCTCTCCCATGCATGGAGATGTCATTCAAGGAGGCTGAAGAACAGCAAAGATGGGTTCCCACTCCTTCTTCTGGGACCTCTGACTTCAAGGGACACCAACCTGATGCCAATAGGATTGCTCTTGCATAGGGTGTCTGACAACGCCTATTGGGGGGTCTCACCCAGTTGGATGGTACAGGGAATAGGATCCATTTGAGGAAGCACTTTGTCCTTTGGTGGAGAGGGTGTGTTTCATTTGGGGGAAAATTCACTCATCTGGGCTGCCCAGTTTCCTCAGAACTACCAGGAAGAGGGGCTAAGTCTGCTGGTCAGCAGAGACTGTGTCCCTCCCTTCCACTAGGGTTCAGGCCCAGGGAGATCTGAATTCTGTCCCTGAGCCTCTGGCTGGAATTATTGGAGGTCCTGCAGGGAAACCCCACTCAATGAGGAAGGATGGGTCAGGTTTAGGACTGAAGAGGACACTCCGGCCACAGACAGCCACAATTGGTGTGTTGGGCTGTGGGGACAAGTCTTGGGACCAAGCCATCCAGCCCCCCTGGCTCTAGCAGGGGAAAAGCGCAGCCTGGCGCTATAGAAATGGGTGCTGCCCTTCCCCTGCTCTGGGAGCTTAGCCTGTTAGGTAGTTGCCAGTCCCAGTGCTGGCTGCTGCCCCTTCTCGAAGGAGCTCAAAAAACTTAGGCTACAGGCAGGCGCAGCCAGTGCCGGTTGCCCCTCCTGCCTGGGTTTCCGTAGGCTTCAGCAGATTCTAGTTGAGAGTCTGTAAGAATCTGCATGTTCAGGGGTTGAGACGCTAAGCCCCAATGGCATGGGTTTGCGAGTGGGATCTTCCTATCGGCAGGTTGCAGAGTTCTGTGGAAAAAGCAGTTTTCCTGGCTGGGTAGTATGCTTACTCACTGCCTCCCTTTGCTGAGGGGAGAGGCTTCCCCTTTCCCATGTGGCTCTCAGGTGAGCGGCTGCACCACACTGTTCTTCCTTCTCTCCCTGGGTCATGCCAGCCTTCTAGTCAATTTTTTTTTTTTTTTTGAGGCGGAGTCTCGCTCTGTCACCCGGACTGGAGTGCAGTGGCCGGATCTCAGCTCACTGCAAGCTCCGCCTCCCGGGTTTACGCCATTCTCCTGCCTCCGCCTCCTGAGTAGCTGGGACTACAGGCGCCCGCCACCTCGCCCGGCTAGTTTTTGTATTTTTTTTAGTAGAGACGGGGTTTCACCATGTTGGCCAGGATGGTCTCGATCTCCTGACCTCGTGATCCACCCATCTCAGCCTCCCAAAGTGCTGGGATTACAGGCTTGAGCCACCGCGCCCGGCCTCTAGTCAATTTTGATGAGAGAATTAGTTACCTTGGTTGCTAGTGCAGGATTCGCAGGCTTATTATGGTTTTTTTTTTGATGGGAGTCTTCCAACGCCGCTGTTTCTAGTCGGCCATCTTAGCCCTGTCCTTCATTGACATTTAAGATAGGAAAAATGATGGCTAATCCTGAGAGTTGAGTAAAATGAGGTAAAACTTACATACTGTGAAAACCATGTGGACATTGACCACTGGTATTTGACGGCAAGTATCGGTGAGCAGTGTTTCATCCTCTTCTAGTTCATTACACTATTTGAGAATAACAAAGATAAAAGTAATTTTAACCTTTATAAATCAAGTATGACACAAACACTGAAATATTTCCAATAACTAAATAGATTGTATACATTATGAAGTAGCAAAAAAAGGAAAAGAAAAAATGGTATATAAAGACCTCATTAAACCCAAGAAAAGTTAAAGAGAAAAAATTAATCTCTAATAAAATGCTTTTAGTATGCCCTGAAATAAATAATATATATGTTTTATGCTAATATATTAAAAATTGATAAAGACAACGTTTTAGGTATCAAAAAATGTGCATTTAAAATGCAAAATGTGACATCAAAGAAGTTTCTTATTTAATGTAATGCATCATACATCATTGAGCATATGGGATATATGGGATCATGTATAAAAGGCCATTTTGTTAGAGGGGTTTAAAAAATATAAATTTTCAATTTGAAAATATTCACAAAGTATAAAATGTTGGGGTTAGTAGAGCTAGCACATTGTACCTAAAATAGTATTTTTCCTGGTTGAACAGACAATAGCAGTATAGACTTATTTTCTTCAAGATAATGATTATATTCTGTTACCACTGTACTCCCTACATAACTAATTACATTGCCTTAAATATAGTAGGAGTTCAAATAATTTGGACTGTGGCACTGAAATTGCATTTATCATCTTAAATATGGTATAGGGGAATAATTACCTCATCTGGATAGTCTGCATTCTTTTAATGACTGATGATATGTGGCTTTGCTGAATTTTGTCACCAAAATCTGCAGATTTTTGGATATGATCATTAGAAGTGTTTGAAGATGCACCTGAACATATGTTACAATTATTAAGAGCAAGTAGTTTGTTTGATATAGTAGATATAGTGAAGTTCTAGCAAACAATTAGTTCACTCAAAATTTTAAATCCAGAGGCTGCATTAGACTGACTACAATGGCTAAAATTCTATATTCAATCATGATTTCTCAAATTGACAATGTTTGGTCAGAGTAATAGAGTATATCCATGAACACTTTAGCATATATTAATTTAACCTTAATAGTATAACATAATAGTTGAAGAAGAAGAATTCTAGTGTAGGATATAAATTCTAATACTAATATAGGACAGTAAACACTCAACACATGGGGTTCTGAATATTTGGTCTGGGTTAAGTAGAGGCTACAGGGTAAATTGCTTCTGGGGCATACAGCATGACAAGGATGTCAAATAATTGAATGGGCCTTGAACAAGATTTAGAGGTGTGTTTACTGATTTTTCTTAAAAAGGGCTAAGTCAATGCTTAACAGTTCTGTTTTTATGCCTCTTTTAATGTGACTTCCCATCTGAAAAATTATTTTATTTACCTATTAATTTAGGACTGTATATGTACACTTAATAAATGTATTTGGAGAAAATCTTTGGAAATAATCACAGCTATTGGTTTGGGTAAAGTTAGCATATTGTACCTAAAATGGTATTTTGCTTGGATAAGCAGGCACTGGCAGTATAGAATATTATTTTCTTGAAATTAAGTATTATTATGTTTAGATATTATATTAAGACTTGTGGGGTTAGGGAATTAAAGAGATACAATTCTTTAAGCCTCTTTTGTCTAAGGATACTACAACTAGTAATTACAAAATACATGATAAAAACAGTGAAAGCACTTGAAAGGTACAATCTCTCTGCAATATACAGCTACAATTTCCTGTGTAAGCACTGAAAGCCCCTAATTTGCTCATTAGTCATTTAATATATTACTTCATTTAGTCATTCATTCAGTTATTCAGTAAATACATATTAAATACATTATAGTGCCAGATACAGTTATAGATTCTGAGAATATATTGATGACTAAAGAGAAAGGACCCTTATCCTTACTGAGATTATAGTACAGTAGAGTAGAGATCTAAAAAATTGAAAGTACTACAATTAATGTCAGTGAATCACTGGAGCATATAGTGGAAATGAATAGTGGCAGGAAACAAGTGTATAAAGTTTGTTGATGGTATATGAATTCATTCCCTGTGTGGTATTAACAGGACTGACCGACACATTGAAGATAATCTCAGGAATAAACCCAGACTGGGTAGCAGAGGGAATTAAGATACTAATGTGACTTGACAGATAGGAAGATCCCTGGATATATGGTAATTTAGAATCTTAACAATTGTTATATTTATCCAGCAAATCTAGAAAGGTGTAACTAATTATCTTCTATACAACAGCATTTATATTGAATATTAATATTCTGTACAAGAAAAATAGGTTCTATGATCAATTAAGTTTGGAAAACTGCATAGAAGAGTGGGATTCTTCAATGTAGGTCTTTTCAGAGCTTGTAATTTTGTTAATATTGAATATCAAGAAGAGATACAAAATATGCAGTATTTCCTGAATATATTGCAATGAGAAACTTTCCTTTATAGACTATTTTTTAAATGTAATGTTCTGAAGAGCATACTTTGTGAGACACATGACTATGGATGCTAAACCAGTATTGGAAATAATGCTATGACAAATGATCTTTGATAATAATACTTTATGCTGAAATAAAGAAATAGATGACCTATTTCAAATCTATCACTGTAATTTACACAGTGACCTGAAAGCAACTGAAAACTTTGAATGGCTTAATGTATTTTTGCACATTTTTAATAGATGGTTGTGGATAAATGTTTCACTATGTTGAGTTTATATTCAGAGGACATAATTGATTATTTAACATCAAAACTACTGTTAAGTAATAAAAAGTAAGAAATACGAAGTTTATGTGAAAATGTCAATCATAACCAACTTTTAACAAGCAGTTTTTATTGTCCAGTATACCTGATTAACAGAGAAAAGATAGGTAGGGTGAAGGAAGCACTAGACGTACATCCAGGAGGCCTGACCTCCTTGCTCAGGTCTGCCATTAATTATCAGTGTGCTCTTGTACGAAGAATCTCTTCATCTCAGAATTTGTAGCTTCTTAGAGATCATGTAGTCAAATAACCTGATTTCCCTGAATCTTCAAAATGCAAACCGGATCGGACCGGATCAAACCGGATCAAGCCAGTCCATACCGGATCAAACCGGATCAAACCAGATACAACCGGATCTGACCGGATCAAACCAGATCAAACCAGATCAAACCGGATCAAACGGATCAAACAGGATGAAACCAACCAGACCGGATCAAAAAGGATCAAACCGGATCAAACCACACCAGACTGGATCAAGCCGGATCAGATCAGACCAGACCGGATCAAACCGAATCAGACCAGACGAGATCGGATCAACCAGATCACACCGCATCAAACCAGACCAGACCGGATCAAACCGGATCGGACTGGATCAAACGGGATCAAGCCAGTCCAGACGGGATCAAACCGGAACAAACCAGATCAAACCATATCACACCGGATCAAACCTGACCATACCGGATCAAGCTGGATCAGACCAGACCAGACCGGATAAAACCGGATCAAACAGGATCAAACGAGACCAAACCGGATAAAACCGGATCAAACAGGATCAAACCACACCAAACCGGATCAAACAGGATCAAACGTGACCAGACCAGATCAAACCGGATCAAACCAGACACGACCGGATCAAACCAGATCAAACCGAATCAAACCAGAACAGACCGGATCAAACCGGATCAGACCAGACGAGACCGGATCAAACCGGATCACACCGGATCAAACCAGACCAAACTGGATCAAACCAGATCGGACTGGACCAAACCGGATCAAGCCAGATCAAAACGGGTCAAACCGGATCTAACCAGATCAAACCGGATCAAACCAGACCAGACCGGATTAAACCAGATCAAACCAGATCCGGATCAAACTGGATCAAACGAGATCAAACCGGATCTCACCGGATCAAACCGGATCTAACCGGATCTAACCAGATCAAACCGGATCAGACCGTATCAAACCGGATCTAACCAGATAAAACTGGATCAAACCGGATCAGACCGCATCTAACCAGATAAAACCTGATCTGACCGGATTAAACCGGATCTAAGCAGATCAAACCGGATCAGACCGGATCTAACTGGATCTAACCAGATCAAACCGGCTGAAACCAGACCAGGCCAGATCAGACCGGATCAAACCAGAACAAACCGGATCTGACCGGAAGAAACCAGACCAGATCGGATCTGACCGGATCAAACCAGATCAAACCGGATCTGACCTGATCCAACCGGATGATACCAGACCAGACCGGATCTGACCGGATCAAACCAGACCAGACCGGATCTGACCGGATCAGACCGGATCAAACCAGATCAAACCGGATCTGACCGGATGAAACCAGATCAAACCGGATCTGACTGGATCAAACCGGATGAAACCAGACCAAACCGGATCAAACCGGATCTGACCGGATCAAACTGAATCAAAACAGACCAGACCAGATCAAACCAGATCAAACCGGATCTGACTAGCTCAAACCGGATGAAACCAGACCAAACCGGATCTGACCGGATCAAACTGAATCAAAACAGACCAGACCAGATCAAACCAGATCAAACCGGATCTGACTAGCTCAAGCCGGATGAAACCAGACCAAACCGGATCTGACCGGATCAAACTGGATCAAAACAGACCAGACCGGATCAAACCGGACCAAACCGGATCTGACCGGATCAAACCGGACCAAATGGATCAAACCGGATGAAACCAGACCCAACAGGACCAAACCGGATCTGACCGGATTAAACCGGACCAAATGGATCAAACCGGATATGACCGGATCAAACCAGATCAAACCGGATCGAACCGGATGACCGGATGAAACCAGACCAGACCGGATCTGACCGGATCAAACCGGATGAAACCAGACCATACCGGATCAAACCGGATCAAAGCAGATCAAACCGGATCTGACCGGAAGAAACCAGACCAGACCGGATCAAACCGGATGAAACCAGACCAGACCGGATCAAACCGGATGAAACCATATCAAACCGGATCTGACTGGATCAAACCGGATGAAACCAGACCAAACCGGACCAAACCGGATCTGACCGGATCAAACCGGACCAAACCGGATCTGGCCGGATCAAACCGGATCGAACCGGAGGAAACCAGACCAGACCGGATCAAACCGGATGAAACCAGACCAGACCGGATCAAACCGGATGAAACCAGACCATACCAACCATATCAAACAGGATCTGACTGGATCAAACCGGATGAAACCAGACCAAACCGGATCTGACCGGATCAAACCGGATGAAACCAGACCAAACCGGATCTGACCGGATCAAACCGGACCAAACCGGATCTCACCGGATCAAAGCAGATCAAACCGGATCGAACCGGATGAAACCAGAGCAGACCGGATCTGACCAGATGTGACCGGATCAAACCGGATCAAACCGGATCACACCAGATCAAACCGGATCTGACCGGAAGAAACCAGACCAGACCGGATCAAACCGGATCAAACCGGATCAGACCGGATCAAACCAGATCAAACCGGATCTGACCGGAAGAAACCAGACCAGACCGGATCAAACGGATGAAACCAGACCAGACCGGATCAAACGGATGAAACCATATCAAACGGATCTGACTGGATCAAACCGGATGAAACCAGACCAAACCGGACCAAACCGGATCTGACCGGATCAAACCGGACCAAACCGGATCTGGCCGGATCAAACCGGATCGAACCGGAGGAAACCAGACAGACCGGATCAAACCGGATGAAACCAGACCAGACCGGATCAAACCGGATGAAACCAGACCATACCAACCATATCAAACAGGATCTGACTGGATCAACCGGATGAAACCAGACCAAACCGGATCTGACCGGATCAAACCGGATGAAACCAGACCAAACCGGATCTGACCGGATCAAACCGGACCAAACCGGATCTCACCGGATCAAAGCAGATCAAACCGGATCGAACCGGATGAAACCAGAGCAGACCGGATCTGACCAGATGTGACCGGATCAACCGGATCAAACCGGATCACACCAGATCAAACCGGATCTGACCGGAAGAAACCAGACCAGACCGGATCAAACCGGATCAAACCGGATCAGACCGGATCAAACCAGATCAAACCGGATCTGACCGGAAGAAACCAGACCAGACCGGATCAAACCGGATCAAACCAGATCAAACCGGATCTGTCAAACCGGATGAAACCAGACCAGACTGGACCAAACCGGATCCGACCGGATCAAACCGGACGAAACCAGACCAAACCGGATCTGACCGGATCAAACCGGATGAAACCAGACCAGACCGAATCAAACCGGATCAGACCAGATGAAAACAGACCAGAGGGGATCAAACCGGATCAAACGGATGAAACCGAGACCAGATCAAACCGGATCAAACCAGATCAAACCGGATCAAACCTGACCAAAGCGGATCAAACCGGATCAAACCGGATGAAACCAGACCAGACCGGACCAAACCGGATCCGAACGGATCAAACCGGACCAAACCCGATCAAACCGGACCTGACCGGATCAAACCGGACCAAACGGACCAAACCGGACCAAACCGGATCGAACGGATGAAACCAGACCAGACGGATCAAACCAGATCAAACCGCATCAGACCGGATCAAACCAGATCAAACCGGATCTGACTGGATCGAACCGGATGAAACCAGACCAAACCGGATCTGACCGGATCAAACCGGACCAAACGGGATCTCACCGGATCAAAGCAGATCAAACCGGATCGAACCGGATGAAACCAGAGCAGACGGATCTGACCAGATGTGACCGGATCAAACCGGATCAAACCGGATCACACCAGATCAAACCGGATCTGACCGGAAGAAACCAGACCAGACCGGATCAAACCGGATCAAACCGGATCAGACCGGATCAAACCAGATCAAACCGGATCTGACCGGAAGAAACCAGACCAGACCGGATCAAACCGGATCAAACCAGATCAAACCGGATCTGTCAAACCGGATGAAACCAGACCAGACTGGACCAAACCGGATCCGACCGGATCAAACCGGACGAAACCAGACCAAACCGGATCTGACCGGATCAAACCGGATGAAACCAGACCAGACCGGATCAAATGATCAGACCAGATGAAAACAGACCAGAGGGGATCAAACCGGATAAAACCGGATGAAACCGAGACCAGATCAAACCGGATCAAACAAGATCAACCCGGATCAAACCTGACCAGAGAGGATCAAACCGGATCAAACCGGATGAAACCAGACCAGACGGGATCAAACCAGATGAATCCGGATCTGACCGGATCAAACCGGATGAAACCAGATCTGACCGGATCAAACCGGATCAAACCAGATCAGACCGGATGAAACCAGATCAAACCGGATCTGACCGGAAGAAACCAGACCAGACCGGAACAAACCGGATCAAACCAGATCAAACCGGATCTGACTGGATCAAACCGGATGAAACCAGACCAGACCGGACCAAACCGCATCCGACCGGATCAAACCGAACCAAACCGGATCAAACCGGACCTGACCGGATCAAACCGGATCAAACCAGACCAGACCGGATCAAACCGGATGAAACCAGACCAGACCGGATCTGACCGGATCAAACCGGATCAAACCAGACCAGACCGGATCTGACCGGATCAAACCGGACGAAACCGGATCAAACCGGACCTGACCGGATCAAACCAGACCAGACCGGATCTGACCGGATCAAACCGGATCAAACCGGACCTGACCGGATCAGACCGGATCAAACCGGACCAGACCGGATCTGACCGGATCAAACCGGGTCAAACCGGACCAAACCGGATCAAACCGGACCTGACCGGATCAAACCGGATGAAACCAGACCAGACCGAATCAAACCGGATCAGACCAGATGAAAACAGACCAGAGGGGATCAAACCGGATCAAACCGGATGAAACCGAGACCAGATCATACCGGATCAAACAAGATCAACCGGATCAAACCTGACCAGAGAGGATCAAAACGGATCAAACCGGATGAAACCAGACCAGACGGGATCAAACCAGATGAATCCGGATCTGACCGGATCAAACCGGATGAAACCAGATCTGACCGGATCAAACGGATCAAACCAGATCAGACCGGATGAAACCAGATCAAACGGATCTGACCGGAAGAAACCAGACCAGACCGGAACAAACCGGATCAAACCAGATCAAACGGATCTGACCGGAAGAAACCAGACCAGACCGGAACAAACCGGATCAAACCAGATCAAACCGGATCTGACTGGATCAAACCGGATGAAACCAGACCAGACCGGACCAAACCGCATCCGACCGGATCAAACCGAACCAAACCGGATCAAACGGACCTGACCGGATCAAACCGGATCAAACCAGACCAGACGGATCAAACCGGATGAAACCAGACCAGACCGGATCTGACCGGATCAAACCGGATCAAACCAGACCAGACCGGATCTGACCGGATCAGACCGGACCGGATCAAACCGGATCTGACCGGATCAAACCAGACCAGACCGGATCTGACCGGATCAAACCGGACCGGATCAAACCGGACCAGACCGGATCTGACCGGATCAAACCGGGTCAAACCGGACCAAACCGGATCAAACCGGACCTGACCGGATCAAACGGATGAAACCAGACCAGACCGAATCAAACGGATCAGACCAGATGAAAACAGACCAGAGGGGATCAAACCGGATCAAACGGATGAAACCGAGACCAGATCATACCGGATCAAACAAGATCAACCGGATCAAACCTGACCAAGCGGATCAAACCGGATCAAACCGGATGAAACCAGACCAGACCGGACCAAACCGGATCCGAACGGATCAAACCGGACCAAACCCGATCAAACCGGACCTGACCGGATCAAACGGACCAAACCGGACCAAACCGGATCGAACCGGATGAAACCAGACCAGACCGGATCAAACCAGATCAAACCGCATCAGACCGGATCAAACCAGATCAAAACGGATCTGACTGGATCGAACCGGATGAAACCAGACCAAACCGGATCTGACCGGATCAACCGGACCAAACGGGATCTCACCGGATCAAAGCAGATCAAACCGGATCGAACGGATGAAACCAGAGCAGACCGGATCTGACCAGATGTGACCGGATCAAACCGGATCACACCAGATCAAAACGGATCTGACCGGGGAAGAAACCAGACCAGACCGGATCAAACCGGATCAAACCTGATCTGACCGGAAGAAACCAGACCAGACCGGATCAAACCGGATCAAACGGATCAGACCGGATCAAACCAGATCAAACCGGATCTGACGGAAGAAACCAGACCAGACGGATCAAACCGGATCAAACCAGATCAAAACGGATCTGTCAAACCGGCTGAAACCAGACCAGACCGGACCAAACGGATCCGACCGGATCAAACCGGACGAAACCAGACCAAACCGGATCTGACCGGATCAAACCGATGAAACCAGACCAGACCGGATCAAATGATCAGACCAGATGAAAACAGACCAGAGGGGATCAAACCGGATCAACCGGATGAAACCGAGACCAGATCAAACCGGATCAAACAAGATCAACCCGGATCAAACCTGACCAGAGAGGATCAAACCGGATCAACCAGACCAGACGTGATCAAACCAGATGAATCCGGATCTGACCGGATCAAACGGATGAAACCAGATCTGACCGGATCAAACCGGATCAAACCAGATCAGACCGGATGAAACCAGATCAAAACGGATCTGACCGGAAGAAACCAGACCAGACCGGAACAAACCGGATCAAACCAGATCAAACCGATCTGACTGGATCAAACCGGATGAAACCAGACCAGACCGGACCAAACCGGGTCCGACCGGATCAAACCGAACCAAACCGGATCAAACGGACCTGACCCGATCAAACCGGATCAAACCAGACCAGACCGGATCAAACCGGATGAAACCAGACCAGACCGGATCTGAGCGGATCATACCGGATGAAACCAGACCAAACCGGATCTGACCGGATCAAACCGGACGAAACCGGATCAAACCGGACCTGACCGGATCAAACCAGACCAGACCGGATCTGACCGGATCAAACCGGATCAAACCGGACCTGACCGGATCAGACCGGATCAAACCGGGTCAAACCGGACCTGACCGGATCAAACCGGATCAAACCAGACCAGACCGGATCAAACCGGATGAAACCAGACCAGACGGATCAAACCGGATGAAACCAGAACAGACCGGATCTGAGCGGATCATACCGGATGAAACCAGACCAGACCGGATCTGAGCGGATCATACCGGATCAAACCAGACCAGACCGGATCTGACCGGATCAAACCGGATCAACCGGACCTGACCGGATCAGACCGGATCAAACCGGACCAGACCGGACCTGACCGGATCAGACCGGATCAAACGGACCAGACCGGATCTGACCGGATCAAACCGGGTCAAACCGGACCAAACCGGATCAAACCGGACCTGACCGGATCAAACCGGATGAAACCAGACCAGACCGAATCAAACCGGATCAGACCAGATGAAAACAGACCAGAGGGGATCAAACCGGATCAAACCGGATGAAACCGAGACCAGATCATACCGGATCAAACAAGATCAACCCGGATCAAACCTGACCAAGCGGATCAAACGGATCAAACCGGATGAAACCAGACCAGACCGGACCAAACCGGATCCGAACGGATCAAACCGGACCAAACCCGATCAAACCGGACCTGACCGGATCAAACCGGACCAAACCGGACCAAACCGGATCGAACCGGATGAAACCAGACCAGACCGGATCAAACCAGATCAAACCGCATCAGACCGGATCAAACCAGATCAAACCGGATCTGACTGGATCGAACCGGATGAAACCAGACCAAACCGGATCTGACCGGATCAAACCGGACCAAACGGGATCTCACCGGATCAAAGCAGATCAAACCGGATCGAACCGGATGAAACCAGAGCAGACCGGATCTGACCAGATGTGACCGGATCAAACCGGATCACACCAGATCAAACCGGATCTGACCGGGGAAGAAACCAGACCAGACCGGATCAAACCGGATCAAACCTGATCTGACCGGAAGAAACCAGACCAGACCGGATCAAACCGGATCAAACCAGATCAGACCGGATGAAACCAGATCAACCGGATCTGACCGAAGAAACCAGACCAGACCGGATCAAACCGGATCAAACCAGATCAAAACGGATCTGTCAAACCGGCTGAAACCAGACCAGACCGGACCAAACCGGATCCGACCGGATCAAACCGGACGAAACCAGACCAAACCGGATCTGACCGGATCAAACCGATGAAACCAGACCAGACCGGATCAAATGATCAGACCAGATGAAAACAGACCAGAGGGGATCAAACCGGATCAAACCGGATGAAACCGAGACCAGATCAACCGGATCAAACCTGACCAAAGCGGATCAAACCGGATCAAACGGATGAAACCAGACCAGACCGGACCAAACCGGATCCGAACGGATCAAACCGGACCAAACCCGATCAAACCGGACCTGACCGGATCAAACCGGACCAAACCGGACCAAACGGATCGAACCGGATGAAACCAGACCAGACCGGATCAAACCAGATCAAACCGCATCAGACCGGATCAAACCAGATCAAACCGGATCTGACTGGATCGAACCGGATGAAACCAGACCAAACCGGATCTGACCGGATCAAACGGACCAAACGGGATCTCACCGGATCAAAGCAGATCAAACCGGATCGAACCGGATGAAACCAGAGCAGACCGGATCTGACCAGATGTGACCGGATCAAACCGGATCACACCAGATCAAACCGGATCTGACCGGGGAAGAAACCAGACCAGACCGGATCAAACCGGATCAAACCTGATCTGACCGGAAGAAACCAGACCAGACCGGATCAAACCGGATCAAACCGGATCAGACCGGATCAAACCAGATCAAACCGGATCTGACCGGAAGAAACCAGACCAGACCGGATCAAACCGGATCAAACCAGATCAAAACGGATCTGTCAAACCGGCTGAAACCAGACCAGACCGGACCAAACCGGATCCGACCGGATCAAACCGGACGAAACCAGACCAAACCGGATCTGACCGGATCAAACCGGATGAAACCAGACCAGACCGGATCAAATGATCAGACCAGATGAAAACAGACCAGAGGGGATCAAACCGGATCAAACCGGATGAAACCGAGACCAGATCAAACCGGATCAAACAAGATCAACCCGGATCAAACCTGACCAGAGAGGATCAAACCGGATCAAACCAGACCAGACGTGATCAAACCAGATGAATCCGGATCTGACCGGATCAAACCGGATGAAACCAGATCTGACCGGATCAAACCGGATCAAACCAGATCAGACCGGATGAAACCAGATCAAACCGGATCTGACCGGAAGAAACCAGACCAGACCGGAACAAACCGGATCAAACCAGATCAAACCGGATCTGACTGGATCAAACCGGATGAAACCAGACCAGACCGGACCAAACCGGGTCCGACCGGATCAAACCGAACCAAACCGGATCAAACCGGACCTGACCCGATCAAACCGGATCAAACCAGACCAGACCGGATCAAACCGGATGAAACCAGACCAGACCGGATCTGAGCGGATCATACCGGATCAAACCAGACCAGACCGGATCTGACCGGATCAAACCGGACGAAACCGGATCAAACCGGACCTGACCGGATCAAACCAGACCAGACCGGATCTGACCGGATCAAACCGGATCAAACCGGACCTGACCGGATCAGACCGGATCAAACCGGGTCAAACCGGACCTGACCGGATCAAACCGGATCAAACCAGACCAGACCGGATCAAACCGGATGAAACCAGACCAGACCGGATCAAACCGGATGAAACCAGAACAGACCGGATCTGAGCGGATCATACCGGATGAAACCAGACCAGACCGGATCTGAGCGGATCATACCGGATCAAACCAGACCAGACCGGATCTGACCGGATCAAACCGGATCAAACGGACCTGACCGGATCAGACCGGATCAAACGGACCAGACCGGACCTGACCGGATCAGACCGGATCAAACCGGACCAGACCGGACCTGACCGGATCAAACCGGGTCAAACGGACCTGACCGGATCAAACCGGATCAAACCAGACCAGACCGGATCAAACCGGATGAAACCAGACCAGACCGGATCAAACCGGATGAAACCAGAACAGACCGGATCTGAGCGGATCATACCGGATGAAACCAGACCAGACCGGATCTGAGCGGATCATACCGGATCAAACCAGACCAGACCGGATCTGACCGGATCAAACCGGATCAAACCGGACCTGACCGGATCAGACCGGATCAAACCGGACCAGACCGGACCTGACCGGATCAGACCGGATCAAACCGGACCAGACCGGACCTGACCGGATCAAACCGGGTCAAACCGGACCTGACCGGATCACACCGGATGAAACCAGACCAGACCGGATCTGACCGGACCAAACCGGATGAAACCGGACCTGACCGGATCACACCGGATGAAACCAGACCAGACCGGATCTGACCGGACCAAACCGGGTCAAACCGGACCTGACCGGATCACACCGGATGAAACCAGACCAGACCGGATCTGACCGGATCACACGGGATGAAACCAGACCAGACCAGATCTGACCGGATGAAACCGGACCTGACCGGATCAAACCGGATGAAACCAGACCAGACCGGATCTGACCGGATCAAACCAGACCAGACCGGATCTGACCGGATCAAACCGGATGAAACCAGACCAGACCGGATCTGACCGGATCAAACCGGATGAAACCAGACCAGACCGGATCTGACCGGATGAAACCAGACCAGACCGGATCTGACCGGATCACACCGGACGAATGAAACCAGACCAGACCGGATCTGACCAGACCAGACCGGATCTGACCGGATCACACCGGACGAATGAAACCAGACCAGACCGGATCTGACCGGATGAAACCAGACCAGACCGGATCTGACCGGATGAAACCAGACCAGACCGGATCTGACCGGATCACACCGGACGAAACCAGACCGGATGAAACCAGACCAATCCGGATCTGACCGGATCAAACCGGATGAAACCAGACCAGACCGAATCAAACCGGATCAGACCAGATGAAAACAGACCAGAGGGGATCAAACCGGATCAAACCGGATGAAACGAGACCAGATCATACCGGATCAAACAAGATCAACCCGGATCAAACCCGACCAAAGCGGATCAAACCGGATCAAACCGGATGAAACCAGACCAGACCGGACCAAACCGGATCCGAACGGATCAAACCGGACCAAACCCGATCAAACCGGACCTGACCGGATCAAACCGGACCAAACCGGACCAAACCGGATCGAACCGGATGAAACCAGACCAAACCCGATCAAACCGGACCTGACTGGATGAAACCGGACCAAACCGGACCAAACCGGATCGAACCGGATGAAACCAGAGCAGACCGGATCAAACCAGATCAAACCGCATCAGACCGGATCAAACCAGATCAAACCGGATCTGACTGGATCGAACCGGATGAAACCAGACCAGACCGGACCAAACCGGATCAAACCGGACCTGACCCGATCAAACCGGATCAACCAGACCAGACCGGATCAAACCGGATGAAACCAGACCAGACGGATCTGACCGGATCAAACCGGATCAAACCAGACCAGACCGGATCTGACGGATCAAACCGGACGAAACCGGATCAAACCGGACCTGACCGGATCAAACCAGACCAGACCGGATCTGACCGGATCAAACCGGATCAAACCGGACCTGACCGGATCAGACCGGATCAAACCGGACCAGACCGGACCTGACCGGATCAAACCGGGTCAAACCGACCAAACCGGATCAAACTGGACCTGACCGGATCAAACCGGATGAAACCAGACCAGACCGGATCTGACCCGATGAAACCAGACCAGACCGGATCACACCGGATGAAACCAGACCAGACCGGATCTGACCGGATGAAACCAGACCAGACCGGATCTGACCCGATGAAACCAGACCAGACCGGATCTGACCGGATGAAACCAGACCAGACCGGATCACACCGGATGAAACCAGACCAGACCGGATCACACCGGATGAAACCAGACCAGACCGGATCTGACCGGATCACACCGGACGAATGAAACCAGACCAGACCGGATCTGACCGGATGAAACCAGACCAGACCGGATCTGACCGGATCACACCGGACGAAACCAGACCGGATGAAACCAGACCAATCCGGACCTGACCGGATCAAACCGGATGAAACCAGACCAGACCGAATCAAACCGGATCAGACCAGATGAAAACAGACCAGAGGGGATCAAACCGGATCAAACCGGATGAAACCGAGACCAGATCATACCGGATCAAACAAGATCAACCCGGATCAAACCTGACCAAAGCGGATCAAACCGGATCAAACCGGATGAAACCAGACCAGACCGGACCAAACCGGATCCGAACGGATCAAACCGGACCAAACCCGATCAAACCGGACCTGACCGGATCAAACCGGACCAAACCGGACCAAACCGGATCGAACCGGATGAAACCAGACCAAACCCGATCAAACCGGACCTGACTGGATGAAACCGGACCAAACCGGACCAAACCGGATCGAACCGGATGAAACCAGAGCAGACCGGATCAAACCAGATCAAACCGCATCAGACCGGATCAAACCAGATCAAACGGATCTGACTGGATCGAACCGGATGAAACCAGACCAGACCGGACCAAACCGGATCAAACCGGACCTGACCGGATCAAACGGATCAAACCAGACCAGACCGGATCAAACCGGATGAAACCAGACCAGACCGGATCTGACCGGATCAAACCGGATCAAACCAGACCAGACCGGATCTGACGGATCAAACCGGACGAAACCGGATCAAACCGGACCTGACCGGATCAACCAGACCAGACCGGATCTGACCGGATCAAACCGGATCAAACCGGACCTGACCGGATCAGACCGGATCAAACCGGACCAGACCGGACCTGACCGGATCAAACCGGGTCAAACCGGACCAAACCGGATCAAACTGGACCTGACCGGATCAAACCGGATGAAACCAGACCAGACCGGATCTGACCCGATGAAACCAGACCAGACCGGATCACACCGGATGAAACCAGACCAGACCGGATCTGACCGGATGAAACCAGACCAGACCGGATCTGACCCGATGAAACCAGACCAGACCGGATCTGACCGGATGAAACCAGACCAGACCGGATCAAACCGGATGAACCAGACCAGACCGATCACACCGGATGAAACCAGACCAGACCGGATCTGACCGGATCACACCGGACGAATGAAACCAGACCAGACCGGATCTGACCGGATGAACCAGACCAGACCGGATCTGACCGGATCACACCGACGAAACCAGACCGGATGAAACCAGACCAATCCGGACCTGACCGGATCAAACCGGATGAAACCAGACCAGACCGAATCAAACCGGATCAGACCAGATGAAAACAGACCAGAGGGGATCAAACCGGATCAAACCGGATGAAACCGAGACCAGATCATACCGGATCAAACAAGATCAACCCGGATCAAACCTGACCAAAGCGGATCAAACCGGATCAAACCGGATGAAACCAGACCAGACCGGACCAAACCGGATCCGAACGGATCAAACCGGACCAAACCCGATCAAACCGGACCTGACCGGATCAAACCGGACCAAACCGGACCAAACCGGATCGAACCGGATGAAACCAGACCAAACCCGATCAAACCGGACCTGACCGGATCAAACCGGACCAAACCGGACCAAACCGGATCGAACCGGATGAAACCAGACCAGACCGGATCAAACCAGATCAAACCGCATCAGACCGGATCAAACCAGATCAAACCGGATCTGACTGGATCGAACCGGATGAAACCAGACCAGACCGGACCAAACCGGACCAGACAGGACCTGACCGGATGAAACCAGACCAAACCGGATCTGACCGTATCAAACCGGATGAAACCAGATCAGACCGGATCAAACCGGACCAGACCGGATGAAACCAGATCTGACCGGATCAAACCAGATGAAACCGAGACCAGATCAAACCGGATCAAACAAGATCAAACCGGATCAAACCTGACCAGACCGGATCAAACAGGATCAAACCGTATGAAACAAGATCTGACCGGATCAAACCGGATCTGACGAGATCTGACCAGATCAAACCGGACCGGATCAAACGAGATCAAACCGGATGAAACCGGATCTGACCGGATCGCACCGGATGAAACCGGATGAAACCAGACCATACCGAATCAAACCGGATCAAACCAGATCATACCGGATCAAACCGGATCAAATCGGATGAAACCAGATCAGACCGGATCAAACCGGATGAAACCAGACCATACCGAATCAAACCGGATCAAACCAGATCATACCGGATCAAACCGGATCAAATCGGATGAAACCAGATCAGATCGGATCAAACCGGATCAAACCAGATCTGCCCGGATCTGACCGGATCACACCGGATCAAACCGGATGAAACCGGATCTGACCGGATCACACCGGATCAAACCGGATCAAACCGGATCTGACCGGATCAAACAGGATGAAACCAGACCAGACCGGATCAATCCACATGAAACCAGATCAAACCGGACCAGACCAGACCAGACCAGATCAAACCGGACCAGACCAGATCAAACCGGATGAAACCAGACCAGACTGGATCAAACCGGATCAAACCGGATCTGACCGGATCAAACCGGATGAAACCAGACCAGACCGGAAACCGGATCAAACCACATCAAACCAGATCAAACGGAACCAGACCAGATCAAACCGGATGAAACCAGACCAGACTGCATCAAACCGGATCAAACCGGATCTGACCGGATCAAACCGGATGAAACCAGACCAGTCCGGATGAAACCGGATCAAACCACATCAAACCAGATCAAACGGAACCAGACCAGATCAAACCGGATGAAACCAGACCCGACTAGATCAAACCGGATCAAACCAGAGCAGACCGGATCAAACCGGATTTAACCAGATCAACCCAGATTGGACCAGATGAAACCGAATCAAACCTGATCAAACCGGATCAAACCAGATCAAACCGGATCTGACCGGATCAAACCGCATCAAACCAGATCATACCGGATCTGACCGGATCAAACCAGATCAAACCGGATCCAATCAGATCTGACCGGACCAAACCAGACCAGACCGCATCTCATCGGATCAAATCGGATCCGACCATTTCTGATCGGATCAAACCGGATGAAACCAGACCAGACTAGATCAAACCGGATCAAACCAGAGCAGACCGGATCAAACCGGATTTAACCAGATCAACCCAGATTGTACCAGATGAAACCGAATCAAACCGGATCAAACCGGATCAAACCAGATCAAACCGGATCTGACCGGATCTGACCGGATCAAACCAGATCAAACCGGATCCAATCAGATCTGACCGGACCAAACCAGACCAGACCGCATCTGATCGGATCAAATCGGATCCGACCATTTCTGACCGGATCAAACCAGACCGGATCAAACTGGATCCGACCAGATCTGACCGGATCAAACCAGACAGGATCAAACCGGATCCGACCAGATCTGACCGGATCAAACCAGACCAGACCGCATCTGATCGGATCAAATCGGATCCGACCATTTCTGACCGGATCAAAGCAGACCAGACCGGATCTGACCGGATCAAACGGATCAAACCGGATCTGACCGGATCAAACCAGACCAGACCGGATCTGACCGGATCAGACAGAATCAAACGGATCTGACCGGATCAAACCAGACCAGACCGGATCAAACCGGACCAGACCAGACCAGATCAAACCGGATCTGACCGATCAAACCGGATCTGACCGGATCAAACCGGATCCGACCTGATATGACCGGATCAAACCGGATCAAACCAGATCTGACCGGATCAAACCGGATCAAAGCGGATGTAACCAGATCAACCCAGATTGGACCAGATGAAACCGAATCAAACCGGATCAAACGGGATCAAACCAGATCTGACCGGATCAAACCGGATGAAAACAGAAGACCGGATCAAACCAGATGAAACCGGATCTAACCGGATCTGACCGGATCTAACCAGATCAAACCGGATCAAACCGGATCTAACCAGATCAACCCAGATTGGACCAGATGAAACCGAATCAAACCGGATCAAACGGATCAAACCAGATCAACCGGATCTGACCGGATCAAACCGCATCAAACCAGATCATACCGGATCTGACCGGATCAAACCAGATCAAACCGGATCCAATCAGATCTGACCGGACCAAACCAGACCAGACCGCATCTCATCGGATCAAATCGGATCCGACCATTTCTGATCGGATCAAACCGGATGAAACCAGACCAGACTAGATCAACCGGATCAAACCAGAGCAGACCGGATCAAACCGGATTTAACCAGATCAACCCAGATTGTACCAGATGAAACCGAATCAAACCGGATCAAACCGGATCAAACCAGATCAAACCGGATCTGACCGGATCTGACCGGATCAAACCAGATCAAACCGGATCCAATCAGATCTGACCGGACCAAACCAGACCAGACCGCATCTGATCGGATCAAATCGGATCCGACCATTTCTGACCGGATCAAACCAGACCGGATCAAACCGGATCCGACCAGATCTGACCGGATCAAACCAGACCGGATGAAACCGGATCTGACCAGATCTGACCGGATCAAAGCAGACCAGACCGGATCTGACCGGATCAAACCGGATCAAACCGTTTCTGCCCGTATCAAACCAGACCAGACCGGATCTGACCGGATCATACCGGATCAAACCGGATCTGACCGGATCAAACCAGACCAGACCGGATCTGACCGGATCAGACAGAATCAAACCGGATCTGACCGGATCAAACCAGACCAGACTGGATCTGACCGGATCAGACCGGACCAAATCAATCTGGATCTGACCGGATCAAACCGGATCTGACCGGATCATACCGGATCCGACCTGATATGACCGGATCAAACCGGATCAAACCAGATCTGACCGGATCAAACCGGATCAAAGCGGATGTAACCAGATCAACCCAGATTGGACCAGATGAAACCGAATCAAACCGGATCAAACCGGATCAAACCAGATCTGACCGGATCAAACCGGATGGAAACAGAAGACCGGATCAAACCGGATCTGACCGGATCAAACCGGATCTAACCAGATCAAACCGGATCAAACCGGATCTAACCAGATCAACACAGATTGGACCAGATGAAACCGAATCAAACCGGATCAAACCGGATCAAACCAGATCAAACCGGATCTGACCGGATCAAACCGGATCAAACCAGATCAAACCGGATCAAACCGGATGAAACCCGACCAGACTGGATCAAACCGGATGAGACTAGACCAGACCAGATCAAGCCGGATCACACCAGATCAAACCTGACCAGACCGGATCAAACTGGATCAAACCGGATCGGACCGGATTAAACCGGATCAAGCCAGTCCAGACCGGATCAAACCAGATCAAGCCAGATCAAACGGGATCGGACCAGATCTAACCGGATCAAACCATATCAAACCGGATCAAACCGGATGAAACCAGACCAGACGGGATCAAACCGGATCAGACCAGACCAAACCTGATCAAACCGGATCAAACCCGATCAAACCAGACCCAACTGGATCAAACCGGATCGGACTGGATCAAACCGGATCAAGCCAGTCCAGACCGGATCAAACAAGATCTAACCAGATCATACCGGATCAGACCAGATCAAACCGGATCAGGCCAGTCCAGACAGGATCAAACAAGATCTAACCAGATCAAACCGGATCAGACCAGATCAAACCGGATCAAACCAGATCAAATCAGACCAGACCAGATCAAACCGGAACAAACCATACCGGACCGGATCAAACCGGATCAGACCAAAGCCAACCAGATCAAACCGGATCAGACCAGACCAGACCGGATCAAACCGGATAAAACCAGATCACACCGGATCAAACCAGACAAACCGGATCAAACTGCATTAGACCAACCCAGTCCGGATCAAACCGGATCAAACCAGACCAGACCGGATCAAACCGGATCAAACCTGATCACACCGGATCAAACCAGTCCAGACCGGATCACACCAGACCAATCCAGACCATACCGGATCAAACAGGACCAGACTGGATCAAACCACATCAGACCAGAGCATACCAGATCAAACCAGACCAGACTGGACCAGACCGGATCAAAAAGACTAGACTGGATCAAACCAGATCAAACCAGACTAGACCAGACCAAACCAGACCAGAATGGACCAGACCGGATCAAACCAGACCAGACCGGATCAAAACAGGTCAAACCAGATCAAACCAGACCAGATCGGAAAAAACCAGACCAGACCAGACCAGATCGTATCAAACCAGACCAGACCAGATCAAAGGAGATCAAACCAGACCAGTCCGGAACAAAGAAGACCAGACCAGACCAGACCAGATCAAACTAGACCAGACCAGATGAAATGAGATCAAACCAGACCAGACCAGATTAAACCAGACCAGACCGGACCAGATCAGATCAAACCAGTCCAGACAGGATGAAAACAGGGTGACAAGTTCTTTCTGACCCTGGGCAAGTCCAGAGGTGCCATCCAGGAGCCAGAGACTGGAGTAAACCACTTAGACTTATTCCTGGTGTTCTACCACACTGTAGTTGAGCTGGTACTCAAACTACGTGACACAGTCCTTCTCACTCTTTCCTCTCCTTTTCAAAGGCGGAGAAGCCTCATCCTGTGTCTGTCTACCATCACCACAGGGTCTACTACCAGACTACCACCAATGTTCCCTTAAAGTCCAAGGACTTTTCAGTTAGTTTGTGGTGAATGATGCCTGGCCTGGGACTCATCCTTCAGGGCAATGGGCACCCCACTGGCCCAGGGCAGGTCAGAACTGTGGTCCCAGAGCCAATGCGTACAACTGGGGACCCGAGGTGCCCAGTTGGCACTCTATCGCTCTTTGACCAAGCTGGTACCTAAAGTGCAAGGCAAAGTCTCCTTAACTTTTCCCACTTTTCTCAAGTAGAAGGAGTCTTGTCCAGTAGCCACCACAGCTGACAATGTGCTGAGTGTCACCTGAAACCAGCAAGTCTCAGTGTGTCACCCAAAACATTGGAGGTAATACCTGGGCATTGCTACTTGTTATTTAGGGCCCAAGAGCTCTTCAATTAGCAGATGATGTATCCTGCCAGGACTGGGTGCTTTCCTTCAAGGCAGCATGTTCCCTTCTGGCCCAGCATGTGTCTAGAAGTGTCATTCAGAAACAAGGGCCTGGAAAGGTGGGTTCATGACTCTGATTGTAGCTTATTCTCCTGTAGCAGAGCTAATAATCCAAGATGCAAGATGAAGTCCTCCTCACTTTTCTCCCACCTCTGCTCAAGTGGAGGAAGGGGTTCTCTTTTAGAGTCACAAGCTTTACAACCTGGGGTTAGGGCAGGGGTGATGCCAGCACTCCTTTAGTTGCCCAGCTGGTGTCCCAGTAGGCAGTATCTGCCCACCCCCTACCCCAACCCTCACCCACTGGTTTTGGGTCCAGTTCAGCCCTAGGACTTGCCTAGGACTTGTAGTCCTTGTGGCCTAGATTTCCTTTAAAGAGTAGTTGGGGTCCCAGAGCACTTTTGTCTATGGAGGCAAGGCTTGTGGGCACTCAAGTTCAGATTGCTATTATCCCCGAATCCCCTCTGGCTAGTGTTGGTTTAAATACACCCTCTGTGGGTGTGCATCAGCTGAGTCTGGTTGGGTTTTCTTTTCTTCTATAACAGGGCAAAACTGACTTCAATGCCTCACAATGGCTATGTACTTTCCCTCTCCCCAGCAAACAGAAACACTTTCCACATCATGCTGCCACTGCCACTGGGTGGCAGAAGGGTGGTGACAGCAATTTAAGACTGATTTTCTTACCTCTTCAGGGTCTCTTTCAGCAATATGATGTTCAACTCAGGTGCTGTGAGAGCACTCACCTGATTTTTGGTTCTTATGAAGGTGTTTATTTTGTATAGATAGTTGTTAAATTGGTGTTCTTGCAGGGGGAATGATTGGTGGAGCCTTCTATTCTGTCATCTTGCTCTGCCCCAATCCAACTTCATTGGTTTTGCTTAAAATTGCTTTGGCTATTCAGTGTCTTTTGTGATTGCATATAAATTTTAGGATATTTTTCTATTTCTGTGGAGATTGTCATTGTTATTGATAGAGATTGCACTGAATTTGTAAAGTGTATTTTATGTCATTATCATTTTAGCAATATTAATTCTTCCAATACAATATCATGAAATATCTTTTCATTTTCCTTGTGTCTTCTTCAATTCCTTTTATCAGGGTTTTATAGTATTCCTTGTATAGATCTTCTACTTCTTTGATTACATTTCTTTTTAGATATTTTATAATTTTTGTAGCTATTGTAAGTGGGATAGTTTTTTTGGTTGCTTTTTCAGATTGTTCACTGTTGGACTACATAAATGTTAATGTTTTCATATGTTGATTTTGGATCCTGCAACTTTACTGAATTTATCAGTTCTAATAGTTTTTTTGTGTATTCTTTAGGTTTTTCTAAGTATAAAATTATGATGACTGTGAGCAAAGCTAATTTGACTTCTTCTTTTCCAATTTGGATATCCTGTATTCATTTCTCTTGCCTAATTTCTTTGGCCTGGACTCCCAAAATTATGTTAAATAAAAGTGGTGGAATTGGGTGTCTGTTTACTTTCCCAGGTCTTAGAGAAAGGGCTTTCACTTTTTCCCCATTTACTGTATTACCTGTGAGTTTGTCATATATGACCTTTAGTATTTTTATGTATGTCCTTTTTGTAACCAGTATCTTGAGATTTTTCATCATAAGTAAATGCTAATTTATATCAAATGCTTTTTAACATCTATTACAACTATAGTATGATATATAATTGTTGATTTTTTTACTGTGATATATCATTTTTATTCATTTGCATATGTTGATCCATATTTACATCTCTGAGATGAATCCAACTTGATCATGGTGAATGGTCTTTTTAATGTGTTTAATTTGGTTTGCTAATATTTTCTTGAGGATTTTTGCATCTGTGCTCCTCACTGATATTGGCCTACAGTTTTCACTCCTACTTGTAATTTTGGCATTATGGTAATATTGGCCTCATAGAATTAATATGGAAGTATTCTCCCATCTTCAATTTTTTGAAGTTTTTGCATTGAATAAGTATTAGTCTTCTTTAAATGTTTGGTAGAATTCAACAGTGAAGATGTCAGGCCTTCAACTTTTCCTTAATGATAAACTTATTATAATTTCAATGTTGTTACTAATTATTAGTTGGTTCAATCTTCATATGTTATATGTTTCCAGGAATTTTTTAATCGTATAAGTTTCACAAATTGTTGGCCTATAGGTTTCCATGATAGCCTCTAATGATTCTTTGTCTTATACTTTTGTAACCTCAGTTGTTTTGTCTCATTTTTCATTCTAATTTGTTGTTGTCTTCTGTCTTATTATAGCTAAAGGCTTACTGGTTTTGTTTGTTTTCAAGCAACCAATTTTCTGTTTTGTTGATATTCTGTATTTGTTTAGTCTCAATTTCATTTATTTTCATTTATTCTGATATTTACCATTTATTTCCTTCAACTAATTTGATTTTGATTTGGATTTTTTTCTTGTTTGAGATATACCATTAGGTTGTTGATTTGAAGTCTTTCTACATTTTTGTATACATGTTTGCTGTTATAATATTTCTGTTTAATGTTGCTTTTGCTGCCTTGGATAGATCGTGGAATGACATATTTTCATTTCTTTTTTAGGGATCAAGAAATTTTAAAATTTACTTCTTAAAAAATTGATCAAGATTGATTTGGCTTCCCATCTTCCAAGAAGCTACATGTATATATCAAAGCTTACGTCTAGATGAGGAAGCAAATACTGCAGAGAGATAGTCAAAATGTCTTTTTACACTCCCCCAGAAAGTGATTGGCAAAATGAGATAACATAGGCAAGGTTTTTTTGTCTGTTTTATTGTTTTTTGGTTTTTTTTTTTTTTGAAATAGCTCTGACAGGCAACAAATAATATAGTGTACGTCTTCTTTAAACTAGTGATTTTAGTGATATCGTCAATTAATAAATTTTTATATCCCCAAGTTTTCAGTCATTCTCAGTAGGAAAGGTTTATGGCAGAACTTTGTGATTTCACTAATCATTTATTTTAAATATTTAAAGGTTTTGAGTAGTAATAGATTCATAAGAAGTTACCAAATAATGTAAGGAGAGGACTTGTGTACTCTTCACCTAGTTTCCCCCAATAGTAATTTTGCATATAACTACAGTATAATTTCAAAACCAGAAAGTTGAAATTGGTATAATCCATGGAGTTTATTTAAACCTCTGTTCTAGATGCACTCATTTACGTTGGCATGTGTTCTGTGCACTTTCATCATCTGTGTGGACTTGTGTAATAACCACCACAAACAAGGCACAAAACTATTTCATCACCACAAGTTTCTAACATGGTGTCCTTTTATATTCACAAACCCATTCCCAATATTTTGGGACTAGCTTTTGTATTCAATATAATTCTTAAGACATTCCATCCAGGCTGTGGCATGTATCAAGTTTATTCTTTGTAATGCTCAGTAGTATTTCATGATACAGATGTATCACAATTTGCTTAATCATTCACATTTAGAAGGACATTTGGATCATTTTCAGTTCAGAGGGTATTACAAGTAAATCTGCTATGAATATTCATGCACAGATTTTGTATAAACAGACGTTTTCATTTCTCTGAAATAAATGCCCAAGCGTGCTATTTCTACAACATATGGTAAGTGCATATTTAGTATTACAAGTAACTGCTGAACTGTCATCTACAGTGGTTATATCATTTTAAATTTCCACTGGTAAAGCGTGAGTATGATCAGCATTTTTCATCTTCACCAATGTTTGGTATTATTGCTATATTTTTATTTTAGCTATTTTGATAGGCATTACGCCTTTTAAAAACATGATAAAGTGAAATAAATATATTTTGTTAGTTACATGAATAGTCAATTTGAAAATTTCAGATATAGTAAAATAAAAATAAAACATGCCTTTGGCTACAGGAATGTGTACTTTTAACGTCATAAGTGAGTAATTGTAAAATCATTAATAAAGTCACAGAAATTAAATAACGTAAAAGTGTTGAACCTGATTCTACAAGTCATAATTTCAAATTTGTGCTCTATTATTTACTTGTTTTTGTGACCTTGGGTATGTCACCTTAACTCTCTGCTCCTCATTTTGTTTATCTGATAGCGAGTATAAAATACCAATTTCCAAAGTTTGAGTGGGAATATAACAAAACAATGCCGTTAAAAACGTATAAACACTAAAAGATAATTGTTATTATAAACTACTTAGTAAATAACACTAATCATGGCTTCATAATTTCTGATAGAGAATTATGATAATGTAGTCTTATAGGAATCAATAAAGCTAAGCTAGATTAGACACGTGTGACAAGAAACAGTTCAGGTACATATGACATGTAAGAAGGAGCAAATATCTTTTATTCTAAATATAACATAGGAGAAATACTGTGATAATACATGTCTGTTCTCTTATTAAGTTTTAAACAATTCAAAATCTAGAGTTCTTTTTAATTATTTTTAATATCTTATAGGTGTATGTATGAGCCATAAGAAACAAAAAAGAGATAAAAAAGAGAATAGCATCCATTTTGGAAACAAATCATCTAAACAATAAATGCGTCTGCTCAAATTGATATGAGAATATAGGAGAAAATTTTTTCTGCAACTCCTCACATAGTATATTGTTTTTGAAATTGTTAAGAATTCTTGCAGAAAATTGCAAGTGATACTGAAAAAACAACATCAGCTTATTTTAAATTGCTGAGCTAGAAGATTTTATAGTGAATACAAGAAACAGGTATTTATTTTTATGATAGCACTACTCCCTGTAATACTACATAAACATTCCAAAATGAAATATTTTATTAATACTAAATAATTCCAATGATGGTGATGTAATGGCCAATTAAAGTAACTTATTTTGTTTGTATTCTGTGGTAATATGAGTCACTTTAGCTATTATTTTCATTGTAAAATGTTGATGATTTTCATGTATTAAAGTCTTCACATTGCCTTAGAATATGTAAAATGCAGTAGTACATAAAATGTTACATCAATTTTATTCTATTAATTGTTTCCATAAACTCTTACATAGGGTGTTATTGCAGAACCTTTCTTAATGAACTTGTTTTATGCTAAGTATATTGTGAATAGTCATTGCTTATTCATGGCAATATTCCTGTCTAATTCAGCTTTAAGATGGTGTCACCTTAGGACTTACCTTAGGTAAAATTATGAACTTTTAAGTTAAGAGTAAGTTTGGTGCTGTGCTCCCTTTCTAACTGCAATATCTCAAATTCCTCCCATTTATCGTGCTATTTAATTATCAGAAAGCAACTCAAAGCAACTTTATAAATAACTTCATATTTCGTATTTGTACTTACCAAAATAAACTGTGTAAATGTAGCCATTGCTTAAACTTTCTTGTTAGGTTTACTCCTTGAGCTTTCCTAGCTCACAGTTGTTCTCTGTCTCTCACCTCATTTTCTCCAATTCTTGGTCCCAATTCTTGAGGGACTTAATCAGAATTCCCTTCCTCTGTTTACACAATGGCACATTTTCATACCCAGATCTCATAGCAAAGAAGTCACATTAAAAGGAGCATTTGCCATCCTTTCTTCCTTAGTGGCTTTATATGGCATATAATTAATCATCTGTATGTTTTTTTCCTACATAAAAAAATTTAATGGCTTTATATTATATTGCTACAAATACATATCATTATATATATATATATATTATATATATGTATGATTTTTTTTTTGACATGGAGTCTTACTCACTCTGTCACCCAGGCTGGAATGCAGTGCTGTGATCTCTTCTCACTGCAAGCTCCACCTCCTAGGTTCACGCCATTCTCCTGCCTCAGCCTCCCGAGTAACTGGGACTACAGGCACCCGCCACCATGACCGGCTAATTTTTTGTATTTTTACTAGAGATGGGGTTTCACCATGTTAGCCAGGATGGTCTCGATCTCCTGACCTCGTGATCTACCCGCCTTGGCCTCCCAAAATGCTGGGATTACAGGCGTGGGCCACTGCACCCAGTCTCATAATAATATTAATCAAGTTTCTACTACTGGACTTTTGGTGGTTTTAGATTTTTCAAAAATTATAAACAATGCTAAAATAAGCTCTCTTATAAATACAGCTCTTATTTTTATCAATATAACACATTTTAGAAATATAATATTTGAGAATTAAAGGAATATTTTTTAAAAAATACTTCTCGGGAGAGTTTTAAAAATTTACAATTGCACACACAAATCAAAACAAAATAAAATCACAAATGTAGACATCCATCAACAGGGTGTAAGACTCAAATCCCTCCACATTTGCCAATCTAGCACATTATAGTTTTTCTTAAAGTTTTATACCATTGGAATATAAAAATATTAATCTTGATATTTAATTGCATTTATTTGGTTATTTTTAGGTTTAAATTTTCTACACACACTACTAATCATTCAATACCTATTATTCTGGAACATGTTTATATATGTGTGTCCATTCTTTGTTTCCAATATGACCAAAAAAACATACTTTAGGAGTATTATTATTTTATTCTATTTTATTTTTTGAGACAGAGTCTCGCTCTGCTGTCCAGGCTGGAGTGCAGTGGTGTGATCTCGGCTCACTGCAAGCTCCACCTCCCATGTTCACGCCATCCTCCTGCCTCAGCCTCCCAACTAGCTGGGACTACAGGCGCATGCCGCCATGCCCGGCTAATTGTTTGTATTTTCAGTAGAAATGGGCTTCACCATGTTTGCCAGGATGGTCTCGATCTCCTGACCTTGTAATCCGCCCTCCTCAGCCTCCCAGGAGTATTATTTTAAAGCAACATGTGTTATGATCAATTAGAAGAGCACCACAATATTCCATGAATGGGTCATGATTACATGAATTTGGGTGTTGAGGGTTCAAATATGAAACAAAGGAAAATGAGAAACTGAATCACAGGTGAATTCATGGACCTCAGGTCAAGTGACTCAGAAAAAGGTGAAACACTGACTGAAGGGAATATTGGTCTGGGATAAAGATCAAGAGTTTATCACTGAAGTTGGGAAGTTTTGCATGGGAGCAGTATATCCAAGCAGAAGTGGTCCATACACAGTTAAAGATGTGGGACACTGTCTGGGTTGAGAGGATAGAGCATATTAATTACCCATAAACACATACCCACTAAACATCACATTTAAATACTCATAGCAGTGTTGTCAGAGACAGAATATATATTACATAACATAAATCTCTCATCACTACCCAGATGGAACGTTATTTATTTGTGACAATTTATGTACTATTTGTACTAATGTAGGTAACCAATGCTGGTATGTATTTCTAAAAATAGGATTTATATCCAGTCTGCCTTGTAAAGTTTTGATGAACTTATATTTATCTTCTATCAGTGAGTTGTGATTATAGGAATATAAGCATATTTTAAAAATTCACCATGTAAAGATTTGAAATGGGAGAATTTGAAAAATTATCCAAATCCCTTATTCTGCTCCAAACTTGTATCCCTTTTCAATTGCAGAAACTAAGTTATCTCTCAAACTAAGATAAGGTAGGTGTCTTCACAGTAGCAACTTCCCTCTAAGCCTGCTCTGCAAATATTTTTCACACCTCCGGCCATGCACCCCAGAAACACAGCATGCTGCAATGGGAAAATAGGTGAACTTGAAAAAACTACAAAAGGCAGAGGGGTAAAATTTAACTACAAAATTGGGATTGCTTCAATTTTGTCAAAAACACAAGATGCATCTGGGAAATGTGTGTTTAATCTGCAAGTAGCAGCCTTTAAGCTGTCTGTCAAGAGAGGGCAGGATAGAAGACAGAAGAGCAAGTGCAGGGCCAGGCAGCTCTTTCTGTCCTTCAGGATTTAGATACTGCCCCCATTGGACTTTAGAAGCCATTTGAAGGAATTAAATCAGAAGCAGAGTCCAGCTTTGAGGAAACAAGTTAGAATGGAAAAAGAAGGTCTCAAGTTGATTTTTAACTATGCAGTTGTAAATATTGGGAATTACTGTAAATGAATGAACAGATTATTGCTGACAAGACTTCCCTGAAGCCTTCCTTGGATGCTGTGGAGCATCTGCACTCTCTAACATGGTTCTGCCCTCTCCAGCCTGCATGTGTCCTGGATAAGATGGTCACAGCCTATTTCAAGGTTTTCCATGATGCTCAGAGGAAGCCAGGATGTTTCATTCTGAATGTTCACTGTATCACTGACTTTTCTGGCAGGCTGAACAGAGTATTAGAACATGCAAAGGCCTTAACTAATACAGCATTATATGGTTTCAAGAAAAAGCCCCCTGCTGTATTCAGAAAGCACAGAAGGTACACTGAAGCATATACTAAATATGTGCTCAAACAAATTTATTATCTACTCTCTTCAATTGCATAATGAAAACTTTTAAGAGTTGTTTAAAACAGAAGCTGGAAAGCCTGGAAACTACATTCAAACTCTATTCGTAATCAATTATGAATGTAAGAAGAGACAAGAACTCAGAATGATTCTAAATAGTAAACTCAAAAGCTGTGTTGTTTTCATTTCAAATAGGTGTGAGTTATATCAAACATGCTGGAATTTCCATATAGGCACATTTCCACACCTATATCTCTAAGTAAACTCATTTCTTCCCTGAATGATGTTGTATATAGAGGTATAAATGTTTCCAGTGTTATCACTATAAATGCAATTTCATATAAAACATGATCGTTCTTTTATTGCTTTTTTGGTGACTATAGGATCATTAAGTTTCAATATTGCCTATCTCTTTTCTAAATAGGTCTTCTAGTAAATCACTTGTATGGTTTTATTTTTTTTCAACGTGGGTTTAAGATTCTTATTGATTACTTCTGGAAAAGCGACATTCCAACAAATTGCATTTGCTGAAAAGATCAATGGCCCATTAGACTGGCATTTTATAAAGACCTAAACTAGATGCTTCACTGGAAGGTCAGAAAAAAATTACCTTTCATAAAGCACCTGTCCAATTGTTCAATATTATACCACAGGGGAAAATTTTTTCCTAACTCCAGCTGGTTATCATTTTATGCTTTGAAACACAAGGATTGATGACCCTTGTAATTTTAGCCTGGCTTGTAAAACTGCACATAGTTTATTATTTATATTCACATAAATGCCCTTTCTATTGTTTTAATCTTCCTGAGATATTGTCCACCATAATTTTCAACAGCATCAGGCTTTAAAAGAAATACTGTAAAAAATGATTTCTGAGAGAAACAAAAATTTGGTAAATACATAGGATGAGTCTACCTGACATTATTGCATTTTAGATTGTTCCACCCTAAATGTGAGATAAGCAGAGCAGGGTGGACAGAAGACAGCTATGGAAACAGTTTATCGTGTAATTTCTATCATATTTTCTTTCTTTACTGTGTTACTGAACAGAAAATGTGACCTGATTCTTCATTCTGCTTACCTTCATAACTAACATTTGTGTTTTCCCCTATCCTCCCAACTAAAAGACGAGAAATATGGCTTAATAATTATGATCCTAAAATTTAAAGATCTGGGATTTCTCCCTAAATTAGTCACTGACCTGCTTCATGGCCTTGGAGAAACTGTTTTCCTTCTATGGGTTTCACTGGTTTGCTGGGTCTTGCCGTCTGCATCATCTGTAGATACTGATGGTTTGTCCTACAAACTCATAGGTTCTCATAGGTTTATTCCTACCAACAATTTCTGACTGGAATTAAGAAAGTCAGATATACAGAGAGTCTCAAGTTGGCCCTGGATTCTAGATGTTTATCAAGTCCCATTTCCTCCTCATTCTTACCTTTATGGGGACTCATGTAAACTCTACTCCATGTCCTTTATTCAGATGTCAATTACTTTAGGGAATTTTACTGGAGTTTCTTCTATCTTTATTTCTGATCCCCATGACCTTGCCATGATCCTTTTCCCCAGGTTCGCAGCCCTTGATGAGTGCTCTGTTCCCAGAGAGTATTACTTATGTAGAATCACAATGCTGCCACACAGTTCTCAAGTATTGTCATTATCAAGGAATAACACACGCTGGGGCCTGTAGGAGGGTGAGAGGTGGGAGGAGGGAGAGTATCAGGAAGAACAACTAATGGATGCTGGGCTTAATACCTAGGTGATGGGATGATCTGTGTACCAAACCACCAAGGCATATGTTTACCTATGTAACAAACCTGCACATCCTGCACATGTACCCCTGAACTTAAAATAAAAGATGGGGAAAACAAATGCTGCCTTCTCATCCTAGCCATGACCATGGGCCTCTTTCTCTGTCAGCAAAAGGATTAAAGTAACTTTCAATTGCCAATCTGTTTAAATTTCTAAAGGGAAGTCCTACAGCTTGCCCTGCTGTTACTTCATTCAAATTCTAACTGTTTCCCATCCCAGCAGCCTGCTGAAATGTACCCAGTAAGTTTCAAGACCAAGATCGTCTGTAATATGATGTTTTTCTTTTGTTATATTAAAAAACTAAATGAGATTAACTCTAAGACCTTGCGTAAATCTCACTTTATATGATGTATTATTTCAATACAATGCATGATATGCAAGATGCACTCATTAAATATCCATTGTTTGAGCAACAATGATACATAAATAGCATGTCATGAATTACAGGTAACTGCATTTTATAAAGAGAAAAATCTGAGCTTTAAATTACTTAAATTAACTCTGCCCTCTAGATAAGATATTTTATTGCTGTTAGTGGTGTAAGATTCATTCATAGCTTAAGCCAAATAAACGACAGAGAGTAACTGTATCCGGTGACCCATCTCATGTGCAGAGACACACATAGACTCAAAATAAAGGGATGGAGGAAGATCTACCAAGCAAATGGAAAAAAAAAAAAAAAAGCAGGGGTCACAATCCTAGTCTCTGATAAAACAGACTTTAAACTTTCTAGACGTTGGTTCAAAAGAAGGTTTTTGTTTTGTTTTGTTTTCAATTCCCCTGCACTGGTATGATATTTGGAAAGAAGATGTCTGAGGGGAGAGGGGAACAGGAGACTAGCATTTCCTCTTATGAAAAGCATATTTTCATCAACACAGGATATATGGTTACGTGGAGGTTATTGTTTAAATGAACAGCTGGTGATGGAGGCTTCTGTATGCTTTTCATGTTCTCTTCAATACTAATAGTCAGAGGAAGACTGGCAATAATAATTTTTTAATCCTTTGTACAAAGTTCTAAATAAAGTACATGTTTGAGTAATTTTATATAATAGGAAACAGAATGCTACACACTACCCAGTGTTGAGGATAAAAATTAAGTAATATACATTTTCTAGTTTATATAATATTATTTAATATAAATAGCTGCAATTTAAATGAAAAGTAAATTATTACATTGAGTTTAAAATACCATATAGTACATATATCTTATTAAATATTATTAATTTTGAAAGTATTGTTAGCACTGTGTTGGCAGGCAATCCACAGATATAGAATACATTTCTCTTCATATTTTCTGGCCCAGTAATCCCCATGTAATGGCTTTAAATTATTCTGCACATTGGATTTGAAGTTATACAGACTGCAGCTACAATTTGGAAAACAGTTCTAACAGTCCTGAATTCCAAGAGAGGGAGAGATGCTGATGTGTAGCTAGTTCAATGTGGTGTGATGATTTTCAAAATTGTGCATAAGGAAAACTTAGGCACTGATTTACGTCCCACAGTCGCTGTCAGGGAAAATTATATTCCATAGAGTGAAATGGGGCTCATTGCTTTTTTAAAACTATCTCTGCAAGTTGTTTTGGGGGGTTGTTCATAACATATCTTAAAAAAATGAACTTTAGGCCGGGCGCGGTGGCTCAAGCCTGTAATCCCAGCACTTTGGGAGGCCGAGACGGGCGGATCACGAGGTCAGGAGATCGAGACCATCCTGGCTAACATGGTGAAACCCCGTCTCTACTAAAAAATACAAAAAACTAGCCGGGCGACGTGGCGGGCGCCTGTAGTCCCAGCTGCTTGGGAGGCTGAGGCAGGAGAATGGCGTAAACCCAGGAGGCGGAGCTTGCAGTGAGCTGAAACCTGGCCACTGCACTCCAGCCTGGGCGGCAGAGCGAGACTCCGTCTCAAAAAAAAAAAAAAAAAAAATGAACTTTAGTAATATTAGCAGAAATTGGAAGTTACACAGAGGACACAGTAAAAGGAAAATAAAGAGTCTCTTTTGAAACATGCTCAAGAGGACATGTCCAGTGAGGATGAATACGTGGATTTCAAGTCTGGGGCCAAAAATATATGGATTTTAAGAAGTCTGCTTGAGGCGAGTCATGTGGAGAGGGCAAAGGCTGAGGAAAGTGTCTAAGAAATTTCTCAACATAAGTAGATACGATGTTTTATCATTAGAAACAATACTCTTGGTCAAATTGAACATTTAATAAATTATTTGCTCTAAATTATATTTCTGGGAGTTTTGTCTCAATCTGTTTGAAACAGGGTGTTTCTATTATTAAAATTAAGTATTCTGATTGAGGAAGAAATTTATGAATATTTTAATTCATAAAATTTTACGTTTTATCTACATAGTCTAACTAATCACACAGAGAGCAATGTGTGTTCATCCATTTCACTAAAATTCAAGATCAGTCATAATTGTCTCTAGAACTAACCAAAGTGTATGCAAAAATTCAAATATACTTTGTACAGGTAGTGTTATCTGGTCTTGAGAAAGAAGGGAGATTCTTTGGAATATTCTGTAACTAATTCAATATAAATTCTATAAAATGGTAAAGAAAAAACAGAAAAAAACAAAAAGTATTCTGAGAGCTACTTACTATATCAGCCTTTGGCTATTCTATAATCACTTTTCATTATGGGCTGAAATTAAATAATTATAAAGCAGGCATAATTTCATAGCTAACCACCTAAATGCTGGAGAGAGTTAAAAGCAATATTAAATGTTAGAGGTAATGGTATTTTTGAATGCAAATGAGTTTCACCTTCTTTTACCTCAAGGGAGAGAAATGCTCAGGGAGTTGTGTTGTCATCAAGAGCAGCTGAAAGGCATCATGATTAATTTGAATTTCTAACACGATGAACAGTAATGAAATATGAGTACATGTAATTCAATACAAGAATTTGTGCACGTGCATGAATAATACATGGTGCCTATGCCTTTTTTTCCTAGCTATTATTGGCCATTTTGTTGTTTTCCCAAAAATACGCATAGAGCAATGACGTGGTATTAGTTCTCCCACCTATCTATAAAAGCCTCTAAATTTTGAAGGCCATGTCTATAATATGATATACATATACTCACAGTCATCCTTTTTTGTATATTTTTAATACAAAGAAGCTAAAGTGTCCCATAGTAAATATTATATATGTATAATTCATGTTTTTTACTTCATAGGAGAAAACCTGGACAATCTAGTGAATTACTTGTGTCACAGGAATACTAGGTAATTTTAATTTTAGTCAGTTTTTATTGTGTGAAAAATATATGCACTTTTAAATTACTCAATTCATTTATAATAATGTTAAAACTTTTTTCCTCTGAAATATGGTAGATATCTTCTTGTAAGCCAATATTTTAAATTCAAATTCATGATAAAAAGTAAAAGACTATGTCTGGCACCGGGTGTTTACTTCAAAATACCAAGCTTCCCATACACAACGCTATGTGTATAAATTAGCACAAACTGCCTATTTATCTGAAAAACTATGATTTTATGATTTTCCAGTTAAAAATTGAATATCTTAAAAGGCATCCATATTAACAATAATAACTAAATTTGCTTAACGTTCTACTATGTTTCATAATATATGGATATGGGGTTTGCTAATTTAACATGGACTCTCTATAACAATTATTATATTATTATTAATTTCAAATTTATAGATAAGAAAACAAATTTCCAGAAAAATTAAGTAATCATCCAAGGGATTTTAGGTAAGTTGTATAATTCTATAGGTGGCAGCATCAAGACATAAACCTATTTCTAAATAGCCCTGAAATCTGATATTTTAATTTATTTTATCAGCTTTTTAAAAAGTGTTTTGTAAAGAGTATCAGTCTTAGTGGAGGCAAATAGATGTTACATGCTAACAAACTCGCCACACAAAATTGACAATACATTTTGTAAATGTTGGATTAAAATTAAACAATTGTTTTACTGTAATATTTCTCAGAATGTTTAATACTTTAATGAGCAATGCAAATTTCCAAGAGAAAAATGGAAAATGTGGCATTTCCTAAACTGATATGAAAACAGATTTCTTTGTCCAAAGGGGACACTTTTTTTGTGAACTATAATTCTGTGTATACTCTAATCTGCTAGGGTGGCAAGATGTGGCATGTTTATCAATCAGATAAGTTATAGCTTACATAAGTATTAAAATGAATATTTTATATGTAAATATACATGCTTATTGACTAGTCAGCAGATCAGATAATTTGGATAAACACACATTCAAATGCGTGTTTGGCCTTTTACCAGTGATGGCTTGGTTCCCCACATTCTGCATCCTGTGTCTTCCTATACACGTGAGGTCACGAATCCTTGACTTACAAGCTCAGCTGTTCTGTTGTCACTAGGATGAGATATCACCTTAATCTGGTAGGATTATCGCCCAATATTCTGTGCCGGTATGAAGTGGCCGGCTGTGCAATGCCAACCTGACTTAGATCTTGCCCTGCGTGGATAACTGAATGATTACTTTGATCTGAATTCTTGCTTTATGTGATAGACTAAATGTTTGTGTTCCCGCAAAATTCTTATGTTGATATATCACTCTCAGTGTGGTAGCATGTAGAGGTGGGGCCTTTGGGAGATAATTAGGTTATGAGAGTAGAGTCCCCATGATTGTGACTAGTGCCATTATGAAAGTCATTCCTGAGAACTCCTTGTCCCTTCTGCCATGTGAAGACAAAGAAAAAAGATAGCCATCTATGAAGTGAGCCCTCAACAGACAACAAATCTGTTGGAACTTTGATCTTGGACTTCTCAGCCTCCAGAACTGTGAGAAATAAATTTCTGTTGTTTGTAAGCCACCAGTCTATGGTATTCTGTATAGGAACCTGAACAACTAAGACATCCTGGTAATACATAATTAATAAATGTATGAAAAAATAAATGCTCAGTATCACTAATCATCAAAGTATTGGCAAATAAAGTGACACTAAGAAAAATAATAACTTTAAAACATTATAATATTCAGTATTAAATAGTACATGCTTAAAAAGAACATATTCTTACCCTACAACTGAGAGTGTAAATCTGTGTACTTTTAATAGGGAATTTTGCAGTATAAATCAAAACATACAAAAGGTTTCGTAACGTGAGAGACAGTTATTTTCCTGGAAATAAATCTAAAAATAATTTCTGGCAAATATTTATGTAGAAGATGTTTGTTGAATTTTTATTATGATAGTGAAATTTCCAAATGAAAACATGAATTAGGTTATGTTCATGCAATATGAAATACTATCTAGTTACTCAATGATGTTTACAAAAATGTAATGACATGAAAATTGTTTATAATATTACGTGATGTTAGATATAAAGAACATTTATATACAATTTTCTTTTAACTTGTGCCAATATGCAAAAAAAGGTTCTGATATATTTCCACAAACTGTTTATGAGTGGTCAAGTTATTTTATTTTTTTGCATTTTTGATTTAAATAAGATCCTCCACCCAAAGTACTGTAAAAGTATGCAATCATAGCAATATATGATTAGGTAAACACTTCCATGATATTTTGACAAACGCACTTATTTAGTGAGTTATTTTCAAATCACATTTTTTTCCACAATTGTATAGAAAAACCTTAACCACTGTATTTGTATTTTCATTCTCAAAGCTGCTTTGGAATTCAAAATGTCAAATGGTAACATATCCTTTAATTTTTACAATTGTCACTTTCTTTTTTACTATATTTTATTTCAATAGTTTTTGGGAAACAGGTGGTTTTTGGTTACATGAATAAATTCTTTAGTGGTGATTTCTGAGATTTTGGTGCACCCATCACCTGAGTAGTGTACACTGCACCCAATGTGTAGCCTTTTATTTCTCACCCTCCTCTCACCCTTCCTTGCCAAATCCCCAAAGTCTATTATATCATTTTTATGTCTTTGCATCCTCATAGCTTAGCTCTCACTTATAAGTGAGAACATAGGATATTCGGTTTTCCATTCCTGAGTTACTTCACTTAGAATAATGGTCTCCAGTTCCATCCAGGTTTCTGCAAATGCCATTATTTTGTTCCTTTTTATGGTTGAGTAGCATTCCGTGGGTACATATACCATATTTTCTTTATCCACTTGTTAGTTGATGGATATTTAGGCTGGTTCCAAATTTTTGCAATTTTGAATTGTGCTGCTAAAAACATGTATATGCAAGTATATTGTTCATTTAATGACCATTTTTCCTTTGGGTAGATAACCAGTAGTGAGATTGCTGGATTGGATGGTATTTCTACTTTTAGTTCTTTAAGGAATCTCCATACTGAATGGACAATTCTCAAAAAAAGATATATGAACTGTCAAGAAACATATGAAAAGATGCTCAACATCACTAACTATCAGGATAATGCAAATTAAAACCACAATGAGATACCACCTTACTTCTTCAAGAATGTCACTTTCTTAATGTTTGTTCTTAAAGGAGGGTTTTACAAATGTGCGCCTTGCAAATCTTGACTACTGCATCTAACTTTTAGTTGTCTTAGTATCTATGCAAATTAAATCTTTATACCCTAAACTTCTACCATTATATTTCTACCAATTTTTGTATATATACATATCTACTTGAAAATAGTCACTTCAGGAAAACCATGTTTAAAATCCTACAGTGGTTTTCCATTGTTAGGCAAACTATCTTCAACCTTATCAAACAAAGCCAGATCAAGTCCCAACAGCTTGAATACCTTTCAAGAGAGTCCAAGGACTGTCCTTGGTGTCCTTGTATATCTTACTACCAGTTCTGCTTTTCTGAGCTTCTAGCGCTGATAGCATTGGAACCTCATTTCCTATTTCTAACCTGCCTTCAATCTCACTAGTTCAAAGAGACTCTTTATGTTACCAGTAGTCTAATATGATAGGTTTCTCTCTCTTTCTTTCTCTCTGTCTCTCTCTCTCTCTCTCTCTGTGTGTGTGCGTGTGTGTGTGTGTTGATTGTGACTGTTAATTTGCTTGAATATTCTTTAGTCTTCTCAGTAAGGGCTTACTTTATTTCAGTGGATATTATTCTAGGAATGGGAGCCAAACTTTCAACGTTTCAGAGTTCTCTGGCTTCCATCCCAATTTCTACATCACAATATTTGCTCAGACTCAGAACAGAGAAATTGCTCAAATAATGAGGACTGATTCACTCAGGAGCCATATCTACTTTTAAAGTATCATTTGTACCAGGCAGAATTTCAACTTGCTTTTGTATTTCAACTTGCTTTTATACTATTTTATATTTAGATACAATCTTTTCAATAATTCTCAGTAATTGATAGCCTCCCTTCTCACAAGAATATTTCAATTAGCTTCTTACGATAACTATTTACTGCAGGCACCTTAGAAGAAGTCTGCCACTACAATGACATTCAGAATAGTGATTTAATTTCCTGGCTCACGAGTTAGGCCAGGAATCACAGTCTTATTATGTTTCAAGGAATTTTTGATAAGAAATACTTGCTTTAAAATATTCAAACTGCCTGAGCCCTGCAGGGTGCTAGAAATTTAGGACATACTTTACAACTACTCATTTACATCTAGGCTACAATAAAATCAATTTTTGGAAGGAAGTGGATGATAGAGGGTTGGCAGGGGCAGAGTAGAAGCTTTTAAAATTCAAATAGTCTGTCTGTAAAAATTTGACATTTCACAGAAAACACAAGAAAAAAAGAACTCTAATGAATCACAACTTTTCAAAAAATAATTAATTTTAGAGTTTATCATTTTTCTTCCTAGCCACCTACTGTAAAATAAACACTGTTCATTACAGTTTTTCATATTAACTTGTTTTATTTCAATCTCAGAAAAACTGCAGAAAGTAAGTGTTGCTAATCTGGGCTTTTAAATTTGCAAAATGCTCTGAAGTCAAGTGATTGGTCCAAGGCCACGTAGATTTCACTCCCAAACCGATGTTATTTTTATTATATCTCACCTTGAGTAAAACCAATAAATATCCTGGAAATTATTATCCTATGCAGATATTAAATAAATTGTAGGTAATTGTTTCAAGCATTACTACTGAAAATTTTTGAGTACATTGGAACAATGTTAGTATATTTCTGAGTATAAAAGAAATGTAAGTGTGTGCTCATTTTAAAATGGGGGGATATACAAAATAATACAAATATAGAAAAGATTAAGAAAATATTAACTAGTGAACCTATTACTGAGAGGCTATCAGAGTTACTGTGGAGTGCATGCCCCTATGAGATAAGCTGCTCATTACCATCGCCATTTATCTTTTAATAAATTTTGGACTATAAAAAAAACCAGTTGGAGCTGGCTCCATCCCTATTGGAAAGCAAATATATAGCCATTTATAAAAGGTCAGTGACTTTTCTTTTTTTTTTTTTTTTTTTTTGAGACTGAGTCTCGCTCTGTCGCCCAGGCTGGAGTGCAGTGGCCGGATCTCAGCTCACGGCAAGCTCCGCCTCTCGGGTTTATGCCATTCTCCTGCCTCAGCCTCCCGAGTAGCTGGGACTACAGGCGCCCACCACCACGCCTGGCTAGTTTTTTGTATTTTTTAGTAGAGACGGGGGTTTCACCGTGTTAGCCAGGATGGTCTCGATCTCCTGACTTTGTGATCCGCCCATCTCGGCCTCCCAAAGTGCTGGGATTACAGGCTTGAGCCACAGCGCCTGGCCAACTTTTCTTAAAAACACATATAGCTTATATGTATATGGTGAGCTTACATCATAGTCTAATCTCAAACAGAGAAGGTGAGATTTCTGGCAGAATCAAGAAGTTTACAGATAGTAAGTACTCCACAGAGGACGGTAGGGACCTTAAGAAGATAGAGTGAAAAAAAGAATAGCCTTAAACGTTTTTAAATTGACAGATAAAATTGTATGTATTTACCATGTACAACATCATGTTCTGAAGAATATATACATTGAGCAATAAATAAATCTAGGCAATCAACATATACATTATCTCACATAGTTATTATTTTTGTGGTGAGAACGTTAAATCTACTCTCTTACCATACAATAGAATGTTACCTATAATCACCCTGTTGTAAAAGAATACAATAGAATGTTAACTATAATCACCCTGTTGTAAAATACATCTTTCAAACTTATTTCTCCTCTCTAGCTGGAAATTTATATCCTTTAACTGCCACTTCCCCAATGCCCTCTCATCTCCCCAACTTATCCCCACGCTACCCCCATTCTTGGTAACCACTACACTACTCTCTAATTCTGTGGGTCAAAGCTTGAAATTCCACATATGAGTCAGACTGTGTGATGCTTATCTTTCTGTGCTTGGCCTATTTTTCATATAACACTGTATCCAAACTGTTACAAATGACAAGATTCCCTAATTTTTATGGCTGAGTAGTATTCCATTGTGTGTGTATACACCATATTTTCTTCATCCATTTATCCTCTGATGGACAATTAGGATGGTTCTGTATCTTGGCGATTGTGAATAATGGTGCAATGAACATGGGAGTGCAGATATCGCTTCACCATACTAAATCCATTTCCTTTGGATGCGTATCCACTAGTGGGAATGCTGGATCATATAGTAGTTCTATTTTCAGTTTTTTTGAGAACCTCCTTACTGTTTTCCATAATAGTTATAGTAATTTACATTCCTACTAACAGTGTGTGGAAATCCCCCTTTCTCCAGATCCTCACCAACACATTATCTTCTGTCTTTGGATAATATCCATTCTAGCAGGTGTGAAGTGATACATCATTATGGTCCTAATGTGCATTTCTCTGAGGACTAAGCATTTTTTATAAACTTTTTGGCCATTTCATGTCTTTTTTTGAGAACTATTCATATCCTTTGACTATTTTTTAATCAGTTTTTTTTTTTGCTATTGAGTTGCTTGATTTCCTTATATATTTTGAATATTAACCCCTTATCAAATGTATATTTGCAAATATGTTCTTCCACTCTGTAGGTTGACTCTTTATTGAGTATTACCATTGCTATACAAATGCTTTTTATTTTAGTGTAATACCATTTGTCTATTTGTGCTGTTGTTGCCTGTGTTTCTGAGTTCATATCCCAAAATTTATTGTCCAGACAAGTATTATACAGTTGTTCAGATACATTTTCTTCTAGTAGTGTCACAGTTTCTTGTTTTACATTTAAATCTTTATTTTGACCTGATTTTTCTATATGGCATGAGATAATGGTGTAATTCTTCTGCATATCAATGTTCACTTTTCCAAACACCATTTAGTGAAGAGGCTGTCCTTTCCTCAGTGTGTGCTTTTTGCCACCTTTGTCAAAAATCAGTCAACTATAAATATGTAGATTTAACTGGGCTCTCTATTTTCTTCCATTGGTCTATGTGTCTGTTTTTTATGCCAGTAATCATTCTGTTTTGATTATTGTATCTTTGCAGTATATTCTGAGGTCAGGTAGTGTGATACTTCCAGGTTTGCTCTTTTTGCCTAAGATTGATTTGACTATTCAGGGTCTTTTGTGGTTCCACATACATTTTAGGATTGTTTTTTGGTCCATTGCTGTGAAGAATGTCATTTGTATTTTGATAGAGATTGCGTTGAGTCTGTAGATGGCTTTGGGTAGGATGGACTATTTAACAATTGGATTCTTTTAATCCATGTACATGGGATTTATTTCTCTTTATTTGTCATCTTCAATTCCTTTGATCCATGTTTTATAGCTTTTATTTTATAAATCTTTCACTTCCTTAGTTAAATTTATTTCTAAGTAATATTTTGGTAGCTATTATAAATGAGGTTGTTTTCTTGATTTCTTTTTCAGATAGTTTGCTATTAATTTATAGAAACACTACTGATTTTTATATGTGGATATATCCTGAAACTTTATTGAACTTGTTTATTAGTTCTAATAATTTTTTGGTGGATTCTATAGGGTGTTGTTTATATAAGATCATGTCATCTGTAAACAGACACCATTTAACTTCTTCCTTTCCAATATAGATGCCTTTTATTTCTTTATCTTGCCTAATGGCCCTGGCTAGGACTTCCAGTACTATATGAAACAGGAGTGGTAAGCATGGTAAGAGTGGGCATCTTCGTTTTGTTCCAGATCTTAAAGAAAAAGCTTTAAGCTTTTCCCCATTAAGAATGGCATTAACTGTGGTTTGTCATATATAGATTTTATGTCTTAAAGTTTTCAATGAATTATACCTTATGTTCTTCCCACACTCAACTGCTCTTTTGATATCAATTAGACTTCTGGTTAAGAACTTGAATACTTCCCCTTGGTGCTTATCCTGGGGAATTGCTTATTTTGGAACAATAATTACTTCTCAGTGTTCCTATGGGACCTCCTTTGGGGACAAAGTGAAGATAATCAGTCTTGCCTCCCCCCTCTTCCCCATTACTCAGTGAACTTATCACTGCTTAGATGCAACACCAGAGATAAACATTGTCAACACGAAAGTTACAACATGTGTAACTTTCTGACTTCCAGTCACACGTAGAAAGGAACAGACTTAAGAGAAAAAAGAAATGATATGGCATAATATACTTTTATAAATTGTTACTATTAGTTAAGATTATATCAAAAACAATTATTATATTATGAAACTCCATGAAATCATGACATTAAAGCTAAATAAAATTTCTTTATATGGAATTTCAGTAGTGATAATATTTTACTCATTTTTATTGAAGATGCTACCAATTTTTTTGTTTTTATTTTATAAACGTAATGAACATACCTTATGTAGAATTATGTGTTTATTCTTAGAATATAATCTCAGGAGTTGACTTACTGGGCATAAGATATTAGCACTCAGAATATACTCTTGCTATACATTACCAATTTGACCTCCAAAGAGAGTTCTTTCCATAACTGCTGGAAGCAGAAAAAGACTATCTTTTTACTGAACTGTGGCCACCACTGAATATTATCATTAAAAATGTATCCAGTGTCTTAAATTTATTTCAATTATTAAGACCAACAGTTTTATATTTATTTACTGTTTCCAATTTTTTCACTTATGAAAAATAATAAAAATGCTTACTTTATTTTTATTATGATGGATTATGAAATTGTCAGCACCACTCCCAATTTTCAAAAAGTCATTACTAAGGAGCAGCATAGTAGCAGCAATAAAATGAAAGCACTTTGGATACAGAAATATAGGGTTCAAATTCTTGCTCTGATTCTTTTTAAAAAAATTTTTGTATTATACGTTAAGTTCTGGGATACATGTGCAGAACGTCCAGGTTTGTTACATAGGTGTACATGTGCCATGGTGGTTTGCTGCACCCATCAACCTGTCATCTACATTAGGTATGTCTCCTAATGCTCTCCCTCCCCTAGGCCACTACCCTCTGACAGGCCCCGGTGTGTGATGTTCCCCTCCCTGTGTCCATGTATTTTCATTGTTCAACTCCCACTTATGAGTGAGAACATGCGGTATTTGGTTTTCTGTTCTTATTTTAGTTTGCTGAGAATGATGGCTTCCAGCTTTATCCACGTCCCTGCCAAGGACATGAACTCATCCTTTTTATGATGGCATAGTATTCCGTGTTGTATGTGTGCCACATTTTCTTTATCCAGTTTATCATTGATGGACATTTGGGTTGGTTCCAAGTCTTTGCTATTGTGAACAGTGCCACAGTAAACATACGTGTGCATGTGTCTTTATAGTAGAATGATTTATAATACTTTGGGTATATACCCAGTAATGGGATTGCTGGGTCAAATGATGTTTCTGGTTCTAGATCCTTGAGGAATCGCCACACTGTCTTCCACAATCTTTGAACTAATTTACACTCCCAGCAACAGTGTAAAAGTGTTCCTATTTCTCCGCAGCCTCTCCAGTGTCTGTTGTTTCCTCTCCAGATTGTAACACATTCATCTCCAGATTAATCTCTGAAATGAATATTCCTGATCTTTAAAATGGTAATAATCTTTTCAAATCCTTGTGATTTCTGGGTACCCTAAATGCAGTACACACACACACACACACACACACACACACATATGTGTATAGTAAATACATATATATATATTTTTGTTGCCAGTATATAGAGCAAACATTTTATTAAATACAGTTTATCAAATTAAGCAATTTTATATTGCCTTTATTGCTTCAAATTAATTCTAAATGTTTTGTTCCCTTTAGAGTTGCTCAGTTTTCAAGACTTTTAAACAAATTGTTGTTGTTTGTTTTGTTTTCAATATATCTCAATGTTCTGTAATGAATGTGGATGGAGGAAAAGGAAAAGATATAGAAATTTAAAGAGAAGTTGTGTTTGGCAAAGTACTTCTTTGAAGAGTTGAATTCATAGTGACTACCTTCTAGAACAATTTAAAGGGGCTGATGGCTCCATTCTAATCCATATAAAAAGAATGATGCTACTGGAAGTTATGTGAATATTTGGTAGATATTATATTTATGTGTGTTTTTATGGGAGATATTTAGTAAACAAACACATTTGTTATGGGAAAATATGGAAGACATTCAGTAAACAACCAAGTAAAATGTATTAGATTGTGTTAAGTGTCATGATAAGTTGACCCTTGAGTAGAGATACCTGAAAGGGGCAAAAAAGATGTACCATGCATCTATTTTTAAGAAGTATGTTTGATGAAAAACACATAGCAAGTACAAAGGTTCTGAATCAGGAGCATGCTTGTTGTCCTAAAGAATAGTCAAGAGGCTAATGTGACTGGATAAAGTGATCAAGAGAGTTGTAGGAGGCGAGGTGGTCAGACAGGTAGTAGATGGCCAGGTCATACCTTGTAGGACATTTTAAGAACTTCACTTTTACTCTGATTGAGATAATAAAACATTGGAGGCTTCTGAGCAGAAAATGGCATGACCTGACTCACATTTTAAAGGTATCCTTGAAGTTCTCTGTTAATAACTGAACGTAGGAAGCAAAGGCAGAATGAGGAAAGCCACTTAGAATAGCATGGCAGTAATTCTGGGGGAAGCTGATTGTACGTTATATCAGGACGGCAAGAAAGGAATTGGATACTAAATGAAAATTGAAGGAAGAGGGAACAGGATCTGCAGGTCCTATAGATGTGGAGTATGAGAGAAAGCAAGGTTAATCTCGATAATACTCTTTAAAAATATATGCCTGTGATAGCTTTAAACTTGTCCAGTTTTCATCTTAGATGAGATACAAAGATCTGATATGAATTAGTACTCATTCTATACGACCCTTATTAAATTATATGTTCTTAATTATTTATTAGATATTTAAATTTTCTCTTAATAAATTTTTAAAGTGAGTTCATATCTATCAGGTTTACTGTGCGAAGTATTAGGGTAATTTTGACTAAAAACATAGGTCGTATCAGTGTGTCTACAACCATTATGGTGAGGGGATGATAACACTTGCAAATAAAATTATTGTAATTTATTAAGATCATTGATGATAAATAATTCTTTTACATTTTAATTAAAATGTAGTATAATTGTTTCTGTCAGGCAAATCCTTTCAATCCCTTGTTGTGAACTTAACATTTTCGCATCCTCGCATAATTCTGACAATTAAAAAAAAATCTAAACAGATATAAAATTCAGAATTCTTTTTACTCCGTAAGTAGAAAAGGAATGTAACTGAGATATTGTTAGAATTTCATCTTATGTTTGTACTTGCCCACATTTTGAAAAGGCAAAATTATACTCTAAACTTTAAATTGGTTTTTGTTCTTTTTTAAAAACATTTTTTGAAATAATTATATACAAAAAAGGGTACAGAGTCTCATGTACCTTTTGCCCAACTAACCCCAGTAGTGGCAAGTTATGTAACTGTAGTACAATGCTAAAACCAGAAAACTGACATCTATGTAGAATTATTAACTAGTCTACAAACCTTATTCAGTTTCCATGTTTAAAACCTGAATTCATTTGTGTGTGTGTGTGTGTGTGTGTATGTGTGTGTGTGTGTTTGTGTGTAGGTTCTGTGCAATTTTATTTCAGGCTACTGGAATCAAGACACAGAATATTTTCATTATCATGAAAGAACCCTTCTCATAACCTCCTTGTATTTACATGTATCTCCCCGCATTTTCATCCATGCTCCTAGCAACCACTAATATATTCTGTATCTCTGTGGTTTTGACATTTTGAGAAGGCTGTATTAAAGGAATTCTACAATATGTAAACTTTGGATATTTTCTTTTTTCTATTAACATTCATGTGGAGATATTTGTGCAAATATAAGTTCATTTCGTAGACCTAGATATCTAAAAGAGCAATTGCTGAGTCATATGTTGACTGCATGTTTAGTTTTATAAGAAAATGCCAAGCTATTTTCAAAGTGGTTATAACAGTTCACATTCTCATCAACATTGTATGAGAGATCCAGTTTTTCTGCATCCTCACAAGCATTTGCTATTATCACTGCTTTTTAATTTAACTGTTCTGATATGTGTGTAATGATATTTTATTATTGTTTTTAATTTCATTTCCCTAAAGGCTAATGATAGCCTTTTCATGTACATATTTGCCATATGTATTTCTTCTTTGGTAAAATGTATGTTTGTATACATATCCATTTTATAATTGAATTGCTTGTTTTGCTGTTGAGATTTGTGAATTATTTGTATATTCTAGATACCAGACTTTTTCAGATATGTGGTTTATAAATATTTTTTCTAAATCTGTAGTTCTCCTTTCCTTTCTTTTTCTTAACTGGGTCTTTCCTAGAACAAAATGTTTACTTTTGATGAAGTACAATTTATTATTATTTTATGAATCATCATGTTTTTCATGTCATGTATAAGAATCCATTATTTAGTGCTTAGTTCCAAAGATGTTCTCCCCTGCTTTCTGCTCAAAATTTATTAAGTTTTACATTTTAGTCCATGACTTATTTTAATTTTTGTGTATGTTGTCTGGTTTATGTAAAATTATTTTTTCTTATTTTTCCTTTTTTGTCTACTGATATCTAATTGTTCCAGCACCATTTATTGAAAAGCCTATCCATTATTCATTTTAATTGCTTTTGCACCTTCCTCAAATATGGACTGGTCATATTTGTGTCAGTCTGTTTCTGCATTCTCTATTCCATTGACCAATGTCTATTCCTTCAGCAAAATCATATTGACTTAACAACTGCAAACATATGATAAATCTCAGCATAAAATTGAGCAATTTTTCTCACTTTGTTATTGTTTTTAAAATTTTTGTTAGCATTTTATGTTAGTTCCTCACTCTTTCCACTGAAATTTAAATATAAACTTTTCTATATAAAACATTGTTCTAGGATTTTGGTAGGTATTGTGTTAATCTGCATATCAATTTGGGAAGAAGTGACATTATTACTATATTAGATCTTCAATTATTTAAGTATGATGCCTCTATATTTACTTAGATCTTATTTCATTAATTTTATTGGTATCTGGTAAATTTCAGCATATAGAACTTGTATGTGTTGTACCAATTCAATTATATTTATAACTAGATAATTATTTTACCTTTATAAGGAGTGATTATAAGTAGTATTATTGAGTCCATCCAGTGACTGTTTATTTTATTTTTAAGTTTTGAAATTTTACTTTAATAATTACTGTATCTTCTATTTATTAATATTTACTCATATTTTCTATTATATTATTTTTAAGTGTGTTGATAATCACATGTTGAAGCATTTTTATGATGGCTGCTTTAAAATTTTTATCAGATTATTCCAACATCTATTTTATCTCAGTGTTGTTACCCATTGATTGTCTTTTCATATTCAAGTGTGGTTCTCCTGGCTTTGGGTATGATGAGTGACTACTGATTGTGCACTAGACATTTTGGATATTATGTTCTAAGATGTTGGATCCTCATTAATCTCATTTTTAGAACTTAAGTCACTCTGTGTAGGTGTTACATATAGGTTCAGGTGGAGGCAAATATTCATGTCCCCACTAGGCCCTGTTAAAATCATACTTATAAATGTGGAGCATTGATTCACACTGCCTCACGGAAGAGGATTATGGAAGAGAACAGTTCTCCCCTGAATCACACTAAACCTTCCCAGTAAAAGCAGTTTCAGTTAGCACTGTCTCATTCACTCAGTAGGGGTGTAAGCTCAGTCCACTTGGGCTCTGCTGACATCAGAGAGTGGAAAATGAAGCTTTTATCCGGTATCACTTCATTTCACTTTATTGCCTGGTGGAGGGCAGAAACTCAGGTTCCATCTGGATCCTGCTCACACTAAGTTGGAGGAGGGGTAGAGTGCCAACTATAGTGCCTCCTCAAAACACTTCATTCCACCTTGTTGCTGCCAGGTCAAAATGGAAGCTTGGTCTAAGCTGAGTCCTATGAATTAGGAGGTATATACGTGAAGCCAAGTGAGAGTGAAGTTTCAGCTCTCTGGGAGAACCTGACAACACTGAGGAAGGGCTGGGTGTAGGGGAATGCAGACTAGCCCCGCCTTGTTCCACCTCCTTCACTCTCGATGTAGCTTGTGTTGTGTGTGCTTATTTATGTAAACTTCGGAGAAAATTGGCGAGTTATATACTTGTGCCATCAAGGACTTAACAACTCAATGATTGCAATGGCATCCTTCAGGAATGGTTTCAAACAATTCTTGAGTTGCTTAAAACCATTCCTGACTGATGCCATTCCAATCATTACAAGATTCTTGCCATTCTCTCTGGACTCTTTTGTATGTAGATGGATGTAATTTTGTGTTATAAAGTATTTTGCTAGCATATAGTTTATTTTTGTTTAAAAGCTTTAAAACATCAATCCCTTTTTATGTATGAATATGAGGCACTATTTAAATAAAAAATTAACTCTAAGGAATTCTTGTGACGTTATTGAATCAGTTGGTTTTAATGTCAGTATATATGTAGATTTTGAATATCATACTGAATGCAAGATCGAGGATTAATGGGGAAAAAGTAGTAAGATTATCTAAGTGGTGTTTACAGTGTGTTTCTGAAGAGATGACTTAATTTCAGGAAATTACTCATGCCTGAAATTAATTCCTGTAATAGATTTGTTTGTTGCCTTTGGAACAGCTGTGGCAGTATTTGAGCTCACCTTGCCTCCTTTTGAAAAGAAAATCTAGTATTTACTTCCTACTTACTGCATACAATTTTATTCCATAATTAATGAAGTACAACATAAAAATTAATTTGAATATCTTGGAAAACTAGGAAGAACTATATTCAAAGTATTGTTATTATTAAAATCCTTAAATAAGAAGTTACCATCATATTTAAAATCAATATCACTTTTTATACCAGCTGCCCACTGTGTCATATCAAGCAAGTTTATCATTCACTGTTGGAATCGCTCCAGCTGTGAACTCTCTAAGATGAGTTGTTCTTTGCTTCAAACCATTTGGGAAGCTACCTCTCTACTCCCATGATGTGAAAATGATTCTTCTGGCAATTATTCAGCAGATTTTTTAAAAATAAAATACCCTTTTTATCAAAAGGCTAACCCCTGCTGTTATAACAAATATTACTTCTTTTCATTTAATGCTACAAGAGGAAATTATGGTAAACAGAAGCTGTTTTCTCCTGCATAAAATAAGTTACAAACTCATGACTTATTTCTCTGGAAACACTTTAAAGCAACAGTATATCTGGCATGTGAAAATGATGACTCATTATTCAAATAAAAACTCTTGCTTCACAGACAGTAATAAATGTGTCTGACACAGCTATGGTTTGAAAACATGAATCTATTTGTAATTTTTAAATGCCTTGCTAAAATAAAAGCAAAATGTAACAATGCACAGCACCAGCCAGAGATACATGCGAATCCTGTTTGAATGTTCAACAAACTGAATGTAATTTTGCATTTCATGAGTTTGTGGGTTTTGTTTGTTAGTTTTTTAAAATTTAGGATCACTAGAAAATTAGTTAGCTTTTGTTTTTTTCAGTTTATTAGACCCTGTTACATCACACTAATTTTTAAAGAACAACTGAAATACAGAGTAAAGCTTTTCATTTTGAATATCAGCCAATATTGTTATAATGTCCTTTTTATTCATTGATGAAGCATTTCATGGCATGACTAACTTTATGGTCCCAAATTACAATGTGCTGCTTGAGTCAGAGTTTTCCTGGTATTCATTGTCAGGAACTCAGAGACTCCATGAGAGCTGTAGAAGAAGCCAGGAGCTGTCTCTAAAAGTGATAATGTCTATTTATCAGTTGAGAACCTGGGAGCCTCCCCTTGATTTGTTCATTAAGGCTTATCATAGGCTCTATTAAGCCCATTGTCAAGCAAAGAAAAACTCTCAGAACTGCCAAAGACAGTATTAGTTTACTACAAAATTCTCAGAATGTGTGCTGTGATTCATAGATCAGGTCTTATGAGACTTGCATATCTGCTTCAAGATATATCAGGCCTATGAACCTGTTAAGTTATAGACTACCATTTGGTAGATCCTCCTAACTAGTGAGCCTGGACCTTATAGAAAGTCTCCTTTTGCACTGTGGCCCATTCAGACATGGAAGCCTTTTGCATTATTTGGCAAATTAGTTAAGAACTTACGTCCCTAATTGGAACATAGTTCCAATACAATGCAAAAGACCCCAGCAAGCATTGTGCTTCCCTCTTAACACTAAAATATTGAGCAAGAAAAAATTTGCTATGGAAAGTATCATCCAGTATGCCACAAACTTTGGTAAATTGGCAAAATTAAAGAGTTTCATGGGAAATTACTCACTGTAATACATGTGCTATGCCAAAGTATCTAGAAAGCTCTTGTTCTTAAAATGTTAGATTTGGCCTAGGACCCCACCATTCATCTCCTAGATATATACCCAGGAGAGATAATAACATAGGTCCACACAGAGACTTTTGGGCAAATTTTTGTCATAGCATTATTCCTAATAGTCGAAATATGGAAATAATCCAAATGTCCACCAACTATTGAATGGAATAAATAATGTTCTATATCCATACAATGTATTATTTGGCAATAAAAATGAAGTACAGGTACATGTTGCAACATGACTGAACTTTCAATATATTGTGCTAAGTGAGAATTAACTAAAAATTATTGATTTGTTACACTTAAAACCAGTGAATTTTAAATCATGTAAATTGTACCACAACAGCACTGTTTCTAAACATGTTAGCCTGTAAAGGATTGTTTTAGAAAATTTTTGATAAGGAATAAAAATCTTCCTTCTATAATCCTAAAGGGAACTTTTTTGTCTATAGGAAATCTAAACTGCTTAGTTCAGTTATATTAGTTGGAATCTAGCCTGCACTGGTTAAATCATAATCTGATAAACCTTTCTGTGTATTGAAAAGAAATGAAATTTAAATAAAGAAACTTTTATGCAAGTGGTGTAGTTAGGCTTTATGTCCCCACCCAAATCTAATCTTGAATTGTAATCTCCTTAACCCCTATGTGTCAAGGGAGAGACCAGGTGGAGATAATTGGACCATGGGGACAGTTTCCCTCATGCTGTTCTCATGATAGTGAGTGAGTTCTCATGAAATCTGATGGATTTATAAGGGGCTCCTCCCCCTTCGCTTGACACTTCTCCTTCCTGCCGTCTTGTGAAGAAGGTAGGTGCCTTGCTTCCCCTTCCCCTTCCACCATGATCATAAGTTTCCTGAGGCCTCCCCAGCCATGCTGAATGGTGAGTCAATTAATCCTCATTCCTTTATAAATTACCCAGTCAGGCAGTTCTTTACAGCAGTATGAAAATGACTAATACAAAAAGTAAAAGAAAAGTTAGTAAACCAGAAAGGAGAGAGAGGTAGATATTAGCAGAAAGTCATCTTCTAGCTCTGTTTTCTAAGGACAAATGGGTATTGTGATTTACTAGAACCTGAAGCCTAGGGTATAGCCACTGCCAGAGAGGCCACCAGAGGCAGAGATACACGTTTTTCTTTGTCTTTCTCTTCCTACCACCCTCCTAGTTTTCTCCAGTGTCTCCTATTGGTTCAACTTGGATGAAAACCAATGTGCATGAAGACCATTATCCTCCCTGCTGCACACAGCACAGCAAAGAAAAGGTGGGAATGGATCTGAGGGCAAACATCCCCAGAACTGGCACTTTGGGATGTAAATTATTTAATCACGTGTGTCCAGCTGAACTTTTTACCCATACCACTTCTTATAATACCAAGTGTTCTGTGGACTCTGTCTGTTAGCTCATGCCAGACACCTCTTCACACTCTAGTTTGCCTTAAGAATACCTCAGACTTTGCATCTTCTATGGAGGCTTCGCTTACCGTACCTATACTCAGTGATAATATTTACCTATAAAACTACTGTAGAAAGTTTACGCTGTATCATTCAACTGACAAATCAAAATCAGTTTCTATGACAATCAAAATCAGTTAAATTATTTTATGTTTAATTTCCCCAAGTGGATTATAACTACTATTAAGGCAAGGAATATGTCATAGATATTACTATTCAGAATAGCTAATAAATATAATATCCAGAAAATAATGGAGTTTTAAAAACGGTTATATAATGATGTATTGCTTGTTTTCCAAAATGTGTGAAGGCTGAAAACAGAGGGTGACTTTTAACACACTGTGGCAAATTAATACTCATATTTTCTTTTGTGCTTAAATCTGTTCATTTTATTGTGGAGATATACCCCAGGTTTGGCAAGTTTCATCACCTATTACACTAATATCATAAAGGCATAAAGCACTACTCAAACATTTAATATTTAGAATAGTATGAACTGGACAAGGAACCATGAGGAATAATAATGTAATTCAATATCCAGGGATGGATAAATTCTGGAATAAATTCTGAAGAGCCTGTATATTGCTAGTGTGAGAAAGGAGATTGATAATTACAATACAGAAATATAAGAATTTATATATTACATTATAACTATGATCTTCCTAGTGCAATATTTGCTTGTTAACAGGGGCTCTGAAAGCAAGCAGAGGCCTCAGTAGTCATGATACTTCATTTTCCTTTAGACACTGTTTATTGATCTGCCTTTTGTAAATCAGCCTAAATGTTTCTAAATTCATTATATATCCTACTAGTACATAGCTTGTTGCAATGTGTTCCATAAGTTTATAACCCACTTGTATAAAGTAGTATTTCCTCTACAATTCAAAACAAACAAATCCATTGTCTGAAAAGACTCTGGTTTGCCAGATTCAAAAGATGTCAGTGTTACTTCTTAGCTTACTGGCTTATCTATTCACTGTTTTCATTTGTCCTCTTTATAGCAGCTGTTTGCAAATCAATATGATACATTACTATTTTGATTTCAGTTCTATTCTTATTTTGTTTTGACGGGCCACCTGGTTATTTGAGCAGCAGCCATCAGTTAAATAATGCAAAATATGAGTCTGAAGATAAAAATCCAGTCATTTTAATCTAAGTATTTACTAATTATTTATAGATATTTTAATGGGTTCATAAATTGTGGTATAGGAATTTTTTAGGGAGATAATTTTCTTGATTTACACTGCTAGGAATTTGAAAATAAGTGTTAGATTGGGAAACTCAAAGAAAAGGACCAATTGTAAGAGGAAATCAAGCATTTATATGTAACCACGGAAAGAGGAAACAACAGTCAAATACTGATTAGTCCAGTTGGCTAATGGTCTTTTTAACGAGGGATCTGGACAGCTGCACTGATAGCTTGGGGGTCATAATCTATTATACATTGAATTGAACTTTTCCAATTACCCTGACTGGTTCTAATACGCTACAATTTATTCAAGATGACTGTGGCTTTTCTCCCATACACCTAACTCTTCTTTTACATGAAACTGTATATCAAAGATAGCTTGTTAGCATTATATTTTATAACTAGCTCTATATCCATGAAAGCCATCTTTGTCAAAGTATAGACAGGTTGGACAAAAATCTTTTAAAGATGTGTATCTAATTACACCCTTTATTTTAAAATGTACATAGCTTTAAAAGGTGCCCTGTGTAAGTTGCTTACTTTTTCTGTAAGAATTGGGATGGCTCAGATGACACAATGGAATAATTTATTATTTGAATTATTAGAATAGGTATTAATATTATTTTGGGTTTAAAAAATATTCAGTCTCATGTGATATGAACAGCATTATCTGCAATCACAGAAAGAACTAGGGTCAAAATGAAATTCCACACCTCTGAGAACTTTCATATTTACTTGAGTTTCAACATCGACGCTTCTTAAATTAGTCAGAATATATTAGAATATAATTATGCAGCAATTCTTTATCCAGAAAGTTCAAATGCAAATATTGCCTCTTTCCTGAGTACAGAGATGGGTTAAGTAAGAAAATAGGAATTTAACTTGAAATACTATATTCTTACTCATTTATTCAAATTAATGTAAATATCTAAGTAATTAGATGGAAATATTACTTGCTCTATTCATTAAATGTAAAAATTCGTTCCAGAACAAATAATTTCGAGTGATAAAATGATCTAAAACCCCTATTAAAATACTGATATAAAGCTGTTAATACCTACCAATAAAAAAAAAGGAGTAATTTACTTTAGAAATAGTTTCAGTTGAGTCAAATGGACAAAATGGAAATAAGTAGATTCTATCATTGAGTAGTTATTCAAGGAAGGTTGCTTCGATAAAAGGAAGTGGAGAGGAATACATAGCATCCTAGGCTTATTTTTTCACAGAAGTCATTGGATCAACTTGTCTTTCTAGGTTGAAATATAATTGTAGTTCACAAATGAAAATTATCAAACTATTAGAATTCACCTCCAATCATTACTTACATTTTTTAATATATAGCAATGGCAGCAATGAAGAAAAAAATTATCAATAAAAAATAAGAGTTCATAATATGATGATTACCTACAATCATTAAATATTCATTAAACTGTTATGCATTTTAACAAAAAGAAAAAGATGCAGTATTGTGTATTTTATTCTTTTCAAAAGCAGATCATGGGTATGAATTGTATTGGAAATTTTATTTCAATTTATAAAAATAATTCTCACAAATTTTTATGTTGACTCATATTACCAAACTGGAAAAAAACTGGTTATTTTATAAGAGCATGAAGTCTATAATAGCTTGCAAACAACAAAAAAAAGTGAGCTTGAGGTTAGACTATTAGCTCATTACTCATTATTTATAAAAATGAACAAGATAACTGAGTTTTATGATGTGTAAGTGTGACCATTCTTTTCCCTTGGGACCAAATCCTTGTCTAATTTAAAACCTTTGTATGTGATCCATGAACTTAAGTATAACAAAATACTTTGTAAGACATATACATTACTCATTAAATCTCTTGTTCTCTATGACTTAGGAAGCTGATCATTTGAAAACTCTTTAAATCTCTAAAAATATTATTTAAAATATCACTTAAAAATGGTACAATAAAAACTTAAACAATTGACACAAAATTAATACCAGAATAAAAATTATAATTAATATTAACAGTGATTCTAAGGATGCCTCATATCTATGAATTAAATGTATCAAATTAGTCCTCCATGAACAAACAGAAACATAATACAAATGTGAATGTGTGTGGAACAAAGAAACACTAGAGAACAAAGTAAAGTCATCCACAGATATCTGTGTGTATGTATGTATATATAAATATATCACACACACACAACTTGCATAACCACCACCACAGTCAACTTAGAGAATATTACCATCACTCTACAAAGTTTCCTTTTATCCCTTTACAGTCATCTCTTACCAGAAGCATCTATTGATCACTTGCCTGTTGCTGTAATTTTTCCTTTTCCACAATGCCATATAAATGAAATTTCGTATAGAATACAACCTCTTGAATATGGCTTTTTTAACTTAGCATATTGCCTTGGTGATTCACCCATGTGTTTGCCAGTAGCCCATTCCTTTTATTGTTCAGTAGTATTCTGTGTGCACTATAGCTTGTTTGTTCAGTAATCAGTTAAAGGATATTTCAGTTGTTTCTGGTTTTTGGTAATTTTGAATAAAACTCCTATAAATTTGCAAAAATCTTTTGTGTAGAAATGTGTCTTCATTTATACAGGAGTGGAATCAGTAGGCAATATGTCAATTCTATGCAAATTCTATAGAAAACCACTGCACAATTATTGTACCAGTTTGCATTTCCACTAATGTTGCCTCAGTTTCATTTGCATGGCATCTTCACCAACAGTTGATGTTGTCTTTCAGTTTTCTAAGCCATTTTAATTGGTGTATAATGCTATCCTTTGTCGTATTAATTTGAGTTTGTCTAATATCTTATAATGTATAATTTTTATGGTTATTTTCCATCTATATTTTCTCTTTAAGAAAATGTCTGTACAAATATTTCTCTTTGTGTTATAAAATTATAAATAATAAAAAAGTATTATAATTATTATATAATAATATAAATTACAAGACTACTGGTTATTTTTATACTTGTTTCATTCTTGAATGTTTTCTGTATAATAACTTATTTTCTGATACGTGTTTTAAAATATTTTTCCTAGTGTATCTGTTGTCATTTGCTTAACTATTTCTTTCAAAGAGCAAAAAATTTCATAGTACGCAAAAAGAAAGAATCATAAACCTGATATCTTGAACACAGATTCACAATACAAGACTTTTTTAACTACTGTCTCTTTTGGAACTTAAAAACAAGTAGTACAAATTCTCCAACGTGGTTCTTCAATATTGCTTTGATTATTTTAGACCTATTCATAAACTATTTTAGAAATAGTTTGTCAACTTTTAAGAAAATAAATAAAAAATCAGATTTTGCTTAGGAATATGTTGGCTCCAGCATTAATTGGGGGAAATGACGTCTTAATAGTATTGAGTCTTCAAATCTGCAGCCACATCAGAAAACTCAGGAAAAGAAGAAAAGTATTGTATTTCCCATATTTTGTTTACCGTGTTATTTCTCCCTTCTGATATTTCAAGGTTCTTTTTTATTATTATTTTATTTATATTTGGATAACTATTTTTAAACATTCTTTTAGGGCAGGTATGCTGGTAACCAATTATCTTAGGGTTTTTTTTTCCCCAAGGTTTTTTTTTTTTTTTTTTTTTCCAACTCATATTTTAGATTCAGTGGGTACATGTGCAGTTTTGTTATGTGGGACCATTGCGTGATGCTAAGGTTGGATCCCATCACCAAGGTACCCAACATAGTACCCAACACTTACCCTTACCCTTTCCCACACTCCCTCCCATCCTGTAGTCCCCAGTACTATTGCGGGAAGTCAGGGACCCTGAGCAACAGAGGGACCAGCTGAAGCCATGGCAGAAGAACATAAATTGTGAAGATTTCATGGGCATTTATTAGTTCCCCAAATTAATACTTTTATAATTTCTTATGCCTGTCTTTACTGCAGTCTCTGAACATAAATTGTGAAGATTTCATGAACATTTATCACTTCCCCAGTCAATACTCTTGTGATTGCCTGTGCCTGTCTTTAATCTCTTAATCCCATCATCTTCATAAGCTGAGGATGTATGTCACCTCAGGACCCTGTGATGATTGCATTAACTGCACAAATTGTTTGTAGAGCATGTGTGATTAAATAATTTGAAATCTGGGTACCTTAAGAACAGGGTAACAGTGATTTTCAGGGAACAAGAGAGATAACCATTAGGTCTGACTGCCTGGAAGCTGGGCGGGATAGAGCCATGTTTCTCTTACTACCAAAAATGGGTAAGAGAGATATTGTTGAATTCTTTCCCCAGTAAAGAATATTAATAATTAACAGGCCTGGGAAAATAATGCATTCCCAGGGGAGGCCTCTGAAATGTCCGTCCTGGGAGTGTCTGCCTTTAAGCAGATGTAGATAGGGATGAAACACACCATAGTCTCCTGCAGTGCCAACAGGCTTGCTAGGATTAGAAAATTCCAGTCTGGCAAATTCTAGTTAGACTGGTTCTCTGCTCTTCAACCCCAACAATGCTCTGTTCTTCAACCCCAACAATGCATGCACAGCGAGACATGGAAGTTCATTTGTGATTCTAGTTTCAGTCTGACCTTCTGCCTTGTGATCTTTTGTTGCCCTTAAAGCATGTGATCTCTGTGACCCACACCCTATTCGTACACTTGCTCCCCTTTTGAAAATCGGTAATAAAAACTTGCTGGTTTTGCGGCTTAGGGGGCATCATGGAACCTGCCAACATGTGATGTCTCCCCTGGACACCCAGCTTTAAAATTTCTCTCTTTTGTACTCTTTCCCTTTATTTCTCAGAACAGCCGACACTTAGAGAAAATAGAAAAGGACTCACGTTGAATTATTGGGGGTGGGTTCGCCCGATACAGGACCCATTGTTCCTAGATTTATGTCCATGAGTACCCAATGGTTAGCTCTCACAAGATTTATAAGTAACTGATTTTCTTTTCCTTTTCCTTCATTAATTCACTTATGAAAATGGCCTCTGGCTGCATCCTTATTGCTGCAAAGGACATGATTTTATTCTTTATCATGGCTGCATAGTATTCCAAGGTGTATATATGCCACATTTTCTTTATCCAAGTCACCATTTATGGGAACCTAGGTTGATTCCATGTCTAGCTACCATAAATAGTGCTCCAATGATCATGTGAATGCATTGGTCTTTTTGCAGAAAAATTTGTTTTCTTTACATTGATGGATTGAATAGTTGTTTTGTTTTAGGTTCTCTCAGAAATCACCATACATGGTGATGAAACTAATTTGCATTTCAATCAACAGTGTTTTAGTGTACATCTGCTGTTTTCTGACTTTTTATTGATAGTCGTTCTCACAGGTGTGAGGTGGTATTTCATCATGGTTTAGAATTGCATTTCTCTGATGATTTCTGATGTGGAACTTTTTTTATATGTTCGATGACCTCTTGTATGTCTTCTTTTGAGAAGTCTATTCAGGTATTTTGCACAGTTTTTAATGGGGTTATTTGGTTTTTGCTTGTTGATATGCTTGAGTTTCAGATAGATTCTGGATATTCGACCTCTGTTAGATACATAATTTGTGAATATTTTCTCCCATTCTGTAGGTTGCCTGTTTACTCTGTTGATATGTTTCTTCTTTTGTGCAGGACCTCTTTAGTTTAATTGTGTCCCAACTTGTCAATTTTTGTTTTTGTTGCAATTGCTTTTGAGGACTTAGTTGTAAATCCTTTACAGCAACTGATGTCCAGAATGGCTCCTGGGTTTTCTTCTAGGATTTTTGTAGTTTGATGTCTTACATTTAATTATTTAATTCATCATTTGTTAATTTTTATATATAGTGAAAGATAGGAATCCATTGTTATTCTTCCACATATGGCTACACAGGTATACCAGCACCATTTATGGAATAGAAAATCCTTTCCTCATTGCTTATTTTTGGCAAGTTTGTTGAATATTTGATGGCTGTATATGTGTAGTTTTATTTCTGGGTTCTCAACTCTGTTCCATTGGTCTATGTGTCTGTTTCTATACCAGTACCATGCGGTTTAGATTACTATATCCTAATAGTATAGTTTGAAGATTGATGATATAATGCCTCCAACTATGTTTATTTTGCTTAGGATTGCTTTGGATATTTGGGCTCTCTTTTGGTTACAAATTAATTTTAGAATAATTTCTTCTATGAAAAAGGGAAAAACAGACACTAGGATCTGTTTGAGTGGGGAGGGTGCGCAAAGGGAGAAGAGCAGAAAAGATAACTATTGGGTACTGGGCTTAATACCTGGGCGATGAAGTAATATATACAACAAACCTCCATGTGTTTACTTATGTAAGAAACCTTCACATGTACCCCCAAGCCTAAAATAAAAGTTTTTAAAAGGAATAGTTTGTTTTAATTCTGTAGAAAACGAAGTTGGTAGTTTGATAGGAATAACATTGAATTTGCAAATTGCTTTAGGCAATACAGACATTTAGTGATATTGATTCTTCAATTCATGAGTATGGAGTGTTTTTCCACTTGTTTTTCATCTAAAATTTCTTTCAGCATTGATTTGTAGTTCTCCCTCTAGAGATTTTTCACCTCCTTGGTTAGATACATTACTAGTTATTTTATTTTTGTGTGAGACTATTGAAAATGAGACGGCCTTCTTGAGTTGGTTCTCAGGTTTATAACTTATTGGTTTACAGAAATGCTACTGATTTTTTGTACATTGATTTTGTATCCTGAAACTTTACTGAAGTTGTTTATCTGTTCTGGGACTCTTTTGGCATAGTCTTTAGGGTTCTCTAGGTATAGAATCATATTATCAGTGAAGAGAGATAGTTTGACTTCTTCTTTTCTTATTTGGATGCCTTTGATTTTTCAGTTCAGTTTCTCAAGGGTAATATTCCAGTTTTTGCCCATTCCATATGATGTTGGCAGTGGGTTTGTCATAGATGGTTCTTATTATTTTGACATATATTCAGTCCATGCCTAGTTTCTTGAGGTTTTATATGAAGGAATGTTGGATTTTAGCAAAGCTTTTTTGCATCTATTGAGATGATAATATGGTTTTTAGTTTTAATTCTGTTTCTTTGATGAAGCACATTGATTGATATGTGTATGTTTAATCAACCTTGCTTTTCAGGAATGAAACCTACTTGATCATTAGTCTCTTGATGTGATGTTGAATTCAGTTTGCAAGTATTTTGTTGAAGATTTTTTATATATGCTCATCAGAAATATTGGCCTGTACTTCTTCCATTTTGCCTTGCTAGGTTGTGGCATCAGGATGATGTTGACTTCATAGAATGAGTTAGGGAGGAGTCTCCCCTGCTCAGTTGTTTGAATAGTTTTTGTAGGAATAGTATCAGCTGTTCTTTGTACCTGTGATAGAATTTGGCTGTAAATCCATCTGGTTAAGGAATTTTGGGGGTTAGTACTGATTTTTATTACCAATTCAGTTTTGGAAATCAATGTTGGACTGTTTAGTCTTTCAAATTTTTCCTAATTCAATCTAGGAAATTTGTGTATCTCTTGGAATTTATCCATTGCCTCTAGGTTTTCTAGTTTATGTGAGTAGAGGTGTTCATGATCGTCTTTGAGGATCTTTTGTATTTATTTGGGATTGTTTGTAATGTCACCTTCGTTGTTTCTGATTGTGTTAATTTGCATCTTTTCTTTTTCTTTTTTTTCTTTGTTAATCTAGCTACTGGTCTATCACTCTTGTTTATCCTTTAAAAGAACCAACTTTTTGTGTCTTTGATTGTTCATATGGACTTTGGAATCTCAATTTCATTCATTTCTGCTCTTACTTTAGTTATTTCTTTTCTTCTACCAGTTTTGGGATTAGTTTGTTCTTGTTTTGCTAGTTCCTCTAGGTGTAATGCTTGGTCATTAGTTTGAGATCTTTATAACTTTTTGAGCTGGGTGTTTACTGCTACATAGCTTCCTCTTAACACTTCTTTTGGTGCATTTCGGTGATTTTGCTATATTGTGCCTCTGTTTTCATTTACTTTAAATTTTTTTTAAATTCCTGCCTTGATTTCCTTGTTTACTCAAAAGTCATTCAGGAGAATGTTATTAAATTTTCTTGTAATTGTGTGGTTCTGAGATTTCTTTTTGGTATTGATTTCTATTTTTGTTTCACTATGGTCTAAGAGTATGGTTGGTAGAATCTTGATTATTTTAAATTTATCAAAACTTGCTTTAAGGCCAAGCATGTGATCAATCTTGGACTCTATGTATAGATGAGAAGAATGTATATTCTTTGGTTGGTAGGTGGAGTATTCTGTAGATGTCCACTAGGTCCAATTGATCAAGTGTCAAGTTTAAGTCCTGAATTTCCTTGTTAGAGTTGGCCTCAATGATCAGTCTAATGCTATCGGTGGGGTGTTAAAGACCCTGACTATTGTGTGACTGCCTAAGATTTTTTGTAAGTCTAGAAGTAGTTCTTTTTTTTTTTTTTTTTTTTTGAGGCGGAGTCTCGCTCTGTCGCCTGGACTGGAGTGCAGTGGCCAGATCTCAGCTCACTGCAAGCTCCGCCTCCCGGGTTTAAGCCATTCTCCTGCCTCAGCCTCCACAGTAGCTGGGACTACAGGCGCCCGCCACCTCGCCCGGCTAGTTTTTGTATTTTTAGTAGAGACGGGGTTTCACCATGTTAGCCAGGATGGTCTCGATCTCCTGACCTCGTGATCCGCCCATCTCGGCCTCCCAAAGTGCTGGGATTACAGGCTTGAGCCACCGCGCCCGGCCTAGAAGTAGTTCTTTTATGAATCTGGGTGCTCCCACAGTGGGTACTTATATATTTAGAATAGCTAAGTCTTCTTGTTGAATCAAACTCTTTATCATTATATAATGCCCTTTTCATCCTTTTTTACTGTTATTTTAAAGTCTATTTTATATGATATAAAAATAGTGACCTCTGCTCTTTTTTGTTTTCTATTTGCATAATAAATATTTATCCTTCCCTTTACTTTCAGCATGTGGGTGTCATTACATGTGAGAAGGGTCTCTTGAAAACAGTAAATGGATGGGTCTTGTTTTTTTATCCAACTTGCCACTCTGTGTCTTTGAAGTGGAATATTTAGGTCATGTACATTCAAGTTTAATATTAACATGTGAGGTTTGAATCTTATTGTGAATTTGTTAGCTGGTGCCTTTGCAATTTCTACCGTGTGGTTGCTTTATTGGGTCTGTGGGATATGTACTTGTGTGTGTTTTTTGTAGCAGGTATTATACTTTTATGTCATTGTATATACACTTCCTTAGGAATTTACTAAGGCTGGTCTAGTGTTAATAAATTGGTGCTTTTTTGTCTGGAAGATGTTTTATTTCTTCTTTGCTTGTAAGCCTTAGGTTGACAGAATATTAAATTCTTGATTGGAATTTATTTTCTTTAAGAATTCTAAAAGCAGGCCCACAGGTCTCTTCTGGCTTACAAGGATTCTGGTGAGAAGACTGCTGTTAGCCTGATGAGGTTCCTTTTTCTCCTTAGCTGCCTTTAAGATTTTTTATTTAGTGTTGACATTGGGCAACCTGGTGACTATGTGCCTTGGTAATGTTCATTTTGTATAGTATTTCACAAGTGTTCTCTGGATTTCTTGTATCTAGATAGCTACTTCTCTAGCAAAATTAGAGAAGTTTTCTTGAATTACTCTCTCAAATAGATTTTCCAGATTTTTTTTTTTCCTTCTCTCAGGAATGCTGGTAATTCATAAGTTTGGTCTCTTTACATACTCTCATATTTCTCAAAGATTTTGTTCATTTTTTTAGAAAATTCTTTTTGCTTTATTTTTTTCTCACTGGATTAATTCAAAAGATCATTCTTCAAGCTCTTAAATTATTTGTTCTGCTTGGTCCAGTCCTTTAATAAAACTTTCTATTGTATTTTGAAATTCTGTAAGCGAGTTTTTTTTTTTTTTTTTTTTTTTTTTGAGAAGCTCTCATTGATTTCTTTTTAGGATATTTATTTTTCACTTCATTTCCTGGATTGCTTTAGAAGATTCTTTGTGTTGATTTTCAATTCTGTCTTGGATCTCATTGAGTATGCTTGCAATTCATACTATGAATTTTTTAATCTGTCGTTTCTAAGTTTCTATTTTGTTTTGGAACCATTGCTGGAGAGCTAGTGCAATCCTTTAGTGATGTTACTATATTCCGATTCTCCATGGTGCCAGAATTCTTGTGCTTGTTCTTTCTTATCTCAAGGCTTTGGGACTTACAATTTTTGTGTGGGTAGAATTTTTTTTCTTTCTTTCCCTGAAATATTTTTGCCCTATTCTTTTCCCCCCTCCCTAGGGAATGTGACTACAAAATGATGTGTGGAGTCATGTGGCTTTAATTCTATAACCCTATGCACTTATTTTGGCAGGGTTTTTATTGCATCATCCAGTTCAACACACAAGCCCATGGATAGTACCTACAGGTAAAAGGCAGTCATGGCCAATGTACTGGGTGTGTATTCGACTCTTGTTTCCTTGCAGAAGCTCTCTATTGCCTCAGCCAATGGTCCAATTCATGGAAAGCACAGTTGATCTGATCTCCTTGTTCAGCCCCAGGTGGTGGGAACCATGAAGGGTGGGGCCCACACCAGAAAGATCCATCTACAGGTAAACTGATGGCAGGAACCAGTACCAATGTCAAGGGAGAATCCAGTGGGCAGCCACCATGTGCCCAGTAGTTTTCCTAGGCATGAATCTTGGAAACCTCCTGAGCCCCAAATTATCTGCATGGAGATGAATGGCATCCTAAACTCCTAAGTTAGAAGAGTGCATGCTCCAGGTGCCTGGATATCTGACTGGGCATGGAGCACAGAATGACTCCTTGCACCAAGATCTTTGCACAGTATGGTTGGTACAACTCAGGCTGCTGAATTAGACAAGCAGGTGCTCTAAATGCATGGAGATCTGTCTGGGAGTGAAGCAGAGCTCTCTGCACTGGAATTTCTGCATAGGAAGGGAGGGGCAGATTAGGCTGCTTATCTAGGTGAGCAACATTCTGAATATCTGGATATTTGCCTGGTCATGGACTACAGATGGATCCTTTGTACCAAGATCTCTGCACAGGAGGGTTGGGGTGACTCTTTCTGCTGGACCAAACAAGTGAGTTCCCTGAATGCCTGGAGATCTACCTGGGCACAGAGTGGAAAGGAATCTGCTGCACCACAATCTATGTCGAGAAAGTGTGGGACAGCTCAGGCTGCTGAACCAGGTGAACCAGTGTTCCAAAAGCTCCATTTCTGCCTGAAGGGAAGCAGAGAGGACCTCATTACACCATAGTCTCAAGAGAGCAGAGTGGGGCATTCAGCAATGGCACATGCAGGTCAGTTCCAGGTCACCAAGACTGCAGCTGTAGTAGCTCTTCTCTCACCTCGGGATTGTGATGGAGGACAGTACAATTATAGTGCCTACTATTGAGGCACTTTTCACAGTTTTGGACATGGAAGCCCCTACTCTGCTCCACAGCAGGCATGACAATCTCTAGACTAAAAATAAAATGTCTGAGCACCCAGGCTATTGGATCACCAAAGAATGACTGACTTTGTATATGCCAGATTAAAAATGGTATCCTGTTTTCAGTCCCAGGTCTGGAAAATGTCTCCAGCTTTTCCTGATGTCTTTCCCTCACAGTATCTGCGAGCCTATCCTCAAGTAGTACATACTAATCATGTGGCTATTTGGGCTTGAAATTTCCCAGCTTTCTACTTGACCACCTATATGTTACTTTGCTAATTCAACAGCCCTTCATGCTAAAGATTCTCAATAAATTAGGTATTGATGGGATGTATCTCAAAATAATAAGAGCTATTTGTGACAGACCCACAGCCAATATCATACTGGATGGGAAAAAAACTGGAAGGATTCCCCTTGAAAACTGGCACAAGACAGGGATGCCCTCTCTCACCACTCCTATTCAACACAGTGTTGGAAGTTCTGGCCAGGGAAATCAGGCAGGAGAAAGCAATGAAGGGTATTCAATTAGGAAAAGAGGAAGTCAAATTGTCCCTGTTTGCAGATGACATGATTGTATATTTAGAAAACTCTGTCATCTCAGTCCAAAATCTCCTTAAGCTGATAAGCAACTTCAGCAAAGTCTCAGGATACAAAATCAGTGTGCAAAAATCACAAGCATTCTTATACACCAATAACAGACAAACAGAGCATCAAATCATGAGTGAACTCCCATTCACAATTGCTTCAAAGGGAATAAAATACCTAGGAACCCAATTTACAAGGAATGTGAAGAAACTCTTCAAGGAGGACTACAAACCACTGCTCAACAAAATAAAAGAGGACACAAACAGATGGAAGAACATTCCATGCTCATGGATAGGAAGAATCAATATTGTGAAAATGGCCATACTGCCCAAGGTAATTTATAGACTCTATGCCATCCCCATCAAGCTACCAATGACTTTCTTCACAGAATTGGGAAAAAAAAAACTACCTTAAAGTTCATATGGAAGCAAAAAAGAGCCCACATTGCCAAGTCAATCCTAAGCCAAAAGAACAAAGCTGGAGGCATCACTCTACCTGACTTCAAACTATACTACAAGGCTACAGTAACCAAAACAGCATGGTACTGGTACCAAAACAGAGATATAGACCAACGGAACAGAAGAGATCCCTCAGCTATGACTACTTACTATGTATCCATTAATCATCTATTGTTGTAATCATGGTTCTTCATCCTTCTGGGGTGAAGTTCTGTTTTCTAATGACTCTAGAGACCATCACTATTTAATAGAGCATGTATCCATCATTCTGACTTTTATTTTGCTTTTTGCTTGTTTTAGGTATAAAACTTAGAAACTGGAATAATTTGCATAATATGGGCAAAAATCACTGCGTAAAACACAATTCATGCTAATCATAACAGCTATTTTTTTCTTATTTTGTAATTAGGTATTAATTTTCTGTTATTTTTCTGCACATATGTGGAAGACATTCTATGTAACTTATTAAAGAGTGAACATTAGAGTTGTAGACTGTTAGGGCAAAAGGGACCTCAGATATTTATTATTTTTCAGATAAGAAAACTAAAGCACACAGAAGTAAAATAAATAAAGGAATAAATAAATAGTAGTCAAATCAATATTAGATTCAGTCTGAAATTCAGTCCTCTAGATTTTCAGACTATTTAGTATCATTTTGTTTTGGTTTGGTTTACTTGCTTTAAGAAAAGAAATGGTTATTTTAAGAAATCAAGCACAACTAGAGCTTTTTAAATCATGTTATAGTAACATTGATTACAGGCTTTTAAAATGTATCTCTCTGTTATAACTACACAATGATGACTGCATACAAATATTAATTCCAATCACCTAGAGATGCCATTCATTTAGTGAGATGTAATATACTCCCTCGCAGGTGACCATCTGAGAGTATTAACTGTCATATATAATTTTGCCTAACTTCAGTCTGTACCATTCCTTTTCTATAAAGCACTCATCCTACCCTACTTGTGATTATCCTCCTCTAGTTCATAAAAGCCATTTAGCTCTTATCTTCTCATTCATTATCACCTAGAGACAGGCCCAGAGGAACTAATTTTTATTCGTCTTTATTTCATCTTCCTTGGATTAGATGAGTTCTGATATTTGACTGATAGTTATTTTTAATATTAAGGTGATACATTAATGTCATAATTTTCCAGTAATTAGAGGTACCAATGTTATTCAAAATAATTTTAATATCATGAATGTATTTTTAATATCCTGAAAAATGTTAGTTTGAATAGCTTCTACTTTGTAAACTTTCTCTTTGATTTGGCAGTTGATGCCAAATTTTCTCCAAGTTATTTTTATCAGTTCACTTAACAATACCACAGTCTCATTAATGGATTCTCTTTTCTTATATGACATGCCTGTCTTTGCAAAATTTTCTAGACCGCTATAAATAATCATTTGTAAGAAGTACTGTTTCTATATAGAGCATATGCAGTATGCTTACTTAAGAAAACCATATTCAACTTATATATAGTAATCACATAATAGATATGTACTTAAGTTACCATGGTTACTGTATAGGACACGTTTAAAATGACTATTTTAAGTGTCCTTTAATGAATATTTTGTAGTGTGCTTGATTGAGTCAATCAGAATTTCCAGAAATTCTATAGTGTGTGAACAAATGCAGATCCGTATATGTTGACATATAAAAATGTACCTAAATAAGATAAAATTAATTTTAAAGTCATAGCTCAATGTGTATTCATGTGATAAGAATCCAAATTATGAATTTAGCTTTTCATTCCTAACATTCAAGTATGATAATTGATGTCTTATTATAAAATAGCCATTTCTTTTTATGAGATAAACACCAGACTACAGTGTTTAGACTGGCAGAAATAGAAATATTTTTGACTGCTGAGTTTGGAACAAATTTGTTTTATTTGGTTTTAAGTACATAAATCTACTAGTAAGGTGGAGCATCCATGAAGATTCTGGAAAAGCTTAAAGTAGGGGATGACAACTATAATTTTTTTCTTTTTACTTTTTAATTAAAAATAATTATTCTTCATAATGGAAAAATAATTGTATATATCTATGTGATAAAATGTGATGTGGCACTATGCTGGCACTATATTTCCTGTCCAGTCTGCAGAACAATGAAGCAAAGAAACCTCCTCTCTTTATAACTTATCCAATCTCAAGTATTTCTTTATAACAACACAAATGGACCAACCCAAGGTCTTTATTCATAGATTTTTTCTTGCTAGACTAATGCCCAAAAAGTTTTCCCTAGGTTTTCTTTTCTTTTCTTTTTTTTTTTTTTTGAGATGGAGTCTCGCTCTGTGGCCGGGGCTGGAGTGCAGTGGCGGGATCTCAGCTCACTGCAAGCTCCGCCTCCCGGGTTCCCGCCATTCTCCTGCCTCAGCCTCCCGAGTAGCTGGGACTACAGGCACCCGCCACCTCGCCCGGCTAGTTTTTTGTAGTTTTTAGTAGAGACGGGGTTTCACAGTGTTAGCCAGGATGGTCTTGATCTCCTGACCTCGTGATCCGCCCGTCTCGGTCTCCCAAAGTGCTGGGATTACAGGCTTGAGCCACCGCGCCCGGCCTTCCCTAGGTTTTCTAGTATTACAAAGCTGTTAGGTCTTAAATTTAAATTGTTAATCCATCTCGGGTTAGTTTTTGTATGTAATGACAGATAAGGGTCCAGTTTCATTCTTTTACATATGGCAATCAAATTTTCCCAGCATCGCTTGTTAACAGACTGTCATTTCCCCATTTCCTGTGATTTTGTCAAAGATCAGTTGGCTGTAAATACGTGAGTTTATTTCTGTATGCTGTTACATTGATCTATTTGTGTTTATGTAATAACATACTGTTTTGCTTACTACAGACTTGTAGCATAATTTGAAGTCAGGTAATATGATGCTCCTAGCTTTGTGGGTTTTGCTCAGGGTTTATTGGGCTATTCAGAATCTTTTTTGTTTCCATATAGGTTGTAGGGTATTTTTTTGTTTAAGTTTTCTGAAAAGGAACTTACATTTTGATAAGAATTGCATAGAATTTTTAGATTGCTATGGGAAGTGTGGTTTTTTTAATGATATTGTTTTGTCCAATTCATGAGCATGGTATGTTTTTCCATTGGTTTGTGTCATTTACAATTTCTTCTATCATTGTTTTATAGTTTTCCTTGTAGAGATCTTTCACTTCCTTGGTGAAACATATTCTTAGGTATTTTTTTGTAACTACTGTAAATGGGATAAACTTATTGATTTGATTCTGTGCTGTATTGTTATTTGTGTATAAAATGCTACTGGTTTTTGCATATTGATTTTGTATTCTGAAACTTTACTGAATTCATTTGTTATATCTAACAGTTTTTTTTTGTGAAGTCTGTAGGTTTTTCTAGATACAGCATCATATTATCAGTGAGTAGAGATAATTTGATGCTCTCTTTTCCATCTCTTGGAAAAGAGATGCCTTTTATTTCCATCTCTTGCCTGATTGCTCTGAATATAATTACCAGTACTACATTATTATTATTATTATTATTATTATTATTGTATAAGCCACACAATCTGTGGAAATTTGTATTTCCATAGATTTTTGAAAAATGGGTGGTGTTTGGTCACATATGGATAAATTCTTTAGTGGTGATTCTGAGATTTTGGTGCACCAATCAGGTGTATATTGCATCACCTGTGCAATATACACTGTACCTTATTTGTAGTCACCCCTTCCCCCACTTTCACCTGAGTCCCCAGAGTTCACTGCATTATTCTTATGCTTTCGTATCCTCATAACTTAGTTTCTACTTGTGAGTGAGAGCATACAATGTGGGGTTCTCCATTCCCAAGTTACTTCACTTGGAATCATGGTCTTCAATTCTTTTCAGGTTTCTGGGAATGCTATTATTTCTTTCCTTCTTATAGCTGAGTAGTATTTCATTATATATATACACACACACATATATACATACATATATACACACACATATATGTGTATGTGTGTATATATATATACACACATATATATACACACACAGCACAATTTCTTTACCCATTCATTGATTGATGGGCATTTGGGCTGGTTTCATATTTTTGCAACTGCAAATTTTGCTGCTATAAACATGTGTGTGCAAGTATCTTTTTTGTATAACAATTTATTTTCCTCTGGGTAGATACCCAGAAGTGGGATTGCTGGATCAACGGTAGTTCTACTTCTAGTACTTTAAGAATTCTCCACACTGTTTATGATAGTGGTTGTACTCGTTTACATTCCCATCAGTAGTGTAAAAGTGTTCCCTTTTCACCACATCCGTGCCAACATCTATTATTTTTCTGATTTTTTGATTATGGCCATTCTTGCAGGAGTAAGGTGGTATCACCTTGTGGTTTTGATTTGTATTGCCCTGATCATTAGTGATGTTCAGCATTTTTTCCTATGTTTGTTGGTCATTTGTGTATCTTCTTTGGAGAACTGACTCTTCAGGTCCTTAGCTCACTTTTTGGTGGAGTTTTTTTTTTTCTTCTGGTTTGAGTTCCCTGTAAATTCTGGATATTAGTCCTTTGTTGGATGTATAGATTGCGATGATTTTCTTGCAGTCTGTGGGTTCCCTGTTTACTCTACTGATTGTTTCTTTTGTTGTGCAGACGTTTTTAAATTTAATTAAGTCCCATCTGTTTATCTTTGTTTTTGTTGCATTTGCTTTTGGGTTCTTAGGCATGAAGTCTTTTCCTAAGCCAATGTCTAGAAGGGTTATTCTGATGATGTTATCTTCTCGAATGTTTATGATTTCAGGTCTTAAATTTCATCAACTAGGCACAAAGTCATCAGTTTATCTCAAGTTAAGATAAAGAAAAGAATCTTAAGAGCTGTGAAGCGAAAGCACCAAGTAACCCATAAAGGAAAAACCTATCAGATTAACAGCAGATTTCTCAGCAGAAGATAGAAGAGATTGAAGCCCTAACTTCAGTCTCCCTAAACAAAATGATTATCAGCCAAGAAGTTTGCATCTAGTGAAACTAAACTTCATAAATGAAGGAAAGATATAATCTCTTTCAGACAAACAAATGTTGGGAGAATTCACCATTACCAAGCCAACACTACAAGAATTGCTAAAAGGAACTCTAAATCTTGAAATAAATCCTCAAAGTACACCAAAATAGAACTTCCTTAAGGCATAAATCCCACAGATGTATAAAAAATGTGATAAATATATAAAAAGGTATTAAGGCAACAAATAGCATGACGAATAGAATAGTGCCTGACTTCTCAATACTAACATTGAATGTAAATGGCCTAAATGCCCCACTTAAAAGATAAAGAATGGCAGAATGGATAAGAATTCACCAATCAAGTATCTGCTGTTTTCAAAATAATCACTTAACACATAAGGACTCACATAAACTTAAGGTAAAGGGGTGGAAAAAGACATTCCATGCAAATTGAAACCAAAAGCAAGCAAGAGTAGCTATTCTGAAATCATACAAAAAAAGAAAAAACACTTTAAAGCAATGGCAGTTAAAATAGAAAAAGAGGGAATAATGATATGAGGACTTGTTCAACAGGAAAATATCACAATCCTAAATATATATGCACCTCACACCGGAGCTCCCAAATTTATAAAACAATTACTAGTAAACCTAAGAAATGAGATAGACAGCAACACAATAATAGTAGGAGAGTTTAGTACTCCATTCATCAGGACAGAAAGTCAACAAAGAAGCAATAATTTAAGCTATACCTTAGAAAAAAATGGACTTCCCAGTTATTTACTGAACATTACCCAGCAACTGCAGAATATACATCCTATTCATCAGCACATGGAACATTCTCCAAGATAGACCATATGATAGGGCACAAAACAAGTCTGAACAAATTTAAGAAAACTGAAAGTATATCAAGTACTCTCTCAAACCACAGTGGAATAAAATTGAAAATGAACTCCAAAAGGAGCCCTCAAAATGATGCAAATATATGGAAGTTAAATAACCTGCTCCTGAATGATCATTGGATCAACAATGAAATAAAGACGAAATTTTTAAAAATTCTATAAACCGTATGATAATGGTGACATAACCTATTAAAACCTCTGGGATACAGCAAAGGTGGTGCTAAGAGGAAAGTTCACAGCCTTAAATGCCTACATCAAAAAGTCTGAAAGAGGACAGCTAGACAATGTAACTTCACACCTCAAGAAACTCAAGGAACAAGAACAAACCAAATCCAAACCCATCAGAAATTAAAACAAAAAACAATACAAAAAATAAAGCAATAAGCTGGTTATTTGAAAAGATAAATACAATTGATAGGCCATTAGCAAGGTAAACCAAGAAAAGAAGAGAAGTTCCAAAAACCTCAATTACAAGTGAAACGGGAGATATTACAACAGATACCACAGAAATACAAAAGATCATTCATGGCTATTATGAACACCTTTATGCATATAAACTATAAAACCTAAAGGGGATGGATAAATTCCTGGAAATATACAACCCTCTAACCAGGAAGAAATAGAAACTCTGAAAAGACCAATAACAAGGAGCAAGATTAAAAATGGTAATTTAAAAATAGCTAGCAAAACCAAGTCCAGGACCAGACAGATTCACAGCTTAATTATAGCGTACATTCAAAAAATAATTGGTACCAATTCTGTTGACACTATTCCACAAGATAGAGAAAGGGGGAATCTTCCCTAAATTATTCTATGAAGCCAGTATCACGCTAATAGTGAAACCAGAATCACCCTAATAGCAAAACCAGAAAAGGACATAACAAATAAAAGAAAACTACAGAAGAATATTCCTGATGAATATAGATGCAAAAAGTCCTTAACAAAATATTAACTGACCAAATCCAACAGCATATTAAAACCATATCCGCGATGAGCAAGTGGGTTTCATAGCAGAGATACAGGGATAGTTTAACACATGCAAGTCAATAAGTGTGATGCACCACATAAACAGAATTAAAACCAAACATCATTTGATCACTTCAGTAGATGCAGAAACAACATTTAACAGAATCCAGCATCCGTTTATGATTTAAACCCTTGGCAAAATTGGCATAGAAGGGACATACCTTAATGTAATAAAAGCCATCTATTACAAACCCACAGCCAACATAATACTAAATAGGGAAAAGTTAGAAGAATTCCCCTTCAGAACTGGAACAAGACAAGGATGCCCACTCTCACTTTTATTCAACATAGTTCTGGAAGTCCTAGCCAGAGCAATCAGACAAGAGAAAGAAATAAAGAGCATTCAAATCAATAAAGAGGAAGTCAAACTCTTGCTGTTTGCTGATGATGTGATGGTATAACTAGAAAACCTTAAAAACACCTCCAAAAAGCTCCTAGAACTGATAAAGGAATTCAGCATCGTTTCAGGATACAAAATTAACGTATGCAATCAGTTGCTCTGTTATACACCAGTAGCAACCAAGATAAGAATCAAATAAAGAATTCAATCCCTTTCATAACAGCTGCAAAAAATAAAATAAAATACTTAGAAATAGATCTAACCAAGGAGGTGAAAGACCTCTATAAGGAATACTACAAACCCTGATGAAAGAAATCATAGATACCACAAACAAATGAAAACACATCCTACGCTCATGGATGGGTACAATCAATATCATGAAAATGGCCATACTTTCAGGCTGGGGATGGCAGCTCACGCTTGTAATCCCAGCACTTTGGGAGGCTGAGGCAGATGGATCACCTGAGGTCAGGAGTTTGAGACCAGCCTAGCAAACAGTAAAACCCTGTCTCTGCGAAAAATACAAAAATTAGCCAGGTGCAGTGGCACATGCCTGTAATCCCAGCTACCCAGGAGACTGAGGCAGGAAAATTGCTGGAACCTGGGAGGCAGAGGCTGCAGTGAGCCGAAATCTGACTACTGCACTCCAGCAGGTGACAGTGAGACTCCATCTCAAAAAAAAAAAAAAAAAAAAACATACTTCTAAAATCAATCTGCAGGCTCAATGCAATTCCCATCAAAATACCATCATCATTCTTCACAGAACTAGAAAAAGCAATCATAAAATTCATATGGAACCCAAAAAAGCCCACGTAATCAAAGCAAGTCTAAGCAAAAAGAATAAATCTGAAGGCATCACATTACCTGACTTTAAACTATAATATAAGGCTACAGTCACCAAAACAGCATGGTGCTGGTTTAAAAATAGGCACACAGACCAATAAAACAGAATAGAAAACCCAGAAATAAAGCCAAATACTTAAAGCCAGCTGATCTTTTGTTTTGACAAAGCAAACAAAAGCATAAAGTGGAGAAAGGATACCCTAGCCAACAAATGGTAACTCAGATAATTGGCAAGCCACAGTAGAAGAATAAAACTGGATCCATATCTCTCACTTTATACAAAATCAGCTCAAGATGGATCACGGATCAGTACTACATTAAATAGAAGTGATTAAAGTGGGTATTTTTGTCTTGTTCTAATTTTGAAAGGGAAAGCTTTCAAATGTTTCTTTTTCAGTATGATGTTGACAGTGGGTTTGGCATATATGGCTTTTATTATTTTAAAAAATACTCCTTTGATTTTTTTGTGTAGGGAGTTTTTATCATGAATTTTATCAAATGCTGTATGTACATCTATTGAGATGATCATATGGTTTTTGTCCTTAATAATATTTATATGATGTATCACATTTACTGATTTGAATATGCTGAAATATTCTTGCATCCCTGGTATAAGCCCACTTGATCATGTTAGGCTATCTTTTTGATGTGCTGTTGGATTTGGTTTGCTAGAATTTTCTTGAGGATTTTTGTGTCTGTGTTAATCTCGGATACTGTTCTATAGTTTTCTTTTTTGTGTTTTTATCTAGTTTAGGTATCAGAATAATAGAGCAAGTTAAGACTTCCCTCTGCCTCGATTTTTTGAAACAGTTTCAGGAACTTTTTTTATTAAGTGTGGTAGATTTTGGCAGTAGATCCATCTGGTCTTGTGCTTTTCTTTGCTAATTCAATCTAACTACTTAGTATTAGTCTTTTTGATATTTTTAATTTCTTTCTGATTCAGTCACAGTAGATTGTTTCCAGGAATTCATCCATTCTCTCCAGGTTTTCTAGTTTGTAAGCCTATCATCTTTTATAATAGTATCTAATAATCTTTTGTATTTCTGTTTTATGATTTGTAGTGTCTCCTTTTTTATTTAATTTTTTAAACTTGTATCCTTTCTATTCTTTTCTTGGTTAGGCTAGCTAGTGGTTTGTTCATATGTTTATCATTTTGTAAAAACAACTTTTCATTTCAATGATTCTTTGTAATTATTTGTCTTCATCTCATTTAGTTCTGGTGTGTTCTTTGTTATTTTTTCTGATGCTAATTTTGTGTTTGGTTTGTTCTTGCATTTCTAGCTTCTTGAGGTGTCAGGTTATTTGTAATATTTCTATCTTTTTGATGTAGGTATTTCATGCTATAATCTTCCATCTTAGCACTGTTTTGGTGTGTCACACAGGTTTTTGTAGTTTATGTTTCCATTTACACTTGTTTCACAATTTTTAAAATTTGTATTAATTTGTTGACCCAATTCTTCAGGAGTATGCTATTTAATTTTCATATATATGTATAGTTTCTGAAGTTCCTCTTGGTATTTATTTCTAGTTTTACTCCATTGCAGTCTGAAAGATATTTCACAAAATTTTGATTATTAAAATGTCATTGAGACTTAGGTTTTGTAACCTAATATATTGTCTATCATGGAGAATGTTCCATGTATGAAAAGAATAATGTACATGATACAGTTGTTGGGTAGAATGTTTTGTAAATATTTGTTCAGTCCACTTGATCTAAAGTCCAATTTAAGTTCATTGTTCCTTATTTGATTTTTTTGCCTTGATGATCTATCTAACATGTGATTGGGATGCTAAAGTGCACCACTCTTATTATATATGTTTTAAATCTAATATTATATGCTTTATATACCTAGGTGCTCCAATGTGAGGTGCATATAGGTTTAGAATTGTTATATCTTCTTGCCAAATTGATCCCTATATCGTAAGTAATGACTGTCTTTGTTTAATTTTACTGTTTGATGTAAAGTCTGTTTAACTTACATATGTATAGATATATGTTATCTATATGTATAGATGTATGCTATCTTTACATATATGTTATATGTAGATATATAAAAATATATACATATATACTATATATACAAGTCTATAGCTTGTATATATCTATACATACATAAATTATAGATATGAATATAGCTATATAAGTTATACATAAGCCCAGGGACCTGAGAACCCACCGACATATCCAGCCCACCACTGCTACTACTAGAACTTGAAAAAACCATCTGTAGGCCTAAGACCTCCAGGATTCACTAACAACAGTGCCACTGTCAGCTGCTCCTGATCTAAGAATAGGAACGCTCAACCCACAACTGTCACCACTGGGGCCCAGAGACTGACACACCTGGTGTCCTAGTTCCAAGCAAAACTTCACAATTGCTTCTATTAATAGAAGTAATCAGTGGTGCTTCTAAGCCACCAAGGAAATCACAGATACCAGTGACCCCATTTACTGTGAAAGAATTCACATAGAGATCACACTACCACAGGCAACCAAACTCAAAGCTAAAGCTTTGATAAAACATATGTACAGATTCAGGAAAAAAATCTTACCCTATGAAAGCAGTTTCAACAAATTGGAAGAAGTGACTGTTACACCAGATATGCAGATATCAATATAAAAACATATACTAGAAAACATGAAAAAAAGAGAAAATACTTCACCACCAAGACACCATGACATTTGTCCAGCAACAGATCTCAACACAAAACAAATCCTTGAAATGCCAGATAAATGATTCAAAATATGGATTTTAAAGAAGCTCAGCGAAAGGCAAGGTAAGTTAAAACTAATTTATAAAATTAGAAAATCAATTTAGAGTATTAATGAGAAATTTGCCAGGGGTATTGATATGCTGGGAAAAAAAACCCCAGAAATTCTAGAACTGAAAAATTTATTGAAGTAAATACAAAATACATTTGAAGCTTTAGTAAAAGACTAGACCTAGCAGAAGAAAGAATCTCAGAACTCGATGACCAATCTTTTAAAATAATCCAGGTAGAAAAAAATAAAAAGAAAACTAGAACAAAAAAGAAGGAACAAAGACTTTGAGACATTATGGACTACCTAAAGCCACTAAACTTATGAATTATCAGTATTCCAAAGAGGGAAGAGAGATAAAATAGTTTAGAAAGCTTATTTAAGGCAATAATTGATGAAAACTTCTCCAGTTTAGCAAGGGAGTTAGAAATTCAGATATACATTATAAGTAATCCCCATGAAAAGACATTACAAAAAGTACTTCACTATGGCATAATATAATCAGAATGTGTAATGTTAAAGTTAAAAAATAGTTTTAGAAATAGCAAGGAAAACTTCGTTAGACTGACAGAGAACTTATCAGCAAATACTTAGAAGCCAGAAGAGAATGGAATGGTACTTCTTTTTTTTTTCTCTTTACTTCTTCTCTTTTTTTTTTTTTTTTTTTTTTTTGAGACGGAGTCTTGCTCTGTCGTCCAGGCTGGAGTGCAGTGGCACGATCTCCGCTCACTGCAACCTCCATCTGCCGGGTTCATGCCATTCTCCTGCCTCAGCCTCCCAAGTAGCTGGGACTACAGGCGCCTGCCCACCGCCTGGCTAATTTGTTGTATTTTTAGTAGAGGTGGGGTTTCACCGTGTTAGCCAGGATGGTCTTGATCTTCTGACCTCGTGATCCACCGGCCTTGGCCTCCCAGAGTGCTGGGGTTACAGGCGTGAGCCACTGCGCCCAGCCAGAATGGTGCTGGGTGGGGGGGTGGAAACTGTCAGTCAAGAATTTTTTCCAACAAGTAAAATCTTCATAAATGAGTGAAAAATAACAACTTTCTCAGACAAGAAAATGTTGCGAAAATTCATCGCTACTAGACTAGCCCTAGAAGAAATGCCCAAAATCATTTCAAACATGAAAGTGAAAAATGTATATTCATCATCATGAAAATACATGAATGTATAAAACTCACAGGGCTTATAAAACAATGACACAATGTAGAGAGAGAAAGGAATCAAATATCAACACTGCAGATTTTTACCCAACCACAGAGACATAGATAAATAAACAAAGAATTTATTAAAACAACTAGAAAACGATTAACAATAACAGGAAAAAACTGTAGATACCCTTAATAACTTTGGAGGTGAATGGATTAAATGACTCACTTAAAATTTATAGATTGACAGAATGTATTTAAAAAACGTGATCCAACAATATGCTGCTTACAAAAACCTCCACAACATTTTTGATGTTTCTTCAGTTGACTCTGTTTCTCTCAATTTCTCTCTCTCTTTCTCTCTCTCTCCCTTTGTGTGTGTGTATGTGTGTGTGAAATCCATGACCAAATGGAGTTTACACCAATGATGCAATATTGGTTTAACATCCAAATATTAATCCATGTAGTATGCTAACTCTACAGGCTTAAAAGAACATTTTATAGTCATAGCAACTGATGCAGAGACAGTATTTGACAAAATTCAATCCCAATCATAAGAAAAATACTCATAAAATAAAGAATAGAAAGAAATGTTTTCACCTTGATAAAAAACTTAAACATAACTTACAGCTGATATTATATCTAATAGTTAAAGGATGAATGCTTTTCTCCTAAGATCATGCTTCAGATATGAACATACAGCTTATTAAAGTTAAAACAAAAGAAAAATAAATATACACAAATACTCATCAAAGGAAAACAAGATTGACATCACTATCAGATCAACTAATCTTCAGAGCAAAGCAATTTATTAGCAAACATGTCTACACTCACTACTGCTATTCAACATGATACTGGAAGTTATAAATTTAACAATAAGACAAGAAACAAAAATAAAGTCATACACATCAAAGAAAGTAATAAATCTTTCCATACAAGGAGATGGCATGATTGTCTACAGAGAAAATACCAAGCTATATACTAAATAGCAAATAGAACTAATAAGTGTGTTCAGCAAAGTTTCATAATACAAGACTTATATACAAAAGCAATTATATCTCTATTGATGAACACATGGATATCAAAAGAAAAAATAATTTGCAACCACTGATAAACAATATTAATGAAGATTTAATTAAATAAAAAGTCATACCATATTCATGGATTGAAAGACTCAATGTAGTAAATTGTCATTTTTTCTGAAATTGATGTACAAGTTTAACACAGCATTTATCAAAATCCCTGGACAATTTTTGTAAATATAGACATGATTATTCCAAAATTTATATGGAAATCAAAGGAAGTAATAAAAAACAATTTTATAAAATGATAACATAATCTTATGAATCACTCTTAACACTTTCAAAACAAATAGGTACAGTAATCCACAGATCAATGGAACAGAATAGAATAGTCAGAATTAACCCTTCACAAGTACACAAATTTGAGTGTTGATGTGTTAAAAAAAAACAGTGCAATAAAGGAAGAATAATCTTTTCAACACATCACGCTGGGAAAATTGGATATTCATATAAAAAAACAAATGTTTATCTAACCCACATAAATTACAGAACATTTGTTTCAAAATTTATCATAGATTTAAAAGTAAAATGTAACATTTTAAAACTTCCCTAAAAAATCATAGGAAAAAATATTTCAGTCCTGGATCTTCACAAAAAGATGTTACCATGGTACCAAAAGCATCATTCATAAAAATAATATTTCACAACTTGGACTTCATCAGAATTTAAAATTTTGCGTATAAGACTTGATTAAGAAGACAAAAATATAAGGTGAAATCTAGGAAAATAAGAGTTTCTGATCACATATCTGAAAAAGGACTTATTTTAGATTATATAAGAACTCTTAAAACTCAACAATAAGAAAAAAATACAAATATCTCTATTAGAAAGTGGACAGAAGACATGGAGAGACGCTTAACTAAACAGGTTATATAGATAACAGATAAGCACATATAAGAGATATTGAACATCACTAGCCATCAGGAAAATGTAAATAGATACCATTATGAGATATTACTGTATACCTATCCAAAAAACACATATAAAATATAATGATAACAAACTCTTACAAGGATGCAAATAAGTTGGATCATTTATATATGACTGGTTGGAATATAAAAACAGTGCAGTCATTCTGAAGGAAAGTTTCATGATGTCTTAAAATACTGATCATATACTTACCATATGACCTAGCATTCATAATTATCTCAAAGAATAAATTATAGCCACAGAAAAAACTGTTACATAATTTATCAAAACCATTTCATTTGTAGTAGCCAAAAAAGTGGGTTAACTAAAACACACTGCAATAGATAAATGATCAATATATCAAACTATGGTACATCTATGCCATAGATTACTATTCAGCAATACAAAAATATTTATATATCTAAAAATGTGGATAGAACTCAAGGGTATTATTGTGTGCATAACAAAAAAAGGTCAAAAAGATTGTATAATTCCAGCTGTATAACATCCTTAAATAAGAAAATAGGTATTGAGAATGAATTATTTGTTGCCTGGGTATTGGAAAGGTGGGTAGGTAGGAGTAACATTAGGAAGATAAAATAATTTTGTATTTTGATCACTGTGGTGCTTACATGAATTCATCCATGTGACACACTGACAATGATTTGTACATACACATTGTATGAGTGTCAATCTGTCAGCTTTTTATATTGTACTATAGTTAGCAAAAACGTAATTATTGGGGGAAACATGGTGAAAGGAATATACTATCTTTGCAACTTCCTGTGAATTTACATTATTCCGAATTTAAAAATTTAGCAAAAAGCACAAATTTAGCCACTTAAATTCAGTGATATGTTTTTAAGTGTCATGAACCATGGGGTTTCTTCTCAAGTTTCTTAATATATTTTGTTTTCACTTGCATTCACTTGCAAATTTTCTTAGTCTTAACCTTTATTTGCAGAGACATACATTTGAAACTATAATTGTTCTACACATCCTATCAAATATTCCCTTCATCTGAAGAGCACCCTGTTGAAGTTCTCTCTTCCTCAATTTTTATTAGACTGATTCCTCTCAGCCTATAACACTTTTGAAGCTTAAGCTTCTCTTCAATGTTTTCCTCCTTACATCAAGTATTTTTTCATGCCTTTTATTCTTCCATCTAGGTCACTTTCTTATTAATACAATCTATTCTCAAGTGACTTTTAAAAATTGTATTGCAAAAGAAAACTTTAAGGAGGCATGGCATGTGAAGAAATGTTTTTATTCTGCCATAACAATTGATTCAACATTTTGTTGGAATGTAATTACTCTACATTAATTAATTTATCCTCTCAAATTTGAAGGGCTTCCTCTATTATGTTCTAGTACTTAGAATTGGTGATGAGACACTTGAACTTTATCTCATTGTTATTCCTTTTGTAAAACACCTGCTTTTTTTTCTTTTTCTTTGGAAATGTTTAGTGCCTTCCTTTTACAATTTGTATACTTGAATTCCACTATGACACATAAAGTTCAGTCTTTCCTAATTTATGTGTTTCAGAATTCTTTAGACCATTCTTTTACTGTTTATTTGATATATATATATATATATATGTATACACACACACACATACACACTCACACACACACACACACATATATATATATTTTACTCTGTGTTCTCTGTTCCCCAGTATTAATTGCATGTTGGCAATACTTCCCATGGCATTGCATCTGTCGTTGAATTGTAGGAAGGGCCTCTTACTTCATCTATTAACCCTTCAATGTATCTAGTCAATATATTAATTTGTATATCATATTGAAAACTTTGAATAAAACAATTTTGACTTTTTTGTGATGAGGACATTACAAATTTACTCTCAGTAATGTTGAAATGTGGAGTACTCATTTATAGCTATATTCATCATGCTGTGCTATTTTTCTAAAACTATATATTTTTCCACTTAACTGAGGCTTTCTATGCTTTGACTATCATCTCCCCATTCTCCCAAACCCCTCCTCCAACCCCTCATAATCACTATTCTACTCTAAACTTCTATGACTTCAATTGTTTTGGATTCTATATGTAACTTAGAACATGCAGTGTTTGTCTTTCTGTTTGTCTTTCTATGTTTGTCTTATTTCACTTAGCATAATGTTCTCCAATTCTGTCAATGTTGTCACAAGTGACAAAGAATTTTTCTTTTTAAGTCTAAGTAGTATTCCATTGCATATATATACCATATGTCTTAATCCATTCCTTTATTAATGAACACTTAGGTCAATTTAATAACTTAGCTATTGTGAACAATCCTGCAAAGAACATGGGAATGTAGATGTCTCTTTAATATACCAATTTCAAATCTTTCAGGCAAATACAGAGAAAAAGAATTTCTGGTTCATATGGTAATACTATTTTTAGTTTTTTGGGCGACCTTCATATTTGTATTTTTCTGAATTTTCCTATTCAAAAACGTCTTATTTTTGTTTATAGATTCAATACCTAATATCAACCTAAATGCCCTTGAAGATAGTGGTTAAATTATTGTTATTGAAGTCATCTTTTTTCTAAGACACTTATATTTCTTCCTGGTTTACCTTGTTTTTTCTCTACAACTATAGATTTTTCTCAAACAACTGGTTAAATATTTAAGATCCACTCATATTTTAGAATGAAGCAGAGATGTCTGTTTCAGAGCTCCCTGTATGCGATGTCATTTGTTTACAGCAAATAGCTGACCATTACGTCTTTGAATTTAAATTGCCAGTAATTAGAGGGCTTTTTACCTGATGTAGCATTGGTTTAGTTCCTAGGAATGCTATAATAAATTACCACAAATCTGATGGCTTTAAACAATAGGAATTTATTCTATCGCAATTCTAGAGACCAGAAATCTGAAGTCAGGGTGTCAGCAGTAACACACTCCCTTTGAAGGCTTTAAATGAGAATCATTACTGCCTCTTCCAGATTCCAGTACCTACAATCAGTCCTTGACAATACTTAGCTTAATGTCACACAACTGCAACCTCTGCCTCCGCCTTCATATGGCTCTGTCTGTATCTGTCTTCTCTTCTTTTTTATGGATTTTTCCTTTTTCATTGGATTTAGGGATCACCAGCACAATCCAGGATGATCTTATGGAGAGAATCTTAGCTTAATTAAATTTGAAAGGCCTTTTACTTTTCTACAAATAAGGAAATATTTACAGATTCTGAGTAGACATATCTTTTGGGAGACTGCCATTCAACCCACTACAAACAATATATACTAATCTTCTCAAGATAATTCAGGTAAGTTAAGATAATTTGCTTGAGGTTTAAAAGAAGGAAAAACTCACCTACTGACCTAAGATTTAGTGACAAATATTCTTGCAATCATAATTTAGGAATGAGTTGTTGGAAGTTCATAGAAAGAACTTCGGTATTTATCTCATTCTTTTCAGCCTTGCTCCTCAATATGCTCTCTGTTGCACCTGCCATCCTTGAGGCTGGAGCTCCTCTTGGGCACCGCCATGCTGGCCAGTATTCTTGTCCATGCACTCCAGTCAAGGGCACTTCTTAACTGTAGGTTTCATCTGTCATGGTAATGCATCTGTATTTCTCCATCTACTTTCTCTTCCCCAGAAAACATTGAAATTCTGAGGTTTATCACTAGACTCTCCCATTTTTTTGTTGATGAAGAATAATACTTGCAAAAATAGTAACTATCGTTCATATGAAATTTCAGGAGAGAGAAATAAAAAATGCTTATTCTGTTTATGCTACATCAACTTTCTAAGTCTGTGTCCTCCTGTATAAAATAAAGTTAAAAATCATTTTACAATATTATTAATATATATGAATATGAACTTTCTATTAATATTAAATGCTATATTGCTCATATAAGACTTTATATGATAGGAAGTATTCAATTAAGATTGGCTATTATAGAAAGTGGATCTCAGCCAAAATACATGACACATATTCTGCAATGCTAAGAACACTTAAAGAATTAGTAAATTATTTGAAACATTATTAGAAAAAATATGTTCACTTAGACTCAATAGATGTTTCAAAATTGTACCTAATTTAAAAGCAGATATTAATTATGAGAGCATTTGCCACTGAAATATTAAAATGCAAGGATTTTCTGTTTTGAATCTCAATAGAATGTAATGTGATTTCCTGAGACTTGTGAAAATAACATTTGCCATTTCCCATTGCCCACCTTTGGAGGGAATAGACATTAATACATAAATATTACTTATGTATTTCTTCTCTTTTAAATTTTTTCATGAATTCATCAGTTTAAAGGGAAAGAATTTGTGCAGATCACACAATTTGATACTTAAAAATTCATAACTATGAGCTGAATTTTGAAAGACATCCATAATTTACTTTTATGCTTGAATAAATTACATAATATTTAAGAAATGTTATTTATCATTTTAAAATTAGGCAACTGAATTCCCCCTCAGGAGAAAAGGTTGATTTTCTGTTTACTGAAGTTAATTAAAGTGCAAAGTTGTAATCTTTTCAATCTTTGCTAGACAGGAAGTTACTTTAATTCTGAGTCTATATTAGTCATGCCAGAGTAATGAGAATAATTATTGTCATTTATTGAACTAGTAGTTTTGGGGCATAGGATCTTTGATAAATGATAATGTGTTTTCCTTTAGTGTCTGTAGTCCTAGTAATTACTGTAGTACACAGAACATAGTAGGCATTCAATATAAATATTCTATTAAAATCACTTGACTATTATTTAGGTCAACTTCTGAGTCAAGCGAATTGTAGGAAAAATGTGTTCTACATAAACAATAAAACTAAGAACATCTGCCTATATAAAATGTTTCAAAGCTAAGGCAGTAAAATTCTACATAGGATATTACTTAGTTTTAAAATGAATGTAGCAGATATCATTCTCCATATATTCTTATTTTCTAACTAACAATTATTTACTGAGTACATATTACATGTATATGTATTGAATATATATTATATAAATCTCACAGTACCCAGCTAATTTACAAAGAGTAAAAGTCATTTTTCACCTACCAAAATAGACTGCTACTTCATTAGCATATTGGGAGCTTTTTTGTTGGAAACAACCTAAGGATCCAGATTTAGGTTTACTATGAAAATACATCTTACATACAGATATTTAGTGACATGGGACATATTTATGATTAGTTCAATTACAAGAGTAGAAAGCCAAACAATACAAATATTATATGAACAATTTTGTTGAAAGAAAAAGAAAAACACAATATGCTCTGAAATGCTAATGGTGGTTATCCTTGTAAGCAGTATTTGTCTATATTTTAAAATATTTTTATATTTTATTATTTCTGCAATTAATTCATACTACTTTTAAAATTTAATAAAATTGGTGAACGTTATTCAAATAGCTGATTCTAGATTTCATTACTAAATAAGTACAGATAGGCCAATACAATTAAATTGTTAAGGCTAATAACAGTCATTAGCATTAATTTCAGGAAAAAAGTTGTGTTTTATCTTGTGACACATATTCTGCAATGCTAAGAACACTTACAGAATATGTCTTCAAATACATCATTCTGGTAAGGGTACAATGGCATAGCTTGCTTTCCTACAAATATCTTGATATAGATACACTTTAATAAGACACAAAATGACATTTTTATTGAACTTTCAAATATTGTTTTATTAGATATGTTTTATCTAATCTATGTAAATAATATTATTGTTTTATTAGAAATGAATATACAAAACAAACATTCTAGTAACATCTGTGACTACTAGCTAAATCACTGATCCCAATATACATATGTTAGTGGTAGGTAGAACTCAAAAAGCAACATATTAGATATAGATTATGGATCTGAAAAGAAATAAGTATCAAGCATTTATGTTGAAAAATCATTACTTTGATGGAAAAAAAGTAATTTTGTAAAGTAATCCTCCAACGTAGGCTCTCTTACACTGGCTATGTCCAAAGTAACCTACTGAAAGCATGTGTAAATTCCATCTGTGGTGAAATAACAGGAACTGGACTTAGCCTCCCATTTTAAACTACCAAAACACCATACAAAATATATAAAATAACTATATAGTTTATAGTGGAATGAAATGAAAAGGTTAAAAAAATTCTTAATCCAAAAAATGGAATAAAGGAATGAAAACAAGAAACAAATAAACAGAGTGTACAAATACAAGATACATATGCAAGTGGCAGATTGAAATCTGACAATATTAGTAATATTATTACATGCAAATGTTATAAATACTCCAAATAAAAAGTGGAGATAAGAAAATTAATAAAAGCAGCCAGGCACAGTGGCTCACGTCTGTAATCCCAGCACTTTGGGAGGCTGAGGTGGAGTCAGGAGATGGAGACCATCCTGGCTAACACAGTGAAACCCCACCTCTACTAAAAATACAAAAATAAAAAAAAAATTAGCTGGGCGTGGTGGCAGGTGCCTGTAGTCCCAGCTACTGGAGAGGCTGAGGCAGGATAATGGTGTGAACCTGGGAGGCAGAGCTTTCAGTGAGTGGAGATCAAGCCACTGCACTCCAGCCTTGGCTACTGAGCAAGACTCCATCTCAAAAAGAGAAAAGAAAAGAAAAGAAAATTAATAAAAGCAATACCCAGCAATTGACTGTCTAAAAGGACCCCATTTTAAATTAAGAAAACACATACTTATGTATAACAATGAAGGCATGGAAGTTCTACTGTGCAATAACTTATAAGAAAGTAAAGTTGCTATATTTATATCCAAGAAAGTAGACTTCAAAAAAGGAATATATCTGAGGATAAATAAGGATATTTCATAATGATAAATACATGATTTTATCAAAAGACATAAAAACTCAGTTTTGTATAAAATCATTAATTGAGCTTCAAAATCAATTAAGTAAAATGTGATAAAGAGAAAAGTAAGTTAGAAAACTCCAAAATTAGAGTTGGAACTTTCCATAATCTTCTACAAGTAGTTGATTTTTAAAAATTGGAGAAAAACCTTTAAGTATATAAAAGCCCTAATCAACACAAAAAGCAACCTGCCAGAATTAATATTTATTGGACAATTTCACCCCCAAAGACCAAACTACATATCCTTTTCAAGTACACAGGGAGTATTCACCAAGACAGGCTAAATTCTAAGGCATAAAAATGATGTATTAAAAATAGCCAACTCATATGACATATGTTATGTGACAACTATAGCAGTAAATTTTAAATCAATAACAGAAAATGTCTTAAAAAAATCAGATATTTGAAATCTATATGCCTAGGGGAATAAATTATAAGAAGAAATATAAAATATTTTGAAGTTAATGAAAATAAAATAATAATATGAGTAATATTTAGACATACCTATAACAGATCTTACAGGAAAATCTAGATCTACAAAATTATATAATGAAAATAAGAAAGCTCTCAGAATAGTCATTTATGTTCATACCTTAGAAATATAAATAAAAGAGCAAATGAAGCCCGCAGTTATATAAAAGATGAAATAAAAATCAGAAACATATTAGAGAAAATTTTTGTAAACCAAAATGTTTTTAAAGGTCAATAAAAATGAGAAACCTAGAGCTAAATTGATCAAGGGAGAATAAAGACACAGATGACCAATATCACAAATGTAAAAGAAGACATCCGAAGATATTCTAAAGATACTAAAAGAAAATATGATTTAACTTTATGCCCATAAACATAGATGAAGTAGAACAATTATTTAAAATATTCAAATTATTAAAATTTACTCAAGAACAAAAGAAAGATAATAAATAATAATTCTGAACTTAATAAATAATTTATAAATAAAATCTTTCCAGAAAGCAAATGCCAAGACAGGTAAGCTGCATTGGTAAACTTTATCAAACACTTACAGAAATAATTTCAGAAAATAGGGGAAAAATAATTGTTTGGAACAATTTGCAACACATTTAATAAGACTAGCATTACATAAATATCAATATAAGAGAAAAACATTGATCATAAAAATGAACCCCCAAAAGCAATTATATTTTTATGAAGTTGAAACAATTATAGTTATATTAAAATAGTTTTATAGTATCATCTAATATGAACTCAGGATGTAAGACTAATGAAATATGTGTAGAAATTGTACACAGAAGACAATAAAACACTACTGAGAGAAATCAAATAACACTAAATAAATGAGAGACTATATCATGCAGTGATTTCAATTTTCCACAAAATGATCTATTATTTCAATGTAAAAATAATTAAATCCCAAACTGTGTGTGTGTGCACATGTGTGTGTCCCCGTGTAAACTGAGAAGCTAATTCTAAAATACATCTGGCAGTGCAACAAGCTAACAAAGAAGGGCGATTTGAAGAATCAAAACCTTAGGGAACTTAGACTACCATGTGTTAATACTTATCATAAAACTGTAGTAAGGAAAACAGTAGTGTTGGTACAAGATGGAGGAGTAAGCCAAAGGAACCAAAACAGTGGTCCAGAAATAAACTTGCACATCTATCAATAGCCGGTTTATTTCAAAAGATAATTTTTTCCAATAAATAGTACTTAGTCAATTGGATATTCTTGTGAAATAAATTACTGTTGACTCCTACCTCATACAAAAGAGTAACATTGGTTTGTAGATCTACAAAAGCAGATACACGAATGGCCAGTAAATAAACAAAAGGTACTCAACTTCATGTTGTAATGTAAGTATAAACTAAAATTATTATTAGATACATACATACATATATACCTTTCAAAATGACTAAAACTTATGAGCCATATACGTAATATTAACAGATACATGAAATAATTTGAGCTCTTTTAAACTGTGTATAAGTTTTCACATGGCTATAAAGATACAGCCTGAGACGGGGTAACTTATGAAGAAAACAGGTTTCATTGACTCACAGTTCCATATGGCTGGGAAGGCTTCAGGAAACTTAGAATCATGATGAAGGCTAAGGGAAAGCAAGGCGTGGCTTACATGGCAGCAAGGGGGCAGGGGGAAAGGTAAACTGCCACTTTTAAACCATCAGATTTTGTAAGAACTCCCTCACTATCATGAGAACAGTGTGGGATTGACCTCTCTCATGATCCAATCATCTTCCACCACGTTTCTCCCTTGACAGATGAAGATTACAATTTGTGGTGAGATTTGGATGAGGACACAAAGCCAAACCATATCATTCTACCCATGACCCCTCCACAATTTTATTGCTTTTCACATTTCAAAACCAATCATGCCTTCTAAACAGGCCCCCAAAGTCTTAATTCCTTCTGGCATTAACCCAAAAGTACACGTCCAAAGTCTCATCTGAGACAAGACAAGTCACTTATGCCTATGAGCCTGTAAAACAAAACAAAACAAAAAACAAATTAGTTACTTCTAGGATACAGTGGGGGTACAAATATTGGATAAATGTTCTCATCTTAAAACTCCAACATTTTCTTTTACTCCATGTCTCATGTCCAGAGCTGATGCAAGGGGTGTGCTCTCAGGGCCTTGAGAAGCTCCTCCCCCCTGGCTCTGCAGTTTACAGCCCCTCTGGGTGCTTTCATTGAGCATCTGGTATTGAGTGCCTGTGGCTTTTCCAAGTGCATGATCAAGCTGTCAGTAGTTCGACTATTCTGAGGTCTGGAAGGTGGTAGCCCTCTTCTCAGAGATGCACTGGGTAGTGCCCCAGTGGAGACTCAGTGTGGGGGCTCTGACCCCAAATATCCCCTCTGCATTGCCCTAGTAGAGGTTCTCCATGAGGGCTCCACCACCGCAGGAGACTTCTGGCTGAATATCCAGGTGTTTCCATACATCCTCTGAAATCTAGGTGGAGGCTCCCAAACCTCAACTCTTGTCTTTTGTGTACCTGCAGGCTTAACATTGTGTGAAAGCCACTAGGGCTTGGAGCTTGCACTCTCTGAAACAATGCCCTGAGCTGTACCTTGGCCTCTTTTAGCCAAGGCTGGAGCTGGAGAGGCTGGGACACAGGACACCAAGGCCCAAAGGCTCAGAGCAGTGGGGCCCTGAGCCCTGGCCATAAAACCATTTTTCCCTCCTAGGCCTCTGGGCCTGTGATGGAAGGGGCTGTGATTAAGTTCTCTGACACGCTCTGGAGATATTGTTCACATCGTCTTGGCTATTAACATTAGGATCCTCATTACTTATTCAGATTTATGCAACCAGCTTGAATTTCTGCCCAGAAAATGAGATTTTCTTTTCCACCACATGTCAGGCTGCAAAGTTTCCCAATAAGTTCCTTATCTCTATCTTAAACTACCTCAGCCTGGACTTCATTTCATTTTCCATATCACTCTCAGCATTTTGATCAATACCATTCAACAAGTCTTTAGGAAGTTCCAACCTTTCTCATATCTTCTTGTCTTCTTCTGAGTTCTCCAAACTATTCCAGCTTCTGCCTGTTAGCCATGTCCAAAGTCGCTTCCACATTTTCAGGTTATCTTTATAGCAGTACCCTACTCCTGGTACCAATTTTTTGTATTAGTCCATTTCACACTGCTATAAAGGTACTACTTGAGACTGGGTAACTTATAAAAAGAAAAGGTTTAATTGACTAACAGTTTTACATAACTGGGAAGGCCTCAGGAAACTTAGAATCATGGCAGTAGGTAAAGGTGAAGCAAAGCATATGTTATATGGCAGCAGGAGCAAGAGAGAGAGAGTGCAGGGAAAACTGTCACTTTTAAACCATCAGGTCTCATGAGAACTCCCTCACTATCAGAAGAACAGCATGGGAAAAACTGCCTCCATGAGCCAATCACCTCCCACCAAATCCCTCTGTTGACACGTGGAGATTACAATTTGAGATGAGATTTGGGTGGGGACACAGAGCCAAACCATATTACACTGCTAGTAAAAGTAAAAATTGGTACAAACAAATTCGAAAACCATTTGAAAGTCCAACAATAGTTGGACTTCTGCATTCTTGTGGTAGGTATAATGGCCTTCCAAAGATGTTCACACTTTAAATCCCAGAAGTTGTATGTTCGCTAATAAAAATGATTTTGCAGATGTGATTAAATTTATACACCTTGAGATGGGGAGACTAACCTGTATTTTCTGAGTGGGTTCAATCTATTTACATCAGTTATTGGAGATAATTGGTCAGAGAGGGAAGAGACAGGAAAAGAATCAGAGAGATTCTATGTAAGGACTAGACACACAAATGCTGGCTTTGAAGATGAAGAAAAAGGTCCAGGAACCATGGGATGAGGCAGTTTCTAAAAGCTACATATGGCCCTCAGTTTATAGCCAGCAAGAAAACAGAGACCACAGTTCTGCAACCACATAGACTTGAATTCTGCCAACAACCCAAATGAGGAGGGGTTATATTTATTCCTACAGTCTCCAGAAATGAACACAGCCATGTTGACACCTTGGTCTTAGTTTGGTTGAGACCATGTCAGATTCATGTCTTACATATCTGAACAACAATAAACTTCTATTGTCTAAACTGATAAATCTGTAGTAATTATTAAGCTAATAGCAGCATAGAAAACAAATAAAATAATCTATAATCTAGACCAACTGATTATGGTTGTATTTCTACCAGAAATCTACACATAACAGAAATGTTTCTCAAAAGAAAAGTGACCAATTACATTGAGATCTATTTATACAATAGTGAATGCATTGTAACAGAAATAATAGCATGGTCATATCTGACAGTGATAATATTGCAACAAGGAAAAATAATGTCAAATATTAGAGAATGTGTGATTCATCTATATGACATTTTTAAGAAAGTAAACCAATCACATTAGAGATCAGTAGAGTAGTAGCCTATGTAGAGAAATGTATTTGGCTGAGAACGGGCCACAGACAGGAATTCTAAGGAGCTGGGAATTTTTAATTGACAATAACATTTTTATGGTTAGTGGCTACAAAATCTATTTACTTTGTATGAATTTTGGAGCTGTGTATTTATTGTTTGTGTGTCTTTACAAATGCATGTTTCAAAAATATGAAACGTAGGCCAGGTGTGGTGGCTTATGACTGTAATGCCAATGCTTTGAGACGCTGAGGCAGGAGGATGTCTTAAGGCCAGGAGTTTGAGAACAGCCAGAGAAACATACCAAGACCCCATCTCTACAAAAAAAAATTAAAAATATACCCAGGCATGGTGTTGCATGTCTGTAACTCCAGTTACTCAGGAGGCTGAGGCTGGAGGGTCACTTGAGTCCAGAAGATTGAAGTTGCAGTGAGCTACAGTTGCACCATTGCACTTCATCCTGGGCACCAGAGTGAGATTCTAATTCTAAACGATTTGTAGTAATAAAAAGTATTTAAAAATTTTAAAAATATAAAACATAAAACAAAATAAGCAAGAATATATTTGGAAGGCGCATTTTGTATTTTCAAATACTGCCATGGTTAGCACTAGAAGTTGTCTAATACAATACTGGTTAGTGAACTGGTATAGTACCTTAAACTGTTAACCAGTCCTCTATATGATGAGAGAAAACTTTTTAAAACTTCTGTACCATTCTGACCAAGTAATTTTTTTTTTTTTTTTTTTTTTTTTTTTGAGGCGGAGTCTCGCTCTGTCGCCCGGACTGGAGTGCAGTGGCCAGATCTCAGCTCACTGCAAGCTCCGCCTCCTGGGTTTCCGCCATTCTCCTGCCTCAGCCTCCCAAGTAGCTGGGACTACAGGCGCCCGCCACCTCGCCCGGCTAGTTTTTGTATTTTTAGTAGAGACGGGGTTTCACCGTATTAGCCAGGATGGTCTCGATCTCCTGACCTCGTGATCCGCCCGTCTCGGCCTCCCAAAGTGCTGGGATTACAGGCTTGAGCCACCGCGCCCGGCCCCAAGTAATTTTTTATTAATTGTCTCTAATAACAAAATCAACTTTGATTTTGTATGCTTGCTCTTTTGTTTTATTTCATTATCTAATTGATTTAGACTTTATTTTACAAATATATTTTTCTTTTATAGATAGTTTGAGAATCACCAGTCCAATAATGTGAGAGAGCATGCACAGTGAACTACACTCATTTCAATATGCAGTCAAATATGAAAATTCACCTGGAATAACCAGTTTCTTGTTTCACAGTTTTTTTTAGACTTGGCATAATTAATACTTTCTATCAAGGTCAGAATGGAGGCTACTCACTGATGATAAAACCTACGGCATTGCTGGGAACAGTTAATGTAGTCTCATTTTTATGAAGCATTTCAAAAGCTATAGTAAGCATATTTACATACCACCTTGTAAAGCCTGACTTTTTGTTAGAACAATTTACTGTGTTTCTCAATTAATTTTATTCATTTTCAAGTCTAAAAATTTTTTGTTTGCACTCTTAAAAATGAAAGAGCTGTTACTATGTTGGCTGCATTAGCTGAAAAAGATCACAAACAGTTAAATAATGTCTGTTATATAACTTATCAGGTGATTCTTAAAAAAAATCCATTAAAGACAGTGACAATAAAATTTATTTTAAAATTTTATTTGTAATTCAAAGTAAAGCTTTGGGAGTTTATTTTTACATATTTAAACATTTATGAATACCATAAATGCTATAGTAAATAAAGTTTAAAAATTTAACATTAACACTTTTGCAGTGATAATACAAACATAAATTTGGTAGAACATTGACATGATGAAGTTTTCTTAGTCTTACTAAATTAAAAAACTAAGAATAGAAATGTACTATAGTTTTATTACAGTGCATACTTATTGTTTAACTGCATCTAAGCAAGCTACAAAACCAATAAATATAAAGACTGTAGCTTTCAAATTTAGAAATGTTTTTTAAGCACTCACAATTCTAAGACACTTTTAATGTATCTACATGGAATTGCAAATTTTGTGCAAACAGACAAAAAAAGTAAATATAAATACTTCAGAGTGAAAATATACACTTTTTTCTTTTTGCTGTCTGTTATCAACTTGATTTCAGAAATTATTTGACTGAAGAACTACTTTAATAATCAATCTAAATTTCTTTTTTTTTTTTTTTTTTTTTTTTTGAGGCAGAGTCTCGCTCTGTCACCCGGACTGGAGTGCAGTGGCCGGATCTCAGCTCACTGCAAGCTCCGCCTCCCAGGTTCACGCCATTCTCCTGCCTCAGCCTCCCGAGTAGCTGGGACTACAGGCGCCCGCCACCTCGCCCGGCTAGTTTTTTGTATTTTTTAGTAGAGACGAGGTTTCACCGTGTTAGCCAGGATGGTCTCGATCTCCTGACCTCGTGATCCGCCCGTCTTGGCCTCCCAAAGTGCTGGGATTACAGGCTTGAGCCACCGCGCCCGGCCCCTAATCTAAATTTCTATAATGTGTTGAATGGATTTTACGAGTCATTTAAATTTTGTCCAAAGTCATTGGTAAATTGTAAATCATTGTATTAGTGAAGTTATTTAATGAACAGAAAGTTAAAACTTTAGATTTAATAAACTGTGATTTTCAAAAATAAAATTAAAATACATTAAGATATCTAAATGTATCTTTAAAAAGCAAAGGAGTTGAAACAAAATAATGAGAGCAAAGTATAAGAGAGTTAAAAATCAAAGAAATGTGACTTGCAAGCTTTCTTCTACTATTGGAGTAGGTGGAAAAGTCTGAGCTTACAAGAATGTCTAGAAGCTAACTATGAGCTGCTATTATAGTACTACAAAAGACATGTGATAGTAAGTGAGGTGGAGATTGGTTTAGAGGTTTCTAGAAGGAAGTTGCCTGTGCATAGCTTCTGCTTTTGTGAGTTTATAGCCAAGTGCTGGTGGTGAGTCTACATTGCCTGGGGGTGCCACCTTCAGGTAAACTGGTCCAGCAGTAAGAAGAGCATTTGAACACAGAGGGGAAAAGCAATGAAATTGTTTTTTCTCTTTGTGGAAAAAATTCTCCTTGGGAAATAAAACCTCTAGTTCTCCAAGGCAGTAACAAGGATAGGAACCAGAAATTTCACCAGTAGATCATTTAGGTAGAAAGACATTTGTTTGGAGATATGACTTTCTGTGGTGTTGATTAAAGTCCCAATTCTGTTTACCAGACATAGATTTTTTTTCTCTTAGTGTGAATTAATTAAGACTTTAGTAGGTTCTCTGATATGGTTTGGCTCTGTGTCCCCACCCAAATCTCATCTCAAATTATAATCCCCATAATCCCCATGTGTTGAGGAGGGACCTGGTGGGAGGTAATTGTATTATGGGGGCAATTTCCTCCATGTTGCTCTCATGATAGTGAGTTCACACAAGATCTGATGGTTTTATAAGGGGCTCTTCCCCCTTCTCTTGTTTGCTTTCTCTCTCTTGCCTACTACCATGTAAGATGTGCCCCTTCCCCTTCCACTAGGATTGCAAGTTTCCTGAGTCCTCCCTAGCCATGGGGAACTGTGAATCAATTAAACCTATTAAACCTCTTTGATTTATAAATTACCTGGTCTCAGGTATGTCTTTATAGCAGCGTGAAAATGGACTAATATATTGTCCAACTATTCTTCCTAGAATACCAATGGCACAGATCATTAAGCATTAAATCACTGATTACTGATGGCAGCAGCAGCCCATCTCGTTCAGCTGCTGGGAAGAAACCAGCTTCAGTGGGGAAGGCACGGCTCGAGTTGCATGCTCCACAGGGCTGGCAGGAGCTGGGAACAGGCAGGAGCCATGCCCCCTACCAACTTGGAGGAGCAGGAGCCCGGTGCTCCTGGGTATAGCTTCAGTCATCTAGCTGCAGCTCCATACCTGGCCATCCCTGCACTCTTGGGGGCCCAGGAAGGCCCCAAACCCGGCAGGCTTGGAAGTGCCTGTTCCCACTCCCTGGACTCTCACTGCTCCTGGTGCCCACTCCAATTTTGGAGCAACGTTGAAGCTGAGGCCAGATGCTGTTGTGACCCAGCCAGGTTTGCACTAACATGTTAGTCCCATCTCTGCTGCTTTGGCCCCCTCTGAAACTTTTGGGCAGTGAGCTCAGGGAGGGAGGCCAGGGGGGCTGAGGGTAGCTTGGTGTGGGCCTGCCAGCACTCCTTAGCACAAAGAGCCTGGTGGCCATGGATGGTATGTTTATGGCAGGAACCAGGCAGGATCCTGAGCAGAAAGGGATGGGTTCAGGTGAAACTTGAAGTTGGCTTCAAGTCAGCAGGTGGCCTGAAGCCTGGGGGCTGGGCTGCCAGTTCTGGGTGGAGTCTACTGCCCAGAGTGAGAACTTATGGTGCTTTTTCTGGACTCACCCATGGCCATCCACAGAACAATCAGGACATACTTCCTCCCTGCTGAGCCCATAAAATCCTTGGACTCAGCCAAACTCACACAGACATCAGGATTAACTGCTTCAGGAAGCAGCTCCCAACCATTGGTCTTCTCTCCACTGACAGCTGGCCACTCATCAGGATGACTGACCTGCAAAAAGGAGCTACCCATTTTGGGTCACCTGAGAGCTGTTCTGTCACTCAATTAAGTGCCTCTCCACCTTGCTCACCCTCCAGTTGTTCACATACATCATTCTTCCTGGATGTGGAACAAGAACGTGGGACCTGCCAAATGGTGGGAATGAAAGAGCTGTAACACAAACAGGGCTGAAACATGCCCTCCACTCACTGTGTTGCAAGTGATAAGAAGGAGAAAAGAGATGCAACCCTTGGGGAAGCCCAGACCTAGGGTCTTCCCGGGCCAGAGCTGTGACACCCTCTTTGGGGCTCTGTGGTTCCTGGTCCCTCCAAGCTTCTAGATGGAACTGAGTTCCCTGGTGCCCACAGTGCAAGCCACTTGCAGTATGCCTTGTACAGCCATAGCCTCGCATGGAGTCAGCACCTGTGCCAATGCCTGGCACTGCCCACCCTCCCACAGCTGGCACACCTGGCTGTGAGCAGTGTCTTGACCCTGTGCTCGCTCACATACTCCTCACCACTCTGTGCCTGGCTTATCCTGGCCTGTGTGGAATCTAGGCAGGTAGCATGAGCCAGGCATAGCCAGACAGGCCGAGTGGACAGAATGAGCCCAATGGGCGCACACAATGCACAAGCAGAAGGCACATCAGCCACAGAAGTTTCTGGCTGGTGAAGAGACATCCTAAGGATCTGTGACATTACTGCATGAGTAACTAATTAGTTGAAAACTTTGTGCTATGAGAAAGAATTCAGTTGTAAGAAATTAAATTTACAGTAAAAATTTCATTTATAGAAAATGTCTAGAAAAAGCAAATCTTTAGAAACAGAAAGTAGATTGATTAGTGGTTGCCTAGAGTTATGGGAGGTAAGTGTGGGAAGTGAGTACTAATTGGTAGATTGTTTTTTGAAGGGTGATGAAAATGTTCTAAAAATAAATCATGATGATGGTGGTTATAATGGTTAATTTTAGGTATCAACTGTACTGGATTAAGGGAATATACAAATGGCTGGGAAAACATTATTTCTAGGCATATATGAGAGGGTGTTTCTGAAAATCTTGGCATTTGAATCAGTGAACTGAGTAAACAAGATCTGCTCTCAATGTAAGCAGGCACCATCCAATGGGATGAAAAGTCCATGTACTGGCCGGGCGCGGTGGCTCAAGCCTGTAATCCCAGCACTTTGGGAGGCCGAGACGGGCGGATCATGAGGTCAGGAGATCGAGACTATCCTGCTAATACGGTGAAACCCCGTCTCTACTAAAAATACAAAAAACTAGCCGGGCGACGAGGCGGGCGCCTGTAGTCCCAGCTACTCGGGAGCTGAGACAGGAGAATGGCGTGAACCCGGGAGGCGAACTTGCAGTGAGCTGAGATCCGGCCACTGCACTCCAGCCCGGGCGACAGAGCGAGACTCCGTCTCAAAAAAAAAAAAAAAAAAAAAAAAAAAAAAGAAAAGTCCATGTACAACGAAAACGCACGAGAAAGGTAAATTCACTCTGTATTCTAGAGCTGGGGCACCCTTCTTCTTCTGCCTTTGGACATCAGAACTCCAGCCATTTGGACACTGTAACTTGCACCACCACAACCCCTGTGCCCCCTCACCCCTTGGGTTCTCAGTCCTTAGATCACAGACTGAGAGTTACACCATGGACTTCCCTGGCTTGCTCGCTCTTTCTTTCCCTTTCTTTCTCTTTTTCTTTTTTCTTCCTTCCTTCCTTCCCTCCCTCCCTCCCTCCCTCCCTTCCTCCCTTCCTCCCTTCCTCCCTTCCTCCCTTCCTCCCTTCCTCCCTTCCTCCCTTCCTCCCTTCCTCCCTTCCTTCCCTTCCTTCCTTTCTTTCCTTCTTTCCCTTCCTTCCCTTCTTTCCTGTCAGGAGAACCCTGACTTTACAGTGATACATTCTTTGAAAACACTAAAATCCACAAAATTGTACACATTAAATTGGCAAATTTTATGGTATGTGAACTGTTTTTCACATACCATATGTGAACAAATTTTATGGTATGTGAACTCTTTTGCAATAAATCTCTTTTAAAATGTCTATCAAATAAGTTACTTATAAAGAAAAGCCATAAGAAACATTGTTTCCGCTCATGGAACTATACAGCTTTCTTTTTGTGGTGGTGTTGATTCAACTCTAAATGCTTTAAAATGTATAAAACTGTATACCAATTTTTGAAAAGTCAATTTTACTACATGATAATATTTAAAATAACGTGCAATTAGATATTAAGGAATTCAGCAGAGTTTCCACCTCCTCCCTGTCTCCACTTTAGTGGTTTCAGTTACCCATAGTCAACTGTGGTCCAAAAATGTAAAATGGAAAATTCCAGAAATAAACAACCATGTTTTAAATTGAGTACCGTTTTGAGAAGCGTGATAAAATCGAATGTCATCCCAGTTATTCCTGCCCAGGATATAAATCATTAGTTTGTCCAGCGAATTCATGCTGTCTAAGCTCCCCATCCAATAGTTACTTACTGGCCATACATCATTCTTCCTGGATGTGGAACAAGAATGTGGGACCTGCCAAATGGTGGGAATGAAAGAGCTGTAACACAAACAGGGCTGAAACATGCCCTCCACTCACTGTGTTGCAAGTGATAAGAAGGAGAAAAGAGATGCAACCCTTGGGGGAGCCCAGACCTAGGGTCTTCCCGGGCCAGAGCTGTGACACCCTCTTTGGGGCTCTGTGGTTCCTGGTTCCAGACGGACAGATCACAAGAAGAGTAAGTATAGTACAAGATATGTTGATAGAGGCTGCATTTACATAACTTTTATTACAGTATTATGCTTGCTCACTTAACATTATTAGCTATTGTTGCTAATCACTTATCCTATAGTGCATATAGGTTTCAGTACTATCTGTGGTTTCAAGTATCCACTTCAGGGTCCTGAACATAGATCCTGTTAACAAAGGAAGACTATTGTACTCCAAATCATGCTTCCAACTTTTGGTGTCTCTTTTATTTTCATCCATTTATATATACTTTGAGTCTACTTAGTAATAAAGAAATTTCTGGTAGCACAACAGCAACATAAATTAACCAGAATGTATTTTTTAAGTTACAATTTCAGTTTCCCTAACAATACCCTAGAGATAAATATCCATTTTTTTTCTACACTTCAAAAAATAACACAAATTTTAGATGTCTCATTGGTATCATTTTTAAGCAGATTTTTTTCTCTTTAGCTTATGATGCGAAAACCACTAGCTAAAATTTTAATGATATTGGTGATGCACACATTTATAAGATAAATCTAAAATCTCTTATAATACATTTAAGACATATAACCTTTAAGTGCCAGGAATTCACATCAATGTCAGATTGATATTCATAGTGATTCATTTTTTGTTAATCTTACAAGTTTATATCAAGAAATAGTTTTAATTAACTCTAAAGCTAGTCCTTCTTTTATATTTATGCTGCAGTGAACACATATTTTTCAAGGTATTTTTCAATAACAAAACATCAAATTTTGATAATTTAAGTTTTACATAACAAACTGAATATATTACAACTACTATGTAAATTTCTACTCGATATCTATTTAGATATCGTCAGTTCATATTTGTGTAAAATATTCTCATTTATTCATCTAATGGTTTGGTTACATTAAAAAGTAGTTGGCTATCTTAGTGTAGCAATTTATATTAAATTATAAATATAGTTGTAAATTCAACAATACAATCATTTGTGGGGCAATTATTATCATTTTATGAAACATGATAATCACACTACATTATGTAAATAATTAAAATCCTCATTTGTAAAATTTGTTATGGTTTGTGATCACAACAACAGTTTATGATGTGGACATTTTCATTATTTTTAATAGCTAAAATTATCCCACTTACAATTCTTGCTTATTTTTATTGCAAAATATCTTTATTATAGAAAATGTTCAGAGATAATCAATTTAAATGGCTAATCAGGTGATATATTTTCAAACATTTTAATCTTGCCATTGCCACTGCAATCAAGTCTAGCAAAGTTGTTACTTACATATAGTGTTTCAAATATTCTTATTTTGGTTATATGGAAGTAGTGCTACACTAAAACCTTAGTTCCTTAGTTCTTACTCTTTTAAATAAACTTCCGATGTCCTAGTCACTTTTACTTTTCATGAAGTGTTTATTCTTTCAACATTTAGGACAATTTTTGTTCTGCTGAGTATCTTTTAAGTTGTATAAGAGTTGATGATGGAAATTTCTCAACTAACTAGATCACCTCCATAATTACTGAATTTAATGTAATTGAAGACTTTTTTCTTCTATAAACACATACTACAAATATGGGTTATGAAAGATACACTTTTCTCCTCCTCGCTGAAACAGCTTTATAAATATTAGTGTTTCTTGGCCTCTATGCATTCATTTTTTCTCACTTTTATGTAGAGAGAGTAGATAATCATTTGATATTCTAGTTGTTTTAATATAGGTTACAATTCTCTGTACCAAATTTCTGCAAATATTTTATTTGTACTTAAGAATTTTAAATCACAGCTAAGTATTTACACTATTACATGATAGTGTCAATTGCATAAAACACAATTTATGGAACCATCTATGGAGTTATGTCATCAATCATGATCACTCGAAAATCAAGGTGCTTCCATTTAAACCGCTGATGTTAATTCACAATAAATTTAGAATACTTAACACAAATCTATATTCCATTTTCTTTTTTTGATATCTTACTTTATGCATGCCTGAACCACAGATCAGAATTTTTTTCTGAAAAGGGACACTTAAATATTTTAAGTTTTGTAGTAAATGTCCCTGTCACATATTCTTTTCTGTTTTTAACAACTCTTAAGGTGTAAAAACCATTTTCCTTCAATGGCAATAGAAAAATAATTCATGTGGTTTGGTCCATGGGTAGCATTCTGCCAAACCGTAATCTAAACAGTGCAAGAATAGCCAAATTAATTTTCATTTATCCTATATGCTTAGCATTCAGATATTTCTGAAGTAACTGAAACAGACCTATTACATTAAGAGCTATCTACTATGAACAGAGTCACCTCATGGTTAAAGTCAAAAATTGAGACATCAATGTATAATATATATGATATATATGTATATGTGTGTATAAAATATGTATGTGTATATACTAAACACATATATAGATATTAAAATAATCTACAGTAAGCATATATAGAGCTATGACAACATTTCCATATAACCCATTTATATATTGAGATATGTGGACTATATGAATGAATAGTTTAAGTGGTGGAAATGTTAATGCTAATACCTAACACCCTGGGTTGTGAATAAAAACACAACAGGATACTAGAATTATATACATGTCAGAGCCATATCTGCAAGTATAAAATATAGGTGTTAATATCTCCTAGAAAGGTCATTTTGAAGATTAGTGGAGACAATGTAGAGAAAAATCACTTAATACTAGACCTTGGACATTGTAGATGTTTAAAAATTATGAATTTTTCTTTCCTTTCCATAAAAATAAAATTAAAATGATTGTACAGATTTAATATCCTATTTTATTGTTTTCATAGGATGCTATATATACATTTTGAACACATTATACTTCATATGCAAATTTATTTGAATCCGAAACCCTTGCAAAAATCCTTCAATTTGTTTCTGGCATTTTTAATCGTGGTCAAATAGCCAATGTACTGCTATTATAGGAATAGATAATCTCAGATGCATTACATCAGGTCACCAAATAAAGTATTTGCACAAGGTTAAATCTATCAATCAATATGAATAGCATTTAATGTACTTATAAGTAAATGTGACTATAATGAGAAGTCTGAGACAGTGTGTGCTCCTGAATTAACAGAGTTACTATTTGAGAACAGAAGGATACAATACAGGCACAACACACAAACTTAAGAGAAAGAGGGAAAGGAAAAAGAGGAGGTGGAAAAAAAATGGGAGAGAGATTAGTAAAAGTAAAAATAGTAATGCATAATTATCAAATTTTACATTAATCAAGTTACACAAACAAGATGTCTTAGTGAAAGGGGTAGAACTTAATAGAGGCCTTGGGAAAAATAAAAACATGAAAGAGACATTAGCTTGTAAATGAAGGCTGGCAATCATAAAAGGGCAAAGAAAACCTGGTTCAGAGAAGAAAATATGTATGGCAGCAACACCAAATGATGAGTAAAGAAGCCTACCAGGTTTTCAGAAACAGAATTTAGCTGGAAAATCATGGAAAATTATTAATAATAGCATCTGTTGTGGTTCTAGAACATAAAGGATTTGAAGCACTAGCAATAAAAACCCGACGTGTTTCTCCACAGGACCTAGGAAACAATTAGAAAAGAGAAATCAATTTTTTAATGTTCAGCCTGACAAAAATACCTTAGCATAGTAATAGGAATAAAATAAAGCATTTCTGACTTGTTTCTAATTTTAATTGAAATGTACTCAGTGTTTTGTAAATCAGAACAATATTTGCTTTGGTTTGAGTCAAATATTATTGCGTATTTATGTAGTTTCCTTTAATTCCTGTTAGAACTGGTTTATAATTTTTATCCAATGCCTTCAACATCCAGTGATATACTTAATATTTTAGGTAATAAATTATGTTGGTTTTTGTCTGAGTTTGAACCTTCCTTGAATTCTCGTAATAAATCCTGTGGGTCACAGTATATTATTTGATAACATAGCATTAGACTTTCATTACTGATATTATATTTATACATTTTGTGTCTCAATTTCCAATGTGCTATTTTAAAAGGGCTTACTCAGATATTGGTATAAAAATCACACTGGAATATCAATCAGGATAAGTTAATTTGGTAAGATTTTGTTGTAAAAATCATACTGGAGTTTCAATCAGGATAGGCTAATTTGGGAACAGTAATAAACAACATTTAAAATGACAGAGGTTTAATATATCAAAGGTGTATCTAGTACTCTGCTTTGTGTCACATGTACTGTAGGATTCAGACAGATGGAACTTGCTCTATTACGATAGAATTTGAAGTTTCAAAAATATTATGTGAAGATCATTCATGAATATCACTGTCTCCCCTTCTGTTTACCAAGTGTTGGCTTATTCAGTTTTCTTTGGCTGAAATACTCTTAGACCCTCCCTAAGTGGGCCAATCTAAAAGTCTCATCTAAGAAATAAATCAAGCTTAAATGTGGATCTCTGGTGATATGAAGTAGTTTCTACATTAGGGGGTGAAGCTGGCCTGTGGAAAATAAAATTGTATGTTCATTGTACTGCACATATGCATTGTATAATAATGAAACAGAAACTATAAGCAGAACAAACATTCACATTTAGAAATGGGGAAAACCACAGACATATGGAGTTCCTACTCAGTAAAATCCCATTTGGTAGATATTTTGATGGAACTTCGCTCCAGATGTAGGTAATATTTAATTATTAGACCTGAATTATGCTCCCTAGAAACAGTTCAGTTTTTTGATATTTTTGTTGTCGGTCCTTGCCTTAATGCTCAGGGAGATTCCTTCTTTTCTCTTATCCCTCTCGGCCACATTGAGCATTGAAGTGAACACTGGAAAACATGCTTGAAGGCTGAAAATATTTCTCAGTTTTCTTCTTGCCCATAAAATTTTGGGAGCCCAAGGTTCATTTTAGACTTTGAGCAGTCACACACTTTTATAAGTCAGTTTCCTGGTTTCTTTGACATTTTAATCATTAATTTTTTTTTTTTTTTTTTTTTTTTTTTTTTTTTTTTTTTTGAGACGGAGTCTTGCTCTTTCGCCCGGGCTGGAGTGCAGTGGCTGGATCTCAGCTCACTGCAAGCTCCGCCTCCCGGGTTTACGCCATTCTCCTGCCTCAGCCTCCGGAGTAGCTGGGACTACAGGCGCCCGCCACCTCGCCCGGCTAGTTTTTTGTATTTTTAGTAGAGACGGGGTTTCACCGTGTTAGCCAGGATGGTCTCGATCTCCTGACCTCGTGATCCGCCCGTCTCGGCCTCCCAAAGTGCTGGGATTACAGGCTTGAGCCACCGCGCCCGGCCAATCATTAATATTTTTATGTCTTATGTAGGAAATTTATGCCAAGCTTATATAAAATATTATCTCCTGGGTTTTTAATAAAAGTTTTACTGTTTTAGTCTTAACATTTATTAGGCCTTTGACATATTTTAAATCAATTTTTGTTTATGGTGCAATGTATGGGATAAAAGTTCATTGTTTGCATGTCCTTTTTAAACTGTTCCAACATCATTTGCTGAATAGGTTATTGAAAGACCTTGGCAATTTAGTAGAAAATCAATCAATGATGATTTGATTGGTCTGCCTGTGGACACTGTTTCCTATTACAAGTGTCTGTATTTCATACAAACACCATCATTTCTTGATTACTGTAGCTCAAAATTAGGTCTTCCAAGTCCTGCTACTTTGTTCTTTGAAAGCATATTAAATTAGTTGCAGTAATATTACATTCTTTGAATTTTTGAATTCACCAATCAATTTTGAATCCCAATCTCTCCTCTCAAAATTATGGAGATTTATTGAGTTCATCACGTGGAGAAATAGCACATTAACTCCCATCCATAAGCCCATTATGTTTCTATTTATTTTAGTCATCTTTATTTTCTCTCTTTTTTTGTTTTTGCAATGTTGAGTGTATAAGTCTTGTAAACCTTCAAAAAATATATTACTAAATATTTTATGTGGTTTTTTTTTTTTCTGTTTCCATCTCTTTGTTCCTGGCTTATAAATAAAAATAGAATTAATATGTTCGTGATAATCTAATGCCCTGAGATATTTTAAAAGTCATATTTTTACAGCAAGCTGATTAATATCACATGGAATTTTCTACATAGAAGATTTAGTCTTGCTTCCTGCTTTTAAATGTGTATGCTTTTATTCACTTTTAATCCTTATTCATAGATAAGGTCCATCAGACTTACATGCAATACAGCTGAGAATGGACATAATTCATCAATAGGGACCATGCTAGTTATAGATTATGTAGATTTTAAAAATCAGGTTAAGGACATTCCCTACACAGTAGGGTGAATCTGATATGCCTTGCCATGGTTCTCCCTGTGTTTATTCTGCTTGGAGTTTTCTGAGTTTCTTGAAAGAGTGGATACATAATTCTTATCAATACAAAATAACTTGAGCAATTATATATCCAAAGTGTTTTTGCTTTCACTCACTTCTAGTCCATTCAGAACACAGGTGGTAGACTATGAGATACTGTTGCCTAGGTCACTAATCTCAATCATTTATTGTTTATCTCTGTGACTTATTCTAAATTGTTTCTACAGCTATGTCTTTAAATTATCTCTCTTCCTTTTTGCAATGGCTGTTCTACCATTAATCCTATCCAGTATATTTATCATTTTGATAATATAGTTTTTATGTTACAGTGTGATTTGTGTCATTTTATAACTTTCCTGTAACTTTCATCATGCTCACATATTTCTCTAACTTCTTATAGTATAGATCTTATTGTATAAGAGTTCTTTTATATCCTTGATTGTCGCTTGTTGTTATTTTGTCCTCTGTAATTCTGGATATCTTTATCACGATTTATTTTTCTACTAGTTATTTGTCAAATATTCCACCTCCTGTGCATGTCTGGGGATTTTTATTGGACGCAAGATTTTATGATTTTTTATAATTCATTTCTGGATTTTCTTGTATTCCTTTAAATAACTTTTTTGGGGATTTAGTTCTGGCATGCGGTTTTGTTATTTTCAAGTAAGTATGATCATTTCAAGTCGTCCTTCTAACATTTGTCATGGCAAGATCAGAGCAGCATTTAGTGTAGCCTTAATTTATCCCCACTACTAAGGTGATAAATGTCTGATGACTTTACCTAATATGCCTTATACTATGAGGACGTAACTCTCTAGTTTATGAGAGCACAAACTATTCCCTTTTTTATGTGTTAGCTCAGGAAATACATCAATCCACTCTCTTGTATTGTTTTTTTTCCTGGCCTTAGTTTCCTCTTTGTCATATGCATACTAGTACTCAGCCAAAGACTCAGAAGTGTCTCTCAAAAAAGAGACTTGATAAGACTTTGAGGTGTGATTAGGATTTTATAAGACAGAGAGTACTATACTGTCCCTTATGGAGGTAGCAGCATGATCACAGCCTTATTTTGGGAGAATGCAGGGTGTGTGTGTGTGTGTGTGTGTGCATGTGTAAATATTTGAGTCTAGTGAAAGCAAAGATTTCATAGGGGATGGGTAATAAGTAAATTAGTTTTGGCCATGTCAGACATGTAATGCCTTGAATTTTACCTTAAAAATTACAAATTTTATCCAGTTGACACTGAAAACTTAAGGCTTAATGGAGACATGGAGGCATGAGCTATTATTATATCATTATTTTTAAGCTCCAGTTAGTAACAATGGTTAGAAATTGGTTGAGATTATAGTAAAGATAAAATATAAGGAGTTTCCTGCAATTTTGTAAAATTAAAGGAAAATTGCACTGTAACGCATTATATAAAATTTTATTCTAGCAACCCTAGGAATTAGTGTGAGAAATAATTGCAAAGTTAAAAAAACAAGACTATTGCTCTATTTTAGAGGCCATTTTTTCGAACATACATAAGAAAAGAATCTACTTTATGTTTTTCAGTTTAGGTGAAACTCCAGAAAATGAAGTTAAAGTACTACCTTTAAATACAGCTTTAATATTGATAGCTTGTTTGTGTCCTACAACAAAATAAAAATCAGCTTCTAAAGATTCTGTGTCCAATATTTTTGCTTGGCAATATATATATTTTAACCAGCAAATGGAAAGTATTTTTATTCACGAATAAATTGTTACTATCCAACAGATACAAGTTATTGATATCAGGTCCATTTCTATATCATAAACTTTATTGTTCTGGGCAAACGGTTTGTGACTTTATGGCAACCATCAAATTAGTATCTGTAAGTGCTGATGGCTACACTTTTCCCTTGGTCTCTTTGAAAAATGACATCGGCTCCACTCTATAAACTTAATCATATGAAAATAAAATCTGTGCTTATAAAAAGGACCACACAACAATTGACTTAAATGTAATCCACTTAATTAACTCTCTCATGATTCTATTTACCATGAATTTAATCAATATCAGTATTTTTCTGATGAAAATGTAATTGCCTATTTTATAAAAAAGCAATAAATATATGCTTTTGAATTAGACTGGAAAGGACATGACCAGTTGGAAAACTGTAATAATAAAGCAATACTGTAAAAGTAACAGCAGTGACATAACTGATTGTAACCAGGGTATATTCAGCACACTAATTATGCTGGGCGAACTGAACCTACAGTTTCTGATAATTGATGAGTTATTATGCTCAATGCCCTACAGAGACATTGCCTAAGAATGCAAAGATTTAAGTGTAATGAATTCATGTCATCAATCTCAGTAAAACAAATACATTTATAAATTCACTTTTTAAAATTTTGATTACTATTTTGCTGTTCAGGTGGAATTAGTCTGATATTTCTCCCACTTGAAAATTTCAGGAATGATCATTTACTTCAAAGAAAATCTTAGATTAAGGCAAGATTTACCATTCATTTATATTTTCCTTAAATACATAAGATAGATTTTGTTACTGCATAACAAACTCACTATACCAGTTCTGTGGAAAAGAATAAATTTTTAAAAATCAGCCAGGTGGCAACAAATGGTTTGTGAACAGAGCATGTGCCTTTCTGCCAGAATTATAAGTAGTCATGCTGATTCACTGTCAGTCATCATGCATAGGCTTGGAGAGTGTAATAATTTAAAGGTACACCCAATTTCTTTTTTGGCAACAGTGCCATAAAACTCAACTGTTAGTACGTCTTTCTTGTTAAAATGTCTATTCAAGTCTTTTGCCTATTTTTGAATTGGTTTGCCAATTTTCCTGTTTTGAATTGTAAACGTTCTTTATATACTCTGCATATATGTCATTTATCAGCTATGCAATTAACAAATATTCTACCATTCTGTAGCTTGTATTTTCATTTTATTAATGGTGACTTAAAGTCAAACAATTTTTATTCATGTTTATAAAGGTCAATTTGTCACATTTTCTTTTATAGCTCATAGTTTTGTTGTCACACCTAACAATACTTCGCCTAATTCAAAGTCATAACGGTTTTCTTATATATTTTCCACTAGAAATTTTATAGTTTTAGATATTACATGTAGGTTTCTCATCTATCTTAATTGTGTTAAGGATCTAACTCGAAATGGGTGTGTGTGTACATAAGTGTGTGTGTGTGCGTGTGTGTGCATGCATATCCCATTGTTCTTGCACTAGTTTTTAAAAATAATATTCGCTTTCTATTGATTTGTCTTGACATCTTTATCAATAATCAATTGACCAGAAATGTAATAGTTTATACTCTCATTCTTAAGATTTAGTATCACTTTTATTAGATTTAGTAGCTTTAGATTTAGTAGATTTTATTAGATTTAGATTTAGTAGTTTGAATGGCCTTTTTATTAGGTTGAGATTATTAAATTTAGTAGCCTTCTTCATTTATTTTATTAAGTAGACTTTTTAAATTAGAATTTTATACTTAAAGATAATATTACCTGTGAACAAAGACCAGATTACCTTTTCCTTTCAATTCTGGACGTCTTTAATTCTATGTATTGTTCTACTTCACTGGCCAAAACCTCAAGGATAATGTTGAACAGAATTTGCTTGCCTTGTTTTAAGGCGAAAGCATGTAGTCTTTTACCAGTAACATCAGCTTTGGTGTTTTATGGGTGCTCTACATAAAGTTGAAGAAATTATTCTTCACTCTTATTTGTTGACATTTGTTATAAAAATGGATTTTTGACTTTGTCATGTGGTTTTCTTGCATCTACTGAGGTGATCACATGGTTTTGTCTTTTGTTACGGTAAGGCAGTGCAATACATTATTTGATTTTAGGATGTTAAAAAACTGTATTCCTGAGATAAATTTTACTTGGCCATAGTGTATAATTATTTTTTGTATATCTCTGAATTTGTGTTGCTACTTATATTATTATGTTTTACATCTGTGTTACTAAGGATGTTCTACTAGAGTGTTCTTTTCCTGTAATGTCTTTGATATTAGAGTATTATTGGCTTTATAGAATGAGTTGTGAGTTGTCTATTATTAATCTATTTTTAAAAGAGTATATGATCTAACATTTAAGTCTTTAATCCATCTTGGATTAATTTTTGTATAAGGTGTAAGGAAGGGATCCAGTTTTAGCTTTCTACATATGTCTAGCCAGTTTTAGACCTAAAACCATAAAAACCCTAGAAGAAAACCTAGGCAATATCATTCAGGACATAAGCATGGTTAAGGACTTCATGACTAAAACACCAAAAGCAATGGCAACAAAAGCCAAAATAGACAAATGTGATCTAATTAAACTAAAGAGCTTTTGCATGGCAAAAGAAACTACCATTAGAGTGAACAGGCAACCTAAAGAATGGGAGAAAAGTTTTGCAATCTACCATCTGACAAAAGGCTAATATCCAGAATCTACAAAGAGCTCAAACAAATGTACAAGAAAAAAACAAACAACCCCATCAAAAAGTGGGCAATGGATATGAACAGACACTTCTCAAAAGAAGACATCAATGCAACCAACAGACCCATGAAAAAATGCTCATCATCACTGGTCATCAGAGAAATGCAAATCAAAACCACAATGAGATACCATCTCACACCAGTTAGAATGGCAATCATTAAGAATTCAGGAAACAACAGATGCTGGAGAGGGTGTGGAGAAATAGGAACGCTTTTACACTGTTGGTAGGGGTGTAAATTAGTTCAACCATTGTGGAAGATAGTGTGGCGATTCCTCAAGGATCTAGAACCAGAAATATCATTTGACCCAGTAATCCCATTTTTGGGTATATACCCAAAGGATTATAAATCATGATACTATAAAGACACATACACATATATGTTTATTGCGGCACTATTCACAATAGCAAAGACTTGGAACCAACCCAAATGTCTATCAACGATAGACTGGATTAAGTAAGTGTGGCACAATGGAATACTATGCAGTCATAAAAAAGGATGAGTTCATGTCCTTTGCAGGGACATGGATGAAGCTGGAAACCATCATTCTCAGCAAACTATCACAAGGACAGAAAACCAAACACCACATGTTCTCACTCATAGGTGAGAATTGAACAATGAGATCACCTGGACACAGGGTGGGAAACATCACACACCGGGGCCTGTCAGAGACTGGGGGGGCTAAGGGAGGGATAGCATTAGGAGAAACACCTAATGTAAATGACAAGTTGATGGGTGCAGCAAACCAACATGGCACATGTATACATATGTATCAAACCTATACGTTGTGCACATGTACCCTAGAACTTAAAGCAGAGTAATAAAAAAGGAGTGTATGAATATTTGCTCTTTAAACACTATATGTGTGTGTGTAAAAGCCTGTTTGAATTACAACTGGCTTTTCAGATTTATTTTATAAACTTGCCCTACATGACAGAGTAGAGCATGTTAAAATTATAAGTCATCACAACATTGCTGAGGATAAAATAAAATCGAGCATGTTAAAACCTATGATATTATTTTCTAACCATGACTGTAGCCACAATTTCCAGGGATTACAGCAGATTTGAACATTGTTATCCAAATCAAGGGTCCCATGATCTTGTTAGTCAAAGAAAAAAATTTATGATCAGGTTTAGGAAGTAGGAGTAAAACAACTCAAAGATTAGATCTAAAGGAGTGATGAAAGGTTGAATCAAATGGTATCTGGAAACCGGATAAACTTAGAATATGAAATAAATAAGCAAATTATGATGATTTAATATGTTCATATTATGTTTTAGAATGACTACATAAGTTTACTACAGACTGTGCAACACTATTCTAGTATGGTAAATCTGTAGCATTTAAACATCAGCTACAAGAGAATAGGAATGAAAAAAAGAAAGAGCAGTTAAAAAAGCAAACCCTGAGCAATTACAAACAAGGCCTGACCATATTGTGAGCAGCAGTCATCAAAGGGTGTGTGTTTGTGTGTGCATGCGTGTGTGTGTGTGTGTGCTTATGTATACATAAAATGAGAAGCCATCTGGCCTGAACTTATCTTTTTGATAAGATTTTTAAGTATGGATTTTTGTTTGTTATGGATATATTCAGATTTTATATATCTTTTTGAGCCAGTTTTAGTACTTTCTTTTTAGAAATTTCATTCTGTTTTCCAATGTGCTCACATAAAAGTGTTTATCATATTCCTCCTTAATGGCTAATAAGCATATGGAAAGGTCTAAATGTCATTGATCATTTAGGAAAACACAAATTTAATCCACAATGAGATATCTCTATACACCTACTAGAATAGCTGTAATTAAAAGATGAGAAAATAATAAATGTTGGCTAGAATATGGAGTAATCAGAGAACTCTCATATTCCTCATACATAAGAGTATAAAATGAGATAGCCACTTTGGAAAACAGTTTTACAGTTTCTTATAAAGTTATGGACAAACGTATGCATCATAGAAATTACTCTCTTAGTAATCTACAGAAAAAACTATATATACACAAAAAGTTTCTAAGTGAATGTTAAAATCAGCCTTATTCATCATAGTCAAAACTGGTAATAAGTCAAACACCCATCAACTGGTGGAACAGATAAATAAAAATAAAATTATACATTCCACATACTATTCAATAATACAAAATAAAAACCTACTGATATATACTTTAATATGAATTCATCTCAAAAACATTTTGCTAAGTGAAAGAAGCCAGTTACAAAAGCCTATAAAATGTGCAATTTTCTTTATATGAAATGACTGAAAAAGGTACATTTATTATGACAGATAGCGAATCAGTGGTTGCCTCTGGCTGGAGAGAGGTGGGGTGGAAATTTACCGCAACCAATTTCAAGGGAATTTTAAAGAATAATGAAAATGTCTTAAAGCTTGATTGCTTGACAAGTGGACAACTATATGAATATACTAAAAGCCATTTATTTAAAAACTTCAGTTTTGTGAATTTTATTGTATTTAAATTTAGCTCAATAAAATTTTGAAAGAAACTGAACTGTTAGTTTAAATTCTTATGCTAGAATCATCTTATCTCATTATGTTCAGAAATAAATAAGAAAGAAGTTTGTCTCCTAACCTCTACCATGAAGCTCTTATTTACGGGCGTCTGACAGATGCTTTGATAGCATACAACCTTTGTTGGAAACCATTTACATGTTCCTTCCCCTAAATCTTGTGGTTGGTCCTAGTAATATGAATCTTAACTCTGCCATGCATTTCTTGGAGGCTGGGCTGTCTTTTTCCCTTCAATCAAAGACATTGATTTTGGGGCCCTTGAAAGGGCAGGATCCTGTTCATCAGAGGTATTTTTATTTAAATTATCTTTCAGAATAGCACTTATTTGCTACTATTTTCTCTAGCCTACAAATTTATAAAGATGCATAGCATTGAAGAAGACAATATATTTGATTTTTAGAATGAATGATGTATTCTGGAAAATTAAACTTTTTAAGGTGATATTGATTAGCATTCACATTAACCTATTGAAAGAACAGTGCAAAAGGGAAATGCAATATCAATGCAAAGCAACTCAGTGTCCAATATGAAAAGATTTCAGCCACACTTTACATCCAGATATTTAATAAACACCTTTTTACTGTGTAGAAGGGCATAAAATAATGAGATTAGGTTTGTTGTCTTTTTAAATCTGCAAATTAAATAAAAAGTGAAGAATCTTATTTAGCTAGGTCATATTTCTCACCATCTTAATGGCCCTATTTGATTATATATACTTGTTTTTTTTTTTTTTTTTGGATTTTTTCTTTTTAATAACTTTTTTTTTTATTTATTTATTTATTTATTATACTTTAAGTTCTAGGTACATGTGCATGACTTTTATATCATGTTAACTCCCCAATGCAATCCCTCCCTCCTCCCTCCTCCCATGATAGGCCCCAGTGTGTGATGTTCCCCTTCCCGAGTCCAAGTGATCTCATTGATCATTCCCACCTATGAGTGAGAACATGCGGTGTTTGGTTTTCTCTTCTTGTGATAGTTTGCTAGAATGATGGTTTCCAGCTGCATCCATGTCCCTACAAAGGACGCAAACTCATCCTTTTTGATGGCTGCATAGTATTCCATGTGTATATGTGCCACATTTTCTTAATCCAGTCTGTCACAGATGGACATTTGGGTTGATTCCAAGTCTTTGCTATTGTGAATAGTGCCGCAATAAAATTGAAACCATCATAGCACCATGTTCCCAGGTGGCAACTTGAAACTGACGAATGGCAAGCCTATTTTAACAAGTATATATAAACAAACGTGTGCATTTTTATATACTTGTTAAAATAGGCTTGCCATTCGTCAGTTTCAAGTTGCCACCTGGGAACATGGTGCTATGATGGTTTCAATTAGATAATTTAACCAGAAGAAACCTTGAGGAGGATTAGTGTCTCACCAACCAGGTGGAGAAATATTGACATGGATGAGACCAAGAGAAAGCAGAGTGACGAAGCACCACCATTAATAAATGTGGTCTACAATATACTAAGGCTTTGTTTATGTGCAGAGTGGCTTGTAATAGGCCATTCTTTTTTTCCGTTCTTATTCTCTTTTTAGCTGGCATTTATAGGCTACAAGTCAACCATACTGAAAAACTGTTGCACAGTGTGTAATAAACATATAATACATCTGTAAAAGGTGATAACACTTAAATTAGCACAGTCCACTTTTTTTAATATTCTTGCTTTATCCACCTTTCAGTTACTGTGTGATTCAACCTTTCATAACTCCTTTGGTTTTTATGTCTGAATTATTTTATTCCTGGATTCTAAGCACGATCATAAAATTTTTGGTCGCTTATATTATCCTACTCTACCTTGGCTAACACAATCATAGGACCCTTGAATTGGATAGCAATGTGGAAATCTACTGAAATCCCTGAAGATTATGGTTGTCGTTAAGGCTAAGGACAAATGTCATTATGCTTTAGCATACTGAATTTTATTTGATCCTCGGCAATGTCATGAGGTAGCCAGGACTTGTAATCTTAGCATATTTTACTCTATATTACAAGGAAAGATTATTAAGTAAATCAGAAAAGCCAAGCATAATTCAAAATGAAGTCATTTAAGGGGGCATGGGTGTAGGCCACAATATTTCAATACAATATATTCATTCTTATAGACTAAAATGAGTTTTAAGAATGTACAGAAGGTTATTATGATACCATGTCTCTACCTTACTATGTCAAATGGGAATGATAATAATTGTGACACAATCAGTATGTGTCTTGCACATCTCTTAAATACGTAGGAAAAATCTTTCCTTTTGGTAACCAAAAGATACTTTAAAAATTTAACTGTGCCATATTTTTGGCTAATATCTCTAGTTTCTTATTAAACATGATTAGGAAATTGTTTGGGGGTAAATTTCTAGGGAAATACATTCTAAGTAATATAATTATTCAGGGAATATAATTTATAAAATAATGTATAAAATCCAAAGAGCAGATAAGAAGGTAAAATATAAGCAGATGCTACAGATTTGAGGCAATTATCAGAAGAGTTTTCAAGTAAAGAATTATTCTAGCAACAAATTCAACATGAAAAGACCACCTCATGACATAACATCTCAACTGCCAGACTAGCAAAAAAGTACACAAGAAATCTGACACATGGTCCCATGAAAAGTTAACCAAAAAAGGACCTTCTTATTTACACTGCAGGTTGTACACACTGGCTATATAACAGGAGATTGCTCTATTAGTATTCCATTGAATTCTCACAATAAATTATTTCAAATAAAAGTAACAGAAAACTAACAGAATTCCAGATAAGCCAGAGATTTCAACCACTGAGAAGTATCAGGATTCAAGTCTCTGAGATAAAGATACCTTAACCACGGGGACAACTAATTATGATCAGAACAAGAACAGCAACAGATTCAGAAGATGAGCTTCTAACATAAGGTGTCTCAGAATCTCCAAACCTATGGTTTAAAATTATGTCAGAGGCAGGGAGTAGGAGGTCAGTGAGTTTAGTCATTAATAGAGGAGAGAAGCCTGGTAGGCAGCAATATCTCCACATCATCCATACTCTGATGAGATAAATGTAGTGGCATTTTATAAGCACACATTGCAGTAAAGACCAGTTATTTTGTGGCTATGCCATTCTTGACTTCTGATGTAACACAATATAACTCTATAGGTTCACCATATTAAAAACTTGATGCTTTCTATTTCAAGGAATTAACTCCAGTGCATTCATTTCTTGTTTTCTTCTTCTCAGAGAAATTCACTGGCTAATGAAATCAACTTATAGAAATAAAACAGTGTATAGTGGCTTTCAGGTATCAGCAACCACAACAAAGCAGCCTATATCAGATTAAACATTGTGTTACATCAAGTTTTTGAACCTGTAGGTCAGATTAATCCATACCAACACAGACACTTGGCAGGAACTGCAGATCTCTGAGATATTATTTGAGAAAAACCCTTTTAACTAACGTATTCTATTTGAGGTTCAGTAAGCCTTACCTAGTGTATAAATGTGTGGCAAAATCAAAGGAAACAGCTTTACAAGAAAACACATTGAATTAGAATTTCAGAGTTGGGATTTATTGATTTTATATATTTGCTGTTTTTGTTACTTGTTTGGTTTCTTTATGTTTGTTTGCTTTGAATGATGCTTCAGTCATGAAAAAGGATTCTACTTCTTGCAGATATTTCATACTTGGCATCAGAAGAGAAATGAGACAGACTGATTGTGGTCTGTCACAAATACTTTCAAGTAGTTTATCCTTGGACTTCCAGACCCTAGAGGAACATCACAAACTTGCTTAGTTCTTAATATGGGGTAATGGGAATCAACATCAGATTCTTTAGTCATGGTTAATTTTAAGATAAGTATTTTAAATATTTCTGTGTTGCCTATGTGGAAAACAATGCATATACATGATATTAAAAATATTATCTTCGCTTTAAAAGTCGGTATTCATATTTATAAGGTATATATATATCAAGCAAGGAATATAATTGTGAAAAATATAAAGTCAAACATAGAATATGTAGTTCTTCCAAGTTGATAAAATAAAACTGAAAAACTAATAATTAAACACATTAGCAAAGGAGAGACATAACAATAGCAAAGGAGTAATGACACGTATATAACAAAATGGAATTTGGGTAAATATAAATATAAAAACAAATATTGCTAATAAAAACTATAGAACAATTTCTACCAAACTATTATGAGAATGTTTCTCACCAATGACATTTGGAATTATTTATTTTCTGCCAGCAGGTAATGAGAGATGTAATATCACATTATATATGTAATGTAAGAGTGTAAAGTATTTCTCAGAAATTTCCATCAATAGATAACAAAAGCGCTCAAAGTTATGTCCATTTCATTTTGCACAGTAATTCAGTATGAAGATATCTGTCAAAAAGTTAATGCGGATTTGACAAAAATACAAAGACATTAGTTACAGTATCAAAATTAAAAATTCAAGAAATGAAATCATTTTGACTTCAAATTATAAGCCTTGCTGCAAAGTTGAGGTTTTTCTAGAATGTTTAAAAATGCATGGAAATATAGAGTTAAAGACTAATTCAAGGCACACTGAACTAATTTATATGATCCCAATTATCTAGAAGACAATGTGTGTGTGTGTGTGGTGTGTGTGTGTGTAGTTAAATATACCTACTTTTCTATATGAGATTATGTGCTTATTTTGAAATTTTTACATGTAACAAACATATCCAGACAGAAAGTAAAGAATAATTAAATTTCAGCAAAATTTCAAAAACGAGCAAAGAATCCTCCTTAGGTATAAGCATTCTAATGATCACAATTTGGTTTATTTTATTGCTTTATAAAGTGTATTATATAAGTGATACAAATATCATTTTCCCAATGCACTGCTGCATTTGTCATGGTATTCAATTTCTTAAATCTAGTTCTTATTTTATTAATCAGTATTAACCATTCACAAACCAAAATCCAAATATACTTTTGGGAGTTCTAATAGCCTCCAAATCTAGGCTAGCTGATTACACCATGGGTTTGCTTTGTGTCATGTCCTTACTATAGGGCAATTTGTCCCTACAAAGCACACAGAAACATGTATGTCTCTACACACACATCCATAAAATACTCAAAATATTGAGTTGAAATTAGGAACCTATTTTTTCTATTTGAGATATTAATTTTATTTTCTAGACACACAATGTATCTTTCTAAGACTATCAATTTCAGTGTTTTAGATTCTAAGGAAATAAGACTTTATTGTCTATTTTTAAATGATTTTTTAGATTGGAATAAATTAACATATAATTTTATGCAGTTTATAATTACCTAAAAATGCATTGCTCATCAAATATTAGTAAATCTAATCCTATTTCTATGCTCTAGGAAAAATTGCTATCAAAATTGTTTAGTAATAAATTATTTTGCAATGTAGAGAAGTATTTTAGAACAGATAAATATCATTCCCCAATTTATCTTTTAGGTAAATCAAAAATTCATATCTTAATTTTGCCTAGTTTTAATTAAACTCTATATCAAACTGTTCTCTGTGCTTAGAACAGTACGTCCTTTCATTTTCCAGATGGCTTATATAAGAATGAGTTAGTTTAGGCTTAATATGCTCTAATATGTAGGTCCTTAATAAATGGTGGCAAACGGTGGTCAAGAAGGTTGGCGCTTCTCCCATTGTCCTATTCAAAGTGAGTCCATCATTTGCTTTCTGCCTTTATATTAAATAGCACCAATTTGTGCAATCTTTTAACAAAACTTGATCTTAATGATGTGTAAAAATGTAAAATGACTTTTTTTTTTTGGTTCTTGCCTCAACTTTCATTTGTAATATCATCTCTGTCCAACTTAGTAATATGATGTTTACTCATCTCTATTCTAAATAATAGTAAAACTTACATATTTAGATAGCTGGCTGTCATTTTCTTAAAAATTTCAGAATTCTTTCAAATCCATTTGATGCCATAATTCACTATTTATTACAGTGGAAAAGTTGTTTTCTTTATCAGAACCTCAAATCAGATCCAATTTACCTTTTCAACATCACTCTCCTTTCACCTGTTTATCCTATACAGATAGAGTTATGCCAAACGAGGCCCCTCAAGTCTTCACTTCTCACGTCATATGCTTAATATTTGGAATCCTCAGCTTTTTTGCCTATAGTTAGGGGATAAAATGGCATTTACTTATGGAACTTTTTATCCATGAACACTCATTTATTGTTTCATTCAGTAAATCTACTTTGCATGCCTACTTTGTGACAGGAACACTCCTAGGTGATGAAGAACAGACCATGAAAAGCCCCTGCTGTCATTAGCTTGCATACGGATCTGTATGTGTGTATGTATATATTACAGGTGGAAGGAAATGTTCTGAGAAACAAATGAGAAAATATAAGCAAAGTTTAGCATTGCTCCTGGCATAAAGGATGTACTCTGTAAGTGGATGGACTGTTGTTGTTGCTATCATTATTATCTTCCTCTCTACCTAATTAAAACCTAATCATGCTCTTTATTGTTGTTTGTCAAATACTGAGATATTTTATCTTAAAGATTTTTTTTTTTTTTTTTTTTTTTGAGACGGAGTTTTGCTCTTGTTGCCCAGGCTGGAGTGTAATGGCGCGATCTCGGCTCACTGCAACCTTCGCCTCCCGGGTTCAAGAGATTCTCCCAAGTAGCTAGGATTACAGGTATGCGCCACCAAGCCCAGCTAATTTTGTATTTTTAGTAGAGATGGGGTTTCTCTCCATGTCAGTGATCCTATACTTTTTATAACCTAGCAGGCATTCAATAAAGTATCTCTAAAATTGAACTCTAAGTTCCCTTTGTGTTCTAAAATATTGTGAGTCCCTGAATGATATTGGGCTAGTGACTTGTGACCTATATTCTGAAAGCAATTTGAGACACCAGAGATGTTCAAGTAATCAGAGGTTCCTCATTGAATTGTGTCAAGCGTTTGTTTATTGACAGTGAGGTGGATATTGTTTACTGGTATTCACAGGTTAGATTGTGCCTCATTGTAAAGCCCAAAAGGAATTTAGCAGCTTCCATGAATCAGGATAGCTGTCCTCTGGGAATATAAAGATGTAACAAGTATAAATACCACTAGAAGAGATCTCGCCCTAGCATTAAGGTAACAAATCTCTAGTTATAAAAATTTGGCATGGCATAGCTGATGAATTTACAGACAGCTATTCTTTAAACCAGCTTTGAAAGTAAAACCAGATACCATCAAATTTTTTTTTTTTCCTTTAAGGTTTTTTAACCTACTGTGGAGCTCTATATTATTCAACAGTCCTTTAAAGGGCTTTCTGTCTTTGCCAAGTCTGCTTTCCTGTAGATTTGATGTTTACTGAACAATCAGCCTGCCTTTATGTCCCTCTGATCATGCTTTCTGTTTGTTCAGGATGTTTTTCCTCTAAAGCTGCTAAATAAAAAAAATTGATCTGCCATAGGACTTACACTTTCCTTAGAGATTAATTTCAGAGCTTTATTTTATTTTGACCCCTGAATAATCCTTAATTCCAATTATCTTCCACATAATGTTTCAAGGAAAGGGTCTGAACCACTATCTTCCAATAAAATTTCAGACCTAGAATGATTTTGAAAATTTCATTTTTCACATAATTGCCCAATTTTTATATTAAATTATATTCTGGATTCTTAATTTTCCTTTTTTTAAATTTTATTTTATTGTATTAAGTTTCAGGATACATGTGCAGGACAGGAAGGTTTGTTACACAGGTAAATGTGTACATGGTGGTTTGATACACCTATCAACCCATCACCTAGGTATTAAGCCCCACATGCATTAGCTGTTTATCCTGACGCTCTCAATCCCCCAACCCTCCCCACTCCTGATAAGCCCCAGTGTGTGTTGTTCCCCTCCCTGTGTCCATGTGTTGTCATTGTTCAGCTCCCACTAGATTTTCTTCTAGGGCTTTTATCATTTTAGGTTTTACATTTAAGCTTTAATCCATCTTGAGTTAATTTTTATATAAGGTATAAGGAAAGGGTCCAGATTCAATTTTCTGCATATGGCTAGCCAGTTTTCCCAGCACCATTTATTTAACAGGGAATCCTTTCCCCATTGCTTGTTTTTGTCTTGTTGGTCAAAGATCAGATGGTTGCAGATGTGCAGTCATATTTCTGAGATCTTTATTCTCTTCCATTTGTCTGTGTGTTCTGTTTCTGTACCAGTACCATGTTGTTTTGGTTACTGTAGCCTTCTAGTATAGTTTGAAGTCAGATAGCACGATGCTTCCAGGTTTGTTCTTTTTCCTTAGGATTGTTGTAGCTATACAGGCTCTTTTTTGGTTCCATATAAATTTTATTTTTTTTTTCTAATTCTGTGAAGAATGTCAATGGTAGTTTAGTGGGAATAACATTGAATCTATACATTGCTTTGGGCAGTATGACCATTTTCACCATATTGATTCTTTCTATCCATGAGCATGGAATGTTTTTCCATTTATGTTCTCTCTTATTTCCTTGAGCAGTGGTCTGTAGTTATCTTTGAAGAGGTCATTCACTTCCCTTGTTAGCTGTATTTCTAGGTATTTTATTCGCTATGTAGCAATTGTGAATGGGAGTTTATTCATGATTTGGCTCTCTGCTTGTCTATTGTTGGTGTATAGGAATGCTTGTGGGTTTTTTGTTTGTTAGTTTGCATACTGATTTTGAATCCTGAGACTTTGCTGAAGTCATTTATCAGCTTAAGAAGCTGTTGGGCTGAGATGATGGAGTTTTCTGGATATAGGATTATGTCATCTGCAAACAGAGATAGTTTGACTTCCTCTCTTCTTATTTGAACACTATTTATTTCCCTTGCCTGATTGCCCTGGCCAAAACTTCCAATACTATGTTGAGTAGGAGTGGTGAGAGAGGATATCCTTGTCTTGTGCCAGGTTTCAAGGGAAATGCTTCCAGTTTTTGCCCATTCAGTATGATATTGGCTATGGGTTTATCATAAATGGCTCTTATTATTTTGAGGTATGTTCCATCAATATCTAGTTTATTGAGAGTTTTTAACATGAAGGGATGTTGAATTTTATCAAAGGTCTTTTCTGTGCCTATTAGGATAATCATTTGTTTTTTGTCTTTCGTTCTGTTTATATGATGAATTACATTTATCAATTTGCATATATCGAACCAGTCTTTCATCCCAGGGATGAAGCCTACTTATCATGGTGGATGAGCTATTTGATGTATTTTATTGTGCACCTCTGGTAGAATTCAGCTGTAAATCCATCTGGTCCTGGGCTTTTTTTGGTTCGTAGGCTGTTTATTAAGGCCTCAGTTTCTTATCATGAATGTGTGAATTTGATCCTGTCATCATGATGCTAGCTGGCTATTCAGAGCCGATAGGAGTAACCATGGCCCAGGTAACACAGTGTCAAGAGGTTCCTGAGAAAGTGCACGCATGGCAGTCAGAGCATGGTTTGGTTTCATATATTTTAGGAAGGCAAGAGTTACAGGTAAAAATACTGGTTTGCCCCCAAAAGGTGGGGTATCTTGAAAGGGGAGAACGGCTGAGAAAGAAAGAAAATTTAGTTTAAATAATCACTTACTCATATTCTTGTTGAAAGATAAATTATTCTGAAATTTTCTCTTAATTAACTGCACTCATTTGTAAACATATTTTGGCATATTAAACTAGCAAATTCTCAAACATGTTTATTTATTAAATTGAATAGCAATAATTTTTCCCCTTTAGAAACATATTTTATTATGTGAGTTATTATTTTTTCTCATGCTCTCAGCTTCAGGTTTTTTGAGTTTCTTAAATTTTGAAACACTATCTTGTTTCAAATCCCTGTTTTATTTCTTCCTGAAACACATGCCTACATTCTTCAGTAAGCTCAGTCACATTGATCATTGAGCTCCCTAACATTATTTACACTAGGAAGTTCTCAAGCTGGCTGTTTGGACTGGTTAGCTCCCACGTTATATGTAACTATCCTCGCTCTTGCAATTATTTCAAAGTTTTGTTTTCCCGCCAAACTGAAAGCCTCATAAGGGACAGGATCAAGCCGTTTTTGTTGTTGTTATCTTTTTTTCAAAACTGTCTTCGTTTTTTTGATTGTATGATTAGGATCATTTTATGCTTTGACTTCCATTGGTTGGACTCTATTATTAACAATCAACGATTACCTAAGAATTTAAATTAAATAATAGATTCCCAAAATCCTCACTTCACCGTACTTATACTCAATCTGGAAAGCAGATAATAAGCCATGGGCATTTTTTTTCCTGTGCTGAAATTTTTTCCTCTTTATTTTCTCCTGTTTCTTTTCTATGACCTTTGTCAATTTTGAAAGAACACCTACTGCTTCTCAAAGACAATAGGAAGTGTAGGAAGTCAACTTAGTGAGGGGAACATGGCCAACCGTAATTATAGATGAGTTACAAGAAAATTTCAACACTTAATATTTGTGTGACATTGGGCAAGTTTCTTAACCTTTCAAAACTTCTAGAATATTAAATGGGAAAGCTAATCTCTGTTTTATAAGAGGAAGTAGAAATAACACACTCAATAATCGGTTTTATAAACAAGAAGGAAAGACAGGAAAGAAATGTCCATTATCAAATGGAGTGCAAAGTTTCAAAATAATAATTCATCCATTAATAATTAGTTATTTGTACTGTTAGACATTATTTTTTCAGAGCAAATTAAAATACTGTATTTGGAATTGTGAAATTGAAAAGGAGAAAAGAAAGACATTTGTTAATGCTTAAGAAATAAATTTACCACCTGGTTTTTTATTTTTTTATTCTTTGCCTTGAAAGATAAGTCCATCTATTAAAGAGAAAGGTTACTTTCTTTTATAATTTTTAAATTGTAAAAATCCCTAGTGATAACACTTTACTTATTTCACCTTTACCTTGTTATTGCCAGCTGACCTGTTTTGATCTATTTATTTTTGTGGATAATGTATATCATGAAACAACTTTACTTTAATCATGGGTATTTAACCTTCATGATTGCTTATGAAATTTACTCAGAATTTATAACCCTATCAACATCCAACTGGCTATCTGATAACTAGTTAACATTAATAAATCATTTCATTTGGTTACTTCTATATAATAATATTTAGTTAATACAAATGTAATACATGATTGTTTTCTTCTGTGAAGAAACAATCACTGCTTTCACTTCAGTTCAGCCCAGCAGCTCAAGTATTGATCTTATCTCACTTCACAGTGAATATTTTTCAGAGATAAGAATACAATCTTTTGCTCATTTTTGCTTCTCTTTGGGAAAGACATTTTATATTTCATTTCTGCATCATATATAAACATATGATTTTAGCAAAACTCTTCATGTCTGAGCTAAATTAAGCTACATTTTTGGTTGTGCTAATTCCTTAGAAACCTTATAATAAGGAAAAGCATTGACGAAGCAAGTCATGTTTACATGTTTACATACATGAACACACATATTTATTTACATGCTCAATGCTATTACTAATGTTCTAGTAAGTTTTTTAGTGTTCCTTGAAAATCATTTGAGTTGATCAAAAGTTTAAGCAGGCCTTTCAAAGAAAGGCAAAAAGCAACTCTTTTCATGATAAATACTTTTCTCCCTCAATAGTGACAGAGAATTTTCTGTTGGTTGTATAATCAGTGTTGACATCAGAAATAATGCTATATGTTTATAGCTTATATAGATACATTATCTGGGTAGAAAAGTATCTGGTGAGTAGCCCTAATCTCAACATTGTAACACTTATTTAGCAATTTCATTTATTTAGAGTTTCATTTATTACTTAGTAATAGATTTTAAAAAAAGGACAATCATCAACTGATCAACAATGGCTAATGTTTGACAAATGGCACATATAATATTTGTTGCTCTTGATTATAAATAAAATCATGCATTGTACTTAGAAATAGATTTCTTAGAACAAATAAGTTAACTTTAAGTTTGTGATTTCTTTAAAAAATTAAAAATAGTATGGAAATAATTTTCATCCTTCTTTTTACTACTTCAGTCAAATATATGTAGATAAACCATCATACTTCCATTATTTTATTCAAAACAAGAATATTAATTTTATTTTATAATTCTCTAAATTCTCATATCAGGAAAATGCTTGGGTTTTTGACCTTCACTTTTTTTGGTCACCAAATATTATATATAATTACTATATGTCACACACTGTGCTAAACACTGAACTTAATATGTATATTTACTTATCAATTTCATACACATACTTTCCTATGGGAAAAAAAGCAGAGGAAATAGCATTACCAACAAAAATATGTGAAATCCTTCAATAAAAACTGGAAAATCTCCAATTTTTAAAAGACTAATTTTGCTTTCTATATTTTGTTTGCTTAAAATGTGGAACCAGCCCAAATACCCATCAATCAAAATGTGTATAAAGAAAGTGTAGTATATAGATGATGGAATACATCTCAGCCATAAAAAGGAATAAATTATTGGCATTTTCAGCAACCTGAATGGGTTTGGAGACTATTATTCTAAATGAAGTAACACAGGAATGAAAAAAATTAACATCATATGTTCTCATTCAAAAGTGGGATCAAAATTACAAGGATGCAAGATGCAAAGGCATAAAGAATAATACAATGGACCTTGGGGACTTGGTGGGGAAAGAATGAGAAGGGGGTGAGGAATAAAAGACTACAAATTGGGTTCTGTGTATACTGCTTGGATGATGGTGGCAGCAAATCACCACTAAAGAGCTTACTCATTTGACAAAATACGACCTGTTCCCCCAAAACCTATGGAAATTATAAAAAATGAAAAAATATAAAATATATAGATTTTGTTTGCTGTCTTTGCTTTCTTATCATTGGCTATTTATTTGCATAACAAGACTATTGATGAGTTCAAGAAAAGAGGCTAGAATGGTAAATCTAGAGTCTCTAAATTTAATACAGAACAGAAAAATAGAATTTCTCTCACTATTGAAGAGATATTATACAAAATTCTGTAAGGACCTGCATAAGTCATTAAGCAAATCATCTGTCCACATTGCTATTTTTATTTTACCTACTTATACACACAATAGGATGGATGCTTCTACTTACTGCGTAAAGTTGAGGATTATGTGTTTGCAGGAATGAATTAATGCTTATATTTTCTCAGTTCATTTCAAATTAATGTGGTGTGGAATGGTCAGAAGAGATTTCACTCTCTCTCTGATGGTTGTCCTCCTGTTCAATGAGTTCTGTTAAATGATCCCTGTAAGAGACATCCTTCATTCCTGGCTCACAAAAATTGAATTTTGAATAGCATTGTTTTTAGTGTACAGAATTCAACAGATGGTACCGAATAGCCAATATTTTAAACAGCTTCCTGAGGGTAGATCTCCAGCTGAGCGTCCCTATCACCCTCATTATCATCTACTTTCACTGTGTTCACTCGTTATAAAATTATCATATGAGCAGCATTCATGTTTCCCTAGAAGATGTAACTGTGCATATCAGCGAATCTGGAGCTTAAGTATGAGTTTAATATTGGCCTCTCTTCTTGTGTTGTCTTTAAACAATGTCATTTTTAAAAATGAGTGTTTTCCATTTTACATTCGAAGGGTGACTACTTACTGTTTTGCAACTCAACTCAGCAAAGAAAAAATTGTAGGTAGCAATTTTTTTAAGCTATCAACTGAATCTTTGACAGACACCCTCATCTTTGTTGTCAGGTTGAAACATTCTGTTCTTGAACAGAGGAAAAACATTCTTCACACAGTGCTTACGAGTTTCTGAAATCTTTATTGGTACTCTGCACACCTTCACACCTCCATGAGAAGAAAACAGTAGATTTATATTAGAAACTGTATTGAAAAATATCTACTTCAAACACACTCAAAGGACTTTCTGGTTGTTTTGTTGCTATGCCAGAATACCTTCATGTAACTGAAATAACTTGGACTAAGCAAGGTAGACACTCTTCTAAATTTGTGGGAGGCTACCTTGAAAAAGATGATGGGAAAATAAGTAGGCTATATTCTGCTGTTGTTATTCATGTTAGAATTAGAACTTTCATGTAGTAAGTTACTACTAAGTAGGAGTAAATATCCAAGCAGCAATAAAAGATGAGCACCTTCCATATATCTGTAACCAGTAATTCTATACCTACAATTCAAGTAGAAGGTCAATAGGACCAAATACTCAGACATTCACTTTCTATATAAAATGTGTTGAAAAAAATCTAGTAAACAACATTTTGAGCCATATTAAATAAAATGTTTAAAATAACAGTAAAACTAGAGATAACTTTAAATAGGAAATGCTGATTTGAAAACTTACAGAAGATATTAGTATTTATTAAAATTAATATGAATAATCAAATGTAGTTAAATATATTCAAAGGTACTGCCCATTGCCGTACCTAAGTTCTGAGTTGTCGTCTTAGTTTTAGACTCTGGGAAGAAGATAAAAATAGCAGACTTTGCTTAGGTGTGTGCCCATATTTCTTACTGAACTATTTGCTGGTATGAGAAGGAATGCTCTAAAATAAGTACAGATAGTCTTATAAACACACGACCAAACATCACATACACATAGCTAGTCTCCAACACATACATAAGGCATCATTCTCTAACTAAGTAAATCAAATCAATTTTATTTGTTTATTACTATAGACCTGGGTCTGCAACAACAGAGGAGATATACTGGGAAGGACTTCAGGGGCTGCTGACTATAGACCTGAGTTGTCAAGTTTTGATGGTCTGAATCTATTGTGTTTGCTAAATAAAAAGAGAACTTTATGTTGCAATTTAATACCATTCAAATCATACTACATTATCTTTGCTTCAAATGTTCTTTTTCCTTAAAGAAAATAAATGATAAATGTATCTGGTTACGGATGTCTGCTGAACTCTTTCTATTTTATCTTTTGGAAGAGAGAAAAACCTAACAGGCTGGGCCTGGGTCCAGCAGTGAAGCATGGAAAGATTGTTCTTGGTGAGCACCTCCATCTGTTGCTAGATCAACCTCCTAATCTTTCCCAGGCCTTTTCTCGTGCCAATGTACTGGATCAAGATAATATTTCAATAACAGGAAGCAGAAATGATTTCAGGAGAGAGAAAGTAGGGCATATTGATCATTTAAATATTTAGGAAGTAAAGCTCAAGCAACAGAGAAATTATAAAGTTACTAAAAACCCCATTCCAAGTAATAATAATAGCAATGATTCCATATAGCTTATTACTTGCCAGGCAGTATTCCAACTGCTTTACATATATTAAAACATGTAATACTTAGGACTACCCTGTGATAGGGCTCTTATTTTAATCTCCATGGTATAACTGAGAGAAAAAGCAGAGTAGTTAAATAACGAATGCATAGAATGCATGGGAGAATTGAACCCAGGCAGGCTGGACCAGAGCTCTAATCTTTTGTGTTTTCTCCCACATTTAGAGACCTGGTCAGTATCAATGTAAGCATCACAATGAAGGAAAACATGACCACATAAATAATTAACAACAGGGAGGCTAATTTCCTTTTGAGAAGAAAAATTTTTAAAAACCCGAAGAATTGAGAGCATAAATAGAAACAAACCCATGTAATCATATAAGTACAGTGCCTGCCACAAAGTTAACACTATCTGTTGAATCAATAGTGAAAGAAAAAATAATTGTTGAGACAGTATCTTAGAATGCAGTCACAGTTTTCTCTCTCATCTCCAACTATGATGCTCTTACCCTTTAAGAACCAACTTTACAAAGCAGATCTTCAGAGAACTGCACACTTGTATGTCTAGAGACTAGGGTATAGGGCATCACAGAAACCAGTTCCCAGTAGTTCTTTCCACTTATATCCAATGTGAGAAAGCCTTTTAAATGGTCCATTTTCAAGGCACGATCAATCTAAGCACCAGTAACAAACTGCACGTCTCTTGCTCCTAGAAGGTCATGATAAGTGAACAGAATGTAGAGGAGGGGTCAACCCATGAAAGGGAAGAGAGTTTCATTATTGGGAAATTGAAACTTAAGTGGGGAAGGGAATGGGGTATAACCTTATAAGGGAGATAATTAAATTTAAGTGACTTCTGGGAAGATTGTAACCCCATAGTATTTGACCAATGAGGAAGTGGGGAAGGGACTTGCATGCTAGGAGGTAAATTACCTGCTGTGATTGCCCAGGGTGTGCCTGCCTACCAGACACCGGATCTTGCAAGACCACCATTAAGTCTCACTTTTGCTGTTCTTGGTGCCTCTAAGTCCATTCTATGGGCTTGGATGGGTGAGGGTGTTTCTCACATCCATTAATATTCCTACTATATATAGTAGAACCTGCTATCTATACATATTTCCCTGGGATCTCTAGATGTCCAGTACTATCCTGTTATATTAGCTTTTCAAAACCATTCAGTCAAGTGTCTACCACACCACTACCATGTGCCCTGTCCTACTCTGGTGATGACAATAGAGTTTTGAATAAAATAGATAGAATTCTACCCTTGCACCTTTTCTTCTACTGGGGAGATACAGACGATTAAAGAAGGAGGGACGGAAGGAAGGAAGAAAGGAAGGAAGGAAAGAAGGAAGGAAGGAAGGAAGAAGGAAGGAAGGAAAGAAGGAAGGAAGGAAGGAAGGAAGGAAGGAAGGAAAAGAAGTGGGGAGGGGAGTGGGGCAGCGGAGGGGAGAAAGAGATTAAAATTTTGATGCCAGCAAGGTACTATGAATGAGATATTTCAGTTAATAGAGAGTATAAAGTGCTGGGAGCCTGCTTTAGGCAGGCTAGAGACTTTCCCAAAGAGATAATATTGAATTTCCGTCCTGATTTCCAGAGATAGTCAACTAATGATCTTCAAGAAGAGGCTTTCAACAAGAAGCAGCACTTGCCAAGGCCTTTTATACTGAGTAATGTTTTTAGATTCCCTTGCATATTTAGAAGACTTGCTCTGATGGGGAATTTCTGACTAATAAGTCCAGTCTTCTGAAGAAGTAATCTAGAAGACTGGCTTTCTCAGCCTCCTCTACATCTAGATACAAGCAGGTGGCCAAGACTTCACCAACCCCAGGCAAATGCACTCGAAGCTTTGGCTCAGAAGTACTCACAATGTGTACATGTATCAAAATATCACACAGTACCCCATTAATGTATATACAATTTGTCAATTAAAAATAAAATTTACAAAAAGAAGTGCTCAAGATAGTGATGATCCTGGGATCATCATTTTGCATCCAGGTTTATGCCTAAATTGTCCAGCTTGGAGGATAGCATTAGTTGCCACGTGGAGTTTCTGCTATACAAGTAGCATCAGTGCTAGCCTCAGTGGCTGCTGGAGTTTGGTCGAATTTCTGGCAGCAGCACAAATGGCAACATCAGTTATGATTTTCTCATTATATCAGTTCTCTGGCACACATTTCGGTATTATTTTTCAAGACTTAGATTCAATCCTATTTCTCCAGTTTTTCTGACAATCTGTGAGCCCAACGTCATTTTCTGTTTAATTACCAATAGTTAGATTCCACTGCTTATTATTAAAAACCCTCAATGATAGAGGTTGGATGGGTTTCAGGAACAAAATCAATGTCATTGTGGCTCCTGGTTTCTCTCTAGCCAGATTATCCATCCTAGTTCTGTCTTTTCCTATAAATATTTCTAATCTGACTTTACATTTTCATTTTTTCTCCTCATTCCCCCAAGACTAGATCTTCTAAGTGTAATCCAGATAGATGTTAAGAAAACAAAATTTAAGGAGACCTCCTACCAATATCTTTCAAGGTTTTTTTTTTTTTTTTTAATTTCCCAGATATGAAAAAAAAGAAAACCCTGCATTACCTCTGTACTGGCTTCTGTTGGCCTCATTCTTCCTTAACCCATTTCCTATTTAGAAAAAAAATTGCAGCTCAATGCAGGTGCTTATTCAATTTTACATAAACACACTCTTTGAGGTTGAAGCAAATCTGACCGACTTTCAACATGAAAATAAAATATAAACACTGTTATTGGGGTTATTTCTAAACAGAACTTGTCTCTAATCCTAATGTAAAGAAATGTATATGATTAGAATTAGAGATAAGAGTATTCTTGGGGCAAATGGGAAATGGGTTAAATTATGCGTTTTATCCATGTTTCCATCTTTGGTAGAAAGAATAGAGGTTCATCAATGTTAATTTCTCTTCTATATACCCTAAGTGACCCAGCTCTTTCTTTTTCTGAAGTGGGCTATTCACCCCTATGAGTCCCTCAACTGACAGATCCAAGATCTAAAGAGTGGCCTCAAAGCAGCTTCATTCCTCTAAACATTACCTAAACTCAGAAATGTTTGATTTAGTATCTTTTTTTAGAAAAATTAATAAAAATGCATTGTATTAATTTGTTTGAACTACTTGCCATTGATATTTATTCACCACAGAGGAAAATAACAACTATTTTTAGAAATATCTGTACAGAATTAAATTCATTGAATTTTTCATTGGAATGTAATTCTAAATGCAGTTCCATGTTGCTTATCTAGCAAAACCATAGGCTCAAATGTTTAAAAATACTTTAATGGACAGCAACTTTTGGAACTGTGTCAGGGACAGAATTTAGACAGAGATTGACTTTTATAGAATGCTTAAACCAGTTATTTTCAAACTTTTTGGCAGTGACCCACAGTAGAATGCATTTGATTGTACAACTCAGTATAGGCAGAACTTTAAACATGTATACAAATATATAATACAGACACACAGGACACTTAAAAGGGGTTTCATAAATACATTCTTATGGAATTAATGTGATATTTTCTATTATTTTCATTTAGAAAAATAATTGTCATTGCCTATTACATTTATTCAGAACCCGTTAGTGTGGTCATGACCTGCAATCTGAACAAAGCTACTTTAAACTCTGGTTCTGGCCTGGTATGTGTTAGGTCTATTTTCAGACTGGCTAAGAAACCAAATCTTCCCATAATTTCTATAGGAAACAAAAAGTTTTCCAAGTTCTAAAATCAATTTGCAAACAATTTCCTGAACTCAGTTCATTCATAAATAATGATCCGGCTATGCTTTCTTCAAAATGTCAATTTTTTTAACCAGCACATATTCTTAGTTTTACATTACTCACACTTGGAGAATAACTCAAAACAGAAGCTTTAAACTACTCTGTTCAGTGTCACACTAAGGTTAAATAATTGTATATGTCTCTGTTCACAAAATGGTTTTTCTGGAGTATAAAAATCAAAGAAAGGAAAATCTAACATCTGTGGATACACTGTAGGAAATAAAGGAACACTGTAGGAAGACATTTTTAGAAGTGATGATTTATTTTCAAATAGCAATTTGAATCACTCTTAATGACATTTTTGCAATAATTTGCACGTATTCTTAGCAGCAAAGGAGTGACAAAGAGAGTTAACAAAACATCTATTCTTACCTAGACAATATTCTTCAGCAAGTCTGGTGAAATGCTCATTACAAGTCTCACATGTTTAGAGACCACAGTGCATTAATAGGAATTCAATTAAATACTTACAGCTTTTGTCATTTAAAGTAAGTTAACCAGATGGCATGAAATTCTCCAAAAGAGATTTTAAACAAACAATGTAGATTTAATTAATATGCACCAGTTAACTCATTAAATATATAACAACTAGCTCATTAAACTTAAGGTAAATACTTATTTGAGATGAATTGTCTAATTTTCACATTTATCTGCATTTTGCTTGACTGGTCATGTTATAAATGGTAACTTTTAAAAGCTAAGACATTTTAAAGTACAAATATTTTGTGTTTCTCATAATTCTTTCACCAACGCTAAAAGGGAAACTGACATTATTTTCACAGAAAATGCAGAATTGAATTACTACATAGTAACAATAGCAACAACCAAACGATTTTAATTTTTATTTAAACTTAGACATATCAATTCACATGTGCTACTTTAGAAGCAAATAGTAAACGTTTCTCATCCATTGTTAGTACCTTTACATAGATCACACAGTAATATTCTCAGCAAATTTTAAATATCTAACTTTTCCACTTTATGCCTCTGTTACTTATATTAAAATGGAGTTTTGTACCTTTGAACAAAGAATTACTATTCTTTATCTAGTGAGATCATCATTCTTGTCCTTTGATTAAAATGACCAGGAAAGGGAGACAGTGTAGGGGAATCCAGGCCTAGCCAGACATATTGCCCAGGAAAGTATGACAGGTTAACAGGAGACACACCTTGTAGCCAGTGTGTTAAATATCCATGAATATAGGCTGCTTGTTTTCACAAGTCTTAAGATTTTAAGCATTTCATATTTTATAGATTCAAACTAATGAAATATTTGGACCCAGTTGCTTTGAAGTGTCTTACAGTTGGGGCTCATTAAAAAAATCAAAACTATATAATAGAGTTACAAAAATCCACTCGATATCTATGGATCTAATCCTTTTCTTAGGACATACCCTAGTAAAGGATTCCTACTATGAGTTTTCCATTTATATTAATTCATCGTACAAGTAAATTCCTATTTTCAGCTTCACAGTGTATAATAAATGATTAATTTCATTTATAACATTTTCTTCTACCCTTGTTAACACATACACACACACACACACACACACACACACACATTTTATAATGTAAACTTCTTTAAAATAAAAAAAAGTGAAAACAACACCATTATAGACAATCCCAGTTCTAAGAGACTTAAAACTAGTTTTTATTCTGAATATAATATCAATCATTAAATAATGCAATTACAAATATATAAATAAAGCATAATATCAAAGCTTTCTACAACTGGATTAAGAGTTGCATTAGATTTAAGATGCATGGGGTGTCAATAGTAGCATTTTCTAACATTTTGGATAAAAATAATAAACAAAGATTATACATTTTGACAGTGCTATTGTAAAGGTTATGTAATCGTGTTAATTGCATGCAACCATCTGCCCAGCTTTTCAAGCTTTTTGCAGACAACAATTCTCCAACCACTAGCTTCCTACGTTGCCCTACCAAAACCCTCCCATTTTTTGATCTATCCAAGACTTTCAATTCTTAGATCCTATCACATTTTTACTGGTATTACCCACCTCTGGTGTCTTCTCTCATCTTCTTAATCAGATTAAAGTTCATGGTCATTATTATACTCACCCTTTATATACATTTTATATTTGTTTATATCATCCTCATTTTCATATCATCCTGGCAAAAAATAAATAAATAAATACTTAAATCCAGCACTTCTACTTATTACTTGTTCAATACAGGCAGTTGAATGTGGCCAGAGTGTGTGAGGATGCAGTCATTGTTTGAGTTCTCTTTATCTATATTCTCTCACTTGGTCATCTCATCTATGCTTATAAATTAGTACCATTAATATGTCAACAACTTTCAAACTTGTATCTTCATCACAGATCTTTTTGCCTAACTCCACTAAACTCATATAACAATTTCCCAGTTAAGATCTCCACTTTGATGCCTAGTAGATATCAGAAACTTAACATGTCTAAACACTAAGTCATGATTTTTCCCTTATAAACCTACTCTAGCCATAGCTTTTCTTATCTAGACAGACAAAAATTCTATTCTTCCATTGCAGAGGTCACAAACTTTGGAGTCATCTTTGTCTGCACACACCAGAACGATCCATCCGGAAATCACTGTGTCTCATTTTTAAAATATATTCAGAATCTGACACCCATTCACTCCCTTCCCTGAAACCAAGGTACAAAATACTATGCTCTCTCATTTTGTGTTAAAACAGTGGCCTTTAACTGAACTCGCTGTTCCTACCTTTTAATCCCTGGAGTTAGCTCTCAACTTCTCCTCTTTAAACCTTTCAATGTTCCCCATTTCACTCTAAGTGAAACCCAAATTCCTTAAAATAGCCAACAAGTCATATTACTCTTCTAACCTCATTTCCCATTACTCTCTGCTTGCTCATTCTGCTCATTCAGGAGTCTTAGTGGTGTCACATTTCTTGAACATTCAAGCATTATTTCTGATATACTCTTTTCCCTAATATATGCATGGCTAAAGAACTCACCTAGTTTAGGTCTTTGCCCAAATATCATTCCATATTTGCTCAAATGTTACCACATACATTTTGGATGTCTAACATGCTCTGTCTTTCCTTACTTTCAGCTCCATGTAACATATCATATGATTTGTTTATTTGTTGTATTTATTTTTTAGATGAAGTCTTGCTCTATCGCCCAGGCTGGAGAACAGTGGTGCGATCTCAGCTCACTGCAACCTCCACCTCCCTGGTTCAAGCTACAGGCAAGTACCACCACACCTGGCTAATTTTTGTACTTTTTAGTAGAAATGGGATTTTACCATGTTGGCCTTGAACTCCTGACCTCAAATAAACCATCCGCCTCAGCCTCCCAAATTGCTGGGATTACAGGCATGAGCCACCGCACCCTGCCTGTTGTATATCGTATTCATTTTCTATGTCCCTTTACCAGAATATCAATTGTATGAAATAGGTTTTTTTTTATTCACTTAGGATAGATTCTTAGCCCTTAAACTATGTATGACATATTGTAGACATTCAGTAAATGTTTGCTTAATGAATAAAGGACTACATGCATATTTTTAAAAAATCAAATACTACAGAAACTGTTAGTAAAAATTTTTAAAGGAAAACAACATTATCCACTTCTTGCCCCACCCATTTTATTCCTGGTTTCATTTGCAAATACAATTATGTGTTCTTCTAGTAGTTAAAATCATGTCACAAAAAAATACCAATAGTATATTTACATATCCATTATAAATGTTATGCATTAGCTACTTATTATAGAAGAAAAGAATTTAATTTTACTTATACTCTCCACAGTTTCAGTTTTTTTCTATATTCTATTTGTTGAATGTTGAAGCATAAATTTTAGAGTTTAAATACGATTTTACATTATATATTTAAACCTCAACTTTTGCCCAATCAAATTTCTATAGTATATCAAATTACTACTATATAAGGTTTCATTTTCATCACTTCTCCACTTCCACCACCCAAATTTCATGAGCTATACTTTTCATTTGACATTGTCAAGGTTATAATATGTACATACTCATTTGCAATCATAAGTATGCCACCTGTGCTTTGCCTATAAGGTAATTGCAGACGTTGAAACCGAAGTCTAAAACTTAATAATCCAATGTTTGTTTACAGCAGCATGGCAGTCTAGATACTAGCAAAGATATTCCCCTGGAAGTAAACAGAATCCTTCATTACATGTCTTTTGCTACATCGCGCTGAGTCAAAATAAAGTGAATGATTCTTCATTGCCCAAAATGATGTAAGGTAGGAAATTAAAGTGGAAAGTTAAAATTGGAAGGCTGGAAGTTATGTAAATAACAAGCTGGCTTTCACCCCCGGATAAGTCTTGCCCGTCACTGGAGTCTTTAGACTTCTCTTTTGATGGCTGCCTGAGGCACAGGGATAAAATTAAGCCTGTAGCCAATATAAAATGAAATGTCTAAACAAGAAATCCCCATATAAAACTAGGTTAAAACAAAAGGTCAAACCCTCAATATCAAGGTATACAAGAACGAATTTTCCTCTGCACAGGAGTCATCAAACAGACTTGCTTGATTAATGTCATGTGACAATTCTTAAACAGAATCTCACTTGCATATAGATTTGTGCTTAGAAGTTTGCACTAATTGTATGACCGTGAAAACCTCAAATCTAACATTAGTATAAAGTATTCACGAGTGATCATTGCTGCAGTGTTGAAAGAAGCCAACTCAAATCCTTTCTGGAAGAACCTACTTTCATCTCTGGTGTCTAGCTAGGATAAGAGGAAAAAGCAGGGAATTGAGATCAGGTAAGATTATTCAGAGCACCTCTACCATACTTACTTACCTGAGTGGTAGGTACATGAGTCCTCACAGAGAGAAACCTTTATACTATGCATAGAAGTTTTACAATATTGTGAATGAATAATTAATTATTTTTAATCAAAACTAATGCATGGCATTTATAGTGTTAAGAATGAGATATTAATAAGAGCTAATATTTCTGGAATGTGCCATGTGATCTTCATGTTGTGATAACACTTTTTATGAAGTATTTATTTAAAATATCTGACAACAACCTTTTATAATAAGCATACTATTTTACAGATTATAGAGAAATAAAACACTTGCCTAAGGCCACACAAGTAGTTTATGGTAGAGTCAGGATTTTTATCTTTATTATGACTTAGTAAGAATGAGATATGTAATGGAATTATGTTTTCTCCTGCCTGGGTCCAGTGTCAAAATACCTGCTCTATTCAAGAATAATGTTAATGGTGGTGATGTCAAATGAATTATCTTTCCTGAAGCTCTCTTACTTGTTCTAAAACTTTTAGTGGGCTTCAGGTTTTGATTTGTACTTTTCACATTTGATTTCAATTTTCAAGCATTTTACGTGATAAAAATGATTGCCACTAAGGAATTTTTTAAAAATACAGAGATTGAAAATGTCTTCAAGGTAACGTGGGTGCAAAATTTTGGGGTGTGGGCAGGAAAATGGAATGGAAGTGGTGCCTTCTCTTGAGCCCATGTTGCTGTGGGTGTTTTGCTGTTTTTCTTTAGTTTTGTTTCACTTTAGCATCAGTAAGAATATCAATTCTTTATCCACTATTACTGTCTTACTCTCATCTTCTGATTCCAGAATCAGCTAACCTAAATAGAGAATTGCTACAAGAAACAGGTGTGTTAGCAAGTTATCTTGGTAATAAAATTGCTTTGGAAAATAACATCACAAATACAATCAGAGTAGGCAATGTTCTTCTGCTCATTATCCCATGTCATGGACTTAATTTTTATATCATTAGCCTCTTAGTCATCTTTATGTTATTAAGCATATTAATGTCCCACAGCTAAAATGCAATGCCTCTTATCCTTTTTCTATTATCAAGTAACTCCATAAAATTTGTCTCCCACAGTCATAAAAATGTTTTACTCATATAATTGGGGTCACTTTGCTATGTCATTAAAACATTCTTAGAGAAAAAAGTCATATCAGCAAGAATTCTTTACGCACCATATTGATATTTGAGGTGTTCAAATAAGCAGAAGCCCTAAACACCTCTCTTTAGTTCACAATCTATAAGTATGAAAAGAAGGCATGTTGATATAATACAGTTCCATAGGACAGTAAATCAAAAATTAGTTAGGATTTTAATAAGTCTGGTGGTTTTAAAACTTGTCTGAAGATTCTTAGACACTCTTTATAGCAAAATTAGGAGGTTACTATTCCTTCTCTTCAATGTGATCCAGTTTTAATGACTTCCTTTTAATGAACAGAATGTGGCAGGTGTGACGCTGCATGAGGCTAACTCTTTAGATGTAGTACATGTATCCTGTTTCTCACTTCCTGCACAGGTACATTTTGAGCCCTCAGCTGCTAGGTAAAAGTGTGGCTACCCTGAAGCCATTGTAATGGAGACATGTGAAGAAAACACCTAGAAACAGAAAGCGATGACCAATGAGCAGCAGTTATTCCAAAGGCGACTTGTGTGTGACTTCCTTGCTCAACTCAAGACCTGTGAGTGTGTGAGCCTTCAGATAATTCTATGCCCGCTCCAATTCTACTGCAGCATCATGAGATACATTAGGGAGAACCACTGAGCTGAGTTCCGTCAAAGTCTAGAACCATGAGAGAGAATAATAAAGTGATTATTGTTGTTTTAAACTGCTAAATTTGGTAATTTGTTCTGCCACAAGAGATCATCAATTATTCAACTCAGCAATTACAGACATTCAGGAAACGGCAGAGTAATTATGGGCAAAACATATCTAGTATCATAAAGCACAGATAGTTTCAATATAGATGCCTTATTTCACTTGTTTTCTATATGTAGTAATGATAAACAACATTGATTCAGAATGTCTGATCATTTGAACTTCTGAGAATAATTAGTAATCTATTAACTATATCTATAATATATTTTAGGAGACTTATAATTTGATTATAACACTTCTGCTCTGAAGCATTTTAGGATATTTTGGGTCATTCAGATACATATTGCTGTTACTATACATTTAAAAGGCTCATGTGATTTGTCTCCAATATATATCCAAAGGATAGATAGAGTATACTTGTGTATCTCACTGTAAGGAACAGAAACACATGCTGTAGCAACTCAATTAACAATGCTGAGTTAATAAGAAATCAATGAAATTATTTGCACTCTCCAATTCTTAAAGTATTTCAGCGGTTTGCCAGATGCTATTATATACACTGTCTTACCTAATTCTTGCAATAACTCTATGAGACAGGTACTATTATTCCCAATTTGTACTTTAATAAATGAAATCTCAAAGCACTTAAACATTAAACCCAAATTGACATAGGTAGTAAATTGCAAACCAATACTCTAAACCAGAGCTCCTGATCCTCAACCCAGCATTCTCTCCAATATATCAAAATCATCTCTCCTAATCCCTTTTTAAAAATTCAGTAGATATGCCAGAAGTTGTTGTTTAAAACAAATACAATGAAGTCTATGATGTTCTGTGTGTGTAATATTTATGTACATAAATATGTATATGTAGTACATGTGTGTAATATACAGTATATAGTTCTATAGTCATGCATCCCATAATAATGTTTTGGTCAATGGCGAACCATGTATATGATGGTGGTTCTACAAGATTGTAACGGAGTAAAAGAATTTCTATCACCTAGAGACATCATAGGTATCACAATGTTTAGCAAAAAGCACTACTCATGTGTTTGTGGTGATGTTTATGTAAACAAATCTACTTATCTGCCAATATATAAAATTGTAGCACATACAAGTATATATAGTACATAATATTGTATAATGATAATAAACAACTATGTTACTGGTTTATGTATTTATTATACTGTACGTTTCAGTGTTATGTTAGAGTGTATTCCTTCTACCAATATAGAAAAAAGTTAACTGTAAAATAGCCTCAGGCTGGTCCTTTAGGAGGTATTCCAGAAGGTTATTATCACAGTAGATGACAGCTCCATGCATGCATGTTATTGTCCCTGAAGACCTTCCAGTGGGACAAGATATAGAGGCAGTAAGCCTTTAAAAGAAACAATAAAATATAATCAAAAGAAATAATTAAAAGAGGAAGCAATTAAAAAGGGAAAAATAGATGTAGGAAATGAAAAAGAGGAAAAGAGGGTCCTGGAAGTACAATTTTTCCATGCAGACCTGCTCTGTAAACAGCTTGTGACAAGTGGCTTCTATTTCAGATGATTGATGGCTCAAGGATGGGCTTCTGGGAGCCAAGGGATCTGCCAAAGTTTGCTATCATGACAGAGCTGTTTCTTCTCCACAGCCCAGCAGCTATGTCACCTAAGCAGCTTGCCACAGTCTCTCACAGCTTCAACTACTACGTCTGAGGCTCCAGGTCCAAGAATCTCCATTTTAACTTAAAAACAAACTTATGGGGAAAAAGATATAGAGCATTTCTTTATTTTACCAAACCTAAGGACTTTTCAAAATACCCAAAGTATTTTTTCAAAATGTTACTTTCTGAAAGTAATACTATGGAACCTAAACTGAAAAATAAGCTTATCAGAGGGATTTTTCCTCTTTTCCCCCAAACCACACAAGCTCTCCCACAGATTGGACACCAGTATATGTAATATAATTATATATAATATAATAGAAAATATAATATTATATATAATAATAATATAATATTGTTGATAGTATATGTTATATAATAATATTAATGTTATAAGTATGTGGTTATATAATTATAATATTAATATTATATAATTATATGATATAATTATAATAGTAATATTGGAAAAGTTTTTTGTTTATTTTCATGATGGCTGACTAGAGATATCAGACACTAGTTCTCCTGAGGAAAAGGGACTTGACATTTTGTCAAAGGGTAAGTGGCAGTCATCTCCTCGGCTTTGCTTACCCCTGCAGTAGACTACTGGTGTCCAAACTGTGGGAGAGCTCTTCTATCCCCACAAAACCAAACACTGGGAGTAGTGATTTGGGGACTTCTTGAGGACATCACACCAGACCACATGCATAGATTCATTTACCCTTCCCACAGACCTGAGCTGGAGTGTACCAGTGGGATAGTGTTTCCTGCCCAGAGAACCTCAACCCTGTGTCTCCACATTACCAGAGTCCCCGTAAATATTTCCCAGCACCCAGTCAGATTGTGGCAGTCACACAGGTTTGGCTGAGCACAGGGAAGCTGCAGGGTTCCCAATGATCTAGCCCTTGGGGAGTGCAGCTCCTCAGGGAAGGGAAAGTGCAGCACCCAAAGGGGGCAACCTTTTGGACAAAGGAGAAAAAAGCATGCAGTTTTCTGTGTCTGAGAGCTCCCAAAATACATTGTAGTCCCATCCTCAAGGGGAAAATTAAATCCATCCAAAGAAGTATATTTTAAAATAATAAGAAGAGACACCTTAGCCAGCCACAAGAAAAAGAAGCAGAGAGACAATTGTGGAAGTATGAAAAAATAGTGTTACAGCATCCTCAAAAGCCTCACACTAACTCTCTGGCAATGGATCCCAACAAAAGTAAAATCTTTGAAATAGTAGATAAAGATCCAAAATATTGATTTTAGAGAAACTCAATGAGACCTGGGTGAAATTTGAAAACTAATACAAAGAAGCCAGAAAAATAATTCAGGTCATGAATGAAAAGTTTACCAAAGAGACAGATGTAAAACAACAGCACTTTGGGACATTAAAAATTTATTGAAGGAATTAAAACACAGTTGAAAACATTAATAAAATACAGTTGAAAACATTAATAGTCTATTTAATAATAGACTATTAATTAATAGTAGTTAGATCAAGCAGAAGGAAGATTCTCAGAACTTAAAGATAGGTCCTTCAAATTACACCAGACAAAAATAAAGAAAAAATGTTAATATATAAACAGAGCCTTCAAGAAGTATGAAAATATGTAAAGTGACCAAACCTGTGATTCATATGTATTTCTGAGGGAGAAAAAAGATTAAAACTTTGGAAGTTATTTGAGGTAATAATTGAAGAAAACTTTCTTTGTCTAGAGAGCCAGACATCCAGTATGAGAAACTCGGAGAACTCCAGGAAGCACATTGCATAAAGGACTTCACCAAGACATATATTCCCCAGACTATCTAAAGTTAACATGAAGCAAAAATTATAAAACCAGCAAGAGAAAAGCATCTAATTACCTATAGGAAATATTCCATTAGACAGACATCTTATTTCTCTGCAAAAACATTACAAACCAAGAGAGATTGGGGTTTACTTGCAGCCAAAAAAATAAAAATATGATAAAATTTAAAAACCTATTAACAACAAATTTTGTTATACAAATAATATATTTTTCAGACAAGCAAATGCTACTGGATTCCATCACAGCTAGACCAGCCATACAAGAAATGTTTAAGGGAGTTCTAAACATGGAAATGAAAGGTAGATACTGGCCATCATAAAAACAAACAAAAGTATAAAACTCATGAGTTTTATAAAACAATTACACAATTGAGACTACAAAGTAGGCAAAAATTAAGAGGAAGATAACCTCACGTATCAATACTAAATTTGAATATAAATGGATTAAATGCTCCACTTAAATGGTACAGATATTCAGAATGGATTTGAAAAAACAGGATCCAACCATATACTGCTTACAAGAAATTCACCTATCTGTAAAAGGCACAAATTCAATGTAAAAGGGTCAAAAAACATATTCCATGCAAACAGAAAACAAAAGCAAGCAGGAGTAACTAACTATACTTACATAAGGAAAAACAGTCTTCAAATCAATAACACTTACAAAAGACAAAGAACATTAGTATATAATAATAAATGGCCAATTCAACAAGAAGATATAACAATACTAAATATATATGCACCTAACACCAGAACACCCAGATTCATAAAACAAGTACTACTAGACCTAAGAAAAGAGAGAAAGAGCAATACAAGAAAATGGGAGAACTTCAAAACCTCACTGATAGCACTACACAGATCATCAGGAGAGAAATCAACAAAGAAATCTTAGACTTAAATTGGACTTTACACCAAACAGATATTTACAGAACATTCTACCTCAAAACTACAGAATATAAATTATTCTCATTAATGAAATAGAACATTTTCCAAGATAGCCTACGCTCTGTTTTGACCGTGTTTTCACCCACATCTCACCTTGAATTGTAATAATCCCCACGTGTCAGGGTGAGCCAGGTGGAGATAATTGAATCATGAGGCAGTTTCACCCATACTGTTCTCATAGTAGTGAATAAGACTCATGAGATCTGATGGTTTTATAAAGGATGGTTATTCGGTACAAGCTCTCATGCCTACCACCGTGTAAGACATCTCATTGCTCTTCCTTTGCCTTCTGCCATGATTGTGAGGCCTCCCCAGCTATGTGAACCTGAGTCTATTAATCCTCTTTCTTTTATGAATTATCCAGTCTTTACTAGTAGTATGTCTTTATTAGCAGTGTGAGAACAGACTAATATAGATCGTATGTTAGACCACAAAAAGTCTCACTAACTTTTTTAACAATCAAAATTATATCAAGTATCTTTTTGGACCAGATTGGAATAAAACTAGGAATTAATTCCAAGAGGAACTCTTAAAATTATAAGAATATATGAAAATTAAACATCCTGCTCCTGAGTGATCTTTGGGTCAACAATAAAATTAAAACAAAAGTTTAAAAAATTATTCAAATGGAAAGAAAACAGAGACAAACACATCAACATCTCTGGAATATAGCAAAAGCAACGCTAAACAGGAACTTCATAAAATGCATACATAAATAATATAGAATGATTACAAACTAGAAACCTAATATTGTATCTCAAAAAAACTAGAGAAACAAGAACATACCAACCCCCAAGAAAATAAATAACTAAAATCAGAGCAGAACTAAATGAAATAGTGACCAAAAAAAAAAACTAAGGACCAATTAAATGCAAACTGGGTTCTTTGAAAACCATAAATAAAATTGGTATCCTGTTGGCTATACTAACAAAGAAAAGCAGAGAGAAGATTCAATAAGCATAATCAGATATGAAAAAGGAGACCTTGCAACTGATACCAAAGAAATACAAAATATCATCAGAGACTGCTATAAACATCTCTATGCTCACAAAATAGAAAACCTAGAGGAAATAGATAAATTCATAGGAAGCCTACAATATCCCAGGATTGAACCAGGAAGAAATAGAAATCTTAACCAGCCCGATAACGAGCAGTAAGATTGGATCAGTAATTTAAAAATCGCCCAAGAAAAAGTCCAAGACCAGATGGATTTACATCTGATTTCTATGAGACATACAAAGAAAAACTGATACCAATCCAAGCAAAATTCTCTCACAAAATTCAGGAGGAGGAAATCTTCTCTAACTCATTCTATGAGGCCTGTATCATCCTGATACCAAAGCCAGGAAAGAACACAGCAAACAAAAACTATAGACCAATATCCCTGATGAACATAGATGCAAAAATCTTCAACAAAATACCAGTAAACTGAATCCAGCAGCACATCAAAAAGATAATACACCATAATCATGTCAGTTTTATTCTAGGGATGCAAGGATGGGTCAACATACACAAATCAATATATGTGAATCACCACATAAAGAGAATTAAAAATAAAAATCCTACAATATCTCAATAAATACAGAGAAAACATTGGATACAACTCAACATCCGTTCATGATAAAAAAAAAAGAAAAAAACCTTCACCAAACTAGGTGTAGAATAAACATCTCTTAAAATAATGAAGGTCATATATGACAAACTGACTGACAATCTCATATTGAATGAGGAAAACTTGAAAACATCTCCTCTAAGAACCAGAACAAGACAAAGATGCCCACATTCATCACTCTGATTCAATGTAATACTGGAAATAACTAGCCAGAGAAATTAAGCAAGAGAAAGAAATGAAAGGTATCCACATTGGAAAAGAGGAAGTCAAATTATCTTGGTTTGCTATTGATACAATCTTATAGCTAGGAAATTCTAAAGACTCTCCCAGAAGACTCCTGCATTTCATAAATAAATTCAGTAAGGCTTCAGGATACAAAATCATTCTACAAAATTTTTTATACACCAATAATGACCAAGCTTAAAAACAAATCAATAACTCAAGTATATTTACAATAGCTACAATAAAATAAAATATCTAGGAATACACTCAATCAAGGAGGTAAAAGATCTCTCGAAGGAAAAGAACAAAATACTGATGAAAGAAGTCATAGGTAACAGAAACAAACAGAAAACACCCAATGCTTATGGATTGGAAGAATTAATATCATAAAATGATCATACTACTCAATGTAATCTAAAATCCCATGCAATTCTTATCAATATTCCATTGTCATTTTTCACAGAATTAGAAAAAAATCCCAAAATTCACATGGAACTGCAAAAGATACCTAATAACCAAAACAATTCTAATCAAAAATAACAAAGCTAGAGGCAGCACGTTACCTTACTTCAAATTATACTACAAGGCGATAGTAATCAAAGCAGCATGGTACTGGTACAAAAATAGATCAGTGGAAGATAATAGAGAACCCAGAAATAAAGCCATATATCTACAATCAACTGATTTTTGACAAAGGTAACAAAAACATTCACTGGGGAAAGGATACCCTATTCAATAAATGGTGCTGGGAAAAATGGATAGTCATATGCAGAACAATGAAAGATCCCTATCTCTCATTGTATACAAAAATTTACTCAAGATGGATTAAAGACTTAAATATAAGGCATTAAACTATAAAAATTCTAGAACAAAATATTTGAAAATCTTTTTAGGACATGGAACTAGACAAAGAATTTATGACTAAGATCTCAAAAGCAAATGCAACAAAAACAAAAAGAGTCAAACGGAACTTAATTAAATTAAAAAGCTTCTGCCAGAAAAACTAATAATCAACAAATAGACAACCTACACAGTGAGAGAAAATATTTGCAAACTTCTGCATGTATAGACAAAGGACTAATATCCAGAATCTACCAGGAACTCAAACTCGGTAAGGAAAATAATGACACAACAAATAATCTTCTTAAAAAATCAGAAAAAGACATGAAAAGACAGTTTTCAAAATACATACAAATAGCCAACAAACATGAAAAAATGCTCAACATCACTAACCATCAAAGAACTGCAAATTAAAATCACAATGAGAGATCATCTCATACTAGCCAGAATGGCTATTACTAAAAAACAAACAAACAAACAAAAAACACAGATGTTGGTGAGGATGCGCAAAAAAAAAAAGATAACACTTACACACTCTTGGTGGGATTTCATACAAACCCTATGGAAAACAGTACGGAGATATCTCAAAGAACAAAAAATTACCATTAATCCAGCAGTCCGGCCGGGCGCGGTGGCTCAAGCCTGTAATCCCAGCACTTTGGGAGGCCGAGACGGGCGGATCACGAGGTCAGGAGATCGAGACCATCCTGGCTAACACGGTGAAACCCCGTCTCTACTAAAAAATATTAAAAAAAATTAGCCGGGCGAGGTGGCGGGCGCCTGTAGTCCCAGCTACTCGGGAGGCTGAGGCAGGAGAATGGCGTGAACCCAGGAGGCGGAGCTTGCAGTGAGCTGAGATCTGGCCACAGCACTCTAGCCTGGGCGACAGAGCGAGACTCCGTCTCAAAAAAAAAAAAAAAAAAAAAAAAAAAAAAAATCCAGCAGTCCATTACTTGGTATCTACTCAAAGGAAAAGAAACTGATATTTCAAAAAGATACTTGCACTCTCATGTTTATCACAGCACTATTCACAATAGCAAAAACACAGAATCAAACTAGTATCCATAAATGGTGGCTAGATTAAGAAAATGTGGTATATATACTCCATGGAATACTATGCAGTGATAAAAAGGAACAAAATCATGTCATTTGGAGCAACATGGATGAAGCTGGAGGGCATTCTCCTGAGTGAATTAATGCAGAAACAGAAAATCAAATATTGCATGTTTTCATGTATAACTGAGAACTAAACAGTGCGTCCACATGGGCATAGAGAATGGAATAACAGACATTATAGATTTAGAATGGTGGGATGGTGGGAGGGGATGAGGGATAATAAATCACCTAATGGGTACAATGTACACTACTAAAATAATGGTTACACTAAAAGCTCAGACTTAACCACTACACGATAATACCCATGTAAGAAAACTGCTTTTGTACCCTCTAAATATGTAATTTAAAAATAAACATTAAAAAATAAAGATTGAAAGAGGCTTCAAAATTCATGCAAAATCTTGCCTCCCAGACACTCCGTCTGTCTTTTATTCCAGAATTACTTGAGTAAACATGCTTCAGTTCTCATTACTCGTCATAGATATTCCCCCCTAGTCTAGAGGGTGGTCAGGGTACCTGGAATGCCTGCTTTGCCTTAGCATGACTCTTATTCCTCATATCATTCTTTTTCCCCCTGTCAATTTGACCTCATAAATATACCTCCGGAATCTGTTCTCTCTCCACCACTTTGTCATCTCTTGTGGAGGGGTGCTATCTACAGTCTCTGTCCTTCCAGTCTTGTTTTCCTCCAATCATTTTAAAATCTGATTTCTGATTATTTCACTCAGCTGCTTAAATCCCATCCTTGGCCTTGAGTAGCCTCCAGTGTGAAGTTCAAACCTCATGGCCTCTGAGGTCTTTCCCAGCTGGCCCATCTCTCACTCCCTCTAGCCAGTCATACCTCTGGCTACTTTCCTGGCAGGCCATGCATTTCTAGTCCTCTCCACCTGTGCATGTCCTGTCTCCTCCCCATTCTTCTCTGCCAAACTAATTTCTCTCCTCCCCATTTGGAGCCTGAACCTCCACATTGAGGCCAGTGCTCATTTTCTGTGGTCCCATTGCACCTTCTAGCAGAATCCTTAAACTGCACATGGCAATTTGCTGGGAAGTTCACTTTCTTTGGCCCTCATTAGACTTCTAGCTCATATATTATGGGACTTATTGCGGTCAGCTAACACGAACAGCTGCAAATAAGTTCCTCACTGTGTATCTTCACCTCAGCAACACCTGCCACCTTCCTCTCTATTCTGAGTAAGAAACATCTTCCTAAAATTAATCTTCCACCTGGATTTTGGATTCTCATGACTGTATTTCAAACGTCATTTATACCTCACATAATCATTCTTTTCCCTCTCTCTCAGACTGTTCCAAATTTTCTTCGGGTCCTTTCTCAGTGTCCCTTGCCTGATCCCGCTGTTCCTTCTTATTCCCTCAGGTTTAGAAAATGAGTAGCACTACTCACCCCATCCCCCCACTTTATAGTGCTTTTTCTCTTACCCAGAATGTACTGTCCCCTAAAACATTAATATACTTACTTTTTTATCCTATAATACACTTAAATTAGTTTCAAAATTACGGCTAACAATAAAGTTTCTAGTGAAACGAGATTTCTTACAGTTCTTGTCCTTAAACTATATATTCACAAATATGCTCAGAGTAGTGTGTTCAAAAGTTACTTGAAATTATTCTTTTCTTTGTCTGATTATGGCTATTCATTTGAGACAAAATTACGTTCCCTTACTTCTGTTCAGTTACAGGGCTTGTTTTTCCCCTCAAAACTTAATGTTATTTGTTAAATACGTTAAACATTTACTTTGTTCAAAATTGAGAAATACATAAAGAGGGAGCATTAGAAAAGCCCAGACCTGTCCTTTCCACGTCATCCTCCTCCACTCCTGATAGTTACCCATTTTCAAAAGATTTGGATATATCTTTCTGGTATTTCATTTGCAACCTAAGCAAATACGTAATATATAAATTCTTATTTTTCATTATTTCTTATACAAAATACTTTACGTACTCTTCTATAATTTGTTTTTCACTCAACAAAATATCTCAGAAAAAAAATTCTTTTCTGTCTACTCATGTTTCCAACAGGTGAGTCTGCAGCTATCCAGAGAAACTTCTTTCTTTTCTTGAAGGAAATAATTTAAACAAGAAATACAAGCAAGGTTCAAAGCAGAAGGGATAATTTATTTTAAGCAAAGCAAGAGTTTGTAAGACAAAGTAGAGTACACTTGGAAGAGGGCCAAGCGAATGACTTGAAAAATCAACGGCCCCGTTCGCTTCTTGATTTAGAGTTTTTATAGCTCCTATCTTTTCCCTGGCTTTCTGTTTCCTCCCTTTGCTCTTCCCCTGGGTGGGCCGTTGCTTCATTATCGCATGCGCGATGGTTTGCCAGTACTTGGGAAAGGCTGCATGTGCAACGTGTTTACTGAAGTTGTGTGTTTGCTTACCTGGGAAAGTTCTTCCTTACTGGTTGCGTTCCCCCAGAAGAAGGTTATATACCGGTTAAATGCCACCATCTTGCCCTTTACTGCGCATGCTCGAAATCTTAACCATGATTACGGCTTGGTAATGCCAGGTGTTTTCTGTCTGTTGCAAGATTTCTCTCACAGCACCAGTCATAGCCCCTTACTATCTCAGAGGGATAGTTTTATGCCCCCTTGTCCTTAACTCAATGACACCCAGAAAGCGCCGGGGTCCCTCCCATGTCCGGCTCATTATTTAGAAGGAGAGATTTATAGTTACCTCACCATGGCTTGACAAATGCCTAGCATGCCTGGGATCTTATATTATTATTAAATATAAGCATGCCTTATATTATTATTAAATAATAATATAAATATAAATATATTATTATTTAATAATAATATAAATATATTATTTATATTTTAATAATATAATATGTAATATATTATATAATATAAATAATATATTTTATATATAAATAAAAATACAAATCTAATTCATAAGTTGCTCTTTAAAAAGGAGAAATAAAGGTCGGGCACAATGGCTCATGCCTGTAATCCTAGCACTTTGAGAGCCCGAGGCCGGTGGATTGCCTGAGGTCAGGAGTTCAAGACCAGCCTGCCCTGCTCAAGCCTAACATCCTACTCTTACACTCACAGAGACCTTTCTCATACATTATTTTTTCTGATTCACAGAACTCCACAGTGTGGGTATCGTTTATTTAAACTGGTTCCCTATTGGTAGACATTTATATTTTTTCTCAATCTTTCGCTATTACAAATAATGCTGCAATGAATAACTATTTTATGTGTTGCTCTGTATTTGCATAAGTGTATCTTCTGAATGGATTTATTGAAGTTCGATTGCTGGATCAAAAGGTAAACACATATGTAATTTTGTTACATGTATTAAATGTGTATGTATTTAAATTTGTTAGGTATTCTTTCCTTAAGGTTTAAAGGATTTTGCATTCACACCAGCAATGTATGAAATTGCCCATTTATCCACAGCCTTGCTAACAAAATGTGTTGTCAATATGATAAACGAGAAATGGTATCTGAATGTAGTTTTAATTTCTCATGTGAGATTGGTTTTTCCATGTTTTTAAAGACCATTATCCTTGCTTTCTCTTTGAACTTCTTGCCCAACCCACTCCTGTTTTTTGTACATTTTTTTCTATTGGGTTTTTGTCTTTTTATTTCTCCCTTTTTTTTTTCCTTGAGACGGAATCTCACCCTTCCGCCCAGGCTGGAGTGCAGTTGTGCAATCTCAGCTCACGGCAACCTCCGCCTCCCAGGTTCAAGCAATTCTCCTACCTCAGCCTCCCGAGTAGCTGGGATACGGGCACCCTCCATCACACCTAGATAATTTTTGTATTTTTAGTAGAGATAGGGTTTCACCATGTTGGCCAGGCTGGTCTTGAACTCCTGACCTCAGGCAATCCACAAGCCTCGGGCTCCCAAAGTGCTAGGATTACAGGCATAAGCCACTGTGCCCGGCCTTTATTTCTCCTTTTTAAAGAGCAATTTATGAATTAGAGAGATTAGTCCTTTATGAAGTAAATTGCATATATTTCCTCCCAATATGTGGTTTGTTTTCTATTTTACTTATTTTTTTGTTTTTATCATAAAGATATCCCTTTTTTATATTATTAAGTACAATAGTCTGATTTACCAATCTTTTTTTTTTTTTTTTTTGAGACGGAGTCTCGCTCTGTCACCCAGGCTGGAGTGCAGTGGCCAGATCTCAGCTCACTGCAAGCTCCGCCTCCCGGGTTCACGCCATTCTCCTGCCTCAGCCTCCCAAGTAGCTGGGACTACAGGAGCCGCCACCTCGACTGGCTAGTTTTTTGTATTTTTAGTAGAGACGGGGGTTTCACCGTGTTAGCCAGGATGGTCTCGATCTCCTGACCTCGTGATCCGCCCGTCTCGGCCTCCCAAAGTGCTAGGATTACAGGCTTGAGCCACCGCGCCTGGCCTACCAATCTTATTTTTAATTGGATTGGGATTTTGAGTCATAGTTTAAGTATTTCCCATTTCTGAATTATAGAAGAATTCACCATCTTTTCTTCCAATACTTGGATACTTTCATTTTTACATTTGAATATCTGATCAGTTTAGAATTACCCTGGTGTATGGTATGAAGTATTGAACTTGATAATCTTTTTCAAATGGTATCTATTTTACACAGCCCCACTATTAAAAATTCCCCCTTCTGCCCAGTTAGTTGAGATGTCATCTTTACCATATTCAAAATGTCCAAATGCACTTGGTCTATATTGTGAACTTTTTATTTTGTTATTTGACTAGCCTGTTCATCAGTGCATGCTCAGTACCACTGCTTCACACGAAGAAGTCTCACAGACTGTTAATAACAGTATGAATATTACTCTCTTGTTGTTCTTCTCTTTCAGGGTTTACTTAGTTACTCTGAATTGTTCATTTTTTCATATACAATTTAATTAAATATCAAATCCCAGAGTAAAATAAACTTTAATCAACATTAAATTTATATATTAACTTGGGAAAAATGACATCTTTATGATGTTGAATAGTCTAAGTAAGAGTAAGCAATGCCTCTTCATTTGTTCAAGATTTGATCAAAATTTTCAGGGATCTTTGAAAATATAAACAAATAATGGCAATATTTTTAACTGATTAGCTATAAATTTTAGCACTTGATGCTTTATGCATATTGATTCAAGAGCAGACATAAATATCAAAAATCATATCAAAATATGGCAAAACTTGTGAATTCTCCAGGTTATGATTGCAGAATAATTTCAGTTTCTTCATTTGTACCGAATATATGTGAACAGATGTGACTATTTTTACTGCAACAGCTATTACATCTACTGCAGGACCAGATGGATTATAATCATGTGTTGTTTAATAACTAGGATATATTCTGAGAATTGTGTCATTAGGCACTTTCATCATTGTGTGACCATCATAGATTGTTCTAACTCAAATCTAGATGATATGGCCTTCTATGCACCTTGGCTGTATGGTATAGCCTATTCCTCGTGGGATACAAACCTGTACAGCATGTTACTGTACTGAGTACTGTAGTCAGTTGTAACACAATGGTATTTCTGTATCTAAACATAGAAAAGGCACAGAAATATATGTTATTTTAATCGTGTGGGACTTTCATGGTATATGCATTTCATCATTGAAGCATCATTATATAGCTAATTACTATATTACACATATGAGAGGAAAAAATGAGGATATGAGACATATTTACAAAAAAAAGCAAAGTATAGGTGTAGAAAAGCAAACTATAAAAACTCAAACTTCTGCACTTCTTTTCATTTTAGCTAATATGCAATGCTGGAAAAAATATATCTTACTCCTTTATCAGATAACATTTCACTTAACTGAACACTTCTCAAAGGCAACTGTCAAAAAAATCCAGTTTTTCTTCAAAGTTTTAGAGAGCTGTCTTAAAGAAGGCATCCAGAAAGTGAAAACTCATGCTATACACAATAGGATTTTTTTTTTTTTTTTTTTTTTTTTTTTTTTTTTGAGACGGAGTCTTGCTCTGCCGCCCAGGCTGGAGTGCAGTGGCCGGATCTCAGCTCACTGCAAGCTCCGCCTCCGGGTTCACGCCATTCTCCTGCCTCAGCCTCCCAAGTAGCTGGGACTACAGGAGCCGCCACCTCGCCTGGCTAGTTTTTTGTATTTTTAGTAGAGACGGGGGTTTCACCGTGTTAGCCAGGATGGTCTCGATCTCCTGACCTCGTGATCCGCCCGTCTCGGCCTCCCAAAGTGCTAGGATTACAGGCTTGAGCCACCGCGCCTGGCCTACCAATCTTATTTTTAATTGGATTGGGATTTTGAGTCATAGTTTAAGTATTTCCCATTTCTGAATTATAGAAGAATTCACCATCTTTTCTTCCAATACTTGGATACTTTCATTTTTACATTTGAATATCTGATCAGTTTAGAATTACCCTGGTGTATGGTATGAAGTATTGAACTTGATAATCTTTTTCAAATGGTATCTATTTTACACAGCCCCACTATTAAAAATTCCCCCTTCTGCCCAGTTAGTTGAGATGTCATCTTTACCATATTCAAAATGTCCAAATGCACTTGGTCTATATTGTGAACTTTTTATTTTGTTATTTGACTAGCCTGTTCATCAGTGCATGCTCAGTACCACTGCTTCACACGAAGAAGTCTCACAGACTGTTAATAACAGTATGAATATTACTCTCTTGTTGTTCTTCTCTTTCAGGGTTTACTTAGTTACTCTGAATTGTTCATTTTTTCATATACAATTTAATTAAATATCAAATCCCAGAGTAAAATAAACTTTAATCAACATTAAATTTATATATTAACTTGGGAAAAATGACATCTTTATGATGTTGAATAGTCTAAGTAAGAGTAAGCAATGCCTCTTCATTTGTTCAAGATTTGATCAAAATTTTCAGGGATCTTTGAAAATATAAACAAATAATGGCAATATTTTTAACTGATTAGCTATAAATTTTAGCACTTGATGCTTTATGCATATTGATTCAAGAGCAGACATAAATATCAAAAATCATATCAAAATATGGCAAAACTTGTGAATTCTCCAGGTTATGATTGCAGAATAATTTCAGTTTCTTCATTTGTACCGAATATATGTGAACAGATGTGACTATTTTTACTGCAACAGCTATTACATCTACTGCAGGACCAGATGGATTATAATCATGTGTTGTTTAATAACTAGGATATATTCTGAGAATTGTGTCATTAGGCACTTTCATCATTGTGTGACCATCATAGATTGTTCTAACTCAAATCTAGATGATATGGCCTTCTATGCACCTTGGCTGTATGGTATAGCCTATTCCTCGTGGGATACAAACCTGTACAGCATGTTACTGTACTGAGTACTGTAGTCAGTTGTAACACAATGGTATTTCTGTATCTAAACATAGAAAAGGCACAGAAATATATGTTATTTTAATCGTGTGGGACTTTCATGGTATATGCATTTCATCATTGAAGCATCATTATATAGCTAATTACTATATTACACATATGAGAGGAAAAAATGAGGATATGAGACATATTTACAAAAAAAAGCAAAGTATAGGTGTAGAAAAGCAAACTATAAAAACTCAAACTTCTGCACTTCTTTTCATTTTAGCTAATATGCAATGCTGGAAAAAATATATCTTACTCCTTTATCAGATAACATTTCACTTAACTGAACACTTCTCAAAGGCAACTGTCAAAAAAATCCAGTTTTTCTTCAAAGTTTTAGAGAGCTGTCTTAAAGAAGGCATCCAGAAAGTGAAAACTCATGCTATACACAATAGGATTTTTTTTTTTTTTTTTTTTTTTTTTTTTTTGAGACGGAGTCTTGCTCTGCCGCCCAGGCTGGAGTGCAGTGGCCGGATCTCAGCTCACTGCAAGCTCCGCCTCCCGGGTTCACGCCATTCTCCTGCCTCAACCTCCCGAGTAGCTGGGACTACAGGCGCCCGCCACCTCGCCCGGCTAGTTTTTTGTATTTTTAGTAGAGACAGAGTTTCCCCATGTTGGCCGGGATGGTCTCGATCCCGACCTCGTGAACCACCCGCCTTGGCCTCCCAAAGTGCTGGGATTACAGGCGTGAGCCACTGCACCCTGCCAAAAACTGGTGTCAAACATCCACTGTTGCGCTATGTTTACCCAAGTTTACTTAAAAAAATAAGTAACCTAAGCAAAAAAGAATAAGGAGTGTTATAAAACTGTAAAACTTCTATAAAAGTTTGACTAATTTTACTCCCTACAGTCTTAATGCAGACCTAATTTTTGTTACCACAGCAACTAAAAAAGAGCTCTGTCAATTGAACAATATTCTATAAAGGAAAGGGGATGAGGAAGAGTTTTTTAAAATAAAAACGGAAAAACAATTTAACTTTTTAAAAATATATATTTTTATCATTTTTTCGGACAAAGTCTCATTTTGTCTTCCAGGTTGTGGCACAGTGCAGCCTAGAACTCTCGGGTTCAAGGGATCTTCCTGCCTCAGTTTCCTCCACAACACCCCATTCCCCAACACACACCTATACCCAGTGGCTGGCACTGTAGGCATAGCTACCATGCCCCCACTGCTATTTTTTTTTTCTTTGGTCTGGCTGTGTTGCCCAGGCTGGTCTGAGCAAGCCTCCCACCTCTGCCTCCCAAAGTGCTGGTATTACAAGCATGAGCCTCCCCACCCAGTCAAAAATTTAACTTTCAAGAAAGACGTTCTCAGCCACTGATTTAAAATATCCTATAGTGAGAGAAGAGTTATTTCACAGTATACTAAAAATAATTTCATTTTAAATCAGAAACCTCAGTATATTCTGAGCTAACTGAACATGTTTACTTTTTTCTAGTTGTTTGTTTATGTAATTCGATGTACTGCATGTCTTAGATAATTAGTTATTTAGTTTAATTTGTTAATTTATCAATTTCAGAAAGAAAAACAATAATAGAATTTAATGATCATGGTTTCCTGCTTGAGGAAAAGCCAGTCAATTTTATCTGTGCAAGACAACTGCCTTTCAAAAGTCTCTCTTCACTCAAAAGTTATTTCTATCAGTTGGGAACAAGAGTATTCTATTAGGTTAAACCAATCCCTATAAGCGGTAATAAATCAGTAGGAAATATCAACAATTTTATCAGAGCTATTAAGAAACAGAAGGCAACCCAACATTCAAGATAATTGATTGCTTTGTTAAATATTATGTCTAAAACAGGTTAGGAGATGATGACTTTGGTGGAAAGTTGCAAACAAAATGGTTGCATGGTGTTTTAGATAAAGGCTTAGAAGCAAATACTTGGATCAACTGAGAGCAATAAACCCACACATTGACACACAATAATCTCTACACTGTGGAAACCACCAGTGCCAAATATGGGAAAGAAAGAGTAGCAATCAGAGGAGAGTATTATGGACTGGAAGGAAGGAGAAGCAGAACTCAGAGAAGAAAAGCATCCATTCTCTTTATGGACCATCCTAAGGCCAAACACACAAATCTGTCCTTGCTATTAAGATGTTTCTATGTCTACACTTTAATTGTCCATACTACATAAAGTTAAAAACCCACTCTAAAATTTAAGACACTATTCTTTAATCTCTCTCATATTTTGCCTGTATCTAGCATATACTTGTGGCTCAGTAAATAATTGCTTAGTTAATTCAAAAAATGAATCAGTCTATGTAAGATCTTCCTTGCAAAGAGATAAAGGAGTTATGTTTTGCTGTGTCCTTTGCTCCAGTTGAAAAAAGAGTGAAGAAAGTGAACACGAGATAACTTTTCAGATACCACTCTGAGGATCCTGAATTCAAAACTCTGAGTATCCAAGATATATAATATATCTCCTCCCTACTACCAGAAAGTTTCCTAATTAGAGAAATGTGTGGAGGTTTAAGTAGATTGAGAGTGTGAATAAATTCTGTAAGTCTTCTGATTTTGCAAAATTTCTCACATATACATACCTATACACACACCCATACATATATGCATACACTCTTGCACACATTAGCTGAATTATAAATTAATTAAAAATTTTAAATTAAATGTATTTTAATTTTGATATAATTGAAGTAATACTTAAGGCATACAATTTTATAAGAAACACTCATCAAATCATCATAATTAAGAAAATGAACATATATATTTTACCAAAAAGTTTTCTGCTACCTTTTTATATTCCCTGCCTATTGCGCTGTCTTCTTTTAATCTCAAGCAACACTTGGTTTCCGTCACATAGATTAATTTGTATTTTTGAATGTTATGTGAATATTATCATGTACCATATACAAGCATACCCCATTTTATTGCACTTTATTGTGAATCACAGATAGATACTGTGTTTTTACAAATTGAACGTTTGTAGCAAGCCCGTGTGTCAAGCAAGTCTATCAGCACTATTTTCCAACAGCATGTGCTCACTTCTTGCCTCTGTGTGTCATATTTTGGTAATTCTTACAATATTTCAAACTTTTTTATATTATTATACCTGTTTTGGTGATCTTTGATCAGTAATATTTGATGTTACCATTGTAATTGATTTAGGACACTACAAACCGTCCCATATAAGACAGCAAACATAATCAATGAATGTTGTATGTGTTCTGACTGATCCATTGACCAGCTGTTCTCTTATCTCTCTCCCTCTCCTTGGGCCTTCCTATTCCTTGAGACACAACAGTATAGAAATGAGGCCAATTAATAACCTTACAATGGCCTGCCTCTAAGGATTCAAGTGAAAGGAGGAGTCACACCGCTTGTGCTTCAAATCAACAGCCAAAAAAAAATGATTAAGGTTAGTGAGGAAGACGTGTTTTAACCCAAGACAGGCTGAAAGCAAGGCCCCTTGCATCAAACTCTTAAGGAAGTTGTGAATGCAAAGGAGAAGTTCTTGAAGAAAATTAAAATCCTACTCCAGGGAACACACAAATAATAGAAAGTGAAACAGCCTTGCTGCTGATGTGGAGTAAGTTTGAGTGGTCTGGATAGATCAAACCAGCCACAGCATTTTCTTAAACCGAAACCTAATCCAAATCAGTGCCTTCAAGTCTGCGAAGAAAGAGAGAGGTGAAAAAGCTGCAGAAGAAAAATTGGAATCTAGCAGAGATTCTTTCATGAGGCTTATGGGAAAAAAGCCATCTTTATAACATGAAAATACAAGGTGAAGCAGCAAGTGCTGATGGAGAAGCTGTAGCAAGTTAACCAGAAGATTGACCTAAGATAATTGATGAATATGGCTACACTAAACCACAGATTTTCAGTGTACATGAAACAGCTTTATACTGGAAGAAGATGCCTTCTAGGACTTTAGTAGCTAGGGAGGAGAAGTCAATGCCTGGCTTCAAAGATTCAAAGAACAGGCTGACTCTCTTGTTAGGCGCTAATGTAGCTGGTGACTTTGAATTGAAGCCAGTGCTTATTTGTCATTCCAAAAATCCTAGGGTCTTTAAGAATTATGCCAGATCTTCTCTACCTCTACTCTATAAATAAAGCAACAAAGCCTGAATGGCAGCACATTTGTTCACAGCATGATTTACTGAGTATTCTAAGCCCACTGTTGAGACCTACTGTTCAGAACAAAAGATTCCTTTCAAAATATTACAGTTTATTGACAATGCACTTGGTAACCCAAGAGCTCTGATGGAGATATACAAAGAGATTAACGCTGTTCTCATGTGTATTAGCAAATTGTCCATTCTTCAGCCCACGGATCAAGGAGTAATTTTGACTTTCAAATCTTATTATTTAAGATATACTTTCATTAAGGTTATCATTAACATAGTAATTCCTCTAATGAATCTGGGAAAAGTAAACAGAAAACCTGAAAAATGTTCATCATTCTAGAAAGGATTCAACATTCATAATCCATGGAATGAGGTCGACATATCAACATTAACGGGAATTTGAAAGAAGTCAATTCCAATCCTCCTGCCGACTTTGAGGAATTAAAGACCTCAGTGGAGGAGGTAACTGCAGATGTGGTAGAAGTAGCAAGAGATCTAGAATTAGAAGTGGAACCTGAAATGTGACTGAATTGCTGCAATCTCATGATCAAACCTTAACCAATGAGGAGTTACTTATATATGAATAAAGAAAATGGTTTCTTGAGATAAGATCAATTCCATCTACTTCTGATGAACATACTGTGAACATTGTTGAAATGACAAAAAAGGCTTGAGAATATTACCTAAAGTTAGTTGAAAAATCAGTGGAAATATTTGAGAAGATTGACTCCAATTTTGAAAGAAGTTCTACTGAAAGTACAATGTCATCAAGCAGCATCGTATACTACAGAGAAATCTTTTGTGAAAGGAAGAGTCAATCAATGTGACAAACTTGTTATATTATTACTAATTTAATAATTGCCACAGTCACTCCAACCTTTAGCAATCACCACCCTGATCATCAGCAGCCATCAACATGAAGTCAAGATCTTCCACCATCACAATGATTATGACTTACTTAAGGCTCAGATGACCATTAGCATTTTAAGACTAAAATATTTTAATTATGTACCTAGTTTTTATGAACATATTGCTATTGTGCATAGATTACAGTATAGTGTAAATGTACCTTTTATAAGCAGTAGAAAACCAAAAATGTGTGTGACTTGCTTTATTGTGATACTCACTTTATTACAGTGGTTTGGAACCAAACCTGAAATATCGCCAAGGTGTACCTGTATTCTGTAATCCTTATTACATCTTATATCAGGAAAATAATTTTGAGATTTATTCATGCTGTCGTGAGCATCAATAATAGTTTATTTCTTTATTTTGTTAGTATTTAATTGTATATATATATACACTATGACTTGTTTATTCACTTACCTGTTGGTGAAATTTGGGTTCTTTCTAGTTTTGAGTTTTCAGTAATGAAGCTCCTATGAATAAATGTTCATTTACAAGCTTTTGTATTGGTATATGCTTTAATTTCTTTTGGGCAAATACCTAGGGATGGAATGGTTATATCATAGGGTCGATATATGAATAACTTTAAAAAGAAACTGTTACGCTGGGTTTTTTTCATTTTATATTCCAATCAGCAGTGTATTAAAGTCCCAGGGGATCCTTACTGACACTCACTGTGATTAGTATTTTTAATTTTAAAAATTCTATTGGTGTGGTGTGTACTAGTATTTAATTATAGGTTTAATTTGCATTTCTCTAATGATTAATGATGCTAAATGTTTTCTCATTTGCTTATTTGCTATCCAAAATTTTTTGTTCCTGAAGTGTCTATTAAATTTTTGTGTATTTTTATTGGATTGTGTTTTCTAATTGAGTTTAATGTTTTAAATAGTTTAAGTTAGAGTCTTTTATCAGATATGTGATTTTCAAATACTTTTTCCCAGTCTATGATTTGTCTTCACATTCTCCTAACAATTTATTTTACGCAGCAGAGGCTCTTAATTTTGACAAAATGTGTTATATCAATACCTAATTTTAAAATCTAAGGTATTCAGTTTATATTTTCTAACTAAATTATAAAAAGACTTTAGGATTCGTTAAAGCCAGTCATTATACTTTCCAAATCCATAGTATTTTTGTTTAATATTCTAGTTCTAATTTGAATTTTAAATTACTTTTGTTTTAAAGTATAACTGTAGCCACCTGACCCTAGAGAACAGACTCTGATACTCGAAGAATCATGCAAGAGGCTTACTAGGAGTCACTTTTGGAAATAACTCCTTTTAGAGAGCAAGAGAACAGGATTGGGCAGAGGGAGGCAGTGAACTCTCATGAAATTGCTAGTCACATTATCATTAGCTAGTCACTTAGCTAGCTCTGAATATGGCATAGCTTTTAGACACAGCCCCAACAGAGGCAAATGGGTCAAGTCTTATCTCCCTATAACAACCAGTCATTGGATGCAGACTTCTCCTGGGTAAAGGGTATAACCTTGAGCAAGACAGCATTTTTCATCAACAACCATCACTCTCAGCCATTGGAGGATGAGTGATTAGGAAGATTCAGGCAATGCACCCATAGCATCCACTTGAGGCCTCTCTACTCAGGACCACTTATTTTAAATAAATAGTAAGTTTTATCTGCAAAAACCTCCTCTAAGACCAGTCCACTGCAACTTGTCTCAAAGCCACAACTGATACTCATCATCTTCTTCCTATATTATCTACTCTAGTGTCCCTTCCCCCTTAGCTAGGATTTCTGCTGCTCTAGGAATCTTAGCATGAAATAACCCAGACACTTAAGAGTGAAGATTCTGAATCTGTGGTCAGCATGCTCTTCCCAGGCCATCACTACTGTATCTATTCATTTATTGTCATGGTTAGGAAAGGGCCAAGGGACTCTCTAGTGTATCCACCAACCAAATAACTGTTGACCGAATGCATTTTTTTCCTGCCACAAGGAGGTAAGAGTCCTAAACCCTCCTGATTGTCAGGGTCAATGACCATGCTTGCTGAACTTTTGAAATAGGAAGACTGAAGTGACAGCCACACTTTAAATTATAGCAGCCACCATTTAAAGAAGACTCTGTTTCTCCTGGCAGAAGAATTCCCTTTCTGGAAAACAGAAACTTTAGACCAGCAGAGCCTAGAGTGGCAGAGAGAGAATTCAAACATTCTCCAAATGTGTCACTAGAAATGATTGCAAATGAGTCTATTCCTTTTGCTACCAAACCCATGTATTTTATACATTGCCTAAAGAACCATATAGTGATTATATATTTTGGGTATATTCTATGTCCTGGAGGATAGTGTCCCATTTTCATAGAATATGGTGTTCAAGTTAATGACTCAGGTGAGTTTTCAAAATATGGCTCCTTCATTCTACCAGGTTGTCTTCTTCAAGTCGTGTGCTATGGGATAGAGACAGTAATTGTTATGGTAATGTATTCATTCCTGTGGGTCCTTTGTTTTAAAATGAGTCTTTTGGTCTCTGGATGCTCTTCAGAAGTGGTCTTGTGCTAAGTTCCTGTGCACAGTGAAGAGTGACTCATACCTGTAATTTGAGTTGATTAAAGATGAATTACTTCCTTTTCCATAATGAAATGGATCCAAAGTAATTTAACCTCTAAAATGTGGCTAAGTGGTCTCCTTGATGGATGATATTGTACTTGTACCTGAAGATCAACAATTGTCTCCATTGTGGGTATGCACCACATTTTGCAAAACCAGTAGTTAGATTGGTCTTAGTGACTAGAAGCCATCTATATTGGACTCATGCATAGCCTCCATGTTTTTTAGAATGGTTACTTCATTCATTAGTCCATGTGCCTACACTAAAATTATTAATGATAAAAGCTGGATGATTTGGCTTTTTTGTGCCCTTTGGGTTTTTATTTATTTATAGCAGTGTAATTTAAATTCTTGCTCAGTCCTGGCAGGACCACTTTCATATTATAAGGGATAGCTTCCAGGTCTTCTACATTTAAGGTTTAATGGATCTGACAGAATCTCGCATCATAAGCATTTCTGGTTATATGGTCATTTGATATGCTTCAGCAAGGTGTTCTGTCTCTAGAAGGACACGAATAGTGTACCAGGAGCTGTTTTTTTTGAATTATGTGTAATTTTGTTACAGTTGAAAGGACCTTGCCACCATCTTTTTCAGTAGAATAAGCTGCCTGTTGTGTCTGATTCTTGGGCATCTAATTATCTTTATGCACTGAATATTGTTTTAAAAGCACTGAGTTAATATTCTTAGGCCAAATATGATGCTAAGAAATGCCTGCATTTGCATAGATCTGGGGTACTTCAGGATTATTGTGTTCAAATTTTAGGAATTGTGATCAATAGGTTAAAAAGTGGTATTTAAACTGCAGATATGGATGTTCTGCATAAGTGTGGCCTTAATCTTACTCAGGGTATACCTTTCATGGTCCAAAACTATGATTTAATAAAGTCTCTTACATTTTACATACCACTCCTCAACACACACACACACACACACCACACACACACACACACACAAACATTCCAGCCTTTTAGCAACTTTATTTGTTAATATCAAATGCTAACAAGACAGAAGTGTCTCAGACACTGTAGTAATCATTTCACTTTATATGTACATTAAAACATCATGTTGCATATTCTATTTATCTTCTATCTATCATCTATTATCTATCTATCTATCTCTCTCTCTCTCTCTCTCTCTGTCATCCTGTCTGTCTGTCTGTCTATATTTAATGTTCTAAATGCCTAGGTCACATCTTTGCATTTCTGTCCTCTTCCTAATCACAGCCAGTTAATTTTCATTATTGTATTAGACCTTTATGCTTTTATAGAAGTTTTCTAAACTATATTTTGACAAGATTCTTCTTTTCTTTTGTCTTCAGTTAAGAGAGTTGATCTGAATTACCAAGACTTATTAATAGAAGCAAAAGCATTGCCCCTTGTTTTCAAATTCTCAAAAACTTTTCTTATCATTGTTATCATTATCATTCCTCTACTATACTGTCTCTGGAATTTCTGTTAATAGTATGTATGACATTTTTGTTGTATTTTCCATTTGTAAACTTTCTTCCTAATTTCTTTTTTTTATAATTTCTTCAACTCTGCCTTCCAGTTTACCAGTTCTTTTTCAGCTCTGCCTAATCTGCAATTAAAAATCCATTGAGTATTTTTCAAATTCAGATGGCTAAATTTTATTACTGTAGTTCTACTTTTACCAACATACACAATATAATTCTCCTTTTACTGCTATTGCTATATCTTCCTTCACCTCATTAACCATTTAAATGTGCATAATTTATAGTATCTTTTCATTTGTGTTATTGTGTGATGTAATTTTTTCTTTGTTTTTATCTGCTGAATTACTCTTGAGATTGTATTTTGTAGTGGCACTTTAACAATTTTACTGTCGGTTTATGTTCATTGGCAATTGTGCCCCCCTCCTTGGGAATTACATGATTCAAGAATGTATGTCTTTATTAATTTCTTCAACAAATATTTGTTTTGTTACTGTTATGTGCTAAGAACTCTGATGTCTCCTGGGGATAGTGCACAGAATAGAAAACAAAAACAAAAACAAAAACATTGAACTGCTGGGGTTGTAGAAGTATACGTAACCAAACAAAACCCCAAAAAATTTTGTGCTTGCCTTTTACACTTGTTCAAGTGTTTCATTGATCCTGGATAAGATTTCAGGCTTTTTCATTGGCTTCATATATTTTATTCTTGATGATAGTTTAAATTTTTATCTCACCTTACACATGGTGTGAGATTTCTGTAATGTTTGTGTCATTCAGTCTTTCAGCAATTTCAAAACAGAAAGTTTAAAGTTTAAAAAGCAGACCATTTTAGACACCTAACCAAGCAAATGTTTTTATGTCTTCTCTGAAACTTAAATTTTCACTTTTAATTTTACACTCTAATTCTACCTCTGTTCTCTAAAGCAACATAATATAAACATTCTTCATGACACTTAGAGGACATTGAATACATTATTAACTTTTCTAGTTAATCATTTTCCCATTCAGTTTAAAAGTCTTCCTCACCTTGAGTCATTTCCTTACCAATTTACTCTTGAATGATTGGCAATTTATTTTTCCTCCCATATTTTCAAACCCACAACTGAACTCAGGAGTCTAGAACTGATATAAACTCTTTAAAATGCTGTAGAGCTAATATATTTCTAGATCTTGGCCCTACATTTCCATCAACTTACTGTAAGATTTAATTGGATAAAAGTAAAATAAATATCTAAATATTGCATTATATCATATGTGGAATTTCAAAAAGTAAAATAAAAGCCAAATGATAGAAAATAAAACTGGTTATTCAAGGGTGGGTTGGAGAAAGATATGCAGAGCTGTAGTTCAAAGTGTACAAAGTAGCAGAAATTTAGATGAACTAGTCTGCAGATCTAATGCACAACACTGCAGATCTAATGCACAACATGAAGACTATAGTTAAAAACAGTGTATTTTATTCAGTATTTTTTCTAAATGAGTAGATTGTAGCTGCTTGCTATAACGAACTACCTGAGACTGGATAATTTATGAGGAAAACAGGTTTAATTGACTCATAGTTCTATGGACTGGAAGCCTAAGGAAACTTACAATCATGGCGGAAAGGGAAGCAATCACATCTTTACCATGGCATAGCAGGAGAGAGAGAGCAAGAAGGGGGAAGTGCCACACACTTTTAAACCATCAAATCTCCTGAGAACTCACTCATTAACATGAGAACAGCAAGGGGGAAATCCACCCCCATGATCCAATCACCTCCCACCAGCCATCTCCCTTGGCACATGGGGATTACAATTTGAGTTGAAATTTTTGTGGGGAGAAACTATATCACTGCTCTTTTCAAACAACAACCACCACCAAAATGGGTTAAGTGTAAGATGATGGACATGTTAATTTGCTTCAATATAGTAACAACTTTACCATCTGTTGTGTACCTTAAAAATACACAATAAAACTTATTTCAAAATTAACAGAAAAAAAGAGTTTAAAACATTCCATTAATAGTTATTTTGTACTGATTACATGTTAAAATTATAATATTCTTGATATATTGGGCTAAATAAATGTAATTTTTGATATACCTAATTAAATAAGTAGAAAAAATATTTTATTAGTTTTTAAAACAGTTGCATTCAAGTTATGACTGAAAATATCTTTGATCAACTAAATTATACCAGTTCATGTTTCTTTATCATAACCTGTGTCAGTTATCTTTGAAACTGTACATCTTCAATTAATTATTTTTAACTCATATACAGCATTTTACATTTCCTTCTCTAAACTTTTTCTTACATTTGCAGGTAATAACTCTATATTGACTGACAAAGTGCAGAATATTTTGAATCATTATTTTTAGGAACCAATATTTGATCAAATCCCTGTTCTAAGTATTGTGCTATCTTCTATATTTTCCAACACCTTATTCATAATATAGACACAACAGTTTTAGAGTATACACCATGAAGATGCCCTATCTTTTCTTAATAGTTACAGGTTTGGCAAATGACCTACTACATATTTTAAGTGTAGCTGTAAAACCAATTAAAATTCTACCTATAATATTTTCTAGTCCACAATTTTACATTTAAGACATGAGTAAATAATGAAATATCTTTCCAAATATAATCATGAAATGTGTATATATAAGCCCACACAACTATCCAAAAATTACATTGAAAAAAGAAACACAATTGATTTAAGTGACTCCTTTGTTTTTCATATTTTCTTCTTGTATATTATTTATTTAGTTAGTTATACATTTTTTGAGATGGGGTATCGTGTTGCCTAGGCTGAACTGCAGTGATGTGATCATGGTTCATCCCATCTGGGACCTCCTTGGTTCAAGCAATCCTCTCACCTGAGCCTCTTGAGTAGCTAGGGCTACAGGCCCGCATCATCATACCTGACTAAAATTTTTTGATTACTTGTAGAGATGAAGTCTGGTATTTAACTCCTCCCGCCTTGGTTTCTTAAAGTGCTGGGATTACAAGTATGAACCTCTATGCCTGGCCTCTTCTTGTGTGTATGTGTATGTGTGTGTGTGTATATATATATATATATTTTTTTTCTTTTTGTCTTTCTTTCTTTTTTTTTTTTTTGAGACGGAGTCTCACTCTGTCACCAGGCTGGAATGCAATGACGTGATCTCGGCTCACTGCAATCTCCATCTCCCAAGTTCAAGCGATTCCCTTGCCTCAGCCTCCCAAGTAACTGGGAATACAGGCACACACCATCACACACAATTTTTTGTATTTTAGTAGAGACAGGGTTTCACCATGTTGGCCAGGATGGTCTCGATCTCTTGACTTTGTGATCCGCCCGCGTCCGCCTCCTAAAGTGCTGGGATAACAAGCGTGAGCTACTGCACCCAGTCTTCTTGAATATTTTTTAAATGCTCACATAAACAAACAATTTCAAAATATATGTTAACTCGTTTTGCGAGACCCAAATTCGGTGTTTTTGTTAACATTGCTGATTAGTGCTACTAAATTTGCTAATCCAACCATCCAATAATGTAAATGTTTTCTACATATTTTCATTAAAATACGTTGAAATAGCATGGTCAGTAACTTGTACGTCATCTCTCGTATCTAATTGTGCACTTCCAAAATAGAAAGATTTTCTTTTTTTTGGTTCATCATTATGATTTTGCTCTTAGTATGGCAACTGGAATGTACTGTGCACTCAGTGTATGTTTAAATATGTGTTTTTTGTAAGATAAAAGTTCTAGGACTTTTTAAAAAGTAACAGAACTGGGTTTGTGGTTTTGAAACTCACATTTTTTTTACTATCACTTAGCCTAATGTTTTCTAACATTTTCCTTTTTCTATATTTATTGATGTTACCAGCCGTGTTTTGAAATTATTTCTACTAACTGTTCAAAACCAAGGCATACAATACAAGTAGAATTTTAAAAATTAATATTTCATTGGATTATTTGTAGGAAAGAGGCCATTAGAGATTTAATATAAATCTTTAAGATTTTTTCAGGTAATTAAACAATAAAAAAATGTAGTGATCAGAATCCTCAGTTAATGACTTCCTCTATGAGTCCACTAAGGCCATGCATGATTTTTATTTTAGTCATGTTAACTTTACTTTGTTATCCTCTTCATCTCCAGTATAATTTCTTTATTATTCCTATTTTTGGATATTAGATGCTAATCTTCTTTTTAAAAAATTTCCTGAACATTTAACTTTGAAGCTGATACTTGTTTATGTTATTTATTCTCTTTTTCCAGTCCAGGCCATTCCTTCTGTTGTAGAAGAAAAGCCATTTAGATGTAAGGCTGTCTTTTACTTTGTATGACCTCTTTGTATTTATTTCAACTATTCCAAATAGGACACTATCATTTCCTTGTTCTTCTTGCTTTTAACAAGGCAAATAAAACTTATTGACATTAATGGAAGTTGAGGGTAAGCCCTATACATTCTTGGCTTTATTGTTTCTTACATCATTTCTAAACTTTTATTTAAAGATATTAAAACAGTACACCCTGTTTAGGTAGAAAGCATCATTCGCTGTCACCCTGTATGGTGGTCTAGTGTTCTTTTCTGTCCTGTCACTTTGACCCTATAAATATATGTCAGCATGCTTTGTTTACAAAAAAGAATTTCTTGTGAGTAAAAGTGGTTTATTTTTATTGCCTTGTCTGTTTCATATGATTGTCCAACACTTATACTATCTGCAAGTTTACTTTATAAGGAATACGTTATGCATGCTTTCTATATGAGGGCATTTTGAGAAATAACATAATCTCCCGAGTCTCTTAACAAATGTTTCCATCAGTAATAAAAGTTTTCAGTGCTTAAAAGGATAACATAATTGCATAATTGGTTGAAAATAGTGTTTATTAGTAACTACAATATCCTTTAGATTTAAGCACATTTTTACCGTTTTTCACTACAGCCAGAAAATGACAGCTGTAGTTTTTATAATAGTTTTCATATTAGTGAATTGTGGATAAACTATTATTTTCATACAAAAGACAGAAAACTTTAGAAGATAAAATATTTGCTATTGCTTTGCATAAAATATGTCCCGGGCTGTTTTAAGAGGTTCATCTTAATTGCACTGCTTCATCTCCACAGTGTAGGTAAATGTTTGTTTTGTGTTAATTAAGAAGTCATTTAAATATCTGCCTTTCTTTTATGGACTGCCTTAAGAGTGTAAAATGTGTTTTTCTCATGAGAGCACTTTATGTTCCCAAGTGGCAATTTTAAAATAAAGTGTCTCTTTTTCAGATATAAAGTCTAATGTGCAAAGGTTTTGCCATCTGTTCTATGTAGTTACACTTGTGAGCTAGTTGTTTGATTAGAAGCAACAAATGCATAGAAAATGCATCTTCACTCAAAATAAAGAAAACTAAAAATACTGTCAGTTGTTAAGGCTTTTATTACAAATATTTAAATTTTATTCAGGATTAGTTGGGTCTTTTAAGGCAGAAAATTCATCATTAAATTGAATCTTACATCATTTAGAAAAAATAATTATCTCAGTTTTTCAAAGCACAAAGAGCTCCTTGTTTCGATACAGGACAAATAATTAAATCGATGCTGCTTACCAAGTCTATCCAATAAGGTTATGAAACCAAAATAGTTTATCTCATAGTTTAAGATGCCTCAAAAAGTAAGTTATATCTATTGATATATAATCCAACTCCTTTGTCAGAAATAGTTTCTAAAAACACAGGGAAACATTAATCTGAAAATGATATGTTAACAATGATATTGTAAAAACTCGTCAATTATTTCACAAGTTTAAGTATTTGTACAGACGTTAATTTACAACGTTTTTAAATAAGAAAACACAGACAACTGGCCGGGCATGGTGGCTCACGCCTGTTATCCCAGCACTTTGGAAGGCCGAGGCAGGCAGATCACTTGAGGTTAGGCGTTCCAGACTAGCCTACCCAATATGGTGAAATTCCGTCTCTACTAAAACCACAAAACAACATTTTGTGTATGTTATATAGTCATTAATTGTGAGGGAAATGCCTCATTCAGACACTTTGTTCTTATCAAGAGCAGAATATCTGCTCCAGAATGTATATTAATTCTAGAATCTCTTCACTTGTGATTATTCTGAAGATACAGGTTATCCCAGAATTGTCTGTATCGTTACTAGGGATTCATTCATGTTTGAGACATGGCTACTATAAACATGTACAATGATATAAATGATTCCCATGCCCAGAGACATTCAAAATAAACTATTTTCTTTACTTCATGAGAGTTTTGCTTTGGGGCAGGGTGAAGCAGATAAGCAGATTTATCTACCTAAAATCTCATATAATCAGACATGTTGAGACAGAAGTCAGTCATGCTTAAAAATCTTTGGACCTGAGATGATTTTCGTATTAATTCTGAAGCTTTTTTTTTTTTTTTTTTGAGACGGAGTTTTGCTGTTGTCACCCAGGCTGGAGTGCAAGGGCATGATCTCGGCTCACTACAACCTCCACTTCCGGGGTTCAAGAGATTCTCCTGCCTCAGCCTTCCGAGTAGCTGGAATTACAGGCATGCGCCACTAGGCCCAGCTAATTTTGTATTTTTAGTAGAGACGGGATTTCTCCATGTTGGTCAGGCTGGTCTCGAACTTCCAACCTCAGGTGATCCACCTGCCTCGGCCTCCCAAAGTGCTGTGATTACAGGCATGAGCTACCGCGCCAGGCCAATTCTGAAGCTCTTAACTAGTTAGCTCCCAGAATTTTTAATTCTCTTAAGGCTGTATTGATTATAATCATTCAACTGGGGCCACTAGAAGTGGTAAGAACACATGGTAACTGTTAAATTCACAGCAATATTTCTGGTGCCTATTATGTACACAGCCCTAAAGCAAAAATGTTAAGTAGCTACACATTAATATGAGATATTTTTGCTAACCTGTACATAACAGTTCTAATGGAAACAATGGCAATATTAAATCTTATATATACAACATGCATGTTAAAATGTATAAATAGTCCAGACAGTAAATGCTAAGTCATATTTTGATCTTCATAATCCAGAATATCTTTATGGAGATGTGGAATAACTTTTGAACTGAGCTTTCAAAGTGGAATAATATTCAGCTAAAATTGGAAGAAAGATCAGGTAAGAAGAATGAAAGTGACCCCCTACCCAGAAATAGAAGGATAAAACAGATGAACAAGACAAAAATATATTAAGATAATATTAAAGAACCCAGACTAGTTAAATAAAAAGTTTCATCTAAGTCATAGGAGATGAATTAAAAATGCAGGCTGGAAGAGTATCTTAAATAATATTATTGTGATGATTTTTTCATTTAAAATCCTTTGCAAGTCTTTGAACAGTTGAAGGGGAGGATTCAAACTGTATTTTATGGAGATTAATCATGAGATTATGCCTTTTCTGTCACCATGCACGATATATATATATATATATATATGTGTGTGTGTGTGTGTGTGTGTGTGCGTGTGTGTGTGTATATATATAAAATTTATTTTTGAAATCGACATATGTTCATTATTTGAAAGGGAATATAATCAAACCCATTAGGACTTTATTACAATATACTTTTTGGGTGGAGATAGAAATGAAAATGTAAGATCAAATGTGAAGGAAAGTGCCAAGCTTTGAGACTTAATAAATGTGTAAAGAAGAGAGAGGGAGGTTCCAAGACACATGGCATTTATTGAACACAGTGTGAGGAATCAACTTACCTGAATCTAAGCATAGATCCCTCACTTCTACATAGTATTTCTGCTTCATATAAGATTGGTTATACTACCACATGTACTGACCACTTGACACAGTTTTCCCAAAAGGAAAAATTACATGTCCATGTCTGTATCTAGGCCTACATGTGTATCCCTTTTATAGTTTGGTGAAGTTTATACAAAAATGCCATAATTAATTAATATAATATTAACAATGACATAGTTTGGATATTTGTCCCTGCCCAAATCTCATGTTGAATTATAATCCCCAGTATTGGAGAAGGAGCCTGTTGGGAGGTGTTTGGATCATGGGAGTGGATACCTCACTTGGTTTGGTGCTGTTCTTGGGATAGTGACTAACTACTCACGAGTACTTGTGAGATCTGGTTGTTTAAAAGTGTGTGGCATCTCCCCACTCTTCTCTCTCTTGATGCTGCTCCATCCATGTGATGTGGCAGCTCCCAACACTTGACCTGCCTGCTCCCCCTTCACTTTCTCCCATGTTTATAAGCTCTTTGATGCCTCCCCAGAAGGCAAGCATATGCCAGTGCCATGTTTATACTGCCTGAAGAACTATAAGCCAATTAAATCTCTTTTCTTTATAACTTACCCAGTTTCAGGTATTTCTTTGTAGCAATGTAAGAATTGCCTAACACAAATAATGATGATAATAATAATATGGTTAAATGTTAAGCCTTTTGGGATATCAACTCAATACAGATCAAATCAAAACAGATATCAATCTATTGCCCAAGCAGAAGTGCAGTGGCCTTGTGATAGCTCACTGCAGCCTCAAACACCTTAGGCCCAAACAGTGCTCTGCTTAAGCCTCTCAAGTAGCTGGGATTAGAGGCACTTACCACCACACCTGGCTAATTTTCTCGTTTTTACTTTTTTGTGAAAACAAGGTTTTGCTATGTTTCTCAGGCCGGTATTGAACTCCTGGTCTCAATTGATCCTCCCGCCTCGGCGTTCCAAAGTGTTGGGATTATAGGCTTGAGCCACTATGCCAGGTCTAATCATCATTGTTTTAGAGTATTTGAAAACAACTGTATGAGAAACTTCTCCAAATAAGTGGAAAACAAATTAGTAGATGAATAAACAAAATCTTAAATCATTTGAATTACAAGAAATATCCAAACATAATCTTGCTTAATTTTCATTATACTCTTTCAATAGCTAATGCCAAAAATTCTTGTACTCTTTAACATCAAATAATCAAAATGCAATAGAAAATATGTACATATTCATGATATTCTAACATACTAATTTTGTTAAAGAGCGTTGAAAGGCAGTGAATGCTATATAGCAAGGGTCAGCCACAGAGTTTCTATTACAACTATTCAACTCTGCTGTTGTAATCCAAGAAAATCCGTACACAGCATATCAATAAATGGATGTGACTGTATTTTTACAAAACTTAACCTTTTAAAAAAAGGTAACAGGTCAGATTTGGCTGACAAGCCATAATTTGCTGACTCTTGCTGTATAGCATGGATATGTCCAGACTTAAAAAAAAAAAATACAGGCTTGCAAGCATGGACATTACAGAGGCCTCAACTAGCATCTGAAATGTAGATGCTGAGAGGACAAAGATAATCAAAATAGTTTATTGTCTATTATTTAATCTCAGAAGGCAAATCATTTTATGGCATTCAGATGATGACCAGAACTGGTATTGGAAAAAAAATCATCTAAAACCTTAGTTTTATCTTTTAATAATTATCTGGTTATTTGCAAATTAACCATCTCATTTTTATGTTAGGTCATTTTAGAATTCAGTAGATAAGTATAGCTACACACACATATACATGAACATGACTCTAAAATATAGTTCTCAAATCCTGATACTTTTTAATCTGTAATCTAATATTTTAATCTACAGCACCTTCATATTTATTAACTGCCTAATGATAAAAGTCAAGTGTCTATTCTCCAGAATAATTTTATCTTCCTAATTTTTCTATTTCTGTTCATTAGGAACACTATTTTCCCATTGTCTAGAATACTGCTTCCTCCTTCTTCCCATGTTTTCTCAACTGTTTAATCCTTTATAAAATGTCAAAGGTTATAGATTATAACTATATAGATATCTTATTTATGTTCCAAAAAACATGCTAAGTCATGGTTATTCGTTCTTTTTGTGAACACTTCCTTGAGATATAATTTTCATACCACAAAGTTGCATATGTTCAATTCAAAGATTTTTAGTAAATTTATAGTTTTTTGCAATCATTCCACGACTCAGTTTTTGAACATTTCTGTTATTTCATAAAACTCCCATGTTCCCATTTACAATCTATCCTTGCTCTCATCTTCAAGCCTAGGAAACCATAGTACTAATGTCTGCGTCTATAATTTGCCTACTCTGGACATTTCATATAAACAGAATTCTATGATATATAGTATTTTGTGTCTGGCTTCTCTCAAATAGCACAACACATATGAGGTAATACATACTTCAGCCTATTTCTGTAAGGCATCCCTTATTCTTGATGAATACTGTTGCATTATATGGATATACTATACCATTCCACTAGCTGATGAATTTATAATTGATTCTTGTTTTCAGCTATGAATAATGCTGCTCTAAACATTCACATGTAAGTTTTGTGTTAACATATATCCTTATTTTTGAGATACATAGCTAGGAGTGGAATCACTGGTCATATGGTAACTATATCTAATTTCTAAATACATTGTCAAAATGTCTGTAAAATGACTGTGCCATCTTATATCAACACCAGTAATGTTTGAACACTCAAGATTTTCCATTGTCAAAATCACTTTGTATTGCCTGCATTTTTTAATTATAGCCATCCAAGGAAGTATGTAGTGTTATCTTACTGTGGTTTTAACTTGCATTATCTTAATTTCTTTCTTTTTTTTTTTTGTATTTTTTAGTAGAGACGGGGTTTCACCATGTTAGCCAGGATGGTCTCAATCTCCTGACCTCGTGATTCGCCCGTCTCGGCCTCCCAAAGTGCTGGGATTACAGGCTTGAGCCACCGCGCCTGGTCACATTATCTTAATTTCTAATAGTGTTAAGCATGTTTTAATGTGTAGTCTTCTTTATTGAAATGTCTGTTGAAGTCTTTTGAACTTTTTATTGGATTTTCTCAGATCAACATTTACTTATAAGGATTCTTTATAAATTATTGATGCAAATCCATTGTCAGATGTATAATTTGCTAATTTTATCAAAATATGGGGCTTATATTTTTACTTTCTTAATAATGTATTTCGAAGAACAAAGTTCTAGTTCTAGTGAAGTTTAATTTATGAACTTTTCACTAACGTATGCTCTTGATATCATATTTAATACCTTTTTATTCAATCTATGATCAAAACATTTCTCCCATATTTTGTTCAGTAAGAACAAATAGTTTTATAGTTCTAGCTCTTACATTTAGGTTCATGATCCGTTATGAGCCAAATTTATTGGGCATTAGTATGGTGTTAGTTAAAGGCATTTTTAGTGGTTATTCGATTGTGTTATCAACAATTTTTTAACAAGACTACTTTTACTCGTTGAATTTCCCTGACATCTTTGCTTAAAATTGATTGAACTTGTACCTCTGGGGTTTATTTCTGAACTCTCCACTGTGTCCCACTGATCTATATGCCTATTCTTACACCAGTACCACCCCATACTAATTCCCATAGTCTTAAAAAGTTATGATATTGGTAAGTGTATGTCCTTCAACATTGTTCTTTTACAAAACCATTCCAGCTATTCTAGGTTTTTCATATTTATCAATCGTAGGACCAGTTTGTCAAATTCTACAGATAATTAAAATTAAAGCCTGCTGTGATTTTAATGGTGATTTTATTGAATCTATAAATTAACTTGTAGAGAATTTTTGTCTTAAAAATATTGGCCAGATGTGGTGGCTCACATCTGTAATCCCAGTACTTTAGGATTTGGGAGGCCAAGGAGGGCAGACCACCTGAGGCCAGGAGTCCAAGACCAGCCTGGCCAACATAGTGAAATCCTGTCTCTACTAAAAATACAAAAATTAGTTGGGCATGGTGGTGGATGCCTGTAATCTCAGCTACTCGAGAGGCTGAGGCAGGAGAATCACTTTAACCTGGGAGGCGGAGGTTGCAGTGAGCCAAGATTGCGCCACTGCACTCCAGCCTGTGCGACAGAGAAACTCAGTCTCAAAAAAAAGTGAGAAACTTGGAATGTCTCACCAGTTATTCAAATATTCAATAATTTTGTCAGCAACATTATGTAGTTTTCAAGTTTAAAGCCTTTCACCTCTTAGATAAGTTTATTTTTAAGTAGACTTAATCCTCATTATTTGCAGTTTTTGTATTTGTGAATTTACCTACTTGGTAAAATTCATTTTTAACTTTCAAATAAATACTCATGGTGCTTTTGAGACAATTTGACATGTGCAAAGTGTCAAAAAACTTTTAATCAGCCAACATGTATACATTCAGCTGAAGTTGAACAGAGTTATGCTCTGTCTTCTTGTCTCAGTTTTCATACAGAGATGGCCAGAGCATAGATAGGGTCGGGGCAGTACAGTGCAATGCAAGAAGCGCCAGCTCTGGTGACAGGTGTATAAGGCTTGAATCCCAGCATTGGCATTGGTAAGTGGGGTGGTTTTAGGCAAGTCACTTAATATCATGAGTTTTCTTTTCTCATTTGTAAAATAAAGCAAATAGAATCTACTAAGATGTTTTTAAAATTTAAAATTATAGCATGTTATGTATATGATGTATATAGATTAGATATAGATCTGTATGTGTTTGTGTTTTTCTCCTAAGAACAATAATAAATGTTCACTAATTCAGTGATCAAGGGGATTGTATAGAAATAATGAGAATTGACTATATATTTTTCGTAATGCTCTTATGAATAGAAATGTTACAAAAGTTTTATTTTTTTAGTTTAGAGAAATATACTTATTTATGCATTTTGACCTTGTATCAAGTGATCTTGCTAAAGTCACTAAACAATTCTAATAATGTGTGTATTCATGTGTATTTTTTAGGACTGTCTATATAATGAATCGCATCATTTGCTAATATAGGCTTACTTATTCCTTTATAATGTGTATATATTTTTTATAGATGCATATGAGTGTATATATATTTAAATTTATTTATATTACCTATTGCACTGCCTGAAAACTAACAGATATGTTGCCTTCCTCCAATTTTTGAAAGAAAATGTTTGGTCTTTCTCCCTAAATACAGATTTTTCATAAATGTCATTTATTAAGTTAAGAAATCTCCCTTTTACCGTTAGTTTATTTGAAGTTCACAGGTGTTGGATTTTGTCAAATGTTTTCTTGTGTTTACTGTGATGATCCTGTTGTTTCTGTGCTTTATCCTACTCATATGGTATGTTGTCTTTTTTCTTTTTCACTATATTTTCAAAAATTAAATTCAGGGGGTACATGTAAAGATTTGTTATCTGGACATATTGCATAATTCTGGCATTTGGGCTTCTACTGAGCCCATCACACAAATAGTGAACATAATTTCCAATAGGTAAATTTTCCACTTTTGCCTTCCTTTCTCCCTCCTCGCCTTTTGGGGTCCCGGACTCTATTGTTTCCATCTTTTTGTACCCGTGTACCCATTGTTGATCTCCCATTTATAAATGAGAACATGTGGTATTTGGTTTTCTGTTTCTGTATTAATTCTCTTAGGAGAATGACCTCCAGCTGCACCCATGTTACTGCAAAGGACATGATTTCATTCTTTTTTATGGTTGTGTAGTATTTCATGGTATATATACATATATATATATTTTTTTCTTCATCCAGTTAACTGTTGGTGGACCCTTAGGTTGATTCCATGACTTTGCTATTGTGACTATTGCTGTGATAAACAGAAAAATGTAGACGGCTTTTTAGAAAAACAATTTACTTTCCTTTGGGTAGATATCCAGTAGTGGGATTGCTGGGTTGAATGGTGGTTTTATTTTTAGGTCTTTGAGAAATCTTCATACTGCTTTCCACAGAGGTTGAACTCATTTACATTCCCACCAACAATGGATAAGCATTCCCTTTTCTCTACATCTTCATGAACATTTATTATTTTTTGACTTTTTAATAATAGTTATTCTGACTGGTATGAGATAGTATCTCTTTGTGACTTTAATTTGCATTTTTCTGATGATTAGTGATGTTCAGTATGTTTTTACATATTTGTTGGCCACTTGTATGTTTTCTTTTGTGAAGTGTCTTTTCATGTCCTTTGTCCACTTTTTAATGGGGTTATTTGTATTTTCTTGTTGATTTGTTTGAATTTCTTATAAATCCTGGATATTAGTCCTTTGTCAGATGCATAGTTTTCAAATATTTTCTCCGATTCTGTAGGCTCTCTGTGTATTCTGTAGATAGTTCATTTGCTGTATAATTAAGCCCCAACTGTCAATTTTTGTTTTTGTTGCATTTGCTTTTGAGATCTTAATCATAAATCCTTTGCTTATGCTAATGTCCAGAAGAGTTTTTCCAAGGTTTTCTTCTATGATTTTTATAGTTTGATGTACTCCATTTAAGTCTTTAATCCATCTTGAGTTAATTTTTTTATGTGATGTGAGGTAGGGGTCCAGTTTCATGTGTGTATGGCTAGTCAGTTTTCCCAGTATTATTTATTGAATAGGGCATCTTTTACCCATTGTTTATTTTTGTCAACATTATCAAAGATCAGTAAAACAACCTCAAATGCTTGGGATCAGGTCTACTTGATAATGCTGTATAATCTTGTTATATTTTTAATACTTTGCTGTTGGCATACTTTGCTTGTTAAGGCAAGAATGCCTTCATATTTCCCTCAGCTTGACATAACTTAAGGTCAACTTTTTTTTTTTTTCTGTCTCAAGGCCTCTAATCTCCCGTTTCTTATAGCATTTGCTTTAGAAAACTTGTAATTGTAAATTATTCCCAGCTGCTTTGAGATGTAGATCTGTTCTAAGGGTCTTTAGCAGATTTACAACTCAGGTTTCACTTTCTGGAGGACATGGGAACCATCCCTTTCAAAGGTAATTATCAAGAAAGGTGTTGGCCTTATCTGCTAGCCTCTGTAGAATAGGAGTCTGACCTAGGTGGACACTTTTCTCTAAATTGAAAAACTACCTTTTGTTATAAAGACGGTAGGCCTTCTTGTTTTCTAATTGTCCTTACACAAAGAAAAAGTAAACTTTCTCATATTTTAATTTTTCTAGATATTTCACATTTTTTGCTTTGTTTTTGCTGTCTTTTGTGCTAAATAAATACTTTTCATGTATCATTTAATTCTTAATTTTTTGAATATTTTTGAATTTATTTTCTTAGTGGTTGCTCTACAGTTTATATGAAAATTAATAAACTACAATCAATCTACTTTAGATTTTTACTAATTTAGTTTTGGTACAATACGGAAATTTGCTTGAATACAGCTCTGCTTTCTGCTCCTTCCTTTTTGCTATTACGGCCATATATGTATGTGGTATAAATCCAGAATTATTATTTTTTATATTTCTGTGCACTTAACTTATCTCTCCTGTCATTTCATTTAAAGCTGAAAATTTTTTTCTTAGTATTTTCGAAAGGCAAGTTGTCTAGCAATGCATTCTCTCAAATTTTGTTTATCCAGGACATTTTTCACATTTCTTTTTTGAAGTATAGTTTTGCTAGATATAGAATTCCTGGTTAACAGTGTCTCTTCCTACAATTTGAATATGCCATCCCACTGCCCTCTGATCTGCATCATTATGAGCAGTCAGCCTTTACGTGTGTTACTGTTCCCCTCTAAATAGCTATTTAATTTTCTCTTTCATCTTTCAAAATTTTTCCTTTGCTTTGGTGTTCAACAGTTTGACTATGATGTGTCTAGGTGTGATTTATGTATTTATCCAGCTAAAATCTGTAGAGTAAGAACTTTTAGCACATTTGAAAAGCTTGTATTTTCTAAATGTATTTCACCACATTGCTATTGCTTCCCTTGATTCTCAGACTACCACTAAATGTGTGTGTGTGTGTGTGTGTGTGTGTGTATAATGTTGTATAATGGATCTCCAGTATTTGTTTATTTTTTCAATCTTCTTTTCTTCTCAGATTGCATACTTTCTACTTGATTTATATTAAAATTCACTGATTTTTTTTCCTGCTGCTATCTCAAATATGTTGTCGAAATTCTCTAATGATTTGTTCACAATAATTATCATACTTTTCATCTGCAGATTTTTTTTCAGTTTCTATCTCTTTACTTACAAAATACTACTGCTACATTTACGTTTATCAAAATCTTTCAAGCTGCATACTTCAAGGCACCTCTTTAGTGAGGCAATTTGTAATCTGAATTATATATCATTTATTACTTATTTAAATCTCCTCCTAACCACTTGGATAATTTTGTGGTTTTTGTTGATTTTTTTGTATGATGTTTTTGTTGACATATTTTTCAAATTATGTAACATCCCTGAAGGTCAGAACAGTATTTTTCTGAGATTTTTAACCTTTGCATCCCCTAGTATATTGTTTTATATACCGTAAGTGCTCAACAAAAATGTTAATATAATCAAATTGAATATAATTGAATTATGGCTAATGCCCAAACTTTTGCTAATATTACACTTATCCGGATAGTCCTAAACCTTTGTAGCAACATTAAACTTTTAGCAGTGTTAAGCATTGGAAAGAATCTTAACTGTAGTTTACATTAACCATTGCATTATTTAGGATGCTTTTCCCTGAGGTAACATAACTCCTGACTCAGGGTCATCACAGTAAACAATCCAGAAACATCCTTCATATTGGAGTCCATGCAACTAGCACCCACTGGAGTTCTATAAAATACCACCTGTGCAACCATATGCAGAAGGACTTGATCCTAAACAAGAATTAAATGTACTATTCATTTAACTGGAAGTACAAAAGTAGAACAAATGCAAACTTGACTTAATTCCCATGGTTATGCCTCCAACTCTTTGGTCTGCCTATGCTACATCCTTCTTTCCATATATTGTTTTCAGCCTCTGGTTAACATCTCCCATAATTAAAAACGTTTATAACTGTTTCAAGATTTATAATCATATACCATGATATCCTGAGATATCTGAAGATAAAGAGAATTTTTATTTTTTTGTGGTCCCTTACTCTTAAAATATGTTTGTAAAATAAACTTATTTCATGGAAACCCTGGCAAATACACTTTTAAAAAATGGTATGGATTGTGTCATATGTCTATTTCTGTGGTCGAAGAAATGCCATTAGGTAATTGGTGTAATTAGAGTTCCTGAATTTTATACTTTCACCAGGGATTAAGTTTACTTGTAGACCAGTCACAACTAAGCTTGGAGCTGGGAATAGGAGCAAGCTGGAGGGGGAATCTATGTTGAATGAATAAGAGATAACAATAAACAGATTATTTTGGAGAAAGTGTGAAAGTGGTTAAGCAACCAAATATATAAATTACATCTGGATATTTAAAATGTCAAAAACCCATACTTGACATGCTAAAATTGTTATTAACATAATGAATAATGTCTTAGTATCCTGAACCTGTTCAATCACCTTCATTCCCTTTTCACTCCTGGTTAAAATTAAGAATAACCTGATATATATACTGAACCGAACCTTGTGTACCTTCTATAATCAAATTGCAAATCGTTTTGGGTAAAAAGTAAAGTGAACATTGTAACTAATTATATTTCATAGGCATGTAGTGCAAGCATTAAGGTTTAACTCTGTTCAACTTACCACTTATTTTACACTTGTTAGCATTAAAACCATTTCATACTTTTAATTAGCTCTTTCTTCTTCCATTCTTGACAAGTAGAATATCATCAGCTTAACAGAAGAAGATGTTCATCCACCAGAAAATTTAATGAACTGATCAAGGACACAGAGTGAGACTGACAAAAATTTAGTGTCCATACTAGCAGTGTTAAAATTGCCCTACCAAATCGAACATGTTATGCTCGATTTGGAATGTGGGGTCACATTAAAGACTGATTGCTCAGCAATAAATCTAGCCAATGGGGAATTAACATTAATAAGCCATTAAAATGACTAAACTTATAAAACTGACCATGCACAGTCTAAGATTTTTTTAATGTAAGGGGACAGTCATTATCAAGACATGGCATAATAAAAAATAAAATAACATACATAGATATTTCCCCAGTTGATGGTCAACTGGAGAAAGATTCCTATAATTGTTTATGCCAATTTCTCATATACATCTCTTAAATCAATTCTTAGTGATCAAATATGCAAAAAACATTTTAAAGTGCTTTTTGGAATTTGTACTATAGGATGTTTTTCCAAGACAAAGGGTGTTTAATTATACTGTGCACTCATTTTAAGTTAACCTCCCGAGGAAATGATTGCATCTTCTGCACAAAAGGTTGCTAACAGTTAGAAAATAGAAAACTGGGAGATTCTGGCTGTGTGACCTGAGAGATTAAAATTAATTTCTTTCTTCAGTGATTTTTATCATTAACTTTGAAAATGATATCTTATCCTTTTTTCTTTATACCTAAACAAAGTTTACAGAGCTCTATGTTAAAACCTAATGTCTTAGAGTCTGAAGGGCATATATTGAAATTACATCTTATTTTCTAAAGGTTAACTCAAATCTACCAAGGAAGCTGACTATAACAAGAGCATCTGGCAGATGTGCCAACTCAGCTGCATACAGAGACTTCTTCAACTCATGTCATGCCCAGAGTTAGCCTTTCAGTTCCAAGGCTATAGTTATTTTTCCCATTTCCTTATTTATTGTGCTCCCTGACTTCAAGCTCAATGCCAGGATTGTGGAATCAGGTTATCTGAATAAAACATAAAAAGTGTTATTAGGTACAGAGGTAAATATAGGTCATACTTGAGAACAAATAATAATGTATTGAATCATCTACAAAAAGCTAAGAGGAATTCTGTTATCAAGGAAATATTTGTTTTATTTGACTTAAATGCTGTTTATTATTGGGAGAACCCACTCCCGATGTTTAATGTGGGTTCTTTTCTATTTCCTAGGTGTCTCGGTTGGGTTGAGAAATAAAGGGAAAGAGCACCAGAGAGAGAAATTTAAAGCTGGGGGTCCGGGGGAGACATCACATGTTGGCAGGATCCGTGATGTTCCAAACCAGCAAGTTTTTATTAGCGATTTTCAAAAGGGGAGGGAGTGCACGAATAGGGTGTGGGTCACAGAGATCACATACTTCACAAGGTAATAAAATATCACAAGGCAAATGGAGGCAGGGCGAGATCACAGGACTGCCTGATGAGGGGAAATTAAAATTGCTAATGAAGTTTCGGGCACACATTGTCATTGATAACATCTTATTAGGAAACAGGGTTTGAGAGCAGATAATCTGTCTGACCAAAATTTATTAGGCAGGAATTTTCTTCCACCTAAGAAGCCTGGGAGCGCTACAGAAGACCGGGGCTTATTTAATCCCTTCCTCTTCTACCATAAAAGATGGCATGCCTTAAAGGGGCCGTCATTTCTCCTATTTGCTTATGAAAGAGGAGAAATATAGCTCTGTTCCGTCTGGCTCTCCGGCAGGCAGTACAAAGTCATCTCTCTTGTTCCCTGAACATCGCTGTTATCTTGTTCTTTTTTTAAGATGCCCAGATTTCATATTGTTCAAACACATATGCTCTACTAACAATTTGTGCAGCTGATACAATCACAGGGTCCTGAGGCAACATTCATCCTCCTCAGTTTACGAAGAAGATGATGGGATTAAGAGATCAAAGTAAAGACAGACATAGGAAATCACAAGAATATTCACTGGGGAAGTGATAAGTGTCCATGAAATCTTCACAATTTATGTTCAGAGATTACGGTAAAGACAGGCACAAGAAATTATAAAACTATCAATTTTGGGAACTAATAAATGTCCATGAAATCTCTACAATTTATGTTCTTCTGCCGCGGCTTCAGCCAGTCCCTCCACTCAGGGTCCCTGACTTCCCGCAACAGTTTATAGTCCTAATATTCCATGGTTTCTTTGAAGCTAATATTTTGCTTTTAATTATGAAAATCAGTTAGAAATATTGAGGTACACATATAAAAATGGTATGAGTATAAACATGCAATTTATAAAATAAGAAATCAATGATGCTAATAAGCATAAGGTGTACTCAAAATTATTAGTACTCACAAAAATAAAAATTAAAACCACAATAAGCTATTATTTATATCTCTTTGTCTAAAAGTATCAGAAACCTGGATATTGTCTTATGCTACCAGTGATGTTGGTATATAGAAATTCTGACACATTACTGAAGACAGTATAGACTAGTACAGCCATTGTGAAGAGTAACCTGCAAAGTCATTTAAATGTGCATATAATTTATGATTAGGGTAAACACATAACTTTGAGATTGAAAGAGGAAGCTATTTATATTTACTCTGAGACAATAAATTTATTTCAAGCCTGTTCCAAGCAAGATAACTGTATGTGTCAACTTATTTATGATAGTAATTTTGTTCTTAGGAACATATTCCAAAGAATTTTACTCAAAGATCTGTAGATGTAGGCACGTAAGAATCATTATGGAAGAGTAGAAAAATTAATGTTTATGTTAATACTCAAACACTAACCAAAGTAAAATTAACTAATTAATTTATATTGATACTCCCAATTATAGCAATACAATAGTATAACTTTTTATTAGTTATTTGATTATCATAGGATTTAATATTTTAATAAATTATGCGGTTGTTATTACTAATTTATTCTTGTTAATTTTCTCCGTTTCCACTTGATATTTTCATACTTTATTTTATACCTCTATGAATTCATTGTGGTTTCCAATTCAGTAGTGAATTTTCCCTTTTTACTTTAGTTATAATATTGGACCCTTTGTATTCTTCTAAATAAAGTTGATAAAATTCTTTTAACTTTTTTTGATATTTTTATGAAATTGCAATAAGCCTAAAACAAATTTATGAAAATTTATATCACGTATATTATTCAGTTTCCCATTAAAATATGATTCCTTTATTAAAGTCTTATATTATCACATTCCTCAATACTAATTTGTTATTCATTTTGTATAACTGCAATATATAACTTACAAATATTGCTTTAAATTTTGTTCTAAATTGACACACAATACTGACTGTTTATGAGGTACAGCGTGATGTTGCAATACATGTATGCATTATGTAAAAATCAAGTCAGAGTATTTAGCATATCCATCACTTCATATATTTATTATTTCTTTGTGGTGAGAATATTCAAAATCATTTCCTGTAGATATTCTAAATTATACAATATTAGAAAAATACATATAACATGATACTGTTATAATCAGGTTTTAAAATATTATTTATCCTCGGGTATACACATATGCATTACACAAGCATAAATAAGCACATGGAATGATAACCACTAACATGAGAATGCTTTATGTTTGTTTTCCTGATGCTGCTAAAAGGAAATGAAACTAGGATGTGGTGTACTAGAATAATTGGACTGCATTTGCAGTATTTTACTTTATAAGAACTATGGTTGGCATATCTAGTGTGGTAAACAGATTATTTGGGAGTGTTTGTTCCATCACTTTTAGTGAATTTTTGTTTGTCTAGACTATTTCTTAATTTTAAACAAAGTATTTCCTAATTTTAAGCAAAATTTTTATAGCATGTAGAGATCCAGTGGAGACACACGTCAAGAATAACTTGAAGACCAAACGATTTGTTTCTAGAATATATAAAGTACACCAACAAATTAATAATAAAAACACAAACAAGACTAACAACACAGTAAAATGAGCAGAAGACATGAAGGATTATACACTTAAGGGATGTATGAATGATCACTAAAGACATGAAAAAGGTGCTTGACATCATTAATCAACAGGAAAAATGAAAGGGAAAAGCCACAACTAGATACCATTTCACATCTATCAAAATGGTTATAATGTGATAGCTTGACAATACCCAGAGTTAGTGAGGATATGGAGGCGTAGAAATTATCATGTACTGCTGGGTGGAATGTAAAATGGTACAGCCATTTTGGAAAATTCTTTGTCAGTTTCTTATAGTGTTAAGCAGACATAACTTAGCAATTCCATAATGTCCAAGAGACATGAGGACATATATACACACAGTACCTAAAGGAATATCTAGAGCAGTTTTATTTTTTCAATGGGAAAGAAACAACTCAAATTTCCATCCATAGGATAATAAACAAGTTGTGGTATATAAACACAATGGAATCCTATACTGCAATGACAAGGAAAGAACTACTGGCCACAAACACAGCAATATACCCTGTATGAAGTGTACATAATTCACATGAAGTTCAAGAACAGAGAAAACTAATATATGGAAATTGAAATTAGAATAGTGGTAAGCTTCTGACAAGGGGTTAAGATTAGGTTAGGTGGACTGATGGGTAAATTGCATGAGGAAATTTTTCATGTGATAGAAATGTGATAGTATTATGGCCAAAAGTCATTGAATTTTACATGAAAATTATAACATTAATAAAAATAACTTTGTGTCACTGTCTCAATATAAGGTTGAGTAACATTTAAAGAAAATTTTGTAGTTTGCTCTATTATCAGTTTAGGAGGAAGATCCAGTTTTTTAGGGCTCTTGTATGTGGTCTATTGAAACATTTTTGCCCTCTCCTTGGAGGTATATAGGAACAGGACACATTTTACTCAAAGAAGCACAACAGAAGCTAGGCTAATGAATCTTGAAATGTATCTGCCAAATGATAAAAAGAAATGTGTGTGCATGATCTGTGAAATACAGAAATGTTTTGTGCCATGATTTATGGTAGTACTGCATAAAATTCTAAAATCTTAGGGCTTCGTATTTATACAACATTAAGCCCCATTATACCTGCCTTCTAGCACAACAGGGCTGATTATTCTTTATAGTAATTCATTTTCTTTTCTCAGTGTGTAACTCCATTATCAATCACACATGATTTATCTGCTTCTTGATTCAAATCACTGTGGTATACCTGGTTCAGGTGACACCGTATAGACTTTAGAATGGAAATGCATCTCTCTCTGTGAAGCAGAATTAAAGAATAGAAGAAAAAATGAAATTATTTGGAAGAAAAGGCGTGAAGATGGATAAAAAGTCATCTATCCAATTTTTTAAGATGTCTTCTGGTCTGTGTAAATCAGGAGAAAAATTAAAAACTTATTATTTCCAGTTGTGCATCTACCTTTAAATCCATTTTGGAAACAAAATGGCTCACCAAATATTTAAGGAGCTCTCTCCTCATGTGATCACTCATTTACTGTATGAATTATAATGAACATGCTATTTCATTAGCATGTCTATAGTTGAAGCAGATCAGAAAGAGAAAATATCTGTTCAGTCCTCACTCTTTGGCTATGGCCTATATATGATCTATGGCAAAAAACCAAAGAAACAAATGAACAACAACAACAAAAAGCACAGTCAGAAGCAAGGGCTAATTCCTCTAAAAGCAGCCTCTATAGGGAATTCATGGTGAGGGTGAGAGAGAAGCAAACAATGTCTATGCCATATACAAAAGTGCAATTCTAATCACAATCCAGGAATAACCACTCTGAGAAGGCAAACCACAGCTTTTACAGAAAGTATCCCCAAATGATCAGGACTTGGGCAATGGATGTTAGTTATCCTAATTTTTATCCCCTCCATCCCTGCGTCCAACTCAAGATCATCTAGGGTAAGCAAATATGCTTCCTAAACCAATCACATAGAATGCTGGTTATCTCAGCTCCAGCTTTCACATAACAACAACCTCCAAGGTATACCTAAAGCGTTCCCTTTTTTGCCCTCTGCTATAAAGCATTCCCACTTCCTTGTTTGCCTTTGTCTACCTGCCAAATACAAGCGATGGTGGCTGATTTCCTTGCTATAGCAAAACCTAAATAAGTAGGTGCTATGGTTTGAACATGTCTCCCAAAAGTTCCTGTGTTGGAAATTTGGTGCTCAATGCAGCACCGTGTTACCTTTGGGAGGCCATTGGGTTGTGATGGCTCTGTGCTCACGTATGTATTAATCTATCCATGGGCTAATAAATTAATGAATTAAAGAGCTTGCAAGGGAATGGGCTAGGTATCATGATAGTGGGTATTTTATAAAAGCCAGGTTGGCTGTCTGTAATGAGTCCTCTTGCCATGTGATGCCCTGCACCACCTCAGGACTCTGCAGAGAGTCCCGACTGGCAAGACGGTCATCTCCAGATGCAGTCCTTTGACCTTAGATTTCCTAGCCCCAGAACTGTAAGAAATAAATTTATTTTCTTTATAAATTGTCCAGTTTTAGGTACCCAGTTATAGCAACAGAAAATGGACTAAGACAACAGCCCATGGCCATTCTCAGGTAAGTGGTCTCTGCGTATTCCTACAAGGGATAAGATAGAGCCATGAGTTTCTCCCTGCTTGCCATTCTCCTTTATTTCTTTGAATGAGCAAGTAGGAGCTAATAACTCAATAAAGATTATTGAAAATTGTAAGAATGTTAGGAGATTTCAGAAATCAAAAAGTAGAGAAAGGGTGCCCAACAGTGCTAATTCCCACAGAAAAAGTATGTAAACTAAATAAGAAGAGAAAAGCATTTCACAGGCTGTTGCTGACTGTGAAAGAGCAATTTCAAGTGCAGTGGAAGGAAAGAAAGGCAGAACTAAAGGTTTGTGTAATATAATTCAGAAGTGGGGGCATTAACTGAAGAAATGTTTATAGAACAACAATTAGCTGTTTTAAAAGGCAAGACAAGAGAACATTGTTTTAGGATAGTGGAGCACACAGACTTAGATATTGTTACTGTAGAAGATAGAGATGTTAGATTGGAATAAAATTGGAGGGAGGAGGTGGAGACAGAAAGATAGAGAAATAAGAAGGATGAAAAGAATACCTCAAATTCAGAAAATACTTGCTGCTATAGGGGAGCAATATAAAGACCTAAACCAACCAATAGAAAACAAAAATAGATGTTTACATCTTCAGGGAACCTGGGTAGGAGTCAAATCTCATTAAATAATGTAACAGGTGAGATAACAGAAGCTTAGAAATTCACAGATGAAATAGGCAGTCAGGTCCGGGCACAGTGGCTCAAGCCTGTAATCCCAGCATTTTGGGAGGCCGAGGCGGGCAGACCACCTGAGGTCAGGAGTTCAAGAGCAGTCTGACCAATATGGAGAAACTCTGTCTCTACTAAAGATATAAAAATTAGCCGGGCATGGTGGCGCATGCCTGTAATCGCAGCTACTGGGGAGACTGAGGCAGGAGAATTGCTTGAACCTGGGAAGCAGAGGTTGTGGTGAGCTGAGATTGTGCCATTGCACTCCAGCCTAGGCAAAAAGAAAAAAGAAATAGGCAGTCAGAGATATTGGGGGACGCCTAGAATAAATGGGGTCACAGAATTCAATTCGAAGTAATGGAGAGTATATTTTTATCATTACTTATTACAAGCCCTAACCCTAAGCTACTGTGATTGTTTCAGAATTATTTTAGACAGGCTTTGAGGTTAGGCTAGACTCCCATTTTTAAATTCCCACTGTGCCATTTGCCATCAGTCTTATTTTAGGTAATTAATTAACACTTTTAATTGTCAATTTCTGGAAAAGGAGAATAGTAATTGTACCGCATAGAGATAAACAGAAGCAATAGAAGTAAAGTTCTTAGCATCACACCTGACTTAGAACTGAGAGTAAAAATGAGGAAATGCTTCTCAACTTGAATAAAATATATGAATACTTTTCATTTTATTATTGTTTGGCATTTTTTGTGTATACACACATACACACATACATGCGCACATGTATATAAACACTCATACACCCATACATTTCAACAAGCATGTGAGAGAGGCAGGGTAAAAGCTATCTCTATTTTATATAAGAGGACTTCGAAGGTAAAGGCTACTACGTGATTTGCCCAAGGTCTGATATGTAATAGTAGAAGCCAAACTAAAACCCAAGGCATCTGATTTTCTGGGGCCTTGGAAGCCTTGGATTCATGGATATACTTATATTCTTCCAAGAAAAGCTGTGGGGCTGGATGCGGTGGCTCACGCCTGTAATTCCAACACTTTGGGAGGCCAAGGCAGGCGGATCGCGAGGTCAAGAGATCAAGACCATCCTGGTCAACATAGTGAAACCCCCGTCTCTACAAAAAATACAAAAATTAGCTGGGCATGGTGGTGTGTGCCTGTAATCCCAGCTACTCGGGCAGCTGAGGCAGGAGAATTGTTTGAACCCAGGAGGCGGAGGTTGCAGTGAGCCGAGATTGCACCACTGCATTCCAGCCTGGCTACAGAGCAAGACTCTGTCTTTAAAAAAAAAAAAAAAAAAAGTGGATAAGCTTATATTCTTCTAAGAAACTTGGCGACTCTCCTAGTGGTTCTAGAAAATCTTCATTAAATTTCAAAGATGTAGGCAGAGTGACTGTCAAGGATAGAAGTGTTCACATTTGAGCCCTGTCATATGTATATTTCTGTATGTTAGAGTTCAGGAAGATGCTTCAGGATAATTTTGTCTGATCTCTTCTTTTGCACATGATGAACAAAACAATATGTCCCAATTTGCAGCAGAAGAGCTCCTGGAGCCAGCTTCCCTAACCAGTAATCTTATCAATACAAAGCTTCTACTATTTGTCAAATATAATGTAGAAGATAGGTTTTGCTGAGATAACTTACCAGGAAAATAACTGATGAGAAATTGAGAAATGAGGTATAATGGAAAAATGGTATTTGTGTTTACAATTGTACATATTTATTTCTATAAATGTTTGCCATTTTAAAAAGGTGCTTCTTGTCCATTCCTGTCATTTAAAGTGCATTTATTCCTGACCTAATAATGTTTGCTGACACGTACCAATGGTAATGTTCCTTACTTTGTCATTTTACATACTTGTTACAAAAATAAGATAAATATTTAGTGATATTAAATATGGTCACTTATAAATATTTTTATAATGTATATATTTTGCATATTATCTCATCGAATTTCTAAAACACTTGTACAAAGCAATGATTATTACTTTATATATTTTATAAATAAAATATATTTGAAACAACCACAAACTAAATATTTTTTACTAAAAACAATGAAAAGTAATTGCCACATCAGAAATTTTATACTTTGAGTACTTTGGCAAATTTAAAATGTAATTTATATTTTCAAATATAAGAATTGTGAGGTTATGTATTTTCAGCTTGCTCACCTGTTAGCTACATATTTTCAACTTGCTAACCTGCTAGCTTCGTGTCTATAGGAGTTTATATGAGGAGATACCAATCATATGCATGGAACGTGGATTCCAGTAACCTGTACTTGTGAGTTGTGATAAAATGTTTTCTGAAACCATGTAAGTAAGAGAAAAGGAATTTCTTCTTCAAGGCTGAAAAATGGTGGAATACAGGAAGGAAAGACAAGTTACTCTAAGGTGGAAAACTTTCCCTAAGTAGGACATGACTCTAATTTGATTGAAGAGATTGACATATTTAAAGAAAGAATGTATTAACCACTAGACTTAGAAAACAAAAAGGAATAAGGTAAACATGAATTGTATCCAACTAGGCACTACTTAATATAAAGAGACATTCCTGGTCGAAGCACTTAACCTGTGCTATTTCCAGACAAGGCATATGCTTTCTGTGAACATAACATATACCTCATTATCTTAGCCTGAGACAATTCAATATCCAAATTATATAATTAACTGGTGAGATACTAACTCCAAGGTTAAAAAGCAACCTTCTGCTAAGTTCAATGATTTTGTTGAATGTCTTTAGAAAAGTCTTGTCTTGCACTGTCCATTATGGTAGTCACTAGCCATAGGTTGTGAGATAGTGGAGATGGTGGTAGTCAGTGATCAGTGGAGAGTCGGCAATTGGAGAGAGACAGAGAGGCAGCAGGATGGTGAGACAGCAAGAAGCTTGAGACAATGGGAGGATGAGACAGTGAGAGGCAGAGATTGACAAGAGACAGCCAGACATTGATCAAAAGCTGCAGAGCTGTAACCCTGAGTCTCTATCAGTCAAGAGCTGTTAACACTGCAGAGCTGTCCCACTAGCCAAAGGCTCATTTAAGAGCCACCATCCTTCACAATGGGCAGCAGAGCTGAGGGAATTGGCAAGGACCATAGTGGTGCCTCATGTGAGACCAGCTACACCTACCAGGAGGCCAGCAAGTCACCAGTCCCTGCACTGCTCCCTCATGACAGTCAAGCCCACCCAAGCCAAGGAAACCTGGAGAGACCTTCACCTGGGTCCCACATGGAAAATCAGTCAACGCCATTTGGGATCCTCTAGATGGGTGAGTGTCCTCTCTGACTGCCCCCCAACAACGCCCCCTCCCCTCCTCCAGCAACCCACCAACTAATATTAGTTAAGCTAGGGAATAAAAGCCTTTAGCTAAGTGATAGTTAAAAGGCCGTTGTTTAAGGCAGGACAATTGATTGTGAGAGGTCCCCCATTGTGTGGACTCATGGAGGCCAGAGTCATGTGGTTCTCAGGCCTTTGGGGTTCACTGTTGGACACCTCCCTGATGATTCAGGGATTTTGGTATTTGGTTGGTCCTCAGATTCTCCCGGGTTTCTGGAATTTGGTGTGGGGACCCTGCTTAGCTGATGCTTGAGTACTCCAGGTTTTGCGCTTTTGGTATTGTTGGCCAGCCCTTTGATGCTCTGCAGTTTTCAGCATTGGCATTCCTTCTAGGATGTGGTTTGGAGGCCCACCCTGGAGGAATCTTAGTCTTGCCTTTTCTTTTTTCTGCCCTAAAGTTATCATTTCTACAACAGTATTTTCTTTTCTATCACTTTATTTACTTTTCCTTATTGCTTAATAAAAATATTTCTTTTGTTGTATTTCGTTCACCAGCAAATGCTTATAATCCACTTTCCTAACACCTTGATGTCTATACTTACACCTTTTCTGCAGGAAGTGAGAATCTGAAAAGGAAAAACAGCAAGGGCCTACTTGTGTTCCCTCTTTCTAAACTTAGAAAAACTTTCGTGTCCAGTAAAAAGCTTTGTTAGTCATGGAGACAATGATAAGCATTACAGAGGAATCGTGCTGGGTATCTTTTAGGCTACTGGAGCAAATTCAAATTTGGCTTAAAGGAAAAGAAACTTGCTTTATATTGCAACATTGTGTTTAATCTCAATTAGAAAACCAACAGATTTGGCTTAAACATGGTTCTATAGGTAATAATGATATTTCACAATTGGACTTATTCTGTAAAAAAGAAGGAAAATAAAAAGAAGTCCCTTATGTACAGGTTTTTCTGGCCCTTTACTGGTTCATGTTGCTTCCAGGCACTAGGAAGCTACACCTACGGGATCCCCTCCTAGCTACTCCCTTTAGAAGGCCTATGCCCTCCCCAGAGTCTCTTCAGTCCTCCAATTCGGGGTAGGGGAGTCCAACTAGTTCTCTAATGAAGGATCCCACTCCAAGATCATCAGGCATCCCCTCTCCCTTATCCAACTAGCCTCAGCCTATAATAGACCTCACTGCCCAAGAAAGCTCAACCAGTACCACCAGGAATGAGGCCCCATATCAACCCCTAAAGTCAAACTTATGTTAAATGTAGGAGGCAGCCGATGGAAATGGGGCAACACTTAGAGTACATGTGCCATTTTTATGTCTAATTTGGCTTTATACAAGAAAAACCTTGGCCAGTTTTCAGAGAACCCAGAAAAATTTATGGAGGAGCTTGTTAATCTATGTTATTTGATTTAACTTGTCATGACTTACAAATATTGTCATCTGCTTCTGTGCTGTGAGAAAAAAGAAGAGGAAAAAGTATATGGTTAAGCCAGTCAATTATGACAAGGTTAGAGAAATAGTTCAGGGAAAAGTCATTCAGTTGAGGCACTCAGGAAACGTGCTAAAACAGACCCAGACTCCCCAGAAGGGCAAGCTCTCCTGGGTGTTCATTTTATTACTTAATCTGCATCTAACATCAGAAGGAGGCTACAAAAAGCAGCAGTGGGACCTCAAAGCCCTATAAGCCACCTCTAAACATGGCGTTTAAAGTGTGCAACAATAGGGATAGGGCAAAAGGGTTGATAAAACAAATAGCCAAAAAGTGCAAATATTAGCCAATACTTTAAGCCCCCTGTCCCTCAGGCTTACCCATCTTGAGAAAGTATTGTGGAATCCCAGGTGCCCAGAAGAGGCCCTGACTTGCCAGCCCATGGGCCAGAATCAGTATGCCCACAGTTAGAAGCCAGAGGCTATTGACAATAAGAATATCTTAATTGTCCCTGGTGAGAGACAAAAAAGCACCTCATCAATTCCAGAGTTAACCATCTTCACTAGCCCAGAGAGCTGCCTTGCTCAAGTAAGTTCACTGAGGTCTCTGACCCTTGACATGATAAACAGCTTTCCACAGTGGAAGACAAGTAGCCACTTGAATATTTTTGTTCAGTGTCACCACTGTTGGGTGTCTTCTGCAGTGGCTCAGGAACTCCAAAATTTTCTTTTGAGCAACACAGCTCACCCACTTCCTTCCTTATTTGATGTTACAGGACCCTCTTCTCTGCCTTTTCTGTCTTCCATATGTACTTGGACAGGTAGATGAATCTCAATGTTGTAAATAACTTGAAATCAGTTGTCATTTATAGGGGGTTTTATTTGATTTATTTGTTTAGGTGTATATGCAGATATTGTGATGTGCATTGTGTCTAGCAGGTTGTCAAATGGCTTTTAAATAAATTATCACTCATAAATTGAACAAGACTAGTCTAAACTTATTAGTTTGAAGAGAACGTTGTATCTTTTAAAATTTAACTTTAAGATTTTTAGCTATGTAAATCACTGATATTCATGGGCTTTAAAATGGTTAATATGGCTTTAAATGGTGACTAGGTTTGTGAAGTATCTTGCTTCTTGTAGGTGGTCTAGGTAAAACTGAAAAAAACTAAATACATGCGAATGGAATACATGTAAACAGTGAGCTTTTTGTATAGTAAAAATCTTAAAATTATAAAATGGTTCTCATCTGTAGAATATCAATGTCTGGTGGGAAGTTAAGGACTTCTTTCCTAGATTTATATAAAATGTGTCAAAAAGATGTATCCTTTATTGGAATAAAAAAAAAAACTTTTGTCTGATTCAGAAGTTATTAAAAGGGAGGTTCAAAATATGAGGGAACCAATGAATAGAAGAGAGACATAAAGAAAGTTATGAATAGAAAATATATTTTTTTGCAAGGAAGGATATGAAGAAAGAGTAATTTTGTATGAGGAAGGATCTTCTATAGTAAATTATTTCCTACAATTTAATTGATTATTTAAGAAAGAGGTAGTATAAGAAAAATCAAAAATTTCAACCATCTTATAGATGGTCAGCGTAAGTCATGATAAGGTTCATTAAAAGAGGATTTATGAAAGAAATTTTGTGTGTGATTAAGCTAACTGTAATAAAGTATAAAAGGAGTGTTAACTAATACATGTGTTCAATTCACCATTCAGAGAGCCTGAATTAGTTCTTTATATTCAATAAAAATAATATGAATGCTGAATTAAGTGTGCTACTACTGAGTGAGTAATGGGCCAATAGCCCATTGGATGAGAGGCAGTGATGAAGAAGAATCACATGTCTTGTATCACCTCACATGCTTCTTTTTCTCCCCCACCCATTGTTCATGCAATGATCCTGCTACTAAAGAGCTAAGGTTGGCATTTACTGCCAATATTTTGGAAGGCAGGCACATCATTGAAGAATTCGTGGAAGAAACAAAGCTTGAAGGCAGCCATTTTCTTCAATGAACATAGGAATTAATCCATTACTGTCTCTTTCACAGCAAAAAGAATGAAATAAGACAAGCAGGGAGGACAATGCCCTAGAGTGCAAGATTGATTTATTAACTTTAATAAACTGGATAGGATACCAGTTTATTAAGGGTATCCCACCCACTTTATTAAGGTTAATAAGCTGAGCTCAATTACTGTTTTCGTTTTGTGTTTCCAAAGAAGAGCAATTTTGACAGACAAGTTTCTAGATCTCACCAGTTTATAAGGGTATACCATCCAGTGTAATAAGGTTAGTAAGCTGATTTTTGCAGTCTAGTAACTTGCTGCAAGTTACTACCAGGATTTGCTGGTAACAGCCAGCTAGTCCTCCTTCACATTCCTTCAATTATAGCAGGGGCATGAACAATTGAAGAGTGACGTCAAAAGACTTTTCTGGTAGAGGTGTCAAGTTTCAGGAAATGCATGTAAGCAGAAAGGCACAGACATATTCAGGAAATAATGAGTTTGTGACTCTGAGAAAGATAACAGAGTTCATGTAGGAGAGTTAAGGGACACAAAGGTGTAGAAATAAAATCAGACAACCTAAGGTGAGAAAAATACCTGCAAGAGCATCAAATTCAAATCTCTGTCCTATGCAGATATCATTTCTGACCCTTCTATGCGTTTAGCATCCTGAAGTATGGGTCATTCTGATTCAGCCTGAAGACTTCCAGGGAAAGACTGTAACTACTCTAGGGAATCATGGGTTTTTCATTTGGTTTGTTTTTAAGTAGGATTTCTATTTCTTATTTTCAATTACTTGGGAGCAGATAGTAAACACAAAGTTAAGGTGTTTAAATTGGGGAGACATTTCTTTTTTCTAAGGTGATGCCTTAAGGAAAAGAGCAGAAATATAGAAGAGGTAAGGAGAAACTAGAAATGTATATAGTATTTGAATAATAGAGAATAGTGAAAATATATGAATTAAATGTTAATCCAAAGTGGTAAGCCCGGTTTAAAAAAAGCAGTTTGAATTATATAAAAAATGATGATACATTTCATTTTTAAATGGTTGGATTTAAACTTAAAGTGGGTATGCAAGGGAATATACAAGGAATCAAATGTCACCCACCTTTGGTTCATTGCAACAAAACCCACACAAAGCCCAGCTAAATCAGAATACAGGTTAAGAAAACTGGGGAAAGTTTATTAGTAAATTTTGTAAAGTTTTAATTATTATTATTTTTTCTTTATGGGCCTTTGACAATGAAATTAGCACTTTCTAAATATTTATTAAATATGTGGTAGCTTTACTAAAGAAAGGAAGGATGAAAGAGAAAAAGGAGAGAAGGAAGAGAGAAGGGAGGAAGGGAAGGAGGGAGGGAGGGAGGAAGGAAGGAGGGAGGAAGGGAAGGAGGGAGAAAGAAGGAAAAAAAGAATAATAAGAAAGGAAGGAAGGAGGGAGGAAGGGAAGGAGGGAGGGAGGGAGGAAGGAAGGGAGGGAGGGGCAGAGGAAAGAAGGAAGGAAAGAAAGAAGGAAGGAAGGGAAGGAAGGAAAGAAAAAAAGGAAGGAAGACCAGGGTGTTTGCTTAGAATCGTGAATGAAAGCATAGAATAAGGAAGCAGTTGGTCAACTCAGTTATCACAACACATAGTAGTATCATTGTCAGGACTTGAATTGATTACAAGGCCTTAAGAAAATGAGAAATTGTTTTAGTTTCCAAAGAAGTCGAGAACCATTTTGAAGACAAATTTCTACACCTCACTATATTCTATTGTTCTAACTAAACATAGGCATAACAAGGCTCATGTTGTATAGAAGGCTTATACGGCAACCTATTTTCTCTAGGCTTATTTTTTTAATTAAAATGATTACAGTGTTTTGATACATTATATATTTTTATAGTTGCTGGTATGGACAGAGTTTGGGATATACATATATATATATGTATATCCCAAAGAAAAAAACTTCATTTTTGACTTCTTTAGATTTCTAGGTTTCACATTCTGGATATAAATACAAACCGTTTGGACAAAAATGCATTTAATTATTATTTTCTTATCTTGTCAGTTCACCCTTGCCTCAACTGCACACATTTCAAAAACTGGTGGAACAGGTGAAATATTATGGTTCTAGTGATACCTGGGATGTGTCAACTGGTTGGTTAAAAAAGAAAAAAATCTAAGAGCTGTCTTTGCCCAAATTATTTGTTGTTGTGTGATGCATGCTTAAATTCAATCATGATGAAGTAAAATATTACACAAAGAATGGAATATATCTGTTCTCTTACCTTTTTCTTATGCTTGGAGCTTACAGTAAGCTCTTGGACATTAATAGTGCTCTTACAATCTAATGATTTAGGAATGATAGTTCTATGCAAAATTCCAAAGCCTGCAGAGTGAAGTTCTGAATATGAGATGAATTAACACCTGATTTATGAATCAACAGCCTCTTCTTGCCCAATTCAGTAGTAGGTTGTGTTTACAGAATCCAATGGTTCTTTCTCAGCCATCTTTCTCCTTAACACCTCTCTAGTTCTTGGAATGTATGAGTTTCTCTTATTTTTCTTCCTAAATTCTGGGAACATTTATGTGTTTTCCGTGATACCTCATTATGCTTGCTCTCTTCTGGGCATATGGATAGTTTATTCTTTGATTCTTTGTTTAGCTCCACTTTTATCACCCAGTCCTCAAATATTAGAGAACTCCAACAATCTATTTCTACTACCAGTATTTTTCCTCTGAGAGTTATATCCCAAAGGTTAAAGACTACATTTTGACTTTTTCAGATTTTATTTTCTGAATTCAAACACAACTGTTTGGATAAAAATGCACTCAATTATCCTTACTTGCTAGTACACCCTTGCCTCAACTGGACACATTTCACATAAAGGTGGAACAGGTGAATTAGCTTGGTTCTTGAGAACTGTACCAAGTTTAGTTTGATACTCTAATTCATGATCTCAGGAATTATACTTTTGAAGTTGAGAGAGTAAAACCTTTCCAACCTATTTAAATATTTCTTGCATAGCTCTTCCCTTCAGAAGAAATTATTCTATCTGTACATCCTGAAATTAGTTCAGATTCTCTTGCTTAGCTATATGTATTCTTTGACAGAGCCACAATGACATTTCACGATCTATAACAGATTCCTGTGCCTGTTATTTGGAACTAGATGTTAAACACTTCCCTGGGTGATTTTAACTACAATGATTAAGTCTAACGTCAAAGTGCCCCTACAGAAGCATAGTCTGAGACTGAGAAGAAAACTGTCTTTTTTCATCAAGTTGTACCTGCTAAGATGAAATCCATACCAGTAGAGTTCCACATAATTCCATTGTTGGTATTGTATTGCAGTTGCAGTTTTTCTCTTTTTCCATCAACCTGTCCCCCAAAGCATAGGAGATTGCGTATGCCTTCGGGGAGACCCAGAGCAGAGTCTGAAGCAGCCCAGCACAAACAAATGTCTTTGAAGTCGCATATTTTATTTTAAAACTTCCTGGGAAATTTGCTTTCTATTCTATAATGTATCTCTGTTTTCTATAAATAAATAAAGTATGCTAAATTATTCAGCTTTGAGTGAAGTTGAGTGTATAGACAAAATATTGTGTTTATACTAGGACAGTGTCTCGTGCCCTTAGATATAAGAGCTCACAACCAGAAAGCCCAGATTGATAGCACTCCCTTGAAGAAAGGCAATGTTTAAAAAATCGTTGTGAGAAGTTCTCAAAACAACTACTATGAACAGACCTATTATCTATGAATGACACTAAGTCTTACAGATCTCCTAGTGAAACAAATTTTGTTTTGCATTTTTCATAGGGATTAATTCTAAGCAAGATGATATGAACATTTAAAAATTTCTTTCTTTGTTAGACAAATGTATTCCTTTTAGATCATCAGAAACAAATCAGTGAAGTTAGTGTATCTCATCATCTCAGGAATTGTTACCTTGAAATTAATCTTAAAGTGCCAGGAACTATTCTTACTAAGAACTACATATCAAAGACTGTCAGCTTTACCATTACATTCTAAGCTAACCAATAGAATATAAGTTACTTGATACCAAAAATCCAAGCCTTTATTCATTTTACTTCTCATTGTACCCTGTATTGTAGATAAGTGTTTATTTTGTTAAATATTTCAATATCATGGAATAAATGTTAAGTTTTTAAGAAAGGATCTAGTAAAGGTGCAATATTCTACACATTTTGGCATCATGTTATTAACTTTTTTTCTACTTAAAAATATAAATAGAAAATGCAAACATATGGAAATCTTACTATAACAATTCCCTAAATTAGTTCTTTAGTACATAGTCATCTTATTTAAAAAGCTTTGTTCAAATAGAAATTAAAGCAAATATTTAAGGCTTGTTTTTCATTGAAACAAAATTTATATAAAAGTAAAATGGAAGGATGTTGGTTAATGTACGTTGGTTAAGATATACACCCATGTAACAAACAAACACCTCACTAATATTAAAACATACCTCTTTATTTTTTTCAAAACCTTATAAAAATTTTCAAATATTAAGAAAAGTTGAAATTTAGAGTGAATATTCACATACTCACTTCCTAGATTCAACCGTTAAAATTTTACTGTTCTTGCTTTTTCACACATATATCTACTTGACCATCCTTCAATACATCTCTTAATCTAATAATGCAATTGAAGTAATTTTTCTGATATCTTTCAAAATAAGTGGCAGACATCAGTATACTCCTTCCTAAACAATTCCTCATGGATTTTATAAACTATAGAATTCAAAATTTGCTTAAAATTCTTGTTGTTTTACACATAAAATTTACATACAAGGAAACACATAGATATTAAGAGTACATTCACTGTTTTGACAAATATATACAAAATTCTGTGCAGTTCCAACCCCATCAACACACAGAATATTGACGTCTTCTCAGAGTGTTTCCTCATACATTCTTACAGTCAGTCCAAATCCTAATCCCACTGAAAAAATTACTGTCTTGATTCTGTCTGGCATAGTTTGTAATGCCTATTTACTGCATATTTCCATATAATTATTCTCTTTAGGGTAAAACTTCTTACACTTACTGTAATATGTTTGAGCTTTATGTATGATATTCTGTGTATCAGTGGTTTGTTCTTCTTTATTGCTGAACAGGATTCTATTGTATTAGTATATCAACACAATTCACCTATGGATGGGCATCTGTACCATTCTATTTTGGATATTAAAATAAAGTTGCTATGAATATTGTTATGCAATATTTTTGAGGACATATTTTGTAATTGGGGGGGTAAGCACCTAGGTAAAATTTCTCGGTCATAAAATTAGTGCCTGTGCCTTTTTAATTTTGTATAAAATATGAAGGAATTCCCAGAACATTTTGCAAGATGTTATCATTTTGCACTGCCATCAGCAAGGCATGAGAGTAAGAGATTTATTGTTTCATATCCTTGCCAACATTTGCTGGTGTTAATATTATTCATTTTAGCCGTTCTGTTATGCATATGTATCATTATGTTTTTAACTTGCATTTACTTGATGACTAAATGAAGTTGGATACTTTTCATATCTTGCTCATCACTTACACATCTTCTTAAGTGATGTGTATGTTCAAATATTTTGCACATTTTACTGCATTATTTGTCAATTTAATATTGCGTTATAGGAGTAATTTGTATATAGTGAATAGTGGTTCTTTGTCAGAGAGATATTTCACAAATATTTTTCCCAGTTGTGGCTTATGTATTCTTGCTTATGTATTCTTTTATTAACAGTATATTTTGGTGAGCAAAGGATTTAATTTTAATCAGCCCTAGTTATCTATTTTCCTTTGCTTAACTGAGTCCATCCCACATACCATACATACAAAATAACTAAAAATAAACCAAAGATCTAAATGTAAGAATGAAAATCCTAAAAGTCCTAGGAGAAAAGTTAGGAGAAAGTTTTCATGGCCTTGGATTAGGCTAAAAGTTCTTGGATACACTACCAAACACACAATCCATTAAAAAAGTGATAAATGAAATTTTGAAATTTTGTCAAAATTAAAATGTACTACTCCTTGAGGACACTATTAAGTGAACAAAGATACAAACCACTTCTTAGGAGAAATTTATAAATCACATATCTCATAAAGAACTTATATCTGAATACGAAACAAACTCTCAAAACTAAACAATAAGGAAATGACATAATTTTTAAAATGGACAAAAGTTTTGAATAGGCTTTTTACCAAACAATGTATATGAAAGATTAATAAACACATCAAAATGTGACCAATTAATTTGCAATTAAAATAAAAATTTAAGACCATTCCATACCTACTAGAAAGATTTTTGTTGTTGTTGAGATGGAGTTTTGCTCTTGTTGCCCAGGCTGGAGTGCAATGGTGCGATCTCCGCTCACTGCAACCTCTGCCTCTCAGGTTCAAGCCATTCTCCTGCCTCAGCCTCCTGAGTAGCTTGGATTACAGGTGGCACACCATGTCCAGCTAATTTTTGTATTTTTAGTGGAGATGGGGTTTCACCATGTTGGTCGGGCTGGCCTCAAACTCCTGACCTCAGGTGATCCACCCACCTCGGCCTCCCAAAGTGCTGGGATTACAGGCGTGAGCAACCTGGCAGACCGAAAGATTTTAACTAGAAATCTAACAAAATTAAGTTATGCAAGGATGTGGAAAAAATTAGAACTCTTATTTATACATTGCCAGTTAGTGCAAAATATTACAATTAAAAAAACAAATTTGACTATTCATTATAAATTAAATATTCAACTACCACAAGACGATCTATTCTAATCCATCATTTCTACCCAAATAAATGAAAGCAGATGTTCATAGACATACTTGTATTCAAACATTCCTAACAGTTTTATTTTTGTTAGCCAAAATCTGGAAACAACTCAAATGTTCATCAAGTGAAAGGATAAACAAAATGTGGGATCACTGTACAACCCAACACTATTGAGCAATGAAAAGGAACAAACTATTGATACATGCTGCAACACGGATGGACCTCAAATTTGTTATGCTAAGTGAAAATAGCCAGACGTAAAATTCTACATTTTATGTAATTCCATTTACACGGTGTTAGTAGCAAAGGCAACAATACAAAGACACAAAGAATAGCAGTGGTCACTTGGGTCTCGTGGTGGATATAAAGACTGCCTGTAAAGGTTCGTGAAGGAATTTTGGGTGTCACCAGAATTTCATACCCTTGACTGTGGTAACAACAGTTGCACAGTTCTTTTCAGTAAAAGACATCCCGTTATACAATTATGATGGATATATTTTATGATACATAAATGATACCTCATAGAGCTGCTTAAAAAGTTAGAAGAAAACAAGAGGATAGATAAGAAGTTTACCACTGAAGTTCAAAAATATTCAACCCCTGTATTCCAGGGCTCTAAGACTTTTATTAATTTATCCTTTTAAGTGTGAGTCCCTCATTGGACAAAGACGGTGGAAGCCTTTTTTGTTTCCCACTGGGTGGAAAACAAAAGAAAGTAAGAATTTTAACTATATAATTTTCAGCAAAGATTAGAGAACAAGAAACAGATGGCAAAATTATACATTTATGTGTATATATATAAAACATTATATGTATAATATGTATGTATAATCTCTATACATATATATATATAATTTTTTATTTGAAAGATCATTTGATAAAATCCAAACTTTAAACACGGAATAGATGAATCCCTAGAATACTTTAGTAACTGACTTCAAGATATTTTTAGATTTTATATTGGATTGGTCGCAACTGATAAAAATTGTTCCTTATCCTCTCTTTATGTAAGTAAAGTAAGACTGAAATGAGAATTTGGTCAGAAGATTAAATTGGGATGAAAAATTGTAGATCTGGTATATCTCTATCATGTAACCAGATATTTCCAAAGGGACCTAAAAAAACTGGCATTTAAGACAAACATATGGCCTCTCAAATAAATAACTGGTCTCCAATAGAAAAATAATTCAAAATTTCTACATCATCTAAGACCTAAGGGCCTAGTGATAAATTTAATTTCAGACTCTGTAAAGAAACAGTTTATTGAGACAGCTAGTATCAATATTAGCAGAAAAATGTGCCAATCCCCCCAAACCTACTCACTGATGCTGCTGTGAAGAAGACGTTTAGCATCTAATAACTGCCTATCCCTTTAATTTCCAAGAAATTACTCAACAAAAATGGCATGTTCTTGTAGATATGGTAGCCATTATTTCAATCATAAATTTCATTATTATAGAAAAGCAGATCCCTTGGTCTTCTCTTACTTGAATAGTATGAATTTCTAATAATTTCAACTCTATTTTTATGTATAAATCTTTAACTGTCCCACTGTGACCATTATCACCAAAGGACTCCTTTCTCTTTTAAGAAACTACCCTATCAAATTTATCATCAAATTTATACACAGAGATTTACTCTATGACTAAAACTGCCAAAAAATGTTTAACTGAAAGACTGTAAACAGAGTTCCCAGAACATTTTGTACCTTTAATTTATAGCTGATATTTTAATATTTGTTTTCCTAAAGTAAATATTAGAAAATTGTTGATCAGTAATTGAGAATTAGATAATCTTAAAAATATTTATGAAAAAATGAATGTATTAATATTGTTAAAAACATAAGTTAAAAAAATTAGCATTCAGGTTGATATTTTTAGTTATTATATAATCTTTGTAACAAGTTTGTTACTTTCTCCAGTGACAAGTAGCATAATCTTTCTGCTCAGGTTTTAACTTGAGGAGTACACAGATCTATCCTGTCTATTTTAATAGAAAAGAAAATAATCATCCCTAGTACTTGTGTGTATAATACTTATTTTACCAGTAACCAAATTATGAAGTTATATGTTTGTTCAAGAATTGAGAGCATAATCCCAGCACTTTGGGAGGTCAAGGCTGGTGGATCATGAGATCAGGAGATCCAGATCATCCTGGTTAACATGGTGAAACCCCGTCTCTACTAAAAATACAAAAAAAAAAAAAAAAAAAAATAGCTGGGTGTGGTGGTGGTCGCCTGTAGTCCCAGCTACTCTGGAGGCTGAGGCAGGAGAATGGCGTGAACCCAGGAGTCGGAGCCTGTAGTGAGCCCAGATCGCGCCACTGCACTCCCTGGGCGACAGAGCAAGACTCCGTCTCAAAAAAAAAAAAAAAAAGAAAGAAAAAGAAAAAAGAAAATTTGCAAGCAATTAAAATATATATTGCTCACTTTTCTGTAGTACCTAGTGCAAATATGATATATCATCTAGTCTGTTCCACAAAATTCTCCACAGTAATGCATGTAATTGACATTTTTTGGTTTCTTAATGTATACAGATAGTCAATACTTGCCTTGGGAAAAGTTATTATATAGATAGACAGTAATGGTTCAAGGCTTTACCAAGGGACCATCTTATTTCTTTCAGGCTTTAAGTTAGAGCTCTGAAATTATAGTTTCTTTCTGTGTCTATTTCAAGCTGATACTTTAGTTTTTCCAAGTTATAGGTATTTGGATAGTTCTAAAATGGGTTCTATACATTTGTTGATTGAATTGCTAAGCTTCTGAGGGAAAATTTTAGTATTTAAAAAATAGCTCATTATTTGAAAGATATTAGAAAATATATTACATGAAGACAAACCTATGAAGATTCAAAATTACATATTTTTTAAAAAGATAGTATAGAAAATATCTAAGATTGAGTGTTGTTGACAATAAGTTTAAAACTTATCTGAACTAATGAGACGCATATATGTTTTGTTCCATGGAACTGAGAAATCAACAGTGCCTTCAATTACTTCACAATGCCACCTCAAAATCACATGGATTATGTCTTCCACATTATCAAAAACATTGTTGTGATAATGAGTGAGAAACTCAAAGCTTTCCCACTAAGATCAGAAACAAGACAAAGATGTCTCTTCTCGGCCGGGCGCGGTGGCTCAAGCCTGTAATCCCAGCACTTTGGGAGGCCGAGACGGGCGGATCACGAGGTCAGGAGATCGAGACCATCCTGGCTAACACGGTGAAACCCCGTCTCTACTAAAAAAATACAAAAAAAAATTAGCCGGGCGAGATGGCGGCGCCTGTAGTCCCAGCTACTCGGGAGGCTGAGGCGAGAGAATGGCGTAAACCCAGGAGGCGGAGCTTGCAGTGAGCTGAGATCCGGCCACTGCACTCCAGCCTGGGCGACAGAGCGAGACTCCGTCTCAAAAAAAAAAAAAAGATGTCTCTTCTCACCACTCATTTTTTTAATATCATACTAAAAGCCTTAACTAATGTAATAATAGAAAAAAGAAAATAAAAAGAAATGAAATGGATATAGGTTGGAAAGGAAGAAATGAAAGACATAATTACCTTTGTAGAAAATCTAAAATAACCTACAAAAATGTTTCCAACTTATATACAATTATAGCCAAATTGCTAGATGCAAGATTAATATACAAAAGTTAGTCAATTTCCTATAGTTTCTAGATACAATATCAAAGGCATGATTCATAAAGAAAATAATAAGCTGGACTTCATTAAAATTAAAAATATATGCACAAGAGACATTTTCAAGAGCATGAAAAGACAATCCACATAATGGGAGAAAATATTTGCAACAGTCATATCTGATAAAAGACTGTTATCCAAATTATACAAATAACTCTTAAAACTCAGCAATCAGAAAACAGACAAACTGTTTTTAAAATGGGCATGAGACCTTAACAGACACTTCACCAAAGAGATATATCAAATAAGCATATGGGAAGATGCTCCGTATCTTGTCATCAGCAAAATGCAAAGTAAAACAACAGTAAGATACCACTGCACACCTATTAAAGTGGCCAACATTTAGAACACTGACAAAACCGAATAATGAGAGGATGTAAAACAATAGGAAATATCATTAATTGCCACTGGGAATGCAAACTGGTACAGCCACTCTGGGAGACAATTTGAAGATTGCTTACAAAACTAAACATATTCTTATCATATGACCCAGCAATTGCACTCCATAATATTTACCAGAAGGAGTTGAAAACGTATGCATGGACTTACGTCCATACAGAAATCTGCAAAAGGATACTTGTACAAGTTTGGTTTATCATTGCCAAAAGTTGGAACCAACCAAGTTGTCCTTTAGTAGTTGAATGGCTAAATTGCAGTACATGCAGATAATGGAATGTTATTTAGCTCCAAAAAGGAATTCACAATCAAGTCATAAAAAGACATGGAGGGAACTCAAATACATGTTACTAAGTGAAAGAAACTATATTCATGCATACTGCTAACTGAAGAAAACTACGTAATGAATGATTTCATCTAGATGACATTCTGGAAAAGACAAAACAATGGAGACAGTAAAATGATCGGTGCTTACTAGAGATTGGGGGAAAGGAGGAATGAATAGGCAGAGTGTAAAGGATTTGAGGAGTAATTAAATGACTGATTGATACTATAATTATGGGTACATGTCACTATAAATTTATCTAAACCTACCAAATATACAACACTGAGAGTAAACCATAGCGCAAACTATGGACTCTGAGTGATAATGATGTGTCAGTTGTAATAAATGCAACATTCTGGTAGGAGATGTTGATAATGGGATAAGCTATGCATTTAAGGATTAGGGGGTATAGGCACATGCTTCCTGGAACTTAAAATTTAAAAAAATCTCTGGCCCTTCCATTCAATTTTACTATGAACTTAAATCTAAAATATCAAAACTTATTAAAAACAACAATTTGCGGGTTGGAGGAAATTAAGAAACATCATTCATAAAAAATATATAATACAAAAAACTCTGTCTATGAAAGCTCAGGCTAGATCATGTTCTAGAGGCATTTACTCAAGACCAATTATTATTATAATCTGTCTACTGATCCAATATGCAAAGGATATTCTTCTTCCTGAGAACAGTTGCAGCGTCTGCTAAATTTGCTGAAGAATTATCAGACCTTTCACTTAGTTTATTGAATCTTATAGTGCCATATGACTTAAAATTTGGATACACCAAAAAGTAATCTTTAGCAGTTAATTAAGTCATTAGAAATAATGTTACTTGACTATTCTTACATAACAGCCCCCTGATGTTATCTTCATCCAGCAGTATTTTAAACTTTAATCTTATGAAATGAAAGCGTATGACTGTGGTTTGTAATTTGGAAACCATCAATTCCCAGTGTATTTGGAAATCTTATGCAAATTACTGATACATGCAGCTATTTGAATGGATCTCAACTGTATTGTGCCTAGTGAAAAAAAATCGAACCATAAAAGGTTATTATACTGTATACAACATTATTTATCTTATACAACATTCCTGAAATAACAAAAATTCTAGAAATAGAAAAATGATTAGTCATTAGCTAGTGGTGCAAGATGGAAGGAGTAGTTAGGGAGAAAAGTGGCTTATAAAAGATAGCATGAGGAATTGTTGTGATGTAACTGTTCTGTATATTAACTATGATAGCAGTTACACAAATTTGCACATATGCTAAAATTACTTGGAATTAAATATACAATACCCACAAATGAGGGCATGTAAAATGGTGAAAAGGTGAATAACTTTAGTGGATTGTATCATGGTCAATTTTCTAGTTGTAATATGATATCATAGCTATGCAAGATGCTAGCAGAGGGAGAAACTGAGGTAAAGTTACTGAAGATATTTTTCGCAGCTGCGTGTGAATCTAAAATTATTTCAAATCATTTATTTCAAAAAGATTGATCATATAAGTGCAGGTATAATTCTGGGTACCTTTTTGTTTCATGAATCTATTTGCTATCCTTCTGCCAACAAATTGTTTAGATTACTGTAACTTTATTGTAAGCCTTGTAATCACGTAAGGCAAGTGTTCCAGCATTGTTTTTCTCTTTCATTGTGTTATTCTAGACCTTTGGATTCACTGTGTAAATTTCAGAATCAGCTTGTCAAACTTTTCTTTTTAAAGGCTCACACAATTTTGATTGGAGATTGAATTGTATTTAAAGATCATTTAAGGACAATTGACATTTTATCAAACCATGCTTGCATCCCAGGGATAAAATCTACTTGGTAATGGTGGATCAGCTTTTTACTTTTTTTTTTTTTTTGAGATGGAGTCTCACTCTGTCACCAGACTGGAGTGCAGTGGCATGATCTCAGCTCACTGCAACCTCTGCCTCTCAGGTTCAAGCAATTATCCTGCCTCAGTCTCCTGAGTAGCTGGGACTACAGGCACGTGGCACCACTCCCAGCTAATTTTTGTATTTTTAGTAGAGATGGCATTTCACCATGTTGGCCAGGATGGTCTCGACCTTTTGACCTCAGGATCCACCCTCGTCTGCCTCCCAAAGTGCTGAGATTACAGGTGTGAGTCACTGCACTCGGCTGGTGGATTAGCTTTTTGATGTGCTGCTGGATTTTGTTTGCTAGTATTTTGTTCAGGATATTTTCATCTAAATTCATCAAGGATATTGTCCTGAAGTTCTTTTGTTGTGTCTCTGTCAGGTTTCAGTGGCAGAATGATGCTGGCCTCACAGAATGAGTTAGAAAAGAGTCCCTCCTCCTCAATTCTTTATAATAGTTTCAGTAGGGATCATGTCATTTCTTCTTTACACATCAGGTAGAATTCAGCTCTGAATCCATCTGGTCCTGGGCTTTTTCTGATAGGTAGACTTTTTATTACAGATTCAATTTGAGAACTAAAAATTGGTCTGTTTAGGGATTTAGTTTTTTCCTGATTCAACCATAAGAGGCTGTATGCTTCCAGAAATTCATCCATTTCTTCTAGATTTTCTAGTTTGCATGCAAATTCTCTCAGCCTTTTTTTGTCTGAAAAGTATTTTATTTTTCAGACTTTGTGTATGAATAATAAGTATTCAAAAGTATTTTATTTTTCAAACTTTGCTTATGAAGCTTAGTTTTGCTAGATATGAATTACTGGTTGGATTTTTTTTTTCTTTAATAATTCTGAATACAGGATCCCAATCTCTTGTGGCTTGTAAGGTTTCTGATGAAAGGTCTGTTGTTCGCCTAATGGGGGTTTCTTTTTAGGTCACTTTCCCTGCTTTCTTGGTGACTTTAACATTATTTCTTTCAATTCGACCTTGAAGAATCTGATGTCTATATGTATTGAAGATGGCTATCTTATATACTATCTCACAGTAGCATTTCCTAAATTTAAATTTAATTTCTCTAGGAAGGTTGGGAAATTTTTCATGGATGATATACTCAAATACGTTTTCCAAGTTGTTGCTTTCTCTCCTCGTCTTTCAAGGATGCCAGTGAGTGGTACTTTTGGTCTCTTTACATAGTCCCATGTTTATTAGAAGTGGCTTATTCTTCTTTAGTGCTTTTTCCTTATTTTTGTCTGACTGAATTATCTCAGGGAACCAGTGTTTGAGTGCTGACATTCTTTCCTCACCTTGGTCAATTCTGCTGTTAATTATAAAATTCTTGAAGTGAGTTTTTCAGCTCTATCAGATCAGTTTTCTTAAAATGGCAATTTTATCTTTCATCTCCTGTATCATTGTATTGTATTCCTTAGATTCCTTAGGTTCCTTGGGCTGGGTTTTGACTTTCTTCTGGATGACAATGATCTTGCTTCCTATTCATATTCTGAATTCTATTTCTGTCATTTTGGCCATTTTAGTCTGGTTAAGAAACATTTCTGGGGAAGTAGCATGGTTTTATGGAGACAAGAAGATACTGTGGCTTTTTGAGTTGCCAGAATTCTTGTGCTGGCTCTTTCTCATCTGTGTGGGCATATGTTACTTCATTCTTTGAAGTTGCTGTGCTGTGGAGGGGATTTTGTTTTTGTTTCTTGCTTTTATCTTTTTTGATGCTCTTGGAGGTTTGATTGTGGTATAAGAGGGGTTCAGTCGACTGAGCTTATTACAGGAAAATTTTAGGGGGTCAAGGCTCAGCTCAGCACTCCTAGTCTGCATGCTCTAACTCTGGGGGGCTGGTACAGGGCCCTCATCTTTGTTCTCTGGCCCCTCAAAGTTAGAAATCTGCTGCACTGGAGGGGTTGAGGTGTTCCTTGTCCATTGGCCACAACACTCCAATGGGTAGTGTTGGCCAAAACATTTCATCAGAAGGTGGCAGCAGGATCTGTGATTGCTCATTCATGCCAGCAGCCATGGCAGCATGGTGAGGTGCACATGCATTGGTTAGGCTGGGGTCCTGGTGGAAGTGGGGCTGTGGCATTTCTGCACATGCTCACATTGGCAGCAGGTTGCAGGTGGGGATGAGATTGCAGTGTCCATGCTCACACTTATGCTGGTGGAAGTGAGGGCAGATGGCTGGCAGGCTGGGGCTGCCAACCTCTAAGCAAGTATTCACACCATCAATAGTGGCAGTGTATGGGTGGGTGGGTAGGTTTGCTTGCATCCATGTGCATATTCATGCCAGTGGTGTTGGCGGCATTGGGGGTTGGGGCCACTACTGACCATGCACTTGTTTGCAGTGACAGTGGTGGCAGCATAGGGGAGGGCAGAGCTGCTGACATCAATGCACATGTTTGCGCTGGCAGTGGTGGCAACACAAGGGATTGGCAGGGTTGCAGGCATTCATGCTGGCAGTGGCAGCACAGCTGGGTGCCCACACATTAGCATGGGGGAACAATGGTGGGTTGCACTCAGGCTGGCAGCAGAAGCAGGTTGTACATGCACACGCATGCCAATAGGGGAAGGGAAGTGAGGTCCACTTGCAAGTGCCTTCCAGCAAAGTGGTGTTGGGTGGCTGTGGGTAAATCCATGCTATAAAAGTGGCACAGGAGAGGCTGCAGTGAGGGTAGGGTGCAGGTGGGTTGGTGCATGTAAGTTGGGGCTTCTCTGCTGGAGCTTTGAAATCAGAAGCAGTCTGTCAGTGAAGGACATATGATGAGGGACCCTGTGAAGCATCCTGAGTGGTCATCTGATGCACTGCCAGTGGACATTGCCACGCAGGGACTGCAGGAGAGGCCCACAGACAGGGGCATGCTCACGTTGGACTGGCCCTGTCTCATAGGCATGACTGTCCTGTTCTGTCCTGCTCTGTCATGCTCTGGCATGAGCTTCCCAATGGCCAAACTCTATTAGAGGAAGCATGGTGAGCCTTGGGGGATGGGAGTCCCTGGTCATGCTCCACTGCAGACATTCAGGCACAAAACCCTCTAGGCTCTGCACAAAACCCTCTGGGATCCGCATAACCTGGAGTCCTGCTCCTACCATTTCTCTAAGCAACTCTTTGTGCCAGCTCAAGTGTGAGTAGGGGTTGTGGGATCCCTGCTATCCAGATTCTGGAAGTCTGTGTTGGGAACAGGCTGCTCCTCACATGTTCAGTTCATCCGTTCTCGAGGAGTCACGGGTGGGCAGAAACAAGTCATGGTGCTTGGTAGCCCCATGTAGAGTTCCCAGCTTTTTGCCCCTTCATTGAATGGAGGGAGGACGCAGATGTTGGACTTTGCATCCCTCCAAAAATCTGCTCAGACTCTACCAGTCTTTCCAATGTCCCAGTCTCTTGGTGGCAGACATTTCTCTTGGCTGCATCTAGTTGGCTATCTTGGCTTAGAGTCACTCATATATTTCAGTATATACATTTATATCAGGATTACATGTGGTATATGTTTATATCATGTTTAATTATATATTATAAGTGATATAAATACATGATGTTTTGTTTATTCAGCATAAAAATAAATGAAGTACTGAGAAATGCCACAACATGAATGAACATTGAAATCATGTTAAGTGAAAGAGATTAGTCACAAAAGTTCACATATTATGTGGTTCCATTTCTATGAAATGTCCAGATTACATAAATCCATGAAGACAAAAAACAAGATCGTTGTTACCACGAGTTAAGGGGAGGAGTAATGGGGAGCAACTTCTTAGTGGGTACAGAGTTTTCTCTTAGTGAGATGAAAATCTTTTGGAATTCGATATAGGTGACAGTTGCACAACACTATGAATGTGATGCAGGACAGTTTTAGAATAAACACAACTGCCACACGGAGGAAATTTTAAAGCTCGCTCTACTGGGATTGTGAACCCCATATTTGGGGCTTAGCCCAAGAGGCTTTGGCAAGGGAAAAATTCAAGAATAAGCTGGTGGTGTTAGGCAGCTATCTTTTATTGAACAGTACTGCTTCTTGAGGAACAAGATTAACTCATAGGCTGTGCACCCAGAGTCAACAATGTGCAGGCTCTTGGCAACTGCATTTACATTCATGTAAACTCACTTCCAGTTACACGCAGATTAAGGGACTGGCCAATTCAAATGGAGGTGTGAATTACTTAGAACTTTCTACAAAAGGGGCAGTAACTTTGGGGTGGTTGCCATGGCATTCATAAATTGTCATGGTGCTGGTGGGAGTGTCTTATGCCAATAAGCAATGAGGGCAGCTAGAGATCACTTTTGTCACCATCCACTGATTCCTGCCAGTTTCTTCACTTTAGACTTTCTGGATCAAATATTGTTTTGGTCAGCAGGGTTATCACCAGAAACAAGTCCTGCTAGTTTCCCTACCTCAAATGCAGTAAAAGCCACTGAATTGGTCACTTTACAATGGTTACTTTTATGTTATGTAGATACCTTCTAAAAATCAGCATCAAAATTTAAAATGTAAAAGGAAGAAAGAAAGATAACCTTTATCTTATATGCCAAAGATCATAAATAAGATGTCAGTCACTTCAGGCTTTGATGCCTTTTGTAATCTCAGGAACTATACTGCTCCTCAGACTGAGCTTTTATTTTTGCTTTTCCTCTTACCTAGAAAGCCCTTTGTATGCCTTATTGATTGGCTTATTACCTACTCATCCTTCAAGTGTAAGCTGTTATCTCTGTGGGAACTCTAGTCTGAACACCAGGCTGGAATAATTGCTCTAGTTCTAATTACAATATAGTGAAATTATCTGTTTGCACTCCTGTCTCTTCAAAATGTTCCTAAGTATTTGAAGGCATGAATTGGGTTTTAGTGACTTTTGCCAAGTATTAACAGTGCTTACCATATAACCTGGTTTCTTAGCTCAGGCTCCTATAACAGAATACCATAGATTCTGTGGCTTAAATTGTCGACATTTACTTCTAACAGTGCTAGAGGTTGGAATTCCAAGATCAATGTGTTAGCAGGATTGGGTTACTGGCAAGGCCCCTTCTCCTAGTTTTCAAAGCCATTTTCTTGCTGTGCCTTTACGTGGTAGACAGAGAGCTAGCCAGCTCTTGGTTGCATCTTATAAGGGCAGTAATCCCATCATGGTGTCTAATTATACTTCCCAAAAGTCTGCCCTTCTAATACCATCACATTGGGATTAAAGGTTTGGAGAAATGCAAACATTCTATACATTTTACTTGGGGATGAGAGAGACAGAGGGAGAGAGAAGGAAGGGAGAAGAGGGAGAGAGAAGGAAGGGAGAAACCAGGTTCCCAAAAAGCCAGTTTAAGTACTGACCTACTTGATAACAATTTCAGGCAAGGTACAGTCTGAAAATCCTTACTTTGAAAGCAAATCTAGAAGGAGGTTCTGGTGTGAACTAAATATTCTGTCAGAACTGCAATGATAATAACTTTATTTACATCAGATAGGGACTCTAGGTATGGCCAGGCATGGTTGCTCACGCCTGTAATCCCAGCACTTTGGGAGGCCGAGGTGGGCAGATCACGAGGTCAGGAGTTTGAGACCAGGCTGACCAACATTGTGAAACCCTGTCACTACTAAAAACACAAAAAATAGCTGGGTGTGGTGGTGTGTGCCTGCAATCCCAGCTACTCTGGAGGCTGAGGCAGGAGAATCACCTGAGCTCGGGAGGCAGAGGTTGCAGTGAGCTGAGATCACGCCACTTCACTTCAGCCTGGGCAACAGAGCAAGACTCTATCTCAAAAAAAAAAAAAAAAAAAAGAACTTCGAGTATCTTTGAACAATATCCATTAAGAGACAAGACTGATACAGGAAAAGGAAAAGGAAGCATGGGTCAAGATGTTTAGCCAAGATTTTTACTGAACTATTTCAGTATAATTTATAATTGCAATCCAGTACAGTTTGTCTCTGTTTTTTTGGGGGGCGGGGGCAGGGATTTGTGTCTTTCTTATGGTTTAGTCATTGTTTATTCCTTTATTTTTCCTTGGTTCTCTAATGAAAAATAAAATTCAAACTTACCTTCTCCACTAATTCACAGCAAATTAATTCCCTAAAACAGGATAAATAGACATGATAAAAATATTTTGTAGCATGTATTTTGTACATATAGTCTTATTTTCTCCTCTTAATTAGTTACATTAGGCAGGATTATATTTAATTTATGTGCCTATGTACTGAGGCTCAGTGAAATATAAAATATTTTCCAAGGTTATCAAGCAAATTCGTGGTAAAAACTTAAGTGGGCTATTCCTAACTTTCTCATAAGATTTAATAGTAAAGCACACTCAGAAATGCAGGGAGAGCTGAGGACTCACAGAAAATGGGAAACCCAGAAAGGATTGAGAAGTGGCCACATGAGAATATTAATCCTTCATCTTTTTGGTTTATTCAAATGATTGTGGGGTGACAACTTCAATTAGAAAGAAAATGAGTAATTTTGTAAAAACAGCATGGTCTCAGGAGTTGGAAAAATATGCAATTGAAGGCCACTTACTAGTTTTGCCATTTAATAGGTAAGGTGTTCTCAAACCTTATCTGGAAATGTGTCTTCTCATTTTCAAATGGGGATAATAGTTGTAGTATTGTGATATTACTAGGATTAAATGAGGCAATATAAGTGAAAATCTCTCTGATATATTAGTGCTCAGTAATTGTATTTCCATTTTCTGCTTTTCAATTTCATTTTTTGCTTAGAATAATGCTAAAATCTTAATTTTTAAGATGTTTTCTGAATTCTGGTCAAACCCTTTCATTATACCTAGAATCAACCTAAGAATGGAAATGAATTCATAACTTGTGTTTGAGAGGACTGAAAACCCTAGTGACCTCTTCCAGGTAAGATAGGCAAGAAATCTTTTTAATTCAATTCAGAGTAAGTAATGAATTCAATTTGTTAAAATTGATTATATTCTTCAGAAAAGTTAGATACAAATAAAATGAATCTAATAGGTAATGTGCTTCTATATAAGCAGTGTACTTTTTACTCACCTGAATCTCATATCTGAAATGTTAAAAATCATTTGAACAAAGGGAGCTAGGACAATTACAGTAGTCCCTCATGACCAGTGGGGGATATGTTCCAAGACCACCAGTGGATGCCTGAAACTGAGGATAATGCTAAATTATATATATACAGACACACACACACACACACATATACACACACATATATGTATGCACATATATATATGCACACACATATATACACACACATATATGTGTACATACATATATATGATGAAGTTTATAAATTAGGTCCACTAAGAAATTAACAACAATAATAGAAAAATTATAACAAACCATAATAATAGCTATGTGAAGGTAATCTCTCCCCATCTCTCAAAATTCATATTGCATTGTACTTAACTATTTTTGGACAGCAGTTCACCATGGGTAACTGAAACAACTGAAACTGAAATTGAAATTGTGCATAAGGCAGTACTACTGTATCTTTAATTCATTTTCCAGTACAATTTGTGTACGTGAATACTTTATTTTTACAACTAACATCTTAATTTACATGGTCCCAAATTATGTGTTTATATTTGGCAGAATATATATGGGTATATTCAACACAGTGGTACAGATAGCATATTCACTCTCTAATATGCATGTGTATAAATGTGTTGTGCATATATATGCATATATGTTAATGTATATATGCGTGCGTCCGTGTATGTGTGTGTGTGTATGTGTATAGTGTGGAGTTTCAAGTTAGTAGGCTTAGCTATGAGATGTTAAGCAATTTACCTAATCTTTCTAAACCACACTTTTTCTTATCTAATGAATATAATAATAATAATATCTAGAAGCCTGAACAACAAAGTGAAACTCCGTATCTCCAACATTTAAAAATAAAGTTAGCTGGGCACAGTGATCCTTGCCCAGCTCCTCAGGAGGCTCAAGCAGCACTTGAGCCCAGGAGGTCAAGGCTGCACTGAGTTATGCTCGTGCTACTGCATTCCAGCCTGGACAACAGAGTGAGACCTTGTCTCAAAAGAAACAGGAAACAAAACAAAACAAAAAAACTCTAGAATGGAGAGTATCTGTGGGAATTAGATAAAAGAAGAGAAAATCAACATATACATTGAAAAAATATTTATGTAACTATGCAACCATTCATTATTATTGTTCACTTTTAATCCACTGCTGTCATGGACATTTTCTTTTTCCGGTGAGGAAGCTCATTTATAACATTAGTTTAGAAACCCTTGTATCTCTCCTTTTCTTTTCACATGTGAGAACTCTCAACATACTATAGCCAAAGTCAATATTGTTAATCATTTTCCTTTGCCACAAAACCAAAAACACAAAGTCTTATTTTTTTTCTCCTGTATTTTCTTTCTTAGGTAGTGAGATCATCTCGTAGAGGGAGAAGCTGCCTATCCTCTGTGCAGAAGGGAAAACCCTCCAATAACAATGACTGTGATGGGTGTTGAAATATGCCCACAATAGACAGAATATCTTTGTGTTATGATTCCTGCTCCTGCTTTATTACAATTATTAACACTTACTGAGAGTTATATGTGTGCGAGCAACTGTGCTAAGCACTTTCCACTATTTAACTCACTTAAACTTTATAACAGCCCTATGAAATATTTATTATTTCCTTATTGCCATTGTAAAGATAAGGAAAGTGATGCTTTATGAGTTTGAAGACCTACAAGTACTAAAGTCAGAACCAGAATTTAATTAGAGTTTTTATACCCTTAACCAGCATGTCAGCTAATAGGAAAAGAAAGTTCGAATGAGGAAGAAGCCAAACCTCCAGCCATGGGTTCAGCTGACTCAGATGCCACATGATATTACAGAGTTTGTTAGGGACTTGTACAGTATCTGAAACATCATCTGGTTTCTACAACCTTGATGGTTCCCACGAGATACCATTGCTATGATATTCTAGGTTGCATTCTATGATCCACTGGGCTCTTTCTCCTAATGCGCAGTTTTTTTTTTAAAGGAATAAAACAGTGAACTTTTTATGCATTATTTTTTTCCCAACTCATTGTTATTCTCTGAGGCAGATCTTCTGTTAGTTTTGAACAAAATATCAAAAGCAAAGACATATTACATACTGTGCTGTGAAATGTTAATAAATGTGTTCAAAGTCACTGGCAAAATTTTGGCTGAAGAAAAGAAGTACATCATAAATAACACGATTTCAAGTATGTTACTACAGCCCGAAAATGTTGGAGCAAAATCAGTTCAGCTTGTTTTGTGTGGGAACCATCTGCTTTTTCTATTGTAAAGAATACCAGGCATTTGCTTTCAAGAAACTTAAAAATAACTGATAATCTGAACTTCAATGTCTCCAAAAGGAGGAGACAAACAATCCAGTTTACAAAAATTGACATTGTGTTGAAATATATATATTTGAGAACATGTTTTAAAAGCAGAGGCAATTACTTCCTCCCTCTTGGTGGTGCTCTTTGGTGAACATTTAAAATGATATACTTGCTATTTGCCAAACAAGTCAGCTTCTGGCAGTGTGGTCAGTAACTTTAGGTTAACTAATTTTTTCCAAGTAAAATTCACTATTAGAATATTTTTAAAAGGAGAAGGTAGAATAAAAGTAAAAATAAAATAATTAAAAACTCTACTAATACTTTCGTCTCTCTCATCTTATGCATTCAGCAAATTAATTTATGACTCACACTTAAAACTGTCTACTTTTTGTGAATATCTACATGCAATCCAGAAGCAGATCATGCAGCCAGTTTACAAATCAATATACTTAAGCCTTGTTTTGTTTCTTAAGTTATTTTGGGGGATGAGATGTTAATATGAGAAGAAAGGATGAAAAGAAATATCAAATGGCATAATAAATTATTATATTTTTACTTCTATTCCACTTCTTGCTTTTTAAAAGACTGTAATGTTCTCCCATCATTACAAGGTCAGGAGAAAGTATTTACACTCAAATTCTTCCCAAGCCGTGCTGAAAGTCCTCATAGATGACCTCACTATGCTCTATGAAATCCTCTTGTTACATGAAGTCAACTTTTTTACTTCTCTTCATTCGAAATTGTATAATGCTTCTGCCCCTGCTAACATCAAATGCAATGCTGGGCTACTGACATTTGCTTAAGATGTCACCATTCCTGCTGTTGAACCTGCCTTTTCTGAGGTTGCTGGTGCTTAATATTGAAAGGAGCCAACATTACATACTGTCCTAAAGACATTTATCTCGCTCCAAGTCATTTCCTGCGATCATGGTTTCCAGGATCTACTGAGGATAGTCCTCCTCAGAGGAAGATTAGTCCTCCTCTCCCAAATCCAAGCATTAGATACCTAAGGTCAAAGGGATGACAACTGTCCTAAGAGCAACATTTTCTGTGGCTGCCTAAGTGGCTAAAACCAGTGATGATCTTGTGCTTTCAGTGGCCAAGGACCTTTTGTCTCCTCGTCCTTACTACAGTTCTTCTTTCACTTTAATCCTTAGACAGATGAACCCTATCAAAACCATATTATAAGACATCCCACTCCCAATATCCAGACCATGCAGCTTGTGTCTTCTGGCAGCCCTTTCACGGTAAGAACATATACTGGGTAAATATAAGGTTTGTCATTCACGTTGGTATAATCGGAGCAATAGAATTAAATGTAAGTTACTGGTAATCATTATTTTTCTAAACTTTCAGAAACATCCTTAATATTTGTTCTTCCTATTATCAAGGGTACAGTTCTTTCCTTACCCCGACCCTAGGCTTTCAGTTTTGTCCAACTGTATATGTGATATACCTCAAGAGAATGCAATTCTACACCACTGAATGAGGAAGGCTTTTATTTGTACTAGGCACTACAGTCTTGACTAAATCATAAACGGGGCTTATCTCATTAGATTTTTCCCTTGTAAAAAATATCCCAAAAGAATTATTTTGACTCAGGATGAAAAGGAGCATACATTTCAGTAGATATATTTTCTCTCACTCTGCAAGTGCCAAAGTCCATGACTATAGGATAGGGGGAGGAGCAAAGGAAAATAACTGATATTGTGACTTAAATTTCTTTTCTTCTTTCTTTCTTCTTTCTTTCTTCTTTCTTTTTCTCTTTTTCTTGTTGCTGTTTTGAGATTGAGTCTCACTTTGTCACTCAGGCTGGAGTAAAGTGGCACAATCTCAACTCACTGCAATCTCCACCTCCTGGTTCAAGCGATTCTCCTGCCTCAGCCTCCTGAGTAACTGGGATTACAGGTGAGCACCACCAAACCCAGCTAATTTTTGTATTTTTACTAGAAGCGGGGTTTCACCATGTAGGTCGGGCTGATCTCGAACTCCTGACCTCAAGTGATCCACCCACCTCGACTTCCCAAAGTGCTGGGATTACAGGCATGAGCCACCACGCCTGGCCTGCCTTATGTTTCTTAAGCACAGCAATAAGTGCTTATATAAATTAACTCATTTGGCTACTACCATATACTTGAGATACAAGTACTAGAGCTGAGAATATTGAGGCTCAAAATGGTTAACAAACTTGCCCCAGATCAAAGTGCTACTAAGTGGCAATCTTTGAATCTCTGTCTGACTTTTCCAGGAACTTTTTTTTTTTCCTTTTTTCCTTCCTTCCTTCCTTCCTTCCTTCCACTTGCGTTTTTTGTTTATTCTTGGTATGGCAACAAGAATGCCTTATAAATCTTAGATTTTGGTTGAAAGGGTGCCATCTGTATGTGCAATGCCATGTTATCTTAAACAATAAATAATAATAAACAGTAACTCTTAATTGAATGTATCACGTATCAAGTTTGATGTTGGTTAGGAAACCGTCTTAAGAATATCATGGTAATAATTTTACCAAAAAACAAAACAAAAAAAATGAAAAGAAAATGATACTTTAAATGACTGAAACTGTTTAGAATGCACTCATGAACTCTTGTGAGTATAGGAATTAGAAATCTTTGTGTACTCATGACTAGATGTTCCTTTTCTTATTATCTAAAGTTTGCTGTAAAATAGAAGATAAACATGTGGAATACATATGAAATCATCCGTAATAAAGTTTTCTAAAAATAATTAAACTAAATATCAATGAACCTACGTTTAAGAAATCTTGTACAAGGTGGGCTAGACAATCAGACTCCATTTCTGATGGCAGAAGTAAGAAACTGAGATTTAGAAAGAACAAGATCTAGTTATGGCTCAGAGCTCTAGCACTTGGTGGATTAAAAATGCTTTTCTCAAATGATGGAGATGAAAACATGTTCGTCAGCTTTCTTGGGGACAAGAGCATGGAAGTTTCTAGAAGGAGCTCAGGAGAAGCCAATACATGGTCCAAAAGAAGATAGGAACACCGTATGCATTGCATGTCATATCTGAGATTATGATAATATTTTGTCTTGAGATCAATGGTTTTAAAAAGTGGCAGAAATGTTATATTTGTTTGTCTAATTTCTTTATTGCCATCTTCCCAGTGAGTAATAAAGATCTACTCAATATATTGGTTGTTATAAGAACACATGTTGATTTTCCTTACAGATGTTGTATGAGAACAGGTAATGACCTTTTTTTACTGCAGAAAAGGTTAGGTCATCCTATAAGGATGCCATCATATATGAGACTTAAGATGCAGCAATAGATTTTAAAGTGGCCCAATAAAAAGTGCTTTTCAGCCCAATAAAAAGCAAAAGGACATTATTAGAATTTCAGGAACTTTGTTCTCAGCCTGGCCCAGACTCTTGAACTTCAAGCGTCTTGGAGACAGCATTCATCTCTTTTGCTTCAGTAAATGTGTGGCCTTGATGAAAGGTGTTTTAATTAATTTTTCTCTGTTAATCCTCATAAAGTTGTTGGAAACACATAATAACTTCACTTTAGAAATGAATAAAATGAAAATATGAATAATTTACCCAAATTTTCACAACAAGGGAGGGTAGCTCTTGAATTTAAAAGCAGGTCAGTTTGAATCTCAAGAATATAATCTTAAGTGCTACAATATGTTATACAGTAAGAATGCTAAGATGCTATTTGCTTGTCATTTCTTGATGAACTTTCTTTTCTTTAGTCATATAATTGTGGTTAGTCTGATACTCACTTTGATTAAGAATTCTGATCAGACAGAATACCACAAAGAGGGCAATAGTTTAACCAATACTAGAATTTACATTTATTTAAAAAAACACTTATTGATTTTCTACTATGTAAGAGTTACTATGCTAAGCACCATATGAATCAACATGAACTTGATATTAAAAATAATGCAGAAAGGAAATATTACAGAATGGTTTCTGGGCTAACTTCCTATACAGACAGCCAATTCCAATATTCTTCTGGACCACCTGAACGTTTCAACTAAATTAAGCATATATAATCACCAGACATCTAACTAAGAAAGGAGGAGGCCTCTATATTGGGTACAGCAAATAAATTAGAAATATTTCAGAAAGATACAAGGTAATAGCCTTCATCTCCTCTTTACTTCATTGCTTTTTCCTCATTCCACGGTAGAATATTATTACACTTAAAACACTAGAAAATAAATGGAAAGAATGAGATGCTACTCATATATCTTGGAACAGAAGTTTGCTGAGGTAGGCCTCTGTATCAGTTATTTGGGTTTTTTTCTCATCGAAGATCATGTTAACTGAGGTGGGCATCCAAGTTTGTCCTGATTAGGCAAAGCTGGCACTTAGCAGCCTGTTACCTGATCTGTCCGGCCCCAATCTCCAAGCTCCTGTCAATTTCAAAAGGATTAGCTCTTCCATAGTCCTTCCACTCTCAAGTGTGGTAATCGTTTAATGGCATATTTCTTTCTAAGAATCGGTTGAAAAGGAAATGTATATCTGTTATTGACCTCACTGCTTTGTCTGACTTAGGGAAACACATTTAGCAGTGGTAAAAATTGAATAATGGATCTGGTGAAGTTGTGTTGCTGAGTGTGACGTAAACTCTGCTACATTACACATTGCAAGCTGCAATATACTATTTTCTGAGTATTTAAAGTTAGTCCAGCCAAAAATAACATCTACTTCCTAGGGTTATTGTGAAGATTAAATAAGCTGGTATGTGTAAAGGCTTAGGACAATATTGTAAGCACACTCAAACCTCAGCTAGTATCATTTTTATTTCATTGTGTTTGTGTTGTCAGGACAATGCAAAGCATATGAATAGTCCTCAGTAAAGATTCCTGACTAAAGAGACTGGCAACTCTTTTTCCCATTTTATATCAAATAAATGTCATAAAATTATAGCTAGAATTTAAAAAAAAGACTATCAAGACTTTTCATTTTAAGGTGGCAGAATAAGGATATGTTTTTCTATTGTTATCTCTGAAAGTAGAGGGAGGATAAGAAGTACACACGTAAACTCTTCTGTCTAACTAAGACACACTGTAACCCCACATGCAATATTTGAGGAGGGTTGTTAGGCCAAGAAAAGTTTATATCAAGCATGCCTGCTGCCACAGGTGCAGCAGACAGGATTAGGAGAATCCAAAGAGTCTCAGGCCAGGTGCCTCACCCTGAGAGACGAAACCAACTCTGTTGTTAGGAATAATGGCAACAAGAGACATGAGCTACTGAGTTTATTTCTCTGGATCCCACTAGATACTACAGATTACAACTGCTGGAATAATAAAAGAATCCACAGAAGTAGCATTAATGAAGGATTTATCCAAAGGTAAAGCAGAGAGGAAGAGAGGCCAAGTTGTGACCAGCCAGCTATCTGTCAGAATAAGGAATGTCTAGAAGAAAATCAAACCAAAGCGTTTGTATTCTCTCGTTCTCTCTCTCTCTCTCTCTCTTGCTCTCTCTCTCTCTCTGTCTCTCTCTCTCTCCCACACACACATACACACACACGCGTGCACACACACACACACTGTTCCAGGTTTTAATTTTTTCTAGATCAGAATGCTAGCCCTTCCTTCACATAAACTGCTTCAAAATAACTTTTCTCAGAAGAATGTAAATCATTCAAATACGAGTAAGAGTCTTTGGACAACAAGAGCTTAAAGCAGGCACAGAAAGAAAACAAAGACAAAATGACATGGCGGGGGAAGGACATTAAAAAAAAAGTTGCCATTGTTTGGTGATGACATTGAAGAGAAAAATTAAATGACACAGAAATAAAGGTCACTTTAAAATATAAAAAAAGAGGAGACTGAGTACAATTGAAAAAATAAATGCCAGAATGTACAAGACTAAGAAACAATTAGCAAAATAACTTAAAATAAATAAAAAGTTAAAAAACACATAAAATGGGAGATGTGGCCTCTATAAAGATGAGAGATGAAGAAAAGTAAAACAATACTTATTTGAATTTATTTAATTAGAATGCCATTCAGAAATCATTCAAAGCTTGAATCTAAGCTTTGAGGCGTCAGTACAGCATGTCTCCAGAATAACTGATTCCGAATGACAAATTTCAAGACTTTTTCGGATAAACTGTTGTGATTTCAAAGATGAGAGAAAGAGAGAGGCAGAGACAGAGATTCTCGTATGTACAGGAAAAGGTAATAAAAATAGGCAGCTCTCAGACATGTATACAAAGAAATTCCCATGTTGGAAGAGAGGTCTATTATTAAAAATCTAATCAAGATAAATTGCTAAACAGGGAATGAAGAAAGTCATAAAATAGATATTCCACACACACACAGACAAATACAGCAGTCTCACCAAGTCAGAAACAATATTTCCTTCTAGTCTGCTAGACAACATGGATTATTCCTGTAGTCTAAGACATTTTGTTGGGTGTTCTAGTTATTTGTGTACTTGGCTTTCTTGTCCATACGTAAGCCCCTCTTTTTTTGCACATAGATTGGGCTCAAGGCAAAGCTGTAACCCAATGATAAATAGTCTGAGATTACAATCAGGAATTCCATGACTTACTTCTCTAATTATTAATAATTGTATTTCATGAAAAATAAAACTCTTGGATAAACAAAGAGTTTTAAAAGGCTGTTCTGGTATGGTTTTGTGTGATAAATATTCCTCTGTGTGTAAGCCTACGTCGTGTGGAATAATGAGGCATTAATACAAGGCAGGAACTTATTCTAGGTACTGGTTCAGGCATATTTAGCACTAAGATGATGCTCCAGGGAGTCAGGCTGCTATTTTTTTAAATTACTTTAATTTCTGGGATACATGTGCAGAACATGCAGGTTTGTCACATAGGTATACATGTGCCATGGTGGTTTGCTGCACCTATCAACCCATCATCCAGGTTTTAAGCCCCACAGATATTAAGTATTTGTTTTAATGCTCTCCCTCCCCTTATCCCCTACCCCCTGACAGGCCCCAGTGTGTGATGTTCCTCTCCTGTGTCCATTTGTTCTCATTGCTATTTTTTTAAACTAAAGTTTCAGACCAGTCTCTGGGCCAGATCCATTCTCAGCTGAATATGTCCAGTGCTCATGTCAGCAGGTTGTGACAGTCACATAACGTTCCATAAAATGGGCTTCTCAGAAAGACCATCTCAGCCTTGAATATCTGTGAATGGCAATGTGAAGAAAAGCACATTAGCTTATCTCTCTTCTCTGATCTTCCAAGTTTATGAAGTAAAAATTTGCAAGGGCTACCTCTAGAGAGAAAACATGTTTCAAACCTGACCTAGTTGCTATCTCTACCTGATAAAACTATGGTTTAAGTGTATAATATATAAACAAGCAATGTGTTAATCCAAAAAAAGGAAAAAAGGGAGAAATAGAGAGCAAGAGAAAGTGGGATGGGGGAAGGAAGGAAGGAAGGAAGGAAGGAAGGAAGGAAGGAAGGTAGGGAGGAAATACCTAGGCTCAGGATCCCAATCAGACATGTTTAATTTAACATGATCTTCTTACAAAGAGGGTTAAATAAAACATAAAACATCCTGGGAACACCCAATCACATTGGTACAGTCGCCTAAGGCTGACTTTTATGGATCAATTTCACAAAACATCATCCTTACAATATCATTTTCATCAATTGATATTTATTGAGCAGCTTCTCAGGTACATGACACATGAACAGAGATGATTAACTTCCTGTTCTTTTCCCTTCTCTTTAGAAAATGAAGCCAGTACAACCTTCAAAATATCTGCCTGAGGGGAAAAACTGGATTTGCTCTCACAGCCTGAACAAACATTATTTCCAGAACTAATTTTCCACTTATCTGATTCTTGCCATCCATATTTTTAATATCCCGTGATGTCTCTGAACAATTTAAAATTGAAAGTCACTATGTACAAACTGTCACAGTCAAGAGCGTGTTTTGTGTCCATTTCATTTGTTTAATGTTTTATATTTTAAAATTCCTTTTGATGGCAATTACTTAAGCTAACCAAAGTAGCTATTGTTTTTCTCAATTTATAGGTACACATTTATAAAATTTAAGTGATTTATACTACATCTCCTTGTTTACTTGGGCTTCAAACTTTCTGTTATTAATTTGTAAATAAGGACACATGCTCACTCAAAATTACATTACATGCTGCAGAGTAATTTTATATTACTTGTCCTGTTTACCAACAGCTTTCCTTCTACAGGTTGAGAAAGAAAGAGATAATGTAAGTGTATCTAACAATAGCAAATCTTTGTTAGTACTTACTGAGCCAAGCTCTGTGCCAAATACTTTGCATTTGTGGTATTTATATTTAGAACAGACTTACGGGGTTGGCATTTGTATTAGTCTTATTTTGGATGAATTTGCTGATGCTTTTGAAAGTAAAGTTGCTGGGTCATATGGTACTTCTAGTTCTAGATCCTTGAGGAATTGCCATACTGTTTTCCATAATGGTTGAACTAGTTTACAATCCCACCAACAGTGTAAAAGTGTTCCTATTTCTCCACATCCTCTCCAGCACCTGTTGTTTCCTGACTTTTTAATGACTGCCATTCTAACTGGTGTGAGATGGTATCTCATTGTGGTTTTGATTTGCATTTCTCTGATGGCCAGTGATGACGAGCATTTTTTCATGTGTCTGTTGAGTTTGTGTCTTTTGTAGGGACATGGATGCAGCTGGAAACCGTCATTCTCAGCAAACTATCGCAAGAACAGAAAACCAAACACCTCATGTTCTCACTCATAGGTGGGAACTGAACAATGAGATCACTTGGACTCGGGAAGGGGAACATCACACACCGGGGCCTATTATGGGGAGGGGAGAGGGGAGAGGGGAGGGATTGCATTGGGAGTTTTACCGGATGTAAAGGACGAGTTGTTGATGGGTGCAGCACACCAACATGGCACAAGTATACATATGTAACAAACCTGCACGTTATGCACATGTACCCTAGAACTTAAAGTATAATAATAATTTAAAAAAGAAAAAATAATAAATAAAATAAAACGGTTCAACCACGAAAAAAAACAAAAGAAAGTAAAGTTGCCTATTAAGTGGCAGAGCTGGGATTAGAACTCAGGTCATCGGAATCCAACACCCATATTCTGAATTACTGCAATACACTTGCCCTTTTTACTTTGTGGAAACAGATAACTTATGTTTATACATCCTCCGGATATGTACATTATTTTAGATGACACATTCCTATATTTTAATTACTGGATCATCTAGACCATATAGGTAATAATTTTTAATATGTTGGTGGTAAGTATATGTTTAAACACTGAAAATCTCTGCCCAAATATTTTTAATTCTTTTACATACTCCATAGATATTTCGATTTCAACCAAATTCAACAAACATATAGTGATACACTCTATGTAGAAATAAATTATACGTGGCATTATGAGATCTCAAAGGTAAATATAACAGATTTCCAATTCTGAAGGAAAAATGACATACTACTGCAAAATTCTAATAAACAAATCTAACTGGAAATTAAATGTGGTTCTTGGTTCTGTTTCTAATTCATTCATTATATTTATAGATGTAAGTGATCTATGCCAAATAGAAGCATACAAACATCACACCAACGAGAAAACTGTTATCCTATCTACCAATAGAACAGCTCTTCAATTTTACAAAGAGCTCCCAGTATATAGCAGCAAAAAATTTTGAGAATTCCTTGTACCAGTTTACAACCCAGGACGGTCTAAAATATAGAGCAATAACAATTTTATAACTTTTCTTATTGTAACGCCATGTTATTTCTCCCATAATGTTGTTATTGGTAGCAAAATTTGAGGGAAAAATTTTGCAAGCAGTTTTTGTGGCAATTGTAGATTAACACTTTCATTATTAAGTTCTTCAGTGTTGGCTTATTTGTAGATTTCATTAATTGATAATAGTAATAATGGCTTACTATCGTTTTGCAATTATAAAAATAATGCCTCAAATTTTCACAAAGTATCTAGAACATAAAACCCTAAATAGAGTGTATCTAGTGGTGTCAGAAACTGGAAGGTTGGGATTGGACTGAGGGGTAGACAGTTACCATACAAATTACATGAAGAGGTTAGCATATAATTGGACTTTGCCCCTAGAATCATAAATTAGGGATGTATCCTCATCCTCCTACACTTGTAAGCTTCTCTTTCTTGAAAATCCTGCCTAAAGAAATAGCACCATTTTGTTGAAGTTTTAAAAATACTCTTCATAATTACATAGTATATGACTCAGACATAACCCCTACCTATAACCTCATTTACTTCTTTTTTTGTTTGTTTAGCAAACATTGATTCTACTCCGCTATGTGGTAGCATTATGCTGCTTCCATTATGTGCAATGATGAGCGGGGTCAAAACTTTCCCTGCCTCATTATAATAAAAGCCTAGTGAGAGATCTAGATGAGTAAACAGGAAATAATAACACGAAGCAATGAGAGCTATTGGTGGGGTAGTAGAGAATATCAAGAGAGTACATGTAGGGGAGAAGCACTGTTCAATGTCTGCCACGTGCATTTGAGGGTGTGTAAAAGTGATCAGGGAATGCTGTCCATATAAGCTGACAGTGCCAAGGATGCCACGGTCAAAGAATACAGAGTAGCAGATACATAGGATGAATAAGTCTAAAGATCTAATATACCATATGATGACTATAGTTAGTAGTAGTGTTTTGGATTCAGAATTCTTGCTAAATGAGTAGATAACCCCTGCTCTTTGCTTCAGGAGGGAAAAATAGGTAGCTATGAGAGATTATAGATATGTTAATTTTCTCCACAATAGTAACCATTTTACTGTATACATATGTATCTTATAACAGCATATTGTATACCTTTAAATACACACTTTTTTAAAAAAGAATGTATCTGTTCATCCAGGCAAACGTTGGAGGAAGAGAAGTTAAATGATGCTTCACTCAGAGAATGACTCACGTAAAGGCTGAGGGTTGAGAGGGGTCAAGATATTCATGACATTAGGAGTAACTGAACTGAAGGGTACACAGAGTAGGGTGAGAAGTGGGTGGCAGGTGCTCAGAATGGATAGCTGTGAAGGAGCCATGTAACAAAGGATCTTGTAACTCTCGATAAGGGAGATGCACAATATCTTAAAAGTAATGGGGATCCATTAGTTTATACAGGTGTGAGATAGGGTGTTTGTTTTTTTTGAAAGATTGCTATAGCTATAATGGGGAAAATGACTAAAGGCAGAGGCGAGAGGGGAGGCAGGAAAGTTTCTACGTATTTTTAAAATATATACGTATATAGGTACATAGAGACATACACATATATGCATATATATAATCAATATACAATGTATGTATAATTAATATTACATCATTTTTAATTCTATGTGTCTTTCTTTCTTTATACCATATGTGTCAATGATTAAATAAGTTAATTTATGAAAACAGTTTGTACATCACCTTCTCACATTAATGTTTCATGGACCTTAATTAGTGGTGATTCCACAGCACCACTCAAAGAGTGATGGGTTAGAAATAAACAGAAAATATCAGAGAACGCTAGGGATCAAATATCTGCCATTGCTGAGTGCTTGTGCTCCATTTGAGTGATGCAGAGGCCTGTGTTTCTGAGTGGCAGCAGTCTGGAACTGTGCAGAGAGGGTAGAGTGTGCAGTGACTCAGTAACTCAGTTATTTTTAAAAAATACATAGCCAGGTCAGCATATCCAATTCTATTTTTCTTCAAGGAATGCTGTAACAGGGAAATCATTCTTTCCTGTATGGAAAGAAGACATATTCTAGATTACTCAAAAGTAAAATAAGGGGTTGCAGATTCTCCCCACATTTCAATACTGTATGCCTAAGACTCAGAAATTAAAAAACCAAATGGATAATTTAGCTCAATAGCCCTCACGTTTCCCATCTGCAAATCTCTCACGGAGGGGATTAGAGAGTGTGGACAACCTCCTGTGATCTAAAACATAACAATTCATAGTCAAGTGACAAGTTATGCCCAAAACTTTGAAATATTTAGCCCAATACCGAATGGAAAGTACATCATATTGGTTGTTTGCAAAAGAAATGCTAGCATCATCTCTTGTATTCTGATAGTTATAAGTAGTTTGAGTAGAAATATCCTTTCAAAATTTGAACTATACTGAATAACATCGACAACCATATCCTCACTGACTGTATTAGATGAGAACTCATTAAAAGCATACAATTTAAGTGATCTAAAAATTCACAATGTAATCGTTGAACACAAAATAAAATATTTAATCAAAAAGTCAGTGTATAACTGAAAAATTTTCAAATGGTAGCAATTCAAAAGTTACGGTTGTGTTCCCTGTTTCCTTTATCTATTATATTTTATTTTATCCCATGGGTAAGAAGATATTATATAGCTGGAAAGTAAGGAAAAGCTAACAAAAGTAACTCAATATACTCAGTTAGTTGCTTCTATAAAAATAGAGTTATAACTCAGTAAAATTGTAGGGTACTTGCCTTTTTATAACAAGAATTTTGTTTCGATTTAGTGCTTTAGATTTTGTTTTGTCACTACCTATGACCAAATAACTTGCTATAAAGCACTTGTCATGAGGTGCCAGCACAGACTCTGCTTGATGACATAGGACCAGGGAACAATGAATGAGGGAAAAGAAAAAGAATTACAAGTGGGAAACAAAATAAAGCATGTGAAGGAAAGAATATGGAGAATAACTTGTGTAGTAACTATATCATGGTAGTCACTCAGTAGATGAAAAACTAAAAGGCGAAAAGAAAATATATGATGCTTTAATTCATGATATGGAAAGAATGCTCTGCTCTCATTTATATGAAAGAACTAAGTAAGGAGAATTCATGGACACAGAGAGGGGAGAAACAGACTCTGGGATCTGCTTGAAAGTGCAGGGTCGGGGGTGGAAGAGGATTAGAAATTATAACTTTTGGGTACTAGGCTTAGTACCCAGGTGAATAAATAATCTGTTCAACAAACCCCCATAACCTGAACTGACCTATACAGTAAACCTGCACATATATCCCTAAACCCAAAATCAAAGTTCAAAAAAGAGAAAGAATGCTCTACTCTGGCAATTTCTCCTCATTCTGTTACCTATTCCAAGGCAAGGACTTGCCTTTAACCATCCCAATGTGCGACTATTTACCTTAATACCACTTGCGTTGATGCCCACTTCGTCTTTTTTGTTTTTTTTAATTTAATAATCTCTCTGCTTCTATAATGTCAATCCAAGTAGCTTAGTGTTTTGGGAAGAATCTACTTAATTTTCAAAGTCTGTGTAACCATTATTTCACTGAAAAATATGCTTTAGTTCCTTTCTCTAACAGTCTTAAGCTAATTTTACACATTGGCCCCATTAGAAGAATTCTCTTTCTCTCTAAAGGACACCACTAAGTCCAGTACTCAGTTAGTGCAAAGAGCAGAATTGTCTTGCAAAGTGGCACAAAGCAGATCACAGAGACCAAAACTCAGTCTTACAGAAAAGAAAAAAAGATATTTTAAAATGAAGAGGAAGAAAATTTCATCTCCCTAATAAATCAAGAAGTCATAAGATATCTGTTATTTATTGTACAGGTGGAGGTCAAACTCCAACTATTTTTCAAGAAAAAAAATACCAGCCTTTCATTTCAATTAACCTTATAAAGCAGTCCATAAATGTCTTTGAAAAATATTCCTGGCAGCAGGAATTGTTTTAAAGGAAGTTTTTTACTAAGATAAATGGAGACCTATGCTGAGTTTAGCGTTCAATCAACTTTCCAACTTAAGCATTTGAAAGATGAGTTTCCTGAAATATACTTCAAAGCCTGATTTGAAGACCCTGATTATCTCCTTTAAGGCACCACACAGGGAATGTCCAGAAATCTTTCAAAGAACAAAGTCAGCCTCCAGAAGCAATGCCCAAGTTCTTTTTTCCCTTTTTGAGATAGTAAAGATAAATGTATTATATGTGGCTTATCACATTATGTAAATTACATATGTCTAGTGTTTAACTTATTCCAAGGAAGAACTGTTGTAGAATTCTGTGGTTCTAAAAGTAACAATTTAGAAAATGGACAAAATTTTTATTTTGAGCTAATTAATCTAATTGAAGATCCAATTATCATATTATACATATACTAAATGTTTTTATAACAAGGTCTTATTATTTCAAAGTTATCATTAGTTGAAGATATTTTGAAATTTCCTTGGGAAAGTAAAAATAAATTGAAGAGCTTGGTACATAAACAGGAAAGAAATAACAATCTATATAAATTTAAATATGTTTTATATTTTAAAAATAGCATCATGAAAACCAGAAATAATACCACTATTTTAGTTATTGAATTTAAATCTTACTATTAATTAAAATTCTAAAATTGCTGATGAAAACATATAAAGATCTACGCAAATGAATGTATTTGTTCCAACCATGAATGAACATATGTTTCAGGGTTATATCTAAGGCTGATCCTTATTTGTGGAATAAGGGTTATGTAAGTTGATATAAATAAGGATAATACAAATCATATAAGTTGCTCGTAATACCTTAAGTGTAATGAAAGTATATTTAAATTTTATATGTATTCCAAACTCAAACTTGTTTCTATTGATTACAGTCCTTACAGGTAGAGGGACACAGAGAGAGAGAAGGAGAGAGAGAGAGAGGCAGGGAGAGAGGAAAGGAAGGAGGAAGAAAGAATTTAAAACACAATATTATAATTAAAATATTCACTATTATAGAAGAAGCATTTAATTTTAGTAAGTTTCAAGGACTTTTATAAATTCATAAAACAACATGGAATCTAGAAGAACTAAATCAGACTACATGAGTAAGTCACCATTATGTATTCATATTCTAAACCAGGTGTAGTACCATAAACTTAAGATATAGAACATACTATTGGAATTAAATTGTAGAAAGTTCTTTAAAGATAAAGATTAGAATCAATGCAGGTCTTTACACAAATACTGGCTGTTTCATAATAAAAAGGTATCATTATTACTGGAGATAGAAGACACTAGAGAAAACTATTTTGTAAGTTTATTTTAAAAATCTTCAAATGGAAGCTTCAGTGGAGCCTGCAGATGGGAGATGCTACAGGCCGGACTGCTGTTCTTCATAAAAATGATTTTAACCAACTCCAGATACTCATTTTGGTACATATATGAATTTTTGAATGCTAGAATATTTTCCCCTTAAAAATCATATGAGTTACCCACGATGCCTTGGGTTTAATGTGAGTATATTAAAATCAGTGTGTATTCCAAACTCAAACTTGTTTCAATTGATTCCAGTCTTTACAGATAGAGGGACACAGAGAGAAAGTGAGAGGAAGGGAGAAAAGAAAGGAGGGAGGAAGAAAAGAAGAGGTTTTCCTGCATCCACTAAAACACATCTCATCTTGATATCCAGCTGTTGTTGAGTGGTTTAAAAATCCTTTTTGCTGACTGGGTTATGGGGAGAGACGTGAGTTGCTGTGATGTCATATCAGCCATGCAGAATGAAACACATGCTGAAAATACCTAAAACAAGTTTATCTCTCACTGCAGCTGAGAATGGTGCTGGTGGAGAGAAACAATTCAGAAATGGTTTACAAGAATTCATTTCTACATATAACAAGGACCACCATGAAAATACATAGGATCATTTCCATTATCAGTAATAAAAAATGATGCATAAGCAAGGCAAATATGTAATTAGACTGAAACATGACAACTAGAGATTAGACTAAACTTCCATGAAATTGACAATAGACAATGCTACTGATATTTTCTGGAATTTTGTAACCACTGGCCTGACATGAAATGTTACATTATGCATCAATTTATTTATCAATTTGTTTATTTCACTGGGATTTTTGAATAACCCTATGCAAGACACACAACTACAAGATGTGGCAATTCAAATATAAAAATGATGGCATGCATCCTGCCCTTAGAGAGTTTACAACCTAATGGGGGATAAGAGGGAGATAAGCTCTCCATATAAATGATTATAACGCAATGAATTACATAGTTAGTGTTATGGCCTGAGTACAGATAAAGTACTGTATGGTTTCACCTGAGAGAAAGTTTGATTATAGTTGTGAGATAGGAATGTTTCACTAGAAGCTTGTATTTGAACCAGGACTTAAAGGGTGGGTCCGTAGCCTAAGTGGGGCAGGGTACTCCACATCAGCTGCTACAAAGGGAGAAATGCTGTAGATACAGGAATCTACAAGAATCAGAATGGATATATAGCGAAAAACAATTTTGGAGCTATCTTAGATTTAACTTGTGTATATCAATTAACTCAGCAATTTGATGTCTCAGTCACTAGCCTTAGAAGCATTCACCCATGTATACAAAGTGACAGGTGCAAAGATGTTGCAGAGTTTTAAGATCATGTTGTTAAGTGAGAAAAATGCACAGAGCCCAGATAAAGTATGGTGTCATTAGCACCAAAAAAGTTACACAAAAATAATTTTTCTTATAGGTGTGCATATGTGATTATGCAGACATGTATGTTTTCTGAAAAGAAACAAATCACATTGATAGCATTGGTTTTCCTCTGAGAAGTGTAACAGGATGGAGGAAACGACATTCTTTTTTTCATGCACAGAATGAATTTGTTCATTTCTTGTGTAATCAAAATCTAGTTAAAGAGTAATGGATACGAAAGATTACACTTAGATAAATAATTTACTTTCCTTCATATAACTAAAAGCAGAGGCACTCTCATTTTTTTTCCAGTCTGCTGGAACATGTTTGGTTTCTTTTGATCTTTACAGATTACCTGCTTAACTGTAGGTAAATATCCTTGCTGCCTGTTATTTAGTGTCTTTCTTAGTAAAGTATAGCTAACGGTAATCTCTTGCTTAGCTACAACAAAGGTATCTTACAAGAATTTAATACAAATACATCATAAATATCAAAAGGTGAACCCGTGGAGAATAAAATAATGTCAATTATTCTTAATTTTCTCCTTCTTAATTTATGTACATACTCTCTTTGAAACTTCATGACCAAATTTTTCTATGTGTCACTTCACAAGGTGTTAGAATTCCAATTAATAATAAAAACTGCTGGGAGAAGATGAATAAACAAATGCATCACCATACTGGACCCTGGCCAAGATCCCAGGATCATTTCTCTGTCAAAAAATGCTATGAATTCATTTCAGGTGTTCAAGGTCAGGACCTCTGATTTGCGTCTCATTTGAAACCATGCCCTCTGTCAGCCAATAGGTCTTAACAGTGTTCTAAGCCTGACTGAAGGGGTCTGAGCAGAATAGAAGGTGCTGCTGATTTCATTTCCTACTTCTTTCCACTCTCTTTAGTGATCCCCTTTTCTCCCTGAAGAAATCTTTGAAGTGGAGGGTGTTAAAACCCTGGGTCCCTGGTAATGGCAGCCTGGTGCTGCTGAGAGCAGAGAGATTGAGCGCCAGTTATGAGTGGATCAGTCACTGCAGCAAAGGGACAGAGACACAGAGAGGATTTCTTCACAGAAGCTGCTGAATTTGTCACAAAGAGCATACTCCTGTCGATGCACTATTTTTTGGTAATATTTAGAGGACTTTAGCAATTATATTTGAGATGGAGAAAATTAGCATGGCCTTGAATTTTATTTTAACCTGTAAAATATTTACGACTGCCTAATATATCTTTCTAAATAATGTAACTTGCCTTAATTAGACATACTTGCCTCATTTAAACCTTTGGTTCCTGGACTTCATTCTGTATTTTGAATTGTTAAATTCAAAAATCTGCTAACTTAGCAATTGGTCTAGTTATAGTACTTTTCCCATACCTGAAATATTGCCCACTAGTCAAAGAACCCTGGAAAGGTACATTTGTAAAACCAGAAACCTTGGCTTTTTGATTACCCAGTTATGTGCATAAAGATATTCATACTAACACAACACTGATGGCCAGTGGGCAAGCATTGTCCAATTAGTATCAGACCCCAGGAGCGATACCTTATTTGGCACTTCAAGCTGGCACTGCTTCTCTGTGTGCTATTATAGGAAAAAGCTGAATGCCACAACAGGGAGGCATTTTGTGCCATCAACGCCAAAGTAAGATTTAGACCAGAGCATTTGCTCATCCATATGTTTTTAGCAGGGTTGTAATTTTCATTTTTCACAAAGGTAGGAAATCTGCTCTGTAAAGAATGATCCTAAAATTATTTCTTTCTTCCCTTTCGGAGGTTTACTTGTGAACATAAACACACAGAAAAATCTCCTGAATTGAAAGGAATATTTTATTTGAATTTGTTATATGTGAGCTGGTAGTTATACTATTTTCAAGTTAGAGTTTAGAGAGTGTCCTGAGGTGTAAATCTGTTTAGCTGGCTTTGAATTTAACAGTGTGAGTGTGGTGGATGAGAATGGGATGGGTACACTATTCTAACTGCCTCAAAAGTGAAAAGAGGGCTCTAGTAGAGGAACAGAGAATTGTAATAATAGAGCTTTGATGACGGAAGGAAGGGCCGCCAAGAAAAGAAAAGAGAAATCAGTTCACAGATAAAGGACGAATTAATGAGGCTGAAACTGCTCTGGGACAATAAAGAAAATTTTGCCTCTTCTCTTTGCTTATATGCTGATATATATGCTAAAATAATTGTGACTTCAAATGACTTAATTTAGGAGACAGATAAAGATTATTATATCCAACTTTCAATGAAAAATCATAACTAAAGTAATGTCAAATATCTGTATTTGATAAAGGTAAGTACTCCAAACAAGCCACAGGTTAAATTAAAGCAATAGAAATTTGAATATTTCACCTCCAGCTAGTTCAATATTGAGGGCTAGATCAAATCTTTTTTTGAGGTTCCTTTAATGTCCAACTGCTGTGACTTTCAGACAAATACTAATAACCAGTAGCTATTTCTCCATACAGTCCATTAATGGGTTGTCAAAGAATATAAAATAAGCATCACTTCACTTATTCTTGCCACCCTCTATCCACAAGGTGAAGCCAGTTCATTTTATAATTCAGTTGTATTCAACTTAGTTAAAATGATAAAATGATCATATGTCATTGCTTCATGTAAGCTGAAAACAAATACTTGCTATTCTGTCTTCTCTCAAGATACAACACACTCATCTCTTCAAATGTAAACCTCTTTGGTTGCACAGTTATAAAGAACACCATAAATCTTTGTCTGTATCAAGAAATTACTTAATCCCTTCCTGATTTAGTGTATTAATGATAACACATACTATTTTAATTATAATAAAAGGCCTTTTTTGTAGAACATGTGGTTGGGTACACAAATATAGTCATAAATTAAAGCCTAATTTAAATGACTTATTTGTATACACACACACACACACACACACACACACACACATATATATATATATAAATTTTTATAAATAGTAAAAAAAAAAAAAAAACTGTTTGGCCTCAAAGATAGAAACTGCCCAAGATGGGACCGAGCTAGTTATATCTGATAGTGAAACCTGGTAATTCCAACTAAATTAATATTATATTGTTCTGATATATATCTTAAGGATATTTAAGGTTATTGTTTGCTGTCATTTCTGCATTCTAAAATAGGCAGTAAAAATACTGGCATTCCAGTCTTGATTGAACATGATCATATTCTTATTTATTGTGTGCTTCTTTTTTCTCTAAGACCATTGGATAATAATTTTATTATTTTTTCAATGAAAAACTTGGGGTAGTTTATTGATGGGTACACCAGGATGATTAAAGAACAACCAAATAGCTGTGTGAATGGGAAAAAGATATCACTTTCCTAGTTTCATGTTCTTTAGTTTTAACTTCTGATTGCCAAATGTTCCTTCCATGGATTTATACATGCTTTTACAAACATCTGTCAACATACTACTTGTTGTTAGTAACCATTAAAATAAGTTGATCTACTTAGGGTAGATAATTTTTACTCAAACTAACTACTGGGCTCATTAGACACACTTAAATACCGAAAGTAAAATCAAATATCTTTTCTTATGGCATGATAGAGTAACTTGTACCACATTATATTTCCATTATAAACAACTATAAAACAGGACAAAATATACAAAGTAATATTTTTCAGACTTTGGAAAAGAGGAAGTGCAGAAACATCATTCCCAAGCGAAGACAAACACAGGAGGTATTCCCCATGGTTACCCCAGTTGTCTGCCTTGAAGCATTGTTCAGATAACAATATAATGAAATGGAGCCTAAGCAAAGCAGGGTAATATTAATAAGCTGAAGAAGCAATAATCTGACCCCAGACCTAAAGAAGTGGCTGGAATTTGCTGTGTAGGGTCTTGAAAAGGAAGTTGCTGCACAAAGAAGGAGTTCTATGTATTTGCAGACGGATCTACTTAAGTCTTTGTACAAATACTATACTACACATATGTAAGATGAAATTTAATGAATTGTAGCCAAAAAAAAAAAAAAAAAAGTTACGGGTAAGCTCAGCACTGAACAGAGATCTCAGAGGCCACAAAGTACAAGGAAACATAAGAATTTCAGTCTGACAGAGTAGGGAGAATATGCTGAATACCCCAGGTTTTCAACTGAGATTCCAAAAGTTCATGCTATAAAAGGAGAACTACTTGAGAAATTCATTAAGACGTAACCTATACTTATCCTTACAAAGCTTTAAATCAATCATAATTAGTCGCATATTAATCCACAACTAAATTGCTTCTTAGAATGAAACTCAATACTTTTTAAAGAAAGACAAAAAAAAAAAAAAATCCAGACTTTGAACACTATAGCATTGAAAATGATTTTTAAAAACATAAAAAATGCTAAGCATATAGAGAATCAGAAAAGTTTTGCCTATAATTAAGAAAAACAAAAACAATAAGAATAAAACCACACATAAAATCTGTATTTATCTGTTCTCATGCTACTAATAAAGACATATCCGAGAAAGGGTAACTTATAAAGGAAAGAGGTTGAATGGACTCAAAGTTTCACACGGCTGGGGAGGCCTCACAATCATGGCAGAAGTTGAATGAGGAACAAAGTCACGTCTTATGGGGTGGCAGGCAAAGAGAGGATGAGGGCCAAGCGAAAGGGGAAACCCCTTATACAACCATCAGATCTCGAGAGATGTATTCACTACCATGAAACTAGTATGGGGAAAACTGCTCCCATGATTCAATTATCTCCAGCAGGCCCCTCCCACAATATGCGGGAATTATGAGAGCTATAATTCAAGATGAGGTTTGGGTGAGGACACAGCCAGACCATATCAAAATCCTAGCGAAATGATATAAGGAATATACAACATCAATATTTAGTCAATTTTTAAAATAACAAATATACTGTTTGAGAAAAATAGTACTCTCTGTAAACTAATAAAAGAATAAAACAAAATGAAATAAAATTTATTGAACTTAAGGATAAAAATATTTAAATAAAATATATTGGATGTAATAATAGCAAATTGAAACCTGCAAAGGAAGAAAATCAGTGAAGTTTAAAGAGGTGGCAAAAGAAACTACTCAAACAAAAATTTGAAGAGAAAAAAATCTGTTAGAAAATAAAAAGTTTGTAATTTATGAGAAAATATGAAGAATTCTAACATTTTGGTTATTGTAGTATAGGAAGTAGGAGAGAGAGAGACGAATAGAAAAAATAATTGAAATAATGCTAAAAATTGTTCACTTGTGATAGAGAATATCCACTCACAGGTACAAAAATCTCAATGAATGCTACGAAACCTAAGCAATGAGCAAACCTTACCTACCATATAAGAGTCAAAGTGCTAAAAAACAAAAATAGAAAATTTTTAAGACAACAGGAAGCTAAAGAAATTATGTGTCTGAGAACAGTGATAAGAGATACTAATAACTTCTCCTCACTAATTAATGCAAGCTCAGACCTCCATAGACTAACATCTCTAAAATTTGGGGGTGGGGGAAAATTGCCATTCTAGAAATCCATACCAAGTGAAAATGTTGTTACAAAAAGGAAGACAATGTAAAGACATTTTAAAATAAACCAAAGATATATTAATTTGTGACTAGTAAATATGTAATGCAAGGAATGTTATAAATAAATCTTTATGTACAAGGAATAGAATGCCAGGTTCAATCTGCATCTACACAAAGGAATTAAGAGCACCAGATATAATAGATATGTGTGAAAATATAGAAGACTTTTTTTACTGTTTCCTAATTTCAAAACAATTGACTACTTAAAACAAAATATGTTAATAATATATTCTGGGGTTTGTAACACATAGAGAAGTAAAATGTGAGGTTTATAATATAGACAGAATTAAAATGCATGACTACAACAGCACAAAGTAAGCAAGGGACGCAAGTGGCAGTAAACTGCCATAGAGTTTTTACATTATACATTAAATTATATCAGGTGCATTTTTAAATTTCTAAAACAGGCTGGAGGAGGCAGAGCAAGATCGCAGAATAGAAAACTCCACTAATCGTTCTCTTACCCCCACTCCCTGCAGGTACACCAATTTAACAACTATCTACACACATAAAAAAAAAAAAAAAAAAAAAAAAAAACAACTTCATAAGAATCAAAACTCAGGTGAGCCCTTATAGTACCGGCGTTTAACTGCATATGACTGAAAGAGGAACTGAAGAGTTAGAAAAACAGTCTTGAATTGCCAATGTCACCTATTATCCCTCAACCCAGAGCAGTTGCAGTGAGGTGCATTTCTGGGCTTTAGGGGAGGGAGAACACAGCAATTGTGAAGCATTGAACTCAGTGTTGTTTTGTTAGAGCAGAAAGGAAAACCGGACCAAACTCAGCTGATGCCCACCCATGGAGGGAGCATTTAAATCAGCCATAGCCAGAGGGGAGTCAACCATTCCAACAGTCCGAAGTTGAGTTCCCATGAACCTCACCACTGAGAGCCAAAGTGCCTTTCAAAGTAGACGTGAAAGCCAGCCTAGCCCACAAGGACTGTAACTCTTAGGGGAGTCCTTGTGCTGAACTTGACCCAGAGACCCGACTGAAGGGCCATGCAACATACTGAGACATCAGTTGGGGCAACCAAGGGAGCACTGACATCACTCCTCCCTCAGCCCCAGGCTGCACAGCTCTCTGCTCTAAAAGAGACCGCTTTCTTCCACTTGAGGAGAGGAGAGGGAAAAGTGAGGAGGACTTTATTTTACATTTTGGATACCAGCTCAGCCACAGCAGGACAGGGTAACCGTCAGGGTCGTAAGACCCCCATTCCAAACCCTAGCTCCCAGACAACATTTTCAGACATAACCTGGGCCAGAAGGGAACCCAATGCCTTGAAGGCAGGGCTCCATCCTGGCAGCGTTCATCACCTGCTAACCGAAGAGCCCTTGGGCCTTGAATAACCGGCAGCAAGACCCAGGCACTATGTCAAGGGACTTGGGTGAGCCTCTGGGATTTGCTGGCTCTGGGAGAGAGTCAGCACATCCTCAGCTGTGGTGGCTGTGGGGAAAAGTTCCTTCTGCTTGAGAAAAGCAGATGGAAGGTAAAGGGGACTTTTTCTTGCACTGTAGGTGCCACAGGGAGGTAGAGCATCAAGCAGGCTCTTTGGGTCCCTATTTTCAGGATTTGACCCTTGGAAAACATTTCTGGACCTAACCTGAGCCAGAGGGGAGCCCACTGTTATGGAGGGTGAGTCTCATGTCAGACAGTCACCACAAGCTGATTTAAGAGCCATTGGGACATAAGGGAACAATGATGGTAGTAACATGAGAAGGATGTGCACTTTTATTACTGTTATTCAACATAGTACTAGAATTCCTAGCTAGAGCAATCAGACAAAAGAAAGAAATAAAAAGCATCCATATTGGAAAGGACTAAGTCAAATTTCCTTGTTTGCAGATTATATGATCTTATATTTGAAAAAACCTAAAGACTCCACAAAAAATCTATTAGAACTGATAAATTCAGTACAATTGCAGAATACAAATATCAACACACAAAAATGGGTAGCATTTCTACGGGCCAACAGAGAGCAATCTGAAAAACAAATTTTTAAAAATAATCCCATTTACTATAGCCACAAATATAATTAAATACATAGCAATTAACTGAAGAAATGAAATCTCTCCATAACAAACATTAAAAAACACTGATGAAAGAAATTGAGGAGGACACCAAAAAAATGTGGAAAAATATTCCATGTTCAAGGACTAGAAGATTCAATATAGTTAAAATATTTATACTACCACAAGCAATCTACAGATTTAATGTAATCCCTAACAAAATGCTAATAGTATTCTTCACAGATACAGGAAAAACAATACAAAAAATTTATGGAACAACAAAAGACCAAGAACAGCAAAATCTTTTCTAAGCAAAGAGAACAAAACTAGAGCAATCACATTGCCTGACTTCAAGTTATACTACAGAGCTGTAGTAAACAAAACAGAATGGTACTGGAATAAAAACCAACAAACAGACCAAGAAAACAGGATAGAGAACCCAGAAACAAGTGTCCATGTTTACAATCAATTCATTTTTGACAATGATGCCAAGAACATACTCTGAGAAAAAGACAATCTCTTCAATAAATAGTGCTGGGGAAACTGGAAATACATATGCAGAAGAATGAAACTAGACCTGTATCTCTTACTGTATACAAAAATCAAATTAAGATGGATTAAAGTGTTAAATCTAATACCTCACACTACAAAACTACTACAAGAAAACATTATGGAAATGCTCCAGGACATTGGTCTGGAGCAATGGTGAAAACGTATCTTCAGCAATACCCCACAAACATAGGCAACCAAAGCAAAAATAGGAGAAAATATTTGCAAACTATCCATCTGACAAGGGATTAATACTAGAATATATAAGAATATAAACGGAGCTCAAAAATCTCTATAGGAAAAATATCTAATAATCTGATCAAAAACTGGGTAAAATATTTGAATAGACATTTTTCAAAAGAAGACATATAAATGGCAAATAGGCATATGCAAAGGTGCTCAACATCATTGATCATCAGAGAAATGCAAATCAAAACTACAATGGGATGTCATCTCACCCTAGTTAAAAAGACCCTTCTCCAAAGAAACAGGCAATAGCAAAGCTGGCAAGGATGTTCAGAAAAGGGAAGCCTCCTACACTGGTAGGAATGTAAATTAGTACAATTCCTCAAAAAACTGAAATTAGAGTTGAGCTACCATATGATCCAGCAATCCCACTACTGGGGATATACCCAAAAGAAAGGAAATCAGTATATCAAAGAGATACCTGCACTCCCATGTTTGTTGCAGCACTATTCAAAATAGCTAAGATCTGGAAGTAACGTACGTGCCATCAACAGATAAAAAAAGAAAGAAAATGTGGTACATATACGTAAGAGAGTACTATTCAGTGATAAAAAGGAATGAGAGCCTGTTACCCGCAACAATGTGGATAAAACTGGAGATCATATTGTTAAGTGAACTAAACCAGGCACTTCTAAACATTTCATGTTCTCACGTATTTGTGGGATCTAAAAATAGATTGAACTCATGGACCTAAAGAGTATAAAGATGTTTACCAGGGGTGGGAAGGGTAGTAGAGGGAATGGGGGAAAGCAGGGATGGTTAATAGGTACAAAAAATAGAAAGATTGAACAAGATCCTCTATTTCATAGTACAACAGTGTGACTATTGTCAATAATAACTTAATTGTACATTTTTAAATAACCAAAAGAGTGTAACTGGATTGTTCTTAAGAGGAAGTAGAAATGCTTGAGGAGATGGATACCACATTCTTCATGATGCGATCATTTCACATTGATGCTTGTATCAAAACATCTCATGTACCTGACAACTATATAAACCTAATATGTACCCCCAACAATTTTTTTTAAATTAAAAAATATAAGTTGGGTGCGGTGGCTCATGCCTGCAATCCCAGCACTTTCGGAGGCCCAGGCAGGTGGAGCATGAGGTCAGGATTTCCAGATCAGCCTGGCCAATATGGTGAAACCCTGTCTCTACTAAAAACATAAAAATTAGCTGGGCGTGGTGGCGTGCACCTGTAGTCCCAGCTACTCGGGAGGCTGAGGCAGAAGAATCACTTGAACCCAGGAGGCAGAGGTTTCAGTGAACTGAGTTGGTGCCACTGCACTTCACCCTGGGCAACGGAGTGAGACTCCGTCTCAAAAAAATAATAATAAAATAAAAAATATAGTAAAACAAATTCCTAAAACAGTCACTTAAAAACAATAAAGAGGAAAAGCTAAATGAAGATAAAATATTAAAATACACTTAATATATTGAAAAGAAGGAAGAAAAGGAGAGAAAATAAAATAAAAATATGAGGGAAAGACATAAAGAGAAAGTTAATAGCAAGATTTTACACTGGAAGATAATAATATTAATTTAGTATATCAAATACATGTGGTGTTCCACTTTCACTAGACTTAAGAAAGCTAAGAAGCAATCTTAGTTTTAGAAAGTTTTTGAAATTAGAAAGCAGAAGAAGCCATTCCCACTCTAATAGCAAGTTACAACCAGGATAATCTATTAAATAATAACTTGTTTTGAGCCAATCAGACACATGCAGTTGCAAGGCAACTAAATTCCATACCTGAATTTTGAACTCCAGACTATCAGGTTCTTACAAGAAAGACGGAAGGCAGCTGGGCGTGGTGGCTCATGCCTGCAATCCCAACACTTTGGGAGGCCAAGGCAGGTGGATCATGAGGTCAGGGGTTCGAGACCAGCCTAGTAGACTTGGTGAAACCCCACCTCTACTAGAAATACAAAATTAGCCAGGCGTGGTGGCAGTTGCCTGTCATTCCAGCTTCTTAGGAGGCTGAGGCAGGAGAATCTCTTGAACCCATGAGGCGGGGGTTGCAGTGAGCTGAGATCGCGCCACTGCACTCCAGCCTAGGTGACAAGAGTGAAACTGCATAACAGAAACAGAAACAGAAACATAAAATAGAGGTTAAAACATTTTTAAAAAACAAAGCACATTGAAGAACTGTGAGGCAATATTAAGGGTTCTAATATTTGCGTAAGTTGGAATTCCACAAGTGAGCTGTTGGAGTGGGGCAGGAGAAATATTTTTTAAAAAATAATGGCCAAACATTTTCTGAACTAGATGAAAATTATGAACACAGAGATCCAAACATACAAAATGTGATGAAAATTATATCAAGTACATAACGGTTAACTGCTTAGAACAGTTGATAAAATGAGAAAAAAAGTCAGAAAAAAAGCAGATGCAATATGTAAAGATGAACAAAGGTAAGGAAACAGAAAACTTTCAGTAGAAACAATGCAATGTAGGAGACAAAGGAGCAACACCTTTAAGTCCTAACAATAATAACAAATAAAAATTTGTCAACTTTGAATTTTACCGTTATTGAAAATATATCCTCAAAACAAAGGCCAAATAAAGACTTTCTCAGGTATACAAAAGTGAAATGAATTTATGTAGAAAGCACTACAAAAAGTGCTAAAGGAAGTTCTTAAGGCAGATAGAAAATGATACTAAGTGGAAACTTGGAACTATACCAAACAAAACAAAAATAAAAAAAAAAGGAAGTACACGGGAAACAATTATGAAAAATGTGAGTAAATATATAAGGTTGTAAAAAAATAATTGTTTAATGTAAAAATAACAACAAAGTACTGTGTGGCTTGTAACATGTGAAAAAGTAAAACAAGTGATAGCAATAATAGAAATAATGGAAATGATAAAAAAATTATGTACAGTTCCTACGCTACACACGAAAATACAGAATAGTATTTGAATGTGGGCTGTCATAAGTTAAAGTTAAAAATCCTAAATAAATTATATTCATCTGCTAAATAAATAAAAAGAAATTAGAAATGATAAATAAGAGTGAAGATAATATTCAATCATAAATAATATTGAATTAATTAAATCAAAACCAGAAGAAAAGATATTTTACAAGTAATACATGGAGATGAAATAAAACAACTAACAAGATAACAAATATCAACTGACTGGTCATGTAAACAAGAATAAGAACATAGATTATTGATTTCAGGAATGAAAGACAGGACATCACCATACATCACAGAAACATTAAAAAGCTAATAAGAAATCATCATGAAAACATTTATTCCAGTAAATATGTTAACTTAGATAAAATGGATTATTTTAAAGACTCAAATTAGCAAAGCTCATTCAACAGGAAATAGATAAGAGAATAATTCTGTATTTGTAATAGAATTAAATTATTAATAATAAATAACTTTCACATGGAGAACTCCAGGCCAAGATTGTATTACTGATGAATACTATTCATACTAAACATTAAAGAAGGAGCAAAAAGAAGGAAGGGAAATTATAGGTAAACTTGTTTAGCACATGGAATAGGAAGGAACACTACCCAGGTTTTTTTTTTTTTTTTTTCTTGTGAGATGGAGTCTCGCTCTGTTGCCCAGACTGGAGTACAGTGGCATGATCTTGGCTCACTGCAACCTCCACCTGCTGGGTTCAAGCAATTCTCCTGCCTCAGCCTCCCGAGTAGCTAGGATTACAGGCATGTGCCACCACATCCGGCTAATTTTTAATTTTTAATAGAGATGAGGTTTCACCATGTTAGTCAGGCTGGTCTTGAACTCCTGACCTCGTGATCTGCCTGCCTCAGCCTCCCAAAGTGCTAGGATTACAGGCATGAGCCACTGTACCCAACCACCCAGGTCTTTTAATGAGACCAACAATACTCTGTTAAGATTCAGAAAAATACATAGCAGACAAAGAAAATTTTAGAATATTCCTTATGAACATTGAGGAATATTCATGGCCAATTGTTAAAATTATATAATTGTAATATTCAAGATACATGCATGTCATTGTATGTAATTTTATACCTTAATTTAAAAAGTCACATTAGAGAAAGAAAAAGATGTACTTAACTTATCGATATTTTTCATTAGTATAGTTCCTCAGAGAGCACAAAATTCATCATGTGAACCTATACGCTTTTAGTTTAAAAGCAGAAATAGCAACATGAATGCAGTTTTCTATTTTATTAACTAATAACAGTAATGAGAAAAATGAATATGGAACTTGATACAGAACAAGATATCTGCAATTTGAGTAAAAGGAAATGTTATTGACTTTTTTTCCATCTATTATATACGACACCCTAAAGAAACGTCTGAATCTGAAGATTGGGTAGGATATGTTTCAATGTCTTTACACATTTAGGTTAATTAAAAATGGGATTTACTGCAAGGAAATGCAAAAGTTCCCTTTGCCTATAAGTAATTGAATTCTGTCCACAATCTCTAGAGATCTTCTGACAGCAGTGTATAATCCAAGCCATAGAACTTATAGGTATAATTTCAATTAGATCTTGGTCCTTTGAGCTTTCCACAAAATTTATTCATCTCTTTTCTTTCATATTTTCAAAGTAGTTTCATGAAGCATTTCAATACTTCAACTTTGAGTGCTTTATTATCATAACATTTTCTTTATGAAAAGGAAATTCCTCATTCGAAAAACAATTTAAATTTTTAAATCATCTTCTTTGCTGCAAATAGGTAAGGTACTCTACTGTTTGGTTAAACATGATGGCTCTATTCTAGTACTGGAAAATACAAATGACAATCTTCTATGATCACTAAAAGAGATCACAGAAGATCAGAGAAGACATCGCATTCTTCTACTCGCCAAAGAACCCACATAATTTTACAATGCTGTTTTATTCAGATTCATCTACTTGATTTGAAAGATCCTTTGCTTTTTCTTTGTGAAAGACCTCAATGTTAATTTTTCTGTGAAGTTTGTCTGACAACTTTCCATACCCCAAAGTGGAAAGAAAATTCTCTTCCCTACCCTGTTCCACCAGATTACTTTGTAAGCATATGTTACTTCTTAGGATATTTTATCTAGCTTTTTGTTTCAATATGCTAATCTTTATGTGGGCTTTTGAGCTGCCATATGGCAAGATCCATACTTTATAATCCAATCCATAGAGTATCTGAAAGAGTTTAGGTGTCAAATCAATTATTGGAGAATAAATGAGTGAATTCAAAACCAGAAAATATTGAACTATGTGGATTTTTCAGCAATTGTGTTGCCTTTTCGAATTGTAATCTTAAAACAGCTTCATTCAGATGTATTTATACACTTTAAAACTTACACTTTTGAAGTGTACAATTCGGTGCTTTTTATTGTATAGATGGAGGTATGCTACCATTCTCACTATTTAATTTTAAAACCTTTTATCCGTTTTAAGAAACCCCATTCCCCTTAGCAGTCACTCCTCACTCTTGTTCCCTCTCCCTAATCTACTAATAATCCTTAATCTGCATTCTATTTGTCTATTCTGCAAATTAATATAAATAAAATCACATAATATGTGGCCTACTGTGACTCAGTTCTTTCAGTTAGCATATTTTCAAGGTTTATTTATGTTATTGCATGTACAATTACTTCATTTCTTTATATTGCCAAATAATATCTCATTTTATGGATATTTTATATTTTGTTTATTCATTCATCAGTTGATACATATTTGGATTATTTTTACTTCTTAATTACTATGAATAATGCTGCTATTAACATCTGTGTACAAATTTTTATGTGAACATTTGTTTTCATTTCTCTTGGATATGTAACTATGATTTAAATTGCTGAATAATATTGTAACTCTGTGTTTAACTGTTTGAGGAAATGGCAAACCTTTTTTCAAAGTGACTGCAGCATTTTTACAACCCCACCAGTCATATATAAGCATTTCAGCTGACTCACATCCTTATCAGGACTTGCTATAGTTTTTCTTTTTTATTTTCTCACTGGGTATGCGGTTGCATTTCATCATATTTTTAATACGTATTTCTCTAAAATCTAATGATATTTAACATAAATTCACGTGTTTAATGGCAATTTGTGTATGTTCTTTAAAGAAATATCTGTTCAGTGTCTTTGATGCTACCAATCTGCTAAGCTCATTAACTCTAGGTTACATTTTGTGTATAGACTCTTTAGGATTTTCTAGATAAAATATCATGTCATCTGCACATAGAAACCATTTTATCTCTTTATGTTTCTAGTATGGATGTTCTTTATTTCTCTTCCTTTTCTAATTTCCCTGGTTAGCACTTTCGGTACTATGTTGAGTGAAAGTAACAAGAGCAGACAACCTTGTCCTGTTTCTGATCTTAGGGTCAAAACATTCAGCAGTTAATTATTAAGTATAATATTAGCTGTGGGTATTTCATAGATTCCCTTTATCAGGCTGAAGAAATTCCCCTCTATTTTTAATTTGCTGAGTGTTTTTGTCAGGAAACGTTCTTAAATTTTGTCAAAGGGTGTTTTTGTGTATCAATTAGGATGATTATGTCTTTTTTTGTCCTTTATTCTATAAATGTGGTGTTTTACAATGATTGATTTTTGCATGTTAAACCAAACTTGCAGTTCTTGGAATAAATCCCAATTTGTCATAACGTATAATCCTTTTAATATTCTGCTAGACTTGGTTTAATAGTGCATTGTTACAGTGTTTTGCATTTATAGTCAAAGTAATATTTGTCTGTAGTTGTATGTGTGCTATTTTTTTGTGTGTCTGGTTTTAGTATCAGGGTAATACTGGCCACACAGAACGAGTTTGAAAGTGTTAAATTGCCACAAAGTATACTGTTTTACTCTCTTAAGAAACTCTTCTGAATTGTTCTAAACTTTTGACTAATTTCAGTAATTCTAAAAAACTTGATTTCAACCATTTTTGCCAGTGTTCTCATTGTTTTTTGGAAGGAAATGATTTTCAGAAGTCTTTACTTCTCTGGAATTGCTTTCCTCTAGTTTATTTTTAAAGATCTGAAATGGATGATGTTTTGCCATATTCTCTTCTTCATTCTCCAATTTTCTTCCCCAGAAAATACAGATTTTAGAAATGGATTTAGAGATCGTGAAGAACCTCAGCTTTTCTCAAACACCACTTTATGAGTGTGTATTGTTATTCATTAAACACATATTTACTGAATATCAATTATTCACTAGGCACCGTGCCAGAACATGATAATCAGGACCATGTATTGGCCTGTCAGGAACTTCCAGTGACATATGTTGCCCCCTCCTTTCCTACTACTCACCCCCTAATCCATAACTTGAATAGGAGAGACTCAAGGAGCAAGAATGTTAAGTTAAAAGCCACAAAGCAATTTGATTAAGCAGCTTACTGACAGAGTAAGAATGCCTTGATTTTAAATGTCACATTTTCAAAGAGAAAGTCATTCTGGAAATTTCACCATGATGACAAGAATCTGTGTTAATATCAACACTTGAGAGCATTTTTATCTGACTTTCATAGAGGTAATTCTGCTAATGATCATTTTATGTTATTTAAGGAAATGATTATTCAGTCTTTTTTCCATATGGTATTATACAACATGATAACAGGAATCAAAGACACACAGCATAGGCTTCCTGATATATACATATATAGTATATGCTTCTTGATTTTAATAAGCATAAGCTGTTTAGTAAAATAACTATTAATAGGATATTACAATAGAATGCTCAAGTAGTAAAAGTTTAGAAGCTGAAACAAAGCAAGCATCATGAGGTGAGGAGATTGGAAGACTGATAAAAAGAGAGGTGGCTGCCTTTACAAAAATAACTGTCTGAATTCAGGTTAGAACTCACGTCTCAATGTTTTCCCAGTTTCTCCATTTTATAGTGGGGCTTCCCCTATACTATAAAAAGGACAACCCCAGGTATTTAGTTAGCTTTCTAATTGTGTGCAAAATTATTTAAAATAAAGTATTTCATGTAATATAAAATTTTTTAAAATGTACCAATGCCAATTCAATAGAAATTTTCTATTATTTTGCTTTCATATATAAGGATTGCACTACTATTAATCGAATTCATACGAAATGTTTTATAAATTACACTTACAATCTAAATGTATCTATTTAATATTTTATCTATTATATGCTGTTGATAAACTATTAGAGAAGTAATCACAAGTGCACCGAAATTTCATATTACCTTATCACAATTTTCTAATCCTTAAATATATGCCACTTAGTCTAATTTAAGAGCATTAAAGCAAAATAAATCACTTGTGGAATCAGAATGTTATCACACAAATGTTAATTGTTGCATACCATTGGTGCCAGGTCATTGACTATATAACCAACTTCAAAAATAAAGCTTGCTAATTTTTCTAGTTACTTACAGTAATAAGTAACACATGTGAAACGTAACTATAGGGAAAACTATTGAAGAAGGAGTCATCAAGGAGCTTTCCCAGAACCTGATCTTGACAAGCTAGAATCAGGCAGCTGACTAGGAAATTCAGGGTGGGTGGATCACTTGAGGTCAGAAGTTTGAGACTAGCCTGGCGAACATGGTGAAACCCCATTTCTAATAACAATACAAAAAATTAGTCGGGCATGGTGGCACGTGCCTATAACCCCAGCTACTCGGGAGGCTGAGGCTGGAGAATCGCTTAAACTGGGAAGCAGAGCTTGCAGTGAGCCGAGATTGCGCCACTGCACTCCAGCCTGGGCGACAGTGTGAGACTCCATCTCAAAACAAACAAACAAACAAACAAACAAAAATAAAATAAAAAACGAGAAAGTTACACGCAATTTGTTTGGCCTTATTTTTTTGAATTTCAAAATGTTATTTCAGGAAGATAAGCTACATATATACCAGAGAAAGCATGAACACAAACACATAAAAGAAATTTTGTTCTACCATTTGAAATAGGTTATTATCATGCAGTGAGACAAGTAGACTTCTTTCCAGGATGCAACGTGTTGCTGCAAATGGAATGCTCCCTGGAGGAAATGCCACTTCCACCAACTCCCTAATGCATCCATTTTCAGATACATTTCAATATAAATGACACTAAAAAAGTCACGCTTGAGAATGGAAACTAACCAAACTTTTGGAAACTGGACTTACTCCAGAATCTAACACACACAGCTCCAATTGAGTGGCCTTGTTCATGGACAATTTGTCCATATTTTTAGATACATCAAATTGATGACAAGAAAAGCCAAAATTATCATGTGAAATGACAGAAATATTTGGCAAAATGCAACCTGTAATTTCCTTTTCCCTGTATCCTCCAACATATTGAGGATGTTATGCACTAGGAGTGGATAAATAAGTACTTATTGGAGCCTCTCTTTCCAGCTGGCTCTGTACTCAGTAAGCCCTGGAGCTAAGGCAGGGGATTTAACACAAAACTAACTATGACAAAAATAACAACAATGACACAAAGTATAAATCTTTCTGTTTTCTCATGCTACCCTGGGTAAGATTGTCATTTAAGTTCCTGAACAGCTGTGCCTATACTGGGTTACCAGCTCACCAAAAGCACATCCATAAATGAATATCAGTTCACCAGAAATACCACTGAGGGCTTATTATGGGTGAGGTGGATAATTCATTTCCTGTATTTTTATTTCTTTATAAGGCTATCTACCTTGGTTATCTGTGGGAGATTAAATGCTTTTACACTATAATAGTAATATTATTAGTAGGAGCAGTGTGACAACAATAGTAATAGTGTGTTGGAATTTATTAAACACTTATGATGAAATAGGAACTGTTCTAAGTGCTCCAGAGACATTATCACATTTAATTCTCGTAACAATCCCTTGATACTGGTACTATTTATAACTCTATTTCAGAGGGAGTTTGTTAAATTGCCTGAAGTCACATAGCTAATACGAGCTGGAGCAGAGATTCAAACCCAGCCACTCTGATTAGAAACTGCACTCTCAGTCACTACACTAAACTATAGCAATATCATTCAGTGCCCTCAGCTCTCACCCATAGGCTGGAAAATTTGCTTTTTATGTAGGTGTTACAGTTTAGCAAGTTATTGAATCCAGCTACCTTCCAAGAGGGGAAAAGCAGACCTTCTTAATGCAAGTAGAAATCAGTCTTGGAGTGTTTTCATGGGGTTCTTCATGCTATGTACGCCTTTACATAGTAGAGATGGAGAGGCTTCTGGAGAACCAAGAACCAGAATCCACATGGCCACAAATTGGTATAAAGTAGCTGTGTTGACATAATTCCTGTTTGAATGATTTCCATCTCATTCTCAGATAGCGAACAAAAGACTTTTCAATGCTGAGTTCAGGTGGGAGTACTGCATCATTTCCCTGTAGTTCTTTTTAGGTTGTGAATGAAGTAAAGAGGTGAGAGAAAGTACTGAAGACAGAAACAAAAGCATGGACTCAAAAATGAGCATCACTGCAGTAACACAGAACACATTTTCTAGATTTCATAGCCAAAAAAAAAAAAAAATCCTAGCAAGCAAATGAATCTCTGTATTATTCCAGTAAAGTGGCAGGAAATGGATAGCTAGCCATTCCTTGCCAAAAATGGCAATCCTGTTCTGGCCCTCAAAGATAATGCACAGTTCTGAACTACACCACCATTTCTGCTGCCTCTCAATAAGTGATGTACATTAAGCTATTATCATCGTGAACGAAGTGATTACAATTTTTCCCCTGTGACAAATCTAAAATCCCATATAAGAAAACCATTGCCTTGACTAGGTGTAAAAGCCATTACCTTTGTTGTCAGCATTTGAAACACAGACCAGCTGGCTTTCAAAACAGTTAGGACATTTAGGATACATGTAGTAAGATTAACCCTCCTTGCTGGCAATGTAATTACTGTGTTTATTCATTTTAATGATCTCATAAAGGACAATGAGATATAATACAAGTACAGGACAAGAGAAGGTACTGGAAAGGCAATTGTGCCATTCTTTACAAGCAGAATGTGAGCTGGTGAGCATGAGATAAGGCAGAATGAGCTGACGGCAGATCTCTGTCTTCTATGGAGTAAGGAAACCAACCAATCTGGAAGTGACCATCTTTAGTAGTCCTGGTCCAGTCCATACTGTGATTCATCTTTGGTGGGGAAAGATCTGTGATCTTTGCTTTTGGATGGTGCTTAATTCTATTGGCTCTTGTTTTGTAAGCTGAATCACACAACAATAGAGATTTAGGCTATAAAGACTTTTAGATGCTACTTAATTCAATCTTCAATCTCAGGACAGAAATTTCCTTACCAGAATAATCCTGATCTATGTTGATTGAGTCACTGGTTAAATATTGTTGCTGATAGATTGGTTTTACTTTTGCAAGTATCCTGCTCAATATTTAGACTTGTCTTCTGGTTACATATTCCTTTAAATTGAGCTGAAATTAATCTCATTGAACCATCCGTTTGATCAGTTCTATTTTTTTGAGCACTCCATATTAATTTTCATTCATTTTGCTTTACCCATTCCTACTTCAAATGCACCAATCTTACACCCCTTTCAGATTCTTTTCTTCAGAAGAAAAAGTAATACTGTAGAATTAATATACAGTAGGTACTAGGGATTTTACAGTGAATAAGCAACATGGTATATTATAGGGTTGACAGCTCAATGTGGTTACAGAGAATGAAAAAATGCCCTAGTGCTGTGATAGCATTTTGGTGGGACATTCTATCAGGCCTAGTATTTAACGCGTTCCTTGTGTGTACGGCTTATGGACTTCTTACCATCCCAGATACACACTAAATTGTAAAGTGCCTCTTTTAAGGGGCTATTATCCTTAGCAAACTAACACAGGAACAGAAAACCAAATATCATCTGTTCTCATTTATAAGTGGGAGCCAAATGATGAGAACACATGGACACATAGAGGGGAACAACACACACTGGAACTTTTCGGAGGATGGAGGATGGGATGAGGTAGAGAATCAGGAAGGATAACTGGTGGGTCCTAGGCTTAACACCTGGATAATGAAATAATCTGCACAACAAACCTCCATGACACAAGTTTACCTATGTAACAAACCTGCATTTGTACTCCTGAACTTAAAAGTTAAAAAAAAGAAAAAAAAAAAACCATAATACTGCAATGTAGAAGTATCAACTTTAACTGAGCGCTGTAAACTATTCTATTAAGCAGACCAACTTATTTTTCTTTTACAATAATGTTTGCAGACCATTTTTTACATGAACATTTGTCTAACCAGTTCTATATTGCCATGAGTACTTTATACCATGTTTTGAAATTCAAAGCCTAGGTAATAATACACGTTTATGTTTATAAGCAAGTCTTATGAATTTATGCCAAAAGATACAACCAACCTCATGTCTTTCTTCTATGATATTACATTGTAATTATATCTTTTATTTTTAAATGACTAATACCACCTCCTATGATGTTATCAATTGTAGAATTTAATATCATCTATATTTCTACAATTAACCTTTGCTTTTTTCTCTATTTTTACCTTTTTTCAACATTTGTTTTGACCCAGTGGATATAAATGATACGATACAAATTTGAAGACTTAAATATGGCACTCTCACTCTCACCTGAACATATTCACAAATATGCAGATACAGACTGTTTATAGCAGATCAAATTGATAAACCAACGACTATCACAGCAACAAAGATCAATATAATAGTAAAACTATTATATCTTCTGTTTTGAAAATCTTTTGTCTGAAGGATTAATATTTAATGCTGTGCATTGATATAATTTAAATTATCTAAAATATTTCAACATATATTCTTTCTATCCTTCTACCTATCCATAGAGTTTATCAAGGTTGAATATCACTATTCTTATTTTATAAATAACAGTGATGTTATAAAATGCTAAACTAGCTAAAGTCACACAAAGTAATAGAACCAGAACTAAAACCCATACTCTAGATAGATACCTGATGTTCTTTAAATATACCATAGCGTAATCAAAAATTAAATGTCTGTATGTGGTTCATACATGCCTATAAACAAAATTATTACCTTTAATTTTTTATTATTAACAAGTTTATGGCATTGGCTAGTGATAAAATAATAGCAGAAATAGTAACCACTGATCACTGCTAACTCAAAGGTTATATGATTGAGATAATACTCAGTGCATTTGGTTATGATGGTGATATGGTCTGGTTCTGTGTCCTTATCCAAATCTCATCTTGTCATCTTGACTTGTAATCTGAATTGCAATTCCCATGTGTTGGGGAAGGGACCTTGTAGGAGGTGATTAGATCATGGGGTTGGTTCCCCCGTGCTGTTTTCATAATAGTGAGTAAGTTCTCACAAGATCTGATGGTTTTATAAGTGGCTTTCCCCACCTTCGCTCTGCACTTCTCTTGCCTGTCGCCATGTAAGACATGCCTGTTTCACCGTGCATCATGATTATAAGTTTCCTGAGACCTCCCCAGCCATATGGAACTGAGAGTAAATTAAAACTCTTATCTTTATGAATTACCCAGTTTCAGGTATGTCATCATAGCAGTGTGAAAATGGACTAATATAGATGGCTTTTTAAGCAAAGCACGAAAATAGTATATAAAAAATTAGCAAGCATAAATTCAGAAGTTTCAAGTTGGCTTGCATTACATAAACCATAGTGAACTTTACATTTCTTGGCAAAATTCCCGTGTTTAATAAAAGTTAATAATTCTTTACATAAAAGCTGTGTGTGCACTTTAAAATACTATAAAGGAGTCTAAAATCAAGCCGCTTCAATTTTCACAACTTTCTTATACTCTTGCCATTAGAAGAGCTATAAATGAACTTTCAATAAAATCAGAGCTTTTGATGTGGCCATTTATTTTTAAAAGGCATTCTATAGCATACCAATTTTGAATCTAGAATCTCCATTGATATTCCATTTAATACACTTGGAAGCCAGAACATTTATTTTAAAGTTCAGGTTTAATTAAAAGACTAGAGTGACAGAATGGCAAGGGAAAGACGGGTGTTGAATTTTTTGTTTATTATTGCAGAGCAGCTGCTTTAATTTTTAACTAATCTCCATTAATGTCAAATCAAAAGCCGATACTTCTTATAGGCTTTTGCATTTGCCTTGTTACCTACTTCCCCTAGAAAATTACTATGTATTTTCTCATTCTGAGATGAAATCCAGTATGCGTCCATAATTATTTACCTGAAGTACTGAGAAATGCTTGTTGTAAAGTTTATTTTTGAAATTGAAATGCATTCACTTATTTCTTCAGCAATATTTTCTAGGTGTTAACCTCTGTTTTGGGAATTAGGGGCTAGTCAGTGAATAAACATACCAAAAAGGAAAAAAATAAACAAACATACACATTAAAAAAGAAAAAAACAAAAACTCCTGCCTTGCTAGAATTTACTATATAATGAATACTCATTTCAGACTCAAGTAAAGTTACATGTAAATATTACATGTAAATACTAGAAGGCTAGCACTAACAGAGCGTTGCAGAAAACTACCTTTCCTCAACGATCTGTTAGTTCAGAGCATTGAACTAATCTTTGAAACCACATTTTCAAAGATTTTACTGAGAAAGCCATTGTTCAAATTGTTCAGTGCCTACCTTTAGGACAGAAAAAATAAAGGGTTTTAGCGTATGTGAGAGAAATGAGAAGGAAGAAAGAGTTGCAGGGTAAATTCAGGATGTATCCCAGGACAGAACAGGGAAAGCTAGCTCATGATCATTTAAATTCTTAGAGTTTCTTATTAAATGAGCTGCACACTCTTCGAGGATCCTGAGTTCCACAGTGATCTTTTACTTTTCAAAAGCATTCAGGACATGAACCAGCAGAGAAAGAATTAAAACTAGTGAAAGGAGTCCCATATACATTTCTGAATCCGCATGTTCCTTAAGAATTAAAAAAGATGCACTGCATGTAAGAGAATTTCTTTTCTGAGATAAACTGTACCACATTTTTCTACCAAAATTAAGCTCCAGGGATATGAGAAAAGTCTTTTCTGAAAGAATACACCATTACAAATGTTTTTAATCTGTAGAATCATGATGGAAACATTCATTAAAGTAGAAACAGTTACTTTTAATTACATGGTGTATTAAAATAGAACAAAATTACCACAAACAACTTAGTATAGTGTTTTCATAAGTACAATATCATTTGATCTTCAGGACAGTTTATGAGTTAGATACTATTTTATCGTTATTATACTATTCATGTGTAGAATAACTGACTGACTGACTGATCCAAGTTGTTACAACTGATCAAGGCTCACATCAAAATTGAAAACCCAGGCATAAGAGCTCAAACCCCATGAAATCCCCACTGAGCCACACAGCTTTTCAGTTGACTGATCAAATGAGGAAGGTTTCGTTAGATATTTTTTAAAAACTATTTTAGACAGTTCAAATGTTACAAAGATGCCTATCCCCATCTGTTTTCCTCTTGGCTTTTGTTTTAGGTGCTGATGCATTCTGATCTAAATCTTCCCTCTAAGATTATTTTTTAAAGTAAAATAAACAAAGGCAGCATATCCACCTGGAAAAAATTATGCTGTATTAGTCCTTAGTAGAATTTATGTTATTGATGTTTACTGAGCTTTGTGAGACACTTGATAATTGCAAAACTTCCTGGGCCATTTCAGTTGTTCTCTTATCACGAGGTCAGCAATGTAATAAGGGTTTGCTCTGCCTCTGCACCAGGGTCTTTGCAAGAACTTTGGCTGTAAGCTGAGGTAGTAAAAATATGAATGTGGGAAAAAATGGAGTATCTTTAATGAAGTTAGGAGGTAATAGGTGAAAGGTTAAGAGCATAAACTTTGAAGCCTAACAGACATGAATTCTTATTCCCATTTTGTTATCTACAGGCAATGTGAGAGCAAAAATTTTAATTACCCTCTCTAAGCTGCCATGGTCAATAATGATCATAAAGTGTAAAGCTGTCATGACTAAAGAAGGTATTTAAAATTACACACAAAAATAGACTAATTGAATCTGCTATTAAGAGTATTATTAACATTATTTTATCCCCTTTCCTCCTACTCTAAGATCTATGCATTGTCATAAATGCACATTTATTTTTCAGGTTTATCTGGGAACATAGAATATCTATGTCTACATAACATATAAAAAGCAATATGGGGTTTTCTTAACATAGAGTAACATTGATGGAATACATATATTTTATATATTCTAAGTATTTGTTCTTAGCCTACTTCTTAAAGAACTTGAGATAGTCTGAATTCTGTCATAAAGTTTAGTAGTATAGTTGAGGTTCAGAAGAGAATACCTGAAGTAAGTCCATAGCATGTACTATATTTCCAGACAGTTGAAATGAGTTTGAGTAGGGTTTTGCATATGATCCTAAGCATTCTAGGACCCAGGCCTCCTAAGATCTAGAAAAAAATAGGGAAATATGAGTCATTAAATACTTTTTTTCCTGTGGCAAAATACCAGATATCTAGCAAAAATTCCCTTACGGAGTTCAATTATTTTTTTAAAATAAGGCTAAAAATGAATTCATGGCAAAAGTCTCTGCTTAAGAGACAGTAATTAACACAATGGATAATCTATGGCTTCCTAAAAGACAGAAATTTTCAAATGTGTGCATCTACTATTGAATCTTTATAAAGGAGAAGGCATATTACTAAATCATAGCTAAGTGAGAAGCTGAGATAATTATGTGTTAGGTTCTGTTGCATTCTAGTGATCTAAAGTATAAGAATAGTAACTTAAAAGAGACCCTCACGGACTCTTAGACTGCATAGTCTCTCTATCCAGCTATTCTTCCTCTCGAGTATCATATGTCTTAGGCAAGCATTTGGCAGGTGTTAAACTGCAGTAAATCTATGATTGGATTATCTAATAGAAACCTCTAGAGCTTATAATCTATTGTTCTGGTTAAAGTGTAAGCCATATACTTTAATCATTTCTGACATAGGCACTATATTCACAAAAAATATTAAAGAAAAGGAGACACATTTTCCCATCGGGTTATGGTAGCAGAATGGGAGGGGGAAGGAACTGTTCCAAGGACAAGTATTTCTGGTTAGATTGCATCTCTACCTCTTGGTCTTGCTCTCAGTAGGATTTCAAGGGAGACCCATAGAACTCTGACCTTCCTAAAGTCTCTAAACCACCCAGCAGTCCCAAGAAATATAACTAATGTAAGAACTGATTGTATTTCTTTTAGATACTATTAATACTGACTGATTCCTTGATTACCAAGTCACCACTAGAAGCCTGATTTTTGTTTGTTTGTTTTGTTTTGTTTTGTTTTCAGCTATCCCATATCATAAAGGTTTCCATATCCATTAGAACATACTAACCATCGCCAGACTCAAGGTCTTATTCTTTACACCATGCTGTCAGCAAAACCTCTTATACCCACTGCCTCTCTGAAGTTCGCCTTCATTTTATTTTTGCTCTCAATGTAATGTTGGTGGTGTTGGCTGAAGATAATACTACATCCCCACTAGTCCTCTCATGGTGCTGACTGTGTTTTCTCAGCAACAAAACTATAGCTGGATCTGTAGAGGATAACTTTTTCTCCCATTTCTCATTACCTCACCCCTAAAACAAAAAAATAATAAAGGACATTAAATTATCTGCCATCAGATACTTCATCTATGTTCCTTTGAAGACACTTCCTTTTTTCCTGGGTATATACTCTTTTATGGAAGATTTTTTTGCACCTGGCTTACTGCTCTCTCTCCACTCTGATGTTGGCCACTATTGCTAGTATCTTAAAATAATTCATCCATCTCACTGTGTTTCTCATCCTTTTTCTCCCCACTACTTACGCTTTAATCTTCCATCCCTTCTCAATTGCTCATTCTCAGAATTACTTACCGAACACTATTTTTCCCAATTACTATTGTATCTCATAATACTCACTTCATGTGTCCGCTTTTACAGTACGACCGGTCTCTCTAACTTAGCAATGTATCATCACAATCCCCAGTCCTATCCATACTTCAGATTCATTGACCCTACCAACATTTCACTACCCATCATTCTCTTTACCTCCTCAGTTTCATCTATATCCACTCTGTTTCCATGATTCATCTCTATACTAACGCATTTTCATTCATACTCCACTCTCTTGGTCCTTTGCCACTCCAACATATTCTGCTCTCAAGGCAGAACACGTTTATTCTTTGCCTACTCCATAAGTGAACCCAACAGACTCATATAACTAGAGAAAAGCTGGTTAATTAACTTACAAATCAATGTTTTCAATGATAAGTGGGGACTCCATGTTGCCTGAGACTCCTATTAGATTCCTCTTGTCAATCCATTCTCTTCCTGTCCCAGGCAGCTAGTTCACATTTCAGTTTATGACCTTGATTTTCATTTTACCAGGGGAAAAAAAGCAAAGTGAAGAAAACTGAAACACATTTCCATGACCGTATCTACTTCCCAGATTACTACATTTGAATCCACCTACTGTATCTTCTCCCCAGTTATGACAAATAACATCTGTTTGATCCTAAGAAATCCCTCCTTTGTATACTGGATCCTAGTAAGGATGTGGATAATAAAATTATCTCTTTCTTCAGAATATATAATTTAATTCAGTATCTACTGTATCTTTCTCATTGTGTATAATTATTGTGTGTACAAACAATGAGAAAGATTGTTTATAAACACAGGTGCGCACACACCCCCATATATTATTATATTTTTCTCCATGCACAATTTCACTTCTCTGTTTCCCTCAAAGAAAGTGTCTGTATTCGTTATATTATCCTCCTATTATTGCTTGAACTCCCTCCAAACAGCACTGTGTTTCTGTTCATCCTTTGGAATTGCTATTGCAAATAATACCAAATGCCTCCACATTTCCACGTTCTAGGTTATCATCTTACATTCTCAGTAACATTTGACATCATTTAGCATGTCCTTTACCTTGAATCACTTTTTTTCACTTGACTTCTAAGTTATTTCACTTTCCTGATTTTCCACATACTGCCTTGGCCACTCCTTCCCAGTCTTCCTTGTAGAAAACTCTGTCTCATTCTAATCCATAAAAATTGGATAGTTCTAGTGTCAATTCTCAAACTTTGTTCTTTCTGTATTTACACTGCTTCCCTTCTTGGTCTCATCTAAGGTCATAACTGTAAAGGTACTATTTCCCTATTTATGACAAGTTTAGCCACAAATTGTCTCCTGTATTTCAACTTTCATACATCACTACTTAATTGTCATATCCACTAGGATTCCCAGTACATATCTGAAACAACATGAGCTCTTCATTACCCTCCAAAACATGTTGTTTTTGCTATCACCATCATCTCTGTCAATGTTATAATTCAAATACCAAACCTGGAGATTTTTCTTGATTTTCCATTAGTAAGTTCCGTTGACACTAAATATGTGTGTGTAAATAATATCCAGAATTTGACCTCTTATTACCACCAGCACGGTTCCCATTACATTTTTTTTTTTTTTTTTTTTTTTTTTTTTTGAGACAGAGTCTCGCTCTGTCGCCCGGGCTGGAGTGCAGTGGCCGGATCTCAGCTCACTGCAAGCTCCGCCTCCCGGGTTTACGCCATTCTCCTGCCTCAGCCTCCCGAGTAGCTGGGACTACAGGCGCCCGCCACCTCGCCCGGCTAGATTTTTGTATTTTTTTAGTAGAGACGGGGTTTCACCGTGTTAGCCAGGATGGTCTCGATCTCCTGACCTCGTGATCCGCCCGTCTCGGCCTCCCAAAGTGCTGGGATTACAGGCTTGAGCCACCGCGCCCGGCCTCCCATTACATTTTAAGTCACCGCTATGTTTCACCCAGACTACTATACCAGCCTCTTACTAAAAGTAAAAGAAAACGTATTGTGTATATTTGAGGTTTACAACATGATGCTATGGTATACGTACAGATATGACCTCTTCATTGTGTTTCCTGTTGCTGCTTTGACCTCTCAGTCCACACTACTTACTGCAGTCAGAGTAACAGCAGCCAGAGTAATCTTTTAAGGCACAATCAGATTAGATGATTCCAGGTAAATCAAACACCTCTAGTGGCTTCTCATAGCACAGAAAGCAAAATCTAAATGTTTTTCCACAGCTCACAAAGGCTACATGTTCTAGCCTCTGGATACTTCTACAACTTCGTGTATTCACATTCCTACCATGTTTTCCTTTGTTTTAATGTTCCAATCACATCATTTTCTTTGCTGTTCTTCAAGTACCCCAATGAGCTACTGCCTTAGGGCATGTACACTTGTTGCCTTTTTGACTAGAAACTCTCCTTCCAAATAATCTAGAAGTTTCTTCCTCACTCCATTCAGGTCTTTGTTCAAATATCAGCTCCCTAGAAGTACATTCCCTGCCACCCTAACAAATTATTAGGCCCCATATACTCTTTAATTTATCTTTAAAGTTTGAATCTCTATCTAGATTTATACATCCATACCATTATTTTTATCTGCACATCCTAATTAAGTATAAGCTACGTAAAAACAGCAACTTTGTCTTTTTAGAGTACTGTAACCCAGCAACCAAAAAACATCCAAATATATTTCAATTGATTAATATATATTTACAAATAAATAAGTTAATGAGTTAAGAGAAGAGAAACAGTCAGTAGTAACTCCAAATACACAGATCTGGCCCTGAGGTTCAAGCTAGACACCTATAAACTGGGAAATTATGAAGGAATGGAAAGCCAACTTGGAAACTGGAGAAAATATTTCAGAATCTAAGAATATGGGTCAATGTATCCAATACTAAAACAAATGAATGACTTTTAATCCAGAGCAGGTAGTTATACTCTTGGCTTTGGTTTTAAGTCATTTCCTGACATAGAAAACTGTAGCCTGGCATTTAGGGACTGTTCTGTCAGGTAGAGCCAGAGAGATTTAGGACAATTGTTAAACCCTCACAGACCTGTATGAAACTAATTATTACTGACCATTTTAAGAGCTAGAATTAAACTGATTTGAAAGTTTATCTCATGTGAAGAGATAGTGTGCATGTGTCTGTGTGTGTGTGTATGTGAGTGTGCATGTGGGTGTGTGCCAGATACCTGAATAATGAATGGTAGAACTTGAGCTGGCGGGCGGATCACTTGAGGTCAGAAGTTCGAGACTAGCCTGGATAACATGGTGAAACCTCGTTTCTACTAAAAGTACAAAAAACTAGCCAGGAATGGGGGTGCATGCTTATAACCCCAGCTACATGGGAGGCTGAGGCAGGAGAACTGCTTGAACCCAGGAGGCAATGGTTGCAGTGAGCCGAGATCATGTCATTGCACTCCAGCCTGGATGACAAGGAGGAAACTCCATTTAAAAAAAAAAAAAAAAAAAAAAGGAAAGAAAAAAGAACTTGAGCATAAGAAAAAGTCATTGTCTGATGGCTATGCTGAGTTACATTTGAGTTTAAATGTGTTATTTTCTTGATAAAATGTTTAATATGAAATAAAAAATAAGACATGTTGGAATTACCCCCATGGTGGTTACCAGAATCCCCTAACCATAAAACAATACCTGGAAAAAGGAAGAAGACCAGATGAAATTAATATGCAGTTACACCAGTCCCATGGAACCAGTTGTTCGAGGAACCACAGTATACTGAACCGGATGATGGTTTTACTAGCAAAAGCAGTCTTACTGTGTAATGAAAGGAGCATGGATTTTGAGAAGAGTAGAGTTGTCCCATTTCTGGTCCTTGCCATCTAGTGACTTGGAGCATATTGTTTAGTTACTTCTGTCAGCTCTTTCTCCATCTGTAAATGCTTATGGTAACATTTACCTGTAAAGTTATTGTGAAGATTAAGATCCTATATGCAAATACCTAGTTATGTTCCTGGTCATAATAGGTACTCAGAAATTCTGCTTACCTTCACTACTTCTATGTGTCCCTAATAATTTTGCTTAGGCTGTTACATTGTATTTTGCCACTGGAAAATAACTAGATAAAACTTAATAATTTTTAAATTCTATAGCCACCCTCTCTATAAAAACAACCACAGCCTTTTGACAGTCCTATATTAACCTAGAAAATATAAAGGGATTAGTAATAACTTAGGGACTTTAATATCCTCCCAAAATTGAGAGACTACCTGAGAAAGTAAAGTAATGCATTAACTTGGTCTCAAGAGAATAAACTGACTCAAGTATATGTGGATCTCAGAAACTCATACTTTCCAGTGTATCATGAAAAGAGGAAAATACTGAGATACATCTTTGCCATGGCTGTGTATACATTATGATGTCTTTGACACCTCCCCATTTTGTACTTCAGAATTTCTAGCATTGACCCATCTGTTGCTTTTGGAGTTAAAACTCTTTGGCTAATATTATACAGTAGAGGGGTCCATATGAGGTATGTGAATGTCTATTGACAAAAATAAAATAAACAACTCAGCTTTGAAAGATAATTGTAATTGTATGCCCATAGAGTACCCATGAATCCATGGAATATACTGATGTTTTTTTTCTCTTCTATTACTTACAAAGGTGTAAAGTCATCAGGATCTAGCACTGAACTCATTAACTGTCCAGTAAGAGTTAATGATGTTCATGCCAGGAAGAATAATTCATCTTCCCACCATTAGCTCATGTGCAAAACACCCTCACATCACTCCAACACACTTAGCTGTTCAAGAATGAGGTGTGTGAGGGACAGGGAAACTGGACTCCTATGAAGACGTTAAAAGATAGTTTTCTACCTGAACAAATCCCAAAGCCTCTGTTATGAACTGAATTGTGTCCCTTCAATTTGCATATGGAAGTGCTAAACCTTGGCACTTAAGAACATGTCTGCAATTGGAAATAGGTCCTTAAAGCGGTACTTAAGTCACCTCACCTCAGTTAGAATGGCTATTTTTAAAAATATAAAAAACAACAAACATTAGCAAGTGTGCTGAGAAAAAGAAGCTTTTATACATTGCTGATGAGAATGTAAATCAGTACAATCTTAATGGAAACAGTATGATAATTCCTCAAAAACCTAAAAATAGAACTGCCCTATGATTCAGCAATCTCACTATTGGATATTTATTTAAAGGAAGTAAAATCAGTATATCAACAAGAAATATGCAACCCATGTGTATTGCAGCACTATTCATGATAGCCAAGATATAGTGTCAATGAGTGGACACATGGATAAAGAAAATGGGATATATATAAATTTATGTAAGTATTATGAATATATATAAAGAATACATATATTCTTTGTATATAAATATATATTTATTATATAGTATAAATACATATTATAATATAAATATATATTATAAATATATAATTTATATATTATATATAAATATATAAAGAATATATAATATATAAATATATAAAGAAAATGGAATATATATTCTATTATATATTATATATTACATATAATATAATATATAAATGTATATTATATGTATCATATATTAATGTATATTATATGTACAATATATTTATATATTATATATTGGATTATATATAATGAAATACTATTCAGTCATAACAAATAATAACATCCAGTCACTCATGGCAACATGAATGAGCCTGGAGAACATACTTAAGTAAAATAAGGCAGGCACAGAAAGACAAATGCTACATTTTCTCACTCATACATGAGAGCTAAGAGTTTTGCTTGGAGAAGTAGAGAATAGAATACTGATTACCAGGGGCCTTGAAGAAGAGAAGGGAGAGAAGGCAAGGAGAGGATAGCTAATAAATACAAAATTACAGCTAGCTAGGAGGAATAAGTTCTAGTTTTCTACAGCACTATAGGATGACTATAGTTAACAATAATTTATTGCCTATTTTCAAACAGCTAGAAGAGATAATTTTGAATGTTCCTAGCACAAAAAATAGTAAATGTTTGAGGTGATATATGCTAATAACCCTAAATTAATCATTACACTTGTCTATAGGTATGGCTATATCGTTCTATACTTCACAAATATGTAATTATAATGCATCTATTTAAATGTGTGTATAAATAAATATATTTAATATATTGTGTATATATGTAATATGTAATATATACATTATTATATGATGCCAGTAAGTTTCTTTCTCCCTCTAATGCTTGCCAGCTATGACCAATCAATAGATCAGCATAAGGCAAAACTGGTAAAAGCAGCCTTCCACGGGGCACAGGATTAACTTCAGGGACTCTATCAGGCAGTCAGTGTTCTACTTCCAAAAACATCAAGGTCCGCAGTGTGATTGATTTCATTTCATATTATTTTATTTATTTACTTTTTAGATGACACAATCACCAAGCAAAGGCTAAAACCATTTGTGTTGCTTTCTATGTTTCCAGCTGAATTATTAATCTTTCTGTCAAGTTTAATTCCTGACTCTCAATTTAATTCTATTTCAGTATCTAATGCCCCTATTAGCCTCACTGTAGTTGAATTCTGTTGCCCCTTTGGCTATAGCCTGCTGAGAAATTGTGTGTATATGTGTGTGTGCATGCACATGTGTGTGTGTACTTAGCAGAAAATGCTGTTTTGTGGACTCAGATTTTAATTCTAAGTACCATTTTTACTGATCATTTGAAAACAAGTGTTCCAAGAGGCTTCTCTCACGCATTGAAAGGTTATTATCAATTCATATTTATATCCAAAGACATAAATTATAAGAAGATATTTTATTCTTTATACCATTAACAGACTCCTGGGGCAGTCAGTGATTTTTGAGGATGAAAAGATAATAATTTTAAGAAAGCTGATAGCAGAGAAACATGCCTGTTAGAAAAAAAAAGAGACTAATGCCAGATTTTATTATTTCTGAATATTATTATCTGTTATAACAGGTTAAACAAGTAAATCAATACACAAATTCAGTATTTAAGTAAGAATATGAGGTAATCCAATAATTAACAAAACCATTCAATAATGAAAGATGACTCCAATTAAGTTGATTTCATACTTTTGGGATTGTCTCACTTTAGCATACCTATACTTCATGGTAGTACAACATAGTGAAGCATTCAACTAAATTGCCCTAACTCTTATTACTGTGTTATCACCAGTGGTAAAAGAATTTCAAAGTGTATAGAGCAGTAATGCTTCTGGAAAAAGTGTTCTTTGATATTGCCGAGTATAGGAATCAATAATGTATTTGCTTGTGTCCCTTGATGAAAATTAGAGTAAACTTACTGGTTTTTCTTCTAATCCAATTTCTTACTGAACAACACTTATATAAATATCCTTAAAGTTATTTATCCCAACCTTTCTTCCCCTGCGGGAGAATGTACATTACTTCACAAGTAAGTTCATTAGATTTTGGAATGATTTTTATAATGACAAAATATATTCTTACAATAGCTTTTTAATAATTCCAGTGGCTATCCCTTGATACCATGGTGACACTGAAAACCACTGAGTGAATATGGTTCCTGCATATGCTATTTGATACCTGTTGAAATTACCTGAAATTTGCATCTTCAACTTTCCCACCCATTTCCATAGCTCCTCACATAAAATAGTATTTTTTTTCTCTCATATGTAATGATCACATTCATCTGGACATGTTATGATGTGTTTATACATTTAAAGCTTGCCTTCACTTGAAGGTGTCGATGAACTGCTCCTTTCAACTTCCTGGGTACGTGTGTGTGTGTGTGTGTGTGCGCGCGCGCGCGCGCGTGTGCGTGTGTGTGTGTGTGCATCATCTTTCTGTGTCATCAATTAAGTCATTTAACAAATATTTATAGAGTCATCTCTAGATGACTTTCATTGTGATAGTCACAGAAATTAGAATGATGTTAAAGGCACAGTCTTGTTCTACGGAGTCAATCAGTCTAGAGGACAATAAGAGTAAACAGGCAGTTATAATATTGTGTTGTGATGAGACAGACACAAGATACTCTAAAAATCCATTGTAATCCCATATATTTTTAAAGGGTCCAGAAGGACTTTCCAGAGAAGATAACATTAAAGTACTACTGAAGGAGGAAATGGCCACACAAAGAAGAGCGGGTGACATCTTCCAGAGAGAATAGGCAAAGGGAACAAACAACTAGAAGTAAAACATGCATAATATATTCAGGGATCCATAAGTAGTTTAGAGGTTGTGGAAAATAGGATGTGGATCCTAAAATGAGCCTGTGGTAATAAACAGTGGTTAGGCCATGAAGACATTTGCATGCCTTGGTAAGAGTTTGTGTTTTCTGGGGTTGCCATGGCAAATTATCACAAACTCACAAACTGGGTAGCCTAAAACAATAGAAGTGTATTCTCTCACAGTTCTGGGGTTCACAAATACAAAATCAAGGTGCCTCAGGACCACAGTTCCTCCAAAGTCTCTAGGGAAGAACCTACCCTGGCTTCTTCTAGCTTCTGGTGGCTCCAGGTCTTCCTTGGCTTATAGCAGCATAACTCCGGTTTCTGCTTCCATTTTCACAAGCCTTTCCCCATCGTGTGTCTCTGTGTCCTCTTCCTCTCTAATACAGTCACCAGTCAAGGAATTTGGGGCTCACCCTAAATCCAAGGTGATTTCATCTCAAAATCCTTAACAAAACACATCTGCAAAGGCCCTATTTTCAAATAAAGTCCTATTTTGAGTTTTTAAATGGATATGAATTTTGAGAGTGGAGACACTATTCAACCCACTACAGTAAACTGGGCATTTATCATTATGCAGTGAAAAGCTATTTATGGTATTATGTAAGGCTGTATACATTAGAACTGTCAGTAAGATGAGGAGAAACATTATAAATTTAGTTTAGAGGCTGAGGCAGGAGAATGGCGAGAACCCGGGAGGGGACCTTGCAGTGAGCTGAGATCGTGCCACTGTACTACAGCCTGGGTGACAGGGCGAGACTCCATCTCAAAATAAATAAATAATAAATAAATAAATAAATAAATAAAATTTAGTTTGGGATAAATTGAGCTTAAAATATTTGAATACATTAATAGCAAGATTTTAAAGAACAATTGATATATAAGATCTAAATTATATGCTGATAATCACAGGCAATTCCATAGTGCCTTTTTTCCCTATTCTTACCTGATACTGGGTTGTAGCCGGAACTGACTACCTCACAAGAGCCAATTATTAAATATTCAGAAATTTTGTGAAGCCTTTATAAACATTTGGTAGCTTGAAATCAGTCAGCACAGGACTATTTATACCACTGACATCAACAAAAGCAGCCAATCAGGTGTTTTGTTGTTTTCTAGAGAGCCACTGGTTATCAAGACGCCACTGAATCTCACCCGTTTGAAAAGTTGATAAAAGCTCTAGACTCCAACAGAGAACTAAGAACCAAAGTTGTATGTTTAACACAATTTAAGAAACTTGGATAAGATGCAGGACTGGTTTGTAGCTCCTATTCGAACGGACAGAGCAGCATGTGGAAACTCACATCGTGAACTTCTGCTCCAAGAATTACCACAGGAACATACCAGGAAAGCTGAGAAAATCCACTGACCCTTTGAAGGAAGTAGATCACTGCTGCAGGCTCCCTGAGATGCCAAAAAACTGTGAGTCTGCTTGCTTTCTCAGTGGGGAAGCTGGTGGTCTGGATCAGGTTTTTAGCCTTGGCCACCAGCCGCCTGGAAATAGAGTTGGTGCTGTTGGGGGGACACAGTGGGAATGAGTCTGGCCTTTAGGACTGCAGGCTGTGTGGGAGTGGGATGAGGCCTGTGACTGCCAGTTTTCCCCCCACTTCCCTGGTTACCTGTATGACTCAACAGAGGCAGCCATAATCCCCCTGGGAATACAGCTCCACTGGACTGGGAACCACATCCCCATTCCCCAAACAGCCACAGCAAGCCCTGCTCAAGAAGAGGCTAAACTCAGGCAAGCCTGTCCCTGCCCCCAACTAGTGGTCTTTCCCTACCCACCCTGGTAACCAAAGACAAAAGTCATAATCTCTTGGGAGCTCTATGGCCCTGCCCAACACCTGAGAAACCTGAATACTTAACAAGTATCTCTAGGGCAAGTTTGCTTCCTCCCTGTGGGACTGCAGCTGATGCATTCTTGAAAGTGCCACCTCCTGGCTGGAGTGCACAAAACCAGTGCACTAAACAAAAATACAACCAAAGACCCTCACAGAGTCCACTTCACTCCCCTGCTGCTTCCACCAGAGCAGCTGCAGGTATCCATGGCGCAAAAACTGAAGATGGATCACATCATAGGACTATTTGCAGACACTCCCTAGTACCAGCCCAGAGCTGGGTAGCTCTGCTGGGTGGCTAGACCCAGAAGACCAAAAACAATAACTACAGTTTGGCTCTCAGAAAGCACCATCCTAGGAAAAGGGGGAGAGCACCACATCAAGGGAGCACCCTGTGGGACAAAAGAATCTGAACAGCAACCCTTGAATCCCAGATCTTCCCTCTGACATCGTCTACTCAAATGAGAATGAACCAAGAGAACAATTCTGATAATATGACAAAACTAAGTTTTTTAACACCCCCAAAAGATCATATCAGTTCGCCTGCAATGGGTCCAACAAAGATGAAATATCTTAAATGCCAGAAAAAGAATTCATACAGTTGATTAGTAAGCTAATCAAGGAGGCACCAGAGATAGGTGAAGTCCAACATTAAGAAACAAAAAACATGATACAGGATATGACAGAAAAATTCTTCAGTGAAATAGATAGTATAAATAAACAACAATCACAACTTCTGGAAATCAGGGACCCACGCGTAGAGAAATGCAACTTGCACTGAAAAGTCTCAGCAGTAGAATTGAACAAGCAAAAGAAAGAACTTCAGAGCTCAAAGACAAGGCTTTTGAATTAACCCAATCTGTTAAAGACAAAGAAAAAAAACTTTTTAAAATTGAACAAAGCCTCCAAGAAGTTTGGACATATGTTAACTGTCCAAACCTAAGAATAATTGGTATTCCTGAGGAAGAAGAGAAATCTGAAAATTTGGAAAACATGTTTGAGGGAATAAATGCAAAAAAAAAAAAAACAAAACAAAAAACTTCCCCAGCCTTGCTACAGATCTAGACATCCAAATACAAGAAGCTCAAAGAACACCTTGGAAATTTATTGCAAAATATCATTACCTATGCACATAGTCATCAGGTTATGTACAGTCAAGATGAAGAGGAAAGAATCCGAAGGGCTGTGAAGCAAAAGCATCAGATAACCTATAAAGGAAAACATCAGATTAACAGCATATTTCTCAGCAGAAACCTTGCAAGGTAGGAGATAGGGGTTCTATTTTTGCCCTTCTTAATCAAAACAATTATCAGCTAAGAATTTTGTATCTAGTGCAACTAAGATTCATAAATAAAGGAAAGATACAGTATTTTTCAGACAAACAAATGCTGAGAGAATTTGCCACTACCAAGCCATCACTACAAGAACTGCTAAAAGGAGTTCTACATCTTGAAACAAATCCTCAAAATACACCAAATTAGAAACTCTTTAAAGCATAAATCTCACAGGACATATAGAACAAAATGAAAAAAAAAAAAAAACACCAAGTTATTCAGGCAACAAATAGCACAATGAATAGGATAGTACCTCACATCTCATTACTAACATGAAATATACATGGCCTAAATGCTCCACTTAAAAGGTGCAGAAAGACAGAATGTATAAGAAATCACCAATCAAGTTTCTGCTATCTTCAGGAGTCTCACCTATCACATAAGTACTCACATAAACTTAAGGTAAAGGAGTGGTAAAATATATTCCATGCAAATGGACACCCAAAGCAAGCAGGAGTAGCTATTCTTATATCAGACAAAACAAACATTAAAGCAACAGCAATTTAAAAAGACAAAGAGGGACATTATATAATGATAAAAGAACTAATCCAATAGGAAAATATCACAATTCTACATATACATGCACCTAACACTGGAGCTCCCAAATTTATAAAAACAATTACTACTATACCTAAGAAATGAGATCAACAGCAACACAATGATATTGAAGAACTCTGATACTCCACTGACAACACTAAACAGGTCACCAAGAGAGAAAGTCAACAAAGAAACAGTGGACTTAAACTATACCCTACCGCAAATTCATTTAACAGATATTGACAGAACATTTTACCCAACAACTGCAGAATATACATTCTATTCATCAGCACATGAAAAATTCTACAAGATAGACTGTATCATAGGCCACAATTAAGAAAACTGAAATTTTATCAAGTACTCTCTCAGACCACAGTGTAGTAAAATTGGAAAACCACTCCAAAAGGAACCCTCAAAGCCATACAAATATATGGAAATTAAATAACCTGCTCCTGAATGATCATTGGGTCAACAAGGAAATCAAGATGGGAGTTAAAAAATTCTTTGGGCTGGGTGCGGTGGCTCACGCCTGTAATCCTAGCACTTTGGGAGGCCAAGGCAGGCAGATCATGAGGACAGGAGATGGAGACCATCCTGGCTAACATGGTGAAACCCCATCTCTACTAAAAATACAAAAAATTAGCTGGGCGTGGTGGCGGGCACCTGTAGTCCCAGCTACTCAGGAAGCTGAGGCAGGAGAATGGCCTGAACCCAGAAGGGAGAGCTTGCAGTGAGCCAAGATCGTGCCACTGCACTCTGGCCTGGGCAACAGAGTGAGAGTCCATCTCAAAAAAAAAAAAAAAAAAAAAAAAAATTCTTAAACTAAATGATAATAGTGACACAACCTATCAAAATCTTTGACATACAGCAAAAGCAGTGCTAAGAGGAAAGTTCATAGCATTAAATGCCTACATCAAAAATTTGGAAGAGCACAAATAGACAATTTAATGTCATGCTTCATGGAACTCAAGAAACAAGAATAATCCAAACCAAAACCCAACAGAAGAAAAGAAATAACGAACATCAGAGCAAAACTAAATTAAATTGAAACAAAAAAAATACAAAAGATAAGTGAAATCAAAAGCTGATTCTTTTAATAGATAAATAAAATTGATAGACTGTTAGTGAGATTAGCCAAGAATAGAAGAGAGAAGATGCAAATAAAGTCAATTAGAAATGAAACAGGAAGTATTCTCTGGAATATAGAGAATCACTAAGGGGTCCTCTCTTCCATTCTCTCCTATTGAGTATACACTTTTTTGCTAAGACTGTTTCTTAGTTACCTATTCTTGCTGTAACAAATTACCACAAACACTGTGGTTTAATGTAATACAAATTTATTGTCTTGTAGTTCTTGGTGTCAGAAGTTGTGATGGTTATTTTCACATGACAACTAGTTTGGACCACTTGGTGCCTAGGTATGTGATCAAACGTTATTTGGATGTGCCTGTTAGGGTTTTTCTGGATGAGAATGACATTGGAATAAGTAGACAGTAAAGCAGACAGTACTCTCTAATGAGTAGGTCCCATCCAATCAGTTGAATCAGAATAGAACAAAAAGGCTGATCTTCCTAAGTGTAAAAGGGAACTTCTCCCTGTCTGCTTTGGGCCAGGACACAGGTTCTTTTCTTGCCTTCAGATTCAAATGGAAACATCAGTTCTTTCTAGGTCTTGAGCCTGCTAGCTTTTGAGCTCAATTTACGTAATTAGAGCCTTTAGACTGAGTTGCATTACAGCATTGGTTCTTCTGGGACTGTCTGCCAAAGACAGATCTTGGGACTTCTCAGCATCTGTATTAACATGGGCCAATTTCTTGTAAAAAAATTTCTCCCTTTCTTCTCTCTCTATATCCAAATATAGGTAACAAATGAAGGGGAGTAAATGATGAGAGAAATCACTTAATAGATACAATGTACATTGTTTAGGTGATGGATACTCTAAAAGCCCTGACTTCACCACTAGGAAATCTATGCACTTGGACCTCATAAATTTATGCCAAAAAATGACATAGAATATATTTACTTATTTGACTAGCCTGGAAAATAGATGTGTCTTTCTAAATTTAATACTATACAATATTGATTGAAAAGGCTGTGCACTTTAGTGTATGGTTAACATGGAAGAAACTACCCAGGTTCACCAAAGCACTATAATTCAATTTTATGCATTTACAATGACACAATATCAACTGACCAAATAGAGTTCATTTACACAGGAGATTAGTAGCAGCTACCCTACAAAAAGTAAGGCAGAAAACTCCCAGAGGTCAAAAAAGAGAAATAATGTAATCTCAGATCTAACCTTGAAGCTGTTTTATTTCCAACACCTGCTGTTTTTACGCTCAACACTAGTTCCCCAACTCTAAGTTCTGATTATATTTGCAATCCTTCCACTCAGCCGTTCCAGGCCACCTTCCATTTTTCCTCTTTCTTCTCTCCTCTCCCCTCACTCCTCTTTTTGACTTCCTAGTTCTCTCCAGCACTTGAGCACTAGCTCTCTCTCTCTCTCATACTTGCTTTCATGTAGAGGTGAAAATCAAAAATTCACTAAAAGATCTTCAAGATGTCTTCAAAACCAGGAAGATTTTTTTTCCCAACAATTAGACATTATAATGTAGAGTGTTAGGTCTAATATATTTGCTAATTTATGCTAATTACTTTATTAGTACCTGGGCTTCCACCAAAATAACTATTCCATTTATATCCCACCTTTGAGTGACTAATAGGGCCATTCTGTTGATTTTCTCTAAACAAACGAAATCTACTCCAACATAACTTGCTGCCTCTGCTCTTATGAATGATTTAATAGCAGGAAGAAAAAAAAAATCATCTCATAAATTTTGGGAAAATAAAGCAGGAAAGAGTTAAGTAATCTTTTTAGTTTTTTTTTTAATTTCATGTATTATTTTTACACAGAAAGTTTGAATTTATTTCTTGAGGCAATAGCCAGGGACAGACATATTTATAACAGTAGTATGCAGAGACCTGACCTCAGAAGTTAACATCCTTCATTAAAACTGGCAAAGATGCACACAAAAGATGAGACAAGAAACTAGGATATCCTAAGATTAAGAATCAAAAGACATCTTCATCAAAGTGATAGAAATTATTTTTCACTTTTTAAAAATTTAGTCCAAACAAACTATTATTTATTATAACAGGACAAGATTTTTTTTAAATCTTAGGGTACAGGTTAGACTCTTTTCCCCAAATGAATTACTATAGGCTCAAGAAGTTGCAGCTCAGAGTTTTTTTGGTCCTTGTTAAGGTAAACAAAAGCTGTGCTCTCTTTGAAACAAAACCACTTGTTAAATGTACCAGTCTTTACAGTGCCTGAGGGTATCGAATGATTGAAAGATAAATTGTTCATCCAACACAATGCTAGGGTTAAGTTGAGGAGAGTTAGACACTTGTCTTGGGCACCAAACTTGAGAAATTCAAGAAAATAGTTCAGATACATCATATTTGAGTGAAACACTTTAAAAATCAAAGTTAAGGAGAAAAAAATAATGAATAAAATATAAAAAATAGAGATAGGATCTGACATTACCACGCAGTGGTGAATCCTGAGGAAATTAGAAAAATGTTCAGTAGCATAAGACAGGGAAAAAAGAAAAAAGAAAAAAATGTGCCCCTGTATACATGTCTTTATACTTTTTTAATTTTTAATTTTGTGGGTACAAAGAAGACATATTTATTCATCAGGTACCCGTTATATATTTTTTTTCTTTCTTTTTTCTTTTGTTTTGTTTTTAAGATGTGGCCTTGCTTTGTCACCCAGGCTAGAGTGCAGTGATGTGATGATAACTCACTGCAGCCTCAAACTTTTGGGCTCAAGCAATCCTACCACCTCAGTCTCCTAAATAAGTGGGACTAGAGTCACCACACCCAGCTAATTAAAAAGAAAATAGTTTGTAGAGAAAGGGTCTCACTCTATTACTCAGGCTGGTCTCAAAATCCTGGCTTCAAGCAATCTGCTGCCTCAGCCTCCCAAAGTGTTAAGATTGCAGGAATGAGCCACTGAACACAGCTTATATTTTTTAATTTTTATAATTTTCCATAACATTAATGTAGCCTAAAAGTATTGAAAAATTAAAAATTAGGTGTATTAGAACTCACATTATTTTAAGGTTAAATATTTTATTTACTCTAATTCTTTTTTTTGTTGTTTTTAATTTTTTTCCAAGTGTAGATTTTGAAAATTTTATTGATGAGCATGCTTTCATTAAAACCAGGAAACTAGTATAACATATACATGAGAACATCTTTTCTTTGGCTTCAAGATTCGGTACATCCTGGCATAGGGCTGTCTTTATTTAAAATGTTTGTATCTTAACATTTTAAAATATTACAGTAAAATTGCATTTATATGGATTATTGAAGTTTTTTTTTCATACCCCTGTAAATCTGTACCCAAGGCCTCACTTACATCAACGTAGTCTTGAATTTGAAGACAGAAAATCTCAATAATACTGAAAAAATATGTCAGTAGGCACTAATTATTGAATGCTTAATGTTTAAACCAAGATCAACCACCTTTATAAATGATAGTAATAGTATGGGCCTTTAAAAGAAGTATTTCTTTCAGCATAAAGTCAGAAAACACGTAACTAATTAACCCATGACGGTTATTGAATCTCCTGTAACTCACAGATATGCTAATGTTGTCTACTGACAAGCCCAGAGAAGATTTTTTAGTAAATCACTAAGGACTCATTCCAAATCATTTACAAACACATGTGCACATACGAAGGAGTCTAACAATATTTCGTCATTCCTTTCTCTTGTATTGAGCATTTCTGATGTACTTGCAGCTGGTTCCTATGAAAGATAAAAAATAATAAAATATACTTTTATGTTTTTAAAAATTCCATGATTATGAGTTCAAGCAAACTTCTATTATTAATTGTAGTCCTCACCTCCAATTGGGATACAAATAATCTATGATCGAGGAATTGTCTTTATCCCTCTCCTCATCTGTCAACAATAGGTGCATTTGTCTTTAATACGTGTGGCTTTCATTACAGATTTCCCTTCTGATTATTTCTGATTACATATTAATAACCCAAAGGTTCATTATCATTTAAGTGCATAGTTTTACTAAAACTCATCTGAATATTTATTATTATCATTATTGCATCTGAAATTATTTTTATTCTGGGACTATATACATATGTCAACATAAGTTGCCTATGAGTATTAATATATACTGTAGGTCTGGAAAATTAAAATATATTTACCTTAATGCACCTTTTCCAAGCATGCCTGCATTGCATTTCTAACCACTTGAATAAAGCTAACCCACATCCCTTAATTTGCTGCTCTATTCACACCTGTATTTTCAGTGTCTTTCAAAGCCTCAGATTGAAAAACAATCTTTCTTAATGCATGGCCAACCACATGGAATTAAACTAACGCATGCTGAGTTAGTCCCATGCTGTTGGAATGGTATATCTAGCTCACATTAAAAAAAAAAAAAAATCTTGCTTGTACATTGCTTTTCATAAATATGAGAGATAATAAATAGACAAAATAGAAACAGAAATAGACAAAACCTGGAACACATCCTGTATTAAAATTGCCACAATTTACAGCTTATTGCTGGCGCTGAAACTTTAGAGAGTCAAATTACATTGTTTCATGCCCAACACATTTCCCCGGATCTTTCATTAGAATCTGCCAAAAATGCTTATGGCCAAACCAGACACATCTGCTGAGTGCCCAATTTGCGTTCTTGGCTTTGAGTCTGAACACCTGGTTGTCAGTGATTCCAGCACCCTTTGCTTATTTTCCTGGCACCTCTGGGAGGATGATAACCCACAGTGACACTGAAACAGAATTGGATGGTCAGGAAATAAAATTTGAACTCCAAGCTTTCCGGTTGGAAACCAGGGTTCTGTGACAATTTTAATAGACGTTATTGTTCACATTAATTTTAGACTTAAAAAGAATTTAACTGATAATACAGAGTTCCCATGTACCCCAATCTTGTTTCTTGTATTATGTCTCTTACATTAGTTTGATACATTTGTTACAATTAATGAATCAGTATTCATACACTATTATTAACTCAAGTCCATAGGTTATTCAGATTTCTTTATCTTTTACTTAATACCTTTTTTCTTTTTACATGATTTCTTTCTTTTAAATAAATTTTGAAAGTTACTTGTAGTCCCAGAACAATAATGCAATTTTTGCTATTTTTACATATTTCCTTTATTTTCTACATGGGTATATATAAATTAGTTAAAGTTTTATGAGCATGATGAGCATGTAACAACCACATACACATTTATTGTAATTTTATATAGTTTAGGCCTCCACACAGAAATCTGGGACCTCTACATTAGAGTTGAATGCTTTGCTACTTTTAAACCGCCACGTTCAATGTACAAAGGCCCTTTAATAGTGACAATTGCGAAGTACCATTTGGGACTTCACAAACAGGAGACCACTTTTTTTTGTTGTTGTTTAAATTTTATTGATACAAAATAGATGCCTATATTTTGTGGTACATTGATAATTTAATACATTTATATAACTTGTGAACATCAAATCAGTATAATTATAATATCAATCACTTTATATTTTCTCTTTTCTTCATGCTAGAAATATTCCAGTTATTCATTTCAATATTTTAAAAAATATACAATTGGTTATTATAACTATAGTCAGCCTACTGATCTACAAAACACTAGGTCTTATTTCTATTTTGAAACAGTGTATTTGCACTCATTAATTAACCTCTCTTCATCTTCCACCAATTCTTCCTGGCCTCTGGTAACCACCAATCTACTCTATATTCAAGAGATACACTATGTTAGCTCTTATATATGAGTGAACACATGTCATATTTGTCTTTGTGTGATTGGTTTATTTTAGGTAACATAGTGACCTACAGTTTCATCCATATTGCTGCAAATGACAAGATTTTATTATTTTTATGACTGAATAATATTCTATTGTGTATATATGCCATATTTTATTAATCCATTCATTTATACTGATGGGCACTGGGGTAGATTCTATATTTTGGCTATTGCAAAAAGCACAGCAATAAACACAGGAGTGCAGATATCTTTCTGATGTATTAATTTTCTTTATTTTGGATAGATACCCAGTCATGGAATTGCTGAGTTTTATGGTGGTTCTATTTTTAGTTTTTTGAGGAACCTTCATACAATTTTTAATAGTGGCTGAACAAATGTACATTCCCATCAACAGTGGAAGACAGGTTCCCTTTCTCACCATCCTTACCAGCATTTGTTATTTCCTTTCCCTAAATAAAAGTAATTTTAGGTAAGGTGAGATGATATCTCACTGTGGTTTTGATTTTTATTTATCTGATAATTAGTGATGTTGAACATTTTTCATATATTTGTATGTCTAACATAAAGACACTTGATGCAAACATTCATTGTAGCCCTATTCACAATTACAAGGACATGCAATCAACCTAAATGCCCATTAAAGACAAATTGAATAAAGAAAATGTAATTTGTATATGCCATGGAATACTATGTAGCCATAAAAAAGAATGAGATCATTTTTTTTAACTCCAAGCTTTTATGGGAACATGGAGGTTCTTATCCTTAGCAAACTAATGCAGGAACAGAAAAACCAAATACTGCATGTTCTCACTTTTAAGTGGGAACAAAAGGATAAAAACTTATGAGCACAAAGAAGGAAACAATAGACACTGTTGTCTACTTGAAGAGGGAAGGTAGGAGGAGGGAGAAGAGCAGAAAAGATAACTATTGGGTACTGGGCTTAATACCTGAGTATTGAAATAGTATGTGTGACAAAACGACATGTCTACCTATGTAATAAACCTTCACTTGTACTCCCAAACCTAAAACAAAAGTTTTTCTAAAGAAGTGTATTCAGATTGTTTGCCAATATCTTAGCCAGATGATGATGATGATGACAATGATGATGATTTGCTATGGGGTTATTTGAACTCATATATTCTAGTTACCAATCTCTTGTCAGATGGGTAATTTGCAAATATTTTCTCCCATTCTGTGGGTTGTCTCTTCACTTTGTTAACTGTTTCCTTTGCTGGACTTTTTAGCGCAAAGTAATCCCATTTTTTAAAATTGACTCTATAGTTTTGTCTTTTCCAGAAAATTATATAATTAGGATCATATGGTATGTAGCCCTTTCAGAATCACTTCTTTCCCTTTGCAGCATGCATCTAAGGCTCTTCCATATCTTTTCGTGGCTTAATAGCTCATTCATTTTTTTCACTGAATACTATTCTAGTGTATGTCTGTACTACAGTTTTATCTATCTACTTATTGAACGGCATCTTGGTTGCTTCCAGTGTTTGGCAATTATAAATAAACTGCTGTAAACATTGGTGTGCAGATTTTTGTGTGGATGTAAGTTTTTAACTCGGTCGGGTAAGTACCTAGGAGTATGATTACTGGGTTGTATGGTCTGACCGAATTTAGCTTTGTAAGAAACTGCCGACAGTCCTCCTAAGTGGATGTGATATTGGGTATTATTACAAGCAATGGATATATTTCCTATTAACCAATATCCTTGTTAGCCTTTGGTATTGTCGACTTTTTGAATTTTAGCCAGTCAAATACGTATGCAATGGTACTCTTTTTTCTTTTAATTTGCAATTACCTAATAAAAGTAATATTGATGATCTTACATAAGTCTGTTTGCCATCTGCTTGTCTTTATCGGTGAGGTGCCTGTTCAGATCTTTTGTTCGTATTTTAATTGGGTTGTCGTTTTATTGTTGAGTTTTCAGAGTCCATTGTATATTTAGGATACAAGCCCTTTATCAGATATGTATTTTGCAAACAGACTCTCTCAGTCTGTGGCTTGTGCTTCAGTTATCTTAAAGGTCTTTTGTAGAGTAGTTTTTAATTTTGATGAGGTTCAACTTACCATTTTTTTCTTTATAGACCATGCTTTTGGTGTTGTACCTAAAAATTTATTGCCAAACTCAAAGTCACCCAGATTTTCTCCAGTGTTATCTCAACAAGTTTTATAGTTTGTGGTTTACATTTAGGTATATGATCAATTTTAAGTTAATTTTTTTGTGAAAGATGTGAGGTCCGTGTGTCTAGACTTATTTCACATGTGGTTGTTCAATTGTTCAGGCATAATTTTTTGAAAACACAAACTTTTCTCTTATTGGATTGCCTTGGCTCCTTTTTAAAGATCAGTTGACTACATGTGTTGTGGGCAATTTCTGGATTCTTCATTCTGTTCCTTTGATCTATGCATCTATTCTTTTGACAATAACAAGCTATCTAGATCATGGTAGCTGTATAGTAAGTTTTGAAGTTTAATAAAGTCAGACTTTCAAGTTCTCAACTTTGTTTTTCTTCATTATTGTGTTGGCTATGTTGTGTTTTTCACTTTCTATGTAAACTTTAGTATATGTATTTGGTTAGTCTGGCTAGAGTTTTATCAATTTTATTGAACTTTTAAGGAACCATTTTTATTGGTTTTATTTATTTTTCTGTTACGTTCCTGTTTTCAGTTTTGTTTGCTACTGCTCTAATTTTTTTTCTGCTTGCTTTAAGCTTAATTGCTCTTTTTTGGTAGTTTTTCCAACATGAAAATGTATTGATTTTAGATATTCTTTTCAAATTTCTGTCTTCATTGTTATGAATTTTCTTCTCACTACTTGCTTTTACTTTAGCCAAAACATTCTGATATGCTATATTTGTATTTAATTCAAAACAATTGGTAGTTGGTCTTGAGACTCTTTTTTTTGCTTATTAATATTTCTTTTTTTATTATACTTTAAATTCTAGGGTACATGTGCACAATCTGTGTATACTTGTTAATCCACACTTTCCTTAGATGTGTGTTGTTTAATCTATAAGCTTTTGAGGGAAATTTTCTAGCAGCCTTTCCATTTTTTATTTCTATTTGATATGATTTGACTGTACCCCATCCAAAGTCTCATCGTGAATTATAATCCCCGTAATCAAGGGTGGAACCAGGTGAAGGTAATTGGATCATGGAGGCAGTTCCCCCGTGCTGTTCTCATGATAGTGAGTGAATCGCAGGAGAGCTGATGGTTTTATAAGCATCTGAAATTTCCTGCTTGCACTCACACTGTCCTGCAGCCCTGTGAAGAAGGTGCCTGCTTCTCCTTTGCCTTCTACCATGATTGTAAGTTTCCTGAGGCCTCCCAGGCCATGCAGAACTGTGAGTCAATTAAACTTCTTTCCTTTATAAATTACCCAGTCTTGAGTATTTCTTCATACCAGAGTCAGAATGAACTAATGCAATAAATTAGTACCAAGGTAATGGGGCACTGTTATAAGGATACCCAAAACTGTGGAAGAGATTTTGGAACTGGGTAACAGACAGAGGTTGGAACAGTTTGAAGGACTCAAAAGAAGACAGGAAAATGTGGGAAAGTTTGGAACTTTCTGGAGACTTGGAGGGCTCAGAAGACAGACAGATGTGGGAATGTTTGAAACTTCCTCGAGACTTGTTGAATGGTTTTGACCAAAATGCTGATAATGATATGACAGTAAAGTACAGGCTGAGGTGGTCTCAGATGGAGATGAGGAACTTGTTGGGGACTGGGGTAAAAGTCACTCTTGCTATGCTTTAGCAAAGAGACTTGTAGCATTTTGCCATTGACCTAGAGATCTGTGGAATTTTGAACTTGAGAGAGATGATTTAGTGTATCTGGAGGAAGAAATTTCTAAGTGTTCAAGGGGGAGCAGAGCATAAAAGTTTGGAAAATTTGCAGCCTGACAATGTGATATAATAGAAAACCCCATTTTCTGGGGAGATATTCAAGCCAGTCACAGAAATTTGTGTAAGTAATGAGGAATGGAATGTTTATCACTAAGATCATGGGGAAAATGTCTCCAGGGCATGTCGGAGACCTTCACCGCAGTCCCTCTCATCACAAGGCTAGAGGCCTAGGAGGAAAAAATAGTTTTGCGGCCCTAGAGCCCCGGTGCTGTGTGCAGACTTGGAACATGGTGCCCTGTGTCTCAGTTGCTTCTGCTCCAACCATAGCTAAAAGGAGCCAAGATACAGCTCAAGCCATTGCTTCAGAGGGTGCAAGTCCCAAGCCCCAGAGGCTTCCACTTGGTGTTGAGCCTGTGGGTGCACAAAAGTCAAGAATTAAGGTTTAGGAACCTCCACCTAGATTTCAGAGGATATATGGAAATGCCTGGATGCCCAGGCAGAAATTTGCTGCAGAGGCAGAGCTGTCATGGAGAACCTCTGCTAGGGCAGTGTGGAAGGGAAATGTGGGGTTGGAGTCCCCACACAGAGTCATCCCTGGGGCACTGCCTAGTAGAGCTGTATGAAGAGGGCCACCATCCTGCAGACCCCAGAATGGTAGATCTACCAACAGCTTGCACCATCGGCCTGGAAAAGACACAGAAGGGCAGAGCTGCTGAAGGCCATGGGAGCCCACCTCTTGCATCAGTGTGACGTGGATGTGAGACATAGAGTCAAAGGTGATCATTTTGGAACTTTAAGGTTTAATGACTGGTCTATTGAATTTTGGACTTGCGTGGGGACCGTAGCTCCATGGTTTTGACCAATTTCTCCCATTTGGAATGGGTGTATTTACCCAATACCTGTTATCCCCATTGTATCTAGAGAGTAACTAACTTGCTTTTGATTTCACAGCCTCACAGGTGGAAGGGAATTGCTTGTCTCAGATGAGACTTTGGACTTAAACTTTGGGGTTAATGCTGGAATGAGTTAAGAGTTTGGGAAACTATTGCGAAGGTATGATTATGATTTAAAATATGAGGACATGAGATTTGCGAGGGGCCAGGGGTTGAATTATATAGTTTGGCTGTGTCCCCACCCAAAATCTCATCTTGAATCGTAATCCCTGTATTCCCTACTTGTCAAGGATGGGACCAGATGGAGGTAATTGGATCATGGGCGCAGTTTCCCCCACACTTTTCTCGTGATAGTAAATGAGCCTCAGGAGAGCTGATGGTTTTAAAAGCACCTGGCATTTTCCGTGCTTGCACTCAGTCTCTCCTGCAGCCCTGTGAAGAAAGCTCCTGCTTTTTCGTTGCCTTCCACCATGATTGTAAGTTTCCTGAGGTATCCCCAACAATGCAGGACTGTGAGTCAATTAAACCTCTTTCCTTTATAAATTACCCAGTATTTCCTTTATAAAGTTCTTCATAGCAGTGGGAGACCAGATTAATACACTAGTTTAACTCCATTTTGGTCTTAGATACTTTGTATGATTTCTATAAAGTTTGTCAAGGTGTGTTTCGTGGCCCAGAATGTGGTTTACCTTGGTTAATGTTCCATGTGAACCTGAGAAGAATATGTATTCTGCTGTTGTTGAATCAAATATCCTATAGATGTTAATTGGATCCAGTTGATTGATGATGTCATTGAGTTTTACTATAGCCTTACATATTTTGAGGCTCTGTGGTTAGGCACATGCACATTAAGGATTCTTATGTCTTCTTGGAGAAAAAACCCTTTAATAATTCAGTAATATCCTTCTTTATCCCTGATAATTTTCCTTGCTCTAATATGTGTTTTCTCTGAAATTAATATAGCTACTTCAACTTTAACACTTTCGTGTGTTAGCATAGCCTATCTTTCTATATACCATTATTTCTTAATCTGTATCTTTGTATATAAAGTTAGTTTCTTTTATGTTTTTACTTTTGTTGTGTTTCAGTATCTGAAATTTAGAGAATATAATATCAAAATTAGTTTCTCCTCAAGATTTTTGTTAATGTACTCTGATAGTTTCTGTTTTTTTAATTGGTATATTTAGACCATTGATATTTAAAGTGATTATTGATATTGGATTAATATCTACCTTGTTTATTGTTTTTTGTTGCCTCTGTTCTTCATTTCTTTTCTTGTCTTTTATACTTTTTCTGCTATTTTTGGTTTTAATTGAGTATTTTATGTAATTCCATTTTTCTCCTTGCTTAGAGTATCAATTGTACCTTTTTATTTTACTTTTTCAGTGGTTATTCTTGTGTTAGCAACATGCAGCTCCAACTAACCCAAGTTCTCTTTCAAATAATACTACCCTGCTTCATACGTGGTACAAGTGCCTTATAACAAACATTCCCAGTTCTTTTCTTCTATCTCTTATAATATTATTGTCATTTATTTCACTTATCCATAACTGTAACCATTAGATTGTTATTATTAACAAACTTTTATCTGACCAACCAATTATGAATATGAAAAATAAAGGATTTTCTTTTACTTTTTTTCCTCTAACATTCTTTCTTCATGTATATCAGAGTTTCTAACCTATGTCATTTCCTTTTCCTCTGAAGAAACATTTTTTAACATTTATTGCAAGGCAAATCTAATATTGGTGGGTTCCCTTAGTTTTTGTTTGTTAGAGAGTTTTTATTTCACCACCACTTTTCACGGATAACTTTGCTATATAGAAATAATTCTAGGTTGCTGGGGTTTTTTCTTTAAACACTTTAAATAATTCAATCTACTCTTGTCTTGTTTAGTGGTATCTATACTTTGGTATCTGTCAATAATTTTGGAAAATACTTAGCTATTGTAACTTCAAATATTCCCTGTTCTTTCATTTTTCTTCTTTTAATATTCAAATTCCATGTTGTATTAGTCTCTTCTCTTGCTGCTATGAAGAAATACCCAAGACTGGGTAATTTACAAAAGAAAGTGGCTTAAATGACTCAGTTTTGCAGGGCTGGGGAGGCTTCAGGAAACTTACAATCATGGCAGAAGGGGAAGCAAACATATTCTTCTTTATGTGGTGGCAGAAGAGAAAAGTACTGAGCAAAGCGGGAAAGCCTCTTATAAAACCATCAGATCTCATGAGAACTCACTATCATGACAACAGCAACATGGGGATAACCGCCCCCATGATTCAATTACCTCCCACTGAGTCTCTCTCACAACATGTGGGGTTTATGGGAACTAAAAATCAAGATGAGATGTGGGTGGAGACAGAGCCAAACTAGATCACATGTATATTACACATTTTAATTGTCTCACAATTTTTGGATATTCTGTTCGATTTTTTGAATTCTTTTTTCTCCTTTCAATTCAACTGGAGAAGTTTACATTGCCATATTGTCAAACTCACTGATTCCTCAGCTGTGTTCAATCTACTGATGAAAACATCAAAGGAACTCTTCATTTCTGTTATAGCAATACAGATTTTTAGCATTTTATTTTTATTTGTCTTAGATTTTTTATTTCTCTGTTTACATTACTATTCTTTCATGTTTTCTACTTTTACCATTAGAGCCATTAGCATGTTAATCATAATTATTTTGAATTATCTATTTGATAAATTCAACTCTGTGTAGTATCTGGGTCTGGTTATGATGTCTGCTTTGTTTCTTTAGTCTGTGCTTTTTCCTGTTTTATAGTATTACTTCTGATTTTTTATTGAAAGTGAACCTATGTATTGGGTAATAGGAATTGAGTAACTATATCCTAAGTGTGAGGTAACTATATCCCACTGGCTAGTAGCTGGTCTCTGTTTGATGTTTCTTCCAGCCCTGGGTGGTAGAGGCTCCAGTTTCCTCTAGAGCCTTGGTGTTGTCGCTATTGTATTGTTTGTTTTTTTCTACCCCATTGTCTTTGAGTTTTTCTGTTAACACCTTCTTGAATTAAATCTGTATCTTTCAGCTCTTTTAGTTGTAATTCACCATTATTATATGGATCCTTCTTGATGTAGCAGTAAAGAGTTGACTTTGGTTAGTGTTTGATAACATTATCATTAAATTTCAGACATTTAGTGAGCCTGCTTCCCTGGGCTGTGACTTTCAGAATTGTTTCTTAGCTTGATTCTTCTTCTTTGAAACAAGAAAGCTAGAGGGGTCTAAACTTAATTAATTATCTTTCCTTAAGGTAGATAAGTTTCTGGTAAATTTGTTCCCATAGAGAGCAGGCCTTTCTTTTCAATAATACTATGGACATATTTCAAAATGGTTACTTTTTCCTTTCTCTGGCAAAACAGGATGGGATTTTTTAAGATATTTATTTACTTTGAGAACTTGGGGAAAGGGGAAATTACGGAAGTAAAACTAACAAAAGTATAAATCCACCCGTCCCCCTTGCAAGCTAAGGACACTAGGAGTTTCTTACTTTCAATCTAATTCCACATTCAGCCTCCAGTAAGTCATCAAAATTACTGTTTATGGATTTCTACTAGTTAATGGCTCTAGGAGTTTCTAGACTGATCTTTGATATGATTTTCAGTATTCACCTCTTTCTCCATTACAAGATGACCATGTCTTATGACTCAATTCTTCAATAGTCTAAAAAAAGTTGCAAATTTTTATATTATTCAGCTTCTTATAATGACAGAAGTGATGACTTCCACACTCTTTGTATATTGGAGCTGAAGTGGCAAATCGTGTTCTTAAGAGCAGTCCTTATTAAAATGACTCACTGCTCTTTTTCATATAGCATTGATCCTACTTATCCTAAACCTTTAGACTCCTGGTAACAGTAGATTTAAAACTTATTCTGGATCAGGTGCCCAGTTCAGGTTAACATAATTCTTCCTCAGTAATTTTCAAAGTGTCCAGAAAAAGATATTATAAATAAAATAATTCTAGAATGATTTCTGGATATAGACAATTTGTAAGGCAACAGTAAATGACAGATAGATAGTTGATAACTAGTTACTTAGATCAATTAATTGATTTCCTACTTAAATGAATTTTAGAAATGAACCAATCTAAGCCTTTCATTTTATAGATGGGAAACTGAGATCAATTGAGATAAAACAATTTCTCTTAGCCTCTACCATGTGCTGCAGGCTGGTTAGAATTTAAACTTCTTCCATTCTGATTTAATGCTTATTCTGCTGCCTGTACTGTCACCCATGATTGTCTGTGCTCCAGTCTTCTGGGTTTCTTTTTCTTAATGTATACACACAACCTGGGCACAGTGACTGGGGTCTATAATCTCAGCACTTTCAGCCAGGAGTTTGAGATTAGCCTGGACCACATGGCGAAACCCCATCTCTACTAAAAATACAAAAGTTAGTCAGGTGTCGTGGTGCATGCCTGTGGTCTCAGCTACTCACTGCTTTGGAGGCTGAGACATGAGAATTGCTTGAAACCTGGAGGCGAGGCTGCAGTGAGCCAAGATTGTGCCACTGCACTCCAGTCTAGACGACAGAGCAAGACTGTCTCAAAAGAAAAAAAAATGTATACACACACAAAAAAGATATTTAGTTTTACCTTATCATTATGAATACCCCAACAATTTCTGAAATTTAGAGAATATAATATCTGAATTAGTTTCTCCTCAAGTAAAAATGAGTACATATAATTCTCCTTTTGTTTTAGAATATCATAAAAGTTACAGCATTAGGCAATAAATGAGAACCTATTATATATTCTTTTGAAAGGAAGAACATGAAGAATTAAACTTAAAAGACTACTGCAACCATTGCTGCAGCTTCATTTATATAATGCACACGATCTTATTTCCCATTAAAATATTTTTATTATTTCAGACCTTATTTGCATTAATGAGGACTAGGAATATTGTGACATAAAGAAATTTGTTTTTCCTTTACTATTTCTTATGTCTTCTATATATTTTTGTGTGTGTTTGTTTGCATGTGCACTCACACAATGAACACATAGAATTTCTAACATAGAGTGACTTCTGGGAACTTTAAATATTGGAATCTTTCTCCCTTTCATTATTAGACTTTCTTCCTAACATCTTAAAAACCTTAAAGCCACAGTGACCAATTGAATTTTATTTCCTTAGCTATTTAAATTGACCAACTATTAAGCCAGTGTCTTGGGGCTGTCTCTGAATTGTGGCTCCTAAAACTGAAAGTGTGTCTAGATGTATAGCAGGGCCCTCATGGCCTGTAGAATGTGAAACAAAAAGAGAATAAAGAGGAGACCTCAGAGCATATATGGTCAGGAGACTATAAGAATCACGAAAGTGAAATAAAGCAAAAAATAATCAAATTAATTCAGAACAGAAAAATGGAGATCTCCAAACAGAAGAGACTTGTTTGGAAGGTGGATCTGTAGAGATTTCCTGAGGTTTCATTACACAGCATTAGTCTTTCTTTATGGATTATTCCACATCCTAGGGGTCATCTTTTCTAAAAAATGAGGAGATGACTGATTCTTAGGCAAATGGAATTCTACAGTTCAGAAATGTTCAAAGTTTTTGAGCCATATCCCTTTCAAAATAACATAAGTATAGTGTAATTTTACATCATTCATTCCACGCCTTTTTCTCCAATTAGGCTTTGAGCTCCTTTGGACAAATTAGATTATTTTATATTTCTTTCTCCACCACACTATACAGAACCAAAGATATAATAGGAATATGGTCAATGTTAAATAAATTAATTTCTACAGCCATGTTTCTCAATATTTAAAATATATGTTCCACTATTACAAACATGAAGATGACCCCATGTATATACACACCTTCCACCAGTGCAGACTTTGGAAACGTCCCATGTCTCTCACCCATATTGTCTGGATTTTAACCTTTTATATCTATTTTGCATCTGCTACACTGGCACAGAAGTTATGTATCCAAAGTATGAATTTATTATGTCACCTCCTGCTTTAAACTATACAATGGCTTTCCATCACTCTTAAGAACTTTCTCTTTATTCTTGTATTGTCCCTGCCTCACTGACCAGCACCTTCTGTCCCCCCTGTTCCCCATGCTCAGTGTTAAGGATCTAACACTTAAAAAAGTATCTGAAATACTCAATAAATACTTGTTGCATGAATATTACAAATACTATTTAAGCAAATAATAATTCTCATAGATGCATCTTCTTTGGAAATTCTCCTTTTTCCAAGTAATTAAGTTCAAGTTACTAACATAGAGACAAAAACAAAACAGAAAATGAAAATAAAGCAAACAAGTCAAATTTCTAAACAAATTTACTTCATGTGGACTGAAGATTTCTTACATGAGATATAAATCTAAACAAAGGGAAAACCCCATAAGCATTCATATTCCTGGGACTTCCTTATTTTATTTTATTTTATTTTATTTTTTATGAGATGGAGTCTCGGTGTGTCACCCAGGCTAGAGTGCAATGGTGTGATCTCAGCTCACTGGCAATCTTTGCCTCCTGGGTTCAAGTGATTCTCCAGCCTCCTGAGTAGCTGGGATTACAGGTACGTGCCACCATCCCCAGCTAATTTTTGTATTTTTAGTAGAGATGGGGGTTTCACCATATTGGTCAGGCTGGTCTCGAACTTTTGACCTCGTGATCTGCCTGCCTCGGTTTCCCAAACTGTTGGGATTACAGACGTGAGCCACCGTGCCTGGCTGGGACTTCCTTATTAACTTTAATTTCATTGCAGGCCAGAATACCTGTGACAGAATCCTTCCTCGCCTATACATGGTGAGGGGATGGTCACCATGGTGACCAGTTTTTAAAGTCTTTCATTTTTATTACTCAAAAAAGTTTCATTTTTTTATTTAACTTTCTGACTCCGTAACTTGTGCCTTCAACACGTTCACAATGATTTTCAGCCCCTCAATAAGGAAAGCAGGCTTGATCCCGTCATGAACACATTTAGCACACATGGAACTGCCATAGGCACTGCCGACATGTTACTTTGTTTGGACAATGTTTGGTCATGTATCTTTGTTTTGGAAAATCTCATAGGAACTTTAGGTCTTACAGCATGAACCCCTTGAAGTCTGCCTAGGCACATGCCACATGCAGATTTTGGTGCTTTCCCAACCTTCTTGGTATGAAGGGAAACGATTCTGCTATCAGGGGTTTTGGACAGCATAGTTTTGTCAGACGCTGTATTGTAAGAAAGCCTAGATGGTATGTCAAACGCTGGACCGTTGGTATACATGGTGGTGACTGTACTAAACCTCTCTATGGCTTGGACTGTACTAAACCTCTCTATGGCTCTTTTCTTTATCTTTTTTTTTTTTTTTTAACTTTAAAATAATTACAACAAATAAGATTACAAAACTACTGGTATCACATGGCTACACTGAAATGTAAGTTATTTGGTACATGTGGCATACTTACAACAGTTCCTAGAGCATTCTATTTACTCTTAAATGTTAAATATAATTATTGTCTTTCTCTTTTTCAGTCATTTCTTCAGTCCACAGTTAATGAATGCCTATTTACTTAGGTATACATAAATTAACCAAAATGTCTTCATTTGATTATCAAATTGTCAGAGGCATTTGAACCAGAGCAACTCCATCTTGAATAGGGGCTTGATATAATGAGGCTGAGACCTGCTGGGCTGCATTTCCAGTAAGTTAGGCATTTTAAGTCACAGGATGAGATAAGAGGTCAGCACAAGATACAAGTCATAAAGACCTTGTTGATAAAACAGTTTGCAGTAAAGGTGGCTAAACCCCATCAAGACCAAGGTGGTGGTAAGAGTGACCTCTGGTCATCCTCACTGCTCATGATATGCTAATTATAATGCATCAGCATGCTAAGAGACACTCCCACCAGTGCCATGACAATTTACAAATGCCATGGCAACATCAGGAAGTTACCCTATAGGGTCTAAAAAGGGGAGGAACCCTCAGTTCCGGGAATTGCCCACCCCTTTCCTGGAAAACTCATGAATAATCCACCATTTATTTAGCATATAATCAAGAAATAACCATAAAAATGGGCAACCAGTGGCCAATGCCGCTGCTCTGCCTATGGAGTAGCCGTTCTTCATTCCTTTTTAACTTCTTAATAAACTTGCTTTCACTTTACTCTATGGACTCACCCTGAATTATTTCTTGTGTGAGATCCCAGAACCCTCTTTTTGTGTCTGGATTGAGACCCTTTCCAGTAACAAAATGAATCTTGACATAAAATGGGTAAAAATTGCTAAGAGATACTACGTACCTTGAAGACAGAGAAAGAGGGAAATCTTAAAGGACTTTTATAAGAAAATTAGAAGTTTGGACTTGGTCTTATGAGCAATGGAAATTGATGCAGGATTTTAAACTAGGACTCCAATGATCATACTTAGGATTCTGAAAAAAATCACACCTGTGGTGGAAAATAAATTGAAGGGTGTAGAACTAAAAGCAAGAAGATTATTCAGAAAGCAACTACAATAGTACAATGAGAGAGTGTGATTTCTGAATGAGGGCAATACAGGTCTTGGGAATTGGAAGGGGAGATTTTTTAAAAAATTTAAAAGATGGGATCTGAGGATTTAAAACTGTCACTTCCATCCTCCCTGTATTGTTCAGCTATGGTCACCTCTGCAATATGTTCTCACGTAGCCTTTTTTCTGTGTGCATGGACTCCTAGTGTGTTCTATTCTTATCAGGGCACCAAAGCTATTAGATTAGGGACCCAAATTTATTATGTCATTTAACCTTCATTACTTCCTTAAAAATCAAACAGAGTCACATTGTGATTCGGGGCTTCAGCATAAAAGTTTGGGGGAAACACAGTTCTCTCCATGTCATCCTCTTTTCCTCAGCAGCCCTCTTTGTGAAATAGTGTCTCTCATATTCCCTCTCTTTTTATTTTTATTTTTGTTTTAACCATTTTTAGTTGGATCCTTTTTATCATGTCTTTTGCCATATTTGATATTCTGTTCTACTTTTGGATGCTCCATGTAACCTTTTTAATCTTCTTAGCCATATACTCTTTTTCCTTATTTTGTCCTGAATTCATGTCTATTCTAATTTTCTCTGGCTATGTACTCCTATTGTTTTTATTTTTCCTTTTTCCACTAACAATCCCTAAGTAATTTTGTTGGGACAATAACTGAATTTGGGTGAAGAAAGAAAATTTGAGGAAATTGAACATGTTAATTTTTCTTAATATCAATTTCCTAGGACTATAGACCAATTTAAATCATCTTCATACTTCTTTTGTGATTTGGTCTGAGTATAATTGCCTGGAATCTCCAGGAATAAAAAGAAATGATTTCACCTGAAGAATGAAACATTCTAATACAGATATGAAGCTAAAACTTCTGAATTTATGTATGGGTCATTGGGAACAATCATCCCCTTACTTCAGCAGTGAGCCTGTTCATGACTATGGTTTATTCAGGAGTTTTTCAGGCTTTGTTAACAAGCCATTTGGCACCATTACCAGTTCGTTAGCCTTGACTTTGAAAACTATTTCCTTGAACTTCACTATTGTTCTAAATAGTTACTAATCACAATAGGATACTTGAGAATGTCCAGATTTAGAAATAAACACCCAAATCAACTATTGTGGTGAATATATTTATAGAAATGTTCCTATGTAAGAGTAACATTAACATGTTTTCAAAATCTAAAATAAGGTTGCGTATACAAATAGGGAAGCATAATGGTTTAGTATTCATTATTCTCTTTCCTGAGCTGTTCCAGCTCAATTTTTATATTCTGGGTTTGTTGTTGTTGTTGTTGATGTTTTAATTGTTGTTACAAACACTTCGATATATTTAAATTTCCTTGAATGTGATAACCTTCCTGAAATGAATATTTACGATCTTTATTATCTGCCATTAGCCTTTTATATTTCTGTCATCTTAAATGAAAACTTCTCTTTTTCTCTTCCTCCTCTTTCTGTTCTTCTTCTTGCCTTCTTCTTCTTTTTCCTCTTTTCCTTTTCCTTCTTCCTGTCCTCCTCTTCCTCCTCCTTCTTCCCCTTCTGCACCTCCTCCTCCTTTCTTTCTTCTTCCTCCTCCTCCTTCTTTCCCTTCTCCTCCTTCCCCTCCCCTTCCTTCTATTCCTCCTCCTCCTGTTCCTTTCTTCTTGTTGTTGTTCTTCTATTTCTTCTTTTCTTCACTTCTTCACTTCTTTTCATCCTAATCCTCATTTTTCTTCTGCATGTTCATCCCCTTGTTATGCATAATATTCATGTTAGTTGTTTTATGTAAGTTCTTCTTTGAGTAGAATTGGTGCTATTCAGCCCAGATAGCAAACAAGAATACAGAGCCAAGAATACAGAGTTAAGTAAAAGAAGTGATAAACTTGGACTTCACACTATTTCAATTGGGATATCACCTCTTCATTATATCATTCCTGTATCCTTGGCATTTTCATGCTTTACATGAGATCAGTGTGGTTTAGTGTAATGCCGTAGCCTCATAGGGTTCTTGGTGATGTGGAATTTATTAGTCTGTGTTTAATTAAGAATTAACAATTGCTTTCCTTCTCTTTTCTAGCTTTTCTCATGTTGATATCATTTCTCCTGGTCAGAACTCTGGTTTAGAAGAAATAATGTACGTATTCCTGAACCATATCCTTTGGTCCAATTTCCTATTTTGTTTGGTTGTGTGTAATAAATTAGTGTAGAGATGCTTCCTACCTTTGCTTAACTTCTGTTAAGACTTTATTGATTTCTTCAGACTTTATTGATCACAGCAAAAGATAATTGATAAAGCCTTTCAAGAGACATCTGTTTGCTACTTGATTTCTAGGAAAATATTGATCAGTTGTAATTGTCATCCTTCTTCAATTGAAACCAATTTATACTCTATTGAGCACACATTCTACATTTTTTCATGGTTTGAAGTTATTACAATTTCATGGTTCTATTAGAGATGTTACTTATGTTCAATGTAGTTTGTCTTATATCTTTAACTAAGTTGTGTGTAGTGTCTTTAATCCACATTTTTTATTTTTAACAGCCAGGCTAATTGTTGAAGATTAAGGCATAGCAGGTGGCTGGACCTGACAGATTTTCAATGAGTAGAATTTAATTAATTAATCAAAAGTCAACAATTTGGCACACTTTTGAACTATATTGGCACTGTCTCTTTTTATTCTTCTTTTCTAAACCACCTATACAGTTTATATACTATCAGTGATAATAAGAACCTGGGAATTCACATGTCATCAAGCACATTCATCCAACAAAAAGCAAGGCCTATTAAATATCATTCATAAATAATTAAAATATTTTACTAATATTATTGTTAGTAACTTGATTATGTGTTTCTTATTTATATGTTCAAAGTTATTTTATATATTTGATATTAAATTCAGTATTCCTCTGAGGAGGCCAAGAATAGTATAATTGTGGCCATTTTATAAACAGAAAACAGGGCAAATAAAATTTAAGTGATTTACATAAGGTCAAAAACTAGTGGCCAATATACTTGTTTATTATATTCTTTGGGGGGAAAATAACCAGCCATAAATAAAAACGACTTTTCTGCGTACTTTCTTCCAAGAATTGAATCGTTACTTGAAGCAATAAAAAATTGGAGAAAGAATTACCAATAAAAATGGAAATAGCATTTGAAATTGTGTCAATATGCTATGTAAAAACATTATTTGTAGAATGTCCTTGATAAATCTGTACCTAGAAAACTTCAATATTAAAATGTAAGCAATAATGTGTATTATCATACATAGCAAGAAGATTGGTATTATTGAAATTCAATAATGATTTATATAAAATACAATACATGGTTAAATGGTTCAAACAGATAATTGAACATTACGATATTTCATATAAAATACTTTATTCTATGGTTTTATATAACACTAGTGAAATGACTTATATTGTTTCTCTTAGGAACATTTTCATCTTTTTCTGTTTTACTGATTTGTTATTATGCCTTGTCCTTCATAGACAGCACGACAGGTATGCTGATTAACTTCAACAATTTCTTTCAGCTTATTTCCTGTCTGTAACTCTAATTGCAAAACAAACTTTCCATCTTATTTTTGATACTACCTAGTTTCTCGTCAGTAGAAAGATGTTTGAATGAAAATACATTAAACGTAAATACTTCCAAATTATTACAAGAAAGAAATAGAGCACAGAATCATTATTGAGCTCATTAGAAGAAAGATGTTATGTAAATGTAAAATACTGTCATTTTGTCTGGCAAATACCATTAGTTTATATAAAGTATAGCATCCAGTTATCTACATGCATCAGAAATGAGAGGCTGTCTGGGGAACAGAGCAACTGATTATCCCCACCACAGGAACAGCAAATTTGACAACTATCTACACATTTAAAAAACCAAAACTACTTTCATAAGAACCAAAAATCAGGTGGGTACTCACAGTATCTGGTTTTAGCTTCATATCACTGAAAGAGGCACTGAAAAGGGTAGGAAAGGCAGTCTTAAATTGCCAATGCCTCTATCCCCTCATAGCAACTGCATGACACAGAGAAATCTGTGCAACTGGGAGAGGTAGAGCACAGTGATTGTGAGACTGCATTGAACTCAGTTCCAGCAGAAAGTAAAACTGGGCTGAACTCAGCAGACACCCAACCACAAAGGGAACATTCAGACTACCCCTAGCCAAAGGGGAATCGTTCATCCCAGCATTCAGAACTTGAATTCTGAATACCTCACCATGATGGGCTGAAGTGCTCTGGACCTTTAAATAAACTTTAAAGGCAGTCTAGGCCATAAGGACTGCAAGTCCTAGTGCTGACCTGGGCTCAGAGACAGAGGACTATGGGGGTATGTGGCTTACTGACACACCAGCTGAGAAATCTAAGGGGGTGCTTGTACCACCCCTCCCTGACCTCAAATAGCACAGCTAACAGCTCATGGATCACATGGATTGTTCTCAATGATAGACCATATGTTAGGTCACAAAACAAGTCTTAAAACATCCAAAAAAAATTGTAATAATATCAACCATCTTCTCCAATCACAATGGAATAAAACTAGAAAGCAATAACAAGAGGAATTTGGGAAACCATACAGACACATGGAAATTAAACAATATCCTCCTGAATGACCAGTGGGTCAATGAAGAAATTAAGAAGAAAATTAAAGAGGTTCCAAGATGGCCGAATAGGAACAGCTCCAGTCTACAGCTCCCAGTGTGAGCGATACAGAAGACGGATGATTTCTGCATTTCCAACTGAGGTACTGGGTTCATCTCACTGGGGCTTGTCAGACAGTGGGTGCAGGACAGTGGATGCAGCCCACCGAGCATGAGCTGAAGCAGGGCAAGGCATCACTTCACCCAGGAAGCACAAGGGGTCGGAGAATTCCCTTTCTTAAGCAAAGGAAGCCTGGACAGATAGCACCTGGAAAATCAGGTCACTCCCACTCTAATACTGCGCTTTTCCAACGATCTTAGCAAATGGTACACCAGGAGATTATATCCTGCACCTTGCTTGGAGGGTCCCACGCCCACGGAGCCTCACTCACTGATAGCAGAGCAGTCTGAGATCCAACTGCAAGGCGGCAATGAGGCTGGGGGAGGGGCGCCTGCCATTGCTGAGGCTTGAGTAGGTAAACAAATCGACTGACCAGGAAGCTCGAACTGGGTGGAGCCCACCACAGCTCAAGGAGGCCTGCCTGCCTCTGTGGACTCCATCTCTTGGGGCAGGGCATAGCCAAACAAAAGGCAGCAGAAACTTCTGCAGACTTAAACGTCCCTGTCTGACAGCTTTGAAGAGAGTAGTGGTTCTCCCAGCCTGAGAATGGGCAGACTGCCTCCTCAAGTGGGTCCTTGACCCCCAAGGAGCCTAACTGGGAGGCACCACTCATTAGGGGCTGACTGACACCTCATACGGCCGGGTGCCCCTCTGAGACGAAACTTCCAGAGGAACAACCAAACAGCAACATTTGTCGTTCTGCAATATTTGCTGTTCTGCAGCCTCCGCTGGTGATACCCAGGCAAACGGGGTCTGGAGTGGGCCTCCAGCAAACTCCAATAGTCCTGTAGCTGAGGGTCCTGACTGTTAGAAGGAAAACTAACAAATAGAAAGGAAATCCACACCAAAACCCCATCTGTACGTCACCATCATCAAAGACCACAGGTAGATAAAACCACAAAGATGGGGAGAAACGAGAGCAGAAAAGCTGAAATTTCTAAAAATCAGAGCGCCTCTTCTCCTCCAAAGTAATGCAGCTCCTCGCCAACAATGGAACAAAGCTGGATGGAGAATGACTTTGATGAGTTGACAGAAGTAGGCTTCAGAAACTCAGTAATAACAAACTTCTCCGAGCTAAAGGAGGACGTTCGAACCCATCGCAAAGAAGCTAAAAACCTTGAAAAAAGATTAGACAAATGGCTAACTAGAATAAAGAGCATAGAGAAGACATTAAATGACCAGATGTAGCTGAAATCCATGGCACAAGAACGACATGACACATGCACAAACTTCAGTAGCCGATTTGATCAAGTGGAAGAAAGGTTATCAGTGATTGAAGATCAAATGAATGAAATGAAGTGAGAAGTTTAGAGAGAAAAGAGTAAAAAGAAATGAACAAAGTCACCAAGAAATAGGGAACTATGTGAAAAGACCAAATCGACATCTGATTGGTGTACCTGAAAGTGAAAGGGAGAATGGAACCAAGTTGGAAAACACTCTTCAGTACATTATCCAGGAGAACTTCCCCAACACAGCAAGGCAGGCCAACATTCAAATTCAGGAAATACAGAGAACACCACAAAGATACTCCTCAAGAAGAGCAACTCCAAGACACATAATTGTCAGATTCATCAAAGTTGAAATGAAGGAAAAATTATTAAGGGCAGCCAGAGAGAAAGGTAGGGTTACCCAAAAAGGGAAGCAGCTCATCAGACTAACAGCAGATCTCTCAGCAGAAACTCTCCAAGCCAGAAGAGAGTGGGGGCCAACATTCAACGTTCTTAAAGAAAAGAATATTCAACCCAGAATTTCATATCCAGCCAAACTAAGCTTCATAAGTGAAGGAGAAATAAAATCCTTTCCAGACAAGCAAATGCAGAGAGATTTTATCACCACCAGGCCTGCCTTACAAGAGCTCCTGAAGGAAACACTAAACATGGAAAGGAACAACTGGTACCAGTCACTGCAGAAACATGCCAAATTGTAAAGACCATCAATGCTAGGGAGAAACTGCATCAACTAATGAGCAAAATAACCAGTTAACATCATAATGACAGGGTTAAATTCACACATAACAATGTGAATCTTAAATGTAAATGGGCTAAATGTTCCAATTAAAAGACACAGACTGGCAAATTCGATAAAGACTAAAGACCCATCAGTGTGCTATATTCAGGAGACCCATCTCACATGCAGAGACAGACATAGGCTCAAAATAAAGGGATGGAGGAAGATCTACCAAGCAAATAGAAAACAAAAACAAAAACCAAAAAAAAAAAAAAAGCAGGGATTGCAATCCTAGTCTTTGATAAAACAGACTTTAAACCAACAAAGATCAGAAAAGACAAAGAAGGCCATTACATAATGGTAAACGGATCAATTCAGCAAGAAGAGCTAACTATCCTAAATATATATGCATCCAAAACAGAAGCACCTAGATTCATAAAGCAAGTCCTTAGAGACCTACAAAGAGACTTAGACTCCCACACAATAATAAAGGGAGAGTTTAACATCCCACTGTCAATATTAGACAGATCAATGAGACACAGGTTAACAAGGATATCCAGGAATTGAACTCAGCTCTGCATCAAGCGGACATAATAGACATCTACAGAACTCTCTAACCCAAAACAACAGAATATATGTTCCTCTCAGAACCACATCACCCTTATTCCAAAATTGACCACAAAGTTGGAAGTAAAGCACTCCTCAGCAAATGTCAAAGAACAGAAATTATAACAAACTGTCTCTCAGACCACAGTGCAATCAAACTAGAACTCAGGACTAAGAAACTCAATCAAAACCGCTCAACTACATGGAAACTGAACAACCTGCTCCTGAATGACTACTGGGTACATAATGAAATGAAGGCAGAAATAAAGATGTTCTTTGAAACCAATGAGAACAAAGGCACAACGTATCAGACTCTCTGGGACACATTTAAAGCAGTGTGTAGAGGGAAACTTATAGCACTAAATGCCCAAAAGAGAAAGCAGGAAAGCTCTAAAATTGACACCCTAACATCACAATTAAAAGAAATAGAGAAGCAAGAGCAAACACATACAAAAGCTAGCATAAGGCATGAAATAACTAAGGTCAGAGCAGAACTGAAGGAGATAGAGACACAAAAAACCCTTACAAAATCAGTCAATCCAGAATCTTTTTTTTTTTTTTTGAAGAGATCAACAAAATTGATAGACTACTAGCAAGACTAATAAAGAAGAAAAGAGAATAATCAAATAGACATGATCAAAATGATAAAGGGGATATCACCTCCAATCCCACAGAAACACAAACTACCATCAGAGAATAATATAAACACCTCTATGCAAATAAACTAGAAAATCTAGAAGAAATGGATAAATTCCTGGACATACACACCCTCCCAAGACTAAATCAGGAAGAAGTTGAATCCCTTAATAGACCAATAGCAGGCTCTGAAATTGAGGCAATAATTAATAGCCTACCAACCAAAAAACGTCCAGGACCAGACGGATTCACGGCCAAATTCCACCAGAGGTACAAAGGGGAGCTGTTAACATTCCTTTTGAAACTATTCCAATCAATAGAAAAAGAGGGAATCCTCCCTAACTCATTTTACGAGGCCAGCATCATCCTGATGCCAAAGCCTGGCAGAGACACACACAAAAAAGAGAATTTTAGACCAACATCCCTGATGAACATCCATGCAAAAATCCTAAATAAAATACTGGCAAACTGAAGCCAGCAGCACATCAAAAAAGCTTATCCACCATGATCAAGTGGGCTTCATCCCTGGGATGCAAGGCTGGTTCAACATACACAAATCAATAAATGTAATCCATCATACAAACAGAACCAAAGACAAAAACCACATGATTATATCAATAGATGCAGAAAAGACCTTTGACAAAATTCAATAGCACTTCATGCTAAAAACTCTCAATAAATTAGGTATTGATAGGATGAATCTCAAAATAATAAGAGCTATTTATGACAAACCCACAGTCAATATCATACTGAATGGGCAAAAACTGGAAGCATTTCCTTTGAACACTGGCACAAGATAGGGATGCCCTCTCCCACCACTCCTATTCAACATAGTGTTGGAAGTTATGGCCAGGGCAATCAGGCAGGAGAAATAAATAAATGGTATTCAATTAGTAAAAGAGGAAGTCAAATTGTCCTTGTTTGCAGATGATATTATTGTATATTTAGAAAACCCCATCGTCTCAGTCCAAAATCTCCTTAAGCTGATTAGCAACTTCAGCAAAGTCTCAGGATACAAAATCAATGTGCAAAAATCACAAGCATTCCTATATACCAAAACAGACAGAGAGCCAAATCATGAGTGAACTCCCATTCACGATTGCTTCAAGGAGAATAAAATACCTAGGAACCCAACTTACAAGGGATGTTAAGGACCTCTTCAAGGAGAACTACAAACCACTGCTCAATGAGATAAAAGAGAACACAAACAAATGGAAGAACATTCCATGCTCATGGATAGGAAGAATCAATATCATGAAAATGGCTATACTGCTCAAGGTAATTTATAGATTCAATACCATCCCCATCAAGGTACCAATGACTTTCTTCACAGAACTGGAAAAAACTACTTTAAAGTTCATATGGAACCGAAAAAGAGCCTACATTGCCAAGACAACCCTAAGCCAAAAAAACAAAGCTGGAGGCATCACACTACCTGACTTCAAACTATACTACAAGGCTGCAGTAACCAAAACAGCATGTACTGGTACCAAAAAAGAGCCCCCAGAAATAATACCACACATATACAACCATCTGATCTTTGACAAACCTGAGAGAAACAAGAAATGGGGAAAGGATTCCCTATTTAATAAATGGTGCTGGGAAAACTGGCTAGCCATAAGTAGAAAGCTGAAACTGGATCACTTCCTTACACGTTATACAAAAATTAATTCAAGATGGATTAGAGACTTAAATGTTTGACCTAAAACCATAAAAACCCTAGAAAAAACCCTAGGCAATACCATTTAGGACATAAGCATGGGCAAGGACTTCATGTCTAAAACACCAAAAGCAATGGCAACAAAAGCCGAAATTGACAAATGGGATCTAGTTAAACTAAAGAGCTTCTGCACAGCAAAAGAAACTACCATCAGAGTGAAAGGACAACCAACAGAATGGGAGAAAATTTTTGCAATCTACCCATCTGACAAAGGGTTAATATCCAGACTCTACAAAGAACTTAAACAAATTTACAAGAAAAAATCAAACAACCCCATCAAAAAGTGGGCAAAGGATATGAAGAGTCACTTCGCAAAAGAAGACATTTATGCAGCCAACAGACACAGGAAAAATTATTCATCATCACTGGCCATCAGAGAAATGCAAATCAAAACCACAATGAGATACCATCTCACACCAGTTAGAATGGCGATCATAAAAAGTCAGGAAACAACAGGTGCTGGAGGGGATGTGGAGAAATAGGAATACTTTTACACTGCTGGTGGGACTATAAACTAGTTCAACCATTGTGGAAGACAGTGTGGTGATTCCTCAAGGATCTAGAACTAGAAATACCATTTGATCCAGCCATCCTATTACTGGGTTCATACTCAAAGGATTATAAATCATGCTGCTATAAAGACATATGTACATGTATGTTTATTGCGGCACTCTTCACAATAACAAAGACTTGGAACCAACCCAAATGTCCATCAATGATAGATTGGATAAAGAAAATGTGGCACATGTACACCATGGAATGCTATGCAGCCATAAAAAAGGATGAGTTTAGTCCTTTGTAGGGTCATGGATGAAGCTGGAAACTATCATTCTGAGGAAGCTATCTCAAGGACAGAAAACCAAACACCGCATGTTTTCACTCATTGGTGGGAACTGAACAGTCAAAACACTTGGACACAGGAAGGGGAACATCACACACCAGGGCCTGTCGTGTGGTGGGGGAAGGGGGTAGGGGTAGCATTAGGAGATATACCTAATGTAAATGACTAGTTAATGGATGCAGCACACCAACATGGCACATGTATACATATGTAACAAACCTGCACGTAGTGTACACGTACCCTAGAATTTAAGTTATAATTTAAAAAAGACAATGAAAATAATATATGACAATAAAAAAAAAAGATGACAACTGTTCCTGCTATGGTTTGAATGTAGGTATCCCTCCAAAATTTGTATGCTGGAATTCAACAAGGTACTCTCCTCTCGACCTTATTTATGGGGGATATGTTTCAAGACTACCAGTGGATGCCTGAAACTGCAGATAGTACCAAACTGTATATGATGACAATGCTCTTGAGCGCCCAGGATTAGATCTCCTCACTGCTTTACTAGGAGTATTGCATCAGAGTACAAAGCTTGGAAGTCAGAAAACAAGTAGTATGGAAGGGAGGGTTGGAAAAAGCAGAGGCTTCTTTGTGGCATATCAGAATTTCCAGGATCACTACTCTTGCATTTTGGGGTGATTTTTCTTTTCTTTTCTTTTCTTTTCTTTTCTTTTCTTTTTTGAGACAGAGTTTCGCTCTTGCTGTATAGGCTGGAGTGCAACGGTGAAATCTTAGCTCACTGCAACCTCTGCCTCCTGGATTCAGGCAATTCTCCTGCCTCTGCCTCCCTAGTAGCTGGGATTACAGGCATGCACCACCACACACAGCTTTATTTTATTTATTTATTTATTTATTTATTTTGCAAGATGGAGTCTCACTCTGTTGCCCAGGCTGGAGTGCAGGGCACGATCTTGGCTCACTGCAACCTCTACCTCCGGGATTCAAATGATTCTCCTGACTCAACCTCCCGATTAAACTGGGATTACAAGCACTCGCCACCATGCCCGGCTAATTTTTGTATTTTTAGTAGAGACAGGGTTTTATCAGGTTGACCAGGCTGGTCTCAAACTCCTGACCTCATGATCTGCCCGCCTCAGCCTCCCAAAGTGCTGGGATTATAGGTGTGAGCTGCCGCATCCCACCAGTTTTGTATTTTTAGTGGAGATGGGGTTTCACCACATTGGTCAGGCTGTTCTCGAACTCCTGACCTCAGGTAATCCACCTGAAGTGTTGGGATTACAGCCATGAGCCACTGTGCCCAGTCTGGGGTGATTATTAAGTAAAACAAGAGTTACTTGAACACAAGCACTGTAATACTGTGGCAGTTGTTTTGATAACTGAGATGGCTACTAAGTGACTAGCAGGTGAGTAGCATATACAGCAGGGATATGCTGAACAAAGGGATAAAATTAACATCCAGGACAGCACAGAGCAGGATGGTGTGAGATTTTAAAAATGAAAATAATAAATAAGAAAATTTAAAAATTTATTGAAACAAATGGTAATGGAAATGAGACATACCAAAACCTGTGGGTTACAGCAAAAACAGTACTTGGAGGGAAATTTATAGCTATAAGCACCAACATCAAAAAATAAGAAAAACTTCTCATAAAGAACCTAATAATGCATCTTAAAAATAGAAAAGCAAGAGCAAACCAAAAATGAAAATAGTATAAGAAAATAAATAATAAATATCAGAGAAGAAATAATTGAATTGAAATGAAGAGAACAATACAAAAGACGGAGACAAAAAGTTGGTTTGTTGAAAAGTTAAACAAAATTGACAAACTTTAATCAGATTAACTAAAGAAAAAAGAGATAAGATCTCAATAAATAAAATCAGAGATATAAAAGAGAATGTTACAACAAATACCACAGAAATTGAAAGGATCATTATTGGCTACAATGTGCAACAATATGCCAATAAATTGGGAAATCTAGAAGAAATGAATAAATTCCTAGATACATACATCTTACCAAGAGAGAACCATGAAGAAATCCAAAACCTGAACAGATCAAAAAGTGACACGATCGAAGCTTTAATACAAAATCTCCCAATAACAACAATAAGCCTAGGACCCAATGGTTTTCCTGTTGAATTCTACCAAAGTCATTAAAGAAAACTAATGTCAATCCTATGCAAACTATTCTAAAATAAAGGAAGGAATACTTCCAAATTCCTTCTATGAGGCCAGTATTACCCTGATACCAAAACCAGACACAGACACATCAAAATAAGGAAACCACCCGCAAATATCTCTGATAAATATTGATGTAAAAATACACAACAAAATACAGGCAAATTGAATTCAACAACACATTAAAATGATTATTCATGATGACTTAGTGGGGTTCATCCAAGGGATGGTTATAAACGCAAATCAAACACTATGACACATCATATCAAGGGAAGGAAGTACAAATCTCTATTTATCATTTCAATTGAGCTTAAAAGGTATTTGATAAAATTCAACATACTTTCATGATAAAAATCCTGAAAAACTGAGTATAGAAGGAACATATCTCAAAGTAATAAAAGCCATATATGACAGACACATAGCTAGTATCATTCTAAATGGGGAAAAATGGAAAGCTTTCCCTCTAAGATATGGAACATGACAAGGATGCTCACTTTCACCACTGTTATTCAACACAGTACTGCAGGACTAGCTAGAACAATCAGCTAAGAAAAATAAAGGGCATCCAAATCCAGGATACAAAATCAACATACAAAAATCAGTGGCATTTCTGTATGCCAACAGCAAACAAACTGTAAAAGAAATCAAGTAGGAATTCCATTTGAAATAGGGATAAAAAAATTAAACACCTAGAAATTAACTTAACCAAAGAAGTGAAAGATCTGTAGAATGAAAACTATAAAACATTGGTGAAAAAAATTGAAGATGACACAAAAAACTGGAGAGATATTCCATGTTTGTGAATTGGATGAATCAATATTGTTAAAATGTCCATACTATCCAAAGCAAGCTACATATTCAATGCAATCCCTATCAAAATACCAATGACATTTTCTACAAAAACAGAAAAAGTAATCTTAAATTTTATATGGAACCACAAAAGACCCAGAATAGCCAAAGCTATCCTGAGCAAAAAGAACAATACTGAAGGAATCACATTATGTGACTTCAAATTATACTACAGAGCTATAGTAATCAAAACATTATGGTACTGGCATAAAAACAGAAACATAGACCAATGGAACAGAATACAGAACCCAGAAATAAATCCACACATCTGCACTGAACTCATTTTTGACAAAAGTGCCAAGAACATACATTGGGGAAAGGACTGTCTCTTCAATAAATGTTGCTGGTAAAACTGGATATCCATATGGAAAAGAATGACACTAAACCCTTACCTCTCATTGTATACAAAAATCCAGACTTAAATCTAAGATTTCAAACTATGAAACTACAAAAAAAATTGGGGAAACTCTGCAGGACATTGGACTGCGCAAAGATTTCTTGAGTAACACTCCACAAGCGCAGACAACCAAAGCAAAAATGGACAATTGGCTCTGTGCCAAGTACAATCATGACTGAAATCTGGCTTTTTCCTTTTTCTCAAGGAGGTCATAGTCTTACTAGAGAAAACAACATTATTTGAATAATGTGAATAAACATTTGATTACTAATACAATTTTTAACAGAGGCATCATTGTCAGAAGAGTCAAAAGTGTTCTTTGAGAAAATAAAACTCTATCTGAGACTTATAAGGACAGTAATAAGCTAGACAAAGAGGAGAAGGATGTATAATCCAAGCACCGAGAATATGACCTACAGCCCTGTGGCATAAGTGACCGAAAGAGTATTATGAACCTGATTGAAGGCTAGTAGAGCTGAAGCGTGGTAAACTAGAGAGGCATGGGCAAAAATGAGAAATAAGTTGGTAACAATTCACATAAGAATGTATAGGGTGTGTTAAGATTATTTTTCTTCTATCCTAGCATGATAGTAAATCATTAAGTATTTTAAATATGAGAAGGACCTGACTGGAGTTTCATTTATAAAAAATTTATTCTGGATAGATTGTAAAGACAAAAGTATATGGAAGGCAAATGGATAGAAGTATAGAATTGTAAAAGTTATTATATTAACACAGCCAGATTTTAGAATAGTGGCACTGGAATATAGAGAAGAAGTAGTCAAGACATAGAAGTGGTTAAACCAGGGATAATTAGGAAATCTTTCTTAGGAGATAAAATTAATTGGAATCAGTAGAGGATGTTATGGTAGTTATGAGAGAGGTTGACAATGATGAAAAGATGGTGAATTGAGAGGAAGGAAGGCTTCTTAAACATTCAACAGAGGCAACAGGACTATTTGAGTGGTATGATGTAAACAGCATCAGAATTAACAATCTTTGCTCCTAAGCAAACTTCAAAATAAGAGTCATTTCATTATTTGCACCTTTTGCCAGCCTGTTCTATGTTGTTGACCTCTGATAGGTCAATATCAGTAGTCAATTGGTTTGTAGCAGTGAAGTCTACACTTTTCTTCACTAGAAAGTCAGTTTAATGAAGACAAAGAACTTGTCTGTTTTGTTTGCTTACCAATCCTCAATATCTAAGCCACAGCTTGGCCTGTAGCAAGCATTCAATAAACATCTACTGAAAGAAAAATGACTTACTAACTCCTAACTCCTTCAATGTGTCCTCAGTTACCAAAACGTCTTGTTTGTTCTCAGCTAAAAAGGAAAGTGAGTAAGACAATTGACCAAGAATTGGGGTTTGTTTTAAAGCCATGTTTTTTGTTTGTTTGTTTGTTTGTTTTGAGACACAGTCTCACTCTGTTGCCCAGGGTGGAGTCAGTGGCACGATCTTGGCTCACTGCAATCTATGCCTCCCGGGTTCGATCTATTCTCCTGCCTCAGCTTTCTGAATAGCTGGGATTACAGGCACCCACCACCATGCCTGACTAATTTTTGTATTTTTAGTAGAGACGGGGTTTCACCATGTTGGCCAGGCTTTGTCTTGAACTCCTGACCTCAGGTGATCCGCCCGTCTCAGCCTCCCAAAGTGCTGAGATTACAGGCATGAGCCACCGTGCCCAGCCGCCATGGGTCATTTTGATGTTAATAACACTAACTGACAAAAGCAAGTGAATATATGATACACTGACATTCTCTAAAATCAAAGCTATAGTTATTTGATATACAAGTCTAATTAAATTGGGGGCTAAAACATTGTTTTGTTACTTTCTGAAGATGTTCTCATGTATTTTATATTTCAGATCTAGAGGCAGTTGTTTGTAAAACTTTATTAATATTAATTACACTAGCTATTTTGTTTTATGACTGTCCTATCAAAGCAGTTAATCTGATGTATGGTCATGTAAATTAGTGTGCTGGATCGAATAGTGTTTCTACAAAATTCATGTCTACCGGAACCTGTAAATGTGACCTTATAATGAATTCCTATCATTTCAAACTACCTAGTTCATAGTACTTTGTTATAAAGTCCCTACAAAACACAATGAGCGAAGCTAAATTGCCTGTATAGAAATTATGCCTATTAGTTGCTCTTCATAAGTATAATTTTGTTACTATGTTTGAAAGTGGAATAAATAAGATACTCTTGTAGTAGCAGCATGAACTGCAGAAAGCTAAAAATAACATTCTGAGGCTGGTCAGGAGTCAACTTTTTTCTTTATTCAAAAACATGAGTAAACACTTTTGTCCATGATTTGAAGTAAGTAACATGTTTCTTGCTCAAGCAATTAGATTTTTTAGTTTATTCCCTATATAAAATGGAGTTCAAATATGAGATTACCTAGACAGTTAACAGATTAAAAATTCTAGTTATCTGTCTTGGTTTGACTGATGGTAAAAGAATCAATATATTGATGCTATATAAAAAATGCGATTGCCTTGGCTAGGCTCATTTTCCTGTACATTTTCCTGTACTCCTCTTTTCTGTTGTTTTGGTATAAATACATTCAATGTCTTAGATAATAACCCACTGAGGCTACCCAGGTAAAATGGCAGCACAGTTATTTTTCTAAACAATGCCATTGATTTATTTTGACCCAGAATGACTTTTTAATTCAAATTATTGTGTATATTTTTGAGTACATGAACTCATTCATTAGTAACCAGTTTTTGGTTTCTGAAAGATTCACCTCAAAGTAAAAATCCGGAGGAGACAGAAATAAGCTTGTTACAGAGAAAGAATAAAGAACGGTTCACTTTTATTTTCCCAAATGCCATATGCTCTGTTGATTTGGTCTGCCATCTGGAGATGAGGGCTATAATAGCCCCTGCTGGGTAAAACATCCGTAAGAACAGACACGTGTTGGTGCACACTGAGGAATGCAAACACTTGGCATTCACAGATCACAGTCTGAAATAACAGTGAAGGTGTTTAAGCAGGAAAAAAAAAAAAAAAAAAAGATTTTGGCAACTCTGTAGTATTATGCAAAAAGTAGGTCCAGACTTTGGAATTATGTTATCAGTCAGGAGGGTCTAAGCGATTTTTTTTTTGGAGCACTCTTTGGCCCTTCTTTCTCATGGACATTTGTGTGTGTGTGAAAGTGTTTCCATTCTGAAATTAAAGGTGTGCGAAAAGATATTAGGATATTAATTGATGCTATAAAATTAGGTATAAATTAGTGTGTAATCTATCTCACAAAAAATTCCTTATTCCCTGAATCACATCTACCATGGAATCTTCACTTTCCACCACACTCTACTGAAATATGTGTGTGTGTGTGTGTGTGTATCCATGTGTACATATATTACTTGTTATAATATACATATATATAAATATATGTGTGTATATGTAAATTATTTTGTATATACGTATATACAAAATAAAAATAATATATGGTTTTTAGATGGTATATTTAAAGAGATATTTTGTTTTTGTACTCTGGAAGACTTGAGTGTTTGTGGAGGAAGGATACTGTCAGGCTTTGGGAGAGGTGGTACTAGATAAGGACTCCTCCTTATCCTCAGTGAATACCATGGAACACCAATATCCATGCAAGTCCTATGCGTGCAGTTGTCATTTTTAAAATTACAGCTCTTAAAGCCATATAAACATATAATTACAGTATATTACTGAGAGGTATTTGTTGCACATAAAATACCTCTTACTGCAACCTCCTTAAGTTGGAGAGGAATATCATGGATACAGGATTCTTAAGGTGTGGCCCCTTTCAAGGGTCCAAAAAGTAAAAAATAATTTAATAATAATGTGAAGACACTATTGCCAGTCTTATTATTTCACAAGATTACAAGGGAGTTTTCCAGAAGCTACATGATGTGTGGTATTGCTACCTTTTGAATGCAAAGGTGTGTGTTTCTGCTCGTCTTTCTCTCCCCTCCCCTCCTGTCTTTATCTCATCGTATTTAAAAGCTTCTTACTTGAGGGCTTATATTTGATTCTGGAGTGTTAAAGGGATGAGAGTGGATCCCAAATAACTGCAGAATTTCTCTGGATTAGTTCTTCAGCTCTGAATTCAATGCAGCAAAGAAGTCTGGGGCTCAGGAAAGAAACTAGAAATCATACATATTCTATAGATGGAGATCTCTTACATTCTGACTCTTAGAAACCTTAATATGGTATTTTAATCCAGAAGAGCCAGATACTTCAGTGGAGAACATAGCCCAATATGCTCTTACTAACTTTCATTGTTTCATAATAAGTTTCTTATCAAAATGGTTAAGCAAGCATGAATTTCAACACAAATGCAATAGTCGTATTATGATAGGTACTTGGAGAGCCAGAAAGGTGAGCAATCAGAGATGTTTTGGTGAAATTATGGTCACCCAGGGAAAACTGCTAGCACACAACTCTAGGTAGCACTGGGGCCACGTGAAACGGGGTCAGGGAAATGGGAGACAGAGAACAAAGCAATTTAAAATAAGTATCATTCTGCTTAGATTTTAGTCCCACTTCCTCATGAGTTTACATAAATTTAAACACGTTTGTAAATGGTCTCAAGTATGTGTATGGTTTAACATAGAGATAATCAGAAGAGATGTGAGCTTACCTAAATTTGCTCTCTAAATTAACCATTAACAAGTATCACAGGGCTTTGTGCTAATGATGTATCCTCTTTAAATTTCACCATTTTTTTTCTGAAATAAAGATAAACTGTCTGTCCTGGTAGCTCATGGAGTGGTTGTAGTCAACATATTAGAAATATCAGTGCTGCCCGTACATTAGCACACTGTAAAATTGTAAGAGAATCATTACTTTCCCAGCGCTCTGTACCAGAATTATATTCCATATATAATGCCATTACTTTATTGAATATTTTCTTACTAGAAGCTGTCATATATAATTATATTTAGGCTTTTGGGTTTTTATTTTAGATCTTCATTTAGAGATTATAGAGTGCCCCGAAATCCATAGAAATGGCGATTTTAACTTCAACATTGAAAGTGACAATCTTTCTTCAATATTGCATTAGTTTTCCTTTGGGTAGTATTAAAGTGACTCACTCGTATTTGGTTTAAATACCTTTTAAACTTATTATTGAGGTATCTATCGTACTCTAAAGCATGTAAAATTTGAGTTAGTATAACTTTTCCATATATATTCAATCATATAACCATCATTTGGATCAAGATTTGAACTGAGGGGACAGAAGGTCTTTTCTGTCATCTCCCAGTCAGTATCCTCAAATATGAACAGTAATCAGAAAGAATGTGTTTTAAAATATCAAATTCTTTTGTGACTAAAAATATAGATGTATTTACGTACATCAGATACTCTGATTAAAAAAATGCATACACTATAAATGTCCATCAACAAAAGCATTCAGCAAGGATTTGTAATCAGTACTGTTTTAGATACAATCTGGGATTTTTTTAAGTATAAATCCATGTTTTTCCCTCTCGCTCTTCTACTCTGTCTCTCTTTCTCCTATCTCTATCTATCCAGTTCAAAAGAAAGCATTTAGCAAGCTTAGAGTGTACAAGGAGTAACAAGATTAGCACACATGAAACCAGAATCAATAATGCATTTTTATGTTATTCATCCATTGGGTAAACAAATATGTATTATTGCAGGTGTTTAAATGCTATTTTTTTTTTAACCAACAGTAGGTGCTGGTTCAGAGGGGATAGAAATGAATAAACTTTGAGGAAGAGGGAGGAGACTATCAATCATCCATGGAAGAATGAGTATTGCATTGAGATTTGATAGTTTATGCAAACGTAGGAAGCAGAGAATAGAGCATTTAAGTGTAACAAAAAAATAAAATAAATAAAAAGGTAGTATGAGTTTGTGGAACAGCATGAAATAGTATATGAAAGATAACAAATGTAAATCTGACTCGGCAGAAACAAAAGAAATATCCTGAGAACTCATGAAAAGTAATGCTATATAAGCAGAAACAGCTTAAAGAAGACGTTGCAAGTTAAGGCAGGGACATTGAGTAATGAAGAACTGAGAGATACTGCAGCAGTTTGAGATGAGAAGTAATGTTATCAGAGCAGCATTTACAGAAGCTGGATATGCAATCCCACTTTGAGATGGATATGCTGGCAGTAGAATTTAGGGGAAGACACAGGAGAAAAATCTGCAGTATGATGTGGAGATAGACACAAACTACACCATGAAGAAGGCTGAATCACAGGTTGTAACAAAATGCAGTTCTGTCTGATTGCCACTTACAGAGCCCAGTGACAACATTGAGGTATGGTGGAAAAAAATTTATTAACCAAAACTAGTAATGGGGAAGTGACCAGATTCCCATCCAAAGTGGCCACTTTCAATTTCTGGAGAAAAGGCACAGGCTTGAAAAGGGGGGAATTGATATGGAAGGCATGCAGGACTTATTTGAAAAAGGAGAACTTGACATAGGAGGCATATCAAGTTGTGCTGATTCTGAGGTCTGTATGTCTTGTTTCAGTGACTATCTTGTGTCTCAGTCCACCTGGAGTTCAGGCTGGCATCATGTCAGCAATGGCCAGGTTGTTGACTAGTTGTCTTGAGGTAAACCCTGGAATTTTACAGCTGGGTCTGTAAAATTCAGGCTTGGTCTCTCTGTCTCACAATTAACCCCTGGAACTTCTAAGTAAGCACATAATTAGGTAGCATCACGCAGATAGATAAATGTGAAGGGAGAATATGGTGAGAAAGGCAGGGACATGAAGTGTATTTCAAAGTTAAGGGAAAAAGCTTCTGCAGTTTGCTTCACGGTTATGTCTTGAGACTAGGGAGAAAAGAGAAAAGAGACTAGGGAGAAAAGAGAAAGGGGGAAAAATTAAACACATTTTGAAGTCAAGCGGCTCAGTTACAAGATGATGTCAAGATTTTGCATCTGGCTGGAATAAGAGCTTCTCTCAGAAGAAAATATGGAAAAGGTGAGTGCATCTGCATACAGAAAAGTCTGAGTTGTGTAGACATAAACTTGCTTGTCTACACACCACACCCCTCCACAATTTTGATGTCATATGATAGGGCCTCTGTGAGAAGATAAGACTAGAGGTACAAATGGGTAATGATCAGAAGATAAGTTGCCGCTCTTGATGTTTTGGGTGAGACCGGGGTGAAAGGAGAGACATTAGATTGATGCATAAGCAGAGATGAGCACAACAGATGGTGCTAACCAATTCTTCATTTCAAAGGAACAGATAGGATTGAGAAACAGTAAGCTCAGTTGGAGAAAAGAATTTTTTCCAATTAAGTTCCTTCATGCAGAACAGGTATGCTCAGAGACCACACTTACAGTGTGTGCAAGATAGGCGCTTTCAAGTCAAAGTTGCTCTCAAAGCAGTGGGCCATTCTGATCCTAGACAGTTTGCGTCTTACATTTCTTTATTTTCCTTGCTATGGGGAAGTGTCAAAGACCTGAGGCATGTAACACAGCTAAGATGGGAGAAAAAGTGCCCAATTTGATCAGTTTGTTTATGGTTAAATCAGAATAAGAAAGAAGAATGAGCATAAAGAACCAACCCACCCATCTCTGAAGATTTATCTCTATTTACTTAGTGAGTTTTTATGAAATTACAACATATGTCTTAAATTAATATCTGCCTTAAATTTGGATTTTTGCCATTTCACACACACAAAAATTTAACTTTATTTACAACCTCACAAAATTTTAACTTTATTTACCACTTTCTTTCATTGTGTACTATTGCTGGCATATATTTTTATATTTAAATTATTTTAATTGGAGTTTTACTCAGTTGTAATTTAGAGGCATTTACATGCTTACTTTCATGTTCTTTATTTCTCCCAGATACCTATTTAATCCAGCTTTTATAGATCTGCTTTGTAGAAGGATTAGTTTAATTCCAGTCATTATGTCATTGCCAGCAGGAGAACTCCTATAGGGTTATTGTTTTTATGCATATTCTCTAATAAATCAATTAAATTCACTCTTGTGACTCGTTTGTGAATATTTTTAGTTATGAGTAGGAGTCAAATTTTATCAAATATTGATGCATCTATCGAAATGCTCAAGGGGCATTTTCCAGTTCTTATTTTCTCAAGTATAAACTTAGGCTTATAGCTTCCCTAATATTAAACTACTCTTGCATTTTCAGAAGGCAACTTAATTATCATGTATTATCTTTTTCTACATCTAGCTGATTTAAGATTTTTTTTAAAAAAAAAATTGCATTTGTATGCATCAGTGAGATCAATTGGCAACTTTCCTTTTTGTTTCTGGTGTGGTAAGCAAGGTTGTATTTGACATAGAATGAAATTGGAAATGTTTCCTACATTTTCAATTCTGATTAACTGTGTGCGTAAAATTCACATAATATGTTCCTTAAAAGTTTAAGTAACTTGTTTTATAAATTATCCCAAGTATTTTCCCATTGACACATACTGTTTCAATCCTATTATGGGCTTATTATCCCCTTGATATGGTTTGGCTGTGTCCCCACCCAAATCTCACCTTGAATTCCCATGTGTTGTGGGAAGGACCCAGTAGGATGTAAATGAATCATGGGGGCAAGCCTTTCCCATTCTGTTCTCATGAAAGTGAATAAGTCTCATGAGACCTGATGGTGTAAAAAAATGTGAGTTTCCCTGCACAATCTCTCTCTTTGGCTGCTTCCATCTATGCAAGATGTGACCTCCTCCTTGCCTTCCACCATGATTGTGAGGCCTCCCCAACCACGTGGAACTGTAAGTCCATTAAACCTCTTTCTTTTGTAAATTGCCCAGTTTCAGGTATGTCTTTATCAGCAGCCTGAAAATAGACTATTAAACCCCAGCTTTCCCCTATAGGATCGAATAAATAGGATCTTATAGAATAAAATAGGATCTTTAAAATAACCAGCTTTTCCATCACTTTCCTTTTTTTACCTATAATTTTAATAATTTTTAATTTTTTTATCTCCCTCCCTGGCCTCCAAACCTCCAATTCTAGTTCTGCATAATCTAGATTAGTACTTAATTGAAAATCTCCTTATAATATGTTCCTTCTATGAGTGTCTTTTCTATTAATACATTGCTATTTTCAAAGGTTTCTAGTAGTTGGCAGAGAAAACTTAAATGCAGTTCTAACTTACTCCAAAACCTATACCCTTCCCAGTACCGAACATAACCCCTAGAAAATAAGATAATAAGCTTTATGTCACATATTAGAATATTTATTAAGATAAAGCACATGAAGTTATTGTCTCATGGCCGCAAATCTTAAAATTTTTTAAACAGCCCTGAGAAGTAAGTTTTCTGATTAAGCACATGGGGAAATAAGGCCTAGGGAGGTTAAGATATTCCCTGAAAGACAAAAAAAAAAAAAAAAAAAAAAAAAAAAACCAGTAATAGAGCTGCAATTCAAATATGCACCTGTCTGACTTCAAAAACAAGCTCTTAACCACAATGTTCTGCGTTTTTCATATGGCATACAAGACTTGGTCCATCTTCAGTCACCTGAATTTATAAATAAGTATTGTCTGAATGGTCCAGTTGTCTCTAACTCAGCAACACAGTATAAGAAAAGAAAATGAAGCACAACTTCAGAATACCTGGAATATTATTTGTGAGATTTTAACAAATAAATTTATTTCCATTTCTTTATATATAAAGTGTATCTATAAAGTTCAGATGTTACTTGGGTCTTCTTTCTTAAACTGTTCATTTTCTGCACCTTTTTGTGCAAAATAGAAACAGCAGTATTTTCTGCACAATAGGAACACGCAGTAAGTACAATAATTTAAAAGGGTTACGCAAAGGAGAGTCCATGGCACAGCTTCCAGGTCACAGGAGCTTTCATGATGAACCTATTAGTTTGTTGACTGAACCTGAAAAGCCAAAAAGCACTGTTAGGGCTCCACAAGCCTGAGAAATATAGGGAGGGGAGAAAGATGACAGTGAGAAGTGAAGAGGCGAGGAAGAGCTTATTCTCTGAAATGGCTTCACCTAAGATTAGCACTTGTGGTGGGGGCGGTGGGGAGGAAGCTAGGGCAGGAAATGGGTTGTCACCTCCATGATCTTCTGCTCCTGTACCCCATCTTCCATCGCCCATTATTTCTAAAAAAATTATACACACAGGCTCGCACATGCATGCACGTGTACACACACACACACACACACACACACACACACACAGAGTCATCTCTCTGTGTCCATGAGAGATTGTTTCCAGGACCCCCTGCAAATACCAAAATATACAAAAGCTAGAGTCCCTTATATAAAGTGGCATAGTATTTGTATGCAAGTGCACATCCTCCAGTATATTTTAAATAACCTCTAGATTACTTATAATATGTAATACAATACCTGTGCATCACTTCCTTTGCATGTATTCAATGTAGTATTCAGTGCACCATAAATTCAAGTTTGACTTTTTGAAATTTTCTGAAATATGTTTTACCAACAGTTGTTGAATCCACATATTCAGAACTCATGGATCTAGAGGGCTGAGCACACACATATATATGTGTGCGTGTGTGTAGATATATATGTGTGTATATATAGTGTGTATACATATAAATATTTTATGTGTATATACACATATATAATGTATATGCTTACATTTTTAAAATGAACAAATTGCAGTCTGAAGAAACTATAAAATGTTATTAGAAAGTTAGCCCTTTGTTGTCTACAACTGTGCGTTACATTCTAACAAAGACAACAACTACCTTTTTCATGAAAACATAGCACTCAAATGAACTGTTCCCTTCATCTGGACACATAACTCAAAGTATATGCAAGATATAAAGTAGATATCATGAACCCCCAAACAAACAATGAATGTTGGCCACTCTCTCAGAACATATCACCCTTCATGATTTCTTTGGGCAGTAAGACCATGTTCTGTGGCAAAAGTCTGTAGCAAAACAAGGAAGCAATATCTTCCAGGACTTCAAAGACCCTGTATTCCCAATTCCACTTCTTAGTGGAAACAGACTTGCAAACATAGATCAAGTACTTGTTCACATCAGTGAAGACAAGAAGTCAGGACAGTCTTTGGAAACAATGGCATTATACCTGCATTTATAATCGAAAAGCTTATGTGAAACTTCTCATGAACTAGTGACACAAGAAGTCTTTATCTTTCCCTGCCACACTACCTGCCTCCTGCCATGCTGTATTCAAATTGCCAAATCCATGGTAAATATTTACACTTTTTCATAGGAAGTGTTGTGACTTCCTTAGTTTTGTTTGATGGAAAATCAATTTTCTGTGTGAAATCACTCCAGAATATTCCCTTAGCTATCATTATCCCTCTTCCTGCTTTAATTTTCTGCATAGCACTTAAAATTATCTAACATACTATGAATTACTTCTTGCTTGTCATATATAGTATATATATGTATATATATAATATATATGTATATACATTTTTTTCTCTGATAGAATGTAGGTTATGTAAAAGTAGTAATTGTTTTATCTTTCTTGGTTTTGTTCTTTCTTGTTCTTTGATATCCAAATTCTAAGAAAATACAGGTGCATAATAGGTACTTTAAAAATTGTTGAATGCATGAATGCATGTCTGAAAGGGCTTTCCCTGTTTACTTAGTGTGGAGAAACTAGAAGCTTGCATCGGAATATTTCTGTTCAATGATTTTAGTTTGTTTTATGTGTATGTTTAATTTGACTGTAGAAAAATGCACAGTTATGGTTTCATAAATGTATTTAGCCATTAATTTGGTGAACACTTACTGAACACCACAGGGCAATAGTCATTCTTTCTCAAATAATTCTTCTGCTATCTTTATAAAGGGTTTTGTAAAGAACAACTCAAAATATGATTGCAAAACGTATCACCTCCTCTAGTGAAGATTCGGATGCCCAGTGGGAGAAATCCCACCTGAGTATCAACCTTAGAGAATGTTGCTTTGACAAAGGCTGTTTCTTAGGATGCTACATGAGGTGCAAGTCTGCTCAGTGAGAATCTGCTTGGTCAGTCCTGTAGCCATCTGGCAAATTATAGCCACTGAGTGATAAGCATAAATGCCATTAGGCAGCTTCCTGGAACTTACCTTAACTGACTTCTAGAGGTATAACTGACTTCTATACCTTTTGTTCCCTCTTAGGCCATTCTTTTCCTGTCCAGCTCCCTAAAATGTGCTGCCACCTGAATATGAGGATGTGTGAACTACGCCTAAGATGATAGAAAGGTAAGGACTAAAGGAGCCTGGATGTCTGCGGACATTGTAAGTACGGTTTCCATCCTCACTCTGGATTACATATTAATAGGATTTTACAATGAAAGAGAAATAAACCTACATCTTGATGACAACGTTTTTAAATTGGCAATTTAATAACACTCATGAATAAATTATTTGTAACAAATATAGATTCAAATATTGGCTGAGCGTGGTGGCTCACACCTGTAATCCCAGCACTTTGAGAGGCCGAGGTGGGTGGATCACGAGGTCAGGAGATCAAGACCATCCTGGCTACATGGTGAAACCCCGTCTCTACTAAAAAAAAAAAAAAAAATAGCCGGGCATGGTGCCACATACCTGTAGGCCCAGCTACTCAGGAGGCTGAGGCAGGAGAATCACTTGAACCCAGGAGGTGGAGGTTGCCATGAGCCCAGATAGCACCCCTGCACTCCAGCCTGGGTGACAGAGTGAGACTCTATCTCAAAAAATAAATAAAAAATCTCAGCTCTATCATATATTAACTTTATGAGCGTGCACATATATTTAACACTGGGTCTTCAGTTTTCTCATTTTTAAAATAAAGGAATACTCAATAAACAAGTTGATGGTGGATATTAAATAAGGCAATTGATAAAATGCATTTAGCATTGTGTCTGATGCAAAGCGAACATTGAATAAGTGATAGATGTCATCTTTGTTGCACACATTGTGTTCCTCACAGCTTTAATGAAGGCTGAAGAAATTTCTTCAAGATTACTAATAAAAGAATATATACTGTTCTTTTGCTTGTAAAGTATATGCACTGTCTCTATATCCAAGAAGACTATACAATTCTTCGTAGTGAAGGATAAATGAAAAGATTCTTCTATTTCTCATGGAAGAAATGACCCTAGCAAATTATCAATTCTATCTGGACTTAAGTCACATGATTAAGAAAATCAGTGAAGCATTCCAGTTGATGTACTTTTAAGCATATATTCTTCTCTTAAGATCCGAAATCTTTTAAGATAAATGGAAGACATAAGGTTAATTGTTTATTATAAGTTTAATATTCCAAAACAAAATTTAAGGTTAATTATGTATATTAAAATGATCAGGATATAGAAAATATGACTAGAATAAAAATCGGCCAAATATTGAAAGTTAGTACGTAGGCCATGAGATTCTATCCAGGCAATAATTTGGGGCAGCAGCTCTCTTAGTTTCTTAGCAGACAAATTATAGTGGGAAACAAGAGCAGTTAAAGTGTTCATTGTCCGTGAGAGGAAGAATATCAAGTTCCCAGAAGAAAAAAAGAGACCTATCACAAAAGAAATTTATTTTACAATTAAAAATTAAGAAAAAAATCTTACTTCCCAAGGGTAAGGTTGCAAATGATGACCAACCTCAAATGAAATTCAAAGTCATTCAAAATACATTTCAAAAAGCACTTTTGAAAGTACATTTCAAAGTCACCAAGAGTAAAGTTCAAATGTTCTCATCTAAAACAGAAACGTATTTGAGGTGATTGATATATTAATTGGCTTTATTCAATTATTTCATATTATATTCATACATCATAATACCAGTTTGTGTCTCCTAAATATATATGGCTATACTTTATCAATTTAAAATTTAAAAATACAAATTAAACAAAAAGAATTGCGACCCAACTTGGGTGTCTCTTTGATCACCTAACACTACTAATTAATCTCAATTATCTCTGGGAAAAAAAATGTTTCTCCATTAACTAAGAAAAGTATTAATAGAGATGTGTACTCACAGGGATGTGTAGGTGGAATCTGTATGTGTGTGCATGTGTGTGCATGTGTGTGTGCACATGTGTGGTGTGTGAAAAGTAAGATGAGAAAATATAAAGATTATAGTAACATTGAATGCCAGTATATGTGCTGAGAATTTCCTTCCAATACTACTTCTGAAAACATGTAAGCACATACACACACACCCCCCTACACCAAACAAGCATACTAACTTCTGTGATTATCAGCATAATTGAATTCAAGTTAGTCATTAATTTATATTTAAACAACAAAAATAAAGTCTTCATCATCTCTAGAATGTAGAAAATATAGTTAATAAAACTACAGGTAAGTAGCCAAACTAATCCAGGCTTCAAGATTTTGACTGAATTTATATAGTAAGTACACGCCTTCAAACAAAAAGTTGGAAGTTGTATTAATTTTAAAACCCATATGTGTTCCTTATAGATTAGGGAATATTTGAATATATGTTATTAATATTCATCCAAGTTTCATTAAAATAACATATACAGAGTGACAGATAACTTCCAAAAGTTGTTTTTTAACAAAGTGGTTAACAATCCTAAAGGAAACTGGACTCGGTTATTTATCTGAATTATAGCAATATATTTATTTGGGCTTCTGTTTTTCTTTTGGGACTTAATAAAATTCTCAAGATAAAATGCATATGTCAATTCCTGTATTCCTATTCACATTTAAAACTGGAAACTTGTTTGGGGAAGTGTTCTCATCACATTCAAAAGGAGATGAAACTCCACAAGCCAGCATAAAAATAATAAATCTGCTTAGAATATTTTCCATTTACTGTCTCCTGTTAGCAGTTTTGGAAAAGCTTTCCACTGTCTTCTCCATGTGATTTTGGCACAAGAAGCCAAAACCAAAATGAAACCAACCAAACAACAACAACAACAACAACAACAACAACAACAAAAATCTGCTACTTAGGGAGAAATAGCAATAAATCCAGAAACTTCTATTAACCTCATAAGGAAAATAAACAGAAACACACACAAGTAAATAAGAGAACCATTTCCCCTAGAGAGAATCATGTATGCCAGTGTCAAGTAAACCCCAAAATTCACATTCTCAATGCATTTTCAATGTAGTGTGTCTGAGGACAAAGCAAACCATTTTTTTTTTTTAATTATTATACTTTAAGTTCTAGGGTACATGTGCATAACGTGCAGGTTTGTTACATACGTATACTTGTGCCATGTTGGTGTGCTGCACCCATCAACTCGTCAGCACCCATCAACTCGTCATTTACATCAGGTATAACTCCCAATGCAATCCCTCCCCCCTCCCCATGATAGGCCCTGGTGTGTGATGTTCCCCTTCCCGAGTCCAAGTGATCTCATTGTTCAGTTCCCACCTATGAGTGAGAACATGTGTTTGGTTTTCTGTTCTTGTGATAGTTTGCTGAGAATGATGGTTTCCAGCTGCATCCATGTCCCTACAAAGGACACAAACTCATCCTTTTTTATGGCTGCATAGTATTCCATGGTGCATATGTGCCACATTTTCTTAATCCAGTCTGTCACTGATGGACATTTGGGTTGATTCCAAGTCTTTGCTATTGTGAATAGTGCCGCAATAAACATACGTGTGCATGTGTCTTTATAGCAGCATGATTGATAAGGATCTAGAACTAGAAGTACCATATGACCCAGCCATCCCATTACTGGGTATATACCCAAAGGATTATAAATCATGCAAACCATCTTTTAATTGTAGAATTCAAAGGGTCATCATTTGCTGAGCTATTTAAACTCTGGAATTTCTCAAGAGATGATAGAGACTGTGAAACTTGCAGACAATCCTGAGTCTTATGTTTTATAAGGGATATGTTGGCTCATTATCTTTAAGTTGAATTACTGCTCGAGGCACATTGGTACTTCCAGCTACAAGGCTGGAAGAACTATTTTACTCATGCATTCAAGAATCGGGTAGACATCTGAGCACAGGCAGCCAGAATTATGTCTGTATGTTGTTCCGGATCTTTGGCCTAAAGCCACCTAGCCATTTAAAAAAAATTGAAACAACATATATTTGTTTATTGTCCGTCTCGGTTCTGCTTCTGTCAGAATGCCTGGACTGGCCAACAAATGTTTTGAATATATGACGGCATGTTCGAATCTGAGACTGCATACTTCCCGTCCATTCTAGATCAACTGTTCAGTTTAACAAAGGACTTACATGTGGTTTAGAAAAGACACTCTAAGCAGCATTCCCTTAAAGAAAGCTTGGTCTTTCCTTCTCCATGTTTGGGTGATTGCTTGAGAATGTACTTAGCCCAGGGTTTAACCATCTTATTAAGCCCACTGACCACCACAAATGTACTTAAAGCACATTTGTTATGCAGTTATTTCATAATGTAAAATGTTGTAAAATCCTATTAATATGTAATCCAGAGTTAGGATGGAAACATTTCATAAATGTATTCAGCCATTAATTTGGTGAATGCTTACTGAACACCACAGGGCAATAGTTGTTCTTTCTCAAATAATTATTCTGCTGTCTTTATAAAAGGTTTTGTAAAGAACAACTCAAAATATTATTACAAAACATACATACAAAACATATCAGAAAAGGAGTATAGTAATCTCATAAACAGAGACCTAATTTCAAACCCAAGTACAGGTTAGCTCTGGGATCTTAAACAAACGTGATTTCTCTAAATTCAGTGCCCTCATCTATAAGATACTGGAAACAATACTTTCCCTATTGCTTTCGCTCACCTGAAAACAAATACTCTTTAAAACTTGAGTAACAAATAGCCCAAGTCTGTAGACATTACAGATATTGGTATAGTCTGTTGTCTTAGATAAACTAAGTCCTCAAATATATGCCAACATAAATGAAGATCCCTGAAGTATAAAGCCTAATTTAATATTCTATATTATGTGCTGCCTTAACATCTAATGAAACCAGAAAATCTTCAAATGGCCTAACAACAAGTTTTCCTCCTCACATTGTTCCCATGGATAACGTCTCTGGTCAAACAACCTTCCTTACCATGGGACCAGCACAGTGCTTGCTTATCCCTGAGGAGCAGGTTTCAATTCCTTTCCAGCCTACAGAGCTATTCATACAAGCTAATCACATCCTTCCCTGGGATTCAGGGGTCACTTCACCACAGCTTCTGCTTGTCCACTGTTCCTAAATGCAATATCCATGTGGTTCTTCATGGCATGCACTGTCCTTCCCCCGAGACTGTGAGTGGATGTGATTAATAATTGCTGTCAATCTCATCTTCCTAGTGTCTAGTGTAGTGTGTGTGGCCATCCTCATAGCCATAGGGTGTGAATCCCTCTCTCATCAAAAGGGTGCATTAGAGGTGAATAAAACAAGGGACAATTTTTTTTTTTTTTTTAAGACGGAGTTTCACTCTTGTTGCCTAGGCTGGAGTGCAGTGGCACGATCTCGGCTCACTGCAACCTCTGCCTCCCAGGTTTAAGCAATTCTCCAGCCTCAGCCTCCCAAGTAGCTGGAATTACAGGCGTGTGTCACTGTGCCCCGCTAATTTTTGTATTTTTAGTAGAGACAGAGTTTCACCATATTGGTCAGACTGGTCTCGAACTCTTGACCTCAGGTGATCTTCCCGCCTTTGCCTCCCAAAGTGCTGGGATTGCAGGCGTGAGCCACCGCATCCGGCAACAATGGATAATTTTTTTAATGGAGAAAAAAAAGGAATAAAACTACGATAATGCAAGTAAAAAGCTAATTGGAGATAGAATAAATTGTTAGACTCACAGGTGGAAGAGTAATATGAGCCATCAAAATTGCTTCCAGGGTTGCCTTTTCCTCAAAGCTTGGCACACTCAAATGAAAAAGGAGAGAACCCCAGTAATATTTTTCAACATACATTTGTATATAGGTTGATGAGAACAGTTTTTCAAATGTGCAATTGAAAATTGGCAATTTTATAACTTTCTAGATGAGAAGAAAATAAATAGAATAAATGCCTTGTGTGCATTTATTTTAAGACATATTGCATAAGATCAGCAATAACACTGGTGTCCTTTGGTGTATCAGTGTAGGCTGGATAATGTGGGCAGAGAGCCTGGTTCTGAGGAAGAAATCTCACTTCTCCAGAGGCTGACATTTAGAGATTTTGTATTAGTTATGTCTTCCTTGAACTGCTCTGCAGACAGGAAGGCTTCATAAATACAAACTTAATTAAATGTGAAAATGTAGTGGTAGATTTGAGATGAAGAGGTGGAAAGAGCTCAAACTGCCATGTTCTTCAACGAAGCAGTTTGCTTAAATACATGGGAAAGTCATGATAAATCCTCTGCTAAAGTTCACTCTATTTTAGGAAGGCGCTGCATATAATTAAAATACTTATGAAAGCATGCTCTGTTTCTCTATAAGAAATAATCATAGGAGCAGCAGAATTTTCTTTATCCCGGTTTCCTTAGAACCCAAGTTAAATATAGTAAATAACTTTTTTGTACTTATAAAAATATGGCTTATTGTATTGATAAAAATAACTGTTCTCTGAGTTTAAAAGCCTTGCATTTGTATTCCTAATCTGCTGTCGTGCCATGAGTTGACTATGGGCAAGTTGCAAACTCCTTAATGTACCAGAAGAAAAAGGCAAAACAATTTCTCTCTATAGTTAATTGTTTTGCTGTATTTGAAAACATGGATACCTATTTATTTATCAATATCATCCAGCACATCTGGCACTCAAGAATTACTATTTATTTTGGCCTCGCATCACTAAGTCTATTTTTAAAGGTTTCTAAAATGAAAAATATTGAGATGTTCTAGTTCCAAAGGATCTCCCTGTCTTTCCAAATGGTGCATTTCTCATTCTCTGAGCTCTCGTGTGATATGGAATTTTCATTCTCATTCCATTAGGTCAGAGATCCTATTTCTATAAATAGGGCATTTCAATAAAATTGATCTGGACTATGGAGTGATAATGCTGAATGCAGGTCTGATCTTTTAACTGCCGACATAGGGTGAGTTAAGTTTCAAAGACAACATTACCCAATTTTATTATATTGCTCTTTGATTGTTGATACATTATAATGTTTCAGTTTGTATAGATTGTATTGAATCAGCCCAACAGAAAGCAAGGCCTTGTGAGGAAACAGAATGTTAGCCAAGCAAGTTTTTATTGTAATCATCAATCCTGTGTGCCTGTGTGTGTTTGTTGAGGAAGGGCTGTGTATGGTTTTGAAATGGAGGAAAGAATAATGAAAGCTGGCTGGAAAAGCATAAAAGACCAACACGAATCACAATGTTGGTTTGCGTAGGAGAAACTCTTAATTTGAATCTTGTTTGTAAGATTCATTTTGATACAATCTCCAATAATTGTATCAACACTCTCAGCATTATCTATATATCTTTTTGTCTCTTCTGCTATTATTACCTTGTCCCTACCACAAATCTCAAGTCATCCTACTATCTATGTTTATTTTATAAACATGGTTGAAATCAGTTTATTAAAAAAAAAAAAAAAAAAAAACAAAACAAGAATAAGAACAAGATGAACAGCCCTCCCCACTGCTTTCCAACTTAATGCCAGTTATTCTTCTGTTGGAAGCAGTCCTTCCATTTGCTTTTTGTCTGTTTTTACACCTGTCTGGTCATGTATGAAAAAGACCCAGATACAGTCATTCTTTTCTTCTTTTGTGTTTCATACTTTAGAGAAACCAGAATGTACCAAGATCCTGACATAAGTAGGGCTAACCTAAATATATGATAGAGTTGGAAAAAAAGTAAAGGAAAATCAAAGTTTTGTAGGGAAACAGAAATGGAAATAATCCCTCTTCTTGTTTGATATTTCTTTATTTTGTTATTGAACAACAAAAATTCCTTTCCAATATGATTTTTAAAAATTGACCAAAATTTTTTTGAAAATAACTGTAGTGGGACATGGTTTTAGTGTTCTTTGAACCATTTTGCTGTATAAAGTGGGAATAGAGGTTATTATTATTTGTGGCCAGATTTTACATTTGATAAAGATTATTTTATTTAATCCAGTAGTATGCATGCCATTGTTTCCATTTTTGAAAAGGCGACTGATCCCTACAAGGGATAAATCACACCTCCAAAGTCCCATGAAGCCAAGATATTAAACCCAGATGTTGAGATTTCAGAGCTCATGCTCTTGCTGCTACCCCGTTAATGCTGCTTTGTAAGATACTGAAAAGTTATTGTTCTTACCTCTATCTAGTCCATCAATCCTTTTGACACTGGCCTAATGATGAGCTTTACTGGCAAAGTAGACATCACTGAGAATTTGTAAATATATTAAGCACATTTCTGCTATTGCAATATGGTTCTAAGCAGAGCAGAAACCTCATCTATTTTCACCCTGAACTGGATTCTTTCCCAACTGGAGGCTGAATATTTGAAGGCTTGAGGATTGATGTCAGGGTGTTCTCCTGAAAAAAGACTGAAGTAATTACAATTAAATATATGGTTGATGGTCTCATTCTTTCCTACACGTTTGCATCTCCATTTCCAAGATTTTCTTAAGCAGTTCTTTGGAAACATTTCAATCCCTGTTAATGCTTCTTTCAATTGAAATCTCTTCTTAAATCCTATATTGAAATGGATATATTGCACTCTACTGAGCAAAGTGGAGGATGTAAAAAATAAATAAGATTAGGGCCTTCTCTTCAGAGAGTTACGATTTAGTGGAAGAGTTTCTTGTTCACAGTCACTAAACAATTTCCTTGGGATTCAGTTTCATATCATGCACATCCTTATGCCTTCTTTCCAGAGCAAAACTCACCAATCCCATAAATAAATAATTTATTTTAATACAGCAACCCTCTTTTGTTAGTTTACAATAATTTTTTAATAAAAGCTCTCTGGAGACAATAATAACCCAAATGAATAACTCCAAAAGAAGAAATTTCAGGAACTTCAGCACACTGTCTGTGGAAGTTTGGTGTAGATAGCTAACACCGCGGCATCCTTCAGGTGTCATCCACCTATTTTTATCTACATATATGACCAACCTTGATATGTAATATGTCATTCCCTGGCAATCAACTTGCTTTAATTCAGAAAACTTGACCCACCTTCTGGATGAGACAATAGCATTATTTTAATATTCATCTTTTACTTATAACTTACCATTTTCTCTATCTTTACAAGGTGGTATTTCAGGAGGAAATCAGTTATGTGGCCTGAATAATGTCAGACTTTTCACATTATTAGTATTCAGGCTTTGGGTTAAGGAACAAAGTTGCCAGCAGACCTGAAGATGTGTTTAGAATACACTCAGTGTAAAGGGCCCTTTCAATGATTCAGAGTGGTTACAATTTTTTCTTTTATTAAGCTAGAGCAATTGAAGAGGAAAGACGCCTGCTTTTTCTTTAGGGAGGAGGGAAGGTCTTAATATCTTAACCCAAAACCAAAAAGATGAGAGTATGCAAATTTGCCCTTTTACAATATGAACCAAATTGTCTATCTCCACACAAAGAAAGAAAAAATAGGGCATTCCCAAGGTCATGTTTCCCGAATGCTTTATTGTACAATGACAATTCAGTGACCTTTCTGAAATAAAGATATAATAAGATCAATCTGATTTATTTAGTCACTGGTAATGTTATCATGGATATACATACAAATCAATGAGATGAAAAGAAGAAGAAAAGAAACATACTAGAGGCCAATTCAACTATTTAAAACAAAGCATTGCCATCTCCATTTTAGTAAAGTTGATATGAATATCTGAATAATCAATTTTTTCTTTTGACATTAATGATTGAAGTTTGATAACATTAATGATTGAAGTTTGATAATCTTCTGAAATGAAAATAATAAGATGGGAAAGGCAAATGTTTTCATGGCCTCTTTTGGAAGCTAATAATTTAGGAAGCACTTTGAAGATACTGGGACAGAGAATATATTGTATTAAGAGGAACCATGTGGATATCGGTGTTAATATTTTTGGAAAATTAGAAATACATATTATATGCTAGATTAGGACTACTTCTCAACTATTGCATATGGATATGGTTTAACTATCATTATGAGCAAGTATCAGAATAAAGATGTTAAAAATACTTTAATAAAATATTCAGAAATAAGAATATTTGTGCCACAAACATTAACTTTAAATACTAAAATTTAGCATTTTTTTCTAGTGAGCCTTCAGGATTGCTTATCTTCTATGAGGGTGTTTAGGCATCCCTTTGGTTCAGAAATCACATAAAACCATCACTTAACAACAGAATACATTTTGAAAAATGCATCATTGTGCTAACACCACAGAATGTACTTACACAAACATAGGTGTTACAGTCTACTACACACCTAGGCTATATTGTATGACCTATGGATCCTAGGCTACAAATTTGTACAGCATGTTACTGTACTGAATATTGTAGGCAAAAGTAACATAACGGTATTTGTGTATCTAAGCATGTCTAAATATAGAAAAGGTAATGTTTTGCACTGCCATGTTACCACAGCTATGTTTTCACTAGGTAATAGAAAATTTTCAGCTCAATTATAATCTTATGGAGCTTCATCTAATATGTGGTCTGTCATTGACCAAAATGACTTTATGATGTGCATGAATGAGTTACAGAAAAGACGGAGCATTTGCTGAAAATGTGATGTCAGAATTTTTCCCCTATTATAAGAGCAGAAGTGTTCATTTTGGTTTACATATGCTGGATCTAACTAAATATACATTTTCCACAACTAAAAATGACCACTATTAGTATTTTAATTTTATCCTTTAAGGGCTTTGATCATAGCTGAAATCATATAATAAATTAATACCTTTTTCACTTAACTGTAAATAACAACTATTTCCTTGTCAATCAAGGTTTTAAGACAAATACAAAGAGATTTCAAATTTACATTTTTCTTAAAGGACTGAGGAATAAAAGCTCACTCTCCATTTTGCTTTAGACTTAAGCAGCATCATTGATCCTACTTACCAGAAGCTGATAGGAGGTCATTCCCATCCCTGAGCTTTTAACAAATAGAACTGCAAGAGTTGGGAAAATGTAAGAAAGAAACCGGGGAGAAATCCAAAACCATATCCTAGTAAAATACATTCCTGTAGTAAAAGACCTATTTTGGTTTGCACTTCAGATATCAGAAACTGGTTTAGAAATTGTTCAGCTGAATAAAAGGAAAACAATCTCATTCCCTACTTCTTATAAATGAAAACTGCATTTGAGTGGGCACATCTGTCATGTGCTGTGACAGGAATTTTTATAAATGTTATTTATTAATTCCCAAACAGCCCATATAAATAAGAATATTACTCCTAATGTTAATCTGGCTCCCAATAGCTAATAATAATAACAGCAACCATGTTAATACTTGCCACTTAAGTACTGAATCAGGCACTTAATATGTGTTTGGAATGTATAATCTCATTTAAAAATTCTTCTCAAAGCTATATATCATGGAGATATACATTTATTACTATTTTACAGAAAACAGAGGCTCAGAAATACAGTTACTAGATAGAATAAAATGTCTGAGTCCAAGCTCAGGTCTGTCTGTTGTCAACATCTGTACTTTCCTTTCTAAAGCATCCTGGTGCATAACTGTCCCGGAAAGTCAACAGAGTAGGCAGAGTCTACATGCCAGGATGGGAATTCTGTATGAAAAATAGAGATCAATGAGCCTGCCTGAAATCCTGCTCCCCTGGCATGATCTCTTTTAGCTTTTTTTCCTTGGCTTTTGATCCTCAAAAAAATTCTAATTTTAATATGAATTACCTTAAAACACAAATTATTGTAACAAGCAGCAGTTAGAGTTGGGAAGAGGCTGAAAATTGTAGTGGACAGCAAGCTAAAAGAATTCCATGAAAAGTAATCAGCAAGGGGACATTAAAAGTAAATATGGGCACCAGAAAGAAGGCCATCAGAAACATAATTGTCTACTTTGTTTTGGCTTAGTCTCATGCTGTGTGTGTGTATATTTGCGTGTGTGGTGTGTGTGCATCTGGTGTGTGTGTAGACAAAATAAGTGAAATGGAGGCCTCCAAGCATTATTTAGACAGACAAATTCACACAGCATATAAAATAAATAATTATTATTTTGCCTTGAGATGTTTCCAAGAGGCCATTTGCATGAGTCTCATTTATTGGCTAATCATTCAATCATGTCATTCCCACTTTGCCTGGATGAGCACAGTCTGCAGCTCAGCAACGGATGTGCCACACTGAAGGCAGAGCTGGTAATAAGAAACCACCATGTGAGATTCTTTTATGCATTTTTCATGCTACAGCGGAGGTTGATTTTTTTTCCTTTATTTCTAAGTTAACATCTTTCTTTCCTTGCCATCACATTTTTGTCGGTCTTGCCTTACAGTTCCTTGTATTTGCCAACATTTGGCTGTGCCAAGCAAATTTATTGTTCTCCCTGCTATTCATTTTCTTCTCTATTTCATTGATATGTTCAGACAAAAATGTTTTATTTTTTTCTCAATAAGGGTAGTTCTGGGTTTTGCCTCTGTTGATTCTAAAGATAACTGCTATGCATTTTTATTGCGAGATCTGGCCAGCAGCCTGCAATGCAATGGGGCTCTCTTTTTGTTCCCAGGCAGGTTGGCAGGTCGAGAAATAATAGACACACACAAGATAGTGAAAGCTGGGTCCAGGGGGGTCACTTGCCTTCTGGTCCCGTGGTGCCAACAATGCATTGGATACACCAGCATTTATTATTAAGTTTAGTGAGGGTGAGGGTAGGTTAGTGAGGGATTTAGGGTCATTTGATTATGAGGTGAGATGGTCACATGGGGATGAAGTAATTCTTTAACATAACATCTGTATGCAGAAGTACAGTATACAGAGGTAAGAATTTACAATATAGGGTGTGCATCAGTAATTTCTAACAGAGCCTTAAAACAGAAACACAGTCTTTCCATAACCTATGATTACCAAGATATTATTAATCAGCAGTAACAGTTGCAGCAAAAGCTGGTTACAAACAATCCATAGAAACAGGACATGAAGCTAGACAACTGGTTAGACCAGAAATTCTCAGAAGGGAGTATGCCTTAACCCTAAAGAGGCCTAGAAGAGCCATGGCAAGATGAGGGCATTTATAGCCCTATCTTATCCATATGGCAGGTGCCCCCCCATGTGTCCATTTATAGGCTTTCCACAAGGGTCTCATTCCATTCCCAGAGCTATGAACATCTGTTTTTCTGGGATAGGAATCTTGGTGATGTGAAACCTCCCTGATTGCACGTCCATTCATAGGCTCTCTGCAGGGGGAGTACATCACGTGCTGTTGGCTCATTCTGGCAGTCCAACCTGGCACTGTCTTTACACAATCCTGCATGCAATTTTGTATTTACAATAATCAGGAGCATTTCATCTTTTATTCTGTAGCAATAGTTTCAGGGGGTCTCCCTACACATTTTATTCTCAAACTTGAAGAACTGTATACATCAGTAATTTTAAAAGTTAGTCTCACATAAAAAGCTTTTATACATTTATCTTTCCTTGAGTAATATTGGTAGTATATGTGTAAAACATCAATAATCTATCTACCAACCTACAAATATATGTGTAGATAGCATATGTATATATAAACACAGAATTATCTTTATATATGTTTATATACTATATATGTATGTGTGCATATATATATTATATGCATATATATACTCAATTGTAAGATAGTATAATAAATATCTTAGAACTGAAAATAAAAGTTCAATGAAATTTTGCTTGCAAAGCCCCACATGAAATAATATTAGGTAGAAATTTTTTTTTGAAGTACACATTATGTATGTCCATTTTAGAAAAGATACTGTATGAAGCTATAAAGAAACAACATCAAAAGAAAAACGCAATTTGAAACAAAGATTTGTTGCTTTTATTGTCACTTAGGGTTGTTGTTTTAAACTCAATCTCCACTAAAATAGCTTAGATGAATGCATTAGCTAAGGTTCTTCAGAGTAGGATATATACACACATATATATTAATATAGATATAGTTATATGTATTTATTTATAAATAAGAATATTTTTATAAGGAATTGGCTCATGTGATTATGGAGGCCAAGAAGGACCAAGATCTGCAGTTAGCAAACTGCAGACCCAGGAGAGTTAATTGTATAATTCTCGTCTGCTTCCAAAGTCCTAAGAACATGAAGAGCTGATGGTGTAAATTCTAGTCCATGTGTAAAAGACCAATGTCCCAGATCATTTGGTCAGGCAGAAAAAGTTCCCTCTTACTCAGCCTTTTTGTTCTATTGAGTTCTTCAGTTGATTGGATGAGGGCTACACACATAGGGAAGACAATCTCTTTTACTGCTTTCATGGGTCGATCAATTCAATTGTTAATCTCATCCAAAAACACCGTCACAGAAACACCCAGAATAATGTTTGATCAAATATCTGGCCACTCCCTGGGTGGCCCAGTCAAGTTGACACAAAATTAACTATTATAGAAGACAAAATATTTCCAGAGGAACTAAAGTATATAAAGAAAGAAAAAAGTAATCCGAACTGTATTATCTTGAAAGCTTGCGGGTAATAATGTCACTATCAAAGGTATTTTTTTATATTGTTCTTGTTAAAGAAACTAGCAACTATTTAAAATTTTTCCAAGCATTTATTGTGTAGAGGGATAGTTGCAGTAGACAAATGAATATAACACAGCTCTAGCTTTCAGGGAACTCAAAACCTAATATATGTGGTAAAATGTGGCTCTTGGGGCCATCTATGTCAAAGTTCCTGAAACCTGACTAAAATACAGATTTCTGGATGTCAGTACAGACCTATTGAACCAGAAAGTAGGAGATATTGTGCATCTGAAAGGAAAACAAAGACTCCATTTTCAGGAATCATCAGTTTTGTAGGGCTACCATATAGATCAATAACCACCATACCACGTGATGAAGTTTGTGAGAAGGCAACATAGGAGTGCAGGTAACTGACTTTGCTTAAACTGGCAAATTGTACAAAATGTGTGCAGAAAAAGAAAGACATCTACTATCTAATTCATTGATGATCTCACTATGAATAAATCAATCATCAAAGCCTAAATGCCCCCTAGAGTATATGGTCACAGAGTCACAAACAGTCAAAAACAGTCTCTCTTGTCTTTATCCATGTCACTCCTGTTTTACTCTAATATCCATGCAGTTTCATTTTTTTCATTTAAGTCTCTAACCCATTTGGACTTGAAGTTTATTATTGTATATTGTATGGAAAAATAGCATCTTTCTGCCATACTATTTGTAATTACATAATATAAATAACTTTCTAAATGTTCAAACTAGAAGATGTGTTGCATAAACTATAGTACATAGACACAATGAAGTAATAGGGAGCAAAAAAAACTGAACCATCTATAAACTGATATAGAATGGCGTCTAAAAGATATTGAGCAAAAAAACAAGCTTTACAATAATTTATGTATATGTGTATATTTATATGTATACACAAACCACACATTTATGTATATACATGACTTGAATGAAATTCAGAATCAGAGAAGGTTTACACTTAGTAGTAAAATACAAGGATATGTTTCACCACTGAAGTAGCTGAGACTCATAATCAGGTAATGGCCTGACCCCAGGGTACAGATCAAGTCAGAAAATTATCTGCCACAACCCAATACTAAAGGGCTTGGAATGAACATAAAGAATGCTAGCATGTGTCGCTGGGCATGGTGGCTCACACCTGTAATCCCAGCACTTTAGGAGGCAGAGACGGGTGGATCACAAGATCAGGAGATAGAGACCATCCTGGCTAACATGGTGAAATCCCATCTCTACTAAAAATACAAAAAATTAGCCGGGTGTGGTGGCGGGCGCCTGTAGTCCCAGCTACTCGGGAGGCTGAGGCAGGAGAATCGCTTGAACCTGGGAGGCGGAGCTTGCAGTGAGCCAAGATGGCAGCACTGCACTCCAGCCTGGGCGACAGAGCAAGACTCTGTCTCAAAACAAAACAAAACAAAAAGAATGCTAGCATGTGTCCTACTGGAATGAGTATTAACTACAGTGTCTTTATTGTGCTGAAACTTCAGGAGAAGGTGCTCTGCCATACAGTCCCCATTGCCTTTGCAATAAGCTGACTTACTCCGTAAATTATCTCCTCACTCCACTGGTTTCACAGAATAAATCCGGGAAGTGATTCTGAAAGGCAGGTGGGAATGATTCTTACAGGTTTCCTCACCTGAAAACTATGAGAAGCAGGATCAACATCACAAAGAAAATTGTTCTGTGGTAAGTCATTTATTATTCTACATGTTATGTCCAGTTATAAGATTTTGCTCCTTACTTGAATTTAGAGATAAAATTGGAAATCAGAGAACTGTTGGAGTTGCTGAACCCAGCTCTCAGTTGTAAAGGAAGGTGTATTGATTACTCCCTTGGATACATACAGAAAATTATTCAGAGTACATTTTTTTTTGCTAGTATCATAAATTTATTATTATTATTATTATTATTATACTTTAAGTTCTAGGGTACATGTGCATAACGTGCAGGTTTGTTACATATGTATAATTATGCCATGTTGGTGTGCTGCACCCATCAACTCGTCAGCACCCATCAACTCGTCACTTACATCAGGTAAAACTCAGAATGCAATCCCTCTCCTCTCCCCCCTCCCCATAATAGGCCCCGGTGTGTGATGTTCCCCTTCCCAAGTCCAAGTGATCTCATTGTTCAGTTCCCACCTATGAGTGAGAACATGTGGTGTTTGGTTTTCTGTTCTTGCAATAGTTTGCTGAGAATGATGGTTTCCAGCTGCATCCATGTCCCTACAAAGGACACAAACTCATCCTTTTTATGGCTGCATAGTATTCCATGGTGTATATGTGCCACATTTTCTTAATCCAGTCTGTCACTGATGGACATTTGGGTTGATTCCAAGTCTTTGCTATTGTGAATAGTGCCGCAATAAACATACGTGTGCATGTGTCTTTATGGCAGCATGATTTATATTCCTTTGGGTATATACCCAGTAATGGGATGGCTGGGTCATATGGTACCTCTAGCTCTGGATCCTTGAGGAATCACCATACTGTTTTCCATAATGGTTGAACTAGTTTACAATCCCACCACAGTGTAAAAGTGTTCCTATTTCTCCACATCCTCTCCAGCACCTGTTTCCTGACTTTTTAATGATTGCCATTCTAACTGGTGTGAGATGGTATCTCATTATGGTTTTGATTTGCATTTCTCTGATGGCCAGTGATGATGAGCATTTTTTCATGTGTCTGTTGGCTGTATGAATGTCTTCTTTTGAGAAATGTCTGTTCATATCTTTGCCCACTTTTTGATGGGGTTGTTTGATTTTTTCTTGTAAATTTGTTTGAGTTCTTTGTAGGTTCTGGATATTAGCCCTTTGTCAGATGAGTCGATTGCAAAAATTTTCTCCATTCTGTAGGTTGCCTGTTCACTCTGATGGTAGTTTCTTTTGCTGTGCAGAAGCTCTTTAGTTTAATTAGATCCCATTTGTCATTTTGGCTTTTGTTGCCGTTGCTTTTGGTGTTTTAGACATGAAGTCCTTGCCCATGCCTATGTCCTGAATGGTATTACCTAGGTTTTCTTCTAGGGTTTTTATGGTATTAGGTCTAACATTTAAGTCTCTAATCTATCTTGAATTAATTTTCACATAAGGAGTAAGGAAAGGATCCAGTTTCAGCTTTCTACTAATGGCTAGCCAATTTTCCCAGCACCATTTATTAAATAGGGAATCTTTTCCCCATTTCTTGTTTCTCTCAGGTTTGTCAAAGATCAGATGGCTGTAGATGTGTGGTATTATTTCTGAGGACTCTGTTCTGTTCCATTGGTCTATATCTCTGTTTTGGTATCAGTACCATGCTGTTTTGGTTACTGTAGCCTTGTAGTATAGTTTGAAGTCCGGTAGCGTGATGCCTCCAGCTTTGTTCTTTTGACTTAGGATTGTCTTGTCAATGCGGGCTCTTTTTTGGTTCCATATGAACTTTAAAGCAGTTTTTTCCAATTCTGTGAAGAAAGTCATTGGTACCTTGATGGGGATGGCATTGAATCTATAAATTACCTTGGGCAGTATGGCCATTTTCCCGATATTGATTCTTCCTATCCATGAGCATGGTATGTTCTTCCATTTGTTTGTGTCCTCTTTTATTTCACTGAGCAGTAGTTTGTAGTTCTCCTTGAAGAGGTCCTTTACATCCCTTATAAGTTGGATTCCTAGGTATTTTATTCTCTTTGAAGCAATTGTGAATGGAAGTTCATTCATGATTTGGCTCTGTTTGTCTGTTATTGGTGTATAAGAATGCTTGTGATTTCTGCACTTTAATTTTGTATCCTGAGACTTTGCTTAAGTTGCTTCTCAGCTTAACAAGATTTTTGGCTGAGATGATGGGGGTTTTCTAAATATACAATCATGTCATCTGCGAACAGGGACAATTTGACTTCTTCTTTTCCTAACTGAATACCCTTGATTTCTTTTTCTTGCCTGATTGCCCTAGCCAGAACTTCCAACACTATGTTGAATAGGAGTGGTGAGAGAGGGCATCCCTGTCTTGTGCCAGTTTTCAAAGGGAATGCTTCCAGTTTTTGCCCATTCAGTATGATATTTGCTGTGGGTTTGTCATAAATAGCTCTTATTATTTTGAGATACGTTCCATCAATACTGAATTTTTTGAGAGTTTTTAACATGAAGGGCTGTTGAATTTTGTCAAAGGCCTTTTCTGCATCTATTGAGATAATCATGTGGTTTTTGTCTTTGGTTGTTTATATGCTGGATTACGTTTATTGATTTCTATATGTTGAACCAGCCTTGCATTCCAGGGATGAAGCCCACTTGATCATGGTGGATAAGCTTTTTGATGTGCTGCTGGATTCGGTTTGCCAGTATTTTATTGAGGATTTTTGCATCGATGTTCATCAGGGATATGGTCTAAAATTCTCTTTTTTTGTTGTGTCTCTGCCAGGCTTTGGTAACAGGATGATGTTGGCCTCATAAAATGAGTTAGGGAGGATTCCCTCTTTTTCTATTGATTGGAATAGTTTCAGAAGGAATGGTACCAGCTCCTCCTTGTACCTCTGGTAGAATTCAGCTGTGAGTCCATCTGGTCCTGGACTTTTTTGGTTGGTAGGCTATTAATTATTGCCTCAATTTCAGAGCCTGCTATTGGTCTATTCAGGGATTCAGCTTCTTCCTGGTTTAGTCTTGGAAGAGTGTAAGTGTCCAGGAAATTATCCATTTCTTCTAGATTTTCTAGTTTATTGTGTAGAGGTGTTTATAGTATTCTCTGATGGTAGTTTTTATTTTGTGGGGTTGGTGGTGATATCTCCTTTATCATTTTTTATTGCATCTATTTGATTCTTCTCTTTTCTTCTTTATTAGTCTTGCTAGCGGTCTATCAATTTGTCGATCTTTTCAAAAAACCAACTCCTGAATTCATTGATTTTTTGGAGCGTTTTTTGTGTCTCTATCTCCTTCAGTTCTGCTCTGATCTTAGTTATTCTTGCCTTCTGCTAGCTTTGAATGTGTTTGCTCTTGCCTCTCTAGTTCTTTTAATTGTGATGTTAGAGTGTCAATTTTAGATCTTTCCAGCTCTCTTGTGGGCATTTAGTGCTATAAATTTCCCTCTACACACTGCTTTAAATGTGTCCCAGAGATTCTGGTATGTTGTATCTTTGTTCTTATTGGTTTCAAAGAACATCTTTATTTCTGCCTTCATTTCGTTATGTACCCAGTAGTCATTCAGGAGCAGGTTGTTCAGTTTCCATGTAGTTGAGCGGTTTTGACTGAGTTTCTTTGTTCTGAGTTCTAGTTTGATTGCACTGTGGTCTGAGAGACAGTTTGTTATAATTTCTGTTCTTTGACATTTGCTGAGGAGTGCTTTACTTCCAATTATATGGTCAATTTTGGAATAAGTGCGATGATGTGGTGCTGAGAAGAATGTATATTCTGTTGATTTGGGGTGGAGAGTTCTGTAGATGTCTATTAGGTCCGCCTGGTGCAGAGATGAGTTCAATTCCTGGATATCTTTGTTAATTTTCTGTCTCGTTGATCTGTCTAATGTTGACAGTGGGGTGTTGAAATCTCCCATTATTATTGTATGGGAGTCTAAGTCTCTTTGTAAGTCTCTAAGGACTTGCTTTATGAATCTGGGTGCTCCTGTATTGGGTGCATATATATTTAGGAGAGTTAGCTCTTCCTGTTGAATTGATCCCTTTACCATTATGTAATGGCCTTCTTTGTCTCTTTTGATCTTTGATGGTTTAAAGTCTGTTTTGTCAGAGACTAGGATTGCAACCCCTGCTTTTTTTTGTTCTCCATTTGCTTTGTAGATTTTCCTCCATCCCTTTATTTTGAGGCTATGTGTGTCTCTGCATGTGAGATGGGTCTTCTGAATACAGCAAATTGATGGGTCTTGACTCTTTATCCAATTTGCCAGTCTGTGTCTTTTAATTGGACCATTTAGTCAATTTACATTTAAAGTTAATATTGTTATGTGTGAACTTGATCCTGTCATTATGATATTAACTGGTTATTTTGTTCATTAATTGATACAGTTTCTTCCTAGCCTCGATGGTCTTTACATTTTGGCATGTTTTTGCAATGGCTGGTACCAGTTGTTCCTTTCCATGTTTATTGCTTCCTTCAGGGTCTCTTGTAAGGCAGGCCTGGTGGTGACAAAATCTCTAAGCATTTGCTTATCTGTAGGGGATTTTATTTCTCCTTCACTTCTGAAACTTAGTTTGGCTGGATATGAAATTCTGGGTTGAATATTCTTTTCTTTAAGAATGTTGAATATTGGCCCCCACTCTCTTCTGGCTTGTAAAGTTTCTGCTGAGAGATCTGCTGTTAGTCTGATGGGCTTCCCTTTGTGGGTAACCCGACCTTTCTCTCTGACTGCCCTTAACATTTTTTCCTTCATTTCAACTTTGGTGAATCTGACAATTATGTGTCTTGGAGTTGCTCTTCTCGAGGAGTATCTTTGTGGCGTTCTCTCTATTTCCTGAATTTGAATGTTGGCCTGTCTTACTAGGTTGGGGAAGTTCTCCTGGATGATATCCTGAAGAGTGTTTTCCAACTTGGTTCCATTTTCCCCCTCACTTTCAGGCATCCCAATCAGACGTAGATTTGGTCTTTTCACATAATCCCATACTTCTTGAAGGCTTTGTTCATTTCTTTATCCTCTTTTTTCTTTAGACTACTCTTCTCGCTTCATTTCACTCATTTGATCCTCAATCACTGATACTCTTTCTTCCAGTTGATCGAGTCAGTTACTGAAGCTTGTGCATTTGTCTCGTATTTCTTGTGTCATGGTTTTTATCTCTGTCAGTTTGTTTATGGCCTTCTCTGCATTGATTATTCTAGTTATTCATTCTTTCATTCTTGTTTCAAGATTTTTAGTTTATTTGCGCTGGGTACGTAATTCCTCCTTTACCTCTGAGAAGTTTGATGGACTGAAGCCTTCTTCCCTCAACTCATCAAAGTCATTCTCCGTCCAGCTTTGATCCATTGCTGGTGATGAGCTGCGTTCCTTTGGAGTGTGGGATGCACTCTTATTTTTTGAATTTCCAGCTTTTCTGCCCTGCTTTTTCCCCATCTTTGTGGTTTTATCTGCCTTTGGTCTTTGATGATGGTGATGTACTGATGGGGTTTTGGTGTGGGTGTCCTTCCTGTTTGTTAGTTTTCTTTCTAACAGTCAGGACCCTCAGCTGACTGTTGGAGATTGCTTGAGGTCCACTCCAGACCCTGTTTGCCTGGGTATCAGCAGCAGAGGTTGCAAAAGATAGAATATTGCTGAACAGCGAGTGTACCTGTCTGATTCTTGCTTTGGAAGCTTGGTCTCAGGGGTGTACCCCACCATGTGAGATATGGGGTGTTGGTCTGCCCCTAGTGAGGGGATGTCTCCTAGTTAGGCTACTCAGGGGTCAGGGACCCACTTGAGCAGGCAGTCTGTCCATTCTCAGATCTCAACCTCCATGTTGGGAGATCCACTGCTCTCTTCAAAGCTGTCAGACAAGGTCATTTGTATCTGCAGAGGATTCTGCTGCTTTTGTTTGTTTGTTTGTTTAGCTATGCCCTGTCCCCAGAGGTGGAGTCTACAGAGACGGGCAGGCCTCCTTGATCTGCTGTGGGCTCCACCCAGTTCGAGCTTCCTAGCAGCTTTGTTTACCTACTTAAGCCTCAGCAATGGCGGGCGCCCCTCCCCCAGCCTCGCTGCTGCCTTTCCGTTAGATCGCAGACTGCTATAATAGCAACGAGGGAGGCTCAGTGGGTGGGGGACCCTCCCGGCCAGGTGTGGGATATAATCTCCTAATGTGCCATTTGCTAAAACCCTTGGTAAAGCTCAGTATTGGGGTGGGAGTTACCCGATTTTCCAGGTGTTGTGTGTCTCAGTTCCCCTGGCTAGGAAAAGGGATTCCCCTTCCCCCTTGCACTTCCCAGGTAAGGTGATGCCTTGCCCTGCCTCAGCTCTTGCTGGTCGGGCTGCAGCAGCTGACCAGCACTGATTATCTGGCACTCCCTAGTGAGATGACCCCAGTACCTCAGTTGAAAATGCAGAAATCACCGGTCTTCTGTGTCGCTCGCGCTGGGAGCTAGAGACTGGAGCTGTTCCTATTCGACCATCTTGCTCCGCCCCCTCTCAGAGTACATCTTAAATTAGTTTCTTAAAAACTCTCAAAAACACTCAGCATAATGAAATTCACAAAAGAAAGGTAGAACTTGTCTCATTTTTAGTATGTAGTAAGGGGAAGAAGAATAAATGAAGCCACACAAAACATTAAGAGATAATATTAATTCATTCACCATAGTTCTGATGATAGAAATTAATTAGAACTTCATTCATCCCAGCATGTAAAAAATGTCTTTTTTATTGACTCTATAGTTCCAAATCCAGAATTAATTTTCCATTAAGGTATCCAGGTGTATAAAACATATTAAATGTGTAGAAGATGAAGTTGGATTGTGAAGTCAATAACCATTACAATTGTGTGTGGGTGTGTGTGTGTGAGAGAGAGAGAGAGAGAGAGAAACATGTTGCCCGTGTTAATTAAGATAATTAATTACTGTGTTAATTAAAATAAAAGTAAGACAATTTCAAGTGTAGTGACAAATGATGGATAATTATAGGATTTGTTTCTCCATCACTCCACATACTTCCATAAGCATACAGTTTCATTACTGGGATTCTAGCTCCTTCCCTACCCAACTATGCTTATAGAATCCCTTTCTCCGGTCTCTAGAGCAGAGCCTTTTTCACAATTTCCCTTTCCTAATTCATGGTAGGTTACATGGTTTCTGCTCTCCTGCCCTGCAGGTTCTTCTCTTACCATCAATTCGAGTTTGTATCCTTTATACAAACCTACCCAATGGTCTGATCTCCAAGTGAGTAGGATAAATAGAGGCAGTCCTTGCTTTTCAGTACGATAGTGCAGTAGTATAAAAATGACTATAAAAGCAAAACCTATGCCATATGATCTCAACAATCAATGAGAAAAATTACAAATTTCCTGTTACCCTTGAAAACGTTTTCTTGACACATTAAAAACTCTCTTACTGTTGGATTATAAATGTATACAGAAATGAAGAAAATAGAAAAATTAATATTTATTTAGCACATAGTAATTTTAGACAATAGAAACATTGAGAATTTAAGGATGTTCTTTTCTGTTGTTTTTTTTTTTTTTGAGGATGAAACATAAATAAATTTAATCATTTATTTGTTCTTACATACCACATTATTTTTCCTAAAATATGTACAGAAGAAACATTTGAAACTTTATAAGTTTAAAGACATTTTCTGTTACACTAGTGCTTTTGGTATATATTACCTTCTGTGCTTTAGTTTTCTTTCAGAAAAGTGTATACTACATACCAAAATACTGACAATCATGAATTAGATGTACAATAAGTTATAATCAGAATGAATATTTTGATGAGGGAGGTTACACAAATCTACATGTAATAAAATTGTATAGAATTACACACACAGAGAGAAGATGTGGGCATGTAAAACTGGTAAAATCTGAACAAGAAGTTCTGTGAATGTCACAGTTTACCAATGTCAGTTTCCTTGTGTGGACAGAGTACTATCATTATATAAGGATGCTCTTTTTAAAAATAAACTATCAAGGATAGTTTGAACAGTGTTTGCCTTCTTATTATAAAAATTACAAAACTAAACACACATCTTTTCTATTACATAGTAAATTGCCTTGCTTCCTTCTAAGTTGGGATCAGCTTCTAACATTTTACTCATTCTATATTTGATGTGATGAAATATCTCTGAGAGTTCCTTTACTGCAAAGATTTCTGTTCCTGTTACTTCCTCTGGGATATCTACATTCTTCTCATCACAACTATGTTTCTTATTTGTGTCGGTAAGTCTACATTCACTAATTTCCCCTGGTTATATCTAGAACAATGGTCATATTATTTCTAAAGATAGCCTTTTTTCTCTAAATCCATTTATATTCTATTTAAATTTCACTTTCAGCATTACTTTTTTATTTATTTGTTGCACTTTTATCTTTGTTGGTCAATGCCCTCTTTCGTCCATTTTTGTAAAATGTCATGTGGGTTTATCACTAGGAGACAAGGAAACAACAAGGAGATAACACAACTACACATTTTGCTGTCTGTGAGCAAACTGAGTAACATAAAAATGTGCAATAAACAATAGCTGACAGGCTTTGAAAGAAGTGAATCCCTGGTCATGATGTGCTTCTGTCACTCACATGATGTCTGATGGACTAACGAACTAGCAGAGATATTTGCGCTTCCTGTAACTACTAATAGTTAATAGATGGTGGTAAGTGAAATTTGGACCATATTGTTGAGAGACTGGTGTTATTTCACTATAACTATGATAACTGAAATACATGCATATCAAAATGTGCACAGCAAGAACTGCCTGTATAGTTTTATATATGAATATGTATGTATTTATGCATGAAAGATTTCTTTATAAATGACAAAACTAGTTCAAAAATAATTTAAGGCAGATGGTCCCAAAAATTAGTTTTGATCTTTAAGATTCTTTTTTCATTTCTCCTGAAAACTGCCATAACAGGCATGGTTCCAATATGAAGTTCCAGGCAATCTGGAACTTCAAAGCATATGACAGGAACTGCCTTTGCTGGTCAACTGCTCCTTGGCCACCATTAGCATCAAATAAAGATGTTTTGTGTAAACTAAGGTTAGGGTATCTGTTTTCTCCTGTAAATAATAGATGTCGGTGCCCCTTAAATGTACAAAATTCCATTTGGCTTGTTAAATGTATTTAATCCGAAAATGGAGTTAGTGACTATCAATACACATTACACAATTGTCATCAAAATAATAAAATGCAATTATATGGCATTGAACTGTATGTTCTTATGACAGCAATACAACATACAATGGCATAACACAACATACAACAGCAAAACACAACATAATACAAATAAACATCATAATAATGATTGCTTGCTTTTCAGTAGTGCTTTCACAACTCTTTTTAATGAATTGGAGCAACTACAGAATATTGGAGAAAACTCCAAGATAGGCTGCCAAAAAGGTAAGGGGGTACTGAGTTTTTAACAGTGCTGAAAGTGCTGCTGTTTGTTCATCTTCATTTCATTTTTGTCCTCTTCCTTTTAATATCTCTGAAGCACATCTGGCACAAAGCAATTATCTGTTAGCTGAGTGTCAACAATATACCTGATTAGCAGATCATCTGTGTCAGATAGTGGTAATATGGGCCACTCTGGGAAGGGTATATCCAAGCTAGGAGTTTGGCAGGAAGTGAATGGTTGGAAATAAATCTAAGAGCTACCGAAATTCTGCTAAGGAATTGGCATTAGAGACAATGATAGATAGAATATTGCTGCCACAGGCCCAAGTCATACAAGCATGTTATCCATGTTATTTCCTCCTTACTGTTGGATTATAAATGTGTAGAGAAGTGAAGAAAATAGAAAAATTAATATTTATTTAGCACATAGTACTTTTAGACAATAGAAACATTGAGAATTTAAGGATGTTCTTTTTAAAAATAAACTATCAAGGATAGTTTGAGGCTGAAGATATTAAGTGAAGAGGTTCTAACATCAACAAAACTGGTCTAATGGAGAAGGCAAATGCAGGTTTTAGGAACAGGCTAATTGTGTGTGTGTGTGTGTGTGTGTGTTTAATTAATAGTGGATTAAAAATGGGAGATGGCTTAGCACTAGTAATATCTAGCAATAGGATTCAGAGACAAACCCCCAAAAATGTAATTCAAAACTACCTAAGATCTTCAGTTGCTAGCCGCTTCTGGAGGTTTGGAGAAACACTTTTGGTCTTTCTTTCTTCTGGAGGTTGAAAGTGATATGGCATACCCTTAAAAAAACACAAAATCTATCTTTGAAATGGACAGAAAAACAAAGTCACCTTACAATAGACACGAAAGTAGGTTTTACCTGAGAACAACTGACATGTAGTTTCCCATTCCCTAAAGTTGTGGATCCATCTTAGCTTTGAAGGTGGAAGGACACCTGCTAAGGAAAAGAGGCTACATCTGGGGTGGGCATTATGAGAAAATGGTAACAGCTGTCTAGTTTGCTGTAAAAAAAATTGTGAGGCTGCACTCCACCTCAGTGGTAAATTGAACTGTGATAGATTCTGAAGGAAATTGCACTCTGATTGATTTGGAATATCCGTCATAGGCATGACAAACATGAGTTGTAGCACATGGAGAGTATATTTCTCAATCCAAGGCTAACCCTGTAGTGGGGGTTAGAAAGAAAGCCTATCTGGCTTCTGCCCCTCCAGTTCTCCAAATAATTAATCTTGCTCAGGGGATCTCACCCTCTGCCTTTTGTTGCTTAGGTCCTTTCTGTTTTATTGTCTGGTGGAGCATTACAAGTACCTTAGCCGTAAGTAGAGAACTTCAGAAATGCTTATGTCTGGGATGAGTTAGAAGTTTTTCATAGGCTATTCCAAGATTATGGAAAAATCAGCAATTGTGTATAATACGATCCTATTTTCTTTTCTCTGTAGACGTAGAACAGCAGGGTTCCATTGCCCTGGGTATATTTAATTATTTATATGAGGGTTATTAGTGTGTAGTTACTTACTCCTTGTTGAAAGTTATAGATGCCAGCAACCTGCAGTGAAACTATGTCAGTGTTTCTGCTAAATTATTAAGATATAAAATAAATAATGAAGGGCATCTTTGCGGAAACTTACCTAAAACAATTAGCTATTAAGGTAGGGAAATGAAAGTAAGAGAGTAGAGGTAATGAGTCATTCTGTTCCTTAAGGGAAAGCAAAACCATCTTTCTCATAAATTAGTGTATGATGGATATATACCCATAGCAGATGACACAAAAGGCAGTAATATTTAGACTTAATATATCCTGAATTTTTTAAAATGGCATTGTGTAGGGCACTGATATTCTTCCTCAAAGTACTCCAGTGTGTTTTTGAACTATAGTGTAATTTTGCCTCTTTTCTACGCCCACAAACCTTACCTCCATTCAGTTGTATCTACTGACTTAGCCTTGTCCTGTCCACAAAAAAGGAAAAAATCTAGGTGGTTCTTGCCACAAATATAAGGAAAGGCCATTTTCCATTTATTTTTCCTTAGACCTACTGTACCAACCCTGTATCTATATCACTATCCTCTTATTATCTCGATGGTAGATGTGTGACTTATTTTTTACTAGTTTTTTAAAATGTTATTGACATAGCATAGTTATACATATGTTGGGGATACACGTGATATTTTGATACATGTATACCATGTGTAATGATCAAATCAGGGTAATTGTGATATCTATTACCTCAAAAATTGATATTTTCTTTGTGTTCAGAATATTACAATTCTTCTTTTCTAGCTGTTTTGAAATATACAATTATTCTTTACTATAATTTTCCTACAGTACTATCAAATATTAGAACTTATTATTTTTATCTAACTATATATTTTTACCCATTAACCAGCTCCTCTTCACCTCCCGCTACCTTCCTATTCCAGCCTCTTCCAACCATAATTCTACTCTCTATTTCCATTAGATTCATTTTTTTAGCTTCCATGTATGAGTAAGACATACAATATTTGTCTTTCTCTACCTGACTTATTTCACTTAACATAAGAGAATGTCAGTTCCATCCATGTTGCTGCAAAAGACAGGATTTCATTCCTTTTTAATGGCTGAAAAATACTCCATTGTGTATATATATTTTTTCTTTATTCATCCACTGGTGGACACTTAGATTCATTTCATATCTTGGCTATTTCAAATAGTGCTGCAATAAGCATCATTGTGAGACACCTTTTTGAAATATTAATTTCCTTTCTTTTGGTTATATCCCCAGCAGTGAACATCTGGATCATATGGTATTTTTATTATTAGTTTTTTGAGGAACCTTCATACTGTTTTCCATAATGGCTGCAGTGCTTTATATTCTCACTACCAGGGTATGTGAATTTTAACTTTTAAGTTAAATTTCCCTGCCTGTGTTTCTAACTTATGCTATTCCATTCCTATTGTATTTGTTCCTTATTCTTGCTATAACAAATTACCACAAACTAAGCGTGGTAAAGCAACACAAATTTGTGAGCCTGCTGTTGTGAAGATCACACATTTGAAATAGTTTGATATGGCTATGTTGCTTCTGGAAGTGCTAGGGAAAAATTGTTTTCTTGTCTCTTCCAGTTTCTAGAGGCTTCCCATATTCCTCAGCTGTGGCCCTGCATTATTCTGACCCCTGCTTCTGCCATCATATATCCTTCTGTCTCTCTTCTTCCATAGTCACATCACTTTCTCTGACTCTGACCTGTATTCCTCTTTCTTATAAGGACCCTAGTGATTACATTGAGCTCACCCAGATAACCCAGGATAATCTCCCCATCTCTTGAAACTTGATTTAGTCACATCTTTGAAGACCCATTGGCTACGTAAGGTAATGTATTGACAGATTCTGGGGATTAGGAAGCGGACATTTGCAGGGCCATTGTTCAACCTACTACACCTATGTGAATCTATCTGTTTGATCTTGTCATTTAAGATATTTTAGTCTATGTCTTGGACCTTGTTACTTCAAGTAGCTCTTACACCTGAATTTCTTGGCTCTGTAGTTTGATACCTCATGTTGCCCTCCAGTTTGGTTTACTAGTTTGGATTCTCTCCACCTCCATTTTTTCACTTGGGATTCTTAAATCCAACCATTCCATTGAAAACTGACATTTCCTTCTTTCTTGCATTAACCTTTGAGCCTTTAGATTCAGCCAGTTTGGTGCCTTGGTAGGAAAACCAAGCATCCTTCTAATAGTGAAATGTAGAAATTCTTCATCAACTTGGAGCTTCTAAGTCCATGTCCTCCCCCAACCTCCCCATTTATAGCCCTCCACATTCCTATGGAAAGAATATATTTTTGCTCCATAATCATTAACTTAGTCCAAGCCTAGTACCCCTGGGTCCAGCATTTGCAGTGATGAACTGTCCCATGGCTGAAAGCCTGTCTGAGACACTTTAGTTTGGCATCTTAGACAAGCTGAATTTCTCAGATGCTTTTGTTGTCATGTAACCCAGACAACCAGGAAAAAGGAAAGGGGGGGGGGGGGGAGAAAAAAACAGGCAAACTAAACTCTGCCTTACTTGAGTTTATTGTTGATATGGCTTGGCTTCGTCCCCACCCAAATCTCAACTTGAATTATATCTCCCAGAATTCCCATGTGTTTTGGGAAGGAACCAGAGAGAGGTAATTGAATCATGGGCGCTGGTCTTTCCCATGCTATTCTCATGATAGTGAATAAGTCTCATGAGATCTGATGGGTTTTCAGGGGTTTATGCTTTTGCTTCTTCCTCATTTTTTCTTGTTGCCGTCATGTAAGAAGTGCCTTTCACCTCCACCATGGTTCTGAGGCCTCCCCAGCCATGTGGAATTGTAAGTCCAATTAAATCTCTTTTTCTTCCCAATCTCGGGTACTTCTTTATCAGCAGTGTGAAAATGGACTAATATAATTGTTTTGTTGAGTTTTTCCTCACACTTTTACCCTTACCTATTCTGTTTGCACTTGAAATGCAGCAGTCACAGGAACAACGGTGAGTTCTTAGTCAATAAAGTTCCTAGCCACAAATTATTGTTTGCTATTTGTCCCTATAGATTTCATAGGATTCAAACGGGCTTGTGATTATTAATCTATTTGGTTATAGATACGGCTTCGGTTTGCACAATTTAAAGAAATCCCCCTACAGATCTAATGTTTTCATTTACATTTGGATTTCCATCTCAAATATTTGTCGCATATTTTCACAAGGGGATTTCTAAACTGCACTTCAGGGACCTAAATATAGAAAAATAATTCTTTGTTCAATTGCTTGTAAACTTTGGTAAAGTGCTTGTCTAGTAGGGGAAAAGCATCATGAAAAACAAACCAAATTGAGGAAAAATTTGAAGGAGGGTTTGGGTAATTAGAAAAAACCTATTAAATATAAAACTTTGTTTTACAATATAATTTGTTTTATTTAAGCTACACAAAATGTACCTTGAAATTTTAAATAACACTAAAGAAAGTCTTATGATTTTTATGTATATTTAAAGGGCACATGATTTTTTTTTTTTTTTTTTTGTGAGATGGAGTCTTGCTCTGTCACCTAGGCTGGAGTACAGTGGCATGATCTCAGCTCACCGCAACCTCCGCCTCCTGACGTCAAGCGGCTCTCAGTCTCCCGAGTAGCTAGGATTACAGGCGCCTGCCAACATACCCGGCTAGTTGTTGTATTTTTAGTAGAGACGGGTTTCACCATGTTGGTCAGGCCGGTCTTGAACTCCTAACCTCAAACTATCCTCCCGCCCCAGCCTCTCAAAGTGCTGGAATTACAGGCGAGAGTCACTGCGCCCAGCCTGGGACCATGAATTAAAGAGGCTGAGACATACTGTTCTTTTTAAAATCTCTTCGCATAAACGTAAATGCAATTTTCTCTCTTATTTGTAAATGGATTTGTAAATTATTTTGTTTACCTGTATTGTCTCAGTCTTTCACGGTGTTCAAGTTAGGGGATGTGGGCAGAGATAGAAAGCCATATAAAGGAAGATAGTAAAAATAATATTGTAGAAGACATATGGAAACAAAGTGAAAACTTGGGACTGAGAGATTTGAGAAAGATGTAACAGCCATTGGAAGGAAGAAGTAGATTTGGGAAATCTCAAAATAGAGAACAGCATACTTAGAGGGAAGATTTGTTCTTTTACATTTAAATGTAGAGACTTTCCTTATTTTAAAAGTGAGTAGTTGCTTGGGTGCTGAATCAAATATACCTTAAATTCTCATGTTTCTGTTGTCCTCTGCTGCTAGACTTTCTGTACTTTGTATGATTCAAATCATTGGGTAGCTATTAGACAATAAAAGCATTAGAAAATATTGTTTACCTAAAATACATTAAATGTGGAAACTCAATAATTTAATTTTGTTCTGTTTTCTAAAGTGCTATATTCAAATTAGTTCGGATTAATGACAAGAAAAATTTAGGGAGAGAAAATTGATTTACCAGTATTTTATTTTATTCTATTTTCGTGTTGACATAGATGTACAAAAACGTATACCTCTGGGACTAATTGACGTTTTGGGAGGCTGGGTGTTGAGTATTATTTAGATAGGTAATGTTATTAAATAATAATCATAATTTTCATTCAGAAAAATATTTTTGGACGGGCACGGTGACTCACGCCTATAATCCCAACAATTTGGGAGGCCAGGGCAGGCGGATCACTTGAGCTCAGGAGTTTGAGACCAGCCTGGCCAACATGGTGAAACCCCATCTCTACTAAAAAAATACAAAAATTAGCTCGACATGGTGGCACAGCCTGTAATCTCAGCTACTTGGGAGGCTGAGGAAGGAGAATTGCATGAATTCATGAGGCAGAGGTTGCAAAAGCCCAGATTATACCAATGAATTCCAGCCTGGGCAACATAGCGAGACTCCATCTCCAAAAAAAAAAAAAAAGAAGGAAAATTTCACGAGTACTCATTTCATTTCTGAATGGTCTGATATAGAATATTAAATGGAAAATCATGAAGAATGGCTATTTTGTCTAGAATCTTCATCAAATATATTAGAGATGAAATTGTTATGATTTAGTCTATCTCAGCAATGGGATTTCTTATCATTCTCTAGAACAGGCAGTCATCTAGAGCCAAATCATTTTCTCCATGGAAACCAGCACTTTCCCACTCACCCACAGCTCTTTTCAATTCTTTTCTGAAAATTACACAACTGACAAGAGGTTGCAGAGCTGTGACTTCACAGAAGAGCCTTTTGAAATAATTAGCCTTTCCTTTAGACAAGCCCTCTTAGAAATTTTCCACAGATGGTATAGAAAGCACAGGCCAGGCACGGCGGCTCAGGCCTATAATTCCAGCACTTTGGGAGGCTGAGTTGGGCGGATCACCTGAGGTCAGGAGTCAGAGACCAGCTTGACCAACACTGAGAAACCCTGTCGCTATCAAAAATGCAAAAAATTAGCCGGGTGTGGTAGTGCATGCCTGTAATCCCAGCTACTCAGGAGGCTGAGGCAGGAGAATCACTTGAGCCCAGGAGGCAGAGGTTGCAGTGAGCCAAGATCGTGCCATTGCATGCCAGCCTGGGCAACAAGAGCAAAACTTCATCTCAAAAAATAAAAAATAAAAATAAAGAAAACGAAAGCCCAGGCATTTTAGATTACTTCCCCATTGGTATTTGCCCTTTTATCACTAAAATTAATTATCCAAATGTTGGTAGGGTCTGATCTCTCATCAGTCAGAGACTGTCAACTGCATATAGTTCAAATTTAAATATTTGCTTATTAAATTGCTTTCTACAATTAAGAAGAATCTTTGGTCATTAAAAAAAAAAAAGACCCGATGAAACCACAATTGAAGGTTATTCTAATGGGTTTGGTTTACTAAAATATACTGAAAAAGCATAAGAAGAATCCCATTAAGAAGGCTTAATTTACTATAATTAACTGATCTTAGGCATCAACAAATACACATAGTGACTACTTTTAGTTCCAGCATATAATGTTCCTTTTCATTCTATTTTTGCTGTCATCAATGTTGTCTGTTATCTTCATGCTTTAAAATGTATAAGCCTTTATTCAAACTTAGGTATTATCTCTAATCAATTCCCAATCTAATAAATACCATGAAAAAGACCAATTGTAATAATTCCAGTGTCTATGGATTTTATAATGATTGAGTTATTGCAGCATCAAGAGTAGTGCTATCACCTTGAAACAGAGTCAAAGCCACTATTTCATAAAACAATGAGCCTTAGATAATGACATCTCCCCGTCTAAGTTGATTTGAGTAGTCATACTGTATTCTTTCATGTGTTGATTCAGCAAAAATATAACAATTGCCAAACATGCGCCAGATATATTACACTCTGGGAGGTGTGTCTATGTGGGATTAGGATGAATTTGAGAATTTCCTTTCCAACCCATGAATCATTAATTTGGAATATGGAATTTAATTTGTACCAAACATCATTAATGAGTTAGTTACTTAAACATACTTCTTCAAATTTAGTAAAGTATGGGGCTATATAATGTAATAGGTAAGAAAATGAGCTCTAAAAGCCTGTAGTTGAGATTCAAAGACCATCTCTACCCTTTACTAATTGGGTGGCCTTGGCAAGTTATTCTATGCCTCAGTTTTCTCACGGATAATATATTTTAAAATTCTGTTGTTACGAAACAAGATAACATGTAAAAAGCATTGAGTATAACTCCTGACATATGGCCAGGTTTTATATATGTAAAAAGAAAGATTATGATAAAAGAAAACAAATTTTTGGCTGAGGTATTTATTGACATAATTGTTTAACTGGTTTCTTCAGACAGATAATAAAGTATTGGGAGCTTTTTCTTTTTGTGATCCTGCCTTTATATCTCAGAACTTACTGTTTATGCCTTCAGAAGTTTATGACTTTTGAAATTAGAATTTTTATAATAAAGTGCACATGCTGTAGATAGGGATCTATATGCTCACTCGGTTTGGAAAATCTTAGGGTACCAAAGTTTACTTAGCCTATGACTTGAAAGAGATCAGAACAATCTTCCCAGAAGAATAAATACAGTATTGCATTAATATAATTGAAATAAGATTATGTCTCTTCAACCTAATGGATTCAATTTACCACAATCATCCATCATAGAGATTTTAGGATGAGAGGATATTAAGAAAATACATGTAATTCTGAATAAACATAGATGGAATTAATGTCTGTCCATGAGTGTGTGCCTGTGTGTGTGCATGCGTGTGTGTGTGTATATAATTCCAATATTAATACAAATATTATCTTCTTTAAAACCACCAATGCTGACTCCATCCAGCCTCTCTCCACGAAGCTTAATGGTATGGAATTGAGTCTTGCTCATATGTTGCACACCTAGGTGCTATTTCTATTATGGAGAACTCTAACTATATAATTTAGTTTAATTGTGCCCTCTTTTCCCCAAAGTTCATGTGTATTTATGTTGTCTGTTTGGCCTTGTTTATTTTGTTATCACAGATAAAACAGAAGTTAAAATCTGAATTAATGTGCTGATATGTTTTATGGTGATAAAATATAATTGCTTATATACATATGCAGGTATTTAGTCTATTGTGTGTCTGTGTGTGTGTGTGTGTGTGTGTGTGTGTGTGAACTTAAACTTATGAGCCTGCGGACATTGTTCTGTGGTTATTTTTTGAAATATATAATTGAGTTGGACAGACATACAGGCTCACAGGTTATGATTCACTTAGCCCTTATATGTATTGCTCTTAGACATTAAAAATTTGTTTAGTGATATGACAATTTTTCTGTAAGTTCACACTCAACCTTCTGACCAGTGCTGCTTTCCTTATGGCTCCTCATAAGCTTAATGTGCCCCTGAGTACATTTCTTTTTCCAGATGATGTATTGTGTAGTAAATAAGCAAACAAGGGGAAAAAACTTGTTAACGTCCATTGTGTTTAGCTAGAATGGATGTTAATAGAAGTCATTTTCCCCTGGCCTAAAATGAGTCTATGTCTTCAGGAGAAACAAATTTATGTTACTTCTAAAATGTGGTTTTACCATGCTTCATTTAATTGAATGCAATATTAATATAGTCTTTCAAAATGGTAAAATAATGCCAACAATATAAACCACTATTTTCTATCCAACTCATTTTCTTACTTTTTTATGCTACTTTGATTTACCTATTTTTGGCTTGATATTTTAACATGCATCCATGAACATCAGAAAATGTGTGGGTAGCCACAATCATCAATATGAGATTGAACAGCCTAGAAATTAAATACAAATAGATGTTGAGATTTTATGAAGTCTACTGTAAAAGCATTGCTGAAGTTTCCCTTTATTAAATGACCTTCTTTCCAAATGGCTTATATTATTTCCCATACAGTGGACAGGCAATCATCTCTTTTCTAGTTTCATTTCCTTCAAGAGACGTTTCCTCCACCATTGTTCCTTCTTGGCTTTCCTCACCTTGTATTGATAAGGTAGTATATTTTCATTACCCTGTCTTTTTTCATTTCCCTTAAAATTGAATTAAACATAGTCTGTTGTTCCAGACATGAAGTGTTGACCCAACTGAGTTATTTAAGCTAAAAGGAAGTATAAGATCATTATTATTCCAATAGAAGCCTTTTATGTTACAAGTTTGTCAAAGATGGAAAGTTCTTAAAAAGGAAATAATCTTTCTGTTCTTGTGACTTTGGAAAATGCACATAGTGCAACTGAAAACCATTCTTATCCCTGGCCCCTATGTTTTCAGACCATCTTGCAGCTGATATTCAATTGATTTTAATATCAACTGTATAAGAAATTTAACATACATTTTTTCTCGTCTGAACCTTGCATTAAATGTTTTCTGCAATTGTACATATTGGAATTATTCAAAAAAAAGTATAAAAATGTTGATGATACATAGGCTATTTTAGCGCAGAAAGGATGGTTTTTACTTCTACACGTTACCAACATGATTCTCTACTCCAACTTTGGCAGCCAAATTGGTTAGTAGTTTATAATTTGATTGTAAGTGAGTTGTAACATTCTTATCAGGTTTACATTTGCTATCTAGGAAATTGAGAGTTGGATCGGTGTTGATCAAAACTTTGATTTTCATTCTCTTTAAACCCACTAAAGCTGGGATAGGAAGAGGTGTATATTTGCCCCCCCAAAAAAAAAAAAAAAAAAAGGGATAAAGAAGTGACTATTAACATGTGATAAGCAATTTGGCCACAATATTACATAGTACTTATTTTAGAAGTTTCAGAATTAAAAAAAAAAATTATAATAAAATACTATCTGCAAAGTGAATCCTGTAAGTTCAAATTTCTGTGACCTTTGACTTATTCACTGGAGTATTAGAAACAGAGAGAACCAGCAATTGTCATTCCAGAAGTTAGAAAAAAATTGCCGTTAGATTTTACAGATATTAACTAAATTTCATTTATTTTTATGTAGTCGTAAACAAAAAGTTTATTTTTAGTATAGTTTTAATGTGCCTCCATAATTCTAAAAATATAAAATACTTACAATAAAAAGAGAATGGAAAGTTTGACAATTATCAGATAAAAGCCACCTAAATGTTTAATTTATTTAATACTAACCCCCTTTTAATGCGTATTTTTGCTTAATTATGTTATAATTTGATTAAACATAAAATTAAACATAACATAATTAAGCAAAAATATGCATTAAAAGGGGGTTAGTATTAAATAAATTAATGTGTAAACATTAAAGATGTTTCTGATTCCTGAATGCTTTACTTATCATAGCAAAAGCATTTCTCATGACATAAACTTAGAAAAAAGTTTATATTATTGGCTGCATTAATGCCTGGTCATTGCAGAACTACACTATTATTTGCTTCTTGGTTTTTTATTACGTTTGCCACCATAACACTAACTTGAAGATCATTTGTATAAACCTATTTCTTATAATATACTCCAGGTGTTTTCCTTAGGAAAGCCTCTAAAAGCGAAATTACTCTTTCAATGGTTAGGGCCAGATCTTGTAACTCCTAATTATTCTGAGTATAAAATGTATTAATTTGCAGATAATATATTAGAAAATATTTCATTACATTTATTTATTGTTATAAGAAACTTCAGGTCACTTTAACAACATATTTTTGCATTATAAATTGGCTATTTCTTATCTACGGTACTTAGTCTAAAGTAATCCTTGAGGATTACAAATCAGAATACTAGAAACTGTCTAATAACTGAGTGTTCATGAGTGAGTGAAATAAAAATTGAGTACAGGTGTTCCTAAGTGAACAATATACCTAAAGACCAGATACTTGGACATTTAGCTTGTTTTACTCTGTGTTTGCATATCTTCCCTTCTTCTGCCCCAGACACCTAAAAATGTCAAAATTCTATAGTACAAAAATCCTGCCTTACAACTTTGGTGCTTCACTGAATTATCTCTATAGATAGATAGATGTAGATATAGATATATACACACATATGTGTATATGTGTACACACCTATGCATATGTGTATACATTACATATGTGTATGCATTACATATATACACATGTGGAATGTAGACGTGTATACATCACGTGTGTGTATATATATTTTTTCTTTCCAGAAATTTGCAATTAGATTTGTAAATTAACAAAATCATGTTAGTGAATTAATATAATATGCACAGATGAACTTTACAGATTCCAGAGGGTGTTTGTAAAATTAGTAATAATCATAACTCCAGAAAGGACTATTGCCTGTCACCAAAAAGAAAATCTAAATGGTATCATAGCTATTTACATAAGCTGCACAACGTAAAAGAAAAAAGTAATGGAAAGAAGATGCTCAGAGCACCTCTTAGAAAAGTGACAGTAGCTTTATATCCTCCTAATGAGGCTATATGCAACTCGTTTTCTAATTCCCCTGTTGAAGAAGTAGGCAACGTATTATCTCCTAGAGATTGTAATCCCTATGTATGTTCTTAACTTTATTTCCCTGGAAACTTAGCTGTGTCCTGAGCTATTTAAATGAATGTCTCCTGAGAAGCATAATTCAGGACATGTTTTTCAAGAAATTATGTAATTGTAAATATCTAGCTATTCAGAGAATTAAAGACTATCCTTCAAGAATATTATTATTATTTTTAGGGTTAGGTCTCATTTTGTAAGAAAAATTGGAAATAGGTAACAGTAGAAATGGGAAGGGCATCATAAAAAGTAATCACCTCTCCCAAGAAAGATAAAATGGAAGTTTTTTCTGTGTGTTTCTTGTAATTATATCTTTACTTAATGAATATTTGTTTAACACTTAAAGACTCAGTAATAAATGGTAGGGATTTAAAATTAAATAAAGCAGGGTTCATGCCCTTCAAGAGCTTAGGCCATACAGAGGACAGACAAGTGAATTATTGAGCATATTGAAGTGTGAATACTTCTTACATACTCTTGTGTAAGAAGAGTATGCAGAATCCTCTGAGAGCACAGATTAAGGGATACGGACACTTGCCTGTGGCTTAAGAAATAGTTTTTGAAGGCTATGCTCAGGTCAATTTTTAATAAAAGATGAAAGATGAAAAGGATGGGGAAGAGAGAATCACATTTCAAGTAAAAGAATTGCATGTATGATGCACAGACATAAAACATGAGAAGGAAGCTGGAGCAGTGGGCAGGTTCCAGATGGATATCAGAAAAATTCTATGCTGAATAAAATCCTGAAGGAGTTTTAACATTATTTTAATGGAAATGATATGATCAGATTTGCAACATTGTGGAAAATGGGCAACTTTTATGCCTGTTTGGCAAAGGATATGAGGATAAGATCACAGCCAGGCAAAATAAGAGATTCCTTATTTTGTTTGAAAAAATTACAGGGGCCTGAACTAAGTGGGTGGCAAGAATTCTAGAAAACAGACATGATAAGCTATCAAAGTTGTAGCATCAATAGAATTTGATGGCCATGAGATGGGGCAAGGTAGAGGACAGTGATGTTAAAAAACAAAAGTGGATGTGTCTTCGGTGACTTACTTGGTGGCTAATGATGTCATTTTAAAAACTGACAAGTGTTAAAAGGCTAAAGTTTTTACTTTGTTAGTTTGTTTTAATTATTTCCATTTTAGCATGAATTATTTCATTTTAACATGAAAACAAAGATGTCTGACAGGCCACTGGAGATAGAGGTCTGGATTATATGAGAGATAGTTCTGTTGTTATTGATTAGCAAACACACAGTAGTTGAACACCGAATAAAGGTATTTTGAAGAAGTTATCAATTCAAAAGAGCAGAGTGCTGAGGACACAATTTTTTTTTTTAAAAAAAAAGCAGAGACATTGAAAAAAATATATAAATGTTAAATTTAAAAAGGGATTGGTAAAGGACATAAGGTAAGGGACACAAAGGTAAGGGAAAAGTAAGGTCCCACAAAAACTAAAGGAAGAGAAATATAAAGTAAAATCTAGAGAAGAAAAACTGAATGGATTAAAGAGTTAAGCAGTCACTTCTTTGTGATTAAGTTGATAGAATTGCCATGACCTAATCTGCAACAGTATCTTAATCTGTCTAAGGGAGTGAGGATGGAATGAGATCACTAAGAAGGGCCAGATGTTACTTTTGGATATTTTAACCTACCTGGATAGTCTTTACAATCTTTAGAAATGATAGCCAAAGGAAAGTAGTGTGTGTTATAACAAAAATGTTGAAAACTATTTTATGTTTATGGATTGGAAGAAGCAATACAGTTAAAACATCCACACTGTCCAAAGCAATCTAGAGATTCAAATCAATCTCTCTATTTAAATACAAATGATTATTCATTCACAGAAATAGAAAAAATAATTCTAACATTTACATGGGACCACAAAAAAACACAGAATAGCCAAAGCCACACTGAGCAAAAATAATAAAACTGAAGAATTACATTATCTGACTTCAATTATACTACGGAGCTACACTAAGCCAAACAGCATGATACTGGCATAAAAGCAGACTTACAGACTAATGGATCAGAATAGAGAACCCACACATAAATCCATACATCTACAGTGAACTCATTTTTTACAAAGGTGCCAAGAGCACACATTGGAGAAAGGACAATCTTCAGTAAAAACAGCTGAAATAATTGGATATCCATATGCAAAATAATGACATTAGACACTACCTCTCGCCATAGACAAAAATCAAACCAAAATGGATTAAATACTCAAATCTAAGAGCTCGAGCTATGAAACCACGACAAAAAAATGTTAGGGAAGATCTCCAGAACATTAGGCTGGGCAGAGGTTTTTTTGAGTAATACCCCACAAGCATAAGCAACCAAAGCAAAACTGGACAAATGGGATCACCTCAAGTTAAAAAGCTTCTGTACAGCAAAGGAAGCAACCAACAAAGTGAAGACACAGCCCATAGAATGGGAGAGAAATATTTGCAAACTACCCATCTGACAAGGGATTAACCAGAGCTCAAACAACTCAATAAGGAAAAAATCTAATATTCTCATTTAAAAATGGGCAAAAGTTCTGAATAGACATTTCCAAAAAGAAGATATACAAATGGCAAGCATGTGTATGAAATGGGCAAAAGTTCTGAATAGACATTTCTAAAAAGGAGATATACAAATGGCAAGCATGTGTATGAAAAGGTGCTCAACATCATGCGATCATCAGAGAAATACAAATAAAAACCGATGAGATATCAATTTACCCCAGTTAAAATGGCTTATTTCCAAAAGACAGGCAATAACAAATGCTGGTGAAGATGTGGAGAAAAGGGTACCTTCTTGCACTGTTCGTAGGAATGCAAATTAGTACAACCACTATTGAAAACAGTTTGGGGGTTTTTCAAGAAACTAAAATTAGAACTACCAATATGATGCAGCCACCCTACTGCTAGTTATACAGAAAAGAAATCAGTAATCTGGAAATCAAAGAAATATTTGCACTCCCATCTTTACTGCAGCACTATTTAGAATAGCCAAGATTTGGAATCAACCTGATTGTTCATCAAAAGATTCATGGATAATAAAAAATTGGTACATATAAACAATAGAGTACTATTCAGCCACGAGAAAGAATGAGATCCGATGGTTTGCAACAACATGGATAAAACTGGAGATAATTATGTTAAATGAAATAAGCCAGGCACAGAAGGACAAACTTTGCATGTTCTCACTTATTTGTGGGAGCTAAAAATTTTTAAACAATTGAACTCATGGAGACAAAGAGTAGAATGATGGTTACCAGAGGCTGGGAAAGCTAGTGAAGATGGGAGAAAGAGATGGTTAATAGATACAAAAACATAATTAGATAGGATGAATAAAAACTAGTATTTGACAGCATAACAGGGTAACTACAGTTTCTTGTACATTTTAAAATAACTAAAAGTGTAATCAGATTGTAACACAAGAAAGGATAAATGCTTGAGGTGATGGATACCCCATTTACCCTGATGTAATTATTATGCATTCTATGTATCAAAATATCACATGTACCTCATGAATATGTACACCAACTATCCAGAAAAATAAAAAATAAACTTTAATATTATATATAGTATGTATGTTTGTGTGTGAATTTTCTGCCTGTGTGTGTATATGTGCATGCACATATATATGTGTGTGTGTATGTATATCTGTATACATAGTAGTTATATATGTATGCATGTCTATATATGTGTATACATCATAAGTGTATAAATTTATGGGATACATTAGATATATATTATATATGCATGCACATACATACACACACAAGCAGGCAGAAAATTCACACTTTATTATTATACTTTAAGTTCTAGGGTACATGTGCACAACATGCAGATTTGATACATGTGCCATGTTGGTTTGCTGCACCCATCAACTCATCATTTACATTAGATATTTCTCCTAATGCTATCCCTCCCCTAACCCCCACCCCACAATAGGATCTGTTGTGTGATGTTCCCTGCCCTGTGTCCAAGTGATCTCATTGTTCAATTCCCACCTATGAGTGACAATATGTGGTGTTTGGTTTTCTGTCCTTGTGATAGTTTGCTGAGAATGATGGTTTCCAGCTTCATCCATGTCTCTACAAAGGACATGAACTCATCCTTTTTTATGACTGCATAGTATTCCATGGTGTATACATGCCACATTTTCTTAATCCAATCTATCACTGATGGACATTTGGGTTGGTTCCAAGTCTTTGTTATTGAAAATTCTCACTTTCTATGTAAGAGAGACTTATAGGTAGCAGTACAATTGAAACACAGAGTTAAAGAACATTTTTATTAATTAATTTTATTAACATTTCTATTAATGCAAGCACTCGATGTTTACTTGGAGATTGTGTTTTATCAGAAGTGATGAATGGAGGCTTGGGAAATGGAGTTTTGAGATGTGATACTTATCCTACCTGATTGCTAGCTCTTGGTACCATATTAGGTATGTGGAATCATAGTACTTTACATGTTTTTCCTGAGTAAATTGTCATTGACTTTAATGTGGAACCTGAAACAGGTAATTGAATATTTCCATTTGTTATAGGTATAGTTACCCATTTAAATGAAGTCTTCCTTAGAAGATGAATACTACTATGATACTCTTTTGAAATGTCTTACAATGCTGCTAGTTGTAGTTTCTGTAATCAAAGCTCCAATGTATATATTTTTTTAAAAAAAAATATGGACAAAGATAAAAAAAATAGTAATCAATGTTTTACAATAGTGTAGCTTAACCAGTCAGAGTGACTATTATTTAAAAAAAAAATCAAAAACAACAGATGCTGGTGAGGCTACAAAGAAAAGAGGATGTTTATACCTTTAGCGAGAATGTAAATTGGTTTAGCGACTGTGGAAAAGAGTTTGGAGGTTTCTCAAACAACTTAAAACAGAACTACCATTTGACCCAGCAATCCCATTACTGAGCACATAAAAAAATTGTTCAACTAAAATAAATCACTCAACCAAAAGGACACATGCACTCATATATTCATGACGGCACTATTCAAAATATCAAAGACATGGAATCAACCTAGGTTCCCATCAATAGTGGATTGAATAAAGAAAATGTGGTATATATATACCATGGAATACTACACAGCCATAATAAAAAAAAAAAAAAATTGGCCAGGAACGGTTGCTCACACCTTTAATCCCAGCGCTTTGGGAGGCTGAGGTGGGCAGATCACAAGATCAAAAGTTTGAGACTAGCCTGGCCAACATGGTGAAACTTTGTCTCTACTAAAAATACAAAAATTAGTTGGGTATGGTGGCAGGTGCCTGTAATCCCAGCTACTCGGAGGCTGAGTTGGGAGAATTGTTTGAATCCAGGAGGCGAAGGTTGCAGCGAGCCAAGATCACACCATTGCACTCCAACCTTGGGCAACTGGGCAAGATTGCATCCCAAAAAAATAAGTAAGTAAAAATAACAAATCTTGCCCTTTGCAGCAACATGGATGCAGCTGAAGGCCATTATCTTAAGTGAATTAGCACAGAAGAGAAAACCAAATACTGCCTGTTATCACTTATAAGTGGAAACTAAACATTGTATACTCGTGAACATAAAGATAACAACAATAGACGCTGGGGATGAAAGGAGGGAGGGGGTAAGGGTTGAGAACTAACTATTGGATACTATTCTTACTACCGGGGCAATGGGATCAACCTACCCCAAACTTCAGGATCAGGCAATATAGCTGTATAACAAAACTGTATATATACCTCCTGAATCTAAAACAAAAATCAAAATTTCAGGACTCTTTCAATTAAACAATGTTATTTATTCTACTTATTCCTCAGACCCTAACATAGTTGATGATGCTGGAGGCATTTCAGAGTTGACACAGCTGGTATAATTTCTGTGAAAGTTTCAGTGAGTGAGTGAAATGTGAGGCTCCTTTGAAAAGCCATTCTCCCTTATTTTTTAAAAAAAGTTTATATCCTCTCAAAGGAAGACTTCTCAAACACCACCATTTTATGAGTAAAGATAAGTAAAATCACTTCATCCAAGTGTAAGTAACATGCATAAGAAAATTCTCATTACAAAAATTTTCTAGAACCTTTTCATTTAGTTCAATAACACTCAAAAGGCAATAGTGATAAACTTGAAAGTTGGCAGTAGTGGAATATTCCTCCATATAACACCCAGACAATACTGAAGAAAACTGCTGCCATATTTTCTAAGTTATTAACCTTTACAAGGATATATATATTTTTATGCATAAATAAAAATGTTCTCCTTTAATGTGAACTTAAGTTGGAAATATTAATCAAATAAAGAAATAAAGCTGCTCTATTTTATCCTTTGTACATTTGCCTTTAAGTTACATCCTGGAAAAATAATCGTAGAAAATATTTGAACCTCTTGTATTGATCACAACAATGGCATTCTATTATATGAAAACAGGTAAAGGTATTAGTTAAGGTAGATACCTTTTTCTTAGAAGCATGCTATATAATCCTGATGCTCTTAAAATCTATATCTGGTTCCTTCATTAAAACTTCCCATTTTCACTATGCTTCTAGAAAACTTCTTTATCCAAAGTAACTCCAGTTTTTTTTTTTTTTTTAAGTTCTGGGATACATGTGCTGAACGTGCGGATTTGTTACACAGGTATACATGTGCCATGGTGGTTTGCTGCACCTATCAACCCACCATAGGTTATAGGCTCAGCTCGCATTAGGTATTTGTCCTGATGCTCTCCCTCCTCTTTCCCCTCACCCACCAATAGGCCCTGGTGTGTGATGTTCTCCTCCCTGGGTCCATGTGTTCTCACTGTTCAGCTCCCACTTATGAGTCAGAATATGTAGTGTTTGGTTTTCTGTTCCTGTGTTAGTTTGCTGAGGATGATGGTTTCCAGCTTCGTCCATGTCCCTGCAAAGGACATGAACTCATTCTTTTTTATGGCTGCATAGTATTACATGGTGTATATGTGCTACACTTTCTTTATCCAGTCTATCATTTATGGGCATTTGGGTTGGTTCCAAGTCTTTGCTATTGTAAAAAGTGCTGCAATAAACATTTATGTGCATATGTCCTTGTAATGGAATAATTTATAATCCTTTGGGTATATACCCAGTAATGGGATTGCTGGGTCAAATTGTATTTCTGGTTCTAGATCCTTGAAGAATTGCCACACTGTCTTCCACAATGGTTGAACTAATTTACACTCCCACCAACAGTATAAAAGTGATCTATTTGTTCAGCATCCTTGCCAGCATCTGCTGTTTCTAGACTTTTTAATGATTGCCATTCTAACTGGCGTGAGATGGTATCTCATTGTGGTTTTGATTTGCATTTCTCTAATAACCAGTGATGAGGTTTTATTGATATGTATGTTGACTGTGTAAATGTCTTCTTATGAGAAGCGTCTATTTCCTCCACCCACTTTTTGATGGGGTTGTTTATTTCTTGTAAATTTATTTTAAATTCCTTGTAGATTCTACAACCATCTGATCTTCAACAAACCTGACAAAAACAAGCAATGGGGAAATGATTCCCTATTTAATAAATGGTGCTGGGAACCTGGAGAGCCTTATGCAGAAAACTGAAATTGGACCCCTTCCTTACACTTTATACAAAAGTTAACTCAAGATGAATTAAAGACTGAAACATAAAACGTAAAACCGGCCGGGCGCGGTGGCTCAAGCCTGTAATCCCAGCACTTTGGGAGGCCGAGACGGGGGGATCACGAGGTCAGGAGATCGAGACCATCCTGGCTAACACGGTGAAACCCCGTCTCTACTAAAAAATGCAAAAAAACTAGCCGGGCGAGGTGGCGGACGCCTGTAGTCCCAGCTACTCCGGAGGCTGAGGCAGGAGAATGGCGTAAACCCGGGAGGCGGAGCTTGTAGTGAGCCAAGATCCAGTCACTGCACTCCAGCCTGGGCGACAGAGCAAGACTCCGCCTCAAAAAAAAAAAAAAAAAAAAAAAAAAAACGTAAAACCATAAAAACCCTAGAAGAAAACCTAGGCAATACCATTCAGGGCCTAGACATGGGCAAAGACTTCATGACAAAAACACCAAGAGCAATTGCAACAAAAGCCAAAACTGACAAATTGGATCTAATTAAACTAAAGAGCTTCTGCACAGCAAAAGAAACTAGCATCAGAGTGGACAGGCAACCTACAGAATGGGAGAAAAATTTTCCAATTTATCCATCTGACGAAGATCTAATATTCCAAATGCTTTTATCCATTCATTTATCTTCTATGTTAAAGCATTTACATAGAACTGGTTATGTAAGTTAACCCAATTCCCTCCCAAGAGCTAGATTTTCATAAATAATTTCAAAATGTTAACCTCCCCTAAAAAAAACCTCACTCAGATTTATCAAAATAGGATGGAGTACTTCTCATCATATATAGATCTAGCACATTTGTAGCTAAACTCTATGAACTCTCTCAGTTTATGTACTTACCTTGATTAAAATCTTCCCTTGTAAAGAATTCATCTCCAATCTTATTTTGATAGATAGTCTTTTGTCCCATTCATGTTTACTCTTATGGTTAAACATGTGAGTTTGAGATAAGGCAGCCAGGGGATAAAATTTAGTTTTGCCATTAACGTTTTTATAGCATATGACTTGATTGTTTGAGGCTTAACTTATGCATGTGTATTAAAGAAACAATAATAATATTTATTGCAGGGTATTCTTATAAGTATTGCATAACATAAATAATGTAAAATTGATACATTAGAATAGCACATTGAAAGAATTTAATGTGTTAACTATTCTCATTCTCAATAATTTTATTATTCTGCTGTTTTTGCATCTCTTTAAGCAATGTAAAATGAAATGAGATAGAGCAAAATAAGCATGGTGTTTTAAGTTAAAAAGTCCTGAATTAGTGACTTGATTCATACCTTATTTGCTATGTGACTTTAGATTAGTGTCCTAACCTCTTTAAGTCACATAGTAGTGATTCAATGACATGATGTGTATATAGGAGCTGACATGAATTGTGTTCTTATCAAATGCCTGTTGAATAAATATATGAGTTATATGAATGATGTACATATCAGTATTGGTCTTAACAGTTTCAAAACAACCTTTATTAAATCATTTAACATAGGTTTATTTCTTACATATAAACAGTATACTAAGGAAAGCACTAGGAATAACTTCAAATAGGCCAGGTAAGGACCATTATCTACCTATATGGTATGTAATATTAACCAATTCAACCATATGCATGCTGTTGAATTGGTTAATAATTCTCTGGAAACAGTAACATGTGTCTTTGCTCAGGCCTAAATTATAATTCATGAACATCTGAGTGTGCCTAGAAAACTGATGGGGAAGGCCTTCTCAAAATCGATTCCCATAACCCCTTATCTTTTCCTCTAGAAACCTAACAAGACACCTGAAGCAATGATGGGTGTGACCACAAGAGCAAAAAGTCTAGAGTAAGACACTAAGAGAAAACATTCAAGTTCAGCAATGAGTACACTTGCAAGGCAGACTCTCATATAAGCACTGGGGAAACAGAGACTTTGGAGCTAAGTGGCATGGCTGAAAAGGATCCATGGATCCAGTTTGAGGACCAGGATATAGTCACTGGGCAAAGATTTTCAGTGTCAGCTGAGAAGCAACAAATCTGAATTACCTAAGAGATAATGGGTGAGGCCATCTCAGTTATGTAATCTAGACATATTTATTTCTCTACACCAGGGTTCAATCTTGGTAAAAAGAAAACTTAATTTAGTGTTTACATATAAGTCACTCAACTACAATAGTCAAAACAATAATAGTTAATTCTAATGTTTACCAGATGAAATATGCCTTTCTATAATCAAGTTCTTATTACTTATTGGCTTCACAGGGGTTGGTCTTTAAATTAATTTTATAAAGTCATTAGAATATGCATTATGACTAAATACACATTAAATGCATTAATAAATTATTCCTCTTTTTAGACATATGGTTTCTCCAGTGGTTTCTATTATTTTCCAAAATCATGTAGTAATAAACTGATCCATAAATAAGAAGTGAAACAACACTTTTGATTGTACATGTGCTATTTTAAAACTCGATTATAAAAGTTAATGGTCCATAGACCCTTTTTTTAAGTCCACAAAAGGTACTTATTTAACCCAGTCTTGGAATCTCTGACAATTACAAGAATGATGTTGTTATATTGGATTAAAATTCAATTAAACTACAAAGCTACATCTCTTCCTCCAGAAACTCTCAGAGAAACAAGAAACAACCCTTGAATATAAGTTATTTCCAGATTTGATTTTAAACAATATATTTGCAATAGAATTATGTAGAGAATATGATTGAAAATAATTGAGAAACAAAATTGAAATATTGTAGTATTATTTCCAGAAACAGATAAGATGACTCACACATGCCCAATAACTTTTCAAATGAAAATAGATGGAAATCTCTTGCCACTTGACATTAAAATTTCAATAGCAAGTGTATCTGGCTATATTCCAAGCTGAGTAATTATATTTGGTCCACAGCATAGACATTTGATGCCTCAAAACACTTCAGTCTAACTTTGAGGTGTATAAAAAACCTAGGTCCAGGACATTCTAGCAAACTTTTGGTTCTTGGAATTGGTTATCAAGCATGAAACTTAATAATTCCAGAAGTTCCTTTAGATATCTTGCTAATTCAGAATCAAGAGAAAGTATGGCTGAATTGTTTTCACTCACACAATCAATTTTGGCATGTTCACTTGTTTTAATGAACAGTGTTGAAAAATAATTAATAGAATTGGGGGCTAACATTAAGAAATGGGATTTAGAAAAAAATAAACCTCTCAGAGGATGTGCCAAATTCTGCCTGAGTTGCTCTCACAGAGTGGCAGCCCATTAACAAGCTCCTTTGGAATATTCAGTGAGCAAGGAAAAGGCAGGCTCCTGGGTCTTTTTGTATTATTCTAAGTTCATTACATGTTTTGGAAGTATGAGAGAACAATGTAATTTGTGAGATGATGCCCTTTGCCCTCATATATGTGGGTTCTTGCACTAAGCCTCCACTGTGGAAGATAATCTATGGAACTCTAGAAACATTAATGTGCTTGATCTCTTACAAGAGACAAGAACAGTAACATAAGCATCCAGATTCAGAAACTGTTGTATTATGAAAGGGCATTGTAAAATCAGGCTGAATTTAAAGCAGAGATTTTAAAATTAAGGACTGTTTCCGTAAAAATGTAGTTTAGTTTTGAAGAGAGGTTTACAATTTATAGAACACTATGTATAGACGTTATCTTATTTAACCTTCAGAATAGCCCTAATAAAAAATAGATATTATATTTAATTTAAAGATAACGAAATTTAATCCCATAAAGACTGAGAGATTTTTTTTCTGTTTATTAGAATGGAAGGGCAGAGTTAGGAGTGACGCACAGGTGTACTGAATTTGATTCCAGTTGAATGCCCCCTCTCTGAAACAGGCCTCCTTATGTGGTGTTATTCAACTGAATGTCTACTACTCATAAATGATTCACCATTGCAGTAAACATTGCCATGTAATTGATAAGAGTTAGAAGCTGAGGTAAAGTTATTCTAGCTTAAAGCGATTTTCTATTTTAATTTTTTTGATCAAATCTGCAAGGCTATTATGGGAAAACTAAAATTCCATTTGATTTGCAGAATTCCATTTAAAACAACTGGACTATTTTGTCATGCAAAGTGAACAGTAGTAAAAAGACATATTTGATGCAATCAAACCACATCTATAGATCTATAGATGAGGCTTTATATTTTGTTGTTGTTGTTGTTTTTGAGACAGAGTTTTGTTCTTGTTGCCCAGGCTGAAGTGCAATGGCACCATCTCGACTCACCGTAACCTCTGCCTCCCAGGTTCAAGCGATTCTCCTGCCTCGGCCTCCCTAGTAGCTGGGATTACAGGCATGTGCCACCTTTGTATTTTTCATAGAGATGGGGTTTCTCTATGTTGGTCAGGCTGGTCTCAAACTCCCGACCTCAGGTAATCCGCCCGCCTCGGCCTCCCAAAGTGTTGGGATTATAGGCATGAGCCACCACGCCAGGCCCTAGATGAGGTGATTTTAATCTCACAACTCTCTCTCTTTTTTGTTTTTTTAAGTATTTCTTTTTATATATTTAGAGGGCACAAGTACGGGTTTGTTATATGCATATACAGCATAGCAATGAAATCTAGACTTTTAGTGTACCCATCACCTGAATAGTGAACATTTTAGCCAATAGGACTCTCTTTTTGAAATAAGAATAAAGTTAAGAATAGCAGTGAGTAACACTGAAGGAATCTTTTATATCAGGCATTATCCTAAGTGACTTACATCTATTACTTTTTTGAAAGCTTACAATATCCACATGAAGAAAAAACAATTATTTTCCCCTTTTACCATAAAACTGAGGCGCAGAGCCTAGACTAGAATAACTTCTTAAGGATTGCATAGCAGGCCAGGTTGGCTCCAGAATACATGGATTTAAGGAAGATACTATGCTACCTCCTACAAGAGTAGGATTATATAATGGAGAGGAACTGGAGTCACACAGAATCAAGTGGATTCCTGGCTCCATTGCTGCCCAGCTGTGTTACCTTGAACCAGATATTTACCTAATTTCTGCCGTGGTTTATTCTCTGTAAAATGGAGATGCTAGTAAAGCCTTTTCCCTAGGATCACTAGAAGGGTCAAGTGAGACGGTGTGAGTTAAGTCTACTTTCTTGCACATTAAGTAATGAACAAATGGTAATTGTAGAAGAACAGCATAAATAAATCGTACTTTAAAAATAATCTACCCTAAGCTCTTAATTTTAAAAGGAAGATGAGAAAACTAAATTCCAAAGAGCTAACTGGTTGATTTTATATCATTTTGTCAGTGTCAGAATGAAGAGTAGAAGCCAGGCCTCTCAATCCTTCTAGGGTTCTTTGAATCAAAAAGTAGTAAAGAATTTTATCTCATGTGTCATTTCTCCCATTAAAAAGAAATTATTCAATCTCCTGACCTCATGATCTGCCCACCTCGACCTCCCAAAGTGCTCGGATTACAGGCGTGAGCCACCGTACCTGGGCAACATGGTGCAACCTGGTACCTACCAAAAATACAAAAAATTAGCCAGGCGTGGTGGCGGGCTCCTGTAGTCCCAGCTACTCGGGAGACTGAGGCAGGAGAATGGTGTGAACCCGGGAGGCGGAGCTTGCAGTGAGCCGAGATCGTGCCACTGCACTCCAGCCTGGGTGACAGAGTGGGACTCCGTGTAAAAAAAAAAAAAAAAAAGAAAAGAAGAAAGAAGGAAAGAAAGAAAGAAGGAAGGAAGGGAGGGAGGGAGGGAGGGAGGGAGAAAGAAAAGAAACTATAATCATTTCCTCTGTCTAAGATGAGTCTACTGATGGTGACCGTCATTGGAATATCTTTTTAGTCTTGTCTGTATGTCATAAGTATTTGCAAGTAAACTGTAAAAATGTTTCTTCTATCAAATATCGATAAATAAATTGCCTTGAAAAAAATAAGAAATAGCAAGCATAATCCCACATTTTGTGGTTTTGAGGCAATAAATTCACAGAGGAATCATTTTTCTTGCTTCGCAGAGTTAGGATGTCTGCTTATTTATGTATTGACAGCAGCCGTGACTTGAAGTAAATTCAAGAACTAAGAGGTCAGGAGATCCACAAAAATATTATAAAAAATAAAAACAAGCCCAAGCAAATGCAAAGCAAATTCTGAAAGCAAGAAAACCTTCAACTTTGGCTTACTTGTCCATCTGAAAAATTCCTAAGCCAATCACATGGAGCATTTTACCAAGACAATGAGCATACAAGATGTCAAACTGATCATGTTGTCTTAACTTATGGCTTTCAAATAAAGCAGTCCCTGATGCCAGAACTGCTACTGGTAGGGCAAGGATTGAAATGAACTTTGTCATATTTGATAGTTTTATATGGGTACCATAGTATTCAAAGAGAATTCAAGTTATCTAAAGGCAGGAGTCTTAAAAATCTTAAAAATCTTCTCATAGTTGCATAAAATTAACTAAAGAGATTTTTTTTAAAAGAAGAAAAGAGAAATAACATAGTTATTAATTGAATTGAAATATGGTTCCTAAGACTATTAACAGCAAACAAGGGTAAATGTATTTGTTCATTTGATATTGTAGGATCACTACCTTTCAGCAGTAAAATCTACAGATAGACTAAAGAAAGGTACAAAGATAAATGAAGATTAAATGCAATGATGATCCAGCTTTATGCAAAATGACAGCTGAATTCTCCCTGCACTCAGCCTATGATGGAGGTGTTTTAAGCTATCATTCTTTCATTTTTTTAATCTGAATAATAGATGCCACTTACAAAACGAGACTTGGCCATATACTTAATCTTTTTCAAGCTGACTCAGTTGTAAAGTAGCAGCAGCAGAAACTCTGAACTTATAGCCTGGAAAGAAGGAAATCACAGTTTAGCAGTCTAAGATACCAACACTGTTTTGATGAGGTTTTCCTTAATAGCATATTATTTGACACTCATGGTAGTATAACAAATTGACAAGTGGAAGAAATTTAGAAAACAGCCAAAGGAGATACTTTAGATTTTACTTGGGCAAATACAAAATAGGCAAAATTCTAACAGTGAACAGACTAAGGATGCTTCCTTTATTTTTCTGATTATTAAGTATCTATACACTGAGCTGAATAAAAGATAGGAATACTTAACGAGGCATACAAAAAAAGAGATAAAAGCTGGTGGGAAAGTGCAAATCAGATATAAAAACCAGTAATAACTGTGATCAATATGGTTCTATTTTCTATCTCAACTTTTCTTTGTTTTCATCTGTCTTGCTATACTTTGGTTTATCCACTGAAATGCATCAATCTCTTCTAGAATACAGCATATTATACATTTAAAATAAGAAAACAAAAACACATATAATCAAATGGAAAAACACTGTTAATATGTGTTGGTGTTTCTTTAATGTAATTCAAAAAACTTTTACAAAACATCTATTAGCATCTACTGGTAATACTTTCACTGATGTAAGTATATATGCAGACACATGTACATAAGTGTACAGCTCAATGACTTTTTATGAAATAGACATCTCTGTAACAGCACCAATATCAAGAAAAAAGACATTACCAGCATCATGAGAAGCACTTCTGTGCTGCCTTCCCATTTCTATCCTACCAAGGGTACCGGCTGTCCTGACTTTTATCAGAGTACATCAAGTTGGCCTGTTTTCATATATTATATAGTATAATCAAAATATATGTATTCTTGTGACTTCTTTGGTTCAAATGTTTATTTACATCATTATATTTATACCATTCAGTATGTAAACTCATAATAATATTCATAAATACCTTACTATATAGGTAATTTGTGTATTTTAAAATTGGGTTATTTGTCTTTTGGGTTTTTGGAGATTTTTTTTGTTACTTCTTTGTATATTCTAGATATAATTTTCTAAAAAGTAGTAAAGAATTTTCTCATGTGTCATTTTTTTCCATTAAAAATATTTACAAATATTTTATCCCATTATGTAAGTTGTCTTTTAACTCTTTCGATGGTATGCTTTGGACAAAAATTTTAAATTCTGATGGTGTTCATTTTATGTATTTTTATTTTATGTCTTTTTTGTTGTTGCTCACGTTTTTGGAGTTATAGTTCAGAGCCTTTTGCTAAATCTAAGGACACAAACATTTACTCCTATATTTTCAAGTTTTATAATTTTAGTTCCTACATTTATGTCTTTGATCTATTTTGAGTTAATGTGTGTATATGGTGTGAGGTAAGGTCCAACTTCATTCCTTTGCATATGGCTATCCAGTTGTATCAGTACTATTTGTTAAAAATACTATTTTTTTTTCTCTATTGAATCGTCTTGGCACAATTATCAAAAATTATTTGAATTGCTGTATGTACGGGTTTATATCTGGACTCAATTTTATTCCATTAATCTATATGTCTATTCTTCATCAATTATTACACTGTCTTGATTACCACTGCTTTGTAGTGAAATCAATAAGTTTAAGTCCTTCTAATTTATTATTCTTTTTCAAGATTTTTTTTTACGATTCTGGTTTATTTGTAATTCCATATGAAATTTAGAATCATCTTATCAATTTGTACAAAGAAGTCATTTGGAATTCTGATGGGGATTATGCTGATTTTGTAGATCAATTTGGTGTGTATTATCTCAACAATGTTAAATTTTCAAATCTATGCACATAGATGATTTTCCATTTATTTAGATCTTCTTTAATGTATTTCAACAATGGCTTGTAAACTTCAGGGTATAAACCTTGCACTTCTTTTGTTATATTTATTTCAATGTTATTTTTAAATTACTATAGTAAATAGCACTTACACTATACAATTATACTATAATTATATAAATTATATATAAATTGTATTTATCAGTTTAACAGCTATTTACTGGATCTTTTAGGATTTTCTATATACCAAGTTATGTTATCTACAAACAAAACTTTTTTCTTTCTTTCCAATTCAGATACCTTATATTTACTTCTCTTGTCTATTTGCTCAAGCTAAAACCTCCTGTACAAATAGAAACATCAAGAGTGCACATTCTTGTCTTGTTCTTAATCTTAGGAGGAAAGTATCCAATCTCTCACCATTAAATATAATGTTAGCTGTTGAATGTTAGCTATAGGCACCTTTTATGAGATTGAGGATGTTTCCTTCTGTCCCTGATCTATTCAGTGTGTATTATCATGAAAGGGTTGTAGATTTGTCAAATTCTGTATCTATTTAGATGATCATGTGAATGTTGTCTTTTATTCTATAGAGATAATGTATTATGTTAACTGATTGTCAAATGTTAAACCAATATTACATTCCTGGAATAAATAATAATTGGTCGTGATGTGCAATTATTATATGTTGCTGGTTTGGGTTTGTAGTATTTTGTTGAGTGTTTTTACATCTATATTCATAAAATGTATCAGTATTCTTACCTTGTGATATCTTTGTCTAGTTTTCATGTTAAGGTAACACTGGCCCCATATAATGAGTTAGGAAGTGCCTCCACTCATATATTTTGCAGGAGTTTGTGAAGAATCATTATTAATTTATAATGATTTGTGTTTTTTTTTTTTTATTATACTTTAAGTTCTAGGGTACATGTGCATAACGTGCAGGTTTGTTACATATGTATACTTATGCCATGTTGGTGTGCTGCACCCATCCCTAGGTATTTTATTCTCTTTGAGGCAATTGTGAATGGAAGTTCATTCCTGATTTATTTGTGTTTTTTATCTTGGGTTTCCTATTGATTTTTTTTAAACAGTTTTAGAAAGTAGTTTTTAAGACTAAAACTAGAATTACTTTTTGTTTTCAAGTTCAATTTTCCGGTGCCTAAAGATATAGAATGCTGAAGTATGCTAGAAACAATTCACTGATTGAGACTCAAGATAATTACTAGGTATGAACTCTGAAGTTAATTATACATCTTGATAGATGTTATTAGGTTGTTATTTTGCTGTGTGTGTGTGTTTTAAGGACACAAACCAAGGTTCTTTTTTTTTTTTATACTTTAAGTTCTAGGGTACATGTGCACAACGTGCAGGTTTGTTACATATGTATACTTGTGCCATGTTGGTGTGCTGCACCCATCAACTCGTCATTTTCATCAGGTATAACTCCCAATGCCATCCCTCCCCCCTCCATCTCCCCATAATAGGCCCCAGTGTGTGATGTTCCCCTTCCAACGTCCGAGTGATCTCATTGTTCAATCCCCACCTATGAGTGAGAACATGTGGTGTTTGGTTTTCTGTTCTTGCGATAGTTTGCTGAGAATGATGGTTTCCAGTTGCATTCATGTCCCTACAAAGGACACGAACTCATCCTTTTTTTATGGCTGCATGGTATTCCATGGTGTATATGTGCCACATTTTTTAATCCAGTCTGTCACTGATGGACATTTGGGTTGATTCCAAGTCTTTGCTATTGTGAATACTGCCGCAATAAACATACGTGTGCATGTGTCTTTATAGCAGCATGATTTATAATCCTTTGGGTATATACCCAGTAATGGGATGGCTGGGACAAATGGTATTTCTAGTTCTAGATCCTTGAGGAATCACTATACTGTTTTCCACAATGGTCGAACCAGTTTACAATCCCACCAACAGTGTAAAAGTGTTCCTATCTCTCCACATCCTCTCCAGCACCTGTTGTTTCCTGACTTTTTAATGATTGCCATTCTAACTGGTGTGAGATGGTATCTCATTGTGGTTTTGATTGGCATTTCTCTGATGGCCAGTGATGATGAGCATTTTTTCATGTGCCTGTTGCTGTATGCATGTCTTCTTTTGAGAAATGTCTATTCATATCCTTTGCCCACTTTTTGATGGGGTTGTCTGTTTTTTTCTTGTAAATTTGTTTGAGTTCTTTGTAGGTTCTGGATATTAGCCCTTTGTCAGATGAGTAGATTGCAAAAATTTTCTCCCATTCTGTAGGTTGCCTGTTCACTCTGATGGTAGTTTCTTTTGCTGTGCAGAAGCTCTTTAGTTTAATTAGATCCCATTTGTCAATTATGGATTTTGTTACCATTGCTTTTGATGTTTTAGACGTGAAGTCCTTGCCTATGCCTATGTCTTGAATGGTATTACCTAGGTTTTCTTCTAGGGTTTTTATGGTTTTAGGTCTAACATTTAAGTCTCTAATCCATCTTGAATTAATTTTCATGTACGGAGTAAGGAAAGGATCCAGTTTCAGCTTTCTACTTATGGCTAGCCAATTTTCCCAGCACCATTTATTAAATAGGGAATCCTTTCCCCATTTCTTGTTTTTCTCAGGTTTGTCAACGATCAGATGGCTATAGATGTGTGGTATTATTTCTGAGGGCTCTGTTCTGTTCCATTGGTCTATATTATCTTTGTTTTGGTACAAGTACCATGCTATTTTGGTTATTGTAGCCTTGTAGTACAGTTTGAAGTCAGGTAGCCTGATGCCTCCAGCTTTGTTCTTTTGACTTAGTATTGTCTTGGCAATACGGGGTCTTTTTTGGTTCCATATGAACTTTAAAGCAGTTTTTTCCAATTCTGTGAAGAAAGTCATTGGTAGCTTAATGGGGATGGCATTGAATCTATAGATTACCTTGGACAGTATGACCATTTTCATGATATTGATTCTTCCTATCCATGAGCATGGTATGTTCTTCCATTTGTTTGTGTCCTCTTTTATTTCACTGAGCAGTGGTTTGTAGTTCTCCTTGAAGAGGTCCTTCACATCCCTTGTAAGTTGGATTCCTAGGTATTTTATTCTCTTTGAAGCAATTGTGAATGGAAGTTCATTCATGATTTGGCTCTCTGTTTGTTACTGGTGTATAAAAATGCTTGTGATTTCTGCACACTGATTTTGTATCCTGAGACTTTGCTGAAGTTGCTTATCAGCTTAAGGAGATTTTGGGCTGAGATGATGAGGGTTTTCTAAATATACAATCATGTCTTCTGCAAACAGGGACAATTTGACTTCTTCTTTTCCTAACTGAATACCCTTGATTTCTTTCTCTTGTCTGATTGCCCTAGCCAGAATTTCCAATACTATGTTGAATAGGAGTGGTGAGAGAGGGCATACCTGTCTTGTGCCAGTTTTCAAAGGGAATGCTTCCAGTTTTTGCCCATTCAGTATGATATTGGCTGTGGATTTGTCATAAATAGCTCTTATTAGTTTGAGATACGTTCCATCAATACCAAATTTGTTGAGAGTTTTTAGCATGAAGGGCTGTTGAATTTTGTCAAAGGCCTTTTCTGCATCTATTGAGATAATCATGTGGTTTTTGTCTTTGGTTCTGTTTATATACTGGATTACAAATATTGATTTTCGTATGTTGAACCAGCCTTGTATCCCAGGGATAAAGCCCACTTGATCATGGTGGATAAGCTTTTTGATGTGCTGCTGGATATGGTTTGCCAGCTTTTATTGAGGATTTTTGCATCGATGTTCATCAGGGATATTGGTCTAAAATTCTCTTTTCTTGTTGTGTCTCTGCCAGGCTTGGTATCAGGATGATGTTGGCCTCATAAAATGAGTTAGGGAGGATTCCTTCTTTTTCTATTGATTGGAATAGTTTCAGAAGGAATGATACCAGCTCCTCCTTGTACCTCCAGTAGAATTCGGCTGTGAATCCCTCTGGTCCTGTACTTTTTTTGGTTGGTAGGCTATTAATTATTGCCTCAATTTCGGAGACTGCTATTGGTCTATTCAGGGATTCAACTTCTTCCTGGTTTAGTCTTGGGAGAGTGTAAGTGCCCAGGAAATTATCCATTTCTTCAAGTTTTCTAGTTTATTTGCGTAGAGGTGTTTATAGTATTCTCTGATGGTAGTTTGTATTTCTGTGGGGTCGGTGGTGATATCCCCTTTATCATTTTTTATTGCATCTATTTTATTCTTCTCTCTTTTCTTCTTTATTAGTCTTGCTAGCGGTCTATCAAGCAGAGGCTGCAGAAGATAGAATATTTCGGAACAGTGAGTGTTGCTGTCTGATTCTTGCTCTGGAAGCTTCGTCTTAGGGGTGTACCCAGCCGTGTGAAGTGTCAGGTGTCAGTCTGCACCTAGTGGGAGATGTCCCTCAGTTAGGCTACTCAGGGGTCAGGGACCCACTTGAGCAGGCAGACTGTCCGTTCTCAGATCTCAGTCTCCATGCTGGGAGATCCACTGCTCTCTTCATAGCTGTCAGACAGGGTCATTAACATCTGCAGAGGTTTCTGCTTTTTTTTTTTTTTTTTTTGCTATGCCGTCCCCAGAGGTGGAGTCTACAGAGACAGGCAGGCCTCCTTGAGCTGCTGTGTGCTCCACCCAGTTCGAGCTTCCCGGAGGCTTTGTTTACCTTCTTAAGCCTCAGCAATGGCGGGCGCCCCTCCCCCAGTCTCGTTGCTGCCTTGCAGTTAGATCTCAGACTGCTGTGCTAGCAATGAGGGATGCTCCATGGGCATGGGACCCTCTGGGCCAGGTGTGGGATATAATCTCCTGGTGTGCCGTTTGCTAAGACCCTTGGTAAAGCGCAATATTAGGGTGAGAGTTACCTGATTTTCCACGTGTTGTGTGTCTCAGTTTCTAAAGGGATTCCCTTCCTCCTTGCACTTCCCAGGTGAGGCGATGCCTCGCCCTGCTTCAGCTCTTGCTGGTTGGGCTGCACTAGCTGACCAGCACTGATTGTCTGGCACTCCCCAGTGAGATGAACCCGGTACCTCAGTTGAAAATGCAGAAATCACCTGTCTTTTGTGTTGCTCACGCTGGGAGCTGGAAGCTGGAGCTGTTCCTATTCAGCCATCTTGCTGGCACCTCCCCACCAAGGTTCTAATTAATGGGTCAGAATGTCCTCTAGAAAGAGATAACCAGAAACACCAGTAAAACAAGTTGGACTTATTGGGCATTATAGGGAAGGAGAACATACATCATGGCGGATTATGGGGTGTGTCAGTAAGAGGGTATCAGAAAGGACTTATTACAAGATTCTGTCTTTTGTTAGGTGATTTGGGGGAGGGTTCAAACAAGTAAGACTTTTGTCTGTATCAAATGTTATCAGGAACTGTACATAATTTTAAGATCCATAATTTTTAAATCTTATTGGAAGAAGAGAAGATTAGAGCAACTTTAAAGCTGTAATTCATAAATAGATACCAGTCACTCATTTTAGTTGGAAAGGGAGGATGTTTGATATTTTAGGGTTTGTATAGTAATGTTGTTTTTCTCTTTACTTAGTCAGCATCATGAATTGTTGTTGGTTTTTGTCCCACTTCATCATATGACAGAGTGACCTTGTCTGAAACAAAGATTCTGTGAAATTTTTCATGTTTAAAAGGGGCACACCACGTCCTACTGAAGGTGCTGGCACAGCTCTTTTTTTTTTTTTTTTTTTTTTTTTTGAGATGGAGTCTCGCTCTGTCGCCCAGGCTGGAGTGCTGTGGCCCGATCTCAGCTCACTGCAAGCTCCGCCTCCCGGGTTCACGCCATTCTCCTGCCTCAGCCTCCGGAGTAGCTGGGACCACAGGCGCTGCCACCTCGCCCGGCTAGTTTTTTTTTTTTTTGTAGTTTTTAGTAGAGACGGGGTTTCACCGTGTTAGCCAGGATGGTCTCGATCTCCTGACCTCGCGATCTGCCCGTCTCGGCCTCCCAAAGTGCTAGGATTACAGGCTTGAGCCACCGCGCCCGGCCTACAGCTCTTAAAAATACCAAGAAAGGCCTAACTGTAAAGGTCAAGCAAGTAGATTTTATCAGATGATTTTCCCTTTCTCATGGATGAACTATATAAAAAATGGCATATTTGATATAAAATCTATAGATAGAGGGTAATTAAAATGGAGACAAAGAACCATGATACTGTAATTAAACTTCAAATGTTACATTCTGTACATCAAAACAAACTCTATGTGACTGTTTTTCCCTTGCAATTGTCCAAAATAAAAGATATTTAAAGCACCATAGAATCCAGCAGGAGAGGTTGGGGAAAAAATGTATAATAAAACTCTGACTAAATCTTATGTTTGCACAATCAATACTATAAAAAATGTGGTCTAATGATTACAACCCCATATGACAAATAATTTGTCACTGAAAAAGCAATAGCTTTCTAATAATGTGACAAATATTGTTTCCAATTTTCAAAGTCAGCAGTAAAGTTTGAGGACCTCTATTTATATTCAGATCTTTCACTAGGTTCTACACTATCAATTTATCCAGTTTCATGTTAACCTCAGAGATTTAAAGGACACTCTTCAGAGTAAATCAGCTGTGTGTCCTTCAGAGCAGTGAATTCAACTTAAATGCACACTCATGGGAAGATCCACTTTTATAACAGAGCCAGTGTTTTATCATTTGCATGTTCCTTTACTCACAAAGAATCACTTTTTTAAAGGTATTTTATGATTTCTGTTCATATTATACTATTGAAATAACCAGGCATTGGCATCACTGATTAATTGGAAATATAATAAATTCATTGAGGCTCCTTGTGCTGTTTCTGAATTTTACTATATCTGTAAAAATTGTCAGTAAATTTTAAAATTTGTTTTACCTATTATTTTCAGTTATTAATGTAAACTAGTGTTATTAAGACTTTTAGATTTATTTGGCATACAAAAAAAAAAAAAAGTTATCTAATGCAACTTTAACCAGAGCAAAAAAGACCAGATTATTCTGACATCATTTCAAAAACATGGATCTAACTGATAAAACACATTGATCAATAACCTCTGTGTAGAATTCCTCCATCCAGTGGACCTGAACAGCCAAGCCTAAAATGAGGACAATTGGGGCAAAATATATCGTGAAGTTCTTGGTGAGCAGGATTCATAGGAAAAAGGATGAAGCTCGGAAGGAAGCAAATTACTCATTCTTTTCTCCATGTTAAATCTGATTTCTGAAATGACTATAATCAACCAAGTATCTAAGACCCATCGCAGAATCCTAAAACAGAGATGATCCTAAAACTGAGTCTGGGTAGAGGATTTTTTTGTTTTGTTTTGTTTTTGTTTGTTTGTTTGTTTGAGACAGAGTCCCACTCTATCGCCTAGGCTGGAGTGCAGTGCGCGATCTCAGCTCACTGCAAGCTCCCCGTCCCAGGTTCACGCCATTCTCCTGCCTCAGCCTCCCCAGTAGCTGGAACTACAGGCACCTGCCACCACGCACCACTAATTTTTTTGTGTGTGTAGAGACAGGGTTTCACTGGGTTAGCCAGGATGGTCTCGATCTCCTGACCTCATGATCTGCCCGCCTCGGCCTCCCAAAATGCTGGGATTACAGGTGTGAGCCACCGCACCCGGCCTGGGTAGATTTTTTGCACGCATTAAAGTTCTCATGGTTTCAGATTTAGATCGCAAATTACAATCTTATTCACACACATGAGCTTAGGTAGGTAAGGTAACTGAGTGGCTTTATATAAAGATGATATGAAGTGGTAGGGCTGTTGTGAACATTCTCTCTCTAATGAAATTCACCTTCACAAGTTTCTTAAATTCTGGACTAGACAAATTATGTGGATATAATTCAACTCATGGAAGAATAGTTTACCACCCATGTTTAGACAAACCACTGGACACTAAAATGCACTACGAAAAACTACGATTACAAATTTATAAAGTTTAGCATCGGCACAGCAATTGGAAAGTCAACTATGCTTACTTCAATTGTGTTCACATTGATTTATAGGCTTTCCTTTGTCAGTCCCTGAACATTTTCCAAGATACCTTTCTACCTAGCTTAAGCTATTAAACCTTGAGTCTGCCTTTTCAACACTAGACTAGGGGAACATTCCAATCAAAAAGAAATCCAAGAGCACTTCTGTTAAATTTTGCTTTTAAATGTAATCTGCTGGGAAAATTTTGAATGTTTTAGATAAAACTTATGATCTAATGTTTTACAGGAACACTAAACTTCAATTTTTAGGATGAGATTATATCTCTGAGGATTCTACTCTGCTCCATAGAATATATAATATGTATTATATCATATATATAATATATATGGCAACATATTTGAACTAACGTTATTGAGCCAATATCACACAGTATGTATAACTATATTTTGTTATATTTCTTAATTCCATTTTGGCAAATACCTCTGCTTTCCTCCTGATTATTTAAGATCAGCTTATTCATGAATTATTCTTCCATAGAAGTTGTAAAAGTTTTAAAGCTTATCTAAATATAAAATTTGAAATGCCATTGGATTGCATCAAAGTTATAGTTTAAGAACAACTGATTCATTCATAATAGTAAACCATCCCTTCTAAAAACATGAAATGTCTCTTAAAAATTAAAATCTTTTATACCCTTAATTTTATAGCTTTTCACCTATAGTGTGTGCATGCTAAGCTGTTACTATATGAGTTAAAGTTTTAGTTGCTGGTGTGATGGTGTCCTGCTTTCTACATGGTGTCAAAAACTGTGCAGGGTCTGAGATTCTTACCTGACATGCAAGCTAATAAGTTAGCCTATCACAGTTTCCTGGACGCTGGCAGAAGATACATGACTTGGTTCAGAGACAAAAGGACAATTCATTACACACAGTGATAACATTAGCCAGAACATCCGTTTTTGCACTCATTCTTTGAAGTCCAGTTTCTATGAAGAAATGTGAAGAAGGCTAGATGATGCCTGCACATGCAGTGGGGGAGGAGGGGGGCTTTTAGGAGCTAAAACCTCGACTTAGAGAGCTCAAACTTTTTATAATGGAAAACTGACAAATCTTTTCTTACTCTGGACACCAATATCCTCAATAAGTGTATGAAAGTGCTGTAGGCAATCATATCCCTTCAGTTGGTTAATTGTTTAGAAAAAGTGTAGAGAAATGCTATTGCCTTTTATAGGCATATCTTGGGTCCAGGCAACTCATAGGGTTCTCATTTATTCTTTTTGTTTGTATGTTTATTCTATTGCTTTGTTTTCCTTAGGTAGATAAATAAATATCTGCATATAATGAGATTTATATATTTTCATTTCTAATCCTTGCACTTCTTTTTTTTTTTTTTCTCAGCCCAAAATCTCCTTAAGCTGATAAGCAACTTCAGCAAAGTCTCAGGATACAAAATTAATGTGCAAAAATCACAAGCATTCTTATACACCAGTAACAGAGAAGCAGAGAGCCAAATCAGGAATGAACTTCCATTCACAATTGCTTCAAAGAGAATAAAATACCTAGGAATCCAGCTTACAAGGGATGTAAAGGACCTCCTTGCACTTCTTAATTATTATTCTTTTTGTCTTTGGTACCAATAGTAAAAGAAGTACGTCTAAAATTTCCTTGTCAAGTATACTGTTTACTCTTGGTTTTAGTGTACAATTTTTATCAAGTTAAGGAAGTTTTCTTCTAGTCTTCATTTATTAAGAGTGTTTTTTTAAGATATCTAAAAAATATTTTTATAGAGATAGCAAAAATCTCTATTAATGGGCTGACTGTCATTGATAAATTTTTCTTATACTGAATCATTCTTATATTTACATCCAATCTTATGATTATAACACAAAACTTGAAATTTGGTAAGCTTATGTATTATTTTAAGATTTAATGCCGGCCAGTCACGGTGGCTCATGCCTATAATCCCAGCACTTTGGGAAGCTGAGGCAAGCGGATCACGTGAGGTTGGGAGTTTGAGACCAGCTTTACCAATAGGGAGAAACTCTGTCTCTTCTAAAAATACAAAAATTAGCCGGGCATGGTGGCACATGCCTGTAATCTCAGCTACTCGGAAGGCTGAGGCAGAAGAATCGCTTGAACCTGTGAGGCAGAGGTTGCGGTGAGCCAAGATTGTGCCACTGCACTCCAGCCTGGGCAACAAGAGTGAAACTCCATCTCAAAAATAACAAAAACAAAAAAAAGAAAAAGAAAAGATTTAATGCTATCTGTATATATTTTAATATCTAATGATATATATTTAAATATTTAATGTTACACATATATTCCTAAGTGTGTGTGTGTGTGCTCCTATGTAAAATAAGCCTATACTTTTCTTACATTGTCATCATCTTTATCGTACTCAAAAACATACTAGCTTCATAAAAGTAACTAGGCATCCTTGTCTTTTATTGCATTTTGTCAGACAACTTGTATAAAATAGGAATTTAATATTATTTGAAAATTTGTGTCAACTATCTTCAAAATCTTTTGTCCCCGGCTTTTGCTTTGTTACTAAATCATGTCTATTATTTTAATTTTGTTTAAAACTTATATTTACTGAGGAAACATTGGCATTATTTATTTTTAGGAAATTACAATTTTTCTCTAGATTTTCAAATTTGTTTATTTGTATGGGAACCCATATATGACAATGGGAGAGTCGAAAGTAATGGGAAAAGAAAGAATTCGTTTATAGGCATAGATAAACTCTTCAAGGAAGAAAATAAAAGTGGATGCCTACTTAACAGCACATTCAAAAGTAGCTTGATGAATTAAAGATCTAAATGTGAAAGATAAACTATAATAGGAGAAAAAGAAATCAAATATCTTATATATAGGCAGAAAGCTGCTTGAAAAACAAAACTTCAAAATCAAAGACAAAAAATTAATGAATGCAATTACACTGAAAATACAGACTGCTTGTCAATAAAAGTCACAGAAAACAATGTAGATACGGGTGGCTGACAGAGTGGGAAGAAGGTATATAAAGGAGATAAAGGTTTAATATGTGAAAAACAAGACACACATCCCAATATAAAGATAAACAAAGGGAAACTTCCAAAAACCTACAGCAAACATAAAGTGTACTGTGAAAATTTAGAAGCATCCTCTTTTTAAAATGAGAGACAAGCAACGATGCCCCAAGGTTCTGTTTGGGATAGTAGGCATACAACATAGAAACCAACAGACTAAAATCCCAGTCCCCATGGGGCTTTTGTCACAGTGGAACTTTTGAGATAATCTCATCCCTTGAATCTGTAAGTATTGTTTTTGTATGTTTGTTTAGGCTGGATGTGGTGGCTTATTCCTGTAATAGCAGCATTCTGGGAGGCCAAGGAAGAAGAATCATTTGAGGCCAGGAGCTACCAGCCTGGACAGCATAGCAAGACTCTGTCTCTATAAACAATAATAACAATAATAATAATAATAATTAGTCAGATGTGGTGGTGTGCTCCTTTGGTCCCAGCTACTTGGGAGGCTGAAGTGGGAGGATTGCTTGAGCCTAGGAATTTGAGGCTGCAGTGGGCAATGATCACACCACTGCATTCCAGCCTGGATGATAGCAAGACTCTGCGTCTAAATAAATACAAAGTTTGTTTAGATTAAATACTGCTTAAAACCGTAAAATATTATTCTTTTTTCTAGAAAGCTCCAGGGAGTTTTTTATTCAAAAATTAATCATGATTCTAATAAACTGTCATACAAGAAAATAAACAAGCACACATGATGGAACCAATAGGTAAAGAATTCACTTAACTTATACTTAATACCTAGAGACTTGAAAGTAGAGTAATATTATGGAATTTATTGTAACTATTTTCTTTTTCTTTACTATTATTTTAGGTTCAGGGGTACATGTGCATGTTCTTATATAGGCAAATTGCATGTTGCAGTAATTTGGTGTACAGATTATTTGTCACCCATGTAATCAGTACCTGATACATAGTTTTTGATCCTCACTCTCATCCTACCCTTCACCCTCAAGTAGGCCTTGATGTGTATTGTTCCCTTCTTTGTGTTCATATGTACTCATTGTTTAGCTCCCACTTATAAGTAAGAACATACAGTATTTGTTTTTCTGTCCCTGTGTTAGTTTGTGTACAATAACAGCCTCCACCTTCATACATGTTCCCACGAAGGACATGATCTCATTTTTTATGGCTGCATAGTACTCCACGGTGTATATGTACCACGTTATTTTATTTTCCCAGTGTACTATTGATAGACATTCAGGTTAATTCCATGGTTTTGTTATTGTGAATACTGCTGTGATGAATGTACACATACATGTGACTTCATGGTAGAATGATTTATATTTCTCTATAATGGGATTGCTGGGTCATATGGTAATTCTGTTTTAGTTTTTCCAGAAATCCTTAAACTGCTTTCCAAAGTGACTGAACTAATTTACATTTCAATCAGCAGTGTATAAGCATTCCTTTTTTTTCACAATCTTTCCAGCATCTGTTCTTTTTTCACTTTTTAGTAATAGCCATTGTGACTAGTGTGAGATGGTATCTGTTTGTGGTTTTGATTTGCATTTCTCCAATGATTGGTGATGTTGAGCTTCTCTTTTCATATGCTTGTTGGCCACTTGTATGTCTTCTTTTGAAAAGTGTCTGTTCATGTCCTTGCTCACTTTTTTTTTTTTTTTTTTTTTTTGAGACGGAGTCTCGCTCTGTCGCCCAGGCTGGAGTGCAGTGGCCGGATCTCAGCTCACTGCAAGCTCCGCCTCCCCAGGTTTACGCCATTCTCTCGCCTCAGCCTCCCAAGTAGCTGGGACTACAGGCGTCCGCCATCTCGCCCGGCTAATTTTTTTGTATTTTTTTTTTTAGTAGAGACGGGGTTTCACCGTGTTCGCCAGGATGGTCTCGATCTCCTGACCTCGTGATCCGCCCGTCTCGGCCTCCCAAAGTGCTGGGATTACAGGCTTGAGCCACCGCGCCCGGCCCTTGCTCACTTTTTAAGGGGGTTGTTTTTGCTTGTAGATTCAAGTTCTTTATAGATCCATCCTGTGTATTAGACGTTTGTTAGATGCATAGTTTGAAAATATTTTTTCCCATTCTGTAGGTTGTCTGTTTCCTCTCTTAATAGTTACTTTTATGGTGCAGAAGCTCTTTAATTAGGTCCCATCTGTCAATTTTTTGTTTTTGTTGCATTCGCTTTTGGCATCTTCATCATGAAATGTTTGCCAGGTCCTGTGTCCAGAATGTCCTAGTTTATCATCTAGGGTTTTTATAGTTTAGGCTTTACATTTAAGTCTTAAATCCATCTTGAGTTGATTTTTGTATATGATGTAAGAAACAATTACAATTTCGGTCTTTTTATCATTAATTTATGACTGCCTTATTAATTTTGAGTTTTAGACTTGTAAGAATGAAGATGAGGCCGAAGTAAAAAAAAAAAATTAAAAAGGAATGAGTCATCAAAAATTGTGACTTCATAGACTAATTAATGTGGCATATCACTTTTAGTATGTTTATAACAAGCTAAGGTACAAATATTCTGTTATTGTGGGGAAAACATTGTTTTGAGCTTTGTTTGGTTTTAGGTTAGTTTTGATCTTCAAAAAAGCAAGACTGACTCTATTGATTAATTGAATCATTGTTAACAGTTGGTGTTTATGTTGTCTATTTATGGAAAGAAAATAATGTATTCTACTTAAGAGAAAATCATCCAGTAGGTTTCTGATTCGATTGCTTAGATATTTTTGACAAGTCTTCCTGGAAATCTGATTTTTATTATATACTAAATTTTGAAGAAATCTCAAGTCTAATTAGTGGTAAGTCCCAATAAGTTAAACTAAATGCAGACCTTCTGATTTAGGATTCCCAATGTTCATGCTAGTTTTGTACCACAATCTTACACAGATTCATCTGCCTGTTTTTTAGTGGAAGATTTCTGGTATATTTTTTCCTTAACTTTTTCTGTACATCTCTTTCTTTGTAGTTCATTGAAATGGTTGACAATGATTTCTCCTACCATGGTTACAAAATACTAGGAAGTAATGTGAACATAGATTATACGAAGAGCTACTATATATCAAATTGTCACTAAAAGATCAATTGTAAAATGGAATCTAGAGAAACAGGGTGCAATTTTAAACCCAGAATAAATACCAGAAATTCATTGTATCAAGATTTGAAAACTAGTTGATATGTTTTGTAAGTTCTGCTATTTAATACACAGCAGAGAAATTTGAATGATTAAGGACCCAGATACCGCCACTTTCTAGATTCAATAAGGGGACATTAACAAACAAGGTCAAGCTGAGGTGTGGTGATAGTTTTCTGGTAGCCCAAAATAGATTATTTTACCATTCTATGCAGAAATGGAGAATTCTAATTGGGAAGAGAGGGTGTGGAAGTGAGACACTGTACAAAACATGACAAACTGAAAAAAAGACTTCTCCTCTCCCCCTTACATTCATCTGCTTCCTATTGGAGATGATTTTATATAATTAGTTTAGTCAAAATTGATAGACCCAAGGGACTAGACCTGGTTTTTCCCTAGAAAAATATTTTTTTCTTTAGGATTGTGGACTCAGAAGTTTAAAAGATCCAAAGTTGTCTCAGGTGATAGAACCTGGCTATTGGATCTGTAAGTTTGGGCCTATTAGAGGCTATGTGGAGAAAGTAGGTCTGTATTGACAGAGCAATAACGCCAACAGGCATGGTAGAAAAGATTTTCCTCCCTGGGAGCAGTTCTCTTGGCAAAAGGAGCATAGATCAACTTCCGCTCTCAGAGAACAGAAGTTATACTGTTCCTCTACTGGTACCCAAAATTACCAATGAAAAAAGCCACTAATGAGTCATATCCTTTGCCATTAAGCCAACAGGAGTGCCTCTGAATATACCTTTAGTTTAATAAAGATAAAATATTATCCCTTTCCTCCACTATCTCCTCCACCAAAGGTTTTTGAACAATTCAGGATAAGCTAATGTACAAGAATAAAGGTAGAAGGTCTCAGATGGTCCTTCTCTTTTTTGTTGAAGCAATATTGCTATTACTGGAATTAGAGTCAGCAGGGAGTAGTGCTGATTTGGAGCTAAAAATCATCATCCTGTACTGGGTAATCAGTGGGTATTGGATGAAGTCACAGTCCTGAACTGTTTTGCTGGCTGGAAGTGCTGTCAGCAAAAGAAATACAGGACAGCCTAGTTACAAATTGTACTTTATATAATAAACAGATAAAGAAAATTCTTATTAGGAGACTTCAAAAATGGCTGGTTTTTTCCAATACAGTTCTCAAAGACACTTAGAAGCCATTCTGACAATCAAAAAGATGGTATAGAAATGAACCCAATGCTTGATTAAGGCTTCAAATTAAACCGTATCAAATCTAGTGAGTACTTTGATTAAAAGAGTATGATAATAAAAAGAAGGGACAGTTGGGATGACTTTCCTAGATTAAAATCCAGGAAACAAACGATTGGTAGGAAGAAAAATAACTTCTTACCAGGCAATTTTATCCCTATATACGGAACTGCATTTGGCATTTCCATCTAAATTCCCACTGTATTTAAGGAAGGAAAAGTCAAAAAGGGACAGAAATGTTTCCTGGGATTAAACTTCTTTCTCACTTAATTTAGGTTTTCAAGATTTATCTGTATCAAATCTCTTCCAAATCTAACCAAACTATAAAAATGCTAACCTGAAACTGTCATAGTTATCCAGTGATTAAAAAAAATTGTTTTCTAATATACATCAAAATAATTGACAAATTTGTGTACAAATAAAATAATAGTAAATGATATTAATTCCTAACAGTCCTGATGTTTAAAGCAGTAATAGTTCTCACTGTACAAAAAAAACATCATGCAGTTGAATATTTTTAATACAAATAATAAAAGCTACTATTGATTGAGGACTTACCATGTGTCAGGTACTTTCTCTATCCAGTGTTTAGTGCACATTATTTAATTCCCAAAAATTTATAAAGAATTTTTATTCCCATTTTAAATAGGAAAGAGAACATGAAGTTAAAAATTACTTACCATTTGCTTTTTCAATAAGCATTTCTTGTGTGATTGCTTCATACACACTGCGTGGTGGGTACTATCGATTAAATAACAAATAAGGAACAGGCCTTATCATTAAAGAATATGTGCCCAGAGTCACATAGCGTGTATCACTTGTAGGAATTAAACCTGTTTGTCTACAAGATGTATTCTTGATCTTCATGAATGCTACAGCATCCTTCTCCCACTCCCCCTACTAAAAACAAAATTAAAACACAATATGCTATATATAATAATTAAAATCAGATCTAACTGTAAATGAAGTTTTCTCATTTTGCAATACCAACATACGGGATCCGTTAGTTTCAAGGGAATGAAAGGTCAGGAGTAAGACCAATAAATTGAAAACCTTTCCGACTAGACAAGCAATGTGAACTAGGACCTCTGATCGTATAGGAACAAATAGAAGCATTAGATCACCTGTTGTCTGCATACTCCAAAACATCTTTCTCATAAGTTATTAACCTGGTGCTTGCAATTCAAAAGACATGATGATCTTGTAGACCTGTTCCAATTACAGATTTCATTTTTAGTCCCTGAATCATAAAAACATCCCTTTTTATTTCCCAGCTGACTCTTCTCCATCTCCAAACTCCCTGTAAGGTGCTATGCCATCTAAAAGTCTATATTCTTTTTGAAGTGAATTTTCTTTGAGGTCTCTTGTTAGTTTTCTTCCCTTAACCAAAACCCCATTTATTAAGAGTGCTCCAACAGTGGAAAAGCTTTCCTGAAAGATCTTGAAGAGGATAATTTTCATATAGATAAAACTGCTAAAGAAAAGAAAAACAGAAGCCTAGTTTGGTTGCCTCTTTGATTAGATTAGCATAGTCTACTTAGTTGTAATCTATTTAACTGCTTGCAAAGCTGTTATAAACCCAAACACCATAAAATGAAACAAAAATTTACATAATTGTGTTCTGCATCTAAAAATGTCTTTAATGGGGGCTATACCAAAAACGTCAAAGCACAGCTAATATTTTAAAACATACTAGTTTTCATTTATTGAAAGCTTTAGTCTGTGTCAATGTTCTATCTTATATATTATTTGATTCAATCTTTAAAAAAATCATAGCAGATGAGTATTATTATTATCTTTATTTCATAAATGAGGAAAATGAGATGAAAGAAAGGTATAATAGATAACTTGCCTAATTCTCAAGAAGTTATGCAATTAATATTTAGTCTGCACAAATATTCATCATGTGATAATAATGTTTTGAATAAAGATATGATAAGCTCTGTGACTCAGTATATGATCATAAAAACAAACTCTTTTGAGGTCATTTCTGAATGCCCATCTGCTTTGATTACTTTAGCTGAAATCACTGCCAGACTCTGATATACTAGCTCACCAAGGTATTTCCTTTTCCAGTTCAGAAAATGCACTAATTTTAATTAACCTACTCTTTCAGCCACTTATTTCCTAATTTATTCATGCTATAAATATGATTTATTCTACAAGTTTGATATTTCAGAAAGCATTGCCTTGATTATTAAATTAAATGTAATACTACTAAATCTGTCTCCTGCATGTTATGATTTTTAATTGATTGCACATTATTTTTTAAATTTTATTTCATCAAAAATAAAATCATTCCTTTTGAACATATAAAATCAGCTCACAACTTGTTACTTCTGCCTGCAAGTACTTTTGATTTATGGCATTAGCTAGTTACCTAAGTGGATCTGGATCACTTGATAAATTCCATTTTAAAACTTTAATCACGTTTTTAGATGATATCCTAAAATACAGATATTTCTAACAAATTTTATTTTTTAGATTTAGAAAATGCTGTGACAGAGCTCTTTAAAATACTACTCATATCAAGTGAGATAAGATTTTTATGTGTGGCTTTTCTTTTCTACAGACAATAGCTTAATAATGTGAAAGTTTACTCTGGTGACTGCCTTAGTCATAAGGTGTATTATTGGCATAATATATTTTTCAGAAGAGGCATTCAATTAGTTTTTAGATTAAAAAAAAGTTAAGGGAAATAATAAATGACCATGCCAATCCTATTTTCAAATAACTGTGTTGTGATTTGGGACAGTTCTGTGGATTCATACTTAAAAGTTTCTATTTCTCTTTCTTTCTAGCTACACCTACACACACACACACACACACACACACACACAAACACACATATGCAAACACACAAACACACACAAATACAGCAATATATATTCAGAAATAGCTCTTTCCAATAATTTGAACTATTCTTATACATTAGTTTATGTATGCATGTGTGTATACAAGCATATATGCATACATGTGAAAAACTAAAACTAAATTTGATAGAAGCATGAATATACATTATTCAACAAAGGAGCCAGGAGGGTGGAATTAAAAGGGTTTCATCTCAGTGCTTTCCTAAGTATAAAATGCATATATTTAAAATTTTTACTTATCCCAGGGTAAATATAAAACTGATTCATTAAAAAATGATCTTTTTAAGAATTCAAAGGACATAGAATTTTGTGAAATCTAGTATTTTTACTTAAGGGCCTTTTTTCTTTCTAATTCCATCTCCCAATCTCTTATTTTATAAACCAGTTGATTCTTAAGTGGTTACTTGGGAGATGATATATAACTTACACATTTTCTATGTAGTAAACATTCATATTATATATATACATATATATATATATATTATTCCTATGGATTGAAATTGCCAAGGCAAAGAATATGCAAAATCTATATTCTGAGTAAATTTCTCTGACAGGAGTAACTTTTCCCAGTATTTGAGAATTCCTCATTTCCTACAGCCATACAAACATTAGATATCAATATTTGTAAGCATTGATAATATAATTTATAATGAAATTGCCTTTTTATCTATTAATGTTAAGCTGTATCATCTTTACATAGCCTTATAAGTCATTTGCACGCTTTCATTTTCCGCTTTTCTTTTTATTTTCACGTCCCTTGTAATGTTAATCTCTTTGTTACTGATTCTTAAGAGTTCATTTCTGATTAAGGATGTTAACATTTCATCAAGCATTTTAAATATTATGTTTTTCCCATTTATTTTACTGTGGTGTTTTATTTTTTGGCTGTACAGAAATTATATATTGAAATATAATCTTGCTCTGCTTTTTAAAAACATGAATATACTTCAAATGGTAATCAATGGATTAAAAAAATCTTGCCTTTTAAATATTATAAGCCACATTCAATCATATGTTTGATTAATCAGTGTTCTTTGGCTTTATCACTTCTCTTTCTCTAGTTCTGCACAGCATGTTTGTTCTGCATTTGCACTTCCTCTTATCAGTTGTAAAGTTACATTCCAACTCTACAGGCACACAGAATGAGAGAAGTAGAGCCTACACAACTGCAGTGACTGTAATTTTATAATTTTGGCTGTCAGGATCCTGTCTTGAAACCATAATTAATGCAATACATTTGCTAGCTTCTCTCAGGGGTAAAAAGAAAGATCTAATTGAAACCTTGTAAAGCAACTTCACAAGTGAAATGTAAAGGGTATTGCCTTTTATCTCCCAGCCCCCGCTTGACATAGTCACAGATTATTAATGTTTCATAAAAATGTTGTAAATCTTTATGCTAATATCCCTACAACTGGTGAATTTAGGTCAACAATGATAATTGCATCTTTAATTGCTAATGTTTAATAGCATTTCGTTTCTGGAATCGGAAACTGTAGATTCTGAAAATGACTCTACAATTGGTCATAGTCATTTTATAATTCTCAAGAAGTTTTGCACCAGCATACATAAATTTAAGACAAAAGATATATTTCATATTCTAATAAAGTAGTGAATTGATTCATAAAAAATATCAGTGACATCTAGATAAAATAATAAGCACACTCCTCCTCCTCCTCCCACACTTACTGTGTTTGGTATCACCCTTTGGACACTGAATAAGGCATGTTGAAATCTTAATTTAAGATACTAAAAATAGTATCTTCTCCTTTTCCTCTTCCTCCTTTTCTTCTTCTTCCTCATTTCCTTGTTTCTCCTCTTGTCCTGATGCTGCTGCAAAATAGGACAACCTGATTTCTGAGCTATGCTTATACTGTCTAATTGAAAAATTATTATCTGTTACCGGCTGACTTTTGGCACTGATTTAAATCTCTCATCATCAAAGGAATTCCAAGAAGTTACTCTAGGATGTATTTACTCAACGAATATTTTCTGAACACCCACTATGTGCCTAACTTTAACATTCATGATGACTAGGCTTAGTGTATGAAACAGACTTAGCTTTTCTCTTTATGGAGCTTATCTTCATAATCACAGTTTAAAAAAAGAAGTTGACTGGTATGTATTTGGTTATTAACTCATACATTTCAACTAATCTGATGATAGGAAATTCCAAGAAATAGTACTACATACTATGGTGTATAGTTGAGAGTACATTTCTTCCTTATTTTTCCTAAATTATGACCTTAGTATAATTTTTTTATGACAAAAGGCAACAGTATCGTGCCATAGATGCTGCTGTTGCCCAGCCTTTATCCTCTCTGCTTCATCGTTTTGGTGCATTTTTTCAGACTTCCAACAGCTAACATCTCAATCTCTTTGCCTGAGAGTGAGTCTCTGACTCTTGAAGATCAAATAGGCTTTGTACATGGCAGATGAGATGTCACAGAGAATTAATGACTTACCAATCCAGTATTTTACCAATAACTGATCTTCACTGATGTATGAACACCCCAACTCTGTCACCCCTTGGGGAGATGACTTTGAAATTTCTTTAGGTAGTTTAAGCTCCAATTGCCCACAAAGATAACTTGCTTGATAATACACCCTTCATTGACTCTTTCTTCTCCCTGTCTCAATGTCCTACCTCACTGCTTATATTTCCTTAAATAACTTACAGATAAACTATTGGCATTTGAATTATTTTCTCAGTAGTGGCTTCTGAGGGAATCTAAATTAAGACAGTTGGTACTAGAAGTGGTTTTAAAATGCATATCCTTAGGATAAAATTCTAAAATTAGATTACTCAATGGTCAGACAATTATTAGACTCCATTATTGCTAATAAGTAGGGTAATTATTACTCTTAAAATTCTGTAAAAACACAATAACCAATACTCTCACTTATGGTGAATTAAGATACAAATGGAATGAAATGCAATAGCTTATTCAATATCTCTAGTGATATGGAGATAATTATTATATGAGCTGTGGAATTGCTTAGTCATTAAATAATAAAGGAAAAAAAAACTGCTGATCAAGTCAATTCATGACATTCTTAGCTTAGAGTATGACCATGTAAGCCATGGCAGTATTTATGGCAGTATTAAAGATATTATTATTTCTTGCAACCAGAGAGAGAGCACAATGTATTGAATATCAGACCTAGAATCTGAGTGTGAAAATAATACAGTTATAATGAAGGCTAAATTCGTATCCTGGCAAACTTCTACACAAAAGTCAGAGTACTGAAAAGGAAAGAGTAGGACTTTAACACCTTAGATGAGATATCTGGGTAGAGTGTTTCAGAACCTTGAACCCCAACAATTCCCAGAACTTTCTGTGCTAGCAAAAGTGGCCCAGTCTTCTTACCAGAAAATGACATCCCTTTTCCTGAAGACCATGCAAAGACCTCATCTGAGGCAGATGTCTTATACAACTATGTTTTTTTTTTTTCTCCTCCATAGCGGCTCCCAATTTTCCTCATTGCTTTTATACTGGTAACCATTATTATGATTCAGCAAAGCCCAACTGGGGAAGTAGTATTCTTGTAGTATTTGTTATCTACTGCTGCATAACAAATTACTATGAATTTAGCAGCCTAAAACAAAACCCATGTCTTACAGTTTCTGTGGGTCAGTCTGAATATGATTTCGCTGGATCCCTTCTTTCTTTGTTGGTGTCTCACAAAGGTGCTATCAAAGTGTCAGCCAGAACTTCAGTCTCATCTGATGTTTATATGGGGAAGAAACTCTTGCTGAACTCACGTAGTTTGGGGCAACATTCAATTCATGTGGGATGTTAGATTGTAGTTTTCTGAGGATTTTGCCCAATTTATACAGTAAAAACAACACAAGCGCGTGCACACACACACACAACAAAAACCTTAAAAGTGGGTTACAAAAGGATGATGTCGACTAACACAATGCAAACTTACAATTGTATACAAATTTTCAGGGAACCTATTGCAGAAAAGGCAGTATCCTCTTGAGGAATACTCTGTAAAACAAATCAGGTAAACATCATAGTAAATCCCACAATCTTTTCTCAACACAAACTAGAAAAATTTTCCAGGACGTACTGTTATCTTTTGAAAGATGTTCTACATATTTCAGGTTACAGGGTCTTAGATGACACAGTACTAGGAAACTCAAAATGCCATTTTAGACTTTAATTAGAGAGTAAGCATATAGAGGCCAGGTGATACATTAAGTACTGGCCTTCAGTCATCTCACTGTGGGTCCACTGATTCCCAGCCCCTAACCCCCAGCCCTAGACCTGATGTCATTTTTCAATCCATAAATACATCATCAGAATGCAAACACTTCATTGACAGTGATCTCATACTTGCAACTAGACCTGTGTAGAGTGCAAGACTTGTAGGAGCATTCAAGTAAAAACCCCTGAAGCTTCCCCCTTCCAGGCAAGTTAGTAAATTGAAATTAATATTGCATCCCAGATAGAATAGTAGAACTGTGGAGAATCAATGAATGAATGGGTGGTAGTTTTATTTTAACCCTATTTAATGAACCAGTCTGCATGCCCCATGCAATCTTCCAAAAAAAACAAAGAAAAATAAATTAAATAAAGATGGAGTGTAACAAATGATAGCGAGTAGTATAAACTTAACTAAGTGTTATTTCCAATTGCAGCTGCTATGCTAGCTATGTAACTTTATTAGACCAGATCAATATAGCCTTGGGCATTTGATATATGGTTATTTATCTGGAAAATATGCTTTTCCTACCTGATGCTAATGAGTAAAGAGGATTTGAAGAAGTTTACATTCACCTGAATTAGCTGGAACTATGTACTTATGGTCTTCCCACAAAATGATATTAACTCTACTGATCTTAGCCATATATAGTCATCTGACGGTTGTATAGAATATACAGTTGACTTTCTATATTAATGGCATCATATTAATTGGATATAGTGAATAGGAAGTGCCAAATACTTTGCATGTAATGTGCTCCAGAGAATGGAAGAAAAACTCAACTTAAAATTTAGATTTAAAATCATCCTTGCAAGTGAAAGAAAATTTTAGGGGTCCAATAAACTGAAGCACACCAGGGAATTTCCTCCAAATAAAAGGACAAACTATTGTGCCTTGGTTCTCCCATGATTAACAAATTGTTACTCCACTTGGTAGGCTTATTTGGATTTTGAAGATAGCACATTTGGTATCATTGCTGTCATCCATTTATAGGGTGATGCTGGAATGTGTTAGTTTTGAGTGGGCTCAGAGAAATACAGGATTCTGTAGCAGTTTCAGGCTACCATATGCAGCCCTGCAATTTTGTGTATGGGGCAAGGTAGATTCCAGAGTGCTAGAGGTAACTGTCCTAGAAAAGGGTGCTACATAGAATGTCTAACATAAAATGTTTGCAGCAGAGAATCAGTAACAATTAGAAAAGCAACTTTTGACTGGGCCCTCATGGGGACACAGTGTCCAGTGCCAGTATATCAAGTGACTATTAAGGATACTATTGGTGCTGCTAATCATAAATTGGGTATTATCAACCTATTAAATAATAAAGTTGTATAGGCACAATATGAATACATCATATGACAGCAATGACAAAAGATTAGGCCTACAGCCTAATCAGAATTCAGAGACCTGAATTCAGAGATGACAAGTAAGTTATACAAAGAGGTGACCAAGACTCCAAGTACCAAATTCTTTTGTTCCAATATCTCACCCTCAGCTCACAGCTATGACTTCATATGGAATTCCTTATGTCCAGCTTGTGGATGTATCTGGTCCAGATTTATGAGGAGGCTACTTAGTATAAACCAATATATTGATACTAGCCAAAAATAGAAATGGCTTCAGAAAACAGCATTGAGGGAAAATCTTACTAACAGACAGAATTTCAAACAAAGCTTTAGGTTATCACTTTGATGTAGAAGAAGATGCCTGCACTGAGGATATTAATAAGTTTGGGGGCAGAGATGAATGACCTAGTTTGTTGGTCAAGAACCAGCCGGGTGCGGTGGCTCATGCCTATAATCCCAGCACTTTGGAAGGCCAATGTGGGCGGATCATGAGGTCAGGAGATCGAGACCATCCTGGCCAACATGGTGAAACCCCATCTCTACTAAAAATACAAAAAAATTGGCTACATGGTGGCACATACCTGTAGTCCCAGCTACTTCGGAGGCTGAGGCAGGAGAATTGCTTGAACCCAGGAGGTGGAGTTTGCTGTGAGTTGAGATTGCACCACGGCACTCCAGCCTGGCGACAGAATGAGACTCAGTCAAAAAAAAAAGAAAGAAATATAGAGTAAGACTGGAAGAGCAGAGATTTGAAGAAAAGCACGCAGATTTTTCTATGAGAAAGTAAATAAAATGTGAGGATTTTTGTGTCTCATGGCGGTGCCCACCAACATTCATCCCAGAGAAAGCATAGACAGCTAGGTTAGAAAGACTCATCTAATAGTGACTAACCACCCTATGACTTCGGCCACTCCAGTGCTTGCATATAATCCTACAATTGTAGTTGCCAGCATTGGAGAAAGTGAGGTCACATGTGGGACTTTCACTATTGGCTCCTTCTCACTAAGCAGCCAGTGCTGCTACTGAATGTGTGACCAGTCAGAAATTTAGACCAACACTGACCCCTTGATATCACACTGATTATTAATTTATTGTCTATAAGCTCCTAGTTCACCTTTCTTTGACCCGATCTGTGATACTTGCCTTTAATCCCGTGAACATTTCTCCTTTGCCAGCTGGTGCAACATTAAGCTTTGTCAACAGGGGGCAATGGAAGGACATTGCAAAGTTATAGTAAGAGGAGGTGGCTTCTCTCCTTGATACTGGTATACTTTTGTTTTCCTGTGATGTAGCTACCAGGAAATCAGTGTGCCAGAGACCTAGTGGCAAATACTCTGTGGTAATTTTTTGACTGCCTCACACGCCTTTCCTACCCAACAATCCAAGCCCACATGTTCCAGCAAACTTCTTCCCCACTGATCTTTTGCATATTTTTGGGGGTAGCCAAACTCTAATAAGACCTGATTCTCAGGCTGGGGGATGGTGTCTTTTCTCAGTTCTTATTCTTTCCTTGTTCTTTCTCTCTCAGTCTTACCTGTACAACACTCTTTCAGTCCTGTTAGTAGTTAATAATACATTAATTTTTCTTGTTTAAATTGTTGGTATGATTTATATGTCCTGACTGGATCCTGATTAATACACATACCATCCCCTCAAGGAAATCAACCAGGTACTTTTTGGCTAATTGACTGCAATTAGCTACCTTCCATAGTGGCAGAACAATGATTCATCTTTACTGGGATTCTTACATTTTCTAGGTGAAGGTGTATGCTTCTGTTTTTCAGTGCCTTGGACAATAACACTCTCTGAAGGCTGTCAGAGAAAAAATACACAGGACAAGTTAGGCAAGAAAGACTTTATTCAACAGTATTGCAATAGATGAAAGAGATTGGACTCAACTCTACTAAAACAAAAGACAGGAGAGTTTTTAAGCACTGTGGTGAGCTGGTGGAAAGTACTAGACAATTTAGTGGGAAAGTGGGTCAATATGATCAGGCCTTCTGTGTTTGCTAATTGGTGCTTAGTTTACTGAAGTTAGGTTCCCACCCTCCCACAGAGACTAGGAGATTGGAGCACTATCTTATTTGATGATTGCATTTCAAAAGGATGACTCCCAGGACCTCAAAGTCCTGGACTGTAAAACTTGCAAGAGGCTGGAGAAAATTTACATCTATTTTCTAACGTAAATTTTCTAAGAAAAGAAAGGTGAGGGGTCTGTGGTCAGGAAAAACCTGTAAAAAGTTTAGTCAAGTTTTGATCAGGGTTCACAGAATAACTGATTTATTGTCATTGGATCCCATACCATGTCACCTTGGATCAAAGAACTCATTTTACAGAAAAGAAAGTGAGCACGGGATCCTCCAGTCCCCCCATATACCTCATCACTTAGAAGCTGCTAGACTAATACAATATTAAAATGGCCTCTTAAATGTATAGCAGAATACCAGCTTGTAGTTGATGCCATTAGTTGAGTTCTGTGATTCAAGATGTGGAGTCTAGTTGAAGCCATGGCCATTGCATGATTTTATAGGCCTGATAAATAGAATAAATAGATCTTGGAAACAGTGGTTCTTCTCATCACACTTCCAGGGATCCATATATGGAATTTGTACTTCCTGTGACTATAACTTTAAGCTCTGCTGGAGGTGGTCCTGGTTTCCAGGGGGAATTCCAATAAATAGATGACATAGTAAAAGTTCCACAAAACCTAATTGTTGGACTGCTGCCTAATTATCTGACACTTCTCCTGCAAGCAAAACAAGCAAACAAAGTTACTATATTAGCAAGAATAATAGAAATTGATTATCATGAAGAGCTAGGAATGCTGCTACCTGATGGGGTTAAGCAGAATTATTTCTAAACTTCAAGATATTTCTTGGGGAATCTCCTGGTGTTACCATGTTGAGTGACATCTGTTAATGGGTAATTACTGCAAGTATGGCCTTACAAGGACATGCTATTCTTTCTTTTCAAGTTACCATGTTGAGTGATATATGTTAATGGGTAATCATAGCAAGCATGGCCTTATAAGGATATGCTATCCAGTGGCACAGACATCTGAATGATTAAGTTCTTTTTTTTTTTTTTTTTTTTTTTTGAGACGGAGTCTCGCAGTCGCCCAGGCTGGAGTGCAGTGGCCGGATCTCAGCTCACTGCAAGCTCCGCCTCCCAGGTTTACGCCATTCTCCTGCCTCAGCCTCCGAGTAGCTGGGACTACAGGCGCCCGCCAACTCGCCCGGCTAGTTTTTCTATTTTTTAGTAGAGACGGGGTTTCGCCGTGTTAGCCAGGATGGTCTCGATCTCCTGACCTCGCGATCCACCCGTCTCGGCCTCCCAAAGTGCTGGGATTACAGGCTTGAGCCACCGCGCCCGGCCTGAATGATTAAGTTCTATATTTATCTACTGGACAAGCAACCCATAAGAGTGAGAGGGCTGGTTGAGAGTGAAGGGAGTGTAAAATTAGAGAAAGAGGTGGGGAAATACTAAATATAAATTTCAGCTTCAGAACCAACGAAGCAGTGCTGACTATAGTCCCACCTCTTCTATTGTGTGTGTGTGTGTGTGTGTTTTTTTTTTTACATTGAAACACTGACTGACTGCCACCTGAAGAAACAGTGATAGATTAAACTTAATACCAGACAAGGAGGGATCTGGTTAGGGCAAGGGGTAAGCTGTAGCAGAAACTCTTGGTGCCCCATCCGTATCTCTACAGCCCTTATCATTTAAGTGCATAATAATTAATAATTTTTACTAATTATACAGGGCAGGTACAGATAAGAAAAGGGCGTAATGAGGGCTTTTGGTGGTTTGACAATGTTCTCTTTTTAGATCTGGGTATTGGTTGCATAGGGGTGTTCAGTTTGTGAAAATTTAATAAACTTTACACTTATGTGCTTGTGTGTGTGTGTGTGTGTGTATACAAAATTAAGGAAAGTAGAATGGAGTTAAAATCAGAAATATTGTTCTAGAAGTTATCAGGCATAACCAGGTTTTACAAACAGCCACTTTTGTTATTTAAATACATCAAAATATTTCCTTTAACATTTATCATGATTTCAACTGAAATACTTTATTACAGCCAGGAAACTGATTTCTATTGCATCATTATTTGTTAGGTAGTTCTGTTGTATTTAAAACTGTAATGTCTGTACAACAGCATCAGAATGCTTTTTTTAAAAAACTCAGTTAAAATGCATGCCAGGCTTGACAGGTTATGATTCAAAACATTAAATGTAGCCTTCAAATTAATTTCTGTGATATTACTTTGAAATGCTTTAAAATTGGCTTTTGACTTTTTAATTTCATTGCATAAATCAAAAGAGTCAATATTTCTTGGATACTTACATTCTCATTATATCCCCTTTCTTCTTTCTTCTTTTGACTATTTTTTTTAATTCAGAAAAAAAAAAATCTTATCTTTGTACCTTAATATCAGATGGTAAATCATTTTATTTAATATTCAGCCTGGATAGAGATTTGAATGGCTATAACAGTGGAGGAGAGGTGGTAATAGTAGAGATTGAAAGATGACTTTTTTTCAGTTTAATATCAAGGTCATGGTGTTATTATCAAACTTTGTTGCATAAGGCAATTTTTTATGTTCATAAACTCTATTTTGATAAATCGGTCCACTCATTCAACATTTATAGAAAAATAAAAAGGAAAAACTACTTTATTACAACCAAATAGGTGGATCCTGCTCTCAGAGAACTCATTGTCTAGCTACATTTTGGGATAGTGTGTCTTGAACCCCATTAGGCTGTAGCATAAGCTTGACTGTAGCAGGACAAGCCTCAGACAAAACCCCTCAGACACCAAGTTAAAGAAGGAAGTGATTTATTTGGCCCGGAGCATCGGCAAGACTCCTGTCTCAAGAGCTGAGCTCCCTGAGTGAGCAATCCCTGTCCGTTTTGAGGGCTCACAACTCTAAGGGGGTCCGAGGGTCATGATCAATTGAGCAAGCAGGGGGTACGTGACTAGGGGCTGCATGCACCAGTAATTAGAATGGAACAGAATAGGAAAGGGATTTTCACAGTGCTTTTCTATACAATGTCTGTAATCTATAGATAACATAACTAATTAGGTCAGGGGTCAGTTGTTAACTACCAGGCCCAGGGTGTGGCACCAGGCTGTATGCTTGTGGATTTCATTTCTGCCTTTTAGTTTTTACTTCTTCTTTCTTTGGAAGCAGAAACTGGCCATAAGACAACATGAGGGGTGGTCTCCTCCCTTATGACAAAGGTAATCTAACAAGCTTTATTTTTCTATTCTCGGTCAATATTCTGTCTCTATACATAGACTAAAGATAAGTATGGAATGAGAGTTCCTACATATAGGTTATATGGTAAAATTTGTGGAATATACAAAGAGATAAATGAGATGTATTTATCTCATTTATCTTTACAGCATTCACCAGGGCTTAGAAGACCCCTGTGGCACCTGAAAGTGAATGTGCACTTGGATTGGAGTCATGCTACAACAATTAGCTGCTCAACTGTGTATTTATTACAAATACCAAGATCGCTTAAATAACACTACAGTTAAGACTTGAAGATTTAACCTAAAATATTTTCTCTCACAACAATTTGTGAATTGACAAGTTAAGGAAGAATAGAAGTGAAAGCCTTTGAGAATTGGAAACAATGATTTCATTCTTCCCTTTCAGTCTCCTAGTTAAGTGTTTCTCAATTGCTGGTGAATACCCCGGTGTGAATGCTTCCAGGAGAATTACTTTCTGACTGCCAAACTGAGTCGTTATTTTGAATAGCTTTACCTGGCTAAAATGTTTTAATTTACATCGAGAATGTTCCTACTACTGAAATTGCCCCAAGGCTAGTCAGAAGAGGGCTGTAAGAGTTTCAGAATTTAAGTATTTCTCAAAAACATCAAAAATCCAAACCTGAGAACTATAGAAAATATATATGCCTTTTTAGGCAAAATCCATCCCAAAGAATTTTTACAGGATTGAAATTCACCAGATAATTGTTTCTTTTTCAACAATGAATAAAAACAGACAAAAGAGCTAAAGAATAATCTTAAAATTAAACTATAAGCTATATGACTCTCATTTCTTATTTAGTTTGTTCTCCCCCCAATTTAATGTCAAAACACGAAGAAATTTATTGTAGAATCATTGACCCAATTTGTCCTATCAAGATAATTTGTTGACTCTTTAGTAATTAAATTGGCTCAACCATACCAAAAATATATTAGTTTCTCTGTCATTATGAAACCTAAAACCATTGAATTAGCCCAGAGTCTTATTCAGCGTAGACTTGCCTAAAGCCCATATTGATTAACAGCTACATAACATGTAAACAATTTTGCCCTGTGGATGGTGAGTTACTCTAAGGAGGACTGTGATATTTTATCAAAAGTTAAGAGCATACAAGAGACTATTTACAATATATGCCCAGTGGTTCTCAACTGATACAACTTTACCCTTTCTATGCCCTCACTCATGGACATTTGACAATATCTGGAGACATTTTAGGTTGTTCCTACTGGGTAGCATCCAGTGGATAGAAGCCAGGAATCTTGCTAAATATCCTACAGTATAAGGACAGTCCCCCATAACAAAGAATTATCTAGTTCAAAAGGCAATAATGCCAAAGTTTAAAAAACCCTGTTATATGCCTCTTGTTAAAGATGTTTTATTCGGATTATAAACATACAAGTAATAATGTATATATTTGCTCCCATGCTTTCAATTTTTAGGTGACATATTTTATTTAAGCAAATGCAGAATATTTAATGAGTTTGAATAAAATTTTTCTTAAAATAGAGAATATTTATTAAACCACTTAAGTTCAAAATGGCAATTAAAAAACACAGCAGTTTAGGCAAATAGAAATGAGTGATATTTATGTCTGAAGCTTTCTTGGAAAAGCGACCAGGCATATGCTAACTGGAAGGATATTGAGAAGATTAATTTGATATGCTTTGTAAAATAGTTTTTTAACTCCTCTTGGAAAAGCTACCCCCATGTAAGAAGATATAAAGGTGATGATCTCCAGCACTATTCCCTAGAAGCAGAGAGTCTAGCTTAGGTGAAAGCAAGTGTTTGGCTTCCACTTTCTTCATTTCAACAAGTAAATTAAGAATCTACTGGAAAAACAGTCTAAAGACTTGACAGAATTAAAAGAAAAAAAAAAAAAACAGAAAAAACAGAAGGGGGAAGGAAGGGAGGGAGGGAGGGAAGGAAGGAAAGAAAATAAAGAAAATTTTTTTAAAAAAAGGAAAGGAAAAGAGTGAGAGAAACAAGAAAGATCCAACCGTTAGTGTTAAGTCTCTGTTAGGGATGGTATTTGAGAAATCTGCATTATGGCTGTGGTTCTGTGTTGTATTCATTACTTGCTTCTCTCTACCTTATGACTTAAATGAACTAACCTTGAAGGCAGGCGAGTCTTTTGTATAAATGACTAGAAAATGGATTTGAAGAGAAAGTTGTAAATAAATTCCTAATTGTAAAAGGCAGTTAGTTACCTTTTTACAATAATGCAAAAATGACTGTTTGAATTCCAAGCATTTTGAATTTGGAGAAAGCTCATTTTATAATTTAAGGTAAACAATATAGCTCTATATTTTAAATATAATTTTAATAGTATTGATAAATCTTATATAATTATTCCATTAACCTCTGTAAATATTTTGACTTTCTCCTGCAACTCAGTAGCTGAATAAAAACATACCCTCAGGACCTCATTTACTTGCTATACTTGTCTCATTTACAAGCCAATTAATTTACATTTTCAGCATTTCAATTACAAGGCTCCATTAATGCCCCACATAATCTACAGTAATAGCTTTCTAAATTCAAATTATTCTGAAACTCTAAAATTCTGTAATTTGATATAAACCAATAAGTACATGTTAATAAAACATATGACATGAGCCCAAATAGGTACTATTATATGTTTTTATAATCCAAATGGAACAACTTGTTATCAAAAACTATACAATTATTATTCTATATTTGGTTTCTCAAAAAAAAGAGAAAATCATAATACTCAAATGTATATGTTCTACTTTCTGGATCACTGCCTTGCCCATAGTAAAAGTTCAATGAGCATGTTCTATTCTAATGGGACAAATTGCTATCTGTTCTCAAAATCATACTTGTCTTCTTCCTGGGCTATATTACGTGTAGCCACATAATGGAGATCTACTTACTGGAATGTGAGGAAAAGAGAAATGTGCATTTCCGGTCCTGGCCCCTGAAAACCTTCCCAGGCATGCTCCTCCTTGTTTGTTTCCCTTTCAGTTGGAAGGAACGGAGATGATCCCTGGGTAACTAGATCCTTTAATCTCTTCCTGCAGGATAGCTGGCTGACGGTGAGCAACTACTTGGGTCTATTACATTGAGTGAGAAATGAACTTGCTAGAGTGCAAGTCATGAAGAGTGAGGGCTTTTTTGCTTTTATCTGTAAAAGCAGCCAGTATTATCCTAGCACCTTCTGACATACAGAGAAATCATGAAAATAAGCTTTTTGGGAAATATATGTGTGTATGCTCACACATGCATATATATACATGCACATATAACGAAACACACTCAAATGCACACACATGTGTTTTGATAACTTTCTTCAACAGATTTTTTTTTTTTTTTTGAGACAGAGTCTCGCTCTGTTGCCCAGACTGGAGTGCAGTGGTGCGATCTCAGCTCACTGCAAGCTCCGCCTCCAGGGTTCACACCATTCTCCTGCTTCAGCCTCCCAAGTAGCAGGGACTACAGGCGCCCGCCACCACGCCTGGCTAATTTTGTTTTAGTATTTTTCGCAGAGACGGGGTTTCACCGTGTTAGCCAGGATGGTCTTGATTTCCTGACCTCGTGATTCGCCCGCCTCGGCCTCCCACAGTTCTGGGATAATAGGCGTGAGCCACCGTGCCTGGCCAACAGATATTCTTTTTAAGGAATTTTTTATTACTCCCTGTGAGAAGTTTAACAAATCTAAAATCTAAAATCAACGAGCTAAGGCTTAAAATCCCTTTCCACCTTTTTCTCCTTTCCATCATGAGTTCTCAAAAACTCTTATTCACATAAATCTTGGGCTGACATAGGAAGCAAAGATTCCTATTAAATCATTACACTGTTTAGTTCTTTCTGCTCTGATTTTCCTTCATTCCTAATGACCCAAATTCTGGCAATTCCACTTGGTTTCACTTTTTATTTCAACTTTATCATTGCAGTCCTTGACTTTTCTGCCATTAGTATTCAAGAATCATAAAACTTTTACCACAAAAGTACTAAGCATTTGACTTGTTCTAAATATTACATAAACCTGGACTACATTCATTTTGTATGTTCTCTTTTGATTAGATCAATAGGCAATATTTCAGAGACTACTAACCTGATACTCCCTTTTATAGAGCCTTTTTTTTTTTTTTAACATTTCAAGCAACTGAACTGAACACAATGATTGTGTCTTTCTTTTATTGTCTCAGAACTGTTAATCCAAGTAGTGTGTATAAAAATACAGGTAAGAATTTCAAAATTATATGCATCTGGTGACATTTCTCTTCATGATGTGAACATTGCTGCATGTTCTTTTCCACTATGATAGCTTTTACAAGGTACACCATGTCACTGGCCTTTTCTTTCAGTGAGAGGCTTGCCTTGTTCCCAAAAGGCTGACAGCTCCACTCCAACTAGTGAGATTTTCAAGAAGCTTGTGACAGCGTTGCTAAGCCAGGCTTCACAATGGGTCGTCTTTGCAGTGTTAACATGAAAAGTCAGAGAGTGAAAGGAAGACTGAATAGAGTCCCAGATAAAAGGAAAATAAAGACCTAAGGACCTGTCATGTAACACTTATTTTCTGAGTAAAAGTAACTGAGATATAATAAAGAATAATAGCTTTGAAGTCAGAAAGACCTAGATTCACATATTTTACCCTCTATCAGTTTCAGTATCTTCACCTTAAAAAGGGAGGGATACAAATATCTGCATAATACAGCTATTAGGAAGATAAAGTGAAAAAATATGTGTAAAGAGTTCAATTCTGCATCTGTCTCCCAGAAGGACTAACATTTATAGAACCTTCTTATGTGCCAAACACTGCTCTAGACACATAGGCAAAAATCCCTGCCCTATGGGACATTCATTCTAGTGGGAGAAATTGAGATCAATTCAAAATACAAATAATTAAAATGTATAGTACATTAGATAATGACAGTGGGAAGGGAAGAAAAAATGCAAGGAAGAGGGACAGGAAGGATCATATGTAGAATAATAGATAGGATGGCCCAAAGAATCAGCACAATTTCATGAAAAGGTGACATTCCAGTAAAGTGAATGAGTGAGCCAGGTAGACTCTTGAGGACAAGCATTCTAAAGACAAGAAAACGCAAATGCGTAAAAACTAAGGCAGATGCAAATGGCTCATCCCTAGAACAACGAGGAAGAACTAGCTCATGCACAGTGAGTGAAGGTACAATTAGTGAAAAATGAATGTCAGAAATATCATATATGACCCTGTAGGTCTTCATCAGTGGTAATTTTTATTCTGATGGAGAAGACATGCCTGAAGTGTATTGAGCAGAAGAGTGACAAGATCTGACTAACCTGTTAAGATTACTCTGGCTGTTGTTTTGAGAATACTTGGAGTGGAGATAAGTAGCGAAGCTGGTATATCAGCTTATAAGCTTTTTACTAATCCAGGTAAGAGATGAAGGTAGCTTGACCTGCAGTGGTGGCAGTACAGATGAGAAGAAGTGGTTAAATTTTGTATATAACTTGAAGACAAAATGAGCAAGATGATCTGAGTGATTGGACTGGGAGTGTGAGACACAGAAAGGGGTCAGTGATGATTCCACGGTTTTATATGAACTGGAAAAATACTATGTTATTTTTGTCTTTTTCTCCTTTTCCTTTTTCTTTCATATATTTTGAGGCTTATCGTTTGACAACAACAAATGATCAGTTTATCTTCTAGAAAGTAGATTCTCAACAATTTATAAATGAAGAGTCTGCTAGTCAGTGATAAGCAAAGGACTCTGTTTGGGAACTGGAGGGAAAAAAGACCCTCAATCATGTTCTAAGACCACTATTTAAAAAATATTCATAAATATATTTTTAAAAATATTCCAGGAGTCAAATGATACAATGTTAATGAAAGGAATTCATTCTTTATCTGCTCAAAAATCCATTTGACAATACTTCTATCTATACTCAGGCTCCATTTTTTGTAGGTTAAATTGTAACATCATTTGTTGACATACTCAGTCTCCAAACACCATTCTTAGTACTCTGTTAGGTATATTAGATTGCCCAGGGTCTCCAGCTTGCAGGCAGACCACTGTGGGACTTCTTAGTCTCCAGAACTGGTGTAAGCCAGTTTCCCTAATTAATCTTCTCTCAAATATCTATCCATCTCTCTGTATATATCCTATTGTTTCTGTCTTTCTGAAGAACCCTAATGCTTGTTTCCTGTATATTAATATGTATTAATATGTATTATGACTAATACATGCTCCTGGTTTAGTATGTTTGTTTTTAAAAATTCATAAGATTGAAGGCTGCATTATTGATTTGCCTTCTTTCTTCTTTTAAAAAATAGGCCTTTAAAATCTCCCTTTGAGCACTGCTTCAGATGCATTCTATAAATTTTTGTATAGTTTGTTTTCATTTTCATTTATCATTTCATTGAAAACAAAAACAAAACACATGCTATTGGTATAACCGTTCCAGCTGTCTTTTGGGCCTTTTATGAATGGTACATCTTTTTTAATCCTTTTATTTTAACTGATTTGTGTCTTTGAAAGTAAATTTTGTTTCATTTATATAACATCTAGTTGGATCATATGTGTTTTAAACTAATCTTCCAATGTCTGACTTTTGATTGAAATGTTTAGTTCATTCATTTTAAGTCTCATTACTGGTTAGGCAGGATTTATTTATGCCAAATTGGTACTTGTATATTTTATTTCTTTTTTTTCTGTTTTCTTCCATTACTTCTTTCTTTTGTTTTAAATAGACATAGTCTAGTATATCACTTTTCTTTCCTTGTTGTTTTCTTTACTTCCTATTTTTGGATTATTTCATAGTGATTGCCCTGGGAATTATATTTGCAACTTAATTTAAAACAATCTACTTCATATTAACATCACCTTAGTTTCAATAGTATACAATATTTTCCTCATTAACTCTATAACTTTCTTCCTTCCATGGTTATTATTACAATACAAATTATATCTTTATACATTATAAACCCAACCCTAAATAAAACCTAAAGAAGTACTTACTTGTAGTAAAGTGAACTTCAGGAGATGTTTTGACCTCCAAAGCCATGGGGAATGTAATGAACCCTCTAAAACTAATTCGGTCTGGTATATCCCAAAGAAGACAACGGATTTTTAGTTTGATTCAAAGTACATTAAAAATCACCACATAACCTACAAGTTATCATCAAGGTCCAGAAAATTCCACAGGACATTAGGAAAAGGAAATGTTAAATTGAAACCATGCAAGAAAATTTCCAACGTTTGACCCACTCACAAGTGGGCAATTCTTTCTCTGAAACAAAACAGACTTGTAGTAAACCCCATAAGCCATCCATACAATAAATGTTTACTATGTGTCTACTTATTGGCTATTGGGAAGTAAGAATGAGGTTTCTCTTCTCAAAGAAGTAACAGGCAAGTGTAGAAAATGTTGAGGAAAAAAATCAAGTTCTTAAGTACAACAAATGTAGGTGCTGTGAAAAGGATAGCACAGGACACATTGTGTACAAAGAATAGTCCCCTAACTCCCTGAGCTCAGTGAGGGCAGGCAGGGATCACTGCTAATAAGAAGTAACACAAAAGCCAAATCTTTAAGGATAAACAGGAAAAGGAGAAAAGCAGAAAAATGCACTATTGTCATAAAGCAGTCATACGCTCAAGGAGTCATGAGATAAAATGAAGTGCTTGGGGGAAATTTCAAGAAGCTTAGTTTGGATGAACAGAGGAGAACTGGGACTTCTTAAAGAGCAATGACACTGGTAATGTGTGGAAGAATCCAAACCACACAGTATCCAAGGACGATTTACTATCTGACATACTCAACTTTCTACATGTGTTTTTCTCACAATCCACAGGTGGAAATACAAACAATAAAAACAAAGTTGAAACTGAATAATAATAGAATGTTTTAAAGCACAGTCTTTTTACTTTGTTTCTTAATTTTGTTCATGATTTTATTCTGGAATATTGCATTTTCCTATTGCCTACATTTAAGCAAACAAATGTAAGAAAGCTCCAGTAAGTATTAGTGGAATTTATGTAAAATAGTGATCAAAGCCCAATGAAATACAGAAAGTTGAGGCTCAGGGGACTAAAATAGGGGCCAGTAAAGTCACATCAAAGGTATTTTGTTTGAGTCTGTGAAAGACAAACTCAGCAGAGACTCTCACTTCAAAGCCCCTCTGCTTTTCCAATGTTACACTCCATATGATACATTAGATGATTTTTTTGTAGCATTTTGCAGTCCCTGTATCCGATAGGTACAGAATTTCATAAATAATTGAAATCCACTCAAATATTACTACTTGTGAATGCATTTTTAACTATTTCCATTTTAGAAATGGACAAATATGCCTCCTGGTGGCAACCTGCAGGTGCATTTCAATTGTAGCTTCCACTTTACAGACATGACAAGGGTAAAGCCAATTTCAAAATTGTCCCTGAAGCATCAACTCTTTAATACCTTTCCCATAATAATATGACAGAAGGTTAGAACTCAAGGAAGATGCTACACTCAACATGAATAAAATCAGACGCCACAACCATGAAGCTATGATCATTTTTGCAAACCAACCAGAGAAACATTATAAAGCATCTTCCAGTAAAAATCCTGAAATTTTGTCGGGCACGGTGGCTCACGCCTGTAATCCCAGCATTTTGGGAGGCCGAGGCGGGCAGATCACAAGGTCAAGAGATGGAGACCATCCTGGCTAACACAGTGAAACCCCATCTCTACTTAAAAATGTGTGTGTGTGTGTATGCCGGGCATGGCAGCGTGCACCTGTAGTCCCAGCTACTGGGGAGGCTGAGGCAGGAGAATGGCGTGAACCCAGGAGGCGGAGCTTGTAGTGAGCTGAGATCGCGCCACTGCACTCCAGCCTGGGCGACAAATCGAGACTACGTCTCAAAAAAAAAAAAAAAAAAAAACATGAAAATTGTTAGGATTCCTAATAAGGCTTTGGAGATATTCAGTAGTTACAAAGTTTGGGATAGAGTGCCTTTGGTTTAAGATCCTTGTTTTTCTTTTAAGAGACTCAAAATTGCACTATAAAGTGGATTCTTCTAAATCTGCACAATAATTTGAGAAATACTGACAACATTCTTGGTATGATTAAAAAGTGACAGAGTAAGGAAATCGTTTTACTCGGCTAACAAAACTGGAATATAAAGAATAAGTTCCTACAATTATTTCTCCATTATATATTCTTAAATTATGTTTTTTGAAACCTGCTTTCTATTTCTGTCTTTAATTCATGTAGTTGATCCCATTGTACTCAAAATTGCAATATAAACACAAGATATATGAAGGGACATCTCTGAACCTGGTCACACCAAAGGATGAAGAGTTTGAAAATATATTTTCTTAGCAAAAATTAGATAATGTCTATTGCAAGATTACAGTCTTTCTGAAATGAAACTTAAATGACCGTCAGAATGTATTTTGGAAATAGGTTTGTATTAATCCGTTCTCACACTGCTATGAAGAAATATCCAAGACTGGGTGATTTATAAAGAAAAAACGTTTAATCGACTCAGTGCCACATGGCTAGGAAGCCTCAAGAAACTTACAATCATGGCAAAGGCACCTCTCCAGAGGGCATCAGGAGAGAGAATGAGTAACAGCAGCAGAAATGACAGACGCTTATAAAACCATCGTATGTTGTGAGAATTCACTCACTATCACGAGAACAGCATGAGGGAAACTGTTCCCATGATTCAGTTACCTCCACCTGGTCCTGCCCTTGACACGTGGGGATTATGGGAACTATGATTCAAGATGAGATTTGGTTGAGGACACAGCCAAACCATATCAGTGCTCAATGCCTCTACTTTAGGTAACAATTAGAATAGGTTAATCCCTTCTGTATTCTCCAATCCAGCTCCTGCCATAGCTCTGGAAAGATTTAAACATAATGAAGAATACATTTTAACTAATATGGGTAATTCTCCTTATTAGTCTTTAAATGAATATATGCTGTCAGCTGGATTCAGTGGCTGTTTGCTGTTTGTGAAAGCCGGAGATTAATAATTGCCTGCTTGAAAGAACAGGTTTATTCTCTGGCCTTACTGGCAGAATAAAAACATTAAAGGCTGAATGTTGAATTCATTGCTAACGATTAATTCCCCTGTATAATGCATGTGTTGTGGACATGTTGTGAGTGCAAATGGCCAGCATTCATATTAGTCTGAAATATCAGCTGTGTAAGTGATGTAAGCACTTGGCTGAAAATAGCCCCAATGTATACAACGGATGGAGTAGAAGACAGAAATGCATGATGGAGACAGGAACAACCCTCTAATTTAGCCACTTCTGCTATAATGTATAAAGAAAGTAAATAGTTTTGGATGGATTCTATTTAATCCCATACTTGTCAAAATTATTTCCTGTCCATTCTATACACACTACCTAACACTTGAAATATGCTGATTTTTATAGAAAAACAACGAATAACACAGGATTTAATATGAAAATTACGTGACCGAAACAATCAAGATTTAATAACAACTTAAGAAGGCTGGTTTGTAGCAGCATGTGTTAAATCATTTTGGAGTCATATGACTCTCTGAAACACATACAGTTAATTTATTATGAACAAAGCTGATGAAATAGTCATCACTATAGGCCTTCCATACAATCTCCTGTACTCTGTTAGTAATGTAGTTGTAAGGTGCTGCTATACTAGAGAACAAGAATAGACCAGAACATGTACAGCTGTCTGTATTCTCTCTCTGTTTTTAAAATATCCAGTGAAGGAATTACTGTTTAGAACAAAATTTTGCAAACTATGGCTGAAGGACCAAAGCTGTCCCACTGGCTGTTTTTGAAAATGGCTTTCTTGGAACACAGCCACACTTACTTATTTTGTGTTTCATCTATAACTGCTTTTGCACTACAAATGTAGAGCTGAGTAGTTGCAGCAGAGAGTGCATGGCCCAAAAAGCCTAATATATTTATTATCTGTCCTATTTTCGAAAAAGTTTGTTGACCCTAGTCTAGAACTTGTAGATAACATTGGATTGTACCTACTCACCATCACTGCATCCGCTGATAGTAATCAAGACCCAAGGAAGTTGAGGCCATAAACTTCAGTGAAGCATCTCTAAACTAGAAACTTCTGTAAGAGTATCTCTAAGATAAAAACATTTCATCTCCACATTATTGATTGCCTACCATGGTTCTGACATCAAATGATGTACCAGAATTAGAAAAGACATGCATAGGCTTATATCATAGAGTTATATGCTTGTAAAGAGGACATATATTCAACACATAATTACATAAATACTTACTCATTTTTAAAGTGGCATTTCAAAATGATTCAGAGCACAATAAGAGTTATAACCTTGTCTGGGTTGGGTTAAGGGGTAGTGACAGGAATGAAAATGATACCTGAAGAATGAGTAAGTCAGAGTGGGAGTATGTCAAACAGAGGTCAGCATATGCAGGGACCTGAGTTAGGGAGAAGTTTGATAACTTCCAACAAGAAAAGCCATATGATATACAGCCAAACAAAAAAGAGAAGTATGTATTAAAATAATGTCTATAGAGATCTAAAATATTATCTCTAGAAATGTACCCACATCGTGGGCTCCCCAGAGTTTTTTAGCCTCTAAGAGTTTTACTGTAAAATCTCACTATACATTTTTTCTTTCTTTCTTTCTTTCTTTCTTTCTTCTTTCTTTCTTTCTTTCTTTCTTTCTTTTCTTTCTTTCTCTTCTTTCTTTCTCTTTCTTTCTGTCTCCTTTCTTTTCTTTCTGTCTCCTTTCTTTTCTTTCTCTCTTTCTTTCTTTTTTCTTTCTTTTCCTTCCTTCCTTCCTTCCTTCCTTCCTCCCTCCCTCCCTCTCTCCTTCTTTCCTCCTTTCTTTCTCTTTCCCTCTTTCTTTCTTTCTCTTTCCCTCTTTCTTTCTTTCTTTCTTTTTTTCTTTTTTGACAGGGTCTCACTCTCACTCTGTTACCCAAGCTCAAGTGCAGTGGCACCATCAGGGCTCACTGCAGCCTTGTTGGCCTTCCTGGGCTCAGGTGATCCTGTAGGGCTCAGCCTCCCAAGTAGAGAAGCTGGGACTACAGGCATGCACCACCACACCCAGCCAATTTGTGTGTGTGTGCATATATATATATATATATATATATATATATATAGAGAGAGAGAGAGAGAGAGAGAGAGGAGAGAGAGAGAGAGAGATTGGGGTCTTGCCATGTTGCCCAGGCTGATCTCAAACTCCTGTGGTCAAACAATCTGCCCACCTCGGCCTCCCAAAGTGCTGGGATTACAGGCATGAGTCACTGCTCCCAACCACTATGCATTCAGAAAGAATGAGAAATCGTGAAGTCATGACCACTCACCTCTGATACCAACCTTGACAACGTCTCCAAGATAATTTATAAAGTTGTGTTGAAGTAAAGGGAATGGGCTTTGAATGTCTGCTGGTAACTTTGACCCACATGCTCTCGCAGTTGATGCTTGGCAGAGATCTCTCTCTTTGCTGATTTAAAGTTAACAGAAGACCTTTGGGGACTGTGGAGAGGGGACTGAGCCTAAAATACCCCACTGGACTGCTTGATGAAAACTGGAGACTGATCTTACAAAAAAGAATCTTCCTGCCTAGTCCAGTTTCCAAGCTCTAAGAAAAGTTGCAGAAATAAAAGTATTCATCATTGTACCTTGAATCAGTTGTCATTTTAGCACCCAACAGTTTTCTCCTTTCTACCTTCTGCAGATTAATTACGTGAAAAAGTTTGTTGAAATAGTTCAAAGGATGAGTTCCTGAATCCAATCCCAGAAACCTGTGAGGAACAAAGGAATAATAACTGTAGTAGTAATTCAAGTAATGTGTCTTTAATCTTATCTGAACTGTCAGGTTAGGCAAGCTTATTTGCTGTACTTGGAGAGAGAGCTTCCAAAAGTGATTGCCTTCTTCAGGTATAATTCTCTCTTCACATTTGTTTAAAAGATTATGTTAAGTGAAATAAAACAGGTACAGAAAGACAAGTACCACATAATTTCACTTGCCTGTGGAATCTAAAAAAGATCTCATGGAAGTAGATAGTAGAATGTTGGTTAACAGGGTCTAGGGCAGTGGTGATGGAGAGGGTAAGAGAGATGTTGGTCAAAAGATACAACATTTTAGTTAGCCAAAAGGAATAAATTCAAAAGATCTATTCTACAACAGAGTGACTACAGTTAACAATATATTATATTCCTAAAAAATGCTAAGATATTAGTAAGTGTTCTCACCACAGAAATGACAACTGTGATGTATTGGCTTTGTTTGGTCATTCTGCAAGGTATATGTGTTTCAGAATGTCATGTTTTATATGACAAATATATATCATTTTATCACTCTTTAAAACAACAAATTTAATTTAAAAATACAGAAATACCCTAATTCAGATAGATTTTATTTTCACGTTGAATTCTCACAATTTTGGACTTTAATTACAGCTACTTTGAAAGAACTTGTCTATGTTATAACTGCACCATACCAATCTGGTTTAATCATCATGTAGCAAAGTTGAAAGTTGTTTTTCAGTTGCCAGGGACCTCCAAGTTGAAGATCACATAAGCTAAGCATGCCCAGATGAACAATGTGCAGAACCTAAGTGCTAGGACTGAGAAGTAGGGACCGAATTAGGAAGCAGCACAAGGCAAGATCAGGATCCAGTCAGATTATGCATTCTGGCTTCACCTCATTGCAAGATCCAGTCAGAGCATACCTCATGACCTTATCGTCATAAACCCAACACATCCCCCAGCTTGGGTAGATGGATTTGAGCATTTCCTAGTCTTCTTTTCAGCTGCCACACAATAAACTGCAAAATTCTGGTCTTTGTCTTTCTGTTGTTTGCGCAAATGAACCCAGTTTAGTTTGGTTATAATGTCATCTGATTTTATTCAACTGTCCTCCATAATTCCTTTCATTATTTCCTTTGTCCTCCTTTTTCTCTTTGTCCCCATTTTCCCAAGTAACACTCTGTATTCCAGGAGTTACCATAGAAATATGTGAAAAGATGGTATCTATTTTTTAACTTGCTGTACAGTTGAGAAAGGACTGCTGAATTCTGTTGGCTTCTCTTACAAGTTCTAAGAGAAAGTGGTCAGCCCTAGACTATGGAATGCTCTAGGTATATAAAAGGCAGCACTAGGAAATTCCAAATGCATGCCTTCCAGGGGCTCCTGAGACCCACTAGCAGCTGTGTGGAAAAAATAGTGTTGTATGGCAGTGTTAAAAAAATATATATATGGAAGTGGAGATCATGGCGGATGGGAGGCAGGATTAGATTGCATCTCCTGACAGAGCAGTGAATGGGGGCTCACCCTCTGAATTTTAGCTCCAGATCGACTGCAAGAACAAACCAGCAATCCCAAGAGGACCCACAGACCATCTGAAGGAAGCGGATTGCTCCTGCAGGACCTTGGAGACCCCCTTAAAACTGTGAGTGCCCCAACTGCAGAAGTGGAAAAGGGAGACTCTTGTCTCCAAAACACACACACCCACTGGAGAAGCTGAAAGTCTGTTTGCAGGCAAAGTTTCTGACTTTACCTGAAGTCGAGTCAATTGGAGAGCCCAGCAAAATACAGGGATAGAGGAAGCAGCAGAAAGGCCCTGGGAGCTCACTGGATCCCCTCACAGGCCATTCCTGCCTGGCACCACAGGTATCCAATGGGAGAAGAGCATTTTTAGAAGAGCTAAAACTACAAGAAAGAAGGAAATCTCTAGCAGAACTTTGTAACAATTTAATGGGGTAAGAAGCCTCGTGGACAGAACTTGGGGGAGAGTGCAAATCCAGTGTGCAGAATCCACAGATAAGGGAAGAACCAAGCCCTTTTCTTTCACAGCTGGGAGGTAGAGAGCCTGGGACAGGCTTTCAAGTCCATATCGCTCTCCACCTGGAAACAGTCTGGGGGCCGTTGGGGGTGGGGAGCATGGTGGGAGTGAGACCGGCCCTTCAGTTTGCATGGGAGCTGGGTGAGGCCTGTGACTGCCAGCTTTCCCTTACTTCACTGACAACCTGCATGACTCAGCAGAGGCAGCCATAATCCTAGGTACAAACTCCAGTGATCTGGGAATCTCATCCTCACCCCTGACAGCAGCCGCACCAAGACCTGCCCAAAGAGAGTCTGAGCTCAGACATGCCTAGCCCCACCCCCACCTGATGGACCTTCCCTAACTACCCTGGTAGCAGAAGACAAAATGCATATAATCTTGGGAGCTTTAGTGTCTCGCCCACCACCCATTTCCTCCCCTTACTACCATGGCTGATGCTCTCTGGAAAGCGCCACCTCCTGGCATGAGGCCAACCAGCACAAAAATAGAGCATTAAACCAACAAAGCTATGAACCCTCACAGAGTCCATTGTGCCCCACCCTCCCCCGCGCCACTTTCACCAAAATAGGTGCTAGTATCCATGGCTAAGAGACCCGTAGACTGTTCAAATCACAGGACTCTGTGCAGACAACTCCCAGTACCAGACTGGAGCCAGGTAGTCTCGCTGGGTGGGTAGACCCAGAAGAGAGACAACAATCACTGCAGTTTGGCTCACAGGAAGCCACATCCATAGGAAAAGGGAGAGAATACTACATCAAGGGAACACCCTATTGGACAAAAAACCTGAACAACAGCCTTCAGCCCTAGAGCTTCCCTCTGACAGAGCCTACCCAAATGAGAAGAAACCAGAAAACCAACCCTGGTAAAAACAAGGCTCTTCAACACCCCCAAAAAATCACACTGGTTCACCAGCAATGGATCCAAACCAAGAAGAAATCCCTGATTTACCCAAAAAAGAATTGAGGAGTTTAGTTATTAAACTAATCAGGGAGGGACCAGAGAAAGGCAAAACCCAATGCAAGGAAATGCAAAATATGTTACAAGAACTGAAGGGGGAAACACTCAAGGAAATAGATAGCTTAGAAAAAATTAAAAATTCAGGAAATGTCACACACACTTTCAGAAATGCAAAATGCTCTTCAAAGTCTCAGCAATAGAACTGAACAAGTAGAAAAAAGAATGTCAGAGTTTGAAGACAAGGTCTTTGAATTAACCCAATCCAACTAAGACAAAGTGAAAAAGAACAAGAAAGTATGAACAAAGCCTCAAAGAAATCTGGGATTCTGTTAAACAACCAAAACGAAGAATAATCAGTGTTCCTGAGGAAGAAGAGAATTCTAAAAGCTTGGAAAATATATTTGGGGGGAACAATCAAGGAAAACTTTCCCAGCCTTGCTAGAGACCTAGACATCCAAATACAAGAAACACAAGAACACCTGGGAAATTCACCACAAAAAGATGAATTGGGACATTGTCAACAGGTTAGGGACAATAGGGATATTGTCATCAGGAAAGATTCTTAAGAGCTATGAGACAGAAGCAGCAGGTAACCTATAAAGGAAAACTTTTCAGATTAATAGTCTCAGCAGAAACCCTACAAGCTAGAAAGAATTGGGGCCCTATCTTCAGTCTCTTCAAATAAAACAATTATCAGCCAAGAATTTTGTATCTAGTGAACCTAAGCATCATATACGAAGGAAAGATACAGTCTTTTTCAGACAAACAAATGCTAAGAAAATTTGCCATTACCAAACCACCACTACAAGAACTGCTAAAAAGAGCTCTAAATCTTGAAACAAATCCTGGAAACACATAAAAATAGAGCCTGTTTAAGGCATAAATTACACAGGACCTGTAAGACAAAAATATAAGTTAAAAAGCAAAAACAAAAAACAAAAAAGCAAAGTACACAGGCAACAAAGAGAACAACAAATTCAAAGCTACCTCATACTTCAATACTAACATTGAATGTAAATGGCCTAAATGGTCTACTTAAAAGATACAGAACAGCACAATGGATAAGAACTCACCAACCAAATATCTGCTGCCTGCAGGAGACACATGTAGCACATAAGGACTCACATAAACCTAAAGTCAAGGAGTGGAAAAGGGCATTTCGTGCAAATGGACACCAAATGGGAGCAGAGGTAGCTATTCCTATATCAGTCAAAACAAGCTTTAAAGCAACAGAAGTTAAAAGAGACAAACAGGGACATTATATAATGGTAAAAGGCCTTTTCCAACAGGAAAATATCACAATCCTAAACATATATTCACCTAACACTGGAGCTCCCAAATTTATAAAACAATTACTAATAGACTTAAGAAACGGCATAGACAGCAACACACTAATAGTGGGGGACTTCAACACTCTACTCACAGCCCTGGACAGGTCATCAAGACAGAAAGTCAAAAAAGAAACAATGGATTTAAACTATACCTTGGAACAAATGGACTTAACAGATATATATAGAACATTTTATGCAACAACTGCAGAATGCACAATCTATTCAACAGCACATGGAACTTTCTCCAAGATAAACCGTATGACAGGCCATAAAACGAGCCGCAATAAATTTAAGATAATTGAAATTACATCAAGCACTCTCTCAGACTGCAGTAGACTAAAACTGGAAAGCAACTGCAAAGGGAACCTTCAAAACCATGCAAAATATGGAAATTAAATAATCTGCTCCTAAATGAACATTGGGTCAAAAACAAAATCAAGATGGAAATTAAAACATTCTTAAAACTGAATGACAGTAATGACACAACCTATCAAAACGTCTGGGATACAGCAAAGGTGGTGCTAACAGGAAAGTTCATAGCCCTAAATGCCTACATCGAAAAGACTGAAAGACCACAAACTGACATTCTAAGGTCACACCTCAAGGAACTAGAGAAACAAGAACAAACCAACCCAAACCTAGCAAAAGAAAGGAAGTAACCAAGATTAGAGGAAAACTAAATGAAATTGAAACAAAAGCAAATGCAAAAGATAAATGAAACAAAAAGTTAGTTCTTTGAAAAGATAAATAAAATTGATAGACCACTGGCAAGATTAACCAAGAAAAGAAGAGAGAAAATCCAAATAACCTCACTAAGAAAGAAAACAGGAGATATTACAACTGAAATGACTGAAATACAAAAGATCATTCAAGGCTAATATGAACACCTTTACACACATAAACTGGAAAACCTAGAAGAGATGGATAAATTATTGGCAAAATACAACCATCCTAGCTTATATCAGAAAGAACTAGATAACCTGAACAGACCATTAACAAGCAGCAAGATTGAAACAGTAAGTAAAAAATTACCAACAAAAAAAGGCCAGGACTAGACTGAATCACAGCACAATTCTACCATACATTCAAAGAAAAATTGGTACCAATCCTTTTGATGCTATTCCACAAGATAGGGAAAAAAGGAATTCATTCTATGAGGCCAGCATCACCCTAATACCATAACCAGGAAAGGACATAATCAAAAAAGAAAACTACAGACCGATATCCTTGATGAACATAGATGCTAAAATCCTTAACAAAATACTAGCTAACAGAATCCAACAACATATCAAAAAGATAATCCACCATGATCAAGTGGGTTTCATACCGGGAATGCAGGGATGGTTTAACATATGCAAGTCAATAAATGTGATATACCACATAAACAAAACTAAAAACAAAAATCACATGATCATTTTAGTAGATGCAGAAAAAGCATTTGACAAATCCCAGCATATCTTTACGATTATAACTCAGCAAAATCGAAATACAAGAGACATACCTTAATGTAATTAAAAGCTACCTATGACATACTCATAGACAACATAATAGTGAATGGGGAAAAGTTGAAAGCATCCCCTTTGAGAACTGGAACAAGACAAGGATGCCTACTCTCACCACTCCTCTTCAACATAGCACTGGAAGTCCTAACCAGAGCAGTCAGACAGGAGAAAGAAATGAAGGGCATCCAAATTGGTAAAGAGGAAGTCAAACTGTCACTATTTGCTGATGATGCAATTTTTTACCTTGAAAACCTTAAGGACTCCTCCAGAAAGCTCCTAGAAATGACAAAAGAATTCAGCAAAGTTTCCATATACAAGATTAATGTACACAAATCAGTAGCTCTTCTATACATCAGAGAATCAAATGAAGAACTCCACCCCTTTTACAGTAGCTAAAAAAAAAAGAAAAAGAAAAAAAGAAAAATAGGAATATACTTAACCAAGTAGTCAAAAGACCTCTATAGGGAAAACTACACAACACTGCTGAAAGAAATCAAGATGACATGAACAAATGGAAACACATCTCATGCTCGTGGATGGGTAGAATCAATATTGTGAAAATGACCATACTACCAAAAGCAGTCTACAAATTCAATGCAATCTCCATCAAAATAACACCATCATTCATCACAGAATTAGAAAAAAAAATCCTGAAATTCATATTGAACTAAAAAAGAGTCCACATAGTCAAAGCAAGCCTAAGCAAAAAGAACAAATCTGGAGGTATCACAGTACCTGATTTCAAACTATACTATAAGGCCATAGTCACCAAAACAGCATGATACTAGTACCAAAATAGGCACATAGACCAATGAAACAGAATGGAGAACCCAGAAATAAACCCAAATACTTATAGCCAAATGATCTTCGACAAAGCAAGCAAAAACATAAAGTGGGGAAAGGACACCCCTTTCAACAAATGGTGCTGGGATAATTGGCTTGTAGGAGAATGAAATCAGATCCTCATCTCTCACTTTGTACACAAATCAGCTCAAGATGGACTTAAACCTAAGACCTGAAACTACAAAAAATTTAAAAGATAACATTGGAAAAACCCTTCTAGACATTAGCTTAGGCAAAGACTTCATGACTAAGAACCCAAAAGCAAATGCAATAAAAACAAAGATAAATAGCTGGGGCCTAATTAACTTAAGAGCTTCTGCATGGCAAAAGGAACAGTCAGCAGAGTAAACAGACAACCCTCAGAGTGGGAGAAAATCTTCACAATCTATCCACCTAAAAAGGGACTAATATCCAGAATCTACAACAAACTCAAACAAATCAGCAAGAACAAAACAATCCCAACAAAAAGTGGGCTAAGGACATGTATAGACAATTCTCAAAAGGCGATATACAAATGGTCAAAAAACATACGAAAAAATGCTCAACATCACTAATGATCAGGGAAATGCAAATCAAAACCACAATGCGATACCACTTCACTCCTGCAAGTATGGCCATAATAAAAAAATCAGAAAAATAGTAGATGTTGGCATGGATGTGGTGAAGAGGGAACACTTACACTGCTGGTGGGAACGTAAACTAGCACAGCTGCTATGGAAAACAGTGTGGTGTTCTTAAAGAACTAAAAGTAGAACTACAATTTGATCCAGCAATCCCACTACTGGGTATCTAACCAAAGGAAAAAATGTCATTATTTGAAAAAGATATTTGCACACACATGTTTCTAGAAGCATAATCCACAGTTGCAAAATCATGGATCCAACCCAAATGCCCATCAATCAATGAGTGGACAAACTGTGGCATATATATATATGATGGAATACCATGAGGTCATAAAAAGGAATGAATTAACAGTATTTGCAATGACCTGGATGAGATAGAGGACTATTATTCTAAGTCAAGTAACTCAGGAATGGAAAACCAAATATCATATGTTCTCACTGATATGTGGGAGCTAAGCTATGAGGATGCAAAGGCATAAGAATGATGCAATGGACTTTGGGGACTTGCGGGAAGAATAGGAGGAAGACAAAGGATAGAAGACTACAAATAGGGTGCAGTGTATACCACTCGGGTGATGGGTGCACCAAAATCTCACAAATGACCACTAAAGAACTTACTCACATAACCAAATACCACCTGTACCCCAATAACTTATGGAAAAATAAAAATTAAAAAATATATATACACACACATATATTTGTGACATTCATTAAAGATGGTAAGGAAGACTATTCAAGGGGGGCTACTACAATGGAGTTTTTTAGTTGTGAGGGGCGATTGGGCTTAACTTTGCATATAAAGAGGAAAAGTAGAAGTGTATAGCCAAGGAGAAAGGTTGGGGAGCTGAGGGTCAGTGGATGGAAAATTACTAGCAGGAAACATCAAAGCTAGGGGAATACTTGCCAGACCTACTCAAAATGAATCTTGCTGAAGCAAGGCCAATGTTAAGAGATACTGAAGGTGGGGAAGGAGGAATTTTATTAGATAGCCAGGGTAGGGGATTTACACTAAAGTGACCCAGCAAGAGTCTTGCTAAAACTGAACTAAACAGTCCAAGGACAGAGCACGAAGTAGGCCCTCCTCAAAAAGGGATCTCAGAGCAGCTTGTCTCAAGTTTGATTAGAGAAAAGAGGTTTTTTTCAGCAGTTTTCATGAAATATTTTCTACAGGCATGAAGGAACCAAGCATTACAGATATGGAGTGACCTGAAGGGTGTATCTTATTGTGTGTTTCTCACTCAAGCGATAACCATTACTGGTTCCTGAAGCTGGTTTCCTGGCTTGAGCAAAAGGAGAAGGGTAATACAGTAGTCAGCAAAGTCTTCTTCAGACACCGAATACATGAAACTGCACACATGCTCACATATGGCGGCCTACACATGTGCATACATACACACACTGTTTAACAGCTGCCATACTGAATGGAGGGAGCAGCATATGAAAAGGGACTCAGCTCTGGTTATCTATATACAAACTGATGAGATCACACAGGAAAAGTAGATACAATCAAGTACATTTTCTGTTATTCTTAATCCTCTGCTCTAAGCCTATTTGTGAAGGCAACCACTTTTATAAGCAATAGCCACAAATCTCATATTTTCTTTGTTCAAATTCAGTCAAGTTGCTTTTTCTTTTTTATTAATTGTTAGAACCTGGAGAAGTAATTGTATTATTAATACTTGTATGAATAAACTGATGAGTAGTTGGCCTTGGAGAACATGTTGAGTATTAGCCTCTGAAATCTGTACAACTGCCCCAGACACAAACACTTTAGTAGTTGTCTGTCAGATATGACAGGTAATATGCCACCATATCACAGAACACCAATGTCTTGGGTCTACTCCTTTGATTCACTTTGGAGACTGTCAGCTTGTCAGTTCTGCAGCAAAAGCAACAAGAGGAATATGGACTGAAATTCTCCTTAGGCCATCACATGATAAAATCCTTTTTTTTTTTCAGAATAATAAAATGTATTCTCATTGAAACAACTGATTTAAATTAAACATCTTAAATATTCTCTTGTTGAAATGACTGAAATTAGTCTTGTTACTTTAATTTGTGGCAAGTCCATAGGGGGAATTGCAAATTCCCATGGTTTTGAACAAATGCCTAAAAGGCAAGACTTTTCCAATTGTAGATCTTTTTGTTAGTTAAATCAAAACTTACCAGGGGGGAAATTGTACCAATATACTGGAGATGAATCAAAGTTATAAAATTATATAAGCAGGAGAACACAACTTAATGAGAGACAGTGAGCCAGAGACTTATTTTGATGGATTCTTAGAGATGACAGGTCTAAACAATAAACAATGAAGCTCGATTTTAGACTTCAGAAAATATAGTATGATTTATGAATTCACAGGTAAAAGCAAGAACGCCGTCACCACCCTAGAAGAAAATTTGTAATAGTATTTGAGGTATCTCTTCTAAAGGCAGTGGAAGTAGATAGACACACACAGGTGTGACATAGCTACTGAAATTATTCCTAGAATAAGATAAACTATAAATCAATCATTAGGCCAGACTTATCAAATAAGTGTGCTATCTTCTTAGAGGAATGAGTCAAGCCTTTCTAATCTGTCAAAATATATTCTAACTACCAATTATTCTTGTGCTTCTTGTTAAGACTAACAAAAGTAGTGTTAAAAATCCAAACTGATTTACTGAGTGCCTACACAATACTAGATAATTGTTTGGATTTCTAAGTCATAAACAAAAGTTACTGCATTTGTTCCCAGGAAGCTTACAATGCAGAAAAGAGACCTGCATTCAGATAAAGCAAAACAATTGAACATGTCTTCTATTGTAATGGAATAAGAACAGGAAGTAATGACGGCATAGTAGATGGAACTTCTGGATCTTACTGAGGGGTTATCAGGGAGGGCTTCCCAGAGGAGTGAGTGCAAACATCATGGGGGGCTTGGGAGAAGTAGTAAATAGAGATTCACAAGTGACATTATCGTGCAAGTGTATTTCCAACTGTGTTATGCCAATAAAGGAACCAGATGATGATTTTCTAGAACATGTTGAAAACTAATTTTGAGGTCATAATATCCTTCTATTTGAAGTCAAATATTGTGAAAAAATGAAATATTCATTATATTTAGAAATGAATGAAATTGATCAAATTCAAGCAACACTGCTAAAAGACAGATCTCTTTCTCCCTTTCTATATATACATGCACACACATGTATGTATATACAAATACATATATGTGATAATAGACATTAAAGAGAAGATATGAAATATAAAGTAGTGACTGATTTTGAAGTTTTAACCAAATACAAAAGACTGTTTTAATGTCAATAAATTATAAAGTGTATATGTGATTAAAAATTTCTAAAAATAAATAAATAAGTATATGATCAAATTATCTCAAGAAAAAAATAGGTACCCTGAATTGATTAATAGGCATTAAACTAAATAGGTAGTACAAGTTTTTCCCTTTTTCTGGTCTTCAATGACACCATGTATAGATACTACTACAAGCAAGTTTTAGCAAACTTCCCTAGTTTACCTTTGACTTTCACAAATTTTTCCAGAGAATAGAAATGGGGGGAAAGTTATCCAACTTATTTTAGATTTATATAATTAAAATGACAAAACTAGACAAAGACAGTTCAAAACAGATAGATTATTTCACTTGTAAGCATAGCACCAAATCCTTAGATACATTAAATTGTATTTGTAAATTGACTTCAACATTGTGTAATAATTTATATATTAGGACTGAAAAAGTTATCCACGTTATTCATTAAGAGAGTGAAGAATGCATATGATCATCTTTAAAGAGACAGAAAAATCTTCAAATAAATTCTGCTCACAATCATTAAAAATAAAAAAGTAAACTTTAGAAGTTGGTAATAGAAAAAAAGTTCTTAGAATTATTTACCAAAATCCTACAGCAGACAACACACCTAATGGTGAGTATTAAGAAGATTTTCCAATAAAGGAAATATATCTGCTCTTATTGCTGTTCTTGTGCCTTTAAATTTTGCTTTTTCAATATTTATTCATCTCTTCTGAAACTCCTACTAGACATAGGCTGCCACTTAGCATCATATAGTCATTCACTTTAATCCTCATTTTTTACTCTTTCCTTCTCTTTAATTCTGTTTATACTATAGAAAGGTTTAGATCTATCTTCAGGCACAATTATTCTTTTTATGGTTTATTAGTCTCTTTTTTAAAGCTCTCTATTGAATGTTCCCCTACATATTATTTATTGTCTTATTGGTAGAATATTTGTTTTCAAAATTATTTCTACTTTTTAATCCATAACATGCTGTTTATGTCTTTTAGAGTCTATTCACCCTTGTAATCAGTTAGACATTTTACTTTTAATTCAGATCATTCTGTTGTCTCAAGGACAAGGTTTCAAGTATTCTTACATGTTTCATGTACTCACTTTCCATTGTGGTGGTTTCTTTCCCTGATTGCTTTTCAAGTGAAGCAGTCTTAATGACATCTGATACAGACTCTTGACTTGATTTCCCTCCTCATATGAGCTGTGAGACCATTTCTTTGTCCATTTCTATTTTGATGATGCATTCTAAATTCTTGCATTCCATTATTTTTACCATGTCTATATGTTAGGAGTGGCTTTTGAATCAGCTCAGAACTCCATATTGAACGGTTAATATATGCCAGACTGTTTGATACCACTTTCAAAACAACCAGCCAAAATTCAGTTACAGCTGTTGGGCTAGACTCTGTCAGGACATAGCCAGAAGTATACTCACCCTGACCCTCATAAAGGTCAAGCTTCAGAAAACCCTCTTTTACATGGGCTGCATTCACAGTCCTGTAAAATTCAAAAAAGTGAGGTGTTTTATGTGGTTTTCTTAAAAATAAATAAGTAAAAAAGAAAAAGACCCCCTCTTTCCAATTGTATGCTTCAGGTCCCAGAAAATCTGGAACTTCCCCCTGGGTATGACTTCTGAGAAACTAGAGATTCAAAAAAATTCTAAATATGCAATAAGTGATTAGCAGCTATAGAACTATTGAAACTGCCCACTATAACTGAAAATCTCAAATTCACAAAATATTTTTAAGATGGAAAGAGAAATATATAATCACAAATGAATATTAAAAGATGGTATGATTAAGAGAGAATTAGGAAAAGTATCCCATAATGAATTGAAATCTCAAGAACGTGCCAACAAAGAGAATATATATATGTGTGTGTGTATATATATATATATGTAGTAGTCCATTTTCACATTGCTGATAAGATATATCTGAGACTGGGTAATTTATAAAGAAAAAGAAGCTTAATGGACTCACAGTTCCATGTGGCTGGGGAGGCCTCACAATCATGGTGGAAGCCAAAAGGCACGTCTTACATGGCAGCAGGCAAGAGAGAATGAAGACCAAGTGAAAGGAGTTTCCCCTTATATAACCATCAGATCTCGTGAGACTTTTTCACTACCATGAGAATAGTATGGGGGAAACTGCCCTTATGATTCAATTATCCCCCACTGGGTCTCTCCCACAACACATGGGAATTATGGGAGCTACAATTCAAGATGAGATTTGGGTGGGGACACAGCCAAACCCTATCTATATCTATATCTATCTAATCATCTGTCTGTCTATACATATATATACACATATATATTTGTTAAAATTATGTCCATGATACAAAAAAGAAATAGAAAGTCAACAACCTAAAGAGAAGACACACCAACTCAAATCCTATTTTAGTTCATTCCTTTAGAGTCAGAAAAATAATCTTTATTATAGAAATGTATTTGAGACCTCAAACAATGATAAAATTAAGATTTCCAGTGAGCATGTCAGGAAGAAGCACATAAAAAGATACTGAAGAGACTGCAAATGTAGTATCATAGTCTGAACAATTTTAAAAATGGGGGAGAAAGAATGAGCTCAGAAAATGGAAGATTAAGCAAATGTTCTGATTTTTCAAAATGAGTAGAGAAGTCATTTGAGAAAATTACAGTCAGGCGAGGAGAAACTATTCTAGCAAAACTCTAAATAATCAAAGAATATGAATGGATTTTTTTAAGTATATGGAAATTTTTATAATATAGTTGAACTCTGCTAAAGTACATAATGACAAACTTGACTCATTCATATATTGGATGCAATTGCTAAGAGGCTCTTAGGTGGCAGTAGATTCACTGTATTAACACTGAGACACAGGATATCATGGGAATTTCTATGCAAGATAAAACACAAATAAGGTGATTTGAAGCAGTTTTCTTTTTTCAGTTCTGTTGAAACCTGGGTAAGCTGATGCTGGAATCCCTTGTAGCTCTGTTTAAGGTTTTTTAATGATATCTGGGGCATTTGGGGTTTTGTTTTTCTTCCCAAATTTAAAAGCATTAAAGGCAGATTTTTCAAACTTGTAAGTGAAGCAGCTGGAGGAAAAGCTAATTTAGTAGGCAACAAAATCAACATTCATTTATTTAGGTCAAAACAAGAGATAAAATTAGAAATGATCATAAAAGCATTCTCTTTGATGTCCAAGAATATACCAGTGTGGGACAGTGGCTATATACAGCACTTGTCAAAATAGAGGTTTCACATAAGCCAAGAAAAGAATGATGCCACTGGTCCAAACTAATATTTGAGAAAATGCCCTAATCACGGGGAATGAAATCTCTTTGTTGTTGCAATGGGCAGACCACACCTGTGAAGTGGATTTAAATTTTGGTGGTCCACATTAATAGGGACAGTGAAGAACTGGAGAATAGTCATACAAAGGGTGTATTAGTCCGTTTTCACACTGCTATGAAGAACTGCTCAAGTCTGGGTAATTTATAAAGGAAAGAGGTTTAATTGACTCACAGTTAAGGACGGCTGAGGAGGCCAAGAGGCCTCAGGAAACTTACAATCATGGCAGAAGGTGAAGGGGAAGAAAGGCACCTTCTTCAGAAAGTGGCAGGAATGAGAAGTGCCTAGCAAAGTGGGAAGAGCTCCTTATAAAACCATCAGATGTCATGATAGCTCACTCACTATCACAATAACAGCAAGGGGAAAACTGCCCCCATGATCCTATTACCTCCACCTAGTCTCTCCCTTGACACATAGGGATTACGGGGATTATAATCCAAGATGAAATTTGGGTGGGGACACAAAGCCTAATAATATTGTAGGGTAAAGAAAAGAATAAATATTCATTTTTTGTTCTTTTGGTCAGATGTGGATGCTACACACAATATCTAAAAATTATGTGAGTGAGTTATTTCATCCAAAAAGAAGCAGCAGCAATGTAATAGAATTTTAAAACATGTTTAAAAATCAAGTTGATTAGCAATCAGAAAACTTCCATGCTGCTTCCTTTCTGTCTGAATAATTTGCCATTCTTCATAGACCATGGCAAAAAGTAAGCACTGGGTAGAACTCTCCAACAATCCCAAGAATGTGCTCTGCCAACTGTTATTTTCTAAACAGTTTGTGTGGACTTCCCTATTATAGTTTTTATTGCACGTGTATTGGCATTATGTGTTTATGGCTGTATTCCCCTTTAGAGTTGAGAGCAGAGACTGTATTTTATTCAAATTTACATGGAATCAAATTTTGGTTTAACTAAGCCAGCCCTTTTAAGCAATTAGAGCTCTTCAACAATGGAATAGCATGTGGTATTTTGACAGGAAGGACTCAGTTGTAAATGTTAAGGTAAAAATTCATCTTTCCAGTGTCTATTGAGAGGACTTTTCCAGCAGGTTGGATTGGGAAAGAGGTGGATATGAATAAAATGAAAGAAAACAAAGGGTTTTCTTCTAATTCTAAAATTCAGTGGTTTCCTTTCCACATCTCTCCCTCTGTCCTTCTCTTCCTACAGCATTTTTGGCACCCTGTTCCCTTTCCCCACCAACAAAATTGCAGTAGTCCATTTGGGCTGCTATAATAAAATCCCATAAACAAGGTAGCTTATAAACAATAGAAAATTTTTTCTTATGCTTCTAGAGGGTGAGAAGTCCAAGATGAAGGTGATGGCAGATTCTTTGTCTGCTAAGGGCCTACTTGCTTGTACATAAGTGGTGCCTTCTTGCTGTGTTCTTACATGGCTAAAGGGACTAGAGATCTATTGTAGCCTCTTATTTAAGGACACTAATTTCATTCATGAGGACTCTGCCAAGAACCTAATCACCCCCAAAAGACCATACCTCCTGATACCATCATCTTGGGTGTTAGGATTTAAACATATGAACTATCTAAACATATGTTAAATATGATTTCGGATTTAAACATATGTTAAATATGATTTCAGATTTAAACATAAATTTAAACATTTAAACATATAATAAAGATGGTCCTGATATAGGATTCTTTAGTATTAAGATCCTCACTGGTAACCAAAGGTTACTTGTTCTACTTCAATAAAACCACATTATGTGGACACATCTTCTAAGAGGCTCAACTATTTATAACAAATGGAACATATAGGTAAAAAGGGCTCTGGACATTGATTTAAAAGACCCTTGCCTGAAGATTATCCCAACCTACTCATTACATGAGCTTTGATAACTCACTTAGTTTCTCTGAATCTAATGCAGTTATTGAAAACCTCAAATAGTATTATTGTGAGAAAATCTGTATGGTGTTTTCTAAATATAAGTAGTACTCTCAGTATTATCTTCATGGTAATTCTGCCTTCAATGTCCTCAGCATATGGTGGGAGGGGTTTTTTGTTTGGACAGGAGTATATTCAGGACATAGTGGCTACATATAATACTGGCTTCTTTCCCTTTATTTGCCTATAAGATTATTGCACTCTCCCAGCAGAATGTAAGAAGGAAGTTTAGTATCATTTAGCTCACAGATTCTAAAGATACTTAACTTCTGGAATCATAGAAAATTGCATGTTTCTATTAAAGATCACTTTAATCACTCTTAATTCAGTGAAGAGAATTGTGACACACCACTCTGAAGAAGCCTGGCTCTCTATATAAAATCCGTTTGTCTTGTCAAAATGGACACAGAGATTTTGTACTTGTGTCTCAGGATCATCCACACCCTTGAAGTCTTACTCTACTTTTTAAAAGGTGCTTGTACTTGTTGCATCATTTGTAGGACCCAGTGCAAAATAAAAGCATGGAGTCTCTGGTTCAAAAATGATAAAAATTTCAAGATGGTGACATTAGAGTATTCAACTAAGCACTAGGCCTTTCTGGGCTTGGGGTCCTATGTAACTGCTTTGGTTAAAACCCATGAAGCCACCCTGCCAAGTGTCCACGCAACAATGAAGGTAAAATAGCTGTACACCACTATACAGGAAAATGAGCCTTTCTACCAACTGTGTAAACATTTGAATTAATGTAAAGAGAAATTTCTGAATAGCCACAAGACTTTAAGGAACTTCAAATACAATACAAACTACATAAGAACAATTCTGCTTTAACTCTCTCAAAGCAAAGTTGATTATCTACAGTTCTGTCTTTCAGCTGCAGACATAAACACCAAAAAAACTTGAGTTTCTACTAAATGACTCTTGTGTTTCACTAGAGGTGGTTTCAGTTCAGCAACAAGGTGACCTCACAGCAAAATATTGGTAAATATTTGTAAATGCTTTTGAGATAAAAAAAAAAATCCTTCTGTTAATATAAGTTACTAATTATCATAAAATTGACTCTGCTAGAGACTCTGTTAATCATTTTTTATCTTAATGGCAACAAAAGAGCAAAATGAGGAGTGGAGGAGGAAGAGGAAAAGAAGGAGGAGCAAGAAGGGGAAGAAAAGGAGGAGAAAGGAGGAAGAGAAGGAGGAGAAAGGAGGAAGGAAGGAGGAGAAAAAAGAGGAAGAGAAGGAGGAGGAAGGAAAAGGGGAAGGGGAAATTTCCAGGGGGAGACTTCAATGCTTGGACTACATTCATTACTTTTTATCAGTGATGCTAAATGCTAGAATCTGTGAACCAAATATTTCACTTTGTCATGGGTAATTCTATCTCAGCTACAAGCTGGAGGTTTTCAAAGTGTGTTTTACTTCACAGCAATTTTATTTTCATTAACAGAACCAATGCTGGTGTTTTTATAAACTTCTCAAGAGATGAGAATTCTGAAAAAAAGGCCTTGACTTTCTCATATTTTATAATAATATTCACTAATCCAATCATTCATCTGTTTTATTCTTCAATAATAATAAATATGGTTTAATTCAAAGATAAATTTAAAGAAGAGTGGAAAAATGTTGGTTCCTGAAATGCAGACAGACATTTAGGCAGTCTTCATTTGCTTGAAGAAACATTCAGACTTTAATTTAGTGGTAAGGATAATTGCTTAAAATTATTTTTCTCAAATGTCATCTTTATTTTGGTTGTAATTCCATGTTATACATTACAATTAGAATATCTATTATATATTCTGTATTAACTGCCAATGCTGGGCTTAGCCATACCTCATTCCTTATTTGACAGACATACTACGCACACATACTCACATATTCCACCTTAAAAAGAGGTTTAATAGAGATTGAACAATTATAGTATTATTACTTTATGAAAGAGCAACATCTTGATGCCATTGCCTCTACCACTGGTTTGTTTGGAAGACAATTTCAAATAACTTTTATGTTTAACATTTTGAAATGAAACAATTTTGAAAACAGGTACTTTCAGAGGTTCCACATTTTATTTAAAAGCCATAAAATCTCTACCTTTAATACACAGTGCTTCTAGCCTCTGAAAATAATATTTTATGTGACATGTGACTTAACCTTATTTTATCTAACAAACCTTTATTGAGGAGACACCATATGTGAATTCTGTGCTAAGAAGTTTTGATATAAATACTAAATGGGAACTTTTAGGTAAATAGAAGCCCTTTTCTTTTAGAACAAACAAAATTTGCTCTGTTCTAATATAATTTTTGGCATATTAAAATGGGCTGAAAGTTTAACAGTAATATTATGAAACATAAAAATTGATATCTTTCAAAATATTAACATGAATAAGAAATATGTTAAATAAATTTTAACAAAATAAACAAAGCCTCATGATAATTCTTTATATTTTAAGAAAAGTGATTATTTTCTTCTAGTGTCAATGCAGATGTTTTTACTTGATTTTTGATTACAGGTCAATTTTTCCTTCTAAAATTCAGCAAATAGTGAATGACTGGTATCTACGCAACCCACTTCCTGCTGCCAGTCATCCACTAATCTGCTTTCTGTAACTGTATATTTGTTTGTTTGTTCTAGACTGTTACAAGACAGAATCATATAGTATGCACTCTTTTTTGATGGGGGTGGATTGGACTTTTTCTCAGCATAGTTGTATTAAATTTCACTCATGTTGCTGCATGTGTCAATCATTCTGTCTTTTTTATTTCTATTAGCCCATTATAATATAATATCACAACTTAAACATTCATTCATTCGTCAATGAAGATTTGAGTTTTTTTTCCATAGTATTTTAACATTTTGGCAAAAATTCATTGGTCTGCTACCAAGTCATTATTTCAGATGTATAAACTGCTTCAAAAATGTCTCAGTCTGGTAAAATATCCCCTTTGTCATCTTGTGTAAGCATAATCTTTCCAAAAATAGTGCAGACAAAAAATAAATTTCCATTAGAATTTCATTCTTCAAAATATGGAGGATGTCTATAAATATGTTTTTTACAACAAACCTGTATATCTGATGAAATTATCAAACGAACCATATAAGACTGCTGTTTATATGACTGGATTCTTTAAAACATTACTAGAGTGAGAATTGATAAGTTAGATGATATTCTGGACAAAGTAGGTGTGAAATATAGCACGGATTGATATAACACAAAAGCTCAACAGGGACAGTAGGTGTGAAATATAGCAAGGATTGATATAACACAAAAGCTCAACAGGGACGGTGCTCTCACCCTTTAAGTCCTGTTAGGTATTATTATTAAGGACAATCACTGTGGAAACCCACGTTTTATTTTAATAGCCTATTTTGTTTCACTTGGATCGTAAGAAGATCAGCAGAACAAAGCCTATATGACAGTGGTTGAACAGGGCATAAAAGACCCCATCTTTAGCATAATCTGAGTCTGATGCATCCTGTTTCTGCCTCCCCCTACTTCTCCTTTACCTAGATATGCCAGGTCAAGCAAGGCCAAGATCAGGGCAAATAATCTAGCAATGAATTGGCGTACTCCCTTGACTCTGAGCCTGGAGAAATTGCAACAGATGAGACTATTCATCAGAAGTGTAACCTGTCACCTCTACCTTTCATGGAATCAAAAACATTCTCTCTAAGGCAGCTCTGTGTGTGTGTGTGTGTGTGTGTGTGTGTGTGTGTGTGTGTGCGTGCTTTGTTTGTTTTACTCTTCACAAGAATGGCATAGAAGAAACCAACACCTGTGTATCTTGAGAGCTGCAGGATAAGCTGGGAAATGTATTCTAGTTAGATGAAACACATAGTCGTACTCTTCTCTAAAATATGATCTGATAGCAGAGGAGAGCTATTCAATCTAAAGCAGGAAGGGTCTCTGAAGCACACTCTCCCTTTGTTTCCAGTAACACCTTTCCCTTAGGTGGTCCCAGAAGAGGTGCTTTGGATAAAGAAAGACTAATTACTTTTACTGATGTGAATGACATACTATTTATGTCTAGCATATCCTAACAAGTATTCATAGTGATTCAATATGTATAAACTCTCTCTTATTTGGTCCTCTTACCTTCCAGATGTTTTTCTGATGATGTATATTTAGCTTTATGTTTATAGTCTGTAGCTTACATAGCATGGTTACCTGCTTACAACTTAAGGAAAAAAGGTAAAAGAATATTGGCTGTCAGACATATAACAGCACACCAACAAAATGTTCCCCAAGAGATCAACAGTTCAAATGCTGGTTTCTGACAAGTTTTCTGACTTAAAAAAGAAAATCAACTCTTATGTATTTTACTGAGGAAATACCTATTGTTTCCCCAGCAATCTCAGTGCAGTAAAAAGCACACACCTGGGTAATTAGGCATTGATCCCAGTAATGGAACAGCCCCACCTACCCTTGACCCCATCAGCACACAACGAGACTGCTTACTTTTTAGTGAGACACTTTTTTTGTTGTTTCTTTTCTTGCTTTGCATTTTGTCAAATTGAAGAAAATGGTGTTTCCTTGATTGGATCTACACTGTGGGGATGCCCTGATCCACAGTCATGGGAATAGTTGAAGACACAAAGAAACCCAGACACAAAATATTGCTACTTTCACAGAAAATATCCTATGGAGAAATGACATTGATTATTCCTGGGGACATTTTAAGAGGCTTAATTATGGTTCCTGGAACATCTTTCCTTTTCACTTCGTGTCATGCATGAATAGAAGTGAAAGATGCTTTCATACAGCAAACCGTGTGAGCAACAAAAATGACTCAATTGAATAGACCTGGTTCAGTAAAGATTACTGACTATATTGCTATAGTGCAACAAATACCTAATTAATGCCTACTATGTGCAAAATGCTTAATACATATAATTAATATATAATTACTGATAGCCTGAACTTTACATTCCAGTAGAAAGGCAGGCATACAGTTATATAACTATAATGAAAGGGGGACTATGAAAGACACTATAACAAAATCAAAATCATTCTGTTGACTGTCAAAGGCTAGATCCCCAAATACCACCCAAATCACCTTCATCAAAACAACATAGTTATAAGCAAAGCTGATTTTTTCACAATTGAGAGAGAACACTGCATCCACAGAGCTTTGGTAATGTCTTAAATTGGAAAAGACAAGATTCGAAATTATTAACAATTGAAAGTTTGGCTTAGAGGGGGACTTCCAATGGAAATTGGAGAGAGGGGAAAAGATGATGTGTGCTTAGTTCAGATTAGGTAAGAATCATAATAATAATGGTTTAAGATAGTGAAAAAAAGCAAGGAAAATATTTTGAGGCAAGGAATTAATAAGAACTCAAGGTGAAAATTTTCTGTTGATGCTTTCCATTGAACAACTGGCGTTTTGGGGAAAGTTCCTGCAATGAGCAATGAAGCTATTTGCCTGGGAAAGGGTATCCTAGAATAATAGTCACGCTAATAAATGGCATAATAAAGTCATGCTAATATATAGACCAGACACCAGCAAACTGTACCCAGCGGCTGAATTCAGAAGCTACTAGAGCTTCTCACATTTCTCTACCTTTTCCAAGGTTGTTTAAAAAGAAAGAAAGAAAAAGAAAGAAAGAGAAAGAAAGAAAGGCAGAATGTGTAACATTTTATGTGGCCTACAAAGCCTACAATATTTACTCTCTGGTCCTTTGCAGAAAATCTTTTGCTAAATACTGATATAGACAGTAAATTCGGTGAATAGGAAGGTAGTTTGAACACTCAGCCAGCAAGCATTTGATAGGTGTAGACAGTTTAGCTTCTCAGTACCCAAATAAGAGGTAGAGGAGATAGTCATTCCTACAGATAATGGCTGGTGAGAAATCTGGGTCTGTACAAAGGCAAACATGAGGAATGTAAAGATTTTTCTCTTTTTTTTGCAACCACTACATCAAGAAGAATATATTCATATCCTGATTTTTTTTTTTTTTTCTTTTTTCTTTTTTTTTTTTTTTTTTTTTGAGATGGAGTCTCGCTCTGTTGCCCAGGCTGGAGTGCAGTGGTACAATCTCGACTCACTGCAATGCTCTGCTTCCCAAGTTCATGCCATTCTCCTGCCTCAGCCTCCTGAGTAGCTGGGACAGGTGCCCACTACCACACCTGGCTAATTTTTCTGTATTTTTAGTAGAGACGGGGTTTCACTGTGTTAGCCAGGATGATCTCCATCTCCTGACCTTGTGATCTGCCCACCTCGGCCTCCCAAAGTGCTGGGATTACAGGCGTGAGCCACCGCGCCCGGCCACATCCTGATTTTTGACAAAAGTAGGCTAATCAGCTTTATCTCTGCTCTATGTGAACCCATTTTCTAAGACAACAACCAGTAATAGAACAGAACAATTAAAGATATGAATCCCTGCAGAAAACCATTCATACATATGACACAGTTAGCAATGTCTATGGTTTTATTTTTTTATTTTTTCTTTTCTTTTCATTGTTGAAACACTGAATGCCAAGCAAACATTCTCCTTCATGGAATCTTTCTATGGCATTTTCTTCTCATGAGTAAGTATGAAACGAACTAGAATTTAATAGCCAAGTAGCCTCTTTGGAATCTATTAAAAGGATTAGACCTACTTGATACAATACAAATTGCTAATTAGTGAAGTGATGCAAGTAAATCCCTAACAACATAAGCATAAAAATTATTTTTTTGGCTTGAGTAGTAGATAACACATGAGTTTTTCATAGGTTCCAGTAAGAATATATATTATATAAAAACATATATTCTTATTTCAAAATCATTCTGTTCTTTGAAGCTCTCCCGAAGTGAATATACATGGCCGAGAACATTTCCGTCCACAATTCACTTCTAGACCACATCAACATCACACTAATCCTAGGAATTTGAATTAATCTGTCAGAATTTTCAAGTAGCCATGTATGACTATTATAAACAGATTAATATGCAGAAAAAGCTAAATATCATATTTTAACATCTGTGATGGTTAATTTTATGCATTAACTTGACTGGACTAAGGGTGTCCAGATATCAGCTAAAACATTATTTCTAGGTGTGTCTGTGACAGTGTTTGTACAACAGATTAGCATTTGAATCAGTACACTGAGTAAAGAAAATCCGCCTTCACCAGTGTGATCAGGCATCATCCAATTCACTGGGCCCTAATAGAACAAAAAAGGCAGAGGGAGGTCAAAATCTCCCTTCTTGAGCTGGGACTTGTAACTTTTTTTTTTGTTCTCAAACATCCGAGCCTCTGTTTCTCAGACTGGGAGTCACATCATCAGCTTCCTTGGTTCTCAGGCCTTCAGACTGAGATTGAATTACACCACCTGCTCTCGTTCTCCAGCTCAATGATGGCAGACCATGGGTTTTCTCGGCCTCCATAATTTCTTGAGACAATAGCCATAGAAAATGTCCTCTTGTATATTTATATATTGGTTCTCTTTTTCTAGAGAACACTGACTAATACAAGATCCAGTGATAAAGGTAATTGCTCCAGATGCTAGAAGCAAAATTAAAATAGAAGATATGTGAGTTTTTCCAACAATGTTAAGAGGAAAACAGAGAGAGAGAGAGAGAGAGAAAACCTTTAGCCCTATAGAATTAAGAGACTTAACCAAGTTTTTGGAATTAGAGTGTTCAGCACTACTAGAATGAAAATCTGAGACTCACATTTATCATTTAAATAATTCTCTTGGAGACTTAGAATGCAGAATTTACACAAAGGATACCATCCAGTTTATTTCCATAAAATATATGAGTATTCTTTTTCAGGAAAACATTAGAGAAGACACAGACATTCTTATAATGACTAGGTGTATATTTATAGACCATTAAGAGTTTAATTTGTTTTGTACTATTTGAAAGGTAGCACTATGCTGGAATACTATTCTACTTATCAGATAGAGGGAAAGTATACTAAAAAGCCTTTATTTGATTGACTATTGGTTATAAATATCTGACAAATGAGATCAATTTGTAAATTGTTCATGTAACTAAGCAAGTTATCTTTGGGAATAACTCTTTTTCTGTGATAATTACAACTGGGGGAAAGAGAATGGTAATGAAAGACAACCCTAGTAGGTGTGTTCTTTATATTTACATACGGATGATCTTTAAAAAGATCACTTATATATTCCCCTAAATTTTGATTTGTGATCTTTGTACAATGATTTGAGGACTACATGATGTTAGAGATTAATTCAAATACTTTAGAGAGAGAAGAAAATGAGACTCAGAAAAGTCAAGTGTGTTTTTCAGATTCCTACATTAGGTCTCTTGGGCCTCTATTTCTCTCCTTTCTACCAAATCCTAATCATGATAAACGGTACAGGCTGAGCATCCAAAATCCAAAAATCTGAAATCCAAAATGCTCCAAAATATGAACATTTTTGACACTCAAATAAAATGTTCATTGGAGCCTCTCAGATTTCAGATTTTCATATTTGGAATGCTCAACTGGTAAACGTAATGCAAATAGCCCAAAATTTAAAAAAATAAATAAATAAGAAATCCCAAACACTTCTGGTACAAAGCCTTTTGAATAAGGGATACTCAGTCTGTATTTCTACTGTGTCATACTTCAGTAATTGGCCCAATAATTTCAATAACGACCTGGCAATATTAGCGTCTCTACTTCAGGCAGAAATGAGTGGAAGGACATTATATGCAAACAGAAAAGGACGGGTGTTTTTTTTTACTTTTTTATTTTTTGAGACGGAGTCTCGCTCTGTCGCCCAGGTTGGAGTGCAGTGGCCGGATCTCAGCTCACTGCAAGCTCCGCCTCCCGGGTTTACGCCATTCTCCTGCCTCAGCCTCCCGAGTAGCTGGGACTACAGGCGCCCGCCTCGTCGCCTGGCTAGTTTTTTGTATTTTTTAGTAGAGACGGGGTTTCACTGTGGTCTCGATCTCCTGACCTCGTGATCCGCCCGTCTCGGCCCCCCAAAGTGCTGGGATTACAGGCTTGAGCCACCGTGTCCGGCAGGACGGGGTTATTTTAATGCCCCTTCCTACCCTGTCATTAGCTCTCTCCATCTTATGACATTTATTGAGTTCATTAACCCTTAAAGAAACATACAAAACTGTAATAACTCCACTTTTCTTAGTTTACATATTATACTTCTATATCTCCATTTACATCATGGTCCTGAATGCCATATTAACCATCTGGTTTACTCCTTCACCAGCCTCTTCAATTTCAAGTAAACTTCTGTACTTCTACCACACCCCATTGAACCAACCAGAGGGTATTAGCATCTACTTTGAAGCAGCCAAAAATGTTGGTTCCTTCAAAACGGATGTTAAGTGCCTTTGGAGAAAAATAGTATTATTCTATTATGTGGCTGCGTGACAATTTAGTGCTAGAAAGGAGTTCAAGCTGCTGGACAATTATTTAATGTGTCTTTGGTAACCTCTTTCTTATATCCCTCAGTGACTGTCCAAATACTAATTGCTCTCCTCATGCTGTCCCACAACCCAGCTCCTCCTCTCCCATTTCCAATAGAAAAGTCTCATCACTCAAAGTACCAAATAGCACAGTATTGTAGCACTGCACTGCTGCCTTATCTTGCTTATCTTTCCTCACCATTTGATTGTAAATCATTTAGGAAGCAGCGTTTCTTCATCTTTGTATCTTCCATGGCTAGTATACAGGAAGATACAGCATAAGTAAATGGATATTGTTCATTGTTCTCTTTCTTTGCTCATTCTCTTCTTGCTGGAATTCCTTCTACCCTATCCTGTCCCTATCTTCTTGCTTTCCTTCCAACTTACTGAGGAATTACTTGTGAATTTGTTTGGTAATGTATTACTAACGTATTACTCATCTATCTCCTCTCAGAAGGCTTCCTTGAATAGTCTTATTCTGGGCTACCTGTGCTGACTCTATGCTCACAAATGCCTTTCAATAACTTTGTTATCATTATCATTATATTGCCTCTATAACTAAATTATATACATAGTTAAAAAAATCATATAGCACAGAAAGTTAGGAAATGAAAACTAAAATTTTCTCTGTCTCCAGTCCTTGAAAGATAATGTCAGGGTTAAATGGTTGACCTTTTCTCAAACCATGTCAGTTACTCAAAATCATGGAGCAGTTGTTTGCTTTGAATTTGGATTACAACTTTCAAGAACCTTTTTGTCTTATTGGGGATTTCAAGAGTTCAATTGCCTTTCTTTTTGCTTGACTATATAAGAAGCATATGTCTTTGGCTTGACTCTAAAATCATTCAAGTTCTCAACCAAAACATTTGTCAAAATGAAGCATCTGACTTCATGTTTCAATTAAAGCTAGTTATTCTCTACTGATGCACTAGAGTTCTCATTATGGCATTCCAAATTAAGTGCATTTTAAAAGTCTGCATGTAGTTTTTTAAATTTTGTTTTCATTTTACTTGGGAGTATAACTGTACTCATAGATTATGGATGGCTTGGCAAGAATATACAATTTTCTCTTTGTCTCACAGCATCATTTTCTAACACCAATCTGATTCCCATTTACTTACCCATAAACTGGCATTTTTCCCCAATCACCTTTAAGACTATCTTTGTATCTTTAATGTTCTGAAATTTCATGGATGTTTTTAAAATAGGACTTTTTCCGTCATTCCAGGAACTTTTCAGGTTCTCCCAATTTGATATTTGTTGTTAAACGTTGTGAAATAATGTCAATTAGTTTTTTGACTAGTTTCTTTTCTCTATTTTTTCTGATCTTTCCAAAGTTCTCATTAGTCACATGATGGAATTCTAGCCTCTCTATCTCTGTGTTTCTCTTTGATGTTTCTCTTAGAGTTTTCTCGTTTTTGACTTTTTTGCTCTATCTTTTGAGACTTTTTTCTTTTATGTTCTAACACTTTTTTAATGGGTTTCTTTCCAGTAACATTTTCTAATTCTCTGATAACTTTTTAAAACATAAGCTTGATCTTGTTTTATTTACTGCAGAATCTTCTGGAATCTGTAAGGAAATTCAAAATACATTTTTCTGTTCCTTGAGTTCTGTTTTTTGGGGCATCTTTTTTTTTCTATTTGTTATCATTATGCTTCTCTATATTTGTTCTTGACTTCTTGAAAATTTCTGGTGCTACGGTGTTCTCAATTCATATCTGTGAATGAATATGTGTTAAATATTAGTTATTGAGCTTGATCGCCTATGACTTTGTGTAGGTGTCTCTGTTGCTCTGTGTAGAAAAACTTATTGAGTTTTATATTATTTATTATTGATTTTTTTACTTTTTTTTTTTTTTTTTGAGATGGAGTTTCGCTCTTGTTGCCCAGACTGGAGTGTAGTGGCAGCGATCTCAGCTCACTGCAACCTCCGTCTTCCGGTTTCAAGCGAGTCTCCTGCCTCAGCCTTCCAAGTACCTGGGATTACAGGTGCCCCACCACCATGCCTGGCTAATTTTTGTATTTTTAGTAGAGATGCGGTTTCACCATGTTGGCCAGGCCGGTCTCGAACTCCTGATCTCTTGATCTGCCCACCTCAGTCTCCCAAAGTGCTGGGATTACAGGTGTGAGCCACTGCATCCGGCCAAGACTTATTGAGTTTTATATCAGAGTTAGAAATATGTCAACTGGAAGAATTCATTCTCACTTGCATGGATGGAAAGAATACAGGTTTCCTACAACCACCAAACCTCCTGTCTTGGGCCAAGATAAGATGTTGACTCTGAGTCCTTGCCCACCATAAATAAATTTTTCAACTTCTTTAAACAGGACATCTCTAGTCTCCATCTTGGTGTTAGACTCTCTAAAGGTGGAGGATGAAAGCATGTGGTCATCTGCTTTTGATATTATGAATAAAAGCATAAATGAATGACTCTGTTTTGTAGCCTACTCCTGGTCTCTAAACTTGAAGGCCCACTAAGGCTCTGGTGGGTGGGGGAGGAACACTTTTTATTTCCACTAGAGTTTCCTCCTCTTTACGTTTCTACATTGCTACTAGAATCATCTGCTGTTCTTTATACTCCAAATATTCATGCATGTTTGAAAGTCTTTAAGCCACTGATGAAACTTCTCTCATTATGAGAGCAGTTATTAATTTACATCTTTTTATACAACTTAGGTGTCATTTCACAAAATCTGGAGTGAGAAGTGAAAGAAATGTATGGACTTAGCCACCTTGAATAGTGGCACAATCAACACACATTCTTAACAATATCCATTTATCAAAGTTGCAGTAAGTAAGGGTTGGGACTCGGATGAAGACTAGAGATTTGCTGCCTTACTTGTGATGCATGGTTAACGAACTCTCTAACTTCCTACTTGAAATGCATTCACCTTTTTGTTAACAGTAAACAGGTTGTGGCAATAAGAATACCTATATATGTAAATGCTCATGTATATGTCTTTCTGCACTAAATAGTTGAAAATCCATAGATATATAAATCACATCTTCTTAATATTTAACTTGATAGCAACTGCTCCCCAAATGTTTGTTCAATTACTATTTAAAAATTAAATAGTAATTTTTACAGGAAAGGGGAACAGGCCGAGGTCCAATGGATAAAAGTTACAGAAAGACATATAAGGGTAGATTATTTAACAATTAAGCACTTCAGCAATGATATAATCCATCTCAGAGACAGTGAATTCTTGGTCAACAGAATGTTCAATTAGAGATTTGAAGACCACTTGTAATACAACATCTTTCATTGGTAGAAAAGTTTGTTCAAAGAAACTATAGCTCTATTTTAACTCTGAGATTTTAATGTCCATTCAATTATTGCCTGCAGCTGAGAAAAATCTATGCCACGAAATGCAAGCAAAACCAGTGAGTCAAGTAGCTAGCCAATGTGCATACTTCTCAGGCTGGAAAAGCCATCTGGTCATCAAAATCTGTTCTCTCGTGTCTAACAGGAGATGCAGCTCCTCTGTGGCAAATATACTTTATAATGAGTACAATCTTATCTGTCCAGTAAAACTGTTGCTTGCTTTAAATATAGTTTCTTTTAATATTATCATAATTTATTCAACACTGTTGCTAATTTTTCAAGCCAGAGAGAATAAATTTGAAGTATAACAATTATTAATAAAGTGATGTTAATTATAAGCAAAAATGATTACAATTTCTTGAGCAGTAGCATTTCTTCGCTCATTACAAAGGGGTTCAAAGCACTTAGAAGCATTATAAACTGCATGTCTGATCTTCAGTTTCATAGAACTCTTCATTCATTCATCTACTTTTATACAGGTCTTATATAATGATAAGATAACTTTCTAAGCCTAAGATGAGGAAAATTATCTTGTGTTAATTATTATAATAATGAAAATATCTATACAATGTCTTCTCTGTACTAGTGTTGATTAGTGTTCACAAACTCAAGTACCTACAGGCTGCTAGCAGCTAAAGTAAATGAGTGTTTTAGGTTGCTATTAAAAAATAAACTACTTTTTTGTGTGTGTGAAGTAGACTATCCTTTGAGACAGCTTAGTTTCATTTTTATCCATAACCCAGCCCAAACAAATGGTTTCGGTGTTTTATCTTTCTGACAACCTAGTGGAGGGATTGGGGGGCAGTGGGATGTTTAATGGGTACAAAAAGTAGTTAGAAAGAATAAATAAGGCATATTATTGGACAGCACAATGGGGTGATTATGGTCAATAATAACATGTACGTTTTAGAGTAACTTAAAGGGTATAATTGGATTGTTTGCAATTCAATGGATATATGCTTGAAGGGACGGATACCCAGATACCCCATTATTCATGATGTGCTTATTTCCCATTGCATGCCTGTAACTTTTTAAAATAAATATTTGTTTCCTCTTTAGTACTACTCTAGGTAAACACAACAGTCTAAGCTTGCTCTTTTAAACTGTTTCATAGTGGGGAATGGTGGGTCAGTGGTGAATTGGAGAGTAGAAGCCTTGTGTGTGTTACTGCTGTTTTAAAATTCATTGTAAAATATTGCAGGTATATTAGAAGATATAAACTATACGAAAGTAAATATATGTGTACCCATCATTCAGTTTTAGAAGTAAAACATTGCAAATGCTGTTGGAGATTCTTGAATACCTAACCTTTGCTTCTTATGCAACCTACCTACCTATTCTCAGACATATTTAATATATTGATTTGGTTCTTAGTAGTTTCATGTACTTCTGCAAGTAATTATTATAAAACTGTGTATCTTTAAAATAAAATATAATTGCTTTTCATATTTAAAATTAAGGTACATGATATACTATATGTATTCATTTAACAATGGTTTTTCCACTCAAAAGTATGTCTGTAAGATTCATCCGTATTGATACCTGTAACAGATCCATTTCTGTTTGTTGCTGTATAATATTCCATTGTATGAACACATCAACACTTATTTACTGATATATTACATTTATTGTTTATTCTTTGTGTATATTGATGAAGATATACTTTATTACTCTGAATTTATATAGATATTTCTGTATTCATTTTTAATTTGCTAGAATTTATTTTTGTATATAGTTTAGAGGAAGAATCTAACTTCATTTTTTTCATAAGGTCAACTAAAACTCAATGCCATTTATTAGTTAACATTTTTCTTATTGATCTGTGATATCACCACTTGTATATGTCAGGTTTCCATTGTTCTACTTGCCTATGCCTGTGCTAATATCACAGTATTTTAGCTATAATAAAGATATAGTAGATCTTAATAACTGGTTGGCATACCTACCCACACCTACCCATCTGATTGTCAAAAATAACTTGATTCATTATTTATTTCTCTTCTACATATATTTTAGAATAAATATAATTTTTGGCAAAAATATTATTGTTATTGGCAGTGCATTGACTTTATGAATGCATTTAGAAACAATTAACATCTTTACTAGATTTAGCACTTTCAATCTATGAACATGGAAAACACTTCTTTATGCCATTTAAAACATAATTATAAGAGTGTTTCATATCTTGTTTTAGTGATTTTGGAAAGATTATGATGCTGCTGTTTATTATCCCTTTATCTAAGCATCCATATTTACTGGAATAAAGTATCAAAATATTTAGTAATTTTATTTAGAAAAATATCCATATTTTCTTGTTTAATTTAAAAAAAAATTTTTTTATACTTTAAGTTCTGGGGTACATGTGCAGAACTTGCAGGTTTGTTACATAGGTATACATGTGCCATGGTGGTTTGCTGCACCCATCAACGCGTCATCTACATTAGGTATTTGTCCTAATGGCATCCCTCCCCTAGCCCCCCACCCCTCAACAGGCCCCGGTGTGTGATGTTCCCCTCCCTGTGTCCAAGTGTTCTCATTGTTCAACTCCCACTTATGAGTGAGAACATGTGGTGTTTGGTTTTCTGTTCCTGTGTTACTTTGCTAGAATGATGGTTTCCAGCTTCATCCATGTCCCTGCAAAGGACATGAACTCATCCTTTTTTATGTAATTTTTTATTTATAATATTGTTTGTACCTTTATGGAAAGGTTTTGCTTTTGATCAGATCACTTTTGCCAAAGGACTGGCAATTTTCTCTCTAAAGAAGCAACTTTGTGTTGTGGTTTTTTTTGTTGTATTTTTTTTTTTGAGACGGAGTCTCGCTCTGTCACCCAGGCTGGAGTGCTGTGGCCGGATCTCAGCTCACTGCAAGCTCCGCCTCCCGGGTTCACGCCATTCTCCTGCCTCAGCCTCCCGGATAGCTGGGACTACAGGCGCTGCCACCTCGCCCGGCTAGTTTTTTGTAGTTTTTTTTTTTTAGTAGAGACGGGGTTTCACCGTGTTAGCCAGGATGGTCTCGACCTCCTGACCTCGTGATCCGCCCGTCTCGGCCTCCCAAAGTGCTGGGATTACAGGCTTGAGCCACCGCGCCCGGCCTACTTTGTGTTGTTTACCTTCCCTTTTGTATCTTTTTATTCTATTTAATTTCCTTTCTTTATTGTTGGCTTACCTTGAATTTACTGTAGTCATAAACTTTTTAGCCATTCTTCTTTGTAACATTAAAATGTTAAGGTTTTATATTTTCCTTGAATTATTGCTTTAGCTGCATACTTCAAGTTTTGAGATGGAGCATTTCTATTATTTAGTTCTACAAGTATTCTAATTTATAATATGACTTTCTTTTGTCTCTGACATATTTGAGTGTATTTTTCAATTTTAAATAAAGTTATTATCTTTATTTTGACATGATTTGTTAGACAAATGCATGGGAGTAAGAGAGTCTGTTCTGATGACATCAATCTTTGAACTGTTCTGAGACTTCACGGTCTAGTATATCGTTTTTGTAAATGTACTATCTTTTTTAAATGTGTACTCATTACTTGCTGGGTATAGGTTTCATATATGTGCATTAAAGCAGACTTTTGTTATGTTGTTCTAATGTTCTCTTTTTTTTCATTTGATTTATGACTTACAAAAACGTGTATGCTGAAAACTTCCAGTCTGAGATGGGATTTGTGAATTTTACCCTATTATTTTTATGAAATTTGCTTTATATATTTTTTCTTTTTAAAAAATTATTCTAATTTTTATGGGTACATAGTGGGTACATGTATTTATGGGGTACATATATGTATGGGGTGCATATATTTATGGGTATGAGATATATTAATGATACAAGCATATAGTAAGTAATAATCACATCAGGGAAAGTGGAGTATACATCACTTCAAACATTTATCATTTATCTGTGTTACAAACTTTCCAATTATAATCTTAATTATTTTAAAATGTGCAAAAGATTAATTTTTACTATAGTCACCTGGTAGTGCTATCAAATACTAGATCATGTTCATTCTATCTATGTGTTTGTACCCATTAACTATCCCCACTTGCCCACCCACCTCAATCCCTACTACCCTTCCTAGCCTCTGAGAGACATCATTCTACTATCTCCATGAGTTCAGCTGTTTTCATTTGTAACTTCTCAAAATGATTGAGAACATGCAATATCTTTCTGTGCCCGGCTTATTTCACTTCACATAATAACCTCCAGTACCATCCATGTTGTTGCAAATTACAGGATCTCATTCTTTTTTATGGCTGAATTTTACTCCATTGTATATATGTGCCACATTTTCTTTATCCATTCATCTGTCGATAGACACTTAGGTTACTTAAAATGTCTGGAATAGCCAATTTTGGCTATTCTAAATAGTGCTGCAATAAACATGGGAGTGCAGATAGCTCTTTGATAGATTGATTTCCTTTCTTTGGGGTATATAACTACCAGTGGGATTGCGGAACCATATGGTAGCTCTAGTTTTAGTTTTGGAGGAACCTCCAAACTGTTCTCAATAATGGTTGTACTAATTTGCATTCCCACCAACAATGGAGAAGTGTACCCTTTTCTCCACATCCTCACCAGTATTTTATATTGCCTGTCTGTTCGATAAGAGCCATTGTAATTGCGGTAAGATGATATCTCCTGTAATTCTGAGTTACATTTCTCTGATGACCAAGATGTTGAACAATTTTTCAGATACCTGTTTGCTATTTGTATGCCTTATTTTGAGAAACGTCTATGTAGATTTTACCCACTTAAAAATCAGATTATTAGATTTTTTTTTTCCTATTGAATTATTTGAGTTCCTTATATAGTCTGGCTATTAATCTTTTGTCAGAGGAATAGTTTGCAAATATGTTCCCCTATTCCGTGGGTTTTCTCTTCACTTTGTTAATTGTTTCCTTTGTTGTGCAGAAAGGTTTTAACTGATGTAATAGCATTTGTTGGCCAGGCACTATGACTCACTCCTGTAATCCCAGCACTTTGGGAGGCCGAGGCGGGTGGATCGCCTGAGGTCGGGAGCTTGAGACCAGCCTGGCCAACATGACAAGACCCCATCTCTACTAAAAATACAAAAATTAGCTGGGCATGATGGTGGGTGCCTGTAATCCCAGCTACTCGGGAGGCTGACAGAATCCTTTGAACCCAAGAGGTGGAGGTTGCAGTGAGCCATCGTGTCATTGCACTCCAGCCTGGGTGACAAGAGTGAAACTTCATCCTCCCCCGCACACACACAAATTAGCATTAGTTAATTTTTGCTTTGGTTACCTGCTCTTGCAGTGTAATACTCAAGAAACTTTTGCCAAGTGCAATGTTTTGATGAGTTTCTTCAATGACTTCTTTTAGAAGTCTCATAGACTGAATTATTAGATTTAAGCCTTTAATCCATTTCGATTTGATTTATGTCTATGGCAAGCAACAGAGGTGTAGTGTCAATTTTCTGCATATGGATACCCAGTTGCCCCAGCACCAATTATTGAGGACCATGCTTTCTCCAATGTATGTTCTTGGCACCACTGTTGAAAATAAATTCACTGTAGATGGATGGATTTATTTCTGTATTGTCTGTTCAGTTCCATTGGTCTGTGTGTCTTTTTATGCCAACACTATGCTGTTTGGTTTAGCAGAATTCTGTAGTATAATTTGAATTCAGATAATATGATTTCTCCAGTTTTGTTCTTTTTGCTCAGGATTGCTTTGCCTATTCTGGGTCTTTTGTAGTTCCATATAAATGTTAAGATTTTTTTTCTATTTCTGTGAGGAATGCCATTGATATTGTTGTGATAGGGATTTGATTTCATATCCTGCATTGAATGTGTAGATTGATTTGGGTAGTATGGGAATTTTAACAATGTTGATTCTTCCAATCCACAAACATGGAATATCCTTCCAGTTTGTATTCTCTTCAATTCCTTGCATCAATGTTTTATAGTATTCATTGTAGAGGATTATAACTTTTTTGATTGAAGTTTATTCTTATGTATTTATTATATTCACAGCTACTGTAAATAGGCTTACTTTCTTGATTTCTTTTCCAGATTGTTCGCTTTTGTCATGCAGATATGCTACTGATTTTTTTTATGTTGATATTGTATCCTGCAACTTTACTCAATTTATTTGTTCTGAGAGTTTTCTGGTGGAGTCTTTAGGTTTTTCCAAATACATGATCACATCATCTGTAAAAAAAAAAAAAAAAAAAAAAAAAAAAAAAAAGGATAATTTCACTTCTTGCTTTCCAATTTGGATCCCCTTTTTTTCTTTCTCTTGTTTAGATAGGACTTACAGTACTATGTTGAATAACAGTAAATAAAGTGGGCGTCTATGTGTTTTTCCAGATCTTAAAGGAAAGGCTTTCAGTTTTTCATCATTTAGAATGATACTATCTGTGAGTCTGATGTATACAGCTTTTATTGTGTTGAGGTATGTTCCTTCTGTATCCACTTTTGAAGGTTATCATCATGAAGGGTTATTGAATTTTACCAAATGCTTTTTCAGCATCAGTTGTAATGATCACATGGTTTTTGTCCTTCATTCTGTTGATGTGATGTATCATATTGAGAGATTTGCATGCATTGAATCATCCTTGTATCACTGGGATAAATCCCATTTTGTCATGATGGATGATCTTTTAAATGTGTTGTTGAATTCTGTTTTCTAGTATTTTCTTGGCAATTTTTGCATCAATGTTCATCAGAGGTACTGGTTTTAGTTTTCTTGCTTCAGCATGTCACTGTCTCATTTTTGTATCAGAGGAATACTAGCCTCATGGAATGAGTTTAGAAGTATTCCCTCCTCCTCTATCTTTTGGAAAAGTTTGGACAGGATTGATATTGGTTCTTTAAATGATTGGTAAAATTCAGCAGGGAAGCCATCGGGTCCCAGGCTTTTATTTGCTGGGAGACATTTTTCTTTTTTTGAGGCAGAGTCTCACTCTATTGCCCAGGCTAGAGTACAGGGGCATGATCTTGGCTCACTGCAGCCTCTGCCTCCCGGGTTCAAGTGATTCTCCTGCCTCAGCCTCCTGAGTAGCTAGTATTACAGGTGTGAGTCACCAGGACTTGTTCATTTTTATTTTTATTATTTTTATTTTTTTGAGACGAAGTCTCACTCTGTCGCCCAGGCTGGAGGGCGGAGGTATGACCTCAGCTCACTGCAACCTCCACCCTCCAGGTTTTAAGCAATTCTCCTGCCTCAGTCTCCCAAATTTTTTATGTTTAGTAGAGACAGGGTTTTGCCATTTGGACCAAACTGGTCTTAAACTCCTGGGCTCAAATGATCCACCTGCCTGCCTCGCCTCCGAAAGTTCTGGGATTATAGGCATGAACTACCGAGCCCCGCTGCTGGCATACTTTTTATTGTCTTTGACCTTATTACCTTTTATTAGTCGATTCAGGTTTTTTGTATCTTCATGTTTCAATCTTGTTGAGTTTTATGTATCTAGGAATTTATCCATTTCTTATAGATTTTCCAATTTATTGGTGTATAGTTGCATATAGCAACATCTAATGATCCTTTGAATTTCTGCAGTATCAGTTGCAATATCTTCTTTTTTTAATATCTCTGATCTTATATGGGTTTTTCTTTTTTTCTTAGTCAAGTTAAAGATCTTTTGTATTTTGAATTGTTTTCTTCATTCAATTTTATTTATTTCTGCTCTGATCTTTATTATTTCTTTTATTCACTAATTTTGGGTTTGTTTTGCTCTTGCTTTTCTAGTTTTTTAAGATTACACTTTAGGTTATTTATTTGAAATTTTTCTACTTGTTTGATATCAGTGATTATTGCTATAAACTTTCTCTTTAGTACTGCCTTTGTAGTATTCCATAATTTTTATTATGTTGGATTTCTATTTTCATTTGTTTCAATATATTTTTTAAATTTCCTTCTTAATTTCTTCACTGACCCACTGGCCATTCAGGAGAATGTTGTTTAATTTCCACGTGTTTGTGTAGTTTCCAAAGTTCCTCTTGATATTGATTACTAGTTCTATTTCATTGTGGTCAGATAATATATTTGATACAATTTCTATTTTTTTGAATTTTTAAGACTTGTTTTGTGGCCTAACATATTGTCTGTCCTTGAGAATGTTCCATGCACTGAGGAAAGGAATGCGTATTATGCAGCCATTGGAGGAAATCTTCTGTAAATATCTATAAAGCCCATTTGGTCTGTGCTGCAGATTAAGTCCAGTATTTTAAATATGATATGCCACTCTCTCCTGGCCAGTAAAGTTTCCACTGAAAAGCCTGCTGCCAGGTGTACTGGAGCTCCTTTTCATGTATGGAAGCTCACTTGCTCCTTTGTTTGTTTTCTCTTGCTGCTTTTAGGGTCCTTTCTTTATTCTTGCCCTTTGGGAGTTTGATTATTAAATGTCTTGAGGTCGTCTTATTGGGGTAAATCTGGTTTGTTTTCTATGACCTTATTGTACTTGACTATTGGTATCTTTCTCTAGGCTTCAAAAGTTCTGTGTTATTATCTTATTGAATTAAATTTCTAGCCGAGTCATATTCTGTATGACTTCTTTACAGCCAATAACTCTTAGATTTTCTAGGTCTTGTAGGCATGTTTTATTTTTTTTAAACTGTTTTTTCAAATTTTCTCTTCTCTAACTATATATTTTCAAATAGCCTGTCTTCAAGCTCATTAATTCTTCTGTTTAGTCAGTTCTGCTGTTGAGAGGCTCCGATGCATTCTCCAGCTCTCAAATTTCTTCTTGGTTTTGTTACACTATTTCAAACTCCATTAAATTTATCTAATAAGTTTCTGCATTTCTTCTCTCTGTTATCTTGAATTTCATTGAGTTTCCTCAAAATTGCTATTTTGAACTCTGTGTCTGAAAGGTCACATGTCTCTGTCACCCTGGGATTGTTCTCTTGTGCCTAGTTTAGTTCATTTGATGAGGTCATGTTTTCCTAGATGATCTTACTTATGGATGCTCGTTGATGTGTGGGCATTGAAAGTTTGGGTATTTATTGAAATCTTCTCATTCTGAGTTTATTTGTACCTATCCTTCCCGAGAAGTTTTCCTAAGTATTGAAAGGGAATTGAGGGTTGTAATCTAAGTCTTTGGTCACTGCAGTAGTATCTGCATTAGAAGGCACTGAAGCCCAATAATGCTGTGACTGTTGCAGACTTGTAGAGGTACCACCTTCATGTTCTTGGGTAAGATCTGGGAGCCTGGTATGGTTTGACTGTGCCCCCACTCAAATCTCATCTTGAATTGTAGCTCCCATAATTCCATGTCGTGGGAGAGACCCGGTGGGAGGTAAGTGAATCATGGGGGCAGGCATATCCCATGCTGTTCTCATGATAGTGAATAAATTTCATGGGATCTGATGGTTTTATAAAGGGGAGTTCACCTGCACACACTCTCTTGCCTGTCACCATGTAAGACATGACTTTGCTCCTTATTTGCCTTCCACTGTGATTGTGAGGCCTCCCCAGCCATGTGCAACTGTGAGTCAATTAAACCTCTTTCCTTTATAAATTACCCAGTCTCAGATATGTCTTTATTAGCAGTGTGAGAACAGACTAATACAGAGCTTACCAGGATTATCAGCAGAGTCTCTTATTCTCTTTCCTCATTTTCCTTCAAACGAGGAATGTCTCCCTCTGTACTGAGCTTCCTGGAGTTGGGGAAAGGGTAACACAAGCACCCATGTCCAGAACACAAGGAAGTGCTGGGTCAGTTCTGAAGCCAGCCTAGTACTGGGTCTCACCAAGGCCTGTGGTGACTATTGTCTGTCTACTGCCTATGTTTATTCAAGGTCCACGGGCTCTGTAGTCAGCAGGTGGTGAATACAGCCAGGCAAGTGTCTTTCCTTTCAGGGAGAGGGCTTCCTTCTGGCCCAGGGTGAATCTAGAAATGCTGTTTAGGAACTAGACCTTGGAGTTGGTAACTTTAGGGATCTACTTGGTGCTTTATTTTACTGTGGCTGAGCTGGCACCCAAATTGGAAGATAAAATCCTTTTTACTCTTCCCTTTTCTGTCCTCAAGCAAAAGACATCTCTTTTTGTGGTCACCATGGCTGGGAATGTGCCAGGTCACACCTGAAGCCCGCACAGTCCTAGGTCACCTAAGGTCTGTGATGAGTACTGCCTGGCTACCACTGATGTTTATTCAAGGCCTAAGCACTCTTTCATCAACGAGTGATTAATCCTGCCAGGACTAGGTTCTTCACTTCAGGGCAGAATGTTCCCTTTTGGCCCTGGGTGTGCCTAACAATACTGTCTGGGAGCTAGGGCATGGAATGGGGGGTTTCAGAACTCTACTTGGTGCTTTATCTTACTGTGGTTGGGCTGTTATACAAGTTGCAAGACAAAGTCCTTTTTACTCTCTTCTCTCCTTTCCTGGAGGGGAAGAAAGGAGTCTCTCCAGGAGCTACAAGCTGTGATGCCTTAGGTTGGGGGAGGGGTGACACAAGCACTCCCTTGGCTGCCCCAGCCGGTGTCTCTCTGGGTTTCTTGCATCCCAAGTCCACTGGCTCCAAACCCAGCACAGCAGCAAGACTTGCCCAGGAATTGCAGTCCATGTGGCCTAGGCTACCTTTCAACTTTACTTAGCACTCCAGAGTGCTAGACCATGGTGGTAGGGCTAGGAGGGACTCAAGTTCCAACTGCTGAATTGGATGGTTCTCCTCTAATTAGGACTGATCTAAATGTTTCCTCTGTAAGTGCTGACTGAATGCCGCCCTTTGTAGCTTTCTGCTGTGACCACAGCAGCACTGAGTTCCAATGCAAAGTCCCAGAGCCACTACACACTTTCTCCCTCAAGCACACAGTTTCTCCCTCCATGCCATACCATTGCAGGGGATGGGGCAATTTAATGCCATCTTCCTACCCTCTTATATGCCTCTTTTCTTAGTATGATATTAAAAGCGGGTATTTGGATCATTCACCTAATTTTTTTTTCTTATGAAGGTGCTTTCTAATGTGGACAATTGTTCAATTTGGTGTTCCTGCCAGGGGGATGATCAGAGGAAGGTCCTATTTGGCCATCTTGCTCTGCCTCCAGGATCTGCTTTATATATGTTGAAGTAATTTAGGTACCTAAAAGTTAAGATTTTAACATCACATAACATCTAGTGAACTAAAACATTAATTTTTATGTAGTTACTATAAAATCGATATTAGTATATGTCCAGCAGCTTTTTTTGGGTTAGGATTTGCTGAAATAATTTTTCCATCATTTAACTTTCAATATTTTCATGTTCTTATGTTTTAAATACATGTCTTATCAATGGCTAGTATCTATATTTTTATATCAATTCTGATAATATTCACCTCATATTCTTTTACCTGTATGCATAATTCATTTTCATTAATTATATTAGTATATTCCTTTTAACATTATATTGTGTTCTTTTTTTTGCACTACCAGTCAATGCTATTTTGTCCTTCTTTACTTTGGAAGTGATTATTTTTCATTTAGGATATATGAATATATATATATAGTTCAAATGTATACATGTGTATACATCATATTTATTTCTATAGATATTTCTATATATTTCAATGTTTATAATTTTATATGTATTATGTAGATATATAGTTATAAACATTTCCATGTCTTTGAAATAGATATTTCTTCTTCTTCCCCGTCTTAGTCCTCTCATTCTTTCCTCCCTTTCTTCTTCCCTTCCTGTTTTTAAGTTCTCACTTCCTTTCTTCCATGGCTTGTATAAAGTAGCACTTGCTATGTAACTCTAGACAATTACTGCCACATGGGAGTTCTTTTGCCGGAGTCTCTTGACTTGCGTATAATTTTTAACTTTTTATTTTGAAATAATTATAACTTCCGGGAAGTATGTTCATCAGAAATACACAAAAATGTCTTATGCCCCTTTTGCCTGTCTCCCCAATAGTAATGGCTTACACTACTGTAGTACGCTATCAAAACATTGGTACAATTACATTGATAAAAATTAACATTACTGCAATCCACAGAGCTTATTCAGACCTCATCAGTTTTATATGAGTGTATGTTTTATGCAATTTTGTTAAACAATTGCACAGTTTTATTTTTGTCACGTGTACCTTCTTGTAACTATCACCATATTCAAAATAAAAAGTGTTCTTTCAACACAGAGCTCCCTTGTGTGTATGCCTATACGTATCTTGTATTTTTTAATAAAGCATGCCTATGTACATATGAATTTTATATAGAATATTCTGTTTTGCAAATGTTCATAAATAATTTAAAATGTTTTAGCTACTATCCCATCTAACACTGTGTAGGCCTAGAAAAACATGTCTATTGCCTGATATCAGCCTAGAGCCGCCTGTTTGCCATCTGGTTTACATTACTACTTAGCTAAATAATACTATGTATCTAATGATTTATTATATGTTTTCACCTAGTGTATAGTATTTGTTTATCTGGAGATGTAGGCATTTGCATTCTATTTTCCTTACTATTTAGACATTTTAAAGAAAAGGCTGAGATTATTTCTAAGTCTGCTAATCATTTGTTATGTAGAATATTTGGATATGAACACAGCAAGTCAGAGGTCATTCTTTTCCTTCTTGTAATCAGCACATGCCATCCACGAATCTCTTTCCTCAGGCTCCAGACTCTTTTCAGTGTGTCAATATGTAAAAATTTCAATTGTGATTTCCCCACTAAGGAGGTTTAATACATATCATTTCCACTATGGTCAGTTCATTGCAGCTCATATGGTCAACGTTTACCCTGGGCCTACGTAGCAAGTGCAAAGGCCTGCGTGAATTTATTAGCTTATAACCCTATGTTAAACATGGTTCCTGGAAAAAAAATCAATGATATACTTCATTTTCTGGCTCGAAATCTCTGAAAAACCATCTTAATCCTTTGTGTATGAATCTCCTGTCACATTTCTAAGGTAATAACAATAAAAGGGACAGAAAACCTGTTCTGGGCCTTTATCGTATGTGTAGAACTGCAATGCACTTAACGAGTCTTTCCCTTTCATCCTCACAGCAAGCCTGTGGGACGGTACTATCATTATTCCTGTTTCACTGATGATAAAATTGAGGGTTTTGAAGGTCTGCATGTCTGGTAAAGGTCATGCAGGAAATAAAAAGTTGAATCTTAAGGGAGATGTGAATGCAAATAATCTCAACCTTATTATGCTTTAGAGAATGGTTTTTAGATTCTGTTTATTCAAAACTGGATAAATGATGTAATATATGATAAAAGAGATAAATTCAAGCCACATGAATCTAGAAGATAACCACATTTTTAAAATATTAAGTTTATACAGTTATTCTTTAATTAAAAGAAAAAACAAGAATCTACAGACCAATTTGTCTTTGAAGTGTGAAGATTTGAAAAACCTGAGTGACATGCGAAATGTTCCTTTTTCATTTAAGTAGAAGTATTGAAAAGAGCCAGTGTATCTCTCTGTAGCTAAATATAAGGATATAGATGGTTTAAGATGGTTACCTACACTACCATATCATTAAATTGTACAAAAGTTGACAGTGATAAAGACCAGGGTCCTTTTAAAGAATAAGTCAGAAGAATGTAATTTATTTATTTGTGAAAGTAAATTTAAAAAAGCAAATCTCATATTATGCCCACTAAGGTGTGAGTAAGGAACAGTTAATAAACATCCTGATGGTTGGTTAATAGATTCTTTCATGAGATCTGAGATGAGGTCAGGCTCATTATGTGGTGTCTGCTTAGAGTCCATTTTTAAAGATGCGGGGTTTGGCAGGCAGTTTTCTTGCTAGAAGCATTCATTGTTATTCCTGGTCACGTAGGAAGAATGAAGTGTCTGACAATGATGGACAGTGCAGCAGCAGCCTTGCTGCATGGAAATTAATTGGAAATCCTCTTCCAGAGAACTGCTATCTTCTGTTACTACACAGAAACTTGATTGTGCTAATAATGTGTGTCCAACTCGATAAGAGACACAGTACAAGGCAGAAGCCTAGGATTTCCAGAGAAAAACAAAAACATTGCAGAGAATAATCAAAGAGAAACTTTTTAGGTAAATGTATATCTTAGTCAATGCTGGCTGCTATGACAAACATCCATAGAATGGGTGACTTAAAAACAAATATTTATTTCTCACAGTTCTGGAAACTGGAAAATCCGAGACCTCTGGCAAACTCAATGGGTGGTGAGGACCAGCTTCCTCTTTTGCAAATGGTCTGCTTCTCATATCCTCACATGGTGGAGAGCAGAGAAAGGGAAACAAACTCTCTGATCTCTTCTTGTAAAGGTGCTAATCCTAATAGTGAGGGCTCCATCCTCATGACGTAGCTAGCTCCCAAAGACCCCACTTCCTAACACTATCACCTTGAGAATAAAGGCTTCAACATATAAATTTGTGGGAGATACAAACACTCAGTCCATTGCAATGCCTGATTTCTCATTATTAGGGTGTTAATAAATTTTCTGTGACCATATTGAATTTACAATAGTCAGATTCAAACCACATACAATATGCAATATAGGAATGTAGATTCTATATTAGGGACAGTTCCATGTAGGCTTAATATTACAATTAAGGCTAATACTAACAAGGTAATTTTTATTTAAATTGATGTAATGATAATGAATAATTATAATAATAAGGATCACAATTATTAAACTTTTAGTATATACTAGGTACTAGGACAGATAGTCTCCTAAAAGGTCAAATAAATTTCCCAAGGCCATCTAACTTCAGATTCTACACATGTAATCACGATGCAATATGTCCCCTATTTCTCCCTGTCAGTATCATAAGCTCATTGGCAGCCACAAATAGTGAACAAATAATGATAGCAGACACCAACTTAGCACTCATATGTCCTTGGTGCAAGGCATCTTAAAAGATGTATGTGTGTCCACATTTAAATACACACATCTGCTTATATTGACTGTAAGTGTACATAATTGATATACATCTACATATTTATATATAACATTAATTAGGTAGGTGTGTATCCATTTGCTACTCACAGCCTCCCTATAAGGTAGAAATTTATGTATTTATTATTATTATTAGCTGCATGCTACACACGAGGAAACTGAGGCACAGAGAGATTGGATCACTAGGTCAAGTTGGCCTAAGGACTTCTCCTAGGCCCAGGGCCAGTTGGTCCTTGGCTGTACTGTTATTCACAATGTTCTACTAGCTTTGCTAGGGATAAGGATATAAAAATGGACGAGAATGATCCCAAAGCAGTAATGTTTTGTGAGAGATTTTTAGATCAAGAATGTTTTGCACCAGGTTTTGACATCCTTTCTCACTTTCTTCTCCACATTTTCATAAATCAGTTATCAGGCTAACAGAAAAAAAAAAAAAACCCTCTTACTATTGACACATAATTAAGGCTCATTCAAGGTCAAGGAAACATAGCAAGGCACCTTAGGGAGAAGACAAACGTCAGTTCTGTCTGGATGAAGACGACTGGCCTATTCCAGGTTTTTAGGCTGTATGTGCTTTTTGGAGGAATAATTTTAAAAAATAAGTGAACTTAGATCTTTGGAGTATATATGAATGCATGTATATATGTCATGTGTGTGTTTGTGTATGTATATTCGTTGCCATTACACACACATTTGAATTTTAGGGAGAAAAATTAGAACTTCAGCTCTTCTAGGAAAAGAAAAGATCTCAGATTTAAAAACAAAATGAAATAAGATGTCTCTGGGATTTCTAATACACTTTCCCCCTACTTGTATTTTACTTGTAGAAAAACTACGATAAAGAGCTCAGAGAAAATGCCACTGTTTGAGATATTGGAAAATTATTCATTTAAGAATACTATCAATTCTGAATTAATATCAGCAACCAGCTCCTCTTTGTTGCATTAAGTGACTGTAATCAAAGTAGCAGCCAGAAGCAAAGCAAAATAGCTCACAAGGAAGTATTGTATTATACTAACATGGCACCATGAATTTGTCCTTGGGATACAAATAGATTTTTTTAAAAGGGGAGGGGGAAAATCAAGTATTGTACTGTCGTGTCTGGTAGTACTTGCTGATAGAAGTCTAATGGTTAAGAATAAGGAAACTGTACTGACTTTACCCCTTATCCCTTTTGTAAACTTCTATAGGCTTGATTTATCTGTGTCTCAGTCTTTTGGTCCGAGAGAAGGAAATAATAGTTTCTATATCATAGAGTTGTTATGAGGATTAAATCAGTTAATATCTGGAAGATAAGCAACATTCCTCAGCAGACCAAGAGTTTAACCAGGAAGATTTCCTCATCTAATACTGATAAGAGAATAATGCATGAACCCCAGAATTCTATATGCAAAGCTGTAGGGAGACTTGGCTGGTTTCTCCGAAAGAATGGTAAGAATTTGGACAGATGTGTTATACTTTATCACAGTCTATGATAAACTTACATTTAATTAGTTACTGAGGCAAAACCACAGGGAAAATGACAAGCCAGCCCAACCTTGTTTTCGAGATGCATGGGCGACTGCAATCTGCATAGCTCCCCTCCTCTGGTTTACCCTCCTCTCCCCAAGGCTGAGATGCTGACTTAGCTATCCAGGGCTGCCCAGCACCAAGCTCCAAAGCCCTTCACCAGACTCTGCTCCCCTGAGTGTATGACAAATATGTCTCTTCATCCTAATCTTTATCAAAACATATTTTTCCTTAGAGTTTCATTTTAGCTGGCTGAAGAAATAATCTGTATGGTAAACACCGCCAACAACTTAACTGAGTTCGTAAGTATCTGTATTTTTCAAAAGGACTTCTAGAGTCATCACTGCTTTTGCCCAGAAAATAAATGCCTAATGCTGATTCTAGGAACAAAGGAATTAATGTCAATGGGAGGTAGGATAAAAATGGGAAGTGGTTTCCATCAAATAGCACCCCCTTTGATTTGATGGCTACTATAGAGGCAACAACCTGTTTTATCCTTTTCCATGATAAGTACCAAACCATAATAATTACAATAATAGTTAATACTTATTGTATTCCAGGCACAATACTAACTGCTTGCATGCACACCATTGTTTTGGTCTCATAAACATAGCTCTGTGAGGTAGAAAGTAGGAGTTATTATTATGTTTATAGATAAGGAAACAGGTTCACATCAATTAAGGATTTTGTCAAAGGCAAACAGCTAATGAGTTGAGAGACCAGAAATCGAATTCCATCTGTTTGACTCAAAAGCTCTTAAATGTAAGAACAACATTTAGTTCTGTTACCTTCTTGGTTGGGAGAGAAAGTGTTGTCAAATGACACCTAATTCTGTTTTTCAAAACATGTCCTTTATACATGGAATTCTAACACAATGAATGAAATAAATTGCATTACTACAGAGTGCAATTGCTTCAGACCTTTCTGGGAAGGGGGGCAATTTTCTATCATTATGATTATTTTAATGTCAAAAAGTTGTGTCTACGCACCATCAAATTTATTTTTTACATGCTTATCTTCCCAAAGTGAAGAAATAATGCTACACCCGAAGAGCCCCCTGAGCTACTCTGCTCTGTCCCAGGACCTCCATCTCCCCACCGGGCCTGCAGGCTCTTCCTTGGGCTCAAATGTGTCCCCCATCTGCCTTTGCTCAACACTCACCTATTCTCTCACGCTTGCTTCCATGTAGGTTTTCTTCATCTAGAAACAAACTAACTAGCATAAAATCTATCTCCCTTCTCTAATCTCCTAATGTCAGCTACCTGTTTTCTTACAGTTCTGCAGGCTGGAAGTCCAAGATCAAACTCTTGGCAGAGTGGTGTCTCCTGAGAGTTTTCTTCTTGGCTTGCAAACGACTGCCATCCTGCTGTGTCCTCACGTGACCTTTTCTCTGTGCCTACTCGTCCTGGGTGTCTCTTCCTTTTTCTAAGAATGCCAGTTCTATTGCACTAGGGTCCTACCCTTATCATCTCATTTAATCTGAATTACCTCCTAAAGGCCTTGTCTATAGGTATATTGGGGACTAAGACTTCATGTCAATTTGGGAGGCAGAGTTCAATCCATAACCTCAGAGTTTTCTTGATATTTGGAATCATAGTCATCTCAACATCACCACTAGCCTGTCAACATCTGAGGAAAGCAGGTCTGCTCGCTTCACCTCTGCAACACTTCACACACTTAGTATAGTTACCTTCAAATAATACTGATCATTCACTGTACTCCGTGTATTTACACCACTAAGCACTCCATACACATTTTTTCCAATCCCAGCAATAACATTGCAAGGCAAATAGTTATTAACTCCACGTTAGAAATGATGAAACTGAGGCCCAGATAGAGCAGGAATCTTGGAACATTCTTATGATTGGTAAAGAACAGAAATAAAACAGACCAGTCTATTTAAAGTAGAGCTCAGGCTCTTTTTCCTCCAAATATGTCTCTCATGACATTTATTGAAATAAATAAATGCCACCAGGGTAGCCCATTGGTGGTGCCATTTTCTTTTTCACATTTTCTATGAGCAGGAGAACTTAGGAGATTTTCTTTGGTCACTAACACAGATGGGCAAAAGGAGAAAGGATAGACATTTAAGTAGAGAAGAAGCAAAATAAATTCATTCCTTGCCAGACTTTTACAGGAAGCAGTATTGAAGTGATTAATAAAGATGTTAGAGGTGAAGAAGGTATAAAGAACATACCTGACATAATAATGACAGCATATTTCACCTCCAGAATAAGAATGAAAATATAAAACACTGCTTGAATTTAACAGGCATCTAGCTTTATTCATAGAATGGCAAGAGTGTGCTTAATAGGCAATAGGGATACACCTGCCCCACAATGGTCCCTCATTGTCCCTCCACAGTGCCTGAAATTAACACACTTTTGTAACTCCAGTGGTTGAGGTTTTAGAAGATACCCATCCCAGTTGCACCTTAATCCCCATTAAAATGTAAAACTTTAACCTGTAGTATACTGAGTTAAAACTGTTATTGTATTATCATATTTAATACAAGCTACAAGATAAACATCTGTTTTTGTTTTTTTTTTTTTAAGAAATAGTAAATTGTGGCTCAGATAGGGTAATTCATAGACTTAGATTTTCAGGAAAAACATGAAGTCTTGGGAGGCCAGGGAAGGATATATCCCCTGGATAGGATGGTGGAGAAAAGGAAAGGAACCTGGGGGAATGAACAGAGTGGGGAGGCAATTAAAGTGAGGATGAAGAGTTGCTGAAAACCACCTGACAATCATTCTCTGGGTTGCCCAAAGACTAAATTCCTAAAACTTTGGATTAGGTAATGATTGAGAGTTTTGTGGCTGTAGGCTTTCTCAGTAGAGGCTGAGGGTGATTGGGACAAAAAGTTTGAGATTGGGAGGTCTGAGTCAAGCAGGATAAATGAGTGGCATGTAGTTACTTCCCATCTCTTCGCCTTTAACACTTGGGGTCATCATTTTTACAGGCTTCTTCAAAGCAAGTACTGAACTGTGATGTGAATTGATGTTTTCAATTTTTCATGAATTAATTTTCTATTTGACTGATATATCCAGAAACCCTTACCTGTCTTTCCCTAAGCTGTCTGTGTAATTGCTTCTATTCTCTGCTTAGCTTTGGCTGTGGAAACCTAGCCCATTTACAGAATTTTTTCTTTCATATCACACTGCTGCCACTGAAGCAATGAGGTCAGGATAGGCAGTTAGACCAGACAATTCACATTGCCCAAGTTTCTGACTCAGTTACTGGAGGTTTGAAAAGGGGAGAGGAAAAACACTGGCAGAGACTTTACTCTTCTTAGTGACTTTAAAGTGTAAATGATTAGCCACATGTCAAAGTCAGCTGCACCAGCTCCCTCTTTCTACCACACCTTCCTTTGCAGTGAGTTGCCTCATGCATAGCTGAATGTGAGGGTGGAAATAAGTTCTGCAGATGGTATATATTCTCATTCTTTCATGGCTAATCCTCTCCACAGCTGTGCAATGGCTTAGAACCAACATCCTGTTTTCTTACAAAATTCAGGATACTTTAGGAACTGAATCAAGTTTATGCAGCCAAATTAAAGGTCTGAGATTGAGGCTAAAAGCTTGATTTTATATGTGGGCATCTACCATTGGTTTACAGGGTTATCTGGAGTCTGTATGTTCTTATGTCCAAGAAGGTATAAAATGTTTATGACCTACCTGAAACAAAAGAGGAGACTATGATGCTCTGTCTCACTTGCTTTCTTCAGAGCTTAAAGATAAATTTAACTTGTATAAGTGAAAATATGGTAGCCAAACTTCAATACCCTTCCATGTAAATTAAAATTATAGAGTTAGAAAGTCTTTCACACTATTAAATATATAAAGATCTTTTAAAAAATTAATGCTCACTGAAGGTATTGTAAGTAGTCAATTGCTGAACAAGTTTTGGACTCAGAATTTTTGATCAAAAAGTTATAAATGTTCTCACATTAACATGACTTACTAGGTTAGAAGCCCATTTATTAATATTTTAATTGTCTAAAACTACTAAAATAAATTAGAAATATGTAAAAATTATCTCAGAGAATCAGAGAAAAATTACAATCTTAATCCACAGTTTACATCCTTCTTTCTTGTAGCCACACAAATCATGTTGATGATAGCGCTTGCAATCTAGAGCAGGGGTCGCCAACCCCTGGGCCATGGAGTTAGGAAGCCAGCTGCATGGCAGGAGGTGAGCAGTGGGTGAGGGAGCATGACCACCTGAACTCTGCCTCCTGTCAGATCAGCGGGGACATTAGATTCTCATAGGAGCAAGAACCTTATTGTGAACTGTGCATGCCAGGGATCTAGGCTGCAGGCTCCTTATAAGAACCTAACTAATGCCTGATGATCTGAGGTGGAACAGTTTCATCCCGGAACCATCCCTCCCTGCACTTCCACCCATCCATGGAAAACTTGTCTTCCACAAAACCCGTCCCTGGTGCCAAAAAGGTTGGGGACTGCTGATCTAGAGGACAAGACACAGACACAGTATATGGTCTAATATGCAAAGTGATGCATGAAGAGGGTAAACAAGGAGTGCTACCAAAGTTCTAAGGCAGAATATATCACTTTCAGATGAAATGCTGGGGAGAATGGGAAAATCAGATTTTTAAATATTTGGACCCTAAGCATGGGAAACATTTTACTTTTTGAAGATGTTGAATAGAACCTTCAGTACTCAGAACATTGCAAGAGAAAAATGTCCAGATGCAAAAAACAAGAGTACAGTTGAATCTACCATTTTGGCTGTGGTAGACCACATCTTTGGGTATCAGTGGGAGATCAGCTTAGTAAGGTAGAAAACAACTCAATATTGACCAGTATATGAGTGCAGAGGATTCAGAGGTATAGTTTTCTTCTCTGTTAAAAAGCTATCAGATGGTTATAATTATGAGGACAGATAAAAACAAGTATTGGGGAGGATGTAAAAAATAAAGCGATCACAGTCACTGATAGATATATTACTTTTCTTTGTTCCCCTTCTCTGGATTTAAAATATTTTCAATACATGGGATCTGGAAGCATTCTGTAATTTAGAAAAGACTTCTATTGATAATTCATCCTGAAAAACTCCAATTATATACCCAAGAACATTTAGCATTCCAAAGTTTAGGGGAAAATCCATTGTAGTTTAAATAAATGAAAGCACATTCATAAAATAAAATAAAATAATAACATATATTAAAATATAATTATAGAAAAACATTTAATACAATTCAAACATGCTCATATATTTTCAGTAAGTAAAATAAGAACACCATAAAGCAGATAGTTCAGTATAATTCTTTGGATTAACAAAAGTACATATATATCACACAAACATAGACAAGAAAGGGCTAAAACAATATAAGTGGTATAACTCAAAAAGTTAAGGTATTTCTTCTACTTTATAAAAATTTTACATGCATTCAAATATATTTTACAGTAAACATTTTATAGCAAAGTATGAATTTATTTTTGCTATAAATAAAGTATGAATATATTTGGCTATTATTTTGCAATTAATAGCTAAACCATTTTAGATTTTGTAGAGACCATGCAGCTTGTCTGAGAAATAGGTCATTCTTCCCTCCAAGACACATCAGCAAAAGCTTTTGAAATGAAAAACAAACAAATAAACAAACAAAAACTTGTGTGCCTTTCTTCACTAATGGCACTCAATCAGAGACTTTTAGCAATTTAAAACCGTCTTCATTTCCTCATCTGTAAAAACATGAGCTAACATTTAAGTTTTTATCTTGAACTGAAGGTTAAAGACATCTTATCTATATATTATCTACTATAATTTAATTATATTTAAAGATATTATTTATTTAAAAACATGCACTGGGCACCTGCTATATAGCAAAAACTGTTAGGTGAGGAATTCACAGATAAGTGCCAACATTAAACTATGCAGTTGGCTTTTGAGAGTAATTTTCATGGCTTCTCAAATTTGAAAATGAACCATTATTTATATAGATACACTCCAATTTGTGTAGAAAATACTGTTGCATAAAATGGAATATAACGTGTTTGTGCCACAAATATAGGAAATAATTGCAATTTATTTACATATTTTAAGTAAATATAATGATTACTAAGGTTTAGAAAAAGCATACTTGTAATGATTTTAGACTTTTATTTGAAATATTTACATACGTTTTCATCATATATAGGGTTTTATTATTTTTATGAAAGTAATGCTTATGCATTATAATAAATTGAAACAATAGTCAAAAGCAAAATACTTATACTCTTCCAATGATAATCACCAAATACCATTCCTAGACCAAATATCTGTGTATGCATTTATAATTATTTATAATATATGTGGATAATTTATAATTAAATATAATTGGATCATACTAAACTCCCTATAGCATCTTTTTAACATCAATATATCATAGATATCTTGTCATCTATAAACTAAAAATATACATTATAATTTTAATAACTACTAGTGTCCAATTTTGTGATTATGAAACAGCATAAAGTGATAGAAAAATTAAAAAGTGAATTAAGAGATATAAATTATACCCCCATTTTGGAGTGCCGCTATGCGTCACTACATAAAGTTAAGAAATAGATACATTGCTTAGTAATTTGGACTAAAGCACAAAGAAATTATTTTTGCTTCTGTGTTTGTCTGTGTCTGCAGATAGCAATTTAAGTCTTTTGCCTTGCCAGTACAGATTTTTTCATATATGTATGTATATAAATCATAGAAATATATTTAAAATGTGTGTCTGTCTCAGTCTGCTAACCTGTAAAAGTGTTGGAGTGTTTTTAGAGATAATTAAGTACAAAGGAAATAGTTTTTCTGGGAAGAAAGGCCTTGACGCTCTGACAAATCAAGTGCTGTCTTATTCTTAGGACTAAAATCAAGGACTATTAGGTCAGAAGGTGTCTTAGAAGGGCTCATATTCATCCCAATGTTATGTATCAGAAAATGGAGGACTATAGAGATTACATGATTTGTTTATAGTCACACCGACAATTTAACTGCTTTAATTAGTAGTTAAAGTCACCATCATAACCAGTATATTGTGACTTTAACTACTAGGATCTTTAAGTTACACCACACCACGTATTATCTTTCACATTCCTTTTGCCAATGTACTTTATTTTTTGTTGTCTTTGGTACTTCTAGCATAAACTCAAAATAAGATTATTAAAAGATGATAACTATTTTCCCTTGACCTGAATTCTCAGGTCATTTGCTTGGATAAGGACATTTATCAGCAGTGATATATTGGTTTCTGTCCATGGCTTTTATGAACGTTTTCAGCATATTTGCTTTGATTTTTTTTCTAATGCTGCTTAACATTCCCAGCTCATCAGATTGAAAGGTTTCTCTGTATCAGGAGTCAGTGAATGCTGCTACCTGAATCTGTCTACTCTGATTGAGGAGGTGATTTGTGTAACCACGGAGTAAGAAACTGTGGTTTGGTGCAACCTGAAATCACTCACCAGAAAGCAAAATTGCCTTAGTGACTAGGATAGATCTGGAGGGAAGCAGGTGTGGGTCTATGGTACTGAGTGACAAGCTATGCTGGCACCAACGATGCAAGATGTCACTTAAGGTAATGGAAACCTCCAGTAACATGGTTAAAATGCTTGCCACAGCTTATAACAGGCAAGCAAAACTACAAGAAAGCTTTCTATGACATTGTTCTTGTTGCAAGGGAAATGAATCCATAGCTCACTACTACCTCCCATGAAGGCTGGCCTCTATAATTGCAAAACTGGAGAAAAGCCACCAGGTGAAGAACAACTGGACCTGCTTTTTGAGGAGATGCTGAACAGCATAGCAGCATGCTCTGATGCCTACAGCCAACCTGAAATAAAAAATCCCTGCAGATGTAAGAATAACTAGAATACCTATCATCAGAGCATGGTGGATTGAATACTGGTTTTGAGATTTAGATGACCTACAGCTGTTAGGTTTTGGTATAGGGCTGTACTGCTCCTCTAATTCTCTGGCCCTACTCTTTTTTGAGACTGTACAACTAGATAATCTGAGAGGCTTAACAAGACGATCTTATAGTTCTGATAAAGGCTATTTCCTCCAAGTCATTGACCTGTAATTTGGAGAAATTTTGGCTATGTTATTATTGATATTTGAGAAATATCTCTGTAGCCTGACCATTTATCCACCTACAGTAATGGCAATTTGAACACTGTAGTCTTAGAATGAGCTCTTTCTGTTTTCTACAGAAATGATCTTTTTCTGTTTTCTTTTTTTTAATTATACTTTAAGTTCTAGGGTACATGTGCACAACGTGCAGTTTCGTTACATATGGATACGTGTGCCGTGTTTGTGTCCTGCACCCATTAACTCATCATTTACATTAGGTATATCTCCTAATGCTATCCCTCCCCCCTCCCCCCACCCCATGACAGGCCCTGGTGTGTGATGTTCCCCACCCTATGTCCAAGTTCTCATTGTTCTTGGACAATGAACTCATTGTCCAAGTTCTAAATCCCACCTATGAGTGAGAACATGTGGTATGTGGTTTTCTGTCCTTGCAGTAGTTTGCTCAGAATGATGGTTTCCAGCTTCATCCATGTCCCTACAAAGGACATGAACTCATCCTTTTTATGGCTGCATAGTATTCCGTGGTGTATATGTGCCACATTTTCTTAATACAGTCTATTATTGATGGACATTTGAGTTGGTTCCAAGTCTTTGCTTTTGTGAAGAGTGCCACAATAAACATACATGTGCATATGTCTTTATAGCAGCATGATTTATAATCCTTTGAGTATGTACCCAGTAATGGGATGGCTGGGTCAGATGGTATTTCTAGTTCTAGATCTTTGAGGAATCGCCACACTGTCTTCCATAATGGTTGAACTAGTTTACAGTCCCACCAACAGTGTAAAAGTGTTCCTATTTCTCCACATCCTCTCCAGCACCTGTTGTTTCCTGACTTTAATGATTGCCATTCTAACTGGTGTGAGATGGTATCTCATTGTGGTTTTGATTTGCATTTCTCTGATGGCCAGTGATGATGAGCATTTTTTCATGTGTCTTTTGGCTGCATAAATGCTTCTTTTGAGAAGTGTCTATTCATATCATTTGCCCACTTTTTGATGGGGTTGTTTGATTTTTTCTTATAAATCCGTTTAACTTCTTTGTAGATTCTGGATATAAGCCCTTAGTCAGATGGGTAGATTGTAAAAAATTTCTCCCATTCTGTAGGTTGCCTGTTCACTTTGATGGTAGTTTCTTTTGCTGTGCAGAAGCTCTTTAGTTTAATTAGGTCCCATTTGTCAATTTTGGCTTTTGTTGCCATTGCTTTTGGTGTTTTAGCCATGAAGTCCTTGCCCATGCCTATGTCCTGAACGATATTGCCTAGGTTTTCTTCTAGGGTTTTTATGGTTTTAGGTCAAACATTGAAGTATTTAATCCATCTTGAATTAATTTTTGTATAAGGTATAAGGAAGGCATCCAGTTTAAGCTTTCTACATATGGCTAGCCAGTTTTCCCAGCACCATTTATTAAATAGGGAATCCTTTCTCCATTTCTTGTTTTTGTCAGGTTTGTCAATGATCAGATGGTTGTAGATGTCTGGTGTTATTTCTGAGGCCTCTGTTCTGTTCCATTGGTCTATATCTCTGTTTTGGTACAAGTACCATGCTGTTTTGGTTACTGTAGCCTTGTAGTATAGTTTGAAGTCAGGTAGCATGATGCCTCCAACTTTGTTCTTTTGACTTAGGATTTTCTTGGCCTTGTGGACTCTTTTTTGGTTCTATGTGAACTTTAAAGTAGTTTTTTCCAATTCTGTGAAGAAACTCATTGGTAGCTTGATGGGGATGGCATTGAATCTATAAATTACCTTGGGCAGTATGGCCATTTTCACCATATTGATTCATCCTATCCATGAGCATGGAATGGTCTTCCAGTTGTTTATGTCCTCTTTTATTTTGTTGAGCAGTGGTTTGTAGTTCTCTTTGAAGAGGTCCTTTACATCCCTTGTAAGTTGGATTGCTAGGTATTTCATTCTCTTTGAAGCAACTGTGAATGGGAGTTCCCTCATGATTTGGCTCTCTGTCTGTTATTGGTATATAGGAATGTTTGTGAGTTTTGCACATCGATTTTGTATGCTGAGACTTTGCTGAAGTTGCTTATTAGCTTAAGGAGATTTTGGGCTGAGACGATGGGGTTTTCTAGATATACAATCATGTCATCTCCAAACAGGGACAATTTGACTTCCTCTTTTCCTAACTGAATACCCTTTATTTCTTTCTTCTGACTGATTGCCCTGGCCAGAACTTCCAAGTTGAATAGGAGTGGTGAGAGAGGGCATCCCTGTCTTGTGCCAGTTTTCAAAGGGAATGCTTCCAGTTTTTGCCCATTCAATATTATATTGGCTGTGGGTCTGTCATAAATAGTTCCTATTGTTTTGAGATACGTCCCATTAATACATAGTTTATTGAGAGTTTTTAGCATGAAGCGCTGTTGAATATTGTCAAAGGCCTTTTCTGCATCTATTGAGATAATCATGTGGTTTCTGTCTTTGTTTCTGTTTATATGATGGATTACATTTATTGATTTGTGTATGTTGAACCATCCTTGCATCCCAAGGATGAAGCCAACTTGATCGTTGTGGATAAGCTCTTTGATGTGCTGCTGGATTCGGTTTGCCAGTATTTTGTTGAGGATTTTAGGATCAATGTTCATCAGGGATATTGGTGTAAAATTCTTGTTTGTTTTGTCTCTGCCAGGCTTTGGTATCAGGATCATGCTGGCCTCATAGAATGAGTTAAGGAGGATTCCTTCTTTTTCTGTTGATTTGAATAGTTTCAGAAGGAATGGTACCAACTCCTCTTTGTACCTCTGGTAGAATTCGGCTGTGAATCCGTCTGGTCCTGGACTTTTTTTTGGTTGGTAGGCTATTAATTATTGCCTCAATTTCAGAGCCTGTTATTGGTTTGTTCAGCAATTCAACTTCTTCCTGGTTTAGTCTTGGGAGGGCTAAAATTGACACCCCAACATCACAATTAAAAGAAGTAGAGAAGCAACAGCAAACACATTCTTTTTTCTATTTTCAATGTAATTTTTTTTCTGAGTCAGAGTCTCACTGTGTCATCCAGGCTGGAGTGCAGTGGCATGATATTGGTTTACTGAAACCTCTGCCTCTCGGGTTCTAGTGATTCTCCTGCCTCAGCCTCCTAAGTAGCTGGGATTACAGGCACGCACCACCATGCCCGGTTAATTTTTGTATTTTTAGTAGAGACGAGGTTTCACCATGTTGGTCAGGCTGGTCTCGAACTCCTGAGTTCATGATCCTATTGCCTTGGCTTCCCAAAGTGCTAGGATTACAAGTGTGAGCCACCGGGCCCGACCTTCAATAGAATTTTTAATTAAAATATCATTTCAAGAAAATATACAAAATTTTCTAATCAGTGCATTATTAAATATAATGTAGAACTGGATAAATAATCTGGAAAGTTCAAGTAATATGATGAAATTTCATAAATTTACTCATTTTTTCCTCAATATAACCTTGAAAACAATGATGAAGTCTGAGGCTGTCCATGGTGCTGAAATTTCTTCTAGGGTTATACCAGAGCATTATAGCTGCATTATGACAGAACTCTCTTCAAGTAGTATTTATGTTGCTTTAATTTTCTCTCAAGCAAGTAAGAAAGTTGTATTTAATAGTAGAACAAGAAGGACAGTTTTAAGTTGCATTAATATACTCAGTTTGATATCCAGGGCTTTCTCCTCCTTCTGAGTTCTTACAAAATTTTTTTAAAGATATATTTCCTAATTGACAAAAATTATCAGTTGATAATTTGCAAACAAATAAATTTAAAAGACCAGATAAAGATAAAATAATGTAAAAATAATACTAATTAAGCAAAGAGATAAAACATACACCTATCAAACAACTAAAACTTATGAAGAATTCCCAACATTGGGGAAGATATGAAAAAATGGACCCATATAATATTGTTGAAATTGTAAACTGGTATAAAATTTTTAAGCAGAAATTTGGCAATATGAAGCAAGTAGTTGAATTATATATAGTCACAATTCAACTAATCAACTCTCAGGAGAATGGGGTAGTACATTCAATCAACTGAATTTGATAGGAATTAGATTTAAATACACAGTTTTTTGTAGTTCATTCATTTAACAAGTGCACCAAAATGTAATACAGACAGTAAACCTTGAATTAAAGAGTTGTTTATTTACTTTGCTTTTGTACAAAATGCACAAACATAAAATAAATTACAGAATTTTAGGGTTGGAAATTACTTTAGAAAAGTGCAAGACTTCCTTAAAGATTCCAATAAAATTGATTATGTCAAATGTTAATTGCCAGTTGTACCCTTTCTTTTGTATAATAACCTCCTCATGGCCACAACACATTTTACCCGAGGTTGATTTTCGATAAGAGTTCCTGCCCTTCCCTTTCCTTCAGTATTAACAGATCTCTAACGGTATAAGTGTATGTCCTGGGAAACCAGGTGATTTTATACCCCATCACCCAGGCTAGACTTTTTTTTTTCTAGTATCATTCAATACAGCCACAACGAATGCTGCCTGCATTCTGAGGAAAACAAGTTTTGCTGCCCTTCCCACAAAGACATGACACCCTTGTCAACACTTATTTTACCAGATATATGAGAGCTTTTTTCTAGACTTTCTATTTTATTTCATCAAATCATGTGTTTTTAAGTTAGAATGCATCTTCCCCTGAGAAGCAAAATAATTACCAACATTAGGTGAAGTATTTATTTCATTTTTCCTTAGAACAGGAGAAATTAGAAGAGCTACTCTGGGATCCAGTCTCTGAGGAATGCAGAAAAAAAAAATTGTTGAAAAATGAAAGAAAACACTTTTGGAGGCTGGGGGGGGGGCGGTGTGGATCACAAGGTCAGGAGTTCGAGACCAGCCTGGCCAACATAGTGAAACTCTGTTTTTACTAAAAATACAAAAAAATAGCTGGGCATGGTGGCGGGCACCTGTAATCCCAGCTACTTGGGAGGCTGAGGCAGGAGAATCACTTGAACCTGGGAGGCAGAGGTTGCAGTGAGCTGATACCATGCCACTACACTCCAGGCTGGGCAACAGTGCAAGACTCTGTTTCAAAAAAACAAACAAACCACCACCACCAACAACAACAAAAAAGTAAAGAAAAAAGCGACACGGAAAAGAAGGGAACACTTCTGAGATTAGTGGCCCTAATTTGCAACCTGACCTGGGTCGGCAAGAATTTGTTTATATTCTTATGTTCTTCCCATTTAAAATTCTCCCTCTTCTTTCCACTGGATCAGTGAGATAAAAGTGGTGAGGTAGGTATCAGGGTCATCTCCAGGCTAACACTCTGCACCAGTTTGGTCTTTCAGCTCTCCTGCTTCTCATTCTAGATGCTATCTTCCATATTCTCTTCTGTCATGCCAAACTCATATACATACATTCTGCAATGAGTAAAGTAAGGGAAAAACAACCTGGCACCTATTCTTTGAAGAAAAAATGAAAGTTTGAAAGATGATATATTGGGCTTTGCTAGAGTCTTTTAGTGGTATTTGGATTGTTTTTCCTCAATGTGGATCGCTTTGAAATCTGCCAAAAGCTTGGTATCTGCTGTTTGTGCAGCATTATGCATCCTCTTCTGTCTGCTTGCACTAGTCAGGGTGTCACTGGTGCCCTTGATCACAATAGAGTCAGTAGAAAATGAGAATAGAAAAGTGGTTGGCAGCTGAGGTGCCTTAGGTTGGAACAGTGTCTCACAAGCTGACAGTGATAGAGTTCTAGCTGTCAGCAGGGTATCACCAACCCCAGGAGAGGTATGGATGGAAGTGAAGCATCCCAGGCAGATGAGTAGAAGAGCGGCAGGAAAGCATGTAAGAAAGATGAGAACGGTAAGTTAAAAAATGCAACCTGCATAATTTGTATGAGTCCTTCAAATTAAGTAAGTTAACATTTTTCTTTAGCGATGTGAATGGCCATTAAAAGATGTATGGCTTGGTTCAACTTTTAAGGCATTTGAGAAATTTGAAATAAGTAGTTTTGAATAAAAAGAATCTAACTGAATCCTGATTAAAATATGTATGGATATAATTGAGGAAAATAGTTGAATCTTGCTAACGAAGACCAATTAGAGTTCAAACAGTTGAAACTTGAAGATGCTCCATTTAAATGCATACATAAAACTTGTCTTTCATTATTTTTTTGCAAAAAGAACACAGTTCAACCCACTTGATATTAACAGATAGTATAGAGATACAAGGTGTGCAGTAGATATTTTACAAGATAGTGAGCTATATGCATGCCCCATCTACCCACAGTACCAATTACAATAATACTAAAGAAATATAAATATTATAAATCCTTATTAAAAATAAATGAGCCATTTTGTTAATTTCTGCACAGTAGGTGCAAATAGGAAACAGAACAGAGGAGACTGCTATATAGATTCAGAAGGCCAGAAGAAAAAATAAGCCCAACAGAGCTCTTGAATTGCTCTAGATCTGGGAGGGCAAAGAGGACAAAATCAATCAGAGAAGGTCAAATAAGGCTGAAAGCAAGCAATTTATAAAGTCCACTTGTTTTTTCCCTTCTACTATGAGTAAGAAAGGAATGCGGTCAGCAAACCTGGGCAAAACAAAATTGTCAAAGAAATTGAGGTTCAAATATCAGTCATATTAAAGAATATGTGATTTAGAAAATTGTTGGAAGGCAAGAAAAATTCAAAAAGCTCCTTTCCTTTTATGTCAATGGATCATGAAAATAAGAATAATGGGATTTTGAAAGAATTAAAATAAACAATACAACAACGGTAACAGAAGATACAGGATCTCATTGTTCAGTTCCCACCTATGAGTGAGAACATGCGGTGTTTGGTTTTCTCTTCTTGTGATAGTTTGCTAAGAATGATGGTTTCCAGCTGCATCCATGTCCCTACAAAGGATGCAAACTCATCCTTTTTTATGGCTGCATAGTATTCCATGGTAAGGGGAACATCACACACTGGGGCCTATCATGGGGAGGGGGGAGGAGGGAGGGATTGCATTGGGGAGTTATACATGATATAAAAGTCATGCACATGTACCCTAGAACTTAAAGTATAATAAAAAATAAAAAATAAAAAAATTAAAAAAATAAAAAAAAAAAAGAAGATACAGGAAAATATATTTTGGACTTTAAGGTAAGAAAGACAATCCTAAAACTAAAACACAAAGTGAAGGTAAAAGTTGTTCATTAAAGTAGATTAGAATTGAGAGAAAAGCCTTGAAATGGAGAAAGAACATGAAGATGTTAGGCAATAAATGGGAGCTTAGCTGAAAATATTTGCAAAACTCATGAAGCAAGGAATTAATATTCAAAATTGTCTTGGAGCTCCTAAAAACAATAAAATAAGGCAAATAGCCAAATAAAATAAGAGTAAAGAGTATAAACAGACAACTTGTGAAAGATGATTATTGAAATTGTTTCCAGTTTTCCCTAGGGCAAACATTGCTGCAGCAAATAGCCTCAAACTCAAGTCTGTGTTCACATGCACCAGTTCCTAGCTTTAGAATACAATGCAGTGGAACACTGGATAGAAGGCTGGGCACAAACTGCCCTCCAGTGTGTGTTTGCTAATTTCCACTCCTTACAAAACTGCATGTGAGTGTCCATTTTCCTGCATTCTGATATTATTAAGGTTTTATATTTTCCAGTCTCATGGTTGAAAATGAGATTTCTCTGATAGATTTTACAGTTTCTTGATTAGTTGTTGTGCTTAGAATAGTTTCCTATGTTGATTGGACAACTGTATTTCCTCTTCTAAGAATTTTTGTCCTACTGGGTTATAGGCTACACAGATTTATCTTGTTGATTTGTTACAGTATTCTATAACTTATATCCTTAGCTTTCTTTTTTCATTCCTTGTTTGAAGAGGAATGGCTACTTATGGCTTATAAGAATGGCCATCTACTGCTTATAATCCATCAACAGAGAGCAACACATACATATCACCTAGAAAAATTGAGCTAATCACTAGAGTAACTCCAAAGAGAAATGATTAAGAGTGGCTGCCTCGGGAATATGAAAGGTTAGGGCAGAGTACAGCTCATTTTTGTTATAAAACCCATTGGATTATTGGATTTTTTAAAAATCATGTACATGCATTATTTCAGATTTATAAACTTGTCAATTAGGATAAAGAGCAGTCTTTAATAATGGACAAATCTAGGATATAAATTTTATTACCTGTAAGAAATTAACACCATATGAACCTCAATTTTCTCATGAGTAAACTAAGAATGATAATGCCCACCTCATAGCTGTGTTCTGTGTAAAATGTCTAGCCAATTTTAGCTTATGTCCTCTTCCTTCTCCTTTTAGTAACTTTATCTTTTTCCTTCTGTTACATTGTCATTAAAAGTATTAAATCAAGGAATGAATCAACACATTTATTCTTTACCTACTATGTAATAGTCAATAATTGTAAATACTATATGCAACTTCCCATCAAGGATATTACAGTTTGGAAACAAATGACATTGCCACATTGTAGATTAAATCCAGCACTTTGAACCAACTGTAAGAAAATTGTCATGAGAAAAATTATTATGCCTATATTTATTAATCAGTACAACTTACAGAAACTTGTGTTCAACTTTAGCGGTGATGCTGAGATGAGTAAGTCAACGGCACACATCAGAGCATTCAAATTTCAGCCGAAAAGAGAAAAGGCAGACATTTAAAGTAAAGGGACACTTTGAAAAAAGGAAATGCTAAGGGAAAGGAAGAGAGAGATCAATTACCTGTCTGTAGAAATCTTAAAATTGTAACAATAAAGTAATTTTGGGGCAGGGCTTATATAGATATGAAGGCTTTTGTTAGACAAAAACACGAGAGGAGCAAAAATTCCAAAAGGAGCAGTGCCTGAACGGCTTACTTACAACATGTATGGAAAATGGAGAAAATTGCTGTGTTGAACAAATAGAAAGAGGCAGTTGGTGATAATTCTGAAGAAGGTATTATCACCAACTGCCTGCTGCATGATCATTCCTGCAGCTGTGCAGGAGCACTTGCATATGAACACCTGTCATTTATGTCTGTGGGTGCCTCTTCTCCAGTCCATAGGTAAACAGTAGTTTTCTTACCATATGATCCAGTTAGAATTACTAACAATGTAGTCCTTTTCCTCTCTTATCCCCTACATTCTGCCACGAGGTGGACATGTAACCCAAACTAGGCTAATCACTTTGCCACCTAAGAATCTGTGTCTTGATCAAGGAAGTGCATGCACTAAATAGCTGTTGGAATTCAGTCAGTCATTTATAGCATCATCACGCAAGTTTCATGAGTCCTCTATTAGAAGGTGCCCACTTTCTCCTCCTTCCCAAGACCCTGCTTCTCCTTTGCTTTAGTGAGCTCCTAAATATCCTGCCAATAAACTTCGTGTGTGTGTGTGTGAAAGTGTGTGTAGTTTTGCTTTGTTTTTATTTTGTTTTGCTTAGCTTATACCAAGTCAGTTTCTGTTGACTATAGCAAAGACCTCTATCTGATCAACCTGTCTAATGTGTTTGTATATAATTTGCAAACAGTTGGGAAAAAGTTATTGAAGGGTCATATGATAAAGATGAAATTTAGGAAAATTTGGAGCATCATGGAATTAGAGTCAGAGTACAGGCAAGGGGAAGTGCACTATTATCTGGAATTAAGATTTAAAAGAAGTAGATGAATGTAAGATGGTAATAAAAGTGATATAGTTTGGTGGAATGAGCACCAGATCTTGTAGTTAAAAAAGAAAAACAATGTGTTTAAATCTCAGGTTCTTTCCTGCTTCTGACTTGCTTAGGCAAGTTACTTATATATACTAGACCCTTATTTCAATATTTTCATACTGTAGACAGTAGTAACCAACTCACTGTCATATTTCGAGTATAAAAATAATATATGGGCTGGACATGGTGGCTCACATCTATAATCTCAGCGATTTGGGAAGCCAGCACAGGAGAATAACTGAGCACAGGAGTTCGAGACTAGCTTGAGCAGAATAGTGAGACCCTATCGCTACAATTTTTTTGTAAATAGCCAGCTGTGATGGCACACACATGTAGTACCAGCTACTTGGGAGGCTGAGTTGAAAAGATCACATGAGCCCAGGAGTTTGAGGCTGCAGTAAGCTATGATCATACCATTGCACACAGCCTGGGAAACAAATGAGACTCCATCTCTAAAAAGAGAATATATATATATACACACACACACATTATATATAATGTATTACAATATATATAATACAGACTAATATAATATATATACAGATTAAATATAATCTGTCACATACCGTATTTAGCACTAATATGAACTAGCATTCCATGTTAGTTTATAAATTCAGTTAGACCTGGCAAGTGACTGAATCTTACATGTAAGCTAAAAGGCAAAGTCAACATTGACCCCAAATTTTGAATCTGGGAGATACAGTAAATTATAATATTTGGACAAAGAAAAGAATTTGGCTTTGAAATGGATGGATGCTATGGTCTGAATGTTCATGTTCATGTTCCTCTAAAATTCATCTGTTAAAATCTCCAATGTGTTGGAAGTAAGAGGTGGGGACTTTGGGAAGTAACTCTATATGAGGGTAGATAATGGTGAATAGGATTAGTGACGTTATAAAAGAGGTCTGTGGGAGCTTGTTTTTCCCTTATGCCATGTGAGGACACATAGAAGGCGACATTTATGAGGAACAGGCCCTCACCAGACACCTAATCTGCTGGCATCTTGATCTTGGACTTCCCAGCCACCACAGCTATGAGCAGTAAATTTCTGTTGTTTATAAATTACTCAGCCTAAGGTCTTTTGTTATAGCAACCCAAGCATACTAAGACAGAGGATGATAAACTAAAATAATTAAAATAAAAACTGAATTTTTTGACATGTGGATTTTAAAATAATTTTCTCAAAATTTAAGAGAAAACAGGCATCTAAAATGAACTTCAGAGTCACCTTTACACTGTGGAAAATTGAAAGATATGGTAGGCAACTGAGTAACTATAGAAAAAGAAAATATTGACGACAAACTGTAACATGTGTTCATATAAAGGGTCAATGAGAAGGAAGAGTCAATGAAGGAGATAGAAGACACAGTCAGGAGTACAAGGGAGTACAACTTCATGACCTCTCAGAAGCCAGAGAAGATACGTCCAGAGAGAAAGTTTTCTTACTCCACTGTTTCATGTGCCTAAGGTGCTACAGAAAGGACAAGAAGTATAGAGATGAAAAGGAATCCATTTCATTTCCTCATAAGTATTTTCAGATATTTGTTTCAACAAAATCATGAAACTAGAACTAGATGCAAACAAGTGTAAGAATAATGCCTCATTTATGTTTCAGAATTATTCTTATTCATGTTTCAGATGTTGTTTAGGAAGTGGCATAAGATACAGTGAAAGAAGAAAAAAAGGAAAACAAAGAAGAGTTTCCCACAAATGAAACAATCAGTACTGGAATCAATAGAAGTTATTTGAGAATATAACAGCAATTATATAGTTTAAGGTAGTCATGCAAATTAATATAGTTTAATATAGTCATGCAAATCAATGTGTGAACATATTATACAAAAGGCATTTAAAAGTTGGAAGCCACATAGTCCAAATGCCCACACTGTGATTCCATATCTCCGTAAATTGTCCCAAGGCAGATTCATAATATTTTTTACAATAAAACATCTTAGAAATAAACTGAAATAAGTCACAGAGACATAGTCTTTAATATTTGCATTATTTGATTTTGATAAACATTGGGGTTTAAAGATATATTTTGACAGAATTACCAAGACAATTAATTTTCCCATGTCAGCTTTCTCTAGTAATAAACTCATTTGTTCTTCCAAAAGAGCCATCAGTCTCTTTCTTTTTATCATAATAGCTCTTTTTTTTTCATTTTAAGCTGTTTGCATACAATCATGATAATATTTAATGATGAAAGTCATTTCCTCAGACTCATCTTTAATAACACACTTTATATTTAGTTCATGGGAATCTCTAAAATGAGCTAAAGTGTAAGGAAGAACACATTAGCAATTATTTGTTCTGAATCCTGGGAAAACAATGCCATGAGCTCTTGGCTCAGGACTTCATTGCATTCTTGCTGGGAGAGCTTGAGTCAAATCTTGGCACTAGGGAAGATGATCTCTAATTGACTTTCACGTCTCTCTATAGATGGACCCAATCCACAATTTGTATTGTATTTCATGTATGCTTCTACTGTTTCCTCTGACAAATGTTCAAAAGAGAAAAGAAAGCTAAACCCCAAAAATGCAATTATTAACAACACCTTGAACATTCTTGATCCCCACCCCAGTCACATCCAGTTATCTGCATGAGCAGTTACTATTTTTTTTTTTCCTGAAAGAAAAATGGGTGCTGGATCTTTGGATATATTGTACTGAATACTGTGAGATTTCCTAGAGAAAACCATTAATTGTTTTAGGTAAGACTCCAAGTTAAGAGTTTCTATTTGCATTTTTCCTTTTTTTTTTTCTTTTTTTTTTTTGCTTTTTATGGCTACATCCTAATACTTTGGTAAAATCTAAGTTATCTACAAAAAAACTGATGATAAAGTTTAGCACTAATGTCAGGTTTATGCTATCAAAACAAAGGACATAATTATTAGGTGATTCAATTCAAACATAAATACAAGTTTTTTATTCTATCTCTGGGTACTTTAATAAAGTGCTTGCATTAATAATATTAAACAAAATCAAATTAACAGGAATATCTGATTTTTTAAATGTCATTTTGTTGGTAACTTTTTTTTATTCATTTATTCATTCACTTAGCTAACATTTGCATTTAAGATACCCAATATCTGACAACAGGAATGTGTGGTTCTGCTTAAAGATTATATGGTCAGGAAGTCTGACAGAGGGGAGCCTTATTAAATGGGGTTTTGGTTTTTTGTTTTTTGTTTTTTTTTTTTTTTTTTTTTGAGACGGAGTCTCGCTCTGCCGCCCAGGCTGGAGTGCAGTGGCGGGTCTCAGCTCACTGCAAGCTCCGCCTCCTGGGTTTACGCCATTCTCCTGCCTCAGCCTCCCAAGCAGCTGGGACTACAGGCGCCCGCCTCGTCGCCCGGCTAGTTTTTTGTATTTTTTAGTAGAGACGGGGTTTCATCATGTTAGCCAGGATGGTCTCGATCTCCTGACCTCGTGATCTGCCCGTCTCGGCCTCCCAAAGTGCTGGGATTACAGGCTTGAGCCACCGCGCCCGGCCGATTAAATGGGGTTTTGAAGAAGACAAAACTGCATCTCCTTTTACGTCAGTAATGCCGTTTCTTACCTCGTCATTGGCTCTACCTCCTAAATTTTGGTGGAAAAAAAATTAACAATAACAATAACAAAAATAATAAAGGCTAATTCATCCTGAACATTGGGTATGCCAGAGTGTGATCTGGTCACTCTGGTCTAATTAACTAAAAAGTTTTGTAGTACAGTTTTGTTTATAAACATTTTTGGACACATTCCATTGTCAAAGGACCTTGACTATGAATTCCACCAGCTGGTAGTTATACCACACTTTCTGTTCATCAGATATGGTGACTCCCCAAAGAAACTATGAATATGTATGTGTTTAACCTTAAGCCCAGACAATTATCTCTTGATTCAGAAAAGCTTTTAGAACTTGAAAATGTGGAATTAAGAGCTCCTGATTCTCCATGCTGTTCCCCATCCCTGCTTGCCTATCTTTCTCTTTCTGTTTCTGTTTTGGTTTTAAGAGGATTAAAAAAATAAGTATTCACTAAGCATACAATGAAAAGAGATAAAAAGGGAGGAGAAAGGGTTTGGAGGGTGGAGGTATCTAAGACAGGTGTCGGCACTGGATGACCAAATAAATGATCTTTGGGAGAGGAGCATGATTCACATGTCTGTCAGTTTCCTTCCCCATGGCAGCATTTTAAAAATGAGATTTACCTATAGGTCATCTTCTTGGCCAGCTTCTGTGGTCTGTGAGTTGGCCTCACTCACTAGTCTCTATTCTCTGTGCAATTAGATGATGGCAGGCCTTGGGAATAGATATTCAAAATCTGAGCTCTGGCACACCTAAGCTAGGTAGTGTGGCCCCTTTGTTCCAACTTTTAGAAATACCCTTGTAGTCAGTTTTCATCCAGGGGGAGCAAATGCTGTGCCAGTGGGGAAATACAGTTGAAGAAGTTGCAGGTCAACCTTACTACGTCATGCTCCTGACACACAGGTAGGAGTTAGTACCTTGCATTGCTAGTGTGATCTTTTGTTCTAGGAAACTGGGAGTAGACATGATACTTTTCTTTGAATTTTTTATATTATCTCAATTTATATGGCCCTTTATTTGTTTTCTTAATCCAAACATAATATAGACACATCCATGGTCTTTACAAAACAATTAATTAAGGAGAACTTAGGAAAAACAACTTTACTAATTCAAATTATTTGTTTGTTTTTGTTGTTTTTCTTTTCTTTTCTTTTTTTCTTTTCTCTTTTTTTTTAGAGACAGAGTCTTACTCTGTCGCCAGGCTGGAGTGCAGTGGCGCAATCTCAGCTCACTGCCACCTCTGCCTCCCGGGTTCAAGTGATTCTCCTACCTCAGCCTCCCGAGTATCTGGGATTACAGTTTTAAACTTAGGAAATGCCTGTTTAGAAACATCCCAGCATGAAGGATCGTAAGCCACAGTCCAGATATACCAGGACTAGAGAAATGGGTTGTTTGTATAAGACTTTCCTTTCTATCTTTTGTTCTACCATGTGTTTCAGGTTTCTTGCCTGACTTAGAAATAAACCTAAAGGCAGAAAAGGCATTAAGAATATACAACTGCACAAAATGGAATTCCTAATTTCAAACATGCAAACCTTATTTCATCTTCACATGCATAGGAATGACAAAGAAAAATATTAATTTTCTGTGGGATATCAGAGAAAAAAATAAATAACTTGTAATATCACAGAAAAAAGTACTATTCTTTATATATCTAAACAGTAACACCCAAAAGTTATAATTTCATAAAATATAAAGTAATGTTTATATCACTTATGATTTTTAAATAACTAATTTCTGGTAATCTGTTAAAATTCCCAGAAAATCAGGAAATGGTGGCATGCTACCTCTTAGTCCTCAAACAATTACCATTAAGAACAAAACAATAGATTGGTATATTTTTTCTTTCGTATTTTATCTAATGTACTGAGTTCTTAATCAATTCAGCAGAGTATATGTGGAATGTTGAACAATTTCATGTAGATGCTAATGCAGGAAGAGATGCTCTCATGCCTCATACACAAATATCTCAAATTACAGGATGATGACTTACTTCCTAACTCCCAACTTTAACATTTTCAAACTAGTTTGCAACCCAGAAGTAAATCTAGAAATTAATTTGGTAGAATGGAACCAAGGACTTTTTCATAAAATAAACAAAGTAAAATAGACATTAGTAGAGTGCCTCACATGTAGAAAGGTAAATATAGTCTCCAAAAGCTTTTTGTTCTGTGTGTGTGTGCGTGCATGTGCACTAAATCTTAACGTAAAAGATATATGTTACTGTGGATCATTTCAAGGTCTGAAAGCTACTGCCTTGTACTACATATTAGCCTTTCAGAAAGGAGAGGTAAATTGTTTAATAGCTCAGAGGTATACATGGGGGAAGTAAGATTCTAATCCATATGATTCTATTCTGGAAGTTCAGAACCTGTATTTTTCAAAAAAAAAAAAAAAAAAGACATTCCTGTCATTTCACAAAGAAACTCCATTATTATCATCACTTGGAAATCAAAATTTTTTCCAAATTCTTAAAAAATGAACAGGAAAATAAGTCTTTAGAGAAGTGTTCATTGTATATATTTTAATTTTCTTGCTTAATAAGATACATATATACCTCTAGTTAATAATATACACATAAATGATCTATGATAGATACACACATAAACATATATATGAAACATACACATACATATATATACACACATATATATGCAGCACATACATATATTATACATACACACACATACAGCAATTAAGCAGAAAGAAGAAGAAAGCACTATGGAATAAATCAAGACTTTGCTTCTATTTATGATTCTGCTTTACTCTTTACTCTACAGAGGTTGCTATAATAAGATATTCATTAATTATCTTCATATTAACATGTTATTCAATTGTTGTCTAAACTACATATTTTACCTGGATATCTTAGTGCTTAGCATAATACCTGGTACATAGAATCTCAATGCATATGTGGATAATTGTTGTGTAAGCATTCAGAATATCAAAAACAAACAGATAAATTCAAAGTCAGTCTTCTTATACATTATTAATTTGTACTGTTAAAGAATAATAGTTGTGTTTTCAAAACAAAGGCTTCATGATATAGACCTCCTACTTTTTTGGCATGTTTCAGTCACATATGTCAGTGTGTGTGTGCTGGTGTGTGTCTTTCTCTAACTATACAGAAAACATCTGACTCTATGCGTTTCTATCATATCAGTTTCTAATATTATCTTATTCATAAAATTGATCCAAACCTCTTTGTCCATTGTGGTTCATTTATTTCTGTATATCATAGTCAGTCTGATGAAACTTCAGAGAATCTCTTTATTACATTGATCAACTTCTTAGTATCAATTATTTTAGAATTAAGAGAGCCTGTGAAAATTATCATGTCTGATTTTTGATATTTTAGCTTTGGACCTTCTAGAAACTTGGCAAACCACAATGACGACTATGGCTAAGGTTTAACGTTATTATACAATTAATGATTAGAAATTCCTTCACTTGAGTCTTGTTGAATGAACATGACTGCTTTTGTATTTTTGCTTACCCATTCTTAAGCCCTTTTCTACAGCTTTTCATTCATCTACTTATGCTTCCAAAAACTTCTATTAAATATTCCTCCTTGAAAGGAAGTGTCCTGATTAGTGGACTAATGCAAATAATTAAGATCTATTTCTTTTTTTTCTCATAACTTATTGTCTAATTGACCAGAATATTGAGAGGATTTTGACAATGAAAAAGTCACAGATCTGCAAATAACAATTCTGTTATAATTTTCCATTTCATAAAAGTGATGAATGACATTTATGCCTCACTAGAATGCTAGGATAAATCTGAATGTGGCCTTCACTATTCATTCTTTATTTTGAATGTTAGGACAATTTACAAAAGACACTTTATTAACTATAATTATTGTATTTTTATTAAGAAACTGCTAAGCAAAATGTAAAGTATATTATGAAGTACAAATAAAATGAAACTGAATAAAAGATATAACTAGAGTAAAATTAAGATCTATCTTATAGGAAATAGTTTATTATTATTTATGTGTAGTTCTCATCTATGACAGATTCACCAAGGAAAGAAGGCTAAAGATTCCTCTCATTTTACTATTACTTTCTAGATATCACTTGATATCTAGGAAACTTAAAGAAATATATTTAAGCTCATTCCATAATTTCATTCTCTCCTTCCACACGTGTAGCTTCACAAAGCCAAGAAAAAGGGAAAACTAGTTGCTAAGCAACAACTAAGATATTAGGAATGGATCTAGAGAAGCATCTCTTGAGTCAAGTAATTAATCAATAGATTTTAAAAACAAAGAAAGTACCCATTAAGTTGTATGTTTCAGGGAAAAGGTAGACAGCTATATTTTTGCTTAAATATAGGATGATTTTGCTATATAGAGGTTTGTTTTATTATAATATTACAATACTTTTGCAAATAAAATCAACTCAAAGAATCTTTTGTCTTAAAAAAATCTTTTGCAAACTGGGTGAAGAGTAACAAAATGTACCTTTCAAAATGATTTTAAATCTAGTCAAAGAGGAATAAGCAGAATAGAGAAAAAATTCCAGTGAACAATGTGGTTTACAAAGTTGTATGTATATGTTGAAGATATGAATAAATATTAAAAATGTTGGCATCTCTGAAGAAGCACATTCTTGGATTTTTAAAACTCATAAAATAAAATGCCAGATACACCTGAGTAAACTCTGCCTACATCAAGCACATGGCTAGAATTTTGGACATATTGGGTATACTTTCCTATATTAAGTCTTGAGCCTCATACACTCTAAATGTATAGCACTAAAATGAAACGACCCAAAAGGATACTCACATTACTTGTTACCATCTGCTAGATCCACATCAATAGGATAAAGCAGGGGAAGAATTGTGAGAGGCTTGTTGACCCTTGATTCCAGGATGTCTATAGTATACTTCAGAAGGTGGGAAATACTATGGTGATAGAAATGGAGAGTACAAGAATTGGTAGAGTTGCTGGCACATTTTTATGTGAAGGTGTAAGTATATCAAGGGATATAGTATAGGGGTCACTGGCTTTGGAGGTCAGAAAGATTTGTGTTCAAATCCTGGCACTATCACTCTTTAGTTTCATGTATTTGAGCAAATTACTTAGTTGTGACTTAAAATTTAGCTCTCTTTGGTTTGGTTATTTTATTGTTATATTGTTATATATATTTATATTGTTATAAAATCTTTTATATATTGATATATATTTGAGATAACCAAAAATAATTAGAGAAAAACAAATTGGCAAGGTTAGTATTAGTGAAAGTAGTGCTGTCTCCAATTATAAAAGACAGAAGGTTTTCTGCTCCTGAATGTAGTTGACTAGGAATTTGTCCATGTGTGTTTGAAGTCATGAAAGGGCAAAAGGATGGCAGAGATTGGTAGAAGGACATCCATGTAACAAGGAAATTCTGACAACTGTGGTAAAACATGCATCAACAGATTTGTTTCCATTTATTTCACCAAAGAGGGGAATACAAATATCTGATCACACATTGCTTTAGAACTTATGAAACACATTGTTCTAAATATCAAAAATAAAAACATAGCTTCAGATAGGATTGTAAACATTTTGATATTTTGACTTCAATTACAATAGAAATCAGTCAAAACTCCCAGTACTCAAATCCTAAAACACCATTAGAGATATTTAAGCTTTCTTTCCTTCTGTATCCACACTGCAACTATATTCAAACAGGCTTTTGAAGCTTATTTCTGGGATTTTAAAAATTACTCTATATTTACTTCTAAGGATAAAAGTAAAGCATACATTTATTTTCCCTGTAAAATTCTAATAAAATTAGATGAAGAAAATATCTCCCATGACTTGTTTTCCATTGGTAACAACGTGATCTGTAGGTGTAAGCACAGTTAGAAATCTGTTTGTTTGGGTGGGGAGGAAATGAATGCTATAAGTGTTACTGAGCAACTGTTTAACTTCAAAAAACTGACATAAAATTGTATGCATTTATCATGTACAACATATCGTTTTGAGGGATATATGCATTGTGGAATAGTTAAATCTAGCTAATTAACAAATACATTATGCTGCATAGTTAACATTTTTGTGGTGAGAACACTTACCATCCACTCACTAAGCATTTTTTAGGACTACAATATGTCATCATTAACTATAGTCACCGCGATGTACAATAGATTACAAAAACTTTCTCCTCCTATCTAGCTATAAATATGTATCTTTTGACCTACATTTCCACCTTTTATTTTCCATAACCACTCCAACATCTGGTAACCACCATTCTACTCTCCACTTCGTGGGTTCAACTTTATTAGATTCCACATATAAGTGAGATCATTCAGTATTTATCTTCCTGTGTCTGGCTTATTTCTTTTAGCAAAAAGTCCTCCAGGTTCATCTATGTTGTTGCAAATGACAGGAGTTCCTTCTTTTTTATAGCTGAATAGTTTTCTATTATGCATATATACCATATTTTCTTTATACATTCATCCATTTATGGACACTTATGTTGATTCCATGTCTTGGCTATTGTGAACAATGCTACAGTAAATATGGGAGTGCAGATACCTCTCTCCCTTACATATTTATTTCACATCCTATGGATAGATACTCAGCAGTGGGATTGCCAAATTACGTGGTAGATCTATTTTTAATTTTTTGTGGAACATCTAATACTATTTTCAATAATGACTATAGTAATATACATTCCCACCAACTTGTGAGGTTTCCCTTTTTCCACATACTTTTCAACACTTGTTACCTTTTTTTATAACTAGTTATTCCAACAACATTAAGGTGATATCTCGTTGTGGCATTGATGTGCATTTACCTGATGAGTAGTGATGATGACTATTTTTTAAAAAATATACCTGTGAGCCATTTATGTCTTCTTTTGAGAAATATCTATTCAGGTCTTTTGCTCATTTTTAAATTTGTTTTGTTTGTTTGTTTTCTTGCTATTAAGTTCCTTATATATTTTGGCTATTAACTCCTTATAAGATGCAAATATTTTCTTCCATTCTGTAGGTTGTCTGTTCATTTTGTTAACTGTTTCCTCTGAAGTATAGAAGATTTTAAGTTTTAAATAATGCTATTGTCTATTTTTGCTTTTGTACTTTTGAGAAAACCATTATATATCTAGAAAAAAACATTGCTCAGACCAATGTCATGGAACTTTTCCCCTACTTTTTTTTTTTTTTTCCTAGCAGTTTTAGGTCTTTCATTTAAGTTATTATCTATTTCAGTTATTTTTATACATGGTGAGAGATAAAGGTTTAATTTCATCCTTCCGCCTGTGGATATCCATTTTTCCTAACACCATTTATGGAAGTGATTATCTTTCTCCTATTGTATGTACTTGATTCTTTTGTTGAAAATCAATTGGCCATGAGTGCAGTAAATTTCTCTCTGGGCTCTATTCTATTGTATTGGTCAATGGGTCTGTTTTTATGCCAGGACTATACTGTTTGGCTACTATAGCATTGGAGTATGTTTTGAAGTTGGTAGTATGATGCATCCAGCTTTGTCCTTTTTAATCAAGATTGCTTTGGCTACTTGGGGGTTTTGTGGTTCCATGTGAATATTAGGATTGTTGTTTACTATTTCGGTTAAGAATTTCACTGGTATTTTAATATGAATTGCATTGAGTCTATAGATTGCTTTGGATAGTATAGACATTTTAACAAAATTAACTCCTCTATTCCATAAACACAGAATATCTTTCTATTGATTTGTGTCTTCTTCAATTGCATTCATCAGTATTTTATAGTTTTCAATGTAAAGCTCTTTTACCTCATTGCTTAAATTTATTCTTTTTTTCTTTTTTTTTTTAATTATACTTTAAGTTCTAGGGTACATGTGCATAATGTGCAGGTTTGTTACATATGTATACTTGTGCCATGTTGGTGTGCTGCACCCATCAACTCGTCAGCACCCATCAATTCGTCATTTATATCAGGTATAACTCCCAATGCAATCCCTCCCCTCTCCCCCCTCCCCATGATAGGCCCCGATGTGTGATGTTCCCCTTCCCGAGTCCAAGTGATGTCATTGTTCAGTTCCCACCTATGAGTGAGAACATGTGGTATTTGGTTTTCTGTTCTTGTGATAGTTTGCTAAGAATGATTGTTTCCAGCTGCATCCATGTCCCTACAAAGGACACAAACTCATCCTTTTTTATGGCTGCATAATATTCCATGGTGTATATGTGCCACATTTTCTAAATCCAGTCTGTCACAGATGGACATTTGGGTTGATTCCAAGTCTTTGCTATTGTGAATAGTGCCGCAATAAACATACGTGTGCATGTGTCTTTATAGCAGCATGATTTATAATCCTTTGGGTATATACCCAGTAGTGGGATGGCTGGGTCATATGGTACATCTAGTTCTAGATCCTTGAGGAATTGCCATACTGTTTTCCATAATGGCTGAACTAGTTTACAATCCCACCAACAGTGTAAAAGTGTTCCTATTTCTCCACATCCTCTCCAGCACCTGTTGTTTCCTGACTTTTGAATGATTGCCATTCTAACTGGTGTGAGATGGTATCTCATTGTGGTTTTGATTTGCATCTCTCTGATGGCCAGTGATGATGAGCATTTTTTCATGTGTCTGTTGACTGTATGAATGTCTTCTTTTGAGAAATGTCTGTTCATATCCTTTGCCAACTTTTTGATGGGGTTGTTTTTTTCTTGTAAATTTGTTTGAGTTCTTTGTAGATTCTGGATATTAGCCCTTTGTCAGATGAGTAGATTGCAAAAATTTTCTCCCATTCTGTAGGTTGCCTGTTCACTCTGATGGTAGTTTCTTTTGCTGTGCACAGCTTAAATTTATTCTTAAGTATTTTATAGCTATTGTAAATGGAATTGTTTTCTTTACTTATTTTTCAGATTGTTTGATGTTGGTGGATCAAAATGCTACTAATTTTTGTTTGTTAATTTTTTATCCTGCAGATGTATTAGATTTGTTTATTAGTTCTAAACGTTCTTTGGTGGAGTCTTTAGAATTTTCTATACATAAGATCATGTCATCTGAAAACAAGAACAATTAACTTCTTCCTTTCTGATGTGGATGCCTTTTATTTCTTTCTCTTACCTACTTGCTCTGGCTACAGTGAACACAAGCAGCAAGAGTGTGCATTATTTTCTTATTCCAGATCTTACAGGAAAAGCTTTCCTTGTTCAGTATGATATTAGTTGTGCTGTTCACATATGGCCTTTACTGTGTTTAGGTACACTCATTCTATATCTAGCTTGTTGAGAACTGTTAACATGAACAGTTGTTTAGTGTTTCAAATGATTTTTCTGCATCTGATGAAATGATCAAAGGTATTTTGTCCTTCACTCTATTAATGTGATATATCACATTTATTGATGTGTATATTTTGAGCCACCCTTGCATTCCTGGGATGAATGTCCCATCAGTGTCCCATCACTATGTCCATCAGTGATGTTGTCCTGTGATTTTGTTGTTGTTGTTACTGTTATTGTGTCATTGTCTGGTTTTGATATCAGGGTAAGAGTGGCCTTGTAAAATAAGTTGGGAAGTATTCCCTTCTTTTCAGTTTATTGGAAGAATTTGTAAAGAATTTGTATTAGTTCTCTTAAATGTTTGCTAGAATTAAGCAATTAGGTCATCAAACCCTGTGACTTAATTTGGCCTTCTTTTAACTGGATATTTATATCTTTTTCCAGGTTTGGAAAGTTTCTGCTATTTTTTTTGTTGTTTAAATTCCACAAACTTGAATATTTTGTTGTTTGAGATCCTGGGGGGACAATCACTGGAGAATCCTATTCTGTTATCTCACTATGGCCTCTCCACAATTGGTTTTTATCACTTAACAATATGTCTTCAAAATCTGTGCATGTGTACATACATCACACCCACGTTGCACACATCACACACACAAACAAACATATATATTTAAAAACTAATTATTGGCTGGGCGCGGTGGCTCATACCTGTAATTCCAGCACTTTGGGACGCCGAGGTAGGCAGATCACGAGGTGAGGAGATTGAAATTATCCTGGCTAACATGGTGAAAACCCACCTCTACTAAAAATACAAAAACTTAGATGAGTGTGGTGGCATGTGCCTGTAGTCCCAGCTACTCAGGAGGCTGAGGCAGGAGAATTGTTTGAAATTGAGAGGTGGAGGTTGTAGTGAGCCAAGATTGCACCACTGTACTCCAGCCTGGGTGACAAAGCAAGGCTCCATCTCAAAAAAAAAAAAAAAAAAAAAAAAAAAAAGAAAGAAAGAAAAAACAAAGGGAATTATTTTAAGAGGCTACACAATATTACATACTATAGTGTGATTATTTTCCATGTAATGGAACTGTAGGTTGTAGTCTTGCTATCTAATGTCATCTAACAAACTACCCTAAACTAAGTGACTAAAGTCAACAACAATCATTTGTGAGCTTATAAATATGGTATTTGGGTTGGGTTTGGTGGGAAGGGTTGTCTATATGCCATGTATCATCAGCTGATAACTTAGTTTTTTTCTCTGAAGGTCTCCCTCTGTTACCTAGAATTCCTCATGCCATGATGGTAGTGTTCCAAGGACAAGTGTTCCAAGAAAGAACACTAGCCAGAAACTATTTCACCTTTCATTACTGAGTCTGGGAAATCAAATAACTTCACACACCACCAACTTGTTAACCATGTGGTTGAGACACCTTGGAACTAGATTAACAGTCATTAGTCAAGCCAACCCACCTGATTCATATAGCGTCCACAGGACTCCATTATTTGAAGAAGTCACAAACTCCAGTAAAAAGTTTAAGGGGAAGGGAGATAGATTATATATTTAGAAAAAGAGTAGTATGTCTCTGTAAAATCATGTGGAATGAGAAATATTGTTACAGACATCTTAAAAAAACAGAGTGTACCACAGCTTGCTTCTCAACCTTTCAGGATTTTGAATAATATTACAATATATACAATTACATACTTCCTGGAAAAAGTGTTTAAATATATTTCTGTCTGAGTTAGAATGGCCTATGCTCCCAATATTTATACATATATATCTGTTTACCTATTTATTATCTAGTAATTCTAATATTTTATCAAAAGGCTGTACATAATGACTTACAGTATGTGAAAGTTTCCGTTTCCAACACAAATTACTCATACTAGATTTTTCACTTTTCTGTCACACTTATGAATGAAATTATTTCATTGGCATAGCTTGCATTTTCTTGGTTACTATTTACATTAGGCAAATTTAATAATTATTGCTAACTTTAATTTTTCTTTGTGCCATGTTTAATATCTTTCACACTTTTCTCCAGGTTTTTAAATCAATATGTAAGTTTTTATAGCATTTTTATTTGCTACTGTGTAATCTACTTTTCAGATTGCAAATAATTCTCTAGTGTTTTGTCTTTTCATTATTTAAATTTTTTTGCAGAATTTTAAATTCTGAAGCTTTCAACTTTTTACTTTTTATTATACTTTTTAAATTTTATGACTTGGGGAAGAAAGCCTTACTCTTTCTTGCTATAGAAGCTTATTTACATTTATGTTTTTCTAATGAGTTAAATGTTGTTTTAGAATGTTTATCTTTTGATCTAATATGAACTTTTACTTGTGTATGATGAGAGGTAAGCAAGCAGTTTTTTCTTTTTCCTGAGAGAATCAAATATCACAACATAATTTGTTGATAGTTCACATTTGCCCTCATGGATTGAAATTACCAATACTATTATTTATATCCCTTTCTCTCTACATATACTAAATAATTCCCACATAATAAAAATATATGTAATTTGTGTGATATAAAACATAAACATAATATGTACATATTTATTAGATTATTGGACATATTTGATCATCAATTTGTCTATTTATGGGTCAGTTTCATATTTTTGAAGCTTTATTGCAATATAAGTTATATACCATAAAATTCCCCCCTTTAAATTATGCAATTCACTAGTTTCCAGTGTATTCACAGGGTTGTGCAACCATCATCCTATCTAATACCAGAACACTTTAATCACTCTAAAAAGAAACCCAAACATATTAGCAAGCATTCCCAATTCCCTCCTACCCTCACACCATGTCTACCATTAATATTATCTTATGTCTATATCAGTATGCTATATTGGACTTTTCACATAAATAAAATTTTGTAGTGTGTGGCCTTTTGTATTTGTTTTTGTAACTCAGCATATTTTCAGAATGTATTGATGTTGCAGCATGAATTGAGGCTAAGTTTATATTGATGTATTCAATATAGCTTTATAGAGTATTCTGATATCTAGTAGGGTAAATTGTCCACTATCGTTGTTGCTAAAAATGTTCTTAGCTATAACTTACAAATTTATTTTATGTGTATGTCAATACGTTTATTAGATTTGCTTTGATTTTATAAATTAATTGAGTGAAACTGTTATCTGTATAGTATCAATTTTTCTTATTCATGTACATGAACTTTTCCTCTGCTCAATCAGAAATTTTTTGTACCAAAGATTTATAAGTTTTATCCCAGCGAAGATTTTTTATCAAGTAAACTTTCAAACATTTTATGGTTTTTCTCAGGATAATAATTTTTTCTGTCTTTCATTTTAATTGGTTATATCAATCATATTATCTGAAAACAGCTTTTATTCTTTTCCAGTATGTGTACTTTGTATTTTTTTTCCTTATCTTTTCTCATTAGTTAAAGCAGAAGTTATAAACTGGGTACAGTTTGCACTACTTAACATTTGGCAATATCAGACAGTCTCTCACAACAAATAACTATCTGGTCTAAAATATTAGTGTGACAAAGTTAAAAAACCCTGAGTTTGAGCATTAAATATAATTCAAATAGTGGTAATGATAGCAGGTATCCTTATATTGCTCCTGGATTTAACTAAAAATATATAACACCAGTAATGTTTGTCTTAGGTTTCTTATAAATGAGTTTTATGAAATTTTAGGTTTTCTTATATTTATATTTTGGTTATATAGCCTTGCTTGTGTTTTGATTAAGAATAGATATTAAATTATTTATGTACCTAAGGAGATAGCCATATAATTTTTTCACCTTAATTTATTATCACAGTATCATAGATTAGGAGATTTTGTAATTTTTGCCTAAATTTATATCCCTAAGATTGATCTTATTCACTCTTCTGAAAACATTGATGCATTCTGTTTACTTTGTTTAAGTCTAGGTTTGCAGGCAAAAGTGTCTTGGGTATATGTGTATGCATGAATATGTGTGTGCACCCCCCACCCATCTATGTGTTCATATTCTTCTATTTCAGTTTTTTTTTTTTTTTTTTTTTTTTTTTTTTTTGAGATGGAGTCTCGATCTGTGGCCCAGGCTGGAGTGCAGTGGTGCCCTCTTGGCTCACTGCAAGCTCCGCCTCCCAGGTTCACACCATTTTCCTGCCTCAGCCTCCCCAGCAGCTGGGATTACAGGCACCCGCCAACATGCCCAGCTAATTTGTTTTGTATTTCAGTAGAGACGGGGTTTCATCGTGTTAGCCAGGATGGTCTCAATCTCCTGATCTCATGATCTGCCCACTTCGGCCTCCCAAAGTGCTGGGATTACAGGCATGAGCCACTGCGCCCGGCCCTATTTCAGTTTTGATTTAAAAGTTATTTGAAGTTTGTTAAATGGTTTGTTAAATGTGCTAATACATTCTGTGTGCTAAAAGATTTTATAAAATGTGGATGACAAGTTCATTAAGGATTGTGAGAATTTATTTATACAACTGGTAATGGTGGCTTTTGTTTTGTTTTGGAGACAGTGCCTTACTCTGTCACCCAGGCTGGAGTGCAGTAGCATGATCTCAACTCTCTGCAACCTCTGCCTTCTGGGTTCAAGCGATTCTTCTGCCTCAGCCTCCTGACTATCTGGGATTATAGACGTATGCCACCGCACCAGGCTGATTTTTGTATTTTTAGTAGAGACAGGATTTCACCATATTGGCCAGGCTGGTCTCGAACTCCTGACCTCAAGTGATCTGCCCGCCTCAGCCTCCCAAGTGCTAGGATTACAGGTGTGAGCCACTGCACTCAGTCTTTGGTGGCATTTTTAAGAATAGAATTTTGAATAAAAATAATATAATAGAAAATATATTTAAGAGTTCCTCATATGTTATAATTAAACACTTTATATATATTAAGTCATTTAATCCTCACAATAATCCTATTAGATATTTATATTACTCTCATTATACACATGAGAAACTGCCATAGCTACAACTTAAGTAACTGTATTTAAGAATCTTTGTAATTATTATCAACCAGCCCAAGTATTCAAATTCTTGTTTATTAAATCCCAGTGCCAATCAGCTATTCAGATTTGTTCTTTGCATTTTGTCAAGGTACAAAAGTGTGGCCTGAACTAGAGGTTAGTGAAATAAATTCTTCACATGTCCTAGGTTCTAGAATTTGGCTATGCTATGTGCTGGTTGCAGAATTTTGGTAAATGTCTCACTATATGCCTTCGAACTTTCTCATGCATAACATAAGGCAGCATAGATAGATAAAGTCTTGGGGGTCTTTTAGCTCCAGATATATAAAATTCAATGGATTTTCAAACCAGTGCCTGGTAATAATCATTTTATAGCCAATACTAAATGAACAAATAAATGAGCCAAGCATACAATGGATTCAACTAAAGATGGCCCATGAATTATTACTTGGGTAGGGATTTCACCCTCAGCCAGAATTAACATGTGGCTTAGAAAGCACATGTATTATATTATTAGAGCAATAATGCACATTTGATTCCTGAGCTAACTTTGTTTGGCAGTGTTTGGCCAGAGAACTGTCTTGTGAAGAAATCTGAAGCTATTTCTGAATTTAGTGGGAAAGACTACAGTGAATAATATCTACCATAAGCATGGAATGTGAGAGCAGTAGCCCATTGTCATTTATTTGTCATCTCTATGCTAGAGTATCAGGACTTCATACGTATATGTAATGCTTTACTGATATAAATAGCTTATTACATATTGTAAGTGATAAAAACAAATGATCCTCCCTCTGTGTCCTTGAACAAAATAAATAATGAGCCAATCATTGAGACAAATTAGCTTTAATGTTTACATGTGAGTTGAGAGCCATGATGATTTATTCTACCTTCACTTTTGAGCAGAAATAACATTCCTTTTTTTTAGAAAGAAGCGTCAAATGCCTTATTGTGATGGAGTCAAAAAGTGGTACTCTTTATCCAACTCACTGGTCAAATACAAATATCATTCTTAAAATGCCGTTTGATTTCTGAATGGAGAAATGTTCAAAGGGTCCTCCAGAGCTCATTCCCTTAATCAAATGTTTGGTGAAGACAATTTATTTTTTCTATTTGGAAAGTATGGCTCTTCCTAGGGCAGCAGAAGAACTTTCATGGCTTAAAATGTGATTACAAGTACTGTACTAGGCTATATTGATTGCTAGTGTTTTAATAAAAATTCTTTCTTAATACCTGTTATTAATCACCTTCTAAATATAATATTATAAAGTATGAAATGTTCTTCACAGTGAATGAGGTCAAGTTTTTTTTTCTTTCTTTTTTATTCTACAGTGAATAGATGAGCCTGATTAACTATCGGCTTGTGAGAACAATTTTGAAATGAAAGGCATTTCAAAAGATAATTTATGTGATACATCAAAATCTAAAATGATAAATAAATGCAAGCATGTCCCAACATTGAACTTTACTCACATTTAAGTCCTAGGGTCTATATTTAACTATTTGGGGGATGTATAAGAGCAGGAAAAATTGAACACATTTCCAATATATCATATAAACAGCTTTCTCATAGGAATAACAAAAACAATTTTATTCCTTTGTAAATCCAACTTAGTAATAAACTATACTTTATTATAGCCAAAATTAATGTAGACATCTCTGTCATATTTATTTGGAAAAGGTAATGAAATGTTTCTCTCACCTGAATATTGGTAGTAAATTAATGGTGGAAATCTCTATTTTGGCATTACAATCACATATAATGTTAATTATGTGTGAATAATAATTTGTCTATAAAAGTTTGAAAATATATGATTATTGTTGTGTGTATATACAGATAGATTCTGCATATTGTGAGAAGGATCTGCCTAAAGCGATAGGTAAAATCAAGGTACCAGATATGGCCTTTGAAGAGAGATCATAGACAGAAAATCCCTTTGCTCTGAAACTTTTGATGGCTATCTTAGTTAGTTCAAGATGCTATAACAAATTACCATAGACTGGTGCATTGTAAACAGCAAGCTGTGAAATTTATTGTTCACAGGTCTGGGGTCTGGGTGTCCATGATCAGGGTGCCAGCATAGTCCCGTTTTGGTGAGGACCCCTTCAGGGTTGATGAGTTTTGTCCTCACATTGCAGAGAGCAGAGCAGGAGAGCTCTTTGAAGTCTTTTATATGAGGACACTACACCCATCATGAGGCTACTACTCTCATGACCTAATTACATCCCAAACGCCCCACTTCCTAAGCTATCACACTGGAGGTTAGGATTTGAACATATGAATTTGGGGGAACATAAACATTCAATCTTTAACAATGGCTCTTCAGATTCTCCTAGATTAAATTCCAAATTACTTATCCCTCCAAGTCTTATAACAGCTAATATAAGCCCAACTTTTCTTTCCATCCTTTGTTTCCATTAGTTTCATCTAAAATATTAAATCTAATCAAACTGGTCTGTTCTTTGTTCCTTAATCCATTCATGTATTTTTGTTTTAGTTTGAGATGCCTTCCCAAGTATTTCTGATTTTGTGTTTTATCCCTTCTTTACTAATTGTCGAGAACTGTAAACTATCTGAGAATTTTCCCTAGTTGAAAGCCAAGTTAGCCTATGACAGTTTTATGGGTGTTGGCAGAAGACACAAGACTCTCGTATCAGAGACAAAAGACTTTCTTACTGATTGATTGTATGCAAACATTATGAGCTTCAGATGTGTACTCGTTCTTCTTGTCCCAAAGTCCTATAGAGGCAGCAAGAAGCAATCCAGTTGGATATTATATATGCAGAGAGGGTTTTTTTTTTTTTTTTTTTTTTTCTGAGACGGAGTCTTGCTCTGTCGCCCAGGCTGGAGTGCAGTGGCGCCATCTCAGTTCACTGCAAGCTCCGCCTCCCAGGTTCATGCCATTCTCCTGCCTCAGCCTCCTGAGTAGCTGGGACTACAGGCGTCCACCACCACGCCTGGCTAATTTTTTTGTATTTTTAATAGAGACAGGGTTTCACCGTGTTAGCCAGGATGGCCTCCATCTCCTGGCCTTGTGATCAGCCTGCCTCGGCCTCCCAAAGCGCTGGGATTACAGGCGTGAGCCGCCACACCCGGCCGCAGAGGGTTTGTGTCACAGCGAAGGAATGCCATATTAGGAGACTTGTGTCTTCTATAATGGATGCAAGCAAACCTGCCCAAACATTACCCTAGAGAGAAGCATTATCCTTATCATATTGGACAGACTCGTTCTGCATGGAAGGATACATTATTTCTATCTTCCATGACTGTTGAATATGTAAACATCCTTGTAAAGTCCTAAACAAAACTTGTTCGTATAAACAGTACTTCTGCTCATAGAACATAAGAAATGAATTAAGCCCATGGAGAATTATCTTCCAGCATGCATCGTTCTCATGAATCCTACCATTACTGCCCAAGTTCTGTGCTCACTATCTCTTCTGCACTATTACCAAATACTTAGTGCATACTTCTCACATGTGTAACTTACCATCAATTAGAGTGTGCTTAATATAATGCCTGACACATATTGATCATGCAATACATTTCAGCTGTCAGCATTACATTCCTTTTATTCTAAGTATATTATTATCTCACAAAAGACTGAATAAATACTTTAATGGCAAGGACAGTATCATTTTAGAGTAAATAACATAGGCAGACTGAGCGCACATCTATGTGCTTCAGACTCTCCCTCTGTAAGAGGATAAGTAGAAATTGCTCCAAGGTTCTCAAGATGTCTTTCTAAACGTGCATAAGTATAAAGGATGAATATTAACTGATCAAGAATTAGGCTCCCATAATGGGTGGTGTCAACATTTTCTACATTTTCAGCTTCTGAATGACTGAATGCCTTCAGTTCACCCAACCATCTTGGACAGTGAACAGATGTCACTTATAGCCTTTGCTATCTACGAAATCCTTTCAGACCACCAAGATTTCTTGGATTTCTGACCTTTGATACCTCAGTATTTCACAAGTGGTTCTGATTTGTCTAAAAATCCTACCTTCCCACTGCCTTTCTAGATTATGTTAACATTTTTCTGGCTGCACTTTGACCTCATTAGGTTTATCTAAACTCTGGTTCAAACTCACCATTTAGTAAATTAAGTCAAATTTTCTATGTCCTATAAACAGCTGATGATTTTCTTTGTCCTACACTCTCTAGCTCTTCCTTTCCAGCAGCAACAGAAAATGGAGCCTAAGAGTTCAAACCCTGGGTATTACACTTTGAATCATATCCTATTTCTTCTTCTTTATGTAGCTCTTGGAAAAGTAATCATCCTATACTGTTTCCTCATGTGTAAAATATAGATACTTTCCACTTCATGAAACAGTTGTGAGACAATATATGCAAAACCTTTAAAAGAATATCAACATAAGGTAATTGCTCAATAAATGTTTAATATTGCTGTTAAGCTTAATATTGTTATCACTATTATTATTATTCCCTGAAGAACTTGGATTATAACTCATAGAAGTTGTTGGGTTACTTTTCGTATGATTAATCAAATAAAACAAGTCATAATTCTACCATAATATCAAAGTCCAGAAACTCTTTTCGAGCCAGAAAGATTGATCCACGTAGGTAAAATTCTGTTGCAGAGATGTTGGAATCACCTTTCCTGATTGGATTCTATTCTTCAACCTGGTCCAGCAGAACATTTGGGACACATGTGTTCTCCTGCTTCACTATCTTTCAGTCACTGATAATAAATGGTGAATCTGTCAGTATTCATGTCTTTATCTTTACAAAATGTTCTTTAGTTGATGAGAAATATTTTGGCACCTAAAATGTTAGATTTGATCTACAAAGACAACATTTAAAAAATCTATTGATGCAATGGGAGTTTGGTATAAATGGTAATGTTTATACCATTGGAGCTTTTCTAAATATTATAAAAAATATGTTTTTACATGATGAGTCCTTCAAATTCTCAACTGGCATTAGGAAGAAATTCCTGACTTTTGAAGACAGTTGGTGAATTTAGTTCATTATCTTTACTTCCTTCTTTATACTGAACCAATTGGAAACAGTTGCAAAATATTAGCTAAATATCAGCTTTGTAACCACAAAATATAGGATTTTTGATAAGTGAGTTGAAGGGTTCAATATCAATTTTTAACCAACTAAATCTTAGGGCCTTCCTGAAAGAAAAACTGGGATGACACAACAAATACTGGGTGCACTTACATAGCCAAGTGGAGAGGGTAACACAGTCTGTTTCATATCTAGTCAAGTTTGGGGGAAAAGAGTAAGAGAAAGAGAAGGTCCTCAAAAGGACAGATTCTCTGCCTTGAGACAGATGGACTTACCACAGAGGAGCAGCAGGAGAGCAGGAAAGTGCTTCTTTTGAAAGTAAGCAGGACTAACATAGTTTGAAAGGAATCATGACTTAAATTTCACAGTGCAGAGGCAAGAGGCTAAGAGAGGATAAAGAATTATTGTTAATGTTTATAAATTCTGTACATTATCCACTCCTTACCTCTCAAAAGCCTCTTTGCTAAAGGTAGGTGTCATTATGTATGCAAATAAGGGAAGCTATGCCATGAAAAGTAATCCTTAGGCTGCTCATACTCTTAAGTACTTTTAATAACTGAATCACTTGAAGTATTTATGTATACGTACTTACAAGGAAAAAAATGAAAATAATGTAAATAAAAATGTTACACACTTTAAATTCTTACTTTTTATATTGCCCTTGATTCACATCAAATAATTATTCAAGAATAAGAACGTATTATTATGAGTTAAATTTTTGAGATGCAAAATTGTATGTTCTGCCCATTTTCTCTACCTATTTTGTGTGAAAGATAATACGATTGAATGCATGCATTGTTTGTGCCGAAGTACATGTCTGAAACACAACCTATTCTTTATATCCTATTGAGAGAATTGTGGCTCCTTTTTTCTTTCATGTTACTTAATATTTGGCTGTAGCTGTTCTTTGGCAGTAGGTAGGGTATTTGATAATTCTGCTGTGCTGCATAAACATTTTTACTTCAAAGTGATTGCTTGTCCGTGTCTCACTGGAATTAGTTCAAGCCAGATGTCTAATTCTGTCCAACATCTTTAATGTTTTCAAAATCATCTTGGGTGTTGTTAATGGAGTATCATTAGGTACAATTTGAAACATTTCAGTGGGCAGTACATGGATTCAGAATATTTGTGCAATATGTGCTCTTGCTTCTCAAGTCTTTGGGGGATTTTTCTTTTATATACCATTCTCCTAACACTTTATTTTCTTCACTAGTTGACTTAGTTATATAGTTATAGTAAACATAATTTTTCCATTTGGCCAATAATTATTGAAACTATAGTAGGATCCAAACATTCCAAAAGGGCACTGGGATAAGAGGTAGTGTCTATACTATAACTACAGCTAGGAGAAAACAGGATACGTAGAAATAAACTCAACTACAAATGTGGGCAGTCCTAAGAGCCAAGAAAGTGCAGATCTAGGAGTTCTTAATATTGTTGGATGAAGAAAGGAACATTTTGATGTTCCTCAGAAGCACAAGGAAAATAACCCCAAGAAAGAGAATTGGCTTAAGAAAAAGTATATAAGGATATGATTTGCTCTAAAAGCAGAAAGCACTGCATCAACTGAAGGAAGTTTTGGAGAGAGAAATGTGAATTATGCTGAGATAGCTGGCTTTATCCTTCAGATTAAGGGAAGTATTAAAAATTTAAAACAGGGTATAGCATGGTCAGATTTGTATTTAATAAAAATATATCTGAAGATCACATGTTCCACAGATTGTGTGGAAGATAAACTTAAGTAGTCCTATTGGTGAAGAACTGCTTGAATCACTACACATGTGGCATCGAACTAGATTAGAAATGAAGAGAAATCATTCAAGGCTAGAATATTCAGAAACTATCAGTGCATCTAACACATATAATAAAGGCTCAATAAATGCCTCTTGATGGAAAAAAAAAGGCACAAATTGGGTTTCAAATGTTACATTGCTAGAATGTTTACAATTATGGAGTCATATTTTATGTTTCTGTGTGTGTGTATATATGTGTGTGTGTGCATATATATATATATATATTTATCCTTATTGAAGGCAGAAATTTCAAACTACATATGAAGTATTCATATCTGTAGATTTATAGCAGATTTGTGTGTTTTCTGTTTTAGATTGCCTGTTTTGTAGTAGAGAGATGCTTCTCAGGACATCGTGGGATCACGCTGTTCAGACTGATTTCCAACAGGCACAGCGTGGTAACCAAAGTCTCCCCTTTTGCTGATGAATGTAAGCATTCCAATTGAGTGAAGTTTCAAAAATATTTTTACATTATAGGTTTGGGTAATATGGGAGCAGGAAACAGTTTATGTTCCACACATGCCTCAGTTTACTAAGCAGGAAGTTATCAAGAAACTGAAGTAAACCAGAACTCCTACAAATTCTTAGAGCATATATTAAAAGAATGAGAATTTACTCACTTCAACATTATAGATCACTTTTACCTCACGCTTGTTTTAATTTACTTGTAAATTACTTTGTAATTTACAAAATTACAATCAGGTTATATATTTTTGCCTGGAATATGACATAAGCCATATCATATCCTTAAGGTATTACATTCTGTGGCACACAATTTACTTCATGTCTACTTTACTGGTAATGTTGATTTTAATTACATGGTTAGGAGATTATCCAGATTCTGCATGATATAGTTTGTACATATTAACATGATTTTACTTTTATAATCAACATATAATTTATATACCTGTAAATATCCTGCCCTGATCAAATTTGATTATCTCCTGAGATGCTAAATTTAATGAATGATTCTCTTTTTTTAACTTTTATTTTAAGTTCAGGGGTACATGTGCAGGATGTGCAGGTTTGTTACATGGGTAGCATGTGCCATGGAAGTTTGTTGTCTATTTTTTCTGAGTTTCTTGAAAACCTTTCTCCCCTCTTGCCTTTCTATGGCTGATGTGCTATTGGGATATCTGGTGCCTGTATAACTTTCTTACTCTTAAAAATAATTTGGTCTACTCGGGAGGCTGAGGCAGGAGAATGGCGTAAACCCAGGAGGTGGAGCTTGCAGTGAGCTGAGATTGCACCACTGCACTCCAGCCTGGGCTACAGAGCGAGATTCTGTCTCAAAATAAATAAATAAATAAATAACTTGGTCATTTTGCCTGTAAGCCCTGAGAATTTTTCATTTGACCCTAAAGTCTAAAATTTTACCATATGTTTCAGGGTGATTGCCCTGGCTCAGTTTTTCCAGGTGTATAATAGATTCTTTCAATATATAGACATAAGGATTTTATTTTTACTAGAAAATTACTTCTGAATTTTAAAAATAAATATTAGTTTCATTCCATTGCATTATTATTATTGTTTTATTATTATTATTATTATTTTTGAGATGGAGTCTCACTCTGTTGCCCAGGCTGGAGTGCAGTGGCACGATCTTGGCTCACTGCAAGCTCTGCCTCCCGAGTTCACGCCATTCTCCTGCCTCAGCCTCCTGAGTAGCTGGGACTACAGGCGCCCGTCACCACGCCCGCCTAATTTTTTGTACTTTTAGTACAGACAGTGTTTCACCGTGTTAGCTAGGATGGTCTCGATCTCCTGACCTCGTGATCCGCCTGCCTCGGCCTCCCAAAGTGCTGGGATCACAGGCATGAGCCACCTTGCCTGGCCTATTATTCTTCTTAAGATACCCCAGTTGCATATGTGTAGAACTCTTTGTATGTCCGTCATTTCAACCACTTTTTCTCCAGCCATTACTACTATTACTTTTCCTCTTTTTTTTTTGGTGGGGGGGGCCATGTTTATATTCATGGTTACTTTATTTAAACTCTTAAGTTCAGAGGTACAAGTGTAGGTTTGCTACATAGGTGATCTTAAGTTCAGAGGTACAAGTGCAGGTTTGCTACATAGGTGATCTTGTGTCATGGGAGTTTGTTGTTAGATTATTTCGTCATCCAGGTATTACGCTTAGTACCCATTAGTTATTTTTCCTGATCCTCTCCCTCCTCACAACCTCCACTCTCCAAAAGGCCCCAGTACATGTGTGTCCCTCTGTGTGTCCATGTGTTCTCATCATTTAGCTCCCACTTAGAAATGAAAACACGCAGTATTTGGCTTCCTGTTTCTGTGTTAGGCTGCTGAGGATAATGGCCTCCAGCTCCATCCATGTCCCTTTAAAGGATATGATCCCATTCTTTTTATGGTTGCATAGTATTCCATGGTGTATATTTACCACATTTTCTTTATCCAGTCTATCACTGATGGGCATTTAATTTGATTCCATGCTTTTCCTATTGTCAATAATGCTGCAATGAACATACACGTGCATGTGTCTTTATAACAGAATGATTTATATTCCTTTGAATATATACCAAGTAATGAAATTGCTGGAATATTCATGGTTTCTTTCTTCCTTTCAGTGCCTCTTATTAAAATTTCATTCAATTTTACTCTTCCTTGGGCATCTTGAATTATATCCTTCAGTTCTGTTTTTATGTTATTTTATTTCTTACTTTTTTATTTAAAGTTTCTTTACTGAGCTCTGTCAACTCTCATTAAAATTCAACTCTTGTGTTTATTTACTATTTATTTGTGTTCTTAATTTTTGAATTTCAGTACTTTTTGCAAATATATATGAGTGTTTGTGTAAGACTAATTAAGTTAATTTGAGATTGTTTTATGATCGTTTGTTCTCCTTTATACTGGATATTAAGGAAAAATTTTAACAACTGAAATGCTTTCTTTTGTTTTTTCCTTTTTCTGTAGCTTGGTATGATATTGCTCTGATTTTTCTATTTCTAGGCATTTTGTGGACAGGGCTTCTTTCTCAAGAGTGCTCTCTGCTGCCAATATAAGTGACATGTAGTTTCATTAATGGTTGGCATTGGTGATGGAGGAGAAGAGTAAATCGGCTTATCTTGTGAGTGTTTCTTCAGCACCTTTAATTTTCTCTTCTCATTCTCTCTTTTCCATTATCATATGTCTAAGGGGCACCGCTCTCTCTCTCCTCAACTAATAGTGGTGATGCTGGGGCTACTACCTATAGTACCCCTCTAATTTAAGTCTCCTGCTCTAGCCAATGCTGTGAAGGGCTAAGTCCCTGATCATTATTCAGTATTTTGGCACTTAGACTTGAACTTCTCTTTCTCAGGTTGATTTTTTTGGACTATGTTCTTCATTCCTCTTTTCTCTTCACTGCCTATGATCTATTTAGAGTTTCCCTTCTTTCCACTAATTTCTGCATTCATAAGATTGCAATACTGAAGGGAGTTTCAATAGGAACTGTTGAAGTTTAGTGTTTGTTTTCCTATTCACAAGTAACATGAAATTCACAATATTCTCTAACTCCTATTAATGCACATTACATCATTTTATTTTTTGGTGAGTGTCTCTTTAAGCTTGTTCATGCACATATATTCCCTTATTTTTGTATATATTTTGGGAGAATATATATTATACTTATATTCTACATTTATACTTAGCCTTCTATCATATTAATACATGTTTCTTTAAACTCTTCACTGCCTTTTCAAGTTTTAAAACTTTATAATATAGCTTTCTATTCATAGAAGTAATACTGATTCAGAAATCTTATGGAGCAAAAAACTAACAATGAAACTGAAAAACAGTAATTCTACCTCCCAGAGGCAAACACCAATAACATTCATTTTTTTTCTTCCAGTATGTAAATGATATTGCACCTATAATTTGATATCCTGCTTTTTTTTAACTGTTTCATAATTATTTTCCTGTGTAATTTAAATTATTCATAAACATCATTTTCAATGGTTTCCTAGTATTCCACAATATGGACATTTTCCTAACATTTATTGTAATTTTCATATTTACACAAATTTTACAATGAACATCTTTGTGCATACATTTGCATCTATATTTCAGATTTTTTATAACACATTTCTGGTAAAGGAATATAAACCCACAAGTTAGTTATTACTGAATACTAAAGTCTGATTTATTCTCAACAGCTTGTAAGCATGACTTTTAAGTGCTTTCTTGTAAAAGTAGGGGTGGTAGGTATACTTTTGGAGTATGTATATATCTGGAATTTCTTACTTTTGTTTTTATATATGATAAATAATGTGGAACACTATCAATTATTGGCCCACAATATTGTTTTCATATTGTTATCTACTATCACTTAATAATGCAGACATTCTTAACGCAGCCTAAGTTTTACTCCCTTGGGTTGATTATGGTTTAATTTTGCCTTAATTTTCATCTGTTGAAAACTTACAAATTTATATCTCTATCCCAAAGTGCTTCTTTGAACACAAAAGACATATATGTGATAGTCAATTTTCCCTTTCCACTTTGATATCTAACAGGCATCTCAATGTTATCATGAGTCTTAAACGTAACAAAGCTCACAAAAGAACCGGTCATTTTCCCCCACTACCCAGAAACACACACATGTGCACACAAACCTGCTACAGTCTGGTACACATACTTGACCATGCATCTCGCAGTTTAAGGCAAAAACTTGAGTCTTTCTTGTGTTTCTTCACATCTCACATACAATATCTCAATAAGTTTATAAATTATGCCTTCAAAGCATAACTTAAATGTGCCTATTTCTCTTCATCTCCACTGCTAACACACTGGTCTTTTATATCTTACCTAGAATAGTACAGCAAGAGATTGTGTTAAGAGATCACCTAGACCTTCCCTTAGGTTCCATTCTCCTACAGAAGCTAATGGGACCGTCTGTTCAAAAGTAAGTCTGATTTTTGTCAGTCTTCACCTTAAGGATATTCCAGTGGCTTTCCACAAAAATGACAATAAAAATTCGAAGTCCTTTTTGAGTTGTGTCCTTCCTTTCCTGGTTTGGGTATTAGGGTGATGCTGGCTTCATTGAATGACTTAGGGAGGAGGGTTCTTTCTTTCTCTATCTTGTGGAACTGGGTCACAAGGATTCATACCAATTCTTCTTTGAATGTCTGGTAGAATTCTGCTGTGAATCCATCCAGTCGTGGGCTTTTTTTGTTGTTGGTGGTAATTTTTTAATTACTGTTTTAATCTAGCTGCTGGTAATTGGTCTGTTCAGGGTATCTAATTGTTCCTGATTTAAGCTAGGAAGGTTGTATTTTTTCCAGGAATTTATCCATGTCTTCTAGGTTTTCTAGTTTATGTGCATAATGGTATTCATAGTAGCCTTGAATGATCTTTTGTATTTCAGTGGTGTCCGTTGTAATATTTCTTGTTTCATTTCTCAGTAAGGTTATTTGGATTTTCTCTCTTCTTTTCTTGGTTAATCTTACTAATGGTCTATCCATTTCATTTATCTTTTCAAAGAACCAGCCTTTCGTTTCATTTATCTTTTGTACTGTTGTTGCTGTCTCAATTTCATTATATCCTTTCTTCTGCTGGGTTTGGGTTTGGTTTGTTCTTGTTTCTCTAGTTTCTTGAGGCCACAGTCACCAAAACAGTGTGGTACTGGTATAAAAATAGGCACATAGGCCAATGGAACCAAATAGAGAACCCAGAAATAAACCCAAATACTTACGGCCAACTGATCTTTGACAAAGCAAACAAAAACATAAAGTGGGGAAAGGACACCTTTTTCAACAAATGGTACTGGGATAATTGGCTAGCCACATGTAGGAGAATGAAACTGGATCCTCGTCTCTCACCTTATACAGAAATCAACTCACAATGGATTAAGGACTTAAACCTAAAACCTGAAAGTATAAAAATTCTAGAAGATAACAATGGAAAAACCCTTGTAGACATTGGCTTAGGCAAGGATTTCATAACCAAGAACCCAAAAGCAAATGCAATAAAAGCAAAGATAAATAGCTGGGGCCTAATTAAACTAAACAGCTTTTGCACAGCAAAAGGAACTGTCAGCAGAGTAAACAGACAACCCACAGAGTAGGAGAAAGCCTTCACGATCTATATATCTGACAAAGGACAAACATCCAGACTCTACAACAAACTCAAACAAATCAGTAAGAAAAAACAAGCAATCCCATCAAAAAGTGGGCTAAGCATGTGAATAGACAATTCTCAAAAGAAGATATACAATGCAGTGGCTCACGCCTGTAATCCCAGCACTTTGGGAGGCTAAAGAGGGTGGATCATGAGGTCAGTAGTTCGAGACCAGCCTGACCAATATGGTGAAACCCCATCTCTACTAAAAATACAAAAATTAGCCTGGTGTCGTGGCATGCACCTGTAATCCCAGCTACTCAGGAGGCTGAGGCAAGATAATCACTGGAACCCAGGAGGTGGAGGTTGCAGTGAGCCGAGATCGCGTCATCCAGCCTGGGCAACAGAGCAAGACTGTGTCTCAAAAAAAAGAAAAAAAGATATAAAAATGGCCAAGAAACATATGGAACAGTGCTCAACATCACTAATCAGGGAAATGCAAATCAAAACCACAATGCGATACCACCTCACTCCCATAAGAATGGCCATAACCAAAGAATTAAAAAACAGTAGACATTAGCATGGATGCAGTTAACAGGGAACACTTCTACACTGTTGGTAGGAATGTAAACTAGTATAGCCACTATGGAAAACACTGTGGAGATTCCTTAAAGAACTAAAAGTAGAACTACAATTTGATCCAGTAATTCTACTACTGGATATCTACCCAGAGGAAAAAAGTCACTATTTGAAAAGGATACTTGCACACACATGTTTATAGCAGCACAATTCACAATAGCAAAATCGTGGAACCAACCCCAATACCAAAGAATCAATGAGTGGATAAAGAAACTGTGAGATATATATATATGGTGACAGCTTTTCTGTCAGCACACAAACACACACATACATACCAATATGGTAACACATATATATATCACAGAATACTACTCAGCCATAAAAAGAAAATGAACTAACAGCATTTGCAATGACCTGGATGAGATTAGAGACTATTATACTAAGTGAAGTAACTCAGGAATGGAAAACCAAATATCATATGTTCTCACTGATATGTGGGAGCTAAGCTATGAGTATGCAAAGGCATGAGAATGATACAGTAGACTTTGGGGACTTGGGGGTAAGAGTGAGAGTGGGGCAAGGGATAGAAGACTACAAATATGGTGTAGTGTATACTGCTTGGGTGATGGGTGTACCAGGATCTCACAAATCACCATTAAAAAATTTACTCATGTAACCAAACACCCCCTGTACCCCCAATAACTTCTGGAAAAATAACATTAAAAAAAGAAAAGAAAACTGAAAAAAGAAATGAATGAAAGTACTGACATGGAAAGCTGGGAAAAATAATCCCAAGTCCTCACCCTGACCTACAAGACCTGCAGTAATCTGCCTCTGTTTTTTCCTCTGATCTGTGACATTCCTCTTTCAAGCACATATTATAGTCACAATATACAAGTCTGCTGTCAGTTCTGAATACACCACCTTGTGCTCAAAAAAAGCTTCCTCTGGGTGGCAGCCTCAAAAGTTGCTTCCTTCAATGTCATGTACAGTATATATGAAAGCAAAGAAAAATATTTAAACACACAACACTGAAAATTAGGACAGAGTCAACCTGTTGCCAAAGGTTAGGAGGATATTCTCCTAACTTTTGGGCTGGGTAAAGAATTGGATTGAAGTTAATTACCAGTGTTTTACATCTGATTGCCTCATCCAAAATTAAGAACATTTTTCATTACTCTCCTATCCTTTGCCTTATTATTTTTTTCAGATTAAATGCAGAGCTTTATACACAAGAAATATGAGCAGTCATCATATGTACCGGTAGTATATACAAGTAGTACAGGTAGTACTGTGTGCTACCCTTTGAGGCAGCAAGAGTACAATATAACCCTACACTAATTAGTTACTTACTTTGTACAATTACATTGTAATATCATAAAGCAACTAAGCAAAAAGTAGGGAAGGGGTTCAATCAGTAATACGTTGGATCTTGGCTAGTGTAATCCTCACAATCAAATATTGAAGATGGAAGTGGAAAAAGAAAGCGCTCTGGTAGCACTAAGTAATGGGCATTTTAGTTTTTCATCTTAAGCACCAATTCAGAACATTCCTCAGTAAATTTACATTGGAGAAAAGCTTGTGACTAAAAATTAGGCAAGGATTTATACACACTAACCAACCATCCAACTAAAACACTCAGAGAGATCAAAGAAAAATCTACATCCCCCCCTCCTTTTTTTTTTGGTGGGGACAAACACAGTCTAGTTTAGAAATGAGAAAACAATCATTTAGAAATGAGAAAACAATCATACAAAACACATATATCATGAGGCCTACAAAACGACCATAGAACAAGCTAACATTACTCTATAAATTAAAAAAATAAGGTATTTTTGGTAGCTAAATAAAAAATAACAAATAATTTGGCATTCTGAATAGTAAAAATAATTGATAATCTGGATGACAAACAGAGGTAGAAATAAATCTTGAAAGAACAAGCTGAAATTAACTCAGTAAGATAAAGGGGAAAAGGAGAGAGGTCTCCTTATTAGGGCCTTGGCTGAAGCACTTGCCGGGTGCCTCCACCAAGATGTCATTATTGGGGGCCCATGGCTGGGGCACTTTTTCCCATTTTGACTCGTCACTTTTCTACTCCTAATCCTTCCATCTATCTTCCCCCCAGCTCCATGGAGCCATAAAATGGCAGCACATTTTGTCCAGGATTCCTCTGCAGTGTGATGATTCCCTACACCTGAGTTGTATTCCACCCGACCCTCACCTTGTATCATTCCGTGAGACAAAAGGAACACCAAAGAGTGAGTGTTTTTCTATGGATCTTTGTAACATCCGAAAGTTTGACAGTATTCAATGGTGACAGCATTTCTGTCAGCACAGAAACACACACATACACATCAATAGGGTAACACAGTTTTGGGAAATGGCCTGTCTTACTTTTATGGCAAAATAGTACTCCGCACTATCCAATAGATAGCCAGGAGTGCTTGTGTCACTACATCCCAAGCTTCAGATGTCTCAGAACAAAGAGACTCCAATTGCTTGAAAGGAAGTAGAGAAGAGAATAAGAGTCTCTGCTGGTAATCCAGAGAATTATCCTGGATCTTCACCAAGAGGATCAAGGCAGTACCTCTATGAATTTGCAGGAACCACGGTGCTACTGGGATTCGGCTGCCACCCTAATGCAGTTACAGCTTAGATCACAACACACAAGTCCTTTAGAATATCTGAAAAGCCTTCCCAGGAAGGACAGACTACAAAGACTAAAATAAATCCCTAACTCTTCAATGCCCAGACACAGATAAACATCTACAAGTATAAAGAAAATCCAGGAAAACATGACCTCACAAAATAAACTAAATAAGACACCAGTGACACATTCTGGGGAAAAACAGACATGTGCCCTTTCAGACACATGTCTGTTTTTGTGTCGTGAATCAGAATTCACAATGACTGTGTTAAGGAAACTCAAAGAAATTCAAGATAACACAGAGAATGAATTAAGAATTCTATCCAACAACTTTAACAATGAGATCAAGATAATCAAAGGTTGAGATAATTTTTAAAAAATCAAGCAGACATTTTGGAGCTAGAAAATGTAATTGACATGCTAAAGAATGCATCAGTCTTTTAATAGCATAATTGACGAAGCAAAAGAAGGCACTAGTGAGCTTGAAGAAAACCTATTTGAAAACACACAGTAAGAGGAAACAAAACCAAAAAGAATTAAAGGAAAATGTATGCCTCCAAAATCTATAAAATAACCTCAAAAGGGCAAATATAAAATTTATTCGCCTTAAAGAGGTGGCAGTGAGAGAGAGAAATACAGGTAGAAAGTTTATTCAAAGTGATAACCAATAACTTCTCAATCCTGAAGAAAGATATCAATATTCAAGTACAAGAAAGTTGTAGAATATCAAGCAGATTTAACCAAAGGAGGAATTTAATAATCAAACTCCCAATTATCAAAGATAAGCAAATGATCCTAACAGCAGCAAGACAAAAGAAACAAATAACATATAATGGAGTTCCCAACACATCTGGCAGCAGACTTTTCCGTGGAAACCTTACCAGCCAGGAGAGAGTAGAGCCACATATTTCGAGTAATAAAGGAAAAAAAAAGTTACCCTAGAATAGTGTATCTGGCAAAAGTATATTTCAAACATGACAGAGAAATAAAGACTTTTGCAGACAAACAAAAACTGAGCGAGTTCAACAACATCATGCCTGTTCTGCAAGAAATTCCAAAGGCTGTACTTCAATCAGAAAGAAAAGGATGTTAATGACCAATGACCAATAAGTAATCACCTGAAGGAACAAAACTTACCAGTAATAGTAAGCATGCAGAAAAACACAGAATATGATAACTCTGTAACTATGGTGCGTAAACTACTCTTATTCTAAGTAGAAAGACTAAATGATGAACCAATAAAAAATAATAACTACATCAGCTTTTCAAGGCATAGTCAATACAATATGACATAAATAGAAACAAACAGAAAGTAAAAAAGTGAGGGGATGAAATTAAGGCATACAGTTTTTATCACTTTTCTTTTTGCTTCTTTATCTGTTTGTTTATGCAACCTACCAAAGCCTGTGGGACATAGGAAAAGCAGCACTAAGAGGGAAGTACATAGCTATAAGTGCCGTATATGGTTGGGCTGTGTCCCCACCCAAATCTCATCTGGAATTACAGCTCCCATAATTCCTGTGTGTCATAGGAGGGACCCAGTGAGAGGTAATTGAATCATGGGGATGGGTCTTTCCCATGCTGTTCTTGTGATAGTGAATAAGTCTCATGATATCTGATGATTTCCTCTGCACATGCATTCATGTCTGCTGCCATGTAAGACATGACTTTGCTCCTCATTTGCCTTCCACTGTGATTATGAGGCCTCCCCAGTCATGTGGAACTGTGAGTCAATGAAACCTTGGGTATGTCTTTATTAGCAGCATGAGAACAGACTAATACATGCCCACATCAAAAAAGAGGAGAAACTCAATTAAACAATCCAAAGATGCATTTTAAAGAACTAGAAAAGCAACAGCAAACCAAATCCCAAATTGCCATATGAAAATAAATACTAAAGATGATAGCAGAAATAAATAAAATTGAAATGAAAAAACAATACAAAAGACCAACAGAACAAAAAGTTGGGTTTTTGAAAAGATAAACAAAATTGACAACCCTTAAGTTAGTTACACTACAAAGAAAACAATGGGATAAGACCCAAATAAATAAATCAGAGATTCAAAAAAGGATACATTACAACTGATAGCACAGAAATGCAAAGGATTATTAGTGGCTACTCTGAGCAACTATATTCCAAAAAATTAGAAAATCTAAAATAAATGAAAAAAAAAATCCTAGATAAATACAACCTACCAACATTAAACCACGAACAGATCCAAAACCTAAACAGATCAATAACAAGTAACAAGATCTAAGCTATAATAAAAAGACTCCCAGTAAAGAAAACCCTGGGACTCAATGACTTCCCTACTGAATTTCACCAAACATTTAAAGAAGACCTACTACCAATCCTATTTAAACTATTCCAAAGAATAGAAGAGGGAATACTTCCAAACTCATTTTACAAGGCCAGTATTACTCTGATACCAAACCCAGACAAAGACACATCAAAAAAGGAAAGCTACAGGTCAATACATTTAATGAATATTGATGCAATAATCCTCAACAAAACACTAGCAAACTGAATTCAACATTAAATTAGAAAGATCATTTATCATAACCAAGCAGGATTTGTCCCTGAGATGCAAGGATGGTTCAACATAAACATATTAAGCAATAAGATACATCATATCAACAGAATGATAGATAAAAACTATATGATCACTTCAATTAATGCTGAAAAGCTTTGATAAAATTCAACATTCATCTATGATAAAAAATTCTCAAACGGTGTAGAAGGAACATACCTCAAGATAATAAAAGCCATATATAACAGACTCATACCCAGTATCATAGGAAATTGAAAGGCTTTCCTCTAAAATCTGGAGCATGACAAGGACACCCACTTTCACTCATTATTCAACATAGTACTGAAAGTCCTAGCTACAGCAATCAGACAAGAGAAAGAAGTAAATAATATCCAAACTGGAAAGGAAGAAGTCAAATTACTCTTGTTTGCAGATGACATGACGTATTTGAAAAAAATCTAAAGACTCTACAAAAAAAAAAAAAAAACAAACAAAACTATTATAACTGATAAACCAATTCCATAAAGTTGCAGGATACAAAATCAACACACAAAAATCAGTAGTATTTCTATATGCCAACAATGAACAATCTGAAAAAGAAATAAACATGTAATCTCATTTACAATAGCCACAAATAAAATTAAATACCTAAATGGATAGAACTGGAGATTGTGATTTGATGTGAAATAAGCCAGGGACAGAAAAACAAACATAGCATGTCCTTACTTATTTGTGGGTCTAAAAATCAAAACAATTGAACTCATGGAAATAGATAGTAGAAGGATGATTACCAGAGGCTGGGAAGGATAATGGGGTTGGGGGAGAAGTGGGGATGGTTAATGGGTACAAAAGAAAAAACAGAAAGGTGTATAAGACCTACTATTTGATAGCAAAATAGGGTGACCATAGTCAATAATAATTTAGTTGTGCATTGTAAAACAACTAAAAGAGTAAAATTGGATTGTTTGTAACACAAAGGATAAATGCTTGAGGGGATGGCTACCCCATTCTCCATGATGTGATTATTACATATTGCATCCTTGTATCAAAACATCCCATGTACACCATAAATATATGCACAGAAATAAAAAATACTATAAGGGGTGTGTTTCTACCAGCATTTATGTAATGCAATAGGACACAATAAAATAGGATAGACTAAAACATACATTATCACAGTATATCACAATTTTTAATAGTAAATATTGTTTGGGAAATCTTTTATACTATTCACATTGTTTATATGTGTGTACATATGTGCACGCACACATGCTCGTGTGTGCACCCATATGTGAGTGTGTGAATGTATGTTCTCTATAGTGTACCTGCTCCTTGCAGTGATGTAGGATTAATTTCTTAACCTAGATCAACAGAACCAAGAAGGGAAGGAATTATTCTTCTAGATGCCATTGTCATTTCTAGGCTGCTTCATTTAAATCTTTGGTTAAAATCCCTGCCAGGCATGGTGGCTCATGTGTGTGATCCCAAAAATTTGGGGAGCCCAAGGCAGGAATGTCACTTGAGGCCAGGACTTCAAGACCAGACTGTGCAATATAGTGAGACCCCCATCTCTCAAAAAAAAAAAAAATCCCCTCCTTTATCTCAGCCCATGTAATTTCCTACTATTGTTCTGAAACTTTGCCTATATTCACCAAGAACTAGAGTATGTCACCATCTCTGTTCACACTACAGATCCAGCCTTCATTCTGGGAACATCTAACAAACTGTTCCTTAGTATCTACACCTTCTATGATTTCACCCACCAGTATTATCCAGCCATTTCCAATGTCATATGCTTGTTATTTCAGAGAAAGTAAAAATACCTTTATCCTCTTAGGGCTTCCGGGCTGGGCCTGAGATTTTGACATAAAATAAATTAATAGGAGTAAAGCATAGCAATTTAATGTAAATTTTAGGTGACACGAGCTCTCATAAGAAAATGAATACCTGAAGGAGTAGATATCCAAATGTTTCTTTCTTTTTTTTTTTTTTTTTTTTTTTTTTGAGACGGAGTCTCACTTTGTCACCAGGCTGGAGTGCAGTAGTGCAATCTTGGCTCACTGCAACCTCTGCCTCCCGGGTTCAAGTGATTCTCCTGCCTCAGCCTCCTGAGTAGCTGGGACTGCAGATGCCTGCCACCACGCCCGGCTAATTTTTGAATTTTTAGTAGAGATGGGGTTTCACCATGTTGGCCAGGATGTTCTCGATCTCTTGACCATATTTTCCACCCGCCTCAGCCTCCCAAAGTGCTGGGATTACAGATGTCAGCCACTGTGCCTGGCCCAGTGTTTTTATATTAGCTTGAACAAAGAGAAGCAACTGTGGTCAATCTCTCATTTTTTGAGGTCTTGTTTTTCTCATTATACATACTGTGACACTATACTCTGATCCCTAGACTGCTTTGATTTCCTTTCTTCCTGAAGTCTCTTATTGTCCCTCAAAGTCCTTTTCCTTTTTTAGCCAGCCTAGACTTCATGGCCTTCACCTCCATTTACCTTTTGCCAGTACTGCATATACCCTCACCCTCCTGTCCTTCTGCCTCACTTTTCTGAAAATGCCTAAACACGTTTCCATTTCCACTGTGCCTGAACTGGTAAATGTTGCTAAACTAACTCACAAGATCATAACTTTGCTGACTGGAATCACTAAAATTATAGTGTATACCATCTGTGCAGTGACCTTAAAATTGAATTGTAATCCAGTCACTGATATAGAGACCTCTACTCTTGGAACAATTTTGGTTGATTGGTAGCAGCTACCTGAATGTACTATATGTGGGGGAGGGTTGTGAAAGTACAGTTGGACTCGGCTGGAAAAATTGCTGTGATTGAATAATGATGTCTATCATGTGTGAAGAAAGACAATGGTGGCTTTTATCATATAATTCCCTTTTTACATTAACATTGACCCCAAAGTTGCATTTCAAACGTATAATCCTAGCTTTAAACCTATTCTGTTAAGATAAAGACTCTATTTTTTTAAGATAGAAAATGTCAGCTTGAGCTCTATCAATTTCCTACTTAGTGACTCAGTTTGTTTAAAACAGATACATATATTATCTGCTTAATGGGGAAAAGAGCTTCCCTACCACTACATTTGAAAATTGTATATCTGCCTCTGTCCTCAGTCCCATCTCCTCCTGCCTCTTAAGGAAAATTTCCTTTTGAAATAATCCCTAATGTACTATATTTTTTATTTTATTGTCTTATTTTCTGCATCAGATAAACATGCTCACATTTACCGCATCCTCTTAAAATACTTCACTCACTTGTATTACCCTCATTACCATGATAACTTTCTCTTAAAAGTCTAGGAAAACTCCCACCACTTAATTGATACATTTCAGTTAATCATCAGTTTCACATTTGTCAGATTCAAGCAATATGTTCAGTTCTCATCATCCTTGGTAGAGCTCAGAAATATGACAAAGGGGGTCATGCATTGCTTTCCTGAGATTTGCTCCTTCCCAGACTTCTCCTATTCCATTGTCTTGCATGTTTTCTTCTCACATCTCTGGTCACTCACTTGCAACATATTTTCAAGATTTCCTTTTCTGCATTTATACCATAAGTATTAGAATAATTAAGATTCCAATGGGTTCTATTCTCAGGCTTTCTTTTAAATGAAAATGGTAACTATAGATTTTTTTCAGCTATATTCCTGGAGTCCAAAATGTATATCCCCAGCCCATATATTTCTTTACCTCTGGAGCTCTGATGCAGGAAAGGCAAGCCCCAAAACTGGGGCATAGCTCAAGAGGGTTCTTGACTTTACCCAGGAAAGAATTCAAGGGCTATCTGGCGGTGTTGAGTAGCAACTTTATTGAAGTAGCAGTGTAGCTACAGCAGAAGTACCACTCTTTGTGAATCAGGAGCTACCCCATAGTCAGTGTGCCCAGAGTAGCAGTTCAGCAGTTACAGTTACACACACTTCTAATTATATGCAAATTAGGGGTGGTTTATGCAGAAATTTTTAGGAAAGGGGTGTTAACTTTCAGGTTGTCTAGTCATTGCCACGAAAGGGGGCAGTAACTTCAAAGTGTTGCCATGGCAATGGTAAGCTGACATGGAACACAGATGGGTGTATCTTACGGGGAGATGCTTCTGCCCAGGACCTATTTTAGCTAGTACTCAATTTGGGCTGGTGCCCAGGCCACGCCAGTGGAGTCCGGTCCTGCCTCTTATCTCAGCTCCAGACTCATAAACACAATAGCATACTAAATAGTTATTCATTTTAATAGTATGGAATTTCTGTTAGGTGACTCGTGAGCCAAACATGTCTATTTAATTTGGTTCAATCCAAAACATAGCATCTTCTTAAGTGCTATCTCCTCTGAAACTCATCTTTAACTTCCTCCATCAGACTTGGGCTGTCCTTAACAAATGTTCCTTCTGGAGTTTTTACATCGCTCTACTTTAACAATTGTAATATTTTAATGTACTTATTTCATTGTTTAACCCCCTAGTGCAATAGCTCTATGAATAATAAGTGCTCGAAATCTCTCTTGGCATATACTGGGTAATTAATGAATATAAGTTAAAGAACAAATGAATTATTCTAAAACATAAAGTAGATAAAAACTAATCAGGCTGGAATATTACTTCTTATTTTCTGTCATCTTTCAATATTATACCATCTGCCCTGAGCCAAGCGCCTATTTTTTCCAAGTTCTAGGTGTGAATAATTTTATATAGTATTGTATTGTTAGTGATTTATGAGATTTTAAGTTTTTCATTGGAGGGTGTAAGAAGCATAATTATGGATTTATTGTCCAGTAAAGAACAAGCAAAAGGACAAAACATATAGAGCACTACTTATGGGTACTTAGAGACTCTTCTTTTTCTTTTTCTTTTTTTAAGCTGGGATTACAAGCACGTGCCACCATGCCCAGCTAATTTTTGTATTTTTAGTGGAGACAGGGTTTCGCCATGTTGGCCAGGCTGGCCTTGAACTTCTGGCCTCAAGTGATCTGCCTGCCTCAGCCTCCCTAAGTGCTGGGATTATAGGCATAAGGCACAGCACCCGGCCAGACATTATTTCTAAAGATACTTCGAGCATAAAGGGAGATAATTCGTGTTTAATCACATAGTACATGTAGACACGTTATGTGATGCTTTTTTGCTTTTTTTTTTTTTTTTTTTTTTTTGAGACTGAGTCTCACTCTATTGCCCAGGCTGGAGGGCAGTGGTGCAATCTTAACTCGCTGCAACCTTCGCTTCCCGAGTTCAAGCGATTCTCATGCCTCAGACTCCCGATTAGCTGGGATTACAGGCACTCACCACCACGCCTGGCTAAGTTTTGTATTTTTAGTAGAGACGGGGTTTCACCATGTTGTCCAGGCTGGTCTCCAACTCCTGATCTCAAGTGATCCGCCCGCCTCGGCCTCCCAAAGTGCTGGGATTACAGGCGTGAGCCACGGCGTGCAGCCCATGTAATGAATATTAACAATGATAATGTACGATTATGGGTAGAAATTTGTATCATGGAAAAGTATTTAGGTATATATTTTTTGCTTTTAAAATGGGTATTTCAGTGCAAAACTCTGACAGAAATAGGCAAATCAGTGACTAGTTCACAACTCCCTAGATTTAAAAGAGCTCTCTGCTCCAAATACAGGTCAGCCTCAGGACTCAGCATTGCCTTAATGAAGGCAGCCTGTCTGTGGTGTGCAATTTGAGATGTCTGGGTGCTACAAAACTTTGGCTGAAAGCAGAAGTGATTCTTTCTGAAAAAAACAATGTAGTTTGCTCATATGTATCACAAAAACATGATGTTATTACTTGTGTTTCCACAGTGATTTGTCGGTTTTCCAATGCAAGAGTGATCCCTCCCTCGTGCTTACCAAAAAGAGATAAGAGAAATAAAGATGACCTCCGCTTTGTAGACAAACAGTATCGATTGTTCAATAATCCAGTAAAGATGAGTAAGTATTAGATGGAAATCATAATAACTCTATGATAATATCTGGGAACAAAAATCAATAAAAAGGGAATGGTTTTATAAGAGACATACAACATTATTATTCTAATACCTCAGGTCATAAAGCTGAGATATTTGAGTGTGACATGACAGATTAGCTAAAATGACTAGGAAACTATGGCAGCCAAAATGATCACAAATCATTTCTGATAGAGCATTTCTCATCCTCTCCCTGTCCCCTCCCACTCACACACAATAATTAGCTCCAGCTACATTTCCTCCTCTCCATTCTTCCATTTGTTACAATTCCTGAACTTTGTTTTCAACTCTGAGCTTTCAAGCTTTCTGTTCTTCTGCCTGGAACACTCTTCAACCAGGTCTTTCAATAACTCATTCTTCCTCATCACTCAGGTTTCTGCTCAAAACCTGTTTCCTATGAGAGAAGCACTTATTAAACCACTATGTCTTAAAAAAAAAAAAAAAATCCACAGTTTACCCTGTGCCACTCAACATCGAGTCTCTGTTACCTTTTCTGCACCCTTTTCAAAGCCTGTAGTCTTCTCTGTGTCCTGACTCAGTAGAACATGAGTTCTATTATATATCATGTTTTTTACTGTCTTCCTCACATTCTAGAACTCCATGTGAAATATAGTTAATGCAAAATAAATATTTGTTCAATGGACAGATGAACATCTTTTAATACCTATTTTTATTCTAGAATATGTGCCTGTCATTTTCCCCATCGGTTATAAACTTGTTGATGGTCAGGCTAGGACAATGTCCCCTCCCATTGTCCCTCTTCCCCACAGAAAGCTGGGCAATGCAGCTCACTCCTTCCAATTCTTTCCATTTTTGATTCCTTGAACATGTATTGACTCTTTTCTTTCTTTTCTTCCTTTCTTTTCTTTCTTTCTTTCTTTCTTTCTTTCTTTCTTTCTTTCTTTCTTTCTTTCTTTCTTTCTTCTTCTTTCTTTCTTCTCTTCTTTCTTTCTTTCTTTCTCTCTCTCTCTCTCTCTTCTCTTCTTTCTTTCTTTCTTTCTTTCTTGTTACGGAGTCTCACTCTGTCACCCAGGCTGGAGTGCGGTGGCACGATCTCGGCTCACTGCAAGCTCCGCCTGCCATGTTCACTCCATCCTCCTGCCTCAGCCTCCCGAGTAGCTGGGACTACAGGCTCCCACCACCACGTCCGGCTAATCTTTTTTTTTTTTTTTTGTATTTTTAGTAGAGAGGGGGTTTCACCATGTTAGCTAGGATGGTCTCGATCTCCTGACCCCATGATCCGCCCGCCTCGCCCTCCCAAAGTGCTGAGATTACAGGCGTGAGTCACCGTGCCTGGCCATATTAGGTTTTTGTGTGGGAAGAGCCTTGCTATTTAGAAGTATCTGTTGTTTTTGTTTGTTTGTAAATCAGTAGGAAACCTGATTCTATCAGTATAATAAGACAGATATAAAACATTATTTTTTTGTTTCTACTTCCTATGTGCCCTTTAAGGAACAAGGTTACTATATAAAAGTAATCTTCCCAAGAACATAAAACAGGCTATATTAGGAAAAGATTCTTTGCTCTTTATCTGGGTATAACAACCAGGATAAAGAAGAAGAAAAGTAAGTAAGCGTTTTTCAGCTTTTGGGGTGGCATGGTATTCAATTGATCAGTTCCTATATTTTACTTATTGCTTCATTAACTGTAGTAGACAAATTATCGTGGATTCAAAGCTAAAGACAAACAATACCTTTTATTCCATAAGGGAAAATCTAGTTATACCTTAAAGCATCTATGTGAGTAATACTGTTATGAAATGTAGAAGAGAACTATTAAATTAACTCAATAAAGTGTTAGTAATAGACAGATGACTTTTTAGGTCAGTAACAATTTTTCACCATTTTTCTGGAGAATAATTATTTATTCATTAGATACCTTTGGTAACTATTAAAGTACTATTTTCTATTTCAATTTTATATTTGCTATATTCTCCATTCCTGTCTCATATAAAACGATTTTTAAAACAAAAATTTGTCATCTACTGCTTGAGTGTATTGGTGGGTTCAAGATTAAAACTTAGAGGCTACCTATGTATACCTGGGAACTCAACAGCTAAATTATGGCTTGCTAGAAAACTTGTTAGCATTTTAAACAATTTTCCCAAGTATAAATTCAGAGAAAATCAATTTACTTTCTCTTTTTTAATCTAAGGCTCAGGTTGTAATTTTGCAGTACCCAGTATCTCTCTGAAGCCTATGGTATATTATTCCACTTCTTTTCTAACTATGCGTTTCATACCTATCCTTTGGAGTTGATCTTGAAAGAAAATTAATGAGCTCCTTATTCAGTATTGCAATGTTTCAGGTAGCAAACGCATGACAGCTACTTAACCAACCCCTGAGTAGCCAACCGGTGAGTATGGCATTAATGATTTTGGAGAAAGTTAACTAAGTGCATCTATCACTTTGTCATGTGTGGTAAAAGAATGCATCAATCAAAGGTTAAGAGGGAACTGTCTTTGCTTCAGTCTGTGGGTATTACTGAAACCTGTTACAAAAATCAATAGAACAGGTATGGTAAGCTGCATTTATGTTGATTAAATAAAACAAATGGAAAAATAAAAGGTAGGAGGCTGGTAATATAGCTCCTAGAATAAAGCAGAGGTCAGTTTCCTGATATAGGAACCATCCTTATGAGCTTGACATTCCTGAGAGGTATTTCCAATGTCAGTGTCTTATCAGGGTTGAACCAGTAACCTTTTTTCACAGGGCTATTTAACTGGATACCAGTAGAAGCAAATTGCTGATCCACTCATGGATGTTTTACCCCATTATTTAATTCCACTCTATGTGGAATTTACTTGGAAGATTCTCAATGCACTTGCATTCAAACATAAAGACCTAATGACTCTCGTTGCAGCAGTATTCCTCTTGTATTGTTATTTTCTTACCTTCAGATTTCCTCCATTTCTGCACTTTCTGCCATCTGGAATTTCATTTGCAAGGGCAGATGAGGGGAAAAGAATGTAATAAGAGACAAGGAAAAAAATAAGCCCTTGCTGAATGATTGATATGAATGAAGGAATTGATGGAATAAATAAGAAAAATAAAAAGATCTAGGACTACTCTCAGTCTCTGAGGCAGGCATGAAAATTGTAAGAGTAAAGGAAGACTATAATTTTGGAATATAGCTGTGAGTTAATAAAAGCTTATGATAGAGAAAATAAGTTACCTTTCTTCACAGAAGGACAAAATGATGATTCAGTTACAAGAGAACAAGAATTGAGGCCCACCTTCAAATAATTACCAAGTAAATACAAAATTCCAGGCTGGGCATGGTTGCTCATGCCTGTAATCCCAGCACTTTGGGAGGCTGAGGCGGGTGGATCACCTGAGGTCAGGAGTGTAAGACCAGCCTGGCCCATATGAGGAAACCCTGTCTTTATTAAAAAGAAAAAAGAAAATTAGCAAGGCATGGTGGCTCACACCTGTAATCCCAGCTACTTGGGTGGCTGAGGCATGAGAATCAATTGAACCTGAGAGGCAGAGGTTACAGTGAGCCAAGATAGTACCACTGCACTCCAGCCTGGGCACCAGAGCAAAACTGTCTTTAAAAAAAATATATATATATATATCTGTCTCTGAGAAAAAGTGGTAGGCATGCCCTCACACACACCTAATAAAGTGCATATCAATACAACATTTCTGGAAAAAAAATTTGTAAGATTTATAAAAAGCCTTAAAGTTTTTAATATCCTTTGACTCAATAATTCTCATTCAAGAAATCTATCTGAAGTAAATATAGAGAAATTAAGGAAGAGACCAGGAAACACAATCAGTGTTATTTACAATCATCAAAATGTTGAAACAACTTAAATTTGCAACAGTAGAGAAATGTTTTGATGAATTATGGTACATCCATTCAAATGTATTTTGGAGAATAAGGCATAGAAAATGATTCAGTATAAAATGTTAGGTTAATAAAATAAGCACCGCACAAAATTCTGTGTACATTATAATTACCATTTATATATGTGTGTGTATGTCTGTACATTTCCTTAGTTATATTTATGAGATAGAAGCCTCTTGGCTTTCATTTGTTAAAGGAATTCTGAAAAATAATTTCATTATTGACTGAAATGGAAATTATTAGAGAGATACTGTGATGCTGTGAAAAGAGCTTTGGAACTTCAACAAACTTAATTCAATTTGTTTCACTTCATGGAAGAAATACTTAGGGCTTATTGAATTTTCCATGTGTGTTCCCTCCTTTTTGGTTAGGTGGGAGCCCTGGCAGTAGCTATGGGTCCAGTTCAAAGGAGTAGGAAAGGCACTGATTTCACATCAAAAAGGTAAGCACCTGTGTGTGTCTCTGCCATCTTCCTCTTCCTCTGTCAATGTGCCCTTCAAGGCTGTGTGTTCCAGGTAGAATCATCATAAGATGGCAGGGTAGTCCAAAATACACTAGGGTGGGACATAAGTGAGAAATAAACTTGCTGTTTTAAGCCAGCAAGATTTTGGGGATTTCCTATGCCTATAGCATATCCTACCCTATCCTGATTAGTACAGCGCACATTACTCAATAGCTCTGTGAACTTGAGATGGTTATTTAATTTTTCTAAACCTTTATTCCCTCACTTGTATATCGAGGCATGAGGTTGCTGACATATCTCATAGGACTACTTTGAGAAATTAGTTAAAAAAAAATAGAAAATAATTGTACAATAGTTTTGGTTGAGTGTAAATTTCCTTCAGGCAAAATCGTATCTCATTTTTCTTACCTATTTCTTACAGTATTTTACTCTTTCATACACATGACCCTTTAGAATAGAGAACAATCACTGTATGTTCAATAATCTGTTAAAAATTTAGTCAGAATATTTTACAAATATGAAAAATAAAGCCTCAGATTTGGGAGCAGGTTAATGTGAGGAAAAAAAGAAAAGGAAGACAGAGAGGTAAAGATAGAAGTAAAACCTGTGTGATCTCTAAAAGTAGAGTTTCGTCAGCCGCGTAATAAAATAAAAAATAAAATCTCACATTGTTTCAAGATTCGCTTAAAGATAACTATTATATATTTTAAATGAGTTAGAGCCATGGCTTTGTATTTGTCAGAATTATTAAATAAATCAACTCATAACATGCTATGCATAGAAAATAACATAGAAGGCTTTTTAAAAATTTCCAAGAAAAAAAAGTTTATGTGGAGGGTGGGGTAGTAGCAGTGGGAATTAGCAGATTTACAGAAAACAAGAAAGAGAAGAAGAATGATATGGTTTACAAAAAAGAAGAATAACAACAACCACCACTGTAGCCACAGAAGTCATTACCACACTCTTGCACGCTGGCCCAAATCGTTTTAATAGTAGGCTTTTCTCTGGGGTTATAAGCTCCATTAACAGAAACTACGATATAATTTTGAAACTATCTGTATTACCTTCAGTAAGTTATTTTCTTCCCCTGAACCCCACTACATAAAGCAGCAAACCCCTGGTTGGTTAGGCAAGCACTAAAATTTTGCAAATGTAATAAATGCATCTGTAAGATTTCCAAGATTCCAACAATAATCCCAAAGGGAAAATATACTGATCCAATCATTTTGGTACTGCATCACAAAGCACTGAATAGAAAAGTCAATAAAAGCATCCAAGCACAGAGAAGCAAGCTGTAGTCAATATCAGATTTTGAGGCAGACTGTCAGATAAAAAATCAGCTAGATTTACTGAAATTTACTTCCTAATATCTGGAGTTTAGATTGCATGGAATTCAGAGCATACATCCGATCTTATTTAAATTTCTTTTTACTTTATCCTTTCTTTAACCTTCTTCATCCACTATAATAAGCTATTGGTATTATAGCCATTTCAAGAAAAGTAATCCAGTTTGAGTTATAATTGGTCACTTCATAACATATCAAAAACTTATTATAGAAATGAAATTCAGTATCACCCAATTCATACAATGACATCTAGTCAGGCTTAAATAAAACCACTTATTTGACAGGGGAAGAAAGAAGAAAAAATAACCAGATGTTACTTATTGTGTTTGCTGTTGACTTTATATTCCTTCACAATTCTCATGTGAAAATTACAAAGCTTCTCAATATATATCCATAAATATTGGCTAGTTAAGCCCTGTTATGTATAGAAACTACTGCTATCTGAATCAGAGAGCCCAGCCCTTCCACCAGCATAGGACAGTGATAGGTCACAGCCATTGGAAGAAGATAGGCCTTTACATTGAAGCTTTGCTTTGATCCGTTAAGCAAGTCCCTTAGCACTTGTGAAATGGGCATGATTTTGCCTTTGACTCCTGTGTGGCACAGCCCATGACACACAGTTAATACAAATAACCTAGACTAATTATTATCAAGAGATGTGAAACCTTTTCTCTTAGTCATTTTCCTCTCAATGTAGAATGTTATTTCTATAGAGGGTAACTTTTCCTGCCCCTCAAATTTCCATGTTACTTCAGATCATCAATTTGTAAATTAGAGATCTAATTCAAGTAGAAACATGTTTCTTTTTATTCCTTTAGGTGTTCTGATATTTATTCAAAAATCATGAATGAAAACAAAAATATTCTGGATGTGCAAACATGTAAAAATATGTATGGTACCTCCCCACAAGGAGTTTATACTCTTATGAGATGACAAGCCAAAAACACAGAGAACAGCTAAGAAAGTAACATAAAATAAGTTCATTCTGAAGGAACAACTAAGGGGAATCCAAAGGAGCTGGAATCAGCTGCGAAGAGTAGCTTTCTGGGGAAAGTCAGTCTTGAGAGCTTAGGAAAGCGATAGAAGAGAAAATGCATGTGTCTCTCTTGAGGAGCAATTCTTTACATAGCTGTACTGCATTTCTTTTTTCTATAAATTATGGAGTAGGAATAGTGAATTTTACCCATCTCTGGGACTTCCTCTGGGTAAAAAGAAAAAATATTGTGTTGCGCTCCAAATACCTCCATTTGCCCCCCACCCCATGAATTAAAATACTAAACATTAAAGCAGAAATTAAATGTGAAGAGTATAAAGTATACTCTTTCAAAAATCCCAGAACTGTCTAATAGGAAAAGTTAGAACAAAAAAATGGCACAGATGAGAAGCTTAAAAATAAAAAAGCTGAGAAAACAAGGAGAAAACAGCCAGGAAATAGACAAAATGTGTTCACAAAAATTGAGCCATAAATAATGAGATGACATACAATAAGGTGTTAAAGGAAAATGCAGAAACAACATAACTTGAATATTTTAACTACAGTGAAATCTTTGGAAAATTTAACCAGCAGGAAAACACTCCTGGAAATTGCCATTTCTGAATCTGAGAATCTTGAGCCACAGTTAGGCACTCCATAGAAAAAAGTTACTGTGGTTATGCAGGTTTGAGAATGAAACCTGACTGAAGCACTTTTCAGAACCTTAGTTAGTCAATATGCGTTATGGTAAATCTTCCAAAGGTTGAGGGTAGCCTAAAGAGTTTCCAAAATTTTTGGACCAGAGAATTCTAGACCCAAAGAAAATATTTAAAAACATCTTGAGGAACAGTAAGATTTTTTGGAACATAGTTTGGGAAGTACACCACTTAACACATGTGCAGTCAAAGTCTGTCAATATAACAAATCTATACTGAGTGTCAAACTGGTGGAAAGGGTTTCTTAATTTGCTCACTGTCAATCACATAATAGAATTGTTCTGTGTCCAGATATTTACTCTACCTGTGTTTTCTTTGCAAAAATAATATAGTTGAACTTTCCCTTAGCCCCTGCCTACATTTCCAGGTTCAGGATAGCCCAGTGTATTCAGCAACACTGTGACAAGTGCACTTAAGGATAAATATTTGACCATTCTCTGCTAATGTTATTGTAGTCATATTAAATTGGCATACTGGTGGGGCAATGGGATGAACAGCAGGGGCTGAATTATAGTACTTGAGACATATAAGTCACCTTAGAGATGTTCTAGTCAAACTCTCATTTTATAAATGTATTGAATAAACATGGTAAAATGACTTTTCCAAGGTCTCATGGTCAACTGATGGAAATCATTTTCCCCTGTCCAGTCTAGTCCATGATGCCTTAAGCAAAAACAAACAAAACTCCTTAGTCTGAAAACAAAAAAAGGAAATAAATACATCTGTTTTGACTTTTTTTTTTTTTTTCTTGAGAGTCTCACTCTGTTGCCCAGGCTGGAGTATAGTGGTATGATTTTGTTTCACTGCAACCTCCGTCTCCCACATTCAAGTGATTCTCCTGCTTCAACCTCCTGAGTAGCTGGGACTACAGGTGCATGCCACCAAGCCCTGCTAATTTTTTGTATTTTTAGTAGAGACGGGCTTTTGCAATGTTGGCCAGGCCGGTCTCGAACTCCTGAGTTCAGATGATCCTCCTGCCTCAGTCTCCCAAAGTGCTGGGTTTACAGGCATGAGCCACCATAACTGGCCAACTTTATTTTTAAACTACTCTTTAATAAGCCTAAAGAGAAAACATAAAAATAGATTGTGATTAATTCTGTATTTGCTCACCTGTTACCCCCAAAAGCATGCCCAACATGTAGCAAATTCTTTTATACCCAATGGGTTATCACTAAATGTTAATTAAATGACTGTGAACATGTGAATTCAGAGACCACAAAATGAATAAAGTGATTGTTTATGAAATGATTCTTCCCATTAACATAATCCCTTTTATGGTCACCTAACCTGCTGTACTGCAAAAAGCAGAAACCATACGCTGAGTGCTAATCTTTGGGGCCACAGCAAGGCCAAAGCAACATTTCCTCTGGCAGCTGCATTAAATCCCCTATGCCAGACTTCTTATGAATTCTGATCACTGAGTGTGTAAGAGTCACTCATGCTTGAGTCTGAAAGACAGAATGCAGTTGATGAGAATATTTGTACTCTTCCTAGGCCAATGCTGGGGAGCAGGGAACTCTTTTCATAAAGAAGCTAGAAAGGGACTATATTTTCAGCAGATACTATGAGCATATGAGCTTGACAAATAAAGTTTTGGTGTTTTGCTTTGTTTAGCTGCTAAATTTAGTGTTATAAAACTGTCTTCAATGTTTGAAAGCTGAGGATTGGATCTATGTCATCTGAACATTGTTCAACACTTACAACTTTTTGAGTTAAACAGAAAATGCGTTTTTCCAGTTGGATACATTTTTAAATGGATTTTTTGTTCAAATGTTTTAGAAATATTCATCCACATATTGAAATTTCTTCCATAACTTTACATCAAGAAGATTGAAAGCCCAAGTAAATGACATGACAATGAAAATGGAAATCTGGTTAGTAATTTAAACTTAGCACGTTTGAGTATAATGTGATTACATCAACTCTGTTGATACTATAGTTATTAGAAGATTGGCAAAACAGAACTGGAAACGTTTTGCAACTTAGCAAATATTCACTGAACAACTTTTTTGTGTAAGTTCTCTATGTAGTATTCTGCTATGAATTCTTCTATTGTATGATACAAGCATAGGATGTGTTTCCTCCTCTCAGAACACTTACACAGGTTATTATATATGTGATTATGTAGTATGAAGTGATATAAAGGTGAAATGCACATGAATGACTAAGAGAAAATATAAATTATGAAAGAATCACAAGGTAATGCAAATTGCTACAGGCCAGAGATTCTTGAAGAAGTTTTAACTAGAATGTGCCTGGAAGCATGGATAAAACTCAACTGACAGAGCAAAGGAGAGACCAGGACACTGCAGTTAGGAGTATTCCAGTAAGAAAGAGAGAATAATAAAAATTATATTTACACACAAAAATCAATGAATATATGCACCATATTAATAAAGGGCTAAAATTATTTTATCACATCAAAAGATTCAGAAAAAAAATTTGACAAAATCTAAAACATGATTAAAAAAGTCAACAAAATAGAAGTGAAAGGAACTTCTTTGATCTGATCAAAGGCATCTAGAAAAACATGTATTTAACATCATTCTTTTTTTTTTTTTTGAGACCAAGTCTCGCTGTGTTGCCCTAGCTGGAGTGCAGTGGGGCAATCTTGGCTCACTGCAAGCTCTGCCTCCTGGATTCATGCCATTCTCCTGCCTCAGCCTCCCAAGTAGCTGGGACTACAGGCAACTGTCACCACGTCCAGCTAATTTTTTGTGTTTTTAGTAGAGATGGAGTTTCACCGTGTTAGCCAGGATGGTCTCGATCTCCTGACCTCATGATCCGCCCGCCTCAGCCTCCCAAAGTGCTGGCATTACGACATCATTCTTAATGGTGAAAGACGAATACCTAACATCAAAAGTAAGACAACAAGGTCTACCTTGGTCTCCTCTATTCAGTATTGTACTTGTGGTCCAAGCTAGGGAAATTAGGCAAGAAAATGAAATAAGAAGCATCCCAATTGGGAAGGAAGAAGTTAAACTAGCTCTGCATATGCAATTGTCATAGTCTTATATGTCGACAATCCCAAGAAATCTTCTAAAAAAGAATTATAACTAATAAACAAGTTCAGCATGATTGAAAGACACCAGATCAATATTAAAAAATCAATTGTATTTCTATACACTGAAAATGAAAACAATTCCATCCTTTATAGTATCAAGGCCAGGCACAGAGGCTCATGCCTCTAATCCCAGCACTTTGGGAGGCTGAGGCAGGAGAACTGCTTGAGCTCAGGAGTCTGAGACCAGCCTGGACTGGACAACATAGTGAGACGTCATCTCTAAAAAAATAAATACATAAATAAATTTTTTAAAAAAGAACAAAAAAACTAGCTGAGTGTCATGGCATGTGCCTGTAGTCCCAGCTACCTGGGAAGCTGAAGTGGGAGGATCACTTGAGCTCAGGAGGCAGACGCTACAGTAAACTGAGATTGCACCACTGCACTCCAGCCTGGGTAACAGAGCGAGATCCTGTCTCAAAAATAAAATAAAATAGTATCAAAATAATAAAATACTTAGGAATATTTTTAAATGCAAGACTTGTACACTTAAAGTTACAATGATGTACAAAACATCATTGAAAGAAAATTTTTAAAAGCTTAACAAATAGAAAGGAATCCCATGATCATGGACTTATTAAGATGATAATACTTTATAAATTGATCTATAGATTCAACACAACTCCTATCAGAATCCCAACTGATCTTTTTTTTTGAGGGGTGGGGGCAGAAATTGCCAACCTGGTCCTAAAATTATTGAGACAATGCAAGAGACTCAGAATAGCCAAAATGAAATAATCATGAAAAAGAATAGAGTAGTGGACTCACACTTCTTAATTTAAAAAGTTATTGCAAAGCTACCGTAATCAAGACAGTTTATTACTGACATAAAAATAGACATACAGATCAGTGGAATACAATTGAGAATCCAGAAATAAACCCTAATATTTATGTGATCAACTGATCTTTGACAAAGGGGCCAGGATAATTCAATGAACAGCCTTTTCAACAAATAGTGCTGAGACAACTAAATGTTTACCTGAAAAAAAAAAAAAATAACATTCCACCCCCTTCTTCCAGCATGCACAAAAAATCAACTCAAAATGTATCAAAGAGTTAAATGTAAGAGCCAAACATAAAATTCTTCCAATAAACACAGAAGTAATCTTTGAGACCTTGGGTTAAGCAATGATTTCTCAGCATAAGCAAGCAAAGAGAAGATTTGTAATTTGTATTTCATCAAAATTGAAGACATTTGTGTTTCAAAGACATCATCCAGAAAGTGAAAAGGGCCAGGCATGATGGCTCACATCTATAATCCCAACATTTTGGGAGGCCATGGCAGGAGAATCACTTGAAGCCAGGAGTATCGAGACAAACCTAGGCCTAAGCAACACAGCAAGACCCCTTCTAAAAATAATAATAATAATAAAAATAAATAAATAAAAACGCCAGGCATGGTGGCACACACCTGTATTCCCAGTTACTTGGATGGCTGAAGTGGGAGGATCCCTTGAGCCCGGTTCAAGGCTGTAGTGAACTATAATTGCACTACTGCACTCCAGCCTCGGGGGCAACACAGCAAGACCCTATTCCTTTAAAAAAAAAAAAAAAAGAAAAGAAAGTGAAGACAACCCTCAGACTGGCAGAAAACATTTTCAGATTATATAGCTGATAAGGGACTTGGCACTCAGAATTTATAAATAATTATTAAAATTCAATAATTAAAAATAAATAACCAGTTACAAATGACCAAAGGATTTGAATAAACATTTCTCCCAGTAACATATATGAATGGTTAATCTTCTTAAATGATCCTCAACACCATTGGTCATTAGGAAAATGTAAAGACCACAATGTGATACCACTTTACATTTGCAAGAATGTCTACAATCAACAAGACAAATAGAGTCTAAATACCAGTAAACATGTAGTGAAATTGGAACCCTCATACATTGCTAGTTAGAATGTAAGATGATGCAGCCCATTTGGAAAACAGTTTGTCTGTTCATCAAAATGTTAAATATAGAATTATCATGCAACACAGCAATTCTAATCCTAGGTAGATACTCAAGAGAAATGAAAACATGTGGGCATCCAAACCTGTGTATTAATGTTCAAAGCAGCATTACACATAGCCAGAAGTGGAAACAACCTAAATGACCATCGGCTGCTGAATTGGTAAACAGAGTGTGACATATCCATGCAATAGAAAACAACTGAACCATAAACAAGAATGAAATACTAACGCATGGCATAACTCCAATAAACCTTACAAGCATTATGCTAGGTAAAAGTAGTCACGAAGATCACATATAGCATTACACCACCTATATGAAATGCTCACAATAGGCAAATCTGTAGCTATATAAAGTAGATTTGTGTTTGGCTACAGCTAGGGGGAGGGAGGAAGGAGTGAAGGAAGAGATGGAGAGTGATTAATAATGGGTATAATATTTCTCTTTGGAGTGTGATAAAATTTTCTAAAATTAGAAAATATAGAACATAGTTTAGGATGGAGGGATGGTTGCACAATCCTGTGAATATTCTAAAAACTAATGAGTCATATACTTTAAATGGGTAAACTTTATGGTACGTAAATTATATCTCAATAAAGGGTTAAAGGAGAGGTTAAATGTAAAACTCATTTTTATCTATTGTTAATGTGTGATCTTGAGTCACAAACTCTCTGATCCACAATTTCTTCATACAATGAATTAGTATAAAAACAACCATGTTACAGAACTATTGAGAGAATTCAAAAAAGGCATAGAACGTGTATAAAACTGAAAAAAAAAAGTTAAAGGAGGAATACAGGGCATTGTCCTCTATGTAGTCCACTATAGCTGGAAGATAAATGGCATTAAAGACATGATTACACAATAATTTATTGATTCCTGATTATGTGCTGGGCACTCTGCCAGTCCTGGACAAAAGCAAATGGCAAGGAAAATAGACATAGTTGCCTTCACAGAGCTTAAAATGTAAAGGATGACATTATTCAAATAATTATACAAATATGAGATCTCATATGATTAATGCTTCAAAGGAAAAGTCCAAAGCAAGGCCATAAGGAGGTATTTAATATAGGGACATGATTTGGTTTGGGGGCTGTTGCAAGAGAATGTGATTTGAGGGGTGTTATGGATGACCATCCTGTGGAAGTATTTAAATTGAGATCCAAAGCGTGACTAGGTGTTAACCAGGAAAAGCGGGGAGAAAGAGAGCTTGCCAGATGCAAGACCTGGGATGGGAGAAAGCATGGAAGTGTTAAGGACTCAAAGGAAGAAGGGGAGGGAGTGGTAGAGGTCGGTCTGGAGAGATCCCAGATTGTGCGGTGCCCACAGGTAATTAAGAGTTTTTAATCTAAGAATAATTGGATGCTAATGAGGGCTATTACACAAGGGAATGGCATGATCAGATCTGGGCTTTTCAGGGTCTCCAAAATATAAAGGCAGGATAGAAGGCAATATCCAGTAAAAGAAACTGAAAATTAAGAGTTAATAAGAAGAAAAATGGCCAGGAGAATTTGATGTAATGAAAATGAAAAATAGTATTGAGTAATGGGAGTGGCTTCAATATTATTGGTTGCTACCAGGAGCGTGAAATATACCCAGTAAATTTAACAAAATGGAAATCATAGTTGATCCTGGGAAGTTCTATTTATGTGAATTTGCTGCATTAGAAATCAGAATGGAATGAATTGAAGAAATGATAAATGAGAACAGTTTATATAATTACTCAGGTTGTAAAGGAGGAGAGGTAAAGAAGTACGCTCAAAGGAATTGTTTGTGCGATCTTAAGGTAGAAGACACTTGAGCATACATAAATGGTAATAAGAAAGATCAGAGAGAAGTCGGTAGAGATGGAGGATAAACAATAACCCTTCAAGTGTATGGTTTCTGAGATGGGCAGAAATAAACAGGAGATAAGAGAGAGAATCTGAGAACAGATACAAATGTGTGTAGTTTGGCGTCCAGATTTTTAGTAACTTAATGTATAAAAGCTTCTATTTAATTTCGTAAAAGAAAGGTAACATCACATGGTAAGAATGAAGGTAGAGGTGACAGGGTTAGATATTTGTGGAGAATCCAATAGAATTAACACAGTTATAGGGCAACATAGTAAACGTTCCTGGCAATGCTGAGGGCATATTAGCATGTAGTGGTTCTTAATTCATAGTGTTTTTCCTGATAGTGTATTTCTTCAGCACTGCTTACCTGCTCAGATACAGGCAAAGTGACATCTTTTGGAATAGTGTAAGATAGAAGTGATGAAAATATTGAGTAGAAGAGAATTTAGATATCTATTAGGAGAGATATATAAATGAAGAGCCATAGGTTCAAAACTGAAAGGTCAGCAGGGTGGAGATGGGAAGAACCAATGTGGAGAAATAAGAGAAGGTTATCAGTGGTTAAGATGATGTAGAAGACTTATTATATTTGGATAACTTATGCAAGCCATAGGTGTAGGAGACAGTAATCAGAGAATGTGGAAAACCATCTACAATCACAAAAAAACAATCAATTCCGTGGCTTTAAAGTCATAAAATATCACCCCCCCCCCCCCCACCTTTTTTTGAGATGGAGTGTCACTCTGTCACCCAGGCTGGAGTGCAGTGGCGTGATCTCAGCTCACAGCAACCTCCACCTCCCGGGTTCAAGCGATTCTCCTGCCTCAGCCTCCCAAGTAGCTGGGACTACAGGTGTACACCACCACACCTAGCTAATTTTTGCATTTTTAGTATAGATGGGATTTTGCCATGTTGGTCAGGCTGGTCTTGAACTCCTGACCTCAGGTGATCCACCCACCCTCCCAAAGTGCTGGGATTACAAGTGTGAGCCACCGCACTTGGGCCACTCTCCTATTTTTAAACCATGCTCTCTCCCTCCTTGCCATTTTTGCATTTTCTTCCAGTTTCTAAAAATTAGCTGTCTTGCCCAGATAGAGCTGCTACTAATGGGAAGAAACAGAAATTACAGAATGGTAACTCAGAGAAGGAGATATAATTGCAACGAGAGCCAGGGAAACCTAATTCATAGCAACTTGGAAGCAGATGGGCTGATACAACTTCATGTTTGTCTTTATATTTCTTAGCTTGCAGTAAGTCTTGTAAATTGATAATATAGGTCTTATGGGCTAAATCTTAATAGGCTGAATCATACAAGCTGAATGGTAAAGAGAAAATCAAATCATCATTCACTGAAGATTGCCAATAAAATCAGCAATATAACTGTAGTGATAGAAACTATCATTTATTGAGAACCTTAAGTGGTTCAATCATTTTTATAACTTTATGTAATTCATCTAGTTTAATACAATACTTCTAATAGGTAGATGTTATCCTTCCTAGTTTACACTAAGGAAGCCAAAACCAAAAAAAGTTACATAATTTGTCCAAATTACTCAACTACTGGCAAAACAAGTCTTTAAGTGCAGTTCTGTTAACTCCAAAGCCTGACTTCTTTTCACTCTGCCAAACTATAAGACAAGAGGACATGGTATAACATAGGCATCTTTATATTTGTGTGAACGTATGTTTATGTAAATGTTCCCCCCACAGTAAACCTAAGAGGTAAGTACACTAATCAATTTTTATTATTTTGTTAATGTATGAAAACTCAGAAGCACAAAGAGGTTACAATGGTATTAAATGATATTTTACCATAATTCTCCTAGAAAAAGAGACAGTTGAATTGAAAAGTTTTTATCACATATATGGAATGACTGGATTCTTAAAATAGCATACATAAAATCACTATATAGTAATGTACCATGACAGATTTGAGGAAGAGAGGTAAACTGAATACAAAGATTTGGCCAGAGATGTGCAGTCCAAAAATAAAAAATATTGCTACAAAATCCACTGAATACACTTTACTAGTAAGAAAATGAATGTATGAATAGCCTTTGTTCTAAATTTGTAATTATGTCATGCCCCACATTTTCTTAAATGCTCTCCATATTTGTTTAATTTTTAAAATGTGCTCTTCTAAGAACTGCTTGAGGGAGAAATAGCTAGTAATGGCAATAAAAAAGAGATTCCTTATGGCATTGCAGTTTACATTGCATGTTTTACAAAGTCAGCTATAAAATTTTAAGATGCCACCTTAAAATTTGAAAACCGTAGGCCTCACACTAGCTCCTGAAAAACCCCAATATTGATTTTTTAGGTAGGGACAGACAAGACTTTCCTTACATTAGGTCATGCCAATAAATGCCTAAGCCCTGGCAGTCCAAAGGTAGATTTTGAGCAATATCAGTAGGACCACATTGGCTAATCTCCCTTATTTTGAGACTGCAGTTGGGAGCAGTGATTTCTAATATAGTGAGAACTACAAACAGGGGTTTTTAAAGCAATGTCAGCACCTTAAATTATACTCAGGAACAAGTAGTGGCCAGTGCAGTCTGGCTTGCTATGTATTGTGTGATGTAATTATCCACCTAAACCTTATATTGTACACTAGAGAACAGCAAATCAAATTATTAACTCTTCCAAAGAAGTGAAAGGGAAGTGCAATGAGACACCTGATTTCAATCAGCCTCAAACACTTTTAAAAAAAGTAACTGTAAAAAAGATCATCAGTTGATAGAGCATTGATTGAAAAATAGTGCAATTAATTACTTAATCAATATTTTAGGCTATGATACATATGTTTTTCTCTAGCAAATTCAAGTATTTTTGGAAGAATGTAGGCCATTTTCCTTTCCTATATATATATATATAGTGCTGCTTAATATTACTTTTAATCAGTGCAAAAGGAAGTCAAAAATGCCACTTTGTAATAAAAACTCTCAGGAAACTAGGACTAGAAGGGAATTTCCTATTTTTTAAATTTTTAAAAAATTTCCTTCGCTTTTGCAGTACAAGTGTTTTTTTGGTTACATGGATGAATCGTATGTATGGTGAAATTTGAGATTTTATTGCACCCGTCACCCAAGTACACTGTACCCAATACGTAGTTTTGTGTCCCTCAACTCTCTGCCACCTTCCCACTTCTGAGTCTCCAAAGTCCACTGTACCATTCTGCCTGCCCTTGCATACCCAGAGCTGAGATCCCACTTATAAGTGAGAACATACGGTATTTGGTTTTCAATTTCTGAGTTACTTCACTTAGAATAATTGCCTCCAGTTCCATCGAAGTTGCTGCAAAAGATGTTATTTTGTTTTCTTTTATAGCTGAGTAGTATTCCATGGTGTATATATACCATATGTTCTTTATCCACTCATTGGTCGATGGGCACTTAGGTTGGTTCCATATATTTGCAATTGCAAATTGTGCTGTGATAAACATACTTGTGCAAGTGTCTTTTAGATACAATAATTTCTTTTCCTTTGAGTACATAACCAGTAGTGGGATTGCTGGATGGAATGGTACATCTACTTTTAGTTCTTTAAGAAATATCTGGCCAGGCGCAGTGGCTCATGTCTGTAATCCCAACACTTTGGGAGACCGAGGTGGCTGGATCACGAGGTCAGGAGTTTAAGAACAGCTTGGCCAACGTGTTAAAACCCTGTCACTATTAGAAATACAAAAATTAGCTGGGCGCTGTGGCGGGTGCCTGTAATCCCAGCTACTCAGGAGGCTGAGGCAGGAGAATCACTTGAACCCAGGAGGCCGAGTTTGCAGTGAGCTGAGATCATGCCGCTGTACTCTAGCCTGGATGACAGAGCACGACTCCATCTCCAAAAAATAAAAAAAGAAAATAGAAAAGAAATATCCATACTGTTTTCCATAGAGCTTGTACTAATTTACATTCCCACCAGCAGTGTATAAACATTCCCTAAAACACATTCATGCCAACATCTATTTTTTTTTTTACATTTTAATAATGGCCATTCTTGCAGGGGTAAAGTAGTATCTCTTTGTTGTTTTAATTTGCATTTCCATTATGATTAATAATGTTGAGCATTTTTCATATGTTTGTTGGGCATTTGTATATCTTCTTTTGAGAAATATCTGTTCATGTCATTTGCCCACTTTTGGATGGGGTTATTTATTTTTTTCTTGCTGACTTTTTTTGAGTTCATTGTAGATTCTGGATATTAGTCCTTTGACGGACGCATAGTTCATAAATACTTTTTTCTATTCTGTGGCTTGTCTGTCCTCTGACTATTATTATCTTTTGTGGTACAGAAGCTGTTTAGTTTAATTATGTCCTATTTATTTTTGTTTTTGTTGCATCTGCTTTTTGGGTCCTAGTCATAAATTACTTGCCTGGGCCAATATCCAGAGAGTTTTCTAGGTTCTAGTTTCAGATGTTAGATTTCAGCCTTTGATCCAGCTTGAGTTGACTTTTGTATAAGGTGAGAGTTAGGGATCCAGTTTCATTCTTCTACATGTGGGTATCCAATTTTCCCAGTACCATTAATAGGTTAAATAGGGTGAAGAAGAGAATTTTCTTAACCTGATATGGTATGCCAAAAGAAAATACATTTTAACCCATATATGTAATAGTAAAACACTCAATATTTTCCCCTGAAAATACAACTAAAACAAGGATATTAAGTCTCATCACTCTAATTCAACATTGTGCTGGAAGTATTAGCCAGTATAATAAAGGAAGAAAAAGAAATAAATGGCATACAGATTGGAAAGGGTGAAATGAAACTCTCTCTATTTACAAATGTCATGATTACTTGTGTAAAAAATCCCAAGGAACCTATCAGTCTCCTAGAACTAATAAAGAAGTTTACCATGTCTGCAGGATACAAGGTCAAAATTTATACATACACACACACACACACATACACACACACACACACACATACACACACACAATAAAACACCAAACAAGAATGAAACACAAGTAGAATTCTAACAAATTATGCACAGGATCTGTTCATGCACATGAAAAATGCAAAACACTAATAAAAGAAATTGGAGACCTAAATAAGTGGAAAGATATACTGCATCTCCTGAATTGGAACACAATATAACAATACATTTAACATGTTACTTTTCCCCAAATTCATGTATAGGTTGACTCTAGTTCTAAATAAAATCCCTGTGGTATTAGCTTGTACATGTAGTTAACCTGATTCTAAAGTTTATGTGGAAAGGGAATGGAAATAAAACACTGAAATAATTTTAAAATGAATAAATTTGGAAGATTCACACTACCTGGTCTTATTGTTTATTATAAAGCTTGAGTAGTCAAGACGATGTGGCACTGGAGAGGTGAAGGCATATAGATGAATGAAACAGAATAGAGTCCAGAAATACATTCACACAAATATAATCAATTCACCTTTGACAAAAATACAAAGATAATTCAATGGAGTAAGGGTGGTCTCTGTAATAAATGATATTGCAAAAATTATGCATCTATATGTACAAAATAAGTAAAATTCAACCTAACCTTCATACTTCATCCAAAATCAACTGAAAATAGATTAAAAATCTACATGTAAAATGTAAAACTCCAAAAGTTTAGAAAAAATCATCATAGGAGAAAATCTATATGACCTTAACATTGGCCAAAAGTTCTTATATGGGATATAAAAAACATGATTCATAAAATAAAATGTTGGTATATTTCAATTCATTAAAAAATATTTACTGTGTGAAAGTGTCTGGTAAGAGAATGAAAAAAACAGGCTATAGACTATGAAAAAATATTTGCAAATCACATATTGAACAAAGGATTTTTGTTGAATCAAAGGCCTACATATTCTGGGCAAGCAAAGGACTATACGTTCTTGGTAAATAAATAAAGGATTCTCAGAACTCAAGAGTAAACAATTCAATTAAAGATGAGCAGATTTTCCACAAGCACTTTACCAAAGAAGATAAACAAATGGCAAATGAGCACATTAAGAGAAGTAGAGTGTCATTAAGTACTAGAAATATGCAAATTAAAACGACAGTGAGATTCTCCTATGCACCTACTTACAGTGTAAACCAAACAACACTGATAATCTCAAGTTTTGTTGACAATGCAAGACAACTGGTACTCTCATGGGAATGTAAAATGATGTTGGTCCATTTCTTATAAAAATATATTTAAGTATATTTTCTTATTAATTTTAAAATTTTTAATTATTGTGGATACATAGTAGGTGTATATATTTAAGAGGTACATGAGATATTAGATACAGGTATAAAATGCATAATAATCACACAAGGGTAAATGGGGTAACCATAGTCTCAAGCATTTATCATTGCTATGTGTTACAAATAATCCAGTTATACTATTTTATTCATTTTAAAATCAACAATAAATTATTGTTCACTGTAGTCACTCTGTTGTGTTATCAAATACTAGGTTATATTCATTCTACCTAACTATATGTAACCATTAACCATCCTCCCTCAACTCCCCCACCAATTACCCTTCTCAGCCTCTGGTAACCACTATTCTACTCTCTATATCCATGAGTTCAGTTGTTTTAATTTTTAGCTCCCACAAACAAGTGAGAACATGTGAAGTTTGTCTTTCTGTGCCTGGCTTATTTCACTTAACACAATGACCTCCAGTTCCATCCATGTTGCTGTAAATGACAGGATCTCATTATTTTTTACAGATGAATAGTATTCCACTGTGTATACATACCACATTTTACTTATCTATTCATCTGTTGATGAACACTGAGATTGCTTCTAAATTTTGGCTTGTGAATAGTGCTGCAATAAACATGGGAGTGCGTATATCTCTTCATACTTTCTTTGAGATATATACCTAGCGGTGGGACTGCTGGATTATGTAGTAGCTCTGTTTTTAGTTTCTTGAGGAACTTCCAAATTGTTCTCCACAGTACTTGTACTAATTTACATTCCCACCAACAGTGTACAAATGTCCCCTTTTCTCCACATCCTCACCAGCATTTGTTATCCTGTCTTTTGGATAAAAGGCATTTTTAACTGGGGTGAGATGATATTTCATTTTTGATTTGCATTTCTCTGATGATTAATAATGCTGAGCACCATTTTATATGCCTGTTTGCTATTTGTATGACTTCTTTTGAGAAACGTCTATTCACATCTCTTGCCCATTTTTAAATTAGATTATTAGTTGTTGTTTTTTTTTTCCTATGGAGTTGTTTGAGCTCCTTATATATTCTGGTTATTAATCCTCTGTCAGATGGATACTTTGCAAATATTTTCTCCCATTCTGTGGATTATCTCTTCACTTTGTTGATTGTTTCCTTTGCTGTGCAGAAGCTTTTTAACGTCATGTGATCCCATTTGTCCACTTTCACTGTGGTTGCCTTTTCTTGTAGGGTATTACACATAACTCATATGTTATTTTAAAGTTAAAGACACTTACTGTATGACCTACAATTGTACACCTAGATATTTGCCCTAGAGCAATGAAAATGTATGTTTACATGAAACCTCTGCACAAATGTTTATATCAGCATTATTTGCAATAGCCTCAAACTGGAAATAACCCCAATATCTTCAAAGAATGAGTAAGTAAACAAAAGGTGGTGTATTTATACAATAGAATACCACCCAGAAGGGCATAGTGATACACACAATAACATAAATGAATCTCAAAACTATTATGCTGAGTGAAAGAAGGCAGTCTAAAAAGTTTACATAGGTGATTCCATTTATTTGACTGCCTGGAAAGGCAAAAGTAGGGGATGTGAGTAAATCAGTGGAAATCACAGTTTAGGGATGAGGAAGGAGTTTTGGGGGAGATGGAATTGCTCAGTGGTGATAGTTAAACAAGTCTATTGAGGTTTTAATTGTACTGCACACCAATAAAAATAATAAGAATATTTATAATAATAAACTTTTTTAAAAAAAGAGAGAAATAATGTACCAACACATGCTTGCTTCTTAAAGAGCCAAAAAAGCATATTTTTTACAGCTTTCTGTGCTCACTAAATTGTTGTGTGCTTAAAAAAAAAAAGGTTTCAAATACAGAAAAGTTTTTTTAAGCCATTTCGGTGCTGGATGGCAGATGCATAGGATTTTGGTGGCCAAGAAACAAAAATGTGTTAGCCCCAAAGTGGTTTTGCCCTGTAGTGTAACAGCCCTTGATCTGGCCCTCATGGTTTAATGCCCTCTAAGTCATCTAAAGGTGACTTGCTTTGACAATGCTGCCACTGTTGAATTCAAAGTTGAGATGCTTCATTCTGGAATTGCAGCATCCCTGGTTGAGTCACCCCCTCCAATCACTGACACTCCTAACACTATTGCTATCACAACCTCTGCTTAGAACAACCCCAGGGTCAAGTGTAAAGGTTCCTATTCCAGAGATAGGCTTATTCAAGGGTGACTCATAGTAAGTCAACTATACTCCAAATAGCTGAAATCTTGGATTCACTCAGACAGCCAATTCTGACATGAAGGTTACGGAGTGACAAGATCTAATCTCAGACACATCAGGAAATTAAAACAAACATTCCCTTTCTTCTGCAAGTTCTGATGCAGAGACCAGCCTTCTAACTCCAAAGTCTGTAATACATTTTCTTTCCAGGTCTCTTCTTTTTCTGGACATCTGGACATGCCCAAAGTCATATGCACAAGTATATAAGAAGTAGGGGAAAGGGATTTGCCAAATCCTCTAGGCAGCACCCAAAAAATATTTACTGGTAGATATGTAAATTGAGCAATGACTAAGTGCCACATTACTGAAGTTTGAATGTATGGCTTAGATCTACCAAAATATATTTGTATGTCTATAACATGGATTTCGGAATTAGACCCTTAGATATTATTATATATAATTGTCATATAATATTCCACAAAGAGGTCCACCTGTGTTCTATTTAAATATTCGTGTTGGAGGACTCACTGTATTTTAAGGCTGACTAATTCACTGTAAATCAGCTTTAGTTGTTAGAAAGCATTCCACATCATTTATTTTTCAGATCTAAAAGCCAGAGTTTATATTTCTCTGCAAATTTTTGTCAGTTTTGCCACATTCTTCTAGGTTGTTGGCATAATATAGGGCCTTGAATCCATCACATATAACATTAGTAAGCCATTCAAGTTTTCTTTATTGCACTAGGATAAACATTTTTATTCAAATCAAGTATAACAGTCATCAGGACAGGAATCTAGCCTTATACATTTTCTCTCCAGAATCCATATTCCTATTTCTTCCTACCTACAACAATTTCCAACAAAACTCACTTAGAGAATTCCTTTCTTTCACCCCCATTTGATTATCCATTGACTTTTACTCCAGAAGTACCATCAACAAATTAGTAGCTGATTATTATCTTTCCCTAGAAGTACAGATTCAAGTTGAAATTCACGTATCCCTACCATGGCCATTCAGGGGTCATAAATGCAGTGGTTATTTTTCAAAGGCCAGTAAGTTTTTAGGAATTAAGAAACTTCCTGTATCATGAGCATTGTAAATGCTGGTATGTTTATCATTGCTCCTTTAGATGGAGAAAGAACACCGAACAAGTGAACAGAGAAATAAGTGATTCACGTATGTAAATAATACAATATTGCATTTTACTTGTACTTTTTCGAAATGTATTTATTGTAAAGTATTGAAATTTCTTCCAAATGAAGTCAATTATCATAGTTTTTAAATGACTCCCAGGAAAGTATAGATATACTGGCCATAGGGCTAGACAGCCTAGATTCAAATTTCAGCTCTCCCACCTACTCACTGTGTAACTTTGGGCTTAGGTCGCTTCTGTAAAATGAAAATAATAATACATTAAACCTCATGGGGTTGCTGTGAGAGTTAAGTTGTTCATAGGTGAAGTGCTTGTTGAAAGCTCCCCAGAACAGCAAAAGCTGTTTATAAACTTTTAATAAAGCAAAGCTGAGTCGATGGCTTCCTCAGGAGAACAGCACCTTGGCAGAGTCTGATAGCATCTTAAAGTGGAAAGGACAAAGTCTGACTTACTGAAATTTTGCAGTCTAGGTGAAAGGAGGTTTTTTCAGTGAGGATCTTTATGAGGACTGGCTGAGAATAAGGATAGTTTAGGATTGGTGAAAACAGTAAGGAGAATATTTTGAAGAGAGAGAGTCATGAATCCTAGGGAGTAACTTGTTGATGATTTCGATTGAAAGGGTAAGGGATCTTGAGAAATCCTGTAATAAAAAAAAAAATAGTCCTCAGGAACTTTTATCTTCTTGCAAAAGAGTCTTTTGAAGTAGGAAAGTTATGCTAACCAACGCTATGAAAGACTGAAATCATTTTAGATAGGTTTGGTTCTTAGTGTTCAAGCAGTGTGACGGCATCTTTAAATGGTATCCGACACATACTATACACTATAGATGTAAGTGTTGTTTTCATGTTTATTGATATTGTTAAATTAAGCATGCCAAATTTTGTATAAGTCCTTCAAGCGATTAACATGATTCTTTTTTTTTTTTTTTTTTCTATTTTGAGAAAGGTAAGTCCGTGTTCTTCTGTGTCCCTCTCCTGGTCATCGTAATATTTCCCCATTCAGTTTACCTATGGTAAGCAACTGACACTTTGTGCCGAGGACCGCACAGAATGGTAAGATATACATTCTACTGGGGCAGAGGGATATAGCCACGAAAAATTAAAACATAATGATTTTTAAAAAGAATACAATATAATAAATTCAGTACTCTAAAAAAGGTGTGTATAAAAGATTTAAGAATCACAAAGGAAAATCAGCCCAACTGTGCCGGAAGAAGAGAGCAAGAACTTTACAAAATGCATAGCTACTGAGAGAGGACCATATCTTGAGTTAACCTAAAAAAAATTATGGCAATCTCCCATTAATTGAGTGCTCCTGATTTCTCAAGGAGCACTCCAGATATTCTTACAAATCTTTGTGCCAAGCTCTATCTTGGCGTGCATTGCTGCTTCCACCCCTGTGCTGACAGTGACTGCTCCAGTGCATACCTTAAAGCGATACCTTTTGCTTAAATCAGAACTGCATTACATACTAGGACACTGGCAGGTTTAATTGCAATGTTCAAAATTCAGCTTAAAAGAAATGAAGTAATCTCCCAGACTTCTTACTTATTTTTTATGTTCTGCTTCATCAGAATAGTCATGGTTTGCACCGCCTGTCCCAGTGTATTTATGAGTAGTGCTTCCTTCACTCTTAAAATGACCCAGCTTTTAACAGTTAATTATATGGTCACCCTACTTGTAATACATTTTGCTGCTATTCCAGTGGGGGGGAAAAAATGGACCAGGAGCTAGAAAGTAAATGTTTGAGTTCCAGCCCTGCCATTTACTTTGGGAAAATGACTTTACTTGAAGTTATTATAATGATTAAATATGATGATAGTAGCAAAAATGTGGAGTGTGTAAAGGGTAATCTACACGATTGTTAATCTTCATAGTGTCGCATACAATTAACATTATGAAGTTTTAAAGTAGAAAATGTGTAACGATAAATGTAAATACGCTTTTACAAATATTGTTTTCCAAATATAAGTGATTATACTTGATTGAACCACCAATGTTTATGTTTCAGTATCAAACTCAATTTTCCTCCTAACCAATGGGCCAATGGGGTGTAGAAAGTAGTAAGAACCCGAATATATGCGCCCAAAATTAACCATGATGTTACTGTGGATAAACATTTACAGCTTAGAGTTTCAATTTCCTCACCTCTAAAATAAAACACTTGAGCTAAGTATTCTTTTGTTGTTGTTGTTGAGAGGGGGTCTCGCTCTGTCACCCAGGCTGGAGTACAGTGGCGCCATCTCGGGTCACTGCAAGCTCTGCCTCTCAGGTTCATGCCATTCTCCTACCTCAGCCTCCCGAGCAGCTGAGACTACAGGCGCCCGCCACCACGCCTTGCTAATTTTTTGTATTTTTAGTACAAATGGGGTTTCATTGTGTTAGCCATCATGGTATCGATCTCACCTCGTGATCTGCCCGCCTCGGCCTCCCAAAGTGCCGAGATTACAGGAGTGAGCCACCGCACCCCGCCGAACTAAGTATTCTTAATCAAAGTGTGGAGACCTTTTTGTTGAAGGAGAAAAATGTGGGGTCCCAGCTTGTGGATGAGATTTACAAACAGCCTTGTATATTTCCTGTGATTTGGTCTTGAGGTCTCCTTTGAAAGTGGGTATAATTATAGCCCTGCGTTGATGGAGCTCCAGGGGATGTGATCCCGGATATTCAAAATGCGTCTTTCATGGGACACTTTTTCATTCTGGTGGATGGCCTAATGCATAAGTGTCTCATCCATGACCAGGTATGCCTTGCACAGAAAACGTTTTCATCCTGGCAGACACCTTTACAGCTATTTTTTTTTTTTTTTTACCTATGTCCAGTTTATTCCTACCAAGGTAGCCACCCTCTAGGAGAGCCCTGACCAGGAGGAGAGTTAAGTTTGGGGGTGTGGATGAGGTGAGACACAGAAGAGTCAGCACAGCAAAACACATGAAATATCAGAAACAGTGTATTGCTTACAAATCACAGACAGAAGAGGGCAGCAGACCTGGTAGGTCAATGGGAAGGGCAAGCTGCTCTGGACATGTGAGCCCAACCAGAAGGTGGAGAGCAACAGAAAGAAAGCGAGGGACCTATGGGCCAGAGCCTTTATTGGGATCCAGGTGTCATCCACAAAGGTTTCCTTTGGAGAGTTCTAATGGGTATATGTAGAGCAAGCAGCCAGGAGCTCCATGGAGTCATGCTGTTACTGAGGGGTGGTCACTGCAGCCTCCCTGCTCGGTCCATGCAGGGTGCGGGGGTCAGCAGGGCAAGTCGTATAGGTTGTATCTAACTGTCCCATAGGGAGATGGTCACCAGGAGGCAGTTTTGTAAGGCAGATATCTGGGTCGACCACCTTTAGGAACTGGGAGAAGGTGGAGAACTGGAAACCGAAGGGTGACTAAGCCCCCTTTTGGATATGAGAAAATCCAACCTATATTTAAAATGGATACTGAGGCAACATAAAATTGTAAGAACTCACTATACACCTGAACTCTGTTTCATCCAATGTATCAACCTATGCCAGGCTGCTCCAGTTTCCCTGGCTGCTACAGCGAGCCCAGCAAGTGTATGCTGGCTTTCTGGGATCTGGTAGCCCCAAAAGTTGTTAACATGGAGCTGGTTGATCTCTAAGCCACAAAACCCTCAAATATCACAGAGAGGGAAGTTGTATAAATAAGTATTGATTAATTCTTTAAAAACAATCATTTAGGAGGGCATAGAAATCTGTATTCATTTCCTAGGACTTAAAAAAACAGAAATTTATTCTCTTACAGTCCTCAAGACCAGAAGTCCAAAATTAAGGTGTCAAAGTATCTCTCTGAAGGCTCTGGGGGAGAATCTTTCCTTGCTTCTTCCAGTTTCTGGTAGCTCCAGGTGTTCCTTGGTTTGTGAAATTATTTCTGAGCTTCAGGCTACGAATATTTTGGTACCTCACAGTTATATAATCATTTGCTTAAAACTTAAAAAAAATGTGTAAACAGTGGTGTCTGGTACCTGTGAAAATTCAATGTGTCTATAATAATTAGTGAGAAGAAAAGTTTTTTTTTTTCCTGGTATGTTCTTGCATTTGAAAGAATTAGACAAATAATAATTAGGAACAAAACATCTACAATTTAACTTTCAAGTTTAAAGTTAAACAAAGAGAAGCCAGGCAATGTTCAAGATGAAATTTTAATGTTGACATCAACTGACTCATGATGAATAATATAAACCGTAAATTAGTAATTGCATGCTATGCTAAATATATTTCCATGAAAAGTCTCTCTATTACATTTCCAGAACAATTTCATTCATAATAATGAACTAATTATACTTTAGCATCTAATGAACAGAACTAAACGAGCTACATTCAAAAGCCACAGCTTTTTTCTTTCAATATATGTCTTTGATCTTATAATAATGTTTTCTTATAGAAGCAAGAGGGAATCTAAGTAAGTTTCCAGGCACTAAAGGCATCTAATATTATTTTCCATTCTTTGCCCAAATTTTTGTATGACAAAGTATCTCTTTCTCATAAGTGCACACTGGTATTCTACTGATGTTATTAAAAAGCTAAGTCTTTTATTAATGAGAAACATAAATATCACCTATTGAAAGCTTCGTGGAATTTTAATCACATTTTTAATTACTGGGAAACAGAAGCCAATCTCATTTAAAATTAGTAATCAAATATGCAGATCAGTGCTATCCATTGGTTGTATAGAAGTAGCTATATTTTTATACTGAATGAAAGTAGGGCTAGCACAACCTACTTTTACTGCATTGGGATGCATACCATACCTTCTCCTGATCCATGAGCCCAACTCCCAGACTCACACATTCAAAAACAGCCTAGTTCAGTGAACAAGAAATGGGAACAAGTAGCCATTGTACAAACTGTCAAGTTCTATAATAAAGGTCTGAGCAGGGGGCATGGGTACCTCTGGTATGGTGGACTCTATGGCATTCTGCTTTCAGATCCTCCCAGTCTCTGCTTTAAGGACTGAAGGGACTTATTCCCTCAGCTGATAAAATATGAGTTATCCACAGCTCTCAGCTGAGTCCCTCTCTAAAACTTGCCCTGGGGCTTGCCCATGTCACATTTCTTCCTGGCACAGTCCACATACAGTCACTTCTCAGTACTGAGGCATAAAGGCCCAGTCCCCTTGTCCCAATTCAGAAAAACCCTGAAGGATCATACTAGCTCCAGAGCTTCTCATAAAATTGGCTGAGCCCTTTGTTATGACTGCATCATAATTCAACTACTCTCTGGATAGTCCTGTTTCCTTTCTGCCTTTCCACCTACGTAAGTATGGATTCTAAGGACACATCCCCAGTAAACTTCCTACATGCAAGTCTCTGTGTTAGAGTCTGCTTCCTGGGGAAACTGACCTGTTATATCTGGTCCAGGGAGATTAAAGAACACTTTTTAGATGCTTTATAATTTGAGATTTATCTCTCAGTAAAAATAAGAGTTTCCCTAATAAAGGATCAGAGAGAAGAGTACACTCCATGCCAAAAAAAAAAAAAAAAAAATGCAAGAAAAAGCAGAGATGTGAAAGAGTACGTCTTATTAAGTTGTACAATTTCATTATAATACTAGAGAAGCAATTTATGACATAGCAGGCGGAGGTAAAGCCCAAGTTATAAGAGTCTTTATTGTTAATCTGAAGGTTTTGCATTTTTTCCATAGACAACAAGTGGTCATTTATGAATTATATGTACTGGATTGCATAATAACAGCTATTTCCAAAGGAAAAACAGAAATAGATGGGAAGGTAGATTGAAAGGTAGTTGAGAGATAAAAGTAGAAGTGAGATTAAACAGAAAGCAGCTATAATATTGGAAACAGGTTTTCAAGGTTAAACAGAAACAGAGATGGTGAATAGGGAATGGATATGGGCCATATGATAAAAATAGAAACAACTATATAAGGTAATTAAATCAGATAGGAAGAAGAAGGAGGCATAGAGGTTCCTAGCTGGGGTCAATGAAGGAAGCTGTGGTTGTAGATGGTAGGTAAAGACACAGGTAGAGGGGGTACGGCTGAGATGATGGTATTACAGGAGCAAGGAGACTAACAGCTTGCTGGATGCCCTACTACAGATGTCCCTTCAATGGCTGACTCTACACATTGCACAAAATAAGAAATGTTACTCCACTCCCCCACCAAAAATTATTTAGATGTTGTTAGCAAATTGAGAGTAGTATTAAGTTTTGTAGTTGGGGAGGGAAAAGACTTATCTTCCAACAGTGACTTCAGTCAGAAATCACTATCACATGACCTACGATAAGGTCAAAAGTTAGCTGGACCATTTGCCAGAGAGAAACAACATGTTAACGCCCGAATGAAGCCACAATCGGCACCATTGAAAATGCTCGGTAGCAGGACCATGGAGAAGTTATAACTTGCTTATTTTCTCTGACAGCAGGGATCCTGGAAGCAGTTATCTGCTACAATACTTTTCTTTTGTGGGACAGTAAAGCAGACTGCATGCTGTAATTGTGTAGGCATAGACCTTGACAATGGAGCCGACAAGCCTGTCAGACTTGACTAGACATGGAGGGTGTTAACCCTGGCTTGCTTCCCGCTGGTAATAATAAGTCATGATGGTGCTCCGTGAAGTTCATTTTAAGTATTTTATATCAACAAGAATCATGCATATTGGTGCAAAATGCTGGATGTTTTAATCGAATGTTCTGTGTACCTAATAATGTTCTCATGAGATTGAACCACAGAGAAATAAATTAATTATTCAAAGAAGATGGTATTTTGAGGGTCCATGAATCATCTGTATCAGATCATTCAGAGTACATGTTAAAAATGCAAAATCTAATGTCCCACTTTACCCGCCACATTAGAATCTAGAGCAGTTTCTCAACCTTGGCCCTTTTTACATTTAGGACTGGAAAATTCCTAGGGGCTATCCTGTGCTTTGTATGATATTTAGCAGAATCCCTGGCCTCTATTCACTAGATGCCAGGAATACAAACACACCCAGAGAGACACACACACGTACACACCTGTAGTGACAAGAAAAAATATCTCCAGACACTGCCAATTTTTCCCGCAAGGAAAAATCGCCCCTCATTGAGGACCTGCAATTTAGAGGGATGGGTCTGGAAATCCGCATTCTAAAAGTTACTGTCTCTTCCACTACTATTACCACTCACTAAATGATTCTCATTACCATCAACTTTGAGAATCAGTATTGTGAGAAAACGCATTGTTTACTGATTCATTTGCTTATTTTAGCTTTTAATATTTGTTGAGTGCCTACTTGATGCCAGCATATGTTGCTATATTTGGAGGATACTACAGAGAACAAAACAGACAAAATTTTTTCTCTCATTGAGGTATCTCAGAGTAGAGAAAACAGGCAATTACTTGAACTTTCTTCATCAATATTTGTGCTCTGAAGAAAAATAAGGCAGGCTAAAAAGACAGAGAGTAACTGTAAGCAATATATTAGCAAGACGATAGGGACTCTTCTCCACCTCTGAAGTGGAAATATACGAGCAGAGACAGGAATAAACTTGAGTCAAGTTGCCTGCAAGTGCTGATCTAGGACTCCAGAGGATGGTATGTCATTAAAGCTTGTAGTGAAATACCCCAGGGGGCCAGCAGCTGAGGGTGTTGAGCTCTGGATGGCTACTATCAGTTTATCTTCTGTCCCCAAAACTCTGTGTCAGGGGCCACATTACCTGGAGCAGAAGGGTTCCAAAGACAGTTTCAACAAAAGCTTTGTGTCAAACTCATCAGAGCCCTAACTGAACAGCAGAAACTCGAATGTCCCAGACAAATAGGTCATCTCTGTCGTTTTCAGAATAATCTTAACTCCTCCCATGATAGGTGCTTGCTTCAGCAGCACATATATTAATTTCCCTTTGGTTGAAGCTTAAAGATAACGATTACCCAACTAGAGATGCCAGGTCTAGACTGAGGCAGATGAAGTGGACAGGGTACAAAATGTAAGGAGACACTCACTCTCAGGGTCAGGCAAGTACATCCTATGTGTCCTGTCCCAGTACCTCATTGGCTTCATCCTTGTTTCAGACTATTAGTGTTCAATCTGAAAACAAACAGGAAACTCAGCTTGCTTCGGTGACGAAGCATCATCCAGATAGCATTTTCTGATGGAAACCTCATCTTTAAAAATAAAAATACTGGAATTAAGAAACTCTAAGACTAGGAGGGCCCCAAAGAAAGAGTATCTCAATCAGCTAGTGCCCTCCAAGCTAACAGCCCCTAATTTGGGACAGGAAATGGTCAATCTTCTTGATTCCAAATGATTCTCCAGAAGGAAAGTGCCTAAGTTTCCTAATTACTGGTTCCTGAACTATCAAGCACTATAGTTAGAGTTTCTTTCTGAAATCTAAATATAAATACATTCTACTGAAAATTGAATCATGCGCTTCAGGGATTATTTATACCACATAGAAAGCCAACAGATAATCACCTATTATTTTCCTTCAGTCTTTCCTAAGTTTGAAAATAGCTGCTAATTTAGTTTCTGGTTTCTTTTTCAGATCAAATTATTTGACCATTCTTAGCTTTTACTTTTATTATTATTATTATTATTATTATTATTGTTATTATTTTGAGACAGAGTCTTGCTCTGTTGCCCAGGCTGGAGTGCAGTGGCATGATCTCAGCTCACTGCAAGTCCGCCTCCTGGGTTCATGCCATTCTCCTGCCTCAGCCTCCCAAGTAGCTGGGACTACGGGTGCCTGCCATCTTGCCCGGCTAATTTGTTTTCATATTTGTAGTAGAGACAGGGTTTCACCATGTTAGCCAGGATGGTCTCGATCTCCTGACCTCGTGATCCACCCCCCTTGGCCTCCCAAACTGCTGGGATTACAGGCATCAGCCACCGCACTCAGCCTACTTTTATTATTTTTTAAATCACTACTTTCATTCCCTTTGAATGTTATTTTATATATTTTTCCTAAGACATTGAAAAGATCTTCCACACTATCACTGTTGGATAGCACCTCACCATAGTTAGCCTAATATAAATCACTAATTAATTTAATAGATCTTGCAATGCATTTTAGTTATGCACATACCTCAATTTATCATGCCCTGGATCAGAATATTCTATAGGATTACAATAATTAAAGTGACATCTTTTAAAAGGCTTCCATTTTGATTTTATCTTCAACACTTGCTAGATGTAAGATCAGCAGCTTTAACTCTCAATATCTCAGTTTCCTTAGTGACAAAATGGGAATCCTAGTAGTATGTATCACATACCTCTTGAGAAGTATGTGAGAGGATCCATGAAAAACACTTAGCACAAAACCTGATACATAATAAGTTCTGAATATAATTTTGTTACAGATACCTAAGAAGTTAATAACATGCTCTAGGCAAGAAAGAGGACAAATCCAGGGTTGGTCATCTTTAATGAAAGCATTAGCCATTTCCATTATTTCACTTTTTCCCACATGACTTGAGTATCCTTTGCCTGTGATGGGAATGGCAACTCTTCTTGGAAAGAGATTGTTAGCAGCCACTTCCAGGTTTAAAGAAGTGTGGAATGGCATGGCATGGGTCATTTGCAAGGACACAATCCCAGCACTCTGGTGAATCACTTCCTTTAGTCTTTTGCTTCTTTTTGACTAACAAATAAATGTGTGGGAGACGGCTGGAAAGAGAAGAGTATGTCTGTTGGGGAGCACTCTTTCTCCTCCTCCTCATTGCATTTGTTTACCTTTTTGTACAAGCCCTGAATGTTACCCATATCAACTACATGAGTTGGCACAATAAGCTATCTACTGCCCCGGGCAACACACCTTCCTCCTGCGCACTGAGAAAAAAAGATGTATGAATACATTTTGCACCCAAGCTATGGACATAACATTGCTAGGCACTGAGCATTCAAAAATTAAAACACATGTCTCCTGGTTTCCAGAATTTACAGACGAAGGGGAGAAAGAGGCAGTCATGAACACACACTGTGGAATCTTGCTGGTGGCCATTAAACCAATCTGATTAAAATATATTGGGCTCAGTTTTATATATATATATATATATTGCTGCCACCATCAGGCCACTGCTGCTCAATTCTTATATAAGGTGGGCTTTTATTTTTGTTATTTTATGTCCCCAAGTAAGTTTATCTTCCCTTGATGATTGTCCCATTCAGAAGAGAGTAGTGAATGGATGCAGCCCGGAGAAAGCTGTGCCTGGGATTAGAGTGCCAGAGACACTGAAACAGTGTATTTGTTTGTCATCTGTTTTGGGCTTTATCGACTGCCAAACTAATTGAAGCTGATTAACAGATTTTTGGTTTTAGTTTATTGAGTGCCTGAAACAGTTGCAAGCCATTCATGAGCAATTATTACAATGCATATTCTTCATAATTATCTTTAAAAGCATGCATAAACTTATTTATATAAAATAATTTTTATAGGAATTTATTTTCTTTATATGTAACCAATCAATTATTGATTGCCTAAAGTCACTTGAAGTAGTTATTGTAGCAGCTGCAAGAAGAGATAGGATATAATCCCTGATAATAAGCAGCTTGTAAATCAGTTGAGAAAATTGGAAACACTTACATATAAAAGACAAATAAATTTTTAAGTTTTTATATGCAGAATGACAAATGATTTACCATAGAAAAATAGAAGCAAGAAAGATTCTGAATAATCGGTGGTGACTTACACAGAATATAGGAAACAAAATGAGCTGTTAAAGATTCATGTAGTTCCTATTACGTGATTGGAAAGAGAGAAGGAGTCCTGTCTTGAGGAAAGGGCATGGGTAGAACCATAGAACCAAGATTGGACAAAATGTCCACCTAAAACAAAATATAAAACTTAAACTGGGGTATTGGCTGAAGAAGTGAGGAAGGGTTACATAGATTACAGTCAGATTTGCCTGTCAGATTTTTGACTTATTAAGGGATACTGACACTTTTGCTCATGGTCAGATTGATGGTAAGCATGTTTTAGAAAATATATCTAACAGTTATAACACAACATTCGGTGGTGGCAATGCAAATAAAACAAACAAAGAGAATTATGATTTACAAATGAAATTGGCAGGACTTAGAAATTAATATTATAGCTTTAAAAATAAGGGGGCACAGGGAGGAGGAGGAAAGTAAGTTGAAATCTGAATTTTCAGATGGGAGGATTAAGAGGATAGCCAATAGAAATACAGGGAGATAAACACCCACCAACTGAAATAAATTTGAGGGTAAAATGAACTATATTCAGTTTTAAAATACCAAATTACCAGTAATAGTATGTGAGGTGGTACTATCAAGCAGATATTTTGGTGAACTGGATTTAACAGATAATTCAAAACTAAATATGTAATTTAAGGAGTTACTCATATTAAGTGACTGATGAAATCGTGAAGGTAGATATAACATCAGAAGATGAAATCCATCAGAAAGGGGTTAAAAATAGAAATTCAAGGTATTACTACCTTTGAAAGCATGAGGAAAGTGAAAAAAATCAGAGAATTGAAGCTAAGAAAAGAATTATGCAATGCAGAGTTGTAGAATTTAAGGTAAGAAGAGAACTTCCAGAGAAAAGTGATTAAGAATGTCAAATGCTGCACAGAGGTAAGAAAAATAATTTGAAAAGCTCTAGCACCTCTTTCTCCTTTAAAGTACTGGATATTTTTCACATGTTTGCTGATCACCTGCAGTGATGATGGTATGTAAAAGTCTTATGAACTACATGTGAATACATTTATTAATTAAAATAATCATGTCTATTTTTTTTAAAAGGAAGAAGAAAGGCAATACTTGCAACTGATGATAAAGAGGTATTCTGACTTTCATCTGCCTTTGTGTTAAGTATGAGAGAGCCAGACAGAATTGCAGCAGGAACCAGAAAGAGCAAAGAAAAAGATTACTGTTTCTTTTATAAAATGTTTTTTATTCTACTGGTGTCTCTTTAAAAATAAAAATCAACGAATAAATGTCCATTTAAATTGATCTTCTGTTGGACTATGTTATTGGTCTGACATATAAATTAGTGCTTCTAAGATTTAACTATGTGACTGAGAAACAACAGTAATATTTTATGGAGAGTGTCAAATGACTTGCCTTTACAACAATTCTTCTCACTGTATCTATTTTTTTTAATATGGATGATGGAAACCACTTTAATCGAAAAGATAATAATACTTATTTGGAGGTATGACAAAGCAAATGTCTTTAGCCACATGCTGATATTGGAATTTAAGGGCTATTATCTTTTGTAGGACAATTTCAAAATACAGTTTATTCTACTCAGTGCCCTAAGTCTGTTTCTTACTAGCCATGACCTTGAGAAGCTGACTTTACCTCTCCAAGCCATTCTCCTCCTCTGTGAAATGGGAATGTTATTATCCCCTCGTCACTCTCACAGTGTAATGAGGATCAAATGAGAAGATAAAAATAAATGCATTTGGTTAACTATGAAATACCACGTGAATGTTATTATTATGAATTATTTCTAGACCATACACTTGATGGAGGCAAAAAGTAGACCTTTGTTGTTCCCATGAAACCATAGTACCTGCCACAGTGCCTGACAAGAAGTAAGAAACCAATAAAAATTTGTTGAATTTAATATTCCCTGAGAAGTATAATTATGGAAAGGATTGCACATAAAAATATCAATAAAATATATACTAAACCACCACATCGAAAATCATGAAAACGCAGGCTCAGCACTCACAAAAACATGAATCTATTCTGATAAATATGACACTGTGTCAACCAGCCCACATCTGTCCTGTATGTTGAAAGCTTTCCAAGGAGAGAGATGACATAATTTCCACAGTGCCTTTCATTTCACATCTAACAGCATCTCTAGCCTTATTCCAAACTAGAGATGGTCTATTATTAGTAAACTTACACAATCTAAGCCAGAGGAACTACCAATACCTACAAAACAGGGGTGCATAAGAATTCAACAAAAGGCAAAGGATGACAAACAAAAAATAGACTAAATGGGAAAACAGGAAGGCAATCTCAATGTGGAAACAAAGAATTGGAAAATCAAATGTTGCATGGAAATGTCTATTTTCACTGGAGTTCATGGACACACGTTATTAAGATACTAGAGTATGTTCAAATAAATTTGACCTCAGAATAAAATCAGTAATATTAATTTCATAATTATTTTACTTTGGCTCTTAACATAGTAACATTTATAAATGGAGATTGTGGGAGCAATTGGCTAGCAGTGAAATGAAAGGGAAGAAGGGACTGCCTGTCTAATAAAGGGAAACAAAACAAAGCAACATAATAATTGAAGACCTGCTTCCTCTACTCACTTCCAAACTTCTGCAAACTAACCTGTTTATGCTGTTATCAGTGGCGTATGTGTCAATATTTGTCTCAGCTGATTATCAAATAATGCTTAACATTAATAACCTGTTACTCGATGCTGTGTTCTGAATACTTGTGTCCCCTCAAAATTTATAAGTTGAAAACTAATCACCAATGTGGTAGTATTAGGAGGTACGGCCTTTGGGAGGTGATTACAGAGACCTAACAGACTAGGTTATAAAAGGGATCCCTGAGAGGTTTCTTGTCCTTTTCCATCATATCAGGACACAGTAAGAAGTTACCACCTCTAAACCAGAACCTGGGTTCTCAGCAGACAGCAAATTTGCTGGCACTTTTATCTTGGACTTTCCAGCCTCGAAAACTGTGAGAAGTAAATATTTGTTGTTTATAAGCCAGTGAGTCTAAGGTAATTTGTTATATTAGCCTTAACAGACTGAAGCACCTGATAATAGATTTTTATTTGGCCCTCATTACTCCAAGGTATTGACATTAAAATGAATGTGCATTTTGAAAATAGAAATTGGCATCATGATGGGCAGTTGAACTAACTGGGAACAGGGCACGGCTAAAGAACTGGTGGATGGGTTACCTTCTATCCAGTGAAAATCTTAGCTAGGCCTTATTCTCACCTCTAATATCACCCAGTGTTCTCATATAGGCCAAGGAATACCCTATAATATCATTCACACCTTCTAGGTACAGAGATCCAGTGTTAGGGCCGGGCACAGTGGCTCACACCTGTAACCTCAGCACTTTGGGAGGCTGAGGCGGGTGGATTATGAGGTCAGGAGTTTGAGAACAGCCTGACCAACACAGTGAAACCCCGTCTCTACCAAAAATATAAAAAATTAGCCAGGCATGGTGGCGGGTGCCTGTAATCCCAACTACTCGGAAGGCTGAGGCAGAATTGCTTGGACCCAGGAGGTGGAGGTTGGAGTGAGCGGAGATCGGCCTCTGCATTCCAGCCCGGGTAACAATGCGAGACGCCATCTCAAAAAAAAAGAGAGAGAGATCCAGTATTAGAACAAGGCTCAGAACTGGGTATACATTAACCAGAAGTCAGAGTTCACTAAAGCTAAGTGAAAAATACGCTAAGACAAGCGATAGGTCAACAGTTGCTTGCCAAGAGTTTTCCTTTGAAAACCAAGGCACAGATATGGACTGCTCAAAGATATACCTTTCAGGAACCCTTCTGAAGACTGAAAGATATTCTGGCAGGGCATCATTCATCATTCCCTGCATGGTGACAGCCAGTCATACTTAGGGCCTGGCATTCTTTCTTTTCTTTCTTTCTTTGCTTTTTTTTGTTTGTTTGTTTTGTTTTTTTTGTTTTTTTTTTTTTTGAGATGAGGTTCTCACACTGTTGCCAGGCTGGAGTGCAGTGGCACATGATCTCAGCTCACCGCACCCTCCATCTCTCTGGTTCAAGCAATTCTCCTGGCTCAGCCTCCCAAGTAGCTGGGATTACAGGCACGTGCCACCATGCCCAGCTAATTTTTGTATTTTCAGTGGAGACAGGGTTTCACCATGTTGGCCAGGATGGTCTCGATCTCCTAACCTTGTGATCCATCTGCCTCAGCCTCCCAAAGTGCTGGGATTATAGGCGAGAGCCACAGCATCCAGCCCTGGCACTTTTTCTAAAACATCTTCAGGCAGAGGTGGCAATGGAAACAAGAGACTTGGAGAGACGTCCTCCTTGCTGCTAGAATTCTGCCAAATCCCTGGGCCAATAATGGTGGTCACATATTCTAGTTATCTCACTGAAAAGGAGTGGCCTGCAGCAGATCTGTCTGTAGCAATTCTCTGCTGAGATGAATGTGACAGCAAACCTGCAGGAGGGCTATCTTCATATGAAATCCTGAAGAGGGCTATTTATTCTCACAAAAGGCTGAAAGGAATGAACTGAAAAGTCTCTGGGAGAGCATCTATGCTGCTTTCCTCAGGCCAAGCAAACAACTGCTCCCAGAGAGCAAATGGACAAAATCAGAGGTAAATCATCGTCCATACTGTATTACCTGCATCATTAGCTTCCATCCTTTTAGTCACACAACCTATCATAATACAATAGATGACCTTACTTTTTTTTCTAACAGCACACTGAATTATAAAGGGTCTCTTTTTAAAGGGTCTCTTTATAATAGTATATAATAAAACAAATGATCGCATTTTATTATTCTCCCAGTTTCATATGCGTTGGACGCACAGGGCCTTTATTTTGTGGGGAAGTCAGTGAAGACAGCAAGAGAATAGTGAGTTCAAATGATTATTCTTGGGGACTTTGTAAGATATTTTATCAAATATTATTGCAATGTTATTACATGCGCCAGTGACCATTGCAGCATTATGTAGATATTTTAAGTTAAGGTTGGGAGTGAGGTTGGAGAAGTAGTGATATACCTAAATAAACTCACAGGCCAGAGACCACAAAACATGAAGTAAAAAATTCTCTGTAGCATATTACCATTATTAACATTCGGCCTTGCAATGCATGGAACAGATGTTTCTTCGAGTTCTTGGGGGATTCAAAAACCTCTAGTTTTCTGCTGTTTGTTTCCCTGTGAGCATTTTTTACTAACAAAACTACAACGTATATAATATGTATTCTGGCCAGCAGTTTCTTTTCTTACAGATTTATCTGTTTTATTGTTTTGTTGCATTTTGAATTATCATTCAATCCCAGGAAAATTACTCCTTTTTTTCCTCAAAATTTTCCTTTTTCTCTCTCCTGATTATTCATAAGCCTCCCCCTGGCAGCCTGCTTCCAGAAATTAAATTTTACAATGAGAGGCTTTGCAAGACTGCCTTTCTTCTCATAATATGAGAGTATTTCTCTTAATATATAAGAAGCACTCTCATATTATATATATTATAGAGAGAGAGAGAGCAGTACTTATGAGAGTATTCTGCCTCTCCTCTCTCTTATATATATGTGTACTGGTTATATATATAAAATATATATTTTATATAAATTATATAACCAGTACACATATATGTTATATATATACACATACACATATATATAAAGTACACACACACACATATATGTATTGGTACACTATATATCACTACATATCACTACAGATCCTACAGACACTAAAATGTCAAAATACAGGAGGGGCATCAAAATGGCTGCTTAGAGGCATTTGGTACTTGCCTCCTCCACAAAGCAAAAACAGCAAGTAGGTAATCACGCTTCAAATAGATCTGAAAGAGAACATGCTAATTACAGAATGAACAGGAAATACCTAAACCAAAGAAGAAGGGGGAAGTGAGGCAGCGAGCTCAGGTAAGATTGGCTAGGAGCCTAGAAGGACTCTCCAGTGTGGAGAAAGGATAAGGGAAAGACCTCAGTCCACATTCCCACCACATTCCTGCTATGCTAGCACAAGAGACTTCTACCCTTGCAGGCCCTGAAACGAACATAGGGAGCTGCCTAGTGGCAGTGCAATGCCATTGGTCCAAAGAAGGAGCTCACTCTGGTGCCAAACATCCCCTGAGTCCTAAGCAGCTACATTGCCATTTTCAGAGCCCAGCCCCTACCATACTACATCCTGCCCTGAGAAACTACAGCTCCTGTGTCTCCACAGGAGACATTTTGACATTCCTTGTCCACAGTCACTGCCATGGCTGGCTGCTGCTGCCAGGGCCAAAGTGTGAGCTATTGGCAGCAATCCCACTGCCCCTACCAGTGGAGAAGCCACCATGCATTTTTACGTGCCTCAAGAACCCTCACCTGCAGCTGCTGCCACCACCAGGGTTAAAGCACAAGCCCCTAGTGGTGGCCCCACTGCCTCTGGCAGGAGAACCACTGTGCGTTTACCGGCATCTTAAGGATAGGTATTCCCACCTGCCACCATCTAGGGTCGAAGCACATGCTCCCAAACTGCCTGACTGTGGCTGTTGCCAGTGGCAACAGCTGTGCCTTTTCCAGTAGCAGATCTGTAGTGCAGTTACGGCTACTCCCACCCAAGCATTCTGCTGTGGTTCTGAGACCCCATCTGTGCCTACCACAGCCAGCACCTGCACACACCACCAGAGGGCCTAAGGACAGGTCCACCTGACCCATCTCTGCCACTTCCAGTGCCAAGCTTGCTATCTGAAGGCCTGGGGATTGCAAATTCCCATCCATAACTGTTGCCATATGAGTTGGGTACCTGGGTGCCTGAGTTGAGGACCACCCAACTAGCCCTTATCACCACAGCTGTCACCTGCCTGCATGCACCACCTACAGCCCTAGGGAATGGCCTGTCCGCTCTATCAGAACCAATGCCAAAACCAGTGCAGAGACTTCTTGGGAGCAAGAGGGTCGTCCTGCCATTGCCACCATCATCAGTCATTTCATGCCCACTTCCCAGGAGTCTAAGGACACACCCATCTGCCCAGCCCACCTCTGCCACTACTGGCATGTGAGCAAAATGCCTAGAGGAACAAAATTGGCCTACCTAAATCTACTAACACTGGTGCAAGTGGGTGCCACCACGGGGTCCAAGACAGGCATGCTTGGCCCACTGCTGCACCACTGGGAACTAAGGACTGTCCCACCTGATATTCCCATCCACAGTGAAGCTTCTACAGCCACCACCACCAACTGTACCCCAACTCACTGAGGAAATCACAGACACCATTGATGCTGTTTACAGCTGAAAAAATCATATAGAGACTACACCACTGTACACACCCAGAAGCAAAGCCAACATACCCCACTCAACCAACATCATAGATACAACTTCAAGAAAAATCCTCCCTTACAGAAGCAAACTCAAGAAAATTAAAGAAGTGACTCATACGCCATATGAGCATACATCAATGTAAGGATACAAGAAACATTAAAAAGCAAGGAAATATGATGCTTCCAAAGGAACAAAATAATTCTCCAGCAACAGATTCAAATTCAAAATAACGATATTGAAGATCCTCAGTGAGTATATTAGTCTGCTTTCACACTGCTGTAAAGAACTTCCCGAGACTGAGTAATTTATAAAGGAAAAAGGTTTAATTGACTCACAGTTCAGCATGACTGGGGAGGTCTCAGGAAACTTGCAGTCATGGTGGAAGGTGAAGGGGAGGCATGGCACCTTCTTCACAAGGAGGCAGGAAGGAGAAGTGCCGAGCGAAGGGGGAAGAGCCCCTTATAAAACCATCAGATCTCGTGAGAACTCACTCCTTATCATGAGAACAGCATGGGGAAACTGCCCTCATGATTCGATCACCTACACCTGGTCTCTCCCTTGACACGTGGAAATTAGGGGGATTAAAATTCAAGATGAGATTTCGGTGGGGACACAAAGTCTAACCATATCAGTGAGAAACAAGAGAACACAGAAAAACTGTACAAAGAAATAATTTAAAAATGCAGGATATAAATGATAAATTTGCCAAACAGGTAGCTATCGTAAAAAAAAAAAAAAAAAAAAAAATAGAGCTTTTTTTTAAGGCAGGGCCAAGATGGCCAATTAGAAGCAGCAATGATCGGAGGCTCCCATTGCAAAGAACCAAAACTGCAAATCCTGCACTGGCGACTGAGGTATTCAGGTTCCATCAACAGGACTGACTAGGTGGCTGGTGAGATCCACGGCGAGGTAGGAAGAGCAGTGTGGTGTTGTCGCCCACCTGAGAGCCACAGGCGGCAGGGGAGCCCCCACCCCCAGCCAAGGGAGGCGGTGAGTGAGTGTGCTACCCAGCCTAAGAAACTGTGCTTTTTCCACGGAACTGTGCAACCAATGGAGAGGAATATCCCACTCATAAGCTCACACCACTGGGGCCTTGGGTCCCAACCATGGAGCCACATAGATTCTCAATAGCCACTCAACTGAAATCTGCCCAATCCTGCTGAGTTCCCCGTTACGGGAGGAGCAGCCACCACCAACACTGCTGCTGCTTGCTGTCTAAGCCTTCTGAGCTCGTTGGGTGAAGGGGCGGCAACCAACAAGTGCCTGTTAGCTACTTAACACACTAAGCTACCGGTGGCAAGCCCAGCAGCCATCACTATAGCTCCAGGCCACACATTTCCCCAGGTGGAGCAAGGGAGACTGGATGGCTTGGTCCCAAGAGGTATTCCCCACAGCCCAGCACACCAGCTGTAGCAGACCATGGCCAGATTGCCTCTTCAGGCTGCAGCCTGATCCATTTCTCCTCACTGGGCAGGGTCTCCCTGCAGGAATTTTAACAACTCCAGCCAGGGTCTCAGGGACAGAACTCTGATCTCCCTGGACCTGAGACCCTAGGGGGAGGGGTGCCCATAATGTCAGTGGACCAGCAGACTTAGTCTTTCCTCCTGCTAGCTCTGAGGTATCTGGGCATCATAGACGAGTGGGTTTCTCTGCAGCGCAGCACATCCCTTCCACCAAGGGATAGGCAAAGTGCTTCGTTAAGTGCATTCTGCTTCCTGTGCCAACCAACTGGGTGAGAACCCCACAACAGGGGTCATCAGGCACTTTATAGAAGCATTCCTACTGGCATCAGGTCAGTGCCCCTCAAGGTTAGAGATCCCAAAGGAAGCACCCATCTTTGCTGTTCTCCAGACTCCATGAGTGACATCTCCAGGCGCGGGAGCAAACCAGATGAACAGGACCTGAAGTGAACTCTCAGAAAACCGCAGCAGCCCTATAGAAGAGGCACCTGACCATTGAAAATAATAGTAATAATAAAAAATAAAAACCAGAAATAAACAATAACAGCATCAACAAAAAACGTCCCCACAAAAGCTTCATCCAAGGGTCAGCCTCAAAGATTGAAACTAGACAAACTCAGGAAGATAAGAAAGAATCACAAAAAAAGACTGAAACCCAAAAGGTCAGAGTGCTTCTTCTCCTCCAAATGATCACAACTCCTCTCCAGCAAGGGCATGGAACTGGACAGAGGATGAGATGGATGAATTGACAGAAGGAGGCTTCAGAAGGTGGGTAATAACAAACTTCGCTAAGGTAAAGAAGCGTTTTCTAACCCAACATAAAGAAGGTAAGAACAATTATAAAAAGTTACAGGAGCTGCTAACTAGAATAACCATTTTAGAGAGTAACATAAATGACCTAATGGAGCTGAAAAAAAATAGCATGAGAACTTTGTGAACCTTACACAAGTATTAATAGCCAAATCAATCAAGTGGAAGAAAGAATATCAGAGATTGAAGACTATCTTGCTAAAATAAGGCAAGCAGACAAGATTAGAAAAAAAAATGTAAAGGAATGAACAAAACCTCCAAGAACTATGGGACAATGTAAAAAAAAAGTGAACCTACAACCAACTGGAATACCCGAAAGAGATAGGTAGAATGAAACCAAGTTGGAAAACACACCTCAGGATATTATCCAGGAGAACTTTTCCAACCTAGCAAGACAGGCCAACATTCAAATTAAGGAAATACAGAGAACCTCACTAAGAGACACCAGGGGAAAATTCACCCCCAAGACACACAACCATCAGACTTTCCAAAGTTGAAATGAAGGAAAAAATGTTAAGGGCAGCCAGAGAGAAAGGTCAGGTCACCTACAAAGTGAAGCCCATCAGACTTAACAGCAGATCTCTCAGCAGAAACCATACAAGCCAGAAAAGAGTGGGGGCCAATATTCAACATTCTTAAAGAAAAGAATTTTCAACCCAGAATTTCATATCAGGCCAAACTAAGCTTCATAAGCGAAGAAGAAGTAAAATCCTTTTCAGACAAGCAAATGCTGAAGGAATTTGTCACCACCAGGCCTGCCTTGCAATAGCTCCTGAAGGAAACACTAAACATGGAAAGGAAAAACTGGTACCAGACACTGCAAAAACACACCAACATATAAAGACCAATGACACTATGAAGAAACTACATCGATTAGTGTGCAAAATAACCAGCTAGCATCATGATGAGAGGATCAAATTCACACATAACAATATTAACCTTAAATGTAAATGGGCTAAATGCCCCAATTAAAAGACACAGATAGGCAAATTAAATAAAGAGTCAAGACCCATCCTTGTGCTGTATTCAAAAGATCCATCTCATGTGCAAAGACGCACAGGCTCACAATAAAGGGATGGAGGAAAATTTACCAAGCAAATGGAAAGCAGAATAAAGCAGGGATTGCAGTTTTAGTCTCTGACAAAAGAGACTTTAAACCAACAAAGATAAAAAAATGACAAAGAGGGGTATTACATAATTGTAGAAGGATCACTTCAACAAGAACAGCTAACTATCCTGAATACATATGCACCAAATACAGAAGAACTCAGATTCATAAAACAAGTTCTTAGAGACCTACAAAGACACTTGGACTCCCACACAATAATAGTGGGAGACTTCAACACCCCACTGTCAGTATTAGACAGATCATCAAGACAGAAAATTAACAATGATATTCAGGTCTTGAACTCAGCTCTGAATCAAGTGGACCTAATACATATTTACAGAACCCTCCACCCCAAAACAATGGAATATACATGATTTTCAGTGCCACATAACACTTACTCTAAAATTGACCACATAATTGGAACTAAAACAATCCTCAGCAAATACAAAAGAACTGAAATAATAACAAACAGTCTTTGAGAACATAGTGCAACCAAATTGGGGCTCAAGATTAAGAAACTCACTCCTCTTCAACATAGTATCGGAAATTCTGGCCAGGGCAATCAGGCAAGAGAAACAAATAAAGGGTATTCAGATAGGAAGAGGGGAAGTCAAATTGTCTCTATTTGCAGATGACATGATCCTATATTTAAAAAAACCCATCGTCTCAGCCCAAAAGCTCCTTAAGCTAATAAGCAACTTTAGCAAAATCTCAGGATACAAAATCAATGTGCAAAAATCAAACATTCCTATACACCAATAATAGACAAGCAGAAAGCCAAATCATGAATGAACTCCCATTCACAATTGCTACAAAGAGAATAAAATACCTAGAAATACAGCTAACAGGGAACATGAAGAACCCCTTCCTGAATAACTACAAACCACTGCTCAAGGAAATAAGAGAGGATACAAACAAATGGAAAAACATTCCATCCTCATGGGTAGAAAGAATCAATATCATAAAAATGGCCATACTGCCCAAAGTAATTTATAGATTCAATGCTATTCTCATCAAGCTACCATTGACATTCTCCATAAAATTGGAAAAAACTACTTTAAAGTTCATATGTAACCAAAAAAGAGCCTGTATAGCCAAGACAAACCTAAGCACAAAGAACAAAGCTGGAGGCATCATGCCACCTGACTTCAAACTATACTACAAGGCTACAGTATCCAAGACAGCATGGCACTGGTACAAAAACAGATATATAGACCAAGGCAACAGAATAGAGACCTCAGAAATAACAACACACGTCTACAACCATCTGATCTTCAACAATCTGATAAAAACAAGCAATGGGAAAAAGACTCACTATTTAATAAATGGTGCTGGAAAACTTGCTAGGCATATGCAGAAAACTGAAATTGGACCCCTTCCTTACACCTTATACAAAAATTAACTCGAGATGGAGTAAAGACTTAAATGTAAAACCCAAAATCATAAAAACCCTAGAAGAAAACCTAGACAATACCATTCAGGACACAGGCATGGGCAAAGACTTCATGACTAAATCACCAAAAGCAATTGCAACAGAAACTAAAATTGACAAATTGGATCTAATGAAACTAAAGAGGTTCTGCACAGTGAAAGAAACTATCATCAGAGCAACAGACAACCTATAGAATGGGAGAAAAATTTTGCAATCTACTCATCTGACAAAGGTCTAATATCCAGAATTTACAAGATACTTAAACAAATTTACCAGAAAAAAAACTATTAAAAAGTGGGCAAAGGACATGAACAGGTACTTCTCAAAAGAAGACACTTATGTGGCCAAAAAACATATTTTAAAAAGCTCAACATCACTGATCATTAGAGAAATGTAAATCAAAACCACAATGATACATCATCTCACGCCAGTCAGAATACCGATTATTAAAGTCAGGAAACAACAGATGCTGGTGAGGCTGTGGAGAAATAAGAACTCTTTTACACTGTTAGTGGGAGTGTAAATTAGTTCAACCATTGTGGAAGACAGTGTGGTGATTCCTCAAGGATCTAGAACCAGAAATACCATTTGACCCATCAATCCCATTACTGGGTATATACCAAAAAATACATTAATCATTCTATTGTAAAGATACATGTACACATAGGTTTATTGCAGCATTATTCACAATAGCAAAGACATAGAATCAACCCAAATACCCATCAATGATAGACTGGATTTAAAAAAAAAGTGATACATTTACACTATGGAATACTAGGTAGCCACAAAAAGGAGTAAGATCATGGATGAATTATTGTCTAGAGCAAACTAACACAGGAACTGAAAAACAAATATGTTTTCACTCTTAAATGGAAGTTGAATAATGAGAACTCATGGACAAGGGAGGGGAACAACACACACCAGGGCCTGTCAGGCAGGGTGGGGTTGAGGGTAGGGAGAGCATCAGGACAAATAGCTAATGCATGTGGGGCTTAAAACCTAGGTGATGCCGGGCGCGGTGGCTCAAGCCTGTAATCCCAGCACTTTGGGAGGCCGAGACGGGCGGATCACGAGGTCAGGAGATCGAGACCATCCTGGCTAACACGGTGAAACCCCGTCTCTACTAAAAAATACAAAAAACTAGCCGGGCGAGGTGGCAGGCGCCTGTAGTCCCAGCTATTCAGGAGGCTGAGGCAGGAGAATCGCGGGAACCCGGAAGGCGGAGCTTGCAGTGAGCTGAGATCCGGCCACTGCACTCCAGCCAGGGGGACAGAGTGAGACTCCGCCTCAAAAAAAAAAAAAAAAAAAAAACAAAAAACCTAGGTGACAGGTTGATAGGTGCAGCAAACCATCATGACACATGAATACCTATGTAACAAACCTGCACATTCTGCACATATATCCTGGAACTTAAAGTAAAATAAAAACAAAAAAATTTAGAAATTATAAAACTGAGTAATTTATTGTATGAAATACAAAAAGAAAGCATCAACAATAAATTAGACCAAGAAGAAGAAAGAATTTCAGAAGTTGAAGACAGGTCTTTTGTAATACTCTAGTGATGCAAACATTTAAAAAGAGAATAAAAAAGAATAAACAAAGCCTATGGGATACAGGGGATATCATAAAGCAACCAAATATCTGAATTTTCAGTATCCCAGAAGATGAAGAGAAAACAAAAGAAATAGAAAATCTATTTAACAAAACAATAGCTTAAATTTCCCAAGTATAACAAGAGATTTAAACTTCCAAATAGCAAAAGCTCAGAAATTCCCCAACAGATACAATTCAAAAAGGTCTTCTGCATGGCATACTATACACAAACTTTCAAAAGTCAAAGACAAACAGAGAGTTCAAACAACAGTAAGAGAAAAGCATCTAGTCACTTATGAAGGAACCACCATCATACTAGCAGTAAATTTCTCAACAGAAACCTTACAGGCTAGGAGAGAATGTGATGATATATTCAAACTGCTGAAAGAAAAAAAAAAAACTGTCAATCAAAGCTGCTACATCAAGCAAAATTATCCTTCATAAATGAAGGAGAAATAAAATCTTTCCTAAACAAGCAGAAGCTGAGGGAATTCATCACCACTAGATTGGTCCTATAAGAAATGCTTAAGAAAGCCCTGTACCTGGAAGCAAAATAAATATATCCATCATCATGAAAGCACATGAAAGTATAAAACCCACTAGTAGAGCAAGCACATAAATAAGGAAGATAAATAACTCAAATGTTACCACTATAGAAAACCACTAAACCACAATGATAAACAGTAAGAGAGAAATAAAGGAATAAATGATATACAAAACAATCAGAAATCAATTACTGTAATGACAAGAATAATTCTTTACATATTAATAATAATATTAAATGTAAATGGACTAAACTTTCCACTTAAAAGATATAGACTGGCTAACGGCTTAAAAAAGTTATGACCCAACTGTAGGCTGCCTACAAGAAAATAAAGCTCACCTTTAAAGACACATATAGACTGAAAGTAAAGGGGTGAAAGGAGATATTCCATACAAAGGAAAACCAAGAGTGAGCAGAATAGCTATACCTAGCAGTGGATAAAACAGTCTTTAAGTCAAAAATAGTAGTAAGAGTATAAGAAGGTCATTATATAGTCATATAGGAGTCAATTCAGCAAGAGAATATAACAATTCTAAACACATATGCACCCAAAAGCAGAGCATGGAGCTATATAAAGCACATATTATAAAATCTATAGGAAAAGATAGACTTCAATATAATAATGGTTTGGGACTCCAACACCCCACTCTCAGCATTATGAATCTTGTCTAGACAGAAATTAATAAAGAAACATGAGACTTAAACTGCACTTTAGACTAAATGAAACTAGCAGATATGATATTTACAGTACATTTTATCCAAAAGCTACAGAATACAGTCTTCTCATTAGTACAATAAACATTCTCCAGGATAGATTATATGTTAGGCCACAAAACAAGTCTCAACACATTTTTAAAAATCAAAATTATATCAAATATATTCTCAGACCATAATAAAATAAAACTAGAAATCAATTAAGAAGAGGACTTTGGGGAAAATGTACAAAAACATAGATGTTAAACAACTACTCCTGAATGATCAATAAGTCATGGAAGAAATTAAGCAGGAAAACAAAAAGTTTTTCTGAAACAAGTAAAAATCAAAGCTCCAAATACCAAAACCTACAAAATATAGCAAAAGCAGTGGTAAGAATTTTATAGCAATAAATGCATGCATCAAAAAGGTAGAAAGATTTAACATAATCTAATGATGAACCTCAAGAAACTAAAAAGCAAGAACAAACCAAAGCCCAAATTAGTAGAAGAAAAGAAATAATAAAGATCTAAACAAAAAAAAGAGTTCCCCCAAAACACAAAGGATCAATGAATCAGAAAGTTGGTTATTTTGAAAAGATAAAAAACATGATTGAATGCCAGCTTTTCTAACCAAAAATAAAATAGGGAAGACCCAAATAAACAAAATCAGAAACAAAAAGGAGACATTACAAATGATACCATAGGAATAATAAAGATTAGAGATGTTACAAACAATTACAAATTAATATACTGGAAAACCTAGAGGAAATGGATGAATTCCTGAACACATACAACCTACCAAGACTGAATCAGGAACAAATTGAAAACCTGAACAGACCAATAATGAGTAAAAGATGAAATCAATAATGAAAAGCCTCCCAGCAAACAAAATTCCAGGACCACATGGCTTCACTGCCAAATTCTACTAAACTTAAAAAGAAGAAGTAAGACCAATTCTCCTCAAACTATTTCAAGAAAACTTAAGAGGAGGCAATTCTCCCAGTCTCATTTGAAGAGGCCAACAATGATTTGGCCCTGATACCAAAACCAGAAACGAAAGCAACAAAAAGGAGACTATAGGCCAATATCCGTGATGAACGTAGACACACAAATTCTGAACAAAATACCAGCAAACAAAATCCAATAGTACATCAAAAATATAATATAGCATGATCAAGTGGGATTTATTCCAGAGATACAAGGATAGTTTAACATCTGTAAACCAATAAGCATGATGCATCACATCAACAGAATGAAAGACAAAAACCAACAAATCAGGCATAAAAGGTATATATCTCAACATAATAAAGGCCATATAGGACAAACCCACAGGCAACATTATACTGAATGGGAAAAAGCTGACACCCTTTTCTTTAAGAGCTGGAACAAGATAAGGACGCCCACTTTCATCAGTTTTATTCAACATAGTACTGGAAGTTCTAATCAGAGCAATCAGGCATGAGAAAAATAAAGGCATCCAAACTGGAAAAGAGGAAATAAAATTGTCTCTCTTTATAGATAATATGATCACACACACACACACACACATATATACATACACAATTATGTGTGTGTGTGTGCAAACACCTAGACTATATCAAAAAATCTTTTAGATATGATAAACTTAAAGAATAGGAAAGTGATGGAGTGTAAGGAGAAATCATGATGGTCAGCAAGAGTAATTTCAAATTTTAAGATCTTAGAAGATTTCTCAATGATAACACAGTCCAAATGTGATATATATTACAAAGTAAGGGTAATTCTGAAGTTATTCAAACAATGGTGGAACAAAAGGAAAATACAAATGAGGAGGCCAATGCTAAAGTTGTTATGGAATATACAAGGCCATCTTTGAGTCTGTCTCAAAACAACAAAAATGGGAAGAGTATTCTGTTTCCAGGCCATGTCATTTGCCAAGTAATTACTATATGGCAGCCACTGTTTTAGTCACATACCTTTATTATGACATTTTACCCTCACTATGGAGATGTTAAGTAGGTGTTCATAATTTCAATTTATAGATAATCACACTGAGATGCCAAGGTTAATAAACTATCCAAGATCTCCCATTTACACAGTAGTGAAGGCAGAACATAAAGTCAGATATATGTGCCTTCAAAGCCCATAGTCTTACTACTAAATCACCAGCCTCAACACATTAAAAATGAAAATTGATCCACAGTAGCATTAGAGAAGTATGGTAACATTGCATTCTTATGAGGTGCCATACACAGCGCTAATTATTTCACTTATATCATTCTATTTAACATTCACAAGAAAGCAAAGAAGCCACTACTGTGTACTTCCATTTTAGAGGAGAAGAGAATTTACACTTAAAAAAATTTTCAGGCTGGGCCCGGTGGTTCACGCCTGTAATCCTGGCACTTTGGGAGGCTGAGGTGGACGGATCACGAGGTCAGGAGATTGAGACCATCCTGGCCAACACAGCGAAACCCCATCTCTACTAAAAATACAAAAATTAGCTGGACGTGGTGGTGCGAGCCTGTAGGCCCAGCTACTCGGGAGGCTGAGGTAGGAGAATCACTTGAACCTGGGATGCGCAGGTTGCAGTGAGCCGAGATCGTGCCACTGCACTCCAACCTGGTGACAGAGCAAGACTTCATCTCAAAAAAAAAAAATCAAATTTTCAAGGTCATCAAGTTAATAATCTAGGACTCCTAAGACTCCTGTCTGACTCCCAAAGACACTATGTGACACTCCTGCTTTGATCATGCCTGGATTTCAATAAACAACGTATTGTTGAGCAAACATGATAATCTATTCATCTGAGATACAAGCAAAAATTACTGGCATTCTTTTTACTGGCATTCTGAAATAATAAAAACCATAGAATCCCTATTCAAGAAGGTCCAGAGTGAAATGATGTTAGGAAGATAATTCAGGTTTTAATTTGAGAAAAAAACATGAAGGCGGAGAGCAAGCAAAAGGCTGGTGAGAGGAATAAGAGAACAAAATGGACACAGAAATATTGTCTCAGAGTTACGGAATGGAAGGAGAAATATAGCTCAAAGACTGTTTAGAAGCCTTATGAGGGAAGCGCATTCAGTTAGAGAATGAGTGTTTTCCTAAAAATGTGATAATTCTCTGGGGAGGAGAGTGTCACTGCATGATTGCCAGATGCCCTGAATACCTTGAGATGAATGGGAAGGGTACACTTCTCCTGCTGAAAGTCAGGGAGTGTTCTGATATCCACTCAACTCATCTTTGCCATTTTCTTCTATCACAGCAGCAGGGCACGTTATTTACAGAGCAGACTGTCCACTGATGATGGTGATGTGATGGAATGGAAACATGCCTAATGAAGGAGAAAGGAATAAAAGGAGGAAGGAAGGGGAGCTCAGCCAAGCAATCACTTTGTTCCAGCAGCCATGAGATGTTTTCAATTGAACATTTGTTACAGTAACAGATCTATTCGTCTCTATCCAGGCAGAAGGTCACAAAATGTTAGAATCAAACTATAAAATTCCGGCACAGAACATTTACTTGATATCCCTTTAGGTTCTATGGTTTTATATTAAAAGTAACTATTTATCCATCAACCCATAAACTCAATTATGGTTTTAGTCCACCTAATTTTACTTCTGGTTGTGATTAAAGAAAATCAAATATTTTAATGCATTTTAACGCATTGTAGAATTCATTACCATTATTTATTCAACTAAACTGATAAAATGATCTGTTGCATGAAAAATTATATTACCTAATTTAGTGAGAAAAATTCATTTTTATAACATTTATAATATACAAAATATGTGTAAATTAAAAATTGTTAATATGGTCAGTAGCAACTGAAGATACGATATTGACAAATGTGATAATAATATTGTATTAGTGAACATGAATCTTTACTATTTCACTAATGACTAATCACCAATTTATTACATTATTTTATTTGAGGCAGTATAAAATGGTGAAAGGAAATAGAAGATGTATAATGTGAGCTAAAATTTTGAGTAATTTCATTAAAACATTATTTTAATAAACACTATTTTATTGGAACCAAAGAAGTCATATCTCATTCAAGATGCAAAACACTGAGAGAGATGTGTTCCTCCAGTTTTCCTATTTTTGTCACTCAAAGAATTCACAGGAGGAAGCTGAAAGGCATTTTTCAGCCTTATGGGTTAATAATCAGCATGTAAGGAGCGCTAGATGTCACTACCAAGTGTCATGTAGTTTGAGCTAGAACTTTTAGGCGGGAGTTAGCAGATATCTGAATTCTCCACCCTACTGAGAAACCTGCTAAAGCTAGGGCACATCTAGTTACGTTGTAGGCTTGAGCTCCAGGAACGGACCCATACCCTATATTTTCCACTTTTATAGGGCAACAATGAAAGCACGCTATAAAATGGAAGATAAAGAATCTCAGCTTTCATTTTTAAAAGGTTCCATAGCTGTTAATGTTAACTTCCCAAAGGCTGAAAAAAAAAAAAAAAAATCAGCCTAACATCAAAAGACTTTTTCCTAACTGCCCGCCTCATAACTTTCACACTTAATTTTGTTTCCTTTCTAATCCCCTCAGGCCAGTTTTCCTTAATCCCCACAACAATTTTGCTAGCACACCTTTGCATACAGGCCTCCACTTCTACTCTTCTGCAATATCCTTCTCACCCCATCTGAAATGTCTTCACCTCCTCTTTCATAATCCATGACCCTGCCTCTTCTTAAAACCTTTCCTTTAAACTTCAGATCCGATAATCACTGCCCCTCTAACTTGTATAGTATGAACCTTGAAAGGGTTTTTAACATGTAAATGTCATCTGGTTAGTTTTTGCCCTTATGCAATCATTTGTCTGAATCTCTGGGGAAAGCAAAGAAGTTGTCTCAGGATGGCAGAAAAAGGAACTTGACAGAGATTTTGAGCTGATGGATAGAGAGCTAAAATGGATGTCCTTAGTTATACTCTATAAAGTCTGCAGAACTCATCGTGTAAAAGAATTAATAGAGAAAAACAAATTCCAAATATTTCCTTTTCCAAGCATTATGTCAGTCTCAGAATGACTGTCAAGAATGCTGTCAGAAATAAGATGCTGTCAGGACTACTGTCTTTCAAAGTATAACTTGCATTTGCCTGAAGTAGATTAATTCATTTGCTGTGCTCTTTGTGAGCATTTATTCTGCTCTCAGCATGGCAGAATTGCAGAATGAGAGCTGGAAGGGACCTCAGGAATCCTATCATACCCCTTGCCCTCATTACTTTTCTGTAAAAAATCATTGTGGAAGTGTGACAAATAAAATATTTGTGCAGCTTCTCATGTACTGCCATGTAATAGGTGAAAAAATAAGCATGTTGATATGTACACTGTGCCTACACCTCAGACCCCAGGCATTTTAAAGGTAAAGGCACAGTAGGAGTTGGGAATTTTTATTAACAGTCAATAAAAAAAAAAAACTTTGCACACTTTGTCTCGTTCACCCAGTTTATCTTCCTCAGGATAAACTGTGTTGGATGATGAGACAGAAGACCTGGCCATACCTGGCCACACCTGGCTGTGTGTGGAAACTTGGAAATTCATTCCACAGTATCTCTCTGAGCCGCAGGTTTTCCAGCTGTAAAATGAAGAAAATGAATGAAGAAAATGGTTTTTGTCTCCACAGAGTTAAGAGATCAAGTGAGACACATTTTGTAACTTCCAATGTGCTTTACAGCTATAACAACATCAGTTTGTTCCTGCTTTTAGGACGTTTCTGAGGTAGATATAGCAATAACTGCCTTTTTACCTGGATAAGTTAAACATCTTCTGATTCCAAGATAACACATTTCAACAACAATGAAGATAAAAATGCTTCTTTTCACTGAGCTTGCACTAGCCACTTGCTTATGAAACTCTGCTGCCCAGCAATTTTAAACATCTTTTTGCTTATCTTAATATAATTAAGTCAAGGTTCTGATAGAGAAAAGGAATATATTTTAATAGAAGAAAGAGTAAATGTCATATTATAAATGTTTATTGACAATGTTTATTAGTAATGATACCTATAAATTAAGACATATTCCAAATTTTTGAAAAGATCTCTGCCATTATTTGTAAAATATTCTATTCTGTAAAATATTAAAAGTTAATGATTATGACCAAGAACTGTTAGTTGTGATAGCATATAATCCTTTTCTTCTTTATTATATTGAGAGGTGACAACATGCTAGCAGCCCTTGCCCTCGGTGTCTCCTCGGCCTCGGCATCCACTCTGGCAGCACTTGAGGAGCCCTTCAGCCTGCCACAGCACTGTGGGAGCCCCTCTCTGGGCTGGCCGAGGCTGGAGCTGGCTCCCCCTGTCTTTGGGGAGGTGTGAAGGGAGAGGCGTGGGCAGGAAGTGGGGCTGCATGGGACACTTGCGGGCCAGCACGAGTTCCAGGTGGGCATGGGCTCGGCTGGCCCCGCATTCGGAGCGGCTGGCCAGTGCCACTGGCCCCGGGCAGTGAGGGGCTTAGCACCCAGGCCAGCAGCTGCAGAGAGTACGCTGGGTCCCCCAGCAGTACCCAGGCTGCCGCTGCACTCGAATTCTCGCTGGGTCTCAGCTGCCTCCCCATGGGGCAGGGCTTGCGACCTGCAGCCTGCCATGCCCGAGCCTCCCCTGCGGTTGGCTCCCACGCACTGCCTCCCCGATGAGTACCGCCCCCTGCTCTGCCCCCTGCTCCAGGGGGCCCGGTCCCATCAACTGCCCAAGGGCTGAGGAGTGCAGACACAGGCTGCAGGACTGCTGGGCAGCTCTGCCCAGCAGCCCTGGTGTGGGATACACTAGGTGAAGCCAGCTGGGCTTCTGTGTCTAGTTGGGATTTGGAGAACCTTTATGTCTAGCTAAGGGATTGTAAATACAACAATCAGCACCCTGCATCTAGCTCAAGGTTTGTAAATACACCAATGAGTACTCTGTATCTAGCTAACCTAGTGGGGACTTGGAGGACTTTTCTGTCTGTCTAGCACTCTGTCTAGCTAAAGGATTGTAAACACACCAATCAGCACTGTGTCTAGCTCAAGGTTTATAAATACACCAATCAGTACTCGTGTCTAGCTCAAGGTTTGTAAATACACCAATCAGTACTCTGTAGCCAGCTAACCTAGTGGGGACTTGGAGAACTTTTCTGTCTAGCACTCTGTGTCTAGCTAAAGGATTGTAAATGCACCAATCAGCACTCTGTGTCTAGCTCAGGGATTGTAAATGCACCAATCAGCACTCTGTCAAAATGGACCAATCAGCGCTCTGTAAAATGGACCAATCAGCTCTCTGTAAAATAGACCAATCAGCTCTCTTTAAAATAAACTAATCAGCGCTCTGTAAAATGGACCAATCAGCAGGATGTGGGTGGGGCCAGATAAGGGAATAAAAGCAGGCAGCCAGGAGCTACCAGGCTGTGGAAGCTTTGTTCTTTTTCTCTTTGCAAGGAATCTTACTGTTGCTCACGTTTTGGGTCCATGTCACGTTTACGAGTTATAACGTTCACCTTGTGAAGATCTGCAGCTTTACTACTGAGTCCAGCAAGACCACAAACCCACCTGGAGAAATGAATAACTGTGGACGGGAGGAAAGAACAACTCCAAACGTGCCGCCTTAAGAGTTGTGACACTTATCATGAAGGTGTGTGGCTTCACTCCTGAAGTCAGCTAGACCAAGAACCCACCAATTCCAGACACAGTATCATTTAGCAAGATTATTTAAATCTCTCTTTTATTTTTCAGATGGAGTCTTGCACTGTCACCGGGGCTGGAGTGTAATGGCATGATCTTGGCTCACTGCAATCTCCGCCTCCTGGGTTCAAGTAATTCTCCTGCCTCAGTCTCCCGAGTAGCTGGGAATACAGGCAGCTGCCACTACATCCAACTAATTTTTTGTATTTTTAATAGAGCTGGGGTTCCACTATGTTGGCCAGGCTGGTCTCAAACTCCTGACCTCGTGATCTGCCCGCCTTGGCCTCCCAAAGTACTGGATTACAGGCATGAGCCACCACACTTGGCTGGTTATTTAAATCTTAAGATAAAGTCATAAAAATATATTACGTAAAAAAGTTCTGAAGTTTGTCCAGAAACAGAATTTAAGGCTGAAAACACTTAAAATAAATTTAAATGGCTGTGTGCGCCTCAATAGAAATAAGCACCATGAAATGATGAAATATATTATTAAAACGTTTGAAAAGGAGCAGCATAGTTTTGGTTTTTTTCATCACCCATTCCTAGTTGTAAATTATTTGCAAGTTCATCAAATTTAAAAATAAAAATGTGAATATTTTTGAAGCAAATAATTCAATTCCGTTTGTTGAACAGAAATCTCTTATGTCCCATCTCTGCTTATTGATTAATCATTATTTTATTTTTGTGATAAAAGTTAAAATATGCTTTGTTGTATACTATGTCCAACTAAAAGGACAAACCAAAAAAATATATTTTAGCCATTTTGAATTTCGATTACTATAATGAAAATTTTTATTACTATGAATAAAAAATTCAAATTACCTTTGAAATAATCCTTTATTTCTCCATGTGCTGTAGTTGCATTTTGACAATAGATTGAAGAGTCTTTAGATACATGAAAAACATGAGTTTAATTTTTTTCATTTTAAGCCACTGTCATTTTGCATTTCTTTGGAAAAATAATTTTTTTGCTTTCATTACTTTGAGAATGTACTATACCATCAGATAGATTAAAAAGCCCCTTCTAGTAACCAATAGCCAAGCCATTTAGAGAACTGAAAATATCTAAGGCAAAGAGGGCGGCATAATTAGTTAAATTAGGGAATTAAAAATAGAGAAAAATTCAAGAAAAATTTAATTTACATTAAAGTAAAAAAGCAATAAGCAATATTTTACAAGGGAAGAAACATGACAAAAAGGAAAGTACAGTACTTTTTGTTATTAATTAAAGAACCATAACTTTTACTGTCTTTTCCTGTTAACTGAAAGATTCTGTGATTGTGGTTTCTCAATCAATCTGACTACAATTTGCTGATGGTATTTTGACAGAGACTTTGGAAGCAGCATACATAATTTAAGTTTTTAGTCTTCACTCCCATTTTATTTATAACACTAGAAATTAAAAATATATGTAATTTTCCTGTCAACTTTTGTTCTGTACCTAACCATGTACTATCTATAGATATTAATCAGGCATTGAGCATTAAAAACTGATTCCACAGCCTGATCAACATGGTGAAATCCCATCACTACTAAAAATACAAAAATTAGCTGGGCATGGTGGTGCGTGCCTGTAATCCCAGCTACTCAGGAGGCTGAGGCAGGAGAATCGCTTGAACCCGGGCGGCAAAAGTTGCAGTGAGCCAAGATCATGCCACTGCATTCCAGCCTGGGTGACAGAGCGAGACTCCGTCTCAAAAAAAAAAAAAAAAAAAAAATTGATTCCAAAGTATGGGTTTATATCAGACCTGCCTGACTGCTGCAGCACACAGCCAAGCCTAAAACAATGAAGCCACGGGCCTTCCCTTGGTCTATTCTATTCAAATATACAATTACACAATTCAGGACTATTGGTTCAGTAAAGAAATTTCTAGGAAATTGAATATTTTGTCAAAAACTCAGGTTATCTTCTGAAGGGAGGGATGCTTGGGAAGGAATGACTTGGCTACGAACTAGTCATTGACCTTAAAGAAATCGTTTTTCTCCTCTGGGTTTAGACTTCCATAACCAAAATGAAGTGAATATTTTACCACTTCTCATGGCAATGCCAAGCAAAGGCAACGAGAGAACACATGAAAAGTACAGTGGTGGAAGTGTTCAGGTCACTGCTACACGGGTAAAGAAGAACAGCTTGTGTCTGGACACCTTTTGATTCCACTCAAATGCGAGTGTCCTTACAGTATCTCCAATACTGTAACTGCAAGTGGGGGACACGCCTGATTCCTCACCAAATGCAAAATAAGGTGTAAAACTGAGAATCTTCTTTTGCCCATGCTCCCTTTCATTAGGCTGCTTCTCAGATTTAAGAATTAAGTTTTAAATACAAGGTCTAAACAGTTATCTAATTTAACTCTTGGAGTCAATAGAAAGGGGCAAATGCCGAGGATTTTCTACTGATGTGTCCTACAGAAAATGAATTTTTATAGAAGATAAAGAACTTCTCTGCTGAGTCAGAGTTAGGGGCCCCATCCTATGTGATCCTGTACTTGCCCTTACCATACCGGTGATCAGAATGGAAATATTACAGTCACCCCTTTGTAGAGCTCCCGCATCATGAGAGCCCCAAGAGCAGGCGTAAACAACTGTGAAACAGGGATTGCAAATCATTTCATCACTGCAGCCTGGCTCGTGGCTTTCCCAGTGAGGTGAAAGTGTTGTGTACTTGCCTTGTGCTTCCTATGTAAACCTCCATTTTCCCCCATATATTCCTCCATTCCTTTCCGTATATCTGTCTATTGCTCCAAAGCCTCAATGAGAATGTGCTAGTTTCTATCAAAAGGTTGGTGACTTTTGACTTTAAACCTATAGATTTGAGGAAGATGAGTATCTCTTTTGCCAGTACATTATAATCTTCCAAAAATATTACTGCAGTTGGAATTATGTACTAAGTATTAAATTGCATACATTTCTACATAAGAATTTTGTTCAGGAGTTTCATTGTTTGGCTAAATATGTTCTGCGAAATATACAGTATCAGGGAAAAATAATATTTTATTTAAAATATATGTTGACCTTTATTGTCAACCCTTTAATACATTTTAAAAGTATTTTTGCTTGCGTGGCCGTTTTGTAATTGTCCTTTACCTTAAAAAGTCAACAAAGAAAGATTGCAGTCTTGGGAACGTATAAAGAAGGGATTCAATTTGCACAATTAGGAAGCATATTGCAGTTTTCCCATCAGAATATATCAAAACTCTCATTTTCCTGTCATTTTTGCCAAGCAAGCACATAGTTACTATGCCTACCCATTGTCACCAAACCAAGGCTTTTATCTACATCATCAAGGAGAATTCAGCTGCTACTGTTGATGAAGCATGCCATTCCTAGCTCTTTTATGCTGCATGCTCACAGTGGCATGTTTATCTAGGGTAACACAGTGATGTTTGCCAAAATGCCCTCTAGCAATGATTATGTCAGGTTAGGGGAGATGAATAGAAAGACTAAGAGCAGTCAATAATTTAATGAACTCTTGAGAATATTCACCTAAAAGAAATCAACCCCAAAAGTCAATATAATGAATATAGCACATTCACACCTATGATAAACTAAAAAATAAACATGAAAGTTTTGTGAAAACCTATGTACCAGTATTAAGATAACTCGGAGTTCTTGCAAGTTGCTGGCATGTTAAAAAATATTAAGTCTATACTGCAGTATTTCTCTAGTGAAGAAAAGATAAATACCAGATATTAGGAAACATTTCTTTTTTATGTAACCATTGTATTAAACAATGAAGGGCAACTCAAAGTGGTCTGAATTTGGAGATAAGTCCTGGAAAGACAGGTTAGCTGTCAAACTGTCTTCATTTTTTAAGAAAACAAAACAAAAGATAAGTTAAAACTCGCCAGTGGAAAAGGGTGATGGGGAAGAGTAAATAAACTTAGCTGTGAAAAGCAACTGAGATTGGATGGAAAAAGGCATAAAAGTACAGAAGGAATGCAAAAAGCCAACTCTTCTGCATTTTATCCCTGTAACTGTAGCCATTTCCATAGTACCTTATCTACATTCCACTCAACGACATCAAAACCTCCCATCAACATGCCTGTCTAGTTTAGAGTGTTTGTCACCTAATTTTCCTCCTTGAGACACTGAATCTCGCAAAGGAGGCGCCAGGCCATATTTCCTTTCAGACAGACAAACTCTAAGTTATTAAACTTTTCTGTGCTTACATCCTTAATCCATTAATTTTTTTAATTTTTAAAAATTCCTGTGCAAAATGTTTCTGAGCTTAATAATTTCTCTCATCTTACAGATTTTACTATTGTTAATGAAAAAGAAAAGTGCTAATAAGAATAAAACAGTTTTGGCAGAGCAAGGTGGCTCACGCCTGTAATCCCAGCACTTTGGGGGGCCGAGGCCGGTGGATCACCTGAGGTCAGGAGTTCAAGACCCACCTGGCCAACATGGCAAACCTTGTCTCTACCAAAAATAACATTAGCTGGGTGTGGTGGTGGGTGCCTGTAATCCCAGCTACTCAGGAGGCTGAGGCAGGATAATTGCTTGAACCCAGGAGATGGAGGTTGCAGTGAGTCGACACAGTGCCACTGCACTCCAGCCTGGGTGACACAGTGAGACTCCGTCTCAAAAAAATAATAATAAAATACAATTTTTTTAAAAAAGAGTTTTTAAAAAAAAAACTTTGTCTTCTGTATATGTTAAGGTATATACATTTCAAATTAACGGATTTTAGAAAATAACCTGTTTCCTTTGATGTCTAATTCACGGAAAATGCCATTTTCCTCTATATGTCTTATGCACATGAGAGGTTTTCTCTCCAGTATTTATCAGTGCATAACTGGCGTTCTGGGGCTAGTTCACCCACCTCTGTACATAAAGTGTCCAAGAATAATAACAGGAATTATCACATTTCTGGTTGATCAAATGCCTACATATTGCAAATATTGTGCTCTTTAAGCACTTCCACCTGATTGACATTTTCCTACCCATATCAATCAATTATTAACTATGCTTACTTTTCACTAATACATCTCTTACAAGTTTTGGCTTTTTATTCTCAAAAATTAGACTTCTTTCTCTTCCTATTTATTACAACTCTGTCTTATAAATGAATGGTAAGGATAGTCTATGCCAGAGGAAGATTTCACTGATGTTTGATGGTTTATGTTTTCCCATGCACAGCTCTTACAGTCCTTCTCTTTAACTCTCTAGCAAGTGTTTTCTGATTAACAGAAATGATTATATCTGGCAGCTGTCAGGCCATTGTTGTTTGTACTAGGTTGAAGCCCTTCAGCTGGTGCCACTCTTCTTTAAGAGAAAATGGAAGGGGAGTTGATGTATTTCACTGAGTCTGTTTGTTGGGGATACTGTGCCTCAAATTCCAGAGAGAAAACTCACAGGGAAAGGAAGCTTATAAACTGCTACAAACGTAATGCTTTCTTTTAAAAGAAGAGACTGAGTCTGTTTCTCACTTCCAGATTTTCATTCTCTCTGCTGTCCCAGCAATGAAGTTTAGGGTTATATGTAAATTTGTTACTAATTCCAGGAAGCAGCATGACAGGTAGAAATACGTGATTTATAGGATACAGACTTAGGTTTAAATCCTCGGTCAATCTCTACTAGTTTTGTGACATTGACAATTTATTAATCTCTGTAAGCTCCCAATTTTTTTTTCTACAAAATCAGAGTTCTAACACAAACCTTACAAGGTAGACACGAAAATATAATGAAATGACATAAGCAAAGTAAATAATATATTTTCAGGGCCCCCAAAATGCTCAAAATATGTCCCCATTCCCACTCAATCATTTTATACATGATGTTTACATTTGTATGGTTTGTTACCACTCAATACAAGAATATCACAGAGTATCTTTAATACTTCATTGGGCTAAGTTAGATTGACTTTGTTGATAATCTGCTTGGAAATCCTTTCATATGTGTATAGATTTTAGAGTTTGCTGCTGATACACTGTTAAAATTAGATCATAATTTAAACTACTTAAAGGTAAAATTTGTGGAAATAAAAGGTAAACTTAAAGCAGAGCAGTGCCAGAAGTTATTTGTGTCCCAAATATTTGATAGCAGCCCTCATCCATGCTGAGTAGATGAAGGCCTGATTCATACATGCTTGGGGATAGCTCTGGCAACCAACACCAAGGAAAAGGACAGATACTATTTAACAAAACTATCTACTGAATGCTTCATTTTCTGCTTCAGAACATGGACTATCTTTAAGGCCTGGTCAGCAGTTATCTGGGAAAGTGCTTCCTTAGGCTTATGAGATGGTATGATGATCTGCTGCTTCTCAGCCTAGTTAAGTATCTAAAGTTTCTCTTAAAACAACTTGAAAAAGATTTGCTATTCTATCCCTAAGATATAGGAATTGGTGGCAAGCTGAGTGATTTAGATTCTAATGTGGAAAATTCAAGATTCAATATTCAATAGAAGTATTTGTTTAAAAACCAATTGTTGCTCTGTGGAATTGCTGAGTTTCCCCATGTGTCTCTGGGATAGGAAGTGCACACTCTAATATGCATTAATACTTCCCCTAATCTCCCTTCCTCCCTATCCCTCTTCACATCTTTTCCTTCCCTACTCTTCCTGAAAACAAGAAAAAAAATCACTCACTGGATGTCTGTAACTAAGCAATAGTTAATACTCTAACCTTCTGTAAAATTGCTAGAGTCTTACTTCTCCCCATTTATATTTTTGTGTCTTCATTTGATCTGATATAGAAGGGGCATCAATGAGATAAGCGTCTGCTTGGCCCAAGAGAGAAATGTTCTGATCCCTGCTCCCCAGAAAGACAGCAAGATCCCAGGAAGAGAATAGTGGCTTTGATCAATTTAGACAAACAAGGCCATGGAAATCTTACAGATTCCAGTATGCAGTAAAGAGACTCTAGATTGACCCCATGATTTGATTCCTGCCTCCTGCTATTCATACCTTCTGTGGCCCTCCCCTTGAGTATGGGCAGGAACTTCGTCTTGCTTCTAATCAACTGAATGTAGCAAACATGATGGGATGTCACTTTCATGATAACCTAAGATTTGAAACACATTTTGATAGGAGATTATTTTTCTTGTTGGCTTTGAGGAAACAAGAGGCCATGTTGGGAAGGCCTACATAGTAAGAAGCTGAGGGTGGTCTCTAGATGACAGTCAGCAAGACTATCCAACATCCTACAAGGAAATGAATGCTGTCAACAACTGCATGAGCTTGGAAGTGGCTCCTTAACCAGGTGAGTCTCAGGAGGTTGAAGCCCTGGCCAACACCTTGATTGCGGCCTTGTGAGATTCTCAGGGCCCAATCAAGCTGAATAAGACTTCTTTCTGATCCACAGAAAATGCCACATAATAAACATGTGTTGTCTTAAGCCACTAAGATTGTGTCAACATCGTTATGTAGCAATAGAGCACTAACATATAGAGCACACATGGAAGGACAGAAGCAAATCTGAGAGGGGCAGGGGATTGAAAGGACACAATAAGCAGTTATAGCTGATTATTGAGAAGTAGCTAGGACCAAAGATACAATTGCAAGTTGTGAGCCCTGGAAAGCAGGCTCTGAAATAAAGTTTTGCATGCAGAAAGTTCATTAAGAAATGCCTTTGGGATCAACACCTGCGGAAGGGAGGTGAGGAACAGAGCTGTGATGCAGGTCCAACCAAGGCCTCATCCAATCCCATAGATGATGGAATTAGAAAGGTGTTTCAAAATGTTATGCATTTGAACAAAATGGCTGAGACTTTATATTGCCATAGTGAACTATCACTGAATATGTATAGCCCCAGGATGGTCATAACCTTTGATAATGTGGCATCAACTAAAGACCATCTCCAGATAGAAATCTCAGCAGCTGAAGCAACATGGTCTTCTCTGAAGAGAAATCTGAGCATTGCATCACCATTTCCATTACAGATGTACACTTGAATGGACTGAGGACTGAGCACAAGTTGCTCCACTATCTTACTGTGCTATAAGAGGCTCCCTCTTAACCTGATACTCTTTTGAGTGTGTGGTGATCTCAAATTGATGACTGATTTTCTGCCCTCAAGTTGGAGAAAAAAAAAAGAAACAAAATAAAAATTAAGTTGATTTATAACAAAACAATTATACTGTTTGCATACCAGAGCCCATGGTCTGAGATTTCATACTTGCTGCAGTAGCTATTGTAATTAGGAGCCCAAAGGAAGTATTAATTTCATATGGAGAAACTGACAAAATTTCATATATGACAAAGGAATGAATGGTACTGTCAGAAAACATGATTGAAGAAAATCTAATTTTAAAAATAAGAAATTATTAAAGACAATCTGGAAGGGTTATTATTAAAGACAAATGAGTGATGGTATAGCATCCTGAGGCCCACAAAAACACAATGCTCTTATCTTCCTTAGGATGAAAGGGTCAAGGTGAGAGAGACATAGCTGTATCCCAAAGAGAGATTATTATAATAGGAGAATGCTGGCTTTGGACAGACACTGAAAAAAAAAAAGAAAAGCCCTCTATCTTTCCACTCCCACCTTCAAATCCTATGACAATAGCTCCCATCTGCCAAATTTTACCACCAAGCTAGCAGGCAAGAAGGCCAAGTGATACATTCCAAAGTAACCAGGATCCCAGATATTGAGCAGGTGTGGAGGGTGGATCTGGAGGAGTAAACTGGAGTATGGCCAGCTTTGGATAGGAATTGAAGGAAAGCATTTTAAGCTAAGGAAACAGGATGAATAAAGGCAGAGAAATGGGAAATTTTAGAATGTCTCTCTAAGCAATGGTCAGTATGAGGGGTCAGATGTGAGGTCTGATGTGGTTGGATTATGAGTACCTCAGGGTAATATGAAATAAAGCAGAATTGGCTCAGGAATGAAGGCAGTTAGGGGGAGCAATAGGACCCAGGTCTAGAGGCTCAATCAATCTCAAGGTTCAGATCAAGAAATCAAGCAGATCGTAGCAAAATAGGACATGGGTTACAATCCAACAGTCTCATCCCCTATTTTCACTTCAAAGAGTCAGGATTGGAGATTTGACTGGACTGGTGACTGCCTGTGTAATAATAAGTCATTGTATAACAGTTTGTATTGACTTGCAATTGGCCAGCCTGATCAAGTTCTACATACTCAATCACTTAATTTTTTCATCAGAGAACTGCCTACTGAACTCTTTTTTTTTTGAGACGGAGTCTCGCTCTGTGGCCCAGGCTGGAGTGCAGTGGTGCGATCTCGGCTCACTGCAAGCTCCGCCTCCCGGGTTCATGCCATTCTCCTGCCTCAGCCTCCCGAGTAGCTGGGACTACAGGTGCCCGCCACCTCGCCCAGCTAGTTTTTTGTATTTTTTAGTAGAGACAGGGTTTCACCATGTTAGCCAGGATGGTCTCGATCTCCTGACCTTGTGATCCGCCCATCTCGGCTTCCCAAAGTGCTGGGACTACAGGCTTGAGCCACCGCGCCTGGCCTACTGAACTCTTAATCATTCATCTTGATCACTCTGATCACCCTTCATTGTCGAGAGACTGAAGAGGAGCTGTTAAATGAGGTATTCCGGATGCATTCACATCATCGCCATGTGGGAAGAGCCCTCTATGGGGTGTGAAATGACACAGGCATGTGTTGCAGCTAATTAATTGGATGACAACCAATCCTTCAAGTCTTTTTCAACCTTATTGCTTTCCTGGTTTTTCATACCCATCATATCAATGTATTTTCCCTGTCTCTTAGTTCACCCTTTTACTAGCAATCTAACATTAATTTGCAAACAGATTGTTTAACCTTTCTCCATTCTTTCTGGTTGTTTTTCCTTCTTTGATATTTGTAATATCTCCTGGGCCAACGTTGCCTCAAAATTTTATTGATATACAGCTTGCTCCATCTTCTAGAAGAATTTACCAGTGCACAGAAAATCACATTTGTCATTGTATAGCTCCATTAACTATCATAAAAAGACCAAGCCCATGTAACTATCACCTGGGATTAAAAAACTAGAATATTAAAAATTAGAATATTGGAATGTTATACTCCAGAACGCACCCTATTCATTCCTGCATCACTATACACTCCTTCTTTATTATTATTATTATTATACTTTAAGTTCTAGGGTACATGTGCACAACATGCAAGTTTGTTACATATGTATACATGTGCTGTGTTGGTTTGCTGCACCCATTAATTCGTCATTTACATTAGGCATTTCTCCTAATGCTATCCCTCCCCCAGCCCCCCACCCCACAACAGGCCCGGGTGTGTGATGTTCCCTGCCCTGTGTCCAAGAGTTCTCATTGTTCAGTTCCCACCTATGAGTGAGAACATGTGATGTTTGGTTTTCTGTCCTTTTGTGATAGTTTGCTCAGAATGATGGTTTCCAGCTTCATCCCATGTTGCTACAAAAAACATGAACTCATCCTTTTCCATGGCTGCATAGCATTCCATGGTGTCCATGTGCCACATTTTCTTAATCCAGTCTATTATGGATGGACATTTTGGTCGGTTCCAAGTCTTAGGATCTAGAACTAGAAATACCATTTGACCCAGCAATCCCATTGCTGGGTGTATACCCAAAGGATTATAAATTATGCTGCTATAAAGACATATGCACATCTATGTTTATTGTGGCAGTATTCACAATACACTCCTTCTTTTTAAAGGTCATTATTCTTACTGCTAACACCATGGATGAGTTTTGTCTCTTTTTGATGTTTATATAAGGGACTTCTTATTACAGACCATTTTTCTGGCATCTTTTTTTTTTCAATACTTCGAAATATTCATTCATGCTGTTGTGTTTGGCAGCAGTTTGTTACTTTTATTCTTTTTGTTCTATACTATTTCAATATTGAATATTCTGCAATGTAATTTTATTCTGCAGTAGACAAAGAATGTATTTGTTGCACTATTTTGGTTAATGCTGTTATGAACACTTTATTCATGTATTTTGTATAAAATGTGTGAAATGTATGCATGTGATTGTCCATGTATGTGTGTGCAGTGTGTGGTTAATTAATAAAATTGCTAGGTAGTAAGAGCTCTATCTATCTATGTACTACCTTCCTCCTTACCTACCTGTATTTTCAAATTTAGTAGACAATAATGGTTTTACAAAGTGTCTGTAGCAATGAACACTTCGCACAGCAGTACATCAGTCTTTTTAATTTTCATCAATGTTAGACTGTATGTCTGCGTTGGCCAAAATTGTGCTTCTAATTTCTTGGTAAGTAGTAATGTCAAACATCTGTATAGCCATTTGGGAATTTGCATGTGTGTGAAATGCCTATTCAACTCTCTAACCATTTTTTTCTGTTGAGTAAAATTTCTCTTTTCTATTGTAGGGTTATGTACAAAACATATATGTGTGTCATTTATGTTCTCATTTTGTGACACGTTTATATTCTGTTAATGATATTCAGGTGAAAAACAGTTCTAATGTCATTGTAGTTCAATTTACCAATCTTTGCAGGTAATGAAATATTACTGTTTTTATATTGAAAGTGTCTCATAAGAAGCACCTGTCTGCTCTTTTTCACCAAATCTAATAATCCTTATTTAAATGGAGTGTTTAACCCATTTATATTAATACTATTACTAATATAGATATATAGATATAGATATAGAACTTTCACCTTACTATCTGCCTTCTTTTTGTCCCATGCACTATGAGAGTATTTTGTCTATTTATTATTGCTTTTTTGTTTGTTAAAATAGTTTTATTAAGCTATTTCTTTTTATTTTCATTGGGTCATGAGTTACACATTTTATTTAGTGCTTATCATAGTGATTACCACACATCTACATTTTATTAACCTCTAATGTAAAAATTACTATTGTCACCTTCTACACTATTCAATGGCCTTCATTCTATTAAGCATCATCCCAAGCTATATGGTCTTCTTGCCAAGTAATTTCTCTCATTATATTTTAAGCCTCAATAATTTATTATTGTTGTTTATATATATACAGTTGATATTTTTTAGATTTACTTACATATTTACCATTTAGATTGTTCTTCATTCTCTCAAGAATCTCAAATCATCCACCTGAGCCTGCTTTCATTCTATCTGAAGAACATCGTCTCTTATCTCCTTTAGTGCAGGTCTGCCATACACAAAATCTCCCTAGTTTTGTTTATCTAAAAAACAAAGTTTATTCTACTTGTGTTTTTAAGGATCATTTTTAATATGTAATTGTTTTCAGTTATTATCTTGTTATTTTTTCAAAATATCATTTTGATTTTCCTTTGGCTTCCATCACTTCTGCTGAGTAGTCCGCTGTCAGTCTTATTGTTGCTCTTTTGAAGATAATGTGCCTTTTTTCACTGACTGCTTCTGAGATACTCTATTTTTAGCAGTTTTACCGTGATTATATCTGGAATTGTTGTTGCTGTTTTACAGTTTTGCCTTTTTGAAATTGGTTGGTAATTATCTATTCAAATATTGCTTCAGCCCTACTCTGTTGCACATTTTCATCTTACACTAGATATTTTTACTGTATTTCAATATCATTTTTTTTGTATCTATTTATGCTATCCTTTTTTCTTAGACATGTTTTCAATATTTACATTTCTTGCACATCTTCTGGTCCTTAACTATAATTTAAGCAGTATCTAATGGAATGTTAATTTCATTTATTAGTTGTTTCCATTATTATAATACTCAGCATGCTATAGAATGAATGTTTATGTCCTCCCCAAAATTCAGTGTGAAAACCTAATCCTCAATATGGTGATATTTGGACGTGGTCTTTACAAGAGATGATAAGGTCATGAGAGTGACACCCTCATGAATGAGACTAGTGGCCCTATAAAAGAGACCCCAGAGAGCTCCCTTGTCCCTTCCACTACATGAGGACACAGCAAGAGGACTGCAATCCGTGAACCAGGAAGTGGGCCTCCACCAGACACTGAATCTGCCAGCATCTTGGTCTTGGACTTTCCATCCTCCAGAATTGTGAGAAACAAATTTTTTGTTATTTATAAGCCACTTAGTCTATGGTGTTCTGTTACAGCAGTCTGAATGGACTAACACACAGTTCTTGATTTTATACTTGGTTGTTTATAGTTTCCTGTTACGTGATAAAATTCCTAATCTTATTTTTAATTACTTCAGTAAATTAATCATGTAACAACTTAAAGTTGACATATAATAACTCCATTATCTGTCTCTCTTATGAGTTTGTTTCTGTTGTCTTTTTTTAAAAAGTCCAGTTTAGATGTAGCTTTGTCATCAATTGTTTGCTTGATTATTTTTGAAAAAATCTTACATATTGTATGTGAAAAATTATACAGATAACTTGAAGCTGTTTATAAAATTATCTTCTGTAAGAATAACTTACTTTTATTTCTGATATGCATCTAGGCTAAGGAAATCATCTCAATCTGGGATGAATAAAATTCATCCAGGTTTTGTTCCTTAAGAACGATAATCTGTTTCTGGATTACCCTTAGTAGGTGCCTCTCATTTGTGGCCCTAAACTTCAACATTTTTTCCATGATTCATGTGAATTTCTATGAAGGTCTTCTTGTTTTTTATAATCAATAGTCAATCAAGAAAAAACAAAGTTGTACAAAATGCCTCTTTTACCTCTGTGGGCATCTCTCCTCTTTTAGATACAATCCAAACACATTCTTGGCACTGTGGTAGTTTTCTGATTTCCTCAAACAATTGTTTTTTACATTTAATTCAGGTTTCCTAGTTGTTCTCAGTAGAAAAATTGATTCCAAAGTTCCAAGTATACCACTGCTAGAACAGAGTTTCCTGTTTTCTGCTGTTTTAAATTAATGAGGGGTTTAGGTTAAATCCTCTCTTTTGGTTATACCATTCTGGACGTATAATTCATCTGTCAATATGAACAGAGCAGCCAAATTATGGTTTGGCCATAATGAAAAATTTTAACTTTTAAATTTAGTTACCAGAGCTCAGGTTTATAGAGCACAATATGTATCAAGGAACTGCTGTCAGAAAGGTTTCTAAGTAAAAAGATGCTGTTATAAAATATCTGAATAACACACAGCCTGCAAGTTATTCTTTGACTAATAACAAAGCTACTTATAAACTTCCTATATTTGCAAGTTTTCCTGGGCATTCATAGAAATTGTTGAGCAGCAATTACTTTCTAGGTGTTCACAGAGCATGCATGCACTAGAGGGAAGCCATGTCCTCGGAATGCTTGTGAATTTGTAAAACAGTAAACAGAAAGAGAAATAACTAAAGCAAAAATAGTTAAATGGATTATACATTTGCCAGGACAATTCATCTTTGAGGAGCTAACAAAAAGAGTGACACTTTCTGTACTACTATAAATAAATAATAATAGCAATAGTACACACTTATCTTTTTTAAAATTATTTTATTTTATTTTTTATTATTATACTTTAAGTTCTAGGGTACATGTGCATAATGTGCAGGTTTGTTACATATGTATACTTGTGCCATGTTGGTGTACTGCACCCATCAACTTGTCAGCACCCATCAACTCGTCATTTACATCAGGTATAACTCCCAATGCCATTCCTCCTCCCACCCCCCTCCCCATGATAGGCCCCGGTGTGTGATGTTCCCCTTCCTGAGTCCAGGTGATCTCATTGTTCAGTTCCCACCTATGAGTGAGAACATGCGGTGTTTGGTTTTCTGTTCTTGTGACAGTTTGCTGAGAATGATGGTTTCCAGCTGCATCCATGTCCCTACAAAGGACACAAACTCATCCTTTTTAATGGCTGCATAGTATTCCATGGTGTATATGTGCCACATTTTCTTAATCCAGTCTGTCACAGATGGACATTTGGGTTGATTCCAAGTCTTTGCTATTGTGAATAGCGCTGCAATGAACATACATGTGCATGTGTCTTTATAGCAGCATGATTTATAATCCTTTGGGTATATACCCAGTAATGAGATGGCTAGGTCATATGGTACTTCTAGTTCTAGATCCTTGAGGAATCGCCATACTGTTTTCCATAATGGTTGAACTAGTTTACAATCCCACCAACAGTGTAGAAGTGTTCCAATTTCTCCACATCCTCTCCAGCACCTGTTGTTTCCTGACTTTTTAATGATTGCCATTCTAACTGGTGTGAGATGGTATCTCATTGTGGTTTTGATTTGCGCTTCCTGCAAGTCAGGAACTCTAAGAGCAATGAAATGCTTAGTTTTTCTGTTTTTTGTTTGCTTGTTTGTTTGTTTGTTTGTTTTTGAGATGGAGTCTTGCTCTGTCACCCAGGCTGGAGTGCAGTGGTATGATCTTGGCTCACTGCAAGCTCTGCCTCCTGGGTTCACGTCATTCTCCTGCTTCAGCCTCCTGAGTAGCTGGGACTACAGGCGTCCGCCACCACGCCTGGCTAATTTTTTGTATTTTTAGTAGAGACAGGGTTTTACCGTGTTAGCCAGGATGGTCTTGATCTCCTGACCTAGTGATCCACCCACCTCGGTCTCCCAAAGTGCTGGGATTACAGGCATGAGCCACTGTGCCCAGCCCGCTTGTTATTTTTTAATCCTAAACATAAGGAAGATGAAACTCAAAGAAACCAAGTGGCTTCCCCGAAGTAAGGCAGCTCATGAATTGCATGTGACCCTGTAGCTGGACTTCTAATCATTATGCTACCGCGTCCATTATAATGAAGCAGCCAGACCACCATAAAATGTGTAGCAAATCATGATGCATTAGATGATGGAGACACCAAGTCTAAGAGGAGTGCAATTAAATCCAGATTCTTACTGTCCTAGTTCCCCTTGTGTAAAGGCCAGTTTATCACTAGATGGCTCTTATAGTGATATTCCCCCTCTCCATATGTATATATGTGTGTTTGCCATTGGTAAAGTGTTCATAGTTCTGTCTACTTGTATAAATTCAGTCAATTTTCAGATAATCATTTTGGGGTTAAATGTCATGGTATCCAACTTAAATATCAAGGTATCCAACTTTTTGGAGACAGGTAATTTTTTCCTGTCCCATCATTTATTGATGGGCAATCTCAGTTGCATTATTTAAACGTTTTCACCTAAAGCTCAGTTTCCTCAGGTAAAAAATATGAAGATGTTAATCTTACTCTCTCATGAATGTGATTAGATTAAGATAAAGCTTTCTAATATGCCTGGTACACTGTAGGTACCCAATTAATATTCCAAGTGCTGTTTTGTCTTTGAAAAGCATGGTTAAATTAATATCCTCAGGTTTAAACTAAGAAAGACATCTGGACTTTATGAACCCCACTTCTTGTTCCAATTCTTAGGGTCAAGGACAGCACCCAAGCTAAGTACTGATATGACTGGTGGTGGGAGGGGCAAGATGACTGTACCTGACAGAGCACAGCCATAAGGGTGAGGGGCTAGGAAGAATCATCTAATCAGGGCCTGGGAGGGAAATCTGAGAAAATAATGTTAAGCACCAGGGCCAAAGACCACATAGGGGATGGAATTCTGAAATAAGATAAAACGAAAACAATAAATCAGAAGTTAAAGGATCAATATTAGAATGGACTGTCAATCAAAGAGCAACAGTAGCGATGGAGACTGCTCAGAACTAAAAGCCTCATCAAAAAGATAATGTATAATGTCCTGTTTATTTGGCTCCAGGGAAATGGAATGAGAACAAGGGATCATGTAGGATGATATCAGCACCACCCTTTACTGAGTGCTGTAGACGAGTGTCTATTCTTTTATAAATACATACGCCATCAGCATTATTCTGCCTTTATTAATTCAATCTCATTTTCCTTGATGAGATAACAGCAACCCATAGCCTTTTCTGAATATCAGAAATCATCTGAATAGTTTTCAGTTTGGCATAAGTGAAATGAATTATCAATGTTAAATGTTAAATAAATATTACTTTTAGAATGAGTTAGAAATTTAGTTGAGATAAATGTTCTCTTCACATAGACTTAGTACATAGGTTGACATGTTTTAGGCATGTGCCAGTGCCAGGATCAATTCTCTGTAGCGTATACACCAGGATTTCAGCACAAAGTTGAGCTGTATTTATGTTCAGTAATTATGGTTCATTTTACTTGGCCATTTGGTTTTGTTAGAAGCATGCTTGGACAGGAAAGCAAACCCATCTGTTATTGTCTTAATCCAATTAGATTTATTTATAAGGAATGTGGCTTAATAGCCACTTATTAATAAAAGTAATCTAAAATAAGTAATATTTCCAACAACAACCACCCAAAAATAATCATATTAAACTGTTCAAACATTTTATGTGAGGGTAGTTTTCAAGAATTCATTACTAAAAACAAGTTTTACCAGGCAGACCTTTAAATTCACCTCTGTTTCACTTCTCTGCCTCTACTCACCAATGCCTTTGTGTGCTCTACGGTTGCCTTTAAAAGCCTTAGCTAACATTGTACTTGAGCTATTCTTCTTTTTAATATTTTAATTTTTATTTTAGGTTTAAGAGTACACGTGCAGGTTTGTTATATAGGCAAACTTGGGACTCAGGAGTCTGGCATACAGATTATTTCATCACCCAGGTACTAAGCATAGTACCTGACAATTTTGTTTTCCGAATCTCTCCCTTTTCCTCTCCTCCTCCCTCAAGTTGATCCCAATGTCTATTGTTTCCCTCTATGTTTCCATGTGTTCTCAACATTTAGCTCCCACTGATAAGTGAGAACATGCAACATTGGTTTTCTGTTCCTGCGTTAGTTTGCTAACGATAGTGACCTCCAGTTCCACCTGTGTTTCTGTAAAGGACATGATCTCATTCTTTTTTTTATGGCTACATAGTATTCCATGGTTTACATGTACCACATTCTCTTTATCCAGTCTACTGTTGATGGGCATTTAGATTGGCTCCGTGTCTTTGCTACTGGGAATAGTGCTGTGATGAACGTATGCATGCATATGTCTTTATGGTAGAACAATTTACATTCCTTTGGGTATATACCCAGTAGTGGGATTGCTGGATCGAATGGCAGTTCTACTTTCAGTTCTTTGAGGAATTGCTACACTGCTTTCCACAATGGGTGACCTAATTTACACTCCCACTAGCAGTGTATAAGCATTCCCTTTTTTCAGCAACCTCACCAGCATGTTATTTTTTTTGACTTTATCATACTAGCCATTCTGACTAGTATGAGATGTTATCTTATTGTGATTTTGATTTTCATTTCTCTAATGATGAGTGATATTGAGCATTTTTTCATATGCTTGTAGGCTGCATGTATGTCTTCCTTGAAAAATGTTCATGTCCTTTGCTCACTTGATTGTATTGTTTGATTTTGCTTGTACATTTGTTTAAATTTCTTATAGATTCTGGATCTTTGTCAGATGTATAGTTTGCAAATATTTTCTTTAATGCTGTAGGTTGTCTGTTTACTTTGTTGATAGTTTCTTTTGTTGTGCAGAAGCTCTTTCCTTTAATTAGGTACCATTTGTCAATTTTGCTTTTGTTGCAATTATTTTTGGTGTTTCTAGGATGAAACCTTTGCCAGTCTCTGTGTCCAAAATGGTATTTCCTAGGTTGTCATCCAAGGTTTTTATAGTTTTAGGTTTTACATTTATGTGTTTAATCCATGATTAGTTGATTTTTGCATATTGTGTAAGGAAGGGGCCCAGGTTCAGTCTTCTGCATATGGCTAACCAGTTATCCCAGCACCATTTATTGAATATAGAGTCCTTTCCCCATTGCTTATTTTTGTCAGCTTCATCAAATATCACATGGTTGTAGGTGTGTGGCTTTATTTCTGGGCCCTGTATTCTGTTCCTTTATGTGTCTGTTTTTGCAGCAATATCAGGCTGTTTTGATTACTGTACCTTGTAGTACAGTTTGAAGTCCAGCAAAGTAATTCCTCCAGCTTTGTTCTTTCTGCTTAGGATTGCTTTGGCTATTCAGGTTCTTTTTTGGTCTCATATGAATTTTAGAATAGATTTTTCTGGTTCTGTGAAAAACGTCATTGGTAGTTTGCTAGAAATAGCATTGAGTCTGTAAATTGGTTTGGCTAGTATGGCCATTTTTACGATATTAATTCTTCCTATCCATGAGCACGGAATGTCTTTCCATTTGTTTGTGTCATCTCTGATTTCTTTTTTGTAATTCTCATTGTAGAGATCTTCCACCTTCCTCATTAGCTGTATTCCTAGGTATTTTATTCTTTCCTGGCAATTGCGAATGGAATGGTGTTCTTGATTTGGCTCTCGGCTTGGGTGCTGTTAGTGTACAGCAATGCTACTGTTTTACACATAGAATTTGTAGCCTGAAACTTTGCTGAAGTTGCTTATTAGCTCGAGGAGCTTTTGGGCAAAGATGATGAAGTTTTCTAGATAAAGAATTAAGTCATCTACAAATAGGGATAGTTTGACTTCCTCCCTTCCTATTTAGATGCCTTTTATTTCTTTCTCTTGTCTGATTGCTTCAGCCAGGACTTCCAGTACTATGTGGAATAGGAGTTGTGAGAGTGGGCATCCTTGTCTTGTTCTTACATCAGAATGTTCTCTGTCATTCTGGGATGGACAGACTGGGATATTCATGGTGTTCTGAAACTTTTCTCTCAGTTCCTCTGAAAACACTGATTATCTATACAAGCAATTGCTATGCTTATTTGTCTATTTGACTTCTTATTCCAATTAGGAGAATTTTGAAGCAGATACAGAGATAGTTTTAGCCGGTAAATATTCATGATCTAGGCTAAGAGTATGCAATTTTTGGCATTTTTTTGATAATAAAATGGGTGACTTCTTTGGATGCCTTAGCTTTTCCAAAATCTGACAGGAAAAAATAATGGTTGTCAGGTAAGAATTATTTCTTATGACCAACATATATAATAAAAACTGACATACATTAAATAGATGCAATGTAATATATCTTGTGTTAATTTTGTTCTCATTGCTGTAAACCCCTTATAGTAAATGCCTAAACATGTGATATGTGCAATTGCCATTATAGTGTATTGGCAGCATATTATAGGTGACAGTTTTTAAAAATGATTTCTCTGCTTTTAGTTTGTTTTCAGTCAAAATAGTAAAGAGCGATTGCTTTTAGTTTGTGTTTGGTTAAAACAGTAAAAAGTGAATCCTTGATTTTTACTGCCATAGAGAGAGCAAGTGAAATATGTCATAGAAGATGTATACAACGTAGGCACAGCTGTATATCATCATTGTGTCATTTGGTTTTCATGTTTAAGCCATTTACATGCATTACTAGGAACACATTTTAAAATGATGGAGACATTTAAAATATCGTTCATGATGCACAATACATTTTGTGAATGAAACAAAACTTTTCTAATAGAAAAAAGGTTGATATGATTTTCTGTACTAAGAAATAATATATGCTTTTATTTCCAGAGCAAACTATGTTGCACTTTAATTTTAACTTATATTTTGACTTACCCTTGTGTGAATGTCAAAGCCAGAGCTCTATTTCTAATTTGCCAGACTGTAGACCAATATTTTGAGATGTTATGCATATTTAATGTGTTTCAGTTCATATAATTTCTCATTAGGTATTAATAATAATAACCCCAGGAATGTGGTTCTTACAAGGTGCAATGTGCAACACTGTATAACAGGGAGGAGATGGGATACTATTAATGAGTTCTTATCTGGTCCTTAGTCCTTTCAACATAACTCCAGCTTAGTAAGGTTTATTTCTGGCAATTTCCTAGCTCCCTCCCTATATCTTGACTTTTCTTTATGAACTTACTGTTCTGAGTGTCTTTCTAATTCTTTCTTTCTTTAACTTCTAATTCTGCTATTAGCTGAGTTATTGGGGCTCTATAATCCTCCTTGTCTTCATTACCATCTTATTCTTAAGTCTGTACCCTCCCCAGTATATGGTATTTCTTGAATGTCTTATGAGAGTTCTGATGTCAGGCATGTGTTCTTGGAGTCTTACTGCTTGGACTAACCTTGGGCTGAAGAAAGTGATTTAGATACTAGACACTTAAAATCTATGCTATAAAAAATGAAATGATTTTGTGAGCTAAAGTCACCTGGTTATCATTGAGCAATGTTTTGTGCTCATTATCTGGGGCAGGCTGGATGTCTACTGTAGTGTTAGAGTGTGCCAATATGGGCTGCCTCTGAGAGCAGAAAAAAGACAAGTCACAAAGGGAATGAGCCCAACAATTGATAAATGAAGGGGTTGTTACCTATAAATTTACATTCAGAATTAATGCTCCAGATGGGAAAAAACAAAAGTTAGAAATAAGGAGAACTTAGCAGGATGTATTTTAATAGGCTTCAAAACTGGTAGCCTAGAAGCCTAGAATAAGTAGCACAGCAAATGAGAAAGTATTGGCCATTGTGGGGGTGAGCCAAGTGTGAAATGAGGCACGGCGTGAGGAAAGCCAATTCAGCAAGAAATCTGCAAATGTGGGAGCTCCTCTGGGAAATTTCTGAAGGACATCAGCAGGCTGTATTTTTTCAAGAAGTAAGATAGTAGAAATTCTGGTTATGCCTTTTCGTAGGCTTTAGTTCAGAACACTTTTATTATTATTATTATTATTATTATTATTATTATACTTTAAGTTCTAAGGTACATGTGCACAACGTGCAGGTTTGTTACATATGTGTACATGAGCTGTGTTGGTTTGCTGCACCCATTAACTTGTCATTTACATTAGGTATTTCTCCTAATGCCATCCCTCCCCCATTCCCCCACTCCACGACAGGCCCCGGTGTATGATGTTCCCCGCCCTGTGTCCAAGTGTTCTCATTGTTCAATTCCCGCCTATGAGTGAGAACATGTAGTGTTTGGTTTTCTGTCCTTGCGATAATTTGTTCAGAATGATGGTTTCCAGCTTCATCCATGTCCCTGCAAAGGACATGAACTCATCCTTTTTTTATGGCTGCATAGCATTCCATGGTGTATATGTGCCACATTTTCTCAATACAGTCTGTCATTGGTGGAAATTTGGGTTGGTTCCAAGTCTTTGCTATTGTGAATAGTGCCGCAATAAACACACATGTGCATGTGTCTTTATAGTAGCATGATTTATAATCCTTTTGGTATGCACCCTGTAATGAGATGGCTGGGTCAAATGGTATTTCTAGTTCTAGATCCTTGAGGAATTGCCACACTGTCTTCCACAATGGTTGAGCTAGTTTACAGTCCCACCAACAGTGTAAAAGGGTTCCTATTTCTCTACATCCTCTCCTCATCCAAAAAGTTGTTTCCTGACTTTTTAATGATCACCATTCTAACTGGTGTGAGATGGTATCTCATTGTGGTTTTGATTTGCATTTCTCTGATGACCAGTGATGATGAGCATTTTTTCATGTGTCTGTTGGCTGCATAAATGTCTTCTTTTGAGAAGTGTCTGTTAATATCCTTTGCCCACTTTTTGATGGAGTTGTTTGATTTTTTCTTGTAAATTTGTATAAGTTCTTTGTAGATTCTGGATATTAGCCCTTTGTCAGATGGGTAGATTGCAAAAAGTTTCTCCCATTCTGTTGGTTGCCTGTTCACTCTGATGGTAGTTTCTTTTGCTGTGCAGAAGCTCTTTAGTTTAATTAGATCCCATTTGTCTATTTTGCCTTTTATTGCCATTGCTTTTGATGTTTTAGTCATAAAGTCCTTGCCCATGCCTATGTCCTGAATGGTATTGCCTAGGCTTTCTTCTAGGGTTTTTATGGTTTTAGGTCTAATATTTAAGTCTTTAATCCATCTTGAATTAATTTTTGTATAAGGTGTAAGGAAGGGATCCAGTTTCAGCTTTCTACATATGGCTAGCCAATTTTCCCAGCACCACTTATTAAATAGGGAATCCTTTCCCCATTTCTTGTTTTTGTCAGGTTTGTCAAAGATCAGATGGTTGTAGATATGTGGTGTTATTTCTGAGGCCTCTGTTCTGTTCCATCAGTCTGTATCTCTGTTTTGGTACCAGTACCATGCTGTTTCAGTTACTGTAGCCTTGTAGTATAGTTTGAAGCCAGGTAGCGTGATCCCTCCAGCTTTGTTCTTTTGGCTTAGGATTGTCTTGGCAATGTGGCCTCTTTTTTGGTTCCATATGAACTTTAAAGTAGTTGTTTCCATTTCTGTGAAGAAAGTCATTGGTAGCTTGATGGGGATGGCATTGAATCTCAAAATTACCTTCGGCAGTATGGCCATTTTCATAATATTGATTCTTTTGTGTCCTGTTTTATTTTGTTGAGTAGTGGTTTGCAGTTCTCCTTCAAGAGGTCCTTCACATCCCTTGTAAGTTGGATTGCTAGGTATTTTATTCTCTTTGAAGCAATTGTGAATGGGAGCTCACTCATGATTTGGCTCTCTGTTTATCTTATTGGTGTATAGGAATGCTTGTGATTTTTGCACATTAATTTTGTATCCTGAGACTTTGCTGAAGTTGCTTATCATCTTAAGGAGATTTTGGGCTGAGACAATGGGGTTTTCTAAATATACAATCATGTCATCTGCAAATGGAGACAATTTGCCCTACCTATTTGAATACCCTTTATTTCTATCTCTTGCCTGATTTCACTGGCTGGAACTTCCAACACTATGTTGAATAGGAGTGGTGAGAGAGGGCATCCCTGTCTTCTGCCAGTTTTCAGAGGGAATGCTCCCAGCTTTTGCCCATTCAGTATGATATTGGCTGTGGGTTTGTCATAAATAGCTCTTATTGTTTTGAGACACGTTCCATCAATAATTAGTTTATTGAGAGTATTTAGCATGAAGGGTGTTAAATTTTGTCAAAGGCCTTTCTGCATCTATTGAGATAATCATGTCCTTTTTGTCTTTGGTTCTGTTTATGTGATGGATTATGTTTATTGATTTGCACATGTTGAACCAGCCTTGCATCCCAGGGATGAAGCCAACTTGATCGTTGTGGGTAAGCTTTTTGATGTGCTGCTGGATTTGGTTTGCCAGTATTTTACTGAGGATTTTCACATCGATGCTCATCAGGGATATTGGTCTAAAATTCTCTTTTTTTGTTGTTGTGTCTCTGCCAGGCTTTGGTATCAGGATGATGCTGGCCTCATAAAATGAGTCAAGGATTCCCTCTTTTTATATTGCTTGGAATAATTTCAGAAGGAATGGTACCAGCTCCTCTTTGTACCTCTGGTAGAATTTGGCTGTGAGTCCATCTGGTCCTGGACTTTTTTTGGTTGGTAGGCTATTAATTATTGCCTCACTTTCAGAGCCTGTTATTTGTCTATTCAGCAGTTCAACTTCTTCCTGGTTTAGTCTTGGGATGGTGTATGTGTCCAGGAACTCACTGATTTCTTCTAGATTTTCTAGTTTATTTGTGTAGAGGTGTTTATAGTATTCTCTGATGGTAGTTTGTATTTCTGTGGGATCAGTGGTGATATCCCATTTATCATTTTTTATTGTGTCTATTTGATTCTTCTTTCTTTTCTTCTTTATTAGTCTTGCTAGCAGTCTATCAATTTTGTTGATCTTTTCAAAAAACCAGCTCCTGGATTTGTTGATTTTTTTTTTTTTTATTATACTTTAAGTTCTAGGGTACATGTGCACAATGTGCAGGTTTGTTACATATGTATACATGTGCCATGTTGGTATGCTGCACCCATTAACTCGTCATTTACATTAGGTATATCTCCTAATGCTATCCCTCCCCTCTTCCCCATCCCACAACAGGTCTCGGTGTGTGATGTTCCCCATCCTGTGTCCAAGTGTTCTCATTGTTCAATTCCCACCTATGAGTGAGAACAAGCAGAGTTTGGTTTTCTGTCCTTGCGATAATTTGTTCAGAATGATGGTTTCCAGCTTCATCCATGGCCCTACAAAGGACATGAACTCATCCTTTTTTATGGCTGCAAAGTATTCTGTGGTGTAGATGTGCCACATTTTCTTAATACAATCTATCATTGATGGACATTCTATCTATCAACCCAATCTATCATTGGGTTGGTTCCAAGTCTTTGCTCTTGTGAATAGTGCCACAATGAACATACGTGTGCATGTGTCTTTATAGCAGCATGATTTATAATCCTTTGGGTATATACTCAGTAATGGGAAGGCTGGGTCAAATGGTATTTCTAGTTCTAGATGCTTGAGGAATCACCACACTGTCTTCCACAATGGTTGAACTAGTTTACAGTCCCACCAACAGTTTAAAAGTCATTGATATTTTGAAGGGTTTTGTGTATCTCCTTCAGTTCTGCTCTGATCTTAGTTATTTCTTGCCTTCTGCTAGCTTTTGAATTTGTTTGCTCTTGCTTCTCTAGTTCTTTTAATTGTGATGTTAGGGTATCAATTTTAGATCTTTCCTGCTTTCTCTTGTGGGGATTTAGTGCTATAAATTTCCCTCTACACACTGCTTTAAATGTGTCCCAGAGATTCTGGTATGTTGTCTCTTTGTTCTCATTGGTTTCAAAGAACATCTTTATTTCTGCCTTCATTTTGTTATTTACCCAGTAGTCATTCAGGAGCAGGTTGTTCAGTTTCCATATAGTTGTGTGGTTTTGAGTGAGTTTCTTAATCCTGAGTTCAATTTGATTGCACTGTGGTCTGAGAGACAGTTTGTTGTGATTTCTGTTCTTTTACATTTGCTGAGGAGTGCTTTACTTCCAACTATGCAGTCAATTTTAGAATAAGTGTGATGTGGTGCTGAGAAGAATGTATATTTTGCTGATTTGTGGTGGAGAGTTCAGTAGAAGTCTATTAGGTCTGCTTGGTACAGAGCTGACTTCAAGTCCTGGATATCCTTGTTAACCTTCTGTCTCGTTGATCTGTCTAATATTGGTAGTGGGGTGTTAAAGTCTCCCATTATTATTGTGTGGGAGTCTAAGTGTCTTTTTAGGTCTCTCAGGACTTGCTTTATGAATCTGGGTGCTCCTGTATTGGGTGCATGTATATTTAGGATAGTTAGCTCTTCTTGTTGAATTGATCCCTTTACTATTATGTAATGGCCTTCTTTGTCTCTTTTGATCTTTGTTGGTTTAAAGTCTGTTTTATCAGAGACTAGGATTGCAACCCCTGCTTTTTTTTTTTTTTTTTTTTTTTGCTTTCCATTTGCTTGGCAGATCTTTCTCCATCCCTTTATTTTGAGCCTATGTGTGTCTCTGCATGTGAGATGGGTCTCCTGAATACAGCATACTGATGGGTCTTGACTCTATACAATTTGCCAGTCTGTGTCTTTTAATTGGGGCATTTAGCCTATTTACATTTAAGGTTAATATTGTTATGTGTGAATTTGATCCTGTCATTATGATGTTAGCTAGTTATTTTGCATATTAGTTGATGCAATTTCTTCCTAGCATTGGTGGTCTTTACAATTTGGCATATTTTTGCAGTGGCTGATACCAGTTATTCCTTTCCATGTTTAGTGATTCCTTCAGGAGCTCTTGTAAGGCAGGCCTGGTGGTGACAAAATCTGTAAGCATTTGCTTATCTGTGAAGGAATTTATTTCTCCTTCATTTATGAAGCTTAGTTTGGATGGATACAAAATTGCAGGTTATAAATTCTTTTCTTTAAGAATGTTGAAAATTGGCCCCCACCCTCTTCTGGCTTGTAGTGTTTCTGCCGAGAGATCCGCTGTTAGTCTGATGGGCTTCCCTTTGTGAGTAACCCGACCTTTCTTTCTGGCTTCCCTTAGCAGTTTTTTCCCTTCATTTCAACCTTGGTGAATCTGACAATTATGTGTCTTGGGGTTGCTCTTCTTGAGGAGTATCTTTGTGGTGTGCTCTGTATTTCCTGAATTTGAATGTTGGCCTGCCTTGCTACGTTGGGGAAGTTCTCCTGGATAATATCCTGAAGAGTATTTTCCAGCTAGGTTCCATTCTCCCTGTCACTTTCAGATACACCAATCAAATATAGATTTGGTCTATTCACATAGTCCCATATTTCTTGGAGGCTTTGTTCATTTCCTTTTACTCTTTTTTCTCTAAACTTCTCTTCTCACTTCATTTCATTCATTTGATCTTCAATCACTGATACCCTTTCTTTGACTTGATCGAATCGGCTACTGAAGCTTGTACATGCATCACGTAGTTCTCGTGCCATGGTTTTCAGCTCCGTCAGGTCATTTAAGGTCTTCTCTACATTTTTATTCTAGTTAGCCATTCATCTAATCTTTTATCAAGGTTTTTAGCTTCCTTGTGATGGGTTCGAACATCCTCCTTTAGCTCGGAGAAGTTTGTTATTACCGACTTTCTGAAGCGTACTTTTGTCAACTTGTCTAAGTCATTCTCTGTCCTACTTTGTTCTGTTGCTGGCGAGGAGTTGCAATCCTTTGAAAGAGAAAGGGCACTCTGGTTTTTAGAATTTTCAGCTTTTCTGCTCTGGTTTCTCCCCATCTTTGTGGTTTTATCTACCTTTGATCTTTGATGATGGTGGCCTACAGATGGGGTTTTGGTGTCTATGTCCTTTTTGTTGATGTTGATGTTATTCCTTTCTGTTAGTTTTCCTTCTAACAGGTCCCTCAGAACACTTTGTTACAAGTTTCAGATCAGCTCCTTATCTGTGTGCACACATCAGTTACTTAAATTTTTTTAAGCTTCAGTTTCCTTCTGGACAAAATGAGGACAATACAATTGTTTCTATGCCTCCCACAACACCATTGTAAGGATCAAATAAAATAATGAAAGTGTAGGTGCTTTGGAAGGAATAAAGAGGTTTTATAAATGTAAGTCACTATCATTACTCAGACAGAATTATATAATCAGGAATTCCTTTTTGAGTTTATCTTCCTTTTGGAGGATGTCGAAAGGCTGATAGCTGAGCCTCTGCAGAATATAGCAATATCTTCTGAGAAACACAATGACTAATATCAGAAAACTCAGTAATTTAGTATACTTTTACTTATGCAGGTGTGGACAGAACGTCAATAAGGTCATGCATATAAAAGCCAAGTGTCCTGCTAAAACTAAAGAGCAAAGAAGGAATTGTGTTGAACAAGTGATTGTGCATATCATGGTTTTTTAATTCACAGTTCAATAATTTTTACTTTTCTATTATGTGGTATGTCTTCTCTCTCTTCCTATATATATGTGTGTTATGTGTGTAATGTATGTTATTTATAATATATATAGTTTATGTTTTATTCCATATAGCACAATTATGTTTGAAAGTCAATACATTCACAATACATTTACATTATGTTTGAAAGTCAATACATTTACACTATGTTTGAAAGTCAGCGCATTTACTAACATTTTCATATACCTTTAGGGTCTGTAAAATTCTTTTTTCTTGTTACTCTTATCATCTATCAAGTGTATGTAAGAGACAACTGTCAGTTATGGTACAGATGTATAACAGATGTTCATTTAACATCAGTGTGTGGAGATGAGTGTAGAGCCATCTTAACACTACTTCAATGCCTTATCTCTAGACAGAAAACAAGTTGGAGTAACTGTGAATGGAATGAAAAACAGAGACAAGTAAATGCCATCGGGAAATGGAGAAGTGAGGGACTCCAGTTCTTCAGTGTTTACTACAAACCAGGTACTTCTGCCCCTTTCCCCTTAGTATCCTCACCAGAAAAGAGAGATGATAATCCATACTTATTTTTAAAGAATCCCTGGGGATTAAATGTGTTAATTGAAATAAAGCAATTAGAAAATTAGCAAATCGATAGTTGGGAAGTTTGTTAAGCCTTATAAGATCTTTTTTTATTTTTTTACTTTTAAATTCAAGGGTACATGTGCAGGTTTGTTACAGGTAAATGTGTCCTGTGGGTTTGTTATACAGATCATTTCATTACCCAGGTATTAAGCCTAGTACCCTCCTCCTACCCTCCACCCTCTGATAGCCCCAGCGTGTGTTGGTCTCTTATATGTGTACAGGTGTTCTCATCATTTAGCTCCTGCTTATAAGTGAGAACATGCAGTATTTGGTTTCCTGTTTCTGCGTCAGTTTGCAAAGGATAATAGCCTCCAGCTCCATCCATATCCCAGCAAAGGACATGATCTCATTCTTTTTATGGCTGCATAGTATCCCATAGTGTATATGTACCATGTTTTCTTTATCCAGTCTATCATTGATGGGCATTTAGGTTGATTTCATGTATTTGCTATCATGAATAGTGCTGCAACAAACATCCAAGTGTGCATGTCTTTATAATGGAATGATTAATATTCTTTTGGGTACACACCTAGTAATGGGATTGCTGGATCAAAGAAATACATTTCTAAGATCTTAACAGTGCAAGATTAATGGGATGATTTTGGCTAGATTACTGATCAAATGCAAGTTTTAAAAATGCATTTTTTAATAAAAGCATGCTTTATGCATTGGTATCAGCAAGAAGTGAAAATGGGCTTAGCAAATATTGTTGCCTTAAGAACTTTTAGAACAAAGTCTAGGGAGTCTAGACTTGAACAATTTTACTTCATTCACTACCCCTTCCATCTGTTTGCTGTATATATATATGAACTCTAGACCTTGAACAGTCTAGACTGTGAGGCATGTCATGCAAAGCTTAATGAAATTGTGGATTAGAAGAAATAGTATCGGCCAGGCGTGGTGGCTCATGCCCATAATTCCAGCACTTTGGAAGGCCGAGGTGGACAGATCATGAAGTCAGGAGTTTGAGACCAGCCTGGCCAACATGGTGAAACCCTGACTCTACTAAAAATTCAAAAATTAGCTGGGTGTGGTGGTGCGCACCTGTAGTCCCAGCCACTCAGGAAGCTGAGGCAGAAGAATCTCTTGAACACAGGAGGCTGAGGTTGCAGTGAGTGGAGATCACACCACTGACTCCAGCCTAGGTGACAGAGTGAGACTCTGTCTCAAAAAAGAAAAGAATAAATATTATCTTTGAAGGCTTAAAACAGCTGAGATCTTGCCTCACTAGGTTTTACCATGACTAATATATTTCCTGATTCGTTCATATGAAGGAGGTTTTATTTCCTCTGTCCAGGAGGTCTCGGTGTCAATGGGGAAAACAGAACTTAAGTTTCATCCATACTTGAAATGCAGTTGGGGAAAGTGGGGCCCTGATGACAGGCTTGCCTATGGGTGGAAGAGTCAGTTTTCAATAGCAGATATAATGCAGAGCCATGTCTGAGAAGGCAGCAGATGAAGCAGTGTAGCAAACATGGCCAAGTGACAAATATGGACAATATGATGGAAGAACTAAGGAATTGAAGCCAAAAAATGACATGATTTCATATGGGTTTTAGAAAAATCTCTCTGGCATACATGTGGGGAACAGAATGGTGAGAGACCAACTGGAGACAGGAAAACTAATGACGGACTTGTTGAAGAGATACTTAGGGCCAGGCTGTGGCAGCAGCAGTGGGATTCTCTGGATCAGGGGTTGGCAAACTATGGCTCAGAGGCCAAATCCAGCCCATTGCCTGGGTTTGAAAATAAAGTTTTACTGGCAAACATCCACACCCATTTATTTACAAATTGTCTCTGGTTGCTTTCATTCTGCAATGGCAGAACAGAGTGGTTAGGACAGAGATCATATAGCTTGCAAAGCCCAAACTATATCACAGAAATAGTTTGCTGACCTTTTCTCTAGATGGATTCTCCCAGAATGTAGGTCTCCTCCCCCTATTAAGGCCACACTAACTCTTCAGTAAAATATTCTCAACTCTCTGAACTGCCCTACTGCCCTGGTATTTCAGCAGGAGATCACTACAAAATTCTCATCTTAAAAGCATAGACTTCTGCATGAAACTGTTTATGACACAGAAAATTAAAAAAGAATACAGACACAGAGCACCAATGGAAACTAAAAGCAATGTAAGGAAGAAATGTTTAGTGTGCTTTTGCTGTTATTCAGAGCCAAAGGGCCAAAAACACGTGTTATTTCTTGTTCAGCACTTGCTTCTATCTGTGCTAAAAGTTATTATATATTTCATGTTGTTAAAGCAAGTATCTTTTCAGTAAAATTGCCCCCCTCAGGCACTCAAACATGTGACTACACATGAACTATTTCCATTCTTTCCCCAGAGAAACAGAGCAGAGAAGGCAAGGCATGAAGTCATCTTTGGGCTAAAACACTTTCATTGAGATTTTCAGGTGATAGAAAATAGTAATCCCCCTGCTCCCATGAAGATAGAGGCTGCCTGAGGCATCCATATTCTATTCTACTAACATTCTGTATTCTAAATATTAGGTATTTATCTTTATATTACCTATGTATGTATGTATGTATGTATTTTGTTGATATTTAAAAACATTTAGGCAGGGGCAAATTGCCTCTAGGTTGCCATAGACTTCGAGAGTTCACCTGGACTTTTGGACACTCAATGTATCTTGGATCTGTTTGACAACCCCCTACCAAGTAAGTGTAAACGCTATTCTTGAGTCTCCCTATTTCTCTCTCTCTCTCCTCTCTCTCTCTCTCTCTCTCTCAATAGTTATTGATAGGTACATAGCAAGCATCTCTGTGTTGCAACCTTTGAAAATGAACAAATATGTTAGACCTGTCCCCTACCCTTGAGGAGCTTATAACTAACCCATCACGGTAAGCAGACATTAAGCAAAACAAACAAATACTATAAAGTAAAAATTGGCACAATATTCTGGTGGGAAAAAAAAAGGGTTCTAAGAAGCGTGCCAATTTCAAATACCCACAGCTTTTCCTAGCCCTTCAACCAAAATAACTCGCTTATCTGAACTACATCCACATGGTCCCCATAATACAGTCTGTCCCCCAGCCTCACACATTAGTAGCAGAAGTGAGACCCTGAATATACCTGAAAGAAACCTCTCCTCTCCAGTTTTACCATCCTCATCTGCCTAGCAGAACTTGGGGGTAATTCCATTGTGCCCACAACCCTGTGTACATCGTTCTCCACAAGAAATCCAATGAACCCATGTGATCTAAACTCTCCATCTTCTTGCTCTAACCTGGCTCTTCCATGAGGACACCATTTTCTCTGTGACTCTCTCAAGTAGAGGCTATATTTTTTTCTATACCCTCAAATTACTGGGCCTGGAAAGAGGTGGGTATCCTTCTTGCTCTTCAATGTCACTTTAATTTTTTTTCCTCAGTCCTCCAGGCCCCCAACCCCCATCCTGCCTACCACCTCACTTTGAAACTCATGCCATCACATTATAACTGCTGCTACTCTTCCTTAGTTCAGTCATCTATGGCTCCATGGTTTGCATACACCCACGTTTCAAGAATATGTGTATGTCTCTCCAATTTCAATATCCATGTAGATAATCTTGCCCTCTACCCATTTTCATGGACATATTCCATTTTGTTTTTGTTTTTGAGACAGACTCTCGCTGCATCACCTTGCTGGAGTGCAATGGCAGGATCTCAGCTCACTGCAACCTCCGCCTCCCGGGCTCAAGCAATTTTCCTGCCTCAGCCTCTTTAGTCTCCTAGGCAATTATTGCATATCCTTAAGTCTCTGATATCCCTTTACACACTACTCACTCCCAGCTCATGTGATTTTTATATCACTTAAAAAATAAGCAAGCAAGAGAGAACTTTGCCATTCTTCCACCACAAATTCTGCAAGTATGCTTAATTCTGTATCTTCATGCTCTGTCTTCAAGCTTAGTAATATGGATGAACCCTACAAGCTACTAAATTCAACCTCTTCTCATGTACTGAATTATATTCCTTCTTCCTACTCAAATAAGTTGATCTAATAATTGTCCACTTTGCCTTTAATCTTCAAATGTTAACCTTTTACTGGATAAATACTATCAGCATAAAAACCTGAAGCATTCTCCCATCAGTACCTCCATTCCATCAGAACTATCTACAATATGTCCTATCAATATTTAAGAAAAAAAATCTCACACTCTCATCTCGATATCACCCATTTTTTGTAGCTCTCTACAGGACAACGTCTCAAGTATCATCAACTCTGCCGTCTCCAATTTCTTTCCCCTGATTCCTTCTTGATGGTTCCAATCAGATTACCCCACCAATGCAGGAAAATGGCCCTTGACATCTATAAAAGCAAAGACCAATTCTCAGTCCCAATGTTGCTTTATTATTAGTTGATAACTTCTTCACTTCACTATAGTGAAGACAACACTCTCCTTCAAAGCATATTTTGCTGGTTCCTCCAATCGCTACAGCTTCTTGACATTAGTGTTTTGAGACTCAGACTTTAGACCCCCTTTCTTCTTTATCTACCTCACAAACGTATCAGGATCTTGTTTTTTTTTTTTTTTTTTTTGAGACGGAGTCTCGCTCTGTCGCCCAGGCTGGAGTGCAGTGGCTGGATCTCAGCTCACTGCAAGCTCCGTCTCCCAGGTTTACGCCATTCTCCTGCCTCAGCCTCCCAAGTAGCTGGGACTACAGGCGCCCGCCACCTCGCCCGGCTAGCTTTTTGTGTTTTTTAGTAGAGACGGGGTTTCACCGTGTTAGCCAGGATGGTCTCGATCTCCTGACCTCGTGATCTGCCCGTCTCGGCCTCCCAAAGTGCTGAGATTACAGGCTGGAGCCACCGCGCCCAGCCAGGATCTTGTTTTAAAACACCATCTATGCTCTCATGATTCCCTAATATCTAATGCCATCCCAACCACTTCTTTGAACTATAGATTCGTGTATCCATCTATTTATGAAAAATCTCCACTTGTATGTCTAACATGAATCTTAAATTTAACCAAATCATATGATTGATTTTTCCCCCTACAAATCTGTTCTTCTATTTGTATTTTCCATAAGAGAAACTGAGAACTCCATTCTTTCAGTTGCTTGGCTAAAGCCAAGAGTGAAACTTGATTTTTTGATTTATTTCTTTTTCTCACCTTCACATCCAATCCATCGGCAAGTCCATCTCTAAAATGTATCTAGAATCTGACCACTTTCACCACCATGTTTCCCCAGGATTATTGTAATAGCTGCTTAAGTGGACTTCCTGCTTCTACTCTTGCTCATTAAGAGTCTTTTTTCAACAAAGCAATGAGAATGATCCTTTAAAAATATGAGGTAAGACTATGCAATTCTTCTCAGAATGCTGCAGTAGCTTTCATCTCACAAGAAAGTCAAAGTGCCTAGGAGTCCCTAGTTGATATGCATACCACACCCTCCCCACCCCTGACTCTCTCCTTTGCTCACCTTGGTTTAGACCTCCTGCATTATTGATGCTGCTTCTTATTGATCATGTCTGGAGTACTCTTCCACACCTGTTCTAATTACCATCCCTGCATAACAAATTACCCTACATCTTATTGGTATAAAATGACAACTATTTATTTTGTTCATGATTTTACAAGCCAGGAAGGACTTCACTAGGCAATTCTTACTTGACATCTCTTGGAGAACTCAACTGAGTCTGTTAAACAGAATACCCACACCACATGTGTTCTCCCTATAATGGTGGTCTTGGAGTAGGTGGATATCTCACATGGCTGCTGGGTTGCCTCCCAGGGGGCATCCCAAGAAAACAGATGAGAGTTACATGGGCTTTGACGACATGACCTCAGATTACACTGCATCACTACCTCCCTACTGTGTTGGTTGAAGCAGTTATAATCCTGCCCAGATAAAATGGGGATTTCTTGAGATTTTTCAAAAACAGAATGTAGGGGGACACATTTCAAGATGCCCCGTGCTTCAATCCCAAATATTCTAATGGCTCTGTTACTCAATGCTGTAAGAGAAATCTTACCTGACTACCATCCTGAAAATAGCAGATCTCATACCAACTCCCATATAAACCCCCAGGCTTGCCAGCACTCTCTATTGCTGCCAGCACTTCCTATCCCCACTCCTGCTTTATTTCACACTGAAACATTTACCATGACATAATGCATGATATTTATTTGTTTATTTCATGTCTATGTTTTCCCACTACTACACATACTCCATGAAGGCAGAGGTTTTTTCCACTGTATCACCAGCACCCTTCTAGGTACTTGCCAGACAAAAAGTGTGCAATAAATACTTGTTGAATGCTGAATGAACTATAATAGCATGCTTCTGTCAATCTCATGTGATGTTCATAACTTTTGACTTTGTTTCTTAAATATTTATGTACTTGTCCTCTCTGCTACTAGAAATTAAGCTCCTCAGCCGGGCACAGTGATTCATGCCTGTAATCCCAGCACTTTGGGAGGCCAAGGTGGGTGGATCACTCAAGGTCAGGAGTTTGAGACCAGCCTGGTAAACATGGTGAAACCTGTCTCTACTAAAAATACAAAATTTAGCCAAGTGTGGTGGCACACACTTGTAATCCCAGCTACTTGGGAGGCTGAGGCAGGAGGATCACTTGAACCTGGGAGGCAGAGGTTGCCATGAGCTGAGATCACACCACTGCACTCCAGCCTAGGCAACAGAGCAAGATCCTGTCAAAAAAGAAGAAAGAAAGAAAAAGAAAGAAAGAAAGAAAGAAAGAAAGAAAAAAGAAAGAAAGAAAGAAAGGAAGGAAAGGAAAGGAAAGGAAAGGAAGGAAAGGAAAGGAAAGGAAAGGAAAGGAAAGGAAAGAAAGGAAAGAAAGGAAAGGAAAGGAAAGGAAAGGAAAGGAAGAAAGAAAGAAAGAAAGAAAGAAAGAAAGAAAGAGAGAGGATGGAAGAAGGAAAGGAAAGGAAACGAAAGGAAAGAGAAAAATCCATCTATTTATGAAAAATTCCACTTGTATGTCTAACATAAATCTTAAATGTAACTAAATCCTATGAAAGGGAAAGGGAAAGGGAAAGGGAAGGAAAGGAAAGGAAAGGAAAGGAAATTAAGCTCCTTGAGGACAACATAGAGGTGATTTTCATCTTTATGCCTCCATTTGTCTAAGAAATTGCATACAAATTGTAAATGCTCAGTAAATACTTTAATAAAAGAATCAAGATAAAAAAAGTTAATCTATACCATATATATGGTATATTAATCTGCTTGGATGGCCAAAATGAAACACCACAGACTGAATGACAAACAGTTCAGAATCAAGTTTTTGGCTGATTCAGTTGCTGGCGAGGGCTCTCTTTGTCACTTGCAGACAGCAGCCTTCTCATTGTGTCTTTTCATGGCAAAAAGAGGGAGAGCGAGCTTCTCTCTTCTTTTTCTTGTAAGGCCACCAGTTCCAATGGATTAGGGCCTCACGTGTGTGACTCATTACCTACACAAGACCTTATTTCCAAATACAGTCACATTATGGGTTAGGGTTTCAGTATATGAATTTTGGCAGGGCATGATGCAGTTTATAATATATGGTGATAAAACTGGCCCAAGTGTTCTCAGTTGTTTATTAGAAAATAGACTGTAGAAGAATAAAATTAATTAAAATAATGACATATAGCCTGAAAGTACAAATTTTCAGCTTTGATGTTTTTCCAACCAGAATTTTGCATTCTGATTTTTTGAGGATGAAGGGACCTAGCAAATTAAGTGGGCAGAATGATATCTTCTAAATCCCATTTGTGTAAGAAACAGCTGCTCACTCCTTGCTGTGTAAGTTGCCCTCAGTATGAGTGATGAGATGGGACAGTCTTGTATAAAAGTAGGTCTGCTGTTTTCTTCTCCTCCACTGATGCTGAACTACTCTCATATACAAATATTTCTCCGCAGCTTTTTTAGTCTCTTACTTCTGTCTCTTTATGCAGTTTATACTATTAAATTCCCTGCTTTTGTACCTGCTAATTTTCCAGTTTTGTATTACCAAAGCTTTGTCTTTAACTATGCGTTACTGAAAGACTATTCTTTCAGTAAGCTCTGTGTTAGTCAGAAAACGACATTCCCTGGGTCCAATTATGTTTGCAAACACTGGGTGGTAAGTGCCACTTGAAATTGATAAATTTATTGACTTCCCTTTAAACTGCTGCTAGTTTGGCAGTATCTTTGAGGTTTTGTCATAAATATCTTAAATCATTTTCCCACTTTCTGGGCAAAAAGAAAATCTGCCTAATATTAACTATTTGATAGCTGACTCTTCTTTCACAAACCTGAGGAATTAGCCCTCCAAACATGCCACGGGGTGCACTTCACAAATATTTATTTTATTAAATTTTTAACCAATTTTATCTTTTTCATTTTTTGCAAAATTTTGGGTCACAATAGCAGGCAGGAAAATGGAAGAAAAGTAATTATTTCATTTTTACTTACTGAAAATAAAATGTTTTCTTCTTCATATTTAAGCTTGAGCCGGCTGAGTGCAGTGCCTCACACCTGTAATCCCAGCACTTTAGGAGGCCGAGGGAGGTGGATCGCTTGAGCTGAGGAGTTTGAGACCAGCCTGGTCAACATGGTGAGACTCCCATCTCTACTAAAATTACAAACAAATAGCCGGGCACAGTGGTGCACAACTGTGGTCCTAGCTACTCAGGAGGCTGAGGTGGGAGGATCGCTTGAGACAGGGAGATTGAGGCTACAGTGAGCCGAGATCACCCACTGCACTCCAGCCTGGGTGACAGAGTGAAATCCTGTCTCACAAAACAAAAACAAAAACAAAACAAACAAACACAAAAAGCAAAGCTCGAGCCAGTTACAAAGAGGTAATGATGAATGCGTGTGCATGTGCGTGTGTGTGTGTGTGAGAGAGAGACGGGGGTGGGGGGAGAGAGAGAGAGAGAGAGAGAGATGGCAGGTGGGAGAAAGAGAGAGATTCCTGGATTGCAGTCTAATTGGAAAGTATAAAAATAATGAGAAACTAAAGGAGAAAGTATTCACATTATATTTTTGTGGCAAGTAGTTCTGTCCCACTAGAGGCTTTCTCACCAAGCAACCTTGTTAGAGAGAGTGTCCTTTTTATTAAATGCTCTTTGAAGTGAGAAAGCACTTTCAGATAATTGGAATTCACTCTTCTAATTAAGTTATCAGAACTGATCCCTATATAATGACACTCTAATTGAAACATTTCCAAGTTGCAAATCCAAGTATCCAAGAAATAATAACACAAATATGTCCCTTATGTTGCTCTCTTTTACCTTGAAGGCTTTCACTTTCCTTTCTATCATTCTCTCCTCTAACAACATCTCTCACTTTTCTTTTTCCTCTTCTTCTTGACACAAAGTTTCCTTAAGGATATTTTTTCTTATCTGACCTTACTAAGACAAGAATCATTTTGAAATTATAGCAGATAAACTTCACACTAAAGACAATGAATCATTAACAAAAGCATTTCCCCCCAAGAAGCCCAATGAAACACTGCTTGATCTTTTTAGTTTATATTTGTTTCTTCCTTGACATTTGTGCAATTTTTGCCAACACTGGCTACTTTTGCCACATCAAGCTGTCTTATTTTAGCCACGTCTCTTAACTTCTCTGGGTTACACAATCCTCAACAGGAGACGCTAGAAGGATTAGATAATCTCTACTATCTCCCCTAGCTCAAAATTTTACCATTTTTTTACTGTGGTGGTGTGCATGCAGTGAGAAGGGGTAGTGAGCTTGCAAAGACTCAGTTCAATGAGAGAGGCTGAGCTTTCACTTCCAGCTGATCCTCCATTAGCTTCTTCCAAATGTTATTTTAATCTTTTATTGACTTGAATTTGCTTTTCCCTTTATTCATCTTTCTCCAGTGACTTCATACATCTGTAATATATAATTCCATAGTCTTCGGGTTCATTATTCTTCATATACTTCACTCAAGCAGTCAACATGAATAGGGTACATTGTAAAAGATACTCATTTAGGTCAGTATTTACTAAATATTTGGCATAGAAAGTAGTAATATAATTTGGTAGTATCCAAATAAATTTATTCTAAAATAGCATTCCTATGATTTTGTCTGGCAGGATAAAAATTATTTAATGATGGCTTTGAACACATCTATTAAATAGAATCTTGAGCCACAGTCTAGGTCAGAGCAAATTTTAAAAAAGGAATTTTATATCCACTCTTGCTGACAGCACTAGATTTTTAGGAACAAGTAAGAGAACACAGAGCAGAGAGGTGGGAAAAGGAAGGCAATAATCTCTCATTTCCCGGCTGAAAGGTGACCATTTTTTTTTTTTTTTTTTTTTTTTTTTTTGAGACGGAGTCTTGCTCTGCCACCCAGGCTGGAGTGCAGTGGCCGGCTCTCAGCTCACTGCAAGCTCCGCCTCCCGGGTTCACACCATTCTCCTGTCTCAGCCTCCCGAGTAGCTGGACTACAGGCGCCCGCCTCGTCGCCCGGCTAGTTTTTTGTATTTTTTTAGTAGAGACGGGGTTTCACCGTATTAGCCAGGATGGTCTCGATCTCCTGACCTCGTGATCCGCCCGTCTCGGCCTCCCAAAGTGCTGGGATTACAGGCTTGAGCCACCGCGCCCGACCATTTTAATGATGTTTTTGTTAACTTAAGTGACAGAGGCCATGCTGCCAAGACTGGTTCTAATGACATATTAAGCTTGCTAATGGTCCACCTGGCTCCTTGTCCCTCACTCTTTTTAACTTAGCAGATGTGGCCACTAAACTACTACCGTTATTTTCAACTTCTACCACATGAACTGAGAATTAATTCTTGGGAAGCAGGGAATATTAAGAACATTAATCAGATTTATCCAGTTGGACTTATTGGCAAGTCCAACTTGCTATGTTTGGTCATCCAGTTGTTAAACTCCTATTTTCCTGCCTTAGCATCCAATTCTTGGATTCCAATCCCTGCTGTCATAACTACCATTTCTATGGCTCTGATTTATTGGTGAATCTCCTTGAAAGATTCCGATGCCAATTTTTATCAGAACACACCCTTTTGTGTTCATGTACCTCCACCAGTTCTTTTCTTTTTGTACACATATTAAACCTACCAATTTAGAACTTATTACCTCCTCAGCCCTTTTTCCAGATTCACAAGCTTGCATTGTTCTTAGCTTAATTCATTCATTTTCCCTCCCATGATTTCATGATTTTTTGTGCCCCAAAATAGAATTCCATTGTATGTATATACCACATTCTCTTTATCTTTTCATTCATTACTGGTCACTTAGGTTGATTCCATACCTCAGCTACTGTGATTAATGCTGCAATGAACATGGCACTGCAGGTATCCCTTTGATATACTGGTTTTCTTCCCTTTGGATAAATATCAAGCAGTGGGATTGCTGAATTGTATAATAGTTCCATGTTTAGTTTTTGAGGAAACTTACACTGTTTTCCAGAATGGCTGCACTACTGCACTACTTTAAAATCTCACTAAAAGTGTATGCATTCTTTTTTCTCCACCTCCTCACCAACATCTGTTGCTTTTTATCTTTTTGATAATAGCCATTTTAACTGGGGTATGGGGATATCTCATTGTGGTTTTAATTTCCATTTCCCTGATGATTAGTAATGTTGAGCATCTTTCCATACTTCTGTTGGCCATTTGTATGCTTTCTTTTGCGAAATGTCTGTTTAGATCCTTTGTCCACTTTTTAATAGAAATATTTGCTTTGTTTCATTGTTGATTTGTTTGAGTTCCTTGTATATTCTGGATATTAGTCCCTTATAAGATGAATAGTTCACAAATATTTTCTCCCACTCTACAGATTGCTTCTTCTCTCTATTGATTGTTTCCTTTATTGTACAGAAGTTTTCAGTTTAATATAGTCCCATTTGTCCATTTTTATATCAATACCATGCTATTTTGTACCTAGAGCCTTGTAATATATTTTGAAGTCAAGTAATGTAATGTTTATACCTTTGTTCTTTTTGTTCAGGATTGCTTGGCTCTTTGAGGTTTTTGGTTATGTGTTTTGGTTCCTTGTGAATTTTACAGTTATTTTTTCTAATTCTGTAATTGTTGTATTTTCATAGGAATTGCATTGAATCTGAAGATTGCTTTGGGCAATACGGTCATTTTAACAATATCAATTTTTCTAATCCACGAGCACAGGATATCTTTCCATTTGTTGGTGTCCTCTTCAATTTCTTTCATCAGTGTTTTGTAGTTTTTGTAGACGAGATCTTTCAACTCCTTTACTACATTTTTTCTGAGAGGTTTTTTTTTGTAGATATTGTAAATGGGATTGCTTTCTTGATTTCTTTTTCAGCTAGTTTGTTATTGGTGTGTGTAAAAATGCTACCGACTTTTTATGCTGATTTTGTGTCCTGAAACTCTCCTGAATTTATTAGTTCTAAGAGCTTTTTGGTGGAGTCTTTAGGTTTTTCTATATATAAGATCATGTCACCTGCAAAAAAGAAAAATTTTACTTCCTCTTTTCTAATGTAGATGCCTTTTATTTCCTTCTCTTGCCTGATTTCTCTGGTAAGAGCCTCCAGCAATAAGTTAAACAAGAGTGGCGAGAGTGTGCATCCTTGTCTATAAAGGGCATTTAGCTGTATTTATTCTATAGTGTTTCAAGTAACCCAACATCTCTGATTGGGTATTTGGTTCTTATTTTCCTTAATATATTTTTTTTAATTTTCCTGCCTGATTTTGCTAACACCAAAGAAAGTCAGCTATGACACTGGAAATGGCCACATATGATTAGACACTTACAACAGACTGAATTTGAGTAGGGAGACAAAAATCTTTCTTCCCCACTGGGAGTTCTCAAGGGCTGGTATTTTCAAGATCTCTCTACTTTTCTCTGGTCTTCTATTTCTTATCTTTAATGATCCTTGTGAACATATTCGAGCTGTTTTTCAATTTAGACTTCTTTGATTCCAGCTCTTCTACTTCTTCACTGTGAACTTGAGTATGGTTCTTAAGCACTCTGTGCCTCAGTTTCATGATCTAAAAATTGTTATAAAGTTCACACCTACCTCATAAGACCTCTGTGAGTATTAACTGAATCAATGAATTAATATGGTTAGAAATGTACATGGCACATAGCAAGCAGTGGCTGAGTGTTGGTGTCACTAATATTGTAGATGGGCACATCTATCTGCCTTTGCCACACTAAAGTATCTAGTTTCAAATTCATGGAATCTCCTAGACACTTATGCCCTCTCTATCCATTGTTTACCTAAGGTAAGACCTCATTTAAATCTATCATAAGGCCAACATTCAAACACTTCAGTCTCAGAGTTGGTGTCACAATTAAAGAAAGAAATAGGATGGATTAACCTCCCATAGAGGTAGATAAGCCAATAAAGAATACCAAAAATAATGTGCCAAATACACATTTTAAATATTTTATATGAACTATTGAACTAGAAGGAAATAAGAAAAATCCTTGGACTCCAGAAATGACTAGAAAGCATCCAGGAAAGTAGGCATATCCTGAATCCATGTTTGTCCAATTGCATGTATGAATTCCTCATGGCTAAAAGTGAGTCTTGACAGGCATAACAAGAAATAAGAGATAAAGCTAGTGCCCATGAAAGATGGGAGTCATAAAAGGGAACATAAAAATGTAAATTAGAAAAAAAAACACAGTTCCCCACCAGCAGCCTGCCCGGATAGTAATTTGTATGAAAATGCAAATTATAAAAGGATACTAATAGAATATTATTTTTACTCAAAGTGACTAAACTTGATATTTTCAGGAAAACATGAATATGTAGTAAGTCTATAAAGAAACTAAGGGAATGGTTAATCATTCAGGACAGGGGTTTCCTGCAAGGTATATATATGTGGAAGGTAATCCAGACAGCGTGGGGAACACAATGAGCCTCAAATATATCAGTGTAATGTTTTAGTTCTTCAACTGAATAGTGAATGCATAGGTATTTGTTTCAATATTATCATTTCAAATCTCTCTCGACATATGCTACATCAATTATTTTAATCATAAAAAAAGAAAAATAAAGAACGTATCTACAAAATAAGTAATTTCAAAATACCACAAATTCCTTCAGTGTTTTTCAAAATCTTAAAAGCGTTACAGGCTGGGCGCGGTGGCTCACGCCTGTAATCCCAGCACTTTGGGAGGCCGAGGCAGGCAGATCACCTGAGGTCAGAAGTTTGAGACCAACCTGGCCAATATGGTGAAACCCCGTCTCTACTAAAAATACAAAAATTAGCCAGGCGTGGTGGCAGGTGCCTGTAATCCCAGTTACTTGGGAGGCTGAAGCAGGAGAATCGCTTGAACCCGGGAGGTGGAGGTTGCAGTAAGCCAAGATTGCACCACTGCACTCCAGGCTTGGGGAAAAGAGCGAGACTTCATCTGAAAAAAAAAAAAAGAAAAAGAAAAAAAATCTTTTTGAAATCTTAAAAGCAAGCCCACAGTCACACGAACTTCACCATTCTGCTGTTATTAAAACCCTGTTAGTAGAGGCCTGGTGAGGTAGCTCATGCCTATAATCCCAGTACTTTGGGAGGCCGAGGCAGTGGATCACTGGAGGTCAGGAGTTTGAGAGAAGCCTGGCCAACATGGTGAAACCCCATCTCTATTAAAAATACAAAAATTAGCCAGGTGTGGTGGCAGGTGCCTGTAATCCCAGCTACTCGGGAGGCTGAGGCAGGAGAATCACATGAACCCGGGAGGTAGAGTTTGCAGTGAGCAGAGATTATGCCACCACTGCATTGCAGCCTGGACAGAGCGAGACTCCATCTCAACAACAACAACAACAACAACAACAACAAACAAACTATCAGTAGAGGAAGAATCTGAAGGAGAGTCAGTCAAACAAAGCAGCAGCAAGGAAGCTGGTTAGGAGCTAAACCAATCACTGAGCTGCACTGGGGAATTGCAATCCATTCTCCCTTCTCTTAGACTAGCCCAACACCCAAAGTCTCTCTGAATTGCTCTCCCTCCCCCACCATCTGTTTTTTAAGCGGACTATTCAGGAAAAACTTCCTTCCTCTTTCTGCATTGGGGATTTGGGGAGATTTGTCCTCACAAATACAAGATTCACTTTAACTTGTGGTGCTTCTATAAAGACTGTCAACATTCCCAGATAAATAATTAGTTATTTCTTTCCGATTTAATTCATGTATTTAACAAATATTTACTAATCACCTACTTCATGTCAGACACTGTTATATGTGCAAGAATAGAATGGAAAACAAAATACAGTCCCTGGCTATAGGCATTTTACAATTCAGTGGCTAAAATGGGCCAAAAATGAAGAAAAAACAAAACTCCATGAACACACATGTGCTCTAGGATGAAAAATAGCCCAGAGTAAAAGAGTTCAGACCAGTAGGGGTGGCTATTGTAGACAGGCTGATAAGTAAGTTATTTTCATTTCTAGGAAGGAGACTTTTGGACAGAAACTTGAATAAAATGAGACAACAGTTTATGTGTTCTAGACTGAGTGAATACAAGGTACAATGGCCTGGGATGGGAACTTACTCAACCTGTTTAAGAAGTATCAAGAGGCCGGGCGCGGTGGCTCAAGCCTGTAATCCCAGCACTTTGGGAGGCCGAGACGGGCGGATCACGAGGTCAGGAGATCAAGACCACCCTGGCTAACACGGTGAAACCCCGTCTCTACTAAAAAAAATACAGAAAACTAGCGGGCGAGGTGGCGGGCGCCTGTAGTCCCAGCTACTCGGGAGGCTGAGGCAGGAGAATGGCGTAAACCCGGAGGCGGAGCTTGCAGTGAGCTGAGATCCGGCCACTGCACTCCAGCCTGGGCGACAGAGCGAAACTCCGTCTCAACAAAAAAAAAAAAAAAAAAAAAAAAAAGAAGTATCAAGAAAGTCAGTATTGCTGCAAATGTGTGAGCAAAGGAGAGAGAGCCAAGTGATGCAGCCATTGTGGTCTCAGGGGCCGGATCCTAAAGCAGGACATCTTAGCACAAGGCAGGAACCTTGAAGTTTATTACAGTGGGATGAGAAGACATTGAGTAGTTTTGAGCAAGGAAGCTATAGATCATGTTTTATATTTCAAAGGTTGGTATGTTGGGGGCAAACAGAAGGCTTGGTAAGAGGGCAGCAGCAGGACTAGTTCAGAAGGTATAGTACAAATCTAGGTGGGAAAGAACAGTACCTTGGACTATGCTATAGCAGTGGAGTTTGCCAGAGTTTTTGTGTGAATGTACAGTGAAGGCGGCGTATATGAGATGTGTTGCTCTCCAGTGCAAGAAAAAGAGAGGCAGCAAGGATAAAGGGAAGATTCTGGTGTATCAGGGTTGGAGTGATGCTGTAGATGGGCATAGGAAATACTGGGAGACAGGGAAGCTGAGGAGGGTGGGTCAAGAGATCAGTTGTGGCAGGTGAAATTTGATCTGAGCCCAGTGGAGCCATCACCAGGAGCCTAAATTCAGGGCAGAATTTTGACTGGAGATAAAATTTTGGGAATCTTAAGAACTGAATTGCACTGTAGCTGGTCCGACATGGAAAGATCATCTAATTAATGCAGTGCCTAATAAGGGCACTGCAACATTATATAGATCAGGAGAAGGAGGGTGAACCATAAAAGAGACAAAGATCAAGTAGACAATGAAGTCAAAGGAAAATGAAAGTGGAGAGATCAAGTAAAAAATGTGCCAAGGCCAGGTACATTGGCTCATGCCTGTAATCCCAGCAGTTTGGGAGGCTATGGGTGGATCACTTGAGGCCAGGAGTTCGAGACCAGCCTGGGCAACATGGCAAAAGCCTGTCTCTACTAAAAATACAAAACTTAGCTGGGCATAGTGGCATGTGCCTGTAGTCCCAGCTACTCATGAGGCTGAGGCACAAGAATGTCTTAAACCCGGGAGGCAGAGGTTGCAGTGAGCCGAGATTATGCCACTGTACTCCAGCCTGGGCAACAGAGTGAAACTCTGTCTCAAAAACAAAACAAAAACAAACAAGCAAACAAACAAAAAGTATTGAATGGTTTTATCTATGTTAAAAACATCTTAAAGATTAAGGGAGATGAGGCCGGGCACGGTGGCTCAAGCCTGTAATCCCAGCACTTTGGGAGGCCGAGACGGGCGGATCACGAGGTCAGGAGATCTAGGCCATCCTGGCTAACATGGTGAAACCCCGTCTCTACTAAAAAATACAAAAAACTAGCCGGGCGAGGGTGGCGGGCGCCTGTAGTCCCAGCTACTTGGGAGGCTGAGGCAGGAGAATGGCGTAAACCCGGGAGGCGGAGCTTGCAGTGAGCTGAGATCCGGCCACTGCACTCCAGCCTGGGTGATAGAGCGAGACTCCGTCTCAAAAAAAAAAAAAAAAAAAAAAAGATTAAGGGAGATGAAGGCTGATAATTGACCACTAGTTTTGACAATGATAAAATCAATGGTGACCTTGAAAAATGGGTTTCCCTTTTGTGCATGGACAAGTACTTGCATGTAATGTGTTTGAGAAAGAATGAGTTGAGGAAGCACAGGCAGTGAGTCTAGACAGCTCTCAGTGCAATCTAAGGATTGCCTGCCATTACTGATCCAGTGGAAAGAGGAAATCTGATGACATAATTGCTGGAGCAAAAAAGCTTTGAGTAGGAAAAGTGGGATGGGGACTAGGACCCAAGTGATCCAGTCAGCCTTAGGAAGGAGTAGAAAAGTCCATCCACTGTAAGAGGAAGAAGGTAGAGTAAGTGGGATGGCTATAGAAACATGCAGAGAGGTAGAGGGATGGTGGAGAAATGGAGGCGTACTCATCTGACTGATGCTATATTCACAAAGAAAGAAAAATGGAAAATGGTATTTAATCTGGGAAAGGAAATAAGTGTGTATGCTAACGGAGATAGGAATGCTGAAAACAAAACAAAAGGTTAATAGATTATATACACACTTCTTGCTAAATTAATGTTTGTAATTTTAACTTTGCAAGTAAATACTGTGCTTCGCCTGGGATTTTTTTTTTTTTTCAGGTGCCTTATCTATTTAGCGAAAAAGAAATATTGGCCTAATTACTTCATGTTTCCATATTCATTACATCTGTCTATCCCCAAACTGGAAAGCAGTATAGCTTTAAGCATACGAAGGAGTCTGGTGAAATCAACCATGACAGTTGGGATAAGATAAAGATTAAGATTGAATATTTGCATGGGGTCTCTATGTGAAGCTAAGTGAGATTCTAACAGCCCTGAATATGCATGAAAAACTGATGGCTAAAGTCACCCAAAAGTTAATTTGCATGAGGCTTGGGGATCTGCTGGCAATACATTTTTTCCTCAGGGAATAAGCGAGGCGTGATAACTTGACTTAATCCCATCGTTGGAGTGGATAAAAAATAAACTCTGAGCAGAGCATGGTATCTTTATTCATTTACTTAAATTTGTCACTCAACCTGGTTTTTTTGGACTATTATCTAAGTCTGACAGTGAGCCAGTGTAGGCACATATGAAATGAGGAAATAAAGAAATGTATCTAATACAGCCAAAATACTTAGGATGCCTCCAATAGTGTATCACCACCAAGGCCCAAAGAACACCAGGGAATAATCACCACCTAGCAAAGTGAGCACATACAAGATTTTCATGGGATTTCTCATAAATAATTATGTGGATATTGACTCAGTAGGGAGCCTGAGGGCATCCTAATTAGGTTGGAGCATGAACTGGTATAACTGAGGACATCTACTTTAGGCCCTGGAGACATTAAGATTTTATTAGAACTCTAAATGAAATTTTGATTAAACAATATTCATGGTAAACTATAGGTAGAGGTAAGTTAAACCGAGAACATTTTGGGTGTCCTATGTGGAAGACACTACATGCTGGGTTGGAAGAGTGTGATGTAGGACACAGGTTTAAGGACACAGAGTATGCATTAGATACGGAACTGTGTTTAAGAAGTTAAAAGTGTAGGCTGTGTTCAAGAGATATGCTATGTGAATTATATATCTAAAAATCATTAATGTATGCCAGAAGGAGACTGCATCAAGTTAGGATAAATTGACTATTTGAATAGAAATGATCAAACCTGGACTTGAATTCAACTCTTGACTATAGAGAAGTATTTCCTGTTGACATACCAGGAATAATATGCAGATTTCTAATGCTGACCATTAACAGTCTTTGAATAAACCTGTTCACAAGGCTAGTAATCAGATCTATCTATACATTTTCCCAAGATATCCAGATATCCAAAGATACTACTGTGGATCCTTGATGTTATATATCTATAACTAATAAAGATTTTACTTACACACACACAGACAAAAGTTATTTTTGATCCCCATACAAAATGTGTAGGATAAATAGCAACTATTTTGTTATGACTCTTTTATAGAGAGTTTAGGTGACTTGGATCAGATCTGAGACAATAGACTCAAGCATTATTCATATCCCATTACACTGCATGGTTTTCTGTTCCCAGCTTTAAAGTTGCAGCCAGATTTTTAAGGTTTTTATGCTCTAAAATGTCAACCATGTTAAAAGCTTGAGGGGCCTCAGAAGTATTAATCCTAATAAAACAGTTAAGTGTTAGTTATAAAATTAAATAAGAGTTTAATAGTTTCTCTTTTAGGTCTGTACCAAAAGAAATGTGTATCTTCATCAAAAGACATGAAAAATAATTTTCATAACATCATTATCCAAATGCCCATCAACTGTTGAATGTATAAATAGATGGGGTTATATTCACGAAATGCATCATTATACAGCAATGAGAGTGAACAAACTACGATTTATGCAATGATATGGACTAATTTAACGAATACAATGTTGAGCAAAAGAGGCTAGAAACAAAACAGTAGATTCATTTCTATTATGCTGTTAAAAGTAAAGACAGTAGTTACCCTGGGTAATGGATAGTGACACGAAGGAAGCCCAAGGGTGGGGAATTTCTGAGGTGCTGGCCATGCTTTCTTTGTGCAAATTCATTTACTTTGTGTTTTCTTTGTAAAAATAATGCGGTACATTTAAGACTATATATTTTTATATGCATATTAGGCTTCAATAATGAGCGTAAAAAATTAAAAAGAGTTCTGATTTAATTGGTAAACACTAGAATGTTCTAGCAATAAAAGTTAAGACATGTTCTGATGTAGGCCTGAAAACTACTTCAGAGAAACCACCATGGGTGGGAAAACTAAACTTCAAATAAGAAGTGAGATCCTGACACCAAGTTAGAAATGAAAAACTTGGTTTAATCTAGTATTTTAAAATGTGCTGAACAAGAACTGGGGTAAGCAATTCTCAGAAACAAATTAACTCTTACAATTAACAATCTGGCAGTCATGTTATCCAAATGAGGAAAAAAACCAAACCTGCAAGGAATGCTTAACCAAACCACAGTCAACATGGATGAGGGAATGCTGGTTTGCTTGAAGCAGATATATCCATCAGTGTACATGGCACATACTATCTGACCTACCTGATAAAATAACTCGTTTATAAAGAAATGATCCCAAAAGGGGGGGGGCCTCTATGAGGCTAGCAAAAGACTGCTAATTGGTGAGACGGGCTCTGATCCAACTCTCTTCATAAAGGAAATGGCTGTGGCTTACTGATTCCATTCTACCAAAAGCCTGGTGAACTAAGGTGAACTAAAGGATCTTTAAAGTAAGACTAATGTAAATTACAGGGGTGACATGAACTTCTAAGTGCCCACGGTATTGATGCCATTTTAAATCAATAGAGGTTGATAAACACTCTTTGAGGAATCTCTACTGTGCCTTTTTATAAGGCAGCCAGGTCACAGTGGAAAAAAAAAAAAAACTAAGATAAGAAGACTCGTTAGGGGAGGAAGTATTGTTCTTTATGGCTTCCTTGAAGTTTCATTATAGATACACCACACATACATACACACAAACACACACACACACTCCTCAGGTACAAACATATTAACGCAAATAGGTGTACATAAATTTCACATTGCCATAACTTATCATGATTCCAAGATAATTAACTTTTTACTACCATATTCATGCCAAGCATCTATGTGACCTTTTGTATCCCAGTAGTTGCTCAGAAACCATAGCCCCTTGAAGGCCAATGAACCCGTCTCCATGTGCCAAAATATGATCCTTCCCAGGTTACATGAGACCCCACAACATGTATGACCTTCCTCAGTGTGATGGCAAGCAGGCAAAGACATCCAACTTTGCTGTGCGGAGAAGTAATGTTGCCAGATAAATACAGGGTGCCCAGTTAAATTTGAAGTTCAGATAAATACCATATAATTTTTAGTATAAGTGTGGCTTGTGCAATATTTGGGACATAAGCATAATTTAAATATCAGATTCAAATTTAACTGGGTGTCCTTTATTTTTATTTGCTAAATCTGGTAACTCTACAGGGAAGAGTTCAGGCAATTCATACCTGAACCAACCAATCAAATTAGGGGAGTAAAGAGGGCAATGTGAGACCTATCCCACACTTTCTACATTTTCTACCAGCTGCAAGTGAAGTAGAATTTAAAAATAAGCTCTTGCTAACTACTTCCTAGCCTGTGGTTTGGTAATTTGGTAAAATGCCTTTTTCACATGCATTATATTTTGTTGGCAAATTGGAGAAGGAAAACAGCTTAATTGCCAGTTGAGATTACATCTTTCCTCAGGCATAAATCGCCCAAACAGATCAACCATTGTCACAAACACTGATGAAAAACAAAAACAAAACAAAACAAACAAACAAAAAAAAAAAAAAAGGAAGAAATCTCTGGTGCTGCTAAGTATCTGGTAACTTTACAATTAATAACAAAAATAATGGAGGTTTGATGGAATTTGTATTTGGGACCTCAGGATTAAACCACATTACTGGGAGGCACTAAGATGTACCTAAATAACATAGGCATTATTTATAACATCAGTATCTCATAACATTTAAACTTTAAATTCATGCTTTGCTTTTAACATTCTGTTGTTGCTTCTAGCATCATTTATGAGGTGTAAATGAACTAGCTGGAAAAAAATTACTTTATTACTTTTCCCCCTTTGGAGTTCTTTAACATTTTTTTATTATGATATGACTAAAAAGAAAAGAGCATGATTTGCTAACACAGGAACCTACAAATAAAAGTAGCTTCCTGTAAATGAAGGTGAATATACTGCACTTCAGTAATGCTCACATTGTTCAAAGCATTTTAGAATTCTTGTGGAATCACCATTGTACCGCACCTGAAATTCTTTTGACTAGTCTTGGCATTTTCTCCATTTAAGAATATATTTCATGTAATGAGTGATTAAGTCATTTAGAATTATGCACAGCAAATAGGTTTAATCTAGGTTGGTAATACGGTGTTTGGCTAAAAATACTTGGTAGGAAAAAAAGATATTGACCAGGAATCTGACCCTAAACAGCAATGCCAAAAGTGTTACACTAATATAGGCATATGATGACATCATTTTAAATAACCAGTTCTGAAGGAATTTTCAAATATGGTTTTCAAAGTGTTTCATATAAATACGTCATGTATCCACCATTACAGTATTGTACAGAATAGTTTGACTGCCCTAAAAATGTCCTGTGCTCCTCCTGTTTATCTCTTTTCTCATCAGCTTTGAAAAGACTCAGACAAAGCTCGGCTTTGTCTGAGCTTCAGGCAACCACTGCTCTTTTTATTGTCTTTACAGTTATGCCTTTTCCAGAATGCCGTTTAGTTAGAGTCATATAGTTAGTATGAAACTTGATGGCTCATTTCTTTTTTTTTTACAAAATAGTATTCCATTTTGTGGATGTGCCAGGGTTTGTTTCTCTATTTCACTATTGAAGGGTATCTTGCTGCTTGAGAATTACGTTTTTAACTACAAAATGATGGTGATTTCTTTTAAAATTTCACTTCAAGAAATCATCCCATGTTCTGAAACTTTGTTGTTTCTTTTTTTTGTCTTAGAAATGGTATTTATTCACCTGGCTATCATTTATAACAAATTTTAATAGTCCAGAGTACAAGGTTGAAACTTGTTGTAGTGAGATATTTTTATTACATTGTGTTTCTGCCACACTCTCAGCCTCTACCAAACTCTCACAGACATACAACTGGGGAAGAAATACTTTATTGTTAATTCCTTTATGTTCTCATTCTATCCCACTTCCCCATTTTTACCATCTCTCGGGGAACTATCACCATAACTTCTAATTGAATTTTCTCACTCTGGACTTCTCCTCTCCAAAATATTCTCTACACTTCTGCCAGTTACCTACCTAATATGCCAGTCGTAACACTTCCTGGTTTAAAATTCTGCAAAGATACTCCATTGTCTTCAGGATGAAATCCTGAGATGGAAACACAGCATCAAGTTCTTTTCTGATGAGGTCCATGCCTCCTCATCATCCTATTATCCTCTGCTTCTATAACTCTGAACTGCATTTGGAACCCCAATTGAGCTTCTGTTCTGTTCACTTACTGCTTCTGCTTCTAAATGTTCTCCTTCTCCTTTATCTTTTTGTTTTCTTACCAACACAGATGTCTTTTCCAGGAAGCACTCCTTTGAGCCATCACAGTGTTTTGCAAAATTTTACTTCTCTTTAGGCTTCTTAGAACTTCTCCTTGGGAGAAGATACTGGAAGTTTTATATTTCCAGTGGCTAGTCAATACATTTGACTCCATGTCCTATCTCTTATACAAAATTGATTTTCATACTCCTAAAATTCTGTGTGGGAGCTTAACCAGTCACAACAACAAGAAGAAAATAATTACATACCTAATCAATGTAAACTGCTTGTCAATATTCAGGGATAGTTGATGTATGTTTTCATTCAGTTCTCACAGTTTTACCAGTAAGTATGCATTGGTAGTCTGTCTCACAAAAAGATGTTCATAGTGTCTTCAGCAAATAAAAGGTGTATTTTTTGTCACATAACAAGAAAGCCCAAATACTGACCCCCCAGGACTGGTACAGTGGCTTCAAGGTGCCATCAGTGACCCAGACGATTTTATCTTTTTGTTTTAACATCTGTAGAGCATGGCTTCCTTTCTCATGGTCACAAAATGGCTGCTTCACATTCATTTTCTATCTCCCCTTCCAGCATAAGAAAGCAATGAGGGGAGGGGGTGCAATCCACAGAGGGAAAGCAAAACTTACTAATAAGTTCCCAGAAATTTTTAAAAATCTCAGTACCCAGAACTGGTCGAGGAATTGGGAAACGTAACTAATCATGATGACATTCTGAGCAAAGTCAGCTCTCTATTAGTTTGCGTGGTTGGGGTTGGGGCCAGGGGCAAACATGAATACCAGTTAAGTAAGTAGCAATGCTTGGCACAGAAGATTAAGCAACATTGCTATCCCCAAGTGAAGTTATTTGTCCCATCAGTCCAAATGATGGGTGTATGACTATAACCCCCATATCTAGACAGAGGTCTGTTGTTCTCAGATATTTAATTAATGCAAGGTGATATCCATGGATTCATAAAATATAGATGTTAACTCATTATAAACCTGCTGCGGTTTTCTTGCATAGGGAGAGTGTTTAATAGGATAACAGATTGAGGCATCAACTGATAGTTTCAAGGGTATATTTTTGGAGTTAGAAAAGCTCAGTTTTGAAATTAAACCTCTCCATTCCCCAAAACAAATGTTAGACAAATACTTTGTCATCCATCCCAGTCGCCTGGAGCCTTAGAACTGGGAAAAAATCCACAAATGTAAACAGTCATGCAACTGTTTTGTCCCATTCGTGTGAGAAGATGCTCATTATACAATAGAAAAAGACAGTAAAACAAATGCATGTAAAATAAATTGATTGGTGTTAGGACTATATTGTATGTGCAGCAAACCAAAACTTACTTATAAATGAAGACAATGAAGCCATTTTCAAAGAGAGCTGAAGGTAATTTCCAGTAATGGATTGACCTGGTGAAGAAAAACACAATATAACAAAACTAATTTTATATTGAAAAGGGAGGGAAAGCTGGGGAATAACCTCTCATTCGATTCTTTTTTGCACTATAATCACATAGTAAATACATAATGTAATGGTGTTTCAGATCATGTTCAGATTTTTATAAAACTTTGTAACACTTTCTGAAATTTTTCTGAGCTTTTGAGATTAGGTAGAGCTGGAGAAAATGCCCTTTATTCACTTCTCCAGAGCACACAGATTACGATTAAATACAGTTGATATATATTTCTTTCTTTCTTTTTTTTCCAAGACACAGTCTCACTTTGTTGGCCAGGCTGGAGTGCAGTGGCACGATCTCGGCTCACTGCAACCTCCATCTCCTGGGCTCAAGCAATTCTGCTGCCTCAGCCTCCCGAGTAGCTGAGATTACAGGCGTGTGCCACCACACCTGGCTAATTTTTGTATTTTTAGTAGAGATGGGGTTTCACCATGTTCGCCATGCTGGTCTCGAACTCCTGACCTCAGGTAATCTGCCTGCTTTGGCCTCCCAAAGTGCAGGGATTACAGGCATGAGCCACCATGCCAGCCAACACATATTTCTTTTAAAAAAAAAAAAAAAAAACTGTTAAATTTTTGGTCATTATATAAATGCATACACCAAAATATGCTTTCAGTGATTTTTCTCCACTATATGGTAGAAATCATGGAGGGAGGGGAGAGGAGGACTTTTGTTTTCTGTAATGTAGTCTTTTATTATTAAAAATGTGTTACCTAAAGAAATTCTATATGTACGCAGCTCTTTATTCCACCATTACAGAAAAGTGGTACCACTTCATGTATCTTCATGTGTCCTTCGAACAGTGTGGTACAGATTAGAAGAGATGATTTAAGAAACATAGTTATAAGCAACAAACACGGCTTGGCATTTTTATTTTAAAAATTAGCTTGAAGCAGCCAGTCATTTTACAATGCCTAAGCAACTTAAGCCCTTCACAATTCTATTGCTAAAAATTTTAGAACAGTAGAATTTATTTTAAAACTATTTCGACATCTCACTCAACTCAGAAAACTCTCAACTTTTCAATTTAATAACTTATTATCAAGATTCTATAATTAAAAGTACTGAGATGCCAGGAAGTTAATAAAGTATACAATATAAGCACACTGAAGAATGAAAAATTTTATGGCTTTTATGCACAAAGCACTTGAGGCTAATTATTTCCAGACCAGCTAGTGAATGGAAAGTTGTCCTAAGAGAGTACTTAACTTCTATGACCTAGGGTGATCTCCTCTTATTCAGAATCTGTGATGTTGCCTCCAAGCTAGTTCTCTTAGGGTTTTTTTTTTTTTTTGAGACAGACTCTCACCCTGTCACCCAGGCTGGAGTGCAATGGCATAATCTCAGCTCACTGCAGCTTCCACCTCTTGGGTTCAAACGATTCTCCTGCCTCGGCCTCCCGAGTAGCTGGGACTACAGGCGCCCGCCACCATCCCCAGCTAATTTTTGTATTTTTAGTAGAGACAGGGTTTCACCATGTTGGCCAGGCTAGTCTCCAACTCCTGACTTTATGATCTTCCCACCTCGGCCACCCAAAGTGCTGGGATTACAGGCATGAGCCACCATGCGCGGCCAGGGTTTTTAACCTTTCTGAACTCACAGAAAAATCGAATGAATTAATTTTTAAGTTTTCACTAAACTATGTCCTTTCACCACTTCAGCTTACAATATACAAGGCCAGAACAAAAACGTGAAAGCTGATTTTCCAGAACTGCCCGGTATGTCCACTTGTAGAACTAATGGTAGCCTGGGACCACGCCTGAACACTTTAGAACAACCAGAGAAGCCTAAAAGATTTCAAGTTCAGTTTTTGTCCAAGGTCCTTGTTGTGAGGGCATGAGAAAACAAGAGAGTTGAGTGATTGCCTTAATACCTGTTACAAATGATATCTGAATTCCTGTAACACAGTCACATGCAAAAAAAAAAAAAAAAAAAAGTTTTGTCTCTCCTATTCTTTTTTTCTTCAAAAATTGATATGTACTGGCTTGCATTTTGTGTAAAGAGATAGTAAATGCACAGGGCTAGCCTTTTTTGACGTTTAAGCACATTAATTTTCCAAGGAGGAAATAAAAGGTGAGTTTGAGTTTCTGGCCATAGAAAATGATGTTACAGATCTATTTGTGTCTTAATTTAACAATGATCACTGGGACTTGAAAATGACATACTTATCTCCCGTTTAGCAATTATATTGGTTGAAAACTACCTCAGATTGTTTTACTTTAAGATGTGATTATTGGTTTTGGAATATAGATAGAATCTGATGACAATATTTATTGGTCACTATTGGGCCCCTAATTTGGCTAAGATCAGAATTCTGGAATCTCTGTGAGCCCACTAGCATCATGTTTTGTCCAAATGTGTATCTCCAGAACCCAGTATGCTTGCTCTTAAAGTATGTACCTAACATTAAATGAGGTTGAATAAAATGCAATTAGATTTTAATTTTATTTCTACTTCACTTATGAAGCTTAGTTTGGCCAGATATGAAATTCTCGGTTGAAAATTATTTTCTTTAAGAATGTTGACTATTAGCCCCCACTCTTCTGGTTGTAGGGCTTCTGCAGAGAGATCCACTGTTAGTCTGATGAGCTTCCCTTTGTGGGTAACCCGACCTTTCTCTCTGGCTGCCCTTAACATGTTTCCCTTCATTTCAACCTTGGTGAATCTGACAGTTATGTGTCTTGGGGTTGCTCTTCTCGAGGAGTGTATTTGTGGTGTTCTCTGTATCTCCTGAATTTGAATGTTGGCCTGTCTTGCTAGGTTGGGGTTGTTCTCCTGGATAACATCCTGAAGAGTGTTTTCTTTTTTTTTTTTTTTTTTTTTTTTGAGGCGGAGTCTCGCTCTGTCGCCCGGACTGGAGTGCAGTGGCCGGATCTCAGCTCACTGCAAGCTCCGCCTCCCGGGTTTACGCCATTCTCCTGCCTCAGCCTCCCGAGTAGCTGGGACTACAGGCGCCCGCCACTTCGCCCGGCTAGTTTTTGTATTTTTAGTAGAGATGGGGTTTCACCGTGTTAGCCAGGATGGTCTCGATCTCCTGACCTCGTGATCCGCCCGTCTCGGCCTCCCAAAGTGCTGGGATTACAGGCTTGAGCCACCGCGCCCGGCCCTGAAGAGTGTTTTCTAACTTGGTTCTATTCTCCCTGTCACTTTCAGGTACACCAATCAAATGTACGTTTGGTCTTTTCACATAGTCCCATGTTTCTTGGAGGCTTTGTTCATTCTTTTCATTCTTTTTTCTCTAATCTCGTCTTCATGCTTTATTTCATTAAGTTGATCTTCAGTCCCTGATATCCTTTCTTCTGCTTGATTGATTTGGCTATTGGTATTTGTGTATGCTTCACGAAGTTTTTGTGCTGTGTTTTTCAGCTCCATCAAGTCATTTATGTTCTCCAAACTGGTTATTCTAGCTAGCAATTCCTCTAACCTTTTTTTTCAAGGTTTTTAACTTCCTTGCATTGGGTTAGAACATGCTCCTTTAGCTCAGAGGAGTTTGTTATTACCTACCTTCTGAAGCCTACTTCTGTCAATTCCTCAAACTCACTCTCCATCCATTTTTTTTTCCCTTGCTGGCAAGGAGTTGTGATCCTTTGCAGGAGAAGAGGCATGCTGGTTTTTTGAATTTTCAAACTTTTTGTGCTGCATTTTCCTTATCTTCATGGATTTATCTACCTTTGGTCTTTGATGTTGGTGACCTTTGTACGGGGTTTCTGTGTGGATGTCCTTTTTGTTGATGTTGATGCTATTTCTTTCTTAGTTTTCCTTCTAACAGTCAGGCCCCTCTGCTGCAGGTCTGCTGGAGTTTGCTAGAGGTCCACTCCAGACCCTGTTTGCCTGGGTCACCAGTGGAGGCTGCAAAACAGCAAAGACTGGTGCCTGTTCCTTCCTCTGGAATCTTTGTCCCAGAGGGGCACCCGCCAGATGCCAGCCATAGCTCTCCTGTATGAGGTGTCTGTTGACCCCTGCTGGGAGGTGTCTACCAGTAGGGAGGCACAGGGGTCAGGGACCCACTTGAGGAGGCAGTCTGTCCCTTAGCAGAGCTCAAGTGCTGTGCTAGGAGATCCACTGCTCTCTTCATCACAGTGTTTTGCAAAATTTTATTTCTCTTTAGCCTTCTTAGAACTTCTCCTTGGGAGAAGATACTGGAAGTTTTATATTTCCAGTGGCTAGTCAATACATTTGACTCCATGTCCTACCTCTTATACAAAATTGATTTTCATACTCCTAAAATTCTGTGTGGGAGCTTAACCAGTCACAACAACAAGAAAATAATTACATACCTAATCAATGTAAACTGCTGTGATGGCTCAAAGGAGTGCTTCCTGGAAAAGACATCTGTGTTGGTAAGAAAACAAAAAGATAAAGGAGAAGGAGAACATTTAGAAGCAGAAGCAGTAAGTGAACAGAACAGAAGCTCAATTGGGGTTCCAAATGCAGTTCAGAGTTATAGAAGCAGAGGATAATAGGATGATGAGGAGGCATGGACCTCATCAGAAAAGAACTTGATGCTATGTTTCCATCTCAGGATTTCATCATTCTGAGCAGCCATTCTGTGACCATGATGAAAGGAAGCCATGCTCTACAGATGTTAAAACAAAAAGATAAAATCGTCTGGGTCACTGATGGCACCTTGAAGCCACTGTACCAGTCCTGGGGGCCAGTATTTGGGCTTTCTTGTTATGTGACAAAAAATACACCTTTTATTTGCTGAAGACACTATGAGCATCTTTTTGTGAGACAGACTACCAATGCATACTTACTGGTAAAACTGTGAGAACTGAATGAAAACATACATCAACTATCCCTGAATATTGGAACAGCAGGCAGGAATGGTTAATCTGCTGAAGTTGTGCCCACTGCCGCCCCTTCCCCCAGGTACTGTTTCCCAGGGAGATAAGAGTTTTATCTATAAGCCCCCGACTGGGGCTGCTGCCTTTCTTTCAGAGATGCCCTGCCCAGAGAGGAGGAATTTAGAGAGGCAGTCTGGATACAGCAGCTTTGCCATGCTCCAGAGGGCTCTGCCAGTTCAAACTTCCTGGCAGCTTTGTTTATACTGTGAGGGCAAAACCACCTATTCAAGCCTCAGTAATGGTGGAAGTCCCTCCCCACATCAAGCTCAAGCATCCCAGGTTGACTTCAGACTCCCAGGTGCTGGCAGTGAGAATTTCAAGTCAGTGGATCTTAACTTGCTGGGCTCTATGGGAGTGGGACCCGCTGGGCTAGACCACTTGGCTCCCTGGCTTCAGCTCCCTTTCCAGAAGAGTGAATGTTTCTGTCTCACTGGTGTTCTAGGTGCCACTGGGATATGAGAAAAAAAAAACGCAACTAGCTCAGGGTCTGCCCAAATGTCTGTCTAGTTTTGTGCTTGAAACCCAGCACCCTGGTGGTATAGGCACCCAAGGGAATCTCCTGGTCAGCAAGCTGGGAAGACCATGGGAAAAGCGTAGTATTTGGGCTGGAATGCACCGTTCCTCACAGCACAGACCTACATGGCTTCCCTTGGCTAGGTGAGGGAGTTCCCCAACCCCTTGCACTTCCCGGGTGAGGCGACATCCCACCCTGCTTCTGTTCGCCCTCTGTGGGCTGCACCCACTGTCTAACCAGTCCCAATGAGATAAGCCGGTACCTCAGTTGAAAATGCAGAAATAACCCACCTTCTGCATTGATTTCGCTGGGAATTGCAGACCAGAGCTGTTCCTATCGGCCATCTTGCCAGCCACCATGCTACTCTTTTCCTTAATTCTTATTTTTAGAAACGGTTATAATTTTTAAAATTGTTTTTTGAATAGGTTTACTTATATAACAAAGTTGGTCTAAAATTCGTATTTCAAAAAATATTATAGAGTAATTTATTTTAGCACTCCTACTCTTAGAATTATCTCAGTTTAGTTGATATGATCACCTCACAATCAAAGACAATAATAATTGCTCACTGCCTTGTACATTAATCCTCATATCATAACTCATCATCTCTGAAGTGCATATGATAGGTTGAGTGTGCCTTATCCAACATGCTTGGGACCAGAAGTGTTTTGAATTTTGGAATTTGGAATATTTGCATATACATGATAAGATACCTTGGGAATGGGACTGAAGTCTAAACATGAAATTCATTTATGTTTCATATACACCTTATAAACAGCCTAAAGGTAATTTGATATAATATTTTTAATAATATTCTGCATGAAATGAAGTTTTGACAGTGTTTTTGACTGTGACCCAGCACATGAGGTCATATGTGGAATTTTCTACTTGTGGTATCATGTCAGTGCTCAAAAAGTTTCAGACTTCGGAGCATTTCAGATTTTGCATTTTCGGATTAGGGATACTCAACCTGTATTATCTTTATTTTACAATGAGAATACCAAAGACAGGGAGGTTACAACCTGAGATTGCACATCTGTTAGGTAGTTCACTCCCTTTGATTTCAAAGCCCAGGCTTTTAGACCCTTTTTAAAACCAGAATTCTTTCACTGTTTTACTAATATTATCTTTCAAATGCCCTCTGTCATATTATAATAAATTGATATTCAAAACTAAAATACATCTTTATAAATTTCTGTTTACGTGTATTAGCATCCACGGGAAAATGTTTTTCAAACTTTTTCAAGTGTTTATTTTAACATAATATATCTCATACTATTTATATAAAAGTTTGGAACATTGAAATTAAACAATGCCCTTGGAGCACTAAAGGCAGCTAGTAGTATGAGAAACAGTAGACACTGTCAGAATTTAAAAATCAATTAACTTAAAATCAATGGTGGTAGCAATACAATGAACAACTTATTCATTGTAATTATATAAGGACCTTAAGATAAGCAAATACATCTGGAAATAAAATTGAAATCAACAAAAACAATTTATTAAAGGACAAATCCCAGAATGTGTAAGACCCCTAAAATGCTATTTTTCCTTTATAAATCTGTAATTCACAGTTCCCACTTCATTTAGCCATTGTACTTTTTCAGTCAAAAATTAAAATACTTTAGAAAATATTTAAAATTTGTATGGCAACATTCAAATAATTACTTGAAAAAAGTCTGGTATTTCCCTGAAAAACTGAAAGCAATGTAGGAGTTTAACACTATAGTTTGATGGAGTTTGATGGAGAAATACGTGTCAAACTAAATTGTCTGAAACTATGAATTTAGATCTTAGATCAAAATGATAAAGGAAGAACAGGCCAGGAACTCAGAATCTATTTTCCAATTCAATGTGCACAATGTGCTCCTAAAACTTCTTTACAAGGAGAATAGTAAGGTTAATCAACCTACAAGAGGTCGAACATAAGACATAACACTAGAGCTATTTAAATTGCAATTTTTAATTTATGTCTTTCTCTCTTTTTTGGTATTCCCCCTTTCCTCTCCTCTTAAGAAGAAAAGGAATATAGAACTACACATAAATCTTAGCTCTATCGCTTACTAACTACACACATATGAGCATTTTACTTGGGTTCCTAATCTACATGAGTGGAATAATGAAACCATCTCTGCAGGGTTACTGCAAAGGTTAACTCTGAGCATTTGGCACCTGGCCATCATTCAATATAGAGTAGTTGTTATTTTCCTTATTGCATCTGTGGGGTTTATGATGACAACTGTTTCATAAAATAATAGAATCTTGGTTGTCACCCAGATAAATCTCTAGATCAATGTAGAAATTTCTTCCACAGTGCTTCAAAGGAAATATTATTTTAAGATACTATTAAATATTTAAAAGCTTCCAGTCATGTGGAAGGAGAATACTTATTCTGTTTGGTTGAAAGAGTAGAACTAGGAAGAATTAAGTAAGGTTTTGTGGAGTATGATTTCACCTCAGCCAAAGCAAGAATAACTTAACAACCAGAACTGGTTAGCAGAGAATTGGATGTTTTGGGGAGGTAATGAGTTTCCTTATCATAGTAAGTGTTCACTTAGAGGCTCTCTGGTATTAAGTCAGGAATGGAAAGGGGAATCTGAAGTTCTAGAATCAAAAGTGATGAGAAATGATACCAGCATTCTTGTATTTCATTTTGTTTTTCCTTTCCTTTCTGAAACAGATAGACAGGACCAAATTGGTTGGTTTAATATTTATTCTCTAGGTTTATTTTTGCTTGTGAGTTCTCCCATCCCAGCACTGAACAGTGTTATGGTAAATGAGGGCAGCTCTTGCCTTTTCAATGCAGAGGTGCATGATTAAAGTTCTAGACACAGCTCTACTGTCAGAATAAGCATTACCTAGTGACAAAGAATGAGAAGACACACCCTGATCATAGAGTGACCCTTTTAATGTAACAATCTCATCAAGTAACATCTACCAGTTATCAATTCCTGCATAGCAAATTACCCTAAACTTAGTGGCTAAAACTACACGCAATATGTTGCACAGTTGCTGAGGGTTAGGAAAAGACTTTATCTGGGTGGTTCTTTTTCAAAGTGTCTCAGGAGGTTGCTTGCAGTCAAGGTGTTGGCCAGGGTTGCAGCTATCTGAAGGCTTGACTGGAGCTGGGTGGTCCACTCTCAACATGATTTACTCACATAAGTGTTACCAGGAGACCTTAGACCCTTACCAAGTGGGACTCTCTATAAGGGTGCCTGAGTGTCCTTATAATATGTCACCTGGTTTGCCCAGAGTCAGGAATTCAAGAGAGAGCCAGGAGGAATTCACAATGTTTTTTATGTCCTAATTTCAGACGTTGCTCACAGTCACTTCCACCACATTCTATTCCTTGGAAGTGGGTCACTAAGCACAGTTCACACAAAGAATATAAGAGAATTAATGGGTATATTTTAAAACCACCACAGCCTTTTTAAAACCAGTCAATAACTCATACTTACCTAAAAAATAAGGTCCAAATAGCTTCATATTTTTAAATAATAATCCAGCCCCTGCTTTCTTCCCCACAACTTCATTCCTGTAATGGCCCACTAAACCCTCCACTCCAATAATCTTAAACAGCATAGAATTCCCCAAATAGATCAAACTATTGACAACTTTGTACATTTACTGGGGCTACCTAAACCTACTTTGCCCTTCCTTCCCTGTCTATCTGACAATATCTATTCACTGCATCTCAATTGCAAGTTCATTTTAAATACAAAGTCCTTCCTGACTCCTTGAAGGAATGAGACAGAAATTTAAATAAATATTTATGTAAAATAGGGACATATATATATATATACACACACACATACACACACACACATACATACACACACACACACACGCACACACACACAAAGAGAGAAAGTGTGTGTTTGAAAGAGAAAGCAAAAAACAGGATCCAGAGGCATTTTCTGAGTTGTATAGTATGGGAAGAGTGACTTTCCCCATGGAGTCTAAGGATTTCTTGTGGCAAATTTATTTTGTATTCACAGTACCTAGCACAGTACTTTACACAGTAATTACAGAATAACAAATCACTTTCACGTTGCCTCAATTTTCCAACATAAGTGATAATTTTTCTTAAGGTTTTTGTTTGTTTTAGAGGTTAATTTCAATCAGTTTGACCAAAGCAGAAAACTAAAAACACAAAATATTTGTAGATGAGATCCACTTTGTCCCAGAAATAAATGGTTATTCTCTTTTCTCTTTCTCACAAATATGAATTTATCATATTATGGAGACAATTTTCCTGAGGAGTACTTTTCACTTTGTCATATAAATCTATCTGAGTATATACACCACACTTAATTGAAGCAGTTGTGGACCTGGATCAAAGAAATAGGATTCCTTGGGTGTCCATCCCCTGTCAAAGGATACCTTTATTGCAAATCTATTGAAAAGATAGTCCCTTTTAACAGAACTCACTGAGGCCTAGACTTTAGAGCATGAGAAAGGAGCTGAGCACTCTGTAGTCAAGTGTGTTGAGTACAGAGTGTAAATGTGTGTGTTTATGGTGGCTGATGATGGTGGGGACATGGCTGAAGGAAAGGCAGCTCAGTCACTATCCAATTCTTGGTAAGCTCCATCCCTTTTGCTTCTGAGTAGAAGAGAGTTCCAGGAAAGGGTGAGACACTTCCCTTGTTGGTAAAAACCCAAAGACTTGAACTTGCCTCATCTCTGGGGGTGGAAAACAGTCTGTAAGGAGGTAGGGGAGGGAAGACTGCAGATTCTGATACACATTCCTACTTACCTCTTATTATCTCTTATCATTCCCATTTCTAATAACTATGATTCTGATCATGAAATGTGTCTTCTTTGCTCATTCCTTAAACAAAGGCTTTAATGTCTTTATTCTCAGCCTTACTGATTGGCTGTACACCTTCAAATGCTAGCAATTTTGGCTACACATGAAAGTTTTGAAAAGCTCTGAAGAACAATGAGCAATAATGCTAATCTTTAGCAGTAATTATACATTAATAATAATTACAACACAATCACTCTATAAAACAGGGTCTCACAATGATTTTTAAGTCACCTACCATTGTCTCATATTTTCTAGGTCAATACTTAGCAATATTATTGTTATACCAGAACAATTTATTGCCCTAATAGCAAACTCTGGTACACCTATGGGACTATTTTATACGTAGTTTAGGAAACATATAACATGTTTTTAGAGCTTCCAGGATATGATGCAAACATCTCATCTAATATAAAGAAAGTATATCCTATTCTACAGAGCATCACAGTATTGCTCTCCCCAACATTCTCTGGGACAAATTAGTATTAAAAGTTGTGCTCACATTTTGCAAAAGTGAAATGTAGACCTTTATGAGAACTTGGTAGAGAACTTAAGAAGGATTTGAAATATATGTATATGTGTCAAAAGGAATGCCTTACTTTATTGACAATTTCTGGTTTACATTCATATCAAAAATTTGTTATTTTCTAAATTAATGAATATATTTATTTTATTTATAAGATTAATGAATTTGTGAGGGAAAAATAAATAAAACTGTACTGGGGGCCCCAGAGAAGGTGGAGCAAGATGGCCAAATAGAAGCCCCCAGCAATCACGTCTCTTACAGGAATACAAAATTGAACAACTATCCACACACACCAAAGCACCTTTATAAGAACTAAAACACAAGTAAACAATCACAGTTCCTCACTCTAACATTATACTAAGGAAAGAGACACTGGAGAGGCTAGGAAAGATAGTCTTGAACTGCTACCCCTTCCCTATTCCCTGGTAGTGGCTGCATAGCACAGAGACAGAATATGTGTAATTGGGAAAGGGAGAGCACAGTGATTGTGGAACTTTGCATTGGAACTCAGTGTTGCCCTGTCACAGCAGAAAGCAACATGAAGCAGAATTCAGTCAATCCTCATAGAGGGAGCATTTAGACCAGCCCTAGCAAAAGGCAAATCATTTGTCCCAGCAGTGGGATCCTGAATTCCAGCAAACAGCACCACCATCGGCTAAAGAGCTTTGGGATCCTAAATAAATTTGAAAAGTACTGTAGGCCACAAGGACGGCAATTTGTGGGCAAGACCTAGTGCTATGCTGGGCTTGAAGCCAGTGGGCTTGGGGTGAACACAAGCTAGTGAGACATCACCACCAAGCAGAGTCCTGAGGTTTCCATTCCAGGATCCAGCTCCCAGACATTTATAGACACACCCAGGACCAGAAGGGAAGCCTCTGCCTTGAAGGAAAGGGACCCATTTCTGGCAGAATTTACCACCTCCTGAATCAAAAGTCCTTGAGCCCTGAATAATGAGCAGTGGTAGCCAGGCAATACTTTCCATGGGCCTTGGGTGAGACTAAGAGCTGTATTGACTGCAAGTATTATTAGTCCATTATCACACTGCTATAAAAAATGACCTGATACTGGATGATTTATAAAGAAAAGAGGTTTAATTGACTCACAGTTCTGCATGGCTGGGGAAGCCTCAGGAAACTTACAATCATGACATAAGGTGATGGAAAAGCAAGGCACATCTTGCCTTGGTGGAGCAGAAGAGAGAGAGAGAGAGAGAGAGAGAGAATATGAATAGGGAAGTTCCACACTTTTAAACCATCAGATCTCATGAGAACTCCCTCACTATCATGAGAACAGAAAAAAGGAAATCCACCCCCATGATCTAATCTCCTCCCACCAGGCCCCTCTCCTGACACGTGGGGATTACAATTCAACATGAGATTTGGATGGGGACACAGAACCAAACCATATCATTCTGCTCCTGGCCCCTTCCAAATATCATTTCCATCTTACATTTTGAAACCAATCATGCCTTCTCAGCAGTCCCCCAAAGTCTGAACTCATGCCAGAATTAACTCAAAGACACAGCAAGTCTCTCCTACCTATGAGCCTGGAAAATAAAAAACAAGTTAGCTATTTCCAAGATACACTGGAGAGTTATCAGGTAAATGCTCCTATTCCAAAAGGGATAAACTGACCATTTTGTAATGGGATAAATTGACCATGGGGCCACAGACCCCATGCAAGTCCAAAATCCAGCAGGGCAGCCATTAAATCTTAAAGCTCCAAAATCGCCTTTCACTTCATGTCTCATATCAGGGCACACTGATGCAAGAGGTGGGCTCCCACAGCCTTGGGAAACCCCATTCATGTGGTTCTGAAGGGTATAACTCTGCGACTGCTTTCATGGTCTGGCATTGAGTGCCTGAGGCTTTTCCAGGTAGACAGTACAAGCTGTCAGTGGATCTGCCATTCTGAGGTATGGAGGACAGTGGCCCTCTTCTCACAGCTCCACTAGGAAGTGCCCCTGTGGGAACACTGTATGGGGGCTACACCTCATATTTCCCCTTTGCACTGCCCTAATAGAGGTTCCCCATGAGGGCTTCACTGCTGCAAAAGACTTCCGCCTGGACATCCATGTGTTTCCATACATCCTCTGAAATCTAGGCAGAGGTTTCCAAACCTCAATTCTTGCCTTTTGCACACCTGCAGGCCCAACACCATGTGGAAGCTGCCAGGGCTTGGGACTTGCACCCTCTGAAGAAACAGCCTGAGCTGTACCTTGGCTCTTTTTAGCCACGGCTGGAGCTGAAGTGTTTGGGATGCACTGCACCAAGTTCCAAGGCTGCACAGAGCAGCAACAGGGCACTGGGCCCAGCCCATGTAACCATTTTTCCCTCCTAGGCCTCCAGGCCTGTGATGGCAGGAACTGCTGTGAAGATTTCTGACATGCCTTGGAGACATTTTCCCTATTGTCTTGGCTGCTAACATTTGGCTTCTCGTTACTTATGCAAATTTCTGCAGCCAACTTGAATTTCTCCCCAGATAATGGGTTTTTCTTTTCTACTGCATCATCGAGCTGCAAATTTAATAAACTTTTATTCTCTGCTCCCATTTTCACCATAAGTTCTAATTTCAGAGCATCTCTTTCTTCACACTTATGAGGATACACTTTTAGAAAAAGCCAAGCCATATCTGGAACTCTTTACTGCTTAGAAATTTCTTCTACTACATACCCTAAATCATCTCTCTTAAATTTAAAGTTCCATAGATCTCTAGAGTAGGGGCAGCATGCAGCCAGTCTCTTTGCTGAAGGAAAGCAATAGTGACCTTTGCTCCAGTTCCCAAGAAATTTCTCATCACCATCTGAGACCACCAGAGCCTGGAATTCATTGTCCACATCATTATCAGTATTGTGGCCAAAATCATTCAACAAGTCTCTGGGAAGTTCCAAACTTTCCTACATCTTCCTGTCTTCTTCTGAGCCCTCCAGACTGTTCCAACTTTTGCCCATTACCCAAAGTCACTTCCACATTTTCAGGTATCTTCATAGCAGTGCCCTACTCCTGGTACCAATTTTCTGTATTAGTTTGTTATCACACTACTATAAATAACTACCTAAGACTAGGTAATTTATTTTAAAAAGAGGTTTAATTAACTCACAGTTCCACATGGCTCAGCTGGCCTTAGTATACTTACAATTATGGAGAAGTTGAAGGGAAGGCAAGGACATCTTACCATGATGGAGCAGGAGAAAGAGAGAGAGAAAAGGGGGAAGAGCCACACTTTTGAACACTCAGATTTTGTAAGAACTCACTATCATGAGAACAGTAAGGGGGACATCTGTCCCTCGGATCCAACCTACTCCCATCAGGACCCTCCCATAACACCTGGGAATTACAATTTGACATGAGATTTGGGTGGGAACACAGAGCCAAGCAATATCAAGGCTTGGAACTTGGGAACTTTGGGAATCCACCTAAACCCAGCACATTGCCAGGTGTGATTGATAAGAAGAGAGACACTGTCTGAGGAAAGAAGAGTAACATGGTTTGGCTGTGTCTCCATCCAAATCTCATCTTGAATTTTGCCTCCCATAATTCCCATGTGTCATGGAATGGACCCAGTGGGAGGTAACTGAATCATGGGGATGGGTCTTTCTCATGTTGTTCTCATGATAATAAATAAGTCTCGTGAGATCTGATGGTTTTATAAATAGGAGTTCCCCTGCACAAGCCCTCTTTGCCTGCCAACACGTAAGAAGTCCCTTTGCTCTTTCTTTGTCTTCCACCATGCTTGTGAGGCCTCCCCAGTCATGTGGAACTGTGATTCCATTAAACCTCTTTCTTTTATAAATTGCCCAGTCTCAAGTATGTCTTTATTAGCAGTATGAGAATGGATTAACACAGAGAGGAAAGAGTAAAGGGGATTGTTTTGCAGATTGGGTACCAGTTCAGTCACAGTGGACTAGAGCAACAAGTGGATTCCTGGGATCCCTGATTCCAGACCATGAATCCTGGATAGCATTTCTTGAGCTCCCTTTGGCCAGAGGGAAGCATAGTACACTGCACATCAAAGGAAACAATCAACAAAGTTACAACCCACAGAATGGGAGAAAATATTTGCAAACCACCCATCTGACAAATGATTAACAACCAGAATATTTAAGGAGGTCAAATAATTCTATAGAATTATCTGATTAAAAGATGGGTAAAATATTTAAATAGACATTTCTCAAAAGAAGACATACAAATGACAAACAGGCATGTGAAAGGAGCTCAACATCACTGATCATCAGAGAACTGCATATCGAAACTGCAATACAGTATCATCTCATCCCAGTTAAAATGGCTTATATCCAAAAGTCAGGCAATAATAAATGCTAGTGAGGAAGTGCAGATAAAGGAACACTCATACACTATTGGTGGGAATGTAAATTAGTACAACCACTATGAAGAACAGTTTGTAATTTACTCAAAAAACTAAAAATAGAGCTACTGTATTAGTCCATTCTCACGCTGCTATGAAGAAATACCCAAGACTGGGTAATTTATAAGGAAAAGAGGCTTAATTAACTCACAGTTCTGCGTGGCTGGGGAGGTCTCAGGAAACTTACAATATGGCGGAAAGCACCTCTTCACAGGGCAGCAGAAGAGAGAATGAGTGCTAGCCCAGGAAATGCCAGATGCTTATAAAACTATCAGATCTCGTGAGAACTCACTCATTATCATGAGAACAGCATGGGGAAACCACCCCCATGATTCAATTACCTTCCCCTGGGTCCCTCCCATGACACGTGGGGAATATGGGGATTAAAATTCAACATGAGATTTGGGTGGGGACATAGCCAAACCATATAAGCTACCATATGATCCAGCAATTCTACTGCTGGGTATATGCCCCAAAGAAAGAAAATCAATGTATCAAAGAGATATCTGCACTTCCATGTTTGTTGCAGCCCTGTTCACAATAGCCAAGATTTCAAAGCAACCTAAGTGTCCATAAACAGATGAATGGATTAGAAAGTGTGGTAATTATCCACCATGTATTACTACTATTCTGCCATAAAAATAATGAGATCCTGTCCTTTGCAACAGCATGGATGACACTGGAGGTCATTATGTTAAATAAAATAAGCCAGGCATAGAAACACAAACATCATGTTCTTACTTATTTGTGGGATCTAAAAATCAAAAACATTGAACTCATGGAGACAGAAAGAAGAAAGATGGTTACTAGAGGCTGGGGAAGGTAGCAGGAGTCAGGGGAAGGTTGGAAAGATTGGTAAATTTTTCAAAAAGTAGAGTAAATAAGATCTACTATTTGACAGCACAGCAGAGTGGCTGTAGCCATTAATAATTTAATTGCACATTTTTAAATAACTCTAAGAGTATAATTGGATTGTAACACAAAGGATAAATGCTTGACAGGATGGATACCCCATTTTCCATGATGGAATTATTATACATTGCATACCTGTATCAAAATGTCTCATACACCCCATAAATATATACACCTACTATATACTCACAAAAAATAAAAATTAAAAATTTAAAAAAATTTGATGGCGAGGAATCATTGTATGTTGCTCATTTATTCATTCACATGAACACTCAATGCCTTCCATAAGCCAGACACCGTGTTAGTCATTGGGAACAATTATCGAATTTTGTCCATTTATTCATTCGTTCATATGGACATGGAGTGCCTTCCATGGACCAGGCACCATGCTAGTCATTGGGAACAGTTATTGCATTTTGTCCATTTATGTATTCATTCACATAAACACTGGGTGCTTTCCATAGGCCAGGCATTATGCTAGTCACTGGGAACAATTACTGCATTTTGTCCATTTATTCATTCACATGAACACTGAGTGTCTTCCATAGGCCAGGTACCATGCTAGTCACTGGGAACAATTATTGCATTTAATCCATTTATTCATTCATCCTCATGAACACTGACTGCCTTCCATAGATCAGACACCATGCTAGCTATTGAGAACATGATGCAGAGCAAAAACTGGGCTCTTGCCTCCTGGGGTACACAATAAAATAAGAGGAACAGGCATTAATCACATAATTGCACTTTTTTCTTTTATTTATTCAAAAGCCATTTACTTAGTAGCTTTGAGCATTTTCTTCATACTAAATTCCATGGCCTACTATTGCAGTTTTGGGGCTATGCTGATGAAAAATTGAAAGACGCTCTCAGTTACAGGTGAGTAGAATGGTTTCCTCTCACTTATTTAATGTTCATTTGCCTAATGTTCAATTAAATTTATTGTTCAAAATGCATGTTTTGGCATTACTCAGACCTGGGTTTTAATTCAGATTCTGCTGCTTACACTCGCCCAGCCTTCTTCCTTACCCAACTTCTCTACTTAATGTGTTTCGTTTCATGCCACCCTCCTCATCTTTCACTACATTTTAGTCATGCCGACACTAACCATTTTCAGTTCCTGATGAAGCCCTTGTAATACTCAGGAGCCTCAAGATTATGTCCCTGTGTAAGTGTGTCTTTCAAATAAGCATCATCCAACAAACAATAATAATTGAAAAATAACTTCATTAAATTTACAAAAACTATGAAAAGATCAATTCCGTTGATAATTATCGGCAAAACTTGAAAAACTGTTTTCGATATGTTCCTACACACAAGCACCCACGAACCCCTAAGGAGATAATTCCTGCAGATTTATCTTTTCTGTTATTCAGAACTCCACCCCAAGTCCCCCTAACCCAGTCTACTCATGTTTTGTGTTACTGCTTCTTTGCCCACACACTGGTGATGAATTATTTTCCTCTTTGCTAATAACATCACTTTTTGAGTGAAAAACCAACCAGGGACTCTCTGGGCTTCTTCCCTCATCCACTCACTGTTACTGCCTCACAGTAGTCAAGAAGTTCAGCTTGCAGAGACTACTTCCCTTTGATTCTTTTCTCTTTTGTAAGGGGGAAGTGTCCAATTGTTCACCTTTTATTCTTTTACTTCTGTCACACTCATGTGGTCACAGCTCTTTGATGGTTGCACTTTGTTCTTTCCACCTAGAAGTCACACCCATTGTCTTCACCTTCACAGTTCTCATTATGCTGCAAGACAGATCCCCAATGGAAATGAGATGTGATCTTTTATTTTTTAAAAAGTATTCCTAGAAGCTTCGGCTGGAATTAACTTTTAAAAACTCGTATAGTACTTTGTACTTTTCTTACATAGCACTTAAAACAGTCACATCTTAATTCACCCAAACCCCCTTTTTGGAAAACAGCCTGACCAGGGTCACACATTGACACATTGTACCACTCTAGAGGGCTACAAGTCATTCATAATGTATTCCATGTGAATGGATCTATAGAAAAAAACATGCCGAACCAGTTAAACAGGCAAGGAAGCCTATTCAAGATGATGGTAATAAGGGAAAGAGATTAAACTCAACTCCAATTGAAACAAAAGGCTGGAGAGCTTCTAAGCACTAGGGTGAGCTAGTGGGAAAGTACTGGAGGGTATTAGGGGAAATGGAGATTGGTTAATGTGACTAGGCCATCTGTGTTCGTTAACTGGCACTTATAAAGGCTCCTACCCTCCCACAGAGATAGAGAAATAGGGGCTTCATCTTTCTTGATGATGACCTTTGGAAGAGATAGCTCTCAGGGCTTTGAATAAGACTTTCCTGGGTTGTAGAAGATTTACTTCTGAAAGGAACAGAGAAAGAATTTAAAGGAATTCCAAGTTTTCTAATGCAAATGCTCTGAGAAAGGGAGATGAGACCTATAGTCATGAAGTAACCTAACTAAAGTTGAGCCAAGCTGAAGGGAATGTGAAGACATCTATCTGGGCCACCTGTGACAGGGAGAAATGTCACAGTGTAACACAATGTCTGACATATAATAGACGCTCAATAAATGTTGAATTTATGTGTGGGTCTATTTACATTAGGGATGGTAATAATACTGCCACCTAATATTTTCAGGAGGTCCATTTGGGTATTCTGTGTAAAGAACTCAGCACAGGGCTTAAATGTTGTTTAAAAACCCTCATAAAATTCACACATATATATAGAAAACATCAAAACAATCTTTAAACAATTAGGTTGAAAGACCTTTTGCAATCTCCTATTCTAAACCCCACTCACTTTCCTTTCCCTACCCTTTCAAAGAGAGATTTACAGATTTACTTTCAGTATGGAGCACATTTTAAATTATCCTGAGAAGAATATTCAGTATATTTCATTCACTAACTGAACAAAGTCATGAAACAAGTCAAAATGCATTATTATCCCAAGTGGGTATTAAGTGGGTAGTGTGTGATGGAAATCTAGATCGTTTTAGAGGAAAAGCAAAAAGTTGTTATTTAATCAAGAAAAGACTGAAGAGCTTTTTTTAAAAAATTGAATTACAGGATTTGTAGTCGAGATTGAAGGCTGAATTGCAGACACGATTTTTTTCATTTAGCAAAATGTTTGATTCATTAGCTCATGAAAGGTTAATTACTCATTTATTTTAAATTAGTTTAAATATGAGCTCCCACATGGGCTGACAGTTGTCTAAATTCTACGGCAAGTATTAATATATGCCATGTGTACCCTAGAACATTCCCACCACACTGCTTAGTGAAGGAATCTAAAGATTCCTTTCATTAATTGCCACTAGTCCTACAGGAATTTTTCTGATGCAGTAGGAAGTTGGTTTGTATGACTAGAATCTCACTTTTATAAATATCATTAAAAGTGTACTCTCATATAATGAAGCTGTTCCCACATCCTGTCTAACAGCCACTCTGACACTGCCTTGTAATATGGTCACCACTGAAAGTGACAGTCAGCAGAGTGATTATGAGCCCAGGCTCCAATCTCACTAACAATGTGACTCTGAGCAAGGATTAGCCTTCCCATGACTCAGTCTCCTTACCTCTAAATAAAGATAATAACAGTAGCAATCTCACAAAAGTACTGGAGAGAGAAAAAGGATACTTACAGCAGTGCCTGGAACATCGTGACAATCCAGAAAATATTACCTATTATTCTGCTCAAGGAAATCTCATATTGAGTAGACCTGTTCTCAGGCCTCGGTGCAGTGAGCAGTAGGACATAGGTTTATTTAGCAAAACGTTATCCTTTTGAGGACAGACACTCTCATTAAAACTGAATGCTGGCTGGGCGCGGTGGCTCAAGCCTGTAATCCCAGCACTTTGGGAGGCCGAGACGGGCAGATCACGAGGTCAGAAGATCGAGACCATCCTGGCTAACGTGGTGAAACCCCGCCTCTACTAAAAAATACAAAAAACTAGCCGGGGGAGGTGGCAGGTGCCTGTAGTCCCAGCTATTCGGGAGACTGAGGCAGGAGAACGGCGTAAACCCGGGAGGCGGAGCTTGCAGTGAGCTGAGATCCGGCCACTGCACTCCAGCCTGGGCGACAGAGCGAGACTCCGTCTCAAAAAAAAAAAAAAAAAGGCCGGGCGCGGTGGCTCAAGCCTGTAATCCCAGCACTTTGGGAGGCCGAGACGGGCGGATCACGAGGTCAGGAGATCAAGACCATCCTGGCTAACATGGTGAAACCCCGTCTCTACTAAAAAATACAAAAAAACTAGCCGGGCGAGGTGGCGGGCGCCTGTAGTCCAGCTACTCGGGAGGCTGAGGCAGGAGAATGGCGTAAAACCCGGGAGGCGGAGCTTGCAGTGAGCTGAGATCGGCCACTGCACTCCAGCCCGCGAGACAGAGCAAGACTCCGTCTCAAAAAAAAAAAAAAAAAAAAAACTGAATGCTGACACTTTTACCAAATAACAGGATGCTAATGTTTCTTCACGGTGTTTCTTCATTGGTTTCTAGGGAGTGTTCGGTTTCTTTTTCAGAAGACATGCTTACATGGAATACTTCTACACTCCTTACTCTCATCCACACACTGCAGAAATCTAGTTCTTGTCCTAATAGCCTCAATGAATTCTCTTTTGATTACTCCAGCACATGGGAAATTCCCCCTCCTATGAATTGTATTATTTGGCTTATTATTTAGGTGGTATGTATGTTGCTTAATTATGTCCTAGCTCATGTGGGCATTTGCTTTGGTTTATCTTAAAGTTGCAGTATTTTAGGATGTACATGTCTTGTGTCTCTGACTGTACTGTGGGCTCCTTGAAAAGTGAGATCAAGTGATCGAGTTTTCTGAGCTACCATACCTGACACAGAGCTGTGCAGGAAATGCTTGGGAAGGAGGGAAAGGAAAAGAGAGAAACAAACTTGAAAACAATCATGTGTGGACTCCTGGCTGGCAAGCAGATGCCTACTTCTGCCCCGGAATTTTTGAGGGTGGCAACTTTCATCAACGTCACAGATAAATAGGAATCACGAAGGAGAGGGAGAAGAAAGATAACTTCTGAGATCAAAAACTATAACAAAGATTTTCCTGTCATGGCATATATTGGGCAAGAATCCAGAGAGTTTTTTAATTAGCCAATTAATTGATTTACACAAAGGAAATATATATATTCACATAAGTTCATATATGTGATCATGTTATGTTTTCATTGTGGGGTAGGATTCATCATTTTTTCATCTTCTGTTTGGCTTTCCTCTCTGATTTTTTTCTCTCTCCTTCCACCTGCAATATAGTCCCTCATACCCACCAACGTAAAGCAAATTCATGGTTATTCACTCAGCCCTATGCACATTTATATAGTGAGTGATATATAAAATAAATAAAATTACATCATATTACATATATATTTTTTCTACATTTTCATTTTCTCTTTCAGCTAATAACTCCTGCAATTTCCTTCTTTTCAACTAATATATATTCTTTAGTAAGGGTAAAATTTTATTTTTATATTGGGTTATTCATTTAATTTCCATCTTTTGTCATTGCAAACAGTACCAGAGTAAACATTCCTATCTATCTGACTTCATATATTACTGCTTTCCTTTCTATGGAAAAGATTTCAACTAATGAGGTTGCTGGGTCAAAAGATTTTTGAAAGTTCAATTTTGATAGCTGCTACCCAATTACTTTTCCAAACTCTTGTGATGCTTTATATTTCCACCAGTAGTCTAAGAAAGCACTCCTTATTTTACAACTCCTTCAGGAAAAATGCTACAACTCTTCATCTTAAAAAAATAATTCCCTTTTTAAAGTATCCACTTTATTTTGCTATTCTTTTGGTCGCTAAACTTGTCCCTCTGTACATAGGGCAGCTCTCCATTATACATGTATTTCTAGTCATATATTCTAGTCATATATTTCTCACATTTATTGTCTTTGTGATTTTTAGCTATTATGTTTATAATATGCAAATTTATGGCTAATATAGTTTCTCAAAAAATTGTGCTCTTATTATATTATAATAAATTTTGCACTTCTTTATCCTTTATGATGACATTAGACTCAAATTGCTAATAACCTAATACTGATTTTCCACTCTTACCTTTTTCTTTTTAAAAATATTTTATTTCTCTTTGTTTGGTATCCTTTTATTTTAATTATTTTCTTTATCCACTTTAAATATGTTTCTTTTTTAAATAGTGTACTGCTAGATTTTGCTTTGTGACCTAACACAATAAAAATAAAATCATTGATGTAGAAAAGAAACGAAAATATTTAAAATATTTTTATTCACAGACACATGATTCTAATGGGAACATTTTTATTATAGTCGTTTTTACTTTCTGAGTCACCTCATAAAATCTTGTTTATTCTACAGAATATACATAATAGTCAACGTGGAAAGGAAAGTAGGAGATTGCAGAAAAAGAGATTTGGGAAAATGGCGATAACAATTGCACCTTTTCCCCCTCCTCTCTCAAGATCAACCTAGCTTCCCCTCCTGCATCAGCCCTCTGCCTGACCCCACAGGCAGCTGTGTGCAAGATGGCCTTGAGTTCTGTGACAAAGTGGTCAGATTTAGGGAATACAAATACAGGATATTTAGTCAGGTAAGTTTAAATTTCAGATAATCAACAAATGCTGTTTTTTTTTTTTGGTTTTTTTTTTTCACTGTAAGTATGTCCCATACAATATTTGGGACAGACTTACACTAGGTTGGTGCAAAAGTAATTGTGCTTTTCTTTTTTTTTTTTTTTTTTTTGAGATGGAGTCTCACTCTGTCACCAGGCTGGACTGCAGTGGCGCTATCTCGGCTCACTGAAACCTCTGCCTCCCAATGGAGGTTGATTATCCTGCCTCAGCCTCTCGAATAGCTGGGATTACAGGTATGCACCACCATGCCCGGCTAATTTTTATATTTTTAGTAGAAACAGGGTTTCACCACGTTGGCCAGAATGGTCTCAATCTTCTGATGTCGTGATCCACCCGCCTCGGCCTCCCAAAGTGCTGCCATTCTTTTAATCGCAAAAATTGCAATTACTTTTGCACCAACCTAATAAAAAATTATCTGAAACTCAAATTTAACTGGGTGTCCTGTATTTCATCAGTACCCTTACTCTAGAATCTCATTACAGATAACTGGAGCAGGCCTTTCTTCATGGTGGGCCGGGCAAGGAGCTGGAGACATTATTTGGGAGACTTAACCTAGAAGCCAGAAGTAGCATAGCCTGGGAAGACCCTGACACTCTGAGGTATACAGACAGCACCTCTTCAGGAAGGAGGGAAAGAATACCATTTGACAATAACCCTATGTATAACAAGTGTAACGAATTCCCTGGACCCCAAAATGCCTACAGGAACCAAACGATTTGATCAAGATTTCCATGACACTGACACTGTGAAAACTTAAGGAAACCAGGGAGCAGACAGATTCCCATTAGGGACACCTTCCAGGTACTTCAGGTGCATATGGTCAACAGGCCTGCTTCTGTATCTGAGATCAGGTTACAGGGGAGAAAAAGCTGGTTGGAAATCTACCAATTGTGAATTGCAACCACACACTCCATCTATTATGCTTCATCTATTACTATACTTGAGTTAAAGACAGAGGGACTAACCATCTATCTCACCATCTAAAAATGTCAGTCAGAATGGATAGAACACATGTAAATGACAACTGAGAGCCCAAATTTAAAACACTAATAACAGAACTTACAAAATTAAAATGTAGCACACTCACATGGTGAACACAATTGTTCACAGTTGAACAATTCAGTGGATGAACTGAAGTTGAAGATGACCCTAGTGAAACCTGCCTCCCATCCAAGCGAGCCTCAGTATTCTAGAAGGTAGAATAGAAAAAAAAAACATTTCAAAGTAGAGGCAAAACGTAGAAAAAAAATGATGAAAAACTTAATTAATTAATTTATTGTTATTATTATTATTGAAACTGAGTATTGCTCTATTGCCCAGGCTGAAGTGCAGTGATGCGACCTCAGCTCACTGCAACCTCCGCCTCCTGGGTTCAAGCGATTCTCATGCCTCAGACTCCCCAGCAGTTGGGATTACAGGAGTCTACCACCGTGCCTGGCTAATTTTTGTATTTTTAGTAGAGTTGGGGTTTCACCATGTTTGCCAGGCTGGTCTGAAACTCCTGACCTCTAGTGATCCACCTGCCTTGACCTCCCAAAGTGCTGGGATTACAAGCATAAGCCACCACACCCGACTTGGAAAAAGTGAATTTAATATTGAATAATGAGAGTTCTAGAAGATAAAAAGGATGGCGGGGGTGCATTAATTATGTCACAGTAGAGGACATTATCTCTGAACTAAAGAAAACCCTAAGTCTACAGATTGAAAGATTGCACTGAAATTCACACTGAATTGCTAACAAAGAACATTTATCTAAGTATATCATACTATAATTTAAGTAATGGAAAAAATAAGGACATTGTCATTGAATATCTAATTTGCATTTCTGGAGGCTAGAAGACAGTGGATTGGCATTTAGCATCTAGACACTGCTGAAAGAAAAGAACTAAAGCTCACAGTAGGTTCGATGTGGACCTCCTGCTTCATCTGGGTCTTTACCTGCATAGGTTTGTTTGCAAGCCCACATGCTGGGCCATTTACTCAACCAGAGACTTCTGCCTGTGTCTGCCTCAGTGCCCTCTGATAAGATATCTGTTTCTTCTACAGCCCCTCGCCTGGGCCATTCTCTAAACTTCAGACTCAAATGGAAGACTTACCTGTGCCTGCATCAAAGCTACTTTGCATGTGATTTCTGTTTGAAATGTGAGAAAAGGTCATCCATGATTCCTCCCATCCCAGCCATCCTTAGTTTTCTTCCATATTGTGCTTCAAGCCTCTCTGACCTCAATGTGCCAACACTCACCTATCTTGTACTTCCTAGAAAATAGCCAAATTACTACAGATTAGAGAATATTCCCTCCACCTGGCTCTTGTTTAAGGGACCATTTCTCTGGAAACTCTATTATGTTAAATGCTGCTGATTTGCCAAAATCTTTGGTTTGGGAGATGATCAAAAACAACCTTACTCCCCAGTGCTTTTCCAGTCTATTACTCCTCTGCTCTCCTGTATCATCCCCACTCCTCTGACCCTCAGCCATATGGCTGCACTACCCATATCTCCCACCTGGTCCCTTTCAATTTCTGACCTCCTGATCACTCCCCTCAGATTAGTTGAATATCTTAGCATCTGGCTCACAGTTCTAACTCCAAAAATATTTAAACCTAAAGAGTCATTTCTATAAAAGTATTTTATTCTATTCTGGTAATATTTTCATAGTTTTGCAAAAGACATGAAACTACTTTCAATTATAGCTTCTATGAAAGTAAAAAATTTATTCATCTTCGTTTGACTTTAAATATTGCATTAAAAGCTTAAATAGAAGTACACCTGATGTTCACCTCTCCTTAATGACTCTAAAGGTAAGAATTTACTGACAGATAAGCATTTATTAATACAAGATAAGTGATAAAAACACAACTTTCTGATGAATACCAGAAGAGACAAAAAGCCTAAGTTCTGGAAGTAAGAGTGCAAACGTTGAGACAATGATGAGTTTGTCATTGAAAGCGTGTAAATGTGAAACTTTCCCTACTGCCAAGCTATTCTGATGGTTTTCTCAGAAGCAGATCTATCTGATGCATTGACTAGTAAAAGGAACCAATGAATTTATGCAGCTTCATCTACTTTATCACTGAATTTTTTGTGTGTGCTTTATCTATTTTTGTTCTTAAACCTGGCTTTGTATCTCTAAGCAGGAATCTAAAACCCTAAAGAATAGCAATATGATTCTCATTTCACTTTTTCATTTCCCTATTTCTATCCACTACCTTCAAATCTGACCAATAGGATTTCATAATTTTTGAGATTACAGTTCTACCCACTTCAAGTCCATACTGATTCATTCTCAAGGCTGAAAATAATGGCCAAGCGAGGCGGCTTATGTCTGTAATCCCAGAACTTTGGGAGGCCCAGCCAGGTGGATCACCTGAGGTCAGGACTTCGAGACTAACCCAGTCAACATGGTGAATCCCCATCTCTACTAAAAATACAAAAAAATTTAGCCAGGTATGGTGACACATGCCTATATTCCCAGCTACTTGGGAGGCTAAGGCAGAAGAATCACTTGAGGCCAGGAGGCAGAGGTTGCAGTCAGCTGAGATTGAGCCACTGCACTCCAGCCTGGGTGACAGAGTGAGACTCCATCTCAAATAAATGAAACTAAACTAAACTAAAATAATAACTTTTGATGAAGTTCCAGGTTTGGAGAACAATGGCTGTTGCCTAATTTTAAATAGAATCAAACACCTTCTTTCTTCCACCCTAAAAATGACTCTCCATTAAAACAAACATAAAAGCAAATTAACCACACAAAACCAATACTTTTAGCATTTTGGGGAGACAGAAAAATGCAACTTTACAATTACCTGAAAATTGGAGGAAAAAAAGCAAAAACAATTTCCAGTGGCTCTCCCACTGCTCACTCTGGGCTACAAATGTGCAGATGTGAGAACAGAGGAGAAAAGACGAACAATTCTCCATGCATAAGAGCAGAGGAGAACAAAGAACTAAGAGGAAGCACAGACAAAATCATACTCAGAAAGAATATGTGCAAAAATAAATGATAATATCCTGAACATGCTTTAGAATGTGGTAGTCCATAGAACTAACCACAGAAAAGGAACCTGAAAGCGTGGAGTACCAGAAGTGGCATCCCTGAAGATGCATCAGTTCTAGAACAGAATCAGATATATAAATAAGGGTGTAGACCTTAAAGACACAGTGAAAGGAAAGTAGGAAATAAGAGGGCAAAATTAAGGATAGTGCGGAAATGAAAAAGTAATAGGATAATCTACTCAAAGATGACAGTCATTCAACAAAAGATGACTGGAAAAATGTTCACAAAGCAGCTCATGGTGAGCATTTCATAAGTATTTCTTATATTTAATCTAAAAGTAATCCAAGGATGGGCTCATTAGTAGAATGTATATACATGTATGTATGTAGGTGTGTGTGTGCATGCATACTAATATATCTATATACACACACATGTGTTTGTGTTTATTTGCAGGTATGCACATGTATTTGTATACATGCTCATATTTCATAGTTCTTTCTCAAACATGAATGAATTGAACTGATAAGAAGCAATGATACTCCAGTAGTAATGAGCACAACTCATGCTCAGACTTTGATCTCTAGTACTATTTTCCACTAAAAAGAAGCAAAATTCCTAAGAGGCTATTTCCAGGGCTAGGGAAGGCTAAGGACAAGATAAGCTAGCAACAACTTGTTATGACAGAAAGTAAAGAAGCAATCAAATATAAATTTATATGTGAATATATATTCATGTAACTATTTTGTATGTTTGAAAGTATTTCCCAAAATAAGTTTTTAAATTTAAAAACAAAAGTCTTTTTAAAGTTTGCCAGGGACCTCAACTTCCTATTGGGAAATGGAGTTATGTTTTGTCAAATGCTTGAATAAATTATTCATGCCCCTGATTAGCCTTCAGTATCTGCATTGTAAATTGTAGATCCCTTCTAGTCAACTGGAAGAAGAGAAAGAATAGTAACATCGGATATCATATGCTATTTGAGGACTTGCATGTATTAGGAATACTAATAATTTTTAAGAAGATACTGTTCTTTATTGATGTCTCCTTTCTTTATTGATGTTCTTTATTGATGTCTCCTTTGCTACCTATTTTGGTCAATGCCACAGCAAGAGCTCTGAGTCTGTGAAAAAGATGACAAAGAGATAGTAAGAAAATATCATTTACTAGGACCCAGACTGAAAAAAAAAATGTTTTCTTCAATATCTTAATCTGAGAGATGTGTATCTAACTGTCTTTTCAGAAATGTCCTTATAGGTCTGAAATCCTTTTTAAAAATCAAGTAGTTTGAATAACTCAGAGCTCAATTGATTCATGTTCTCCTGTTATTTTCATAAACTTTCCTTTAATGAAAAACTTGTTTTGTTTTGTTTTTGTTTTTAGGATTTTTTGGCAAAATAATAAATTCTTTGAAGATTCTTGAAGACATATTTTCAAACCACTCAACACAGCATGCAGCTTTGGTGTGGCTTTCTCGGAGTTTTACACATATAAATGTTATGCATTCTCAGATCTGTATCCCAAAGTGTTTTTATCATCAGAACTGCAAGTATTTTGTGTCATGTTATAATGGCAAGAATCATGTAATAGTAAAATAAGAATTTTCCCTTGATAGCAATTTTACTTTATGACTAATCAACTTTTGTATAACATAGTGATTTTAATTAAAATAGGCAAGCATAGTGTAATGTATATACAAAGATCAAATCTAAGGATGCCTTTTGTAATTCTCCTGAGTTGTTCTTTACAACTGCTCTGATGTTATTTAGTGGTTCCTGTTATCTGATGTGTTTGAACTGCAAGATAACATTGACTTACATGGTTTAGTGCATCTAATAATAAATCACTTTGGAGCCACAATAATTTTAAAGAATCCTGAAGCAATGAAAGATTTCTTCACGGTAAGATGTTTTAGAGTATATTTCCTCTCTATTAAAAAAATTGTCTGCTGTTTATTCCCAACAATTTGAAAACACAAATCATAAAAAGCACAGAAACTGCTTCCCTGTTCAACCTCTTCTTGCAATTCTCTTCTAGTTCCCAGGATTTAAACTTCTCATTGCTGAGGAGTTGGTTACCAGTTCAGATATTTATTAATTAAACTATGACTGGAGTTGGCTAAGTTCTTGGGAGAAAAAGCTTTTCTTGAGACTTGTTGCAAATATTAGGGGCTAGGACAGAGCATGCTCCCGGTGATTTACAAAATCTAAGATTGCTGACCATCTTAGAAGATAAAAAGCAAAAGCAATTAAAGAAGTTGTTATACATCATTTTTAAAAGTGACATTTGACAGAGGTGCACATGTTATGAGACTAAGATGTGTTCATTGACTATCAACAATAATGTTTACCTTCTAGACACATTAAGAAAATGCTTTAAAACCAGCTTATACAAACATAGTTAGAAGCATGATGCTACTAATCTCATACCTTGCCTTTAAATGTATGCACTTCAAAGCCACTCTGGGAGATTATTTTCCATACTAACACTTCTCAAACTAGATTTACTGAAAAGTCTATTTGACAAGGACAAAAAGCTCAATATAACTTTCAGCAATTTATAAATATTACATCACTGAAATTCTGGCCAATATCATATTCTTAATTATCCTATAGTAGTATAATTTGCATAATACCTCTTTGAATACTAAAGACTCAGAGAATCACTGCAGTTAAAGAGAGACCTGTTTAACTTTCTCTAAATATGGCCAAATGTTATGGGTTTATGTGAAGACATCTTTGGGACAAGATCTATACCATATGACCCTCTACCCCATATTAGCTCAATATTCGGTTAAATTAACATTCTATAGAGAGGTTCAAGCTTAACAATGCCAAAATCTTCAATGAAGGCCTGTTCCAGTATTAAATCATCACGAAACAAATTATTCTTTTTTTTTTTTTTTTTTTTTTTGAGATGGAGTCTCGCTCTGTCGCCCAGGCTGGAGTGTAGTGGCCGGATCTCAGCTCACTGCAAGCTCCGCCTCCTGGGTTCCCGCCATTCTCCTGCCTCAGCCTCCCGAGTAGCTGGGACTACAGGCGCCCGCCACCTCGCCCGGCTAGTTTTTTGTATTTTTTAGTAGAGACGGGGTTTCACCATGTTAGCCAGGATGGTCTCGACCTCCTGACCTCATGATCTGCCCGTCTCCACCTCCCAAAGTGCTGGGATTACAGGCTTGAGCCACCGCGCCCAGCCAACAAATTATTTCTTATAGTGGATTCCCTCACAACAAAAAAGCACCTTCTCCACCTTCTCCTCCTGCTTTTTTTGTTTGTTTTTGTTTTTGTTTTGTTTTGTTTGAAATGGAGTCTTGCTCTGTCACCCAGGCTGGGGTGCAGTGGCGTGATCTCGGCTCACTGCAAGCTCTGCCTCCCGGGTTCACCCCATTCTCCCGCCTCACCCTCCCGAGTAGCTGGGACTACAGGCGCCTGCCACCACGCCCGGCTAATTTTTTGTATTTTTTAGTAGAGACGGGGTTTCACTGTGTTAACCAGGATGGTCTCGATCTCCTGACCTCATGATCTGCCTGCCTCGGTCTCCCAAAGTGCTGGTATCACAGGTGTGAGCCACTGTGCCCTAAATTTCCTAAGTGTGAACACTGGAGCAGGGCCTCATCTTATAAATATCTTACATTTTCCTTTGTCAGTTGGAGTAGACATGAGAACGTAAGTCACAGACCTCCAACAACAGGAATCAAGATTGACCAAGAAGGAGCTCCAGCTGCTATTTTTGGAAATCCACCACCACATTTGGGCTTAGGACATGCTGTGTCCAGGAGCTTCTCCCAGCCAATCAATGACTGATTGCTGCAGAGATTCTAAGGCAGGTCAGATGCTGGGAGACATAGGTCTTTGCCTGAGGACTCTCTGATGGCCTTGAGGAACCTCAGTAGATAACACAGCTGACCAGGACACCTCTGCCTACCCTTCTCACCTACACTTGGTCAGATTTTTCGTTGAAGTCTCAAGGTTCTCCCAGCCTTTCCTGGCTTTCTCCATATTTTCGCACACAGGTTTTCTCCCTAAAAAAATTCTTGCACATGTCATCACAATGTGGCATCTACTTCTCAGAGGACCTAGACTAACAAATGATACCAGGAGTGGCCAAAGAATACCAGCAGTGACATGAAGATTTAGGACTGTTTCATCCCCCACCTGGCAGATGAAGAAGACCCTATCCTGGTTGGCAAGTGGGGTGCAGGCAGCCACTGACACACCATGGCAGGATATTTGCTAAAGATGTCACTACTGGTGTTCTAAGCAAAAGTACCTGTGGAGGAGATTTCTGTGCCAGATGCAAAAATGCAGACATTTGAAAGTTATAGAAACAATATCTACGAAGACAGCCAAGTTGGCTGATTACTGTAAAGTTGAATTGATGCCATGCAGAAAGATAAGGAGAGGTAGAGGGCTAATAACAAACACATAATGTCTAAGTGTGGGAGCCCAAGAGATGTCATGGTAGCTTACAAAGATGCTTCTCTCTCCTGCAGTGAAAGGGCAGACACAGTTGAGTGGCAAACTGAAGACCTAATTGTTAGTACTGCAGAGCTCCAGAGACATTTGAATGCTCAGTTGAGACACGTTTGTTATGTAAAGAGAAAAGACCCAGTGGGAGAAATCTGGGTTCCCAAAACATGGGACAAGGACATCTAGATGGAAGGCCTTTGTAAATGTTTATTCAGCAATCAAAGTTGACCTGTATAGGATTGCAGAGATGGCCCACACATTCTCAGACAAAGCTAGCATTTCCACTGTGCTAGCAAATGCTGAAGAAATTGCTCCTCAACAAGGCAACAGGTGGCTCAAGAGCTGCCCCCCACCTCCAACCTCCATTCCAGCTTGCCAGGCAAACAATTAGGATTAAATTCCATGAAAAGTCCTGCTAGGGACTTCCTGGGTCTGATTGGGATGAGGGGGAACATAAAGGAGAAACTATACACTTCAAAAGTTGCAAAAAAAAATTATTTATATAGCCACATGCACTGGTAGGCACCAGAAGAGTACTCCTGGGATTGGATTGTAGATGTACTTGATTAAGAGGCCAGAATATAAAACTGGATAAACAGGAATGACTTGAGGACATTTTCTTAAGACATATGACTCAAAAGGACATGAAGATCTTGGTCCTGAAATGGCTTTTAGAAGCTTGGGAAAAAAATGATGGCTAACTCACAGTGTAGCAAAAATGCCTTTCTTGCCTTGGCAGAAGGTAGAGGAAGGAATAAAAAGGCATAGGGAAGTGGGCATGCTGGAATGGAAGTACTAAATAAGGCAAGATTCACCAAAGGATGATGTTCCATAGGAGGACCCAAAGGACAATGCATTCACCAAAACCATCAAAATACACAGGCGAGATGGCACCAGCAACACTAAGAAGTTTTGTGGTAGTTATCCTCTGCAGGATACAGTAGGTTTCAAGATCTACAATGTTAGGTCACAAAGCTGGGTTCATTTGTATGTACAATGGGCCCTCTGATATAATCAAGGCCAGATGATAGGGCTTGACTTCTGTGATGGCTAATACTAAGTGTCAACTTGATTGAATTGAAGGAGGCAAAGTATTGATCCAGGGTGTGTCTGTGAGGGTGTTGCCAAAGGAGATTAACATTTGAGTCAGTGGGCTGGGAAAGGCAGACTCACCCCTAATCTGTGTGGGCACCATCGAATCAGCTGCCAGAATGGCCAGGATATAAAGCAGGCAGAAAAATGTGAAAAGGCTAGACTGGCTTAGCCTCCCAGCCTACATTTTTCTACCATGCTGGATACTTCCTGCCCCTGAACATTGGACTCCAAGTTCTTCAGTTTTGGGACTTGAACTGGCTCTCCTTGCTCCTCAGCTTGCAGACGGCCTATTGTGGGACCTTGTGATCATGTGAGTTAATACTTAGTAAACTCCCCTTGTGTGTGTGTGTGTGTGTGTGTATCTCCTATTAGTTCTGTCCCTCTAGAGAACCTTGAGTAATACAACTTCCAAAAGCCAGGAGGTCATAATTACCAGGAAGATGTGCAAGGTCAGAGGTATAGTCAAAAAAGTTAACCTGCAAGATATTGTGGGAGTAAGAGCAAAATAGGCAGGCACTAATAAGACAGTTGACACATATAACAAAAAGGAAAGAGAAGGAACAGAAGGAGGAGGAGGAAGAGAGGAGGAGGACGAGAAGGAGGAATGGAGAACCAGAGGGAGTGAAGGTGATCATGCAAATACAAAATTATAATCCTTCACTTAGTTTCCAGATATGAACCAAGACTAAAGAGGTACCTGGATCCCTAGGAGAAAGGACCCTGTAAGACCATAACAAGCTTACATCATGACAATTCCCCAACCTTTCCACAAAGGAACCTCCTTATTGAGTGAGTGTCCACTGGGGAAAAGGAGAAATAACAAAAAATTTTCAGGATTATTGGACACAGTGTCTGAGTTTACTTTGACCTGGGGGATCCAAAGCGCCACTGTGGCTCACAATTAGAATGGGGACTGCTAGGGGACAAGTAGGGTGATGGCTAAAGTCCAGTCCTATTCTATGTATGTGTTTGGGAACTGGAGGAATGACTAATGAGTGGATCTGTAGAAGGGAAAGTGACCCCAAGTGGGAATATAGATAGAGATTCCTAGGCAGTGGTCAATGGCCTGGCTATCTACTCCGGTAAGGATCATAAAAGGAAAAGGACCAAACGATCAAAGACAAAAAATTCTGGGCTAGAGACATGTGAATTGACAAATGTGAGTGGGCACCAAGAGGATGACTTTTATATCACACATGAATGTCCATCAAAAAGCACCCACTCTGTGGCTAATGTGGTGGCTCCCACCTGTAATCCCAGCAGTTTGGGAGACTGAGGTGGATGGATCACTTGAGGCCAAGAGTTCAAGACCAGCCTCGTCAACATGGTGAAACCCCATCTCTACTAAAAATACAAAAATTAGTCACATGTGATGGTATGTCCGGAATTGGTTCCTTCCAGTGGATTCTTGGTCTCACTGACTTCAAGAATGAAGCTGCAGACTCTTGCAGTGAGTATTACAGTTCTTAAAGATGGTGTGTCTGGAGTTTGTTCCTAGATGTTCAGATGTGTTCAAAGTTTCTTCCTTCCAGTGGGTTTGTGGTCTCACCTGACTTCAGGAGTGAAGCCGCAGACCTTCGCAGTGAGTGTTACAGCTCTTAAAGGCGGCACGTTCAGAGTTGTTCCTCCCAGTGGGTGCGTGGTCTTGCTGACTTCAGGAGTGAAGCCGCAGACCGTCCCAGTGAGTGTTACAGCTCATAAAAGTAGTGCGGACCCAAACAGTGAGCAGCAGTAAGATTTATTGTGAAGAGCGAAAGAACAAAGCTTCCACAGCATGGAAGGGGACCAGAGTGGGTTGCCGCTGCTGGCTCAGGTGGCCAGCTTTTATTCCCCTGTTTGGCCCCACTCATGTCCTGCTGATCGGTCCATTTTACAGAGCGCTGATTGGTGTGTTTACAATCCCTTTAGCTAGATAGAAAAGTTCTCCAAGTCCCCACCTGACCCAGAAGCCCAGATGGCTTCACCTGTCAGTGGTGGGTGCCTATAAACCCAGCTACTCTGGAGCCTGAGGCAGGAGAATTGCTTGAACCCAGGAGACAGAGGTAGCAGTGAGCCTAGATCATGCTACTGCACTTAAAAAAACAAAAAACAAATGAAAACAAAGCAAAACAAAAAGCATCCACTGTCCACTCTGGAAGAGGCACCTAATAACTGGCTAACAGCAGTAGGACTCCTCTGACATTTAACTGACTTGAGGACAACTCGACTACCTTGCCAAACATTCCTAAACTGCAGTCAAAGATGTTTCCACCCAACCTTCCTTCTGTCTTCTCCACACAGATTTGCATTGTGGTCTAAAAACTCATCCAGCCTTCTCAGGCTTCCTTCATGTTAGCATAACCACCTAGCAGTTGTTTCCTCTAATAAAATGTTGGCATGGTTAATCCTACCTTGGTGTCCGCTCTTAGAAGATCCAGTCTAACACAATTACATTTTTCTTTTGTGATTCTAGCCTCGATAATTAAATCTCTTTCACTTCTCCTCCTACTAAACTCCTTTCTTTTACTAGGCGTCTTGCTTTTCTTTGGTCTTCTACAATTCTAACTAACTCAGTTTTACCAGGTTTGGTTAATCTTGCCCCCAGCTTCTTTGGGGGGAAAAAAGACTTTCTGTAAGATGCCCACACCACAGCTGAATATTATTGTTTAAATAAAATCTCCTAAAAAGAAATACTATGAAATTTTAACAAGTTTTATGCTAATTTGCAAAAGCTTCAAGTATTATTGTGCTATTCTTTTTCTTCACTTTTTTTAACTTGGGAGTTCCTGCTGGCATCTTTGAGCTATGTCTTCCCAGTGAAAACAATTGTAAAATACACATTAAATCAGAATTTTTGAGCAGCACAACCAGTCTTGCTAACTAAAAGTAATTTGGCAAGACAGTCAAAAGCAAAATAGTAGGAAAAAAATTTCTTCACAGCCCTCATTTCTCCCTACTTTTCCTTTTACTATCAATCCTTCTCATTTTTTAAAACAAAAACTATGTAATTTTTTTGATGTTAAAAATAAGGTACAGATCAAGGTAGGAGGAGAAAATACCATTTGACCCAGAATCCCATTAATAGTTCTATTATGTCTAAATTTTCAAGTGATCCGGAGTGAAAACGATAAACCATAAGTGAATGTACTTAGTGCAAAGGAAGAAAGTTCCATTGAAGCTGCTGAAACCATATATAGTTCTCTTCAAAGTTAGCTACTATAAGAGAGTGAGAGATCTGTGATCATCAGGTAAAGCAGACACATTGCTGAGGAGGAACTCTTTCAAGAGTCAGAGGACTCTGAATTATTTTATCCTGAGAAAGATAACAAAATGAAAAATCTTCTGTTCACCCACCTTCTCTGTAAAATGTACCAGACTGGCTCACTTTTTGCTGATAGAGTGCTTGTTTTATTCATGATGAAAATTAATTATGGGTAACAGATGTTAACTATGAATCAGAAAGGGCATTCACCATTTAATTTATTAAGAGGAAGCTGTTTTCCTAGAAGCTAAATTCTCTACAGTATTCTCACTATCAAAGAAAAAAGTTCAGGGTAACAGAAATGTATTATGACACCAATAGAGAGGGTCGAGCCTAATATCTTGGAGGTTTAATTCTTTTCTAATGTTCTTATATTATTTTGAAATTACATTTTAGAGGCACATTTCATCTATGATCCTGCCAACTTTACCTATAATAACTTTTATAGTAGACTCTTACCATATTTTTAAAGAAGCAAATGATTTGGTATTTGCTATTTTCTTAGGATGCTAAAATAATGTATCTTTGATATTTGGTAGAATTCTTTCTTTTTCTAAACCCATTTATATGGGATCAAGGTGGTTTTGATAGAGAAGATAGATATGAAGATCCCCACTTCTCAAGATTATATGAGGTATGTGTGTTCAACTAATTTAAATAAGGGATTTAACAGCTCTGTCTCATCATGCAAGACCCACACAGATTATACCTGTTCCAGGAAGCCTCGTCTAACTCAAAAAACCCATTAGCCAGTCTCTTTTCTTTGCTTGCTCAATGCCTTTTTCTACAATCAGCCAGAATAATGATTATTTATATCATTCTTCTCCACGGAAAGACAAAGCTCAGGGCATATCTTTAAATTTCTAGCACTTAATCAAAAGTCTGCTCACAGTAGATAAATTTTAAAAAATTAGTAAGTAAAGAAACATTTTTGTGCTAATTCTAAGCCCTTTTAGAAAACTAACTGGCTTATGTGTATTTTGTATTTGTTTACAAAAACTCAAAGTAAGAAAAACAAACTATACCATTCACTTTCTTAGGAAGTTTTACATTGGGTTGGAAGAGAAAACAAAAATGAGAAAGGCTTTTGTATTTATTTAGATTTTAAACATATACATAATGAGCACTTACTAAAACTCAGGCACTATTCTAGGGACTGGAAATGCAGGAATTATTATACAAGCAGACAAAGTCTCTGACCTCAGGAAACGTTCAGTTGAATGGAAACTGGATTGTTATCTCAGGTCATAATAGGCCAGTACAGTGGGTCAACTACTACTTCAGCTAGGAGAGGAAGAGAAATCAACCTGTTTTGCTTAATCACAGCTGACTTTTACTACATGGGTTTACTGAATTTCAGAATTAGCTGCCATTTTGCTGATGCCAAGAGCAAATGAATTTCATATTTATGTGTATTTAACATGAAACAATTATTACCTACTATATCTAGAAAGATTTTAGATATCCCTTGATGAATTACTACTATAGCACTTTCCTTTTTATGTCAGACACTTTGGACTTCTCTAAAAACCTTGCTAATTAAAACTAAATCCAAAAAGGATTTTAAAAAAGAGAAAATTTTCTTGTTTTTATTTTTGTAGATGCAGGGTCTTGCTATGTTGCCCAGGCTGGCCTCGACCTCCTAAGCTCAAACAATCCTTCCATCCCAGCCTCCAAGAGTACTGGGATCACAGGCATGAGCCACTGCACCTGGCCAAAAATGAAAATTTAATCAAAGTCTAGAAGGGAGCATCCCAAGTATACTGCTAGAATTGCTGCCGTTAATAAGTAATCAGTAACATAAACAAATCTATAAAGAAGTTTCAAATGTAAGCCAAAGAAGGCATAAATATTTCAATTTATTTGACTATCATCCAAAATTATTTGTAGGAACTTCATAAATATTTTAAATAACCATCATGTAAATGTAATTAAAGAATTTGAGACAGGAAATATGAAATTCCCTCCTTTAATTTGTAAGATGGTTTCTATTTCTCTTGTACTCTCTGATGTAGTTACAGAAGTGATCTCAGAAACGAGAATTGGTATTTGTTTATTCTGGGATTGTCAGTGGATGCCAAGAAGTTAGCTTCTTTACAATTTCATTTTATGTTATTATTTGTTAGTGCAAGGTAAAGTTATTTGATGTTTAGTTTCAGGTACATTATTAGAAATCCTGCCACAGAACTATCTTGGTCTGCAGTCCTTTCCCCATATGTACCTTTTGAATTCTTAACATGGGCCCCATCACACCCCAAATCTGTTCCACGATTTTTTTTTTCCTAGGATCAACCTTCCTGTTATCTGGAAGGCCATCTCTGTCAGTATCCTGGCCCTAGCAACCCCTTACTCCAACCTACCCCAGATGATTATTATTAATCTTTATTAATCAAAACAGATAGGGTGACCTTCATTTACCTTTCCCAAGTCTGGAGCAATGTGAGTCAAACTTGCCAGAGGTAAACTTGATGTCTTAGGGAAAAAGTTGCCTTAACTAGGCATGGGGGCTCACGCCTATAATCCCAGCACTATGGGAGGCTGAGGCCGGTGGACTACTTGAGGCCAAGGGTTCAAGACCAGCCTGGCCAACATAGTGAAACCCAGTCTCTACTAAATATATAAAAATCAGCTGGGTGTGCTGGTACATGCCTGTACTCCCAGCTAGAGGGGAGGTTGAGGCATGAGAATTGCTTGAACCCAGGAGGCAGAGGTTGCAGTGAGATGAGTTTGAGCCAAAGCACTCCAGTCTGGGTGACAGAGTGAGACTTTGTCTCAACAACAACAACGGGAAAAAAAAAAAAAAAAAAAAAACTTGCCTTAACACAAGTTGAAAAAATTATATATTTTGGCAACCAACATCCTTTTTGATGATTTCATGACTATAGTTAATAAGTCTGAAATTTGCTACTTTCTGTTTTTCTATCTAGAATTGTTATTTGTAATTCCACTAGTTGACTTTCACAGGACCAGTAAAATTTGCATTCTTGGGGAGAGAAAATGAGAAAACTGGTACACAGAGTGTCTGTGAAAGTTAGTGCCATATGATTTTATACTTTTTAATAACAAAATAAATTACTGAAAGGGAAAAGATTTATTCCTGCCCTTTTTAATGAGGAAAAAAGGGCTGAAAGGCCCAAATGCATGCACCACTTAAAAAAATTGATCTCTATGTGGCCCTATGGTATTTTTTTTACTGTAGTACATAACTGGTATGAAATTTATTTAAAAAGCTCTGTTTATTACTAAGTAAATTATGTCACAGTGATGTACTTCCTTCAGATGGCTGGGAAGTGTGCTCCATCAGCATGCTAGTCTAACCTATATGCCTGAGAGCCTCATCCTCTGCCCAAACCCATTCCCATTCCACCTATCTAACTCTTCCTTACCTCACTCTATTGATCCCTGATACGTGTCTTCCCAGTATGTGCCCTCATACATTTGCCCAACAGGTATCGTTTTTTCTTCCTTTGTTTTGTTGGACTTAATTATAGTCCAACCACTACATTGACCTGGTTAAATCTTTTTCCCCCAAGTTAGGCTCAAATTCCCCACCTGAACTATTTTCCTAGCATACCAGCTAAAATGTATTTCTTTCCTCTAGTTTTCTGGTTCTCTATTTTAACTTGTGTAACATGCTTCAGCTGGGTAAACTAATGATATATATTTTCACTAAACAAGCTTCTTGAGGCAAAAACTATAGCTCACTCCTTTTGTAAATGTTCTACAACTATTCGTTACATTTACCTAAAATAATAATATTTTACTCTTTGGAAGAATTTAAAGCCTATCAACAATCTAGTTAGAGTGCCAGAATCACTCTAATTTTTTCTGATTTATTTATATATATATCAGAAATTATATGTATATCATAATTATATGTATATATAATACATATATATGTGTATATAATATATAATATAATATATATATATATTCCACCATTCAAAATCATTTAACTCATTAGAGTGTCCACTCAGATACCTGAATATATAACAGAATGTCAAATGACACTTCCTGGGAACTGGCTGGTAAGACCCAAAGGCAAGGCCAAAGAAAATTTAAGCACCTTATATTCTAAAGGGAGAGCAAACAACTGCAGTCATGCATCTCCCCTTGGATTTCCTAGAAGTTAGCAGAATCCACTATGCTAGACTCAACTACCTCCAATGCACCTTCCTACGTAGGCAGATCAGCAGGACTTGTTCTCCAAGCACCAGTCACAAGACCCCACTGAACAAAACAGGATCTGATCAAAGCAAGATGCAAAAAAACAAGTGGTCAATTCCAGTTGAAGCCAAGATGACAAGAAAAGCAACCTCTAGTTGGCCTCACTGCTCATTATATGCTAACTGTGATGAATTGGAATGTTAAAAGAAACTGCCATCAGTACCATGACAGTTTACAAATGTCATGGCAATATCCAGAAGTTACCTTGTATGGTTAAAAAGGCAAGAAACCTTTGGTTCCAGGAAATCTCCACCCCTTTTTCCAAAAACTCTTGAATAATCTGCCCATTATTTATCATATAATTAAGGAATAGCCATAAATATAGCCAGCCAGCCATGAGGACTGCTGCTATTATTATTTTTTTCTATGGAAAGAGCAGCCATTTCCCTGTACTCTGTGGCTCTAATAATTTGCTTTCACTGCTCTGTCAGCTCATTCTTGAATACTTTGCTGAGCAAAGCCAATTACCCTCCTAAGCAGAGCCCCAATTCTAGGGTTTGGGATAACTTCATGATGACCATGAAAGGGCTAACAAGCCACAGGGACCTGAGTGACACCCTCACCCAGACTCCAAATTAAAATCAATCAGAACCATTTGGCCGCCACAGACAGGTGAGTGTCCCCTTTGTTCCCCATTTGTTCCCCTCTTCCTTTAACTGATGTCTCTTTTACTCTCTTTTCTTCCCCTTTACCTTTTCAGGTGAACCAGGAAATAGGAATGATCCTCTGGCCTGGTAATCAATTCATTGTTTCCCATTATCTGGGTTCCTGGGATGGGAGCACACCTGACTGGCCATATCCTTTGTAATCTGCCTTGTTGCCCTTTCTCTCAGATGTTTTCTCTTTAGTTTCCAATGATCAGACATTTTGTTCCACTCTTAGTGCATAAATGCATGCTTATGATTATTTTGTTATTGCATTTGCAGTCTTTGCTTTAGATATTGGGCTTTTCTTTTTATATTCTGTGTAAGGCTGGACACTTCTCTTGTTTGTTTTGAATTATTTGTTATTTTGAAATGTCCCCCATTGTTCTGACTCTGAGATGCCAGAGTCACACTGTTCTATACTCCCAGTTACGTGCCTTTAGGGTTCACAGATGGCCACCCCCAGGTGCTCCAGCATTTTTGATAGTTGTTGTGGGGACCCTCATTGGATGACTCCTGGATGCTCTGTATCTTGTGGCATTTGGCATAAATAGATTTGTGGGGGATCCTGGATTTGGGTAGGGTGATTGCATCAGCAGCCAGTCTCAAATTTGTTATGTTCTTATTAGAGACTGAACCACCTTTTGTTCTTTGTCATTTTTCTTATTCCACCCTCTTCAGCAACCTCTTCTAGTCTTTCCTAAAGTCAGAACTTCCCTTTTTCTGCAATGGCTAGTTACAGGTCTCTTCTTGTCTCTGTTTCTCCCTCTGCTCAAACTGAAAGTGCCAAAGGAGCTTCCTTGCTCGAGCCCATTTTTCTGGGGTCCTAGAGCCCTGACTTGACAGATGACTTCCTGCAGCAGCAGACAAGTGGTGACATGAACACTTTCTTTGGTGTCTCCACTGCTGGGTGAGTTCTTTGGCAACTTGGGGCCATCAAAGGTACCCCTTGAGCAATGCTCTTTACCTCTTCCCTCTCTTTCCTCATTCACATTTGCTGCTATGGGATCACCTTTTCCCTTCCTTTCCCTTTCCTTTTCTTCTGTCCTCTATTATTCTACTTCAATTGGTCTTGTTTGTGCAGAACTGTGAGTTAAAGTTCCACCCGGGGGCACCTTAGTCAGGTTAGAGTGGCTCTATTTCTCCCTCTTAAAGAAACAAATGGAAAGTTACCCTTTATCCCCCTAATCCCCCTCCTTTCTCTCCTTCTCTTTTCTTCCTTCCATTTATAATAATTTCCTCCTCTTCTGAAACTGAAGAGTAAAAGAGAAACAAAAAGTGTTTTTTAAATCAAAAGTGTCATAAAGACTACTTTAACCAAATTATCATCTACATCTTTCCTTGGATTACCTATCAGAGCAAACAAATTTTAACCATGTAGACAGCTGTCAATCTTGTCAGAAATAATTTAAATCCAGCTAACTTCTACAAAGTGGTGAATTTATATTGCTATCTTATGACTAGAATTTTGAGGTAAAAGTTATTGGCCCTTTTTGTGCATGTGTATATGTGTTTAGATATGTTTATGTGTATTTACATGTATCGTGCTATGTGTTGTGTCTAGCATGCTATCAAGCTGGATTATAAGTAAATGAGTACTCATAAATTAAGCAAGTCCAAATGCTTTTCAATTTCACATAAATCTGTGGTAGATAAAGTTGGTTTTAAAATTATTGATAAGAGTAGACATGTCTCCAGAATTGTATAAAGACCAATATAAGATTGTTGGTTCAATGAAAATATCAGATTATCTGAGTTATCAGCAAAATGCCTGTGTGTTCATTTTGATTCTTATTTACATGTTTACCTAATGTTCAGACCTTAAAAATGATTAGCCAGGAAATAACTTTAAATGATATCTAGCTTTGTCTAATATCACAGTTTTGATATGAAATTTCAATAAACGATCAGAAAATAATAATGATTATTAGGTAAATCTAATGAGATTAAAGCTCATAAGTGAATTCCTGATTTAAAAACCTTAAAATCACTTTGGATGTTTATTGAATGTCTGTGTCTTTTACCATAAGAAAGGGTTATTATGTGGGGATACATGTTTTTAGGAATTATGGAATTAATCTCATCTATAAAATGCTAGTATCTGTGGGAAATTGAGGAATTCTTCCTTCCTAGGTTTATATAAAATGTACCAAAAAATGTGTTCTTATTGAGAAAAAGAATAACTTTGTCTAATTCAAAAGTTATCAAAAGGTTTATTCAAATTATGGACTTCAAAAGATCACTTATGAAACTGGGTAAAAAGGAGACAGTAAGCAAGAGAGAGGTATGTAAAGAAAGTTATGGATGTGAAGATGTATTTTTGATAAGGAAGATTATAAAAAAAGAGTAATTTTATATGAGAAAAGTCCTTAGATGGTAAATTCTGGTCATAGATTAGAATGACTGGTTATTTAAGAGTATAGGACAAGTCAGAAAGTCAAAGCATGTCATAGATGGTCTATATAAGTCATGGTATTATTCACACAGGGGAATATATGAAAGGAATTTTGTGTGTGATTAAGTTAGCTGTAATTAAAAGGGGATGATTTATACTAGTCTTTCTAAAGAATGTTTCCCTATGTTAAAACAATATTTTCTTGAGGTATTGATTTGCTCTTGATGAAATTAAAGTGAAATTTTAGTTTTCAATTCTACAACCTGTTTCTTTTGAAAACTCAGATTCCTATCTCAGAAATTCAACTGTTATATTTTGCTGCTTTCAGCTCTTTCTGCACTTGAGAAGATCTGAGATGACATCTCTCTCTTTCAGCTTTTTTGTCAGCTCCTGTAACTTTTCTTCCTCTGGTTTTAACTACTGCTAGGGCCTAATGCTGTAATATTTTATCTTTGAGGTCTACAAAAGCAATGTGTACCTCCACTATAATAATTCTGTACTCTTAGTTTTTCTTGATGTGTCAAAAATTTCAGAGCAACCAGAAAACTTTTTTTTTTTTTTATTATACTTTAAGTTCTAGGGTACATGTGCATGACGTTTATATCATGTATAACTCCCCAATGCAATCCCTCCCTCCTCCCCCCTCCCCATGATAGGCCCCAGTGTGTGATGTTCCCCTTCCCGAGTCCAAGTGATCTCATTGTTCAGTTCCCACCTATGAGTGAGAACATGCGGTGTTTGGTTTTCTCTTCTTGTGATAGTTTGCTAAGAATGATGGTTTCCAGCTGCATCCATGTCCCTACAAAGGACGCAAACTCATCCTTTTTTATGGGCATAGTATTCCGTGGTGTATATGTGCCACTTTTCTTAATCCAGTCTGTCACAGATGGACATTTGGGTTGATTCCAAGTCTTTGCTATTGTGAATAGTGCCGCAATAAACATACGTGTGCATGTGTCTTTGTAGTAGAGTAATTTATAATCCTTGGGTATATACCCAGTAGTGGGATAGCTGGGTCATATGGTACATCTAGTTCTAGATCCTTGAGGAATTTCCATACTGTTTTCCATAATGGTTGAACTAGTTTACAATCCCACCAACAGTGTAAAAGTGTTCCTATTTCTCCACATCCTCTCCAACACCTGTTGTTTCCTGACTTCTAATGATTGCCATTCTAACTGGTGTGAGATGGTATCTCATTGTGGTTTTGATTTGCATTTCTCTGATGGCGAGTGATGATGAGCATTTTTTCATGTGTCTGTTGGCTGTATGGATGTCTTTTTGAGAAATGTCTGTTCATATCCTTTCCCCACTTTTTGATGGGGTTGTTTGTTTTTTCTTGTATATTGTTTGAGTTCTTTGTAGATTCTGGATATTAGCCCTTTGTCAGATGAGTAGGTTGCAAAAATTTTCCCATTCTGTAGGTTGCCTGTTCACTCTGATGGTAGTTTCTTCTGCTGTGCAGAAGCTCTTTAGTTTAATTAGATCCCATGTGTCAATTTTGCTTTTGCTGCCGTTGCTTTTGGTGTTTTAGACATGAAGTACTTGCCCATGCCTATGTCCTGAATGGTACTACCTAGATTTCTTCTAGGGTTTTTATGGTATTAGGTCTAACATTTAAGTCTCTAATCCATCTTGAATTAATTTTCGTATAAGGGGTAAGGAAAGGATCCAGTTTCAGCTTTCTACTTATGGCTAGCCAATTTTCCCAGCACCATTTATTAAATAGGGAATCCTTCCCCATTTCTTGTTTCTCTCAGGTTTGTCAAAGATCAGATGGCTGTAGATGTGTGGTATTATTTCTGAGGACTCTGTTCTGTTCCATTGGTCTATATCTCTGTTGTGGTACCAGTACCATGCTGTTTTGGTTACTGTGGCCTTGTAGTATAGTTTGAAGTCAGGTAGCGTGACGCCTCCAGCTTTGTCCTTTGACTTAGGATTGTCTTGGCAATGCAGCTCTTTTTTGGTTCCATATGAACTTTAAAGCCGTTTTTTCCAATTCTGTGAAGAAAGTCATTGGTAGCTTGATAGGGATGGCATTGAATCTATAAATCACCTTGGGCAGTATGGCCATTTTCACGATATTGATTCTTCCTATCCATGAGCATGGTATGTTCTTCCATTTGTTTGTGTCCTCTTTGATTTCACTGAGCAGTGGTTGTAGTTCTCCTTGAAGAGGTCCTTTACATCCTTGTAAGCTGGATTCCTAGGTATTTTACTCTCTTTGAAGCAATTGTGAATGGAAGTTCATTCCTGATTTGGCTCTCTGCTTGTCTGTTACTGGTGTATAAGAATGCTTGTGATTTTTGCACATTAATTTTGTATCCTGAGACTTTGCTGAAGTTGCTTATCAGCTTAAGGAGATTTTGGGCTGAGACGATGGGGTTTTCTAAATATACAATCATGTCATCTGCAAACAGGGACAATTTGACTTCTTCTTTTCCTAACTGGATACCCTTGATTTCTTTCTCTTGCCTGATTGCCCTAGCCAGAACTTCCAACACTATGTTGAATAGGAGTGGTGAGAGAGGGCATCCCTGTCTTGTGCCAGTTTTCAAAGGGAATTTTTCCAGTTTTTGCCCATTCAGTATGATATTAGCTGTGGGTTTGTCATAAATAGCTCTTATTATTTTGAGGTATGTTCCATCAATACCAAATTTATTGAGCGTTTTTAGCATAAAGGGCTGTTGAATTTTGTCAAAAGCCTTTTCTGCATCTATTGAGATAATCATGTGGTTCTTGTCTTGGTTCTGTTTATATGCTGGATTACGTTTATTGATTTGCGAATGTTGAACCAGCCTTGCATCCCAGGGATGAAGCCCACTTGATCATGGTGGATAAGCTTTTGATGTGCTGCTGAATCCGGTTTGCCAGTATTTATTGAGAATTTTTGCATCGATGTTCATCAGGGATATTGGTCTAAAATTCTCTTTTTTTGTTGTGTCTCTGCCAGGCTTTGGTATCAGGATGATGTTGGCCTCATAAAAAGAGTTAGGGAGGATTCCCTTTTTCTATTGATTGAAATAGTTTCAGAAGGAATGGTACCAGCTCCTCCTTGTACCTCTGGTAGAATTCAGCTGTGAATCCATCTGGTCCTGGACTTTTTTTGGTGGGTAGGCTATTAATTGTTGCCTCAATTCAGAGCCTGCTATTGGTCTATTCAGGGATTCAACTTCTTCCTGGTTTAGTCTTGGGAGAGTGTAAGTGTCCAGGAAATTATCCATTTCTTCTAGATTTTCTAGTTGATTTGCATAGAGGCTATAGTATTCTCTGATGGTTGTTTGTATTTCTGTGGGGTCGGTGGTGATATCCCCTTTATCATTTTTATTGCGTCTATTTGATTCCTCTCTCTTTCTTCTTTATTAGTCTAGCTAGCGGTCTGTCAATTTTGTTGATCTTTTCAAAAAACCAACTCCTGGATTCATTGACTTTTGGAGGGTTTTTGTGTCTCCATCTCCTTCAGTTCTGCTCTGATCTTAGTTATTTCTTGCCTTCTGCTAGCTTTTGAATGTGTTTGCTCTTGCCTCTCTAGTTCTTTTAATTGTGATGTTAGAGTGTCAATTTTAGATCTCTCCTGCTTTCTCTTGTGGGCATTTAGTGCTATAAATTTCCCTCTACACACTGCTTTAAATGTGTCCCAGAGATTCTGGTATGTTGTATCTTTGTTCTCATTGGTTTCAAAGAACATCTTTATTTCTGCTTTCATTTGTTATGTACCCAGTAGTCATTCAGGAGCAGGTTGTTCAGTTTCCATTTGTTGAGCGGTTTTGATTGAGTTTCTTAGTCCTGAGTTCTAGTTTGATTGCACTGTGGTCTGAGAGACAGTTTGTTATAATTTCTGTTCTTTGACATTTGCTGAGGAGTGCTTTACTTCCAATTATGTGGTCAATTTTGGAATAAGTGCGATGTGGTGCTGAGAAGAATGTATATTCTGTTGATTTGGGGTGGAGAGTTCTATAGATGTCTATTAGGTCCGCTTGGTGCAGAGATGAGTTCAATTCCTGGATATCCTTGTTAACTTTCTGTCTCGTTGATCTGTCTAATGTTGACAGTGGAGTGTTGAAGTCTCCCATTATTATTGTATGGGAGTCTAAGTCTCTTTGTAGGTCTCTAAGGACTTGCTTTATGAATCTGGGTGCTCCTGTATTGGGTGCATATATATTTAGGAGAGTTAGCTCTTCCTGTTGAATTGATCCCTTTACCATTATGTAATGGCCTTCTTGTCTCTTTTGATCTTTGATGGTTTAAAGTCTGTTTTATCAGAGACTAGGATTGCAACCCCTGCTTTTTTTGTTCTCCATTTGCTTGGTAGATCTTCCTCCATCCCTTTATTTTGAACCTATGTATGTCTCTGCATGTGAGATGGGTCTCCTGAATACAGCAGACTGATGGGTCTTGACTCTTTATCCAGTTTGCCAGTCTGTGTCTTTTAATTGGAGCATTTAGTCCATTGACATTTAAGATTAATATTGTTATGTGTGAACTTGATCCTGTCATTATGATATTAAGTGGTTATTTTGCTCGTTAGTTGATGCAGTTTCTTCCTAGCCTCGATGGTCTTTACATTTGGCACGTTTTTGCAATGGCTGGTACCGGTTGTTCCTTTCCATGTTTAGGGCTTCCTTCAGGGTCTCTTGTAAGGCAGGCCTGGTGGTGACAAAATCTCTAAGCATTTGCTTATCTGTAAAGGATTTTATTTGTCCTTCACTGATGAAGCTTAGTTTGGCTGGATATGAAATTCTGGGTTGAAAATTCTTTTCTTTAAGAACGTTGAATATTGGCCCCACTCTCTTCTGGCTTGTAGAGTTTCTGCCGAGAGGTCTGCTGTTATTCTGATGGGCTTCCCTTTGTGGGTAACCCGACCTTTCTCTCTGGCTGCCCTTAAGATTTTTTCCTTCATTTCAACTTTGGTGAATCTGGCAATTATGTGTCTTGGAGTTGCTCTTCTGGAGGAGTATCTTTGTGGCGTTCTCTGTATTTCCTGAATTTGAATGTTGGCCTGCCCTACTAGGTTGGGGAAGTTCTCCTGGATGATATCCTGTAGACTGTTTTCCAACTTGGTTCCATTTTCCCCCTCACTTTCAGGCACCCCAATCAGACGTAGATTTGGTCTTTTTACATAATCCCATACTTCTTTAGGTTTTGTTCATTTCTTTTTCTTCTTTTTCTTTTGGTTTCTCTTATCGCTTCATTTCATTCATTTGATCCTCAATCGCTGATACTCTTTCTTCCAGTTGATCGAGTCGGTTACTGAAGCTTGTGCATTTGTCACGTATTTCTCGTGTCATGGTTTTCATCTCTGTCATTTCGTTTATGATCTTCTCTGCATTAATTAGTCTAGCTGTCAATTCTTCCACTTTTTTTTCAAGATTTTTAGTTTCTTTGCGCTGGGTACGTAATTCCTCCTTTAGCTCTGAGAGGTTTGATGGACTGAAGCCTTCTTCTCTCATCTCGTCAAAGTCATTCTCTGACCAGCTTTGATCCGTTGCTGGTGATGGGCTGCGCTCCTTTGCAGGGGGAGATGCGCTCTTATTTTTGAATTTCCAGCTTTTCTGCCTGCTTCTTCCCCATCTTTGTGGTTTTATCTGTCTCTGGACTTTGATGATGGTGACGTACTGATGGGGTTTTGGTATAAGTGTCCTTCCTGTTTGATAGTTTTCCGTCTGACAGTCAGAAGGACTGTCTGTTGGTCTGTTGGAGATTGCTTGAGGTCCACTCCAGGCCCTGTTTGCCTGGGTATCAGCAGCAGAGGTTGCCGAAGATAGAATATTGCAGAACAGCGAGTGTACCTGTCTGATTCTTTCTTTGGAAGTTTCTCTCAGGGGTGACTCCACCCTGTGAGGTGTGGGGTGTCAGACTGCCCCTAGTGGGGGATGTCTCCCAGCTAGGCTACTCAGGGGTCAGGGACCCACCTGAGCAGGCAGTCTGTCCGTTCTCAGATCTCAACCTCCGCGTTAGGAGATCCACGGCTCTCCCCAAAGCTGTCAGACAGAGTCGTTCACGTCTGCACGGCCCCACTCTTCCCCTAATGGACTGCAGCTGTGCGCTGTCCGCAGAGGTAGAGTCTACAGAGACAGGCAGGCTTCCTTGAGCTGCTGTGAGCTCCACCCAGTTCGAGCTTCCCAGCGGCTTTGTTTACCTACTTAAGCCTCAGCAATGGCGGGCGCCCCCCCCAGCCTCACTGCTGCCTTGCGGATAGATTGCCGCAGACGGCTGTGTTAGCAGTGGGAGGCTCCGTGGGCGTGGGACCCTCCCGGCCAGGTGTGGGATATATTCTCCTGGTGTGCCTGTTTCCTTAAAGCGCAGTATTGGGGTGGGAGTTACCCGATTTTCCAGGTGTTGTGTGTCTCAGTTCCCCTGGCTAGGAAAAGGATTCCTTCCCCTTGCGCTTCCAGGTGAGGTGATGCCTCGCCCTGCTTCAGCTCACGCTGGTCAGGCTGCAGCAGCTGACCAGCACCGATTGTCCGTCGCTCCCTAGAGAGATGACCCCAGTACCTCAGTTGAAAATGCAGAAATCACGGTCTTCTGTGTCGCTCGCGCTGGGAGTTGGAGACTGGAGCTGTTCCTATTCGGCCATCTTGCTCCGCCCCCCCCCAGAAAACTTTTTATGTTCCCCTGCTATACTCATAATCTTGAATACACATTTCTCATGTCTGATTAAATTTGAGTACTGTTAAGTATTATTTTTCTCTTCATAATTTTACCTTCCAGGTTATTTAAGTGTGCTTCCCAAGAACAGAGGTAATCACACCGTATAGGGCATTATCACTTCAGATAAATAAGTAACTATTGTTTACAATAACCTGTGGTTCCATATCAATCAAATATTTTGGGCCTTTTAACATGTTAAAGTACCCTCAGAATCAAATTCTAGTTTAAATCTCTGGATTGTTGCTGGGGTTTATCAAAGCTATAAAAATTAGTCACCAAAAACTGTAAAATATTTTTACAGCTTCCAGTCAGATCATGGACTCAAGTATTACCACCTCTAGCCTCCAGCCCTTTGAATAATAAGCCTTTATCAGGTGCTACTACTAATCCTTGTGCTGTTAAATTACAAGGCTTTGATTCCTGGGTACACATATCTTATCTAGAGGAGACACCAACTCCTGCCAGTATCTGACAACAAACTCAAGTTAACCAAAGCCTCATCTCTAGACATAGGCAAAGGGAAAAATCAAAGTAAACTGCTTCCATGAAACACAAAAAGCTTGTATTCACTTAATAGTTTTGCCTCTATCTGAATTAATATAATGTATTCTGTGCTTGATAGTAAATAATTTAAATGTTTAGCTACCTGTGAGCATCCTTTCATGTCATTCTCAAAACTAGGCAAGGCATATGACATTTTTGTTTGAAATGTTGTTAATTCTTTGTTTTATTTTACCTCCAGAATTTAAAACTATTCAATTTCTCCAGGCCCAGGGTTTATCACATAAGATTATAAGGGACAATTTGGGTTATTAAGTGTCTGCCCACCTCCATTCCTGTCTGGCCTAAAACATTTAATTGGCTGTAAGTCTTTTAACTCCAATTTCCTTGGCCATAGGGGTCTCACCGAGGAGCATGATGAAACTAGAGCAGGTAGCATACCACCCCAGTATCGATATGGGACAAAATAAAAGCTTAGCTAGAAGCAGTATCAATGGGGAGTTGGAATAAAAATGAAAAATAAAATCTTACACTGCTCAACAGATTGAGTAGACCCCCTTTTAGTCAAGAGGAATCCCTCCTGCAAAAAAATAAAAATCCGAAAAAGTTCAAGCCATGATGGGAAGCGGAGGGTCAGACACATCTCACTGTATGTCCTCCACTTGAAATTCTACATGTATTTATGCTGATGATACCACCAATTAAAATACTTCATCTCCTGTGGAGAGTCTTAGTCCCCTTTTTTTTTTTTTGAGACGGAGTCTCACTCTGTCGCCCAGGCTGGAGTGCAGTGGCTGGATTGCAGCTCACTGCAAGCTCCGCCTCCTGGGTTTACGCCATTCTCCTGCCTCAGCCTCCCGAGTAGCTGGGACTACAGGCGCCTGCCACGTCGCCTGGCTAGTTTTTTTTGTATTTTTTTTTAGTAGAGACGCAGTTTCACAGTGTTAGCCAGGATGGTCTTGATCTCCTGACCTTGTGATCCACCCGTCTCGGCCTCCCAAAGTGCTGGGATTACAGGCTTGAGCCACTGCGCCCGGCCGTCTTAGTCCCTTTACAAACAACCATGTTCTTCTCAACTCCCACAGCTCCTTCCCGTAATAATGGCATTGCTTTAAATTATTACATTCCCCCCAAATTCTTATCCCATTCATGCTTAAACCAAAGTGCCCCTTGAATAACAAAGGTAAGGATGACTATCCTTCTTAACAACTCCTGTTCCATATAGGTTTATGTCCCCCAGTACGGGGTGGTGTGGGGTGGTGGAGGATGGGGGGTTCTTGAAGAATCACCTAAGAGATTGAGAACAGCTTCAGGGGGAAAAGTAAAGAAAAAAAAAAGAACTTTGGTTATTCCTGGTTTTGGGAAGCAGTGGAGCTGTTGGCACATACATCAACTTCCCTGCAAGGGAACATGTGTGTACCCAGAGTCAAGTGGACCTGAGCATTTAGTTAGGCTTCAGTCAGCTAGCTATTAACTCTTCCAAGAGGCTTTTCTTCAGGGCAAGGAGACCTCAAAAGAAACAGAATATAGGATATAGTCAAGGGTGGGAGTTAAAGTTGGAAATTATGGTTTAAAGAGACTACGTTTATAAAGATAAAGAGGGGTAGCCAGGTTTGGGCCAAAAGTAGATAAAACAGAAGAAGGAAGAGACAGGCAGGACAGACATATGGACAAGCACAAATAAACAGATCAGAAAGGCCATGTGTCCCCAAATAAAGAGACGTGGAAAGAGTCTTTTCCTTGGTTCTTAACATTGTATATCCTGCATTCTCCAAAGTAAAATCAACCAGGCACTCCAAGAGAGAATGAGCATTCAGATACGTGCTATACAGAAACTGTTAAAGAATGAGCAGTGTTAGTTAGAGAAAGAGGGAGAAACAATAAATGACTGCACCAGAGCAAGTTAACTAAGGAATAAATCCTTTTCCTTATTCAGGCCCCACTAAACAGGAGAGTGCTAGAAACCTAGGAGAAGCAGGAGAAAATATACCTGACCACAATGCCAGTGGTTCTCAAACGTTTTGTCATCAAGACTCCTATATACTTTAAAAATTATTGAGGATGATAAGAACTTTTTCATGTGTTGCATCTATCACTAATTGCTGTATTTAGGTTTAAATTTGAGAAAATGTAAAAATATTTATTAATTAATTTTAAAATAATAAAACTACACTCTGTTAACATAATATACTTTTATAAAAATATATTTCTAGAAAAGGAAATAGTTTAATGGGAATAGTGAAATTGCTTTTTATTTTTGCAAATCTCATTAACCTGTAGCTTAATAGAAGATAGCTGGATTCTCATATTTGCTTCTGCATTCACTCTTTTGTAATATGTTGGCTCGGATGAAGAATATGATGAAGAATATGAAGTAAAGGTGACTTCACAAAGATACATAGTCAGAACAGGGAAGAGTAAGTTAATATCCTTTTTAGGTAATTGTGGATTATTTCTTTAATACCATGCTAAAACTCAACAGATGGCAGTAGTTTCTTAGAGGTTAGTTGCAAAGTAGAATCTGAAACCATATTGATAAACTTTTAATACTGTGCTACATACAAATCTATGAGCTTATTTTGCATTTTGGATCTTTTATCCATGCATACCTTTGTAGCATCATTCATTAGTCATTTGGAAACTATTGGTTCACTGAGTCATGAAGTTCTTCTAAATGTTGGCACATTTCATTTTAGTTGTGTTGGCAGTCTCCAGGATCATCTTCCGGCTCAGTTCACTAGAAAGAGTCAAATAGGAGTGTACTTAATTCTATTAGCACAATGCATGACAATATAGGGAAAGTATTGCCTGCCAGGGACACTGACCTGAGTCATGTGTCTATGGTTTTTATTGGGAGTCAGACATAGAGATGTGCAGCACTCACATGACTGACTTTAGTGACTTAGTCTTTAGCTCCCCAGAAGTCAAACTGATATAGTATGGTCCAGGGCCTCAGGCATACAAAAACAAGTGTTCACCATATGTCACACTGTTAGTATAAACTATCTGGTCAACTGATACAGTATGGTCCAAGGCCTCAAACATACACAATACCCTTATTAGGCAGGATACTCCAAGTCTCAGATGTTATCTACTAGGAGCTGGTCAAGGGCCAGTCCTTTCTCTGGAATGCACAGAACCACTCAAGCCTGCTAACTGTTTACTGTATAATAATATAGCTAATTATTACCAAATAGGAAAACCAAACTACTCTTTTTCTCTCTTCACTCTTGTACAACAGTTCACTTCCAACAAAAAATCTGTTAGTTTTCCATACCAAGCAATTCTCTGATTCTCTGGATAACAACTGGCTCTCCTAGAATTTAATTATGACACTAATTACCTGGAGTTAGCGCAGACATCAGGTTAAGGTTTTAGTCCCACAGTACTGCTGCTATACCCCATCAGATGTCAATTACAAGTAGTGGATCCATACTTCTGTCCATCTTGGCTACAAATTGGAGGTTCCCACAACCCTTTGCTCAGAATCAATAATTTGCTATGAAGGATCACAAAACTTAGAAAAGCACCTATGTTACTGGCTTATTATAAAAGATATGATAAAGGATACAGACGAACAGCCAGATCAAGAGTTATAGAAGGCTAGGTCTGGATGGGGTGCCAAGCACAGGAACTTCTTTGCTTGTAGCATTGGGTTGCAGCCTCTTGCCATGTGGATGCCTGCCCTATCCTTTTTAAATAATTGTGGACACCACGCACTCTCAGAACCTTGTACTATTGGAATTTTTATGGAGGCTTCATCACCTAGACATGCTTAATTATTGACTTCATATCAGCTCCTCTCCCCTCTCTGGAGAATGGGGGATGGGGATGAAGCTTCCAAGGTTCTCATCATGGCTTGGTCTTTCTGGTAACCAGCCCCATCCAGGAGTCTACCAAGAGTTACCTCATTAGAAATTCCAAGAGAGTTAGGAGCTCTGTGTCAGAAACTGGGTTGAAGACCAAATGTTAGAACAAAAGATTCTGCTAGCACTCCTGTTACTTGGGAGGTTACAAAGGTTTTAGAAGCTTGTGTCAGGAACCAGTAGCGGACACCTATCTTCCTTTCTTCCTTCCTCCCTCCCTCCTTCCTTCCTTCCTTCCTTCCTTCCTTCCTTCCTTCCTTCCTTCCTCCTTCCTTCCTCCCTCCCTCCTTCCTTCCTTCCTCCCTCCCTCTCTCCCTCTCTCCTTCCCTCCCTCCCTTCTTTCTCTTTCTTTCTTTCTCTTTCCTTTTTCTTTTCTTTCTTTTATTCTTCTTCTTCTTTCTTTCTTTCTTTTTCTTTCTTTCTTCCTTCCTTTCTTTCTTTTTCTTCTCTTTCTTTCCTTCCTTCCTCCCTCCTTCCCTCCCTCTCTCCCTTCCTTCCTCCCTCCCTCTCTTTCTCTTGTTATTTTTCAATGATATTAGTGAATATCATCAATCATCTACAACAACTGTCTTATATATTGAAGGTTATTAAGCTCCTTGTGATAAATAGAAGTTTTCCAGAATTTCAGTTCTTCCTGAAAGCTCGAATTGTATCATTGTCAATGAATACTGTCAATTGTTTATCTGAAATAACAGGCTGGGTTCCTTCGCTTTTGAGAAAATACTTGCAAAATAGACAAAACTAAATAACTACAGTGTGTCTAACATTCATCAAGAAAAAATTGTATTTCATGGAAAAAATGGCGAATGCAGCCTGAAAATCAAATAATTCACTTTTTTCAATTCCTACTCATCACCTTATCCCACAAAATTTTAATAAGATATATATTCTAGGCTTGAGATTTAGTTAAACGTATTAGTTTTACTGCTTTATTGAAGACATTCTTAAGTAAAATTGGCTTTTATTTTCCCTGTGAGTTTGGGACAATGAGGGACCCAATACTTATGGTATGGTTTGGTGCCACAGCCTTCATTTGTGCTAAGGCAACAGCAGTTTTACTCACCATTAATTTTGCACGATTACTGCAATATTAACAGACTAAAAAAGAAAAAATATATGATACTATTTTAAAAATGGTTTTGACTTCGTGGGCCACTTAAAAATGTTTCAGGAACCCCCAGGGTTCTATGGATCACGTGTTGCCAACCAATGTTTTAGACTTAAATCATTTTTTTTCCTCCCTGATAAAGTATGCTATGTCTAGTCTTAGAAACTCCTATAGTTGAAGATATGCTTTCCACAGAACTTTAAGTATATGGAAGAATGATGTTTATCTTTTATTCCACTAGAGAAAGGGTTTCACAGCATTGAAATGATTAGCCTGAAAGGTCCTTAAGCATGAAAGTCAAAGTCATAGATTTCCCACAACCCTTTTAAATGTAAAACAAGTTTAAAATACTTTTTTTGGGCCAAAAAAGTTATATACATGTATAACGTATGTGATAACATATGAAACCAGAGGAAAATGTGAGCCCTGTTATAAGCATGAAAACATGACCACTATTTCTAGAATTATCAAATATTTTATATATTGTGAAATTAATTTATAATATAAACAATATATATCACATATTCAAATTCTAAAATCATGATCAAATTCTGATATTCACTTCTCCTCTGCCACACTTGTTAAACTTTCCAATTCTCAGGAGCTAAAAATGTTTCAATGTTTTCCTTGCTTCACTCTCCCTCGTTTTTTAATAAGACATGCTTTGGACAGGAGCCATTCTTCTACTATACACTGGCTTGCTTCTCCCAGGAAATGGAATTTTGCAAACTTGATTGCAGAATGCCGCTGTTTTCATGTGCTGTAGAAAATCTGGGCTGTTACCATGTGCTGTGGAAAATTTGACTAATACACTCACTCCCATTGTGTCTATAGTATCCACAAGTCCTAAGTAAATTACATGGAGGTAGGAAAAGATTTATCTTTTAGGTTTTCTTTCACTATTTTTTCCCTTTTAAAATTGAAATCTACAAGATTGTGCTCTAACAGTGATGTTTATTTAAATTTCCATTTTAAAATAGTCTATGTATATAATTAGCATTTCCAATTATGAAGATTTAAAATATTTATAGAGACTACTCTTCTACTTGAGCATGATCGTTAAGTGGAAAGAATGCTGCCTATTTTCATTACCATCTCCTGTAAACATTATATCTCACAGTTAACCCACTATATAAAATAGTAAGTGGTTACATATAAAAACTGTCATCATATCTTTATGTATTTTGGATAAGATTGATATAAAGTAACAGATGGTAGTTTCCTTGTTAGATTAGAACCTATATTTATTCAAATAGTAAAAGAAAGTATTATATTCTTCTCATCTTACAGACTGTGGACTGAAAGTGATGTTACTTTCTGTGACATATCATACCTATAATGGACACTTACCCTAAAGAACTTTCAGATTAGTAGGATTAAACAACAAGTACTACATGAACAAGTCATGCAAAATAGAATATCTGTTATAAGAGAGGAACAACCAGAGTTTAAAATCTTAACATTAAGATGTGGGTAATGAGGAAAGATTATTTGATGAAAGTAGCATTTGAGTTGAGCCTTAAAGCAGGAGAAAAGTTTGAGCAGGTAAATAAAATGTACTTTTATAGTGGAATGAATGGTGAAGTTTGTAAAATATCCAGTGAATATATGCATAAGAATGAGAAAGAGAAAAGGAAAAGAGAGGAGACCAGGTCAACACTGAGCTTGAAGAACTAGAAAATGCCTTTTACAACAAACAAAACACAAAAATACAAAGCAAGATTAGATACAAAGAAAGAAAGAAAGAAAGAGAGAGAGAGAAAGAAAGGAAGAAAGGAAGGATGGATATAGGGAGAGAAAGAGAGAGAGAAAAAAGCAAACAAAGAAGCAAAACAAAGGCATTTGAAAGGAAAAACTGTCTTGGTTAGGAAGAGAATGAGTTTAGATTTGGATACATATTTTTACCAACGTTTCTCAACAGTGCGCCTGCCCCTGGAAAGCCCTTTTTTCCCACATTCAAACAGTTGATTATGTGAACTGAATGTGTACTGCAAGTTTTATTGCTAATAAGGTGAGCAGAAGCTTTGGAATTAAAGAAAGGGTCTTTAATTTAAAAAAAAGAAGAAAAAAACCTCCTCACTTTTCTCTTTTCATTATACTCAACTCCTCACCTTTCTCCCTATCTTCCTCCCTGAGACTTCATTGCTGGAGAGCTGCAGACCCAATGTCCGCAGGAGGCCCTCATTCCACAGTGCATTTGACTTTTAGGTGCCTTGGGATGGGTGAATTTGAATATAAATGAAGTATCTGAAATTTCATACTGTGTTTTATCACCTGAATTTGTTTGTTTGCTTGTTTTTTCTTCTACTACTTTTATTTTAGTTTCCACAGGTACACGTTCAGGTTTGTTACATGGGTAAATTGTGTGTCACTAGGGACGAATGTAGGAATGATCTGTCACCCAGGTAGTGAGCATAGTAGCCGATGTATCACCTGAATTTGTTCACTGGAGTTATAGTTGCTCATGAGACTGAAAGCAGCATAAACAAATGACATGTAACTCACCAAAGACTCCTGGCTAGTTCCAAGAGTGAATTCTGACCACACAGTCACATGTGGGGAAAAGAAACGGCAGCAAACGACAATATTGTAAAGTGTGTTTATGAATCTTAGACAGACAAATGGACTGTGCCATAAGGTGGGAAAGGCACTAGCACCCACTTCAGGGGTGTTTCTCAGTCAGTGAGAAATAAATTCCAAACTGAGTATGTGTTACTGAAAGAGGCATATGCTTTGTGAGCTTTGGCAGAGTCTTTGTACAAAGCCCGATGTGTGAAAGGAATTGATTGAGCTCTGTGCAGACCGCCCTATGCATAGCTGATTCTCACTGCAATACGTTTTCTGAGATAGTGACAATTTTGATAAACAGGTTTTATAATTCTCTTCGTTAATGTCCCTCCCATTGTATCATATTTATTGTAGCTGGTTTCCAGTATGTTTTATATTCATTAAGCCCTTAAGTACATTTTTTTAACCCACAGATACCATCTTCTAGAGCTAAAACTGGTATCACCAATATTATTAGAACAGGTTCTATGTTTGCTTTTAGAATTAGGTACTTGAAAAGGAAATATATTAATAATTTAAGTTTATATTTCATGTAATTGATTGTTAAGTGGAACAAGGTCAATTTATCAAGAACTGAACAACTGATTTGTTGAAAAACTGATTAGCAAGAGTTAGAAAAATATATACCATTGTGACATTTAAATAGAGTTTGGTTATGATAGCAAACCAAACTTTAAAAACCTGAACATGTTTAATTAAAGTAATTTTTGCAGAGCTATATTTGAACAGAAAATACAGTAGCAGCAATTATCTACAATTATGCAGCTCCAATCACAGAATAATAACAGTTTCAATGTCACTAAGCACAATAAGGATAATTATGCTTTCCATTATTCTGATGGGCATGTACTTAGCAACTTAAGAAACCTTCGTAGGGATATAACAGCCACAGTTTCAATAAAGACTTACAGTGTAAGCAGCTGGATTAATTGTATTCTAGTTAAAACTAACCTTTTTCATTGCAGTTTTCAATTCCAAGGTAGCACTTTTTCAATCAATGCCTACTTTTGCTTTTTCAAGCATTTGTAAAACCCTCCATTACTACTATATATGTACAGGATGCCTAACAGTCTTATTGCCTTAGAAACATTTTCTTGGTACACTGGATGACATCTAATCTTCTGAAATTAAAAAATCTGACTTATCATTGTTTAATAATATCAATTTTTTTAAAATACAAAATAACATGGCAAATTTTTGGAGAGCTTGATCTTAAAGAAATACATTCATGGCCGGGTGTGGTGGCTCACGCCTGTAATCCCAGCACTTTGGGAGGCTGAGGTGGGCGGATCATCTGAGGTCAGGAGTTTGAGACCAGCCTGATCAACATGGAGAAACCCCGTCTCTACTAAAAATACAAAATTAGCCGGGTGTGGTGGCACATGCCTGTAATCCCAGTTTCTCAGGAAGGCTGAGGCAGGGGAATCACTTGAACCCAGGAGGCAGAGGTTGCAGTGAGCCGAGATCACGCCATTGCACTCCAGCCTGGTCAACAAGAGCAAATCTCCATCTTAAAAAAAAAAAAAAAAGAGGAATACATTCATAATTTTCCTCTCCAAATACTCCTAATGAAATAATATTGCATTCTCTTCCCCCATAGGCATAGAATTAAAGATATGTGTAATGATTAGTGTTTTCTAATGCTGGTACATTGCCTTTGTATGTAAGAAAATTTTGCATACTATTTTTCCAAATATTAATAGAAATAGTATAATTTGGCCATTCTCTTAGTTTTTAGACATGTAGATTGATTCCAGTTATCTATTTCTATAATTGTATTAAATTTTGGCTTCAGAAATTAACATAGAAAACATTAAAGTACCTACAAAAATAGTTGCAATTGTGCCATTTTAATCATATGAGCATTGAGATTTAAAAAAAAAAAAAAACTAGATTCACAGGTATATAGATTAAGTGTACACATTTTTGGAATTAAAGATGTTAAAAATCACTACAAATTATCTTAATTATTATGGTTCATTTTATTCAATTCTTTTTTTCCTGTTTTTTATGTTTTGAGCAAATATTGCTTATCTAATTATATCTATGTATCTCTCGCTATCCATTTATTTATGTAGATATAATTAGATAAGCAATATTTAGATAGATAGAGAGAGAGAAGAGGAGACAGGTTTTCTTTGTTTTAAAAGACAGGGTCTCACTGTGTCACCCAGGCTGGAGTGCAGTCATGCAATCATAGGTAACTACAGCCTGGCACTTCTGGGCTCAAGCAGTCCTCTAGCCTCAGCCTTTTGAGCAGCTGGGACTACAGTTGAGCACCACCATGCCTGGCTAATTTTTTTAGTTTTTGTAGAAATGAGGTCTTGCTTAGTTGCCAAAGCTTATTTTCTTAATCTGATATTATTTCATGTTTGGTTTCCTAGTGCTGTGTAGCATTTATTCTGAAAGCCACAATGTGACTACCAAATTTTCTAAATATTCTCCAACAATTGGATATCAAGTTTTTTTTTTTAAAGCTTCATGGTGTAATGTTGTTATGAGTTTATTTTAAATGTATACAAATATAGCTCTTTTCTGTAATATACCTATGTGTGTGTAAATATATATATATATATATATATATTTGTATCCTCTAGCCTAATTCTCTTCTGGGACTATATCCTGAGTGCACACACACACACACACACACACACACTTCATTTCTTGACTCATAGCAGTATCTCCAGTTAGTCTGCAAAAGAGTTGTACTAGTTAATGTTCTCTGAAATATATGGAACTACCATTTGCAAACCATCTTGCATAACAGGGAATATTTAAAAATAAATTTCCAATTTAATAGCAAAAAATCTGTTTTTTAAAATATTTTCTGTGAATATTTGTTGACTTAAAAGTAGAGATTCTGGTGTTTTCACAGTAATATCGATTATTTTGTTTAATCATCTTTGTGCACTTGGGTGTTGGTCCATTTATTTGTAAAGTTCTTAATATTTTTATAGATTTTTGTAGGATAATTACATTAGAAAGGTAGCAACACTGTCTTATATAGTATGTCTATATAATCAGTTGAGTGTCTTTCAAGACAGTCAGTCTTGCTTTTTTGCATGCAGTTTTTAAATTATGCTATCAAATCCACTAATTTTAACTTTGAAACTATTGTACTTCCAAACTTAGAAATTCATCCCTTCTCCAAAATTTTGCTAAAAATTCAATTCTGTTTTCCTTGAGTACGACACATTCAAGTATATAAGAAATAAGTTATGCATTTTTGTTTACAGTCTAAGTTAAATATCTAAATGGATTTTTTCAAGTTGTTGACTGTTTCGTCTCAATACCACATATTTTAAAAAATGTAAATTGTAAGCACTAGTGCCTTTATTTGCAAGTCAAAAAAATTAGTAAAATTCCTTCTAAAATTCCTTAAGCAAAACTAACCAACGAATAAATAGGTAAAACCAATAATTTAAGAGGAAGCATAAAGGAACAAATGGGTATCTTTTAGAACTTAGGGTCAGTGAATATAGCCACACTTCACAGGGATTGAAAGCAAAAATGAAAAAAAAATACAGTTTAGAAACAAGATTATGCTTTCCACTTCCCCTTCTCTGGGGCCACATGGGCTGTCTCTAATGTGCTCCTCTGAATGTGTCTGCCTGACTCTTCTGCTACATCTTATTTGGGCCAACATGGCTACCCCTCTCCTATCTTTACAAGTGCTGTATCTGGGGTTAAATCATCCAATCTCCCTATTCCCTGACAACAAGTTTACTGGAACAAGCCTATGAAAAGATGCCCCCCTTAGTCAGATATCTACTCCATACCCAATCAGATGTGGTTGGGATAAGAGTGACAGAGTACATGTACAGGTGTGACACCCCACCTCCAAGGTGAACAGCAGTCATAGCAGACGATGGGGTGAGGCAGGTACCACAGTCAGCCTATTAAGAGTGATCAAATGTGTGGTTAAAAGGCTGCTTCAGGAAGCATGGTTTACATTGTTTCTGGACAGTACCTAACAAACAACATTTAATATATATTGGTTGAACTAAATAATATATTTTAAAAATTACTAATTTTCTTTAGGACATGAATTTATCAAATTCATTAAATGTCATTTAATCCATTGGTATATAACTTTACTAGTAATATACTTATCACATAAAGCATGTATATTTGTATTTGTCCATTATCATTACATCTGAGTTTATTGTACAGATGTTTGTTGTATTTTTACATGAATGTTAATGTCTATTGTCAATTGTAAACTGCTAGAAAAATAGTCCCATTTTAATACTTCAGCATATTAATCTCACATGATTTGGCCTTCTTTAGTTTTTTTGTTCCAAGTCAGATTTACACAAATTTAATAATGTTATAACTGTCCTATTTCTCATCTCTTCCTTTCCCAGCATCCTGCTCCTCTTTCTAAAAGGACTCTTAATCTCCTTACCTCACACTGTAATTTAATATGTGAGTTAAAGAGGAAACAATAATTGGAGACTTAACTATACTAATTTATCAGTTTTACTATTTGCTTAAAATGGAGGCACATGAGTGTTTAATAAGTGATCCCTACAATCTTTTGTTTTTGTCTTTTTTTTTTCCTTTTTGTGGAGAACAGGGTCTTGCTATGTAGCCCAAGCAGGTCTTCAACTCCTGGGCTCAAGCTATTCTCTTTCCTCTGCTTCCCTAAGTCCTGGGATTACAGGCATGAACCAGCATACCCAGTCCCAAATATATATTTTTTTAATTTTAGATCTACATTCTATCATCCTGCTACATGTTAAATTACTACTTAAGTAAACAAAGATTTAATTTGTTTATAGTTGATGAGCCAAATATGTTATATCGTTTTAATTTATGTATTATATTTAATGTTTGCCATTTGTATATATTCCTGTTTTCTCTGACTTTTACTAATGAGTGATTTGAGAAAAGCTTTTCTCTCTTTTCTTTCTATATGGAGAGACAAACCAAAGTGACATTTCCAAATGGGTGTCTGAAAACATGTATACTGTTTCGTTAATGAATGCAACAGAAGTTGCCTAGGGTTTATTCCAAGATGCATAATATCAAACTTCCAAACTATCTAATTGTTCCAAAGAAGAACAATTAATTTGTATTTATAGGCTTGAAAGACTTGGTTGAAATCAAAATGTTTTAGTCTGTAACCTCTTGCTTTTTATTCATAGTTATTTTCTAATACAATATATAGGATTTACAACTTTTCTATTTATCTTTAAAAGTTAATAGAATTTACTGTGGTTTTTAGCCTTTTATTCAGTTATCTTTCTCAGAACATGTAGACACATTTTATCACAATGTACCAAAATCAGATTTGAATAATATTATTTCTACAGACTTACAATATGTTAGCGAATATAAAAAGAAAAGGCTTCAAAATGCAGGTATATTACTCCTTTCAATCTCTTTGTTTATTGACAACTTGAATAGGCCAGAAATATATTTCTATGGTGAGCCACAAATGTAAATGGGAAGGAACAGTAGCCACCAACAATTACTCCTTTCTGAGGGACATCAGGATGCATTAAAGGCCATACAAAGTAACAAGACAACAGAGGACACTTGTCCTATTACAGAATGTTTTCCTATGTTAATTTAATTATCTTAATATGTTTATTGCAAGATATTACTTTTGGCCCATGATCAATAAAGTTTTGAATTATTTATACTGTTTAGATTTTTTTTAAACCCCAAACATTTTCAGATTTTTTTCTATGTTGTTTTTCTGGCTAGCCCATGTCTGGCTAGTACCAAAGAGTTGATACATTTAGAGAATTAGAACTTCTAAATAATCTCTAAAGCTAAATAACCCAGCTTTATTTAGCTCATACAAATGAGTTAATTCACCTATATTGTGCTCATACAAATGAGTTAATTCACCTATATTGTCACTTGATTAAGAAAAATATACAGGATCTAGGACACAGAAAACAGATGCTATAACCAAATTCTACTCCAACTTTAACAGTGACCATAGTTAGAACTGACCAAGAGTAGCCCTTTAAATTAGATTTTAACAATAGAATTATTAAGAGCAAGCTTTAAAAACTATAAATTAACTCTGTGTAAGCCAAAGATTTATGCAATACTATTAGGAGACTCAGAGAGAGAGAGAAATTTGCTTATCAGGAAATTCCAAAAAGGAACCTCCATTAATGCATGTAGAGAGATAAGTATATAAAATATACAGGACACTAGTTACCATACGCAAGTGGTCAGATGTACTGAAAATCTAGCTGCAAGGTAAATACAGACACATATCCAGAGCATCTACAATAGGACTAATATGAAGTATAATAATTGAAAATTTGATACAGTTGACTACATAAAAAACAACAATTTTTGAAGCTAACATAACACCATAAACAAAATTCAGAATCAGAGGAAAATCAAGCAAAAGACTTGCAACATGTTTGTTAAACTATTATTGTCCTTAATATATAATTAGCTTTAGGAATTAGAGCAGGTGTGCAAAAGCAAGAACAAGCTTGAGCTAAGAAGACAGGAATCTCAAGACTCACCTTGATGTTGGCTCTCAGAGGTAAAGAATATATGAGTAAAATCACTGAATATGAAGTGAAACAGCTGAATCTTGGCTCAACTTAGAATTAAGGAAGAAATACACAGTTTTTATGCTATCTGTCGATTTTAGGAAATCTATGCTAGTCGGAATTTATATTATGTTATGCAATGGTGTCAAACATGCAGCAATGCAATTGGACTAAATAAAAGCAGAATGGTTCAATTTTATTTTGGGTTCAAGTTTGTCATCTCCAGTTTGACTCTGCAATAGTCATCTAATGGTTTATCAGCCTCCACTTTGCCCCTCCTCATGAGGCTACCTGTTCATGAAGCCACCTTTGTTCTTCTGCCAGTAATATTTTCCTAAAAATAGATCACTCTCTTCTGCTGCTTGTTATAGACTGAGCAAACACGGAGGGGCTAGTCTGGACTGGGACTAAACTTCCAGACAATTGCCTAGGACAGGCTAAGAATCCCCTCACAAACCTACGATTTAGAAGGAAACTCTCATCAAAGTTCAGGAGAGACTTTACTTAGATTGTAGTACGGAATATGACTCAAAAAAGCAATGAGGAATTACACTCATTCAAATTTGTACTAATGGGCACTCTCACCATTTTCATTCACCATCCTTTGCTCAAAGGACAATTTGCAATTGTTTGCCTCCCAGTAGTTATAATGAATATTTATACATTGTAACTAATAATGTTTTTATTTGTGGTAGATGACTCATTCCTCCCACCCATGTGTCTGTGACTGCATTTATGCCTCAGGATTTGTTAATTTTTAGAACCCCACCTTCCTATATCTTTGGCCATCACCAATCCCTTTCACACATTTTTACTATTTCTCTTTTCTTTAGAGATGAGGTAAAACTTCAGGCTCAGAGTTTACTTTTCTCCATTTTCCTTTATTTTTCCCATGAGCTTCACTGTAGAACAACTGCCTTTCTGATTTATTCTCTATTCTCTTATAATCTATTTCTTCTTTTTGCCTTACTATTTTTTTTTTTAATTATCGTACTTTAAGTTCTAGGGTACATGTGCATAACGTGCAGGTGTGTTACATATGTATACTTGTGCCATGTTGGTGTGCTGTACCCATCAACTTGTCAGCACCCATCAATTCGTCATTTATATCAGGTATAACTCCCAATGCAATCCCTCCCCCCCCCCCGATAGGCCCCTGTGTGAGATGTTCCCCTTCCCGAGTCCAAGTGATGTCATTGTTCAGTTCCCACCTATGAGTGAGAACATGCAGTGTTTGGTTTTCTGTTCTTGCGATAGTTTGCTGAGAATAATGGTTTCCAGCTGCATCCATGTCCCTACAAAGGACACAAACTCATACTTTTTAATGGCTGCATAGTATTCCATGGTGTATATGTGCCACATTTTCTAAATCCAGGCTGTCACAGATGGACATTTGGGTTGATTCCAAGTCTTTGCTACTGTGAATAGTGCCGCAATAAACATACGTGTGCATGTGTCTTTATATAGCAGCACGATTTAAAATCCTTTGGGTATATACCCAGTAGTGGGATGGCTGGGTCATATGGTACATCTAGTTCTAGATCCTTGAGGAATTGCCATACTGTTTTCCATAATGGTTGAACTAGTTTACAATCCCACCAACAGTGTAAAAGTGTTCCTATTTCTCCACATCCTCTCCAGCACCTGTTGTTTCCTGACTTTTGAATGATTGCCATTCTAACTGGTGTGAGATGGTATCTCATTGTGGTTTTGATTTGCATTTCTCTGATGGCGAGTGATGATGAGCATTTTTTCATGTGTCTGTTGGCTGTATGAATGTCTTCTTTTGAGAAGTGTCTGTTCATATCCTTTGCCCACTTTTTGATGGGGTTGTTTGTTTTTTTCTTGTAAATTTGTTTGAGTTCTTTGTAGGTTCTGGATATTAGCCCTTTGTCAGATGAGTAGATTGCAAAACTTTTGTCCCATTCTGTAGGTTGCCTGTTCACTCTGATGTTAGTTTCTTTTGCTGTGCAGAAGCTCTTTAGTTTAATTAGATCCCATTTGTCAATTTTGGCTTTTGTTGCCGTTGCTTTTGGTGTTTTAGACATGAAGTCCTTGCCCATGCCTATGTCCTGAATGGTACTATCTAGGTTTTCTTCTAGGGTTTTTATGGTATTAGGTCTAACATTTAAGTCTCTAATCCATCTTGAATTAATCTTTGTATAAGGAGTAAGGAAAGGATCCAGTTTCAGCTTTCTACTTATGGCTAGCCAATTTTCCCAGCACCATTTATTAAATAGGGCATCCTTTCCCCATTTCTTGTTTCTCTCAGGTTTGTCAAAGATCAGATGGCTGCAGATGTGTGGTATTATTTCTGAGGACTCTGTTCTGTTCCATTGGTCTATATCTCTGTTTTGGTACCAGTACCATGCTGTTTTTGTCACTGTAGCCTTGTAGTATAGTTTGAAGTCAGGTAGCGTGATGCCTCCAGCTTTGTTCTTTTGACTGAGGATTGTCTTGGCAATGCGGGCTCTTTTTTGGTTCCATATGAACTTTAAAGTAGTTTTTTCCAATTCTGTGAAGAAACTCATTGGTAGCTTGATGGGGATGGCATTGAATCTATAAATAACCTTGAGCAGTATGGCCATTTTCACGATATTGATTCTTCCTATCCATGAGCATGGTATGTTCTTCCATTTGTTTGTGTCCTCTTTTATTTCGCTGAGCAGTGGTTTGTAGTTCCCTTGAAGAGGTCCTTTACATCCCTTGTAAGTTGGATTCCTAGGTATTTTATTCTCTTTGAAGCAATTGTGAATGGAAGTTCATTCATGATTTGGCTCTCTGTTTGTCTGTTACCGGTGTATAAGAATGCTTGTGATTTTTGCACATTAATTTTGTATCCTGAGACTTTGCTGAAGTTGCTTATCAGCTTAAGGAGATTTTGGGCTGAGACGATGGGGTTTTCTAAATATACAATCATGTCATCTGCAAACAGGGACAATTTGATTTCTTCTTTTCCTAACTGAATACACTTTATTTCTTTCTCTTGCCTGATTGCCCTAGCCAGAACTTCCAACACTATGTTGAATAGGAGTGGTAAGAGAGGGCATCCCTGTCTTGTGCCAGATTTCAAAGGCAATTTTTCCAGTTTTTGCCCATTCAGTATGATATTGGCTGTGGGTTTGTCATAAATAGCTCTTATGATTTTGAGGTACGTTCCATCAATACCGAATTTATTGAGCGTTTTTAGCATGAAGGGCTGTTGAATTTTGTCAAAAGCCTTTTCTGCATCTATTGAGATAATCATGTGGTTCTTGTCTTTGGTTCTGTTTATATGCTGGATTTCATTTATTGATTAGCGAATGTTGAACCAGCCTTGCATCCCAGGGATGAAGCCCACTTGATCATGGTGGATAAGCTTTTTGATGTGCTGCTGGATTCAGTTTGCCAGTATTTTATTGAGGATTTTTGCATCGATGTTCATCAGGGATATTGTTCTAAAATTCTCTTTTTTTGTTTTGTCTCTGCCAGGCTTTGGTATCAGGATGATGTTGGCCTCATAAAATGAGTTAGGGAGGATTCCCTCTTTTTCTAATGATTGGAATAGTTTCAGAAGGAATGGTACCAGCTCCTCCTTGTACCTCTGGTAGAATTCAGCTGTGAATCCATCTGGTCCTGGACTTTTTTTGGTTGGTAGGCTATTAATTATTGCCTCAATTTCAAAGCCTGCTATTGGTCTATTTAGGGATTCAACTTCTTCCTGGTTTAGTCTTGGAAGAGTGTAAGTGTCCAGGAAATTATCCATTTCTTCTAGATTTTCTAGTTGATTTGCGTAGAGGTGTTTATAGTATTCTCTGATGGTAGTTTTTATATCTGTGGGGTCGGTGGTGATATCCCCTTTATCATTTTTTATTGGGTCTATTTGATTCTTCTCTCTTTTCTTCTTTATTAGTCTTGCTAGCGGTCTGTCAATTTTGTTGATCTTTTCAAAAAACCAACTCCTGGATTCATTGATTTTTTGGAGGGTTTTTTGTGTCTATCTCCTTCACTTCTGCTCTAATCTTAGTTATTTCTTGCCTTCTGCTAGCTTTTGAATGTGTTTGCTCTTGCCTCTCTAGTTCTTTTAATTGTGATGTTAGAGTGTCAATTTTAGATCTTTCCAGCTTTCTCTTGTGGGGATTTAGTGCTATAAATTTCCCTCTACACACTGCTTTAAATGTGTGCCAGAGATTCTGGTATGTTGTGTCTTTGTTCTCATTGGTTTCAAAGAACATCTTTATTTCTGCCTTCATTTCGTTATGTACCCAGTAGTCATTCAGGAGCAGGTTGTTCAGTTTCCATGTAGTTGAGCGGTTTTGGTTGAGTTTCTTAGTTTCGAGTTCTAGTTTGATTGCACTGTGGTCTGAGAGACAGTTTGTTATAATTTCTGTTCTTTGACATTTGCTGAGGAGTGCTTTACTTCCAATTATGTGGTCAATTTTGGAATAAGTGCGATGTGGTGCTGAGAAGAATGTATATTCTGTTGATTTGGGGTGGAGAGTTCTATAGATGTCTATTAGGTCCGCTTGGTGCAGAGATGAGTTCAATTCCTGGATATCCTTGTTAACTTTCTGTCTCGTTGATCTGTCTAATGTTGACAGTGGAGTGTTGAAGACTCCCATTATTATTGTATGGGAGTCTAAGTCTCTTTGTAAGTCTCTAAGGACTTGCTTTATGAATCTGGGTGCTCCTGTATTGGGTGCATAGATATTTAGGAGAGTTAGCTCTTCCTGTTGAATTGATCCCTTTACCATTATGTAATGGCCTTCTTTGTCTCTTTTGATCTTTGATGGTTTAAAGTCTGTTTTATCAGAGACTAGGATTGCAACCCCTGCTTTTTTTTGTTCTCCATTTGCTTGGTAGATCTTCCTCCATCCCTTATTTTGAGCCTATGTATGTCTCTGCATGTGAGATGGGTCTCCTGAATACAGCAGACTGATGGGTCTTGACTCTTTATCCAGTTTGCCAGTCTGTGTCTTTTAATTGGAGCATTTAGTCCATTGACATTTAAGGTTATATTGTTATGTGTGAACTTGATCCTGTCATTATGATATTAACTGGTTATTTTGCTGGTTAGTTGATGCAGTTTCTTCCTAGCCTCAATGGTCTTTACATTTTGGCATGTTTTTGCAATGGCTGGTACTGGTTGTTCCTTTCCATGTTCAGGGCTTCCTTCAGGATCTCTTGTAAGGCAGGCCTGGTGGTGACAAAATCTCTAAGCATTTGCTTATCTGTACGGGATTTTATTTCTCCTTCACTTATGAAACTTAGTTTGGCTGGATATGAAATTTTGGGTTTAAAATTCTTTTCTTTAAGAATGTTGAATATTGGCCCCCACTCTCTTCTGGCTTGTAGAGTTTCTGATGAGAGGTCTGCTGTTAGTCTGATGGGCTTCCCTTTGTGGGTAACCCGACCTTTCTCTCTGGCTGCCCTTAAGATTTTTTCCTTCATTTCAACTTTGGTGAATCTGGCAATTATGTGTCTTGGAGTTGCTCTTCTGGAGGAGTATCTTTGTGGCGTTCTCTGTATTTCCTGAATTTGAATGTTGGCCTGCCCTACTAGGTTGGGGAAGTTCTCCTGGATGATATCCTGAAGAGTGTTTTCCAACTTGGTTCCATTTTCCCCCTCACTTTCAGGCACCCCAATCAGACGTAGATTTGGTCTTTTTACATAATCCCATACTTCTTGCAGGCTTTGTTCATTTCTTTTTCTTTTTTCTTTTGGTTTCTCTTCTCACTTCATTTCATTCATTTGATCCTCAATCGCTGATACTCTTTCTTCCAGTTGATCGAGTCGGTTACTGAAGCTTGTGCATTTGTCACGTATTTCTCGTGTCATGGTTTTCATCTCTGTCGTTTCGTTTATGATCTTCTCTGCATTAATTATTCTAGCTATCAATTCTTCCACTCTTTTTTCAAGATTTTTAGTTTCTTTGCGCTGGGTACGTAATTCCTCCTTTAGCTCTGAGATGTTTGATGGACTGAAGCATTCTTCTCTCATCTCGTCAAAGTCATTCTCTGACCAGCTTTGATCCATTGCTGGTGATGAGCTGCGCTCCTTTGCAGGGTGAGATGCGCTCTTATTTTTTGAATTGCCAGCTTTTCTGCCCTGCTTCTTCCCCATCTTTATCATTTTATCTGCCTCTGGTCGTTGATGATGGTGACGTACTGATGGGGTTTTGGCATAGGTGTCCTTCCTGTTTGATAGTTTTCCTTCTAACAGTCAGGACCCTCAGCTGCAGGTCTGTTGGAGATTGCTTGAGGTCCACTCCAGACCCTATTTGCCTGGGTATCAGCAGCAGAGGTTGCAGAAGATAGAATATTGCTGAACAGTGAGTTTACCTGTCTGATTCTTACTCTAGAAGCTTCCTCTCAGGGGTGTACTCCACCCTGTGAGGTGTGGGGTGTCAGACTACCCCTAGCGGGGGATGTCTCCCAGTTAGGCTACTCAGGGGTCAGGGACCCACTTGAGCAGGCAGTCTGTCCATTCTCAGATCTCAACCTCCGTGTTGGGAGATCCACTGCTCTCTTCAAAGCTGTCAGACAGAGTCGTTTGTGTCTGCAGAGGTTTCTGTTGCTTTTTGTTGTTGTTGTTGTTTAGCTGTGCCCTGTCTCCAGAGGTGGAGTCTACAGAGACAGGCAGGTTTCCTTTAGGTGCTGTGAGCTCCACCCAGTTCGAGCTTCCCAGCAGCTTTGTTTACCTTCTTAAGCCTCAGCAATGGCGGGCGCCCCTCCCCCAGCCTCACTGCTGCCTTGCGGTTAGATCGCAGACTGCTGTGCTAGCAATGAGGGAGGCTCCGTGGCCGTGGGACCTTCCGGGCCAGGTGTGGGATATAATCTCCTGGTGTGCCCGTTTGCTTAAAATGCAGTATTGGGGTGGGAGTTACCTGATTTTCCAGGTGTTGTGTGTCTCAGTTCCCCTGGCTAGGAAAAGGGATTCCCTTCCCCCTTGTGCTTCCCAGGTGAGGCGATGCCTCGCCCTGCTTCAGCTCTTGGTGGTCGGGCTGCAGCAGCTGACCAGCACCGATTGTCCAGCTCTCCCTAGTGAGATGACCCCAGTACCTCAGTGGAAAATGCAGAAATCACCAGTCTTCTGTGTCGCTCACGCTGGGAGACTGGAGCTGTTCCTATGTTGCCTTACTATTTTTTAAAATACCTAAAAATTTTGGACACGACATAGGAAATTTGTGTAGATGCTGTAAGAGTATACCACAGTAGGCTCATGACTTCTTGAATTTTAGGAGAAATTATAATCAGGGAAGCATCACTGTAGTTTCAACTTCTGTGCCTTTTACTTTCATTCATAAAGAACAATGAATGAGGGAGATGAAGAGGAATAGAAATAGAGGGAACACCTGGACCAAGTCCTGTATGAAGACATGCAGAATTTCTAGAGGATAACATGGGAAGAATGAAATAAACCTGGAATCTTAGCTCAGGACAGATCTGGAGGCCTGGATTAAATAAAGGCTTTGTGGCTTATGCTTTTGGAGGTGAGAAGGCAACAATGACTTGTCAGCATATAAATTGTTAAGATTTTAATTATTTGTCCCTGATCTTAAAGTCTTTATTTCTATTTTTCAACAAAGATGTGCATTTCCTCCATGTAAGTTTTTGTATATGTGTTTTCAGTAAGTGGATTGCCACGTCTAGGGAAGGACTTTGAAGAGGGTGTTCAATCTATTTCTAACTCCCTGATCTTTTCACGAAAAAGTAGTCTGTAAATGAATAAGGTCATAGTAAAACATTGTTTGTATTCTGACTTAAACATATCACCATGAAATGCTTTTTAAAGCAATCTTGGAAATTTGTATGTGGACTGTATATTAGATAATATTAAAGAATTTAAAAAAATTTTTAGAGTCTCACTCTGTCATCGAAGCTGGAGTGCAGTGGTGCTGTCTTGCCTAACTGCAACTTCTGCCTCCCCAGCTCCAGGAATTTTTAATACTATGATATATGATAGTGAAAACATAGTTATTTTAAAATGTCTGTATCAGTTAGAGATCATAATTAAGTATTTATTGGCGAAACACATGATGCACTTTTCAAAGGCAAGCTTTAAAATTCTCTAGCTCCTCCAAAGCTAAAGTAGAGAAATATGTGAAGTTGTAAGAAAAGATTATTGTAGAATTATTATTCATTGTTGAATATGATTGCTAGAGGTATATTTTCTCAACTTTCATGTGTTTTAAAATTTCTAAATACAAAGTAAAAATAAAAATTCATCCAAAGCAGTCAAGGAACTAAACATACAACAAAAATAAATGTTGGGAGCCAGATGAACAACCAGAAAAATTTAAAATTAAATTTTGGGTTTTTTTGTTTTTTTTTTTTTTGGTGTTTGAGATGGAGTGTCGCTCTGTCACCAGGCTGGAGCACAGTGGCGTGATCTCGGCTCATTGCAACCTCTGCCTCTCAGATTCAAGTGATTCTCCTGCCTCAGCCTCCCAAGTAGCTGGCACTACAGGCGTGTGCCACCATTCTGGGCTAATTTTTGTATTTTTAGGAGAGACAGGGTTTCGCCATGTTGAGCAGGATGGTCTCTGTCTCTTGATCTTGTGATCCACCCGCGTTGGCCTCCCAAAGTGCTGGAATTACAGGCATGGGCTACCATGCCCAGCCTAAACTATTGTTAAATATAGACAGATGTTCCAAACCCACTTACAATGAAAAAAATTAAGATCCCAAAAAGCATAATAATAATTATGCTATGTAGAGGCAATCATTGAGTCTCCAGAAATAGAGTAGCTCTCCCCACACACACTTTCAAAGTTCCATCAAATTTAGTAAGAACCTTGATGTGTTCATTTGCATAGAACATTGCATGTTAGACAAGAAAATAACAACAACAAAAAATCACTCTAGGTTTCACCTATGTTCCACTGAGTATGATTTTGACTAACAGTCCAAATTGTCCAGTCTTCAAATTTTAAAATGAATACATTAATGATATACTCTAATTCCAAGTTGTACAGCAAACCGATATTTGTTTTGGAAACCATGCCCTTCTTTGCAAAAATTATAACCACTAATAATAACCAACAGGTTATACTTGAACAGTTCCCTCTAAGGAGTGCCGAGTAATCACAGACTTTCTTTTAGCCTCGTGCATTTCCAAACCATGCTCATCTTAGAAATTGCATCATTCCTCTACTATCAACCATTCCTATTATTCTACAAATCAATTGAGTTTCAAAATGCTATCTTAACACTAGGAATGCTATGACATATAATTTAGTTCCAAATAGAGGCTAGTATCTATGCCAGATATGTCTAATGTCTAACGTAGAACTGTTAAAAGCAGGCAAACTACTACCTGTAGGCTTAATCTGACTCACCATCTCTTTTTGTAGGTAAGTTTTACTGCAACACAGACAGACACATTTGTTTACAATTTGTCAATCTTTTTTTTTTTTTTTTTTTTAATGAGACAAGAGTCTCGCTCTGTCATCCAGGCTGGAGTGCAGTGGCCTGATCTCCGCTCACTGCAAGCTCTGCCTCCCAAGTTCACGCCATTCTCCTGCCTCAGCCTCCCAAGTAGCTGGGACTACAGGCACCCACCACCGCGCCCGGCTAATGTTTTATATTTTTAGTAGAGGCAGGGTTTCACCGTGTTAGCCATGATGGTCTTGATCTCCTGACCTTGTGATCCGCCCGCCTCAGTCTGCCAAAGTGCTAGGATTACAGGCGTGAGCCACTGCGCCTGGCTTTGTCATTTGTTTTAACATTACAACAACAGAGCTGAGTAATTAAGAGAAAGCACAGTGCCCACATGCCTAGTATGTATTGCTTAGCTCTTTACAGAAAAAGTCTGCCAAACTCTGGTTTATAGCATGACTCTCAGCAAATTGCCAATGGTATAGACAGTTCCCAAAATAACTATGTTAATACATAGATGCAGACAAATTCAAGTTGATTTGCATAAACATGAGAATAATAATTATATTGATATACAATACAGCTTGGATGTTTTATTTTTTAAAATCTTTAAAAATGAGTTACAATATCTTGCAACATGTTAACAGAAGCCTTCAAAGCTAGTCTTACATAGGAGTTATTTAGTCAATGAGTCAATTAATATTGAAGCCAAAGTCAGTCAGCAGTGTTTGTGTGGTAAAGAAAGAAATGACAGATTTCTTGCTGTATAAGTAATTGGAGCTAACCAGGAAAGAAATTGATGCATTAAATATCATTATAGATTTATATGTAAAATATACATGCGTTAATTGTACTGATGGTATACCTCCTACCCTATGAAATAAATTGCAAATTATAGTTGGCAGAAAAAGAAGTATCAAAAGTTGTACATTGTGCTGTCTTGAACTTTTGGCAAATTATTTAACTACTAAATTAAAGGTTACTATTAGGTTGGTGCAAAAAAATTGTGCAATTTAAAAGTAATGGCAAAAACCACGATTGCTTTTGCACACCAACTTATTACTGCAATTACTGGTAAACTCTGTGAAAACACTCTCCATATTAACACTTTAGTGCTTTTAGTGAAGAAAAACTGGTAGATATTCAACTTAATTTCTTTTCCAACATAACAGAAGTAGATTTCCTAGGTGGCCAGGTGCCCAGGTATCTACCTTCATTTTTAAAATGTGTTTTAAAAATTAGGGTGTTTTTTTCTGCAAACAAAATATTAATGTTGTTGATTTAAAAAGATCAGGTTTATCCATTGTTTATCTTATATGACAGATGTATTTTACATTCACACAAAATAGGCAAATAAGAAACTACTGATTATGGTGACAGCCAGAGAGTTCATCTGCTTTTATATAAAAAAATTTAATTTGGATAAAGCATATTAAAATTTTTATAATTGACTTTATTTTTTGAAACATTTTTAGTTGAGAAAATACACATTTTTAATATAGTGGATATTATCAAAATAAATGCATAATAAATTTATTTCTTTTAAATGTGCATTTTATCACTATTCGCAATTTTATGAAAGGCTCTCTCTTAATGGATGAATGGTGAGACAATGGCCAAATCAAAATAGAGTTAGGGACAATAAAATTTTGGAATTTCTCTTGTCCTCAACAAGCACAGTTTCAACAAATGGTATAAACAGTCCTGGAAATCCTTGCACTTTCAAATTTTCATATTTGCATGAGATGTTTAATTTATTACTGCACATTTTAAAAGTCCAAGAACTACTCAGATTTAAATTATAGTTTGCTAAAAACTACTGTCTAAAACTTATTGTCCTCGTTAATAAAATCTGTGGTAGATGTTTACTAAGTAAATTCACATTATAAAAGAATACATTTCATCTGGCTAAAATTACTAAATAAAAATAAAGTGTACTTTTCCCCCCATTCTGTAGTTATGTAAAGTAAGTTATAGAAATATTTATGTCACCAAATTTTGAGAATTTATTATGTTGGTGCAAAAGGAATTGCGGTTTTTGCCATTGAAAGTGATGCCAAAAACCGCAATTACTTTTGCACCAACCTAATAATAATTATAACTTGTGGTAATATTAAGAACTATTATTTTAAAACCCAAACAATCTAAAACTGAAGTTGCGTCTCATAAAGCTTTCTGTCCACAGCAGAGGTGTAATGCAAAAGGAAACAGGAAATTTTTCCTGAGGTATGTTTGTAGTTATTAACTTGCAAGGATTTATTTTTATGGCTTTTGATGATCAGCATATCACTATTCTGTCATTTATCACAATCAACAAAACATTCAAACAACTGCAACCTTCTAATGACCAGGTGGATTTTTAGAAATTACAGAATGATTCAGCTAATTTTACTACTAAGTAAAATAATAAAATAGCAAATAGTGAAATTGCTAGATTTTCAAAAAGCAAACAGTATGAATATTTCATGTTAGTAGTGACCAAGAAAATGTTACTTAGATAATAAGGTATGTCACATGGATAAATGGGTGGTGCTATTAAGTTAATACATGTCTACCTAGCTGTGCAATCTGCCAAGTTGCTGAGAATACTAAACAATAGAACATTACATATAGACAGTAAGGTCTGTCAATACTCTAAAAATTCAATTTTTGCCATTCCTGTAAAACTCTTCCTCTACCAAAGTAGTCACCATCACTGCTACGTAGCCGTAAAATTGATTGACTGAATTTATGCCTCCTTTTTCTTCCCTTCTCACCTTTTTGGTGACAATGCTAATGAACGGTCACGTGGCTAGAAATGAACAGTCAAATTCTGGCAGCTGGAATATGAAGGAGAAGTGAAGGGCACAAAGTTAAGCACTATTAAGTTATTATGTCTTATTAATTGAGATTTGAATGTAATAAGCTTTTGCTTAATTGAGACATCCTCAATTTTTATTGTCTGGATAGTATGCTTCATATATCTGGCACAGGAAAAAAATGTCAGCGTTAACAGAAACAATTCTGTTAATACTTTAACTGTCTAAACATAACCCATTAATCTTAGCATTTATCTGAAGAGGATGTGTTACAGGAAAAAGTCATTGATTGGTTCCAGAAATTTTCATTAAAAAATTGTCAACACAGTCTCAGTACTGGCGTCAAAAGTAGAATTTCTTTAAGCACTGACTACATTATTTGGCAGAGCTTTGTAGGCAGATGCTAAGTCTACATTTGATTCCTATAACTGGAAGAATAACATGGAAAAATACTGCTTCTATTTGTCCTAACTAAATACCACTGATTTTTGACAAAGCATAATCTTATCTAAAAGGAAGATTAAAGGACATTAAGTGGCATGTTAGAAATTAGAGTTTAATTTAAAATCAAAAGAGCTTCACCAACAGGATGCATTGACAAACAGTGCTGAGAACAATACTCCAAATAGGCATCAATGAACGTATATGAACTAATTTGATCAGACCAAGTGAGTTCTGCTAACGTAGGGTGATGAACATAGGGTACTAAGTTTGGGGTTGCTGAAAGTCAAGTGGCCTAAGGGATTATGAACTATATGATATGTAAGAACTGAAGAATGTTTCGTCTATAGTGGTGAATAACAATATCAATTTAGCCATTGGAATTCTGTCTGGGAGCAGGATTGACCATGTGATTATTAGCAAAATTTAAATTAATCTTTTTTTTTTTTTTCTGGGAAACAGTTTTCCAGAGTTGTTCATGACCCTGGGATGACTTTGAATTATTTGGTTTTACTGTTTCCACATCTGGTATTTTGGAGATGACTTCTTGTTTTGGCCTGTCCAGTTACACTTAACTGACAGATTACTGCTTACCTCACTGATACCTCAGTATCTGGTGATCTACTTGTTCAATTCTTCTTGCTTGGTCCCAGTGGCTGCCCCTGACATTATCCTGCCTGGTGTTATCTTCTTCATAGTTGTTTTCTTCATTCCACTAGGCATTCCTGCACCTTTGTCTGGTGTATTTATAATCAATGACTATATGATTATCTAGCATTCTGGCCAATTATAATTAGTTTATGATAGTCTAACTTCAATTCAAATTTCTTAAAAATGAGTGTATGAGTATAGTGAATAACATTTTCCCATCTTTTTCTGTTTGTCTTCTTGCTCACATCAATTTGCTGCATAGTGGGCCGAGTTCACTGAGTTTGGCACCACGTGGAGAGATGAACATTACAGATGCCATGGAGTTCTCAGTGACGAAATCCATCTAAGTTATATTTGGTGCTGTTCATGGTGGAAAAACAGAAACAGTTGAATGGCAACTCAGTCCAGCAAAGACACATATGAGAGAGATGGCAACTCAGAATGAACTATGGCCGTTATATAGGACTGGACAGAATTAGAAAGGCTGTGGTCATTATAACCTCAAATAGTCAGAGTGCCACGAATCATGAAAACTTGTCTGGGTAAAGCAAAACTCAACTCCTCAGCAGATTAGGATCATCAAGCTTCAGATCCAGAGAGAAAATTTAACAAAAGATATTTGCAGTATCAAGAGTATATCCAAGATAGTTGCTTCACTAAAAGTGCCATTGCCTTGTTGGAGAAAATCTTAGCTTCATGTCATCCCCAAAGGTGTATGTGTAAAAGTATTTTTTTCTGGGGTTAGCCTGGTATCCAGAAGCTCCTTTTGTCTCATAGGCATGCTGGATCAAAAATTATATATACCAGTCTTATTTTACAAGGAATTATTCTCCAAATTATAAATGCTCTACACTCGGCCATCTAGTCAGGTCCTGTGTTGAAAGTATAGGGCCTTTTACAGGTGATTTTTCCCATGCTTCTCCTAGAGTACTGAGCAAACTTCTAATTACTATCTTATTCCCATGAACATGACAACATCAGGGAAAATGAGCACAGTTTATTTAATAATCTTGATTGGCTGACTCTAAATACATAGTAGTACATGTTTTGGTGCATTATCTTTTACAACTGGTAGAACCACATTCACATGGGAAAGAAAGTATGTTCTCCTACATCTGGGATTTATGATGGGAGGAAAATTTTATTTGGAATCAACCTTAACAAGAGGATAATGATATTTTTTCCTACATAGATTTCTCCCTATATTTTAACCCACATTTGGCTTTGAATTTGTTTTAAATAAATTATCTTTAAAATATATTTCAGGAAAATAAAAGAGTCCCACTGTGACCCAGCTATCACATAAGCAGAATCACAGGATTTGTAATAGAATATACAGGCCTCTGTTCCTTCTCAGATACTGCTCTAGAGATTTTTGAGAGTAACAGTGACTACATTCAACACTCTTTCCAAAAATATGCTCCCTAAGCTCTCTCGAATAACCTAGGAGAAACCAGGACAGACTACATATCATGAATAATCTGAAAACAGCAAGTCGGGAATGGGTATACCTTAAGATCTATCATCGACTATTGTCTGGGGCTAGAGGGAGGTTACTGATCAGACATTGTTTACCACATGTTCACCCATTCACGTCCACACTGTATTCTTGATTTTACCAACACTCCTCCATAGCTTGAAGCAGATTGTTATGTATTACACCTCATTGAGTTCAAAAGAACATCCACACAGTATTTCAAAGTAGATTTTTAAAGTGTATATACTCATATGAGGCAATGTTTTAGCCAGATATTAAGAGAGTAGCCTGTACATTGGACATTTTCCTTCTGTTCAGAATCACATTTCCAAAGGTTAACAGCTTACTTAAATTTGTCATCCCAAGAAAGTCCTCACTAGTCTGATGAATTGCTTGGAGCTCAGAATGCTTAGTTTTGAGAATAAAAATCTCTTTAGAAGAGAAATTGGATGTCAAGTGTTTCTTTCCAACATGAGACCTTCAGAAAAAGTTATGACTGAAAATTGGAGACGTATTTTGAAATCATTAAGACCTTTTGAACTCAGTATTATGAAATTTTCAGATTTGTTCTTGTAAATGCTTAGTATGATCTAATTTGATATATGAATTTAAGTGTAAAATTTTAACTACACTTAACTAATTTCTGAAACTCTTAAAGATGAGAATTCACAGATCATCAAGCTCAATTTCTCTCTTGATATAAAAACACTTGTGCTGCTTTGAAAGGGAGGCATTTGATCTGACCACAGCTACAGCTTTCCATTTTGGGGCATTTTTGATTTAAAGATGTTTCTCACATGGCTCCAAAACTTACTCACCCCCTCTAATTCTGCGCAGGGAAATAACGTAGCACTGGTATTTATTTCCTTCCAGATGAATAGTTAACCTAAATAGTCAAAGGCAAATCTCATATTATTTCTTAAAACCATTTTACATATGCCATAAATTATAATACCTTCCCCTTTTGGTCACTGTGCTATGGACATTTATGAGTTGGTCAATGTCCTTCATTACATGTTCTATGTAATATTGCAATCTTATGATTAACAAAATCATCATCGGTTTTTCATTTGAAATGTTAGCAATTTTTATTTGAGAAGTTGTTGTTTTGAATGTGAACATTTGTATCTGTTAAATTTTATTGTCATTACCCAACTTATCTACATTCCCTGCTGACCTGCCTCTGGATTACATGATTCCAATCCCCCCTGACCACAACTGATTGGACTGAGCAAGGATCCACACCCACCTGTCTACCCAAGAGTAGTCTTTCTTTGACTATTCAGGGACATGTGTCCTCGGTGGCCTGCCACAAAAAGATGAAAAGGGCTCATTAGGCCATTCATCCCAGGAATTAAAACCAAAACAACAGATCTCAGAAGGTTATATATGTACCTATTAGAGTACACAGAAATATTTTAGCTGTTATATGCATGATTTAAGTAAAAGAATGTTAAAGATGTTTGCTTGTCTATGTGCTAACATATCACACCCACTATTTTACGAACAGTGATTGTTTGGGGCAAGTAAAGAAAATAATCAATTTAATGTTGGTTAAAAGTTTATTATGTAAATACAAGAGCCCTTATAAAAACAAATGCCTGGGACCTATTTGATATTTAAAGGACAATTCTCTTAGACTGAGTTTTATTACTATATAAATACACACACACACACACACACACACACACACACACACACAGACATCCTCCCCAGGAATGTATATATCCAAATTTTTAATCATGTTCTACATGTCTCTTTTAAGTCACTGACAAATTGGGGAACAAGATTTATAGAAAGAGAATAAAAACTAACATTTATTGCTACATATTTTCTATCAGATAAAGTCTGGCTCTGTACAGATCAGCTACCACAAAGCACCTTCAGTCTATGAAAGCAAAAATCCTAGTTCTATCTCTGTGTTCTTATAGCTATTTCTTTTAATTTCCTCTTTTTGGAGTTTTAGAATCATGTCTATTTTGTTGAATTTTCAGGAGTATATGAAGGTATGTATATATTATCTTAGGTGTACTGCTACTATTTTTTACTCGAACAAAAGATTGTAGCTGAAACATTGTTAGAAATATCAAAACCTAAAAAGCTGATCATTATGATGAAGAAATATGGTACAAAGTAAAGAGATAGGATTTAGGGCAATGAAGACATGGATTGAAATCTGGCCCTTCCCCTTCCTAGCCAGGTTAACTACAGCACATTATTTGTCATCCCCAAGTCTCAGCTTTTTGTCTCAAATGGGGACCTGCATGTAAAGTGCCAGAGACAAAATAAATACATCCAATGACTATTATCATCAATGTTGCATTACTCTTACTCCTTAATTTAGGAAAAAATGATTGTAGATTTTGAGAATAAACTTTCATGACTCATAATTTTCATGATGATCCAAAAGTTATAAATAATTAGAGATAACACACTTAAGTGATATATTTATAGTTTTCCACATTACCAATGATTATAATTTACGTTATCATTGGGTTATCGATATTGGGGTTCTTATTTTTATTTTTATCCAAAAAAATATATTTGTTAATCTGAAAATGTTTATTTTAAAACTGCCAATACCTTGCTAAAAACTTATTTCAATTAAAATGGGATTAGTTAATTAGAACTATTTAAATTCTAATTGATAGGAATTCATAGTTACAAAGTCATTATATGAACCAAAAGGTATAAGATACCTAAAGTAATTTTTCTGAGTGTAATATGAAATTAGACTAGTTTTATTTCTCCCAAATTAAATCCAAGTCTCCTCAGGGCAATACAGTCTAAAATATCTGGATGGAAATGAGGTGACTCTTTTATTTTAATAATTTTCACCACTGCTATTTACCTATATGCAACTTCTGAAATTTAAAGTCAATGAATTCATTTATATTCAAATACATTTAGCAAAGAAAAATATGCAGCAATAAAATTGTAATTTGTATTTCCTTGTAGGCTAATGGACAAGGAAGATTTGATAAGAGTAAGATAGGAGGAAAATATAATACTTTTATTAAAATGCAAGCAGAACTGGATTTTTTTTGTTTGTTTGTTTCCTTCTAATTAGATATTGTCAGTATGGTAGACAAGTTAAGTTTAGAGTGTGTCCCTCTGCAGAGTAGGCGTGTGAAATGAATGTGCAATTTCAAAGGAATGTAATATAATTAGAAAATCCTTGGTGAATCGTTGACATCAGGAAATGCATTAAAAACCCAGTCATGGCCCTTTAAAAAAATCAAATTCCATTAAATAGAAACCCTGAGAAAATCAGTGAACTCAGCCACAAAGGTAAAACAAGTAGATTGAAGTGGTCAATACTTCACACCCCATGTGCTCAGCTCTCTATGATTTGTTTTAGGAACAGTGATCCTGGTGACAGGAAATTAAAAGTCAGATACGCCTGCATATATTGTTCCTTACTGTGCTTTATCTAACAAGTAATGTCAGTTGCACAACCAGAGACCTTGCCTGCAGATGGATTATTATTAGTGCAATGCAGGCAGCTTCTACTGCTACTGAATGTACAGAATCCAACCACATGCACACAAACTTCTAAGACAAGTCAGCCTATCACTCCTGTGGGATTTTAAAAATCCTTCAGTGGTTTCCCATTTCTTTCAAAATAAAAGCTAAAGCCCTTCTAATGATGAACAAAAAGCCACAGTGGAGTTCCCATTGCCTCTGGAACTTCATCCTCAACTATTCTTCCCCTCACTGGTTCTCTCCAGGGTCACTGGCTCTCTATTGCTAAAACCCACCAGCGAAGTTTATGACTCGAGGCCTTTGCATGACTTCTCCTTTTTGCCTGGAATGCTCTTTTCCTGATAGCCACGCGGCTTACTCTCTTACCTAAGGTTTCTGCTCAAATGTAACCTAATCAGCTTGGCCTTCTTTGATGACCTCACTAAAAACTGAACAAGCCATTGCCCTGTTTGCTCTTTTATTTCTTCTCTCATGGTGCCTACCACTTCTAACATACTCTATATTGTAATTATTTTGTTTATTGAATGAATGATGTCCCCCACCAGAAATAAAGCTTTATTATGGCATGAATGTTTAGACTAGAACCTAGAAAATCTAATTGCTCAAAAAATATTTGTTGAAGAAATGAAGAAAATAATAAAAGCCTTAAGGTATCTATTAATTATACCTCAATAAAGAAAAGAATGAGTGCTAGCTTTGTAAAAGTTGCAGGGACAATTGAATAAGACACGGACTCTTTCTTAAAAATGCTTATGGTCCAGAAAATGAAATTAATCATCTCTATATGTAACATTAACATAGAGTAGAGCACTTGAAGTCCGATGAGGTTAAACTACTACCAAGAAGACAAAAAAAAATATTGCCTTCATGTAAAGAAATCAGAGAAGCTACATGGAAGAGATTGCATTTAAAGTGGTTCCAAAAGATAGAGATTGCCGTGAGTCCGTATGAATGGGTGGGGAGACTTCAGGGATAAAACAATGTAAACAAAAGCTCAAATCTGTGTGGTCTCTGAGCTCTCCTGTTTGGCCACAACGTACAACATATACACAGGCAAACACAGGAGAAGAAGGTTGGAAAGGTAGAGCCAAATTAAGAAGAATCCCATCAAAAATCCATCATTTCAATAATATTTATCACCTACTTGAATATAACTGCTTTGTTCCCCATGTGTTGTCCTAATTATTACTGTTTAAGTTTCACTTTCTTCTGGGGAGGACATTGGTAATCAGTAAGAAGTGGAATGCCCCCTGGGATCCTTGGGGGCAGCTAATGACTTCCCCTCCTTTCACTTCTCTATCTTAGATCATCTATCTGTCTAATGAATCAAAGTGCCTTGCTCTGTACCTAACAAGAGGCCCCAAATCTTACTTGCTAGTGAGGCAGGATGAGGCAGCTGACAGCAGTTATTCCACAGAAATAGTTTCAGCAGGAAACTGTTAACCAGGAGAAATTAGATGCAAGCAGAAATTTATGACTGTGACAGCTCTGGATCATTCTTTTGGTGTTCTTGGTTGTTTTTGATTGTTTTCGATCAGAACTCGACAGGCCACAATGTGAGAATAAGGCCTCGTGGTAGGTAAAAAGCCATTTAGTGGCACCTCAAGTGGAAGCTCTAGTGATTTAGTACACTTGAAAGACTTTAACCCACTATGACCAAGACTCCTCTCCTGGAACATTGCAGGATGCCTACCTAAAAGTAAGGGCCCTTATATTCTGATATGCCTGAGGGATTTTTATTTAATCATTGTAGGTGTATTAGAAAATTCACTTTGAACAGCTTTAGAACAGTTGAGATTTCACAGAGCTCCCTAGGCCTCTGAACTTTTAAGTTCAAATGATTGGAAAGAGTATCAGGAATTTACATAGGCCAAACTCTAAGTCTTCTGGGGGTAAAATAAAGCATTTTCTCCCCAATTGTGTATGATATGACATTTGACAGCTCAGTTCACAAGGTATCTTTTAGGAAAGAGGAAGGTAGGAGGGAAGGCAGGAATGCAGGAAGGCAGGAAGGCATGCATCTTTCTTCACTTTAATATTCTCCATTCTAGTTTCCATAAGGAGCATAAGGAAATTATCAGATGTTAATGTGGTATTCAATGTGTACTTTTCCTTTGTTTTTATTTTGCTATTTTTATATTCTGTCCTCCCCCATTTTTATTCCACTTATTTTCTCCATTTTCTACCCTAATTTCTTTCCAATACACATTCCCCATTTCAGAAATTGTTCATTTTTATCTATAAGATGAGCACCTCTCAGTAATCATTGTTGTTAAAAAAGAAAACATAATTTTTAACATCCATTCACTATATACTGTACCTCAAAGTTCTTTCCTTTGTACATGAAAGGGAGGAAGGTGTTTGGCCACTGTCATTGACAGATGCCAGTATCAGTGTTATGCTTTAGCAAGTTTCACTGACTCCTGACTTCCTTTTGCCCTGAACACTCTCCAGTTTGTCCCCTGGGCACTCCAGCCCTGCTGTGAAGACTCATTCAGTTTCATTCCCCAGGACTCTATGAACTCTGAAGCCCAATATGGGCTTGTGCTAGGCAGGGGGTTATTTCATGAAAACCAGCCAAGATTTCTTTTCTCTCCTTTCATCACTTGACTCTCAGTTAAGCGTCTGGTGGGAAATTTTCGAGGTTACCATCCGGCATCTATACCTCAAGGAGGACAATTGCACTCTGTAATTGGAAGCTTCATCTGAGCCTTAGTCTGGAATTTTATCACAAAGAGTACCTCAAAGTCAGAGGCAGTAAATTAGGATATGGGGAATCTTGTCATTTACATACTGTCTACCAACATATGGCAGTATCTGTAAATGCCAACCACAGTCACTCTTAATTAAAAATTTAGACAGTAGATATATAGAAATACGAAGGCTTTTTTCTAAGCCTTTTTACATTATTCAACCTGTCCATATGTCCACAAAAAAAAAAAATTGTTAAAAAAAAAACCCCACAGCAGGGGTGGGGGTCAAAAAGTCAAGACTGGGGAGTTCTGTTTTCCTTGATTTAACATCCTATTAAAACCCTATATGAACAGATTTATATAAAGCTTGCCATCTGATAGGACAACAGTGATTTCATCTCATTACACTGAAGTAAATATATAAATAAATTGAAAATATATTAATTTTCAATCTGAGACTGAATTTGCATATGCCTGGAGTTATTTTTCTTTCCTTGTCTGTTGAAACAAAATGAATTCACAAAGAAAATGTGTCATGTAAGGAGAAAGTATAACCAATTAAGATAACAAACCATTTTCAGTCATTTTTAGATATACTTTCAAATAATTGATATGTTAATTATAAATCTTTTCACATTTTTTATTAAGTGGAATTGCTAACCAGTAAGATTGTTTTCTAGTATAGTTTACATAGATTGTACCAGAAAATTAACAGAGTATTCCTAATGAAATACTCTTCAATTGAATTTAACATAATTCACTGATTCCTATTATTCTTCCTCCCAATTAGTCTTCACAGTTTTATTTGAAATTAATGAGGCTTTGTGACTCTGTTTCTTGGTGTCTTCCAAACATTTTGGAGAATTATTTTCTCTTCAAATATTTTTTTCTGCTTTATGTCTTCTTTTCTCTCTTCTGGGACTCCAAGTAAATATACATAAAACTTTTTCACCGTATCTTCTGGATTTCTTGCCCTCTATCTTGTACTTTCCATATTTTGTCTCTTCAGCTTTACTGTGGATGGTTTCTTCTCACCTCTCTTCTTATTCATGAATTCCACTTTCATCTGTGTTTACTCTGTCTTCAAACACATCACCTGAGCTCCCCATTTTGGTTTTTGTATTTTTCAGTCTTAGTGTTTCCTAGGCAATTCTTTTATTTAAAACCAGAATGTCATGGTATCCAGTTTCCAATTCCTTGATAACATTTTAAAGTTTTTATTTCCACTAATATAGTACATTTGTTTTGCCCAATCTGAGCCTAATATTCTCACTTTATGGCATACCTGTGGGGCTTTATCTGCTGTCTGTCATTTGTGCCGACTCTCTTTCATGTTGTCTTCTTTCCTTGTGCCCTAATTATCCTTGTGTACCATAGTATTTGAAACATGTAGTAGAAATATTTTGAAGCCAAGATAATGTTATTATCAGCTGGAGATGATTTTCATTTGCTTCACAGGTGTCTGTAGATGCTAGCTTTCCAGGTTCACCTTAATCTAATTTGTCTTGGTCACCAAAATGACTTAACACTGGGCTGCAATGTGTTCCAAGACTGTTTGACTTCTAGTTCAGTCTCCCATGTAGATCTGGTTCCTGCATTTAATTTATGCTAGGGAAGTTCATCCAGGGAGCTCGCCCTTGGCAAGCTGTAGATTTCAACTTTTGTCCCTAAAGCTCTGAAGCTCTGTCAAAGACCTGCTCAGCAGCTCCTCTGGATTAGCAGATGATCCTAAGCCAAAGCATTCCAAATTCTGGGCTCATCTTTCTGATTTCCTTGTCTTACATCTTGGTTCAATTACTCCTTATTATCTTGGTAGGTATTTAACGCTTGGAAAGATTTTTTTTAGTTCATCTATATATTCAAATTATAATTAGCAAGTGGGTTTGTTCAAATTACTCATTCTGACTTTACTATAAACAGAAGTGCTTTTCTAATTACTCCTAACTAGGGAGTTTTTAGAACGCTACAAAATAACTACACTGGTAAGCATATACAACCATAAAATTATTTTCACTGGGGATGAAGATAAGGTAGATCTTATTGGAAATTTTTCCATTAGTCCCAAATCCATACTGATGGGTAAATGACCTGATAACTCCGTGCAAGGATTTTCCTATATTTCAAAAAAAATTTATAGAATATTCTATCTTTGAGAGAAAGAACAAATACCAATAAAAATTGCCAGTTTATTCATTAAGAACAGAAAGAAACTACATAAAGAAACGTAAGAGAAATCGTGTAAAAAATTGAGGACAAAAGCAACATCCTAACAAAACCTATACACCAAGATAATTTATAGTTTGCATATGTTTATAGATATAAAAAAACTGCTATGATCAAGTCTCAATGACTCTCATAATTACAAATAGTATGTATTTGTGTACTGAGGTATATATGTGTATAAAAGATAAAGTAAGAAATGTGTGAGTGGAATGATAAGGAATTAAAACACGGTGGCCTACCCTTCTCCACCTCTCCCCCATGAATTGACACAAGTTGTAAGTGTTCTCAGGCAACCATTGGTTTAGGACAAGCAAGGAGTAAAGAGAGAAATGTACTGTCCAAGCCCAATGTCTTCACTCAGCAGAACTTAATGATATACCTAAATTCAAAATATCAGGAGAATGAAGAGGTCTGTCCATAAGAAGGCGACAAATGGAAAAGTATGTGTCACTGTACATCCCAGGAAAATTAGATCAGGGAGATGTGAATTCACCTACAAAGTTTAGAAAATCAATCAGTCCCTGTACTTACTGAGTACCAGCTATAGGTAGGTCACTGTATTCAGCAATGAAACATTAGTAACTGACATAAAAGCCAGTCATTTATGAAATATTTACTGAATGTCTACTACATACCTAGCAATTAATATACACCTACTGAAACAAACAAAGATTCCTTTCATCTAGAGCAGTACTCTTGCAGGGGAAAATAGACAATGTGCAGTTATCATATAATAAACCAATACAAGTATCTAAGAAGTAGAGCAAAGTTAAGATGGAGCTGTAGTGGCCTCATGGAAAAAGTGACACTCAGATAACAGAACAAGGTATCCCAGGAGGCAGGAAGATATCATACAGTCATGTATTAGTCATGTAGATATCTGAGGGACAGTCTTCTAAGCAGAGACAACCAGCCACTAGAACAAAGGCTTTAATGTGAGAGGTTACCTGGCATGTTAGAGAAATGGGTAGGGAATGAGTATGGCTGGAAAGGGGTATACACAGAGGAAAGGAATGGAACATAATAAAAGCTATAAACACACAAATATGTAAGGTCTTACGGGCCTTGAATCTGAGTGAAATGGGGCAACACTGCAAGTTTTTTTTTTTTTTGAGACAGAGTTTCACTCTTGTTGCCCACGCTGGAGTGCAATGGCGTGATCTCGGCTCACCACAACCTCCACCTCTGAGGCTCAAGCAATTCTCCTACCTCAGCCTCCTGAGTAACTGGGATTACAGGCATGCACCACCACACCCAGCTAAGTTTGTATTTTGAGTAGAGATGGGGTTTCTCCATGTTGGTCAGGATGGGCTCAAACTCCTGATCTCAGGTGATCTGCTCACCTCAGCCTCCCAAAGTGCTGAGATTATGGGTGTGAGCCACCTCGCCCAGCCCAACGCTGCAAGATTTTAAGCAGAGGAGTGACATCATGTCATATTTTAGCAATATTACTTTAACTAGTAAGATGAGAATAGATTGGTGTGGGAAAAGGAAAGGCAAGGACACCTGTTAAGAGACTATTAAGTGCCTGAGAGAAACCCAGGTAAGAGAGATGGTGGTAAAATGGAAGTATTGGGGAATTTAGTGGAATAGTAATTCTGTAACACTTGTTTCTACCCATAAGTAGGAATGCAGGTGTCCTCACCTGCCTACCTGAACATAAGTATGCATAGAATTTCTCTAAATTAAGGCAGTTTGATTTAATCTATGTCATGCTCAGATTCAGAAACTGATAATTTTAACAAAAATCAATTGCTTTAGAATAAGGACCACACAATACAAAGAATTTTCATTTACTATATATAGTTAAATTTCTCAGATATTATAGACCTGTATTATAATGGCAAGTTTTAGGGGTTTTTGTTGTTGTTTTATTGTGGGTCTTTTTTTTTTTCTTTTCTTTTATTCTTTTTTTTTTTTTTAGACAGAATCTCAGTCTTTCACCCAGGCTGAAGTGCGGTGACACAATCTCAGCTCACTGCAACCTCCGCCTCCTGAGTTCAAGCGATTCTTCTGCCTCAGCCTCCCGAGTAGCTGGGATTACAGGCACGTGCCACCACACCTGGCTAATTTTTATATTTTTAATAGAGACAGTGTTTTTCCATGTTGGCCAGGCTGGTTTCACCTGAGCTCAGGTGATCCACCCACCTTGGCCTCCCAAAAAGCTGGGATTACAGGTGTGAGCCACTCCGCCGGCCAAGTTTTAGTTTTGACCACCAATAACTTTTTAAATAGATTGGGTGGTGGATACCTGGAATCTGAGTGAACAGAAGTCAGCGGCTTTTTCATTTGTTTGTTGTTGTCATTTGAGACAGAGACTCGCTCTGTCGCCCAGGCTGGAGTGCAACGGTGTGATCTTGGCTCACTGCAACCTTCGCCTCCCAGGTTCAAGCGATTCTTCAGCTTAGCCTCCCAACTAGCTGGGATTACAGGCGCCCACCATCACGCCCAGTTAATTTTTTGTATTTTAGTAGAGGGGGGTTTCACCATGTTGCCCAGGCTGGTCTCGAACTCCTGAGCTCAAGCAATCCACCCGCCTCAGCCTCCCAAAGTGCTGGTATTACAGGCGTGAGCCACCGTGCCCGGCCCAGTGGTCAGTGTGTAAACTTGCTGAACTAATCCACTGTCCTACTTTTCATTCATTATTATTTCTTTCTATCTTCTTCCATCTTCCCACATATGTTGCATGGTCTTTATAAGCTCCATCAGCAGCCATGTGTTCTCCAATTTTATTTTCATTCATGCTATCATCTGTGGTAATGCCAGGAAGGCTTTTTTTTCCCCTCCCATGTACTTTAATATATTATTCCTCAAAAAATAGCCTCCCTGCTGTGTTTTTTCTGAGTATGTGAGAAAGACAGAAGAGCCAAGCTGCAGAGAAAGAGATTCTGCCAGGTACTGTGTGATCTTGCATGGTTTATAACCTCCAGTCTTTTCATCCATGACATGAGGATAACAATACCTTGTTAGAGGGCTTTTGTGAGGATTACACAACCCAGGGTATGTACAATGCCTGTGAAAGTGCCTGGTTCAGAGGCCAGGACTCAATACTTCTGAGTACTGTCTGCAGGCCAGCAGCTTCTCTCACTTCCTACTCTAGTCATTTCTACTGCTATTTGGTTTTCTGTTCTTCACTTACCAGTAGCTCTATGATCTGCATGTTCTGTAATTTACTACTACTAACTAATCTTACTCTATATGAGTTATTTTCAGCATCAAATGATATAATAAGTAGAATATTCAATAAATGTATTTGGGATATAACAAGTCCTCAACTGGTAATCATTAGTCTTTATTTTTGACATTTTATTACCAAAATTAATATCTATCTTCTCTTCCCACTAGGAAGAAGGCTCATCAAGGACAGAGATATTCATCTGTTTTATTCTCTGATACATTCCTAGTGCCTAAAGCAATGCCTGGCACATAAGATATAGTCAGTAGTTAACGAATAAATTAGTAACTGAATGAATAAAACATTTTTACTTATTTCAGTTGCATTAATGCAGTGTAAGTTACAAGTAAGTTACCTTGCCATCACTGAGTATTATAACCTTTTTTGCCAACACATAAAAGGTATACATTTATAACTTATTTTGTTTTGTATTTTTTTAATGACTGGAACAGTTAAACATTTATTTAAAAAATTATTGAGGTTTTGACATTAGTCATAAAGCAGGCAAGGCTGTGAAAAAGTTAAGAAATATCCAGCATTTCAAGTGGGAGAAATGTCTTACACATGAAATAAGGTAAAATTATAAAATATTTCTCATCTTTTCTTTAGGGTGAAATTCTCTGGCACTCTCTCTTCTCAATTTCAAGTGATGACGTAAGAAAACGTAAGATATCTCGCAGAAAACACAGATGAAATCAGATGTGAAGGCTTCCCTATTTCTTCCATTACATTTCCCACCCTTCTGCATATTCACCCATGCTTCCCATTTGTCTGCTGTTCAAATGGATGAAGTGTCTCTGGTCCTATCAATAATCAACACATCCATTTGTATTCCCGACTCCATCTTTTCTTCCCTACTCAAGCTCTTCTCTCCTAGAATTATCATTCTTTTTTCCATCATTGGTCTCTTTTCCTCTACTTGATTATTTTCACCAACATATTAAAATGTATAGGAAGGACAATAGGTTAAATATAGATAATGAACTTTTGGCTTTTACCTTTCTTAACACTGGTCTGAGGAATTCTTCACCCTAGAGGATAAAGTGAAGAGTTAAATTCCTTTCCTTTTGCATACTTAGAAAAAAGCATAGAGAGGTAAAATTTAAACGTGGCCATGAAAAGGGGGGAATAGATACTAAGCATGCTTTTTTTTTTTTTTTTTTGACTCAGGATGGAAGGATAATTCCAGATGTGAGTAAATATTTTTCTCTCTGGCTTTGGTGGACTGTAAAAAACAATGCATTGAATAAATGCAAGTATCACCAATAGTACTGGAGGCTCTGCCTTTATAACTTAGGAAAGAAGACCAATTCTGACTCACTGGCTTTGCAAACCAAACCAGGGCCTAAGTTTAGGGTTGCAATGTGGTCAGGTTACCAGAGAGTGCTCTTGATATTTAAATATCTACTCATCTGACAAAGGGCTAATATCCAGAATCTACAAAGAACTCCAACAAATATACAAGAAAAAAACAACCCCATCAAAAAGTGGGGAAAGGATATGAACAGACATTTCTCAAAAGAAGACATTCATACAGCCAACAGACACATGAAAAAATGCTCATCATCACTCGCCATCAGAGAAATGCAAATCAAAACCACAATGAGATACCATCTCACACCAGTTAGAATGGCAATCATTTAAAAGTCAGGAAACAACAGGTGTTGGAGAGGATGTGGAGAAATAGGAACACTTTTACACTGTTGGTGGGATTGTAAACTAGTTCAACCATTATGGGAAACAGTATGGCAATTCCTCAAGGATCTAGAACTAGATGTACCATATGACCCAGCCATCCCACTACTGGGTATATACCCAAAGGATTATAAATTATTCTACTACAAAGACACATGCACACGTATGTTTATTGCGGCACTATTCACAATAGCAAAGACTTGGAATCAACCCAAATGTCCATCTGTGACAGACTGGATTAAGAAAATGTGGCACATATACACCATGGAATACTATGCAGCCATAAAAAAGGATGAGTTTGCGTCCTCTGTAGGGACATGGATGCAGCTGGAAACCATCATTCTTAGCAAACTATCACAAGAAGAGAAAACCAAACACCGCATGTTCTCACTCATAGGTGGGAACTGAACAATGATGAAACTTGGACTCGGGAAGGGGAACATCACACACTGGGGCCTATCATGGGGAGGGGGAGGGGGGAGGGATTGCACTGGGGAGTTATACATGATATAAATGATGACTTGATGGGTGCTGACGAGTTGATGGGTGCAGCACACCAACATGGCACAAGTATACATATGTAACAAACCTGCACGTTATGCACATGTACCCTAGAACTTAAAGTATAATAATAAATAAATAAATAAATAAATAAATAAATAAATAAATAAATATCTGGATGTGCCCTCGGTGTATGGGGTGCATGGATGCTATGTTGATAGCCTAGGGGTATTCTGTGGGGCCTACCTTGCCTCATAAAATGACTTTTTCACATTGACTGGTCTCCAGCACTGGACTAGAGGGTAGGAGACAGGCTTAACAAGGACTTGAAGAGTCTATACTCAGAAAGCCAGGGACAATTGATCCTGCAAGAGTAAGCTGACTTTGAGTTACAGCCCAGACTTCAGCATTAAATACCCAGAGTAAAGGGCCATCAACCAGAAAAGAAGAAACTATGCAAGATCTGAGTCTTTTTCTTCACCACAGGGATGCAAAAGCAACACCCACCTTCCATACACAAAAGAGAGAAACTATATTAGAAAGAGGCTGGGGGAGGCATCATAATAACATGATTATTCTTTTCTTCTAAAAATATTTATCAGTAGGATGATTTAAATCATCATATTGGACTAGATTTTAACCTGAAAAGGATATTTAATTAACTTTTCTCCTCTAGCTGGCAGGTGTCACCTAATGAACAGGCAAGATTAACAGTAGACAAAACAAAATTACAAATTTTTTGCAAATCAAAAATTTAGAATGAGTCACATTGTATAATTCTATTAATCTGTTTACTTGTTGTAAAAAATAAAAATAAACTAACTCCTTTAGCAGTAACTACCTTATCAGCTACAACCTCATTTTTTTACCCTTTCTGAACTTCTTGAGCTAATTTTCTTCCTGCTAACACCATTTTCCCCCTCTGCTTCCATTCTCTCTTCACTTTTACCTCAATTGATCGTCCCTCTTTATCACATCACCAACATTTTTCTTGTCAAGATCATCAGTGAGAGTCTAGTTGCTAAGACCAATGGGCATTCTTCTGCCCTCACTTTACCAATCTCACAGCACCATTTGGCACAGCTGAAAATTTCCTCGCTCCAAAATACATTCTCATTGTAAATTTTATTATTCACAGATCTTGTCTACCTCCTTTTGCTTGGTACTTAGCTCTGTCATTTCCATTTCTTCACTATTTCTGTGTGACCTAGTCAATGACATTGGTAACATACCATCAATATTGATGCCTCCCACCACTTCCCAGGAGTTTCAATGCCATAGAGCCAATGGCCAACCTGATATCTTCACTTGAAATTGCACAATTTGTTAAAAACTGAAGAGTAGACATTATGTTTCTGCTTTTCTTCCCTCAAGCCCCATACCCAGTCCACCAGCAAAATCCTTTGGTCGTATTTTCCCAAATCCTTATACTGATCATGATCTTCAAGACCACTACACTCTTCCAGTCATCATTATTCCTCACCCAGACTCAACCATTTAGCACTGAATTGGTCTTTCTTTGCATCCCCTTTTGTCTTATATTCATGATGGCCACAGCAACTTTGTGAAATTTTTGTTTTCAAAATTACTCACTTATAGGAAAGTAATACAGCTACAGTATGTTTGCTTGATACTGAATTTAAAAAAAATGTATCTTGCAGAAGGCAGTTTCATCACCTTATCTCGTGAAAGAGGCTACCATATGAAGTTTCACTCTATGAAGGAGTAACCATATGAAGTATAACCAGTATGTGAAGTTTACATTTCCCCACAAGCAAATGCCTGTGTATAAAATAAAACTCACACATGGCTTATTTTTGGGGGGCAGAAAAACTGAGAATAATTTTAAACAAAAGATATTCTTTAGAAAAGACATAAAAATTGAGAGGGAGACACCCAGCAGAATGAGAAAAAAATAAAGATGATAAAGTATACTATAAGCAAAGTGAGAGTTCAACAACTATTTGCTGTTTATGCTGAAAAGGCTTTCCAGTGAAATCAGTGCAATGCCTGGCACTCAGACTTTTTCTCATGTTCCCAGGCTTGACAAAAATAAAGAAGACGTTGAAAGAAAAGTTTGCATGGATTCTGTTGAACTGAAGAGGGCAGATGGACATCTCTTTAGAAAAATGACAATAGCTCTGGCCATCCGTCTCACAAATGTGTGTCATTAATTCAGCAGAGACAGTGAGAAACAGCATAGATCAAACCAAATCTGAAGTAAAGTAGAAATGGTGCTGGCCTGGGAGTTATAGAATCAGAGTACTACTCTGAATCCTTATTAATGGGTAGTGTGAACTTGAGCAAGTCCTTGAACCTCTAGTTGCTTACAAGTTATCTGGACTAGATCAACTTCAAAGTCCTTCTAATTTGTATCTTCTAGAATGTATAATTCTAATGTCACTGTTGGAAAGCCAACAAATGTTGTACTGATTGTGGTAGATTGATAGAATTGTTTTCACATACAAAGAAGGCATGATGCCTTTAGACATGTGGAAAAAATAGCCATTAAAGGTGTCCCTAACAGAATATTTTGAATCACTGATTGATTATACCTCTAAAGTTCCCATTCACTTACATGAGTTTATGTTTTGGAAACTTACCAAAAGTCCTTTGCTTGAGAACAAAGAAAAGTCAATTCTTCATTGTAGACCATTTGAAATAAGATGTTGGAAAAGTTATTATGGACCATAAGATGTCTTAGGTATGTGTGTTGCCTGTGAAATCTCAGAGTATAAAATTGTTAAACCGTATTGCTTAAACTGCATATGAGAATAAAGATTGAAAATTTTTAAAATACATAGGATTATATGTTACATTCGATTTGCTATGGTTTAAAATAAGGGGATTCAATACATTCAGGAAAAGATTAAATAAAATTTTAACTCAGGCAATGCCTTTGGCACACAATTTGGATAGCAGGTTAAACCAAGGTTTATAGCTCTGCAGTAAGCTGATGCTCGTTCAACAACTTAATGTAGGCTCTGAGAGAGTACATTTTACATGGAATAATTTGGAAGAAAGGAATATCAGTTAAAGAAATGGTAGAAGAGTAGGCTCATCATAGCAAAAAAGTAGAGTCATTCAGCAGAAGATACTGCCCTCTTCAGAGTGAAGCCCATGGATAAGATGGCAAATAACGGAGATTAAAATAGTTATCAATGACTTAGTGCCTCCTACACTTCAGGCCCTGTACTAGGTGCTTTATATTTCACATTTCATTTCATCCTCAAGGCAAATCTAGGAGTTCAGTTGTATTGTCTTCGTCTTGCAGTTGAGGAAATGAAAGCTTAGAAAAATTACTTAATTTTCAATGATAGCAAATGCAGTACAAATCAAAATGAAGAGTAAAACCCATGTCCATCTGTAAAGTTCCCATTTACTTACAAACTGTTACTTACTGTTTCCAAAGCCAATACTGTTTCAGCTACTTGAAGCTATGTAAATGGCCAAAACATTCGTGTTCTGGGAAGTTGTGTAAGAGAATCAAGTGAAGAATTGTTACATCACAGAGTACAAGTATTCATAAAGGACAACTACATAAAGTGATTTAGGATGACTTCAGAATGGAAACTTGTTATTTCCATGGTTTCAGAGCACCAGATTGCAACCTTTTTATCTGAGTGGAAAAAAAGATTCCTGTATAAACTCCAAATTATTAAATTATCAAAGAAAATTATCTGGTATCAATTTTTGTATTTAAATAAAAGCCTAAATATTTTTTATTTGAAATTTCAAACTCTATCCACTTTATGACAGCCCAGCTTCATACATTGTATAAAAATATCAAGTGCCACTTTTTAAACTTCTATGTTTTCCCCCACCCTGAAATTTGTTGAACTCATACCTGATCTGGGAAACAATATGTTCGACTGGTGTGTAAAAATCCTAGCTGGTTAATGAGAAAGAACCTTTTAGTCATTCAATAAAAAATGGATAAAATGCTACCAAAATTACCTGTTGATACGAAAAAGTTGAGTTTTTTGCTAATCGTGGTAAGGAATATCACCGCCTTCATGTAATCTTGATAGAATTTCAGAAGCAAACAACAAAGTTAGGATTTTTTTTTAGATGGAGTTTCGCTCTGTCGCCCAGGGTGGAGTGCAGTGACGCCATCTCAGTTCACTGCAAGCTCCACCTCCCGGGTTCACGCCATTCTCCTGCCTCAGCCTCCCGAGTAGCTGGTGGCACCCACCACCATGCCTGGCTAATTTTTTGTATTTTTAGTAGAGACACGGTTTCACTGTGTTAGCCAGGATGGTCTTGATCTCCTGACCTCGTGATCCGCCCGCCTCAGCCTACCAAAGTGCTGGGATTACAGGCGTGAGTCACTGCACCCAGACACAAAGTTAGGATTTTTAAGAGGTTCTGATGTTGGTTTAAGGCAATGTATTTGTTTAGGTTTCGGTAAGGTTCATCATATTATAGTTTAGAATTGATGGACATAGTAAGACAAGCTTTTAAGGAGTGAGTTTCAAAGAGAGTTTTTGCAAGCAAACAGGCTTTCCATGCTATCTGTTGAAAAGTTCGACAGTCTAATGTTCATTTAAATGGGCTTACAGGAGTTTCTGAAATTAATAATAATTATTTGTAACTTATTTCTCCCTGAGCAAAGCTTTCCTAATATAGTAAAATCATGCTAATGCAGAAAGAAACTTTCATGTGTATACATGGTTTTGTTTCCAGAATCATGAAAATACAAAATTATTTTAGCTGGGCATTTATTTTGATCTATGAAAATTAATTCTTTATTACATTTGGTTTATTAGTAATCTTTGCATAGTTTTGGGGAAACTTTGAAGAGTATTTCTTCATGAAGTATGTTTGAGAAACTTTTATGTTCAAAGAAGCTTCGAATAAATTCTTCTCATTGATATCAATAATTGCTATTATTGATGGATGTTTTTATGATATTTAAATAAATAGGATTCTCACTTTCCCATATGAAAACAGTCTCATGAAGCAACATAAATAGTCAAAACATTGGTGAAAAATATTTTGTGAAAAAGTCCTTCTGTGGGCATATACTTAATTCACCACTTTTTTATCCTGTCAATTATCAAGTATTCGACTAATAAAATAATTTATCCTACTATTGAACAAATAAGAGGACAAAAAACATTACCTCATAAAACACTACAAATATGCTTGGACATCAGAAGGATTGAACATACGTGCCTTCAATTAGTCTCCATCCTCAAGTAGAAAATAATGTTAACAAGTAAATGTGGTAAGAACTACAAAAGATGTAACACAGCAGAGGTAAAGAAACAGAAATGATTAGTTCTTACCACCTATCCCAGTAAGTGTCAACAAGAAACTAGTATTTGAGCTAATCATGAAGGAGGCAAAGACATTCCTAAATGAGAGATTCGAAGGTCTCAGTGATTAAGTCTAGGACATATAAATAGAAAAGTTGAATGGAATAGAAATGTCAGCCTGGCAGGAAGTTACTTTTACCTCTTTCTCTCTTCAGATTTAGTTCCTCTTCTTGACTAGAACAATAAATTTTCAAAAGAGCAATGCATTTCATTCTGTCTTTTATTGGTAGCATTTAACGCAATTATAATTAATTATATGTGAATGACACCTGTCTTTTTCAAGGGAGATTATTTTTGCATCTCTAGTATCTAGTACTGTGTCAGGCATATGTTTGAATGAATTATTAAGTGACTACATGAAATGCATAAATTAATTTGGTTCAGCCTATAATGAGGGTTTGTTTATGTTCTAAGAAAATCTTCCCTTTGGACGATTTCCACTTTGTTATATTTATATCTCTAAATTATCTATTGTCTGGAAATTCTAGTCATTTTTCAAATGCTAAAAACGACTCACTTCTCATTATACCAATCAATAAGGGCATCCCTATGCCTTGTGAAACAATATGTTTTCGATTTGTGTTAGTATAGCATACACTTTAGGTTATTCTAAACATTTTCCTTTGTCATTACTCTTGTGAAATTTGTTTCTTTGTCTTATGTCCTGTTACCCTTTTTCCTCAGAAGCCAAGTGGTTCATACAAGGATGGAAACCTTGGCCTTTACTTCAAAAGAACCAGCTCTCTCAGAGAAGATACTTAGTCTAGAAAGGTCAAAGAAGTAATTTAGGACAGAAGGTTTTCATAGTAAATGCTAAATGTTCGCTGTTTAGGTTGGATGTTCTCTTTTGAATTCTACCTGCCAGGCGTCCATCTATGACCTTTACGCTGTTGAGATTTAACTTAAAATTTGATATATCTTCATATTCTACATCACAAACTATCTTGGATGTGTTACATCACTTCTGACTCCTTGTTCCTCTCACCTGGCAGGAATCATCCAGCAGTGATGCTGGATGCAGGACAGACAGGCCACTGCTCCTCACTTCCATGTCCTAAATAGCTCTCACCTAAGTATTCTTATCTTTTTACCACTGGAGAGAATGGATACAGCTTCAGAAGCCTGAACACATCACTGCAGCCTCCAGTGGAACTGGCTTTACACATGAAATCTCTTTGCAACCCTTATGTTTTCCTTAGAGTTTCTGCCCTTTCTCCATTACAAATGGGAAGACAGTTTGTGAGTTACGGAGAAGTCATTAAATGATAGGGCTCTGGTGGGGTGGAGAGCTCACCTCCAAGAACTATATGGGAGGCTGTTTATTAGCAGTGCTTTCTTAGCAAGCCCCTTCATTTAGTAGTCCAAGATCTTTCTTATCTCCCTCATGCACTCCATCAAATATAATTTTAAAACCCTGCAGTTTGGGTTTTCATTTGCCAAAGGAAAAAAAAAAACGTTGGATTTAAAATAGGAAAAAATGGAAATTACTGTTGTAATAATCTGTGCAGATACAAACTATGTATGAAGCCATGTTGCTACACATTTGCTTGTTTAATCAGGTGAATAACAAAAATGAAGTCTGTACCATTTCATTCTTTGTAATAAAATTAGTAGAGAGTGACATTTTCTGCAAGTTAGAAAAAATGTCTTTTTTCTTCATTTGTATTTTTCTCACTCATTAAAACTAAGGGTAGGCATTATATTAATGACCCATAGTATATTCATTGAATAATATGTTTCTTTTACTTTAACAAGTTAATAAGCACCAATAATATGGCCAGACAATTGGACTAACTCTGTCAGAATCAGAAGGTTGGTGACAATTTAAAATGAGCCAGGTACAACCATGTTGCTTGAGAAATAGCATTTGTTTAGAGGGAGAATATGAAAATTTGTTCTAGTAAAACTTCATCTGAATGGGGCAATAAAAATAACTTCTGCTGTCTTGGAAAGTTATCTGTGGAAAGTGTTCTACTGATGGATGTATATTTTACACAGATGGACACAAATAGGAAGAATGGAGTAGACGGTTCCGCTTACAGGGAGGAACGTTTACGGCCTTATGTCAATGAAGCACAGGTTACGGCATGGCAAGAGTCTGTTTACCAAGGTTAGTGTGCCTCCTTCAACACAAGTCAAGTTTAAGGATTTATATCCCTAATTGGAGTATTTCTTAAGTGTTGGTTACAAATATTTAAAATAACAACATAAAAGTAAAGATAATTGAAAATATGTCTACTAGACCTCTTACAACGACCGTTTTAACATTTAAGAAAAAAACTGGAAGCCACAGCACTGAATATGACCTATTTGCATAGAATATCAAAGGAAAATTTGATTCCATTCTAGATTAAATTCTTCAGCCATCTCTAACTATGTTATTTACACCCAGGCTTTATAAGATTGATTAAATTGAGTTTTAAGTATCTTTGTATAAATAATATAGTCAAAGCTTGCTGACTTGAATTCAATTATATTCATTTTTGACAGTGTAATTGGTATCAGATTTAATTCTAATGATCTGCAAAGCTGATTTCTTTTGTCTTCCTAATTGTGAGAAAGGCTTTTATTTTCTTTTTTTAGCAGAACGAGGCTATTGTCATCTTCTCTTTACCCTTAAACAGAAAAAGTATTCGGTCTCAATTTATTCATACCAGAGAATAGAATACCAACTAATTATTATTCACTGTGCTGAAAAAATCCTATTAGGTGGTTCACATGAAAGAAAAAAAATAAACCCTGCTAACTATTTACTTTCCAGAGATTCACCCCTTGCTAATAAGTGACTGTAACCAAAGAAACGCTTTCTTATAGAAGGGTTATAACTTGTCATATTATCCCATTGACTGGCTTATGGATGTCTCTTTCTGTCATAGCAACTAAAATTCCTTCTGGTATGAGCCTTTTGATGCTGAATGGTGCATTGTTTTGACATTGATTTTAAACTGGAATAAAATTCTAGGTGAGCTGTCCTTATAAGCTATCCTGTCCCAAAGGAAGTCCACAACAAATTTACTTTCTTGAGGTCAGTCCCAGTCCTGAATGCTCTGACCCAATTGCTTTGTGTTTTCAAAGCTATTCTTATTTCTAGAAAATAGCCTTGAAAAAATGAGTTGTCTTTCACAATAGATGTGAGGAGAATGAAGGATTACTATTCATGCTAATGATGGACCATTTTAGGGCATGTGTTTGCAGACTTAGACTTGTGGTAGTAAGGGAATTGTATTTTCTGTTTTTTTTTTTTTTCACTTTATACCAGCCCATTCTCTTTGTCTAGCTAGTCTTTTGTGTCCTTTCTACCTTGCCCTCACTGCTCAGAATTCCCACTCAGGGCTATACACCACCAAGTACCATATGTTCAGAATCCATTTCTTCAGATGAGCTCTAACAGAATTATAGACTTCAAGTGGTAAGGTATCTTTGGATGTCTCTCTTTTTTCTTTTCTTTTCTTTTTTTTTTTTTTTTTTTTGAGGTGGAATCTCCCTCTGTCGTCTAGGCTGGAGTGCAGTGGCATGATCTTGGCTCAGTGCCACCTCCACCTCCTGGGTTCAAGTGATTCTCCTGCCTCAGCCTCCTGAGTAGCTGGGATTATAAGCATGTGCCACCACGCCTGGCTAATTTTTTGTATTTTTAGTGAAGATGGGGGTTTCACCATGTTAGCCAGGCTGGTCTCCAACTCCTTACCTCAGGTGATCTGCCTGCCTTGGCCTCCCAAAGTGCTGGGATTACAGGCATGAGCCACTATGCCGAGTCAGATGTCTCTTAACCTAAAATTCCATCTGATGTAGCAACTCTACCACAGTATACCCCAGGGATTTGCTTTATTCTATCCAATGACTGAAAAGGAGTCACATACCTCAAGTATATTTTTAGCAAAAAAAAAAAAAAACCTTTATTTAATAAAAATATGTTTTCCTTTTTTTTTTTTTTTTTTTTTTTTGAAGCGGAGTCTCGCTCTGTCGCCCGGACTGGAGTGCAGTGGCCGGATCTCAGCTCACTGCAAGCTCCGCCTCCCGGGTTTACGCCATTCTCCTGCCTCAGCCTCCCGAGTAGCTGGGACTACAGGCGCCCGCCACCTCGCCGGCTAGTTTTTGTATTTTTTTTTTTTAGTAGAGACGGGGTTTCACTGTGTTAGCCAGGATGGTCTCGATCTCCTGACCTCGTGATCCGCCCGTCTCGGCCTCCCAAAGTGCTGGGATTACAGGCTTGAGCCACCGCGCCCGGCCATATGTTTTCCTTTTAAGTTTTAGACATTAGTCTTAGTTACATCTGTGGAAATACATAATATGTCTAAATTTTCTTTTACATAACCCATTATATATACATATATATATATATATATTTTTTTTTTTTTTGACACAGAGCCTTGCTCTCTCACTCAGGCTGGAGTGCAATGGCATGATCTTGTCTCACTGCAACCTCTGCTTCCGGGGTTCAAGCCATTCTCCTGCATCAGCCTCCCGAGTAGCTGAGATTATAGGGGCATGCTATCACACCAGCTAGTTTTTGTAGTTTTAGTAGAGATGGGGTTTCACCATGTTGGCCAGGCTGGTCTCAAATTCCTGACCTCAAATGATACGCCCATGTTGGCCTCCCAAAGTGTTGGGATTACATTCATGAGTCACTGCACCCGGCCAATATTTTCCATTTTTATCATGTGTTAACATTAATTCCTCCGCTTTTCTAGCTTTTGAGTTTTTCCATTATTTATACTGTCTTATGATATTGAGGTCTCAGCACTACCTTCACGACAGGGTGATTATTATTAGAATAATGCAAGAACATACTCTACTTCATGATAGACTCTTCTCAAAGTTTGTCACCCAGAAAATAAGAACTAAGACACTCCAAATAGTGGTTAGTCAGCCAGGCTATGCTACTATCTAATGTTCATATTTTGGTCTACAAAATTGACAAGTAGATCAATGGAACAGAATAGAGAGTCCAGAAATATACCCACAAAATTACAGTAGATGTATTTCTGACAAAGGAGCAAAAGCGATTTAATGGAGAAAGGACAGTGTTCTTAACAAATGGTGTTTCTCTTAGTTCATTTGTGCTGCTATAACGAAACATCTAAGACTGCACAATTTGTGTATAAACAACAGAAATGTATGGCCTACAGAGTTGTGGAGGCTGGGAAGTTCAAGATCAAGGTGCTGGCAGGTTCAGTGTCTGGTGAAGGCGCCTTTCCTCATGGATGGCACCCTCTAGGTATCCTCACATGGTGAAAGGGCGGAAGGTCAAACAGTTGACAAATGCTGTGTTTTCCCATGGCGGAAAAGGAGAAGAGAGGAAACCCACTCCCTCAAGCCTATTTATAAGGGCCCTAATCCCATCCTTGAGGGCTCTGCCCTCAGGACTTAATCACCTTCTAATGACTCCACCTCTTAATACTGTCACATTGGCTATTAAACTTTAACTCACAAATCTGGGGAGATATATTGAGACCATAACAGTGCTAGAAGAACAACTAGACACCTAAATGCAAAAAAGTTTATCTCAACATTGACTTTTCACATTTCACAAATAATAACTCAAAATGGGTTATATACCTAAAAGTAAAATGCAAAACTGTAAAATTTTAGAAGATAACATAGGAGAAAATTTAAGTTACCATGGGTTTGGCAATGACTTTTTAGATACAACACCAAAAGAACAATCCATAGAAAAAATCAATAAGTTGGATTTCATTCAAATTAAAAACATCTGCTCTGTGAAAAAATCTTCTAAGATAATGAGAAGATAATCCATAAACTGGAAGAAAACACTGGCAAAACATATAGCTGATAAAGGATGTGTCTCTAAGATATGAAAAGAATTCTTGAAATTCAATAATAAGAAAACAAACAACCCAATTGAAAATAGGTAAAAAAAAAAAAAAAAAAAAAAAAAATCTGAACAGACATCTCACCAGAAAAAAATATATAAATGTCAAATAAGTATATGAAAAGATATTCAACATCATATGTCATTAGAGAATTACAATTAAAACAATGAGACAGGCCAGGTACCATGGCTCACAGCTGTAATCCCTACACTTCAGGAGGCCAAGGCAGGCAGATTGCTTGAGCTCAGGAGTTGAAGGCCAGCCTGGGCAACATGGCAAAACCCCATCTCTACAAAAATACAAAATTTAGCCAGGTATGATGGTGGGTGCCTGTAATCCCAGCTACTCAGGAGGTTGAGGCAGGAGAATTGCTTGAACCCAGGAGGCAGAGGTTGCAGTGAACAGAGATCGCACCGTTGCTCCCCAGTCTGAGTGACAGAGTGATACTCCATCAAAAAAAAAAAAAAGTTAGTCGGCCATGGTAATGCATGCCTGTAGTCCCCAGCTAATCAGGAAGCTGAGGGGGAGAATCATCTTAGCGCAAAAGGCAAAGGTTGCAGTGAACCAAGATTGCACCATCGCACTCCAGCCTGGAAGACAGAGCCAGACTCTGTCCCCCTCCCCCACCCCCAAAAAAACCAAGTAGGTACCACTGTACACCTACGAGAAATGAGCAAAACCCAAAACACTGACACTCTAAATGCTGCCGGTATAAGGAGCAACAGGAACTCTCATTCATTGCTGGCAAGAATGCAAAATATAACTACATCATAAGATAGTTGGGCATTTTTAAAAATAAACTGAAATATAGTCTTATCATTTGACCCAGCAATTGCATTCCTTGGTATTTACTCAAATAAAATGAAAATTTATATGCACATAAAAGCCTGAACATGAATGTTGATAGCAGCTTTCCTCATAATTGCCAAAACTTGAAGCAACCAATGTGTCCTTCAATAGATGAATGAATAAACACACTACAGTCCATCCAGATAATGGAATATTTTCCAGTGATAAAAAGAAATGAGCTAGCAAGCCACAGTAGGACATGGAGGAAGTTTAAATGCATATTGCTAAGTGAGATAAGGCAGTCTGAAAGGCTATATGCGATAGGACTCTAACTATAAGGCATTCTGGAAAAGGCAAAAGTGTAGAGACAGCAAAAAAAAAAAAAAAAATCAGTGGTTTTCAGAGCTTAGGAGTAAGGAAGGAATAAATAGGTGTAACACAGGGGATTTTTAGTGGAGTGGAACTATTATGTGTCATACTGTAATGATGGACACATGATATATATATTCATCAAAATCCACAGAATTGTACATCACAAAGAATGAACCCTACTGTAAACTGTGGACTTTAATCAATAGTAATATATTGATATTGATTCATCAATTGTAACAAATATCCTACATTCGTGCATAATGTTAATAATAGGGGAAGCTGTGTGAGGGGAGAAGTATATGGGAACTCTCTGCCCTTTCTGCTCAAATTTTTCTATAAACCTAAAAATTCTCTGACAATCTATATCCATCAACTATAACAATATTGAAAAAGGGTCATGAAAATAGAGTAGATTATAAATGACTGAAAGATGCTAGGAAATGACTGCACTTCTTTGAAAACTATTAAATAAAGGGCGAAAATTCAACATTTATTCTCCTTTTACAGTTGAAGAGGAAATATTTATTATTATGAAATAGTTTATATACAATGAAGAATGATAGAATTAGAATATCACTATACTGTAACTCCTAATGAGTTAATGGATCTAAACAATGTTCATCAATTGCTACTAACATCAGAAGGAGAGAAAACTAGACTCAGAAATTTCATGATGAAAGTACACAACCCTGTCCATTAACTAGTTTAATACCAACTAATAAATAAGTACATAAATTCTTAATTTGATAAATATTTATACATGATACAAAATTATAAGAAATTCAAGATATGAAGAAACATTAAAAATAGCACAAGCATAAAGTTACAATTCACATTTAAAAGTGTGTATTAAAAAAACCTGGCTTATCATATGAAATAAGGCAATAAAAAAGATCTAGAGGAAATTACAGTTTAAAAGAGACTAGAAAACCTAAATATAATATAGAATCCTAGAATACATGCTGGATTAGTGGAAAAACCTGGTGAAATTCAAATAAAGTCTGTAGTTTAGTTTTTAGTATTACAGTAATGTTAATTTCTTAGTGTTGAAGTACCATGGTTATGTAAGATGCTAACATTAGCAAAAACTGAGTAAAGAATGTCAACCTAAAACAAAAAGTCAGAGAAAAATGTCTGAAAGTATGTTGAGTTTATTTGGGAATTAGAAAAGAGGATTATAATCTGAGATCCACGGATATGGCAAGTCATATATGCACCTGAAGGAGGGGGGTAAACAGAAGCTTTTATTGACACAAGGAGAAGTTGACATAAACTACTTGGAAACAGAGTTCACTGATTTCAGAGGCTCAAAGCCAGAGTTAGCATCAGTTAATTGGTGGAGATGCCATTACTGGGCAGGTGTTCTTCCAAGAGCATCTTATCTGCAGCATCTTATTGCTGCAGTCCTAAAGAAGGAATAATTTTTTTGTCGGGTTATTTTAGAAAGTCTTTGAGACAGTCTTTATCTCAGATATGCAAGCACGAGCTCTCCCTCTTCATGCTTTCCCGGCTCTAATTTGTTTGGGTCTGACAAAAAGTGATTTCATGCTGGTATCTGCAACTTTCACAAGGATATACCAAAACCCTCTGTACTATCTTTGCAGCTTTTCTGTATGCCTAGAATCATTTTCAAATAAAAAGTTTAGTTTTTAAAAGACACTTGAAAGACATATCAGCAATATGTGGACATTATCTTGATCCCAATGCAAACAAACAGATTGCAAAAAATGATTATAAGGCAGATGAGGAGATGTGAACACTGGCTGAATATTTGATGATGATGATAATGAATAATTCTACTAATTATTGTTAATAATTTAGGTAGCACCATAGTACAAATGTTATGTCTGAAAATAATTTAAGTATACATATTACAATATTTCAAGATGTAAGGATATAATGTAATAGCTGGTAATTTCTTCAGAATAATCTGACTAGGCATCCAGATGAGGTAATAAATTAAGTAAAGAGGGGAAGAAAGAAAAGAAAAAAGGAAGAAAGGTGGGGAGGGAAGGAGAGAGGGAGGGAGGGAGGGAGGGAGGGAGAGAGGGAGGGAGGGAGGGAGGGAAGGGAAGGTGGTTTTCCTGAATCAATTATTATTGATGTAAACATTAAGTGCAAGTATTGTTAGGGGTTTTACATACATTATCACATTTAAATTTCACAACTTTTTTTATAAGATAAACATTTTACAGCTGAAAAATCCAAGTATCAAAGTAGTTAACTATCTTTTCTTAAGACACAAAACCATTAAGTAATGTAGTGAAGATTGGAATCCACATCTGTGGGTCTCTGAAGCTAATGCCCCTTTCTTGGGAAAGTAATTAATAGTAAGTGTATTATTTCAGGACTGCAAGCTCCAGGTCACAGGCGAGAGAGGCAAGTCTTCTTGGATGCCACAAATCACTCAGGTTACACCTCTGAGTCATATCATGAGCTTCCTCAGACTGGCTGCATTGGTTTGTGTTGTTTTCTAGTAATAGTGATGGCTTATACTCCCTAAACCACATCTTTATATATAGTCTCCTTTATTATCAACAGGGCACCCTCAAAATGGTAGGTGACTAAGGTCAGGGATGTAGCCTTTATTCGTTTTGCATTCTTTGAGATCAATGTGTGATTAGAATATGTAAAATTATGATGACAATAATAATGGTGATGGTACCTACATTGACAGGACCCTGTCCTAATTAACTGGTCACCATGTGGAGGTCAAGAAAGGGATAGACTCCGTGCATCATATCCTCCAGGCAAAAGAATTTATTGAATTTTGGACAGACAAAGCTCATGGATTTAAGACAGAGTCTCAGCAAACTGCCGCATAAAAACCATCAGAGAAGAGGTACTGACAACCTGCTGTGCTCATCCTCTGGGAAGTTTTGATCGTATCTTAAAGGCAGTGCTTCTTACTTTAATTACTACTTGAATGAACTTGTAGGTGACACAGATTCAGGGAGTCTGTAGAACACAATATATTTTGACATTAAATATCAATAGTGTTAGGTATAATGAATGCTAAGGTACATTACCTCTGTAGCTGGTTATACCAATACTTTTTTTTTTTTTTTGGCAGTGTCATCCTGTTTTTACTGATTATTTTATCTTTTTTTATTTTTTATTTATTATTATTATTATACTTTAAGTTCTAGGGTACATGTGCACAATGTTCAGGTTTGTTACATATGTATACATGTGCCATGTTGGTGTGCTGCACCCATTAACTCGTCATTTACATTAGGTATATCTCCTAATGCTATCCCTCTCCCCTCCCCTCTCCCCACAATAGGCCCAGGTGTGTGATGTTTCCCTTCCTGTGTCCAAGTGATCTCATTGTTCAATTCCCACCTGTGAGGGAGAACATGCAGTGTTTGGTTTTCTGTTTTTGCGAGTTTCCTGAAAATGATGGTTTCCAGCTGCACCCATGTACCTACAAAGGACACAAATTCATCCTTTTTTATGGATTCATAGTATTCCATGGTGTATATGTGCCACATTTTCTTAATCCAGTCTGTCACTGATGGACATTTGGGTTGATTCCAAGTCTTTGCTATTGTGAATAGTGCTGCAATAAAATACGTGTGCATGTGTCTTTATAGCAGCATGATTTATAATCCTTTGGGTATATACCCAGTAATGGGTTGGCTGGGTCAAATGGTATTTCTAGTTCTAGATACTTGAGGAAGCATCACACTGTTTTCCACAATGGTTGAACTAGTTTACAGTCCCACCAACAGTGTAAAAGTGTTCCTATTTCTCCACATCCTCTCCAGCACCTGTTGTTGCCTGATTTTTTAATGATTGCCATTCTAACTGGTGTCAGATGGTATCTCACTGTGGTTTTGATTTGCATTTCTCTGATGGCCAGTAATGATGAGCATTTTTTCATGTGTCTGTTGGTTGTATGAAAGTCTTCTTTTTTGAAGTGTCTGTTCGTATCCTTTGCCCACTTTTTGATGGGATTGTTTGTTTTTTTCTCATAAATTTGTTTGAGTTCTTTGTAGGTTCTGGATATTAGCCCTTTGCCAGATGAGTAGATTGCAAAAATTTTCTCCCATTCTGTAGGTTGCCTGTTCACTCTGATGGTAGTTTCTTTTGCTGTGCAGAAGCTCTTTAGTTTAATTAGATCCCATTTGTCAATTTTGGCTTTTGTTGCCATTGCTTTAGGTGTTTTAGACATGAAGTCCTTGCCCATACCTATGTCCTGAATGGTATTACCTAGGTTTTATTCTAGGGTTTGTATGGTTTTAGGTCTAACATTTAAGTCTCTAATCCATGTTGAATTAATTTTCACATAAGGAGTAAGGAAAGGATCCAGTTTCAGCTTTCTACTTATGGCTAGCCAATTTTCCCAGCACCATTTATTAAATAGGGAATCCTTTCCCCATTTCTTGTTTTTCTCAGGTTTGTCAAAGATCAGATGACTGTAGATGTGTGGTATTATTTCTGAGGGCTCTGTTCTGTTCCATTGGTCTATATCTGTGTTTTGGTATGAGTACCATGCTGTTTTGGTTACTGTAGTCTTATAGTATGGTTTGAAGTCAGGTAGCGTGATGCCTCCAGCTTTGTTCTTTTGACTGAGGATTGTCTTGGCAATGCGGGCTCTTTTTTAGTTCCATATGAACTTTAAAGGCAGTTTTTTCCAATTCTGTGAAGCAAGTCATTGGTAGCTTAATGGGGATGGCACTGAATCTGTAAATTACTTTGGGCAGTATGGCCGTTTTCACAATATTGATTCTTCCTATCCATGAGCATGGAATGTTCTTCCATTTATTTGTGTCCTCTTTTATTTCACTCAGCAGTGGTTTGTAGTTCTCCTTGAAGAGGTCCTTTACATCCCTTGTAAGTTGGATTCCTAGGTATTTTATTCCCTTTGAAGCTATTGTGAATGGAAGTTCATTCATGATTTGGCTCTCTGTTTGTCTGTTACTGGTGTATAAGAATGCTTGTGATTTTTGCACATTGATTTTGTATCCTGAGACTTTGCTGAAGTTGCTTATCAGCTTAAGGAGATTTTGGGCTGGGATGATGGGGTTTTCTAAATATACAATCATGTCATCTGCAAACAGGGACAATTTGACTTCTTCTTTTCCTAACTGAATACCCTTTATTTCTTTCTCTTGCCTGACTGCCCTAGCCAGAACTTCCAACACTATGCTGAATAGGAGTGGTGAGACAGGGCATCCCTGTCTTGTGCCGGTTTTCAAGAGCTATTTATGACAAACCCACAGCCAATATCATACTGAATGGGCAAAAACTGGAGGCATTCCCTTTGAAAACCAATACATTTTTATATTGCTCCTCAAAACATAATAATGTTAATTATTATAGCCTAAAACCCATATCCAATTATTTTCCAGATACTGTGACTCAATGTGAGTGTTATTTCAGTCTCACAACAATCCCTTGATAGAAGGATGATTGGTTCTACTTTATAAATTTAAAAATGCATAGGAAATAAAATTATTTGTATAATGTCAAGCAGCTAGATCAGTCAAGATTGTGTCTCTTCCATGAGGTTATTTTTTCTGGTATTAAGGAACTGTTGCTATGGTTTCTGCTACAGCTTTTTCTTTGAAAGATGACATTTCCTTGGCGGAGGTACTTTGTATACTGCTCTACCATCTTAATTGAATGTGGATAATGGTTCAAACACAGCCACATCTTCTGTGGAATGAAGCAGCAATCCCAGCACTGTCCAACAGGCAGTTTGGTGGCTCTTCAGAAAATTCTCTCTGTGAAGCCTTGTTCTCAGCTATCACAAGTGATATCAGTCAAAGCTATGGCAGAAGCTTGGCAGAAATTCCAACAAAAAGATATCAACAGATGACAGAAATGGAAGGGAGGAAGGTGTTTGAGGTACTCCCATATAAAGCAGGTATCTATAATCTCCAAAAAATTATGCCAAGTATTTCTTTCTTTCTTTTTTTTTTTTTTTTGAGATGGAGTTTTGCTCTAGTTATCCATGCTGGAGTGCAGTGGCGTGATCTCAGCTCACAGCAACCTCCACCTCCCAAGTTCAGGTGATTCTCCTGCTTCAGCCTCCCAAGTAGCTGGGATTACAGGTGCCCACCCCCACGCCCAGCTAATGTTTTGTATTTTTAGTAGAGATGGGGTTTTGACATGTTGGGCAGGCTGGTCTTGAATTCCTGACCTCAGGTGATCCGCCCGCCTTGGCCTCCCAAAGTGCTGCAATTACAGGGATGAGCCACCATGCCCGGCTGCCATGTATTTATTTAGGCTCTGAAATTAGTCATGTATTTTTACAGGCAGTATATATTATATATTTGCTGTGTCTGTATGTCTGTCTCGTGTGTGTGTGTGTGTGTGTGTGAGATTAGCAGGCTAGAGGTGACTGCACATGCTCTGTCACTTCACTCATTTCACCCATTGTGAAGAGGCCTCTATATCACCTCTTCTTGAATGGGTAGGTTCTGTAACTGCTCTGACCAATAGAAAATACAGGTGATGTGATGCCAGGCCCAGGTCAGCTTCCACTTTCTATCTTGTGAAACACTTGCTCATGGTACCCTTGCTCTGGAGGAAATTAACTGTTAATATAAGAAGTCTGACTACTCTGAGACTGCTAGCCTGGAAACGCCAAAGATGCATAAAGAGGGTCTGGAAGATAAAATGCCAGGTGGAGAGAGAAGCTAAGGAACACTGCAGTGCCAGCCGTATGAGCGAAGATTTCATCTTGAAACGCAATCCTCAAGTTTTGGGAAACTCTGATGATATCATGTGAACCAGAGACAACCCACCCAGCCAAGACCATTCAAATTCCTTGACGCATAAAACCGTAAGCAACATAAAATGGTTGCTTTCAGCCCCTTGGTTTATGGGTACTTTGCTTTACAACCATAGATACCTAAAAATATATATGCTAAAATAATCAGATAATGATATTTGTTTTTAAAAATAACAGGTTGTCTCTCTGTAATAATGACTAAAATAAAGTCAATAAGAGAACTTTGGTTAGAAGGAAGGGGGTGAACAACCTTTTTCAAAGTGGAAACACATTAGTAATAATTAAAACTTAATCTTAGGCATTTGTAATTAATACCCCTCATTTAATGGTTTAGAAAAATACTATTAGAGATTTAGTTTTATAGTGTTGATATAAGGTAGTGATTTTTCAGAAGATTAAAAATAACTACGGCAGGCATTTTTCTATAAATTACATTTGTAATGTAATAAAGGATAGCATCTCTCCTATAGGAAAACAGATTATTTCTTTGCAGAGGAACTTGAGACATAACAGAAATTTCAGATCTTGTGACAATTATAATACAGAAGGTAGAATAATAAATGTTCCAAAGATGTGGAATCTTTGTCCTCAAAATGGCAAAAAATATATATAATTTGTAAAGGTGCACATTTTTTATATTCTTGAGTACTTATCACAGTGCCAATTTTGAGCTCATTTTGCATAATAGTGGTGAACCAAATGCATGGATTTACTTTTGCTTCCTTTCAACCATTCCATTAAAACAACAATAAAAGTTTTTTCTCAAACATCGTAAACCCACAAAGGCAACAAAATGGGACAAGAGACAAGAGCAATAAAATATTGGAGGCTGAGCAACAAAATCCAAAAGTGTCTTAGCAGTCAGAAAACAGAGACACACTCTGATCTACACTGCTGATTCCTTCAAAGAACTGGGGTACCAGGTAAATTTGCAAAAGAAAAAAAAAAAAAAAAAGGAAGGTGGCGCTGAAAAATAGAGACACTTTTTAAGATGTAGTTAGATCTCCTACCCGACTTAGTTCCCTCTCCTCTACCTTGTTAAAATACTAGATTCATTCTCTGAAGAGGGTAATATACAGGATCTCAGAATTCAGGGACAGTTGATGCCAGGAACACCACACTATCAACAGGGTGATAAGAAACATGAATACCCTAACTCCATTTCTTCACCCAGCTTTCAGGTAAGGCAGCTAGGTCTACTTCCTTCAGAGAAGAAATGAGAGGGTCTTTCTCCAAGAAATGTGACTGGCTCTAGGCGGGTACCTAAAATTACTGACATCACAGCCTCCTCAAGAAAGCAGGCCTGGCAGCAATTACCCTGTCTTAAAGCTCAGAACGGGTAGACTCACACACACTCAAAAGACTGGTTGTTTTCATGATGCCCATTTGTAAATCAGAGCAAACAACCTAGGTTCGCCAGGTTCCAACTATCTGATAAAAGTTTCTAATGTGACAAATGGTGAGCAAATCAAACAAAAAATAAATAATTTGAAGGAAAGGAGAATATGCAGAACAGGAGACAACGAAGGAAAAGATTTCATTAATACCTTCAGAGAGGAAAAAGAAGAAATTTCATTGATGAAGCAAGAACAGGAAATCTATGTTTAGGAAAGAAATAAAAATAAGGAATTTTCTTCAGGTGAAATCAAGAAAGAGGGGCAGAGAGCCACCGATGACATGTCAACAAACCCCAGGATATGGGCAGTCAGTTGTGGCCAGCGCCCTCAACCCTTCAACCTCTAGCAGCAGGACCAGTGAAGAATCAGCAGTTATGTAGCAGGAGCAGCAGGAGATGAAGTGGAACCAAAGATGGAACCCAAATAGACAACACTTTCTTCCAAAAGGAGAGGAGATACCATGTGATGACACTGTCAGAGCAACTAGCTAAAAACGGAGACAGCCCTGCAGCCTCCAAGATGAGGAGCATAGCTGAGGAGTCACTAAGAGATCAAAAGGGCTGTGTTAGTCAAAGCACTTGAGAATCTCAGAAATAGCAGCAAATCACTCATGAAAACCCTTCCAAGAGCACAGAGTTGAGAGAGAAAAAGAAATTGCTAGGAAGGGGAATAAGAAAGTTTACACTGTAGGGAGCCAGAATGCAGAAAGAGCAGATACTAAAAAGTACTATAACAACAAAATTTCAGTACAACTTCTCAAGGGGAGAGCACCATCTCTAAAGGCAAGGCCTGATACCTCTAGGAAACACTAGCTGAGGGGCAGGAAACCTTGCAGAGCCAGACCTAGCTCTGATTCAACAGGCCTCCAGAGGGCCATAAGCTAACCACAGTGGAGGGATCCCTGCAGCTTGACCAATACACACACAGGATGATTCTCTGTCATCCAAGACTGAGTTAATCTCTTGAGACAGTTCAGAGGAAATATTCCTCAAGAGATTATAGTCTATTTGGGTAGAGGCAACACCCACGTATGCAACAGTCCTGATATCATTAAGTTCTCTGATTGGTTGAATTATTAGGGTAGAATTTACATCAATGCATACCCAGGTCACAGTGAATTCTGCATACCAGTTCGGCTACTTAAAAGTTGTTTGAATCTGGGCCTTCTCTCAGTTTCCTCTCTATAAAATGGGAAGAGCAAAAAAAAAATTATCATAGATACTTTGTGAATATTAAGTAAAAGTAAACATTTAGAACCAAATGTGTAATAAGCATTTAATAAATATTTGCCCATGTCGTTATGATTATTACTATCCAGTTGTACAGTAATAAGAATACTCTTTGTGAGCTGATCGATCTCTGTCACAGTATGTAAAAAAATCAAAGTCATATAATTAAAGGATAGAAATAGATTTGTAAACCCAAAAAAGACCCCAACGTAGATCTGAAAATCCAGAAGAGACCGTGGGTTTCACCTCTATAATCTCATTGCCTGCGATAGCAGCTGATATCCCCTTGGTACTCAGTCAAGTCACGTTAAATGAGAAGCAAAGACCTACCGTCACTCTTAGAGAAACAATTCAAAGTTCATGTCCAATATTCAATGTTTTAACACTACCAGATCCTTGACAATTATTATGCATGGGAAGGTTTAATTTTTGACTTTATTGTGTATGTTTTCTGCACAAATAAATCACAAATACAGTTTAATTTTATAAGATTTAGTGGGTCTTTTTTGTTTCAGAAAACTTAAATGAAAGAAGAATATATGTAATTACAATTTTAAACATTAAAATAATATCATTCTTAGTATACAAAATAGTATACTTACTCTAAGGATAAGGAAAGATATTTATTGTCTAAGTAATTAAACCTAACTAAGCAGTGAAAACATTATATTTATTTTCTCATTCAATATTCAGTAATAGATGATTTTTTTTTTTACGAAAAAGATGTAAAGCTCAAAACAAATACCTTTTTTCTATCTGAAGTAAGCAATATTTCATGTGAAACTAGAATGTGCTACTCTGATGTGACCAAAACATGTTGTAATAATTCACATTATATCATATTATAAATAAAGAAGGCATAAATTCACTATACACCCTATCTCAGAGTTCTATTCTAAATATTTAGCTGATTCTTTACAGGCACTGACCAATGAGAAAGGATGCTGGCTATCAACAACCTGTGCAGCTGTACCGGACCTACAGTTGAGTATCAGCCAGGCCTGACCGCCATTCTTTTAAAAATACATGTTTAAGCCACCTTAAAGAAAAAGTAAATTTTCTTTACTTTTTATAAAGTAAAGAATATAAAACCTGCAAGGAGTATTTATTGTTCTTTTCTGGAAGCATACAATCAGTATATTCTCCAAGCCTCTCAACGTGAATAGCAACAAAATATTCATTGTCATTCTACTATATCATCATCTCACGAAAAACTTAATGGGCTACAGTGGGTCCTTAATCATTTGGAATAACAAAAATACAGTGTTGAGACTAGAATGCTGTAAAGCATGAGTAGTGTATAAATGCAATATGTTCATTCTTTCATTGATTTTATTTCCCCCACGGAACATATAAACACCTTCCATAGGTCTTTGTCAGCTAGATTACTAATTTTAGTTTTAAATTCCAGTGTAGTTTTTGCTAGTTTTAAAAATGCTTGCCTTTGCTTCTGCATATTCCCCTGGAAGGAGATACTATGAATACTTTTTTCAATAGCGTTTCCTTGACATTATACTTAGGGAAGGTGATTTTTCCTATTGATTTCTTTGATATTCATTCCTCATGTGTTTTCTCCAGATACTCTTAGCGTGTTTGCATTTTTCCTTTTCAATTGCATGAAGCCCTGTGATATCACACAGCCACAGGAAATCTTTCCTTTGCTACTTCATTTTAAATTATTTTAATTGAATTTCAGAGTGAAAACATAGTTTCTCACTGAAGAGATTTCTCCTCATTTTATTATTAGTGTATGAGAACTGTTCCAGACTGCTGAATGCATTTAAATGTAGTTAATGTTGAGGATGATTGTACTGCATTTTCCGTTTTTCTTCCAGTAGTAATACCTCTCAGGATTCTTAAGTCTCCCTGCCTATGATGTGATAGGAGAATGCTTTAGGCTTCTGCTATAGGCTTTTCCCCAGACAAGGGATTAAACACTGAAGAATGCACCAACAGGGGGCCCTGAAGGCGTGGTCTCAAATTACACTAGCGTGAATGTAAAATGCATGCCCTTCTATCTCTCTCTCCCAGAAATGGGCTGTCACCCACCTCCTACAATGATGCTGATTTCTGGTGTAAGAAATGCCTAATGATTTGACTCTGACTTTCTCCCATAGTTCTACGTGGCAGAGATAAGTGTGGCTGGGCTGTCATGGTGCAAAGGTTATGGGAAAAGCAGCAAGAGGCTTTCAATGGCTTCCAAGGGTCCTGAGTGCTAAAAGTGAGGCCAAGTTTTTAATAAGCTGTAACACAAGTTCAATTTGTAACCTCATTTAGTTCTGCAAGGGGGCCATTATCCATAAGGAAAGAACAGCACATTTTAAGGAACCAGAATTTTATCTGTGTTGTTTTTCTGCCCTTTCAATGAAATATAATTATTCAATGAATAACTAACCTTAACTAGACTTGTGCAAAAAGAAACGGGACCTACAGATTCTTTCCCTGACACCAGGTTCCTACTTCTCATATTCATTCATCAGCATTGTGAACATTGTTCTATCCTGTTTGACATAAAGGGTAGTGGTTTTGCATTTATAGAGAAATCTTAAAACTAGGAACCAAAAGAATAGAAAAAATTAGAAATGTTAACTTGAGGATCAAAATTGCTACATAGTGCTGGCAATCAGACACGTCATAGAAATTAAGCATGTCGGCCGGGCGCGGTGGCTCAAGCCTGTAATCCCAGCACTTTGGGAGGCCGAGACGGGCGGATCACGAGGTCAGGAGATCGAGACCATCCTGGCGAACACGGTGAAACCCCGTCTCTACTAAAAAAAAAAAATACAAAAAACTAGCCGGGCGAGGTGGCGGGTGCCTGTAGTCCCAGCTACTCGGGAGGCTGAGGCAGGAGAATGGCGTAAACCCGGGAGGCGGAGCTTGCAGTGAGCTGAGATCCGGCCACTGCACTCCAGCCCGGGCGATAGAGCGAGACTCCGTCTCAAAAAAAAAAAAAAAAAAAAAAAAAAAGAAATTAAGCATGTCATTAGACTTAGTAACAAAAACTGGATTTGATTGCTAACTCTGCCATTTAGCACCTCTTGAATCTCAGTTTTTCTTGCCAAAAAAGTGGGGAAAAAAAAGTGCACATACCCTACCTCTTATTCATGAGTTTTTGTGAAGTTTATTTTAAAACATATTTTAAAGTACCCTGTAAACTTTCCACATATGCACAATTGGAATTATAGCACTGCTGGTTGACTGGAGGAGAAACAAGTGGAAACCTCATCTCTCTACTGACAATCACTTGTAGCCTGACCTTGAAGCAGAGCACTAAGTTGTGTACTATCTCAGATCTTTTTCTGGCTTAATTTTATGGATGCAAGGATCATCCTCCATGAAAAAAAAATATAAGCTTCTAGATCACCGTCCATTGTTTTCTACTCTCCATGGCACATAACACAAGAGCATGAATGCAAAGTCAGAGTCCCCTGAAGTTAAGCCTAGTGCTGCCACCTTATATTTCTGGGATGTCAAGCAAGCCAAATAACTTCTTTGAAGCTAAAATTTTTTATCTGTGAAATGAACATAGTAACTTCTACCTCATAAAGTTGCTGCAAAGAGCTAACTTATAACGTTACGTAAGGCACCTAGTAGAGTATTTGGCATGGTGATGGGATTTTTATTGTCTCTGTTTTTTAAATGATTTCAAGATCCTTTAACACAATCTTACAGAAATGACATTTCCAAGTGTGAAAAGTTTGAGATGAAATGAATTCTACCTTCAAAGTGTCCTCAGGCAAACCATCACAGCCAACTCATTTCCTCCAAAATTGGTCTTACCTTCTTAAACACTTCTGCTTACTTAACTTACTTAAAAGGAAATTATCACCCTGTCTCTCACAGTTCAGAGAAGCCAAAAAAGAAAAGAAGCAAAAAAGAAATACTTTCAAAGGTTACCACTTAACCATTATCCACTCCACAAAGCAGAGGTCGACTTCCTCAGCTATTAGGTCTCCACAGCTGGATTCCATTTGCTCTATCAAGTGTTGGTGATCTTGTTATTGTCTGAGAAGCAACTCTTTTCATTTGAACCCCTTCTTATTTGTACCTTCAGGACTTCTATCATTTTCCCCTCTGTATCTATCAAGAAGCCCACTTATTCTTCAGGGTTAAGGTCAAGTGCTACCTATTCCCATGAAGCTTTCTGGTCTACTTGTCCCCAGGTTAACTTTCTGACTCTGAATCCTTGAAGTGTGTCAACCTAAAATTATCAAAACAGTCAGAATCCAATTTAAAGAGAGTTTATTCACGTGCAAAGTTTGAGGAAAGCCCACCTGGAAACACCAACTCTAAAAGAATGGAGTCAGCGTTCCCAAGCAGGGAAGTTAACATTTATATAGGCAGACATAGAGTTTTTAGCAGGATTATAAGTTATTCATATGACCTTGGCTCATACTTACAGTAGTTTGATTGGTTGTAGGCAGTGTTTCTTTTGGGGAAGGGTACATTTAACATTTTTTTACAGAGGGTGGAATAGCCATGGGTTTTCTGTCATCTGGTTTAAGCAAAGTAGAACAACAAAGGGAAAGTTAACCTATAGCAAGGGTCATTAATGAAGAAGGCAGGAGGTTTTTGTCTCTGACATCATTTAATTATCTTTAGTCATTGTACAGAACAAGGAAAATAAGAAAGTGAAGTAACCTATAATCTGAGAAATAGAAGTTGTAGCCAGATGTGACTCAGATCACAGTCACATCTCTCTCAAGGCTTAAAGTGTTTTGGGGGTTCCAATAGCTTTTAAATCATATTTATTTTCACAAGTCATTACTTTCTGCACTACTGATTTTACACTTCCCTTGCATAATAATTTAACCATTATTGTTTAAGGTAGAGTTTCATGTTTTACACATAATATCTTCCAAGATGATTTAAAACTGTACTATAAATAAGATCATATATATATATGTCAGACAAAAACAAATTATATTGAAAACATCCCAAAGCACTGTAAGTCTAACATTGATGATTCATGCGGTAGGGGGAGGTCTCTGCACCAATGTTCTGATTCCATTATCCCAAAGAGAAGAATTAATTATGGTTTCTTTTTTAATTATGCATTTATCCCATTTAGTCACAAAGTGGTCTTCAGTTGCTTTATTGGCGGCTCTCATTGCTATGGAAAATGTCAGCAAGTGCTAGCAGAAATCTGCCTGCTGAGGAGACCACAGGAGCAGACACAGGTCCTTGCCGGCAGTTACAAAAACACTCTCACTCTCCATACAATATTTATTCTGTTATTTAAAAGAGACACCTTTCATTTCCAAGACTGTAAATCTAACTCCTTTTTCCTAAAACAAAAGACCACTGAACAGAAACAAAAAAATAAAAGAATTGCAGTGGTGATAAGGTGAGTGATAAATGCATAAAATTTTCAGCATTAGCTAGGTGAAGATAAGGACAAATTCTAGAGGTTACAGAATGCTAACTAGGTATATCATAGGTTAAAAAAAAAATGTAGGCTTGCACTGGGGAATTACTGCCTTTCAAATATTTTTTTGAAAACGTTGGGCTCTCCCCTAAACATACAAAACTATGAGAAAGGTGGTTTTGTTTAAGTGGATTATTTTCCCTAAAAGACAAATACCCCAGCCACCTTTGTATGATCAGATTATCTGTACTTCTTTATCTGTCTATAAAAGGTACTTTCTACTTCAGAGCCTTGCCGAGAGCCCCATGCTCTAGTTGGAAATAAAGGAACTACAAGAAGCTACATCAAGTTTTATATCTAGGGGTGTCTGTGTGAAGATGCCCAGAGTCCCTGAGTCAGTATCCAGAATGCACTATACCTGTATGGAAAACATTTCTCTAATACAATCATTTTAATATTCCTGGGTTTTTTTTTCCCCCATAACTTTTGTCCAGTCTCTAGTTGCAAGAGGAATTACTCAGGCAGGTTTCACAAAAATACTATTGCTAAATGTATCATATTATAATTAGAAAATTAGCTGCCTATTAGAGAAGTTTCAACAAATGAAAAACAGTAGGAAGACATTTGGCCAGCTTTATATGACAAGATCGATAGATAGTCTTCAACAATTTTCTACTTGATGGGATACAAATGTTCATGAGTCCACGCTTACACCTTATGGGTAAGTCTCCGGGCATTTGTCCAGCACCTGAAGTCCTATCACCCACAGAGTCATCTTCCAGTTCAACATTCTGAGGAAAGAGCTTTCCTACAAAAACAATTTCCTCAACTGCAAGCTGTAAATGACTTTGTAGTTTTAGTAACTTTATTAATATAGTTTGGCTACAGATAAAACTTACAGTTACAAGATTTTTCTAGGGCTTATGATTTATTTCTGGCAATTCCTTTAGCCAGAATTGTACTTTCATTTCCCACAGTCCTAGTCAGAAGTGATAGGTTATTAATGAAAGGCAACTTAGAGCTAGAGGACATGATACCCAGCTGTTCTCAGTGCACAAACAACATGTAATTTCAAAGGTGTTCATTAGAAATTTTAAAATTACCAAATCTCTGGAATATAGGGACAGGAAAAGCCTCTATTCATGTTCATAAGTTTTACTTCCCATAAGTCTAAACTTCTGAAAAGAAAATGAGCCTATCATGTGAAACTGGCATTCAATATTTTGCTCCAAATATGTGAAATATAACATCTTAAATTATTATTCATTATAGGAACCAGAAGATCCTTCATGCCTATTTCTCAAATAAGCCTGTGAACAAGTATTCTAAAAACTAATTTATTTGCCCAGAGAAAACTGGAGATGTCATTCAGCCAAGTATGTTAAAGGACTTGATAGGAATTCAGTCACCGAGCTCCCTTTCTTCTAACACATACCCAGAATCTGCATTTCTGAAAATTAGGCCAGAGAAGAAGATATTCTCATCTGGTTATCCATGATAATGATGACTATGCAGCAAAGAAACTCTGGGAAATGCTTTAATAATCTATGAGACAAGAAATAAGGAAGATACAAGATGGGTAAAAACAGATGAGGAAATGATTATTATTAGCCCAGTGATAATTTAGAATTAGGGTGACAGATGGTCACATGGAAAGTTCTCAGTGGGAAGTGAGGAGCTAAATCGATGGCAATCACCTGTCTCCTCCTCCTACCCTGCAGCTCATAATAATTAATATATTGATGGTAGTGATTACTATTAAATTGTCGTCATTCCTGTTACTACTACTTTTGAGGCCAGAATTCATGTATTCTAGATGAATTCATAGAATTAATACAATTAGTAGGCCTGGCACGGTGCTTCTTGTAATCCCAGCACTTTGGGAGGCTGAGGCAGGCAGATCACGAGGTCGGGAGATCAAAACCCTCCTGGCTAACACGGTGAAACCCTGTCTCTACTAAAAATACAAAAAATTAGCCAGGCATGGTGGCAGGTGCCTGTAGTCCCAGCTACTCGGGAGGCTGAGGCAGGAGAATGGTGTGAACCCGGGAGGCGTAGCTTGCAGTGAGCCAAGATGAAGCCACTGCACTCCCAGCCTGGGCGACAGAGTGAGACTCCATCTCCAAAAAAAAAAAAAAAAAAAAAAAGAATTAATACAATTAGCAGTTCTGTCTGAAAGGTAGCTCAGGTGATAACTCTCTCACCTGTGTGTATAGTCAGCTGGCCTGTGTGTAGTATCTAACTACAGGGAAGCATGTAGGAAACAGAGGTGTCCAGAGTCCTGCTAGGCCTCTTTTCAACCAGGCAAATGGAGTCCATATGGATTTTGTTTTTTATTAACCTTGGAAATTTAACTCAGGATTGAAAGGAAGTGAGTGTTAAACAGAAGAAATCGTATAGTAAAAATTTCATCTGGTGATGCTTCTATCAGCCCTTCTGATTCCTTATTTGGGGTATTGACTGGTCACATGATCAAATAAGTCTATGCTTAATGCCACTAAGCTTTTCCATAGTCAAATATATATACTTGAATAGAACAAATCCAGATTAAACTGAGGAGTTAAATTCAGCTAAAACTTTCTGGTTTCATTCACCACTATCCACCATTTAGCCTTATAGCTGATGGGGTTCGGAAAGACATAGATGTTGAGAGATGCATAAATAAGCCCAGATGAATTGATACTCCAAGATTTTTCTATTCCATTTGCTCACAGATAGACAAAGCCATAAAGTTAGAATTTGTAAGAAGCTAAATGGCATTGGCAAAAATAGAAGCCAAGAACATTACAAATGTTTACTTGAAAAAATGAACAGCAGAAGAAATAATGCAGGTCTCCAACTAAGTAATCATCAAGAGAAAACTGCCACACCATGGAGATTTTATAAAGAATAGTGTGGAAGGTGTTGCAAGGTAACAATAGAAAGTAAGCTACAGAAAGCAAAGATATTTTTTAGAATAAAGGGAAAATGATGTGCTCCAATAGTCTTTAGAAACATTTCAAATAAAGCTCTGTGATTTGAGAAGAGCACAAATAGAAAGAAAACAAGTAGGAGGCCTCAGTTCTCTCCAGGTCCCTCTTTCACATTTGGGCAATATATATTTTGTCATGGACCATCGAAGTCTCAATGCCTGTAGAAATATGGGCGCTCACAACTTTAAAAAATTACACTGTTCCATTTTTTCACTTGCTCAATTATTTAAAATTCTATTGATTATGGTCAATTGATTTAATTTCACTCTCTCATTTCTTAAATAATTAGCATCAACTATATTTATTTGCATTTTAATTAAAATTTCACTAATTTTCCCATTGCTATTCCTGTTTCCATTTATATTTCTGCAAAATGAAAACTCTGTAAAGGCGTTGAGAAGGTCAGAGGTAATATATATTGCTGGACATGTTATATGTGTCTGGTAATCGTTAGCTTCCCCAAATTTCTACTGTTTAGGGAAATATTTTTAATATTTAATAAGAGACTTAAAAATTACTGCCCCCAATATCCATCATGTCTTTTTAAAGATCTGAGGCAAAGTACCACCAAAACAATTTTCAAAATGCTAAGTCGCCTACATTACTGTTCCACCTTATCCTTCATAATAGTTAATAGCTTATTTTTGAGTGCCATTATGTGCATACTTATGTTTTAGGAAGTTCACAATATTGCTCACTCCAATCATATCATTTAAGACTGAAAGCATTGAAATTGACAAATTAAGGCATTTCAGGTAAATGTACAAGCTCTGAGCAATTTTCCAGAAAAGTGCAAGGTTTATAACAGGAGTAAGCACCAAGTTAGAGTAATTTTGTAGAGCCAAAAAGGAAGCAGGTCAACCCTCTTTAACAAATATTTACTAATCATCTACTATGCAAAAAGTGGCTAGGAGCTAAAAGTGCAGGGACAGTGCAATAATACATATTCCAGAGAACTGAACCTCCCCTATTAACTCTCCTGGCCAGTGCTAATCAACATTTTGTCAGCAGATAAAACTCCCTAAGAACTATGGAATTTCAATAGTAAGATATGTAAAAGCGGAAATTTCCTCAGGATGTTGAATATGTGCCCAAAACCGTGGAGGAGGAAATTCGATAGCGCCAACAGCATACTATCAGAGGAAAGGCAGGCTAAAGTTTTAAGGAAAGAAGAACCACACCCAGCTATGTTCTATTTGATTTTTGCAAGTATGTAATTTTCTTTTCTAAATACCCACTAAAACAGTGCATTTTAATAAAATACTACATAGCAATAAAAAGAACTACTGATATACTTAACAACATGGGTAAATCTAACATACAAATGATGACTAAAATAAACCAAGCAATAAAGAATGCATACTGCATGATTCTATTTGTGTGAAGTTTGAAACAGACAAAAGGGATGCATAGTGATAGAAACTAGGTCGGTATATCCTTGGAATACTCCTGGAAAGGAGCTTTAACGGGGCATGAAGTTTTCTTCTAGAGATGAAAATGCTCTATACTGTAATCTGAGTGCTGTTTACAAGTTTTGTGTGTGTGCGTGTATGTGTGAATTTATCAAGCTTCTAAATTATGATTAGTGCACTTCATCTTCATGTATACACACATGCATACACACACATATATATACAGATATTACATATTCATGTGTATAAACATATATATCATAGATATGATGGTAGATATATACATATGTATACATATCTTAGTTTCCTGTCAATCCTTATCCTTGATAAGAATCATTCTGCCTATAAGTTGAGGATAAAAATTATTTTTTAGTTCTTTTGCAATTCTACAAAATAGTAAAAGGAATGACACAACTATGACTGAAAATCCAGCTCACTACAGGCAAGGTTGTTTTAGTGTATGTTAGTGGGTAAAGAAGGAACGGTAACTAGAAAACTGGCTAACAGATCTAATTAAATGTACATGAAGGGCTAGACATGGTGGCTCAAGGCTGTAATCCCAGCACTTTGGGAGGCCAAGCCAGGAAGATCACCTGAGGTCAGGAGTTCAAGATCAGCCTGGCCAATATGGTGAAATCCCATCTCTACTAAAAATACAAAAGTTAGCTGGGCATGATGGCATATGCCTGTAATCCCAGCTACTAAGGAGGCTGAGGCGGGAGAATTGCTTGAACCTGGGAGGTGGAAGTTGCAGCGAGATGACATCACACCATTGCACACCAGCAGCCTAGGCAACACAGCAAGACTCCATCTCAACAAACATCAACAAAATGTGCATAAAGGATATCTAAGTTTCTATTCTTCCAATCACCAATGACTAATATTTTATCTAGATCAATTGTCTTTTATTTGTTGTGTCTGTACCTTCCCTAGATACCCAGCTCCTTAAAACACATGGCTCAAATGTTTTGCTGTACTTCACAAAGCCTAGCATAAAGTTGCATAGGCACACATAGTGTTCATGTTGCTAACAATCATAAAATTATACCATTTGTTGATTACCGTTCTAAACAAAACAGTTAATCCTCTTATAAACCCTGGGAAGTAAGTGTTCTTTATGCCCAGTCTACAGATGAGGAAACTGAGGCTCAGACACTTCACAGGTATAAAAAGTGGAAGCGCAGGGCCTCAAATGCTGTATACAGATCTCATATTCTCTGCCACCAAAACTTCCGAGTGTTACATTAGACTGATTATAGAACATCTGCTTGGACTGGATTATGAGCTGAGATTTTTCATCACCAGGTTTTACCCTGCGTGATCTGTTTAGGGCCCTTGCCAATATTAGCATCCATGCTTATTTAATGTTGCCTGAGAACCTAAAAGGCCCACAGTTCTGCCATAAAAATGGCTTAAAGCCTCACAAAGAGTCAGTGGCCACTCACAGAGTTCACATGGTTTGTTTGCTGTACCATAGCCTTATAAATATGCATTGTGCTTTTAGTATATTCCCATATTAAATCAGTCAAATGAATCTGCTGAGGGCCTCTCAGTCATCCCATTGGTGAAATTTATCTCCTACTCAATTATTTGTTGTTAAATTTATAATGTAATTAGGAATCATTTCTGATGCATATACCAAATGGCTCCTCTATTCTGAACATTTCTTAAATCTATTTCTAAAGTTACAAATTCCAATTTTGTTCTTTCTTGACCTTATCTAGAAGGAAATTCACGTTTTCTTATGATGGCCAATGATTTTTTTGAACTATGACCAAAGCAGGTTGGTGCGTGCTACCAATCCATGTCCACAGAGAGAGAAATCCTCTCTGGTAATAGTTGTCTTGTTTTACAATCTGCATTGAATAAACACTGTCAGCCTACAAGTTTTTGACAGTTCTGCATCCTCTCTTCACCTAATTCTATTTGACAGCTAAATGTAGATCCCATTTTTAGAACATCAGCACATTTTTAGGTGGTGTGGGCATTTCTTGCATATGGTGATCTGTCAGATTTAATTCACATACAGGCAGAATGCCCTTCAATGTTGGCAAATTCATACTCATCATTCATTTTCTGTGGACCATTAAACAATGAAGTATCTCACAGGAGCTTTATTATCCTGTTATATAGCCCAGATTAAACCCTTTGTAGAGGACTGAGTCTAGTCATGGGTGCATTTAACTTAGGAAAAAGTATTTAAAGAGAGATAAATCACCAATAGAGGTAAAGCAGGAAAAGCATTGAGTAACAGAAGGAAAGGTTTTGGAGAAATGTGTGTGTCCCTGCGGGTGTGCAAGAATTCCTCCTGGATTTTAACCTGATGCTACTTTATGGTGTCATTGTAAAATCATAGCTTCAGTTTACCTGTAAATACATTGTAAAAATTAGATGAGGTAGTGTTTAAATTGTGTGGTACAAGAGCAAACAAGTAGTTATCCCAAAAATAGATCTCTTCACTTGAGAGAATTTTCCTCACTACCAGAACCATCTTGTCTTTAATCCTTATATTCCCGTGCTATGTTATGAGGACAAAGATACCCAGGGGATAATTGATACTGCTTCTGACTGCCACAATTTGTGAATTGAACTGCTTAGCATTATGATTGAAATGACACTGAAGACCCATGCTTTGTGTCATTTTTTTTTCAAATTATGGGGCTGAACTTGAGCCAACTGAACTTAAGCCACACTATCTACCACAAAACAATTTACATATTTCTCCTAACTATGAGATTTATATCCTGACTTTATGTCATAAAGGGATATTACTGAATCATTTTCCTCTTTACGTATTCTCTTTCAAGTTCTCACTAAAATTTCAAAAGATTTTATTATCTCTATCATCAAAACTGATTTCCGTTTCAAATCCTCTCATTTATTTCTTTCACCTTTCCTAGAAAATGACTTTCTTACTTTGTACTGTTGCTGTCTGTACTTTAAAGCAAAAAAGATAGAAGACTCTCCTGTAGATGTTTCCAACTATTTAATTAAAAGTACCCTAGAACTTAAAGTATAATTTAAAAAAGTGATCATTTGAAGTTTGTATTCATAACAGTTCATGGAGTAGCCATTCATTTCTGGTAGTGCCACCATGGTGCTGTATATCCTTGAAAATGCCACAAGGTCCTCTTTGCCTCACTTCTATCATCTATAAAATGAATAAAACAATAGCAATAATAGTATCTAGTTTATAGGATTGTTGTGAGGAATAAACGCATATCTATAAACATTTACTGTGGTACCTGCCATATGGTAAGGATTTAATAAATGCTAGTAAGAGATATGTTTAATAATAGAAGATGCATTTAAAACACTTAGCAGCTAGTTTTGTTCATTTTAAATACTTACTATGGAGAATATTACATAGTTTTGTTTACTTTTGCTTTGCTTCCAACACTTATATGCCCCTAGTTTTTGAGGTATTGGGAGTGCTGTCTGGTGCATAGCAGACACCAAATGAATGTTTGTTAAGTCTATAATAATGCAAAGGAGTGAAAGTAAGTTTTATTTCAGCTTTTTAAATGTAAAGTCTTTAGGATGCCATCAATGATTTAATATAATTCTGCATTATTGTTCTGTAGTATTACAATGATGCATGTAATAGTACAAAATCCATAGATAACAAACGGGATCTCCTCTCTGCATTCAACATTCAGAAAGAGTCAGCTAAAGAGAAAACTATGGCTCTAAGCATTTTGGGAGAGAGACACTGCTTAGAATAATTTAAGCACTCCACTACAATAATTTATTTTTTTTATTTTTTTTTACTTTTGGTCTTTTATTTATATAAATTTATGGGGTACAAGGTGCAATTTTGTTACATACATAGATTGCTTGGTAGTGAAGTTAGGGCTTTTAGGGTATCCATCACCCAAATGATGTGCATTTGACCCATTAATAATTCTCATCAACAACCCTCTACCTATACCTTCACCCTTCCAAGTCTTCATTCTCCATTGTCTGTCTGTTTCTTTATATTATTATTATTTTAATTATACTTTAAGTTCCAGGGTAAATCTGTACAACATGCAGGTTTGTTACATATGTATACATGTGCCATGTTAGTTTGTATACATTAAATATTTACATTAAGTATTTCTCCTAATACAATAATTTAAGTATTACAAAGCCTAGGTGTTTTCAAAGTGAGACAAATATTATGAATATTAATAACATAGCGGAATTAAAGATTGCATAAAAAGCATTCTATTCTTCAGAAACACATTAACTCTATGCCAAAAAAAGTGTCATAGGTAGAGCTTTAATTAAGACTAACCAAAGGATTAAGAATCATATGAAATTAGGTAATCAATTTTTTTAATAAAAATCATTGCTAATAATGTATTTACACCTTCCTCTTTATAGATTACTGCAGCAAGTCTTCTTATGAATAGCAAATATGCATTTTATTTGCAAACTTTTTTCATTTCTTAAAATGTGTAGAAGAATTTTAACACTGAACTTCAAGTGAGATCTAAATTAATATTGTTCTATTCACTGGTCACTCTGAAAACTAAAGCTGGGCAAAAATGGAAAGGATTACTGCATAAAGTATTACATTTCCTGATGGGTATAGCTAGTGAGAATGAATCAGTATTTTTAAAATATCATAGAAGCAAAAGAAATCTATATTGGGTGGGAGTTTGAACATAACCTACTTTGAAGGTGCTTTCATCACAACAGTTCTGATTTTGAATCTATTACTTTACTGAATATTAAGCTGTAGTAGTTTTATATGATTGATTTCTTTTTTTATTTTATTATACTTTATGTTCTAGGGTACATATGCATAACGTGCAGGTTTGTTACATATGCATACTTGTGCCATGTTGGTGTGCTGCACCCATCAACCCGTCAGCACCCATCAATTCGTCATTTATATCAGGTATAACACTCCTCCCCATGATAGGCCCCGGTGTGTGATGTTCCCTTTCCCGAGCCCAAGTGATCTCATTGTTCAGTTCTCACCTATGAGTGAGAACATACCGTGTTTGATTTTCTGTTCTTGTGATAGTGTGCTAAGGATGATAGATTCCAGCTGCATCTATGTCCCTACAAAGGATGCAAACTCATCCTTTTTTATGACTGCAAAGTATTCCATGGTATATATGTGCCACATTTTCTTAATCCAGTCTGTCACAGATGGACATTTGGGTTGATTCCAAGTCCTTGTTATTGTGAATAGTGCCGCAATAAACATACGTGTGCATGTGTCTTTATAGCAGCATGATTTATAATCTTTTGGGTATATACCCAGTAATGGATGACTGGGTCATATGGTACAGTCTAGTTCTAGATCCTTGAGGAATCGTCATACTGTTTCCATATGGTTGAACTAGTTCACAATCCCACCAACAGTGTAAAAGTGTTCCTATTTCTCCACATCCTCTCCAGCACACCTGTTGTTTCCTGACTTTTGAATGATTGCCATTCTAACTGGTGTGAGATGGTATCTCATTGTGGTTTTGATTTGCATTTCTCTGATGGCGAGTGATGATGAGCACTTTTTTCATATGTCTGTTGGCTGTATGAATGTCTTCTTTTGAGAAATGTCTGTTCATATCTTTGCCCACTTTTTGATGGGGTTGTTTGTTTTTTTCTTGTAAATTTGTTTGAGTGCTTTGTAGGTTCTCGATATTAGCGCATTGTCAGATGAGTAGATTGCAAAAATTTTCTCCCATTCTGTAGGTTGCCTGTTCACTCTGATGGTAGTTTCTTTTGCTGTGCAGAAGCTCTGTAGTTTAATTAGATCCCATTTGTCAATTTTGGCTTTTGCAGCCATGCTTTTTGTGTTTTAGACATGAAGTCCTTGCCCATGCATATGTCCTGAATGGTACTACCTAAGTTTTCTTCTAGGGTTTTTATGGTATTAGGTCTAACATTTAAGACACTAATCCATCTTGAATTAATTTTTGTATAAGGAGTAAGGAAAGGATCCAGTTTCAGCTTTCTACTTATGGCTAGCCAATTTTCCCAGCCCCATTTATTGAATAGGGAATCCTTCCCCCATTTCTTGTTTCCCTCAGGTTTGTCAAAGATCAGATGGCTGTAGATGTTGGTATTGTTTCTGAGGACTCTGTTCGTTCCATTGGTCTATATCTCTGTTTTTGTACCAGTACCATGCTGTTTTGGTTACTGTAGCCTTGTAGTATAGTTTGAAGTCAGGTAGCTTGATGCCTCCAGCTTTGTCCTTTTGACTTAGGATGGTCTTGAAAATGTGGGCTCTTTCTTGGTTCCATATGAACTTTAAAGCAGTTTTTTCCAATTCTGTGAAGAAAGTCATTGGTAGCTTGATGGGGATGGCATTGATCTACAAATTACCTTGGGCAGTATGGCCATTTTCACCATATTGATTCTTCCTATCCATGAGCATGGTATTGTTTCCATTTGTTTTTGTCCCTCTTTGATTTCACTGAGCAGTTGGGTGTAGTTTTCCTGGAAGAGGTCCTTTACATCCCTTGTAAGTTGGATTCCTAGGTATTTTATTCTCTTTGAGGCAATTGTGAATGGAAGTTCATTCCTGATTTGGCTCTCTGCTTGTCTGTTTACTGTGATAAGAATGCTTGTGATTTTTGCACATTAATTTTGTATCCTGAGACTTTGCTGAAGTTGCTTATCAGCTTAAGAAGATTTTGGGCTGAGACAATGGGTTTTCTAAATATACACTCATGTCATCTGCAAACAGGGACATTTGACTTCTTCTTTTCCTAACTGAGTACCCTTGATTTCTTTCTCTGCCTGATTGCCCTAGCCAGAACTTCCACACTATGCTGAATAGATTGGTGAGAGAGGGCATCCCTGTCTTGTGACAGTTTTCAAAGGGAATTTTTCCAGTTTTTGCCCATTCAGTATGATATTGGCTGTGAGTTTGTTATAAATGGCTCTTATTTTTGAGGTACGTTCCATCAATACCGAATTTATTGAGAGTTTTTAGCATGAAGGGCTGTTGAATTTTGCCAAAAGCCCTTTCTGCATCTATTGAGATAATCATGTGGTTCTTGTCTTTGGTTCTGTTTATATGCTGGATTATGTTTATTGATTTTCGAATGTGGAACCAGCCTTGCATCCTAGGGATGAAGCCCACTTGATCATGGTGGATAAGCTGTTTGATGTGCTGCTGAATCCGGTTTGCCAGTATTTTATTGACGATTTTTGCATAGATGTTCATCAGGGATGTTGGTCTAAAATTCTCTTTTTTGTTGTGTCTCTGCCAGGCTTTGGTGTCACGATGATGTTGACCTCATAAAATGAGTTTTGGGAGGATACGCTCTTTTTCTATTGATGGAATAGTTTCAGAAGGAATGGTACCAGCTCCTCCTTTGTACCCCTGGTAGAATTCAGGTGTGAATCCATCTGGTCCTGGACTTTTTTGGTTGGTAGGCTATTAATTGTTGCCTCAATTTCAGAGCCTGCTATTGGTCATACAGGGATTCACTTCTTCCTGGTTTAGTCTTGGAAGAGTGTAAGTGTCCAGGAAATTATCCACTTGTTCTAGATTTTCTAGTTGATTTGCGTAGAGGCATTTATAGTATTCTGTGATGGTAGTTTGTGTTTCTGTGGGGACAGTGGTGATATCCCCTTTATCATTTTTTATTGCGTCTGTTTGAGTCTTCACTCTTTTCTTCTTTATTAGTCTTGCTAGCGGTCTGTCAATTTTGTTGATCTTTTCAAAAAACCAACTCCTGGATTCATTGATTTTTTGGAGAGTTTTTTGTGTCTCTCTCTCCTTCAATTCTGCTCTGATCTTATTTTTTCTTGCCTTCTGCTAGCTTTTGAATGTGTTTGCTCTTGCCTCTCTAGTTCTTTTAATTGTGATGTTAGAGTGTCCATTTTAGATCTTTCCTGCTTTCTCTTGTGGGCATTTAGTGCTATAAATTTCCCTCTACACACTGCTTTAAATGTGTCCCAGAGATTCTGGTATGTTGTATCTTTGTTCTCATTGGTTTCAAAGAACGTCTTCTTTTCTGCCTTCATTTCGTTATGTACCCAGTAGTCATTCAGGAGCAGGTTGTTCAGTTTCCATGTAGTTGTGGGTTTTGAGTGAGTTTCTTAGTCCTGAGTTCTAGTTTGATTGCACTGTGGTCTGAGAGACAGTTTGTTATATTTCTGTTCTGTACATTTGCTGAGGAGTGCTTTACTTCCAATTATGTGGTCAATTTTGGAATAAGTGCGATGTGGTGCTGAGAAGAATGTATATTCTGTTGATTTGGGGTGGAGAGTTCTATAGATGTCTATTAGGTCCGCTTGGTGCAGAGATGAGTTCAATTCCTGGATATCCTTGTTAACTTTCTGTCTCGTTGATCTGTCTAATGTTGACAGTGGAGTGTTGAAGTCTCCCATTATTATTGTATGGGAGTCTAAGTCCTTTTATAAGTCTCTAAGGACTTGCTTTATGAATCTGGGTTCTCCTGTATGGGTGCATATATATTAGGAGAGTTAGCTCTTCCTGTTGAATTGATCCCTTTACCATTATGTAATGGCCTTCTTTGTCTCTTTTGATCTTGATGGTTTAAAGTCTGTTTTATCAGAGACTAGGATTGCAACCCCTGCTTTTTTTTGTTCTCCATTTGCTTGTAGATCTTCCTCCATGCCTTTATTTTGAGGCTATGTATGTCTCTGCGTGTGAGATGTGTCTCCTGAATACAGCAGACTGATGGTCTTGATTCTTTATCCAGTTTGCCAGTCTGTGTCTTTTAATGGGGCATTTAGTCCATTTACATTTAAGGTTATATTGTTATGTGTGAACTTGATCCTGCCATTATGATATTAACTGGTTATTTTGCTCATTATTTGATGCAGTTTCTTCCTAGCCTCGATGGTCTTTACATTTTGACATGTTTTTGAAATGGCTGTTACCGGTTGTTCCTTTCCATGTTTAGGGCTTCCTTCAGGTCTCTTGTAAGGCAGCCTGGTGGTGAAAAATCTCTAAGCATTTGCTTATCTGTAAAGATTTTATTTCTCCTTCACTTATGAAAGTTAGTTTGGCTGGATATGAAATTCTGGGTTTTAAATTCTTTTCTTTAAGAATGTTGAATATTGGCCCCCACTCTCTTCTGGCTTGTAGAGTTTCTGCTGAGAGATCTGCTGTTAGTCTGATGGGCTTCCCTTTGTGGGTAACCCGACCTTTCTCTCTGGCTGCCCTTAAGATTTTTTCCTTCATTTCAACTTTGGTGAATCTTGCAATTATGTGTCTTGGAGTTGCTCTTCTGGAGAGTATCTTTGTGGTGTTCTCTGTATTTCCTGAATTTGAATGTTGGCCTGCCCTACTAGGTTGGGGAGTTCTCCTGGATGATATCCTGAAGAGTTTTTCCAACTTGGTTCCATTTTCCCCCTCACTTTCAGGCCCCCAATCAGACATAGATTTGTCTTTTTACACAATCCCATACTTCTTGCAGGCTGTGTTCATTTCTTTTTCTTCTTTTTTCTTTTGGTTTCTCTTCTCGCTTCATTTCATTCATTTGATCCTCAATCGCTGATACTCTTTCTTCCAGTTGATCGAGTCGGTTACTGAAGCTTGTGCATTTGTCACGTATTTCTCGTGTCATGGTTTTCATCACTGTCAGTTCGTTTATGGCCTTCTCTGCATTAATTATTTTAGCTATCAATTCTTCCACTCTTTTTTCAAGATTTTTAGTTTCTTTGCGCTGGGTATGTAATTCCTCCTTCAGCTCTGAGAAGTTTGATGGACTGAAGCCTTCTTCTCTCATCTCGTCAATGTCATTCTCTGACCAACTTTGATCTGTTGCTGGTGATGAGCTGCGCTCCTTTGCAGGGGGAGATGCCCTCTTATTTTTTGAATTTCCAGCTTTTCTACCCTGCTATTTCCCCATCTTTGTGGTTTTATCTGCCTCTTGTCTTTGATGATGGTGACGTACTGATGGGGTTTCGGTGTAGGTGTCCTTCCTGTTTGATAGTTTTCCTTCTAACAGTCAGGACCCTTATCTGTAGGTCTGTTGGAGATTGCTTGAGGCCCACTCCAGACCCTGTTTGCTTGGGTATCAGAAGCAAAGGTTGCAGAAAATAGAATATTGCTGAAAAGCGAGTGTACCTGTCTGATTCTTACTTTGGAAGCTTCCTCTCAGGGGTGTACTCCACCGTGTGAGGTGTGGGGTGTCAGACTGCCCCTAGTGGGGGATGTCTCCCAGTTAGGCTACTCAGGGTTCAGGGACCCACTTAAGCAGGCATTCTGTCCCTTCTCAGATCTCAACCTCAGTGTTGGGAGATCCACTGCTCTCTTCAAAGCTGTCAGACAGAGTCGTTTGAGTCTGCAGAGGTTTCTGCTTCTTTTTTGTTGTTGTTGTTTAGCTGTGCCCTGTCCCCAGAGGTGGAGTCTACAGAGACAGGCATGTTCCTTGAGCTGCTGTGAGCTCCACCCAGTTCGAGCTTCCCAGCGGCTTTGTTTACCTACTTAATCCTCAGCAATGGCGGGCGCCCCTCTCCCAGCCTCGCTGCTGCCTTGTGGTTAGATCGCAGACTGCTGTGCTAGCAATGAGTGAGGCTCCACGGGCGTGGGACCCTCCCGGCCAGGTGTGGGTTATAATCTCCTGGTGTGCCCGTTTGCTTAAAGCACAGTATTGGGGTTAGAGTTACCCGATTTTCCAGGTGTTGTGTGTCTCACTTCCCCTGGCTAAGAAAAGGGGTTCCCTTCCCTCTTGTGCTTCCCACGTGAGGTGATGTCTCACCCTGCTTCATCTCTCTCTGGTCAGGCTGCAGCAGCTGACCAGCACCGATTATTCGGCACTCCCTAGTGACATGACCCCAGTACCTCAGTTTAAAATGCAGAAATCACCGGTCTTCTGTGTCGCTTGCGCTGGGAGTTGGAGACTGGAGCTGTTCCTATTTGGCCATCTTGCTCCACCCCGCACGATTGATTTCTTACTCATTGATGGAAGAATTAGAAGCCAATCATTTATAACATGATGTGTATTTATTTACCTGAATACCGAATTACATGAGAGAAAAGGCAGTGATATCTTTCCATCATCATTGCCTTCCACCATTACACTCATTTGGCATTTATTCAAGTCCCATATACATTTTACCACAGACTTATTTGATATTTCAGTGGGGATCATATGTATTATCAATTGCCATGACAACAGCTTTGTAATCCTATAGTCATATTAGAGCTATTAGAGCTCATTAGTGCCAAATGCTTCCATGAGAATATTCATAATCCATAATGATAAAACCTAAATGAGTATTTTTCTTTTATCCTTTTTTATTATATTTTTCCCTCTAAAGGGATTTGTAAATTTTTTCCTTTGAAGATTCAATTAGTTCGGCTTTTTCTACTTGAGCTATCAGGATTTCTATCAGAAGCAGCATTTCCCTTTCCAAAGAATACAGGTCAACTTCATTTAACAATGTTCAAAGTGCACAAATTGTGACTATGACTCTTCGATTTGTTCAGTAAACAAATTGCACTATTGACACAAGGCTTACTAGTCACCCTATTGTGTAAACTTCTATCCCCCTCACTAGATGGCTGAAGTAAATATTCGTTTCTGAAAAGAACTTCTGTAATAGTATTTAATGGTGTTTTCTGATCATTTACTAGTCTTGTCTTTCTTTTTTGCTGAACTAACTTGCTTTTATCTTCTTACCTTTTCTCCCACTGAGTTTATGGAAACAAACCTCAAGGCAAACAACTGCCATGCAAATCCATTTATCAGCAGAGGAAAGACAAACAAAATAGCTTTAATCTTAATTCAATTCAACAAGCATTTATTGAATACCCATTTCATGTCAGCTCCTAAGCCAGCAATTGGGGAAAAGAAATAAAACAGTTTCTGTTCTCAGGAAGCTTAGTAGAGAGATAGATATGTAAACACAAAAATACTGTAATGTTTTAAGCTTTGCAATATTATGAAATATTGAATAAATATTTCATCCGTAATGAAATATGTAATAATATATAGGAGGGATTTTAGCATAGTGATTAAAAACGTGGGCTCTGAAGAGACTCAGAAGTAGATTTCCTAAGTTTGAACCTAGCACCAGTGTTAAATATTTATGTGACTTTAACTAAACAACTTAACTTCTCTGTACCTCAGACTTTTAACCTGTAAAATAGAAACAAAATGGTAGTTACTTCATGGGATTGTAAGTTAATATTTATACTAAATACAAATTAGTGAATAAAGTGCTTAACATAGTATATGTCACATGCTAGGTGCAATGCAAGTGTTTGTTAAATACAACAATAAAAACCTTCTTATTACTTAACAGGTGAGAATAAAAGCAATTCCAGTGGGATATTGGGAAAGGTACTACAGGTAACTGGTGTCACTTAATACGGGTCTTTAGAAATGAATCACATCAGCTGGGCACGGTGGCTCATGCCTGTAATCCCAACACTTTGGGAGGCTGAGGCGGGTGGATCACGAGGTCAGGAGATCGAGACCATCCTGGCTAACACGGTGAAATCCTGACTTTACTAAAAATACAAAAAAATTAGCAGGGTGTGGGGACAGGCACCTGTAATCCAAGCTACTTGGGAGGCCGAGACAGGAAACTCGGTGGAACAGGGTAAGCAGAGGCTGCAGTAAGCCGAAATCACCCTGCCACACTCCAGCCTGGGCTACAGAGCAAGACTCAACTTCAAAAAAATATATATATATATATATATAAAGAGTCTGGACAGGAGGATGGGACAAGTTGTGAAGAAGCATGTTTAAGGACTTTAGACTTAAAAATAAGTTTGTGGATACATAGAAGTTGTATATATTTATGGGGTGCATGAGATGTTTTGATACAGGCATGCAATGTGTAATAATCACATCAATGTCTAAGCAATGGAGAGCTTTCTAACTTAGTGGTGAGATTAGATTTGGATTTTAGAAAGATAATTTTGGTTATTACATAGAAGGTGAATTGGAACAACAAGTTCTGATGATATAATAACCAGTTATTAGACCACGGTAATAGTACAAAAGAATATATACTGGGATAGGAAAGCCAGTGCTATTAATGGAGAAGGAAATAAAGACTCATGGCCCCATCCTGGTAGAAGATGGGAACTTTCTCATAATGCAATGTCTAATCTCCTCCTAGGGAGAAATTAACATACCCGGAAAATGCTTAACCAATTTGCTGATAGATGCTAATGGATTAAGATCCCTTCTGGGAAACTTTTTACCTATGTATATAGCTAATTGTCAGTCAAGAGTAATGGCATTGAAACGGTAATTCTGTCTTTTTTGTATCCAGTTATCAGGGTTATCTGATCCTATTTTTTAAAACAAATAAAATGCCTCAACCAAGAGAGGATTTTTAAATTAACCTTCTTAGGTTTCCTTCTTTAGTGAAATTTGAAAGTTTTCTGGCTAGGGCAATCAGGCAAGAGAAAGAAATCAAGGGTATTCAGTTAGGAAAAGAAGAAGTCAAATTGTCCCTGTTTGCAGATGACATGGTTGTATATTTAGAAAACCCCATCGTCTCAGCCCAAAATCTCCTGAAGCTGATAAGAAACTTCAGCAAAGTCTCAGGATACAAAATCACTGTGCAAAAATCACAAGCATTCTTATACACCAGTAACAGACAAACAGAGAGCCAAATAATGAATGAACTTCCATTCACAATCGCCTCAAAGAGAATAAAATACCTAGGAATCCAACTTACAAGGGATGTAAAGGACCTCTTCAAGGAGAACTACAAACCACTGCTCAGTGAAATCAAAGAGGACACAAACAAATGGAAAACATACCATGCTCATGGATAGGAAGAATCAATATCGTGAAAATGGCCATACTGCCCAAGGTTATTTATAGATTCAATGCCATCCCCATCAAGCTACCAATGACTTTCTTCACAGAATTTTTAAAAAACTGCTTTAAAGTTCATATGGAACCAAGAAAGAGCCCGCATTGCCAAGACAATCCTAAGTCAAAAGGACAAAGCTGGAGGCATCAAGCTACCTGACTTCAAACTATACTACAAGGCTACAGTAACCAAAACAGCATGGTACTGGTACCAAAACAGAGATATAGACCAATGGAACACAACAGAGCCCTCAGAAATAATACCACACATCTACAGCCATCTGATCTTTGACAAACCTGAGAGAAACAAGAAATGGGGAAAGGATTCCCTATTTAATAAATGGTGCTGGGAAAATTGGCTAGCCATAAGTAGAAAGCTGAAACTGGATCCTTTCCTTACTCCTTATACAAAAATTAATTCAAGATGGATTAGTGTCTTAAATGTTAGACCTAATACCATAAAAACCCTAGAAGAAAACCTAGATGGTACCATTCAGTACATATGCATGGGCAAGGACTTCATGTCGAAAACACCAAAAGCAATGGCAACAAAAGCCAAAATTGACAAATGGGATCTAATTAAACTAAAGAACTTCTGCACAGCAAAAGAAACTACCATCAGAGTGAACAGGCAACCTACAGAATGGGAGAAAATTTTTGCAATCTACTCATCTGACAAAGGGCTAATATCCAGAACCTACAAAGCACTCAAACAAATTTAAAGAAAAAAAACAAACAACCCCATCAAAAAGTGGGCAAAGGATATGAACAGACATTTCTCAAAAGAAGACATGCATACAGCCAACAGACACATGAAAAAATGCTCATCAGCACTCGCCATCAGAGAAATGCAAATCAAAACCACAATGAGATACCATCTCACACCAGTTAGAATGGCAATCATTAAGAAGTCAGGAAACAACAGGTGCTAGAGAGGATGTGGAGAAATAGGAACACTTTTACACTGTTGGTGGGATTGTAAACTATTTCAACCATTATGGAAAACAGTATGGCGATTCCTCAAGGATCTAGAACTAGATGTACCATATGACCCAGCCATCCCATTACTGGGTATATACCCAAAGGATTATAAATCATGCTGCTATAAAGACACATGCACACGTATGTTTTTGTGGCACTATTCACAATAGAAAAGACTTGGAATCAACCCAAATGTCCATCAGTGACAGACTGGATTAAGAAAATGTGGCACATATACACCATGGAATACTATGCAGCCATCAAAAGGATGAGTTTGCGTCCTTTGTAGGGACATGGATGCAGCTGGAAACCATCATTCTCAGCAAACTATCGCAAGAATAGAAAACCAAACACTGCATGTTCTCACTCATAGGTGGGAACTGAACAATGAGATCACTTGGACTCGGGAAGGGGAACATCACACACCAGGGCCTAACATGGGGAGGGGGGGGGATTGCATTAGGAGTTATAGCTGATGTAAATGACGAGTTGATGGGTGCTGACGAGTTGATTGGTGCAGCAAACCAACATGGCACATGTATACATATGTAACAAACCTGCACATTTTGCACATGTACCCTAGAACTTAAAGTATAATAATAATAATAAAAATTTAAAAAAAGAAATAAAATCTCACACATCTGTCACCAAACTGTCAGAAAAAAATATTGACAAAGAAAGCAGCAATTGGCTAGGCATAGTGGCTCTTGGCTGTAATCCAAGCATTTTGGGAGACTGAGGTGGGCAGATCACCTGAGATCAGGAGTTCGAGACCAGCCTGGGCAACACTGTGAAGTCCTGTTTTCTATAAAAATACAAAAATTAGCCAAGCATGGTAGCACACACCTATAATCCCAGCTACTCAAGAGACTGAGACAGGAGATTCGCTTGACAGTGGGAGGTGGAGGTTGCAGTGAGCTGAGATCGCGCCACTGTACTCCAGCCTAGGCAACACAGCAAGACTCCACCTCAAAAAAGAAAGAAAAGAAAAGAAAGAAAGCAGGAATTTGGAGGAAAATTATGGTCTTCGCCAAAAACGTTTGTGCTGAAAGAACTTGCAGGAGATACCAATAGAGAGAAGGATGGTGATAATAGCTACTATTTATTGAGTGCCCAATATGAAAACCATTATGCCAAGTATCTACTTATCTTTAATCTCATAATAATCCTGCAACTAATAACACTATTCCAAATTTATGGTTGCAAATACTAAAGATAAATTATTAAACTTAACCAAAACCACTTAACTAGTAAGTTGCTGAAATAAGAATCTCATCCTGGTCCCTTTATGTCAAGTTGTGTACAAATTCCATTATGTCAAACTCACTCTGGTGTCTGGAGGTTAGGGAAGATTATATATGGTATTGTCTTAAATATAGTTAATTATCTATAAGAATTATTCTGTCTCTATGAAACATATAATATTAAAACATTACTCCATTTCTCAAGCCAAATTTTAAAATTAGAGAGTAAGGTAGCTGTACAGCAGAGTGATCAAGTGTACAGTTTTAGACTCAGGAAGACCCAGGTTTGAATTCATGACTCTGAAAAACTTACTGTGCCTCAATATTCTCCCTGTAAGATGGAGATAACATTTGTCCAATAAGATTACTGTACATATATAATTGAAGAATATTTGCCAAGAATTTTGTACAGTGCTTGACAAATTGTAAACAATCAAGGGTAGATCTCACCAAGAGTAGCTACTTTTTTTTTTTTTTTTTTTTTTTTTGCCAGAGTTTCACTCTTGTTGCCCAGGTTGGAGTGCAATGGCGCCATCTTGGCTCACTGCAACCTGTGCCTCCCAGGTTCAAGAGATTCTCCTGCCTCAGCCTCCAGAGTAGCGGAGATTACGGGCGCCTGCCACCACACCCAGCTAATTTTTTTTGTATTTTTATTAGAGACGGGGTTTCACCATTTTGGCCAGGCTGGTCTTGAACTCCTGACCTCAGGTGATCCGCCTCCCTCGGTCTCCCAAGAATAGCTACTTTTAATAGTAACTTTGGTCAGTAATATTTTTGTGGGGATACATGCTTGAGATGACAGTTGAAATTAAAAACACCTAATTGCAAAAAGTTAATTTTTTTTTCAGGAAAAATTGCTTGCCTAAAGTCAAATACAAATATATTTTACAGTTTAAAATGCATTTTATCTTTGGCTTTATGTAAAACTCTCTAAGAAACGTCAAGTAACCTAGTATTATATTTAGGACAAAAATAGAGTAATTAAAATTTACTATGATATGGACTTTAAAATGCTGCTTCATATAAAATCAGACCAAGCTTCATTTCTATATTTGATTTTGACAGCTACATATATGATTGAACCCAAATCAACTTCTTACAGATGTAGCATCGCTGTTGAACCAGATTGCCCGTGGACATGTTTGTGTCCTACCTCTTTGTCAGAGCATGAGGTACTGGCATGAGTAGGGGTCTGACAGTCATGGTTCTATTTCTGGCTTTGTCACTAGTCATGTGACCTCAGCTTCCAGCTTCTCTAGACTCAGTATCTATATCTGTAAAATGAGATGCTTGGAATTAAGAACTGCAAGAAATCAACTGCTTTAATATACTATGAGCCTGTTATAGCAGAAATAATAGGCTAGCAAAAATGGTAATGTGGCATATTTTAGACAGGCTGTTCCCTTTGAAGACAACATGGCTAGTACAAGATAAGAAAACAAGATGGGGATTTAGTCAAGAGGAAATGAGCAGTTTGAAAAATTTTACTTAATGAGGCTGACAACCATCCTAGACATTTCTAAACCAAGCTACTTTCTCAGCCATCTGTCATCAACCCATCTACAGAAAGCCTTCCTAACCTCCCTAATGGGCCTCACACATTTATGTATTGAATATGCTTACAAACTCCCACTGTCTCTTATTCTTCAAAAAAACTTTTGGTCTACTTAAATATGACAGACATGCTCAAAGATAATACAATTCCCCTTAATTGCTAGGGAAAAACACTACTATGGTTTTAGCTTTACTGATAATATTATACCGTATAGCTGATATATGTAAAATCTCAACAATTACACACACACACACACACACACATATTGTAACCACACACAGAGACCATGGTGACCAGAATGTTGATGAATTATGTTGTCAGATCACTTTGACCAAGGAGCAACTAGTTTGCAAGAACCATCCCTTACACAGGTGTGTCTTTGGAATGTAACCATTTTGCATGACTAGCAATATTTGTTATTTCACTCATACACTTAACACATATTTACTGAGCACTAGTCATTGCTGTAGGTTCTGGGAAATCACCATGAATTAAACCAATGAGGTATTCTATTCTTCTTCCACTCTAGTGTACAGAAATAGTTTATGATATCAGGATTGTGACTGCTCAGGAGTTCTAATCAGTTTACCTTCTGAGCTATTTTTGCATTTGTATCTCCATACTATTCCTTACCACCACGATCCCTCCTCAGACATTGCAATTACTTTGAGAAGCATTGATGGGACCACAAAATTAGAAGGTATTCTAAAAGTATTGCAAACACTTCAGAATGGGGGCCTAGTAAACATCAGGCCATCATTCATTTTCTCTTGTTCCCTGCCCAGAAACATTATAAAGGTATAGATTTAGCCCATGAAACTACTTTCTACTATATAGCTTATATTGTGGTGCCACTGGGGAGACAAAGGCAAAAACACACTCTGACTTTAAGGTACTTTTTGTAGTCTAGTGGTGAAGAGAGGAGTAAAAAAAAAAAATAAGTACAGTGCTAATGTGATTGGGAATTATTAGATTAATATTGAGTTATTTCTACTCCAGAGTCATCTAGAGTGGTTAGCTTAGTTACAAGATAGGTTGATTTGGGAATTCAAATTGAAGCAAAATTGCATTCTCAGTTTGAAACCCAAACTGCAATCTATCTGAATTTCAAATTGACCTTCAGGTGGACCCAGCATTCTGATCTTTGAAGAGGTATGGTATAATCCAAAGTGAGGTCAGCTTTCTGTAGACATGGAAGAGTTGCTCAGGACATAGGAATTATAAGTTCAGTTAAGTGGCCTTTGGTTCAGAGCCCTGTAAACATAACTACCTAACACTAACTAATGTGAACAGACAGACTGTATGTTAAAAAGACAAGAAGGCCAGGTGCAGTGGCTGGCGCCACCACTTTGGGAGGCTGAGGCAGGTGAATCACCTGAGGTCAGGGGTTCGAAACCAGCCTGGCCAACATGGCAAAACCCCATCTCTACTAAAAATACAAAATTAGCTGGGCATGGTGGCACATGCCTGTAATCTCAGCTACTCGAGAGGCTGAGGCAGGAGAATCGCTTGAACCTGGGAGGCAGAGGTTGCAGTGAGCCGAGATTGTGCCACTGCACTCCAACCTGGGCAACAAGAGCGAAATTTCGTCTCAAAAAAAAAAAAAAAAAGACAAGAAGAAGTTTGTTCTGAGCCACATTATTACACATCTATTAAGCATTTGCTCTGTTCTCAGCCTTTTGGTCGGGAGAAGTGAAATAAAAAAGGGGAGCATATCATTGATCCCTGCCCTCAAATCGCTTGTAATCTAGTTTAGAAGAGAATGCATATATATAAAACTAGGAAATGATGTCCCATTAAAAATAAATTCAGTATCTGCTGTGGCCTAGACATCTTCATGTATTATCTTTTACAACCCTAATAGAAATCTTGTGAGTTAGGTAATACTATGTCCATTTTACAGATGATAAAAATGTCTAGCGAAGTTAAAAATTAAGCTGTAAATTCATACCAGTAAGTCTTTAAAATGGGGAGGGGCGGGGAACATAGATTCCCTATCTGTCAATCCTAAGATTGCAAATGCTGTGGAAATAAGTTTCTTGTCAGCAAAATAAAGACAGTGGGCTAGAATTAGCAGCTGTGCCTTTGAATAATCTGAAGTTTTATGGAGAATACAGATGCCTGGGCCTCTACCATGGAGATTCTGTTTTATCAGATGTGAAAAAGTAAAATGCCTAGGAATCAGCATTTTGCAAAGGGCTCCAGGTAAAATAAGTATTTGCAGTAGTTTTTACAAATTGAGCATTCTTAATTTGAAAATCCCAAATCTGAAATGCTCCAGTGAGCATTACCTCTGAGGGTCATGTTGGTACTCAAAGAGTTTTGGATTTTGGATTTTTGAGCATTTCAAATTTAGGATTCTCAACCTGTATTTAGGAACGAGTGAACTAGTACCTTGCTTGTTACAGAATGGTCTAGGGATCAGCAGCACTGTACTTACTTGGGAGCTGGTCAGAATTGCAGAAACTTGAGCCCTACACCAGATGTGCCAGGTCAGAATCCATATTTTAATAAGACCCCTAGTTGATTTGTATGCCACGGCAATCATTATTAAGTACAGATGACTCTTGGCTGGGCACAGTACCTGACACCCGTAATCCCAGCACTTTAGGAGACTGAGGCAGGTGGATCACCTGAGGCTAGGAGCTGGAGACCAGCCTGGCCAACATGGTGAAACCCCGTCTCTACCAAAAATACAAAAATTAGCTGGGCGTGGTGGTGTTGCATGCCTATAGTCCCAGCTACAGAGCTACAGAGCCAGACTCTGCCTCTAAATAAATAAATAAATAAATAAATAAATAAATAAATAAATAAAAATGGAAGTATAAAAGACTCTTTTACAGTTAAATTTTACATTCCTGGCACTAAGAGCTATCAAAATCCTAAAATGAAAAGTTAAATTGGCTAACCTAATTAATATAATCCTGTGGGAGGAAGCAGAATTAAAACTGAATAGAATTTGGAAAGGCAGACAGGAAGGGGAAAGGCATTTGGAATTCTGGAAGACAACAGCACTAAAAACACAGGATGGACCTAAACCCAGAGACTCACAGGCTGATATATAAATGAATTGGAAGAGAAGCTTTTATAGTCTCCTTCAAGACCCAGCCTGAATGCTTTGGGTAAGTGTCTTTTCTTCAGTGTCTTATCTGCAATAAGAACATATTAATAGGATGAAAATCTTGATTCTATTTCCCACACTGTAGGTTAGAAATTTCAATAGGCAACTCCCTTCAACGGAAAGTCAATATTTTGAAACCACTGCCTTGCTGTATTCAGGGTTCCTGATTTGCTATGAGCATTCAGAGGCAATGTGGTGAGGTTGTATTGAAATCTTTGATTTTCCTTTTGATTTTGAAGCAGAAAGACTCCTTGGCAACACTGTTTACTGACTGGCTATGAAGTGGTGGCATGGCTGCAGCTCTGCTGAGGATGCCAGAGAACAGGACAGTATCAGAAAACGCTGCTGTATCTGAAATCAGCGAGGCCAAGGTAGGAAATGCTTAAAACATTTCAGGATAGGGGAAGCACAGTCTGAAGTGATGGGACATACAGATAAAGGGCTGAGTGAGACACCTGCACCTATGAAGAGGTGACAGAGTTGAGTGCCAACAGGTCCTATGATCATAGTTGCAGATAGACATTTTGAACAAAGCAAATTTCCAGTAATAAGTTTATTTAAATGGATTCAAACTAAAGCACTAGATATTTAACCATTGTGATGTAAGGACTGAATTGAGAGAAATAAAGGAGAACAGTAAGTAAGGAAGTTTGCATTTTGTAAGTTGCCGTGCATAAAATAATCAGCTCCTGACTTGCTCAATTATTTCTACTGTTGCCTTTCTAAATTCCCCTGGGTTGTCAGGATCCCCTAGGCCTCTCAGTTTGCTCTTAAATGTCACTAGAACCTCTATTCAGAATTACAACCTAATTACAACATACACATTTGGGGATACTTTTCTGTTAAGAATTTGTGCAAATTTAACAAATGAAACCAGATGAATTGAAGCAAGGAGAACCACATGAGAAACATAATGTAGATGCAGAGATAAAGAACATCAGGCAATATTCCCCACACTTTCTCCTTTAGCATTAAGTGTTTATCAGGGCTGCACACTGCAATAATGGTGACTAATGTTGCATAGTATAATGGAAAATGATTGAGTGATATATTAGAGCAGTAGCTACACATTTGAGTGTGTACTTAACAGCATGACTGGTTTTAATACGTGCCATAATTACAGATACTAAGTTGGCAGGTTTCGTTGAAAATGGTTAAGTAATTACTGAAATAAAATGCAGCATGGTTAAATCTTTTTAATCTTAATACTACTTCCCGCTATTAACATGTGAAACAACTTTGCTGCTCTTCAGCAAAATGATTTTGATGCAAAATTTCACTTAGGCCCTATGACGGCGCCATACGTATTCTGCTAATTAAAGAGCAAAGCACAGCTTCATTATACTGGTGGCACAAATAGTACTCACTTTGGCTTTCCACATTGTCCTATGCTGGTGAGACTTGATATGACTTAATAGTCACTTAAAATCTAATCTGTGAGGCAATATAAAATAAGGATTTACATATTTTCTTTTACATTCCAGGTCCTAAAGCAATTGTGTGATCTCTTGCTGTTCAAGGTTTGAAAGCCTTTTTCCTCCTTATAGGCCAGTTTCAAACTCATTTTAAACCAATTCCCACTCCCCTCTAATCTGTGACAGAAAGGTAAGCACTGATGTTTTAACTTCAATTCCTTCCAACAAGCCAATCTAGTGAAAGACACACATCCCAGAAAGTAAACCTTAAGGTAAATATCTACTAAACTAATTATATTTACCTAATGACTTTCATTTCAAAATCAGATATGCAGTTCTTGGCAAATGTTTAAAACTTAAAAGGGGTTTAAAAATGTCTGAAAATACAACAAACCCTGAAGATACATGTATTAAAATACAGAGATAGTAGTAAAATATTTTAAATAGGACTGTTTCCCTGTATAGTAACAATGTAAATACCAGAAATGAACATATGAAATAGCTCCAGTCTATGACTGTATAATCATTCTCTTTTCCCTATCCATTGTTTATCCAGGACTGTAGAAACTCCCTAAAGCTTCAGCAATTTGCTTTGATTTTTCATATCTTTTAAAGTTACTTTAATAGCACCAGTTCTACTTTCAAAATAATGTTTTTTTATCACTTCCCTGTAGATGACCACATTTTAGCTTTCAAGATAACTGCATTTAGTAATAACATTTAGAAATTCATAAAATTCTGGTTGAAATTAATAATCAAATCATATTCCAACAAAATATTTATATAACTAATTAATGTTATGTTGACATTTTAATGAGTATATAGATTTTAATAATAATACTTCTTGGTTTTCTTAAAGTCACAACTGCCTAAAACATATACTAGTTTCGATGTATATTTTTGCTTTTAACATTTGAAAGATACAAAGTCCTAATTTCTACACAATTTCTCTACAATCTAATACACATATATGTGATCCATTATGCATATGTACGTATAAATTAGAACACATAGAATTTGTGTAGAAATTAGGGCTTTCTATGTGTCTTAAGGTTATTATATTCGATTATTATTAAGCACTAAGAAAGAATGTACTGGATCCTTTAATTATCCACCACTTGGTTAATGCCTAGTAAAGATTAGAAGAAAACAAAAATATCAGTAATATCCTAAGTTTATATGATTTTTTATTGAATGTTGTGTTTATAAAGAGTTGGCAAAACAAAGACATGTTTGTTAAATGTGGAAATTACTTTATTATTTTTGGATAAGTACCCTAACATCCATCACAAAAAGAATAGAAATTCTGCCAGGATGACAGCTAATGAAAGAAGCAGAAATGAGATTCAGATAGCGACACAATACCTCTAAATTCCTAAAGAAGATGCAGCTCCTTGGGGTTAAATTGATAATGATTGGTGAGTTACTCCTATTAGAGTCATAAAGAATAAATATTTCTTATTATTTAAGAAGTAAAAGAGTGATACCCTTGTTTTTGAAACTGATCCCGTTTACAGGAGAAATCTGTCTCTTCAATGAAATTAATCTTTTAAATTAATCAAGATTATTCCCAGTAGAGGGCACGCTAAGTGATTGCTTATTGACAACTAGAACTGAAGCCATCCTCAGAGTCTATCATTTAATGTTATCTCCATTTAAGCTTTATTGAATCAGCGGGTGTACTTGTTCAAGATACAATAAAGAGTGTTAATAAATTGAAGAGAAGAAATTTACACATTCTCTACTTTGTAGAAGGTATTTTTAAAAAGCAAATCAGCTATAAGAACTACTGAATATCTTTATGAGCATTCGATGAGAACCTACGGATTAGACCAGTGCTCTCCCGTAAAGTTTTTTCCAACAAAGTAGAGAAAAGTAAATCTCTAACTCAAGGGGTCTACCATTAAATGTGAACTATGGGACTAAAAGTACAAACTGCCTTTGACTTTTGGGGTTGGATCTTAAAAACTTATTACTACTCTGTAATTCATCTTTTCATTTTAGTATAAATAGATGTGTTAGTCTAGGTCCTCGGAAAAGCTTATGCCAAAACAAGATTAAACATGCAAGAGGTTTATTAGGAGAAGTACTTGTGAAGGAAATTGGGAAGAGACTCAAGAAAGTCCAGGTGAGCTGTTAGATCACGTGCAGATTTGGCCTTGTAAAGGAGAGGGGAAAGGAAGGAAGATGGGTGTTAGAACCTTAGAAGGCATTGCAGTTCCAATGGAAGTCGTTGATCCAAAGTGACCTTTCAAAAAGGTGCCCTATTTCTCAATAATGGGCCTGTCTTATCCTTGCCAGGCTCAGTCATTGCCTGGGAGCAGTCCATAGGAAGTGGACTATTGGTGGGAACACAGTGGTGATGTCAAAGTTCAGAAGCTGAGATTCTCGGTAAGTAGTACTCTTTGCAGTCGAATATCTGAGAGGCACATTTTCATAGCTTCTACCATAGAGTCATTTAAACCAATAAGTGATAGACCAGAACTTTTTCGGTGTGAGATACAATTAAGCTAACTATATTAATTTCAGAGAACATATGACCCTGCCTATAGAAATCTTCCTCTTTCTGTTGGTGTTATTACTCTCTTATGATAAACCACATTTTTTATGGATGTACAGTTCACTAGTGTTCAATACAATCACTTCGATCTAGCTCTAAAAAACATTTTCATCATCTCAAAAGGAAGCCCCATTTTCATCAAAAAGTCACTTCATATTTTACCTCCCCCAACCCACATTCCAAACCCTGGCCACTAATCCGCTTTCTCTCCCTATGGATTGGCCTCTCCTAGATATTTCATATATGAAATCAAAAGATGTGAACTTTTGTGGCTGACTTTTTTCACTTAGCATAATGTTTTACAAGTTCATCCAAGTTGTAACAACTATAAGTACTTCATTCATTTTATGCCTGAACACCATTGTATAACACTATATATACCACGTTTTGCTTATTAATTCATTATTCAATAGACATTGGATTGTTTCTATCTTTTGGCTGTTGTCAATGGTGCTGCTCTGAATATTTGTTCACAAGTATTTTTTATAATACCTGTTGTGAATTTTTTGAGGTATATACCTAGGAGTGAAATTGCTGGGTCTTATGGTAGTTCTATGGTTAACTTTAGAGGAACCCCCCAATGTGTCTTCCACAGCAGTTTCACCATTTTACATTCCCACCTGCAATGTGCAAGGCTCTAATTTCTCCACATCCCTACCAATGTTTGTTATTTTTCATGTTTTCAACTATAGCCATCATCGTGGATGTAAAGGGATATCTCATTATTGTTTTGATTTGCATTTCTGTAATGACTGACAAGGTTGAGCACATTTGCTTGTACTTGTTGGCCATTTGTCTATCTTGTTCAGAGAAATGTCTATTAAAGTTATTTGCCTATTTTTAATTGGGTTGCTTGTCTTTTCCTTCCTGAGTTCTAAGGGTCCTATATATTCTGGATACTAGATGATATTGTTTGACCCTGTGTCCCCACCCAAATCTCATCTTGAATTGTAATCCCCACATGTCAAGGGAGGGACCCGGTGGGAGGTGATTTGATCATGGAGGTGGTTTCCTGCATGCTGTTCTCATGATAGTGAGTAAGTTCTCAAAAGATCTGATGGTTTAAAAGTGTGGCACTTCCCTTCGCTCTCTCTCTCCTGCCACCATGTACGGTATGCCTTGCTTTCCCTTCACCTTCCACCATAATTGGTAAGTTTCCTGAGGCCTCCCATGCCATGCAGGACTATGTGTCAATTAAAACCTCTTTTGCTTATAAATTACCCAGGCTCAGGTAGTTCTTTATAGCAGTGTGAAAACTGACTAATATACTACATTCTTATCCACTATATGACTTGCAAATATTTTCTCTCACTCTAGGTTCTTTTTACTTACTTGATAATGTTGTTTGATACACGAAAGTTTTCCATTTTGAATTCTATTTGTTCCTTGGGATGTTTGTGGTTTTGGTGTCATATCTAAGACTACACTGCCAAATCCAGGGTCAGGAGGATCTACTTCTATGTTTTATTCTAAGAGTTTTATAGATTTGCTTTTTCATTTAGTCTCTCTCTCCTTTCAGAGCTACATAAGGCAAATGCTGTATGTATTTAGGTGCTCTGATGTTGGGTACATATATATTTATCACTGTCCTATTCTCTTCATTAATTGACCCCTTTATCATTGAATAATTGGCTTTGTCTTGTTTTATGGCTGTTGACTTATAATCTTTTTATTTGATATAAATATAGCTACCTCTGATGTCTTGAGGTTTCAATTTGCATGAAATATATTTTTCAATCCTTTCACTTTCAGTCTATGTGTCCTTAAAGGTGAAGGCAGCATATAATTTGTTTGTTTGTTTTTGTCCATTCAGTCAATGTATGTCTTTTTATTGGAGAAGTTAATCCATTAAGCAATGGAGTTAATTATTTGTAGCTAAGAACTTACTGTTGCCTTTTTGTTAATTGTATTTTGATTGTGCTGTAGATCTTTTGTTCCCATATTCCTCTCTTGCTGTCTTCCTTTGTGATCAGGTGATTTTTCTCTAGTGGTATATGGTATGCCTTTATTCCTTACTTTTTACATTTTGTGGTTCTACTATAGGGTTTTGCTTTGTGGCTACCACAAGGCTGGAAAGCCTTCTTCTGAAGAAAGAGATGCATGAATCAAATACATTTGAAAACTATTGCTCCAGGGAGTATTATAATAATTTCTTTCACTACCCTAACATCATCTTTTGATGAAGTCTTAAGGTAAAATGTGTTCCCTCTTTTTCTCTTTAACCAGCCATTCTTAACAGCTTGTGAGGTGAGAAGTTCATCCTGAATCTATGTGCTTAAATAGTTAAATGTTATTAGTTATAAAATAAAACAATATATTATGATCTGAAAGTATTTGGTCAGCTTGATTTAAAAAACAAAACAGAGTATGCCTTAAATATTCCCTTTCATTTCTCTTCTGAAAAAAAATACGTGGTTGTGGGGAATTTGGAAAATGCTTGTTATGTATACAGTCTTACAGTCTCTGAGCTAGTTTAGTGGTATATGTAGCTGTTAAGTTAAATGAGAATGACTAGAAAAAACAAAAAAAGACTGAAATTCAACTAATAATTGTAGATTAAAATTAGTGAAAATTTGTCTAGAGGTGGGTGGTGATGGTTCTAATGATTTTGGGAAGGCAATGGAAAAGCTTTCAAAGAACATTTTTAATTTCCCCATCTCTGTTCTGTCATATAAAAAATAAGCGGCTTTACAAAGATAAAGACAATTCACATTTTATAGATTTGTATGGTCCTTCACAGTTTACTAAGTGCTTTCATGTGTTTCCTCTTCTGAAATAAATTAAGGCTTTTTGCAGCTCCAAAATTCTAATACTTTATTTTTATTGATTCTTTTGAATATGCTTTGGGATTTTTTTTTATTTAAAACTGACACATTGAACAGTTTTAGTTTATCATTGATATGAACTTTCAATTTCTTGCCTTCCTAGAGGTTACTGGAACTATAATATGGACTTTGTTAATAATAACTTCCTAATAATGTAGAAACAGCCATAAAGTATATTTCAAAAGAACTGTCAATTATAATACCTTGTGAACAACCAAAGCTTGAATAGCTGAAGATGATACAATTGTGCCACAAAGCTCCATGTATCATTTTCATTTTCCTTAAAAAATTCCACATGACTGGGAAAATGGCCTGGTAATGCAGAAATCTGCTTTCGATGTCATGATCCTGGAGAGTCCAGAGAAGATTGAATCACTAAACCTCACTCACTAAGGAAAAGAACAAAATAAAGGCCATGGCCAGAAGATAATCAAAATGCTTCTACCAACTCAAAATTGATCTCATTTCACAATATTATTTCAAGATTATCATCACTTAAAACAAACCCCCAAGAAGCTGAAATATTTTAATATGGGCTATTTTTAAAATATAAAAAATACCACATGGGAATTTTTCTTTGGAGGGGGCAGGCAAGGCAGGAGGCTGTCTGAAAGCAATGCTAACCATTTTTCTTGTACAGATTTGTATCTAGGAAAGAAGACTCTCCAAGAAGAAATTGTGGTACTCAACACTAACAACTCCCTCTAGATATCAGACATGCTCCTGGTCAGATCTACATACTTTCTTATGACAGCACCTAGAGGAAGAAATGAATGGGATGAAATTCACTGAGCAGCTACTATATAACAGGTGTTCTCTGGGTATAAAAGAGCCCAGGCAGATACTCTGGATTTAGGTAGTCATATTGTTTTCTATGTGAATCTTGGATGATCCCAAATGGATCTAAGTATAGTAATTCTAGCTCTTGTACTTTTTTTTTTTTTTTTTTTTTTTGAGATGGAGTCTTGCTCTGTCACCAGGCTGGAGTGCAGTGGCATGATCTTGGCTCACTGCAACCTCCGCCTCCTGGGTTCAAGTGATTCTCCTGTCTCAGCCTCCTGAGTACCTGGGACTACAGGTGCGTGCCACCACACCCAGTTAATCTTCGTGTTTTTAGTAGGGATGGGGTTTCACCATGTTGGCCAGGACAGTCTTGATCTTTTGACCTCGTGATCTGCCTGCCTCAGCCTCCCAAAGTGCTGGGATTACAGGTGTGAGCCACCACCTCTGGCCTAGTTCTTATATTTCTATCCACAGATTATATGAGGAAAGGGTCTGGAAATTCCTTGAGATTTAAATTTGATAAAATTTACATTTGTGGACTGAAGTGGCTCTTACCGGAAAAAATACTCGGAGAGGGAATTTGTAACAAGAAGAGTATGGAGTTTCAGGTGGGGATTAAATCTTGAGTCAAGGACCAGAGGCTGAGGAAGACAGATGATTCAGAACCTATGAAGCAGCAGACACTGAAACCTAATCTCACCTAACAAACCTGACAGCTGCTTTGTGATTCAGGCAAGTGTGTGTGAGGACATGGGACTAACTTCATACACAAATTTAACTCTCAAATTCAACTACATTTATGTGGCAGAAAATAGAAAATCAAATAATTTAATTTTTATGAATGTATCCACTCAATATCATTCTAGAGAGTATCTCTCCCTGGGCTGTGCTGCCTGGGGTTGGAGCAGGGTGACCAGAGTAAAGTAAAACTGTTCTTCCTACACTCTTCAATGCATCTCTTCTTACTTCTGTGCTATCCCCTGGTGCTGTAATCTCACTTGGTTTCTTTAGTTCTTGCAAAGGTATTTTTGTGTATAAATAGTTAATTGAAATTGATGTTTCTGATGGAGAGTCCCATGCTGCTATCTTGCTAACATCCTAAACTCTACTTTTCAACTTTTATGAACTTTAATATACACCCAATAAAATGAAAGAATTTTAAATGTGCTGTCTAATAAGCTTTGACAAATGCATATGCTGAGTAGCTACCTACATAATCAAGATAGATAATATGCTTCACCTCTTCACCATCAATACTCAAACTCACCTTTTGTTCCAAACAACCATTGATCTGATTGCTGTCACCATAGATTATGTTTGCCAACTTTAGACCTCCATAGAAATGGAATAACAGAGTATAAAGTTTTGTATCTGACTCCTTTCACTTGATATTCTATGAGATTTATCCATGAGTATGAAAAGTTCATTTATTTTTAACTGAATATTATTCTAGTGTATGACTATAGCACAACTTGTATGAATATAGCAAAACTTACCTGTTGACATACCACTGCTTCCCAGCTTTTAGTTATTATGAATGAAGCTGTGGTAATACATTTATGCACAAATCTTTTTGTGGGTGTATGCTTTCATTTCTCTTGGGTAAATACTTAAGAATGAAATTGTTGGATCAGAGGGTAGTGTATATAAAACATAAAAACTGATAAAATACTTGCCAAAGTATATTATTGTAGACTCCCAGAAATGATATATTCAAGTTTCAGTCGCTTCATATTTTTGCCAACTCTTAATATTTTTGATTTTTATACAGATTTTAATATAGTCATTCTAGTATATATAAAATGATATCTTACTCTCATTTTATTAATAATTTACATTTCTCTGATGACTAATTATATTGACATCTGTTCTTATGCTTATTGGCTATTTGTACACGTTGTTAGAACTTTTGTGATTTTTTTTTCTGAGAAGTATTTGTATACTCTAAATTTGTGAAGAATTTTTCATATTTCATTCTGTAAGCTTGTAGTTTGAGCTTTTATATTTGGCTCTGTGATCAATTTCAAATTAATTTTTGTCTATTGCATCAGGTAGAAAGAAGTTCAGTTTCACTATTTTCCCATATGGTTGTTCATTTGCTGAGGAGTCTATTTTTTTCCACATTTGGTGCCTAGATATCTTTGTCTAAAATCAACTGACCATATCAATTGACTCTATAAATGTTCTGTTCCATAGATCAATTTTTTAAAATTTGTATTCCAATATCACAATAATGAATGCTACAGCTTTTTAGAAAGTGGTCTTAAAACTTGTTTTCTTTTCCCAAAACTGTTGGAAGTAGTTGGCATTCCTTGCTAATAGCTGTTTAACTCCAGTCTCTTCCTCTACTGTCACATGGCATTTTCTCCTGTGTGTGTCTATTTCTATATGTCTTCTCCCATTTGTATAAGAACATTAGCCATACTGAGTTGGGACCTGCTCTAATCAAGTATGATCCCATCTTAACTTGATGATATATTCAAAGACTCTATTTCCAAATGAGGTTACATTTTTAGGAGCCGGGGTTAGAGCACTAACACGTGTTTCTGAGGAGGACACAACACTAAACTACGTTAAACAGGCTCTGAAGCTACAGTTCCAGAGAAAAAAATTATTTACAACAAAGATGAATTGAGGGGGCGGAGCAAGATGGCCGAATAGGAACAGCTCCAGTCTCCAACTCCCAGCGTGAGCGACACAGAGGACCGGTGATTTCTGCATTTTCAACTGAGGTACTGGGGTCATCTCTCTAAGGAGTGCCGGACAATCGGTGCTGGTCAGCTGCTGCAGCCTGACCAGCGTGAGCTGAAGCAGGGCGAGGCATCGCCTCACCTGGAAGCACAAGGGGGAAGGGAATCCCTTTTCCTAGCCAGGGGAACTGAGACACACAACACCTGGAAAATCGGGTAACTCCCACCCCAATACTGCGCTTTAAGGAAACAGGCACACCAGGAGAATATATCCCACACCTGGCCGGCAGGGTCCCACTCCCACGGAGCCTCCCTCACTGCTAACACAGCCGTCTGCGGCGATCTATACGCAAGGCAGCAGCGAGGCTGGGGGAGGGGCGCCCGCCATTGCTGAGGCTTAAGTAGGTAAACAAAGCCGCTGGGAAGCTCGAACTGGGTGGAGCTAACAGCAGCTCAAGGAAGCCTGCCTGTCTCTGTAGACTCTACCTCTGTGGACAGCGCACAGCTGCAGTCCATTAGGGGAAAGAGCCCGGCCGTTGCAGACGCAAATGACTCTGTCTGACAGCTTTGGGGAGAGCCGTGGATCTCCTAACGCGGAGGTTGAGATCTGAGAACGGACAGACTGCCTGCTCAGGTGGGTCCCTGACCCCTGAGTAGCCTAGCTGGGAGACATCCCACACTAGGGGCAGTCTGACACCCCACACCTCACAGGGTGGAGTCACCCCTGAGAGGAAACTTCCAAAGAAAGAATCAGACAGGTACACTCGCTGTTCAGCAATATTCTATCTTCGGCAACCTCTGCTGCTGACACCCAGGAAAACAGGGTCTGGAGTGGACCTCAAGCAATCTCCAACAGACCAACAGACAGTCCTTCTGACTGTCAGACGGAAACTATCAAACAGGAAGGACACCTATACCAAAACCCCATCAGTACGTCACCATCATCAAGACCAGAGACAGATAAAACCACAAATGGGGAAGAAGCAGGGCAGAAAAGCTGGAAATTCAAAAAATAAGAGCACATCTCCCCCTGCAAAGGAGCGCAGCCCATCGCCAGCACGGATCAAAGCTGGTCAGAGAATGACTTTGACGAGATGAGAGAAGAAGGCTTCAGTCCATAAACCTCTCAGAGCTAAAGGAGGAATTACATACCCAGCGCAAAGAAACTAAAAATCTTGAAAAAAAAGTGGAAGAATTGACAGCTAGACTAATAATGCAGAGAAGATCATAAACGAAATGACAGAGATGAAAACCATGACATGAGAAACGTGACAAATGCACAAGCTTCAGTAACCGACTCGATCAACTGGAAGAAAGAGTATCAGCGATTGAGGATCAAATGAATGAAATGAAGCGAGAAGAGAAACCAAAAGAAAAAAGAAGGAAAAGAAATGAACAAAGCCTGCAAGAAGTATGGGATTATGTAAAAAGACCAAATCTACGTCTGATTGGGGTGCCTGAAAGTGAGGGGGAAAATGGAACCAAGTTGGAAAACACTCTTCAGGATATCATCCAGGAGAACTTCCCCAACTTAGTAGGGCAGGCCAACATTCAAATTCAGGAAATACAGAGAACGCCACAAAGATACTCCTCCAGAAGAGCAACTCCAAGACACATAATTGCCAGATTCACCAAAGTTGAAATGAAGGAAAAAATCTTAAGGGCAGCCAGAGAGAAAGGTCGGGTTACCCACAAAGGGAAGCCCATCAGACTAACAGCAGACCTCTTGGCAGAAACTCTACAAGCCAGAAGAGAGTGGGGGCCAATATTCAACGTTCTTAAAGAAAAGAATTTTAAACCAGAATTTCATATCCAGCCAAACTAAGCTTCATCAGTGAAGGAGAAATAAAATCCTTTACAGATAAGCAAATGCTTAGAGATTTTGTCACCACCAGGCCTGCCTTACAAGAGACCCTGAAGGAAGCCCTAACATGGAAAGGAACGACCGGTACCAGCCATTGCAAAAACATGCCAAAATGTAAAGAACATCGAGGCTAGGAAGAAATTGCATCAACTAACGAGCAAAATAACCAGTTAATATCATAATGACAGGATCAAGTTCACACATAACAATATTAACCTTAAATGTCAATGGACTAAATGCTCCAATTAAAAGACACAGACTGGCAATCTGGATAAAGAGTCAAGACCCATCAGTCTGCTGTATTCAGGAGACCCATCTCACATGCAGAGACATACATAGGCTCAAAATAAAATGATGGAGGAAGATCTACCAAGCAAATGGAGAACAAAAAAAGCAGGGGTTGCAATCCTAGTCTCTGATAAAACAGACTTTAAACCATCAAAGATCAAAAGAGACAAGAAGGCCATTACATAATGGTAAAGGGATCAATTCAACAGGAGAGCTAACTCTCCTAAATATATATGCACCCAATACAGGAGCACCCAGATTCATAAAGCAAGTCCTTAGAGACCTACAAAGAGACTTAGACTCCCATACAATAATAATGGGAGACTTCAACACTCCACTGTCAACATTAGACAGATCAATGAGACAGAAAGTTAACAAGGATATCCAGGAATTGAACTCATCTCTGCACCAAGCGGACCTAATAGACATCTATAGAACTCTCCACCCCAAATCACAGAATATACATTCTTCTCAGCACCACATCGCACTTATTCCAAAATTGACCACGTAATTGAAGTAAAGCTCTCCTCAGCAAATGTAAAAGAACAGAAATTATAACAAACTGTCTCTCAGACCACAGTGCAATCAACTAGAACTCAGCACTAAGAAACTCAATCAAAATCGCTCAACTACATGGAAACTGAACAACATGCTCCTGAACGACTACTGGGTACATAACGAATGAAGGCAGAAATAAAGATGTTCTTTGAAACCAATGAGAACAAAGATACAACATACCAGAATCTCTGGGACACATTAAAGCAGTGTGTAGAGGGAAATTTATAGCACTAAATGCCCACAAGAGAAAGCAGGAGAGATCTAAAATTGACACTCTAACATCACAATTAAAAGAACTAGAGAGGCAAGAGCAACACATTCAAAAGCTAGCAGAAGGCAAGAAATAACTAAGATCAGAGCAGAACTGAAGGAGATAGAGAGACACAAAAACCCTCCAAAAAATCAATGAATCCAGGAGTTGGTTTTTTGAAAAGATCAACAAAATTGACAGACCGCTAGCAAGACTAATAAAGAAGAAAAGAGAGAGGAATCAAATAGTCGCAATAAAAAATGATAAAGGGGATATCACCACCGACCCCACAGAAATACAAACACCCATCAGAGAATACTATAAATGCCTCTACGCAAATCAACTAGAAAATCTAGAAGAAATGGATAATTTCCTGGACACTTACACTCTCCCAAGACTAAACCAGGAAGAAGTTGAATCCCTGAATAGACCAATAGCAGGCTCTGAAATTGAGGCAACAATTAATAGCCTACCCCCCAAAGAAGTCCTGGACCAGATGGATTCACAGCTGAATTCTACCAGAGGTACAAGGAGGAGCTGGTACCATTCCTTCTGAAACTATTTCAATCAATAGAAAAAGAGGGAATCCTCCCTAACTCTTTTTATGAGGCCAACATCATCCTGATACCAAGCCTGGCAGAGACACAACAAAAAAAGAGAATTTTAGACCAATATCCCTGATGAACATCGATGCAAAAATTCTCAATAAAATACTGGCAAACCGGATTCAGCAGCACATCAAAAAGCTTATCCACCATGATCAAGTGGGCTTCATCCCTGGGATGCAAGGCTGGTTCAACATTCGCAAATCAATAAACGTAATCCAGCATATAAACAGAACCAAAGACAAGAACCACATGATTATCTCAATAGATGCAGAAAAGGCTTTTGACAAAATTCACAGCCCTTTATGCTAAAAACGCTCAATAAATTCGGTATTGATGGAACGTACCTCAAAATAATAAGAGCTATTTATGACAAACCCACAGCTAATATCATACTGAATGGGCAAAAACTGAAAATTTCCCTTTGAAAACTGGCACAAGACAGGGATGCCCTCTCTCACCACTCCTATTCAACATAGTGTTGGAAGTTCTGGCTAGGGCAATCAGGCAAGAGAAGAAATCAAGGGTATCCAGTTAGGAAAAGAAGAAGTCAAATTGTCCCTGTTTGCAGATGACATGATTGTATATTTAGAAAACCCCATTGTCTCAGCCCAAAATCTCCTTAAGCTGATAAGCAACTTCAGCAAAGTCTCAGGATACAAAACTAATGTGCAAAACTCACAGGCATTCTTATACACCAGTAACAGACAGCAGAGAGCCAAATCAGGAATGAACTTCCATTCACAATTGCTTCAAAGAGAATAAAATACCTAGGAATCCAGCTTACAAGGGATGTAAAGGACCTCTTCAAGGAGAACTACAACCCACTGCTCAGTGAAATCAAAGAGGACACAAACAAATGGAAGAACATACCATGCTCATGGATAGGAAGAATCAATATCGTGAAAATGGCCATACTGCCCAAGGTTATTTATAGATTCAATGCCATCCCCATCAAGCTACCAATGACTTTCTTCACAGAATTGGAAAAAACTGCTTTAAAGTTCATATGGAACCAAAAAGAGCCCGCATTGCCAAGACAATCCTAAGTCAAAAGGACAAAGCTGGAGGCGTCACGCTACCTGACTTCAAACTATACTACAAGGCTACAGTAACTAAAACAGCATGGTACTGGTACCACAACAGAGATATAGGCCAATGGAACAGAACAGAGTCCTCAGAAATAATACCACACATCTACAGCCATCTGATCTTTGACAAACCTGAGAGAACCAAGAATGGGGAAAGGATTCCCTATTTAATAAATGGTGCTGGGAAAATTGGCTAGCCATAAGTAGAAAGCTGAAACTGGATCCTTTCCTTACCCCTTATACGAAAATTAACTCAAGATGGATCAGAGACTTAAATGTTAGACCTAATACCATAAAACCCTAGAAGAAAATCTAGCTAGTACCATTCAGGACATAGGCATGGGCAAGGACTTCATGTCTAAAACACCAAAAGCAACGCAGCAAAAGCAAAAATGACACATGGGATCTAATTAAACTAAAGAGCTTTTGCACAGCAAAAGAAACTACCATCAGATGAAGAGGCAACCTACAGAATGGGAGAAAATTTTTGCAACCTACTCATCTGACAAAGGCTAATATCCAGAATCTACAAAGAACTCAAACAAATATACAAAAAAAAACAAACAACCCCATCAAAAAGTGGGGAAAGGATATGAACAGACATTTCTCAAAAAGACATCCATACAGCCACAGACACATGAAAAAATGCTCATCATCATTCGCCATCAGAGAAATGCAAATCAAAACCACAATGAGATACCATCTCACACCAGTTAGAATGGCAATCATTAAGAAGTCAGGAAACAACAGGTGTTGGAGAATGTGGAGAAATAGGAACACTTTTACACTGTTGGTGGGATTGTAAACTAGTTCAACCATTATGGAAAACAGTATGGCGATTCCTCAGGATCTAGACTAGATGTACCATATGACCCAGCCATCCCACTACTGTATATATCCAAAGGATTATAAATTACTCTACTACAAGACACATCACACGTATGTTTATTGCGGCACTATTCACAATAGCAAAGACTTGGAATCAACCCAAATGTCCACCTGTGACAGACTGGATTAAGAATGTGGCACATATACACCATGGAATACTATGCAGCCATAAAAAAGGATGAGTTTGCGTCCTTTGTAGGGACATGGATGCAGCTGGAATCCATCATTCTTAGCAAACTATCACAAGAAGAGAAACCAAACACTGCATGTTCTCACTCATAGTGGGAACTGAACAATGAGATCACTTGGACTCGGGAAGGGGAACATCACACACTGGGGCCTATCATGGGGAGGGGGAGGAGGGAGGGATTGCATTGGGGAGCTATACATGATATAAACGTCATGCACATGTACCCTAGAACTTAAAGTATAATAAAAAATAAATAAATAAAGTTGCAGACTAGTCATAAGATAGAAGAAAAAAAAAAAAACAAAGATGAATTTATTAATTACTCTTTTGTACTAATTGTGTTAACCAAAATTCACATATTGAAGCCCTAATCCTCAATACTTCAGAATATAACTGTATTTGGAGATCAGTTCTTAAAAGAGGTTATTAAGTTAAAGTGGAGTTTTTAGAGTGGGCCTTAGTCCAACATGACTGGCTTCATCACAGAAAGACATTAAGGCGCAGACACCAGAGTCCAAGGGACGCTGTGAGGACACAGGGAGAAGACAGTCATCTGCAAAACAAGGATAGAGCCCCAAAATAAAAACCACCCCACAGCTACCTTGATCTTGAACTTCTAATCTCTAGAATTGTGAGTTAATACATTTTCATTAAGCCACCCAGTCTGTGGTACTTTGTTATGACACCGTAGCAAACTAATTCACTCAGTACAATAGGTAAAGCTATGCTTGCCTCTCTGAGCAGAATAGAATATTAACCTTATATAGGATTTTTGAATAGTGTGAAACTCAGAGGTTGATGGGCTTTCAGAGGAACAAGTGGACAGGGACATTATCCGTAGACACGAGGTTAGAGAGGCAAGATTGGTTAACATTTAGTGGTGTGTTTATTAAATTAAATTGAAACAGGATTGCTAATATTCAGGAACAAGGGGTTCACATTGATCAGTCTGCACATTCACTGAGGTGACTTGTCATTGATCAACTGAACAGGTTTAGACCAGCTCAGGTACCACTTGTTATTGTGACTAAAGAATAAGTCTTTTCCTAAGTTTATAGAAACTTTTCTCAGAATTTATAAATCAGGGAAAAATACTCTTAATAATATTGACTATATAAAATATGGCACATGTATGCATTATTTAGGTCTCTTTTATCTTCTTACAGCAATATTTTGTACTTTTCTGAACTTTGCTTCAAGAAATAACTTGTCAAGGCAAATTTTGCCTAGTATCCTTAAGATTCAAGCATTACAACTCCTAAATCCATTTATATGGGAATTTATTGCATTTCTATTTTATCCAGAATAATTTCTTGGGAAACTACAAAAGGAACTTAAGAGATTATATACAACATCATAGACATTTGAGAAAATCCAAAGACAGGTATCACTTACATAGTAAACACTCAACTAGATGTTTATAGGTAGAAAGAAAGGCAAGAATAGATATCCCAAATGTATGTCAAGCCTTCAAGCCTAGTCTGTATCTATATTTTGCTACCTATTTGGATGCTAGCAAAGAGTCTAATTTATAAATGTGGGGTTTATATATCTTCCTCCTCTAACCCTCATCTGGAAGTAATAGCAAATAAAGTCGTAAAAAGTCAGAAGGAGGGAAGAATAGAAGCATGGATCTTGCACATCACTCCTAGAATAATGCAAACCATACTGAGTGCTGATTTATTTTCACTAAGCCAATTCTGCTCTTGTATTTAATTTAAAAGCTCTTTAATGCCAGCAAAGGGCAGGTGGAATTTTCTACTCAAGTATATATTATTGAATTTCTTTAGTCAATAGAATTTAGCAAAATATATGTCATTCATTTCAGCTGGGGAGAGCAAAAGCATTGGTTATTACTCATTCTGTACTTATCTGATAAACTATTCACACCTAATTGTGATAACCATTGGCAATTTGTAATATAAGAATACCTGAAGCAAGTGCATAGAGACCTAACTCAATTTTAACTATAATGAAAATACATAAACTACTTTTACTGTAATGGTTTTCATTTCCTGGACATTGTGATGTTCAAGATAGGTCATAACTGCTTATATTCTTCAGAACAATGGTGTCCAAAATTTTTTATGCAACATAGCTATCTGTAATAGAAAATATTTATATGTATTTGTGTATATGTATGTTTCAATTTCTCCAAATTATAATTATTTTTATTTTTAAAAAGTTTGTGTGGGTAAATAGCAGGTATACATATTTATGGGGTACATGAGATGTTTTGATACAGGCATGCAATGTGAAATAAATGCACGATGGGGAATGGGGTATCCATCCCCTCAAACATTTATTCTTTGTGTTACAAACAATCTAATTATACTCTTTTAGTTATTTGAAAATGGACAATTAAGTTATGATTGTGCTACCACATGGTAGGTCTTATTCATTCTATTTTTTTCTGTAAACATTAACCAGCCCCACCTCTCTCTCAACCCCCAACTACACTTCCCAGCCTCTGGTAACCATCCTTCCACTCTCTATGTCCATGAGTTCATTGTTTTGATTTCTAGATCCCACAAATAAGTAAGAACATGTGATGTTTTACTTTCTGTGCCTGGCTTATTTCACTTAACATAATGATCTCCAGTTCCATCCATGTTGCTGCAATTGACTGGATCTCATTCTTTTTTATGGCTGAATAGCCCTCCATTGTGTATAGACACCATATTTTCTTTACCCATTCATCTGTTGAATGGACACAGGTTGCTTCCAAATCTTAGCTACTAGTTCTGCAACAAACATAGGAGTGCAGATATCTCTCTGATACACCGATTTCTTTTATTTTGGGTATATACCCAGCAGTGGGATTGCTGGATCATATGGTAGCTCAATCTTTAGTTTTTTGAAGAACCTCCAAACTGTACTTCATATTGGGTGTACTAACTTATAATTATTTAAACATTGTATGTATGATATTATATATATGTGTATGTGTGTTTGTGTATGTATGTGTGTATACACACCATATATAAAAAAATACACGTTTTGTACATTATAATACAAATGCAAATATATAAACTAGAATGGGACAATATAAAGATGTAAATAGAAGTTATAGTATTTTCTTTCCATATGCCAATGGATTGTCTTGTGTATATCTCATTTTGGGCATTAGAGGATGATTGTTCATAGTGGATTAAAGTGAACCCATAGCAAGATTGCCGGTCAACAAAGGAGGTTTAGGCAGTGGCTTTAGTCTCAGCATTCCTAATGCAGCAGCTCTGAAGCAAGGCCTGAGATTTTACATTTCTGACATTCTCCTTGGTGGTGATGCTGCTGCTGCTCATGAGGTCACTCGTTTAGACCAAAGAGACAGTGTATTAAGGTCTGGTTAAGTGATAACCCAGAGGAAAACAAAACAAAACAAAACATGCTTCCCTACTCTGTTTTTCAATATAAAAATGTAACTCTACTTTGAAGTTTGTAAATATTAAACAACTAATTTCCTTGAATTGCCTACAAATGAATATATTTTCTATAATTGGAGAATTCCTTGTAAAAATAGTGAATTCTAAACCAAAACCATGAATAAAGCAGATCAGGAAGCACGCTTGATAGTGAATTCATTGTAAAGAAAGGACAGGTAACGAGAAGGTAACTGAGTTGTCCTTTTCAATGGTGTATTTCTTCAGTGTCTTACAAAATCTTCAGCGACACTTATCTTGAGGGCACCTTCAGTGAGCAATTCTTTCCCAAAGCTCATCCAATTTTTAGGTAGTTTCTTACAGGTTAAAGCAATAGCTAATATTTATTTTATTTTAAAAGGTCATATAGCTAATAAGTGGCTGGATCAAGATTTGAATCCAGGTAATGTGGCCATAGAATCTGTGCATGTATTCACTAACCCATACTATTTCCCAGGCTTTAATGAAAAGGAATTCTAGGTTTGGTCTATAGGGACATTTGCAGGTGACCACATGGCCCTACTCTTTAAAGCCTTTGTGTTTCTGTCACCTCTGCCACTCTGCATGTCTCCCAGCTTCATATGATGTTCTCCCTTTATCACTGGTTCTAGAGTTGCACGTAATGCAAACCAGAAGCTGGGTAAAAGACAGATTCCTCTGGTCTAAAAAATCATATGTGTAAGGGCCACTGGCCAGGCAGATTCAATGTGACTACTCAATATGACCTTCCTCTAGGTTGATCTGAACACTCGCTTCATGCTCCTGAGGTATTACAGCCAGAAAACTAGCAGGTCAGCTGACTCATACAAGTGTCTTCCCCACTTAGCACTGGTTGAGGCCCATGGTGAGTCCAACACAAATGACCTGGCCTTTGAGTTTTGTCATGGTACTAATAAAAATCCTTATTATTCATTATTCAAAATTTAACTTGAATAGCATAGTCCAAGAAGCTAATCAGGACCCTCTTGCAGCCCCAGAAAAGTCACTGGGCATACAGCTACCTCTCTTCAACAGGTTAGTACCTAACCTATAAAACCTTGAACACATTAGTTACTCTTTGCTCTGCACTGACAAAGGTCAATGTCCCAATCTACAAGGTCTTAATGCCATCTTCACTATTTCTTGCTAATGCAGGTTTCACAGTGGACTAGCAAACACTACCACCACCACCACCGCTGCCACCCACACACATGTACATGCATGGGCACACACACACACAGGCCAGTTTACCAGTGCAATGCTAGGCTTAACAACTATTAAAATTCTTTCCCAAGGCTGGGTGCAGTGGCTCACCTCTGTAATGCCAGCACTTTGGGAGGGCGAGGTGGGCGGATCATGAGGTCAGGAGATGGAGACCATCCTGGCTAACACGGTGAAACCTCATGTCTAAAAATACAAAAAATTAGCCGCGCGTGGTGGCGGGCGCCTGTAGTCCCAGCTACTGGGGAGGCTGAGGCAGGAGAATGGCGTGAACCCGGGAGGCGGAGCTTGCAGTGAGCGCAGATCACGCCACTGCCCTCCAGCCTGGGCGACAGAGCGAGACTCCATTTAAAAAAAAAAAAAAAAATTCTTTCCCACAATGTTATAGGATTTACAGAACTTTCAGAAGTTTTAAATTAATTGCCATCACAATTTTACATAATATTGTCAGAATACAGTGGTTTTAAGAATGCGTCCATTGTTTCAAAAAAGTTACAACAAACACAATGCAAATACAGCCTTCAAATAAATTGCCTAAGCATCTGTCTTCCTGGCATAATTATTTGAAGGAAGGCAAAAATCGTATTTGTTAGTTTCAGTCATCCACACTAGAAAAGTTTACCCACCTCTCTACCTGACTGTCTGTCAGTTGACATTTCAAAGTCAAGGCCTTACCATATAATAAAAGCTGATTGATTATAATTGTAGCTGTGTTATCTAATAATGAACTATCTCATTAGCAAACAGGATGAGAAAAAGCAAAAGCTTCAGAGTTACAAAATTCTGGGTTCAAATTCTGCTTTCGTCACCTTCTTGCTATACGATTCTGGATAAACCACTTAATCTTTTTGAATCATTTAAAAATAGCGATAACAGTGCCACCCTTCAGAGTTTTCTGTGTGAATGAAAGCGGTACAGAATGCATGTATTTGTGCATATTTTCGAGACGAATTTAGAAACTTTCTACTTATCTGTAGGCTACTTCAGGCAGACAACACTATTATCCTGTAGTGATCAGAGTTTGAAGGAAAGACTGAAACTCATATTTTTTTAATATGCATAGTTTCCATTGTCTGTTATAGCTCACAACCTAACAATGTGATGTATTTTGGCTTCAGCTAGGCTTTTTAATTCAAGAAGCTCAGAGATTAGTGCAAATCTCCTTCTACCTCTCGTTTCACTGCCCTTGATGTCTCCAGGGTAATTTTAGGGTCCAAAAGTTATTCCGTGGCTTGTTTATAATGTTCAAAACCCTATTTTTGTCTTTAAGCTTGAGATCCAACATAAAAATCTTTTTATTCTATTTACATTTCCTGCAAATTTTAGCAATGGTGTCATTTATAAACTAACACACACAATGTTTTAAATTGCATCCATAAATTTAATATAGTTTCCTGATTAAGTACTTTGGCTAACTTAAAATATCAGATCTACCCTAATATGTATTACAAAACCAGCAGAATTAAAACTATAAATATGATGATTCTTAAATTATTTTAAATTTCCCAACATAACACAGTCTTAGTAAATTACAAATCTAAAGCAATTACTCAATCACATATTTTAAATTAGAATCACAAAGTTAATATTTTACTTGGAAAAGACAAATTCTGTTAAACATTACTAAGTTATCTTTACTATTAATTCTCTTAAACTAACCAAAATGCTAAATTACCTTCTTAGCACACAAAAAAATATTTATACTATGTATGTGGTTTCAATTAAAAATATTTATGCTTAATCCTAAATCTTCCTGTGTTTAATGATGTTAAGGAAATAATTACATCACCCCATGCACCTTCTCAGAGGGTTAAAATTATATAAGGACCAGAAATATAGGTCAGGAATATGAGGTCTGGAGCTACAAATAGCCAGGGTGATTTTTCTCACAATCCCAACTGTCAGGCTGACTTCCATTTTTAAGCACTATATCTTAGAGTCCTTAAATTAAAGAACACAGGTGGTAGTGTTACCATTTTTCTACACTTGAGTCACATCCTTACTTCATTCTACCCCCCCCCCTTTTTTTTTTCCACATGCAACTTTCCACCTAGGCTGCTACATCATTTGATTAAAATTTTTGTCCCTCTGTCTCAAATTTTATAGATTTCATAACTTCATAGGAACTAGTCAATTCTTTTCAAATCCACTTTGTTCATTAGAAGACTTTTTAGATTTTAAAATGGTATCCATGGGAATTCTGCAGACCTCTTGTGGCTTTTCCGTCTATATAATGCCAAGATCATTATCCTGGTAAGACTAACAGAAAGAAAAGTTTCATCTGTGGTACAAACACAAAAGTACATGCAAAATATTATACCAGATTCACCAAAGGGAAAGAGATGCACTCAGGGATGCCATGTTGAAACACTCTAGAGGTGTCATTCACACCAGAACCTATAGTTGTGGGTGTGCTAGGTACTATTTTGGGCAGGCAACAATGACACACAAGGTTCCTGCTTGCCAGGGGCTTACATTCAAGTGGGAGCAAAAAGCTGAGCAAATAGCAAAACCAGATCATTATAGCTTTTGATAAGTGTCATAAAGGAAATAAAACAGGAAGGCATAATAGAGAGTAACCAGATGGCTACCGAAGACTAAATTTGAAAGTGGTGTTCATAAAACTCAAGGAGGTGACCTTTGAGCTGGAAGATGAGAGAGAGCAGCTCTGTAAAAAGCTAAGGAAGGACTTTCGAGGAAAATATGTAGCCGAAGTGCCAAGACCCAAAATGTCAACTGCAGCATTATTGGCATGTTTTAAAGAAGAAAGAGGATCACTATGGCTACAGAGAAATGAGCAAGGGAAGGTGCAATGTGAGCTGAGGATGAGCAGAGGTTGGGCCTGATCATGCTGAAGGACTGTGAGGCCCTATTAGAGTCACAGTGAGAAGTTTGAAATGTATTGGAAGGATTTTAAGAGATCGAATCAGAGTGAAGTGATTTTATTTACATTTTAAAAACACTCTGCATGTGATGTAAAGCCTAAATATTAGAGAAATAAGAGAGTCTGCCTGAGAGATATGGGTGGCTTGGTCTAGAGTTAAGTTAGAGAAGAGAGGGAAAACGGACAGTTTGAGATATCCTTTGGAAGTGAAATTTTCAGAATGGTTTGGTCCTAGTTGAGATGAAGGAAAGTGATGAATCAAGGATGACTCCTGGGTTTGGGATGGAGTGGGTGGGGAGATGTTGGTACCACTTCCCAAGATGGAGAAGACTGAAGAAGAAACAGGTATGTTCGGGGAAGAGGAGACAATTTAAGAAGCAGAAGAGAGAGAGGAGGTGACCATGGGAACAAAATCATAACATGAGAGAAGATGGAGACCAGAAAAAAAGTAAGGGACAGGGTGACGTAGCTCTAGATAAATGAACAAATTCTGTTGTGTAATCAAAGGAAAGAAAAAAAAGTGGGCACATAGAAGTTAGGGTTTTACATTTTGTGCTAGAAAAATTGAGCCATTTAGGTCCATTATTATTGTTGCCGACGAAAAGGGAAAGAAGGAATAGCATGATTTCTGCATCACTTTTGCTACTTTATTAAAATTCCTTCATTTGTTAATTAAGTTATTCATAGAAAAAAATGTAGATAAAAGTAAATTTAAGCCTTCTTTCTACAGTGTTTTCTAGATGTGGGGACATAGACATACCTCAGAACTTAGTAGAAATTAGACTATCCACAATTTTTTCTGGTGATCATAAAAGCCTTATTTTGCCTATCTACTATATTTGATGATGTATTTACTGTAAGTAACAGAGCACACAATCAGGAGATTAATTGGCTTTGGGGCTAGGAAGTTTACAGTATAAAGGGAAACACAGTATTTGTGTATAATATGTAATTATTTACTAGTTTGGAGCTATCCATTGCCACATTAGAGAGAAAGCTTGCAAACTAAAATCAATACAAATAATAATTGTCTTTCCTTGGAGAAGCCCCAGAAACTGGAACAGGGAATATGAAATGTTTGTTCTGTTATTATTATTTTTGTAAACACAAGGAATTTAGTTCCTGTCTCATGGTTTTCTGTTTCCTCTTATCTTTTTTTCTGTCTTTCATTGATGTAAGATTTTACCATTTTCTGCAACAGATTCTTATTCCCTAGACAATGATTCCATGTCACAGAAAACATATGTGAACACACACATACAAACACATGCATATAGAAACACACACAGACACACACACATACACACACACTCTTGCATTTCAACAGCAGGCAGTCTTCATTCAATCGCTGTTTTCTTTTCTTTTTGGCCTTAGCTGTCTAGCAATAAGCATTTATCTAACAGTCACAGTGCTAAGTTATGGTATCTCTAAAAGCACCAACTCAGAAAACTTTCTATTACTATTATTTATTTCCTGTAGCAATTGCTCTAACTAAAGCTCAAATAAAAATTGTGAAATGTGATTTTATTTAGGAAAAGCTATATATGGCAATGCTATAATTGGACTTCTGGTATTCATGTCCCTCATTCATTCTATATGATGGGGGAAATTTGGTAGAATTCAGGTATTAAAAATATTTTGTGCTTAGAATGGTAATACTGGATAAATTAGAATAAAAAGAAAATTGTGAAAGGTAAAAACAGTTATAGGAATATGCAGTTCAAAGAAAAGATAATGTAGAAGTCATGCATAATTAATGAAAAGGATTACAAGGGGTAAGAGTTAATAAAGAGAAATTTAATTATGAGTACTATTAAAAACTGTAGGTGGCTTAAATTTGGTCTATGTAGATTTTGCATCTGAAAGGAAATTAATCAATCAACAAGTCAACCACTGAGAACTAACTGAATCTGACCACAAAGCTGGAATATAAGACACTTCCTGTCATCTAGAAGTTCATAAGAGAGGCAGTCAAGTAATGTTTAAAATGGACTTTTTTTACTGTAGAACCAAAACTTTTGAGTTGTATATTACTCATGAGTGATTTGAAGTATCAGATAATCTGCCCATAGCTAATACATGTCAGACATGGTTCCAAATCCAGGAATCTCAGCTCAAGGTTTATGCTCTTTCTATCTCCTCAACATTTATAGGAGTTCAGAGAAAACAGGAATTAATTTGGCTTTAAGTTCTCAAGTGAGCTTTCTAAAGAAAGAGTGACTTGAGTTGGTTCCTGAGGAATGAACGGGATTTTTAAAAGGAGAAGAGAGTTGAAAACATTGTCTAGATATGCAGGAGGGGAAGACTCCAAGGACAACGCTGATATAGCTGAAGTAAGAATGTGATGGATGGGAACCCAGAAACGTGCAGGGCTACTGGCCTGGAACAAGTTGTGTGTGATGCTGAGGAATATTGGGATGCTTTAAGACTGGACGGGATTGGTGTGGAGATCCATTTTTCCAGGGACTCAAATACCAGACAGAGGACAACACGGCTTATATGGGAGGAAACGGACAGTTATTGTACGCTTCTTTTGCATAACAAAAGCAGGGTTTTAGAAAGACTATTCTAGGGAAAGAGTCCAGATGGCTTTGAACGGAAAGACAAGAGAGACAGATAAACCAAATGTTAAAAAGCCCATTGGAAAAAACTCCATATCCCACCAGTATCCCTCCATTTCCCTCCATATCCAGCCAGTTGTTTGCAGTTACCTTTACTGAGAAGGTGTTAGGTGAGCAATAGAGAAAAGGTGAGTAATGGAGAAAAGGTATAGGCAATGACCTGATGATGGAAACTCACTGTGTCAGGCCAATAAGGAACCAGAATTTCTCTAACTAGACTGAGGCTCCTCAGAGGGTCATGAGTTAATATAATGCATCTAAAAAGCCATACTTAGAAACAAAAGCACATTGAAAAATAAAATCTTATATACATTTTTATTTTTCAATATTTTGCAAGCTGTATCAATTATTTAATTGCAAATTTATCTAAAAGCCTAAATAAACATATAGTAGCATTTTTAGCATCATGCAAAATGATGAGTTTTATTAAACACTAATAGCTCAAACTTTATCATGTGAAGATTTGTTTGTGGAATACTTTTAATTTAAAAGGGATGGGAACTTCTGCTCCAGGTGAAGAAAAACACTGAAGCGTTTTCCACAGTGTAATATGGCACTCTGACAGCTTGTCAAGAATGAATTTTGGTGGATCAAGACTGGAGAGAGAGCAATTATAGACAACCTATAAAGATGAGAGCCTGTACTTGAATAATGAGAGCAGAAATACAGAGAAACAGATACATCCAAGCAATATGCATTAGGCTAAGTTGGAGGAGCGGGATGAACATATGAGAGTAAAAAAGTAGGAGGCATCGGAGATACTTTCAGATTTTTTGCTTGGGTGACTAGACGATGGTGGTATTAGTAATTACTTTAGAGAATGTAGGAGGAAGATGAGGTTTGAAACAAAGTTGATTCGTTTACTTCTGTGTGACATGCTGCCTTTGAGGTACCTGCAGAGGACGATCATTCATGGTGATTTGCATGAACTGTGCTGATTTATGCCTGTTGTGCTAGCTTAATTAGTAATAACACACTCTTTCCTCTCAAAAGTGTCACTTCAAGAAATGATTACATGGCCTTTCTTAACCTACAAAACTCACAGGTGGAGACAGATGTTCTGCAGATGGTAGAGCAAGAGTCTAAATCTCAAACTAGAGTTTTGGGCAAGATGCTTGATTTAGGAGTAATCAGAATATTTGTAGTTATTTGAAGCCATTAGTGTGAACAGAATTAGCTAGCCAGAGTACAGTTGTGTCATTATAGAGAAAAATGGAATTCTTGCTGACAACAACACTTTAATGAGAGGTTGTAAGAGAACTTCAAGTACATGTATTCAGAGAAGTACAGGGAATAAAAAGACAGTGAGTTCAAAATAAGCCAGAGTGTAGTAGGCTGGGAAGTAAAGAAGGGCTGAGGAAAAATGATTTTTCTAGAGGAAGGGACTTAATGCTAAAGCATTTTATAAGACCAAGTAAGGTTAAGATTCTATTTTTGCTTGAGGATCAGAGAGATGAGAATGTTTATAGATTGAAGAGAAGGACTACAGAGATAGAGAAGGAAAGGGGTAGAGAAAGAGAGAAGAAAAAAGAGAAGCAGGTTGAGGAGGAAGAAGAGGAGAAAAGGAAACAGAAATACGAAAAAAATGATGCAGAAAAAGAAATTGCTAACAATGCAGATACCTGGAGAATAATAAAATAAATTAGAGGCAGAAGAGAAAGAATTGGGCTTGCACTGAATGACGGTTTCCTCATCTTCTGTGCCTGGGTCTGTCAGTTTGCCCTTAATCTGTAATAAACAGAAGGTGATTCTCAAGGCCAGAAGTAAGTCAGGGATTGAAGAGTGGAAAAAGGTTTGTCACTGAAGGATACTTTAGGCAAACACTGAAAACATTCACAAAGGGGCAGGCTGCTGCAGATTTCAGGTAGACATTGATTTTATATCACCAGGATAATTCCCAAGGCTCGGGAAGAAAGAAAGTTCAGACTGTGAACCAACTACTTATCCATGGTTTCACGTGGAAGAAATAAAGGAAGTCAATAAGCTGAATGCATCATACTTTGGGGTCAAAGGGACAAAATCTACCTCCTAAAATCCAAAGTGGGTCCTGTGCCCAGGAACCCCTAAAGCAGGTTCTGATATGGTATTAAAAGTGTCAGATATAGACACTCCAGAAGTTTTTGCAACTGGTGAAGTTTAGGGTACCTTCCCTGAAGCTTAACGCTAATCCTTATCCCCAGAAAGTTACTCAGAGAAATCTAGTAACATGGTACATGCTTCTGAGGGGAAGTTAAGACAATCAGGTGGGTTTTGGTAGCTGAGTAATAGAAATAGTAGCAAGGCCTGAGGCACAGATGAACATTTCTGAAGAAACAGAGGAAACCTATGATGTGGAGAGAAGATTCCAGAATGTTGATCCTCAGCTAGGCTTCTAACTCCATTGGTAATATTATACAAGCTGCTTAACTCTCTAGACCTTAAAACCTCTCTTATCTCAAAAATCAGGAAAGGGATAGTTGTGGAGGCAAGACTTTTATAACCCCTATTCTGCTTTACAGTTCTTTGATGAACATGGGCATAGGATGATGTAAGAGGAAATAGCAAAAATCCTCTTGTTAAGTGAACAAAGGAATGACGTCTTTCAAGGAACAAATTAGTAAATCCATTATGATTTTAATTATACTACATGAGTCAAGTATCTCCTTGGGGAGTGAATGGAGATATAATTTGGAATCCAAAGATGAATAGGTCAATGGAGAAATGACCCAAACACTGAAGGCCTAGGGATGACTGGGTTTCAGGGGTCAGTAACCAGTACAATATGGATAGAAACCAGCAGCAGAAACTGAAGGCAACTAGCAATATGATTAACCTGATGCTGCATACAAGACATATAAAGATAACTTCCCATTTTACAGGTTTCTTGTCCAAGCTGAAATTAAAGCCTAGAATTTGATTTTATAGATTCTTAATATATATCAATTGCTATAACAAGCTGTGCTGACTATTAAGAAATAAATATAATACTATCCCTACCATCAAAGAGCCCATAGTCTAGACAGTACTGAGTATGAATGAAGTAATGGACCTCTGATGAGAGCTTAGTTTCAATAGTCAAGAAACTAGCCTGTTTTCAACAAGACAGGACACATTTCTTCAGACCATCAGTCCTCTGTAGGTTAACCAGGTCCCACCCTTTGTTAGTGCTGATGAGCCAATGCAAGCAATAAGAATATTGAGTTTATAACGAAAAGTTAAACTACCAAATATAAATCAATCTGCCATTTGTGGCCTGAGATGTGCAACAAAGCCAAGCTCTTTATAGGTCTGCTGAGCTTTCAGTGAAAAAAAAAAATAAAGGCAATAGTGTCCCTTAAAGATGTATATAACTAAATCTAGTTAAAATGTAATTGTACTACTCAAGTCAAGTATGTCTTTGAGAATAACTGTAAATTTTATACTGAATTCAAGTATCCAATATAGTGAAACAAAAAGGCACTTGAGAAAAGGACACATTGTTAGTGCAATCATATTTTCTTTTTTTTTTAATACTTTAAGTTCTGGGGTACATGTGCAGAATGTGCAGGTTTGTTGCATAGGAATACATTTCCCATTGTGGTTTGCTGCATTCATCAACCTGTCATCTACATTAGGTATTTCTCCTAATGCTATCCCTCCCCTAACCCCCTGCCCCTTGACAGGCCCTGGTGTGTGATATTCCCCTCCCTGTGTCCATGTGTTCTCATTGTTCAATTCCCACTTATAGGTGAGAACACAGTGCAGTCATATTTTCTAATAGATTCTTGTCATTCCCAGTTTGTAAATGGATGGCATGTGAAAAAAATATATACAACCATATCTATCTACTTGATTCTCTAACAGTAAATGAATTATTTACACTAATTTGGATCCACCATGTGTTGTATATTCTTATAAACACTGACAACTTCATGAAATTCCTATTGTAGACTATCTCTGGTTAGCACCTCAGATATGTTGAGGAATAAAAGGACGTGCACACATCATTAACCTTCATAACGACCCCATGGATCGTCCTTTCTTTTCAGCAGGACCTTAGATACTGTGAGGTGAGCAGGAAAGAGCTCATTGCTGGGTATGGATTCACCTCATTGCTGGGTATGGATCACCTTTGACCTTCTTAAGTTCGTCCTCAGTAGGTTTTAATAGTGATGAATGAAGCTAGCCTATCTAGAAGGGTATGGAACATTGCCTGCTGTAACAAGGTACTCAATAACTATGGACACATGAATTAAGTTTTATGTGAGGGTCTGCATTTAAATAATTATATACGTGCATACAAGATTAAAAATTAGTTTTAAAAAATTTTTAATTTCATGTATTTCTAAAAAATTACTCAAGACTTCCAGAAAACTTGCACATGTGATGTCATTGAAAATCTTTTCACATCTGTGTTTAGTTGTACAACAAAGTCAGTCATAGAAATGACTCCTTAAGTGCATACTCTTCATGCACGTGTTTTGATTCTGCCCAATATGGATGGTACTTTCTGAAAAGGAAAGGAAGTCCTCTCATTTTTCTTCTAAAGTTTATGATGGTGTGAATACAGAAAATCATGCTAAATTAACACATATTTGTCCCTAATCCATTGTCATCCAATGATCAATCTGGAGCCTGCTGTAAACAGGGAGATAGATGAGCACTGGTAAAGCTACAGGGAATCAAGATTTTAACATTTTCTATATCTCAGCACATTTAGCTTCACCACTATAGATATTTCATAAAGTATAAGTTCCATTAAAAAGATAAACACCCAACTAGGACGGATCCGTGGTCCATCCAACTCTAACTTTTTCTCTGACTGAAGCACCAATGTGTGTGCTTTCTTTGTAGAAGATGAATATATTCCTTGAATTAGTAGTGAAATTTTAGGGTCATATCCCAAATAGTAGGCATCTCGTAATAAATTTTATTATGTATTGCATTTTCCAATAACTTATCTAAACCCATTATTTTATTTTAAAGTCTTTATTTTAAAATTCATGGTGCCCCAGCTCATAATTTATTTAGGATTGGGCATAAATAAACTTCTTTTCAACTTCAACAGGGTGATTCTAAATATCAGACCATCATCAAAAATCTGATTAACCTTT